>NC_137324.1:16260758-21060758 GCF_965287045.1 Carcharhinus amblyrhynchos
GAATGAAAACATAGGAACTTGAGGAGACCATTTAACCCCTCCAACCTGTCTATTCCATGAGATTATGGCTGATCCAAGGCCTAGTTCCATATACCTGCTATTAACAACCACTAAGACAGAACACGCTGGAAAATCTCACCAGGTCTGACAGCATCTGTATAAAGACTCACTAGGATGCTACCGGGTTTGATGGTTTGAGCTAAAAAAAGAGGTTGGATAGACTGGGCCTTTCTCTCGTGAAGCATAGGAGACTTAGAAATGATCTCAATAGAGGTCTATTAAATAATGAGGAATTAGCTAGATATCTTTTCCCAAAGGTAAGGGAGTCTCAAACTATAGGCCATATGTTTAAGGTGAGAGGGAAGAAGGTCCAGGGGGCAATTTTTTCTGGTGGTGTCTGGAATAAGAGGTAGCAGTAGAGACGGGTACAATTTTGTCTTTTAAAAAGCATTTGGACAGTTATTTGGGTAAGAGAGCTATGAGCCAAATGCGGGCAGTTGGACCTAGCTTTTTAGTAAAATAGAGGGCAGCATGGACAAGTTGGGCCGAAGGGCCTGTTTCCATGCTGCAAACCTCTATGACTATGACAATGATCCTATCCATGGAGAGAGAATAGAGCCAATGCATTATACCGTATACTGTATACAGTGGGGCTGTTATTGGACAAAAGAAATGTAAATGATGATGAAGGAGACTGAGAAAGGTGCTAGAAGTGTCCATTAAGAGATCAGAAACAATGCGTGAATGGCAGAACAGGTTCAGATGGTTAAGGTGGTTGTCCTGGTGTGTGTGTGTGTGTGTGTGTGTGTGTGTGTGTGTGTGTGTGTGTGTGTGTGTGTGTGTGTGTGTGTGTGTGTGTGTGTGTGTGGGGCTGGGGGCGATGGGGAGGTGGGGTGGCAGGGAGGTTTGCAGAGGCAAGATGAAGAACGGGAATGGAGAAGTGGAAAATAGAGGAGTGGAAGGATGATAAAAATGGACAAATGAGATGAAAACAAGGAACAGAATAAAACAAAATAAATGGAAATGGGGTGAAGATGGAGGGGAGAGCTTGCACTCTGAAGTTCTCAAACTCAATGCTCAGTTTGGAAGGCTATAAAACACCCAACTGGAAGGTGGGGTACTGTTCACCCAGTTTGAGTTGGGGTTTGTCTGCTGAGATTTTCCAGCATTTTCTGTTTTTCTTTCAGATTCCAGCAACTGCAGTGTTTTGTTTTTATCATCTACCATTATCCTAATACCTTTGGCTAACACCATTGAAGAAAGCTCAGTCTGAAATTAACAACTGACCAAATAAAGTTTTTATTTATTAGTGTCACAAGTAGCCTTAAATTAATACTGCAATGAAATTACTGTGAAAATCCCCTAGTAGCCACAATCATTGCATTGAAGGTGCAAAGTATTGGATGTTAATCAGGCACTCAACAGATCTTCAAACAAAAAATTGGGATTATTCGGTCTACAACAATGAATGCAAAACATGCTACTAAATTTTCCATCCAGGAATATACCAACAGGAGTTTAAAAACTAGATCTTCCAAGCAAAATCAATAGAGAAAAAAATGAGAATCACCTAAAACCACTGGTAGAAAAAAGCAGGAAAGATTTCTCTCTTTCTCTCCCACTCTCCTTCTCTCCTTCTCTTTCTCTGGAAGCAGAATGAGCAGAGCCATCAAGTCATCGAGGTTTCCAGCATGGAAACAAGCCCTTTAGCCCAACTTGTCCATACTGCCCAGTTTTTACCACTAAGCGAGTCCTAATTGTCCACATTTGGCCCATGTCACTCTACAGCCATTTTATTCTCAATCTGCATAACAGGTTTGAGGTTCTTGCTTCCAATGTGGACGAGGACGAGGGAGGTGAGGTCGGTGAACAAACTGCACACGGTACAGTGATGCAGCAGGACATAGGCAAAGAGAAGGTGAAAAGGAACGTAGTAGTGATTGGGGATAGTGGAGTGAAGGGTATTGACACTGTCCTGTGTCACAATGACAAAGTGCACAGAAGGGTGTGTTGTCTGCCTGGTGCTCGGGTCCGGGATGTCGCATCTGGGCTGCAGAGGAACCTGGAGTGGGAGGGTGAGAATCCGGTCGTTGTGGTACATGTGGGTGCCAACGACGTAGGCAAAATGCGAACTGAGGATCTGGGGAGGGAGTATGAAAAGCTGGGAATGGAATTAAAAAGTAGAACCGACAAGGTGGTTATCTCTGGGCTACTGCCTGAACCGAGTGCAGACGGGCGTAGGGTTGATAGGATTAAGGAAGTGAATGGGTGGCTCAGGGATTGGTGTGGGAGGAATGGGTTTGAATTTATGGGGCATTGGCACCAGTATTGGGGTAGGTGGGACCTGTTCGGGCGGGATGGGGTGGGTCTGAACCGTGCTGGGACCAGAGTCCTGGCGAATCGTGTAAAGAGGACTGTAGACAGGGCTTTAAACTAATTGGGGGGGGGAGGGTGCGACGGTAGGTGACATTACGAGGCCTAAAGTTAAGGAGAGGGTACAGGTAAGGGTGGAGGCCGAGGATGTCCCAATAATAAAGGGAGTAGGGGGCGTGAGTATGAATAGGGTCCAGGGGAAGGCTGGGATGAAGGCACTTTATCTGAATGCACGAAGCATTAGGAATACAGTGGATGAGCTGGTGGCGCAGATTGACACAAATGGATATGATCTGGTGGCCATTACAGAGACGTGGCTGCAAGGTGACAGGGACTGGGAGCTGAATGTCCAGGGGTATCAAGTGTTTAGGAAGGATAGGTGGGAGGGAAAAGTGGGGGGCGTAGCTCTGCTGATTAAGGATAGCATCAGGGTGGTAGCAAGGGATGATATTGGAGCCAAGGAGCAGAAAGTGGAATCGTTGTGGGTAGAGATTAGGAACAGCAAAGGGAGGAAGACGCTGGTGGGTGTCGTCTATAGGCCCCCGAATAATGATCTGGAGGTGGGGCGGGCTGTTAACGCGCAAATAAGTGCGGCGTGCAGGAATGGGACGGCCGTAGTTATGGGGGATTTCAATCTGCATATTGATCGGTCGACCCATGTTGGACGCGATGGGCTCGAGGAGGAGTTCTTGGAATGCTGCCGGGATAGTTTCCTTGAACAGTGTGTGTTGGAGCCGACGAGGGAGCGAGCTATCTTGGATCTGGTGCTATGTAATGAGGCGGGTAGAATCGGGGACCTTGCGGTGAAGGATCCTCTTGGGGAGAGTGATCATTGTATGGTGGAGTTTCTGGTGCAGATGGAGGAGGACAAAGTGAGTTCCCGGACGCGTGTCCTTTGTTTGAACAGAGGGGAGTACGGTAGGATGAGAGAGGAATTGGCGAATGTGGACTGGGGGAGCACGTTGGAAGGTAGGTCTGCTGAGGAGCAGTGGAGGATTTTTAAGGAGATCTTTCTTGGTGCTCAGCAGAAATTTATTCCGATGGTCAAAAAGGACCGTAGGAGGAGAGGTAATAAGCCGTGAATAACGAAGGAGGTGAAGGAAAGTGTTAAATTAAAAGCGGAGGCGTTTAGAGTAGCAAAGAGTAGTGGGTGAGAAGAGGATTGGGAGAGGTTTAAATGTCAACAAAGATTGACAAAGAAATTGATAAAGAAGGGTAGGATAAACTATGAAGCTGGGCTAGCGCTTAATATAAAAAAGGATAGCAAGAGTTTTTATAAGTATATAAAAAGGAAGAGGCTGGCTAGGGTGAACGTTGGACCCTTAGAGGATGAGAGGGGGGACTTAGTGGTGGGGGGTGGGGAAATGGCTGAGGTCTTGAATAACTTTTTTGTTTCGGTCTTCACGGAGGAGGACGTGAATAATTTGCTGGGTGTTAGAGATGGAAAGGTGGTAGGACTGGAGAGTCTCAATGACATTACTGTTACTAGAGAGGCGGTGCTCGACAGACTGGAGGGGCTGATTATGGACAAGTCCCCAGGACCGGATGGAATGCACCCGAGGGTTCTGAAAGAAATGGCGGAGGTGATAGTGGATGCCTTGGTGGTTATTTTCCAGACGTCGCTGGATTCCGGGAAAGTGCCGGAAGATTGGAAAGCGGCTAATGTTACGCTGTTGTTTAAGAAGGGTGCCAGGCAAAATTCGGGGAATTATAGGCCGTTTAGTTTAACATCTGTTGTAGGTAAAATGTTAGAATCCGTCATCAAGGAGGAAATAGCCGCACCTGCGCAAAGATATTTTGGCCTTGGAGGGAGTGCAGAGGAGGTTTACTAGGCTGATGCCGGAGTTGAGGGGGTTGAGCTATGAGGAGAGGCTGAATAAACTGGGCTTGTGCTCGTTAGAGTTTAGAAGAATGAGAGGAGATCTCATTGAGACGTATAAAATGATGAATGGGATGGATAGGATAGAGGTGGAAAGACTCTTTCCACTCAAAAAAGACAGTAGGACTAGGGGGCGCAGCCTCAAGATAAAAGGGGGGCGGTTTAGAACGGAGTTGAGGAGGAACTTCTTCACTCAAAGGGTGGTGAATCTCTGGAATTCTCTGCCCGTTGAAGTGGTGGAGGCTGCCTCGCTAAATATTTTTGAGACGCGGGTTGATGGGTTTTTGATAGGAGAGGGGATTAAGGGTTATGGGGAGAGGGCGGGAAAGTGGAACTGAGCAGCGACAGATCAGCCATGATCTTATTGAATGGCGGGGCAGGCTCGAAGGGCTGGATGGCCTACTCCTGCTCCTATTTCTTATGTTCTTATGTTATCTTGAGGGGAATTGCTTGATAGAGCAGACGCAGCATGGTTTCGTTAAGAGGAAGTCGTGTCTGACAAATTTACTGGAGTTCTATGAGGATGTGTCTAGGGCGGTGGATAGAGGAGAGCCGGTGGATGTGGTCTTTCTTGATTTTCAGAAGGCGTTTGACAAGGTACCTCACAAGAGGTTATTGCAGAAGGTCAGGGGACATGGAGTTGGGGGTAGGGTGTTAGCGTGGATAGAGGACTGGTTGTCCAATGGGAGGCAGAGAGTGGGGGTCAATGGGTGCTATTCGGATTGGCAGTTGGTGACTAGTGGAGTGCCTCAGGGGTCGGTGCTGGGGCCTCAGCTATTTACCATTTATATAGATGATCTGGAGGAGGGAACCGAGTGTATGGTGTCGAAATTTGCTGATGACACCAAGATTGGTGGAATGGCAAATTGCGCGGAGGGTGTGGAGAGTCTGCAGAAGGATCTAGATAGGCTGGGCGAATGGGCCAGGAACTGGCAAATGGAATTTAATGTTGGCAAGTGTGAGGTGGTCCACTTTGGTAGGAATAATGGTAGGAAGGATTATTACTTACGTGGAGAAAAACTGCAGCAGGCGACGGTGCAGAGGGACCTCGGGGTCCTTGTGTATGAGTTGCAAAAACCCAGCTTGCAGGTGCAGCAGGTGGTCAGGAAGGCAAATGGGATGCTGGCCTTCATAGCGAGGGGGATTGAATATAAAAGTAGGGAGGTCTTGCTGCGGCTGTATAGGGCATTGGTGAGGCCGCAGCTGGAGTACTGTGTGCAGTTTTGGGCGCCGTACTTACGCAAAGATATTTTGGCCTTGGAGGGAGTGCAGAGGAGGTTTACTAGACTGATGCCGGAGTTGAGGGGGTTGAGCTATGAGGAGAGGCTGAATAAACTGGGCTTGTACTCGTTAGAGTTTAGAAGAATGAGGGGAGATCTCATTGAGACGTATAAGATGATGAATGGGATGGATAGGATAGAGGTGGAGAGACTCTTCCCGCTCAGAAAGGACAGTAGGACTAGGGGGCACAGCCTCAAGATAAAGGGGGGGTGGTTTAGAAAGGAGTTGAGGAAGAACTTCTTCACTCAAAGGGTGGTGAATCTCTGGAATTCTCTGCCCGTTGAAGTGGTGGAGGCTACCTCGCTAAATATATTTAAGACGTGGGTTGATGGGTTTTTGATAAGAGAGGGGATTAAGGGTTATGGGGAGAGGGCGGGAATGTGGAACTGAGCCACGACAGATCAGCCATGATCTTATTGAATGGCGGGGCAGGCTCGAAGGGCCAGATGGCCTACTCCTGCTCCTATTTCTTATGTTCTTATGTTCTATACATGTAACTATCTAAATGCTTTTCAAAAGACAAAATTGTATCTGTCTCTACTACTGCTTCTGGCAGCTCATTCCAGGCACTCACCACTGTCTGTGTGAAAAAATTGCCCCTCTGGACCCTTTTGTATCTCTCCCCTCACCCCTTAAAACCCTCTTGTTTTAGATTCCCCTAAATTTGGGATAAAATGTTGACTGTCTACCTTATTTATGTCCCTCATTATTTTTGGATCACCTCCAAGCTTCCTACACTCCAGGGAAAATAATCCCAGTCTATTCAGTCTCTCCTTATAGCTCAAACCATCAAGCCCAAGTAGCATCCTAGTAAATCTTTTCTGCGCTCTTTCTAGTTTAATAATATTCTTTCTATAATAGGGTGACCAGAACTGCACACAGTATTCCAATTGTGGCCTTACCAATGTCTTGTACAACTTCAACAAGATGTCCCAACTCCTGTATTCAGTGTTCTGACGAATGAAACCAAGCATGCCGAATGCCTTCTCCACCACCCTGTCCACCTGTGACTCCACTTTCAAGGACCTCTGAACTTGTACCCGTAGATCTCTTTGTTCCATAACTCTGAGACGTATAAGATGATGAATGGGATGGATAGGATAGAGGTGGAGAGGTTCTTCCCGCTCAGAAAGGACAGTAGGACTAGAGGGCACAGCCTCAAGATGAAGGGGGGGCGGTTTGGAACAGAGTTGAGGAGGAACTTCTTCACTCAAAGGGTGGTGAATCTCTGGAATTCTCTGCCCGTTGAAGTGGTGGAGGCTGCCTCGCTCAATATTTTTAAGACGCGGGTTGATAGGTTTTTGATAGGCAAGGGGATTAAGGGTTATGGGGAGAGGGCGGGAATGTGGAACTGAGCCACGACTGATCAGCCATGAATGGCGGGGCAGGCTCGAGGGGCTAGATGGCCTACTCCTGCTCCTATTTCTTATGTTCTTATGTTCTTATGTTCCCCAACATTAACTGAGTAAGTCCTGCCCTGGTTCAATCTATCAAATTGCATCACCTCACATTTATCTGAAAGAGTATCTTTTGACAGAGTGTAGACCTGAACAAAATCATGTCCCAAAATCTACAGGAAACTACCTACAACCATAAAGTTCAACAATCTGCACTACAGACAAGTGAGGGATCTAATCATATATCCTTTCAACATTTTATTGGACTCTCATACTTGTGATGTCTGTGTGATTATGTCTTACTCTTTTTTCTTGGGTTTAATAACTAATAAGCATACTCTTCTGATGGTTCAAGAAAAGTTGGTTTAATTGGCGCCTTATTAACAGATCAATGCATTTGGAATGGGAAAAGGATTCACAGGGGAAAATAGACTTTTCAAACCTTTGTTGCAACCAACAAAGTGGGCTCCTGATCGTGTCCAGAGCAGTTCGCAGTGCTCCAAGTGCAGTTTAATCAGGGCTCCACATAGCTCAAGCATAAAGAGGGTATTACATTTCCTCAGAAAATTTGTAAGATTGTGGAATATAATCCACAAAATTCTGAACAAAAATTCCTGGAATCTTACTTCAGACATAGAAATTAATTTGTATGGTTCAAGTGGTCCCGATCACCTTAGTGAACCCTTTATATACAACAGATGAGATCACAGATTTTGCCTTGATCAGCACAGAATCCGAATTTGAGACAAAGGCACAAAGCCCAAATCTCCAGTAATTAAAACAGAAACTGACTTATGGGGGCGGCACGGTGGCACAGTGGTTAGCGCTGCTGCCTCACAGCACCAGGGACCCAGGTTCGATTCCCGGCTTGGGTCACTGTCTGTGTGGAGTTTCCACGTTCTCTGCGTATCTGCGTGGACTTCCACTCGATACTCCAGTTTCCTTCCATGGTGTGAAAGACGTGCTTGTTAGGTGCATTGTCCATGCTAAATTCTCCCTCAGCGTACCCAAACAGGCACTGGAGTGTGGCCACTGGGGGATTTTGTCCACTGGGGCCTGGGGCCTACTGGGGGCCTGGCATAGGGAGAAAGCACTGCAGCTGCCATTGTGTTGGGTGTTGAGGCGGTGCCACTAGAATCATAGAACCCTACAGTGCAAAAAGAGGCCCTTCAGCCCATCGAGACTGCATGGAACACAATTCTACCCCCATATCCCTACATATTTTACCCACTAATCTCTCTAACCTACATCTATCAGGAGACTAAGGGGCATTTTTTTATTAGTATGGCCAATCAACCTAACCCGCACATCTTTGGACTGTGGGAGGAAACCGGAGTACCCGGAGGAAACCCACGCAGACACGAGGAGAATGTGCAAACACCACACAGACAGTGACCCGGGCCAGGAATCGAACCCAGGTCCCTGGAGCTGTGAAGCAGCAACTGTGCTACCCGTGCAGCCCTACCATTTCACAGTAACTTCATTGCAGTGTTAATGTAAGCCTAACTGTGATGCTGATAAATAAACTTAAACTTGTTGAGTCAGTGTAAAACATTGGTCAGGGTAATGGGACAACACCTAAGCTCTCTTAAAACATGAGTGGAGGCCCTCAGAGCTTGAACAGCACTGTAATCAGCAACGTGAGAAGCTGCAGATGTAGAGATCTTTTCTGGCTGGAAGCCCTGACAACTGAATTGCTTTTCCAATTCAAATAAAAAAGCCTCTCTGCGAATCGTGATAAAATGGATGTTTGACCTGTTTTTTAGATCATGCCAACTTTGTGACATCTAAGGATGTAGCCAAAAACTTGATCAAAGCAATAGTTTTTATGGGACAAAGAAAAAAGCACAAAGCACAGGAACAGGCCCTTCGGCCCTCCAAGCCTATACCGACCATGATGTCTGCCTAAACTAAAACCCTATGCATTTACAGAGTCCATATCCTTCCATTCCCATCCTATTCATGTATTTGTCTAGATACTCCTTAAATGTCACTATCATACCTGCTCTCACCATCTCTCCGGGCAGCACGTTCCAGACATTCACCACCCTCTGTGCAAAAAACTTGACTTGCATGTCTCCTCTAAACTTTTCCCCACGCACCTTAAACTTATGTCCCCTTATACTTGACTTTTCTACCCTAGGAAAGAGCATCTGACTATCCATTCTGTCCATGCCCCTCATCATCCTGTAAACCTCTATCAGGTCACCCCTCAACCTCCATCATTCCAGTAAGAACAAAGCAAGTTTATCCAACCTTTCCTCATGGCTAATATCCTCCAGACCAGGCAATATCCTGGTAAACCCCTTGTGTATCCTCTCCAAATCATCCACATCTTTCCGGCAGTGTGGCGACTGGAATTGTACACAATATTCCAAATGAGGCTTAACTAAGGTCCTAACTAACTGGAACATTTAACGTTTATTTACTAGTGTCGCAAGTAGGCTTAGATTAACACTGCAGTGAAGTTACTGTGAAAATCTCCTAGTTGCCACACTTTGGCACCTGATTGCGAACACTGAGGGAGAATTTAGTGTAGCCAATGCACCTAATCGGTACATCTTTTGGACTGTGGGAGGAAACCGGAGCACCTGGAAAAAATCCACGCAGACATGGGGAGAACGTGCAGACTCCGCACAGACAGTGACCCAAGGCCGGAATCGAACCCGGTCCCTAGCGCTGTGAGGCACCAGTGCTAACTACTAAGTCATCGTGCCACCTGATAGAAGAACACAAGATTATGAGGGGCATGGACAGAGTGGATAGTCAGAAGCTTTTTCCCAGGGTGAATGAGCCAATTACTAAGGGCTCACAGGTTTAAAGTGCGAGGTATGGAGATGTACAAGGCAAGTTTTTGCCTAGACAGTGGTGGGTGCCTGGAACTCATTGCCAGGGGAGGCAGCGGAAGCAGATACAATAGTGAGTTTTAAGGGGCATCTTGACAAATACATGAAAAGGATGGGAATAGTGGGATATAATAGGGGAAGGGTAGGGGGGTTTCAGTTGGCAGAATGTTTGGTGCAGGCTTGGAGGGCTGAAAGGCCTGTTCCTGTGCTGTAATTTCCTTTGTACTCTTTGTTTGTTCTTAGTGCCGCCCAAAGCTACATTTCAAACACTGCCTCCTGATGCACACTGGGACATCTGATGTCATAAGTGCAAGTCTTCCTTACTTCTTTTGCTGTGGATGAAAGGGTTGATGGGATGGTTGCTAAGTTTGCTGATAACACAAAGATAAATAAGAAAGGAAATTGTGAAGAGGATGTGAGGAGGTTACAAAACCACGTAGAAAGGTTAACTGAGTGAGTACAACTCTTGCAAATAGAGTGTAATGTGGGAAAATATGAAATTGTCCATTTTGGCAGGAAGACAAAAGAAAAACCTTATTATCTAAATGGTGAGAGATTGCAGAGCTTTGAAGTGCAGAGGGATCTGGGTGTTCCAGTGCATGAATCACAAAAGGCTAGTATACAGGTATATATATATATAGGTACGGTGAGTAACTAGGAAAGCTAGCAAAATTTTATCATTTATTATGAGGGGAACTGATTGCAGAAGTAGGAAGATTATGCTTGAGTTCCAGGTGCCCACCAGCCTCTGTGTAAGATACTTGCCTCATACATTTCCTTTAAACCTTGCCCCTTGCACCTTAAACCTGTGACCCCTAGTAATTGACTCTTCCACCCTGGGAAAAAGCTTCTGACTATCCACTCTGTCCGTGCCCCTCATAATCCTGTGGACTTCTATCAGGTGGCACGATGACTTAGTGGTTAGCACTGGTGTCTCACAGCGCTAGGGACTGGGGTTCGTTTCCTGGCTCAGATCACTGTCTGTGCGGAGTCTGCATGTTCTCCTCGTGTCTGTGTGGATTTTCTCCGGGTGTTCCGCTGAGATGGCATCTGCAGTAGTGTGTACAGTATTGGTCTCCTTATTTAAGGAACGATGTAATTGAGTTAGAAGCAGATCAGAGAGGATATTTCCTTTTACAGTCATAGAGTTTTACAGCACAGAAAGAGGCCCTTTGGCCTATCGTGTCTGTGCTAGCCATCAAGTGCCTATCTTTTCTAATCCCATTTTTCAGCACTTGGCCCATAGCCTTGTATGATATGGTGTTTCAAGTGATCACATAAATGTTTCTTAAATGTTGTGATGGTTCCCACCTCTACCACCCTTTCAAACGGTGTGTTCCAGATTGCCACCACCCTTTGGGTGAAAAGGTTTCTCCTCAAATCCTCTTTAAATCTGTTGCTCCTTACCTTAAATTTATATCCCCTGATTATTGACCCATTTGTTAAGGGAAAAAAATTTCTTCTTATCTACCGTATCTATGTTTCTCATAACCTTTGATTTGATTTAACATTGTCGCGTGTATTAGTATACGGTGAAAAGTATTGTTTCTTGCGCGCTGTACAGACAAAGCATACCGTTCATAGAGAAGGAAAGGAGAGGGCGCAGAA
This sequence comes from Carcharhinus amblyrhynchos, assembly GCF_965287045.1. Classification (NCBI taxonomy): domain Eukaryota; kingdom Metazoa; phylum Chordata; class Chondrichthyes; order Carcharhiniformes; family Carcharhinidae; genus Carcharhinus; species Carcharhinus amblyrhynchos. Next base: position 16,272,143 of record NC_137324.1, read on the forward strand.
TGTAGTGATACAGTCACAGCTAGGGTGTAGAGAAAGATCAACTTAGTGAGGGATAGGTCCATTCAAAAGTCTGATGGCAGCAGGGAAGAAGCTTTTCTTGAGTCAGTTGTTACATGACCTGAACATCTTTTTCCTGACAGGAGGTGGAAGAGAGAATGTCTGGGGTACGTGGTGTCCTTAATTAGGCTGGCTGTTTTTCCAAGGCAGTGGGAAGTGTAGACAGGGTCAATGGATAGGAGGCTGGTTTGCGTGATGGATTGGGCTTCATTCATGACACTTTGTAGTTTCTTGTGGTCTTGGACAGAGTAGGAGGCATAGCAATCTGTGATAGAACCAGAAAGAATGCTTTCTATGATGCATCTGTAAAAGTCGGTGAGAATTGTGGCAAACATGCCAAATTCCCTTAGTCTTCCAGTCTTAGTCTTCTTGTACCTTTCAATCAGATCTCCTCCTCAGCCTTCCCTGCTCCAAGGAGAACAACTCCAGTCTAAACAGCTTCTCTTCATAGCGGAAACATCCTGGTGAATCACCTCTGTACCCTTTTTAGTGCAAGCACACCCTTCCCCTTGTCGGGGAATATAGAACAAGGGGTCAAGGAGTCACAAATTTAAAGTAAGAATGAGGAGGATTTTTGTTTCCGAGAGTCGTGAGTCTCTGGAACTTCTTCAAAAGGCAGTGGAAGACAAAGAATTTATGAATATTTTTGAATGTTGAGCTCGATAGATTTTTGATTAACAAGGGGGTGAAAGGTTATCAGGGGGAGGCAGGAATGTGGGGTTGAGGTTACAGTTAGATTAGCCATGAAGTTATTGAAGAGTGGAGCAAGCTCAAGGGGCCGAGTGGCCTATTTCTCCTGATTCATACGATCCAGTAGCACTCCCTGGATTTTTTACATACTGGATAAGAAAGAGGCGTAATGCAAAAATTCAATTTCCTTGTACCCCTAGCGAGGCATCTTGAGGGCAATTGCTTGATAGAGCAGACGCAGCACGGTTTCGTTAAGGGGAAGTCGTGTCTGACAAATTTGCTGGAGTTCTATGAGGATGTGTCTAGGGCGGTGGATAGAGGAGAGCCGGTGGATGTGGTCTTTCTTGATTTTCAGAAGGCGTTTGACAAGGTACCTCACAAGAGGTTATTGCAGAAGGTAAGGGGACATGGAGTTGGGGGTAGGGTGTTAGCGTGAATAGAGGACTGGTTGTCAAATAGGAGGCAGAGAGTGGGGGTTAATGGGTGCTATTCGGATTGGCGGTTGGTGACTAGTGGAGTGCCCCAGGGGTCGGTGCTGGGGCCTCAGCTATTTACCATTTATATAGATGATCTGGAGGAGGGAACCGAGTGTATGGTGTCGAAATTTGCTGATGACACCAAGATTGATGGAACGGCAAATTGAGCGGAGGGTGTGGAGAGTCTGCAGAAGGATCTAGATAGGCTGGGCGAATGGGCCAGGAAATGGCAAATGGAATTTAATGTTGGCAAGTGCGAGGTGGTCCACTTTGGTAGGAATAATGGTAGGAAGGACTATTACTTACGTGGCAAAAAACTGCAGCAGGCGACGGTGCAGAGGGACCTTGGGGTCCTTGTGCATGAGTCGCAAAAACCCAGCTTGCAGGTGCAGCAGGTGGTCAGGGAGGCGAATGGGATGCTGGCCTTCATAGCGAGGGGGATTGAATATAAAAGTAGGGAGGTCTTGCTGCAGCTGTATAGGGCATTGGTGAGGCCACAGCTGGAGTACTGTGTGCAGTTTTGGTCGCCGCACTTACGCAAGGATATTTTGGCCTTGGAGGGAGTGCAGAGGAGGTTTACTAGGCTGATGCCGGAGTTGAGGGGGGTTGAGCTATGAGGAGAGGCTGAATAAACTAGGCTTGTACTCGTTAGAGTTTAGAAGAATGAGGGGAGATCTCATTGAGACATATAAGATGATGAATGGGATGGATAGGATAGAGGTGGAGAGACTCTTCCCGCTCAGAAAGGGTAGTAGGACTAGGGGGCACAGCCTCAAGATAAAGGGGGGGCGGTTTAGAACGGAGTTGAGGAGGAACTTCTTCACTCAAAGGGTGGTGAATCTCTGGAATTCTCTGCCCGTTGAAGTGGTGGAGGCTGTCTCGCTAAATATTTTTAAGACGCGGGTTGATGGGTTTTTGATAAGCGAGGGGATTAAGGGTTATGGGGAGAGGGCGGGAATGTGGAACTGAGCCACGACAGATCAGCCATGATCTTATTGAATGGCGGGGCAGGCTCGAGGGGCTAGATGGCCTACTCCTGCTCCTATTTCTTATGTTCTTATGTTCTTATGTACTCTTGTAAGTTTATTTTGTTAAAATCTCCCCTGGTTATGATTCTGGAGGGTGGGACCTTATGGCTTCACTTGTCCCAAAATGGACCTTCCCATAGTCCAGTCTCACCCGCCCCGATTCCCGTGGCGGTCAGGATGGTAAAATTCCAGTCTATACGTCCTTTATGCATATTTGCCCACATTTTCCTTCTTCCACCTTCCTTCCACTATTAGATGCTCTGTGGGATACTGCTACTTATAGGATTGGTCAATTACAAGGGGGCACAAGTTCGAGGTGAGAGGGGGGAATGTTTAAGGGAGATGCGTAAGGGAAGTTTTACAGTGGTGGGTGCCTGGAATGCGCTGCCAGAGAAGGTGGTGGAAGCAGGCACATTCGTAAGGTTTAAGAAGCATCAGGGTACATGAATAAGGAGGAAATGGAGGGATACAGACCGAGTAAGGGCAGAAGATTTTTTTTAGCTTAGTTAGGGCACCAAGCTTGAGGTCGCGCACCAATCGACTGAAGAACGGCTTCTTCAATATTGTCATCAGACTTTTGAATGGACCTACCTTGCATTAAGTTGATCTTTCTCTGCACCCTAGCTACGACTGTAACATTACATTCTGCACTCTCTTCTTTCCTTCTCTATGAAGAAGGAATAAATAAGAAACAATACTTTTCGCTGTATGTTAATACGGGTGACAATAATAAATCAAATCAAATCGAATAGGCCATTCAGTCCCTTGAGCCTGCTCCACAATTCACTAAGATCACTGCAGATCTGACAGTGGCCTCAACTTCCACCTCCCCTCAATGACACTTGTGGGAAGCAGTGGCGTAGTCACTGAACTAGTAATCTGGGACTCAGGATTATGCTCTGGGGACCTAGGTTGAAATCCCACCATGCTAAGGTAGTAAAATTTAAATTCAATTCAAGTCTAGTGATGACCATGAAACAATTGTTGTAAAAAACACACCTGGGGGATTCACTAATGTCCTTTAGGGAAGGAAAGCTACTGCCCTTATCTGGCCTGGCCTACATGTAACTTCAGCACCACTCTGAAATGGCTGAGGGAGGCACTCAGTTCAAGGGCAACTAGGGGTGGGCAATAGATTCTGGCTGGGCAGTGACACCCATGTCCCACGAATGAATAAAAAGATGTAATACAACCACTTCTCCTCACACTGCACTGTAAAGGTCATTTAGCCCTCTGTGCTTTGCACCAGATCTCCGAAAAAGCTATCCAGTTATTTGCACATTGCTCCTTACTTTTTCCCTGTAGGTCAGCCAATTTCCTAACTCTGTTCAAGTATATGTTTAATTCCATTTTGAAATTTTCCAGTCACAATATTTATTTCAGGCAACGCAGTCCACACTTACAACTCGCTGATTAAAAAAAAAATCTTCTTACCTCTGCTTTTTTTTCCCAATCAGCTTAAATCTGGCTATTGACCATCATGCTCCTGGGAATTTATAAATTCAATCTGCGGAAGAGAAATTCAATTCAATGTAACTTTGCCATTAAGATTTCTGAATTTCGTGTTGTGGTCTGTCACTGGAAGTGCCCCAGGTGCCATATTGGCTGAGGCAATGTTAGTCGTCCAGCACATCTGCCTGAAACGGGCTAAGCTAACCTGACAAAGGCTGTAGGACCCCAAAGGCAAAATTCAGGCACAGAATTTTCGCCTGCTTCACCCGGCTGTATCTGGATTTAGCAGCCTGAGCAGCTACTCTTAAAGGGATACCCCACTGACCGCTTTCATTCAGGAGTGACACGTGGCACAGTGGTTAGCACTGCTGCCTCACAGCGCCAGGGACCCGGGTTCAATTCCGGCTTTGGGTCTAAAAGAGACTAAAACTGTACACAATACTCTAAGTGTGGTCTCACCAAGGCCCTGTACAATTGCAAATAACATATCCCTGCTCCTGTACTCAAAACCTCTCACAATGAAAGCCAACATACTATTTGCCTTCTTTACCGCTTGCTGCACCTGCATGCTTACCTACAGCGACCGGTGCACAAGGACACCCAGGTCCCACTGCACACTCCCCTCTCCCAATTTATAGCCATTCAGGTAGTAATCACCCTTCTTGCTTTTGCTTCTAAAATGAATAACCTCACATTTATCCAAATTATACTGCATCTGCCATTGATTTGCCCACTCATCCGACCTGTCCAGATCATTCTGAGGGATCTCTGCATCCTCATCACAGTTCACCCTCCCATCCAACCTGGTATCATCTGCCTTCTGCACTGTAGGTATTCTATGATTCTATGAACAGAACCCACCAAACAAAGTATTCTGACCTGCTGCCAACATTTTAGACTCTTCACCCTCCACCTCCTCAGGATGCCTCATGCCCTTTCCCCTACCACCCTCAGACTTGGGCCAGCCAATTTAGTGGCAGCCAATTTCCCAGCTGCCCAACTGGTGAATTACGGCAAAGCGCCCATGTGATGCCTATAGGTGACCTACGAGGCCTAAGCTGAATTTGGTTGAGGCTTCAGCCCAGAACTGACCGGCACGCACAGCGATAACACCTCTTGTCCTGCACCTGTCTGGGGGCAAGGTGTGCTATTTTTTGCCTGTGTTGAGAATCTGTCTCTCAATTGTCAGAACCTGTTTCTCCATTTGCCAATCACCTTGCTGTGAATCATAGAAACCCTACAGTGCAGAAGGCAGCCATTCGGCCCGTCAAGCTTATACAGACACTCCGACAGAGCATCTCACTCAGGCCCACCCTATGCCCTATCGTCATAACCGCACATGTTTACCCTGCTAATCCCATTAACGTGCACATCTTGGGACACCAAGGGACAATTTAGTGCAGTCAATCCCACGAACTTGCTGTTCTTTGGAGCGTGTTTTTATTTTCATGCGATCTTTCTAGACACCAATGGAATGTGTTGGGCAGGATTGTCCGGCTGATCCCCCCAGGAGAATTTTCTGATCTTGCCAATCCTGATGCTGGTTTGTGTGATGGATTGGGCTACATTCACAACATTTTGTAGTTTCTTGCGGTGTTGGGCAGAGCAGGAGCCATACCAAGCTGTGATACAACCAGAAAGAATGCTTTCTATGGTGCATCTGTAAAAGTTGGTCACAGTCATAGCTGACATGTCAAATTTCCTTAGTCTTCTGAGAAAATAGAAGTGTTGGTGGGATTTCTTAACTATAGTGTCGGCATGGGGGACCGGACGGGTTGTTGGTGATCTGGACACCTAAAACCTTGAAGCTCTCAACCCTTTCTACTTCATCCCAATTGATGTAGACAGGGGGTGTTCTCCTTTATGCTTCCTGAAGTCAATGACAATCTTCTTTGTTTTGTTGACTTGAGGGAGGGATTATTGTTGCTGCACTAGTCCACCAGATTCTCTATCTCACTCCTGTACTCTGTCTCGTCATTGCTTGAGATCCAACCCACTACCGTAATGTCGTCAGCAAAACTTGACAATCGAATTGGAGGGGAATTTGGCTACACAATCATAGGTGTATAAGGAGTATAGTAGGGGGCTGAGAACACAGCCTTGTGGGGCACCGGTGTTGAGGATGATCGTGGAGGAGGTGTTATTGCCTATCCTTACTGATTGTGGTCTGTGGATTCAGAAGTTCAGGGTGCAGTCGCAGAGGAAGGTGCCTAGACCCAAGCCACGGAGTTTGGAGATGAGTTTTGTAGGAATAATAGTGTTGAAGGCTGTCTATATTGCGCAAGAAACAATACCTTTTGCTGTATATTAATACATATGACAAAACTAAATCAAATCAAATCAAAGAGAGTGAATGTTTTTTGTGGATAGGATGCCAATCAAGTGGGCTGCTTTGTCCTGTGGAATGTGAAGCTCCTTGAGTATTGTTTGAACTGCATTCATCTAAACAAACTCTAAAAATGCAATTATTGGAGGAAGCAGATTCAAAAATATATATTTTTTAAAAATCCTATAAATACTTGAGGAGAAATCATTTCCAGGGCTATGGAGTAAGAGTCAAATGGAAGTGTGTGCCTCATTAAAGAAGGTCTGTTCAAGGAGCTAGAGCTGACAGAATGGACTGAAAGGTCTCCTTTGAATTTACAGCACAGAAAGAGGCCCAAATGGCATCAAGCACCTCTCTGCTCCAATCCCATTTTCCAGCAATAGTCTTACACGCTATAGTGTTTCAAATGCTCATCTAAATACTTCTTAAATATCGTGAGGGTTCCGGCCTCTACCATCCTTTCAGGTAGTGAGTTCCAGATTCCCACCACCTACTGGGTGAACAAGATTTTCCTCAAATCACCTCTAAATCTTCTGCTCCTCACCTTAAATCTATACCCTCTGGTTATAGACCCCTCTACTAAAGGGAATTTTTTTTCCCTATCTATTCTGTCTATGTCCCTTGTAATTTTGTACACTTCAATCAGGTTATCCCTCAGTCTTCTCTTCTCTGCTCTAAGGAAAACAACCCCAGCCTAGCCAGCCTCTCTTCATTGCTGAAATCCCCCATCCCAGGCAGCATCCTGGTGAATCTCGTCTGCACCCTCTCTAGTGTAATCACATCCTCCCTCTAGTATGGCGACAGAACCACATACAATACTCTAGCCGTGACTGAAAGAGTGATTTGTATAGCTCCATCATATCCTCCCCACTCTTTCATTCTGTGCTTCAGTTAATAAAGGCAAATATCCTATATGCCTACTTAACCATCTTATCTATCTGTCCTACTGCCTTCAGGGATCTATGGACATACACACCAAGGTCCCTCTAATCCTTTGTACTTCCTAACATCATACCGCTCATTATGTATTCCCCTGCCTTGTTAATCTTCCCAATATGAATTACCTCGTACTTTTCAGGTTAAATTCCATTTGCCGCTGTTCTGTCCAGCCCGTATATATCATCCTTTAATCTAGGCCTCTCCTCCTCACTATTTACCACACCACCAATTTTCGTGTCACCCGCAAACTTACTTATCATACCCAGCGCATTCACAACTAGGTCATTAATGTACACTACACACAGTAAGGGACCCAGCAGCGATCCCTGCGGTACATCACTGGACACAGGCTTCCAGTCACAAAAAAAAACAACCTTCGACCATGTCTCCCGCCATTAAGCCTATTTTGGATCCAATTTGCCAGTCACCTACTCGAAAAATTCAATCTAACTCCATGATTATTATTTGATGGTCCGATCAGTACTCGGTATTGTAGTTAATACAGCGACAGACTGACTTCTCCAATATTCTGACCTGGTCTTCACAGAAAGTAAATCACACCGAACACTCAGCAATTCATCCTCATCCAACTTTCACAGTGGCACAAGGGCCTGGCTAGCTCAGTCAATAGAGTATGAGACTCTCAATCTCAGGGTTGTGAGTTCGAGACCCGCGTTGAGCTTCGTTGTTTGGATTCTAGGATTCTATTGCAGGCAAATGGGGTTAGCTGAGATGGGCTTTTTGGTCAGGTTGGGTCGAAGGGCCTGCCTCCGTGCCCTAGATTCTATGAAGGGCCGAACTCCTGGCCTCTTTACGACAGGAGCCATTGAGTGATGATCGCAGACAGAGCGGGCAGGATTTTATGGCCTCGTTCTGATATTGTAGAATCCCGTTCAAGGTCAACAAGCCTTCCCATGGTCCACCCCTCGTCCGCTCCAATTCTCGCGGCGGGCGGGATGGTCAAACTGTGTCTCTGGTATTTTTTTAAGTGTTAAAGTTTATTTATTAGTGTCACAAGTAGGTTTATGTGAACACCGCAATGAAGTAAAAATCCATAGTCACCACATTCCAGTACCCATTTGGGAACACTGAGGGAGAATTTAACATGGTCAATGCACCCTAACCAGCACGTCTTTCAAACTGTGAGAGGAAACCCACAGGGAGAATGTGCAGACTCCGCAAACGGTGACAAAAGCCAGGAATCGAACCTGGGACCCTGGTGCTGTGAAGCAGCAGTGCTAACCACTGTGTGGCAGGGCTCAGGGCACAGATTCATAGAATCATAAAATCCTACAGTGCAAAAGGAAGCCGTTCAGTCCATTGAGTCTGAACAAACCAAAATCCCACCCAGGCCCTATCCCCATAACCCCATGCATTTACCCTAGCTAGTCCCCCTGACGCTGCTAATCCGCACATCTTTAGAGTATGGGAGGAAACCAGAGCACCTGGAGGAAACCCACGCAGACACGGGGAGAATGTGCAGACTCCACACACACACACACACACACACACACACACACGCACACACACACACACACACAGCGGCCCGAGGCCGGAATTGAATCCGAGTCCCTGGCACTGTGAGGCAGCAGTGCTAACCACCGTGCCACTGTGCCATCCACTTCATTACATGAAGTGTTAGGCTGCAATCGGAGGTTTCTGTGGAGGAGTGGGTCATGTGGGGTGGACTGAATGATGATTTATGTCGTGACTATGGGCGACCCAAGGACTGAACCAATGCTGGAGACACAAAACGAAACAAAGGCGATGAGCAAATTGGAAACACGAGCCCGCTTCTTCTAATTAGTGCAATTAGCATTATGCAAATTAGAAGCAGATGGCACTGGAAGAGGTGGCCTCATAACTGAAGTGTTTTAATCAGGGACTGATGATGATAGAGGTTGTGGTCAATGGTAATTCATGTTGTAACTTCACTCAAGTCATTTTCTGTGTAGTTGCTGTGATTTTATTGATCACGTGCCAATAGCGGGCACTTTCGGTATGCTTGGCTGGGTAAGCTAAGGCTGAGGGGCTCATACCCACCTGCAATGCGGACCCACTCACCAGGCAGTACAGACCACTGTAATTGCTGCATCAGTTGTTCTGATAAAAGAAGGAGATATTGAATAGGTTTATCTGCTGGAAGAAAAGGAAGTAATTAAACAAAGCAAGCCCAATTTCCAACATCTTTCATCATTATATAGGAAGAAAGAACTTAGAATCATGGAATCCTACAGCAAAGATGGAGGCCATTCAGCCCATTGAGTCTGCATTGACCACAATCCCACCCAGGTCCCATCCCCACAACCCCATGCATTTACCCTGTCTAGTCCTCCTGACACAAAGGGACAATTTAGCATGGCCAATCCACCGAACCCGCACATTTTTGGACTGTGGGAGGAAACCAAAGTGCCCAGAGGAAACCCACGCAGACACGGGGAGAACATGCAGACTCCACACAGACAGTGACCCAAGCCAGGAATCAAACCTGGGTCCCTGGCGCTGTGAGGCCTCAGTGCTAACCACTGTGCCACTGTGCCACCCCATTGCATTGGTTCAGGTGCTTTCATGAAATCGCTTCATGAAATCAGGACATCTCAAATCACTTTACAGCCAATGAAGTCCTTTTAAAGTGTTGCAGTGTTGGGAAACACAGCGGTAAATTTCACTAGCCCTGACAAACAATAATGACCAAAATCATCTGTTTCTTTCGTAATGTCGATTGAGGGATTAATATTAAGTAGAAAATGAAGTTCCCTGCATCTCTTTAAAATCCTGCCATAAGAATTTTACATTCTCCTTAGAAGAGGCAAGTCCTAACATCTCATCTGAAAGACGGCACCTCTGACAGTGTGGCGCTCCCTCAGTACTGTACTGAGTGCCTTGAATTCTGTGCTCAATCATTAGATGGGACCTTGAGCCGACGCTCTCGGAGTGAGTGATCGCCGAGGTGAGCTCAAAATACAGTGAAAACCAGAAATGGCTAATCTCGCCAGCGCAAACCCAATTCCCGATTTTCCCCGCCCCTCGCCAGTTCATATTCAGATTCATATCCATAATGGGCGAGAGCCTGATTTTAGTAGATTTTTATAGCTTGGCATCGGTTTATTCACTTCCTCCCCCCTCCCCAAATTATCCCCCCCTCACTAAATACTCATCCCCCATCATTGCGATGTCCCGTGCCGGAATGTAAGGTGCCAGCTCCCCTCCCCTTGAAAAAATGAAGGTCTATATGTTCCCTCACACCACCAGCAGCCCCCCCCCACCACCAGGCTGCCACTGTAATCCCCCTCTGCCAACATCCTTATTAAAGGAGCTGCTAATCCGACAATCAGAAAAAAAATGTTCCTTTAATCTGCAAGGATCCATCTATATCTCAGGACTAGACCTCCAGGTAGATCTCCCAAGCAGCAGGAAGCATATCTGTTCTCACCAATTGTAGTAAGAAGTCTCACAACACCAGGTTTAAGTCCAACCAGTTTACCAATTATACCAGGGCCAAGAATTGGTCAGTAGATCTTGAAGATAAGGGTCATTAGAGATCCAAACCTGACACTGATGGGGGTATCTTTCTCTGACCAATGCCGTGTGGTGGAGCATTTCATTGCTGTGATGTGCTCTTCTGCAGCAAGTGGTAATAAGGTCAAATATAAATGCACATTTATAATTGGTAGAAGCTGCATATATTCATATGCCAGACCCTGCTCTCTGCGGAAAGGAACTTGTCCAGACATTCCACCTTTTTTGACTTAAACAAAGGCTTGGGGGACAATTCTCCATGGCAACGCCTCAACCAATTGGAGTCCACTTGCCAGCCAATCAGCACGCTTCCCTCGTGCAGTATAAACTGTTTGAAATTTGGCATTCTTGTCTTTGTCCTAAGACTGAAAGCTTTAGAACAATTAACACGACAGCACAAACAGGCCCTTCGGCCCACAAGTTGCGCTGATCATATCCATACCTACCAGGCCTATCTATAACTCTCAATCCCATTAAATCCCATGTACTCATCCAGAAGTCTCTTAAAAGACCCCAGCGAGTTTGCCTCTACCACCACCGACAGCAGCCGATTCCACTCACTCACCACCCTCTGAGTGAAAAACTTACCCCTGACATCTCCTCTGTACTTGCTCCCCAGCACCTTAAACCTGTGTCCTCTCGTAGCGACCATTTCAGCCCTGGGAAATAGCCTCCGAGAATCCACCCTATCTATACCTCTCAACATTTTATAAACCTCTATAAGGTGCTTTGGCAGCACGGCCTGAATAATACAGGGAGAGGAGCGGATCTCTGGAAGCAAATCTGCCTTGGAACTGACCTGTTCCATGTTGACCTGCGTCGCAGCCAGAAAACACTGTGGGGTGGGCGAAACAAGGGCATAGCGGGACTCCCGCCCCTCACTGGGAAGGGAGTCTCACTCTCTGCAATCGGATTAGCTGGTAGACACATCGAGTCCTGGCAGTCCCAGGAACGCGCTCGTAGCCACTACTGGGACTGTAAGAGAAGGAGGAAGGAGGCATTCTGATAGCCCTCAAAGTGATCCCAGGGAATATGTTGACACCCTAGTGCCAGGGTCAAGGGTGTGTGGCTGCAGATCATTCTGATTGGGTTGGGGTGATGGGATCAGAGGTCAATGCCCAGCTGCCATAGTCCACGTTGGTCTGAACAACCAAGGTGGAAGGAGAAGGGAACCAAGGTGCAGGAAGAATTGGGAGAGATGGTTAACTCAGAATCCCCAGAAAAGGTAAATCTGAGCAGATAAGGGAGGGCTGGGAAAGGGGGTGGGTTCAAGGCTGCTGTGGGTGGATAGGATGGAAAGGGGATTGAGTCTTTGGGTGGGCCACCAGTTGGGAAAGGGGCACCTCGACCCAGCCCCCACCCCAACCACCACCTCCGCCAGTCATCAAAGCCTTCCCACCTTCTGAATAACTTCACTAAAACTTCAGGCTGGATGCCCACTTCTGCCCAGCTGCCCATGCCAACCTTTTTTCCAGCGTGGTCAGCATCTTGTCAGTGCCAGTTGACTTGGTAACAAGCCTAATCGACCCTTGCTTACGTATTTGAGTATGGCGGGCAAGACGCTGATTTTTGGTCTCTGCCACGTGAACAGCCACCCCACGCCCCTTCACCACCCCCCCCCCTTCCACTGCACCCCCTCCTCTTCCCTGTGCCCCCATTGTATGGGATTGAACTCGGGGGGGGGGGGGGGGGGGGGGTCGGGCACTCACCCTATTTAATGTGCCCTCTCACCTACCCGAAACACAGCTGAAGATATGTAAAATACTGCCCCCCCACACTCCCCGTGTCTCTATTTCTCAGCAATACTGAAGCTCTGTGCTACAAAGTAACTAACAGCAAATGTAATCTTTTCAGCCAGCTGTTCTGCTCTGAGTTCAGCCGAGCACCCTTCTTTTTTTGGCGTGTAAAATATTTTAATGGGTGAAAGAAAAGTTGTAAACTTGAAATGAAAACACAAAGTGTATTGATTCTAATGAGGCCATCTTAGTCCTAAGTTAGCAATTGTTTATTAATCACAAGTGGGCTTACATTAACACTGCAATGAGGTTACTGGGAAAATCCCCTAGTCGCCACACTCTGTTCGGGTACACGGAGGGAGAATTTAGCATGGCCAATGCACCCTAACCAGCACGTCTTTTGGAGGAAACCGGAGCACCTGAAGGAAACCCACGCAGACACGGGGAGAACGCGCAGCCTCCACGCAGACAATCGCCCGAGGCCAGAATTGAACCCGGGTCCCTCGCACTGTGAGGCAGCAGTGCTAACTGCTGTGCCACCACGTTGCCCACGCTGACAACTGAGCTTTGACAGCGTAGATTGGAAGAAGCTGGTCAAGCTGGCAGGAGGATCGACAGGCGGGCGAAAGTAGCCGGTGACGGGGAGAGGTGGAGTAAGTGGTTTACTCAGTGAGTTGCTCTGTACAGCTTTCAGCCCAGTCATCAGAAATGTGTGCAGACCTGCAGAAAGATCCTCAATTGCATGAACAATCAGAGCCCATGCGTGGCTAATTGGATTTCACGCATGATTAATTGGGATCGCGCTCCCACAGAATTGAAATTAATTCTGCCAGCGTGCCGGAAGCTGCGTGTAATGTATTTACAGGGCAGACTAAGCTGGACATTCAATGTCCTGATCCTTATTTACCTCAATTCCACCAATGCTGTCAACCCATTGAGTGGAAAAATCAGCCCTCTGAACTTCCCCAAGTGTTTGCCTTCAAAGGCAATTGTAACTTTCAGGACTCAATCCATAGATTACTGATGGGTAACAGAGTGAAGGGATGGTGGGTTGTATGGGATTCAGATCAGTCAAGCTCCACTTTAACGGAGAAACAATTTCAAGAATTATGCACTTCTATTCCCGAATCCATACATTTTGGCTCTAATAGAAACACAGAAACTAGAAGCTGGAGTAGGCCATTTGGCCCTTCGAGCCTGCACCACCATTCATTCTGATCATGGCTGATCATCAAATTCAATATCCTGATCCCCCCTTTTCCACATATCACTTGATTCCTTCAGCCTCAAGAGTTGTATCTAATTTCTTGAAATCACACAATGTCTTGATCTCAACTACATTCTGTGGTAGTGAATTCCACACATTCACCTCTGTCTGGGTGAAGACATTTCTCCTCACCTCAGTCCTTAAATGTTTACCCCTTATCCGCAAACTATGACCCCCTAGTTCTGGACTCCCCCACCATTGGGAACGTTCCTTCTGAATCTACCCTGTCTAAACCTGTTAGAATTTTATAATTTTCTGTGAGATCCCCTCTCAGTCTTCTAAACTCCCGTGAATATAATCCTAACCAACCTCATCTCTGCTTAGTAACAGACAGCATTGTGGTAAGTTCAGAAAGGAATATCAGCAGTGTGATAAGTTCAGAAAGGAATATCAGTGGTGTGATAAGTTCAGAAAGGAATATCAGCGGTGTGATAAGTTCAGAAAGGAATATCAGCGGTGTGATAAGTTCAGAAAGGAATATCAGCAGTGTGATAAGTTCAGAAAGGAATATCAGCTGCATGATAAGTTCAGAAAGGAATATCAGCGGTGTGATAAGTTCAGAAAGGAATATCAGTGGTGTGATAAGTTCAGAAAGGAATATCAGTGGCGTGATAAGTTCAGAAAGGAATATCAGCAGTGTGATAAGTTCAGAAAGGAATATCAGCGGCGTGATAAGTTCAGAAAGGAATATCAGTGGTGTGGTAAGTTCAGAAAGGAATATCAGCAATGTGATAAGTTCAGAAAGGAATATCAGCAGTGTGATAAGTTCAGAAAGGAATATCAGTGGTGTGGTAAGTTCAGAAAGGAATATCAGTGGTGTGGTAAGTTCAGAAAGGAATATCAGCTGCATGATAAGTTCAGAAAGGAATATCAGCGGTGTGATAAGTTCAGAAAGGAATATCAGTGGTGTGATAAGTTCAGAAAGGAATATCAGCGGTGTGATAAGTTCAGAAAGGAATATCAGTGGCGTGATAAGTTCAGAAAGGAATATCAGCTGCATGATAAGTTCAGAAAGGAATATCAGCGGTGTGATAAGTTCAGAAAGGAATATCAGTGGCGTGATAAGTTCAGAAAGGAATATCAGCTGCATGATAAGTTCAGAAAGGAATATCAGCGGTGTGATAAGTTCAGAAAGGAATATCAGTGGTGTGGTAAGTTCAGAAAGGAATATCAGCAGTGTGATAAGTTCAGAAAGGAATATCAGCAGCGTGATAAGTTCAGAAAGGAATATCAGCGGTGTGGTAAGTTCAGAAAGGAATATCAGTGGCGTGATAAGTTCAGAAAGGAATATCAGCAGTGTGATAAGTTCAGAAAGGAATATCAGCGGCGTGATAAGTTCAGAAAGGAATATCAGTGGTGTGGTAAGTTCAGAAAGGAATATCAGCAATGTGATAAGTTCAGAAAGGAATATCAGCAGCGTGATAAGTTCAGAAAGGAATATCAGTGGCGTGATAAGTTCAGAAAGGAATATCAGTGGTGTGGTAAGTTCAGAAAGGAATATCAGCAGTGTGATAAGTTCAGAAAGGAATATCAGCAGTGTGATAAGTTCAGAAAGGAATATCAGCAGTGTGATAAGTTCAGAAAGGAATATCAGTGGTGTGGTAAGTTCAGAAAGGAATATCAGCAGTGTGATAAGTTCAGAAAGGAATATCAGTGGTGTGATAAGTTCAGAAAGGAATATCAGTGGTGTGATAAGTTCAGAAAGGAATATCAGTGGTGTGATAAGTTCAAAAAGGAATATCAGCGGTGTGGTAAGTACAGAAAAGAATATCAGCATTGTGATAAGTTCAGAAAGGGATATCAGCAGTGTGATAAGTCCAGAAAGGAATATCAGCAGTGTGATAAGTTCAGAAAGAAATATCAGTGGTGTGATAAGTTCAGAAAGGAATATCAGCTATGTGTATCAAAGATTTGGAATATGTTAAATGGCTGGAAAAAGGAGTCGGGAAAAATGTGTAGTATGAGCCAGCAAAAACCATTTTGGAAAGATTTCACAGAGGAGAGTGTGAGAGATTTATAGGGGAAGAGAGAGGATAGTCATAGGAAAGGGTTAAGTTCCAACTATCAAAAAAAAGTGCCTATTTTTGAAAGTAACAATGATGTATAAAGCACTTAAATATCACAGCGAGTAATGAGCCTTCTGGCACTTGGATCATCTTGATCTACTAATAATTTGCTATTATCTATAAGGTTTCTATCTGATGGGATAATGTATTAAGAAAGAAAAAGGAATACTGTGAAAAAGATTTGTTCTACGTGATTTGCTTTAATATAAACTGCAGAATAAAAGATTCCCCGCTGTGACTTTCAGATTGAGGTCTATTTACAGGGTCAAGACAGATGTTTTGAGGGCTTCAGAATATTTAGATACATGATATCAGACAATGATGGATGAATTACTTGCTGCAGTGGAAACAGAGAATATTGCAGGTGGTTGGGGATTTTATAGTAAGGGGAACAGATAGGCGCTCCAATAGCTGTCGACCGGACACAGGGGCCACACGCTTTTGGGACAAACTGAACTGGCTTCAGATCTGGCTTAAGGAACCAGAAATCCAACCATCCAAAATAAAGCTACAAGGGCCAGGAGGCACAGGTCTCAAAATGAACAATCAATTCACTGACACCCTTAGACATGAAGATAAAATAAATAACAAAACTCTTTATATCTTACAAAGCCAGAAAATCTAGAGTATTGCAGTCATACAGGTTTACAGCATGGAAACAGGCCCTTCAGCCCAACTTGTCCATATACTGCCCTTTTTCTTAACCACGCACCTGACGAAGGAACAGCGTTTCCGAAAGCTTGTGGGTTTACGATCAAATAAACCTGTTGGACTTTAACCTGGTGTGGTGAGACTTCTTACTGTGTTTACCCCAGTCCAACGCCGGCATCGCCACACCCAGAAAGCACGCCAGCAGTCACCTGGCTCTCACACCTCCCCGGCTTTTCTTAGGTACCGGGATGATTGTCGTCTTCTTGAAGCAGATAGGGATCTCAGATTGTTGTAAAGAGAGATTGAAGATGTCTGCGAATACCCCTACCAGCTGATCCACACAGGATCTGAATGCTCATCTGGAGACCCCACGCGAGCCAGTCGCTTTCCATGAGTTGCCCTTCGTGCAGGCTGCTCTGACATCTGCAATGGTGACCTCAGATATAATATCATCTGAGGTTTCTGGGGTGAAGGACATGCTCTCGCTGACCTCTTGCTCAAACGGGCATAGTATGCATTGAGCTCATCAAAAAGGGGTGCATTGGAACTGGTGCCTGTATGTGCTTTCATCTTGTAACCTGTTATGTCTTGCAGACCTTACCATAGTTGACAGGGATCGGTGTGGCTAGCCTGGGACTCTAGCGTGGTCTGGTACTGTCTCTTGGCAACTTTGATGGACCTTTGTAGATCGTATCTGGCTTTCTTTGTATAGGGTGGCACGGTAGCACAGTGATTAGCGCTGAAGCTTCACAGCTCTAGGGTCCTGGGTTTGATTCCTGGCTCAGGTCACTGTCTGTGTGGAGTTTGCACATTCTCCTCATGTCTGCATGTGTTTCCTCCCACAGTCCAAAGATGTGTGGGTTAGGTTGACTGGCCATGCTAAAATTGCCCCTTAGTGCCCAGGGATGCGTAGATTAGAGGGATTAGTGAGTATAATATGTAGGGACATGGGGGTAGGTCTTGGGTGGGATTGTGTTTGGTGCAGACTTGATGGGCTGAAGGGCCTCTTTCTGCACTGTAGGGTTCTATAATTCAGTGTTGCCTGACTTGAATGCCTCAGACCTGGACTTCAGCAAGCATATATCCCTGTTCATCCATGGTTTCAGGTTGGGAAATACACAGATTTGCTTCTTTGGCACACAGTCTTCTACACACTTACTAATAAAGTTAATTACTGTAGTCATAAAGTCATAGAGGTTTACAGCATGGAAACAGACACTTCAGCTCAACTCGTACATTCCACCCTTTTTTTTAAACCCCTAAGCTAGTCCCAATTGCTTGCATTTGGCCCATATCCCTCTAAACACATCGTACCCATGTAACTGTCGAATTGCTTTTTTAAAAGACAAAATTGTACCCACCTCCACTACTACCTCTGGCAGCTTGTTCCAGACACTCACCACCCTCTGTGTGAAAAAAATTGCCCCTCTAGACACTTTTGTATCTCTACCTTCTCACCTTAAACCTATGCCCTCTAGTTTTAGACTCCCCAGATTTTGGGGAAAGATATTGACTATCTAGCTGACCTATGCCCCTCATTATTTTATAGACCTCTATAAGATCACCCCTCAGCCTCCTACACTCCAGAGAAAAAGACCCAGTCTATTCAGCCTCTCCTTATAACTCAAACCAGCAAATCTGGGTAGCGTCCTTGTAAATCTTTTCTGCACTCTTCTTAGTTTAATAATATCCTTTCTATAATAGGGTGACCAGAACTGTACACAGTGTGGCCTTACCAATGTCTTATTCAACAAGATATCCGAACTCCAATGTTCTGACCAATGAAGTCAAGCACCCTGGTCCACCTGTGACTCCACTTTCAAGGAGCTAAGAACATGTACTCCTAGATCTCTTTGTTCTGTAAACCTCCCCAACGCCCTACCATTAACCATTAAGTGGTGTTCTCGTTCAAGCTGGTTGCAGAGTTTTTAAATACTACCCACGTACTGATTCTAAGCAATCCCATCGGAGATCTTCCAATTCCTCAGACCAACATTGCATGATCTTCTTTGACAGTTTCTTCACTTTCAGTTTTTGCTTGTAAGCCGGGAGCAGGAGCACAGCCTTGTGGTCTGATTTGCCAAAGTGTGGGCAGGTGATAGAACAGTAGGCATGTTTGATATTTGTGTAGCAGTGGTCTAGGATGTTTGGGCCTCTGGTGGAACAGGAGATGTGCTGGTAGTACACTCTTGAGCTTGGCCTGATTGAAGTCCCTGGCCATGATGAATAAGGCCTAGGATGTTTCATCTCAAGGCTATTGATAGTGGTGTATATTTCATCCAAAGTGATCTTCATGTCCACATAGGGTGGGATGTTAACTGCCATCAGGATAACGGAGATGAACTCCCATGGAAGGTACTAGAGGTGACATTTTAGCGTCAGGTATTCTAGGTCTGGGGAGTAGAATCTTGCCAGTGTTGCTATGTCTAGGCACCATGAGGTGGTGATTAGGAAGCAGACCCCATCTACCCTAGCCTTGCCTGAGGCCGCTGTGCAGTCCATTCAGTAGATTGAGAAACCCCCTAGTTGTAGGGCACAGTCCAGTGAAGCAAGAGTGAGCCACGTCTCCGTGTAACAGACTACACACAGCAGTCCCTCAGTTCTCTTTGAAAAGTGAGTCTGGCTTTAAGTTCATCTAGCTTGTTTTGCAGCTTATCAGCAACTTCAGAACTACCAGGCTCTGACTGGTGCTCACACAGTCAGCTCTCAGTTTGGAGCACTCCCTTTGGCCCCACACTGCCGCGCTGTATGTTTCACTGTAAATCTGCCTCTGCAAATGTAGAAAAGCCAACATAGATTTATCAAATCAAGCTGAACCAACTTTTTGAGGTTTTTTTTGATGAGGTAACAGACAAGCCCTTCAGTCTTCCTTTGCTCTTTCAGACAGCACGGTGGCACAGTGGTTAGCACTGCCGCCTCACAGCGCCAGGGACTCAGGTTCAATTCCGGCTTCAGGTAACACTGTCTGTGTGCAGTTTGCACATTCACCCTGTGTCTGTGTGGGTTTCCTCTGGGTGCTCTAGTTTCCTCCCATGGACCAACGATTGGCCATACTAAATTTTCCCTTAGTCTCAGGGGGAGTAGGAAGGTAAATACATGTATTTATGGGGATGGGGAATGTCTGGGATTGTGGTCAGTGCAGACTTGATGGGCCAAATGGCCTCTATCTGCTCAGTAGGGATTCTACGATTCTTTCCCTGACGTCCACTTTCAGTAGCCCTGCATTTTTCAAAACTTTGGTGAGTGAAACAGGGGTGTTGGAGAAGATGCAGGATGGGCTAAAGAAAATGTCTTTGGTCTCTCCACTGAGGAGCGGGAGGACTATTAGAACCCTCCCAAGACAAGCAGTCTGATCAGCAGAAGGATACAGTGAGCTGCTGGAGAGATAGGCTTCAGAAAATTAAATAAAAACCATCAGGAGGCAATGTTAACCAGCCTCACGCAGTTGGGAGGAAATATTTGTCACCAGAACTCATCTTTTCTCTTCTGGTTCATGTGGGGGGTATTCACTGATGAAAAGTAAGCCCCAACAATCATAGAATCCCTACAGTGCAGATGGAGGCCATTCGACCCATCGTGTCTGCAATGACCACACCCCACCCAGACCCTATCTCCATAACCCTTTGCATTTACCTTAGCGAGACCCCTGACACTAAGGGGAAACTTAGCATTACCAATCCACCTAACCTGAACATCTTTGGACTGTGGGAAGAAATGGGGTAAGTAGATGTACGACTTCAAATTTTTTTACACCAAGTGTAATGGGTGCCTGGAATCCGTTGCCGGGGGGAAGTAGTGGAAGCCAATACGATAGTGACTTTTAAGTGGCCTCTTGACAAATATATGAAGAGGATGGGAATGAAGGGATATGGTCCCCGGAAGGGTTAGGGGTTTTAGTTCAGTCGGGCAGCATGGCTGGTGTAGGTTTGGACAACTGAGGGGTCTGTTCCTGTGCTGTAATTTTCTTTGATCTTTGAAACCAGAGTATCTGGAGGAAACACACGCAGACACAAGGAGAAAGTGCAAACTCGACACAGGGAGAAAGTGCAAACTCCACACAGATAGTAACCCAAGCTGAGAATCGAACCCGAGTCCCAGTTGCTGTGAGGCAGCAGTGCTGACCGCTGTGATGCTGTGCCCCCCAGACAAAGGCACTTCGTTTCTGGGTGGGATCGAACTATCATCCTCGCGGTTAACAGCCGAACGCACTAACCAATGGTGCCACAGAGACTACACAAATGTGACTGAAAGCTGCACCTCACTGTGTTAGTGAATTACAGGTCAGCATTACTGTCCCAATATATCTAATGGGTGCCCTTGAGCAGGAAATGGACTGAAACATAGAAACATAGAAGATAGAAGCAGGAGGAGGCCATTTGGCCCTTCGAGCCTGCTCCGCCATTCATCACAATCATGGCTGATCATCCAACTCAATAGCCTAATCCTGCTTTCTCCCCTTCGCCAATTGCTATATCCAGCCACCTCTTGAATATATTCAGTGTTTTGGCATCAACTACTTCCTGTGGTAATGAATTCCACAGGCTCACCACTCTTTGGGAGAAGAAATGTGGAACCGTACACACACCTGACGAAGGAACATCGTTTCCAAAAGCTTGTGGGTTTACTATCAAATAAACTGGTTGATCTCTAACCTGGTGTTGTGAGACTTCTTACTGTGTTTACCCCAGTCCAACGCCGGCATCTCTACATTGGGACTGGGAACACAGCCCTTGACAGTACAATAGACCCAAAAAGTTCCATTCTGCATAAACTGGCAAGAGTGCGGAGAGAAAAGCCAGAACGTGTGACAACTCCTATATTAGCATTTGTTCATTGGAAATAAAAGTTAAAGAGCACTTCAAATGGCTTGAGCTTGCGTTTTATGGCATTCAGTGCAATGATTTGTTTCATGCTGTTAAACAATAATTACCAACGGTCCTCTGAAGGTCATAGTATCAATAAATATTATGTAGATAATGATGTACTGCTTTTGGTCCGCTTGCCGTGATAAATTGTTTATTTTGCAAGTTCCCGGCCTTGTCTGTGTTTTATTTTGATGATGTTTTCCCCCTCTTTCACTCCAGATTCTTCTGTGGTGGGGGAGTTGGACTCTATTTCAAAGTTGATTAGCCAGGAACCAGAGGAAACGTAAGGGGCAGTACCGTGGCACAGTGGTTAGCACTGCTGCCCTCACATTGCCAGGGACCCTGGTTCAATCCTGGCCTTGGGCTCACTGACTGTGTGGAGTCTCCATGTGTCTGCGTGGGCAACTAATTAAAATTACTAATGAAAAAAAATGGATAAGGGGTTATGGGGAACAGGTGGGGAGGTGGATTTGAGGCACTCATCTGATGAAGGAACAGCACTCCGAAAGTTTGTGCTACCAAATAAACCTGTTGGACTTTAACCTGATGTTGTGAGACTACATTCTGTGCCTATATCAGTCCAACGCCGGCAACTCCACATCATGATTTGAGACCAGACATAATCTGACTGAATGGCGGAGCAGACTCAAAAGGGCTGAACTTGCCTACTTCTGCTCCTAATTCTTAGGTTGCTCCGGGTGCTCCGGTTTCCTCCCACACTCCAAAGATGTGCAGGTGAGGGGAGTTGGTCATGCTAAAATTCCCCCTTAGGGCCCCAAGAGGTGTAGGTAGAGTATTAATCCAGAAACTCAGCTAATGTTCGGGGGACCCAGGTTCGAATCCCATCACGGCGGCTGGAATTTGAATTCAATACATAATATCTGGAATTAAGAATCTACTGATG
Source organism: Carcharhinus amblyrhynchos (assembly GCF_965287045.1). NCBI lineage: Eukaryota > Metazoa > Chordata > Chondrichthyes > Carcharhiniformes > Carcharhinidae > Carcharhinus > Carcharhinus amblyrhynchos. Next base: position 16,294,119 of record NC_137324.1, read on the forward strand.
ACCATGAAACCATTGCCGATTGTCAGAAAAACCCATCTGGTTCACTAAGGAAGGAAATCTGCCGTCCTTACCTGGTCTGGCCTTCATGTGACTCCCGAGCCACTGCAATGTGGTTGACCCTCAACTGCCCTGTAAATGGGTAACTAGGGATGGGCAATAAATGCTGGCCAGCCAGCGATGCCCGTGTCCCGTGATGAATAAACAAAAGAAAATGGTTAGATGGCTTAGCCATGGTAAATGTGTGTAATTACAGGGAAACGGTGGGGGGGGGAGAGTCTGGGTGAGATGCTGAGGGAGTTGGTGCAGACTCAATGGGCCATATTACCTCTTGCACTGTAGGGATTCTATGATTCTTTCGATGCAGTGAGTTGCTGTGATCTCGGATTTGCCGCCTGAAAGGGTAGTGGAGGATGATTCATCTCCAAGAGGTATCACATAAGCACCTAAAGGAAAATAAAGATTGCAGCAGCAGAGTGGCACAAATGCATGTGAGTAAAAGGGTCAGCACAGACAATGGTCTCCATCATTTCTCTTTGGATAGGATACTCCAGTCATATCAGCTGGATCTTCTGGTTCTGTTCCCCCACCCCTCCCCTCCCAATCCCCCTGGTGATTTCCCCATATTCAGAACAGATGAGCCATGCAAAATACCCCAGATATTGTTGAGACCAGAACATTCCACCAGCTGTCAATGACAGGCATTCCTCCCTCTGGGAAACACATTGCTGGGAGAGAGGTGAAGCCCCTCAGCAGCAATGGTAGCAGAGTGGTTAGCACTGCTATCTCATAGCACCAGCAACCCGGCTTCAATTCCCAGCTTGGGTGACCGTCAGTGCAAAGTCTGAATGATCTCCCTGTGCCTGTGTGAGTTTCCTCCGGGTTTCTCCAGTTTCCTCTCACAATCCGAAAGACATGCGGGATAGGTGCATTGACCATGTTAAATTCTCCCTCAGTGTGCCCAAACAGGTGCCGGAGTGTGGCGACTAGGGGATTGTCACAGTAACTTCATTGCAGCGTTAATGTAAGCCTACTTGTGACACTAATAAATAAACAATTTATTTTTTAAGTTTAAGTTTAACTTTAAAACTTTCCTACCATTTCTGAAACACCTTGTAGCCAGTCTTGCCCTTCCTTGAGCCAGGTCTCTGTTATTGCCAGGCATCATGTTTCCACATTGCAATGTAATGTTCTAGTCTTATTCACTATACTCTGTGCATTCACACACATGCAAAGTAACCCTGATTTAGACTTTATTAATTTTTCCCTTACTCCGACCTCACGTTCTAAACTACTGCTTTCTGTCCATCCCCAATAATTTGTGCATCCTAATAATCCTCTCTAATATAAAGCATGCCCTGTACCCTGGAAGCCCTGGATGAACCTGTATCTGGGGTCACCATTGCAGATGTCAGAGCAGCGTTTTTGAAGATCAACCCAGGGAAAGTGACTGGCCCGGATGGGGTACCCGGACGTGCACCCAGATCCTGCATGGACCAGCTGGCGGAGTTTTTCACAGACATCTTCAACCTCTCTTTACAACAATCTGAGGTCCCTATCTGCCTCCAGAAGACTGTCATCTGGTATCTAAGAAAAACCAGCAGCATACCTTAACGACTATCAGCCGGTGGCTCTGACATCTGTTGGTCATAGCATGAATCAATTCCAGCCTACCAGACTACCTGGATCCACTACAGTTTGCCTACCACCACAACAGGTCCACAGCAGACACCACCTCTCTGGCCCTGCACTCAACCCTGGAACCCAAGGACACCAATGTCAGACTCCTATTTATTGACTACAGCTCAGCCTTCAACACCATTTTTCCCACGAAACTCTTCTCCAAACTCTGTGGTCTGGGCCTCAGCACCTCCGTCTGTGACCGGAGACTGAACTTCCTAATTCACAGACAATAATCAGTAAGGTTAGGCAACAGTATCTCCTCCACGATAATCCGGTGCTCCACAAGGCTGTGTTCTCAGCCCTCCACTATACTCCTTGTACACCGATGACTGTGGAGTCAAATTCCCCTCCAAATCACTTTTTAACTTTGCTGACGACACCACCTTAGAGGATCGGATCTCTAAGTTTTCTGTTGCTTTTTGTTTGCTTTTTGTTGAACACGACGAGACAGAATATAGGAATGAGATAGAGGATCTGGTGAACTGGTGCGGCAACAAGAATCTCTCCCTCAGTGCCAACAAAACGAAGGAGATTGTCATTGACTTCAGGAAGCGTAAAGGAGAACATGCCCCTGTCTAAATCAATGCGGATGAAGTCGAAAGGATTGAGAGCTTCAAATTTTTAGGTATCCAAATCACCAACAATCTGTCCCAGTCCCCCCGTGCCGACACTCAAGTTAAGAAAGCCCATCAATGCCTCTACTTTCTCAGAAGACTAAGGAAATTTGACATGTCGGCTATGATCCTCACCAACTTTTACAGATGCACCACAGAAAGCATTCTTTCTGGTTGTATCACAGCTTAGTATGGCTCCTGCCCTGCCCAAGTCCACAAGAAACTACAAAAGGTTGTGCATGTAGCCCAGTCCATCATGCAAACCAGCCTTCCATCCATTGACTCTGTCTACACTTCCCACTGCCTCGGCATAATTAAGGACCCCACGCACCTCTGCCACCTTCTTCCTTTGGGAAAAAGGTACAAAAGTCTGATGTCACATACAAACAAACTCAAGAATAGCTTCTTTCCTGCTGCTGTTGAGACTTTCAGATGGACTTACTTTGTACTAAATTGATCTTTCTCTACACCATAGCTACGACTGTAATACTTACATTTTGCACTCTCTCGTTTCCTTCTCTATGCACGGTATGCTTTGTCTGTATAGCACACAAGAAACAATACTTTTCACTGTATGTTAATACATGAGAACATAAGAACATACGAAATAGGAGCAGGAGTAGGCCATCTAGCCCTTCGAGCCTGCCCCACCATTCAACAAGATCATGGCTGATCTGAAGTGGATCAGTTCCACTTTCCTGCTTTCTCCCCGTAACCCTTAATTCCCTTGCCTATCAGAAACCTATCTACCTGTGACTTAAATATTTACGGTGAGGTAGCCTCCGCCACTTCAATGGACAGAGTTTGCCGGAGACTCACCACCCTTTCAGTGAAGAAGTTCCTCCTCAACTCCGATCTAAACTGCCACCCCCTTACTTTGAGGCTGTGCCCTCTAGTTCTGCTATCCTTTCTAAGCGGGAAGAATCTCCCTACCTCTACCCTATCTAGCCCCTTCATTCTCTTATATGTCTCTATAAGGCCCACCCTCAGTCTTCTAAACTTCAACGAGTACAGACCCAGTCTATTCAATCTCTCCTCGTAGGCTAACCCCCTCATCTCCGGTACTATACATGTAACAATAATAAATCAAATCAAATCAAAATCAAAACCTACCTCCCTAAATTCTGATCGTAGAACCCCATCTCCCTTCTATCTAAGTCACTGGTACTATTATGGACCAGAACCTCTGGCTGTTCACCGTCCTCCAGAAGAATGTTCCGCAACATTCTTGACCCTGGCACCAGGGAGCATAATGGGCAGGTGTGAATGGACAGGTCTGTAATGGGAAGGTATGTAATGGGAAGGTATGTAATGGGCAGGTATGTAATGGGAAGGTATGAATGGGCTGGTATTTGGCATTTAAGTATTGGCAGCTGTAAAACAGATGGGTATATAACAGATGTGTGTATAATGCATGTCTGTATGTATAACGCATGTATAATGGAAAGTGGATGATTGATGGGTGGATAAGTTTTAAAATTCTTTCAGGGGGTGTGGGCACATGGCCAGGCCAGCATTTATTGCTCATCACTAATTGCTCTTGAGAAGATAATGATGAGTTACCTTCTTGAACTGCTGTAGTTCATCTGGCATAGGCACACTCACAGTGCTGTAGGGAAGAAGTTCAGGATTTTGACCCAGCAACAGTGAAGGGCCTGACTCCCCAAAACCTATCCACCATCTACAAGGCACAAGTCAGGAGTGTGATGGAATATTCCCCACTTGCCTTGATGGGTGCAGCTCCAATAACACTCAAGAAGCTTGACGCCATCCAGGACAAAGCAGCCCACTCTATTAGCACCACATTTACAAACATTCAATCCCTCCGCCACCAACGCTCGGTAGCAGCAGTGTGTACTATCTACAAGATCCACTGCAACAATTCGCCAAAGATCCTTGACAGCACCTTCCAAACCTACAACCACTTCCATCTAGAACATAGAACATTACAATGCAGTAGAGATCCTTCAGCCGTCAATGTTGCGCCAACCTGTGAAATCAATATAAAGCCCATTGAACCTACACTATTCCAATATCATCCATATGTTTATCCAATTACCATTTAAATGCCCTTAATGCTGGTGAGTCCACTACTGTTGCAGACAGGGCATTCCACGCCCTTACTACTCTCTGAGTAAAGAACCTGCCTCTGACATCTGTCCTATATCTATACTCCTCAATTTAAAGCTATGTCCCCTTGTGCTAGCCATCTCCATCGGAGGAAAAAGGCTCCCTATCTAATCCTCTGATCATCTTGTAGGCTTCTATTAAGTCACTCCTTAACCTTCTTCTCTCTAACGAAAACAGCCTCAAATCCCTCAGCCTTTCCTGATAAGACCTTCCCACCATAGCAGGCAACATCTTGGTAAATCTTCTCTGCACCCTTTCCAATGCTTCTACATCTTTCCTATAATGCAGCGACCAGAACTGTACGCAATATTCCAAGTGCAGCCGCACCAGTGTATTATAGAGCTGCAACATAACCTCAAGACTCCTAAACTCAATCCCTCTACCAATAAAAGCTAACACACCATATGCCTTCTTAACAACCCTATCAACCTGGGTGTCAAGGGCACCCAGAAGGACAAGGGCAGTAGACACAAGGGAACATTCATCAAATTTCCCTGCAAGCCACTCACCATCCTGACTTGGAAACATATCACCATTGGGTCAAAATCCTGGAATTCCCTCCTTAACGGCGTTGTGGGTCAACCCACAGCACATGGACTGCAGCGATTCAAGAAAGCAGCTCATTACCACCTTCTCAAGGGAAACTAGATGGGCAATAAATGCTGGCCAGCCAGTGACACCCATGTCCCACGAATGAATAAAAAAAAATATTTCCAGGTCAGGATGGTGAGTGGCCTGCAGTGGAACTTGCAGGCGGTGGTATTCTTATATTTCTGCAGTCCTTATCCTCCTAGGTGGTAGTGCTTGTGGGGCTGGAAGGAGCTGTCGAAAGGGCCTTGGTGAGTTGCTGCAGGGCATTTTGTGGATGGTACTTACTGCTGCCATTGCGCATTGGTGTTCGAGGGAATGGATGTTGAAGGTGATGGGGTGAAATAATGGTCTGTGCTCGACAAGTGAATGAGCAATGGGTGGTTGTATAATGGATAAATATTTGTAATGCATTGTGTATAAAAGACAGGTGTATATGGGGAAGGTGTAATGTGTGGGGTGTATAATTGATGGCTGAATAAAGGGCAGGTGTGCAATAAGTGAGACTGTAATGGACATGTGTGCAATGGAGGGATGTGTAATGGGCAGGTTTGCAACGGGTGAGTGAGTAATGGTCAGGTGAGTAATGGGTGGATGTGTTATGGGTGGGTGTGTAATGGTAGGTAAGTAATGGGTGGGTATGATATGGGTGGGTGTGTAATGGGTGGGTGTGTAATGGGTGGGTGAGTAATGGGTGGGTGTGTAATGGTGGGTATGCAATGGGTGGATGTGTAATAGGTGGGTGTGCAATGAGTGAATGTATAATGGGCAGGTGTGTAATGGACAGATGTGTAATGAACTGTTGTATAATGACCATGTGTATGAGGGGCGTGTGTGTAATAGGTTGGATTATGTAATATTGTCCAATTAGTTTTATCATAAAGTTAAATTTCCACTGCCTGTCTCCATCATGTATCCTACATTTGATGGAATAACAAACTGGTAGTGGAGACTGGGATCATATATTTGTATAGACAAGGGCTGGTCTATGACATTACAGCAGATGGAGACTGCGGTCATCACATTAGAGATTACCTTGCTGTTTTAATATAATAGGCTGGGCTGGGGTTACCATATTAGATTAGGTGGATACTGGGCCTATTACCTTACATTAGGTGGAGCCTGAGTCACTGGGGACTTAATACATTAGAATAACTGGAGTCACAGTCACCATTTAACAGAAACTGGCCTTTTTACATTTGTTACAAATGCGAGGTTTTATATGATGATTATATTTTCAGATTGCATCCTTAATTCAAGGGAATGAAGAGAATTATGTCGTCTGTCTTTTTTTTATTCATTTTACGGGAAATAGATGCTGTTGGCTGGACCAGCATTTATTGCCCATCCTTAACTGCCCTCCTTTCCAGAGGGCATTTGAGATTACATGTCGACCAGATTGGGTAAAGACAGTACATTCCCTTCTTTAAAGGCTATTAGACTATAAATAATGGTTTCCTGGTCATCATTAGACTTTTAATTCAAATGGCTTTATTCCAGGTTACTGCGGGAGGCAAGGGAAGAAATGGCTGGGACTGGGAACAGATATCTTCACATCCACTTCGATCACAGGCAAGGTTCCAGAGGACTGAAGAATAGCCAATGTTGTTCCCCTGTTTAAGAAAGGAAGTAGAGATAATCCAGGGAATTATAGGCCGATGAGCCTGACCTTAGTGGTGGGAAGATTTAGGAGACGATACTGAGGGACAGGATGTAATAGACTAGTTAGTGACAGGCAGCATGGCCTTGTATGGAGAAGATCATGTCTCACCAACTTGATTGAATTTTTTGAAGAGGCGGTGAAGATAATTGATAAGAGGGAGGCTGTGGATGTAGTTTATATGGAGTTGAGTAAAGCATTTGACAAGGTCCCACTGGTACAAAAACAAAAATCACATGGGATTCGGGGTGGGCTGGCTAGATGGAGACATAAGTCGCTTGGTTATAGAAGACTAGGATGTTTTTCAGAATGGAGATCTGTAGCTAGTGGTGTTCCACAGGAATCAGTGCTGAGACCTCTGTTGTTTGTCAGATATATAAATGATCTGGCGGGTTGTCTGATTAGTAAGTTTGCAGATGACATAAAGATTGGTGGAGTTGCTGATAGTGTCTGGGATTGTCAGAGAGTACGACAGGATATAGATAGATTGGAGACCTGGGCACAGCAATGGCAGATGGAATTCAATCCGGACAAATGCGAGGTGGTGCGTTTTGGAAGATCAAATTTACGTGTGAATTATATTGCAAACAGCAGAACTTTTAGGAACATTATCATACAGAGGGATCTGGGTGTACAGGTCCACAGTTTGCTAAAAGTGGCAACACGGGTGGCCAAGGTGATTAAGACGGCTTGTGGCATACTTACCTTCATCGGCTAGGGCACTGAGCACAGGAGTTGGGAAATCACGTTGCAACTATATAAAACCTCGGTTAGGCTGCATTTGGGGTATTGCGAGCAGTTCTGGTCTCCACACTACCAGCGGATGTGGAAGATTTGGAGAGAGCTTTGCAAAGAACGCTCATCAGGATGTTAATTGGTCTCAAAGGTGTTAGCTATGAGGAGAGGTTGTATAAACTAGGATTGCTTTTACTGGAAAGGCAGAGGCTGAGGGGAGACCTGATAGAGGTCTACAAAATCATGATAGACAGGATGGATAGTCAGAGGTTTTTTTCCCAAGATGGAAGTATCAATTACAAGGGGATATAGGTTCAAGGTGAGAGGGGGAAAATTTAAGGGAGATGTGTGTGGGAAATTTTTCATGCAGAGAGTTGTGGGTGCGTGAAACATGTTGTCAGAGGAGGTGATGGAAGCAGATACATTAACACCATTTAAGAGGCATCTGGATGGGTACATGAATATGGAGGGAATAGAGGCACACAGACCAAGTAAGGGCAGAAGGGTTTTTTTAGTTTAGTTAGGGCATCATGATCGTCACGGGCATAGAGGGCCAAAGGGCCTGTTTCTGTGCTGTATCTTTCTTTGTTCTTTGTTCTAATTCCAATTTTTTTCAATTCAAATTTCACCATTTGCCATGGTGGGATTGGATCCCCAGATCTTGCCCTAGTTCTCTGGATTAGTCCAAGGACAACACCACTTTGCCACTGCCTCCCCTGCAACAGGCCAGGTGTCTCGGTTACTACAGGAACAGGGAAGCCCAGGGTTGAGATTTACTAGTTATGAAGGTGCAAACTCTTCACATCTGTACCAAAGATAAAAGCATCTGAGGCTACTGTGGATAGACTTTTGGACACAAAAGGACAGAGAGAGAGACAGGGAAGTCTCTCGAAGACTCAAAGGACTACAGCTTGTGTGGTCGCTAGAGAAGGGCAGCACAGTGGTGCCCCTACAAATGGCAGGGACCTGGGTTCAATTCCGGCCTTGGGTGACCTCATGTATGAAGTTTGCACATTTTCCCCATGTATGCATAGGTTTCCTCCAGTTTCCTCCCACAGTCCAAAATTGTGCGGGTCAGCATGATTGGCCGCGCAAATTTGCCACGGAGATTGGCAGCGTAAATATGTGGGGCTACAGCGATAGGGCCTGGCTGGGTTTGTTATCAGTGCAGGCTCAATGGGCTAAATGGTCTCCTTCTGTGCTGTTGGGAGTCTGTGATTCTAAGGGAGCGTGTTTTTATTTTGCCAGCTACCAGGGCAGAATGTAGAAGGTAGCTTGGTCTCTGGTTGAAGAGATGTATCCCATGGCAATAATAAAACAGTCTTGGTGTAGTCAGGTGGAAAATTCACCAGAGAGGATCTCACTGCTGGCAGTCAGCTTGTCAAAAACTGAGTAAATGTTCACTGAACATTAAATCCAGCAAAACAGGAGAAACACAAACCTATTGGAAGCTGCGATTGACTATGGGATGTTTCTATGGTCAGGGGACAAAAACCTCACACTATTTAGTTTTATAAAATATGGATATAGATAACCTCATGGCTAATTTCTAAAATTAAAAAAAAACTGGACAAAGTTCTTTTAAAATGGCTTAAGCTATATCTGTCACCCAAACAGTAAGAGGTAGCACTGCAGTAACGCAGAAACCTGCATTCTGTTGTCTCTGAACGAATCCACGAAGGAATAACTTTGATTCTGGATGCCTGTGAAACATAAAATCATACAATGCAGAAGGAGCCATTCGGCCCATTGAGTCTGCACCAACCCGCCCAGACCCTATCCCCATAGCCTCAGGCATTTACCCTAGCCAGTCCCCCTAACAGAAAGAGGCAATTTAACATGGTCAATCCACCTAACCTGCACTTCCTCAGAGTGTGGAAGAAAACCAGAGCGCCCATAGTGATCCAAGCCGGGAATTGAACCTGTGTCCCTGGGACTGTGAGACAGCAGTGCTAACCACTGTGCCACCGTGCCGTCCATAATTCCAGATCTTTTCTGTTGAATTCAAATTCCCCCATCTGCCATGGTGGAGTTCGAACCTGGGCCCCCAGAGTATTAGCTGAATTTCTAGATTAGGGGAATAGTCTAGTGATAATACCATGAGGCCATTGCCTCTCTATAACATAGAAATTTACATGTTACTTCAAAATTCCCTTCCATGTTTGGTGGTTGTTGCAAACTCCCAATTTTATTTCCTGTGGGGAACCTCGGAATTGATGCTATCTCATGGCATGGAACTAGGGCAACGGCAGGGGTACGTCAAGCCAAGTGGCAGTGTAGTGGTGATATCACTGGAATGGTAATCCATTGGTCCAAGCTAATACTCTGAGCACATGGACTGTACTCAATACACCAAGTGCGGCCGCATCAGAGTTTTGTACAGCTACAACATGACCTCATGGCTCCTAAACTCAATCCCCCTACCAATAAAAGCTAACACACCTTATGCCTTCTTAACAACCCTATCAACCTGGGTGCCGACTTTCAGGGATCTATGCACATGAATACCGAGATCTCTCTGCTCAACCACACTACCAATCACACATCCATCTTACCATTAGCCCAGTTCCCTGTATTCCTGTTACTCCTTCCAAAGTGAATCACCTCACACATTTCTGCATTAAACTCCATTTGCCACCTCTCAGCCCAGCTCTGCCGTTTACTTATGTCCCTTAGTAACCTGCAACATCCTTTCGCATTGTCCACACTCCACCGACTTTAGTGTCATCCACAAATTTACTAACCCATCCTTCTATGCTCTCATCCACGTCATTTATAAAAATGACAAACAGCAGTGGCCCCAAAACAGATCCTTGCAGTTCACCACTAGCAACTGAACTCCATGATGAATATTTCCCATCAACCATCACCCTCTGTCGTCTTACAGCTAGCCAATTTCTGATCCAAACTGCTAAATCGCCCTCAATCCCATGCCTCCGTATTTTCTGCAGTAGCCTACCGTGGGGAACCTTATCAAACACTTCACTGAAATCCATATACACCACATCAACTGCTTTACCCTCATCCACCTCTTTAGTCACCTTCTCAAAGAACTCAACAGGGTTTGTGAGGCACGACCTACCCTTCACAAAACCATGCTGACTATCCCCAATCAAATTACTCCTTTCTAGATGATTATAAGTTTGCCTCCTGACACCCATTGATTGCTGTTTTGATAGGGCTCCTTGATGCCACACTTAGTTGGACGCAGCCTTGATTCAGGACTGTCACTTTCACCTCATCTAAACAAACAAAGAACAACACAGCACGGGAAACAGGCCCTTCAGCCCAACGAGCCCGTGCCACCATTTTAACATTGTGAGTCCCCTCTCCACCCATGACCCTTGTCTACGCTTATGGCACTCCACATTAGAAACCAGATTGAGGGGAGACTAATTTAGGGACAATTTGTTACACCAATCAGCCTAAGAGCACACCTTTGGAGTGTGGGAGGAAACCGGAGCACCCGGAGAAAACCCACACAGACACGAGGAGAATATGCGAACTCCACACAGACAGTGACCCAAGCCGGGAATTGAACCCAGGTCCCTGGTGCTGTGAAGCAGCAGTGCTAACCGCCATGCTACTGTGCCGCCACGTGACTCCAGAGCCACAACAATGTAGTTGACTCTCAACTGCCCTCTGATCAAGGGCAATTAGGGGTGGGCAATAAATGTTGGCCCAGTCCGTGATGCCCATGTCCCACGAATGATTAGAGGAGAATGAAGCTTGAGCTTAAGGTTTTCCATCAAGCAAGTCCAATGTGAGGCTTCTAGACTGAATAATCACTTCCCCTTCTATCCTGTCTCTGTTAAATCTGGAAATGAGCAGGTGGGGTAGAACTGAGAGTTTAGAACTTACCACCTTACCGCATCCTTTTTGGGGGGAAGTAAAATCAGAAATGGAACAGGAATGTTGGGTTTAAAGTTTTGAGTCATATCTTGAGCCTGCATTCTCCATATGTGTGAAATCACTGCTGGGATTGGGGAGGCTCAAAATCCTGCAAAAGCTCAAAATCGCTATCTCGCCGGCAGGATCGCGATTTCTGATTTTCCCCACTCCTCACCAGTGACATATTTATTAGTGTCACAATTAGGCTTACATTAACACTGCAATGAAGTTACTGTGAAAATCGCCAAGCTGTTCGGGTACACTGAGGGGGAATTTAGCATAGCCAATGCACCTATCCAGTATGTCTTTCAGATTGTGGGAGGAAATCCATGCAGACACGGGGAGAACATGCAAATTCCAGACAGACAGTGACCCAAGTCGGGAATCGAACCCAGGTCCCTGACGCTGTGAGGTAGCAGTGCTAACCATTGTGCCACCAGCCCCACTAGATGTAATCACGTTCATGGCCATAATGGGCGTGAAACTGATTTGAATAGATTTTAATACATTTGCATCTGTTTATCTCACCAAATTACCCCCACCCCACCCCTCAATGAAGGCTAATACCTTGTGGATGTGACACCAAATCGGTGAGGGTCTCGACAGGTTTGCCCAAATGTAAACCCGTGGAAGCACAAAGGTCAGTATAGACCCCAGGAGCATGGTCAGGCAGTGCCCCGACAATGCACCATGTCACTTCCCAAGCATAGGGTTTCAGGGTGGTTGGGGATTGGGATGCCAGTGAGGATGAGCGAGGATAGGAATGATGACGGTAGGGAGGGCGATGGTTGATGCCGATGATGGAAATGGGGAGGCGGGGAGGGGAAGGGGAAGCTGGTGATGATCTGGGTGGGTGGTGGGAGATGGTGGTGGGGAGGTGGGGTGGGAAAGGAATGTTGGCAGAGATCATGGAGTGGTTGATGTTAGCGTGGGGGAGGGGGGGGCTGGTGGTCGGGGTAGGGGGAACGGGGGAGCTTTGTGTTCCAATCAGGGCACCTTTTAAAGATGGATCCCCAATCCCAGTGGAAACCTTTCCTGGCTCTATGAGTCCCTGCCTCGCCAGAGTGACGGCACAAACCTTGCCCACTGGCTTTTTCTCACAATTAAAGGAACACGATCTGGAGAGAAAACCAACCAGTGGAGCTGGAGAACTTCACATTCGGTTTCTCACCAGAACTGACACTCAGCCAATTCCTGGTGAGATTACAATCCCCGTTCCCCTCATCATTTGACACTAGGAAGTGCGGAATGTATGGAAACAGCTTTCAGCTGCCTCGGAGACAAAGAGCCAGTGTAAGTGGGAATTGATAGATGTGTATAATACATCTACATATGGTAAGGGAGTGAGTAAATGGAAGCAAACTGTATTAATAGATGGGGCTAAGTAATGCTTCATGCTTCAGTTAAATGTATGAAGGAGTTGTGTTTAGCACTAGGTTTTAAGCAGAGGGAGAACACATTGATCAATATACAATCAATCTGTACAACAAAAGGGCTGATGTCTTGCAATTATGGATTACTGATAGACAGTCTCATTATACAAAGAATTGTCATCGGTATAATAGATGATCAGAACAGAGCCAAGTTACCAATCCAGTCTAGACGGAAAGCAGCTGATATCTGTAGAACAGCAGACGACAGCAAAATGCAGCGAGACACTTATTGAATGCTGGAATTGCCATCAATAACAGGTCGAGTCCAGATGTCACTTGGTATACACGGTGAAAGAGAAATAGAAGTAGCAGGTCGATGGCACCCTGCAGATTGGAAATAATGTAGGAAATCGCAGAGTGGGAGATGCCCAATGTGCGGCCAAATGTCTACAAACTTGATTACCAACTACAATTAGCTCAATTATGAAGAAAATGTTACGAGATGTATGGCAGGAATGTGATGGAACTCTCTCTTTCTGCATGTGCAGGTATGACTGCAGTAACACATCAGGAAGCTCGATACTATCCAGGACAAAGTTTTCTTTCATTCATTCATGGGACATGGGCGTCGCTGGCTGGCCAGCATTTATTGCCCATCCCTAGTTACCTAAGAGCAGTATAGAGTCAACTACATTTGATTTGATTTATTATTGTCACCTGTATTATATGCAGTGAAAAGTATTGTTTCTTGCACGCTATACAGACAAAGCATACCGTTCATAGTGAAGGAAACGAGAGAGTGCAGAATGTTAGTGTTACAGTCATAGCTATTGTATCTGTTCATTGCTGTGGCTCTGGAGTCACATGCAGGCCAGACCAGATAAGTACTGCAAATTTCCATCCCAAAAAGTCATTAGTGAACCGGGTGGGTTTTTCCAACTATTGACAAAGGTTTAATGGCCATCAGTAGATTCTTAATTCCAGATATTTTTTATTGAATTTGAATTCCATCATCTGTTGTGTGGGGATTCGAACTCAGGTCCCCAGAACATTATCTGACTTTTTGGATTAATAGTCTAGCGATAATCCCACTAGGCCATCGCCTTATTGAAGTGGCTTGCAGCCCCATAGACCACCTCAAACTTTCACTCCCTCTGCCACAGCACTGCATTGAGTATCAACGACAAGATTCCCCATGGGAAAACAAACAATAGCACCTTTCCTTTCATCCCAATGCCCTTTGCAGCCAGTGAAGTACCTCTGAAGTGTAAAGGTAAAGTCACCACAGTCCCAGATGACCATTTAACCTGAGGATCACCAAACCTCAGGTGAGGGACAAAGTTGAGAAGCCAGGCCTTCATAAGTAACCCCAGTCAGTATCAAGAATTGAATCTATGCTGTGGCAATGCTCTGCATCAGTAACCAGCAGACATGGGGCAGACTCCGCACAGACAGTGACCCAAGCTGTGAATCGACACCAGGTCCCTGGTACTGTGAGGCAGCAGTGCTAACTACTGTGCCACCCCTTTTCATGAGGTTTTTGTCATGTGCAGTGAACCAAAGTTAGAAACAGGGAGCCTGGAGACACAGCTGAGCATTTATTGCCCCATCCCTGAGGGAATGTTAAGAGTCAACCACATTGCTGTGACTCTGGAGTCACATGTAGGCCAGACCAGGTAAAGACAAACAGATTTCCTTTCCTGAAGGGCATTAATGAACCAGATGGGTTTTCCTGATAATCAACAATGGTTTCATGGTCGTCATTAGACTTTTAATTCCAGACTTTTATTGAATTCAAATTTCATGTCTGCCATGGTGGGATTTGAACCCAGGTCCTCAGACATTACCCTGGGTCTCTGGATTGCTGGCCCAATGAAAATACCACTATGCCACTGCCTCCCTGGGAAGTGAGGGGAGGTCTGGTTGGTGGTCAGGGTTGATTTCTGATTACTGGATTTGGGAGGGTAGAGGGTAGACCAGATGGCTGCCCCTGGCCCACAAGCAGTGCTGGAAAGGCAGGTACCACATTTCACTTCCATTGTCTCTCTGGGATTTTGGAGGTTTGGGAAACCAGAGTGACTAGAGTAAAAAATAGATTTTCTTCTAAAAAAAAGGCACATAGTGCCCTTATAATATTTATTTAAGTCTAGGGATAGAAAAGTTTTATTGCAATGCAATTGTAAAGGGTGGTAGTGAGAACTCACCTGACTATTGTGTCCCTATTTGAGGAAGGATGTCCTTGATTTGGAATGAGTACAGCGAAGGTTTACCAGGCTGATTCCTGAGATACTAAATCAGTTGAGATTATATTCACTGGAGTTTAGAAGAGTGAGAGGGGATCTCCTAGAAACTTATAAAATTCTAACAGGGTTAGGCAGAATAGATTGAGAAAAGAAGTTCCCAATGTTGGGGGAGTCCAGAATTAGGGGTCATAGTTTGAGGATAAGGGGTTAAACCTTTTAGAACTGAAGTGAGGAAAAATTTCTTCACCCAGAGGGTGGTGACTGTGTGGAATTCACTACCACAGAATGTAGTTGAGGCCAAAACATTGTGTAATTTCAAAAAGAAATTAGATATATCTCTTGGGGCTAATGGGATCAAGGGATGTGGGAAGACGAGGGATCAGGATATTGAATTCAGTGATCAGCCATGATCAAAATGAATGGTGGAGCAGGCTCGAAGGGCCAAATGGCCTACTGCTGCTTCTAGTTTCTATGTTTCTAATTTGGAGATTAGGCACCCATTCCTCATTCCACCTCCATTGACACTGGTAGTGGATGGATTGAGATGAGTTATGTCCCAGTTTTAGAAATTCATGTAGTAGAGGAGCTGGGATCCAAGATTATTATATTAGAGTACTGAGCTCTGGATTACTGGATTAGAGTCATAAGAACGTAAGAACAAGGGGCAGGAACCATCTGTCCCCTCAAGCCTGCTCCTCCATTCAATGAGATCATGGCTGATCTTTTCGTGGATTCAGCTCCACTTACCTGCCCGCTCACTATAACCCTTAATTCCTTTACTGTTCAAAAACGTATCTATCCTTGCCTTAAAAACATTCAGTGAGGTAGCCTCAACTGCTTCACTGGTCAGGGAATTCCACAGATTCACATCCCTTTGTGTGAAGAATTTCCTCCTCAACTCAATCCTAGACCTGCTTCCCCTTATTTTGAGGCTATGACCCCTAGTTCTAGTTTCACCCGCCAGTGGAAACAACTTCCCTGCTTCTATCTTACCTATTACCTTCATAACCTTATATGTTTCTGCAAGACCTCCCCTCATTCTTTTGAATTCCAATGAGTGGAGCCCCAGTCTACTCAGTCTCTCCTCATAAGCCAACCCTCTCAACTCTGGGATCAACCTCGTGAATCTCCTCTGCACCTCCTCCAGTGCCAGTATGTCCTTTCTCGGAGACCAAAACTGTACACAGTACTCCAGGTGTGGCCTCACCAGTACCTTATACAGCTGCAACATAACCTCACTGTTTTTAAACTCCATCCCTCTAGCTACAAAGGACAAAATTCCATTTGCCTTCTTAATTACCTGCTGCATCTGCAAACCAAATCCTGCACAAGGACTCCCAGGTCCCTCTGCACAGCAGCATGCTGCAATTATTTTACCATTTAAATAATAGTCCATTTTGCCGTTATTCCTACCAAAATGGACGACCACACATTTACCAACATTGTACTCCATCTGCCAGACCCTCACCCACTCACTTAGACTATCCATATCCTTTTGCAAGCTTTCAGGGTTCTTTCACACAGTCCGTGGGCCCTGATTGATTATATCAGAGTAGATGGGGTCTGCACTATATTATTTATTCACTGAACTCGCTTGCGATGTATTACTGTCAAACATCCAGTGTGTAACGTTGTATAAAACATGCTTCTCTCAGTCAGATTGATAACCTCAGTGCGAAATCTCCCTTTTTGCCAAGAGTAAATGAAACAAATGTCTTTTCTCATTCCGTCCAGAGCTGTCTGGTACGGAAACACTCTCGTAGATATCTTATTCCACTCAGTACAGCAGAGTGGATACAAAAGCGGGTGAGTACACACTGTCAGAGTGAAGGATGGGGTCCGTCAGTCACATAATGCCGGCCGATATTAATTTCAGTAATAACTTGTCATCGGGTGAGAAATAGATTCCGCAAGTAATGACAAGGCAGAAAACTGCACCTTTGGGGAAGGGAATAGCGCAGTATAAATGGTCAGCATTCGCGGATGTTTCCCCGCAAATGAATGGTATGAAAAATATTATCCATTAAATCGATGTGTCCAGAGGCATTTCGAAATAAATTTAACAAGACAAAGATGTTGGTTAAAAAAAAAAATAAGCGAGATCTTGAGGGCAATGGAAAGCCAACAGTTTGGCAGATACAAATGTGTCATTCAGCAGTGTTTGACAGATGAAGAATACAGTATTTTTTCAAATTCTTATTTAGGGCCTTTTATTTCTCTCCTTCTCTCAGTCAGTTCCCTTGTTGGTCTGTCGACTGCACATTAGAGCTGTAAGTAAGACTAGCCTCCATATTTCAAGGGGTGCGTCAGAATAGGGGCTTGCGGTTCAGATATCGAACGAAGGAAAAATGAATATTTTTTAGACCTGCAAGCTCAGAAGTGCCCAGTCCCAGGCTGGCTGCAGAATCCATTTAAAAGTGAAATCCTAGGCATCCACGGAGCCCAACTCCATATTTCTAATCGTATTGAGGTCTGTAAACAAGAGGGAGCATTTCGAGGCGATTGAGCCTGGAAAATGATTTCCTCTGATGCATTCTAGAACCGGAGGGCATGATCACAAAATGAGAACCAGGCCTTCCAGCAGGGAAATTAGGAGGAGGCGATGACCCAGTGGTCACTCAATGGTTGGGCCATTCAATGGCTAATGGCTGGGTCATTCAATGTCTGGGTCATTCGATGGCTAATGGCTGGGTCACTCCCAAACTAATGGCTGGATCACTCAATGGATAATGGCTGGTTCACGCCATGGGTATGGCAAGGTTACCCAATAGCTAATGACTGGGTCACCAAATGGTCACTCAGTGGCTGGGTCAATCAATATCAAAGGCTGGGTCGAAGGTCCAAATGGCCTACTCATTGCTCCAACGTTCTAAGTGTTATGGGGATAAGGTGGGAAAGTGGAGTTGATGATTATCACATCCGATCAGCCATGAACTCATTGACTGGCGGAGCAGACTCAATGGGCCGAATGGCTGACTGTTCCTATGTCTTATGAGCCATTCATTTTCTGCTTTCAATTCTCCTTTCTTCTTCAGTGCTGAATTTAAATTGTCGTATCCTTTTAATTTACTTCTCCATTACTGTGGAGTAAGACTGGCGAGGGTGGTGATAGTGCCTTCCGTCTGAGGGAAATAGTCTGTCTTTCTGTATCTAGAACAATAATTTCACACAGCGGGGAATCCAACATTGAGATTGTTTCCCTGTGGGAACATGAAGGAAAATTTTAAGGAGAATTAAAGCACAGTAACAGTGCAGTTGTATAAGGGTAACAAACTGCATTTTGTGTAAACTCTGATTGTTACTCATTGCAACCCAAACTATTAGCAGCGAAGCATATCTGATGTCAGAATTTCATTCTTTATTCTTTCACAGGATGTGGGTGCCACAAGGCAAGGTCAGCATTTGTTGCCCATCCTTAATTGGCACAGTGGTTAGCGCTGCTGCCTCACAGCGCCAGGGACCTGGGTTCAATTCCCGGCTTGGGTCACTGTTTGTGTGGAGTTTGTACATTCTCCCCAGATCTGTGTGAGTTTCCTCTGGGTGCTCCAATTTCCTTCCACAGTCTGAAAGGTGTACTGGTTGGGTGCATTGACCCGAATAGGCGCCAGAATGGGGTGACTGGGCGAATTTCACAGTAACTTCATTGCAGTGTTAATGTAAGCCTTACTTGTGACTAATAAATAAACTTTAAACTTTACCTTGAATTGCTTGCCTTGCTAGGCAACTTCAGAGTGCATTGAAGAGTTGCCCCTCTGTCTTCTTTGTTCCATGTTCCATCCTAGGCAACGTCCTGGTGAATCTCCTCTGCAGCTCCTCCAGTGCAATCACAACCTTCCGATAATGTGGCAACCAGAACTGCACCCAGAAGTCTAGCTGTGCCCTCACCAAAGTTCTATACAACTCCAACATGACTTCACTGGTTTTGTAATCTATGCCTCGATTGATAAAGGCAGGTGACCCACATGCCTTTTCCACCACCCTACTAACATACCTTTCCACCTTCAGAGATCTGTGGACAAACATGCCAAGGCCCCCTTGTTCCACAGAACTTCCTAGTGTCCTACCATTCATTGAGTACATTCTTGTCAAATTACTCCTTTCAAAATGTATCACCTCACTTTTCAGGGTTAAATTCCATCTGCCACTTATCTGCCCATTTGACCATTCTGCCTCATAGAGTCATAGAGATTTACAGCATAAAAACAGGCCCTTCGGCCCAATTTGTCCATGCCACCCTTCTTTTTTTAAACCCCTAAGCAAATCCCAATTGCCCGTATTTGGCCCTTATCCCTTACACCCATCATACCCATGTAACTACCTAAATGCTCTTTAAAAGACAAAATTGGATTTGCTCCACTACGACATCTGGCAGCTTGTTCCAGACACTCACCACGCTCTGTGTGAAAAAAATTACCCCTCTGGACGCTTTTGTATCTCTCCCCTCTCACCTTAAACATATGCCATCTAGTTTTAGACTCCCCTACCTTTGGGAAAAGATATTGACTATCTAGCTGACCTGTGCCCCTCATTATTTTATAGACCTCTATAAGGTCACCCCTCAGTCTCCAATGCTCTAGAGAAAAAAGAACCAGTCTATCCAGCCTCTCCTTACAATTCAATCCATCAAGTCCTGGTAGCATCCTAGTCAATCTTTTCTACATTCTTTCTGGTTTAATAATATCCCTTCTATAATATGGTGACCAGAATTGCACACAGTATTCCAAGTGTGGCCTTACCAATGTCTTGTACAACTTCAACAAGACATACCAACTCCTGTATTCAATGTTCTGACCAATGAAACCAAGCATGCCGAATGCCTTCTTCACCACTCTGTCCACCTGTGGCTCCACTTTCAAGGATCTATGAACCTGTACCCCTAGATCTCATTGTTCTCTAACTCTTCCCAACGGTGTAACTGAGTAAGTCCTGCCCTATCTATATCTTCTTGAAGCCCAAGACACTCCGCCTCACTAGAGGAAAGGATTGCAAAGATGATTCTGGATAGGAGTGAAAGTAACAGGGTAGTTGTTATGGGGGACTTATACTTTACAAATATTGACTGGAAAAGCTATAGTTCAAGTACTTTAGATGGGTCAGTTTTTGTCCAATGTGTGCAGGACGGTTTCCTGATGCAGTATGTAGATAAGCCAACAAGAGGCGAGGCCACATTGGATTTGGTACTGGGTAATGAACCAGGCCAGGTGTTAGACCTGGAGGTAGGTGAACACTTTAGTAATAATGATCTGGAGGAGGGAACCGTAGGGTGTCGAAATTTGCGGATGACACCAAGATTGGGGGAACGGCAAATTGTGCAGAGGGTGTGGAGAGTCTGCAGAAGGATCTAGATAGGCTGGGCGAATGGGCCAGGAAATGGCAAATGGAATTTAATGTTGGCAAGTGTGAGGTGGTCCACTTTGGTAGGAAGAATGGTAGGAAGGACTATTACTTACGGGGCGAAAAACTGCAGCAGGCGACGGTGCAGAGGGACCTCGGGGTCCTTGTGCATGAGTCGCAAAAACCCAGCTTGCAGGTGCAGCAGGTGGTCAGGAAGGCGAATGGGATGCTGGCCTTCATAGCGAGGGGGATTGAATATAAAAGTAGGGAGGTCTTGCTGCAGCTGTATAGGGCATTGGTGAGGCCGCAGCTGGAGTACTGTGTGCAGTTTTGGGCGCCGCACCTGCGCAAAGATATTTTGGCCTTGGAGGGAGTGCAGAGGAGGTTTACTAGGCTGATACCGGAGTTGAGGGGGTTGAACTATGAGGAGAGGCTGAATAAACTAGGCTTGTACTCGTTGGAGTTTAGAAGAATGAGGGGAGATCTCATTGAGACGTATAAGATGATGAATGGGATGGATAGGATAGAGGTGGAGAGACTCTTCCCACTGAAAAAAGACAGTAGGACTAGGGGGCACAGCCTCAAGATAAAGGGGGGGCGTTTTAGAACGGAGTTGAGGAGGAACTTCTTCACTCAAAGGGTGGTGAATCTCTGGAATTCTCTACCCATTGAAGTGGTGGAGGCTGCCTCGCTAAATATTTTCAAGAAGCGGGTTGATGGGTTTTTGATAAGAGAGGGGATTAAGGGTTATGGGGAGTGGGCCGGAAGGTGGAACTGAGCCACGACAGATCAGCCATGATCTTATTGAATGGCGGGGCAGGCTCGAAGGGCCAGATGGCCTACTCCTGCTCCTATTTCTTATGTTCTTATGTTCTTATGTTCTTATGTTCTTAATAGTGACCACAACTCAGTTACGTTTACATTAGCGATGGAAAGGACAAGCTGAGTGAAAGGAAATTATGTTGTGAATAGGCGAGATTTAGGATGCATAGGATGTGGAAAGAAACTGCAGGGGATGGGCACAATTGAAATGTGGAGCTTGTTCAAGGAACAGCTACTGCATGTCCTTGACAAGTATGTATCTGTCAGACAGGGAAGAAGTGGTCGAGCGAGGGAACCGTGGTTTACTAAAGAAGTTGAATCTCTTGTGAAAAGGAAGAAGGAGATTTATGTCAAGATGAGACGTGAAGGCTCAGTTAGAGCGCTTCAAGTTAGCTAGGAAGGACCTAAAGCGAGAGTTAAGAAGAGCCAGGAGGGGACATGAGAAGTTTTTGGCAGGTAGGCTCAAGGAAAACCCTAAAGCTTTCTATAGGTATGTCAGGAATAAAAGAATGGCTAAGGTAAGATTAGGGCCAGTCAAGGACAGCAGTGGTAAGTTGTGCATGGAGTCCGAAGACATAGGAGAGGCACTAAATGAATATTTTTTTTTCAGTATTCACACAGGAAAAAGACAATGTTGTTGAGGAGAATACTGAGATGCAGGCTATTAGACTAAACAGGATTGAGGTTCATAAGGAGGAGGTGTTAACAATTCTGGAAAGTATGAAAATAGATAAGTCCCCTGGGCTAGATGGGATTTACCCTAGGATTCTCTCGGAGGCTAGGAAAGAGACTGCAGAGCCTTTGGCTTTGATCTTTAGGTCGTCATTGTCTGCAGGAATAGGGCCAGAAGACTGGAGGATAGCAAATGTTGTCCCCCTGTTCAAGAAAGGGAGTAGAGACTGGTAATTATAGAACAGTGAACCTTACTTCTGTTGTGCACAAGGATTTGGAAAAGATTATAAGAGATAGGATTTATAATCATCTAGAAAGGAATAATTTGATTAGGGATAGTCAACATAGTTTTGTGAAGGGTAGGTCGTGCCTCACAAACCTTATTGACTTCTTTGAGGAGGTGAATAAAGAGGTGGATGAGGGTAAGGCAATTGATGTGGTGTGTATGGATTTCAGTAAAGTGTTTGGTAAGGTCCCCCAAGTAAGCTATTGCAGAAGATATGGAGGCATGGGATTGAGGGTGATTTAACAGTTTGGGTCAGAAATTGCTAGCTGATAGAAGACAGAGGGTGGTGGTTGATGGGAAATGTTCATCCTGGAGTTCAGTTGCTAGTGGTGTACTACAAGGGTCTGTTTTGGGGCCACTGCTGTTTGTCATTTTTATGAGTGACCTGGATGAGGCCATAGCAGGATGGGTTAGAAAATTTGTGGATGAAACTAAATTTGGTGCAGTTTTGGAAGAATGATGCAGGTCACAGAGGGACATAGATAAGCTGCAGAGCTGGGCTGAGAGGTGGCAAAAGGAGTTTAATGCAGAAAAGTGTGAAGTGATTTACTTTGGAAAGAGTAACAGGAATACAGAGTATTGGGCTAATGGTAAGATACTTGGTAGTGTGGATGAGCAGAGAGATCTCGGTGTCCATGTGCATAGATTCCTGAAAGTTGGCACTCAGGTTGACAGGGTTGTTAAGACGTACAGAGTTTTAGCTTTTATTGGTGGAGGGATTGAGTTTCAGAGTCATGAAGTCATGTTGCAGCTGTACAAAACTCTGATGCGGCCGCACTTGGAGTATTGCGTACAGCTCTGGTCGCCGCATTATAAGAAGGATGTGGAGGCATTGGAAAGGGTGTAGAAGAGATTTACCAGGATGTTGGCTGGTATGGTGGAAAGGTCTTATGAGGAAAGGCTGAGGGACTTGAGGCTGTTTTTGTTAGAGAGAAGAAGGTTAGGAGGCATATAAAATGATCAGAAGATTAGATAGGGTGGACAGTGAGAGTCTTTTTCCCTCAGATGGAGATGGCTAGCACGAGGAGACATAGCTTTAAACTGAGGGGTGATAGATATAGGACAGAGGTCAGAGGCAGGTTCTTTATCAGAGCCCTGCCTGCAACAGTAGTGGACTCAACAACATTAAGGACATTTAACTGGTCATTGGATAAACATATGGATGATAATGGTGCAGGTTAGATGGGCTTTAGATTGGTTTCACAGGTCAACGCAACATCGAGGGTCGAAGGGCCTGTACTGCGCTGTAATGTTCTATTTTCTATGTTCACTGTTAACCACCCAGCCAATCTTTGTGTCATCCACAAACTTACCAATTCTAACCCCCACTTAGTCATCTTTGTCATTTACATAAATGACGAATGATAATAAGCAAAGATGGAGACAGTTGAACTTTTATAGCACCTTGAACAACCTCAGGGTACTTTCCAACAGTAGCTGCCGTTGGAATATAGGAAGTACAGCTGTCAATTTATGCACAGCAAGGTCCCACAAACAACAGTCTAAAAGACTATCATCGCTCAGAAATAAAGCTAGAGAGAGATTGCCCCCTTTTGTAAGAGAGGTTGGGGGAGGGAAGGCAGCAATAATCCATTTTTTTAAAGCCTACTGTCTTCCCAGCTGAAACTCCGATCTGTGATTTGGACACCTGTCTTTTCTGAGGGTGTTTCATAGTAACGGAGTAATATGCAGCAGTAAAGTGGGCAGCACGGTGGTACAATTGTTAGCACTGCCACCTCACAGCTCCAGCAACTGGGATTTGATTCCAGCCTTGGGTGACTGTCTGTGTGGAGTTTGCACATTCTCCCTCTGTCTGTCTGGGTTTCCTCTGGGTGCTCTGAGTTCCTCCCACACTCCAAAAATGTGCAGGTTAAGCGGACTGGCCATGCTAAATTGCCCCTCAGTGTCATAAGACATGTAAGTTAGGGGGATTAATGGGGTAAACAGGTGGAGTTTGGGGATAGAGCCTGGGTAAGATGCTCTGTTGGAGAGCTGATGCAGACCCGATGGGCCGAATGGCCTACTTTTTCACTGAAGCGATTCTACAATTAGCAGGGTTATGGGGATAGGGCGGGGCATGGGCCTGGGTAAAATGCTCTTCAAAGAGTCAGTGCAGACTTGATGGGCTGAATGGCCTCCTTCTTCTATTATGAATCTACAAAGAAACAGCCACTTGACTCAGCTTCAGGTAAGCAAATGGTTTCAGGCACATTTATCCACCTTTCCCCCCATATCTCTTCCACCACACTTTCCTCCATCCAGCTACACAATCCAGTCTTAAACGTTGATATATTTTCTGCCAATGATGGAAAGTTATATCAATAATTTTATGCCTTTCTGATTGTATGTTTGAGAAATGCCTTGGGATGTTTCATCGACAATAAAAACGCCTTGTTGAACTGCATTTCGCAACATCCTCGGGCCGAGAAAGATGCTACACAAACGTAAGTTTTTTCTTTCCTTTTATGATGACAATGAAAAATGTTTTATGATGATTAAAAAAGTGAAAGTGCCACATAAAATACTGAGAGGAAAACAAAACACGGCGGCTAGTGAAGTTAAAAAACAAAACAGAAAATGATGAAAATACTTGATTTTTTTTTGAGTGTAGCCATGGGATTTGAGTGTTGCTGGAAAAGCCAGCATTAATATTGATCATCCCGAATTATCCTTCAGAAGCTAATAGTGAACTGCCTTCTACTACTACTGCGATTCAGCATGTCAACTCCAACTCTCACCAACTTTTACAAATGCACCATATAAAGCATTCTTTCTGGTTGTATCACAGCTTGGTATTGCTCCTGCTCTGCCCAAGACCGCAAGAAACTAGAAAAGGTCTTGAATGTAGCCCAATCCATCACGCAAATCAGCCTCCCATGCATTGACTCTGCCTACACTTCCTGCTGCCTCAGCAGTGTAATTGAGGACCCCACGCACCCCGGACATACTTTCTTCCATGTTCTTTCGTTGGGAAAAAAAATGCGAAAGTCTGAGGTCGCGTACCAACTGACTCAAGAACAGCCTCTTCCCTGCTGCCATCAGACTTTTGAATGGACCTATCTTATTTTAAGCTGATCTTTCTCAACACCCCAGCTATGACTGTAACACCACATTCTACACCCTCTCCTTTCCTTCTCCATGAACGGTATACCTTATCTGTGTAACATGCAAGAGACAATACTTTTCACTGTATACCAATACATGTGACAATAATAACTCAGATCAAATCATTGGGGGAAGTAAGTCTGTGAGTTTGGGTTTTTTATTTGTTCATGGGATGTGGGCATTGCTGGCTAAGCCAGCATTTATTGCCTATCCCTGAGGGCGCTTAGGCATCAACCACATTGCTGTAGATCTGGAGTAACATGTAAGCCAGACCAGGGAAGGACAACAGATTTCCTTTTCTAAAGGACAGTGGTGAACCAGATGGGTTTTTACGACAATCAGCAATGGTTTCATGGTCCAGATTTTTATGCAATTCAAATTGCACCATCTGCCTTGGTGGGATTCAAACCCAGGTCCCCAGAGCATGACCCTAGGTCTCTGGATTACTAGCCCAGTGACGATACCACTATGCCACCACCTCCCCAGTGTTGTAGAGTAATGTGTGAGCGTAGAGGCCTTAGATAGTAAAATAGATTGCAAACAGACCCAGTGCAAGGGGGAATGGGCCTGTTCTAGCAGATTTTTTTTAAAGTTTAAGTTCAATGTTTATTTATTAGTCACAAGTAAGGCTTACATTAACACTGCAATGAAGTTACGGTGAAAATCCCCTAGTCGCCTGTTCGGGTACACTGAGGGAGAATTTAGTGTGGTTAATACCCCTAACCAGCACATCTTTCAGACTGTGGGAGGAAACCAGAGCACCAGGAGGGAACCCACAGGGACACTGGGAGAACATGCAGACTCCACACGCACAGTGATCCAAGCTGCAAATCGAACCCGGGTCCCTGGTGCTGTGAGGCAGCAGTGCTAACGGCTGTGCCACCAAGTTTTTCAACATAGGCAAACGTGACATGATCTGCTTGGGTTGAGACAAACTTCATGCAAATTTAAACCGTACAGACATTCTCTAAATTTCGCATAGAGAGAGATGATTATCGTACATGTATCTTTGAAGTTCTATGACCAGTTTCACAAGAATATTATGAAAGCAAATAAATTGCTAGGATATATTGTCAAAATAATAAATGTATAAATTTAATAAAACAGTGGCACAGTGGTTAGCATTGCTGCCTCACAGGTTCAATTCTGGCCTGGGGTCACTTTCTGTGCAGAATCTGCACATTCTCCCCATCTCTGCCTGGGTTTCCTCCGGGTGCTCCAGTTTCCTCCCACAATCCAAAAAGATGTACTGGTTCAGTTAATTGGCCATGCTAAATTGCACCTAAGTGTCAGGGGGATTAGCAGGGTAAATATGTGGGGTTACAGGGATAGGGCTTGGGTGGGATTGTTGGCTTGATGGGCCAAATGGACTCTTCCTGCACTGAGGGGCTTCCATGATTCTAAAACAAGAAGCACTCTTTTTTTACAAAGTTTAGAACACTATGCCCAGTTTTGGTCCTTGGATGTGGCGAGGGAATATAGAAGGCTGGAAAAGTTCCAGAAGATTAGAGGGACTGGTTTAAAGGTATTAGTTATCAGGACAGACTCAGACAGGTGGACTAGTTGCTTTGGAGGCTTTGAGGAGATGTTGCAGCCTTTAAAATAATGAAAGGATTAGGCCCAGTCCAAACAGTGTCAGCTGTTTGAGTGCGACGGCTTAGGGAAGCCTAGGGAGCGTAAGTAAAGGTTACAATATGAAAGTTAAAGTAGGGGTGGCACGGTGGCACAGTGGTTAGCACTGCTGCCTCACAGTGCAAGGGACCCAGGTTCAATTCCCAGCTTGGGTCAATGTCTTGGGTCGGAGTCTGTTTATACTCCTATATCTATGGGTTTCCTTTGGGTGCTCCAGTTTCCTTCCACTGTCCAAAGATTCAGGTTAGGTTGATTAGCCCCTTAGTGTCAGGGGGATTAGGGTAAATATGTGGGTTATGGGGATAGGGTCTACGTGGATTGTTATTGGTGCAGGCTTGATGGGCTGAATGGCCTTTGTTTGCATTGTAGCGATTCTATGAGAATACAACATGCTGGAAATATGAAGTTAAACACAGAAAAATGCTGAAAAAAATGCAGCAGGTCTGGCAGCATCTGGAGAGAGAAACAGAGTTAACATTTAAGTCCATTTGTCGCTTCTTCAGGGTTGAAGAAGGGTAGAAATGTGATGTATTATATAGGAGAGGAGTGGAGGAAATCATAATGGAAGGTATGGGATAGGTCAGAGCTAAGGAGAGGTTGCCAAAGATGACATGAACACAAGACAAAGTGATTGTTAATGGTAACATTGAAGACTAAAGAAGGCACTGATGGTGGCACAATGTAACATAAGTAGTAGAATGTGTTACTAGGAGGACAAAGGTTAGTGGTCAGAGAAAGCAAAACTAAGAACAGGTGACAGGTGGCCCTGTGGGGGGTTTGCTTTGGTGTAAACCAAGAAAACAAAAAAAAATCTAGAAGGGAAACTGTGTACAGTTGTTGCTGAGCCCTGAGGACTGTAATGCACCTCATCGGAAGATGAGGTGATATTCATCCAGTTTGCCTTTGGCTTCACTGGAACACTAGTAGGCCAAGGATGGACATGTAGCCAAAAGTCCATAAGACATAGGAGTAGAATTAGGCCACTCGGCCAATTGGGTTTGCTCCGCCATTCAATCATGGCTGATATTTTTCTCATCCCTATTCCCCTGATTTTTCCTCATAACCCCTGATCCCCTTGTTAATCAAGAGCCTATCTATCTCTGTCTTAAAGACACTCAATGACCTGGCCTCCCACAGCCTTCTGCAGAAAAGAGCTCCACAGATTCACCACTCTCTGGCTGGAGAAATTCCTCCTCATCTCTGTTTTAAAGGATTGTCCCTTTAGCATGAGGTTGTGCCCTCTGGTTCTAGTTTTTCCAATAGTGGAAACATCCTCTCCATGTCCACTCTATCCAGGCCTCACAGCATCCTGTAAGTTTCAATAAGACCCTCCCTCATCCTTCTAAACTCCAACAAGTACAGACCCAGAGTCCTCAACTGTTCCTCAAACAACAAGCTCTTCATTCTAACGGCCATAACTGCAAGGTGCTGAGCTAAAATGGCAAGGGACAGGAAGGCTGGCATCATGCTGGTGGACTGAGTGAAGGTATTCCACAAAGTCATTACCCCGTCTGCATTTAATCTCCCCAATATAGAGGAGAATGCATTGGGAGCAGTGAATACAACAGACCAAATTGAAAAAGGTGCAAGAGAAAAAATGCTTCACCTGAAAGGAAAGCTTAGTGCTTTGAATGGTGAGGCAGGAGGAGGTAAAGGAGCAAGTGATGTACCTTCTGCAATGGCAAGGGGCAAGTGCCGTAGGAAAAGGATGGGGAACCAAGAGAGAAATTGCTGGAAAATCTCAGCAGGTCTGGCAGCAACTGTAAGGAAAGAAAAGAGCTGCCATTTTAAGTCCAGATGTGCCTTTGACAGAGGGTCATCTGGAACATAGAACATAGAACACTACAGCACAAACGGGCCCTTCGGCCCACAAGTTGCGCTGATCATATCCCTACCTACCAGGCCTATCTATAACCCTCAATTCCATTAAGTCCCATATACTCATCCAGAAGTCTCTTAAAAGACCCCGAGTTCGCCTCTACCACCACCGCCGGCAGCCGATTCCACTCACCCACCACCCTCTGAGTGAAAAACTTACCCCTGACCTCTCCTCTGTACCTACTCCTCAGCACGTTAAACTGTGTCCTCTCGTAGCGACCATTTCAGCCCTGGGAAATAGCCTCCGAGAATCCACCCTATCTATACCTCTCAACATCTTATAAACCTCTATCAGGTTGCCTCTCATCCTTTGTCTCTCCAGGGAGAAAAGACCGAGTTCCCTCAACCTATCCTCATAAGGCATGCCTCCCAATCCAGGCAACATCCTTGTAAATCTCCTCTGCACCCTCTCAATAGCTTCCACATCCTTCTTGTAGTGAGGACTCGAAGCATCAGCTCTTCTTGTTCGTTACAGATGCTGCCAGACCTGTTGCGGTTTTCCAGCAATTCTCTCTTGGTTTCAGATTCCAGCATCCGCAGTAATTTGCTTTTATGGAAAAGGATGGGGAGTTGACATGATGGAGGGTTGGGTCAGGTTGTCACAGAGGCAGTGACCGCTGCAGAATGCTAATGGAGCGGGGGAAGGATGAAGGCAGATGTATTCAGTGGTGACATCATGCTGGAGTTGGTATAAATGGCGGATGATGATCCTTGGAATACTGGTGGAGTGAAAAGTGAGGGTAGGAGAATGGGAGTCCCTATAAGAGTTCTGGGAGGGAGAGGCAAGGGCTGAGGTACAGAAGATGGGTTGGATGTGGTTGAGAGCCTGGTCAACCACAGCCGGGGGTATCCCCGGTTGAGAGAAAGGGCAGACATGTCCAAAGCACTGTTTTTGAAGGTGGCATCATCGGAACAGATCCTGCGGAAGCAGAGAAACTGGGAGAAAGGGATGGTCACCTTTCGGGAAGCAGGGTGTAAGGATCTGTAGTCAAGGTAGCTGCGTCAGTCAGTAAGGACTCCAGCTCCAGTTTGGAGACCAGGATCTTGATCAAGAAATGGGAAGTTCTAAACTGGCCCAAAATCAGGAAGGCACGAGAGAGGGACTGGAGGAAGATAGAGATGTCAGAGAGTTATTGGGCAGGAGGAGGCCACAGAGATCAGGAGGGGAGAAGTCATGGAGGAACTTAGAAACAAGGATGAGAATTTTAAAATCAACATGTTGAACTATAAGGAGAGGCTGGACTAACTAGGGTTGTTTTCTCTGGAGCAGTGGAGGTTGAGGGGACACCTGATAGAAGTCTATCAAATTATGAGAGGCATAGATAGGGTTGACAGTCAGAATCTAGTTCCCAGAATTGAAATATCTAATACTAGGGGCCATGCACCTAAGATCAGAGGGGGGAAGATCAAAGGGGATGTGAAGGGGCAAGTTTTTTACACACAGGGTGGTAGGTGCCTGGAGCGCACTGCCAGGGATGAGTGGTGCAGGCAGATACAATAGGTGTGTTTAAAGGGCTTTTAGATAAGCACATGATTTTTGCAAGGAATAGAGGGAAATGGACTAAGGACAGGCAGAAGGGATTAGTTTAATTTGGTGTCAAGCTCGGCACAACATCATGGGCCGGCGGGCCTTTTGCTGTGCAGTACTGTTCTGTGTTACATGAACATGGAGGTAATGTAGATCAGTGAGCCCTTAGAAGAGATGAGATGGGTAGAATTCAAATATCTGAATAGGGAAGATAGGTTGTGTCATCAGCTTCGGGGTTCTCCTGGTCTCTTTGGGGATCAGGAGAAGAGTTTCTGTCCTAAGCTGGTCTCAGGATGTATTTTCTGATCTTCAGCTTCTTCCCAATTTCCTTACAGCAGTGAGAAGGTGCGGCTGGCCAGAAAAGGACGGGAGCTGGCAGTGAGATGAATGTGGAAGTTACATCAAAGTTGACTTTAAATTGATATCTTGTCTGCCTGATAAGGTGGATCGTGAAGATGGTAAGAACTGGACTTGTGAAAAGATAAGCTTTTTCTATCGGAAGTTTCGCTGAGATGTTTGTGCTGTGATATATTTCTGGATTTAAGAAGAATAAAATATTAAAAGATAAAACCACGCGTACATACAACATAAATCACCAGCACACACGCGTCAGTCTCTCATGCACCTGCAATCATTCACACAGTCAGTTACAAAATTTCTCATTCAGATCAGCCAGAGACACACACACACACACACACACATAAACACTCACAGACAAACACACACACATAAACACTCACAGACACACACACACACACACATAAACACCCACAGACACGCACACAAACACATACACATATACACTCACAGACACACACACACATATACACTCACAGACACACACACACATAAACACTCACAGACACACACACACATAAACACTCACAGACATGCACACAAACACACACACATACACTCGCAGACACACACACACACTCACAGAGACACACACACACAAACACACATAGATACACACACACACACACACTCACAGACACACACACATACACACTCACAGAGACACACACACATACTCACAGAGACACACACACACAAACACACATAGATACACACACACATACTCACAGAGACACACACACACAAACACACATAGATACACACACACATAAACACTCACAGACTCACACACAAACACACACACACACACATACACTCACAGACACACACACACAAACACACATAGATACACACACACACACACATAAACACTCACAGACACACACACAAACACACACACACTCAGAGACACACACACACACATAAACACTCAGACACACGCACACACACACACATAAACACTTAGACACACACACACATACACTCACAGACACACACACACAAACAGACATAGATACACACACAGAACCACTCACACACACACACAAACACACACACTCAGAGACACACACACACATAAACACTCAGACACACACACAAACACTCACAGACACACACACACAAACACACATAGATACACACACACATAACCACTCACAGACACACACACAAACACACACACACTCACAGAGACACACACACAAATACACACACACATACACACAAACACACGCACATTCACATACACTCACATGCACACACACACACACAAAATCAATTATACTTTCAGTGGTACAGCTAATTCCCTAAGCAAGGCAACAAGCAGGCAAAAGACAAACTTCTCTATGCAATGCTCAAGAGTGACCCATGATTGATCACCCTGCAGTCCTCCCATTATACTGCATCATACTTCAGCAGCCACTAAAGCAGCCCATTTTGCTGGACACAGCAGTATAACAAAGCACAGTGCCACCCACATTCACTCTGCTGCTTGCGCCAGATTTTGTTTTAAAGAGCAAGTTGCTTTCTTTTAACTTTGCTTCGTTTTTCTCTCCCTTTTGTTCCTTTGGTCCCATCTTCCGCATGGGACATTAAAGACTCCCCCCAGAATTCTGACCAACATTTGTTCCCTCAGCTAACATCACATGGAAAGCGTTAGTGGGGGGGAATTTCTGGCCTCTCTGCTGCCTGTTTCTCGTGGCGGAAGGTGGTGTGACATTGGAGACCAGTGGGATCCACTGTGGATGGTGTGATGATAGTGATTGAGGAGGACTGTTTTAATATTCTTACAACAATTCACGCCAGTGGGATTCTCCGGTCCTGTTGTAGTGAACAGAGATTTGACTGGGCGACAAATTCTCTGACCTCGCTGCAGCGGCAGCAGGACAAGAATGGGCCAGTAAGATCGAGCCCTCAGTGTTTTGTTACAAACGGTCAGTTTGTCTGGTAGGAATGCAGCAATGCTGGAAAGCAAAATAATTACTCCTTTTAGCTAATGTAAGGTGTTTATTTGACAGAAGAATTAATGAGCTTTTGTTCACTAAAGAGGACAACCCTTGGGGTGTTTTCTTGATTGAAGTAATGGAAAAGTGAGTTAGGTAAACAGGATCATATAGTCACATGAAATGGGAGGAGCTAGGGTTTGTAGCTGAGAAAAGCATCTTTCCGAATTCAGTTGCTGGAGGGGACTGTTTAAAAATAAAAGCCTACAAGCAACTCTCTCTTTCTACAAAATCTCTCTGAAGCCCCAAAGTTGTTACAAAGCTGTTAAAGCAAGTATGCCTAGATTTGCTAACTGTTTTTAAAGTGGGATCTAAGTCAATAAGATAAATATTGCTTAATTGGATCTGAATAGTAATAAGTTAGAAGTTGTTTCTTCTCATGTTTAAAGAGTTAAACTGTTTCATTTAGTTAGAGTTATGCTTAAACTGTGTTGTGAATAAAACTTGTTTCATTAAGAAGAGCCCTCACAACCTCCTCTTCACAAAACCATGTTGCTTATTACTATTCTCTTCCAGAATGAGTAAATCCTGTCCCTACACTCTTCTCCAATAATTTCCCCATGTTGGTGTAAGGCTCACATAAGAACATAAGAACATAAGAAATAGGAGCAGGAGTAGGCCATCTAGCCCTTCGAGCCTGCCCCGCCATTCAATAAGATCATGGCTAATCTGTTGTGGCTCAGTTCCACTTTCCCGCCCTCTCCCCATAACCCTTAATCCCCTCTCTTATCAAGAACCCATCAACCCGCTTCTTAAAAATATTTAGCGAGGCAGCCTCCACCACTTCAACGGGCAGAGAATTCCAGAGATTCACCACCCTTTGAGTGAAGAAGTTCCTCCTCAACTCCGTTCTAAACCGCCTCCCCTTTATCTTGAGGCTGTGCCCCCTAGTCCTACTGTCTTTTTTGAGCGGGAAGAGTCTCTCCACCTCTATCCTATCCATCCCATTCATCATCTTATACGTCTCAATGAGATCTCCCCTCATTCTTCTAAACTCTAACGAGTACAAGCCTAGTTTCACAGTCCTGTAATTTGTCAGATTCTCTCTCCTGCCCTTCTTACACAGAGGAACAATGTTAGCTACTCTCCAATTTTCTGGTACCTTATCCTGCTAATCCCCGTGACATTAAGGGGCAATGTAGCATGCCCAATCAACTTAACCCGTACATCTTTGGACCGTAGGAGGAAACCAGGTCACCCAAAGAAAACCCACACAGACACAGAGAGAATGTGCAGACTCCATACACACAGTGACCCAAGGCCAGAATTGAACCCAGGTGCCTGGTGCTGGGGGACAGCAGTGCTAACTACTGTGCCACCCATTAGATCAGTCATGATCTCATTCAATGGTGGAGCAGATATGATAGGTTAAATATTTCTGCTCCTAAATCTTTTGGTCTTATTAAAAGTACTTCACTGGCTCTGTCACATTGGGATGTCCTGAAGTCGTGAAAGTTGCTGTGGAATTGCAAGTCTGTCTTTTCTTCTCTCTTTCCCTCTAGGTTATACACCGTTCATTGCCGATATTGATGGTGATACCGTCCTGGACAACCAATACAAGACACTGCAAAGGGGCCTTTTGATGATGTGGCTGGTTTTTGTGCTAACACATATATTCACTGAGGAGGAGGCTGGTTCTCTTTTCATGCAATATCTACATTTAGGTCCATGTGGATAGAATTGTAGATTGATAGAATTATATAATTCACATGATACAGCACAGAAAACAATTCAGCTGTTGCTCCTTTGCCAGCTGTTCGATAGAGCTGTCCAATTAATTCCGCTCATCTGCTCTTTCCCCGTAATCCCTGTATTTCTTTCCCTTTAAAGTGTGTTCTTTCAATTTTCTTTTGATTGCAAATTGTGTCTCTGTTTTCGCTACCCTTTCAAACTGTGCGTTCCAGATCACAACAACTCGACGTGGAAAATAATGTTTCTTCGTGTTGCCTCCAGTTCTTCAACCAATCACCTTAAATGTGTTTCCTGGGTTACCATCACTCCTGCTCCTGAAGACAGTTTCATCTTTATTTAGTCTATCAAACTCCATCA
This sequence comes from Carcharhinus amblyrhynchos, assembly GCF_965287045.1. NCBI lineage: Eukaryota > Metazoa > Chordata > Chondrichthyes > Carcharhiniformes > Carcharhinidae > Carcharhinus > Carcharhinus amblyrhynchos. The sequence continues at coordinate 16,328,699 of NC_137324.1, forward strand.
CGATTTAAACATCTCTATCGCATGTCCTTAATCTGCTGTGATTTAAAGAGAACAACTCCAGACGTTGGTGAGACATTTGGAATATTGTGTTCAGTTCTAGTCACCTCATTATAAGAAGGATGTGGAAGCATTGGAGAGAGTGCAGAGGAGATTTACCAGGATGCTGCCTGGTTTGGAGGGAAGGTCTTATGAGGAAAGGTTGGGGGAGCTGGGGCTTTTCTCTTTGGAGCGGAGGAGGATAAAAGATGACTTAATAGAGGTTTATAAGGTGATGAGGGGGATAGATAGAGTGGACGTGCAGAGACTATTTCCTCGGGTGGATGTAGCTGTTACTAGGGGGCATAACTATAAGGTTCATGGTGGGAGATATAGGAGGGATGTCCGAGGTAGATTCTTTACTCGGAGAGTGGTTGGGGTGTGGGATAGACTGCCTGCTGTGATAGTGGAGTCGGACACTTTAGGAACTTTCAAGCGGTTATTGGATTGACACATGGAGCACTCCAGAATTATAGGGAGGGGGTAGTTTGATCTTGGGATTGGACATAGCTCGGCACAACATTGAGGGCCAAAGGGCCTGTACTGTGCTGTACAGTTCTATGTAGCTCCAACTCCTTCCCCTAAAGAATGATGAGACTGTGGAATTCACTACCACAGGAAGTAGTTGATGCCAAAACATTGAATATATTCAAGAGAACATAAGAACATAAGAAATAGGAGCAGGAGTAGGCCATCTAGCCCCTCGAGCCTGCCCCGCCATTCAATAAGATCATGGCTGATCTGTTGTGGCTCAGTTCCACTTTCCCGCCCTCTCCCCATAACCCTTAATCCCCTCTCTTATCAAGAACCCATCAACCCGCTTCTTAAAAATATTTAGCGAGGCAGCCTCCACCACTTCAACGGGCAGAGAATTCCAGAGATTCACCACCCTTTGAGTGAAGAAGTTCCTCCTCAACTCCGTTCTAAACCGCCTCCCCTTTATCTTGAGGCTGTGCCCCCTAGTCCTACTTTCTTTTTTGAGCGGGAAGAGTCTCTCCACCTCTATCCTATCCATCCCATTCATCATCTTATACGTCTCAATGAGATCTCCCCTCATTCTTCTAAACTCTAACGAGTACAAGCCTAGTTTATTCAGCCTCTCCTCATAGCTCAATCCCCTCAACTCCGGTATCAGCCTAGTAAACCTCCTCTGCACTCCCTCCAGGGCCAAAATATCCTTGCGCAGGTGCGGCGCCCAAAACTGCACACAGTACTCCAGCTGCGGCCTCACCAATGCCCTATACAGCTGCAGCAAGACCTCCCTACTTTTATATTCAATCCCCCTCGCTATGAAGGCCAGCATCCCATTCGCCTTCCTGACCACCTGCTGCACCTGCAAGCTGGGTTTTTGCGACTCATGCACAAGGACCCCGAGGTCCCTCTGCACCGTCGCCTGCGGCAGTTTTTCGCCACGTAAGTAATAGTCCTTCCTACCATTCTTCCTACCAAAGTGGACCACCTCACACTTGCCAACATTAAATTCCATTTGCCATTTCCTGGCCCATTCGCCCAGCCTATCTAGATCCTTCTGCAGACTCTCCACACCCTCCGCACAATTTGCCTTTCCCCCAATCTTGGTGTCATCAGCAAATTTCGACACCCTGCACTCGGTTCCCTCCTCCAGATCATCTATATAAATGGTAAATAGCTGAGGCCCCAGCACCGACCCCTGGGGCACCCCACTAGTCACCAGCCGCCAATCCGAATAGCACCCATTGACCCCCACTCTCTGCCTCCTATTTGACAACCAATCCTCTATCCACGCTAACACCCTACCCCCAACTATAACATTTGGGGCAAATGGGATCAAATCTTATGGGGAAAAAGCAGGACAAGAGTTGGACAATCAGCCATGATGAATGGCAGAGCAGGCTTGAAGGCCCGAATGGCCTCCTCCTGCTCCTATCTTCTTTCTTTCTATATTTCATCAGTGTCTCTACATAACTGAACTCCCTCAACCCTGGTACCATTCCACTAAACCCCCTGCAGTAGCCTCTCTCAGATCTTGACATACTTCCTAAAGTCTGAAGCCCCAGAACCAGATACAACTGAAGCTTATCTTGATTACGTTTAAGGTAACCTCCTTGTCCTTGTACTCTGTTCCTCTATTTATGAAGCCTAGAATCCCAGCCCATATTCTCTGGCCTCCCTTCAGCGATTTTCTCGGCAGTGGGAGTCGGTGCACCATTTGCCGGCAGTGGGATCCTCTGATGCCGCCATTGTCTTTGGCAATTCCCATTAAAGTTCCTCCGCGCCATCCTGGAAACCCATGACTGGAAGTGCACCACCAGCAGGACTGGAGAATCCCACTGGCATGACGATCTGGAGAATTCTATGTTCCAGGTTTATCACAGCGGTGGCCATGCCCTTCCCTATCTCTGCAACCTCCTCCAACCACACAGTCCTTCTGGTCTGTTGTGCATTCCCACTTTTAATTGCTCCACCATTGATGGTTCTGCCTTCAATTGCTTAGGCCCCGATCTCTGCAATAACCACCCTAAACCTCTCCGTTTCTCATCCTTGTGTTCCTCCTTTAAAACACCCTTTAAAACCTTTCTCTTTGACCAAGCCCTTGGTCATCTCAACTAATGTCTCTTTATGTAGTTCAGCATCAGATTCAATTTTATATAATCCTGTGAAGCTACTTGGGACATTTAATCAGTTTAAAGGTGATGAGGGATCCTCTGTATGCTTAGCCCTATTTGATTCAGCCTATGCAAAGACTTCATTATAAGATATTTCTGCCTACGTAACTAACTCTGCTAAGCTTAACAATCGTAGCCGGCTTGACTCCTTATAGAATCAGAAGGCATGCCGGATCAGCTGGAAATTGACTGCATTCCTGAAGGGTACACAATGCAGGCAAACAACAGCCCCATTACAACAGCTGCAAGCATTGCTTTTTTTTGGATGGAGACAGCCAGCGAAAAAAAACACTTCCAGTGGCGACTTAAGGGTTGAAATATGTTTTGGTTTCAGAGAGTGTATGTGTTCAGTTGTTTCATGATCCAGATCAGTTCAGTGTGCTCAAGTTCAGTACAGAGCCTAGCTGAGAAGCTAGTCTCCAAATTCGCCCTTTTTGCTTCTGTTATATTCATCTTTTAATTTCTGCTCAGTAAAAGGAAACTCATACCAATTGCTGTCCCCTCACCTCTTCAAATGAATGAATGGATGGACCCAACTGCCCTATATAATTAAAAGATATTAAAGCAATGTATGCCAGAAGAACTCAGCAGGTCTGGCAGCATCTGTGAAGAGAGAAACAGAGTTAACATTTTGAGACCACATGACTTTTCTTCAGAGCTGAAAGAAAGGTAGAAATGTGATTGGTTTTGTACTGTTGAAGACAGTGGTGAACCTAGTCAGAACCCTTAAGAGTATCAATAGGCAGAGGGATCTGGGTGTACAGGTACACAGGTCACTGAAAGTAGCAACACAGGCAGAGAAGGTAGTCAAGAAGGCCGTTGCTTACCTTCATCAGCCGGGACACAGAGTTTAAAAATTGGCAAGTCATGTTGCAGCTTTATAGAACCTTAGTTCAGAGACACTCGGGATATAGTGTTCAATTCTGGTCACCACGCTACCAGAAAGATGTGGGAGATTTGGAGCGGGTATGGAAAAGATTTACTAGGATGTTGCGTGGTATGGAGGGCATTAGCTATGAGGGGACGTTGCGAAATTTGGTTTGTTCTCATAGAAATCATAGAACCCTACAGTGCAGAAAGAGGCCCTTTGGCCCATCGAGTCTGCACTGAACACAATCCCACCCAGGCCCCACCCCCATCTCATTGGAACGACAGGGGTTGAGGCGCAACCTGATAGGAGCCTACAAGATTATGAGGGGTATGGACAGAGTGGATAGTCAGAAGCTTTCTCCCAGGGTGGAAGAGTCAATTACTAGGGGGCACAGGTTTAAGATGCAAGGGGCAAGGTTTAAAGGAGATGTATGAAGCAAGTTCTTTACATAGAGGATGGTGGGTGGCTGGAACACTTGGCCGGGGGAAGTAGTGGAAGCTGATACGATAGTGAGTTTTATGGGGCATCTTGACAAATACATGAATAGGATGGGAATAGAGGGATATGGTCCCCAGGAGGGTAGGGGGTTTTAGTTCAGATGGGCAGCATGATCGATGCAGGCTTGGAGGGCTGAAGGGCCTGTTTTCTTTGCTCTTTGTCGAGTAAAACAAAAGGTCAGGAATGATTTGACAAAGATGTCATGGTCACAAGGCAAAGGGATTGGTAGTGATAGTGCCAGGAATAGACAGAGTAGATACAGGAAGGATGTTCCTGATGACGGGGAAGTCCAGCACCAGGATATGGGCTAAATCTTTCAGGACTGAGATAAGGAGAAATTACCTCACTGCACAGGTTGTGAATCATTCAATCATAGAATTCCATAGTGCAGGAGGAGGCCATTTGGCCCATCATATCTGCACCGATAACAATCCCACCCAGGCTCTATTCCCAGAACCCCACATATTTACCCTGCTAATCCCCTTGACACTAGGGTCAACTTGGCATGGCCAATCAACCTAATCTTTGGGCTGTGGGAGGAAACCGGAGCACCTGAAGGAAACCCACACAGATAAGAGGAGAACGTGCAAACTCCACATAGACAGTGACCCAAGGCTGGAATTGAACCCGGGCCCCTAGCGCTGTGAGGCAGCAGTGCTAACCACTGTGCCACTGTGCCACCTGGAATTCTTTGAAGGTTGTGGGTGCTCTATAGTTGGATGCACTTAAGGCTGACTTTGACAGATTTGGGGTTTCTTGGGGAATTAAGGAATATGGCAAGTGGGGGCGGGGGGGGGGTGTTGCCGGCTTGTTGGGGGGGGGGGCGGGGGGGTGGTTGTGGGGGGGGGAGGGGAATGGAGTTGAAGAAGGTCTGCCATGATCATAATGAATGGCCCAAGTTAGGTAGTGACAGTCTGGAAACCTTCCCGCTTGCCATGCCCTCCTTGGGAGAAATGTACCCAAATGGTGGGCTCTTCACCCCATAAGAGTGTCTTTAAATATAGTAGGTGCTAGAATAGATACTTAGAACTTTCATTTATTTGTGTTAACACGGCTCCTATGGTCTGCTTAGAAGGATACTTGTTAGGTTGGCACAAAGGGAGAAAGGGCACAGGGCGGTGAATGGAGAGCACGGTTCGGCTTGAGTTGGCCTTAAATTGACATGTGGAGCCATGGGATTGCAGTTGACACAAAGAGTATGAGGGTCTCTTGGGGAAGTTAATGGGAGCATGGTCTGGTTCAGAATGGGTGAGGGGGCTGGTGAAGCAGACAGTGCCTGTGGCCAGCTCCAATCTGTGTTGGGGGGGGTGGTGAGGGGGAAACTGCATCTTGCAGCCACCTTGTCCCTGCCCCTCACGGAATGTTGCCAATAATTCGAAAGCCAGAATCCACAGTATTTTAATTTTTTTTCTCCTTTGATTTTTGAAATTCTCAGTTGTTTTCCTTGCTTTGCTCCTCCAGCTTTGGTTGGTGGGATGGCTGGGGGTTGGGGACACAGAGGAGAGAGCCATAGGGGCTGTTACCGGTGGGGAGGGGGGGGGTGCGGTCATTTTTAAGGTCTTGGGAGCAAGCCATTGGTGAGCAGAGCCAGACCTGGATCTGGAGCTGAGTGGCAGCACATGTAATTCCCTTTATTCCAGCAGTTTCTACTCTAAATAAAGCTGAGCCAAGCAGCTGCAATGAAGCAAATTACTTGTGTTTTCATGACTTGGAAGATCTTAACTCGCCGACAGGTGTTTCACTTTGTTTTACAGACGCTACACGCCATCAATGTTGACAACAAGATCCACCGCATTACAGTGAGAGGGTGAGGGGGCAGAGAGAGACCAGCTCACAACTAGCAATCAAAGGAAATAGTCTGGCAATGCACTGAAGCAGCAGAATCCTTCCGAGGTTTGCTAATTAAATTCTGAAACCCTCGTCAACATAGTTGCTCCCCCATGTTGCCTAGTCTCGAGATAAGAATGTGTCTGCAGGGGGGAGGTTGCAGAGTGGGGGTATGTTACTTGTTATCTGACAATGATCATCCATCACATTGGCAGCAACAGTGGGTATATAATTGGCTCATTTGCCCCATGTTGGTTCCAGGATTCCTGCCTTTCTCCATGATGGAAAAGACTATTAGAATTAGGGGGAGGTGAGGGCCTCGTGGTATTATTACTCGACTATTGATCCAGAAACTTCACTAATGTTCTGGGGATCTGGGTTCGAATCCCGCCATGGCAGCCGGTGGAATTTGAATACAATAAAAACCTGGATTTAAGAATTCTACTGATGACCATGAAGCCATTGTCGATTGTTGGAAGAACCCTTAGGGAAGGAAGCCTGTTGTCCTTAACCGGTCTAGCCTACATGTGACTCCAAAACCATAGCAATGTGGTTGATTTTCTACTGCCCTCCGAGGGCAACTAGGGACGGGCAATAAATGCTGGCCAGCCAGCAACTCTCATGTCCCACGAACGAATAAAAGGAAAAACTACACAGATATCCTTGGGAAAAACTGTTCGTTTCTGACTAAATCCCTGACCTGCTGAACAAAGTGACATGCTACCAAAGTTTTCCCTCTTGCACTCATCAGGACAAACACAAGAACGTCAAATTTCAAATGATTGTAGCAATTTACACCACAGGAGAAAAGGATGCTGATTGGTTGGCAAGTTGACTCTGATTAGTCGAGGTGTCGCCACGGTACCTTGCTTCTTTTTTGAATTACCTGGAGGTTTGTGAGCCAGGGTGACTTGATATGGCGCTGAGAAGCTGCTTCTCCTGGCTGGAAAATCCAGCAGCAGCGATGGAGAGTTACAGGATTGGTTGTTAGCCATTTGGGACCGAGATGAGGAGAGATTTCTTCACTCAGTGAGTGGTGACTTTTGGGAATTTGTTTCTTCAGAGGACTGTGAAGTCTGAGTCAAAAAGCATGTTCAATGTTGAGATCGATAGGTCTTTTGGGAATAAGTAAGTAAAATTTACTTATTAGTGTCACAAGTAGACTTATTGCAATGAAGCCACTGTGAAAATGCCCTAGTCGCCACACTCCAGCACCTGTTCGGGTACACTGAGGGGGAATTTAGCATGGCCGATGCACCTAACCAGCATGTCTTTTGGACTGTGGGTGGAAACCGGAGGAAACCCACGCAGACACGGGGAGAATGAGCAGACTCCGCACAGACAGTGACCCAAACTGGGCGTTGAACCCGGGTCCCTGGCGCTGTGAAGAGGCAGTGCTAACCATTGTGCCAGAAGTGATTCATTTTGGTAGAAGTGATGCAGAGGGACAGTATAAAATAAAAGGTCCGATTTTAATCTAATTGCAGGAACAGAGGGACCTGGGTGCATGTGTGCATTAATCTTGAAGATGGCGGGACAGATGGAGAGAGCAGTTAATGCAGCGTACAGGGCTTCATTAATAGAAGCATTGCGCACAAAAGCAAGGAAGTGATACTAAATCTGTATAAAACACTAGTTCAGCTCAACTGGAGCATTGTTTCATTCTGGGCACCACACGTTAGAGAGGGTATGAAAGTATCAGAAAGAATGCAGAGAGATTCACCAGAATGATCCCAGGGTTGAAGAACTTCTGTTATGAGGATAGATTGGAGAAATTGGGACATATCCTCAGAGGAAAGAAGTTTGAGAGGGGATTTGATAGAGGTATTCAAAATCATCAAGGTCCAGACAGAGTAGATAGGGAGAAACTGCGAAGGAAACAATGGTTGACCTGAGGGGAAACTTCTTCACACAGCAAGTGGTTAGGATCTGGAATGCACTGCCTGAGAGTGCAGTGGAGGCAGGTTTAATCCAGGCATTCACAAGGGAATCGGAAGGAAGGTGGGGAAATCAGGATATTGAATTTGATGAACAACAATGATCATAATGAACGGCAGAGCAGGCTCAAAGGGCCGAATGGCCTACTCCTACCTCTAGTTTCTATATTTCTATGAACTGAACTCAAGGACAAGGGAGGGACTTTATGCATGGACTCAGCAGAAATGGGTGAGGTACTAAATGAGTACTTTGCATCAGTATTCACCAAAGAGAAGGAATTGGTGGATGATGAGTCTGGGAAAGGATGTGTAGATAGTTTGAGTCATGTTGAGTTCAAAAAGGAGGAGGTATTGGGGTTCTTGAAAACATTAAGGTAGACAAGTCCCCACAGCCTGATGGGATATATCCCAGAATACTGAGAGAGGCAAGGGAGGAAATTGCTGGGGCCTTGAGAGAAATCTTCATCTCCTCACTGGCTCCAGGGGAGTCCCAGAGGATTGGAGAATAGCCAGTGTCGTTTCTTTGTTTAAGGGTAGCAAGAATAATCCAGGTAATTACAGGCCGACGAGCCTTACATCAGTGGCAGGGAAATTATTGGAGAGGGTTCTTTGAGACAGGATTTATTCCCACTTGGAAATAAGTGGCCTTATTAGTGAGAGGCAACATGGTTTTGTGAAGGGGAGGGCGTGTCTCACAAACTTGATCGAGTTTTTCCAAGAAGTGAGAAAGATAATTGATGAGGGTAGGGCAGTGGATGTTGTCTACATGGCTTCAGTAAGACCTTTGACAAGGTCCCTCATGGCAGACTGGTGCAGAAGGTGAAGTTGCATGGGATCAGAGGTGAGCTGGCAAGATGAATATAGAACTGGCTCAGTCAAAGAAGACAGAGGGTAGCAGTGGAAGGGTGTGTTTTTGAATGGAGGGCTGTGGCAAGTGGCGTTTCTCAGGGATCAGTGCTGGGACCTTTGCTGTTTGTAATATATATAAATGATTTGGAGGAAAATGTAACTGGATTGATTGGTAACAACACAAAGGTTAGTGGATTTGCGGCTAGCGATGAGGGCCATCAGAGGATACAGCAAGATATAGATCATTTGGAGACTTGGTGATGTCGTTAGCAAATTTGAAAATCGAATTGGAGGGAAATTTAGCCGCACAGTCATAGGTGTACAAGGAGTGTAGTAGGAGGCTGAGAACACAGTCTTGTGGGATATCAAGTGTTGAGGATTATCATGGATAATCACCTCTGGATTGCCCCTCTGGACTGTTTTGTATCTGTCCCCTCTCACCTTAAACCTATACCCTCTAGTTTTAGGCTCCCCTACCTTTGGGAAAAGATATTGACGATCTAGCTGATCTGTGCCCCTCATTATTTTATAGACCTCCATAAAATCACCCCTGAGCCTTCTACACTCCAGAGGAAAAAAGTCCTAGTCTATCCAGCATCTCCTTATAACTCAAACTATTAAGTCTCAACAGCATCCTAATAAACCATTTCTGCACTCTTTCCAGTTTAATAATATGGTGACTAGAACTGTACACAATTTGTGAAGCAGCCAGGGCACTGCCACCCAATTTTTGCCAATTTTCTGCTCTTTTCCAAAAGGAACTGACTGATGTTGAAAAATCAAAGCAGTGCAGAAAATCTGTTGCAAAAATATAGAAAATGCTGGTAAATGCTCAGTGGGTCTAGGGAGAGGGGGGCAGAGTTAACATTTCAGACCAATGACCATTTATCAGAAGTGTGTGGTCATTAGGCTGACAGTTTGTTTTCTATAAGGCAGTCCCAAGATGTGGAACATAGACAAACAGGCAGGCTGGGGACACATGTTCCTGAAGACACAATGGCAAGAGGTCAAGTAGGTAACAAAAACCAACACTGCCAGACATAAAACAGCCTTTATCATCCTGCCCTTGCTTCCATCTTCATCATCCATCACGGTCTCTAGTTTCCATCTCTCCATCATAGATTTCACTGCTCCTCACCCAGTTCAATCTCTCTGGCACTGGTTATGCATGACGTTTGCATTTTTTAAGGGAGAATATTAATGTTAAAGGTACATGCAAACTGCAAGCACTTTTTTCACGACAATCGGCAATGGTTTCAGAGACCAGGTTTCGAATCCAGATTTGGCTTTTAATTGAATTGGGATTTGAACCCAGGCCCCCAGAGCATGAGCCCTAGGCCTCTAGATTATGAGCTCAGTGACATTACAACTGCCCCATCATCTCCCTCTAAACCGTTGGACATTTACTCATGATTAAATGTCTATTTACATTGGGCAAACCAAAAGTGTTTTTAAAGTTAATGTCACAAGTAGGCTCACATTAACACTGCAAAGAAGTTGCTGAGAAAATCCCCTCACTCCACACTCCAGCGCCTGTTTGGGGGCACTAAGGGAGAATTTAGCATGGACAATGCACCTAATCAGCTCGTCTTTTGGACTGTGGGAGGAAACTGGAGCACCGGAGGAAACCCACACAGACATGGGGAGAACATTCAGGCTACACAGACAGTGACTCAAGCTGGAAATTGAACCGGGGTCCCTTACACTGTAAGACAGCTGTGCTAACCACTGTGCCACCATGCCCCCATGCCTCCCCACCCCAAAACCCCACCATGCTATTGGAGGCAAATCCGTGTCAGAGTTCTCATCTTCCACTACATCTATTGGCTCAAATCAGAGCTTCCTGTCTAACAACGCCTGTCCTCTGCCCTCCATTTGTCTGTAACCTTATCCAGGCCTGAAACCTTCAGGGATCTCTGCACCAGTCTGTTTTTCTGCCCTCCTGATTGTAATCACTCAACTACTAATGGCCCTGCGTTCAGCTGCCAAGATCCTAAGAAACAGAATTCCCTCCCTAAACCCTTCCGTCTCTGTACCTGCCTCTGCCTTTGAGTGGTGGTGTAGTCATATTGTCACTGGAGTAGCAATCCACAGACCCAAGGTAATATGCCAGGGACCCAAGTTTGAATCCCACCAAGCCAGATGGGGAAATTTGAATGCAATAAAAATTTGCAATTAAACGTCTAATGGTGACCATGGAATTGTTGTGCTAAAAGTCAATCAGGTTCAACTAATGTACCTTAGGGAAGGAAATCTGGTGGCCTAGGGGTATTATCATTAGACTGTTAATCCAAAAACTCACCCATGTTCTGAGGACCTGGGTTTGAATCCCGCCAGGGCACGTGGTGGAATTTGAATTCAATTTTTTAAAAAATCTAGAATTAATAATCTACTGACCATGAAAGCATTGGTGATTGTCAGAAAAACCCATCTGGTTCTCTAAAGTTCTTTAGGGAAGGAAATCTGTCATCCTTACCTGGCCTGGCCTACATGTGACTCCAGACTCACAGCAATGTGGTTGATTCTCAGCTGCCCTCCAAAGGCAACTCAGGACGGACAATCAATGCTGGCCAGCCAGTGATGCCCGTGTCCCACAAATAAATAAAAAAACTCCCGATCCACGTGGTCAACTATGTGCCGTTGGAGATATCAGGGGTAAGTTTTTCACTCAGAGGGTGGTGGATGAGTGGAATCAACTGCCGTCGGTGATGGTAGAGGCGAACTCACTGGGGTCTTTTAAGAGACTTCTGGATGAGTACATGGGATTTAATGGGATTGAGAGTTATAGATAGGCCTGGTAGATATGGATATGATTGGCGCAACTTGTGGGCCAAAGGGCCTGTTTGCGCTGTAGTGTTCTATGTTCTATGTTCTATGTCTGTCCTTTGAAATGGTCCAACAAGGGCAATAAATGCTGGCCCAATCAGCATTGCCCACATCCCATGAATTAATTTTAAAAAGCCATCAAGAGACTGGGAGCATGCTACTGGATAAATAACAGAGGCCTGGACTAATATTCAACTCCCACTATGCCAGTTGGCAGAATTTAAATTCAATTGATCAATAAATCTGGAATGAAGGAGATAGTGATAGTGACAAAGAATACAACTGGTCTGATAGAAAAGCCACCTGGTTCACTGATATCCTTTCGGGAAGGAAATAGAACATAGAACATAGAACATTACAGCGCAGAACAGGCCCTTCGGCCCACGATGTTGCGCCGACCAGTTACAAAACAATGACCCACTAACCTAAACCAATCCCTTTTCGTCCATAAACCTATCCACGGATCTCTTAAACGCCCCCAAACTAGGCGCATTTACAACTGCAGCAGGCAGGGCATTCCAATCCCTCACCACCCTCTGGGTAAAGAACCTACCCCTGACATCCGTCCTATAACTGCCCCCCCTTAATTTAAAGCCATGCCCCCTCGTGCTAGATTTCTCCATCAGAGGAAAAAGGCTATCACAATCCACCCTATCTAAACCTCTAATCATCTTATATGTTTCAATAAGATCCCCTCTTAACCACCTTCTTTCCAGCGAAAACAACCCCAAATCCCTCAGCCTCTCCTCATAGGACCTCCCCTCCATACCAGGCAACATCCTGGTAAACCTCCTCTGCACCCTCTCCAAAGCCTCCACATCCTTCCTGTAATGTGGGGACCAGAACTGCACACAGTACTCCAAGTGCGGCCACACCAGAGTTGTGTACAGTTGCAACATAACGCTGCGACTCCTAAATTCAATCCCCCTACCAATAAATGCCAAGACACCGTATGCCTTCTTAACAACCTTATCTACTTGATTCCCAACTTTCAGGGATCTATGTACACATACACCTAGATCCCTCTGCTCATCCACACTATTCAAAGTCCTCCCGTTAGCCCTATACTCGACACATCTGTTATTCCTACCAAAGTGAATTACCTCACACTTCTCCGCATTAAACTCCATCTGCCACCTCTCGGCCCAGCTCTGCAACCTGTCTAAGTCTTCCTGCAAACTATGACACCCTTCCTCACTATCTACCACACCTCCGACTTTGGTGTCATCAGCAAATTTACTAATCCACCCAACTATACCCTCATCCAGATCATTAATAAAAATTACAAACAGCAGTGGCCCCAAAACAGATCCCTGAGGCACACCACTCGTAACCGAACTCCATGATGAATATTTATCATCAACCACCACCCTCTGTCTCCTATCCGCTAGCCAATTCCTGATCCAATTCCCTAGATCTCCCCCAATCCCATACATCTGCATTTTCTGCAGAAGCCTACCATGGTGAACCTTATCAAACGCCTTACTAAAATCCATATACACCACGTCCACTGCCTTACCCCCATCCACCTCTTTGGTCACTTTCTCAAAAAACTCAATAAGGTTAGTAAGGCACGACCTACCCGCCATCTGCCATCCTTACCTGGTCTGGCCTACATGTGACTCCAGAGCTACAGCAATGTGGTTGACTCTCAACTACACCTGAAATGGCCCAGTTGTATCAAACAGCTACTTAAAAGTTTGAATGAGAATAACACCGAACACACCACCCAGTATCAACAAAGGTTGCTCTTTATCTTTCCCAGCGAACAAGGTAAAAACCAACTTGACCTTATACTTACGTTGATGCTGAAATGTTGGTTCTTCTTGTGGGAGAGTCTAGCAGAAACTGAACTCGATATAAATACTGCGGCTACAAGAGCAGGCCAGAGACTAGGAATTCTGAGGCAAGTAACTCACCTTCTGACCACCGAAAGCACGTCTACAAGGCACAAGTCAGGGCTGTGATGGGAGAGTCTCTGCTTGCCTGAACGAGAAAGATGCTTGACCCTACCTAGGACAAAGCACCCCATTTGATCAGCACCTCATCCACATTCACTCCCTCCATCACTGATGCACAGTAACAGGCACGCCTACCATAAACAAGATGCATTGCAGCAACTCACCAAGGTTTTCTAAGGCAGCATCTTCCAAACCTGTGACTTCTGCCACCGGAAGGACAAAAGCAGCAGATACCTGGGAACACCTCCTCCTGGAGATTCCCTTCCAAGCCACCCAACACTTACCTTGGGGAAATATCACTGTTCCTTCACTGTTGCTGGCTCAAAATCCTTTTCTAACAGCACTGTGGGGGTACCTACACCACATGGACTGCAGCGATTCAAGAAGGCAGTTCACCACCATCCTCTTAAAAATGGTTCTAGCCAGTCCTAGCCAAGGGTCCTGATGTCCTCATCCTATGAATGAATAAAGAAAAAGACCATTTGGCCGATTTTGTTCATGCAAACATTTATGTTCTCCCAGCTTTTGTCACCTCACCAATATTTCATTAAATTCCTTCCTCCCTCATGTAGCTTCCCTTAAATGCATCCATGCAAATTGCCTCAACAACTCCATGTGCTAGTGTGCTCCACATTCTCACTACTCTCCAGGTAAAGGTGTTTCTCCAGAATTCATTATTAGATTTATTAGCGACTATCTTATATTTCTGATTTCTCCTGCAAATGTGTTTCTCCGAGATCATGCAATCAGCGATTTCTATCAAGTCACCCTTCAGTCTTTACTTATCCAGAGAAAAGAACCCCAGTCTGTTCAAGCTACCTTGATAGGTATCATCACTCAGTTCTACAGAAACAGAAACACCGGACAGCAGATGCTAAAAAGATTTGCAAGGATAATTTTTTTTAATTAGCGTCACAAGTAAGCTTATATTGACACTGCAATAAAGTTACAAAATAGTCATCACCACAACGTTTAGCGTTGCCTGCACCAGGGAGCTGCGTTCAGTTCCTGGTTTGGGTCACTACCTGTGCAGAATCTGCATGTTGGCTGCATGGGTTTCCTTCAGGTGCTCTGGTTTCCTCCCACAGTCTGAAATGTTTGCTGGTTAGGTGCATTGGCCATGTTAAATTCTCTCTCAGTGTACCTGAGCAGGCGCCGGAGTGTGGCGACTAGGGGATTTTCACAGTAACTTCATTGCAGTGTCAACGTAAGCCTATTTGTGACACTAATTTAAAAAAATCATCCTTGCAAATACTTTTAGCATCTTCTCACCTGTGTTTCTGTTTCATTTTTGTAATATGGAGACCAAACCTGTAAAGAATTGTCGACGTGTAGTTTAACACAGCGGCACAGTGGTTAGCACCAATACCTCACAGCGCCAGGGACACGAGTTTGAGTCCACTGGGCTTGGGCCACTGTCTGTGCGGAGTCTGCACGCTCTCCCTGTGTCTGCACGGGTTTCCTCCGGGTGCTCCAGTTCCCTCCCACAGTTCAAAATACGTGCTGGTTAGGTGCATTGGCCGTGCTAAATTCTCCCCAGGAGGTGACAGAACATGGCAACTAGGGGATTTCACAGTAACTTCATTGCACTGTTAATGCAAGCCTCTTTATATCACTACTAAATAAAGTTTAAAAAGTTAACATTCTCTTTTTGAGTTGGCTTCCCCGGAATACAATAACTCGTGGTTGAATTCTCTGCAAGTTTATGAGAGTCCTGTTCCACTTTACACTAAACTACTGCAGCCTTGAGAGGGTTAAACCCAGAGTGCTGATCCCCTGCCTTGTGCATCACCTGACAGGGTCGCAGAATGTGTCGAAATGCATCATTAAACATGCTTCCACTCAGCTGCTGTGGATTCTTTTCATTTTATGCGACTTGGCTGCTGTGAGATATTCCTGGCCTTAATGTCCTCCTCTGTTTGCTGTGCATCTGTTCTCCCCTCCCCCCTCCCCAACCTCTTTCCCAATCCAGCACACAGCCTGCATCTTTAATACATAGCCACCGCGTTGTGTCTGTGTCTCCTTGCCCACTCTCTCTTTCTCTCTGCATAGATGACGGGCAGGATTTTACACTCTCCGTGAGGCTGGTTCAGAGGCGGGGAGGATATTGGGGGGGTTGGGGGGGTGGGGGGAGGGGGGATCTGAGGGCATTAAATTACAAAGATGGGATTCCCTCCAGGATCACGCCCTCTTTGGCCCAAAGGCAATTTCATTTTTGGGTGGGCAGGGTCTCAGGTGAAACCCACCCATTCACTTATTAAGGCCCTTAATTGGCCACTTGATGGCTTTTTCCAGCCCAGCATCAAGTTTTAAGCTGGCCTGAGCAAATAAGGCAGGAAACAGAATTAAAAATTTCTCCATCTTGGGCGGGAGGTGAGGAGGGGGTGGATGAGGGTGGGCAGCAGGGTACCTCACTCAGAAGACTCCTTGAGATTTGGGGTGTCGTCCCCTCCGGGATCTTGGAGCTATGCACCCCGTACCTCCTCACCCCATCCCTCACTGGGCCTAATTCCTGATGCTGCAATCACACCCCCACTACCCTCCAGAGCGTCCCCTATGATGGTGCTGGAGTATGGTGACTTCTTGCGAGCTGTCCCCAGCATCCCCTCTAATTCCATCCTTTACTCTCGTTCTATACTTTCAAAACTGTACTCTAACTCTTGTAAACTCTAACAATTGCTGTGACTGTAACACTACATTCTGCACCCAGGGGATTTTCACAGTAACTTCATTGCAGTGTGAATGTCAGCCCCCTTGGGACTAATAAATAAACCTTACTTCTACTTTACTTCTCCTTTCCTTCACTCCTATGTTCTCCATGTGTGGTATATTTTGATTGTATAACAATACTTTTCACTATAAGCCAATGTATGCAACAATAATAAATCAAATCAAATCAACTCCAAAGATCCCCTCTGGGACTTACCAGAAGAACTTGGTTCCAGGCAGAGCGCTGCAGTACTTTCTCTGGCCACTGCAGCGCTGTGTCTGGATGGGTTGGCCAACTCTCTGCCAATCTGATTGGTCAACAGCTCTCACATATGGGACCTCTTTCCAAAGGTGGACAGGAAGTCTCGCCGACTGCTAATCAGAGCTCAAATGTTAAACTGGTTAAATTCCAGGCACCTGAGAGGATCATAAATTGTGGAAGTGAGAGATTGTATTTTACAATCCATAGAATTATACACTGCAGAAGGAGCACATTTGGCCCATCAGGTCTGAACGGATCCTATCCCTATCCTGATGCATTTACCCTAGCTAGTCCTCCTGATACTAAGGGCCAATTCAGCATAGCCAACCCACCTAACCTGCACATCTTTGGACTGCAGGAGGAAACCCACACAGATACGGGGAGAACATGCAAACTCCACACTGACAGTCCCAAGCTAGGTATTGAACCCGGGTCCCTGGCGCTGTGGGGCAGCAGTGCTAACCACTGTACCAACGGGTCACCCATGGGAAAGCGTGGGAAAGAAAGAAAAGAATTGGTTGACTGGAAAAGGTGGACCAGACCTTATATTGAAGCATATCTGATCCTGGTCTTCCTGTGATCTCTGTACATGCATGGGTGGGAAGACAATCTGAAGAACCACAAAAGAATCATGGACTCGACCAGCAGAAAAGGAGACTGTTCAGCCCATCATGCCTGTGCCAGCTCTATGAGGCATCATCCAATTAGTGTCATTCTCCTCATAGCTGGGAAGTGTTGGTGGTGAGAGCTCTGGATTCACAACTTAACTGAATGGACAGATTGGCCCACAAAGGCCGCCTGCTGTATTGTTCCCCTTGCCCAGAAATGCTACCTTGCCTGGGCGTCACGTGTAGCTAAAATGGGTCGCACTTTTACTTCTAATGTCATGGGTTTAATCCTTACTCCAGAGAACTGACACCCCAAAGCAGCGCTGAGGGAGTGCTGCAAGGTCAGAGGTGCTGTCTCTCAGAGGAGATGTTGAGACCCTTCTCAGGTGGGGGGAGATCCTTGCCAGTGTCCTGGCCAATATCACCCTGTAGCCAAATGTCACAAAGAGAGTGATCATGATCAGGTTTGCGTGAGATAGCCATGTGCAGATGAACAGCAGTGACTGCACTTCAAAAGCAACAACCTCATTGACTGTCAGGGACCCTGTGATGCCCTGAGGTTGAATAAAGTGAGCGTATCAATGCACACACAGTCTGTTGTCACTGCTGCTGTGAATTGCTTCACACTGTAAATCAGCGGTCTTCCCGAGTGTTGTCAGCTCCAAGATATTAAAGAAATGTGAACCCACTTCCGAAGCCAGGTCTGTGACAGTGGAAGAGTTTCACATATTTCTCTACACTCAAACAGTGACTACACTTCAAAAACTATTTGATTTGATTTATTATTGTCACATGTATTGGGATACAGTGAAAAGTATTGTTTATTGTGCTCTATAAGTTTATTTATTTCACAAATAGGCTTTCATTAACACTGCAATGAAGTTACTATGGAATATCCCCGAGTCACTACACTCTGGCACCGGGGTACACTGAAGGAGAATTTAGCATGGCCAACGCACCTCACCAGTACATCTTTCAGACTGTGGGAGGAAACCAGAGCATCCATGCAGACATGGGGAGAACATGCACGCTCCACGCAGACAGCGACCCAAGCCGGGAATCGAACCTGTGTCCCTGGTGCTATGAGACAGCAGTGCTAACCACTATGTCACTGCACAAACAAAGCACACTGTTCATAGAGTACAAAGGGGAGAAGGAAAGGAGAGGGTGCAGAACACAGTGTTACAGTCATAGCTAGGGTGTTGAGAAAGATCAGTTTAGTATATTGTAGGCGCATTCAGAAGCCTGACAGCAGCAGGGAAGAAGCTGTTCTTGAGTCGGCTAGGACGTGAGCTCAGACTTTTGGAAGAGAGTATGTGCAGGGTTCAAGGGTTCCTTGAGTATGCTGACTGCCTTTCCAAGGCAGCAGGAAGTGGACACAGCATCAAGGGATAGGAGGCTGCTTGCGTGATGGACTGGGTTTCATTCATTAGCCTTTGTAGTTTCTTCTGGTGTTGGTCAGAGTAGGAACCATACTGAGCTGTGATACATCGGGAAAAGACGCTTTCTAAGATGTTTCACCGGTTGTAAAGAATTTTGGGACATCCCTAGGTTGTGCAATGTGCTGTCTGAATGCTCGCTAGGTAAGGGCATGCTAGGATGATGTCCAATTACGAGGTGGCTGCAAATATAAAAAGCATCTATAAAGTAATTACGTTCTAACAAGTCAGGCGAACAGTGCATTGAAGCAGCCTCTCCCAAGGGGCCTGTATCATTGCGCATTAAAGCCTTGAGCTGTCTGGTCTCAGGTTTCTCTCGAAATAACTAGCCAGGTCCTCAGGGACAGTTCTTAATGTTGCTCCTACTCCTAATTTCTACAGATCAAAATACTTCAGCAAGACTCAGACATTGCTGTTTATTGACAGCATTGGCATTCGGGGGGACCCGTACGCAAAGCTGAGCCAGTTAATGTGAAGTAAAGGAGACAAGTCAGGAAAGGCAAACGGTGAGTGGGTTTGATGCAGAAAGCCTCCTCAGGTTGGACTATGGATAAACTCAACAATTAGCAACAATTGACTAACGTACCAAGATTTACATACTGGAAGCTTCAACGTTAACCTCTGAACTGTGCTGGTAGAGACTGAGATGGATGTACTACAATTCCCCATCCTGGCTTATGGGCTAATTGCAGTGAATGATAATGTCCCCTGGCACCGCACCCCCCCCCCCCCAACCCCCCTATCTTAGCAGAGATCCATTTCCTTTGCCAGACAGACTAGAACTAGGGGACACGGCTTAAAAATAAAGGGTCTCCCATTTAAGACAGAGACAAGGAGAGCTTTTCCTGTGCTCTGTGGAAGTCTCATCCCCAGGGAGTGGCAGGGGAAGAGTCATTGAATCTTTTTAAGGGGGGGTTAGTTAGATTTTTGACCCACAAAGGAATCAAAGGCTTTAGGAATGTGAAGTTGAAGTCTTACTGAATGGGGGAACAGGTTTTGAGAAATAGAATGCCCTGTTAGGTCTGAGGCGGGAGGGAACGTAAGGCAGCAGGGATGGGATTCATTCTGGGACACCTCCACTGGAAGGCCTCTTCAGACTGTAGGGGGCGTCCTCCTCTCATGAGCCGGCGACCTCCCAACAGCCCAACTCCAAACCGTGCCCACCCCTCCCAACCCCCTGAGCTCACCCACTCCCCCCCCCGATCCCTAAGGCCTCTTCTGCTCACCAGCAATGTAGTTCCTGGGACTTGTGGGCAGCATTGTGGCACAGTGGTTAGCACTGTTGCCTCACAGCGTCAGGGACCCATGTTCGATTCCGGCCTCAGTGCAGAGTCTCGACATTCGCCCCCATGTCTGTGAGTTTCCCCCGGGTGCTCTGGTTTCCTCCCACACTCCAAACACGTGTGAGTTAGGTTGATTGACTATTCTAAATTGCCCCTTGGTGTTTGGGGGATTAGCGGGGTAAATATGTGGGGTTACAGAGAAGAGCCTAGATGGGATTGTTATCAGTGCAGACTCGACGGGCCAAACGGCCTCTACGATGCTATGATCTTCCAACCAATGAAGTGCTTTTGTGAAGCATAGTCAGCATGGCAACATGGGAAAGTCAGAAGTAGCTGTGCACAGCAAGATCCCATAAACAATGATGAACAAATAACCAGATCATCTGTGGTTTCTCGTGATGTTGATCGAGGGATGAAAGTTGGCCAGGACACCAGGAAGACGTCCCCAACTTTTCTTTTAAAATAATACGATGGGATCTTTTAAATCCACCTGTCAAAGCTGAAAGCAGTTTGATGCTTCATCCACACGTGACTTTTCCTTGACCAGAACTGGACGCATTATTCAAAGTGCGGCCCCAATCTCTAAGCCTATGATCTAAGTGGAAACAAAAGTGCAGTATGGTTTCGATAATGTGTTTATACCTGTCACCTGGTAGGTTGAGATGTGAGCTATATTCTCTGAAACAATCTGCCAAACATTTTGTTGTCCGTCCAGTCTAATCCTTCAGGGTATGGAAACCGACCAACATTGCCTTCAATCCTTCCCCAATCAGCTGGGTTAAATGAAACACTTTTCGGAATTGTGCAAATGTGCCAAATAATAATTCATGAAGAAAAATGAACAGCCTAAACCAGAACAGAATTAACAGTCCTGATTTTAATTGCCTCGTGGAAATGAGGCGGTGAAGGGTTAAGGTGGGTCACTTACAGCCTCCAATCCCTACGTCCTGCTCCTTTGAGCAAATGAACAGGGCAGCACGGAGGCACAATGGTTAACACTGCTGCCTCAAAGTGGCAGGGACCCAGGTTCGATTCCCAACGTGGGTCACTGTCTGTGTACAGTCTGCACATTCTCCCTGTGTCTGCGTGGGTTTCCTCCGGGTGCTCTGGTTTCCTCCCTCGTTCCAAAACATATGCTGGTGAGGTGCATTGTCCATGCTAAGTTCTCCCTTAGTGTACCCAGACAGGCGCCAGAGTGTGGCCACTGGGGAATTTTCACAGTAACTTCATTGCAGTGTTAAGGTAAGCCTATTTGTGACACTAATAAATAAACTTCAAACTGAATATCTACAAGAAAGTAGCAGGGTTCTACTTTATAAATGCAGATGGAGTTCAGTTTTGGCTATAAAAGTCAAGGCCGACATTTCTACATTGGCACTGTTTGGATGGACGAGATTTCAATTTAATAATGATGATTCCACTGGGGGTAGATATAAGGTAGAATTTGACCCATGTTTCTCTCTTCACAAGATTCCTTGCAAATTGGGCCTAACGTTTGACGTTGACTGATTAATGGAAAGTCTGGGACTGTTATAATGAATGGAGATCGTTTGCTTTGATTAATGGGCAGCTTCATTGTTGCTGCGACAACCAGGATGGTAAATGGTGAATTAGTGCCAAAGACATGAAGAGGGGATGACCAAAAACTTGGCCAGAGAGCTCTGCGTCAAACAGGCCTTGTAGGAGAAGAGGGGTGGACAGTTTTATGAATCATAGAACCCTACAGTGCAGAAGGAGGCCCTTCGGCCCATCGAGTCTGTACCAAACACAATCCCACCCAGGCCCTACCCCCATGTCGCTACATATTATTAGGCCCTACCCCCATATTATTCCCACTAATTCCTCTAACCTACGCATCCCTGGACACTAAGGGGCAATTTCTTGGCATGACCAATCAACCGAACCTGCACATCTTTGGACTGTGGGAGGAAACCAGAGTGCCCAGAGGAAACCCACGCAGACATGAGGAGAATGTGCAAACTCCACATAGACAGTGACCCGAGCCGGGAATTGAACCCAGGACCCTGGAGCTGTGAAGCAGCAGTGCTAACCACGGTGCTACTGTGCTGCCCCTTCAGAACATAGAACATAGAACATTACAGCGCAGAACAGGCCCTTCGGCCCACGATGTTGCGCCGACCAGTTTTTTTTTAAAAAACACTGACCCACTAATCTAAACCAATCCCTTTTCGTCCATAAACCTATCCACAGATCTCTTAAACGCCCCCAAACTAGGCGCATTTACAACCGCAGCAGGCAGGGCATTCCAATCCCTCACCACCCTCTGGGTAAAGAACCTACCCCTGACATCCGTCCTATAACTACCACCCCTTAATTTAAAGCCATGCCCCCTCGTGCTAGCATTCTCCATCCGAGGAAAAAGGCTATCACTATCCACCCTATCTAAACCTCTAATCATCTTATATGTTTCAATAAGATCCCCTCTTAGCCTCCTTCTTTCCAGCAAAAACAACCCCAAATCCCTCAGTCTCTCCTCATATGACCTCCCCTCCATACCAGGCAACATCCTGGTAAACCTCCTCTGCACCCTCTCCAAAGCCTCCACGTCCTTCCTGTAATGTGGGGACCAGAACTGCACACAGTACTCCAAGTGCGGCCGCACCAGAGTTGCGTACAGTTGCAACATGACGCTGCGACTCCTAAATTCAATCCCCCTACCAATAAACGCCAAGACACCGTATGCCTTCTTAACTACCTTATCTACTTGATTTCCAACTTTCAGGGATCTATGTACACATACACCTAGATCCCTCTGCTCCTCCACACTATTCAAAGTCCTCCCATTAGCCCTATACTGAACACATCTGTTACTCCTACCGAAATGAATTACCTCACACTTCTCCACATTAAACTCCATCCGCCACCTCGCGGCCCAGCTCTGCAACCTGTCTAAGTCACCCTGCAAACTATGACACCCTTCCTCACAATCTACCACACCACCGACTTTGGTGTCATCAGCAAACTTACTAATCCACCCAACTATACCCTCATCCAGATCATTAATAAAAATTACAAACAGCAGTGGCCCCAAAACAGATCCCTGAGGCACACCGAACTCCATGACGAATATTCACCATCAACCACCACTCTCTGTCTCCTATCTGCCAGCCAATTCCTGATCCAAGTACCTAGATTACCCCCAATCCCATACATCTGCATTTTCTGCAGAAGCCCACCATGGTGAACCTTATCAAACGCCTTACTAAAATCCATATATACCACGTCAACTGCCTTACCCCTATCCACCTCTTTGGTCACTTTCTCAAAGAACTCAATAAGGTTAGTAAGGCACGACCTACCTGCTACAAAACCATGCTGACTGTCTCTAATCAATTCATTACTCTCCAGATAACTATAAATCCTATCCCTAATAATTCTTTCTAAAACCTTGCCCACAACAGAAGTAAGACTCACCGGTCTATAATTCCCGGGGAAGTCTCTGTTCCCCTTCTTAAACAATGGGACAACATTCGCTGTCCTCCAATCTTCCGGTACTATACCAGAGACCAACGATGACCTGAAGATCAGAGCCAGAGGCTCTGCAATCACCTCTCTGGCCTCCCAGAGAATCCTAGGGTAAATCCCATCCGGACCAGGGGACTTATCTATTTTCAAGCCCTCTAGAATATCCAGCACATCCCTGGTTTCAACTGCAATACTTTCTATTTTACACCCCTGCACCCCAGTGTCCTCCACAGCTACATTCATGTCCCCCTGCGTGAACACCGAAGAGAAATATTGGTTCAATGCCTCTCCAATCTCTTCCGGTTCCACACACAACTTCCCTCTACTGTCTATAACTGGCCCTAATCTTGCCCTAACCAACCTTCTGTTCTTGACATACCTATAGAACGCCTTAGGATTCTCCTTAATCCTATCAGCCAAAGTCTTCTCATGTCCTCTTTTAGCCCTTCTTAACTCCCTCTTCAACTCCCTCCTAGCCAATCTAAAGCTTTCTAATGCACTACCTGAGCCCTCAAGCCTCATCCGAACATAAGCCTCCTTTTTCTTCCTAACCAACGAATCAACTTTTTTAGTACACCACGGTTCCCTAGCCCTACCAAATCCTTCTTGCCTGACAGGGACATACCTATTGCAGACCCGCAGTAGCTGTTCCTTGAAAAAATTCCACATTTCGGACGTTCCCAGTCCCTGTAATCTCCTAGTCCAACCTATGCTTCCTAATTCTCTCCTAATAGCCTCATAATTACCCTTCCCCCAGCTAAAACTACTGACCCGAGGTTCATGCCTATCCCTATCCATCACTAAGGTGAACATAACCGAATTGTGGTCACTATCACCAAAATGCACACCAACTTCCAAGTCTAGCACCTGGTCTGGCTCATTACCCAGCACCAAATCCAATATAGCCTCACCTCTAGTTGGCCTATCAACATACTGAGTCAAAAAACCTTCCTGCACACTTTGAACAAAAACTGACCCCTCTAACGAGCGAGAGCTATAGCAATTCCAATCAATATTAGTAAAGTTAAAGTCCCCCATAACAATTACCCTATTACTTTCACTCCTAACCAGGATCTTCTCCGCAATCCTTTCCTCAACCTCTCTAGAACTTTTTGGAGGTCTATAAAAGACTCCCAGCAGGGTGACCTCTCCTCTCCTATTTCTAATCTCCACCCATACTACCTCAACAGACAAGTCCTCATCAAACTTCCTCTCTGACACTGTGATACAGTCCTTGACCAATAATGCTACCCCACCCCCCCTTCTACCTCCTTCTCTACTCCGACTAAAGCATTTGTACCCCGGGACCTGCAACATCCATTCCTGACCCTGCTCTATCCATGTCTCTGAAATGGCCACAACATCAAAGTCCCAGGTGCTGATCCACGCTGCAAGTTCATCCACTTTATTGCGAATACTCCTCGCATTAAAGTATACGCATTTCAAACCCTGCTCCGCCCCACCCCCACAATGCCGTGCATTGCAGGCCCCATCTATGCCCCCCTCACTTTCACCCCCTCTACTCAGGATCCCACCCCCCCTCTGAATCAGTTTAAACCTCCCTGCATAGCCTTCACAAATTTACCCCCCAGGATATTTGTTCCCCTCTGGTTCAGGTGTAAACCATCACTCTTATAGAGGTCCCACCTTCCCCAGAATGAGCCCCAATTGCTCAAGTACTTGAACCCCTCCCTCCTGCACCATCCCCTCAGCCACGAGTTCAAACTTTCCCTCTCTCTATTCCTCTCTAAACTATTCCGTGGCACAGGCAAGAGTCCAGAGATAACCACTCTGTCTGACTTGGCCTTTAGTTTCCACCCCAACTCCATAAATCTCTGCTTAATATCCCCTTCCCTTAACCTCCCTATGTCATGTGTCCCCACATGAACTATAACTTGGGGTTGATCTCCCTCTCCCCTAAGAGTCTTGAATATCCTCTCAGATACATCCCGGACCCCAGCCCCTGGTAGGTAACACACCAGCCCTGAGTCCCTACCATTACTACCAACTCTCCTATCCGTCCCCTTGACTGTGGAGTCCCCAATCACGAGGCCCAATCTTTTGCATCCCCTAACCACCTGAGCTTTTACAATAGGCTCACCCCCAGAGACCTGCTCCCTTTGGCTATCCCCAGTTGATTCCTCCTCAACTGTAGCCTCCAGGACCGAAAACCTATTTTGGAGGGGAACAGCCCCAGGGGATTGACCCCCCACTTGCTTCTTTCCCCTCCTCTTGGCAGTGACCCAAGACTGATTTCTAGGAGTTACTATCTCCTTATAACTCCTATCAATGTCCACCTCTGCCTCCCGAATTATGCGGAGTTCCTCTAATTCCCCCTCCAACTCCTTTACTCGCTCCTCCAGAAGCTTCAATCTAACACACTTCTTACAAATAAAATCCCCTGAAACACTACTGGAGTCCCTCACCACATACATCCCACAGGAGATGCAGCACACTGCCTGAACTGCCATCCCTGAAACAATTACCAGCAGAAAAAAAACAAAAAAAAACTTTCCCACACTTATAATTTAGGTTAGAGGAGGTGGGAGGGTGGGATTCTCTACCAGTGTAGAGGATCGGGTATCCTCTCTGCGCTAATTTATAGGATTAGGGGCTCAAGAAAAAAAAACTACAACTACCGGTAAGCGTCCTAGTGACGACTTCCGGTTTCTAACTAATTTTAAAAAAAACGCCGAAAAACTCGCGACTTAAATTAGAAATAAACAGTTAAACAAAATAAACAGAAAAATGTACCTTTTATGCTGCCTCTTCACACGCCCAAAAATCGCTGCCTCTTTAGGCAGGGGATATAGACTCATAGAGGTTTACAGCATGGAAACAGGCCCTTCGGCCCAACCTGTCCATGCTGGCCCTTTTTTTAACCACTAAGCTAGTCCCAATTGCCTGCATTTGGCCCATATCCCTCGATACCCATCTTACCCATGTAACTGTCTAAACCGCTTTTTAAAAGACAAAATTGTACCAGCCTCTACCACTACCTATCAAAGCTTTAGAGCCTTGGCGTGTAACAGCAGAGTGATTGAAAATGGAGCTACTCAAGAGGCCAGAAGTAGAGGAATCTCAAAGGACTGGAGGAAATGAGATGACTGGAGGAGCGAGGCTGTGGAGGGATTTGAAAACAAGGATGTGAATTTTAAAGGTAAATGCATTCGTGGAGGGGGACTGTCACTTTTGGGCCGGTGAAACTGCGCCCCAGTGAGCGTTAGGAGAGGAAGTGAGGGAAGTTCAGCAGAAAAGATTTTACTAGGATGCTATCAGGACTTGATGGTTTGAGTTATAAGGAGAGACTGGATAGAATGGACAGTTTTCGTGGAGCGTAGGAGGGGTGATCTTATAGAGGTCTATAAAGTAATGAGGGATATAGATAAGGTCAATATCTTTTCCCAAAGATAGGGGAGTCTAAAACTAGAGGACATAGGTTGAAGGTGAGAGGGGAGAGATGCAAAAGTGTCCAGATGGCCAATTTTTTCACACAGAGGGTGGTGAGTGTCTGGAAAGAGTTGCCAGAGGTAGTAGTAGAGACAGGTACAATTTTGTCTTTTAAAAAACGTTTAGGCAGTTACATGGGTAAGGTGGTATAGAGGGATATGGGCCCAACATAGGCAACTGGGACTAGTTTAGTGGTTAAAAAAAGGTCCAGCATGGGCAAGTTGGGCCGAAGTGCCTGTTTCCATGCTGTAAACATCTATGACTCTATGATAGGTGGGACGGCTTTGGGAGGTGGGGGAGAGGTGGTAGTTGGTTTATGTTGGAATATGACGAAAGACCTAAACACATTGTGAAAGACATTAAAAACTTCCCCCCCCAGCTACATTTTTGACTTTATTCCGTACACGATATTTGCTTTAAGAATGACTTTTAGCACCAGTAGATAAGTGACAGCAATGAATCAGAATTCGGAACGAGAGCATCTGGCTCCAGGCCACAGTAACTGGACCAACTGATGTTTTTGTCTGTGGGTTAAAGATTTTACAGCCCAAATTAAATTTACCATTAAATTTTGCAAATTAGCCTCATATAAAGCAAAAAAAAATCACCTGTCTTCCTGCCTCACACGCGGTGTTGGGGCATTGCAAAGATGAAATAAGGCATATAAAGAGATATGAGACGACACACAACCCAGCATACTCATCACGTATCAGAACACGGGGGGAGGCGGGGGGGAAGGAGGGGGCAATATAAGGCCTTGTGAAATGTATCCTTCTGTATCTGCCCTACCCCACTGTTCCTGCCTGTTTATAAATGAAGCGACAATGTGCTTGCTTGGCAGAAATGGATTAAGTCCGCCAGTCCTTCGAGGATTTGAAGTAATTAATAAACCAGATGGTGCATAAAGAATCAAAGTGGAAGCAAATCCACCTGCCTCAGTCTGTACCCAAACAAAAAATTATAATATAATTTTTCTAATTGCTGTAATTATCCTGCGGTCGGCTTAGGCACAGGTTAAAGCCCTCGAAGCTGAAATTATTATGTGTTTAGCAGCATGCTTCTGCTTGGTTGACACTCAGTGTAAGTCATCCGAATTTGAGACTTTTGCTTTCTGGTCAACCACCTCTCTGGCAGGTGTCGACTTGTGTTCCATGAGATGTGCTCCATCGCGCCCTACGCTCATGGCCTTTTCTCTCTATTTGCGAGCCGAGGTGGTTATGGGGTACTGGGACAATGCAGCCTTGTGGTTGACGATCATTAAGAAGTAGGAGCAATGGATAGCACTTTGGAACTGTTCCCTCACAGCACCAGGGACCCGGGTTCAATTCCAGCCTTGGGTCACTGTTTGTGCAGAGTCTACACATTCTCCCCGTGCCTGTGTGGGTTTCCTTTGGGTACTCCAGCTTCCTCCCAGGATGTGCGCGTAAGATGCATTAGCCATGCTAGATTGCCACTTCAACAGAAAACGCTGGTAAACCTTAGCAGGTCTGACAGCGGTGAGAGAACAGAGCCAAATTTACAGTCAGGTTGACTCTTCATCAGATGACCCTCCGTCAGAGCTCGAAACGTTGGTTCTACTCCAGCATTTTCTGTTTTTATTTCAGATTCCAGCATCCAGAGTAATTTGCCTTTTATCTAAATTGCCCCTTAGTGTCAGCGGAAATTAGCAGGGTAAATATATGGGGTTACAGGAATAGGGCCAAAGTGGGATTGTTGTCAGTGCAGGTTTGATGGGCCGAATGGCTTCCTCCTGCACTTTGATGAGTGGGCCATTCACCCCCACAAACCTGCTCTGCCTTTTAACAAGATCATGGCTATTCTGATTATGACCTTATCTCCATTTTCCTGCCTCCTCCCCGCAATCCTTGTCAGTCAAAAATCTGTCTACTCAGCTTGGGATATATTTTGATCCAGCAGTTTGCGGTGTTGGTGATAGCCATGATGTGGAGATGTCAGTGTTGACCCAACCTCCACTATTCTCTAGGGAGAATAGAACACTAACACACCTCTGAGAGAAGAAAAATTCATCCTAATGCCCCCTAGATTCCCCAATGAGGGGAAAGATCCTTTTCTTTTTATTCTTTCACGGGGCTTTGGGCATCACTGGCTATGCCAGCATTTAGAGCCCATCGCTAATTGGCCTCAAGAAGGTGGCAGTATGCCACTGGTGTAGATACACCCACAGTGCTGTTAGGTGAGTTCCACAAATTGATGATTTATCTTATTCAACTGTGGGACATGGGCGTCACTGGCTGGTCAGCCTTGTCGGGATTCGAACCCAGGTCCCCAGAACATTAGCTGAGTTTCTGGATTAAAAGACTCGCAATAATACCATGAGGCCATCTCCTCCCCATTGCAATATAATTCCAAATCAGGACGGTGAGTGGCATAGGGGCCTCCGGGCAAGGAGGGGGAATGGGGAAGTTGGAGGTGGTGGTTTTCCCATCCATTCGGCATTGATTCTATCAAACCCCCTCACAGAAATCATAGAACCCTACAGTGCAGAAAGAGGTCCTTCGGCCCATCAAGTCTGCACTGAACACAATCCCACCCAGGCCCCACTCCCATATCCTTACGTATTATACCCACTAATCCCTCTAACCTATGCATCCCTAGACACTTAGGAGGAATTTCTTTGCATGGCCAATCAACCTAACCTGCACACCTTTGGACTGTGGGAGGAAACCAGAGTAAACCCACGCAGACACGAGGAGAATGTGCAAACTCCACACAGACAGTGACCCGAGTCAGGAATCGAACCCAGGACCCTGGAGCTGTGAAGCTGCAGTGCTAACCCACTGTGCTACTGTGCCGCCCATATCTTAAATGTTTCAATAAAATCACCTCTCATTCTTTTCAACTCCAATGAGTATAGGCCCAACTGTTTAACCTTTCTTCATAAAACAACCCCCTACATCCTAAGAATGACCTAAGGGTGAACTTTCTCTTAACTACTTCCAATGCAATACATCCCACCTTAAGTAGAGAGACCAAAACTTTGTGTGATTTCAAGAAGGGATTGGATATAGCTCTTGGGGCTGAAGGGATCATGGGGGAGAGGGTGCGGTGGGGGGGGAGGGGATCAGGAAATTGAATTTGATGATCAGCCGTGATCAAAATGAATGGCGGGCCAGGTTTGAAGGGCTGAATGGCCCATTCCTGCTTCAAGTTTTTACTTTCTATGTAGCACCATTGGTGTGGTCTTACCAATGGCCCCGTACAATTGTGCTAAGATTTTGTAAATTGTATATTCAATAGAATAATATCTACCTTCATTATTTGTTGTACCTGCATACAGACAGTTCATGATCATAGGACTTGATTTTACACTCCCTTGCTAACACATTTGAAGGTGGGGGAGGGTGAGGGGAGGATTTTGCTTGGCATGCCTGCCACTTACAAACTTGGCCCCAGCCTGTGTAAGATTTTATCAGATGTTATAGAGGCCCACCTTTGGGTCTATTGAGGCCTCTAAATGGCCAATTGAGAGCATCCCTCCTCATCCCATGCACTCCCATCCAGCACTGGCGAGCCCAGAAGTTACAATCCCTTATATCCTGCTCATCATTTTACTTTCCGACCTACCTTTGTGTCATCAGCAAATTTAGCAGCTGTCACTTTGGCCCCTTCATCCAAGTCATTCGTACAGATAGTAAATAGTTGATAGTAAATAGTTGAGGCCCCAGCACTGATGCCTGTGGCACACAACTAGTTACTGTTTTCCAACAAGAAAATAACCCTTTATAGAACATAGAACACCACAGCACAAACAGGCCCTTCGGCCCACAAGTTGCGCCGATCATATCCATACCTACCAGGCCATAGAACTACCTGTAACTCCCAATCCCATTAAATCCCATGTACTCATCCAGAAGTCTTTTAAAAGACCCCCAGCGAGTTCGCCTCTACCACCACCGACGGCAGCCGATTCCATTCACTCACCACCCTCTGACTGAAAAACTTACCCCTGACACCTCCTCTGTACCTGCTCCCCAGCACCTTAAACCTGTGTCCTCTCGGAGCGACCATTTCAGCCCTGGGAAATAGCCTCCGAGAATCCACCATATCTATTCCTCTCAACATTTTATAAACCTCTATCAGGTCGCCTCTCAACCTTCGTCTCTCCAGGGAGAAGAGACCTAGCTCCCTCAACCTATCTTCATAAAGCATACCTCCCAATCCAGGCAACATCCTTGTAAATCTCCTCTGCACCCTCTCAATAACTTCCACATCCTTCCTGTAGTGAGGCGACCAGAACTGAGCACTCTTACTCTTATCCTTACTCTTTGTTTCGTGTTAGGTAACCAATCCATCATCCATGCCAGGGGCGGCATGGTGGCATAGTGGTTAGCACTAGTGCCTCACAGTGCCAGGGATCTGGGTTTGATTCCCGACTTGGGTCACTGTCTGTGCAGATGAACCCTTATTTTTAAACAGTGACCCCGAAATCTGGACTCTCCCACAAGAGGAAACATCTTCCCCACATCTACCCCATCAAGTCTCCTCAGGATCTTAGGTTCCTTCAATCTTGTCCCTTCCACCCCACTGCCAGCGAGAATGGAGAATGTGGTACTGGGCCAAAATTCCATTCATTGCTGTGGCACTAGAGAATCCCAGTTGCGGGTGAGGTCTGAGGTTATTATTGTTTACATATAAACCCATCTGGTAATGTTCTGGAACATTCACTTAGACTTGGGACTACGCTTTAAAATTAGGACAGATTTAGCTAGAGAAAGTAAAGAGAAACTGTCTCCACTGACTGAAGTGTTGATTACCAGAGGGTTCAGTTTTCGGGAGATTGGCAAATAAAACCAGAGGCGGCATGTTCACAATGAGTAATTAGAGTTTGGAATGCATTGCTGATGACAGCCTGTGAAAATAGATTCAATAAGTTCAACAAATACTTGTTGGAGAAAGACTTTGTAAGGATAGGGAAAGAGCATGGGATTGGAACTCAGTGGATTGCCCTTCACAAGGACCAGCACAGAGATGATGAGTCAAATAGCCTCATTTTCTTTTCATGGGACATGGGCATCGCTAGCTGGGCCAGCATTTATTGCCCATTCCTAATTGCCCTTGAGGGAGCTTTTAAGAGTTAAACATATTGCTGAATCTGAAGTTACATGTAAGCCAGACCAGGTAAGGGTGGCAGATTTCCTTCCCTAAAGGACATCAGTGAATTAGATGTTTTTTTTCAACAATAGACAATGGTCTCAACATTGAACTTTTAATTCCAGATTTATATTCAATTCAATTTCCACCATCTATCATGGTGGGATTCGAACCTGGGTCCCCACAGCATTAACATGAAGGTACCAGTCCAGTGATAATACTACCATGCCACTGACTCTCCTTACCTTTCTCCCCTCCCCATACTGTTCTGCCAATCTGTCTACATTGTCTACTCTGTCTACACTTCCTGCTGCCTCAGCAAAGCAGCCAGCATAATTAAGAACCCCACGCGCCCCGGACATTCTCTCTTCCACCTTTTTCCTTATAAAAGTCTGAGATCACATACCAACGGATTCAAGAACAGCTTCTTTCCTGCTGCTGTCAGACTTCTGAATGGAGCTACCTCGCATTAAGTTGATCTTTCTCTACACACTAGCTATGACTGTAACACTACCTTCTGCACTCCCTCGTTTCCTTCTCTATGAACGGTATGTTTTGTCTGTATAGCACGCAGGAAACAATGCTTTTAACTGTATGTTAATACATGTGACAATAATAAATCAAATCAAATCAAATCAATCACGCTGCAATGATGGCAAGGACTTAAATCCAGAATCTTCCGACTCAGTAGAACCAATGGAGCCACGTTATACACACCTATACTCCCATTGGAGATAGTTCAAAGAAGGTTCACTAGGTTGATTCCTGAGATGAAGGGGTTGTCTTATTAGGAAAAGTTGAGCAGGTTGGGCCTATGTTCATTGGAGTTCAGAAGAGCAAGGGGTGATCGTACTGAAACATAGAAGTTTCTGAGGGGCCTGACAGGAGTAGATGCTGTGAGAATTTTCCACTCATGGGGCAATCTAGAACAAGGCGCCACAGGTCCAAAAAAAAAGGGGTGTCCCATTTAAGGCAGAGCTGATGAGGAATATGTCTTCTCTTAGAGGGTCATTAGCCTTTGGAATTCTCTTCCACAAACAACAGCGAGGCTGAGTCATTGAATACAATGAAGATAGACAGAGTTTTGAACTATAGAAGCATTGTGGGTTATGGGGCCAGGTAAGAAAGTGGAATTGAGGCCAAAATCAGATCAGTCATAAGCTCATTGAATGACAGAGCAGGTTTGAGGACTGAATCTTGCTCCTACTTCTGCTGTTCTTTGAAGGAAAAGATTCACATGGACACTGGTCCCAACACTGTCTTTATTGATGGTACGCTAACCTTTGGTGGCTCATGAACAAAAACATTCAGGTCCCGTTGGATATCATAGAATTCCAATAGTGCAGGAGACCATTCAAACCATCAAGCCTTCATCATAACAATCCCAGCCAGGTCCTATCCCTGTACCTGGAGCAATTTGGCATGGCCAATCAACCTAACCTGCACACCTTTGGACAGCGGGAGGAAACCGGAGCACCCAGAAGAAACCCAAGTAGACACGGGGAGAATGTGCAGACTCCGCACACTCACCTGAGGCTGGAATCGAATCTGGATTCCTGGCTCTGTGAGGCAGCAGTGCTAACTATTGTGCCATTCTGGCAATGCCCATCAAGCACTCTTTAACTTCGCTCACAACCATTTAAAGGTGACAGGACAAGATGAGAAGGTGGTTAAAATAAATAATTAATGGTGGGATAGAGTACAAAAACAAGGTTGTTATGCTGAAACTAATCCATATCAGGGTCAAACTGGAACATTGTGTTCAATTCTATGAATGGGATTCTGGGGAGGATGTCAAGATCTTGGAGTTAATGCATAAGAGATTTATTAGACTAGAACCAGGATAAGGGGTTTTTGTTATCAATTGTGGAGAAGCTGGGTCTGTCCATCTTAGAACAGAGACAATTAAAGCGAGACTGATTGGGGTGTCCCACATTATTGGAGCTTTTGGCAGAGTAGATGGGAAGAAACCATTTCCACTGGCCGGAGAGTCATAGAAACATAGAAGATAGGAGCAGGAGGATGCCATTTTGCCCTTCGAGCCTGCTCTGTCATTTATTATGATCATGGCTGATCATCCAATTCAATAGCCTAATCCTCCTTTTGTCACATAACCTTTGATCCTGTTCATCCCAAGTGCTATATCTAGCTGCCTCTTGAATACATTCAATATTTTGGCATTAACTACTTCCTGTGGTAATGAATTCCACAGGCTCACCACTCTTTGGGTGAAGAAATGTCTCCTCATCTCTGTCCTAAATGGTCTACCCTGTATCCTCAGCCTGTGACCACTGCTTGTGGAGTCCCCTACCATCAGGAACATCCTCCCTGCATCTATCCTGTCTAGGCCTGTTAGAATTTTATAAGTCTGTATGAAATCCCCTCTCATTCATTTGAACTCCAGCGAAAACAATCCTAATTTAGCCAATCTCTCCTCATACATCAGTCCCCCCATCCCCTGAATCAGCCTGGTAAACCTTCGTTGCACTCCCTCAAGAGCAAGAGCATCCTTCTTCGGAAAAGGAGAGCAAAACTGCACACAATACTCTAGAAGTGGCCTCACCAAGGCCCTGTCTCGTTGCAGCAACACATCCCTGCTCCTGTACTTGAAACCTCTCGCAATGAAGGCCAACATGCCATTTGCCTTCTTTCCTGCCTGCTGCACCTGCATGCTTACTTTCAGTGACTGATGCACTAGGACACCCAGGTCCTGCTGCACACTCCCCTCTCCCAATTTACAGCCATTTACAATTAAGGGGAAATCGATTGAGGTATTCCATATCATTGGACTGTTTAGCAGAGTAGGTGGGAAGAAACTATTTCCGCTAGGCAGAGAGTCAATAATCAAGTTAACTGGCATAAATTCCAGTGGGAAGATGAGGAGAAGTTGTTCACACCCCAGTGAATTACAAAGGTCTGGAAACGATGTGGTGAACACACATTCAATGGGAGACTCCCAAAGGGAAAAAAAAACTTTTAAAAAAATGTACAGAGCGATAGGGAAAGAGCCTAACAATCACAGAATCCTTACAGTGCAGAAGAAGCCATTTGGCCCATTGAACCTGCACCGACAACAACCCCACCCAGGCCCCATCCCCATAAACTCTGCACAGACAGTGACCCAAGCTGGGAATTGAACCCGGATCCCTGGTGCTCTGAGGCAGCAGTGCTAGCCACTGTGCCGCCCTTGATCTTCCAAAGATCTTTCAAAGATTAAAGTATGATTTTTAACCAACTTCTGGGAATCAAGAGATAATAAGAACACAGTGCAGCTATATATTTCAATCTGTGTTCTCTTGTTCTCCACCCTTTCTTAAGTGGGAAGTGTTTCTCTCCATCTACTCTGTCCAGCCCGCTAATAATTTTGAATCGATCTATCAAATCTCCTGTCACTCTTTTCTCCTGTAAGTATAAAACAATCCTAACTTCTCCAATCTATCTCCACAACTGAAGTTCTTCATCACTAGAAATATCCTCATGAATCTTTTCCGCAATCTCTCCAATCCTTTCACCTCTGTTTTATGAAGAATTTCACCTACCCTCTTTCCTGAAAAAGTCTGAAAGATTGACTTGCCTTGTTTGTATTATGTCGACATGGTGGCTCAGTGATTAATATTTAGATCTTCATTGTTGCTGGGTGAAAAGTCTGGAATTCATCCCCTAAGAACACTGTGGGTGCACCTACACACCATGGCCTGCAACAGTTCAAAGAAGTGACTCACCACACAGTGGCACAGTGATTAGCACTGCTGCCCCACAGTGCCAGGGACCTGGGTTCAATCCCAACTTGGGTCTCTCTCTGTGTGGAGATTACACGTCCTCTCCATATCTGTTTGGGTTTCCTCCAGGTGCACTGGTTTCCTCTCACACTCCAAAGATGTCTAGGTTAAGTGGATTGGCCATGCTAAATTGCCCCTTGATGTCCAAAGATGTCTAGGTTAAGTGGATTGGACATGCTAAATTGCCCCTTGGTGTCCAAAGATGTGTAGGTTAGGTAGATTAGCTGTGCTAAGTTGCCCCTTAATGATCAAAAATGTGTAAGTGGATTGGTTATGCTAAATTGCCCTTAGTGTCCAAAGATGTGTCAGTTAAGTGGATTCGTCGCACTAAATTGCCCCTTAGTGTCAGGGGAACTAGCAGGGTAAGCATGTGGTGTTACAGGGATAGGGCTGGGTAGGATTGCTGTTGGTGCAGACTCGATGGGCCTAATGGCCTCTTTGTGCATTGTATGTCTGGATGTATGGATTTGTTGCTAAGGGGACTGATGGCGTTCCCATCATTGTCTGGTCATGGCTTAGTATTTTGGATCATATTTTGTTCGTGTGAAAGATCTCAACGGAAGATTGTTGGAGATTTGGCCACGAGCGGGGAACCCATTGTAATAACAATAATGCTGCATTTACACATCGTGGGACTCAATGAATCCTCAAGCTGAGCGAAAGGTTTGCTCTGCGAAATTTAACGGGGATTGTAACAAGAGGTGGTGGAGTATCAAACTGAATACTGCAATTATTTGGAAGCGGATGTTGTTAAGCATACTTGACTGAAAAGACAGGTGCACAGTTATCTTTCGCTGGGTTACTTATGCAGCATTTGTCTGACTCACTCCTCCACAGCTGTCTTCTCGACCCCTTGTTTGACCTAACAAATGGGATTTCTCGCGGATGTATCAGATAGCATTTTTTTCCTGAGCTGTGGCAGTTCTTTTTTCTCTCCCCTACTCCCTGCTGTGTTTGTTTGTGTTGTTTTCCCTCTTTCTCTCTAGCTTCTCAGCGATAACCAAAGCAAGCTATGCCTCTTGTAAGAACTGATGTATTCCCTTGCATCTGTCAAATAAAAAAGATACCCTAATCTAGGCTTTGGCAAGCAGGAAGACGCATGACAAGAACACAGTGCCGGAGGGAGTTTGTTAGCCAGTTGTGGGACATGGGCGTCGCTGGCTAGGCCAGCATTTATTCCCCATCCCTAGTTGCCCCTTGAACTGAGTGGCTTGCAGGGCCAATTCAAAGGGCATTTGAGAATCCATAGAAAATTACAGCTCAGAAACAGGCCTTTTGGCCCTTCTTGTCTGTGCCGAACCATTTTTTGCCTAGTCCCACTGACCTGCACTTGGACCATATCCCTCCACACCCCTCTCATCCATGAACCCACCCAAGTTTTTCTTAAATGTTAAAAGTGACCCCGCATTTACCACTTTATCCGGCAGCTCATTCCACACTCCCACCACTCTCTGCGTGAAGAAGCCCCCCCCTAATATTCCCTTTAAACTTTTCAACCACTTTGCTGTGGCTCTGGATCACATGTAAAAATCATAGAAACCCTATAGTACAGAAAGAGGCCATTTGGCCCATCGAGTCTGCACCAACCACAATCCCACCCAGGCCCTACCCCCATATCCCTACATATTTACCCACTAATCCCTCTAACCTGTGCATCTCAAGACACTAGGTGGCAATTTTTTTAGCATGGCCAATCAACCTAACCTGCACATCTTTGGACCCTGGGAGGAAACCGGAGCACCCGGAGGAAATCCACGCAGACACAAGGAGAATGTGCAAACTCCACACAGACAGTGATCCAAGCCGGGAATCGAACCCAGATCCCTGAAGCTGTGAACCAACACTGAAACCGTGCCGCCCCAGACCAGGTAAGGAGGGCAGATTTTCTTCTCTAAAGGATATTAGTGGATCTTTCCCAACCATCAACAATGGTTTCATGGTCACCAGTAAATTCCTGATTCCAGATTCTTTTTTATTGAATTCAAATTCTTCCATGGTGGGATTTGAACCCGGGTCCCCGGAATATTAGCTGAGTTTCTGGACTAATAGTCTAGCGATAATACCACTTGGCCATCGCACACCCCACCGCCCCCCCCAGTTGTGCTGTGGAAAACTTTGGCCAATGACCAGAATGGCTTCTTCCTGAAAACTGATTTTTTTCCCTCTCTCCTCCAGTCCTGAAGGTGAAAGGTTTTCCAGAGACGAATGGGAGGGTGAGAGAGAAAGAGAAATCAGTCAATGTCCCTTCCAGAATACAATCCTTTCTCGAAAATTGGTCCATTCAGATATACAAAAAGGGCAGACCAAAAAAAAACCCAGCTAAGCTACCAAGCCTACCTGATATACCATGTATTAGTAAAGATTTTTTCATGGAAATTTGTTCCCTGACTTGAAGTTAAAAGAAGAGAGGGAAAGACTTTCAAGAACGGTGAGAGGCCTGGGATCTGAGAGAGGATAAAAAAGAATGGAAGAGTGAGAAATATAAATAGAAACTGGAAACAGGAGTAGGCCATTCGGCCCTTCAAGCCTGCTCCTCCATTCATTTTGATCATGGCAGATCATTAAATTCAATATCCTGATCCCAGTTTTCCCGCCCATATCTCTTGATCCCTTGAATCCCAAGTGCTATATCTAATTTCAACCTTTTGGCCTCAATTACTTTCTGTGGTAGCGAATTCCACACATTCTCCACCCTCTGGGTGAAGAAGTTTTTCCTTGCCTCAATCTTAAAAAGATTTACCCCTTATCCTCAAACTATAACCCCTTGTTCTGGACTCCCGCACCATCGAGAACATACCTTCTGAATCTACCCTGTCCTATCCTGTTAGAACTTTATGAGATTCCCTCTCACTCTTCTAAACTCCAGTGAATATAATCTTCAGATATAGACATCGAAACACAATATCCCTGGTGTGGCTTCATCAACGCCCTATGCAATTGCAACAAAACATCCCTATCCCTGTACTCAAATCCTCTTGTTATGAAGGCCAACATACCATTTACCTTCTTTACTGCCCGCTGTACCTGCACGCTTACTTTCAGCGACTGATGCACTAGGACACCAAGGTCATAGAAACCCTACAGTACAGAAAGAGGCCATTCAGTTACCGACCACAAACCCACCCAGGCCCTACCCCATATCCCTATATATATATTTTACCCACTAATCCCTCTAACCTACGCATCTCAGGATGCCAAGGGGCAATTTTAGCATGGCCAATCAACGTAACCCGCAGATCTTTGGCGTGTGGGAGGAAACTGAAGTACCCGGAGAAAACCCATGCAGACACGAGGAGAATGTGCAAACTCCATGCAGACAGTGACCCAAGCCGGGAATCGAACCCAAGTCCCTGGAGCTGTGAAGCAGCAGTACTAACCATTGTGCCACCGTGCCACGTATCCACCTCTCTCAATTTACACCCATTCAAATAACAGTCTGCCTTCCTGTTTTTGCTGCTGAAGTGGATAACCTCATGTTCATCTACATTATGCTACATCTGTCACGAGAAAGACAAAGAGAACTGCAGGAGCAAATACACAAAAGAAATCAAGAGTTGAGAGGTGCAAACAAGCCAGAGGTGGCGCAGCACAGAGATCTCAGAGGATTGAAGAGCAAGAGAACATAAGAACATAACATAAGAAATAGGAGCAGGAGTAGGAGAAGGTGACATACAAGTGAAGCTATGAAGAGATTTGTAAACAAGGATGAGAATGCCACAGCATTAGAATCACAGAACTGTTATTGTGCAGAAGGAGGCCATTTGGCCCATCGTGTCTGAGCCAGGTCTCCAAGTGAGTAATTTCATGCCATTCCTCCACCCCTATCCCTGCATATTCTTCCTTATTGGGCGCAAGTCCAATTCCCTTTTCAATGAGTGAACCTGAAATCAGAGATGCTGAGGAAATGCAGAAAGCCAATAAATGGAGAATGGGGCCTCAGCGTAATTATGTGCGCCTGTCAAGAAACTCCTCGTTTGGTCAAAAAAAAACCCTTGGTGTGGTCAAGGAAACCATGTCTTTTTTTCTGTCAAGAAACCTTGTTTTTCTATATGCAACAGGATTGCTAAAGATTTGATGGAGATATTCAAAATGGTGAAGGCTCTGAAGAGAGTGGATTGGAGGAAAGTGTTCCCACTGGTGGACGGACAGAAAACGAGGGGACGCAGGTTTAAAATAACTGGCAAATGAAGCAATGGAGACCCGAGGAGAATTTTCTTTCACCCAGCAAGTGTTAGAATCTGGAATGCACGATTTCAAAGTGTGGTGGATATTAGTTCAATCCAAATATTCAAGAGGGAATTGTGTTTATGTTAATTTATTAGTGTCACAAGTAGGCTTACATTAACACTGCAATGAAGTTACTGTTAAAATCACTTAGTCGCCACATTCCTATGCCTCTTTGGGAGAGTTTAGTGTGGCCAATGCACCTAACCAGCATGTCTTGGAGGAAACCAGCGCAGACACGGGGAGAATGTGCAGACTCCACACAGACAGTGATCCAAGCCGGGAATTGAACCCGGGCCCATGGCACTGTGAGACAGCAGTGCTAACCACTGTACAATCGTGCCACCCCATTATCTGCAAAAGAAGAATGTATAGGATTAGGGGAGAAAGCAGGGTGGAGATGTGGCGGAGGGGATGGGGGGGAGACAACACTGGGTGCATTGCTCATTCAGTGAAGCAGCACAGACGTGACGGGCCGAGTGGCCTCCTCCTGTGCCTTAACAATTCTGTGATCCTGGGTTAAAGAACAATCCAATAACAAAATGGGGCAGCGTCGAATGTTTCGCAGCGTTAGCCGAGGATTTGAAGCTATGCTAAACAAAATGAACAATATTTAATCAAGACTTTTAGACCAGAGCAATGAATAGACAGGATGAGTTTCCAATTAAACCACTTAATGCAGCACTGATTAACATATGTTATGAAAACAAGAGAACTGGATGAACATCTGTGGGAATCCTTGCCCCTCATTATGTACAGGAGCACTGCAAATTAATTCCAGAAGTATCTCTGAATGCTTTCAAGATTTTGACAGAAGTAACCGAGGGAGCCTTCTCAAAGACTGATCTGAACTTAAAGCCTAGATGACCTTTAGGATTGAAGTTATTTTTAAAATTCTTTCATGGGATGTGAGTGTCGCTGACAAGGCCAGCAATGGTTGTCCATCCCCCGTTCCCCTCGAGCAGGCGCTGATGATGACCCACCTCCTTGAATCGTTGCAGTCCATGTGCTGCAGGTACACCTTCAGTGAGTTCCAGGATTTAAATCCAATGACACTGAAGGGCGGCACGGTGGCACTGTGGTTAGCACAGCCTCCTTACAGCGCCAGGGATCCAGGTTCGATTCCCGCCTCAGGTCATTATGTGCGTGGGGTTTGCACACTTTCCCAGTGTCTGTGTGTCTTTCTTCCGGGTGCTCCAGTTTCCTCCCACAGTCCAAAGATGTGTGGGTTAGGAGAATTGACCGTGCTAAATTGACCCTAGTGTCAGGCAGGATAAATGTCTGGGGTTACGGGAATCAGGACTGGGTGGGATTGTGGCCAGTACAGATTCAATGGGCAGAATGATCTCCTTCTGTACTCTAGGGATTCTTTGATTTTATGAAGGAATGGTGATATATTTCCAAGGCAGTAAGGTGTGTGACTTGGAGGGGAAACTCCAGGTGGTGGGGTCTCCTGTCCTTGTCCTTCTAAGTGGTACAGGTTGTGGGTTTGGAAATTGGGAGTTGCATCTCCAGCCTTGGGTCACTGTCTGTGTGGAGTTTGCACCTTCTCCCCATGTCTGTGTGGGTTTCCTCTGGGTTATCTGGTTTCCACCCGCAGTCCAAAGATGTTCGGGTTAGATGGATTGACCATACTAAATTGACCCAAGAAACTACAGAAGGTCATGAATAAAACTCAGTCCATCGTGCAAACCAGCCTCGCATCCATTGACTCTGTCTACACTTCCCGCTGCCTCTGCAAAGCAGCCAGCATAATTAAGGACCCCATGCACCCTGGACGTTCTGTCTTCCACCTTCTTCTCTCGGGAAAAAGATACAAAACTCTGAGGTCACGTACCATCCGACTCAAGAACAGCTTCTTCCCTGCTGTCATCAGACTTTTGAATGGACCTACCTTACATTAAGTTGACCTTTCTCTACTCCCTAGCTATGACTGTAACTCTCTCTCTTCCTTCTCAATGAACGGTATGTTCTGTCTGTGTAGCGCACGAGAAACAATACTTTTCACTGTATGTTAATACATGTGACAATAATAAATCAAATCAAATCAAACCAAAATTTCTTGGGGTGCTCCGGTTTGCTCCCACGCTCCAAAAGATGCGCAGGTTGGGTGGATTTGACTTGCTAAATTGTCCCTTAGTATCCCAAGATGTTGAGGTTAGGGGGGGAGTCAGTGGGATCAATGTGTGGGGTTGCAGGGTTAGAGAAGGGGGCGGGTCTGAGTAAGGTGCTCTGGCGGCGAGTCGGTGCTGACTCGATGGGCCAAATGGCCTCCTTCTGCACTATCGGGATTCCATTCCGACCACAAGATGAGTATCCTCCATCCCAGGCAGGAGCTGGATGTGTAAGGGCCAGTGTTGGCAGCTGAATGTGTGTGTGCTTTATTCCTGGATATTTTTATTTTAAACATTTCAGGATCTTAATTAGCCCAGCTGTTTTCAGCCGACTCTCGCTGCCAGAGTTTACAATCAAAACATTCACCTCCCAAGAAAACAGATTTTGTTCTTTTAGTTCCGCTAGACTTTTTTTTTTAATTGCTTGCTGCTGACTTGCAGATGGTGTTCAAAATTCCGGAGCTGAGGGCTGAGGTGAATTTTTTAAAAATGCCTCAATTTGTATTTTAACCACTTCCGGCTGATCAGTAGGCAGACACTGACCTCTGTTGCCAGCTCCAGTTACCGCACCCACTGCTCTCAGCCTCCACTTCATAGAAACGAAATACTGCGGACGCTGGAGATCCGAAACAAAAACGCTGGAAAAATCTTGGCAGGTCTGACAGCATCTGCGGAGAGGGAGAATAGAGTCAACGTTTCCAGGCCGGGTGAATCTTCTTGATGGGTTTGTGCAGCTCATTTTGCTAACCCATTGGAAGCGAGGTAAAAAAGCTGAATGTGGCAAATACCATTTGTCTCAACAAGTTTCCGAAATTCGCCCGCTGTGTATGCTGTGCCTTTGTCTGACACAAATACTTCTGGGATGGCAAAGATCTGCCTCAACTGGGATTTAATGGGATTGAAGGTTATAGGTAGGCCTGGTAGGTAGGGATATGATCAGCGCAACTTGTGGGCTGAAGGACCTGTTTGTGCTGTAGTTTCTCTATGTTCTAACTTATCAATGATGGCTGTGGGGCCATTGTGGTCTTCATTAATTAGGCGTCCAACCATTCCAATTATAAAGAGTGCAGAAAAGATTTACTAGGATGCTACTGGGACTTGATGGATTGAGTGATAAGGAGAGGCTGGGTAGACTGGGACTTTTTTCACCTGGACCGCAGGAGGTTGAGGGGTGATCTTATAGAGGTCTATAAAACAATGAGGGACACAGATCAGCTAAATAGTCAATATTTTTTTCCCAAAGATAGGGAAGTCTAAAACTAGAGGACATAGGTTTAAGGTGAGAGGGGAGAGATACACAAGGGTGTAGAGAGGCAATTTTTTCACGCAGAGAGTGATGAGTGTCTGGAACAAGCTGCCAATGGTAGTAGTAGAGGCGGGTACAGTTTCGTCTTTTAAAGAGTTTTTAGACAGTTACATGGATAAGATGGGGAGAGGGATATGGGCTAATTGCGGGCAATTGGGATTAGCTCAATGATACAAGCTGGGCGGCATGGACAAGTTGGGCCGAAGGGCCTGTTTCCATGCTGTAAACCTCTGACTCTAAGAAAGTGCATCGATCAAAATGAGAAACGTATGTCCCATAAACAGACCTGAAAAATCTATATGTAGTTTTACCCATGGCCTTTCCCATGGGTGCATATTCACAGTGCTGGCAATGCCTACTCAGCTTCACAATTTGGGCACTGGCTGACCAATCTTTTGATTTCCTCATCGATGCCCGGCCACCAC
Organism: Carcharhinus amblyrhynchos; assembly: GCF_965287045.1. NCBI lineage: Eukaryota > Metazoa > Chordata > Chondrichthyes > Carcharhiniformes > Carcharhinidae > Carcharhinus > Carcharhinus amblyrhynchos. Next base: position 16,372,346 of record NC_137324.1, read on the forward strand.
ACATCACTTTGGGCAAGTGCTTTCACCCCTACTTTCTCCTGGGTGTGCATCAGACAATTCCTGTCATAAAGACCATCGCCCTAGGGGTGGCGCTATAACATGAGCTCCAACCCCACACAATAACACACCATCTTCACTCGCTGACTGGAATTTTCCCATCCCGCCCACCAGGGGTGGTGGTGAGTGGGGCGAGGTTTGGGGCAGGGCGGAATGGTGGGGGAAACCATACAAAGGTACATTGACCTCAGGCGGAAATTCCCAGTTTTGGGGCAAGCACGGCTAGAAAATCCCACCCACTGGAATGGTTTAAGTTGCTCTAACTCACCTTTTGGCCATCCTTCCACTAACCTTAAACAACACTGGGTCATTTTTGGTCCGAGTCTTTATATGATTTGCTGAAACTGGCGAAGTGTCCATCAAGAGTAAAGCCAACATGGTTTCTTGTGGTACCAGTGGCATGGGGATTGTTTGAGGGAGAGGTTACCGGCTCAGTGCATCTGCCGTTGGTATTTGCATCCCTGGATGATGCAGCTAGTAATAGAACCCACCTCTGCACCCTCACAGACACCTTTGCCTGGTGGGCAGTGCCGAGGTACCAGGCTCTCTCTGGTCCCCATTCCAACTGAGGCCGGCACCAGAAGTGCGCCCTTGCTCCCGATTGGCTCGGCTTCCCGGGCTGGCTCTCCATGGGGGTCCAGCCCGATCACATGGCCCTCAGGGATCACCCCCTTAAAGGGGCCACGCAACCACCGAATCGAACATCAGTGCTGAAGGGGGCAGAGGGGTTGCAAGTGCAGTGCATGGTTTCGAAGCATGTAAGCACCAGTTCATTCCATCCATCCATAACTAGCCACAATCCACAAAGGCCTGTGGGCGTCTCTCTCTCTCTCTGTTCACTGCAACTCTGCCTGGCTGTCATTCCTTCCTTCGTCCAGTTTCCGATGTTGTCCACCCACACAGTCCTCCTCCAGCCTGACCTGTCCTTTCCTGACCTTTCACCCTGCATGTCACCAACACTCGACCCTACCCCGCCTTTTCCCGTGGTCATAATTTCTCAATTTCTGCGTTTTCACCTCCACTGAAAGCCCACCAGATGCCAGGACGTTCCTGTGGGTATATTTGTCACTCTGTCCAGCTGATTCTAAGGGACATTTGCTTCGCACTGCTGCCTCACAGTGCCAGGGACACAGGTTCAATTCTGGCCTCATGTCACTGTCTGTGTGGAGTCTGTATGTTCTCCCCGTGTTTGTGTGGGTTTCCTCCCAAGATTAGGTCAATTGGCCATTATAAATGTGTGTGGGGCTATGGATATAGGGCCTGGGAAAGATACTTTGTCAGAGAGTCATTGCAGACTTGATGGGCCAAATGGCCTCCTTCTGCACTGTTTAGATTCTATGATTCTTTGCCAGAGCCACAATGCAAAAGCTGTGCTCATTTTCTCACCAATCTTTGTAGGAGTAGTTCACACACACACATACACACGCACACACAAAACACACGCATGCACGCACACACACACAACACACGCATGCACGCACACACACACAACACACGCATGCACACACACACACACAAAACATATGCATGCGCACAAACATAACCACCACACGCACGCACATACACACACACACACAAAACACATGCCCGCACACACACACCCTGCTCTCCAATTTGTTCCTGAGAGCATGTGACCTTCCCCTGCAGATTGAGCCTTAAAGGGACACTCATCACGTAGACCAGTCCTCTTCAGCTAGATTCAGAGCAGATCAATTTGGGGCAGGTCCTTCAACAAGTGTTAGACCTCTCATTAACTCATTCACAGTGTCTATGGCCTTTTCCGCCTAGCTATCTACAATGCATATTAAACAAACCAAAGGCCCGTGGATTCCAATGGGACCAACGTCTATCAACTCTAGATTTATCCCATAGAATCACTACAGCCCATCGAGCCTGCACCAATTTTCCGACAGAGTACCTTACCCAGACCCAACCTGCCCTATTCTATAACCCCACCTATTTACCCCTCACCTTCACATCTTAGGACAGTAAGCAGCAATTTAGCATTGTCAATCCACTTAACCTGCACAGCTTTGGACTGCGGAAGGAAATCCACGCAGGCATGGGGAGAACATGCAAACTCCACACAGACAGTCACCGAAGGCCGGAATCGAACTCAGGTCCCTGGTGCTGTTTACAGCAGTGCTAACCCCTGTGCCACCGTGCCACTCACCTGGCCTCCTTCCTCCAGCCACCCGACCGTCGGTGGCCTTGTATGTCCATCTTCCTGCAATGATTGGACGCTATCCAACTCTGTCACCTGATTGGGTGAATCCTGACTGTTTCACCACATGGTGCCCCCCCCGACCCCATTGCCCCACTGCCCCGCCCCCATCTCCAATATCTTTTAGAACAATAAAAATAAGTGTTTTAAGGAAATTTATAAAGAAGCAGAATTGTATTTTTTTCTAAAGCGTCCCTTAGGTGAAATCAGGGCCAGCACATTTAAGAAAGTAGGAAATATCCCCTCAAACAAAAGGGTGGCAGAAGTATGGAACTTCCTCCTACAAAAAGCAGTGGATGCAACATAGAAAACACTCTTTCCAGATGTATCAAGATTGGTGGTATAGCCTGATGTATCCTGCTCTGACCAAGAGTGCAAGAAACTGCAAAAGGTTGTGAATGAAGCCCAGTCCATCACTTTAACCAACCTCCCATCCATTGACTGCATCTACACTTCTCACTGCCTCTGAAAAGCACGCACCCCATACATTCTCTCTTCCACCGTCTTCCATTAGGAAAAAGGACACAGAAGTCTGAGGACATGTACCAACTGATCCGAGAACAGCTTCTTCCCTGCTGCCATCGGACTTTTGAATGGACCTACCTCGCATTAAGCTGATGTTTCTCTACACCCTAGCTGTGACTGTGACACTACATTCTGCACCCTCGCCTTTCCTTCCCCCCTACCTACTCAATGAACGGTATGCTTTGTCTGTAACAGTGTGCAAGAAACAATACTTTTCACTGTACGTCAATCCATGTGACAATAATAAATCAAGTTAAATCAAAAAGAGGTCAATTCATAATTTTAACCCCGAGATAGACAGATTTCTGCTGGACAAGGACATTAGGGGATACCACGTCATTCATGGCGAGGAAGAAAGGATGTGGAGATGCCGGTGTTGGACTGGAGTAAAACAGAAAGAAATCCCACAACACCAGTTTAAAGCTGTTTGGACTTTAAACTGGTGTTGCGGGATTTCTCTCTGAGTGAGAAAGGGACAGATCGGCTCTGATCTCACTGGAGGGCTCAAGGGGCTAAATTAGCTTTTCCTCTTCCTAAGTTACTTGCAGCTGTATTCTGGAAATTCTGATTTTTTTTTTAACTCCTGAAGACGACAGGGCAATCCTGATGGATTGGCGAACACCAGACCCCACTGATTGGGCCCAGGCTGCTCCTGCTGCTGAACTGGTAAATGTCTTGGCCTGTTACATACCTGCAAAGCGAGCAGTGACGCTGACCAGCTTCCACCCCATTATCCTCTGGCTGTTTGGAAATTAATGAAGGTTTCAGGGCCAGCTACCAATCATTTAAATAAGTTCGATCCCTAGACATTGACTCAAGCTGCGAGACAGCTGGTGCAGTAATTGAGTATCTAAAGGCAGCCTGGAACCAAAAACAACAACCTCGAAATGGGCTGCAGGGCAACAGGGCTGCCAGGAATTCACTGCAGAGAGGTGGCCCCTCTTCCAGCAACCTGGAGCTACAGAACAGCTGAGAATTTACTGGATCAATAAACGTGTTCTCAATCTTTGGAAGTGGGATAGTCGGAAGATATTCAAGTAACTGAAATAGATTGGGCTACTGGGACAGAATACAAGTGCAGGGATGTACCTCTGAGGCTGTATAAGGCTCTGGTCAGACTCCATTTGGAGTATTGTGAGCAGTTTTGGGCCCCATGTCTAAGGAAGGATGTGTTGGCCTTGGAAAGAGTCCAGAGGAGGTTCACAAGAAATGATCCCTGGATTGAAGAGTTGTGGGGTTGAGGACTCTGGGTCTGTATTTGGAGGTTAGAAAGGATGAGGGGGTCTTATTGAAACTTACAGGATACTGCGAGGTCTCAACAGAGTGGGACGCAGAGAGGATGTTTCCACAAGTCGGAAAAACTAGAACCAGAGGGCACAACCTCAGGCTAAAGGGACGTTCCTTTAAAACAGAGATGAGGAGGAATTTCTTCAGCCAGACAGTGGTGAATCTGTGGGACGCTTTGCCATAGAAGGCTGTGGAGGCCAGGTCATTGAGTGTCTTTAAGACAGAGATAGATAGGTTCTTGATTAATAAGGGGATGAGGGGTTATGGGGAAAAGGCAGGAGAATGGGGATGAGAAAAATATCAGCCATGATTGAATGACAGAACATACTCGATGGCCTGAGTGGCCTAATTCTGCTTCTATCTCTTATGGTCTTATGGACTGAATGGTATTTCGGTAAGCACCTCTCAAAACCCAAAACATCTCCTATATGGAAGCGTTCAGATACCATCGGCCAGCAACAAAACCATTTGCATTTATATAGCACCTTTAAAGTAGTTATATATCCCATGATGCTTCACCCAACCATTATCAAGGAACAACGAGTCATAATCATACAGTACCGCAACGGCCCTTCAGCCCATCAAGTCTGTACTGACAATAATTACCACTTAAGGCGCGCTAATCCCATTTTCCTGCACTTGTCCCCATATTCTTGAATGTGGTGGCAATAAATGTGATGAAAAAGTCCCCAAATCATCAGAAGCATCTCAAAGTTAAAAACAGGAAGTGTTCCTGGAAAAACTCAGCATGTGGGCAGAGAGAAGCAGTTAACTGGACTGATTCTCCCAAAAGTGCTGAATTGGTGGGAAAACTGTCCTCGATCCTGTTTCCTCAGTTCAAGTTTGCACTCGAATCTCTGCGTTCTGTGCACTGCAGAGGTCCCGATCGTGAATCTCATTAAAAATCCAGGGGGGTGTGGGGCCTATTGCGCTGGAGTTTGACAGTTCCGTGGCCCCAATCTATCAGTCACCCCATGTGTGGCCAGCTCGATTGCTGGCCAGCCCGTGACCCCCACAGTGCTGCCCCTCCAGTCCCCACATGGCCCAATCACTGCCCCCAGAACAATTTCTGGGCCAGCCCTGACCTCCCCCTGCCCCCGGAGTGCCACCCCTCCCCCCAGCAGTGGCAATCTCCCCACCACCCTCCCCACTGATCCAGCCTCCCCCAGGATTCAGATACCGCGCCCCCCCCCCCAGGGAGGCAGGCCCCTCCCCATCAGACAATGCCCCCTGCCCTCCCCCCATCTCTGGCCTCCCTCCATCCCAGACCGATCGCCATGCAGAGTTGCAGTGGGACCACCCGCCCACCCCCACAATAGGCCGCAAGCTTTGGCACTGCCCAATGCCTGATGGACAGTGCCAATGGGCACACTGCCCTTTGGGCAATGCCGGGGCACAGGCCGACACTGCCAGGGTGCCCATGCCCAGGGGGCACCACTCCCCTGTCGCCTGACTAGGGGATTTTCACAGTAATTTAGTTGTGGTGTTAATGTTAGCCTACTTGTGACACCAATAAAAGAACTTTTAAAATCATGTCAGGATTTTTTGTGTTAATCTACACTTGCGCTGAATCCTAAAGGTGCAATCAGTCCCCGAGGTGAGGAGTGAACACTGAGCATTCACTGCCAAAATCCAGACAATTAGGCCAGATGAACCTGGGACCCTGGCCTACAGGGTAATCAAACTGTCAGAGAGTTGGTGATCTCCCTTCCTGAAGATCCATAGCCCAGTATTGATGGTCTCACTGTGGTTTTAAGGAAGGAATCCCAAGGTAATGACACAGTAATGATGAAGGAATGCGCGTCTTAGTCAGCACTAGCCTGGAGGCCATGGTTTCTGCATAGGATTGTTGCGGTGTCAAAGCAAACTTGGTAAACTGCACTGAATTCCTGAGTGAGTGCATACTGTAGACACAGTTTACCAGACAGGTGTCTCAGGCCTTGCAGTCCAACACTCACAGGCCTGACAAATCTGGAATTGTAGCCCACTCAACACAGCCGTTTTGATCAAAGTCAGGCCTCAAAGTGCTACATTTTTGGCCTCAAGAATTGTCCCCACTTTGACTCATTTGGATCTCAAAGAAGAATTGCAGAAAATAACAGAATATCATATCAATGAGCAGTTGTTAGGAGAATTCAGACAGGGGTATGGGGGAAGCAGAGGAGACCATGAAACAATAAGGGGAGGCATGTTGGCACAGTGGTTAGCACTGCTGCCTCACAACGCCAGGGACCCGAGTTCAATTCCCAGCTTGGGTCACTGTCTGCATGGAGTTTGCACATTCTCTCTGTGCCTGTGTGGTTTTCCTCTGGGTGCTCTGGTTTCCTCCCACAGTCCAAAAGACATGCTGGTGAGGTGGATTGGCCATGCTAAATTCCTCCTCAGTGTACCCAAACAGGCGCCGGAGTGTGGCAACTAGAGGATTTTCAGAGTGACTTCATTGCAATTTGAATGTAAGCCTTACTTGTGACTAATAAATAAACTTTGAAGACTATAGGAGCAAAAGTAGGCCATTTGGCCCATTGAGTCTGCTCCACCATTTAATGAGTTCATGACTAACCTGCTGTGATAAACCTCAACTCCACTTTCCCGCCTTATCCCTATAACCTTGGATTCCTTACTGATTAAAAATCTAACTATCTCAGTCTTGAGCATACTCATAGATGCAGCCTCTACAGCCCTCCATGGTAAAGACAGAGATGGGGAGGTGGCGGGATAGGAGCAATAGAATCACAGAACTGGAATTTTTATAGCACACGTGGAGGCCATTTGGCCCATCGTGTCTCTTCTGTATTGTAATATTCTGTGATCCTACGTCCTCTTGTTCTCCATCCTTCCACCAGCAGTTCCTCCCACTCAGGTTTCTTACACAGCAAAATCAGTTCATTCCAAATCAATAGTTAATCCAGACATATCAGAACAAATGTTAAAATATTCAAGAACAACACTATTACAGTAGCTCTGGATTTTCTACCTGCTAGGCGAATTCAATTATTTTGAGAGATTCCACAAAGGATTGTAAAGGGGTGCGGAGACAATGGAGTTTAAAAAGTGATGATAAAGTTTTGTGTGGCCAGAAGTTTTATATTGACCGTGTGGGTGCTCACCTGGCTCAGAAGCGTGTGAAATAGTGTGAGACAATGTCGCCCGCGTATCTCGACACTGTTGCACACTCGAGCAATATTTTGGTTGGCGAGCGAACATCTATGAGTCGAAAACGCACTTGCTGGTCAATTAGCCCATTCAGGGGTCAATGGAACGCAATTTCACATGGCCCATCTGCTTTCAGGGTTGATGGTTGGATTGGTCAGGCAGCCTTCAGATTTTAGCTTCACCCTCGATCCAGGGAAAGATAAGGTGTCGTAGAATCACAGACTCCCTACATTGCTTAATGAGGCCATTCGGCCCATCGAACCTGCACTGACAACGATCCCACCCAGGCCCTAACCACAAAACCCCACTTATTTACCCTAGCTAGTCCCCCTGACACTAAGGGGCAATTTAGCATGGTCAGTCGTGACAATCCTCCCCACACATCTTTGGGCTGTGGGAGGAAACTGGAACATCCGGAAGAAACCCATACAAACGTGGAGAAAACGTGCAAACTCCACACAGTCAGTGACCGAAGGCTGGAATCGAACCCGGGTCCCTGGCGCTGTGGGGCAGCAGTGCTAACCACTGTGCCGCCCAGGGTCTTTCAGGGCTAAATAAAATTTGTATCTGGAGATTGAGGTTTGTGTTTGAATGTGCTGTCTACCCTCTGCATAGATTTTCCATTGCTATTTATTTTTCATAGGTGTGCAGCTCTTTGAGACAGCTCCGCTATTGAGGGAGCGCAATCGAAATGCCAGCTCACACACTCCCTTTTCTTGCTATGAGAGAAACCAGTGGTCTTTATTGTAGTCGACTCAGATAAGCATTAAGGCCTAGTTACAATGTTGGAAACCAAAGAATGTAGGTTTGTTTAGCCAATAAAGGCCCTTCTTCTGAAAAATTTATTAAATCAGACATCTCGACATAAGAACATAAGAAATAGGAGCAGGAGTAGGCCATCTAGCCCTTCGAGCCTGCCCCGCCATTCAATAAGATCATGGCTGATCTGTCGTGGCTCAGTTCCACTTTCCCGCCCTCTCCCCATAACCCTTAATCCCTTCTCTTATCAAAAACCCATCAACCCGCTTCTTAAAAATATTTAGCGAGGCAGCCTCCACCACTTCAACGGGCAGAGAATTCCAGAGATTTGGTACCTACAAATTCAGACACAAGCTGGAATGTCAAGGGTAACCTGTGGTCAGCTAATATGATTAAGTCTTCACGCTAATTGGATATTATAATTAAGCAAGTGCATGATGATGGTGATTGGTGTTTAATATTTGTATCCTATGCATGATGTAACCTTAATCAATAATTGAGTGTGGATAGCTGTACCTTGCTTGGTATATGTTAACTATCTGTAATTGAATTTGAAACTATATTCGCTTGTGTATTTTTGAATTCTGTATTCTGGCTGGCTGCAGCTGGCCTTCCAGAGGCTGAGCTCTATAGCTTGATTAAACAGCTGTTGTAGAAACTCTGTGACTTAGTCTGGATAATCCAAGGGGAAAAAGTTGGAATAAGTTCAAAGGCTGAATATCAAAGAGCCTGCAACACTGCTGGTGTCAAAAGAGGGATAAGTATTGGTCAGAATAGCAGGGAGAACTCCCTTGCTTTTTACACAATAGCACCCAAGAGGGCTGAGAGGACCTTGGTTTAACATCTCATCCAAAAGGTAGAATCTCCAGTAGTGCAGGAACCAGTTTAGCACTGTTTAGGTGAAGTCTCTTGAAGTGGGACTGTTCAAGTTTAGGTGAAGTCTCTTGAAGTGGGACTATTCAAGTTGCCAATACAGAAGTAGGGTGCTCACTGTTTTCATTTTACTCCCTGGAGAGCTCTTCACCCCTATCAGTGTACTTCTGTAAATTTACCTTCCTACTTACCTACAAAGTTTGCTTTTGTAGCTCACGACACCATCTGAAATGCTCAGTGAAATGTCATACCCAGACATACTCTCCTGGACAAACACGCCATGGTGGCACAGTGGATAGCACTGTTGTCTCACAGCGCCAGGGACTCAGGTTCAATTCCTGGCTTGGGTCACTGTCTGTGCGGAGCCTGCACATTCTCCCCGTGTCTGTGTGGGTTTCCTCTGGGCACTCCGGTCTCCTTCCACAGTCCAAAAGATATGCTGATTAGGTCCATTGGCCATGCTTAAATTCTACCTCAGTGTACCTGAACAGGCATCAGAGTGTGGCGACTAGGAAGTTTTCATAGTAACTTCATTGCAGTGTTAATGTAAACCTACTTGTGACAATGATAAATATACTTTTACTCTCCTGGACATACTGTCTTCCACCTTCTTCCATTAGGAATAAGATGCAAAAAGTCTGAGGTCATGTACCAACCAAGTCAAGAATAGCTTCTTCCCTGCTGCTATCAGACTTTTGAAAGGACTTACCTTATATTAAGCTGATCTTTCTCTACAACCTACCTATGACTGTAACACTACCTTCTCCACCCTCTCCTTTCCTTCTCTATGAACAGAATGCTTTGTCGGTATAGCGCGCAAGAAACAATACTCTTCACTGTATCCCAATATATATGAAAATAATAAATCCAATCAAATCAAAAAGAGTGCTCACCTGCTCAATTACTCCAATTCTTTTGCTGTTCTGCATGTCAGCCAGCAGATGGCCATATTGCACCGCCCAGAAACAAACTCAATACAATCTATTTTACCTGTGTTGTATGGCTTCAAACCTTCACTCAAAAACAGGTAGAAAGCTGTAACTAGCTACCTGGATAAGGCTAGTTAACACTATTTTCACTGCCGATGCCAGTCAAGAACACCATGACAACATTCTTTTCAACAAATGGATCCGTTTTTGATTCTAAATAGAAACAAAACAAACTTTTTTGGATCTCATAAAGAAGGTTCAGCTTGTAATAGCAGTGAGCCGCCTTCTGTGTTTGCTCTCAAGATGTGGGGAATTCTGCATCTACAACTGATTGGTGGCACGCTGGCACAGTGATTAGCACTGCTGCCTCACAGGGACCCGGGTTCGCTTCCCGACTTGGGTCACTGCCTGTGCGGAGTTTGCACGTACTCCCTGTGTCTACGTGGGTTTCCTCTGGGTACTCCTGTTTCCTCCCACAGTCCAAAGATGTGTGGATTGGCTATGCTAAATTGACACTAGTGTCAGGGGGGATTTGCAGGTTAAATGTGTGGGCTTACGAGAATAGGGACTGGGTGGGACTGTGGTTGCTATACTCTCGATGGGCTGAATGACCTCCTTTGGCACTGTAGAGATTCTATGTTTCAGGGGGCAGTAGAGTCTGTAGTTGGTCTCAAAGTCACATTTTTAGAAAGGACTGGAATATCCTGGATCAAAAGTTGAATGTGGTTAATTTGGAATAGGAGTGAGCGATTCACAACCCTTCAGCCTGGTCCAAAATTCAATTGGGTCATTGCTGATTGCTTTTTTAAAAATGTACTGCTTTCTCAGAGTTACAAAGCCACCATTCAGAATGGACGGGGTGAGCCCTTAATCCATCTCCTTGCTTTCTCTCCAAAACACAATTCACAGAGGGTGATGGGTGCCTGGAACTCACTGGTGGCAGAGATAATGGAAGCAGATACAATAGTGACTTTGAAGGGGCATCTGGAGAAATACATGAATAGAATGGAAATGGAGGGATATGGTCCCGGGGAGGGTAGGGGGTTTTAGTTCAGTCCGGCAGCATGGTCGGTGCAGGCTTGAAAGGGCGAAGAGCCTGTTCCTTTGTTCTTTGGAGTGAAGAGGTTTTTCCATATTCCTGATTCCCCCCACCAAAGGAAATTTGTTTGCTGGAGCAGAGAGAGAGCTAAGATTTTACCTGTTAAAAACCTGTTTAAAATAAGTTTAAAGTACTTTGCTCTTTGTAGAACTGTTTAAAGCATTTATTTATTGTATTTACTGCTTTAAGAATTCTGAGGGAGTGGTTAAAAGGCAGTTGTGGACCAGCCGGCTTTAAATCAGCGCCAGGTTTAAAAGGAGGCCTGGTGTAGACAGCGGGCAGCGTCTGAGCGGGCAGTGGAGTGAGTGGGAAGCAGAGTGAGCTAATAGGGCTTAATATCAAAAAGGGCTTGAGGGAAAAAAGGCCAGGTGAGTTTGTTTGAAAAAACAAGGGAAAAAAAATTTTTTCAAAACTACTACAGCAAGAAACAAGGAAAAAAATTTTTCCCATAAAAAATTACAGTGAATAATGGAGGGGCATGTGATGTGTGGTTTCTGTATGATGTGGGAACTGGTGGACCCCAGGGTCCATCCCAGTGACCATGTCTGCAGTAAGTGCAGGTTGCTGGAGGAGCTCCAGCTCAGGGTGAATGAGCTGGCCTCTGAGCTACAGACACTGAGGCTCATCAGGGGGAGAGAGGGTGCCATTGTCAATGGGGTGCAAGTGACATCCACCCACCCCAGACTGGCTAAATCTAAGGGTCAGGGACAAGAGGGGGCTGCTGGGAGGAGGAAGGGGGGTGAGGAGCGGAGGTCTCAGCCTCTTAATCTGCATAACAGGTTTGAGGTTCTTGCTTCCAGTCTGGAAGAGGACGAGGCAGGTGAGGTTGGTGAGCAAACTGCACACGGTACAGTGATGCAGCAGGACATAGGCAAAGAGAAGGGGAAAAGGAACGTAGTAGTGATTGGGGATAGTGGGGTGAAGGGTATTGACACTGTCCTCTGTCACAATGACAAAGTGCACAGAAGGGTGTGTTGTCTGCCTGGTGCTCGGGTACAGGATGTCGCAGCTGGGGTGCAGAGGAATCTGGAGTGGGAGGGTGAGAACCCAGTCGTTGTGGTACATGTGGGTGCCAGCGACGTAGGCAAAGTGCGGACTGAGGATCTGGGGAGGGAGTATGAGAAGCTGGGAATGGAATTAAAAAGTAGAACCGACAAGGTGGTCGTCTCTGGGCTACTGCCTGAACCGAGTGCAGACGGGCGTAGGGTTTACAGGATAAAGGAAGTGAATGGGTGGCTCAGGGATTGGTGTGGGAGGAATGGGTTTGAATTTATGGGGCATTGGCACCAGTATTGGGGTAGGTGGGACTTGTTCGGGCGGGATGGGGTTGGTCTGAACCGTGCTGGGACCAGAGTGCTGGCGAATCGAGTAAAGAGGACTGTAGACAGGGCTTTAAACTAATTAGGGGGGGGGGGAGGGTGCGAGGGTAGATGACGTTACGAGGTCTAAAGTTAAGGATAGGGTACAGGTAAGGGAAGAGGCCGAGGATGTCCCAATTGGTGGCGTTACGGCAAATAGGGTCCAGGTGAAGGCTGGGATGAAAGCACTTTACCTGAATGCACGAAGCATTAGGAATAAAGTGGATGAGCTGGTGGCGCAGATCAACACAAATGGATACGATCTGGTGGCCATTACAGAGACGTGGCTGCAAGGTGACAGGGACTGGGAGCTGAATGTCCAGGCGTATCAAGTGTTTAGGAAGGATAGGCAGGAGGAAAGAGGGGGTGGCGTAGCTCTGCTGATTAAGGATAGTATCAAGGTGGTAGCAAGGGATGATATCGGAGCCAAAGAGCAGAACGTGGAATCGTTGTGGGTGGAGATTAGGAACAGCAAAGGGAGGAAGACGCTGGTGGGTGTCGTCTATAGGCCCCCGAATAATGATCTGGAGGTGGGGCGGGCTGTTAACGCTCAAATAAGTGCAGCGTGCAGGAATGGGACGGCAGTAGTTATGGGGGATTTCAATCTGCATATTGATTGGTCGACCCATGTTGGACGAGGTGGGCTCGAGGAGGAGTTCTTGGAATGCTGCCGGGATAATTTCCTTGAACAGTGTGTGTTGGAGCCGACGAGGGAGCGAGCTATCTTGGATCTGGTGCTATGTAATGAGGCGGGTAGAATTAGGGACCTTGCGGTGAAGGATCCTCTTGGAGAGAGTGATCATTGTATGGTGGAGTTTCTGGTGCAGATGGAGGAGGAGAAAGTGGGTTCCCGGACACGCGTCCTTTGTTTGAATAGAGGGGAGTACGGTAGGATGAGAGAAGAATTGGCGAATGTGGACTGGGGGAGCGCGTTGGAGGGAGGGTCTGCTGAGGAGCAGTGGAGGATCTTTAAGGAGATCTTTCTTGGTGCTCAGCAGAAATTTATTCCGATGGTCAAAAAGGATAGTAGGAGGAGAGGTAATAAGCCGTGGATAACGAAGGAGGTGAAGGAAAGTGTTAAATTAAAAGCGGAGGAATTTAGAGTAGCAAAGAGCAGTGGGCGAGAAGAGGATTGGGAAAGGTTTAAATGTCAACAAAGATTGACAAAGAAGTTGATAAAGGAGGGTAGGAGAAGCTATGAGGCTGGGCTAGCACTTAATATAAAAAAGGATAGCAAGAGTTTTTATAAATATATAAAAAGGAAGAGGCTGGCTAGGGTGAACGTTGGTCCTTTAGAGGATGAGAAAGGGGACCTAGTGGTAGGGGATGGGGATATGGCTAAGGTATTGAATAACTTTTTTGTTTCTGTCTTCACGGAGGAGGACGTGAATAATTTGCCGGGTGTTAGCGATGGAAAGGTGGTAGGACTGGAAGGTCTTAATGACATTACTGTTACTAGAGAGGTGGTGCTTGACAGACTGGAGGGGCTGATTGTGGACAAGTCCCCAGGACCGGATGGAATGCATCCGAGGGTTCTGAAAGAAATGGCGGAGGTTATAGTGGATGCCTTGGTGGTTATTTTCCAGACATCGCTGGATTCCGGGGAAGTGCCGGAAGATTGGAAAACGGCTAACGTTACGCCGTTGTTTAAGAAGGGTGCCAGGCAAAAGGTGGGGAATTATAGGCCGGTTAGTTTAACGTCTGTAGTAGGTAAAATGTTAGAATCCGTCATTAAGGAGGAAATTGAGAGGCATCTTGAGACGCAACACGGTTTCATTAAAGGGAAGTCGTGTCTGACAAATTTACTGGAGTTCTATGAGGATGGGTCTAGGGCAGTGGATAGAGGAGCCGGTGGATGTGGTCTTTCTGGATTTTCAGAAGGCGTTTGACAAGGTACCTCACAAGAGGTTATTGCAGAAGGTCAGGGGACATAGAGTTGGGGGTAGGGTGTTAGCGTGGATAGAGGATTGGTTGTCAAATAGGAGGCAGAGAGTGGGGGTCAAAGGGTGCTATTCGGATTGGCGGTTGGTGACTAGTGGAGTGCCCCAGGGGTCGGTGCTGGGGCCTCAGCTATTTACCATTTATATAGATGATCTGGAGGAGGGAACCGAGTGTAGGGTGTCGAAATTTGCTGATGACACCAAGATTGGGGGAAAGGCAAATTGTGCGGAGGGTGTGGAGAGTCTGCAGAAGGATCTAGATAGGCTGGGCGAATGGGCCAGGAAATGGCAAATGGAATTTAATGTTGGCAAGTGTGAGGTGGTCCACTTTGGTAGGAAGAATGGTAGGAAGGACTATTACTTACGTGGCGAAAAACTGCAGCAGGCGACAGTGCAGAGGGACCTCGGGGTCCTTGTGCATGAGTCGCAAAAACCCAGCTTGCAGGTGCAGCAGGTGGTCAGGAAGGCGAATGGGATGCTGGCCTTCATAGCGAGGGGGATTGAATATAAAAGTAGGGAGGTCTTGCTGCAGCTGTATAGGGCATTGGTGCGGCCGCAGCTGGAGTACTGTGTGCAGTTTTGGGCGCCGCACCTGCGCAAAGATATTTTGGCCTTGGAGGGAGTGCAGAGGAGGTTTACTAGGCTGATACCGGAGTTGAGGGGGTTGAGCTATGAGGAGAGGCTGAATAAACTAGGCTTGTACTCGTTGGAGTTTAGAAGAATGAGGGGAGATCTCATTGAGACGTATAAGATGATGAATGGGATGGATAGGATAGAGGTGGAGAGACTCTTCCCGCTCAAAAAAGACAGTAGGACTAGGGGGCACAGCCTCAAGATAAAGGGGAGGCGGTTTAGAACGGAGTTGAGGAGGAACTTCTTCACTCAAAGGGTGGTGAATCTCTGGAATTCTCTGCCTGTTGAAGTGGTGGAGGCTGCCTCGCTAAATATTTTTAAGAAGCGGTTGATGGGTTTTTGATAAGAGAGGGGATTAAGGGTTATGGGGAGAGGGCGGGAAAGTGGAACTGAGCCACGACAGATCAGCCATGATCTTACTGAATGGCGGGGCAGGCTTGAAGGGCTAGATGGCCTACTCCTGCTCCTATTTCTTATGTTCTTATGTTCTTAAATAGTTCCTCGGTATCCATCAATTATTTTCAACATCTTAATTAACTTGGTGAAATCACCCCTCAACTATGTAGTGTCTTTACTTAGTCGAACATCCCAAGGTGGTTCACTGGAACATTAAGGAGCATCTTAAAGTAAGTGTAGGGAGGGTATACCCTCTGAGGAAGGATGTCCTTGCTCTAGGACCGCAGAGAAGGTTTACCAGGCTGATTCCTGGGATGGTGGGACTAACGTTATGAGGAGAGATTTTGTCGGAGGGATTATATTTGCTGGAGCTTAGAAGAACGAGAGGGGATCTCATAGAAACTTATAAAGGACGAGATGGGGTAGATGCAAAACGGATGTTCCTGATGGTGGGATACTTCAGAACCAGGGGTCATAAAGGTTAACAGCATGGAAACAGACCCTTCAGCCCAACTTGTCTATGCTGCCCAGTTTTTACCAATAAGCTAGTCCCAATTGCCCCTTTGGCCCATATCCCTCTATACCCATCTTACCCACGGAACTGTCTAAATATCTTTTAAAAAACAAAATTGTACCCACCTCTACTACTGCCTTTGGCAGCTTGTTCCAGACACTCACCACTCTGAGTGAAAAAATTGCCCCTCTGGATCCTTTTGTATCTCTCCCTTCTCACCTTAAACGTACGCTCTCTTGTTTTAGACTCCCCTACATTTGGGAAAAGATGTTGGCTACCATATCTACGCCCCTCATTATCTTACAGACCTCTATATAAGATCACCCCTAAGTCTCCTTTGCTCCAGGGAACAAAATCCCATTCTATCCAGTGGAACTGTACACTGTATTCCAAGTGTGGCCTTACCAATGTCTTGTACAACTTCAACAAGACGCCCCAACTCCTGTATTCAATGTTCTGACCAATGAAATCAAATGTGCCAAATGCCTTCTTCACCACCGTGTCCACCTGTAATTCCATTTTCAAGCAGCTATGAACTTGTACTCCTAGATCTCTTTGTTCTATAACACTTCCCAATGTCCTACCATTAGGGCGACACAGTGGTTGGCACTGCTGCCTCACAGTACCAGGGACCTGAGTTTGTTTCTCGGCTTGGGTCACTGTCTGTGTGGAGTTTGCCCTGTGTCTGCATGAGTTTCCTCCGGGTGCTCCTGTTTCCTCCCACAGTCTGAAAGACGTGCTGGTTAGGTGCATTGACCCGAAAAGGCGCCGCAATGCGGCAAATTTCACGGTAACTTCAGTCAGTGTTAATGTAAGCCTTACTTGCGACTAATAAATAAACTTTAACTGAGTAAGTCCTGCAATAGTTTGGTCTACCAAAATGAATCACCTAGCATTTTAAATTAAATTCCATCTGCTGTCAGCCCATGGCCCAATTGATCAAGATCCTATTGCAATCCGAGATAACCTTCTTCACTTCACTGTCCACTATGCTACCAATCTTGCTGGCAACTGCCTCCTAAATTCTCATCCAAATCACTAAATAAATGACAAATAAAAGTAGCGAGCTTTTATTGCAGCTGTACAGGATTCTGGTGAGGCCACATTGTGAGTAGTGTGTTTAGTTTTTAATCTCCATATTTCAAAATGTATAATTGTGTTAGAAGGTTCAGTCTACCCAATCTTGGGTCTTACCTTACGAAGAAAGGTTGAACAAGTTGGGTGGATACCTATTATAGAAGATTGAGAGGCAATCTTATTCAAACCTATAAGATTCTAAGGGAAATTGACAGGGTGGATACCCAGAGGATGCTTCCTCTTGTGGGGGAGACTAGAAGCAGTGATGGACCAGAGGTCTACCATCTAAGACACAGACTTATTTTCTCTCAAGTGTTGTTAGTCTGTGGAATTTTCTTCCCCAGACAGCTGAGGAGGCTGGGTCATTGAATTTAGTCAAGGCAGTTAGGCAGATTTTCGAAAGATAAGGGGTCAAAGGTTCATAGAATCCCTACAGTGCAGGAGGGCATTTGGCTCCTTGAGTTTACACTGACAACAATCTCACCTAGGTCCTATCCCCATAACCCCACATATTTACCCCAGTAATCTCTCTAACCTATGTATCCTGGGATACTAAGGGATAATTTAGCATGGCCAATCCACCTAACCTGTGCATCTTTGGACTGTGGGAGAAAAGCAGAGCACCCGGAGGAAACCCACGCAGACGCCAGAGGAACGTGCAAACTCCACAGTGACCTGAGACCAGGAATCGAACCCAGGTCCCTGGAGATCTGAGACAGCAGTGCTAACCATTGTGCCACCCCAACTAAATTGCCCCTTAATATTCCAAGATGTGTAGGTTAGAGGGATTAACAGGGTAAAATGTGGGGTTACGGGGATCGGGCCTCGGTAAGATGTTGCTTTGGAGAGTCAGTGCAGACTGGATGGGCCGAATGGCCTCCTGCACTGTAGGGGTTCTCTGGTTCTACAGGATGTGGGAGGGTTAGTTGTGCAAGGGGCAGACAAGAAAGTGGAGTTAAGATCATAACAGATCAGCATAACCTTATCAAATGGTGGAACAAGCTTGAAGGGCTGAATGGTTCTTATCTTGCCCGTCATCCAACGTGAGCACAGGGGTGATATATGAGTGGAATTTGGTACAGGTGAGGACATGGGAAATAGAGTTTTGAGTGACCTCATGTTTACAGCAGGTGAATGTGCCATAAGATTATGTGCAAGAGCAGATGTAGACCACTCAAGCCCACTTTACCATTAAGACCATGGCTGATTTGGTTGTGCCTCAACTCCACTTTCCTCTCTGCCTCTCAAAACCTTTGACCCTCTTCTCAATCAAATAGATTCAGTGGCTGCGTCATCGCCTGCAAGCTCCCCTCCAAGTCACTCGCCATGTTGACTTGGAAATATATCACCGTTCTTCACTATCGCTGGGTCAAAACCCTGGAGCTCCCTCCCTAACAGCACTGTGGGTGTATCTTTGTCTCGCAGACTGCAGCGGCTCAAAATGGCGGCAGACTTCCACTTTCTCAAGGGCAATTAGGGATAGGCAATAAATGTTGGCCTAGCCAGAGATGACCACATCCCATAGAAGCATAGAATCCCCACAATGCAGGAGGCCATTCGGCCCACCCAATGTGCACCAGCTATCTGAGACAGCATCTTATCCAGGCCATATCCTCACATATTTACTCTGCTGATTCCACGAACCTACACATTTTGGGACACTAACAGGCAATTAAGTTTTAGTTTATTTATTACTGTCACAAGAAGGCTTGCATTAACACTGCAATGAAATTACGGTGAAAATCCCCTAGTCGCCACACTTTGGCACCTGTTTGGGTACACTGAGGGAGAATTTAGCATGGCCAATCAACCTATTCCTCACACATCTTTCGAACTGAGAGAGAAAACTGGAATGCCCAGGGGAAACCCACACAGACACAGGGAGATGGTGCAAACTCTACACAGACAGTGATCCAAGCCGGGGATTGAACCCAGGTCCCTGGCATTGCGAGGTAGCAGTGCTAACAACTGTGCCACCATGCCACCCATGAAAGCATTAAAAACCTCCTACTCTCTAATAATTGGTATTGCTTTTAACCATCTGAAGCTTCAATCTTAATTGGTTAAAAAAAACCTCCATGGATAGCACAAATTAAATAATCCCATATCTTTATTAGATTGGTCGGCACAACTTACACAGCTGAAGTCACACATTTCTAATGCCTTTTCCATTTACACTCTGGCCAGTGCAAACTCGCTGGCCAATTTCTTTTCTGAGGTTGTTTTGTGCTGGCTATTAAATGGACACAAGACATCATTCTGCTCCCAGTAACACCTTTCCACCCTCGCCACCTTCAGAGGCGCACCAGACCCCTCCTCGCCCACCCCAAGGTCAGGAAGCCGCAGCTTGTGAACAACATCAAACCTTTCCTCTCCACTGCACTGCATTGCATAACCCTAATAAACACCTTTGTAATGTCCAGTGGCAGGCTACACATCGTTCAGGACAACGGGAGCTGGGTAAAGGATATTACTGACTGGGATGTGCTGACTAAGATTCTTCAGCCGAATGCTACCCAATTTGCAAGTCCAGGCCATTTGCAAATAAATCCCAAGGTAATGCAAACCTTTCAGTTCTTGTTTAAATCTTGAATTTTGGAGGTCTGACTTTTGAAAATCTTAGGAGGTCTAGCTTCGGATAAACCTGAAGACCTGAAAGCTGACATCTTTTAGCACGTACTATCTGAAACATTAACTCTGCTTCTCTCTTCACAGATGCTGCCAGACCTGCTGAACTTTTACAAGGGTTGATTTAATTTCAGAGTTCCAGTATTTTGATTTTTGCCTTGGTGTACACTGCTTGACATGAGAAAAATGAATAGAAACACCAATTTAAACTTTGTAACTGGCTATTAGGGTTTCACAGTTACAGACTGAACAAAGATAAAAATGCATATCTCCTCCCCCTAGCCGGCATCCAACAGTCTCTCCCACACTGAGTTAACTGCTTGCAGACTCAGCATGGGTTGGAGCACAGAAATGTGAACTGTATTCAGCTTTCATATATGGGATTCCTGATCACGACACAGTGACAGTGATTGGAAAGCACAGCAACGTCGATATTGGACACTCACAGGATCTGATGGACCTTCCTTCCATATCACCCCAGACTGAAAGAATTACAAACTGAATCAACTACACACTGGCAGAGGCCAGAAACCTTCAGCAGAGAGAGGAAAAAATAGCAGGCAGGGAAAAAGGGGAGTTGTGGGAGAGACAGCAGCAACTGGGCATCATTTGAACATTGAAGCATTCAGCTCTTTCTCCAGAGTCTGGATGAAACAACAGTTAATGAACATCAACTGTCCGTGAGGCAAAAAGGTGTTCAGGATGGCCTCGATCCTGTCCGTCTTAAGGACAAGGTCATTGCCTTGAATCAGCAGCTTCAAATGCTCCGTGAAGTACTTCACCATCAACCTCAGGGTGTTCTCCGCCAGCATCAGGTTCTCGTAGGGGTCACAGATCAAGGCAAAGCCCAGGGAAAAGACTGCCATCCATACCACCGTTGTCTCTTCCGCAAAGATGTCGCCAGCTGGGAGGCAGAACACGCCCAGGTCTGAGTCATGAAGACCGACAAATTCTTCGGTTACTACAGACCCAAAGTCAGGGAAGGGTTTGTCCGCGGCCTGTCGAGCCAGGATACAAGACGACTTCACTTGCCTAGAAACGTAAACACAGTAGGAGCACTCTCACTGATTCTCTGGTTACACTGTCCCATTACACTCTATATGCACTCATGTGTAAAAGAAGATTTACATTCATCACAGAATATTACAGCGCAGAAGAGGCCCTTTCGGCCCATCGAGTCTGCACCGACACATGGAAGGCCCTGACCTGCCCACCTAACCCCACTTGCCAGCACTTGGCCCATAACCTTGAATGTTATGGCATGCCAAGTACTCATCTATGTACTTTTTAAAGGATGTGAGGCAACCCGCCTCGACCATCCTCCCAGGGAGTGCATCCCAGACCGTCACCACCCTCTATGTAAAAAATGTTTTACTCAAATCCCTCCCTAAACTTCCCACCCCTCACTTTTAACTTTTGTCCCCTTGTAACTGACCCTTCAACTGCTGCTCCCTGTCCACCCTGTCAGTGCCCCTCACAATCGTGAACACCTCAATCAGGTCACCCCTCAGTCTTCTTTGCTCCGGAGAAAACAACCCATTTACAGAACATCTAACACAATCTCAGGACATCCCAAATTACTTTGCTTTGGTTCAAAGTGTTCTACCGTCAGGAAGACGGCAACTAATTTGTTTGCGGGTTCCCACAAAGTAGCAATGTGACAATGACCAGATGACCTGCTTTTGAGTTATTGACACAAGGATAAATATTGGCCAGGACACAAGGGATAACTGCCCTGCTTTCTGCTCGTGCCCTGCGATCATTTACATCCCGCTGGGAGGCAGCTAAGGGTCTCAGTTTAACGTCCCGTCTGAAAGACAGCACCAGTCACAGAATTGTTACAGCACAGGAGGCCATTCAGCCCATCATGTTTGTACTACCTCGTTGAATGAGCAATTCACTTAGCGCCATTATCCTGCCTTTTCCCTGTAACCTCTGCACATTCTTCCTTTCCAGATAATAGTCTAATTCCTTTCCGAGTACCTCGATTGAGCCTCAGTGCTGCACTGGGGATGTCAGTCTAGATTTTTCCCCTCACATCTATGGAGTGGGCCGTGACACCTGGAACTTTTTAACTTTGATTTTTCTGGGAATCTATGCCCCATATTCGAACAGAGTGGCTCAGCTGCCCTATCACCTTCTTCTCTCTCCAAGCCAACACTCCACTCCTTCCTCACCCCTCAGTTCCTGGGGACCTTCCTTGTCCAACACCCTCAGCTCCCACTTATTATGTCTCCCTGAGGGACATTCCTCTCTCCCCCGCCCCACCACGAGGGGGGGAATCCCTCCTTCTTTCCCTTCCAAATCTGCCGTGCCCAATTTGCTCCTCCCACCCTCATTTTCCTCACTGCTTCCCCTCATTCCCCCAATCTCCCTCATCCTCATTTCCCCCACTCCCCTCACCCCCAATCCTACCCCACTCCCCTCATCCTCATTTACCTGCTCCTCTCATTCCCCCACTCCCCCCTTTTCCCCAAACCCCTCAATCCCCCCCACTTCCTCATCCTCAATCCCCCTTCATCACTCCCCCTCAATCTCCCACTCCCCTCACCCTCAATCCCCCACTCCCCTCACCCTCAATCCCCCCACTCTCCCTCAATCCCCCCACTCTCCCTCAATCCCCCCACTCTCCCTCAATCCCCTCACTCTCCCTCAATCCCCCCACTCACCCTCAATCCCCCCACTCACCCTCAATCCCCCCACTCACCCTCAATCCCCCCACTCACCCTCAATCCCCCCACTCACCCTCAATCCCCTCACTCTCCCTCAATCCCCCCACTCTCCCTCAATCCCCCCACTCACCCTCAATCCCCTCACTCACTCTCAATCCCCTCACTCACCCTCAATCCCCTCACTCTCCCTCAATCCCCCCACTCACCCTCAATCCCCCCACTCACCCTCACTCTCCCTCAATCCCCTCACTCACCCTCAATCCCCTCACTCTCCCTCAATCCCCCCACTCACCCTCAATCCCCCCACTCACCCTCAATCCCCCCACTCTCCCTCAATCCCCCCACTCACCCTCAATCCCCCCACTCACCCTCAATCCCCCCACTCACCCTCACCCTCCCTCAATCCCCCACTCACCCTCAATCCCCCCACTCACCCTCAATCCCCCCACTCACCCTCAATCCCCCCACTCACCCTCAATCCCCCCACTCTCCCTCAATCCCCCCACTCTCCCTCAATCCCCTCACTCACCCTCAATCCCCTCACTCACCCTCAATCCCCTCACTCTCCCTCCTCCTCCACTCCCTCATCCTCACTCTCACTCCCCCTCCCCCCCCTCACTACCTGGCCACGGCCGCCAGTTGCTCCTTGCCGCGGAGTCTCTGCCGCTGATGGCGGTGCTTGGCCTCGGTGGGACTCTCCTCTGCCCCGGGCTCCTGCAGCAGCTCGGCGGCGAAGATGCGGGAGTAGATCGTGCGGCACAGCTCCCCGGGGCCGAGTGAGAGCACCAACATACCCCGCACCATGATGGCAGCGGGAGGGGAATGGGCCGACCACCAGCATGCCCCGCACCATGATGGCGGCGGGAGGGGCAGGGACCGACCACCAGCATGCCCCGCACCATGATGGCGGCGGGAGGGGCAGCGACCGATCACCAGCATGCCCCGCACCATGATGGCGGCGGGAGGGGCAGGGACAGATCACCAGCATGCCCCGCACCATGATGGCGGCGGGAGGTGTGAGCCCGGGGCAGCCTGGGAGCTGGAGTCCTCACCCAGCGTGCCGGGCCCAAGGGCATCCTGGGAGATGTAGATCTTGGAGGACTTCATTAAACTACCAGCTATGGCCAAATATTTAATTCACTTTCTTCTATAAGATTAAGGATGTTCACTTCATACGAAGCAATAAAAATAGTGAAACTATAGTTAAAAGCAGTTAAAAAACTTTAGTGAGGCCGGCGCTTACATATTCAGGATAGGAGGAGGAGAGGCCATTTGGCTCCTTGAGCATGCTGTGCCATTCAACCAGATCATTGCTGATCTTCACCTTCAGTGGCACTTCCCACACTGCTGTGCTGCCATACACATTGATCTCTTGAACATCTAGAATTAAGGAAAAACTCTAGAGCAATGAGAATGAGGACCATAGGAATCAAGTGACTCATCTAAATCTTGTGTTAGTTCCATAAACACTGTTCCCAGTCTTGGCCACAGGATGAAAATAAAACCCTTTCAATAACAAAATTCCAAAGAGTTAGATATGGTGAACTATAACTGTTTCATTTTGAGTATGAATCAACAGAACACCCTGCAATGCTTTGCACTGTATTTGTGTACTCACTCGTGCACAAGTAACTAGAAGTTGGAAGTTTGAGCACTCATAGTGCCTAGTGTTGTGTATTCAACAGGTTCACAGAGAGATAACCAGTGAGAAGGCAACCTGGTCCCAGATTTTATCTCTAATATGGGCTAATTTAGCTAAAGCCTGGTATCCTTGGATTGAGATGGTTAGAGTTGCTGTTCCTGATATCTCTCAGGATATTCCTGCCAACAACATGCGTGTGTTTATGTTCATTAAGAACGGAATCTAGCTCAGCAGAGATCTGGCTTACAGGTGACCCATCTGGGGCGGCACAGTGACACAGTGGTTAGCACTGCTGCCTCACTGCGTCAGGGACCCAGGTTCAATTCTGGCCTTGGGTCACTCTCTGTGTGGAGTTTGCACTTCCTTCTCATGTTGGCATGGGTTTCCTCTAGGTGTTTGGATTCATCCCACTGTCCAAAGATGTACGGGTTAGATGGATTGGCTACGTCAGGGAGATTAGTAGGGTAAATGTGTGGGGTTACGGGAATAGAGCCTGGTGGGGTTGTGGCTGGTACAGACCCAATGGGCTGAATGGCTTCCTTCTGTACTGTAGGAATTCTATGGTCTATGGTCTACATATCCCATGGTACCTTGCGGGTCTCCTTTGGCATCCTGGGACATGTAGTTCCGGAGGGAGGGCCCGGCCTCTCCAGGACAGCAGCAGCTCCCCCTGTGGCGGTGCCGGGGAGTGGCAGGCTGATGGGAGAGCCACCAGTAGATATTCCAACTGATAGGACAATAAGCCTTGACAATATGGGCAAATGAACTGTGGTTTGTAAAAGGTTGAAAATATAAGAACATAAGAACATAAGAAATAGGAGCAGGAGTAGGCCATCTAGCCCTTCGAGCCTGCCCCGCCATTCAATAAGATCATGGCTGATCTGTCGTGGCTCAGTTCCACTTTCCCGCCCTCTCCCCATAACCCTTAATCCCCTCTCTTATCAAGAACCCATCAACCCGCTTCTTAAAAATATTTAGCGAGGCAGCCTCCACCACTTCAACGGGCAGAGAATTCCAGAGATTCACCACCCTTTGAGTGAAGAAGTTCCTCCTCAACTCCGTTCTAAACCGCCTCCCCTTTATCTTGAGGCTGTGCCCCCTAGTCCTACTGTCTTTTTTGAGCGGGAAGAGTCTCTCCACCTCTATCCTATCCATCCCATTCATCATCTTATACGTCTCAATGAGATCTCCCCTCATTCTTCTAAATTCTAACGAGTACAAGCCTAGTTTATTCAGCCTCTCCTCATAGCTCAATCCCCTCAACTCCAGTATCAGCCTAGTAAACCTCCTCTGCACTCCCTCCAGGGCCAAAATATCCTTGCGCAGGTGCGGCGCCCAAAACTGCACACAGTACTCCAGCTGCGGCCTCACCAATGCCCTATACAGCTGCAGCAAGACCTCCCTACTTTTATATTCAATCCCCCTCGCTATGAAGGCCAGCATCCCATTCGCCTTCCTGACCACCTGCTGCACCTGCAAGCTGGGTTTTTGCGACTCATGCACAAGGACCCCGAGGTCCCTCTGCACCGTCGCCTGCTGCAGTTTTTCGCCTCGTAAGTAATAGTCCTTCCTACCATTTTTCCTACCAAAGTGGACCACCTCACACTTGCCAACATTAAATTCCATTTGCCATTTCCTGGCCCATTCGCCCAGCCTATCTAGATCCTTCTGCAGACTCTCCACACCCTCCGCACAATTTGCCGTTCCCCCAATCTTGGTGTCATCAGCAAATTTCGACACCCTACACTCGGTTCCCTCCTCCAGATCATCTATATAAATGGTAAATAGCTGAGGCCCCAGCACCGACCCCTGGGGCACCCCACTAGTCACCAACCGCCAATCCGAATAGCACCCATTGACCCCCACTCTCTGCCTCCTATTTGACAACCAATCCTCTATCCACGCTAACACCCTACCCCCAACTCCATGTCCCCTGACCTTCTGCAATAACCTCTTGTGAGGAAAGAGGAAAGCGTAAAAGTTGGGATCTTGGAAATATTGAGAAAGGTTATGGAACTTCAGAAGGACACAGCCACATTGATGGAATGGGCGAGCAAGTGGCAGATAAACCCAAATGCAGATAGATTTGTGGAAATTCATTTTGCTATGGGGAATGCAGAGAGACAATATAAAAAAGTGTGCATAGGAGGGAGCTAGGTTTAGGGCAGGTTGAGCAGGTGGTTAAAGAAACACACAATATTAATAGGAAGGAGATGTTGCCTGGTTTACCAGGATGTTGCCTGGTATGGAGGGCATTAGCTGTGAGGAGAGGTTGGAGAAACTTGGTTTGTTCTGACTGGACTGGCGGAGGTTGAGGGGAGGCCTGATAAAAGTCTACAAGATTATGAAGGGTATGGACGGAGTGGATCGTCAGAAGCTTTTTCCCAGGATGGAAGAGTCAATTACTGGGGGGGGGGGGGGGGTGCTTAAGGTGCGAGGGGCAAGGTTTAAAGGAGATGTACAAGGCATGCTTTTTACACAGATGGTGGTGGACGCCTGGAACTCGTTGCCGGGGAAAATAGTGGAAGCAGATACAATAATGACATTTAAGGGGCTTCTTCACAAATACATGAAGAAGGTGAGATTAGAGGAATATGGTCCTCGGAAGGGTGGGGGGTTTTAGTTAAATTGGGCAGCATGGTCAGTGCAGGCTTCGAGAGCTGAAGGGCCTATAATTTTCTTTGTTGTAATTTTCTTTGTTGTAATTTTGCTGTAATTTTCTTTGTTGCCTGTTCTTAGTAGAGTTTTTTTAAAGCTTATTTATTTATTATTCATTCGTGGGATATGGGTGTCGCTGGCTGGCGAGCATTTATTTCCCATCCCTTGTTATCTTTTAATAAAAAGACTTGTTAGGCCTTTTCAGAGGACAGTTGAGAAACAACCGCATTGCTGTGGCTCTGGAATCACATGTAGCCCAGAACAGGTAAGGACGGCAGATTTCCTTCCCTGAAGGACATTAGTGAACCAGATGGGTTTTTCTGACAATCGACAATGGTTTCACAATTATCAGTAGATTCTTAATTCCAGACATTTTTATTGAATTCAATTTGCACCATCTGTCATGAGGGGATTCGAACCCAGGTCCCCAAACATTAGCTGAGTTTGTGGATTAGTAATCTAAGGATAATACCACTAAGTTTGATTCCCTGATTGGGTCACTGTTTGTGGAGTTTGCATGTTCTCCCCGTGACTGCATAGGTTTCCTCCAGGTACTCCGCTTTCCTCCCACAATCAGAAAGACATGCTGTTTAGGTGCATTGCTGTGCTAAATCCTCCCTCAGTGTACCCGAACAGGCACCAGAGTATGGCAACTAGAGGATTTTCAACTGCACAAGTTGGAAGTTAATATTTATTAGTGTCGCAAGTAGCCTTACATTAACACTAATTGTGACACTAGTAATTTGATTTATTATTGTCACATGAATTAACACTGAAAAGTATTGCTTCTTCTGAGCGAGTAAGAATTCTCACGACACCAGGCAACAGGTTTATTTGGTATCAAAAGCCACTAGCTTTTGGGCCTCTGACCCTTCATCAGGTGAGTGGAGAGTTCTGATCACAAACACGGGATGTATAGACACACACTCAGTTTACGGAATGCTGATTAGAATGCAAGTTTTTACAGCTCATCAAGTCTTAAAGATGCAGACAATGTGAGTGAAGATAGCATTAAGCACAGGTTAAAGAGATGTATGTTGTCTCCAGACAGGACAGTAAGTGAGATTTTGCAAGCCCAGGCAAGTCATGGGGGTTACAGATAGTGTGACATGAACCCAAGGTCCTGGTTGAGGCTGTCCTCCTGTGTGCGGAATTTGGCTAACAGTTTCTGCTCAGTGACCCTGCACTGTCGTGTCTCATGAAGGCAGCCTTGGAGAATGTTTACCTGAAGATCACAGGCCGAATGCCCTGACCGCTGAATTGTTCGCCAATAGGAAGAGAACAGCCTTGCCTGCTGACTGTCGAGCAGTGTTCATTCATCCGTTGTAGTGTCTGCATGGTCTCCCCAATGTACCATGCCTCGGGACATCCTTTCCTGCAGCATATCAGGTAGACAATGTTGGCCGAGTTGCAAGACTATTTGTAAGCCCCATGACTTGCCTGGGCTTGCAAAGTGTCTCTTACTGTCCTGTCTGGAGACAATATACATCTCTTTAACCTACACTTAATGCTATTTCCACTCACATTGTCTGCATCTTTAAGACTCGATTAGCTGTAAAAACTCGCATTCTAATCAGTAATCTGTAAACTGAGTGTGTGTCCTAACATCCCCTGTTTGTGATCAGAACTCTCTACTCACCTGACGAAGGTTCAGAGGCCTGAAAGCTAGTGGCTTTTGCTACCAAATAAACCTGTTGGACTTTAACCTGGTGTTGTGAGACTTCTTACTGTGTTTACCCCAGTCCGACGTAGGCCACATCATCTGAGCTATACAGACCAAGCATACCATTCATAGAGAAGGAAACAAGAGAGTGCAGAATGTAGTGTTACAGTCATAGTACGGAGTGGACAAAGATCAACTTAATGCAAGGTTAGTCCATTCAAAAGTCTGATGGCAGCAGGGAAGAAGCTGTTTTTGAGTCAGGTTGGTACGTGACCTCAGATTTTTGTATCTTTTTCCAAAGGAAGAAGGTGGAAGAGAGAATGTCTGAGGTACGTGGAGTCCTTAATTATGCTGCTGCTTTGTCATGGCAGCGGGAAGTGTAGGCAGAGTCAATGGATGGGAGGCTGGTTTGCGTGATGGATTGAGCTTCATTCATGGTGTTTTGTGGTTTCTTGCTGTCTTGGGCAGAGCAGGAGCCATACCAAGCTGTGATACAACCAGAAAGAGTGCTTTCTATGGTGCGTCTGTAAAAGTTGGTGGGAGTCGTGGTTGACATGCCAAATTTTCTTAATCTTCTGAGAAAGTAAAGGCGTTGGTGTACTTTCTTAACTAGAGTGTTGGCATGGGGGGAGCCAGGACAGGTTTTGGTGATCTGGACCTAGAAACTTGAAGCTTTCAACCCTTTCTACTTCATCCCCGTTGATGTCGACAGGGGCATGTTCTTTATGCCTCCTGAAATCAATGACAATCTCCTTCATTCTGTTGACATTGAGTGAGAGATTATTGTTGCCTCACCAGTTTATCAGATCCTATATTTCATTCCGGTACTCTGTCTCGTCATTGTTTGAGATCCAACCCTCTAAGGTGGTGTCGTAAACAGACTTGAATATTGAAAATTGGAGGGGAATTTGGCCGCACAGTCGTAGGTGTACAAGATTATAATACAAGGCTGAGTACACAGCCTTGTGGGGCACTGGTGTTGAGGATGATCGTGGAAGAGGTGTTGTTATCTATCCTTACTGATTGTGGTCTGTGGTTGCTCACAGAGGGAGGTGCTGAAGCTCAGGTCACAGAGTTTGGAGATGAGTTTCATGGGAATCATAGTGTTGAAGGCTGAGCTGTAGTCAATAAATAGGAGTGTTCCAGGGTTGAGTACAGCGCCAAGGAGATGGCGTCTGCTGTGGACCTGTTGCGGCAATAGACAAATTGTGGTGGATCCAGGTAGTCCGGGAGGCTGGAATTGATTTGTGCCATGACTAACCTTTTGAAGCTCTTCATAATGCTTGATGTCAGAGCCACCGGCCGATAGTCATTAAGGCACGCTGTTTGGTTTTTCTTAGATACCAGGATGATGGTCATCTTCCTGAAGCACACAGGGACCTCAGATTGTTGTAAAGAAAGGTTGAAGATAACTGTGAATTCCCCTGCCAGGATCTGAATGTTCATCCAGGTACCCCATTCGGGCCAGCTGCTTTCCATGGGTTGACCTTTGAGAAAGCTGCTCTGACATCTGCAATGGTGATCCTAGATACAGATTCATCCAGGGCTTCCACGGTGGAGGGCACCCTCTCGCTGACCTCTTGGTTAAAACGGGTGTAGAATGTATTGAGCTCATCAGGGAGAGGTGCTTTGGAGCAGGTGATTTTACTTGCCTTCATCTTGTAGCCTGTTATTTCTTGCAGACCTTACCTTGTGAATGCAAGCAGGCTTTTTCCACTGAGGCTAGGGGAGGAAAAAACTAGAGGACATGGATTAAGGGTGAAGGGGGAAAAGTTTAAAGGGAATATTGGGGGGGGTGCTTCTTCAAATAGACAGTGGTGGGGGTGTGGAATGAGCTGCCAGATGAAGTGGTAAATGCAGGGTCACTTTTAACATTTAAGAAAAACTTGGACAGGTACATGGATGAGAGGGGTGTGGAGGGATATTGGCCAGGTGCAGGTCAGTGGGACTAGGCAGAAAAATGGTTCAACACAGACAAGAAGGGCCAAAAGGCCTGTTCCTGAGCTGTAATGTTCAATGGTTCTAGTCGGCAGGAGTCAGTGTTGCTAGTCTTGGACTCTAGCTTGGTCCGTTACTGTCTTTTGGCATCTTTGATGGATCTCCTTAGATCATATCTGGCTTTTTTGTATAGTAAAAAGTCTGACAACACCAGGTTTTAGTCCAACCGATTTATTTGATAATACTCACAAGCTTTCGAGGTTTCCCTCTTCATCACCTGACGAAGAGGGAAACCTCGAAAGCTTGTGAGTATTATCAAATAAATCGGTTGGACTAAAACCTGGTGTTGTCAGACTTTTTACTGTGTTTACGCCAGTCCAACGCCGGCATACCCACATCATTTTTTCTATAGGTCAGTGTCGCCTGACCTGAACTCCTCAGACCTGGATTTCATCAAGCAGTGGATATCCCTGTTCATCCATGGTTTTTGGTTGGGGAATACATTATTTGCTTCTGAGCAGGAGCACGGCCTTGTGGACTGATTTGCCAAAGTGTGGGCAGGCGACAAGGCAGTAGGCACGTTTGATATTTGTGTTGTGAAGATGCCGGTGTTGGACTGAGGTAAAAACAGTAAGAATTCTCACAACAGCAGGTTAAAGTCCATCAGGTTTATTTATAAGGAGCAGTGCTCTGAAAGCCGGCGGCCTTTGCTATCAAATAAAGCTGTTGGACTTTAACCTGGTGTTGTGAGACTTCTTACGATATTTGTGTATCATTGGTCTAAGATCTTTGGGCCTCTGGTGGAGCAGGAGACGTGTTGGTGGTAACTGGGTAGTACGGTCTTGAGCTTGGCCTGACTGAAGTCCCCGGCCACGATGAACAAGGCCTCGGGATGTTTTGTCTCAAGGCTATTCATAGTGTTGTATATTTCGTCGAGCATAATCTTCAAGTCCGTCAGGGTAACGGAGGTGAACTCCCGCAGAAGGTAGTAGGAATGGAATTTTAGCATCAGGTATTTTAGGTCTGGGGAGCAGAAAGTTATGATGTGGAGAAAGTTGCCAGTGTTGCTACATCTAAGCACCACGGGGTGTTGATTAGGAAGCAGACTCCATCTCCCCTAGCCTTGCTGTGTGGTCCATTAGACAGATTGAAAAGTCTCTGGTTGTAGGGCACTGTCCGGTGAAGCAGGAATGAGCCACGCTCCGTGAAACAGAGTACACAGCGGTCCCTCAGTTCTCTTTGGAAAGTGAGGCCGACTCTAAGTCCATCTAGTTTGTTTTCCAAAGATTGGACATGTGAAAGCAGTAAGCTGGGGAAGGGGAGGCCTTGGGACCGCATTGTTTCACTCTCGCCTGCAGGCCTGCATGTTTTCCATGCTTTCTTGGGTGTCTGCTTCTTTTCAAGCCTGGGAGACGGTGAGAGCGGTTTGCAGTGTTAAGGGTATAGTTGTGTCCAATGAGGTTCTTCGCTCTAAAATAACAAGCTTTAACTTCTATCTTGTGCAGTTGAGTCTTTTGCAAAGACCAAAAACACACCCACACTGCTTATCACATTCTCAAAAAACTCAAATGAATTTGTCAAACACAATTTTCCTTTCATTAAATCACATTGACGCAGCCTGCTTATATCGACGGCTCCAATCAGATTGCCAGTTTTAAAAAAAATCTTGTTCTCATGTAAAACCACGCTCCCCTGCAACGATAAGTGCACATCAGCAAAAGGAATGCAGAGCTGTTGACATATTTGGAATGCCTGTGGTTGCATGGGTGTGAAAATTTTGCAGCATTACAACCATCGATGGGGCGGTGACACCTTGTTATTCAGGAGATAATAATTACTTTCCGTTGGTGTGGGTGTGACTCCTCCCAACACTGGTTTCTTGACTAAAACAGCCACCACAGTACAAGAGAGATATATTAAACCAGTAGGGCGGCACAGTGGCTAGCACTGCTGCTTCACAGCTCCAGGGACCTGGGTTCAATTCCCGGCTCGGGTCACTGTCGGTGTGGAGTTTGCACATTCTCCTCATGTCATAGAACATAGAACATAGAACATTACAGCGCAGAACAGGCCCTTCGGCCCACGATGTTGCGCCGACCAGTTACAAAAACAATGACCCACTAGCCTATACCAATCCCTTTTCGTCCATAAACCTATCCAGAGAGGTCTATGTCTGCGTGGGTTTCCTCCGGGTGCTCCGGTTTCTTCCCACAGTCCAAAGATATGCAGGTTAGGTTGACTGACCATGCTAAAAATTGCCCTTAGAGTCCTGAGCTGGGTAGGTTAGAGGGATTAGTGGGTAAATATGTAGGGATATGGGGGTAGGGCCTGGGTGGGATTGTGGTCGGTGAAGACCTGAAGGGCCGAATGGCCTCTTTCTGTGCTTCAGGGTTTCTATGATTCCATGATTCAGTTACTGCAGAGAGGGCAACTTGAAAAGGAAGCTGCGCTCGATGGGAATATACAGGTCAAAGGAGGCATTTTCTACATATATTAAGAACAAGAGGGTAGCTAGAGAATGAATTGGTCTGCTCACGGATAAAGGAGGGAAATTATGCGTAGAACTAAAGGAAGTGGGTGAGATCCTTAATGAGTACTTTGCATCAGTATTCACAAAGGAGAGGGACACGGCAATTGATGGTGTCTCGGAGGGGTGTGTAAACCATTTAGAACAAGTCATCATTACGTGAGAGGGAGCGTTAGGTGTATTAAAAAAGCATTAAGGCAGACAAATCCCCAGGGCCAGATCGTATCCATCCCAGATTACTGAGGGAAACAAGAGAGGAAATTGCTGGGCTTCGAACAGAAATCTTTATTCCTTCGTTGGCCACGGATGAGGTCCCAGAGGATTGGAGGATAGCCAATATTGTCCCATTATTTAGGGGTAGCAAGGATAACCCGGGTTACTTGACATCAATGGTAGTGAAATTGCTGGAGAAGATTCTTCGAGTTAGGATCTATACACATTTGGAATTGTTAGTGACAGACAGCATGGTTTTGTACGAGGGAGATCAAGCCTCACTAATTTAGTTGAGTTTTTTGAGGAGGTGACAAAAATGATGATGAGGGAAGGTCTGTGGAAGTTGTCTGCATGGACTTTAGTAAAGCATTTTGACAAGGTCCCTCATGGCAGGCGGTGTAAAAGATTAAATCACGTGGGATCAGGCGTGAACCAAATGGATTCAGAATTGGTTGGCCATACAAGACAGTGGGTAGTGGTGGAAGGGTGTTTTTCTGAATAGAAGTCTGTAACTAGTTGTATTTTACAGGGATCAGTGCAGGGACCTCTGCTGTTTGTTTTCTGGGCATGCAGGTCCACAGATTCTTAAAAGTGGCAGCAAAGTAGAAAAGGTGGTGAAGAAAGCATATGGCATCGGATGGGGGACTGAGTATAAAAGTTGGCAAATTATGTTGCAGTTATATGAAACGTTGATTAGGCCACATTCGAAATACTGTGACCAATTCTGGTCACCACACTACCAGAAGGATGTGGAGGATTAACAGGACGTTTCCTACTTTGGAGAATATTAGCTATGAGGAGAGATTGAATAAACTGGGATTGTTCTCCCTGGAAAGACTGAGGGACAACCTGATAGAAGTTTATAGATAAGGTAAACAGTTGGAAGCTTTCTCCCAGGGCAGAAATAACAATTACATGGGGGCAAAAGTTTAAGGTAAAGGGGGAAATATTCAGTGGAGATGTGCAAGGTAAGTTTTTTTTTTACACAGAGGGTGGTGGAGGCCTGGAATGCACCGCCAAATGAGGTGGTTGGGGTAGATACATTAGGGACATTTAAGACTTATCTAGATAGACATATGAACATTCGGGGAATAGAGGGGTACAGGCCATTGGTCTAGATAGGTAAACATGATCGGGGCACAGGCTTGGAAGGCTCCTGCCTGCTCCCCATGGCCATTTATCCTACTTTTCATCAGAAACACACATTTCTTTCTGGAATCTGTTGATTGATTCTGCACTCCGGGGCGGTGAGTTCCACAGATTCACAACCCTTTGAGCAAAGTAGTTTTTCCTCGTCCTTTGAACTTACCTCCTCTCACTCAGATTTATATCTATGACCTCTTTTTCTAGACTGTTCCACAAGGGAGAACATCTGTTCAATGTCCACCTTATCAATCCCCTTTAGCACTTTATATCCCTCAATCCGATTCCCCCCGCCATTCTTCTGAACTCCAGTGAATACAGTCCCAACTATTCAACACCTCCTTGTACGACAGCCCTTCATCCTGGTGCACCTCCTCTGAACTGCCTCCACATCCTTCCTAAAATAAGGAGACCAAAACTTGACACAATACTCCAGGTGTGATCTCTCCAGCACCCTATACGATTGCAAAAACACACATTTCTTCTTTTATACGCCAGTCCCTTTGCAATAAACACCAACATCCCATTTGCCTTTTTTATTACATGCTGCACCTGCATGCTGACTTTCTACAATGCATGCACAAGGACACCCAGATCCCTCTGCATTAACACACTTTGAATCTGCTTCCTATTTATTTTTCTGGCCAAAATGGATAACCTCTCACTTATCTACATTAAACTCCATCTGCCAGATTCTGGCCCATTCTCCTAGGCCATCAATATCCATCTGTAAACTCTATCTCCTCATCACAGCCTGCTTTCCCACCTATTCTGCTCTGTTATACTCTGTCCCTTTTTGCAGATCATTTATGTAGATTGTAAATAGTTGAGGTCTGAGAACTGAACCCTAGTTACATTTTACCCACCAGAGAAGGATCCATTTTATCCCGACCCTCTGCTTCCTGTCAGTCAGCCAATCCTCTATCCAAGCCACTACTCTACCCCCAGTCCCCTGCGATCTCACCTTCTGGATCATTCTTTTGTGTGGCACCTTGTCAAACAACCCATGAAAATATAGATATACCACATCCACAGGTTTCCCGTTATCCGCCTTGCTGGTTACATCCTCAAAGAACTCTAGCAAGTTTGTCAAGCATGACATGCCCTTCATAAAAACATGCTATCACCAGTGAATTGAGCTTTGTTTTTCCAAGTATTCAGTTATCTCCTCAGTGATTGACTTCAGCAACTTCCCCACCACAGAGGTCAAACGAGCTGGTCTTATAATTTCCCAATTTTTCCCTCTCTCCTTTTTGAATATTGGTATCACATTACCATAGAAACCTCAGAATCATAGAATCCTGCAGTGCAAAAGGAGGCCATTTGACCCATCAAGTCTGCACTGATCACAATCCCACTCAGGCCCTATCCCCGTAGCCCCACATTAATTCTGCTAGTCCCCTTCACACTAAATGTCAATTTAACATGGCCAATTAACTTAACTTTGCACATCTTTGGAGTGTGGGAGGAAACCCACATAGAGACAGGGAGAACGTGCAGACTCCGTTAAGACAGTGACCCAAGCCGGGAATCGAACCTGGGTCTCTGGGGCTGTGTGGCAGCAGGACTAACCACTGTGCCGCGTTTCCAACCCACTGGTACCTGTCCAGAATCCCAGGGAATTTTGAAATATCACAGCTATTGCGTCCACTATCTCTGCTGCCACCTGCTTTAATACTCTGGGGTGCAGGGCATCAGGCCTTGGGGACTTATCTGCCTTTAATTCCATCGGTTTACTTAATACCTTTTCCTTAGTTATAGTAATTTCACCAAAGTCCTCTGTCGTAACTAGAGTTTTTGGGAAAATTCATCTCCCACTGTGAAAGGAGACAAAATATTGGTTTAGTGCCTCTGCTATTTCTGACATTCCCATTATTATCTTGCAATTATTCTCTAAAGGGCAAACATTTACTTGGACTATCCACTTCCTTTTTATATACTTATTGGAACTTTTGCCATCAGTGTTTGTTTTCTGCTAGTTCTCTTTCATAGTTCATTTTCGCTCTTTTGATTTTGCTTTTATAACCCTTTGCTGACATTTAAAGTTCTCCCAATCCTCCAGGATGCCACCAACTTCCACAGTATAATGTGCTCTAATTTTTGGGCCTTCGCTATCCTTCACTTCCTTAAGCCATGGGTGATCTTTCACCTTTTTACAATTTCTCTTCACCCAAGAATGTATTTTGAGGTGTATTTAGTATCTCCCTAAGCATTTGCCGCTGTTCTTCAATTGTCCTGCCCTTTAATATTTTTGCCTAGTCTATTCCTTCCTCAGGCCTGAGGAAGGAATAGACCTTTGGCCGACTCTAAAACACAACTCTTCACTCTGAATTTGAAGCTCTACTATGCTATAATCACTCTTTCCAAGAGGATCCTTAACTACAAGACCATTTATCAACCTTGTTACATAATGCTAAATCTAAAGTAGCCAGCTCTCTGGTTGGCTCATGACTTGTTGCTCAAGGAAACAATCCCTCATACACTCTATGAACCTTTCCTCAAGGCTACTCTTGCCAAGTTAATTGATCCCATCAATATGCATGTTAAGATCACCCATAATTACCATTGTGCTTTTCTCACAAGCCCTCATTATTGCCTGGTTTATACAATGCCCTACTTTAGAAGGGCTGTTCAGGTGCCTGTAAATTACTCCTACCAAGAGATTTCTTCCTTTTCTTTTTATTTCTACCCAGATTAATTCAACATTTTGGTCCCTATTACCAATATCATTTCTTAATATAGCTTTTATGTGATCCTAACCAATAAAACAATTCCAACTCCTGCTCCTTCTCATCTATCCTTTCGGAATACAGTATTCTCAGACATTTAACTCCCAGTCCTGATTCTCCTGTGACTATATTTCAGTAATCCTCACCCGATTGCACCCATTGGTGCCATCAGCTCATCAACTTTATTCCAAATACTGAATACGTTTAGGTACACGGTTTTTAAATTAGTCCTACTGATTTTTCATTCTATTCTTTTTTTTGTGCATTATGCTTTCCACACCCTCCAAATTTAAGTATTAAACTCGGATAACACAGCCTTATCTGTCATTTACTCCAACTTTCAACCCACATTTTGATCTTACGTTTCCTCCCTTCATCATGATCGTTAAGACTGACTCTGCCTTATCACCCTGTTAACCTCTACCTTCTGCTCTGGTTCCCATCCCCCTGCCTTACTAGATTGAATCTGCCTCCACCACACTTCCTGGCAGTGCATTTTAGAGCCTGGCTAAGGGAGGGACAGGACTGGCAGCTTAATATTCCAGGGTATCGATGCTATAGGAAAACCAGAACAGGATGTACGAGAGGAGAGCGAGTTGCACTTTTGATTACGGAAAGCATCATGGCCATACTGAGAAGTGATATATCCGAGGGCTCATCCACTGAGGCTTGTATGGGTACAACTGAGAAATAAGAAGGGGGAAATCACTTTGATACTATAGGCTCCCAAATAGTTGACAGGAAATTGAGAAGCAAATATGTAAGGAGATTACAGATAGTTCCAGGAAAATAGGGTGGTAACAGTCAGAGATTTTAACTCTCCCAACATTGACTGGGACAGCCATAGTATTAGAAGGTTGGATGGAGAGAAATTTATTGAATGTATTCAGGAGGAATTTCTCATTAAGTGTGTGGATGGCCCGACTAGAGAGGGGGCAAAATTTGACCTCCTCTTGGGAAATAAGGAAGGGTAGGTGACAGAAGTGTTATGAGGGATCACTCTGGGACTATAATTCTATTAGTTTTAAAATAGCTATGGAGAATGAGAGCTCTGGCCCAAAAGTTGAAATTTTAAATTGGGGCAAGGCCAATTTTGATGGCTAGAGGGCACAGCCTCAAAATAAGGGGGGGTGGTTTAGAACAGAGCTGAGGAGGAACTTTTTCACTCAAAGGGTGGTGAATCGCTGTAATTCTCTGCCCGTTGAAGTGGTGGTGGCTGCCTCGCTAAACATATTTAAGTCACGGGTAGATAGATTTCTGATAGAGAAGGGAACTAAGGGTTATGGGGAGAAAGCGGGAAAGTGGAACTGATTCACTTCAGATCAGCCATGATCTTATTGAATGGCAGGGCAGGCTCGAAGGGCTAGATGGCCTACTCCTGCTCCTATTTCTTACGTTCTTATGGTATCAGGCAGGAACTTTCAAAAGTTATTTGGGGGAGTCTGTGGGAAGGCAAATGGACGTTTGGTAAGTGGCAATGCTTACAAAAGTGTGTTAACCAGGGTTCAGGGTAAGCACATTTCTGTTAAGAGTGAAGGGCAAGGCTGCCAGAAGTAGGGAACCCTGGATGACTCGGGATATTGAGGCCCTGGTCAAGAAGAAAGAGGCTCATGACATGCACTGGCTGCTGGGATCAAGTGAATCCCTTGAAGAATATAGGGGGTATAGGAGTAGAGTTAAGAGAGAAATCAGGAGGGATAAAAAAGAGACGTGATAGTTTTGGCATATAAAGCAAAGGAGAATCCAAAGAGCTTCAACAAATACATAAAGGGCTAAAAAGTATGAGCGAGAGAGTAGGGCCTCTTAAGGATCAACAAGGTCATCTATGTACGGATCCACAAGAGGTGGGTGAGATCCTAAATGAATATTCCTCATCAGTATTTACTGTTGAGAAAAGCATGGATGTTAGGGAACTTGGGGAAATAAATAGTTAAGTCTTGAGGGGTGTACATATCACAGAAATGCGCATAGCATCAAGATAGACAACTCCCTGGGACCTGATGAAGTGTCCCCAGGACGTTGTGGGAAGCTAGGGAGGAAATTGCGGGTCCCCTAGCCGAGATATTTGAATCATCAATAGTCACGGGCGAGGTGCCTGAAGATTGGAGAGTAGCAAATGTTGTGCCTTTGTTTAAAAAGGGCTGCAGGGAAAAGCCTGGGAATTACAGGCCGAGGAACTTCACATCTGTGGTAGATAAATTGTTGGAAGGTATTTTGAGAGACAGGATTTACAGACATTTAGAGACGCAACTACTGATTAGGGACAGTCAGCATGGCTTTGAGTGTGGAAAATCATGTCTCAAATTTGATTGAGTTTTTAAGGGTAACCAAGGTGGTAGATGAGGGCAGTACAGTTGATATTATCTACATGGACTTTAGCAAGACCTTTGACAAGGTACCACAAAGGTAGGTTGTTGCCAAAGGTTAAATCTCACAGGATCCAGGGTGAGGCATCTAAATGGATACAAAATTGGCTTCTTGACAGTAGCCAGGTGGTTGTAGAGAATGGTTTTTCAAACCGGAGGCCTGTGACTACTGGTGTGCCTCAAGAATCAGTGCTGGGTCCACTGTTATTTGTCATTTATATGAATGATTTGGATGAGAATATGGGGCATCGTTAGTAAGTTTGCAGATGACACTAAGATTGGTGGCATAGTGGACAGTAAAGTTAGTTATCTCCAATTGCAACAGGATCTTGATCAATTGAGCCAGTGGGCTGACGAATGACAAATGCAAGGTGATGCATTTTGGTAGATTGAACCAGGACAGGACTTGCTCAGTTAATGATAGGGTGTTGGGGTGAGTTACAGAACAAAGATTTAGGGGTACATGTTCATAGCTCCTTGAAAGTGGAGTCACAGGTGGACAGAGTGGTGAAGATGGCATTCGGCATGCTTGGTTTCATCAGTCAGAATAGTGAATACAGGAGTTGGAATGTCTTGAAGTTATACAAGACATTAAGGCCACACTTGGAATACTTGTGCAATTCTGGTCACCCTATTATAGGGAGGATATTATTAAACTAGAAAGAACACAAAACATTTACTAGGATGCTATCAGGACTTGATGGATTGAGTTATAAGGAGAGGCTGGATAGACTGACTTTTTTCTCTGGGGTGTAGAAGGCTGAGGAGTGATCTTAGAGGTCTACAAGATAATGAGACGCAGATTATCTAGATATCAATATCTTTTCCCAAAGGTAGGGAAGTCTAAAACTAGAGGGCATAGGTTTAAGGTGAGGGGGAAAGATAAGAGTGTCCAGAAGGACAATTTTTTCCAGAGTGTGATATCTGGAATAAGCTGCCAGAGGTAGTAGCATAGGCAGGTACAATTTTGTCTTTTAAAAAGCATTAGGTAGTTTCATGGGTACGATGGGTATAGAGGGATATGGGCCAAATGCAGACAATTGGGATTAGCTTAGGGGTTTTAAGAAAAGGGTGGCATGGACAAGTTGAGCTGAAGGGCCTGTTTCCATTCTGTAAACCTCTTTGACTCTAAGTTCTAAGATCATAGAATCCCTACAGTGCAGGAGGCCATTCAGTCCATTGAGTCTGTACTGACAATCCCACCTAAGACCTATTCTCATAATCCCACGTATTTCCTCTGCTCAATCCGCTAAGAGGCAATTTAGCATAGCCAATCAACCTTAACCCAGACATGTTTGGGACTGTGGGAGGAAACCAAAGTATCTGGAAGAAATCCACGCAGACACGAGAAGAATGTGCAGACTCGAGTCACCCGAGGATGAAATTGAACCTAGGTCCCTGGTGCTGAGAGGCAGAAGGTCTAACCACTGTCACCCAATTATATGTTATACCATATTTCAATGTTCTTTTGTACTTAAAGCAGTTTGAATTTAACACATTCAACCACCTTGGTTATGTTTAAGACTAGTTTTAACTGAATAATTAGTGAGATGACATTTAGGACTAATGTGAGTTTACTGACAAGAACAGGGACTGTACTGAATGTGGAAAGGTTAGAAATGGAATTGTAGATGAGGCTAAAAAGCACTCAATTCTTGTGAGCACATGTGCACACCTGTTAGCTGCACCACAGAAACCAGGGGACATTCCATTTGGCATGAGTGCAGAATTACCACAATGCTAATAATTAAATAGTTAAATGCGAGGTGGTCCACTTTGGTAGGAATAATGGTAGGAAGGATTATTACTTACATGGCGAAAAACTGCAGCAGGCGACGGTGCAGAGGGACCTCGGGGTCCTTGTGCATGAGTCGCAAAAACCCAGCATGCAGGTGCAGCAGGTGGTCAGGAAGGCTAATGGGATGCTGGCCTTCATAGCGAGGGGGATTGAATATAAAAGTAGGGAGGTCTTGCTGCAGCTGTATAGGGCATTGGTGAGGCCGCAGCTGGAGTAGTGTGCGCAGTTTTGGTCACCGCACTTACGCAAGGATATTTTGGCCTTGGAGGGAGTGCAGAGGAGGTTTACTAGGCTGATACCGGAGTTGAGGGGGTTGAGCTATGAGGAGAGGCTGAATAAACTAGGCTTGTACTCGTTAGAGTTTAGAAGAATGAGGGGAGATCTCATTGGGATGGATAGGATAGAGGTGGAGAGACTCTTCCCGCTCAGAAAGGACAGCAGGACTAGGAGGCACAGCCTCAAGATAAGGTGGGGGGGGGGGGAGCGGTTTAGAACAGAGTTGAGGAGGAACTTCTTCACTCAAAGGGTGGTGAATCTCTGGAATTCTCTGCCCGTTGAGGTGGTGGAGGCTGCCTCGCTAAATATTTTTAAGAAGCGGGTTGATGGGTTTTTGATAAGAGAGGGGATTAAGGGTTATGGGGAGAGGGCGGGAAAGTGGAACTGAGCCATGACAGATCAGCCATGATCTTATTGAACGGTGGGGCAGGCTCAAAGGGCTAGATGGCCTACTCCTGCTCCTATTTCTTATGTTCTTCTGTTCTAAGAACTCACTGATTGTTCAACATTAAGTTTCATAGCCATTTGTGAAGGATGGGAAAGTCTGTAGCTAACTTTGTTGCTGAATTACACCAGGGCAGTTTTGGAAGATGTGCTTTAAATCAGGCTAGTTGTGGTATTTACAAGGACAGCATTCAGTGGCATTTGTTGAGAGAAGCCACATTTACTTAAAGCTCTAGAAATTTCTCAGGGCATGGAAATGGCTGAACGTAAAACGTTTTCAGAAGGCCAATGAACAGGAGGGCAGATTATTAGTTAAAAAGTGAGGACAGAATCCCACAGGCGTGGACAGGAAAATTCCAGCCCAAACTTCAGATGCACATTGGAGCCACCATACCATTGCTTGGGGCATTACCACTAGGTGAAGGGGCTGAGCTTATAGCATGCAACTGGCTCACAAAAATTCTGTTGAACTGAGGTGAGATTAAGCACATTCAGGTGACAGGGGATGTCAGCCAGAAATATCCTGAGATGGTACCAAAGTCATTTGTAGATCCTCAAGTTACTCAGTTTTTCAAGCCCACAACAGTACCCTATGCCATGAGAAGGAATATGGAGGAGTTGGAGTGACCACAAAGGCTTGGAACATAACATAAGAAATAGGAGCAGGAGTAGGCCAACTAGCCCTTTGAGCCTGCCCCACCATTCAATAAGATCATGGTTGATCTGTCATGGCTCAGTTCCACATTCCCGCCCTCTCCCCATAACCCTTAATCCCCTCTCTCATCAAAAACCCATCAACCCGCGTCTTAAAAATATTTAGCGAGGCAGCCTCCACCACTTCAACGGGCAGAGAATTCCAGAGATTCACCACCCTTTGAGTGAAGAAGTTCCTCCTCAACTCTGTTCTAAACCGCCCCCCCCCCCCCCCCCCTTTACCTTGAGGCTATGCCCCCTAGTCCACTATCCTTTCTGAGCAGGAAGAGTCTCTCCACCTCTATCCTATCCATCCCATTCATCATCTTATATGTCTCAATGAGATCTCCCCTCATTCTTCTAAACTCTAACGAGTACAAGCCTAATTTATTCAGCCTCTCCTCATAGCTCAACCCCCTCAACTCCGGCATCAGCCTAGTAAACCTCCTCTGCACTCCCTCCAAGGCTAAAATATCCTTGCGTAAGTACGGCACCCAAAACTGCACACAGTACTCCAGCTGCAGCCTCACCAATGCCCTATACAGCTGCAGCAAGACCTCCCTAATTTTATGTTCAATCCCCCTCGCTATGAAGGCCAGCATCCCATTCGCCTTCCTGACCACCTGCTGCACCTGCAAGCTGGGTTTTTGCGACTCATGCACAAGGACCCTGAGGTCCCTCTGCACCGTCGCCTGCTGCAGTTTTTCTCCACGCAAGTAATAATCCTTCCTACCATTATTCCTACCAGAGTGGACCACCTCGCACTTACCAACATTAAATTCCATTTGCCATTTCCTGGCCCATTCGCCCA
Source organism: Carcharhinus amblyrhynchos (assembly GCF_965287045.1). NCBI lineage: Eukaryota > Metazoa > Chordata > Chondrichthyes > Carcharhiniformes > Carcharhinidae > Carcharhinus > Carcharhinus amblyrhynchos. Next base: position 16,415,371 of record NC_137324.1, read on the forward strand.
GCCTATCTAGATCCTTCTGTAGACTCTCCCCACCCTCCGCACAATTTGCCTTTCCACCAATTTTGGTGTCATCAGCAAATTTCGACACCCTACACTCAGTTCCCTCCTCCAGATCATCAATATAAATGGTAAATAGCTGAGGCCCCAGCACCGACCCCTGGGGCACTCCACTAGTCACCATCGCCAATCCGAATAGCACCCATTGACCCCCCCTCTCTGCCTCCTATTTGACAACCAGTCCTCTATCCACGCTAACACCCTACCCCCAACTCCATGCCCCTGACCTTCTGTAATAACTTCGTGTGAGGTACCTTGTCAAACGCCTTCTGAAAATCCAGAAAGACCACATCCACTGGCTCTCCTCTATCCACCACCCTAGACACATCCTCATAGAACTCCAGTAAATTGTCAGACACGACTTCCCTTTAAGGAAACCGTGCTGCATCTGCCCTATCAAGCAGTTCCCCTCAAGATGCCTCGCTATTTCCTCCTTGAATGAAGAGGTGGGCTTAGTATGGAACTCAACAATACAGCAGCATACCTGCTTTGTTCCTTGCCCCATTTAACTTGTGCAATTTCTGCCATATTCAACTCTCATCATAGACCTTTTGTCCATAACACATCCACCTGAGTATTTCCAGCATTGCATTTTGCTTCAGGTTGCTAGGAAGGGTGGTATTGTTTTTCAGTTTTGTTAAGCAGTCCTTGCTGTGGCACTGGACAGTTGTGACTTTTTTTGGGGATATTTCAACACTAAGTGACAGATTGCTGGTGACTTTGGAGCCTAGATGTGTGAAACTATCAACCTTCAGCATTACACTGTAAATAATGAAAGATGGTAGTATGGCAACAGCTTAGACTATATGTGTCTTTCCAATGGTTAAAAATGAAATTCTTCACAGACAAGACTGTACACTTGCCACTCAGTAAGGAATACTAATTCAGTCAGCATAGAGCAACTGAGGGTTTGGCCTACCTTAGTCTTGGAACTCAGGTCAGTTTTGGTTTGCAAGTTACACATTAGATGACAGCAGCAGAGTGTCTGAAGGTTTGGCTTTGGGCTGCAAGGAATTCAGTTTCCTTGTGACACCATGAGGCACAAGTCAGGACTTGTAGACTGTCTACTGACAGAGACCTGCCCAGTGGTACAAGCCCAAAACTAGAAGCAACTAGGACAGAAAAGCAGAAAGCAAGCCAATGCTCTTCACCCACACACTAGATTCACATTGACCTGTTGGACACAAAGTAAAACAAATCGCAATAATTAAAAGTGTCCATTATCTAATGTTTCTGCTTCTAAGTGGTGGTCCTAAAGTTAGGAAACTGCATGAGAAACAGCAGTGAATTCACAAAAAAGCCATGAGATTTCCAATTTGTAGCCTTTTATTTCTCTGCACAGAAGGCAGTTTGGCTAAAGCAAGTACATCTCCACAGCATACAATTAAACCACACTTTCATTATTACAGCCACGTTGCAAAATAAGCATTACACCATACCAACTTCATGCTCACTTCTCACACAGTTCACAACTGTCAATCTCTAAAGCAGTAATGGCCACATTTTTTAAACAAGCTAGTGGATCCCTGAACATAAATATTATGTTGATCATTTAAGGCAGTATGAACAGATGAGTCCAGGATCTAAATTAGGTGTGAAATCTTTAAATATCAAAAAGGCACAAGTTTTGGGACAATTGGCTAAGTATCAGCTTATGTACATGATGGACAGAGTAATAAGTTAAGTTGGTTCATAAATAGATAGAAAGTGTGGTGTGCTGTATGTACAAGTGCTAGGATGTTCCTGTAACTTCAAATGTGGAGTGCTGCAACTAGAACTTCAAATTGGCAGGTTAACAAGCCAAATGGCTCAACTTTCAGGATTGATTTCTCAATTAGCAATGACAACATTTACTAGGCTGTGTTAGTGGAAATCAGCCACTCTATACCCTTTCCAGTTTAAGAAAGAGCCCTTTCCATTAGCTGCACTGAAAGTTGTGCTGTACTTGCCTTTTGATTTTATCTGGGCTCCAACACAAGTTAGACACAGACCATTTAAATTAAGGGGAGGAAACTGTAAAGGGCCACTTTGTCCAAGAACCATTCAAGACAGGAGATGGGAAGACTTTGGGATCTTTTAAATGTTGCACGAACAAGTGTTAACAGGTACAACATCCTGAAATGGTCAGAGTTAAGTCCTGGAGACAGCCCACTCCTGGAAAAGTGTGCCATAAACAACCTCACTCCTCATATAAACAATGTATTGAATAAAGCCAAATCTTAGGCTTGCCTTTTGCTTACTCATCTCATATTTTACCACTACATTTTTCCCCCCTTTCTACCATAGTAAATGGAAAGAATGTAATATTTTAAAATAACTTTTAGGATATCAAAATGATGGAAATTCATAAAGGATGATTGAATTGTCCAGGAACAGGTAAAATCCTACAACAGATCCATGGTTCACTTGGCCCCAGAGAAGCAAGTAAAAACATTCTTTTACCATTTAAAAGCTTGCAAAGTGTGCACACCTACCATTTAGCAAATCTTGTGCTAAACTAGGAACTTGAATGCAAAACTCCAGCATACGTTAACTTATTCACCTGATTGAACTATTAAATCTTTTGAAAGGAAATGCCAAGCACAAGACATGGGCTGCACAAATAAAGAAATGCTGGCAATGTTTTGTTTTGGTTCTTTAACACAATGTAAAATATTGGTCTCAAAATAGAATGTACAAAATGTGTTTATGTGCAGTTCAGAACTGGGCTCCCAATCCAAATGTTAAGTGCTGTGAAGATGCTGTTAACGTAGCAAGACTTAGTGGTTTTCAAACAGTTTGGCAGATCAGATTAACTAAACCACCCTGTGTGCTAGACACAAATTTAAGAACTATTCTTTTTGGACAATATGGAATAGGCTGGTATGTATTAAAAGATGAACAGACCTATTGGGCTAGTCCAGGAGTCTCAAGTGAAAACTAGACTGATTACTTCAACCTATTAACAAAACAAAAAAGTTGTTACCCCCCTGTTCATATTAGAAACAATTGGAAGTAAATTAGCAGTGATCTTAAATTGTACATTAAAAAAGTCAAGGCCAAATATCTGTTGGCACTGTGGCCTCTTAGGGCAGATTTACATGATGGAACAAGTGGATGATACAGAAACTCATTCACCCCCTTCCTTATTCTCACGTCATTATTGGTACAATTAGCCAATCTGTGGAAAAGCTCTTATGAGCCTCCTGCAAAATTAACTCTGCAGACACCAGAATTAACAGTGGAGCAGTAAGTCACAAGATGTACATAATGGTTATAGAAGAGTCATCTAGGAAACCCATGGTGTTAAATCAACGCAGTTCCCATCAATACTGGCTTTGTACTCAAATGGCTGTTGAGGAAGTCACCACACCATACAAGGCACAAGTTTTAAAAATATTAAATCTGGTCCATGCCCATATCACTGGTTGTGTTTAGAACAGGTAATGTTCTAAGTTGCTGTGGAAACGAGTCATTGCATTCCAAGTAACTGCAGTATCCACTGCCAGCCAATGATCTGAGGCTTTATTGTACAGTATCGTGGAACCAGCCCAGGAGCTCCCATCCATCACAAAAAAGCCACTGTCTTCACAACTTCTTCAGCCGGCTGTACATGTCCCTCTTACTCCGTTCGCCTGCCCACGTCCTGCTCTTGAAGCGGAATTTCCTAAGATCCTCTTTAAAATCTTCATGATTCATTGGACGATAACTCTGTGGCTCGCAGTACAGCTAAAAGGAATGGAAAGGAGATTGGTTATAACTTTTGGTCATGTTCACAGGTCCAGTGACAAAGCTTCAAGGTTATCTTTGCACAGAAATCCATGTGACAAAATCAACTGTCCTGGAACAGAAGAAAAAAATCAGGTTCAATCTCACTTTTACAGCCACTGGCCTCAAAATAAGAGGGAAGACAAGCTGTGGTTAAGTATGCCTGTACATTTTGTATGGCAACTACAAAAGATGCAGTAACTCTGGCAGCCATCTTGAGATGCTGGATCATTAAGACCTTAGATTCAAAGCTCATGCAAATTACAAAATCCACTGATTGTTCCAAAGTAACAAATAAAGCTAGCCATATTTGACTTGGATAACAAACCCTGCAATTTTATACATTTGAACGTATGGAAAAACTCAAACTTTCCTATAGTCCTAAAGAAATAGACCAATTTTTCTACTTGCACCTTCCAAAGATATAGGCCACAAATGGCTACAAAATGATCCTTACTTTAAACTTTGGGAAGAATTCCTTGTATCCACCCTTCAGGATGTATAGCTCTGGGTAGTGCAGTTTTGGGTAGTCTGTGCCATTCACCTCACGATCCTTTTCCCGCAGGAATCGACACCTTCAGACAGTTGATAAGTTACATCAACAGGAATATTTGCCAATGTGACAAAATATACAGAAAACCATTTTGGCTCATCCCAATGGCAACATGACTAGCTACTGTAGAGGTTTACAGCATGGAAACAGACCCTTCAGCCCAACTTGTCCATGCCACCCAGTTTATAACCACTAAGCTAGTCCCAATTACTCATGTTTAGCCCATATCCTCTATACTCATCTTACTCATGTAACTAAATGCTTTTTAAAAATCAAAATTGTACCCACCTTAAGCCTATGCCCCCTAGTTTTGAACTCCCCCACCTTTGGGGGAAGATTAACTATCTAGCTGATCGATGCCCCTTATTTTACAGACCTCCATAAGATCAGCCCTAAGCCTCCAAAACTCCATGGGAAAAGTTGTTCCAGTCTATCCAGCCTCTCCGCATAACTCAATCATCAAGTCTCGGTGGCATCACAGTAAGTCTCTTCTATTGTTTCTAGTTTAATAATATTCTATAATAGGTGACCAGAAGTGTACACAGTATTCCAAATGTGGCCTTACCAATATCTTGTACAACTTCAATAAGACACCAACTCCCACATTGTGTTCTGACCAATGAAACCAAGCATGCCAAATGCTTTGCCACCTTGTCTACCTGTGACTCCACTTTCAAGGAACTATGGATAGTTATAAAACAGATCTAGGAGTACTCCTAGATCTGTTTTATAACTATCCAACTAAGTCCTGCCCTGGTTTGATCAAATGTATCACCTCGCATTTATCTAAATAAACTTCATCTGCCAAAGAACATTACAACACAGGAAGGCCCTTCAGCCCTCCAAGCCTGCACCAACCATGCTGCCCAATTGAATTAAAACCCACTACCCTTCCAGGGACCATATCCTCTATTTCCATTCTATTCATGTATTTGTCAAGGTGCCCCTTAAAAGTCACTACCATATCAGCTTCCACCACCTTCCCCAGCAACAAGTTCCAAACACCCACTACTCAAAAAACTTGCCTTGTACATCTTCTTTAAACCTATGCCTCCTAGTAAATGACTCTTCCACCCTGGGAAAAAGCTTCTGACTATCCACTCTGTCCATGTCCCTCAATCTTGTAGACTTCTATCAGGTTGCCCCTCAACCTTCGTCATTCCTGTGAGAATAAACCAAGTTTCTCCAACCTCTCCTCATACCTAATGCCCTCCATACCAGGCAACATCCTGATAAGTCTTTTCTGTACCCTCTCCAAAACTTCCACATCCTTCTGGTAGTGTGGCAACCAGAATTGATTATATTCTAGGTGCAGCCTAACTAAGGTCCTATAAAACTGCAACATGACTTGCCAATTTTTAAACTCAATGCCCTGGCCGATGAAGGCAAGCATGCCATATGCCTTGACTACCTTCACCTGCGTTGCCGCTTTGTGACCTGTGTACCTGTATACCCAGATCCCTTTGTGTATCAATACTCTTAAGGGTTCTGCCATTTGTTGTACATTTGCTGTCTGTGTTAGACCTTCCAAAATGCATTACAAATGCATTCGTCAGTCCACTGGCCCAATTGATCAAGATCCTGTTGCAATTCAATCTTCAGCTTAAAGACAATGACTTTATACCTATTCCACTGAAAATGTATCCAATTTTAGTCATGCAAGCATTTTGTTCTACACAACATTGGAGCAACTCTCCTGCCCCAAGCACCTGACGTGACGCAGTCAGCTAGGGGGTTACTGTAGGTGAAGACCAACTCAATTCTCTCAATTCCGAATATGGTCTTTAACAAGTGTTGACCTTCTTGAGTCATGCAAATGCTCCCCTGGAATGTCCTGAAGACTAACCAAATCCTGCTCCCAACCAATGCCTGCAAATATGGTAAACCCCAATCACTGAACATACAATGTTCAGCAATACAACCACACATCCCACCCACCCCCTCCCACCTTATTACCAGAGATTGATTGGGCTGCAGAGCCCATGCCAACTTGCTTCTCAGACAACACGCCCTGTAGACGAATGCCTGTTTCATCACCCAATGCAAGGTGCAACCATGCTTTGTGTTCTAACACCAGAAAATGCTACCCATCATAACCATAATACATAGGTACTGGTGAAAGGCCGTCAACCTGAAACAACTGTTTTTGTCTCCACACGTGCTGTTTGACTTGTATCACTTTGAATTCTAATATCTGTTTTTTTTTTAACAACAAAGCACAAGGGATAATGATCAGTCTCTACAATGTAGTCTAAAATTAATGTTATAGTTTCCATGTATGTTACTGTTAATAGCCCAAAATCAATCCCACAAGATGAATACAAATGAAAACACTAAACAATGGGCTAAATTTAGACATCCAATTGTACCCCCCACCCCCTCCCATCACTTCAAGAGGCAAGTAACACAATGTACACTTAACCAGGGAAGCAAATTCCTCTAAACATTTGAGGCTTATTATGAGCTGTGGAAGTTACAACTTACATTCGTGGGGCCCGCTCAGATGAGAATTCGCAGTGGAAAATTATGATCACTCTTTTGGCCTCGTCAACTGGAACAATGGGTTTCTTCAACAGAAAATTCTCCATCTCATCCTCCATGTGCAAATTAAGGGCACCCTTAAGGCAAATTGACAATAAGGTTTGGAGTCCTGAAGCAGTGCAACTTTATCATTTAAAGCACTAAACAATACCATGCCTCCCTGTTCTCCCACCCACCCCCTGCCAAGGCTGGCTTTATCAATAAGTAACAAAATAACTGCTTAGTGCTACTGGGCATGGTTACCATCTCATGGTACAAATCAAAAAACTTAAGAGTTTGATAGACAAGAATCTACCTTACAGATATCCACGCACAGACATTAATTTGGTGATTCACATTCAAACTTACTTTAATGTGTCCCCCTTCATACTCGTACGGATAACGGCAATCAAAGAGTAGGAACCGCTCGACAAATCGGTCAAATTTCCCATTTAACAACTGAATTACCTGGAATGCATTAGGGAAAGAAAATGTCACTTTCACCATTCACAAACTGCACTATAAATTGGCAGAACCAATGGATTCCAAAACTCATGAATATTTGTCATCCACTGTACACACTCAGGGATAACACCTCAGTGACAGGCTGAAGGAGTGATCCTGACAAAGACAGAGGGCTGCCTAGTATCAGGCAATAGAAAGCAAAAAGCTCTACTGAACATTCTTCAGTGAACTGAAACTCAAATGTGGGGATTTCTATAAAACAAACAACAGATTCAATTGAGACTTGCTTTGTCACCAGAAACTGACTTAAGGATACATTTTTCTATGTCACCTTAAACAAGACAACACGGAGGCACAATGGTTAGCACTGTTGTCTCAGCGCCAGGGACCTGGGTTCGATTCCCAGCTTGGGTCACTGTGGAATTCACACATTCGCCCCGTGTCAGTGTGTTTCTGTTCTGGGCACTCTGGTTTCCCTCCCCCCCACAGTCCAAAGATGTGCTGGTTACATAAATTGGCCACGCTAAATTCTCCTGCAGTGTACCCAAACAGGCATCAGTGTGGCAACTAGGGAGTTTTCACAGTAACTTCATTGCAGTGTTAATGCATGACTACTTGTGACTAACAAATAAAAGTAAAAAATAAACCAAATATACATCTTGACCCATATTAAATATGGGTTGTGTGTTGAGTCCAGCAGTAGTGTTTTGTACTGGCAGATCAAAAACAAAATCAAATAAAACATTTCCAAAAACACACTAATTCTGTGCAGTATGTTAGTGATACTACAGCAGCAGTTAGCCAAACAGGACAAGTTTTAGTTCCACAATGCTAGGGAAGAAACAGATTCTACAACTTCAGCAGGAAGTATTCGTAACTACTTACCATGTCTGCAGTTATATATTGTAGCTCTTGGTGTCTTCCTTCTACAGTAGGCAAAATATATGGCTGTGGGGAGTAAGTTCACAAATTGAGTACAAGGAGATGTGCAAGTTACAAAGTGCCACTGCATGTTTACACTTAGCAAGTCTTTCTGGTATCAGAAATTATAATTTCCTCAAATCTTGAGTTCTGATCCCAAAGTAGGGCAATTGCACATTGGGGCTATATTCAAATTTGGTTTAACTTAAAACTAGAAAGTGCTAGTTTGGTTATGATTATACTTGACTTGCAATTCTATAAAATATCCAGTGCTTAGAATAAATGAGCCACCTTGTATCAACACTATGGTGGCCAAATGGGCCATCTAAAATGGTGATTTGTAAAGCACTCTGGGACAACTGAGAATGAACTAAAATGACAGGCTGCAACCCTGATGAGTGAATAAACAGGATATGGGTCATCTCCAGGATGAAAGGAACTTTATGGTCACACTGGGTTATATATCAGACACAAGGGCGCCATGAACCCTTATTTAGGAGGGCGGTATGTGACCTACGTGCCTTCAGCACCTACAGACATGGCTGTTGGGGACACACCAAGATCAGTGTGGCAGCACCTGATGGGACTCTTATCAGGGATCAAGTTCTGATTGATTGATAGGCAATGGCCAAAAGGGGCATGAAATCTAACAGGGTATAAGGGTGCCGCTTAACCAGGAATCTCTCTCTGACCCCCACAAACGAGCTACAATGGTGACCATCGCCAGTAATGACCAGCATGAGGACAGCCACCACACCTGAGAAGGAAGACCAGAGCACCAGACCAGACTACACAAACCACAGATAAAGGCCAATATCTGCTTGGGTACTTGCCGGTCACGCAAAGTCAAGGTCTTGTACTGGACTTGAACTTTAGTATTTGCTGCAAGATAACTTATTGTTGGTTGGGTGGGTGATTATTGATTGCGTGGGTTTAAATATTGGTTGTACTAACAAGACGTCTACTTGTAGTTATTTGTCCACTGTATAAGGGTTAAAACAGACTGTGCAGCAGGCAACACTATTCACACTGTTCAAGACATTGCACAGTAATTCAAGTAATTCATTACCTACAAGTTATTTATACAATTAAGGTAAATGTACACAGCAAGCAAGGTAAATGTATGGTAACAATGAGATTATAAAAACTGGCTTGAAAGAATGCTAGAATGACTGAGGAATCTGCACAGCAAAATCCTAGATAGCAAAAGATTCATGCAAGTTCACAATTCAGATACGTTCCTCCTCTTCCCCCACAAATGAGATTGTTCTGCAAAGTGCAGTTAATTAACCAAAGTGATAAAGTTTGGGTCTTAACCACCCACTTGTTGACAAATGCAAACAAAGTATCAGTGGAGATCACCCCCTTATCACTGGCAGAAGACAATATCTGTGGGGCACTTGTGGCAGATTTTGCTTTTAGCTTATTCAGCCAAATTATCTTGCCAGACCTCAAAAGTGTGAAGCTGAAATCCCATTATCTGATGGAAGAATGCCAATCAGTTGAGATTGCAGACAACTAATAGAGAAAGCAATGGTTAGTTCTCACAACTAATCTGTAAATACAGACTGAAGATGACTGGCATGGTGGGCCCTGCAGCTAAATGGCCTGTTGACAGTTCATATTGACGCATGAATATGGCCACTTGGCCAACAGGATTGTATTCCAACAAGCTCAAAAATCAGAAAAATTGCTTGTTAATTATAGGAGTGTCACAGTGGTTATCATTGCTGCCTGCCAGGGACTTGGTCAATGTTTGTGTGGGTTTCCTCCCACAGTCAAAGCCTGGTTAGGTGCATCAGCCACGCTAAATTCTCCCTCAGTGTATCTGAGCAAGAGCTGGAGTGTGGCAACTGGGGGGGTTTTTCACAGTAACTGCATTTCTGTGTTAATTAAGCTTACACGTGACACTTAAATTCAGTCAAGCCTGTCGCTACATGGAAGATACACAACTACAAAATAAACTAGCCTATGCTGTGACATCAACATGAAGGTTCAACAAGCTCAAAAGGCAGAAATCAGAATACATTCACCCAGAAGTCTGAGTTTCTAACCCTGACATTCTGCAGCATCAATACCTTCAGTAAAGCCACAGTGACATTTAACATGCGACATGTCAGCCCAAGTCACTGTCTTTTGCAGCTTTAGAACCGGAGGTTACTTATGGTTAACCACAAGGCTAACTTCAAAAAAGGTCACTAACAGGTGTGACTCAAACAGTTCCGTTTGAGAGCTCCATCGTATGATAGATCAATGTATTTTTAAAATCGTCATCCTGAAGTCCTCTGAAAAATTTTTGGTTAACAGGCTGGTCTATAATTCTAATTACCTTCTACATTGCAAATCCCTAGATATTAGTATACAATCCTTTATGGAACTTCTAGATCAATGGCACATTGCAAGTCTGCTAGGTTGTGTGCATCCAGTTTATATTTGTGGTCTTGAAGTGTGCAGTGCAGATAAAGATAGAATCAAGTTCAGTTGTGACAACCCATGTACAAGTAATTCACAAAATCTAATGTCTTTAATGGGAAGAAATCTACTTGCAGGTGCTGAGCCCCACAACTGCCCTCCAAAAATGGACTGACAAGCCACATACATCAAGGAGTAATTAGGGATGGGCAACAAATACTGGCCTTGGTGGTGACACCCATATCTCATGAAAATGTTTTCCTTTATCTGGGCTCAATTTGTAGGATGGTCTTTAGATAGGTGAAACCACAAGCACTGCCATGAAACGTTAGGAAAAAATTACAAGCCATTTGAATCAATGGACTTGATGCACCTCAGTTTTAAACAACCAGCTCTTTATCTTGTAGCTATGTCCCCCAGTTTGAGACACTCCCGTTAGTGAAAACATCTCGTCATCCATCCTGTCAAGCCCCCTCAGGATCTTGTATGTTTAAATAAGGCCACCCCCTCACTCTGACCCAGACTATTTAGGTTCACTTGACAGAATAACCCTCTTATCCCAAAAATTAGCCTAACAATATATCGGTATTCCAGAGAAGGTACACTCAGTTGATCCCAGGTAAGAAGAGACAGATGGAATAGGTTGGGTCAGTACTCAGTGACATTTAGAATAATGAGGCAACCTTATTGAAACATACAGGATTCTCAGGCAGTTTGGAGTCGATGCTGAGAGGTTGTTTCCCCTTGCAGGGGAACATAAGAACATAAGAAATAGGAGCAGGAGTAGGCCATCTAGCCCTTCGAGCCTGCCCCGCCATTCAATAAGATCATGGCTGATCTGTCGTGGCTCAGTTCCACTTTCCCGCCCTCTCCCCATAACCCTTAATCCCCTCACTTATCAAGAACCCATCAACCCGCTTCTTAAAAATATTTAGCAAGGCAGCCTCCACCACTTCAACGGGCAGAGAATTCCAGAGATTCACCACCCTTTGAGTGAAGAAGTTCCTCCTCAACTCCGTTCTAAACCACCTCCCCTTTATCTTGAGGCTGTGCCCCCTAGTCCTACTGTCTTTTTTGAGCGGGAAGAGTCTCTCCACCTCTATCCTATCCATCCCATTCATCATCTTACACTTCTCAAATAAGAGATGGAGGAATTTCTTCTTTGGGTGCTGTCAACTATGGACTTTACTATTGGAAGCTGTAGAGGCTGGGTCTTTATGCTGAAGTAGACAGATTTTTAAAATCAGCAAGGGAATCAAGGGATAAAGGAGGAATATCGAATTGAGAATACAAGATCATGTTGGCCTTAGCAAGAGATACTGACCCAATTCAACTTTTCCCACTTAAAAAAATCAACAGGCTTCATGAAACAAACCAGGATCCAGAAAGAAATCCCAACCACCTGGAGTGGAAAAGTGTGCAGAAATTCCATACCTTTGTAAAATCTCCAATCATATGTCTGCAGTCATCAATTTGAAGCACTTTTTCAATTTCAGCATCACAGAAAGACTTGGACCGTAACAAAGAACGCTGCTTCTAGATAGGGAAATGAGGGAGAAAACAGGTTTGCAAACTAAATGCCAGTGTCTGATTTTTAACGTACAATCAAGTTCAGAACTGATGGCAAGAATTTTTCAAATGAGTACACTGAACTAAGTTCCAAGCCATGTACAAAGGAGGAGAGTTAATTGACTGCTTAAGGCTTGATGGAACTTACCTTACCCCTATTGTTTTCTGCCTATTCACCAATTCTCAATCCACACCAGTATATTACTTCTCAATCCCATATGCCGTTTACTAACCTTTTGCATGACACCTTACCAAAAGCCTATTGAAAATACATCACAGCTACTATTGCACGCTCATCTATCCTGCTGGGCACATCCTCAAAAAAAAACTCAGGCTGGTCAGAATTTCCCTTTCATAAATCTCTTCATATCCTTTAGAATGTTTGCATGTGCATTTCCTGCTACTGAGTCAGATTAACAGATCTGTAGTTCTCTCTCCTTGCATAAATAGTGGAGTTACATTTGCTACCTTCAAATCTGCAGGCATTGTTCCAGAACGTAGAATTTTGAAAGTGTTGCCAATGCACGCATCATCTCTGCAGCTACCTCTTCCAATGTTTAGTTCATCAGGTCTAGGGGATTTATCAATTTAGTCTCAATTTCTCCAGCACCACATTTTTACCAATATTAATTTTAGGTCCTCAATCTCACTTGCCCCTTGGCTGCCAATATTTCCTACAGTTTTTTTAGTATCTTAGTATCTTCCTCAAGACTTATTTAGCTTCCCTGCCATTTCCTCCTTATACATTATAAATTCTCCATTATTTGCCTGTAATGGGTAAATCCCATTCCCATAGCTTTTAGTCTATTTTATGTGAAAAGGATGCTTTGTTCAAATGTGGTGGCCTAGAAACAATTCCTACCAAGGTTTGCTGCCCCTTGTATTTCTTTACTCCATCCAAACTGACTATCCTCTTGCAATTAGGTACTAATGCGATCCTTTGTTAACAGCGTGACCTTATTTTTCTCCTATCCTTCCTAAATGCCAAAAACCCTTAAACTTTCAGTTCCAAGCCTTGGTTGTCCTGTAGCCACATCAATTTCAATCCACCAAGAATAAGCCTAGTCAGCTCTCAGCAGAATCAGAATCCTACAGTGCAGGGGAGGCCCTGTGGCCCATGCATGAAAGGCCCCGACTTGCCCACCTAATCCCACAGATTTGAATGTTATGTGCCAAGTACTCATCCAGGTACTTTTTAAAAAGGATTGAGGCATCCCACCTCCACCACCCTTCCAGGCAGCACAGTCTAGACAGTCATTACCCTCTGGGTAAAAAGTTTATCCTCAAATCCCCCCCTAAACCTCTTACCCTTCACTTTTAAGTTGTGTCCCCTGATAACTGACCCTTCAATGAGGGGGAACAGCTGTTCCCTATCTGCATTGTCCATACCCCTCAATCAGCTCTGCTCCAGAGAAAACAATCCAAGCCTATCCAACCTCTCTTTATAAATGTTCCATCCCAGGCAACATCCTGGTGAATCTCTTCTGCATCCCTTCCAGTATATTCATGTCCTTCCTATAAATGTGGCAACAAGAACTTCAGAATTCCAGCTGTGGCCTCACCAGAGTTTGATACAATTCCATCATGACCTCTCTGCTTTTGTAATCTGTACTCCAATTGAGAAGGGAGAGAGAGTGTGCCATATGCCCTTTTCACCACCCTATGAACCTGCCTTTTTGCCTTCAGAGCACTATGGACAGTTGTCACAAAATTGAGATCCTCAAATTACTCATTAATAATCTTCCTGCCATTATTCAGTCAATTATAAACCCTACCAGGACTCAAGCTCACCACTTTTTCAGCACTCGCTTCTTCGGTTATGCCAGCAAGACTTCTTCTCCGTTTATTCTTCACTGGGGTCTCTTCATCTTTGGGCCGATCCACCCGTTTCAGGATGGACCGCACTTCAGGGCCTGACGTGGGAGATTTGAAGTTGTTGGCACAAGACCATTTGTTAGGAGTTCCCTAAGAGTTAAGGAATGTTACCAAACTGCATATATACATATAAACATTTTTTGAAATATTCAAAACCTGCTAAGTCTCAAACTGAACAGCCACAAACTCACATCATTCACAGTTTCCTGTGTGATCTCCTTGCTAGCCACAAGTGGAGCTGTAAGCAGATTGGCCATGCCAGAAGGTACATCAGCATCATTCTGTAAAAAAAATTCAACATGATGCTTCAATCAACAAAAGCAAGTGATCAGGAATGAATATGCACTGTAGCCTCCATTCTATTGGGGGCAACTTAGATCTCATGACTTGGTCAATAGGGTGAAAATGTTAGTTCATAAAATGTGGGTTACTGGCAACCAACAATTTTATCCAAGTGCAAATAGCCTATAGACCATGACTAGTACTGTAACATGTAGTGACTGCAATTTGCAATTCATTCAGTGGTTGTATTGCTGTAAACAGAACCCAAGAACAGACTTATAATGGTGCACAGCTGTTAGTATTGCTGCCTCAGCACCAGGAATCTGGGTTCAATTCCCAACTTGGGTCACTATGTGTGGACTCTGAATGTTCCCCCTATGTCTGTGTTTCCTCTGGATGCTCTGGTTTCCTCCCACAGTCCGAAAGACATGCTGGTCAGGTGCACTGGCCATGCCAAATTCTCCCTCAATGTACCTGAACAGGCACCGAAGTGTGACAGCTAGGGGGATATTCACACTAACTTCATTGCACTGTTAATGGAAGCCTACATGTAAACCTAATAAACAAACTTTCACAGGGCAACAGACAATTCATAGCTCAAAAGGAGTATACACGCTTTGGGGGAGATGTTGGCTGGAGAGGCAGGAGAAGAGAGCTCAGGAAGTGTCAAAGCAAAGGCTTAGCAATGATCTCACTGAATGGCACAGAAGGATCACAGGACCCAACCTACTTTGTTTTCCATGTTAAATAGAGGTGCAAAATTTTACAACAATTCTAATCATGCTCAGTTATGCCTGTGAAAATAGGCTGATGCCAGTACAGTATATATGCAGACAGTTCTCAATTCTTTGGGTTTAGAAACAGCTAAACACTTTACCTCAATATCTTCATCGAGTAACTCCAAAAATCCATCATCTTCATCATCAAAAGAGGTTAGTGAGGATTTGCGTAGAAGGACTGGGCTACTATCAGTTGACACATCATCTGAAGGTGAAAACTACAGTAAAAAACATTGTTAATATATTACAGCTTTGCAGCCAAGGATCAGATTTGCTTCCAACTCCACAGCTCAACAGGAAAGAGCTGACTAGCAATATTTCAATAAGCCAGACACCCAGAGGAGTTTGGCTTTCCCAACATAAAGGGAATTAAATGAGCAGCATGAGATTAGGGGTAGAGGCAAATCTCATTTGGGATTCATTCAAGGGAGGAGAGCATTGCTGGCTGGTCCAGGATTTATTGCCCATCTCTAATTACCCTCGACTTGCTAGGCCATTTCATTGCTGCGGATCTGAAATCACATTTAGTTATGTAGGACATTAGTGAAGCAGGTGGGCCTTTACAACGGTTTTAATTCCAGATTTTTGTCGCATTCAAATTTCAGTATCTGCTGTGGTGGAATTTGAACCCAGGTCCAGCAACAATACCACTATGCCACTGCCTCGTCCTGGGTAACGCGTAAAAAACAAAAGAGCAATTGCTGCATCATCTAATACATGGAGGGGAAAGGAATAAAGCATGAATATGAGGAGGCCTCCAACAACAATCAGAAGAACCAGAAAGAAAGTGCACGCCACTGGAATCACATTGTACACAGGTATCAGGAAGATGTGGGCTGGAGTTCAGAGTTAGAAAACAAGAAAGTTATTTGCAAAAGGAATGAACTATCTAAACAAACAGTCAACCCAGATAGATATGGTACATTTACTCATCTTTCATACATGACGACCCCAGTGGTTGTGAAGATTATAAATTTCAAAAGCCAGTTGACAGGTTAAATCTACCCGTGGGTTAAAGCAATGGGCAAGAGTTAGGTGGATCACTTGAAGCCAAATTCAGAGTCTCCAGAGTGCAATGACAGCAAGCACCAATGGGCATTAGCACTGCAGGACAAGATTAAGGAAAACAACTAGTATTTTCTGAACACCCGCAGCTCATTATCTATTCTTCCCATAAAACACCTTGGAACATGTATCATAAAAAGGTGTTACAAGAACAAATGCGTCTGAAAAGCTAGTTAGATTCTGCCTAGAATCCAGGAGGTAAGTGTGGGGGTAAAGTGATACTGAAAGCCACTTCAGTCACGCTGATGAAAAGACTGCAACACCACTGGGGCAATGGAAGAGGGAGTCGAGATCTTACCGTTTCAGCATTTAACAAATTATGACTTTAAGTTACTTGCCATTAATGCAGGTGCAGAACTTGGCCTTGGAGTTTGTCTGCTCCCACTAGAAAAGGTACAGAGACGGTTTCGAGAAACTGGATGAACTGGTTTTTTGAACTCAAACCCTTCCTGTAAAGTAGAAATAGGTGAATTTATGTACAAGAGACAAGCAAAAAAAGCCCAACGACATGGAATTTTCATCAATTGTTATTTCCTGGAGTTCAGTTGGAGATCTAAAGCTGCTTCACATTATTTAATAACAAGGAATAGCACAATAGGTCCTTTGGCCCACCAAGTCTCCACTGACACCTTTCTAAGCTAAAGTCCCTTTGCTTCTACGTGGTCTGTATCCCTCTATTCCTTAATGTATCTGCTTCTATTCTGGCAATATATTCCAGGTATTTATCACCCTCTTAAATCTTGCCTCATCTCCTTTAAACTTTCCCCCTTTTACCTTACACCAATGGCCCCTACTAATTGACATTTCTAACCTGGTAAAAAGACTGACTATCCATTCTACCCATGCATGTCTCAGATTTTGTAAACTTTTATCAGGTTGTCCCTCAGCCTCTTGATGTTCGAGTGAAAACAAACCAATTTTGTCTGAACTGTCCTAATAGCTAATACACTCCAAATCAGCAGCCTCCTGGTAAACCTATTTTGCAAAGCCAACATTCTTCTGGTAGTGCAGCAACCAGAACTATGAATATTCCAAATATGGTCTAACTAAAGTTCTATACAGCTGCAACATGGCTTGCCAATATTTACATTCTTATACAGTGACCAATGAAGGCAAGTATGCCATACACTTTGATGACCTTATGCACTGATGTTGCCATTTTCCAGGAACGGTGGACCTATACACCTAGATGCCCTGCTTCTAAGGGTTCTGCCACTTTCTATACACTGCCCTCCTGCATTAGGACTTCCAAAGTGCATCACCATGCATTTATCTGAGTCAAATTCCATCTGTCATTTCTCCCATTAAACTTGCATCCCCGTATTGCTTGTGTTTTTAAACTAGCAATTCAAGTACCTGGTTGCTGAGCAGAAGTGTCCATTATGTGTGGGAATGCCTTTGCCCACTTGAATTGCTGAAATCCACAAGCATAAATACTAATACCCTTAAGCCATTTGAAGGAAAGCATGAAAGTTAATTCAGGGGCACACAAGACCCAAGAGAAGTCTGAAATTAGATGAAAATACAAGGGAGAAAAAGCATAGACAGCTTAGAATCATTGAGGGACCAGTTGTACTGGTGTTGGGAAAATATCTACTTCATCTTTACTGTCAAATTAAAAACTGCTAACAAAATTGTAGAAAAGATTTAATTTGGCAATTAAAGGCCTTAACTGATTGATCTAAAACCAGAGATGGTTATAATCACTTGCCCTATGATAGCACTGGCATTTCTGGGCTACAATTTTGAAAGAATACCAAGTAGGCTATTGGTTACCCCAAAATTTCCCATCCTTCATATTCATAATTACTTGACAGATAGTCAAGGAACTCACATTTTCTTTGTTCCGTTCAGTGGAGAGGCGGCCAGCACTTCCTTTGTGAAACACTTCCGAATCTAAAGAGTCACACTGGCTTGACTTAAGAGCAGGACTTGATCCAAGAAGTCTCATCTAGAAACACAGAAGTATAGGGACTTAGTGTAATTCCCTAAGCATTTAATTCTGTGTTGCTACTTGTGCTTCTAGGCAGTATTGAAGTTCCACATGCAGACAAAGCCTTTCCTATGGCAAGCTGAGTTCACACTAGTCTCATGGTCAGAGGATGTCAAACACCAGTGTGCTCAAATGCAATAAACTATATGCAGAAAACTTCATATCTTTATTAAAAGCAGCCTTGTTCAAAATGAAAGTTCAAGGCTCTTGGCATTCAAATTGTTTGATGCAATTTTAAGTCAGTGTATGCAGGCAGGCAGCTGCTGATTTACAACTGTGTGGCAACCAGGAACAAGCAGCTGTGCATCTTGAAGATGCAGTGCTAAGATTAACCCCACAACTAATGTCTCCATAGCAACTGCCCTCAAAAAACTTCAATGGTGCACTACATTGAGAGCACGTGCCAGGCAATCCTGAAATGTTCTGGTGTGGGGCCCTTAGCTAAAGCAGCTCAACAATGGGAGCTGGGAGTAATACAATGAGTCAGTAATTTAGCTGTGTAAGGAGGAAAACAAAACATTTTTGGTTTTGCCTCATTGGATTTTCAATGATACCTGCTGAAACCACAAAACACAAACTTTTTCACACAGGAAAATGAGCACAGGAATATACAACATGGTTCAGATATAGAAGTAAAGCCAACTTATTAAATTGCAGAAGAACAAGTTCAAAATGGAGAACAAGTTCAGAACTCTTAAGCAATCCACCTGAAGAATAGATTCCCCAAAGAGGCAAATACTTCGAGTAACTGAACAAAACAGAAGCTGAAAAGTGGGTGGGATGAATGAGGTAACATGCACATCAGACTCCAATAAAAGATTCATATAGGATAAATCTTCATCTTTGTGCTGGGAGATGAAGGAGGAGCCTTCATGGGTCAGGGAGAATTCCGATCCTTCAGAATTTCTGCATCTCTGCACCTCAAAATAGTTTGATTTGAAAATTTTAGCCACAGCAATATTTCTGCATCATGAAATCCACAGCTGACCAAAGAATAAAAACTCTGCACCCACTCAAGATTCATGAAAACATTGACAATTGGAAATCTGTAATGATTCCTGCTACAGCATGCACTGCAAGTTTAAATGTACCAAAATCAAACAGTATTTCTGCTACTGTTACGGTAACAAATGAAGTTTTCAAATTGATAGATTTAAAGACAGCCTGGAAGAGCCACAGGATATATAAAAACCAGCATCTGGTGAAATGACTCACCGGAAGGGAGTTTATTCTTCTTATGGGGAACTTCCTGAAAAACAAGATCAACCTGTTAACATAAACAGCTCAGCAGCAGAAATGGCCAACTTGTTAATTCTTCAACCCACGATTCTCATGTCACAATTGTTATGGTGAAGGTGGTGGCTGCCATTTGGCCTGTTGTGCTTGAATCAGCTTTCCAACAAGCATCATGACTTGATACCATTCCACATACCCCTACACATCCATTCAAATAATTTAATGCCCTCTTCAAATCATCTAATATTCTACTGAATGCCTCAAATGAATCTGCCTCCACCACAATTTCAGGCAGTGCATTCCAGTCCCAAACACTTGAGAATATTCCACCATAAATACAGCCATTAATATGAGCTCCTGCAATGCCCTGGTCAGTTAGAGTCACAGATATAGAATGAGATAAATGAGTAAAGGCTCAATGATCCTAAGCGGTCACTAGGCTGCCAGTCACCATGTGGTGAACACACTGATTATCCAACAATGGAATATGATGGCACAAGGATATCATAGAACTAGCCCACTGCACCAGTGAAATTAAGACTGGGTAGGCAAAGGAGGAAGAGATTCTACAAGACAAGCCATGCAACTCAGCAAAAACCACAACATTAGAAACCACATCTGTCAGTTGCGATAAAAACATTTGACCCAATTCTACCAAAGTCAATAAACAGTGACACTGCTCTGGAACAGTAGCAACTGCTGTAAACACGTACACCAGGCTGCTCAAATACAGTCACCAAGACAAATGCTCCCATTGAATATGCCGAAAGCAAAATACTGCAGTTGCTAGAAATCAAAGAAAACAGGAATGCTAAAAACTTGGATTCAAAACACCAATGTTTCTCTCCCCACAGATGCTGCCAGACCTGAGTTTTCTAGCAATTTCCTTTTTAGCTTCACTGCTAGTTGATTAACTAGCCTTGTTTCTAGTTTTCTCTGCCCTTTGAATAGCAGGGTTACATTTTTCTACCTGCCAGTCTGGAGGCCATTCTAGAAATTTGCAAATTCCAGAAGATTATAATCAATTCACCCATCAATAACTGTAACCAACTCCAACTCCTGAGATAGTGGAGTCAGACACTAGAAACTTTTAAGCAGTTATTGGATAGGTACAAGCAGCACAACAGAATGACAGGGAGAGGATAGCTTGACCTTGGGTTTGGACATAGCTCGGCACAACAAGGGCCAAAGGGCCTATACTGTGCTGTACCGTTCTCAGTATACTGGGTCCATGGAACTTCAGTAATTTCTCAAACACCCTTGCATTATTCACTCTTCTAAACACGGTTTCCCCACAGCTTCCACTATGGCTATGTCAAGACAGATAATTTTCCTGGCAAAGGCACTCTTGGTTACTTTTGCAATTTTTGTTTTACATACTTGTAAATGCTCCCTAAATCAAAAGCTAGTGGACAGACAGGTTCAAGGCAGTGGAGGGATTCAAGGGGCAGACAAGAAAATATAATATTTGTTAGGACAGAAGAACAGGTAACAAGTATAGTTCTTGGAGTAGCAAGGACAAATTGAGCAGTGCACAATTCACAAGCAGTAACAGAAGAACTGTCCAAATGTTGCAGAAGTTCAGACAGAAGCAGCTCCAAGCTCATTTGCCAGCTCCTACTTCCCTAGATGGACAACATTGAAGGTGAAAGATAACACTTGGTGACAGACGGAATGTGGAAGAGAAATCAGAGCCTCGTGCCAAGTAACTAGGAGGATGCCATACTCTTCAGCCTGGTGCAACAGTGGTGGTGAGCAGGGGTGAGAGATGTGCGTGGAACCAAAAACATTGGCTTAGATTTTGCCAATGTTAAGCAGCCACAAGTATGTGATTTGTCCAGGTCTTTATCCACATTGGACATACAGTACAAACAGGCCCTTATAGACCATTGGCATTAACTCTAACACTCAGATTGGCAGCCTGGAGTGGAACTAAAAGCATGCATTGGAATGGGAGACAAAAGAACAGGGCAGATGCAGTCAGAGGAAAGTTATTTATGAAGGTCTCATAAGAACACAAGAACTAGGAGCAGGAGGCAGCCATCTGGCTTGCCCCACCATTCAACAAGATCATGATTGATCTTTGTGGACTCAGCTCCACTTACTCACACACTCACATAACCCTTAATTCCTTTACTGTTCAGAAATCTATTTATCTTTACCTTAAAAATATTCAACAAGGTAGCCTCAACTGCTTCACTGGACAGAGAATTCCACAGAATCAGAATGCTTTGGGTGAGGTACCTCAACTCAGTCCTAAATCTGCTTCCTCTTTATTCTGAGGCCATGCCCCCTAGTTCTAGTTTCATCTGCCAGTGGAAACAACTTCCCTGCTTTTATCTTATCCATTCCCTTCATAATCTTGTTTCAATAAGATCGTCCCTTGGTAAGATTGTCCCGGTAGCACAGTGGTTAGCACTGCTGCTTCACAGCACTAGAGACCCAGGTATGATTGCCAGCTTGGGTCACTGCCTGTATGGAGTTTGCACATTCTCCCCGTGTCTGTGCAGGTTCTCTGGGTGCTCCAGTTTCCTCCCACAATCTGAAAGATGCGCTGGTTATGTGCATTGACCTGAACAGGTGAACTGTGGCAACTAGGAGAATGTCACAGTAACTTCATTACAATGTTAATGTAAGCCTTATGACTAAAGTAAACTTTACTTTACTCCCGCATTCTTCCAAATTCCGATGAATATACTTCCAGTCCACTCAATTTCTCATTAGCCAACCCTCTCAACTCTGGAATCAATCCAGGTTAGCATGGGGTGGAGGGCAAAAAAAGATACAAGTGGCCATGTCAGAAAAAGATCCAAGGAAATCAAAGATGTGCCTGAATGTCAATTAACCCAATAGCTATACCACCTGAAAACAGCCTCTGAATTTGACTGCAGTTTTGAAATATTCGGTAAGCTGACATCAGCAAACTGAGGAAATTTCTCAATAAAGGACAGGTCCAACTTCATTTTGCAATGCATTAACTGTTCTGCAACGTGTTAAGCAAAACCCATTACCCCAAGAGAGAGAGGGTTACTTACTTGATAATCACTTTTCCAGATTCTAATATTGCTTTCTCAAACCTGTGTACAAAGAGGAGGAGATCTTCAGTTTCTGCTGTTACATTACAGACTATCAAACCAAAACATCTACTTTTAAAAGCCCATATAAAGTCACATGGCAACAATAGAAAGAGCATAGTATTAATATTATTAGCTGACAGGAATTTAAGGTTTCAGAATCAATACAATTTTTCCAACTGAATATACGAAAGTTGCTTTAAAGGGCACGGCAGCATTTAAAACTGAACAGCAAATTTGCTACTTTAGGAGCCCATTTTAATATTGGTGGATATTACCATTTTTACTTGTTAAACTCAACGTACACTTAGTTACTTGGTGGCTTTACGTCTGTCTGTGGATAACATGAATGCAAAATGAATGCAGACATTCTACACAAAGCAATTCTGAGTAAAAATTCCAAATGCCCTCAGCTCAAGATGGAGGGTCAAAATTGCCATTAACCATCCCCACAGGATGGCCTTTTAGACTTGCTGCTCACCACCTGTATGCAAATGAGTCCCTTTGTGTGGGACTGAGATTAGTTGTCAAGTTGCCATATGCCATGCAGGCAGAGTCCTATGAGACTGACCCTACAGCTGACAGCACCTTAATCAGGAAGGCACAAGCATCACTTAGAGACAACACAACAGAACAGGTCAAGCAGAAGAGACATGCACGTGCTACTTACCCTAGCCCAGCAGTCTAAAATCAGTGAGCTAGCAACAGATGGGATTATGCACTCACCACAATTACATGGAGGTCTCTAAGAATTTACTTCATTAGCACGTAAATAGTAATCCTGGAGAATTCTTTCTATTTATTGGAAAGTTAATGATATCTCTAAATGGAAATTCTAAAACTACATTTGAGTCAGCTCCTAGTTTGAAGCAGGTTAAAATCCCCATTTTTAAGTAATTTAGAGGTGGGATTGTTATAACCCATAGCCACAACTGCAAAGTTGGAAGCATCAGCTTTATAACATGGTGCCTGCTGCAACATATCCTCCTGTGCCAAAGTGTTATTCTTTAGACTGCAATAGGATCTTGCTAAGTTGGCAACAAAATGGCCTTAAAAAGATAGTAAGCAGGTGGTGAAACATTTGAATGGGACAGCACAGTGGCACAGAGGTTAGCACTGCTGCCTCACAGCACCAGGACCCCAGGTTCAATTCCAGCTTTGGGTCACTGTGTGGAGTTTGCACATTCTCCGTGTTTGTGTGGGTTTCTACTGGGTGCTTCAGTTTCTTTCCACACTCCAAAGGCATGTGGGTTAGGTTGATTGGCCATGTTAAATTGACCCTTCGTGCCAGGGGAACTCGCACAGTAAATGTGTGGTTATGGAAATAGGGTTGGACAAGATTGTGGTCGGTATGGGCTGAAGGGCCTCCTTCTGCACTGCAGGGATTCTAAGTAGTACACTGAACTGAAGCAAACAATTCTGAAAGAATACAGACCATTAGGTATAGGCCTACAGGTATTAAAAGCAGCTCAGATTGATGAGAAGCAGGACAGAAAAACACTGATTGGTAGGCTGTGACAGAACATGTCACTGAAGCCCAGCAGTCCACTCCTATTACAAGAGTGATCTAATAGAAAATGCACTGAATTCACTAAGCTGTTTGAAGTGAAGTCGTCCAACAGGCTGCTAAGCTGTTACAACTCTACCAGAATAAGTAGAAGTCCCTGCACAGTGTGAATGTTAGGGGCTTGTAGGAAGGGATCAAGGCAACAGACCCAAAGGAAACAGGTCCATTGAAAACAATGGCAGGGAGGTCACCAGTGACTGCAAGAAACTATTGCAGAGATGGGTAGAACACTACAAGTTGTTGCATGACAGTCCTGCAGCAATTGCACAAACTTTGTCTCTGCAGGAGGGAGGGCTCAGTACCCCAGGATACAAGTTTTAAAACATTCATTGCAAGACATGGTGTCGCTGACTGGCTGGCATTTATCACCCATCCCTAGTTGATGAGCTGCCTTCTTGAATTGCTGCAGTCCATGTGCCGACCCATCAGGAAGGGAATTCCAGGATTTTGACCCAGCGACCGCGAAGGAATGATATATTTCCAAGACAAGACTGACTTGGAGGGGAACTTGCAGGTGGTAGTATTCCCATGTATCTGCTGCCCTTGTCCTTCTAGATGGAAGTGGTTGTGGGTTTGGAAGGAGTTGTCTAAGAATCTTTGGTGAATTGCTGCAGTGCATCTTATAGATAGTACACACTGCTGCTACTGAGTGTTGGTGAAGGGAGTGAATGTTTGCAGATGTGGTGCCAATCAAGAAGGCTGCTTTGATGCATAATTGCAACCTACACAAGGATGATTACAGCAATTGCAACTATCAAGGCTTCTCCCTGCTGAAAATCTGAGGAATATATTGCCCTCATTGCAGATACTGTCAGAACACATTCACTTCAAATCCCAGTTATCATTTCAGAGCTGGAAGGTCATGTGTTCAATCTCAAGGGATCAGACTATGTGAGCAGACATTGTCTTATTTAAGCTACTACAGAAATTTGGCTGCTCAAAGTGATCTCTAAGGCCAGCTACGAAAGGACAATATTGAAGCCCTTCGCAATGTGTAGCAAGGTAAAAACCATTGTATTCTGGCATGGACACTGGCTATTCTCCTCTGCTGCTGCAATAGGCCTTCAAATCATCTACAAGGAGGTTTCTACTTGCTCAGAATTGACAGCAAGCTGTTTAGCCTTGCCCATCCAAGACCCTAAACAAGGGTGTGCCAAGTCCTGCATACTAACATTTCTTAGCAAAAACAACTTCAGTGACAAATAGGCATGCTCTCCCATGCTTGGGAAGAGTTGGGTTTGATCATCAACACCAGGAGGGCATATGGTGCAGGATGATAGATATCAGTTATCACTAATGCTGGAAGTTAAGCTTCACATTTCTCAGCTCCACAATCACCAGGAATCTGACACGATGCTGAAACCAACGTATGCATCACAAAAGCTGCAACTGTTATGTCCAAGCAGAATTCCATTGTGGAACAACAACTACCTGACTTAAGGCCAGTCCACAAGCCTGTATTCTCAGTGTATCCTTCTACAAAGCTAAGACCCGGCCAAGATAATCCAGTCAGGAGAAAAGATTGCATCTTCAGCAACTCTCGGCAGGACAGTCACCAACTCGGGTTTTGGGGGGGGGGGGGGGGGGGGGTGGTCATGGTGGGTACTAATTCTATCAGCAAACATTGCCAAACCAACATCTGCACGTGCAGACAGGTGACATCAATATACCCAAAAGGCTGGCCTATTATAACTGATTACCAGCTTTTCAGAGTTTAGCAGAGTCACTGCAGCTAAGATGGCAAAGGAGAATTAGGCCATTCAGCCCAGAATCTGCTCCACCTTTCAATGAGATCACGGCCGATCTGATATGCTAACCCTATCTCCACTTTCCTTCCTTATCCGCATAACCCTTAATCCCTTAAATTAAAAACATGTCCCTCTCAGCCTGAGCATACTTAAATAACCCAGCCTCTGCAATAAAGAATTCCACAAATTCACCACCCTCAGAAGAAATTCCTCATCTGTTTTAAATGGGCAATTCTTTACTCAGATTATGCCCTCTAATTCTAGACATTCCCAAGGAGGAACAATTTCTCAGCACCTATCCTGTCAAGGCCCAAGAATCATAGATACCTCAGTAAAAGTCACCTCATTCTTGTAAATACCAGTGAGTAAAGACCCAACCTAGTCAGGTCTACAACACAGAAAAAGGCCCTTTGGCCAATCATATCTGTGCTAGCCAAAGACAATCACCCAACTATTTTAATCCCATTTTCCAGTACTTAGCCATTATTCTATATACTTTGGCATCAAGTGTTCATCTAAATACTTAAATGGTTTAAGGGTCTCTGCCTCCACTACCCTTTGGGTGGAAAGGATTTTCCTCTCTTCCCCTTATCATTGATCCCTCCAAGAGGAAATGTTTGTTCTGGTCTCAATTTTATTCATCTTAATCACATCACCACCATCCCCAGTCTTCTCTGCTCCCAGAACTGCATGGGACAACTGCTGCCAATATTCACTAGCTTCTTTCCATCGTGTTTATGCTGACAAAACACAAGCAAAGGTATCTGGTTACGAAGGGAATTAACATCTGCTACCATTTGCTGAGGGGCTCAAAATATAAACACTAACAAAGCAGAGACAGTAAAGTGGTAACAGCAATTGTTAGTGACATCTGCACTAAATCTAGGCTACATTCTGAAGACTCTAATGGATCATCTCAGTTCACATCAATTCACCTGAACATTTATACACAACTCTTCAAATTTTGAGAACTTTTGTGCTTTGTTAACAGACTCCTGGGATCTCTTGCTTCAATATCAGATACCCAAGTGTTTTCAGTAGAGAAAACCACTGGATGAATAAAGCAGATATCGAATGTAACTAAATACAGTCAGTTGGTAACCTTATAAAAGGTAAAGACTTTGTTTTGGAAATCATGTTATTTGCATTTGAGCAACAAGGGTACAGGGATTGATTGTTATGAAAAGTAAACTCCAAGCACAGATAGGTTATACACCTCAACCACAAATCCAGGAAGAACTAGTGATGACAGACTAAAAACAAGGCCAATGTGAGTGAACTCAGTAGTAAGCCAAAGTTAGGAGCTGCATTCATTGATGCCATGCTTCCTTATGTTGTTTCTTTCCAGCTGACAGCTAGAATATCAAAGATGGCACTTTAGTTCCAAATTGAGCTCATGCCCGCAAGTCAGATCATCAGGTAGCTCATTAAAGACCAAAAGGGTTTGCACATGGAAGCAGAGCACATAGCCAAGATGCATCTAGTGGATGATAGAGTAGGCTGATGTGCCATTATTGGCCTGGTTTGATTTGTCCTGCTTTTCATACAGGACACAGCTGGGGAAATTTTCCAAACTGCCAGATAGATGCTAGTGTTGTTGGAACAGTTTGGCTAGAGGGAGCAACAAATTCTGGAGCATAAGCCTTCAGTACTATTGCCAGAATATTGTCAAAGCCCATAGCCTCACAGCATCCAATTCCTTCAGAGTGAATCAAATTGGCTAGGAACTGGCATCTGAAGGCTGAGAGGACCTCAGGAAGCCAAGATGGATCATCCACTCTGCATTCCTGGCTGCATGTCATTCCAAGTCCTTCTGCCTTATCTTTCCTATGTGCTGGGTCCTCCCAACATTGAGAAAGGGGACATTTGTGAAGCCATCTCCTCTTGGGAATTAACTTTGTATCACCATTCATGACCGATTGCAAGACTGCAGAGCTTCAACAATCTGACCCATTGGTTGTGGTGTTGCTTAGCTCAGTCAGTTGCATGCTGCTTCTGCTGTTTGCCAAACAAGTCATCTTGTGTTTAGTTTCACTAGATTGACACCTTGGCATGCACTCTTCATTGAGCCAGAGTTGATCCTCTGACTTGATGGTTAATGGTAAAGTAGGAATATGCCAATGCAGTTTGATCGTGATTGAATAAATTCCGATGACAGCACTTCATGGATTCTCAAATTTGAGTTGCTTGATCTGTCAGATCATGTAGATCTGTGTTAGAAATTGTTCTCACTGAACAAAGTCAAGGACTAGAGGACACCAATTTAAAGTGAATGGCAAAATAAGCAACAGAAACGAGGAAACATTTGTTTAAAAAGTTAGTGGCTGGAGAACTTTAAGGACTTTTAAAACTCCTCTCCAACACTGGCTGTACTCCTCTCCAAAACTATCAGTCACTCCTCAATCACTTCTGCAAATTTAGCCATTTAAAATTCAACAGGCGATAATTAAACTACATTTGCAAACATTTTCCCCTCACTCTGCAGGGCCAGAAGCAAACCTCAAAATGCTAGCAGTGAAGAAAATGTGGGTAGCCTGATTAATGTAGATGACAAAAAAATTGAGTAGCAGATGAGGAGGATTGTCTGAGGATATAGCAGGATATAAATCAGCTGAAGACCTGGGCTCAAAGATGGCAGATGGGATTTAACCCAGAGAAATGCAAAGATGTGATTTCGAAGGTCTACTGCAGAAAGTATGTGGTAAATGGTACAGCCTTTAATGTTAGCACACAGGGGTGTCTAGGCATGCAGATCCACAGTTCCCTGAAGGTCCACTCCAGTGGACAAGGTAGTCAGGAAGATGTATGGCATGCTGGCCTTCAGACAAAGCAATGAATATAGGAATTGGAAAATCATGCTGCAGCTGTATTAGACTATGGCTAGGGATATTGTGTATAATTCTGGTCGCCACACTACCAGAAGGATATTGTTGCACTGGAAAGAGTGTAGAAGAGATTTACCAGGTTGTTGCCTGGTTTGAAGGATATGGCCTATAAAGAAAGATTAATCAAACTTCAGTCATTTTCATTGGAGTGTCAGAGGATGAGGGGGGATCCAATAGAGGTTTACAATATTGTGACAGGCTTGGATAGAATGGATAGTCAGAGCCTTTGTCCAAGGCTCAAAGAGGTAAATACTCAGGGTCATAGGTTTAAAGAGAGAATGGAAGTTTAAAAGATGTTTAAGGGATAAGTTTTTCTGGATGGTGATGAATGCCTGGAACACACTGCCAGAGGTGGTGGTGGAAGCAGATTCTAAACATTCAAGAGGCATCTGGATAGATAGATGACTAGGTAGGGAAGTACAGGGATACGGACCTCTTAGAGGCAAGAAAATATTTGATTAGAGGGGCATGTGTGTCAAGCTTGGTGAGCCAAAGGGCCTGTTCCTGTGCTGTACTGTTCTTTGTGGTTAGTCTTCTTGTGCCATGGACAAATATTACAAGCATCACTGCCATTATGACAGAAAGAGGCCATTTTGTTTATCAAACCCATGTCAGGAGGATACTAAACTCAACATGGTTTTAGAGCAAAGATCTATAGGGAGTGAAAAATGAAACCTGCTGTGGAGACTCAAAACATGACCCCAAGGTGGGATAAATTTAGGATGATGCAAGTTACAGTCCACAGCTCTGCTTCCCCTTTTCTACATTGTTCAATACAGCAAACAGGCAACACAATAGCAGTCAATGAGATCTTTGAGCTGAAATCTGCAACCAATTGGGTTTGAATTCTGATCACCAAAATCAGCTAGGTCAGGGTTTCCCAAACTGAGCAATGGATCTCAGTGATCTCCCAAGTGCATCAGGGAACACCGCACACACTCAAATTGGTGCCCATTTTTGAAATAGGTGCCCATTTTTGAAATAGGTGGAAACAAATCAAATGTAAACAAGTCTTTCCTAGCTATAACAACATGTTAAGAATCAAGAGTCATGCTGTCACAAATACGTTCACCAGCTACATGGCACCTTCATGTTAACCCCTGAAAGTAGTACCCATGTTAGAAGTGGGTAATCTAAAGAGCTATTTCAAAATACTTAATTCTTGCACTCTAAACACCCCCCGCCTCCCTACAATCCAATACCCTTTAGTATATCCACCCCCTCCTCACATATCTTTGCATAATCCTTTGTGCAATCCTTTACCTCAAGACTCTTAGCAAGTTCTGACAGCTATGATTAATAGCACCTCAGGCATAAGTATAATTAGTAAGAAGTCTCAACACCAGGTTAAGTCCAACCAGTTTATTTGATAGTAATCCCACAAGCTTGTGGGTTCGCTATCAAATAAACTGATTGGACTCTAAACTGGTGTTGAGACTTCTTACTGTGTTTACACCAGTCCAACGCTGGCATCTCCACATCATGACAAGTATAATTATCCCAAAGTGCATAGCAAAGTGACTCAAGCTCACAGCAAAACAAAGTGAAATGGAGAGACAGGTAACAAATGCATTTCAATATGGAAAATGGTAACATGAAACAGTACAGCCTGTCAGAAAAGAGCAGTTTAGAAAAAAATAAAGGTGAAGAGATAGGAATTTTAAGAGATCCAAGGGTTCACATATGATATCTAAGACGACAGATAAAATATTAAAAAGGCAGCAACATTTAAGTTTTTCTAGAAGAGTGAAAATTAATGCATAATGCGTCCACCACAATATCTACACCATAGTGAAAGAACTCAGGCCCTTCTCTCCACCCTATCCCTGTAACACCATGCATTTACTATGCCTAATCTGCCTAACCCACATCTGAGGGGAAACTGGCACACCTGGAGAAAATCTGCAGACATGGAGAACATGCAAACTCAACAACCAATTCCAGAATCACACTCAGGCCTCTGATGTTGTGAGGCAGCCACTGTGCCACCTCACGTGCAGTTCCCCATTAAGGAATACATTGAATGGAGCAAGGTTTTGGAGGTGGGGGGGGAGGTATAGAGATTTCAGATAGTGGGAACATTTAAGAGACAAGGGGGGGTGGTGAAGGAATTTAAATGAAGGATCTTAAGATCTTTCTAAGCAGAGAAAGATTTTTCGCCTCCCCAGCCTGTGCAGCAAGGTTCAGGTAACAAAGCTTTCACAGTATGGAACTCTGAAGCAGTTAAGGCAACAAATCCTTTATAAAAAGTAGAGAAACATGGGGAGAGTATGGTAGCGGATTTAATTTTGGATTGCTTTGCAGGGCAAGCACAAAAACATCTGTGATGGTCTCCTGCTAAACAGCAAGACTATTGTACAAGAAACCGACTTCTGTCGGGAGGGGAAAAAAGTGAGGTAATTTGTAATAGCAAGTCCAGAAGTCTCGGGGTAGGTAATGAATGATGGCGAACCACATGTAATGAGTCAGCAAACTCAGTACTAAGTGCATTTAACGTACAGCACCAAGGAAAGCAGCAACGTATTCTGGTCACCTGTTCCTGCAAACTCAAAGGCCATGGCATATGTATGATACTCATGAATACAGACCCCATGTTAAAAACAAGAGCAGCTTTATCAACATATACTAGCATAACAGTTACAATTAATCCCAAGTCTTACTTTATATCCCTGTGCCTAATAAGCACAAGGCGAGTAGGAACTTACGTTTCGTCGATTGCTTTTTCATCTATTGGACTCGGAGAATCCATACAAAGCCCTGGGTAAGACACAAACATTAAGACAATTTGAATATCAGATGTTACTAGCCTTAGTAAAACCATGAGTGGGTACAGGAGTAGGCTATGTAGCCAACTGTCATTCACTAAGATTATGGCTCAAGTTCAAACTCCATTTTTGCATCCTATTCTTTCAGCATCCAAGCATATCTTGAAAGCAGAATCACCAAGCATTCTCAACCCTCTGGGGATGAGGATTTCAAAGATTCTCAATTCCGAGTGAAGAATAAATCTCCATAAGATTTCCAAATGGCCAACCCCACATTAGGGATCAGAGATACCTGGTTTCAAGCTCGCCAGCTAGAGGAACATCCTCAACATTTAATCATGTCAAGCCTAAGCATTTTAGATGTTTCAATTAAGATACTTTTATTCTATGAATGTAGACCCACCTTACACACTGATAGACCTCATGCTGCAGAAATCATAGAAGCCATACAGTACAGGAGGACATTCAGCCCATCGAGCCTGCACTGAATCCCACTCAGATCCTATCCCTGTAATCCCACATATTTACCCTAATCCCTCTGACACCAAGGAGCAATTTAGCATGATCAATCTACCTAACCCACACATCTTTGTAGTGAGGGGAAACCAGAGCACCTGTAGGAAACTCACACCGACACAGAGAACCTGCAAACTCCATGCACGGTGATCCAAGCTGGAAATTGAACCTAGGTACCTAGTGCTGAGACAGCAGTACTTCCTTGAATATCTGCATGCCTATGTTGGACCGTGCTTAGAATAAAAAACATACAAATGTTACAAATATACAATTAGAAATAAAGCTAAAGATTTGAGTACATTAGATGAAGCTCATCTCCATTACTCCTGAAAACAAGATAGTTAAGAGATGAACGATCAACTGGTAAGCCCCCTGTATATCCATTTGCAATCACAGCTGCTGTCTCCCACCGGGAGAAATATGCTGGATATTTGACAGCCAGGTGCCTCCAGCTATGGTGGCAAGCTGGAACATACACCAGCTCAGCAAAATAATGTGCCAGCAGAGAACCCAGCTGTTCCTCAGCAGAGGATGATGTACCCAACAGTGTCTATTCAAGAGGCTTAATTCTAAATCTCCAACTGCAGCATAGAATCGACAGCACAAACTGCCCATTTGGCCCAACTGCTCAATATTCTCTGCCCGTTGAAGTGGTGGAGGCTGCCTCGCTAAATATTTTTAAGACGTGGGTTGATGGGTTTTTGATGAGAGGGGATTAAGGGTTATGGGGAGAGGGTGGGAATGTGGAACTGAGCCTTGACAGATCAGCCATGATCTTACTGAATGGTGGGGCAGGCTCAAAGGGCTAGTTGGCCTACTCCTGCTCCTATTTCTTATGTTTATGTTCCACACAAATGTCTCTCCATTCTACTGCATCTAACTCTAACAAGGCCTTACATCCTTTCTGAAAGGAATGCGTCTAGTTCCATAATTCATGTTTCAGGAGTATAACCTTCAGTTTTGGGAATTTGAAGTTTTAATGCAAGATAACAGAGGCACTTGATTTGACAAGCTGGTCGACAGACATCAAGTGACAGCTATGCAAGGATGACCTATGTTTATTTAACAAGTCAGAGTTAGAAGTGGGAGAACACTAAACAGTGGGTGGCCCCTCAGTTTCTTGGTAGAAATCAGCATTTATATTATTATAAGAACATAAGAAATAGGAGCAGGAGTAGGCCATCCAGCCCTTCGAGCCTGCCCCGCCATTCAATAAGATCATGGCTGATCTGTCGCTGCTCAGTTCCACTTTCCCGCCCTCTCCCCATAACCCTTAATCCCCTCTCCTATCAAAAACCCATCAACCCGCGTCTTAAAAATATTTAGCGAGGCAGCCTCCACCACTTCAACGGGCAGAGAATTCCAGAGATTCACCACCCTTTGAGTGAAGAAGTTCCTCCTCAACTCCGTTCTAAACCGCCCTCCTTTTATCTTGAGGCTGTGCCCCCTAGTCCTACTGTCTTTTTTGAGCGGGAAGAGTCTTTCCACCTCTATCCTATCCATCCCATTCATCATCTTGTACGTCTCAATGAGATCTCCCCTCATTCTTCTAAACTCTAACGAGTACAAGCCCAGTTTATTCAGCCTCTCCTCATAGCTCAACCCCCTCAACTCCGGTATCAGCCTAGTAAACCTCCTCTGCACTCCCTCCAAGGCCAAAATATCTTTGCGCAGGTGTGGCACCCAAAACTGCACACAGTACTCCAGCTGCGGCCTAACCAATGTTCTATACAGCTGCAGCAAGACCTCCCTACTTTTATATTCAATCCCCCTCGCTATGAAGGCCAGCATCCCATTCGCCTTCCTGACCACCTGCTGCACCTGCAAGCTGGGTTTTTGCGACTCATGCACAAGGACCCCGAGGTCCCTCTGCACCGTCACCTGCTGCAGTTTTTTGCCCCGTAAGTAATAGTCCTTCCTACCAAAGTGGACCACCTCACACTTGCCAACATTAAATTCCATTTGCCATTTCCTGGCCCATTCGCCCAGCCTATCTAGATCCTTCTGCAGACTCTCCACACCCTCCGCACAATTTGCCGCTCCCCCAATCTTGGTGTCATCAGCAAATTTCGACACTCTACACTCAGTTCCCTCCTCCAGATCATCTATATAAATGGTAAAAAGCTGAGGCCCCAGCACCGACCCCTGGGGCACTCCACTAGTCACCATCCGCCAATCCGAATAGCACCCGTTGACCCCCACTCTCTGCCTCCTATTTGACAACCAATCCTCTATCCACGCTAACACCCTACCCCCAACTCCATGTCCCTCGACCTTCTGCAATAACCTCTTGAGGTACTTTGTCAAACGCCTTCTGAAAATCTAGAAAGACCACATCCACCGGCTCTCCTCTATCCACCGCCCTAGACACATCCTCATAGAACTCCAGTAAATTTGTCAGACACAACTTCCCTTTAATGAAACCGTGCTGCGTCTGCTCTATCAAGCAATTCCTTTCAAGATGCCTCGCAATTTCCTCCTTAATGACAGATTCTAACATTTTACCTACCACAGACGTTAAACTAACCGGCCTATAATTCCCCGCCTTTTGCCTGGCACCCTTCTTAAACAATGGCGTAACATTAGCCGTTTTCCAATCATCCGGCACTTCCCCGGAATCAAGCGACGTTTGGAAAATAACCACCAAGGCATCCACTATCACCTCCGCCATTTCTTTCAGAACCCTCGGATGCATTCCATCCGGTCCTGGGGACTTGTCCACAATCAGCCCCTCCAGTCTGTCGAGCACCGCCTCTCTAGTAACAGTAATGTCATTAAGACCCTCCAGTCCTACCACCTTTCCATCGCTAACACCCGGCAAATTATTCACGTCCTCCTCCGTGAAGACAGAAACAAAAAAGTTATTCAATACCTTAGCCATATCCCCATCCCCTACCACTAGGTCCCCTTTCTCATCCTCTAAAGGACCAACATTCACCCTAGCCAGCCTCTTCCTTTTTATATATTTATAAAAACTCTTGCTATCCTTTTTTATATTAAGCGCTAGCCCAGCTTCATAGTTTCTCCTACCCTTCCTTATCAACTTTTGTCAATCTTTGTTGACATTTAAACCTCTCCCAATCCTCTTCTCGCCCACTACTCTTAGCTACTCTAAATTCCTCCACTTTTAGTTTAACACTTTCCTTCACCTCCTTCGTTATCCACGGCTTATTACCTCTCCTCCTACTATCCTTTTTGACCATCGGAATAAATTTCCGCTGAGCACCAAGAAAGATCTCCTTAAAGATCCTCCACTGCTCCTCAACAGACCCTCCCTCCAACGTGCTCCCCCAGTCCACATTCGCCAATTCTTCTCTCATCCTACCGTACTCCCCTCTATTCAAACAAAGGACACGTGTCCGGGAACCCACTTTCTCCTCCTCCATCTGCACCAGAAACTCCACCATACAATGATCACTCTCCCCAAGAGGATCCTTCACCACAAGGTCCCTAATTCTACCCGCCTCATTA
Organism: Carcharhinus amblyrhynchos; assembly: GCF_965287045.1. NCBI lineage: Eukaryota > Metazoa > Chordata > Chondrichthyes > Carcharhiniformes > Carcharhinidae > Carcharhinus > Carcharhinus amblyrhynchos. The sequence goes on from NC_137324.1 coordinate 16,450,871, forward strand.
CATAGCACCAGATCCAAGATAGCTCGCTCCCTCGTCAGCTCCAACACACACTGTTCGAGGAAACTATCTCGGCAGCATTCCAAGAACTCTTCCTCGAGCCCCCCGCGTCCAACATGGGTCGACCAATCAATATGCAGATTGAAATCCCCCATAACTACGGCCGTCCCATTCCTGCACGCCGCACTTATTTGCGCATTAACAGCCCGCCCCACCTCCAGATCATTATTCGGGGGCCTATAGACGACACTCACCAGCGTCTTCCTCCCTTTGCTGTTCCTAATCTCCACCCACAACGATTCCACCCTCTGCTCCTTGGCTCCAATATCATCCCTTGCTACCACCGTGATGGTTGAGCAGGAGTAGACCATCCAGCCCTTCGAGCCTGCCCCGCCATTCAATAAGATCATGGCTGATCTGTCGTGGCTCAGTTCCACTTTCCCGCCCTCTCCCCATAACCCTTAATCCCCTCTCCTATCAAAAACCCATCAACCCGCGTCTTAAAAATATTTAGCGAGGCAGCCTCCACCACTTCAACGGGCAGAGAATTCCAGAGATTCACCACCCTTTGAGTGAAAAAGTTCCTCCTCAACTCCGTTCTAAACCGCCCCCCTTTTATCTTGAGGCTGTGCCCCCTAGTCCTACTGTCTTTTTTGAGCAGGAAGAGTCTTTCCACCTCTATCCTATCCATCCCATTCATCATCTTGTACGTCTCAATGAGATCTCCCCTCATTCTTCTAAACTCTAACGAGTACAAGCCCAGTTTATTCAGCCTCTCCTCATAGCTCAACCCCCTCAACTCCGGTATCAGCCTAGTAAACCTCCTCTGCACTCCCTCCAAGGCCAAAATATCTTTGCGCAGGTGCGGCGCCCAAAATTATGGTTCTCCAAGGCAAAGTTCAGGAATTGTAGATCAATTTCTATCTATCTGGACATCCCAGTTCTGCCAAGTTGCCTCAGAAATTGCAGGGAGCAATTCCTTTTGTGATGTTTACAAGTTTTCTCTGAAGCAGGCAGTTGGAGCCTGGGACCAAAAGTCAGGAGTGTGGGGCCATCAGAGGCTGTAGACAAGAAGCCAAGGGGTTAACAGAAACCAGGGTATTCTCTGATTTGGATGCGGAGTTAGAGTGTCCATAATCATGAGATGCTGAAGGGGAGTTGGCGGTTTCCCTAGCCAAATACAGGGGGAAGGATTCCAAGGAAGCTCATGCCTCAGAATAGTAGGGATAAAGATGAGAATCAATGTGAATTCTCAAGACCTGTGGCACCCCTTAGTTTGATCCTAGGCAGAATGAACTCAGGACCTGTAAAGTATAGGGGTACACTCTTGGGTGGAAATAAAAGTGGAGTAGGAAGTAATCTATTGAGATTTGCATGTTTTAAATATAAGCAGTTAAGATGGTGGCACTTGATTTAATTCTTACAGTAAATGTTTGGTTAAAATTTGATCTTAGAGCATTACTTAACACAAGACCATGACATTTCGCCTTCATGCTTTCACCTTAAATGCTTCTAAGCTTTTCAACTCAACCACTTCCAAACAGCAAGCTCCACATACTTCACAACTCATTTCCATGAAATATAGAAATAAAAGTAATGTTATATTCTTCCCGATTAAAGGCCTTATAGCCCTGGATGGAATTGGGCAAACAGCCAAGAATGTGCAAATAGCAGTCAATAGCAAAAGCTACCTTGCAAACAGTTTCTATTCCAGGGTTATACCAGCCTTACTTTTCTGTGGGTGTCTCATACATGCAACAGAAGCTGCATGTGACAATGCCAGTAGCAGCAAGTGCTCACCCAGGGTCTGATCTTTCAATTTGCACACCCAAAGGTGGGTGCTTTTTGCAACTTTGGCAATACCACCTTTCCCCAGCATCACACATGGAGGGCTTTTGCAATTTCTAATGGAAGTTCCATTGATCTCTTCCTTCCACTTCTGCACCAACCTTCACTTTGCTTCAGGTCACCCAGTCCCCTTCAAATGGGGGAACTGCATAATGAAATGCTACAGCCATTACCATCCAGGCAAGAAAGGTGAGCAAACAGTCAAATCAGCCAACTCCCACCTGGGTGTGTTAGGATGAGGGAGTCTATTCAATGGACCAACAGGAACCCACGCCAACCTGTATAGATCCACAAAGAACTTTTTTAAAAATAAGAAAACTTGCATATTCCACAATAGATTTTAGAAAGGGGAAACCTGGCTGTGAAACAGTTGTCATATCAATGAAACCCACCTCAACATAGTGACTAAAAGTGTCAGAGTCACTGAAGCAATCAGTTTGGTTTGCATTCTCCCACTCTTGGCCCCCAATCACCAACACAAATATCTTAGCACTGGTTTTCAAACTGATACCTGCCAAATTTAACCTTTTCTCAGGATGTGGTTATTACTGGCTAAACCAACATTTGTTACCCATTCTAAATTTTACTGGAGAAGGTGGTGGTGAGCCACTTTCTGAACTGGTTCAGAACATGTTGTGTAGATACACCCATAACATTGTTCAGGAGGGCATTTCAGGATTTTAATCCAGTGACAGTGAAGGGACAGTGACGCAGCCTCAAGTGACACGTGGCTTGTAGGGGAACTTGCTGGAGGTCATGCTCGTATGAATCTGCTGTCGTTGTTTGAGGCAATGGACATCTCTGCATTGGAAAATATATGGCGGCTTCTACAGTGCATCTTACTGATAATACAAACTGCTGCCACTGCATCTTGGTGCCAGTGGATGGGATGGCAACCAAGAGAGCTTTCCACGGAATGGTATTGAGTTCCATGTGCTTGGAGAAGTAGTCATTCAGGCAAGTGGAGAACATTCCATCACACTCCTGACTTGGTTAGCAAACAGACCCCACACAACAAAAGGCTGAATTGCAAGCTGGAGGTGAGTGGGGCTGATGAACATGCTCTGGATGCTAATTCTAGGTTACCATTAAGTACCAACCTGGATCAGAATCAGATGACAGTGTCTTCAGAAGTAATGGTGTCCCAGAAGGTCTGCGTTTTGGTGTATCACAATTACTAGATTAGGAAGAAGAGGAACAATCAGCACTGGAAAAAGCAAAGAAGTTTTAGATTTGAATGTTATGCCCCCAGGCACCCACACTCACCACGTCCCCAAAACACTGCAGGTTTTAGAACAACACACAATCATTGCAAGCATTATTTTAAAAAGGAATGCATTATTTACAAATGCTGCTCAGCATCCACAAGTACGCCAAATTACCAAGGCGGTGCAAAAACATGGTTACTTTTTAAACAGTGCCAGCATACCTTCCTACTTTCTCATTCTATGTTTTAAAATTCGACTCAAACTCTTCTTCCCTGCTGTCTTCAGAGTTTTGAATGGATCTACCATATATTAAGTTGAGCTTTCCAAGCTATGACTAACATTACATTATGCATCCTTTTAGCTTTGACAAACGATCATCTGGATTCAAAACGTCAGCTCTTTTCCCTCCTTACAGATGCTGCCACACCTGCCGAGATTTTCCAATATTTTCTTTTTATCATAGAGGTTTACAGCATGGAAACAAGCCCTTCAGCCTAACTTGTCCACACTGCCTTTTTTTTTTAAAAACCTCTAAGCTAGTGCCAATTGCCCACATTTGGCCCATATCACCCAAGTAACTGTCTAAATGCTTTTTAAAAGACAAAATTGTACCTGTCTCTATTACTACCTCTGGCAGCTTGTTGCTGACATTAATCACCCTCTGGGTGAAAAAACTGCCCTTCTAGACTTTTGTACCTCGCACCTTAAACCTATGCCCTCTAGTTTTGGTTTTCCTTACCTTTGGGAAAAGATATCTGATCTATGCCCCTCCTTATTTTATAGACCTCTATAAGATCAACCCTCAGCCTTCTACACTCGAGAAAAAAGTCCCAGTCTATCCAGCCTCTCCTTATAACTCAAACTATTAAGTCCTTAGTAAAGTTTTGCTGAACTTTCTAATTTAATAATATCCTTTCTTTAACAGGATGATCAGAACTGTACACAGTATCCCAGGTGTGGCCTTATCAATGTTTTGTACAACTTCAACAAGACATGCCAACTCCTGCATTCAATGTTTTGACCAATGAAACCAAACATGCCAAATGCCTTCTTCACTACCATCTACTTGTGACTCCACCTTCAAGGAGCTATGAACCTATAATATACCCCTAGGTCCGTGATCTCTAACTCTCCCCAATGTATTTATCTACTTGTCTTTGTTCTTTAAACTCCACCTCCATCAGCTCACTGGCCCAATCAACCAACATGCCGTTGCAATCTTGGTGTCATCTATAAATTTAGTAACCATGCCTATTAAATTCTCATCCAAATCATGAATATAAATGACAATTAACAGTGGACCCAGCACTCAGTGGACCCCTGAGGCACATTGCTGATCACAGGCCTCCAGTTTGAAAAACAACCCTCTACAACCACCCTTTGGCTTCTGTCTAGAAGCCAATTTTGTATCCATTTAGATATCTCACCCTGGATTCCCTGAGATTTAACCTTATGCAACAACCTACCATGCGGTACCTTGTCAAAGGCCTTGCTAAGGTCCTTGTAGACAACATCAACTGCACCACCCTCACCTAGCCTCTTGCTCCCCTCCCCCCCCCCCCCCGTCAAAAACACTCAATCAAATTTGGGACATGATTTTCCACTGAAGGCTAATGCTGACTGTTTCTAATCAGTCCTTGTCTCTCTAAATGCCTGATTTTTTGATTCCAGCAGCCACAGTAATTTTTCTTATTCTGTACCCTTTCCTTCTCTATGAACAGTATGCTTTGTCTCTACAGTACAAGAAACACTACTTTTCGCCACATACTAACACGTGGTAATAACAAATCCAATCTTCTACAAGTGGGCCCCTATCCATACATACAGACAGACACAGACAGCCCTTTACCTGCCCAGGCCGGTCAGGTTGACCATGTTGAGTGTCAGGTTGGTGACCGGGGACAGCACCGGGGTGTCGACGGAGGAAGAGGAAGCGCCGAACAGCGCTTTGCAGGAGCGGCCTTTCTCCAGCGGCAGCCGGGGCGGCCCGGGGCCGAAGCTGCGGCGCGGCCTAGGCTTGGCGGGGCTGGCGGCCGCGGGGACGCCACTCATGGCGCTGGAGAGAGGGAGGCAGGACTTTAAACAAACCCGGCCGCGGAAATTAAAAACCCGGGAAGCGCAGGGCGGGAGGGGTTAAAATGGGAGAATCGCCTCCCCCCGTCCCCTGTCGCTCAGGCCTCGCTAGAGTCTCATCGGCGGCCGCACTAGGCCCCAAGGGGAACTCGGGAGGGAGGGAGGGAGGTGAAAGTGGAAGCGCTGCCGCTCTCCCACTCCCTGGAGCCGGGCCACAGGCTACAGCCGCCGCCTTTATTTCGAAAAATAACACTCGCACCTGGCCCCGCCCGGCGGAGGGAGCACGTGGGGAGAGCTCAGCCAATCGCCGTCCGTTCCCGGCCCGCGCCTGGTCACGTGAAGCCGCTCCGACCAATCGTCGCTCTCCCCGGCCCCGCGCCTGGCTCCGCCCAGCGAGGAAGGAGGGAGAGAGGGTCACGTGGGAAAAGCCCGGCCAATCGCCGGGCCGCTGCCCGCACCTGCCCACGTGATCAGGGCGCCCGGCTCCTCCCCCTTCTTCCCGCGGCTGGCCACGTGATCATGGTGGATTGGTCCTCCAGCCCCTCCCCTTCTTGGTCCTCCAGCCCCGCCCCTTCATTGTCCTCCATCGTTCCCCTTTCGCGCCCGTTCCTCCTCCGGGTGGAGGAGGTGGCGCAAACGGGCGTGGCCATAAGGCTGGGGAATAATGAACCAATCACACCTTCTCTTTCTCACCGGCTCGGCGACCCGGGGCATTCTTACCAATCACCGCAGCCCTTACATGGAGCGATTGGGAGCGTGCGTTCGGATGATGCCATTCAGCTAAGAAAGGGGTGACACACCCATCGGCAATAATAGAATCGAGAGAATCTGTTTATTATACCAACCTAGAAACAAATAATTGGATTTTTGTATTAAAAATAATCTTCCTATTTCTTTCTTGTCTCGTAAAAGCAATGAGTATTTTCTTATCTGGTGAAGTGAATTTGACGGGACACCCCTCTTCTGAGAATGGAGCCTCCAGTTATTGTATCTCGTTTCTCCAAACAGCTGTTTGGAGGATTTTCAACTCTGGCTGCTCAGAGCAATGTTGATTTGACTTGATTTATTATATTATAATGTAATAATTATTATTGTCACATGTAATTAGTATACAGTGAAAGGTATTGTTTCTTGTGCACAATACAGACAAAGCATACCGTTCATAGAATGCATGAGGGAGAAGGAAAGGAGAGAAATGTAGTGTTCCAAAGTCACCTGGGAGGGTTTTCCCAGTTTGGCTCTTTTTTGCAGGAATGTTTGGCCACTTCTCAAACACTTGTGTGCACTTTAAACAGACTGGTCTTTGAAATGGAGATTTTTTTTGACTTGAAAAGGACAGGATGGGGGAAGGGGGAAATAACAAGGGGTGGTCGCACTTGGATTTACATTCATCTATTCATTTGACAGCATCGATGAGAGTTGGAGGTTTTGACATAACAGAGTGTGACAGGCGGCAACCATTAACAACCTGGAATCTCAAACCACCCACAGACAAGAGTATACACTCCAACCCCAGGAACCTAAATGCCATGTCCTTGGCATTTCTCAAAGGGAGAATACAATACTCAGTGCAAACAAAAATTCTCCCCCCAAAGGGGTTGCAGTTTTAAACCCTATGGCATTGTAGTTAAAAAATGAACTCTTGGTCTTTGCAAGCATATTCTTGCACTACCGGACAAATTACATTTTTGAGCCATTTGGCTCATGTCAATATTAGCCAATACTTTTTAAAAAGTTATATATTTTTTAAAATTTTGCTTTCTTTGCTACATTTGATTTAAAAAAAATCAACAATAACCTATATTTATATAGCACTTTTCTATTTGGCATGGGCGGCATGGTCTGCTGCTTCACAGTCCAGGGACCTGGGTTCGATTCCTGGCTCGGGTCACTGTCTGTATGGAGTTTGCACCTTCTCCCCATGTCTGTGTGGATTTCCTCCAGGTGCTCTGGTTTCCTCCCGTAGTCCAAACATGTGTGGGTTACATGGGTTGGCAATGATAAATTGCCGCTTAGTGTCAAGGAGATTAGCAGGGTAAATATGTGGGATAAATATGGGGATAGGGCCTGGGTGGGATTATTCTTGATGTAGGCTCAATTTACTGAATGGCCTCCTTCTGCACTGTAGGGATTCTATGAAAATATGACAGCCAACCACATAAAGAGATGCAAATGTTAGATGTAAAAGTTGAAGTATCTTAAAGGAAGAAAGTGGGGTGGAGTGGTTTAAGGAGGAAATTCAGAGCCTAGGTACGCTCACCAAGAGCCCAGAATTAGATGAAGACAGAGATCTTGGAGGGTTATGGGTCAAGGGAGATTACAGAGAAAGGAAGGGACAAGGCTATTGGAGGGAATTAAAAGCAAGGCTGATAATATTATGGATATTGATTCATTGTACTGAACTTTTACAGATGCACCACAGAAAGCATTATTTCTGGTTGAATCACGACTTGGCATGGCTCCTGCTCTGTCCAAGACTGCAAGAAGCTACAAAGGGTCACAAACAAAGCCCAGTCCATCACTCAAACCAGCCTCCTGTCCATTGATTCCATCTATACTACCGCTGCCTTGGAAAAGCAGCCAGTATAATCAAGGACCCCATGCACCCCAGACATATTCTCTTCCACCGTCTTCCATCAAGAAAATGAAGGAAAAGTCTGAGGTCACGTACCAACTGACTCAAGAATAGCTTCTTCCCAGCTGCCACCAGACTTTTGAATGGACCTACCTTATGTTAAGCTGATCTTTCTCTACATCCTAGCCATGACTGTAACAGACGGGATTAAGGGTTATGGGGAGAGGACGGGAAAGTGGAACTGAGCAGCGACAGATCAGCCATGATCTTATTGAATGGCGGGGCAGGCTCGAAGGGCTAGATGGCCTACTCCTGCTCCTATTTCTTATGTTCTTATGTTCTTATTACATTCTGCACCCTCTCCTTTCCTTCTCTATATAGAGTATGCTTTGTATAGTGTATAAGAAACAATACTTTTCACTGCATACTAATACACGTGACAGTAATAAATCAGATCAAATCACAATCACTAGACTTCCTGCAAAGATCCATTACGACTATCTCCAACCTTATAAAAGGTTTGCAAGGCCCATTGTAGTCAAAATTTTGAAGTTTACCTTCATCCAATATTATTGTCCTTTCAGTAAATGTTAGGAGGAATTAAGAGAGTTGTTTTATTCAGACAGTTAAATGGATAAGATTGGTATAGAGGGATATGGGTCAAATGCAGGCAATTGGGACTAGCTTAGTGGTAAGAAAAGAGCGGCATGGATATGTTGGGCCGAAGGGCCTGCTGTAAACCTCTCTGAATCTACGATTCTATGAGACAGTTGAAAGAGTTTGAAATGCTTTGCTCTGAGCATCTTCCACAAGAAAAGCAGAAACAAAGCCCAGGAGTTATGAAGAAACTTTTACTTTAGTATTGAATTGCTATAATAAAGGCCTGGCACAAAATGCTAATTGTCTTCTATAATACAGTCTGATTTTTATGACCTGTTTGTAATTTTTACTCTACCTTAAAATTTCCTTGGAAAAAGTGCGACTTCTAAGTTCCCACAACATCTAAATCTGTCATAATTAACAACAATAATTCTGACCAAAACTACACAAAGGCATTGGAGTTTCTAATCGGAAATCAAAGCGACAATTTAAGCGAACAAAATCTCAGAAAAATATTTTAAAATAAAAGGCTTTTAAAATGTCGGAGACAAGATTGTCTCCCCATTCCAGTCTGTGAGGAAGGTTGCCTTGATTTCACACAGAGGACAGTCTTTGAGTTAAAAGAGTGTAACTTGCCTGACAATCCATTAAATTTTAGGAATGTTGTTCTCTCAGACACGATAAGGGAGGAGAGAGAACCATTTCACAACTAGCAACCGATTTCTGTTCTTTCCAAACATGTAATGTAATTTGCAGATGCTTAAAGGGCCCCTCAACAAACAAACAAACAGCAGGGATTTCACTTCAGTTTGTGACCTTTCATTGAACTAACATTTCTCACAGGCATCTTATGGAATTGCAAGCCCTGTTGTTACAATAACAGCCCAGTTTAGATGTAAGCACTTGCTTCCGAGTTAGAGGATTGAGGGGTCTGAACCCCTGTCCAGAATTTAAGTATCTAATTTGAGTTACTAACAGGACTAAGGGCATGCTGCATTTTTGGAGGCACTGTCTTAAAGTTGGGATGTTGCACAGACATAGAAACATAGAAAATAGGAGCAGAAGGAGGCCATTCTGCCCTTCGCACCTGCCCTGCCATTCATTATGATCATGGCTGATCATCTAACTCAATAGCTTAATCCCACCTTTTCCACATATCCTGTGACCCTCTTTTGCCCCAAAGTTATATCTGGCTTTATCTTGAAAATATATAATGTTTTGGCCTCAACAGCCTTTTGTGGTAGTGACAAGACTGCAAGAAACTACAAAGGGCTGTGAACGGTTGTCAATGTAGGCCAGTCCATCAGGCTAATCAGCCTCTCAGTCACTAATGCTATCTACACTTCCCGCTGCCTTGGAAAGGCAGTAAGAAGTCTCACAACATCAGGTTAAAGTCCAACAGCTTATTTGGTAGCGCCAACGCCAGCATCTCCACATCTTGGAAAAGCATCCAGCACAATCAAGGATCTCATTCTCCCCGGATATGCTCTCTTCCAACTTCTTCAGTCGGGAAAAATCTCTGAGATCATGTACCAACTGACTCAAGAACAAATCTTCCCTGCTGCCATCAGATTTTTAAATGGACCTATTGTATATTAAGCTGATCTTTCTCTACACTCTACCTGTAACTGCAACATCATATTCTAAACCCTCTCTTTTCTCTCTCCCCTGTGTACTCTATGAATGGTATGCCTTGTCTGTCTAGCATGCAAGAAACAATACTTTTCACTGAGTCGCAAAAACCCAGCTTGCAGGTGCAGCAGGTGGTCAGGAAGGCGAATGGGATGCTGGCCTTCATAGCGAGGGGGATTGAATATAAAAGTAGGGAGGTCTTGCTGCAGCTGTATAGGGCATTGGTGAGGCCGCAGCTGGAGTACTGTGTGCAGTTTTGGGCGCCGCACCTGTGCAAGGATATTTTGGCCCTGGAGGGAGTGCAGAGGAGGTTTACTAGGCTGATACCGGAGTTGAGGGGGTTGAGCTATGAGGAGAGGCTGAATAAACTAGGCTTGTACTCGCTAGAGTTTAGAAGAATGAGGGGAGATCTCATTGAGACGTATAAGATGATGAATGGGATGGATAGGATAGAGGTGGAGAGACTCTTCCCGCTCAAAAAAGACAGTAGGACTAGGGGGCACAGCCTCAAGATAAAGGGGAGGCAGTTTAGAACGGAGTTGAGGAGGAACTTCTTCACTCAAAGGGTGGTGAATCTCTGGAATTCTCTGCCCGTTGAAGTGGTGGAGGCTGCCTCGCTAAATATTTTTAAGAAGCGGGTTGATGGGTTTTTGATAAGAGAGGGGATTAAGGGTTATGGGGAGAGGGCGGGAAAGTGGAACTGAGCCACAACAGATCAGCCATGATCTTATTGAATGGCGGGTCAGGCTCGAAGGGCTAGATGGCCTACTCCTGCTCCTATTTCTTATGTTCTTATGTTCTTATGTATCCCAATACATGTGGCAATAACAAATCAAACCAAATCAATATCAGAGGCTTACCGCTGTAACATTATAAGAAGGCATTGTACCAACTGCCTCCTTATAATGTTACAGCGGTAAGTCTGTGTTTCTTCATCACACGGACCTGATTTAATGTCCTGACACATTTTCACATCTCTTCTTTGAGCTTAAGAACGTAAGAGCATGATTTTGGCCTTTGAAAATGCTCTGCCGTTCAATAAGGTCATTGGTTGATCGGATTGTGTTGCCCCTTGAAGGACATGGAATTCTCCTGGTATCTAGCTCAGAATTTATTTCTCAAATAATATCTGTAAAATTTATCTCCTTCAATGAATCATGGAATTGTGACAGCAAAGAAGGCCATTTGGCCCAATAAATCCATGCTGGCTCTCTGAAAGGACAAATTACAGACCGCCAATCCCCCACCCTCTCCCAGCATCCATGCACATTCCTCCTTTTGAGATCACGGGGTTTTCCAGCTGCATCTGCCAAAAAAACAAAAAATCCCACCTGAGATCAAACACCTTTGCATGGTCCACTCTCCTCCCGCTACAATTCCCATGGCGGGCGGGACAAGAAACTTCCAACCTTAGAACATTTATACATTAGTGAAAAATCTATGACGCAGGAGACCGCTCTGCCCATCATGTCTATAGTGCCTGAAAAACAAGCCCACTCCTAGCATCCAGCTTTGAGGCTTCCAACATCTTTTTGAGATGTCCTGAGGGTGTCTTTAAATGGCACGTTATACATACTGAGTATTTCCAGCCTTTTCTGTTTTTATTTCAGATTTCCAGCATCTGCATTAATTTGCTTTTGAGTAAGTGAGTTTGTTTTTAAGTTGTATATTTTTTCATCATTACAGCCACCATTCCTCATCTAGCACGGTGGCACAGTGATCAGCAGGGACCAGAGCTCGGTTCCCAGCTTGGGTCACTGTCTGTACAGAGTCTACATGTTCTCCCCGTGTCTGCATGGAATTCCTTCCACAATCCGAAAGACGTACCGGTTAGAAGCATCGGCCTCTTCCTCAGTGTATCCGAACAGGCACCGGAGTGTGGCGACTAGGGGATTGTCACAGTAACTTCATTGCAGTGTTAATGTAAACCTACTTGTGACACTATTAACTAAAAACACATTAATATTCCTCAGTGCTGATTGGCTAGGGTTTAGGTGGATTGTGGTGGGGTTGGCAGGGGTGCAAGCGTCAGTCTGGTTGTGATGGATATGAACAGGGGTGTGGATCACCTCACTTCTGATTGGGGTTCGTTGTTAAGGTCGACAGTTGCCAATGATATTTCTATTGATGGCTGCAACAGGCAGTTAAACAAGTACAGAGCACAAGCCACAGCCCGCTCTTTGCTCAGCTGTGTTGGCACTGAAGGGGAACCTGAGTTTCCGTCGTGGAGATGGTGAATTGCCACATTAGGCTGCTACCCGAATCCATTCCCCTCCCCTCCCTAGGACATGTTTCCTCTTAGAACCTGCTCGCCAGCTTCCTGTGATAACACCTCCATCAACATTTTGTGGAAATGATGACTGGGGAGGGCTGGGTGGGGTGCGGGATGGTGCATGGTGGGGGGGGGGAGGTGAGAGGATATTGGGGGAGCAGGCAAGAGTGTGTAAAGTCTGCCATCTTGGGATATGTCCCACTTCAAGATATGAATATTCCGACTTGGGGAATTTCCTGACGCAAGCTATTGGTTCTGGGAACGAAAAGTCAGCTCCCCCAATAGTCTCTAAGTTCAAAGCACTTTGTCCTTCTACAAAGAGCATTGGGATGTCCTAAGATTGTGAAAGGCACTATATAAATGCAAGTCTTTCGCCTTTTCTCTGGTAGGCAGTACCTGTCTGGCATGTACTGAGCGCTAACACTGGCCCGTTCGACCTTTAAATGTTAATTTACTTAGGTATTTCATGAGCCAATCTCTAATATAAACCATCATTTCCTTAAGGGTAAGGAGAAGTTGTTGACCTGAAGTTTGATTTGATTTGATTTATTATTGTCACATGTATTGGGATACAGTGAAAAGAATTGTTTCTTGTGCACTGTACAGACAAAAACATACTGTTCATAGAGCACATAGAGGAGAAGGAAAGGAGAGGGTGTAGAATATAGTGTTACAGTCATAGTCATACAGTCTGACCATCATCCTGGTACCTAAGAAAAACCAAGCAGTGTGCCTTAATGGATGTCAAAGCCACCAGCTTTGACATCCATCATAATGAGGTTCTTCAAAAGGTTAGTCATAGCACAAATCAATTCCAGCCTCCCGGACTACCTAGATCCATCACAGTTTGCCTACTGCTGCTGTCCACAGCAGATGCCATTTTCCTGGCCCTGCACTCAATCCTGGAACACCCAGATAACAAGGATACCTATGTCAGACTCCTATTTATTGACTACAGCTCAGCCTTCAACATTATTATTCTCACAAAACTCATCTCCAAACTCCATGGCCTGGGCCTCGGCACCTCCCTCTGTGGCTGGATCCTGAACTTCCTAACTCACAGACCACAATCAGTAAGAATAGGCAACAACATCTCCTTTGCAATCATCCTCAACACCGGTGCCCCACAAGGCTGTGTTCTCAGCCTGCTACTGTACTCCTTGTACACCTATGACAGTGCAGACAAATTCCCCTCCAATTCAATTTTCAAGTTTGCTGATGACATTATCGTAGTGGGCTGGATCTCAAACAATAACAAGATAGAGTACAGGAATACAGCAGGATATAGATCAGTTGGAGATTAGGGTGGAGAGATGGCAGATGGAGTTTAATCCGGACAAATGTGAGGTAATGCATTTTGGCATGTTGAATACAAATAAGAAATATACAGTAAATGGCAGAACCCTTAAGAGTATTGATAGGCAGAGGGATCTGGGTGTATAGGTACACAGGTCACTGAAAGTGGCAATACAGGTGGAGAAGGTAGTCAAGAAGGCATATGGCATGCTTGCCTTCATCGGCCGGGGCATTGAGTTTAAAAATTGGCAAGTCATGTTGCAGCTTTATAGAACCCTAGGCACACTTAGAATATAGTGTTTCAATTCTGGCCACCACACTACCAGAAGGAGAGTGAACAGAAAAAATTTACCAGGATGTTGCCTGGTATGGAGGGCATTAGCTATGAGGCGAGGTTAGAGAAACTTGGTTTGTTCTCCTTGGAGTGACTGAGGTTGAGGGGAGACCTGATAGAAGTGGCGGCATGGTAGCACAGTGGTTAACACTGCTACTTCACAGCTCCAGGGACCTGGGTTCAATTCCTGGCTCGGGTCACTGTCTGTGTGGAGTTTGCACATTCTCGTCATGTCTGTGTGGGTTTCCTCCCACAGTCCAAAGATGTGTGGGTTGGATTGATTGGTCATGCTAAAATTGCCCCTTAGTGTCCTGAGATGCATAGATTAGTGGGTAAAGTATGTAGGTATTTGGGGGTAGGGCCTGGGTGGGATTGTGGTTGGTGCAGATTTGATGGGCTGAATGGCCTCTTTATGCATTGTATGATTCTAAGTCTACCAGATTATGAGAGGCTTGGACAGACTGGATAGTCAGAAGTTTTTTTCCAGGGTGGAGGAGCCAATTACTAGGGGGCATAGGTTTAAAGTGTGAGTGGCAAGGTTTAAAGGAGATGTACGAGGCAGATTTTTATACACAGAGAGTAGTGGCCTGGAACAGGTGCCTGGAACTTATTGCCGGGGAAGGCAGTGGAAGCGGATGTGGTAGTGACTTTTGAGGGGCGTCTTGACAAGTACATAAATGAGTTGGGAATAGAGGGATATGGTCCCCGGAAGGGTAAGGGGTTTTAGTTAAGTCGGGCAGCATGGTCAGTGCAGGCTTGTCGGGCCGAAGGGCCTGTTCCTGCGCTGTAATGTTCTTTGTTCTTTGCTCTTTGAACAAGATAGAGAATCTGATGAACTGCTGAGGCAACAATAATCTCTCCCTCAATGTCAACAAAATGATGGAGATTGTCATCAACTTCAGGAAGCATAAAGGAGAACGTGCTCTGTCTACATCAATGGGGATGAAGTAGAAAGTATCGAGAACTTCAAGTTTTCAGATGTCCAGATTACTAACAATCTGCCGTGGTCCCCCCATGCCGACACTATAGTTAAGAAATCGCACCAATGCCTCTACTTTCTCGAAGACTAATGAAATTTGGCATGTCAGCTACGAGCCTCACCAACTTTTACAGATGCATCATAGAAAACAATCTTTCTGGTTGTATCACAACTTGGTATGGCTCCTGCTCTGCCCAAGAGCGCAAGAAACTACAAAAGGTCATGAATGTAGCCCAATCCATCACGCAAACCAGCCTTCCATCCATTGATACTGTCTACACTTTACAAAGCAGCCAGCATAATTCAGGATCCCACGCACCCCGGACATCCTCTCTTCCACCTTCTTTTTTTAGGAAAAAGATACAAAAGTCTGAGGTCACCTACCAACTGACTCAAGAACAGCTTCTTCCCTGCTGCCGATGGACTTTTAAATGGACTTACCTCGCATATCAATTGTAACAATACATTCTGCACTCTCTTGGTTCCTTCTCTATGAATGGTATGTTTTGTCTGTATAAAGCACAAGAAACAATACTTTTCACTGTATGTTAATCCATGTGACAATAATAAATCAAATCAAATCAAATAGCTAGGGTGTAGAGAAAGATCAACTTAATGAGAGGTAAGTCCATTCAAAAGTCCGATGGCAGCAGTGAAGAAGCTGTTCTTAAGTCGGTTGGTACATGCTTTTTATATCTTTTTCCCGATGGAAGAAGGTGGAGGTGAGAATGTCCGGCGTGTGTGGGGTCCTTCATTATGCTGGCTGTTTTTCTGAGGCAGGGGGAAGTGCAGACAGTCAATGGATGGGAGGCTGGCTTGAGTGATAGATTGGGCTACATTCACAACTTTTTATAGTTTCTTGTGATCTTGAGCAGAGCAGGAACCATACCAAGCTGTGATACAACCAGAAAGAATGCTTTCTATGCTGCATCTGTAAAAATTGATAGTGGACAAGCCGAATTTCCTTAGCTTCCTGAGAAAGTAAAGGTATTGGTAGGCTTTCTTAACTATAGGGTCAGCATGGAGGGACCAGGACTGGTTATTGATCTGGACATCTAGAAAACTGAACCTCTTGACCATTTCCACTTCATCATCGTTGATGTTGACAGGAGGAGATGTCATTGACCTGAAGTGTTCATTCTGTCTCTTTCTCTTTACCTCTCTCTGCTCTTTTTGCTTTTTGAAACGCGAATCTTTTTTAAAAATCGTCATGCAACGAAACCTTTGCTTGATGGGTGTTTGCATTTCAATCCCAGGCGATGTGAATGTGGAGCTATTGGAGGGGTGCAGCTGATGATGTGTGAACGGAATTGTGAATGTTTTAGACACAGATTGTTCTCTGTGGAAAGTTAAGGCATGTCCTAATGGTCCCACTGGAAACAAAGAACGTGGCCACTTCCCTAAACGGGGTCCTGACAGTGTCAGGGAACGGTATGGATGGAGGAAGATAGGGTATGGGCAACAGTGTAGCCATGTTTCATTGCACTGCTTGTTAGCATGAAGCAGTATATTGCTGATCCCACATGGAAAGAACCAGTTCCCATAGAGTCAGTTTTTCACAGCCCAAAAAAAAGCCCTTAAGCTCATCATGTCTGTGCCAGCCATCAATGATCTATCTATTCCAATCCTATTTTCCAGCTCATAACCTCGTATGCTATGATGGGGAGTTAAGTGCTGAGGTGGAACAAAAAGATATGGACAGGTGAAGTGGGTGGGCCAAAACTTGATAGATAGAATATAACATAGAAAAATCTCATGCGCTTTAATTTTGTATGCTAATCTCTTGCGTGGAACTTTTTTGAAAACCTTGTGAAAGTCCAAATAAACCACATCCATTGGCTCCCTTGCATCAACTCAGCTAGTTACAAAAAAATCCAGTAGATCTGTCAAGCACGATTTTCCTTTTGTAAATCCATGCTAATTCTGTCTGAACCTGAACACTATTTTCCAAGCGTTTTACCATTAAATCTTTTATTATCGACTCTAGAATTTTGCCAATTACCGACATCAGGTTTCTGGTTTATAATTTCCTGTTTTCTCTCAACCTCCCTTTTTAAGCAGTAGAGTTACAACAGCTACCCTCCAATCCGTAGGAACTGTTCCAGAGTCTATGGAATCTGGGAAAGTGATACCAATGCATCCGCTATTTCTAAGGCCACTTCCTTAAGTACTTTGGGAGGGAGATTATCCAGGGTGCCGGGATGATGTCAGGCATTTTGAGAGCTGGTGAAGCCGTAGGCAAGTGGGTTTCCTCTGAGTGCTCTGGTTTCCCCTCACAGTCTGAAAGATGTACGGATTAGGTGCATTGGCCATGCTAAATTCTCCCTCAGTGTATCTGAACATGCGTCGGAGAGTTGCGACTGGGGGATTTTCATAGTAACTTCATTGCAGTGTTAATGTAAGCCTACTTGTGACACAAATAAATAAACTTTAAAAATTTCTAAATTTTCCCCGAGCCTGCATTGTTACACCTCTTGGATTTTGGGAAAGGATTGCAGAGAATTTCTCTCAGAGTGCAGACGTCCTGTGTCGCGGCTGTTGTTAAAATCCAATGTAGACCTGCATTGCCACCTAGTGGGTAGAGAAAGTACAACCTCATTGTGCTCAGAGTCAAATTTCTTCTAGGCTTGGTTATGCCTCTTCTTTGGTTGCTATGAGACTCTTTGTGCTTTCAAAATGGTGCCCCTTACATGTATGCACACTGCTGTGGCAAAGCCACATTGATAAAGGCAATAACGCTTGCACACGCTTGATTGCAGAGAAGGTCAATTGGGGTACAATTTTGATTTGACATCAACGTTGCCATTTTGACCCTTCATTTTCCAGTGTGTGCCCTTTCTCTTAACCTCAGACACTGGAACATTACTAAACAGCAGGAATTATCACCCCACCAGCACTGTTTACAGAAAGGGAGGTGATGGCCTAGTGGTATTTTCACTAGACCAGAAATTCAGTTAGTGTTTTGGGGGCTTAGGTTCGAATCCCACCACAGCAGGTGGTGTTAAAGTTTATTTGTTAGTCCCAAGTAAGGCTTACATTAACAATGCAATGAAGTTACTGTGAAATTCCTCTATTCAAATTGAACTTGGATTCAATAAAAAATATCTGGAATTAAAAAACTACTGATGACCATGAAAAAAATTGTCAATTACCAGGAAAAAAACTATCTGGTCCTATAAGGAAATCCGCCATCCTTACCTGGTCTGGCCTACATGTGACTCCAGAACCATAGCAATGGGGCTGACTCTCAATTTGCCTAGCAAACTACTCAATTCAAGGACGACAAGGGAAGGGCAATAAATACTGGGCAGCCAGTGATGCCCATGCCCCACAAATGAATTAAAAAAAAGGAATCTGTTACAAAACTTATGCTTAAGAACATAAGAACATGAGAACATAAGAACATAAGAAATAGGAGCAGGAGTAGGCCATCTAGCCCTTCGAGCCTGCCCCGCCATTCAATAAGATCATGGCTGATCTGTCGCTGCTCAGTTCCACATTCCCGCCCTCTCCCCATAACCCTTAATCCCCTCGCTTATCAAAAATCCATCAACCCGCGTCTTAAAAATATTTAGCGAGGCAGCCTCCACCACTTCAACAGGCAGAGAATTCCAGAGATTCACCACCCTTTGAGTGAAGAAGTTCCTCCTCAACTCTGTTCTAAACCGCCCCCCCTTTATCTTGAGGCTGTGCCCCCTAGTCCTACTATCCTTTCTGAGCGGGAAGAGTCTCTCCACCTCTATCCTATCCATCCCATTCATCATCTTATACGTCTCAATGAGATCTCCCCTCATTCTTCTAAACTCTAATGAGTACAAGCCTAGTTTATTCAGCCTCTCCTCATAGCTCAACCCCCTCAACTCCGGCATGAGCCTAGTAAACCTCCTCTGCACTCCCTCCAAGGCTAAAATATCCTTGTGTAAGTACGGCGCCCAAAACTGCACACAGTACTCCAGCTGCGGCCTCACCAATGCCCTATACAGCTGCAGCAAGACCTCCCTACTTTTATATTCAATCCCCCTCGCTATGAAGGCCAGCATCCCATTCGCCTTCCTGACCACCTGCTGCACCTGCAAGCTGGGTTTTTGCGACTCATGCACAAGGACCCCGAGGTCCCTCTGCACTGTCGCTTGCTGCAGTTTTTCTCCACGTAAGTAATAATCCTTCCTACCATTCTTCCTACCAAAGTGGACCACCTCACACTTGCCAACATTAAATTCCATTTGCCATTTCCTGGCCCATTCGCCCAGCCTATCTAGATCCTTCTGTAGACTCTCCCCACCCTCCGCACAATTTGCCTTTCCACCAATTTTGGTGTCATCAGCAAATTTCCACACCCTACACTCGGTTCCCTCCTCCAGATCATCTATATAAATGGTAAATAGCTGAGGCCCCAGCACCGACCCCTGGGGCACTCCACTAGTCACCATCCGCCAATCCGAATAGCACCCATTGACCCCCACTCTCTGCCTCCTATTTGACAACCAATCCTCTATCCACGCTAACATCCTACCCCCAACTCCATGCCCCCTGACCTTCTGTAATAACCTCTTGTGAGGTACCTTGCCAAACACCTTCTGAAAATCCAGAAAGACCACATCCACCGGCTCTCCTCTATCCACCGCCCTAGACACATCCTCATAGAACTCCAGTAAGTTTGTCAGACACGACTTCCCTTTAAGGAAACCGTGCTACGTCTGCTCTATCAAGCAGTTCCCCTCAAGATGCCTCGCAATTTCCTCCTTGATGACGGATTCTAACATTTTACCTACCACAGACGTTAAACTAACCGGCCTATAATTCCCCGCCTTTTGCCTGGCACCCTTCTTAAACAACGGCATAACATTAGCCGCTTTCCAATCTTCCGGCACTTCCCCGGAATCCAGCGACGTCTGGAAAATAACCACCAAGGCATCCACTATCACCTCTGCCATGGGGACTTGTCCACAATCAGCGTTTACTTAATTTTAGGTAAAATGGAGAGGGTGGTACTCGGCTGGGACAGCCCAAGTGGTTTGATTGCCGTGGGGAAAGAGGACCAGGTCATAATCCACAGACACCCAAGTGCCAATTGTCACATCTTGATTTGATTTATTATTGTCACATGTATTGGGATACAGTGAGAAGTATTGTTTCTTGCGTCATATACAGGCAAAGCATACCATTCATAGAGTACATGGGGAGAAGGAAAGGAGAGGGTGCAGTCATAGCTAGGGTGTAGAGAAAGATCAGCTTAATATATAATAGGTTCATTCAACAATCTGATGGCAGCAGGTAAGAAACTGTTCTTTAGTCGATTGATTCATGTGTTCAGACTTCTGTAATTTCTTCCTGATGGAAAAAGGTGGAAGAGATTATGTCCAGTGTGATATAAGGTAGGTCCATTCAAAGTTCTGATGGCAGCAGAAAAGAAGCTGTTCTTGAGTCAGTTGGTGCATGATCTCGGAGTTTTGTATCTTTTTCCTGACTGAAGAAGGTGGAAGAGAGAATGTTCGGGGTGTGTGGTGTCCTTAATTATGCTAGCTGCTTTTCCAAGGCAGTGGGAAGTGTAGACAGAGTTAATTGATGGGAGACTAGTTTGGGTGTTGGACTGGGTTTCATTCATGGCCCTTTGTAGTTTCTTGCAGTCTTGGGCAGGAATCATACCAAGCTGTGATACAACCAGAAAGAATGCTTTCTATGGTGCATCTGTAAAAGTTAGCACATAGAACATAGCACATTACAGCGCAGTACAAGCCCTTTGGCCCTCTATGTTGCGCTGACCAGTGGAACGAATCTAATGACCCTCTAACCTAAACTATTCCAATGTTATCCATATGCCTATCCACTGACCATTTGAATGCCCTTAAAAGTTGACGAGTCCACAACTGCTGCAGGCAGGGCATTCCATGCCCTTATTACCCTCTAAGTAAAGAACCTACCTCTGACATCTATCCTGTAACTATCACCCCTCAATTTAAAGCTATGTCCCCTCATGTTAGCCGTCACCATCTGAGGAAAAAGGCTCTCACTGTCCACCCTATCTAATCCTCTGATCATCTTGTATGCCTCAATTAGGTCACCTCTTAACCTTCTTCTCTCTAACGAAAACAACCTCAAGTCCCTCAGCCTTTCCTCATAAGACCTTCCCACCATACCAGGCAACATCCTGGTAAACCTCCTCTGCACCCTTTCCAATGCTTCCACATCTTTCTTATAATGCGGCGACCAGAACTGTACGCAATACTCCAAGTGTGGCTGCACCAGAGTTTTGTACAGTTGCAACATGATCTTTCAGCTCTGAAATTCAATCCCTCTACCAATAAAAGCAAACACACCGTACGCCTTCTTAACAACCTTATCAACCTGGGTGCCAACTTTCAGGGATCTATGCACATGTACACCGAGATCTCTCTGCTCGTCGACATTACCAAGAGTCCTTCCATTAGCCCTAGTTGGTGACAGGTATAGTTGACAGAACAAATTTCCTTAGTCTACTGAAAAGATAGAGGCATTAGTGGGCTTTCTTAAGTACAATGTTAGCATGGGGGAAATCACGACAGGTTGTTGGCAATCTGGACACCTAAAAACTTGACCCTTTCTACTTCGTCCCCATTGATGTAGACAGGGGCATGTTCTCCTTTACGCTTTCTTGAAGTCAATGACAATCTCCTTCATTTTGTTGACATTGAGGGAGAGATTATTGTTGCCGTACCAGTTCACCAGATTCTCTATCTCAAACCTGTACTCTGTCTCATCATTGTTTGAGATCTGACCCACTACAGTGGTGTCGTCAGCAAACTTGAAAATTGAATTGGAAGGGAATTTGGCCGCACAGTCATCAGTGTATCAGGAGTATAGTAGGGAGCGGAGAACACAGCCTTGTGGGGCACTGGTGTTGAGGATGATCTTGGAGGAGGTGTTGTTGTCTATCCTTACTGCCTCCAGCACCTACAGGCATGGCCGTTGGGTAGACACCAAGATCGGTGCGGCAGCACCTGATTGGATTCCATCAATCAGGGTGATCAAGGCCTGATCGACTGATTGACAATAGTCAAGAAACCGCCCAAAATGGCGGGAAACCAACAAGGAATAAAAGGTGCTGCACATCAGAAGAATCTCTCTCTCTCTTACACACACACAAATGACAACAACTGTGACCAACACCATCTTGGTCTTTTGACTAAGATGCAAATGAGACAAGCCTTGGAGGAAGTGCAATGCTTGCTCCAATCAGCTTAGATCATGTAGATCAAGCCCAAGACAGGAAGTGGCCAAAATAAAAACAAATTACTATGGATGCTGGAATCGTGAGCTTTGACAAAGGGTCATCTGGACTCGAAGCGTTAGCTCTTTTCTCTCCTTACAGATGCTGCCAGACCTGCTGAGATTTTCCAACATTTTCTCCTTTGGTTACAGGAAGCGGCCGACCTGGAATGTCTCACTTGTTGAGACTTTGATTGGATTGACCAACATGCGGATAAAGGCCAGTATCTACATGGGTACTCACCAGTCATGCAAAAGTTAAATAAAGGTCTAGTATTGGACTTGAACTTTAGTATTCTGTAAATAACTTAGCATTAATTAGGCGGGTGATTAATATCAATTGTGTGTGTGAATAAATACTACTGTACTAACAAGAAGTTGACTCGCAGCTCTTTTCCACCATATAAGTGTTAAAAAAGACTGTGCACTATCAGGACACTATCGTGAGGGCTCACTTGCACTTACTCCCTTGATGGTGGAGATCCTCATCAACATGAATCACTTTCTGTCTCTGCCAAAGGTGACCTATCATGGAGGCTTTGCCAGTGGGACTGGAGGCCATTGAAGCCCCTGGGGTGGATGGGGGCAGTAGTCCTTGGGCTGTGCCAGCCTGGCACTCTGGCACTGCCCACTGGGCAGTGTCAATGGGGCAAGACCTGAAGGTGGGTGGGGCTTGAAGGTGAAGGGGGGGAGGACTGAAGGGGTGGGCCCATGGGAGGGGTTAGGATTGTGATGGAGAGGCAGAGGGAGCTCTGTAATTGGGAAGAGGAAAGGGGGTTACTCAGTATTAGGGGGGGCAATTGGCATCGCTCGGGGCAGCAGTAGAGGATGTTGGGATCAGTCAGGGTGGCGTTCGGTGAGGGGGGGAATCTCCCCAGGTGGTGATTGGGGGTGGGTGGGAAATTGTTGCGGTAGCAATGGGGGTAGACAATTGGCCAGGGCAGCAATCAGGAGTGGGGATCGACTAAGGTGATGGGGGTTGGGGAGGGAGTGTCTATGGGGCTGTGGGAGTGGTGGAGATCCTGTGCAATTACAATCCGAGAGCTCAGCAGGTGGCTTCCCAGTGAGAGTAGGGTCTTCCCCCTCCCCCTATTGGCGCGAATCACATCTGGGCTTTTTTTCCTGTCAGTACTAAACTGCTGCAACTGGGAGCTCACCCAAAATGTTTGCACAATTCCCTCACGCTTTCATGCTCAATCAGCACTTAGAATTTTGGTAAGATTGCCTCCACCCTCCTTCTAGTGTTCTGGCTCAGATGATTGTATAGATACAAAAAATGTAAGCTTTATTAAAGTTCTGGTAATCATTTCAGAGAGAAATGCTATCCTGAGAGGGTGATGATACAATCCAGCAACCCATTACCCAGTGTTGATGGAAGGCCACGTGTTTCCTCTCCTGGGGCACCTGGGCATGCCGGCTGTCTGGGCCTGTTGATGGCTACCTTGGCCATGCCAAGGATAGCCCTGGGAAGAGGTCCTCCGAACTGCCCACTTCACTCTGTACCAGGCAGGCAAAGATCAGGAGTACGGATAACCATAAATTGAAATGCAGCCTATCAGATAACGGAGGAGGGGTTTCTACCTCACACATTCTACACAGCTATAGATAGACTCCTCCAGGCCAGGTCGCCATTGATTGCTACCTTCTCTGCATTGAAAAACCTCAAGCTCTATAAAGCACTTTGTGAATGTCTGGTCATCATGAAATAAATTCACATTGTTTTTTTTTAAACTCTCAAGCCTAATGTTCCAGATGTCCATCCTGGTCTGCACAGAAAGGCCATGAGAAAAGAAAGAAGGGGTGATTTTGTGTGCAGCTTGGACAATTTTCAGGAGTGCATACACACACACACACACACACACACACACACACACACACACACACACACACACACACACACACACACACACACACGCGCGCGCGCAACCTGCTAACCTTTGTCTCCTCCCCGCCCCAGACCATCAAACAATAATCTTTATTGGAAAGTGCCACAAACTGCATGTCCAACTACACCACATCAACAACATTATCCTCATCGAAACTTTTTGACACCTCCTCAAAAAGCAAGAAAGTTCATTAAAAAGTTCATTATAAATCTGTGCTAGTTTGCCCCCTTTAAGGAGCCGGTGTTTCAGGTCACAGGAACCTCTTTGGACCTATCAGGAGAATGTACATGAAGTGGCACCTGTCGGGTGTTAGGAAGTGGGCCCTGGTAGAGGGGAACCGTTAGTGTGAGACCAGCAGTTAGAAGAAATAGATCTGTTGAACTTGATTGTACAGTTTATCTTCCCTTTAATAAATCATTGTTGTAATTCAAGGCTTCCTCAATATGAAACCTTGTCCAACAACACTGGAGACAAGAATAAATTTTTGAGGCTTAACCTGATAATGCACAGTGAGTACTCAATCCTTCCAATTTTATTACTTGCTAGCAAGGTGAACACACATTCAGTGTAATGCACTGCTGGGTGCTCTCTTCATTCATAGATAGTTAGCAGTTATAGTTAATTATAGCCAATGAGGAATGGGCAATTTTCTAATCCTTCATTTGCATACATAGTTCACCAATCATAGCATAGTCTTTTGTCCTTTCTTATTGAATAGAAAACGTCTCCTTCATTAGAGTAATATGTCAACTTATCTTGTTTCTTGGTGTTTGTCATGGCCACTTGACTTTGTTTCATCCTGTGGCCAAGGCCGGGAATGCTGTGTTTATGAAACTCACACAATGTTAGATTAGTCTCTTTCCTGAATACACAACCGCTGACCTCAATGAGCTCTTTGTCTGACAATAAGCCTTTTCCATCCTTGCTAACAGAGTTGCCTTGTTGTTGTAACTTTATTTCCACAAAATCGGCCTGCAGTCACAAATACGTCAATATCTGGAGGGGGGTGAGGGTGAGTCCCTGGGAGAAAAGCCTACAGGGTGGAGGGGCAAAATGTCAACGTGCCAACCTTAATCACGTTCTATTTCTGGCTCGGGTCACGTTCTATGTGGAGTTTGTACGTTCTCCCTGTGTCTGCATGGGTTTCCTCTGGGTGCTCCGGTTTCCTCCCACAGATCAAAAACGTGTTGGTTAAAGGCATTGGCCATGCTAAATTCTCCCCCAGTGTACCTGAACAGGAACAGGAGTGTGGCGACTAGGGGATTTTCATGGTAATTTCATTGCAGTGTTAACGTAAGCCTACCTGCAACTAATAGATAAATAAACTTTAATCAAGAAGGTATGCCACCATTTAGGAAAATGGATCTGTTTGATCCAGAGATTGAAAGTTGAGGCCGATACATCGATAGACTTTGATACTTTTTTGCAGCCAATGGAATAACATCCGAAGAGAAGCGGGAAGGTATGTTACTTGTGGTTTGTGGGCCTTAAATTTATAACCTTGTGAGAAGCCTTGTATCTCTGGAGGTACTGAATACAAAGCCCTTTGACCAGTGAGTTGTGTGAGTAAGGGACCACCTCAATCCCCCACTCTCTACCATAGAACATAGAACATTACAGCGCAGAACAGGCCCTTCGGCCCACGATGTTGCGCCGACCAGTTAAAAAACAATGACCCTCTAACCTAAACCAATCCCTTTTCATCCATAAACCTATCCACGGATCTCTTAAACGCCCCCAAACTAGGCGCATTTACAACCGCAGCAGGCAGGGCATTCCAATCCCTCACCACCCTCTGGGTAAAGAACCTACCCCTGACATCCGTCCTATAACTACCCCCCCTTAATTTAAAGCCATGCCCCCTCGTGCTAGCTTTCTCCATCCAAGGAAAAAGGCTATCACTGTCCACCCTATCTAAACCTCTAATCATCTTATATGTTTCAATAAGATCCCCTCTTAGCCGCCATGCAGCAGTATAACTTCCAATCAGCCCTGAGGGACCCGGGGGTGACAGTTTCTACTTCTGACTGAAAGCTTGGCCCAACCTTAATGGAGTCATTGAGTTTTACAGCACAGCAACAGGCCCCTTGACCCATTGTGTCACAGTGGGCACTGCCAGGGTGTCAGATGGGCACTGCCTGACTCTGCCCCCAGCCACCTAGAACTTCAGTGGCCTCTGATTCTCCCCAGCGTAGACATGGTCCCTGGTCCCTAATACTGCAGAGAAGTAGTGATTCATGTTGGCATGATGTCTTGCTGGCCAAGGGAAGCATCTGGAAGGGCCAAAGCAGCCTTACCGAACCAGGTTGGCAATATTCCCATAGACACAAACTCCTCTTCAGAATCAGTTAGCAAGACAAACAGGCTTATGTGAATTGCTAGTTTTCCAGCCTTTTAACACCTCTAGTCTACTTGTCTTCTGACTCTCAGATGGCAGCCTCCAGAGAAAGGCCTGTCTTCACACAGCAGAACTGCCTTTTCTAGACCTCTGGCAAAAGATACCTATTTTCTAGCAGGTCCCAGGCTTCAATTTCCGGATAGAGAGAGAGAATGAGAGAGCTACTGCTCTGATCAAATACAAACAACAACTGTCTGCTTGTCTCTCTGTAAGCCTAGCTCCTCCCATTATCACATGATTTTCTCTTCTTGTCAGTCAATCTAATTCTGAAACCCTGGGGGTCAACCCAACAATAAAAAACTGCACTAAATCAGATTAGAATAAACACTCTGATAATTAGAAGCAATTATTTTTCTGCATGCTCAGCATGTGGGCTGTCAGTCATAGACAAACTGCGCCATAATCAGAGCTGAAGTATAAAACACAAGAAACATGACACAAATACATTTCTTAAGGCGCAGTATCAGCACAGGATCAATTATTTAGGAGTAGACCATTCAAATCCTCAGATCCACCCATTTAGTTATTAAACCAGTTGTTCACTCTTGAATGGCCTAGCTTTGATTTTAAAGTAATGTTTCCCGATTTTCGATTCCCCCCACCCCGACCAGGTAAAACAACTGCTCTGAACTAACTGCTATCGAACATGTTTAATGTCTTATGTACCTCGACATTTGCCAGCGCTGAGTCACTGCTGGGAGCTTCTCTACAACTGGATAAACTCACTCAGCTGTAGAGGGGGGCTCGACAGACTGGAGGGGCTGATTGTGGACAAGTCCCCAGGACCGGATGGAATGCATCCGAGGGTTCTGAAAGAAATGGCGGAGGTGATAGTGGATGCCTTGGTGGTTATTTTCCAGACGTCGCTGGATTCCGGGGAAGTGCCGGAAGATTGGAAAACGGCTAATGTTACGCCGTTGTTTAAGAAGGGTGCCAGGCAAAAGGCGGGGAATTATAGGCCGGTTAGTTTAACGTCTGTGGTAGGTAAAATGTTAGAATCCGTCATTAAGGAGGAAATTGCGAGGCATCTTGAAGGGAATTGCTTGATAGGGCAGACGCAACACGGTTTCATTAAAGGGAAGTCGTGTCTGACAAATTTACTGGAGTTCTATGAGGATGTGTCTAGGGCAGTGGATAGAGGAGAGCCGGTGGATGTGGTCTTTCTGGATTTTCAGAAGGCGTTTGACAAGGTACCTCACAAGAGGTTATTGCAGAAGGTCAGGGGACATGGAGTTGGGGGTAGGGTGTTAGCGTGGATAGAGGATTGGTTGTCAAATAGGAGGCAGAGAGTGGGGGTCAATGGGTGCTATTCGGATTGGCGGTTGGTGACTAGTGGGGTGCCCCAGGGGTCGGTGCTGGGGCCTCAGCTATTTACCATTTATATAGATGATCTGGAGGAGGGAACCGAGTGCAGGGTGTCGAAATTTGCTGATGACACCAAGATTGGGGGAAAGGCAAATTGTGCGGAGGGTGTGGAGAGTCTGCAGAAGGATCTAGATAGGCTGGGCGAATGGGCCAGGAAATGGCAAATGGAATTTAATGTTGGCAAGTGTGAGGTGGTCCACTTTGGTAGGAAGAATGGTAGGAAGGACTATTACTTACGTGGCGAAAAACTGCAGCAGGCGACAGTGCAGAGGGACCTCGGGGTCCTTGTGCATGAGTCGCAAAAACCCAGCTTGCAGGTGCAGCAGGTGGTCAGGAAGGCGAATGGGATGCTGGCCTTCATAGCGAGGGGGATTGAATATAAAAGTAGGGAGGTCTTGCTGCAGCTGTATAGGGCATTGGTGAGGCCGCAGCTGGAGTACTGTGTGCAGTTTTGGGCGCCGCACCTGCGCAAGGATATTTTGGCCCTGGAGGGAGTGCAGAGGAGGTTTACTAGGCTGATACCGGAGTTGAGGGGATTGAGCTATGAGGAGAGGCTGAATAAACTAGGCTTGTACTCATTAGAGTTTAGAAGAATGAGGGGAGATCTCATTGAGACGTATAAGATGATGAATGGGATGGATAGGATAGAGGTGGAGAGACTCTTCCCGCTCAAAAAAGACAGTAGGACTAGGGGGCACAGCCTCAAGATAAAGGGGAGGCGGTTTAGAACGGAGTTGAGGAGGAACTTCTTCACTCAAAGGGTGGTGAATCTCTGGAATTCTCTGCCCGTTGAAGTGGTGGAGGCTGCCTCGCTAAATATTTTTAAGAAGCGGGTTGATGGGTTCTTGATAAGAGAGGGGATTAAGGGTTATGGGGAGAGGGCGGGAAAGTGGAACTGAGCCACAACAGATCAGCCATGATCTTATTGAATGGCGGGGCAGGCTCGAAGGGCTAGATGGCCTACTCCTGCTCCTATTTCTTATGTTCTTATTTCCGACTGAAGGTAGCAACTCAAGGTCCCTTCTGGTTCCAATCCATCACACAAATCAGTCTTCCATCCATTGACTCTGTCTACATCTCCCACTGCCTCGGCAAAGCAGCCAGCTTTAAGGACCTCACGCGCCGCGGACATTCTCTCTTCCACCTTGTTCCAATGGGAAAAAGGTACAAAAGTCTGAGGTCACGTACCAAATGAACTCAAGAACAGCTTCTTCCCTGCTGACATCAGACTTTTGAACGGACCTACCTTGCATTAAGCTGATCTTTCTCTATACCCTAGCTATAACTGCAACACTACATTCTGCACTCTCTCGTTTCCTTCTCTATGTACAGCATGCTTTGTCTCTATAGCGTGCAAGGAGCAATGCTTTTCACAGTATATTAATACATGTGACAATAATAAACCAAATCAAATCAAATCAAATCAAAGGTTGCCACACTTTGTTTGAATCACCAAGGAGCCAGAGCATATAGTCTATTCTTCCACTGAGCTTATTGCTGAAGCTTGATGCTTACGAGCACATATAATGGAGCTAAATGCACAATGCTCAGTATCATCTAGCAGCTAACCTGACTCAAGGAAGTAGATGGTAATCTGAGTAAATAATCCACCATTGGGGGTTAACTATACAAGTGTGGTTGCTATGCTCAAGATACACATGAACAGTGGTTATGTTTGGTAATCTGGTGGCGTGGACTAATCAATCCACTTAAGATGAGTTCAAAAGCATCAGTGCACAATGGGTGACTCTTAAGTTTTTTTATTCATTTGTGGAACATGGGCGTCGCTGGCTGGCCAGCATGTATTGCCCATCCCTAGTTACCCCTGGCTAGGACATTTCAGAGGGCATTTGAGAGTCAACCACATTTCTGTGGCTCTGGAGTCACATTTAGATCAGACCAGGTAAAGATGACAGATTTCCTTCCCTAAAGGACGTCAGTGAATCAGATGGGTTTCATGGTCATCAGTAGATTCTTAATTTCAGATATTTTTTATTGAATTCAAATTCCGTGCTGGGTTTCAAACACAGGTCCTCAGAACATTAGTTGAGTTTCAGGATTAATAGTTTAGCAATAGTACCACTAGACCATCAGCTACCCCAAAAGTGCCCTGCTAAGTATCCTCTACAGTAGCCAATTTAAGTCATGTCAAACAATAGGTGGCATGGTGGCATAGTGGTTAGCACTGCTGCCTTGCAGCACCAGGGTTCCGTGTTCAATTCCAATTTTGGGTGACTGTCAGTGTGGAGTTTGCTTGTTCTCCCCTGTACCTGTGTGGGTTTGCTCCGGGTGCTCTGGTTTCCTCCCATAGTCCAAAAATGAGTAGGTTAAATGGATTGACCATGCTAAATTGACCCTTCACATCTAAGATGTGTAGGTTAGGGGGAGGAGTGGGGGAAAGGCATGGGGTTACAGGGATTGGGCAGGGAATGGGCCTTGGTAAGATGCTTTTTCAGAGAGTTGGTGCAGACTTTTTCTGCGCTATGGGCATTCTCTGAAGATGTGGTGGAGGCAGGTTCATTCAAGGCATTCAAAAGGGTATTGGATGATTAGAGAAAAAACAGTTTTAATGTTTATTTATCAGTGGCATAAGTAGGCTTACATTAACACTGCAATGAAGTTACCGTGAAAATCCCCTAGTCGCCACACTCTGGTACGTTGAGCGAAAATTTAACATGGCCAATGGTTCTAACCAGCACGTCTTTTAGACTGTGGGAAGAAACTGGAGAAATCCCACACAGACAAGGGGGATAATGTGCAGGGTCCGCACATTATCCCCCTTGAGATGACTCAAGTCGGGAATCGAACCCGGCCCCCTGGCATTGAGGCAACATTGCTAACCACTGTGCCACGGTGCCAGGAACAATGTGAAAGGGGTATGGGGAAAAGGTAGCAGAATGGCACTGAACCATGCTGCTTGTTTGGAGAGCTGGTGCAGATATGACGGGCTGAATGGCCTCCTTCTGCACCATAACAATTCTGTGATTCTGAGAAGGAATATTAAGACCCAAATCCACCCCGCTTGTCTGGCCGCTCAAATGTGTCTGAGACATTGGATTTAGATAAGGCCATTTCACTCTGAAAATGTGTGCCAGCTGCCCCAGCTTTGGCAGCAATAGCAGGTTGATTCCTAGGATGGCAGGTCTGTCATATGAGGAGCTTAATAAGACCTTGATACATAGAAACATAGAAACTAAAAGCAGGAGTAGGCCATTCAGTCCTACGAACCTGCTCCACCAATCATTTTAGAACATAAGAACATAAGAACATAAGAAATAGGAGCAGGAGTAGGCCATCTGGCCCTTCGAGCCTGCCCCGCCATTCAATAAGATCATGGCTGATCTGTCGTGTCTCAGTTCCACATTCCCGCCCTCTCCCCATAACGCTTAATCCCCTCTCTTATCAAAAACCCATCAACCTGCGTCTTAAAAATATTTAGCGAGGTAGCCTCCACCACTTCATCGGGCAGAGAATTCCAGAGATTCACCACCCTTTGAGTGAAGAAGTTCCTCCTCAACTCTGTTCTAAACCGCCCCCCCTTTATCTTGAGGCTGTGCCCCCTAGTCCTACTATCCTTTCTGAGCGGGAAGATTCTCTCCACCTCTATCCTATCCATCCCATTCATCATCTTATACGTCTCAATGAGATCTCCCCTCATTCTTCTAAACTCTAACGAGTACAAACCTAGTTTATTCAGCCTCTCCTCATAGCTCAACCCCCTCAACTCCGGCATCAGCCTAGTAAGCCTCCTCTGCACTCCCTCCAAGGCCAAAATATCCTTGCGTAAGTGCGGCGCCCAAAACTGCACACAGTACTCCACCTGCGGCCTCACCAATGCCCTATACAGCCGCAGCAAGACCTCCCTACTTTTATATTCAATCCCCCTCGCTATGAAGGCCAGCATCCCATTCGCCTTCCTGACCACCTGCTGCACCTGCAAGCTGGGTTTTTGCGACTCATGCACAAGGACCCCGAGGTCCCTCTGCACCGTCGCCTGCTGCAGTTTTTCTCCACGTAAGTAATAATCCTTCCGACCATTATTCCTACCAAAGTGGACCACCTCGCACTTGCCAACATTAAATTCCATTTGCCATTTCCTGGCCCATTCGCCCAGCCTATCTAGATCCTTCTGTAGACTCTCCACACCCTCCGCACAATTTGCCGTTCCACCAATCTTGGTGTCATTGGCAAATTTCGACACCCTGCACTCGGTTCCCTCCTCCAGATCATCTATATAAATGGTAAATAGCTGAGGCCCCAGCACCGACCCCTGGGGCACTCCACTAGTCACCATCCGCCAATCCGAATAGCACCCATTGACCCCCCCTCTCTGCCTCCTATTTGACAACCAATCCTCTATCCACGCTAACACCCTACCCCCAACTCCATGTCCCCTGACATAAGAACATAAGAACATAAGAAATAGGAGCAGGAGTAGGCCATCTGGCCCTTCGAGCCTGCCCCGCCATTCAATAAGATCATGGCTGATCTGTCGTGGCTCAGTTCCACTTTCCGGCCCTCTCCCCATAACCCTTAATCCCCTCTCTTATCAAAAACCCATCAACCCGCTTCTTAAAAATATTTAGCGAGGCAGCCTCCACCACTTCAACGGGTAGAGAATTCCAGAGATTCACCACCCTTTGAGTGAAGAAGTTCCTCCTCAACTCCGTTCTAAACCGCCCCCCCTTTATCTTGAGGCTGTGCCCCCTAGTCCTACTGTCTTTTTTGAGTGGGAAGAGTCTCTCCACCTCTATCCTATCCATCCCATTCATCATCTTATACGTCTCAATGAGATCTCCCCTCATTCTTCTAAACTCCAACGAGTACAAGCCTAGTTCATTCAGCCTCTCCTCATAGCTCAACCCCCTCAACTCCGGTATCAGCCTAGTAAACCTCCTCTGCACTCCCTCCAAGGCCAAAATATCTTTGCACAGGTGCGGCGCCCAAAACTGCACACAGTACTCCAGCTGCGGCCTCACCAATGCCCTATACCTTCTGCAACAACCTCTTGTGAGGTACCTTGTTAAACGCTTTCTGAAAATCAAGAAAGACCACATTCTCCGGCTCTCCTCTATCCACCGCCCTAGACACATCCTCATAGAACTCCAGTAAATTTGTCAGACGCGACTTCCCTTTAACGAAACCGTGCTACGTCTGCTCTATCAAGCAATTCCTCTCAAGATGCCTCGCTATTTCCTCCTTGATGACGGATTCTAACATTTTACCTACAACAGACGTTAAACTAACCGGCCTATAATTCCCTACCTTTTGCCTGGCACCCTTCTTAAACAACGGCGTAACATGAGCCGCTTTCCAATCTTCTGGCACTTCCCCGGAATCCAGCGACGTCTGGAAAATAACCACCAAGGCATCCACTATCACCTCCGCCATTTCTTTTAGAACCCTCGGATGCATTCCATCCGGTCCTGGGGACTTGTCCACAATCAGCCCCCTCCAGTCTGTCGAGCACCGCCTCTCTAGTAACAGTAATGTCATTAAGACCCTCCAGTCCTACCACCTTTCCATCTCTAACACCCGGCAAATTATTCACATCCTCTTCCGTGAAGACAGAAACAAAAAAGTTATCCAAGACCTCAGCCATATCCCCATCCCCTACCACTAAGTCCCCCTTCTCATCCCCTAAGGGACCAACGTTTACCCTAGCCAGCCTCTTCCTTTCTATATATTTATAAATTTATAAAATTTTGATCATGGCTGATCATCAAATTCAGTATCTTGATCCCCCTTTTCCCCATATCCCTCAATCCCTTTCACCCCAAGAGCTATATCTAATTTCTTCTTGAAATTAAATGTTTTGAATTCAACTACATTCTATGGTAGTGAATTCCACACATTCACCACTCTCTGGGTGAAGAAATTTCTACTCACCTCAGTCCTACTTATCCTCAAACTTTGACCCCGAGTTCTGGACTCCCCCACCATGGGGAACATTCTTTCTGAACCTACCCTGTCTAACCCTGTTAGAATTTATAACTTTCTATAACTCATTTCCTCCCTCATTTTTCTAAACTCCGATCAATATAATCCCAGCCGATTTAATCTCTCCTCGTATGACAGACTGGCCATCCCAGGAATCAGTGGGGTGGAGGTGGAGCAGAAGTCACGCTCGGATGGAGGAAGAAAGCAGCGGTCACAGGTGGAAGTAGGGAGCAGAGGTCACAGGAGGTGGAGGTAGGGATCAGCACTCACAGCCGGGTAGAGGTAGGGAGCAGAGGTCACAGAGGGGAAGAAGTAGGAATCAGAGGTCACTGCAGGGTGGCGATAGGGAGCAGAGGTCACAGCAGGGTGGAGAAAGGGAGCAGAGATCGTGGCAGAGTGGAGATAGGGAGCAGAGGTCACTGCAGGGTGGCAATAGGGAGCAGAGATCACTGCAGGGTGGAGATAGGAGCAGAGGTCATGGCAGAGTGGAGATAGGGAGCAGAGGTCACTGCAGGGTGACGATAGGAGCAGAGGTCATGCCAGAGTGGAGATAGGGAGCAGAGGTCACTGCAGGGTGGCAATAGGGAGCAGAGATCACTGCAGGGTGGAGATAGGAGCAGAGGTCATGGCAGAGTGGAGATAGGGAGCAGAGGTCACTGCAGGGTGACGATAGGAGCAGAGGTCATGGCAGAGTGGAGATAGGGAGCAGAGATCGTGGCAGAGTGGAGGTAGGGAGCAGAGGTCACTGCAGGGTGACGATAGGAGCAGAGGTCATGGCAGAGTGGAGATAGGGAGCAGAGGTCACTGCAGGGTGGAGATAGGGAGCAGAGATCGTGGCAGAGTGGAGATAGGGAGCAGAGGTCGCTGCAGGGTGGCGATAGGGAGCAGAAATCACTGCAGGGTGGTGATAGGGAGCAGAGATCACTGCAGGGTGGAGATAGGGAGCAGAGGTCACTGCAGGGTGGAGATAGGGAGCAGAGATCACTGCAGGGTGGAGATAGGGAGCAGAGGTCACTGCAGGGTGGAGATAGGGAAGAGAGGTCACTGCAGGGTGGAGATAGGGAGCAGAGGTCACTGCAGGGTGGTGATAGGGAGCAGAGGTCACTGCAGGGTGGAGATAGGGAGCAGAGGTCACTGCAGGGTGGAGATAGGGAGCAGAGGTCACTGCAGGGTGGAGATAGGGAGCAGAGGTCACTGCAGGGTGGAGATAGGGAGCAGAGGTCACTGCAGGGTGGTGATAGGGAGCAGAGGTCACTGCAGGGTGGAGATAGGGAGCAGAGGTCACTGCAGGGTGGAGATAGGGAGCAGAGGTCACTGCAGGGTGGAGATAGGGAGCAGAGGTCGCTGCAGGGTGGAGATAGGGAGCAGAGGTCACTGCAGGGTGGTGATAGGGAGCAGAGGTCACTGCAGGGTGGAGATAGGGAGCAGAGATCACTGCAGGGTGGAGATAGGGAGCAGAGGTCACTGCAGGGTGGAGATAGGGAGCAGAGGTCACTGCAGGGTGGAGATAGGGAGCAGAGATCACTGCAGGGTGGAGATAGGGAGCAGAGGTCACTACAGGGTGGTGATAGGGAGCAGAGGTCGCTGCAGGGTGGAGATAGGGAGCAGAGGTCACTGCAGGGTGGAGATAGGGAAGAGAGGTCACTGCAGGGTGGAGATAGGGAGCAGAGGTCACTGCAGGGTGGAGATAGGGAAGAGAGATCAGTACAGGGTGGAGATAGGGAGCAGAGGTCACTGCAGGGCGGAGATAGGGAAGAGAGATCAGTACAGGGTGGAGATAGGGAGCAGAGGTTGCTGCAGGGTGGAGATAGGGAGGTCACGGTGGGGTGGGCGACTCGGAAGCTGAGATACCATGAGATACATGTCATTTGGCTGGTGTATCTCATGGTTGAATAATGAATCAGGCTTGAAGTGGATGATACGGCACCATTTCGGCTGGTGAGTGGATCACTGTTACACCTCCAAATGTAAAATCCCAACAAAGGAATGTGAGAAAATGGAAAGATGTGTTTAAAGAGAGGGCACAGGCATGCCATTAATATTTACTTGCTGTTTATGGATTCTATAACTTAGAGGTATAAATTGAACCTGTGCACAGGCTACGATTGGCATTTATAAAGATATTTAGATTTACCATTTGTCATCAATTAAAAGAAAGGTATAAGATGGAAGATTATAAATGATCTTTGGATTCAGAGATCAAGCTAAGTATTGAACTCCCCACTAGAGCCTGTTTAATTCACCTCTCTTCAGACATAACTATAAATGTTATATTTTTGATAAATATGCCAAGACTCTTATCGATTATAAATAATGGGTGGAAAATTTAATCACAAATAGAAGCTTCCTCTGAAACATTATCCCAGATTTTGGGTTATTTGGGATGGGACAGGCAGGGGGGTAGTGAGTTGCACTGGTTATAGTGGATATAGTTTTCACCTGGGGGGGTCACTGAAGGGACTCAGGGTTGATAGCATGGATTACAAGAGTGGAGAATACTAGAACGGGCACAGGAATGAAGACTGGTGTGGGCTCAGTGTGAGGGGGAAGACTTGTCCATATTGATCAAGATAAGTCTTTCTGCCCAACCCGTCATGAGACTCGAGGTGACCTAACGTGTGCGTAACCATTGAGGTGGGAAGTGTGAAATTGCGCGTTCCGCAGTGGAAAACATTCCCACTTTCTAATCCCACTGTAGAACTTTGGAGCTGAAGGAGACAATACCATTCTGTATGTAAGATAGTTACAGCGAAGGCATGTCTCACATACATACAGACTGTTCCATCCTCTCTCTCTTGAATGAGAGGCCAGCACATGATTGCTAATATCACCATTACATCATGACCTACATCACTCGTTACCACGACCATTCTATGAACCAATTATACTACATGACATGGGGCCCAGGTACCTGCATCTCAATGTCAGTGAAATTCATGTGCCTCGTTACTCATTTGTGTGGTAGACAGACCAGACAGTACACCTTGCTATTGAAATGAATGTACTGTCCAGCTCTGGCAATAAGGGTATCTGTGACCATTGAGGCACAGTGGCATGCTGCTAGTTGTAAGATGCCACGAGGGCGCAGGGTGATCTTTGCGGGGACCCAGGAGTTAAGATGTTCAAGGCCACAGTGACTGTGATGGCTTCTGGCAGGGCTGTGAGGGGAAAGGGCTTTGGACGCTTTCCATGACCACCTACCTGAAGAGTTGCAGTTTCATGTGGTACTTATTGTCTGGTCATCTCCAGACAGCACGGTTTTCCTCTATCCTCTCCCCTGCCTCCTGCTCCTCTGGATTCTGCCACCCTGTAGAGACTGTCACCCTTCATTGCCACTAGGCCCAAAACGTGATAACACCACCCTCCCCCCCACTCCCTACCACAACAGCACTGCCAGCTGCAGCCTTGCCTCAGGACAGGTGGTTGCTCTATTGTGAATAGCAGTTTGTCCCTGCTTTTCTATCCTTGTGATGATCCCATTCAGTGCCCGAGTGCAGACTGCCTGCTCTTCCCACCACCAGCACAGCACCAAGGACCTCTCAACTCCAGAAGCTGAGATCCTCTCTGTACCATTGCTGCTGTTATGGGATTGGAGTAATTCATTGGGACGTGAATGTTAGACCCCACCGTACCACATGAGACCGCAACTCTTCAGGTAGGTGGTCATGGAAAGACCCCACCGTATGTATCTATTTTTCAACAGTTTGTCAGCCCCATGCATCTCCATGAATATTTCAAACTCTCCCTTTAACAAATTCATAACATGCTCCTTAATGACTTCAACTGGCCTTAATAGGGAGACGGGTGAGATCCCTGCCCCAAATTGCCATGCACATGTGACTATTGTCAACACTGGAACCAGTGTTTCAAAACTGACACACTGTCTGTGGTGAGATTTCCAAGCCCCATTCACCTCTGGCCCCCATTCTTGGTGAGGTTTACTCATTTAGTCCAACACCACTGCTGCTTTTCATTTCTACTCCTCTAGAAAGGAACTTTTACCCTTGGCCGTGTTAAATCCAATTTGATATTGCCATGTGCAATTTAAACCAATCCTGCTTTGCCATATCACCTTCTTCCATTGGTTGGTACATGCATCAACCAATTCAAGAACAGCTTCTTCCCTGCTGCCATGAATGGACCAACTGGCTGGAATTTTACCACCTCGCCTGCCCCGGATTCAGTGGGATGGATAAGGCTCGCAGAATGGAATTCTCTGTTGGCCTCGGACAGGACTTTACAAGCCTCGCCAGAGTGAGATTATAAATTTCTGCCCATTATATATTAAGCTGATCTTTGTCTACACCCTTGCTGCTACTGTAACACTACATTCTGCACCCTCTCCATTTCCTTCTCCCCTATTTACTCTAGGAATGGTATGCTTTGTCTGTAGAGTGCACAAGAAACAATACTTTTCACTGTATCCCAATACATGTGACAATAATAAATCAAATCAAATTACATGCAAGTGAATGCTCCAATCAGACTGTAAAAGATGCCTTCAAGCAAACTTGTAGAATCATAGAATCCCTACAGCGCAGAAGGAGGTCATTCAGCCCATCGGGTCAGCCCTATTCCCATAACCTCACATGTTTACCTTACTAATCCCCCGACACCAAGGGGCAATTTAGCAATGGCCAATCAACCAATCAATTTGGCAATGGCCAATCACATCTTTGAACTGTGACAGGAAACCGGAGCACCTTGAGAAAACCCACGCAAACACGAAGAGAATGTGTAAACTCCTCACAGGTTCTGCGCTACTTGTTTACTCTTGCATTATTTCAGGCACGTGATAAATGATGTAAATTGGAATGCATCTGTAACCTGTAGCAACCAATGATCCCCTGTGATTCATTACTCAACCCTTAACTCCCAAGAGCTTGAATTCTTTCTCAGCAACTAATGAGCAGATTTTTATCCACTTAAGCATCCCCACCTTCAATACCAAAACAACATTAGAAAACCCTGCGTTTGAACAGTTGATAATTTTTGAAATGTCTATTCAGGGGATGTAGTACAGCATTTATTGCGCATCCCTAATTGCCTTTGAGAAGGTGCCTTCGTGTTTCTATACCTCATGGATTGCAGCAGTTCAAGAGCATACAAAATAGGAGCAGAAGTAGGCCATTCAGTCCTTCAAGCCTGCCCCACCATTCAGAGGTCATGGCGGGGAATTTTCCTGTCCCGCTCTCCACGGGAATCGTAGCAGGCAGGGAACGGACCATGCAAAGGTCCATTGACCTTGGGCAGGGTTTTCCAATTTGGGGTGTAGGCAGCCGGAAAATCCTGCCCATGGTGTTTGTGTTTGGTATCCAATTCCACTTTCCTTTCTATCCCTTTGATTCCCTTGCCAAGAACCAGTGATGAAGCGTGCCTGTATATTTAATTCTCTAATTTAACTAGTCTCAACAAATGATGGTGAAACATACAAGAATAAAGTGAACCATTTATAGTGAAATATAAAATTGAAAATCACCTGTTTTATGTTCTCAGTAACTCTTTTATTAATAGCAATGAATTGAGGCAGGAAAGTTGAGGCTGTAGTGCAGAGCCTCCCTGTTTGACTCGGAGGTTCTTTTCTAACCTGTGTGGATTTGCCACGTTGTCAGTTGACACTGGGTTTCACTGCTAAAAACCATTCCTGACAGGCGATAATACGTGTTTCCCGGGCACTTTAAGTTTTGGTTGGAATGGTACTGGAAGTGACAAAAGGCAGGACAGCTGATGTGGCACTCATTTCCTGTTCAAACCCTCAAAATGGTTCGCCACTGTTAAAATTCCACCTGGTGTGGGTAGAGGATGAACTCTGAAGTTGGTTGTGTCTGATGTCTAGCAGTGGGGTCTTGGACAGGGCAGCACGGTGGCACAGTGGTTAGCACTGCAGCCTCAGAGCACCAGAAACCCGGGTTCGATTCCCAGCTCGGGTCATTGTCTGTGCAGAATCTGCACTTTCTCCCTGTGTCTGCGTGGGTTTCATAGAACATAGAACCCTACAGTGTAGAAAGAGGCCCTTCGGCCCATCAAGTCTGCACCGAACACATTCCAACCCAGGCCCTATCCCCATATCCCTACATATTATACCCACTGATCCCTCTAACCTATGCATCCCTGGATACTAAGTGGCAATTTCTTAGCACAGCCAATCAACCTAACCTACACATCTTTAGACTGTGGGAGGAAACTGGAGCACCCAGAGGAAACCCACGCAGACACGAGGAGAATGTGCAAACTCCACACAAACAGTGACCCGAGCTGGGAATCGAACCCAGGACCCTGGAGCTGTGAAGCAGCAATGCTAACCACTGTGCTACCGTGCCGCTCTCCTCCCACAGCTTGAAAGACATGTTGGTTAGGTGGATTGGCCGTGCTAAATTCTCCCTCAGTGCAAGCCTGATGGGCTGAACGGCCTCCTCCTTCATTGTAAGGATTCTGTGATTATGTTCGGTAAAACGCAGGACAGTTTGAGGCGGGAAGTCATTCAATGGAGCCTCCAAACAAAGTTGGCAATCCTCACACTACGCACCCCCCAACTCCGGCAGCATCCTGCACCCCAACGATTTCCCATCCTGAGCCAATGACAAATTTGAAAGGCTTTGGGACTGTGCGTGCTCCAGTTGGCCATGGCCGATAAAGCAGATTTGAGCTGTTTGCCGAACAACCTCAATTAGAAAGGGGGTGAAATAAATTTAGAAACTTTTCTACTTTAACTTGATTACACTTGGGGCAGCACAATGGCAGACACAGGAGATCTTAAGCCCTTCTGGGCGCAGTGGTTAGCGCTGCTGCCTCACTGCGCCAGGGACCCGGTTTTGATTCCTGGCTTGGGTCACCATCTGTGCGGAGTCTGCACATTCTCCCCATGTCTGCATGGGTTTCCTCTGGGTACTCTGGTTTCCTCCCACACTCCAAAGATGTGCAGATTAGGTTGATTGGCCATGCTAAATTTCCCCTTAGTGTCAGGGGGATGATCAGGGTAAAAACCTGGGGTTATGGGGATAGGCCATGGACGAGATTGTTGTCAGTCCAGGCTTGATGGACTGAATGGCCTCTTTCTGCACATTCTATGATTCTACAATTCGGATCTCATTGTGTGCACCCTTTTAAAAATATCATAGGAACAAGTCATTTGGTCCATTGAGCTTATTCCATTGATCATGGCTAATTTTCACCCTCGACTCCACTTTCCCCTGCTGTCTCCATATCTCTTGATGTCATTAGTATCCAGATATCTATCAATATCTTGAATGTATTTTAGGATTGAACTTCCGGAGCCTCTGGGTAGAGAATTCTAAAGACTCATTACCTAGTGAGTTTCACATCAGTGGTCGGGAAACTGTTGGAGAATATTCTGAAGGAAAGAATCTATGTCTACTCAGGGAAGTAAGGTTTGATCAGGGATAGTCAGAATGGCTTTGTCAGAGGGAGGTCATGCCAAGCAAATTTGATCAGGTGCATAGATAAGGGTAGTGCAGTTGATGTAGATTTCAGCAAAGCCATTGACAAGGTCTCAAATTGGAGAGTGATAAAGAAGGTAAAAGCACATGGATCCAGGGTGCGGTAGCATAGTCCCTTTAATGGGCGTACCTTGGCGGACCACGTGATTGAGCTGGAACCAATGGAGCACGAGCACATGAACCTGGATCGATCGGGAATGAGGGCATGCATCCCTGGGGTCGTGAGACCGCAGCT
Organism: Carcharhinus amblyrhynchos; assembly: GCF_965287045.1. NCBI lineage: Eukaryota > Metazoa > Chordata > Chondrichthyes > Carcharhiniformes > Carcharhinidae > Carcharhinus > Carcharhinus amblyrhynchos. The sequence goes on from NC_137324.1 coordinate 16,492,211, forward strand.
GGAGTCAGAGTGTTGTGAGGAATAGACCTGTATAGTTGTGCTGTTGAACTTTTGTTATTTGTAGTTCTTCTCAGTAAGATGTCTTTAGTTTGTTTCTCGCAGGGTGGACACAGTGCTGCCTCACAGTTCCAGGGGCATGGGTTCAATTCCTGTCTTGGGTTACTGTTTGTGCAGAGTCTGCATGTTCTCCCCATGTCTGCATGAGTTTCCTCCGGGTGCTTCAGTTTCCTCCCATGCTCCAAAATGTGTACTGGTTAGGTGTACTAACCATGCTAACTTCTCCCGCCGTGTCCCCAAACAGGCACCAGAGTGTGGCGACTAGGGGATTTTCATAGTGACTTCATTGCAGTGTCAATGTAAGTCTACTTGTGACTAATAAATAAACTTGGCGGATTGGCAAGATTGGCAGAGTGGTTCAGAGTGAAGAAGAAGGTCTTGGGCTGTTGGAGGAGATAGATGGGTTGGTCAGATGGGTAGATCATTGGCAGATGGAACTTAACTCAGAAAAATGTGAGGTGATACACCTTGGATGGACTAACAAGGCAAGGGAGGGCATAAGGAAGCTCAGAGGAACAGAGGTATATTGGGTTGCTCGCCCACAGATTCCAGAAGGCTGAAGGACAATTAAATGGGGTAGTTAAGAATGCAAGAGGGATACTTGCCTTTATCAATCATGGCATAAATTATAAGTAAGAGTTCTGAAGGAGTTTTGAGGGCTTAGAATTCCCCATTCACCTGACGAAAGGGCAGAGCCCTGAAAGCATTTGCTACCAAATAAACCTGTTGGACTTTAGCCTGGTGTTGTGAGACTTCTTAATGTGTTTACCCCAGTCCAACACCAGCAACTCCACATCATAGATTATAAGAACAGGGAGGTAATGTTTGAGCTGCACAGAACTTTGGTGAGGCCACAGTTGGAGTACCGTGTGCAGTTCTGATCACCATATTATAGGAAGGGTGTGATTGCATTGAATGCGGTAAACAGGAGGTTCACTTGGATGCTGCCTCGAATGGATCATTTGATCTACAAGGAGAGACTGGACATGCTTGGACTGTTTTCTTTAGAGCAGAGAAGGCTGGGGGTGGAGGGGGTCAGGGTGGAGGGGAGTCCTGATTGAGGTATGTAAGATTCTGAGGGGTGTGGGCAGGATGACTAACAGACAGTTGTTCCTCTCAGTTGAAGGGTCAATAATGATGGGGCATGAGTTTAAGGAGAGGGGCAGGAGGTTTGGAGGGGACTCGAGGGGGTAATGGGAGTCTGGAGTGCACTGCCTAGATATGCACGTCCTTTGGGGCAGGAAATCTGCCATCCTTACCCAGTCTAGCTTACATGTAACTCCAGATCCACAGCAATGTGGTTGACACTTAACCGCCTCAAGGATGGGCAACAAATGGCAAGCCAGTAGCAACATCCACATCCCATGAACGAGTTAGAAAAGGATGATTTAATCTTGTAGATAATATCACAGACTTTCCAGTAGATGCAGTGTCAATGGTGTTAGGTTTCCTCGCCGGTCCATAATTCCTTGTCTGTGATGTTACTCATTGGATGGTAAAATGGCAGATTGAGATAGTTCAGTTTAGCAAGGCAATATTACTGATTCCACAAACTAGGTTCCACGCCACATGAGGATCCCCACCTCTCCATTTTGGTTTTGACAAGGGATGTGTATCCCTTTGTGTGTCCCCAATAATGTGCCATGTCTCAACAATTAAAAATTAAAGAGAAGGATACGGGATCCTTTACCTTAGCAGCTGAGCAGACTCTGGTTGCCTGGGTTACGAAATGACCTTTGAATAGTTCTCTTTGAATTTAATCTGCGCATGCCAAAGGTTGAAAGGGCAAGGGAGTCATTAGTTTCTCTTCAGGAATAACGAGGTACAAGTTTCTGCCATACTGCAATGTAGCTCCTTTTATCTGGGGGTCACAGACATAAATTCATGTTTCAAGATAGCAATGAACATATCTCTTTAGTATTAATCCCTCACAACATAGGAAACCCGAACAAGAGTAGACCATTCCACACTTTGACACTGCTCCACCTTTCAGTATGGTCATGGCTGACCCTTTAACTCAAAGTCAAAACTTCAGTTTCCTCCCACGTTCCAAAGATGGGCGGGTTAGGTTGATTGGCCATGCTAAATTGACTCTAGTGACAGGGAGATTAGCAGGGTAAATGCATGGGGGTGCAGGAATAGTGCTTGGGTGGGATAGTACAGACTCGATGGGCCAAATGGCCTTCGTCTGAACTGTAGGGATTCTATGATTCGATGATTTTACTGCGATAATCCCGATGTCGCTACACTCTGGCACCTGTTTGGGAGGATTTAGTATGACCAATGCACCTAACTAGCACATCTTTCGGACAGTGTGAGGAAACTGAAGCATATGGAGGAAACACACACAGACACGGGGAGAACATGCAGACTCCACACAGACAGTGACCCAAGCCGGCAACCGAAGCTGGGTCCCTGGCGTTGTGAGACAGCAGTGTTAACCACTATGCCACCGTGCCACATTCTCGTGCCCTCATGACGGCAGCGCTTCTTTTATTTGTGTCATCATCACAATTCCACAGATGCCGCCAAGGTGAATTTTCAACGAGGCGGTGACCGAAACTAATTACCTGTCTATCAATTAAACGGGAGAGCGGAAAGGGAAAGCAAAGCAGGCAGGCACTAGGGCCTTGCTGTGCGTGAATGTGTGCGGGGCAGGTCCCCCACGTCACAGCAAATCAAGCTTGTGTAGCTGTGAAGGATGAGTTGCAGTTAGATTCAGCTGGTCTGTGTGATAGCTCCCAGCAGTGCTGGAGGGGTCATCCGTCAGGTGAGTACGCTTCCCGTTTTATTTGGCTAAAAATGAGAAACTGCAGCTTTGATTCTTGCTGGCAGGAACTGAAAAGTGCTTTCTGTTTAAAATGTCTCCATCGGAGAGGACAGGTTAATACCCCGATGAGCAATAAATTTGTATTGACGTGGAGCAGGTTTGCTTAACGGTTAATGCTACCTGGTTGGAAAGGGAATGGGAAGGGATAGGGGGAAGAAATGAATGAAAGTGAGAGAAGGCTGCAGCTTCCTGGGCTGAGAACGATGATGTATTAATTTTATTTTGCCTCATCTGACTGTGGAAAGCTAGCTGCTCAGACACCTTCCACAACTCTTGTAAACCGAGGATATTCAATAGCGATCGGGGTTTAATTGAATAATTGCCAGTAGCTCAATGTCTCAGTTACTGGCTTGTGGATTGTCACTGCAGGGAGTCGGGGCTCTTTTATCTTCTGTGACAGGAATGGGTTTAGACAGGACAAGCCGCTTGAGATCTTCTGTTTAACCCTACTTTTCCACTCCCATTCCCCATATTCCGGAATTTCCTGACAGGCCAGGCTCGAACATATCCGACCACCAAGCCTCCTGGACCCTCCGTGGGGGGAGAGAATTCCAAAGAGTGAAGACATTTCTCTTTATCTCAGTCCTAATGATCAGCCCTACGTCATAAAATTGGGCTCCCACGGGGTTAGGTCCTCAAGTTAGTGGAAGCAAGGAGTGGAATTCTCCCCAGAAAATCCTAAGTGTCGGAGAATAATGGAGTCCTTCCTGCTGTTCTCTCAGGGACACTCCGCATTGCTATCCTCCCACACAGTCACTCTTTCGGAGAGTTGGGAGCTCCATGCCAGTACAAGGGGTTAGAGTAAACATGTTAGTGAGCCTGGCTTGCATTGGGGCCCTCCCAATATGTCCCTCCCCCTCTCCCCCCACCGACCTCTGTCATGCCCACTCCCTGTCAGGACCCCAACATGGTCCACCTCTGTATACCCCCGATCATAGCCTTCATAGCCCACCCACCCCCATCATAGCTCTCCTCACCATAGCACCACTATGATTCTCCCAGCGCAGTGGAGTGCAGTGGGGCAGGCAACATTAGTAGGGGCTGTGTAGTGGGCTCCCTGCTGGGCACCATGGCCTGCGGCTGGGGAGGAGGAGGAGGGGGGAGATCGGTGCTGGCCTAGAGAGATCCAGGAGGCCAGCAATGGGGGTTTGGGGGGGGCGGGGAGGTTGCGGTTTCTGTGCTGGCCAGCGATCAGGAGGCCAGTAGTACGGGGCTATTGCGCATGGGCCAATCTCCACTCTGACAGAACGGGGTATGTACAGTGGCCCCCTCAGCACCATGCTGCCGGCCTCTCCAGCTGGAATAGACCCCACCCCACTGATTTTAATCGAGTTTCACGCGAGGTCAATCTGCAGTGTACAGAGTGTGGGAGATTCCTTTTGAAAATCCCGCTAAGAAAACCAACAGATTTACGTGAATTTGGCACTTAGAATTTTTTTGGAAGAATCCCGACCTACTTTTGTGTATAGTCATACCCTTCTCATGGAGATCTTGTGGCAAAATGAATCGCATTTCTATGTCTGAACCAGAATCTCTGGGTGTGTGTTCCATCCTGGAACTTAATGCCAATGGGAAATACATTTGTGAAGCAGTTGGATATGTTGATTATCACTCTGTAAATGCTGCCAGTGTGTCTATGGCAAGTGGTAAGAGAGGAAGAGTTTCAAGGTCAACCAGAACTCTGTGGTAGCTGACAGCCCCACATTAAAAACTCCGCCATCAGGTTCTTGCCGCAGGATTTACTCTGTAGAAAACATCTTCCTTGTTTTGAGGTAGTAGCAGTGAGAGAGATGCTGTTTTCAATAGAGACATTTGTGACAAATTTCCATTTGAATTCAACAGGATAAATGGAAACAGGCAGAAACTGTGGTTGTGGGGTTAGGAGGTGTATGTTTGTCACATGTATCTCTGTAAATAAATACTTATAAAAATGTGTAAAGATTGGCTCCAGTTCTATCCATCACCGCCTCGTTAACTGGAGTTCAAGTCGCATTGTGGTGGCTGGGGGAACTTAAATGCAAATAATGAAATAAAAAGCTAGTCTCAATAATGATAACCCTGAAACCATTGGATTGTTGTAAAAACCCATTAATATCCTTTAGAAAAGGAAATCTGCCATCTCTACCCAGGCCTGTGTGTGACTCCAGAGCCACAGCAATAAGGTTAACTCTGAACTGTCCTGTGAAATGTCCAGGAAGCTATTTGTATCAAACCTCAATTGGAAAAGTCAATTAAGAATAAAACCAAATGCACCATCTGACATCAACCTAGGCACTGTAAACAACAAGTGCACACCCACTCAACCCCGCAAATTCCTCCTAACTAACATCTGGGGACTTGTGCTAAAATTGGGAGAGCTGTCCCACAGACTAACAGAATCATACAGTGCAGAAGAGGCCTTTTGGGTCATCGAGTCTGCACTGACCACAATCCCACCCAGGCCCTATCCCCAATAACCCCACACATAGAACATAGAACATAGAACATTACAGCGCAGAACAGGCCCTTTGGCCCACGATGTTGCGCCGACCAGCTTTTTTTAAAAAAAAAACACTGACCCACTAATCTAAACCAATCCCTTTTCGTCCATAAACCTAGCTAAACATTTACCCTAGCTACTCCCCCTGACACTAAAGGGCACAATAAGAAGCCAGGTTAAAGTTTATTTGGAATCACAATCTTTCAGAGTGCTGCTCCTTCATCAGATAAGCATTCTCCAAGGCAGCCTTCACGACACACGACAACACAGAAACACCGAGCAGAAACTGATAGCCAAGTTCTGCACGTGTGAGGGTGACCTCAACTGGGACCTTGGATCCATGTCACACTACATGTAACCCCACCATTTGGCCTGGACTTGCAAAATCTCACTAACTATCCTGGCTTCAATTCACACCTCTTCAACCTATAATTATCCCTCTCCTACTCACTCATCTGATGGAGGAGCAGTGCTCCGAAAGCTGCCACTTATCTGCCCATTTGACCATTCTGTTCAAATCTCCTTGTAGCCCGAGAGATTCCTCCTTACTGTTAACCACCCATCCAATCTTTGTGTCATCCATAAACTTACCAATTCTACCTCCCACATAGTCATCAATGTCATTTGTATAAATGATGAACAATAGGCGGCCCAACGCCTTTGGTACACCACTGGACACTGGCTTCCAAACACTAAAGCAGCCATCTGTCAACAGCCTCTGTCTCCTACAACTGAGACAATTTTGAATCCACTTTATCAAATTACCCCGTATCCCATGTGTGAATTTACCTTCTTTACAAATCTCCCATGTGGGACCTTGTCAAAGGCTTTGCTGAAATCCACATAAACTACATCGACTGCATTACCCTCTTCTACACACCTAGTCACCTCCTTAAAATTCAGTCAAATTTGTTAAGCATGACCTCTCTCTGATGAAGCCATGCTAACTATCCCTGATCAACTTTGCCTCTCCTTCAGAAGTTTCTCTAACAGTTTCCCTACCAGTGACGTGAGACTCACTTGTCTATTGTTCCTGGTTTATCTCTACAACCATTCTTAAATAGCAGAACCACATTAGCTCTAATCATCTGGCACCTTCCCCCATGGTCAGGGCAGAATTGAAAATTTGGGTCAGAGCTCCTTCAGTCTCCTCCCTTGCCTCCCACAGCAGCTTAGGGCACAATGTTCTGGACCTGGAGATTTACCCACTTTTAAGGCTGCCAATACCTCCAATGGCTAGTCAGGTAACATCCTGACGTTCACTGAATCATAACTTTCACACAGTATCCCAGACTACCCAATTCCTATACCCAGGTATGTCCTATCCCAATGGCAGAACAGACCTGGTACATGTGGCAGCAGCTCAGTGATATACTGTCAGGAGGGAGCTGCTAATCCTCAACATTGAGTTTGGACTCAATGAAGTCTCAAGGCATCAGGTCAAATATGGTCAAGTGAACACCCTACTGATTATCCTGTGCCTCCCCCCCTCCCTCGTCCTCACATCAGTGCTCTGCCATGCTGAACACCAATTGGAAGAAGAATGATAGTAGCAACAACTAAACAGGCCATTCCACCTTCCCTTCTTTCCTCATGTCAGTACACTATAACTTGTCCAGACTGGAATGAGTGGGACCAAGATATTTTTGGATTTTTGAATATGCCCTCTTTCCATTATCTGTTGCATTCACTCTGGTTCATTGGGCAGCACAGTGGCACAATGGTTAGCACTGCCACCTTACAGTGCCAGGGACCCAGGTTCGATTCTCGGCTTGGGAAAAGTCTGCACATTCTCCCTGTGTCTGCGTGAGTTTCCTCCCACAGTCTGAAAGATGTGCTGGTTAGGCGCATTGGCCATGCTAAATTCTCCCGTAGTGTACCCGAAGAGGTGTCGGAGTGTGACAATGAGGGGATTTTCACAGTAGAACATAGAACGTAGAACTCTACAGTGCAGAAACAGGCCCTTTGGCCCATTGAGTCTGCACCGACCACAATCCCATCCAGGCTCTATCCCCATATCCCGACACATTTACCTTCTAATCCCTCTAACCTACACATCCCAGGACACTAAGGGGCAATTTTAGCATGGCCAATCAACCTAACCCACACATCTTTGGACTGTGGGAGGAAACCGGAGGAAACCCACGCAGACACGAGAAGAATGTGCAAACTCCACACAGACAGTGACCTGAGCCGAGAATTGAACCCAGGTCCCTGGAGCTGTGAAGCAGCAGTGCTAACCACTGTGCTACTGTGCTGCCTAACTTCATTGCAGTGTTAATGTAAGTCTTACTTGTGATACTAATAAACTTTACAATTAAAAAACTTTGGCGAGTTTGTCTACCTTGCTTTTAGAATGATAACTCCTTGTAACCTCTTATTTTTGAACACTTGGGTAATCCTGGATTTCTCCCTCTGGAAATGATTGTTTAGGCAGGGTAGGAAGTTTTGGGGAAGGCAATTGATCAACATCTTATTCTCCCTCAAAGTCCAGTAACCCTGGTGTGGCAGTAAGGTCAGTAACTCCATGCAAGAGAAGGACATTATTCTGCCTCTAATCCTGGACTTGTTTGAAGGCTCTCACCCTTGACTAATACTTTTGATGCAAGGGCAGGTGCACCTGCATTGATAAATGGATCGCCACTGTTGTACACCAGTGTTTTACACCAGCGCATGCTGTTACTTGAGTTGCACTTTCCGTCTTCTCAGTCATTTCACAAAATGATAAAAGATCACGCTCGTTGGTCTAATTCAAGCTTTTTCAAAATGGGGGTCGCGACCCACAGTAGGGTCGCAGGATGTTAAATATGGGTCACCGGTTAAATGCTCACTGCCTTATAAACTGGTCCTGTTCAGGGATGTACTGTGATCCTGTTTAAAACAGGAATGTTGCGTTTTTTGTGCACATCTTGTAACAGGCGGGGGTGACAATGAGAACCCCTCAGATGATGACATTGCCAGCATGAGGACGTGTGATGTGGAGGAAAAGCTTAGTGTTGCCCGAGACAGTTCAAGTTGTGTGCACTCTGTGAAAGGAAAAGCTAAGAATTAGGAGAGAGGTGTATTTTTAAATGTACAATAAATCCCGTTTAGATTGCAACAGTGCTGTAGCTTGCCTGGTCTCTGCCTGAGTCTTGAATTTCCTGCCGGGAAGACAGTCTTTAACTTCAGGGTTTGACAAGAATGGGCATTTGGCAGACCGCCCAAAAATAAATTTGGTGAGAGTAATGGAGTGATCCCTGTCGGTCTCTCAGGTCTGCTCTTCACCACAATCATCTCACACTCAGTCACGTTTTTGGAGAGTGGTGAGGTTCATGTTGGTATGGGGGGATTTGGGGGGGTGCAAACTTGTTCGGGGTAGCCTGATCTCACAGTGCACTGGGGGATCCTCTCCGCCTAACCACCCCCCCCAATTCCTCCCCATCAGTGGCATGTTCCCTCAATCCCAGCCTCATAATGTCAGAAGTAGGGATGTTCACCGATGATTGCGCAATGTTCAGCACCATTTGCGACTCCTCAGATACTGGAGCAGTCCATGTTTAAGTGCAACAAGATCTGGACAATATCCAGGCTTGGGCTGAAAAGTGGCAAGTAACATTTGCGACACACAAATGCCAGGCAAGGACTGTCACCAATAAGAGACACTCTAACCAATGCCCCTTGACATTCAGTGGTGTTACCATCATTGAATCCTCCACTGTCAACATCCTTGGGTTACCATTGACCAGAAACTTGCCACATAAACACAGTGGCTACAAGAGCAGGTGAGACACTAGGAATACTGTGGTGAATAACTCATCACCTGACTCCCCAAAACTGATCCACCATCCACGAGGCACAGGTCAGGAGTGTGATAGAATATTCCCACCTGCTTGGCTGGGTGCAGCTCCAACAGCGCTCGAAGTTTGACACCATCCAGGACAAAGCAGCCCTCTTGGTTGGCACCATAAGAACATAATAAGAACATAAGAAATAGGAGCAGGAGTAGGCCATCTAGCCCTTCGAGCCTGCCCCGCCATTCAATAAGATCATGGCTGATCTGTCGCTGCTGAGTTCCACTTTCCCGCTTTCTCCCCATAACCCTTAATCCCCTCTCTTATCAAAAACCCATCAACCCGCATCTTAAAAATATTTAGCGAGGCAGCCTCCACCACTTCAACGGGCAGAGAATTCCAGAGATTCACCACCCTAACATTCAATCTCTCCACCACTGATGCTCAGTAGCAGCGGTGTGTACTATCAACAAGATGCTCTTCAGCAATCCACCAAAGATCCTTAGACAGCATCTTCCAAATCCACGACCACTTCAATCTAGAAGGACAAGGGCAGCAGATACATGGGAATACCACCACCTGCAAGTTCCCCTCCAAGCCACTCACCCTCCTGACTTGGAAATATATCACCATTCCTTTGCAGTCTGGGTCAAAAATCTGGAATTCCTTCCCTAATGGCATTGTGGGTCAACCCACAGAACATGGACAGCTGCGATTCAAGAAGGCAGCTCCCCACCACTTTCTCAAGGGCAACTAGGGATGGGCAATAAATGCTGGCCAGATAGCGATGCCCATGTTCCACAAATGAATGAAAAAAAACACGGCATAACCTCCCCCCCCGGTCATAGCCCCTCCTGTCATGGGCCCCACTCAGGACCCATCCTCTTGGCATTGTCCCGGCACACTGGCAGTGCCCAACTGGCATTACCAGAGTGCTTGGTGGCAACTGCCAGGTTGCCGTGCCTTGCCATGCTCCCGACCACCCGGGGGTTTAAATGTCTTCCGAATTCGTGACCATCTCTGCTAGTGGAGACCAATAATGATTCTTGAGTTGTGCCCAGAAGGCTGGATGATTCCATGCACTGGGAGTCGAATGGGCTATGCATAATTAAATGCTACTTAAATATGTTAATCGACCTCACATGCTTCCTGGGCGTGATCCAGTTCAAGCCATTAGAGAAGGGCTGGGAGGATCGCAAACTGTTTGTAGTTGGGTGCATCAATTGCTTTTAGGCCCACACACTCCAGGTTCGGTGGAGGTGGGAATATCACCCCAATGTCTCATAACCCAACTCATTACTTTTCCCCCTCTGAGCATAAAAGTATTTTGCGGTTAAATCGATTTCAAAATGAGATGACATGTGAGAAACAAGAAAACCACTGAGATGTTTAATTTTTAAAAAGATTACAGCTGTCTATGAGAAAGGATAAAAGACACATTAGCCATAGACTTCAATAGATGCAGCAACATGCAGTTATCGATGTGACATATCCCACCCACCAGGGAGATTTATTGATGGGATGGTAGTAGACAGAGATAATGGAAGTATCCTATTTAGTTTCCACCAGAAACAGCATGATCTGGTGAGCTCCGCATTCCAAAGGTGCATCTTAAATGAGAAATCTGTCAAATAAACAGCAGTCAGTTTTCTATGGGTGGCTGGTGCACAGTAAATGAGGGTATTGTTTGATTTGAGGCATTTATTTTTGAATGTATATGTTGATGAGAGCAAAATACTGACACCAATTTCCTTGGTGCCAGAATATGACGGCATGGTAGGGATCTGGGTTCGATTCCTGGCTTGGGTCACTGTCTGTGTGGAGTTTGCACATCCTCCCCGTGTCTGGGTGGGTTTCCTCCGGGTGGTCCAGTTTCCTTTCACAGTCCAAAAGACGTGCTGGTTAGATGCGTTGGCCATGCTAAATTCTCCCTCAGTGTACCTGAACAGACACTGGAGTATGGCGACTAATGCATTTTCACAGTAACTTCATTGTATTGTTGATGTAAGCCTACTTCTGACACTGATAAATAAACTTTATGGTCCAAATAAATTGGAAACTGACCCCCGCCCGATGCTGATATGCTGTATAGGAACCCTACAGGGCAGAAAGAGACCATTTGGCCCATCGAGTCTGCACCGACCACAATCCCACCCAGGCCCGACCCCCATATATTTACCCACTAACCCCTCTACCTACACATCTCAGGACACTAAGGGGTAATTTTAGCACAGCCAATCAACCTAACCCACACGTCTTTGGATTGTTGGAGGAAACCGGAGCACCCGGAGGAAACTCACACAGACACGAGGAGAATGTGCAAACTCCACACATAACAGTGACCCAAGCCGGGAATCGAACCCAGGTCCCTGGAGGTGTGAAGCAGCAGTGCTAACCACTGTGCTACCGTGCCACCCAAATGTTAGCAATAATGTTAGTACAAAGTGCAAAGATCCTTGGGGCGATCTTACTGGCCGTTCATGCCATGTTCCCACTCCAGCGAGGTCGGAGAACTTGACTGCCAGCCAAAACTCCGTTCAGTGCAGGTGGATGGGGAAAATCCCGCCAGCGGGAACGGTGATAAGATTCCGGTCCCTATTTCATGACATATCCCACATGAAATGGGTCGCGAAGGACGACTGTTTGGTAAAAGTCGGTCGCCGGAAAAAAAGTGTTTGAAGAAAGTCCCGCCCCATCACCCATCATATTCTAGGTTTTGAAAGGGCCCTGATGAAGGGTCATCCAACCAGAACCATTGGCTCTACAGATGCTGACAGATCTGCTGAGTTTCTCCAGCATTTTCTGTTTTGGTTTCAGATTCCAGCATCTACAGTATTTTGCCTTTGGTTGAAAGATTGGCCTAGTTCAGTACCCTGTCCAGTTTGAACAGTGCTGAGGGGACATATTGTTCTATTGTTATCTACGATCCAGCAGTCACTGGAATTGAACAATCCCTTCTATAAACACAGTTATCATTGATCCGAATGGTTAGTTTTTGTACTGAGGGCTGTGTTATCATGGGAATGAATGGTGTCATAATAATTACTGAACTAGGAAATGGAAATCTAGCCTGGAGCCAAAATGGCCACCCTACCTGGAAGGCCAGAGAATTTGAACCACTTAAGAATAAAATGTACTTTTCAGTAATGATGGCCATTTTGAATCACAGATTATCAGCTAAAATTAGAATCAAACAATGGGTTGCCTTTAATGAGGAGATGGTTCAGGTACAGTTGACACACGTAGGGCAGGCAAGGCACACTTCCCCAGTTGACCAAACTGGTAGAGGGAACGATAACGCAGAAAAGGTTTGTGTATGAATGTCAGGCTGATAAAAATCAGAACAAGGTTGAATGTAGTAAAGTCAGAACAGAACTGCAAAAGGAGCCATAGAGACAAAGCACAAAGAGAAGTACAGCACAGGAACAGGCCCTTCGGCCCTCCAAGCCCATGCTAATCATGATGCCCCAATTAGACAAAAAAAAAACTTCTGCCCTTACCAGTGCATATCCCTCTATTCCCTCCCTATTCATGTACCCATCTAGATGCCTCTAAAATGCTGCTATTGTGCCTGCTTCCACCACCTCCTCTGGCAGCATGTTCCAGGAACCCACCACTCTCTGCGTGAAAAACCTCCCCCGCACATCTCCTTTAAATTTTTCCCTTCTCACCTTGACTCTGTGTCACCTTGTAATTGACACTTCCAGCCTGGGGAAAAAGCCTCTGACTATCCACCTTGTCTATGCCTTGCATAATTTTGGAGACCTCCATCAGGTCACCCCTCAGCCTCTGTCTTTCTAGTGGAAACAATCCTACTTTATTCAATCTCTCCTCATTGCCCACACTTACTAGACAATAAACATCCTGGTGAACCTTCTTTGCACTCTCTCCAAAGCTTCCACATTCTTCTTGTAGTGTGGTGACAGAAATTCATGCAATACCTCATATATGGACTAATCAAGGTTCTATATTGCTGCAACATGATTTGCCAACTCCTGCATCAATGCCCCAGCAAGCATGATAGTTTTACAGCATGGAAAGAGGCCCTTCAGCCCATTGTGTCACCAGCCATCTAGCACCTATCTAATCCCTTTTTTCCTTATCCAACCCTTGATATCCCTTGACATCCAGGTTTCTCTGGATTTGTTGCTCACTTTCATAGGAACATGCATTCTCTGTATTTCCTTTTTAAATCAATCCCACTGCTCTGACGTAGATCTTCCGACAATAACTAACCTGAAGAAACTGAGAACTAAGAGTGGAAACTGCTAATGTTCAGGCCATGACTATGCAATCTTCCCTTGTTACCAGAGGACAAGAGAATTGCAAAGGTACATCATGGTTCAGGAATAGAGTGGCAAGAAAATATAGCCTCAGTGGTGAGAAAATGTGCAGAAACAATGGTGAGAACTTGACCCATGATCTCCGCACATCAACAGCTGCCTGTCCCAGACCTGTACGACACCAATCACGAATGCAATGTTATGCTGGCTGGTCACTTAAGGGCGCCATCATGCCACAGTGGTTAACACTGCTGCCTCACAGCTCCATGGACTTGGGTTTGATTCCGACTCCGGGTGACTGTGTGAAGTTTTCAAATCCTCCCCACATCTGCGTGAGTTCCTCCGAATGCTCGGGTTTCCTCCCACACTCCAAAGAAATGTGGGTTGGTTGGATTGGCCATGCTAATTTGCCTCTTAGTATCCCAAGTTACATAAGTTAGCCATGATAAATGAATGGGGTTACAGGAATAGGACAGGAGACAGCGATGGGTTAAGATACTGGAACAGAGAGTTGGTGCAGATGGACCAAATGGTCTCTTCTGCACTCTCATTATCTTATAGACCTCTATAGGTTATAGATTCATAGTCATTGAGATTTACGGTATGGAAACAGGCCCTTCGGCCCAACTTGTCCATGCCACCCTTTTTTTAAAACTCCTAAGCTAGTCAAAATTGCCTGCATTTGGCACATGTCCCTCTATACCCATCTTACCCATTTAACTGTCTAATTGCTTTTAAAAAGACAAAATTGTACCCACCTCTACTATTACTTCTGGCAGCTTGTTCCAGACACTCACCACCCTCTACATGAAAAAATTGCCCCTCTGGATCCTTTTGTATCTCTCCACTCTCACCTTAAACCTATGCCCTCTAGTTTTAGACTCCCCCTACCTTTGAGAAAAGATATTGACTATCTAGCTGATCTGTGCCCCTCATTCTTTTATGGACCTCTATAAGATCACCATCTTTCTCCAGAGAAAAAATTCCCAGTCTATCCAGCCTCTCCTTATAACTCAATCAAGTCCCGGTAGCATATGAGTAAATCTTTTCTGCTCTTTTTCTAGTTTAATAATATTCTTTCTATAATAAGGTGACCAGAATTGCACACAGTATTCCAAGTGTGGCCTTATCAAGGTCTTGTACGACTTCAATGAGACGTCCCAACTCCTGTATTCAATGTTCTGACCAATGAAACCAAGCATGCTGAATGCCTTCTTTGCCACTCTGTCCACCTGTGACTCCATTTTCAAGGAGCTATGAACTAAGGCCTAGTACCCCCTAGATCTCTTTATCCTATAACTCTCCCCAACACATTAACTAAGCCCTGTCTTGGTTTTGTCTACCAAAGTGCATACCTTGCATTTATCGAAGTTAAATTCCATCTGCAATCCATCAACCCACTGGCCCAGTTGATCAAAATCCCATTGCAATCTGAGATAACCTTCTTCACTGTCCACTATACCACCAGTCTTGGTGTCATCTGCAAACTTACTAACCATGCCTCCTATGTCCTCATTTAAATTATTAATATAAATGACAAATAACAGTGGGCCCAGCACTGATCCCTGGGCGCACTGCTGGTCACAGGCCTCCAGTTTGAAAAACAACCCTCCACAACCACCCTCTGTCTTCTGTCATCAAGCCAATTTTGTATCCATTTGGCTACCTCACCCTAAATCCTGTGAGATTTAACCTTATGCAACAACCTACCATGCGGTACCTTGTCAAAAGCCTTGACAAAGTCCATGTAGACAACATCAACGACATTGCCCTCATCTATGGGTGGCACAGAGGTTTGCACAGCTGCCTCACAGCACTAGGGACCTGTGTTTGATTCCTGGCTTGGGTCACTGTTCCTTGTGGAGTTTGCACGTTCTCCCCATGTTACTGTGGGTTTCCTCCGGGTGCTCTGGTTTCTCCTATAACCTCTATACCTCTATAACCAATAGAGGTCTATAAAATAATGAGTGCTGGATAGGTGCATTGACCCAAACAGGCATCAGAGTCTGGTGACTAGGAGAGTTTCACAGTGACTTCATTGCAGTGTTAATGTAAACCTTACTTGTGATAAATAAATGTTATTTTATCTTTTTGCTTACGCCGTCAAAAAACTGTTATCCCTTCAGGTATGTTTCTAAGAGCATGACTATTCCAGACTTGACTAGTCTGTGGGATAGCTCTTCCAATTCTGGAGCAAGTCAGTCATGAAGAAGACCTTGTCATGTCTGTATTTGCTGACTCATTCAATTCTGGCTGATCTGACCAGTTTTATTCTCATTCTTACTTCATGTAGCTATTTGTTGCTACACGTGCCTCAGTGGGCCATTTCCATGGACAGTTAAACATCAACTATATTGCTGTGGATTGGGAATCTGGAGGCTAGGATAGGTCAGGGCGATAGATTTCCTTCCTTAAAGAAAATTTGTGAACCAGTTGGATTTTTTTATCATGGACATGGGCGTCGCAGGCTGGCCAGCATTTACTGTCCGTCCCTAGTTGCCGGGGGCAGTTGAGAGTCAACCACATTGCTGTGGCTTTGGAGTCACATGTAGAACAAAGAACAAAAAAAGTTACAGTACATGAACAGTCCATTTGACCCTCCAAGCCTGTACTGACCATGCTGCCCGACTGAAATAAAGCCCCCTCCCCTTCCAGAACCATATCCCTCTATTTCATGTATTTGTCCAGATGCCCCTTAAAAGTCACTACCGTATCTGGTTCCACTACCTTCCCCGGTAGCGAGTTCCAGGCACCCACACCACTTGTGTAAAAAAAAACCCTGCCTCGTACACCTCCTTTAAACCTTGCCCCTCACACCTTAAACCTATGTCCTGAGTAATTGATTCTTCCGCCCTGGGAAAAAGTTTCTGATTATCCATTCTGTCCATGCACCTCATAATCTTGTAGACTTCTATCAGATCGCCCCTCAACCTCTGTAGTTCCAGTGAGAACAAACCAAGTCTCTCCAACCTCTCCTCATAGCTAATGCTCTCCATGCAATGCAATATCTTGGTAAATCTTTTCTGTACCCTTTCCAAAGCCTCCACATCCTTCTGGTAGTGTGGTGAACAGAATTGAACACTATATTCTAAGTGTGGCCTAACTAAGGTTCAATAAAGCAGCAACACGGCATGCCAGTGTTTAAACTCAATGCCCTGGCTGTATGCCTTCTTGACTACCTTCTCCACCTGTATTGCCACTTTCAGTGATCTATGTACCTGTATACCCAGATCCCTTTGCCTGTCAATATTTTTAATGATTGTATTTGACCTTGCAAAACGCATTACCTCACATTTGTCCAGATTAAACTCCATCTGCCATCTCTCCGCCCAAGCCTCCAACTGACCTATATCCTGCTGTATCCTCTGATGATCCTCATCGCTACCTGCAATACCGCTAACCTTTGCGTCACCCGCAAACTTACTAATTAAACCGGTTACATTTTCCTCCAAATCATTTATATATATTACAAACAGTAAAGGTCCCAGCACTGAACCCTGAGGAACGCCACTTGTCACAGCCCTCCATTCAGAAATGCACCCTTCCACTGCTACTCTCTGTCTCTTTGACCGAGCCAGTTTTGTATCCACCTTGCCAGCTTGCCTCTGATCCCATTCAATTTCACCTTCTGCACCAGTCTGCCACGAGGGACCTTGTCAAAGGCCTTAGTGAAGTTGATTGGTCAGACCAGGCAAGAAGCCAGATTTCCTTTTCTAAAAGAAATTTGTGAACTAGATGGGTTTTATGACAATCCACAATAGTTTTATGGTCATCAGTAGATTCTTAATTGCAGATCATTTTTCGTTGAATTTAAATTCCAGGAACAGTTACATTCCATTGACTTTAATTAGACAGGACAGCATGGTGGCACAGTGGTTAGCACTGCTGCCTCACAGTGCCAGGGAACCAGGTTTGATTCCCATCTTGGGTCACTGTCTGCACATTCTCCCTGTATTGACGTGGGTTTTTTCTGGATGCTCCGGTTTCCTCCCACAGTTTGAAAGATGCATTGACTCGAACAGGCGCTGAAGTGTGGCGATTAGAGGAATTTTGCAGTAAATTGCAAAGTTAATATCAGCCTTAATTGTGACTAATACATAAACTTATACTTTAAAAACCCCTCATGATTTTGAATACTTTGATCAACTCTCCTCTCAATCTTGGTTCCTTGAAAAGGACCAGTCACAGCCTCTCCAATCTATCCACAAAACTGATATCCCTGGAAATACTCCTGTAAATTTTTTTCTCAACTCTCTGTAAAACCTTCATGTCATTCATAAATTGAGTGGCAGGATGGCACAGTGGTTAACACTGCTGCCTCACAGCACCAGGGACCCAGTTCAATTCCCAGCCTGGGTCACTGTCAGTGCAGAGTCTGCACATTTCTCTCCATGCCTCCTAATTGTCATCCAAATCATTAATATAAATAACAAATAACAGTGGACCCAGCACTGATCCCTGAGGTACACCGTTGGTCACAGGCCTCCAGTTTGAAAAACAACCCTCTACAAACACCCTCTGTCTTCTGTCATCAAGCCAATTTTGTATCCATTTGGTTACCTCACCCTGGATCCCGTGAGATTTAACCTTGTATAACAATCAACTGCACGGTACCTTGTCAAAAGCCTTGCTAAAGTCCATGTAGACAACATTAATTGCACTGCCCTCATCTACCTTCCTGGTTATCCCTTCAAAAAGCTCAGTCAAATTTGTGAGACATGATTTTCCACTCACAAAGCCATGCTGACTGTCCCTAATCAGTCCTTGCTTCTCTAAATGCCTGTAGATCCTGTCTCTCAGAATACCTTCTGACAAATTAAACACTACAGACATTAGGTTCACCGGCCTATAGTTTACAGGCTTTTCCCTGCAGCCTTTTTTAAGGCAGCACTATTTATTTCCCCATAATATTTTATTATCTCTAAAATAAATGCCTTTCTCAACAGTAAATACTGATGAGAAATACTCATTTAGGATCTCACCCACCTCTTGTGGATCTGCACATAGATGACCATGTTGATCTTTAAGAGGCCCTGCTCTCTCTCCCTCATTACTCTTTTGCCCTTTATGCATTTGTAGAAGCTCTTTGGATTCTCCTTTGCCTTAATTGCAAAGCGATCTTGTGTCCCCTTTTTGCCCTCCTGATTTCTCTCTTAACTCTACACCTGCACCCTCTATATTCTTCAAGGGATCCACTTGATCCCAGCTCCTTATTAATGTAATATGCCTCCTTCTTTTTGTTGACCAGGGCCTCGATATCCCAAGTCCTCCAGTGTTCCCTACTTTTATGAGCCTTGCCCTTCATTTAAAAGGAATGTGCTTACACTGAACCCTGGTTAACACACTTTTGAATGCCTCCCACTTACCAGACATCTCTTTGCCTGCCAACAGACTCCTCCACTCAACTTTTGAAAGTTCCTTTTTATTAACATCAAAATTGCCCCAATTTAAAATTTTAACTTTTGGGCCAGACCTATCATTCTCCACAATGTGGATTTTTAATCCTTGTACAGCGGACAAAGAACTGTGAGTTGATTTCTTAGTAATATAATACCATTTATTCATTAACAAAATTAATATTAGTTAAGGTAATTACTTTTACAGAACAATCATGATTCAAACTTCAGGCTGGACTTTGACATAACTTTGAGTGGCTGACCAGACCCCAATCAGATATTGGCCTGTATTCATGTGTTGGTCTTCGCAGTCTCCTCACTATGGTCTGGTCTTTGGTCCGGTCTGATCCTCTTCTTCTAGGCCTGACCTGTCCGTCCTTCTTGTCCTCCGGATGGTCCAAGGTCGTCCTTCACTGTGGTTGGTCTCTAGTTGCTGCTGCCAGTGGTGTGTGGCGCAGCACCTTTATCCTTTGATTAGTTGATGCCCTTTAGGGTGAGCCCTCGATCACTGCCAATCAATCGATCAGGGCTCGATCACCCTGATCGATGAAGTCCAGTCAGGTACTGCCACATCGATTTCAGAGTGTGTGTGTACACCAGCAGCCATGCCTGTGAGTGCTGGAAGCACGTAGGTTACCTAACTCCCTCCCAATCAAGGTTAAGGTGCTCCTTTGTTCAAACTTACTTGTTTACCAGACAGAGAGTGCAGATTGTCTTTGGGATAAACCCATTTGGTTCCCTGCTGCCCTTTAAGAACAGCAGATTTCCTTCCCTACCTGATCTGACCTACATGTGGCTCCAGATCCACAGGAGTATGGTTGACTCTCAACTGCCCTCCAAGGGTAACGAGGAATAGGCAATAAATGCTGACCAGCTAGCACCACCCAAGTCCCAGGAATGAATAAACAAAAATAAGTTTAAGTTTACTTTATTAATGTCACAAATAGGCTTATGTTAACACTGCAGCCAAGTTACTGTGAAAATCCCTGCATCGCCACACTCTGGCACCTACCCTGAGGGAGAATTTAGAATGGCTAACGCAACTAACCAGCATGCCTTTAACCTGTGGGAGTAATCCGGAGCATCCGAGAAAGAACATAGAACATTACAGTGCAGTACAGGCCCTTCGGCCCTCGATGGTTTCACAGGCCAGCGCAACAATCTAAAGCCCATCTAACCTATAGTATTCTAATATCATCCATATGTTTATCCGATGACTGTTTAAATGCCCTTAATGTTGGTGAATCCACTATTGTTGCAGACAAGGCATTCCACGCTCTTACTACTGAGTAAAGAACGTACCTCTATATCTATCACCCCTCAATTTAAAGCTATGTCCCCTCATGTTAGCCATCGCAATCCAAGGAAAAAGTCTCTCACTGTCCACCCTATCTAATCCTCTGATCATCTTATATGCCTCTATTAAGTCACCTCTTAACCTTCTTCTCTTGAACAAAAACAGCCTCAGTCTTTCCTCATAAGACCTTCTCACCATACCAGGCAACATCTTGGTAGATCTCCTTTGCACCAGTTCCAATGCTTCCAAATCCTTCCTATAATGTGGCAACTAGAACTGTATGCAATACTCCAAGTGAGGCCGCACCAGAGTTTTGTATAGCTGCAAAATGACCTCATAGCTCCGAAACTCAATCCCTCTACCAATAAAAGCTAACACACCGTTTGCCTTCTTAACAACCCTATGGGAAGAATGTGCAGACTCTGCACAGACAGTGACCCAAACTGGAATTGAGCCCAGGTCCTGTGTGTGAGGCAGCAGTGTTAACCACTGTGCCACTATGCCAGCCCATTCTACCCGAGCCATCAAATAACCTGAATAAAATTGAAGTCAATGGAAATATAAGGTGTCGGGTGTGGAATGGGGAATCTTCCCACAGGTTAGCACAATAGAACATTGTATTCTCTTTTGGGGCTAATTATTATCTCAGCCCCAGGAATTTGCTGTATGAGGGGCAACCATCTTCAGGTACCCCTTTGGTGACCTTCCCTCCATCAGAGGACCCTGACTGTGCGGAACTTACTTCCTCAGAGAGTGGTAGAGATAGGAATATTTTTAAAGTTGCGCTAATAGATTGTTGACTGACAAGGAAGTCAAAGGTATGGAAAGGAATTGTGTTGAGGTATTGACATCACAATCAGATCAGCCATGTTCTTAGGCAGGATATGCTGAAGGGGCTGAATGGCCTAGCCCTGTTCCTAATTTGCATGTTGAGACAAAGCATGCAAATATAAGTGCGCACTGACCAATATGGCCAGAGAAGGGTTTAAAATATCACAGGGAAAGCGGCTTCTATGATGGCCCCGTAACAATAGCTAGAAACCTAGAAACATAGAAACTAGAAGCAGGAGTAGGCCATTTGGCTGAGCATCAAATTCAATGGCCTGATCCCCCACTTCCCCCTGCCCCCCCATATTCTTTGATCCCTTTAGCCCCTTGAGATCACACAATGTTTTGGTCTCAACTGCTTTCTGTGTTAGTTAATTCCATACGTTCACCACTCTCTGGGTGAAGAAATTTCTCCTCATTTCGGTTCTAAAAAGGTTTACCCCTTCACTAGGCTGATACTGGAGTTGAGGGGGTTGAGCTATGAGGAGAGGCTGAATAAACTGGGCTTGTACTCGTTAGAGTTTAGAAGGATGAGGGGAGATCTCATTGAGACGTATAAGATGATGAAAGGGATGGATAGGGTAGAGGTGGAGAGGTTCTTCCCGCTCAGAAAGGACAGCAGGACTAAAGGGCACAGCCTCAAGATAAAGGGGGGGCAGTTCAGAACGGAGTTGAGGAGGAACTTCTTCACTCAAAGGGTGGTGAATCTCTGGAATTCTCTGCCCATTGAAGTGGTGGAGGCTACCTCGCTAAATATATTTAAGACGTGGGTAGAAAAGTTTTTGGTAGGCAAGGGGATTAAGGGTTATGGGGAGAAAGCGGGAAAGTGGAACTGAGCCACTTCAGGTCAGCCATGATCTTGTTGAATGGCGGGGCAGGCTCGAAGGGCTAGATGGCCTACTCCTGCTCCTATTTCTTATGTTCTTATGTTCTTATCTTCAAATTAATCCTAACTAATTTATTCTCTCCTCATGTGACAGTCCTGCCATCTCAGGAATCAGCCAAATCAGGCTAAACCTTTGCTGACTCCCTCTATAGCAAGGACATCTTTCCTCAGGTAATGATATCAAAACTGCACACAATACTCCAGACAGGGCCTTTCTAAGGCCCTGTACAATTGCAGCAAGCCATCCCTATCCCTGTCCTCAAATCCTCTTGCAACGAAGGTCAACATATCATTTGTCTACTTTACTGCCTGCTGTACCTGCACGCTTACTTTCAGCATCTGATGCACTAATAAATAAAGTTTAAAGTTTATTTATTAGCGTCAGAAGTAGGCTTACATTAGCACTGCAATGAAGTTACTGTGAAAATCCCTTAGTTGCCACACTCTGGCACCTGTTCGAGTACTCCAAGAGAGAAATTAGCATGGCTAATGCACCTAACCAGCACGTCTTTCGGATTGTCGGAGGAAATCAGAGCACCAGGAAACCCACACAGACACGGTAGAACATGCAGACTCCACACAGACAGTGACTTGAGCCAGGAATCAAACCTGGTCCCTGGCTAACCACAGAGCTAACCACTGCGCTACCGTGCTGCCCCAGAGAGGTGAATAATAAGAAATTATTGGCAGTTGTAACAAAGGCAAAGCAATATTTATGAGTAAATTTGATCTTGATATAGATAGGAGCAATCAGATTGGCAAATGTCATGTGGAAGATATCTTTTTAGAATGCTTTTGTGACAGGTTCCTGGAGAATATGTTGTGGAACCAAATTGGGATAAAGTTATTTTAGATCTAATGTTGTGCAATGAGTCAAAGGCATAATGTTGTAGTAATGGGTGAATGAGGATGATACAATTGAATTCAGCATTAAGTTACCCTAAGTCCTCATTACTCCAATCACAAACAAGAATCAGAAACTTAAAGTGAATTATATAGATGTGAGAGCACAACCGGTTATGGTCAACTGGGAAAATAAATTTAAAGATATAGCAGTAAATAAGATGGAAAATATTTAAAGAAACAATTCAATATTCATGTCCTCCACAACCAATTCAGTGGTAGCAGTAAGCACCATCTACAAGATGCACTGCAGGAACTCATGAAGGCTCCTAATATAACACCACCCAAATACACATGACCACGACCATCTAGCAGGACAAGGGCAGCAGATACATGGGAATGTGGATCACTGGGTCAATATCCTGGAACTACTGTGGCTACTCCGACACCACAGGGACTGTGGCGGTTCAAAAAGGCAGCTGACTACCTTCTCAAGTACAATTAGGGATGGGGAATAAGTACAGGCTGAGCCAGCGATGGCCAAATCTCATAAATGAATGAACAAGAAAAAGTTTCCCGAAAACATATTTCATTGCACAACTAAAACTCAATTAGAAACGTCCATTTATGGTTTGCTCAGGATTTTAAGAATAATATTAGATTATAAGGAGACTTGAATTGTTACAAAGAGCTTTAGTAATTCTGAGTACTGGAAGTGTTTTAGAAAACAGCAGAGAACCATCAAAAGTCAATAAGGGCTCATGGAATTGTGGATATTATATTAGCATGGACGTTAAAGGGGGGATTTTTCCCACCCTGCCGATCATGGGAATCGGAGCAGGTGGGGGCGGACCAAGCAAAGATCCTCAGGCAGGATTTTCCAGCCTTGGGGCAAGCTGGAACATTCCACCCAAAGAGCAGAGATAAATGGGGCATTTTGAAGACTGTGACTAGTGGGCTGCTCCAGGATTAGTGCTGGGCCCTCAGAAATTCACAATTTATATTACTGACCTGGAAGAAAAGATGAATTTGAATGCATCTATGTTTGCTGATGATTTAAAGCTCGGTGGGTTTGAAAGGTCTCAGGAGAACAGAAAGAGGCTGCCAAGAGATAGGTTAATGATTGAGCAACAGGGTGGCAGATGGAGTATGATTTGGAGGCGTGGGAGGTTATTCACTTTGCTCATCAGAATAAAAAAAAGAATATTTTGAAAATAGTATGCACAGTGGTTAGCATTGCTGCCTCGCAGCACCAGGGAGCCAGGTTTAATTCCCGGCTTGGGTCACCATGCAGAGTCTGCACCTTTTTCCCTGTGTCTGCTGCGTGAGTTTCCTCCAGGTGCTCCAGCTTTCTTCCACAGTCCGAAAGACGTGCTGGTTAGGTGCATTGACCATGTTAAATTCTCCCTCAGTGTACCCAAAGAGGTGCTGGACAATGGCGATGAGGGAATTTTCACAGTAACTTCGTTGCAGTGTCAATTTAAGCCTACTTGTGACAATAATAAATAAAAATAAATAAACTCAGTGGTTAGCACTGCTACCTCACAGTGCCAGGAATGTGGGTTCAATTCCAGCCTTTGGTCACTGTCTGCACATTCTCCCTGTGTCTGCATGGGTTTCCTCTGGGTGCTCCGGTTTCCTCTCACAGTCCAAAGAGGTGCTGATTAAGTACATTGGCCATGCCCAATTATCTCTTGTTGCCAGGGGTTTAGCAGGATAAATACATCGGTTTACAGAGATAGGGCCTAAATAGGTCTGTTGTCAGTACCAGCTTGATGGGCCGAATGGCCCCTAGAACTTGTAAATGTTAATGCTTAGACAGAATATGGAACACATAAATGCTAATGGCAAGGAATAGGAGAGCAAACAGCATGTTCACCTTTATTGCAAATGGATTGGAGTACATGAATAAAGATACCTTACTCACACTGTATAGTGCTTTGGTAAAACTACACCTGAAGTAATGTGTATAGTTTTGGTCCCCATATTTAGGAAGGATATTGGAGATGGTTCAGTGAAGGTTCACTAGACTGGTACCTGGGATAAGAGAGTTGTCCTATGATGAGAGACTGAGTAAGTCGAGTTTATATTCTCTAGAGTTTAGAAGAATGAGATGTGAGCTCATTGAAATATTCAAGATTATTAAAGTGGTTGACTGGTTAGACACTCAGAGATTGTATCCCCTGGCTGGTGAATCTTGAACAAGGGTTATAGTTTCAGAATAAGGGGCTGGACATTTGGAATTGAGATGAGGAATTTCTTCATTCAAAGTGTTGGGAATCTTCGGAATTTTCTAACCCCAATGGGCCATCTTTAAATATATTTAATGTTGAAATAAGATTTCTTGTTTCCCAGGGAATCATAGGATATGGGGAGTTGGGTGTGGAGGGGACTGAGGTGGGGGGACGTTGGAGTGTGGTTGAATCCCAAGATCAGTCATGATTATATGCAATGTTAGGGCAGGTTTGGTGGGTTCAAATGTCGTCTTCTGCTCCCTATTCTTGTGTTCGAAAACATTACCATTGTTTGGCTTGACAAGTGGCAAGTAGCATTCATGCCACGCAAGTGCCAGATATGACCATCTATAGCAAGAGTCAACCTAACCATCTCCCTTTGACATTTAATGGCATTATCATCACTGAATTCCCCCCAGTATCAACATTCTGAAGGTTATCATTGATAAGACACAGCCAAAATATTGTTTGAATCCCACCCAGGGCCTGGGTGGGATTGTGGTCAGTGCAGACTCGATGGTCTCTTTCTGTACTATAGGCTTTCTATGATTTCAAGAAGAAATTAAAGTTTTTAAAGTTTATTTATTCGTCGCAAGTAAGGCTTACATTAATACTGCAATAAAGTTACTGTGAAATTCCCTTAGTTGTCTCACTATGGCAGCGCCCGTTTGAGTCGCTGCACCTAACCAGTATGTTTTTCAGAATGTGGGAGGAAACTGGAGCACCCGGAGGAAACCCACACAAAACACAGGGAGAATGTGCAAACTCCACACAGACAGTGACCCAAACCGGGAATCAAACCCGGGTCCCTCGTGCTGTGAGACAGCAGTGCTAACCACTGTGCCACTGAGTGGCCCGATACAATATTGCCCTTGGGCTAAAGGGATATGGGGGAAGTGGGGAGCGAAAATCAGGATATTGAAGTTGATGATCAACCATGAATAAGGTGACTGGCGGGGCAGCCTCAAAGAGCCGAATGACCTCGTCTTACTTCTAGTTTCTATGTTTCTATGCTTAGAACTGGACTAACCATTTAAATGCTGCAGTAGAGGATTGGAATTCTACAGCAATGTGGTTGCAACTTCATTGCCCTCTGAAATGGTGTGATAGGACAGACGGTTAAAGGGCAATTAGGAATGGGCAACAAATACTGCCCTTACCAACAATGCTTGCATCCCATGAAAGAATAAATTAGAAAAAAGAACAAGTCATCTTGACATGAAACATCAACTGTATCTCTCTCCACAGATGCTGACTGACCCCCTGGGTATTTCCAGCATTTTAATGCTTTTATAAGCTTAACTGGGACGTTTGTTTACCGATTCTGCCATGATATTTTATTCGGAATGTATCTAGGTTGAAAGAGCGGATACATGATTTGATTTGTTATTGTCACATATATCAGTATACAGTGAAAAGTACTGTTTCATGCACGCTATACAATGGATCAGCTGGCGGGGGTATTTCATTGAGATGGAAAAGAGAGAGTGCAGAATGTAGTGTTACAGTCATAGCTAGGGTGTGGAGAAAGATCAACTTAATGCAAGGTAGGTCCATTCAAAAGTCTGACAGCAGCAGGGAAGAAGCTGTTCTTGAGTCGGTTGGTACGTGACCTCAGACTTTTGTATTTTTTTTCCCCGAAGGAAGAAGGTGGAAGGGAGAATGCCTGGGATACATGGGGTTCTTAATTATGCTGGCTGCTTTGCTAAGGTAGCAGGAAATGTTGACAGAGTCAATGGATGGGAGGCTGGTTTGCATGATGGATTGGGCTATATTCATAAGGACATAAGAACATAAGAAATAGGAGCAGGAGTAGGCCATCTAGCCCCTCGAGCCTGCCCCGCCATTCAGTAAGATCATGGCTGATCTGTCGTGGCTCAGTCCCACTTTTCCGCCTTCTCCCCATAACCCCTAATCCCCTTGCCTATCAAAAACCTATCTACCCGCGTCTTAAAAATATTTAGCGAGGCAGCCTCAACCACTTCAACGGGCAGAGAATTCCAAAGATTCACCACCCTTTGAGTGAAGAAGTCCCTCCTCAACTCCGTTCTAAACCGCCCCCCCCTTTACCTTGAGGCTGTGCCCTCTAGTCCTACTGTCCTTTATGAGCGGGAAGAGTCTCTCCACCTCTATCCTATCCATCCCATTCATCATCTTGTACGTCTCAATGAGATCTCCCCTCATTCTTCTAAACTCTAACAAGTACAAGCCTAGTTTATTCAGCCTCTCCTCAACATTCATGCTGTTTGTACTTCCTTGCAGTCTCGGGCAGAGCAGGAGCCATACCAAGCTGTGATACAACGAGAAAGAATGCTTTCTATGGTGCATCTGTAAAGGTTGGTGAGAGTTGGAGCTGACATGCCAAATTTGCTTAGTCTTTTGAGAAAGTGCATTGGTGAGCTTTCTTAGCTATGGTATTGGCATGGGGGGAACGGACAGGTTGTTGGTGATCTGAATATGTAAAAACTTGAAGCTCTCGTTCCTTTCTGCTTCATCCCCATTGATGTTCACGGTCATGTTCTCCTTTACGCTTCCTGAAGTCAATGACAATCTCCTTTGTTTCGTTGACATTGAGGGAGGGATTATTGTCACTGCACCAGTTCATCAGATTCTTTATTTCATTCCTGGACTCTGTCTCATCACTGTTTGAGATCCGGCCCGCTATGGTGGTCTCATCAGCAAATTGAAAATCAAGTTGGGGGGGCATTTGGCCAAGTGGTCATAGGTGTATAAAGAGCATAATAAGGGGCTGAGGACACAGCCTTGTGGAACACCGGTGTTGAGGATGGTCATGGAGAAGATGTTGTTTCCTACCCTGACTGAATGTGGTTTGTGAGTTAATTAGTTCAGGGGAGGTGCTGAGGCCCAGGCCATGGAGTTTGGAGATGAGTTTTGTAGGAATAATGGTGTTGAAGGCTGAGCTGTAGTCAATGGATAGGAGCCTGACATAGGTGTCTTTGTAATTTAGGTGTTCCAGGCTTGGGTTCAGGGCCAGAGAGATGGCGTCAGCTGTGGACATGTTGCAGCAGTAGGCAAACTGTAGTGGATCCAGGCAGTTCAGGAGACTGGAATTGATTTGTGCCATGTCTAGCCTTTTGAAACACTTCATAGTTCTCTGCCCGTTGAAGTGGTGGAGACTACCTTGCTAAATATATTTAAGTCACGGGTAGATAGGTTTTTGAAAGACAAGGGAATTAAGGGTTATGGGGAGAAAGCGGGAAAGTGGAACTGATCCACTTCAGATCAGCCATGATCTTATTGAATGGCGGGGCAGGCTCAAAGGGCTAGATGGCCTACTCCTGCTCCTATTTCTTATGTTCTTATGTTCTTATAATGATGGATGTCAGAGCCACTGGATAATAGTCATTAAGGCACGCTGCTTGGCTTTTCTTTAGTATTGGGATGACGGTCATCTTCTTGAAACAGATAGGGACCTCAGATTGTTGTAAAGAGAGGTTGAAGATGTCTGCCAACACCCCTGCCAGCTAATCCACGCAGGATCTGAGTGTTCATCCAGGTACCCCATCCAGTCCAGTCACTTTCCCTGGGTTGATCTTTGAGAAGGCTGCTCTGACATCTGCACTGGTGACCCCAGATACAAGTTCATGTAAGGCTCCTAGGGTGGAGGGCATGCTCTCGCTGACCTCTTGCTCAAAATATGCGTAGAAGCATTGAGCTTATCAGGGAGGAGTGTGTTGGAGCCAGCGATTTTACATGCCTTCATCTTGTAGCCTGATATGTCTTGCAGACCTGACCTCCAGTGAGAGGAGAGAGACATGGGGTTATTTTCCTTGGCGGAGGATGTTGAGTGGAGATTTGCTAATGGTATTGAGAGTCTGGAAGTGTTTTGACAGGGTGCAAAAGGAGAAGTGACAGAAGTGTCAGCAACCATAGGGACCAGATTTATGTGACTGTCAAAACAACCAGAGACAACATGTGGAAACATGTTTTTTAGGAGCCTGTTGTTATGATTATATACAGCTTGAAAAAATGGTGAAAGTAGATCCATAGAATCGTCGAATCCCTACAGTGCAGAATGAGGCCATTTGGCCCATCGAGGCTACACTGTCCACAATCCCATCCAGGACCTATTCCCGTAACCTCTCATATTTACCCTGCTAATCCCCCTGACTCTAAGGTCAATTTAGCATGGCCAATCAACCTAACCTGTACATCTTTGGAGTGTGAGGGCACCCAGTGGAAACCCACGCAGACACGAGGAAAATGTGCAAACTCCACACTGACAGTGACCTGAGGCCAGAATTGAACTCAGGTCCCTGGCAACAGTGTTAACCAATGTGCCGCCGTGCAGCCCAAAGAGCCAGCACGGGCACAATGAACAAAATGGCTGCCTCACCTCTTCACTACAACAATGCTCGATGATAATACAAACATACAAATTAGTTGATGGAGTAGGCCAATCGACCCCTGTCGCCCTCAAAATGTAATGAAAGTAGAGTCTTTTTAAGGCAGAGCTAGGTAGATTCTTGATTAACGAGGGGGTGAAAGGTTATCGGGGTTGGCAGGAATGTGGAGTTGTCGTTATAATCAGATCAGCCACGATCTTATTGAATGGCGGGGCAGGCTTGAGGGGCCTTCACATAAGAACATAAGAAATAGGAGCAGGAGTAGGCCATCTAGCCCTTCGAGCCTGCCCCGCCATTCAATAAGATCATGGCTGATCTGTCGTGTCTCAGTTCAACATTCCCGCCCTCTCCCCATAACCCTTAATCCCCTTGCCTATATAAGAACATAAACAAAATAGCAGTACACCGTCTCTTAGTTCTTACATTCATATGAAATTTGCAAGTAGCACCCAGCCTCTGCAGCTCTTGGAAGAATGTTGTGCAGCCAGAACTCAGAACTGAATGTTTGTCACTTTTCATGTTTTTTTGTTCAATTTAAGTATATAACCTTTCCCTGTGTATACATTCTCAAGATGTACTTTTCTCCCCTCTCGACCTGCAGGTATGAACATGGCTGCTTTGAGCCGGGCGATGAAAGGCATTATGGTGTTTTCAGTTCTGCTCATAGTTGGTTTCAGCTTCTATAACCCTGTCACCATCACAAAGAGGAAAGTGGAGATCTTAACATGCCTCAAGTTTATCTGGCCTTCCAAAGCCCCACCAGCTCAGACCAACGTCACCAACCTGTCTGCTGATATGGTCAGTGCTCGGCCCATAGAGGAACCGGCTCCAGCCCCCTGCCTTCCCAACCTGAGTTTTAACAGCTTGACTGCGAAGTTGAGGCCAATCTATAAGGACTTCATGATGTACCGCCACTGCAAGAACTTCCCACTCCTGCGACAAGCCCGCAGATGCGGCGAGAAAGATACCTTCTTGCTGTTGGTGATTAAGTCTCTGGCGGAGAATGCCGACCGGCGCGCCTCGATCCGCAGCACGTGGGGGCAAGAGCGCACTGTTGGCGGGGCTCTGGTGCGTCGTGTCTTCCTGCTGGGGCAAACGGAGATCCAGATCCGCTCGCAGGCTGTGCAGGCCATGGTGGACCAGGAGAGTGAGGAGCACCGCGACATCATCCAATGGGGCTTTCGCGAGTCCTTCTTCAACGTGTCGTTGAAAGAGACCCTCTTTTGGAAATGGTTCTCCGCGGAATGCCACGGGGTCAAGTTTGTCCTCAAGGGCGACGACGACGTGTTTGTCAATGTGGAGAACGTCCTGGAATATTTAAAAGACATCGACCCTGCCCGTGACCTCTACGTCGGAGATGTCTTCAGAAACTGGTACCCATCCAGGGTCGTGAACAGCAAATACTACATCCCTTTGTTTCTGTATGGGAAGAAACCTTACCCTCCGTACGCCGGTGGGGGTGGCTATCTACTGTCTGCAACATCAATTCTGAAACTGCACAAGGCCTCCGCATCTCAGGAACTCTTTCCCATTGATGATGCCTTTGTAGGGATGTGTGCCCAAAGAGCCAATATTGACGTGGTTGCTCACATGGGCTTCCGCACATATGGAAACATTCCATATGACCCGTGTATTTACAAAGGGTTAATGCTTGTCCACCGAGTGACCCCCAATGAATTATGGCTGATTTGGAGTTTGCTAAAGTATAACACTAAGACGTGTAGTCATTTCACAAGAATCTCATTCAAACTGTGAAGAAACAGCTCTATTTTTCTGTTCTGGCAAGTGACGTTCACGCCACACAAGTGTCAAGCAATGACCATCTCCGGCAAGAGGCAATCTAGCCATTGCCGCTTGATATTCAGTGACATTATCATCAATGATTTCCCCCACTGTTGACATCTGGGGGTTACCATTGACCAGAAACTGAACTGGACTAGCCATATAAACACAGTGGTGACAAGATCAGGTCAAAAGCAGCAAGTGACTCACCTCCTGACTCCCCAAAGCCTGTCCACCATCTGTAAGACATAGTCAGGAGAAGGATGGACTACTCTCACCTTGCCTGGATGGGTCCGCCTCCAACAACACTCAAGAAGTTTGATGCTATCCAGGTCAAAGCATCCTGTTTGATTGGCCCTTCTACAAAAATGCACTGTCTCCACAGGGACACGCAATCGCAGCCATGTGTACCATCTACAAGATGCACTGCAGGAACTCACCAAGACTCTACAGGCCGCACCTTCCAAACCCATGGCCGCTACCATCTCGAAGAATAGGTTACATGGGATCACTAGCGTCTGGAAGTTCCCCTCCAAGCCACTCACCATCCTGACTAGGAATGATATCACCGTTTCTTCACAGTTGCTGAGTGAACATCCCAGGCTGTCTTCCTAACAGCACTGTGGGTGTTCCTACAACACATGGGCTGCAGCGATTCAAGAAGGCAGCTCATCCACCTTCACAAGGGCGATTTAGACATAGGCAATAAGTGCTGACCTAGCCAGTGTCACCCACATCCCATAAATGAATAAAAATAAATATATATCCGATAGCAATATTGAATCCTTGGATTCACTGTGGATTGGGAATTGTGCTCTGATTCCCTCTTCATTCTCCCTGTTCCATCAATGGAAGCACCTTGACTGCCATTGTTGCTGAGTGACAAATGATCATCCCTGGGGGTTGCTTGGCCTGTTTGGTTCAGAGTATGAGACATCCTGCCTTCTGGTACGTACCTGAGGTTCCAGCTGATCAGTCAGGTGGACAGAAGATCTTGTGACACTCTTTGTCAAAGAGGAGGGACATTCACCCTGGCCAAAGCTTACCACTCACCCTACACTTTTTAGAAACAAATAATTTAGCCGTTGCTATTTGGGAGGTCTTGGCGTGAGTAAATTAGCTGTCCCAGAGGGTAGTGGAGGCCTGATCAGTGAGTATGTTCATGACAGAGATTGATCATATCTATAGGATATAGGACAAATGCAGGCAATTGGTGTTAGCTTAGGGGCTTTTGAAAAAAAATAAGGGCAGCATGGACAAGTTGGGCCGAAAGGCCTGTTTCTATGTTGTAACCTCTACGACTCTAGATACTAAAGACATCAAGGGATTATGGGAATAGTGAAGGAAAATGACATGAGGTAAAAGATCAGTCATGGTCTAACTGAATGGTGGAGTAGGCTCAAGGGGCTGAGTAGCCTATTCCTGCTCCAATTTCCTATTTAGAATAGAATCATAGAATCCCTGCACTGTAGAAGGAGGCCATTCGGCCCATCAGGCTTGCACCGACCTCAGTCCCACCCAGGCCCTAACCAGATAACCCCACACATCTACCCTAGCCAGGGGGCTGGCAATTTAGCATGGCCAGCCCCCCTAACCTGCATATCTTTTGGATTGTGGGAGGAAACCAGAGCACCTGGAGGAAGCCCATGTGGACACGGGGAGAATGTGCAAACTCCACACAGCTATTGACCTAAGCCAGGAATTCAATTCTCACTCACCTAACTCCAATTTGAGATAGACAGATTTTTAATCAGTAAGGGAATCAAAGGTTGTAGTATAAGGCAGGAAAGTAGAATTGAGGATCATCACATCAGATCAGTCATGGATTTATTGAACAGCAGAGCAGACTCGATGGGCCAAATGGCCTACTTCTTCTCCCATGTCTTATGGTCCAACCTGAACAGGGTGTCCCCTCTGAGCAAGACTGACTTATTTTGCATTTTGCAACCCGTTGACTGGCTTCATTGTTATCACAGTGCACCAGTGGTGAATTTGCATTTGTATAGCACCTGTCACTACTTCGGGACATCCCAAAGCACTTTACTGTCAGTGAAATAACATTAAACTGAAGCTCCTGTTGTACAGAATGTGGCAGCCCATTTACACACAGCAAGATACCACAAGCAGCAATGTGATGGCGATCAGGTCATTCCATTGTTTGTTTACGAATGTTGGTTGAGGGCTGAGCATTGGCCAGGACAAAGGGGAGAAGTTTCCCCGCTCTACAAAATAACGCCTTGAAATCTTTTACACGTACCTGTTGATGGGGAGTATGGCTGCTAAACCTCCCACCTGGGGTGAAAGTGGAATTCGATCTGCTCACAACTTGGCAGAACATGGCGAACGTTGCAACATCTTTCAATGCAGCTTTTATGAGTCCTCTTTTAACATCACGTCCGATGTGAGGCTTTTTTATAAATGGTTCCGGGGTGCGTCAAAAGGCACCTGGAAAAGTAGACTTCTTCTAAAACTGGAAACAGGTGGGGTGAAAAGGATGATGTTAATTTGGGTATGGAGTTGGTTAGTGGGTAGATGACAGAGGGTAATGGTGAATAGAGGTGTAATCAGTGGGGTTCCCTCAGGGATTGGTATGAGAACCATTTATAATGAACTAGATTTGTGTACGGAGAGTACAATTTCAAAGATGATGGCTGACACCAAGCAAAGCAAGTGTTGAACAGGGTAGTACAAGCTTTCAGTAGATTGACTGATAAAATAGATAGGCTCGGGGCAAATGCAGTTAGGTATGAAGTGATGCACTTTGGGAGAAACATGTAGTAGAGGACATTTCTTCACTGTCGCTGGGTCAACATCCTGGAACTCCCTTCCTAAGGGCGGGTGTTGCGACACCTCAGTGGCCTGAAAGGGCAATTTGGGATGGGCAATAAATGTTGGCTTAGTCTAGTGACACTTACATCTCATGAATGAATGAACTTTTTAAAAAAAATCTGACAAACTCTCACGAAGAGTCATCCAGACTTGAAACGTTAGCTCTGCTTTCTCTCCACAGATGCTGTCAGACCTGCTGAGATTTTCCAACATTTTAGTTTAAAAAAATCTAATTGCACAATTTTTTTGAGCGTGGGCAGTGGGTGTGGGAATGTACAGAAGAGAAGAGACTGGAGATATATATTCACAAGCAACAAGACAATTTGATAAGGGTGGCAGTGACATGGAGAATCCTGTGGAATACAAAAGTTTTGTATGTTTATATGAAAAAATGTTTTCAGAACCTGGTGCAATTCCTGACTGGGGTTGCAGACAGTGAATATTAGAATCTGTCTCTTTGCACACGGATATGAGCCTTACCCTCCACAGCCCAGTAGCTGCCTGTTATCTGGAACATCAGTCCAAGAACTGTACAAAGTGTCCAAACCAGTTGTGGGAACATGTGCTCACAATGTCTCGCCTGATCTTGCACTCACCTCTCCTCTGCACCTCCTCAATATTGCATTGGAGGGCCCGATTTTAACCCACTTGAAACACATTTACTCGCACAGAGTTAAAATCAGGTCCGAAGTGGCAGCCTGGATTAAGGACCTGGAGGGCGAGTAAACCGATGATCTGACTCTGAGGCGAAATGTTCCCAACTGAGACAAGACTGACACCTCCACACATTCTTTATGCAGTGGTGTCCATTGAAGCTCGGATTTCCTTCAGCCTAGAATATCTCTCCTTTAATCTTTGTAGGTGGTGTATAATCAAGTGGAACACTGTTTTGCTTGGCAGATTAGTTTTAAATTGAAAAAAATGAGTTTTATTTCTACATTTTTTAATTGTATTATACCAAGTTATGGACATTGTTTCAATGTAAATTTTGGTCGATATAATAAAGGGTTGTAATTATTTGATTAAAGATTTTATTTTAGTGTAACTGGAGTATTTTACAATTCATTTTTTTTTTAAAGTAAGATGTGTTTGATTTGTTCTGAACTGTGATTGTTCTTTTCTATCATGAATTTTGTTTTCCAAATTAAGGGACATTACCTGTGACAGGAAAACATTGGCGACTCTGAGCTGAGTGTTCCTGAAATGGTCTCAGTGTATAAGCCCAGGGTATGGTCTCAGTGTATAGGCTCAGGATATAGTCCTAGTGTACAAGCCCATGATTTGGTCTCAGTGTATAGGCTCAGGGTAGAGTCCCAGTCTATAAGCCCATGGTATGGTCTCAGTGTATAGGCTCAGGGTATGGTTCCAGTGTACAAGCCTAGGGTGTGGTTTCAGTGTATAGGCTCAGGGTATAGTCCCAGTCTATGAGCCATGGTATGGTCTCAGTGTATAGGCTCAGGGTATAGTCCCAGTCTATAAGCCCATGGTATGCTCTCAGTGTGTAGGCCCAGGGTATAGTCCCCGTCTATAAGCCCATGGTATGGTCTCAGTGTATAGGCTCAGGGTATGGTCCCAGTGTATAAGCACAGGGTATGGTTCCAGTGTATGGTCCCAGTGAATATGGTTAGGTTATGGTTTCAGTGTATGGTCCCTGTGTATAGGCTCAGGGTATGGTTCCAGTGTATGGGTTTTAGTGTACGGGGTTTAGCGTACGGGTTCCAGTGTATGGGTTCCAGTGTACGGGTTCTAGAGTACAGGTTCTAGTGTAACCAGGGTATGGAGGCACAGGTATTTTCCCAGGATATCGTTCCAGTTTATTTATTAGTGGCACAAGTAGGCTTACATTAACACTGCAATTAAGTTACTATGAAAATCTCCCAGTCGCCACACTCCTGCCCCTGTTTGGGTATACTCCCTCATATAACACTGAGGCAGAAATTAGCATGACCAATGCACCTAACCAGCACGTCTTTCAGACTGTGGGAGGGAACCGGAGCACCCGGAGGAAACCCATGTAGACTCAGGGAGAACGTGCAGACTCCACAGACAGTTCCCAAGCCGGGAATCGATCCTAGCTTCCTGGCACTGTGAGCCAACAGTTCTAACCACTGTGCCACCATGCTGCCTGGTAGGGTCCTGGGGTATGGTCCCAGGGTACGCTTCCAGTGTATAGGCCCAGTGTGTGGTTCCAGAGTACATTCCTAACTGAGGCTTACCCGCTGATCGATGTTGGGAATTACATTTGCATTTATTTGCGTATTGTGAATACTTACTTAAAATGCAAAATGCTGGAATCATATTCTTGATCCAAATGAAGTGTCCACCAGTGGATAATTAGAATGCTGTATAGTGGTGTGCACCTGGTGAGCTTCACTCCAGCAGTGACTGCGAGATTGGTGGGCTGCTTTCATCAACGTTTAACAGCGAGGCTTCAATATCTTGCTGCTTCTCTGATTCAGCATCAGGTCAAGTGTCCATCAGGCAGGACCATAGGGAAGGGGGAAGAACATGGCCCTGACTGGGGCAGGATTTCTGGAACACGAGCGGGAAAGAGATGAACACAGACACAGGGGTAGGTACTGGAAGATGGGAGGGAAGGGGGAAACAAGAGGCATGACTGGGATGGGAAGGAAGGGAGAGGGGTTGTGTAACTGTGACCTGGGTCTAGGTTAATTAAATTGAGAAAGAGGGTTTGATTTGATCTGATTTATTATTGTTACATGCATTAATGTAACTCATCTGGTTCACTAATGTCCTTTAGGGAAGGAAATTTGCCATCCTTACCTGGCCTGGCCTACATGTCATGATGTGGGTAAGCCGGCGTTGGACTGGCGTAAACACTGTAAAAAGTCTGACAACACCAGGTTTTAGTCCAACCTATTTATTTGATAATATACTCACAAGCTTTCGAGGGACACCCTCTTCGTCAGGCGAATGGAGAGTTCTGGCCTCAGACAGAGCATATAAAGCACAGACAGTTTAGAGATTACTGATTAGAATGCGAATCTTTACACCTAACCTGCTGTTCAAGACCTGAAGTGGCTGATAATGTGAGTGGAAGGAGCACTGATCACAGTTTAAAGAGATGTGTATTGTCTCCAGACAGTACAGTAAGTGAGGTTTTGCAAACCCAGGCAAGTCATGGGGGTTACAGATAGTGCGACATGAACCCAAGATCCCTGTTGAGACCGTCCTCATGTGTGCGGAACTTGGCTATCAGTCTCTGTTCAGCGACTCTGCGCTGTCGTGTGTCGTGAAGGCCGCCTTGGAGAATGCTTACCCGAAGGTCAGAGGCTGAATGCCCGTGACCACTGAAGTGTTCGCCAACAGGAAGGGAACAGTCTTGCCTGGTGACTGTCGAGCGATGTTCATTCATCCGTTGTCATAGCGTCTGCATGGTCTCCCCAATGTACCATGCTTCGGGACATCCTTTCTTGCAACGTATCAGGTAGACAACGTTGGCCGAGTTGCAAGAGTATTTACCATGTACCTGGTGGACGGTATTCTCACGTGTGATGATGGTATCTATGTCGATGATCCGGCATGTCTTGCAGAGGTTGCTGTGGCAGGGTTGTGTGGTATTGTGGTCACTGTTCTCCTGAAGGCTGGGTAGATTGCTGCGAACAATGGTCTGTTTGAGGTTGTGTGGTTGTCTGAAAGCAAGAAGTGGGGGTGTGGGGATGGCCCTGCCGAGATGTTCGTCTTCATCAATGATATGTTGAAGACTCCGGAGAAGATGTCGTAGCTTCTCCGCTCCGGGGAAGTACTGGACGATGAAGGGTACTCAGCCCACTGTGTCCTGTGTTTGCCTTCTGAGGAGATCGGTGCGGTTTTTCGCTGTGGCGCATCGGAACTGCCGATGTCGCACTATCTGTAACCCCCGTGACTTGCCTGGGTTTGCAAAACCTCACTTACTGTACTGTCTGGAGACAATACACATCTCTTTAAACTGTGATCAGTGCTCCTTCCACTCACATTATCAGCCACTTCAGGTCTTGAACAGCAGATTAGGTGTAAAGATTCGCATTCTAATCAGTAATCTCTAAACTGTCTGTGCTTTATATGCTCTGTCTGAGGCCAGAACTCTCCATTCGCCTGGCCTACATGTTCCAGAGCCACAGCAATGTGGTTGACCCTCAACTGCCCTCGGGTAACTAGGGATAGGCAATAAATGCTGGCCCAGCCCCACGAATGATTTAAAATAAATGCAGTGAAAAGTATTATTTCTTGACGCTATAGAGACAAAGCATACCATTCTTAGAGTACGTATGGGAGAAGGGAAAAAGAGGATAGAAAATAAGAACATAAGAACATAAGAAATAGGAGCAGGAGTAGGCCATCTGGCCCTTCGAGCCTGCCCCGCCATTCAATAAGATCATGGCTGATCTGTCGTGGCTCAGTTCCACTTTCCCGCCCTCTCCCCATAACCCTTAATCCCCTCTCTTATCAAAAACCCATCAACCCGCTTCTTAAAAATATTTAGCGAGGCAGCCTCCACCACTTCAACGGGCAGAGAATTCCAGAGATTCACCACCCTTTGAGTGAAGAAGTTCCTCCTCAACTCCGTTCTGAACCGCCCCCCCTTTATCTTGAGGCTGTGCCCCCTAGTCCTACTGTCTTTTTTGAGCGGGAAGAGTCTTTCCACCTCTATCCTATCCATCCCATTCATCATCTTATACGTCTCAAATGTAGTGTCACAGTCAGAACGATCAACAGAATGCATGGTAGCTCCATTCAAAAGTTTGATGGCAGTAGGGAAGAAGCTGCTCTTGTGTTAGCTGGCGCATGATCTCAGAGTTTTGTATCTTTCTCCTGAAGAAGGTGGAAGAAATTATAATCAAGGGGTCCTTGATTGTGCTCACTACTTTTCTGAGGCAGCAGGAAGTGTAGATGGGGTAAATGGGTGGGAGGCTGGTTTGTGTGATGGACTGGGATACTTTGGCTGAGGCCAGATGGTTGCAGGAAGAGACTGCCCTGAGGTTGGTGCTGACCGTATGAGGACTCGGCCTGTCACGCATGTCTGAGTCCCACTCCTGGGAGGGGGCAGGCTTCTCTAGCAGTGACAGACATGCACACAGCATGGTTTGCAGAGTGTGGTCAATCTCTTACAGATTGTGATCTTGGGGGTCAGAGTACTGAGGATAAGGGGAGGTGCCTGTAAGTCGGAAATTAGAATGTCATTGGGGGTTTGGGGGAGGGGGAGGATGCAGTGGTGTTGTGAGGTCTTATGATCCAGTTGAATAACAGAGTAGGCTTGAGAGATTGAATGATCTATTCTCCTCTTATGTTCCTATAGGCCCAGTC
The DNA here is from genome assembly GCF_965287045.1 of Carcharhinus amblyrhynchos. Taxonomy (NCBI): domain Eukaryota; kingdom Metazoa; phylum Chordata; class Chondrichthyes; order Carcharhiniformes; family Carcharhinidae; genus Carcharhinus; species Carcharhinus amblyrhynchos. Next base: position 16,531,399 of record NC_137324.1, read on the forward strand.
ACCCTGATCCCTCTTTACTGAAGAGTTCTGCAATGTCTCAGTAGAATCATAGAATCTCTACAGTGCAGAAAGAGTCCATTCAGTCCATTGAGTCTGCACCAACTCTTTGAAAGAGCATCCTATCCAGGCCCTACAATCTGCTCTATCTCTGTAACCCCATACAATGGTGGAAGCAGGCACATTAGCAACATTGAAGAGGCATTTGAATAAGTAATGAATAGGGAGGGAATAGAGGGGTACAGACTTAGTTAGGGCATTATGATTGGCGCAGTTTGGAGGGTCCAAAAGGCCTGTTCCTATGCTGTACTTTCCTTTGTTCTTTGTTACTTGTTTACCATGGCTGATCCACCTAACCTCCACATCTTTGGACCGTGGGAGGAATCTGGAGCACCTGGAGGAAACCCACAAAGTTATGGGGAGAACATGCAAACTCCAGACAGTCACCCAAGGCCAGAATTGAACCCGGGCCCTGGCACTGTGAGGCAGCAGTGCTACCCACTGTGAAAACTTGCCACCCTAGTAAAAGGCTGCTTTTCAATTCTTCCTGATAAAGTGCACAAATACACATTTTCCCACATTACATTCCTACCTAGGTGGAGGCGATGGCCTAGTGGTATTGTCACTAGACTATTAATCCAGATACTCAGCAATGTACTGAAGACTCGCGTTTGGATCCTGCCATGGCAGTTGGTGGAATTTGAATTCAACAAAAAATATCTGGAATTAAGAATCTACTGCTGACCACAAAACTATTGTCGATTTGGTATCCTTGTAAATCTTTTCTGTACCCTCTCCAAAGCCTCCACATCCTTCTGGTAGAGTGGCGACCAGAATTGAACACAATATTTCAAATGCAGACTAAGAGTCTATTAAGTTGCAACGTGGCTTGCCAATTTTTAAACTCAATACCCCGGCCGATGAAGGCGAGCATGCCGTATGCCTTCCTGACCACCTTCTCCACCTGAGTTGCCACTTTCAGGTGGAGAAGGTAGCTGAAAGTGCTACTTTCTGCACTTTCTGAAAGTACCTGTACACCCAGATCCCTCTGCCTACCAATACTATTAAGGGTTCTGCCATTTACTCTATATTTCCTATCTGCACTAGACCCAACATGCATTATCCCACATTTGTCTGGATTAAATGCTATCTGCCATCTCTCCGCTCAATTCTCCAACAGATCTATGTTCTGCTGTATCCTCTGATGGTCCTCATTGCTATCTGTGGATCCACCAACCTTTGTGTCGTTCGCAAACTTAGTAATCAAACCAGTTACACTTACTTCCAAATCATTTATATATATTACAAACAGTAAAGATCCCAGCACTGATCCCTGAGGAACGTCACTTGTCACGGTCCTCCATTCGGAAATGCACTCTTACACTGCTACCCTCGGTCTTCTTTGACTGAGCCAGTTCTGTATCCACTTTGCCAGCTCACCTCTGATCCCATGCAACGTCAGCTTCTGCACCAGTCTGCCATGAGGGACCTTGTCAAAGGTCTTACTGAAGTCCATGTAGACAACATCTACGACCCTATCCTCATCAGTCAACTTCATCACTTCCTTGAAAAATTCAATCAAGTTAGTGAGACGTCCCCTTCACAAAACCATGTTGCCTCTCGCTAATACATCCACTTATTTCCAGGTGGAAGTAAATCCTGTCTGGAAGAATCCTCTCTAATAATTTCACTACCACTGATGTAAGGCTCACCAGCCTGTAATTACCTGAATTATTCTTGCTACCCTTCTTAAGCAAAGGAACAACATTGGCTATTCTCCAATCCTCTGGGACCTTTCCTGTAGCCAGTGAGGAGACAAAGATTCCCCTCAAAGGCCCCAGCAATTTCCTCCCTTGCCTCTCTCAGTATTCTGGGGTATATCCCATCAGGCCCTGTGGACTTGACTACCTTAATGTTTCTCAAGAACCCCAATACCTCCTCCTTTTTGATCTCAAATGACTCAAACAATCTACAGCCCTTGCCAGGATTCAACATCCATCAAGTCCTTCTCTTTGGTGAATGCTGACACAAAGTACTCATTTAGTATCTCACCCATTTCATCTGGTCCCTCGCATAGATTCACTCCCCTATCCTTGAGTGGGCTCTCCCTGGCTACCCTCTTGATCTCTATAGGAGATTGTTTTAAATAAGGTTCATTAGCATTGGGGCGTCCCTGGTAAGGTAAATGGATATGGTATGATAATAATGTTTTTTCTCTTTTCATTCACAGGTTTTAAGTCGGTCCGCCTTGTTGTCCAACGAGGGGCATACACGCGATGGGTCGTACTGGGGCTGCTCTTGGTTGTTCGAGATTGGCCTAGTGCTTCATGTCGTTAGTGTGTGCTTAAACTGGACCAGATGCTGGGCAAGACGACAGCTCAGTGACTATCACTGTTTGCTGTGCAGACACATGGATTTGGGCCAGTGTCTGTGGGAGTTTGCGCATTCTCCCCGTGCTTGCGTGGGTTTTCTCCGGGTGCTCCAGTTTCCTCCCACACCCCAAAGATGTGCTATTAGGCTGATTGGCAGTAATAAATTGTCCCTAAATTAGATTCCCTCAATGTGGATGGCCATAAAACATTAGACAAGGGTCATGGGTGGAGGGGGGGACTGGTAGTGTTAAAATGGCGGTGTTGGCTCGTTGGGCTGAAGGGCCTGTTTCCCGGGCTGTTTTTGTTCTTTTGTTCTTTGTTCTTATATATGTATAAAAAGCCTTGGGATTTTCTTTAATCCTGCTGGCCAATGTTTTTTCATGATCCCTTTTAGCCCTCCTTACTCTTTACTTAAGTTTCTTTCTACTTTCCTTATATTCCGCGCTTTTTTCATTAGCTATGAAGAGGTTGGAGAAATTTGGTTTGTTCTCACTGGAACGCCAGATGTTGAGAGGGTGACCTGATAGAAGTCTACAAGGTTATGAGGGGCATGGACAGAATGGATAGTCAGAAGCTTTTTCACAGGGTGGAAGAATCAATTAAGGTGTGAGGGGCAAGTGTTAAAGGAGATGTACAAGGCAAGTTTTTTACCCAGGGGGTGTGGGTACCTGGAACTTGCTGCTGGGAGAGGTAGTGGAAGCAGATACGATAGTGACTTTTAAGGGGCATTTTGATAAATACATGAATAGAATGGGAATAGAGGGATACAGTCCCTGAAAGGGTAGGGGGTTTTAGTTCAGTTGGGCAGAATAGTCGATGCAGGCTTAGAAGGTGGAAGGGTCTGTTCCAGCGCTGTAATTTTTATTTTGTTCTTTGCTCTTTGATTGCCGGAAAAACCCTTCTGGTTCACTAGTGGTCTTTAAGGAAGGAAATCTGCTGCCCTTACCTGGTCTGGCCTACATGTGACTCCAGAGCCACAGCAATGTGGTTGGCTCTCAACTGCCCTCTGAACAAGGGCAACTAGCAAAGGCCAATAAATGCAAATACTGGCCAACCAGCAGCACCCTTGTCCCACTAATGAATAAAAAAACTGCCAAGTTTTTTGCACTCTCAGTTTACCTATTCAAACCCTGTTCCTTATGTCCCCTTCATAACATACTGCCCTTCCTATCTTTGTGTCATCAGCAAATTTAGCCACCATAGATTCCAGTCCCTTGATATAGATAAATTTTAAAGTTTATTAATTAGCCACAAGTACGGCTTACATTAACAATGCAATGAAGTTACTGTGAAATTCCCCTAGTTGCCACACTCCGGAGCCTGTTCGGGTCAATACATCTAACCAGCACATCTTTCAGACTGTGGGAGGAGCACCCGGAGCAAACTCATGCAGACACGGGGAGAATGTGCAAACTCCACACAGACAGTGACCCAAGCCGGGAATCGAACCCTTGTCACTGGCACTGTGAGGCAGCAGTGCTAACCACTGTGCCATCTTCAGATTGTACACTGTTCAGATAGTTAAAGGTTACTTTCTGCAGAAGGATCTAGATAGGCTGGGCGAATGGGCCAGGAAATGGCAAATGGAATTTAATGTTGGCAAGTGTGAGGTGGTCCACTTTGGTAGGAAGAATGGTAGGAAGGACTATTACTTACGTGGCGAAAAACTGCAGCAGGCGACGGTGCAGAGGGACCTCGGGGTCCTTGTGCATGAGTCGCAAAAACCCAGCTTGCAGGTGCAGCAGGTGGTCAGGAAGGCGAATGGGATGCTGGCCTTCATAGCGAGGGGGATTGAATATAAAAGTAGGGAGGTCTTGCTGCAGCTGTATAGGGCATTGGTGAGGCCGCAGCTGGAGTACTGTGTGCAGTTTTGGGCGCCGCACCTGCGCAAGGATATTTTGGCCTTGGAGGGAGTGCAGAGGAGGTTTACTAGGCTGATACCGGAGTTGAGGGGATTGAGCTATGAGGAGAGGCTGAATAAACTAGGCTTGTACTCGTTAGAGTTTAGAAGAATGAGGGGAGATCTCATTGAGACGTATAAGATGATGAATGGGATGGATAGGATAGAGGTGGAGAGACTCTTCCCGCTCAAAAAAGACAGTAGGACTAGGGGGCACAGCCTCAAGATAAAGGGGAGGCGGTTTAGAACGGAGTTGAGGAGGAACTTCTTCACTCAAAGGGTGGTGAATCTCTGGAATTCTCTGCCCGTTGAAGTGGTGGAGGCTGCCTCGCTAAATATTTTTAAGAAGCAGGTTGATGGGTTCTTGATAAGAGAGGGGATTAAGGGTTATGGGGAGAGGGCGGGAAAGTGGAACTGAGCCACAACAGATCAGCCATGATCTTATTGAATGGCGGGGCAGGCTCGAAGGGCTAGATGGCCTACTCCTGCTCCTATTTCTTATGTTCTTATGTTCTTTAATGAGTACCAATATTCTTGGAAGTTAACAAGAGCGGCTGCCCTTTGCTGGTTTTACAACCACCCCCCCTCAACTTCTCTTTGTAGACAAAACACATTAGAACGTAACAATTGCAAGATCAGAAGAGACCATGCTCCAAAACATAGAATCATAAAATGGTACAGCACTGGAGGAGTCCATTCTGCCCCTTAGTCTATGCCTGTTCTTTTGAAAATCAATTCAGTTAATTCCATTCCATAATTTCTTTTTCCACATCACAGCATTTTGACATTGCCCATTGATATTCAGTGGCAATACCACCACTGAAACTTACTGTCAACACCCTGGAGGTTACTATTGACCAGAAACTAAACTGGACCAACTATATAAATGCAATGGCCACAAGAGCAGGCAAGAAGTTGGGAAGCGCATGGTGAGTAACTTACTTCCTGACCCCCCCCAAAGCCTGTCGACTATCTACAAGGCACAAGTCAGGAGTGTGATGGAACGCTCTCCACTTGCCTGGATAAGTGCAACCCGTTTGACTGGAGGGTTTTGAACTAATATGGAGGAGAGGTGGGAATGTCTGTAAGGATTCAGGGAAGGGCAAGTCAAGAACAAGAGGAAAACGTAGCAAGGAGGATGAGAAAAGTGATAGGCAGAGAATTCATGGGCCCGAATCAGAGAAGAACACAATAAAAAAAGGAACAGGACCAGCATTATTAAAAGGGCTCACCTTAAGGGCTTGTTTCTGAATGCTCAGGGCATTTGAAACAACCTGGATGAATTAGATATGCAGATAGATATTAAGGGTTATGTTAAAGTGGACATTATGGAGACATGGCTCCAAGGATGGGAACTTAACATTAAGGGCTATTCAGTGTTTAGGAAGGACAGCCAGAAAGGAAAAGCTGGTGGAGTTGCATTGTTGATTGAAGGTGATATTGATACGATATTGAGGAAAGATATTAGCACAGATGATGTGGAATGTGTATGGGTCGACTTAAGAAACACCAAAAGGCTGAGGGGTGATGTACAGAGCATCAAATTGTAGTGGTAATGTTAGGAACAGCATTAGACAGTAAATTGCAGATGTATGTGATGAAGGAACATTGCATTCATAAGAACATAAGAACATAAGAAATAGGAGCAGGAGTAGGCCATCTAGTCCTTCGAGCCTGCCCCGCCATTCAATAAGATCATGGCTGATCTGTCGTGGCTCAGTTCCACATTCCCGCCCTCTCCCCATAACCCTCAATCCCCTTGCCGTAATGTAATGTTTGGTGATATAGATTGGGAGAGTCAAATTAGTCGCAATACAAATAGAGGAGGAATTTCTGGAGCAATATGTTGAGAAACCAACAAGTGAACATGCCATATTGGACTGGATATTGTGCAATGAGAAAGAATTAGTTGGCAATTTAGTTGTGAGAGAAGCCTTGGGAATGAGTAAAATGATAGAATCCTTTATCAAGGTGGCTAGTGAACAAAGAACAAAGGACAGCACAGCACAGGAAACAGGCCCTTCGGTCCTACAAGCCCGTGCCACCCATTTTTACACTCAGGGAGTGCCTTACTCAAGTCTTTCGTCGCTTGTCGACGTTTTTGTCTACCTCTAGTGGAACTCCACAACAAACGGGGTGGAAATTTAGGGAAATATATGTACGCCAGATTAAGGGAGATCCAATTCAGGGACAATTTATTGACATTAATCAGCCTAAAAAGCACGTTTTGGGGATGTGGGAGGAAACCAGAGCACCTGGAGAAAACCCACGCAAGCACAAGGAGAACGTGCTTGTGTGGGTTCTCTTTAGAGCAGAGGAGGATGAGTTAATAGAAGTTTATTAGATGATGAGGGAGATAGATAGAGTGGACCTGCAGAGACTATTTCCTCGGGTGGATATAGTCATTACTTGGGGGCATAACTATAAGGTTCATGGTGGGAGATATAGGAGGGATGTCCGAGGTAGGTTCTCTACTCAGAGAGTGGCTGGGGAGTAGAATGCGCTGCCTGTTGTGATAGTGGAATTGGACATTTTAGGAACTTTCAAGCGGTTATTGGATAGGCACATGGAGCACGCAGAATGATGGGGAGTGGGATAGCTTGATCTTGGGTTCGGTCATAGCTCGGCACAACATCGAGGGCCGAAGGGCCTGTACTGTGCTGTACTGTTCTATGTTCTATGTCCGAACCCAAAATTGAGCTATCCCACTCCCTATCAATCAATAGATTGCCTATCCAATAAGCTGATGATGGGGCAATGCTCCGAATGCTTGTGATTCCAAATGGACCTGTTGGACTTTAATGTGGTGTTGTGAGACTTCTTCTTGCGCCCACCCCAAGCCGGCATTTCCACATCATGGGCAGACTGAACATGTGAAAAAAATAAGCTGCAGAGAATAGGAACCTACTGGCAGTCCCTCACGGAATAACGAACAAATCAACCAGGTTAAAATCGTTTAATACTTGTTGTGCAACCTGATTGTACAATGTTTATAAGGAAGTGGAATAGTTTACAGTCTTGTAAATAGGTGGTAGGTGAGTCAACAAAATGTGGATTGCCCCTCCAGTGCACAATGACAATATTTAATCGCCAGCTCACAAAACCTGTTCATAAACCCCTTTAGAAACAAACTCTTGGTTTGAAAGCTGGCTACATAAGAATCATTTTACCTGCTCCACCATCCAATTCCATCTGATCTGTATCAAATCTCCTTCCAGCCTTTGCCAAACAAAACGTACCAGGAAGCATTGATGAAGTGGGGGAGGTGGGGGCGAGGTGTTGAGAATGACATTTTGGGCAGGGGGTGGGTCCAATAGTTCTGAAACTGGTGGAGCAGGTGACTTTACCAAGAAGGAAAAAACAGTTCAAAATGATCAAATCTCGGTAAGGATCAATTATTACATATAAGATAATATGAGACATATAAGATAATGAAGGGGCTAGATAGGGTAGAGGTAGAGAGATTCTTCCCGCTTAGAAAGGATAGCATAACTAGAGGACACAGCCTCAAAATAAGGGGGGGGGGAGCAGTTTAGATCAGAGTTGAGGAGGAACTTCTTCACTCAAAAGGTGGTGAGCCTCTGGAATTCTCTGCCCATTGAAGTAGTGTAAGCTACCTCGCAGAATATATTTAAGTCACGGGTAGATAGGTTTCTGATAGACAAGGGAATTAAGGGTTATGGGGAGAAAGTGGGAAAGTGGAACTGATCCACTTCAGATCAGCCGTGATCTTGTTGAGTGGCGGGGCAGGCTCGAAGAGCTAGATGGCCGACTCCTGCTCCTATTTCTTATGTTCTTAGGTTCTTGTAATACTGGAGTTCAATTTTAAGGTGTTCAAGGCCAATTCAAGTCAGTTTTACTAGTACCTACCCTTCTTTTCCAAGTCGCGCTGATTTTTATTTCTACTTTTATTCCACTTTTCCTGGTTGGAGAAACCATCATCTTCACTCTCTTGTGCCAGAGGTTTATGATATTTCTGTTACAAACTCATCCATTCCCAATCACTTTCTAAATCTCCCCTGTATTTGTTTTCAAAAGTAAATGTGTTAAGTCACTACTCAGCTCCTTCTGCTCCTGTGGAAATCCCAGCCTTTGCCTGAAGATCATCTGTGCATCAATGTGTTGGAGAGTACACCAAGGAGCTGCATGTTTGCACGGTGGGGAATCTCTGTATTAACTTGTGTGTGACACTCCAGTCCATATCACCAACTCCTCTGCCTTTAACATACATAGAAACTAGAAGCAGAAGTAGGCCATTTGGCCCTTTGAGCCTGTTCCACCATTCATTTTGATCATGGCTGATCATCGAATTCAATACCCTGATCCCCCTCCCCCCCCATATCCCTTGATTTCTTTGGAGCTAATTCTAACTTCTCCTTAAAATCATAAGAACATAAGAAATAGGAGCAGGAGTAGGCCTTCTAGCCCTTCGAGCCTGCCCCACCATTCAGTAAGATCATGGCTGATCTGAAGTGGCTCAGTTCCACTTTCCTGCTTTCTCCCCATAACCCTTAATTCCCCTGTCTATCAGAAACCTATCTACCCGTGGCTTAAATATATTTAGCGAGGTAGCCTCCACCACTTCAACGGGCAGAGAATTCCAGAGATTCACCACTCTTTTGGGATCAATGTTTTGGCCTCAACTACTTTCTGTGGTAGCGAATTCTACACATTCACCATCCTCTAGGTGAAGAAATTCCTCCTCACCTCAATTCTAAAAGGTTTACCCCTTATCTTCAAACTACGATCCCTACTTCTGGACTTCTCCACCATTGGGAACATTCTTCCTGAATCTATCCTGTCTAACCCTGTTAGAATTTTATACATTTCTATGCAGTCCCCTCTCATTCTTCTAAACTCCAGTGAATATAATCCTAACCAATTTAGCCTCTCCTCATATGACAGAACTGTCATCCCAGGGATCAGTCTGGTAAACCCTCGCTGTACTCCCTCTATAGCAAAGGCACCATTCCTCAGGTCAGGACCCAAAAGCTGCACACAATACTCTAGGTGTGGCCTCACTAATGCCCGATACAATTGCTGTAAGAAGTCTCACAACACCAGATTAAAGTCCAACAGGTTTATTAGGAATTATAGAAATCCTGCAGCACAGAAAGAGGACATTCGGCCCATTGAGTCTGCGCTGACCACAATCCCACCCAGGCCCTACTCCCCTATCCTTACATATTTACCCACTAATCCTTCTAATCTATGCACCTCAGGACACTAAGGGCAATTTTAGCATGACCAATCAACCTAACCTGCACATCTTTGGACTGTGGGAGGAAATTGGAGCACCCAGAGGAAACCCACGTAGACACAAGGAGAATGTGAAAACACCACACAGACAGTGACCCAAGCTGGGAATCGAACCCAGGCCCCCTGGAGCTGTGAAGCAGCAGTGCTAACCACTGTGCTACCGTGTGCCCTAATCATAAGGTTTCAGAGTGCTGCTCCTTCATCAGATGAGTGAGTGAGTGACTCGCCTGATGGAGGAGCAACGCTCCAAAAGCTTGTGATTCCAAATAAACCTGTTGGACTTTAAGCTGGTGTTGTGAGATTTCTTACTGTGCCCACCCCAGTGTATCGCCAGCATCTCTACATCATGGTTATACAATTGCAGCAAAGCATCCCTATCCCTACACTCAAATCCTCTTGCTATGAAGACCAACATACCATTTGACTTCTTTACTGCCTGCTGTACCTTGAATGGCAACAGGCAATTGAGTGCCTTGTCATCTTGATGTGCACTGAGGCTGGGCCCCACTTAGTGATAACAGCACTTAATGATAATGCTTCTGCATCTCTCAGAGCTACTCAGATTAGGCTTCCTGTTTTTATAGTCTAATTGCGGAGCTCATTCAAAAAGCCAGCACAAGCACAGAGGGCTGAATGCCCTCCTCCTGTGCTATACAAGTCTGTGATGATAGGCCGGGCAGAGGTAGGTGGCTGTGAAACAGATGCCTGCTCTGCCACCTCAAACTGTTGTTTGAGTGATTGAGTTTCTGTTTCAGCTACACTCTGGTCACAGGTGCAACACCAGCAGGGTGTTGTTGTCCTCCAAGTCACATGCAGAATTTCTTTTCTGTTACCTGCGCCAAACAAGGAAATGCCCAACTTTTCCACAACAGCATGAGCAAAGATTTGGAAAACATCAGTGAGTTTAGTGTGCGGAGGAGCGTCTACAGCAGGCAATGGAGTGGACATCTTAAACTCTTCACCCAGTGACTCTGTCTACACTTCCCGCTGTCTCAGAAAAGCAGCCAGCATAATCAGGACCCCTTGAACCCTGGACATTCTCTCTTCCACCTTCTTCTGTCAGGAAAAAGGTACAAAACTCTAAGGTCACTTACCAACCAACTCAAGAACAGCTTCTTCCCTGTTGCTGTCAGGCTTTTGAATACGCCTACCTTATAATGAGCTGATCTTTCCCTACACCCTAGCTATGATTATGACACTATATTCTGCACCCTCTCCTCTTGTTCTCCCTTAAGTGCTCTATGAACAGTATGCTTTGTCTGTATAGGCTGCAAGAAAGAATACTTTTTATTGTAAGCCAATATATGTGACAATAATAAATCAAACTAAATCAAATCAAATCAAATACTAAATCAAACCAAATCAAATTAAATCAAATCAAATGAATGTTCCTTCTCAGGGTTGAACTTTGTCAATGACAGGTATTCAGGGTCACAGCCTTTATTGGCTAGACTTTCCCCATTGTGGAGAGAAAAAGTTTAGATTACTTACTTGTGTCACAAGTAGGTTTATATTAACACTGCAATGAAGTCACTGTGAAAACCCCTAGTCGCCACACTCCGGCGCCTGTTCAGGTACACTGAGGGAGAATTTAGCACGGTCAGTGCACTTAACTAGCAAGTCTTTCAGACTGTGGGAGAAAACCGGAGCACCTGGAGGAAACCCACGCAGACATGGGGAGAATGCAGCGGCTCGGTGGCACAGTGGCTAGCACTGTTGCCTCACAGCTCCAGGGACCCGGGTTTGATTCCCGGCGTGGGTCACTGTTTGTGGGAAGCTTGCATGTTCTCCCTGTGTCTCCGTGGGTTTCCTCCAGATGCTCTGGCTTCCTCCCACAGTCTGAAAATGTCTTGGTTAGCTGCATTGACCCGAACAGGCGCTATAGTGTGGCGACTAGGGAAACTGCAATGTTAATGTAAGCCTTATTTGTGGCTAATAAATAATCTTTAATTGAATGTGCAGACTCCGCACAGACAGTGGCTCAAGCTGGGAATTGAACCTGGGTTCCTGGCAATGTGAGGCAGCATTGCTAACCACTATGCCATCATGCCACCCATAGGAAGTAGTGACATCTGGTCTCCACCCTCACAACTCTGTCCCAGGACTTCCTCAAAGTTCCTCAGCTGCTGAATGGCTGAGGAGGCCAGGTCATTGAGTTCTTTAAGGCAGAGATCAATAGGTTCTTGATTAATAAGGGCGGGGGGTGGGGGGTGGGGGGGTGGGGGGGCGGGGGGACGGGGTTCAGGCATTTTGGGAAAAAGGCAGAAGAATGGGGGTGAGAAAAATATTAGCCATGTTTGAATGGTGGAATGGACTCGATGGGCTGAATGGCCTAATTTGCTCCCATGTCTTATGGTTTTATGGTCTAAAGTGATGGCACCAGGCGTTACAGCTCAATGCACCAATGTGAAATTGGCAAGAGTGAGCCATTCTGTCCCTCACTTACCTCAAAGGGAACTCAAATGACATAAAATCCCAAATGGTAAGGCTTGTGGCGGGGCTCTCCAGACCAGAGGGCCAGCAGATGTCTGCAGAGCACTCAGATGGAAAGAGAACAAACGCGGTCTGTCTTGTCTTTCTGTCATCTCCCCATCCCCTCGTGACCTTTGGGGCTTGAGACCAGCAATGACCAGAAGACCCTAATCCTGGCAGCTAGAGAAAGCCCCATGATCCTGCTGGGAGCATTTTTAAAAATATATACATAAGAAACTTATTGTGTAATTGGTAAATACTGAGGCACAGAGGGATATGAGTGCGCTAGTGCCTGAATCACAAAAGGCTAATAAGGAGGCACAGCAGGACATTAGGAAAGCAAATAGGAAGATAGGAACTCGGAGTAGAAGTAGGCAAATTCAGCCCTTCCAGCCTGCTCTGCCATTCAATCAGATCATAGCTGATCTCTCCGTAGTCTGAAATCCACCTCCCTACCTGTTCCCCATCTCTCCTTGGCCCTCTCTTTATTAGAAATATATCTTTCTCCTTCTTGAAACCATTCAATGATTCAGACTCCACCGTGCTATGGGGCAGCGAGTTCCACACATTCACACCCTCTTCGAGAAGTAGTTCCCCCTCATCATAGTTTTAAATCTATCGCCTCGAACGTATACCTGTGACTACTTGTTCTAGATTGTCTCATAAGAGGAAAAATTTGGTCTATGTTTACTTTATCAGTCCCTTTTAAAATGTTATATACCTCGATCAGATCCCCTCTCATCTTTCTAAACTCCAGTGAGTATAATCCCAAACTGTTTACTCTCTCCTCATACGTCAACCCCGTCATCCCTGGAATCGATCTGGTGAACCTCCTCTGAACTGCCTCCAATGCCACCACATCTTCCCTCAAATAGGAAGCCCAAAACTGGACACAATACTCCAGATAAGGTCTCACCAACATCCTATATAATTGCAACAACACTTCTCTACTTTTATACTCCAGTCCTTTTGCAATAAACGCCAATAGAATATTATTGTTTATTGTGAGGGGAATTGATTACAAAAGCAGGGAGGTTTTGCTTCAATTGTACAGGGCATTGGTGAGACCACATCTGGAATATTGCCTACCGTATTGGTGTGCTTATTTAAGACATATGTAAATATGTTAGAGGGAGTGCAAGGGAACGTTTACTAGACTAATACAAGGCATGGGTGGGTTGTCTTTTGGGGAAAGTTTGGACAGGTTATGTTTGTTACCATTTGGGTTTAGAAGAGTAAGAAGCAACTTGATCAAAACCTTTAAGATCCTGAACAATATTGATATGGTGGATGTGGGAAGGATGTTTCCACTTGTCAAAGGATCTAAAACTAAGAGTCGCTACTTAAAAATAAGGGGTTGCTCATTTAAGATGGAGATTAGGAGAAGTTTTGCTTTTCAGAAGATGGTGAGTCTCTGGAACTTTCTTCCTTAAAAGGCAATAGAAACAGAGTCTTTGAAGATTTTTAAGGCTGAACTGGATAGATTCTTGATTAACAAGGGGGGGGGGCACTGAAAAGTTATTAGGGATAGGCAGAAATGTGGGGTTGAGGTTTCAGTCAGATCAGCCAAGATCTTACTGAATGGTGGAGTAGACTTGAGGGGCTGAATGGCCTACTCAAAGAAAGGACAAAGAAAATTACAGCACAGGAACAGGCCCTTCGGCCCTCCAAGCCTGTTCCAACCATGCTGCCCGACTGAACTAAAGCCCCCTACCCTTTCGGGGACCATATCCCTTTATTCCCATCCTATTCATGTATTTGTCCAGACGTTCCTTAAAACCCACTATCGTATCTGCTTCCACTACCTCTCCCGGCAGCAAGTTCCAGGCACCCACCATCCTCTGTGTAAAAAACTTGCCTCGCTCAACTCCTTTAAACCTTGTCCCTCTCACCTTAAACATGTGCATCCTTGTAATTGACTCTTCCACCCTGGGAAAAAGCTTCTGACTATCCATTCTGTCCATGTCCCTCATAATCTTGTAGACTTCTATCAGGTCTCTGCTCAACCTCCGTCATTGCAGTGAGAACATACCAAGCTTCTCCAACCTCTCCTCATAGCTAATGTCCTCCGTACCAGGCTGCTGCTCGGAATTCAAAAGTTCAGCTGCAATGACCCGGCCTCACAATTGTACCAAGTTCAGGGTATTAGTCCAATAACTTGCCTCATGGGTGCAGGGAAAAAAACGTGCATTTGGTGTTTTTTGTTAGGGGAGAGATCAAAAAACAAATATATGCTGCGGTGCTAACCTCTGTGCCATGGCGTTGCACACTAAATTTCGCAGTAACGTCATTGCAGTGTTAATGTAAGCCTACTTGTGGCAACAATGAATAAACCTTAAACTTTAAATTGCAACTATTTTGCGTCTCGCCATTTCACCAGTCTAAGTCCTCCTGAAGTCAAAATAAAATAGATTCCCGTCTAACTTTGTCTTCATGTAAGTTCAATTTAAACAATTGTGCACTGCATAACATTCACAATCGTTCTAATCCGACCTATCCAAGTCGTTTGGCCTTTGTCATCATCCCTTTTTTTGACAGGTTTCTGGAACTTTCTGCAGTGCTTTCTTTAGCCTTTGTAATTCGCGAATGCTCTGGGCCACTTTGCTGTTAAATGTACAGCAACTCAAGAGACTGGCATCTCTCTGAAATGTTTTCACGAGTTTCACGACAAACCGCTGCCACTTTTCAGCTGCCACACTTTGACGGACGTGGCCATATGTTTTCCAAAAATAAACCCTCTGACTGCAGACCCTCTCCTGAGGGGGGAGGAAAGATAACTCGGGACATCATGGGATTAATAAAGTACCTCAGGAAAGTCACTTCCGCCTTTGAAAAGACTTACCACCGTCATTCACTGTCAGAGGTTAAAGAGACATACGGTAGTTTGCCTGAATTAATCTCAGTCTCACCTGCCACCGGGCGGTGTTCCCCTCTCTCTTCCCCCCACCACCCTGCCAATTTTGAGTTGGTACAGGCTGGATGAGCCATACCATTTATAGAGTTTGCTTGCAGCCATCCGAATGTGTCAAGATCACTGAAGATTAGTGGCCAAGCTTAAAGCCCATTCTGCTGTGCTCTGGCTCATTCCCTCCATGACAGTTGGCAATATGGAAAAAGTCGAAGTCTTCGATACGGATGGCAAGGGCAGGGGCCTGAAGGTGAAACAGGACCTTTTGAGCGGGGACGTGGTCTTCGCTGAGCCAGCGTATGCCGCGGTTGTGTTTGACAAGTAAGGCAGAATGTCTAACTATTGTGCACACAAACCATCTCATGTTGCTGCATTGCAGGCAATAGGATCAAGTTGAATCTTTTGTATGGCGTGGTGGCACAGTGGTTAGCGCTGCTGCCTCACAGCGCCAGGGACGCGGGTTCCATTCCTGGCCTGGGTCACTGTCTGTGCAGAGTCTGCACGTTCACCCAGTGTCTGCATGCGTTTCCTCCAGATGCTCTGGTTTCCTCCCTCTGTCTGAAAGACGGGCTGGTTAGGTGCATTGGCCATGCTAAATTCTCCCTCTGTGTACCCAAACAGGCACCAGAGTGTGGCAACAAGGGGATTTTCACAATAACTTAATTGCAGTGTTAATGTAAGCCTACTTGTGCCATTAATAAATAAATTTTAAAACGGGAGTCTATATTTTAATATAGCAGCACCTCTGCGAGGTTTCATTGATTATAGACCAGCTAATTGTTTGAGCTCCTTGTCTTCATTGCCCCAGTTCTTTAAGAACTTTCCCCTTTTCTCTTGCCCAGTCTTCACGTGTGACGGTAGATTGTATGGGACGATTTTACGTTGCTGTGGGGAGCTACAGGGCTCAGTAACTGCTCTTGGTAAATTTTCAAGGTGGAGTAGTTTCTTTAGGGATTAAATTGAATTAGGGCAGCACGGCGGCACTGTGGTTAGCACTGGTCCCTCACAGAGCCAGAGACCCGGGTTCGATTCCTGGCTTGGCTCACTGTCTGGGGATGAGCTGGGATTTTCACAGTAACTTCATTGCAGTATTAATGTAAGCCTACATTGACACTAATAAATAAACTTTAAAGTGCAGAGATTTATCAATTATTCCAGATGTTATCTGGATCAGGCAACATTGAGAAAGTTTCATTAATTTTATTGTCCTGTTCCACCTCAATCTTCACCTTTGTTGTGGTGAAGCCTCCATTCTCATGTTTGGTAAGGAAATTGGGGACTTCAGCCTCGTGATGATAAAGGAATGGGATATACGTTCAAATAAGGACTGTCTTGACATTGAGGAGAAATTGGAGCCCCTTCAATTCTGCTGCCTTTATCCTTCTTGCTGGTGGTAGAGGTTTCAGGGTGGGATGTTTTAATGAGTTTGGCAAGTGGCTACGGTGAATCCTATAGTTGAGACTTACTGCTGTCGTTGTTTGCTGGTATAGAATTCACTTAAAATCATAGATTCCCTACAGTGTAGAAGGAGGCCCACTGTGCCTGCACCGATCACAATCCCACCCAGTCCCTATTCCCGTAACCCTACACATCTACCCTGCTAATCCCCCTAACACTAGGGTCAATTTAGCATGGCCAATCAACCTAACTGGCACATCTTTGCCCAGGAAGTGATTGCCTCACATGGGGGATGGCCTTAGTGTTTCATACTAGTCAATAATACCATTATTACCGAATTCCCCCACCATCAACCATCCCCTAACTCTATCAGAGTCGAGACACCGAGGGACCAGAGGTGTTGCTCATGCAGAGCTGACACAGAAACAGGCAGACACAGACAGAATCAACCTAACCCACACATCTTTGGGAGGAAACCGGAGTTCTGGAGGAAACCTGCGCAGACGCAGGATGAATGTGCAAACTTCACACAGACAGTGACCTGAGGCCGGAATTGAACCCGGGTCCCTGGAGCAGTGAGGCAGCAGTGCTAACTGTATGCCACCATGCCGCCCATGATCGCTGGGCTGGGTGTTGAGTCCAGTGGAAGGGTTTCCTAATTAAGTGGACCTTGTTTTGAGCTTCAGATGTTCCTTCCAATGGGGAAGTGAGTCACTTGTTACAGAGTAAGGAACTTCTCCTTTGCTCTTGTAGCTGCCTTGTTATTTTGACTGGTCTGGTTCAGCCTCTGGTCGATGGATGTTAGATTCATGGAATGGTTCCAGAAAGAGTCATGTCTGTGTCAGCTGTGCGTGAGCAATCCCTCTGGTCCCTCAGTGTCTCAACTCTGATAGAGTCATGGGATGGTTGATGGTGGGGGATTTGTTAATAATGGTATTATTGACAAGTATGAAACGCTAAGGCCATCCCCCATGTGAGACAATCACTTCCTGTGCAAAGATGTACCAGTTAGGTTGATTGGCCATGCAAAAATTCTCCTTAGTGTCAAGGGGATTGGCAGGGTAAATATGTAGTGTTGTGGGGATAGAGCCTGGGTGGGATTGTTGTCAATGCAGGCTCGATGGGCCAAATGGCCCACTTCTGCACTGTAGGGATTCTATGTGCAGTGTGAAAATCAGCTGCAACTTCTCAGTTCAAGTCTGCCATTTAACAACGCTCCTGATATCACTGACATCATGGAATCCCTACAATGCAGAAGGAGGTCATTTGGCCCAACGAGCCTGTACCAACTCCCCAACAGAGCATCTTACAAGCCCACCCCACGTCCTATTCCTGTAACCCCCACATACTCCGTCTGCTAATTCCACTAACCCACAAATCTTAGGACACTAAGGGACAATTTAGCATGGCCAATGGACCTAACACGCACATCTTTGTATTGTGGGAGGAATTCAGAGCACCCAGAGGAAACCCACGCAGACACGGAGAGAATGTACAAACTCCACACAGTCATCCAAGGCCGGTATTGAACCCAGGTCCCTGGCACTGTGAGGCAGCAGAGATAACCGTGCCATCCTGCATTATTATCGACAGGAACGCTGTGTCCATTGCTGACTTTACGGAGGAAGCGTCAGGTGGCAAAACACCTAAGGATGTTTAAGCTGCAAGGACCGCCCTGGGAAACCCCTTCAGCGGTGTTCTGGGGAGGTCACCAAAGGCCTCCAGCAATTGTAGGCCGCCTCTGTTTTTGCCAGACAATGTTCCTGTTGGAAGGTGGTGGGGCGGGGAGGTGGGGGTGGGGCGGGGAGGGTGGGTGGCGATGGTTGGGGGGATGATTTCCTGCTGTCTCCTGTTGACGTTTTGGTTTTGCTGGAGTTTCTTAGCAAACAGCTCAGAAAAATAGTGTCTGGAGGGAAATTGATGTTGAGTTCTTGCACCCCGTGTCTGGAACGGGAACCTGCTATAGGATCTGGAGCTGAGAGATTCTGACAGAGATTGGGCTGACGATAAACTGGTCTGCCGCCACTGTTGATTACTCCTATTAATACTTACAGATTTATGAATTGCAAACGCTTTCCCCAGAAGAAACTAATGAAATTAAGTAAGATTAAATGCAAAGACTAATAAATTAATTACACTGAAAGATGGGATTGGACAGGCAAACAGCAATATTTAAAGATAGACATATAGTGAATGAGGCACACACTGTTCAGTAAAGAGATATTGTGGTGTACTGTATGAAGTGACAGCTCAGTTGGTAATAATTATTCCTCTGGGTAAGGGTTCAAGTCCCACTCTCAGGCTGGAGTACAAATATCAAGGCAGGCATCACGGTGCCGCAGTGCCAATCATGCCATCTTTTGGGTAAGCCATTAAACCAAGGCCTCTGTGTCTGCTCAGGCAGACTCTGGAAGTTCTATTCTGAAGAACAGCAGAGACGTTCCTCTGGAGTCCTGGCCAAAATTTATCCCTCAGTTAAGATCGCTAAATTAAATGATCTGGTCATGATCACACTTGGGGCATCACAGTGGTTAGCATTGCTGCCTCACAGCACCAGGGACCTGGATTCGATTCCAGTCCCAGGTCACTGTCTGTGTGGAATTTGCACATTCTCCCCATATCTGCGTAGTTTCCTCTGAGTGCTCCGGTTCCCTCCCACAGTCCGAAAGACGTGCCAGTTAGGTGGATTGGTCATGTTAAATTGCCCCTTAGTGTGAGGGGGATTAGTAGGGTAAGTGTGTGGGGTTATGGGGATGGGGCCTGGGTAAGATTGTGGTTAGTACAGGCTCGTTGGGCCAAATGGCCTCCTTCCGCACTGTAGGAATTCGATGATTCAATGCTGTTTGCGGGAGCTTGCTATGTACAAAATGGCAACGGTGTCTCCTACATTGCGGGCTGAATTATCCGACCTTGCTCGCAACCGGGATTCTCTCATCCCCACTGCAGTGAATGAAAACTTGGCTGAGTGCCAAATTATCTGTCCTCACTGGCAGCTACGGCACGACCAGAGAACTCCAAGTTATGGCTGGAATTTTCTTAGAGAAATTCACAGTGTAAAACGGGCGAGAAAATGGCAGCATAACATGTCACCGATATTTAAATTAGCCTCGTGCCCGGGAAGGGTGCAGGGTTGATTTCACCAGCAGAACGAAGCTAGTAATATTGTCCTGTTACACTATTCAACCAGTGCAGCTGGGCAGTAGAATCCCACCCTCCATCTGCAGTTAGACTACAAAAAAAAAGTTTATTTATTAGTGTCACAAATAGGCTTACATTTACACCGCAGTGAAGTTACTGTGAAAATTCCCTAGTTCCCATACTCCGCCAGTGACTGTACACGGAGGGAGAATTTAGCATGGCCAATGCACCTAACCAGCACGTCTTTCAGACTGCAGGAGGAAACCAGGGCACGCGGAGGAAACCCACTCAGACACGGGGAGAACATACAAACTCCGTACAGAGAGTGTTCCAAGCCGGGAATCAAACCCGGGTCCCCAGCACTGTGAAGCAGCAGTGCTAACCACTATGCCATTGTGCCACCTTTCAAAAACGTTTCATTGGCTGTAAAACACTTTGAAACATCTGATGGTTGTGAAAAGAACTACATAAAGGCAAGTCTTTCTATTTTTCTTAAGGGTAATGAATTATACAGGGATGACATCTCACTTTGCTGAATGGAAGAACAGCAGATTATCTCACTCTCTCATATCTTTATATAATTTTCTGAGGTTTCCAGGCGACATACCCAAGTTGGATCAAGGATTGATAGCGTTATTGTTTACTCTGTAAGCTGTCTTATGGGTGATACGTTGGCACAGTGGTTAGCAGCACTGCCTCACAGCGCCAGGGACCATGATTCAATTCCAGCCTCAGGCTGCTGTCTGTGTGGAGTTTGCACATTCTCCCTGAGTCTGCGTGGGTTTTCTGCAGTTTCCTCCCACTCTCCAAGCTTGTGTGGGTTAGATGGATTGGCCATGTTAAATTGCCTCTTAGTGCCAGGGGACTAGCTAGGGTAAATACATGGGTTTATGGGGACGGTTCTGGGTGTGATGGTGGTCGGTGCAGACTCGATGGGCCAACTGGCCTCCTTCTGCACTGTATGATCCTAGACGGTGGCATGGTAGCACAGTGGTTAGCACTGCTGCTTCACAGCTCCAGGAACCTGGGTTTGATTCCCGGCTCGGGTTGCTGTCTGTGTGGTGTTTGCACATTCTCCTCAAGTCTGCATGGGTTTGTTCCGATTTCCTCCCACAGTCCAAAGATGTATGGGTTAGGTTGATTGGCCATGCTAAAATTGCCCCTCAGTGTCCTGAGATGCGTAGGTTAGAGGGAATAGGGTAAATGTGTAGGGATATGGGGGTAGGGCCTGGGTGGGATTGTGTTCGATGGGCCGAAGGGCCTCTTTCTGCACTGTAAAGTTCTATAAATCTATCAAAATTACTGCTACCTGACAGGAAAAATCAATTGGCAAAAAAATGTTAGGTAGAAATGGAATTCTTCAAAAGCTACGTAGCAGTTAAGAACCAAGAATTTTCAACCAGTTATGGTTGCTGAAGGTCACATATTGGCACAGAAATTTCCAGTGATAAATTTTGGGCGCAGAACCACAATATAACTGTGATAGCAGAAAATTAGTATTTATTCCTGTGATTGTATGGCCAAGGATTAACATAAACTAAAGTAAAAATATTTAACCTGTAAGTGAGGCACCTGCGGACCCCACGTTTTCCTCCTGCAAGGTATACAATCACCTGGAAAATTAGCAATGGCTGTCCATCGAGTTCCAAAAGCAACATAACTGGAAAATGCAGCTGAGAAGCACATCTGGAATTGAGCCTCGACTCAAGTGGTAGCATTCTCTCTCCAACCCGGGAGGGTACAGACTCAATTCTACTCCAGAGACTTGGGTGCATTTTCTGCACCAGGTGGCATCCTGGATTATTCGAGTGACATTCTGTAGGCTGTGCCATGATTTTGCCTGAGAGCAATGCAAGAAGGTAGGCCCAAAACCTACATGAGTAGGAACGGGGATCAAACCCCTACACGGCTTGCAACAAGACCTGGACAATCTCCAGGCTTAGGCTGATAAGTGACAAGTAACACATCACACAAGCACCAGGTAATGACATCTCCAGCAAGATAGAATCTATCCATTATCCTTTGACATTCAGTGGCGTTACCAACGGGGAATCCCCCACTATCAGCATATTTGCAGTTGATTTTTTCCTGTCAGGTAATTTAAATGGCATCTAGAATCACACAGTGCAGGAAGAGGCCATTTGGCCCATCAAGGCTGCACTGACCATAATCACACTCAGATCCATTGAGCAGAAACTCAAACTGGACTAGTGATATTGTGGCTACAAGAGCAGGTCAGAGGTCAAGAGTAGCTCACCTCCTGACCCCTCCAAAGCTTGTCCACCATCTGCTAGGCACAAGTCCGATTATGGTGGAATATCCTCCTCTTGCCTGGGTGAGTGCAGCTCCAACAAAACTGAAGAGTCTCCACACTATCTAGGGTAAAGCAGTCCACATGTTTGGTCCACAAACATTAGTCTCTCCATCATAAGAACATAAGAACATAAGAAATAGGAGCAGGAGTAGGCCATCTAGCCCCTCGAGCCTGCCCCGCCATTCAATAAGATCATGGCTGATCTGTCGTGGCTCAGTTCCACATTCCCGCCCTCTCCCCATAACCCTTAATCCCCTCGCCTATCAAAAACCCATCAACCCGCGTCTTAAATATATTTAGCGAGGCAGCCTCCACCACTTCAACGGGCAGAGAATTCCAGAGATTCACCACCCTTTGAGTGAAGAAGTTCCTCCTCAACTCCGTTCTAAACCGCCCCCCCCTTTATCTTGAGGCTGTGCCCCCTAGTCCTACTGTCCTTTCTGAGCGGGAAGAGCCTCTCCACCTCTATCCTATCCATCCCATTCATCATCTTATATGTCTCAATGAGATCTCCCCTCATTCTTCTAAACTCTAACGAGTACAAGCCTAGTTTATTCAGCCTCTCCTCATAGTTCAACTCCCTCAACTCCGGTATCAGCCTAGTAAACCTCCTCTGCACTCCCTCCAAGGCCAAAATATCCTTGCGTAAGTGCGGCGACCAAAACTGCACACACTACTCCAGCTGCGGCCTCACCAGTGCCCTGTACAGTTGCAGCAAGACCTCCCTACTTTTATATTCAATCCCACTCGCTATGAAGGCCAGCATCCCATTCGCCTTCCTGACCACCTGCTGCACCTGCAGGCTGGGTTTTTGCGACTCACGCACAAGGACCCCGAGATTCCTCTGCACCGTCGCCTGCTGCAGTTTTTCGCCATGTAAGTAATAGTCCTTCCTACCATTACTCCTACCAAAGTGGACAACTTCACACTTGCACCGATACACAGTGGCAGCAGTGTGTGCCACCTACAAGATGCATTGTCGGAATTCACCAAGGCTCCCTAGAAAGCACCTTCCAAACCCGTGACTGCTACCATCTAGAAGGACATGGGCAGCAGATACCTGAGAACACCATCGACTAGAAGTTCCCCTCTGAGTGACAAGTCACTCACCATCCTGACTTAGAAATATATTGCTATTCCTTCACTGTCACTGGATCAAAATCCTGGATCAAACACTCTCACTAACAGCACTGTGGGTGTACCTACACCTCAGGAACTGCTGCAATTTGAGAGGGGAGCTCACCGCTACCTTCTGAAGGATAATTAGGAATGGGCAATAAATGTTGGCCTAGCGAGCGATGCCATCATCCTGTAAATTTTTTTTTTAAGTACGGCGGAGCGTTGCACAGACTTTTGGATGGGATGCTAAGTGAAAGCAGATGTAAAAGCTCCAATTGGAAGAGCGGAAGAGTTCTCCTGTGATCCTGACTGAATTTGGTCTTTCAACTAATATCACAAAGAACAAATTAACCATTCATTTATCACTTTGCATGTGAAGGACCCTGTGCACAATCTGGAGGTTGTATTAATTTACCTTCAAAATGCACATGGCTTTTGGCTGCTTTGGGACGTACTCAGGGTATAGGATCATAGAATCCCTGTAGTACAGAAGGAGGCCATTGGGCCCATCGAGTCTGTACTGACCACAATCCCACCCAGGACCTATTCCCATAACTCCACACATTTTCCTTGCTAATCCACCTGACACTAAGGGGCAATTTAACACGGCCAATCAACCTAACCCGCACATCCTTGGACTATGGGAAACCAGAGCACCCGGAGGAAACCCACACAGATACAGAGAGAACGTGCAGTCACCCGAGGCCGGAACTGAACTGAATTGATTTGAATTGAACCCAGGTACCTGGCGCCATGAGGCAGCAGTGCTCACCATTGTGCCACCGTGCTGGCGATAACTGTACAGTAGCACAGCATAACTGTAAGGACTACCATTTCTCATATATCGAGGCAACAGATTTAACAAATGGGCTGGGATCACCAAGGATAAGGAGCCACTAGGCTGAGGAAAGAGGAAGTTAACTTGGTGTTTTCAGAGAATTGGCAATGGGGGTTTTAAAAGAGATGCAGGAAGAGAACGGAGTGTTTGAGGGAGGAGAAGGAGTCGGGGGAAGAGGCCAGGGTGAGATTTGATGATGGGGTGCTTGGATTGAGGCTTCAGTTGGAAAATCTACCGAGGTAATTGAGTCAAGAAATGGTGGTTGGCGGGGGGGTGGGGGGGTGGTTTGCGGGGTGGAATCACTCTCCAGCCAGAGTCAGTACCTCAAGAGAAAGATAAGTAACAGGGATGACTGGGGCAAATGAAGGGGGCAAAAAGGATTGCGCCACTTAATGTGTTCAGCAGCTGCTGAAACTGAAGGGTAACGTTGCACAAAGAACCGTGAAACATTCTTTGCTGAGAACTGATAGATGATATTTTGTGGGAAGGTTAAGATGAAATGTCAAATGAAGTTCATGGAATTACTGTCATCAGGGAATGCTATCATCTGGTATAACATTCAGTGCTAATAGACCACTTCGCATTGAGACTTTTAACACCAATTCCCACTATTCAAGAGTCATGTTCATTTGATTTGATTTGATTTTGATTTGATTTATTATTGTCACATGTGTTAACATCCAGTGAAAAGTATTGTTCCTTGCACACTATATAGAAAAAGCATACTGTTCATAGAGAAGGAAAGGAGAGAGTGCAGAATGCAGTGTTACAGTCATAGCTAGGGAAAGATCAACTTAATGCAAGGTGAGTCCATTCAGAAGTCTGACATCAGCAGGGAAGAAGCTGTTCTTGAGCCGGTTGGTACATGACCTCAGACTTTTCCCAAAGGAAGAAGGTGGAAGAGAAAATGTCCGGGATGCATAGGCTCCTTAATTATGATGGCTGCTTTGCAGAGGCAGCAGGAAGTGTAGGCAGAGTCAATGGATGGGAGGCTGATTTGCATGATAGATTGGGCTACATTCATGACCTTTATTGAACTGGATTGAATTGATGTCCATTCATGTCTTTTAGTGTAATGTGGGGTTCATTTAGTAGAACTCTGAGGCAGAAAGGTGCACCTTCAAGAATAGTAAGAAGTCTCACAACACCAGGTTAAAGTCCAACAGGTTTATTCAGAATCACGAGCTTTTGGAGCACTGCTCCTTCATCAGGAAAGCTCGTGGTTCCAAATAAACCTGTTGGACTTAACCTGGCGTTGTGAGAGTTCTTATTGTGCCCATCCCAATCCATTGTCGGCATCGCCACACCATGGCTATAGATCTTCAGGAGAAGGAGCTCCACTCCAGAGACTTGAGTGCATAAACCCAGCTGACAGGTTAGTGCAGATCTGAGGGAGTGCTGCACTGTCAGACGTACTGCCTTTCAAGCTTGGAGAGGGATTTGCAGGTGGTGGTGTTCCCAAGTGTCTGCTACACTTGTTCTTTCTGGGTGGTAGAGGCTGGGCATATGAAAGGTGTTGGCAAATGAGCTTTGGTGGCTTGCTGCAGTGCACTTTGTAGATGGTCCACTCTGCTGCCACTGTGCATTGGTGATGGAGAGAGTGAGCATTTATGGTGGTGGATGGGGTTCTAATAAAATGGGCTTCTTTGTCCTGGATGGTGTCAAGCTTCTTGAGCGTTGTTGGAGCTGCACCCATCCAGGCAAGAGGGGAATATTATATTACACTCCTGACTTGTACCTTGTAGATGATGGACAGGCTTTGGTGCGTCGCGAGGTGAATTATTCTCGACAGAATCCCATCCTTTGTAGCTACGTTATTTATATGGCTGGTAAATCTACGCTGCACTCCCTCTCATTACGTGCGTGTCTTAAGTGCCAAGGGATTAGTGTTAGAGAATGGGATTTCACATTGCTTACCACCTGCTGAGATACACAACAGCAGAGACTCAAAAACATTCCACTACTAGTTGCTAAGGGATTAGAAAGAAGGGGTCGTTGATAAGGGAAAGGTCACTGCAAGCATTAAACGTTCAAGCTGCAGATATTACTGTTCAGTTTTATTTTCCAAAAACCTGATTTGTGCAATGTCTTCATGAAAGGGCTTGGAGGGAAAAGGAACAAATTGAATGAAAGTGATGAGGACAATATGTTCACAAGCTGATGGACCAGATCGATTGTTGCAATCATAATATACACAGCAACAATAACAGGGATGGCACAGTGGTTAGCACTGCTGCCTCACAGCTCCATGGACCCGGGTTCAATTCTGGTCTTGGGTCACTGTCTGTGCTGAGTCTGCACGTTCTCTCCGTGTCTGTGTGTTTCCTTCGAGCGCTCCAGTTTCCTCCCACACTCCAAACACGTGCAGGCCATTTCTAAGTTGCCCCTTCATGTTAGGTGACAGGCAGGGTAAATACAAGGGCTACATGGATAGAGCCAGGGTGGGATTGTTGTCAGAGCAGGCTCGATGGGCCAAATGGCCTCCTTCTGCACTGTAGAGATTCTATGAGCCTCCCTTTATATACTTTCTCCCAACCAGAAAAATCTACAAATCTACAGGAATCCCACCTGAGATTAACAGACCTTTGCACGGTCCATGTTCATAAGAACATAAGAAATAGGAGCAGGAGTAGGCCATCCAGCCCTTCGAGCCTGCCCTGCCATTCAATAAGATCATGGCTGATCTGAAGTGGATCAGTTCCAGTTTCCCGCTTTCTCCCCATAACCCTTAATTCCCTCGTCTATCAGAAATTATTTACTTGAGACTTAAATATATTCAGTGAGGCAGCCTCTACCATTTCAATGGGCAGAGAATTCCAGAGATTCACCACCCTTTGAGTGAAGAAGTTCCTCCTCAACTCCGTTCTAAACTGCCCCCCACCCTATCCTTTCTAAGTGGGAAGCATCTCTCTACCTCTACCCTATCCATCCCCTTCATTATCTTGTAAGTCTCTATAAGATCCCCTGTGGCGGACTGAACAGGAAAATTCCGCACAAGTTGTTTTACCAAAGAGTAATTAGACAAGAGTTGACGGCAAGTTAAAAAAAGAGATAATAGAAAGAAAGAATCATTGCAGGATCAGAGAAGTGAACTCTAAGGAAGGCCTGAAAGGAGGAATGGAAAGTAATGAGATGGAGAGGTTTATGAAGGGAATGGCAGAACTGAAGGTTAAACAGCTGATAGCATTGTAGCGAATGATGGGCTAGCTGGAGTGGGGGTGTAACTTCGTTCCATTGTTAATGTAAGCCTTACTTCTAACTTATAAATTAAATTTAACTTTGCAAGCTGGAGGATATTGCAGAGTTGGGAAGGGATGAGGCCATGGAGAGAATTTGTACATTACGTTGTGAATTATAAAATCGAGCCACTGGTGGAGAGAAAGCAATGAATAATGTTGCTGAATTTGCAATCCACCCAGGCCAACATCACTCTCCTGATGTCAAGTGTCCAAAGCTTAACACAGCCCTCTTCCAAAATACTCCCAATGTTTGCACAGTAATCCCAGCATAATCTGTAACCTCCACTCAAAAAAATTACAATCCACTGATTCAATAGCTGGGGCAAATTAGCGTGAACGCTGTTGCCAAAGTGAAGCCTCACTAGGTGCTAGAATTTGTCAGAGATGGAGTTCTAACACCCAAATGCACAACAAGCTCCCAGTCCAACAATGCCTCACTCTAAAAATTCCCACCTATATCCCGTGCACAAAAAGCAGGACAAATCCAACATTACCGTCCCATCAATCTACTCTTGATTACAAGTAAAGTGTAATATGCCACTGACAGCGCTATCAAGTGACACATACTGAACCGGCTCACTGACACTCAGTTTGGGTTTCACCAGAGTCACTCAGCTCCTGACCTCAATACTGACTTGGTTCAAGCATGGACAAAAGAGCTGAATGCCAGAATTTAGGAACAAATGACTGTTCTTGACATCAATGCAGCATTTGACCAAGTATGGCATCAATATGGGTGCATGGTGGCACAGTGGTAAGCACTGTGACCTCAAGTGCCAGGGACCTGGGTTCAATTCCAACTCGAGTCACTGTCTGTGTGGAGTTTGCATGTCTGCTCCCCCCCCACCCCCAACTGTGTCTGCGTGGGTTTCCTCCGGGTGCTCCGGTTTCCTCCCACAGTCTGAATGATGTGCTGGTTAGGTGCATTGGCCATGCTAAATTCTTCCTCAGTGTACCCGAACAGGGCCCAGAGTGTGGTGACTAAAGGATTTTCACAGTAACTTCATTGCAGTGTTAATGTAAACCTACCTGTGACTGACAAATAAACTTTAACTTTACATTAAGAAGCCCTTGTAAAATGAGTCAATCGGGGGAAAATCAGGGGGAAAGCTCTCCATTGGTTGGAGTCATACTTGGCACAAAGGTGGTTGTGGTTATTGGAGGCCAATCATCTCAGTCCTGGGATATAATTGCAAGAGTCCCTCAGCGTTAGTGTCCTGAGCCCCAACCATCTTCAGCTGCTTCATCAATGATCTTTCCTCTATCATAAGGTCAGATGTGGGGATGTTCACCGATGATTACAAAATATTTAGTACCATTCATGACTCCTCAAATTCTGAAACATGTCCAAATACAGAAAGACCTGAATAATATCCAGGTTTGGGCTGACAAGTAGCAAGTAACATTCATGCTACACAACTGACTATCCCCAACAAGAGAAGACCTAACCCATGTGCCTTGACATTCAATGGATTTACCATCGCAGAATCCATCATTATCAAAATTCTGGGAGTTACCATTGACCAGAAACAGTTGACCAGAAAGTGTCCCTCCAATCACTCATCATCTTGATGTGGAAATATATCACTGTTCCTTCACTGTCGCCGGGTCAAAACTCAGGGACTCCCTCCCTATCAGCACTGTGCCCTACGTGGGACTGCAACAGTTGGAGAAGACAGCTCACTGCCACCTTTATCAGTAGCAATTAGAGATGAGTAATAAATGTTGGCCTAGCCAGTGACACCCACATCTGAGCATGTTTCAAGTAAAAATGGTTTGACATTAGCTGGAGTATTTCATCCCGTTCTGGCCACCACACTTTCAGAATGATGTGAACGCAACACAGGGAGCACAGAAATGGTAGAAATAATAGTTCCAGGGATGACAAAGTTTCATGGACAGATTGGAGAAGCTGGGGCTGCTTTTCTTGGAGAAGAGAAATTTGAGAAGAGATTTGACCAGTGTTCAAAATCATGGCCAGTCTGGACAGAATCGATAAGAGGGAAACAGTTCCATTGGCAGATCCACGAAGCACAAGAACAGCGAGTCTTCAGCTGAATGACAAAAGAAGTGACGATGACTCAGTAGAAAAATATTTTTCACACAGCGAATGGTTAGGTCTGAAACACACTGCTTGGAAGTGTGGCACAGGCAGGGTCAATCAATTCAAACTCCGGCCTTCACAAGAGTATTAGATAATTATCTGAAGTGAAAATTGTGAAAATAGACTGCCCCCACATTATAACCAGACTTTAAATGTATTTAAGAGGCTGCTAACGACATCAAATTGCACAGAAGTCAAAGAAGAAAGAAAAAGAACAGTACAGCACAGGAACAGGCTCTTTGGCCTTCCAAGCCTGCACTGATTGTGATGCCTGCCTAAACTAAAACTGTATGCACTTGCAGAGTCTGTATCCTTCCATAAAACCATAAGGCATTGGAGCAGAATTAGGTTACTCGGCTAATCGAGTCTGCTCCGCCGTTCAAACATAGGTGATATTTTTCTCAACCCCATTCTCATGCCTTTTTCCTATAACCTCTGATCCCCTAATTAATCAAGAACTCTGTCTTAAAGACACTCAATGCTTGGGGCCTCCGCAGCCTTCCATTCCCATCCTATTCATGTATTCAAACAAATTTCTGCAGATGCTGGGGTTGAGACAAAAAGAGAAAACGCTGGAAAATCTCAGCAGGTCTGGCAGCGTCCGTAAGGAGAGAAAAGAGCTGACGTTTCGAGTCCAGGTGACCCTTTGTCAAAGCTGACCAAAGCTCTTTTGGTCCATTCATGTATTCTGCAGTTGCCCCTTACCTGCTCCCACCACCTTCCCAGACAGCACATTCTGGGCATTCACCACCCTCTGTGTCAAAAACTTGCCTCGTGCACTCCTCTAAACATTTCCTCGCGCACCTTAAACCCATATCCCCAGTACTTGATTTTTCAATTCTGAGAAAGAAGATTTGACTATCCACTCTGTCCATGCCACTCAACATCTTGTAAACCTCTTATAATCAGGTGACCCCTCAATCTCTAATGCTGCAGTGAGAAATCATGAAAGGTAGTACATAATTACAAGTCATTCTTTATTAGGAGATGTACACCTTTGTTTCTAATTCATAAATCATGTTTGCTTTGTTAGTTATGCAAGAAGTGTAGACCTACTTTGAATAACCTTTGTTATAAAGTTAATTACATAATAACTGAATAGTTTGCCACAATTTAAAATTCACGTCATTTTTTTCAAATCCCACCATGGCCTCACCTCACCATGAAGGCATGGTCAGCACTGCTGCCTCACAGCACCAAGGACCCAGCTTCAATTCCAGCTTCAGTCTATGTAGAGTTTGCATGATCTCACCGTGTCTGTGTGGGTTTCCTCTGGGTGCTCTGTTTTCCTCCCAAGCTCTAAAGATGTGCAGGTTGGGTGGATTGGCCATGTTAAAT
Organism: Carcharhinus amblyrhynchos; assembly: GCF_965287045.1. NCBI lineage: Eukaryota > Metazoa > Chordata > Chondrichthyes > Carcharhiniformes > Carcharhinidae > Carcharhinus > Carcharhinus amblyrhynchos. The sequence goes on from NC_137324.1 coordinate 16,561,795, forward strand.
TGCCCCTTAGTGTCCCAATTTGTTAAGATTAGGGGATTAGTGGGGATTTGACGGATTGGGCCTGTGTAAGATGCCTGTTGGACAGTTGGTGAACAGTCAATGGGCTGAATGGCCTTCTTCTGTATGGGCTCTATAGTTCTCCCCTTTCTCTATATCAAAGAATCCCCACAATGCAGAAGGATGGATTCAGCCCATCGAGTTTGCCCTGACTGTCTGAAAGTGCATCTTACTCTGGACCTATCCTCATAACCCCATGTAACTTCCTTGAATCCTATAACCTTCTGAGATCTCTGTGCTACTTCAATACTGACCCCACTATGCATTTCCGCTGCTAATCATTACAACATTGGAGGCCATACTCCCAGCTGCCTGAGCTCCAAACTCTGGAATTCCTCCCTAATCCCCTCCACCTCTCTCTCTCTCTCTCTCTCTGTCCACATTTCTTTTGAGCTATTATTTGGTGCAGTTGTTTGGATTCTGCTGTCAGATTCCCAGGGCAAAATCTTCCAGTCCCATTAGCAGTGGGAATCTTGGCGGATGGGAGAACTTAATCTGATGTGAGGTCAAAAATCAGTGACCTGACGATGGGATGAATTTCAGCACTAATGGTCTCAGGACAGTTATGAACAGACTGGGAATGGAGGGATACAAACGGATGGTCTAGTTAGGAACACATGATCGGTGCAGGCTTGGAAGGCTGAAGGGCCTGTTCCTGTGCTGTATTGTCCTCTGTTCTTTGACCTTAAAAACGAGTTAAAGGTGAGTCAAGTTTCCCAGTAAACAACATTGGGAATCCCAGAGCATTACCATGTGGTTGCAAATTACATTCTCCCCTCAAATTAATTCCTCGCCAGTAAGAAATTAGAATGTTCGCTTTTACGGTTGCATGTGAGGGCTATGCACCAGGCATGGTAATTTTTACCAGGATTAATGGTGAGTTGCTATTGCGTTGTCCTCTTTGATGGGCCACCTATAATCACCAACCTGGGTTTGAGATTGGGTGGTGGCAGTGCAGATTGTGTGGGGGAATAACATAAAGAAGGAGGGACGGGTTAGTGGGGGTCAGTGGAGGAACGGTTGGGTAAAGGTGGGAGGAATGGTGCAGGCTGTCCACATGTCCTAGCGATGGGCAATGAATGCTGGCCAGCCAGTGACGCCCATGTCCTTTAAATATGGCGGCAGGATCTTCGACCACTTGAGGTAGTGGCAGAAATAGCTACTTCCAATCAAACTTGCCATGAGAAATGGCAAACTCGTTGCAGATGTTTGATTGTGAAGTCTGTGGAATTCACTATCTCAGAGTGCAGTGGATGGCATTGAGTAATTTGAAGGAGGAGATAGATAGATTTTTGATTAGCAATGTGCTGAAGGGTGATGGAGAATGGGCAGGAAAGTGGAGTTGAAGCCAAGACAAAATCAGCTATGATCACATTGAATGGCAGAGCGGGCTCGAGGGGCTGAATTGCCCATTCCTGCTCCTCGTTCATATGTTCTTAATGAATTTATTTTTTGTTCATTGATGGGACATGGTTGGACCAGCATTTATTCCCCATCCCTAGTTGCCTGAGTGCAGTTAAGAGATAAACCACATTGTTGTGGTTCTGGAATCACGTGTAGGCCAGACCAGGGAAGGATGGCAGATTTCCTTCCCCAAAGGGCCAGATGGTTTTTTATGACAAACGGGCACCACGGTAGCACAGTGGTTAGCACTGCTGCTTCACAGCTCCAGGGTCCTGGGTTCAATTCTTGGCTCGGGTCACTGTCTGTGTGGAGTTTGCACATTCTCCTCGTGTCTGCATGGGTTTCCTTTGGGTACTCTGGTTTCCTCCCATAGTCCAAAGATGTGCGGGTTAGGTTGATTGGCCATGCTAAGAAATTGCCCCTTAGTGACCAGGTTAGAGGGATTAGTGGGTATAATACATAAGGATGTGGAGGTGGGGCCTAGGTGGGATTGTGTTTGGTGCAGACTCAGTGGCCCGGGGGGTATCTTTCTGCACTGTGGGGTTCTATGATTCTATGACAATTGCCAATGATCATCAGTAGATTCTAATTCTAGGTTTTTAAAAACTGAATACAAATTTCACCATCTGCTGTGATGGGATTCGAACCCGGGTCCCCAGAACATTAGCTGAGTTTCTGGATTAATAGTCTTGTGGTCATAGCACTAGGCCATCACCTCTCCTAATTGAACAGTGCAAGATCATGTGTGATCAGTCATCCCATAAACCACCCATCCCCCCATCTCCCCTGCACCCACCCCCTCCCCCACTGCATAGGAAATCACTTCCTCTTCTGAACCTGCCACGAAGCATAGATTCCAGGGTGGAAGATCCCAGTTCCATTTTTGAGGGTAAACTCAGTCCTTTTATTGCAGGATTTAAGATGCTGCTTAAAACTTACGTCCAAAAATGACCAAACTTTTGCTTATCTGTCCTAGCTGTTTGCCTTCTGTGTTTCTTGTTTGTTGACACTGCAGTGAAGTGCCTTGGAATGTTTTACAGTAAGAGATCTTACGTCAATCCAAGTTTCTGTTGCTATTTTGTTGCCGGTGGGGGATCGTGGGCATCAGGGAAACCTCATCAAGCGTCCTCCTTTCAATGAAAAAAAGGACAATGGTGAATGGATCTATCTGTGAAGCCTCCAGCAAATGTCCTTCAGCATCATACATTCCCTTTCTAAAAATGAACAAGGTCTTCATGTCTGCCAGTCTTTCTCCATATATAGGAACCTGTCAGACCCCGATCACGCAGCAAGCATTAGTGCATGACGGGCGTGAAATTCTGCTTCTTGTGCAGTTGACACTGGCTGACAGATAAAAGCTGGATGGAGGCAGATAACGAAGGTTGTGCAGGGATCACATTGCAGCTTAAACTACCAGTGCTCATAATACAATCTGGGGCTCCTGCTTCCACAACATTCGCTGTTCCATGAGGTTCTGGACTTGAATTCTCGGCCTACTCATCGGCAAGACCTTTAAGCGAGGGTGGGATGGAGTGTTGGGTACTTTTCTCCTCCGCCAGTTAAAGAAAGACAGAGGGGCCTAAAATTCAGATTTTTTTTTTACAAATTCTAGGCTAACAAACTAGAGTCAAAATTGCTGGAAGGAAGGCAGAAATTGTTAACAGCAACTTGCATTTTTATAGCGCCTTCAGCAGAATTAACACACATTTCACGGGAGTGTTATTAGAAAAGGAAACCGGTAACATTTGACAAAGAATGATTCATAAGAACGTAAGAAATAAGAGCAGGAGTAGGCCATCTAGCCCTGCGAGCCTACCCCGCCATACAACAAGATCACGGCTGATCTGAAGTGGATCATTTCCACTTTCCCGCTTTTTCCCCATAACCCTTAATTCCCTTGTCTATCAGGAACATATCTACCCGTGACTTAAATATATTTAGTGAGGTAGCCTCCACCACTTCAACGGGCAGAGAATTCCAGAGATTCACCACCGTTTGAGTGAAGAAGTTCCTCCTCAACTCTGTTCTAAACTACACCCCCCCCCGCACCCCCCTTATTTTGAGGCTGTGCCCTCTAGTTCTGTTCAACAGGACAGGTGATGAAAAAGAAAAGAAAAAGAAGGTTGTTTTCGTTGGACTGAGGGACAGTCTGATTGGGGGGGGTACAAGATTATGAGGGGCCTGGACAGGGCAGATAAGGAGTAGCTGTTCCTCTTAACTGAAGGATAGTCACATGGGGGTCATAGGTTCAAGGTAGGAAGGTTAGGTTGGGATGTAAAGAAATGCTTCTTTGCCAAGAGGGTGGTTACGAGTCTGTAATGTGCTGCTCTGATTATAATAAATGGCGGAGCAGGCCCCCCCATGCTCCTATCTTTTATATTTCTATGTCTGGGGGGGTGGTGGAGGCGTGTTGCCTCACATCCTTTAAAAACTACCTGGATGAGAACTTGGCACATCATAACATTCAGGGCAATGGGCCAAGAGCTGGCAGAGGGAGTCCAAGTATTTCTAATGTGATGGTGCAGACTCGATGGACCGAAGGGCCCTGTCTGCACTGTAGGATCCTATGACCCTATGATCTTGAAGGAGTTATCTTAAGGGCGAGCAGGCAGGTAGATGTAGTTTGTTTTTAGAAAGGGGATGTCCAGTTATCTCTGAAGAACACTTGGAGGGTTTTATAGAGAGATTCATTCAACGTTGTAATTTTTCATAAACAAAAGGACATTTGATGAAGTTTCCCTGTTTGCACAACCTCCCACTGGCAAAAAAAACCCACAGCAATTTACATTCTTACATCTCTTACATTCCAAGGTGAAGAGGCACAGATGTGATTAGGGGTGAAATTACATCCAGGCTTAAGGTTTAAACAGATAAAAGAATGAAATACAGGAATAATTGTTAGCTGATTCTCTTCTCCCACCTAGCGGTGCACAAGGCAGACTTCATCTGTTTCCTTAGCTATAATCCCCTGGAACTGGTCACTAGTCTGTCTTGCAGCTGGAGGGGTGCCACTCCACGCCAAGCATTGCTGACCAGGAGTCTCTCCCACTCTTACCACCTGCCATTGTCACTCTCATAACCAGGACTGGGAACTTCAGCTGAATTTCCTCTGCCCTTAGAACAAAGGAGAAAGAAAATTACAGCATAGGGACAGGCCCTTCGGCCCTCCAAGCCTGCGCCGACCATGTTGCCTGTCTGAGGTAAAACCCCCTACCTTTCCGGGGGCCAATATCCCTCTATTCCCATCCTTTCATATATTTGTCAAGGTGCCACTTAAAACTCACTATCGTATCTGTTTCCACTACCTCCCCCGGCAGCGAGATCCAGGCACCCACCGCCCTCTGTGTAAAAGAAGACAGAAGCTCAGCATTTATTGCCCATCCTTAATTGCCCTTGAGAAGTTGGTGGAAGAATTTTACAGGTTGACACACTCAACCTGTTTGACCATGTGGTGAACGCACCTTCCTTGACCGTCAAGTTCTAGAGTGGGTCTCGAACCCAGAGCTTCTAGCTCAGAGGCAGTGATGCTACCCACTGCACCACAAGACTTCCATCTGGAACTAACAAACAACATTTAAGCATGGTGGAGAATCATTAGGCTGCATATAGTGCTTTATCAAGTGGCTTTACAAAACCTATATTCAGCACCTTGGACAGCCAACTCCAGACAAGGATCTCCTTGAGGGTGACGTTGCAAAAGGACACACAGAAGCCCCACTGAATCACTATGAATCTCACTGTCTCAGTTCACCATGGTTTCCAAATGGTTCAGGCTCTTCACCAGCCTCAGCAGGAAGGTGCCCCAAATCATCGAACCATAGAAATGCTACAGTGCAGAAGGAGGCCATTCTGCCCATCAACAATTCCATCCAGGCCCTATTCCCATAACTCCATGCATTCCCATAACTCCTGCTAACCTTCCTGACACTAAAGGGCAATTTATCATGACCAATCCACCTAATCTGTACATCTTTGGACTGTGGGAGGAGCACCCGAAGGGGCGCCACAAGAGGACACAAGTTTAGGGTGTTGGGGAATAGGTACAGAGGAGATGTCAAGGAGTTTTCACTCAGAGGGTGGTGGGTGCGTGGAACTGGCTGCTGGAGGTGGCGGTGAAGATGGATTCAATAGGGTCTTTTAAGAGACTTTCTGATAAGTACATGGAACTTAGTAAGAAGGAGGGTTATAGGTAAGCCTAGTAGGTAGGGACATGTTCGGCGCAACTTGTGGGCCGAAGGGCCTGTTTGTGCTGTAGTTTTTCTATGTTTCTATGAAGGAAACCCACACAAACAGGGGGAGAATGTGCAAACTCACACAGCCAGTCATCCGAGGCCGGAATTGAACCCGGGTGCCTGGCGCTGTGGGGCAGCAGTGGTAACCACTGTGACACCGTGCCACCCTGTCGATGCCCCAATCTCACTCTAAGGTGAATGGAAAATATCTCAAAGGCATTATTTGTGAGGTTAGAGTGACTTCCATTTACACTGAGGCAGCATTGGACTGAAGGTGGCATCAAAGAGTGATACTAAAATTGGAATCAATGGAATTCAGAGAAAGCTGGTTGGAGTCATACTTCTAGAATGTGGAGATGCCAGGGTTGGACTATAGTGGGCAAGATGAGAGGTCACACCACACCAGGCTATGGTCGAACAGGTATATTTGAAATCACAAGCTTTCGGAGCCCTGCTCTATCATCAGGTGACCTTCGAGTCACGATGGGCCATCCAAAAGGGTCATTCGGACTCAAAATATTGGCTCCATTCTCTCTCCACAGATGCTTTCAGACCTGCTGAGATTTTCCAGCATTTTCTGTTTTTGTTCTAGATTCCACAATATGTTGCTTATATCCTACAGTTCTTTATCCTGGAATCATTCTCGTAAATGTATTTTGTACGCTCTCTAACACCTTTACACGTATGGTGCACAGAACTGACACAGCTCTCCAGATGTGGCCTAACTAGGCATCAGACATAACTTCGTTATTGCAAGTATTTTCTTTTAATTTGATTCCACACTTTCACTCACTGGGGAGATGGTGGTGCAGTGGTCACATTGACTAGTAATTGAAAGGCCCATTGCACCCTTTGATCAGATGCAAGGCAGGCACATTCGGTAACATTAGGAACAGGAGTTGCTTATTTAGCCCTTTGGGCCTTTTCAGTCATTCAATTAAATCAAGAACCTGCAACAGCAGAATTCTTGCCTTTACTTCCTCTCCTTTGGCTTGCCATCACCATTGTGGGTCTGAGCTGACATTGTTCTTGTTCAGGATTGATAGAGACTGCTGGAGGCAATGCTGTTGATAAACTTTACCTTTTATAAAACATTCTTTGAATGAAATACTGGACAAGGCTGACCATGAGACCTCACACAGAACCTTTCCTTACTATATGCTCTGTTGTCACGTGCAAGGGTTATGAATGAAGCCCAGTCTTTCAGTCAAACCATCCATTGACTCTGTCTACATTTCCTGTTGCATCGGCAAAGCAGCCAACATAATTAAGGACCCCATGCACCTCGGACAAACTCTCTTCCAGCATGAAAAGGGTATGAAAGCGTGAGGTCACGTACCAATTGACTCAAGAACAGCTTCTTTCTTGCTGCCGTCAGACTTTTGAATGGACTTACCTCACAATTGGTTGATCTTTTTCTACACCCTAGCACTGACTGTAACACTACATTCTGCACCCTCTCCTTTCCTTCTCTATGAATGGTATGTTTTGCCTGTATAGCGCGCAAAAGCTATACTACGCTAACAATAATTTTCACCACATACTAATGTGACATTAATAAATCAAATCAAATAAAAAAAATCAAAAATCAAATCAAAAATCTTACATCACTGATGATGCAGTGTTGATTTAGATATTGAACATTAACCCTTTGAAATTGGGATTAGAATTGATAGGTGTTTGATGGCTGACATGATGAGCTGAAGGGCCTTTTTCTATGCTGTATGAATCTATGGGCAGGATTTTCCAGCAGTGCTCACCCCAGAACCAGGAAATCCCACCCGAGGTTAACAGTCCTTTACATGGTCCACCATCACCCACCAGCTATGGTTCTCATGGCGAGTGGGAGGGGAAAAGTCTGGTCTATGACTCTACACCTGAGACTTAGATAACTGAATTTTCAGGGCTGCCATCATGCGGTCTCCATGGCAATGTCTCTAACAATCAGAGCTCACTTGTCAACCCAGGACCCAGGTTCCATTCCCGGCTTGGGTCACTATCTGTGCAGAGTTTGAATGTTCTCCCTGTGTCTGCCTGGATTTCCTCCAGATGCTCTGGCTTCGTCCCACATTCCAAAGGTGTGTGGGTTGGGTGAATTGGCCATGCAAAATTGCCCTTTAGCATCACAAAGATGTGCAGGTTAAGTGGACTGGCCATGTTAAATTGCCCCTCAGTGTCCAAAAATGTATGAGTTCGATGGATTGGCCATGGTAAATGTACGGGGGTTACGGGGACAGGGTGGGGGGTGATGGGGAGTTGGATAAGGTGCTATTTAGGAGAATTGATGCAGATTCAATGGGTTAAATGGCTTCCTATAGGGATTCTATGGTTAAACTAAACACAAGATTTTCTTTCTTTGTCTCCATTACAGCCTCATATATGAAGTGTGCCACAGCTGTTTTAAGAAGCAGGCTAAACTCCAGCGCTGTGGGCAGTGCAAGTTTGCCCATTACTGTGACCGGACCTGCCAGAAAGCAGCATGGACAGAGCACAAGAATGAATGTGTCGCCATCAGGAACTACGGCAAGCCCACCAGTGAGACCGTCAGGTGAGCCATGAGTGGCTGCTCCCCTCCTCCTTGCAGCGGCTGCAGACAGTCTGTGAATGGACAGGGGAGTAAAGCAAACTGGATGGATGGGGTTGGGAGAAGTGGAGATCACCTGTGTTAAATATCTGGCCAATGTCTTGGAACATAGAACATAGAAGAACTACAGCACAAACAGGCCCTTCGACCCACAAGTTGCGCCGAACATATCCCTACTTACTAGGCTTACCTATAACCCTTTAACTCACTAAGTCAATATCTTAGCTTAGTCAATATCTTAGACTGTTAGACTACAAGATACAATGCAGCAATTCACCAAAGATCTTTAGACAGCACCTTCCAAACCCGTGGCCGCTTCCATTTAGAGGGACAAGAGCAGCAGGGAACACCACCACCTCCAAATGCCCCACTAAACCACTCGCCATCCTGACTTGGAAAAATATTGCCATTCCTTCGTAGTCGCTGGGTCAAATTCCTGGAGCACCCTCCCTAATGGCATTGTGGATCAACCCACAACACATGGACTGCAGTGATTTAAAATGGAGCTCACCACCACCTTCTCAAGGGCGACTAAGGATGGGTAATAAAAGCTGGCCAGCCAGCGATGCCCATATAAGAACGTAAGAAATAGGAGCAGGAGTAGGCCATCTAGCCCTTCGAGCCTGCCCCGCCATTCAATAAGATCATGGCTGATCTGAAGTGGATTAGTTCCACTTTCCCGCTTTCTCCCCATAACCCTTAATTCCCTTGTCTACCAAAAACCTATCTATCCGTGACTTAAATATATTTAGCAAGGTAGCCTCCACCACTTCAACAGGCAGAGAATTCCAGAGATTCACCACCCTTTGAGTGAAGAAGTTCCTCCTCAACTCCGATCTAAACTGCCCCCCCCTTATCTTGAGGCTGTGCCTTCTAGTCCTGCTATCCTTTCTAAGAGGGAAGAATCTCTCTACCTCTACCCTATCCATCCCTTTCATTATCTTATACGTCTCTACAGATATCCCACGGATGACAGAAAAATAATCTCATTCCCACTGTATTCCAGTGTAGTCATTTTGGCTTACCATGGAGAATGACCACCCTTTAAGGGTGGCAGGATGGCACAGTGGTTAGTAATCCTGCTTCTCAGCGCTAGGGACCCAGGTTCAATTCCCAGCTTGGGCCACTATCTGTGCAGTCTGCATGTTCTCCCCATGTCTGCATGGGTTTCCTTCAGCTGCTCCAGTTTCTTCCCACAATTCGAAAGACATGCCGTTTAGGTGTATTGAGCTAAATTCTCCCTCAGTGTACCTGAACAGGTGCTGGAGTGTGGAGACTAGGGGATTTTCATAGTGACTTCACAACTTTCAGACTGTGGGAGGAAACCCAAGCAGACACTGGGAGAACGTGCAGCCTCTGCACAGACAGTGACTCAGGAATCGAACCTGGGTCCCTGTGAGCTGCGAGCCTCCAGTGCTAACCACTGTGCCACCGTTCACATACTTGAAACTCCTTACCGAGCTTCAAGGAACTTGTGGGGGTTGATGATGAGGTACATCAGGTGGGTCGTGGGAGCGAGGGAACAAGGCAGAAATGGGAGTTAGGTGGGAATATCCAACCTCAGTGTGACAATGTCTTACCTTGATGTGTAACTGAGGGTTTATGGCCCGATTATAAGGAAGGTTTGATGTCATTATGGGGTGGTGTTTGCAATGCATCAAGGCAAGATCAGCAGTACAACTGAAGAATCAAGGTGTGACAACACAGATTATTCCGGAAAGCGAAGGCAGGGTGTATTATAGGACCACAGCAGTGCCCAGGAACAAAGAGCTGTAGAGCACAGGAACAGGCCCTTCAGCCCACCAGCCTGTGCTGACACATGACACCTTTCTAAAAACAACTTTAGCCTCGACGCAGTCCGTATCACTCTGTTCCCAGCCTATTCATGTATCTGTCAAGATGCCTCTTAAATATTGCTATTGTATCTGCTTCTACCACCTCCTCTGGCAGCGCATTCCAGATATTTACCACCCTGCGTAAAAAACCTGCCTCTCACGTCTCCTTTCAACTTTCCACCTTTTACCTTAAACCTGTGTCCTTGAGTAACCGACGTTTCCACACTGGGAAAAAGACTCCAACTAGCCATTCTAAGTTGCATTGGAGCTGGATGTGAAGCAGAGATAAGTGGTCAGTCAGGATGAGGGAGAAATCAAGAAGAGAAGGGGGGCAAACCAAAGGCAAGGGAGACCCCCAAGGTCTTCCCTTTAGGCCTGGAGGAGCACTTCTGATTCCCCTGGCCAAAAACCCGCTGTTCGGATGGTTCTGAATGACATTATCAGGCCATGGGAGTGGGCAACTGTCCTCTGCTGGATCCAAATGTCAGTTGAGATGGTAGGGGATGTAGTGGCAGGAACATACACCCCCCAACTCATTCCTTATAACCTCACCCACTCCACCCCACCATTTTAACCCATTCCCATAGCTTCCAGTGGCCAAGGGATCACCAATAGTCCTGCCAACTGATCTAGACATTAAGATACCTAGACAGCAGTACTTTGCCATCAGCCTCCCAGGGCTTGGCTTTGCCTGACCTGGCAGAGATTGGGAATTAGCTGCACAGCTTCACATCATTGTAAAGGAGGTTAGGTGTGAAGGTGTCACTGGCTAGAGCAGCTTATAGCAATTCATAGTATCATAGAATTCCTATAGTGCAGAAGGAGGTCATCCGGCCCATTGAGTCTGCACTGACCACAATCCCACCCAGGCATTTACCCTGACTACTCCCCCTGACATCAAGGGGCAATTTTAACATGTCCAATATACCTAACCTGCACATCTTTGAACTGTGGGAGGGAAACCGGAGCGCCTGGAGGAATCCCATACAGACACAGGGAGAATGTGCAAACTCCACACAGGCATTGACCCCAGCCGGGAATCGAACCCAGGTCCCTGATGCTGTGAGGCAGCAGTGCTAACCACTGGATTTGAAACGAGGGCCTCTTGACCTGCAGTCAAATGCTCTACCACTAAGCTATACTCCCTCAGCAATTGAAAAATATTTATCCAAAGATTCTTTTCCTCCCAGGAAATGTGTTGGGTGGGGTGAGGTGAGAGAGCATCAGGGTGATAGGGTTTCAGAGGTCATACCACCCCGTATGGACCAGCACAGCTTCACTTGTTCTTCTTTGTCATGTGTTTGTATCCCTCACCTGCAACATGTGGAGCTGGGATGTGACTGCTACCATGTCAAAGCACAGAACCATGGCACTAACAGATGCACAGTGGCAAGCACTGCTGCCTCACAGCTCCAGAGACCCAGGTTCAATTCTGGCCTCAGGTGACTGTCTGAGCATGTTCTTTCCGTGTCCGCGTGGGTTTCCTCTGGATACTCCTGTTTCCTCCCACGCTCCAAAGATGTGTGGAATAGGTTGATCCGCCATGCTAAACTGACCCTAGTGTCAGGTATTGGGGTTATGGGAATAGGGTCTGGGTGAGATTGTTGTCAGTGCAGGCTCAATGGGCTGAATGGCCTCCTTCCGTAACATAGGGATTCTATGATTCACAGTATATTTGTCTTTCACGAGCTTTGTAACTTTCTGCAATTTACAGCTGTCCAAGAATTCTGAGTTCCTGAACTCAGGCACATCCCCCTGTTAAGTTCCCCCCACATCTAGGCCCACATATCACTGGAATATCCTCCCTTCTCCTCTCTCTTAACCCTCTACCTCTTTTCCCTGGCCAAGGCTTTAGTCACCCGTCCTGTTATGTATTGTAAGCCAGCGCACCTCTGTGCGCTGTGTCACATGATTATGTGGAGATAGTATCAGAAGTATTTGGGGGATTTTTTTTCCCCTTACTCCTTGGACTGTCAGCAAGCAATGTCTATCTAATAAACCTTCATGAACTGGTTAAGTAACCCACCGTATGGCAACCTTTTTATTCTTCTATCTTCGCTGTATGAGTGAGCTGACCATATTAATACACAACAACTCCTCACATAAGACCATAAGATATAGAAGCAGAACTAAGCCATTCAGCCTATCGAGTTTACTTTGCCATTCAACCATGGCTGATATGATTCTCATTCCCATTCTCCTGCCTTCTCCCGGTAACCCTTTGATCCCCTCATTGATCAACAACCTATCTCTGTCTTAAACACACGCAATGACCCAGCCTCCACTCTGTGACAATGAATTCCACAGATTCACCACCCTCTGGCTGAAGAAATTCCTCCGCATCCCAGTTTTAAAGGAGTGTCCCTTCACTCTGAGGTTGTGCCCTTGAGTTCTAGCCTCTCTCACTCGTGGCAACATCCTCTCCACGTTCACTCTATCCAGGCCTCTCAGTATTCTTTAAGTTTCATCTGTGAAGATGGAATAGAGCTAGTATTTCAAGTCTGGATGACCCTTCTGAATGTTGGCTCGAGATGCTATCAGACCTGTTGAGATTTCCCAGTATGTTCTGTATTTGTTTCAGATTCCAGCATCTTTTACTTTTAACTCTTTATAGCTCCTTCTTTGGGCTAAAAGTGAATGGAGATATTTTTATGATTTAAACTCCTGCAGTCATCCAGGAATAGGGATGTTTTACCGCAATTGTATATGGCATTGGTGAGGCCACACCTGGAGTATTGTGTGCAGTTTTGGTGTCCTTATCTGAGGAAGGATGTCCTTGCTATAGACGGAGTACAGTGAAGGTTTTCCAGGCTGATTCATATGAGGAGAGACTAAGTGGGTCAGGATTATATTTGCTGGAGTTTAAAAGAATGGGGGATTTCAATCTACATATTGATTGGTTGACCCGTGCTGGACGCGGTGGGCTCGAGGAGGAGTTCTTGGAATGCTGCCGGGATAGTTTCCTTGAACAGTGTGTGTTGGAGCCGACGAGGGAGCGAGCTATCTTGGATCTGGTGTTATGTAATGAGGCGGGTAGAATTAGGGACCTTGTGGTGAAGGATCCTCTTGGGGAGAGTGATCATTGTATGGTGGAGTTTCTGATGCAGATAGAGGAGGAGAAAGTGGGTTCCCGGACATGTGTCCTTTGAACAGTGGGGAGTACGGTAGGATGAGAGAGGAATTGGCGAATGTTGATTGGGGGAGCGCATTGGAAGGTAGGTCTGCTGAGGAGCAGTGGAGGATCTTTAAGGAGATCTTTCTTGGTGCTCAGCAGAAATTTATTCCGATGGTTAAAAAGGATCGTAGGAGGAGAGATAATCAGCAGTGGATAACAAAGGAGGTAAAGGAAAGTGTTAAATTAAAAGTGGATGCGTTTAGAGTAGCTAAGAGTAGTGGGCGAGAAGAGGATTGGGAGAGGTTTAAATATCAACAAAGAATGACGAAGAAGTTGATAAAGAAGGGTAGGATAAACTATGAAGCTGGGCTAGTGCTAAATATAAAAAAGGATAGTAAGAGTTTTTATAAATATATAAAAAGGAAGAGGCTGACTAGGGTGAACATTGGACCCTTAGAGGATGAGAGGGGGACTTAGTGGTAGGGGATGGGGAAATGGCTGAGGCCTTGAATAACTTTTTTGTTTCGGTGTTCACGGAGGAGGACCTGAATAGTTTGCCGGGTGTTAGCGATGGAAAGGTGGTAGGAGTGGAGGGCCTGAATGACATTATTGTTACTAGAGAGGCGGTGCTCGACAGACTGGAGGGACTGATTGTGGACAAGTTCCCAGGACCGGATGGAATGCATCCAGGGGTTCTGAAAGAAATGGCGGAGGTGATAGTGGATGCCTTGGTGATTATTTTCCAAACCTCGCTGGATTCCAGGGAAGTGCCGGAAGATTGGAAAAGTCTGTTTGGCTCTATGTCAGACCTGAGACAGAGGGAAAATCTGTTAGATACTACACTGTAGCTGGGAGAGATTGCAATAAAAAATGTAGCAAACTTTTGAACAAGAGATGGATGACCAAGTCCGGGAAGCTGGGAGAGGGGGAAGGAGTGTTTTGGCATCAGGACAAAAATGATGGGATATTAAAAAAAGGGGTGAAGATGAAGGAGAAAGGTCACAGTTTAAATTGTTGAACTCAGTGTTGAGTCCTGAGGGGTACAATATGCCTAATTGGATCTAAATTCCATTGGTCGAAGAGGTGATGGAAGAAAATTCAATGGGAACTTCCAAAAGGTAACTGAATATATTGGAAGGTGATAGGTTTTGAGGGGTATTGGAGATCGAGCCTGGGACCATTTGGATAACTCTTTTAAAATACTGCCACGTGCTTGATGGACCAGCTTGTGTGTCTCAATGTTTCTCTGCTTTTGTCCTTCTCTCAGACTGGCTTCCCGTATCTTGTGGCGAATGGCGAGAGAGGAAGACATTGTCACTGCAGACCGCCTCTCTTCCCTTAAGGACCTCCAGGACCACGTGGACGACCTCAATGAGGAAGAGAAGGCACAGCTCGCTGTGGATGTTGAGGTTTTGCGCAGTTACTGGCACCCGAACAATCAGCACTTTGACAGCCAATCCCTATCTCACATATTTGGAGTGGTAAGTTGTGTGGAATCAGTGACCTCATCCTCTTAAGCATAGATCCTCCTAAAAAATAACTTACAAGGGCAAAGGTCATGTGAGTCGATCATTCTTCTTCGGCCCCTGGTAATTTGATGTCATACTGATTGGTAATTTGAAATTCAAAAGCGCTGTTCTTTTTTTAATTCTTATCACCAACATGCTGAATTCTGTTTCTGACTTAGGGCACAGAAAGAGGCCATGGAATCATAGAAATCCACAGAAGGAGGCCATTTAGTCCATCGAGTCTGCACCAATTCTCTGATAGAGCATCCTTCCCAGGCCCACCTCCCCCCATCCTATCCCCGCAACCCCGCATACTTAGCATAGCTAGTCCACTAACCAGCACATCTATGGACTATGGGAGGAAACTGGAGCACCTGGAGGAAACCCGCACAGACATGGGGAGAATGTACAATAGACAGTCACCCAAAGCTGGGAATTGAACCCAGGTCCTTGGCACTGTGAGGCAGCAGTGCTAACCACTGTGCTGCCGTGTCACCCATTTTTTTCCTCTAAAGAAACAAGGTTGAGAAAAAAACTCTGCAGCCGACTCGATTTACTAGCTCCTGGTCCATAGCTCCACAGTACAGCACTTCGAGCGTATCTTCATGCAAGGTTCTAAATGTTAACTGAATGCTTTACACATTGCGTGGCCACACAGACCACTGAGGAAAGTGTGAAGTAACGCCTTTTGGAAGGGCCAATGCATGTAGGAATTATATAGTAAAAAGTAGAACACTTAGGCGTATTGATAGACGGGAGATTTGGGCGTACATGTCCACCAATCACTGAAAGTGGCAAGCCAGGTGGACAAGGTAGTCAAGAAAGCGTGTGACATACTTGCCTTCATCGGTTGGGCATTGAGCATAAAAATTCACAAGTCATGCTGCAGCCTAACCTTAATTAGGCCTCATTTAGAATATAGTGTTCAATTCTGGTCGCAACACAACCAGAAGGGTGTGGATGCTTTGGAGATGGTACAGAAAAGATTTACCAGGATTTTCCCTGGAATGGAGGGAATTAGCCATGAGGAGAGGTTGGACAGGTGGCACGGTAGCACAGTGGTTAGCACTGCTGCTTCACAGCTCCAGGGACCTGGGTTCGATTCCTGTCTCAGGTCGGTGGAGGCTGCCTCGCTAAATATTTTTAAGACGCGGGTTGATGGGTTTTTGATAAGCGAGGGGGTTAAGGGTTATGGGGAGAGGGCGGGAATGTGGAACTGAGCCACGACAGATCAGCCATGATCTTATTGAATGGCGGGGCAGGCTCGAAGGGCTAGATGGCCTACTCCTGCTCCTATTTCTTATGTTCTGTGTGGAATTTGCACATTCTCCTCGTGTCTGTGTGGGTTTCCTCCCACAGTCCAAAGATGTGCGGGTTAGATTGATTGGCCGTGTTAAAATTGCCACTTAGTGTCCTAAGATACTTAGGTTAGAGGGATTAGCAGGTAAAATATGTAGGGATATGGGGGTAGGGCCTGGGTGGGATTGTGGTTGGTGCAGACTTGATGGGCCGAAGGGCCTCTTTCTGCACTGTAGGGATTCTTTGATTCTAAACTCAGTTTGTTGTCACTGGCTTTTGATGTCGCTAGGCAGATTAATGACACTGAGTGCAGGCTCTGGAAGCTAATTGTGATGGTTAGCTGCTGTTTCCAATCCTCTCCACTCAGACATTTTAAAGTCCCTGCTGCCCCATTGCCACCTCCGGGCATTTCTTCTGCAGCTCCTGCCAACGGCCAAACTTGTGCCCGAGATGGGGTCCGGTCAATCCGAAACCCAGCAGCTGATGAGTGTAACCTTTTCCTTTGACATTTATTTACACTGCATTTCTTTTGTATTTTTGAATTTATTTTATTTGGAAGTTATTTCATTTATGAACTTCGACATTCAGCAATGTTTCAGCATTTCTGTTTTGTTTCTATTTTCTGATGAGAAAGTTCCTACAAAAAAAAACAAACTGCAGAATTTACTTTATATTTAGTGATGAATTTTATTCCACAAGTTGTGGCAGCTAGGGATACACATGATGGCACAATATTTCACTGTATATTTTTCTGGGTAAGGAATGATCGAAAGAACCTAACTCTGGTTTTTACGTTGATTTCTACAGGCACCTATGATTCACTTGAAGTTTTTTTTCACTTTAAATTGTGACTTTAAGGAATGCAAGTGTAACAGTAAAGACATTAAAGTCCAAACCTTCCATTCCCCAGGGATTGTACTGGGGAAAGACCCCCCAGAAAATGGAGCTCCCTAGACGTCTCCACATAAGAACTGGGCGTGAGAACTGCCCAGGGTTTGAATTGATTTGATTTATTATTGTCACATGTATTGTGATACAGTGCAAGTATTGATTCTTGCACACCATACAGACAAAGCATGCAGTTCATAGAGTACACAGGGGAGAAGGAAAGGAGAGAGTGCAGAATATAGTGTTACAGTTAGATCTAGGGTGTAGAGAAAGATCAACTTAATATATGGTAGGTCCATCCAAAAGAATGATCTTCATTACTCAGTTTTTAAAAAGAGGAAGGGGATCTATTTCTGGTGTATTGGCCACAATTTATCCCTCAACCTCATAAAACAGAAAATATGATCATTTATTTCATGTGGAAACTTGCTGTGTGCAGATTGGTTGCTCTGTTTCCGATGCTGGCTTCACTTCAAAAATGTTCCATACGACCAATAGGAACAGAATTAAGCCATTCAGCCCATCGAGTTTGCCCCACCAATCAATGAGATCATGACTGATCTGATGTGATAATTCTCAACTCCACTTTCACGCCTTATCCACATAACCCTTTACTGACTAAAAATCTGTCTATCTCAGCCTTGAACATACTTAACGACCCAACTTCTACAGCCCTCTGTGGTAAAAAATTCCACAGAATCACTACCATCTGAGAGAAGAATATTCTCTTCATCTCTGTCTTCAATGGGTGATACCTGACTCTGAGATTATGCCCTCTGGACTCTTCCACAAGGGGAAACAATCTTTCAGCATCGACCGTATTAAGCCGCCTGAGAATCCCGTGTGTCTAAAAAAGGTCACCTCTCATTATTCTAAACTCCAACTTACTCAACCTCTCCTCATTAGAAAATCTCTCCGTACCCACTCAGGATTAACCTAGTGAACCTTCTCTGGACTGTCTGCAAAGGCAGAACATATATCCTTGGATCAGGAAAACAAAACTCTTTGCAGTATTCCAAGGGTGGTCTAACTAGTGCCCTGTATACTTTAAGCAAGACTTCGCTATTTTTATACTCTATTCATTTTGAAATAAAAGCCAACATTCCATTTGCTTTCCCTGCTGAAGTTGCATTCTGGTTTTTTGTGATTTATGCTCAAAGACCCCCAAATCCTTCTAAGTTGCAGTTTTCTGCAGTTTTTCTCCATTTAAATAATATTCAGCCCCTTTATTCTTCCTTCCAAAGTGGATAATTTAATATTTTCCTATATTATATTTCATCTGCCCATTCATTTAACCTGTCTGTATCCCTCTGTGGACTCTTTTTGTTATCCTCACCACTTCCCATCTATTTTTGTGTCAGCCACAATCTGCAAACTTGACAATAGTATATTTACTTCCCTTGTCCGTGTCATTAATATATGTCATAAATACTTGTAGCCCCAGCACTGATCCCTATGGCACTCACTGAGTTGGAGGTTGCCATCCTGAAAATCCCCCTCATATCCAAACTCTCAGTCTTCCTTCAGTTAGCCAACCCCTCAATCCAATACAATATTCCCAATACCATGGATACCTGTCGTATTAAGTAGTTTCCTGTGTGGTACCTTATCAAACTTTATTTAGATATCCAAATATATTACATTGATTGGTTTCCCTCTATCTATCCTGCTCATTATCACCTCAAAGAACTCTAATAGATTTGTCAGGCATCATTTCACCTTCATGAAGCCAAGCTGACTCCGCTTGATTATATTATGTATTTCTAAGTGCCCTGCTGTTAAATCCCTTATAATTTTTCCTTGACAGATATTAAGTTAACTGGCCTGTAATTACCCTTGTTTGTCTCCCTCGTTTTTGAATAATGATGTTACATTGGAAATTTCCAATCCTCTAGGTCCTATGAAGAAAGGCTAAGGAACTTGAGGGTGGGAAGGTCCTATGAGGAAAGGCTGAGGGACCTGAGGCTGTTTTCGTTCGAGA
This sequence comes from Carcharhinus amblyrhynchos, assembly GCF_965287045.1. Lineage (NCBI taxonomy): Eukaryota > Metazoa > Chordata > Chondrichthyes > Carcharhiniformes > Carcharhinidae > Carcharhinus > Carcharhinus amblyrhynchos. The sequence continues at coordinate 16,580,698 of NC_137324.1, forward strand.
GAAGAAGGTGAAGAGGTGACTTAATAGAGGCATACATGATGATCAGAGGATTAGATAGGATGGACAGTGAGAGCCTTTTCCCTCGGATGGTGATGGTTACCATGAGGGGACATAGCTTTAAATGAGGGGTGATAATTATAGGACGGATGGCAGAGGTAGGTTCTTTACTCAGAGAGTAGTAAGGGTGTGGAATGCCCTGCCTGCAGCAGTAGTGGCCTCACCAAATTAAGGGCATTTAAATGGTCATTGGATAAACATATGGATGATATTGGAATAGTGTAGGTTAGATGGGCTTTAGATTGGTTTCACAGGTCGGCACAACATTGAGGGCAGAAGGGCCTGTACTGCGCTGTAATGTTCTATGTTCTAAGATTTTTCCAGAATTTAATCCATTGCTTGTAAAATACTTTGGGATATATTGGGATCATGAAATGTACATGATAAGCGCAAGGTTCCTTTTAAAGGATAAGGACACTGATCAAACATCTGGAAAGGATGTTTTATCTTGTGAGAGAATCCAGAACCAGGGACTACTGGGTAATAAAAAAGGATCATTATCAGAGACAGAGATGAAGACAACTATTTTCTCTCTTCAGGTTGTGAGTCTTTGGAACTCTCTTCCTCAAAAGTTTAAAATTTTGAAGTTTATTTATTAGTGTCACAAGTAGGCTTACATTAACACTGCAATGAAGTTACTGTGAAAATCCTCGAGTTGCCACACTCCAGCACCTATTGGGGTGCACCGAGGGAGAATTTAGCATGGCCAATGCACCTAACCAGCATGTCTTTCGGACGAAATTGGAGCACCTGGAGGAAACCCATGCACACATGAGGAGAATGTGCAAACTCCACACAGACAGTGGCCCAAGCCGGGAATTGAACCTGGTTCCCTGATAGTGTGAAGCAGGAGTGCTAACCACTGTGCCACCACCCTGGGCAGCAGAAGCAGAGCCTTTGAACATTTTTAAGGCAGAGATGGGTAGAGTTTTGAGAAATTTTATTGGGCGGGGGGGTAGGTGGGAAAGGTCAGCCATGATCTGAATGGCGGAGCAGGCTCGAGGGTCCGAATGGCCTCCTCCTGCTCCTAATTTGTACGTTTGTCTGTTCACCTGTTTTTTTAAAAAAAAGCTTATGTTGTTAATTCTCCAGATAAACTGCAATGGTTTTACAATCAGTGACCAACGTGGGTTGCAGGCTGTGGGAGTCGGAATATTTCCAAACCTCTGCCTCATAAATCATGATTGCTGGCCTAATTGCACAGTTATTTTGAACAATGGCAAGTAAGTTTTAAAAAAAAACAAAATAATTAGAATAATATAGTTGCATGAGCATTACTTTCCTGGAGAGGGTGAATTCTGCCTGATTGGAGAGTCAAATGTTGAATGATTTTCATTGATTTATTTAATGCTGCTACTGTGTTACATTTTAACTTAGAATTAACGAATAGTAGTTAGTGGATTATAGGAATACCAGTAGGCCATTCTGCCACCCCCCCCCTCGAATTTATTCAATCGTTCGGGTAAATTATGGCTGATGTGCATCTTAACTCCCTTGTATTGGCTTAGGGTCATAACCTCCTTCAGTACTCTGCCCAAGACAGGTCCGACTAGAGTACCATAATTAGGGCAAGGAGGTAGCCCAAATCTACCCCAGCCAGAACAGGGATCAAACCCATGCTGCCGGTACCAATCTGAACCAGTCTCCCACAGGAATCTACGTGGTTGTGGCAACATATACATTTACACACACGCTGTGGTCTGGAGTGATAGACCCTGACGATAGAGCCTCCAATTTCTTTCCATTGCACGGCAACTCCGAATCTCTTCCATTGGGTCGTGTTGGAAGAATTTACAGGTTATTAGTCATCCTGTTTGGTTGTTTGATGAACAGGCTTTTCTTGGCCCAGTCCTATACTGGGACTTAAACCCAACATGTCTGATGGGGACACCATCCACTGCACCACATAGACTTCCTTAAATAACCTTACTCAACACAAATCCATCAAAGTCATAGGCCAGAATAAAATCATAGAATCCTATAGTGCAGAAGGAGGCCATTCAGCCCATTGGGTCTGTACAGACCACAATCCCACCCAGACCCTATCCCCATAACCCATGCATTTACTGTAGTTAGTCCCCCTGACACTAAGGGGCAATTTAGCATGGTCAATCAACTGAACCTGCACATCTTTGGACTGTGAGAGGAAACCAGAGCACCCAGAGGAAGCCCATGAAGACACAGGGACAATGTGCAAATTCCAGACAGACAGTAACCCAAGCTGGGAATCGAACCCGTGTCCCTGGTGCTGTGAGGCAGCAGTGCTAACCACTGTGCCACCCGTTCACGCTGGCTGGATTTTTCCATCCCGCTGCAGTGAACGGAGGTTTGGCTGGGTGCCAAAATTCTCTGACCTCGCTGCAGCAGAAGTGTGACGTGATTGCCAGTAATATCGCGCTCTTAGAGTGTAATATGCCACAGATAATTGTTAAATGCAAAATACCGTAGACAGATAATTGTTAGCTGATTCAATTCACAGCCTGTCAGAGGTCCAATGCCACACTGGCTCCAGAAGGAGAGACAGAGGGCGGTGGGTTTAATTCCCAAACCAGAGTGTTGAGCACAGAGCCTAAGCTGACACTGTCAGAGTGCAGCACTGTTAGAATTTTAAGTCCAATGTTAAACCAGGGCCACCTCAAGTGGACCTAAAAGAATCCATGCATTATGTTGAAGAAGATATCTGGGGTTTTATAGTGTTATGGGAAATATTTATCCCTCAACCAATATCACTGAAAAAAAAACCTGGTGTTGTGAGACTTCTCACTGAAAAAAGTACCATCTAGTTATTACCTCATTGTTGTTTGTGGGCGTGTTGCTTGATCGAGTGGCTATGTGTTTCCTACATTACAGAAGTGGCTAAATTTCAAAATGATTTCATTGACAATAAAGCATTTTGAGACATCATAAACAGGTACTCTACATATAGGACTCCTTTTCTCCCTATAAGTTGTTGTCAACTAGTTCCTATTATTTTATATTTTTTATTCATTCATTTATTCGTGGGAAATGGGTATTGCTGGCTGGCCAGCATTCATTGCCCATCCCTAGCTGCCTTTGTTCAGAAAACAGTTGAGTGTCTACCACATTGCTGTGGTTCTGGAATCACATGTAGGTCAGGCTAGGTAAGGATGGCAGATTTCCCTCTCCAAAGGACATTAGTGAACCAGATGAGTTTTCCTGACAATCGACAATGGTTTCATCAATAGATTCTTAATTCCTGAGTCTTCTTATTGAATTCAAAGTGTCCAGTGAAGTGCCTTGGAATGTTTTACAATAAGAGATCTTACTTCAATCCAAGTTTCTCTTGCTATTTTGTCGCCATTGGAGGATTGTAGCATCAGGGAAACCTCAACAAATGTTCTCCTTGGAATAAAAAGGACAATGGTGAATGGACCTATCTGTGTAACCTCAAGAAAGCAACATTCTGATTAATAGTTGAGCAATAATACCACTATGCCATTTCCTTCCATACATACAGAAAAAGGCTGCGAAAAGGAGAAATAAAAATAAGTTTAAAATCAATAAGGAGTGTCAAAGTCCCATTGGCATACAAACAAATCCTATTTAAATGGGAACTGCTTTTCCCTTGATATCAGTTTTGTGGGGCCCACAAACAACCTGTGTGACTGCTGTAACAGAGTTTCTTTATTTTTTCATGGGATGTAGGTACCATTGGCAAGACTAGCTTGTGTTTCCCATCCCTACTTGCTCTTGAACGGAATTGTTTGTTAGTCCACCTCAGAGGGCAGTTAAGAGTCAACCTTCCTACTGTTGATCTGGAATTACCTGGAGGCCAGGCCAGATGAGGACAGTAGATTTCCTTAGTGAACCAGGTGGAATTTTTACAACGATCGACAATGATTTCATGGCAATCATTAGACTTATATTTGCAGATTTGCTGTGGTGGGATTTGAACCCTGGTCTCTAGAGTGTTACCCTGTATCTCTAGTTTACTTGTCCAATGACAATACCATTTCCCTACTGCCTCTCTTTGTGGAATTCCCAGGATAGCCTGGAGGCCCTCCATCCAAATGCGTCCCACATACATGATATTGATGGTGCCAACCATTTGCCTTTGGGTATCACAATTTTGTTTCTATTCTTCCTTGGAATATTCATGTCACTGACTGGGCCAGCATTTATTGCCCATCCCTCATTTCCTGAGGGCAGTTGAGAGCCGACCACATTGCTGTGGCTCTGGAGTCACATGTAGACCAGACCGGGTAAGAACAGCAAGTTTCCTTGAATACAAATGTATTCAAGAGGTGGCTGGATAAAGCACTTGTGGTGAACGGGATCAAAGGTTATGGGTAAAAAGCAGGCTGTTGAGTTGGATGATCAGCCATGATCGTAATGAATGGCAGAGGAGGCTCGAAGGGCCAAATGGCCTCCTCCTGCTCCTATATTCCAAGTTTCTATGTTAATGATTTTATGGTCATCAGTAGATTCTTAATTCCAGATTTTTTTATTGAATTCAAGTTCCACCACTTGGTACGGCAGGATTTGAACCCAGATCCCCAGAACATTAACTGAGTTTCTCGATTGATAGTCTACCACTATAGGCGACCACCTCCCCTAATCAAACGGCGCAAGATCACGCATGGTCTGCCACCCCATTCCGCCCTTATAGGAAATCTTTCCCTCTCCTGAACCTGCCACTAAACATAGACTCCAGAGTGGAAGATTCTGGTCCCATTTTTGGGCGTAAAATTGGTCCTTTTATTGCAGTGTTTATGATGCTGCTTTAAACTTATGTCATTGATGAAACATTTGCTTATCTGTCCGTATGTGGCCTTTTGTGTTTATTGACACTCCAGTGAAGTGCCTTGGAATGTTTGGCGATAAGAGATCTTACTTCAACCCAAGTTTCTCTTGCTATTTTGTTGCCAGTGGGGGAACCTCATCAAATATCCTTATTTGAATAGAAAGAACATAAGAACATAAGAAATAGGAGCAGGAGTAGGCCATCTAGCCCTTCGAGCCTGCCCCGCCATTCAATAAGATCATGGCTGATCTGTCGTGGCTCAGTTCCACATTCCCGCCCTCTCCCCATAACCCTTAATCCCCTCTCTTATCAAAAACCCATCAACCCGCGTCTTAAAAATATTTAGCGAGGTAGCCTCCACCACTTCAACGGGCAGAGAATTCCAGAGATTCACCACCCTTTGAGTGAAGAAGTTCCTCCTCAACTCCGTTCTAAACCGCCCTCCCCCTTTATCTTGAGGCTGTGCCCCCTAGTCCTACTATCCTTTCTGAGCGGGAAGAGTCTCTCCACCTCTATCCTATCCATCCCATTCATCATCTTATACGTCTCAATGAGATCTCCCCTCATTCTTCTAAACTCTAACGAGTACAAGCCTAGTTTATTCAGCCTCTCCTCATAGCTCAACCCCCTCAACTCCGGCATCAGCCTAGTAAACCTCCTCTGCACTCCCTCCAAGGCCAAAATATCCTTGCGTAAGTACGGCGCCCAAAACTGCACACAGTACTCCAGCTGCGGCCTCACCAATGCCCTATACAGCTGCAGCAAGACCTCCCTACTTTTGTATTCAATCCCCCTCGCTATGAAGGCCAGCATCCCATTCGCCTTCCTGACCACCTGCTGCACCTGCAAGCTGGGTTTTTGCGACTCATGCACAAGGACCCCGAGGTCCCTCTGCACCGTCGCCTGCTGCAGTTTTTCGCCACGTAAGTAATAGTCCTTCCTACCATTCTTCCTACCAAAGTGGACCACCTCGCACTTGCCAACATTAAATTCCATTTGCCATTTCCTGGCCCATTCGCCCAACCTATCTAGATCCTTCTGTAGACTCTCCACACCCTCCGCACAATTTGCCTTTCCTCCAATCTTGGTGTCATCAGCAAATTTCGACACCCTACACTCGGTTCCCTCCTCCAGATCACCTATATAAATAGTAAATAGCTGAGGCCCCAGCACCGACCCCTGAGGCACTCCACTAGTCACCATCCGCCAATCCGAATAGCACCCATTGACCCCCACTCTCTGCCTCTTATTTGACAACCAATCCTCTATCCAAGCTAACACCCTACCCCCAACTCCATGTCCCTTGACCTTCTGCAATAACCTCCTGTGAGGTACCTTGTCAAACGCCTTCTGAAAATCCAGAAAGACCACATCCACCGGCTCTCCTCTATCCACCGCCCTAGACACATCCTCATAGAACTCCAGTAAATTTGTCAGACACGACTTCCCTTTAATGAAACCGTGCTGCGTCTGCTCTATCAAGCAATTCCTCTCAAGATGCCTCGCTATTTCCTCCTTGATGACGGATTCTAACATTTTTCCTACAACAGACGTTAAACTAACCGGCCTATAATTCCCTGCCTTTTGCCTGGCACCCTTCTTAAACAATGGCGTAACATTAGCGGCTTTCCAATCTTCCGGCACTTCCGGAGTCGCGGATGGTGGTTTGTCTCCCTGGGGCTGGGATTCGGGATGTCTCTGGGCATGTCCCAGACATCCTGAAAGGAGAGGGTGAGGAACCAGAGGTTGTAGTACATATAGGTACTACTGATGTAGGCAAGAAGAGGGAGGCACTCGTGAAAAGGGACTATAGAGAACTGGGTAGGCAGCTGAGGAAGAGAAAAGCGAAGGTAGTAATCTCAGGATTGCTGCCTGTGCCACGGGAGAATGAGGGAAGAAATGAAATGAGGTGGAGGCTGAATGCGTGGCTGAGGGACTGGTGTAGAGGGCAGGGATTTCGGTTCCTAGATCACTGGGACCTCTTTAGGGGTAGGTGGGACCTGTACAGTAAGGATGGGTGGCACTTAAATCCCAGGGGGACTAATATCTTGGCGGGAAGACTGGCTAAGGCTACCGGGGGGACTTTAAGCTAGAAAGATGGGGGGAGGGAATTGCGATGGGGAAACTGGGACGGAGGAGGTTAGCTCCCAGGTCGGGGAGGACCGCAGGCAGTATGAGAGGGAGGTTAGACAGGGGGTGGAGAAGGGAAATGCCCAGACTGAGGGGCTGAAGTGTATATATTTTAATGCAAGGAGTGTAGTGAATAAGGTAGATGAGCTTAGGGCGTGGATTGCTGCTTGGGATTGTGATGTGGTGGCCATTACGGAGACTTGGATGCCTCAGGGACAGGACTGGGTACTTCAGGTGCCAGGTTTCAGATGCTTCAGGAAGGACAGGGAGGATGGCAGAAGAGGTGGTGGAGTGGCACTGTTGATCAGGGACAGTGTCATGGCTGCAGAGAAAGAGGATGCCGTGGAGGGACTATCTACAGAGTCTCTGTGGGTGGAAGTTACAAACAGCAAAGGGTCGAAAACTTTGCTGGGTGTATTCTATAGGCCGCCCAATAGTGACAGGGAAGTTGAAGTGCAGCTAGGGAAACAGATTCTGGAGAGATGTATTAATAACAGAGTTGTCGTGATGGGAGACTTCAATTTCCCAAACATCGACTGGAATATCCCTAGGGTAAGGGGTTTGGATGGGGAGGAGTTTGTTAGGTGTGTTCAGGAAGGTTTCCTGACACAGTATGTGGATAAGCCTACGAGGGGAGAGACTGTACTTGACCTGGTACTGGCGAATGAACCAGGGCAGGTGATGGATCTCTCGGTAGGAGAGCATCTTGGGAATGGTGACCATAATTCTATCTCCTTCACAATTGCATTGGAACGAGATAGGATCAGGCAGGCTAGGAAGGTGTTTGTCTGGAGTAAGGGAAGATACGAAAAAGTCGGGAAGTTACTTGGACAAATGAACTGGAAGGACGCGTTCTTAGGGAAAAGTACTGAAGGAAGGTGGCGGATATTCAAGGAATGTTTGTCTGGAGCTATGCATGACAACGTTCCGATGAGACAAGGGGGTTTTGGTAGGTCGCGGGAACCGTGGTGCACGAAGGCTGTGTTGAACCTAGTCAGGAGGAAAGGGAAGGTGTACAAAAAGTTCAGGGAACTAGGAAGGTTAAGGATCTTGAGGAGTATAAGGACTGTAGAAAGGAGCTTAAAAGGGAAATTAGGAGAGCCAGAAGGGGTCATGAGAAGACCTTGGCGGGTAAGATTAAGGAGAATCCCAAGGCCTTCTATAAATATGTGAAAGGTAAAAGGATGAGAAGAGAAGGGATAGGACCTATAAAAGGTGAAGGGGGAAAGGTCTGTGTGGAACCAGAAGAAATGGCAGAGGTGCTCAATGAGTACTTTGCCTCAGTATTCACGGTGGAAGCTGATCTGGGAGATTTTGCTACGGATTTGCAGCAGATGGAAAAGATTGAGTATGTGGATATTAAGGTGGAGGATGTGTTAGAACTTTTGAATTCTATCAAGATAGATAAGTCGCCGGGACCAGATGGGATATACCCCAGGATACTGTGGGAGGCGAGGGAAGTGATTGCAGAGCCCCTGGCGATGATCTTTGTGTCGTCAATGGAGACGGGAGAGGTTCCGGAAGATTGGAGGATTGCGGATGTAGTCCCTATTTTCAAGAAAGGGAACAGAGATAGCCCGGGAAATTACCGACCGGTGAGTCTGACCTCAGTGGTTGGTAAGCTGATGGAGAGGCTTCTGAGGGACAAGATTTACGAGCATTTGGAGAGGTTTGACATGATCAGGAATAGTCAGCATGGATTTGTCAAGGGCAGGTCGTGCCTTACAAGCCTAGTTGAGTTCTTCGATAATGTGACTGAACACATTGACGAAGGAAGTGCCGTGGACGTGGTGTACATGGACTTCAGCAAGGTGTTTGATAAGGTCCCCCATGCAAGACTTCTTGAGAAGGTGAGAGGACATGGGATCCAAGGGCCTTTGGCCTTGTGGATCCAGAACTGGCTTGCCTGCAGAAGGCAGAGAGTGGTTGTGGATGGGTCTTTTTCTGAATGGAGGTCAGTCACCAGTGGAGTGCCCCAGGGATCTGTTCTAGGACCCTTGCTGTTTGTCATTTTCATAAATGACCTGGATGAGGAAGTGGAGGGATGGGTAAGTAAGTTCGCTGATGACACGAAGGTCGGTGGTGTTGTGGATGGTCTGGAAGGATGTCAAAAGTTGCAGCAGGACATAAATAGGATGCAGGACTGGGCGGAGAAGTGGCAGATGGACTTCAACGCGGATAAATGCGTAGTCGTCCATTTTGGCAGAACCAACGGGATGAACGAGTACACTATCAAGGGCAGGAGTCTTAGTAGTGTTGAAGAGCAGAAGGACCTTGGGGTCCGGGTCCACAGGACTCTTAAATCGGCCTCGCAGGTGGAAGAGGTGGTCAAGAAGGCGTATGGTGTACTGGCCTTCATTAATCGAGGGATTGAGTTTAGGAGTCGGGAGGTAATGCTGCAACTTTATAAGACCCTTGTCAGGCCTCATTTGGAGTACTGTGCGCAGTTCTGGTCACCTCACTATAGGAAAGACGTAGAAGCTATTGAAAGGGTACAGAGGAGATTTACAAGGATGTTGCCTGGACTGGGAGGCATGCCTTATGAAGTTGAGGGAGCTGGGTCTCTTTTCCCTGGAGAGACGAAGGTTGAGAGGCGACCTGATAGAGGTTTATAAAATGTTGAGGGGAATGGATAGGGTGGATTCTCAGAGGCTATTTCTCCGGGTTGAAATGGTCGCTACGAGAGGACACAGATTTAAGGTGCGGGGAGGAAAGTACAGAAGTGATGTTAGGGGTAAGTTTTTCACTCAGAGGGTGGTGAGTGAGTGGAATCGGCTGCCGTCAGTGGTGGTGGAGGCGAACTCGCTGGGGTCTTTTAAAAGACTTCTGGATGAGTATATGGGGTTTTATGGGATTGGGGGTTATAGATAGGTGTTGATGTGATCGGCGCAACTCGTGGGCCGAAGGGCCTGTTTGTGCTGTAGTGTTCTATGTTCTATGTTCTATGTTCCCCGGAATCCAGCGACGTCTGGAAAATAACCACCAAGGCATCCACTATCACCTCCGCCATTTCTTTCAGAACCCTCGGATGCATTCCATCTGGTCCTGGCGACTTGTCCACAATCAGTCCCTCCAGTCTGTCGAGCACCTCCTCTCTAGTAACAGTAATGTCATTAAGACCCTCCAGTCCTACCACCTTTCCATCTCTAACACCCGGATACCCGGATAAAGGACAATGGTAAATGGGTCTATCTGTGTAACCTCTAACAAGCAACCTTCTGGTTAATAGTCAAATAATAATACCACTAGGCCATTACCTTCCATACATACAGGAAAAGGCTGTAAAAAGAACAAATAGAAATAGGCCTAAAATAAGTAAGGAGTGTCAGAGTCCCATTGGCATACCAAACAGATCCCATTTAAATGGGAACTGCTTTTCTCTTGGTATCAGCTTTGTGGGGTCCACAAACAGCCAGTGTGACTGCTGTAACAGAGTTTCTTTATTCTTTTATGGAACTCCACCATCTGTTGTGTCAGAATTCGAATCCAAAGGTTTACAGCATGGAAACAGGCCCTTCGGCCTAACTTTTTTTTAAACCTCTAAGTTAGCCCCAATTTTCCACATTTGGCCCATATCCCTCTATACTCAGCTTACCCATGTAACTGTCTAAATGCTTTTTAAAAGACAAAATTGTACCCCCCTCTACTACTACCTCTGGCAGCTTGTTCCAGACACTCACCACCGTCTATGTGAAAAAATTGCCCGTCTAGACACTTTTGCATCTCTCCCCTTAAACGTATGCCCTCTAGTGTTAGACTCCCTTATCTTTGGGAAAAGATGTTGACTTCTGGCTGATCCATGCCCCTCATTCTTTTATAGACCTCTATAAGATCATCCCTCAGCCTTCTACGCTCCAGAGAAAAAAGTCTTAGTCTGTCCAACCTATCCTTATTACTCAAACCATCAAGTCCCGGTAGCATTCTAGTAAATTTTTTCTGCACTCTTTCTAGTTTAATAATATTCTTTCGATAATAAGGTGACCAGAATTGTACATATTACTGAGTTTCTTGAATAATCATCTGGCGAGAATACCAGTAGGCCTTAGCCTCGTCTTGGAGTGTCCAACCCGCAGACCCAACAGAAACCCATTCACACTCAACTTAATAGGACAGGAAGAAACTGCTTGGCTTAGGGACTTTGCATTCGCTAAATAAATATATAATTGCTGGAGGTTGGGGGGGTAAAAGTTAACTTGTTGTAGTGATAGGGTGCTGGATTGGGGCCTGGTTAACCCAAGTTTGAAATACTAACTGGATCACCATGTTAGGGTATATGGATAACAAGGCTGATGACTAAGATAGATAGACAGGTTACCATTGTGTGGAAACAAGTTGGATGGCTCATTGGGACAGATATTCCCAAACCCACTTTCTATATTATTTTATCCTCAGTTCTTGTGTCAATCCGGGCATTGATGCTTACTATTCTAACGTACACCTAGACTACCATTTCCCATAAAGGGTGGCATGGTGTCACAGTGGCGAGCACTGCTGCTCCACAGCATCAGAGATCCAGATTCGAATCCCAGCTTGGGTCACCGTTAATGCAGAGTCCCCATGTTCTCCCCGCATCTGCATGAGTTTCCTCCGGGTGCGCCAGTTTTCTCTCACGGTCCGAAAGATATGCTGCTTAGGTGCCTTGGCCATGCTGAATTCTCCTTCAGTGTACCCGAACAGGCACCGGAGTGTGGTGACTAGGGGATTTTCACAGTAGCTTAATTGCAGTGTCACATAGAAACATAGAAGATAGGAGCAGAGGGAGGCCATTTGGCCCTTCGAGCCTGCTCCATCAATCATCACGATCATGGCCGATAGTCCAACTCAATAGCCTAATCTGCCTTTTCACCTTAACGTTTGATCCCATTCGTCTACTGTAAGCCTACTTGTGACACTAATGAATAAACTTTACATTTAACTGAAACTTTAAAAACTCTTAAACCTAAACCCTGACTCCCATTGAGCCTCCTTCACTTCATCACTCTCTGTGTTTGCTGGCCTTCCTTTTGGCAGGGTGCCACCTCTAAAATCCTCAGGGCTCCACTCCTCTCCACCCAGGTTTCTACATTCATTCAATTCCACGGCCAAAAGCTCTGAAATTCATTCCCTAAATCTCTCCATCCCTCTTCTCCTAACCCTCTGACAGAAACCTCTGGTTACCTCTTTATGTGGCTCAAAGTCAAATTTTGTTTGATAATCAATCCAGTGAAGCAGCATGGGACATTTTTGTACCTTTACGGTGATGATATTGAATGCTATTGAGTGTGATTCATTTCTTTCTGTGTTCGTTGTGAAATGTAGTTCTTTTAAATTTTGTTTTCCAGTCGTTCTGCAGTTAATTCAATGTTTCATACACAGATGAGGTGGGTTGTGCTGCTATCGATGCCAGTTTTTATCTTTCTCCTCTTCCTGTTTGACATTAACTCTGCACAGTGTTCGTTGTCTGGGAGGTGTGACCATTTGTACTTCTTCCGAGCTCAATCCTTCCCAGGAAAAAGCCTGAAAAAGAAACAAAAAAAAATGAGCGTGCGATGGAGACGAATCAGTGCAGATCAAAAGATAAAATAAAAATGGGAGCGTTTCTCATGATGGTCAATTGAAAACATAAAATGGTGACATTAGACAGCAGAGCAGTCAGCATCTGAAGTAGAGAAAGATGTTAATGTTTGATTTGGAATGCCACAACAGGTTGGAGAAGCTCCTTAACAGGACTGACTGAAACAAAAAGGATAATTTTTAATGCCTCCCTCCTGCTGCCCTCCCCCTACCCCCTTTCCCCCTTCCCCTCCTCTCCCCTCACCCCCACCCTGCCTCCCCCCACCCCTTCCCTCTCCCACAATCAACTCACAATTACCGACTCCCAACCACTCTCAACTCACTCGCACGTAACAACCTCTCGCAACTACGCTCAAACGCGTTGCAATCTTCAACACCTCCCGACCCTTCTCCACTCTCCCATCTTATTCTACACACCTTTCACATGGTGTGTCCCTTTCTTCCACCATCACTAAAGCTACCTGTTCCTGGGCTGAAGCTTTCCCTCCTAGGTATTTCCCATTTGGGTAGCAACCAAGCTGGTTCTTAGGCTGGGGACCCTGAGGGACCCAAAGGAAACTTCACAAAACCTGGAGCTAAAATCCTAACCTCTGGATTTCTTAACCTTAACTCTCTCCCACTGCTACAAAAGCCTGCCCTGGGGAGATTAATGGGGGTGCAGTGGCACAGGGAGTTGTAAAGTGGGCTAGTCAGGGGACGTTGGAGAAGATCATAGACATTACAAAGGAAAGGGATCTTTACTAGATTGCTTGTTGGGTCTGTAGGCAACATTCCTGCCCTTCTTGGACCACAAGCAGTGCTGTAAAGATACTTAGCTGAAGGATCCAGTCTTTCTCACCTCTGTGTATTTAGGGGCCAATGAGAAGAGAAGCGGCAAATAAAAGTCAGGAGTTTAGCTGCATAATGAGTTTACAAATGTACTGACATTGAAGACAGAGCAAAGAAAAAAACACGGTGATAGGCAAGAGTTGGAGTGTTGTGTTCAGTTTAGGTGAAATTAGTGTAGAAAAAGCGTAGATGCATTTGGATGCTGCTGGGTATGGGAAGCTTAGGTTGAGAGCATGTAAAAGCAAGAGACCTTTGCTAATCCTTAATAAAAAGAAGTGGTTATGGGTCAACTGGTTTATTGTGTTCAATTCTGGGCACCCACACCATCATTCCCTTTCAATTTCATGACAGCCAGCATAAGATGGCCACCTTAAGTCACCACGTTTGAGCAAACTACACAAAAAAAAGTATTAAAGCTGCTTAAACCGAGCATGCACTTCAAAAGCACAAAACTACAGGGTAATTCAATGTAAAAAAGGATGTTAAGACCTTAGCGAGAGTGCACTAGAGACTTTCTAGAGCAGCAGCAGGAAAGAGGTTTCTCAATTACATGGGCAGACCAGAAGAACTGGGATTGTTCATCTTGGACTGGAGAAAGTTCAGATGAGATTGAATAGAAGTGTTCAAAGTCATGACTGGTTGGGATGGAGTAAATAAGGAGGAATTGTCTCCAATAACGGGAGGGTCGGAGGACTTAAGATTTAAGAAAGGACCAGAGGCAATGAGAGGATTTTATTTTTCACACAGCAAGCTGTGGTGATCTAGAATGGAATTCTTGAAAGAGTGTTGGAGGCAGATTGATTATTAACAACTCAAAGGAGAATTGGGTAAGCACTTCAATGGAAAAACAAATCGCTGGACTCTGGTGTAAGAGCAGGAGATTAGGATAGAGCCAGGTATGATGGGCTGTAGCTGTATCACTCTATGAGTAGGGCAGATTTGAGATACTGAGGGTTAATTGGAACCTAATCCTCCTGGATAGAATCTGATGGGCTGATTGTATTTCCACCCTGCCTTACTTTATTTTACATCAAGTTATTTTAAAGCTTATTTATTAGTCACAAGTAAGGCTTACATTAACACTGCAATGAAGTTACTGTGAAATTCCCCTAGCTGCCACACTCCAGTGCCTGTTTGGGTCAATGCACCTAACCAGCACGCCTTTCAGAATGTGGGAGGGAACCGGAGCACCCAGAGGAGACCCACGCTGATACAGGGAGAATGTGTACACTCCACACAGACAGTGACCCAAGCTGGGAATTGAACCCGAGTCCCTGGCACTGTGAGGCACCATTGTGCTACCGTGCTGCCCCTCTGAGTTTTTGATTTGATTCACTGATTGTCATCTATATTGGGATACAGTGAAAAGTATTGTTTCTTGCGTGTTATTCAGTCAAAACATACCGTTCATAAAGTACATGGGGAGAAGAATGTGCAGATCGGCGGGGTCCAACTAGTGCTCTCACAGGCAGTTCCTCCTCGGGGCAGGAAACAGCGAAGATGAGCTTTCAGAGATGTTTAACAAGGTACCCCATGTTACCCCATGGTAGGCTGGTAGGAAAAGTGAAGTCACAAGGGATCAGAACTGGGTTGGCCATTGAAGACAGAGTGTAGCAGTAGAAGGGTGTGTTTCTGAGTGGAAGGCTATGACTAGCTGTGTTCCACAGGGATCAGTTCATTATCTTTATTGTTCGTCACATGTATAAATGATTTGGAGGAAAATATAACTGATCTGATTAGTAAGTTCACAGATGACACAAAAACTGGCAGATTTGAGGATAGTGAAGGGGATTGTTGGAAAATGTATTATTGTTGTGAAGAGGTGCTGACCATATCCTGTGGTTCAGTGATTGTACGGACCTGTTTTGCAATAGGAATTGTTGGAGGAACTTATCATCAGATTGAAGGTAAAGGTAGAAAAATATTTCAAGTGGGGGAAGATCCTGGGTTACGGGCGAGATTTGCAGTGTGAATCATTCTGGTTCCTCAAAGCCCAGTGACACAATCCTCTTCACTATCCACAACTCCACCAATTTTTGTGTCGTCTGTGAATTTACTAATCAGATCAGTTAGGAATCAAGTAGATAAGGTTGTTAAGAAGGCGTACGGTGTCTTGGCGTTTATTGGTAGGGGGATTGAATTTAGGAGTCGCAGCGTAATGTTGCAACTGTACACTACTCTGGTGCGGCCGCACTTGGAGTACTGTGTGCAGTTCTGGTCCCCACATTACAAGAAGGATGTGGAGGCTTTGGAGAGGGTGCAGAGGAGGTTTACTAGGGTGTTGCCTGGTATGGTGGGGAGGTCCTACGAGGAGAGACTGAGGGATTTAGGGTTGTTTTCGTTGGAAAGAAGGCGGCTAAGAGGGGATCTTATTGAAACATATAAGATGATTAGAGGTTTAGATAGGGTGGATAGTGATAGCCTTTTTCCTCGGATGGAGAAAGCTAGCACGAGGGGGCATGGCTTTAAATTAAGGGGGAGTAGCTACAGGACGGATGTCAGGGGTAGGTTCTTTACTCAGCGGGTGGTGAGGGATTGGAATGCCCTGCCTGCTGCAGTTGTAAATGCGCCTAGTTTGGGGGCGTTTAAGAGATCTATGGATAGGTTTATGGACGAAAAGGGATTGGTATAGGCTAGTGGGTCATTGTTTTTGTAACTGGTCGGCGCAACATCGTGGGCCGAAGGGCCTGTTCTGCGCTGTAATGTTCTATGTTCTATGTTATATTTTCCTCCAAATCATTCATATATGTAATGAACAATAAAGGTAACGAACGGATCCCCGCTAGTCACAGCCTTCCATTCAGAAATACACCCTTCTACTGCTACACTGTGTCTCACAGCGCCAGGATCTTGATTTGGTTCCCAGCTTAGGTCACTGTCTATATGGAGTCTGCACGTTCTTGCCGTGTCTGTGTGGGTTTCCTCCGGGTGCTCCAGTTTCCTCCCACAGAAAAAAGTGCTAGCTAAGTGCATTGGCCATGCTAAGTTCTCCCTCAGTGTAACTGAACAGGCACCAGAGTGTGGCGGCTAGGGGATCTTCACAGAAACTACATTGCAGTGTTAATGTAAGCCTACTTGTGACACTAAGAAATAAACTTTAACTTAAGATGCAATGGGTCTTGCTGTAAACGTTTATGGTGACATATCACCATCTGAGATAGATGATTGTTTAAATTCCACTAAAATAGTTTTCAAATCCTATCTTCCTAGTTCAGATGTTGACTGTTATGTATTTTCAGCATTTTTTATTTATACTCTGTTTACAATCCCACTCTCACCCCCATGATAGGATGACGGGATTAACATTTTGTGTGGGAACAAAACATTAACATTCCAAAAATTAACCTTTCTTATTCTTTTAAATGCTAACTGATCGGGTCTGTAGCAATTGCTATTCCTTTGTGGAAATAGTAAATAAACACACAATGTCTCTTTGTTCAGCTCTTTGTCCTCACTACTGACAAATGCCCAACTTGTTAACAGGACACTCAGATGTTCCGGAACACACGTACATATCTTGGTCACTTGGTTGTTTGTGTCAGCATGCAGACAGCATCACGTATGTTTTGGTATATGGCATGGTACATAAATGGTGCAACATTAAATGCCAGTTCTATTAACTTTCAAAGCACAATGTAAGTGAACCTTGTGCAGATAATCTAGGCTAGCACTCCACCATGTGGAGGTTAAGCCTTGTTTGGGACAGATGCCTGCCTTAAGGTTTTAAAGTTGGGTTTTGTCCCAGGTATCTGAGAAGAAAGCCTATTCAAGATCATTGAAGGTCAGTTCAGACCAGCTAGCTCACTGAATCGCAGAACTGTTCGGGTTCAGAAGGAGGCCATTTGCCCTATTGTGTCTGCACAGGCTCTCAGAAGGAGCAGTGACATGGCGATATTGTCACTGGAATGAGTAATCCAGCGACCTGGATTCAAAACCCACTGTGGCAGATGGTGAAACCTGATTTCAATAATCTGGAATTAAAAGTCTAATGATGACCATGAAACCATTGTTGAATGTGGTTAAAAAAAAATCTGGTTTACTAATGTCTTTTAGAGGAGGAAATCTGTTGTCCTTACTTGGTATGGCCTATGTATGACTCCAGATCCACAGCAATGTGGTTGACTCTTAAATATCCTGAAGGGTGGCCCAGTCAGTGGTGCTCACTGTTTTTCTTTAAATTATGACTTAGTGCTATTCTTCAGCCTTTTCCCTACACGCTGCCTCTATTCAAACAAATATTAACTACTTCCTCGAATTCCTCGATTGAACCCACTTCCACCACACTTCCAGACAGTACATTCCAGACCCCAATCACTCGCTGAGCGAAAAGGATTTTCCTTATATAACATTCGCTGCTTTCACAAATCACATTAAACCTGTGCCCTCCCATTCTGGATCCTTTTACGAGCAGGAACAGTGCCTCCCTATCTACCAGTTCTACTCTGACTCACGGGAAGGTTTAATCAGGTGGGTGAGCTTAAGGAGTTTAACAAGAAGCCAAATGTACCTGCCATGTCTAATCTCTATTCATTTCTCTCCTCAATTGTTCCGACCTCTTCATGCGTGTAGTTGGAGGGAATCGGCGGAACCTGTTCTTCTTATTAATTCACAATCACAAAAATGAACTTTAGCCTTTTGAGCCAACATACAAATTGCTGCAGTGATTTACTAAGAAGCCATTGTTAATTAGTTTCTCTTACCTTTAGCAATTTTTAATGAGCAGGCTTTTATTTTACCAACTCTAAAGGAAGGAAAGTCTGAACAATATGGGATTGGAAATTTCTACCATTTAAAATGGGCATTTGGTCCAGCAAGAAGCACACTTCCTGTGAAATTCTGCAAACTGCGTTCACTGTCTCCCTTTTCCTCCCCTTTGTTGCTTCTGCTGATTTCATTGAAGTATCCCCACACCCAGGAAATGAAACACCTATTGTGGGGTTTCCAATACCAGCCTCTAATCCACCCAAACCAGTAGGCACAGAAGCACAGTGGTTATGTTACTCTACTAGTAATCCGGAGGCCTGGATTAGCCACTTGGAGGCAGAGGCCTGAATTTTATGGTCCCCCACTGGTGGGCTTTTCAGCGCTGGGGGGGGAGGTGGTGGATGGGGCAGTCATGAAATAGGGGTAACCACCTTCCCTCTGAGTTTCCGGCCTCCCTGACCGGGGCATAGATCAGCTAGACAGTCAACTTCTTTTCCCAAAGGTAGGGACGTTTAAAACTAAAGGGGATAGGGATAAGGTGAGAGCGGAGGGATATAAAAGAGTCCAGACGGGCAATTTTTTCACACAGAAGTTATAGAACATAGAACATAGAACACTACAGCACAAACAGGCCCTTCGGCCCACGAGTTGCACCGATCACATCAACACCTACCAATCTATAGACCTATCTATGACCCCCAATCCCATTAAATCCCATATACTCATCCAGAAGTCTTTTAAAAGACCCCAGCGAGTTCGCCTCCACCACCACTGACGGCAGCCGATTCCATTCACTCACCACTCTCAGTGAAAAACTTACCCCTAACATCACTTCTGTACTTGCCTCCCCGCACCTTCAATCTGTGTCCTCTCGTAGCGACCATTTCAACCCGGGGAAATAGCCTCTGAGAATCCACCCTATCTATTCCTCTCAACATTTTATAAACTTCTATCAGGTCGCCACTCAACCTTCGTCTCTCCAGGGAAAAGAGACCCAGCTCCCTCAACCTAACTTCATAAGGCATGCCTCCCAGTCCAGGCAACATCCTTGTAAATCTCCTCTGTACCCTTTCAATAGCTTCTACATCTTTCCTATAGTGAGGCGACCAGAACTGCGCACAGTACTCCAAATGAGGCCTGACAAGGGTCTTATAAAGTTGCAGCTTTACCTCCCGATTCCTAAACTCAATCTCTCGATTAATGAAGGCCAGTACACCATACGCCTTCTTGACCACATCCTCCACCTGCGAGGGCGATTTAAGAGTCCTGTGGACCTGGACCCCAAGATCCTTCTGCTCTTCAACACTACTAAGACTCCTGCCCTTGATAGTGTACTCGTTCATCCCATGGTTGGTGAATGTCTGGCACAAGCGGCCAGAGGTAGTAGTAGAGGCAAGTACAATTTTGTCTTTTAAAAAGCTTTTAGACAGTTACATGGGTAAGATGAGTATAGAGGGATATGGGCCAAACGTGAGCAATTAGGACTAGCTTAGTGGTTAAAAAAAGGTAGCATGGACAAGTTGGGCCAAGGGGCCTGTTTCCATGCTGTAAACCTATGACCTTGTAGTGATTTTATGCTGGGATGGGCAAAGCCTTGTCCCAATTGAGGCCTTTAAGTGACCAATTATTGACCACTTAAAGGCCACTTCCCACGCCAAGCCTCAATTTTCAGTCTGTCTGGAAGATTTTCCAGACATGGCAGATTATTGAAAATGATTGTGCTGAAGCTTTAGGCAGGATGGGTGAGCAGGAGGGGGGCACTATTAGAACATAAGAACATAAGAACATAAGAAATAGGAGCAGGAGTAGGCCATCCAGCCCTTCGAGCCTGCCCCGCCATTCAATAAGATC
This sequence comes from Carcharhinus amblyrhynchos, assembly GCF_965287045.1. NCBI lineage: Eukaryota > Metazoa > Chordata > Chondrichthyes > Carcharhiniformes > Carcharhinidae > Carcharhinus > Carcharhinus amblyrhynchos. The sequence continues at coordinate 16,600,586 of NC_137324.1, forward strand.
ATGGCTGATCTGTCGTGGCTCAGTTCCACTTTCCCGCCCTCTCCCCATAACCCTTAATCCCCTCTCCTATCAAAAACCCATCAACCCGCGTCTTAAAAATATTTAGCGAGGCAGCCTCCACCACTTCAAAGGGCAGAGAATTCCAGAGATTCACCACCCTTTGAGTGAAGAAGTTCCTCCTCAACTCCGTTCTAAACCACCCCCCCTTTATCTTGAGGCTGTGCCCCCTAGTCCTACTGTCTTTTTTGAGCGGGAAGAGTCTCTCCACCTCTATCCTATCCATCCCATTCATCATCTTATACGTCTCAATGAGATCTCCCCTCATTCTTCTAAACTCCAACGAGTACAAGCCTAGTTTATTCAGCCTCTCCTCATAGCTCAACCCCCTCAACTCTGGCATCAGCCTAGTAAACCTCCTCTGCACTCCCTCCAAGGCCAAAATATCCTTGCGCAGGTACGCCGCCCAAAACTGCATACAGTACTCCAGCTGCGGCCTCACCAATGCCCTATACAGCTGCAGCAAGACCTCCCTACTTTTATATTCAATCCCCCTCGCTATGAAGGCCAGCATCCCATTCGCCTTCCTGACCACCTGCTGCACCTGCAAGCTGGGTTTTTGCGACTCATGCACAAGGACCCCGAGGTCCCTCTGCACCGTCGCCTGCTGCAGTTTTTTGCCACGTAAGTAATAGTCCTTCCTACCATTATTCCTACCAAAGTGGACCACCTCACACTTGCCAACATTAAATTCCATTTGCCATTTCCTGGCCCATTCGCCCAGCCTGTCTAGATCCTTCTGCAGACTCTCCACACCCTCCGCACAATTTGCCGTTCCCCCAATCTTGGTGTCATCAGCAAATTTCGACACCCTACACTCGGTTCCCTCCTCCAGATCATCTATATAAATGGTAAAAAGCTGAGGCCCCAGCACCGACCGCTGGGGCACTCCACTAGTCACCATCCGCCAATCCGAATAGCACCCGTTGACCCCCACTCTCTGCCTCCTATTTGACAACCAGTCCTCTATCCACGCTAACACCCTACCCCCAACTCCATGTCCCTCGACCTTCTGCAATAACCTCTTGTGAGGTACTTTGTCAAACGCCTTCTGAAAATCCAGAAAGACCACACCCACTGGCTCTCCTCTATCCACCGCCCTAGACACATCCTCATAGAACTCCAGTAAATTTGTCAGACATGACTTCCCTTTAATGAAACCATGCTGCGTCTGCCCTATCAAGCAATTCCCTTCAAGATGCCTCGCAATTTCCTCCTTAATGACGGATTCTAACATTTTACCTACCACAGACGTTAAACTAGCCGGCCTATAATTCCCCGCCTTTTGCCTGGCACCCTTCTTAAACAACGGCGTAACATTAGCCGTTTTCCAATCTTCCGGCACTTCCCCGGAATCCAGCGACGTCTGGAAAATAACCACCAAGGCATCCACTATCACCTCCGCCATTTCTTTCAGAACCCTCGGATGCATTCCATCCGGTCCTGGGGACTTGTCCACAATCAGCCCCTCCAGTCTGTTGAGCACCACCTCTCTAGTAACAGGCGGGAGCCCCTCCTGAGTGAGGGGCAGAAGTACAGCCTGCAACTAGTTAATGCAACTCACATGTGAAATGCCTTACAGGGCAGAAGGATCAGAAGGGAAATCCCCACCATCTGAAATATTCAGACTATAAAAAAACCCATCTGGAGTGGCACAGTGGTTAGCACTGCTGCCTCATAGTGCCAGGGACCCAGGTTCAATTCCGATCGTGGGTCACTGTGTGGAGTTTGTACGTTCCCCCCATGTCAGCGTACGTTTCCTCCGGGTGCTCCGGTTTCCTCCAAAGATGTGCAGGTTGGGTGGACTGGCCACCCTAAAATGACCCTCATATCAGGGGACTAGAGGGGTAGATATGTGAGGTTACAGGAATAGGGCCTGGGTGGGATTGTGGTCTGTGCAGACTTGATGGGCTGAATGGCCTCCTTCTGCACTGTAGGGATTCTATGATACATATCCCACCACAGTATCTGGGGAACTTCAATTCAATTACCTGAACAGGTGCCTGAGTGCAGCAACTAGGTGATTGTCGCAGTAATTCATTGCTTGTTAATGTAAGCCTACTTGTGATACTAATAAACTAAACTATTATATAAAATCCGCAATTAAATTATTTTGTTATCAGTAGTTGTGAATTATTCAAATGTACTAAACAGATTTGGTTCACGCATCAATTCCCACCCTTACCTAGCCTAGCTTATAGCTGACTCCGTTTTCATAGCGATGGAGTTAACTCTTCATTGTTCACTAAAATCGCAAGCCACTCAGTCATATTCAAGGAGATGGCTCTCTCTTGAAGGGAATTCAGGGTGGGAAGTAAATTTCAGCCATACTCAAATCTTGTGAATGAAGAAAGGGATAGAAAAACGGCTTTAGATGTTTTACTATGATAAAAGTGTGATATAAATACAGGTTGTTGTTGAATAAATCACTGTCTATTCAGTCCCATCAATGTGCCTCAGAATGAATCTCGGAAGAGGACTAAACTAGAAATGGCATGGCACATTTGTGCCTGTATCAGCTCTTTGGTCAAACTATCCAAAATCTCTCCTGTTTCTCCATTGCCATGCATTTTCCCTTTATTGACATTCTGGCAATTTGACTGAGTGCCTTACTGAGCCAGTTCAGAATCAACTACATTGTCCTGGATATGGAGTCACATGTAGGCCAGGCCAGATAAGGATGGCAGGTGGAGATGGGTCATCACCACAATGGTTTCATAGTTACCATTAGACTTTGCATTCCAAATTTTTATTGATTAAATTCAAACTCCACCATCTGACATGATGGGTTACAAGTCTGAGCATTACTCTGGTTCATAATCTAGTGACATCACCACTACACAACATCCTCCCTAACAGCACAGTGAGTGTACCTACACCACATGGACTGCAGCGGTTCAAGAAGGCAGCTCACTACCACCTTCTCAAGAGCAAATAGGGATGGATCACAAATGCTGGGCAAGAAGATTGTAGATTTGAGTCCCATTCCAGAGAATGACTGTGCAATATACACTGACACTGCCACGCAGTATTGAGAGAGGCGCAAAAGATTACTATTTTCAGGGGATAGTTGACCTGGCCGACATTCATCCTTCCCACCAACATTTAAAATGCATGCTCATTTCATTGCTGTTTGTGGCACGTCACTGTGTGCAAATTGGTGCTGCACTTCCTTCATTACATCAGCGATGTTCAAAAATACCTCACCGATTGTGAAGCGCTTTTGGATGTCCTGAGGTCATGAAAGTGGCCGTAAAAATGCAAGTGACCAATATTTATATTCTTCCATCATAGTTACGTCTTTGTTGATTGCCTTTTCCCTTGAATTTGTTGCCTGCTTTTATTTATTTTTCTGAAAATATACTTTGATCATAAAATTTGTAAAAGTATATTGTGAAGCATTTCAACTTGAAAATTACAGAATGTGTGATAACATTCAATTTTTCTCCATACAGCATGTCACTCTCTTGAGGTGCCTCAATTTCAATACTCTTGACACTCACAGATTCGTTCCATGCAGGCATGCTGCCTAAAGCATCCTACACACCTCCAGCCCCTATGACTGAAAAGTCTTAGCTAGGAGCCTCCTGTATTTAATTACATTCGGACTGCAAATATGACCCACCCCACAATAAAAAAGATCTGTTGGAAGGCTGATACTAGAACCAGAGGGCACAACCTCAGGCTAAAGGGATGATCCTTTAAAACAGAAGAGGAGGAATTTCTTCAGCCAGAGAGTGGTAAATCAGTGGAGCTCTTTGCCACAGAAGGCAGTGAAGGCCAGGTCATTGAGTGTCTTTAAGACAGAGATAGATAGGTTCTTATTAATAAGGAGATCAGGGATTAGGGGAAAAGGCAGGAGAATGGGAGTGAGAAAAATATCAGCCATGGATGAATGGCGGAGCAGACTCGATGGACCGAGTGGCTTAATTCTGCTCCTATGTCTTATGGTCTTACGGCACCTGTGTGTGGCATGGTGGCACAGTGGTTAGCGTTGTTCCCTCACAGCACCTGGGTTCAATTCCAGACTTGGGTGACTGTCTCTGTGGAGTTTACATGTTCTCCCCTTTTTTGCATGGGTTTCTTCCGGGTGCTCCGGTTTCCTCCCACACTCCAAAGACGTGAACATTCCGTGGATTGGCCCTTTAGATGGATTAGACGTGGGAAATGTATGGGGTTAGAGGGATAGGATGGGGGAGAAAACTTGAGAAGACACACCAATAGGTCATTGCACCTCTGGGTGGCACAGTGACACAGTGGTTAGCACTGCTGCCTCACAGCGCCAGGGACCCAGGTTCGATTCCCGGCTTGGGTCATTGTCTGTGCAGAGCCTGCACATTCTCCCCGTGTCTGCTTGGGTTTTCTCCAGGTGCTCCAGTTTCCTCCCACACTCCAAAGATATGCAGGTTAGGGGCAATGGCCATGTTAAATTCTCCCTCCGAACAGGTGCCAGAGTGTGACAACTAGGGAATTTTCACATTAACTTCATTGCAGTGTGAACGTAAGCTTACTTATGACTAATAAATAAACTTTACTTTATTTCACTCTGTCAGAAAGTCAGTGCAGACTCGATAGTTCGAATGGCCTTGTCTGCACTGTTGAGACTCTGATTTTATGACCTACCTATCAGCAACTACTAGCAGTTTCAGTAAGTAAGGTGATCCTTACTGTAGGGTGTATGTATTTTATAGAGCATGTCTGTGCCTCACCCTAAAATAAACCGAAGCTTGTCATGTAAAGGGATCATTTTACAAAAATTGAAACTACATGACCTTTACCGTCTCCCCGGTAAAAACACTTCTAGAAAAAAAAACACTTTCAATTAGAATACGGGTCAAGGTTATTCCGAATAAAGCATTTGGTCAAAGACATTTGAAACTTTTAAAATGCAAAGAACTTGCAAATTGCACTGTGCACTATGGGTGTGCTGATGTTCTAACCCTTCCATGTGAAATGGATGTTCTTGCTGTCGTAACAGTGGCGTTAAACAGTCCTACAACCTCCATAGGGGCCATTAACTTTCAGGAAGAAATTTGAGCTTCCAGTTGATAGCTGAAAGGGTGGCTTGAAAAGATTTCACAAAAAGACCTTTACTGTAACAACCAAACTAAAAACACTATTGACCAAAGACTATTGTTATCATAGAATCATAGAATCCATACAGTGCAGAAGGGGACCATCCTGCCCATTGAGTATACACCAACCACAATCCCACCCTATTCCCATAACCCCACATATTTACCCTGCTAATTGCCTGACCCTAAGGACTAATTTAGCATGGTCAATCAACCTAACCTGCACATCTTTGGATTGTGAGGGCAAAATGGAGCACCCAGAGGAAAGCCAAGCAGACACAGGGAGAATGTGCAAACTCGACACAGATAGTGACTCAAGGCCGGAATCGAAACCAGGTCCCTAGCATTGTGAGGCAGCAGTGCTAACCATTGTGCCATCATAGTCAACTTATACCTCAACCTAAAGAACAGAACTTATCTCTTATACTTTTAACAAAACCGTAAACCCATGACACGAGTGTACTTTCCACTATCCCTTTAAGTAGTCATTTAATTTTCCCCTGACACAATCCAAAGTGATTCTTATCTCTCCAAAGTTTACATCCATTTCCTTCTTTAGCCGGCCTGGAAATCTTTGACCTCAGAACTGTGACTTATGCTGAGAGTTATTCCTGGTAATTTTTCCTTGAGCTCAAGGTGGATGAATCTTCCATCCTCATTTGATATCCTCATATATTTGGTATTTTCTGTCAAAACATGAACTCTCCCGCACAGTGAACCAATGCAAATCTTGGACTCCAGCTGCTCCTTTGCTTCCTGGCAGAACATCTGTGAGTTTTCAGGGATATCAAAGAAACCTTCACAATGGCAACTTCCATGGTAACATGAATCACATGGGCCTTGTATCCAGGTAGAAATGTCTCCAATTGTGAATGTATTACACCATCTTTCCAGCAAAACAATCCATGCCTCCCATTAACTTTTAGCAGCCACGTCACCAGACCAGGTTATCCGACAGAGTTCAGAACAGATCATACGGCCCCCTTCATTTTATCCCTAATTAGAAACACAGTTCCAAAATACAGCAATCTTTAAAATTTCATATTTGTAGCATCAGCTTAAACTGAATGGTTTCTGTTAGAATATCTGGCACAGTAATTTCATGCGATTGGCAACACTCTAATCTTGAACTACCATGTTGAATGATAGCTTAGAACATATAGACAACAATGATACAATTAGGCCAAGGGCCACAATTGTGACATCTCTACTATGCTTAGACTTGCAAAGATTGATATCTTTATCAACAGAATTGAACTTCGGACAATCCAGCCAGTTAAGACAGGGGAGGAGCTGACAGTATCATATGTGGACTTCCTGAACTTAAGTGCGGACAGGCGCAGCCAGCTCAAAAATCACTATTACTTTGATTGTACCTGTGAGCACTGCACCAAGGGAATCAAAGATGACCTGATGCAGGCTGTGAAAGAGGAAGATGGAAAAAAGGTAGGTCAACAAAAGCGTAACACCTTCCCTCTACTGTCCCCACTTATGATCTCAGAAAGAGGGTCCAATCTGTAGCACTGTGGAGATTAGTGTTTAATTTAGTTAAAAAAATAATAGTCTGGGAACAAAATACTGGCATCAGTAAACGTCACTGTGAAACAATTGGATTTGCATCAAAATCCAGCTGGTTCACTAATGCCCCAGGAAGGAAACCTGACTTTCTCCATCAAATTGGGCAACATGTGACTTGTGACCCACATTGATGTGTCAGAAGCTTTCCTGCCCTCTGCAAATGCCTAAAACCTGGTTATCTAGGATTGCAACGGGATCTTGATCAATTGGGCCAGTGGGCCGATGAATGGCAGATGGAGTTTAAATTCAGGTAAATGTGGGTGACGCATTTTGGTTGATCGAACCAAGGCCTTATTCAGTTACTCAGTACTCAGGCCTTACTCAGAGGGTGTTGGAGGGTGTTATAAAACAAAGGGATCTAGGGGTACAGGTTCATAGCTCCTTGAAAGTGGAGTCACAGGTTGACAGAGTGGTGAAGAAGGCGTGCTCGGTTTCATTGATCAGAACATTGAATACAGGAGTTGGGACGTCTTGTTGAAATGGTACAAGACATTGGTAAGGCCACACTTGGAGTAGTTCGCACTATTATAGAAAGGATATTATTAAACTAGAAAGAGTGCAGAAAAGATTTACTAGTATGCTACCAGGATTTGATGGTTTGTGTTATAAGGAGAGGCTGGATAGACTGGGGCTTTTTTCCCTGGAGTGTGGGAGGTTAGGGGTGATCTTATAGAGGTCTATAAAATAATGAGGGGCATAGATCAGCTAGATAGTCAATATCTTTTCTCAAAGGTAGTGGAGTCTAAAACTAGAAGGCATAGGTTTAAGCTGAGATGGGAGAGATACGAAAGAGTCCAGAGGGGCAATTTTTTCACTCAGAGGGTGGTGAGCATTTGGAACAAGCTGCCAGAGGCTGTAGTGGAGGTGGGTACAATTTTGTCTTTTAAAGAGCATTTAGACAGTTATATGGTTAAGATGGGTATAGAAGGATATGGGCCAAATGTGGGCAATTGGGACTGGTTTAATGGTAAAAACTGGGCAGCATGGACAACATTCAACACTGTCCAAACACAACTCATTCATCACTCTCTAAATCCAACTCATTCAATACTATCTAATCCTAAGACATTCAACATTAAGAATTCTGTTACGGTAAACAAGTGAATTGTAATGCATTTGGGCAGGTCAAATAATGTACACCAGTCAGATTTTCTTGATTATAAAATGGAAGTAACTTGCTGAGATTGCTGAGTGGGGTATGTGGTGATACTGTGCTATTAATACATTTTATGTTTCTGTGGAATGTTTTAAAGTTCAGTCGTTTTTCTACAGGGAATGAGTATGTCCAGACGGAATATAGTTCAGATGCTGGGAAAGCAACATGATGTGTTTACTAAGAAAGGGGTAATGGGATTTTGTTTATAAATGGAGATTTCCCCTGGGTTTTATTTGCATGAAGGAATGGAAACTGGGGTTTTTGTTTCGGTATACAGGGTGATGTCATGGTACAGTTAATGAGATGAGCTAGGGTTGCAGCACAGAGACAATTGTTCAGTTGCTGTCTGGGGTTGTTTATAGATGGAAGTCTACAAGTTGCTCTATCTCTCCACAAAGTCTCTCTGAAAGCTCCAATAATGCCAACCCAAGTTACAGCACATACATATGTGATTGCTAACTATATTTAAAGTGGATTTCAAGTCTATAGGAAAAATGTTACTAATCTGGAACTGAAATAGTGATAAGCTAAAAATTAAAGTTGTTTCTTTTCATGTTTAAAGACTGTTCAACTGTTAAGAGTTATGCTGCTTTATTTTGTTAGTGTTATGCTTAAACTGTTATAAATAGTGTTTGTTTTGATAAAAAAAATCCTTTAATTTGTCAATGTAATTCCTCCTGGAGTGAAGTATCCTTTGATCATATTTATGCCAAGATGGAAACAATGTTAGAGTCTAATCTGACTTTATAAAATACCTTGTGTTTCCGATCAGGAATCCTGATAGATAGCAACAGCTAGTCCACCCGAAACAAAGGTTCTATTGGAAGACTATTTAACAATTGTGCAGCGTCAACCGATAACCACCATATTTGTCACCTTTCAGCCATCAGATGAAACAGTGAAAGAGGTTATTGAGTTTTCAAAGACGACAATGGAGAAGATTGATAAAGATCGATCTGAGGGACTTTGGAATAATGTAAGTACAGGCAAAAATTCATTAAATCCAATTAACCTTAAGTCAACCAATATTGGACATGAGAATTTTTTCTTCCATTCTGGGTAGCATCCTTGAGTATTTGAGGATTGCTGAACCATGGCTTAACAAGCACGTTCAGTATGGAGCATAGTGTGGAGGCAGGCTCCAAGTCAACCTCATTTGGAATGGGAATCAAATCCCATGCCATTGGCTCAATTCTTTTTTCATATTTCTTCATGAGATGTAGGCATCGCTGGCTGGGCCAGCATTTATTACGCATCCCTGAGGGCATTTGAGAATCAACCACATTGCTGTGGCTCGAGAGTCACATATAGGCTTGAGTGGGTAAGGACGGTAGATTTCCTTCCCTAAAGGACATTCCCTTCCTCGGAGGACAAGACATTCTAGCCAAATAAGATAATTGCCTCCCCAGTGAGAATTATTTTTGACTTTATTTCCTTAACTTCAGCTAGAGTGTTTGGATTCGTACTGAGGAGAAAATTCCTCCGATATTATCAACAGATTTTAACCAACGCAATGTATTTGAGATGGGTTTGAATCTTTATTGCAGGTGGTAGTGGATAATGTAGCTATTGAGTGTGTGGTTGAAGAGGGGCTGGCAAAAATATAGTAATAGACACTTGATTACCTTCAACTTCTCTAAAGGTTCCATTTGAAGGAAGTCCCTGTCCTTCCCCAGTTTATGGTGGGCCAGCCCACCCTAAATAAAGGAAGTCATCGACATAACGGGCAACGCTTTTCCCTCTCTCTCTGCTTTCACCAGTACAGACTGGTCGGTCAATTCTGTCCCAGAATTTGCTTACAAAATAAAGGTGTGCAAATTACTAACATTGTTTTTCACATTCAAACTGAGCAGCAATGTGTGATGAGGAAGAGATACCACATGAACTGCAAATTTCTGGATGATTTGTCCCTTTTCCCCTGTGTCTCTTGCGCTCTCTTCCTCTTAATTTCAATCTTTCTTTCCCTCTTTTTAATACCTTGTTGGCACTTGATTTGATATTAAATCTACTCGGTCTAATTCACCTTCCTTCTGAGTCTCTAGAGTCATTGAGTCATTACAGCACAGAAGAAGGTCATTCAACCCATTGAGTTCAAGCTGGTTGACAGTAGACCAATTTTGTCTGTCCCTAATCTCAAACCCTCTTAAGTTTATTTCTTTCCCTCAAACGTCCATCCAATTTCATTCTGAAATTATCCATCATCTCTGCCCCTTTGCACTCATAGGCAGTGAGTGCCAGGTCATTACCAAGGGAGTCCCCCCTTCTTGCATAGAGTTATTGAATTTTTTAATTAAGTGAATGAGTAAGAGTAGGTAAATTATGACACACTGCTTTGCAAGAGCTCTGCCAGTTATGGAATAATTGCACGTAAATGTGACGCTCTCAGTGGTAACATTGCAATGACTATGCGCTGCAATCTTATCGTAAGGACTTACTTGCTATTTAAAAACCTAACTTTACAGTCATCATGTTGCCTTTTCAACACTGATCAAACCATCAAAGGTCTGCTCATGCCATGTTTGTTTAAATACACTTAGAGGATGTGGGCATCACTGACTTGGCCAGCATTTATTACCCATTCCTAATTGTCCTTCAGGAAGTAAAGTTTATTTATTAGTCACAAGGAAGTTTACATTAACACTGCAATGAAGTTACTGTGAAAATCCCCTACTCACCACACTCAGGCACCTGTTCGGGTACCTGTTAGGTAGAATTTAGCATGGCCAAGGCACGTAACCAGCACAGCTTTCGGACTGTGGATGGAAACTCGAGCATGCAGAGAAAATCCACGCAGACATGGGGAGAATGTGCAGACTCCACACAGACAGTGATCCAAGCTGGGAATCAAACTCGCATCCCTGATGCTGTGAGGCAGCAATGCTAACCACTATACCACTGTGCTGCTCCTGAGGTGGTATGATCTAAGGCTGTTCACCACGTAATATGTGTACTTAACCTCGCTGCCACCATTGCTGATTACCATGTTGTGTTATTATAATGACATACAGGCACCAATTGCTCATTCTGATTTTGGTTTATTTAGATTAGGCATGTGAGAACAGCCTTACATAGGACTATAACTTGGAGACATTAAGAGATAAGGACCAGCCTTGGGTGACTGTCTGTGTGGACTTTGCACATTCTCCCTGTGACTGCATGACTTTCCTCGGGTGCTCCAGTTTCTTCCCAGAGTCCAAAGATATGCTGGTTAGGTAGATTGGCTATGCTAAATTGCCCATTGGTATCAGGGGGACTAGCAGGGCAAGTACATGGGGTTACAGGGATAAGACCTGGGTGGGATTGTTGTCGGTGCAGGCTTGATGGGCCAAATGGTCTCCTCCTGCACTGTAGGGATTCTATGAAATCAAAACCTGGTAACATTGTGAAGTAATTATTGTAAAATATATTTAGATAATATTTAGTATCATGTATTTACATGCACGTTGTGTATACAAAACTTCCCATTCTTGCGTTGTTGTCACAGGTCTGTATCAAAGTTTTCCTATTATAAAGTCCTGGACCTTTACAATGGAATTGTAAATGGAATTAATTTATCTGTTTCACCTGAGGCTGCAATTACAGCCTTGATTTGAGTGGTGGCGCTGTTGTGCTGCTGATTTGCCTTTCCAATGTCCCAAGCAACTCACTGTCGCTCCTTCCCAAGTTTCCGACTTAAATTTAAATTTGTTCATTAGTGCCATGAGTAGACTTACATTAACACTGCAATGAAGTTACTGTGAAAATCCCCTAATTGCCACACTCTGGCACCTGTTCTGAGGGAGAATTTAGCATGGCCAAAGCAACTGAGACTGGGGAGGAAATCGGAGCACCCAAGGAAACCCACGCAGATATGGGGAGAATGTTCCAGTGACCAGAAGCTGGAATCGAACCTGCACCCCTGGTGCTGTGAGGCAGCAGTGCCACCTACTTACTATAAATGTTCATATAAATACAAATTATGGTATAAATATGTCTTCCCTCATTGTGTGGGTATGCCGGCGTTGGACTGGCGTAAACGCAGTAAAAAGTCTGACAACACCAGGTTTTAATCCAACCTTCAGGTAAGCATTCTCCAAGGCGGCCTTCACGACACACGACAGCGCAGAGTCGCTGAACAGAGACTGATAGCCAAGTTCCGCACACATGAGGACGGTCTCAACAGGGATCTTGGGTTCATGTCGCACTATTTGTAACCCCCGTGACTTGCCTGGGTTTGCAAAACCTCACTTACTGTACTGTCTGGAGACAATACACATCTCTTTAAACTGTGATCAGTGCTCCTACCACTCACATTATCAGCCACTTCAGGTCTTGAACAGCAGGTTAGGTGTAAGGATTCGCATTCTAATCAGTAATCTCTAAACTGTCTGTGCTTTATATGCTCTGTCTGAGGCCAGAACTCTCCATTCACCTGACAAAGGGACTAACACCGAAAGCTTGTGCGTTTACTATCAAATAAATCAGTTGGATTAAAACCTGGTGTTGTCAGACTTTTTACTGTGTTCCCTCATTGTGCCAGTCAGCACCTGGATAGGATGAATGGAGATATTGAGGGAGGGTTGACTCATCAAGGAATTTTCCGAGTCTTTTGCTATAATTTTGTCAGAATTGCTACAGGAATGGTGAAAAAAATGATGTAAACTGCAGACAATGAGTGGGCAGCTGAATCCCTGCAGGCCTGCCTGTGCTTGCCCCCAGTAACTCCCCCTGAAACATTTATATAGACTGCATAGAACCATAGAATTCCTACAGGGCAGAAAAAGGCCATTCGGCCCACTGGGCCTGCACCGACTGTCTGAAAGAGCATCTGAGCAAGGCTCATCCCCTGACCCGTGGCTAATCCGACACATTTCCCTATAAAACACAGAACTGTGGAATGGTTACAGCACAGAAAGAGGCTGTTTAGCCGAGTCCATCCCATCTGTGCCGGGTCTCTGCATAAAATATCTTTTGGAAATCCATATAAACTGCATCAGCAACAATAATCTCATCAACCTTCCCTTAGCCCTTCATAAGGCACCAGCAGTTAGTCAAACAGGATTTTCTCTTAGCAAATCCATGATGGCTTTCCTTAACTGACCCACATTTGTGCAAGAGACTTTTAATTTTGTCCCAAAATGTCATTTCTAGAAGCTTTTATGGGGAATTGTTCAAGAAACAGAACAAATTGACCTCCATGTGATATAAAGAAAGGTCAGACGGGGAGAAAGAGGGGGGTGGAGGAGAGGGAGGTGGTAATATCCTGGATTTTTATTGGCAGTTGTCATACTGGGAACTCCCGGCAGCAGATTAGAGTAGATGATTGGGTAGTTAGCCTTATTTTACAGAAGGGGGTTTTGCGTTCCCATAACTCATCAGTAGGGGGCACCAGTGCCCTGTTTTAAAGAACAAAGAAAAATACAGCACAAGTTCAGGCCCTTCGGTCCTCCAAGCCTGTTCCAATCATCATACCCTAAATAAACAAAAGAAACCTGCCCTTACCCACCGCATATCCCTCTATTCTCTCCCTATCCACATACCCATCCAGATGCCTTTTAAAAGTTACTAATGTGCCTGCTTCCACACCTCCTCCAGCAGCATGTTCCAGACACCCACCACTCTCTGTACATCTCCCTTAAACTTTCTCCCCCACTCATTTTGAACCTGTGCCCCTTTATAATTGACACTTTTACCCTGGGAAAAAGCCTCTGACTATCCACCCTGTCTATATCTCTCATAATTTTGTCAACCTCTAATCAGATGTCTCCTTCTTTCCGGTGAAAACAATCCTAGTTTATTCAACCTCTCCTCTTAGCCAACACCCTCGAGACCAGGCAACATCCTGATGAACCTCCTGTCAATGTCAATCTTGTTATTTTGGAGCTTTAGCCTTTATTGAATTGGATTGTCTAGTATACATTGAATATACATTGAACCTTACCCCAGGGGAAGGATTGTCTCCCTCAAGTGCAGGCAACAAAGATTGGGATCATTTTTGTGTGCCTTTACACGAGAGTGTCCCATAATTGGTCTGGAGAGAGGCCAGTTGTCCAATCAGGGCTGGTGGGCGGGCTCTCAAAGCTGGAGAGCCAATCAGAGGAGCTGTTGGTTGCAATGGAACGTAAGCAGTGGAGAGGAAGCTTTCAATTCGGCCCCCGCCCTGTGTCAACTTCATTGAATTGGTTCTGAGGGTGAAAGGTTAGATATATGAGAAGAGATTAAACAGTTTGGGCTTAGACTCGCTGGGGTATAGAAAGATGAGAGGGGATCTGATGGAGGTATATAAATACTAAAAGAAATTGATAAAGTAAACACAGGCCAAGTGTGGGAATCTTCCAAACAAATTGAAAGTGTCGAAATTGCGTAAAACCTGAAATAAATCCCATTGGATTTTTCAGCAGGATTTTCAAAATGAATCTCCCACACTCTATATTACACAATATATTCCTGATTAAAAAAAGGATAAGGGGATATGGGGAACAGGGAGGTGGATTCGAGTCCAGGGTGAGATCAGCCATGATCTGATTGAATGGGCGGAGCAGCTCGAAGAGCTGAGTTTCCCTACTTCTGCTCCTGATTCCTATGTTTCTATGTACATTTTTTAAAAAATTGGATTTTTGCATCCAGGCCACTGTGGGGTGTTGAGGCAGTAGGTGTGGGAGCTCCTCTGAAGAGTGGTCAGTGGCTTCTCCTGAATCCAAGAAGGCAGGGAGGGTCTTTAGGTCAGCCTAGGATGCAGCCCATTCGCAACCCTTGCATCCAGGCCTTCCCTGGGAGGCCACTTCCTGATGCCTGCAACTGGCTCTTCCTAAACCTGATCAGTCACCCTGCCAGGTTGATCGGCTGTGCACACCTGCCCACAGCCACACACCCCTCTGAGCTACCTTCCCAAAGATAGTCCAAGGATGAGATGGAACTGAGGAACCCGAACCTGGTATGGTTACTTCTAGCTCCCACATGGTCCAGTAGAGCTCAAATCTCTGCCTATAATATCTCAAGGAACTCCTTTGCTCCCAGGTCCAAGATGGGGTGAAATTAAATGGATAAATAGACAGCTGGATCGCTGGGATGATGTATTAGCACTTGAGTGAATAGATACCATTAACTTAATTCTCTCTGTTTCTTTCTCCTCCCTGTCCCCGTTGCTATCCATGTGTTTTCATCTTCCCCCCTCTCTGTGCAAGTTCAGGTGGTGAAGCTGTGTCGGGAATGTTTGAAAAAGCAGGAGCCTGTACTGGCCGAGACAAACCTTTATCTGCTGAAGTTCCTTAGCCTGGCCTCGGAAGTGCTCTCATACCTGCAGCATTTTGGAGAGGCAGCAGAATATGCCAAGAAAATGGTGGAAGGGTATCAGTAAGTGTCAACAATCACAAATGACGAGTTACGTATATGAAGGGACTTGCTGTCAATGAGAAGGTCGATGTCAGTAAGATGGTGGCATTTGGTGACCCTTTAACCATTCACCCTGCTCCCCACCCCTTTGAAAATGTCTTCTACTTTCAGAACCACCAATGGTGTTCCATTGGTAGCACTCTCGCCTCTGAGTCAAAAAGGTTGTGGGTTCAAGTCCCGCTCCAGAGACTTGAGTGTGCAGTACTAAGGGGCTGCTGCACTGTCAGAGGCTGCCGTCTTTGGGGATGAGACATTACATTGAGATCCTGTTTGCTGTCCCAGATGGGTATAAAGGATCCCATACTCCAAGTTCCAAGAACAGAAGGGGCATCCTCTCCAATGTCTATCCCGCAATAAACATCAATGAAAGCAAAGTTTGGGATCCGGTCTGGTCTATGTTGACCTTGCACGTTCTCCCTGTGTCTGAGTGGGTTTCCTCCAGATGCTCTGGTTTCCTCCCACAGATGTGGATGTGCCGGCGTTGGACTGGGGTAAACACAGTAAAAAGTCTGACAACACCAGGTTTTAGTCCAACCGATTTATTTGATAGTAAACGCACAAGCTTTCGGGATCCTTGTTGGGACCGTCCTCATGTGTGTGGAACTTGGCTATCAGTCTCTGAGACTGATAGCTAAGTTCCACACACATGAGGACGGTCTCAACAAGGATCTTGGGTTCATGTCGCACTATCTGTAACCCCCAACACTTGCCTAGGTTTGCAAAACCTCACTCACTGTGCTGTCTGGAGACAATACACATCTCTTTAACCTGTGGTCAGTGCTCCTTCCACTCACATTGTCGGCCACTTCAAGACTTGAACAGCAGGTTAGGTGTAAAGATTCGCATTCTAATAAGTAATCTGTAAACTGTCTGTGCTTTATATGCTCTGTCTGAGGCCAGAACTCTCCATTCACCTGACGAAGGGACTAACCCGAAAGCTTGTGTGTTTACTATCAAATAAATCGGTTGGACTAAAACCTAGTGTTGTCAGATTTTTTACTGTGTTCCTCCCACAGTCCAGAGATGTATGGGTTAGGTTGATTGGCCATGCTAAACTGCCCCTCAGTGTCAGGGGGATTAGCAGGATAAATGCATGGGGTAACAGGGATAGGGCCTGGGTGGGATACTTATCGGTGCAGACTTGATGGGCCAAATGGCCTCCTTCTGCAAGTTCATAGTGAAATGTTAACTCTGTTCCTCCCTCCACAGATGCTGCCAGACCCACTGAGTATTTCCTGTTCTCATTATCTGTTTGTTATCTCATTGCTGTTTTGCAAGAACTTCCTGTGAGAGAATTGGGCTGCCCTGATTCTTACCATACATTTCAGAAGTACTTTGCTGGTTATAAAGTGGGCGTCCCTGGGGATCATGAGAGGTGCTACATAAATGCAATTCCTTCCCTGTCTGGAGGCACGGGCCTGCTAGAACACTCATTCTGCAGATGTTTGTGATACCTCGCCCCAGTGGCCACTGGTTATGTCAGTAGGCTATTGGCCATGTTTAAGCATTAAGACCCAGTCCAATTCTGTTCACGCACAATGTGACAATCTCTCACATTTCCTGTGATGAACAACTAGGGGATTTTCACAGTAACTTCATTGCAGTGTTAATGTAATCCTACTTGGGACACTAATAAATAAACTTTAAAACAAATTCACAAGCAGCATGCTTGGCAGAACTGAATCAGAAAGCAATTGGAAAGTTGGATCAGTGAGGGGGTGATATGGTATTTTTGTGTTCAATCCCACACTTTAGGAAGGATGTCAAGGTGTAGAAAGAGTGTGGAACGGAGAATTAAGAATGAGACCTCAGTCAAGTGGGGAATCTTGGGTTGTTCCAATTCTCGTAAAGAATGTTAAAAGGAGATTCGATAAAGGCGATCAAAATCATGAATGGTTTTGAACGGCGAATAAGCAGAGACAGTTTTTAGTGGATAAAGGATTACTAACCAGGGGATACAAATTTGAGATGACTGGCAAAGGAGCAATAGCAAGATAAAAGAATGGAGGTTGCTGGAAGCAGGTTCAGTGAGGATTTGGATAAATACTTCATGGGTCAGGAAGCCTCTAGATTAAAGAGCAGGTGAAAGGGACAAATTCAAGAGCTTAGCAACAAACTGACACAGGCACGATGGGCTGAAAGACCTCCTTCTGTTCTCTATTTGAACTTAACACAAATAGACCACAAATCTGCATTCCCCCTGGTTAGTTTGACCCAAGATCAAAACGTATCATTTTTCTTAAATCCATTTCTTCCAAATGCTTTCCAGTTCAGTACAGTGCTGTCAGTTGTTGGTTATGTATAATAGCCCTGGGCATTGCTTGGCGTAAGTGGGGCCAAGGATTTTCCATCAGATGGCAATGGTTTTTAATCAAGCATCTTAACTGTTCACAGGAAACTCTACCATCATAACAATGCCCAGCTGGGTATGTCTCTGATGAGGGCTGGTGTCACACACTGGCACGCTGGACTCATAGAACCCGCTCACGCGATGATTTGCCAAGCGAATGGGATTCTCCTGGTGACACATGGCCCCTCCCATCCAATCACCAAGGATGTTGAGGTTAGTTTGAAAAGCAGTATTGCAATTGGAGCTGAAGATTTATTCTGCGACCGTGTTCGAATCTACAGTACAACGCATTCCTGTTTGATTCTCTTCGAAGCTGGACCAAGGTTTCTACTCTGCATCCGGTCTGACACCAACACAGTACAACCCACTTGTATTAGTCAATTGGCTACCATTAGGGTTGGGCATGTAGTGGTGCAGTGGTATTATCACGAGACCAGTAATCCAGAGACCTGGGCTAATCCTGTAATTACATGTTCTAATCCCACCATGGCAACCAGTAAATTCAGTTAATTAAATCTGGAATTGAAATGTTTGTCTTAGTACCATCTTAGGACCATGTGACAAGGTTCTTTAAGGGAGGCTGATCAAGGAGGTAGGATCCATGGGATTCAAGGCAATTGGCAAATTGGATCCAAAATTGGCTTGGTGTCAGGAAACAGAGGGTGATGGTCGAAGGTGTTGGGGATATGATTATTAAGTTCGCAGATGACATGGAAATTGGTGGTGTGGTAAATAATGAGGAGGAATGGATCAGTACCTGGGACTTCGATGTTGGATCAGTACCCGGGACTTCGATGTTGTGGCCATTTCAGAGACATGGATAGAGCAGGGGCAGGAATGGATGCTGCAGGTCCCGGGGTTTAAATGTTTTAGTCGAAGTAGAGAAGGAGGTAGAAGGGGGGGAGGGGTAGCATTATTGGTCAGGGATTGTATTACAGTGTCAGAGAGGAGGTTTGATGAGGACTTGTCTGTTGAGGTAGTATGGGCGGAGATTAGAAATAGGAGAGGAGAGGTCACCCTGTTGGGAGTCTTTTATAGACCTCCTAAAAGTTCTAGAGAGGTTGAGGAAAGGATTGCGGAGACGATCCTGGTTAGGAGTGAAAGTAATAGGGTAATTGTTATGGGGGATTTTAACTTTACTAATATTGATTGGAATTGTTATAGCTCTAACTCGTTAGAGGGGTCAGTTTTTGTGCAAAGTGTGCAGGAAGGTTTTTTGACTCAGTATGTAGATAGGCCAACTAGAGGTGAGGCTATATTGGATTTGGTGCTGGGAAATGAGCCAGATCAGGTGTTGGATTTGGAAGTTGGTGTGCATTTTGGTGATAGTGACCACAATTCGGTTACGTTCACCTTAGTGATGGAAAGGGATAGGCATGAACCTCGGGCCAGTGGTTTTAGCTGGGGGAAGGGTAATTATGAGGCTATTAGGAGAGAATTAGGAAGCATAGGTTGGACTAGGAGATTACAGGGATTGGGAACGTCCGAAATGTGGAGTTTTTTCAAGGAGCAGCTACTGCGAGTCTGTGATAGGTATGTCCCTGTCAGGCTAGGTGGAATTGGTAAGGCTAGGGAACCGTGGTGCACCAAAAAAGTTGATTCGTTGGTTAAAAAGAAAAAGGAGGCTTATGTTCGGATGAGACGTGAGCACTCGGATAGTGCACTAGAGAGCTTTAGATTGGCTAGGAGGGAGTTGAAGAGCGAGCTAAGGAGGGCTAAAAGAGGACACGAGAAGACTTTGGCTGATAGGGTTAAGGAGAATCCTAAGGCGTTCTATAGGTATGTCAAGAACAGAAGGTTGGTTAGGGCAAGGTTAGGGCCAGTTATAGACGGCAGAGGGAAGTTATGTGTGGAACCGGAGGAGATTGGTGAAGCATTGAACCAATATTTCTCTTCGGTGTTCACGCAGGGGGACATGGATATAGCTGAGGAGGACACTGGGTTGCAGGGGAGTAGAATTGACAGTGTTACAGTTGATAAGGAGGATGTGCTGGATATTCTGGAGGGTCTGAAAATAGATAAGTCCCCTGGTCCGGATGGGATTTACCCCAGGATTCTCTGGGAGGCAAGAGAAGTGATTGCAGAGCCTCTGGCTCTGATCTTCAGGTCGTCGTTGGCCTCTGGTGTAGTACCAGATGATTGGAGGTTAGCGAATGTTGTCCCATTGTTTAAGAAGGGGAACAGAGACTTCCCCGGGAATTATAGACCGCTGAGTCTCACTTCTGTTGTGGGCAAGGTTTTGGAAAAAATTATTAGGGATAGGATTTATAGTTATTTGGAGAGTAATGAGTTGATTGGAGATAGTCAGCATGGTTTTGTGGCGGGTAGGTCGTGCCTTACTAACCTTATTGAGTTTTTTGAGAAAGTGACCAAAGAGGTGGATGGGGGTAAGGCAGTGGACGTGGTGTATATGGATTTTAGTAAGGCGTTTGATAAGGTTCACCATGGTAGGCTTCTGCACAAAATGCAGATGTATGGGATTGGGGGTGATCTAGGGAACTGGATTAGGAATTGGCTAGCGGATAGGAGACAGAGGGTAGTGGTTGACGGTAAATATTCATCATGGAGTTCGGTTTCAAGTGGTGTGCCTCAGGGATCTGTGTTGGGGCCACTGCTGTTTGTGATTTTTATTAATGATCTGGATGAGGGTATAGTTGGGTGGATCAGTAAATTTGCTGATGACACCAAAGTCGGAGGTGTGGTAGATAGTGAGGAAGGGTGTCATAGTTTGCAGGAAGACTTAGACAGGTTGCAGAGCTGGGCCGAGAGGTGACGGATGGAGTTTAATGCAGAGAAATGTGAGGTAATTCACTTTGGTAGGAATAACAGATGTGTTGAGTATAGGGCTAACGGGAAGACTTTGAATAGTGTGGAGGAGCAGAGGGATCTAGGTGTATGTGTACATAGATCCCTGAAAGTTGGGAATCAAGTAGATAAGGTTGTTAAGAAGGCATACGGTGTCTTGGTGTTTATTGGTAGGGGGATTGAATTTAGGAGTCGTAGCGTTATGTTGCAACTGTACACAACTCTGGTGCGGCCGCACTTGGAGTATTGTGTGCAGTTCTGGTCCCCACATTACAGGAAGGATGTGGAGGCTTTGGAGAGGGTGCAGAGGAGGTTTACCAGGATGTTGCCTGGTATGGAGGGGAGATCCTATGAGGAGAGGCTGAGGGATTTGGGGTTGTTTTCGCTGGAAAGAAGGCGGCTAAGAAGGGATCTTATTGAAACATATAAGATGACTAGAGGTGTAGATAGGGTGGATAGTGATAGCCTTTTTCCTCTGATGGAAAAATCTAGCACGAGGGGGCATGGCTTTAAACTAAGGGGGGGTAGTTATAGGACAGATGTCAGGGGTAGGTTCTTTACCCAGAGGGTGGTGAGGGATTGGAATGCCCTGCCTGCTGCAGTTGTAAATGCGCCTAGTTTGGGGGCGTTTAAGAGGTCTGTGGACAGGTTTATGGACGAAAAGGGATTGGTTTAGGTTAGTGGGTCATTGTTGTTGTTTTTTTTTAACTGGTCGGCGCAACATCGTGGGCCGAAGGGCCTGTTCTGCGCTGTAATGTTCTATGTTCTATGTTCTATGAAAGCCTTAGGATGCAATCTTACCAGCCATGCATGCCACATGCCTGCCACAGCGAGGTTGGAAAATTTGGTGGCCAGCCAAATCTCCATTCGCTGCAGAGGAATGGGAAAAATCTGCTGTCGAGGGGCCGGGACCCAGGTTTGATTCCTGGCTTGTGTCACGCCTTGTGTGGAGTCTGCACACTCTCCCCATGTCTGTGTGGGTTTCCTCTGGATGCTCTGGTTTCCTCCCACTGTCTAAAGATGTGTAGGTTAGGTGGATTGGCCATGCTAAAATTGTCCCTTAGTGTCCAAAGATGTGTAGATTAGGCGGACTAGCCATGCTAAACTTGTCCCTTAGTATCCAAAGATGTGTAGGTTAGGGAGATTAGTGGGATAAACGTGTGGGGTTGTGGGAAGTGGGCCTGCTCTGTTGGAGAGCTGGTGCGGACCCAATGGGCCTAATCAGCAGTAATGATTAATTGAATTGTGCCTGTCTCACAGACCATGCGGTGCCAGACGGAAATGGAGCTGCGAATGTTCAAGGAGAATGAATTCCTTTATCACCAGATGAGAGAGGCAGCCCTGAAGAATCAAAAAATGCAAATGATGGCTGAGCCAGCTGCCGAGTACGTCAAGGAGCTTTTCCACAGGAAGAAATAAAAAATGTTTGCGTTTGTTTTTTTTTTGCTGCGGGAGTACTGGATCGATTAAGTGTGTTGCAACTGGTGGTCGAAGGTTGGGTGTGGGACAAAAGCGAGGAGAGTTCAGTCGCAATCAGAACTCGTCAATCACCCATATGAAAAATTGGACAGCGCTTCTCCCTCACAAAATGGTATTTGGTGCAGTCATGTATTTCCACGTGTCACTTGTAAAGCAAACTGTTTGTCTAACGTGCTTTTCACAGCATTAGGGGAGTCAGGGTGAGATGGGGTGGAGAACTGGACGTACGGGGAGTAACTTTAATCGGGGTGGAATCCCAGTTTTACATTTTACTCACTCTCACGCTCCATTCATTTCAATGGACATTGGGCAGTGAGCGAGTAGCCAAAGAGGGGTAAATAGGGTTAGGTTAAAATTACTCCCCAGACAGATCGTTTTTTTTCTCTCTATTATGGTGCTCAGTGGTCTACAAGTGCAGCTCTCCTCAATTGCTTTTTTTTTTACCCCATTCAGTGCGTTGTCAATCCTGTCCTGGGTCAGTTCATACCGGACCCCTGAGGTCTCTTTGTTCCCAGTAGTTAGGGGAAAGAGAAAAGAAATCCTGTTTGGAGGTATGATCCTCACCTCCTCCCCCTCCCCTTAGACTGTTAGGAGGTTGTAGGAACATTGTGCGGCCGACAATGACACACTACCACTCTAACAACACTGGAATCGATCGCAAGGTACCTTTGTGCTGAGCAACATATGGCGATGTGCAGATGGGATAGGCCAATCTGGCAAGAGTGATTCAGATTCGTAAGTTCTTCATAAGATATAGGAGCAGAACTAGGCCATTCAGCCCATCAAGTCTACTCCACCATTCACTCATGCCTGCCTCGCTCCTCATCCCCATTTTCCTGCTTTCTCTCTGCAACTCTTCAACCCATTACCAATTAAAAATCTGTCTAACTCCTCCTTAAATTCACCCACTGTCCCAGCATCCACTGCACTTTGGGGCAGTGAATTCCACAGATTCACATCCCTTTGGGAAAAGTAATTTCCCCTCAACTCTGTTTTAAATTTGCTACCCCTTATCCTAAGACTATGACCTCTCGTCCTAGGATGCCCCACAAGAGGGAGCACCCGCTCCACGTCTACTTTATCC
This sequence comes from Carcharhinus amblyrhynchos, assembly GCF_965287045.1. Taxonomy (NCBI): domain Eukaryota; kingdom Metazoa; phylum Chordata; class Chondrichthyes; order Carcharhiniformes; family Carcharhinidae; genus Carcharhinus; species Carcharhinus amblyrhynchos. The sequence goes on from NC_137324.1 coordinate 16,623,541, forward strand.
ACACTTTTTATCATCTTGTATATTCGATCTCCCCTCATTCTTCTAAATTCCAGAGAGTATAGGCCTAAACTGTTCAATCTCTCTTTGTACGACAAACCCCTCACCTGTGGAACCAATCTAGTGATCATAAGATTCATAGGATTGTACAGCAAATAAAGAGGCTATTCAGCCCATTGAGCTTGTGGAAGCTCATGAAAAGAGCTATCCGTTTAGTCCCAATAAATCTGCTCTTTCCCAATAAATTTGTTACCTTTTAAAGCAAACTCCCCATTTTCTTTTGAAAGTTGCTATTGAATTGGACCCTTCCAGCCTTTTGTGTTCCAAATCATAATATCACTGTTTCTTCATTGTCACTGGGATAAAAATCCTAGAATTCCTTCTCCATAGCACTCTGAGTGTACCTACACCACAGGGACTGCAGCGGTTCAAGAAGGCAACTCACCACCACCTTCACAAGGTCACTAGGGATGGGCAATAAATTCCGGTCTAGCCAGCGATACCCACATCCCATAAAATGAATTTTTAAAAATTTACTGTGTCAAAAAGAAATCTCTTCCCTGACCCCCGTCCCCACATCCCGTTTTCCACTCCCACCCACTCCCCATCCCTCATCTCACTCTCCTTCCAACTCTTGGGGAAGAAAATAATAGATGGAACAGCCCTGACGACTAGATCTAGTGATACCCAGACCGAGCACCTATCTCTCATTTGGAATGAGCGATTTGTACATGTGTAAGCCTTGTGGTGACCATGACTCCGTGCTCTCTCAGACTTTCCAATGTAAATCAGAATCTTAAATGTTGGAAACTCCAGTGTCATGGATCAGCTGAGCAAATCCTGACTGGAAGACCTGGAGCTTCATCAAGCAGAGAAGACAGGTGTTAAAGGGAAAGGTGGACTGAGCGTTAATTGCTTAACCTACCCCCCACCCCATTTCTCAGACTTTGGTGGGGTTAAGAAATGGAATGAATCCAATTTTCATTCATTTTACATTGCGGTCCCTGAGGTGTATGTACAGCCACATTGCTGTTGGGGAGGGAATTCCAGGATCCTGCACCAAGCAACTGTGAAGGAACAGTGGCACTGGAAACTCAGGGATGGGTCTGACTTTATCATTTCCTCAGCTCAAAAGAATTGTTTTGTTTAAAAAAGTGATTTAAAAAAAAACCTTTGAAAGCAGGTATTATAAACTTGTGCCAAGAGAAAGGCGAGGAGACAATCTTGTCATTTTTGTTTTCAGACAGACATTTTTGGCCTCAGAGATGTAAAGATTTTAGTTCCTAAAGTTCCTTGATTTACACCCTTTGCAAAGTGCGGCATAGTGGTATTGTCACTGGACTAATAGTCTAGTAGGCCCAGGACAATTATTAGGGGACATGAGTTTGAAACCCACCATGGCAGATGTTGAAATTTGAATTCAATAAAAAAAAATCTGGAATTAAAAACCACTGCTGTCAAAAAAAATCTGGTTCACTAATGTCCTTTAGGGAAGGAAATCTGTTGTCCTCACCTGGTCTGGCCTACATGTGACTCCAGGGCCATGTGGTTGACTCTTAAATACCCTCTAAAAGTTGAAGGGTAATTAGGCGTGGGCGATAACTGCTGGCCCACTCAGCAATATCCATTTCTCAGGAATGAATTTAAATTTTAAGAAGCATTAAGAGAGAATCTCCAACCTCACCCATGTATCACACATATACTGTTTGTGTGGGGTTTACACATTCTTCTTGTGTCTGCGTGGGTTTCCTCCGGGTACTCCGGTTTCCTCCCACAGTCCAAAGATGTGCGGGTCAGGTTGATTGGACGTGCTAAGAAATTGCCCCTTAGTATCCAGGGATGTGTAGGTTAGAGGGATTAGTGGGTATAATATGTAGGGATATGGGGGTAGGGCCTGGGTGGGATTGTGTTTGGTGCAGACTCGATGGGCCAAAGGGCCTCTTTCTGCACTGTAGGGTTCTATGGTTCTAAGCATATGACCAGTTTTGGGGCCGGAAATAGACTCTACTTTGAATCTTGCTGGGGATGCACCTCGGAATATACTTGTCTGCTTTGCTCTCCGCTCTCAGTCCGAATAAGTCACACTGCTTCTCCCACCCAAATGTCCGTAATTCAAGAGAATCTGATGTTTCAGAAAATCAGGTAGATTGGCATAATTCTCCCATTGGCTGAGGGAATTGCGGTTTTGATACTGTGCCAGTGATCCAAAAACCTGCACCTGAGAACATAGATTCAAATCCCATCACAGCCAACTGGGGAATTTGAACTTAAATAAATCTGGAATCAAAAAAGTAGTGTCAATAATAGTGTCGAAGAAACTAGGAGTCACTAAAACTCAATTCGTTCATAATGATCTTTGGGAAAGAAATTTACTATCCTTACCGGGTCTGGCCTATATGTGACCCACTCCAAAATGTTTAGCTCTGAACCAAAATGGTCCAATAAGTCACTAGTTGGATGGCAGTTCACAATCACTGTTTGCTTGAAGGTGAATGGGTAACAATTGCTCACCTTGCCAGTGCTGCCCACATTCGTTGAATGAATTAAATAACATATTGATGCAAGAATAAAAACAATCATTTTTTTTAGGTCATGTAAGACCTTCCCAGTTCCCTACACAGCCCTTTGGTATGATGGATTACACTTCTGGTCAAATGAATTGTCCTGGACATGAAAAGTAAATGAATAGTGTACGCAATTAAATTCACACTAGCCTTCCACTATCTCACTGAATAGGTTTACAATAACATTTTTACACTGCTTTGTTGTCTCCTTGTTCTTTAAGCTCCGCCAGTCTACTAAATGCCTGAGCGCACTTTGTAATAAAACAAGTATTAAGCTAACAAAGGGCATTAGGTGAAAAGAAATAAAGATATTACATGAAATGGTTTAATTATATTTGTCAAGTCAAATGCTATGTACTTGATCAAACAATGCCAGCTGCAAACATCTGAAATAAAAAGTTTTATTTAAAGGAACCTTGTGGCTTTCTCCTGATTGTGGCTAGATTTTTTTTAACATCAATATATCTGAACTGTCTCCTACACTGGGATTCCTTCTTCCCTCTTATAGAACATAGAACAATACAGCACAGTACAGGCCCTTTGGCCCTCGATGTTGTGCCGAGCTTTGTCCGAAACCAAGATCAAGCTATCCCACTCCCTATCATTTTGGTGTGCTCCATGTGCCAATCCAATAACCGCATGAAAATTCCTAAAGTGTCCAACTCCACCATCACAGCAGGCAGTGGATTCCATACCCCAACCACTCTGAGTAAAGAACCTACCTCAGGCATCCCTCCTGTATCTCCTACCATGAACCTTATAGTTATGCCCTCTCTATCATCTTTGGGCTGTGGGTGAAAATAGGAGGACCCAGAGGAAACACATGCAGACAAGGGAAGAACATGCAAACATCATCTGTGCTACCCTCATCAATATCATAGAATCCAATCCCTACAGTGCAGAAGAAGGCCATTCAGCCCATCAAGTCTGCACTGACTCTCTGACAGAGCATCTTATCCAGGCCCTTACCCCGTAACCCCATGTATTTACTCCACTGATCGCCTAACCTACACATCCTGGGTCATTAAGGGGTAATTTACTATGGCCAATCTACCCAACCTGCACATCTTTAGACTATGTGAGGAAATCCGAGCACCCGGAGAAACCCACGCAGAATTTATTCTGCTCTGATGCTTCAACATTGTGCTAGATTATTGATGAGAAATGGTTTGCACAGGATTATGTTGAGGTCACATCACCCAAGCAATTCTTTACAGCTGGCCTATGCTGTCTTTTTATAGAATAGAACCCTCACTGTGCAGGAAGAGGCCTTTCAGCCCATTGAGTCTGCACTGACTCTCTCCAAATGAGCATCCTACCCAGGCCCACACTTATACCTATAACCCATTCATATACCATGGTCAATCTCCCTAACCTGCACATCATTGGACACTAAGGGGCAATTTAGCATGTCTAATCCACCTAACCCACATATATTTGGACTGTGGGAGGAAACCAGAGCATCCGAAGGAAACCCACACAGACAGTCATCCATGGCTGGAATTGAACCTGTGTCCCTGGCATTGTGAGATAGTAGTGCTAACCGCTGCACCAGGACTGAGTATGAGGAGAGATTAAGTTGGTTAGGATTACATTCGCTGGAGCTAAGAAGAATGAGGGGAAATCTCATATCAAATTCTAACAGGACTAGACAGGATAGATGCAGAAAGGATGTTCCCAGATCTAAGTGTCACATGCTGAGGATATAGTGTACACCATTCAGGACTGAGTTGGTGAGATCATTTCTTCAGCCAGAGGGTGGTGAATGTGTGGAATTCACCATCACAGCAAGTAGCTGAGGTAAAAATGTTGTACGTTTTCATGGAGGAGTTAGATATAGCTCTTAGGGCTAAAGGAGTCAAGGGATATGGAGAGAAAGTGGGATCACGGTATTGATTTTGATAATCAGCCACAATTATAATGAATGGCAGAACAGGCTCAAAGACCTTTTATTCCTATATTCCTTGGGGTACAGTTGATCAAACATATGGGGGTGGGGGAAAGGGACCAGGCCATTGTGTTGAATGATCAGCCATGATCATAATGAATGGGGGAAGCAGGTTCAAAGGGCCAAATGGCCTACTGCTACTCCTAATTTCCTTTGTATTTGTTTCCCCACAAAAATAATTCACCCTTCCTTGTTTTAAAAGGCTTTAGTTGTTCAGACACCCTATCATAGTGTGAGCCACAATGAACAGTTGGATCCTTCAGAGTCCAGTATTTGATCTGTTATGCTGGCATTAATAGAGTTACAAGGAAATTCAAAGTGAGGACAACTTCTTGTGGCACAGTTCATTCATTAAAAAGTGCATTCATTAACAGCTATGAAGATCCTTAGAGATGCTAAGGGAGGGATGTCTCATCTTTTCTAATAGGGGTTTACGATCAGTAGTTAGTGAAATTATTGGTGGAATTTTTTTTGATAAGCGAGGGGATTAAGGGTTATGGGGAGAGGGTGGGAATGTGGAACTGAGCCACAACAGATCAGCCATGATCTTATGAATGGCAGGGTAGGCTTGAAGGGCTAGATGGCCTACTCCTGCTCCTATTTCTTATGTTCTTATCCAAAGGTGAGTGCCATCTACTTGTGGTTAGTGAGCATATCTTTTCTACATTAGTTAGGGCTCTTGAAGCAAACATTCATTGTATGTGACAAGACAGCTCCAATATCATAGGGAGATGCATCACATGCCAAAATGTTACAGCAGCACAGTAGTTAACACCACTGCCTCAGTGCCAGGGACCTGGGTTCAATTCCTGGCTTGAATCACTGTGTGGAGTTTGCATGTTCCTTGGTCTGTGGGTTTCCACCTGGTGCTTCAGCTTTCCCCTCAAACAGCCTGAAAGGCATGCTTGTTAGGTGCATTGACCCAAACAGGCACAGGACTATGGTGACCAGGGGAATTTCATTGCAATGTTAATTTAAGTCTTACTTTTGACAATCAAAACTTTGTCATGTGAAAAATAGAGTAAAATGCAGGTGACTGGTCTGAGTGCCAACAAACAGCTGAGTCTGATGCATGGAGTGAGGAATGGTAGCCCCTTAATCCAAACCTATTGAGCTACAGAAAATCTCAACACCAGGTTAAAGTCCAACAGGTTTATTTGGAATTATGATCTTGAGTATTGCTCCTTCATCAGGAGAGGGGTTTGTGGTGAAACTTGTGATGCCAAGTAAACCTGTTGGACTTTTAACTTGGTGTTCAGACTGCTTACTGTGCCCACCCAAGTGGGGTGCTAGCATCCCCACATTATGGCTATTGAGCAGCCATGGAGATGCCAGTGTTGGATTGGGGTAAACATACTAAGAAGTCTCAACACCAGGTTAAAGTCTAACAGGTTTATTTAATAGTAAACCCACTTGTTTACTATTAAATAAACCTGTTAGACTTTAACCTGGTGTTGAGACTTTGGTATTTGAGCAGCAACAAGGACAAACTTAAAATCCTTGTGGGAAATGGAACTTTAATTTTAGTAAAAAAGTCAACACCTATTGTATGATAAATATAAGCCTTGAGCCAAGACAATTGGATGGAATGGATGAGCTCCAGGCTCAAGGAGCTGAATGTTGAAGTATGATGACAGCTGCTTAAGGGAAAGGCAACAACTCCAACTGAAATCGGATCAGAGAACTTAAAGTAAACCTGAAACTGTTTTAACTTGAAACATCCTCCAATTGTGGTGCCAGGTTACTATGGAAATGAGTGATGAAACTTTCTGCAATGGAGCAAAACATTTTCCACTGGGGCAGGAACAGGAGTGATAAAATCAAAAACTCTGAACATGTTGGCATAAATACATGATTGTTGCCTCCCCAGTCCAGTCAGTCAGTGACTGGGCACATTGCTGCAGCCCAATGTTTGATGCACTAACATCTGATACAGGCTCTTTAGCCTAATTCTCCTCCACCACAACCAAAATCCATTTATTTCAGTCTGATGTCATGCTGGCAAGCAGACCTCCCGGGGAGGACAGGTGAAGTTGCTGCCAGGGCAGGGACATTGTTTGCTTTGCCTATAGGCAGAAAAAGCCAATCTTGTTGGCAGCTTCAAAAACTTCCTGCTTGACATCAGCCTTTGCTGACATTGGGGAAATTCCACTAGAACCTAAACCACAAAAATCTTCATCTCTTAAAATAGGCTCCAATACTGGAGCCTGCCTTCAGCCTACACCAAGATATAAAAACCATACTTCTGAACCTTAGTTATACAAACAACAGTTGGAAGATGACCATAATGTTTGGTATACCATGTGAAAGTCCACAAATAGACTAGTCATGTCACAGATTTGTGCACAAGTTTTTATTTTCACAATGACAAACTACAGGTGATCTTCTTCAACATCTGGCTCTTGAATTTTTTTGCTTATTTGTCTGTAAACAACATTCCCAAAAGTGATTGTCTGAAAGAGATGAGAACAAGTGGTTGAAGTAGTGGTGAAATTGGTGTTATAGAGGCATGAGGCTTAGGGTATGGATAGGAGGCCTATGTACATTAGTAAGTGAAAGCATCAACACAAACCAATTCTTTGGAGGAAGTACTGGAAACATTCTGCACAAGAACATAAGAACATAAGAAATAGGAGCAGGAGTAGGCCATCTAGCCCTTCGAGCCTGCCCCGCCATTCAATAAGATCATGGCTGATCTGTCGTGGCTCAGTTCCACTTTCCCGCCCTCTCCCCATAACCCTTAATCCCCTCTCTTATCAAAAACCCATCAACCCGCTTCTTAAAAATATTTAGCGAGGCAGCCTCCACCACTTCAACGGGCAGAGAATTCCAGAGATTCACCACCCTTTGAGTGAAGAAGTTCCTCCTCAACTCCGTTCTAAACCGCCTCCCCTTTATCTTGAGGCTGTGCCCCCTAGTCCTACTGTCTTTTTTGAGCGGGAAGAGTCTCTCCACCTCTATCCTATCCATCCCATTCATCATCTTATACGTCTCAATGAGATCTCCCCTCATTCTTCTAAACTCTAACAAGTACAAGCCTAGTTTATTCAGCCTCTCCTCATAGCTCAATCCCCTCAACTCCGGTATCAGCCTAGTAAACCTCCTCTGCACTCCCTCCAGGGCCAAAATATCCTTGCGCAGGTGCAGTGCCCAAAACTGCACACAGTACTCCAGCTGCAGCCTCACCAATGCCCTATACAGCTGCAGCAAGACCTCCCTACTTTTATATTCAATCCCCCTCGCTATGAAGGCCAGCATCCCATTCGCCTTCCTGACAAGTCACTCAAGTATTTTGTCTTTCAATAGGATGTGGGTAATAATGGTCAGAGCAGCAGTTATTGCCCATCTTTAATGTCCCTTGAAGTGAGTGGCTTACTAGACTATAGTCAACCATTGTGGGTCTGAAGTCTCCTAGGCCAGACCAGGAAAGGACAGCAGATTTCCTTCCCACCTCCCCCAAAAAAGTGAACCCTGATTATCTGTTACCCAATTCCCTCAAATCTGCCCAGTTAGAATTCTCCCATGCTTTGCATCTCTGCCCCCTAGTGCAGCTATCAACTCTTCCCAGCTTTAAAAACTAGAGCAAGAAATAATCTTAAGCCTTTTAGACTCCTAACTTCAGGGATTATTGGACATGAAATTCCAAGATTTCCCTTTGTCAACACTTCATTATTGTATCTGTCTTCCCCAAATGCCAGGGGCTTCCAGACACTCACCTGACCAATTCAAGCCTTTGTGCTGTTTACCCCTTCCTCAATCTTAATTAATGTCTTCTACTTCTATGGGTGTGGGTATAAGCTGACTGGGCCAACATTTATTGCCCATCTTTAAATTGCAAAGGAAGTTACTAGGTGTCACCTGGGATGGAACATCAATTTAAAAGGTTGAATAGGCTTGGATTGTTTTTATTGGAGCAGATTGAGGCACAAGCTTGATTTGGTTATACTATATATTAATACACAATAAAGTATGCTTTTTCATGCTATAGACATAGGCAGCAGTGCCAACTTAGCCCTTGTCTCACAGCACCAGGGATCTGGGTTCAATTCCTGGCTTGGGTCAGCATGTGGAGTTTGCATATCCTCCCCATGTCAGAGAGTTTCTTCTGGTGCCTGCCACAGCCTGAAAGATGTGCTGGTTAGGTGCATGACCCAAACAGGCACTGGAGTGTGGTGACTAGGGGAATTTTACAGTAACTTAATGCAAGCCTTGTGATAAGGATAAGCTTATGCAGGGTAAGCTTATGCAGGGTGAGTGTATGGACAGGGAGCAGCTGCCCCCCTTAGTTGAAGGATCAGTCACAAGAGGACACAAATTCAAGATGAAGGGCAAAAAAGTTGATAAAAGGGATGGTCTTGAATGCACTGCCTGTGAGTGGAGGCGAGTTGCCTCATCTTTTATATACTACCTTGATGGTCACTTGGGCTGGCACCAATTGTGGGGGAAAAAGATTAGGCAGGTTAAGCATCAGACTCAATGGACTGGGGTCTCTGAAGCACAAGAATTCAGTGATTTATTCTAGCTGCTCCCCCATTCTGGCATGCACTTGTCTTCTCTTTGCTTTCACAATGAGAAGCTAACTTAGTTTTGCTGCCACAATATTCCACCCTAACCAATGTGTATTTTGTACAGTTTCCACCTGTGCCAGGAATTAAAAACTTCATAGACTATTTTCCAAATGCAGAGATGCTTAGGAAATCAAAAGCACAAAGAGATTTGGGAGTTCTTGTTCAAGATTTGCTTAAGATTTAAGATGCAGGTTCAGTTAGTAAGGCAAATGCACTGTTAGCATTCATGTTGCAAGGGCTAGAATACAAGAGCAGGGATGTACTTCTGTGGCTGTACAAAGCTCTGGTCAGAGACCATTTGGGGTACTGTGAGCAGTTTTGGGCCTCATGTCTAAGGATGTGGGGTTGGCCTTGGAAAGGGTCCAGGAGAGGTTCACAAGAATGATCTCTGGAATGAAGAGCTTTTCATGAGGAACAGTTGAGGACCCTGGGACTATACACATTGGAGTTAAGAGGGGATCATATTGAAGCTTATAGAATACTGAGATGAGGGATGTTTCCACTAGTAGGAAAGCAGAGTGCAACCCTTGAAAACAGATGAGGAATTGTGGAGCTCTTTGCTGCAAAAAGTTGTGAAAGCCAAGTCAGTCATTTAAGATAGAGATATAGGTTCTGATTAATAAGGGGATCAGGGGTTATGGGGAAAAGGAGAATGGGGTGGGGTTTATCAGCCATTATTGAATAGTGAAGTGGACTTGATAGGCTGAGTGGCCTAATTCTGCTCTCACGATCTTTCTTTTCTCTGGAAATCTGTCCAGCATTATCCTCTTATTTCAGTACTCCTACAATGTATGTGATACCTGGAATCTTTATATCCTCACTAGGTACAAGGGAACATAAGAACATAACATAAGAATAGGAGCAGGAGTAGGCCATCTAGCCCTTCGAGCCTGCCCCGCCATTCAATAAGATCACAGCTGATCTGTCGTGGCTCAGTTCCACTTTCCCGCCCTCTCCCCATAACCCTTAATCCCCTCTCTTATCAAGAACCCATCAACCCACTTCTTAAAAATATTTAGCGAGGCAGCCTCCACCACTTCAACAGGCAGAGAATTCCAGAGATTCACCACCCTTTGAGTGAAGAAGTTCCTCCTCAACTCTGTTCTAAACTGCCTCCCCTTTATCTTGAGGCTGTGACCCCTAGTCCTACTGTCTTTTTTGAGCAGGAAGAGTCTCTCCACCTCTATCCTATCCATCCCATTCATCATCTTATATGTCTCAATGAGATCTCCCCTCATTCTTCTAAACTCTAACGAGTACAAGCCTAGTTTATTCAGCCTCTCCTCATAGCTCAATCCCCTCAACTCCGGTATCAGCCTAGTAAACCTCCTCTGCACTCCCTCCAGGGCCAAAATATCCTTGCGCAGGTGCAGTGCCCAAAACTGCACACAGTACTCCAGCTGCAGCCTCACCAATGCCCTATACAGCTGCAGCAAGACCTCCCTACTTTTATATTCAATCCCCCTTGCTATGAAGGCCAGCATCCCATTCGCCTTCCTGACCACCTGCAAGCTGGGTTTTTGCGACTCATGCACAAGGACCCCGAGGTCCCTCTGCACCGTCACCTGCTGCAGTTTTTCGCCACGTAAGTAATAGTCCTTCCTACCATTTTTCCTACCAAAGTGGACCACCTCACACTTGCCAACATTAAATTCCATTTGCCATTTCCTGGCCCATTCGCCCAGCCTATCTAGATCCTTCTGCAGACTCTCCACACCCTCCACACAATTTGCCATTCCCCCAATCTTGGTGTCATCAGCAAATTTCGACACCCTGCACTCGGTTCCCTCCTCCAGATCATCTATATAAATGGTAAATAGCTGAGGCCCCAGCACCGACCCCTGGGGCACCCCACTAGTCACCAACCGCCAATCCGAATAGCACCCATTGACCCCCACTCTGCCTCCTATTTGACAACCAATCCTCTATCCATGCTAACACCCTACCCCCAACTCCATGTCCCCTGACCTTCTGCAATAACCTCTTGAGGTACTTTGTCAAACACCTTCTGAAAATCCAGAAAGACCACATGAAATCTTAGAGGATGGGAATAGCCAATGTTGTTCATTTGTTTGAGGGTAGCAAACATAATCCAGGCAATTACAGGCAGGTGAGCCTCATGTCAGTGTTTGGGAAGTTGGAGGATTTGCTCCCACTTGAAATAAATGAGTGTATCATCAAGAGGCAACATGGTTGTGTCTCACTAACATGAGTGAGTTTTAAGTGATGAAGATAATTGGTGAGGGTAGGGCAGTGGATGTTGTTTACATGGACTTCAGTAAGGCTTTTGACAAGGTCCCTCATGGCAGACTGGAGACACTGCTTGGGATCACAGGGACCTGAGCCAGTTCTGTATCTATCTTGCTAGTCAAAGGCAGAGGGTAACAGTGGAAGAGTATGTTTCTGAATGGAGGGCAGTGACAAGTGGTGTTCCTCAGGATCAGTGCTGGGACCTTTGCTGTTTGTAATATATAAAAAGAGGAAGATGAAACTGGTTTGATTAGCAAGCTTGTGGATGACAGGTTGGTGGATTTGCAGATGGTGATGGGGACCAGAAGATACAAATTGGTTGAGACTTGGGCAGAGATGGCAGATAGCATTTAATCCAGACAAATGAGGGTAATGCATTTGGGAAGGCCTAATAGATAGAAAATACAGTAAATGGCAGACCTTCAAGAGTATTGATGGTAAAGGGATCTTTGTGTAGGTACAGGTCACAAAGTGTCAATGCAGGTGGAAAAGTCAGTCAAGTAGGCATGCTTGCCATCAGCCAGGGCTTGGAATTTGATTGGCAGGTCATGTTGACACTTTATAGAACCCCAATTAGGCTGCACTTGGAATAGTGTTCAATTCTCATCATCACATTACCAGAAGGATGGAGGCTTGAGGGTACAGAAGATTTACCAGGGTGTTGTATGGTATGGAGGGCATTAGCTAAGAGGAGAGGTTAGAGAAACTTGGTTTGTTCTCATTGGAATGAGGTTGAGGGGCAAGCTGATAGAAGTCCAAGAGGAGTGACATGGACAGAAGCTTTCCCTCTAAGGAAAAAGTCAATTACTAGGGGGCATAGGTTTAAGAAGGGGACAAGTTTGAGGGGATTTTTTCTTTTTAGAAAAAAAAAAGAGGGTGGTGGTGTCACCTGGAACTTGCTGCTGGGGAGGTGGAAGCTGACAATAGTGATCACTGACTACCTCAAATGTCCTCATGGATGCAACATCAGGTTCTGCTGATTGCAAAACCTTGAGCACAGTAGCTGATCCCACATGGGCACAGCATGTGCCTGAAGTTCTGCCATTACTATTTAACTTTAGTTTGAACAATGTTGGAGCTACTGCCCTACTAGCCCTCCTGTTAAAAAGGAGGGCCAAGCTAACTTTTGAAAAGTGAAATAAAATGAAAGTTAGCTTTTCACTTCACATGGAGAAACTGCAGAACCTTCCAAACTCATGACCAAAGGCCAGAAAGAATATCTTGATTTTTGGACCCAAAGCTAGGAATTTTACCCAACACCATATTTAGGCAAGTCACCACCTGTCCAAGGGGGGAAATGACAGGTCATGATACCCATGCTTTAGTCCTGTGGGTATATGCTGCCTCAGTGCCAGGGATATGAGTTTGATTCCCAGCTTGGTTTATTGTGCAAAGTTGACATGGGTTTCCTTTGGCGCTCCAGTTTCCTCCCACAATCCACTGTTAGGTGTATTGGCCATGCTAAATTCTGTACCTGAACAGGTGCCAGAGAGTGTGGCAAGAAGGGGATTTTCACTAATTTCATTGCAGTGTTCATGTGGGCCTACATGACTAAAATTTAAAGGGTGTCTTTGCCACAGGTGCATACTATAGTGGCTCATTAAGTATTATGCTCAGTTGCAATTTCCCAAAAGAAAACATCATGCCTCCAATTTGACAGTTCCTCATTTGCCAATAGGAGCTATTTAAAAACTTACATTAGTCAGCTGATCCCCATCAAATTCTGCAACAGAAGTAAAGTCTTTTGCTTTAACTACTAGTTTATTCTCTCCTTCCAGGCTCATGGTGGCCTATAACAAATCAAAGTCAGATATTGAAAACTGAAACTCAATGTTCTTCTTGCACATGCTTGAAAACTAAGTGGTTAAAGTGAAACCAGAAACAGTAACTGGCTTACTCAAGCTCATTTCCTCCAAGAAATACCTTTATCTTATCTCCTGCAGGAGTTTGCATATGTGTCTCTTGTCCAAGGGTAAAGTTATTGACAAGGACTTGGTCACCAGTCTGGATAGCAATTATGAAGTCTTCCCCATTTTGGACTATTTTAGTAATTCTGTCCAGGCCTTTGATTTTTTCCATCATATCATCTGGGACACCTGCAAGTGAAGAGTGGGCCACATGTAGAAAACACTGATCAGGTTAATGGATTGATATCTCAAATAAAGTTGCCATATTGTATTAATATGCACAGGTTTTGTATGTGGAAGACAAGTTTTAACTAGAAGCAGTGTGCAAAGGCAAGAGGAGGGAAGACTAAAACAAGTTGTTGTTCTATGTGGTTCAAATCAGACCAAATTACATGGGCCAATTAGGCAGGTTGTGTTTTGGCTACTTACCTGGCAGGTCAAGACAATCATGCAGCAGGTTAATCTCCCAGGTTAACCTGGGAGGTTTAACCTCAAAAGGAGCACAAAAGGCTGAGAATGTAGCCCAATCCATCAGGCAAACTAACCTCCCACTGCCTCAGCAATGCAGCCAGCATAATTAGGGGTCCCACACATCTTGATAGTCTCTTCCACCTCTTCATTTGGTAAGATACAAAAAAGAGGTCACATCCCAACCAACTCAATTTAATAATAAATCAAACCTAGGTGTTGCCTGATGCAATTTCTCAGTTCTGTCTTTTGTCCAAGATAGGATATAATGCCTCATCAGGTCTTTGTGGGGAACCATAAATTGGAATCTGGCCAGCCCTCAGTGTACCCTAATGGGCACCAGATTTAATTTATTATTGTCACATGCATTAGCAGTGACAAGTATTGTTTCTTGCATACAAGACAATATACCATTCACAGAAAGTACAGAATGCAGTATTAGTCACACTACAGTCTAGAGAAAGACTAACTTAAATGCAAGGTAGGTCCATTCAAAAGTCTGACAGCAGCAGCAAGGAAGCTGTTCTTGGGTCAGTTGGTATGTGACCCCAGACTTCTGCATCTTTTTTCCCTCCAAGGGAAGAAGGTGAAAGATATCTGGGGTGCCTGGGGTCCTTAATTATTACCTGTTAAGGTACACCAAAGAAAGTGAAAACCTAAGCTAGGCTGTTCAGGAGCAGTGCCAAGAAGAAATTACACAAAGCATGTTTGTGGGAGTGGAGTTTGATTACAGGTAAAGCAAATGAGGCATAGGGAAACAAGAGTGTTTAAAATTAGTCCCTCAAGTAGGTTAGTGCCAAAAACCTCCTTCCTCATTTTGTGGCTGGGATTCTGCCACTAAGTAACTGAAGCTTTGGCTGGAATGCCATGAATGGTCTATCATTGGCATGGTGGTCAGCACTGCCTCAGCAGCAGTGACCTAGATTTGATTTCTGGCTTGGGTCACTGAGTGGTGTTTGCATGTTTTGTGTGTTTCCTCCCACATTCTGAAAGTGCATGTTAAGTACATTGAGTCAAACAGGCACCAGATTGTAGCATTGTAGTAATGTCATTGCAGTGTTAATACAAGTCTTACATGTGATAATTAAAAACTTTACTTCTTTCCTAGGCTTGTTTCATGACTGTATTCAGTCCCAAATAACTGCATTGAGGTTTTCCCCAATACAATGCCAGGCAGAGTAGATGCAAGATGGTTGTATGTGCTGACTATCATGGTCAGAGAATTAGTAATGGAGCGCATACACTTATTTAAAAAAAAAATCAGAATTGGGCCAAATGGCCTCCTCCTGCACTTTGAATTATAGAATTCAAAAAGAGAATTAATTGGATAGATAGCTTTAGCCAAGATCTGCATAGGAAATCAGAATATATTGTTTCTAGAAACAGAGACCAAGCAGAAAGACAAGAGTTAGCATTAGCACTTCAGACTAGATTCCACAAACATGTATATGGAGCAGCATGGTGGCAGTGTTATCATTGCTGCCTCACAGCACCAGGGACCTGGGTTTGATTCCCAGCTTGGGTCACTGTCTATGCAGACTTTTGCATGTTTGTGGGTTTCCTGTCAGTCCAGTTAGGTGGGCATTAGAACATGAACATTACAGTTCAGTAGAGGCCATTCAGCCCTCAATGTTGTGCCAACCAGAGACAATCTAATGACCCTCTAACCTAAACTATTCCAATGTTATCCATATGCCTATTCATCTGATCATTTGACCACCCTTAAAGTTAGCGAGTCCACAACTGCTGCAGGCAGGACATTCCACACCCTTACTACCCTCTGAGTAAAGAACCTACCTCTGACATCAGTCAGATAATTACCACTCCTTAATTTAAAGCTATGTACCCTCGTGTTAGCTG
The DNA here is from genome assembly GCF_965287045.1 of Carcharhinus amblyrhynchos. Classification (NCBI taxonomy): domain Eukaryota; kingdom Metazoa; phylum Chordata; class Chondrichthyes; order Carcharhiniformes; family Carcharhinidae; genus Carcharhinus; species Carcharhinus amblyrhynchos. Next base: position 16,639,103 of record NC_137324.1, read on the forward strand.
TCACCATCTGAGGAAAAAGGCTCTCACTATCACCTTATCTAATCCCCTGATCATTAGCCATGTTAAATTCTCATGTACCTGAACAGGCACATGTGGTAATGGGGGATTTTCACATTAATGTCATTGCCATACGAATGCAAAGCTTACTTGTAACTAATAAATGCACTTGCATTGCAATACTTCTCCAAAAACATTCAATCTAGTCTCATGGGAAACAATTAAGCTCCTCCATCCAATCTTTTGGATATTCTACAATAATTTCCAGCTTACCCAAAACTTCCATAAATAGTTCCACATTTTCTTGACTCTGGAGTTGATACTGTCCACTGAAGTCCATTATAATGATTCAGAATTCACAAGGGGTAGGGAGTACTTGTCTGGATCCTTTACCTGGAGCCAGCAAAACTATAAAAGAAATCAGGTTTTAGGTGAAATATTCATTTTATCTGGTAGGTCCAAAGGTTTGTTTCAAAAAGTCCCACAATTCATCTGATACCAATCCAATCCTTTTATGGATTTCCAATGAGTGCACAACTCATTGTGCCCAAATGGACTGCACATCTTCCTTCTACATGATACTATTGAAATAGTATCAAAAATAGAATCAATTAATCCCCAGGGCTCTTGCACTTATTCAACTATCAGAATGATATGCAGCACCTTCAATGGTTAGAAGGTGTCAGCACAAAGGTACTTCAGCCCATGCCTGCACTAGACACCAAGCACCTATCCTAATCCCACTTTCTAGCAGTTGGGTCTGTAGCAGCCTTGTCTGCTCTGGTATTTCAAGCATTCATCCAAATGCCTGGAAAGCTAAGCCACTAGTTACACAAGCCAAAGATCCAGCTTAGATTCCTTCTGGTAGGAACATTCTGTACCATTTGTTTCAATATCTAGCAACACTTCAGCTACTAAATGACTACTTTGGTTACCTACAATCAGTGCAGTTACTGCAAATGCTGTTTTTTCAGGCCCTTTTGTATACAATATTGCCTCTGCCATTACCTGCTCAATTGTTTTGCTAAAAGTGTAGTACTTTAAATCAAACCAGCTCCATTAAGCTCCTCAGTGTAAATCCAATGCAAAAAAATCTTAAAGCAAGTTCCTGCCTCCCTGTTCACTTCTCTGCCCAAAAACAAGGAACCAAGCAGTGATAGGAACTAGCCTACTCTGCAGAGGGACACTGAATCTAGCATTGTTCCCTGGTACTGTCCACTTCATCCAAGGGGAGTTCTACTCATCTCAGGTTACATTTATAAACCCACCATCTGGACCAACCTACACTGCAAACTAACCATACCTGTGGGTCACTAGTACTACACAAGGTCAATTAAAGATGGTGTTGACCTAGCCCCAAGGGATCTTAGGATGCTATTTTGGAAATCTCATCATGAACACATGGGTAAACCATTGTTAACAAAATTTTCTAGCATCCTCCATACCAGTCCCAGACATTTATTACAATTTAATACAGAAGAAAATGAACCAGCAATAAGTTGAAAATCAAGTCTGATTAGATGCTGGCAATGTTATTGGAACAGCCCAGGCAATACCCTCTATTCAGAGACAGAAAAGATCCAACTCATTTCAAATCAACCATTGGAAGATCAAAACAATTTTGATATATTTTTAGCACCACTAAGTTATAAAGAGGGGTTAGGTAAACTTAAGTTGTTTTCTCTGGAATAGACTGAGGGGTAGGGAGTGGCAGCAACTGTTTCCTTTAGTTGAAGGATCAGTTATTGGCAGGCAGGGGGCGAAAGAAAGAAAATTGGAGGAAAGAAAAAAGGTTACCCAGATGGTGGTGGTGACAGTCTGGACTACACCGCTTGGGGTGGTGGAGGCAGGGTGCCTCAAATCCTTTAAATACCTGGGCAAATACTTAGCAGACCACAACATTCAGGGGTACAGGCTAAGTGGGATTAGGCAGGCAGGCCCAGGCCTTTCACATATTGGTGAAGGCTTACAGGCCAAAAGGGCCTTTCTGCATTGTAGGAGTCAGTGACCTATTGTAGCTGAAAGTGGTTTCATCACCACTTGCCCAATTCCAGTTTGGAAAGTAACACATCATTTAAAATACATTAAAATTACATTTATTTTATTGGACAATTAGTTATTACAATTTCAGCCCTTTAGTTGCAGTTACCCAATTCATATGAGCCAGTGAGTCGTGTATTTAACACATCTAGCCTAGAAATTCAAAATTGCAAACTTAAATTGCTAGCTTCTTTGTCAAGAGACAAAGCAGTAAAGGATTTTTCATTATACAAGTATATTCAGGGTCAAATGAGACCATTTCTTTGTTTAAGTATGATTCATTGAAATACAATATTCTGATCAGAGTGGCTGAAGTTTCATTCAGCTCAAAAAAAACACATTTCCCCTTCAATGCTAGGCTAACTGTATTCCACAAAATAACATTGTAGCCTCACTGATGAAGTAGTACTTAAATAATTGATAGCCACTTGCAGCATAAAGCAATGCTTCATGAATAAGGAGGCTTGTTTAAAAGAAAGATTTTCCTTACAAGTTATCCCACCAAAAATATAGAAACACATTATAAGTCATAACAATGTTAATTAAGCCTTTTTTTTAAAAAAGAAAATGCTGCTCAGCTTAATGTAACTCTAACCAACAATTTACCATGGAGGACCAAGACTACATTTTAAAAAAGCTTTAACATTGGGTGAGCAAAAGGCAGGTTAACCCAACCAGGTACCATTTAAACAGCAACCAAAATTGCCTAATACCTTCAGAATAATAATTAAAAAAAAAAGCTAAATAGACTACTGAAAGCAAACAAAAAAGGGACAATTTATAGGAGCTTCATTTGGGCCACCTGATGGCATTCAGGGGAAAAATAAGAGCTTGTTAATTGAAATCACGATATTTTCAGAGGAATTCAGTGGGGAATGTCAGTGTTTAAACCCAACAATCAATTCTGGTTAAGTTTCAATTAAGAAATCAATTGGTAGGGGATCCTGTAGACCATTGAGAACTACAGGTTTACCTTTAATATCGGACTACTCAATTGTCAACTCTACTTCATGCTTGTCCTATTTGGCACAGGGTGGTGAATGGTAATATCACCAAGACAATTATAAAGAACTCCAAGGGAAGTGTTGAAACAGATGAAGATCGCACAACCTATAAAAATGAATATCTGTGATGAACAGCAAATGTCAATTTTGATATTTATATAGGTGGAGCATTCGTTGTTCTTGGCCAACACTCCCCCATTACTACAGAGTGTTAGAGTCTGGGAGAACTTCGGTGGGAAAGAATCATAGAATCCCTACACTGCACAGGCCATTTTGCCAATTGAGTCTGCAATGATTTTCTGACAGTATCACACCCAGTTCCTCCCCCCCATTCTATCCCTGCAACCCCAATGCATTTACCATGACAATCCCACCTAACCTACACATCTTGGGACACTATGGGACAATTTACCATGGCCACTTAACCTGCACATCTTTGGACTGGGGAGGAAACCCGACCACCCGGAAGGAGCACACACAGACACGGGGAGAACATGCAGATACCCGAGGCTGGAATTGAACCCAGATCCCTGGAGCTGTGAGACAGCTGTGAAGCAGTGAGGCATTGTGCCACTGTGCCTGAGATGCCCACTACCACACAAAGTCTTAAAATGGAGAATTCTGCTCATATTCTCCCGTTTTGAAAGACTACAAATGGCCTTCTGCTGAGCTGGATGAGATTCTGGGTATCCCACAAGTTCTTGAACAGTGGAATTGATGGCTCTCTCTGGGCCTTAGGTTCATCATGGAAACATCATGGTACAGAAGGAGGCCATTTGTCCCATTGAGTCCATGCCAATGACCAGATCAGCTGTGATCTTATTGAATGGCTGAGCAGGCTTGAGAGACTGTGTGACCTACTTCTGCTTTTTTTTAATCACTTGTGAGACATGGGCCTTGCTTGCTGGGCCAGCATTTATTGCCCATCCCTAGTTGTCCGAGGGCAGTTGAGAGTCAACCACATTGCTGTGGCTCTGGAGACAGACTGGGTAAGGACAGCAGATTTCCTTCCCTAAAGGACATTAGTGACCCAGGTGAGTTTTTCCAACAATCAAACATGATTGGACCATAAGAACGTAAGAACATAAGAAATAGGAGCAGGAGTTGGCCATCTAGCCCCTCGAGCCTGCCCCGCCATTCAATAAGATCATGGCTGATCTGAAGTGGCTCAGTTCCACTTTCCTGCTTTCTCCCCATAACCCTTAATTCTCTACCAAAAACCTATCTACCCGTGTCTTAAATATATTTAGAAGTTAAGGAGGAACTTCTTCACTCAAAGGGTGGTGAATCTCTGGAATTCTCTGCCCGTTGAAGTGGTGGAGGCTGCCTCGCTCAATATTTTTAAGACGTGGGTTGATAGGTTTTTGATAAGAGAGGGGATTAAGGCTTATGGGGAGAGGGCGGGAACGTGGAACTGAGACACGACAGATCAGCCATGATCATATTGAATGGCGGGGCAGGCTCGAAGGGCTAGATGGCCTACTCCTGCTCCTATTTCTTATGTTCTTATGTTCTTATGTTCTTACGAGGTAGCCTCCACCACATCAACGGGCAGAGAATTCCAGAGATTCACCACCCTTTGAGTGAAGAAGTTCCTCCTCAACTCCGTTCTAAACTGCCCCCCCCCCTTATCTTGAGGCTGTGCCCTCTAGTCCTGCTGTCCTTTCTGAGCGGGAAGAATCTCTCTACCTCTACCCTATCCATCCCATTCATCATCTTATATGTCTCAAGATTCCCCCCTCATCCTTCTACATTCCAACGAGTACAAACCCAGTCTATTCAGCCTCTCTTCATAGTTCAACCCCCTCATCTCCGGTATCAGCCTAGTGAACCTCCTCTGCACTCCCTCCAAGGCCAAAATATCCTTGCGCAAGTGCGGCGACCAAAACTGCACACTGTACTCCAGCTGTGGCCTCACCAGTGCCCTATACAGCCGCAGCAAGACCTCCCTGCTTTTATATTCAATCCCCCTCGCTATAAAGGCCAGCATCCCATTCGCCTTCCTGATCATCTGCTGCACCTGCAGGCTGGGTTTTTGTGACTCAAGCACAAGGACCCCCAGGTCCCTCTGCACCATAGCATGCTACAGCTTTTCACCCTTTAAATAGTAATCCTCCTACTATTATTCCTGCCAAAGTGGATAACCTCACACTTGCTTACATTGTACTCCATGGACCATGGTCACCAGTGGAGTGCCCCAGGGATCTGTCCTGGGAACCTTGCTGTTTGTGATTTTTATAAATGACCTGGATGAGAAAGTGGAGGGATGGGTTGGTAAGTTTGCCGATGACACGAGGGTCGGTGGTGTTGTGGATAGTTTGAAGGGATGTCAGAAGTTGCAGCGTGACATAGACAGGATGCAAGATTGGGCGGAGAAGTGGCAGATGGACTTCAATGCAGATAAATGTGTAGTGGTACATTTTGGCAGGTCCAATGGGATGAAAGAATATAACATTAGGGATAAGACTCTTAGCAGTGTGGAAGATCAGAAGGATCTTGGGGTCCGGGTTCATAGGACTCTCAAATCGGCTTCGCAGGTAGTGGATGTAGTTAAGAATGAATATGGTATACTGGCCTTCATCAATCGAGGAATTGAGTTTAGGAGTCGGGAGATAATGCTGCAGCTGTATAAGACTCTGGCCAGAACCCACTTGGAGTACTAAGCACAGTTCTGGTCGCCTCATTACAGTAAGGATGTGGGAGACATTGACAGGGTGTAGAGGAGATTTACAAGGACGTTGCCCAGATTGGGTGGCATACCTTATGAGGATAGGTCGAGAGAGATCAGTCTTTTCCCCTTGGAGAGACGAAGGATGAGAGGGGACCTGATAGAGGTTTATAAGATGTTGAGGGGTATTGATCGGGTGGATTCTCAGAGGCTATTTCCCAGGGCTGAAATCGTCGCTACGAGAGGACATAGGTTTAAGGAGCTAGGGAGTAGGTACAGAGGAGATGTCAGGGGTAAGTTTTTCACTCAGAGGGTGGTGGGTGAGTGGAATCGGCTGCTGTCATTAGCGGTGGAGGCAAATTCAATAGCGTCTTTTAAGAGACTTCTGGATCAGTACATGAGACTTAATAGGATTATAGGTAAGCCTAGTAGGTAGAGATATGATCGGCGCAACTTGTGGGCTGAAAGGAATGTTTGTGCTGTAGTTTTTCTATGTTCTATGATTCTTTACCCCATTTCAGTATGCAAATTAGCTGCCATCAATTCTACGTTTTAACAGTAACTGCATCTCAAAGGTCTTACATCCAGCATTAAAAATTTATTTATTAGTCACAAGTAAGCTTGCATTCACACTGCAATGATGTTACTGTGAAAATCCCCTAGTCGCCACACTCCGGTGCCTGTTCGGGTGCACTGCAGGAGAATTTAGCATGGCCAATGCACCTAACGAGCATGTTTTTGGAGTGTGGGAGGAAATCAGAGCACCCGGAGGAAACCCACACAGACAGAGGGGGAATTTGCAAACTCCACACAGACAGTGACCCAAGCTGGGAACTCAACCCGGGGCCACCGTGCTGCCTCACACCCGCCCCCCGCCATCACAACCCTCCAGTCTATCACTCAAACCAGCTTCCCATGCATTGACTGTCTGCCTCTGAAATACAGCCAGCACAATCAAGGACCCCACACACACAGACATTCTCTTCTACCTTCTTCCATCGGGAAAAAAAATAGAAAAGTCTGAGATCACGTACCAACCGACTCGAGAACTTCTTTCCTGTTGCTGTCAGACTTTTGAATGACCGTATGATATATTAAGCTGATCTTCCTCTACACCTTATTTGTAACTGCAACACTATATTCTGAGCCCTCTCGTTTCATAAGAACATAAGAACATAAGAAATAGGAGCAGGAGTAGGCCATCTAGCCCTTCGAGCCTGCCCCGCCATTCAATAAGATCATGGCTGATCTGTTGTGGCTCAGTTCCACTTTCCCGCCCTCTCCCCATAACCCTTAATCCCCTCTCTTATCAAAAACCCATCAACCCGCTTCTTAAAAATATTTAGCGAGGCAGCCTCCACCACTTCAACGGGCAGAGAATTCCAGAGATTCACCACCCTTTGAGTGAAGAAGTTCCTCCTCAACTCCGTTCTAAACCGCCTCCCCTTTATCTTGAGGCTGTGCCCCCTAGTCCTACTGTCTTTTTTGAGCGGGAAGAGTCTCTCCACCTCTATCCTATCCATCCCATTCATCATCTTATACGTCTCAATGAGATCTCCCCTCATTCTTCTAAACTCTAACGAGTACAAGCCCAGTTTATTCAGCCTCTCCTCATAGCTCAATCCCCTCAACTCCGGTATCAGCCTAGTAAACCTCCTCTGCACTCCCTCCAGGGCCAAAATATCCTTGCGCAGGTGCGGCGCCCAAAACTGCACACAGTACTCCAGCTGCGGCCTCACCAATGCCCTATACAGCTGCAGCAAGACCTCCCTACTTTTATATTCAATCCCCCTCGCTATGAAGGCCAGCATCCCATTCGCCTTCCTGACCACCTGCTGCACCTGCAAGCTGGGTTTTTGCGACTCATGCACAAGGACCCCGAGGTCCCTCTGCACCGTCGCCTGCTGCAGTTTTTCGCCACGTAAGTAATAGTCCTTCCTACCATTCTTCCTACCAAAGTGGACCACCTCACACTTGCCAACATTAAATTCCATTTGCCATTTCCTGGCCCATTCGCCCAGCCTATCTAGACCCTTCTGCAGACTCTCCACACCCTCCGCACAATTTGCCTTTCCCCCAATCTTGGTGTCATCAGCAAATTTCGACACCCTGCACTCGGTTCCCTCCTCCAGATCATCTATATAAATGGTAAATAGCTGAGGCCCCAGCACCGACCCCTGGGGCACCCCACTAGTCACCAACCGCCAATCCGAATAGCACCCATTGACCCCCACTCTCTGCCTCCTATTTGACAACCAATCCTCTATCCACGCTAACACCCTACCCCCGACTCCATGTCCCCTGACCTTCTGCAATAACCTCTTGTGAGGTACCTTGTCAAACGCCTTCTGAAAATCCAGAAAGACCACATCCACCGGCTCTCCTCTATCCACTGCCCTAGACACATCCTCATAGAACTCCAGTAAATTTGTCAGACACGACTTCCCTTTAATGAAACCGTGTTGCGTCCGCCCTATCAAGCAATTCCCTTCAAGATGCCTCGCAATTTCCTCCTTAATGACGGATTCTAACATTTTACCTACCACAGACGTTAAACTAACCGGCCTATAATTCCCCGCCTTTTGCCTGGCACCCTTCTTAAACAACGGCGTAACATTAGCCGTTTTCCAATCTTCCGGCACTTCCCCGGAATCCAGCGACGTCTGGAAAATAACCACCAAGGCATCCACTATCACCTCCGCCATTTCTTTCAGAACCCTCGGATGCATTCCATCCGGTCCTGGGGACTTGTCCACAATCAGCCCCTCCAGTCTGTCGAGCACCACCTCTCTAGTAACAGTAATGTCATTAAGACCCTCCATTCCTACCACCTTTCCATCGCTAACACCCGGCAAATTATTCACGTCCTCCTCCGTGAAGACAGAAACAAAAAAGTTATTCAAGACCTTAGCCATATCCCCATCCCCTACCACTAGCTCCCCTTTCTCATCCTCTAAAGGACCAACGTTCACCCTAGCCAGCCTCTTCCTTTTTATATATTTATAAAAACTCTTGCTATCCTTTTTTATATTAAGTGCTAGCCCAGCCTCATAGCTTCTCCTACCCTCCTTTATCAACTTCTTTGTTGACATTTAAACCTTTCCCAATCCTCTTCTCGCCCACTACTCTTAGCTACTCTAAATTCCTCCGCTTTTAATTTAACACTTTCCTTCACCTCCTTCGTTATCCACGGCTTATTACCTCTCTTCCTACTGTCCTTTTTAACCATCGGAATAAATTTCTGCTGAGCACCAAGAAAGATCTCCTTAAAGATCCTCCACTGCTCCTCAGCAGACCTACCTTCCAACGCACTCCCCCAGTCCACATTCGCCAATTCTTCTCTCATCCTACCATACTCCCCTCTATTCAAACAAAGGACGCGTGTCCGGGAACCCACTTTCTCCTCCTCCATCTGCACCAGAAACTCCACCATACAATGATCACTCTCTCCAAGAGGATCCTTCACCGCAAGGTCCCTAATTCTACCCGCCTCATTACATAGCACCACACATTCTACACTCTCTCCTTTTCCTTCTGCCCTCTGTACTCTTTGAATGGTAGGTTTTGTCTGTATAGCACACAAGAAATAATACTTTTCACTGTATCCCAATACATGTGACAATAAGAAATCAAATCAAATTAAATGTTGAGAAAAACAATGTTTTCCATCCAAGCACTATCTCCTTTCCCTATCCGTGCCACTGCCTGAGCTTGAGCCAAGATTTTGCAATCTTGGCAATCTATCTGACCCACCTTCAATAAGATTGCCAATATCTCCCCCAGCTCTGTACCATTCAAACCTGTCCTACCTTTCCTGCTACAGAAAACTTCATCCGTGGCCAAAATTCCCTAGGTGTTCGTAACCCGCTGGCTTTGCCAGTGAGACTATATAATTTGGCACTTAGCCAATCTCCGTTCACTACAGTGGGACCGGAGAATCCCAGATGCCTGTGAGTTCAGACAATCTGGCTGCAGTGGCCTAGATAGAGTGGACGTGGAAAGGATATTTTCACTAGTCGGAGAGACTAGAACTCAAGGGTACTACCTCAGAGTGAAGGAGCACTCCTTTAAAACTGGGATGAGGAAATATTTCTTCAGCCAGAGGGTGGTGAATCTGTGGAACTCTTTGCCACAAGGGATTGTGAAGACCAGGCCATTGATTGTCTTTAAGATGGAGATAGAAAGGTCCTTGATTAATAAGGGGATCAGGGATAATAAAGAGAAGACAGGAGAATGGGGATGAGCCTATTTTTAGGTCAAACCAAGTAGACAAACTCAAATTACATTAGGACAAAGTAAAAGGGGTGGCTCCCCAAAAGGAAAGGGGAATGGCCCGAACAAAAACAAAAAGTACAAAGGAAACTTAAGACACGTCAAATCAAAATGTGATTGTCAGGGTCTATTACGCACCCCAGCCCCTGTGGTGCCCAGCGGGCATGGAAGAGAATGGAGACGAGAATCATATCAGTCATGATTGACTGGCAGAGCAGACTCGATGGGCTTTATGGCCTAATTCTACTCCCATATCTTATGGTCTTATGTGTTTGTTCCCTTGGACCTGGTTATTCCAATGCAACCCTGGCTGATCTCCCATCCTACTTCCACAAGCATTTTTCAACCCATCTGAAAAATCTCTGATCTAATGTGTACTGAGTTCTGTTCACCTATCACCTCTGCACACCAGGTGCTAATCCAGCAATGTGCCAATTTTAAAATTCTTCCCCTTGTTAGCAAACTCCTCCTCCTTATCTCTGTAAGCATCTCCAACCTTCAGAGATTACCCCACTCCTTCGATTTTTGCCTCCAGCACATTCTAAATTTTCTCATCCGGCGGCTGCGCTTTCAGCTGTTTATACTCTCTGCCTCTCCTTCTTTAAGATAACTTTTTTTTATTCATTCATCAGATGTGGGTGTTGCTGGCTGGGCCAACATTTATTACCCAACCCTGAGCGCATTTAAGAGTCAACCACATTGCTGTGGTTCTGGAGTCACATGCAGGCCAGATTGGACAAGGATGGCAGATTTCCTTCCCTAAAGGATATTAGTGAATGAGGTGAGTTTTAAGAAAATTGACAATAGTTTCATGGTTAATTTTAGACCTTTTAATTCCAGGTTTTTATTGAATTCAGATTTCACCATCTGCCACAGTGGGATTTGATCCCAGATCCATAACCTTGTGTCTCCAGATTACTATTCTACTGATAATACCTCTACATCACCACCTTCTCTCTAACAAACTGGTTGCCCACTTGCCCTAATATTTCCTTTGCTCCCCATTTTACAACAGTGACAGCAGTACAAAACGTATTTCATTGGCTAATAATTGGGCAGTGTGGTAGCACAGTGGTTAGCACTGCTGCCTCACAGTGTCAGGGACCCAGGTTCAATTCAGACCTCGGATAACTGTCTGTGTGGAGTCTGCATATTCTTCCCACGCCTGCGTCCGATGCTCAGGCTTCCTCCAACAGTCACAAAGATGTGCAGGTAAGATTGATTGGCCATGTTAAAATGACCCTCGTCAGGAGGATTAGCAGGATAAATATGTGGGTTTACAGGAATAGGGCCTGGGTGTAAATATGATTGATGCAGACATGATGGGCCGAATGATCTTCTTCTGTAGAGTCATAGAGGTTTACAGCATGGAAACAGGCCCTTCAGTTCAACTTGTCCATGCTGTCTTTTATTTTAAACCCCTAAGCTAGTCCCAATTGTTGCATTTGGCCCATATCCCTCTATACTCACCTTACCCATGTAACTGTCTCAATGGTTTTTAAAAGTCAAAATTTTACCTGCCTCTACTACTACCTCTGGCAGCTTGTTCCAGGCACTCAGTCACCACCCTCTGTGTGAAAACAATTGCCCCGTTGGTCACTTTTGTATCTCTCCGCTCTCACCTTAAACCTATGCCCTCTAGTTTTAGACTCCCCACCTTTGGGAAAAGATATTGACTAGCTAGCTGATCTGTGCCCCTCATTATTTTATAGGCCACCCCTCAGCCTCTTACGCTCCAGAGAAAGTAGTCCCAGTCTATCCAGCCTTTCTTTATAACTCAAACCATCCCTACCCAGTCCCAGTAGCATCCTAGTAAATCTTTTCTGCACTCTTTCAAGTTTAATAATATTCTTTCTATAATAGGGTGACCAGAAGTGTACACAGTATTCCAAGTGTGGCCTTACTAATGACTTGTACAACTTCAACAAGACGTCTGTATTCAATGTTCTGACCAATGAAACCAAGCATGCCGAATGCCTTCTTCACCACTTTGTTCAATTGTGACTCCACTTTCAAGGAGCTATGAACATGTACCCCTAGATCTCTTTGTTCTGTAACTCTCCCCAACGCCCTACCATTAACTGAGTAAGTCCTGCCCTGGTTCAATCTACCAAAATGCATCACCTTGCATTTGTCTAAATTAAACTCCATCTGCCATTCGTCAGCCTACTGGCCCAATTGATCAAGATCCTGTTGTAATCGGAGATAACTTTCTTCACTGCCCACTATGCCACCAATCTTGGTGTCATCTGTAGAGTAGGGATTCTATGAAGTGCTCTGAGACATTGGGTTTTTACAGCATTGCTTGTCCTGAAACCATAAAATCCTGCCTGAAGTCAACAGACCTTTCCAAGGTCCGCCCCTCGCACCTTCCAATTCCCATGGTGGGAAGTGGATGGTAAACATCCGGCCATTTCCTGTCGTGAAAGATTAGAAATATAAGTCTGCTAATGTCTCTGAAAATAGTTGCATGACTATTTTCTTTGATAATGCTCCTGTGAAAATCCTTTGGGATGTTTTGCTTTGTTAATGGGGCTATAGGGATCCAAGTTGTTCTTCATTGGCTGTAGCCAATTTGGAAGTCATGAAAGGTGCTGTATAAAATCAAGATCTTCTTTCTGAAAACAGGGTGGCCCCCTACAATGAGTGAGTTATCCTCCATAGCCGATATCTCCCTTTTGTATGCCAGCATGTACAATGGCACAGTGGTGCAATGGCTAGCACTGCTGCCTGACAGAGCCAGAGATCTGGTTCAATTCTGGCCTCAGATCACTGACTGTGTGGAGTTTGCACATCCTCCCCATGTCTGCGTGGTTTTCCTCCGGGTGCTCCGGTTTCCTCCCAAAGTCCAAAGATGTGCGGGTTATGTTGATTGGCCATGCTAAATTGACCCTAATGTTGGGGGATTAGCAGAGTAAATGAGGGGGTATGAGAATAGGGCCTGGATAGGATTGTGGTCAGTGCAGACTTGATGGGCCAAATGGCCTCCTTCTGTACTGTACAGATCTATGTGTTCCTCTGCCAAGACTGCAAAAAAGATTAAGAATATGCCTATTGTCCTTTTCATTTATGGATTTCAACCAGAAAAGTGTCAAAGAACATAAGCTTTCGGACATAATTGTTAACTCTCAAGGTGTGTCAGTTATGTTACCATTCTTTGATGAAAAGTAACTAGTATAGGTGCCAGCAGGTATTTATTCACATAGATGTGAGCGTTTATATCACCGCTTCTATCTTTTGATGCTGCAAACAGAAATAAGGAAGTATCAGAAGTTGCCAGGCAACATGATGGAAGAAGGCATCTCAACATTGACCAGGAGGTGCAAATAAGAGGAACTATCCAGCTTTCTCTATTACAATATTCAATAGAACCATAATGTTTAAAGTTTATTTATTAGCTTCACAAGTAGGCTTACTTTAACAATGCAATGAAGTTACTGTGAAAATCTCCTCATCGCCATACTCCGGCGCCTGTTTGGGTACACTGAGGGAGAATTTAGCATGGTCAATGCACCTAACCTGCACGTTTCTTGGACTGTGGGAAAAAACTGGAGCACCCGGAGGAAACCCATGCAGACATGGGGAGAATACGCAGACTCCGCACAGACAGTGACCCAAGCCAGGAATTGAACCAGGGTCCCTGGCGCTGTGAGGCAGCAATGCTAACCACTGTGCCACTATGTTCCAGAAGCCTCTGAGATGGTGAGTATTGCAGATAATTCCAACTGCCGGAAAGGGATTCAGAGACATCTGATTATTGCAGACCTTGAAAGACAAACTTAGCAACATGTCCTCAGCATGCTCTTGGGTGAACTGGAGGTGCTTATCAAGTCTTGGCATTGCCCATGGATTTTGAGTGTATTGCAATATTTTAAGAATGTATCAATGTCATACATATGGATCCCATTGGGGAGCTAACCTGACATTGAGGAATTTATCGACCGCTACAGGCCTTGTTGCCATCAGGGATCTTTTCCTCCTTCGAGACATTCCCTTGATTTAAGGTAATTAATGCCCACCTCTGTAGTGGAACATGGTAAATATGATTTATAATACCTGCCACAATTCAGACAAACCATCGGACAAAAGCATAGGATTTATTTCAATATTATATAATGATATACATTTAGCACCACAAAGTTTTCTGCCATAATTTTGCAATGGGGGAATATGTGGTGAGCAATGACCATAATGTTACTGACGGAAAAGGACAAGTGTTGTCCTAGGGTTAAGGTGCTAAACGGGGGGAAGGCTAACTACAACCAGATTAGGCAGGATTTGGAGGCTGTTGTTTCGGAGAGGCTGTTTGAGTGTAAATCCACATTTGGCATGTGGGAGCAGTCGATTGCAGTGCAGGACAGGCATGTGTCGACAAAAAGGAAGGACAGGAAAGACAGGATTCAGGAACCATGGAAATTATTCTAGTCAAAAATAACAAGGATGCATACATGAGATCTACGCAACTAAAAACAGATGAAGCATTTGAAGATTAGGAACAAGAGGGTAGCTAGAGAAAGTATTGATCTACTTAAAGAAAAAGGAGGGAAATTATGTGTAGAACCAAAGGAAGTGGGTGAGATCCTTAATGGATGCTTTGTATCAATATTCACAGAGGAGAGGGACATGTCGATTGATGGTGTCTTGGAGGGGTGTGAAGCCTTTAGAACAAGTCATCATTATGAGGGAGGAAGGGTTAGGTGTATTAAAAAGTATTAAGTTAGACAAATCCGCAAGGCCAGATGGCATCAATCCCCAATTACTGAGGGAGGCAAGAGATGATAATTATTGGGCCTCAAACAGAAAGCTTTATTTCCTCGTTAGCTACTGGTGAGATCCCACATGATAGCCAATGTTGTCCCATTATTTAAGAAGGGTAGCAAGGATAACCTGGGTAATTATAGACCAGTGAGATTGACATCAGTCATAATGAAATTGTTGAAGGAGATTCATGGGAATAGGATCTATACACATTCGGAACTGAATGGAATTTTTAGTGACAGACAGCATGGTTTTGTACGAGGGAGGTCCAATTGAGGATTTTGAGGAGGTGACAAAAATGATTAATGAGGGATGGCCTGTGGATATTGTCTGCATGGACTTTAGTAAAGCATCTGACATGGTCCCTCATGGCAGGCTGGTGCAAAAGATTATATCTCTCGGGATCAGGGGTGAACTAGCTAGATGGATTCAGAACTGGCTTGGCCATAGAAGACAGAGGGTAGTGGTGGAAAGATGTTTTTCTGAATGGAGGTCTGTAACTAGTGGTGTTCCACAGGCACCAATGCTGGGACCTCTGCTGTTTGTAATATATATAAATGACTTGGAAGAAAATGTAGCTGGTCTGATCAGCAAGTATGCGGATGATACTAGGATTGCTGGAGTTGCGGATAATGATGAAGTTTGTCAGAGAATACAGCAGAATATAGATAGGCTGGAAAATTGGACAGAGAAATGGCAGATGGAATTTACTTTGGACAAATGCGAGGTGATGCATTTTGGTAGATCCAATTCAAGTGGGAGCTATAAAATAAATGATAGAACCATAGAGAGATCTGGGAGTTCAGGTCCACAGATCCTTGAAAGTGTCAGCACAGGTGGAAATGGCAGAGAAAAAGGCATATGACAAGTTTGCCTTCATCGGATGGGGCATTGAGTATAAAAGTTGGCAAATTATGCTGTAGATATATAAAACGTTGGTGAGACCACATTTGGAACACTGTCTCCAACTCTGTTCACCACACTACCAGAAGGACGTGGAGGCTTTGGTGAGAGTACAGAAAAGGTTCACCAAGATGTTGCCTGGTAGCTATGAGGAGAGATTGAATAAACTGGGATTATTCTGTCTGGAAAGACACAGGCTGAGGGGCGACCTAATAGAAGTTTATAAAATTATGGGAAGTATTGATAGGGTGAACAGTTGGAAGCTTTTTCCTAGGGCAGAAATTACAATTTCAAAGGGGAACAAGTTCAAGATGAGGGGCGAAAGGTTTAGTGGAGATGTGCAGGGGCAGTTTTTTACACAGAGGGCAGTGGGGACCTGGAATGCACTGCCAGGTGAGACGGTTGAGGCAGTTACGTTAGCCAAATTTAAGACTTATCTTGATAGGCATATGAACAAATGGGGAAGAGAGGGATAAAAGTTGTTGGAGTAGATGGGACAACATGATCAGCACAGGCTTGGAAGGCTGAAGGGACTGTTCCTGCGCTCTTCTGCTCTGTCCTTTGTTCTATAATTTCAACTGACCCTCTTGCTGATTCTCTGGTAGACAATGTTTCCAATCACCATGGTCTGAAATCAGAAAATAAAACTTAATCAATTTCACTTTACAAAGGGACGTTGTACAACATTGAGATTGACTCCAGTTTTGTTTGGTAGTTAGCACATTCTCTGATGACTCAGAGGTTTTGAGTTCAAGACCCACTATAAACTGACACCTCAGAAAGAAAGTAAGGTTTTAATTTATACAGCACCTTACATGACCTCAGGGCACCGCAATGTAGATTATGGCCAATTAATTATTTTCTTGAAATATAGGCTGGGATTTTCCTGTCCTGCCGTGGTGGTACCCACCATGGCAGGTCTGACGGTCCAGTCAAATGTCCTTTGACGTCTGACGGGACGGGGTGATACATGGTGGACAGGGCTGGACAATCTTGTCCATAGTCATTGTTGTAATGTAGAGACTAGGCAGTCAAAATGCACACAGCAAGCTCACATATGCTGCAATGTGATATAGTGTTCAGATAATCTACTTCTGTATCATTGATTGAGGGGTAAATACTGGGCTGGATATTGAGTTCAATGTGGTTTGGGTGTATATTCATAGAATTCCTACAGGGCAGAAAGAGGCCATTCAGCCCAACGAGCCTGCACCAACAACAATCCCACCCATGTCCCCAAACCACATATTTTTACCCTGCTATGACACAAAGGGACAACTTATCATGGCCAATCAACCTAACCCGCATGTGGGTTTGGACATGGGAGGAAACCAGAGCACCTGGAGGAAATGCACGCAGACATGGGAAGAACATGCAAACCCCACACCGACAGTCGCCCAAGGCCGGAACTGAACCAGAGTCCCTGGCGCTGTGAGGCAATAGTGCTAACCACTGTGCCACCGTGACCCCCCTGTTGAAGATTCCAAAGCATTATTGCAGTCAAACTGTTGCTTCTTCAGACAACTATAAGGTTCATGGTGGGAGATATAGGAGGGATGTCCGAGGTAAATTCTTCACTCAGAGAGTGGTTGGGGTTTGGAATACACTGCCTGCTGTGATAGTGGAGTCGGACTTTGGGAACTTTCAAGCAGTTATTGGATAGGCACATGAAGCACTCCAGAATGATAGGGAGTGGGATAGCTTGACCTTGGGTTCAGACGTAGCGCAAGGGCCAAAGGGCCTGTACTGTGCTGTACTGTTCTATGTTCAGTGTTCTATAATATTAAAAACTGACAAAGTGAACACTTATCAAATTGGTGTGTGAGATTTTGCTGTGAAGAAATTGCAAGCCATGGGAACCCAAACTACACGTTTTCTTCAACAGGGTCTGGTTTTCACCCCCTTTTTGTCTTCTGGATTTTTATGGGCAAATTGGATATATAAAGATTTTTATTCTATCCCTGTTCTGCTGAAGGCTGATGTCTCACTCCATTGACTTTGGGCAACCTCTGGTCCTCATTAAAGTGTGAGCCTTGACAGTGAGGTCAGCAAGTTCCTTGATCGCGAGAAACCCTCTTTGGTGTTGTCCACAGTCACGCCCGAGAAGCAAGGATTGCTGGACAGCAGGCAAGAGTCCAAACCCTGGCCATTTTCTCCCCTTCCCAATTTGTGGAGCCTGATGGATGCTTGAAGTTGAAGACCAATTAAAATCCCATCAAGTCATCATCTTACGCATATCAATGTCAGATTTCAGCTGCTCGTGAGTGGCTCACAGGATTAAACCCAAACCAAGAAATACAAGAAATCACGACAGAGAATGAATTATAACTTACATTAATCAGTTGGTCTCCAGTGACCTCTACAACTGAGGTAATGTTTTGTATCTTGGCAACAAGTCTATAGTTCCCTTCACGCTCAATAATGGTCTAGATAATTGAGAAATAAGACATTAAAAACTAAGTTTTCAAAGAAGTCCTGATATTAATCAAACCTTTTTTTAATTCTTTCATGGGATGTAGGACTTTGCCAGCATTTGTTACTCATTATTGCTTTTTAAACTGAGTGACAGTGGCAGTAAAGCGTTAACCTATGTAGGTCTGGAGTCACATGTAGGTCAGATCATGTAAGGATGGTAGATTTCGTTCCCCCAAAGTCTTTTTTTAAGTTTATTTATTGGTGTCACAAGTAGGCTTACATTAACATTGCAATGAAGTTCCTGTGAAAATCCCCGAGTCACCACTCTGTACCCTGTTCGGGTACACTGAGGAAGAATTTAGCAAGGCCAGTACACCTAACCAGGCCATCTTTTGGAGCACCCGGAGGAAACCCATGCAGGCACACAGGCCACACCCCAAACTGGGAATCGAACCTGGGACCTTGGTGCTATGAGGCAGTAGTGCTAACCACCGTGCTGCCTAAGGGCATTAGTGAACCTGATGGGTTTTTTTAAGATAATCGTTTTATGGTCATTACAAGACTTGTAATTCCAGGCTTTTTTTTAATTGAATTTACATTCCAACGTCTGCCATGGTGGGACTGGAAGCCATGCCTCCAGAGAATTACCCTATGCCACTGGAATGGATTACTTGTTACTGCACCACGATGCCAAATATCACAGTCATTGTCTCTTGGTAACCTCAGCCTCCAATATCCATCTGGGAATTTGAATTTAACTTTCCCACTGTAGGAAACTTTCGAAACAAAAGTTTGCTCAGTATTACTTAAAACTGGCAGTAAGTTTAATCACGGGACATAATCAGGAGACAGTGTTACAACAAGCCTCACAACCTTCATAAGTTTTTTACACTCCTTTGTCTTCCAGGAAATTCCTGAGGGATGCGTGCTGTGAAGGAGCATGAGGAAATTGGCTTGCTTAGTCAAGTGGGAGATCAGCAGGCCTCAAGGCTGCCAAGACAGGCCAGTTTTAAAATGGATTAGCAAAGCACAGGCCTCTTGATTATCTGGCCATTTGCACTCTCCCCCATGCAGAGGCACTCCTTCCTTCTGACAGAGAATCAACTTTGATTTCCATTTACATTATACTGGAGCAAATGATTCATATAAATAAACACCTCACCACCCATCGGCCTATTATATATATTTTAATTGTAAATACAAGACTGATTTTCAACACCATTGCCCCGTTATCGAAAATTTTTCAAGGGATGATATGGATTGAAAAACGATAGTCAAAAAGACGAAAAACGAAATGAAGAAACACTTTCTTACGCAGTGAGTGGTTAGGATCTAGGATACACAAAGGGTGTGACTTTCAAAAGGGAATTGGATTAACAACTGAAGGGAAAATAAACTGCAGGGATAAGGGAAAGGGAGAGTGCCGTTTTTTATTCAATCGTGGCATGTGGGTGTCGCTGGCCGGAGAAATATTGGTTGCCCAATAATTACTTTTAAGCTGAATAGCTTACTAGGCCATTTCAGAGTCAACCACACTGCTGTCGTGTGTAGGCCAGATGAGGATAGCAGACGGCAAATTTCCTTCCCTAAGGACCTTACATGAGTTTTAATGACAATCAACAATAGTTCCATTGTCATAGAATACCTACATTACAGAATAAGGCCATTTGGCCCATTGAGCTGGCATCTCACCCAGGCCCTATCCATGTAATCCACATATTTACCCCGCTAATCCCCCTTAACCGACACATCTTGGAGCACTAAGGAGCAACTTCACATGGCCAATCCACCTAACCCGCACATCTTTGGACTGTGAGGGCAAACCAGAGCACCCGGAAGAAACCCATGCAGTCACGAGAGAACGCAAGGCCAGAATTGAACCCAGATTCCTAGCGCAGTGAGGCAGCAATGCTAATCACCATGCCACCGTGCCACCCTAACTAGATGTTTAATTCCAAATTGATGGAATTCAAATTCCATCACTAAATTCAGGTTTGAACTTGAATCCCACAGGGCATTATCCTGGATGTCTGGATTACCAGTCCAGAGGCAATACTGCTGTGCCACATCCTCCTCCTGAGTGAGTGAGGGGATATAAATTGCTCCTGCAGAGAGCAGACATGTCTCAACAAATTAAATAGCCTCCTTCTGTATAAGTCTATGACTTCATCATCTCAGTTCGAGTCTTCAGTGAAGACTACACATGAAAATATACAGTGGAATGATACAGTGCTTTGCATTAGAAACATCACCTTAAGGTTTGCCCTTGGTATTTAACAGAGGGAAGGGTTACCTTAATTTTTTCTCCTGAGGGAGAGTCTATTTCTGTCTCCTGACCAATTACAAACTCATTAACGATCACTTGACTGCCCATCGTGACAGTGACCTTAAAGTAGTCTCCAATTTCGACAATTTCAGAAGTGCTTTCCTTGCCATTCCCTTTCTCAATCAAGTCATCTGAGAGACCTAGAAATTGGACAAAGACAACAGGAGTTGAAGTGCCTGATTAGTTAAAGCTTTTACAGTTGCTGAGGTGATTATTACTTGAATGGGTGTAAATTGAGAGAGGCGGATACTCAATGAGACCTTGGAGTCCTCGTACATCAGGCGCTGAAAGTAAGCCCGTAGGTATGGTAGGTAGTAAAGAAGGCAACTGGTATGTTGGTCCTCATAGTGAAAGGATTTGACATAAAATAAGAAATGTGTCAATGCAATTATATAGGATATTGGTGAGGCCACACCTGGAGTGTTGTGCACAGTTTTGGTGCCTTTATCTGAGGAAGGGTGTCCTCAATATAGAGGGAGTACAGCAAAGGTTTACTAGACTGATTCCTGGGATGGCAGGTCTGTCACATGAGGAGAGACTAAGTCCGTTAGGATTATATTCATAGGAGTTTAGAAGAGTGAGAGGGGATCTCACAGAAACTTATAAAAATCTAACAGGGTTGGAAAGGGTAGATTCAAAAAGAATGTTCCCAGTGGTGGGGGAGTCCGGAACTAGGGGTCATAGTTTGAGGCTAAGGGGTAAACCTTGTGGTGAGGAGAAATTTCTTCACCCAAAGAATGGTGAATGTGTGGAGTTCACTACCACAGAATGTAGCTGATGCCAAAACGTTGTCTGATTTCAAGAAGAAATTAAATATACTTCTTGGAGCTAAAGGGATCAAGGGATATGGAGGGAAGGCAGGATCAGGATATTGAATTTGACAATCAGCCATGATCAAAATGAATGGTGGAGCAGGCTTGAAGGGCCGAATGGCCTAATCCTGCTTCTCGTTTCTAAGTTTCTACATTTCTGTGAAAGTGAATGGAAGGCGGATCGAAAGTGAATGGAAGGAGGATGGAAAGTGAATGGAAGAAGTCCTGAAGAATGGTCCTGGCAAAGCAAATTTTTATTTATTCATTAGTCATAAGAAGGCTTACATTAGCACTGCACTGAAGTTGCTGTGAAAGTCCCAGTTGCCACGCTCTGGCACCTGTTTGGGTACATTCAAGGAGAATTTAGCCAATGCACCTAACCAGCATGCCTTTCAGACTATGGGAGGAAACCGGAACACCATGGATTGATTATATACTGACACTTGAGGTTGAGAATCTGATTGGCAAATACAATAAAAACTAAGCTAAAATTTTACATTCCTTAATCTTTGCTTTTAGTGGAATACTGTGGTACTACTTGTCACCTATCTAACCTTTCTTTGTAAATCTTACTTGCAGTTCAGAATCTATCCTGGTGTTGGAACAGAGGTTTCTATTGGCATCTAAAGACCAAATAATGGTGGCTCTAATTTAGTTGATTAATTCCAAATACAAATGATCTCAGCAGGTCTGGCAACATCCGTAAGGAGAGATTTTCCAGCATTTCCTCTTTTGGTTTCAGATTCAAGAAACTACAAAAGGTCATGAATATAGCCCAATCCATCACGCAAACCAGCCTCCCATCCACTGACTCTGTCTACAGAGTTTCAGTCTTTCAGAGTTTGTGATACCAGTTGCTGCATTTGTACGTTACACAGGAGTGACTACACTTGGCTAGAAAGAATTTTGAGATGTGAAAAGTGCTGTATAAATTAAGTTATCTTTCATTGTCACAAACAAAGGAAAAGCAGCAATAACTTTGCAGACTATAAACTCCTACAAACAGCAATGAGAGAATAAATGAGCAGATCATTTGTTTGCTGATTGAGGGGTTATATCTGTACCTATTAACTCTAGTGTCTAAAGAACCATGAAGTAGACTTGGTAACTTGAATAAAAGAAAAAGGTAAAGTAAAGTTTATTTATTAGTTACAATTAGGCTTACATTAACACTGCAATGAAGTTACTGTGGAAATCCACTAGTCACCACACTCCGGCACCTGTTCAGGTACATTGAGGGAGAATTTAGCATGGCCAATACGCCTAACCCACACTTCCTTGGACTGTGACAGGAAACTGGAGCACCTGGAGGAAACCCACACAGACATGGAAAGAATGTGCAAATTCCACACAGACAGTGACCTAAGCTGGGAATCAAACCCAGGTTCCTGGTGCTGTGAGACAGCAACCACTGTGCTGCCCAAAAATAATGCAGATGCTGGAATCTGAACCAAAAATGTCAGAAATCTCAGCAGGCCTGACAGCATCTGTGGAGAGAAGATTCATCCAATCTCGAAACATTGGCTCTGCTCTCTCTTCAGTGATGCCATCTGACCTGTTGAGATTTTCTGCTTTGATATCTTGAACACCGGGAGCTCTTTATTGTAAGTTTGCGCCGTTCCATAACCAGCTCTAAAACTGTACAACTGGTTTCCACACTGGGAGGAGCTAATCTGCAGGGGTCACCTGACCCACACTCTTAAAGGTACAGTGTACACCCCCAAACCCCAATGTTCATTATATACATACATGACACAAACCCTCTGAGTAGAGCACCCCACCTCCCCCACCCTCCTCACGCCACCCCTGCCACCCCCATCCCTCAGCGAGAGTTTACAGGGCCTTGAGTTATTCACAGTGCAGCAATCCTTCAGTACTCTTCTGGGATGTCAACTTGGATCACGTGCTTAGCTCTTTGGCAGAGGGTTAGAGTCCACAGCCTCATCACACCATGGGGAGAGGTTTAATGCCTAAAATGAAGGTGACATTTTGACCCCATTCAATTTTGTCACTCTAAGGTGACAATCCATCCGGTCATAAAATAAGTCTGGATGAGGAAGAATATTCTACCGCTATAACGGTAGAATATTCTGATCTAATTGGCTTCCTTTTGGTTCAATTATGTACCTCAGGCTTGACTCCTAAATTGCCACTGTCTTTGTTTGACAGTCACCTTCCTTCACTTTGGAAGCTGACAACTTGGTTAACCAAACTTTGATATCAGACTATTTGTACAAAAGGAATTGGAAATGGAGGCATGGTAAAGACTCAAGAGATCTACGTTTGCCAAAAGAACAAAGATGACTGTTTTGAGTTGTTCCATTTAAACAAAGATTTTAAAAGCATTACGCAGGCAGCTATGAAGGTAGACTGAGATATTATTAAGCATTTCAATCTTTAAACATAGGAATTAGGAGCAGAAGTCTGCAATTTGACCCTTTGAGCCCACTCTGCTATTCAATCGGAGCATGGCTAAACTCTCCCTGGTTTCCAATCCACCTTCCCCTGTTTCCCATACCCTCTCTCCCTTTCTTTATTAGAAATATGTCTATCTCCCTCTTGGAACCATTCAATGATTCAGGCTCCACTGCACTATGGGGCGGCGAGTTCTACAAATTCACCACGCTCTGCGAGAAGTAGTTCCTCCTTATCTCAGTTTTAAATCTACCGCTTCTTAACCTATAGTCACGTTCTCCTCGTGTCTGCGTGGGTTTCCTCTGAGTGCTCCGATTATTTGCTCCCACAGTCCAAAACTGTGCGGGTTAGGTGGATTGGCTAGGGGATTAGCTAGGGTAAATGGGATTTTGGGGGTAGGGCGTGGATGGGATTGTGGTCGGTGCAGACTCAAATGAGCCAAATGGCCTCCTTCTGCACTGTAGGATTCTATGTTTTTTGTTAACCTGTGACCTCTTGTTCAAGATTGCTCCATAAGGGGAAACATTTTGCCTAATTTACTTTATCCATTCCTTTTAAAATTTTGTATACTTCGATCAGATCCCCTTTCATCTTTCTAAACTCCAACGAGTATGAACTGTTTAATCTCTCCTCACACATCAACCTTTCATCCCTTGACCTTCTCGTTTAATATAAGCTTCACCTAATCCAGTTCAGTTATTCAGTGACACACGAGGAAATCCATCACCGGTCCCCAAACCGAGGAACGGAATCATCCACACAACGCATCTAATGATTTGTCTGATGTAGAGTGACTGAGGCAGATCTCGTGTGATACTATATTGCAATAGAGTCAGTCGCCTCCCATCCCCCCTGGTGTTGACATCAAATTTAGCAAGAGGCAAAATGAGCTGACGGTTCACAACTGCTGTATCACACATGGTCAAAATCTACCTCACTCACTCTCTCTCCATGCTGAGAAGCCAACTTCACCCAAAGCATTTTGCTGTACATTGGAAGAGCCAATCCTTATAGGGAAATAAGGGCGTGGAATGTCCTGCCTGCAGCAGTTGTGGACTCGCCAACTTTAAGGCATTCAAATGGTCGTTGGATAGGCATATGGATAACATTGGAATAGTTTAGATTAGAGGGGCATTAGATTCGTTCCACTGGTCGGTGCAACATCGAGGGCCGAAGGGCCTGTACTGCGCTGTAATGTTCTATGTTCTATGTTATGCTTTGCAGATTTATTTATTTAAACCATGCAACAGAACATTGAACATTGAGCAGTACAGACAGAGACAGGCCCTTCAGCCCACGATGTGCTGAACATGGCACCCAATTAAACTAATCCTTCCTGCCTGTCCTTGGTCCATATCCCTCTATTCCTTGTAAATCCTGGAATTCCCTCCCTAACAACATTCTGGGACAACCCACAGCAAGTGGACTGCAGCGATTCAAGAAGGCAGCTCACCAGCACCTTTGCAATTAGGAATGGGTGATAAATGCTGCCTAACCAGCAATGCCCATGTCCCACGAATGAATAAAACAATCATGTGATTATCTAAAAGCCCCTTAAATGCCCCTATCGTATCTGACTTCACCACCACCCCAGGCAGCATATTCCAGACATCTGCACCTTTTGTGTAAAAAAACTTACCCCTCACATCTCGTTTGAACTTCCCTTAAGTGCGTGCCCCCTATTATTAGACATTTCGGGCTGGACTTTCCAGTTATACTCATTCCGAAGCTGGAAAGTCCCACCCGAGGTCAATAGTCATTGTCTGCTCCACAGGCAACTCTGGGAAAAAGATTCTGACTGATAATTCCTTTGCAAAGTACCAATTGTTTTGAGATCACTTTTCCTCGTAAAATAGACTTGTGTTGATCTCCTCTGATATCAAATATTTTAGAAATTCATGTTATTATTGGAAGCACAAACACATTGTAAATTGTGATGCCACACTTACCAATCGCTCTCATAAATGGTGCAAAGTTTTGCTGGCTCTGCAGCTCATAACTTCCATTGAAAGCCATTGTGAGGGAGTCCTCTCAGCCCAACACAGCCAGACAAGAAAGGCTGCTTCCAGGTCGCTGCATTGCTTTATCAAGGTTTCTTTACCTTGCAAGGTTAAAGGTGTGATGGTTTGCGGTGATGTTGAATCATTAACTCACGTACACAATGTACGAGGGTGACTCAGACTTGATGTGCCAAGAAATGCTGTAGCCATTAGCACCCTCAAGTATCTTTTCACCCAATGTGCTGACTCATGCAGTATTACAGCTGCCAATAAGTGGCAGCTTAGCCCGGTTGGTTACACTCCCTCAATAGGTTGTGAATTTCACAAATGTTATTTTGCTTAGCTGCTCCAGCATTGGTGCTAGATCATTGTAGGGAAGTGGTTTACGCAGAATTATGTTGAGGCCATACCACCCAAACAAGCTATTTTTTCCAGCTGATCCGTGCTGTCTTTTTATAGAATTGAATCCCCACAGTTCAGGAAGAGGCCATTCAACCCTTCATTTGGTTTGATTTGAGTTATTATTGTCACATGTATTAGTATACAGTGAAAAGTATTGTCTCTTGCACGCAAGGCATACCGTTCATAGAGAAGGAAAGGAGAGAGTGCAGAATGTAGTGTTACAGTCACAGCTAGGGTGGACAAAGATCACTTAGTACTCCTTCATGCTAAATTCAGTAAGGTTTAAGGTACTGATGGATAAAGATAAGTGTAGTCCTCAGGTGAAGATCCTACATTGGGAGAAGGCTAATTATGACAATATTAGGCAGGAACTGAAGAATGTAGATTGGAGGTAGACGTTTGAGGGCAAATCAATATCTGGCATGTGGGAGCTTTCAAACATAAGTTGATAGGGATTCAAGACTGGCACATTCCTGTAAGGATGACAGATCAGTATGGGAAGTTTTGGGAATCCTGGATAATGAGAGATATTGTGAGCCTAGTCAAAGAGAAAAAGGAAGCATTTGTCAAAGCTAGGAGGGTGGGAACACAAGAAACAAGTGTCAAGTACAAGAAAAATAGAAAAAAACTTTAAGGAGGGCTAAAAGGGGTCATGAAAAGTCATTGCCCAGCAGGATTAAGGAAAATCACAATGTTTTTTGTACATATATAATGAGCTAGAGGGTAGCCAGGGAGAAGGTTGGCCCACTCAAGGACAGGAGTGGGAATCTATGTGTGAGCCAGAGGAAATGGGCAAGGTATTAAATGAATATTTTGCATCAGTATTCACCAAAGAGAAGGACTTAGTGGAATGTGAGTCTGGAGAAGGGTGTGTAGTCGAGATCAAAAAGGAGATTGGGGTTCTTGAGAAATATTAGGGTAGGTAAGTCCCCAGGGTCTGATGGGATATACCCCAGAATATTGAGAGAGGCAAGGTAGGAAATTGCTGGGGCCTTGATATCCTCACTAGCTACATGGCAAGTCCCAGAGGATTGGAGAATAACCAATGTTGTTCGTGTATTTAAGAAAGGTAATAAGAATTATCCAGGTAATTGCAAGCTGATGAGCCTTACATCAATAGTAGGGAAATTATCGAAGAGGATTCTTCGAGACAGAATTTACTCCCACGTGGAAATAAGTGGACGTATTAGCAAGAGGCAACTTGGTTTTGTGAAGGGGAGGTTGTGTCTCACTAACTTCATTGAGTTTTTCAAGGAAGCGACGAAGATGATTGATGAGGGTAGGGCAGTGGATGTTTTCTACATGGATATCAGTAAGGCCTTTGACAAGGTCCCTCATGGTAGACTGGTACAAAAAGTGAAGTTGCATGGAATCAGAGGTGAGCTGTCAAACGGGTACAGAACTGGCTCGGTTATAGAAGACAGAGGGTAGCAGTGGAAGGGTGCATTTCCGAATGGAGGACTGTGATAAGTAGCATTCCTTAGGGATCAGTGCTGGGACCTTTGCTGTTTGTCATATATATAAATGAGTTGGACGAAAATGTAACTGGTTTGATTAGTAAGTTTGCGGATGACACAAAGGTTGGTGGATTTGCCAATAGCGATGATCATCAGAGGATGCAGCAGGATATAGATCAGTTGGAGACTTGGGTGGAGAGATAGCAGATGGAGTTTAATCCGGACAAATGTGAGGTAATGCATTTTGGAAGGTTGAATACAGATGAGAAATGCACAGTATATGACAGAACCCTTAAGAGTATTGATAGGCAGAGGGATCTGAATGTACAGGTAGACAGGTCACTGAAAGTGGCAATGCAGGTGGAGAAGGTAGTCAAGAAGGCATACGGCATGCTTACCTTCTTTGGCTCGGTCATTGAGTTTAAAAATTGGCAAGTCATGTTGCAATTTTATAGAACCTTAATTTGGCTGCACTTGGAATATAATGTTCAATTCCGGTCTCCACTCTACCAGAAGGATGTGAAGGATTTAGAGAGGGTACAGAAAAGATTTGCCAGGATGTTGCCTGGTATGGAGGGCGTTAGGTATGAGGAGAAGTTGGAGAAACTTGGTTTGTTCTCACTGGAACAGTGGAGGTTGAGGGGTGACTTGATAGAAGTCTATATGATTATGAGGGGCATGGACAGAATAGATGGTCAGAAGCTTTTTTCCAAGGTGGAAGAGTCAATTACTAGGGACATAAGTTTAAGGTGCAAGGGGCAAGATTTAAGAGAGATGTACAAGGCAGGATTTCTGCACAGAGGGTGGTGGGTGCCTGGAACCCGATGCCAGTGAGATAGTGGAAGCAGATACGATAGTGACTTTTAAGGGACAAATTGACAAGTACATGAATAGAATGGGAGTAGAGGAATACAGTCCCCAGGAGGGTAAAGGGTTTTAGTTCAGTCAGGCAGCATGGACAGTGCAGGCTTGGAGGGCCGAAGGGCCTGTTCCTGTGCTGTTATTTTCTTTGTTCACCCGGAGGAAACCCACGCAGACATGGGGAGGACGTGCAGACTCTGCACAGACAGTGACCGGGAATTGAACCTGGGTCCCTAGCGCTGTGAGGTAGCAGTGCTAACCACTGTGCCACTACAGTTGCAGTTGAAGATGGTAAGAATCAAGGACTTAAGGCCTACCAGGGTGTCGAGCAAATATAATCAGGACAGATTCCTGTGCTACTACTGAGAGAAGGTTCCTTTATCAGACAGAGAGTCTTTCAATAAAATGCAAAGGGCCCTGGGTTTCCGCTCAGGTGGATGTAAAGGACACTCCTTGTGTCTAGGTTAGAAACCTGCCCTCAGCCAATGCCACCATATATTGTCTCATTCAACTGGCATTCATAGGAGTTTTGTTATGTGCAATCAATTGCTTCATTTGCTTAAATAGCAGGGCAAAGTGATTAGGTAATTATTAAGATGTAGAAAATTGCCAATAAATACATGTTCTTTCGTAAAATCCTTTTTGCTTGCTGGAACCCTGCAATTGCAAAATAAGACATTAATGGATAAAGTGATTTTCAGGATCTGGGAACAAATGCGAATTTGGCTGATCCTACAAAAGGACACACAAACCAGTAAACCAGAGAGTTGCCAAGACACGCAAACCAGTAAACCAGACTGTTACCAAAACACACAAACCAGTAAACCAGACTGTCACCAAAACACACAAACCAGTAAACCAGACTGTCACCAAAACACACAAACCAGTAAACCAGACTGTCACCAAAACACGCAAACCAGTAAACCAGACTGTCACCAAAACACGCAAACCAGTAAACTAGACTGTCACCAAAACACACAAACCAGTAAACCAGAGAGTCACCAAGACACACAAACCAGTAAACCAGACTGTCACCAAAACACGCAAACCAGTAAACCAGACTGTCACCAAAACACACAAACCAGTAAACCAGACTGTCACCAAAACACACAAACCAGTAAACCAGAGAGTCACCAAGACACACAAACCAGTAAACCAGAGAGTCACCAAGACACACAAACCAGTAAACCAGACTGTCACCAAAACACGCAAACCAGTAAACCAGACTGTCACCAAAACACACAAACCAGTAAACCAGAGAGTCACCAAGACACACAAACCAGTAAACCAGAGTGACCAAGACACACAAACCAGTAAACCAGAGAGTCACCAAGACACACAAACCAGTAAACCAGAGAGTCGCCAAAACGCTATCATCCGTCGTCGTAGCGTCTGCATGGTCTCCCCAATGTACCATGCGAACACTTCAGTGGTCACGGGCATTCAGCCTCTGACCTTCGGGTAAGTATTCTCCAAGGCGGCCTTCACGACACACGACAGCGCAGAGTCACTGAGCAGAGACTGATAGCCAAGTTCTGCACACATGAGGACAGTCTCAACAAGGATCTTGGGTTCATGTCACACTATCTGTAACCCCCGTGACTTGCCTGGGTTTGCAAAACCTCACTTACTGTACTGTCTGGAGACAATACACATCTCTTTAACCTGTGATCAGTGGTCCTTCCACACACATTGTCAGCCACTTCAGGTCTTGAATAGCAGGTTAGGTGTAAAGATTCGCATTCTAATCAGTAATCTGTAAACTGTCTGTGCTTTATATGCTCTGTCTGAGGCCAGAACTCTCCATTCACCTGACAAAGAGTTTAACCTCGAAAGCTTGTGAGTTTACTATCAAATAAATCGGCTGGACTTAAACCTGGTGTTGTCAGACTTCTTACTGTGTTTACCCCAGTCCAACACCGGCATACCCACATCATGAATACTGGAGGAGACCATGCAGACGCTACAACAACAGGTGAATGAACATCGCTCGACAATCACCAGGCAAGAATGTTCTCTTCCTATTGGGGAACACTTCAGCGGTCATGGGCATTCGTCCTCTGATCTTCGGGTAAACGTTCTCCAAGGCAGCCTTCACGACACACAACAGCGCAGAGTCGCTGAACAGAGACTGATAGCCAAGTTCTGCACACATAAGACAGCCTCAACCGGGATCTTGGGTTCATGTCACACTATCTGTAACTCCCACAACTTGCCTGGACTCTCACTAACTGTCCTGTCTGGAAACAATACGTATCTTTTTAATCTTTACTTAATGCTGTCTCCACTCACATTGTCTGTACCTTTAAGACTTGATTAGCTGTAAAGACTCACATTCCAAATATTATTCATGTAAATTGAGTTTGTGTCTTTATATACCCTGTTTGTGATTAGAACTCCTACCCACCTGACGAAGGAACAGCCAGTTCTGAAAGACAATGGCGTTTGCTACAAATAAACCTGTTGGACTTTAACCTGGTGTTATGAGACTTCTTACTGTTATTGGAAATATGTCGCAATTCCTTCACTGACCCTGGATCAAAATCCTGGAACTTCCTCCCTAATAGCACTGTGAGAGGGTACCTACACCACATGTATTGCAATAGTTCAAGAAAGCAGCTAGGAATGGGCAATGTATAGCCAGTGACAACCACATCCCATGAAAAAATTAAAAGATCAAAGGCTTTGAGACATGTCCGCCCTCAGGCAGAAGCCCAGTGGCAACAAGGATTTCTGTATGTAGACTGAGTCTTCCCGGACAGAATGAGGCCATTCAGTCCAGTGTGTCTGTGCTTGCTCTGAAAGAGCTGTCCTATTTAGAATTGTTGCGGTGGGTGGGGGAGGGAGGAGGTGGATGGGGTAGGTGGGGGAGGAAGAAGAGGTGGGTGCAGATGGGGAATGGGTGTTGGGCCCTGAAAGCAGAGCCTGGGTAGCCACGGGGCTGGGCGTGTTCCTCGGAAGGCTGGTTAGAAAGCAACCTCTATCTGGTGGTTCAGGTTTGCCATTTCTTAGCTGGTTAAAAGCAATTCATTCAAATCTGCATCCAGAGCATCATTAAAGATCTTCAGGGTAAGCTACTGAGAAGTCCGTGGTGGTTGATTTCCTCATTCTTGAATCTGCACGGGCACAGCAGTGCCTGGGCACTCACCAAAGCTCAGGCACAGCTTAACAACACCATTGCTTCGATGGGGGCACAGCCAGGAGTTGCTCTGAAGAGAGATTTCTCCCCATATTGGGAGTCTTGCTGCTTTTTTCTGATTTATATTAAATTTTGATGAGAGGGCCCTTTCACATTGAAGTATGCTCTCCGTTACTAAACTTATATTCCAGGCAGATGCCTTCTGATTGACCTTCCAGCTTCAAGAGCGTGTCTGACAACACACATTGAGCCAAGAAGCAGCCTCCATTCTAATTGGTGCTGCCATGAAAATCCCAGCTCAGTAAATGTTTCCCTCCAGGAGGCAGGTGCAGCACCCAGAAACAGTCCCGACTCCTGTTTCCCATCCTCCAAGTGAAAATCCCAAGTCTTGTGTGACATGGTGCCCAATATCTGCCCCCTCTTCTTGACAGGGTTCCCACTCTATTGTCTTTTAGAACATAGAACAGTACAGCACAGTACAGGCCCTTCGCCCCTCAATGTTGTGCCGAGCTATATCCGAACCCAAGATCAAGCTATCCAACTCCCTATCATTCTGGTGTGCTCCATGTGCCTATCAATAACCGCCTGAAAGTTCCTAAAGGTCCAACTCCACTGTCACAGCAGGCAGTGCATTCCACACCCCAACTATTCTCTGAGTAAAGACATCCCTCCTATATCTCCCACCATGATCCTTACAGTTATGGCCCCTAGTAACAGCAACATCTACCCAAGGATAAATGAGTCAGATAAATGAAAGATTATCCTGACTTCTTTCCTTGTTAATTTCCCAGATCCATTTTTGATTGGATTTGATTTATTATTGTCACATGTATTAGGACACAGTGAAAAGTATTGTTTCTTGAATGGTATACAGACAAAGCATACCATTCATTGAGTACATTGAAGAGAAGGAAAGGAGAAGGTGCAGAATGTGGTGTTACAGTCACATGTAGGGTGTAGAGAAAGATTAGATTAATATAAGGTAGGTCCATTCAAAAGTCTGACAGCAGCAGGGAAGAAGCTGCTCTTGATTCAGCTGGTACATGACCTCAGGCTTTTATATTTTTATCCTGATGGAAGAAGGTGGAAGAGAATATGTCCAGGGTATGTTGTATCCTTAATTAAGCTGGCTACTTTTCCGAGGCAGCGGGGAGCGTAGACAGAGTCAATACTTCTGAATATTAACAATAATGAAGATTAAAAAATAGTTCCTTCTGCTACAAATGATGGATTACCTTTTACAAACATACATGTTAGAATGTTAGAAAAATACCAAGCCTTGGCAGTTCATAGAATCATAGAATCCCTATACAGTGCAAAAGGAGGCCATTTGGCCCAATAAGTCTGCACCGACCACAGTCCCACCCAGGCCTTATTTCCATAATCTTACTTATTTACCCTACTAACCCCCTGACACTAGGGTCAATTTAGCATGGCCAATCAACCTAATCTGCACATTTTTGGACTCTTAAAGACATGACTTGCTCTAAAGAAAATAATCCAAGTCTATCCAGTCGCTCCTTATAGCTTAAATACTCCAACCCACGCAACATCCTGGTGAATCTCCTCTGCACCCTCTTTTAATGCAATCATATCCTTCCTATACTGAGGTGACAGGAACTGCACATAGCACTCCTGCCGTGGCCTTACCAACGCTCTGTACAACACCAACATTTCCTGCTTGCTCTTATAGTCTATGCCACAACTGATAAAGGCAAGTGTTCCATACACCTTCTTAACTATCCTGTTCATCTGTTCTGCCACCTTCAGGAGTCTATGAATAAGATTCATTAACATCCACAATTTTTAAAATTCATTTATGTGAGTGTTACTGGCTGGGTAGGCGGGTCTGTGAAATCCGGACCATGGCGTTTCATGTATTAGCATTTCAAATATGATTTAAAGCTTTCTAATTTGTCTAGGTTTTAATCAGCCATAAAACACACTGTCAGGTTGCTGATTGTAACCATGCTCTTTATAATTGTTCAATGAGTTTCATATTGGCTTTATGCAATTTAAGATTAGATAATGTTTGTTGAACTTGAATGAATTGTCAATCAAATCTAAATATTGGTGCAGTAATATATCTGTAAAAATAAATACCTGCTGTTTCAAAAGTATGTTCCCTATTTGCAGAGTAAATTGGAACATGCATTGAATTAGTTGGGGGTTTTGTGTTTGTTTAAGCCTCGTTTAGGTTGGGACATTGCCCCAGTTCATAACAAGATCAGAAGGCTTTAGGATCGTATTTGGCTCTTGGCTGCCCTCGGGTAGAAGCCCAGTGGCAAGAAGGGCTCCTGTGCCAATACTGATCACAGAACCATTGAGTCTTACAGCACAGAATGAGGCCATTCAACCCACTGTGTCTGTGCTTGCACTGAAATGGCACTATTAATCATGAATCTATCTATCTCTGTCTTAAAGACACTCAATGGCCTGGCCTCCACAGCCTTCTGCGGTTCCACAGATTCACCACTCTCTGGCTAAAGAAATTCCTCCTTATCTCGACTTGATCAAGAAAACAAGAACAGGAGCAAGAGCAGACCTCATGGCCTGTCAATTCAATATAATTATGGATTTCAACTCAGGGTAATAATATTCTAGAGAGCCAGGTTCGAATCCCGCCACTGCAGATGATGAAATTTGAATTCAATAAAAATATGTAGAATTAAGAATCTACTGATTACCATAGAACCACTGTCGATTGTTGAAAAATATCCACCTGCCACCTGAAGGAGGCAACTAGGGAATGGCAATAAATGCTGGCCAGCCAGCAATGCCCATGTCCTATGAATGAATTGAAAAAAAAAGGTAATGTTCTGGGGCTTGGGTTTGAATGCTACCATATCCGGAGGTAAAAATTGAACTCTTTTTGATTTGATTTATTAGTGTCATCTGATTGGGGGGGTGGGAGTGGGAGCGGGTTGGGTGTGGTTAGGGAGCTCGGGGATGTCCAGGGGGCCAGTGATCGAGGGGCTGGGGTGGGGGTCTGCAAGATCAGTTATCAGGGGGTTGGGCCAGCGATCGAGCTGGCCAGTTGTTTGGAGGCCGGCAAAGCGGGATCACTGCACATGTGCCAATCTCTGCACTGACAGATCGGCGCATGTGCAATGGCGCCCTCAACACTATGTTGCTGGCCCCTTGGGCCCTGCTCCCTACTTACCAGAGTGAATCCCACTGAGGCACTTTGTGCTTCATCTCCTGGCAGTGGGGGACATAACCGTTATTTTACTGTTCTCCCTAAGAGTGTACTTCTGGTTTCTACCTGCGCTGCTTTTCCTGCAGCTATCTGCTTATCACTAGCCTTTCCCTGGAGCTGATTTCTCATGAGAGCGACAAATATAACAGCTGCCATCTCTGCCTTGTTATTTTGTCTGCCCTTTCCACTGTGCCTTCTGTTCTGCGTCAGATGCTTTTGGGTCATATCCCTTCTCAGTCATTTTCTTTGTTCATTTCCTATGGTCTGTTGGCAGTACCTGCATCAAATTGTCCTCTGTTCCCCACTTCAAATCCTTCCCGTCAAAATTGCCTACTGCCATTATTCAGCCTGTTTGATGGGCTGCTGTCTGTTTTGCTACAAAGGACCACAGGAGGGCGCTCTGACACTCCTACCCTGCAGTACCACTCTTCTTACCAGAAGAGTGCGCTCTAGCTCTCCCTCCACTACAATACAGATTGCTCAGTAAGAAGTCTCACAACACCAGGTTAAAGTCCAACAGGTTTATTTGGTAGCACAAGCCGCAAGCTTTTGGACCAGTGCTCCTTCATCAGGTGAGTGGAGTTCTGATCACAAACAAAGCATATAAAGACACAAACGCAATTTACAAAATAATGGTTGGAATGCAAGTCTTTACAGGTAATCAAGTCTTAAAGGTACAGACAATATGAGTGCAGAGAGAGTTAAGCACAGGTTAAAGAGATGTGTATTGTCTCCAGCCAGGACATTTAGTGAGATTTTGCAAACCCAGGCAAGTCGTGGGGGTTACAGACAGCGTGACATGAACCCAAGATCCCTGTTGAGACCGTCCTCATGTGTGCGTAACTTGGCTATCAGTCTCTGCTCAGCGACTCTGCGCTGTTGTGGGTCGTGAAGGCCGCCTTAGAGAACGCTTACCCGAAGATCAGAGGTTGAATGCCTGTGACACAAATGTTGGCAGGGTTGTGTTGTGTCATGGTCACTATTCTGAAATCTGGGTAGTTTGCTGCGGAAAATGGCCTGTTTGAGGTTGGGCATTTACCCACACCCCCACTTCTTGCCTTCAAACAACCACACAACCTCAAACAGACTATTATCTGCAGCAAACTATCCAGCCTTTAGGAGAACAGTGACCACGACACCACACAACCCTGCCACAGCAACCTCTGCAAGACATGCCGGATCATCGACACGGATACCATCATCTCACGTGAGAACACCATCCACCAGGTACACGGTACATACTCTTACAACTCGGCCAATGTTGTCTACCTGATACGCTACAGGAAAGGATGTCCCAAGGCATGGTACACTGGGGAGACCATGCAGACGTTACAACATCGGATGAATGAACACCGCTCGACAAGCACCAGGCAGGAGTGTTCTCTTCCTGTTGGGGAACAGTTCAACAGTCACGGGCATTCAGCCTCTGATATTCAGGTAAGCATTCTCCAAGGTGGCCTTCACAACACACAACAGCGCAGAGTCACTGAGCAGAAACTGTTTGCCAAGTTCTGCACACATAAGGACAGACTCAACTGAGATCTTGGGGTTCATGTCACACTATCTGTAACCCCCACAGCTTGCCTGGGCTTACAAAATCTCACTAACTGTCCTGCCTGGAGACAATACACATCTCTTTAACCTGTGCTTAACCCTCTCTCCACTCACATTGTCTGTACCTTTAAGATTTGATTACCTGTAAAGACTCACATTCCAACCATTTTTTTCTAAATTGAGTTTGTGTCTTTATATGCATTGTTTGTGATCAGAACTCCCACTCACCTGATGAAGGAGCAGCGCTCTGAAATCTTGTGGCTTGTGCTACCAAATAAAGCTGTTGTACTTTAATCTGGTGGTGTGATACTTCTTACTGTGCTTACCCCAGTCCAATGCTGGCATCTCCACATCATGATGTGGAGATGCTGGCGTTGGACTGGGGTAAACACAGTAAGAAGTCTCACAACACCGGGTTAAAGTCTAACCAGATTATCTGATAGTAATCCCACAAGCTTTCGGAAATGCTGTTCCTTCGTCAAGTGTGTGGAAGGTGTGGAACCTTCCACACACCTGATGGCGTTGGACGGGGTAGGCACTGTAAGAAATCTCACACCACCTGGTTAAAGTCCAACAGGTTTATTTAGTAGCACAAACTTTCGGAGCACTGCTACTTCTTCAAGTGAGTGGGAGTTCTGTTCACTAACAGGGCAAATAAAGACACAAACTCAATTGAAAGATAATAGTTGGAATGCGAGTCTTTACAGGTAATCAGGTAAAGGTACAGACAATACAAAGGGAGAGAGGGTTAAGCACAGGTTAAACCAGGACAGTTAGTGGCAAGTCATGGGGGTTACAGATAGTGTGACATGAATCTAAGATCCTGGTTGAGGCCATCCTCGTGTGCAGAACTTGGCTATCAGTTTCTGCTCAGCAATTCTGCGTTGTGTGTCGTGAAGGACGCCTTGGAGAATGCTTACTGGAAGATCAGAGGCTGAATGCCCATGTGACAGAGGTTGCTGTGGCGGGGTTGTGTGGTGTCGTGGTCAGTGTTCTCCTGAAGGCTGGGTAGTTTGCTGCATGGTAAAAAGTCTGACAACACCAGGTTTGAGTCGGTTGGACTTAAACCTGGTGTTGTCAGACTTTTTACTATGTTTACCCCCGTCCAACGCTGGCACATCCACATCATGACTAGTTTGCTGCAGACAGTGGTCTTTTTGAGGTTATGTGGTTACCCACACCCCCACTTTTTGCCTTTAAACGACCGCATAACCTCAGATAGCCCAACGGCCGAATGCAGACGGCGGTGGAAAATGTACATCGTTGTTGCTGAAGGACGCAGCCAAGGTTTGGGAGAGTTGCATCGTAACCTTACCGAGTGTGATTCCAGAGTGATCCGGTTTCCTCCCACAGTCCAAAGATGTGCGGGTTAGGTTGATTGGCCATGATAAAAATTGCCCCTTAGGGTCCTGAGATGTGTAGGTTAGGTGTGGGTGCAGACTTGATGGGCCGAATGGCCTCTTTCTGTACCGTAGAGTTTCTGTGATTCTATGAGTGAGTCTTTCCTGTGTAGAGGGTGCTGTGTGGGGAGTTTGAAGTGCCAATACAGCTCAGTGCTCTTGCTCCCAGCTGTCACTGAAAGCAGTGCGGGACGAAATCTGTAGGGTGCCGGTCTGCTGAGAGTAAGTATAGACGGAGTTATAAAGGAAAGGTTAAAGCCAGCGGTCAAACGAGGGGAGTGGATTGAGAGCTCGGCTGGGGATCGCCAGCACTTCCAGTCAAGCGGAACGATCTGTGTTTGTTACAGGTCAGACTGGCCAATACCAAATGTCTGTGTGACACATTCGTATCTTTACACAGGGCTGTCAGCCCTGGAGGTGACATTGACAGCAAAGCTGCCCGTCCTTTGCTGAGGGTGGCACTGACCCTCACTGAAAGCTGCCTATCATTGGAAAGCTGACACACGGCTGCCCTGGGAGTGTCAGCGCAGAGACTGAGATTCAGCGGGGGAGTCACCCACTTGTCTCGCACTGGTAACCTGAGCCTCTAACTGAGCACATTTAACATTAATCCGGACTTTGGAACATACTTGTGGAGGGGCTGGATAGGGGCTGCAGTGGTAAGCTAGTTTGCTAATAATTTTGAAAGGAATTCAGGATGAAATTATTTGTGGTAGAGAGTGGTTAACATGTGGAAATTGCTGCTGAATGTATGAGTTAAGGTGAAATGCATTGATGCATCAAATTGGAATTAGGTAAACACTTGAGATAGAAAATAGAAGGATAAACTGATAGGATGAGAAACATAGAAGCTAGAAGCAGGAGTAGGCCATTCAGCCCTTCGAGCCTGCTCCTACATTCATTTTGTATAAGTTTACTTTATTACTGTCACATGTAGGCTTACGTTAATGCTGCAATGATGGTAACTGTGA
This sequence comes from Carcharhinus amblyrhynchos, assembly GCF_965287045.1. Classification (NCBI taxonomy): domain Eukaryota; kingdom Metazoa; phylum Chordata; class Chondrichthyes; order Carcharhiniformes; family Carcharhinidae; genus Carcharhinus; species Carcharhinus amblyrhynchos. The sequence continues at coordinate 16,677,696 of NC_137324.1, forward strand.
AAATCCCCTAGTCGCCACACTCTGGCACCTGTTCGGGTACACTGAGGGAGAATTTAGCATGGCTAATACTCCTAACCCGCACATCTTTCAGATTGTGGGAGGGAATCGGAGCACCCAAAGGAAACTCACGCAAACAAGGAGAAAATATGCAGACTCTACACAGACCCGAGTTCCTGGCGCTGTGAGGCAGCAGTACTAATCACTGTGCCGTGATCATGGCTGGTCATCAGATTTAATACTCAATGAATGGTGGGACACTAGGAACTTCTGTGGAACAAAGGGACCTTGGCATCTTTGTCCACAGATCTCTGAAGGCAGAAGGGCACGTTAGTAGGATGGTGAAAAAGGCATGTAGGACACTTGTCTTTATCAATCGAGGCATAGATTACAAAAGCAGAGAGCTCATGATGGAGTTGTGTAGAGTGTTGGTGAGGCCACGGCTGGAGCACTGTGTGCAGTTCTGGTCACCACATTATAGGAAGGATGTGATTGCACTGGAGGGAGTGCAGAGGAGATTCACCAGGGGGACAGAGGTGCAAGTTGAGGGGCAGGAGGTATAGGGAGGAATGTGAGGAAAAGCCATGTTGCCCGGAGAGTGTTGATAGTCTGGAATGCGCGCCCTGGGAGGGTGATAGAAGCGGGATGCCTCACAACCTTGAAAAAGAATCTGGATGAGCACTTGGCATGTCACAACATTCAGGGCAATGGGCCAAGTGCTGGCAGATGGGATTAGGTGAGAGTTCAGGTGGTTCTAATGTGTCAGTGCGGACTCGATGGACTGAAGGATCTCTTCTGCACCGTTCTACAATTCTATGAATATCCTGATCCCCACTTACCCCCATATCCCTTGACCCTTTAGCTCCAAGAGTGAATTGAATTCCTTCTTGAAATCGATATTGTTTTGGCCTCAACTACTTTCTGTGGTAGTAAATTCATCACTCAAAGAGAGCCAGCGTCAAATCGATAAGCCGAATGGCCTCCTTCTGCAACAGAGGAGGGAAATGAAGAGAATTACATTCCTTTCCTTTCTCATCAGTCTCCTTTATAGGGGTACAGGAGCAGAGTCCTTACATAGAAATATAGAAACTAGAAGCAGCAGTAGGCCATTTGGCCCTTTGAGCCTGTTCCACCATTCATTTTGATCATGGCTGATCATTGAATTCAGTATCCTGATTCCTCTTCCCCCCCTACCCCCGCCCCATATCCCTTGATCCCTTTAGCCCCAAGAGCTGTATCTAATTTCTTCTTGAAATCAGACAATGTTTTGGCCTCAACTACATTCTATGGTAGTGAATTCCACACATTCAACACTCTCTGGGTGAAGAAATTTCCCCTCACCTCAGTTCCAAAAGGTTTGAAAGGAATGGAAAATGGAGATGAAAGAAAACAAAGGAATGAAAGGAATGAGCCCGGCCAGGCGGTCAATGTTTCAGGAGGGGAGCAGTTCAGGAACAGTGACCACAATTCAATAAGCTTTAAGGTACTGATGAATAAAGTGTAGTCGTCAAGTTAAGATGCTAAATTGGAGGAAGGCTAATTACAATACTATTAGTCTGGAACTGAAGAATGTAGATTGGGGTCAGATGTTTGAGGACAAATCAACATCTGGCATGTGGGAGGCTTTCAAACGTAAGTTGATAGGGATTCAGGACCAGCACATCCCTATAAGGATGAAGGATAATTTGGCAAGTTTTGGGAACCTTGGATAATAAGAGATATTGTGAGCTCTGTCAAAGAGAGAAAGGAAGCATTTGTCAAAGCTGGGGGCTGGGAACACACGAAGCAAATGTAGAATACAAGGAAAGTAGAAAGCAACGAGTAAGGAGGGCTAAAGGGGGTCACAAAAAGTCATTGCTTAGAAGGATTAAAGAAAATCCCAAGGCTTCTTATACATATATAGAGAGCAAGAGGGTAGCCAGGAAGAGGGTTGGTCTACTCAGGGACAGAGGAGGGAATCTATGTATGGAACCAGAGGAAATGGGCTAGGTATTAAATGAGTAGTTTGCGCCAGTATTCACCAAAGAGAAAGACTTGGTGGATGACGAGTCTGGGAAAGGATGTGCAGATAGTTTAAGTCAAGTTGAGATCAAAAAGGAGGAGGTATTTGGTTCTTGAGAAACATTAAGGCAGACAAGTCCCCAGGGCCTGATGGAATATACCCCAAAATACTGAGAGAGGCAAGGGAGGAAATTGCTGGGGCCTTGAGAGAGATCTTTGTACCTTCACTGGCTACAGGGGAGGTCATGATGTGGAGATGCTGATGTTGGACTGGGGTAAACACTGTAAGAAGTCTAGCAACACCGGGTTAGAGTCCAACAGATTTATTTTATCCAACAGGTCGAGTGGCATTTGCTACCAAATAAACCTGTTGGGCTTTAACCTGGTGTTGTGAGACTTCTTACAGGGGAGGCCCCAGAGGTTTGGAGGATAGGCAATGTTTTTTTTTGTTTAAGAAGGGTAGCAAGGATAATCCAGGTAACTACAGGCCGGTGAGCCTTACGTCAGTGGTAGGGAAATTATAAGAGAGGATTCTTTGAGACAGGATTTATTCCCACTTGGAAATAAGTCCTATTAGCGAGAGGCAACATGGTTTTGTGAAGGGGAGGTCGTGTCTCACTAACTTGATCAAGTTTTTCGAGGAAGTGATGAAGATGATTGATGAGGGTAGGGCAATGGATGTTGTCTACATGGACTTCAGTAAGGCCTTTAACAAGGTCCCTCATGGCAGACTGGCACAGAAGGTGAAGTTGCATGGGATCAGACGTGAGCTGACAAAGTGGATACAGAACTGGCTCGGTCATAGAAGACCAAGGGTAGCAGTGGAAGGGTATGTTTCTGAATGGAGGGCTGTGACAAATGGTGTTCCTCCGGGATCAGTGCTGGGACCTTTGCTATTTGTAATATATATAAGTGATTTGGAGAAAAATGCAACTAGTTTGATTAGTAAGTTTGCGGATGACACAAAGGTTGGTGGATTTGTGGATAGCGATGAGGACTGTCAGAGGATCCAGCAGGATATTAATCAGTTGGAGACTTAGGTGGAAAGATGGTAGATGGAGTTTAATCTGGACAAATGTGAGGTAATGCATTTTGGAAGGTCTAACACAGATAGGAAATATATAGTAAATGGCAGAACCCTTAACAGTATTGATAGGCAGAGGGATCTGGGTACAGGTACACAGGTCACTGAAAGTGGCAATGCAGGTGGAGAAGGCAGTCATGAAGGCATACGGCATGCTTGCCTTCATCGGCCTGGGCATTGAGTTTAAAAATTGAACACGTCATGTTGTAGCTTTATAGAACCTTAGTGAGGCCGCACTTGGAATATAATGTTCAATTCTGGTTGCCACGCTACTAGGAGGATGTGGAGGCTTTGGAGAGGGTACAGAAAAGATTTGCCAGGATGTTGCCTGGTATGGAGGGCATTAGCTATGCAGGGAGGTTGGAGAAACTTGGTTTGCTCTCACTGGAGTGACAGAGATTTAGGGGGCGAACTGATAGACGTCTACAAAATTATGAGAAGCATGGACAGAGTGGATAGTCAGAAGCTTTCCCCCAGGGTGGAAAAATCAATTACTCCCTTTATAGCAAGGACATCCTTCCTCAGATAAGGACACCAAATCACAACAAAGTGCACACAATGTTCCACGGATGGAATTTTCCTGTCCTGCCCACCACAGGAATAGCTGTGGGAGGGAACATGGGGGTGGGGGTGTGGGGGAGACACCATGCAAAGGGTCCACTGACCTCGGGTAGGATTTTCTGGTCTTGGGGTGAGCAGTGCCATAAAATCCCACCCCAGGTGTAAGAGGAAGCTTTTGTGAAGAATAACCTAACCTGTTGTTGGACTGTGGGAGGAAACCGGAGCACCCGGATGAAACCCAACGGGGAGAACGTGCAATCTCCACAAAGACAGTGACCGAGACCGGAATCGAATCTGGGCCCCTGGCGCTGTGAGGCAGCAGTGCTAACCACTGTACCACCGTGCCGCCCTAAAACCAGCCTCACTAATATCCTTTAGGGAAGGAAATCTGCCCTCCTTACCTTGTCTGGCCAATGTGTGACTCCAGATCTATAGTATTGTGGTTGACTCTCCAATATCCTCTGAAATGAAGGGACAACATACGCAGGATGCCCACACCCCATAAATGAGTTTCTTTTTTAAATGTGATAGACCGGGGATCACAATGGCAGCACTGGTAGTGAAGTTGGAAAGAGTTAACACAGTTGGGTACGTGGACTCCCAGTATTTGTCGCAGTACCACTCAATACTATACATTTGAGGGCCAGAGAATAGGAACAGTAGTGGCAATATTATTGGACTAATGATCCAGAGATCAAGATGAATGCCCTAGAGACATGACTTCAAATCCCACCACAGCAGATGCGATCTTAAATCAATGAACAAATCTGGAATTAAAAGCAAATCTTGGTAATGAAGAATGATGTTGTCCAGATTGTTATAAAAACCCATCCGGTTCGCTCCAGTCCTTCAAGATATCCTTGGGGAAGGAATTCTGCCGTCTTAGGCGGTCTCGCCGCTCTAGGTCACCAATGGATGGATTCTTAACTTTTAATTTCATTCATGGGACATGGGCATCGCTGGCTGGCCAGCATTTATTGCCCATCCCTCGTTGTCCTTGTTCAGAGGGCAGTTGAGAGTAACTACATTGCTGTGGCTCTGGAGTCTCATGTAGGCCAGACCAGATAAAGATGACAGATTTCCTTCCCTAAAGGACATTAGTGAACCAAATGGGTTTTTCCAATGATTGAAATTCATGCTCATCAGTAGATTCTTAATTCTGGATTTTTTTTTATTGAATACAACTTCCACCACTTACCGTGGTGGGATTTGAATCCGGGTTCCCGGAATATTAGCTGAGTTTCTGGATTAATAGTCTAGTGATAATACCACTAGGTCATCACCTCCCCTCTGAAAAGGGATAGCAACTGCATTAAACTGCTCTGGAAGAAGTGAGAAAGATTATTACTGGACGGACCACCCAGCATCGACCTAACCACGAGAAATAACAATGGAACACATATTGCCCTGTATTAAATGATCCTACAAAGATCCCTTCACCAACATCTAGGGTCTTGTACCAAAATTAGGAGAGCTTTTGGTCAATAAAGGCTGGCCTTGCCAATAATGCTCATATCCCCATGAATGTCCATGAAGAACAACCAAACACTACCAAAATTGTCGTCCGCGCATCCACCATCTTTCCCTTACCCGCTAGGTTGTGTCAAAGTGCTTGAATTTCCCTTCATGTGGGTCCCACTTTGCAATCACCTGAGCCTTTGGTTAGTGTACTTACATCTCATCACAGCCTTACGTCTACCCATCTCATTCACAACATGACATAGTATCTGGAATTAAGAATCTACTGATGACCATTGTCGGAAAAATCCATCTGGTTTATGAAAGTCCCTTAGGGAGGGACATCTGCCTCCCTTACCTGGTCTGGCCTACATGTGACTCCAGAGCCACAGCAATGAGGTTGACTCTCAACTGCCCTCGGGCAACTAGGGATGGGCAATAAATGCTGGCCCAGCCAGCGACGCCCATGTCCCACAAATGAATAAAAATATATATACTTTGCATTCCCATTGATGGGAGTTGATGAAGAGGCAAAAGTCAGTCCCCTGCACTGTCGTGATGACCCAGAGCTTGGTATTTTCTCATGGGGCAGTACCTGGCAACATTAGTCTGCTGCAGCTCCAGTGTATTGACCTCAGTGCAGCTATGAAATTTCACACAGTCACACTCCCTTTTCTATCCGCTTTGTTCTGCTTACATCCGATCGATATCACACATTTCAAGCTGTTCTTTGGTGAAGACGGAAATAAGTTTTTCTAAGTGATGCAAAGTGCCTTCTGCCTGCACAAGTAGGTTCTAACTTTTCACTTTTTAACTCTTGTCACACAGGTTGGGCGAAATGAAATACACAAGTACACGGGGTGAACTAACTGACGTGAGCTTCGGGGAGGTCCTTCTCTCTGGCTATGCCCCGGACGGCGGCCTTTTTATGCCTGAAGATATCCCAAGACTTGACTTGACCACATTGCAGACCTGGAGCGCTTACAGTTACCCACAGCTGGTAGAGGAGATTTGTTCACTCTTCATTTCCAGAGAGGACTTACCAAGGGAAGATTTAAGAGGTAAGCTTCTCTTTGCCTCACTTTTACAGTCGCCCCTTCCCATGGGGCGGCACAGTGGTTAGCACTGCTACTCACAGTGCCAGGGACCCGGGTTCAATTCTGACTTTGTGTCACTGTGCAGAGTCTGCATGTTCTCCCCATGTCTGTGTGTGTTTCCTCCAGGTGCTCTGGTTTCCTTCCACAGTCCAAATCACAGCTAGTTAGGTGCAATGTACCTGAACAGGTGCCAGGGTGTGGTGACTAGGAGATTTTCACAGTAACTTCATTGCAGTGTTAATGTACTCCTATTTGTAACACTAATAAATAAGCTTTTGGGTTTCGTCTGGGTGCTCCTGTTTCCTCCTATAGTCCCAAAATATATAGGTTAGGTGAACTGGCTGGGAAATGCGCAAAGTTATGGAGATAGGGCAGAGGGGAGGGTCTGGGTGGACTTTTCTTTCGGAGAGTTGGTCGATAGGCCGAGTTGCCTTCTTCTGCGTGATAGGGATTCTATGATTCGTCTCGTTGGGACATGATGAGGCGCAGGTTCATTGCTGCCAGCCGGTCTGAAGTGTCTTGTCCAAATAACTGCACTTCCCAAGTCAAAAATGCAGAGGTTGGTAGATTCGTAGAATTGAATGACACAAAAGCATTTAAAAAACATTTGGATAGGTCCATGGATGGGGAAGGATTGGAAGGATATGGGCCAAACGCGGACAATTGGGACTAGCTGGGAAGGTACAATGATTGGCATGGATCGATTGGGCTGAAGAGCCTGTTTCTGTGCTGAACTTCTCTATGATTCTATGACTCTAAAAAGACGCCTTTTGGCCCATTGCACATGCACTTGCTCTTTTGAAGGACAATCAAGTTGGTTCCACTCTCCAACTCTTTCCCGAAACCCCTACAATTTTCTTGCCTCCCGCACTCTTACCAGCACCAGATACCTGGTAAGGGTTTGCGATTTTCGCAGTTGAGGGAGTTCGTGTTTACCCTGGCTCTCGATTGGCTGTGGGACCCTACCGTAGCAGGGAGGGCGCTGGGCAAGAAGGGTGGCTGAGAGCAGCAGAGGCAATGACAGGTTTATTCTGCTCTCAGAGCACAGAATCCTGCACATGCGCACTGGCACCCTCTGCTATGATCAGCTGGCTTTCGGGGGATTTAGGTCCCACCCACTGACACAACTGGTGAATTTCAAGTTTGTCAAATTATTTTTGCCAGGTAAGATTCAACTTCTATGTTGACCAAAAAAGGTGTGATTTTCTTCCACTTTCATGCTCATTCGGTACTTTGAACTTTTTTGGTAAAATTGTCCCAGTTGCCTTTGTTTGCTGCACAGTTGTTTCATACAGTTTCAGAAATAGCTTCTGTTGTTGTAGAGATCCTCATTAGGTCCCCAGTGAATTACATTGAATATTAGTCGCTGATGCCATCTTGACAAAATGTAACAAATGGTCTGAGCACAGCAGTCTTTCGAACAAAACAATTACTTATTTATGTAAGCCTCACAACATCAAGTTAAAATCCAACAGGTTTATTTGGAATCATGAGCTTTCGGAGATCTTAGGGTCAGATAACCAAAAGTTTGGTCAAAGAAGTAGATGAGAAGAATTGTGTTAAAAGTGGAAAATTGAGAAAGAAGGGTTAGAGAGGTGTAGGAAAGAGATTGCACGGAGATTGACCGAGGCATGGTCACCAACGTTGGAGCAATTATAATTCGGAATGCACTTGAGGCCAAAATTAGAGGATTGCAGAGATCTCAGAGGGTTATGGGGTTGGAGGAAGACACAGAGATAGAGAAGAGAAAGGTGCAAGAGGGAATTTAAAACAAGGATGAGAATTTTTAAATTAAGATGTTAACTGACCGGAAGGTCAAATGTAAGTCAGTGAGCAGAGGAGAACAGGACTTGATGCCAGTTAAGGCAAAGGCAGCAGAATTTTTGATAGTTTCAATTTTTTGGAGGATGGAACGTAGAAGACCAATGAGGAGTGCATTGGAATAGTCATGTCTCTTAGACTTGAGGCTGGTGGTGGCCTGGAATGTACTGCCAACTGAGGTGGCTGAGGCAGATACATTAGCCGCATTTAAGACTTATTTAGATAGACACATGAACAGATGGGGGATACAGCCGGTTGGCCTAGGTAGGAAAATGTGATCGGCACAGGCTTGGTGGGCCGAAGGGCCTATTCCTATGCTGTACTGTTCTTTGTTCTATCAGTAACAAAGGAAAGAGATGAAGGTTTTCAGCAGCAGATAAGCTGAGACAAAGGTCAAGTTGAGTAATATTATGGGGGTCTAGGGGGAGGGGTAATAGAAGGTCTTTAGAGATGACAAGAATGTGAGGTTGGAAGATAATGCTATACTCTATCTTCCAATGCTCTATAAGCATTGCAGTGTCAGCCTACACAGCATGCTCAAAATCAAGCTTCAGTTCACAAACATTTAACACAGCAACATGAAGACCACCATTGACCCAATCTTGCACAGGTAACAAGTATAAGAGTGGATTTTCTCAGGCTTTGTACATTTTAAATCTACGTTCCCATTATTTCTCGAGTTGTTGATATTAATATATCTTGGTGTTGTGAGTTAGAATTTATCCACCAAAAAGGCAGCAGCATTTTTTTAGCTCTGTGAGCCTATGGCGCTTGGTTGTTTGTAAAACCTCAAGGTGAGGAACAGGTTGGTGAAGGAGCTTTTTCCCAAGATGGAAGAGTTAATTACTAAGGGGCACAGCTTTAAGGTGTGAAGGGAAAGGTTTAAAGGAGATGTACGAGGCATGTTTTTTACACAGGGATAGTGGGTGCCTGGAACTCGCTGCCTGGAGGTATAGAAAGCAGATACGACCGTGAATTTTAAGGGGCATTTTGACAAAGGCATGAATGGGATGGGAATAGAGGGATATGGTCCCTGGAAGGGTAAGGAGCTTAGTACAGTTGGGCAGCATGGTCAATGTAGATTTGGAGGGCCGAAGGGCTTGTTTCTGTTCTGTAATTTTCTTTGTCCTTTGTTCTCTTTGTTCTTTGAGTTTAGGGACAGTAGCAAAGCAAAGTGAGCATGAGCATCAGGGCTTAAGGTAAAACACTAAAAATATTGTCAACATGAGCATTGTAAGTCTCACAGTGAGTGAATAAATAATAAAAAGTATTTGTACAGAGCTGGTCTAATTGCATTATTTAAAACTAATAGTTTCAGCAAAGCATGAGCAGGTTTTAAAAGAGGAAGCTGAAATTTCTTAGATCATGAATGGGCATCTGAGATCTGTTGCTTGCAATTCCTGCTCCATGTGGGAATCCTGGACACTTCAGGGGGAGTTTAATGGAGGCAACTGGTGCCTGGAGATTCAGTGAGAAACACTGTTAAGAACCAAATCAGAAGCTCCAAGGTATTTTATGATTTTTTTAAAAAATTCCTCCCTGGCCACCAAGGAGGTACCAGAGGACTGGAGAACAGCTAATGTGGTCCCACTAATTAAGAAACATTATAAAAACAAGCCAGGGAACTACAGACCAGTGAGTCTCACATCTGTGGTTGGGGAACTATTGGAGAAGATTCTGAAGGAAAGGATCTATCTCCATCTGGAGCAGCAAGGTTTGATCAGGGACAGTCAACATGATTTTGTCAGTGGCAGGTCAGGCCTAACAAATTTGATTAATATTTTGTGCATGTAATGAAGTGTGTGTCGATGTAGGATACATGGATTTCAACAAAGCCTTTGACAAAATCCCACGTGGGTGGCTTATTAAGAAGCAAATGTGCATGGGATGCAGGGTGATCTGACAAGGTGGATTCATAATTGGCTTTGCAGTAGGAGACAGTGGGTGGTAACAAACGGCTGCTTGATTGACTGAAGGCCAGTGACCAGTGGCGTACCACAAGGATCTGCGCTGGGCCCCCTATTGTTCATCGGCTATATAAATGACTTGAGTTACTGTGGGGGGGTGGGGGGGGAGGTAGGATCAGTAAGTTTGCCAATGACACAAAGATTGGCCGGGTGGTTAACATTGAAGTTGAGTGTCTTGGGTTACAGGAAGATATAGACGAGATGGTCAAATGGGCGGATAAGTGGCAGATGGAATTTAATCCTAATAGGTCATCATGGAGTTGTATAGAACTTTGGTGAGGCTACAGCTGGAGTACTGTGTGCAGTTCTGGCTGCCACATTATAGGAAGGGCATGAACGCACTGGAAGGGGGTGCAGAGATGATTCACCAGGGTGCTGCCTGGGTTGGAACATTGAAGTATGAACAGAGGTTAGATCGGCTTGGATTGTTTTTGTTGGAGCAGAGAAAGCTGAGGGATGACCTGGTCGAGGTGTTCAAGATTATGAGGAACAGGGAGCAGCTGTTCCCTTTAGTTGAAGGGTCAGTTACGAAGGGGACACAAGTTAAAAATGAGGGGTGGGAGGTTTTGGGGGGAATGTGAGGAAAAACCTTTTTACTCAGAGGGTGGTGACGGTGTGGAATGCGCTGCTTGGGAGGGTGGTGGGCCTGACCTCCCACTAACAAAATCATGCTGACCATCCCTGATCAAACCTTGCGTCTCCAGATGGAGATAGATCGTCTCCTTCAGAATCTTCTCCAATAGTTCCCCAACCACAGATGTGAGGCTCTATGGTCTGTAGTTCCCTGGCTTGTCTCTACAATCTTTCTCTGCTTTCTGTGGCCCGGGAGTGATTTGACACCGGCGCGCTTTTCAAAATCTTTTCTAACTGTGCCTGTGCAGTTCAGAGCTCTGATCGTTTCCGATAAATCCCGCCCACAGCGCAATTCAAACTCATGATATTTTTAAAGGTTAAATGTGTATGGGGATGTCTGAGAACAGATTTCCAAGTTGGATCTGAATTACACCCAGATTCAGCACTTAGAATAAAAATGGTAAAATCAGGCCCAGTGTACCTGGGCGGGATTTTCACAGTAACTTCATTGTGGTGTTAATGTATGCCTGCAAATAAAGTTTGACTTTACAATTTTCAGAGTTGATCAGCCAGGCATTCCGGAGATTTCGACATAAAAACATTGTGGAATTAGCCAGACTGGAAGGAGGGTTGAATGTTCTGGAGCTATGGCACGGTGTGACTTACGCATTTAAGGACCTTGCAATGTCGTGTGTCGGTCAGTTGCTCCAGTACTTCCTGAAGAAGAGGAAGAGACATGTCATTATTGTAGTAGGTAAGTGAAGAGGAGAGGTTCTTCTGCCCGAAAACCTTGGAAGTTGGTTTATTTTGTATGACTCTTGTCAAATTTTTTGGTCATTGTTTGGGTCTCAGCTGGAGTATTGTGTCCAGATCTGGGAAATTTAGGAAAGATACCAGGATGTTGCCTGGTATGGTGGGAAGGTCTTATGAGGAAAGGCTGAAGGACTTGAGGTTGTTTTCATTAGTGAGAAGAAGGTTAAGAGGTGACCTAATTGAGGCATACAAGATGATCAGAGGATTAGATAGGGTGGACAGTGAGAGCCTTTTACCTCGGATGGTGATGGCTGACAAGAGGGGGCGTGGCTTTAAATTGAGGGGTGATGAAAATAGGACGGATGTCAGAGGTAGGTTCTTTACTCAGAGGGTAGTAAGGGTGTGGAATGCTCTGCCTGCAGCAGTTGTGGACTCACCAACTTTAAGGGCATTCAAATGGTCAGTGGATAGGCATATGGATAACATTGGAATAGTTTAAGTTAGAGGGTCATTAGATTGGTTCCACTGGTCGGCGCAACATCGAGGGCCGAAGGGCCTGTAGTGCACTGTAATGTTCTATGTTCTCAGTGTTGACCACAACCAGATCAGCCATGATGGTTTTGAATGGCAGAGCAGGTTCTTTTCATATTCATTTGTGGGACACGGGTGTTGTTGGCTGGCCAGCATTTATTGCCCATCCTTGGTTGCCCTTGAAGGACAGTTGAGAGTCAACCACATTGCTGTGGCTCTGGAGTCACATGTAGTCCTGACCAGGTATGGATGGCAGACTTACTTCCCGAAAGGGTAATAGTGAACCAGATGGGATTTTTCAACAATGACAACAGTTTCATGGTCAACAGTAGATTCCTAATTCCAGATTTTTTAAATTGAATTCAAAGTCCACCAGCTGCCACTCCAGTGGTGGCATTCCCAGGAAAGGAAACAGACAAAAGAAAAATTGACATTGAGCCAAGAGGGAGGACTTGACCAAAAACTTGGTCAAAGAGGCTGAAGGAGCACCTTAAAAGGGGAACTGATGGGAATAATTCCTGGGCTCTAGGTCCAGACAGCTAAGGGTACAGCAGAGGAGGTGAGGGCTGCTCGAAAGAGCAGAATTGGATGAATGCAGGGTGTTTGGGTGCCTGGAGGATATGGGAAGGGGATTGTCATTGAGGATTTTAAGTTTGTGCCATTGACAGAATAGGAGACAGCGTAGGTTAGCAAGCACAAGGTTAATAAGTGACAGGATTTAATTTTAGTTTACTCTTTCACGGGATGTAGGTGTGACTGGCAAGGCTCCCATGTGTTTCCCATCAAGAATTGCCCTTGAACTGAACAGTTTGTTAAGCCATTTCTGAGGGCAGTTAAGAACCAGTCACTTCACTATGGATTTGGAATTGATGTAGGACAGTCCAGGTAAGGATGGGAAATTTCCTTCTCTAAAGGACCTTATTGTATGAGCAGCAGAGTACCCTACACAGTGTATCCTGCATGGTGCACCCTGCACAGTGTACCCCATACACAGTACTCTACACAATGTACCCTGCACAGCGTACCCCACGCAGAATACCCTCCACAGCGTACTCTGCACGGTGCACCCTGCACTACATATCCTGCACTGTGTACCCCGCGCAGAATACCCTCATAATGTACCCTGCACAGAGTACCCCACGCAATGTATCCTGCAAAGCGCACCCTTCGCAGAGTACCCCATGCAGAGTATCCCACGCAGAGTACCCCGCACAGCGTACCGTACACAGCTTACCCTGCACAGCATACTCCGCACAGAGGTTTTGAAGCATAATCATGACCCATGATATACTAAGCTTTCTTTCTATTGTGATTACTGCCTGGCTTCTCTGGAGCTTGATCCATTAACTCCAAAAAGGCAAAAAGTCATCAATTTCATCTCAACCACAGGAACAGCCGGAGACACTGGCAGCTCTGCTATCGAAAGTATCCGGGGCATGGACAATGTGAATATCATCGTCTTGCTGCCACACGGTCGCTGTAGTCTAATTCAAGAGTTGCAGATGACGACTGTCATTGAAGATAACGTCCACGTGTTTGCAGGTTTGTGAGTGTTTCCCATTCCTCACATCGACGTTGTAAGGTGTTTTTTTTGAGGTCCTTTCACATAGCCAGGAGTTTGCACAGAATCACCACAACTTAGATAATGGTGAGCTGCCCGTTGAGAGACCGGCACGTTGGAAAATCAGTTGTGTGCACATCTGGATTTTCCAATGTGCCTTGGCTACGTGTGAGGTCCTGCTCATGGCATAGGGCTACACTACTGAGAAATCTTATTAACGTATAGACGGATCTGGGCATGCAGGCCCACAGTTCCCTAAAAGTGGCAACACAAGTGGGTAATAATGGTGTAGAGTGTGACTCTGATTGTGAATATGTCAGTCAATGCAAACTGTTTACCTCTAGTAAGTGGCTGTGGTAATTCTCCCTTTGGAGATCTGTGTGAGTGGGATGGATTTATGTGAGGCCAGGAGGCACAGTGGTACGACGCTGCACTTCCCTTGAACTGTATATGTGGAGTTTGCGCATTCTCCCTGTGTTTGCGTAGGTTTCCTCCAGGTGCTCCTGTTTCCTCTCACAGTCCAAAGCTGTGTGGGTTAGGTAGATTGGACATGTTAATTTGCCCCTCAGGGTCAGGGGGATTAGATTAAATACGAAGGGTTATGGGGATAGGGCCTGGTTGGGATTGCTGTTGGTGCAGACTCGATGGACCAAGTGGACCTCTTTCTGCTCTGTCTATGATTAAAGCTGCTTGCTTTCTGATTCGTGTGAACGACTTGTCTTCACCATGTTCTTCTGTGTCCTGAGCCTGTCCTGTGTTTCTTACCCAAGTCGACGGAACAAGTGATGAGATTGACGAGCCAATCCGGAATGTGTTTGCTGACACTACGTTCGTGAAGAGACACAACGTGATGAGTTTGAACTCCATCAACTGGGCCCGTGTCATGGTGCAGATTGCACACCATTTCTATGCGTACTTCCACTGTAGCCCTTCGATGAAGGAGACGCCCCTTCCTGTGGTGGAGATTGTCGTACCCACAGGAGCAGCGGGCAACATCACCGGTAAGAGCGATACGGCATAGCCTGGCTCACACAGCAGCTCTGGTTAACTGTACGGTGATAGAGTTTTACCTGACGCTGGCCTTTTTGCTTCCAGTTACCTGTGAAGGCACTGGATGGCCTTCGATTTAATATCCCAGAGGAAAGGGGGACCCTCGACAGTGCAGCACTCCCGCAGCAGCGTCGGCCTGTGTGTACACGGGCGGAAGCTTCTCCTCCCATTGGTGGTGGAGGTGGGAAAGGCATGTAATTAGATGGGATGGTGGAACCCCACCTCCTGCAGTGTTATATTCCAGGCAGGAGATAGGGTTCTCCCGTCCCATCTAATTACATGCCCTTCCCATGGGCAACGTTCTCACTCTGTCGTTTCCCAAAGCCCTGAAGTGGCCAATAAACAACCACTAAAGGGCCTCGCCTGGCTGGTGCTGTTGGTAACCTAGCTGCAGGTTGGCATGTACCACTGCAAAACCATGTTGCCAGCTTGCCACCATGGGGAGAGGGGGAACCGGGGAGGCGGAAGGAGGGGAGGGTCCCTCGATCTTTGATTTGATTTGATTTATTGTCACATGTATTAACATACAGTGAAAAGTATTGTTTCTTGCGCGCTATACAGACAAAACATACCGTTCATAGAGAAGGAAAGGAGAGAGTGCAGAGTGTAGTACTGCAGTCATAGCTAGGGTGTAGTGCAAGGTAGGTCCATTCAAAAGTCAGTGTCAGATTGAGAGATTGGATATCAAGTAGGGCAGGGCTTGCTAATAGCCACCCTACCGTACTTGCTGCCAACACTCCCCATCCTTCTTCCTGCAACATCCCTCATCCCATGAACCACAACAGCACCCCCCGCCCCTGTAAACCCCCGACCCTGCACATTAATTATCTGTGGCTGGTTGCTTCATGATCATAGAATCATACAATCTCTACAGCACTGACATTCGGCCCATCGAGTCTTTACCAACCACAATCTCAGCTACGTCCTATCCCCTTAACCTCACATATTCACCCTGCTAATCCCCCTGACACTAAGGTCAATTTAGCATGGCCAACGCTCCTAACCGCCACATCTTTCAGACTGTGGGAGGAAACCGGAGCACCCGGAGGAAGCACATGCAGACACAGGGAGAATGTGCAGACTCTGCACAGATCCGAGGCTGGAATTGAACTCGGGCCCCTGGCGCTGTGCGGCCGATGGCGGTGGTTGAGGAGTGTGAGAGAGGTGCGACGGCACCTGTGAGGCAGCAGTGCTAACCACTGTGTCACCGTGCCTCCCATGATCCTGGGACAGGCAACAACCCCCACCTCCCCTGTGGCACTGTTTGGTCTCAGAGCTGCTGCCAGTCTCTGGCTGGCTGGTAGCTTTCGATAGGCGAGATTTCTGCGCTCCCAACCACCCCCTCCCCCTCCACACCTGTGTCCCCTCAACCTCCTGCCTCTATCCACCCCCCATCCCTGTGATCTCGATGGGCCTTGATTCCAGGGGAAGGCTGACCTGCGGCCCTGCCTCTGCCTGACCGGCTTGTGGTTCAGTGGGCCTTCCTGAGAACAGACAACTCAGGTCTCTCGCTCGGCTCTTCACCTGCTAGGCGAGACCCCTGATAACTCAACGAGAGTGTGCCCAAGTTCCTGGAGAGGAACATGAATGCGCAGCCTTCCAACGTAGTGCTGTTTATGTAACCATAGTGGGATAATATTGGGATTGCTGTAGTGATTAGGTACCAAAGACCCAATTTTTTTTAACATCGATGGTTGTGTGGAGCTAGCCAATAAATATCGTGCTCCCGGCATTCCATCAGGCATTTAATAATTTGCTGAGTTGCCATCCAAGTTCCTTTTAGATATTGTTGCGTATGTTGGTGAGTACCCATTCCTTTGAGGGAATGGGTCGTGTGACCTGGGGTGTGAGGGGTTGAGCTGGTTGGGATTCACCCAGGGAGGGAGTCAACATTGAAGGAATAGACTGAATAAAGACCTGTGTTCCCTGATGCCTGATTGGGGAGTGGTTCTTGATGAGACGTCTCAGTACTCAAGAGGTTTAACAGATATCAGGATTGGGTTTTTCTGGCGTCTGTTTCAACTCCACCCCTCTCTTTCCCAGCTGGATATATCGCTCAGATGATGGGTCTCCCAATCCGACTAGTCGCGGCGGTCAATGAAAATGACATAATTCACAGAACGGTTCAGAACGGTGACTTCTCATTGGCCGATTCAGTTAAACCTTCCTTGGCACCGTCCATTGACATCCAGGTAATGTCGAGATTAATTCCTGGCCTCTGGATTGGTTCTTGATGGCAGCGTCCAGTTGCACAGGCGTGTGTGTCAACAGTCTTGAGAATGAAGCCTGCTCAATGAAGGCAGTCAGCCACTCGAGAACAGAAAGGAATCTCCCACCTCTGTCCCTGTGCAGGGGTACAGAGGTTCCTGACCACCTCCTGCTCACCCAGGCTAGTGACATAGGAAAGCAAGGCTTGCATTACAATGGAGCTTTTGCAAAGTCACAATTATTTTGATTTGATTTATTATAGTCACGTGTTTTAGTATGCAGTGAAAAGTTTTTTGGCGCACTGTACAGGCCAAGCATACTGTTCACAGAGAAGGAAAGGAGAAAGTGCAGAATGTAGTGTTACAGTCATAGCTAGGGTGTAGAGAAAGATCAATTTACTGGGTTCAATTCTGGCCTTGGGTCACTTTCTGCGTGGAGTTTGTACGTTCTCCCTGTGTCTGCGTGGGTTTCCGCCCGGTGCTCCAGTTTCCTTCCACAGTCCAAAGATATGCAGGTTAGGTGGATTGGCCATGCTAAATTAACCCTTAGAGCCCTAAGATCTGTTGATTAGGAGGATTAGTTGGGTAAAGGTGTGGAATTGGGGGATAGGACAGAGGGGAGGGCTTCGGTCTGAAACTCTGTCATGGCCTCCTTCTGCACGCATAAATATTGGCCAGGGCACAGTGATTACTTTTTTGTCTTCATCATAGGATCCTTTAAGCCCACCTGAGAGGGCATGTGGGGCCCCTGTTTAACTTCTCATTTAAAAGACAGCACCTCTGGCAGTGCAGCACCCTCTCAATACTGCATTGGAGTGATTTTTATACACAGGTTCTGTAGTGCGACTTGAATCCCCAACCCTCTGACTCGGAGGTGAGACTGCTCCTAGCTGACACTGTGAACCAACTATTCTGACTCCTGCAGGAACCATACAACATGGAGAGAATATTTTGGCTGTTGTCGGGAAAGGATAGCACCTTGATAAAAACGATGATGGAAGAATTCCAGAAACTGGGCAAAGCCAATGTGCCAGAAGCCTTGTCCACAAAGGTCTGTACTTGGCATGTTTTTGATCATTGATTAGGTGTGAACTCTGTGGTCAAGGAACAGTGTTGATCAGTCACCTCACGTACAACTGACCACAGGATACATGTCAGTGGAGATTTCCATTTTTCCTACGTGGTGACTTCTAGAATCGATGGGTGGCATCTGTGAACAGGGCAAGCAACAGTGTCACAATATCATGGGTGGCACGGTGGTTAGCAGTGCTGCCTCACAGCGCCAGGGACCCGGGTTCAATTCCCGTGTGGAGTTTGCATGTTCTCCCAGTTCTCTGCATGGGTTTCCTCCGGGTGCCTGGCATGTTTGGAAGATTACCACCATGTTTAAGAGCTGGGAGGAATGAGACCATCGCTTACCAAACTCTTTGGACATAGAAGCCTTTCACTTTCACTAGGACCCCATTTCCCTACCTGCCTCATTTCCCTACCTGCCTCATTTCCCTACCTGCCTCATTTCCCCACCTGCCTCATTTCCCTACCTGCCTCATTTCCCCACCTGCCTCATTTCCCTACCTGCCTCATTTCCCTACCTGCCTCATTTCCCTACCTGCCTCATTTCCCCACCTGCCTCATTTCCCTACCTGCCTCATTTCCCCACCTGCCTCATTTCCCTACCTGCCTCATTTCCCTACCTGCCTGCCCTGGTGCTAACTCGCTTAATTAGCCTTTCCCCAGATGAGAGTCTGGACAATGTACAATCTGGCAGCTTCTCTGGTCACAGCAGCATCATAATGTGTCCTGATGCAAGCATAGAAATTAAGAGTAGTCCATTCAGCCCATTGCACCTGCCTCACCATTCAATAAGATCATAGCTGATCTAATTAGCTTCTGGCTGAGAGAACATAGAGTCGTACAGTGCAGAAAAAGCTCTTCAGCCCGTCAAATCTGCAACAACAATACTAACAATAAATTAACAATCCCATGTTGGACGAGGTGGGCTCGAGGAGGAGTTCTTGGAATGCTGCCGGGATAATTTCCTTGAACAGTGTGTGTTGGAGCCGACGAGGGAGCAAGCTATCTTGGATCTGGTGCTATGTAATGAGGCGGGTAGAATTAGGGACCTTGCGGTGAAGGATCCTCTTGGAGAGAGTGATCATTGTATGGTGGAGTTTCTGGTGCAGATGGAGGAGGAGAAAGTGGGTTCCCGGACACGCGTCCTTTGTTTGAATAGAGGGGAGTATGGTAGGATGAGAGAAGAATTGGCGAATGTGGACTGGGGGAGCGCGTTGGAGGGAGGGTCTGCTGAGGAGCAGTGGAGGATCTTTAAGGAGATCTTTCTTGGTGCTCAGCAGAAATTTATTCCGATGGTTAAAAAGGACAGTAGGAAGAGAGGTAATAAGCCGTGGATAACGAAGGAGGTGAAGGAAAGTGTTAAATTAAAAGCGGAGGAATTTAGAGTAGCTAAGAGCAGTGGGCGAGAAGAGGATTGGGAAAGGTTTAAATGTCAACAAAGATTGACAAAGAAGTTGATAAAGGAGGGTAGGAGAAGCTATGAGGCTGGGCTAGCACTTAATATAAAAAAGGATAGCAAGAGTTTTTATAAATATATAAAAAGGAAGAGGCTGGCTAGGGTGAACGTTGGTCCTTTAGAGGATGAGAAAGGGGAGCTAGTGGTAGGGGATGGGGATATGGCGAAGGTCTTGAATAACTTTTTTGTTTCTGTCTTCACGGAGGAGGACGTGAATAATTTGCCGGGTGTTAGCGATGGAAAGGTGGTAGGAATGGAGGGTCTTAATGACATTACTGTTACTAGAGAGGCGGTGCTCGACAGACTGGAGGGGCTGATTGTGGACAAGTCCCCAGGACCGGATGGAATGCATCCGAGGGTTCTGAAAGAAATGGCGGAGGTGATAGTGGATGCCTTGGTGGTTATTTTCCAGACGTCGCTGGATTCCGGGGAAGTGCCGGAAGATTGGAAAACGGCTAATGTTACGCCGTTGTTTAAGAAGGGTGCCAGGCAAAAGGCGGGGAATTATAGGCCGGTTAGTTTAACGTCTGTGGTAGGTAAAATGTTAGAATCCATCATTAAGCAGGAAATTGCGAGGCATCTTGAAGGGAATTGCTTGATAGGGCGGACGCAACACGGTTTCATTAAAGGGAAGTCGTGTCTGACAAATTTACTGGAGTTCTATGAGGATGTGTCTAGGGCAGTGGATAGAGGAGAGCCGGTGGATGTGGTCTTTCTCGATTTTCAGAAGGCGTTTGACAAGGTACCTCACAAGAGGTTATTGCAGAAGGTCAGGGGACATGGAGTTGGGGGTAGGGTGTTAGAGTGGATAGAGGATTGGTTGTCAAATAGGAGGCAGAGAGTGGGGGTCAATGGGTGCTATTCGGATTGGCGGATGGTGACTAGTGGGGTGCCCCAGGGGTCGGTGCTGGGGCCTCAGCTATTTACCATTTATATAGATGATCTGGAGGAGGGAACCGAGTGCAGGGTGTCGAAATTTGCTGATGACACCAAGATTGGGGGAACGGCAAATTGTGCGGAGGGTGTGGAGAGTCTGCAGAAGGATCTAGATAGGCTGGGCGAATGGGCCAGGAAATGGCAAATGGAATTTAATGTTGGCAAGTGTGAGGTGGTCCACGTTGGTAGGAAGAATGGTAGGAAGGACTATTACTTACGTGGCGAAAAACTGCAGCAGGCGACGGTGCAGAGGGACCTCGGGGTCCTTGTGCATGAATCGCAAAAACCCAGCTTGCAGGTGCAGCAGGTGGTCAGGAAGGCGAATGGGATGCTGGCCTTCATAGCGAGGGGGATTGAATATAAAAGTAGGGAGGTCTTGCTGCAGCTGTATAGGGCATTGGTGAGGCCGCAGCTGGAGTACTGTGTGCAGTTTTGGGCGCCGCACCTGCGCAAGGATATTTTGGCCCTGGAGGGAGTGCAGAGGAGGTTTACTAGGCTGATACCGGAGTTGAGGGGATTGAGCTATGAGGAGAGGCTGAATAAACTAGGCTTGTACTCGTTAGAGTTTAGAAGAATGAGGGGAGATCTCATTGAGACGTATAAGATGATGAATGGGATGGATAGGATAGAGGTGGAGAGACTCTTCCCGCTCAAAAAAGACAGTAGGACTAGGGGGCACAGCCTCAAGATAAAGGGGAGGCAGTTTAGAACGGAGTTGAGGAGGAACTTCTTCACTCAAAGGGTGGTGAATCTCTGGAATTCTCTGCCCTTTGAAGTGGTGGAGGCTGCCTCGCTAAATATTTTTAAGAAGCGGGTTGATGGGTTTTTGATAAGAGAAGGGATTAAGGGTTATGGGGAGAGGGCGGGAAAGTGGAACTGAGCCACGACAGATCAGCCATGATCTTATTGAATGGCGGGGCAGGCTCGAAGGGCTAGATGGCCTACTCCTGCTCCTATTTCTTATGTTCTTATGTTCTTATTTTCCAGCACTTGCCCCATACCCTTGAATGCTTTGGGTTGAAAATTTATTGCCCGGCCTGCCAAGAGATCGGAGCGGGCGAGGAGCGAACAATGGAAATTTGACCTCAGGAGTAAGCGATGGTCTCATTCCTCCCAGCTCTTAAACATGGTGGTGATCTTCCAAACATGCCAGGCACCTGGCTGAACCATCAACTACCACCACCCCTCACCAACACCACACCCCCCAACATGACCGCAACCACCACCCCCTACCACCACCCCATATAAACCCCTCCTCCTTCCCCACCACCCAAAAAGGTAAACAGTGAGGAAGGTCTTTATGGAACAAGGCTGAGCTGAGGGAAGCTCAGTGTTGCTATGAGACAAGGGTGGCACGGTGACACAGTGGTTAGCGCTGCTGCGTCACAGCGCTAGGGACCTGGGTTCAATTCCCGGTTCGGGTCACTATCTGTGTGGAGTTTGCACGTTCTCCCCATATCTGTGTGGGTTTCCTCCGGGTGCTCCAGTTTCCTCCCACAGTCCAAAGATGTGCGGGTTAAGTGGATTGGCCATGCTAAATTGCTGATTGGTGTCGGGGTAAATACATGGCGTTACGGGGATAGGGCCTGGGTGGGATTGTTGTCGGTGCAGGCTCAATGGGCTGAATGGCCTCCTCCTGCACTGTAGGGATCCTATGATTCCGTGCATTGCTGGGTCAGTGAGAGGACCTCTAACCTTTTACCTTTATTACTTATCGTGCAGCTCTCACAAGCTTTCAGTTCATCCAGAATGAATGATGAGAATGTGATTGAAACTATGCTCCGCTGTTGGAAGGAGAATCAGTACCTGCTGTGCCCTCACTCTGCCGTCGCTGTCTCCTACCACTACCAGCAAGCAGACCTGGGCACCAACAGGTAATGGTCAAACATTCACTCACTGAAACGTTAAACTTTAAACTGGTGCGCCCAACACACACGAACTGTTCAGGCTGCAAAGCAAAATGTTGCATTAATTCATTTTTAATGATTTGTGTGACATGGGCATCGCTGGCTGGCCAGCATTTATTGCCCATCCCTAGTTGCCCTTGGAGGGCAATTGAGAGTCAACCACATTGCTGTGGAGTTGTATGTAGGCCAGACCGGGTAAGGACGGCAGATTTCCTTCCCTGGCTTTTTCCAACAATCGACAATGGTGTTTGGGTAGATTTTTAATTCTAGATTTTTTTATTGAATTAAAATTCCACCATCTGTTGTGGCGGGATTCGACCCCAGGTCCACAGAGCATTATCTGAGTTTCTGGGTTAATAGTCTAGTGATAACACCACTGGGCTTTCGCCTCCCTTCAAATCCCATTTATTTGCAGGAAAATAACTTCCAATTTTCAATTTCCAACGAGCCCCTGTTGGCTGACTAGTACTGCTGATGTGCATTGAGGAATGGCCAATAGCCCGTGATGAAGTCCCCCTGTTGTTCTTGCAATAGTGACAAGCCTAACAAGCAGATTTGGGACTTTGTTTAATGTTGCCTACAAACTATGAAGGATGTAAGGGTGGGAGGATGGTGTTATGAGGAGGGTGTGGGCATGGTGCACAGGGGTAGAAAGAATGAAGCAATCCCAAAGAGCTGATTTCCTTGGAGCAGAGGAGAAGAAGCGATTAGTTGACATTGTGAAAAAGCACTTAAAGTCAACTTCAATCAGGTCATTGGCCTGTTGGAGTATGAACTCCCTGATTAAGGATCGAGCCTGCTTCTGGGCCTCGCAAGGTGTGCCATCTACAGGTCCAGGCAGCGGGCAATCAAGGGGGTCGTCCAACCCGACTGTCTGCCCCTCCACCGCGGCTATATTCACACAAGGGTGGTAATAGTAGGGGATTTTAACTTTCCCAATATTGACTGGGACAATCATAGTCCTAGAGAGTTGGATGGAGAGAAATTTGTTGAATGTGCTCAAGAGGAATTTCTCATTCAGTATGTGGATGGCCCGACTAGAGAGGGGGCAAAACCTGACCTCCCCTTGGAAAATAAGGAAGAGCAGCTGTCCCTTGAAAGGAAGCATGAGGTGTTTGAGGGCACAATTGATGCCTTCCGTGCCTGCTGGGCACCACAGGGATCGGGGTGTATTATTGACCCCTTTAAGCACATTTTAATTTGCTGTTTTAAGTTTCTTTTATGCTTTGTTTTTTGTTTCGGGCAGTTCCTCCCCTTTTAGGGAGCTTCCCCTTTTGAGTTGATCCGAAGTTGCTTTGATTTTGTTTACTTGATTGGACACAAAAAGATGTCACTGAATAAGGATCCTATTAATGGGCCAGTCTTTGCCTTGTACTTTACTAGAGGTAGACAAGAGTGCCGTCGATCGATGAAAGACTTGAAAAAGGCACTCACTGAGTATTAAAATGGGCAGCGCGGGCTTGTAGTGCCAAAGGGCCTATTTCCTCTGCTGTGCTGTTCTTTGTTCTTTGTTAACAGGGAGTGTCAGTTCCTCTGGAGATGGAATGCTAACTACTAGCACTCTTTATACTGCTATTAGAGTTTGTAAATAAAGGGATTTTGGTGAAGGGTTTTGGTGCCTCCGCAGACTTATTACAGAAAGGCAAATGTTATTGTCTCTTTTTTCACTTCATTGTGACTATCAAGAAATAATTAAATGAAACAAAATACTTCTTTCCAAAATTCGAAGGCATGCAGGTTAGGTGGATTGACCATGCTAATTTGTCCCTTAGTTTAGGTTAAGTGGATTAGCCATTGGAAAATGTGTGGGGTTACGGGGATATAATTGGGGATAGGGCCTGAGTAAGTGAGAGTCGGTGCAGACTCGATGAATGACCTCTTCTGCACTGTGAGGATTTTATGATTCTCTGATTCCTGACCGCTAATTCTCTTCATCACTTAGTGTCCCTAGATGTTGCCTAGCAACAGCTGCCGCGGCCAAGTTTCCGGAGACTGTGCTGAAGGCCGGACTAACTCCAGAGATTCCACCTGAGATCCGTGATTTGGAGACGATGGACACACGCTATGTGGACATGAAGAGAGGAGAAGACTGGGAAAAGATGCTCTACCATAAAATCGAGGCAATTAGTGCACGCAGAAAAACATGAAAACCTTCCCAGAATCAAACATTCACCATATTGGCCTTTTTACCTGGATCATTGCAAACCAAACCCTCTGGTTCTGCATGTGTGTGTGTGTGCTTGTAGTCAAGTGCCCAGATCCCAGGGGCATCTTTGCCTCCAATGGAACTGCTCTTGATTCGATTCAGATGAACTAATTTATTGGGGAGAATTTTACTGTCCCACCGCCAGGGAAATTGGAACAGGTGAAAGGCGGACCACGGAAAGGTCCGTTGACCTCGGGGGATTTTCCGGTTTTGGGGTAAGTGCTGCTGGAAAATCCCTCACATTTCGTTCATTACATCAGTCTCTTCCCTTGGCCCTTTGTTCCGAATGGTGCTGGACTCCATGATTCTTCATGCATGCTCCCATGGGATCAGCTAATGTGGAACAGACCCTGACTGGTTCTTTTTTTCCAAAAATATACTTTATTCATAAAAATCTCAATTAAACCATTGCAAATCTAGATGTCTATGAATTGCAAACAGTGCAGAATTAAAACTTTTTTACAGTTCTGTACAAATTACAGTCATAACATTTCAAAACTTAAAACTATATACACGCCTCAAAATTTACTGTGTGCTGTTATTGCTCAGGTTGGCACACAGTTACACAGGTCGAGGGTATTCTGCAGTTCCTGGGTCCTCGGTCTGCCTCTGTTAAAAGGCCTTACAGTGTGGCCTTTCCCCATTGTGCCTTTGCGGCGGCTGCCCCAAGCTTCAGCGCATCCCTCAGCACGTAGTCCTGGACCTTGGAATGTGCCAGTCTGCAACACTCGGTCGAGGACTGTTCTTCCAGCTGGAAGATCAGCAGGTTTTGGGCGGACCAAAGTGCATCCTTCACCGAGTTGATGACCCTCCAGCAGCAGTTGATATTTGTCTCGGTGTGCATCCCCGTAGAGCACAGAGTCCTGCGTCACCGAGCTGCTCGGGACGAACCTCGACAAATACCACTGCATCTCTCTCCAGACCTTCTTTGCAAAGGCACGTTCCACAAGGAGGTGTGCGACTGTCTCATCAGCCCCGCAGCCGTTTCGAGGGCAGCGTGCGGTGATGTTGAGACCTCGAGCGTGCATAAAGGATCTGACGGGGAGTGCCCTTCTCACCACCAGCCAAGCCAGATCTTGGTGCTTGTTTGTCAGTTCTGGTATTGAGGCGTTCTGCCAGATGACACTGACAGTCTGCTCAGGGAACCATCCGACAGGATCCGCCATCTCCTTTTCTCTCAGGGCCCCAAGGATGTTACGTGCTGACCACTGCTTAATCGCCATGTGGTCAAAGGTGCGTTTGCGGAAACATTTCAGACACTGACTGATATTGAAGTTACCAGTCACAGAAAGCTCCCTGTACCGGGATGAACTTACACTCTGTTAGATCTCTTAGTATTGAGGTGTCTCCTTCACAGTCAGGATTCAGGGAACACAGCTCTTTATTCAGCCTACTCACTCAACACACCCAAAGTTGACTGCCCGCTGAGGGCAGATCCCAACCAGCTCACCTCCCCATACCTGGTCATATAATCCACTCCCTTAAAGGGGTTACACCCCAGCATTCATAACCATTTCAGGAGTGTTCCCCCGGCTGCACGCACCTGGAGTAAAGGATGATCCCAGTGTAGGCTTGCCCCTCTCCAACTTACTTCCTTCATGCCGACCCATTTTCACAATAACTTCATTGCGGTGTTACTGTAAGCCTACTTGTTACAATAATAAATAAGCTTAAACTTAAACCAAGGTTTTGCTCTCTAGGGTGTGTCTGGCTCAGAGCTGAGTTCTGGACAGGTTACCTAATGCCCTTAGCTGTTAGCTATGTTTGTTTTATTTTGCAGTTCTCTAGTTTTGCACCATTCAGCACTCCTTGATTTTCCTACTCTCCCGCTGGGATCTCAGACTTGACTCTCTCTCAGATAAGTCTACAGCTTGCCTCTGACCCTCACTTGGCAACCTGTTAAGGGCTCCTTACTAGCAACACAGTCCCAAATTCTCCATTCCACTCTGCCCCAGGCAACTTCCATCAAACCCCAGCTATCCTGTGCCAGTGCTGTCTCGTGGACGGTGGTCCAGCTATCACTGCTCCTCTCCACAATGTCCCTTCACTCGGGAGTCAAATCTTTGCCACATTGAACTTATTGTAGACAATTGCTTTGACACAATGACCTCAAATGAAACCTGGCTGATGGCTCTTTTCCATTTTCATACTCTGCAACTTGTCCTTCACAGACACCTTGGTGCCAGTGTTGTTCTTAGTGCCAAACGAAACCTAACTCCGTCCATTTACACTTATGACATTTTCTCCCCCTTTGAGTTTCCCACCTTGTTCCACCCTATCCTATCTCTGATATCTCCTCCAACCCCACAACACACTGTGACACTACACCCCTTCAATTTTGCCCTCCCGTACATCCCCCATTTGCATCTCTCCCACACTGGTGCCCGAACCTTCAGCTGTGAAGACCCTAAGGTCTGTCCTTCCCTAAACCTCTCCAGCCCACTCTCTAACTGACCGTCTTTTTTTTTTGTTATCTGCTCTTTGGTTTGGTGTCAAATTTGGTTTGAAGTCTATTTATTAGTGTCACAAGTAAGCTTACATTAACACTGCAATGAAGTTACTGTGAAAATCCCCTAGACACTGCACTCTGGTGCATGTTTGCCGTCACCCTCACAAATTTATCCTGTTAATTCCCCCTTGACATTAAGGGGCAATTTACCATGGCCAATCTACCTGACCCTTTGGATTGTGGAAACAGAGCGGATCACCCAGAGGAAACCTTCGCTGACACGGAACTTAGGTAGATTCCTATTAAAATATACCGGAAGAGGTACAGTGTAGGTGTAATTTTACACTGGCGTCTGCTAAGTATAGTGAGCACGGAAGGAAACTGGACCTGTGGCTCCTAATGCTCTCCACCACAGGGGCTTTCCTCATCTAAGGCCTGGTTCAGATGCAGATGAATTCAGAGACCACTATTATTCAACAACTCCTTTATCATTGTACCATGGAACTAACAAGATGGCAGAAGGCGAACTAGATAAACTCTGGTGCTCTGATAAAAGGCCACCTTGACCCGAGAACATTCACTCCTGTTTCTCTCTCCACAGGTATTACCTGACCTTTACAGTATTTCCAGCACTTTGCATTTTCATTTCAGATTCCCAGCATCTGCTGTTTTATTTGCTCTTTTAGACCGATCTTATTTTAGACTAGGAATTCCTATTTTCTGTGTTAAATCCCTGATTCTGGAAAATCTGAGTTCAAATAACACAATGACAACATTTACACCAGCAGCCAAAATGTCTTGAGATTGCATTATGCGAACATTTACTGTGTGAGCATTCAATAATCTTTATATTAAATTCAACCTGAAGTTTCCTGAATGTTTTATTTTTGACTCGGAAATGCATGGAATGGCTCACAACTGATTTTTCTCAAATGTTTGGAAATATTTCATGAAAAGATTATACCCCAAAAGATAGAAAGTGATGTATTTAAAGGCCTCAGTAATAATTGTCACCTTTGGTGGCAGTTTGTCTGCCTCTCCCACTGGCGGGATTCTCCAGTCTCATCTGAAGTCCCAGCCCACGGCATTCTCTAACGTTGCCCCCACTCTGATGGAGCCGTAACATTCCACCCTTTGTTTTCAAATCCCTCCATGGTTTCACACCGCCTCAACACTATAATCTCCTCCCAGCCCTACACCACCTGAGATCTCTCACGGTGGCACAGTGGTTAGCACTGACGCCTTGCAGCGCCAGGGACCCGGGTTCAAATCCTGTCTTAGGTCATCGTTTGTGTGGAGTTTGCACATTCTCCCCGTGTCTGCGTGGGTTTCCTCTGGTTTCCTCCCACAGTCTAAAGATGTGCAGGTTAGGTTAAAGTGTGAGGGGGGGGAGGGGATTAGCAGGGTAAATACATAGGGATATGAGAATAGGCCTCCATGGGATTATGGTTGGTGCAGACTCAATGGGCCGAATGGTCTTCTGCGCCATAAGGGATTCTAAACAACCTGATAAGAACATAAGAAATAGAGTAGGGAGTAGGCCACATGGCCCATCAGGCGGGTTCCACCATTTGATAAGATCATAGCAGATTTGATTGTAACCTTAACATCACTTTCTTACACATCCTCCACTCCCCACAATGACACTTGATTTCCTTTTTAATCTGTTTAACCCAATGACCCAACCTTTGCTGCTCCATGTGGGGAAGAATTCCAAAACTAATGACCCTCTGAGAGAAGAATTCCTCCTCATCTTTGTCTTAAATAGGAAACTCTGTGTTTAGAAATGGTGCCCCAAGTTGTAGATTCCCCCGTGAGCGGAAACATTCTCTCAGCATCCCCTCTATCAAACCTCCTCAGAACTGTCAGATCACCTCCCATTCGCTCAACTCCAATGAATAATGGACAAACCTGCTCAACCTTTCCTCGTGATAGTCGCTTCATTCCAGGAATGAACTTCTTCCGAAAAACGGATATTGTCCCTTAAGTAAGGAAATCAAAACTGTCCCTTGTGCTCTAGGTTTGGTGTCAGCAATGTCTTCACAGTTGTAACAAGATTTCCCTACTCCTATATTCCCTACCTAAAAGTGTCCAGAGGCGCATTTTTTTTTTCACACAGAGGATGGTAAGTGTCTGGAACAAGCTGCCAGAGGTAGTAGTAGAGGCCAGTACAATTTTGTCTTTTAAAAAGTATTTAGATAGTTACATGGGTACA
This sequence comes from Carcharhinus amblyrhynchos, assembly GCF_965287045.1. Classification (NCBI taxonomy): domain Eukaryota; kingdom Metazoa; phylum Chordata; class Chondrichthyes; order Carcharhiniformes; family Carcharhinidae; genus Carcharhinus; species Carcharhinus amblyrhynchos. The sequence goes on from NC_137324.1 coordinate 16,706,600, forward strand.
ATGGGTATAGAGGGGTATGGGCCAAATTCAGGCAATTGGGACTAGCTTAGGTGTTTAAAACAAAAGTGGTGGCATGGACAAGTTGGGCCAAAGGTCCTTTTTCCAGCTGCAAAACTCTATGATTCTATTCTCTACCCCTTGCAAAGAAGGCCAAAATATGTTACGTAGTTAGTTTAAGTTTATTTACTAGTGTCACAAGTAGGCCTACATTAACACTGCAATGAAGTAGCTATGAAAATCTCCTACTTGCTACACAAGGGAGAATTTAGCATGGCTAATGCACCTAAACAGCACATCTTTGGATTGCTGGAGGAAACTGGAGCACCCGAAGGAAATCCACACAGACAGAGGCAGACAGTCACCCAAGGCCAGGATCGAACCCTGGTCCCTGGCACTGCAAGGTAGCTGTGCTAACCACCGTGCTGCCATGCCGGTGACCACACTCACTATTGTTGGAGCTGCACTCATTCAGGCAAGTAGAGGATGATCCACCACACTCCTACCAGTGTATTGTACATTTGGTGGAAATTCTTTGGCAAAGTCAAATCACTCAGCACAGAATACCCAGCTTCTGTCCTGCACTTACAGGAGAGAATTTTCCACTCAAGTTTTTTTTTGGGAGGGGGGTTAGCTTCGGATCAACACCGGGATGGAAAATCTCACGGGAGTCCCTGAACACGTTTTAAGATTTATCATTGCAATTGTCGCCGTTCCCATCAATGACACAACAGGTATCCTGACATTCAATCCCTGTTTGATTATATTTAAATATCATTAGGGCTTTATGCCTGATACTCCCTCTCAGGTTAAATTGTCCATTCACACCAACAGGAATCATAACAGGTGCCCCATGAAGTCTCGTGGATGAGCTGAACCCACAGGTCGATCCATGCACTGGGCGGGAGAGGATCACGCCCAGACAGTAACCTGGCACTGCCTCTTGTCACTGCTCCCGCAATGCCAGGGATATTCCACGGAGGAAGAGCTGCATGCCTGATTGTTCTGTGGGGTGGAAAGGGGAGGCCTGATTGGATGCAAGTTCCATGGGGAAGGGGGAGCCTCCATAGCGTGGGTGTTGCACTGCAGAGGGGGATCCATACTGAGGGTCTCCATACTGGGGGTGTTACATAGAACACTACAGCACAAACAGGCCCTTCGGCCCACAAGGCGCACCAATCACATCCATACCTACCAGGCCATAGCGCTACCTGTAACTCCCAATCCCGTTAAATCCCATGTACTCATCCAGAAGTCTTTTAAAAGACCCCAGTGAGTTCGCCTTTACCACCACCGACAGCAGCCAATTCCACTCACTGAAAAACTTACCCCTGACATCTCCTCTGTACTTGCTTCCCAGCATCTTAAACCTGTGTCCTCTCGTAGCGACCATTTCAGGCCTGGGAAATAGCCTCTGAGAATCCACCGTATCTATTCCTCTCAACATTATATAAACCTCTATTAGGTCGCCTCTCAACCTTCGTCTCTCCAGGGAGAAGAGACCCAGCTCCCTCAACCTATCTTCATAAGGCATGCCTCCCAATCCAGGCAACATCCTTGTAAATCTCCTCTGCACCCTCTCAATAGCTTCCCCTGTGGTGGGGATCCTTCCTGTAGTGAGGCGACCAGAACTGCGCACAGTACTCCAAGTGGGGCCTGACAAGGGTCTTATAAAGTTGCAGCATTACCTCCCGACTCCTAAACTCAATCCCTCGATTAATGGAGGCCAGTACACCATACGCCTTCTTGACCACATCCTCCACCTGCGAGGCTGATTTAAGAGTCCTATGGACCCGGACCCCAAGGTCCTTCTGCTCCTCAACACTGCTAAGACTCCTACCCTTGATATTGTACTCCTTCATCCGGTTCTGTGGGGCAGGGTCTATTTTTATTTGTTTACATCAGGGCACTCTTTAAAAACAATTCCCCGATTTTTCAAAAACCTAAGTTTCTAGCAGGATGGCCCAATCAGAACATGACCTTCCAACGTAGCACTTTTTTTTCTACTGACGGCTTAAAAATACAATGGAGGGCTTTGGTTCTGGTAGCTTCCAGCCCCTTTCTCACGCCCGGATGTGATGCTCTGTCCATGGCTGGTCCAGTTAACTTTCTGGTCAACTCTCAGGTGGTAGATTATGCCATTGATTTTCAAGGGGAGGGTGGCTAAACTCACTTGGTGATCATTGCCTGGCATTTGTGTGTCATGGATGTTACCGTTAATTAGCCTAAGCCTGGATATTGTCCAGTTCTTGGTGCATGTGGCTATGGGGTCCTTCATTACTAACAGATTTACAAATGGAGTTATACATTGTGCATTCATCAACAAAGATTCACACTTCTGAACTTATGATGGAAGGAAGATCATTGAAAAAGCAACTGAAGATGGTTGGGTCTCAGACACTACCCTGAGGAACTCCTGCAGTAATGTTCTGGCGTTGAAACGATTTTTCCTGAGTAACTACAGAGACCTTTCTTTCTGCTAGGTATAACTACAGCCAGTGGAGAGTTTTCTCTGTCTGATTCCCATAGATGTCAATTTTCTGAAGAAAGGCCACACAGACTTATGAGACATAAGAAATAGGAGCAGGAGTAGGCCATCCAGCCCCTCGAGCCTTCCCCGCCATTCAGTAAGATCATGACTGATCTGAAAGTGGCTCTGTTCCACTTACCTGCCTGCTCCCCATAACCCTTAATTCCTTTATTCATCAGAAATCTATCTACCTGTGACTTAAACATATTTAATGAGGTAGCCTCCACCACTTCAATGGGCAGAGAATTCCAGGGATTCACTACCCTCTGAGAGAAGTTCCTCAACTCTGTTCTAAACTGATCCCCCCTTATTTTGAAGCTGTGTCCTCTAATTCTTGTTTCCTTTCTAAGATAAAAAATTTCTCTGCCTCTACCCTATCTAGCCCCTTCATTATCTTTTAAAACTCTATAAGATCCCCCCTCAGCCTTCTAAACTCCAGCAAGTACAGGCCCAGCCTATTCAATCTCTCTTCATAAGCTAACCCCCTCATCTCCGGTATCAGCTTGGTGAACCTTCTCTGTACTCCCTTCAAGGCCAATATATCCTTTCGCAAATAAGGGGACCAAAACTGCACACAGTACTCCAGCTGCGGCCTCACCAGTGCCCTGTACAGTTGCAGCAAGACCTCCCTGCTTTTATATTCTATCCTCCTCGCTATAAAGGCCAGCATTCCATTTGCCTTCTTGATCACCTGCTGCACCTGCAGACTGAGTTTTTGCGATTCATGCACAAGGACCCCCAGGTCCCTCTGCACTGTAGCATGTTGGAACTTGAACTTGAAACTTTAACTCTATTTTCCCTCTCTTCAAATGCTGCGAGGCCTGCTGAGTTTTTCCAACATTTTCTGTTCTTGTTTTTCTGTAGCTCCTGCCTTGATATCTTTTAAAGCATTGTTTGAGATCTTTGGTTGATGAGAATATGCAAGGTAAGATGCAGCATAAAAAAAGAAACAATTGGGACTTGTCAGAAAGGCATGAAGATAACTATGGGAGATTTTGATCTACATTTTTTTATTCATTCATGGGACATGGGCGTTGCTGGCTGGGCCAGCATTTTTTGCCCATCCCTAGTTGTGCTTGGTGGGCAGTTGAGAGTCAACCACAATGCTATAGTCACATGTAGGCTAGATCAGGTAAGGGCGGTAGATTTGAAGATATACCTAGTTGAGTTAACAAGTGCTATATTTGGACTTTCAGAAAACGTTTGACAAAATCCCGCCTAGGTGATTATTGTGCAAGATTAAAGTGCATGGGATTGGGGGAAGCGTATTGAGATAGATCGAAAACCGGTTGGCAGAGAGGAAACAAAGAGTAGGAATTAATGGGCCTAAGACAAAGGTCCTTTACATATAGCAGGGTGGCCCATTGCTTAGCACTGTTGCCTCATAGCGCCAGGGACCCAGGCTCAATTCTCGGCTTGGGTGACTGTGTGGAGTTCGCACATTGTCCCCGTGTCTGTGTGGGTTTCCTCCGGGTGCTCTGGTTTCCTCTCACAGTCTGAAAGACACACTGGTTAGGTGTTTTGGTTATGCTAAATTCTCCATCAGTGTACCTGAGCCAGAGTGTGGCGACAAGGGGATTTTCACAGTGACTTTATTGCAGTGTTAATGTAAGCCAACTTGTGACACTAATAAAAAGTAAATCGACCAAAACCTAGTCATCTTCTTGTTTCTACAGACCCCAGCCTGTTTTTGTGCTTTGACCCAGATTGTGCCCTTGAAGGATGAACGGACTGTGAGATAGTGTGAGCTCTCCCATTTTAGTCAGGATGACAGCAGGAATAAATAATAAACTTCAGTGTGATTAGTTGTAGCGGAGAGATCTCTGCCCTGATTCATCAATAACGCAACCAGCTCCCACCTCAATTCTGGCATGTGGTCCTTGGGTGACGGGTGACGCCAATCTTGGCCCTGAGTGGTTGTACCTATCATCTAACTGCACGTAGCTTCTCACTGCCTGAACACACTCGCATTGATGCCAACTGGCAAACAATGAAAAAAAACCATTGCCCACAGGTGAAATTGGATCCAAAGTAAAACAAAGTAATAATGCTATCTGTGCACCACTCCAATGAGTGCAGGAAAAGGCATGAGCTCCCTAAACCTTCACTGATCTAATCACCTTTCCTGCCTGTATGTAATGATACAACAGGAGTACTTTATTTCTTAAAGGCAACTAGGTACATTCCACATCAGCTACACCTGACAGCTGTGCCGTTTGACAAACTTGGACTCCCTCCACCATTCCATACGCAACAAAAGCAGAGGGAAAGGCTTGCGGACAGACCACCCAAAGGTTCGAGGGGATGGCAGCGGCACCTGTACTTCATCTTGCTCCTTTAGGATCTGCTCCAACACATCCATATCCTCGGCACCATTCTGGTTAACGTTTTTGCCTTTAGGCGGCACAGTGGCACAGTGGTTAGCCCGGCTGCCTCACAATGCCAGAGACCCGGGTTTGATTCCCGGCTTGAGTCATTACCTGTGTGGAGTTTGCACGTTCTCCCCGTGTCTGCGTGGGTTTCCTCCGGGTGCTCTGGTTTCCTCCCACACTCTAAAGATGTGATTGGCCAGTCTAAATTGCCGCTTTGTGTCAGTGGGACTAGCAGAGTAAATACGTAGGGCTGCGGGGCTAGGGGCTGGGTGCGATTGTGGGCGGTGCAAACTCGATGGGTCAAATGGCCTCTTTTGATTTCATTTCATTTATTTTTGTCACATGTATTAACATACAGTGAAAAGTATTGTTTCTTACGCACTATACAGACAAAACATACCATTCATAGAGGGTGGTTGTAGAGGGCTGTTTTTTGCCAACTGGAGGCCTATCACAAGCAGTGTGCCTCAGGGATCAGTGTTGGGTCCACTGTTATTTGCCATTTATATTAATGATTTGGATGAGAATATAAGAGGCATTGTTAGTAAATTTGTGGATGACACTAAAATTGGTGGCGTAGTGGGCAGTGAAGGAAGTTAACTCCAATTGCAACAGGATCTTGATCAATTGGGCCAGTGGGCTGACGAATGGCAGATGGCGTTTAATTTAGACAAATGCGAGTTGGCGCATTTTGGTAGATTGAACCAGGCAGGACTTACTCAGTTAACGGTAGAGCGTCGGGGAGAGTTACAGAACAAAGGGATCTAGGGGGTTCAGGTTCATAGCTCCTTGAAAGTGGAGTCACAGGTAGACAGGCATGAAGAAGGCATTTGGCATACTTTGTTTCATTGGTCAGAATATTGAATACAGGAATTGGGACGTCTTGTTCAAGTTGTATAAGACATTGGTAAGGCCACACTTGGAATACTGTGTGCAATTTTGGTCACCCTATTATAGAAAGGATATTATTAAACTAGAAAGAGTACAAAAAAGATTTACTAGGATGCTACCAGGACTTGATGGATTGAGTTATAAGGAGATGCTGGATAGACTGGGACTTTTTCTCTGGAGCGTAGAAGGCTGAGGGGTGATGAAATAGAGGTCTTTAAAATAATGTGGAGAGTAGATCAACTAGATAGTCAATATCTTTTCCCAAAGATAGGAGAGTTTAAAACTAGAGGGCATAGGCTTAAGGTGAGAGGGGAGAGGTACAAAAGTGTCCAGAGGGGCAATTTTTTTCACACAGAGGATAGAACAGGCTGCCAGAGGTAATAGTAGAGGTGTGTACAATTTTGTCTTTTAAAAAGCATTTAGATAATTACATGCGTAAGATGGGTATAGAGGGTATGGGCCAAAGGCGGACAATTGGGATTACCTTAGGAGTTTTTAAAAAAAGCGGCATGGTCAAGTTGGGCCAAAGAGCTTGTTTCCATGCTGTAAACCCCTATGACTCTAAGGAAACGGGAAAGTGCAGAATGTAATGTTACAGTCATAGTTAGAGTGTAAAGAAAGATCAACTTAATGCAAGATAAGTCCGTTCAAAAGTCTGACAGAGAAGAAGCAGGTCTTGATTTGGTTGGTACGTGACCTCAGACTTTTGAATCTTTTTCCCGAAGGAAGAAGATGGAAGAAAGAATGTCCGTGATGTGTGGGGTCCTTAATTATGCTGGCTGCTTTGCCTAGGCAACAGGAAGCATAGACAGAGTCAATGGATGGGAGACTGGTTTGTGTGATGGATTGGGCTACATTCACAATCTTTTGTAGTTCCTTGTGGCCTTGGTCAGAGCAGGAGCCATACCAAGCTGTGATACAACCAGAAAGAATGCTTTCTATGGCGCACCTGTAAAAGTTGATGTGAATCGTAGCTGATATGCCAAATTTCCTTCGACTTCTGAGAAAGTAGAGGCGTTGGTGGGCTTTCTTAACGATAGTGTCGGCATGGAGGGATGGACGGGTTTTTGGTGATCTGGACACTTAAAAACTTGAAGCTCTCGACACTTTCTACTTCATTCCCATTGACATAGGCGGGGGCATGTCCTTTACACTTTCTGAAGTTGATAACAATCTCCTTCCTTTTGTTTACATTGAGGGCGAGATTATTATTGACAGCAGTCACTCGTAATTGAAAGCGGGCAATCCTAATTGACGGGGACACTCCTAATCGACAGGGACATCCTAATCGACAGGGTCACTCCTAATCGACAGGGTCACTCCTAATCGACAGGGTCACTCCTAAACGACAGGGTCACTCCTAATTGACAGGACACTCCTAATCGACAGGGACATCCTAATCGACAGGGTCACTCCTAATCGACAGGGACATCCTAATCGACAGGGTCACTCCTAATCGACAGGGACATCCTAATCAAGAGGCACACTCCTAATTGACAGTGGACACTCCTAATAGACAGGGGTCACTCCTAATCGACAGGGGACGCTCCTAATCGACAGGGGGCACTCCTAATCGACAGGGGACGCTCCTAATCGACAGGGGGCACTCCTAATCGACAGGGGGCACTCCTAATCAACAGGGGACGCTCCTAATCGACAGGGTCACTCTGGTGACTCCTAATTGACAGGGGGCACTCATAATTTACAGGGGACACTCCTAATTGACAGGGGTGTTTCTAATTGACAGGGGGCACTCCTAATTGACAGGGGTGTTTCTAATTGACAGGGGGCAATCCTAATTGACAGGGGTGTTCCTAATTGACAGGGGGCACTCCTAATTGACAGGGGTGTTCCTAATTGACAGGGGGCACTCCTAATTGACAGGGGTGTTCCTAATTGACAGGGGGCACTCCTAATTGACAGGGGTATTCCTAATTGACAGGGAGCACTCCTAATTGAAAGCAGTCACTACTAATTGACGGGGGCACTCGTAATTTACAGGGGGCACTCCTAATTGATAGGTGGCACTCCTGTTGACGGGGGCAATCCTAATTGACACAGGGCTCCCTCCTAATTGACAGGGGGTGCTCCTAATTGACAGGGGGTGCTCCTAATTGACAGGGAGCACTCCTAATTGACAGGGGGTGCTCCTAATTGACAGGGAGCACTCCTAATTGACAGGGGGTGCTCCTAATTGACAGGGAGCACTCCTAATTGACAGGGGGTGCTCCTAATTGACAGGGAGCACTCCTAATTGACAGGGGGTGCTCCTAATTGATAGGGGGCACTCCCAATTAACATGGGGCACTCCTAATTGATATGGGACACTCCCAATTAACGGGGGGACTCCTAATTGACAGAGTGTGACCCCTAATTGACAGCAGTCATTCTAATTGACCGGGTCACTCCTAATTGACAGCAGTCATTCTAATTGACAGGGGGCACTCCAAATTGACCGGGTCACTCCTAATTGACAGGGGACACTCCTAATTGACAAGGGACACTCCTAATTGACAAGGGGCGCTCCAAATTGACAGGGTCACTCCAAATTGACAAGGGGCACTCCTAATTGACAGCAGTCACTCTTAATTGACAGGGGGCACTCCAAATTGACCAGGTCACTCCAAATTGACCGGGTCACTCCTAATTGACAAGGGGCACTCCTAATTGACAGGGGACACTCCTAATTGACAAGGGGCACTCCTAATTGACAAGGGGCACTCCTAATTGACAGGGGACACTCCTAATTGACAGCAGTTACTCTTAACTGTCAGGGGACACTCCTAATTGACAAGGGGCACTCCTAATTGACAGCAGTCACTCTTAATTGACAAGCGGCACTCCAAATTGACCGGGTCACTCCAAATTGACCGGGTCACTCCTAATTGACCGGGTCACTCCTAATTGACAAAGGGCACTTCTAATTGACAGGGGACACTCCTAATTGACAGGGGACACTCCTAATTGACAGCAGTTACTCTTAACTGTCAGGGGACACTCCTAATTGACAAGGGGCACTCCTAATTGACAAGGTTCACTCTTAATTGACAGGGGACACTCCAAATTGACCGGGTCACTCCTAATTGACAGAGGACACTCCTAATTGACAAGGTTCACTCTTAATTGACAGGCGACACTCCTAATTGACAGGGGAGCCCTGAATTGAAATTAGGAGTGCCCTCTATTAATTGGAAGTGGTGGATGGAAAATTTTCAGACTGGAGACCAGTTACCAGCAGTGTACCACAGGGATCAGTTTGGGTTCTCTGCTATTTGCGACTTTTATCAATGATTTGGGGCTGAAGGGTGGGTCAGTAAATTTGTGATGACACCAAAATTGGTGGAGTAGTGAATCAGATGGAGGGCTGTTGTGAGCTGCAAAGAGACGTTGATAGGATGCAGAGCTGGGCCGAAAAGTGGCAGATGGAGTTTAACCCTGATAAGCGTGAGGTGATTCATTTTGGTAGGACAAACTTGAGTGTGGATTACAGGGTCAACGGCAGGGTTCTAAGGAATGTGGAGGAACAGAGAGATCTTGGGGTTCAGATCCACAGATCTCTGAAGGTTGCCACTCAAGTGGATAGAGCCGTGAAGAAGGCTTATGGTGTGTTAATGTTTATTAACAGGGGTTTGAGTTTAAGAGCCGCGGAGTTATGCTACAACTATACCAGACGTTGGTGAGACTACATTTGGAATATTGTGTTCAGTTCTGGTCACCTCATTGTAAGAAGGATGTGGAAGCATTGGAGAGAGTGCAGAGGAGATTTACCAGGATTCTGCCTGGTTTGGAGAGTAGGTCTTATGAGGGAAAGTTGAGGGAGTTGGGGCTTTTCTCTTTAGAGCAGAGGAGGATGAGAGGCGACTTAATAGAGGTTTATAAGGTGATGAGAGGGATAGATAGAGTGGATGTTCAGAGACTATTTTCTCAGGTGGATGTAGCTGTTACTAAGGAGCATAACTATAAGGTTCATGGTGGGAGATATACGAGGAATGTCCAAGGTAGGTTCTTTACTCAGAGAGTGGTTGGGGTGTGGAATACACTGCCTGCTGCGATAGCGGAGTTGGACACTTTAGGAACTTTCAAGCGGTTATTGGGTAGGCACATGGAGCACTCCAGAATGATAGGGAGTGGGATAGCTTGATCTTGGTTTCAGACAAAGCTCGGTACAACATCAAGGGCCGAAGGGCCTGCACGGTACTGCACTGTTCTATGTTCTAAATGTTATGTGGTGACAGACTGGTCAGACCCAATTAACAGCAAAATTTTCCTGAAGTACAAAGATTCCTCACTAGAGGGCAGCGTTACATTTCCCTTTCAGTGTAAAATTTGTTTTTAGACACAGTGATCGGCGTCTGATACCAAAACATGAGGAAGAAACTTGGAAGAGCTTCAAGCCTGTTCCTGAGATGCATATTTGCCTCGTCCCTTATCCTTCTCTGCTTCATTTTCCGTGACAGTGGCTTAGAGACAGAGATCCGGCAAACCTCCAGGTGAAAAGTTTGTGATTAACCAGGAGAGGAATCACCACTTTCCAAAGGACTATTTTCAAAACCTGGAATTGGAAAAGAAAGCAGTGGCCGCAATCCGCATAATGTGTGGCAGCATAAGTGGTCACAGGCTGGGCGTCTGAACCCCCGAACTGGGCTAAGGATCCAGGAGAGGTTAAATCCTACCGTGGCAGTGGGGAAATTTACATTCAGCTTATAAAATAAGAACATAAGAACATAAGAACGTAAGAAATAGGAGCAGGAGTAGGCCATCTAGCCCTTCGAGCCTGCCCCGCCATTCAATAAGATCATGGCTGATCTGTTGTGGCTCAGTCCCACTTTCCCGCCCTCTCCCCATAACCCTTAATCCCCTCTCTTATCAAGAACCCATCAACCCGCTTCTTAAAAATATTTAGCGAGGTAGCCTCCACCACTTCAACGGGCAGAGAATTCCAGAGATTCACCACCCTTTGAGTGAAGAAGTTCCTCCTCAACTCCGTTCTAAACCGCCTCCCCTTTATCTTGAGGCTGTGCCCCCTAGTCCTACTGTCTTTTTTGAGCGGGAAGAGTCTCTCCACCTCTATCTTATCCATCCCATTCATCATCTTATACGTCTCAATGAGATCTCCCCTCATTCTTCTAAACTCTAACGAGTACAAGCCTAGTTTATTCAGCCTCTCCTCATAGCTCAACCCCCTCAACTCCGGTATCAGCCTAGTAAACCTCCTCTGCACTCCCTCCAGGGCCAAAATATCCTTGCGCAGGTGCGGCGCCCAAAACTGCACACAGTACTCCAGCTGCGGATAATAAGTCTGGGATTTTAAAAAAATGCTGCCAATAAAGGTGAAACTGCTGTTTGTTTAAGTCAGTCTGGTTCTTTGTGGTTGGAAATATGATGTGGAGACGCTGGCTTTGGACTGGGGTAGTCAGAGTATGAAGTCTCGCAACACCAGGTTAAAGTCCAACAGGTTTATTTGGTGTCACGAGCTTTCGGAACGCTGCTCCTTCATCAGGTGAGGTAGGAAATAGGCTGCGGATGCAGGGCTAGGCCTGTATGTGACTCCAGACTCACAGTGGCCAACTTGTAACCATCCTCCGAGATGACATACGTGCTAAACCACTCAGCCACTGCCCTCTCAAGAGCAATAATTGGGCATTAAATGTGGCACAGTGGTTAGCACTGCTGCCTCACAGTGCCGGGGACCCGGGTTCAATTCCAGTCTCGGGTCACTGTCTGTGTGGAGTTTGCACGTTCTCCCTGCGTCTACGTGGGTTCCCTCCAGATGCTCCAGTTTCCTCCCACAGTCCAAATGTGGTGCTGCTTAGGTTGATTGGCCATGCTAAGTTGACCCCAGTGTCAGGGGATTATCAAGGTGACATGTGGGTAAAAGGGTGGGATTGTGGTTGGACCCAATGGACTGAATGGCATACTGATTCTAAATGTTGGCCTTGCCAATGATGCCAACATCCTGATAATGGAGGGAAAAAAAACAAAGTGATGGCACGGGAATTTCTTCAGTTATCCGTGAGGTTTACAGGAAGGAAAGGGGAGAATGTAAATTCCATTTAAAAAAGGCCGTGAAGCTTTAATATGCGAGCAGCAGTCCATATTTTAAGTGCTATAAGATTGGAGGAGAGCAGACATGAAGTTCTTCACCTCTAATGGCCGAAATCTGAACTGGCCGGCAGGGAATCAGTGGCATTGCAAATTGACCGAAATGTGTCCCGGTGTATTTGCCACAAGAAACAGTTGCAGGGGGCTCCGTGTACTTAGTTTACTGACATGTTGCTGCAATGTCTCCTCCGGCCACTGCAGCGCTGTGCCTGGATGAGCTGAAGAACTGCTGGCCAGTCAGTCTGGCTGGCAGCTCGCCAAGGCAGCACATCTGCCCAAGTCAGCATAGGAGTCCTGCCTTGTCCCAATCAATGCTTGTCTGAGCGTGAAATGGCAACGGGTCTGTCAGAGTCAGTGCTCAGAGCAGTGCTCAGGCCTAGGTGTTCAGTGTTCAGGTTCCTTTGGAGAGCCAATACGGCGCAATGGGCTGAATGGCCTCCTTCTGTGCTACAACTAATCTGTGGGTGGCACAATGGTTAGCATTGCTGCCTCACAGCACCAGGAACCTGGGTTCAATTCCTGGGTCACTGTGCGTGGAGTCTGCACATTCTCCCTGTGTCTATGTGGGTTTCATCTGGATGCTCCGGTTTCCTCCCACAGCCTGAAAAATGTGCTGGTTAGGTGGATTGGTCATGCTAAATTCTCCCACAGTGTACTCAAACAGTGTGGCAACTAGGGGATTTTCACAGTAATGAAGTGTTGATGTAAGTCTACATGTGCCGCTAATAAATAAACTTCAACTAAATTAATCTGCGACTGTTGAAATCTCAGCCTAGATCTTGTGGTCACGTCTCTGGAGTGGGATTCGATCCCACATTCATCTGGCTCTGAGGTTAGGGACTTTCCAAGAGCGACAGCTTAGACGTGGAACAAGTTCAGCCAAGACCTTCAAAACTGATCTGGCCAACTTTATTTACCGTGTTTTCATTTTCAAACCAAATCCTCATCTTTCTGCGCGGTTCCCAATCTGACTCTTATCTCTCCTTCCTAATGATGACACTTTAAGTAGAAATTCGGTGCCTTCGTACAGGGCTGATGGGGAGTCGAGTACTTTGATATGAGTCTTCATTGAAAGCTAAATGACTACGAGAGTTCTTTGATGTGAGTGCTCCTGTGCCAGCAGCATATGCTACTTCTCCAAGTGTCAATTCTTCAGGCTAAATTGCACTTGAATGAAGCAATCACTGCTCTTATTTACTGGAGACGGTTGTTTATTTAGCTACCTGCAATTACAAAGGCTGAACAGGTAACGTCCCTGCTTATTATGTCAAGCTGTGCTGAGTAGGTTCATTGCATTGGGCCACCTACACCTGGAGGGATCTGATATTGGGTTCCTTTCAACATCCACTGATACAGCACGTCGAAACCATGATGCTGAGAGGCTGTTTCCCCTGGTTGGAGGGCCCAGACCCGTGTCAATGTGCTGGATTAATTACTGGGAGTGGGTTCCCCGCGTACAGCATACATGTCAGGGGTCAGCCTGACTGAGGAGGCAATGGCCCGGTGGTATTATCACTGGACTATTAACCTAGAAACTTCAGCTAACGTTCTGGGGACTCGGGTTCGAATCCCACCACGGCAGATGGTGGAATTTGAATTCAATTGAAAAAAGCACTTAAATAGAATGAAAAATCTATTGGTGACCATGAAAACATTGTTGGTTGGGAATTTCACCGGAACTTCATTTGCACTGATAATATAAGCCTTACTTGTGCTTAATAAATAAATTTTAAAAGATTGTCGTTAAAAAAAAACTCCATCTGGTTCACTTTCGGGAAGGAAATCTGCTGTCCTTACCTGGTCTGGCCTACAGAGTCACAGCAATGTGGTTGACTCTCAACTATCCTTGAGCATTGAGAGAGAGGCAATAAATGCTGGCCAGCCAGCGACACCCATGTCCTGTGAATGAATAATAAAATACTATGCTTGTCTGGTTCGCCCTCCTTAATTTTTTGACCGACGCGGCTTTAATTTTACGTGCGTTCCAACTTTCACCGCTCTCCAGCAAGCTGGAAGGTTTGAATTGTAAGGCGAGGCTGAAGGAGGATGAGGGATGACTTTGTAGAGGTTTATAACATCATGAGGGGCATAGGTAAGGTGAGTAGCCCAAGTCTCTTCCCCAGGTTAGGGGAGTACAAAACCACAGGGAGTAGATTTAAGGTGAGAGGAAAGATTGAAAAGGAACCACAGAGGCAACTTTTCCACGCAGAGCACGGCGTGTATATGGAATGAGCTCTCAGAGGAGGTGACAGATGTGGGTACAATTATGATATTTAAAAGACATTGGGACAGAGAAAGGTTTGGAATGATTTGGGCCAACCTCAGGCAAATGGAACTAGGCCAGCTCAGGAAACCTGGCCAGCATGGATGAGTTGGGCCGAAGGGCCTGTTTCCGAGCTGTATATTTCTATGACTCTATGAGTCGAATTTCCCACCTTGGAGAGTTGCTGGCCAATCAGAGGGCTGGCAGAACTGCAACAACTGGATTCGTAAGAAAACAGCTATGACCAGGGTCTCACCCCAAGGGCAAACTGGCTGGCCTGGCAGGGGGGGCCAGCGAAGGCCACATAAGAACATAAGAACATAAGAACATAAGAAATAGGAGCAGGAGTAGGCCATCTAGCCCCTTGAGCCCGCCCCGCCATTCAACAAGACCATGGCTGATCTGTCGCTGCTCAGTTCCACTTTCCCGCTTTCTCCCCATAACCCTTAATCCCCTCGCTTATCAAAAACCCATCAACCCGCGTCTTAAAAATATTTAGCGAAGCAGCCTCCACCACTTCAACGGGCAGAGAATTCCAGAGATTCACCACCCTTTGAGTGAAGAAGTTCCTCCACAACTCCGTTCTAAACCGCCCCCCCTTTATCTTGAGGCTGTGCCCCCTAGTCCTACTGTCTTTTTTGAGCGGGAAGAGTCTCTCCACCTCTATCTTATCCATCCCATTCATCATCTTATACGTCTCAATGAGATCTCCCCTCATTCTTCTAAACTCTAACGAGTACAAGCCTAGTTTATTCAGCCTCTCCTCATAGCTCAACCCCCTCAACTCCGGTATCAGCCTAGTAAACCTCCTCTGCACTCCCTCCAAGGCCAAAATATCTTTGCGCAGGTGCGGCGCCCAAAACTGCACACAGTACTCCAGCTGCGGCCTCATGAGTGCCCTATACAGCTGCAGCAAGACCTCCCTACTTTTATATTCAATCCCCCTCGCTATGAAGGCCAGCATCCCATTCGCCTTCCTGACCACCTGCTGCACCTGCAAGCTGGGTTTTTGTGACTCATGCACAAGGACCCCAAGGTCCCTCTGCACTCAATTGAGTGACTAAAAATTAATACCTTTCATTTATGGAATTAATGCATTTATTATTTCACCAATCTTAACTCTGCGACTGAAGTCTTTCAGATTAGTGGAATATCCAAGAATTGGCTAAATGGGTTTTCCAAAATTACTTTGAACAATTTCACAGGCTGGAGGATTGAACAAAATATCATTCACTGACGGTTTTTTGTTGAATGGATATTTCATACGTACGAGCTTTGACAAAAGGTCATCTGGACTCGAAACGTCAACTCTTTTCCCTCCTTACAGATACTGTCAGACCTGCTGAGATTTTCCGGTATTTTCTCTTTTGGTTCTAGATTCCAGCATCCACAGTAATTTGCTTTTATTTTTCATATGTACACGTTAGAAGTTTGCACTTTCAATGGTGTGTTTGAACAACAATAAGTTGCATTGATAAAGTGCCTTTAACGTGCAGTAAGATGTCCCAGCATGTTCATAGAATCCCTATGATACAGAAGGAAGCCATTTGGCCCATCAAGTCTGTACCGGCCACAATCCCACTCAGGCCCTAACCCCATAATCCCATACATTTACCCTAGCTAGTCACTCTGAAACTAAGGGGCAATTTAGCACGGCCAATGTCCTTATCAACACGCCTTTCAGATTATGGGAGGAAACTGGAGCATCCGGAGGAAATCCGCACTGACATGGGAAGAACATACAGACTCCGCACAGACAGTGATCCAAGTCGGGAATCAAACCCGGATGCTGGCGCTGTGAGGCAGCAGTGCTAACCGAGCGCCAGAAGGACGTGGAGGCTTTGGAGAGAGTGCAGAGGAGGTTTACCAGGATGTTGCTTGGTATGGAGGGTTTTATCTATGGGGAGAGATTGGGTAAACTAGGGTTGTTCTCCCTGGAAAGACGGAGAATGAGGGGAGACCTAATAGAACATAGAACATAGAACATTACAGCGCAGTACAGGCCCTTCGGCCCTCGATGTTGCGCCGACCAGTGGAACCAATCTAATGACCCTCTAAGCTAAACTATTCCAATGCTATCCATATGCCTATCTACTGACTATTTGAACGCCCTTAAAGTTGGCAAGTCCACAACTGCGCAGGCAGGGCACTTCACGCCCTTACTACCCTCTGAGTAAAGAGGTGTACAAAATTATGAAGGGTATTGATAGGCTGTACAGCGAGAAGCTTTTTCCCAGGTGGGAGGCAGTGTGCCACTGAACTGTCCTCAGAGAAGTTCATCTGAAAGGCGAAGAGGGGTTGGAGGGGAGATTTAGGGAGGGAATTCCAGAATTTAGGACACAGGCAGCTTTTAGCATGAACCTCGCTGTTGGGGGTGAAAGAAATCAGGGTTACACTAATGGCCAGGTTTCGCAAAAAGCCATGTTTTTAACTGCGGACAGGAAGATTTCTTTTTGCAAAAATATTCTTTATTCATTAAATATTCTGAAAGAATATTACAAACATTTCAAAATGACCATCACACAAATTGCAATAATATTCAGGTTTTCTACACATATGAAATTGAACTCTTGGGATGCTTCAGTAAAGCCCAGTTCCAGACATTTCATAATGGTTATTAGAAAGGGTGAAAAGGTATTTAAGCAGGTATTTAAAGTATTTAAATGAATTTAGATCAATTTGCACTCAGAGGTGTTTCCAAATAATTGCAATACATGTAATATCCATTGCTTACATTCAGTGTGAGTCATACAGCCTATGAGGTATTCTGTCCAACTCCCTTCCATTCACAATGGCTGCAAGTTCTTAGACAACGACCTTCCCCAAAAAAAGTGGTGGACACCTTTCAGCGGTATCCATCCGTCACGGGTGTGCTGTCCATTTGAGGAAACCTCAAGGGAGATGTTGATGGATCTTAACAAAGCCCTGCTGAGGGTCCCATTGTGGAGCCCCACAAAGCATGCCTGACCATAAACAAACTGACTGGACATTAGAACTATATAAATATCCTCCCCCCACCTGACTCCCCAAACCCCCACCACCCTTTCCCCCCACACCCTACCCAGCGTCACCTTAGGCAACAGCAGTCATGTTAAAAACTCCAACTGGATTCCCGCAGGCACCTCATATTCTGAGGGGACATTCTTCCATTGGGTCCATTGCGATAGACAGACATGTGCTAACATAACAGTGGTGTGAGGGGGACAGAGAGGGAGAGAGAGAGACAAGTAAACAAAACTAAAAGTTATGTGGGCAAGCCTGCAGAAAGGTTAGAGGTCAAATCAGGCAGATAGCTTTTGAGGTCTTTGGCGCTTTTGGGGGACCAGAACTCCCACCAATTTCCCTTCAGAGACAGTCGCAGTGCTCTTCAAGCGCCCACACTGATGGGCTCACTATTCCAATGCTTGCAGTGGGGCAGTCCACTCATACGAATGCTGCCCATTTCACAGAATTGCTACGGAGCAGAGATATAACTTTGAATTGGCCCAGAACGTGCACAGATTTTTTCTCCATGCAAAGATTTAGGGTGTCACTGTGACACAGTGGTTAGCGCTCAGCACCAGGGACCCAAATCCAATTCCAGCCTGGGGTTACTGCCTGTGTGGAGTTTGCACATTCTCCTCGTGTCTGCGTGGGTCTCCTTGGGTGCTCCTGTTTCTCCTCACAGTCCAAAGATGTGCAGATTAGGTTGATTGGCCATGCTAAATTGACCCTAGTGTTAGGGGGATTAGTAGGGTAAATATATGGCGTTACGGAAATAGGGCCTGGGTGGGATTGTGGTTGGTACACACTCGATGGGCTGAATGGCCTCCTTCTGCACTGTAGGAATTCTGTGATTCAATCAGTTTGATGTAAATTTGTCAGACAGGGTGGCTGAAAATGCTGCAGTCAAAT
The DNA here is from genome assembly GCF_965287045.1 of Carcharhinus amblyrhynchos. NCBI lineage: Eukaryota > Metazoa > Chordata > Chondrichthyes > Carcharhiniformes > Carcharhinidae > Carcharhinus > Carcharhinus amblyrhynchos. The sequence goes on from NC_137324.1 coordinate 16,724,649, forward strand.
TAGAGTTCCGCACCATTAATAATTTACTATCATGAGTGAAAGAGTTCTTTTAATGTTTATTTATTTAGTGTCACAAGTAGGCTTACATTAACACTGCAATGAAGTTACTGTGAAAATCTCCTAGTTGCTACACTCCGGCGCCTGTTTGGATACACTGAAGGAGAATTTAACATGGTCAATGCACCTAACCAGCACATCTTTTGGATTGTGAGAGGAAACCGGAACATTCAGAAGTAACCCATGCGGACATGGGGAGAATGTGCAGGCTCTGCACAGACAGTGACCCAAACCAGGAATCGAACCAGGATCCCTGGCACTGCGAGGCAGCGGTGCTAACCACTGTGCCACCATGCTGCCCCAAATCTAAACCTAAGGGCGGAATCGAACCTGAGTCCCTGGCACTTTGAGGCAGCGGCGCTAACCGCTGTGCCACTCTGCCGCTCACCAAGATAGCCAAAAAGAAAATGGGACTCCCAGCTCCCCTCCCCCCACTCCCCGATCCCTCGCTCCGACCCATTCCAGAAATAGCACTTGATAGGAAGAAAAAGCACTGCAGATACCTCGGGCTGGGGGTGTCAGAGGTGTGTGTTAGGAATGGGTTAACAGACCTTCCAATTCAGTTCTAATTTGATGTCAATTGTTTAATAGAAGTCACTAATATATAAACGGGCCACAGGTGCAATTCAGGCTGATCTCTGATCTAACTCCATTTACCCCACATCCAAGAACATCCTGAGTTAACAAAAAACACAGTGGTAACATTACTGCCTAACAGACCTGGGGACCCAGGTTCAGTTCCACCCTGCGTTTAAATTTGGGGCAGCACGGTGCCACAGTGGTTCAGTTCTCGGCCTGGGTCACTGTCTGTGTGGAGTTTGAATGTTCTCCCCGTGTCTGTGTGAATTTTCTCCAGGTCCTCCGGTTTCCTCCCACAATCCAGAAGATGTGCAGGCGAGGCTGATTGGCCATGATAAACTGCCCCTTAGTGTCAGGGAGATTCGAGTTACGGGAATAGGGCCTGGAATTGTAGTCGGTTCACTGTAGATTCTATAAAATTCCACCAACAACTGTGAAGCAGTTTTCCAAACTTCTCTTTGGACACAGTGATGTTTTCTAATTTCACTCTTGAAAGGCATGACTCTGATTTCCAGACTAATTCTCTTCAATCTGGACTCCTCCCTCTATGGAAAGCTTTTCCCTATCTGCTTCCCTTCATTCCTCATTAGCTTTGATCAAACCTCCCTCTCACCTTCAAAATTCCAGCCAAACTCAAGGGATAAACTTGTTCTTTTTCATGTCACATTTAATTAAATAAATCTCTGCACGCCCTACTGCATCTTTCTTCCAATATCTGGATGAGTGTGACTCCAGTGAAGCTCAAGAGTCCCATCACTGTCCAGGACAAGGCGATTGTTTGACTGGCACCCCAGCTGCCACCTTAAACATTGTGGACGATGGCAGCAGTGTGTACCATTGGCAAGATGCTCTGCAACAGCTCACCAAGGCTGCTTTAAAGTTTACTTGTTAGTGTCACAAGTAAGCTTACATCAACACTGCAATGAAGTTACTGTGTAAATCCCCTACTTGCCACACTCCGGCATCTGTTCAGGTACACCGAGGAAGACTTTGGCATGGCCAATGCACCTAACCAGCATGTCTTTCAGACTGTGGGAGGAAACTAGAGCACCTAGAGGAAACCCACGCAGACGCGGGGGGTGTCCACACAGACTCCACACAGACAGGACCCAAGCTGGGAATTGAACCCAGGTCCCTGACGATGTGATGCTAACCATTGTACCACGTGCCTTCCTTTTGGTTGACACATGGGAATGCTACTAGCTGGAATTCACCTCCGAGATGTATGTCATCCTGACTTGGAAATATATATTGCCGTTCCTTCACTGTAGCTGGTTAGAAATCTTGGAACTCCCTCCCTAACAGCACTCTGGATGCACCTACACCACATGGCCTGCAGTGGTCCAGGAAGGCGGCTCACTGCCACCTTCTCAAGGATAATTAGGGACAATAAGTGCTGGCCTAGCCAATGAAGCCCACATCCTGTGAGCTTAGCTTTGCCCTGATGCTGTTTTGGTACCCTTTGGGCAATAGTGGGCGAAGCAATGGAAGGATTTCTGAGATGAATATCAGCCCGCTAAATGGCATTGACCATTCCTTCCATGGCCAACAAGCCCTGGTGTTGGACTCAAGCTTCTGGTCCAACAGTGGGAGCACTGCCACAGTGCCACAAAGCCTCCTATAAAAAACATACAATCGGCAAAACTTCCTATTTGTTTCAATCATTGTCGTTTATAACAACGAACAAGAAATATAACATATGGCAGAAGATTAATGATGGATGGAAGATTATAATCCCTCCCACCAGCACAATCATCATAGAATCCCTACAGTGCAGAAGGAGGCCATTCAGCCCATTGAGACTGCACCAACAACAATCCCACCCAATCCCTATCCCAATAACCTCACGTATTCACTCTGCTAATCCACTAAAGGGAAATTTAGCATGACCAGTCAACCTGACCCGCACATCTTTGGACAGTGTGAGGAAACCAGAGCCCAGAGGAAACCCACGCAGACACAGGGAGAATGTGCAAACTTCACACTGATAGTAACCCGAGGCTGGAATTGAACCCGAGTCCCTGGCATTGTGAGGCGGTAGTGCTCACCACTGTGCCGCCAGGCCGCTCTGGACCATAGCACACCCTCCTATGATCTTCTGCTCCCACTGAAGTCATCAGAGTTTTGAACTTGCTGCGTCTTATGCCCCTGCCGCCCTTTAACAGGGTCATATAATTCCCCTGTATCTTTCATCATCTCCGCGAATGGATTTAGTCCTATAATTAAAAGATTTTGCTTCAATAAGTATGCTTAAACTCAAGGATTTTTATTCAGTTTCTGGTTTTAAACATGGGAAAAGGAACAGTCCTACAGATAATTGGTAATTACTCTTTGCTAGTTGGTTTATAAATTTTCTCTCATGTAAACTTAAATAAAATACACCATTTAGAAATCGTTACAAAAAAAACATTCAGATTAAATAATGTCAACATTTCAAATTACAGCTTTATTTGCTGCACATCTGATAAAGAGACAAACACTTAGAAACAAAACCACAATTTTGGCTTGTCCATAGAAGACAGAGGGTAGTGGTGGAAAGGTGTTTTTTCTGAATGGAGGTCTGTAACGAGTGGTGTTCCTCAGGGATCAGTGCTGGCACCTCTGCTGTTTGTGATATATATAAATGACTAGGAAGAAACCGTAGCTGGTCTGATCAGCGGTTTGTTGACGATGCTAAGATTGGCAGAATTGTGTATAGTGACGAAGATTGTCAGAGAACACAGCAGGATGTCGATAGGCTGGAAAATTGGGCAGAGAAATGGCGGATGGAATTTAATCTGGACAAATGCCAGGTGATGCATTTTGGTAGATCCAATTCAAGTGAGAGCTATAAAATAAATGGCAGAACCATCAGGAGCATAGACACACAGAGAGATCTGGGAGTACAGGTCCACAGATTCTTAGAAGTGGCAGCACAGGTGAAAACAGTGGTCAGACAATATAGCATGTTTTATTGGACGGGGCATCGAGTATAAAAGTTGGCAAATTATGCTGCAATTATATAAAACATTAGTTTGGCTACATTTGGAATATTGTGTCCAATTCTGGTTGCCAGATTACCAAAAGGATGTGGAGGCTTTGGAGGGAGTATAGAAAAGATTTACCGGGATTTGCCTGGTATGGAGGGTATTAGCTATGAGGAGAGATTGAATAAACTGGGGTTGTTCTCCCTGGAAGGATGGAGGCTGAGGGGCGACCTGATAGAAGTTTATAAAATTATGAGGGGTATAGATAGGGTGGACAGCGGGAAACTTTTTCCCAGGCAGCAATGACAATTACAAGAGGCACAAGTTCAAGGTAAGAGGGGAATGGTTCAGTGGAGATGTGCGGGGAAAGTTTATTACTCAGAGGGTGGTGGGGGCCTGGAATCACTGTCAAGTGAGGTGGTTGAGGCAGATACATTAGCTACATTTAAAACTTATCTAGATAGACACATGAACAAACAGGGAACAGAGGAATACAAGTGGTTGGTCTGGATAAGACACTGATTGGCTCAGGCTTGGAGGGATGAAGGGCCTGTTCGTATGTTTACTGTTCTTGTTCTTTGTTTGGAGCATAGGAGGATCCCAATATATCGCAGATGGCCTTCTCACACTGGTTTATTGTCCAAATAAATGCAACATCTTCCCAACTGCTACCTTTTCTGCTTTCGACCTTCTATGAGTGGGAAGAATTGGTACGTCAGCAGATTATTTATCCAGTGGCTCAGGCCAACACTCTGAGGGTTGTCAATTCAGACCCCACAGTGGCAGCTGGTGGAATTCAAATTCAATGAATAAATTATGGAATTGGAAAGTTAGCCCTAGTAATTGTGACCGTGAAAAACTATGATCAATTATCATAAAATCCCATCTGCCACACTAATGTCCTTTAGGGAAGGAAATCTGCCATCCTTACCTGGCCTGGCCTACATGTGACACCAGACACACAGTAATGTGGTTGACTCTAAAGACTTCTCTGAAATGACCAAGAAAGCCACTCAGTTCAATGCAATTGTATGACAAATGCTGGTCTTACCGAAGATATCTACATCCCATGAACAAAGAACATGCCTGAAGAATTCTCCTGGAATTGATTTTGATTTGATTTATTATTGTTACGTAGTATACAGTGAAACAGTAAGAAGTCTCACAATGCCAGGTTAAAGCCCAACACGTTTATTTAGTAGCACGAGCTTTTGGAGTGTTGCTCCTTCATCAGGTGAGTCAACCTGATGAAGACGCAGCGCTCCAAAAGCTCGTGCTTCTAAATAAACCTGTTGGACTTTAACTTAGTGTTGTGAGATTTCTTGCTGTGCCCACCCCAGGTCCAACACCGGAGTCTCCACATCACCATAAACAGTGAGAAGTATTGTTTCTTGTGTGCTACAAAGACAAAGCATACTGTACATAGAGAAGGAAAGGAGAGGGTGCAGAATGTTGTGCTACAGATGTGGAGAAAAATCAACTTAATACAAGGTAGGTCCATTCAAAAATCTGATGACAGGTTGGCATGTGTCCTCTGACTTTAGATTCAGACCTCCAAAGCTGTGCAGGTTAGGTTGAATGGCCATGCTAAATTGTCCCTTAGTGTCAGGGGAATTATCCATGTAAATACGTGGGGTAAGGGGATAGGGCCTCGATGGGACTATTGTCAGTGCAAGCTCAATGGGCCAAATGGCCTCCCCTGCATTGTCGGGATTCTATGAAAATCTATGAAATGTTGTATCTTTTTCCTAATGGAAGAATGTGAAAGAGTGCATGGATTCCTTGATTACGCTGTCTGCTTTTCCAAGACAGCGGGAAGCGTAGACGGGGTCAACAGATGGGAGGTTGGTTTTCTTGATGGACTGGGCTTTGCTGTTGGACAGAGCAGCTGCCATACCACGCTGCCAACCATTCTCATCAGCCGGGACTTTTTGCCACTGTCTGTAACAGATTTTCCAGTGACAGAAATAGTCCACAGTTGGCCAATGATGAGATCTTCCAGTCCCGCCAAAGGCAGCAATATTTGTGATGGCTTGCCGGCCAATGGTGGGCTACACCACCGGAAGTGGGAGGTGGAAAAACCATAGTGTTTAATACACTTGTGTTAAAAGCCAATAACACAACACACAGGCTGCAATATGCAACATAGTGATTGTGATTCACACTTAGTGGAAGCAAACACAAAACAGTGATATCATTTGGCATCAAAAGAACCCACAAAGCCTGGCAAACATAAGCAAACAGTTAGTAATAACCAACAATTCTCACCATGCGTAAAAACTGTTTCCTCAGGAATTACAATCCTTTTCATTACCAGACACTAGTGATTTGATTTGATTTATTATTGTCAAATCAATTAATAGACAGCAAAAAAGTATTATTTCTTGTGCGCTATACAGATAAAACATACCATTCGTAGAGTGCACAGGGGAGAAGGAAAGTAGAGGGTACAGAATGTTGTGTTACAGTCATAGCTAGGGTGTAGAGAAAGATCAACTTAGTGTGAGGTAGGTCCATTCTGAGTCTGAGGGCAGGAGGAAAGAAGCTGTTCTTAAGTCCATTGGTACTTGATCTCAGGCTTCCAAAAATTTACAGGTGCCCTCGGATTTTTGTATCTTTTTTTCTGACGGAAGAAGGTGAAAGTGAGTATGTCTGAGATTTGTAGACAGAGTCAATGGGTGGGAGGCTAGTTTGTGTGATGGACCAGGCTATGTTCACAACCCTTTGTCCTTCCTTGCGGTCTTGGTCAGAGCAGGAACCATACCAAGCTGTGATTCATCCAGAAAGGATGCTTTCTACGGAGGAGGGAATGAACTTTCAAGCAATACATCCTGTAAAGGGAATGAAACCATAATCCCAGGTGACTATAGGCTGCTCTTTCCTTCGAGGGGGAGAGCTGATTGGTGGTGATTTAACCTGAGGATCAGCAAACCTCAGGTGAGGGGCAAGTTTGAGAAGGTGGGGTCTTCATGAATAACCTCAGTTGGTTACGGGAATTGAACCCACGCTGTTGGCGGCACTTTGCACCTGCCCACTCAACTGAGTTGAGTTAACCACTCATTGTATCTTGACAGTCTTGCTGTCGGGAATTCTGGGAGTTGTGGGGCCAGCTGCATGCTGGGAGTAGGACACCACACAGCTTGCCACAATATATCCAGAGTCCAGAGCACTATACTGTCAATCAGCTGCTAATCTGGAGTAAGATTCGCACAGCTTTGTGATTCTGATAACTGTAATTAGCTCTGGCCGCTCAGTAATTGAGTTTCTAAGTCAGGGATGATGACAAAGGTAGGGAAAGAAAGAATTGTGTTGTCAGTTGAAACATTGGAAATCAAATAGTGCGACTTAGTTGTATTTTGAGTACACAGTATGTACACAACAGGCATAGGGTCATGAAATTAAAACATAAATAGCATTGACAAAGTAGATAAACATCCAGCCGTCCAAACAAGCAGGCAGGCTGATGGACAGAAACATAGGAAGTCGAAGCAGGAGTAAGCCATTCGGCCCTTCGAGCCGGGTCTACCAAGTACAACAACTTGCTTTTTAATAGCACTTTTAAATGTGTTAACAAATGAAACTTTGCACTGAGCCATATTGAACCAGATGACCTAAAGCTTGACCAATTGGAGTTAGATTTCAAGGAGTATCTTAAAATAAAGCGAAAGAGGGGCAGAGAGGGGTATGGCAGGAGTTCCGGGGCTTTAGTCATGGCAGCTGAAGGCACTGGAGCCATCAGGGACGCGCAAGCCACCAGAATTAAAGAGACGTAGAGAACTTGATGGGTTGTCGGGTGGAAGAAGTTTGAAGAAGAAAGGAAGGGTGTGGCCATAAGGGATTTACAAACTAGGAGCCGGTGTGGGTCAGCGAGCAGCAAGGCGAGGGAAAGAATCCCTACAGTACAGAAGGAAACCATTCGGCCCATCTAGCCTACACCGACAACAATCCCACCCAGGCCCGATCCCAGTGACCCCACGTATTTACCCTGCTAATGCCTCTGACACTAAGGGGCAATTTGGCACGGCCAATCAGTGTAAACGGCATGTCTTTTGGACTGCGGGAGGGAGCCGGAGCATTTGGAGAAAAATTAGGTTGATTGGCCATGCTAAAATTGACCCTAATGTCAGAGGGATTAGCAGGGTAAAATTTGGGGTTATGGGAATTGGCCTGGGTGGGATTGTGTCCAGTACAGACTCGATGGGTTTAATGGCCTTCTTCTGTAATGTAGGGATTCTATGATTCTATGAAAACTAGTCAGCATTGAGAAGGGATGGATGAGGCAAATTTGTGAAGGTAGAGAAAGTCTTTTTATTTGTGTTCAGTAATAGCTTATTATTTGGTGATCATTTACTTCATTTTGGCTCGAGTTCTTGTCAAACTGTCAATTAAAAACATGAATTTTGAGGTCGAAAATTACAATGCTGTAATTACTTCTTTCCTTCAGACAAAACGTAAGTGGGTTTGTCTCCGGGTTTGATGTTGCTGTTTATTAATCACCTGAATACTTTGATCTCGACTTCTACCAACTGATATCCAATCTATGGCCCCGTTTGGCAGACAGTGCAGATGACTGTTTATATAACACATCACTTTACTTAATATACACCTTGCATTGTAGACACAGACAATGTGGGTTATATGTCTTCAGACCACCCATCGTGACTCTTTTCTTTAACAGGTACAAGTTGGCTTTGGGAGAAAATGCTTTATTTGTTAGTGCGTTGATTCAAATTATGTAATTGTGTAACCCAAGATATTGCTATTGAGGTATAACCCAAGGAATGCCAAATGCCTTTCCTTATTTAAGAAAGAAAAGCAAGACTTGCACTTTTGCAGTGCATTTCATGACCTCTCAATATGCCAAAGCATTTTAAACTCAATGAAATACTTTTAAAGTACTGTCACTGTTATAATGTAGGAAATGTGGTAGTCTAATTGCACTCAACAATGTCCCAAACACAACAACTTGATAATAACCAGATAGTCTGCTTTAGTTCTCTTGGTTGAGAGATAAATACTGGTTAGACTTCCAGTGAGAACTCATTGCCTCTTCTTCAATTGTACACTTGGATCTTTTATGTCTACCTTATAGGGAAACCAAGGCCTCAGTTCAACATCTCATCTGAAGGGGGCACTTCCCACAGTATAGCCCCCTCCAACAGTACTGCATTAAAGTGCCAGCCTAGATGGTGTACAGAATCCTGAATATCACAGTGGCACAGTGATTAGGTGCATTGGCCATGTTAAATTCCCCCTCAATGCACCTGAACAGGCGTTGGAGTATGGCGACCTAGGGGATTTTCACAGTAACTTCATTACAGTGTTAATGTAAGTGGCATAATGGTTATCAAAGCTGTCTCACCGCACCAGGGACCTACGTTTGATTCCGGCCTTATGTTACTGTCTATTTGGAGTTTGCATGTTCTTCTCTTGTCTGCATGAGTTTCCTCCGAGTTCTCTGGTTTCCTCCCACAGTCCAAAGATGTGCAGGTTAGGTTGATTGGCCACGGAAAATTGCCCCTTAGTGTCAGGAGGATTAGCAAGGTAAATACGTAGGGTTACAGGAATAGGGCCTGGGTGGGATTTTTGTTGGTGCACACTCAATGGGCCAAATGGCCTCATTCTGCACTGTAGGCATTCTATGATTTTATGATTCTACTTGTTACACTAATGAATAAACTTTAAAAATGTTTCTTCATAGTGCCAGGGGCATGAGTTCGATTCCAGCCTTGAGTGACTGTCTGGGTGGAGTTTACACATTCCCCCTGTTACTGCATGGGTTTCCTCCAGGTGCTCTGGTTATCTTTGACAGTAAAAAGTCTGACAACACCAGGTTTCAGTCCAACGCCGGCATATCCACATCATACCTTTGACAGACCAAAGGTGTGTGGGTTAGGTGGGTCGGCTGCGCTGAATTGCCCCTTAATGTCAGGGGGATTAGTGGGTAAATATGGGTATTTTTATCGGTAGCTCGATGAGCTTAATGGCCACCTTTTGCACTGTCGGGATTCTATGATTCCTCTGGAGAGGGACTGTGAACCCATGACTCAGACACAAAGATGGCTTTTTTCACTCATTCATGGGATGTGAGCTTCAATAGCGAGGCTAGTAATTATTGCCCATCTTTAATTGCCCCTTGAGAGGGCAGTGATGAGCTGCTTTCTTGAACCTGTGCAGTGCAGGTACACCCACAGTACAATTAGGGAGGGAATTCCAGGATTTTGACCCAGGAGCAGTGAAGGGACAGTGATATATTTCCAGGTCAGGGAGGAGCTCACAGGTAGAAGGTGCTGTCAAAGGAGCCTTGGAGATGGTACCCACTGCTGCCACTGTGTGATGGTGGGAGGGGTGGGAGAGAGGAATGCTTACGGTGGTGGATGGGATGCCAATCAAGCAGCTGCTTTGATGTGAAGTTTCTTGAGTGTTGCAGAAGCAGCACTCAACCAAGCAAATGGGAATTATTCCATCACACTCCTAACTTGAGCCTTGCAGATGGTGGACAGGCCTTAGGAGAACTCTGACCTGCTCTTGCAGCAACTGTATTTATTTGGCTGGTGAACGGTGAGGCATCAGGATGTTGGTAGTGGGGGATTCGGTGATGTGTAATGCCATTGAACAACAAAGGGAAGAGAGTCATTGCCTGCAACATGAATGTTATTGATTGGATTAATGCTGTCCGGGATCGATGCATGCAGACTCGAAACGTTGGCTCTGTTGTCTCTCCACAGATGCTGTCAGACTTGCTGAGATTTTCCAGCATTTTCCTTTTTATTTAAGTTTATTTAGTCGTAGGCTTACATTAGCTCTGCAATGAAGTTAGCCAATTGGCTTGCACAAGATACGTTCATAAGATGCAGGAGCAGAATTAGACCAATTGGCTCACTGAATCTGTTCTGCCATTCAATCATAGGTGATATGCTCCTCATCCCCATTTTCCTGCCTTCTCTCCATAATCGTTCAGCCCATTATCAATTAAAAATCTGTCTAACTCCTCCTTAAATTTACTCACTGTCCCAGCATCCACCGCTCTTTGGGATATTTAATTCCACAGATTCACAATCCTTTGGAGCAGTAGTTTCTCCTCAACTCTGTTTTAAATGTCCTCAGTTTGCAAGAGACTTTGAGGTGAGTGCAACACCGCCATAGTGCTGCACTGCTCCTGATGTACTGTAACCATTCTGCCAGGGCAGACCAGTTCCTGCACTCCATTTCCATGCCAAGCTGGCCTTCATAGACAGAATCGTGCTGCTGGACCCATAGACCTTCCTGTGTCACCGAGTCAGATCAGTACTGCCCCTGGGGTTGGGGAGTACAGGGTCTCCTTCCTCCTGGTGCCACACACCACACTGTGCTGCAGAACCCATTCTGCCTCTGCAACAGAGGGCCAAGGCTTGACCGGGGATAGAATGCGAGGTGAGGCCAGTGCCAGGGTGGGGAGAGGGGGATTTGGCCTGATGAAGACAAGAGGGGCAATGTGGAAGGAGAGCTTTGCAAGGATGGGGGCAGAGGAAGGGTGAGGGTTCACAACAGAAGGCAGAGGGACAAAGAGGTGGATGAAGAAGATGAATAATGGAAGGCAAAGGGAAGACCAAGAGGAAGGAACATGGGCCCCCGACAAGACTGCATGGGGAACTGACAAACAAGGGGGTCAAATGGAAAACACATTGGCTGGGATTCTCTGATCTTGCTCACCCCTCCAATGAGTGCTCAGCCAAAACTGCATTCACTGCAGCAGGTCCAGGGATTCCCATCCATGGGCAAGGTTTGAGACTTACGGTCATTGCTTACTGGAAGCTGATGAGCAAAGATTCCAGATACAGGGGGTAAGGTCCAAGTGGGGCATGAACACCTCAGAGGTGATGGACTTGGTGGGGGCCAGTGAGTGGTTGAATCAAATAGACTTTTTATTGCCTTTGGGTTATATGGGAACATAGGAATCAGGAGCAGAAGTTGGCAAATTCAGCCTTTGAGCCTGCTCCGCCATTCAATCAGATCATGGCCATTCAATCATCTCCCTGGCCTCAAATCCATCTCCCCGCCTGCTCCCCATCTCCCCTTATCCCTCTTTTAATTAGAAATATATCTATTTCCTTTTTGAAACCATTCCACGATTCAGACTCCACCGCACTATGGGGCAGCGAGTTTCACACATCCACCACCCTCTACGAGAAATAGTTCCTTCTTATCTCGGTTTAAAATCTACCGCCTCTCAACCTATACCTGTGACCTCTTGTTCGAGATTGTCCCATAAGAGGAAACATTTATTCTATATTTACTTTCTCAATCCCTCTTAAAATATTATATACCTCGGTTAGATCCCCGCTCATCCTTCTAAACTCCAGTGAGTATGAACCCAAACTGTTTAATCGCCCCTCACACGTCAGACCTTTCATCCCCGGAATCAGTCTGGTGAACCTCCACTGACCCGTCTCCAATGTCACTGCATCCTTCCTCAAACTGGACACAATACAACAAGATGTGGTTGTATTTTCTTCTTCTATGCTTGCAGACAAATGAACATTAAGGCACCAACCACAAGCATAAAGGATTGGTTAACACACAAATATATAGGTTCATTTATTCAGGAGTTCCATTAGCATTATCACATCAAAGGGATGTCCTTGGAACTTGTACACATGTCTGATTTGGTTGCTCCCTCACACTATAGAGTTATAGAGGTTTACAGCATGGAAACAGGCTCTTCAGCTCAACTTGTCCATGCCGCCTTTTTTTTAAAAACCCCTAAACTAATCCTAATTGCCCTCATTTGGCCCATATCCTTCTGTACTCATCGTACCCATGTAACTATCTAAATGCTTTTTACAATTGTACCGGCCTCTACTACTACCTCTGGCAGCTTGTTCCAGACACTCACCACCCTCTGTGTGAAAAAATTTTCCCTCTGGACACTTTTGTTCCCTCTCCCCTCTCACCTTAAACCTATGCCCTCTAGTTTTAAACTCCTCTACCCTTGGGAAAAGATATTGACTATCTACCTTGTCTATACCCCTCGTTATTTTACAGACCTCTAAAAGGTCATCCCTCAGCCTCCTACGCTCCAGAGAAAAAAGTCCCAGTCTATCCAGCCTCTCCTAATAACTCAATGCAACAAGTCCCAGTAGCATCCCAGTAAATCTTTTCTGCACTCTTTCTTTAATAATATCCTTTCTATAATAGGGTGGCCAGAATTGCACACAGTATTCCAAGTGTGGTCTTACCAATGTCTTGTAGAACTTTAACAAGACGTCCCAACTCCTGTGTTCAATGTTCTGACCGATCAAACCAAGCATGCCAAATGCCTTCTTCACCAATCTGTCCACCTGTGACCCCACTTTCAAGGAGCTATGAACCTATACCCCTAGATCTCTTTGTTCTGTAAGTCTCCCCAATGCCCTACCATTGAGTAAGTCCTGCCCTGGTCCAATCTACCAAAATGCATCACCTCACATTTGTCTAAATTAAACTCTACCTGTCATTCGTCAGCCCACTGGCCCAATTGATCAAGATCCCGTTGCAATTAGAGGTAACTTCCTTCATTGTCCACTATGCCATGAATCTTGGTGTCATCTGCAAACTTACTAACCATGCTCCATATTCTCATCCAAATCATTAATATAAATGACCAATAACAGTAGACTTGGCACCGATCCCTGAGGCACACCCGCCTCTGAGACTGAGGTTGAGTCACATGATTATATTGCACCATTCGTCCCTCTAGTAAGTGTTCCAGAAAAAATAACAGCGCCCATCGTAAGGTGTATGACAACAATAGGGTCACTCAGTTGATAATATTTCCACTTCAGAATCAGAAGGCTATTTGCTGTAATCCCACTCCAGAGATTTTCATAGAATCACAGATATATTTACAGCAGTAAATGAGGCCATTCGACCCATCGAGCCTGTGCCAGTTCTCTGTCAGAGTGACTCATATGTTCCACTCTTCTGACCTGTTCCCCATGGCCCTTCCATTCTTTCCTCGTCAAATGACTATCCAATTCCCTTTGGAAAGCCACAGTTGAATTTGCTATTACCTTGCTCTCAAGCAGTGCATTCCAGCTCATATAACCCCTCACATCAACGGGTGATGAAGTGGAAATAATCAAGAGCTTCAAGTTTCGAGGTGCTCAGATTACCAACAATTGTTCCAGGTTGGATAGGTTGACATGGAGAATGTCCCTTCATATAGTTAGGATAGCCCACCAACACCTCTACTTTCTCTGGAAGCTGAGGAAATCCAACATGTCCACTAAGGCTCTCACAAATTTTTGCAGATGCACCATAGAAAGTGTTGCTTCCGGACATATCAAAGATGTGCGGGTTAGGTTGATTGGCCATGCTAAAATTCCCTTTAGTATCCTGAGACGTGTAGGTTAGAGGGATTAGTGGATAAATATCTAAGGATGTGGGGGTAGGGCCTGGGTGGGACTGTGGTTGGTGCAGATTCAATGGGCCGAATGGCCTTTCTCTGTACTGTAGGGATTCTATGATTCTATATATCATATATATATATCTTGGGTATGGCTACTGCTCTGACCAAGACTGCAAGAAACCACTAATGATCAGGCAAACCAACCTCCCATCCATTGTCTCTATGCTTCCCGCTGCCTCGGAAAATCAGCCAGCATAATCAAGGACACCACACACCCTGGACATACTCTCTTCCACCTTCTTCCATTGGGAAAAAGGTACAAAAGTCTGAGATGATGTATCAAACAGCCAGACTTTTGAATGGGACCAACCTTATATTAAGCTGATTTTCCTTTACCCTATCAGTAACTACAACACCACATTCTGCACCCTGTCCTTTCCTTCTCTATGAATGGTATGCTTTGTCTGTGGAGCTCACAAGAAACAATACTTTTCACTGTACACTAATACATGTGACAATAATAACTCAGTCAAATCAAATCAATTAAAACAGTTTATTTGGCTTCCTTCACATTCTGAAAATGCTGTTCTGTTTTTTTTCAATCTTCCTTTCAGTCACTTCCACTAATCTCTTCCTTCCTATCCCTGCTTTTTTACTGATTCCCAATCTGTGAAGAGCCTTGGGATATTTGTTGCGTTGAAAGCCTTGTATAAATGTCACTAAGTCACAGATGGGTAGGCAGACTGAATCATTGATGGAAAGACCCCAGTGGCGTAAGTTTGTCTCACCTGCCCAGTTTCGAACGACAATTTGCTCCAGGACACATAATGGAACGGTGCAGAGGCAAACACTGTGGTATTTGAAAGGTTAAGAAGTAAGTGGTCTGAGGTAACTTGGCAGAGGATTTCTGAAAGCAGCTGAAGAATAGCCGGCTCCTATGGGACTTTTAAACCCCTGCTTTATTAATCCCTGACAATTCCTTATCTACGTCCTGTGATGACCTGATAAAGGCTTTTGTACCTTTGCACACTAATCTGAAGGAGTGAGAATAAAGGAAGAATTTTGCGGAGCTCTTTTCCAATGTGCATTTAGTTCCTTTTAAGTGTCAGGGAGTGGTTTTACATGGAACAGTATTTCTTTCGTACATTTGATTTAATTTGATTTATTATTGTCACATGTACCAAGATGCAATGAGAAGTATTGTTTTGGATGCCATCCATATGCATCATCTTATAAACATGTATATCACGGTAGTGGAACAGAGTGCAGAATGTAGTGTTACAGCTACAGAGAAGGTGCAGAGATTACAGTTCAGTACATGAGATTACATTCATATAGCTGAATACCACTCAAAAAGGCACATGTAAATAAAATTTGGTTCCAAACATGAGACAAAATGTTCTGATCTTATGACAAGTATACAATTTGCAAACTTCTTTCATCCCTTCTGTCAAAGTTAATGTTAATGTTTATTAGTGTCACCAGTAGGCTTACATTAACATTGCAATGAAGTTACTGTGAAAATCCCCAAGTCACCACATTCCGGCACCTGCTCAGGTACACTGAGGGAGAATTTAGCGTGGCCAATGCATCCAACCAGCACATCTAGACTGTGTGAGGAAACCAGAGCACCCGAAGGAAACCCACGCAGACATGGGGAGAACTTGGAGGCTCCTCACAGGCCGCATCACTTGTGAGGAGAGTTTTGTATAACGTCCTCAGGTCACTGCCTAAGTTGGATGTTTCTATCAGTTCTGGGATGAGTCTATGGACAGTGAACGTCTCGCTTTTGAATGAATGAGTTAGGGAACATTGAGGAGAGATGCGCCTATTTTTGCGAAAGAAACTACAACGTCAGAATTACAAAAGTAAAAATTCTGGATAAACTCAGCAGGTCTGGCAGCCTCTGTGAGGGAGAAACAGAGATAATGTTTCAAGTTCGTTTAACTCTTTTTCAATTTAAGAGTTGTTGTTTGAGGGGGACAACTGACTAGTAATGATTTAACCTGAGGATCATCATACCTCAGGCTAAGGGCTAGATTGAGAAGGCAGGTATTCATGAATAAAATGGTTATTGGGGATCATAGAATCTTATAGTTCAGAAGAAGGCTACTTGGCTTATCAAGTCTGCACCAATCACAACCCCACCAAGTTCCTATCCCCACAACCCCCTGCATTTACGCTAGCTAGTCTTCCTGACACTAAGGAACAATTTAGCATGGCCAATCCACCTAACCCACACATCATTGGCGTGTGGGAGAAAACCAGAGCATCCAGTCACAGGGATAACGTGCAAACTCCATACAGACAGTGACCCAAGTCGGGAATCGAGCCCGGGTTCCTAGCACTGTGTGTCACCCTGTCGGATATAGGGGAGTTTCACAGTAACTTCATTGCAATGTTAATGTAAGTCTACTTGTGACGCTAATAAATAAACTTTTAACTTTAATATCTTCAGCCAGTATGGGAATTGAACCCACGCTATTGGCATCGCGCGGATATACAAACCAGCTGCTCAGTCAACTGAACTAAACCAATTAATATGGTGCATTGGGATGCCCATCTGATACCAAGCAACTGGCCTGTCACAGCTACATGAGACCAAGGCCTCAAAATTGTAGGATAATGGAGTCATTTTCAATGAAGAATGGAACAATGCTCAGTGGGTTTCACTCAATGATTACAATTTATGAAAAGGCATCTGTCTCCCAAGTTCTTTTCTATGAAGCCACTTGGGATGCTTTCTCTGCACACCATTGCATAGATATCAGTTGTTGTCTCCTAGCCTGCAATGACCACCGGATGCCTGAATTTCAATGAATCCAAATGCTGGACCTCCACCAATCAAACCATTAACCCTATTATTTGATGTGGAGATGCCGGAGTTGGATTGGAGTGGGCACAGTAAGAAGTCTCAGTTAAAGTCCAACTGGTTTATTTAGAATCATGAGCTTTCAGAGCACTGCTCCTTCATCAGGTGACTGCCCTGAAGAAGGAGCTGCACTGTGAAAGCTCATGATTCCAAATGAACCTGTTGGTCTTTAACCTGGTGTCGTGAGACTCCTTACATACTATTTGAGTGCCGGAGCTGCACATTATTAGAATACCTCTTCTATATTTCAATTTTCTAGAATAAAAGACTAATAAACAATTTGGTGGTGAGTTATGGAAACAGGGCAGATGAAAAAGACAAAGAGAAACAGGAACAGAAAATGCTGGAAATTCTGACAACATCTGTGGAGAGAGAATAGAGGCTACATTCGAATCTGGATGACCCATCGTCAATAAAAGTTAGATTTTCTGGCACCTTCCATGGTCACCAGCAGTTTCTAAATGCTCTACAGTCAGGCAAGTGGTTTTGGAAGTGTAGTCACTGTTGTAATGTAAGAAACACGGTGGTTAGTTTGTGCACAGCAAGCTCCCACAAACAGCAGTATGATAAAGACCAGATCATCTGTTCCTGTGATGTTCATTGGAGATACATAGAAATATAGAAGATAGCAGCAACAGGAAGCCATTCAGCCCTTTGAGCCTGCTCCGCCATTCATTTCGATCATGGCTGATCATCCAACTCAATAACCCAATCCTATTTTCTTCCCATAACCTTTGAGCCCATTTGCCCCAAGTGCTATATCCAGCCGCCTCTTCAGTACATTCAATGCTTTGGCATCAACTACTTCCTGTGGTAATGAATTCCACAGGCTCACCACTCTTTGGGTGAAGAAATGTCTCCTCATTTCTGTCCTAAATGGTCTACCCTGAATCCTTAGACTCAGATGAATATTGGCCAGGACACTTGGGGAGACGTCTTCTCCAAAACCATGCCATGGGATATTTCACTTCTGAGAATGCAGCAATGGGAACATCAGCTGTACTGTTTGTGCTCAGGCTGTGGATTCGTACCAGAACCCAGAGCCTCACGATGCTGAGACAAAAGTGCTCTCAACTGAAGCACAACAGATACTAAAACTACATTTTTTTATTCATTCATGGGACATGGGCATCACTGTCAGGCCAGCATTTATTGCCCTAATTGCCCTTGGAGTGTAGCTGAGAGTTAACCACATTGCTGTGGTGCTGGAGTCACAGGCCGGACCAGGTAGGAAGGCAGATTTCCTCCCCTCAAAGACATTAGTGACAATCGACAATTTCATAATCATCAGATTCTTAATTCCAAAGAAATGGGAGAAAGCAGGATTTATTGAATTCAAATTCCACCATCTGCTGTAGTGGGATTCGAACTCAGGCCCCCAAAACATTAGCTGAGTTTCTGGTTTGATAGTCTAGCGATGAGACCACGTTGTGAAAGATGTGGTGTGTGTGTGTGTGTGTGTGTGTGTGTGTGTGTGTGTGTGTGTGTGTGTGTGTGTGTGTGTGTGTGTTGGAAAGAAATGCTGGACTGTGGAAATGTAGCAGTAAGGGAATGGCTCTGTGGGCCAAATGGCCTCCTTCTGTGCTGTATGATTCCATGATATAATCAGCCAAGCCGATGCAAAGGAATCCATCCTGATATTGAGTTATTTTTTGTTGAATGTTTCTGTTGCCTTCAAAGGCAGGTTGTAATATGAGAGGTGCTGTAGGAACTGAGTGAAACGTGATGCTAAAGCTTAATGAGGCTGGAATTCACTGGGGAGAACTGTGCAATGAAGCATGCAGTGAAAACATATTATCACAGGCATTCACTCAGCCCCTTCAGTTAATGACAATCGGGGAGAGAGGAGGGGTAGCGATTACAGTCCAATGAAGGCTCTTTAGTACATACTTTATCATATAGGCTTCAACACAAAAAGGCCAGAACAAATTACAGATGACATGAGAGGCTCTTTTTTTCAAAGATAGTGGTGCGTCGTTAAACAAAGAATGGACATCATTAGCAAACATATTAATCCAGTGTCCCTGAAAAATACAGGGCTGTTACAGGGAATCCAACTGGGAGGAAATGAAATAGAGGACACTTTGAGATATTGGGGGAGGGGAGTAGGGATGGCTGGTGAGAACAGGGGAGCTATTGTGAGAGTGGGGCAGGGTAGGTGGCACAGTGGCGTCACAGCGCCAGGGATCTGGGTTCGATTCCCGGCTTGGGTCACTGTCTGTGTGGAGTTTGCACATTCTCCCCATGTCTGCATGGGTTTCTTTCGCATGCTCCAGTTTCCTCCCACTGTCCGAAAGACGTGCTGGTTAGGTGCATTGGCAATGCTAAATTCTCCCTCAGTTTACCTGAACAGGCGCCGCAGTGTGGAGTCTGGGAGATTTTCACAATAACTTCACTGAAATGTTAATGTGAGCCTACATGTGACACTAATAAATAAGCTTTAAACTTTTTAGTACATAAACTTTGAATTATTGAGCAGACCATATTGGTCTGGGATTGGTGCTTGGGCTTTTTTTTAATTTTATTATTGTCAAGTAGGTTTACATTAACACTGCAATGAAGTTACGGTGAAAATCCCCTAGTCGCCACACTCTGGTGCAGTTTGGGTTCACTGAGGGAAAATTCAGCACAGCCAATGCACTTAACCAGAACGTCTTTTGGACTGTGGCAGGAAACCAGAGCACCCAGAGGAAACCCACGTAGACACTTGAAGAACATGCAGACCCTGCTCAGACAGTGACCCAAGCCAGGGATCAAATCCATGTCACTGGTGCTGTGAGGCAGGAGTGCTAACCACTGTGCCACCATGCTGCCCACAGCATCTATGGAGAGCCCCTGGTCTGCAGACTGTCTTCCCTGCAACAGGCAAACCTGGGAGAAAATATGGGTGGGGGCAGAATTTGGTGACTTTTTTCACAGACAGGACTCAAGTGAACATCATTCAGGCCTCCACTGAAATACATACAAACATGTTAACATTACTTAGTCATTATCCACAATGGTGAAGCCACAGAATTGCAGAATCTCTACAGTGCAGAAGGGGGCCCTTCAGCCCTTGAATCTGAACCAGCTGTCTGAAGGAGCATCCTACCTATCCCACTCTCCTGCCTTATCCCCATTACCTCACACTCTCCTTCTTTTCAGATAGCAATCCAATTCCCCTTTGAATACCTTGGTCGAATTTGCCTGCACCATCTTCTCAAGTGCTGGAATTTTACCACCTTGCCCACCTGAGAGTTGTAAAATCCAGCCCAAAGCCAACAGAGAACGCCATCCTCCGAGCCTCGGAACCCTGATTCTCAGGCGGGGTGGTAAAATCCTGACCAAGAAGTTTGAGACCCCAGACACCCTCTGTGTGAAATCATTTTTCCTCGCGTTATTTTTACTCCTTTTGCCAATTATTTTGAATGTGGATCCTCTAGTTCTTGATGCTCTCTTAAAAGGGACCAGTTTCTCGCTAATTACCCTGTCCATGCCCCTCAGGATCTTAAATACCTCCATCAAGTCTCCTCTCAGCTTTCTTTGCTCCAAGGAAAAGAGTTCCAACCTCTCCAATCTATCCTCGGGCCGGAATGTTACGCTTGTTCACGCCAGCAGGATTTTCCCATCATGCTGCAGTAAACGGAGATTTGGCTGGGCACCAAATTCCCCGTCTTCACTGCAGCGGGAACGAGGCATGAATGGCCGGTAAAATCGCACCCAAAGGCTTTTTCCTGTGTGTAAGTTCTATTAAAGTCTACATGATATTAAGGGGCTTGAGGAGAGGGTTGGAAATTGACCTTGATAAAATAGAGCTTCAATAGTTCATAAAATAACAAGGCAGCAAAATGGACTCTTGTTTCAGAATCCTGGACTACAATATAAAGGTTCCTCGGATTTGTCCAAACCTGTTGAACCAGTCCGTAACGGGCTGACAGGATACATCCGATGAGCATTGAGGTAATGAGGCATCAGAACACTAATAATAGGCCCTTAGTGCAGGCTGCAGCAAGTCGACTCCTTTCTTAGACAGAGTTATCGATTACTGAGAATCCAGTAAATCCTTCTTCAAACTCTTTGAACGGCCAATGAAGAGTTTTCCCTTTGCCAGCATCGATGCACTGGTTTTGTAAATAAACATGGACATTATCCGCAAAGTACAAGCTCTTAGCTAAAAGCAACAGTAAACAGTGCTCTGTAGGCCACAGCCACTCGACATCAGTGTTAGTGCTGCCCTGGTAACACACTAGGCCGACCGCAGCACACTTATGTCACACGAACATATGAACTGGGAGCAGGAGTAGGCCACTCGGCCCCTCAAGCCTGATCCATCATTCAAAGGTCATGGCTGATCTGATTGTGACCTCATTTCCATGTTCCTGCTTCCCCCAGTAACCTTTCACCTCCTTGTTAATCAGTATGGTTTGATTCATTATTGTTACGTGTATTGGTATATAGTGCAAAGTATTGTTTCTTGCATGCTATACAGACGAAGCATACAGTTCATAGAGAAGAAAAGGAGAGGGTGCAGAATGTAGTGTTACAGTCATAGCTAAGATGCAGAGAAAGGTCAACTTAATGTGTGGTAGGTCCATTCAAAAGTCTGATAGCTGCAGAGAAGAAGCAGTTCTTATGTCTGTTGGTACGTGACGAAATGGAAATGTTGAGAGTTTCAAACTTCTAGGTGTCCAGAGCACCAACAATCTGTCCTGGTCCTCCTATGCCAACGCTATACTTAAGAAAGTCCACCAATGCCTTTACTTTCTTAGAAGATTAAGGAAATTTGGCATGTCAGCTACAATTCTCACCAACCTTTACAAATGCACCATAGAAAGCATTCCTTCTCGTTGTATCACAGATTGATATGGGCTCCTGCTCTGCCCAATACTGCAAGGAACTACAAAAGATTGTGAATGTAGCCCAATCTATCATGCAAAACAGCCTCCCATCCATCGACTCTGTCTACACTTCCTGCTCCCTCAGATAAGCAGCCAGGATAATCATGCACCCCATGCATCCCAGACATTCTTTCTTCCACTTTCTTCCAACAGGAAAAAGATACAAAAGTTTGAGGTCTCGACTCAAGAACAGTTTCTCCCCTGTTGCCATTAGACTTTTGAATAGACTTATCTTGCATTAAATTGACCTTTCTCTGCATGCTGGCTATAACCGTAGCACTACATTCTGCACTCTCTTGTTTCTTTCTCTATGAATGGTATGTTTTGTTTGTATAGTGCACAATAAACAATACTTTTCACTGTGTGCTAATACATGTGACAATAATAAATCAGATCAAATCAAAATCGAATCTCAGACTTTCATATCTTTTCCCCAATGGAAGAAGGTGGAAGATGCATCTTAATGGGCACTTTGTGTAATTTGAAAGAAAGTACCCAGAATATCAGTCACATTTCAGTGATAGCACTGTCGGTTGTGAGTTCAAGTCCCACGCCAGAGTCTGAAGCATACAATTAAAGTTGACCCTTCAGTGTAGTATTGCAGTGGATGTATAAGTTCCCATGGCATTATTGAAAGGTGATCAGGGGTATTCTTCCTGAGGTGTGGATCAATGTTTAAGTCTCAAGTAAAATCACCAAAATATGTTGGCCGGAACTCTCCAACATCGCCTGCAACTGGGATTCTCCAGTCCCGCTGCAGTGAACAGAATTTTGTCTGTTCATGCTCATTCAGCAGCGCCTTCCAAAACCTACAACTTTCACCATCTAGAAGGGCAAGGACAGCAGATCCATGGCGACACCACTACCTTCAAGTACCCTTCCAAGTCACTCCACATCCTGACTAGGAACTATATCGCCATTCCTTCGCTGTCACTGGATCAAAATCTTGGAACTCCATCCCTAGCAGCACTGTGGATGTACCTACGCCATATGGACTTTAGTGCTTCAAAAAGTGGATCATGCCACCTTCTCAAGGACAAGTAGGGGTGAACAATAAATGCTGGTTTTACCTCAAATCCCTACCTTCCATGAGCCAATGAAAGTAAAATGAATCAACAGGTGGGATTTTACGGCCTCTAGTTGCCTTACGAGCAGAAGGGTGTTGATGCATTGGAAAGGATGCAGAAGAGGTTTAGCAGGATGTTGCTGATTTGGAGGATATGGATTATGAAGAAAGGTTGAACGGACTTGGATTGTTTTCATTGAAGGTTTACAAGATTATGAAAAGCTTGGATCGAGTGGATAGTCAGAGTCATTTTCCCAGGGTCAAAGGGTCAGTTACTCAGGGGCATAGGTTCAAAATGAAAGGGGGAAAGCTTAAAAGAGATATAAGGGATAAGTTTTTCACACATAGGGTGGTGAATGGCTGGAACGCGCTGCCAGATGAGGTGTGAAAACAGATTCTATAACAGCACCTGGATAGACACATGAATAGGCAGGGAATAGAGGATATGGAACACTTAGAGGCAAGAAAGCATTAGATTAGAGAGGCATCTGGGTTGGCACAGACTTGGTGGGCCGAAGGGCCTGTTCCTGTGCTGTACTGTTCTTTGTTCTTTGTTCTCGCTCACCCCAAAACTGTAAAATCCTACCCGAGATCAATGGACATTTCCATTGCCCGCCACTCACCCACTTCAATTCTCGTGGCTAATGGAACGGTAAGATTCTGGCCAATATTTCATTTTTATACAGATTCAAGTTTTGTCTAGTGGTGGCCACATGATTAAAATACAGAACAGCCTTTGGGGGAACTCCCAGGGCTGTTAAAATGATATTTTTGAATGAAATATTCACATTGAAAATTTTACAGGAAGGTTTAGAGAAGATGAAAATCATACCCACAATAAGGGGCGGCATGGTGGCACAATGGTTAGCACTGCTGCCTCAGAGCTCCAGGAACCTGGGTTCGATTCCCGGCTTGGGTCACTGTCTGTGTGGAGTTTGCATGTTCTCCCCGTGTCTGCGTGGGTTTCCTCCGGGTGCTCTGGTTTCCTCCCACAGTCCAGAGACGTGCAGGTTATTTTGATCGGCTACGCTAAATCGCCCCTTAGTGTCCTTGGATGTCATGATGTGGAGATGCCGGCGTTGGACTGGGGTGGGCACAGTAAGAAGTCTCACAACACCAGGTTAAAATCCAACAGATTTATTTGGTCACATGAGCTTTCGGAGCGCTACTCCTTCACAAGGTGAGAGACTCAAATAAATAAACAAATAAACCTGTTGGACTTTAACCTGGTGTTGTGAGACTTCTTATCTTGGATGTGTGTGTTAGAGAGATGAGCTGGGTAAATACGTGGGGTTTCGGACATAGGGCCTGGGTGAGAATGTGGTCGATTCAGAATCGATGGACCAAATGGCTTCCTTCTGCACTGTAGGGTTTCTGTGTTTCAGTACTCCGAACAAGAGGCTCCGGCCTCAAGAAGATAATCTGCTCAGAAATGTTACGGCCAGCGTTCTGCCAAGCTAATGCCAGTTTTTAATGCAACAGGAGCCAAGTTCTGGTTTTACTTTTGGAGAATCATCCCCTCAGAGAGCTCTCCTGAATCTTCTTTTGATCCTGGCCATTACAAGCCTCCCTGCCCCGACTAATTAGATTTCTGTATTATGATACAGTGAATTACTCCCCTTTAAATAGGATTAGGCGGAGCCACCAGTAGGCTGATTAGGCCTAATCAACATCAATTGCTGCTCTTAGACATGTTGCCTCTGATTGGAAAGGCTTGACATCAAAAGAATGACGGGACGGCGGGAGATCAGGACCGCATCCGTGGGCTTCCAGCAAGACAACAGAAGGAAAACACGGTGGATTAGGACCAATAAAGTTCACCTTTTAGGCATAAAAAAAAACCTGCCAAGCAGGAACAGCGAGATAGGTATGTAACACTGAAAGCGATCTTTTAAATAAAGCTCCATAATGCTTTCTCCGTAACACTCCTAATCCCACCGATCCTTTTGAAGTTGCACAAACATAGCCATGAGCTGTGTGCTCTTGGCTCAGGGCAGGACACTGTGCCACTTTGTCTCTGTAATCTGAAGCAGGGACTCGCTGCGGCTGCAGGCAATGTTTAAATAAAAGAGAAGCGAGTTAAAGGTTTTTCACCCTTCTTTAAATTGTTTAAAATCTGAATGGGGGTTGGACCCACCCCTCTTCCCCCACCCTCCCCCATCCAACAATTGCAATTCCTTGTGATCTACATTGGTAACGTTTATGAGACAGCCACCGGTGTTTATATGTGGTATCTTTTGGTAGGAAACAGTCACAGACTTCTTGGAGAAATCTGTATCTGAATGGGACAGAGCAACAGAGGGAGCTGGTTTCAGATATATAAACTAGTAACAAGTAGTGACATAAAACCCTCTGAATTGTGATTCATAGAATAAAAATCATGTTAATCCTCACCAACTTTTACAGATGCACCATAGAAAACATCCTTTCCGGATCTAACACAGCTTGGTATGGCTCCCGATCTGACCAAGACTGCAAGAAACAACAAAGGGTCGTGAATGAAGCCCAATTCATCATGCAAACCAGTCAGTCTCCCATCCATTGACACTGTCTAGACTTCCCGATGCCTCGGAAAAGCAGCCAGCATAATCAAGGACCCCACGCACCCTGGACATTCTTGTTCCACCTTGTTCCATCAAGAAAAAGATGCAAAAGTCTGTGGTCACTTATCCACTGACTCAAGAACAGCTTCTTCCCTGCTTTCTTCTGACTTTTGAATGGGCTTATCTTACATTAAGTTGATCCTTCTCTACATCCCAGCTGTGACTGCAACACTACATTCTGCACCTCCTTCTTTCCTTCTCTACGAACGGTGTGCTTTGTCTGTTAAGCATGCGAGAAACAATGCTTTTCACTATATGCTAATATGTGACCATAAGAAATCAAATAAAAAAACCTTCATTCGATTCCATTTGAATACCATGCATATTTCTGGCTTCCATATTATAAAAACATTAAAGAGACATAGGAGAAGACACAAAAATAACAGAACTGGGACAGAAATTCTTTCAAGGAAAATTTAATCGACCGACACTCTTCTCTCCAGCGGAGACACAACTGCTCTAAATAGTAATATGTTCCTGTCACTACAAAAAAAGCTTCAGGTATGACAAATGTGGTTTGATTCGAATGATGCGAGTGATGTGTAAAATTCTAGGTATCTGAAATGGTCTATCGTCAAGAGTTTAATTTTTTTTATGCGATGTGGGTGCCACTGACGAGATCAGCTTATAATTCCTATCCCTAGTTGCCCTTGAGAAGGTAGAGGGGGGCTGCCTTCTTGAACCTCTGCAGTCCATGGAGTATTGGTACACACACAGTGCCATTCTGATGGGAATTCTAGGATTGTGACCCAACGACAGGGGAGAAATATTTCCAACGTATTTCAGGATGATGACTGGCTTGGGGGGGAACCTCGAGGTAGTGGTGTTCCCATCTATCTGCTGCTCTTTGATTAGGGATTGATAAGGGAATTAAGGGTTATGGGGAACAGGCGGGAAAGTGGAACTGATCCACTTCAGATCAGTCATGATCTTATTGAATGGCA
This sequence comes from Carcharhinus amblyrhynchos, assembly GCF_965287045.1. Lineage (NCBI taxonomy): Eukaryota > Metazoa > Chordata > Chondrichthyes > Carcharhiniformes > Carcharhinidae > Carcharhinus > Carcharhinus amblyrhynchos. Next base: position 16,750,982 of record NC_137324.1, read on the forward strand.
GGACAGGCTCGAGGGGCTAGATGGTCTACTCCTGGTCCTATTTCTTATGCTCTTATGTTCTTATCAGCTGAGTCCTGGGTTAATAGTCTAGCGATAATACCACTAGGCCATGGCCTCCCCTATTGTCAGACTACTTGCTGCTGCCCTGTACTGACATTTCCACAAGGATGACTGAATAAATGCCAGAAATCTAACGCCCTGCCCACCACAAAATCGGAGCAGGCAAGGGGCGGACAACAAAAATGTCTGTTGACCTCGGGCAGGAATTTCCAGTCTCGCTCGAGCAAGACTGTAAAATCCTGCCCAACTTCTTTGGTCTGTGCCACAATCTCCACTCCCTCAGCACCGAGTGACCCCTTTCCTGAGAACCCTGAGGGTTAACCAGACTGTACGTGATTTCAGTATCACATTCGACAACTTCCAGAGATGAGCTTCTGACCCCGTATCTCTTCCATTGCCAAGAATGTCTACTCACGTTTTTGTAACATCACTCAACTCCATCCCAGCTTAGTTGCTGCCAAAACACTCCTCCTTGCCTCTAGACTTGGATATTGCAGTGTTCTCCTGGATGAACTCACGCCATCCATAAACATAATTGCCGGAATTCTACCTTGGCTTGCAGAACGGCATTCTCCGTTGGCCTTCAGTGGGATCTTACAAACCTCGGGCAGATATGCCGGTAAAATTCCCCTCAATGCCATCCAAAGGTCTCCTACCACTATCTTAACCCAAGCCAGCTACTGGTTTAATGCCACTTTTGTCCTCTTTACAACTGTGGATCAAATTTCTGGGACTCCCTCCCGAATGTGAATGTACCTACATCGCATGGGCTGCAATGGTTCAAGAAGGCAGCTCACCACCACCTCCTCAAGGGCAATTAGGGATGGATAACAAATGCTTACATATCTCATTAATTAATTTAAAATAAATCTTCAATAGCCCCTCTCCACCTTGTAATTTTCTCCAATATTTGCACATTCTCTGACTCTGGCTTATATATCCACTCTTCTGTTCCTGCTTGACTATCTGTAGTGGGGTCTCCAGATGTCCTGGTGCTGAAATGTGGAATTCTACTCTTAAACTCAATACTTCGAATTCTTCAAACGTTCCCATGCACACCTATGGGTCTCCTAAATGACTAATTCCTACTCTGTGAACTCCAGATTTTTCATCTCATAGAACCAGAACCCTACAGTGCAGAAAGAGGCCCTTCGGCCCATCGAATCTGCACCAAACACAATCCCACCCAGGCCCTATCCCCATATCCCAACATAGTATACCCACTAATCCATGCATCCCTGGATACTAAGGGGCAATTTTTTTTAGCATGTCCAATCAACCTAACCCGCACATCTTTGGACTTCAGGAGGAAACCAGAGTACTCAGAGGAAACCCACGCAGACACGAGGAGAATGTGCAAACTCCACACAGACAGTGACCCGAGCTGGGAATCGAACCCAGGACCCTGGAGCTGTGAAGCAGCAGTGCTAACCACTGTGCTACCGTGCCACCCTTTGTCTCCTTTGGGACATTTTGAAGGTGCGATCTTTGAAACTCCCTCCAGTTCCCTACAACCCTCCAAGAACTCTGTGTTCCATCAACTCCACCCTCTTTTGTAGCCCCTATGCCCTTTACCTCACATACCCACTGGCCATGTTCTGCTCACTGATGAAGCCATAAGCTCTGGAAAATCCTTTCCTTAACCTTTTATCTGTCCACCGCTCTCTCCTCCTCCTTTGAGGTATTCTTCAAACTTACCATTGTGCCCTTATAACCACTGAACCATGGCAGAAACCTTTGGAAATGGTCACTTTCTGACCAGCAATCTTTATGTGCGAATGAAGGACTGGCAATAACAGCATGTGGGGTGGTGGGGGAGGAAGTGGGGGGGGGGGGGAGAGAGAGAGAGAGAGAGAGAAATAGAGAGAGAGAGGATGGGGGGAAGAGGGTGGGAGGACATGGGGGAGGTAGTGCCGCAAAATGGCTCTGAGGTCAGAGCTTGATTCCGCTTTGCGTGCACTGCTGATGCAATAACTCTAGGAGTTGGTTGTAAAGGAGCGGTGCTTTATTGCACAAATTAACATGAATCAAAACCACTTGTAGTGAACACAACCAGAACAAGACGGTAGTCGCAGCGTCATGTTGCAACTGTACACAACTCTGGTGCGGCCGCACTTGGAGTATTGTGTGCAGTTCTGGTCCCCACATTACAGGAAGGATGTGGAGGCTTTGGAGAGGGTGCAGAGGAGGTTTACCAGGATGTTGCCTGGTATGGAGGGGAGGTCATATGAGGAGAGACTGAGGGATTTGGGGTTGTTTTCGCTGGAAAGAAGGAGGCTAAGAGGGGATCTTATTGAAACATATAAGATGATTAGAGGTTTAGATAGAGTGGATAGTGATAGCCTTTTTCCTCGGATGGAGAATGCTAGCACGAGGGGGCATGGCTTTAAATTAAGGGGTGGTAGTTATAGGACGGATGTCAGGGGTAGGTTCTTTACCCAGAGGGTGGTGAGGGATTGGAATGCCCTGCCTGCTGCAGTTGTAAATGCGCCTAGTTTGGGGGCGTTTAAGAGATCCGTGGATAGGTTTATGGACGAAAAGGGATTGGTTTAGATTAGTGGGTCAGTGTTTTTTTTAAAAAAATCTGGTCGGCGCAACATCGTGGGCCGAAGGGCCTGTTCTGCGCTGTAATGTTCTATGTTCTATGTTCTATGTTCTATGTAATGGACCTACTCAGGGGTCTGCTTTATTTTTTAACGTTTATTTATTACTGTCAGAAGTAGACTTACATTAACACTGCAATGAAGTCAGTGTGAAGATCCCCTAGTGACCACACTCTGGCACCTGTTTGGGTACACTGAGGAAGAATTTAGTATGGCCAGTGCCCCTAATCATCATGTTTTCAGACTATGGGAGGAAACCCACACAGGCATGGGGAGAATGTGCAGACTCTGCAAATTCAATGGCCCATGTCAGGAATCGAACCTGAGCCCCGGGTGCTGTGAGGCATCAGTGCTGCCCATAGGGCTAACCATTGGTAAAGTAATTACCAATCTCCAGGGAACCCATATTCTACAAATCCTACTGGGAAGTCAGTCAGGGATTCCTCACGTAAGTCTTGAGGGTTATCACCAATAGCCAGTGGAGATCCCTCCCACTTAAATGGAAGTCTGTCCAAACATGGGGATGACTGGATCTCCAGTGGTAAGCTGGTGAGCCACGTCTTCTCAGCTGCCACCCTGTTGCATTTACAAGGATGGAGGAATCAGCACTGAATTCGGCCTTCATGGGAGTAAAGAGGCAGCAGTTCGGGTAAGGGGCAGGGGATTGGATTCTGTGGAAATGAAAATCTGTGAGAGGAAAATAATGCAGGTTTAGCTTCAGGGGGATAGAGATATTGGGTTTCCTCAAAGTGCAGTGTGCCTTCCTTAATCCCTTTTGCCACAAACAGGATTAGCAGTTTTAATTCCACTCTGAGCTCTGGAACTGCAGTGATGATCTGTCTGCAGCATGGATTGCTCACTTCTCTAATGGTGTCAGTGCCCACGGGTTAAATGTTCATCCACACCACAGCAAGATGTCCCATCCTGACTGAAGCAGGCCATGATGAACCACTTACATTACAGTGTGGTACGCAAGCTAAGATGAGACAATGGGATCAGTTGCCCCTCTCAGCACCTTGGCATGCACTGCTCCCTGCGGTAACATAAGATCCACAACCCCATACAGAATGATGGGATGTGTTGGTCCTGCAATGCAGTCAGGTTGATGTCCCCTTAGAGTACAATGCCATCCATTGCTCCATGCAGTACACACCATCTCTCATGGTCCAGTACACTGTGTCTTCCATGCGATTAAATCTGCTAGGTCTTTCAGTAAAATGAGATTCTCAGTCTCATACACTGCAGAGGAATGGGCTACATAGGATGGCACAGTGATTAGCACTGTAGCCTCATAATGCCAGGGAATCAGGTTCAATTCCCGGCTTGGGTCACTGTCAGTGCAGAGACTGCATGTTCTCCCCATGTCTGCCTGGGTTTCTTCCAAGTGCTCTGGTTTCCCCCCACAGTCTGAAAGTTGTGCCAGTTAGGTGCATTTGCCATGCTAAATTCTCCCTCAGTGTACCCGCACAGGTGCCAGAGTATGGCGACTAGGATATTTGCACAGTAATTTCATTGCTGTGTTAATGTAAGCCTACTCATAAATAAACTTTAAACTTTGGGCCTTTTTTATATTCTTTAGGCCAAGAACCTGCTCCGCATATCTTCACAGAAGAATAGAAGCAAAAAAGTGAAGTGGCTTGAAAGACAGCTCAGGTATCCTGGAACTGGAGCACCATTCCAGAGAAAACTTCCCAGGAAGCAAAACATAGGGAGGAAGACAGGGAGCGGCTCCAGAAGAAGGTCCCAGTGAAGGAGAAAGACAGGATTCAGAAAGAAGTTCCAAAAAGTCAAATTAAACTGAAGAATCAGAGCAATACCACTGAATTTAACTCAGACAAATGTGAGATATTGCAGTTTGGAAGGACAAACCAAAGTAGAACGTACAGGGTAAATGGTAGGACTCTGAAGAGTGCAGTTGAACACAGGGATCTGGGAATAAAGGTACAGAATCCCTAAAAGTGATGTCACAAGTAGATAGGGTCATAAAGAGTGCTTTTGGTACATTGGCCTTTATAAATCGGAGTATCGAGTATAAAAGTTGGAGTGTTTTGGTAAGGTTATATAAGGCCAAATTTAGATTATTATGTACAGTTTTGGTCACCTATTGCTGACCCCCCCCCTTGTGCCCCCACCTCTGCAGCGCCCCCCGACCCAGACCAATCACGGCCCACTACTCCCTTCCCCCCCACTGACTGACCGCAGAGAGGCAGCGGACTCCTATCCCCCCCCGACCAGAGAGTGATCTAACCCACCTCCCTCCCCTCCACCAGAGAGTGATCTGACCCACCTCCCCCACTTCCACCAGAGAGTGATCTGACCCACCTCCCCCTCTTCCACCAGAGAGTGATCTGACCCACCTCCCCCTCTTCCACCAGAGAGTGATCTGACCCACCTCCCCCACTTCCACCAGAGAGTGATCTGACCCACCTCCCTCCCCTCCACCAGAGAGTGATCTGACCCACCTCCCCCACTTCCACCAGAGAGTGATCTGACCCACCTCCCTCCCCTCCACCAGAGAGTGATCTGACCCACCTCCCCCTCTTCCACCAGAGAGTGATCTGACCCACCTCCCCCCCTTCCACCAGAGAGTGATCTGACCCACCTCCCTCTCCCCCAGAGAGCCACCTGATCTGCCTCCCTCCCACCAGAGCGACATTTGACCTGCTTCCCTCCTCCCCCAGCATGGGAGGGTCACCTGTTCCACCACCCCCACCTCCCACCACTGATTTGAGTTAGAGAGCCGCTGGAAGCCCAGAACCTACCTCCTCAGAAGCTGGAACACCCAAATCAGATGTTGCAGATCATGCCTGTTTCACTCCAAATCCAGATGGGTGAATATGTTGGTAAAGGCGGAGGTTGGTAAGGGGGTGTGGGGGGTGCGGGGGTTGGTGTTGGGCTTCCAGCCCATTAAATCAACTTAAGTGCATGCAAATTGGCCATTTTCGGTGCTTGGTAAAGGAGAGATGGGCACGGAGACGGTCGTGGATCATGCGCAGGCCCGACTTTGCCAAGTATTGGCGCCCGAAAACGGGTGCAGGTTGATAGCCAAATCGGGCCCCAAGGAGCAATTCAGCATGGCCAATCCACCTCACATGCACATCTTTCAGCAGAATTGTATGGATTCAGCTGTGGATATTCTGCATCTGTTTGCCTTATTGTACCAAAAGGAATATTGCAATCAAAGGCCTGGGGTCTAGTGTCACTCTTGGTGTTCAGTGAAGTAGCCTGTTGCTGGGGATTGGAAAGTTCAACTCAGAAGTTTGTACCTCATCTGGATGACGGGGTTGGGACTCATGAGTTATATCACAGTAGTTAAAAGTTTATTAGTGTCACAAGTAGTCTTACATTAACACTGCAATGAAGTTACTGTGAAAATCCCCTAGTCGTCAGACTCTGGTGCCTGTTGGGTACACTGAGGGAGAATTTGGAATGGCTAATCACCTAAAAAGCCCATCATTCACAGACTGCGGGAGGAAACCCATGCAGACACGGGGAGAACATGCAGACTCTGCTCAGTGACCCAAGTCGAGAATCAAACCCGGCTACCTGGCGCTGTGCGGTAGCAGTGCTAACCACTCTGCCACTGTGCCACCCCTATTGTTATCCTGACCATCTCAGGGTCCTCCTCCAATGGCCTTCATTGTAGTGAGTTGTATAAATCGACCATATGTGATCTCTTTCTCATGTTTTGCGGTCTCCTTTTCTTCCAGAAATTCCAAGATTGAGTTAAAACCATGGTGTTCTTCATTAACACATCCAGTGGTGTACTCATTTGCAATGTCCATTGCTCCAATATCACCTCCTCTACAAGTGCCTGTGGTGTCAGCATTGACCATGCTCCTGGTCACACATATCCTCACTCTTCATCGAATCATACCCAACTGTGCAAAAGGAGATCATTCGGCCCATCGTTATTAAACTAACTCTCTGACAGAGCATCTTACCTTGCCCCATTTCCTATCCTAGCTTCATAATTCCACATATATGGCCTGCTAATAATCCCCCGACACTAAAGGGCAATTTAGTTTGGCCAATCAACCTCACCCACCTATCTTTGGAGCGTGGGAGGAAATCAGAGCACCCACGCAGACACGGGGAGAACTCTACACGGTCACCCAAGGCTGGAATTGAACCTGGGATTCTGGTGCTGTGAGGCAGCAGTACTAACCACTATGCCACCATTCTGTCCCTGTGTCCTAAAGAATGAAAGAGAGATAGGGAAGCATAGAGGATAATATTGAAATGTTATGCGTAGAGCACAGAAACTGGCCTTTGCCAGTGTTTCATAGAGTCATAGAGGTTTACAGCATGGAAACAGGCCCTTCGGCCCAACTTGTCCATGCCGCCCTTTTTTTTAAACTACAAAGCCAGTTCCAATTGCCAGCTTTTGGCTCATATCCCTCTATACCCATCGTACTCATGTAACTTCTTAAACGCTTTTTAAAAGACAAAATTGTACCTGCCTCTACTACTACCTCTGGCAGCTTGTTCCAGACACTCACCAACCTCTGTGTGAAAAAATTGCATCTCTGGACATTTTCATATCTCTCCCCTCTCACCTTAAACCTATACCCTCTGGTTTTATTCTCCCCTTTGGGAAAAGATATTGACTATCTAGCTGATCTATACCCCTCATTATTTTATAGACCTCGATAAGCTTCCACAGTCCAGGGGAAAAGGTGCCAGTCTATTCAGCCTCTCCTTATTACTCAAACCATCAAGTCCCAGGAGCATCCCGGTAAATCTTTTTTTTGCACTCTCTCCAGTTTAATAATATCCTTCCTATATTATGCAACACAAGAGTTTCCTCCTACTTTATATCATGAAACTATATCTGCATATCCTTCATTCTATTCCTTTCCCCCTTGTACCTATCTTTCCTTTACATGTTCCTATGCTATTTGCTACTCCCTTGTGTAACGAGCACCATATTCTCATTCTTTCCCGGTAAACAAATGTCTCCTGAGTTCCCTGTTAGATTTACTTGTGACAATCTGAGGTTTTGGCCACCTAACAAGTGAAACTGTTCTCTCTGCATCTTTCGTCTCAAACTCTTTCATAATCTTAAAAATTCTTATTGAGTCACCCTTCACTGTGCTGTGGCGTGGCACAGTGACGCAATGGTTAACACTGCTGCCTCACAGCGCCAGGGACCTGGTTCGATTTCCAGCTTGCATCACTATCTGTGCAAGACCTGCATGTTCTCCCCGTGTCTGCGTGGGTTTCCTCCGGGTGCTCTGGTTTCCTCCCACTACCTGAAAGATATGCTGGTTAGGTGCATTGGCCGTGCTAAATTCTCCCTCAGTGTACCCGAACTGGCACCGGAGTGTGGCGACTAGAGGATTTTCGCAGTGACTTCATTGCAGTGTTAATGTAAGCCTACTTGTGACACTAATGAATAAAATTAAGTTAGAAACTTAAACTTCAGACTTCTTTTGAGAAAAGAACCCAGGCCTGTGCAAATCTTTCCTGAGAGGCTTAACCGCTTAGTTCTTGTCACAGGTTCTTTGCGTCTTCTCCAAGGCCTCTGTATTCTTTTTAGATTCTGGAGACCAGAACTGTGTCCTTCTGTGAATAATACAGTTTGTTCCCCTCATCCAAATCATTGATAAATATTGATAAATACTCATCACTGTGGTACCCCACTAGTCAGAGCCTGCCAAAGCAAGGCTGTCCTGTTTATTCCTACTCTTTGTTTTCTGCTTGTTCTATTCCACGTGCTTTAATGTTGCTTATGCTCCTCCTGTGGGAACTTTGTCTGAAAAATCTTACATCCACTGACTCGCCTTTATAAATCCTGTTAGAAACATCCTCAAAAACCACCAACAGATCTGGCAAACAGGATTTTCCATTCATAAATCCATGTTGACTATACCTAATCAGATCATTATTATCCAGGTATCTATTTATCACATCCTTAATAATAGATTCCAGCATTTTCCATATGGATGATTAAAGGGTAACAGTTCTGACCAATGTGGAGATGCCAGAGTTGGACTGGGGTAAGCACAGGAAGAAGTCTCGTAACACCAGGTTAAAGTCCAACAGGTTTATTTGGTAGCGCAAACTCTTGGAGCGCGGCCCTTTCATCGCTCACCTGATAAACTGTTGGATTTTAACCTGGGGTTGTTGGACTTCTTACTGAGTCCTGAATAAAAGAACAGAAAATTAGAGTATTACTTAAACAGAGAACTAAACCCCCTAACCTGCACAGCTTGGAACATTAATTTAGCGTGGCCAATCTACCCGGGTGACACATTGGCATAGTGGTTAGCACTGCTGCCTCACAGTACTGGGGACCCAGGTTCGATTCCCAGCTTGGGTCACTGTGCAGAGTCTGCACATTCTCAACATGTCTGTGTGGGTCTCCTCCAGGTTCTCTGGTTTCCACACTCCAAAGATGTGTGGGTTAGGTTGATTGGCCATGCTCAATTGCCCCTTAGTGCCGACGGGGATTAGTAGGATTAATATGTGGGGTTACGGGGTTGGGACCCATGTGGGATTGTTGTCAGTGCAAGCTCGCTGGGCCGAATTGCCTCCTTCTGCACTGTAGGGATTCTACGACCCTGCACATATAGGAGGAAACCGGAGAACCCCAGAGGAAACCCAGGCAGGCACAAGGAGAGACAGTCACCCAAGGAACCTGGGTCCCTGGCGCTGTGAGGCAGCCGTGCTAACCACTGTGCTACCGTGCCACTCCTGATATGCTACCAGTTACCTAAAACAAAATTAAGTGCATCATTTATTAACTACATCGGTTGAATAGTAAAAAAAGTTTTTTTTTAAATAACACCTTTGCCTGCAATTACTTTTGGTTCAAGACAATTTAAACACTGATAAATCATATATCTTTTGGATCGGTCATTCTAATCCACAAAAGGAATGTTCAGCCTAAACACTCCCATAGAACAAAGTAACTTGACGCCCAGTGAGGCTTAGTCCAAAGGCTGAAACTCTGAATTATTTTATCTCCCCAGGCTCGATTATCCTAATCAAATTAAGTCAAAATATGACTAATCCTCTTCTTTTCTCCCTTTTGAGTTTGATGTTCCACAGCTAAATCCTCTCAATGATGATAAAAGGCTTCCTCTCTTTCTCCTCAGTTCCAACATCGCTGATCCACTAGCTGCTGATAACAAAAGGCTTTCTCTCTCCTCCACTGTTGATCCCCTTAAGAATCGAGACCATGTCTCTGTTACGTTACTACACTGCCATCCCCTCACTGACTGCAGAACCTCCTTCAAACTGAAGTGAGTTTTTTCTTGCCAGCTGCACTGATCAAAATTAGAAGAAACTTCTTTCTTCCACTTTCAGATGTTAATTTGATTTGATTTGATTTATTATTGTCACATGTATTGGTATACAGTGAAAAGTATTGGGTCTTGCGTGCTATGTGGATATAGTATACCGTTCATAGAGAAGGAAAGGAGAGGGTGCAGGACGTACTGTTACAGTCATAGCTAGGGTGTAGAGAAAGATCAACTTAATGCGAGGTAGGTCCATTCAAAAGTCTGATGGCAACAGGGAAGAAGCTGTTCTTGAATCAGTTGGCATGTGTCTTCTGAGTTTTGTATCTTTTTCCCGATCGAAGAAGGTGGACTGTTCGGGGTGCATGGGTTCCTTGACTATTCTGGCTGCTTTGCTGAGGCAGCGGGCAGTGCTGACAGTGTCAATGGATGGGAGGCTGGTTTGAACGATGGACAGGCTTTTTTCATAACCCTTTGTAGATTCTTGTGGTCTTGGGCAGAGCAGGAGCCATATCAAACTGTGATACAACCAGAAAGAATGAAAGAACCAGATAGATCTTAACAACAAGAACTTGCATTTATTTGGCAACCTTAACCTCGTAAAATGTCACGAAGTGTTTCACAGTAGCATTATCAAACAAGATTGAACACCAGGCCATAGAAAGAGGTGTGACGGCAATTGGCCAAAAGTTTGGCCGAAGAGGTAGGTTTTAAGGAGTGTATTAATAAGACATAAGTATTAGGAGCAGGAGCAGACCTTACGACCCTGCTCCGCCATTCAGTACGATCAAGATTTATCTTCCCCTTCAACATCTTTATTTTGCCCACTCTCCGTATCCCTTGATTCCTGAGAGGCAAAAGAAATGTTCTATTATGGGATCTAATGGCATTGGAAGTTACAGATAATTCTATGGCTTGGTAGGTATAGATGTGATCGGCGTAACTTTTGGGCCGAAGGGCCTGTTTGTGCTGTAGTGTTCTATGTTCTAAATCTGTCCATCTTAACCTTAAACTGCGCAGCACAGTGGCATAGTGGTTAGCTCTGCTGCCTCACAGTGCCAGGGGTCTAGATTCAATACCAGCCTCTGATGACTTTTTTAAAATTTATTCATGGGACATGGGGTCACTGGCTGGCCAGCATTTATTGCCCACCCCTAGTTGCCCTTGGGGGGCAGTTGAGAGTCAGCCACATTGCTAAGGGTCTGGAGTCACATGTAGGCCAGACTGGGTAAGGACAGCAGATTCCAGTCCCTAAAGGACATTAGTGAACCAGATGGATTTTTCTCGACAATTGACAATGGTTTTGTGGTCATCAGTAGATTCTTAATTCCAGATAATTTTTATTGAATTCAGATTCCACCACCTATTGTAGTGTGATTTGAATTGAGGTCCCCAGAACATTAGCTGAGTTTCTGGATTAATAGTTCAGTGATAATACCACTAATCCACTGCCTTCCTTAGACTGTCTGTGTGGAGTTTGCATGTACTCCCTGTGTCTGCGTGGGTTTCCTTCGGGTGCTCCGGTTTCCTCCCACACTCTAAAGCTAAGTGGGTTAGGTGGATTGGCCATGTTAAATTGCCCCTTAGTGTTGGACTAGCAGGTTAAATACATGGGGTTAAGGGGATAGGACCTGGGTGGGATTGTTGTCGTTGCAGGTTTGATGGGCCAAATGGCCTCCACCTGCACTGTAGGGTTTCTATGATTCTATGAATATTGGAGCAGCCACAAGAGTCTGGGCTACAAAATTTCAAAGATTCACAACCACCTGAGTACAGATATTTCTCCCCATCTCAGTCCTGAATGATCAGACCCTTAACCTGAGTGAGCACAGAGGCTATAACTGTGGATAAATGTAGCACGTGGGGCTGTTATGACCTTACCTGCAGGTTCACCCCACCCCCCGGGACTGGGCCAAGATAATAGGTTTCTCTCGGCAACTATTGCAAAGAAGCTGATGTCCTGGGAATCCATGTACAAATCTGCCATCACATCAACATCCTTGTTGGACTGAGCTAAATAAGGGAAGCTGCACTCTTGTGTCTGCACAGCTTAACAGTCTAGTCTTACACATGGTGACTGAGGGATCTGGGGAACTGTACCCAGCACAATGGGTAGGTGTCCTCAGACGAGGAATGTCCTTTAGGAAAGGAAGGCTGTCATCCTTATCCAGTCTGGCCGATATCCGACTTCATTCCAGCAGCAACGTGGTTGATTTTTAGTTGTCCTCTGAAGTGACCTTGCAAGCTAACTAGGTTCAGGCAGTAAATGACAACCTCACCAATGGTGGATGGACCAGATTCAGAGAAGGAACATTTCTTGTAAAATGCACTCATATCCCCTTCAGGTAATGCACCACCCTGACTTGGAGCGATAGCGTCATTCCTTCATTGTTGCTGTGTCAAAATCCTGCAACTTGCTCCCTGACAGCACTGTGGGGCGGGGTGAGATGCGGTGGGGTGGGGGGGGGGGGGTGTTGTATTTACACCACTTGGGTTACTGTGGTTCAAGAAGGTACTCAAGAGCAAATGGGGATGGGTAACAAGTTCTGGCCTTGTCAGGGATGCTCACGTCACATTAATGAATAAAAGAAAGGTAAATGCCCAGAAATGGAGAATGAGGCCCAGTGAGTCTGGTCAATGCCTGCATGGATAACTTGATGTTCAGAGGATTAAAAAAATACTAACTGTGAAATAAAGGGATGCAAATTGTCTCCGGTCTATTTGTGGATTTATAAATGCTGGTATAAAGCTGATCTGATCGATCCTGGAATGCAGGCACAGAGAAGGTGTGGGATGTTGTAGCCAAAAATTCATAGAATTCTACAGTGCAGACAGAGGCCATTCAGCCCACTGAGTCTACACCAATCAGAATCCCATCAAGGTCCTATCCCTACATACATTTATCCTAGCTGGTCCCCCTGACACTAACAGGCTACTTACCATGGCCAATCCGCCTAACCCACACATCTTTGGTCTGTGGGAGGAAACCAGACCACCCAGAGGAAACCCACGCAGACATGGGGGGAATGTGCAGACTCTGCACAAATAGTGACCCAAGTCGGGAATTAACCCCGGATCCTTGGGGCTGTGAGGCAGCAGTGTTATTCACGGTGCCAGGGTGCTAGCCCATCATCCATCTTCTGCTGCTTCCTGGGTAAAAACTGGGCACAGGCCCAGGTCTTCATAGAATCATAGAATACCCACTGTGCACAAGGAGTCCATTTGGTCCATCTCCGACAGAGTGTCTTATCCAGGCTCTCTCCTCTGTCCTATCCCTGTAAACCTATACATTTACCATGGCTAATCCATCTAACCTTGGGACACTGGGGGGCAAATTTAGCCACCCAGCCCACACATCTTTGGACTCTGGGAGGAAACTTGTGCACCCAGAGGAAACCCACACAGACACGGGGAGAACATGCAGACTCCACACAGGCAATGACCCAAGCCAGGAATCAAACCCGGGTCCCTGGCTCTGTGAGGCAGCAGTGCTAACTACTGTGCCACCCCTGATAGGCAGGAAAGGAGAGTTCCTGAGGCCAGGCCTCGGATTAAACTCGTTTGTGTGTCTCCAGGTCCGAATCATCAGTGACATAATTAGAATCTCTCTTTGATGTATCAATCTGACGGAGCTCAGTTACTTCCTCCTGATGCCGCAGAGTGTCAATGAAGGGATTATTCTCAAATCTCTTCCTGAACTAGTGCTGACACTCCAAATCCTTTGTTGTTCTTCCAAAAGGGAAAAGGAAAAGAGAATTGATGTTCTCTGGCAGGACTGGGACGCATTAGTCCGAAGAGCCAAAAAAAAGTGCTACATTACAAAAACAAGAGAGACACATTAATTAATGAAATGTGGTACAGTCAATGCCACTTAAGTGAATAATAGATCCTGAAAACACAGGGCTGTTCAGCAATTACTGGAGGTAGTTTAAAGCTATTTGCCGCAGATCATTATTCATTGACTACTGGATTCAATACGGAACCAATTGAACAGTCTGGGAACAGGTGGATAAGGCAAAGTTAAGGTGGAATATACAATAATATGGGGGCTATTCCCCCATCCTGCTGCGCTGCTTTTTTAATGCAGTGGGTTGGGAGACTCAAGCAGAGGCCGTTTCGAGAGCCCCCCACTGGGTGCCATGTTCCCCCGCGCATCTCCCAGCGCTGGATTTCTGGCACTGTGCCAGAAATGGGCACAGAGCTGCCTAATCTACGCAGACCCTAATTTCCATATATTTTAAAACTCATTAGCGGGGAGCTGGCGGCCCAACCCCGCTGGAACGAAAGGGGAGCAATCGAGGATTGGGCATGTGGGGATGTGCCCAGGCATTGCCACCTTGGCAGTGCCAGCCTGGACCCCTGGCACTGCCCAATAGGGCATCTTGGCAGTTCCCATTGGGCATTGGGCAGTGACAAGGGGATGGGGCCCAATGGTGGCGGAGCTTGATGGGGGCACGGCCTCCTGGGGCTGACCTGTGAGGATGGAGGGTCCCGCTGCCACTCTGCACTTTGGGTCAGTGATTGGGGCCAGCCACTGGAGTGGGGTGGGGTAAGGGAGAGGCAACTTGTTGGGGGATGGGGCTGCAGAGGGGTGGTTGTGCATGCGGATGGGGGGGAGGAGGGGGTCAGGGCTGCTGGTGGGGGTGGGGAAATCAGGAGGGGATCCAGAGATCGTGGCTGCAGAAGGATCGAGCCTGGCCCAGGCATGTTCGGGGGGTCAGCGATTCAGCAATTGGGCCATGGGTGGGGAGGGGGAGGAGATTGCATGATCATCAATGCGGGGGTCGCAGTGCTGGCCAGTGTTTGAGCTGGCAAGCAGTCGGGAGGCTAGGGCCACTGCGCATGTGTCAATCTTCACTCTGACGGATTGGTGCATGCGTAGTGGCCCACTCAGTGCTATGCTGCCGGACTCTCCAGCGGGAATAGGGCCCACTGTCCGGTTTCTGGAGTGAATCACATTGGGGCAATCTGCAGTGTACAGAGTGTGGGAGATTCATTTTGAAAATCCCGCTGACAAAAAAACCCAATGTGATTTACTCAAGTTTTTACGCAAATTCGACATTTCAAATTCTTTTGGGAGAATCACCCCCTTTGTTTTTAGTGCTGTCAAGTTTGTAGTCGGCAAATGACAGTAAGATTCAGGAGTAAGAATAGGTTTGAGTTCCGTGGGAAGAGTAAATTAAGAAAAATGGATTAAGTCAAAGGGTAAAATCATATTTTGTGCGCAAGAATCAATACTTTTCACTGCAAATTAATACATGTGACAATAATACGTCAAATCAAATCAAACTTTTACTTTATTTATTCGTGTCAGAAGTCAGCTTACATTAACACTGCAATGAAGTTACTGTGAAAATCCCCTAGTCGCCACACTCCGGTGCCTATTCAGGTACATGAGAGAGAATTTAGCATGTCCAATGCATCTAACCAATACACCTTTGGACAGTGGGAGGAAACTGGAGCTCCCGGGGGACACCCATTCAGAAAATGTGAAAAGTTAAAATTTATTTATTGGTCACAAGTAAAGCTTATATTAACACTGCAATGAGGTTACTGTAAAAATAGCCTAGTCGCCACAGTCCATCGCCTGTTCAGGTCAATGCAGCTAACCAGCACGTCTTTCAGACGTGCAAACTCCACACAGACAGTGACCCAAGCTGGGAATTAAACCCAGGTCCCTGGCACTGTGAGACAGCAACGCTGCCTCAAGTACATCTTCTCACTGTATCCCTCAATCCCACCCGTCCACCCTCTCACCATATCCCTCAACTCCATCAGTGCACCTTCTGTGAGGTAACAGTGCTAAGCACTGTGTCCCCATTCGTACTCAAGTTCCCATTAGCAGCAAGAGATAATGACCAGCTGGGGAGGTTGAGTGATAAATCTTGGCAAGGATACTAGGGAGAACTCACCTGTCCTTCTTCAGATCAGGGGAGATGGTGGCATAGTCGTAGTGTCACTGCTCTGCAGATAGGGGTTCAAACCCCACCATGACAGCTGGCAATTGACAAATCCGGAATTGAAAATTAGTCTCATTAATGGTGACTGTGAAATTATCACCGATTACTGGAAAGACCCATCTGGTTCACTAATGTCCTTTCAGGAAGAAAACCTGTTGTCCTTACTTGATCTAGCTTATACGGGACTCCATGCCCTCAGCAACGTGGTTGATCCGTAACTGCTCTCTGAAAAATCCCAGCAAGCCATAAAATGTCAATGGAAATTTGGGCTGGTCAACAAATATTGGCCTTGCCACAGATGTTCACATCACAGGAAATAAAATAATAGCTTTTATTTTATTTCCATCTGACAGACAGGGCCTCACACCTCACCTGAAAGAGCAAAGAGACAGAAGGAAGAGGCAATGGCCTTGTGGTATTGTCGCTAGACTATTAATCCCGAACAAAATAGAAAATGCTGGAAAATCTCAGCAGGTCTGACAACATCTGTGGCGAGAGAATAGAGCCAACGTTTCGAGTCCGGATGACCTTTCGTCAGAGTTTAATCCAGAGACTCAGTAGTGTTCGGAGGATGTGGGTTCAAATCCCACCACAGCAGATGGTGGAATTTGAATTCAATTAAAAATATCTGGAATTAGGAATTTAATGATGACTGTGAAACCTTTGTCGATTGTCGGAAAAACCCATCTAGTTCACTAATGTCCTTTAAGGAAGGAAATTTGCCATCCTCACCTGGTCCGGCCTACATGTGACTCCAGAAACAGCAATGTGGTTGACTCTCAACTGCCTCCAGGCAACTAGGGATGGGCAATAAATGCTGGCAAACCAGTGATGCCCATGTACGAATGAATAAAAAAAAGTGCAAGAATACACAATGTTTACACAAGAATACACAAAGACATTGGTCTTTGTGAATCCTAGCAGTTTAGTCATAAAGGTTTACATCATGGAAACAGGCCTTTAGGCCCAACTTGTCCACGCCACCCTTTTTTAAACCACTAAGCTAGTCCCAATTGCCCGCGCTTGACCCATATCCCTCTATACTCATCGTACCCATGTAACTGCTTGAATGGTTTTTAAAAGACAAAATTGTACCCGCCTCTACTACTATCTCTGGCAGCTTGTTGCAGACACTCACCACACTCTGTGTGAAAAAAATGCCTCTCCAAAGGGTCACAGGCTGTTCCACAAGGCTCACTTGTCAAAAACTGGCTCCGCTAGCACAAGCTTTAGGTGTATTGGACTGTCTTGTTTCGGTTACAGGTGTAATACCAAAATAGAAAGATAAAGCAACGCTTTCTGCTCGGCCTTTTGGCTAAGATCAAGTGTAGTATCGACATGCTGCACTTGGTTGAAGTCATTAGGTTACATTTCAGCTTCATTTGAAGCAATTTTTTAAAGCGGCATCTCGGCCATTTGGCTAAGATGCAAATTAGATCAAGCCCTGGAGGAGGAGCTACACCTACTCCAGTCAGCTTGGATCATGTAGATCAAGCCCAAGACAGGAGGTGAGAGCCCTGTCTTGTCAGCTTGGATCGGGAATGTCCCAACTTGTTGGGACTCTGAATTGGGTTTAATTTGACTTGATTGGATTGAAATAAAGTTTAAAAAAAAAATGGATTCCACTCTCTTCAAAGTTCCCGTTATTATTCAACATTCTCCTAATGATCGAGAATGAAAATCCTCTTGTAGATTGAGTTTACTGTTAAGTAACACTGTTAACTTGAGTTAAATAGCATGTGATTTTAGTTAAATTCATTGTAAGTTGAAGGATTGCTGTGTTAGTGTTTAGACTGTGATTTGATTTGATTTGATTTGATTTATTTTCACGTGTATTAGTGTAGAGTGAAAAGTATTGCTTCTTGAGCGCTATACACAGATACCGTTCATCGAGAAGGAAAGGAGAGGGTGCAGAATGTAGTGTTACAGTCATAAATCATTGTTAGATACCTAAAAACAGTTGGGATAGAGTTTTGGAAGCAAAGACCAAGACTAATAGATAGAATTAGAGCCATACTGGCTACAGCTCACAAGATATCACCTTGCTCTGGCGCCACATGGAAAGGGATTTATTTTTCTCTATTTCTCCTTCTGCTGTGGCATACTTCAGCAACAAGTGTTGCATCATGACACTGAACATGTTATTCAGACTACACGGGGAGAAGGAAAGGAGAGGGTGCAGAATATAGCGTAACAGTCATCGCTAAGGTAGAGAAAGATCAGCTTAACATGAGAACATAAGAAATAGGAGCAGGAGTAGGCCATCTAGCCCTTCGAGCCTGCCCCGCCATTCAATAAGATCATGGCTGATCTGTTGTGGCTCAGTTCCACATTCCCGCCCTCTCCCCATAACCCTTAATCCCTTCTCTTATCAAAAACCCATCAACCCGCGTCTTAAAAATATTTAGCGAGGCAGCCTCCACCACTTCAACGGGCAGAGAATTCCAGAGATTCACCACCCTTTGAGTGAAGAAGTTCCTCCTCAACTCCGTTCTAAACCGCCCCCCCCTTTATCTTGAGGCTGTGCCCCCTAGTCCTACTGTCCTTTCTGAGCGGGAAGAGTCTCTCCACCTCTATCCTATCCATCCCATTCATCATCTTATACGTCTCAATGAGATCTCCCCTCATTCTTCTAAACTCTAATGAGTACAAGCCTAGTTTATTCAGCCTCTCCTCATAGCTCAACCCCCTCAACTCCGGTATCAGGCTAGTAAACCTCCTCTGCACTCCCTCCAAGGCCAAAATATCCTTGCGTAAGTGCGGCGACCAAAACTGCACACAGTACTCCAGCTGCGGCCTCACCAATGCCCTATACAACTGCAGCTAGACCTCCCTACTTTTATATTCAATCCCCCTCGCTATGAAGGCCAGCATCCCATTCGCCTTCCTGACCACCTGCTGCACCTGCAGGCTGGGTTTTTGCGACTCATGCACAAGGACCCCGAGGTCCCTCTGCACCGTCGCATGCTGCAGTTTTTCGCCAGTAAGTAACATAAGGTAGGTCCATTCAAAAGTCTGACAGCAGCAGGGAAGAAGCTGTTCTTGAGTTGGTTAGTACATGACCTCAGACTTTTGTACCTTTCTCCCGATGGAAAAAAGTGAAAGAGAGTATGCCTGGGATCCGTAGGGTCCCTGATTATGCTGGCTGCTTTTCTGAGGCAGCGAGAAGTGTAGACAGAGTCAATGGATGGGAGGCTGGTTTGCGTGATGGACTGAGCTACATTCATGACCTTTTGTAGCTTCTTACGGCCTTGGTCAGAGCAGGAGGCATTCCAAGCCGTTCCTTCTACTCGAGGCCCGGCTCCAAGTTGTTTCAGCAGAAGCCTTTGTGCAGTCTTTTTATTAATGATGCGCTTCCTACTTGATATCTATGAAGTGTTCCTTTGGGCGGAGAGTGAGTGGCGGAGAGGAGAACACTGTGGTCTCAAGTTAGGGCTTAAACACGAACATTAAAGCAACACATTGCAAGCAGCAAATGACCCAAGTCCCTCTGCTGAAGCATTTGATCTTATTTCAGCTGCTCTTTATGCAGCACAGGAAACCTATCCTGTAAAAATGCACCTGATACATCTGATGGCCGCAGCGAGCTAATGAGTTACTTTGATCCTCCTGCCTATTCTCTCATGAGGTACAGCTAGAACACATTTATTGGACCTCACCTCAGCGAGCCCAGCTTCTATTCTGACTGGGAGGGAAACAAACATTTAAACATCTTATGATGAGATAAGATAAGAGGCTGACAGGGGAAAATAAAATGGCTTCAGGCTCAGTTGCGCAGAATGTTGGCTGCCGCTCAGAAACTTTATTGAAGGAGTGCCACACAATGCTCGCCCTCTGGGTCCGGCCCTGTCTACCTGTCCCACTCATTCAGGGGGCTGCAAAGGTCACTTAGGGCCCGACTTTACCGTCAAGTTGTGCTCGTTCTCGGGCGGGGAGACTTGGTAAAGTCAGGCTTGAGGTGGGTAATGCGATCCACAACCTCCTTCGTGCCCACTTGTCAAAAAACGGCGGCGATCGCAACCACGATCGAAATGGGCGCGATGTCAACTTAAATGCATTCGTCTGTATTCAAATTGACTTAATGGGCTGGAAGCCCAAACTTACCGGCGCTTCCCCCTTTTACCACCGCGTTCGCCCGTCCAGATTCGGCGTCAAACAGACAAGGTCCGCAAAAGGTTCGATTCGGGCGCTCCAGCTTCGGAGGAGGAATGTCCAGAATTTCCGACAGCTCCCCGACTCAGATCGGTGGCGGGGGAGGGGGGAGGGGAGGAGGGAGGGACGTGGGTCAGACCGTTCTCTGGTGGGGGAGGGGAGGGATTGGGTCAGATTGTTCTCTGGTGGGGGAGGGGAGGGGGTGGGTCAGATTGTTCTCTGGTGGGGGAGGGGAGGGGGCGGGTCAGATTGTTCTCTGGCGGGGGAGGGGAGGGGGTGGGTCAGATTGTTCTCTGGTGGGGGAGGGGAGGGGGTGGGTCAGATTGTTCTCTGGTGGGGGAGGGGAGGGGGTGGGTCAGATTGTTCTCTGGTGGGGGAGGGGAGGGACGTGGGTCAGATTGTTCTCTGGTGGGAGAGGGGATGGGGCGGGTCAGATTGTTCTCTGGTGGGAGAGGGGAGGGACGTGGGTCAGATTGTTCTCTGGTGGGAGAGGGGATGGGGCGGGTCAGATTGTTCTCTGGCGGGAGAGGGGAGGGAGTGGGTCAGATTGTTCTCTGGTGGGAGAGGGGAGGGAGTGGGTCAGATTGTTCTCTGGTGGGATTGGGGAGGGACGTGGGTCAGATTGTTCTCTGGTGGGGGAGTGGGGAGGGACGTGGGTCAGATTGTTCTCTGGTGGGGGAGGGGAGGGGGTGGGTCAGATTGTTCTCTGGTGGGGGAGGGGAGGGGGTGGGTCAGATTGTTCTCTGGTGGGAGTGGGGAGGGACGTGGGTCAGATTGTTCTCTG
This sequence comes from Carcharhinus amblyrhynchos, assembly GCF_965287045.1. Taxonomy (NCBI): domain Eukaryota; kingdom Metazoa; phylum Chordata; class Chondrichthyes; order Carcharhiniformes; family Carcharhinidae; genus Carcharhinus; species Carcharhinus amblyrhynchos. Next base: position 16,771,788 of record NC_137324.1, read on the forward strand.
GTGGGGGAGGGGAGGGAGTGGGTCAGATTGTTCTCTGGTGGGAGAGAGGAGGGGGTGGGTCAGATTGTTCTCTGGTGGGGGAGGGGAGGGAGTGGGTCAGATTGTTCTCTGGTGGGAGAGAGGAGGGGGTGGGTCAGATTGTTCTCTGGTGGGAGAGAGGAGGGGGTGGGTCAGATTGTTCTCTGGTGGGGGAGGGGAGGGACGTGGGTCAGATTGTTCTCTGGTGGGGGAGGGGAGGGACGTGGGTCAGATTGTTCTCTGGTGGGGGAGGGGAGGGGGTGGGTCAGATTGTTCTCTGGTGGGAGAGGGGAGGGAGCGGGTCAGATTGTTCTCTGGTGGGGGAGGGGAGGGACGTGGGTCAGATTGTTCTCTGGTGGGAGAGGGGAGGGACGTGGGTCAGATTGTTCTCTGGTGGGAGAGGGGAGGGACGTGGGTCAGATTGTTCTCTGGTGGGGGAGGGGAGGGAGTGGGTCAGATTGTTCTCTGGTGGGAGAGGGGAGGGAATGGGTCAGATTGTTCTCTGGTGGGAGAGGGGATGGGGCGGGTCAGATTGTTCTCTGGCGGGAGAGGGGAGGGAATGGGTCAGATTGTTCTCTGGCGGGAGAGGGGAGGGAATGGGTCAGATTGTTCTCTGGTGGGGGAGGGGAGGGACGTGGGTCAGATTGTTCTCTGGTGGGAGAGGGGAGGGGGTGGGTCAGATTGTTCTCTGGTAGGGGAGGGGAGGGACGTGGGTCAGATCGTTCTCTGGTGGGAGATGGGAGGGACGTGGGTCAGATTGTTCTCTGGTGGGGGAGGTGAGGGACGTGGGTCAGATTGTTCTCTGGTGGGAGATGGGAGGGACGTGGGTCAGATCGTTCTCTGGTGGGAGAGGTGAGGAAAGCAGGTCAGATCGTTACCTGATGGGGTAGGGGAAGGAGGGGGTCTGCTGCCACTCTGCGTGCGATCGGAGGGAGGAAGGGAGGGAGGGGCCCGCGATCAGTCTGGGTAGCGGGGGGATTGGGGGGAAATAAGGGGGACAATAATGTTGTGAGGGTGGGTCAATGTCGGTGGGAGCCATGGGGGAGGCATTATCCGCCCCGGGCACGACGTGGCAGGAGGCTGTGTTTCTATATTTTTTAACTGCGCGTGTGCAGTTGAAGGTGCCGATCGGAGCTGCAGTATTTTGGGTGCGAAACCACCACCCCCCCCACAGGCTTGTGCAGCACAATTCAGAATCGCTGCTTTTTTTTCAGGCTGAGTGCGTGTGGGAGAACTGGTCTAAAAGTCAGATCTGAAACACTCCCAGATTCAGCACTTAGAGTCAAAATGGTAAAATCAGGCCCATAGAGTCAGAGGCCAGAACTTTACCACTTCACCCACAACAGAATTGGCATGGATCAGGGTCCTACAACAGAAATCTGGAGATATTGCATTCAATTCCTTCGTCCAAATCATTAATGTATATTGTGAATAGCTGGGGTTCCAGCACTGAACCCTGTGGTACCCCACTAGTCACTGCCTGTCACTCTGAAAAGAGGCTGCTTATCCTCATTCCCTGCTTCCTGTCTGCCAACCAGTTCTCTATCCACGTCAATACATTACCACCCCAATACCATGAGCTTCAATCTCTTATATGGGACCTTGTCAAATGCCTTTTGAAAGTCCAAATACACAACATCCACTCTTGTCCACTCTACTGGTCACATTCTCAAAAAATTCCAGAAGATTTGTCAGGCACGATCTCTCTTTAATGAATCCATGCTGAGTTGGATTGATCCTGTCAACGCTTTCCGAATGCTCAGTTATTACATCCTTAATAATTGATTCCAGCACGTTCCCCACCGCCAATGTCAGGCTAACTGATCTATAGTTCCCTGTTTTCTCACTTGTACACCTCGATCAGGTTGCCCCTCAGTCTTCTCTGCTCCAGACAAAACAACCCAAGCCTATCCAACCTCTCTTCATAACTTAAATGTTCCATCCCAGGCAGCATCCATCACTTATTTTCCTAGACAACAAGCCACTAGAGTTCAGAAGTAATATCGTACAGCTGAGACTGCATTATGAGATGTTGCAGAGGGATGTGATGTGTTGTTTTATTTTGGTGAGCGTCCTTTTAACACTGCTGGGCAGGAAAGAGAAGGACAGCGGGGTTAAATTTTACAAAATCCTCAAAAATAGAAAATGCAAACTCAACCTGTCGCGTATGTGCATGTTTCTGGTTCTGAAGAAAGGATATTGATCTGAAATTATTAGCTCTGTTTCTCCCTCCACAGATCTGCTGAGTATTTTTCCAGCAGATGGGTAGGTTGGTTGGGTAGGTTGGGAGGTGGAGGGACTGACCTTCTCATCAGGTTCAGGTCAGTATTTTGTAATATGCTTCTTTCATTTCTCCACTCACTCCTATCACCTTTGAAGAAAAATGAATTTGACACTGCGAGCAGGAGGCACTGTTTGTTATTTTTAGATGAAATTTCTCCATGTCTGCCTCTCTTCAAGCCTGGTGTGTGCCCAGCTCGAGGGGCGGTAACTCAGTTGACCATTCTGCACATGCCAGTTTGAATATCAATTGACTTGTCAATCACAACTGCAAACTTAGTCCAGTCCTCACCTGCATTCTGTCGGACTTGTTTTCTTTCCAGTAGCTCCCATGAATTACAATGAAGAGTGGGAAAAGAAAGACTTAAGTTTATATGTTTTTTAATTCATTTGTGGGACGTGGGTGTTGCTGGCTGGCCAGCATTTATTATCCATCCCCAGCTTTATTGTTCAGAGGGCAGTTGAGAGTCAACCGACAACTGGTAATGGTTTCATGGCGATAAGATTTTTTTTATTCGTCTTTGGGATATGGAGCATCACTGGCTGGCCAGCATTTGTTGTAAGAAGCCTGACAACACCAGGTTTAAGTCCAACCGATTTATTTGGTAGTAAACTCTCAAGCTTTCGGGGTTTGCCCTTTCGTCAGGCGAACTCTCCATTCGCCTGACGAAGGGGCAAACCCCGAAAGCTTGTGAGTTTACTATCAAATAAATCGGTTGGACTTAAACCTGGTGTTGTCAGGCTTCTTACTGTGTTTACCCAAATCCAACTCCGGCATCTCCACATCATCAGCATTTATTGCCCATCCCTAGTTGCCCAAGTGCAGTTGAGAGTCAACCATATTGCTATGGCTCTGGAGTCACGTGTAGGCCAGATCAGGTAAGGATTTCCTTCCTTAAAGGACATTAGTGAACCAGATGGGTTTTTCCGACAGTGGTTTCATGGTCATCAGTAGGTTCTTAATTCCAGATTTTTTTTATTGAATTCAAATTCTGCCATCTGCCATGGCAGGATTTGAACCTGGGTCCCCAGAGCATTAGCTGAGTTTCTGGATTAATAATCTAATGATAATATAAGTGGCCCATCACCTCCTCTTATACAGCACCTTTCACAACTTTAGGACATTCCAAATACTTTACAGCTAACTACATTCTTTTACGTTGAACGTGTTGTCGTTGTTGTAACTTAGGAAACATATCCAATTTACACATAGTATGATCACCTAAAACAGCAACGTGCTAATGATCAAGTTTCTTTCAGTGATGTTGAGTTGAGAGGTAATTAGTAGGCCGGATATCAAGGAAAAGGCCCCTTCTTTTCAAAATGGCACCGTGCTAATTTTTTTTGGGAGGGCAGACAGTTTAACATCTCATTGGAACAGTGATGTCAAAGAATTCCCTCAGTGCAGCTCTGAGAGCGCTAGCTTAGAATTGGGATTAAAAAATCTCCTGAGCGGGATTCGAACACTCAAGCTTACTGACTTTGTCTGCAAACGTTCGAGCCAGAGAGCCACAGCTGACACCACATTAACCCTGCTCATTGCTTCTTCCCTAGAAGCATAAAAACTTACAAAATAGGAGCAGGAGTAGGCCATTCAGCCCTTCAAGTCTGCACCACCATTCAATATGATCATGGCTGATTATGCATTCTCAGTATCCCACTCCCGCTTTCTCTACACACCCTTTGCTCTCTTTAGCCACAAGCCATGTCCAGCTCCCTCTTAAACATATCTTACAAAGCAGTTTTCTACGGGAGAGAATTTCACACGTTTGCAACTCTCTGAGCGAAGAAGTTCTTCCTCATCTCAATCCTGAATGGCTTATTCCTTATTTTTAGACTGTGACTACAGAACTCATTGCCACAGAGATCTGTAGAGGCCATGTCATTGAGCATCTTTAAGACAGAGATAGATAGGTTCTTGATCAATAAGGGGATCAAGAGTTACAGGGAGAAGGTAGGAGAATGGGGATGAAAATCATATCAGCCATGATTGAATGGTAGAGCAGGCTTGATGGGCCGAATGGTCTCATTCTGCTCCTATACGTTATGGTCTTATGGACCCGTAGTTCTAGCCTGAGAATGACCGAGATCTGCTAATCCCAGTGATTGGGAATTTAAATGCAGCAACCCTCACAGACAGATGGGCAGCACGGTGGCACAGTGCTTAGCACTGCTGCCTCAAAACACCAGGGACCCGGTTCAATTCTGGCCTTGGGCGACTGTGCAGAGTTTGCACGTTCTCCCTATGTCTGCGTGGGTTTCCTCTGGGCGCTCTGGTTTCCTCCCACATTCCAAAGATGTGCGCGTTGGGTGGATTGACCGTGCTAAATTGCCCCTTAGAGTCAGGGAATCGGCAGGGTAAATTTGTGGGATTGTGGGGATAGGGCCTGGGTGGGATTGTTATCAGTGCAGTCTCGATGGGTTGAATGGCATTGCAGGGATTCTATGATTCCTGATCCATAAAGATCGGTAACACAGCGACACCTTTATCCATTAGTCCTGCGAAGAAAATTTACTGCAAAGCACACTTTGGTTAATGACTGGGGAAGCCCACACTTGCAGTAATATAAATTATGCCCCAAGAACTGCTAAAACAAAACAATATAACAAAGATAGACAAGATAATGAAGATCTAAATATATGTTTCTTGTTCAGAAAGTAGAAAACCAACACTATTGAAGTTTTGTTTTCAAAGCATAATTTTACATTTTATTATTACATTTCCTGTGAAATTATCATTTTTAATTTTCTTCTGGCCACAATTACAGGTTACGGTGATTAAGGCTTAAACCTCACATAATCATTTCAACTTAGTGGCTGATGTGTGTTTTGCTTTTGAACATTTTTTTCATTCATTCGTGGCACATGGGCATTGCTGGCTGGCCAGCATTTTTTGCTCATCCCTAGTTGCCCTTGAACTGAATGACTTTCTAGGCTATTTCAGAGGGCAGTTGAGAGTCAACCTCATTGCTGTGTCTCTGGAGCTACATGTAGACCAGACCAGGTAAGGACGGCAGATTTCCTTTCCTAAAGGACATTCGTGAACCGGGTGGGTTTTTACGACAATTGACGATGGTTTCATGGTCGTCAGTAGATTCTTAATCCCAGACTTTTTTATTGAATTTAAATTCCACCATCTGCCGTGGCGGGATTCGAACCCAGGTCCCCAAACATTAGCTGAGTTTCTGGATTAATGGATTAGTGAGAATACCACTAGGCCATCACCTCCCCTCAACTTTCAACATAAATAAGTGAAAATGTTGCCTCCTACAATATTTCCTTATGCTCCTTGATTCAACATGTACCTTTGGTGAAGGAGGGAGGTGGGGCATGGGATGGAGGGAGATGTGGCAGTGGTGAGGTTTAATACTAGTTGTTCATGGGATGTGGGTGTTGCTGGCTGGCCAGCATTTATTGCCCATCCCCGAGGGCAGTTAAGAGTCAATTACATTGCTGTGGGTCTGGAATCACATGCAGGCCAGACCAGGTAACGATGGCAGGTTTCCTTCCCTGAAAGACATTGGTGAACCAGATGTGTTTTTGTGACAATCGATAATGGTTAGATTGTCATCAAATTCAAATTTTACCATCTGCCAAGGTAGGATTCGAACCCAAGTCCCTGGAGCATTAGTCTGGGTGTCTAGTCAAGCGACAATATCACTGTGCCACTTTCTCTCCATAGATGGATTGATTTTTTAATCCATCATTTGCAGGAGGAGTATTTTCAGGATGTGAGTGTCAGCAGCATATATTTCCCATTCTTAGTTGTTCTCGTGGTGGGGTTTGTGGTTGGCCTTCCTGAACCACTGAAGTCCCGGATTCTGGTAAACCAGGACTCATTGAAGTCATTCTGTGCGGTATTACTAGGTCTGATTCACTGTTATAGGAAGACTTAACCAAGTAGATCAGGAATAATTATTTTTTTCTGGGCAAGGCATAAATGCCTTGATCAGATGTGTGGAGACTAGTATCTCCTCTCAATTACTCTTTTGGGCGATAATTCTAACTCCTGCGCCTGTTCAGGTACACTGAGGGAGAATCTAGCATGGCCAGTGCACCTAACCAGCACACCGGAGGAAACCCATGCAGACAAGGGGAGAGCGTGCAAATTCCACACACAGACAGTGACCCAAGCTGGGAATCGAATCTGAGTCCCTGATGCTTTGAGGCAGCAGTGCTAATCACTGTGCCACCATGCCGTCCCTGTAGGAAAGTAGGAACTGAAAAGGAGTTAGCTGGCGGTCCGCTCTCTGGTGAACAGGGTGCACACACTGTGCTGTGGACAGTTCAAGTCTCCATCACTAGGGGGTGCAAGTGAGCTGCTTGTTTCAGGAAGCTGTTTCGCCACTGGTGAGCTGTTTGGGAATTACGATTAAAATTTAACGCACTTTTAAAATTGTGCCTCTGTCAGAAATGTGAATGCTACAGGCCCTCAGTAACCCCTTTAGGAAATGTGCTGCCAAGTGTAGGACTGACAACTGGAAAACCCAGAAATAAATCACGCCGCATAAAGACCATGAAGGCTCTCAGTTTCAACACAGTCTCTATACACAGAGGTGCCTGTAACTAATGCTTGCAACCGTATAGCAGCTTTCACCACCTCGCATTGTCCCAAACTGCTTCAATTGACTTTTGAGTGCTTTTGTACTTTTGAAGAGTTTGTAAGATAGGAAACGCTGAAGCCCAGTGGTTGGTCCAATCCCCGTACTGGCCAGTGACAATTTACCTTCCAGCAATGGTGATTCCTGCTGTGTTCCATTTCAAACCCCCTTTTCTATGGGCAGCACAATGGCACAGTGGTCAGTACTGCTGCCTCACAGTGTCAGGGACCTGAGTTCAATTCTGACCTTGGGTGACTGTCTGTGTGGAGTTTGCACTCTCCGCTTGTCTGTGTCCCCTCCAGGTTCCTCCCACAGTCCGAATGATGTGATGGTTAGATGGATTGGCCATGGTAAATCACTGCTTAGTGTCAGGGGGGATTAGCATGGAAAATACATGAGATTGTGGAGATAGAGCCTGGATGGGATACTCCATTGGCAAGTCGGTGCAAACTTGATGGGCTGAATGGCCTGTTTCTGCACTGCAAAGTTTACTTATTAGTGTCACACGTAGGCTTACATTAACACTACAATGAAATTATTGTGAAAAATCCCCTAGTCGCCATACTCCTGTGCAGGTACACTAAGGGAGAACCTAGCATGGTCAATGCACCCAACCAATACATTTTTTGGATTGTGGGAGGAAATCAGAGGACTCGGAGGAAACCCACACAGACACGGGGAGAAGGCGCAAACTCCGTGCAGGCAGTGACCCAAGCCAGGGATCGAACCCAGGTTCCTGGCACCATGAGGCAGCAGTGCTAACCACTGTGCTACCGTGGTGCCTCCCTACTCCCCAACTAAATTCGATGATCAGCTATGATCAAGATGAATGTGGGAGCAGGCTCAAAGGGCCAAATGGCCCACTCCTGCTTCTAGTGCCACCCTGCCACATGTAGATCCGATCCACAATACAGCATGCACACTTTTGCTCAATTTCAAAATAGCGCCTTGAGGTCTTCAGTGTCACCTGAGAGATAGGACAGCGCTGTGGTTTATCATCTTATCCTCAAAGACAGCACCTTCTGACAGCACAGCATTTCCTCAGGACTGTACCTGGAGTGTCAGTGACCATTCTGGGCTGCAGTCTCCGGAACAGGACAGACAGCCTTCAGACTCAGAGATAAGAATTTGAAACTACAAAGAAAGAAATAGTTGTAAAACACATGTGAATGTTTCAATCTAGAAATAAAATGCTTAAGGTGGTTATATCCCAACAAGGGATAGTTAAAGGTATAAAATATATGCAGAGAAATGCAGCTGTAAACTTTATTGGCAGTTATCACAGTTAAATATATATAATAAATTAAACTTACAAAGGGAAATATGAGCAAGAATGTGCAAAGGGAACTGAAAATAGCAGGTTATCTGGATTAGATTATATATTCAATGGGGCTCTGCTAGGTAGACAATTTACAACGGGACTGAAATTCCCTACAGGAGATCATTAATCTTAATTTACAGAAGAAAATTGTCAGCTAATCAGACAGTACAAACTAGAAAAGGCAGTAATTTTCCATTACAGAATTTGGGGAGGATAAGACAGATCTACTTCGAAAGATAAAGGCTTTTTTGCACACCTGGAATACTGTGAACAGTTTTGGTCTCTTTATCTAAGGACAGATGTACTGGCATTGGAAGTAGTCCAGAGAAAGTTTACCAGGTTGATCCTGGGTATGGAGGGATTTTCTTATGAGAGGTTGAGTAAGTTGGGCCTGTACTCATTGGAGTTTCGAAGAATGCAAGGCGATCTTATTGAGACATATCGGATTCTCAGGCGACTTGACAGATTAGGTGCTGAAAGGTTGTTTTAGCTTGTGGATTAGTAGGGTAAGTACAGTAGAGTTAGGGCCTAGGTGGGGTTGTTGGTAGTGCAGGCTCAATGGGCCAAATGGCCTCCTTCTGCACTGTAGGGATTCTATGATTCCAAGTAAGTTGCTGCTTTATCTGGAAGGGGTTTTTGGAGTCTGGGATGATCAAAGGACAGCACTGAGAGATGGTGCAGGGAAAGGATTGATTCTTTGGGATGAATGAAGAGTTGCCGGGCAGCCTGGGGTCACAGAGGGACTAATTCCTTGGGAATGGCAGAAAGAGAAAGCGGAGGAAGATGTATCTGCGGTTATAATCAGGCTGGAGCTGGAGGAAACGGAGCAGAAAGGTCCGTGTGGAGTGAGTGGGGTCGAGGATGAGGACAGGGCGGAGGTCTATCTTGGTTCTGGAGAGGAGAGGACAGAAGTGCATGAAATTAGTCACACGCGGTAAAGGACTCTGCCAATCAAGCTAATGGGAATCCTCAGTTGAGGTATAGGGAAGGCATAGCAGAAGAACGAGCATGGCAGATACCATTGATTTCAGGAGATGCAGCAAAGAGCAGAAGCTGGAAGAGGAAAGTGGTATCCTTACAGGAGGAAGTGTCATTGAGGTAGCTGTGGGAGTCCGTGTACTTGTAGTGAAGTTTTCTTTTACATTTAAGGGGCAACTAGACAGATACATGAATAGGATGAGGATGGAAGGATATGGATTCCAAAGTGCATATGGTTTTAGTTTAGGCAGACATCATAATTAGTGCAGGCTTGGAGGGCCGAAGGGCCTGTTCCTGTGCTGTACTGTTCTTTGTTCCTTAATATTCATTTATCAGTGTCACATGTAGGCTTATACCAACACTGCAATGAATTTCCTGTGAAAATACCCGAGTTGCCACACTCCGGCGCTTGTTCGGGTACACTGAGGGAGAATTTAACATGGGTCAATGCACATAACCAGCATGTCTTTCAGATTGTAGGAGGAAACCAGAGCACCTGGAGGAAACCCATGCAGACATGGGGAGAACGTGCAGTTTCCAGCACATACAGGGAATCCAACCCAGGTCCCTGGTGCCGCGCGGCAACAATGTTAACCACTGTGCCATCCTTCATCTATATAAATATTGCATTACTGAATTTACTTTTTGCCCACACATTCCCGTTATTCAATGAAACTTCACAATCCCTCTGGTTGCTAAGGCACAAACTTGGCATCGCTTAATCACCATGTTCCCATTTTCTTTATCGTCACTCTTACTCTTTCCCACCTTGGCCCTGTCCTCTCTTGTGAGCCTTGTACCTTCACAGGGATCACTGCGGTGAGGGTACACCAGACTGGTTCATGGGATGGTGGGACTGACATATGAGGAGACATTGAGTCAGTTAGGATTGCATTCATTGGAGTTCAGATAGATGAGGGGGGGAATCCCTTGGAAACCTAGAAAATTCTAGCAGGACTGGAAAGGATGGATGCAGGAAGGATGTTCTTGATGGCAGGGGAAGTCTGGAACCAGGGTCACAATTGCCTGCTCCTATTTTCTACGTTTTTCTGAGTTACAGACGGGGGAAGGGACAGGATAAGGGAGAAAGAAAGGTATCGAGGTAGGAAGGAATAAGCTCAGTGGGAACACGCCGATAAGTCAAACAGATATTCTTCTTTATGGATTTGGGAAGGAGGTAGAAGCGGGTTGTTTAAAGTTGGGTGCAATGTGGTTGGAGGATGTGACAGGAAGAGCTCCAGAGGTGACGTGACTAGTGACAGCCCTGAATGTATTGACATGATGTTTGGCAGTAGGTTCATGTTCCAGAGGGAGGTGGGAGGAAGTGTCGGAGTTTGAAGTGGCACAACATTTAGCACTATTACCTCACCGCACCAGTGACCTGGATTTGATTCTCGGCTTGCGTCACTGTCTATCTGGGGTTTGCATGTTCCCCGGCCCCAGTCTGCATGTGTTTCCTGCGGGTGCTCTGGTTTTCTCCCACATTCTAAAGCTGTGTGGGTTAGGTGGATTGGCCATGCTCAGTTGCCCCATAGTGTCAGGTAAATAAGTAGGATTATGGGGATAGGTCTCGGATGAGATTTTGGGTGATGCAGACTCAATGGGCTGAATGGCCTCTTTCTGCACTGTAGGGATTCTATGATTGAGTTGACATTTGGCCCGTGATGGATAGAAACCAGCCAGCAATAGCAGCACTCAGGAGGTTTGATGCAGTTTTCTCTCTCTGGGGTTGCAGCCGATGCTGATAAGGCTAGTTCCAAAGGTACAGATGCAGCCTTAGGCTAATGTTGGATGGCTCATGTGACCCTGTTTGGGCATTATTTGCATGGTGCCTGCAAAAGACCCAGACTCCCAGTTAACTGTTGGCTATTATACCAGGCAGCACAGTAAGAAGTCTCTCAGCACCAGGTTAAAGTCCAACAGATTTATTTGATAATAAACGCCACAATCTTTCAGAACGCTGTTCCTTCATCAGGTGAGTGGAGAGTTCTGATCAGAAACAGGGCATATAAAGGCACACACAGTTGACAGAATACTGATTAGAATGTGAGTCTTTACAACTAACCTGCTGTTCAAGTCTTAAAGGTGCAGACAATGTACACCAGGCAGCACTCAGATAAGGACACATTCTACCTTTTTACATTAAGCTGTGGGTGGTCCAGGGAAACTAACTCCTGATCCATAAATTTTATGAAAAATTTAATTGCCGGAGATTTGATAATTGTCAGTCATAACTTCCGCGTATTAGCTAATTCTCGGGGGGAGATATAAATCAGTCCAGGAAATGTTATTAAAAAGCTGCAGACAATGAGAGTAAAGGAAATATTGGGAAAATATGGCAAAGATCCAGAAAGACCTCGGGAGCAAGGAGGGAATTTTTAATGAAGTTTCATTGTTGCAGTAACAAAATATAATTCCAATCTCGTTTTCCCCAAAGGCTCTAATCCTTGCCGGGCCACACTTCTCGGGATTTCCCTTCCCCTGGGTAATTCAACTAGATAATCCTTCATTCATAGCCTTAGAGGCAAAGTTCTGGAAGGTTATTGTCTCTCAAGAATATGACAGAGAAAAACTAATTCAGCAATTTCCACATGTGCAGTTGCGACAAGAGCAACAGAAACTTTATTTATTTAGATCTTTAGTGGAGAGAAAGTTACCCAGGCATTGGACGGAGGTATAACCAGGGGAAAAAAAAAACACACAACAAACCGAAGATGTGGACAGAAGAAGTGATAAAGATCTGTGTTGAAAAGGTAGGTTTTAAAGAGCATCTTAAAAGAGAAGGGAGCGCCCGAGATATCTAAAGAGAAAATTCCAGACCTTAGGGCCAAGATGGCTGTAGGCATACTTGCTCACAGTATCTCTCATATTCATTCATGGGATGTGGACATCATTTATTGCCCATCCCTAATTGCCCTTGAGGTGGTGCACTGCCTACTTGAACCACAGGAACACCCACATTGTTGTTAGGGAGGGAGTTGCAGGCTTTGAAGTGGAACAAAGAAGTTTTTAGAGAGGACAGAACTGGAAGAACGCAAGAACACAACATAAGAACATAAGAAATAGGAGCAGGAGTAGGCCATCTAGGCCTTCGAGCCTGGGTTCTGGCTCTGGCTCTGGCTCTGGCTGTGGCTCAGAAGAGTTCTGGGAGAGTTGTAAATTGAACAGACAGAATAATAGAACCCCTACATTGCAGAAGGAGGCTATTTGGCCCAATGGATCTGCACCAGCTGTCTTACCCGCTGTAGGGTACAGGGTGCCTGTCTCTCCTCCACAGTGTCCAGATGCCATCTGAGCTCTACCTCCGTGAAGCGTGGAGGTCCTCCCTGTGCTGCCATCCACCTGGCATGACTGGCTGCCATGTAAAGGGATGCATTTACCATGGCTAACCCTCCCCAACCTAACTGGATGCCATGCTGGCACAGTGGTTAGTACGGCTGCCTCACAGTTCGATTCCCGGCTTGGGTCGCTGTCTGGGTGGAGTTCGCACATTCTCCCCGTATCTGTGTGCTTTTCCTTCAGGTGCTCTGGTGTTTTCCAGCAATCCAAAGATGTATGGGTTAGGTTGATTGGCCATGTTAAATTGTCCCTTAGTGTCCTGAGATGTGTAGGTTAGGGGGATTAGTGGGGTAAATGTGTGGTGTGGTGGGGATAGGACCTGTGGTGGAGTTATTGTTGGTGTAGACCCAATGGGTCTTTCTGCACTGTAAGATTTCTATGATACGCATTTTTGGATGCTAAGGGCCCAATTAGCAATGCCAGTCAGCCTGACCTGCACACCTTTGGAGTATGGGGTGAGATCGGAGCACCTGGAGGAAACATAAGAACATAAGAAATAGGAGCAGGAGTAGGCCATCTAGCCCTTCGAGCCTGCCCCGCCATTCAATAAGATCATGGCTGATCTGTCGTGGCTCAGCTCCACCTTCCCGCCCTCTCCCCATAACCCTTAATCCCTTCTCTTATCAAAAACCCATCAACCCGCTTCTTAAAAATATTTAGCGAGGCAGCCTCCACCACTTCAACGGGCAGAGAATTCCAGAGATTCACCACCCTTTGAGTGAAGAAGTTCCTCCTCAACTCCGTTCTAAACCGCCCCCCCTTTATCTTGAGGCTGTGCCTCCTAGTCCTACTGTCTTTTTTGAGCGGGAAGAGTCTCTCCACCTCTATCCTATCCATCCCATTCATCATCTTATACGTCTCAATGAGATCTCCCCTCATTCTTCTAAACTCTAATGAGTACAAGCCTAGTTTATTCAGCCTCTCCTCATAGCTCAATCCCCTCAGCTCCGGTATCAGCCTAGTAAACCTCCTCTGCACTCCCTCCAGGGCCAAAATATCCTTGCGCAGGTGCGGCGCCCAAAACTGCACACAGTACTCCAGCTGCGGCCTCACCAATGCCCTATACAGCTGCAGCAAGACCTCCCTACTTTTATATTCAATCCCCCTCGCTATGAAGGCCAGCATCCCATTCGCCTTCCTGACCACCTGCTGCACCTGCAAGCTGGGTTACGTGGAAAACATGCAACCTCCATACAGTCACCCAAGGCCGGAATTGAACCTGGATCCCTGGTGCTGTGAGGCAGCAGTGCTAACCATTGTTGCCACCATGCTGCCAGCGGAAGGAGCCTGGTCAAACAGGGACGTGAACATTTGGAGGAGAGGGTTAATCTGGAGATGTGAGTAGATTGAGAGTTAATACGAGGCAACGAGCATAGGAAGAGTGAATGGGACCTGGTGCAGGTTAGGAACTGGGTAGCAGTGTTTCACATGAATTTAAATTACTGGGAAAAAAGATACACATTTATATAAAAGTAAAATGCTGTGAATGCTGGAAATCTGAAACAAAAACAGAAAGTACTGGATAAACTCATTGGCAGTGCCTGTGGAGAGAGGAACAGAGTTAATGGGTGAAGTTTTCCCAAAAGGTGACGAAGGATTGGATTCTCCAGCTGTTCAGGCCAGTGGGATTCTCCAGTCCCGCTGCGTTTGGCTAAGCGCCAAATTCTCCATCCTCACTCGCAGCAGCGGTGGAGTGGGAATGGCTGGAAAATTCCAGCGAGGTGTCACTCCGGGTGAGAAGATGGGTGCAGTTCCAGCATCAATCAGATCCCAATCGCCCCACACTTAGCGGACTGAATGAACACACATGTGAAACACGCCAGTCTGGAATCCCCAGATGTGTGACTCACCCCCACAGTGGCCGGCAGCTGCTCACTGTTAATAAAGGGGGAGCTGCATTTAAACCCTCCCTTGGCACTCGCAGCCAGTCATGCCAGGCAGATGGCAGCACAGAGAGGAGCTCCACGCTTCACGGAGGTAGAGCTCGGATGGAGGAGAGACAGGTCACCCTGTAGCCTACAGTGGGTGGACGACCCAGAAGCAGCAAAAGTAAACATGGCCTGGGATGCGGAGGCTGTGACAGTCAGTGCCAATGGCCTGTCACTGAGGACTGGCGCTTAATGTTGCGAGAAAATGGACGATCTCAGTTGAGCTCCAGAAACTTTAAGATCATGGTGTTGCCGCACTGGGAGCCAATGTAGGTCCGGATACTTAGGAAGCACAGTAAGAAGTCTCACAACACCAGGTTAAAGTCCAACGGGTTTATTTGGTATCACGATCATCAAGTGATCACTGATGGAATAAAACACTTATTCAGGTAACTATAAGGCTGGTGTTCAGGAACCTGTGCCACTAAACAAACAAATGAATTAGGAACAAAAAACAGAAAATGCTGGAAAATCTCAGTGGGTCTGACAGCATCTGTGGGGAGAGGATAGAGCCAACGTTTCCAGTCTGGCTGCCTCTTCGTCAGAACTAAGAGCAAAGAAAATCAGAAGAGATCTATACCATGATGGTGGCTGGGAGGGGAGGGAGAGGGGCAAGGGGGTGGGGGGGGGGGGGCGAGGGGCTGTAGTTGGGCGAATGTAAATGAAGATGAAAAAGGCTGCGAAAGGTGTTAAACGTGCCCCATTATGTTGGTCAGAATCTGTGAATGGCAGAACAGAGGTACAGATGGTAAAGAGAATGCCTGAGGGCTGTGGCAGTTGCCTTGAAAGGAGGGGAAGGGTTAGGCTACAAGATGGAGAGTGAGAATGGAGAAGTGGAAACATGGAAGTGAGAATGAAGGTTGATAAAAAAATGAATGAATGAGATGAAAAGGTGAAATAAAATAAATGGAGCTGGGGTGAAGGTGAAGAGCAGAGTTCACACTCTGAAGTTGTTGAACTCAGTGTCCAGTCCAGAAGGCTGAAGCAGGGGTAGGCCACTTGGCTCCTCAAACCTGCTTCCCCATTCAAAATGATCATGTTAGTTAGACATGAGTTCCCCTCCACAAAACCATGTTGTGTCTCGCTAATAGGTCCACTTATTTTGAAGTGGGAATAAATCCTGTCTCAAAGAATCCTCTCCAATAATTTCCCTACCACTGACATAAGGCTCACTGGCCTGTAATTATCTGGAATATTTTTGTACCCTTCTTAAACAAAGGAACAACATTGGCTATTCTCCAATCCTCTGGGACTCCCCTGTAGCCAGTGAGGATACAAAGATTTCTCTCAAGGCCCCAGCAATTTCCTCCCTTGCCTCACAATATTCTGGGGTATATCTCATCAGGGCCTGGGGACTTGTCTACCTTAATGTTTCTCAAGAACCCTAAAACTTCCTTCTTTTTGATCTCAACATTATTCAAACAATCTACACACCCTTTTCCAGACTCATCATCCACAAGTCCTTCCCTTTAGTGAATACTGATGCAAAGTACTCATTTAATACCTCTCCCATTTCTTCTGGCTCCATGCATAGATTCCCTTTCCTTTCCTTGAATAGGACAACCCTTTCCCTGGCTACTCGCTTACTCTTTATATATGTTTAAAAAGTCCTGGATGTTCCTTAATCCTGCTGACTCTGTCCACACATCCTGCTGCCTTAGCAAAGTGATCAGCATAATTAAGGACCCCACACATCGTGGACATTCTCACTTCCACCTTCTTCCTCTAGAAAAAAGATACAAAAGTCTGAGGTCACGTACCAAGTGAATCAAGAACAGCCTCTTCCCTGCTGCTGTCAGATTTTTGAATGGACTTACCTTGCATTAAGTTAATCCTTCTCTACAACCTAAGTATGACTGTAACACTACATTCTGTACTCTGCCTCTTTTCCTTCTCTATGAATGGTATGTTTTGCCTGTTTAGTGCCCAAGAAACAATACTTTTCGCTGCATGTTAATACACGTGACAATAATAAATCAAATCAAAGCAAATTTTTCGTGAACCCTTTGTTCCCTCCTTACTTAAGTTTCTTTCTACTTTCTTAAGTAACAATTAAATAACAACACAAAACCATTATGCACTGTGTTGGTACATTACTATTTTATCTTCACATGCACCTTCCAAGTGTAAGATTTTTATCTGCTATTGTCTAAGATGGTAAAAAGTCTGACAACACCAGGTTTTAGTCCAACCTATTTATTTGATAATATACTCACTAGCTTTCGGGGTTACCCCCTTCGTCAGGTGAATGGAGAGTTCTGGCCTCAGACAGAGCATATCGACACAGACATCAAGTTTTTACAGAGATGCAACCACATCATTGTCTAAGATGATCAAGGGAAGGTAATTAGCCACAGTTAACAAAGGGCCATAGAGATGTCTCTCCATTACAGAGGCACAATTGGTTATATATACCATAGTTTTAGGGGCAACAGTCCTCCAGCTTGGGCTTAAAGCAAGGATGTGGAGATGGCGGCATTGGACTGGAGTAAACTCAGTAAAAAGTCTCATAACACCAGGTTAAAGTCCAACAGGTTTATTTGGTAGCATAAGCCACAAGCTTTCAGAATCTCAGGCTCCTTCATCAGATGAATGAGGACTTGTGTTCACAAACAGGGCATATAAAAACACAAACTCATTTTATAAAATAAAGGTTGGAATGTGAGTTTTTACAGGTAATTAAGTTTTAAAGATACAGACAATGTGAGTGGAGACAGGGTTAAGTACAGATTAAAGAGATGTGTACTGTCTCCAGATAGGACAGTAAGTGAGATTTTGCAAGCCCAGTCATGTTGTGAGGTTGACAGATAGTGTGACATGAACCCAAGATCCCGGTTGAGGCCATCCTCATGTCTGCGGAACTTGGCCATCAGTCTCTGCTCAGCAACTTTGCATTGTTGTGTGTCGTGAAGGCTGCCCTGGAGAACACTTACCCGAAGTTCAGAGATCAAATGCCCATGACTGCTGAAGTGTTCGCCAACAGGAAGAGAACACTCTGGCCTGATGATTGTCAAGCAGTGTTCATTCATCCGTTGTCGTAGCGTCTGCATGGTCTCCCCAACGTACCATGCCTCAGGACAACAATGGATGAATGAACGCTGCTCGACAATCACCAAGCAAGAGAGTTCTCTTCTTCTTGGGAAACACTTCAGCGATATCATGGGCATTCGGCCTCTGATCTTCGGGTAAGCATTCTCCAAGACGGCCTTCACGACACACAACAACGCAGAGTCGCTGAGCAGAGACTGATAGCCAAGTTCCGCACACATGAGGATATTTCCTCATGAGAAAAGCTGTGAAAGACTACCAAAGTTTTCAAATTAATGTCACAAGTAGCCTTACATTAACACTGCAATGAAGCTACTGTGAAAATCCCCTAGTTGCCACACTCCAGTGCCTGTTCAGGTTACACTGAGGGAGAATTTAATATGGCCAACGCATCTAACCAGAACATCTTTCGGACTGTGGGAGGAAACCAGAGCACCCGGAAGAAACTCATACAGACACGGGGAGAATGTGCGGACTCCGCATGGAGAGTGACTCGAGACTGGAATCGAACCCAGATCCCCAGTGCTGTGAGGCAGCAGTATTAACTACTGTGCCACCATGCCGCCCTGCATTCATTTACATATTGCATTACTGGATTACTTTTTTAACTCTCACATTCCTGTAGTTCAATAAAACTCCACGATCCCACTGGCTGCTAAGGCATAACCTTGGCGTCATTTAATTGCCATGTTCCAAATTTTCTTTATTGTCACTCCTACTGTTTCCCACCTTGGTCCTGTCCTGTCCTGTGAGCCTTGCACCTTCACAGGGATTGCTGTGTTTTGTTTCAAGGAGGAATGCCTAGGAGAGAATCTAATTGCTATACATGTCTTTCTTGAGCTGTTGTTTGTATACTGTCTGTATACATGCCATTAAAATCTGATTGTTCTTTATCCTCACAAAGTGAGAGTAACTGCATTCAAAGCTGATGAGAGAGAAAATTGCTCAGACGTGATAAATTGCCAGTCTATATTTTAAATACATGCTTGGGACCATCTTTATTTCTGTCTCCATTTACACTTTGTTTCAAATATAAAGGCAAATATATTTTAAAAAATCACCTGTAAAGCCAAGTCTTGTCTGTATGCAAATCAGCTGAGTTCAAAGATATGCTGTGACTATTGAATCTCCACTGATCTTCCTTCCCCCTCCACTTTGTTTCACAGCTTCCTCCCTTCCTCTCTCTCGGAAGCAGTGACTCATGCTGCTCCCAGCACATTGGCAGGGTTCCTACACTTCACCCGTCCTACATCTGTGAGCGTAGCCAGCCAAGGCATTAGTATCCAACATCAGAACACTTCACGGATGCTGTATGTCAACCGTGAGCTCAATCCCGCCTCCGGGTTCAAGTCACATGCCAGGACTTGAGTACAGAAGTCAGCGTTGATGCTCCAGGGGTATCCTGGGACTCCAGCACTCTCACATGAAGCATTAAACTGAGGCCCATTCACTCCCCCAGCTGTTAACGATCCCATCATATTGTTTCGAAGAAGAGTTTTGGATGACCTCAGGTTTATGAAGACTGCAAACAGATGAGTGTACAAAGCAGCTGGAGTACTGTCTGCAGTTTTGGTTGCCGCAATTGCAGAAGGATACATTGGCCTTGGAGGGAGTGCAGAGGAGGTTCACTAGGCTGATACCAGAGATGAGGGGGTTGGCCTATTGGAGAGAGACTAAATAGACTGGGTCTGTACCCGTTGGAGTTTAGAAGGATGAGGGGTGATCTTATAGAGACATATAAGATAATGAAGGGGATGGATAGGGTAGAGGTAGCGAGATTCTTCCCGCTTAGAAAGGATAGCAGGACTAGAGCGCACAGCCTCAAGATAAGGTGGGGGGGGGGGGGCAGTTTAGATCGGAGTTGAGGAGGAACATCTTCACTCAAAGGGTGGTGAATCTCTGGAATTCTCTGCCCATTGATGTGATAGAGGCTACCTCGCTAAATATATTTAAGTCCTGGGTAGATAGGTTTCTGATAGACAATGGAATTAAGGGTTATGGGGAGAAAGCGGGAAAGTGGAACTGATCAACTTCAGATCAGCTGTGATCTTATTGAATGGCAGAACAGGCTCGAAGGGCTAGATGGCCTACTCCTGCTCCTATTTCTTATGTTCTTATGTTCAGGAGTGGACTAGTCACTCACTTGAGCTTGTTCCACCATATATTTGCACTCTCTGTGTCACTGACACATTCTCTTGTAAATTGGATAAATGTCTTATTGGATTTTTCAATGATTACCTTGGGTGGAATTTTCCCAAAAAGTTTCTAAGGCCGGGATTGTCAACCTCACCCGCAGCCGGGATTCTCTGGTCCTGTTGACATAAGTGGAGTTTTGGTGAGTGCCAAATACTCCATTCTTGCTGGTAGGGGTGGCAGGGTGAATGAGAGTGGAGAATCCCAGCCCAAATGTTGTCCCCACTAGGAAAACCTGTGAGATTCCCATTGGGAGGATGGGTGTGATTCCATTCGCAATTAACTCCACTTTGAAAGTTTATTGGAGCTTAGAGATCAGAGCACCAGTTTTGAAGGGCGCCCCAACGCTTGGCTCCAGAGGGGCAAGCTCTGCTCCCTCCCCGCATCCTTTAGTTTATTAATTTATGGGACACGGGCATTGCTGGCTGGCCAGAATTTACTGCCCATTCCTAGTTGCCCTTAGAGGGCAGTTGGGAGTCAACCACATTGCTGTATCTCTGGAGTCACATGTAGGCCAGACCGGGTAAGAGAGGCAGATTTCCTTCCCTAAAGGACACTAGTGAACCAGGTGGGGCTTTCCGAAAACCGACATTGGTTCCATGGAATCACAGAATTGTTAGGGTCCAGAAGGAGGCTATTTGGTCCATATTGTCTGCATCAGCTCTCCAAATAAGCGTTGTGACTTGATGCCACTCCCCCTGCTATTTCTCTGTACGCCTGCACATTGTTTTGATTCAAGTAATTATCCAATGCCCTTGTGAATTCTTTGGTTGAACCTGCCTCCACCAAACTTCCAGGCAGCGCATTTGACTGTTGGTTGCAAAAAAGGCCTCACAGGTACAGTTCCTTCTTTGTTTTTGAAAATCGTAAGGGGGAGATGGTCGCATTGTGGTAATGCCACCGGACCAGTAATTCAGAAGCCAAGGCTAATGCTCTGAGGACTGGGTTCAAGTTCCACTGTGGCAGGTGGTGGAATTTAGTTTCAATTTTTTTCAAAATCTGGAATGGCACCAGAGAGTGGCAGCTTCTTGCAAGCTGTGCCCAGCATACCTTCTAATGCTCTTCTAATGAACTGTGGCATGCTGGCTCTGTGCTTCATACTGCTGCCTCACAGCACCAGGGACCCAGTTCAATTCCAGCCTCAGGTGACCGTGTGGAGTTTGCACATTCTCCCCATGTCTTGCGTGGGTTTCCTCCAGGTGCTCCAGTTTCCTCCCACAGTCCAAAATTGTGCAGGTTAGGTTGATTAGCCATGCTAAATTGTCCCTTAGTGTCAGGGGGATTGGAGAATAAATATATGAGGTTACGGGGATAGGGTTTGTGTGGGATTGTTGTCGGTGCAGGCTTGGTAGGCTAAATGCCTTCCTTCTACACTGTTGATTCTATGATTCATAGATCATGGAACACAGAACCCTACAGTGCAGAAAGAGGCCCTTCAGCCCATTGAGTCTGCACCTACCACAATCCCACCTAGGCCCTACCCCCATATCCCTACATTTTTACCCACTAATCCCTCTAACCTAAGCATCCTAGTACACTAAGGGGCAATTTTAGCATGGCCAATCAACCTAACCCACACATCTTTGGACTGTGGGAGGAAACCAGAGCACCCGGAGGAACCACACCCAGACATGAAGAGAATGTGCAAACTCCACACAGACAGTGACCCGAGCCAGGAATTGAACCCAGGTCCCTGGATCTGTGAAGCAGCAGTGCTAACCACTGTGCTACCATGCCACCCAATTCTAAAACTTTATTCCACACCCTAGCTATGACTACACTACATTCTGCACTCTCTCCTTTCCTTCTGTATGAATGGTATGCTTTGGCTCTATAACACACAAGAAACAATATATTACACTGTATGCTAATACTTGTGACAATAATAAATCCAACCAAATCAAAAAATTGAAGCTCGTGCCAGGGATGGTGACCATGAAGTTGTATCATTGATTGCTTTAATACCTATCTAGTTCATTAATATTATTTATGGAAGGAAATCTGCCGTCCTTACCTGGCCTGGCCTACATGTGACTCCAGACATACATCAATGTGGCTGACCCTTAAGAAGACACTCAGTGCAAGGGCAATTAGGGATGGGCATTTGAATTTTTCCAAATGTGTGAAGACAATTATTTAAAAAAAGCAGAAACAGAAAATGCAGGAAAATATGAGCAGGCCGGACAGCATCCTTGGAGGGAGAATAGAGCCAATGTTTCGGGTCTGGATGATTCCTTTGTCAGAAATGGCAAAAGAAAAAAATGTGGGATTCTTTTCTTGTCATAGGGACCCAAGAAATCCTTGCTGTGTGCAAAATGACTGTTGCATTTTCTACAATAGTGACTGCACTTTATTGGCTGCAAGGAACTTTGGGTCATCCAGAGGTTTTGAAAGGTGCTATACAAATTTATTTTAATTTTGAGGTATTTATGTCCAAGTTATTAGCTAGCCCTTTCTTTTTGCCCTTCCTTGCAATATTACATAATGTGGAGTGTAAAAATACTGCATTCAGCCTGTGCTGCCATACTAGAGATTTCTAGTTTGACAACAAAGTACATGTTAAGCTCTCCTTCAATTGCTGAAACCCCCTAATCATCTCTGAGGGTGTGTATTAACTTTGACTTTCATTCCCCGAGGCTGCAACCAAGCAAGCTGCTCTCAGTTTTAACCATTTTTTAATGATAGCTTGGAAGTGCTTTGCATGTCAAAGTACAACAAGGGGATATTGGATTACATTAAATTTGCAGCTTCGAGGAAATGTAAGATTAAAAACTGTTAAAAGAATCAGCAAATAAATCAGGGACACACGCTACAGTTTGGTTTCAGTTTTATGTCTGTCCGCATCTTCAGGAGATCCCGCTCCAGGGTCGAGATCTGCAGTGCAGGGCCTCAGCAGAAAGGGAAGTGAGTCAAGAATAACTGGTGAGGCGTTGAGTTTTAGTCACCCGTTAACAGAGCAACTGGTGGTGTGAAGTTAGGTAGGATAGTAAGATATGAAGAGGACAGAAGGAGACAAGATATAACAAGATATAGGTAGATTGCGTGACTGGACAAAACCCTACAAATGGGGTATCATGTGGGAAAGGGCAAAATTGTCCATTTTCACAGGGAAAGTAAAAAAGAGGCATAGTTTTAAACTTTATTCATTAGTACACAAGTAGGCTTACATTAACACTGCAATGAGGTTACTGTGAAAATCCTCTAGTCACCACACTCCTAACGCCTGTTCGGGTACACTGAGGGAGAATTTAACATAGCTAATGCACCTAACCAGGATGTCTTTTGGGCTGTGAGAGGAAGCCAGAGCACCTGGAGGAAACCCACGCAGAACCCTGGGGAGAACACGCAGACTCAACGCACACAGTGACCCAAGCAGGAATTGGCCCTGGCGCTTTGAGGCAGCAGTACTAACCACTGTGCCAATGATGCGAGATCACAAAGCTCTGAGATGCAGAGACATCTGGATGTCTTAGTGCATGAATTACAAGAAGATGGTATGCAGGTACAACAATAAAGTTTATTTTATTAGTGTCACAAGTAGGCTTACATTAACACTACAATGGAGTTACTTTGAAAATCCGCTGGTCGCCACACCCCTGCACCTGTTCAGCTTCACAGAGGGAGAATTTAGCATAGTCAACGCATCTAACCAGCACGTCTTTTAAACTGTGGAAGGAAACCAGAGCACCAGAAGGAAACTCACACAGACACAGGGAGAATGTGCAGACTCCATACAGATGGTGACCCAAGCCGGGAACTGAACCCAAATTACTGGTACTGTGAAGCAGCAGTGCTAACCACTGTGCCAATGAAGAGAGATTGCAAAGCTCTGAGATGCAGAGTGATCTGGGTGCCTTAGTGCAATAATTATAAAAAAGCTGGTATGCAGGTAGAGCAATAATTAGGAAAGCTAATAGAATGTTACAATTTATTGCAAGAAGCAATGAATATTGAAGTAGGGAGGTTATGCTTCAGTCATAATAGACATTGGTGAGACCACATCAGGGCTGTTGTGTACAGTATTGGTCTCCTTACTTAAGGAAGGATTTAAATACATTGGTTTCAGTTCAGGGTTTATCCTTACTTTACCATTCATTACAATGGAATTCAGGCACACAATACAACAGGGCTAGCCTCTGTTGCCCACAGTCCTTGCTTCAGACATGCCCAGAACAGCTGTGATGGCTGGAAGTGTTGAGGAATGTATGAATCCTGAGAGTTCCCTGGGAACTGAGTGCACACTTGGAGGGTATATTACTGGTGAGTGATGACCAATTGCGCATAAAGCAAGTGGAAGTGGTTTCTGTTTATGAAGGTTGACATTTAGTCCCAGGAAGCTCAGATTCCCACATATCATCAATAACACACTGCAGCTGTGGGAAAGCTATGAGAATGCTAAAGCCCGCTGATATTGGGGCTTGGCTCACAGGATCTGTGTTCTATTTCTTTCAGACAGACAATGCATTCATGTCTTCCCTGACACAGTGAGGTGCCCCCACAGATCCTTGGACAGAGCTGCTGGCATAGAAATTCAATGGGTTCTCGTGACACTGACATGGGGTTCCCACCAAGTCAGAGAGGCCTCCCAAGGAGAGCGCACAGGTCAGTGAGTGCCTTGCTAGATGTTCTCACCCATCCTTGGCATTGCCTCCCAGTTACCTGCAGGTGAATATGCTCAGAATACTTGAGCTTGTGCCCGCTAATGCTTATTGGTCTCTGGTTGGCTCCATCCTGATCAACCCCAGCAACTGGTGCTGCCCCTTGATGGCATTTCAGCCATTATTGTGAAGGGTTGATTAGATTTGATTTGATTTGATTTATTATTGTCACATATATTGAAATACAGTGAAAAGTATTGTTTCTTGCACGCTGTACAGACAAAGTGTGCTCTATGTAGAGGAGGAAAGCAGAGAGTGCAGAGTGTAGTATTACAGTCATAGCTAGGGCGTAGAGAAACTTAATGCAAGGTAGGTCCATTCAAAAGCTTGCTGACAGCAGGGAAGAAGCTGTTCTTGAGTTGGTTGGTACGTAACCTCAGGCTTTTATATCTTTTTCCCGACAGAAGAAGGTGGAAGAGAGAATGTTCGGGATCCTTATATATGCTGGCTGCTTTTCCAAGGCAGTGGGAAGTGTAGACAGGTTCAATGGATGGGAGGCTGGCTTGGAAGGACCCAATGCCACCCCTCATATGCACCTTTCCTCCTCTGTCCAAGGCTCATGGTACATCAAGTGGATGAGATCCATTTTGCTTCGAGGGATTGAACAGATCCCAGGCAAAGGTTACCTTTACTGGTAACCTAGCCTTCAACCACAAAGCCTTGCGCCTATGGCACCCACCCTGGTCTTCGCCAGCCTCACCCTGGTCTTGCTCCCAGTGACCCTAGATCGCTACTCAATGTATTTCGGCCTTCCCTTGGGCACCTTTGACTTGCATCCATTGTGTTTCTTAGCTTCCCCTCCCCTCTTCCAGCAAGCTTTCCAAGTAGTGACCTGCAGCTCCAACTCACTCAGTTCCCATCTTGCTGTCTGCCTCGCCAGCTCTATTCCAGCTTTAATCGACGGTGAAAGAGAAGGCCCTTCCCATGTGTCTCCAACTTCATTGGGAAAGCCTAACTTACTTGCAAAGATTTGTGTTTTATTAACTATGTGTTGCATACTGAACCATTACAATTAGCTTTCCCGCAGTGTGTCATTGACACTATAGTGCTGGTTCCAACCCAGTGGTGGGAGAATTCAATGCCTCTATCCCAAGACAGGGAATGTGAAACTTCACTTTCTGCTTTATTCACTACTCCTGCCTGCCTCTATTCCCACTCATTCAACGAGCACAGGTTCCACTCTGAGTCATTCTGCCACAGAAGGACACCATCATTGTGTAACATAACCTAATTCAGCAATTGTGTACAGTTGTGGTCACTCTATTATAGAAAGGATATTATTAAACTAGAAAGTGTGCAGAAGAGATTTACTGGGATGCTACTGGGACTTGATGGTTTGAGTTATGAGGAGACGTCAGATAGACTGGGACATTTTTCCCCTGGCTAGGGGTGATCTTACAGATGTCTATAAAATAATGAGAGGCAGGGATAAGATAGATAGAACATAGAACATGGAACATAGGACACTACAGCACAAAAAGGCCCTTCGGCCCACGAGTTGCACCGATCACATCAACACCTACCAATCTATAGACCTATCTATAACCCCCAATCCCATTAAATTCCATATACTCATCCAGAAGTCTTTTAAAAGACCCCAGCGAGTTTGCCTCCACCACTACTGACGGCAGCCGATTCCATTCACTCACTACCCTCTGAGTGAAAAACTTACCCTTAACATCACTTCTGTACTTGCCTCCCCGCACCTTCAATCTGTGTCCTCTCGTAGCAACCATTTCAACCCGGGAAAATAGCCTCTGAGAATCCACCCTATCTATTCCACTCAACATTTTATAAACTTCTATCAGGTCGCCTCTCAACCTTCGTCTCTCCAGGGAAAAGAGTCCCAGCTCCCTCAACCTAACTTCATAAGGCATGCCTCCCAGTCCAGGCAACATCCTTGTAAATCTCCTCTGTACCCTTTCAATAGCTTCTACATCCTTCCTATAGTGAGGCGACCAGAACTGCGCACAGTACTCCAAATGAGGCCTGACAAGGGTCTTATAAAGTTGCAGCATTACCTCCCGATTCCTAAACTCAATCCCTCGATTAATGAAGGCCAGTACACCATACGCCTTCTTGACCACATTCTCCACCTGCGAGGCCGATTTAGATCGTCCACATCTTTTCTCAAATCTAAAACTAGAGGGCATGAGCGGGATTTTATTGCCTCACCTGGGCAAGATTGTAAAGTCCCACCCAAGACCAACAGAGATTTCCGTTCTGGGAACTTTGCCCGCCCTGGAATTGGGGCAGAAAAGTGGTAGGCTTTTGACCCATAAGTTTAAGGTGGGAGAGGGGCATTTTTTTCACACAAAAGGTGGCGAGTGTCTGGAACAAGCTGCCACAGGTACTAGTAGGGATAGGTACAATTTTGCCTTTTAAAAAGCATTTAGGCAGTTACATGGGTAAAATGGGTATAGAGGGATATGAGCCAAACATGGGCAATTGGGACTAGCTTGATGGTTAAAAACTGGGCGGCATGGACAAGTTGGGCCGAAGGGCCTGCTTCCATGCTGTAAACCTCTTTGTGCCTCAATTCACTGGCCGCTGAAACCCATGTCTATCTCAGTGCCATCTCCAGCTTTGACTATTCCAACTTGCTCTTGGTCAACCCCTGATTTCCCACACTCTTGAGCTAATCTTAAACTTTGCTGCACTCACTAACACAATCAATCATCCCTGGCCTCAGCCACCTACACTGGCTCCTTATTGCCCCACCCAAGGAATCTGGTTTAAATCTCACAAAGTAGTTTGCAACGCCCTGAAACACAAAGTGATACTGGGTGACTGCGGTAAGGAAAGGTTGAAGATAGTTCAGACATTTCATTTTGAGGTTTCTTCACTGCAGAAACGCGCAGTCTGGAAGGTCAATGAAGATTCTAACACAGTAACCAGAGAAGGATTAACAGAGGCACAAGTCTGCAGACTGTTCTCTGGTTATTCATCACTTGCTAGAATATTTAACTTCACAGTCAACCTGGGAGGTAACGGCATGATGTGAACATGCCCCAACCAGTTAACTTTGATTTTCAAATGCAAAAGCAGTCAAAGATTAGTCAACAATCATTTGTTCTATGTGGCCAGTATTGTGGTACCTACATATCAGGAGATGCATGGTTTAGAACAATGTGTGGGAAACCTCCTGTAAATATCTGCACGTTCCTCAGGACTGCTATAAATATTAACACACTCCCAGGCATCCCCTGTAAATAGCAACAAATCCACGGGATCCCCTGTAAACATTATCACAATCCCAGGGATCCCCTGTAAATATTGACACTGTCCCAGTGTTCCCCTGTAAATATTAACACACTCCCGGGGATCCCCTGTAAATATTGACACTGTCCCGGTGATCCCCTGTAAATATTAACACACTCCCGGGGATCCACCGTAAATATTGACACACTCTCAGGGATTCCCTGTAAATATTGACATATCCTCAAAGGTCCCCTGTCCCTGTAAATTCTGATACACTCCTGGGAATCCCCTGCAAATATTCACACACTCCCAGGGATCCCCTGTAAATATTAACACATTCTCATGGATTCCCTGCTAAGATTGACATACTCCTGGGTTTCTGGAATTTCTGATAGACAAGGGAATTAAGGGTTTTGGGGAGAAAGCAGGAAAGTGGAACTGATCCACTTCGGATCAGCCATGATCTTATTGAATGGCGGGGCAGGCTCGAAGGGCTAGGTGGCCTACTCCTGCTCCTATTTCTTATGTTCTTATGTTCTTATCCCCTATAAATATTGACTCTATCCCAGGGATCCACCGTAAATATTGATGCTGTCCCAGGGATCATAAATCATAGATCATAGAACCCTACAGTGCAGATAGAGGCCCTTTGGCCCATCGAATCTGCACTGATCACAATCCCACCCAGGCCCTACCCCCATATCTCTACATATTTTTACCCGCTAATCTCTCTAACCTATGCATCTCAGGACACTAAGGGGCAATTTTAGCATGACCAATCAACCTAACCCGCACATCTTAGGATTGCGGGAGGAAACTGGAGCACCTGGAGGAAACCCACGCAGACACGAGGAGAATGTGCAAACTCCACACAGACAGTGACCTGAGCCAGAAATCGAACCCAGGTCTCTGGAGCTGTGAAGCAGTCGTGCTAACCCCTGTGCTACTGTACCGATCCCTGGTAAATATTGATACACTCTTGGAAATTCCCTGTAAATAATGATACCTTCCAGGGATCCCCTGTAAATATTGACACACTCCTTGAAAACACAGAAACTAGAAGCAAGAGTAGGCTATTCAGCCGTTCAAGTCTGCTCCACCTTTCAATTTGATCATAGCTGATCTTCGAATTCAATATCCTGATCTCTCCTTCCTCCCCATGCATAAACATTGACACATTCCTAGGGAACATCTACAAACATTAACGCATTCTCATTGATGGTCTACAAATATTCGCGCACTCCCAGACCCTTCTGAACTTCTTTAGTTACACCTGAAAGGTCCTTGAATTAAATCGCATCTGACGAACTCCACCTCCGACAGCTCAGCATTCCCTCAGCACTGAAATGCATCAGCCTAGATTATGATTCAGGAGTGAAAGCGCAACCAATGGAGCCAAACTCCGAAGGGGGAGTTCCCTGGCACTGCAGTTGCTGATCCACCAGCAGGTATTTGTAGAATGGCAAGGGAGAAGATTCCATCCCCTTGATTCGAGATAATGAATGGTGGAAGAGAAGAGTATTTGGTGGAAGAATCTGCAAAAAAAAAGAGCTTCAAACTGGTGACCCCTGCGTTTATAGCACAAAGCAGCAGCCTAATAGCGCGGGTAACTGAAATGAATGCACGTCAAGAGCCAGACATGATTTTATAATTCAAGGTAATGTAGCCCCTACACCATGCAGGTAACGGAATCAGGATCAGACGTGGAACAATTGATGTATTATCGAACGTAATGTGCAGTAAAACAGCATTTATTAATGCGACAGATACAGAGCTCTTGAAACTTAAAGCTGTTTGAGACCACACAGGATTGCAGTGATACAACTCGCACCTGAAGAAAAGACTTGCGTGGTCATGCCCCGAATAAAGTGTATCAGCTAACCTAATAGCAGGTATCGTTTTAATACCTCATATGAATTATTTTCCTTCACCAGATTAGTGTGCAGTGTCTTCAGCACCATATCAGATCACTCAATATGGCTGAAATAGCTGCATTGTTTGATTGATGCAGTAAATAATAGTCACTTGAAAGCATGAGGCAAAGGGATCATAATGGCTTCGCTTAAAATAAATTTCTCCACCTGGAATGATTGTATTTCCAAGAGGGGGTAGGCGACATTGTCTTGTGGTTTCACCCAAAGATGAACTCCGGTGAGAAACTAATCGTGCCCTGTCTGACTTATCTCAAAGATATTTGAACACAATCACAGAATCCCTACAGTGCAGAAGGTGGCCATTCGGCCCATCGAAACTGCACCAACTCTCCGGCAGAGCACAGTACCAAGGCCCACCCCTGCCCCACATTATTTACCCCACGTTATTTACTGCGTCAATCAAACAATGCAGCTATTTCAGCCACATTGAGTGATCTGATATGGCGCTGAAGACCCCGCACACTAATCTGAATTCTCACAACACCAGATTAAAGCCCAACAAGTTTACGCCACTAGCTTTCAGAGCACTGCTCCTTTGTCAGGTGACTGGGAGTTCTGATCACAAACAGGACATGTAAAGACACAAACTCAATTTATTTGTTGTGTTAGCTTTTATTGGTAGAGGGATTGAATTTCGGAGCCGTGAGGTCATGTTGCAACTGTACAAAACTCTGGTGCGGCCGCATTTGAGGTATTGCGTACAGTTCTGGTCGCCGCATTATAAGAAAGATGTGGAGGCATTGGAAAGGGTGCAGAGGAGGTTTACCAGGATGTTGCCTGGTATGGTGGGAAGGTCTTATGAGGGAAAGCTGAGGGACTTGAGGTTGTTTTCGTTAGAAAGAAGAAGGTTGAGAGGTGACCTAATTGAGGCATACAAGATGATCAGAGGGTTAGATAGGGTGGATAGTGAGACCCTTTTTCCTCGGATGGTGATGGCTAACACGAGGGGACATAGCTTTAAATTAAGGGGTGGTAATTATAGGACGGATGTCAGAGGTAGGTTCTTTACTCAGAGGGTAGTAAGGGTGTGGAATGCCCTGCCTGCAGCAGTTGTGGACTCTCCATCTTTAAGGGCGTTCAAGTGGTCTGTGGATAGGCATATGGATAACATTGGAATAGTTTAGGTTAGAGGGCCATTAGATTGGTTCCACTGGTCAGCGCAACATCGAGGGCCGAAGGGCCTGTACTGCGCTGTAATGTTCTATGTTCTATGAATAATGATTGGAAGTCAAGTCTTTAAAGCTAACCAAGTCTTAAAGGTACAGACAATGTGAGGGGAAAGAGCTTTAAGCACAAGTTAAAGAGATGTGTATTGTCGCCAGACAGGACAGTTAGTGAGATTTTGCAAGTCCAGGCAGGTCATGAGGGTTACAGATAGTGTGACATGAACCCAAGATCCCGGTTGAAGCCGTCCTCATCTGTGTGGAACTTGGCTATCAGTTTCTGCTCAGCAACTCTGCGCTGTCGTGTGTCTTGAAGGCCGCCTTGGAGAACGTTTACCCGAAGATCAGAGGCCAAATGCCCATGACCACTGAAGTGTTCGCCAACAGGAAGGAAACAGTCTTGCCGGTGATTGTCTAGTGGTATTTTCATCCGTTATTGTAGTGTCTGCATGGTCTGACTAATGTACCATGCCTCGGAACATCCTTTCCTGCAGCATATTAGGTAGACAACGTTGGCTGAGTTGCAAGAGTATGTGCCATGTACCTGGTGGATGGTGTTCTCACGTGAGGTGATGGCATCCATATCGATGATCCGGCATGTCTTGCAGAGGTTGCTGTGGGAGGGTTGTGTGGTGTTGTGGTCACTGTTCTCCTGAAGGCTGGGTAGTTTGCTATGGACAATGGTCTCTTTGAGGTTGTGCGGTTGTTTGAAGGTAAGAAGTGGGGGTGTGGGGTTGGCCCTGGTGAGTTGTTTGTCTTCATCAATGACATGTTGAAGACTCCGGAGAAGATGTCGTAGCTTCTCGGCTCCGGGAAAGTACCAGAAGTACAGGTCAGAGGCTAGGAATACTGCGGTGAGTAATTCACCTCTTGACGTCCCAGAGCCTTTCCACCATCTACAAGGCATAAGTCAGGAGTGGATGGCTGCAGCTCCAACAACAATCAAGAAACTTGACACCATCCAGGACAAAACAGCCCCTTTGATTGGCACATCTACAAACATTCAATCTCTCCACCACCAACGGTCAGTAGCAGCAATGTGTACAAAGAACCTTAGACAGCACCTTCCAAACCCACGAGCGGTTCCAACTAGAAGGACGTGGGTAGCAGATGCATGGCAACACCACCACCTGCAAGTTCCCCTCCAAGCCACTCACCGTCCTGACTTGGAAATATATCGCCGTTCCTTCGCAGTCGCTGGGTCAAAATCCTGGAATTCCCTCCCTAATGGCATTATGGGTCAACCCACAGCATGTGGACCGCAGTGATTCAAGAAGGCGGCTCACCACCATCTTCTTAAGGGCAAATAGGGCTGGGCAATAAATTCTAGCCAGCTAGCGACACCCATGTCCCACGAATGAATTTTTTGATGAATGGCCTCCTTTTGTGCCGTAACCATTCTATGATTCTAATGGATTGTCATCACAAGACTAAATTCCATCAGGAAGGGGTGCTGCTTCCCCTTCCAGTTTTGAATACATGAGACTATTAATGGTTTCCTAAGTGACTTGGTTGTCAGTGGGAACCAGTGGGCGAAAAACTGCAGCAGGCGACGGTGCAGAGGGACCTCGGGGTCCTTGTGCATGAGTCACAAAAACCCAGCTTGCAGGTGCAGCAGGTGGTCAGGAAGGCGAATGGGATGCTGGCCTTCATAGCGAGGGGGATTGAATATAAAAGTAGGGAGGTCTTGCTGCAGCTGTATAGGGCATTGGTGAGGCTGCAGCTGGAGTACTGTGTGCAGTTTTGGGCGCCGCACCTGCGCAAAGATATTTTGGCCTTGGAGGGAGTGCAGAGGAGGTTTACTAGGCTGATACCGGAGTTGAGGGGGTTGAGCTATGAGGAGAGGCTGAATAAACTAGGCTTGTACTCGTTAGAGTTTAGAAGAATGAGGGGAGATCTCATTGAGACGTATAAGATGATGAATGGGATGGATAGGATAGAGGTGGAAAGACTCTTCCCGCTCAAAAAAGACAGTAGGACTAGGGGGCATAGCCTCAAGATAAAAGGGGGGCGGTTTAGAACGGAGTTGAGGAGGAACTTCTTCACTCAAAGGGTGGTGAATCTCTGGAATTCTCTGCCCGTTGAAGTGGTGGAGGCTACCTCGCTAAATATTTTTAAGACGCGGGTTGATGGGTTTTTGGTAAGAGAGGGGATTAAGGGTTATGGGGAGAGGGCGGGAAAGTGGAACTGAGCAGCGACAGATCAGCCATGATCTTATTGAATGGCGGGGCAGGCTCGAAGGGCTAGATGGCCTACTCCTGCTCCTATTTCTTATGTTCTTATGTTCTTATGAACCAGGACAATAGAGACCTGCTAAACATATGAAAGAACCTTCTGAAAGCTTTCTCGCAGAAGAAACAGATGAAGGGCTTTTCAATTCTCAACTGGAGAATTGAAAAACCCTTCATTTATTTATTTCTTTTCACATTGTCTAAGAATTTGGTCCAAAACACCCTTTATAATGCACCAAAGGAAAGGGCTGTACCTGTGGCTTACAGTCAGGCTGTCTTCACCTGGGGACCTGCAATAACCGTACAGGTAGAGTAAAGAGTTTAAAACCCCCCTGCTGATTGTTTCCCATTGGCGAGTCACCACTCACCCAGTAAAGTGGCTCGTGCTCCATGAAACCCACAGGAAGATGTATGCCCATCATAACACATTATAAAAACAGAAAATGTTGGAAAAACTCGGCAGATCTAACGGCATCTGCAGGGAGAGAATAGAGCCAATGTTTCGAGTCTAGATGACCCTTTGTCTGACCTTTCGTCACATTACAAAGCAATTCAAAGTCAATCGTGAGTAATCACTGCTACAATATAGGGAAAAGACATTTCTTAACATGTTTACAATATCATATTTCATGGAATCCCTACAGTGCAGAAGGAGGCCATTCGGCCCATCAAGTCTGCACCAACAGCAAACCGACCCAGGCCGTATTCCCGTAACCTGATATATTTACCCTACTAATCCCCCTGACACTGAGGGACAATTTGGCATCGCCAATCCACACCTTTGGTCTGTGGAAGGAAACTGGAGCGCGCGGAGGAAACCCACGGGGAGAACCTGCAGACTTCACGCAGACAGTGACCCAAGGCTGGAATTGAACCCAGGTCCCTGGTGCTGTGAGGCAGCTGTGCTAATAAGCACTGTGCTACCGTGCCGCCCTAAAAATTCAGAATTTCTTATTTCACAGGAAGCGTTTGAGGCCGAGTTCAGAGTAAAGATAATATGACTGTAACATCAAGATTCGGATAATGTTCAGCACCAATCTGAAATCATACAGATTTCCCCCACCCTACATGGGGAAGCCTAATGAATGTTCCTGCCCGGTTACCATGTTATATTGTGGTCCATGCCATGCCTCCTTTTCATAACCAGGCAATGATCTTTTTAGTTGTTGAACAGGAAAACACAGCAACAAATTTGCACACAGCAAACTCCCACACTGAAATAAAGGCAAAATACTGCTATAATATAGGGAAAAGATATTTCTTAACATGATTACAATACCATATTTTATGGATTCCCCACAGTGCAGAAGGAGGCCATTCCTATATACGGCCCACCCAGGCCGTATTCCTATAACCCCACATATTTACCCTGCTAATTCCCCCTGACATTGAGGGGCAATTTAGCATGGCCAATCAACCTGGCCCGCACAACTTTGGACTGTAGGAGGAAACCGGTGCACCTGGAGGAAACCCACGCAGACACGGGGAGAATGTGCGAACTCCGCACGGACAGTGAAACCAAAGGAGAAAATGCTGGAAAATCTCAGCAGGTCTGGCAGCGTCTGCAAGGAGAGAAAAGAGCTGACGTTTTGATTTGACAAAGAGTCATCGGGACTCATTTTCTGTTTGTTTACTCCCACACTGAGGTTTGGTTTGGTTTGGTTTGGTTTGGTTTTGATGAGAAGCAATTTTGACAAAAACAATTTTCTAACCTCCAAACAGTGTCCCATGGCCCTTTAACAATTGACTGGCTATAGCAAATCCTTAGTTGAACTCAGTACTGCAAGGAAACGTCAGGCTAGATCAGGCGTTCAAAGCTGGATGGGGGTCTGAACCCACAACCTTCGACTCAGAGGTGAGAATACTACCAAGGCAGCCAAGCTGACAGTGAATGCTCCTAAATTACCCGCTAACAGTGCACATAATGAGCTGCTATCCATCAGGCTTTGCTTATTATGCTGTACAGTGAATACATCTTGAATGCTTTTTATCGTGACCGGCTTAACTCAGCGTAAGAACAGGCCAGTTATACATGCTGAGAAAAGTCCCGGCTGCTTGCAAATAATAATGAAATTCCAGCCTGTATTAAAATTATCCAGTTAGCACCCCCAGTGAGTGCATCCCAGGAAGGAGCGGCATGGTGGCGCTGCTGCCTCACAGGGACCCAGGTTCGATTCCCGGTTTGGGTCACTGTCTGTGTGGAGTTTGCACATTCTCCCTACGTCTGTGTGGATTTCCTCCTGGCGCTCTGGTTTCCTCCCGCAGTTGGGAAGACATGCTGGTTAGGCACATTGACCCCAACAGCTGCTGGAGTTTGGCGACTAGGTCAATTTCACAGTAACTTTATTGCAGTGTTAATGCAAGCCTTACTTGTGACTGATAAATAAAGAAAAGGAGAAAAGGAGAAACTACTTCTCCCAAAGGATTGTAAATCTGTGGAATTTGCTACCCCAAATGGATGCTGGGACAGTGAGTACATTTAAAGAGGAGTTAGACAGGTTTTTAATTGATAATGGATTGAAGGGTTATGGTAGGAAAATGGAGATGAGGAGCATATCAATCATGATCGAATGGCTGAGCAGACACAATGGGCCAAATGGCCTAATTCTGCTCATGTAGCTTATGAGTTTATGAAATTATGAATTTATGAACAAGCAGGCTTATATTAACACTGCAATAAAGTTACTGTGAAAATCCCTTAGATGTTGCCAGACCTGCAGGGATCATCCAGCGCTTTTTTGTTTTTATCCATTTCTGGTCATTGTTGCTGTTTAATGGGCAGATGTGTACTTGCTACACTACATCAGTAATTACACTTCAAAAAGATGTTATCAGCTGTGAAGTCCTTTGGCACATGCTGGGGTTACGAATGGTGCTGGAGAAATGCAGTCCTTCCTTTCAGAGAATCATAGAGTCACAGAATCCATGCAGTGCAGAAGGAGGCCATTCAGCCCATCAATGTTACCGAAAGCACTCCCACCCAGGCCCTATTCCTGTAACTCCATATATATACCCTGCCATTCTGCGCACCCCCCCCCACCCCCACCACACACACACACACACACACACACACACTGCAATTTAGTACAGCCAATGAACCTAACACATACATCTTTCAGCAGAACTTCACGGACTCAGTTGTGGAAATTCCACATCTGCTTGCTTTATTTTACCAAAAGGAATATTGCAATCCAAGACCTAGGGCCTAGTGTGACCGTCCGCATTCAGTGATCCGGCCTGTTCAGTCTCACTCTCTTGCGGTTTGCTCTTGATGTGAGGGTCAGAAAGTTCAACTCAGAAGTTTTGTACCTTACCCGGGATGAGGGAGTGGGGCCATGAGTTAAATTACAATTGGTTTCATTTGCTGAGGAAAGTAGGCTGTTACAACTTTACTAGTTTGGATTTAGCTCGAGAAGGCTGGGAGTGGGGAGCTGCTTTCATCTATTTTCTTTCGATTAATAGTTTTAAATTCAAACCGTAAGCCCCACATGAGATAAAGGAATTGGACAGTCCCCCCTTAAAATGACTCATGTGAGAAGAGAGAAAATGCGAACAATTCTCCCTGACCCCCGAAGGCAATTTGATGAAAATGCCAGGATATACATCTAACATTACAGTCACATTCCACACATGGCATTCCTATTGTGTTCACTGAGATCAGAACCATAGTCATCTGCTTGGTATTTAGTCACCTAGGCCTGCACTTATCCTTCAAAACATCAAACCAGTTCGCAAAGAGCTTGTCATTCAACAAGGATTTAATCAACATAGCACTTGCTCTTTCATGATATCTCTTCAATGGCTAATAACAAACAGTTCAACAAGCTTCAGTGCCGTCACCATATTGGCCTTGCCCAGCTCTGAGCTGGTGAATGGTCGCTCAAAAGGCAACCCCATCTGCCACCTTAAACATTCACTTCCTCCGTCACTGGTGGCAGCAGTGTGTAACATCTACAAAATGTACACCAGCAACTTGCCAAGGCTCCGTCAACAACACCTTCCAAGCCTCTACCGCCTAGCAAGACAAGGGAAGCAGGTGCTTGGGAACACTGTCACCTACAAGTTCCCCTCCAAGCCACTCACCATCCTGACTTGGGAGTACATCGCCATTCCTTCGCTGTGCCTTCTGCCACCCCCAACAGGGATGAGGACATATTGTCATCACACAGACACTGCAACAGTTTGTTTAGGTGACCCTCTTATTGACCTTCTTAAGGCCATACTGTGTGCAATTCTGGTCACCCTATTATAGAAAGGATATTATTAAACCGGACAGAGTGCAGAAAAGATTTATTGGGATGCTACTGGGACTTGATCGTT
This sequence comes from Carcharhinus amblyrhynchos, assembly GCF_965287045.1. NCBI lineage: Eukaryota > Metazoa > Chordata > Chondrichthyes > Carcharhiniformes > Carcharhinidae > Carcharhinus > Carcharhinus amblyrhynchos. The sequence continues at coordinate 16,809,001 of NC_137324.1, forward strand.
TGAGTTATAAGGAGAGGCTGGATAGACTGAGACTTTTTTCTCTGTAGGGGAGGAGGCTGAGGGATGATCTTATAGAGGTCTATAAAATAATGAGGGACATAGATCAGCTAGATAGTCAATATCTTTTCCCAAAGGTAGGGGAGTCTAAAACTAGAGGGCATAGGTTTAAGGTGAGAAGGGAGAGACACAAAAGTTTCCAGAGGGGCAATTTTTTCACACAAAGGGTGATGAGCGTCTGGAACAAGCTGCCAGAGGTAGTAGTCGAGGTGGATACAATTTTGTTTTTTAAAAAAGCATTTAGATAAGTACGATGGGTATAGAGGGATATGGGCCAAATGCGGGCAATTGGGTTTAGCTTAGGGGTTTTAAAGAAGAAAGGATGGCATGGACAAGTTGGGCCGAAGGGCCTGTTTCCATGCTGTAAACCTCTGTGACTCTATGATTTTATGCTCTGGTTTCCTCCCACAGTCCAAAGATGTGTGGGTTAGGTGGATTCGCCGTGCCAAATTGCCTAGTGTCAGGGGAGCTAGCTCAGGCAAGTGAGGTTATGGGGATAGTACTTGTGTGGGATTGTGGTCGGCGCAGATTCGATGTTTCCAATAGCCTCTTTGTGCACTATAGGGATTCTATGATTCTATGTTTGTGGCAGATCCCACACACAACAGCTTCAAGCTTTCCAATACTTCCAGAAATTTCTTCTCGCCCATTGTTTTTTTTAAAGTTATTAGTGTCACAAGTAGGTTTTGACCTGCGCAGATGCAATGGGCTGAAGGGCCTTTTTCTGTGCTGTAGACTTCTGTGACTCTATGACCCATTGCCAACATTATTTATTTATTTAATAGTGTCACAAGCAGGCTTACAGTAACACTGTAGTGGAGTTACTGCGAAATTCCCCTAGTCGCCACACTCCAGTGCCTGTTCGGGTACACTGATGGAGAATTTGGCACGGCCAATGCACCTAACCAGCACGTCTTTCAGGCTGTGGGAGAAACCAGAGCACCCGAACCGACAGTAACCCAAGCCAGGAATCGAACCCAGGTCCCTGTGCAGTAGTTAGCAGCTACTGTGCCACCGTGCCACCCCACAAATCATTTTTGTATAGCCCTCCAGTACAGTTACAGCACTGGGAAACATACCCAAGGGCATGTGCAGAGTTGAATCGGTGTCCACTCCATGGAGGTGGGTAGCCAATTTATGTACTTAAGGATCTGATGAGGTGGATTTTATGAACCATTGTCAGCTTGCTGTTAACATAGAGCTCACATCACTCACACCCAACCCTAAAGCATGCAAAGGTTAATGGAGCCAGCATCCCTGAGACAAGAAGATGCTGTGGGCATGGTGGTGTGAGGGTGGTGGGGTTGTGGGTGGTGGGATTGGGGGTGATGGGGTGGGTGTGGTGGGGGATTGGGTGAGGTGTGTCATCTGAGCCAGAGGCTACATTGTTCAAAGAGAGGGATTAGCGTATGAAATCACATTCCTGCAAACTCAACAATCAAAGCGAACAAATGTTCCCTCCCATACAGGAGGGAAAATTTTACCCTTGAAAACAATCTTTTGTTGTTAGTGTTGCTGATGCATAACTTCACAAGATAATTACATTGTAAAATGTCTCCTTTAGCTTAAGGTGAAACAGAATGTCTGTAATGGGGGATGGTGGTCATACTGAACATCATCCCAGAGACAGGCCCATGTGATCTGGTTGACATAGGGAAAGAACCCTACACCCAAACTATTAAAAACCAAGTTTTCACACCTTGGCACTTAAAAGGGGGCAACTGATTTTTGGACTCAGAGACAGATAGAGAGAGTGAGAGATAATCAGAATATACCTACCATGGTCACCATGTCCTGCCATGGGCTTTGAACCCAGCGGCTACAAGACCTTCAAATGGAAATAGAGATTAGTAAAACCACACTTAATAAAACAAACTAACCAAGCAGCAGGATTTATTTCTGGGAGGGTGGAATTGAAAAGTAAAGAGGTTTTGTTGAACTTAAAGAGCTCGATCTTTTCTCCTTGGAGAGACGAAGGATGAGACACCACGACAGCTCAGTGACTATCACTGATAGCTGTGCAGATACATGGATTTGGGCCAGTATCTGTGGGAGTTTGTGCATTCTACCCGTGGTTGCGTGTGTTTCCTCCGGGTGCTCCGGTTTCCTCCCACACCCCAAAGATGCGCTCTTAGGCTGATTGGTGTAACAAATTGTCCCTAAATTATTTTCCTCTCAATCTGGTTTCCAATGTGGGTTCCATAAGCATAGACATGGGTCAAGGGTGGAAGAGGAAAAGCACAATGTTAAAATGGCGACGCGGGCTCGTTGGGCTGAAGGGCCTGTTTCCCGTGCTGTGTGTTGTTCTTTGAGAGGGGACCTGATAGAGGTGTATAAGATGATGAGAGGTATTGATCAAGTGGACTCTCAAGGCTTTTCCCCAGGGCTGAAGTGGCTGCCAGAAGAGGACACAAGTTTAAGAGGAGATGTCAGGGGTAAGTTTTTCACTCAGAATTTAGTGGGCGAGTGGAATCGGCTGCCATCGGTGGTGGTGGAGGCAAATTCTTTAGGGTCTTTTAAGAGACTTCTGGATGAGTACATGGTACTTAATGGGATTGAGGGTTATGGGTAAGCCTAGTAGGCAGAGATAAGATCGGCGCAACTTGTGGGCCGAAGGGCCTGTTTGTGCTGTAGCTTTTCTATGATTCTATATCAAACTCCAGCTGGACCATACCTGGGAACAGTGCATAATTCTGGTTGCCACTATATAAATAAAATCAGAAGAGGATGAACATGCCAGGTCTTTTTTCTCTCAAGAAGAAAAAGCTGAGGCTTGACCTAATAAAACTCTTTAAAATCTTTGGTAGAGAGGATGTAGGCAGAATGTAGAGAGCAACATAGCCAGAGACCATCAATATAAGGTAGTGATTAAGAAATCCAACCGGGAATTCAGAAGAAACTTCTTCAGCCAAAGAAAGTTAGGAATGTGGGACTTGTTATCACAGGGAGTGGTTGAAGCAATTAGCCCAGGTATATTTAAAGGAATGCTAAATAAGCATATTTAGGGGGAAATGAATACAGAGGTATGCTGATAGATTTGGATGAGGAAAGAGTAGAGGGTGCTCGAGTTAAGTTAAAGCTGGGCATGGTTGGAAAGACTGCATCTATAGCACACAGACTCTATCTAAGTATGCAAAGAAAAATATCCACAATTTGTTTAAAATATGATTTTTCTCTAAGTTCCCACTGCCGTCTTGGAAATCTTTATGGGCATTTATTACCCATCTCTAATTGCCCTTTCTCAGAAGGCAGTTAGGAGTCAACCACATCGCTGTGGCTCTGGAGTCACACGTAGACTAGACTAGGTAAGGACGATAGATTTCCTTCCCTAAACGACACCAGTGAACCAGGTGGGTTTCTAAACAGCAGTCTTTGATTTGGTTTGATTCGATTAATTATTTCACATGTATTAGTATACAGTGAAAAGTATCATTTCTTGTGTGCTATACAAAGCATATCCTACATAGGGAAGGAAAGGAGAGAGTGCGGGATGTTCATGGTTAGACTTTTATTAACTCCAGATTTTCCATCTGCCGTGATGGGATTTGAACCTAGGTCCCCAGAGCATTAGCCTGGAGCTTTAGCGATTACGAGTAGGATTTTTTGGCTGCACTCACCCCAAAAGTGGAGAATCGCACCCCAGGTCAACGGACTTTTCCATGGTCTGCCCCTCGCTCTCTCCATTCCCGTGTGGGGTACGATGGTAAAATTCACCACTACAATCCAGTGACAATCCCCTGCACCGCCCTCTGCCCATAGATTGAGTTTCGACCACTGGCAGGCTCCTGATCGATCCTGAGGGCATGGCAAACTTACCCCTGCTCCATTCTAAATCTCATCCGACCATCACCACAGCCCAATCTGCCCGTCCTCCCGTTCCCTGTACATTACATTCACAATCCTTGAGGGATATTTGTGTGGTGAGCGTAAAACTGGGGGAGAGCAGCTGGCTTTATATCTCTCCTGAACTTGGCATCCATGGAGGTGATACTGCACGCTCATGCCAGGAGCCCCATGCAGAGTTGTGGGGACCCGTTATTGAGGACACAGATCATATAATTCGATTTGACATCGATTCTCCAGCTCACAAATCATCCTGAAAACTCAGTAAGCTTGGCTGTCAGGTCTTCCTGGGAAAGTGATGATTTTAAATTGAGAGCATGTTGCCCTGATTCCTGTAAACACAACCTCTGAACTCGGGCTGGCCCAGCGCTAACACTGCAATTGATTTACACACATTGGGTATTTTGTGTTACACAACACACAGTCTTCCCTTCTGATCTCTGGTCGCACTGCACTTGTTTTACCACAAACACAGTTGCAGAGGCTAGCAAGCAGCTTGGTTTCCTACTGTACATTATAGGGTTGAATGTTACCACCAGGAGCTGAGGGCTCTTTATAAGTAGCACTCTCCATCAGAGTGATATCTTGTTGGCCAATTCAACCGTAGATTACCTAATGTTACAGCCAGTTACAGGGAAATAGTTTATGAATGACGATTGTATGGAGCTCCTTTATTTGCATTTTATTTGGAATATGCACATTTATTTTGTTAATTTTTAATTTTAATTTGCTTTTGCTTTGTTACGTTTTGCAGCCGAGATGATGGTGTAATGGTAACTCAAACCAGCCTCCCATTCTTGACGCTGTCTACACTTCCCTTAGCCTCAGAAAAGCAGCCAGCATAATCAAGGAGCCCAGGCACCCCGGACATACTCTCTTGCACATTCATAAGAACATAAGAACATAAGAAATAGGAGCAGGAGTAGGCCATCTAGCCCTTCGAGCCTACCCCTCCATTCAATAAGATCATGGCTGATCTGTTGTGTCTCAGTTCCACATTCCCGCCCGCTCCCCATAACCCTTAATCCCCTTGCCTATCAAAAACCTATCAACCCGCGTCTTAAATATATTTAGCGAGGCAGCCTCCACCACTTCAACGGGCAGAGAATTCCAGAGATTCACCACCCTTTGAGTGAAGAAGTTCCTCCTCAACTCCATTCTAAACCACCCCCCCTTTATCTTGAGGCTGTGCCCTCCAGTCCTACTGTCATTTCTGAGCGGGAAGAGCCTCTCCACCTCTATCCTATCCATCCCATTCATCATCTTATACGTCTCAATGAGATCTCCCCTCATTCTTCTAAACTCTAACGAGTACAAGCCTAGTTTACTCAGCCTCTCCTCATAGTTCAATCCCCTCAACTCCGGTATCAGCCTAGTAAACCTCCTCTGCACTCCCTCCAAGGCCAAAATATCCTTGTGTAAGTGCGGCGACCAAAACTGCACACAGTACTCCAGCTGCGGCCTCACCAGTGCCCTGTACAGTTCTTCCGTTGAGAAAAAGGTGCAAAAATCTGAGGTCATGTACCTACCAACTCAAGAACAGCTTCTTCTCTGCTGCCATCAGACTTTTGAATGAACATATTGAATGGCGGGGCAGGCTCGAAGGGCTAGATGGCCTACTCCTGCTCCTATTTCTTATGTTCTTATGTTATGTTCTTATACCTTATATTAAGTTGATCTTTTACTGTGCCCTAGCTATGATGTAACATTACATTCTGCACCCTCTCCTTCAGTTCTCCCCTATGTACCCTATGTGTACCCTTTGAACAGAGGGGAATACGGTAGGATGAGAGAAGAATTGGCGAATGTGGACTGGGGGAGCGCGTTGGAAGGTAGGTCTGCTGAGGAGCAGTGGAGGATCTTTAAGGAGATCTTTCTTGGTGCTCAGCGGAAATTTATTCCGATGGTCAAAAAGGACCGTAGGAGGAGAGGTAATAAGCCGTGGATAACGAAGGAGGTGAAGGAAAGTGTTAAATTAAAAGCGGAGGCGTTTAGAGTAGCTAAGAGTAGTGGGCGAGAAGAGGATTGGGAGAGGTTTAAATGTCAACAAAGATTGACAAAGAAGTTGATAAAGAAGGGTAGGAGAAACTATAAAGCTGGGCTAGCGCTTAATATAAAAAAGGATAGCAAGAGTTTTTGTAAATATATAAAAAGGAAGAGGCTGGCTAGGGTGAACGTTGGACCCTTAGAGGATGAGAAGGGGGACTTAGTGGTAGGGGATGGGGATATGGCGGAGGTCTTGAATAACTTTTTTGTTTCGGTCTTCACGGAGGAGGACGTGAATAATTTGCCGGATGTTAGAGATGGAAAGGTGGTAGGACTGGAGGGTCTTGATGACATTACTGTTACTAGAGAGGTGGTGCTCGACAGACTGGAGGGGCTGATTGTGGACAAGTCCCCAGGACCAGATGGAATGCATCCGAGGGTCCTGAAAGAAATGGCGGAGGTGATAGTGGATGCCTTGGTGGTTATTTTCCAGACGTCGCTGGATAAGAACATAAGAACATAAGAAATAGGAGCAGGAGTAGGCCATCTAGCCCTTCGAGCCTGCCCCGCCATTCAATAAGATCATGGCTGATCTGTCGCTGCTCAGTTCCACTTTCCCGCTTTCTCCCCATAACCCTTAATCCCCTCTCTTATCAAAAACCCATCAACCCGCGTCTTAAAAATATTTAGCGAGGCAGCCTCCACCACTTCAACGGGCAGAGAATTCCAGAGATTCACCACCCTTTGAGTGAAGAAGTTCCTCCTCAACTCCGTTCTAAACCGCCCCCCTTTTATCTTGAGGCTGTGCCCCCTAGTCCTACTGTCTTTTCTGAGCGGGAAGAGTCTCTCCACCTCTATCCTATCCATCCCATTCATCATCTTATACGTCTCAATGAGATCTCCCCTCATTTTTCTCAACTCTAACGAGTACAAGCCCAGTTTATTCAGACTCTCCTCATAGCTCAACCCCCTCAACTCCGGTATCAGCCTAGTAAACCTCCTCTGCACTCCCTCCGAGGCCAAAATATCTTTGTGCAGGTGCGGCGCCCAAAACTGCACACAGTACTCCAGCTGCGGCCTCACCAATGCCCTATACAGCTGCAGCAAGACCTCCCTACTTTTATATTCAATCCCCCTCGCTATGAAGGCCAGCATCCCATTTGCCTTCCTGACCACCTGCTGCACCTGCAATTCCGGGGAAGTGCCGGAAGATTGGAAAGCAGCTAATGTTACGCCGTTTTTTAAGAAGGGTGCCAGGCAAAAGGCGGGGAATTATAGGCCTGTTAGTTTAACATCTGTTGTAGGTAAAATGTTAGAATCCGTCATCAAGGAGGAAATAGCGAGGCATCTTGAGGGGAACTGCTTGATAGAGCAGACGCAGCACGGTTTCCTTAAAGGGAAGTCGTGTCTGACAAATTTACTGGAGTTCTATGAGGATGTGTCTAGGGCGGTGGATAGAGGAGAGCCGGTGGATGTGGTCTTTCTTGATTCTCAGAAGGCATTTGACAAGGTACCTCACAAGAGGTTATTGCAGAAGTTAAGGGGGCATGGAGTTGGGGGTAGGGTGTTAGCGTGGATAGAGGATTGGTTGTCAAATAGGAGGCAGAGAGTGGGGGTCAATGGGTGCTATTCGGATTGGCGGTTGGTGACTAGTGGAGTGCCCCAGGGTCGGTGCTGGGGCCTCAGCTATTTACCATTTATATAGATGATCTGGAGGAGGGAACCGAGTGTATGGTGTCAAAATTTGCTGATGACACCAAGATTGGTGGAACGGCAAATTGCACGGAAGGTGCGGAGAGTCTACAGAAGGATCTAGATAGGCTGGGCGAATGGGCCAGGAACTGGCAAATGGAATTTAATGTTGGCAAGTGCGAGGTGGTCCACTTTGGTAGGAATAATGGTAGGAAGGACTATTACTTACGTGGAGAAAAACTGCAGCAGGCGACGGTGCAGAGGGACCTCGGGGTCCTTGTGCATGAGTCACAAAAACCCAGCTTGCAGGTGCAGCAGGTGGTCAGGAAGGCGAATGGGATGCTGGCCTTCATTGCGAGGGGGATTGAATATAAAAGTAGGGAGGTCTTGCTGCGGCTGTATAGGGCATTGGTGAGGCCGCAGCTGGAGTACTGTGTGCAGTTTTGGGCGCCGTACTTACGCAAGGATATTTTAGCCTTGGAGGGAGTGCAGAGGAGGTTTACTAGGCTGATGCCGGAGTTGACGGGGTTGAGCTACGAGGAGAGGCTGAATAGATTAGGCTTGTACTCGTTAGAGTTTAGAAGAATGAGGGGAGATCTCATTGAGACATATAAGATGATGAATGGGATGGATAGGATAGAGGTGGAGAGACTCTTCCAGCTCAGAAAGGATAGTAGGACTAGGGGGCATAGCCTCAAGATAAAGGGGGGGCAGTTTAGAACGGAGTTGAGGAGGAACTTCTTCACTCAAAGGGTGGTGAATCTCTGGAATTCTCTGCCCGTTGAAGTGGTGGAGGCTGCCTCGCTCAATATTTTTAAGATGCGGGTTGATGGGTTTTTGATGAGAGAGGGGATTAAGGGTTATGGGGAGAGGGCGGGAATGTGGAACTGAGCCACGACAGATCAGCCATGATCTTATTGAATGGCGGGGCAGGCTCGAAGGGCTAGTTGGCCTACTCCTGCTCCTATTTCTTATGTTCTTATGTTCTTATGTGTGTTTGTCTGTATAGCAAGCAAGAAACACTGTTTATTTCACTGTATGCCAATGCATGTGATAATAATAAATCAAAACAAATTTTTTTTAAAAATCACTGAACTTGTCATCCAGGGGCTCAGTTTAATGCTCTGGAGGCAAGGGTTCAAATCCCACCATGGCAGCTGGTGGAATTTAAATTCAATAAATAAGTTTGCAGTTAAAATCTAATCTTAGTAATAGGGACCATGAAACCATTGTCAATTGTTGTAGAAGCCCATCTGATTCATTAATCTGCCATCTTTACCCAGTCTGGTCTACTTGTGACTCCAGATCCACGCCAGTGTGGTTGACTCTTAACTACAGTCTGAAATGGCCCACACAGTTTGAAGAGCAATTAGGGATGGGCATCAAATCCTGGGCCTAACTGATGCCATCCATATCCTGTGACTGAATCAAGAGAAAGATGTTTGGGAAATGGACTCACTGACAAGGTCTGCATTTACAGGACACAGGGTGGTGCAGTGGTATTGTCACTGGATTAGTAATCCAGAGAATCCAAGCCATGTTCTGGAGACCCAGGTTCAATTCCCACCACGGCAGACGATGGAACTTGAATTCAATAAAAATCAGGAAGTTGAAGTTCATGAATTAGCTGTTGTAAAAACCCATCTGGAAATCTTACTCAGTCCGGACTATACTTGACTCCAGCGATGTGCTTTAATGTTAACCTCAAGCTACTCAGTTCAAGGGCAATTAGTGATGAGCAGCAACAAATGCTGCCCTTGCCAATGAAGCCCATGTCCCATGAAGGAATTCTATGTAAGAATTAAGAAAAATATGGGAATGGAGTGAGAAAGTAGATTAAGGGAGATTATAGAATTTGTGTTAATGAATGATAAGTTGCCCATAGTGTCATAAAATCCCTATAGTGCAGAAAGAGGCCAACCGACCCATTGAGCCTGCACTGACTGTCAAAAAGGAGATCTCATCCAGGACCTTAGGAGATCTTAATCCCCCTCTTCCACCCTATCCCCATAGCCCTGTGAATTTACCATGGCTAATCCACCTGACCTACACGTCTTTGGACACTAAGGAGCAATTTAGCATGGCCTATCCACTCAACTGGCACATCTTTGGACTGTAGGAGGAAACTGGAGTACCCAGAGGAAACCCATGCAGACACGGGGAGAACATGCTGACCTTGCACAGACAGTCACCCAAGGCCGGAATCAAACCTGGGTCCCTGTGAGACAGCAGCTCTAACCACTGCGCCATCGTGCCACCTCAATAGGCAAATGGAGGAAGTCAATGCATTGGAACCTCACCCGGATATGATTTCCTTGTCAGGAGCGGTTGGCACACCAACACAGGGAGCAGGACTGGCACCGGAAATAGCCGGAGTGTCAACACTGGGATTAGGACTGGCACCGGGAATGGAGAGAGACCCAACACTGGGAGCAGGCCTGGCACTGGGAATGGAGAGAGACCCAACACTGGGAGCAGGACTGGCACTGGGAATGGAGAGAGACCCAACACTGGGATTAGGACTGGCACCGGGAATGGAGAGAGACCCAACACTGGGAGCAGGACTGGCACTGGGAATGGAGAGAAACCCAACAGTGGGAACAGGAGTGGCACTGGGAATATCTGAAGCACCAACAGCAGAAGCAGGACTGGCACTGAGAATTTCTGGAGCACTAACAACAGGGGCAGGACTGGCACGGGGAATGTCCAGAGCACTGACAATAGGAGCAGGATTGGCACAGGGAATGTCTAGAGCACCGACACCCGGAGCAGGACCAGCACCAGGAATGGTGGAGCACCGATGCCGCGATGAGGACCAGCACTGGGAGTGGCTCTGAGGAACATGGCACCGGTGGAAAATTCCTGACTGTGAGGGTTCCAAGATGGTGATTGAGAGGACTTTGGTTTCCTTGTGCCTGTTCCAGTTATTTTGTTATTTGCCCGGTTTAAGCACATGCAGCTCATGACTATTTTGTACTTTATTATTTTTAATATTTAAATGAATTGTACCATTGTGTAACTTCTGTTGCTGTAACATTAGCCTCTTAGCTAGGTCGCTATTGCAAATGAGAATTGGTTTTCAATTTACTTCCCTGAATAAATAAAGGTTAAGTAAATAAAATAAAAATAAAGAAAGTGTTATGATATCTAGCAGATTAATTTCGTGTCCACAGAATTTCACTGGATCGAGGACTCGAATGTCTGTGATTTTATTTTCTTCAGGAAGGTTATTGAGAAAGTGAGGCCTGAATCATCCCACCTTCTTGTGAAGGCTGATTCCAAGCCTGTCAGCTGATCCAGTTCATAACAGGGGCAAAATGGTTTGGAGCTGATGTGGCCTGAAGAGCTTCATTGTTGAGAAGGGAGAGTTTGTGCTGATGACGGGGGGGTCACTAATGACGCCAAGTACTTGTTGACACACCCAAGAGCAAGTCTTGACCCTGGAACAAAAATATGGAAGTTTGATGAGGACTTGTCTGTTGAGGTAGTGTGGGCAGAGATTAGAAATAGGAGAGGAGAGGTCACCCTGTTGGGAGTCTTTTATAGACCTCCTAAAAGTTCTAGAGAGGTTGAGGAAAGGATTGTGGAGACGATCCTGGTTAGGAGTGAAAGTAATAGGGTAATTGTTATGGGGGACTTTAACTTTGCTAATATTGATTGGAATTGCTATAGCTCTAGCTCGTTAGAGGGGTCAGTTTTTGTACAAAGCGTGCAGGAAGGTTCTTTGACTCAGTATGTAGACAGGCCAACTAGAGGTGAGGCTATATTGGATTTGGTGCTGGGAAATGAGCCAGACCAGGTGCTAGACTTGGAAGTTGGTGTGCATTTTGGTGATAGTGACCACAATTCGGTTACGTTCACCTTAGTGATGGAAAGGGATAGGCATGAACCTCGGGTCAGTAGTTTTAGCTGGGGGAAGGGTAATTATGAGGCTATTAGGAGAGAATTAGGAAGCATAGGTTGGACTAGGAGACTACAGGGACTGGGAACGTCCAAAATGTGGAGTTTTTTCAAGGAGCAGCTACTGTGAGTCCTTGATAGGTATGTCCCTGTCAGGCAAGGAGGAATTGGTCGAGCTAGGGAACCGTGGTGCACTAAAGAAGTTGATTCGCTGGTTAAAAAGAAAAAGGAGGCTTATGTTCGGATGAGACTTGAGGGCTCAGGTAGTGCACTCGAGAGCTTTAGATTGGCTAGGAGGGAGTTGAAGAGTGAGTTAAGAAGGGCTAAAAGAGGACATGAGAAGACTTTGGCTGATAGGATTAAGGAGAATCCTAAGGCGTTCTATAGGTATGTTAAGAACAGAAGGTTGGTTAGGGCAAGATTAGGGCCAGTTACAGACAGCAGAGGGAAGTTGTGTGTGGAACCGGAAGAGATTGGAGAGGCATTGAACCAATATTTCTCTTCGGTGTTCACGCAGGGGGACATAAATGTAGCTGAGGAGAACACTGGGTTACAGGGGTGTAAACTAGACAGTATTGCAGTTGATAAGGGGGATGTGCTGGATATTCTTGAGGGTTTGAAAATAGATAAGTCCCCTGGGCCGGACGGGATTTACCCTAGGATTCTCTGGGAGGCAAGAGAGGCGATTGCAGAGCCTCTGGCTCTGATCTTCAGGTCGTCGTTGGTCTCAGGTATAGTGCCGGAAGATTGGAGGATAGCGAATGTTGTCCCATTGTTTAAGAAGGGGAACAGAGACTTCCCTGGGAATTATAGACTGGTGAGTCTTACTTCTGTTGTGGGCAAGGTTTTAGAAAAAATTATTAGGGATAGGATTTATAATTATTTGGAGAGTAATGAATTGATTGGAGATAGTCAGCATGGTTTTGTAGCGGGTAGGTCGTGCCTTACTAACCTTATTGAGTTTTTTGAGAAAGTGACCAAAGAGGTGGATGGGGGTAAGGCAGTTGATGTGGTATATATGGATTTCAGTAAGGCGTTTGATAAGGTTCACCATGGAAGGCTTCTGCAGAAAATGCAGATGTATGGGATTGAGGGTAATCTAGGTAATTGGATCAGGAATTGGCTAGCAGATAGGAGACAGAGGGTGGTGGTTGATGGTATGTATTCGTTATGGAGTTCGGTTACGAGTGGTGTGCCTCAGGGATCTGTTTTGGGGCCACTGCTGTTTGTAATTTTTATTAATGATCTGGATGAGGGTATAGTTGGGTGGATTAGTAAATTTGCTGATGACACCAAAGTCGGAGGTGTGGTAGATTGTGAGGAAGGGTGTCATAGATTGCAGGGAGACTTGGACAGGTTGCAGAGCTGGGCCGAGAGGTGGCGGATGGAGTTTAATGCGGAGAAGTGTGAGGTAATTCACTTTGGTAGGAATAACAGATGTGTCGAGTATAGGGCTAACGGGAGGACTCTGAATAGTGTGGATGAACAGAGGGATCTAGGTGTATGTGTACATAGATCCCTGAAAGTTGGGAATCAAGTAGATAAGGTTGTTAAGAAGGCATACGGTGTCTTGGCGTTTATTGGTAGGGGGATTGAATTTAGGAGTCGCAGCGTCATGTTGCAACTGTACACAACTCTGGTGCGGCCGCACTTGGAGTATTGTGTGCAGTTCTGGTCCCCACATTATAGGAAGGATGTGGAGGCTTTGGAGAGGGTGCAGAGGAGGTTTACCAGGATGTTGCCTGGTATGGAGGGGAGGTCCTATGAGGAGAGACTGAGGGATTTGGGGTTGTTTTCGTTAGAAAGAAGGCGGCTAAGAGGGGACCTTATTGAAATATACAAGATGATTAGAGGTTTAGATAGGGTGGACAGTGATAGTCTTTTTCCTCGGATGGAGAAAGCTAGCACGAGGGGGCATGGCTTTAAATTAAGGGGGGGTAGTTATAGGACGGATGTGAGGGGTAAGTTCTTTACCCAGAGGGTGGTGAGGGATTGGAATGCCCTGCCTGCTGCAGTTGTAAATGCGCCTAGTTTGGGGGCGTTTAAGAGATCCGTGGATAGGTTTATGGATGGAAAGGGATTGGTTTAGGTTAGAGGGTCATTATTTTTTAACTGGTCGGCGCAACATCGTGGGCCGAAGGGCCTGTTCTGCGCTGTAATGTTCTATGTTCTATCAACTGAGCAAACTAGTCCCGTCTTAGACTGCAGCAGATGTGGCTTTGAATCATAGAATCACTACAGTGCAGAAGGAGGCCATTTGGCCTATTGAGCCCTCACTGACAACAATTATCAAGCCCCATCCCCGTAATCCCACAAATTTATCCTGCTAGTCCCCCAGATACTAGGGGGCAATTTAGCATGGCCAATCCACCTAACCTGCACATCTTTGTACTGGGGGAAGAAACTGGAGCATCCAGAGGAAACCCACGCAGATATGGGGAGAATACATAAGAATATAAGAACATAAGAAATAGGAGCAGGAGTAGGCCATCTAGCCCTTCGAGCCTGCCCCGCCATTCAATAAGATCATGGCTGATCTGTCGTGGATCAGTTCCACCTTCCCGCCCTCTCCCCATAACCCTTAATCCCCTCTCTTATCAAAAACCCATCAACCCGCGTCTTAAAAATATTTAGCGAGGCAGCCTCCACCACTTCAACGGGCAGAGAATTCCAGAGATTCACCACCCTTTGAGTGAAGAAGTTCCTCCTCAACTCCGTTCTAAACCATCCCCCCTTTATCTTGAGGCTGTGCCCCCTAGTCCTACTGTCTTTTTTGAGCGGGAAGAGTCTCTCCACCTCTATCCTATCCATCCCATTCATCATCTTATACATCTCAATGAGATCTCCCCTCATTCTTCTAAACTCTAATGAGTACAAGCCTAGTTTATTCAGCCTCTCCTCATAGCTCAACCCCCTCAACTCCGGTATCAGCCTAGTAAACCTCCTCTGCACTCCCTCCAAGGCCAAAATATCTTTGCGCAGGTGCGGCGCCCAAAACTGCACACAGTACTCCAGCTGTGGCCTCACCAATGCCCTATACAGCTGCAGCAAGACCTCCCTACTTTTATATTCAATCCCCCTCGCTATGAATGTGCAGACTCCACACAGATAGTGACCTGAGGATGGAATTGAACCTGAGTCCCTGGCGCAATGAGGCAGCAGTGCTAACCACAGTGCCACTGTGCCACCCCATTAACTATAAAGACGATCGGCAGCCTGCAATATGAGAGTGCATTCATGGGTGAATAATTCTGATTCCAATCATCAATCTCTCTGTGATCAGCCATCATCGCTGTAACTCCCCAGTGTGAGAGTGACTCCAAAAACAAGTACGTATCTCGACAAACAGGAGAAGCCTCTTAGAAACTGCACCTCAGAACCTTGTAAACACCGGCTGAAGAGATGGGAACTCTCAGGTACCCATTAAAGGAATCTTATCCCCTTACAGATCATGCGTCCTCATGCATATTCAAAAGATGCAGTCATAAAGCTGGGGTTGTTTTAGCTCAGTTGGCTGGACAGCTGGTTAGTGATGCAGAGTGACGCCAGCAGCACGGGTTCAATTCCTCCACTGGCTGAGGTTATTCATGAAGGCCTTGCCTGAGGTGTGGTGATCCTTAGATTAAACCACCACCGGTCAGCTCTCCCACTCAAAGGGAAGAACAACTTCTGGTCATCTGTGATTTCGGTGACTTTACCTTTACCTAGTCATAGAGTCCACTAAGTGAGTAATTTATCACCTTACATCTCACTGAAATTGGGCAGGAGTTTGGGGGAATGAAGCGTACTGGGAGCAGTCATTAACGATGGCCAGGATTGTATTGGCTAATAGAGGCTCGACTGTAACTAAGCACCTGAACACAAAATCACTCTATCTTAATTTATTCATTTGTGGGACACGGGTGTCACTGGCTGGGCCATTGCCCATCCCTAGTTGCCCTTGTTCAGAGGGCAGTTGACAGTCAACCACCAGCTGTGGCTCTGGTGTCACATGTCGGCCAGACCGGGTTAGGAGGGCAGATTTCCTTCCCTAAAGGGCATTAGTGAACCAGATGGGTTTTTCCGACAATCGACAATGATTTCATTGTCATCAGTAGGTTCTTAATTCTAGATGTTTTTATTGAATTCAAACTCTCAGTGACGGGATTCGAACCCGGGTCCCCCGAACATTAGCTGAGTTCCTGGATTAATAATCTGGGCCATCACAACTCACGCACCAACAATAAAAAGAGAACCATTAGAGGCTGATACTCATTCATGCCTTTCCTTCAACGTTCCTGCAGAGAGGATGCCTTTCAGGAAGGTAGAGGGGCATTTCTTGTTGCCCACATCACCACACAGGCAGCAGGAAAGATGGAGAAGAGTGTTGCTGCGCAGAAGAGTGTTACTGCAGTGCCAGGCTTACCAAAAGGAGGAATATCATCACCGCAATGAGCAAAGGGCAGGAGGTCTCCCTCTGGACCCAGAGGACCAAGGTCATAGAAGCATTGCTCATAGGCCACTCCCAAGACTGAGAAGACACAGGTCTTTTCCTCAGATAAGCAAGAGGCAGTGTTGCTGACATCTCCTCCTGTCCAGGACTCTGATCGCCTTTATTTACATTCGTTTACAGGATGTGGAAGTTGCTGTCTAGGCCAGCATTTATTGCCCATCCCTAGTTGCCCTTGAGAAGGTGGTGATAAGCTGCCTTCTTAAACTTTTGCAATCCGTGAGGTGTAGGTACACTCGTAGTGCTGTTAGGAAGGGAGTTCCAGGATTTTGACCCAGTGACAGTGAGGAAACAAGATATATTTCCAAGTATGACAAAACTTACAATTTCTAATAATACCAGTTACTAATTTATGTTTTTTTAATTCATCTGTGGGGCATGGGCATTGCTGGCTGGCCAGCATTTACTGCCCATTCCAATTGCCCTTGGAGCGTAGATTATTCAATAACACTGCTATAACTGTAGAGTCATATATAGGCCAGACCAGGTAAGAACAGCAGATTCCTTCCCTACAGAACATTAGTGTCAATTTCTGACAATGGTTTTATCGTCATTAGTAGATTCTTAATTACAGATTTTTTATTGAATTCAAATTCCACCATCTGCCACGGCGGGATTCTAATCCAGGTTCGCAGAACATTAGGTGGGGCTGTCATGTCTGACAAATCTGTTAGACTCCTTTGAGGAAGTAACAAACTTCCCACTCTTCACCAAACTCCCCACTATTCACCAAACTACCCACTCTTCACCAAACCTCCCACCCTTCACCAAACCTCCCACTCTTCACCAAACTTTCCACTCTTCATCAAACTTCCCACTATTCACCAAACTTCCCACTCTGCACCAAACTTCCCACTCTTCACCAAACTCCCCCACTATTCACCAAACTCCCCACTCTTCACCAAACTTCCCACTCTTCACCAAACTCCCCACTCTTCACCAAACTCCCCACTCTTCACCAAACTCCCCACTCTTCACCAAACTTCCCACTCATCACCAAACTCCCCACTCTTCACCAAACTCCCCACTCTTCACCAAACTCCCCACTATTCACCAAACTCCCCACTCTTCACCAAACTCTCCAATTTTCACTGGACTCCCCATTCTTCACTGGACACCTCACTCAATGCACATTTCTTCTTGTAGCAAATGTTAACGAAAGCATTTCTTACCCCTCAAGCACCGACTCCCCACTTTGAATCAAATTCCCAAATACACTCATTTGGTCTCTATCTCACTTAGGTGATATCTTCCTCACTGACACTGTAGCCATACGGTATCTCAAGCTTTATTCATAGGGCAGTCCAAAATTAGGGAGCTTATGCTGAGTCTGTATAAGTTACTAGTTCAGCCTCATTGCACCTAATTCCAAGCCCTGCACTTTAGGAAGGATGTGAAGGCATTAGAAAAGATGCAAGGAAAATGCACGTGAGTGATTCTAGGGCTGGGGAACTTCTGTTATGAAGATAGATTGGACATGTTAATACTGTTTTCGAGAGGGGATTTGATAGAGACGTTGAAAACTATGGGGGATCTTGACAGTAAGTCTGTAGTGATGAGTTGGAGATGCTGCCATTGGACTGGGGTGGGCACAGTAAGAAGTCTCATAACACCAATTTAAAGTCCAACAGGCTTATTTGGAACCATGAGCTTTCGGAGCACTGTGCCTTCGTCAGGTGGGTGTATGGGGTTTCACAAACACGGCATAGATAGACAAAGACACAATTGCAACATAATATTTGGAATGTAAAGGGAAGGAAAAGTTTTTAATGAAAGGATGGAGAATGAGAAGGCACAGATTTAAAGTAATTAGGAAAAGAAACAAAATTGATTTGAAGAGAAAGATTTTCATGCAGCAAGTGATTAGGGTTTGAGATGTGCTGCTTGAGCATATGGTGGAGATAGGTTCAGCTAACATTTAGAAGGGCATTAGACTGTTATCGGTGAAGGAAGAACAGTATGAAGGATTACAGAAGAATGCTGGCTGTATTGGTATTGGGTATTTGTATTAGGTATCGGTATTAGTATTGAACTGGCTCATTTGGTGACTCAGTTCAGACAAAATGGGCCAAATGGCCTCCTTCTGTACTGTAACAATTCTGTGATTTTCTGTGATTCTATCACCATAGAATTAATTGGTACAGTGCAGAGAGGGTGATGGGCATGGAAGTGCTGTAGATTGGCATTGGGGCATGAGGAGTCATGGGCGAATGTGTGGAATGACAGAACTTGGCATTGGAGGGGCGAGGGTTCTCGAACAAGGGGACATAGCTACAGGATAAAGGGCCGGTCATTTAAAACTGAGAAATTTCTTCTCGCAGGGGGTAGTGAATCTTTGGAATTCTCTGCCCCAAAGGCTGGTGGAGGTTGGATTATTAGAAGTATTTAAGGTAGAGGTGGATAAATATCTGATAGATGAAGGAATAGAGGCTATGGATTAATGGCACAGAAAAGGAGTTAAGGCCTGCATAGATCAGCCATGATTATACTGCATGGTGGGGCAGCCTTGAAAGGTCTGGTGGCCCACTCCTGCTTCTATGCCTTGTGTTTTTGTGTGACACACTTCAACAAAAAAGACTGTTGGGGCTGGGTCTGGGTGCAGAGGTCAATTGACAATGTGGAAAAAGGGCAGGAGGTTAATTCAAAGAACCAGACAGGCTAAGTGGCGGTATGGTAGCCCAGTGATTAGCACTGCTGCCTCGCAGCGCCAGGGACCCAGGTTCAATCCCTGCATGGGCTTCCTCCAGGTTCTCCACTTTTCTCCCACAATCCAAAAGGTGTGCTGATTAGGCACATTGGCCATGCTAAGTTCTCCCCCAGTGTACGCGAACAGGTGCCGAGTGTGGCAGAGTGGGGATTTTCACAGTAGCTTCATTGCAGTGTTAATGTATGTGACCAATAAATAAACTTTACTTAGAGTGAAGATACAAATCAACAATGATTAAATTGAATAGGCGAACAGGCTCATGGGACTGAATGGCCCATACCTATTTGTCTTCAACTCTTTTCCACCAAAATGTGCATTCTGCACCATAAATCCTTTCCCTTCGGTTTCTGTATAAAAAGAATTTAGATGGTTCCTTTCCTTTTGCTCTGGATTGAGGCAATTTAAACAAAATAGAAGCGAGAAACATGTGTTGAAAAATGGACAGAAAGTGTTTAAAAATTCATTCCAGGAACACGGGTGTCACTGGCTGGGCCAGCATTTATTGTCCATCCCTAGTTGCCCAAGGCCAGTTGAGAGTCAACCACATTGCTGTAGCTCTGGAGTCACATGTAGATGAGGCCAGGTAAGGACATCAGCGAGCCAGATGGATTTTTCCCACAATTGACAATGGTTTCATGGTCATCAGAAGATTCTTAATTTCTGATTTTTTTTATCAAATTCAAATTCCATCATCTAGAATATTAGTTGAATTTCCGGATTAATAGTCTAGCAATAATACCGCTAAGCCATCACCGCCCCCCTAAATTGAAATATTTGAAATACCATCACGTCAACCGTAAGTCAATGCTTTGACAGAGTTTTCTAGCAACTACTCTTCAATGGGACAGGATTCATGCTACTGAAATGACCCAACATCATAGAACCCTACAGTGCAGAAGGAGGCCATTTGGCCTATAGAGTCTGTACTGACCACAATCCCATCCAGGCCCTATCTCTATAACCCCACATATTTATCCTAGCTAGTCCCCTGACATGAAAGCCAATTAGCACGGCCAATGCACCTAACGCACTCACCTTCAGATTGTGGGATGAAACCGGAGGAAACCCACACAGACACGGGGAGAATGTGCAGACGCCACACAGACAGTGACCCGAGGCCGGGAATCAAACCTGGGTGCTAACCACTGTGCTGTCCATCAGCAATGGACTTCATGGGTTAAACATAGGAGCACAATGAACACTTATTCACGATTGAGAGGATTGTGAAGCATTATTCATTTTTTTGTTTTAACTGATTCTGCTCTTGTTTCCGACAAGTTCTTGCAAGTCTTTAGATCCATGCGGTTTGCATCATGCAGCATCTGTAAAAACAGAGAGCTGTCAAACTCAAACGTCAACTGCTGTTAAGTAGGGTTAGAGAAAAGCAATGACTATATCCTGCGAAGCTTACTTTTCTTTTCATTCCAAATCCTGCTTACTTGGGCACAGAAGGTCTCCGTGGCTCAGAGGCTTTACTTACAAGGCAGTGTCATCTTGCAGCTAATCTTCTGTTCCTCAGTTTTCACAGCTTAATCTCTTTAAATATTCACTTTTTGCAATTGTCAAGCAAAGCCTCCTTAATGCTGCAAATGGCAAGCTGTCTTTTCTGATTTTTAATGTTTAATGTGCTGAGAAAATATTTCCTTGTAGGTGATATAGCTGTAAACGATTAAAGACATTAGTGCTTATCATAATTTGCACATCTCACGTGTGTATGATTCGCACATCTCTGTGATATTTCTCACAGTAAGTAGTGCTGCGTTATTTGGACAGTAGTGTAGTTAATAAAATGCTGAATACATTATATTCCAGAGAGTGGTCTTGCCCTGCTGCAGGAGCAGAGGCTACAAGGGAGAGAGCTGATTGCTAAGTAGTGGGTAAGTTCGGTTAAGTATTTGCTACTTTTATCGCTTAGAGTTTGTAAGGTCTTTCTATGTTAATAGTTTATAAGGGCTATATTCTGTAGTAACGAAGACCAGGAAAGAAGAGCCCGAGAGTAGTAGATTTCATTTGATATCAAGCATCTTTGAAAAGGTTAAACTTAAAAGGATAAGTAATGACAGGAGAGCTCAAAACCGTAGTGTGCTCCTCAGGCTCCATATGGGAAGTTGGGAACACTTCCAGTGCCCAGGGCCAGCATGTGTACGGGAAGTGTTTCCAGCTGCAGCTCCCAGAAGCCCGGATTTCAGAGCTGGAGTGGCAGCTGGGTACACTGTGGACGTATGTGAGGTGGAGAGAATCTTGGATATCACATGTGGAGAGGTGGTCACACCGCAGGTTAAGACTTCACAGGCAAGAAGGGAATGGGTGACCATCAGGTGGAGCAAGAGAACTGGACCGGCAGTGCAGGAACATCCTGCGGCTATTCCTCTGCTAAACTTTGTATATTTTTGAGGGGAATGGCCTTGCAGTTGAAGGGAGTCAGGTACAATTTAATCAATCAAGAGAGACGAAGGTTGAGAGGCGACCTGATAGAGGTTTATAAGATGTTGAGAGGAATAGATAGGGTGGATTCTCGGAGGCTATTTCCCACGGCTGAAATGGTCGCTACAAGAGGACACAGATTTAAGGTGCTGGGAAGCAAGTACGGAGGAGATGTTAACATAGAACATAGAACATTACAGCGCAGAACAGGCCCTTCGGCCCACGATGTTGCGCCGACCAGTTAAAAAACAATGACCCACTAATCTAAACCAATCCCTTTTCGTCCATAAACCTATCCACGGAAACCAATCCCTTTTCGTCCATAAACCTATCCACGGGGTAAGTTTTTCACTCAGAGGGTAGTGAGTGAGTGGAATCAGCTGCCGTCAGTGGTGGTAGAGGCGAACTCGCTGGGGTCTTTTAAAAGACTTCTGGATGAGTATATGGGATCTAATGGCATTGGAAGTTATAGATAGTTCTATGGCTTGGTAGGTATAGATGTGATCGGCGCAACATGTGGGCCGAAGGGCCTGTTTGTGCTGTAGTGTTCTATGTTCTATTAGCAATGCTTACTCAGAACCCCAGGTTTTGGTTTTGCCAGGGTCACTCAACTCCTGACCTCAGTACAGCCTAGTTTCAAATATGGAGGGGTGATTTGATTGAGGTGTACAGATTTACGAGGGGGGAGATAGACTGGACAGGATAAAATTGTTTCCCTTGGTGGAAAATTCTGGAAACAGTGAACATAGAGAAGAAACATGGCAAATGGTGTAATGGGGACCTGAGGAAGTTTTGTGTACACGGGGGAGGGCGGTGGTTGTTGTCTGAAATTCACTGCCCAAGTTAGTGGTGGAGACAGAGACCTAAACTCTTTTAAAAAGCATCCGGATCTACACCTTAAGTGTTGTAAGCTACAGGGCTACGGACCAGGTGCAGGAAAGTGGGATTGGAAAGGGCACCTGGGTATCCTGTGGCTGGCACAGATAAGATGGGCAGAAAGGCCTGCTTCTGTCCTATAACTTTTTTAGGGTTCTATGGAAAAAACAGCAGAACTCTGGTCACTGGAGGTCAGTTATCTCAATTCTGGGACATCTCTGGAGGAGTCCTTCAGGGTAGCGTCCCAGGCCTAACCATCTTCAGCTGCTTCATCAATGACCTTCCCTCCCATCATTAGGTCAGAAGCAGGGACGATCATTAATGACTGCACAATGTTCAATATCATTTATGATGTCTCAGATACTGAAACATGTCCAGATTCAAATGCAGCAAGACCGGGACAATATCCAGGTTTGGGCAGGCCAGTGGCAAATACTATTTGCATCACACATGTCAAAGATCAAAGACCAAAGAAAATTACAGCACAGGAACAGGCCCTTCGGCCCTCCAAGCCTGCACCAACCATGTTGCCCGACTTAACTAAAACCCCCTACTCTTCCAGGAACCATATCCCTCTATTTCCATCCTATTCATGTATTTGTCAAGATGCCTCTTAAAAGTCACTACCGTATCCGCTTCCACTACCTCCCCACTACACTCTGTATAAAAAATCTGCCTCATACATCTCGTTTAAACCTTGCCCCTAGTAATTGACTCTTCCACCCTGGGAAAAAGCTTCTGACTTTCCACTCTGTACATGCCTCTCATAATCTTGTAGACTTCAATCAGGTCACCCATCAACCTCTGTCATTCCAGTGAGAACAAACCAAGTTTCTCCAACCTCTCCTTATAACTATTGCCCTCCATACCAGGCAACATCCTGGTAAATCTTTTCTGTACCCTCTCCAAAGCCTCCACATCCTTCTGGTAGTGTGGCAACAAGAATTGAACACTATATTCCAAGTGCGGCCTCACTAACGTTCTATAAATGTCAACATGATTTGCCAATTTTTAAACTCAATGCCCCGGCTGATGAAGGCAAGCATGCCGTATGCCTTCTTGACTACCTTCTCCACTTGCATTGCCACTTTCAGTGTACCTGTACACCCAGATCCCTTTGCCTATCAATACTGTTTAAGGTTCTGCCATTTACTGTATATTTCCTATGTGTATTAGACTTCCCAAAATGCATCACCTCACATTTGTCTGGATTAAACTCCATCTGCCATCTCTCTGCCCAAGTCTCTTACTGACCTGTATCCTGCTGTATCCTCTGATGGTCCTCATCGCTATCCGCCAATCCACCAACCTTAGTGTCGTCTGCAAACTTACTAATCAAACCAGTTGTATTTTCCTCCAAATCATTTATATAACAAACAGCAAAGGTCCTAGCAAGGCCTGAGGAACACCACTTCTCACAGCATCTCACCAGGTACTCTGGTTTCCTTCCTTAATGTCCCAAGGTGTGTAGTTTAGGTGGATAAGCTGTGGGAAATGTGTTATGAGGATAGGGTGGGGAACAGGGACTGGATAAGATACTCCGAGTCAGTGCAGACTCAGTGGGCCAAATGGCCTCTTTTGCACTGTAGGGATTTTATGATACTTTCTCACAAATCCATGATCAATAATTCATATAGAAAAGAAATGAAACACGCCATTTGTTTACCATCAAAGTGGATTTAATCGATCAAGATTGTGTTCTGCCAATGTGTCCTAAATCATAGAATCCCTACGTTTCAGAAGGAGGACATTCGGCCCATCGAGCCTGCACTGACAACAATCTCACCCAGGCCCTACCCTCATATCACCATATATTTACCCTGCTAATCCCCCTGACACTAAGGGGCAATTTAGCATGGCCAATCAACCTAACCTGCACATCTTTGGCTATGGGACAGAATCAGAGCAAACCCACACAGACACAGGGAGAACATGCAAACTTCACACAGACAAACACCCAAGGCTGGAATCAAACCTGGCTCCCTGGCGCTGTGAGGCAGCAGTGCTAACCACAGTGCCACCGTGCCACCCTAATGAGTCACATGTGGTTCCTGAAGCCAGAAGCTACAGACCCCTGGTCTAGATTATACGCTTGAGTCCAGGAGTGCCCTGGTTTCCTCCCACAGTCTGAAAGGTGTGCTAGTTAGATGAATTGACCGTGCTAAATTCTCCCTCAGTGTACCCGAATAAGCAGCGGACTGTGGCGACTAGGGAATTTCCCCAGAAACTTCATTGCAGTGTTAATGTAAGCCTATTAATAAATAAAACTTTAATCTATACTCCAGAAAACTTTACTAAACTGATAGATTCAGCGATCACGTTAATTAATATCCATGAGTTTTCTCTGAAGAGCTAAATTGCGGTGTGAGTAAAAAAAAACACAATTTAAGAAACATTCTCTCTAAAATCCTCTGCAAGCTGCAACAAAACCCACTTTCAATATTTTTTTTTCACATGCGCTCCTCACACCCGCCTGGTAACATTTCCATTCTTATAGTCCTTAATTAATGGAATGACTTGTGCTTAATGTTGCCGGGGGGGGTCATGAGAAGTGTCTGCAGCAGTGCCAGAGCAACTTCCACCACCCAGAAAGTCAAATAAATCACAGGCTGCTTGCCTGTGGCTGGATTAATATTGCATGAATGGGATTATATAGCTGGGTGGGGAGAGAGAGGGACGGGAGGGTGTTGGGTGGGGATAGGTGTAGTTCTATTCCTGGCTCACTTGCACCTGTTCTCTCATTACGAATTACATCTGTTGTAGAACAGCTGTTTGATGTTGTAGTCTGGGCTAACCACATGAGCAGGTAGTGCTTTTTAGCTTCCAGCCCAATGTTGGCCATAACTTGCCTGAACACTTTGTTTCATCTGCAGCACTCCAGCACTCAGCACCCTGACATTAAAACGATACCAGCCAACGGCAATGCTGCAATATAAAGATGGCACCGGAGAGAGGCGACTTGTTGCAAGCTGTGCCCAGCTTACCTTTTTATTCTATCTTTCACTCTTGTTCTATGCTTCTAAAATTGTATTCTAACTCTTTTAATCTCTCTACTTTTAAATGGATCTACTTCGCATTAAGTTGATCTTTCTCTACACCCTAGCTACGCCTAATTCTGCACTCTGTCCCTTCCTTCTCTATGAACGGTATGCTTTGTCTGTATAGCACGCAAGAAACAATACTTTTCACTGTATACTAATACATGTGACAATAATAACTCAAATCGAAATGAGGCAGTTTCATTTTCTCTTTTGTTCATTTGTGGGGCATGGAAGCCACTGGCTGGCCAGAATTTATTACAGTAAGAAGTCTGACAACACCAGGTTTAAGTCCAACCGATTTATTTGATAGTAAACTCACAAGCTTTCAAGGTTCCCCTCCTTGTCAGGTGAAGAGGGGATCCTCGAAAGCTTGTGAGTTTCCTATCAAATAAATCGGTTGGACTTAAACCCGGTGTTGTCAGACTTCTTACTGTGTTTATCCCCCCCCACCCCCGTCCAACGCCGGCATCTCCACATCAGAATTTATTATCCATTCCTAGTTGCTTTGAGCTGAGTGTCTCACTCGGCCATTCCAGAGGGCAAAGATCATAGATCACAGAATCTGACAGTGCAGAAGGAGGCCATTTGGCCCATCAAGTCTGCACCGACCACAATCCCACCCAGGACCCATCCCCGTAACTCTAAGTATTTATCCTAGCTAGTCCCACTGACACTAAGGGGCTGTTTAGTTTTGCCAGTCCACCTAACCTGCACGTTTTTGGACTGCGGGAGGAAACCGGAGCACCCGGAGGAAACCCACGCAGACACAAGAAGAACGTGCAGCCTCTGCAGGGATAGTGACCCAAGCCGGGAATTGAACCCGGGTCCCTGGTGCTGTGAGGCAGCAGTGCGAACCACTGTGCCACCATCCTACCTGAGGTCAATAGGCCTTCCCATTGTCCGCCCCTTGTCTGCTCCAATTCTACTGGCACGCAGGACATTAAAATTCCGGCCAGTGGGCTGGATACTCTCCTTATATGCTGTAACAATTCTATGATTATGTGATCTACCCCAGCACCACTCCCCTGCACTATCCCCTCATCCCTTAATGTCATTGGTATCTAGAAAGGTACCAACTTTTGTTTTAAACATATTCAATGACTAACCTTCTGTAGCCCTCTGAGGTAGAGAATTCCAAAGATTCAAAGATAGGGATTCATCTTCTGACTGAAGAAATTCCTCCTCATCTTGGTCCTAAATGGCTTGCATCTTATTCTGAAATGGTGTCCTCTGCTTTTAGACAGTCCCGGGGGAAAGATCCCTCCTGCATTTACCCCGTCGAGCTCTGAAAGGCTTCAGTAAGATGAAGTTAGACTTGCCCTGGTACATTTAGATTCTTTTCATTCATTTGCAGGAAGTGGGGCTGAGAGCAAAGCCAGCATTTGTTGTCCATCCTAAACTGTCCTTAACTGCGTGTCTTACTGAGACAGATCAGAGGAAAGTTAAAAATCAGTTATGTTGCTGTGCATCCAGAGTCATAAGTGGGCCCAAAGAGATTCACTAATGTCTCTTGAGGGTCTGACCTAGATGTGACACCAGAGCCACAGTAATGTGGTTGACTCTCAACTGCCCTCTAAACAAAGACAACTAGGGATGGGCAATAAATGCTGGACAGGCAGCAATGCCCATGTCCCATGAATGAATAAAAAAAAGAACTATCCTAAAAGTGAACCAGGCGTGTTTTTAACCACAAACTGGTAATCTCGGATGACACCAAGATTGGGGGAACGGCAAATTGTGTTGAGAGTCTGCAGAAGGATCTAGATAGGCTGGGCGAATGGGCCAGGAAATGGCAAATGGAATTTAATGTTGGCAAGTGCGAGGTGGTCCACTTTGGAAGGAAGAATGGTAGGAAGGACTATTACTTACGTGGCGAAAAACTGCAGCAGGCGACGGTGCAGAGGGACCTCGGGGTCCTTGTGCATGAGTCGCAAAAACCCAGCTTGCAGGTGCAGCAGGTGGTCAGGAAGGCGAATGGGATGCTGGCCTTCACAGCGAAGGGGATTGAACATAAAAGTAGGGAGGTCTTGCTGCAGCTGTATAGGGCATTGGTGAGGCCGCAGCTGGAGTACTGTGTGCAGTTTTGGGCGCCGCACCTGCGCAAGGATATTTTGGCCTTGGAGGGAGTGCAGAGGAGGTTTACTAGGCTGATACCGGAGTTGAGGGGGTTGAGCTATGAGGAGAGGCTGAATGAACTAGGCTTGTACTCGTTGGAGTTTAGAAGAATGAGGGGAGATCTCATTGAGACGTATAAGATGATGAATGGGATGGATAGGATAGAGGTGCAGAGACTCTTCCCGCTCAAAAAAGACAGTAGGACTAGGGGGCACAGCCTCAAGATAAAGGGGGGGCGTTTTAGAACGGAGTTGAGGAGGAACTTCTTCACTCAAAGGGTGGTGAATCTCTGGAATTCTCTACCCGTTGAAGTGGTGGAGGCTGCCTCGCTAAATATTTTCAAGAAGCGGGTTGATGGGTTTTTGATAAGAGAGGGGATTAAGGGTTATGGGGAGAGAGCCGGAAAGTGAAACTGAGCCACGACAGATCAGCCATGATCTTATTGAATGGCGGGGCAGGCTCAAAGGGCCAGATGGCCTACTCCTGCTCCTATTTCTTATGTTCTTATGTTCTTATGTACTTGGTCACCATTACTCATCCTAGCTTTTTATTCCAGATCTTCTTTTGGTGAATTGATTTTCAAATTGTGTATTGAAAGAGAAATATAGGGAAGGAAAGAAAATCTGGCAGTGGAACCAATAGGCAACAGCTTGCTTTTCTCGTCTGAGTTGTCACGTAGTCAACAGAACAGAAAATTTCACCCATAAATTGCCCAAAACAATGATTTCTTTTGCAGTCATCTGTTCACATGGTACCTTATCAAATATCGCTTAAAAATCTAAATGCACTATTCTACTCATTCCCCTTTATCCACCCTTTTTGTTTTATCATCAAAGAACTCTACCAAATTACACAAAACCATGTTGACTCTGCTTAATTTTATTATGATTTTCCTGAATGATGGATGTTCCCTAATGACAGATGTTTGGCTAAGGGTGGCTGAAGGGGAAAGACTAAAAGTAGTGCATTAGTTTTCCAAATAGAAGTAGTTATGGACAATATATTCACATGGAGAGAGGATTGCTCAATTAAAAGCATCCTCAGATTGACCCCCGGTTCCGCATCTCTCAACATCAGGAACATCATTCTGGCATCTTCGCTGTCTAGTCCTGTTAGAAATTGATAGGTTTCTATGAGTTTCCCCCCTCACTCTTCTGAACAACAGAGAACACAATCCTAACTGACTCAATCTCTCCTATAACTCAGCCCTGCCATCCCAGGAATCAGCATGGTAACCTCCTCTGCACTCCATCTAGAACAAGAACATCCTTCCTCATAAAGGAGGCCAAAACTGCACACGATGATTGATGCACATAGATTCAAAGCAATCATCCAACCACTTAAATATACAACAGTAACATTCATGTTTCTGAATTGGAGAATTGTTTTCTCCCATTCTTGAAACTTCAGTGCAAAATCAGCATGAGAGCTCTTGTGCAGTACTGGGGGAATGCTACAAGGATGGCTGTGCTATTTTGCTGATGAACATGTCACACAATCACACAATCACAGAGTACTACAGTGCAGGAGAGGCCCTTTGGCCTATCAATTCTGCACAGACACATGAAAAACCCTGACCTGCCCACCTAATCTCACTTGCTAGCAGAATCACAGAATATCATCGTCTTCATCGGCCATAAAGGATCCTACAGCGTTATATAGAAGGTAAGGAACATCAGAGCAGGAATAAGTCATTTGGCCCATCGAGGCCACCCCACCATTCAATTAGATTATGGCTGATCATGGGAGATCATGGGGTCATGGCTGATATTTATCCTTTGACCATTATTAATAAATAAAGATGACTGTCTGTTCATGATCACACTGAAGCATGTGAGTGCTTGCTGTGTTCAAATTGACTGCCATATTTTTACATTACAACAACGACTCCAATTCAAAAATACTTCATTGGCTGTAAAGCACTTTTTGTCCTGAAATTAAGGAAGGTGCTATATAAATGAGAGCTTAACTTTTTTTGATGAGGCATATTTTCATCTTTGTCAAACAGAGTAGATCAAGGAGTCCTTCCTTACACCAACCCTTCCTTCCTTTCTTTCCTCCCTCCCTCTGTCCCTCCTCCTCCACTCCATCCTTCCTCCCTGCCTCACACCACCCTCCCTCACCCATTTAAAAGCTGTTCGGGATTAGCAAATATACTGGAGGGTGCCACGGGATCACAATGGTTAGCATCGCTGCCTCACAGCGCCAGGGACTCAGGTTTGACTCCGGCTTTGAGGGACTGTGTGGAGTTTCCATGTTCTCCCCATGTATGTGTGGGTTTCCTCGGGGTGCTCCGGTTTCCTCCCACACTCCAAAGATGCGCAGGTTAGGTGGATTGGCCATTCTAAATTTGCCCCTTAGTGACCCAAGGTTGTAGGTTAATAGGGTAAATGCATAAGGTTACAGGGCTAGGGCTTGGGTAAGATGCTCTTCTGGGAGAGTCAGTGCAGACTTGAAGGGCCAAATGGCCTCCTTCAGCATTGCAGGGGTTCTATGATTCTAAGTAAGGTTTTCTGTGAATGCAATTTACGCAGATTGGTATTTTAATTTGGAATGAATTCTGGGACGGAGAAATAATAGAGAGCATTCATGAAATCTGACAGTTAGATTGAGTATGAGTGAGTTGCTGAACTGTAACTCCTGAGGCTCCTGTAGCTACAATGAGTGTCAGGCTGTCAGACAGGGGACATGTACAAATTCCCAGACTTTCTTTTGTTTGTACTCAGGAGTATGGACTGGGGGAGGAGTGGGAGAGGGAGCTGGGTGTCCTGTCAATCTCAGCAGAATCACTGAGGATGGGCTGGTTGCATTGACGAAATCGTTGGCTCTTAATTAGTGAGGCTGGACAGATTATTGGAGACAATGGGGCTGATTTTAACCCTCCCTGTCTGGCAGGAAGTGGCAGTTATAATGGAACATGAGACTTACCTCCTGCCCCGATTTACTCATCCAGACAGCTTCTTCTCCTCCAATCCCAGTCCTTTTTGGGTCAATGAATTGAAGACGTTATTAAAAAATCAATCCTTCCTCCTGGTACTGTTCCTGCAATACTCTAAAGAATTTCACTTAGTTATTTCTGCCTCTTCATTGACACGAATCATTTTGTGTACAGACATCAGATGGTTTTGAAAATCTCACTCATTTTAATGTATTGTATTTTAACATAAATGTGTTTTAGTGCATGGTCTGATTGATATAAGTATTGGCATATTTACCTGTTATGTTGCTTGAATGCATCACAATATTTAAATCTGTTGTAATAGTTAAATTGTTTGCTTTATTTATTTAAGCACATTTATTTAAGGAAAATTTCACAGTAACTTTGTTGTAGTGTTAATGTAAGCCTTACTTGTGACCAATAAATAAACTTTACATGTATTTACTCCATTAATTCTCCTAACCTTTGGACCTTTAACATTGCCAATCCACCTAACCACACATCTTTGGACAGTGGGAGGAAACCGGAGTACTCAGAGGAAGCCCACGAAGACACGAGGATGACGTGCAGACTCCACACAGACTGTGACCCAAGCCAGGAATTGAACCAGGGTCCCTCCTCTGCACTCCCTCCAAGGCCAAAATATCCTTGCGTGATTTGACACTGAGTTCATACCCTTTCATTTAACCTCTTCGTTGAACAGTGATTAGCACTGCTGCCTCACAGTGCCAGGGACACGAGTTCGATTCCAGACTTGGGACACTGTCTGCATGAAGATTGCACATTCTCCTCGGGCCTGCGTGGGTTTCCTCCGAGTGCTCCAGTTTCCTCCCACAGTCCAAAGACGTGCGGCTTAGGTTGATTGGCCATGCTAAATTGCTGCTCAGAGATGGGGGGGTTAACAGGGTGAATGAGGGTTACGGGGCTTGGGCCTGGGTGAGATTGTGTTTGGTGCAGATTTGATGGGCCAAATGGCCTCCTTCTGCACTGTAGGATTCTATGAATGGAACACACAGCAAATCTCTCCCCTGTTTTCTTCTCCATCCTTTAATCTGATTGATTAAGGAGATACAACTATTTCACCCAGGTGCCCTTGTGCCCTCAGTGCAATGTCTCCAGTTCATATTTCCAACACCGCTGTGACAACATTTCATTAAAACTTAATTTGCACAAATGAGACATAGTACATGATAACCCACTCCAGCGACATCTGGTCCAGCTGGATATTATCTTATATTTAAATATGCTAGCACATATGGTATTGTGCATTTAACTCATAGAATAATTGAATAATAAGTTTAGTTATTAGAGTTTACATTAACACTGCAATAAGTTACTGTGAAAAATCCCCTAGTCACCACACTCCAGCGTCTGTTCAGGTACACTGAGGGAGAAGTTAGCATGGCCAATGCACCTAACCAGCATGCCTTTTGGACTGTAGGCAGAAACCCACGCAGGCACAGGGAGAATGTGCAGACAGTGGCCCAAGCAGGGAATCGAACCCAGGCAGGAGTGCAACCACTGTGACATCATGCTGCCCTACACACAGGAGGCTCAGGATGAAGCAGGGGGTAAATATTTGGCCCATTGCACCTCCGCCATCTCTTTGAGAAACAGGCCAAATTCGTCCCTCTGCCCAGCTCCACAGCCAAGTATTTTTTTTTCCGTTTTGAAAGTTGTGATTGAATCTGCTTCACTTTTGGAAATGTATTCCCAGATCACAACATCTCACCGAGTGGAAACTCTCATTCCCTCCAGCAGCGGCAACTGTTGCGGCTGAGGGAAATTTTTTGGCTGGTGGCAAAAAAGATCAGTTTCCCAACGGCGGAACGAATATTGGAATTTTGTTCTTCCAACTTTCAAGGCATCAAGTCTCTTGACAAACAATGTTGGAACCCCCCCATTTGCCTGCATTAACATATCACAAATGCTTGTTAATAGCCACTTTGCCAGAATGAAGTTCATCGACCAAATTAGGCTCCCAGCCAGTGGGTAATTAGAACATTTAGTTTTACGTCTGTATTTAAGTGGTGCGGACCTAGAGAACTTTACTTCAGCCATGGCATTGAGGTGGCCACACTTGGATGCCAGATGCGGGGAGGAATTGCTGAACCCTCACAGGTTGTTTCTGTCTCCTTGACATTGTTGGTGGCATGCTGGTACAGTGGCTAGCATTGCTGCCTCACAGTGATACCAGAGTTGAGGGGGTTGAGCTATGAGGAGAGGCTGAATAAACTGGGCTTGTACTCGTTAGAGTTTAGAAGAATGAGGGGAGATCTCATTGAGACGTATAAGATGATGAATGGGATGGATAGGATAGAGGTGGAGAGACTCTTCCCGCTCAAAAAAGACAGTAGGACTAGGGGGCACAGCCTCAAGATAAAAGGGGGGCGGTTTAGAACGGAGTTGAGGAGGAACTTCTTCACTCAAAGGGTGGTGAATCTCTGGAACTCTCTGCCCGTTGAAGTGGTGGAGGCTACCTCGCTAAATATTTTTAAGACGCGGGTTGATGGGTTTTTGATAAGAGAGGGGATTAAGGGTTATGGGGAGAGGGTGGGAAAGTGGAACTGAGCCACGACAGATCAGCCATGATCTTATTGAATGGCGGGGCAGGCTCGAAGGGCTAGATGGCCTACTCCTGCTCCTATTTCTTATGTTCTTATGTTCTTAAGATGATGAATGGGATGGATAGGATAGAGGTGGAGAGACTCTTCCCGCTCAGAAAGGACAGTAGGACTAGGGGGCACAGCCTCAAGATAAAGAGGGGGGGGAGCGGTTTAGAATGGAGTTGAGGAGGAACTTCTTCACTCAAAGGGTGGTGAATCTCTGGAATTCTCTGCCCGTTGAAGTGGTGGAGGCTGCCTCGCTAAATATTTTTAAGACGCGGGTTGATGGGTTTTTGATAAGCGAGGGGATTAAGGGTTATGGGGAGAGGGCGGGAATGTGGAACTGAGCCACGACAGATCAGCCATGATCTTATTGAATGGCGGGGCAGGCTCGAAGGGCTAGATGGCCTACTCCTGCTCCTATTTCTTATGTTCTTATGTTCACATCCAGAAAGAGAAATGGAATGTGCAATGTAGATTGGATTACAAAGTGCCACAGAAAGGAAGAAAACATTTATAAATTGACATCAGACCAGAAGAAACTACAACAGGTCATGAATGTAACCCAGTACATCACGCAAAGCAGCCTCCCATCCATTGACACACGGTAGCACTGTGGTTAGCACTGTTGATTCACAGCACCAGGGACCTGGGTTCGAATCCCAGCTTGGGTAAAACTCCATTTGCCTATGTGGAATTTGCACATTCTCCCCATGTCTGCGTAGATCCCCTCTGGGTCTGACTTCCTCTTACATTCTGGAAGACGTGCTGGTTAGCTGCAATGACCCGAAAAGGTGCCAGACCGTGGCGACTAGGGAACTTTCACAGGAACTTCACTGCAATGTTAATGTAAGTCTTATTGGTGACTAATAAATAAACTTAACTTTATTGACACTGTCTACACTTCCTGCTGCCTTGGAAAAGCAACCAGCATAATCAGGGACCACAGCTTCCACCTTCTGCTAGGAAAAAGATATAAAGGTCACGTACCAACCGACTCAAGAACAGCCTCTTCGCTGCTGCCAGTAGACTTTTGAATGGATATATGGTAATATTAAGTTGATCTTTCTCTACACCCTAGCTATGACTGTAACACTGCATTCTGCTCTTTCCTTTTGTTATCCGTTATGTACTCTATGAACGGTATGCTTTGTCTGGATAGTGCGCAAGAAACAATACTTCTCATTGTATCCCAATACATGTGACAATAGGGCAGTGGGGTGGCACAGTTTGCATTGCTGTCTCACAGCGCCAGGGACCCAGGTTTGAATCCAGGTTGTGTCTGTATGGAGTCTGCATGTTTTCCCCACGTCTGCATGGGTTTCCTCCGGGTGTTCCGGTTTCCTCCCACAGTCCAAAAGACATGTTGGTTAGGTGCATTAGCCGTGCTAAATTCGCCTTCAGGACAGTTGCCAGAGGAGATTTTCACAGTAACTTCATTGCAGTGTTAATGCAAGCTTACTCGTGATACTAATAACTGATTTTATGAACTTACAATAATAAATCAAATCAAATTGAAAATCTGTTACTGCAGCTCACATGTTGAAGGAACAGATCTGCACACTTTTACGCAATTATTAATTATAATGTTGTTAAGAGGGTAATGTTAGTTTTTGAAAAATTCAGTTATGGGCTTCACTGGCTAGACCTGCATTTATTGCCCATGCCTAATTGCCCTTGAGAATGTGGTGTTGAGCTGTCTTCTTGAACTGCTGCAGTCCTTGTGGCATAGGTACACCTATAGTGCTGTTAGGCAGTGCGCTCCAGGATATTCACCCAGTAACAGTGAAGAAACAGTGATATAACTCAAAGTCAGGATAGTAACTTGGAGGGGAACTGGCAAGTGGTTGTGTTCCCATGTGTCTGCTGCCACTATCTTTCTGATGGTGGTGGTTATTGTTTTTGGACTGTGCTGCCTAAGTAGGCCTGTTGTTTGTACTACCTTGCTGCGCACAAATTGACTGCCAATTCTCCTCCAAATCAAAATGACTGCACTTCAGAAGTATTCCATTGGCTGGGAAGTGTTTTGGGATGTCCCGAGGTTGTTATTATAAATGTATGTCTTTCTTTAAATAGAATTGTGGGATCCTTTACATCCATCTGAGAGAGCGTATGGGACATAATTTCATCCAAAAAACACACCCGCCAGTGGTGCGACACTATGTCAATGGGAGGATCAGCCTGAGTTTTGTGCACAAGTCACTGCAGTAGAACCTGAACTCAAAATAATCTAACTTAGAGATGAGGCCACTATCCACCGAGACACAGATGGCATTCTGCTACACTCCTGATAGATATCTGTGCTTTGTCTCCAAATTCAATGGAGCTGTACTTTTAGCAGTTTCAAACAATTAACAATCAAAACATTAATTAATAACTGGTTATGCCGAACTGTGTGGTGAGATATAAGTTACAGCTGCACTTGTGTAAACGTTGCTGAATGGAAGGCAGCAAGCCTCTATTGATACTTAATAGCTTAATGGCTCTTCCCAGTGTTTGTAATGGAAACACATCCAAGGCGCGCTGTAGACCTCCCACTCATTCCACCTGTTCCATCAGCTTGTCAGTGCTTGAAATTTGGCTGAGTGCTTTGGGGTTTCTTCACAGTTAGAATGCCACGGTTTCTGTTATGGTCTCGAGTGCATCTCGGCTGCCAGATAGAGAAATGTTTCCTCTGCCAACCAGCCCCTGCTCACCAGGGGAGTGACGGGCGCTGAATTAAAACATGCCATCTCTTTTGTTAATTCAGAAACACTACTAAAATTAATTTGGCGTTGTTGTACATGCTGCTTTCGATGTTGATTGAAAGAATGTGGTTGCTGTCAGTGTGGAGTTTGCATGTTCTCCCCGTGCCTGCATGGGTCTCCTCCAGACACTTCGATTCCCTTCCATAGTCCAATGATGTGCGGGTTAGGATGACTTACAATGCTAAATCATCCCTCAGTGTCATAAATTGTATGGGTTAGGAGGATTAGCAGGGTGAGTGCATGGGCTATGGGTATAGGGCGAGAGAGGGTTCCCCCTGGTTGCTGCAGTTTCCTCCCACAATCCACAAGACATGCATGGTATTGGTTATGCTAAATTTTCCCTCAGTGTATCCAAACGGGCGCCGGAGCGTGGTGACTAGTGGACTTTCACTTCATTGCATTGTTAATGTAAGCCTACTTGTGACACTAATAAATAAACTTAAACAACGTATGTAGATTAGGGGGATTAGTGGTGTAAATGTATGGGTTAAAGGGATAGACACAGTAAGAAGTCTGACAACACCAGGTTTAAGTCCAACCGATTTATTTGATAGTAAACTCACAAACTTTCGAGGTTTACCTCTTCGTCAGGTGAATGAAGAGTTCTGGCCTCAGACAGAGCATATAAAGCACAGACAGTTTACAGATTACTGATTAGAATGCGAATCTTTACACCTAACCTGCTATTCAAGTCTTAAAGTGGCTAACAATGCGAATGGAAGGAGCACTGATCACAGGTTAAAGAGATGTGTATTGTCTCCAGACAGTACAGTAAGTGAGGTTTTGCAAACCCAGGCAAGTCATGGGGGTTACAGATAGTGCGACATGAACTCAAGATCCCTGTTGAGACCGTCCTCATGTGTGCAGAACTTGGCTATCAGTCTCTGCTCAGCGACTCTGCACTGTCATGTGTCGTGAAGGCCGCCTTGGAGAATGCTTACCCGAAGGTCAGAGGCTGAATGCCTGTGACCACTGAAGTGTTCGCCAACAGGAAGGGAACAGTCTTGCCTGGTGATTGTCGAGCGATGTTCATTCATCCGTTGTCGTAGTGTCTGCATGGTCTCCCAATGAGCTATGAGGAGAGGCTGAATAAACTAGGCTTGTACTCGTTAGAGTTTAGAAGAATGAGGGGAGATCTCATTGAGACGTATAAGATGATGAATGGGATGGATAGGATAGGGGTGGAGAGACTCTTCCCACTCAGAAAGGACAGTAGGACTAGGGGGCACAGCCTCAAAATAAAGGGGGGGCGGTTTAGAACGGAGTTGAGGAGGAACTTCTTCACTCAAAGAGTGGTGAATCTCTGGAATTCTCTGCCCGTTGAAGTGGTGGAGGCTACCTCGCTAAATGTTTTTAAGACGCGGGTTGATGGGTTTTTGATAAGCGAGGGGATTAAGGGTTATGGGGAGAGGGCGGGAATGTGGAGCTGAGCCATGACAGATCAGCCATGATCTTATTGAATGGCGGGGCAGGCTCGAGGGGCCAGATGGCCTACTCCTGCTCCTATTTCTTATATTCTTATGTTCTTATGTTCTTATGTACCATGCTTCGGGACATCTTTTCTTGCAACGTATCAGGTAGGCAACGTTGGCCGAGTTGCAAGTGTATGTACCGTGTACCTGGGGGATGGTGTTCTCATGTGTGATAATGTCATCCATGTCAATGATCCGGCATGTCTTGCAGAGGTTGCTGTGCAGGGTTGTGTGGTATTGTGGTCACTGTTCTCCTGAAGGCTGGGTAGTTTGCTGCAAACAATGGTCTGTTTGAGGTTGTGTGGTTATCTGAAAGCAAGAAGTGGGGGTGTGGGGATGGCCCTGGCAAGATGTTCATCTTCATCAATGATACGTTGAAAACTCCGGAGAAGATGTCGTAGCTTCTCTGCTCCGAGGAAGTGCTGGACGACGAAGGGTATTCTGTCCACTGTGTCCCGTGTTTGTCTTCTGAGGAGGTCGGTACGGTTTTTCGCTGGGGTGCATCGGAACTGTCGATCGAGGAGTCGTAAAGGGATAGACACAGTACTCACTGTGTTTACCCCAGTCCAATGCCGCCATCTCCACATCTTAAAGGGATAGGGCAGGGGATGGGCCTGGTAAGGTGCTCTGTCGGAGAGTTGGTGCAGACATGATGGACCAAATGGCCTCCTTCTGCACTGTAAGGATTCTATGATTTCGATGAAATGTCAGTTGCTGGGGGCGTAGATTTAAGATTAAAGGGGGAAAGTTTAAAGGAGATGTAAGAGGCAATTTTTTTTACACAAAGAATGCTAAGTGCTTGGAATACGCTGCCAGAGGAGGTGGTAGAAGTAGATGCAATAGCAATGTTTAAGAGGCAAGTTGACAGATACATGACTGGGTGGGGAATAGAGCGATCCAGACTGTGTAGAGACAAAGGGAAGTTTGGGAAGGTGTCATGTATCACTACAGGCTTGGTGGGCTGACGGCCTATTCCTGTACTGTATTGTTCTTTATTCTTTGTTCTTTGATACTTGTGGGTTTTGTAGAAAACAACAAGCAGGTTTATTAAGAGCTGTACGGGGGCCAGGAAAAGCATGCCCAAAATCTTTCAGGAAACGTTTGTGAAAGCATTGTTAATCAAGATGTTCATCTGTTTTAAATGTTATTTTCTTTTCTCTTTATTTTAATAAATGTTTAACTTTAATATTTAAAATAATCACAATTGGTTTGAAAGTTATTTATCTTGGCTTCAGATACCTCCTCGTAATGAACAAATTGCAAACCATTATGGTAGCTTGTTTCAAGTTTCCCTTTTGGATTTAGACAGCCTGGCATTCACCATGTGACATGCCATAACAATAATATTATGTCAACTATTCTCCACAGAATAGCCCGACCAGTCTGCTCTTGTGTTTATACTCCATCAGTTTACTCCCATTTGATAGAAATGTATAAAATTCTTTGCACGTTTGGCAATATAGAGGTTTTGAAACTGACTTCCCCTGCCTGCAATTAGGGGAAATTGTCTCAGGACAAGGTCTTGACTATTTATGATTGAGACATAGGGAGATTTCTTTGCTCAGAGGGTTGTGAATCTTTGGAATTCTCTATCTGTACATGCTCAGTTGATGATTACACTCGAGACTGAGATTGATAGGCCCTTCAGCACCAAAGGAATTCAGAACATGGGGATAGAGAGGAAAGTGGAGTTGATGGGCCTGATAATTATTGAATAAAGAGACAAGGGAGCTTCTGGCCTTTGGGTGGCACGGTGGCACGGTGGTTAGCGCTGCTGCCTCACAGCATCAGGGACCTGGGTTTGATTCCCAGCTTGGGCCTATGCAGATTCTGCACATTCTCCCCATGTTTGCGTGGGTTTCCTTCAGGTGCTTCGGTTTCCTCCCACTGTCCAAAGATGTGTGGGTTGGGTGGATTGCCCATGTTAATTGCCCCTTAGTGTCAGGAGGACTAGCTGGGGTGAATGTATGGGGTTATAGGAATGGGGCCTGGGTGGGATTGTAGTTGGTGCAGACTCGATGGGCCAAATGGCCTCCTTCTGCACTGTAGGGATTTAGAACATAAGAACATAAGAAATAGGAGCAGGAGTAGGCCATCTGGCCCTTCGAGCCTGCCCCGCCATTCAATAAGATCATGGCTGATCTGTCGTGGCTCAGTTCCACATTCCCGCCCTCTCCACATAACCCTTAATCCCCTCTCTTATCAAAAACCCATCAACCCGCGTCTTAAAAATATTTGGCGAGGTAGCCTCCACCACTTCAACGGGCAGAGAATTCCAGAGATTCTGGAATCCCCTTTGAGTGAAGAAATTCTTCCTCAACTCCGTCCTAAACCGCCCTCCCTTTATCTTGAGGCTGTGCCCCCTAGTCCTACTGTCCTTTCTGAGCGGGAAGAGTCTCTCCACCTCTATCCTATCCATCCCATTCATCATCTTATACGTCTCAATGAGATCTCCCCTCATTCTTCTAAACTCTAACGAGTACAAGCCTAGTTTATTCAGCCTCTCTTCATAGCTCAACCCCCTCAACTCCGGCATCAGCCTAGTAAACCTCCTCTGCACTCCCTCCAAGGCCAAAATATCCTTGCGTGAGTACAGCGCCCAAAACTGCACACAGTACTCCAGCTGCGGCATCACCAATGCCCTATACAGCCGCAGCAAGACCTCCCTACTTTTATATTCAATCCCCCTCGCTATGAAGGCCAGCATCCCATTCGCCTTCCTGACCACCTGCTGCACCTGCAAGCTGGGTTTTTGCGACTCATGCACAAGGACCCCGAGGTCCCTCTGCACCGTCGCCTGCTGCAGTTTTTCTCCACGTAAGTAACAATCCTTCCTACCATTATTCCTACCAAAGTGGACCACCTCACACTTGCCAACATTAAATTCCATTTGCCAGTTCCTGGCCCATTCGCCCAGCCTATCTAGATCCTTCTGTAGACTCTCCACACCCTCCGCGCAATTTGCCATTCCACCAATCTTGGTGTCATCAGCAAATTTCGACACCACACACTCGGTTCCCTCCTCCAGATCATCTATATAAATGGTAAATAGCTGAGGCCCCAGCACCGACCCCTGGGGCACTCCACTAGTCACCAACCGCCAATCCGAATAGCACCCATTGACCCCCACTCTCTGCCTCCTATTTGACAACCAGTCCTCTATCCACGCTAACACCCTACCCCCAACTCCATGTCCCCTGACCTTCTGCAATAACCTCTTGTGAGGTACCTTGTCAAACGCCTTCTGAAAATCAAGAAAGACCACATCCACCGGCTCTCCTCTATCCACTGCCCTAGACACATCCTCATAGAACTCCAGTAAATTTGTCAGACACGACTTCCCCTTAACGAAACCGTGCTGCGTCTGCTCTATCAAGCAATTCCCCTCAAGATGCCTCGCTATTCCCTCCTTGATGACGGATTCTAACATTTTACCTACAACAGACGTTAAGCTAACCGGCCTATAATTCCCCGCCTTTTGCCTGGCACCCTTCTTAAACAACGGCGTAACATTAGCCGCTTTCCAATCTTCCGGCACTTCCCCGGAATCCAGCGACGTCTGGAAAATAACCACCAAGGCATCCACTATCACCTCCGCCATTTCTTTCAGAACCCTCGGATGCATTCCATCCGGTCCTGGGGACTTGTCCACAATCAGCCCCTCCAGTCTGTCGAGCACCGCCTCTCTCGTAACAGTAATGTCATTGAGACCCTCCAGTCCTACCACCTTTCCATCTCTAACACCCGGCAAATTATTCACGTCCTCCTCCGTGAAGACCGAAACAAAAAAGTTATTCAAGACCTCAGCCATTTCCCCATCCCCTACCACTAAGTCCCCCTTCTCATCCTCTAAGGGTCCAACGTTCACCCTAGCCAGCCTCTTCCTTTTTATATACTTATAAAAACTCTTGCTATCCTTTTTTATATTAAGCGCTAGCCCAGCTTCATAGTTTATCCTACCCTTCTTTATCAATTTCTTTGTCAATCTTTGTTGACATTTAAACCTCTCCCAATCCTCTTCTCACCCACTACTCTTAGCTACTCTAAACGCCTCCGCTTTTAATTTAACATTTTCCTTCACCTCCTTTGTTATCCACGGCTTATTACCTCTCCTCCTACGGTCCTTTTTGACCATCGGAATAAATTTCTGCTGAGCACCAAGAAAGATCTCCTTAAAGATCCTCCACTGCTCCTCAGCAGACCTACCTTCCAACGCGCTCCCCCAGTCCACATTCGCCAATTCCTCTCTCATCCTACCGTACTCCCCTCTGTTCAAACAAAGGACGCGTGATGATTATATTATTTCTGCTCCTATTTCTTCCGTTCTAACAAATTCCTGTGCATTCATCTGTCAAAGAAAACGTTAAGATTGGTACATCTCACCTAACTATTCATTATTATCTACAAGATCACAGTATTAAGAAAAGTTCCTTGTAACATTAAAATAATTCTGAAGAAATTCATGAGTCAATCTATGTGCTTGTTGCACTCCATTTATAGTTGAAGTGATGTTTGTGTGGCAGACCATTTCTAAGTATTTAATATCATCGGTATTTCCCCATAGGTGAAGATTGGAGTCGCTGCCTCTAGGATCTTTTCCCTGTTCTGTCAGTCGCAGGTCAGATTTCAAAATAGCATTGTCTACAGTTCAAAAAGAAAGCAAATTGATCATGTGGATTATGTGAGAGAACAAAAAGCCAACACTTAGAGACCCAAAGAGGAAGCATGAGTCTGCAATTAGATAGGTTGATTGCGTAATTACGATGCCAGATTGACAGATGGAGTTGGTATTTAGATAGAAGGAGATAGTGTGAAAGAGGGAGGTAGAGAGGAAGAAATAGAAATTTCGGTGAATATCGAGAAAGAAACAGAGAGATAAAGTACCAATATGGACAAAAGAGACTTAAGACGGGATTTTCGACCCAAGACCGGAAAATCCCTTCCGAGGTCAACAGACCTTTGCATGGTCTGCGTCTCTACACCCCCATCCCCAACCCCTCCCCCAGAGCCCAACCCCCTCCCTCACTTCCGCTATAATCCCTGTGAGGCTGGGGGAGAGGCAGGAAAATTCTGCCCTTAGGGAGAGATACAGAGAGATATACAAAGAGTTTCTGTAATTATTTTAAAAAGAAACAAGTCCTATAGAAAGTGAATGTGCAGAATTGATAATATTTATTTGTGGGATATGGGTGTCGCTGGATGGCCAACATTTATTGCCCATCCCTAGTTGCCCGAGAGCCATTGAGAGTCACCCATGCTGCTGTGGCTCTAGAGTCACATGTAAGCCAGACCAGGTAAAGACAGCAGATTTCCTTGCCCAAAAGAAC
This sequence comes from Carcharhinus amblyrhynchos, assembly GCF_965287045.1. Classification (NCBI taxonomy): domain Eukaryota; kingdom Metazoa; phylum Chordata; class Chondrichthyes; order Carcharhiniformes; family Carcharhinidae; genus Carcharhinus; species Carcharhinus amblyrhynchos. Next base: position 16,851,221 of record NC_137324.1, read on the forward strand.
ATTAGTGAACCAGATGGGTTTTCCTGACAATCGACAATGGTTTCATGGTCATCAGTAGATTCGTAATCTAGATATATTTTGATGAGTTAAACTTCCAGCTTTACTGTGGCAGGATTTGAACCCAGGTCCCCAGGACATTAGCTGAGTTCCTAGATTAAGAGCCTAGCTATAATATTACTAGGTCACCACCTCCCCAATATAGTGAGAGATTCTATAAATATTTTTAAAAGAAACAAGTTAACAAAGTGAGCATTGGTCAGGAGAGTCTATGAGTAAGGAAAAGAGAGCATCCTCATTTAAAGCATAAAGAAGAGTTCAGTATCAGAGGGGAAAATAATAAAACCCAGATTGGGGTGATTGCGTATGTATGTGAATATGTGGTGTGTGGTGAATATGATTGGTGAGATGCAGAGAACCATATGATACTGAAATATGATATTGTGTCAATAACAGAAACTTGGCTCAAGGAAGGGCAGGGCTTGATATTAAATATTCTTGGACACAGAGTTAAAAGTTTCCAGCTCTTCCTGTCAGTGGGATCCCACCGATGGAGATCCCCAGCAGAGGAGGATACAGAGAACACAAAACCCTGTAAGACATTGGCGGGACTGGAAAATTCCATCCACTGTGTTCAGGAAAAGAAGGAAAAGAAGGGGGAGGGTAGCTGTATTGATTAAGGAGAACATTGCAATGCTGGTGAGAGAGAAGATGTCCCAGAAGGGTCAAGGACAGTATATATTTGATAGGAGCTGGGGAATCAAAAAGGTGCAATTACAATCCTCTTTGTAATCTATAGGCCACCAACTAGTGGGAAAGATACAGAGGAACACATTTTCAAAGGAATTACAAGAATCATAGAGTAGTTATAAAGAGGGGGGGACCTTAGTTCTCCAAATATAGACTGAGATAGTCAAAGTGTAATAAGCTGAAAGAGGCAAGAGTTCCTGGAGCGTGTTCAGGAGAATTTCTATGGATGTATGTTTCCAGATCAACAAAAAAGGGGGCACTGCTACGCCTTGTCTCGGAAATGAGATGGGCCAAGTGGATCTAATGTCTATAGCAGACCGCTTAAGAAACAATGATTATTATTGTAGTCTAAGGTTTAGTTTTGATATGAAACAATTTTATTTCACTCATTTATAGAATGTGGATGTCTCTGTAATGTCAGCATTTATTGAACATCCATAATTGCCCTTGAAAAGGTGGTGGTGAGCTGCCTTCACACCACACTGCTTTAGTCCATGTAAATCCACTCTGCTGTTAGAGAGGAAGTTTCGGGATTTGGACCCAGTGACAGCGAAGGAACAGGGATATATATCCAAGTCAGGATGGTGCATGGCTCGGACAGGAACTTGCAGGTGTGGTGTTCCAATGTGTCTGTTGTCCTTGTCCTTCATGATGGTCGTAGTTGTGAGTTTGAAGGGTGCTATCTAACAAGTCTTAGCGAGTTCCTGCAGTGCATCTTGTAGATGGTACACACTACTGCCACTGTGCGTCAGTGGTGGAGGAATTGAATGTTTGTGCAAGGGATGTTTTGTCTTAGATGATGTGCAGATTCTTTAGTGTTTTTGGAGCTACACTCATTCAGGCAAATGGAGATATTCCATCACACCCCTGACTTGTGCCTTGTAGATGGTAGATAGGCTTTGAGGGGTCAGATGGTCAATTATTAATTGTAGGATTCGTATCATCTGACTTGGTCTTGTAGCTGCAGTATTTATATGGTTAGTCCAGTTCAGTTTCTGGTCAGTGGCAACTCCCAGGACAGTGGGGGATTCACTTTTTGGTTATGTCATTGAATGTCAAGGATCAATGATGAAATTTTCTCTTGTTGGAGATGGTCATTGCCTGGCACTGGTGTGGCGCGGATGTCACATGCAACTTATTAGCCCAAGCCTGGATATAGCCAGGTCTTACTGCATTTAGACATGGACAGCTTCAGTACCTGAGGAGTCATGAATGGCAATGAATGTTGTGCAATCAGCAGCAAACATCCCCACTTCTGACCTTATGATGGAGAGAAGAATAATCTCATTCTGTGCTCATTTGTTCTATGAATTTCTGATAGTCGAAAACATCCTTTTTCCTGGTGGCCTGACAGCATTATTAGATCCAATTACAGAAATGAAAATATACATGTGATTTGATTTGATTCATTGTTGTCACATGTATTAGTATCCAGTGAAAAGTATTGTTTCTTGAGCACTATACAGACAAAGCATACCGTTCATAGAGAAAGAAAGGAGAGAGTGCAGAATGTAGTGTTACAGTCAGAGTTAGGGTGTAGAGAAAGATCAACTTAATATACGCTAGGTTCAATCAAAAGTCTGATGACAGCAGGGAAGAAGCTGTTCTTGATTTGATTGGTATGTGTTCTCAGACTTTTTTCCTGACAGAAGAAGGTGGGGTCCTTGATTATGCTGACTGCTTTTCTGAGGCAGCAGGAACTGTAGGTACAGTCAATGGATGGGAGGCTGGTTCACAACCCTTTGTAGTTTCTCATGGCCTTGGTGAGAACAGGAGCCAGAAATAGCTGTGATATAACCAGCTTTTTCTGGCTCTTGCTCTCACCTTTCTGAATTATATTTCTTTCATCAGTCGGGATGTTTCAGGCAGAAATCTCCCTTCACATGTGTCTTTCTGCCACCATTCCCAATCGGATGGGGTCAACTGCCCAGTTGTCCCTTGATTTGTTCGATAAACACTTGCAAAAGAAGAAAATGAAAAGAGTAGAACATAGAACATAGAACATTACAGCGCAGAACAGGCCCTTCGGCCCACGATGTTGCGCTGACCAGTTGAAAAACAATGACCCTCTAACCTAAACCAATCCCTTTTCATCCATAAACCTATCCACGGATCTCTTAAACGCCCCCAAACTAGGCGCATTTACAACTGCAGCAGGCAGGGCATTCCAATCCCTCACCACCCTCTGGGTAAAGAACCTACCCCTGACATCCGTCCTATAACTACCTCCCCTTAATTTAAAGCCATGCCCCCTCGTGCTAGCTTTCTCCATCCGAGGAAAAAGGCTATCACTATCCACCCTATCTAAACCTCTAATCATCTTATATGTTTCAATAAGATCCCCTCTTAGCCGCCTTCTTTCCAGCGAAAACAACCCCAAATCCCTCAGTCTCTCCTCATAGGACCTCCCCTCCATACCAGGAAACATCCTGGTAAACCTCCTCTGCACCCTCTCCAAAGCCTCCACATCCTTCCTATAATGTGGGGACCAGAACTGCACACAATACTCCAAGTGCGGCCGCACCAGAGTTGTGTACAGTTGCAACATGACGCTGCGACTCCTAAATTCAATCCCCCTACCAATAAACGCCAAGACACCGTATGCATTCTTAACAACCTTATCTACTTGATTCCCTACTTTCAGGGATCTATGTACACATACACCTAGATCCCTCTGTTCATCCACACTATTCAGAGTCCTCCCGTTAGCCCTATACTCGACACATCTGTTATTCCTACCAAAGTGAATTACCTCACACTTCTCCGCATTAAACTCCATCCGCCACCTCTCGGCCCAGCTCTGCAACCTGTCTAAGTCATCCTGCAAACTATGACACCCTTCCTCACAATCTACCACACCTCCGACTTTGGTGTCATCAGCAAATTTACTAATCCACCCAACTATACCCTCATCCAGATCATTAATAAAAATTACAAACAGCAGTGGCCCCAAAACAGATCCCTGAGGCACACCACTCTTAACTGAAAAGAGTACAGTCAGACGAGAGAGCTTTAGTGTGGTCCCAAATATACATCCATGATCCTAACTGAAAAGGGAGTAGGATATTGAATTTGATGATCAGCCATGATCAAAATGAATGGTGGAGCAGGCTCGAAGGGCCGAATGAGCCATTCCTGGTTCTATTTTCTATGGTTCTAAATGTTTAACCTACCTTTCCTGTTTTGGATCTGTAATGACTTTAACCAAGCATTTGAGGTCGGCATGTTTGAATATGAACTCCTTAATTAAGATTCACAAAAAGATGTCCCTGATTAAGGGCCCAGGGCCAAATTGATGGTTCAGTCAGGGAGCCCCGCGCTCTGTACTTAAACAGGAGTGCCAGTTACCCTGCCACGCCAGATGGGGACTGCATACCGAGAGCACTCTGTATTGTTGGATATTGTAAATAAAGGAATTCTGGTGAAGCGACTTCCACTTCTGAAGATTTATTAAATATCATGACTCTCCTGCATTGGATTTGCTGCATTTACTTGCTTTAGCTCCCACTTCCAGCAGTCTTATCCTTTTGCACCTTGACCTGCTGATGACTTACTTCCATGCATTTCCCACAGGCAGATTCTGTCACAGCATTCGTCCACACCTTGCCCACCCTCTACTTCCCCCAAGCGCTCCGCCACCCCACCCCCCCACCACAACACATTCCCTGCCATTAAAGTTTAATATGTTTCTGTTGTACTTCAAGATTCCCCCATTGTTCACCTTCAAAGACTGGTATCCTATTACAGTAAAATCATCTCAAACTTATTAAAAATTGACTCTGGCAGTGCTCTGCCGTCATCTTAAAGGGATAAGCGAGCTTGTGTGCCTTCCCTTCAGGTGCTAACTAAGCCCAATAATCCAACAAAAACGTAATGGCATCATGACAACGTACTCTACAAACCACCAGCCTCACAAACGATGTCTTGTTTTACATCAATATATTCCTCTCTGTCTCACTGAGCTATGTTACAAATAGACTGTTTTTGCTGCAGGGCTTTGATTGAATCGAGGAGACAGAGCGGCACTGCTGCTTCATAGTGCCACGGTCCCGGGTTCGATTCCCAGCTAGGGTCACTGTCTGCTTGGAGTCAGTATGCTCTCTCCATATCTGCGTGGGTTTCCTCCCAATCCAAAAGCGTGGTGGCTACATGCATTGGCTAAATTGACCCTAGCGTCAAGGAATTAGCAGGGTAAATATATGGGGTACGGGAATAGAGCCTGGGTGGAGTTGTGGTCAGTGCAGACTCAATGGGCTGAATGGCCTCCTTCTGCAATGTAGGGATTCTATAATTTTGTGGCAAGAGGAACTTCACAAAAATTTCATTGCTGTGTTAATGTAAGCCTACTCGTGAAATAAATAAATAGAAAGAAAGCCAAAAAAAAGGAAGAGCTTTTCAAACATTTTCAAGCTCTCCAGAGGCAAGTGGGATTATTTATTAGAATAAACCCTTTGTCACTGGGTTGTGGTGTGGTGGGCCAGGTGAGGACAGTGGTGAGACTGGAAACCTCAGCCGCTTCCAGCCACTAGTGGCTCTGACACATCGTTAGACAAATAATGATTTTATTTCTTTACTACCTCAATAATGGGGGAAATGTTGATGGTGACATGGTGCTTAGCACTGTTGCCTCACAGCACCAGGGATTCTGGTTCGATTCCCGGCTTGGGTCACTGTCTGCATGGAGTCTGCATGTTCTCCCTGTGCCTGTGTGGGTTCCTCCGGGTGGCCCCGTTTTCTCCCACACTCCAAAGGCATGCTGGTTAGGTGAATGGGCCATGCTAAATTCTCCCTCAGTGTACCCGAACAGGCGCTGGAGTGTGGCAACCAGGGAATTTTCACAGTAACTTCATCGCAGTGTTAATGTAAGCCTTCTTGTGACTAATAATAAGCTTTACTTTAATGTAAGGCGAGTAAGATGCTCTTTAAGAGAGTTGGTGCAGACTCGATAGGCTGAATAGCCTCCTTCTGCACTGTAAGGATTTTATGGATTTGATGAAAAGTCCTTCCAGTGTCAATGTCTGCCTGGCACAAGATGAAAGCATGAAAAATCGTCGGCTCCAACACACCTCTCCCTAATGAGCTCAATGCGTTCAAGCAAGAGATCACTGAGAGCACACCCTCCACCCCAGACATCTTGGATGAACCTGTATCTGAGGTCACCATTGCAGATGTCAGAGCAGCCTTCTCAAAGGTCAACCCACAGTAAATGACTGGCCCGGATGAGGTACCTGGATGAGAACTCAGGTCCTGTGCGGATCAGCTGGCATTCGCAGATATCTTCAGTCTCTGTTAACAACAATCTGACGCCCCCATTTGCTGTCAGACTATGATTTATTGACTACAGCTCAGGCTTCAACACCATTATTCCCACAAAACTCATCTCCAAACTCAGCTCTTCCTTCAAATGGACCCTGAACTTCCTTACTCACAGACCACAATCAGTAAGGATTGGCAACATCTCCTCCATGATCATCCACAACACCAGTATCCCACAAGGCTGTGTTCACAGCTCCCCCCCCACTATACTCCTGAGACACCTATGACTGTGTGACTAAATTCCCCTCCAACTCCATTTTCAAGTTTGCTGATGGACATCATCATTGGGGATCGAACCTCAAACAATGATGAGACAGAGGACAGGAAAGAGATAGAAAATCTGGTGCGACGATTATAATCTCTCCCTCAATGTCAACAAAATGAAAGGGATAATCATCAACTTCAGGATACGTAGTGGAGAACATGCCGCTGTCTACGTAAATGGGGATGAAGAAGAAATGATCAAGAGCTTCACGTTTTTGATGTCCAAATCACCAGCTTGTCCTAATCCGCCCCATGCCAACAAACCCAACACTATAGCTAAGAAAGCCCCTCTACTTTGTCAGAAAACTCAGGAAATTTGGCATATCAGTTACGGCTCTCACCAAACTTTACAGATGCACCATAGGAAGCATTCTTTCTGGTTGTATCACAGCTTAGTATGGCTCCTGTTCTGCCCAACGCTACAAAGGGTCGTGAATGTAGCTCAGTCCATCACACAAACCAGCCTCTCATCCGTTGGCACTGCCTACACTTTCCACCACCGGGGATGTTGGGGGCACGGAGGGGGATGGGGTCAGAATTGCTGGGTGGGAGAAGATTGTGGCGGGCCGGGGGTGTTCGGGAATCAGGGCTGGCCTGGACACGGAATGCCAGCAATTATGGGTGGGGGAAGGGTCGCACATCCGGTGACATGGAGTTGATGCGCTAGCCGGTGATCGAGCTGGCCAGCAATTGGGAAGTTGTTGAAGTACAACAGAAGCATATTGAACTTTAATGGCAGGGAATGTGTTGTGGTGGGGGGTGGGGTGGCGGAGCGCTTGGGGGAAGTGGCAGTGTGGGGCTACTGTGCATGTGCTGATCTCAGCATTGACACGTTGGCGGATGTGCAGTGGCCCACTCAGCGCTATGCTGCTGGCCTCTCCAGCGGGAATAGTCCACTTATTTTTAATGACATTCATGCACTCTGCAACGCACAGAGTACGGGAGTTTCATTTTGAAAAAAGCTGTGTGATTAACTACAGCTTTTATGCAAATTCAACACTTAGAATTTTTTTGGGAGAATCCCACCCAATACATTTCACTACATCCCAATGCATGTGACAGTAAATCAAATCAGATCAAGAACGTTAATGTTGGATAAGTCACATTTAACTGCAAGCTGTACAACAGGAATATAAAGCAAAATTAACAAGCACTAATCTGTCAGACAAGGGCAGCAAACAATCAAAGACAAATGTTGTGTCGCTATGGGTTGAGCAGAACCGGTTGAGATAGGACACCATTAAATGACAATGAATGACATGCATGCTGAAGTAGGGATATAGGAACAGAAGGAGGCCATTCAGCCCATCAAATCTGCTCTGCCATTCAACACAATCATGGCTGGTTGGACACTTCAATACTTTGCACCCACACTATCCCCATTACTGTTCATCAGAAATCTATCCATCTCTACCTTAAACATGCTCAATGACTGAGCTTCCACTGCGTTCTGGGCCAGAGAATTCCAAAGATTCGCTGCCCTCTATACAAAGAAGTTTCTCCTCAGCTGAATAAGCAAGTCCACTAAACATTGAACCAACCACAAACAATAGGAGCTATCAGCATGGGCATGTGAGAGTCATGAAGGGAATGTGACCATAAAAGCTATAAGCATGAATACAATATCTGGATTTCTCACTGCAGTCATAGAGTCTATAGACTCCCTGCAGTGCAGAGGAAGCCATTCGGCCCACTGAGCCTGCACCAACTCTCTAACAGTGTGTCTTATCCAGGCCCTATCCCCCAACTCTGCACATTCATCATAGCTAATCTATCTAAACTACACATCTTGGGACAATGAGGAGGAATTTAGCATGGTCAATCCACATAACCAGCACAGCTTTGGACTGTGGGAGGAAACAGGAGCGCCCGGAGGAAACTCACGCAGACACAGGAAGAACGTGCAAACTCCACACAGACAGTCACGCGAGGCTGGAATTGAACCCAGGTCTCTGGCGCTGTGAGGTAGCAGTGCTAACCACTGTGCCACCCCTAAGGAGCATCAGCAAGGACAGGAGAGTCCTGGTCAAAAGGAGAGGAGTGAGATTGCCAACTGTGATTAAATGTATTCCTGGAGGATTCATCACATGACTTGGCCCGCCCACACTCTAACCACGAGTTGGCCAACACATCCATCCTTGTGATTTACTACTTCAATGATCTGAAGAGAGAAGAAGAGACTGGGAGACCCAGCCAGAGCCTAAGTACTTAACAATCCCCGCAACCCTAATGGGTTTGCAATTTGCAAGGATTTCAGAGCTGAAGGGATTTGGTTACCTCGACACCAAAACAATACAATGGAATCGCTTCAAAGTGCATCTTCTACTACCTGTCATAACAGAAAGATTTCCAAATATTATAATAGCTCTGAAGTCTTCACTGGTGTTCAGTGTGTAATTTCACTGTTCTGTAAAAGGTTTAAACACAATTAAATAAACACAACTGGAGCCTGTGTAATAGGAAGGATGATCTATAAAGGCCCACCTATGAGGAATACAGTGCTTCTCACAAAGGCTTAACTATAAAGATATATAATTACCATCTTGAACTAAATTGGTTTATCGAAAAGTTAATCACCGAGCAAATTAACATTTAGGCGCAGTTAACCAAATGTGGCTGCGCTGAGAACTTCTGTTCAAAGCATTGGAAGAAAAAGAAGCCCAAAACTACAAGCATACTTCTTTAAGACATCTATCCTGTGAAATATAATACCTTCATATCCGCGCAATTTCTAAAAAATAAATTCAGTCGCGTGGATGGAAATATCACAACAACAACAGCAATGATGTGCATTCACATAGCACCTTTAGCAGAACAGCAGTATTGTTTGTATTAAGACCAAGGTGAACGTCTCAGCACAAAACAGTGGAACAGATTAAGGGAGGTCTACTCTATGAATGGTATGTTTTGTCTTTATAGCGCACAAGCAACAATACTTTCACTGTATCCCAATAATAAATAATAAATCAAATAAATCAAACTCACAATTTTTTCACACAAGGTGGTGAGTCTCTGGAACACGCTGACAGAGGTAGTAGTAAAGTTTTGTCTTTTAATAAGCATAGTTACATGAGTAAGATGGGTATAGAGGGATATGGGCTAATGCGGGCAATTGGGACTAGTTTAGTTGTTTAAAAAAAGGGCGGCATGGACAAGTTGGGCCGAAGGGCCTGTTTCCATGCTGTAAACCTCTATGATTCTATGATTCCAAATCAAATGTGAACTAGAAAGAAGATGGGGTGGGGGGCAGGTGGGGGGGGGGGGGGGGGGTGGGGGGGGGAGCGTTGTGGCGATGGGGGAGGAGTGGCTGGGGATGCTGGGGAGCAGACACAGAGCACCTTTTAAAAAAGTTTATTTATTAGTGTCACAAGTAGACTTACATTAACACTGCAATGGAAGTGAAAATCCCCTTGTCGCCACACTCTGGCGCTTGCTCGGTTACACTGAGGGTGGCCAATGCACCTAACCAGCACGTCTTTCGGACGTGGGAGGAAACTGGAGCACCCCAGAGGAAACCCACACAGACACGGGGAGAGCATGCAGACTCCACATACTGAGACAAGCCGGGAATCTAACCCAGGTCCCTGGATGCTGTCAGGTAGCAGTGCTAACCACTATGCCACCATGCCATGTGTATGAAGCTCACTGCTCTAAACTCTGAAATCTGCCTTACCTCCTGATTAAGCACTTTTCCCCTGGTGATGAATATACCTCACCGAATTCAGTCATACAAGTTTCTGAAAATGAAGAACATTCTGAAATCACATTCAAATTTCCTCATGGAATGATTTTTTTCTGGTTGCTCGTTGGGTGGTCTATCAAAATATATATCGCGAATGATTTTTTTAAAATTATAGAATCCCTACAGTGCAGAAGGAGGTCATTCGGCCCATCGAATCAGCATCAACCACAATCCCACCAGGCCCTATCCCCGTAACCCCACTTACTTACCTTGCTAACACCCTGACACTAAGGGCAATTTAGCATGGCCAAATTTATGACTTGGCTTCCTGCCAATCATGCTGAAATGCTACAAAAAAATTCCAGTTGGTTTGACCCCGTTTCACTGATTAAATTGCGGTCCCTTATATCAGCATTGAGTAATGTATAATATCTCTGTATGCTATGGTTATTGTGGGAGAAGTCCTCGATTAACCATTGTGTCAGATGGAAGAGATAAAATTAAATGGTGTAATTCATTGTGTTGGTAAAGTACAACTACCCTGGCATCAATCCTTTCTTGTCTTCTTTTTATCCCCAGAAGTGTAACAATCCCCATAAATTCTGCTTCTGGAGAGTAAGGAACAACTTGCTTTTGGTTGAGCTGTTCAGCAAATTGTATTGCCCCATCCACCGGCTGACAATTTAGCTCAGTTCGCAGTGTACTACTGGTGCAGGGTCACACAGAGACCTCAATGTGTGAGAGGATAAATGGGGCTCACGCATCATATAAGGAAAACAATGCACCCTTGTTTGCTTTTTGAAGAAGTTTTGCATTACGAAATGGTTTCTTTCTCGGAGCAGCTGTTATCCTTGTTTAAGGGGGTGTAGAATCGGGCGTGTCAGTTAGCTGCCCTCCTACCTCCATCTCTAATTCTCATATCCGTGCTTTGATAGCTGTGCATTTTATGCTGGGAATACCTGTGAGATATTGCAAAGTCTGCTGAAGCAAAGATTTGGCTACATGTTTTGTAACATAGGGATAAAGGGTGACCGGACTGAGAAAAGGCCACTCGGTCCACATAACTCATTCCAGGTCTTGGCTCTGTAATCAAGTTCGCCATGCCAGTGAATTGGTACACTTCCACAGGCATGGTCTATACCCAATGGAGGTTAGAAGAAGGAGAGGTGATCATGTTAAATCTTAACGGAACTTGATAGGGTGAATATGCAAAGGATGTTTCCTCTTGTTAGGGATACTTCTGTTAAATCATTCATGGGATGTGACTGTCACTGGCTGGGCCAGAATTTGTTGCCCTAATTGCCTCGACTGAGTGGCTTGTTAATCCACTTCAGAGAGCAGTGAACAGTCAAACACATTGCTATGGGTCTGGAGTCACTTGTAGGCCAGGCCAGGTAACAATGGCAGATTTCCATAAGACCGTAAGGCCATAAGATATAGCAGCAGAACTAGGCCACTCGGCCCATCAAGTCTGCCTTCTTCCTGTAACCCTTATTGATCAAGAACCTGTCTATCTCTGTCTTAAAGTCTACAAGATTATGAAGGACATGGACAGAGTGGATAGTCAGAAGCTTTTTCCCAGGGTGGAAAAGTCAGTTACTAGGAGGCATGGGGTTAAGATGCAAGGAGCAATGTTTAAAGGAGATATACAAGACAAGCTATTTACACAGAGACTGAGTGCATGTAACTCGCTGCTGGGGGAGCTAGTGGAAGCAGATACGATACTGAGTTTTAAGGGACGTCTTGCCAAATACATGAATAGGATGGGAATTGAGGAATAGGGTCTCCAGAAGGGACCATACTGGCATCAATCCTTTCATGTTTTTAAATCAGTTGGGATGCATGGTCAGTGCAGGTTTGGAGGGCCAAAGGGCCTGTTTCTGTGCTGTAATTTTCTTTGCTTTTTGTTCTTTGTGCTCAGGACACTCAATGACCTGGCCTCCACAGCCCACTGTGACAATGTGTTCCACATACTCACCACCCTCTGGCTGAAGAAGTTCCTCCTCATCTCAGTTTTAAAGGAGCTCTAAGATTATGCCCTTGTGTTCTAGTCTCTCCCACTGGTGGAAACATCCTCTCTACATCCACTCTATCTAGGCCTCTCACTATTCTCTCTCAATTGCATTGGTGAACCAGATGGGTTTTTATAACAATTGATAATAGTCTCCTGATCAGCATTAAACTATTTAATTTCATATTTTTAGTAAATTCAAATGTCATCAGCAGTTGTGGGATTCAACCCAAACCTCCAAGGCATTACCCTGGGTCTCTGGGTATAGTCCAGCAACAATATCCATACATCAATGCCACCCCTAAATTCGGGGAAATAGTTTAAGAATAAGACAGAGATGAGGAGAATTCTTTTCTCTCAGAGGTTGATAGTCTATAGAAATCTCTTCCCCAGAGAGCAGTGAATGCTGGGTATTCACATTTCTTGGAGGTTGATTTTGACTGAGAAGGGAATCAAGGGTTATGGCCGGCAGATAGGAAAGTGGTGCAGAAACCACAATCAGATCAGTCACGATCATGTTGAATGATGGAGCAAGCTCAATAGGCCAAAAAGTTGAGCGCTTCAAGTTCCTAGGTGTCCAGATCACCAACAACCTGTCCTCTACACTGCTGCTTTGGTTAAGAATGCTCACAAACGCTTCCACTTTCTCAGGAGGCTAAGAAAATTTGGCATGTCCACTACAACTCTCACCAGTTTTTACATTTTTCAGAGCTGGGCTTTGAGGAGATTTGGTGGAAATACCAGCTGTTTGGGCACACATGATGTTCTTATTCAATATAGACAACACAGTCACATTCGTTGAGGATGACTACCCAAGTCCCTTTATCAGGCTTGCTACACCATAGATGCACCATAGAAAACATCCTTCCCAGACGTATTACAGCTTGGTATGGCTCCTGCTGTGCCCAAGATTGTAAGAAACTCCAAAGGGTTCTGCCCAATCCATCATATAAACTAGACCACCCCACCATCCATTAATTTTGTCTACATTTCCTGCTGTCTTGGGAAAGCAACCAGCATAATTAAGGGCCCCACGTACCCCAGACATACTCATTACTAAGTGATCAGCAACCTGACAAAGGGATTTGGGTAGTCATCCTCAACGAATGTGACTATATTGTCTATATTGAATAAGAACATCATGTGTGCCCAAACAGGTGGTATTTCCACCAAATCTCCTCAAAGCCCAGCTCTGAAAAACATTTCAATGAGAAATGCTTCTTCAGTGGAATATTCCTAATGTCCTATGCCTTGTATATTTCTGAGATATTTTTGCTATATTTGAACCTGCAGCTGAATGTAAATGTTTCCTAACACACCTTAATGGGCTCTATCACATGCTGTCGAACAAGCTCTCTTTCCTTGACGTGCTAATTGAGAAATCTGACAATGGATTCTCTACAACCACCGGGGCAATCTCTTTCAATGGCCAATGTACACATTGGTATTCCTACAGCTCCACTTATTATAAGATTAACTTTATCAGCAACTTCATAATCAGGCCTCCAGCAGTTTGCTCACCATACAAGCTTGATGCACCAAAGTCATTCTTCAGGATACAGTCTGCCCAAATCACAGCCTTGCTCATTCCATATTGTGTGGACTCATCAATGGGATCATTTTTGGTCCTGAAAAGTGCCCAGTCTATTTCACATTACACTGGAAGGGTAAGATGTCTCCAAGTATTTGAGCAACAGGTGGAGCTAGCTATTTCATGCTGTTACTGTGCTGTTAAATGCATAAAAAAGGATCAAGCCAAAATGGTGCTTTGCCTGCCACACATATATAGTATAATGTAGTATGTATATTTCGATGCCACTATCATGTCATGTACATCGGTCATGTGTCCCAATAACTGGTGGCTCATATCAAATGCGTACCTTCAGTTGTTTGCCATAGGCAGAGTACTTTATCATGCTCAACCAACCCATACTTGCAACAAAGTCCATATTTAGATGTGATTCTACAATTGGATAGCACCTACCGAACAAACCCGTACGCTAACTGTTGCGCTGGCAACCAATTTAAGATTGTCAGTCGGGCTCAATGTGACCAATTATTCTTGCCACAAGCCGCATAAGTTCGTACGCAGGGTCCATTCTTCCTACCAAAGTGGACCACCTCACACTTGCCAACATTAAATTCCATTTGCCATTTCCTGGCCCATTCGCCCAGCCTATCAGATCCCTGGAGCTGTGAGGCAACAGTACTAACCGCTGTGCCACCATGCCACTGCCGTTGGGTCAAAATTCTGGAACTCCCTTCCAAACGGGAGTATGTGGGTGTATCTACATCACATGGACTCCCATGGTTTGAGAAGTTCACCACCACCTTCTCAAAGGCAACTAGGGGTGGGCAACAAATGTTGGTCTTGCCAACCACACTCATGAGAGAATAAAAAGAAGCAAATGCTAAACAAATAAACAAGCTTGAGGAACAGGTCCATTTCCTATTCCCCTTCCTTTTCTTTAGAATGGGATCCATTCCCTGCAAATAACATCTTACATGATTGTTGTCACTAACTGTATTATAAAAAGTGCAGTTGAGTCTCTTTTACTTCAGTGGACTTTAGAGATGAAAATAAAGGACATTCTTATGATGCACCTTTCTCTGATGGGGCCATTGTGTATAAGGCATTTAGTGGATTCATTGATATATTGGAATCGCGATAATCTCCATGGCTTACTGGGTTGCACTCTCGCCTCTGAGTCAGAAGGTAATGGGTTCAAGTCCCATGATAGTTTGAGTATAAAATTCAGAGTGTCACTCAGTGGAACACTGAGGGAATGCTGCCCTGTTGGAATTGCCATTGTTGGATGAAATATTCCTCATGCCCTCTCGGCATGAGTGAGGAAAAACCTTTGAAGGATGGCAAATAAAAAAAATTGCTATGACTTCAATCGAGTCCTCATGCCAAACGCTCACATTCTGCACGGTGGCACAGTGGTTAGCACTGGTGCCTCACAGAGCCAGGGACCAGGTTCAATTTCCGGCTTGTTTCACTGTCTGTGCAACATCTTCTTGTGCTCCCTGTATCTGAGTGGGTTTCCTCCGGGTGCTCAGGTTTCCTCCCACAGACCGAAAGACGTGCTGGTTAGGAGTATTAGCCATGCTAAGTCCTCCCTCAGGCTCCCTGGACAGGTGCCGGAGTGTGGTGACTAGGAGATTTTCACAGTAACTTCATTGCAGTGTTAATGTGAGCCTACATGTGTGTCGAAATTTGCTGATGACACCAAGATTGGGGGAACGGCAAATTGTGCGGAGGGTGTGGAGAGTCTGCAGAAGGATCTAGATAGGCTGGGCGAATGGGCCAGGAAATGGCAAATGGAATTTAATGTTGGCAAGTGTGAGGTGGTCCACTTTGGTAGGAATAATGGTAGGAAGGACTATTACTTACGTGGCGAAAAACTGCAGCAGGCGACAGTGCAGAGGGACCTCAGGGTCCTTGTGCATGAGTCGCAAAAACCCAGCTTGCAGGTGCAGCAGGTGGTCAGGAAGGCGAATGGGATGCTGGCCTTCATAGCGAGGGGGATTGAATATAAAAGTAGGGAGGTCTTGCTGCAGCTGTATAGGGCATTGGTGAGGCCGCAGCTGGAGTACTGTGTGCAGTTTTGGGCGCCGCACCTGCGCAAAAATATTTTGGCCTTGGAGGGAGTGCAGAGGAGGTTTACTAGGCTGATACCGGAGTTGAGGGGCTTGAGCTATGAGGAGAGGCTGAATAAACTAGGCTTGTACTCGTTAGAGTTTAGAAGAATGAGGGGAGATCTCATTGAGACGTATAAGATGATGAATGGGATGGATAGGATAGAGGTGGAGAGACTCTTCCCGCTCAAAAAAGACAGTAGGACTAGGGGGCACAGCCTCAAGATAAAGGGGGGGCAGTTTAGAACAGAGTTGAGGAGGAACTTCTTCACTCAAAGGGTGGTGAATCTCTGGAATTCTCTGCCCGTTGAAGTGGTGGAGGCTGCCTCGCTAAATATTTTTAAGACGCGGGTTGATGGGTTTTTGATAAGAGAGGGGATTAAGGGTTATGGGGAGAGGGCGGGAAAGTGGAACTGAGCCACGACAGATCAGCCATGATCTTATTGAATGGCGGGACAGGCTCGAAGGGCTAGATGGCCTACTCCTGCTCCTATTTCTTACGTTCTTATGTTCTTAAATAAAGAAACTTGTTTTTCTTTTCATTCTGAGGCACAGAAGTGCCAACAGTTCCAGAATGCAGGACAATGGGGTGAATTTTCCCATCCTGCCCGCCATGGGAATCGTAGCAGGCGAGGGTGGGTGAGCCATGCAAAGATCCGTTGACCTTGGGTGAGGTTTTCCTATTTTGGGGCGAGCGCAGCCAGAAAATCCCACCCAATGTTTGAGGAACAAGAAACTGGTGAACGTGTTTGTTATGTTTGGACCATGGGGTTCCTGCTGTGCAGAAGGAAGCCATTTGGCCCATTGATACTGCACGAACACTCTGAAAGAGCACTCCCCCAACCCCATTCCTGCTTTTCTCATGGCTAATCCGCCTAACCTATCTATCTTTGGACACAAAGGGGCAATTTAGCATGGGCAATCCACTCAATGTATATATCTTTGGATTGTGGGAGGAAGCCAGAGTACCCGAAGGAAACCCAAGCAGACACAGTGACAATGTGCAAACTCTGCACAGACGGTGACTGGAGGCTGGAATTGAACCTGGTTCCCTGGTTCTGTGAGGCAGCTAACCATTGTGCCACCGTGCTGCCCCTAAATCAGTGAGGTCGCCCTTCTCAGAGGACAGGCTGACAAAAGTCAGCTGCTGCAAATCAAGATTGGGTTTTAACTTAGTAAAAATAATTTGCTTACTTAATGACATTGTGCATGTAAAACGATCATCCAAATCTGGATTAATCCAGGTAATTACTTCTCTCTGTCTGTCTGGTGATCCTGCATCATTCAATACTTTTGTTAAATGAATTTACCCTGAAGTAACAAGAAGATGGAACTATTTTCCTGCACTTGGAATCATCAGTTGCTTTGACCCCAACGTTGCCAGGATTACAGGGAGATAGCAACGTGATATACGCAAATAGGAGCAACAACTCGACTGAATGTAAAACTGAGGGAATGCTTCTTCTGGAGTCACACTGGCTCCCTGCCTTAGCTTCAGCAATTCAGACCGTAAAAAGCAGAAAATGTTTATTTATTAGTGTCACAGGTAGGTTTACATTCACAATGTAATAAAATTACTGCGAAAATCCTTTAGTTGCCACATGCCGGCACCTGTTTGGGTACACTGAGGAAGAATTTAGCGTGGCCAATGCACCTATCCAGCACGTTTTTCAGACTGTGGGAGGAAACCGGAGCATCTGGAGGAAACCCACGCAGACACAGAGAGAACATGCAAACACCACACAGACAGTGTGGCCCAAGGCTGGAATTGAACCCAGGTCCCTGGCGCTGTGAGGCAGCAGTGCTAACCGCTGTGCCACCGTGCTGCCCAATATTAGCTTGTGCTGCCCAATATTAACTTTAAACCAGGTTCGCTGCACAATATTACATTGTGTTTTGATTCGGAACTGTTCCCAATGATTTTTTATTGTGACGCAGCAGTGCTAACCATTGTGCCATTGTGCCCATCCAGACGAGCATTTAAATCACCAAGGCATAGCAGGCTACAGACCAAGTGCTAGTAAATTGAATTAGTCTAGCTTGGTATTGGATGGTTGGCACAGACATGGTGGGCCGAAGGGCCTATTTCTGTGCTGTATGACTTGGTGCCACTATAATTTGACAGATAGGCCCTTGATTTGATGTCTTAGCTGAAAGACAGCACCTCCAACAGTGCAGCACTGCCTCAGCCCTGCCTCAGTCAGCCTGGATTATGGAACTCTAGTTTGTAGGTGGGACTTAAGCCTACAACCTCTCTGCCCCTGAGGTGGGAACGCTACCCAGTGAGCCACAGCAGGACGTCCAGATTCACTGCAATTCAGAATTGGGACACGCGGATCAGAACATAGTCTTCCGGAAGGGGAAATTGGAAAAGAAAAAGTGAAAGGCGTTGGAAATTCCTTCTCTGCTCCAACGGTTTATTTTCAAAGTAGGAGGAAAATGACACGTTGCCAAGATTAAAATTCCTTCGAATAATCTTCCATGAAGAACAGGGTTACAAGTTCAGTGTTAATGTGAATGAACGGATCCCTTGAACCCTCTATTGTTTCCAGCCTGTCCTGACAGCTGGAGAAATGAGGAATAGTTTCAATGCACCGGATTCTTGTACTATACAATATATTGTATAGATAAATTCAGTGCTTCAAATATTGTTTCAGAGTTGCTCATTCATCCTTTTCTCTGTTCTTCTGCCCACTTGTAACTCAGGAACAGCTTACGTTGTCCCTGTGCTTCACCCTAGAAAAGACCTCATGGTTGAACATTGTTACAATAGGGGGACTGTGTTTCTCTGCTTAAAAGAATCATGTCCTGTCCCGTTTTGTTAATGCGAAACAATCTAAACTGATGGAAGGGCCAACAATAGCAGCTTATTACGCAGCGTAAGTGACAATGTGATCTGGAAGGAAGCCAAAGTCATTCCGAGAGTGTCAGAAGCAATTAGGAGAAACTTTGCAACCTTTCTTCAAGGAGCTACGCTAATGAATTAGGCTTACACAAACTGAGTGGCTCCCTCTGGGTCCCTCTGGGTCCTAAAGCACCTTAGCTGTTGGATGCTTGGTGGATCTGCCTCACAATGGTATTGCCAACTGCAACCCCAACTTTAACAATAACAATGCGTAAGTTTAATGAGTTAGGCATTGATGCCTTAAGAGACACAGTGATGTAGAACATAGAGCGGTACTGCACAGGAATAGGCATTCATGAGAACATAAGAACTAGGAGCAGGAGTAGACCATCTGGCCCCTCGAGCCTGCTCCGCCATTCAATAAGATCACAGCTGATCTTTTCGTGGATTCACTTACCCGCCCATTCACCATAACCCTTAATTCCTTTACTGTTCAAAAATGTCTCTGTCCTTGCCTTAAAAACATTCAATGAGGTAGCCTCAACTGCTTCACTGGGCAGGGAATGCCACAGATTCACAACCCTTTGAGTGAAGAAGTTCCTCCTCAACTCAGTCCTAAATCTGCTCCCCCTTATTTTGAGGCTATGCCCCCTAGTTCTAGTTTCACCCACCAGTGAAAACAACTTCCCTGCTGCTAACTTATCTATTCCCTTCATAATCTTATATGTTTCTATAAGATCTCTCCTCATTCTTCTGAATTCCAGTGAGTATAGGCCTAGTCTACTTAGTCTCTCCTCATAAGCCAACCCTCTAAACTCTGGAATCAACTTCGTGAATCTTCTCTGCACCCCCTCTAGTGCCAGTATATCCTTTCTCAAGTAAGGGGACCAAAACTGTAATGTGCTTTTAGGCTGATTGGTGTTAATAAATTGTCCCTAAATTGGATCTCCTTTAATCTGGTGCACACATAATTCCCTAAATTTGCACCCCCTTTATTGCGGATTCCAAGAGACGTAGACAAAAGTCATAGGTTGAAGAAGGATTGGAATGAGGCACTCACAGTGTTAAAATGGGCGGCGCGGGTTTGTAGGGCCGAAGGGCCTGTTTCCTGTGCTGTGTTGTTCTTTGTTCTTTGTACTCCCAGGTGTGTCCTCACCAGCACCTTATACAGTTGCAACATAACCTTGCTGTCCCTCTAGCAATGAAGGACAAAATTCCATTTGCCTCCTTGATGTTGCCCATGATGTTGTGCTGAACTTGATGCCAAATTAAACTAATTCCTTCTGCCTGCCCTGAGTCCATATCCCTCTATTCCTTGTATATTCATGTCCTTGTAAGATGATCATCCAAATCTGGATTAATCCAGATAATTACCTCTCTCTCTCTGTCTGTTCTGCACAATGTCATTAAGTAAACATCCCTGTCATATCTGACTGCACCACCACCCTAGCAGCACATTCCAGACACATATCATTCTCTCTCTCTGTAAAATACCTGCCCCTCACATTGCCTTTGAACTTCCCATCTTTCAACTTACGTGCATGCCCCTAGATATGCCTGCTTCTGCCACTTAGTCTTGTAATGTGATGGCACCCTTGGGTTACTGATAGAACACTTGCCTCTGAGGGGGAAACTGAGCATAAACCCTAGGCCAATTTGCCAAGACAGTGCTGCAGAAGTCTTCTACTATTGGAGATGCTGTCTCTTAAATGAGATATTAAGCTAAGCCTCATTCCAGCCTTTCAAGCAAGGTTTATTTATTATTTAAAAGTAGGCAATGAAGTTACTGTGAAAAGCCCCTAGTCACCACACTCCGGCACCTGTCTGGGTACACTGAGGGAAAATTTAGCACAGCCAATGCACCTAACCAGCACGTTGCTTGGACTGTGGGAGGAAACTGGAGCACACGGCACGCAGGCACAGGGAGAACATGCAGACTCCATACAGACAGTGACCCAAGCTGGAAATCGAACCGGGTCCCTGACGCTGTAAGGCAGCAGAGCTAATCACTGCGCCACTGTGCAACCCTCCCATGTAAAAGAGCCCATATTAAGCAGGGAAATTTGCCTAGTAGCTTTACTATGATATTCTTAGTATTTTTCAACAAATACACAAAGACCTGAATTTTTTGCCCTTCAGGCATGTGCAAACTCGAGAGTGTGTGTGAAACACACTCTGATCCACAGCGGCCATGGAACGCAATTCCACACTGGTTGGCCAATTAACGAGCAGCTAGCATGAAACAAGGGCTGGGAAAGGCTCAGCGCTGCTGGGGAGAGCGGGTGCTGGGCAGAGTGGGTGCTGGGTAGGGTGGGTGCTGAGGAGGGTGGGTGTTGGGGAGTTTGAGCGTTGTGGAGCGTCGATGTTGGGGATACTTGGAAGATCGTGCTCAACTTTAAACTCTGATGTGCTGCAATGCTTAGTCTTGATGTTAAGCAGGGAAATTTGCCTAGTAGCTTTACAGTTGGACTTAAACCTGGTGTTGTCCGACTTCTTACTATCCTTAGTCTTGCCAGCAGCTTAGAATCTTCATCAAGGGGCATTTACCAAAAGCCACTATTTACATCTCACTTTGTGTAGATAGAATTCAGCCCTTATCTACAGACAACACATGATGTTACAGTCAACTGCTTTGTTCTGCTGTATAAGATCTGTGCAAACATTCCGACAGATCTGTTGGTTTTGGAACCAGCTTGTTGGTTCTGTCATAGCTGAAATAAATCCCGCTTCATCATCCAGCCAAATTCTTTCTTGACCTAAGAAAAAGATAGTTAAGGAACTCTTCTTTGTTTAGCAGAGACACTAGCTTACATCATCTTCAGCCTTCCTAGTCCTGCACACCGTTGTGGAAGTTCAATTCTGAAGTTTACAGGCTGATCTTCTCAGGTTTCCAGTTCCTCTAGATCAGCTGTGAGCTGGCACTATGTTTCCTGCTCAAAAGTGAGAAACTCTGGCTCTGAATTGTATACAATATTTCTTTATCATGATCTTGGAGGGTTGCCTTCAATTCTCCGACGACCTTGAGTTCTATCCCCACCCCCCCCGTATAAGGTTTCGTATGATGGAGAATTTCCTTCCAACAATGGCTCAACATTAGAAAGAACAGAAACCCCTGCCCCGTGTCTAATTTAAAGCATGTCATGTTTCCTTCCAACAAGATATCAACGCTCCAGGAGTCACTGTTTGGTTCCTGGGTCTTTCTAAGGAACAACACCTGAATATCATGGATCTCATCTCCTTCATGAATCTTATCAATTTTCGAAAGGCGTCCTTTTGTTGATAGGGTAAAACATACCGATGCGCTTCATGAAGATTGATGTGAATCATGTCCTTTTTGGAAATGACTCCTCAATGAAGATTCCAAGTTGGTCACAACCTTCATTCCATCAAGGAACTGCAAAGAGTCATGAATGAAGCCCAGGCCATCTTTCAAACCTGTCCACACTTCCCGTTGCCTTGGAAAAGCAGTCAGCGTAATCAAGGACCCCACACACCCCAGACATTCTCTCTTCCACCTTCTTCCTTCGGGATAAACATACAAAAATCTGAGATCACATACCAACTGACACAAGAACAGCTTCTTCCCTGCTGCCATCAGACTCTTGAATGGACCTACCTCACATTAAGCTGATCTTCCTCTACCCCCTAGCTATGATTGTAACACTACATTCTGCACCCTCTCCCTTCCTTCTCTTTGAACAGTATGCTTTGTTTGTATAGTGTGCAAGAAACAATACTTTTTGCTGTATGTTAATATATATGACAATTATAAATCAAATCAAACCATTTTGGAGATTTTGTTTCAACAGATTACTTTTCAGTACAAGCTTCTTGCTATGGCCCATTCCTCCATAGAAATGGCATTTGACTCCTTTGACAGGCTAGTTTTCAAGCCTGTGTTTTTCCTGCCACACCAATGATAGCCAGCTTGTGATGAGTGTTCCTCCTGTTTCCGCTGCTTTTTTACCACACTTTTCCTTTCTTAAATTTGACAATCCCCGCTGAGTCAGCTGGCTTTGAGATAAGACTCCCTTGTCACCAGACATCAATCCTGTCCCTGACTTTAACTTGTTGCTCATTTGAATTTGCCTTTATTAGAGTAAATCCTTGCCTGAAAGTGGTCAGACTAAGCAACGTCCAGCACTCCCCCATGACGATACTGTCTCTGATCAGTTCACCTTTCAAAACGCCATATTCGCAGTCCTCTGTGTGTCTCTATGGGTCATTGACATGGTGTTATGTTTGTTAAAATTAGCCTGCTCAATAATGGCATTCTTTCTCAGATCAAAGCTCAATGCTCAAATACTCATCATGTGCAGTTTTTTCTTTGTTTGATGAGGATGTCATCTACACAGTCAGCCATTGCATAAAACAGCATACTGGCCTGGTCACCTTCGCAGTGAAGTCCAACAAGATGTGATATCTAGAAAATCACCCACAACAATTCACTCACGCTTCTTCAGAGTTCTGACGAATGGTCATCAACACTCGAAATATTGACTCTATTCTCTCCTCCTAGATATTGTCAAACCTGCTGAGATTCTCCAGCATTTTTATTTCAGATTCCAACACCCGCAGTATTTTGCTTTAAGATTAACATGCAGAGTTTGACATATTGGTAAGGTTTCAGGTGGGGCGCCTGTACCAGTGTGCTGCAGTCACTGAAAAACAGTTTGACATTCCAATGACTTCCCTCTCGCTGCATTGAAAAAAAAAGAATTAACATCAGCAAGGCTGAGGAATTTAATCAAATGACTCCTGCTTGATTTAACTCTCTTCAGGACATTTAAAATTTAACTTGCCTATTCCGCACACCTCAACAAATATGCAGGTCAGGAATACATGGTGAATCCACCTTGTCACACTTCCCTTGGCTATTTCACAATCAATCATAAGTTTAAGTTTATTTATTAATGTCACAAGTAGGCTTACATTAACACTGTGGAAATACCCTCACTCCGGTGCCTGTTTGGGTACACCGAGGGAGAATTTAGCATGGCCAACACAAAACCTACACATCTTTGGACTGTGGCAGGAGCACCTTGAGGAAACCCATACAGACACAGGGATAATGTGTAAACTCCATGCAGATAGTGACCCAAGCTGGGAATTGAACCCGGGTCCCTGGCACTATGAGGCAGCAGTACTAACCACTGTGATACCAAGATGCCCTACAATTACTAAAGTTACCAAAATTACATCTCCCATAATTACTAAAGTTTTTCATTAAAGGTTTATTTATGATTTTGGTATAAGATATGGTGTAACATTATTTTATTATTTTAATTATAATGCAATATTATATTGATAAGTTTGTTGCCGAGATCCTTCGATGTGATTTGGACAAGCTGAGTGAGTGGGCAAATGATTGGCAGATGTAGTATAAGGTGGATAAGTGTGAGGCGATCCACTTTGGTAATAAAATGGGGAGGCGGATTATTGTCAGAATAGCCATAAGTTAGGGGAGGGGGCTGTGCCATGACACCTTGGTGTCCTTGTGCATCAGCTGCAGAGGGTAAGCACGCAGATGCAGTCGGCAGTGAAAAAGGTAAATGGTATGTTGACCTTCGTAGAGAAAGGCTTCAAGTACAGGAGCAATTGGTGCAATTATACGGGGCCTTGGCGAGGCCACATCTCAAATATTGTGTGCAGTTTTTGTCTCCTTATATGAGGAACGACGTTCTTGCTCTCGAGGGAGTGCAGTGAAGGTTTACCAGGCTGATTCCTTATATGGCGGGATTGGTGAATGAGATTGACTAGGTTAGGATTGTTATTGCTGGAGTTCAGAAGAATGAGGCAGAATCTCACAGAAGCCTATCAAATACTAACAGGAATGAGGTAGGACGAATGCGAGAAGGATGTCTCTGATGATTGGAGTGTCCAGAAACAGGAGCCACACTCTGAGGAAACAGGGTAGACCTTTCAGGATTGAGATGAGGAGAACTTTCTCCAGCCAGAGAATGATCAACCTCTGTAATTCATTATCACAGAAAACGGTTGCGGCCAAAACGTTAAATGTTTTCAAGAAGCTACTAGATATAGCACTTGAGGTGAAGGGCATCAAAGGAAATGAGGGGAAGGCGGGATCAGGCCATTGAGTTGGGTAATCAGCCATGATCATAATGAATAACAGAGCAGGCTTGTTGGGTTAAATGGCCTCCCCTGGCTCTTTTTTAAATGTTTTAGTGTTATTTTATTATAATTTTAAATTTTTCATGATAATTGCATTCTATTTTGTTACAATTCCTCACGACGTATTAACCAGCAGTGAGCCAGCATTCATAAATCTCATGGTATAAATAAAGGAGCACCACAAAGCCATGCAAACACCACAGTGGCAAAGTGGTTAGCCCTGCTGCCTCACAGTGCCAGAGACCCGGGTTCGATTTCCGGCTAAGGTCACTGCCCGTGTGGAGTTTGCACATTCTCCCCATGTCTACGTGGGTTTCCTCCGGGTGCTCCGGTTTCCTCCCACAGTCCGAAAGATGTGCGGGTTAGGTGGATTGGATGTGCTAAATTGCCCCTTCGTGTCAGGGTGACTAGGTCAGGTAAATGCATGGGGTTATAGGATAGAGCCTGGGTGAGATTGTGGTCGATGCAGAGTCGATGGGCCGAATGGCTTCCTTCTGTACTGCAGGATTCTACCTGAAGTGGAATAAAATGCAACAAGGAAGACAGGGGTTGCAGCTAAAGATCAGCAAAATGATTTTGTTTGATCATGTGACTGAACACACCTGGATTTATAAAGGTAATAATAATAAATGTAAAGTTTTTTTTAATTCAGTTGTGGTTCATGGGCATCACTGGCTGCCCAACATTTATTGCAACACCAGGTTAAAGTCCAACAGGTTTATTTGGTAGCAAACGCTGCTAACTTTCGGGGCTCTGCCCCTTCGTCAGGTGAGTGGGGAGTTCTGATCACAAACAGGGCATATAAAGACACACACTCAGTTTACAGAGTACTGATTAGAATGCGAGTCTTTACAGCTAATCAAGTCTTAGGGGTGCAGACAATGTGAGTGGAGATAGCATTAAGCATAGTTTGAAGAGATGTGTATTGTCTCCAGACAGGACAGTAAGTGAGATATTGCAAGCCCGAGCAAGTCATAGGCGTTACAAATAGTGTGACATGAACCCAAGATCCCGGTTGAGGCCATCCTTATGTGTACGGAACTTGGCTATCAGTCTCTGCTCAGCGACTCTGCACTGTTGCATGTTGTGAAGGCCGCCTTGGAGAACGTTTACCCGAAGGTCAGAGGCCAAATGCCCGTGACTGCTGGAGTGTTCGCCAACAGGAAGAGAACAGTCTTTACCCCAGTCCAACGCCAGCATCTCCACTTCACAACATTTATTACCCATCCCTATTTGCCTGAGGGCAGTTGAGAGTCAACCACATTGCAGTGGCTCTGGAGGCACATGTATACCAGACCAGGTAAGGACGGCAGATTTTCTTCCCGAAAGGACATTAGTGAACCAGGCGGATTTCTCCGACAATCGACAATGGTTTCATGGTCATCAGTAGATTCTTAATCCAGATATTT
Source organism: Carcharhinus amblyrhynchos (assembly GCF_965287045.1). Taxonomy (NCBI): domain Eukaryota; kingdom Metazoa; phylum Chordata; class Chondrichthyes; order Carcharhiniformes; family Carcharhinidae; genus Carcharhinus; species Carcharhinus amblyrhynchos. The sequence continues at coordinate 16,877,269 of NC_137324.1, forward strand.
TTGTTATTGAATTTAAATTCTACTATCTGCTGTGGCAGGATTCTAACCCAGGTCCCCAGAATATTAGCTGAGTTTCTTGTTTAATAGTCCAGCAATAACACCATTAAGCCATCACCTCCTCTAAAGATGAAATAACTATCGAACACACATTGGTCAGTATTTATTGAATCAAGTTAGCTTAACACATGAACATAGAATCTGGGAATAATTACGATCTTCAAAGCATAGTTAATCTGAGCTCCAGAATGATATTACGTGTCAATCTCTTGAGGAAAATACTTGGGAAGGATTTTACTTTTGAATCATGCCAGTTTGCTGGAAAACTGACTGTGGATCCATCCTTCCTGGTATCTGCCCATTGTCAGCGCAATCAGTCATATAGGGATTTCCCAAATGACAGGATGTACCATATCAACTAGGTTTTACTAGGACACTACCGGGACTTGATGGATTGAGTTATAAGAAAAGGCTGGATAGATTGGGATTTTTTTTCTCTGGAGCGTAGGGGGCTGAGGGGCGATCTTATAGAGGCCTATAAAATAATGAGGGGCACAGATCAGCTAGATAGTCAATATCTTTTCCCAGAAGTAGGGGAGTCTAAAATTAGATGGCATAGGTTTGAACTGAGAGGGGAGAGATACAAAAGTGTCCAGAGGGGCAACTTTTTCATACAGAGGGTGATGAGTGTCTGGAACCAGCTGCCAGAGGTAGTGGTAGAGGCGGGTACAATTTTGTCTTTAAAAAAGCATTTAGATAGTTACCTGGGTACGATGGGTATAGAGGGATATGGGCCAAATGCGGGCAATTGGGATTAGCTTAGAAGTTTTAAAAAAAGGGCAGCATGGAGAAATTGGGCCAAAGGGCCTGTTCCCATGCTGTAAACCTCTATAACTCTATCTAGGTGAGGTCAGAGGCACTCCAGAGCAATGGATGCAACATTGAATGGAAAATTAAGATCTGACATTGGGTGAGGACGATAAACATGGAACAGCCCAATGAGGGAACCAATGGACACAGAGACCTTGGATAAAAGCAAATTACTGCGGAGCAAATTACTACTAAAGAGAGAAAAGAGCTGAGTCCAGATGATCCTTTGTCAAAGCTAAAAGGCATAGAAAGTGGATGTTTATTCTGTAGGGCGGGGGAATGAAAGATGAGTCATAGCCACAGAAACCAGGGAAGTGACTGAAAGGTGCTAATGGCAGCCCATAGAGAGAATAAAAGATGTGAATGGCCAAATAGCAGAGGAGCTGAAATCAGAGGGTAAGTTGTGACACATGGAGATGTGTGGGGAGGCAGGGGAGACGGATGGGGGAAGAGGTTAAAAAAAAGGGAGAAAGGGAAACAAAATGGGAGAAAAGATAAGAAAAGGGGGATAAAAAGGGGAGAAAGGATGGGGGGAAGAAAAATAAAGAAAGACAATAAAGAACTAAAAGGCAAAGAACAGTTAAAATTTAATAAAACAAAAACAAAGAAGGTAGAGCTAATCATCCGAAATTGTTGGATGCAGAGATATTCTGGGCATGAAATTTATGATGTTACCTGACGAAGGGGCTAACCCCGAAAGCTTGTGAGTATATTATCAAATAAATAGGTTGGACTAAAACCTGGTGTTGTCAGACTTTTTACCATGAAATTTATACCAGCGATACATGAAAGCTGGTCACTCTTCTGAGAATGGGCACAGTGCTGCCAGCTGCCTCCAACACTGACTGCTGGGTGCTGGGTGTACTGTTTCAGAAGGGCAGGGATGTGGGCATCCCCTGCATGTGCTCAATGAAGCTGAACCAAGGCTGACCTGACGTCAGGCTGACCTCCCAACAAATTTGGTCCACACACGTATATTGTTATGACCACACGAGGAGGGGTTAAGTCACTGTCCTATTCTAGAACTCCAGGTCTGACCATAACAGGTTTTGTTCTGAATTCATTAGGGTGACCTCAAAGTCTAGCTTTAACCATTTATGCGCTGATTGTAGAGAAACCGAGTGGCACTGTAGCACAGTGATTAGCACTGCTGCTTCACAGCTCTAGGGACCTGGGTTCGATTCCCGGCTTGGGTGACTGTCTGTGTGGAGTTTCTGTGCGGGTTTTGTCCGGGTGCTCCGGTTTCCTCCCACAGTCCAAAGATGTGTGGGTTAGGTTGATTGGCGATGCTAGAAATTGCTCCTTAGTGTCCTGAAATGTGTAGGTTAGAGGGATTAGTGGATAAAATATGTAGGGATTTGGGAGTAGGGTCTGGGTGGGATTGTGGTCAGTGCAGACTCGATGGGCTGAATGGCCTGCTTCTGCACTGTAGGGTTCTATGATTCTAAACCAGGCTAATGGGCGTTCTTGAGTTCAAAACACAAATGAGTTAGTTGTCTTTTTATTGAGCTAGAAGCCCACCCAAGTAAAAACATAAAGAAATTTATAAAGATAAACTCATGTACCTCCACCTTTGAGATGCTCTTATGATCTTCAACCCTCCTCAGCAGTATCCACCTCGATTGGTGGCTACACAACTGCTGGCCCTCTGAGTGGAAATTATTCTTTTCCTTTATTCGATCATAGGTCATGGACATTACTACCAAGGCCAGCATTCATTGCCCATTCCTAATTGTCTTGTAATTGAATGGTTTGCTGGGACCATACCAGGAGGGAGGTAAGATGTCTGGAGTTACATATTGACCAGACCAGGTAAAGATGGCGATTTCCTTCCTTAAAGAACATCAGTGAACAAGATGCATTTTTTTTGCGACAATTGATTATAATTTTATGGTTACCATTGCTGAATCATAAAATGATACAGTGCAGAAGGAGGTCCTTCTGTCCATCAAGTCACCGACCACAATGCCACCCAGGCCCTATCCACTTAACCCCATGTATTTACCCTAGCCAGTCCCCCTGACAGTAAGGGGCAATTTATAATGGGCCAATCAACCTAACCTGCACATCTTTGGACTATGGAAGGAAACTGGAGCACCTGGAGGAAACCCACGGAGGAAGATATGCAGACTCTGTACAAACAGTGACCCAAGCCGGGAATTGAACCCAGATCCCTGGCGCTGTGAGGCAGCAGTGCTAACTGCTGTGCCACTGTGCCGTCCTTAAGGGGAGGCGAGTTTTCAATTCCAGATTTATTGATCAAATTTAATTTTCATCAGTTGGTTCCACTGCATTAGGTTGAGCTTCTGAATGGCCAGTCCAGTGACACCACCACCATGCCGCATCTCCCTCTTGCACTCTAGAACCCAACCGCTCATCCATTCCCATCGGATGGGAAGCTCAATGTCTGCTATTTAAGAGGGCCCCCATTTGGTCCCCATATTGGTGTCCTGACGCTTGCCGGTAAATTCTGCCATACAATTTTTCCTGACTGGAGGAAACCAGAGAATCTCCAAAAATAAGAAAAAAAACGATTTCAGCTTTTCTCATCCCGCTTGTGTTTTGCGCTGCGGTTAAAAAAAAATACAGGCGTCAGGCACCACTGCTCAAGTGGTAAATCACCAATTAAAGCAATTACTGAGGGGTGGATCTGACCAAAGGGAGCTGAGAAAAGACTTAGCACCAATATGTGCAATTAAGAGACTGGCGAAGTGAGGTTTAATAATCCCCTGTGAAAGACAATTTCTTTGTCATAAATCAACCATAGGTATGAAACTGCTGCAAATTATTTGGAATTAATTATCAAAGGCTTTAATGCAATCATTAAAGCAATTCAGAAACAGGATTGAATGGAAGAGCCAATTTTTTGAATATACAATCCTGATGTGCAAGGCTACAGCCCAAGTGCTAGAAAATGGGATTAGAACAGATCTGTGCTTGATGGCAGGTACAGACATGATGGGCCGAAGGGCCTCTTTCTGTGCTGTAAAATTCTATGACTCTTAAGTTCAGTTATTAGTGTCACAAGTTGGCTTACATTAACACTGCAATGAAATTACTGTGAAAATCCCCTGGTCGCCACACGTTGGGGCACCTATTCAGATACACTGAAGGAAGATTTAGCATGGCCAATGTCCACCCATTGTGATGATTTCTTGGTATGCATCCTTAGTAGATGATGTAGATGTCTACTGGCGCAATGAGTAGCGACCCTGCCTCTACGCTAGAAGCTCCAGGTTGAAGCCCCACCTCAGGCCTTGATGGCCAAAGAAGGTGAGTTTCAAATGCTCAACTATAGAGTCACAGAGTCATAGAGGTTTACAGCATGGAAACAGGCCCTTTGGTCCAACTTGTCCATGCCCTCTAATTTTTACCACTATGCTAGCCCCAGTCGCCCATGTTTGGCCCATATTCCTCTATACCCATCTTACCCATGTAACTTAAATGCTTTTTAAAAGATAAAATTGTACCCGTATCTTCTACTACTACCTCTACTACTACCTCTGGCAGCTTTTTCCAGAACTCACCACTCTCTGTGTGATATATTGTCCTTTGGACTCTTTTGTATCTCTCTCCTCTTCCCCCATCTCTGGGAAAAGATGTTGACCATATACTTTATCTGTGCCCCTCATTATTTTATAGAACTCTATAATATCACTGCTAAGCCTCCTACGCTCCAGCGAAAAAAGTCCCAGTCTATCCAGCCTCTCTTTATAACTCAAACCATCAAGTCCTGGTAGCTTCCAATAAATCTTTTCTGCACTCTCTCTTTAATAATATATTCCCTATAATAGGGTGGCCAGAAGAGTACACAGCATTCCAAGTGTGGCCTTACTAATGTCTTGTACAATTTCAACAAGACGTCCCAACTCCTGTATTCAATGTTCTGACCAATGAAACCAAGCATACCAAATGCCTTCTTCACCTCTCTGTCCACCAGTTATTTCAATTTAAGGAGCTTTGAACCTGTACCCCTAGATCTCTTTGTTCTCCCCAACACCCTACCATTAACTAAGTCCTCGCCTAGTTCGATCTATCAAAATGCATCACTTCACATTTAGCTAAATTAAAATCCATCTGCCCTTCACCAGCCCACAGGCCCAATTGATCAAGATCCTGCTGAAATCCAGTAAATCCTTCTTCACCATCCAGAACTATGTTGAGTATCAAGCTACAGGTCCTTCCATCACTCTCCAATGGTGGGTGTAAGAGAGGGAGTGATGCCTAATCAACCATGTGATGCAAAGAACATTGTCGCCTGGACCATCACTCGCCATAGCTCCAGACTACGACATGCGTGTGGAAGTGCATGTTATCACAGCGATGGATTCCCTCAATAGGTAAAAATTCTTGGACGATTAGCCTGATGATTTATTTTTAAACTTCCTCAACAACAAATTGAATTTATGTGGCATTATTAAAAACATTGCAAGGACTGGTTAGCGTTTGAATTTTGGTGCCTAGCCAGGTAATTGGATATTGTGACACGTGAAGTTGGTTTTAGGAAGTGGCCCAAAGGATGAGAGAAAGGTGGAGAGATGGAGAGCTTTAGGGAGCAGTTTTGCAGCCGAGGGCCCGGTGTACAGCAAAGGATGGTTTGGTGAAGAAAATCCCAATTGATGCGCAAGTGGAGGTATGCTGTGGTTTTAAGGGATTGCAGGACTGAAGGAGGTAACGGAGATAAGGGTAGAAAGAAAGCCTTGCATTTGTGTAGCACCTTTTTCAAGTGTTTTGAGGAGTAGCTCCTGTTTTAGATTCGAACATGTGACCACGGAAAGATTTAAATATCAGGATAAGAAGTTCAAAATCCAGGCATTTCTGAACTAGGAGCTAATCTAAGCCAGCAAGCACAACGGTGATAGGTGAACAGGATGTGGTGCTACTTAAAGTATGGGAAATTTTTCCACATTTTCTTTGGAATAATAGGCAGAATGTATATCACTGTCAAGGTAAGGCCCAATTTATTGCCTATTTCCAATTGCCCTTAAGAAAGTGATGGAGATCCACATTATAGAAACAGTCCATGCGGTGTATGTACACCCACAGCACTATTAGGAAGGGAGGTCCAGGTTTGTGATCCAGTAATAGAGAAAGTGCAATGATACCAAGTCAGGATGGTGTGTAGATTCGTGGGGAATTAGAGGAATTTCCATTTATTTGATCCTGGGATGTGAGCATCACTGGTGAGGCTGGCAAATATTGCCCAACCTTAATTGCTCTTCGAAGGTGGTGATATTCCTGTTTTTGCTGCTCTTGTTCTCTAAATGGGACAGGTAGTGGATTTGGAAAGAACAATGGAAGGAAACTTGTCCAGTTTTCTGATGCACACATTGTACGCAGCATTGCAGCTTCACAGTGCCAGAAACCCAGCTTCAATTCGGGCCTCAGTGAATGTCTGTATGGAGTTTGCACATTCTCCCAAAATCTACATGGGTTTCCTCCCACACTCCAAAGATGTGCAGGTTAAGTGGATTGGCCATGATAAATTGTCCCAAGGTGTCACAAAGATGCTCTTTCAAAGAGTCAGTGCAAGCTTGATGGGCCAAATGGCCTCTTCTGATCTGCAGAGGATCTATGGCTCTATCACTGTGTACCAGTAGTGTTGTTGGGTGATGTTAAGCTTCCTGGGTGTTGTTGGACTCACCCAGGTAAGCGGCAAGTATTTCATCATACTCCTGACTTCTGCCAAGCAGATGGTGGACAGGCTTTGGGCAGTCAGGATTTGAGTTAGTCACTGCAAAATTCCCAGACTCTGACCTGCTCTTGTCGGAATTTATATGGCAAATCCAGTTTAGTTTTTTTGTGAATGGTGGCACCAAAGAGATTTATAATGACAAAATAATTGAGTATCAAGGGAATGTCACTTGTTTGGGATGGTCTTTGCCTTGCATAAATGTTACCATCCACTTACTTACCAGCCCAAACCTGAGTTGTTCAGAACTTGCTGCATTTGCTTCATCATCTGAAGAGTTGAAAATGGAATGTACTATTGATCAGTTAGAAACAGTCCTGGTATTTTGATGGAGGGAGGTGCATTGGTAAAGCAGCTGAAGATGGTAGGGTCTAGGACACAACCCTGAAGAACACGGCACAGTGGCACAGTGGTGAGAACGGTTGCCTCACAGTACCAGAGACACGGTTTCAATTCTGGCCTCGGGTCACTGTCTGTGTGGAGTCTGCACATTCTCCCCGTGTCTGTATGGGCTTCCTCTGGGTGCTCCAGTTTCCTCCCACAGTCCAAAGATATGCGAGCTGATTGGCCATGTTAAAGTGATCCTTGTGCCGGGGGATTAGCAGGGTAAATATGTGGGGCCTGGGTGAGACTGTGGTCGGTACAGACTTGATGGGCCAAATGGCCTCCTGCATTGTAGGGATTCTATGAATTCCTGAAAGAATGATGTGAGATGATTGAAATCCAACAGCCACAATCCACTTTCCTTTGTGCTATATGTGACTCCAACTTACTTCCTTATTCTCATTGATGACACATTCAGTCAAATGCTGCCTTGATGTGAAAGGCAGTCACTCTCACCTACCTCAGGATTCAGCTTTATTTTTTCCATATTTAAACAAAGACAATAATGAGGTCAGGGGTTAAGTGCTTCTGACAGACTGAACATTGATGAGCAGAATATTGATATTAAATAGCAACATCAATGAGAACTTCAATTTCTTTGCTAATGATAGAGAATAGACTGATAGGACAATAATCAGCCAGATTGTGTTTGTCCTGCTTCAGTATGGTTACCAATCCTCCCAAATTGGCCATGAGTTTTCTTGCATGGAATATAGATCTCCAAGGAAATAATTCAGATAGCTCAGTTCGGATAGTAACAAAGGCAAGGATATTCCAACAATTGTATCATCTCATACTTATAAAGAGCTGGTAAGTATTATACAAGTGGATATGGAGCTCTCTCCATCTTTATTTGATTCATCTCTGGAAGGTGTGTATGCCTTGCTTTATGAGGAAAGGTTGAACAGGTTAGATTTTATTCACTGGAGTTTAGAAGAGTAAAAGATGCCTCAACTGAGGTGGATGCAGACAGGATATTTCCTTTTCTTTAAGAAGGGCTACAGGGAAAAGATTGGGAACTACAGGCCAGTGAGCCTAATGTCTGTGTTGGGTAAGTTGTTAGACAGGATCTACAGGCATTTGGAGACACAAGAACAGTCAGCACGACTTTGTGAGTGGAAAATCATGTCTCAGCAATTTGATTGAGTTTTTTGAAGGGGTAACCAAGGAGGTAGATGAGGGCAGTGCAGACGATGTTGTCTACATGGATTTTAGCAAAGTCTTTGACAAGATAGCGCATGGTAAGTTGTTGCATAAGGTTAAATCTCACGGGATCAAGGGTGAGGTAGCCAGTTGGATACAAAATTGGTTTGACGACAGATTTATAGACAAAGAGGTCTGGGGTACAGGTGATTAGCTCGTTGAAAGTGGAGTCACAGGTGGACAATATGGTGAAGAAGGCATTCGGCATGCTTGGTTTATTGGTCAGAACATCGATTACAGGAATCTTGTTGAAATTGTAAAGACATTGGTAAGGCCACACTTGGAATCCTGTGTACAGCTCTGGTCACCCTATAATAGAATGGATGTTAATAAACTAGAAAGAGTTGCAGATAGGACTTACTAGAATGCTACTGGGGCTTGATCGTTTGAGTTATAAGGAGAGGTTGGATAGACTGGGACTTTTTTCTCTGGAGTGTAGGAGGCTGAGGGGTGATCTTACAGAGATCTATAAAATAATGAGGGGCATAGATAGTCAACATCTTTTCCCAAAGGTAGGGGAGTCTAAGAATAGAGGGCATAGGTTTAAGATGAGAGGGGAGAGACACAACAATGTCCAGAGAGGCAAATTTTTCACACAGAGGGTGATAAGAGTCTGGAACAAGATTCCAGAGATAATAGTAGAGGCGGGTACAATTTTGACTTTTAAAAAGCATTTAGAAAGGTACATGGGTAAGATGGGTATAGAGGGATATGGGCCAAATGTAGGCAATTGGGAATAGCTTAGTGGTAAAAACTGGACAGCATGGACAAGCTGAGGCAAAGGGCCTCTGTGACTCATCTGTCCTAAATGGGTGACCCCTTATTTTTAAAGTGAGCCCTAGTTCTAGATTTTCCCACAATTGAGTCACTGGTCCAGAGAAAACACCATTAATCCACCACTTCCTGTACCTAGTGGGGCATAAGGCAAACTGTTTCCCGAGCTAGCTTTTCCTGGAACTAGCCTGTCACCAGAGCTTTATAGCTTAAGGAGCACCATGCCACAATGAAGCATGGCTGACCAGGAGTCTCTCCTGCACTTACTGTCTCCTGTTGATCCTCAACCTGTTGGCCGCGTTATAATTACACCCTTCTTGGCTATCAGGTCCTGGGGCAGCACTCGAACCTAGAGCTTCTGGTTCAGAGATATGGACGCTAGCCACTGTGCCAAAGGACCTTGCCCATTTTCCCCATAATGTGGAATCTTTACTTCCTTGTCAAGTAGATATCCCATTCCCTTTATTAAATTTAATATTGAATCTGCTTTAACCACCCTTCCAGGCTGTGTTGCAGGCAGCATGGTGGCACAGTGGTTAGCACTGCTCCTTCACAGCGTCAGGGACCTGGGTTCAATTCTGTCCTCGGGTGACTGTCTGTGTGGAGTCTGCACATTCTCCCCATGCCTGCATGGATTTCATCCAGGTGCTCTGTTTTCATCCCACATTCCAATGATGTGCAGATTAAGTTGATTGACAATGCTAAATTGCTCCTTTGTGTCCCAAGGTTACCAAGATTAGTGGAGTAAACGTATAAGTTTGCTGGGATAGGTAATCTCTTTCAGAGATTCGGTGCAGAATCAATGGGCCGAGTGGCCTCCTTCTGCACTGTTGGAATGCTTTGGATCATAGCAATTCACAATATAAAAATGTCATCCTCCTCACCTTCAGTTCTTGGTCAATTATCATAAATCTGTTGCTTACCAATTTAATCTAGTTATCCCGACATATTGATTTATTTTTTGATTTGATTTATTATTATCATATGTATTGGTCTTGTGTGCTATACAGACAAAGCATACCGTTCATAGAGAAGGAAATAAGAGAGTTCAGAATGTAGTGTTGTAGTTATTGCCAGGATTTAGAGAAAGATCAAGTTTATTCCAGGTAGGTCCATTCAAAAGAACAAAGACCAAAGAAAATTACAGCACAGGAACAGGCCCTTCAGCCCACCCAAGCCTGCACCGACCCGTGCTGCCTGAATTAACTAAAACCCCCGATCCTTCGGGGGACCATATCCCTCTATTCCCATCCTATTCATGTATTTGTCCAGACACCCCTTAAAACTCACTATCGTGTCTGCTTCCACTACCTCCTCCAGCAGTGAGTTCCAGGAAACCTCCACCCTCTGTGTAAAAAAGTTGTCTCGTGTATCTCCTTTAAACCTTGTCCCTCACACCTTAAACCTGTACCCCCTAATCATTGACTCTTTCACCCTGAGAAAAAGCTCCTAACTATCCATTCTGTCCATGCCTCTCATAATCTTGTAGACTTCTATCAGGTTGCCCCTTAACCTCCATCATTTCAGTGAGAACACACCTAGCTTCTCCAACCTCTCCTCATAGCTAATGCCCTCCATACCAGTCAACATCCTGGTAAATCTTTCCTGTACCCTCTTCAAAGCCTCCACATCCTTCTGGTAGTGTGGCGACCAGAACTGAACATTATGTTAATTCACCTTTGCTTTACTTCCCATCAAAAGTCTGATGGCAGCAGGAAAGAAGCTGTTCTTGAGTCGGTTGGTACATGACCCCAGGCTTCTGCATATTTTTCAACTGAAGAAGGTGGAAGAGAGAATGTCTGGGGTGCATGGGGTTCTTGATTATGCTGGCTGCTTTTCTGAGGCAGCAGGAAGTGTAGACAGAATCAATGGATGGGAGATTGGTTTGCGTGATGGATTGGGCTTCATTCACGACCTTTTGTAGTTTCCTGAGGTCTTGGTCAGTGCCATTGCATTGGAGCAGAGGACAGGATGGGGAAGGAAATCTGCTGTCCTTACCTGGTCTGGACTACATGTGACTCCAGAGCCACAGCAATGTGGTTGACTCTCAGCTGCCCTCAAGGATGGCCTAGCAAGGCATTCAGTTTCAAGGGTAACTAGGGATGGGCAAGAACTGCTGGCCAGCCAGTGACGCCCATATCCCAATGAATGAATAAAAAGAACAGTGAAGTCAGTGACAATACGACTTGCAAAATCTCACTAACTGTCCTGTCTGGAGACAATACACATCTCTTTAACTTGTGCTTAAAGCTCTCTCCACTCACATTGTCTGTACCTTTAAGGCTTGATTAGCTGTAAAGACTCGCATTCCAATCATTATTCTGTAAATTGAGTTTGTGCCTTTATATGTCCTGTTTGTGAAAAGAACTCCCAGTCATCTGGTGAAGGGGCATCAAGCGCTCCGAAAGCTAGTGGAGTTTGCTACCAAATAAACCTGTTGGACTTTAACCTGGTGTTGTAAGACTTCTTAATGCACTACATGCCGGTGATACTGTATATCCTTCCCAATTGCTTCCCTATTACACTAACCTTCTAAAAGCACTTAATTGCCCAGGGATTGTCAGGTACATTTTTACTATTCATTGCCAGAATATGGTTATCACAGAGAAGCTCAAAATTTATTAGCTGTCTCCAGTTGTCTTGGGCTAGTGCTACTGGGTTTTGTTTTGAAATGAGGTAGTGGTTTAAAATGTTGAAATGGCTAAATAAACCATTTCAGAGGACATTTTAAGAGTCAAACACGCTTGTGTGGGACTGGAGTCTCAAACTCAGCAGATACACCCAATTATTGAAAATTAATACAGCAGTGAGCCCAGTTGTCACATGTGGAGATATCACACTGTAACTCACACCCATTACAGGTGCAAATTCTAAGTCTCGATGTCACTTATGGAACTTGCAATGAAACTGAGTTTGTACTTAGCAACAATCAGATAGCCTATGACCACAATTCCACCTTATCACTACAGTGTAATGTGCTGTCCATGCTGGAAAACTCCATCACTTTCAAAGCAGCATGTTACCCAGCATATCTTGGAATATCCATTATTTAATTCAAAGAGAGTGCTTTTAACCAGGCAGTCAAGAAGGCAGATGGTTATATTGGCCTTCATAGCAAGAAGACTTGAGTGTGAGGATAGGAATCTTTTGCTGCGATTGTATAGAACATCGATGCGGTCACACCTGGAGTATTGTGTGCCGTTTTGGTGTCCTTATCTGAGGAAGGATGTACTTGCTACTGAGGGAGTACAATGAAGGTTTACCAGGCTGATTTCTGGGATGGCAGGTCTGTTTGAGGAGAGACTATGTTGGTTAGGATTGTATTCATTGGAGTTTAGAACAGTGAGAGGGGATCTCATAGAAACTAATAGAATTCTAACAGGGTTAGACAGGGTAGATTCAGAAAGGATGTTCCCGATGGTGGGGGACTCCAGACCTCGGGATCATAGTTTGAGGATAGGGAGTCAACCTTTTAAGACTGAGGTGAGAAGAAATTTGTTCACCCAGAGAGTGGTGAATGTGTGGAATTCACTAGCACAGAAAGTAGTTGAAGCCAAAACATTTTATAATTTCAAGAAGAAATTAGATATGGCTTTTGGGGCTAAAGAGATCAAAGGATATGGGAGGAAGGGGGGATCAGGATATTGAATTCAATGATCAGCCATGATCAAGATGAATGGCAGAGCAGGCTTGAAGGGCTGAATAGCCTACTCCTGCTTCTAGTTTCTATGTTTCTAACCTGCATTTCATTCATCGCCCTGTGGAATTGTATCTTTTACTATCTCATACCAGCATGGCATTTGAATGTCTTTCATACATTCCCTGATTAGCTTAAGATTTTGCAGACATTAAATAAGAATGAATTAGAAGGTCAAATTTATGAATGCATGCTCCTGATGTCGGTGCCCTATCCACCTGGAATGCATGTCAACAAATTACAAAAGCAGTTCTGAAAATTTCATCTGCATTTATTTTACTGGGCAGAAGACATAGGTTTAGGATGTCTAGTAATTCAATGGGTAGTGCCTCACCTCTGGACCTGAAGGTCTGCGTTCAACGCCCACTCCAGGACTTGTTGGTCATGGATGGAGTGCTCATGACATAGCCAAACAGGTTGATAATCAGCCTGTCAAATCTTCCAACATGCCCACGGCAATCAGTAAGGCAGGAGAGATTACTGGTCAATCATGCCCATTGTTGTTCCTCAAGCTATAAGTCTCTTTCTGAGAGAGATGCTTGTGGTCGCTTGTAAGTGATAGCTAATTATGGATCGACAAATTTCCTGGTGGATAAGATTTGATGATGTAAGTTGACTTTCTGGCACCGATGGAATGTGCTGAGAAAGTGGTTGAGGTAGATACAATAGCAACATTTAAACAGCATTTGCATAAGTACATGGATGGGAAAGGATTTGAGGGATGTGGGCCAAATGAGGGCAATTGGGACTAGCTGGGAGGGCACCATTGTCGGCATGGACTTGATGGACTGAAGGGCCTGTTCCCTTGCTGTATTGCTCTATGACTCTTGACTCTAACTACCATTGACTAGAAGCTCCTCTGAACTAACCACGTAACTACTGCGACAAGAGCAAGTCAGAGCCATGGAGTTCTGCAGTGTGTAACTCATCTGCTGATTTCCCAAAGCTAATATATAATATACAAGCTGGGGCATGGTGGCTGCACGCGTACTATCACAAAATGCGCTCCAGCACCTCGCCAAACTTCTTCAGGAGCACCTTCCAAACCTCTGACATCCTCCATCTGGAAAGGCAAGGGCTGAAGACTCATGGAAACACCACCACCTGCAAGATCCCCACCAAATCACACCATACTTCCTTGGAACTATCACAGAATCACAGAATACTACAGTGCAGAGGAGGCCCTTCAGTCCATCGAGCCCACACTAACACATGAAAGGCCTTGACCTGGCCACCTAAATATATCACTGTATTTTCACTGTTGCTGGGCCAAAATCCTGGAACTTCCTTCCCAACAACACTGTGGTTGTACCTACACCACACGGACTTCAGCGGTTCAAGGAGGTAGCTCATCACCACCTTCTCAAGGGCAATTAGGGATGGGCAATAATCATTGAATCATAGAAACCCACAGTGCAGAAGGAGGCCATTTGACCCATCGAATCTGCACTGATCGCAATCCCACCCAGGCCGTGTCCCATAGCCCCATGCATAGCCCCATGCTAGTCCTGACACTAAGGAAGAATTTAGCATGGCCAACCAACCTAACCCACACATCTTTGGACTGTGGGAGGAAACTGGAACACCGAAGGAAACCCACACAGACATGGGGAGAACATGCAGACTCCACACAGACAGTGACCCAAGCCATGAATCGTAACCCAGGTGCCTGATGCTGTGAGGCAATAGTGCTAACCAGTCTGCCACCGTACTGCCCCACTGGCCTAGCCCGATGCCCACATCCCAAAAACAATGAAAGAAAACTGACACACACAAGTTTGTAACTATGACCCAGGTGAAAATCTATCAAATAGGAGTGTGCCAATCAATTCACTCAAAATAATAATGTTCAATATCTGAAACTTTTCGTATCAGAAATGGAGAGAAGAATAACAGACAGAAATACTGTACAGTGTCTTCCAAAGTCTGCCTGCTCCACCATTCATTATAATCATGGCTGATCATCAAATTCAGCATCCTGATCCCCCTTTCCCTCCATATCCCCTGACCCCTTCAACCCCAAGAGCTACATCTAATTTCTTCTTGAAATCACACAACATTTGGGCCTCAACTTCTTTCCGTGGTAGTGACTTCCATATATTCACTTCCCTCTGGGTGAAGAAATCCCTTCTCACCTCAACCTTAACCTTCTCCTTTCAGTGAGTTTCTATCATCCCGCTCTTCACAAAACACGTTGGAACTTTACAAGAGCGATACAGTGGCACAGTGGTTAGCACTGCTGCCTCATGACGCTAAGGACCCAGGTTCAATACTGGCCTTGGGTGACTGTGTGGAGTTTGCATGTTTTCCCCCTCCGGGTGGTCTGGGATTTCCTCTCACAGACCAAAGATGTTCAGATTAGGTGGGTTGGACGTAGTAAATTGCCACTTAGTATTAACAGGGTAAATATGTGGGATTGGGGCTGGATGGGATTGTTGTTGGTGTAGCCTCAATGGGCTGAATGGCCTCCTTACGCACTGTAGGGATTCTACGATCAATGGTAATGTTGTTTTCAAAGGTTAGGCAGCAGAAAAGTCCTGAATTTGTAGAGGTACAGATTGGTGGGGTGGGGTAAGGTTAGTTTCAGACAGCAGCTTGTGTTCTTTGATGCGGTATGTTTTAAAAACTTGCCTTGTTATCTACAGCTTAATGGGAGGTCCCTTTGAGGGCAACCTGTCATAACTCATGTAGCTCTGGAGAGCCAAACTTGCAGTGGGGCCCTTACACAAGGATTTAGGTCCCATTTTGGCATATGCAAAGTGCCTAAACCCTGGGGAATTAATTATACTGATGTTCTGACCTTTATCTATTTGGGAGGCATTATACTTCTGTCTTGTAAATGAATGTGCGATTTCCTCCTGACATTTTGGAGGATTAGTTGTTTGATGCCTCAGTTTCTAGGTCTGGGAGGCTGTTTTGGAGACACAGATGAATAAAGCATTTTGCTCACCATTACCACGTTACAAAATAACTTTGTTTCTTGTCAGAAACCTGGCGTTGGTCCGAAACTTTTGAAGTTGTACTTGATACTTCATTAACACCCTCAGTTATACAACAGAGCTGCTCCCAGTACGATACAGTCCTGTTGCTTGCATTCTTAATTTGTTCTACTTATAATGGGGGACAGGTTCACAGAGAGTGGAAAGAACACCGGAACTGTGCATGTCAGAGGGAAGCTCCATACAGACTATTAAAATCACACTGTTGGCATGCAACCAAATCAAACTGGCAGCCGCACTTGATGAGTTGCCAAGAGCAGCCATCCTCTATCAGCAACACTTTACTCTGGAGACAAGGAGACAAGGCACGGTGGCTCAGTGGTTAGCGCTGCTGTCTCACAGTGCCAGGCACCCGAGTTTGATTTCGGCCTTGGGTGACTGTCTGTGTAGAGTCTGCGCCTTCTCCCCGTGTCTGTGTAGCTTTCCGCCAGATTTCCTCCCACAAGATTTGATCTGATTTTTTGTTGTCACATGTATTGGTACACAGCGAAAAGTATTGTTTCTTGTGAGCTATACAGACAAAGCATGCCATTCATAGGGAAGGAAAGGAGCGAGTGTAGAATGTAGCACTACAGTCATTGCTAGGGTGTAGAGAAAAATCAAATTAATGCGAGGTAGGCCCATTCAAAAGTCTGACAGCAACAGTGAAGAAGCTGTTCTTGAGTCGTTTGGTATGTGACCTCAGGCTTTTGTAACTTTTTCCCGACAGAAGAAGGTGGAACAGAGAATGCCTGGGTGCGTGGGGTCCTTAATTATGCTGGCTGCTTTTCTGAGTCAGTGGGAAGTGTAGTCAGAGTCAAGGGATGTGAGACTGGTTTGTGTGATGGATTGGAATTGTTCACGACCTTTTGTTGTGCAGGTTAGGTGGATTGGCCATGCTAAAATGCCCCTTAGTGACCCAGGATGAGGGGGATCCCAAGTTCCCAAGGTTAGGGGGAATCAGTGGGGTATATATAAGGACGAAGGCGGGTTGAGGGAGATTGGGCCTGGGTAAGATTCTCTGCTGGAGAGTCAGAGCAGACTCAATGGGCTGAATGGCCTCCTTCTTCACTGTAGGAATTCTGTGATTGAAATTTTCCCAGCCACTTGCAACTTTAGGGCAGGAGATGGCCTCGTGATATTATCACTAGACTATTAATCAAAAAACTCAGCTAATGTTCTAGGGATCTGGATTCGAATCCCACCATGACAGCTGGTGAAATTTGAATTCAATAAAACGTATCTGGAATTAAGAATCTATTGATGAAATCATTGTCGATTGTCAGAAAAGCCCATTTGGTTCAGTAATGTCCTTGAGGAAAGGAAATCTGCCGTCCTTACCTGGTCTGGCTGACATGTGTCTCCAGAGCTACAGCAATGTGGTTGACTCTCAACTACAGATGGGCAATAAATGCTGGCCAGCACCCAACGTCCATGTCTCACAAACAAATAATAAAAAAAAGAACTTGCGATTTTCTGAATCCAGTTTGAGGCTAAGTTTTTACAATGCACGTATTATTTTTCACTCATTCTTTCATAAGGTCTGGTCATCACTGGTAAGGAACAGCATTCCGAAAGCTCATGGCGTTTACTACCGAATAAACCTGTTGGACTTTAACCTGGTGTTTAACCTGGCGTTACATCACTGGTAAGCACGGTGAGAAGCCTTACAACACCAGGTTAAAGTCCAACAGGTTTATTTGGTAGCAAACGCCACTAGCTTTTGGGGCTCTGCCCCTTCCTCACTCACTCAATAGGCCGAGTGACCTAATTCTGCTCCTTATGGTCTATGATCTAAGGTGAGAGGGGAGAGATACAACAGGGTACAGAGGGGCAATTTTTTCTCTCAGAGGATGGTGAGTGTCTGGAACGAGCTGTCAAAGGTAGTAGTGGAGGCGAGTACAATTTTGTCTTTTAAAAAGCTTGTAGACAGTTACTTGGGTAAGATGGCTATAGAGTGATATGGGCCAAATGTGGGCACTTGGGACTAGTTTATTGGTTAAAAAAAGGGGAGCGTAGACAAGTTGGGATGAAGGGCCTGTTTCCATGCTGCAAAACCTCTATGACTGTAAGTTATTTGATCATGTGTTTATCTATTAGTAGGCTTACATTAACACTGCAATGAAGTTACTGTAAAAATCCCCCCCGACACCGCACAAGAATTTAGAATGGCCAATGCACCTAATTAGCATGTCTTTTGGACTGCGGGAGGAAATCAGAGCACCTGGAGGAAACCCACACAGGCACAGAAAGAACATGCAGACTTCGTACAGACAGTCACCCAAGCCAGGAATCGAACCTGGGTCCCTGCCATTGTGAGGCAGCAGTGCTAACCACTGTGCCAATGCACCACCCACATCAGTCCTAAGATGTGGCATGATGTTGGGTTTTGCTTGGATAACAGTCTAGTGGGACACCGTGGGATATTTTGCTACAGTAAAGGCACTACATAAATGCAGGATGCTGTTTGAGATGTAATGATACAGTCAGGCGCATTACAGATGCAAGCATTTCGGTTCTGTTTAAATGGAATATTGTTGTCCACTGGTGGATACGGAGTGCTGCAAAACAAGGAAGGGTTAACAGACCAGCACCAGTTACTCTCATTAGGCTGCAGAGAATGTGTCTGTAGCAATTTCTGTGACCCCGACAGTTTTCTCTGTGAATGGGGTGCAGGTGTGGGTTATGCTTTGTTGATCATAATCTTTTTTCAACTCTCTCCCTTTACAGAGGAAACTTTGAATATGTTTGACATAATCAGTTCACAGCCTTTGCCCACAGTCTTTTCAAACACAGGCCAGTTTCACATTCTTTTCATGGGATCCGACAAGCGTAAAAATAATTAATGATATCTCACCCCAAAACTGACCTGCCTCCGATTCAGGGAGAACGCAGTTTCTAAAATAACCATTTAATTGACCAACAGTAAGGAACACGTATCAATGCAAATTCATTATCGGGCTTTGTACAGTGTCAGTGTTGTGGCTGCAGTTTATCTTGTTTTCCCAACAGAGGAAGTTTGTGTTGGGATTTATTGCATGTTTGCAACTGTTGTGAAAACGATTCTGATTTTTTTTAAAAAATAAGAGCACGTGTGTGAATAATCTAATATATTATGGGCCGCAATGCTGGGTGACTGTTAGTATGAATTCCAAACAGACCAAAAGCATGGCGATTGTGCAGTGTAGTTTTCTGGCTAGCACTGCTGCTTTGCACTCAGGATGTTGTGGGTTCAAATCCCCCTTCAGCATCTTAGACACAGGAATCTTGACTGACACTTCAATATGTCACCAAGGAAATTTTTGATTTATTATTGTCACGTGTATTAATATTCAGTGAAAAGTATTGTTTCTTGCGTATCATATAGACAAAGCATATTGTACATAGCGCAGGAAAGGAGAGAGTGCCGAATGTAATGTTACTGTCATTAATAGGGTGTAAAGAAAGATCAATTTACTATGAAGTAAATCCAGGGAAGAAGCTGTTTTTGAGTCGGTTGGTACATGTTTGTAGGCTTTTGTATCTTTTTCTCAACGGACGAAGGTGGAAGAGAGAATGTTTGAGGTATATGGGGTCCTTGATTTTGCTGGCTGCTTTTCAGAAGCAGCGGGAAGTGTAGACAGAGTCAACGGATGGGAGGCTGGTTTGCATGATGGACTGGGCTACATTCATGGCCCTTTGTAGTTTTTTGTGGTCTTGGACAGAGCATGAGCCATACCAAGCTGTGATACAACTAGAAAGAATGCTTCTGTAAAAGTTAGTGAGGGTCATAGTAGACATGCCAAATTTCCTTAGTCTTCTGAGAAAGTAGAGGCATTGATGGGCTTTTTAAACTATAGCGTCAGCAAGGGGGGATGGGACCAGTTGTTGGTGATTTGGACACCTAGCTCTTGACTATTTCCAGTGCAGCACTGTTGAGCTAGACAGGGACATGTCCTCCACTGCACTTCATTATCAACTTCAGTCGATAGTGGTAAAAAATTGCAGCATGCAAATGGTAAAAAATTGCAGCATGTTGCTGTGCAGAGGGACTTGGGTGTCCTTGTGCAGGAATCTCAAGGAGTTGGCTTGCAGGTGTAGCAGGTAATTAAGAAAGCAAATGTACTTTATTGCTAGAGGGATGGAGTTTTAAAACAACGAGGTTATGTTGCAGCTATATAAGGTGCTGGTGAGGTCACATCCGGAGTAATGTGTACAGTTTTGGTCTCCTTACTTGACAAAGGATATACTGGCACTGGAGGGGGTGCAGAGGAGATTCACTTGGCTGATTCCGGAGTTAAGAAGGTTGGTTTATGAGGAGAGACTGAGTAGACTGGGGCTATACACATTGGAATTCAGAAGAATGAGGGGAATCTTATAGAAACATATAAGATTATGAAGGGAATAGATAAGATAGAAGCAGGGAAGTTGTTGCCACTGGCGGGTGAAACTAGAACTAGGGAGCATGGCCTCAAAATAAGGGGGAGCAGGTTTAGGACTGAGTTGAGGAGGAACTTCTTCACACAAAGGGTTGTGACTCTGTGGAATTCCCTACCCAGTGAAGCAGCTGAGGTTACCCCATTGAATGTTTTTAAGGCAACGATAGATAAATTTTTGAATAGTAGGAGAATTAAGGGTTATGGGGAGCGGGTGGGTAAGTGGAGCTGAGTCCACAAAAAGATCAGCCATGATCTTATTGAATGGAGGAGCAGGCTCGAGGGGCCAGATGGCCCACTCCTGCTCCTAGTTCTTATGTTCTTACATTATTATCTCCTTCATTTTACTGACACTGAGGGAGAGATTATTGTCATCGCATTAATTCACAGATTTGGCACCGTTGGAGGTTCCATCTTTCAGTCAAATTCCCATCCAAAGTATTACTTACATTTCTAAGAAACTCGGATGAATGCTTAAAGGTCTACAGTACATCGCCAAGGTTCCAAAGAGTAGGCTTAATAAAGAAGACAATGATGATTCAGAGATATAACCAACTGTGAGTGTAGAGTGTCTGTAGATCTATTAGAAACAATAATAGGATTGAGTTCAATTTTGTGTTTGAAAGAGAGAAATGTGCAACCGTTACAGTGCACGATTTGGCTGGGGCTCAGTTCAATGGGATGATGGAGACTGTCCACAGTAAACGGGGCAACCTGTTAAATCTGATGGATGATCAGTGGGAGATCTTAACAAAATAACATGATACGAAGCCAATTTACAACCCTAACGGACAAGGACTTCAATTATCAGAGAAATAAGCCACAGTACCAAAAGAGGTAAGGGGCAATTTATAACCTAAAGAAAAATCATGCCAAAATGAAAAAAGGAAACACCCAGATCCTACATAAACGGGGAAAAGGCAAAGAACAATAAAGAGTAACGGCATGGATATTAGGAGCTACGAAAAGGGAGTTTCTAAAGAAGCTACCAAGGTGTATTCAAATCAATATAACAAAATATTCACAATTACATCAGGAACAATATGGGTCCCTCGACAACTGATAGCAATGATAGTCGAAAATAAGGAACCGGCACCTATGTTAAAAAATTAACTAATTAATTAATTTGTGCCAGAATTCCCAGATAAACTAATTTTGGATTGGGCTGGGTCTCAGTACAAATAATTTCTTGCATTTTCTTTCTCTCAGAGGATGTGGGCCTCACTGACTAGGCCAGCATTTATTGCCTATCCCTAATTGCCCTTGAGAAGGTGGTGGTAAGCTGATTTCTCGAGCCACTGAAGTTCATATGGTATAGGTGAACTGCACTGCTGATAGGGAGGAAATTCCAGGATTTGACCCAACGACAGTGAGGAAACAGCGATATATTTCCAAATCTGGATGGTGAGTGATTTGGAGGGGAACTTTCAGGATGTGCTGTTCCCATGTATCTTCGACGCATGTCCTTCAAGGTTGAGGTCATGGGTTTGGAAGGTGCTATCAAAGGGGCTTTGGTGAGTTGCTGCAGTGCGTCTCGTAAGTGGCACACTTTGCTGTCACATTGGTGGTGGAATGACTGTACATCCAAGACAGTAGAAAGGGTGCCCACCCAACGGGTTGCTTTGTCCTGGATGGCACTGAACTTCTTGGATATTGTTGGAGCTGCACCCATCCATGAAGGTGGAGAGTATTCCACAGCATTCCTGACTTGTAGATGGTGAACAGACTTTGGGCAGTCAGGAGGAGAGTTGCTCTCTGTGGAACACCTAGACTTGGACCTGCTCTGGTAGCCACAGTATTCCTATGGCTAGTCCAGTTCAGTTTGTGATCAATGATAAGCCCCAGGATGTTGATGGGAAAGGATTTTGTGACAGTAACACCACTGAATGTCAAGGGATGATGGTTAGATTATCCTTTGTTGGAGATGCTCATTGCTTGGCATTTGTGTGGCACAAATATTTATTATCACTTATCAGCCCAAGTGGAAATAATGTGCAATCTTGCTGAAGATGGACATGGACTACTTCAGTATCTGAGGAGTCTTGAATTGTGCTGAACATTGTGCAATCACTGGCAAACACCCGCACTTCTAATCTTATGACGAACAGCTGAGGATGTTTGGGCCAACCTACCCTGAAGAATGCTTGCAATGATATCCTGGGAATGTGAAGATTAACCTCCAACAACCACAATGACCTTCCTATGTACCAGCTATGACTCCAACCAGTAGAGAGTTTTCTACCTGATTCCCACTGACCTCAGTTTTGCTAGGGCTCCTTGATGCCACACTCAATTAAAAGCTGCCTTGATGTCAAGGGCAGTCACTCTCACCTCACCTCAGGTCTTTAGTCCATATTTGGACCAATGCTGTAATGGAGCTCTGAAGTTGAGTGGGCTGGTGGAACCCAAACTGAGCATCATGAGCAATTCAAACCAACAAAACAGCAATATTAAAGAGAATAATGGCAATAAAGAGGGATAAAATCTGAGGATCAGATGGTTTCCACTCTAGGATTTGATGAGACAGTAGATGGGAATCTTGTAGTTGTCCAAACATTGTTCTCCCAAAGTTCTCTCAATTCAAAAACTATTCTTTCAGAATGGATCATTGCACATTTCACTGCTTGCTATGTAAGAAGTGTGATACTGGGAAGCCAGTTAGCCTAACATCAGTCATTAGGAGCTGGCTATATTTTACAGTGTGAATGCCTATTTTACAGTGTGAATGCCTATTTTATAGGGTGAATGCCTTGAAAGTTATAGTTAATCAGAGCTGGCCAGCATGAATTTGCAAAAGGTAGGTCACAGCTATCAAATCTAATTGAAATGTTTGAGGCAGTGACGAATGGATGTTATATGTGTGGAGTTCCAGAAGGCATTTGATAAAATCCCTTACATGAAGTTGTTAGTTAAATTTGAATCTCATAAAATTGAGGGAATGTTATCGACCAGGTCAGGAGATTAGCTGGAGTACTAAATTGACAAAATATAACGAGACCCATGTAGATTCACGGGGCCTCGACTATAAGGGGCATTTCACAGTAACTTAATTGCAGTATTAGTGTAAGCCTTACTTGTGACTAATCCATAAACTTTAATTTTAACTATTCGTTGTGTTTACTAAGGACTTAGATGACAGGATAGACCAACTGGTATTTATGTCAGCTTGATGCTGACATGAAGACAGATGGAATTGTGAGCAGTGCAGATGGAACATTAACTCACAAAGAGATATTAATAGGTTAATTGAATGGGAAGTACTGTGACAAACATAGGGGAGTTCATTCCTGGGATTAGGGGCTTCTTCTAAGAAGAAACATTGAACAAGTTGGGCCTATACCAATTGGAGTTCAGAAGAATGAGAGGTGATCTTAATGAAACATGTAAGACCTTGAAGGGACTTGATAGTGTTGATACTGAGAAGATGTTTCCACTTGTGGAAGAGAATAGAACTGGGGGACACAGTTTAAGAATGGGTTTTTTTTTTAAATGTTATAATATGGAGAAATGTTTTCTCTCAGATGGTCATTAGCCTGTGGAATTCTCTTCCACAGGAGCTAGTGGAGTCTTGGCCTTTGAATTTATTCAAAACAGAGTTAGGTAGATTTTTTGATCGAGGTCATGGATCAGCAAGAGCCTTACTGAATGTTCAGGTAGGCTTGATGAGTTATCTGTGAGATGGCACAGCGGTTAGCACTGCTGCCTCACAGTGCCAGGGAGTCAGGTTCAATTCTGGCCTTGGGTGACTGTCCGTCACCCAAGTGGAGTTTGCACCATGTCTGTGTGGGTTTCCTCCGGGTGCTCCGGTTTCCTCCCACACTCCAAAGGTGTGCAGGTTAGGTTGATTGGCCATGCTAAATTGACCCTAGCATTGGGGGGTTACGAGCGTAAATGTGAGGTTACGGGAATAGAGCTTGGGTGGGATTGTAGTTGGTACAGACTCATTGGGCCAAATGGCCTCCTTCTGTATTGTAGGGATTCTATGATTTCTTCCTGGTGCTCCGGTTTCCTCCCACACTCACGGATATGCAGGTTAGGTGGATTGGCCATGATAAACTTGCCCCTTAATGTCCGAAGATGAGGACCATAAGACATAGAAGCAGAATTAGGCCACTTGGCTTATCGAGTCTGCCCCCCCACCCCCCCCGCCCAATCAATCATGGTTGATTTTTTCTCATCCCCATTCTCCTGCCTTTCCTCATAACCCCTGATCCACGTATTAATCAGGAACCTATCAATCTCTGTCTTAAAAACACTCAATGGAGATTAGATGGGCGGCACGGTGGTTAGCATTGCTGCCTCACAGTGCCAGGGACCCAGGCTCGATTTCCGGCTTGGGTTTCTGTCTGTGTGGAGTTTGCACATTCTCCCCATGTCTGCGTGGGTTTCCTCTGGGTGCTCCAGTTCCCTCCCACAATCTGAAAGACATGCTGGTTAGGTGCATTGACCCAAACAGGCGCCAGAGTGGTGACTACGGGATTTTCCCAGTAACCTCATTGCAGTGTTAATGTAAGCCTTACTTGTGACTAATAAATAAACCTTCACTTTAACTTTAGATGGATTAGCCAACATATGTGTGTGGGGTTACAGGGATAGGATGGAGGGTGGGTAAGATGCTCTGTCAGAGAGTCACTGCAGACTCAATGGGCCAAATGGCCTCCTGCACTCGAGGGAAGGGGGAGTCTATAAAGTTAAATGGCATATTTCTGTTTCCTTGTTCTTGGAGTGTTGGAGGGAAGCAGGCAAAGTGACGCTGGAGGTTGTTGATTGCTTCACATATCTCAGCTCCACAATCACCAGCAATCTGTCACTTGTTGCTGAAATTAACATGCACATTACAAAAACTGCAGCTGCTATGTCTGAGCTGTGTAAGAGAATGAAGAACAGCAGCAACCTGACTGAAAAATGTGAGCCTACCAAGTCTGGGGCCTCAGCGTATATCACTGCAATAGCAAAAGCTAGACAACATTATTTTTCTAAAGTTTTAAAGTTTATTTATTAGTTTCACAAATAGGCTTACATTAACACTGCAATGAAATTTCTGTGAAAATCCCCTAGTTGCCACACTCCGGTGCCTGTTCGGGTACACTGAGGGAGAATTTAGCACGGCCAAGCACCTAAACAGCATGTCCTTCGGACAGTGGGAGAAAACCAGAGCACCCGGAAGAAACTCACGCAGACATGGGGAGAACGTGCAAACTCCACACAGACCCAAGTCACTCAAGCTGGTGTGCTGAGGAGGAAAAAAGATTAAACAGTTTGTACCTTCACTGTATCAGCTTTATCCTCAGCATCTCTTGGCAGGACAAAGTCCCCAAATCAAATATCCTGGAGCACGTTCACACCATAAACAAACACTCATTACCAATCCAACATTCACACTGACTTGGCCCAAATTCACCTTCTGGATGGTAAATTGGTCACTGGGTCACAACATCCTGCGTATTCACACATCAACGGCAAGAGTATCAGCAAGCAAGATATGAAGTTGGCGAACATTGACACTGAAAACTGGGATGCAGTGACTGACAGCCATGACCTCTACAGGCTGACTGTTTGGAAGGACAATGGAAGAGGTAATGAGAAATGGTAAAGAGGAGAAATTGAGAAAAGGATCCAAGGAAGACAGAAGCCAGTAAACCATGCACCTTCTCAGCCCATTTGAGAAGATGGTGATATGAGCTGCCTTGAACCATTGGAGGGTCAATAGGGATACATGTGCCACTGTTGTTTCTGTTCTCTGGGTCGATGTCGGGTGGTCTATCCAGTTTCATTCCGTACAACTGAATGGTTTGTTGGGCCATTTCCAAGGACAAAACCACATTGCTGTGGGTCCAGACTCATACGCCCTCCGCACCATTTTCCTAGACCGTTAACCTGGGCCTCCAGATTAGCTGTCCAGTGACATTGGCACTACTCCACCAACTCTCATTTCCCCTTGTGAGTCTTCTAATGATTGAGCACGTTGTGGAGGACTTAATGAGGGTTGGTTGGCAGCTCTACCTACACAGGAAATAATGCTTGCTAATTATCAAAGACCTTCTGCTCACAATATGAAAGCACACCTGTACAAAAGGGTGGATTTGTTCCAAGATTTATCTCCAAAATTACAATGATTGACGATGCCTTGAATGCTAAAGTAAAGTAAGTGATCAATCAAAATGATGCATTAAGCTAAGCATTCAGCTGAACCTAAATGTACAGCTTTTGCTTACATTGTTGTTCATACAAGACCTTATTGCCAACAAGAGATAATGAGCAGGTGGATGTGGCAGGAAAGAGACGCAGACTGTCCTGGAAACACCTTCCAACTGCAGGGAAATTACTCCCAGGCTTTGTAATACTGACTGGATTTATATTTATTGTCTTGAAAATTAAAGATCTTCTCACTTCAGCAGTTGGAAAGAATTATCATTTGCCGGGAGCTTACATCCATCAACTTGACTGATTTGAGGCTGGGGCAGCACACTGGCACAGTGGTTAGCACTGCTGCCTCACAGCGCCAGCGACCCAAGTTCAATTCCAGCCTTGGGTGTCTCTGTGGAGTTTGCACATCGCCCCCATGTCTGCATGGGTTTCCTCTGGGTGCTCCGGTTTCCTCCCACACTCCAAAGGTGTGCAGGTTAGGTGGGTTGACCTTGCTAAATTGTCCCTTAATATCTCAAAGTGTGTAGACTCGGGGAATTATCGGGGTAAATGTGTGGTGTTAGGGCCCTGAGTGGAATGCTCTGTAGGAGGGTCAGTGCAGACTCGATGGACCAAATTACTCCTTCTTCGCTATAGGGATCTATCGTAATAGGCCGTGCTCACCCCTGAGCCTGCAGAGTTAAAGTCACATTCCAGGGCAGAGACACAGAATTTGCCTAATACAAAGTGAAATTCTGTGTTGTTAGCCATGCCTTCACAGGTGCGGAAAGTATTAACCTCAGAGAGTCTAACGTCACCATTGTACCAGCCAATGAGGTGGATGTGGGACAAGACTTACGAAGGGACTCAGAGTAGACAGTATATTTTATAACAAATAGAATCCATGCAAAGAGTACACTGCAGCCGACAATCTACAGTGTCTATAAAGGACCTCCATGAACCTCAGCAAACAGAACTTATTCTTCCCAAGAAAAGAACAAAGAGAATAAGGAACAAAGAACAATGCAGCACATGAACAAGCCCTTCGGCCCACCAAACCTGCGCTGATACATGAATTCTATCCCTCTGTTCATCTCCTGTTCATCAAGACACACCTTGAATGTTGCTAATGTGCCAGCCCACCTCCATCGGCAGTGAGTTCCAGGCACCTACTACCCTCTGTGTGAAAAGCTTTCCCTACACGTCCCTCCTAAACTTACACCCTCTAACCTTAAACCTGCGCCCACTTGTATTCGATCCTTCCACCCTGGGAAAAAGAAACCTTTGATTCTCCATCCTATTTATGCTTTCCATAATTTTGTAAAGTTCTTTCAGGTCACCCCTCAGCCTTCGTTTTTCCACTGAAAACAAACTAAGTTAATCCAACTTCTCCTCATACCTAAAACCCTCCAGACCAAGCAACATCCTGGTGAACCTTCTTTGCATTCTCTCCGAAGCTTTCACGCGTTCGGCACAACTTTGTGGGCCGAAGGGCCTGTATTGTGCTGTAATTTTCAATGTTCAATGTCCTATATTCTATGTGCTTCTGATAGTGTGGCAACCAGAACTGCACGCAATACTACAAATGCGGCCTAATTAAAGTTTTATAGACCTGTAACATAACTTGCCAACTTTTATACTTGATGCCCAGATGGCAAGCAGGCTTATGCCTTCTTAACCAACTTACCCACCCTGTGTTGCCACTTCACCCTGACGGGTGCTTTCACCAACAAAATGCACCGAGTGGCGGTTTGTTACATAATGGATATTATATGATAAAATCAATCCCAGTCACTTACAGAAGTGTTGCCTCCACCGTGATTTTAAATAGTCATTCTAACGAAGAATGGTTATGCACCCTATTAACCATGTCCCTCTAGAATGGTTGCAACCCAAAAAGGAGGCTCTATGGCCCATTGTGTCTACATCAAATGTCTGCAAGAAAAACTCCCCTAGTCTCACTCCCCAACCTTCACCTTGCAGCCCTGCATTATCCGAGTATTATCCAATTCTTTTCTAATGATTGAATCATCCTCCATCACACCCAGGCAAAGTATTCCAGATCTTAAGCACGCGCTTCATTCAAAAGCTTTTCCTTGTGTCCACCTGCTCCGGAAAACCTTAAGGATATGACAAAACTGAAGCATAGTGGAGAATTTTCCCATAAATGGGGAACCACAAGTCAATTGGGAGCAATTTCCTACAATTCCCAACAGCCACAGTCCCCACATCTGCAACGCACCACATTTCTAAGATCAATAAATTTTGTTTTAAAGTTAATTTATTAGTCACAGGTAAGGCTTACATTTACATTGCAATGAAGTTACTGTGAAATTCCTCTAGTCACCGCACTCCAGCACCTGTTCGGGTCAATGCACCTAACCAGCACGTCTTTCAGAATGTGGGAGGAAACTGGAGCACCCGGAGGAAACCCGCACAGTCACTGGGAGAACGTGCAAACTCCACACAGACGGTGACCCAAGCCGGGAATCGAACCTGTATCCCTGTGAGACAGCAGTGCTAACCACTATGCCACCGTACCGCCCATCTCTTGCCTTGAAGAGATAGAAGAAGAAAACTTTTCACACAATGGGTGACTGGGAGTCTGAAATGCACTGCCTGGAAGCGTGGTAGAGGCAGGTTCAATTGAGGCATTCAAGAAGGCATTAGATGCTTATTTGAATAAAAACAATGTGCGGGAATGCAGGGAAAAAGCAGGATAATGGTAATAATTCATGATGATCGTTTGGAGAGCCAGTGCAGACATGATGGGCCAAATGGCCTCCTTTTGTAACATAACATTCGTGAAGAGGGAAAGCAAGTTAGACAATGAACTTTATCCTTCGGAGAGTAATAATGTTAGCCAGAAAAAGGTGGAAGTTTCAAAGCAGTATAGGCTAGACAGGGAGAAGAAATTCTTCAGGGATCTTGCCCTATCCAGTAATCTCTGGTGGAAAGTACAAGCGAGGGCAGGATGTGAATGGGCCACTATACACCATAAGGTCAAACACCCTGCCAACACACTCAACTGCTCAGCCCATGCATGAATGCTCCTTCAGGCGAGGTACCTCAGACCAAGGGAAAAAAAATTGGAGTGAGCAGGGAGAATTTTAGAAATGGAAGCAAATTAATTACCTGCAAGGGGCCAGATTAAGTGATGGCAGATGCAACCAAGTAAAAAAGTGTGACAAATCTCAAAAGGGGACTAAGAAAGGGAAACACAAAGGATTAATAATTAGTCTGTTCCTGTCTTAAGATTCAGCAGCACCCCGTGCAGGGAGGCCCAAGGCCTGATCTAAATATTCAGGATAAATATTCCCTGAACATATCCCCTCTGCTTATTTGACAGGACTGGGCAGTAGCATCCAAGAAATCATCCAACTGAATTTGCTATCCTTTTCAAACATAGAAACATAGAAGATATGAGCAGGAGGAGGCCTTTTGGTCCTTCAAGCCTGCTCCACCATTCATCACCATGATGGCTGATCATCCAAATCAATAGCCTAATCCTGCTTTCTCCCCATAATCTTTGATCCCATTGTCCCAAGTGCTATATCCAGCCGCCTCTTGATATATTCAATGGCATCAACTACTTCCTGTGGTAATGAATTCTACAGGCTCACTACTCTTTGGGTGGAGAAATATTTCCTCATCTCCGTCCTAAATGGTCTACCCTGAATCCTCAGGTTGTGACCCCTGGTTCTTTACTCAGAGGGTAGTAAGGGCATGGAATGCCCTGCCTGCAGCAGTTGTGGACTTGCCAACTTTAAGGGCATTCAAATGGTCATTGGATAGGCATATGGATAATGTTGGAATAGATTAGGTTAGAGGGTCATTAGATTGGTTCCACTGGTCAGCGCAACACCGAGGGCCGAAGGGCCTGTACTGCGCTGTAATGTTCTATATTCTATGGCTCTGGACTCCCCCACCAGCGGGAATGTCATCCCTGCACCTACCCTGTCTAGTCCTGTTAGAATTTTATAAATTTCTATGAGATTTCACCATCATTTGTCTGAACTCCTGCAAAAACAATCCTAATATAGTCAACCTCTCCGCATACATCAGTCCCGCCATTCCCGTAATCAACCTGGTAAAGCTTCACTGCACTCCCTCAGGAGCAAGAACACCTTTCCTCAGAAAAGTAGACCAATGGGCAGAGCAGTGGCAGATGGTATGTAAGCCTGGAGTTTGCACATTCTCCTCGTGTCTGCGTGGGTTTCCTCCAGGTACTCCAGTTTCCTCCCACAGTCCAAAGAAGTGCGGGTTAGGTTGATTGGTCATGCTAAAAATTGCCCCCTTAGTGTCCTGGGATGTGTAGGTTGGAGGGATTAGTGGGTAAAATGTGTAGGGATATGGGGATAGGGTCTGGGTGGGATTGTGGTCGGTGCAGACTCGATGGGCTGAAGGGCCTGTTTCTGCACTGTAGGGTTATATGTTCTGATAAGTGTGCCATGATGTACTTTGGAAGAGGTAACAGGACAAGGGAGTATTTAATGAATGGCTGAACACTAGGGAGCTCAGAAGAACAGATTTTACTGTTACTTATTCACTGATCCCTAAAGACAGCAGGGCAGGTGAATAGGGCAGTTAACAAGACATATGGAACACTTGCTTTTATCAGTCAACTCCAATTGGGGTTGGTGAGCGGGGAGGATCCTTTTAAAGATGGCACCCGATCCCTGAGCGGCAAGGTTTGCTGGCATGTTTAAACCCCACATATGATGGAGTGAAACATGTCCCCTTGATTTTGTTTTGGCAGAGTGCCAATAAGAGCCTTACTGTAATAATTCTGCCAAGGCCAGTCTCTGTCACCAAAAAACCCTTAAATAATAACAATAATACGTGAAAGAGCCGTACCCACAGCTTACAGAATGCAAGTCAATGCCCGGGGGACCTACAGGATACCAGTCTAGTCAAAGCAAATGGTTTGACCTACCCTTGCTACTCACTTCCCATTGGGTGAGCCTCCACTTGCTGAAATAGGAGGGTTTGTACTCCATGAGACACACAGTGAGATCTATTGATGATTCCCCCACATCCTGTATGGCCATCAGAACAATGCAATCTGTCACAAAGGGCAGAATTTTACCAGCACATCCACCCGAGGGTTCGAACGATTCCCCGAACAACGGAGAATGTTGTTCCCCGAGCCTCACCCACCCCGAGAATCAGGGTGGGCATGCCAGTAAAATTCTGCCCAAAGTCAGATAAAGACATATTAATACAAGTGACTGAACATTTAGTCAAAGAATTTGAAATGTGATTTAAGTGAGGAGAACGATTAGAGAGATGGCAAGGCTGTGGAAGGGAATTGCAGAGATTGGGATTTTGGGATGGTCATCTCATAGAATCCCCATAGTGCAGGCAGAGGCCATTCGGCCCATTGAGTCTGCACTGACTCTTCAACAGAACATCTTACCCAGGCCCATCTCAACATTATATCTTCAGAGACAAGACTGAGAGCATCTAGTTTGATGATGCTGTCTACCTCTGAGGTATGAACACAAAGCATTTATATTATAGTGCTGTCTTGGAAGGTAAGACTCCCTCCATGAGCAGCTCTGAAAAAATGTTCTTAACAAGCATTGGCTGGTCGTTTTCTCTTTGGAAATGGGGCATGAAATTCTCATCCGATGCTTGTCCCAGTGACGATTTCCATTTCTGCCTGGGGTGAACTGTGCCAACCCCCTGCGTCCATCTCAAGAAATCTGTGATACTAATTTCAGCAGATTCTAATTTGTACAGTGTGGTTTCATAGTCACAGAATCGTAGAATGCAGAAGAGGCCTTTTGGCCCATCAAGTCTGCACCGACATGTGAGAACCACCTAACCCACCTCCCTAATCACACTTACCAGCACTTGGCCCATAGCCGTCACTGTTCATCCAGATACTTTTTAAAGGATGTGAGATAACCCGCCTCCACCACCCTCCCAGGCAGTGCATTCCAGACCATCACCACCCCTTGGATAGAAATGTTTTTCCTTACATCCTCCCCAAACTTTTGGCCCTTCACCTTGGACCTATGTCCCCTCACAACTGA
The DNA here is from genome assembly GCF_965287045.1 of Carcharhinus amblyrhynchos. Lineage (NCBI taxonomy): Eukaryota > Metazoa > Chordata > Chondrichthyes > Carcharhiniformes > Carcharhinidae > Carcharhinus > Carcharhinus amblyrhynchos. The sequence goes on from NC_137324.1 coordinate 16,909,446, forward strand.
CCATTTAGCAAAGGGGAACAACTGCTCCCTATCCATTTTTCCATGTGTCTCGTAATCTTATATATCTCAATCAGGTCACCCCTCAATCTTCTCTGCTCCAATGAAAACAATCCAAGCCTATCCAACCTCTCTTCATAACTTAAATATTCCATCCCAGGCAGCAACCTTGTGAATCTCCTCTGCACCTCCTCCAGCGCAACCTTCCAATAATGTGGTGACCAGAACTGCATACAGTAGTCCAGCTGTGGCCTCACCAAAGTTCTATGCAACCATAAGGCCATCAGATCATAAGACATAGGAGGAGAATTAGGCCATTCAGCCCATCAACTCTGCTCTGCTCTTCACTCATGGCTGATACTTCTCTTATCCCCATTCTCCTGCCTTTTCCCCATAACCCCTGGATCCCCTTATTAATCAAGAATCTATCTATTTCAGTCTTAAAGACACTCAATGACCTGGCCTCCACAGCCTTCTGCGGCAAAGAGTTCCACAGATTCATCACATTCTAATGAAGAAATTCCTCCTCATCTCTGTTTTAAAGGATCGTCCTTTTAACCTGAGGTTGTGCCCTCTGGTTCCAGTTTTTCCTACAAGTGGAAACATCCTCTCCATGTCCACTCTATCCAGGCCTCGCAGCATCATAGAATCATAGAAACCCTACAATGCAGAAAGAGGCCATTTGGCCCATCGAGCCTGCACCGACCACAATCCCACACTGGCCCTACCCCCATATCCCTATATATTTTACCCGAGGGTAAATAGCGGAGTAAATGGGAATGGCGGGTATCCTGGATGTTTCAATAAGATCCCACCCCCACCATCCTTCTAAACTCCAACGAGTAGAGACCCAGAGTCCTCAACTATCCCTCATACGACAAACATGACTTCCCTGCTTTTGTAATCTTTGCCGTGATTAATCTCTGCCAGCATGTCAGTATTCCATGACTTCCATCACCTCGGCACACACCTAACCGATTTGGGTACTTGGGAAGATGGTGGCATAGTAGTGATGTCACTGGACTAGTAATCCAGAGGTGTAGACACATGGAATTTAAATTCAATTAATTAAAAAATGGTCAGAATTAAACTCCCATTGATTGTCATTAAAAACCCCAGCTGGTTCACTGATGCCCCTTTTAGGGAAGGAAATCTACACATGACCCCTGACCCCCAGCAATGTTGTTGACTTTTAACTGTCCTCTGAAATAGCTGAGCAAGCCAGTCAGTTCAAGGACTATTACGGATGGGCAACAAATGGCAAACATGCCAGTGATCACCACAGGGCGGCACGGTGGCACAGTAGTTAGCACTGCTACCTCACAGCGCCAGGAATCCGGGTTCAATTCCTGGCTTGGGTTACTATCTCTATGGAGTCTGCATGTTTCTTCCCATGTCTGCGTGGGTTTCCTCCGGGTGCTCTGGTTTCCTCCCACAGTCCAAAGAAGTGCGAGTTAGATTGATTGGCCGTGCTAAATTGCCCCTTACTGTCCCAGGATGTGGAAGTTAGAAGGGATTAATGAGGTAAACATGTGGGATTGTGGGATAGGGCCTGGGTGGGAATGCTGCTGGTGCAGACTCAATGGGCCCAATGGCCCCCTTCTACACTGTAGGGATTCAATGAATAAATAATACTGAATTGCATCACATGCACAGGAGCAGGCCATTCTTGTTCTTTACTCTCTCCCATCCCTGTTCATCTAACTCCATCAGCAGATTCTTCAATGTATCCATTCCTATATTCTTGCTGAGTCAAAATCCTACCAAAAAACATTGAGAAAGTACCTCAACCAGACAGACTGCACAGGTCCAAAAACAGGGCCAGCACCAGCTCAAGGGCAATTAATGATGGTCATGTCTTGAGAAAGAATTTTTAACGAGAATTTATCAGGTTCTTATGTGTACATCTGTGGAGGTTACATGAGGATGTGGCTGTCTAGGATAAAATGCACACAGATACCCTTGGATCTTCCATGTGAAGGCGTTGGATGGCTGTGTCCATCTTTGGACACGTACCTGGCATGACTCAATGCATTGGAGGGTTAAAAAAAATCTGTCCAGTGCACACTTTACCAACCCAGCTAAATGAATTTATTATTCCTTCCCTTTGTGTAGTCTAGTTAATAGCACATTTTCTTTGGGTTCAGGAGGATTAGAGTCGTAGAATCATAGCAGCTTACAGCATGGAAACAGGCCCTTCAGCCCGACTTGTCCATGCCGCTCTTTTTTACCACTAAGCTAGTCCCAATTGCCCATGTTTGGCCTATATCCCTCTATACCTATCTTACCCACGTAACTGTCCAAATGCTTTTTAAAAGACAAAATTTTACTCGTCTCTGGCAACTTGTTCCAGACACTCACCACCCTCTGTGTGAAAATATTACCTCTTTGTATCTCTCCCCTCTCGCCTTAAACCTATGCCCTCCCATCTTAGACTCTCCTACCTTTGGGAAAAGATGGTCACAGTCTAACTGAACTATGCCCTCGTTATTTTATAGATCTTGATAAGATCAGCCCTAAGCTTCAGGGAAAAAAGTCCCAGTCTATCCAGCCTCTCATAATTCAAACCAACAAGTCCCAGTAGCATCCCAGTAAATCTTTTCTGCACTCTTTCTAGTTTAATAGTATCCTTTCTATAATAGGGTGACCACAGTATTCCAAGCATGGCCTTATTAATGTCTCCTAGTTGTCCGAGTACAAAATCTAGGTGTGCAGCACCGACGGATTATTTTACTGTCATGAACTGTCACCTTTTGCAAAAATGTCAAACCAAGGCCAGTCTTTCCTCTCACACACATGTAAAAGATCCCAGAGTACCATTTTATTGAAGAAGAAAGAAGATGTCCCCTAATCAATATCTATCCATCAATGTACATTGTTAAATCAAATAGATGATCCACTTGTTTTCCTATCATTGTCCATGCAACTTGGATCTTAGAATACAAAGTAAAATTTCAAAAATGTTCCAGATTTGCAGGTGATTTGGTTTGATTTAATTTGATTTATTATTGTCAATGCATTAACATACAGTGAAAAGTATTGTTTTTTGTGCACTACACAGACAAAACATACCGTTCATAGAGAAGGAAATGAGAGAGTGCAGAATGACGTGTGGCAAAGAGTGTGGATGATACCATTCCACTGCAACAAGACACAGACCAGCAGAACAGGTAAAAAAGTTGAAAGTTGAGAAGGGTGAGATGATGCATTTCGATAGGGGATAGGACCTGGGTGAGATTGTTGTCAGTACAGGCTCAATGGCCAAATGGCTCCTTCTGCACTGTAGATTCTATGATTCTGTGACAGATAATTAAGAGAGGTAATTAAGGATGTGAAGGCTTTGGAGAGAATACAGAAAAGGTTTATCAGAATGTTGCCTGGTATGAAGACTATTAGCTACGAGGAAAGATTGAATAAACTGGGACTGTTCTCCTTAGAAAAACAGAGGCTGAGGGGCAACCTGATAGAAGTTTATAAAATTATGAGAGGTATAGATAGGGTGAACAGTTGGAAGCTTTTTCCCAGGGCAGAAATGACAATTACAAGGGGGCACAAGTTCAAGATAAGGGAGGAAAGGTTCTGTAGAGATGTGCTGTGGAAGTTTTTTACACAGAAGGTGGTGGGGGAGGGGGTCTGGAATGCACTGCCAAGTGAGTTGGTTGAGGCAGTTATGTTAGCCATTTTTAAGACTTACCATGATAGACATATGAACAAATGGGGAATAGAGGGATATAAATGGCTGGTCTAGATAGGTAAATGTGACCAGCGCAGATTTGGAGAACTGAAGGGCCTGTTCCTGTACTGTTCTTTGTTATTTGTTCTTATAGAACATAGAACATAGAACATAGAACATTACAGCGCGGAACAGGCCCTTCGGCCCACAATGTTGCGCCGACCAGTCTTATTTTTAAAAAAAAACATTGACCCACTAATCTAAACCAATCCCTTTTCGTCCATAAACCTATCCACCAATCTCTTAAACGCCCCCAAACTAGGCGCATTTACAACTGCAGCAGGCAGGGCATTCCAGTCCCTCACCACCCTCTGGGTAAAGAACCTGCCCCTGACATCCGTCCTATAACTACCCCCCCTTAATTTAAAGCCATGCCCCCTCGTGCTAGCTTTCTCCATCTGAGGAAACAGGCTATCACCATCCACCCTATCTAAACCTCTAATCATCTTATATGTTTCTATAAGATCCCCTCTTAGCCGCCTTCTTTCCAGTGAAAACAACCCCAAATCCCTCAGTCTCTCCTCATAGGACCTCCCCTGCATACCAGGCAACGTCCTGGTAAACCTCCTCTGCACCCTCTCCAAAGCCTCCACATCCTTCCTGTAATGTGGGGACCAGAACTGCACACAGTACTCCAAGTGCGGCCGCACCAGAGTTGTGTACAGTTGCAACATGACGCTGCGACTCCTAAATTCAATCCCCCTACCAATAAACGCCAAGACACCGTACACCTTCTTAACAACCTTATCTACTTGATTCCCAACTTTCAGGGATCTATGTACACATACACCTAGATCCCTCTGCTCCTCCACTCTATTCAAAGTCCTCCCGTTAGCCCTATACTCAACACATCTGTTATTCCTACCGAAATGGATTACCTCACACTTCTCCGCATTAAACTCCATCCGCCACCTCGCGGCCCAGCTCTGCAACCTGTCCAAGTCACCCTGCAAACTTCGACACCCTTCCTCACAATCTACCACACCTCCGACTTTGGTGTCATCAGCAAACTTACTAATCCACCCAACTATACCCTCATCCAGATCATTAATAAAGATTACAAACAGCAGTGGCCCCAAAACAGATCCCTGAGGCACACCACTTGTAACCGAACTCCATGATGAATAATTACCATCAACCACCACCCTCTGTCTCCTATCTGCTAACCAATTCCTGATCCAAGTACCTAAATTACCACCAATCCCATACATCTGCATTTTCTGCAGAAGCATACCATGGTGAACCTTATCAAACGCCTTACTAAAATCCATATATACCACGTCTACTGCCTTACCCCCATCCACCTCTTTGGTCACCTTCTCAAAGAACTCAATAAGGTTAGTAAGGCACGACCTTCCCGCTACAAAACCATGCTGACTATCTCTAATCAATTCATTACTCTCCAAATAACTATAAATCCTATCCCTAATAATTCTTTCTAAAACCTTGCCCACTACGGAAGTAAGACTCACTGGTCTATAATTCCCAGGGAAGTCTCTGTTCCCCTTCTTAAACAATAGACATCTTGGCATGGTTCTAAACAGTATGCAGGCATGGAGGGACCTGAGCATTCATGTATATAGTAGACATTTTCACGTGGCAGGGCATATTAGGAGATGGATTAGCAAATGGCATAGGATCTTTAGTTTCCTAAAGAGAGATATTGAAGGAGATATTGTATAAAATTGTGGTGAGGCCACTAAAGGTTTGTATTCAACTCTGGTCATCACACACTCCAGGAAAGATATAAGTGTCCCTGAGAGAGTGCTGAGGCGATTGACTTGAATGGTTCCAGAGACGATAAGCTTTAATCAAAGGTTAGCCTGGAGAAACTGGGATTGCTCTCCTAGAGCTAAAGAAGTTGACAGGAGATTTGGTAGCGGTGTACAAGATGAAGACAATTTTAGGTGTGGTGGAAATGCCGGTATTGGACTGGGATGGGCACAGTCAGAAGAGTCACAATATTGGGTTAAAGTCCAACAGGTTTATTTAGAATCATGAGCTTTCGGAACACTATTCCTTCATCAGGTGCGTGAAGGTAGGCTCACAAACATGGCAGAACGCATGAGGATCAGCTTTTATTTACATATTGAACAATTTTGGCACATTCTTGATGGGCCAGTGAAGCATTATTGCCACTCCCCAAAATATTTAAATCATCCAAACAAATGTAGTTGATACCATGGCTCGGGGAGTGGAGAATCGATGGGCACAGTCTGAGAATAAGGGGCAGGCCATTTAGGACTGAGAATTTTGAACAAAAAATGGGGAGGAATTTCTTCACTCAGTGGATGGTGAATCTTTTGAATTTTCTAGCCCAAAGAAGACTGGGGGAATTCAATCCACTGTGCACGGTGGCACAGTAGTTAGCACTGCAACTCACAGTGCCATGGACCTGGGTTCAATTCCAGCCTTAGGTTTTTGATTTGATTTATTGTCAGCATACAATTAAAAGTATTGTTTCTTGTGCACTATACAAAACGTATTATTCATAGAGAAGGAAATGAGAGTGCAAAATGTGGTGTTGCAGTTATAGCTAGGGTGCAGAGAAAGATCAACTTAATACAGGGTAAGTCCATTCAAAAGTCTGATGGCAGCAGGGTAGTTGTTCTTGAGTCGGTTGGTATATGACCTCAGACTTCTGTATCAGATCACTGTCTGGGTGGAGTTTGCACATTCTCCCCATGTCTGTGTGTGTGGGTTTCCTCCAGGTGCTCTGGTTTCCTCCCACAGTCCAAAGATGTGCGGGTTAGGATGATTGGCCATGCTAAATGTCAGAGGGATTAGCAGGATAAATATGAGGGGTTACGGACATTGGGCCTGGGTAGGACTGTGATTGGTGCAGACTTGATGGGCTGAATGGCCTCCTTCTGCACGGGAGGCATTCTATATGTTCCAGGCTGAGATTGTTAGATTGCTACATTACTAAACACATCAAGGGACACTGGGATAGTACAGGAAAAATGTTGAAGGGGATCAACCAACGGTGGGGGCGGGTTGGAAGGGCTGAATGGTTATGTTCTAATAATAGTAGGGGACTTTGGTGAGAATTTTGGCACTTTACGGGCGGTTTCAATAGGCAGCACTGTCATCTGAACCGGGGGTTGCAGCACTCCAAATATAAAGTAAATGAGGATCCTATATATAATGAAATGTTTGGCATTTAACGCTTTCGGGGTTTTTTTTAAGAGAATGTCTTTAATGAGTGTCTGAGCAGCCTCTTGTTGTGGGTCGTCTGCCTTTTTAAAGAACAGCTCCCCGAGGGTTGATTTAAATAGCTGCCAATTGTCGTGCTGATGATCGCTAACGTTATTTAGTCTTTACCTGACGCCTGCTTAATAGCCTGGGCGTTTCCCGTGGAGCCGATTCCATTCAATGGAAACACTTTAAAATTCAACAGGTTTTTTTTCTCAAAAAAATCGCTGGACGGATCTTTTTCTCTCAGGGAGGAGAGCAGTTATCTTTTGTCATTGAAACAGTAAGGTCATTTAAAAGCCAACTAGCGATTTATTTTTTTCCCCATTCAGAAGGCAACGTGACAAAAAAGAATCCATACTGAACTCTATCTTGTCCTGACAAGTTTAACTGTATACGGACAGTGCTATTTAAAAAAAACCTGACTTTAGGTTTCCTGAATTTACAGCATGCACCTTGTGCCAATTTGCCTTAGTGAGATTTTCAGGCACAGAGGAGCTTTTTTTTGCCTCCTAATGTGATGGGTAGTTCTCCTGGAGACCCGTTGCGGAGGGGTAGGCGCTCCACAAAGGCAATCTGACCCCCCCGTCCCTTGCACATCGTTGCCTTTCAACACTGATGAATAAAAAAATACCTTTCCCTGGGTCGAACTGTCCAAGTACTGCACTGAGGACTTAGAGACAGCAAACTGTTCCCATCACCGTTTCCTTTAAAGATTTTTTTTTGGTAATTTAAAACTTAACAATGTTGTTAAAATGAACACAGGACAAGTCATCAGCACTTTTTTTTATTTCCAAAAAAGATTTTCATTTATTTAATACACTTTCAAAGGTTGGCCACTTTGTAACATCCTAAAAAAAAACTGCACCGATTAATTTACAAAATTTTATAAAGATATATAAATATAACGACCACTTCATCAGAAATATAATTTACACGCAGTATCAACAATGAGCTTACTTCCGTTTGTTAGTGTAATGGTTTTTAAAAATATATCATATTCCTTGCTCAAGTATATGTTAACGGGCACTAATTGTGGGAAACATGTTTATGTGATGGTCCAGTAGGAGGTAAGAATGAATCCCATTTTGACTGTTTCTTTACTAGCTGCTTGGGAACAAAAAAATTACAGAATCCTACAGTGCAGAACGAGGCCATTTGGCCCATTGAATCTGCACTGACCACAATCCCACCCAGGCCCTATCCATATGTATGGTAATGCCATACATTTACCCTGGCTAGTCCCCCTGACACTAAGGGTCAATTTAGCATGGCCAATCCACCTAACCCGCATATCTTTGGACTGTGGGAAGAAACAGAGCGCCCGAAGGAAACCCACGCAGACATGGGGAGAATGTGCAAACTCCACACAGACAGTGACCCGAGACTGGAATTGAACCCGGGTCCCTGGCGCTGTGCTAACCACTATGCCACCCCAATTGAATTTTCTAGAGAAAGTTCTGAAGACAAATCACATTGGATTCCAAGTGTAACTCTTTTTCCCTCTCCACAGATGCCGCCAAACAAGTTTAGCTTTTTTTCCCAACGTTTTCTGCTTTTTTTACTAGAGAAATGCATGTCGAGTTAGCTTAAACGGGTCTAATTTCAGCACCAATGAAATACCTTCCATTACGTTAAACAATGCCACAGTCATTTCAATGTCAATCATCCCCAAAAGCTGCTTGGATTTTTCAACACAAACCAGGGCAACACCATCTTGCAAGGGGCACCACCTAAACAGACCAAATATAACTCACTCAAACATCTTTGGACGCTTCAACCTAGTACTGTTTGTGGGATGCCTACAGATTCTTCAATCACTGTGTTTCATATAAAATACTGATTGTCTAAAACCTAAATACAAGTGCAGGTAATTTTCAGAAAGGAAGGAGAAGGTGAACGCTGTGGAAAGGTTCTGATTTGTGACATGAGTAATAGCGAGTGGGAGTGAAATTGAAGATAGAGAGGGGGAGATCAAAGGTGGACAGAGTGGGATTGAGGGTGGCATGGTTAGCACTGTTAGCACTGCTGCCTCACAACACTGGGGTCCCAGGTTCAATTCCAACCTCTGGTCATTGGCTGTGTGGAGCTTGCACGGTTTCCCCATGTCTCTGTGGGTTTTCGCTGGGTGCTCTGGTTTCCTCCCACATGCCAAAGATGTGTGGGTTAGGTGGATTAGCTGCACTAATTTGACCATTAGTGTCAGGGGGATTAGCAGGGTAATTAGGGGGATAGGACCTGGGTGGGATTGTTGTTCGTGCAGGCTTGATGAGCTGAATAGCTGTACTGTAGGGGTTCTAAGATGGTGGCACCATGATTAGCACTACTGCCTCACTAGCACCAGGGACCCAGGTTTAAATCCCGGCTTGAGTTACTGTCTGTGCGGAGTCTGCACGTTCTCCCTGTATCCGCACGGGTCTCCTCCGGTTGCTCTGGTTTCCTCCCACAGTCCAAAAGATGTGCTGGTCAGGTGCATTGCCCCGATTAGATGCCTGACTGTGGCGACTGGGCAAATTTCACAGTAATATTATTGCAGTGTTAATGTAAGCCTACTTGTGACTAATAAATAAACTTACTAAAAAAAACTTAGATTGAAGATAGAGGGAGTGTGATTGAAGATGGAGAGCAGGTGATTGAAGGTGAAGATGGAGAGAGTGTGGTTGAAGGTGGAAAGTGGAGGGTCAGAAAAGTATGATTGAAGGTGGAGACTGGGAGATTGAAGATAGAGGGAGTGTGATTGAAGGTGGAGAGAAGGTGATGGTAGAGATGGAAAAAACTTGATGGAAGCTGTGAGTATGAAGTTGGAGATGGTGAGTTGGACTCTTCAATTTCCACATGAGCTGTTTGTGTGTTTTTCCTCAGACCTCCGTGCCTTCTCTGGGATAGATCAAACTGTTAACGCTGAAGCTGTTGTAGAAATGATTGTTAAATTGGTTTGTCTGCCCCCCTGAGTAAGAATTGTAATACCCCCCACGGTTTAAGTGGAAGGTGTCCGTCAGCTCGCTGGTCTCTTGTGAGGACAGGCTGCTGCTGGAGGAATAGGAAGCAAGTCCAGACACATTCCTCTGGAGTAAGTCATTGGCAAGTCCCATGGACACTTGTCTGCTGATGGGCCCACTGCCAATGGCCGTCATACTGTTGAAGAAAGTGTTCAGACAAGGGCTGGACGAGGGCGTGGAAGGTTTGGGCTCGTCGCTGGAGCCCCGGGAGTGATCGGGCTCTGGCGAGGTGGCTTCCATCAACAGCGGTGGGCTCTCGGTCATCTTCAAGCCGGGGGTCCCTGTACTGTCCTGGGCTTTGGCAATGAGAGAGCTCCCGAGGCCTGGGTTGGAGTCAGTTCTCCTCTTCCTCTTCCTGCGAAAGTTGCCATTGTCAAACATTTTTTCACAGTTGGGGTCCAGAGTCCAATAATTCCCTTTCCCTGTGTGTTCAAACAAAGAAATGCCAAATTACTGTGAGTTTTCACTTGGCAATACATTTCAATAAAAAGTAAACTGTTAGACTCGAAACATAGCTATGTTTATCTCTCCACAGATGCTGATTTATTATTGTCACATGTATTAGTATACAGTGAAAAGTATTGTTTTTTGCACACTATACAGACAAAGCATACCATACATAGAGAAGGGAAGAAGAGATTGCAAAGTGTAGTGTTAGTCATAACTAGGGTGTAGAGAAAGATCAACTTAATGTGAAGTAGGTCCATTCAAAAGTCTGATGGCAGCAGGGAAGAAGCTGTTCTTGAGTCGGTCCTCAGACTTTTGTATCTTATTCCCGATGGAAGAAGGTGGAAGAGAGAATGTCCGGGGTGCATGGGGTCCTCAATTAAGCTGGCAGACCTGCTGGGTTTATCTAGCACAATTTTCTGTCTTTAAATCAATTCAATAAACCAGTTTTAAGATTCGAACAAGAGCAAAAGTGAAAAAGCCAAATACGGCGGACACTGGAAGCTGAAACAAAAACAGAAGATGCTGGAAAATTTCAGCAGATCTGACAGCATCCGTGGAGAGAGAATAGAGCCAACATTTCAAGTTTGGATGACGCTTCATTCAAGCTCAAGACAGGAATAAAAAAGGATTTTGGGTGAGAGAAAGTGTGTCCCAATTGTGCCAAATTCTTAAAGTAAGCAGCAAAGGGATTGGGGGGGGGGCGTGGGGGGGTGTGAAATCAACATTTTTATTGGGAGAAGTGGGGTGGTTAGCGAGCGCTGGGTGGAATATAACTGTCTGAACATAATCAGAGTATAATCAAAGATTCAGAGCCCACAAAGCACCCACCCGTCTTTGTCCAAAATAGCCACTTTCCGCAGATTTAATCTCAATCTCTTTTGAAAGTTAATATTGGATCTGCTGTTTCCCCTGGCCTTGTAGGCAGTGCATTTCAATAGAGTCTATCAGGCTCCCCCTCCTGCCCAGTCACCTTACTCTGCGGATCTTATTAAAAATAAAGAGGTTTTTACGTTGACTTGAGAACACAGATCAGTACCTATTTTTGAAACGGCCTGGTGGGTTAAGCAGGAAGTTTTGAAGGGGGTATTTCACCGGGAGGGAACACTTCTCCTGACAGCTTGCCAACAAGATCATTGCCCAATGTACACGTTCTCAGTTTCTTAGTTTTTAAATAAAGTAACACATGCTTGTGTTGGAAATGTTGCATATTCCAAGGTTTAAGTATCTGGGGAAGGAGGGATCGGGAGACACAATGGTATTGGAATGTGATGTGATGGGCTAGTATCGGGAATTGAGGGAATAAATGCTGATCTCTATATGAAGCACTGTTACAGTGCAGGAGGAGCCCATTTGGCCCATTATGTCAATGCAAGTCCTCCCAAAAGAGTAACCCACTGAGTGCCTTTCTCCAGGTCCTCTTACACATTACGGAGCCACAGGAGAAGTAATGGCACAAAAGCCATTCTACCATTGTGCATTACTTTTCAAATAATTATCCAAAACTCTATTGAATAAATAGAATAATGATTGAACATTTGCGGAGCTGGGGTGGGGGGTGGCCGGTGGTGGAGAGTAAGGAGAGTTTTTTTACATTTTTTAAATTCCATCCTTAAAGTTACAAAGCCAATACGCAGAATGGACAGGGCAAAGCCAAATCCAAACAACAAATTCAAATTCCAACTGAATCCAACATTTTAGATGCACCATAGGAAGATATTTTCTGGTTGTATCACAGCTTGGTATGGCTCCTGCTCTGACCAAGACCGCAAGAAACTACAAAGGGTTGTGAACCAAGCCCAGTCCATCACGCAAACCAGCCTCCCTTCCATTGACTCCGTCTACACTTCCCACTGCCTCGGAAAAGCAGCCAGCATAATCAAGGACCCCATATGCTCCTGACATAGTCTCTCCCACCTTCTTCCATTGGGAAAAAGATACAAAAGTCTGAGGTCACGTATCAACTGTCTCAAGAACAGCTTCTTCCCTGCTACCAGACTTTTGAAAGGACCTAACATATTAAGCTGCTCTTTCTCTGCATGCACTCCTTTCCTTCTCCCCTATCTACTCAATGAAATTGTATGTTTTTGCCTGTATAGCACTCAGGAAACAATACTTTTCACTGTATACCAATACATGTGACAATGATAAATCAAATCAACCTAAATCATGGTCCCCACAAGAGACACAAACAAGATCCAAGCTGACAAGGTAAGGCATTGCACCCCATCTTGGGCTTGAACTGAACAACATTTAAAAAGCGCGGTAGCACGGTGGTTAGAACTGCTGCTCACAACACCAGGGACCTGGGCTCAGTTCCCAGCTTGGAGTTTGCCTGTATCTGTGTGGGTTTTCTCCAGGTCTCCTGATTCCTCTCACAGTCCAATGATGTGTAAGTTAGGTAAATTGGCTGTACTAAATTCTCCCTCAGTGTACCTGAACAGGAGGGGGAATGTGGTGACTAGGGGATTTTCACAGTAACTTCATTGCAGTGTTGATGTAAGCCTACTTGTGACTACTAGATAAACTTTACTTTAAAAGCACTTAGATAAGCACATGGATGAGGAACGATTAGAAAGTTTATTTAAGTTATAGTATTAGTGTCAATACATTAACACTGCGGTTAATTTACTGTGAAAATCTCCCAGTTAACACATTCGGGTGTCTTTGGGTACACTGAGGGAGCATTTAGTATGGCCAATGCACCTAACCAACATGTCTTTCAGACTGTGGGAGGAAGCTGGTGCAAACTCACACAGGCACGGGGGAACGTGCAAACTCCAGACAGACAGTGACCCAAGGCGGGAATCGAACGTGGCTCCCTGGCGCTGTGAGGCACTGGGATGTGAACTAAACACAACAAGAAGTCTCTGAACGCAGACAATTGGGACTAGCTGGGAGCACAAATGGGACAGCTAGGCTAAAGGGCCAGTTTCCGTGCTGTATTGCGATACGAATTGGGGAAGTAGAATGAGTTTTTTTTTCAAAGTGCTGGCGGGCTACATTTGAATGGACCTACCTGGCATTAAGTTGATCTTTCTCTGCACCCTAGTAATAACTGTAATACTACATTCTGCACCCTCTCCTTTCCTTCTCTATGTACTGTCTTGTCTGCTTTGTCTGTACAGGGCACAAGAAACAATGCTGCTACTCTGACCAAGGGTCAAATGTTGGCTCTATTCTCCCCACAGATGCTGCTGAGATTTTCCAGCACTTTCTGTATTTGTAACAAATGCTTTTCACTGTATCCCAATACATGCGACAATAATGAATCAAATCAATATTAGGGGGGATCAGAGGCTCTCACCTGGATCGTCCTCGTCCCTGGGCACTTTCTTGAAGCAGTCATTCAGGGAGAGGTTGTGGCGGATGGAGTTTTGCCAGCCCGCTTTGCTCTTCTTGTAGAAGGGGAAGTTCTCGGCCACATACTGGTAGATTTGGCTGAGGGTCAGCTTCTTCTCCGGGGCGTTCTGGATGGCCATGGCGATCAGGGCGGAGTAGGAGTAAGGGGGTCTCACCAACTTGAGCAGCTCCTCCTGGCTGCTGAGCGAGAGCCAGCCCAGCTCGGTGCCGGCGCCGAAGCTCGGCGAGCCGCCCAGGAACTGCTTCTGGCTCCCGTAGGAAGGGGCGGCGAAGGGCGGGGTGCTGCTGCTGCTGCCGCCGCCGCCGTGCAGGTAAGGCGGTGAGGCGCCCACCCCCGAGCCGTTGAGCCACAGGTAAGGGTTGGCCGGCCCGTGGTACTCCCCCAGCGGGTAGTTGGCCGCCCTCTGGGGAGGGTGCAGGTTCTGCTGGTGGTATATGTTGAAGTTCTCACAGTAGACAGCCATCTCGGTGACTTGCTGCGCTGCTTTGGGACGGAGCTGGGCAGAACTGGGGTGCAAGGCAGCAGAGTTCATAATCCAGCAACTGGCAGCTTGTGTGGGAGGGGGGGTGGGGAGGAAGAAGGAAGGGGTGGGTGGGAGAAAGAGACCGTCCCCAGCTTCTTGCAGCTCTATAGGTGCGAAGAAATGCCAGAGCTGCGTTATTTATAGACCTTATCTAGAAAGTAGTATCACCCTGGGGCCACAGGGTGTCATGTAGATTTGCTATCCCACCCCCCTCGCCTTCTCTCTCCCTCTCTACCCATCTTTCGCTAACAGCCAGTTGCAAAGCTGGATACTGAGAGGGGAGGGGTTTTTTTTTGAGAGGGGAGGGATTGGCAGAGAGAGAGAGAGAGAGACACACACACAGAAAAGCAATGACAGAACACAGAGAAGGCGCCAGGACTAAAACGTAGGACTATTCATCCAGTTCATTGTTCCAGGCTAAACTGTCTGCAAAGTGCAGCAATCTGTACTAGCACCCACTCAAAAAAAACCCCTTTAATTACCTTCCTGAAGGGCGCAATACATTTTACAACGAGTTGTTTCGTTAACCCGATAGGATTTTATTTATAAACTAGGATGATGGGTGACAATTTTGTTTTTAATGTGTCCTATGTCAAATTTCTATTTTTAGATATCTATTCTATTTTTAGATATTTTAATGCGTAAAGTTTCTATTTTTAGATATCACACACCCCACATTTCACCCAACCCCTCCAAAGTTTAAGGTAGCCATGCCTTAGAGATCCTACAAATAAACCGGTTGGACTTTAATCTGGTGTTGTGAGACTTCTTATTGTTCAAGGTTTAAGGCAGGCTTAATCAAACCCGCCTGAGTCTCGTTTCAAAGCAACTTGTTCCTTATTCCCCTACACCATCCAAAAACCCCAAAGAACTGGACAATTCGCCGTTAAGCGAAATGAACCAACTTTTCCCTAGAGAAAGGTTGGCCTTTCATTCACCCCCTTTAGTTATCTCACCCAATTTGCCACGTCTTTCACACTCTGCGCTTTTAAGGTAACACTCGACACCCGATTCTTGTAGCTAATTAACGAAATCCCCCTCCTCTCTCCCCCCAGGTTGGAGCCAGAGTCACTGGTGAAACCCGCCCGATTGGTGAACGGTTCGATCCGGAGCGACGCCAGTTCCCAACGTGCAATCCCCTCAACAAGATGCCAAAATTCCCAAAACAACATTTAATCCCCCAGCCACATCATGGGCATATTGGGACAGGTGAGCTGAACCTTGGTAGCGTTTAGGAAGCGATGGCTTATCAAGTTTAAAAGTGTATTTATTAATATAACAAGTAAGCTTACATTAACACTGCAACGAAGTATTATGAAAATCAAAAGAGAGAAGGCTGGAAAATCTCAACGGGTCAGGCAACATTACTGTGAAAATTCCTTAACATCTCGAATACTAACCAGAATGAGATAAGTTGTCGACCGATTCTAACAAGCATATTTTTTAAAGCCTGCCAATAAATCTTTGTTTTGCAGGAGTAATGCTGACGCAAGAATGCTGATCAGAAACATTTGGAAACAGAATCTGGCAAACGTAAGAGAGAGAGAAAAATACAAAAAAAAACATTTCCAGCGTTGGCTAAATAATAATGAGTTGGGATTGAACGTTCGACTTTTAGCCGATGGACAAAGCCATACTATATTGTTCTATACTGGCTGTTCTACACCTGGCGTGTTTTATATTGAAGCTGTTTTGAAAGAAATACCGTCCAAAAAAAAATGAAATAGCGCCGGCACGGTGGAAATAAACATTTGCAAACTCACTTGCCAGAGTCAGTTAATATGAAGGCGTTTATACCCAACAGCTAGTGCAGCTAATGTTTAAAACTAAAGGTTATTTTTCAAAAAAGTCCTTAGATTCTGCAGAATTAAAAGTTTTTTTCAAAAAAAAATGGTCTGGAATTTTCTTTTCCTGACATTTAGCTTCTTTGCGTAAAGTGTTAGGAGAAAATAGTATTGGTCATGAGGGAAGTACTGTCAAAGACACTCCGTATTCCTTACCAATGCTAACATGCGTCGTTTTATCCCAATAGTTCACACTGCTGAACAAGGTTAATAGAAATGCCTGATCAGTGCAATAATTTCCATCACAATTCAATTATTTTGTCTTTTTTTTGAAAGGACCATTAATATTACTATTTCTTATTCCGTGCACTCCAGTTCCAACCAATAGTTTTATTCATTGACGAATAACATATATAAAATTAATATGCTAATTTATTGGGATATAATTGATTGGCAGCAGGTTTGGATTGAGGGTAGCGAGGGAGAGGGCTGAGCGTGAGATAAATCATTAACATGTCCTGGGTTTAGAGCCCTGCTAACTAGCAAGGAGATTTTAAGCGTTTCTGGTGGCGTTAGACGGCAGTGAGTGGGGGACGGGACATCAAGTTGCTTTTCCCTTTAAGAGTGAGCGCGGCGCTATCCAACATTAGACATTAATTTAAAAAAAACTAAATTCCTAACATATATTGTAAAAACAGAAGGCACACAAAAGCGTCTATCTCGAATCGGTATAAGAACGTTTTCTCTTCATTTTATACCTGTTACACCGCCATCAACAAATTCAAATCCAACCAACAACAATTCATGTATAAAATGAATTGGTTCCCCATAGATAGGAACATAGGATTTACATAGAAACATAAAACCTAGAAGCAGGAGTGGGCGATTCAGCCCTTCGAGCCTGTTCCGCCATTCATTTTGATCATGGCTGATCATCCAATTCAATATCCCGGTGGAATTCACCGCCACATAATGTAGATGAGGCCAAGATGTATAAATTAGATATAGACCTCGGGGCTAAAAGAATCAAGGGAAAAGGGGAGAAGGGGTATCAGGATATTGAATTCGATGATCATCCGTGATCAAAATGAATGGTGGAGCGGGCACAAAGGGCCGAATGGCCTGCTCCTGCTTCTAGTTTCTATATTTCTACCCTCCCCTCAATATCTCTTGATATCTTTAGCCCCAAGAGCTATACCGAATTTCTTTTTGAAATCACGCAACCTTTTGGCCTCAACTGCTTTGGGTGGTAATGAATTCCACACATTCATAAGAACATAAGAAATAGGAGCAGGAGTAGGCCATCTAGCCCTTCGAGCCTGCCCCGCCATTCAATAAGATCATGGCTGATCTGTCGTGGCTCAGTTCCACTTTCCCGCCCTCTCCCCATAACCCTTAATCCCCTCTCTTATCAAGAACCCATCAACCCGCTTCTTAAAAATATTTAGCGAGGCAGCCTCCACCACTTCAACGGGCAGAGAATTCCAGAGATTCACCACCCTTTGAGTGAAGAAGTTCCTCCTCAACTCCGTTCTAAACCGCCTCCCCTTTATCTTGAGGCTGTGCCCCCTAGTCCTACTGTCTTTTTTGAGCGGGAAGAGTCTCTCCACCTCTATCCTATCCATCCCATTCATCATCTTATACGTCTCAATGAGATCTCCCCTCATTCTTCTAAACTCTAACAAGTACAAGCCTAGTTTATTCAGCCTCTCCTCATAGCTCAATCCCCTCAACTCCGGTATCAGCCTAGTAAACCTCCTCTGCACTCCCTCCAAGGCCAAAATATCCTTGCGCAGGTGCGGCGCCCAAAACTGCACACAGTACTCTAGCTGCGGCCTCACCAATGCCCTATACAGCTGCAGCAAGACCTCCCTACTTTTATATTCAATCCCCCTCGCTATGAAGGCCAGCATCCCATTTGCCTTCCTGACCACCTGCTGCACCTGCAAGCTGGGTTTTTGCGACTCATGCACAAGGACCCCGAGGTCCCTCTGCACCGTCGCCTGCTGCAGTTTTTCGCCACGTAAGTAATAGTCCTTCCTACCATTCTTCCTACCAAAGTGGACCACCTCACACTTGCCAACATTAAATTCCATTTGCCATTTCCTGGCCCATTCGCCCAGCCTATCTAGATCCTTCTGCAGACTCTCCACACCCTCTGCACAATTTGCCTTTCCCCCAGTCTTGGTGTCATCAGCAAATTTTGACACCCTGCACTCGGTTCCCTCCTCCAGATCATCTATATCAGAAACTCCTCACCTCCGTTCTGAAAGGTTTACCCCTTACACTCAAACAAAGACCCCTAATTCTGGACCCTCCCACCATCTAGAACATTCTTTCTGAATCTAACCTGTTTAACCCTTTCAGAATTTTCTACCTTTCTATGAGGCTCTCTTTAGGAGTTGGAGTAGGCCATTTGAGCCATTGAGCCTGTTCTGCCATTCGATAGGATTATGGTTGCACAGTTGTGGTCTCAACTCCACTTTCCTGTCTGTCCCTCCTCCCCAACCCCGACCGCCTCCACCACAATTCGCCCTTAAGCGAAATCAACCATCCTTTCCCCAGAGAAAGGCTTGCCTTTCATTCACCCCCTTTAGTTATCTGGTGAATAGGGGATTAAAATTGCCCTTCCCCCCTGCACCTTTCATAAATCTGTCTAACTCAGCCTCAACTGCTTTCTGGGAAAGATAACTCCACAAAACTAAGGGGAAAGAAAATTTCCTAAACTCAGTTTAATGTGGGGTTCTCATTCTTAATTGTGCCTCCTCCCCCTTCCAAAATTCGTATTAAGTTGATCTTACTCTACACCCTAGCTATGACTGTAACACTACATTGTGCACCCTCTCCTTCTCTATGAAAGGCTGTAAAACCCACAAGAAACAATACTTTTCACTGTAGTCTAATACATGTGACAATAATAAATCAAAACAAAAATCCATTCTATCAAGTCTCTTCAGAATTTAATACATTTCAATATCACAGTGTGTTAATAATTCTGCTAAGAGTTTGGGAAGGGGGAAGTAAACAGTTTTCATGGCGCACCTGTAAAACCTGCTCGGATTTTCACAGTAACTTCATTGTAATGTTAATGTAAGCCTATTTGTGACACTAATAAATAAACTGAAAACATCTCACCACAATCGATGAAGGTCCCTGGCTGCCACTCTTCATTGTCCCCCCTACATTGTAAGGTGCAGCAATAAAACTGGTGCACAGGGGATTAAAATTGCCAGTTATAAACTAAGCGATTTCTACGATGAGACTGTCAGATTGCATTCCCATCGAGACGACAACACATAACTTTGCCTATTCACTATTTAGATGAAATAGTTGATCTGTTTTGGAACAGCGAAATGTGGGAGAGATTGGTTAACATAAACGATAACATTTGATTTATTATTGTCATATATTGGGATAGAGTGAAATTTATTGTGCACTACACAGACACCGTTCTCAGAGTACATCGGGGAGGAGAGGAGAGAGTGCAGAATATGTTACAGTCATAGCTAAGGTGGAGAGAAAGATCAATGAAATTTGTCGCTTAAATGAATTCTCATGTATGCCCATTGAATCCTTCCACACTTACATGTGTGTGTGTGTTTGTCAATAAATAAATTGGTGTATCTGACTTTGAAAGTGATCATAAAAATATGCACATGAATGGAGTTGTCTCGTATTAAAACTGAGATTAGGATTTTTACTCTCTCTCAGAGGGTAAGCACATGCCATCGTAAAAATAGGAACGAATGTAAAACCGTTTTGAATGCTGCCAAGGTAATTAAAATGAAAACAGATTCTTATGTTAAGGGGACAATGCAGAGAGTGTGAGAAATCAACAATAAAAAAGCTTGTCTGATAGAGACCAGTCCCACAAACACATTCACCTGTTTTCGCGTTCAGTTCAAACCGGTTCAGTCAAAACTGACTCAAAGACACAGCTGAGAGGCAGGAGTTCAAAATCGTTGCGAAACTGGAGGCCAAATGTGCTATCGATTGACTCTGGTGACCAGGTCGCATTCTCATTTTTTAAAAATAAAAGGACATTGCATTCATTAGTGATGGGGAACGGTCTAAATTTCTTTGAGGTTGGAGCGACCGGATAAGATTTACATTTCTCTCCGCCACTCGAATCTTGAAAACCAATTTGTCAAATTGTAAAAGTAAACTCAGCAATGTCTCTCTCTCTCTCCTTAAAAGTTTGATGCAGCCCTTATTCCGTTTGTCTCTTCTCCCCACTCCCTTTCTGAAGTTCAATTCGGCTAAACAAAGACGTTCCAGGAAAGGACAGGGTTCAGTATAAATACAGTAAAAAGTCTGACAACACCAGGTTTAAATCCCAGTCCCAGTATAAATCCCAGTCCAGTCCCACGCCCCCTGCACCGTCTCCTCGTTCCACTTTCCCCACTTCCAAGAAGCATCTT
The DNA here is from genome assembly GCF_965287045.1 of Carcharhinus amblyrhynchos. Taxonomy (NCBI): domain Eukaryota; kingdom Metazoa; phylum Chordata; class Chondrichthyes; order Carcharhiniformes; family Carcharhinidae; genus Carcharhinus; species Carcharhinus amblyrhynchos. The sequence goes on from NC_137324.1 coordinate 16,929,909, forward strand.
CAGCATTTATCATGTTGGTTTGAATCTTCTGGCCCCTCAAGACGCATAGAGAGCAAATTGTACTTTCGGATTCATTTCATGCCCTTGATTATTTTTACAGCTTTGGAAATAAACATAACAAAAAAAGCCCATTTTTCACTCCATGACAACTCGTAGCCCTAAATTGCTTTGACTGATTTGGGTAGGAGCATATCGATGATAGTAACTGTTAACGAGAGTGGAGGGGTTTGCTTTTTTTTTGTTTGACCATCCCTGCCACACACACATTCGCCTCCAACTGAAACAAGTGTTCTATTCAGATTGTTCCTTAATTTCATCTTGGTTTCGGGTTTATCCGCGCCAAACCTACACGTGAAGTAAATAATCGTGTTTAACCTCCACAAAGTGGAATGTGGACGGAGATTGGGCAACCTTCAATTGATTCACAAATAAAATGATCACAGGGTGAATAAACACAGCCGAATTAGTCCGCTAACGACATCATCTTCCGTCTGAATGGGAAATCCAAACCAATTTCCTCAGTTTATGGAGAAATTAAGATTCCGACGGCAGAAAAAAATACAACCGACGAGTTTTATTTTCACTCACCACTCACTTTCACTGCGTTCCTGCTTGAGTCGGAGAATGGTTAGATATACTAAAATAATGGATCAAATCACTAAATATAAAACACATTTAAATAGTTATCAACTAGGTAGATATAAAATTCATTTAAATAATTAGCAAATAACTAGTTACAAAATTAATTTAAATAGTAAAATATAAAGTTCATTAAATAATTATTAATAATTAGATATAAATATAATTTAAATAATTATCAACTTACTACATACAAAATTCATTTAACTAATAAGATATAAAATTCATTGAATAATTATTAATAACTAGATGTAAATATAATTTAATTATCAACTTACTACATGCAAAATTCATTTAACTAATAAGATATAAAATTCATTGAATAATTATCAAATAACTAGATCTAAATATCAGTTAAATAATTATCAAGGTATCGGATACAAAATTCATTTAACTAATAAGATATAAAATTAATTAGAATAAGTATCAAATAACTAGATTTAAACATTTAAATAATTATCAAATTACTAGATATAAAATTCACCGAAGTGACTATCAAATGAGTAAATATAAAACTGATTAAATAATTATTAAGTAACTAGATACAAATCTCATTCAAAATAATGATCAGAAATCAAGACATCTCCACGTTTTATGTGGAATGAGAGAATGGGAGCGGATGTGATTCCTGAAACGCCAGATTGAACCCTCTGTCATAAGGACAGGGCTTAACTTAGACAGTGAGACCAGCGACCGTGACCTGCACAACTCTCAATGACTCACCATCCTGCTGGTGTGAAATGTTAAAGGAAACGGGGATTAATCACTCTGAGAAGCCCGCAGCTCTCTTTAAAACAAATCGACTCAATGTTCGACAGCAGTGTTTAAGTAAGTTTCTCTGGCAAGGATTTGAATATTTCACTGGACGGGATGTAGTGATAGCGTGGTGATTTCCCAGTTCATCGCACAGCCTTAAGTAGTTTGTCTTTATAAGAAATCCTTAAGTAGTTTGTCATGGCCGCGAGTTATTTTTTAAAGTTTATTTATTAGGCTTACATTTACACCGCAATGAAGTTACTGTGACAATCCCCCAGATTTTGTAAACAGAATGAAGACTTGGCTGTTAAAATAGAACGCCGGAGATCGAGGTCTTAAACCTTGCCTATGCAAGCAATATGCTCCAGCACATGGCGCGTCACTAGTCCCTAATTGGAAGGTTGAGCTGACAATGTTATTTGGGATTGCCAAGTTTCTGTGGTTGATGATCACATCTCTACCCTGGGATTAAGTAACCAGCATCAGGGTCAGATCCCTTTCATAATTTTCCACATTGGAATCATTTGTGTTGTGTGCGTGTTCAACTCAGCTGTCGCCCCCTGCTTCATTTCTTCTCAAGAGCTGTGAACCGAATTCTTTTAGAGTTAAATTGTTGCGACCTTGGAATGCATTGTCTTAAAGGGTAGAGAAAGAAATTTAACAGCAACTTTTGAAACTCCCCTGTCTGGTCGCACTCACTGCACCCGCACTCCCTTGACTGTCCACAGTCACTGCACTGGCACCAACTCTGCAAACCAGCCTCCCATCCATTGACTCTGTCTACACTTCCCACTGCCTCCCCAAAGCAGCCAGCATGTTGAGGACCCCACACACTCGACATTCCTCTTCCACCTTCTTCCTTAGGAAGAAGGATAAAAAAAGTCTGAGGTCACCTACCAACTGACTCAAGAACAGCTTCTTCTCTGCTGTTGTCAGACTTCTGATCTTGCATTAAGCTGATCTTCCTCTACACCCTAGCTATGACGGTAACACTACATTCTACACTCTCTCGTTTCCTTCTCTATGAACAGTATGTTTTGTCTGTATAGCGCACAAGAAACAATACTTTTCACTGTATGTTAATACATGTGACAATAATAAATCAAACAGTTGCAGGGAATTGCAAGGAGATAGAATAGAATCCCTACACTACAGAAGGAGGTCTTTTGGCCCAACAAGTCTGCACTGACCCCAGTCCCACACAGGCCTCACCCCCATAACCCCACCTAGTCCTCCTGACACTAGGGTCAATTTAGCATGGCAATCCATCTAACGCGCACATCTTTGGAGTGTGGGAGGAAAGCAGAGCACCTGGAGGAAACCCATGCAGACATGGGAAAAATGTACAATTTCCACACAGACAGTAACCGAAGTCTGGAATTGAACCCAGGTCCCTAGGACAGCATTTACCCAGCATCACGTCCGAGGCTACCTTTCAGATGGAATGTTAAACCCAAGCCTGGTGCAGCTCTGACAAAGGGTCACCTGGACTCAAAACATTGGCTCTATTCTCTCACCACAGATGGTGTCAGACCTGCTGAGATTTTCCAGCATTTTCTGTTTTTGTTTCAGATTCCAGCATCCGCAGTTTTTCGCATTTATCATAAAGTCAGATTGCTTATGGTCATAACGCCACTTATGCAAAGAAGCCGTTTTATTTATTTGGGGCTTTTGGTGATCTTTGGGGCACCGGAACAGGGTTTACAGCCAATGGAATGTAGTCCCTGTTGTAACGTGTGAGTTGCAATAGCCAATTTTCACACAGCAAGATCCCACAAACAGCAATACAATAATGACCAGATAATCTGTCCTAATGACGTCCGTTAATTGACAAAAATTAGTCAGGACATTGTGTACACATTGACAGCTATATCTTCTGTATTCCAGAAGTGCTTAAGGAAAATATTGCAGATCCTGCAAATCTGAAATAGGAGCAGAAATGTTTAGAAATACTCAGGAGTTTAGCTAGTAGCTGTGAAGAAAGAAACAATAGTTAAATGTTATCTTTTGTTTCTCTATCTGCCCTATTGTTCATTTGGTCTTGAACCTTCAACTCATTTGTCATTCAATCTTTTCTGCCTTCCACCCTCGCACAGGCCTGCTTCTCTGCTGTTTGTGGGATCTTACTGTGCACAAATTGGCTGCTGCATTTCCTACAGGACAACAGTGACCACATTTCGAAAGCACCTATTGCCCACCAAGCCCATTGAAACATCTCAAGGTTGTGGAAAGCACTGTATAAATGCAAGTCTTCTTTGTAGTGGCTGATGCAGGGGAACTGCAGTTCTTACCATGAGATTTTTTGATTTGATTTTGATTCACTTTATTATTATCACATGTATTAGTATACAGTGAAATGTATTGTTTCATGCGCTATACAGACAAATTATAGGTTCATACAGCAGGAAAAAAGAGGGTGCAGAATATAGTGTTGCAGTCATAGCAGGATGTAGAGAAAGATCAACTTAATGCGAAATAGGTCCATTGAAAAGTCTGATGGCAGCAGAAGAGAAGCTGTTATTGAGTCAGTTAATACGTGATCCCAGACTTCTGTAACTTTTTTCCTGACAGAAGAAGGTGGAAGAGAATTGACTGAGCTGGCTGCTTTTTCGAGGCAGCGGGAAGTATAGACAGAGTCAATGGACGGGAGGCCGGTTTATGTGATGGACTGGACATCATCCACAACCTTTTGCAGTTTCTTGCGGTCCTGGACAGAGCAGGAGCCATAGCAAGCTGTGATACATCTAGGAAGGATGCTTTCTATGATGCATCTGTGAAAGTTGGTGAGAATGTTTAAAACGTAAAGTTTATTTATTCATGTCACAAGTAGGCTTGCATTAACACTGCTATGAAGTTACTGTGAAAATCTCTGGTGCCTGTTTGAGTAGGGCGGCACAGTGGTTAGCACTGCAGCTTCATAGCTCCAGGGACTTGGGTTCAATTCCCGCCTTGGGTCACTGTCTGTGTGGAGTTTGCACATTCTCCTCGTGTCTGTGTGGGTTTGCTCCAGTTTCCTCCCACAGTCCAAAGATATGCAGGTTAGGTTGATTGGCCATGCTAAAAAAAATTGCCCTTAGTGCGCTGAGAAGTGTAGGTTAGAGGGATTAATGCGTAAATATGTAGAAATATGGGGGTAGGACCTGGGTGGGATTGTGGTCAGTGCAGACTCGATGGGCTGAATGGCCTCTTTCTGTACTGTAAGATTTCTATGAGTACATGGATGAAGAATTTTTTTAGAATGCACCTAACTAGCACATCTTTTAGGCTGTGGAAGGAAATCAGAGCACCCAGAGAAACCTACGCAGACACAGGGAGAACATGCAGACTCTGCACAGACAGTGGCACAGACCAGGAATCGAACTCGGGTCCCTAGTGCTGTGAAGTAGCAATGCTAACCACTGTGCCACTATGCCACAGTTGTAATGGACATGTCAAATTTCCTTAGCCTTCTGTGAAAATAGAGGCATTTGTGGGCTTTCCTAACTGTGGCATCGGTGTGGACGGACCAAGACAAGTTGTTGGTGATCAGGAAACCTAAAAACCTCTTCAGTTCACTCAATATAGCAGACAAGTTTAAACTGTGTTCTTATCAAATCAACTTGCCAAATGATTGGGTGAGAATTTCACCACTTTCTTTTATGAATGTCAATAGTAATAAAAAAAACATAAAGATAAATGGCACATGTTTCCTTCACTGCAGTTTGTGTAGTCATTTCCATTTGTAGAAAGTAGATGAGTGCTTTTTCATTGAGTTATCTGTGGTAAGTGCAATCTTTCTGTCTTATCTGTCGGTGAGTAAATCACTGGGCAATTGGACTCTTTCATTTGGCAGAAGGTAACGATGGCAGAGTTTAACCTCAACATGTTTAGGAAGTTTGACCCTATTGACCTTTACAGCGATTGGGCATCAGCTTGTCAGAAGAAGTGGCCTTTGGGGTTCTCAGCCAATTACAACTAACATGTTTCACATTTAGCTGTCACATTCAAAACCGACTAGCACAGCACAAAAAGAATTTGGAGCACTTTCGAGTTTTTAACAGCTTAATATTGAATGGGATTAATATCCTGTATAACAAATTTTACGTTTAGTTTATGTTGAGGGAGGTGATGACCTAATGGTACAACCGCTAGACTATTAATCCAGAAACTCAGCTAATGTTCCGGGGACCCAGATTCCAATCCAGCCAAGGCAAATGGTGGAATTTGAATGCAATAAAAAAAAATCTGGAATTAAGAATCTACTGATGACCATGAAACCATTGTTGATTTTTGGAAAAACCCATCTGGTTGACTAATGTCCTTTAGGGAAGGAAATCTGCTGTCCTTACCCATTCTGGCCTACCTGTGACCCCTGAGCCACAGTAATGTGGTTGACTCTCAACTACCTTCTTAAATAGCCTAGCAAGCCACTCAGTTCAAGGGTAAATAGGGATGGGCAATAAATGCTAGCCAGCCAGTGATGCCTATGCCCCATGAATGAATAAAAAAAGATTTTTGAAGGCAATATTTGTCTTATAAGTATACCTTCTTCCAATTTTCTCTGTTCCTTATTTCTCTGATAGAACTAGCAGGATACGATCCTCCAGCTGTCTGTCATCCTTTGGTATCTTGCTCATGCACCTATTGTTAACGTGTGAATAATAATCAGGAATGGGAATCCAGGTTTCTGTCCCTCCCTTACCATATATATAGGCATCTTGAGGCCACTGAGGCTCTGTGTCTGAACACGCACAGCGTTCATGACAAAGTAAATGATTAGGGCAACATGGTGGCACAGTGGTTAGCACTGCTGCCTCACAGAGCCAAGGACCAGGGTTCAACTCGGGTCACTGTCTATGTGGAGTTTACACATTTTCCCCATATCTGCGTGGGTTTCCCCCGGGTGCTCTGGTTTCCTCCCACACTCCAAAGATGTGTGGGTTAGATTGATTGGTTGTGCTAAATTGACCATAATGTCAGGAGGGTTGGCAGGGTAAATATGAGAGGTTACAGGAGTAGGGCTTGGGTGGGATTGTGGTCGGCGCAGACTCGATGAGCCGAATGGCCTCATTCTGCACTGTAGGGATTCTATGATCTATGATTTGATAGTACATGTTGAAGTAAATAAACTTGAGAGACTTGTGGCTGCAGGATGATAAGAATTTGGTCCTGAATATTAAGGTTAAATGGCATTCAAAGACAACAGGAGGGATTGTTAATCATTGATGCAACAGTTAGAGATGATCTTGATTCAGGAGATCAGAATGTTGAATCTTTTTTTTTAGTTCTTTCACTGATGTGGGTAAGCATTTATTGCTTAATTACTAGTGAACCGAATGGCTTATTAGGCCATTTCAGAAGGCCATTTGAATATCAACCACATTGCTATGAGTCTGAAGTCACATGTGGTTTCATCATTAGACTTTTAATTTCATTTGTTTTTATTGAATTCAAATTCCACCAGCTGCCATGGTAGGACTTGAATCTGCAACTCCCGAGCATAACCTTGGGTTTCTAGATTACGCGTCCAGTGACAATACCACAATGCCAAGACCTCTTCCCCCTGGAGAGTCCTTTGTATTGGCTCTCAACCCCATGAAGTCTCATGGCATCAGGTCCATACTGGGAAAGGAAATCTGCTGATTATGTGTACTGTCCCCCACTCAGCTGATGAATCAGTGCTCATCCATGCTGGACACCACTTGAAGAACACTTGAGGACAGCAAGGATGCAGAATGTACTCTGGGTGGGGATTTTAATGTCCATCGCCAAGAGTGGCTCGGTAGCAAGACCACAGACTGTGCTGGCTGAGTATAAAGGGCAAAGCTTTTGGACTGGCACTGTGGCAGGTGCTGAGGACCAACAAGAGGAAAAGTGTACTTGACCATATCCTCACCCCTGCCTGCCGCAGATGCACTTGTCCGCGACGGTATCAGTAGGAGTGACCACCGCACTGTTTTTATGGTGACAAAGGTTCAACTTCACATTGAGGATACCCTTCATCATCTTATAAAATCCTACAGTGCAGAAAGAGGCCATTTGGCCCATCAAGTCTGCACCAACCACAATCCCACCCTGACCCTATCCCCATATATTTATCCACTAACACCTTTAACCTATGAATTCTGGGACTCTAAGGGGCAATTTAGAATAGCCAATGAACCTAGCCCACACAACTTTGGACTGTGGGAGGAAACTGGAGCACCTGAAGGAAACCCAAGCAGACACGAGGAGAATGTGCAAACTCCACACAGACAGCGATCCGAGCCGGGATTCGAACCCAGGTCCCTGGAGCTGTGAAGCAGTAGTGCTAACCGTTGTGCTAGCAACTTAAGACTGGGCATCCATGAGGCTCTGTCGAACACTAGCAGAATCTTTCTCCACACCCTAGCTACAACTGTAACATTACATTCTGCAGATTCTCGTTTCCTTCTCTATGAAAGGTATGCTTTTTCTGTATACTGTGCAGGACACATTACTTTTCACTGTACGTTAATACATGTGACAATAATAAACCAAATCAAATCAAAAAAGAATTGTATTCAACCAAAATTTGTCATCTCATGGCCTCGCTATCCACCATGTTACCATTACCACACAGCCAGGGAATCAACCCTGGTTCAATGAAGAGTGCAGGAAGGCATGCCAGGCATACCTAAAAATGAGGTGTCAACCTGTTGAAGCTACAACATAAAACTACTTGCATGCCATAAAGCATTAATACCAAGTGATAGACAGAATCAATAGATCAGATGTAAGCTCTGGAGTCCTGCCATATCCAGCTATGAATATTTGTGGACAAGTACTGGACTTGTCCACCAACATTCAGGTCCCAACTGGGATGATACAATAATGGACCCTCTCAAGGGCCTGCTTTATAAAGGGCTTGGGATCCCGGGTAAGGTAATTAAGTTGGTGTCCAGTAAGTGGACACCAACTTGCCCACTTACTGGAAGAGAAGGCTCCAAAAATATCCTTATTGTTAATGATGTGGGATCCCAGCATATCTGTGTAAAAGATATCATGATGCATTTATAATCATTTTTAGTTTAGTTTGGCTTATTTATTAGTGTCACAGGTAGGCTTACATTAACACTGCAATAAACAAAGGACAAAGAACAACACAGCACAGGAAACAGGCCCTTCGGCCCAACGAGCCCGGGCCGCCATTTTAACATTAGACGTGCCCTCTTTTACCTATGACCTTTGTCTATGCCTACTGGGGAAGATTGAGGGAAGACTAATGTAGGGACAATTTGTTAACACCAATCAGCCTAAGAGCATGTTTTTGGGGTGTGGGAGGAAACTGGAGCATCCGGAGAAAACCCACGCAAGCACGGGGAGAATGTGCAAACTCCCACAGACACTGGCCCAAATCGATGTATCTGCACAGCAGTGATATTCACTGAGCTGTCATGTTGCCCGTCAGATGGTGCAGTTTAAGCGTACACTAACGACGTGAAGCACTAGGCAACTCTCAAAACAACATCCAAGAGCAGCCCTCGCACAACCCATCACGTGTTTGCCCCTTGTTGGACAACAAGGCAGACCGATGAAGTCACTGTGAAAATCCCCTAGTCACCATACTCCGGCGCCTGTTCTGATATACTGAGGGAGCATTTAGCATGGCCAATGCACCTAACCAGCACGTTTTTCAGACTGTGAAGCAAACCGGAGCACCCGGAGGAAGTGCACGTAGACGCTGGGAGAATGTGCAGACTCCACACAGACAGTGACCCAAGTTGGGAATTAAACCTGGGTCCCTGGTGCTGTGAGGCAACAACACCAACCACCCTGCCACTGTGCCACCCCAGTTGATTAGCCTAGAATGCGCTGTCTGAAAGGGAGCTGATGCAATAATGATTTGCAAAAGGGCTTTGGCTAGATGCTTGAAAGAAAAAAAATATGCAGGGCAAAAAGGAAAGGGCACAGGGAATTATGAGTAGCACAGTGACGCTGTGGTTAGTACTGCCACCTCACAGCTCCAGGGAGCTGGGTTCAATTTCCAGCTTGGGTCACTGTCTGTGTGGAGTTTGCATGTTCTCCTGCGTGGGTTTCCTCTGTGTGCTCCAGTTTCCTCCCACAGTCCAAAGATGTGTGGGTTAGGTTGATTGGCCATGCTAAATCATGTCTTTGTGTCCTGGGATATGTAGGTTAGAAGGATTAGTGGGTCAAATGGGCTTCCCCAATGGGTGTAGACAAAGGTGATGGGAAGAGGAGGGCACTCATAATTTTAAAATGGCGGTGCGGGCTCTTTGGGCCGAAGGGCCTGTTTCCCGTGCTGTTTTGTTCTTTGTTCTAAATGTGTGGGATTACGGGGTTAGGGCCTTGGCTGGGCTTGTTGTTAGTGCAGACCTGATGGGCCAAATGGCCTCCTTCTGCATTGCAGGGTTTCTATGATTCTATGAGTTGGTCCAGTTGACTAGATCTTACCAAGAAACGGTATCAGTGCCATGGGCTGAACGGCCTTATTGTGCACTATGCATTTCCAGGATTCTATTAAATGGGATGGGTAGTAAATGATTTCCTTGTGGTTGCAGTCAACAAAAGTTGTTCTTCTGCAAGCAGGTCGGGGAATGATCTCCAAGAGTTAGAGCTGTACTAAGTGTAATAACCTCCAGGACTTACACAGGAGAATCCCTGACTGACCTCCTGATGAGACTCGTAGAATACGAGTTCCTGGGTGGTTGGTAATTACCTTACCCGGGAGCCCTTTATAAAGCAGGCCCCTGAGCGGGTCCATTATTGTATCATCCCAGTTGGCACTTACATTAGCCACGCATTAACCACAGGCTTGTGGTTTTACCTTTATTCTACTTTGTGCAATAAATCCCTGTTCCTTTACAGCTGACTCCTGAGTTACTCAGGATAGATGGGTCCAGCCTGCACTGATCACCGCCGGAAAATCCGAAATACGGACCTCCAGTAGATAATTGCCATTAGTCTGATATATCTTCCCACTCCCATTCATTCGGGAGCAGGTCCCATCTGATGCTCCTGTGGCAATGAGGGAAGTTTCGGTGATAAACATATTGATGATCTGCCGAGGTAAAAGGAGAGGCCGAGTTCCAGCAGATCGAATAATCAGGCAAACAGGCAACTGAATCCCTCAGACCACCTCCGTTGTTTCAGGCAAATTGTGATTGATGGCTGTATTAGGTTGAAAGGTACCACTCGACACTCATTCAGACAGCCCCGGGGAACCTCTGAAATAAATCTGCCAGCCCGGTCCAAACAGCTTCTCTGTTCAACTCAGGACACATTCAACGTACTCTCTCCCGTACTGCTTGAGTCTAGAAATCTATTTCCTTCTTAAATTAGTTAGTGATTTGGCCTCCACAGGTATTGGTGGTAGAGAATTCCATCGGTTCACCAGCCTCTGGATGAAGAAATCTCTCAGTGTCTGAGTCCTAGATGGCCCAGCCCATATCCTGAGACGATGACCCATTATACTAGACCACCCCGATACCGGCTCCATCCCTCTCCTGCTCCACCCCCACCCCAGCCACAGGAAACAACATCCCCCAAACCAGTCTGTCCAACTCTGTCAGAATTTTATACATTTCAATGAGACCCTCCCTCATGCTTCTAAACTTCAGTGATTACAAACTCAGTCGACTCAATCTTTCCTCAGACGGCAATCCTGCCACCACAGGAATGTTGACACATTTATTGGACGGGGAATGGAATTTAAAAGTAGAGAAGTTTTACTGCAGTTGTACATTGGCCAAACATGCCTGTGTACAGTTTTATTCTCTTTATTTGAAACAATATATAATTGCGTTAGAAGCAGTTCACAGAAGGGTCACCCGGCTCATTCCTAGGATGAAGGAATCTTACGGAGAAAGGTTGAACCGGTGGCACAGTGGCACGTGAGGTGCACTTTATGGGTGGCGCAGTGGTTAGCACTGCTGCCTCACAGTGCCAGGAGCCTGGGTTCAACTCCTGGTTTGGGTCACTGTCAGCGTGGAGTTTGTCCAATCTCCCCGTGTCTGTGTGGGTTCCCTCCGGGTGCTCCTGATTCCTCCCACACTCCAAATAAGTGCGGGTCAGGCTGATTGGTCATGCTAAAATGGCCAATCAACGTGACCATTGGGGAATTAGCAGGGTAATACGTGGGGTTAAGGGTGGAATTGTTGTCAGTGCAGACTCAGTGGGCCGAATGGCCTCATTCTGCACTATCCAGATTCTTTGATTCGACTTTCTATGATCTATAATATACTTAGGTTGGGCCTGTACCCACTGGAGTTTAGAAGAATAAGAGGTGACCTTATTAAACATATAAGATCCTGAGAGCACTTGATAAGGTGGCTACCCGAGATGCTTCCTTCTAAGAGGGAGACTAGAACCAGGGCACACGCTTTAGGAACCAGAGATCGACCATCTAAGATGGTGACGTGGAGGATTCTTTTTCTTGAAGGGTCACTATTCTGTGCAGTTCTCTTCCCAGAGAGCAGTGGAGTCTAGTCCATTGCAATTAGCCAACGCTGAGTTAGACAGATCTTTGAAGTTAAGGTTATTGGGAGCAGATGCCAAAATGGAACTGATACCATATCCAGATCAGTCATATTCTTATCGAATGGTGCAGAAGGCTTGAAGGGCTGAATGGCCTACTCCTGCTCCTAATTCTTACGTTCCTATGTAAACACTTTCCACATTCCAGCTCTGTCACCGTTTCCCAGAGCATTGTTTACCTGTGCAAGCGGATGTGAAAGGTGTCATGACACTCTTTGCAACCCTCCCCTCCCCTCAATCAACGGTGCCAAACTAAATGAACTATTCATTCTCCCCAGTTTTATTCATGGGATCTTGCTGAGTGGACTCTGGTTGCTGGGTTTGCCTGCGAAACGGAGACAGAATTTCAAATGTAATTTGAAGGATGAGGATGGGAAAAGCCTACATCGAAACATAGATATGATGTGGAGTTGCCAGTGTTGGACTGGGGTAGGTACAATAAGTAGTCTCACAACACCAGGTCAAAGGCCAACAGGTTTATTTGGTAGCACGAGCTGACAGAGCACTGCTCGTTCATCAGGTGAGCGATAAAGGAGCAGCACTCTGAAAGCTTGTGCTACCAAATAAACCTGTTGGACTTTAACCTGGTGTTGTGAGACCCACTTACGAAACATGGAAAATAGGGGCAGGAGTAGGCCATTTGGACCTTTCAGCCACTTATTATGATCAAGGCTGATCAACCAATTCAGTAACCTGTTCCTGGTTTCCCCCATACTCTGTGATCACTTTAGACCCAAGTGGTATATCTAATTCCTTCTTAGAAATATACAATGTTTTGGCCTCAACTACCTTGTGTGGAAACGAATTCCACTGGCTTACCACTCTCCAGAAATTTCACCTCATCTTTGTCCTAAATGGTTTACCCTGTATCTTCAGATTATAACCCTTGATTCTGGACTCCCCTGATATTGGAAGCATCCTTCCTGCACCTATCACGTCTAACCCTGTTAGAATTTTATGGATTATATATAAATGCCAAGTCTTTCTTCCTTCTAAATTTAGAATATTATTAACACATGTATTTAGGTGTGACTGCATTTTGCTGGATCAGAAACATGGAACTCCCCTTCTACCAACACTGTAGGGGTACCTACACTGGATGGACTGCAGCTGTTCAAGAAGGTGGCTCACCAATGCCTTCTCAAGCAATAACTATTTCAAACAAAAGAGAATCTAACTATTTCCCTTTGACATTCAATGACAGTACATTTGCTAAACTCCACATTCTCCATATCCTGGTGGCTTACCATTGACCAGAAACTGAGCTGGACTAGCCAGATAAATACAGTGGCAGGTCAGAGGCTAGGACTTCTGCAGTGAATGGTTAAGGGCTGGAGCACACTGCCTGAGAGTGTGGCAGACGAAAGAATGATTGAAGCATTCATAAGGGAATTAGATCCTTTTCTAGGGAAGAATGTGCAGAGTTTTGGGGAGAAGGTGAGGGAATGATGACACTTGGTGAATTCAGAAAGCCGATGCAGGCAAGATGGGCAGAATGGCCTCCTTCTGCATTACAACAATTCTGCTATTCTAAGTAACTGTCCTCCTGACTCCCCAACGTCAGTCCACCATTTAACTCTCCACTTCCTGGATGAGTGCAGCACCAACAACATTCAGGAAGCTCGATACCACCCAAGAAAAAGCAGCCCCCCGATTGGCATTCCATCTACCACATTAAACATTCACTCTCTCTACCATTGGCACACTATAAGACCATAAGACATAGGAGTAGGATTAGGCCACTCGGCCCATTGAATCTGCTCCACCATTCAAACATGGCTGATATTTTTCTCATCCCCATTCTCCTGATCTTTCCCCATAACCCCTGATCCCGTTATTAATCAAGAACCTATCAATCTCTGTCTTAAAGACACTCAATGACCTGGCCTCCACAGCCTTCTGTGGCAAAGAGTTCCACAGATACACCACTCTCTGGCTAAAGATATTCCTCTTCATCTGTTTTAAAGGAGCATCCCTTTAGCCTGAGGTTGTGCCCTCTGGTTCTAGTTTTTCCTAGTTTTTCTAGCTCTTCTCCATGAGTGCTCTATCCAGGCCTCGTAGTAGCCTATAAGTTTCAATAAGATCCCCCCTCATCCTTCTAAACTCCACACAGTGCAGACCCAGAGTCCTCAACTGTTCTTCATTTGGCAAGCTTTTCATTCCAGGAATCAGTCTTGTGAACCTCCTCTGGGCCCTTGCCAAGACTGATACATTCTTCCTTAGATATGCGGCCCAAAACTGCTCACAATACTTCAAATGGGGTCTGACCAGAGCCTTTTACAGCCTCAGGAGTACATGCCTGCTCTTGTATTCTAGCCCGCTCGACATGAATGCCAACATTACATTTGACTTCCTAATTGCCAACTGAACCTGTACATTAACCTGCCACTTCTTTGTCCACTCTCCTAACCTGTCCAAGTCCTTCTGCAGCCCCCCTGCTTCCTCAATACTACCTGTTCCTCTACATATCTTTGTTTCATCTGCAAACTTATGAACAGTGCCTTCAGATCCTTCCTCCAAATCGTTAACGTATATTGTCAAACGTTGTGGTCCCAGCACTGATCCCTGAGGCACACCACTGGTCACGGCTGCCATCCTGAAAAAGATCCCTTTATCTCCACTTTGTGCCTTCTGCCAATCAGCCAATCCTCTATCCATGCCAGGATCTGACCCTTAACACCATGGTATGTACCACCTACAAAATGCATTGGAGTAATTCACTAAGGCTCCTGCAAGTGCCACCACCTAGAAGATCAAAGGCATCAAATGCAGAGGAACTAGTATATGTGACATACTCTATTGCTGAAGATTTGTCATTTGGTGTTTCTTTCTATATGCCAGTTGCATTTCATAATGCCTTCACCCTATGATAGAAGCATGCAAGTATGAGTTTAAGTTTATTTATTAGTATCACAAGTAGGCTTACCTTAACACTGCAATGAAATTACTGTGAAAATCACCTAGTTGCCACACTCCGCTGCCTGTTTGGGTGTATTGAGGGAGAATTTAGCATGGCCAATGCACCTAACCAGCACATCTTTCGCCTAGTGGGAGGAAACCAGAGCACCCGGAGGAAACCCACACAGACACAGGGAGAAAGTGCAGATTCCACACAGACAGTGACCCGATATGGAAGCGAACCCGGGTCCCTGGTGCTGTGAGGTAGCAGTGCTAACCATTGTGCCATCGTATCGGCGTGGGGCAGATTTCTATGTTTAGCTTGTTCATCATTCACAGCAGGCTTTCTGATCCATGATGCTCAGGTGATGAGAGAACTGTGTCTGAACATAAGAACATAAGAAATAGGAGCAGGAGTAGGCCATCTGGCCCTTCGAGCCTGCCCCGCCATTCGCTATTGGCAAAACCCACAAAACTAAGTACCATCACTGCCTCTTTTTTGGGTATAGGTAAAAATATGACATTGAGTAGTTGGCTGGTTTAATGAGCTCACCAGCAATCTTTCTCCTCTAGGAGCTGGGTTCAAATCCAACCCAAACTGATTAGATGAGTCCCTTTTATTCATTTGTGAGAGATGGGCACTGCTGGCTGGCCAGCATTTATTGTCCATCTCTAGTTGCCCTTGGAGGGCAGTTGAGAGTCAACCACATTGCTGTGGCACCAGAGTCACATGTAGGCCAGACCAGGAAAGGATGGCAGACTTCCTTCCCTAAAGGACCAGTGAGTTGGATGGGGTTTTCCGACAATGGTTTCATGGTCATCATTAGATTCTATTTGTTGCAGAGATGGAAGCCATTCAGCCCATTGAGCTGATGTTTGGTTTTGCACTATGTGAATTAGTCATGATGTGAAGAATGGGGTGGGCACAGTAAGAAGTTTCACAGCACCAGCTTAAAGCCCAACAGGTTTATTTGGAATCACAAGCTTTCGGAATCTCGCTCCTTCATCAGGATAGCACTCACCTGATGGAGGAGCAACACTCCGAAAACTCATGATTCCAAATAAACCCTTTGGACTTTATCCTGGTCATAGAATCACTACAGTGCAGAAGGAGGCTATTCAGCCCATCAAATCTGAACCAACCACTATACCAAACAGACTCTCTTCCTGTAATCTCATATATTTACCTTGCTAATCCCCTAACACTAGGGTCAATTTATCATGGCCAATCAACCTAATCCACACATCTTTGGATTGTGGGAGGAAACCGGAGCACCTGGAGGAAGCCCACGCAGACACGTGGAGAACATGCAGACTCCACACAGACAGGCCAGAATTGAACCTTGGTCCCTGGCACTTTGAGGCAGCAGTGCTAACCATTATGCCACCCAGCTGCCCTTAAAAGTCTGATGTTTTACCGACTGAACTATCCAGGCCCTAAATGTTGTGTGACTTCTTACTATGTGAATTAGACACTCAACCCCATTCTGATTGTGCACAGGTCTACTGAGCACACTGGCATTGAAAGGAGTCTCGCTGAGAATGAGCACAGACTGAATGAGAAATGGAAGGGCAGGTCAGGTTGTCCACGGCATTCTCTTGTTCTCCAGGCTTGGGGGCAGATCGTCGGAGCACAACCTAAGGAGCAGGAAGCTCAGATAAACATTTCTGTCTCAAACACCATTCCAGCTGTCACCGGATTGCGATGTATGTGAAACGCATGAGATGCTTCTGAGGGACGGAATAAGTAACGGTGTCGGCCTCAATTTCTCCCTTTGAAACTCAAGAGACCGGCACAGAAATTAAGGGAGACAGAGAGGATGGAGAAAAAAAAAGCAATGGCAGAACTCCACCTTCCCCTAACACACCCCCCAGCCCTCAACCTTCTTCAATCTCTCACCAAGGTGGGCACTTTGATGGTAATTACCAAATATGCATTGACTCATCTTTCCCCTTTGCAACGGCTGGCCAGCTGTCCTTCTGATATCTGTAAATAAAGACTTGGGGGGGGGGGGGATAGATTTTCTTTAGTGACCTTTTAACCTGAAATAAATATAAAGCTGAGAAGAGCTAATCCTGGCTTAGAACTCACTCAGTGTTTTTATTCCGTTCCTGAGTTGATGACAGCTGCCTGCCAACCTGAATGCCGTTCCTTTGATATTTTCGTAATTGCATCCCAGCACTTAGAAGGCTTGTGGCCTTTAATCCCGTTGCAACCTAGGCTGGGTTGTGAGGCAATGGGATAAATTGCTCAGCATTTTTGAATGACATCATTTCTTCTGCTGATTTTAACTTTTTGCTTTAAGCCCCCATTCCCCATACCCTTCTCCCTCTCCCCCCCACCATAATGTTCCATCCAAAGGGAGAATGGAATGGAAGGGAGGGATATGATTTGATTTATTATTGTCACGTGTATTAACATAGAGTGAAAAGTATTGTTTCTTGTGCGTTATACAGGCAAAACATCCCGTTCATTAAGAAGGAAAGAAGAGAGTGCAGAATGTATTGTTACAGTCATAGCCAGGGTGTAGAGAAAGATCAACTTAATGCAAGGTAAGTCCATTCAAAAGTCTGATGTCAGCAGGGAAGAAGCCATTCTCGAGTCGATTGGTACGTGACCTCAGACTTTTGTATCTTTTTCCCAGTGGAAGAGAGAATGTCCGGGATGCGGGTGGTCCTTAATTATGCTTTGCTGAGGCAGTGGGAAGTGTAGACAGAATCAGTGCATAGGAGGCTGGTTTAAATGATGGACTGGGTTTCATTCATGGCCCTTTGTAGTTTCTTGAGCAGAGCAGGAGCCATACCAAGCTGTGATACAACCAGAAAGACTGCTTTCTATGGTGCATCTGTAAAAGTTGTCAAGAGTTGATGGAGAAATTGGAACAAATTCATCATGTGGGCTCCAGAAGGTCACTGGATGCAAGACTAGGGAATTTGCCGCCTATTTGCTGACTCAGCCAAACTGGCATTTAGCAGAATATTATACTTATTGCTCACATCATTGATGTCTCCCCACGCCCCCTACTCCTGCAGTTCCCTTTCCTGAAAATGCTATGCTTCCAATTGGACCACAATCCCAACTGGAGCCCAGGAACCTGAGTCACTGTTTCTCCAGTGTCAACCCTAACCACAAGCGTTGCCATGCTATTCAACTGGAGACAGCATCATCTAGTCATTGCAGACATACACCTGCATATATTTATCACTGTTTGTACAATAGAATATTAGAAACACGCATAGAAATTAGAAGCAGGAGTAGGCCATTTGGCCCTTTGAGTCTGCTTTGCTATTCATTTTGATCATGGCTGATCATCAAATTCAATATCCTGATCCCACCTTCCTCCCATATCCCTTGATCCCTTCAGTCCCAAGAGCTATATCTAATTTTTTCTTGAAATCAGACAACGTTTTGGCCTCAACTACTTTCTGTGGGTTCATCACCCTCTGGGAGAAGAAATTTCTCCTCATCTCAGTTCAAGAAGGTTTACCCCTTATCCTCAAACTATGACGTTTAGTTTTGGACACTTGAACTATCAGGAACATTCTTTATGAATCTACCCTGTTTAATCCTGTTACAATTTTATAAATTTCTATGAGGTCCCCTCTCATTCTTCTAAACTCCAATGAATATAACCTAACTGACATAACCTCTCCTCATATAACAGACATGCCATCCCAGGAATCGGCCTGGTAAACCTTTGCTGTATTCCCTCTATAGTAAGAACATCCTTCCTCAGATAAGGACACCAAAACTGTACACAATACCCCAGGTGTGCCCTCACCAATGTCCTGTAAAATCGTTGTAAACAAAAATCCCGATTGCTACATTCAGATGCTCTGGCTATGAAGGCCAACATACCTTTTGTCTTCGTTACTGCCTGCTGTACCTTTGCGATTTCAGTGACTGATGCACAAGGACTCCAAGGCTTCACTGAGTATCATCCTCTCTCAAATTACACCCATTCAAATAATCATCTGTCTTCCTATTTTTGCTACCAAAGTGGATAACCTCACATTTCTCCACATTATACTGCATCTGCCATGCTATGCCCACACACTCAGCCTGTCCAAATCATGCTGAAGCAGCTCTGCATCCTCCTCACAGCTCACCCTTTCACCCGACTTTGTATGCAAATTTGGAGATAATACATTTTGTTTCCTCTTCCAAATCGTTAATATATAATGTGAACATTTGGGGTCCTAGCACAGATCCCTGTGAAATCCCACTCGTCACTCCCTATCCAAATGGAAAAACATCCGTTTATGCCAAATTTGCGCTTACTATCTGCTAACCAGCTTTCTATCCATCTTAAAGCATTACCTGCAACCACATGTGCTTTAACTTTACAAAGTAGTCTGCTGTGTGAACCCTTCTCAAAAACCTTCTGAAAATCTAAATTAACCACATCCACTGGTTCTCCTCAGTCAACTCTACTACTTACATTCTCAAAGAATTCTGGTATGTTTGTCAAGTATTATTCCTCCTTTGTAAATCCATGCTGACTTCGTCTGATTGTATCACTTCCTTCCAAATGCAGAATTATGAAATACTTGTAAGGGACTCTAGCAACTTCCTTACTACTGACTTAAGGCTCACTGGCCTATAGTTCCCTTTTTCCCTCTATCTCCCTTTTTGAATAGTGGGCTTATATTAGCTATCCTCCAATCTGTAGGAACCATTCCAAAGTCCAAAGAATTTTGGAAAAATGACCACCAATGAATCTACTATTTCTAGGAATATTTCCTTAAATACTCTGGGATGAAGATTATCAGGATCTGGAGATCTATCCATCCACTTCAATCCCATTAATTTCCCCAAAACTATTTGTCTGCCAACACTGATTTCTTTTGGCTCCTCACTAAAACTTGCTTCTCTCAGAACTGCCAGTAAATTGCTTCAGTCCTCACAAAGGAAAACATGATTAAAGTACGAATTTGGCTCCTCAGCCATTTCTTTGTTCCCCGTTATGATTTCCCCTGTTTCTGACTGTAAGGGAGCTACATTTGTTTTTGTCAATTTTTTTTACGCAGCAATAGAAACTTTTATAGTCAGTTTTTATGTTCCCCGCTAGTTTACTTCCGTACTCAATTTTCCCCTTCTTAATCAATCCCTTTGTCCTCCTTTGCTGAATTTTAGACTGTTATCAATCCTCAGTTCTATTGCTTTTTCTTACCAATTTATATACTTCTTTGAATCAAATGTTATCTCTAACCTGTAAGACATGGTTTGATCACCATTCCCTTTCCACTCTTGTGTCAAATAGGAATAAAAAGTTTAATAATGATATTAAAATCAAATATACATGTATTTTATATATAATAATATATCATTAATATATAATATTATTATTAAAATAACAGTGTTTATCTTATTGCACTCGTAGTACAAAGACCTGTCTAAGAATCACCACTATGGTTTGAGAATTTGAACCTCGTGAAAATCAACAACAAAAACGGAAAATGCTAGAAAATCTCAGCTCCATCCTGCATTTTCTATACTCATTCATACCTCCACTGATTTGGTCCCCTTGTACTTTTTAAAAGCCTTTTTTCTCTTCTCATTGTATCCTGAATATCTTTGGTCATCCATGGTTCTCTGGGTTTATTATTCCTAATATTAAATTGTATTAAATACTATTATATTATTGTATTAAACTGTATTAAATATTATTAAATTGTATTAGTATTAAATTGATCTTTCTATACACTCTAGATATGACTGTGACACTACATTCTGCATTCTCTCCTTCTCTTCTCTATGTAAAAGTTTATTTATCTATTAGCCACCAGTAAGGTTTGCATTAACACCGCAATGAAGTTACTGCAAAATTCCGTTAGTCTCCACACTCTGGTGCCTGTTCGGGTCAATGCACCTAACCAGCACATCTTTCAGGCTGTGGGAGAAAACCGCAGCACCAGGAGAAAACCCACACAGAAGCAGGGACAACATGCAAACTCCACACAGACAGTGACCCAAGTTGGAATCAAACCTGGGACCCTAGCACTCAGAGGCAGCAGTGCTAACCACTGTGCTGCCCAGTATGGCATGCTTTGTCTGCTTAGTGTGCAAGAAACAATACTTTTCACTGCATACTAATACATGTGACAATAATAAATTAAATCAAATCAAATCACAAATTAAAGTTCCTGACTAAGCTACTGTTGATTGACACATAAGAGCTAAACACAAGAGGTTACATGAGACTAACTACTGTTGACATCAAGGCAATATTGGGCCAAGTGTGGCATCAAGTGTGGACCAAGGAGCCCTCACAAAACTGAAATCAATGGGAATCAAGGGGAAAGCTTTCCATTGAGTTGGAATCATATCTGGCACAATGGAGGTTTTGGTTTTTCGAGATCAATGACTTCTGTCCCAAGACATCAGTGCAGGAGTTCCCCAGTTTAGGCCCAGTCATCAATGACCACCCACCAGCACAGGGGGTGCAACTTGGGGGTCACTGGCTGGGCCATCCCTATTTGTCCAAGGGCATTTGAGCTGTGACTCTGGGGTCATGTGTAGGCTAGATCAGGTAAGGAGAGCAGATTTCCTTCCCTGAAGGACACTAGTGAACCAGATGGATTTTTCCCGACAATTGACAATGGTTTCATGGTCATCAGTCAATTTGTAATGCCAGATTTTTTTTACTGAACTCAAATTCCACCACATGCTGCAGTGGGGTTCAAATCCCTGTCTCCAGAAGATTAGCTGAGTTTCTAGTTTAATAGTCTAGCAATAATACCACTAGGCCATCACCTCTTCATTTATAACGGCTGGTGGTTTCAATGAAATCTGTGGGATACTAATGAGTGGACTGACAATAGGAAAGAACTGATGAGATTTATGTTTGCTTTTTATTGTAATATTTAACATTTTTATTGAAAGGTTTTTGCGGAAATGAAAAGAAAATAACAGACAAAGCAATTAGATGCCATGTTAAAACCATGGTGCACCAACTTCTTTTATATCAGGAGCTTTCCTTGTTTCAGCAGCTTACATCAATGATTTGATTAAATGAATGGTAGTGCTCTTTCCAACATTTAACTACTTTCGCAGGTTAAGCGTCAAAAGCTTTAACAGCTCCCAGACCAATTACACAGTCACACACAAAATACATCCTTGAGGCTACACTTGCCTTCATTGCCTGGTTGTTTTTAGCCTTTAGTGGCGTCACTAGGGCCAGATGGCCTACTCCTGCTCCTATTTCTTGTGTTCTTATAAGAGAGGGGATTAAGGGTTATGGGGAGAGGGCGGGAAAGTGGAACTGAGCAGCGACAGATCAGCCATGATCTTATTGAATGGCGGGGCAGGCTCGAAGGGCCAGATGGCCTACTCCTGCTCCTATTTCTTGTGTTCTTGTGTTCTTGTGTTCTTGTGTTCACTGCTTTAAACGCCAGTGCAGAAAAATCACTAATTTCACAAAGCTTTTTATTTCCTCTCTTATTAGCATTGTCTCACACTCCTGTCATCGCAATCACACCATTCCCTCTCCCAACCTGATCACCGCCCATCCCCAAGAAGGTACTCAGTGGCTTGCCTCTAAATCCAAAGGTTGTGGGTTCAAGTCTCCCTGCTGAGGCTTGTGCGCAAACTGTGAGTGTAACATCCAGGGTGTGCTGCACTGTCAGACATGCTTGCTAGAATTTTACCTGGAGTTGGTGCCTGCGAGGCTCAGAGAATGGCATTCTCCGTTGGACTTGGGCAGGATCTTACACCTTGGGTGGGCAAGGTGGTAAAATTCCGGCAGCTGTCGTTCCATATGAGGCTTGAGTGGACTTAAAGGAGCCTTCAGGAAACCTGTGGAGTTTTCCTTAGAGAAACGAAAAGCAGGAGTAGGTCATTCAGCCCTCCAAGCCTGCTCTGCTATCCATTTTGATCATGGCTGATCATTGAATTCAATATCCCGATCCCTCTTTGCAACACCATATCTCTTGATCCCTTTAGCCCCAAGAGCAACATTTAATTTCTTTTTGAAATCAGACAATGTTTTGGCCTCAACTACATTCTGTGGTAGTGAATTCTACAGAGTCAGCACCCCCTGGGTGAAGAAATTTCTCTTCACCTCAATTCTAAAAGGTTTATCCCTTATCCTCAAACTAGGGGAGAAAAAAAAACAGAGGGCATGGGTTAAGGGTGAGAGGAGAAAAATTTAAAGGGAATATTAGGGGGGGCTTCTTCACGCAGAGAGTGGTGGGAGTGTGGAATGAGCTGCCAGACAACGTGGTAAATGTGGGGTCACTTTTAACATTTAAGAAAAACTTGGACAGGTACATGGATGAGAGGGGTGTGGAGGGATATGATCCAAGTGCAGGTCAGTGGGACTAGGCAAAAAATGGTTTGGCACAGACAAGAGCCAAAAGACCTGTTTCTGAGCTGTAAATTTTCTGTGGTTCTACGGTTCTCTGATCTTGGATTCTGAACTTCCCCACCATCGGGAACACTCTTTCTGAATCTACCCTGTCTAACCCTGATGATTTTATAAGTTTGTCAGAATTTTATAAGTTTTGGTGTCCTGAACAACATTTCTCTCTCAAGCAGGATCCCTAGAACAGATCGTCTAGTCATTATCACTTTTCTCTTTGTGCGTAGAAGGCAAAAAAGACTTGCATTGTAGAATACCTCTCCTGATCTCAGGAAAACGGCCACCTTCTCCAAGGACAATTACGGATGGACAGCAAATGTTGGTCTTGCCAGCTCACATCCCATGAAAGAATAAAGAAAACCATTCAGCAGCAGAGTTCCCTGGGTGACCTGGCCAACATTCATTCCTTATTCAACACTGAAAATGTCCAATCATTTCATTGCTGTTTTGGGGACTATGCTGTGTGATATTGGTTGCCACAAATCTGACACAAAACCAGTGATTACATTTCTAAAGTACTTCATTAGCCGTAAAATTCTTAGAGATAGTCTGAGGTTGTAAAAGGTGTGATAAGTATTTCTTTCTTTGGGGCAACACAGTGGCACAGTGGTAAATGTGGGGTCACTTTTAACATTTAAGAAAAACTGGGACAGGTACATGGATGAGAGGGGTGTGGAGGGATATGGTCCAAGTGCAGGTCAATGGGACTAGGCAAAAAATGGTTTGGCACAGACAAGAAGGGCCAAAAGACCTGTTCCTGAGCTGTAAATTTTCTATGGTTCTACAGTTCTCTGATCTCGGATTCTGAACTCCCCCAGGTTCAATTCTGGTCTCGGGTGACTGTGTGGAGTTTGCGTGTTCTCCCCATGTCTGCATGGGTTTCCTCTGAGTGCCCCAGTTTCCTCCCACAGTCCAAAGATATGCTGGTTCGGTGGATTGACCATGATTAAAAAAAAATTACCCCTTAGGGTCCCAAGATGTGTAGGTTAGATGAATTGGCCACAGTAAATATATGAGGTTATGGGGGTAGAGAGGGCCTGAGTACGATACTTTGTCGATGTAGACTCGATGGGCACAATGGCCTCCTTCTTCACTGTAGTGATTCTACAAGTCTCTTTTTTTCTATCTTAGAATCCCCACAGTGTAAAAGGAGGCCATTTGGCCAATTGAGCCTGCATCAACAACGAACCCACTTAGGCCCTACCCCCGCAATCACCCTGCTAATCCCCCCCGATAGAAAGGGGCAATTTAGTCTGTCCAGTCAACGTATCCTGCACATTTTGTACTGTGAGCGGAAACCAGAGCACCCAGAGGAAACCCACACAGACATGGGGAGAATGTGCAGTCTCCACATAGACGGTGACCGAAGGCCAGAATTGAACCCGGGTTCCTGGCACCATGAGGCAGCTAACCGCTGTGCCACTGTGCCACTCCTAATTTTTTTCTCTCTTTCTCTCTTTCGTTCTTTCTCTCTTTCTTTTTCTCTTTCTCCCCCTTCGGTGATGATGGCTCACTGAGGAGCTTTTCACCTTACATGGCCTCACCGTGCAGCCTATTTCAGTTTAATTGTTTGTTAAAATAGGTTGCAAGACGTCGCCTTGCTCCTGCAGCACCTTGTGAATGATCCCAACATGCCAAAGCATACTGTTCCTGACCTGGATTCAGCCCAAGCGAGCTTCCCCCAGCCAGTTTCTAATTTAAACAAGAAACGACCATGACACAACATGGGAAAGTTAAAGAACCATGGTTCAAGCAAATATAAATCGCAGGAAATAATATAAATACCACCTCCTACTGACCACAGAGAAAACAACACCCGTCTTTTCCAATTAAAATTCCACATGCCTTTGAGAATGCTGCAGCAGGATTTATTTCTCATGTTTCATCAGAGGCAGTAATTATAAAGCTGCCCACTTTTCTTATGTTTCAAACCTTCTTATGAAGCGACATGGGTAATGTGATAATTAAGCACTTTGGGACTTTTTGTTCTACAGTAAAGATGCTATATATAAACGTAAGATAGAATCATAGAATCTGTACAGGGCAGGAGGAGGCTTTTCAGCACTGACTTAGCATCTTAAAGGCATTTTACTCCTATATTAGGAGCAAGAGAGTAGTTAGAGGGAAAATTGGTCCTCTTAGGGACAAAAGTGGGGAGTTATGTATTGAGTCGGAGGGAATGGGGGAGCTCCTGAATGAATACTTTGCGTGGGTATTCACGAAGCAGAGGGGTTCGGTAGCGTGCGGTCTCTTGGAGGGAGCTGTGGATCAGTTGCAGGAAATATCTATTACGAGGGAGGAAGTGCTAGGGCTTTTAGGTAGCGTAAGGACGGATAAAGCTCCGGGGCCTGATGGTATTTATCCCAGGCTGCTTAGGGAGGTGAAAGATGAAATTGCTGGGCCTCTGGCGCAAATCTTTGTCTCTTCTTTGGACACAGGTGAGGTCCCAGAAGACTGGAGGGTAGCAAATGTGGTACCGCTGTTTAAAAAAGGTAGTAGGGATAACCCTGGAAATTATAGACCAGTGAGTTTGACATCGGTGGTAGGGAAATTAATGGAAAAAGTACTTAGGGGTAGGATGTATGAGCATTTGGAGCGTTGCGGTCTGATTGGGGATACGCAACATGGCTTTCTTAGAGGGAGGTCTTGCCTTACGAATCTGGTAGAATTCTTTGAGGAGGTGACAAAAACGGTTGACGATGGGAGAGCCGTTGATGTCATCTATATGGATTTCAGTAAGGCATTTGACAAAGCCCCTCATGGTAGGCTGGTAGAAAAGGTTAAGGCGCATGGGATACGAGGTCAGGTAGCTAGGTGGATTGAGAACTGGCTGGGCAATAGGAGACAGAGGGTAGTTGTGGAGGGGACCTTTTCGGGCTGGGGGCCAGTGACCAGTGGTGTGCCGCAGGGCTCAGTACTGGGACCTCACCTCTTTGTAGTATACATAAACGACTTGGAAGAGAGCATAAGTGGTGTGATCAGCAAGTTTGCGGATGACACCAAGATGGCAGGGTTGGCGGATACTGAAGTGGATTGTGAGGTGATACAACAGGATATAGATAGGTTGGTGCATTGGGCAGATAGGTGGCAGATGGAATTTAATCCTGACAAATGCGAGGTGATGCATTTTGGAAGGAATAATGCAGAGAGGAGCTACGTGATAAAAGGTAGACCGATTAGGAGTATAGAAATACAGAGGGACCTGGGAGTACAGGTTCACAGGTCTATGAAGGTTGCGACACAAGTGGAGAAGGTTGTTAGGAAGGCTTATGGAATGCTAGCCTTTATAGGAAGGGGTATAGAGTATAAAAGCTGCAGTCTAATGCTTCAGTTGTACAGAACGTTGGTTAGACCGCATTTGGAGTACTGCGTCCAGTTCTGGTCACCTTACTACCGGAAGGACGTGGAGTCTCTGGAGAGGGTGCAGAGGAGGTTTACCAGGATGTTGCCTGGCATGGAGGGGCTGGGTTACGAGGAAAGGTTGGAGAAACTGGGACTTTTCTCCTTGGAAAGACGGGGATTGAGGGGGGAAATGATAGAGGTATATAAGATACTGAAGGGAATAGACAGGGTCAATAGTGAGAGACTGCTCCCTAGACTGGGTACAAATACGAGAGGTCATGATTTAAGGGTGATGGGGGAGAGGTATAATTTGGATGTGAGAGGAAGGTTCTTTACGTAGAGGGTCGTGGGGGTATGGAACGCGCTACCGAGTAGGGTGGTGGAGGCAGGAACGTTGGACTCGTTTAAGGTTCAATTAGACAGACACATGAGCGAAACGAGGATGGAGGGTTACAGTAGGGGCTATTAAATAAGGTCAGATCCTCGGGAGACACCGGAAATGCAGACTTGTAAGTTAACGTTTTTGTCTTTTTATTCCGCAGGTGGAGGTCCACCTCGTTGTCAAACGAGGGGCATGCACACGGTGGGTCGTGCGTGGGCTGCTCTTGGAGGTTCCGGGAGTGGCCTAGTACTTCGTGTCGGTGTGTGTGCTTGATCCTGGACCAGTAGACGGGCGCCGCAACAGCTCGGTGACTAGCACTGCTGGCTGTGCAGATACATGGATTTGGGCCTGTGTCTGTGGGAGTTTGTGCATTCTCCCTGTGGTTGCGTGGGTTTCCTCCGGGCGCTCCGGTTTCCTCCCACACCCCAAAGATGTGCTCTTAGGCTGATTGGTTTACCAAATTGACACTATTCTCCCCTGAATCTGGCTAAGTTAGGGGTTCCATTCGTAGACATGCAGGGTAGAATAGGTGTAGGAGGATGCGGCGGCGTGGGCTCGTTGGGCCGAGGGGCCTGTTTCCCGTGCTGGGTTGTTCTTTGTTCTTTGTTTAACCATGCCCCCCCTCACCCCCCCCCCACCTGCAATTACCTCACACATTTCCAGTGATTAATCCATCTAGCCTACATCTCTTGGGACACTAAGGGATATTTTGGCATTGCCAATCCACCCAACCTACATATCTCTGGATATGCACCACAGTGGTTAGCACTGCTGCTTCACAGCTCCAGGGACCTGGGTTCGATTCCCAGCTCGGGTCACCATCTGTGTGGAGTTGGCACATTCTCCTCGTGTCTGCGTGGGTTTCCTCCGGGTGCTCCGGTTTCCTCCCACAGTCCAAAGATGTGCGGGTTAGGTTGATTGGCCGTGCTAAAATTGCCCCTTAGTGTCCTGGGACGTATAGGTTAGAGGGATTAGCGGGTAAATGTGTAGGGATATGGGGGTAGGGCCTGGGTGGAATTGTGGCCGGTGCAGACTCGATGGGCCGAAGGGCCTCTTTCTGCACTGTAGGGTTCTATGGTTCTAAAAGCAAATTACTGCGGATGCTGGAATCTGAAACAAAAGAGAAAATGCTGGAAAATCTCAGCAGGTCTGGCAGCATCTGTAAGGAGAGAAAAGAGCTGATGTTTTGACCCTTTGTCAAAAGGTCATCTGGACTTGAAACATCAGCTCTTTTCTCTCCTTATAGATGCTGCCAGACCTGCTGAGATTTTCCAGCATTGTCTCTTTTGGCTGCATTTCTTTGGAATGTGATGATCAGCTATGATCAAGAGGAACGGAGGAGCAGGCTCGAAAGGCCAAATGGCCTATCATGCTTCTAGTTTCTATGTTTCTGTGGGAAGAAACCAGAGCACCTGGAGGAAACCTATGCAAACATGGGGAAAACTGTGCAAACTCCACGCAGACAATTGAACCCTGGCGCTGTGAGACAGCAGTTGCTAACCATTGTGACCCCTTGCCATATCAGGATGTTGTTATTGTGCTTACGTACAAAACGCTACACCGACTTGGGTCTTCATGATTTAAAGATAAAATTTAATTAGAATAAAAGGTAATAAAATTTTGGCTTTACACTGTGGCTACAAGAGGTCAGAGGCTGGGAATTCTGTGGTGAGTAACTCATCTCCTGGACCCCCAAAGCCTGTCCACCATCTACAAGGCACAAATCAGACATGCAATCGAATACTCCCCACTTCCTTGATTGAATACAGCTCCAGCAACACTCAAGGAGCTTGACATCTCATGAACGAACATAAAAAAAATGAGTTCCTGATGTAGGCAGCAATATATCAGTATGGATAGAGGATTGGGGAATAAACAGAGTGATTATTTGAATGGCAACAATGTGCGGGGAAAAGGCAGAGGAATGACACTAATTCACGATGCTCGTTTGGAGTACTGGCGCAGACACAGTGGTCCAAATGGCCTCCTTCTGCCCTGTAATCATAGAGGGCCCGGGAACTGCAGAATACCCTCAACCTGCGTAACTGTGTGCCAATCTGAGCAATAACAGCACACAGTAATTTATTGAGGCATGTATATAGTTTTAAGTATTGAAATGTAATGATTGTAATTTGTATAAATCTGTAAAAATGTTTTGATTCTGCATTGTTTGCAATCGAAATCCATGTAGGTTTGCAATAGTTTATTTGAGATTTTTATGAATAAAGTATATTTTTGGAATAAAAAAAACAGTAATCATAGAATCCCTGCAGTGCAGAAGGAGACCATTTGGTCTGTCAAGTTTGCACTGATCACAATCCCGCCTAAGCCCCATCCCCTTACCCAGCTAGCCTCCCTGACATTAAGGGGCAATTTAGCATGACCAATCCATCTGACCCGCACATCTTTGGACTGTGGGAGGAAACCGGAGCACCCGGAGGAAACCCACGCAGACACGAGGAGAACGTGCAAACTCTGCACAGACAGTGACCCAAGCTGGGAATCGAGCCTGGGTCTTTGCTGCTGTGAGGCAGCAGTGTTAACCACTGTGCCACCTGTAACAATTCTGTGAAGTCCGTCCTAGATTTCAGGCAGGATTTTGGTATAGCGTACTATTCTTGACAGTGCAGCATTCCCTCAACATGGCACTGAATTGTTAACCTCGATTACTAGTCCCAGTTTCTGGGTTTGAGCTTGGATACACAGCCATTGGATTCAGAGATGAAAGATCTGCCACTGAGCAACAGCTGACACACTATATGGAATAAGACTTAAACTTCCGGAAGATTCTAATTATGATTAAAAGCAAAACACAATAAAAAGGTACATATCTTTGATGCCCCACCTGAAGCAACAATAGTAACTTTTAAAAGAGATTTGGATATATGTTTGTAAAGAAGCAATTAGCAAAAGTACAGGGAAAGAAGTAATGCATTGTATCCACACAATGGTTCAGGGTCTAATTTTAAAAACAATTATTACTGTTCCTGTTGGCTCAGTGAATTATCACCCAATGTGGAACTCAGTAAGATCCCTTTCTGAGTTGAGTTAACTGGTCATAGAAACTAGAAGCTAGAAGCAAGAGTAGGCCATTCAGCCTTTTGAGCCTGCTCCAACCATTCATCTTGATCATAGCTGATCATCGAATTTAATTGGGGAGGGGAGGAGGGTGGGGCAGCACAGTGGTTTGCACTGCTGCCTCACAGCACCAGGGACCCGGGTTCAATTCCCAGCTTGGGTCACTGTCTGTGCACAGTCTGCAAGTTCTCCCCGTGTCTGCGTGGGTTTCCTCCAGGTGCTCCGATTTCCTCCCATAGTCTGAAGGATGTGCTGGTCAGGTCATTGGCCATGTTAAATTCTCCTGGGTGTACATAAACAGACACCAGGGTATGGCAACCAGGGAATTTTCACAGGGTTAATGTCAGCTTTAGAACATAGAACATAAAACAGTACAGCACAGTACAGGCCTTTTGGCCCTCAATGTTGTGCTGAGCTTTGTCCGAAACTAAGATCAAGCTATCCCACTCCCTATTATTCTGGTGTGTTCCATGTGCCTGTCCAATAACCAAAGAGCTATATCTAACTCCTTGTTGAAAGCACACAACATTTTGGCCTCAACTACATTCTGTGGTAATGAATTCCACACATTCACTATCCTCTGGGTGAAGAAATTTCTCCAAACTTCAGTCCTAAAAGGTTTAACCCCTTATCCTCAAACTATGACTCCTAGTTCGGGACTGCCCCAGCATTGGGAACATTCTTTCTGAATCTACCCTATCTAATCCTGTTAGAATATTATAACAGGGATCGAAGATGGGTCAGGAATAAGAATGTGACAATTGTCTTCATGGCAATGGGTTTGGAAATGTGATGCATTGACATAAGTTCCAGTGATTCTGACTGGACACTATGCATTGTCAAGGTGAGCTGATGACAGGACCCAAGGTCACCAATGAAGAACATGTCTGATACGTGCCCACACCCATTGAAACCTCACTGAGATGTGAATCATCAGTTTCAGAAGAGGCACACGGGCAAAACTAAACAGAGAGGAAGGCTGGGGCGAAACATGAGTCCTTATGTGTTCATTTGTCATTAGAAATGAACAATTTGACACTTCTGTTATTCTACATTCATCATAAATATATGGCACAGCAAGATTTGAATCTGCTCGCAAGTCTTTTTGCCCAGCAATACTTTTTGAATGGTATGGTAACACTGTGGTTAACACTGCTACCTCACAGCACCGGGTTCAATGACAGCCTTGGGTGACTGTGTGGAGTTTGCATGTTCTCCCAGTGTCTGACTGGGTTTTCTCCCACACTCCAAAGATGTGCGAATTAGGCAGATTGGCCATTCTAAGATGTCTCTTAGTGTCAGGGGGACTAGGGTAGAGTAAATGCATGGGGTTACGAAAATGGGGCCTAGGTGGGATTGTTGTCAGTGTAGGCTTGATGGGCCGAATGGCCTCCTTCTGCACTGTTGCGATTCTATGATTCTATTCTATTCTATGAAATATTCTGGACAAATGCTGTGTATTGAAAAGTGGGCATGTTTACACGGGAGAGGAAGTGGGAGGAGAAGTCAAGGGAAAGGCTTTTAAAAAGGAACAGAGATTCCGTGATCCATCTGGTCCACTTGCCTAACAACCTCATGATCTATGATGTTTGTTGGACTACTCAGTGGATCAAAGAGTAACCTCCACTTCTGAATGAATGTGAAACAGTCACTCAATCTCTTTAAAGTCTCACCTCCCTCGCTGGTTTGATCTCATTTTACTTTTGCTGGCAACCATGCAAACAACCACTTATTGGCTCTCCCCCCTACCTCCCTCCCCTCCCCTCCCCCAACATCATTCTCCCCTCACACCCTTTATTGTCTGAAAGGTTTAGGTTACCTGGACAGCTAAGGAGGGCTGTGTAACAGCGAAAGCATTAAATAGATTGTTTAAAACAAAAGGCCATAAAATGTTATTCTCTGGAATTCACCTTCAACAAACCTTGAAAGAAAAGTCATAAGCTCACAAGACACGGTGGCACACTGGTTAGCACTGCTGCCTCACAGCTCCAGGCAATTCCTGACTTGGGTCGCTGTCTGTGTGGAGTCTGCATGTCTCCCGGTGTCTGGGTGGGTTTCCTCTGGGTGCTCCAGTTTCCTCCCACAGTCCAAAGATGTGCGGCTTATGTGGATTGGCCATGCTAAATTGACCCTAAGTGTGGGATGTATATGTTAGAAGGATTAGTGGTGTAAATGTGTGGGATTGTGGGGGCAGGGCCTGGGTGGAATTGTTGTCAGTGCAGACTCAATGGGCCAAATGGCCTCTCACTGCACTGTATGTTTTTTACGATTCTATGAAATAGCAGCAGGATAAGGCCATTTGGCCCTTCTTTGTCCTTTCAGCGTCCACTTCCCCTCGCCTGTATTCTGGGGTATAACCACAAAAAGTATGTATGTGGGAAGGTGACAGGCGGATTTACAGTGAGCACCAGGCAAACTCTTAACCCTTCCTCTCAGTGCCTTAAGGGGTAAACCTTTTAGGACTGAGGTGAGGAGAAATTTCTTCACCCAGAGAGTGGTGAATGTGTGAAATTCACTACCACAGAAAGTAGCTGAGGCCAAATGTCTGATTTGAAGAAGAAATTTGATATAACTCATGGAGCTAAAGGGATCAGGGGATATGGGGGGAGGGGGATCAGGGTTATTGAATTTGACAATCACTCATGATCAGAATGAATGGTGGAGCAGGCTCAAAGGGGTGAATGCTTCTAGTTTCTATGTATGTTTCAATATATTACCAAAGAATTATCTGGGGTTTGCCACTCGCTTTGTGCCACGGAATTGATTTGTCTAACCTCACATTAACCAGTTTGCTTTATACTTGCTGGGCATCCATTTGGGATCCCAACACTCTGCCACCTAGATGGACAAGGGCAAGATATACTTTGGAAGACCATAACAACCAACCTCCTATCCAAGGCATGTACCATCCTGATTTGGAAGTGTATCACTGCTTTTTCATGTCACTGGAACAGAATCCTGGAACACTCTCCCTGACAACACTGCTTGGATGTCATTGCCACAGCCCTCAGCTTTAAGGCACATTAGTTTGATACATTGGGTGGCACGGTTGCACAGTGGTTAGCACTGCTGCTTCACAGCTCCAGGGTCCTGGGTTCGATTCCCGGCTCGGATCACTGTCTGTGTGGAGTTTGCACATTCTCCTCATGTCTGCGTGGGTTTCCTCCGGGTAGTCCAGTTTCCTCCCACAGTCCAAAGATGTGCGGGCTAGGTTGATTGGCCATGCTAAGAAATTGTCCCTTAGTGTCCAGGGATGTGTAGATTAGAGGGATTAGTGGGTACAATATGTAGGGATATGGGGGTAGGGCCTGGGTGGGATTGTGTTCGGTGCAGACTCGATGGGCCGAAGGGCCTCTTTCTGCACTGTAGGGTTCTATGATTCTATGTTCTATGACATCAGTTTGATTGCATATGAAAGGCAATCCTCTCCACAGGTGTGTGGGGCAGCACGGTGGCATAGTGGTTAGCACTGCTGCCTCACAGTGCCAGGGACCCGGGTTCAATTCCAGCCTTGGATCATTGTCTGTGTGGAGTTTGCACATTCTCTCTTTGTCTGCATGGGTTTCCTTTGCATGCTCCAGTTTTCTCTCACAGTCCAAAGATGTATAAGTTAGAACATAGAACACTACAGCACAAACAGGCCCTTCGGCCCACAAGTTGCACCGATCATGTCCATACCTACCAGGCCATAGACCTATCTATAGCTCCCAATCCCATTAAATCCCATGTACTCATCCAGAAGTCTTTTAAATGACCCCAGCGAGTTCGCCTCCACCACCACCGATGGCAGCCGATTCCACTCACCCACCACCCTATGAGTGAAAAACTTACACCTAACATCTCCTCTGTACTTGCTCCCCAGCACCTTAAACCTGTGTCCTCTCGTAGCGACCATTTCAGCCCTGGGAAATAGCCTCCAAGAATCCACCCTATCTATTCCTCTCAACATTTTATAAACCTCTATCAGGTCGCCTCTCAACCTTCGTCTCTCCAGGGAGAAGAGACCTAGCTCCCTCAACCTATCTTCATAAGGCATGCCTCCCAATCCAGGCAACATCCTTGTAAATCTCCTCTGCGCCCTCTCAATAGCTTCCATATCCTTCCTGTAGTGAGGCGACCAGAACTGCGCACAGTACTCCAAGTGGGGTCTGACAAGGGTCTTGTAAAGTTGCAGCATTACCTCCCGACTCCTAAACTCAATCCCTCGATTAATGAAGGCCAGTACACCATACATTTTAGGTTGATTGGCATTGCAGAATTGCCCCTTAGTGTCGGGGGAAAACATAGAAGATAGGAGCAGGAGGAGGCCATTTGGCCCGTCGAGCCTGCTCCACCATTCATCATGATCATGGCTGACCATCCACTCAGTAGCCTAACCCTGCTTCCTCTCCATAACCTTTGATCCTATTTGCCCAAGTGCTATATCCAGCTGCCTCTTGAATACATTCAATATTTTGTCATCAACTACTTCCTGTGGTAATGATTCCACAGGATCATCACTCTGTGGGTGAGGAAATGTCTCCTCATCTCCGTCCTAAATCCTCAGACCCCCTCACCATTGGGAATATCCTTCTTGCATTCACCTTGGAACTTTATAAATCTCTATGCGATCCATCCTCATTTGTCTGAACTCCAATACTGCACACTATACTCTAGGTGTGGCCTCATCAAGGCCCTGCAAAAATGCAACAACACATCCCTGCTCTGAGACTAGAAGGATAAATACATAGGGTTGTGGGGCTAGGGCCGGGGTAGGATTGTTGTCATTGCAGGCTCGATGGGCTGAATAGCCTCCTTTTGCACTGTAGGGGGATTCTACGGTTCTAATATTCTATGATGCTGCCAGGCCTGTTGCGTTTCTCCAGCAATTTCTGTTTTTATTTCAGATATTCCAGCATCTGGGGCATTTTGGATTGCAATTTGATTTGATTTATTATTGTCACATGTATTAGTATCCAATGAAAGTATTGTTTCTTGCACACTATACAGATAAAACATATCGTTCATAGAGAAGGAAACAAGAGAGTGCAGAATGTAGTGTTACAGTCATAGCTAGGGGTGTAGAGAAAGTTCAACTTAATACAAGGTAGATTCATCTATAAATCTGATGGCAGCAGGGAAGAAGCTGTTCTTGAGTCAGTTGGTACATTTCTTTTTCCCAACGGAAGAAGGTGGAAGAGAGAATGTCCAGAGTGCGCAAGGTCCTTAATTGTACTGCTGCTTTGCCAAGGCAGCGGGAAGTGTAGACCGAGTCAATGGATGGGAAGCTGGTTTGTTGTTTGCGGAATCGCTTGTGAACATTGCATTTCCTACATAACAGCAGTGATTACACTTCAACAGTACTCTGTTGACTGTAAAACAGTTTGGGATGACCTGGGTTTTTTAAACAAAAGATTAAAATTTTAAAAATTAATGCCTATCTTTCTTCCTTTTTATTTGCTCCATTTCTACAATAAGGCTTGAACTCATGACTTCTTCAGTTCGATGTAAGGATCCTATCGAGGTCATAACCAGATCTACAAGTCCAGAGGAACCACACTGAAACGACCAAAGGCAACATGCTCCAGAAGTATGGATTAATGGAAAACCACTATAACAAACCTCGTAATAAGAGTTGTGATCCGCGCAATGGAGAGACAGAAGAAAACCAAAAGCTTTATTGTGCCATTTATGCGTTCCGATCTTTTAATGGACGCTATTAGCGTCATAGTCAGTCTTTGCCACCACTATTTACATCCCCTTTAACATTTTGTCTCTGACATCCTTGTCAAGTTTTAAGTTTACTTACTAGTGTCACAAGTAAGCTTACATTAACACTGCAATGAAGTTACTGTGAGGGAAAATTTAGCATCCACCTAACCAGCATGTCCTTTGTGCTGTGGGAGGAAACCAGAGCACCTGGAGGAAACCCATGCAGACACGGGGAGAATGTGCAGACTCCGCACAAACAGTGACCCAAGTCAGGAATCAAACTCAGGTCTATAGTGCTGTGAGGCAGCAGTGCTAACCACTGTGCCACATCAATTACCGTTACAGTATAAATCTCATCTGTTTTCTTTGTCTTCAGCTCTGATAGAGGATCATTCAGAGTAAAACATTGGCTCTGGCCTGTTTCCACAGATGCTGTCAGACCTGCTGAGATTTTGCAGAATTTTCTGTTTTTGTTTCAGATTCCAGCATCCGCAGTATTTTACCTTAATAAAATTAAAAGGACTATGAACTATTGAACATGTTGAGTTTATGGTTATTCTGTACAATGGTAATGATAGCCACAACGTGGAGATGCCGACTTTGGATTGGGGTGGGCACAGAAAGAAGTTTCACAACACCAGGTTAGAGTGCAACAGGTTTTCTGGAATCACAATAGGAGTATAAATTACAAAAGCAAGGAAATTATATCAGACTTGTCTCAAACACTGGTTCACGCTAAATCAGAGTATTGCCTCCATTCTGGCACTATAGGAAGGATGTGAAGAAATTAGAGAAGGTGTGGAAAAGATTCACAAGTATGCTTTCAGAGTTGAGGAATTTCAGCTACGTAGCTAGATTGGAGAAGATTGGGGCTTTTCCCCTTTGAGAAGAGAAGTCTGAGAGGAAATTTGATAGAGGCATTCAAAATGCTGATAGGTGGATTGGGAGAAACTGTTCCCATTGGTGGAAGGATCAGTACCAGAGGATGCCAATCTGAGGTATTGGGAAAAGGAGCAATGTCGATATGAAGAGATCATTTGAACATTGTGGATGGCACAGTAACACAGTGGATAGCACTGCTGCTTCACAGCTCCAGGGACCTGGGTTCGATTCCCAGCTTGGGTCACTGTCTGTGTGGAGTTTGCACATTCTCTCCTCGTGTCTGCGTGGGTTTTCTCTGGGTGCTCCGGTTTCCTCCCACAGTCCAAAGATGTGCAGATAGGTGGATTGGCCATGCTAAATTGTGCCTTAGTGTCAAGGGGACTAGCAGGGAAAATATGTGGGGTTACGAGGATAGGGCCTGGATGGGATTGTTGTCAGCACAGGCTCAATGGGATAATTGGTCTCCTGCAATATCGAGATTCTTTGATTCTGGGATCTCCAGACCTTTAAAAGAGTGACTACTTGGCTAAGGTTATGCTGGGGTCATATGAGGTGCACTCTTATTAACATCAAGGACACACCTCATATGACCCCAGCAGAAATGCAACCATTCATCAGTGACCATCGAAATGTGACTGTGTGGGTCACTTTGCTTCACTCACACCAGCAGGCTCGCTTACTCATCTTGCTTGATATGGCACTGCCGACAGAACCGTCTGTAATATCAGAACAACTTAAAGCCGCTCTTGGTATCAAACAGAGAGAGATTCCCATGTGCCAGGTCACTGCCGCTGAATGGTGAGCTTTCTGCGGCTGACTGACTGATCTATCGACAGCTACTCCAGAGCCAAGACTCTATCTTCACACTTCACTCGCTATCAGTGAAATCGAAGCCTCTCACAGCTTACACACTTCATCTCAGGAACAAACAGGGGCCTCTCTTTGCGGTGTTCACAGCACCGTGGCTCGAACTGGCACAGAGAACCTCGGTATGTCCTTTAAAAATCAAACATTAATATTTGATTCCCTCCCAGAGCAGTAGTGAGGCTTCATTTGGATGAAACTTTAAACTGATGTCCCCTTAGCTGGATACAAAATATTCGGGCAATCTACACAGGGCGGCACAGTAGCACAGTGGTTAGCACTGCTGCTTCACAGCTCCAGGGACCTGGGTTCGATTCCTGGCTTGGGTCACCGTCTGTGTGGAGTTTGCACATTCTCCTCATGTCTGTGTGGGTTTCCTCCGGGTGCTCCGGTTTCCTCCCGCAGTCCAAAGATGTGCGGGTTAGGTTGATTGGCTGTGCTAAATTGACCGTACTTGCATAGGGTAGGCAGGATTAGTGGGTAAAATATGTACAGATTGGGGGTAGGGCCTGGGTGGGATTGTGGTCAGTGCAGACTCAATGGACCGAATGGCCTCTTTCTGTACTGTAGGGTTTCTATGATTTCTATGAAAGAGCAGAGAGGCGTTCTGTCAGGCTGTCCTATCCAATATGTATACCTCAAACAACATCATTAAGATAAAGATGATCAGGTGATTGCTGTTTGTGGGATCTTGCTGATCGTACATTTATTCCTACATTAAAAATTGACCACACCTCAAATAATATGACTGTAACACTGGATTCTGCACTCTCTCCTTTCTTTCTCTAGGAACAGTATGCTTTGTCTGTACAATGCACACGAAAAAATACTTCTCACTGTATTCCAACACATCATGGGCGGCACGGTGGCACAGTGGTTAGCACTGCTGCCTCACAACTCAAGGTACCCGAGTTCGATGC
This sequence comes from Carcharhinus amblyrhynchos, assembly GCF_965287045.1. NCBI lineage: Eukaryota > Metazoa > Chordata > Chondrichthyes > Carcharhiniformes > Carcharhinidae > Carcharhinus > Carcharhinus amblyrhynchos. The sequence continues at coordinate 16,968,218 of NC_137324.1, forward strand.
CCAATCCTCCGGCTTCCTCTCACAGTCCAAAAGATGTACTGATGAGGAGCATTGGCCATGCTAAATTCTCCCTCAGTGTACCCAAACAGGCACAGGACTATGGCGAGTACAGGATTTTCACAGTAACTTCATTACAGTGTTAATGTAAGCCTACTTGTGACACTAATAAATAAACCTTAACTTTAATCTATACCTCTATTGATAAAGTCCAAAGTATTGTACGATTTGCTAACTGTACTCGGAACCTGACCTGCCAATGATTTATGCACAGGTGCCTCTGCCCCTGCACCTCTTTGAGAGTTGTATCCTTTATTTTGTATTGTTCCTCCATATTTTTCCTATCAGAATCAATTGTTTCACATTTCTCTTCATTAGATTTTATTTTTCACTTGTCCATCCATTCCACCAACCCGTCTATGTCCTATTGAAGTTCTACACTGTCCCTCACAGTTCATAATGCTCCCAAATTTTATATTGTCCACAAGTGTTGACGTTGTGTACTATAGAGCAATCAAGCTCATTCATATGTATCAGAAAGAGCAGGGGGTGTTAACACTGAACGCTGGGGAACGCCACAAAAAAAAACCTTCCTTCAGTCCAAAAAGAAATGGTTCACCACTACTCCTTGATTCCTGCTATTCAGCCTCACAGTGTCAGGGACCTAGGTTCAATTCCTGGCTTGGGCCACTGTCTGTATGGAGTTTGCACATTCTCCCTGTGTCTGTGTGGGTTTCCTCTGGGTGCTCTGGTTTCCTTCCATATTTTGAAAGACGTGCTGGTTAGGTGCATTAACCCGACCAGGTGCCAGAGTGTGGCAACTAGGGGAATTTCACAGTATCTTCATTGTAGTGTTAATGTAAGGCCTATTTGTGACTAATAATAAACTTTAACTTTTACTCATGAAAACAGCCTCTGACCTATTCTTGTAGCCACTGTTTTTATGAATCCAGTTGAATTTCTGGTCAATGATAAGCACACAAATGTTGACAGTAGGGGATTCAGTGATGGTTGCACTATTGAATGTCAAAGGGTGATTTGATTTATTATTGTCACATGTATCAGTATACAGTGAAAAGTATTGTTTCTTGCATGCTATATAGACAAAGCATACCATTCATAGAGAAGGAAAAGAGAGAGTTCAGCAGGGAAGAAACTGTTCTTGAGTCAGTTAATACGCGCCCTCAGACTTTTCTATCTAATGTGTCTAATTTTCTAATGTCTTTGATTTGATTTGATTTATTATTGTCACGTATGTTAGCATACAGTGAAAAGTATTGTTTCTTGTGCGCTATACAGACTGAGCATACTGTTCATAGAGAAGGAAAAGAGAGAGTGCAGAACGTAGTGTTAGAGTTAAAGCTACGGAGTAGAGGAAGATCAACTTAATGCAAGGTAGGTCCATTCAAAGGTCTGATGGCAGCAGGGAAGAAGCTGTTCTTGAGTTGGCTGGTATGTGACCTCAGACTTTTGTAGCTTTTTCCTGACGGAGAAGATGGAAGAGAGAATGTCTGGGGTGCGAGGGGTCCTTAATTATGCTGGCTGCTTTCTGAGGTAGTGGGAAGCGTAGACAGAATCAATGGATGGGAGGCTGGTTTGTGTAACAGACTGGGGTTTCTTCATGACCCTTTGTAGTTTTTTGCAATCTTGGGCAGAGCAGGAGCCATACCAATCTGTGATACAACCAGATAGAATGCTTTCTATGGTGCATCTGTAAAAGTTGGTGAGGGATGTAGCTAACATGCCAAATTTCCTTAGTCTTCTGAGAAAGTAGAGGTGTTGGTGGGCTTTCTTAACTATAGTGTCGACATGGGAGAGACCAGCGCAGGTTATTGGTGATCTGGACACCTAAAAACTTGAAGCTGTCAACCCTTTCCACTTCGTCCCCATTGATGTAGACAGTAGCACGTTCTCCTCTATGCTTCCTGAAGTAGATGATAAACTTTTTCATTTTGTTGACATGGAAGGAGAGATTATTATTGTCACACCAGTTCTCCAGATTCTCTATCTCATTTCTGTGCTCACCAAACTCACAATGATGTGCAAGCCTTTTTAAGGTTGCCTCAAACTGAGCTAAGCTTTTGCCTCACATTTGATTCTTTCAGAGGAGCCTGAACTGTTCTGCGATGATTAATGGTTTTGGAGAGACATGATAATCAAGGATCTTTGTCAAGTCATCATAAGTTTTGGTTCCTGGCTGTGCTGGATCACAGTAAGAAGTCTCACAACACCAGGTTAAAGTCCAACAAGTTTATTTGATAGTGAACTCACAAGTTTTCAGAAATACTGTTCCTTTGTCAGGTGTGTCAACCTCCTGACACACCTGACGAAGGAACAGCGTTTCCAAAAGCTTGTGGGTTTACTATCAAATAAACCTGTTGGACTTTAACCTGGTGTTGTGAGACTTCTTATTGTGTTAACCCCAGTCCAACGTCAGCATCTCCACATCTCTGCTGGATCAACCGTCCTCTGGAACAAATTGAAGGTTTGACATCCTATTGCACTGAGAAAAGCTGGCACGAGGAACTCATTTTCAACTTTATTTGCTTGTACAAGGTATTGAAAATGCTCTGCACAACAGGACTGTCATTTATTTTCTTTATTGAAAGGGCCCATGGATCCAAATTAACCTGCCATTTCTCTTGCAGACACTAATGACTCAAGACTCTTCAGTAGATGTATTTTTTTAGTATCTCCCCAGTTCACCCCTTTTTACCTGGGGACTGTTGATGATGTATTTTTGTTAATGCCCCTCACCCTACTGCAAAGCATCCCTTCTTATCAACTAGATCAGATACTGCTTGAAATCTCAGCCTTCTCTGAAGGGAAAAGCCATCTCTTTTAAAACCACATAGAGAGTTTCCATCTCTCCAACTGCGCAGTGAGTCTCCTGCTATGCCACTACACACTGCAACATGTACGTGGACACACATCTGAGAGAAGTCTATTTTGCTTTTTCCTGGGAGTACCACCATATTTTGTCATTTCCTTTTTTTTTCTTACTTGGTCTTCCTCACTGACACTTCATTCTTTAATCCTGTTGTTGATCTTTCCCAGCCTTCTAATATTCCAAGTGTGAGGATTCACGATTTTCTTTTTTTCTACTTAAGATCGCTTTCAGAAACAAAATCCCGACTCATCACTTTTGACAAATGTAAGGTAATGCATTTTGGAAGGTCCAATGCATGTAGGAATTATACCATAAATGGAACCCTTAGGACTATTGACAGGCAGAGAGATCTGGGCATACATGTGCACCGATCACTGAAAGTGGCAACGCAGGTGGATAAGGTAGTCAAGAAAGCATACAGCATGCTTGCCTTCAATGGTTGAGGCATTGAGTTTAAAAATCGGCAGGCCATGCTGCAGCTGTGCAGAACCTCAGTTAGGCCTCATTTGGAATATTGTGTACAATTCTGGTCATCACACTACCAGAAGGACGTGATGCTTTGGAGAGTGTGCAGAAGAGGTTCACCAGTTGTTGCCTGGTATGGAGGATATTAGTTGTGAGGAGAAGTTGGAGAAAGTTGGTTTGTTCTCACTGGAATGACAAAGAGTGAGGGGAGACCTGATAGAGGTTTACAGGATTATGAGGGGCATGGACAGAGTGGACAGTCAGATGCTCTTTCTTAGGGTAGAAAAGTCCAGCACTAGGGGACATAGCTTTAAGGTGCAAGGGGAAAATTTTAAAGGAGATGTGTGAAGCAAATTGTAGTGAATATCTGGAACACGCTGCCCGGAGAGGTGGTGGGGGCAGGTATGATAGTGGCAATTAAGGGGCATCTAGACGAATACATGAATAAGATGGGAATGGAAAGATAAGGACCCCGCAAGTATGTATGGTTTTAGTTTAGGCAGGCATCTTGATCGGTATAAGCTTAGAAGATGAAGGGCCTGTTCCTGTGCTGTAATGTTCTTTGTTTATTGCTTGTGTAATTTCTGAATAATGATAGGGATCATGGGTTTTAAACAAAAAGAGAAAAGATGTGGTTTGCACGCGTAGATTCAAAGTAACACACAGCAGGTTTATTGAAACAGCAGCCTGTGAAACACCCCAAAAACATCACCGTATGGCCAACTCTTAGAGCAATCATGCAATTACTTAAATATATAAAAAGCAATCTTTAAACCTGGAGTTCATCTTTGCTGGCCCAGTAATCCAAGATGGTGGCAGTGAGGCGGGCAAGCCATAGGTTTGGATTCAGAGTTTCCCTCTCTGAGGTGACTTGCTGACCAAGGTTCCTCCTTCCCTTGTTATTTTTATCCATAGCTGATATATCAATGACCGTAGTCCATGCAATATGGCCTTTTGTCCAAAACAGTGATGGTCATCTGGGCCATATGAAATCTTTCTGCTCTGGTTATTATCTTTGTCAAGGAAGACATTGCCCCAGCATATCATATTCATAGAATCCTACAGTGTAGAAGGGGGCCATTTGGCCCAAATACTCTGCATCAACCATCCTGCAGCACTAAGGGGTGCCCAGTGGCACAGTGGTTAGCACTACTGGCTAACAGTGCCAGGGACTTGGGTTCAAATCCCAGCTTGGATCACTGTCTGGGTGAAGTTTGAACATTCTCCCCGTGTCTGCGTGGGATTCCCCTGGGTACTCTGATTTCCTCCCAAAGCCTTAAATACATGCTGGTTAGGTGCATTGACCCGAACAGGCGTCGAAATGTGGTGACTAAGGGATTTTCACAGTAAATTCATTATTGTGTCAATGCAAGCTTACTTCTGACTGATAAATAATAAATAAAAATAAACCCAGGCCCTATCCCCAACACCCTATGCTAGCTAGTTAAGCTAACAATAAGGGGCAATTTTAGCATGGCCAATCCACCTATCCCACACATCTTTGGAATGTGGGAGGAAACCAGAGGCCCGGATGAAATGCACACAGACGTGGGGAGAACGTGCAGACTCCACACAGACAGTGACCGGAGCCAGGAATCAAACCTGGGTCCCTAGGCTATGAGGCTGCAGTGCTAACCACTGTGCCATGTTCATTGGTTCTTCCCTCACTGTGTTTTGCCTGGCAGCTGATTCAGTTTGCTGGCGTGTGCCGCTTAGAGTTAGCAGCAAGATTCATAGAATCATAGTATCCTACAGGAATTGGGACATCTTGTTGAAGTTGTATAAGTCATTGGTAAGGCCACACTTGGAAAACTGTGTACAATTCTGGTCACCCTATTGTAGAAAGGATATTATTAAACTAGAAAGAGTGCAGAAAGATTTACTCGGATGCTACCGGGACTTGATGGTCTGAATTATAAGGAGAAGCTGGATAGACTGAGACTTTTTTCTCTGAAGCGTGGAAGGCTGAGGAGTGATCTTATAGAGGTCTATAAAACAATGAAGGGCACAGATCAGCTAGATAGTCAATATCTTTTCCCAAAGGTAGGGGAGTCTAAAACTAGAGGGTATAGGTTTAAGGTGAGAGGAGAGAGATACAAAAAGGTCCAGAGGGGCAATTTGTTTACACACAGGGTGATGAGTGTCTGGAACAAGCTGCCAGAGATAGTAGTAGAGGCAGGTACAATTTTGTCTTTTAAAAAACATTTAAACAGTTACATGGGTAAGATGGTATGGAGGGATATGGGCCAAACGTGAGCAACTGTGACTAGCTTAATGGAAAAAACGGGCAGCATGAAAAAGTTGGGCCAATTTCCATGCTGTAAACTTTTATGACTCAACAGTGTAGAAGAAAGCCATTCCACCCATTGTGCCTGCACCAACAACAATCTCACCCAGGCTCTATCTCTGCCTGTTTACCCTATTAATCCCCCTGACACTAAGGGGCAATGTAGCATGGCCAATCAACCTAACCTGCACATGTTTGGAGTGTGTGAGGAAACCGGAGGAAACCCATGCAGACACAGGGAGAACATGCAGACTCCACTCAGACTGTCATCCAAAGTCAGAATTGAACCTGGCTCCCTCCCTGGCGCTGCGAGGCAGCAGTGCTGACCACTGTGCCACCATGCCATGTAGATGGAAGCCAGTGATTCCAGTCCATCCTTCAAGCAGCTGAGTGAAAATATATGGGTCCAACTTCTATCTGAACACCTCATACACCTGTCAGGCTTACTAGGCCAGTAACATAACCATTATGCTGCCAGATGCACAGTCACCAAAAGCTCTGCAGTTACTGAGCAGACAATGGGATAGGAATTCCCCAAATGCTAAGTGGGCCAAATGGCAGTCCTCATCTGTGTTCTGCTTTCTGATCTTTACCTCACCAGAAACCTTTGATCCCATTCCTCACCCAATGACCAGAGGTCACTGACTAACAATCAACACTGCCTGACTGCTCCTTTCCTCAAGTAACCGTGTTGACATTAGCTGTTGCTGAAAGCAGTGAATTAACCTGACCAGTGGGTGAACCTGGGACACTCACAGATTTGCCTCCTGAAGCTGATTTTATAATTGGAACGAAGAAAGGATTTCATCCGCACAGCACCTTCCACAATCGGAGCACCCGGAGGAAACCCACGCAGACACGGGGAGAATATGCTGACTCCACACAGACAGTGACCCGAGCCGGGATTCGAACCTGGGTCCCTGGCACTGTGAGGCAGCAGTGCTGACCACTGTGCATCACAGCGCACACAGTGCTTGCAGCATCTCATTCATCCAGGCATTTAGGGAGTAATCTATCACATCCTTGACTTGTGCTTTGTAGAGATGGTGACCTGGCTCCTCTATGACCATTATTTTTAACACTCTCCGATTGTCTTTGAGTTCAAACACCGTCTCACATTGTTTATGACATTGGCCTACCCGTCTCTGATAACATGAAGAGCCACTTTTCAGGAGACGTGAGAAGAATAGATTCAACTGAAATGAATGAGCCACAAACACTTTAAATTAAATTCTCTTCTCTGCAGATGTGCATGAGAATAATGAATGAGCAAAACATTCATCTCAGGTTGATCATGCAGTGACCACTAGAGGGCGCATTGACACAAGTAGAGACTTCTCTGATCGAGTTCTATCGAATCCACAGTGTGAAAACAGGCCACTTGCTGGTGTCTGCTGGCACTAATGCTGTCCAACAGCCTCCTACGTTCCTTCTTAAGCTTCAGTTAGGGTGGCACTGTGGCACAGTGGTTAACACTGCTGCCCACAGCCCCAGGGACCCAGGTTCAAATCCCAGTTTGGGTCACCGCTTGTGCGGAGTCTGCACATTCTCCCCATGTCGGCGTGGGTTTCTTCCTGGTGTTCCGGTTTCCTCCCACAGTCCAAAGATGTGCTGGTTAGGTGCATTGGCCATGCTAAATTCTCTCTCAGCGTACCTGAACGGGTGCCGGAATGTGGCAACTAGGGGATTTTCACAGTGACTTAATTGCAGTGTTAATGTAAACCTACTTGTGACACGGATAAATAAACTTATTTAAACTTAAAGAAAAGTTATGAGGGTAGATTGGAGTGGTTGGGACTGTTCTCCTTGGAGAAAAGAAGGCTGAGAAGAGATTTGATAGAGATGTTCAACTCCTCAGAGCGGATGGGGCGAAACTGTTCCCACTCGTAACAGGGTCAAGAATGAGAGGGCGCACATTTAAAGTGATTTGCAAAAGAAGTAAATATGATTTGAGAAGAAAGTGTCCAGCTACTGTAAAACGGGAGAGTTCTTTCTGTTTTTCGAGCGAGTTTTCACACCCAATTTTATGCACTCATGCTTTGAAAATATGGGCTAGACCATTTCTAGCTGCCAAAGGCAGTGGGTGGGGTTTAATTCACCAGACAGTCAGCAGCTCAGATTGGAGCCACAAACTGTGTATGCATAGAAAAAGCTAATAAAAAAGCAACTTTCCTGACAGAACACCTCTTGGCAATAATATCCTAGACTGCAGAAAAGTATCATTATTAATCTTTTAATGTGCCTGACAACCCCTCATTATCTCTCTCTCTCTCTATATATATATATATATATATATATACACATCACAAACACACATGCATTCTCAGTCAGACAGATACACTACCACATTCACACGCCGTCATATGGGCACAGTGATTAGCACTGCTACATCACAATGCCAGGGACCCAGGTTCAATCCCGGCCTTGGGTGACTATCTTTGTGGAGTTTGCACATCCTACCCAGGGTTTCCTCCAGGTGCTTCAGTTTCCTCCACACTCCAAAGATGTGCAGGTTAGGTTAATTGTCCCTTAGTGTCAGGTGAGTTAAAAGGGTAAATGTGTAGGATTACAGGAATAGGGGCTAGGTGTGATTGTTCTCGGTGCAGGCTCGATGGGCCGAATGGCCTCCTTCTGCACTGGAGGAATTCAATGATTGTAAGCACACACACACACAAACACACACACACACACACACACACGCACACACACATACACACACACTTGATAGAGATGTTCAACTCCTCAGAGCAGATGGCGCGAAACTGTTCCCACTCGTAACAGGATCAAGAATGAGAGGGTGCACATTTAAAGTGATTTGCAAAAGAAGTAAATATGACGTGAGAAGAAATCTTTTCACACAGCAAGTGGTTTGGGTCTGGAATGCACTACCCGAAAGTGTGGTGGAGGCAGGTTCAATCAAGACACACACACACACACAGTGATATGGCAAATTCAGTAACTTTTCAAGATGTCATGTGTCCAGATGTCATGTGATCAGATTTCATATGCTCAGAATGTCATATGTGGCCATATCTGTAGGAATGTCTCCATCCAACATTGGTAACCCCTAACTTTGATGAATTGACAAAAGGTCATCCAGACTCGAAATGTTGGCTCTATTCTCACTCTAACACTGGAGGTTCCCTTCATTTAATAGCCTTTACAACACGACGGACAAGTAAAATTTAATCGAAGAATTGAATTTACCACACAGCGCATCCACTCTTCCAGTAGGAGCCATATTTGTTGACCTTTGACTTTCCAGCCAGTCCTTTAAGTACTGATGGTAAGTTTTAGGACTTAGTGCTCTCTGGCGAACAGCTGTAAAACTACATGCCACAGTCTTAAACCCTTAAATCTCCCGCCTTGTATATTGCATAATTATATTAAGTACTTCAAATGCAATTCCAAGCAATTTAAAGCAAGGAATTCAATAATTTAATACCCAACATTTAAGTTTTATTGCTTTCAGGAGAGCAATATTCTCGTTAATAATGGACATGTCTGTGCTCTTTTAGAGATAGCTGGAGTGTGTACACCACATCAACCCATAATGTGTGACACTGATCCCTCGGTGAAATGCTCTTCACTAACATGCTGTCACTCTGCTGGTACTGCACTGGTTATTGTGCAGTGTATATAAATACCATCAGCTAAAGGTTAAGCACCCATTTGTTTAAAAGCATCAATGCCAGCTAGTTTAATTCAGTGCATAATTCACTCGTCACAGTCTTAGTTAAGAAGGCTCATCAGCTCCTTGACCATGTAGGTAACAATGGATTGGAGCATTCCTGCTGTTTCACCAATTTCCATAAATTGCTTCATGATACATTCTAATCAGGGGAGATCAAACACACACGCACCCCGGAGTAAACAAACCATAAAGTAGCCTGGTGAGAACCTTATAGAGTTCACTGTCTCCTGTGTTCAAAGGAAAGAAGGGAGGGAGAGCGCGAAGGAGGGAGGAAGAAAGGGCAGGAGGGGGATGGAGAGAGGACAATGAGAAGGAGAGAACGAGAGAGGTTGGAGACAAAAGGGAGGGAGGGATAGAAAGAGGGGAGGAATGGAAAGAGGGAGAGAATGGGAGGGAGAGGGAGAGAGATGAGGAATGGAGGGAGAAAGGGAGGCAGGGAGAGAGGGAAAGTGAGGCAGAGAGGGAAGGAGGGAGGGAGAAGAGGGAGTGAAGGGGGAGGGCGAGGGAGGGAGGGCGAGGGAGGGAGGGCGAGGGAGGGAGGGCGAGGGAGGGAGGGCGAGGGAGGGAGGGCGAGGGAGGCTGAGAGAGGGATGAGGAGGGAGGGCGAAAGAGCGAGGGAAAGCAAGGGATAGAGGAAGGGAAAAAGGGAGAGAGAGGGAAGGGGGGAGAGAGGGAAGGTTAGAGCGAGGGGAGTGTGGGAGAGAGACGAGGAGAAAGGCAGACATAGAACATAGAACATAGAACATTACAGCGCGGAACAGGCCCTTCGGCCCACAATGTTGTGCCGACCAGTCTTATTTTTAAAAAAAAACATTGACCCACTAATCTAAACCAATCCCTTTTCGTCCATAAACCTATCCACCAATCTCTTAAACGCCCCCAAACTAGGCGCATTTACAACTGCAGCAGGCAGGGCATTCCAGTCCCTCACCACCCTCTGGGTAAAGAACCTGCCCCTGACATCCGTCCTATAACTACCCCCCCTTAATTTAAAGCCATGCCCCCTCGTGCTAGATTTCTCCATCCGAGGAAACAGGCTATCACCATCCACCCTATCTAAACCTCTAATCATCTTATATGTTTCTATAAGATCCCCTCTTAGCCGCCTTCTTTCCAGTGAAAACAACCCCAAATCCCTCAGTCTCTCCTCATAGGACCTCCCCTGCATACCAGGCAACATCCTGGTAAACCTCCTCTGCACCCTCTCCAAAGCCTCCACATCCTTCCTGTAATGTGGGGACCAGAACTGCACACAGTACTCCAAGTGCGGCCGCACCAGAGTTGTGTACAGTTGCAACATGACGCTGCGACTCCTAAATTCAATCCCCCTACCAATAAACGCCAAGACACCGTACGCCTTCTTAACAACCTTATCTACTTGATTCCCAACTTTCAGGGATCTATGTACACATACACCTAGATCCCTCTGCTCCTCCACTCTATTCAAAGTCCTCCCGTTAGCCCTATACTCAACACATCTGTTATTCCTACCGAAATGGATTACCTCACACTTCTCCGCATTAAACTCCATCCGCCACCTCGCGGCCCAGCTCTGCAACCTGCCCAAGTCACCCTGCAAACTTCGACACCCTTCCTCACAATCTACCACACCTCCGACTTTGGTGTCATCAGCAAACTTACTAATCCATCCAACTATACCCTCATCCAGATCATTAATAAAGATTACAAACAGCAGTGGCCCCAAAACAGATCCCTGAGGCACACCACTCGTAACCGAACTCCATGATGAATAATTACCATCAACCACCACCCTCTGTCTCCTATCTGCTAACCAATTCCTGATCCAAGTACCTAAATTACCACCAATCCCATACATCTGCATTTTCTGCAGAAGCATACCATGGTGAACCTTATCAAACGCCTTACTAAAATCCATATATACCACATCTACTGCCTTACCCCTATCCACCTCTTTGGTCACCTTCTCAAAGAACTCAATAAGGTTAGTAAGGCACGACCTTCCCGCTACAAAACCATGCTGACTATCTCTAATCAATTCATTACTCTCCAAATAACTATAAATCCTATCCCTAATAATTCTTTCTAAAACCTTGCCCACTACAGAAGTAAGACTCACTGGTCTGTAATTCCCAGGGAAGTCTCTGCTCCCCTTCTTAAACAATGGGACAACATTCGCTGTCCTCCAATCTTCCGGTACTATACCAGAGACCAACGACGACCTGAAGATCAGAGCCAGTGGCTCTGCAATCACCTCTCTTGCCTCCCATAGAATCCTAGGGTAAATCCCGTCTGGACCAGGGGACTTATCTATTTTCAACCCATCTAGAATATCCAACACATCCTCTGTATCAACTACAATACTTTCTATTTTACACCCCTTCACCCCAGTGACCTCCTCAGCTACATTCATATCGTCCTGCGTGAACACCGAAGAGAAATAATGGTTCAATGCCTCTCCAATCTCTTCCGGTTCCACACACAACTTCCCCCTACTGTCTGTAACTGGCCCTAATCTTGCCCTAACCAACCTTCTGTTCTTGACATACCTATAGAACGCCTTAGGATTCTCCTTAATCCTATCAGCCAAAGTCATCTCATGCCCTCTTCTAGCCCTTCTTAACTCCCTCTTCAACTCCCTCCTAGCCAATCTAGGGAGGAAAGAAGAGAGGGAGGGAGGGAGAGTGAAGGAGAGAGGAAGGGAGAGAGGGAGACAAGGAAGGGGGAGAGAGAGAGAGGAGGAGGAAAAAAGGGAAGGTCGGAGAGAGAGAGAGGGAGGGAGAGGAGGAGTGAGGGAAACAGGAAGGGAAGTGAGAGAAGAGAAGTGAGAGAGACATGGAAGGAGGGAGACAGGGTAGCCAGGAAGACACCAGGCTTGGCCTCAGATCCCTTCTGATTCCACTGGTCTTAGCCAGAAAAGCCTCAGGGATCAGTGCTGGGTCCACTTTATTTGTAATTTATATTAATGATTTGGTTGAGATGATAGGATGCATGGTTAGTAATTTTGCAAATGACACCAAGATTTATGGCATATGGTAGTGAAGAAGGTTATCTCTGATTGCAATGGGATCTTAATCAATTGGGCCAGTGGGCTAATGAATGGCAGATGGAGTTTAATTTAGACAAATGCGAGATGATGCATTTTGGTAGATTGAACCAGGGCAAGACTTACTCAGTTAATGGTAGGGCATTGGGGAGAGTTACAGAACAAAGAGATCTAGGGATACAGGTTCATAGCTCCTTGAAAGTGGAGTCAAAGGTGGACAGAGTGGTGAAGAAGGCATTTGGCATGCTCGGTTTCATCAGTCAGAACATTGAATACAGGAGTTGGGATGTCTTGTTGAAATTGTACAAGACATTGGTAAGACCACACTTGGAATACTGAGTGCAATTCTGTTCACCCTACTATAGAAAGCATATTATTAAACTAGGAAGAGTGCAGGAAAGATTTACTAGGATGCTATCAGGACTTGATGGATTGAGTTATAAGGAGAGGCTGGATAGACTGGGACATTTTTCTCTGGAGTGTAGGAGGTTGAGGGATGACCCTATAGAGGTCTATGAAATAATGAGGGGCAGAGATAAGGTGGATAGTCAATATCTTTTCCCAAAAGGTAGGGGAGTCTAAAACTAGAGGGCACAGGTTTAACATGAGAAGGGAGAGATACAAGAGTGTCCAGAGGGCTAATTTTTTCACACAGAGGGTGGTGAGTGTCTGGAACAAGCTGCCAGAGGCAGTAGTAGAGGCGGGTACAATTTTGTCTTTTAAAAAGCATTTAGATAGTTACATGGGAAAGATGGGTGTAGAGGGATATGGGCCAAATGCGGGCAAATGGGATTAGGTAATAGAACCCTACAGTGCAGAAAGAGGCCCTTTGGCCCATCGAGTCTGCACCAAACACAATCCCACCCAGGCCCTACCCCCATATCCCTACACGTTATACCCACTAATCCCTCTAACCTACACATCCCTGGACATTAAGGGGAAATTTCTTAGCATGGCCAATCAACCTAACCTGCACATCTTTGGACTGTGGGAGGAAACCTACACAGACAGGAGGAGAATGTGCAAAGTCCACACAGACAGAGACCCGAGACGGGAATCGAATGCAGGACCTTGGAGCTGTGAAGCAGCAGTGCTAACCACTGTGCCACCATGCCGCCGACATTAGGATTAGCTTAGGGGTTTTACGAAAGAAAGGCAGCATGGACAATTTGGGCCGAAGGGCCTGTGTCCATGCTGTAAAACTCTATGACTAAGCTCAGGGTAAGATTAAAATGATCATGCTCCAGAACATGAGTCAAGATGGTTGAAGGCACAGCAGCCAATGGTGGCTCACAGGGGCAATGCAGAGGGCAATGATACACAATTACCCTGGGCACAGCCATAGAGATTAGCAGAGACACATCCTGGTCAGAAAACAGAGTATTTTCCCCTTTCACACCAATGTGGCAACCACGCTGCAAACAGCAAGTCCCAAAAACAGAAAGGAGGTAAAGACCAGGCTAGAACTTTCCAACTGTTCAGGTTGGTGGGATCTTCCAGTCCCACTAATCGCGTACCCGTCGGCATGGAGTGGAATCAATAGGAAATTCAATTGGGAGCGGTGGGAGCAGAAAATCCCGCCACAGGGAAACGGTGTCCCACCACCAAATAACATGCAGCGCGGAGGCCAGGAAATAAAGTTAAAGTTTATTAGTTACAAGTAAAGCTTTCATTAACACTGCAATGAAGTTACTGTGAAACCTCACCCCAGGTAATCAGTTTAATGATTTTGGTTGAGGGATAAACGTCACAAGAATTCCATAGAAACTGTAGAAAAGTTACAGCACAGGAGGAGTCCATTCAGCCCATCTTCTCCATGCCAGTCTGCACCCGGTCCTTAGCCCTGTCGCTAACAGCGTTCAAAGTGCAGATCCAGATATTTTTTAAAAAGAGTTTAGGTCTCTGCCTCCACCACCACAACTTGGCAGCGAATTCCAGATACCCACCACCCTCTGCCAAAAAGAATTCTTCCTCATGTCCTCTCGACACCTGCTGCCACTTATCTTGAATCTGTGTCCCTATTTCTAGAATTCTCCCCCGTCCCCTCTACCTCCAACCCCCCAGTCTCTCCCTCTGTCTCCAGTCCCTCTGTCTCTCTCTCTGTCTCCAATCCTTTAGTGGTAATTTACCAAAATTGGCTAGATTCTGGGGTGGTTCCCGCAGATTGGAAAATATCAAATGTGACGCCAATATTTAAAAAAGGAGGTAGACAAAATGTGGGTAACTATAGTCCGGTTAGTTTAACTTCTGTAGTAGGGAAACTGCTTGAATCTATCATCAAGGAAGAAATAGCAAGACATCTGGATATAAATTGTCCCATTGGTAAAACGCAGCATGGGTTCATAAAGGGAAGGTCATGTTTGGTTAGTTTGGTGGAATTCTTTGAGAACATTACATGTGCAGTGGACAATGGGGAACCTGTGGATGTGGTGTATCTGGATTTCCAGAAGGCATTTGACAAGGTGCCGCACCAAAGACTGCTAAGATAAAGGTGCGCGATGTTACAGTTAATGTATTAGCATGGATAGAGGAATTATAGGCCAGTTAGTAATTATAAGCCAGTTAGTCTTACTTCAGTGGTCGGTAAGTTAATGGAAAGGGTCCTGAGTGATAGGATTTATGACCATTTGGAAAGATTCGGTTTAATCTGAGATAGTTAGCACGGTTTCATGAGGAGTAAGTCCTGCCTCACAAATTTGAATTCTTTGAGGAGGTAACTAAGTGTGTGGACGAAGGTAGAGCAGTTGATGTTGTATACATGGATTTTAGTAAGGCATTTGATATCATTCCCCATGGTAGGCTCATGAAGAAGATAAGGAGGTGTGGGATAGAAGGAAATTTGGACAATTGGATAAGTAACTGGTTGTATCATAGAAAAAGTCTGACAACACCAGGTTTTAGTCCAACCGATTTATTTGACAATACTCACAAGCCAGTCCAACGCCGGCATTCCCACATCATGTATCATAGAAGACAGAGGGTGGTGGTAGAGGGAAACCTTTCAGACTGGAGACCAGTTACCAGCGGTGTACCACAGGGATCAGGGCTGGGTCCTCTGCTTTTTGTGATTTTTTATCAATGACTTGGAAGAAGGGGCTGAAGGGTGGGTTAGTAAATTTGCTGATAACACCAAGATTGGTGGAGTAGTGGATGAGGTGGAGGGCTCTTGCAGGCTGCAAAGAGACATTGATAGGATGCAAAGCTGTGCAGAACAGTGGCAGATGGAGTTTAACCCTGATAAGTGTGAGGTGATTCATTTTGGTAGGACAAACTTGAATGCAGATTAACAGGTTCAACAGCAGGGTTCTAAGGAATGTGGAGGAACAGAGAGATGTTGGGGTTCATATCCACAGATCTCTGAAGGTTGCCACTCAAGTAGATAGAGCTGCAAAGAAGGCTTATAGTGTGTTAACGTTTATTAACAGGGGTTTGAGTTTAAGAGCTGTGGGGTTATGCTGCAACTATACCGGACCTTGGTGAGACCACATTTGGAATATCATGTTCAGTTCTGGTCACCTCACTATAAGAAGGATGTGGAAGCATTGGAGAGAGTGCAGAGGAGATTTACCAGGATGCAGCCTGGTTTGGAGGGTCGGTCCTATGAGGAAAGGTTGAGGGAGCTGGGGCTTTTCTCTTTGGAGCGGAGGAGGATGAGAGGCGACTTGATAGAGGTTTATAAGCTGATGAGAGGGATTGATAGAGTGGACGTGCAGAGACTATTTCCTCGGGTGGATGTAGCTGTTAATAGGGGGCATAACTATAAGGTTCATGGTGGGAGATATAGGAGGGATGTCCGAGGTAGATTCTTCACTCAGAGAATGATTGGGGTGTGGAATGCACTGCCTGCTGTGATAGTGGAGTCGGACACTTTAGGAACTTTCAAGCAGTTACTGGATAGGCACATGGAGCACACCAGAATTATAGGGAGGGGATAGCTTGATCTTGGGATTGGACATAGCTTGGCGCAACATTGAGGGCCAAAGGACCTGTACTGTGCTGTAATGTTCTATTGGAATGGTTAATTAACAGAAAGCAAAGAGTGGGGGGAAATTAGTGTTTTTCTGGTTGGCAATCAGTGACTAGTGATGTGCCTCAGGGATCAGTGTTGGGACCACAAGTTTACAATTTACTTAGATGATTTGGAATTGGGCACCAAGTGTAGTGTGTCAAAATTTACAGATGACGCTAAGTTGAGTAGCAGAGCAAAGTGTGCAGAGGATGCTGAAAGGCTGCAAAAGGGTATAGGTAGTCTAAGTGAGTGGGCGAGGGTCTGACAGATGGAGTACAATGTTGGTAAAGTGAGGTCATCCATTTTGGTAGGAATAACAACAAAATGGACTATTATTTAAATGATAAAAAATTGCAGCATGTCCTTGTTTTTTCAAGGAGTGGGTTTACAGGTGCAGCAGGTAATGAAGAAGGCAAATGGAGTTTTGTCCTTTATTGCTAGAGGGATGGAGTTTAAAAACAGTGAGGTTATGTCGCAGCTGTATAAGGTGCTGGTGAGGCCACACCTGGAGTGCAGTCTCCTTACTTGAGAAAGGATATACTGGCACTGGAGGGAGTGCAGAGGAGATTCAATAGGTTGATTCCAGAGTTAACAGGATTGGCATATGAGGAGAGACTGAGTAGCCTGGGGCTATACTCACTGGAATTCAGGAGAATGAGGGGAGATCTTATAGAAACATATAAGATTATGAAGGGAATAGATGGATTAGAAGCAGGGAAGTTGCTTCCACTGGTGGGTGAAACTAGAATAAGGGAAGCCGATTTAGGACTGAGTTGAGGAGGAACGTCTTCACACAAAAGGGTTGTGAATCAGCGGAATTCCCTGCCCAAGGAAGCAATGAGGTTACCTCATTGGATGTTTTTAAGGCAAGGATAGATACATTTTTGAACAGTAAAGGAATTAGGGGTTATGGTGAGTGGGTGGGTAAGTGGAGCCAAGTCCACGAAGAGATCAGCCATTATCTTATTGAATGGCAGAGCAGGCTCGAGGGACCAGATGGCCTACTCCTGCTCCTAGCTCTTATGTCCTTATAAGGCTTTATTGCACTCACCGCAAAGTCTCTGGTAAACTGAGGACTGCCTTATGCACACCACTCTTTATCAATCGGGTTTGATGATGACGTGTTGATCCTGTTGGTGTGAGGCAAAGCTGGAAGAGCTTATGGAATGTGACAGCTGTTTTAATGAGCATTCATCAGATGCAAATGAATGCAAATAGCATTCATTCCACGAACCAGTCAGAATAGTGATCTGCCATTAAACTGATAATGCACTGTGATTTTATGCTGATGGGTTTCTGACTTATTGGTTCCTGTTAGATTCACCACACCTGCCCACTAGCAAAAAAAGTAAAATTTATTTATTAATGCCACAAGTAGGCTTACTGCAATGAAAATCCCCACGCTTGTTCGGTTACACTGAGGGATAATTTAGCACAGCCAATGTACCTAACCTGCACATCTTTAGAATGTGGGAGGAGACCAGAGCATCTGGAGGAAACCCACAGAGACGTAGGGAGAATGTGCAAACTCCACACAGACAGTGACCCAAGCCAGGAATCGAACCCAGGTCTTTGGTGCTGTGAGGCAGCAGTGCTAACCACTGTGCCACCGTGCCCCCCCGCTATAGATGGGTTGGGAGAACTCTGCCCATTATTTCCATTGCTAGGAGGATCAAAGACCAGAGAGCACAAATTATACGACAGGGAAAAGAACCAAAAGCATCATGAGAAACAACATTTTATGCAATGAGCGGTTAGGATCTGGAATACTCCACCTATGGGTGTGCTGAAGACAGGTTCAATTATGGTTTTCAATAGGGAACTGAATAAGTGCCTGAAGAGAGAGAACGTTTGCCGTGTTGTGGGAAAAGACCAGAGCCAAACTAGCTACATTGCTTGTGTAGAGACCAGGCACAGGCTAGATTGGCCAAATGGCCTCCATTAACGCTGGAAACATTCGATAATTTGAGGAACGGGATTTTCCACGCAAACCACCATGAAGTGAGGCTGTCCACCACTGGTGGCGGGAGATTCTGGTTCCACTATTGCCAATGTGGTTTCCCATTGAGTGCACCCCTTGCTGCCAGGAATACCATGGTGGCCTGTGCTATTGGCAGGACCGGTAGATCCCGGTGCTGAGAATGGCTGGAAAATTCCGGCCTTTGTGTCCATTTGGGAGAGCTAACCAGTGTGGGAGGTGTTGTTGAAGGAGCCTTGGTAAGTCACTGCAATGCATCTTCTAAGTGATATGCACTGCAGTCACACTGCACTGCCAGGGGAGGGAGTGAATGTTTAACACAATGGACAGGATACTTCAGGGAGAAGATTAGAATCATGTAGAAACTGAATGAATTAAGGTTGATAGATTCCCTCCAGTGAAGAGCATTACTGAGTCAATTGGAAATTTGATGACAATACAATGGGTCTTAGGGTCATTTAATTCTTGAGTTAGTTCGTGATGAATTAAAATCAATTTCACAGCTTGCTATAGTGAGAACTGCCACTCTTTTAATCTGGTATGCTGGAGCAAAAAAAGATTTCTTCAGATTCTAGGTAACAATTCCATTTTAAGGTTCAACCTGCTCCTGTGCTTTGATTTTTCTCCCAAATTACGGAAAGAGATGGATGACAGAATGAAGGGATATAATAGATCATAACTCGGATTTGATTTGATTTATTATTGTCACATGTATTAACATACAGTAAAAAGTATTGTTTCTTGCGCGCTATACAGACAAAGTATACCGTCCATAGAGAAGGAAAAGAGAGACTGCAGAATGTAGTGTTACAGTCATAGCTATGGTGTAGAGAAAGATCAACTTAGTACAAGAAAGGTCCACTCAAAAGTCTGATGATAGCAGGGAAGAAGCTGTTCTGGAGGCAATTGGTGCATAACCTCAGATTTTTATATCTTTTTCCCAACGGAAGAAGGTGGAAGAGTATATGTCCAGGGTGCGTTGGGGTCCTTGATTCAGAGTGGAGTCAATGGGAGGCTGGTTTGCGTGATGGGCTGGGCTTCGTCATGATCCTTTGTAGCTTTCTGTGGTCTTGGGCAGAGCAGGAGCCATACCAAGCTGTGATACAACCAGAAAGAATGCTTTCTAGGGTGCATCTGTAAAAGTTGGTGAGAGTCGTAGCAGACAAGCCAAATTTTTTAACTTCCTGAGAAAGTAGAGGCGTTGGTGGGCTTTCTTAACTATTGCATCGGTGTAGCGGGACCAGGACAGGTTGTTGGTGATTTGGACACCTCAAAACTTGAAGCTCTCAACCATTTCCACTTCATCCCCGTTGATGCAGACAGGGGCATGTCCTCCATATGATTCCTGAAGTCAATGACTTTCTCTTTCATTTCAGTGGCATTGGGGGAGAGATTACTGTTGTCGCACCAGTTCACCAGATTCTCAGTCTCTTTCTTTCCTGTCTCTGTAGCCCCCCTCCCCAACCTTATAATGGATTTCTTTTTTTTTAATCAAAACTATCAATCCCTTCAAGTAGCCAGACAAAGTCAGGGGCTGGAAATTAACCAACTCGCTCGCCATGGAATCAACAGAATTATAAAATCCTATCCGCAGAGTGGTTTCAAGGTGAATTTATACAGGACTATAGGACTCTGAATGAAATTATTCAAACCATTCAGAGTAAAAATGTCAGAAACACATGAGCAATTATACTTCAAATCTGATTACAAGTAACTGGCATACACCACTAAAACCTGGGAGTTATCTCTATCCACTCACATTCATTGATTGAGGCAGTTTTTAAAAGTCACAATCACCTTACACTTGCTTGATTGTAATGTCCTATCGCTGTGAGGTTTTTAGTTGCATCAGTTGGGTATTATTTAAAACTATCTTTAAACACCCCGGCTGTGACTGAATCAATTCCCTTTTAAAGTAAAGTTAAAGTTTATTTATTAGTTACATCTAATGAAGTTACTGTGAAATTCCTCTCGTTGCCACACTCCAGCGCCTGTTCAGGTCAGTGCACCTAACCAGCGCATCTTTCAGGCTGTGGGAGGAAAGCAGAGCACCCGGAGGAAACCCACGCAGACACGGTGAGAACATGCAGACTCCGCACAAACAGTGACCCAAGTTGGGAATCAAACCCGAGTCCCTGGCGCAGTGAGGCAGCTTTTCCAAAGCCTGGTTTAAAGGCCTTTCCCAGCACACTGTCTTTCTCTCTTTCTTGTCTGAAGATCAAGTGTTTGGAACTAGTTGCTTATTATCCTGTAGTTAAACATAGAAATTAGAAGGAAGAGTAGGCCATTTGGTCCTTCGAGCCTGCTCCGCCATTCATTTTGATCGTAGCTGATCATCAAATTCAACATTTTGATCCCCCCTTCCCCCTATTTCTCTTGATCTCTTTATCCCCAAGAACTACATCTAATTTCTTCTTGAAATCAGACAACGTTTTGGCCTCAAGTACATTCTGTGGTAGTGAATTCCACACATTCACCAACCTCTGGGTGAAGAAATTTCTCCTCACCTCAGTTCTATCCTCAAACTATGACCCCTACTTCTGGCTTTCCTCCACCATTGGAAACATTCTTTCTGAATCTACCCTGTCTAACCCTGTTAGAATTTTATACGTTTCTATGCAGTCCCCTCTCACTCTTCTAAACTCCAATGAAAATAATCCCAACCAACAATCTCTCCTCATATAATAGATCTTCCATACCAGGAATCAGTCTGGTAAACCTTTGCTGTACTACCTGTTTAGCAAGGAAATCCTTCCTCAGATAAGAACACCAAAACTGCATACAGTACTCCAAGTGTGGTCTCACCAGTGTCCTATACAATGCAGTAAAACATCCCTATCCCTGTACTGTGTAGGCTTTTGTACTTGTCTCTACTAACCCTTTCACTGGACACATTTATTATTTCCTCTATAAATTATTAGAATGGGTGGGATTATTGTTGACCCTGCACCGGGTCTATCTCTGTATTTGCTCCTTGTATTTACCCTGCTAATCCCACTGACACTAACGGCCAATTTAGCATGGCCAATCTATCTAATCCACACATCACTGGGCTGGGGGAGGAAACCGGAGCACCTGGAGAAAACCCACGCGGACACGAGGAGAACATGTAGACTCCACACAGACAGTGACCCAAGCCGGGAATTGAACCCGCGTCCCTGGCACTTTGAGGCAGCAGTGCTGTGCCACCATGCCTCCCTGATTAGAATCACAGCTGCTTGCTTGCTTGCTCTCAGTGTGTTATGCCTGAATCTGAGAGGACAAGATTTCACAATCACATTCTTTTGGAAGTAAAATAAACATGGAGTGCTTCTCCTTTGAATGCAGTTGGCCATTCAACTGCAAATTGTAGCCAAAACTGAGCCTATTAGAATCATAGAAACCCTACAATACAAAAAGAGGCCATTCAGCCCATCGAGCCTGCACCAACCACAATCCCACCCAGACCCTACCCCCATAACTCCACATATTTTACCCACTAATCCCACGCATCTCAGGACACTAAAGGAGCAATTTTAGCACAGCCGATCAACCTAATCCGTGCATCTTTAGGCTATGGGAGGAAACTGGAGCACCCGGAGGAACCCCACACAGACACAGGGAGAATGTGCAAACTGCACACAGACAGTGACCCCAGCCAGGAATCAAATACAGGTCACTACAGTGCTAACCACTGTGCCACAGTGCCACCCTTTACAGTGAAGGTGAAGGCAATTGAAACAATTGATGAGTTAAGAGTTGAGGGAGAGGAGGTATTGGAAGGCTGACTGAACTTAAAGTTGCTAAGTCACCAGGAACACATAGGAGGATATAGAGGAAAGCAAGGGCAGAAATTGCAAAGGTGCTGTCCGTAATCTTTTAATTCTCCTTAGATACAGGGGAAGTCTGGAGAATGTTAGACACTTGATCAAAATGGATCAGAAGGATAAACCCTGAATCCATAAACGAGTCTGAAATTAAACCAGACTGGGATCACATTTGACCCCGAGATAAGCTTCCAACCACACATTTTCACTATCACTGCCCAACTTTCCCTGATCTGCTGGGTGAAACAGAAAAACTGACCTCTTGCTAAGAGTTACTTACCTCTTACATAAACTCTCTGTGCTCCTTTCCCTTACTGGAATTTTACTGCCTCATCTGCCTGAGGTTCGTAAAATCCCATCCAAGGCCAACGGAGAATGCAGTTCTGTGAGCCTCCTGGGTGGGTGTGCCGGTAAAATTCTGGTCTCTGTCTCTGTCTGCTTCCTCCTTGTGTCTGCATCTATACCTTCACCCTCCAGCTCCTCCCGTTATAGCTCCCCTTTGTGTCTGTGACTCTCCTTTGTGTCTGCAGCCACACTGCTTCTTTTTTAATTTCCTTCCTGTTGATAGTCCTAATAGGTCAAGGGTTATGTGATCACATGGGGCAGTATCTCTTACCCAAGAAAATAACAATTGACCCCTTTACAATTTTTGCAGAATAGGAAGTTTTAAAAGTATATTTTAAACATTCTTAAACAGCAATTACAAATTACCAGAAAATTTTCCTTCCTCTTCCAGGTCAAAGATCTGTCACACACTGAGACCCTCATTCATGTCTATTACCTCTAAACTTGACAATTCCAATGCTTTCCCAGCTGGTTTTACAAGTTCTGTGAAATTGAAGTTATTGAGAATTTGGCTGTCCATGTTTTAACTCATGCCAGGCCCCTTTCACCTTTCAGCCCATGTGCTTGCTGACCTACATTGCATCCTGGCCAAGTAATGTCTTGATTTTTAAATCTTTCTCCTTTATTTTCAAATCCCTCCTTATGGTTGCAGTGCTGCCTATCTCTGTAAACTTTCCAGTCTCGCAACCCTCTGAGCAATGATTATTTAATTCTGGCCCAACTTTAATTGGTGGTGGTTGCTTCAGTTGTCTAGGGCCCATATTCTGACATTCCCTCCCTACAGCCCTCCAGCTCCCAGCTCTCTTCCCTCCATTAACACACCCCTTAAAACCTACTTCGGTGACCAATCTTTTGGTCCTCTGACCACTCAAGGTGGCTCGGTGTCACATCTTGTTTCACAATGCTCCTAGAAAGTAAAATGAGATGTTTTATAAGGTAATATGTTACCGTGTAAATATAATTTGTTGTTGCCTTGTGATAACTGTTACAATCTATGTGCTGTGTGCAGCAAGTCAAACTGGACAAGAGCAGACAGGACGATACTGTTGGAGTTCATATTTGTGTGAGGAGTTGCCATCCAATATTAGGGAGGGGAGGAGTGAATGGGGTCCTCTGTGGGGTTGGGTATGGGACTGGCAGGAAAAAATAAAAAGGCAAATTATTATCTAAGTGGAAAATAGATTCAAAATGCATTCGGGCAGAAGGATCTGGGTGTCTGTGTCCATGAATCACAGAAAGTTGGTATGCAGGCGTAGCTTATAATTAAAAAAAGCCAAATGGGATGTTGGCATTTATTGCAAAGGGACTGGCGTATAAAAGATGTGAAGTGTTCTTGCAATTGTATAGGGTGCTGGTGAGACTGCATCTGGAGTATTGTGTCCTGCTTTGGGCTCCTTATTTGAGGAAAGATGTGATGGCTTTGGAAGCAGTTCAAAGGAAGTTCACCAGATTGATACTGGGGATGAAAGGGTTGGTGTAAGAGGAGAGATGAAACAACTTATACTCGCTGGAGTATAGAAGGATGAGAGGGGATCTGATCAAGGTATACAAAATTTTAAAAGGGATTGATAAAGGAAACATAGACCAAATGTTTCCTCTTATGAGACAATCTCGAATAAGAGGTCACAGGTATAGGTTGAGAGGTGGTAGATTTAAAACGGAGATAAGGATGAACTACTTCTCACAGAGGGTGATGAATGTGTGGAACTCGCTGCCCCATAGCATGGTGAGGTCTGAATCATTGAATGGTTTCAAAAAGGAGGTGGATATATTTCTAAATAAAAAAAGGGAAACAGGGATATGGGGAACAGGTGAGGAGGTGGATTGGGATCAGCATGATCTGATTTAATGACAGAGCAGGCTGAATATGTCTACTTCTGCTCTTAATTCCTATGTTGCTATGTTCCTATGTTACATCAAAACATAGAAATATAGAAGATGGGGGTAGTAGGAGGCCATTTGGCCCTTCGAGCCTGCTCCACAATTCATCATGATCATAGCTGATCATCCAACTCAAAAGTCTAATCCTGCTTTCTCCCCATAGCCTTTGATCCCATTTGCCCCAAGGGCTATATCTAATTCCTGTGGTAATGAATTCCACAGACTCACCACTCTTTGGCTGAAGAAATGTCTCCTCACCTCTGTACTAAATGGTCTACCCCAAATCCTCAGACAATGGGTTCTGGACTCCCCCCACCATCAGGGACATTCTTCCTGCATCTACCCTGTCTAGATGTGGAGATGCTGGCGTTGCGATCACCTGACGAAGGAGCGGGGCCTTAAAGCTAGTGGCGTTTGCTACCAAATAAACCTGTTGGACTTTAACCTGGTGTTGTGAGACTTCTTATTGTGTCTACCCTGTCTACATGTGATACAAATGTGATCCCACCATGTGATACAAATGCTCAAACCTGTGCGTGTCCCATTAAATTAACAGCTCATTAACCAATGAATAATTATGAAGCTGACCTCCCATCAAATCACTTATTTAAAGATTCATCCTTCTTACCTGGGCATTGCTGGCAAGCCTGGGATTGATTTCCTTCCACTATTGTATTGACGCGGTAACCTTTCTCACTATTTCCAGCTTCTGGATCTTTCTGCGATCTTCCTCCCCCCGCTCTAAAATACACTTAGATTGCCAATACACTGCCATTTTCTGGTAAGTGAGAGAGGTTACACGGTCCACAACAGAAAAAGATCACAGAGAAATATATCCTCTCGTGCAGTTCTTGCATTTCCAAAACATCTCCCCAATCTCACAGATCAGTTTAATCAGCATCAACACTTTCCTATCTTGGCTGCCAGTGTAGATAAATGAGATCTGCCAATTTAGCAAACAAACTACCTTTATTTCAGAGATTGGTGGTGGTTACAATGAAAACATTCAGTAACTTGCTGCCCAACAAAGATTTATATTTCATCCTCCCCACGCACAAATGTAAATTTGATTTTAATTTAGATCTCATTGGTGGAGCACTCAACTGTGTTGGATCTGACCCAATAAGCCAGTCTGCGGAAGCCTCTTGTATATTGCACATTCTCTGGAAGGGTGTTGGCGGGTGGCCAGGAGCTATTTTTGGATCTCCACACTATCTTCCGGGGAAACTGAGATAAAGCTCCGAACATCTTCTCAACCAGGTGGAAATCCGAAATGAATTCTATCACAGTAGCCGAAGCCAGCAGACTAAAGCCATGGTGACTCTTGAGAAAGTCTTCCATTTCCTACATATCGTAATAAAACACATCAAACATTAAAACGTAAAATCACATTTAAAATATGAATCAATTCCAGATGATTATACGGCAACAGGGAAACAGGAGTAGACCACACAACCGCTTCATGCCTGAACCATTATTCAATTAGATGATGTTATTTCTTAGCTCCATCTACAAAGGTTCCAAAACACTTATCTAATAAAAACATCCATCAATCTCAACTTTGAAATTGTATTTGGCAGGCCCCACCAACCAGGATCAACAGCAATTTGGAGAGGAGAGATTTGATTTGATTTATTATTGTCACATGTACAGGGATACAGTGAAAAGTATTATTTCTTGAGCACTATACAAACAAGGCATACTGTTCATAGAGTACATAGGGGAGAAGGAAAGGAGAGGATGCAGAATGTAGTGTTACAGCCATAACTAGGGTGTAGAGAAAGAACATAAGAAATAGGAGCAGGAGTAGGCCATCCAGCCCTTCGAGCCTGCCCCGCCATTCAATAAGATCATGGCTGACCTGTCGTGTCTCAGTTCCACTTTCCCGCTTTCTCCCCATAACCCTTAATCCCCTCTCTTATCAAAAACCCATCAACCCGCGTCTTAAAAATATTTAGCGAGGCAGCCTCCACCACTTCAACGGGCAGAGAATTCCAGAGATTCACCAACTTTTGAGTGAAGAAGTTCTTCCTCAACTCCGTTCTAAACCGCACCCCCGTTATCTTGAGGCTGTGCCCCCTAGTCCTACTGTCCATTCTGAGCGGGAAGAGCCTCTCCACCTCTATCCTATCCATCCCATTCATCATTTTATACGTCTCAATGAGATCTCCCCTCATTCTTCTAAACTCTAACGAGTACAAGCCTAGTTTATTCAGCCTCTCCTCATAGCTCAATCCCCTCAACTCCAGTATCAGCCTAGTAAACCTCCTCTGCACTCCCTCCAAGGCCAAAATATCCTTGCGTAAGTACGGCGCCCAAAACTGCACACAGTACTCCAGCTGCGGCCTCACCAATGCCCTATACAGCTGCAGCAAGACCTCCCTACTTTTATATTCAATACCCCTCGCTATGAAAGCCAGCATCCCATTCGCCTTCCTGACCACCTGCTGCACCTGCAGGCTGGGTTTTTGCGACTCATGCACAAGGACCCCGAGGTCCCTCTGCACCGTCGCCTGCTGCAGTTTTTCACCCCGTAAGTTATAGTCCTTCCTACCATTATTCCTACCAAAGTGGACCACCTCGCACTTGCCAACATTAAATTCCATTTGCCATTTCCTGGCCCATTCGCCCAGCCTATCTAGATCCTTCTGCAGACTCTCCACACCCTCCGCGCAATTTGCCGTTCCACCAACCTTGGTGTCATCAGCAAATTTCGACACCATACACTCGGTTCCCTCCTCCAGATCATCTATATAAATGGTAAATAGCTGAGGCCCCAGCATCGACCCCTGAGGCACTCCACTAGTCACCAACCGCCAATCCGAATAGCACCCATTGATCCCCACTCTCTGCCTCCTATTTGACAACCAATCCTCTATCCACGCTAACACCCTACCCCCAACTCCATGTCCCCTGACCTTCTGCAATAACCTCTTGTGAGGTACCTTGTCAAATGCCTTCTGAAAATCAAGAAAGACCACATCCACCGGCTCTCCTCTATCCACCGCCCTAGACACATCCTCATAGAACTCCAAGATCAGCTTAATATATGTAGGTACATTCAAAAGTCTGATGGCAGCAGGAAAGAAGCTTTTCTTTAGTCAGTTGGTACCTGATCTCAAATTTTTATATCTTTCTTCCCATGGAAAAAGGTGGAAGACAGTCTACCCAGGGTGCATGGGGTCCTTGATTATGCTGGCTGCTTTTCCAAGATGTGGAGATGCCAGCATTGGACTGGGGTAAACACAGTAAGAAGTCTCACAACACCAGGTTAAAGTCCCAACAGGTTTATTTGGTAGCAAAAGCCACTAGCTTTCAGAGTGCTGCCCCTTTGTCAGTTGAGTGGGAGTTCTATTCACATTATTTTCTAAATTGATTTTTTGTCTTTATATGCCCTGTTTGTGAATAGATCTCCCATCATCTCACAAAGGGGCAGTGCTCCGAAAGCTAGTGGCTTTTGCTACCAAATAAACCTGTTGGTCTTTAACCTGATGTGAGACTTCTTACTGTGCTTTTCCAAGGCCAGAGATCCAAGTGCAATTCTGGCCTTGGCTCATGGTGGTTCCCCCCAGCTCTGCCCACCATAAGAATCTAGTGGGTGAACATAAGAACATAAGAAATAGGAGCAGGAGTAGGCCATCTAGCCCTTTGAGCCTGCCCCGCCATTCAATAAGATCATGGCTGATCTGTCGTGGCTCAGTTCCACTTTCCTGCCTTCTCCCCATAACCCTTAATCCCCTCTCCTATCAAAAACCCATCAACCCGCGTCTTAAAAATATTTAGCGAGGCAGCCTCCACCACTTCAACGGGCAGAGAATTCCAGAGATTCACCACCCTTTGAGTGAAGAAGTTCCTCCTCAACGCCGTTCTAAACCGCCCCCCTTTTATCTTGAGGCTGTGCCCCCTAGTCCTACTGTCTTTTTTGAGCGGGAAGAGTCTCTCCACCTCTATCCTATCCATCCCATTCATCATCTTATACGTCTCAATGAGATCTCCTCTCATTCTTCTAAACTCTAACGAGTACAAGCCCAGTTTATTCAGCCTCATGGGGCAGGTGGGTGGGATGGGAGTAGTAGGGGTGGTACCATGCAAAGGTCCGTTGACCTTGGGAAGGATTTTCCGGAAAATCCTGCCTCTTGCCTCTATGGATTTGCATGTTCTCCTGTGTCTGCATGGTTTCCACCGGGTGCTCCAGTTTCCTCCCACAAAGGTGTGTAGATTAGGTGGTTTAGCAATGGTAAATGTGTGGGTGACAGGGATAGGATGAAGGGGAAGATCAGGGTGAGATGCTCTGTTGGAGAGTCGGTGCAGAATCGATTGACCTGATGGCCACTTTCTGCATTCTATGGATGACAATGAACATTTAAGAGATTATAGATTTTGGTAGAATTCAGTTTTGTTGAAGATGGCCCATGGTGCTTAAATAAAATCAAATCAAATCAAATAAAATCATAAAACTATAATAGAAGCAGGAGGAGGTCATTTGGCCCATCAAGCCTGTTCTGCCATTTATTAGGGGATAATGCCTTGAATCCACTTTCCTGCACGCAATCCTGTCCTTCACTCCTTTACTCCCTTGTTGATTAAAAATCTGTTTAACACAGCCTTAAATGCATTCAATCTCCACTGCTCCATCGGGCTAGAACACTCCAAAGACTAGCAACCCTCTGAAAGAAAAAATTTCCTCCTCAAGTAGGAGGCCCCTTATTTTTAAACTGTGCCCTTATGGGAGGGCTGAAGTTTGAATTCAATAAAAAAAAGTATTTAGGATTAAGAATCTGCTGATGACCATAAAACCATAAGACCATAAGATTTCAGAGCAGAATTAGGCCATTTGGCTCATTGGGTCTGCTCCGCCATTTAATCATCGCTGATATGATTCTCAGCCCCATTCTCCTGCCTTCGCCCCATACCCTTGATCACTTCATTGATCAAAAACCTATTTATCTCCGTCTTGAATACAATCAATGACCAGGCCTCCACAGCCTTCTGTGGCAATGAATTCCACAGTTTCACCACCTTCTGGCTGAAGAAACTCCTCCTCATCTCAGTTTTAAAGGAGCGTCCCTTCACTCTGAGGCTGTGCCTTCAAGTTCCATTGTCCATTTTTGGAAAAATCCATCTGGTTCACTAATGTCCTTTAGGGAAGGAAATCTGCCGTCCTTACCTGGTCTGGCCTACATGTGACTCCAGAGCCACAGCAACTGCCCTCGGGTAACTAGGGATGGGCAATAAATGCTGACCCAGCCAGGGGGTGACCATGTCCCACGAATGAATAAAATAAAAGAGACTCATCCAATCAGTTTGGGTTGGATTTGAATCGAGTGGAATTCTCCTGTGCCGCCCTCCACAGGAATCATAATGGACAGGACACGGATGATGCAAAAATCTGTTGACTTTGAGTGGGGAATTTCCAACTTTGGGACGAGCGTGACTGCAAAATCCTGCCTGTCATTTCAGATATAGTCCCTCAGAATCATAGCTGTGGGTTCCGTATTTGTTCTTAGTCTCATCGACTCTATTCTGTAAATGTTCAGTGCTATTGTGGCCAGCCATTTGAAAGACAGGCTGTGGGTGAGGTGCTGATGTTGGTTCCCTCGCTTCTTAATGCAGGCCTGCCCTGGCAGCTGTCTCCTCCACCACCCAGCAAGTTTGGTGGACATTGGTGCTACTGAGTCTCTCCTGATGGTGTACATAGAAGAGACTCAAAGTGTGCTGCATGCCATGCCACTTGTCTGTCGTCCACTATAAGATGAGGGGGACTTTTCTCTAATTAACTAATTGAAAGACCATTAAGTCTGCTCTAACATAGAACTGATACTCACCTCACATTTATTAGTCTAAGGTTCACGACTATATACTCAATTTCTGGAGGCTCAATGGCAGGCTGATAGAAATTATAGGGCAAACCTTTGTACATTTGCAGAACTGAGTGGAAATGAGAGTGTGCAGTTATGAATAGGAACAGGGTGTTACCACAACCATAATCTACCATAATCCAGCACAGCAAGGAGTAGACACACTCTTCAGGGAGTCACTGGACATACTGTATGTTTTATGGCAGCTCTTTATTTCTTAAATAAATCAGCCATGATCTTATTGAGCAGGCTCAAGGGGACAGATAGCCTACTCCTGCTCCTAGTCCTAATGTTCTCATACCCTGGATGAATCACCATTGCTATTTACGAAAGACTAATCCATCACAGACAATGTAAGCTGACAGCCCTCCTGGGACGAGTTGCACTGTGAATGCCCATTGAACTTTCATTTCAGCTGGGAAGAGTTTTGAAGTTCCAGGTAATTGACAAAAAGAACCCAGAAGCTACTCGAAGGGAAAAGAATGAAAGCAGCGTGTTGCTTTAAGCTGAAATGGACGACCCGCAAGCAGCTTCAATAGTGACCTTGGAAAGGGAATTTATTATTCAGTTGAAGAGGAGGAACATGCTGGGCTAAGGGGAAAGATGAGGGAAGTGGAACTATTCTTCAAAGAGCCAACAATGAATCAAGTGGTCTCCTTCTATCCTGCACGACCCAATGACTATAATGGTAGTGACCTCTATTTACCTGACTAAGGTCGACTGGAATTGAACTTAAAACAGCCACCATTTCAGAATTCAAAAAAAAATTTACAGAAGTGTCGCTGGTTGGGCCCAGAATTCCTTGCCTATGCCCAACTGCCATCCATCCCAGAGGTAATTTGAAAGTCAACCACATTGCAGTTGTTCTGGAGTCACATGTAGGCCAGACCTGGTAAAGATGACAGATTTCCTTCTCACTACTGAACCGGCTGGGTTTTATGACAATGGTCATCAGCAAACTTTTAATTCCAGACTTCCAATGGCCAGGATTTTACCCAAGGTTAACGGAGATTTCTGTTGTTGGATCCTCAGCCACTCCAATTCCCTGGCGGGTGAGGTGGTAGAGTTCTGGCCATTGAATGCAAATTTCACCCTCTGCCATGGTGGAATTTGAACCCTGGTCCCCAGATCATGCCTTGTGTCTCTGGATTGCTAGTCCAGAGACAATACCACCAAGCCACTGCCTCCCCCATCAGCTCACTTATTTATAAGGACAATTTTCCAATGTTCTGCTCTAACACGGAATCAAAATTGTTCACAGCGTGGATCACACAGTTGACCTTTCAGGATTATAGCCCCATCTCTGACCTATGCTACCTAAAGCAGGAGTCCACTCTGGGATTAAAAGCATTCCATTTATTATCATTGGAGCTTTCTGCAAGTCCTAAGCTTGGTAGCTTTTTTAATTCATTAGAATTAAACATGAGGATGTTCCCCATTGCTTTCCTCACATCTTCACAAGCCCTCTTCTGGAAAGTTCTTCCGCTCTATAAGCAAACTTTGTCCCTCGAGATTCTGGCTTAAAGGTTAAAGAAAAGCTCAAAGAGCCGGACTAGGTGTTAAATGGACCCAAGTTGTTCAGGAAAGATAGGAAAGGAAGGAAAGGAGGAAGGATAATGATTAAGGAGAACATGTCAATACTGGAGAAAGTGGATACCCACAAGTGTCAAGGCCAGAATCTATTTAGCTGGAACTAAGCTGCAAAACACATCGCTCAGTGTAGACTACAGACCACCAGTTGGTGGGAAAGGTGTAGAGGAACACACTTGCAAGGAAATTACAGAGAAGTTTTAAGTTGAAAGTTTATTTATTAATAGGCTTACATTCACATTGCACTAAGGGAGCATTTAGCATGGCCTAACCAACATGTCTTTTGGACTGTAGGAAAAAACTGGAAGAAATCCACGCAGACACGGGGAGAATGAGCAAACTCCACACAGTGACCCAAGCTGGGAAATGAACCCAGGTCCCTGGTACTGTGAGGCAGCAGTGGAAACCACTATGTCATTGTAAATTGTAGAGTTGTTATAATGGAGGAACTTAAATATCTAAATATAGAAAGGGACAGTCGCAGTTTTGTGGGCAAAGAGGGGCAAGAAATATTGGAGTTTATTCGGGAATGTTTCACACCAGTGTGTTTCTTGTGCAAAACAAAGCATTGCTGGACCTGGTTCTTGGGAATGAGGTGGACCAAGTGTCAGTTGGTGAATGTTTCCATTCCACTTCCCAAACTTAGTGGTGCACTAAGGCAGACTTTTGTCCGTTTCCATTGCTAGTAATACAGGTCATGAGTCTGTCCCCAGGGGCTTATAGCTTGAGGTGCACCACTCCACATCAAGCATGACTGACCAAGAGTCTCTCCTACTCTTAGTGTCAGTCATTGCTGTGTTTGGAAGGATTTGCAGGTTAACACGCTCAACCTGTTTGGGCACATTATGAACACACCTTCCTTAGCCATCAGCTCCTGGGGTGGGGCTCAAACCTGGAGTTTCTGGCTCAGAGGCAGAGAGCCTACTCACTGCACCACAAGACTTCAGGGAAGCAATTACAGGACAGTAATCATTGTATTGAATTCATTACCACAGGAAGTGTTTGATGCCAAAACATTGAATGTATTCAATGGTTAGATATAGCACTCGGTGTGAAAGGGATCAAAGGTTACGGGGAGAAAGCAGGATTAGGACATAGAACATAGAACATTACAATGCAGTACAGGCCCTTCGGCCCTCGATGTTGCGCTGACCTGTGAAACCAATCTAAAGCCCATCTAACCTATTCCAATGTCATCTATATGTTTATCCAATGACCATTTAAATGCCCTTAATGTTGATGAGTCCACTACTGTTGCAGGAAGGGCATTCCACACCCTTACTACCCTCTGAGTAAAGAACCTACCTCTGAAATCTGCCCTATACCTATCACCCCTCAATTTAAAACTATTTCCCTTCGTGCTAGCCATCTCCATCTGAGGAAAAAGGCTCTCACTGTCCACCCTATCTAATCCTCTGATCATCTTCTATGTCTCTATTAAGTCACCTCTTAACCTTCTTCTCGCTAACGAAAACAGCCTCAAGTCCCTCAGCCTTTCCTCATAAGACCGTCCCACCATACCAGGCAACATCCTATTAAATCTTCTCTGCACCCTTTCCAATGTTTCCTACAATGCGGCGACCAGAATTGTACGCAATACTCCAAGTACGGCCGCACCAGAGTTTTGTACAGCTGCGACATGATCTCATGGCAACTGTACAAACTCTTAGGTTATTGAGTTGGACGATCAGCCATGATTGTAATGAGTGGTGCAGTATGCTCGATGGGCTGAATGGCCTCCTCCTGTTACTATCTTCTCTGTTTCTATGTATCATAAGGTTGAACCTTCCACACACCTGACAAAGGAACACCATTTCCAAAAGCTCGCGAGGTTACTATCAAATAAACTGGTTGGACTCTAACCTAGTGTTGTGAGACTTCTTGCTGGTGGTGTTCCACAGGGATCAGTGCTGGGACCTCTGTTGTTTGTAGTACATATAAATGATCTGGAGGAAAATGTGGGTGGTCTGATTAGTATATATAAAACTTTGGTTGGGCCACATTTGGAGTATTGCATGCAGTTCTGGTCACCACATTACCAGAAGGACAAGGGTATAGAAGCCTTGGAGAGAGTGCAAAGAAGGTTCACCGGGATGTTGCCTGGCCTTGAGGCTGTTGGCCATGAGTAGAGATTGAATAAACCAGGATTGTTTTCACTGGAAAGGCCGACGACGATCAGGAGACCTGATAAAGGTTCACAAAACTATGAGAGTCATAGACAGGGTGGATAGTCAGAGGCTTTTTCCTAGGGTAAAGTGTCAATTACAAAAGGATACAGGTTCAAGATGAGAGGGGGAAAGTCTAAGGGAGATGTGCGGGGAAAGTTTTTTATACGGAGAGTAGTGGGTGCCTGGAACGTGCTGCCAGAGGAGGTGGTGGAAGCAAGTACATTAGCAACATTTAAGAGGCATCTTGATGGGTACATGAATAGGGAGGGAATAGAGGCATACAGTCCGAGTAAGGACCGTAGTTTAGTCAGGGCATCATGACGGGTACAAGCTTGGAGGGCCGAAGGGCCTGTTCCTGTGCGGTACTTTTCTTTGTTTGTAAAATATTGTAAATATTCCCTTTGTGTCCCAGGATGTGTAGGCTAGGGGGATTAGAGGGGTAAATATGGGGGGCTGGGGGGGGGGGGAAGGTGGGGGGAGGGTTACAGAGTAAGCTTGGATAAGAGATGGGCTCGATGAGCTAATTGGCCTCCTTCTGCACTATTGGGATTCTATGTTTCTATGAAAAAGAGGGTTTACAGATGGAGGCAAATAGCAAGGCTAGGATATTAAATAAATGCACTTGTCTTTACCAAGGAGGAAAATGCTGCACATGTTATGGTGAAAGAAGCGTTGTTCCAGACACTTGAAGGGTATAAAATTGATAAAAAAAGGATAGGCTATGTATACTGAAAGTTGGGCAGGCACCAGGACTGGATAAGGCACGCCCAAGGATACTGAGAGAAGTAAGAGTGGAAATTGCAGAGTAAGTGCCATAATCTTACGTTGATTCAAGGAGGATGCCAGAGGACTGGAGAATTGCAAACGTCACACTCTTGTTCAAAAATGGGTGTAGAAATAAGCCCACCAATTATGGACCAGTTGGTTTAACATAAGTGGTGGGAGCAAACTTTTAGAAATTATATTTCAAGATAAAGTTAATAGTCACGTGGGCAAATGCCCATTCCACCAGCCTAAGGAATAACTAAGGAAAATCAGCATGGATTTGCTAAGGGTCGCATTCAACTAATTTGCTGGAATTATTGATAGGGTAACATAGAGTTGATGAGGATCATGAGGGTTGATGTGGTGTTAGGTTGAGTAACATGCTAAATTGCCCTTAGTGTCAGGAGGATTAGGAGAGTAAATACATGAGGTTATGGGGATAGAGTCTGGGTGGGATTGTGGTCGGTGGAGACTTGGTGGGCCAAATGGCTTCCTTCTGCGCTGTAAAATTCTACGATCCTATTCTATATGGTCTTACAAAAGGCATTTGATACTATGCCATACATCAGACCTGTGAACAAAGGTAGGGCTCAGGGAATAAATGGGACAGTAGCAATATGGATACAGAATTGGCTAACTGGCCTGAGACAAATAGTAATGCTGAATGGTTACTTTATGGATTGGAAGAAAGTTGAGCTTCTTAGGAATCAGTGTTAAGACACACATCCTAATATATATTAATGACCCACACGGGTCACAATTTCAAAACTTGTGGATGATAGGAAACTTGGAAGTATTGTGAACCAGGAGAGGGACACTGTAGAACTTCAAAAGGACAGAGGTAGGCTGGTGGAATGGGTGGACAAGTGGCAGATTAAGTTTAATGCAGAGAAGTGTTCCATTTTGATAGGAGAAGCATACAGATTTATGATAATGCTGTGCCTTTAAGAAATGTACTTGTGTCACGTTTCTTGTGCAGGATTTGTTTTAGAACATAGAACATAGAACATTACAGCGCGGAACAGGCCCTTCGGCCCACAATGTTGCGCCGGCCAGTCTTATTTTTAAAAAAAAACATTGACCCACTAATCTAAACCAATCCCTTTTCGTCCATAAACCTATCCACCAATCTCTTAAACGCCCCCAAACTAGGCGCAGTTTTGTTTTAGCAGTTTGTTTTATTACCGGTGCTGCTTTGTCTGTGCCTGATGGCTCATATTGTTACTACAGCAGCATAATTGACCTTAATTGCTGAAATATTTGTTTTAATCTGGAAGAATGCAGTTTTGTTACTTTAAGTGTTTTCCCTTGTTTTTTTTTCAGATAGTGCTTGATTAGATTGAGACGGAGAAATCATGTTACTGCATAGAATTGGGCCTATTCAGAGAAATCAAGTCACTTGTTGCTTGGAATAGTTAGAGAAAAGTGCCTCTCTTTCTCTCTCTGGATTTGGAGACTGCAATTTGCCAGGAAATAAATCTCTTTCTCTGGAGGCTGCTGTATGGGAGGCAGAAGACAGTTGTCTTTCCGTATCTGTCCAGAGGGGTTAAAAGGCTGGAAATGAAGCATCCATGTGAACATATCTATTTTTGTGCTACTTGAGGCTGAAGAAGAATGTACGTCTGTGGTGATATTGCTTACATTGGAACTATAGAAGTAACTACCTAATAAAAATTATATCTTGTCATGTTTAAATATTTCACTTGATAAAAGTTATGCTAATTTTTTTGTTAAATAAAGTCTGTTTCAATAAAAGCTTCCTAGTGGGTCATTCAAATCACACTTGGAGTGAAACATTCTATGCTTGCACTAATGCCAAGATAAAAAAATTGTTGGTGTCCCGGCTAACTTTATAACATATCTTTGAGTTTCTGATCTGGTTCCTCACAGGGATAATACAAAATATAGGGTACAATTCTAAAGCAGGTGCAGGGGCAGAAGAACATGGTTGTATAAGTGCATAAATCATAGTAGGTAGCAGGACAAGTTGAGAGAATGGTTGATTAACTATTTCGCATCCTGGGCTTTATCATTGGGACCTAAAGGACAAAAGCAAGAAAATAATATTACACCTGAATTGATAATTGGTTTGGCCTCAATTCAAATCCAAGTCAATCTGTGATAGAACATCTGTGGAGACAGAGACAGAGCAAGAGAGGGAAAGAAACAGTTAACATTTCATGGCAATGACTTTTCATCTAAACAGGATCCAAAATGAATCAGTGCGATAACATGAAAGCAGAGAAGAATCTGACAGGATCGATGCTGAAAGGTTATTTTCCTGGCTGAAGTATCCAGGAGTATGGGACCATCAACTCTGAATAAGAGGACTCAGATTGAGGAATGATTTTTTTTCACTCAGAGTGCTGGTCACCTTTGGAATTCTCTACTCCTGGGGATTGGGCACATTTGGAATTCCCTACCTCAGAGGGGTATGTATCTTTGGAATTCTCTATTTCCGGGAGTTGGGCACCTCTGGAATTCTCTACCTCAGAGGGTTATGTATCTTTGGAATTCTCTACATCCGGGAATTGGGCACCTTTGGAGTTCTCTCTTGAAATCTCCTCTGCAACTCTGGAATGCAATTACATCCTTTCTAAATGAGGTGACCACAACTGCACACAATTCTAAAGTTGTGGCCAAACTAATATTTTATATAGTTCCAGCATAACCTTCTGCTCTTATATTTTATACCTCAGCTAATATAGGAAAGGATTCCATTTACTTTCTTATTGACCTGACCTCGTATCTTCAAGGATTTGTAGACGTTCACTCCAAGGTCCCTCACTTCCGCTCCACCTCTAAGTATGCTCCCATTTATTGTCTATTCCTTTGCCCTGTTTGACCGCCCCAAATGCATCACCTCACACTTCTCTGGGTTGAATTTCATTTGGCACATTCCTGCCCACCTGACTAATCGATGTGCCCCTACACACTTCTGTCAGCACTGAGCACAACAAAACTGCGAAAGACAGTGAGATGGCTGATTCTGATATGGATCCTGGGATCTCCAGTGGCTGAAATGGTACCGTATTTTATTGCTTTCACTAATTGAAATCAAGCTATCAGCACTGGAATGTGAAGGATGAGCAACACTGTCAGGAATATCTCTTTATTCATTCGTGGAACAAGGCTGTCACTAGCTGGTCAGCGTTATTGCCAATCCCTGTTGCCTGAGGGCAGTTGAGCGTCAACCACATTGCTGTGGCTCTGGAGTCACATGTAGGCCAGACCAGGTAAGGATGGCAGATTTCCTTCCCTAAAGGACCTTAGTGAACCAGATGGGTTTTTTTCCAACAGTCGACATGGTTTCACAGTCATCAGTAGATTCTTAATTCCAGATATTTTTCATTGAACTCAAATTCCACCAGCTGCCATGGCAGGATTCGACCCCGGGTCCCCAGAATATTAGCTGAGTTATCTAAGTCCCTAGAATGTCACAGTGGCACAGTGGTTAGCACTGCTACCTCACAATACCAGGAACCCGGGTTTGATTCCCGGCTTGGGTCACTGTGCACAGTCTGCATGTTCTCCCAGTGCCTGCATGGGTTTCCTCTGGGGGCCCTGGTTTCCTCCCATGGTCCCAAAGACATGCTGGTTAGGTGCATTGGCCATGCTAAATTCTCCCTCAGTGCACCCGAAGAGGCTCCGGACTGAGGCAACTAGGGGATTTTCAAAGTAACTTTATTGCAGTGTTAATGTAAGTCTACTTGTGACACTAATCAAATAAACTTTAGAACATTAGTTGAGTCTCTGGGTAATACCTCTAGGCCAGCACCTCCCCATACCAGATGTAATCCTGCCTGTGGCATTCAGTGGTTTACTTACAGTCAGGCCAGGAAACCAAAAGGCTTCTGACTCAAGGTTGGAATGATGCTACATAGCAGCAAACCATTCAGTTGCTCAGGAAGATGACACAGAGGGTCCAAACTGAATCACTCTGATGACAGTGCAACGCAGAGTAAGCATCCTAAACCACAGCGAGCCAAAGTCTGTTATCCCACAACAGTTAAAAGTAAAGGTCTTTTTGTTCGAAAAGAGAAAGCATGCATTTGCCTAAACCCTATGAAGCCACATTATCACCATCATTTGTGTGGTTATCGGCCTTAATTTAGCTACATTGATTAAGGCCTATGAGGGAAACAAGTGTTAAGCTGTTAACTGAACCACTCAGAAAAACGGAGTAAAAACAGGAAATGCTGGAAAAATCCCGCAGCTCTGACAACATCTGTGGAAAGAGAAAAACAGACTTAATATTTCGACTCCAATGTGACTCTTCTTCAGTAAGAAGTCTCAGAACACCAGGCTGAAATCCAACAGGTTTATTTGGGAGCACAAGCTTTTGGAGTTCTGATCCTTCATTGTGAGTGATGATGAAGGAGTGGCACTCCTAAAACTCATGCTACCAAATAAACCAGTTGGACTTTAACCTGGTGTTGTGAGACTTCTTACTGTGCCTACACCAGTCCAACATCGGCATCTCCACATCATCTTCTTCAGAGCTTGTTATAATTCAGCAATCTTACACTCAGAGGAGTTAGAGTAACATTTCCTCGCCTTCTAATTTGTGTTTGCTGTGGCTCAGTGGCAGCTGTTTGTATGAGTCAGTAGGGTTGTGGGTTACAATTCGACTCTGCGAAACTGGAACACAGGCTGCGTATTCAGCTCAGGAGTCAGCGAGTGAATCACAACTCCATCTGCACACACAGGTTGGCACACAAGAATCCATGAAATTACTTAAAGAGGAGGAGGAATACTCTGGACAACAATTCCGGCAATGCTGGAGCATGATCCTAAAGGAAAAGAGTTTGAGATGAGTGTTGAAACACAGCCTGCAAAGTTAGCCTCCTATAACTGCCAACACTTGTCCAACATGGCACATGGCAGGATGTCCCACCATGAAATAACTGTCCCCCCCACCCCCACCGATGGATCTAATAGATGGTACACACTGCTGTCACTGCGCACCCATGGTGGAGGGACTCAGTGTTGAAAGTGGTGGGTGATTAAGCTGTTTGCTTTGTCCTGGATGGTGTCCAGCTTCTTGAGTGTTGTTGGAGATTCATTCAACCAGGCAAGTGGAGAGCATTCCATCACACTCCAAACTTGTGCCTTGCAGATTGTGGATAGGCTCAGGGAAGTCAGGAGGTGAATTATTCTTGGTATAGGATGATTAATGAGTTTATCATAGAAAAAAAATCAACACTTCAGCACCAGTCCAACATCTCAACGTAAGTAACCCATTTTATAATTTAGTGAAAATGACACTGAAAATAAATGCAGAACCATTTTCCAGTCATATGGGAATATAATAGCCAATTTCTCAGTAAATTGAAAACAGCCTTATTAAGGAGGCCATTTAGCCCATTGAATCTGCACCAACCAGACCAGAGAGAGTAGGAGGGAGCTAAAAAGGGGAATTAGAAGGGCGAAGAGAGGGCATGAAATGGCTTTGGCTGGTAGGATTAAGGAAAATCCGAAGGCATTTTATTCCTATATTAGGAGCAAGAGAGTAGTTAGAGGGAAAATTGGTCCTCTTAGGGACAAAAGTGGGGAGATATGTATTGAGTCAGAGGGAATGGGGGAGCTCCTGAATGAATACTTTGCGTCGGTATTCACGAAGGAGAGGGGTTCGGAATCGTGCGGTCTGTTAGAGGGAGCTGAGGATCAGCTGCAGGAAATATCTATTACGAGGGAGGAAGTGCTAGGGCTTTTAGGTAGCGTAAGGACGGATAAAGCTCCGGGGCCTGATGGTATTTATCCCAGGCTGCTTAGGGAGGTGAAAGATGAAATTGCTGGGCCTCTGGCGCAAATCTTTGTCTCTTCTTTGGACACAGGTGAGGTCCCAGAAGACTGGAGGGTAGCAAATGTGGTACCGCTGTTCAAAAAAGGTAGCAGGGATAACCCTGGAAATTATAGGCCGGTGAGTTTGACATCGGTGGTAGGGAAATTAATGGAAAAAGTACTTAGGGGTAGGATGTATGAGCATTTGGAGCGTTGCGGTCTGATTGGGGATACGTAACATGGCTTTGTTAGAGGGAGGTCTTGCCTTACGAATCTGGTGGAATTCTTTGAGGAGGTGACAAAAACGGTTGACGATGGGAGAGCCGTTGATGTCATCTATATGGATTTCAGTAAGGCGTTTGACAAAGTCCCTCATGGTAGGCTGGTAGAAAAGGTTAAGGCGCATGGGATACGAGGTCAGGTAGCTAGGTGGATTGAGAACTGGCTGGGTAATAGGAGACAGAGGGTAGTTGTGGAGGGGACTTTGTCCGGCTGGAGGCCAGTGACCAGTGGTGTGCCGCAGGGCTCAGTACTGGGACCTCTCCTCTTTGTAGTCTACATAAATGACTTGGAAGAGAGCGTACGTGGTGTGATCAGCAAGTTTGCTGATGACACCAAGATGGCAGGGTTGGCGGGTACTGAAGTGGATTGTGAGGTGATACAACAGGATATAGATAGGTTGGTGCATTGGGCAGATAGGTGGCAGATGGAATTTAATCCTGACAAATGCGAGGTGATGCATTTTGGAAGGAATAATGTAGAGAGGAGTTATGTGATTAAAGGTAGACAAATTAGGAGTATAGAAACACAGAGGGACCTGGGAGTGCACGTTCACAAATCCATGAAGGTTGCGACACAAGTGGAGAATGTTGTCAGGAAGGCTTATGGAATGCTAGCCTTTATAGGAAGGGGTATAGAGTATAAAAGCTGCCGTCTAATGCTTCAGTTGTATAGAACGTTGGTTAGACCGCATTTAGAGTACTGTGTCCAGTTCTGGTCACCTTACTACCGGAAGGACGTGGAGTCTCTGGAAAGGGCGCAGAGGAGGTTTACCAGGATGTT
Organism: Carcharhinus amblyrhynchos; assembly: GCF_965287045.1. Classification (NCBI taxonomy): domain Eukaryota; kingdom Metazoa; phylum Chordata; class Chondrichthyes; order Carcharhiniformes; family Carcharhinidae; genus Carcharhinus; species Carcharhinus amblyrhynchos. Next base: position 17,009,822 of record NC_137324.1, read on the forward strand.
GCCTGGCATGGAGGGGTTGGGTTATGAGGAAAGGTTGGAGAAACTGGGACTATTCTCCTTGGAAAGACGGAGATTGAGGGGGGACATGATAGAGGTACATAAGATACTGAAGGGAATAGACAGGGTCAATAGTGAGAGACTGCTCCCTAGATTGGTTACAAATACAAGAGGACATGATTTAAGGGTGAGGGGGAAGAGGTATAATTTGGATATGAGAGGAAGGTTCTTTACGCAGAGAGTAGTGGGGGTATGGAACGCGCTACCGAGTGGGGTGGTGGAGGCGGGAACGTTGGACTCGTTTAAGGTTCAGTTAGATAGGCACATGAGTGAAACGAGGATGGAGGGTTATGGTAGGGGTTATTGAATAAGGGTTAGAACCTCGGGAGACACCGGAAAGGCAGGCTTGTGATTAACGTTTTTGTCTTTTCACTCCGCAGGTGGAGGTCCACCTCATTGTCAAACGAGGGGCATGCACACGGTGGGTCGTGCGTGGGCTGCTCCTGGAGGTTCCGGGAGTGGCCTAGTACTTCGTGTCGGTGTGTGTGCTTGATCCTGGACCGGTAGACGGGCGCCGCAACAGCTCGGTGACTAGCACTGCTGGCTGTGCAGATACATGGATTTGGGCCTGTGTCTGTGGGAGTTTGCGCATTCTCCCTGTGGATGCGTGGGTTTCCTCCGGGCGCTCCGGTTTCCTCCCACACCCCAAAGATGTGCTCTTAGGCTGATTGGTTTTTACCAAATTGACACTATTCTCCCCTGAATCTGGCTAAGTCAGGGGTTCTATTCGTAGACACGCAGGGTAGAATAGGTGTAGGGTGATGCGGCGGCGTGGGCTCGTTGGGCCGAAGGGCCTGTTTCCCGTGCTGGGTTGTTCTTTGTTCTTTGTTTAACCACAATCCCACCCAGGCCCTATCCCTGGAAACCCACATACTTACCCTGCTAATTCCCCTGACACTGAGAACAAAACAGAGAACAAAGAACGACGAGCAAAGAAAATTACAGCACAGGAACAGGCCCTTCGGTCCTCCAAACCTGCACCGACCATGCTGCCCGACTTAACTAAAACCCCCTACGCTTCCAGGGACAATATCCCTTTATTCCCATCTTATTTATGTACTTGTCAAGACGGCCCTTAAAACTCACTATCTTATCCGTTTCCACTACCTCCCCCAGCAACAAGTTCCAGGCACCCACCACTCTCTGTGTAAAAAGCCTGCCTCGTACGTCTCCTTTAAAATTTGCCCCTCGCACCTTAAACCTATAGCCCCTAGAAATTGACTCTTCCACCCTGGGAAAAAGCTTCTGACTATCCGTTCTGTCCATGTCCCTCATAATCTTGTAGACTTCTATCAGGACTCCCCTCAACCACCATCGTTCCAGTGACTACAAACCAAAGTTTCTCCAACCCCTCCCCATAGCTAGTGCCCTCCATACCAGGCAATGTCGTGGTAAATTTTTTCTGTACCCTCTCCAAGGCCTCCACATCCTCCTGGTAGAGTGGAGATCAGGGCAGTGTTGTTGCATGCATGGACTTTCGTAAAGCCTTCGATAAGGTTCATCATGGTAGGTTGATGCAGAAGATGAAGTCATATGGGATCTGAGGTGAGCTGGTAAGTTTGGTACAAAACTGGCTCAGGCACAGAAAGTAGAGTAACAGTGGCAGGGTACTTTCCTAACTGGAGGCCTGTGACAAGTGGGGTTCCAAAGGATCAATGTTGTTTGTAATATATATGAATGATTTGGAGGAAAATGTAACTGGCCTGATCAGTAAATTTGCAGATGATACAAAAATTGGGGAGTAGCAGATTGTCAGAGGATACAGCAGGATATAAGTCGGCTGGAGGCCTGGGCCAAAAGACTGCAGATGGAATTTAATCCGGACAAATGTGAGGTGATGCGATTTGGGAGGTCTACTACAGAAGGAAAGGATACAGTAAATGGTAGAGCCCTTAGAAATATTAGCATACAGAGAAATCTACGCATGCGGATCCACAGTACCCTGAAGGTGGCGACTCAGGTGGACAAGCTGGTCAAGAAGGTACATTGCATGCTGGCCTTCATCGATCGGCACATTGAGTGTAGGAATTGGAAAATCATGTTGCAGCTGTATAAGACTTTGGTTAGGCCACACTTGGAGTATTGTGTACAATTCTGGTCACCACACTACCGGAAGGATGTTGATGCATTGGAAAGGGTTCAGAAGAGACTTACCAGGATGTTGCCTGGTTTGGAGGACTATGGACTATGAAGAAAGGTTGAACAAACTTGGATTGTTTTCATTGGAGTGCCAGAGGATGAGGGGGGACCCGATAGAGGTTTACAAGATTATGATAGGCTTAGATAGAGCGGATAGTCAAAATATTTTTCCCAGGGTCAAGTGATCAATTATTCGGGGGCATAGGTTGAAAGTGAGGGGGGGAAAAGTTTAAAAGAGATGTAAGAGGCAAGTTTTTCACACCGAGGGGGTGAATGCCTAGAACAGCTTTGCCGGAGGAGGAAGTGAAAGCAGATTCCATAGCAACGTTCAAAAGGCATCTGGATAGATGCATGAATGGGCAGGGAATAGAGGGATAATAGACCACATAGAGGCAAGAAAATATTAGATTAGATGTGCATCTATGTCAGCCTGGCCCCAAGGGCCTGTTCCTATGTTACTCTGTTCTTTGATCCTTGTTCTTTTCTCTTTATGCTCTGAATTCCTCCTGTATTCCAAATATGTGCAGGTTGAGTGGATTGGCCATGCTAAATTGCACCTTAGAATCCTAGGATGTGTAGGTTAGATGCATTAGCCGTGGTAAATATGTGAGGTTACAAAGGTAGGACTGGGGAGAGGGACTGGGTAAGAAACTCTGTCAGAGAGTCCGTTCTGCCTCAATGGGCCGAATGGCCTCATCTGCGCTTTAAGGATTCTATGATTCAATGAAATGAGTCAAAGTAAGGAGGAGAATCAAACAGAGATTTTCCATTGAGGATACTTCAGGGGTGTCCAGTCATTCTCAATCCCCTCAGTCCATGACCCCATCAGCTCCGGCCACTCAGGCCAAGGAGAGTGCCTCATAACAGCAGATCCAAAACTGTGCCTCCACAAACAGGGCATATATAGACACAAACTCAATTTACAAGATAACGGTTGGAATACGAGTCTTTACAGGTTATAAAATGTTAAAGGTACAGACAATGTGAATGGAGAGAGGGTTAAGCACAGGTTAAAGAGATGTGTATTGTCTCCAGCCAGGATAGTTAGTGAGATTTGCAAGCCCAGACAAGTGGTGGAGGTTACAGATAGTGTGACATGAACCAAGATCCCAGTTGAGGTCGTCCTCATTTGTACGGAACTTGGCTATCAATTTCTGCTCAGCGATTCTGCATTGTTATGTGTCATGAAGGCTGCCTTGGAGAACACTTGCAGGAAGATGAGAGGCTGAATGCCTGTGACTGCTGAAGTGTTCTCCAACAGGAAGATATCGCTCTTGCCTGGTGATTGTTGAGCAGTGTTAGAACCATAGAACCATAGAAAATTACAGCTCAGAAACAGGCCTTTTGGCCCTTCTTGTCTGTGCCGAACCATTTTTTGCCTAGTCCCACTGACCTGCACTTGAACCATATCCCTCCACACCCCTCTCATCCATGAACCTGTCCAAGTTTTTCTTAAATGTTAAAAGTGACCCCGCATTTACCACTTTATCTGGCAGCTCATTCCACACTCCCACCACTCTCTGTGTGAAGAATCCCCCCCCTAATATTCCCTCTAAACTTTTCTCCTTTCACCCTCAACCCATGCCCTCTGGTTTTTTTCTCCCCTACCTCAGTGAAAAAAGCCTGCTTGCATTCAGTCTATCTATACCCATCAAAATCCTGTATACCTCTATCAAATCTCCCCTCATTCTTCTATGGTCCAGGGAATAAAGTCCTAATCTATTCAATCTCTCTCTGTAACTCAGCTTCTCAAGTCCCGGCAAAATCCTTGTGAACTTTCTCTGCACTCTTTCAATCTTATTTACATCCTTCCTGTAACTGGATGATCAAAACTGCACACAATACTCTAAACTTGGCCTCACCAATGCCTTATATAACCTTCATTCATCCATTGTCATAGCATCTGCATGGTCTCCCCAATGTACCATGCCTCGGGACATCCTTTCCTGCAGTGTGCTCCAAAAGCTTGTGGCTTGTGCTACCAAATAAACCTGTTGGATTTTAACTTGGTGCTGTGAGATTTCTTACTGTGCTTACCCCAGTCCAGCACTGGTGTCTCCACATCATGAGAAGGTCATCACAGACAACAGGCGCAATAGTCACCATGAGTGCGCAATTGCTATATATATAACACACCTTTGCAAATGCACTTAAATTTTATGATCCAATGTCTCAGGATGTGAATGCCTCTTGTATCTGGTTCTACGTCTGTTTTACTTCAAGGGTGACCTAAGCACCCACTTCTTGTCTGCCTTTGTGACTCTCATGTTCATATTCTGTTGAGCAAAATCATGTTAGTCACTCACCCCCTGTGTCACCTCAGGAAGATGTGTTAACCCAGAGCCTGAAAGTGTAAGTAGATGGTGAAACACTTCTCTAAGTCTTGCAACACATGATTAAATAATGTGTGCTCCTGTGTCTTCGAAGATATGGCATCTAATCTTGTGGCATCAGCACTGAGCTGTGTCCCTTGTGGGTGTGAAAGCACATTTCCTGGGTGAATTATGTTTACCGCAGCCAAGTTGACTAAGCATTCTCCAAGGCGGCCTTCACGACACACGACAGCGCAGTCGCTGAGCAGAGACTGATAGCCAAGTTCCGCACACATGAGGACGGTCTCAACAGGGATCTTGGGTTCATGTCGCACTATCTGTAACCCCCATGACTTGCCTGGGTTTGCAAAACCTCACTTACTGTACTGTCTGGAGACAATACACATCTCTTTAAACTGTGATCAGTGCTCCTTCCACTCACATTATCAGCCACTTCAGGTCTTGAACAGCAGGTTAGGTGTAAGGATTCGCATTTTAATCAGTAATCTCTAAACTGTCTGTGCTTTATATGCTCTGTCTGAGGCCAGAACTCTCCATTCACCTGACGAAGGGGGTAACCCCGAAAGCTAGTGAGTATATTATCAAATAAATAGGTTGGACTAAAACCTGGTGTTGTCAGACTTTTTACTGGTGAAAAATTGCCATGTGCTGATGGCAAAGACTGCATGTAGTTGACCCCGGTTGTGTGTAAGTGTGCTGCCATTCACATTGCACATATTCAGAATTCCCTGCTGATCATTCCAACACTGATTCCCTCATTATCCTTGAGATTTACTGGTCCCTGGTTGAGTGATGAGCTGCTGGAGATGTGTAACTGTTTGGGAATGGTTTTCTGGTCACTTCCATGCATCTAAGAGAAAGGAGAAATGCATACTTATCACCTTATGTGGACCTTACTCTTGCCGGAATCTAGTAGGAGTCAAATGGCTCAGTTCATGTTTTTGGTAATTTCAAAACAACCACAGATCCAGTATGTTGAGCTGATCAATATCCACTTCCCTTAACTGAACATTTTGGTAGCACAGTGGCACAGTGGTCAGAACTGGCTATCACAGCGGTTAGCACAGTGCCAGGTACCTAGGTTTGATTCCCAGTATGGGTACTGTCCTTGTGGAGTTTGCACATTCTCCCTGTGTCTGTGTGGGTTCCTCAGGTGCTCCCTTTTCCCCACAGTTCAAAAATGTGTGGATTAGGTTGATTGACCATACTAAATTATCCCTTCAGGGGGATTACCTAAGATAAATGCATGGTGTTCTGGCGATAGAGTCTGAGTGGGATTGTTATCGGTGCAGACTCAATGGGCCGAATGGCTCCTTCTGCACTGTAGGAGTTCTATGATTATATGATTTTGTTTGCTGGGTTATCAGGTGGGCAGAAATTCAACATGATTGATCTTTCACATGCATTTTTACAGAGGAATATAGCTACCAGATCTCAGCCATAGCTTACCATCATTACTCATAAAGGTCTATTTTATCATAAAAGATTTCAGAATAAAATTGGCAGCATCCCTGTTCCAAAGATCTTAAGTAGTTCAGATCTTAAGTAGTTTCTCTGGTGTATAATGTTAAATGGATTTTATTCTAATTTCAGGGTCCAGTGAACAATGGCACTTGAATAATGTAGAAGCAAGAATAGAAAATCTTCAAGCACATGGTTGGTGTATCCAGAAAGTGAGGTTTGACTTTTTTCAGATGCCAGTCCAGTATTTTGGTCATGTTATTGATATTAAAGGCCTACATAAAACAACTAAAAATATATATGCTATTTTAGAAGCACCATGTCCAACAAATGTGACACATTCTAGGATTAGTAAATTATTATAGCATGCTTCTTGTTATTTGTTCCTAACTTACCTACATAATTGTAGCCATTACATAATTTATGTGTGAAGCAGTCATGGGACGAGACGACAGAATGTGAGAAAGCATACTAGGATGTCAAAGAGACTTTGCAGAAGTCTGAAGTATTAGTTAATTCTAATCCAAAACTACCATTATTATTCGCTTGTGACACTTCACCTTATGAAGTGGGGACAGTAGCTTTACATTTGGAAAAGTAGGACCAATAGCTTTTGCTTTGTATACTCTGACTTGTATTGAATTCAACTATATTCAGCTGGGAAAAGAAGCAATGAGCATAATTTTTAGTGTACAAAGGTTTCATCTTATATATTCATCATTTCACATTATTGACTGATAGACATGGACATAGAAACTAGAAGCAGGAGTAGGCCACTCGGCCCTTTGAGCCTGCTCTGCCATTCATTTTGATCATCAAATTCAATATCCTGATTTCCCTCTTTCCCCCATATCCCTTGATCCCTTTAGCCTCAAGAGCCAAATCTCATCATTGACTCCTAACTACTATTTTTGGGCCATATAAATGCATCCTATCATTAGCCGCTAGCCAATTGTAAAGGTGGCCACTGATGTTATTTGAACTCTCCTTTGATGTGAAATATCATCAATTAGTGTTCTGTGCCAATGCTCACACTTACCTTTACTTATTGAGTAGATACCACCAAACAGTTTTACTAATATTCTTTAGCCTTCACTCATAGATCATTTGTCTGTGACAGCTTCTCAAGTTCAGAGATATAACAGAAATGATCCTGTATGGAGAAGAGATTGAACATAAGAACATAAGAACATAAGAAATAGGAGCAGGAGTAGGCCATCTAGCCCTTCGAGCCTGCCCCGCCATTCAATAAGATCATGGCTGATCTGTCGTGGCTCAGTTCCACTTTCCCGCCCTCTCCCCATAGCCTTTAATCCCCTCTCTTATCAAGAACCTATCAACCCGCTTCTTAAAAATATTTAGCGAGGCAGCCTCCACCACTTCAACGGGCAGAGAACTCCAGAGATTCACCACCCTTTGAGTGAAGAAGTTCCTCCTCAACTCCGTTCTAAACCGCCTCCCCTTTATCTTGAGGCTGTGCCCCCTAGTCCTACTGTCTTTTTTGAGCGGGAAGAGTCTCTCCACCTCTATCCTATCCATCCCATTCATCATCTTATACGTCTCAATGAGATCTCCCCTCATTCTTCTAAACTCCAACGAGTACAAGCCTAGTTTATTCAGCCTCTCCTCATAGCTCAATCCCCTCAACTCCGGTATCAGCCTAGTAAACCTCCTCTGCACTCCCTCCAGGGCCAAAATATCCTTGCGCAGGTGCGGTGCCCAAAACTGCACACAGTACTCCAGCTGGGGCCTCACCAATGCCCTATACAGCTGCAGCAAGACCTCCCTACTTTTATATTCAATCCCCCTCGCTATGAAGGCCAGCATCCCATTCGCCTTCCTGACCACCTGCTGCACCTGCAAGCTGGGTTTTTGCGACTCATGCACAAGGACCCCGAGGTCCCTCTGCACCGTCGCCTGCTGCAGTTTTTCGCCACGTAAGTAATAGTCCTTCCTACCATTCTTCCTACCAAAGTGGACCACCTCACACTTGCCAACATTAAATTCCATTTGCCATTTCCTGGCCCATTCGCCCAGCCTATCTAGATCCTTCTGCAGACTCTCCACACCCTCCGCACAATTTGCCTTTCCCCCAATCTTGGTGTCATCAGCAAATTTCGACACCCTGCACTCGGTTCCCTCCTCCAAATCATCTATATAAATGGTAAATAGCTGAGGCCCCAGCACCGACCCCTGGGGCACCCCACTAGTCACCAACCGCCAATCCGAATAGCACCCATTGACCCCCACTCTCTGCCTCCTATTTGACAACCAATCCTCTATCCACGCTAACACCCTACCCCCAACTCCATGTCCCCTGACCTTCTGCAATAACCTCTTGTGAGGTACCTTGTCAAACGCCTTCTGAAAATCCAGAAAGACCACATCCACCGGCTCTCCTCTATCCACTGCCCTAGACACATCCTCATAGAACTCCAGTAAATTTGTCAGACACGACTTCCCTTTAATGAAACCGTGTTGCGTCTGCCCTATCAAGCAATTCCCTTCAAGATGCCTCGCAATTTCCTCCTTAATGACGGATTCTAACATTTTACCTACCACAGACGTTAAACTAACCGGCCTATAATTCCCCGCCTTTTGCCTGGCACCCTTCTTAAACAACGGCGTAACATTAGCCGTTTTCCAATCTTCCGGCACTCCCCCGGAATCCAGCGACGTCTGGAAAATAACCACCAAGGCATCCACTATAACCTCCGCCATTTCTTTCAGAACCCTCGGATGCATTCCATCCGGTCCTGGGGACTTGTCCACAATCAGCCCCTCCAGTCTGTCGAGCACCACCTCTCTAGTAACAGTAATGTCATTAAGACCCTCCAGTCCTACCACCTTTCCATCGCTAACACCCGGCAAATTATTCACGTCCTCCTCCGTGAAGACCGAAACAAAAAAGTTATTCAAGACCTTAGCCATATCCCCATCCCCTACCACTAGCTCCCCTTTCTCATCCCCTAAAGGACCAACGTTCACCCTAGCCAGCCTCTTCCTTTTTATATATTTATAAAAACTCTTGCTATCCTTTTTTATATTAAGTGCTAGCCCAGCTTCATAGCTTCTCCTACCCTCCTTTATCAACTTCTTTGTCAATCTTTGTTGACATTTAAACCTTTCCCAATCCTCTTCTCGCCCACTGCTCTTAGCTACTCTAAATTTCTCCACTTTTAATTTAACACTTTCCTTCACCTCCTTCGTTATCCACGGCTTATTACCTCTCCTCCTACTGTCCTTTTTGACCATCGGAATAAATTTCTGCTGAGCACCAAGAAAGATCTCCTTAAAGATCCTCCACTGCTCCTCAGCAGACCTACCTTCCAACGCGCTCCCCCAGTCCACATTCGCCAATTCTTCTCTCATCCTACCATACTCCCCTCTATTCAAACAAAGGACGCGTGTCCAGGAACCCACTTTCTCCTCCTCCATCTGCAACAGAAACTCCACCATGCAATGATCACTCTCTCCAAGAGGATCCTTCACCGCAAGGTCCCTAATTCTACCCGCCTCATTACATAGCACCAGATCCAAGATAGCTCGCTCCCTCGTCGGCTCCAACACACACTGTTCCAGGAAATTATCCCGGCAGCATTCCAAGAACTCCTCCTCGAGCCCACCTCGTCCAACATGGGTCGACCAATCAATATGCAGATTGAAATCTCCCATAACTACTGCCGTCCCATTCCTGCACGCCGCACTTATTTGCGCGTTAACAGCCCGCCCCACCTCCAGATCGTTATTTGGGGGCCTATAGACGACACCCACCAGCGTCTTCCTCCCTTTGCTGTTCCTAATCTCCACCCACAATGATTCCACTTTCTGCTCTTTGGCTCCGATATCATCCCTTGCTACCACCTTGATACTATCCTTAATCAGCAGAGCTACGCCACCCCCTCTTTCCTCCTGCCTATCCTTCCTAAACACTTGATAGCCCTGTACATTCATCTCCCAGTCCCTGTCACCTTGCAGCCACGTCTCTGTAATGGCCACCAGATCGTATCCATTTGTGTCGATCTGCGCCACCAGCTCATCCACTTTATTCCGAATGCTTCGTGCATTCAGATAAAGCGCTTTCATCCCAGCCTTCACCTGGACCCTATTTGCCATAACACCACCAATTGGGACATCCTCGGCCTCTTCCCTTACCTGTACCCTATCCTTAACTTTAGACCTCGTAGCGTCACCTACCCTCGCACCCTCCCCCCCCCTAATTAGTTTAAAGCCCTGTCTACAGTCCTCTTTACTCGATTCGCCAACACTCTGGTCCCAGCACGGTTCAGTGCATATGGTATTGAAAGGAACAGTACCTGGAAAGCATTGTATACATTGGGCTAGACTGACCAAGGGTCAGGGAGTTGTGAACTCACGTAAAAGAACTGCTCAATTACAAATAAAATTCTTCTTCTTAAAGAATTACTAGCCCAGTGACATTGCCACTCTTACCCCCAACAGGTTCAAGAACACTCAAGGAGCCGATCTTGGTGTCTCCAGATACTTTTTTAAAAAAACTTTGTTGAAGGAGGTGAGAATAATTAGAGGAAAGAATGTTTTTCACTTAATCTCCTGGAGCTGTATTATTGCTAGACTATTAATCCAGAAACTCAGCTAATGTTCTGAGGACCTGGGTTCGAATCCCGCCACGGCAGATGGTGGAATTTAAATTCAAATAAAATAATCTGGAATTAAGAATTTACCAATGACAATGAAACCATTGTCACTTGTCGGAAAAACCCATCTGGTTCACTAACAAAGTTTATTTATTAAAGTTTGTTTATTAGTCAGAAGTAAGGCTTACATTAACACTGCAATGTAGTTACTGTGAAATTCCTCTAATTTCCTTTAGGGAAGGGAATCTGCTGTCCTTACCTGGGCTTGGCCTACATCTAACTCCAGAGCCTGTCCACTGAACAAGAGCAAATAGGGAGGGGCAACAAATGCTGGACAGCCAGCAACACCCATGTGCCAAGAATAAAAAAAGTGTCAAGAACTTTTCACTTGTAATCTACTGCATATTAAATATACAAACCACATTTGTATTGTCACATCACAGAAACTGCTGCAGTTAATGGATGAAAAAGTGAAAAAGTTCCCCTTCATTCCATGCTTGTTGAACTGAGGTTTCACTGCGATGGAGCAGGAGTAGGCCATCTAGCCCTTCGAGCCTGCCCCGCCATTCAATAAGATCATGGCTGATCTGAAGTGGAACTGAGCCACGACAGATCAGCCATGATCTTATTGAATGGCGGGGCAGGCTCGAAGGGCTAGATGGCCTACTCCTGCTCCTATTTCTTATGTTCTTATGTCTTGTGGGGGATTGGGGATGTACTGATGTTATTGAAAGAATATTCTTAATAGACTGTAGACTCACTCCTGATGGAGTCATAAGGTTTTACAACTTACACTTTGGTTATTTTTTCTCGTAGTTTATTTTTTATGGCGTATTAATCTTCTGAAGGTGAGGTAGGCCCATTCTCCACATTAATCAGCTTTTTTGTGTCTTTTATGAACATGCCTGGCTGCAGTTATAACCTTAGCTCAATAATAAAAGTCATGATCAAACGAACTAGTGATCTTTCCTGTCTTTCACGATATCTTGATAGTTCAGTGTCCTGTTATTTTTATACTCACAAGCTTTTTGGAATTGCATATTTTTCTCTGGTTGTGCCTCTGTAAAATATCATCTCATTAGAACTTGGACTTGTTTAAGGTTTACTTAGATAGGCACATGAACGAAACAGGGATGGAGGGTTATAGGAGACAGTTTTAAATAAGGGTCAGAGCCTCGGGACGTTCCTGGAAATCTAATGCTACATGTGTTGATGTTTTGTCTCTTTTACTCTGCAGGTGTGTCGGTCCACCTTGTTGTCTAACGAGGGGCATGCACACGGTGGATCGTGCATGGGCTGTTCTTGGGTGTTTCGAGAGTGGCCTAGTACTTTGCGTCGTTTGTGTATGCTTAAAACTGAACCAGCAGATGGGCACCACAACAGCTCGGTGACTATCACTGCTAGCTGTGCAGATACATGGATTTGGGCCTGTGTCTGTGGGAGTTTGCGCATTCTCCCTGTGGTTGCGTGGGTTTCCTCCGGGTGCTCCGGTTTCCTCCCACACTCCAAAGATGTGCTCTTAGGCTGATTGGTGTAACAAATTGTCCCTAAATTATTCTCCCCTGAATTTGGTTTCCAATGGGGGGTACCATAAGCGTAGACACAAGTCAAGGGAGGTGTAGGAAAATTACATTGTTAAGATGGCGGCGCGGGCTCGTTGGGCCAAAGGGCCTGTTTCCCGTGCGGTGTTGTTCTTTGTTCTTTGTAGAAAGATCCATATTGTTTTATTTACAACCTCAAAATTTCCTGATGCATTTTACAGTTAATGAGGTACACAGAAACCACAAGAGAGACAACAGATAATTTATCCGCAGAAAACCCCTCACATTGACTGTCTTTTATTGTTGGTGGTTGAGAAAGCAGAGTTACGCACACGCACACACACACACAGGCACACACACAAATCTTCCTCAATGATTTAAAACATAGAACATAGAAAAACTACAGCACAAACAGGCCCTTCGGCCCACAAGTTGCACCGATCATATCGCTACCTACTAGGCTTACCTATAACCCTCAATTCTATTAAGTCCCATGTACTCATCCAGAAGTCTATTAAAAGACTCTATCAAATTTGCCTCCACCACCACCGACGGCAGCCGATTCCACTCATCCACCACCCTCTGAGTGAAAAACTTACCCCTGACATCTCCTCTGTACCACTCCCCATCACATTAAACCTGCGTCCTCTCGTAGCGACCATTTCAGCCCTGGGAAAAAGCCTCAGAGAATCCACCCAATCAGTACCTCTCAACATCTTATAAACCTCCATCAGGTCACCTCTCATCCTTCGTCTCTCCAAGGAGAAAAGACCTAGCTCCCTCAACCTATCCTCATAAGGCATGCCACCCAATCCAGGCAACATCCTTGTAAACCAGGCAACATCCTTGTAAATATAATTTAATATATTATGATGCATATCATTGTGAACAAGACCCCCAGGAATGGGACACTTTCAAGAGATCATCAGATTGACATATGAGGAGCGTTGGGGGAAGTCTGAGTCTATACTCGATAGAGATAAGAAGGATGAGAGGGGAAATCTATTGAAACTTACAGAATACTGAAAGGTCTGGATAGAGTGGATGTGGGGAAGATGTGCCCATTATTAGGAGAGACTAAGATCTGAAGGCACAGCCTCAGAGTAAAGGGACGACCCTTCAGAACTGAGATGAGGAGGAATTTGTTCAGCCAGCGGGCGGAGAATCTATGGAATTCATTGCCACAGAAGGCTGTGGAGACTAAGTTGTGGAGTGTATTTAAGACAGAGGTAGATAGGTTCTTGATTGTTAAGGGATGAAAGGTTATGGTGAAAAGACAGGAGAACGGGGTTGAGAAACATAACAGCTGTGATTGAATGGCAGAGCAGACTCGATGGGTCAAATGATCTAATTCTGCTCCAATATCCTATGATCTTATGATTTATCTCCTAGAATTTGCCTAATCATCCTTGGCTCAATTGTGCCACTTTCTGGGCTGAATTTCTCCCTGGACGTGAAGAACCTAACATTGTGGGTGCCAAGCCCGCACTGCCCTATGGTGCAGGTTTATAGGAAGTGACATAAAAATTAGTACATCCACATCCACTGTGGGCAGTGGAACAGACACATTGGTGGGTTGATGGGCAGATATGAAGGAATGGTTAGGTGAATGCCACTGAGGAAGAGAGAGAGAGATCTCAGTGTCTCGGAACAAAGCTTCACATGACGGGATCCAGAGAGAGTATTAAAAAAAAAGAGACAAAACTGAATGATCTCAGGGTGGTGAGCAGAGCCCTGCACAAGAATAGCATTAGCTATGATTGGCCTTGTGTCCCACAAATGCCAGTAGTTCATCGGGCCTTAGTTAACCCTTTGACTTTCTGCCAAGAAGCTGCCCCTGAAGCATTACCACTCCCATCGCTCTCAGAAAATGATCCTTAACTGAGGCCTTATTTACTTTGATTGCCCCTCCGTTGAGTGAGTGATGCTCCGCCCCTGGGAAACACAGTTGGAGACAAGACCACACTGGGGATCCATGTTGATGGGCATTCCACTACTTCCCAGTCCCCCCAGCCCCTGGTGTCCAGTCCTGCCTCCATAGTAGTGTATTGAAAATTGCATTGTGCATTTTACCCACTTGAGTCTGCCATTCACATGTGGCAAATGGAATCTGCTGCAAAGAGATAGTAAAGGATCGTAGTTTAACAGCTTATGTGGTTCTAATTCTAAATGTACGTCACTGGCCAACTACATAACTCTTTCTGTCCCAAGAACTTCATACACTGTGTTGTGATATTGTGTGCATACCATTGTAATGTAAAGGTGCTTGGCAGAACAAGGGTTAATGTGAGGCTGGCGAATAACACTGTCCACAGTACAATGTAAAGGAGCTTATGTTTAAATATACAAGGTTTAAGATCATCTCATTGAGTCAGTTAAAAAAAAAACCATTGTACAATATATGGGAGCTGCAAATAATGTCATAAACACATGGGAGCCTAGAAAACACAAAAGACTAACATGCATGTACAACAGGAAATTAGGAAAGCAAATGGTACATTGACTGTTGATTATAAGGGTTGAGAGGATGAGAATATGCAATGCAATGGCAGAGGGCTTTGTCAATACCAAAACTGTACAGATTTGGCATTCCTAATGAAAGGTATAATTTCCCTAGTGAGGGTTCAATAAACGTTCCTGGGATTCCTGGAATAAGAATGTTGCCCTTTGAAGAAAGATTGAATATAAGAACATACAAACATAAGTACTAGGAGCAGGAGTGGGCCATCTGGTCCCTCGAGCCTGCTCCACCATTCAATAAGATCATGGCTGATCTTTTCATGGACTCAGCTCCACTTACCCGCCCGCTCACCATAACCCTAAATTCCTTTACTGTTCAGAAATCTATCTATCTTTCCCTTAAAAGCATTCAATGAAGTTGCCTCAACTGCTTCACTGGGCAGGTAATTCCATAGATTCACAACCCTTTGGGTGAAGAAGTTCCTCCTCAACTCATTCTTAAATCTGTTCCCAAAGTCCGAAAGATGTGCTGGTTAAGTGCACTGGCCATGCTAAATTCTCCCTCAGTGTACCCGAACAGGCACAGGAGTGTGGCGACCAGAGGATTTTCACAGTAACTTCAATGCAGTGTTAATGTAAGCCTGCTTGTGTCACTAATAAAAAACATTAAGGGGCAACATGGCCCATTCTTTATTCCAACACACGACTGAATGCCTTCTGTTCTTCCCATTTAACCTTAGCTCTGGAATCTCCAATGGTACCAGCACCCACAGATGTTTGGCAATCTTGCTTCATTTTTCCCATTTCTCTCCACTTTTTAAAAAGTCTCTCCTGACTTCTGACCTCCAACTGAAGAGATAGTCAGCAGGAGGTGATACTGATATATCATTGAGTATTTAAAACTTCACGCTCCCAAAATAGAAGGAATTAAAATTAATTCCAAGCCCATGCCTACGTGCTTACATCAATGGATTTTACTACTTGCTGAGCATGTAAATGAGAACATTTCTCTGCTGTTGCAGGGACCAAGTAAGAATAGAAATTGGAACATTGGGGATAATACTGTCTGGTCACATCTTGGACAAAATGAGAACATTACAATTAATCTCACAGACAAGCATTCTCAGTTCATCAATTTATGTTCAGATGATGAATTTTAAAAACCTTTTCTTTTGTCGTTAAATTCTTTCAAGCTTTGTGTCCAGCCTTTCCATGTGTTTATCAAATCAGGCTTGTTAATGCTGAGGAATGACGTCAACATTGAATGCTCCCAGAACACAAAACGATATAGAGACAAATGACACCACCTCATGTCCAACCACAGGTATTAACATCAGCACTGGATGGCC
This sequence comes from Carcharhinus amblyrhynchos, assembly GCF_965287045.1. Lineage (NCBI taxonomy): Eukaryota > Metazoa > Chordata > Chondrichthyes > Carcharhiniformes > Carcharhinidae > Carcharhinus > Carcharhinus amblyrhynchos. The sequence continues at coordinate 17,025,778 of NC_137324.1, forward strand.
GAGAAATACGTGTGACATTCATCATTCTCAGCGCAGGCTTTCATAATGACCTAACAAGTCATTAAAAGCCAGTACACGGGCGCAAAAGTAATGAAAATGCTAATGGCCACATTTACCTCGAGGTGACTGGAATATAAAGGGAATACGCTGTGTTTCAGAGTCATGGTCTGACCTCTTCTGGACTCTCTAACAGCATTTAGGGGTGGCACTGCTGCCAGGGAAACGGGTTCAATTCCGGCCCAGGGTCACTGTGTGGAGTTTGCACATTCTCCCCGTGTCTGCGTGGATTTCCTCTGGGTGCTCTGCTTTCCTCCCACAGTCCAAAAGATGTGCAGGTTGGGTGGGTTGGCCATGCTAAATTACCCCTTGGTGTCAGGCGGACAAATAGGATAAATACAAGCGATTCAGGGATAGAGCCTGGGTGGGATTGTTGTTGGTGCAGGCTTGATGGGCTGAATGGCCTTCTTCTGATCTATAGGGATTCTATGATTCTATCATTTAGTTTCTGCCATGCCACTTTAGGAATTACAGCCTAAAGCGCCTTGAGCATAAAGAATGTCCCAGCAACAACAACCATTTACACCTTTAACATAATTAAACATCCCAAAATGTTTCACAGGAGCATTATAAAACATGGTGTGACACCCAGCAACATTAGGAGGTATTGCCAAAATCTTCTGTCCTCATTCCTGACTGGGATTTTCCGAGGCCATTGAGGTTGAATGGAGTTTTGGCTGGAACGCCAAATCTCCTGTTCTCACTCACAACGGGTCCCACCATGGATGGGACCAATGGATTCAGCCCAATAGGGCAGATGACCAAGATTCTTGTCAAAGTGATAGGTTTTAAGAAGTGTCTTTAAGGAGGAAGCGAGGTAGATGATTAGGAGTGCACAAAAGGCCAGAATGGGAGCGGTTCACTCTGCTGACTAGCATTTGGTTGTAATGATACTAAAGAACAAAAAGCAAAGAAAATTACAGCACAGGAACAGGCCCTTCGGCCCTCCAAGTCTGCACCGAACATGCTGCCCGACTTAACTAAAACCTCCTACCCTTCCAGGGACCATATCTCTTGATTCCCATCCTATTCATGTACTTGTCAAGACACCCCTTAACAGTCACTACCGTATCCACTTCCACTACCTCCCCCGGCAATGACTTCTAGGCACACATTACTCTCTGTGTAAAAAATCTGCCTCATACATCTCCTTCAAACCTTGTCCCTTGAACCTTAAATATATGCCCCCTAATAATTGACTCTTCCACCCTGGAAAAATGATTCTGACTATCCACTCTGTCCATGCCTCTCATAATCTTATAGATCTCTATCAGGTCGCTCCTCAATCTCCATCGCTCCAGTGAGAAGCTTCTGTGCCTTTCAGAAATATACTTTAATCATGTTTCCCTGCAGGATGTTTTGCTGGCACCATGTTGTCTGGAGCCAGTGTCCTGTATTGTTACTGAGTCAGTAGAATTGATATCATTTTGATTTTAATCTGAACTAATGCAGTGCTCTGTGGTTTTAATGATCCCTTGGGATTGCTGAGTGGAACTTGACTGGGGTTGATTGAAAGGTCAGGTGTTATGCATGGGGGCAGTTTTTTTGCACAGAGCATTTCAGTTTTTAGTTTCATTTTCAGAAGCAACTCAAAGTTGAGAGAAACAACAGTAGATTTTCCCCCTCTCTGGAGCCTGAATACTGGAAGGGACCAGATATTAAGTTTTCCTCTCTGAAGTTTGGCTGTTTTGAGGATATACTTTGCAAATAGCTGGCCTGAATTTTTGTCCATAGGTGTTACAAAGCCGAAAATCCAGCATCACATGAGCATACTTGTGTTGTGCTAAGTCTGAAGTCTAAGGGCTGCACCGTGGCACAGTGGTTAGCACTGCTGCTTCACAGCACTGGGGACCCAGGTTCGATTCCTGGCTTGGGTTACTGTGTGGAGTCTGAACGTTCTCCACATGTCTGCGTCAGTTTCCTCTGGGTGCTCCAGTTCCCTCCCACAGTCCGAAAGACGTGCATTGGCCATAATAAAATTCTCCTTCAGTGTACCCGAACAGGTTTCGGAATGTGGTTTCTGGGGATTTACACAGTAACTTCATTGCAATGTTAATGTAAGTTTACTTGTGACACTAATAAGTAAACTAAATTTTAAAAGAAGAGCATATGACTGTGGAATGATGTTTAATGTGGAACAACAGGGATAGCTAGTTGTTGGGAGTTATACTTTGTCATGTTTATGTCTTGTAATTGATAAAAGTTACACTAATTCTTTTAGTTATATTCTAACTTAAATAAACTTTGTTGGATAAAAGCTTCCTAGTGGGCCACTTGAATCATACCTGGAGTGAAACATCTTATGCTCACCAATGCCAAAATCAAATGTAAAACTTAGGGTCTAGGCTTCACAAAACATCTTGGAGTCTTTGGCCTGGCTCTTAACATGGGTCAAAATAATGACAATGGTGCCACTTCAACTCCTGTTCCAGCTGAGGCAGACGTAAGCCCTGGCCCTGAGAATGGACGGCAATAGCGAACAGTCATTAACAAAAACCTGCCAAAGAGAAAGGCTTGAAATGAAGCATCAGCAAGGTGGAGTGATCTGTATTTACAGAAGGATCAAAGTATTGTTGTTCTTTCCTTCACTGCCATTTTCACTGAGACCTTGGTCAGGCCAGTTCTTGACCTGTCCCATATATGGACTCTAAGTCAAAGGGGCAGCAGAAAGGCCAGGGAACTTCCTGATCCTTGGCCTGGGAGATCAATTGAAAGAAGCTGTAAGAATGAGCCAACTGGAGGATGTGGGGCGAATGTGGTCTGAGGAGAGGTTGGGTCATCTGCGCCTGTATTCGCTGAAATTAAGATGAATGAGAGGGGATCTCATTGAAACATATACAATCCTGACAGAGCTGGATAGACTGGATGTAGGGTTGGTCACAGTCTCAGGATACAAGACAGGTAGGACTGAGATGAAGACATGAAAATAGATAGATTTCTATCCGTTAATGGCTTAAAGGATTACGGGGAGAATGCTGGAATATGGCATTGAGATAGAGGGTCAACCATGATCACATTGAATGGCAGAGCAGTCTTAAAGGGCTGAATGGCCTGGTTCTGCTCCGAGTTTCCATGTAATGGGCCCAGGCCTAGGACAAAGCTTGCTTAAGAATTATTATTCAACCCAACATACAGGGGAGACTAGTAATCATTCTTGCAGAGATTTTCCAGTAGTGGGCAGGGAAGAGGAGAGTCATAGGGGGATTGTTTTTGCTCTTTCTTGGAATGTGATTCCCTGTCCCATTTTGCTCCTGTGGTAGCCAAAACTAGAAGGCATGGGTTATCAGAAGTATAGACTCTGTCACCAACAACCACGCCAACACTATAGTTAAGAAAGCCCACTAATGCCTTGAATTTCTCAGAAGATAAAGGAAATTTGGCATGTCAGCTACGACTCTCACCAACTTTTACAGATGCACCATCGAAAGCATTCTTTCTGGTTGTATCACAGCTTGGTATGGCTCCTGCTCTGCCCAAGACTGCAAAGAACTACAAAAAGTTGTGAATGTAGCCCAATCCATCACACAAATCAGCCTCCCATCCGTTGACTCTGTCTACACTTCCCGCTGCCTCGGCAAAGCAGCCAGCATAATTAAGGACCCCACATACCCCGGACATTCTCTCTCCACCTTCTTCCTTCGGGAGAAAGATACAAAAGTCTGAAGTCATGTACCACCCGACTCAAGAACAGCTTCTTCCCTGCTGTTGTCAGACTTTTGAATGGACCTACCTTGCATTAAGTTGATCTTTCTCTACACTCTAGCTGTGACTGTGACACTAAATTCTGCACTGTCTCGTTTCCTTCTCTGTGAACAATATGCTTTGTCTGTATAGCATGCAAGAAACAATACTTTTCACTGTATACTAATACATGTGACAATAATAAATTAAATCAAATCAAAGTCATTTGGAGATTTGTGCAAATATTTAAAGCCACATAGCTAACAATTGAATTGAAAAGAAAAACTTGAGAAAGAGTTGGCCATGATGGTAATTTTATTCGTACTCTGATTTGAAAGCAATAATTGTTCCCTTCTCCACTGATTCATGACCTTTCTGTTCCATGTATCGATTCTTTCAACATTGCTGGTCTGCTGGCCCAGGGCAGCCCTACACGATAATCAGATTCAGCAAACTATTAAACTGATGGATAAGTCATTCTGGATTCACGTCACCATGGCTGCTTCCAGGAAATCCAGTCTTTTCTAATCCTCAATAACATTGTTGGTTGCTGCAAAAGTTTTCTGCTGTACTTTGCTCATGTGGCATACCTAGCACAGAACTCTTATAAAAATGAAAAGTGCACTAGGTCTTCGGTTTCATAACCAGGAGCAGAAAGGCAAAGGAAAGGAACACAAAGATTTTACAAAATGTCTTACATGACTTCAGAATGTTGCAAAGCACATTTAATAGCCAATGAAGTGTTTTTGGAGTGTTGTAAAGTAGGGAGTGCACAGTAAAAGTCTGCAATCGACGAGGTGATAACGATCAGATTCTGGGTGGGATTTTACCACCCGGCTTGTCCCAAAACTGTAAAATCTCACCCGAGGACCTTTCCATTGTCCCTCCCTTGCCTGCTCCAATTCCCATGGTGGGCGGAGGGGCAAAATTCTGGCCTATGTGTTTTATTGATCATTTTTATTCTTTCTTGGAGCCTGATCATCCCTATCTAGGCCAGTGTTTTTATTGCCCATCCCTAATTTCCCTTGTGAAGGTGGTGGTGAGCTGCCTTCTTGAACCGCAGCTGTCCATATGGTGTAGGTACACCCGCAATGCTGTTAGGGAGGGAGTGCCAGATCTTGATTCAACCGCAGTGAAGGAATGATGATATGTTTCCAAGTCAGGATAGTCTCTGGTTTGGAGGAGAACTTGTACATAATGCTGTTACATTGCATTTCTGCCCTTGTTTTTCTAGGTGATAGAGGTCAGAGGTTTGGAAGGTGCTGTCAAAGAAACCTTGGTGCGTTGAGTGTTAAGTAGGCACATTCAGTACTCGATCTTCTAAGTTTTTATTCCTTGCTCGCAAGCATAACCGACACAGTGAATCTCAGTATGAGGTACTCCCAGAGTTCTGCAGGACGGTGTCAGTTATAGCACTTTTTAGCCAATGAGAGAGAAAGCGTCAATAGCCTTACTGTTTGGTGGGTACAGTCAACCAATAGAAATCAGCATCATTTCAACCCTTCATTTGCGTCATTATCACTTATACACGCAGTTGTGCAGAATCCTTGACATTTTTAGCAGGCAATATTCAGTAAACATCCTGATTTTCTTCAAGGACAATCAACACTTGGGACATGCTGTGTTTTCTCAAGGACCCACTCATGCTACAAAAAAGACTCAGGCCCTTCACCTGCTAACGGCTGCTCCACCTTCCACAGCTGCAGTGCATCTTGTAGATGATACACACACTACCACTGTGTGCTGATGGTGGATGGAAGGAGTGAATATTCAAGGTGGTGATCAAGTATGCTGCTTTGTCCTGGAGCATATCAAGATTCTTGAGTGTTTTTGGAACCGCAGTCATCCAGTAAGTGGAAGAATATTCCGTCAAACTCCTGGATTGTACTTTTCAAAGAGTGAAAATCTGTTGGGGAGACAGGCAGTAAGATTAACAATGACTATGTGCTGGAGACTACAGAAGGGGTGGCTCATTTACCATTCATTCATTCAAAAGGCAGAAAGACATTGTTACTCTTACTGCCTGTCTCTCCAACAGATTTTCACCCTTTGAAAAGTAGAGAGCGGTAGTGGAGAATTGCTTCTCTGATTGGAGGCCTGTGCTTCTCTGTTTGGAGGTGTGCCACAGGGATCAGTGCTAGGTCCATTCATTGTTGTTTGTCATCTATATCAATGATCTGGATGATAATGTGGTAAACTGGATCAGCAAATTTGCTGATGATACAAAGATTGGAGGTGTAGTGGACAGTGAGGAAGGTTTTCAAAGCTTGCAGAGGGATTTGGACCAGCTAGAAAAATGGGCTGAAAAGTGGCAGATGGAGTTTAATGCAGACAGGTGTGAGGTATTGCACTTTGGAAGGACAAACCAAGGTAGAACATACAATGTAAATGGGAGGACACTGTAGAGTGTAGTAGGACAGAGGGATCTGGGAATACAGATAGATAATTCCCTAAAAGTGGTGTCACAGGTAGATAGGGTCGTGAAGAGTGCCTTTGGAACATTGGCCTTTATAAATCAAAGTATTGAGTGTAAGAGTTGGAATGTAATAGTGATATTGTATAAGACATTGGTGAGGCCGAATTTAGAGTATTGTCTGCAGTTTTGGTCACCTAATTACAGGAAGCATATTAATAAGGTTGAAAGAGTATAGAGAAGGTTTACAAGGCTGTTGCCGGGACTTGAGAAACTGAGTTACAGAGAAAGGTTGAATAGGTTAGGGCTTTATTCCCTGGGGCGTAGACGAATGAGGGGAGATTTGATAGAGTTGTATAAAATTATGATGGGTATAGATAGAGTGAATGCAAGCAGGCTTTTTCCACTGAGGCTAGGGGTGAAAAAAACTAGAGGACATGGGTTAAGGATGAAGGATGAAGTTTAATGGGAATACTGGGGGGAGAGGGGGTTGTTCTTCACACAGAGAGTGGTGGGAGTGTAGAATGAGCTGCCGGATGAAGTGGTAAATGCGGATTCACTTTTAACATTTAAGAAAAATTTGGACAGCTACGTGGATGAGAGGGGTGTGGAGGGATATGGTCCAGGTGCAGGTCAATGGGACGAAACAGAAAAATTGTTCGGCACAGACAAGAAGGGCCAAAAGGCCTGTTTCTGTGCTGTAGTGTTCTATGTTTCTATTCTAGTAGGAAAAACTAGGACCAGAGGGCACGAGCTCAGGCTGAAGGGATGATCCTTTAAAACAGAGATGAGGAGGAATTTCTTCAGCCAGAGGGTGGTGAACCTATGGAACTCTTTGCCGCAGAAGGCTGTGGAGGTCAGATCATTGAGTGTCTTTAAGACAGAGATAGATAGGTTCTTGATTAATAAGAGGATCAGGGGTTCTGGGGAAAAGGCAGGAGAATGGGGATGAGAAAAATATCAGCCATGATTGAATGGTGGAGCAGATTTGATGGGTCGAGTGGCCTAATTCTGCCCCTACATCTTATGGTCTTATGGTCCCACGCCCTTTTTTTTCATGTAATCAGCCCCATGCCAGAAATCTCCATATGGTTACCGGGATGGTAGCCTCCAGGCCCACGAGTGTCTCTCCTCCCCCTTCGCCCCTCCCCTCCCACTACCCCCCTCCACTGCTGGGAGAAGTTCCTACCAGCTGGGTTTACACCTGCTCCCCAACTACAGGATGGCATAGTGACACAGTGGATAGCACTGCTGCCTAACAGCACCAGGGACATGGGTTCAATTCCCGGCTTGGGTCACTGTGGTGTGGAGTCTGCAGGCTCTTCCCGTGCCTATGTGGGTTCCCTCCAGGTGAATCAAAGAATCCCCCCAGTGCAGAGGGAGGCCATTGGGTCCGCACCAATAACAATCCCACCCAGCTCCTGTCCCCGTAACCCCAAGTATTGACCTTGGTAATCCCCCTGACACTAAGGGGCAATTTAGCATGGCCAATCAACCTAACCTGTACATCTTTGGACTAAGGGTGTCCAAAAAACATCTTTTTTTCATAGAAAACTTGCAATGCAGGGGGAGGCTATTTGGCCCATTAAGTCTGTACAGGCCACAATCCCAACCAGGCCCTACCCACATATCCACCCACTAATCTCTTTAATCTACATATCTCAGGATACTAAGGGGCAATTTTAACATGACCAATCAACCTAACCTGTATATCTTTGACTGTGGGAGGAATCCAGAACACCCAGAGAAAACCCATGCAGACACGAGGAGAATGTGCAAACTCCACACAGACGGCGACCCAAGCTGGGAATCGAACCCAGGTCCCTGGGGCTGTGAAGCAGCAGTGCTAACCACTATGCTACCGTGCCGCCCTTATGCTGGTAGACCATGCTAAATTCTCCCTCACTGTAACTGAAAAGGTGCCAGAGTGTGGCAGGGCAGCACAGTGACACACTGGTTAGCGTTGCTGCCTCGCAGTGCCGTGAACCCAAGTTTGATTCCCAGCTTGGGTCACTGTCTGCATGGAGCCTGCACATTCTCACGTGTCTGTGTGCGTTTCCTCTGAGTACTCCAGTTTCCTCCCACAATCTGAAAGACGTGTTGGCAATGACCATGTTAAATTCTCCCTCAGCGTACCCAAACAGGTGCCGGAGTGTAGCGACTAGTGGATTTTCACAGTAACTTCAGTGCAGTGCTAATGTAAGCCTACTTGTGACACTAATAAGTAAAAATTTAAAAAATAAACAGGGACCAGGTGTGCTCCCCCTGCTGGTAGGGAAAGAGACCGTTAAGGCCCCTATGGGAGATCTGTGGCAGGTGGGTGGGTGCTCCTTGCACGGTGACAGTCTGGCTCTAATCGGTGGGCGGGGTGGGGGGGGTGGTCAGATTTAGAAGTTGGCAATGGGGAGAAGGGGTTCAGCAATCAGGAGGCCAGCCTTGGAGGGGCCAGTGTGCATGCGCCTGTCTCCCCAGTGACAGATCAGCACTTGCATAGTGGCTCACTCAGCTGAACCTGGGACCCTGGCGCTGTGAGGCAGCGGTGTTAATTAGTGTGCTGCCGTGCTGCCCAAATTCAACTTTTCATCATTCTTCAAGTTTAAATTACTTGTGTCCCAGCATCTATTGTGTAAGCTTCCCACATTGTGCCTTGCTGTAATTTGAATACTGTGAGACTGGTGTTAGAAAGCACTTTTCCTCACCGCTGGACATCTCAAAGTGCTTGACAGCCGATGACGTGCTTGTCATTGCTGTAGTGTAGGAAACACAGTATGTACTCACCAAACCCTCACAAAGAACAGTGTGATTATGGCCAGATAGCTTATGTATTGTGATGTTGATTGGAGGGTTAAATAAAAATAAACTATCACCCAAGATGCCAAGAATAATTCCAGGGTATAGAGGATAACACTCCAGTCTCCAAAATGGTGCGATGGAATTATATCCATAAAAGTGGGCAAATGGGGCCTCGGTGTCACACCTATTCATAGAAACAGCATATATTCAGAAGTAGGAACCCATTTTTCAAATGAAAGGAATATGTCCAGGCCTTGCGGCTTCTTTGAATTATCCAGGAGCTTGGGCAACCGACAGTTTCCCACTGTCTTCTCCACGGAAATAACTCAGCCAAAGTCAAGTTGCCAACTGCCCTTTCCTCCTCTGCTGTAACTTGCTGTGGTTCTTTAAAATTCTTGTGTTCGTCCTGATGAGTGCAAGATGAAAAGCTTTAGCAACATGTATCTTTTCACAGCAATGTTCAAGTTCTGCGCCACCAAGCAACTGTTCAATTTAATATTTCATCTGAAATAACTGTACCTCTGACAATACAATGCTTCCTCAATACTGCGCTGGAATATCAATCTTGATCTTTGCGCTCAAGCCCCAAAGTGCATCTTGAACCCAGAACCTTATGATTCAAAAACATGAGCGCTACCAACTAGAAAAAGCTGATGCACATGCATTGCCTTAATGGAAAGGTAAGGTGCAAGAGAAAGCATTATTGAAGTCTTCATCCCATTTAGTACTTTGGTTTCAAATATAAAGCAAGGCACTGCATCATGAGTGCTGTGTCTGTCTGCTAAGGAGCAGCATTATGATGTCCCTTTAGGCATACTGTTGGGAGGTCAGGAAAACAGCAAACCTGATCAGAAGTAGGAAGATTTTCCAATGGAGCAGAGGAAAATGAGGAAGAGAAACTTATGAAATTGTAAAAGGGTTAAACAGGGTAGATTCAGGAAAAAGATTTCCGATGGTGGAAGAGTCCAGAACCAGGGGTCATAGTTTGAGGATAAAGGGTAAACCTTCTAGGACTGGGGTGAGAAAATTTCTTCACCCAGAGAGTGGTAGATGTGTGGAATTCACTACCACGGAATATAGTTGAGGCCAAAACGTCTGATTTCGAGAAGAAATTAGATTTTGCTCTTGAGAGGCTAAAGGGATCAAGAGATATGGGGGAATGAGAGGGTCAGGATATTTGATGATCAGCCATGATCAAAATGAATGGCGGAGCAGGCTCGAAGGGCTGAAAGGCCCAGTCCTGCTTCCAATTTCTATGTATCTATGTTAAGCGGAGAAAGTGTAGGAGGGTCCAGATAGGCCACAAGGCCACCGACGTTAAGAACCCTTTGCTGAAACATCATTCTAAATATATTCTTGGGAAGTGTTCATGTTACATTTCAGCCCCTCTATCCTAACCTTCTACATTGGCAATATCTGGACTACAAGCAGTGGTCCTTCACTTCAGCCTCTCAAAAGTGGCCTCTTGATATTCTATGTCTCTTCCACCTATCTGCATGAACACCCAGAAGTGTCTCTTGCAATGGATTGTCGTCCCATATTCATAAGGCTGACAGAGAGCTGACAGGAAATTAATTCCATAAAAATGGGTCATGTGGAATATTAATAAGCAAAACAAGAAACATCGCTGAAGTGTAAAATAAATCCTTCAAATCGTGACTCTTGTAGCCCTGCACTACGGAGAAGGGAAATATTGATTTTGTTTGTTCCTAAGCAACGACCATAATCTGAGACTAAATTTGTTTCCAACCAGAGATTAAGGTGTGGTGTGTTCAGGTCCACCTGCCTCATCCACTTAACGTGATGGAGAGTTCTTTTAAATGGAACTTATTATGAGGATCCTGCAACAAAGGAGATCTTTTGTTAAGTTTATGTTGGCAACGTGCGTCTGCCGGCAAGACAGGGCTTGGTGTTGTCACTATTGTTTACTGCTAAGGCAAGGTCTAGCATTCTAGTTCCTCTGAGGCTCCCCTCTCGGATTAGAAAAATTCTGCCTCACCGCCTGTAACACAGTACATGAGGCTGCGTCCGCCCCAGGCTGGAACTTCCCACCCAAGGTCAAGGGACCTTTGCATGGTCCACCCCCATGGTGAGTGGGATGGGAAAATTTCACCCCACGTGTTTTTCCTTCTGTATCAAGTTCAGTTATACTTTTGACCATGCATAATTATTATGTTTGTATCTCTTACCATGAGACTTGTTGGGCAGCAGAGTGGCACAGTGGTTAGATCTGCTACCCCTCAGCAGTAATGGCCAGGGTACAATTCCTGGCTTGGGTCACTGTCTATGTGGAGTTTACACATTTCCCCTATGTCTGCATAGGTTTCCTCCAGGTGCTCCGGTTTCCTCCAAAAGACGTGCTGGTTAGGCGCATTGGACATGCTAAATTCTTCCTCAGTGTAACCGAACAGGTGCCGGAATGTGGTGAAGAGGGGATTTTTCACAGTAACTTCATTGCAGCATTAATGTAAGCCTACTTGTGACAATAATCAATGAACTTGAACTTAGATGAACTTAAAGTTTTGCTGGTGCTGAGGAAAAGGTTTATCAGGCACACACACGTATGTCATGGGTAATGTTTATTCTGCCTCAGTATTTGGTTTTACAAAGAACAGTGCAGCACATGAATAAGCCCTTCAGCCCTCTAAATCTGCACCAATCACATTCAGCGATCTAGACTAACTGTTTATACCCCTCTATTCCCTGTGAGTTTATATGTCTATCAAGATAAGTCTTAAATGTGGCTAACGTATCTGCCTCAACCACTTCACATGGCAGTGCAATCCAGGCCCCCACCGCCCTCTGTGTAAAAAAAACTCTCCCCTGCACATCTCCACTGAACCTTCCCTCCCCTACTACCTTGAACTTGTATCTCCTTGTAATTGCCATTTCTGTCCTGGGAAAATGCTTCCAACTGTTCGCGCCATTTATGCCCCTCATCATTTTATAAACTTCTATCAGCTCGCCCCTCAGCCTCCGTCTTTCCAGGGAGAACGATCCCAGTTTATTCGATCTCTCCTCATAGCTAATACTGTCCATACCAGGCAACATCCTGGTAAACATTTTGGTTTTCAGTTATATCATTGCAGAATATCCAGCTTTTCATAGGTAGGAGCATTCAGTTGGGCTCAAAGGGGTGTAAAGGAACTTTATTTAAAAGTATACCAGAAAATTCACCTTGCTGAAGCAAGGAAAAGAAATCTTGTCAAAGCCAGGAAGAGTTTGGGATTTTAAGAACTAAATTTCTATTTAAAGTGTACTGCAACAGACAAATATGGCATGGGTTTTTTTGATTGTGTTAAGAAGCAAATAGGGACTACGTTTTCTGTACGTTAGTGCATTATTTACCTATTAAGTCATGTTTAGTCTATGTTGATTTCAGTCATTTCTTAAAGTAAAAGTCTTAAACTGTGAATTCCTCTTACGCAATTCTTTCAGTTTGTAACTGGGAAATTCTTTTGTCTTTCTAGAAGTTATCTGTCTCAAAAGTGTTTATCTAATTCCATTTCAAAAGCAGGTTTATTGTAATTATTATTGGCGGAGTCCTTGAAATCTTTTCACAGACACCTAGAAGTGTGTACACAGGTTTTGTCCTTTATCACAAAAATCTCTATGCACCCCCTTTTATGAAGGAAAATGTCAATGAGGAAAGAAGCCATGGGCAGGGGTGTCATAATCAGGATATCCCATTTTTCCAGCAAAGTTGGGATGAGCAATGTGCTCAAAGAGAATAAATGTATCAGCAATTAAATCCATGCAAATTGGCCTCACCAGGAATAGTGGTCCCAAGATACAGCAGGAGGCCTGGATACTCTTAGTTATAGAGGCTTACAGCATAGAAATAGGCCCTACGGCCCAATTCGTCCACGCTGCCCAGTTTTTACCACTTGCCCGCATTTGGCCCATATCCCTTTACACCCATCTTAACCATGTAACTATCTCCATGCTTTTTAAAAGACAAAATTGTACCTGCTTCTACTACTACCTTTGGCAGCTTGTACCATGCTCTGTGTGAAAAAAATTGCTTCTCTGAACCCTTTTGATCTCTCCCCTCCCATCTTAAACCTATACCTTCTAGTTTTAGACTCCCCTATCTTTGGGAAAAGATATTGACTATATAGTAGATCTGTGCCCCTCATTATTTTATAGACCTCTATAAGATCACCCCTCAGCCTTCTACGCTCCAGAGGAAAAAATCCCAGTCTATCTATCCTCTTCTTATAACTCAAATCATCAGGTCCAGGCAGCATTCTATATTCTTTCTGGTTTAATAATGTCCTTTCTACAACAGGATGACCAGAACTGATGCTAAGTGGACATTTAAAAATAAATGGCAAGAAGACATCAGAGGCACACATATCATGACATAAGCACTGCCTGCCCTGTAAAAATGTTCTCACAAACTTCGGAAGAGTCTTAATCATTACTTATTTCATACTGCGCAGAAGGAAGCAATTCAGCCCACTGAGCCTGCATCTACAGCAATCATACCCAGGCCCTATACCTATAACCTCATATATTTACCCCACTAATCCTCCATGACACTAAGGAGCAACTTACCATGGCCTATCTACCTAACCTGCACATCTTTGGACTGTGGGAGGAAACCAGAGCACCTAGAGGAAACCCATGCAGACAGAGGGAGAATGCGCAGATTCCACATAGTCACTCTAGATGGGAATCGAACCTGGTCCCTGACATGCGAGACAGCAGTGTTAACCAATGTGCCCTTGTATCAGTGGCTGCAATCCTTCAGTAACCTCTGCATTGTAGCTTGAGAGGCTGTGTGGTAGCACGGTGGTTAGCACAGCTGCCTCACAGTGCCAGGGACCCAGGTTCGATTCCTGGCTTGGGGGCTGCTGTCTGTGTGGAGTTTGCATGTTCTCCCCGTGACTGCGTGGGTTTCCTCGGGTGCTCCGGTTTACCCCCACAGTGCAATTTAGGTGGATCAGCCATGCTAAATTGTCCCTTAGCATCAGGGGGACTAGCTAGGGTAAATGCATGGGGTTGTGGGGATTGAGGCTTGGGTGGGATTGTGGTCGGTGCGGACTCAATGGGCCAAATGGCCTCCTCCTGCACTGAAGGATTCTATGGGATACAGGTCTGGTTCCATTGACTCCCTGTCTCACACTGAAGGTTCACCCCCACCAGGACCCATGTCCTAACACCCAGTAGGTGATAGCTCATGCGCTTCCTTCTGATTGGCCTGAGGATGGTCATGTGACCCGCAAACACCCACCCCTTAAAGGGGCCATGCTACCACACTCGAGAATCAGGCTCCTCGATTTCAGATCTTTGGAACGAAGTTCATTCTCTTTAGTAGCAGAAGAGACAATTGGGTAGAGTGTAAGTTGGACTGTCAGCTGGCCAAGTTGTATTCCTACTTGGTTCTGTTGAATAAATTTTTTGCTACGCTTAAACCTGGGGCTCTATTTGCACAACTTATATCTTATTTGATTTGCTTTAGAAAATTCCTCTAATCATAATTGCCTCTCTTTTAATTTCCCAGATGGTTTTGTGGGTGTCAGCCATTTCTCATTAGTCTCCTACTCCAAGAGACATGAATACAAACATAATACTGCAAAGCATTAACAAGGGAGAGCAGCAGCTGGAGGTCTCATCTTTCAGATGATACATTACTTTGTTCTGGTGATCATTCAATTACCTTAAGCTAAACTGTGGTACTACTAAGGGCAGCACTGCGGACAGCTTTCCTGCCTCACAGCACCAGGCACCCAGATTCGACTTCTGGCTTGGGTCACTGTGCGCAATCTGCATGTTCTCCCCATGTCTGTGTGGGTTTCCTCCAGGTGCTTCAGTTTCCTCCCACAGTCCGAAAGACGTGCTGGTTAGGTGCTTTGGCCATGCTAAATTCTCCCTCCGTGCACCTGAACAGGCGCTGGAGTAGTGCTGTATCTGGTTGGCTTGAAGAATTGTCGACCAATCTCATGGACCAACAGTTCACACAGATAGGATTTCCTTTCCAGGGTGGTGGAAGGCCTGCCCACTGCCAATCAATGCCGTGGGAGCGCGAGAGTTGATGGCTCCATGTTAAATGCTGATTCTCGGGTTTGTGAGCGCCAGGTGCTCACCATCCTCAAAACTGTCCCCCCAAAGCCTCCAGGTACCTATGTTGAATGAAGGTAAGAAGAGATGGGTGTCAATTAGAGATTAAAAAAATGAGACCAACCTGTGGAAGCAGACTAAGGAATCAAATTAATACTTTGAATCTTTACCAAAGAAGAAGATGCCAAAGTCATTGTGAAAACAAAAATAGCTAAGGCTAGAATTTGATAAGAGGAGGTATTCGAAATGTTGACTGTATTTAAAGCTGATAAGACATAAGGCTGGAAGGGACTCCTCCAAGGAGACTGATGGAAGTAATTGCAGAGGCATCTTCTAACCCTCCTCAGATCCAACTGTGGTGTCAGGGGACAGGAGATTTACAAATGCTCTTCTTCAAGGATAAACCCAATAACTGCAGGCTAGCAGTTTAATCTAATGATGGGACAGAATTAATCATCATTTGTATTTCAACAGGATTGGAAACCAGTGTCATAGATCATAGAACCCTACAGTACAGAAAGAGGCCCTTCGAGTCTGTACCGACCACAATCCCACCCAGGCCCTACCCCCATTTCCCTACATATTTTACCCGTAATTCCTCTAATCTATGTATCTCAGGCCACTGAGGGGAAATTTTTTTTAGCATGGCCAATCAGTCTAACCCGCACATCTTTGGACTGTGGGAAGAAACCAGAACACCCAGAGGAAACCCACGCAGACACGAGGAGAATGTGCAAACTCCACACAGACAGTGACCCGAGCTGGGAATCGAACCCAGGTCCCCGGAGCTGTGAAGCAGCAGTGCTAACCACTGTGCTACCGCGCTGCCCACTGTGCTACCGTGTCCTTGTAGGGAGGGTCGCCAGTGGCTGAGGAGGTTTTTAATCCAAGTGGCAAGGGTGTGCACCTGCATATAGAAGTAAGAGAAGAGGGATAAAGTACATAATTTGGACTGTTGGATAGTACAGGACGAGGGAGCCTTACCACGTTAGATAGTAATGGATCCAGAAGGACTACAAAGAATATAAGGACAGGATTACAATGCATGTATGTAAGCACTCAAAGTGTGGTGAATAAGCTTGAGTCTTCTCCATCATTTGATAAAATCATGGATGATCTGATTTTAGCTTTAAAAGTGCATTTCTCTCTTTTTAATCTTACTGCAGCTGTCTGAAACCTTTTCAAAAACTTCTTCAGGTTAGTTAAGTGCTCCCCTTCTGCAACTGCCGTGACTAGCACAACATCCAAGTAAACACCTACTATAGGTAAATCTCGTAATAAGCTCTCTATCGTGCCTTGAAATATTGAAGAAACCATTGAGACTCCAAATGGCAGCGTGGTGGACACTTACTGGCCCGGTTGTTTGTTAATAGTGATGAAGCGGGTGAGTCCAGAACGAGGGGACGTAGCTTGAGAAGAAGCGGTAAATCTTATAAGCCAGAGGTGAGGAGGAATTTCTCCACCCAGAGAGTGACAAATTCTGTGGAATTCACTATCACAGAAAGCAGGTGAGGCCAAAACATTGTGTGATTTTAGATATAGCTCTTAGGGCTGAAGGGATCAAGGGATACAGAAGGTCAGGATGTTGAATTTAATGATCAGCCATGCTCAAAACGAATGGTGGAGCAAGCTCGAAGGGCTGAGTGGCTTACTTGAAGAATAAAGAACAAAGAAAATTACAGCACAGGAACAGGCCCTTCAGCCCTCCAAGCCTGCACCGACCACGCTGCCCGACTTAACCAAAACCCCCTACTCTTCCGGGGTCCATATCCCTCTATTCCCATCCTATTCACGTATTAGTCCAGGCGCCCCTTAAAAGTCACGAGCGTATCTGCTTCCACTACCTCCCCCGGCAGCGAGTTCCAGGCACCCACCACCCTCTGCGTAAATAACTTGCCTCGTACATCTCCTTTAAACCTCGCCCCTCGCACCTCAAACCTATGCCCCCTAGTATTTGACTCATCCACCTTGGGAAAAAGCTTCTGAATATCCACTCTGTCCATGCCTACTTCTTGCCTGCTTCTAGTTTCTATGGGCCTGATTCTCCCACTAATTTTTTGGCGTGTTGGGCTGGGAGATGCGCTTGTCAACCATTTTGCAGCACTCGCGCATGCATTCCTGACAGATGTGCGTCTCCCACCATCGGAGAGCAGGTGCAGTCAAGACCATACTGGAAACCAGCGGGAAGACCAGGCAAGTCACTTCAATCTGTTTTTGACGTAATTTATATATGATTATCGGGCCCGGAGCTGAATTCTCCAGGCCCGAGAGCATCCTCTACCCCGCCAGGGGCTTTTCACTCCGGTGGCGTTTAGATTGTTCCTCACTTTTGGGGAATTAGTGAGAATCCCCGCCAGAGTGAAGGGGGGGTGGTGCAATCAGGGCCTCTAAGGGTCGGGCGATGGGAGGGGGTGGTGCCCCCTAGGCATGGGCACCCTGACACTGCCCATGTGTCTGTGCCTCCAGGCACTGCCCAACAGGCAAAGTACCCATGCCCAGGGGGCACCTTGGCACTGTCCATTGGGCATCGGGCAGTGCCAAAGGAGTGGGATCTATTGTCTTAAGGATGATCAGTGGAAGTGTGGGGGCTCAGTTCCTTCATTGTAAATCCACCCTTCCTCTTAGACTATTTGTTTCAGGTGTTGTTTGAGGAATAAATATCAACCAAGACAGCAGGAAGTTCTCTAGATTCCTCTTCAAGTTGTACCACGGGACCTATCACACCCAACTAAGAGGTCAGATGATGAGGCCTTGTCCAAAAGTTGTCACCTTCGACAGCATAGCACTCCCTCTGTGCTATACCGAGACTGCCAGACTCAAGGCCAGAGGGTGCTTGAACCAAAACAATTCCCAAGATAGGAAGCAAGGCTTCGCCGCAACCGAAACAGGAACTAGGTGGCCTGTCACTGACAATCGATGGCAGGGCAGATCACTAAATTAAAAAAATTGAAGGAGATTATGAGAGACTGGTTACATTGAAATGCTAATTTAGTAGCATTCATTAGAATGTTAGTTTACTAAATGGTATTTGGGGAGTTGGGGGAGGTTGGTGTTGGGGGGACGTGCGTCTCCAAGCTGATTTGGAATATTTGAACTGTATTCATAAAGAGGATTGAGCCTCCTGTGGGAGATAGTTAAGTGTGACTTGTTAAAAGTCAACATTATGATGGACAGACAGCTCTTCCTCTCCTGGGACTGAGTCAGTCACAGCAGCAAAACCCTCACTGACAAAGTGACATTCACCATCTGATACTGAAGAATTCAGAGGCAACTGCTCAAATCAGTGTCTCTCATCATTTATTAACTGGTATACCCAGGTTACAGTATGGGAGTCGATTGCTTACAGTCCATGTTATGAATTAAAAGTTATTTATTTATTGGGCAGATAATCTGCTGCAGAAAATATTTATTTCTCAAGCTAAAATGCCAGCACCCGAGTGTGTACAGCAACTTCTCGGTACAGTGCAGAACAACACAGATGCATATTGGCGTTAGAGGGTTTAATAAATGTAATAAGGTGAATTTCTTCAAGCTTTTACCAAGTACATGAGAGAGAGGCCTTCTAAGTTAAGCTCAGTACACTCTTGTCATTTACAATTCAAAGCACCACGCACAGTCCCTCTGTGTCTGCGTGGGTTTCCTCCAGCTGCTCCGGTTCCCTCCCACATTCTGAAAGATGTGCTGCTTAGGTGTATTGGCCCAAACAAGCACCAGAGTTTGGCGACTAGGGGATTTTCAAGCAACTTCATTGCAGTGTTAATGTAAGCCTACTTGTGACTAATAAATAATAAACTTATCAAAAAAGACTTAAGAACATAAGAACATAAGAAATAGGAGCAGGAGTAGGCCATCTAGCCCTTCGAGCCTGCCCCGCCATTCAATAAGATCATGGCTGATCTGTCGCTGCTCAGTTCCACTTTCCCGCCCTCTCCCCATAACCCTTAATCCCCTCTCTTATCAAAAACCCATCAACCCGCGTCTTAAAAATATTTAGCGAGGCAGCCTCCACCACTTCAACGGGCAGAGAATTCCAGAGATTCACCACCCTTTGAGTGAAGAAGTTCCTCCTCAACTCCGTTCTAAACTGCCCCCCTTTTATCTTGAGGCTGTGCCCCCTAGTCCTACTGTCTTTTTTGAGCGGGAAGAGTCTCTCCACCTCTATCCTATCCATCCCATTCATCATCTTATACGTCTCAATGAGATCTCCCCTCATTCTTCTAAACTCTAACGAGTACAAGCCCAGTTTATTCAGCCTCTCCTCATAGCTCAACCCCCTCAACTCTGGTATCAGCCTAGTAAACCTCCTCTGCACTCCCTCCAAGGCCAAAATATCTTTGCGCAGGTGCGGCGCCCAAAAGTCTCTTCCATGAATTACTACACTGGTTAGTGAGGAACTCCTGCGGTATTGTCTTGTGCTGAAGGTGATTAGGCTTTAGCAATTACATCCATCTTCCTTTGTGCTAGGCATGACTCCAGCTAGTGAAGAGCTTCCCCCTGAATCCCATTGACCTCAGTTGTATTAGGCTTCTTGATGCCAGACTCAGACAAATGCTGCCAAGTTGTTAACATAGAAACTAGAAGCAGGAGGAGGCCATTCAGCCCTTTGCGCCTGCACCACCACTCAGTATGATCACGGTTAATCATCTAATTCAATATCCTGATCCCCTCCTTACCCCCTTATCCCTTGGGTTTCATCCGGGTGCTCTGGTTTCCCCAAAAGATGCGCTGGTTCGGTGCTTTGGCCTTACTAAATTCTCCCTCAGTTTACCCGACCAAGCTCCAGAGTGTGAAAACTAGGGTATTTCACAGTAACTTCATTGCAGTTTTAATGTAGGACTACTTGTGATACTAAAAAATAAATAAAAATATCCCTTTAGCCCCAAGAGCCACATCTTATTTCTTCTTGAAATCACATATTTTGGCCTTAACTACATTCTGTAGCAGTGAATTCCACACATTCATCACCCTCTGGGTGAAGAAATTTCTCCTCACCTCATTTCTAAAAGATTTACCCCTCTAATGTAAGCCTACTTGTGACACCAATAAATAAATTTAAACTTAATCTTATTAATATATTATCGCATCACAATTGAAACTGGCACATTACTTCAAGATAAATGCTGCGTCAATCAAATGTCACCCCTCCCTCTTTTTCTGCATAGTAAATTAGGCCAAACCGAGGTCCTATCCCTTATTTCTTTTAAAGTTTATTTATTGGTGTCACAGGTAGGCTTACATTAACACTGCAATGAAGTTACTGTGTAAATCCCCTAGCCGCCACACTCTGGCGCCTGTTCGGGTCCACTGAGGGAGAATTTAGCACGGCCAATGTATCCAACCAGCACGTCTTTCAGACTGCGGGAGGAAATCAAAGCACCCGGAGGAAACCCATGCAGACATGGGGAGAACGTGTACACTCTGCACACACAGTGACCCAAGCCGGGAATCAAACCCCTGGTCCTTGGCGCTGTGAGGCAGCAGTGCTAACCATTGTGCACTAGTCTATGTTGGTTGTCCTGTCACTTGTGGTTTCTTTCCAGAACGCCTGCTTCTGCGACATTTTAAGGCTTCAGCCTTACCACCTATTGTCTGTTCCCTGCAACTGTTTCTGTGAGTTGGACGTTCTCTCTTCCACCTTCTTCCATCGGGAAAAAGATACAAAAGTCTGAGGTCGCGTATCAACAGACACAAGAACAACCTCTTCCTGCTGCCATCAGACTTCTGAATTGACCTACCTTGCATTAAGTTGATCTTTCGCTACACCCTAACAATGAGAGTAACACTACATTCTGCACTCTCCTTTCCTTCTCTATGAAGAGTATGTTTTGTCTGAAAAGTGCACAACAAACAATATTTTTCACTGTATGCTAATACATGTGACAATAATAAATCAAATCCGTGTGATTGACTGGTTCTAAGCAGAGTCCCTCACCGAGGTGCTGCCTGTTTTCTGTCATGTCCAGGCTCATCATTAATACCGTTGTGCCGAGGTTTAGATAGGGTGGACAGTGATAGCCTTTTTCCTCGGATGGAGAAAGCTAGCACGAGGGGGCATGGCTTTAAATTAAGGGGGGGTAGTTATAGGACGGATGTCAGGGGTAGGTTCTTTACCCAGAGGGTGGTGAGGGATTGGAATGCCCTGCCTGCTACAGTTGTAAATGCGCCTAGTTTGGGGGCGTTTAAGAGATCCGTGGATAGGTTTATGGACGAAAAGGGATTGGTTTAGGTTAGTGGGTCATTGTTTTTTAACTGGTCAGCGCAGCATCGTGGGCCGAAGGGCCTGTTCTGCGCTGTAATGTTCTATGTTCTATGTTCTATTTTTCACAGCATCCTGCTTCTTTCCTTGTTTTTCAACTTTTTTGCAGTGTCTCATCTACCTGACCCATCTTCACTTGGGTTTGTACCATTAGCTTACGAGGCTGAGTGGATTGAAGATGGGGAATGTTGAAAGAAAACAAGTAAGGAGAGGCTATGGTTAAACAGAATCAAAGAAACCCTACAGGGCAGAAAGAGGCCATTTGGCCCATCGAGTCTGCAGTGACCTCAATCCCACCCCCGTATCCCTACATATTTACCCACTAATCCCTGAAAATGATAGAGAAGAGAACTAGTTTCAATGAAGGAGGAAATCACTTTGTAAAATGTTGTGAGTTCTTCAAATGACCAGCATCATAAACTTCCAACAAAGGTAGTTTATTCCTAAGCTCAGTAAGAAGTGTCACAATACCAGATTAAAGTCCAACAGGTTGATTTGGAATCACAAACTCTCGGAGCACTGCTCGTTCATCAGGTGAATGGAGAGGTGGGTTTCACAAACACAACATATATAGACAAAGACACAATTGCAGGATAATGGTTGGAATGTCTTTGTCTGTATATACTGCATTTGTGAAGCTTACCTCTCCACTCACCTGGTGAAGGAGCAGTGCTCCGAAAGCTCGTGATTCCAAATAAACCTGTTGGGCTTTAGCCTGGTGTTGTGAGACTTCTTACTGAGCCCACCCCAGTCCAAAGCCGGCATCTCCATATCATTCCGAAGCTCAATAGCTACATACAGTACTTGTGCTCTGTCCATGCTCCCAGAGATAACTCCCGCATTCTCAACACATGACCTCTTATTTAGCTGCATCATCACATTTTCATATGACCAGTCAGTCTATGCACTTCGACAGTCAGAGAGGATATAATGAGAAAGAAGCAGGGAAGTCATGTTGCAGTTGCATAGAACTTTGGTGAGGCCACAGCTAGAGTACTGTGTGCAGTTCTGGTCACCACATAATAGGAAGGATGTGATTGCACTGGAGGGGGTGCAGGGAAGGTTCACCAGAATGCTGCCTAGAATGTAATGTTTGAGTTATGAAAAGAGATTGGGTAAGCTTGGGTTGTTTATGTTGGGGCAAAGAAGACTGAGGGGCGACCTGATCAAGCTGTACAAGGTTATGAGGGGCATGGACAGAGTGGATAAGCAGCAACTGTTCCCCTTAGTTGAAGATTCAGTCACAAAGGGATGTAGGTTCAAGGTGAGGGGCAGGAGGTTTAGGGGAGATGTGAGGGAAAACTTTTTTTACCCAGAGGGTGGTGATGGTCTGGAATGCGTTGCCTGGGAGGGTGGTAGAGGCTGGTTGCCTCACATCCTTTAAAAAGTATCTGGATGAGCACTTGGCACATCACAACATTCAGGGCTATGTGCCAAGTGCTGGCAGGTGGAATTAGGTGGGAGTTCAGGTGTGTCTAATGTGTTGGTGTAGATTAGGTGGGCTGAAGGGCCTTTTCTGCACTGTATGATTATATGACATTAGAGCAGAGTTGAAGACATATGATTAGGAACTGTAGTAGTAGTTGCCTATAGGCTACCTGGTATTAGCTGTAATTTGGTAGAATGTATTAATAAAGAGATTAGACAAGCATGTGGTAAAGACAGCATGATTTGAACATACTGAGATAAGTATGTGAAAGGTAGATGAGTGTATTCAGGATAGTTTCCTGCCATAATGTATCCTAGAAGCATCAATGGAAAAGGTCATGACTGATAATGAATGCTGAGCTATATTTTGCTCACAGGTTGAGTGAACATTTACCTAATATTGATAATAATGTGATTCAGTTCAATGTAACATTTGAAAAAGAAAAATGCAAACCGGTTATAGGGATTGTAGATTTAGGTGAGGCTGATTGCAACAGGATGAGGTTTAGTCAACTGGGCAAACCTCTGAATGGATAGAACAGCAGAAGGTCAATGGCAGCCATTCAAAACAGAACCAAATGTGATGGCGATCCAATTTATACTCTTAAGAGCTGACTGCTATCTCTGTGTTCCTAAGTGAGTATGACATAATGGGAGGAATGTGTGAAGGAACACAAAGCAGTATGTGAGAAGAGAATGGATTAGTGTGTCTTTGCGATTGTTGAGAGTGTGTGATGCCGAGAGAGGAAAAGAAGACATGTTTGGGATAAGAAAGACACTTCAACGATTTTGAGTTCAAAAGAATGTCTCACCACAGTCATGCAGGGCTTTGGTGTGACCACACCTGGAATATTGCCATACTGAGATTTGAGTTCAGAAGTAGGGATGTCATGATGTGAAGGTGCTGGCATTGGACTGGGGTGGGCACAGTAAGAAGCCTCACAACACATGGTGTTTCTAAATAAACCTGTTAGACTTTAACCTGCTGTTGTGAGACTACTTACTATTACTGCAGTCATACAGGGCTTTGGTGAGACCACACCTGGAATATTGAATACTGCAGTTTTGAACTTCTACCGAAGAAAGGATATATTTTAGAGGGAGTGCAGTGGAGATTCACAAGGCTAATTACAGGGTTGGCAGGACTGTCCAATGAGGAGAGTTTGGTTCGATTAGGCCTGCGTTCACTAGAGTTTGGAAGGATGTGAGAGGATCTGATTGTAGTGTACAGACTAGGTGCAAGAAGGGTGTTTTCTCTTGCTGGGGAATCTAGAATCAGAGGGCACAGTCTCAGGATATGGGATAGACCAATTTGGACTGAGATGAGGAAACATTTCTTCACTCAAAGGATAGTGAACCTGTGGAATTCTTCATCACAAAAAGCTGTGGAGACCAAGTCGCTGAATGTATTCAAGAAAGAGATGGATAACATTTTAAATTTTAATGGCATCAAGGCAGTATCAGCAAAAAAACAGAATGTACATTGCGAGCAGGCTTGAAGAGCTGAATGGCCTATTCCTCCTCCTAGGTTCCTATTGTGAAATGTGATTCAGGCTGCATACACACAGTGATTGTCATGGATCTGCCTCACAACAGCAGGAACAAGAATTTAAGAATGAATAAGAGGAGATAATCTGGGATAACAATTATATAAACTGTGTGTGTTCAGTAATTCATATATATAATTGTCTTGGAGTATTATAGCCCTCTCCAAGTGTTTTCTTTAATTTAATAAATAGTCTTTAGTATTGTTACACGATGGTTTGCCTGGTTATTTTTACTGGATGTTTCATGTGACCCCTCACACCATTCCAAAAACAAAACTATACAACACCCAGGAACCGATGTTTCAAGTTGAGACACCCTCTCAGATAATATCTGTGTTGTTTGTGACAGAAAATTGAGGACTCTTGACCTGGATCTTAAAAAGCTTAATTCTTTGGCTGTCCGAGATTTTTGACTTCTGGAAGTAATAAGGACCAAATGAAACCAAGTAAGAACCTGTTACTTAAAATAGAAAGCACAAAATAGCTCGTGATTTAGCTCGATCTTATATGGAAGTAGACAATATGACCAGAGTGAGTTTGAGAAGTGTGCCTAAAACCAAAATGATGGAACTGATCGATGAATTAGCTACAGTGGCTAGGAAGACTGAGACAATTGAAGTCATAGCAACGCATTGAAATATACAAAAGGAATTAAAGAGATCCAATATTTCGAGAAGTGAGGAAAATGAGTTAGCTAGGCTTCAATTACAAAGAATCGTAAAAATTTAGAACTTAGAAATGCAGGAGAGAAAGAGTGAAAAAGAGGAAAAGAGAAAGGGAGCTGGCTTTCCGACACAAATGAATGGAAAGAGAGAGGGAGTTTAAAAGGGGAATGGAGCAAACTGCAAGGAAAGAAAAAGGCAAAAAAGAGACAGAGAGATTTCCAATGTTACACACAAACAGCACAAACCAAAAGGTTAGAGCAGATGGTGGAGGAAGACCGTTCTAGATGGGAAACTAGTGAGGAGATGTTCAGAAATGTACAAACCCACCCCGTTCACCCATCGGTGAAAGGGATACAGAGACATTTTTCTGTGCTTCTGAGAAAATAGCTAAACAGCTGAGATGCCCTCAAGACATTTGGATTTTACTCTTACAAACTAATCTTGTGGGTAGGGTTAGTGAAGTCTATGGACACGATTTTAATGGCTGTTCATACCTCACTGCCGCAGCAAGCGAGGAGGCAAAATTTGGCATTCAGCCAACTTTCTGTTCACGCACCCGACCCCAATTATGCCATCCCCAACCCCCACCAGATTGCTGCCCCCTCTGGCCAATGGCAGTCCCTGATTGCCTCCAGCCAATTACCGCCTCACTCACCCCCCTCCAGCTGTTCACCACCCCTGTTAACTAACCCCCCCTTTGTTGATCACTACCTCCATTCACCCACCCCCCAAGTCAATCGCTGCCCTATCAATCGCCAATTGCACAGTGCACAGCTCCCCATGCGCTGTGTCCCCTTCAGGCTCCAATGCTCCCTTTAGGCCCCATCCCCTCCCTATGGGCCCTGCCCCTTGGCACTGCCCAGTACATGGTTACAGGTGCCAGACTGCCCAGTGAGAATTGCCAGGGTACCAGGCTGGCAGTGCCAGGGTGCCCAGTGGGTAGTGTTGAAGGACCATGTCTGATCCTCACCGGTGAGGGCCTCCACCAGTGAAGCCATTAAGGCAAGTGTCCCAGGTTCACTAATAATATTAAAATCAGTTGGTGAATAATATAATCAGCCTATTTACAAGGCTTATTACACCAGCAATTTAGTGTCAGTATCATCACAAGAGGTGAGAAATCAGGCGCAAGTCCAGTTTTTTCCCTCTGTTGTGATTGTACTGGCTCGCCACACTGATAGACTAGTCTGCCAAGTCAGCAAGATCCTCCCCCGCCAAGGGAAAAATGTGTGTACAATTTGACCAGCAGGTGGCAGATGTATACAATGTATTTGTGTGCATTAATACAGTATTTCCACATGGACAGGATAGAATGGGGAAAGATCTTAAAATCTTATGAGATACAGTTTTGAATCAGTACCTGATACTGTGGGATTGAGGTATTTGTTGTCCAGAAATGAGGCCTGGTTGGTCGATACTAATTTTAGCAAGCTAAATGAGAATGAGACAGACAGAGAGAATGAGGCTGGTGTGTTCATAATCGTAGAGTCATAGAGGTTTATAGCATGGAAACAGGCTCTTCGGCCCAACTTGTCAATGCTGCCCAGTTTTTACCATTAAGCTAGTTCCAATTGCCTGCATTTGGCCCATGTCCCTCTATACCCATCTTACTCATGCAACTGTCTAAACGCTTTTTAAAAGACAAAATTGTACCCACCACTACAACTGCCTCTGGCAGCTCATTCCAGATATTCACCATCTTCTGACTGAAAAAATTGCCCCTCTGGGCCCTTTTGTATCTCTCCCCTCTCACCTTAAAGCTATGCCTTCTAGTTTTAGACTCCCCTATCTTTGGGAAAAGATGTTGACTAAGGAAACTGCAAGCAGTAATCAAGCCAGCACCTTTGCTCTCTATCCTAGTGTTGGAAGAAACTTTTATCAGGATCCTAATCGACTGTGTAGGGCCGTTGCTGAGAACATGAAGTGGGAACCAATCTTAACCAACTATAATGGATATATCTACCAGATTCTGCAGTAAGGTGGCACAGTGGTTAGCACTACTGCCTCACAGCATTAGGGACCTGAGTTCTATTCCTGGCTTGGGTCACTGTCTGTGTGGAGTTTGCATGTTTTACCCGTGTCTGCAATCCTATAATTTTTTTTTAAAGTTTATTTATTAGTTACAAGTAAGGCTTACATTAACATTGCGATGAAATCACTGTGAAATTCCCCTAGTCACCACACTTTGGTACCTGTTCGGTTCAATGCACCTAACCAGCATGTCTTTCAGATTGTGGGAGGAAACTGGAGCACCCAAAGGAAACCCATCCAGACATGTATTTGCAGGAATGAGGTGGGTAGAATTGGGTTACTGGCATGTGATGTAGATGTAGGGGAAGCCATACCAATCAAACAGCATCTGCATTGGTTAAGTCCAGCTAAGTTATTGCAGGTACAAAAAAAAAATTAAGTCGATGATCCAGACATCATTGAATTAAGTTCTATTGATTAGAGCTCCCCTGTTGTCACACTGCCCAAATTGGATAGAACCCAGAGACTGTACATGGACTGCAGGCAGGTGAATGCCATATCCAAGAGGGATTCATTTCCTATTCCTCTTTCGGAAAACTCGTTTTGAAAGCGTCAGATGGTCAAAATTCACCACCAAATAGATTTGTTAAGGGTCATTGGTAAGCACCTTCGACCCAGAGGGAAAAGGAGAACTCTGCTTTTGTGATATAACAAGTACTTTATCGGTTCAAAGTCATGCAATTTGCAATCCCATGTGTGGCATCAAATTGGGTGTTAAATGCTTCGATTTATCTTTGGCCAGTTTCATGCTGTTTGTCTTATCTTTCTTTTGTAAATTAGTTTTGAAGAAGATCTTCAAACCTGCTTGTTATCTTAGGTATTTCCATAAGGTCACCTTTCGTAGGAAAATAGGAACATGAATAGGTCATTCAGCCCCTCGAGACTGCTCTGTTATTCAATTAGATCTTGACTGATCTGCACCTTAACTGTTTCGTGCAACCTGTCCTCATAATTGAATCCTCTAAGCCCCGGTACTATTCCATTGATACTATGCTATACCCTATTTCCATGGCCATTTTGAGGGGCCAATTTGCGTTAGCTGTCAGCGAGAACGGCGATGTGAGCAGAAAATTGGGTGAGAATCAGGAAACACAATTCCCGCTGCCGAGATCACATTTTCCAGACCCCTACACACCAATCTGAAATCTACAATGTTTATCACCAATTCCCAAAGACAATTTACATGCTCTAATGAGAATAGCATCTTGTAACAATACGCTAATTACCTCAATTAATTAACTTTGATATTTGTAATTTGTAATCCCTCAGTTTGTTTAATTTTTTCTAATAGTTTAAACAACAAAAGTTGGAAGCCTAGCCCTCTAATCCAACTATTCAGCCTAAATATTCTGTGTCACCATCCTTCCTCCTGCATTTACCCTCTTTACCTGGTTGTCACCCTTCAGAACCTTTTCCTTTGTTCACTCAGCTAATCTAATCTTGAATCTTGCCATAGCTCTGTTTTTAACTTTCAGCAGTGGTCAAAAACAAGAGTTAGGAGATCCATTACACACTAAACCCCAAAATGAGAAGAAAGAAACATGCTGTCAAAATTTTCCATCTTGCACTCATCAGGACAGACAACACCAAATCTCAAAGGGTACAGCAATTTATACTCTATGAACAAAATTCAAGTTCTCTACCACCAAGCAATGATAAGCTCCAAATTGTGCTTTTTTTTCCAAAAGGAAACACGTTACAATGTTCAAATAGTGCACAAAGAACAAAGAACAAAGAAAATTACAGCACAGGAATAGGACCTGCAGCCCTTCAAACCTGCAACAACCATGCTACCCGACTTAGCCAAAACCCTCTACCCTCTATTCCCATCCCACTCATGCATTTGTCAAGATGCCCCTTAAAAGTCACTATCGTATCTGCTTCCACTACCTCCCCCGGCAATGAATTCCAGGAATCCACCATACTCTGTGTAAAAAAATCTGCCTCGTACATCTCTTTTAAACCTTGCCTCTCACACCTTAAATCAGTGACCCTAGTAATTGACTCTTCCATCCTGGGAAAAAACTTCTGACTATCCACCCTGTCCATGCCTCACATAATCTATCAGGTCTCCCCTCAACTTTCATCATTCCAGTGAGAGTAAACCAAGTTTCTTCAACCTCAGGGCAAGACGATAGCTCAGTGACTATCGCTGATTGCTGTGCAGACACATGGATGTGGGCCGGTGTCTGTGGGAGTTTGCGCATTCTCCCCGTGCTTGCGTGGGTTTTCTCCAGGTGCTCCGGTTTCCTCCCACGCCCCAAAGATGTGCTGTTAGGCTGATTGGCAGGAATAAATTGTCCCTAAATCAGTTTTCCCTCAATCTGGATGGCCATAAAACATTAGATAGGGGTCATGGGTAGAGAGGTGGTGTTGAGATGGCAGCGTGGGCTCGTTGGGCCGAAGGGCCTTTTTTCCTAGGCTGCTTTTGTTCTTTGTTCTTTGTTCTCTCCTCATAGCTGAAGCCCTCCACCCTGGTAAATCTTTTCTGTACCCTCTCTGTAGGGATTCTATGGTTCCATGGTTCCCCGGAGGGAGTACATGAGAAAATTAGGAAAATATGTCAATCATCATGTTTTGACTCATATCCCATCAGCCTCTGCAAACAAAGTCAAAAGCTGCCACAGTTAAGGGATATAAATTCATGCTGTCTGGAGATGATTTGGGGTGAGCTATCTGTGATTTTAATGATGAATTAGCTATTTTTAAAAGCCTGGGGAGAATGAATCAGAGAGAGATGAACAGTCATCAAGTATGCAGAGAAAGCTCACCATCAACAGGAGACAGGGGTTTTACTTAGTTTCCAAATCAATGCACAAGATTTATCTAAGCCACTGACAACTTAATATCAGGTTTAGTACATTAAGCAAAAAAACTCAGACTATTTTCCAACAGCCTAGTTCTAAAGGAGTGTGCACCGCGCCAATCAATGATAAATATCTTAACAGTGTTACTAAGCCGAGTTCATCTACAAGCAGCTGAAATGCAACATTTTCTGGTTGAATAAAGTCAGCGACCAGTCTCTGTCATTAATGAACCAGTCTCCAGTGATTTATTTCGTGTTTAGCTTGTCTGAGCAATTGTACTTCCACTAACTGCACCCTGCTTCATTTAACATTCCCTGCCACAGCAATCCACGTGTGGTCAGGGCATGAGGGAGACTTCAGGAATAAAGTAGGACTCTGGAATGTCGCTCCTTTTGGGTCCATCGGGCAAAATTGCCCCCACTGCCAGTGACAGGAATTAGCGAGGGGTTTTTTTTGTTCACTCATCGGACATGGTTGTTACGGGCTGGCCAGCATTTATTGCCCATCCCTAGTTGCCCTTGAGAAGGTGGTGGTGAGCTGCCTCCTTGAATCGCTGCAGTCTGTGTGCTGTGTGTTGACCCACAATGCCATTAGGCAGGGAATTCCAGGATTTTGACCCAGCAACTGCGAAGGAATAGCTATATATTTCCATGAGAAGACTTTGGCTGATAGGATTAAGGAGAATCCTAAGGCGTTCTATAGGTATGTCAGGAACAGAAGGTTGGTCAGGGCAAGATTAGGGCCAGTTACAGACAGCAGAGGGAAGTTGTGTGTGGAACCGGAGGAGATTGGAGAAGCATTGAACCAATATTTCTCTTCGGTGTTCACGCAGGGGGACATGAATATAGCTGAGGAGGACACTGGGTTGCAGAGGTGTAAAATAGACAGTATTACGGTTGATAAGGGGGATGTGCTGGATATTCTTGAGGGGCTGAAAATAGATAAGTCCCCTGGTCCGGGTGGGATCTACCCTAGGATTCTCTGGGAGGCTAGAGAGGTGATTGCAGAGCCTCTGGCTCTGATCTTCAGGTCGTCATTGGTCTCAGGTGTAGTCCCGGAGGATTGGAGGATAGCGAATGTTGTCCCATTGTTTAAGAAGGGGAACAGAGACTTTGCCGGGAATTATAGACCGGTGAGTCTTACTTCTGTTGTGGGCAAGGTTTTAGAAAAAATTATTAGGGATAGGATTTATAGTTATTTGGAGTGTAATGAATTGATTAGAAATAGTCAGCATGGTTTTGTAGCGGGTAGGTCGTGCCTTACTAACCTTATTGAGTTTTTTGAGAAGGTGACCAAAGAGGTGGATGGGGGCAAGGCAGTTGACGTGGTATATATGGATTTTAGTAAGGCGTTCGATAAGGTTCACCATGGAAGGCTTCTGCAGAAAATGCAGATGTATGGGATTGTGGGTAATCTAGGAAATTGTATCAGCAATTGGCTATCAGATAGGAGACAGAGGGTGGTGGTTGATGGTAAATATTCATCATGGAGTTCGGTTACGAGTGGTGTGCCTCAGGGATCTGTTTTGGGGCCACTGTTGTTTGTAATCTTTATTAATGATCTGGATGAGGGTATAGTTGGGTGGATTAGTAAATTTGCTGATGACACCAAAGTCGGAGGTGTGGTAGATTGTGAGGAAGGGTGTCATAGTCTGCAGGGAGACTTAGATAGGTTGCAGAGCTGGGCCGAGAGGTGGCGGATGGAATTTAATGCGGAGAAGTGTGAGGTAATTCACTTTGGTAGGAATAACAGATGTGTAGAGTATAGGGCTAACGGGAGGACTTTTAATAGTGTGGATGAACAGAGGGATCTAGGTGTATGTGTACATAGATCCCTGAAAGTTGGGAATCAAGTAGATAAGGTTGTTAAGAAGGCGTACGGTGTCTTGGCGTTTATTGGTAGGGGGATTGAATTTAGGAGTCGCAGCGTCATGTTGCAACTGTACACTACTCTGGTGCGGCCGCACTTGGAGTACTGTGTGCAGTTCTGGTCCCCACATTACAAGAAGGATGTGGAGGCTTTGGAGAGGGTGCAGAGGAGGTTTACTACGATGTTGCCTGGTATGGAGGGGAGGTCCTATGAGGAGAGACTGAGGGATTTAGGGTTGTTTTCGTTGGAAAGAAGGCGGCTAAGAGGGGATCTTATTGAAACATATAAGATGATTAGAAGTTTAGATAGGGTGGATAGTGATAGCCTTTTTCCTCGGATGGAGAAAGCTAGCACGAGGGGGCATGGCTTTAAATTAAGGGGGGGTAGCTACAGGACGGATGTCAGGGGTAGGTTCTTTACCCAGCGGGTGGTGAGGGATTGGAATGCCCTGCCTGCTGCAGTTGTAAATGCGTCTAGTTTGGGGGCATTTAAGAGATCTCTGGATAGGTTTATGGACGAAAAGGGATTGGTATAGGCTAGTGGGTCATTGTTTTTGTAACTGGTCGGCGCAACATCGTGGGCCGAAGGGCCTGTTCTGCGCTGTAATGTTCTATGTTCTATGTTCTATGTAAGATGTGGAGATGCCAGCGTTGGACTGGGGTAAATACAATAAGAATACAGGATATTTTTCCAAGTCAGGATGGTGAGTGGCTTGGTGGGGAACTTGCAGTGGTGGTGTTCCCATGTATCTGTTGCCCTTGTCCTTCTAGATTGGGAGCGGTCATAGGTTTGGAAGGTGCATTCTAAGGGTCTTTGGTGAATTACTGCAGGGTAGAGGCGGAAGATGTGGCGTGGGTCCAAAAATCAGTTTTCTGATGCCAGGAATCTTGTTTTTTTTATATGAAGTTTGTTTATTGGTGTCACAAGTGGGTTTGCATTAACACTGCAATGAAGTTATTGTGAAAAGCCCCTAGATGCCACACTCCAGTGCCTGTTCGGCTACACTGAGGGAGAATTTAGATGGCCAATGCACCCAACTAGCACATCCACAAAGTAAGGTGAAAGGCTTTAAGGAGGGTGAAGTGAGTGCAGAAGGAGGGGCAGAGTGTGTTATAGAGCAGGGTCAGTAGATGGCAAAATTCTGTTGAGCACTGAGCGTGGTAAGAGGGGAAGGTTCTGATGACAGGGAGAGGTTGGATGCCATAGAGTAGGGCATGTGTTTAGCAGGTACAGTGTTCACTGGGAGATCACTGGTGGACAAGGAAGATGGCACGGATAAGGGAAGTGGTCATGAGAACACCAATTGGTGAGGGTTCTAGTGATAACATCCAGAGTGCTGGGGAAAGTAAAGTTTACACTGGTAGGGTAGTGATGGGGAAGGAAGATTGTGAGTGATGGGGGAGAGTAAAAGGTGGTGGAGGGGGAGTGAAAATTAACACAAAACATCAGTACAGAAAGACAGTTCCACTGCAAGGCAACACCCTTGACATCCAACTATAAAACATCAAGGTGGGAGCAGGGGCTTCTCGAGTGAGTGAATGTGAAGGTCAGCATAACTGAAGGGAAACCTGAACAATCACGGTGAAGCTCATACAGCAGCAAGTCTGAGCCACAGGGTACTCATCACAACAAAGTCTTGGCAGGATGTAGACATGGCATCCATTCAAAGCCATTGGCTATTGGCTTCAGTCAGTCAGGGAACGAGAGAGGACGGGAGGTGCCCTCACGGGGCATACTGGTGAATGGTAACCAACTTGCTACCTCTATCGTCTAACCTCTCAGGTGAATGGTCTTGCCTGACTGTGTTTAGATCTTCAGTTATGACAAGGCACAATGTCTCTCTCTCTAGAGAATTTGGAGGACAGTGGAAGCAAGTGGAATTCTGGGAGCCTTTTCAGTCATGACTCTCAGCATCCTTGCCAAACAGCAATGTCCCCTTGCACCAGCATGTACTAATGGGAGGAATTCCTGTCCTTGGTTCCCCCAGGATGTCATTCACTTGGAAGGGATGGGTACACATGACCATCAAAGCAACTAGCAGCAAGAGGAATCTAAGAGACTCCCAAACAGTGCAAGTTAACACATATTCACAAGCGACAAAAATATATACGTTGATTGTATACCCATGTCACCAATTTGCATTCAGACTTTCTTCATTTTTCTTACTCTAAGATGACTCAGTGTATCGTTGACACATTCAGCAGAGTTGCAGCCAACCTGCTGGCTGCAATGACCTGTTGTTACCTGAGGGGGGTAACTAATTGGTGGATATCTTCTGGAGGCCCAAGGCCCAGAGGCCCCAGCCTGCTCAGACTCTCCTGCTATAGGGCAGGTGTGCCCTTCCCAGTCCGAACAGTTGGAAGGTATCAGTGGACTGGTCAGGTGGGCAGAAAAGTGGCAGAGAAGTGTGAGGTGACACACTTAGGGTGGTCAAACAAGCCAAAGGGGATTTGATTTGATTTGATTTCGTTTGATTTGATTTATTATTGTCACCACGTATTAGTATACAATGAAAAGTATTGTTTCTTGCGCGCTATACAAAGTATACCGTTCATATAGAAGGAAACGAGAGAGTTCAGAATGTAGTCATAGCTAGAGTGTAGAGTAAGATCAACTTACTGTGAGGTAGGTCCATTCAAACGTCTGACGGCAGCAGGGAAGAAGGTGTTCTTGAATCGGCTGATACAGACTTTCGCATCTTTTTCCCAAAGAAAGAAGGTAGAAGAGAGAATGTCTGGGATGTGTGAGGTCTTTACTTATGCTGGCTGCTTTGCCGAGGCAGCAGGAAGTGTAGACAGAGTCAATGGATGGGAGGCTGGTTTGCATGATGGATTGGGCTACATTCATGACGTTTTGTAGTTCCTTGCGGTCTTGAGGAGAGCAGGAGCCATACCAAGCTGTGATACAACCAGAAACAATGCTTTCCATGGTGCATCTGTAAAAGTTGGTAAGGGTCGGAGCTGACGTGCCAAATTTCCTTAGTCTTCTGAGAAAGTAGAGGCATTGGTGGGCTTTCTTAACTATAGTGTTGGCATGGGGGGACCAGGACAGATTGTTGGTGATCTGGACACTTAAAAACTTGAATTTTTAAAGTTTCTACTCTGTCCCTGTCTATGTAGACAGGGGCATGTTCTCCTCTATGCTTCCTGAAGTCAATGACAACCTTCTTCATTTTGTTGATATTGAGGGAGAGATTATTGTTGCCGCACCAGTTCACTAGATTCTCTACCTCATTCCTGTACTCTGGATGCACAATAAAGGGGAGGATACTGAGAGGTGTAGTGGAAATGAGGACATTGTTCACAGATCCCTGAAGGTGAGACAGGACAAGTCCTTTAGGTGGTTAAGAAGACACATGGACTCTTTTCACTTTTCAGTGTGCTGGAACTATATAAAACATTAGTTAGGCCACAACTTGAGAGCAATGTGCCGTCCTTGTCATCCCATTTATAAAATGGGTGTAATTGCATTAGAGAGGGTGCAGAGATTTACGAGGGTGTTGCCAGGACTGAAAAATTGTTGCTGTGAGGAAAGATTTGCTAAAGTTAAAGTTTATTTATTAGTCACAAGCAGGCTTACATTAGCATTGCAATGAAGTTATTGTGAAAAGCCCCAAGTCACCACACTCCAGTGCCCGCCCGGGTACACAAGGGAGAATTTAGCATGGCCAATTCACCTAACCTGAACATCGTTGGACTGTGGAAGGAAATCGGAGCACGCGGAGGAAACCCATGCAGACACAGGGAGAACATACAAACTCCATTCAGACAGTGACCCAAGCCTGGATCCCTGGCGCTGTGAGGCACCGTGCCGCCCTAGGCTGAGATTGTTCCCCTTGAAACAGAGGAGGTGGAGGGGAGATTTGATTGCGATGTATAAGATTGTGAGGCGCCTGGACAGAGTGGATGGAAAGGCACAAAGAACAAAAAAAATGACAGCAAAAAGCCTGCACCGACCATGCTGCCCGATTGAACTAAAACTCCCTTCTCTTCCAGGGACCATATCCCTCCATTCCCATCCTATTCTTGTATTTGTCAAGACGCCCTTTAAAAGTCATTGTCGTATCCGCTTCCACTACCTCCCCCGGCAACAAGTTCCAGGCACCCACCACCCTCTGTGTAAAAAACTTGCCTCGCATATCTCCTTTAAACCTTGCCACTCGCATCTTAAACCTGTGCCCCCTAGTAATTGACACTTCTACCCTGAGATAAAGCTTCTGACTATCCACTCTGTTCATGCCTCTCATAATTTTGTAGACTCCTATCAGGTCACCCCTCAACCTCCGTTGTTCCAGTGAGAACAAATCAAGTTGCTCCAACCTCTCCTCATAGCTAATGTTCATAACTCGCAACATCCAGTGAATCTTTCTGTACCCTCTCCAAAGCTTCCACATCCTTCTGGTAGAGTGGTGACCAGAATTGAACACTATATTCCAAGAGCAGCCTAACTAATGTCTTATAAAGCTGCAACATGACTTGCCAATTTTTAAACTCAATGTCCTGGCCAATGAAAGCAAGATTGCCGTATGCCTTCTTAACTACCTTCTCCACCTGTGTTACCACTTTCAGTGACCTGTGTACCTGTACACCCAGATCACTCTGCCTATCAATACTTATTACATGTTCTGCCATTTACTGTATACTTCCCATCTGTGTTAGACCTTCCAAAATGCATTACCTCACATTTGTCCTGGTTAAATTCCATCTGCTATCTCTCCACCTAAGTCTCCAATTGATCTATATCCTGCTGTCGCCTCTGATGGTCCTCATGGCTATTTGCAATTCCACCAACCTTTGTGTTGTCTGCAAACGTACTCATCAAACTAGTTACATTTTCCTCCAAATCCTTTATATATATTACAAACTGATCCCTGAGGAACACCACTTGTCACAGACCCCCATTGAGATTCGCACCCGTCCACTGCTACCCTCTGTCTATGATGATCAAGTCAGTTCTGTATCCACCTTGCCAGCTCACACCTGATCCCGTGCAACTTCACCTCCTGTACCAGTCTGCCATGAGGGACCTTGTCAAAGGCCTTACTGAAGTCCATGTAGACAATATAGATAACACTGGCTATTCTCCAATCCCTTGTAAAAAGTCTCACAACACGAGGTTAAAGTCCAACAGGTTTATTTGGTAGCACTAACTTTTGGAACGCTGCTTCTTCATCAGTTGAGTGGGAGTTCTGTTCACAAACAGGGCATATAAAGACAAACTCAATTTACAAAATAATGGTTGGAATGCGAGTCTTTACAGGTAACCAAGTCTTTAAATACAGGCAATGTGAATGGAGAGAGGGTGAAGCACAGGCTAAAGAGATGTGTATTGTCTCCAGCCAGGACAGTTAGTGAGATTTGCAAGCCCAGGCAGGCCACAGGGGGATACAGACACTGTGACATGAACCCAAGGCCCAGGTTGAGGCCATCCTCGTGTGTGCGGAACTTGGCGATCAGTCTTTGCTCAGCAACTCTGTGTTATTGTGTGTCGTGAAGAAGAACGCTTACCCGAAGATCAGAGGCCGAATGCCCGTGACCACTGAAGTGTTCCCCAACAGGAAGAGAACACTCTTGTCTGGTGATTGTTGAGCGATGTTCATTCATCCATTGTCGTAGCAACTGCATGACTTCCCCAGTGTACCATGCCTTGGGATATCCTTTCCTGCAGCTTATCAGGTAGACAACGTTGGCCGAGTTGCAAGTGTATGTACCGTGTACCTGGGGAATGGTGTTCTCACATGAGATGATGGCATCCGTGTCGATGATTCGGCATGTCTTGTAGAGGTTGCTGTGGCAGGGTTGTGTGGTGTCGTGGTCACTATTCTCCTGAAGCTGGGTAGTTTGCTATGGACAATGGTCTGTTTGAGGTTGTGTGGTTGTTTGAAAGTAAGAACTGAGGGTGTGGGGATAGCCTTGGTGAGATGTTCGTCTTCATCAATGACATGTTGAAAGCTCCAGAGAAGATGCTGTAGCTTCTCCACTCCAGGGAAATACTGGACGACAAAGGGTGCTCTGTCTACTGTGTCCCATGTTTGTCTTCTGAGGAGGTCAGTGTGGTTTTTAGCTGTGGTGCATTGGAGCTGTCTATTGCTGAGTCGAGTGCCTTATCCAGTTTTTATGAGGGCATCTTGCAGCGTCTGGATGTGCCTTTTGCGATCCTCCTCATCTGAGTAGATCCTGTGTATACTTGTCCATAGGGATGGTATTGCACCTCAATATGCCAACATCTTCAAGCATAGGTTCGAACAAGACCTCTTCATCGCACAGGACCTTCAGCCATTAGATATGTCGATGACATTTTCTTCCTTTGGACTCATGGTGAACAATCACTGAAATAACTATATGATGACATTGGCAAGTTCCATCCCACTATCAGACTCAACATGGATTATTCTCTGAAATCGGTTACATTCTTGGACACATCCATCAAGGACGGTCACCTCAGCACTTCCCCGTACCGCAAGCCCAAGGATAACCTCACAATGCTCCACTTCTCCAGCTTCCACTCTAAACATGTTAAAGATGCCATTCCCAATGGATAAGCCCTCAGAGTATACAGGATCTGCTCAGATTAGGAGGATCACAACAGACACCTCCAGACGCTGAAAGATGCCCTCTTAAAAACTGGATACGGCGCTCGGCTCATCAGTCGGCAGTTCCAAAGCACCACAGTGAAAAATCGCACCAACCTCCTCAGAAGATAAACACGGGACACGGTGGACAGAGTACCCTTCATCGTCCAATACTTCCCCAGAGCAACTATAGGGCATAGACTTAAAGTGATTCGTGGAAGGATTAGATGGGAGATGAAGAAACATGCGTCCACTAAGAGGGTTGTGGGGATCTGAAACTCACTGTCTGAAAGGGTAGTAAAGACAGAAACCCTCAGCTTTTTGAAAAGGTGCCTGGATATGCACTTCAATTGTTGTAACCTGTTGGGTTACTGGACCAAATGCTGGAAAATGGGATTGGGCTGGATGGCCAGAACCAACACGATGGGCCAAGTGGCCTCTTTCTCTGCCATAAACTTTCTGTGGTCGCATAATTTTTCACTTATGTGCAAGCAGCACACAAGTGAAAAACAGGACCTACACACTTAGCAAAGGAAACAGGTGCCACTGTTTCCTTTGCAGCAGAAGGTAATTTTTCCAGCTTGGAGAGATATAACACTCATTTATCATATTTAAATCAGGTTCCCCCCGTGCTTGATCGAAATTTCACGGTCGCTGTCAGCCAGATCCCCCAAGGCTTGGAAAAACCTGCAGTGAATTGCAGGTTGGAGC
Organism: Carcharhinus amblyrhynchos; assembly: GCF_965287045.1. NCBI lineage: Eukaryota > Metazoa > Chordata > Chondrichthyes > Carcharhiniformes > Carcharhinidae > Carcharhinus > Carcharhinus amblyrhynchos. Next base: position 17,064,673 of record NC_137324.1, read on the forward strand.
TGCTGGTTGTAGAAGTACTTCTTACAGCACTTCTGGTGGACCAAGAGTTCTCTTCCATGGACCCTGAATGAAGCCTTAGTCAAACCCCATGCCCATCATTGTCTCTGTCTAGCCCTTGAAGTGATGGTTAACCTCCCCATCCCCAACCCATGAGGAATTCTCTCCCCATTGCTCCCCTCCCCCCCCAAACCACCCCCAACCCCAAACCGCGATCTAAAGCCAATAATTCCACCTCTCGACTGAGGTTTGTCTCCCACACACCAAAATCCTGGTTGGTAAAGCATTGTTTCCAACAATGTTTCGCATCATTATGCTCATTCCCCAAGCAAGGTTGTGAATGAAACCCCATCTATCACGCAAACCAGCCGCCCATCCATTGACTCTGTCTACACTTTCCGTTGCCTCGGTAGAGCAGCCAGCATAATCAAGGACCCCACGCACCCCGGATGTTCTCTCTTCCATCTTCTTCCGTCAGGAAAAAGATACAAAAGTCTGAGGCCACGTACCAACCGACTCAAGATCAGCTTCTTCCCTGCTGCTCTCAGACTTTTGAATGGACCTACCTCGCATTAAGTTGATTTTTCTCTACACCCTAGCTATGACTGTGATACTACACTCTGCACTGTCTCATTTCCTTCTCTATGAACGATATGTTTTGTCAATATAGCGCACAAAAAACAATACTTTTCACTGTATGCTAACACATATGACAACAATGAATAAATCAAATCAAATCAAACAGCAAGCCAGTCTGTCAGTTTGGTCAGTTGCCTGGGGGGTAACAAAAGAAAAGATTTATAACCAATTAATTTCACCAGGAGTCCAGCCTTGCAGGCACTGATTTGCCACGCTCGCTCTTTCTGCCTCCTTGTAACTATCATGGACATTGTCTTTGACGGGATCGTCTCCTCCTGTCAATGGCAAGAATCCTTGCGGGGGGGGGTAAACTATATGGCAACAATCGACAAAGAGAAATGAAGTCGGAATCCTGCCTTCCAAGGCAGGTTAATAGTATCTCGACTTTCCCACTGATCCATGTCTTTTGCATCTCAAGAATTCATGGGATCATGTAGAATCATAGAATCCCTACAGTGCAAGAAGAGGCCATTCAGCCCATCAAGCCTGCACTGACAACAATCCCACCCAGACCCTACCCTACGAATCCACCTGACACTAAGGGGCAACTGAGCATGAGCAATCAACCTAACCCGCCCATTCTCATTAAAACCCCAACAAGAACAGGAATCTTTTCCCACTGCTAATTCTTCTGTCCCACCAGTGGGAATTTAGACCATTCTGTGTCACGACTCATCATAAGTGTTGGCCACCAAGCAAGGGAAGACTCCCAGGACTACTGGGCACTTGACACTGCCTGAGCCCCCATTCCTGATGGCCACTCTCAAGTGCCAGGAAAAATGCAGGAAGAAGGGGCGGTGTGGAGGGAGGTATTCAGGATATGAAGGGGGTAGTAAAAGACTGCAAGAGGTTTTAAAGTTTATTTATTTATTAGTCACACTGGGCTTATAGTAACACTGCAATGAAGTTACTGTGAAAATCCCCGTGTCGCCACATTACCGGTGCCTGTCTGGGGACACTGAGGGAGAATTTAGCGCGGCCTAACAAGCACGTCTTCGGACTGTGGGAGGAAACCAGAACACCTGGATGAAATCCACACAGATACGGGGAGAATGTGCAGACTGCACAGACAGTGACCCAAGCTGGGAATTGAACCCGGGTCCCTGAAGCTGCGAGGCAACAGTGCTAACCACTGTGCCACAGTGGTGGCACAAAGGAGGAGAGGGAGGGGGGGTGTTTTCATGAAAATATTTCAGTGAAATCCAGGAAATTGGAATATTTTAGTTATCAATTCTCTGGCTTTATATTTTAAACTGCGGGAATCTGTGAGAAAGATAATTAAGGCAGGGGCAATGTGACTGTGTGAATCTAATGAATGCATTTGATATGTTAATGAGCCTAGCAACACTGCAAACAGTTATTTACCTAAGGCAATTTAGTATTAATGGATACAGAATATGAATAGATCTGAATCTAAATTCTGTAACATCCTGGAAAGAGTGGCAACCACCAAGGGGATTAAGTAAAGAATTATTTATTAACAGGAATAACTACATACAGAGAGGAAGAAAGATGCTACTGATTGCTTTGACTCAATCCCGCCACAGGATCCACACACTTCGGCCTGATTGGGCCAAACCGCTCAACGACCTTAAAGGGGCTCGCTACTACAGATTCTAATGACGAAATATGCATGGTGTGAAGGAAAGGCACCAGAGAGAAGGCAGATAAAAAGAGTTTAAAGCCTAAAGTTAAAATACAGAGATGAATGTAGCAAATGTTGAATGATGAATGGATAGCAAATGTTGTCCCCTTGTTCAAGAAGGGGAGTAAAGACCATCCTGGGAATTATAGACCGGTGAGCCTTACTTCTGTTGTGGGCAAAGTTTTGGAAAGAATTATAAGGGATAGGATTTATAATCATCTAGAGAGAAATAAATTGATTAGGGATAGTCAACACGGTTTTGTGAAGGGTAGGTCATGCCTCACAAACCTTATCAAGTTTTTTGAAAAGGTGACCAAAGAGGTGGATAAGGGTAAGGCAGTTGACGTGGTGTATATGGATTTTAGCAAAGCTTTTGATAAGGTTCCCCATGGTAGGCTACTGCAGAAAATGCAGATGCATGGGATTGAGGGTGATTTAGGTAATTGGATCAGGAATTGGCTAGCTGATAGAAGACAGAGGGTGGTGGTTGATGGGAAATATTCAACCTGGAGTTCAGTTACTAGTGGTGTACCTCAGGGATCTGTTTTGGGGCCACTGCTGATTGTCATTTTTATAAGTGACCTAGATGAGGGTGTAGAAGGATGGGTTAGTAAATTTGCTGATGACACCAAAGTCGGAGGAGTTGTAGACAGTGAGGATGGATGTTACAGTTTGCAGAGGGACATAGATAAGCTGCAGAGCTGGGCCGAGTGGTGGCATATGGAGTTTAATGCGGAAAAGTGTGAGGTGATTCACTTTGGTAAGAGTAACAGGAGTACAGAATATAGGACTAATGGAAGGACTCTTGGTGGTGTCGACGAGCAGAGAGATCTCGGGGTACATGTACATAGCTCCCTGAAAGTTGGCACCCAGGTTGATAAGGTTGTTAAGAAGGCGTACGGTGTGTTAGCTTTTATTGGTCGAGGGATTGAATTTCGGAGCTGTGAGGTCATGTTGCAACTGTACAAAACTCTGGTGCGGCCGCACTTGGAGTATTGCGTACAGTTCTGGTTGCCGCATTATAAGAAAGATGTGGAGGCATTGGAAAGGGTGCAGAGGCGGTTTACCAGGATGTTGCCTGGTATGGTGGGAAGGTCTTATGAGGAAAGGCTGAGGGGCTTGAGGCTATTTTCATTAAAGAGAAGAAGGTTACGAGGTGACCTGATTGAGGCATACAAGATGATCAAAGGGTTAGATAGGGTGGACAGTGAGAACCTTTTTCCTCGGATGGTGATGGCTAACACGAGGGGACATAGCTTTAAATTAAGGGGTGGTAGTTATAGGACGGATGTCAGAGGTAGGTTCTTTACTCAGAGGGTAGTAAGGGCATGGAATGCCCTGCCTGCAGCAGTTGTGGACTCGCCAACTTTAAGGGTGTTCAAATGGTCAGTGGATAGGCATATGGATATCATTGGAATAGTTTAGGTTAGAGGGTCATTAGATTGGTTCCACTGGTCGGCGCAACATCGAGGGCCGAAGGGCCTGTACTGCGCTGTAATGTTCTATGTTCTATGAAGGTAATTAACTCCATCAGAGTGCAGCTCTAAAAGAGTTAAGTAAGATAACGCAGAGACCAGAAGGGGAAAAACGTATTTAAGGGGATGCTGAAACCTATGTGTTTTCATATCTCAGCCAATAGTGGCAGTAAGTGTTGATCTCCCAGCAAGTTGTGAAGGAAGCCAGGTTTGAAAAGCAAATGGCTCATTAATCGAGAAACAACCCTCAATAGACATGAAGGCACTGTGTGATAAAAGTTACTGGATTTTTTTATATAGATCATAAAATCTGTAAGGCGTTGTATAACAAACTGGGGAGGTTTAGCTCTCAGGGTAATTAAGTTAGAATTATTTGGAATTGTTTAAAGTCGTGATAGTGTGTAACTGTCTAACATAGGTGTACTTCAATTTTATTGATTTTTAAAAAATATTTCTTAATGAACATTTTTCCATCCCACCCACCATGGAAATTGTAGTGTTTCGGGGTAAACCATACAAAGATCCGTTGACCTCAGGCAGGATTTTCCAGTCTTTGGGGTGAATGTGGCTGCAAAATCCCTCCCTTAATTTGTCAAGACCATCACAAGGAGTTGGGGACATGATTCCAAAGCTCTCCTCATACTGTACAAACTGCAAACGCAGTTGAGGGTAATTGTTTCCCTTCTGGGATTTGAACAACTCAGCATCTGTCATCAGCCATACCCTTAGCAGTGTGGAGGGTGAGAATTCATTGATAGGTTTGTTGTGTCCACCTTTGAGGGGGCAGGTTGAAACTGTAAAATTCATTACTAAAACTGTTTTCTCAAGCGAGCAAAGGAGTCTGCAGATTTGTATTGGTTTCCATTGTTAGAAAAACTGGATCTGGCTTTGAAGTGCTGTTTAGGATTGCAGTCTATATTCTTTGTCATGGAGCTGCCCTGAGAGAATCCCAGTAAATAGTTTAGGAACATTTTGGCACTTCAGATGATCTGCTACTTTATTCATTAAGGCAGATTGATATTTTTAATCCCAGTCCCTTCTCATTCTCCAGTTTCTATAATACATTTGGCCTCCTAAATGTCCATATCTGTTTTAAATGTCTGATCTGGTGCTGCATCTAAACTCTTCTGAGAGTGTTTATCATGCGCCCTCACTAACGAAAATAAGAAATATACCTGATTTGGTTTTCATGTTTTATTCAATCCTGATATTAAATCCCTCTGTTAAGTTCAAGTTTATTTATTAGTGTCACAAGTGGCTTTACATTAAAACCGCAATGAAGAGAAAATCTCCTAGCCGCCGCACTCCGGCGCCTGATTGGGTACATTGAGAGAGAATTTAGCACAGTCAATCCACCTAACCAGACACCCGGAGGAAATGCATGCAGACATGGGGAGAACATGCATACTCCACACAGACAGTGACCCAAGCCAGGAATTGAACCTGGTGCCAGGCGCTGTGAGGCAGCAGTGCTAAACACTCTGCCACCATGCCACTCTAATTGTTGTTGAGCTATAGAAATCGGGCATTTCGCGCTAAGCAGCATCAATTGGACATTCTTCATCAGCATTTCCATGTTGTTTTATTCCTTATGCAAGTTTCTGTAAAAGTGAGGTGACAATGAGGGCAATAGGACATCTGGGACCCTTGTGACCATCATTTCAGATTCTCAGACCTGCAGTATTCTGCTGTTCATTGAAATCTTTACTCCAGTTCACCCAGTTTCGAAGGCTATCTAAGCCAGACATGAGCCGAGTGAACTGTTACAGAAGCTCCAGTGTCATTCCCGAAAACAGGACTTAATGCTGAAGGCAATACTCCAAGGTTAAAAACAGAACATTTTGGTAAATATTCAGCATGGCAGCACAGTAGTTAGCACTGCTGCCTCACATCGCCAGGGACCCAGCTTCAATTCCCAGCTTGGGTCACTGTCTGTGTGGAGTCTGCACATCCTCCCCGTGTCTGCGTGGGTTTCCTCAGGTGTTTCGGTTTCCTCCCATAGTCTGAAAGACTGTGCTAGTTAGGTGCATTGGCTATGCTAAATTCTCCCTCATTGTACCTGAACAGGTGCTGGAGTGCAGTGCCCAGGGGATTTTCACAGTAACTTCATTGCGGTGTTGAAGTAAATCTACTTGTGACACCAATAAATAAATTTAAAATTAAAGCAAGTCAGGCAGCATTTACAAAGGGGTAAGAGGCAATGGCCGGGAACTTACGCCCCTTCTCACTGGCAGAACCTTCTGGTCCCGCTGAAGTGAATGAAAGTGTGAATGATCCTCCGCTTCTGCCACGGTTGGAAGATCCTTGTCAACGTTTCACATTTTAAGGAAATATTTGTTCATGGAATGTGGGCATCGCTGGATCAACCATAATTTAATGGCTATATTTTACCCTTGAGAAGGTGGTGACAAAATGCTACAGTCCAGGTAATGTAGGTACATCTACAGTGCTGTTAGGGAAGGAGTTTCAGGATTTTGACCCAGCAACAGTGAAAGAAGTCAGTATGCTGAGTGACTTGGAGGGGAACTTGCAGATGGTGGTGCTCCCGGGTACCTGCTGCCTTTGTCCTTATAGATGGTAGTGGTCATGGGTTTGGAAAGAGCTGCCTAAGGAGCCTTGATTAGTTCCTGCAGTGCATCTTGTAGGTGGAACTTATTGCTGTTACTGAGCATCAGTGATGGAGGGGGTGTTGGATGGGATGCCAACCATGCAACCTGCTTAGTTCTAGATGGCATCAAGATTAATGCAATCAAGTACAGAGCATCTCATCGCACTTGTGCCTTGCAGATGGTGGACAGACTTAGTTCACGGTTCATGTTAAAATATAGTATCATGTAGTCAAGAGGCTATGATTGACAGAGAAAAAAACATGCTTTTAATTGCTCCAATTAGCGATTAATTTAACATTCTTCGCAAAGCTTTTTACATAATCTGTGCACAAAGCTTTAAAATGGTCGTTGTGATTTCTAAAATATTTTACCATATTTTAGCGCTGAGGTAATTGATAAAAATGGTTCTGGTGTGAAGAATAAGTTGGCAGTATTTTATTTTGTGTTAATTGTTACTCTAACCAGCGGAGAATTTTCTTCCTGATTGCCATTAACTACAGTTTTGTTTGGGCTCCTTGATGCTACACTCAGTCAAATGCTGCCTCGATGTCAAGGGCAGTCACTCTCACCTCAACTTTTGGGTTCAGGCCTTTTGTCCATTTTTGAACAAAGGCTGTAGTGAGGTCAGGAGCTGAGTGACACTGGCAGAACCCAATTGACCGTCAGTGAGCAGGTTATTGCTGCGTAAGTGCCACTTGATACCACTGTTGATGAACCCTTCAATCAGTTTGCCCATTATTGCCCATCCCTACTTGCCCCGAGTTGGATTGTCCTGTTTCTTTTGTGGCCAATATTGATATCCTCTTACCTATTGTATAATGGGAACCCGGCATGTTGACACCAGGTTCACAACACACTTCATCACACTGAATCCTACGCACACACAAGATGGCAGTTGTCCCAATTTACAAACTCTAAAATCTTGCTCAATCCTACCATTCAGGAATGAAGATCTTCAGTTTCTGAGAAGTTTATCCTGGAATCTTCCGACATTAAAGATTCAGTAAAACCCTTGAGACATTCAAAACATGTGCATTTGTTGAATACAAAAATATTGAAGCAGGATAAACGAGAAAGAGTGCAGAAAAAATCACTAGGATGCTACCAGGACTTGATGGTTTGAGTTTTAAGGATAGGCTGGATGGACTGGGAGTTTTTTCCCTGGAGCGTAGGAGGCTGAGGGTTGATCTTATAGAAGTCTATAAAATAATGAGGGGCATAGATCAGTTAGATAGCTAACATCTTTTCCCAAAGGTAAGGGAGTTTAAAATTAGAGGGGATAGGTTTAAGATGAGAGAGGAGAGATACAAAAACATTCAGAGGGGCAATTTTTTCACATAGGGAATGGTGAGTGTCTGGAACAAGCTGCCAGAGGTAGTAGTAGAGGGAGGTGGGTGCAATTTTGTCTCTTAAAAAGATAGTTACATGGGAACGATGGGTATAGAGGGATATGTGCCAAACACAGGCATTTAGGACCAGCTTAGTGGTTTTAAAAAAAGGGCAGCGTGGACAAGTTGGGCTGAAGGGTTTGTTTCCATGCTATAAACCTCTATGACGCTACAATAGTAAAAGGACGTTCAACTGGCTCGGCATTAGGAGTTGGGAAATCATGTGAATATATGCAACCAGCCCTAGCAACCCTAGCTTTGAGAATTAAGATTACAGCAAGCTAAAATCATTGTCTATTCATTCCAATTACAATTACTCATCTGAGAGCAATAGCCACTGCACAATTGCAGTGTAATGAAGTGTAACTCCAAATGACTATCAAGCTTTGATCAGCTGCCTTCCTCAGTAGGATTAATTCTGCTATTAAGGTGACCAGGCCTCATTTAGACACTCACTTAAAGGTCAGAATTTGTCTTCATATTTCCCCGAAAGTAAAGTTTATTTATTAGTCATAAGTAAGGCTTACATTAACACTGCAATTAAGTTAATGTGAAATTCCCCTAGTCACTACAGTCCAACGCCTGTTCGATGCACCTAACCAGCACGTCTTTCAGACTGTGGGAGGAAACCGGAACACCCAGAGGAAACCCATGCAGACACAGGGAGAATGTGCAAACTCCACACAGATAGTGACACAAGCCGGGAATCGAACACAGGTCCCTGGCACTGAGGTGCAGCAGTGCTAACCACTGTGCCACCCTGATAAAGGCAACAATCCCATTTTGTCATGAAGCTGCATTCAAGATTGTCCTGAGTCTTCTCTATTGGTGTAACAATGCTAGAGTGAGTGGCTCTTGTCAAATACTGCCAATCTACTCTTAAGCACTGATGATAATTCACACCAGAACCATATTTATCAATTACCTCAGTGCTAAAATAAGGTAAAATACCTTAGAAATCACAGCGACCATTTTAATGCTTTGTCCACAGATATGTAAAAAGCTTTGCAAAGAATGTTAAATTGATCACTAATTACAGCAACTAAAAGCACGTTCTTTACTTTTGTTTCCAGAGTAGGAGAGTTCAGAACTAGTGGTCATAGGTTGAGGATGAGGGGTAAACCTTTTAGAACAGAGGTGAGGATGTATCACAGCTTGGTATGGCTCCTGCTCTGACCGAGACTGCAAGAAACTACAAAGGGTCATGAGCGAAGCCCAGTCCATCACTCAAACCAGCCTCTTAACCCATTGACTCTGTCTGCATTTCCCGCTACTTCGGAAAAGCAGACAGCACAATCCAGGACCCCACACAGCCCCGGACATTCTGTCTTCCACCTTCTTCCATCCAAAAAGAGATACTAAATTCTGACTCACGTATCAACTGACTCAAAAACAGTTTCTTCCCTGCTAGAACCTGTGCTAAAGCTCTTAGTTCTAATACTGATCCAAAGGTTCCAGCTCTGAATGTCACCCGTGCTGATATCGAATGAGGTCAGGTTCACGTGCTGCTGGAGTATCAATTTTCCAAAATACTTTTCCCCTCATTAGCCCAACTTTTCTCTGGCTTTTTGCCTCTCCCAGGAGATGCCATCATTGTCATGATGCCCCAGCCATTATGCTGTGGGTTTGAATTGGGACTTTACCTGCTGCGCAGTTTTATATATGTTTGTAGGTAAACCTCTACTCCAGGATATTGAGAACTCACTTCCACTGATGGTTGCGCCTGGTTCATGAATATTAACCACTTGGGTGAGGTACTGGAGGGGCACTCTGCAGATTTAAGCTCTTATCTCTAAGCCATTAATTCATAACTTTGAATTACCAGTCAAGTAACATAACCACTGCTCTACTGTACCTCATTTACTAATGCCAGTCCATTAACTGCCTGATTATTAAACTCAATCTCACAATTTGTCTGGCTGGGAACTCAGAATCTCTTTAGTGTTAATCCAGCTTCTTTAAGGGCGGGGCACTATATCACGTACCATTTCATGGGTTACTCTACGTGTAATTGGCATGCACATTTCAAGCTACAAGCACATGTCCTAAAATCATAGGCCGAAACTTTACTATCCCATGGATAGTAAATTTTACTGCCATGGGAATCGGAGCGTGCGAGGGGTGGACGACGAACAGGTCTATTGACCTCGGGCAGAAGTTTACGGTTTTGGGACAAGAGAGGCTGTAAAATCCCACCCACAGTCACTTAGCACAGAAAAGACCGTACGGCCCATCGAGACTGCACTGACAATAACAACCACTGAAGGTGCACTAATCCTATTTTCCTGCACATCCTACAGCCTTGAACGTTTTTTAATGTTTTGCGAAAGTTGTAAGGTTTCCAGTCTCCCACTACCTTCCCAGTCAGTGCATTCCAGATCCCCATCACCCACTGAATTTTTTTCTCAAATCCCCTTGAAAACTCCTGCCTCTAACCCGAAAACTAACCCCCCTCATCGTTGACCCTTTAACCAAGGGGAATAGCCGCTTCCTATTCGCCCTGTCCATACCTCTCATAAGCTTATACACCTCAGCCATATCCCTGCTTAGTCTTCTCTCTCCAGAGAAAGCAATCCAAGCCTACTTAGTCTCTCCTTGTGGTTCAGATGCTCCGTCCTAAGCAACATCCTGGTGAATTTCCTCTGTACCCCCCAGTCACACCCTTCTCTCGGAGATAAGTTATCTTCATTCATCGTGCATGTACCTGGACTCAAGCAATTCCTAAATGTGCTTTCAGCAAAAGACTTTGTCTAAAAGGAATGAAATTCTCTGAACAATTCAAAGCTGAATGCTGGATCTGATATTGTGTGTGTGATGGATAATTAGTATGCAAAACAGGAAATTGTTTCTCCCAGAGATGAGCAACAGGCAATCTGTTAGCCGTTCTACACTCTCTTCCTCTTGTTTCCTAAGAGGAGTTTAAACAAAATCCTTCAAAAAAAGCAAAAAAGTCAGCCTGGTTAGCAATACATTCCAAATCACCAACAACCTGTCTTTGTCTCTTCACACCAACACGACAATTAAGAAAGCCCACCTCTACTTTCTCAGGAGGCAAAGCAAATTTGGTCTGTCTGCTACAACTTCCACCAACTTTTACAGATGCACCATAGAAAGGATTCTTTCCAGATGTATCACAGCTTGGTATGGGTCCTGCTCTGAACCACAGCTCCAAGAAACAACAAAGGATCGTGAACGAAAACCAGTCAATCACACAAGCCAGCCTCACATCCCGTTGACTCTGTCTAACATCCCGCTGCCTCGGAAAAGCAGCCAGCATAATCAAGGACCCCACACACCCCCCAACATATTCTCTTCCACCTTTATCCGTCAGAAAAAAGATACAAAAGTCTGAGGTCACGTAGCAACTGACTCAAGAACAGTTTCTTCCCTGCTGCCATCAGACTTTTGAATGGACTTACCTCATATTAAGTTGATCTTTCTGTACACCCTAGCTGTGACTGTAACACTACATTCTGTACCCTCTCATTTCCTTCTCTAGGGATGGTATGCTTTGTTTGTATAGTGAGCAAGAAAAATACTTTTCACTGTTTACTAGTACATGTGACAATAATAAATCATATCAAAAGTACAATGTAGGAACTTTTCAGCGATGCAGACAATAAAAGTTCCAGGACTAACTCTGCCTGATTCTTCAGTTTCAAGAAAAGGAATAAGCTAGAAAGATGAGCTGATCTCCTTCACTGCTTTATGCTTATCAGAACAAAAAACATGCTGTGAAGGGCAGGTTGGACACTAACTGTCCTTCCTGAGTGTTAAGGATGCTGGTAGAATGTTGAATGAGAATACAAAGTACACCGTAGTTAAATTGATACCAGTGGATATCTTGAGGGTGTGCTTAGCCTCAAGGAAGCTACAAAAGAGCATCTGGGGTTGGAGGAGTGATGGGGGGTGGGGTTAACTTTCTAGCATGGATAAAGGTTGATCAACTAACGTGAAGCAAAGAATCAGGGTAAAGGGGTTTTCAGGTTGGCAAGCTGTAGATAGCGGAGTGCCACAGGTCTCAGTCCTGAAGAGTCAACTGTTTAGAATGCACCTCAATGACTTGGATGAAGGGACCAAACTCAATTTGTCTAAAATTTCCAATGATACCAAGATAGGTCGGAATGTAAGTTGCCAAGAGTTGGTAACAGTCAACAAAGGGTTAAAATTTGGCAGGTGAACTGTAATGTGGGGAAATGTGAACATGTCCACTTTGGCATGAGGATTGAAAAAGCAGTATATTATTTAAATGGAGAGAGATTGCAGGACTCTCTGGAAAGGCACAATAGCTAGGGAGATGAGGTTAATGCAGAGCATGGTTCATGCTGGAAATTAATATATTGACAGTGTATGCCGGTGGGGGAAAGAAAAGAGAGGACTGAGATTGAAGAGAGACCTAAAGGTATGCATTGTACCCATTTCAGTTAAACAGAATAAGTGATAGCCATTTAATGGATCATTCCTCAGGGCTATGACTTGATTAAACAATGCCTGGCAGTTATCTGGCAGTCACCATCAACTGATGCATTTTCCATGACAATGCCTCTATCAATTCATTTACCAAGCTATCAGCACTCCCTTCTAATATAGTATAAAATAGTTGTTTCCCCTGAACGCAATTGTTCTGATAAGTGTAAGATGAAAAGTTTCAACAAAACGTTTTTTCAGCAGTACTGAAATTCTGTACAATCAAAATATTATTTACACAAATAAGAACATAAGAACATAAGAAATAGGAGCAAGAGTAGGCCATCCAGCCCTTCGAGCCTGCCCCACCATTCAATAAGATCATGGCTGATCTGTCGTGTCGCAGTTCCACATTCCCGCCTTCTCCCCATTACCCTTAATCCCCTCGCTTATCAAAAACCCATCAACCCGCGTCTTAAAAATATTTAGCAAGGCAGCCTCCACCACCTCAACGGGTAGAGAATTCCAGAGATTCACCACCCTTTGAGTGAAGAAGTTCCTCCTCAACTCCGTTCTAAACCGCCCCCCCTTTATCTTGAGGCTGTGCCCCCTAGTCCTACTGTCTTTTTTGAGCGGGAAGAGTCTCTCCACCTCTATCCTATCCATCCCATTCATCATCTTATACGTCTCAATGAGATCTCCCCTCATTCTTCTAAACTCTAACGAGTACAAGCCTAGTTTATTCAGCCTCTCCTCATAGCTCAACCCCCTCAACTCCGGTATCAGCCTAGTAAACCTCCTCTGCACTCCCTCCAAGGCCAAAATATCCTTGCGTAAGTATGGCGCCCAAAACTGCACACTGTACTCCAGCTGCGGCCTCACCAGTGCCCTGTACAGCCGCAGCAAGACCTCCCTACTTTTATATTCAATCCCCCTCGCTATGAAGGCCAGCATCCCATTCGCCTTCCTGACCACCTGCTGCACCTGCAAGCTGGGTTTTTGCGACTCATGCACAAGGACCCCTGATTTGGATGTGGGGGCTAATTGTAACTTTTCCAATAATGTCCGACTGGGTGGGAATGTAGGTTATGAGGAGGCTGTAAGGAAACTTGAAGGGGATTCAGGCAGGGTTAATTAAATGGGTTGGAACAGGGCAGATGGAACACAATGTGGATAAGTCTGAATTTATTCACTTTGGTTGGAAAAACAGAAAGGCAGAGAATTGCTTAAATGGCAAGAAATTGGAAAGTGTTGATGTCCAAAGGGACCTGAATGTTCTTGTTCATAAATCACTAAAAGCTAACACAGTGGTGCAGAAAGCAATTAGGAGGCAAATAGTATGTTGGCTTTCATCATGAAGAGACTTAAATACAGGAGTAAAATTATCTTCTATATAAAAATGTATATACATAGGTAAGACCTCACCTGGAATATCATGCACAGTAGTTATGGAGGAGTATTATGATTTACTTGAACAGGTTAACATTGAAAGGGAGGAGATATTAATGGGCCTAAAAGAGGGTAAACCCCCAGGCCCAGGTTAGTTGTATCCCAGGCAGCCAAGGGAGGCAAGGGAGGAGATTGCAACGGCTCCGATAATGATCTTCAAATCCTCTCTGGTCACAGGAGAGGTGCAAGCGGATTGGAGGACAGCTAATGTGGTACCACTATTCAAGAAGGGAAGTAGAGAAAAATAGGAAATTACAGGCCAGTGAGTCTAACTTTAGTGGCAGAGAAATTATTGGGAAAAAAAATTCTGAGAGGGGGTGGAATTTGAGGCAAAACTTTTTTGCCAAGAGGGTGCCAAGAATCTGGAACTCACTGCCTGAAAAGGTGGTAGAGGCTGGAACCCGCATGACATTTAAGAAGAATTTATATAAGCACACAGGCCAAGTGAATATAAGAGCAGAAAGTTTCTGATGGACCTGTATAAAATACTCATACTGGAAAATAGGATTAGAATAGATAGGTGCTTGAAGGCCAGTGTGGACACGATGAGCAGAAGGCTCTCTTTCCAAGCTCTAAAATTCTACGGCTGGTATTTTACGACGCTCGTAAAATCCCGCCTGAGGCCAACAGGGAATTTTGTTCTGCAAGTCGCACTTGCTCAGATTCCCGGGCAGGCCTGGAAATAAAATTCCAGCATATGACTCTCTGACTCTAGTTTTGGTGTCCTTACCTAAGGAAGGATATACTTGCCACTGAGGGACTTCAACAAATGTTCACCAGATTAATCTCTGGGATGGCAGGGTTTTCTTATGAAGAGATGTTGAGGAGCCGGAGTCTGTATTCACCAAAGTTTCAAAGAATGAGGGATGCCCTCACTGAAGCTTAGTTCTCAGGGTGTAAAAGGGTGGATGTAGGTAAGATGTTTCCCTGGCTGGTGAGCCTAAAACTAGGGGACATTATCTCAGGGTAAGGACTGAGGTGAGGAGGAATTTCTTCACTGTGAATCTTTTTGGAATTCTCTACCCCAGAGGGCTGTGGAAATTTAATCAGTGAACACGTTCAGAACAGAAGTCAATACGTTTCTGGAAACTAATGACATGAAGGGTATGGAGGTAGTGCAGAAAAGTAACATTGAGGTAGAGAGATGATCAGCCGTGATTTCATTAAATGGTGGAGCAGGCTCAATGAGCTTAATGACCTCCTCCTTTTCCTGTGTTCCACCCCTTCAAAAATTGCATTAGATTTTGTCCAAGGGAATTAGAAACATTGTAGCGGGAGTAGGCCATTCGGCCCTTCGAGCCTGCTTCGCCATTGATTTTAATCATGGCTGATCAGTGAATTCAATATCCTGATCCCCCTCTTCCTCCCATACCTCTTGATCCCTTTAGCCCCAAGGGTTATAGCTAATTTCTTCTTGAAATTAAATAACCTTTTCACCTCCACTACTTTCTGTGGTAGTGAATCCTACACACTCACCATCCTCTAGGTGAAGAAACTTCTCCTCATGCACAGTTCTAAAATGTTCACCCCTTATCCTCAAACTATGACCCTTAGTTTTGGACTCCCCCAATCATTGGGTCGGAGGATGAGGATTTTCACAGTAACTTCATTGCAGTGTTGATGTAAGCCCATTTGTGACACTACTAAATAAACTTTAAAACTTACGTCAGTTTTTGGAGAGAAAAGAGTTAAACAGGTTAAAGCTACCACCCACATTTAATTGAGCATGTGTTTATTTTTTGTGCATAACAGCAGAATATTTGGAAGCGATTGGAGCTCATTACACTGGAGTGTTGCAAAATGTATTGACAACGCGCCCAAGAATATATATAATTTTTAAAGGATGTGAGGCGCCCCGCCTCCACCACCCTCCGAGGCAGTGCATCCCAGACAGTCACCACCCTTGAGTAAAGATATTTCTCCTCAAATCTGCCTTAAACTTCCCACCCCTCACTTTTAACTTGTGTTCCCTCATAAGTATGAAAGGCCTGATGCAGCTTTGATTATAAAGTCACAGACCTAAAACATTAACTTTGTCTCAGTCTCCACAAACACAGCCGGACCTGTTGAGTATTTCCCACATTTTCTGCTTGCATTTGAACTTTAGTCATCCCGTTCCTGGCATTGATCGGGGTGCACCTCAATAGATGGGAAATGTAGCGTTTAATTATTCTGTCCTTGATTAGGTGAGTCTGTTGATGCTCAGTATGTTGATTGATTAAGTCTGGGTGTGGGCTCAGAGAAATGTAAACAAACTATAGAAAAAGCTGCAGCAAAGATTTTAAGGCACTGTGAATAAACCCTGCAGTACACAGTATCATCTCTGCATAGATCCGAGGTATAAAATAGTCTGCTGGACAGTGAAGGAATCATTCCATATCCCCTTGCCTCACATCCCTTAATAAAGTATCTGAAAGAGCATGAGCACTTGGCACATTATAACATTCAGGGCTAAGGGCCAAGTGCAGACAAATGGGATTATGTGGGACTTCAGATGTTTCTAATGTGTCAGTGCAGACTCGATGGGCCAAAGGGCCTCTTCTGCTCTGTATGATTCTATGAATGGCACAAATGTCACACAATTCAGAAACTCAACGTCAATTTATCAAATTTTGCAGATGACACCAAAATAAGTGGGAGCTCAATACTTACAAAAGGAGTGAAGAAAAATGCAAGTATGCAGGACAATGGGAGATAAAATATTAAAACAGCAAAGCTGAAGCAAAAGCTCACGTACCCTTTGACTGACATTGAAATGCCGGAGAATGAAGTTCAAGAGATGTAGGAGTCTCAGTAGAACCGAGGTGAAAGATGTCTAATCAATGCAGAACAACAATCAATAAAGTCAACAGGATTGTAAAGAAATGTTAACTCTGTTCTCTCTCTACAGACCTGCTGAGGCATTGCAGCACTTTCTGCTACACTAAGGTCAGTATTTTTTAGCCGCACTCACCCCCAAGACTGGAAAATCCCACCCTAGATCACCAGATCATTATATGGTTGTGTCCCATCCGTTACAATTGCCCCGGCGGCGGGTGGGAAAATTCCACTCTAAAATTAATGGGATGTTGAAATACATTTCCAGAACAGTAGGGTACAACTTAGTCACCTTCAATGTGCCGTATAGTTCTTACCACCAAGAAACAAAAGAGACAATCAGACCTTTGGAACACTGTGAAGGGGCCTTTCGTTAGAAGGTGAGGTTGGACAGACTGAGGTTGTTCTCTTTGGAGCGAAGGAAATAGAGGGCTGATTTGATACTGGCGCAGAAGATTAAGACAGGTTTAGATAAAACAAAGAAAATCTCTTCTCACGTACAAGTTGCAAGGGGAATGTGAGAAAAGTTTTTTTAATGCAGCGAGGTAATGACCTGAAACTCACTGCCCACAAGAATGATTTCAAAAGGAAATTTGATGTACACTCGAAGGGAATAAACATATAGAGGGACACAGTTTGATTGGGGGGGGGTTGGTGGGGGGGGTGGGGTTGTGTTGGGGGCAGAGTGTGTGGAGGGGGGGGGAGTGTGTGGAGGTGGGGGGGGAGTGTGTGGAGGAGGTGGGGTGGGACCGACTGGATTGCTCTGCATCAAGCCACTGTAGATTTGATGGGCCGAATGGTCACCTGCTGTGCCATAAAGGAGTCTGTTCCCCACTGTCAGAAATAACAAGTAACAGATAAGACTGCAGAAATTTAAATTTGTCTAAGCGGTGATCCTGTAGAGGTAGCTAAGAATGATGAGTACACAAATGTAGGTTCAGTGAATTAATTAAAGAAGAAAAAGATGAGGACAAACTGGGGAACCACACTTATAAGGATAGATCCAAAAATATCTTTCCATGCAAAGTGTAATCGCCGTGTGGAATACACATTCAGACACAAAAACAAGGGCCAAAACTCTGGATTCATTAGAAAAAGTTGAATATGCATTGGATAGGAGAGAGAGGAATAAAGTGCCACTGTGGATTGATAAAACAATTGAGCCTTCTTAATCCAATATTATCTTGTGCTCTTGGCTGGCATGGTGGAACAGTGGTTAACACTGCTGCCTCACAGCACCAGGGACTTGTGCTCAATTCCCGGCTTGGTCAACGTCTGTGTGGAGTTTGCACGTTCTCCCCTTGTCTGTGTGGGTATCCTCTGGGTGCTCCGGTTTCCTCCCACAATCCAAAGATGTGCTGGTTAGGTGAATTGGCCATACTAAATTGCCCCTTAGTGTCAGGGGGACTAGCTAGGGTAAAATGCATGGGATAATGAGAAATAGGGCCTGGGTGGGATTGTGTTCAGTGCAGACTCGCTGGCCTGAATGGCCTCCTTTTGCACAGTAGGATTAGAACATAGAGCATAGAACACTACAGCACAAACAGGCCCTTCGGCCCACAAGTTGCGTCGATCACTTCTATACCTACTAAGCCATAGACCTATCTATAACCCCCAATCCATTAGATCCCATATACTCATCCAGAAGTCTTTTAAAAGACCCCAGCAAGTTCGCCTCCACCACCACCGACGGCAGCCGATTCCATTCACTCACCATCCTCTGAGTGAAAAAAAGTTGGACTAAAACCTGGTGTTGTCAGACTTTTTACTGTGTTTACGCCAGTCCAACGCCGGCATACCCACATCATGAAAAACCTACCCCTAACATCTCCTCTGTACTTGCTTCCCTGCACCTTAAATCTGTGTCCTCTCGTAGCGACCATTTCAACCCGGGGAAATAGCCTCTGAGAATCCACCCTATCTATTCCTCTCAACATCTTATAAACCTCTATCAGGTCGCCTCTCAACCTTTGTCTCTCCAGGGAGAAGAGTCCCAGTTCCCTCAACCTATCTTCATAAGGCATGCCTCCCAATCCAGGCAACATCCTTGTAAATCTCCTCTGCACCCTTTCAATAGCTTCCACGTCCTTCCTATAGTGAGGCGACCAGAACTGTGCACAGTACTCCAAGTGGGGTCTGACAAGGGTCTTATAAAGTTGTAGCATTACCTCCCGACTCCTAAACTCAATCCCTTGATTAATGAAGGCCAGTACACCATACGCCTTCTTGACCACATCCTCCACCTGCGAGGCCAATTTAAGAGTCCTATGGACCCGGACCCCAAGATCCTTCTGCTCTTCAACACAGCTAAGAGTCCCACCCTTGATATTGTATTCTTTCATCCCATTGGTCCTGCTAAAATGGACCACTACACATTTATCCGCGTTGAAGTCCATCTGCCACTTCTCCGCCCAGTCTTGCATCCTATCTATGTCCCGCTGCAACTTCTGACATCCCTCCAGACCATCCACAACACCACCAACCTTCGTATCGTCTGCAAACTTACTAACCCACCCCTCCACTTCCTCATCCAGGTCATTTATGAAAATGACAAACAGCAAGAGTCCTAGAACAGATCCCTGGGGCTATGATTGTATGATACGGGATTGTAGGTTTTATTGGAAGGAATGACCTTTCTCATGTGTGCCTTGTATGAACTAAACAGCCCTTGAAAAACCCAAACTTCTGTGTTGCATTGAGACAACATAGCATCATTGTCTTATATTGAGAAACAGTTGCTATCCAACAGTATGTAGTGAATCTTCCATTTGTTAACAGTGGCACTTCTCATTAATTATAAAGTGGTCAGCTGCTTATTTAATATCCTATATTAATTTGTAATAACAATGAATTTGGCAGCTTGTGTTTCCTCTTTGTCAATAATATTTTCTTCATCACAGTTGTTGCTACATTCAGCTGGGTAAATAACACCTTCAGCTGCAAGTGAATGTCTGATTCAATGTTTTCTTGTAGTTTACAGCTTTGACAATTACATTTACTGATATAACTGGCTAATAGACAATTACTCTATCAAGGAGTCACAAAGAACACATCCCACAGAGCCTGCGCGTAACAATAGAATAAATTGAAGATCAATGATTTGCCACTAAATTAAGTGTTGAAACAGCATCCTTGCTGTGACATAATTGTATACTTCTTCTGGAGGCATTTTAATGTGCAGAGCTCCTGCTGTCAACCAAGGCTCAGTGTTTAGAGCGCTGCACCCCACCACCATACCCCCCACCGCCCTCCTGGCCCCACCAGAGAACCTGCCTTTTAGTGGGAAGGATTCTTGTTCAAGTCTCACTGTAGAGGTTTAAGTACAAACTCCATACAGCCAAAATTGAACAGTGTATTGAGAGCACTGCAAGGGTGCTGCCTTTCCCCTGTTCAAAAATAGTTCAAAGTCATAACACAATCAAATCTGCAAACTATTAGGATTTTGCCCCTTTAGGGCCTGATTTTACCATTGCCTCGCAACCATTTTCGGCTGTGCAAACTTGGTAAAGTTGGGCGTGAGGCAATTAGTGCGATCCACACCCGCATCCAGGCAGATGCCCTCTTTACCATTCTCTACCTAGGGGGAGGGATGGAGGGAGGAGGAAGGAGGACAGATGTATCTCTGGTAGGGGAGTGTGGAGGAGGGAGGCCAGATCATTCTCTGGTGGTGGGGGGGGAGTGGGGGGCGGGATGGAGGCCAGATCATTTTCTGGTTGGTGGGGGGCTGGGGCTGGGGTGAGGGAGGGGGATGGTGGGGGGGGGGGAGCGGTGGCAGAGGGCCAATCACTCTTTGGTGGGGGAGGGGGAGGGAGGTCACATGTTTCTCTGGTTTGGGGGTAGGATGCGGGGCGGGGGGGGCGCCGGGGTTGCGGTGGATGGAAGCTCCATCATTTTTTGGTGGGGGAGGAGGAGGGCCAGAACATTCTCTGGTGGAGGGGGGGGGAGGGAGGAAGGGTGGGGCCGGGGGGGGAGGCCAGGGGCAGGGGGGGTGGTGGTCTGCTGCCACTCTGCGGGTGATCGGTGGGGGTGAAGGGGGGTTCTGCTGTCACTCTTCGCAGGCAATTGGTGGGCAGAAAGGGGGCAGGGGATTGCGATTGGTCTGGGTAGTGGGGAAGGTAGATAAGGGGGACAGCTATGTTGTGGGGGTGGGGGTGATATCTGTGGGGACCATAGTTCCCAATCTTCGCTCCCGGACCGCTTTACCGGCTTTTTTACAGACTGGGAGCGATGCGATGGGAGGGGATTTTCAATTCTCTTTATTGCGCGTGTGCAGTTGAAGGCTCCAATCGGAGCAACAGTGTTTCGGGCGTGATAAGCCCCGCCCACAGCACGATACAGACCCCCGAGTTTTTTTTCTCAGGTTAAGTGCATAAGGGGGCTTCAGAAAACAGGTTTCCAAGTTGGATCCGAATGGCGCCCAGATTCAGCACTTGGAATCAAAATGGTAAAATCAGGCACTCAGTGGGTTGACGTGAGTTTAAAGTTTATTTATTAGTGGGCTTACATTAACACTGCAATGAAGTTACTGTGAAAGGCCCCTAGTCGCCACACTTCACAGCATCTGTTTGGGTACGTGGAGGGAGAATTTTAGTATAGACAATGCATCTAACCAGCACGTCTTTCAGACCTTGGGAGGAAATCTGAGCACCCGGAGAAAATGCACCCAGATACAGGAAGGACGTGTAGACTCCGCACAGATAGCGACCCCAAGCTGAAAATTGAACCCAGGTCCCTGGCGCTGTGAGGCAGCATTGCTAACCACTGTGCCACTGTGAAATTCTTCAAATGATAGTTGTTCAAATTAACATCAAGTGTGTTACTCACGTCACAAACATGTTTACTCCATTCATTAACAACATTTGATATGTCATTCTTGATTTTCTGAAGTTAATTTGGGCAGTGCAGAGGGTCTTTCCCTGCATTCAAAACATCCTACACTTCACCAAGGGGGATCTTCATGATTTAAACAAGTGATCTTGCTGAGGCACTCTGCATTGTTTGTTTCTATCTCTGCTAAAGTCATTCATTATTGATGGTTTTCACCTAAACTATTGGTTCCTCGAAGTCGCTTTCACAGAACTGTGTAAGAAAAACAAAACAATTGTGGACAATAATGCCTGTGGAGCCTTTTGCCTTCCCAAAGAATTATTAGCGCGGTAATCCCATTTGTTTTGCTAGATACATCAGCCTACGGCAACTGCCGTTTCTGGGTTATCAAGAAACAGTTCTTGAACTGACTGGTTCCGAATATTCTGCTTTTCAACATAAAAATGGAATCTCTTGCATTCATGTGCTTGACTTCCAGTTTCTACAACTTACTTAGAAACCCATGGACCTTGTAGTCTCCTTGCTAAAGTCTCACACTCTCATCATTTCAGCCACTGCCCATCTCCAACATCCTCCCATGTCCAGTGAGTGAATCAACCTTCAGACCTTTGTCTTCATCTTCAGGTGTTTCTCTGCCTGACCCTTGCGGCCATGCATGTCCCACGCAACAAACTTATGCTACTGCTCCAGTAACAGTTGTTCCCTATTCCCTTTATTCCATGGCCACTTGTTCAATCAACACATCCCCTGTCCTCAAGAACTGTAGAATTATAGAATCCCTGCAATGCAGAAGAAGGCCATTTGGTCCATTGCACCTGCACCCACTCTCTGGCAGAGCATCCCACCCAGGCTCTATCCCAGTAGCCCCACACATTTACCCCATTAATCATAGAACACTAAGGCAACTTAGCATGGCCAATCCATCTAATCTGCACGTCATTGGACTCTAGAGTACCCAGAGGAAACCCACGCAGACACGGGGAGAATGTGCAAACTCCACACAGACAGTCACTCAAGGCCGGAATCGAACCCGGATCCCTAACGCTGTGAGGCAGTAGTACTAACCATTCTGTCACCCTGCTCCTTCTCTTCACAAATTTCTTTGCCTTGTCTCTTTCCTTCCCAGCTCACAAAATCCCCCCAAACATCTCTTCAATTTGATAATATTGGTGGGGAGGTGGTGGCATAGTGGTATTGTCACTGGCATGGTAATCCAGTAGGCCCAAGCTAATGCTCCAATGATCCAGGTTCAAATCCTACCACAGCAAATGGTGAAATTTGAGTTCAATGAAAGAATCTGGAATTCAAAGTCTGATGATGACCAAGAATGTCCTTTAGGAAATCTGCCACTCCTACCTACATATGACTCCAGATCCACAGCAATGTGGTTGACTCTTAAGTGGCTTCGCATTCAGTTCAAGGTCAAATTTAGAATGGGCAATAAACGCTGGCCCAGCTAATATTGCTCACATCCCCATAGCAAATAAGAAAGAGATATTCTTTGCATTTCACACTAGAAGAAGGATTGGAATGAGGCATTCACTGAGTGTTAAAATGGCGGCACGGGCTTGTTGGGCCAAAGGACCTGTTTCCTGTGCTGTGTTGTTCTTTGTTCTTTGTTCTTCAGTTGGTATTTTTTTTCTACTCAGCCTCTATCTTCTCTTCCCAACTCTGAGACATCTTTGATTTGATTTGATTTCTTATTGTCACATGTATTAGTATACAGTGAAAAATATTGTTTCTTGCATGCTATACAGACAAAGCATACCGTTCATAGAGAAGGAAAGGAGTGAATGCAGAATGTAGTGTGACAGTTATAGCTAGGGTGTAGAGAAAGATCCTGACAGAAGCAGGTGGAAGAGAGTACGTCCAGGGTGCACGGCGCCCTGAATTATGCTGGCTGCTTTTCCGATGTAATGGGGTGTCAATGGATAGGATGCTGGTTTGTGTGATGGACTAAAGCCATAGAGGTTTACAGCATGGAAACAGGCCCTTCGGCCTAACTTGGATTGGGTTATATTCACAACCTTTTGTAGTTCCTTGTGGTCTTGGGCACAGCAGGAGCCATAACAACCAGAAAGAATGCTTTCTATGATGCATCTGCAAAAGTTGGTGAGAGTCATAGCTGACATGTCAAATTTCCTTAGTCTTCCAAGAAAGTAGAGGTGTTGGTGCGCTTTCTTAAGTATAGTATCGGCATGGGGAGATACAGGACAGGTCGCTGGTGATCTGGACACCTAAAAATGTGAAGCTCTCGATCATTTCTACCTCGTCCCCATTGATATAGAGGGGCATGTTCTCCTTTACGCTTCCTGAAATTAATGACAATCTCCTTCATTTTGTTGACATTGAGGGAGAGATTATTGTCATCACACCAGTTCACCTGATTCTTTATCTCTTTCCGTATATCTTTCTGTATGTGAGAGCCACCATTAGCGTTGTAAGTTGCTGGAAGCCTGCACGCACGATCTTATTGAATGGCGGAGCAGGCTCGAGGGGCCAGATGGCCTACTCCTGTGCCTAGTTCTTATGTTCTTATGCACATTCTCTACATGTCTGCATGGGTTTCAGCTGGGTGCTCTGGTTTAATCCCACATTCCAAAGATGTGCAGGTTAGGTTGATTGGCCATGCTAGATTGACCCTAGTTTTAGGGGGGATTAGTAGGATAAATATGTGGGGTTCCAAGGATCGGGTGGGATTGTTGTTGGTGCAGGCCCGATGGGCTGAATGGCCTCCTTCTGTTCAGTAAGGATTCTATGATAACATAAGAACATAAGAACATAAGAAATAGGAGCAGGAGTAGGCCATCCAGCCCTTCGAGCCTGCCCCGCCATTCAATAAGATCATGGCTGATCTGTCGTGTCTCAGTTCCACATTCCCACCCTCTCCCCATAACCCTTAATCCCCTTGCTTATCAAAAACCCATCAACCCGCGTCTTAAAAATATTTAGCGAGGCAGCCTCCACCACTTCAACGGGCAGAGAATTCCAGAGATTCACCACCCTTTGAGTGAAGAAGTTCCTCCTCAACTCCGTTCTAAACCGCCCCCCCTTTATCTTAAGGCTGTGCCCCCTAGTCCTACTGTCCTTTCTGAGCGGGAAGAGTCTCTCCACCTCTATCCTATCCATCCCATTCATCATCTTATACGTCTCAATGAGATCTCCCCTCATTCTTCTAAACTCTAACGAGTACAAGCCTAGTTTATTCAGCCTCTCCTCATAGCTCAACCCCCTCAACTCCGGTATCAGCCTAGTAAACCTCCTCTGCACTCCCTCCAAGGCCAAAATATCCTTGCGTAAATACGGCGACCAAAACCGCACACAGTACTCCAGCTGCGGCCTCACCAATGCCCTATACAGCTGCAGCAAGACCTCCCTACTTTTATATTCAATTCCCCTCGCTATGAAGGCCAGCATCCCATTAGCCTTCCTGACCACCTGCTGCACCTGCAGGCTGGGTTTTAGCAACTCATGCATAAGGACCCCGAGGTCCCTCTGCACCGTCGCCTGCTGCAGTTTTTCGCCCCGTAAGTAATAGTCCTTCCTACCATTATTCCTACCAAAGTGGACCACCTCACACTTGCCAACATTAAATTCCATTTGCCATTTCCTGGCCCATTCGCCCAGCCTATCTAGATCCTTCTGCAGACTCTCCACACCCTCCGCGCAATTTGCCGTTCCACCAATCTTGGTGTCATCAGCAAATTTCAACACCATACACTCGGTTCCCTCCTCCAGATCATCTATATAAATGGTAAATAGCTGAGGCCCCAGCACCGACCCCTGGGGCACTCCACTAGTCACCAACCGCCAATCCGAATAGCACCCATTAACCCCCACTCTGTCTCCTATTTGACAACCAATCCTCTATCCACGCTAACACCCTACCCTCAACTCCATGCCCCCTGACCTTCTGTAATAACCTCTTGTGAGGCACCTTATCAAACACCTTCTGAAAGTCAAGAAACACCACATCCACCAGCTCTCCTCTATCCACCGCCCTAGACACATCCTCATAGAACTCCAATAAATTTGTCAGACACGACTTCCCCTTAACGAAACCGTGCTGCGTCTGCTCTATCAAGCAATTCCCCTCAAGATGATTCTAATGGAACTGCTGTATAGTGCCAAATTGGGTGGTTGTGTCGGAAACTTGGATGTGGTGGTGTTCCTATCAGCTGCTGCCCTTTGTCCTTCAAGTTAAATGGATGATATTCACCTGAGGTTGGAGGTGAAACAGATTGTTGTTTGAGACCTGGCTGTCCTGCGAGGAGTAAGTAATTATTTTAGTAGTTTAGAAATGTCTAGAATTCCTCACTTACATTCTAGTTAATTTTAAATGGGACTATAGTAATTACAGCAAAATATAAAAACAAATCTGAAAATCGGCGTAAAAGAGAGTATTTAAATATGTAATTATTTTGATTATTTAATGATTAGAAGAACAAATGTTTGCGCATACAATGAGACTAGGAACTGCAATCTCACTTACCGCTGAACCAAAAGCACGAGTGGCACTTGAGAGATTTTAGAAAATCAACACACTTAAGAACTAATGCTCTATTCGTGTACAAAGGGGCAGTCAAAGGCACTTCACAGATCAAAGGAAATTGATGCTTCTATCAGAAAATGTTTTGCCAAGGCCCCTGTATCAGTTCACTCAATGGTGTGGGTTCTCATTAAAAGAAATGAATTTATGTTGACAATGCACTTTTCATGAACTCTGGATATTCCAATAAAGTGTTTTTCAATTGTATTCACTGTCATAACATCAGAAGCTATTTTAGAAACATAGAAACATGGAAAATAGAAGCAGGAGTGGCCCATTTGGCTCTTCGAGCCTGCTCCGCCATTTATTTTGATCGTGGCTGATCATCAAATTCAATATCCTGAACCCCCCTTCCCCGCTTATTACTTGATCCCTTTAGCCCCAAGGGCTATATCTAATTCCTTCTTGAAATCGTACAACGTTTTGGCCTCAATCATTTTCTGTGGTAGTGAATTCTGTGGTAGGTTGAGCACAGCAAGCTCCCGCAAACTGCTATAGAGGCGGCACGTTGGCACAGTGGTTAGCACTGCTGTCTCACAGTGCCAAGAATCTGGGTTCGATACCCAGGTTCAATTCCTAGCTTGGGTCACTGCCTGTGCGGAGTCTGCACGTTCTCCCCAGGTCTGCGTAGGTTCCCTCTAGGTGCTCTGGAAAGGACGTCCTGAAGCATGGTATATTGGCGAAACCTGCTTGAGGGAGTCCAGCGAAGATTTACTAGGCTGATTCCGGGGATGGTGGGACCGATGTATGAGGAGAGATTGACTAGGTTAGGATTGTTTTCGCTGAAGTTCAGATGAATGAGGGGGGAATCTTATAGAGACTTATAAAATTCTAACATGACGAGACAAGGTAGATGCAGGGAGGATATTCCGATTGTGGGGGAATCCAGAACGGGGAGCCACAGTCTGAAGATTCAGAATAGACCATTTAAGACGATGAGGAGACATTTCTTCACCCAAAGAGTGGTGAGCCTGTGGAATTCATTACCACAGGAAGTAGTTGATGCCAAAACACTGAATGTATTCAAGAGCAGCTGGATCTAGCACTTGGGGTGAATGGGATCAAAGGTTATGGGGAGAAAGCAGGATTAGGTTAATGAGTTGGACGATCGGCCATGAACATGATGAGTGGCAGAGCAGACTCAAAGGGCTGAATGGCCTTCTCTTGCTCCCATCTTCTATGTTTTCATGACTGTAGAGCAGTTCTTGAGAAGCCTGCCCAACAGGTGTAAACATTTTTGAAGCACAATTTTGAAGGAGAACAGGGGAATTTTTCCTGGAATCCTGGCCAATATTGATTCCTCAATCAACATTAAAAAGAAGATGATCTGAATATTATCACTTTGTTATTTCTGGTGCCTGTGTTACAACAGTTATTTAAAACCAGCTCCACTTTGTGGCACATGTGGTTCGTTTGTCTGACACCAGACTTCTGAAGCAACTGTTCCACTTGGCAGGAGACTCCCAGAAAGACTGTGGAAGCATCTTAGGAATGTCTTCAAAGCTTTCCCAAAGAGGTCCAACATCCCCCTGACTTTTGGGACACTCTGGCCAAAATGGGAGAGGCTCAATGGGGAAGACACCAAGTACAATCAAGAGAGACTTTCTCGGGAATGTGCGGGGATGAAGCTGAGGCAAGTGAGGGACCAGACAAGCCTCCAAACAACCTATTCCCTCAACTCTTCAAGCACGATCTGCCCCACATGTGGCAGCATCTGCAGATTGCACATTGGATTCATCAGCCATGTCAGAACCCATTGAATTGGAGTCAAAGCAAGTCACCCTCCACACTGAGGGAGTACCTGTGCAAAAGAAAATCGTGACCGTACTTTAAATTGTGTTTTATTGACTAAACTGGTCTGACACATCCCGGGATGTGAAAAAGCATAATATAAATACTTTATATTTCTTTCATTCTCTGTATCTGACTGCATTGTTGGCTTTCTGGAGCACTTCCGGGTCAGAGCTGGGAAGAGGACTTATTACCAGTTGCAGTTCTCGATTTGATGTTATCAGCTATCTTGTCCTTTGAAGGAAGAGGAGCAATATTGAGAGAATGTCCTTTGCTGCCAGACAAAGCAACCACGCTCAACCTATAGTACAGCAAGACATCATACTGTGTCTGAGGTCGTCCCCGATGGTGACAGTGTTTAAGGAGAGTAACATTTCCATAAAAAGGGCATTTCAACATCTCCTGAGCTGTGCCAGTAAACGATTCAAGCGCGTTAATCTGATTCCGTGTTGCAGCTGCCAGATGTGTTCAGGAACATAAGGAATTGGCGATTCAGCCTTTCAAACCTACTGCAGCGGGATAGCAGCAGATCGGTACCTCACCTGCCTTTGATTGATATTCCTTGTTATCCTGACCGGCACGGTAGCACAGTGGAAGTGAATTCTTTGGTAGTTTCAGCATAGCAAGCTCCAGCAAACTGAAATGGGGGCAGCACGTTGGCACAATGCTGTCTCACAGCACCAAGGACCCCGGGTTCAATTCCCAGCTTGGGTCACTTGTCAGTGTGGATTCTGCATGTTGCCTACATGGATTTCCTCCTGGTGCTCCGGTTTCCTCCCAGACTTCAGCCTGGCATCGATGACTAAGTGCTGAGAAGTGCCCTGAATCCTCTCAGCAAACATACCTTCCATTCCCAGTCCGGGTTAGGTTGATTGGCCGTGCTAAGAAATTGCCCCTTAGTGTCCAGGGTAGCAGAGGTTAGAGGGATTAGTGGGTATAATATGTAGGGATATGGGGGTAGGGCCTGGGTGGGATTGTGTTCGGTGCAGACTCGATGGGCCGAAGGGCCTCTTTCTGCACTGTATGGTTCTATGATCTATGATTCCCAGAGCTTTTGTACCATTGGGACCATGCCTGAAATTAGGGAGAGCCGCCCCTAGTTTCAAAGCATGATTAAGGCTAAATATTTGTATACACTCTCCCTTATGGAGGCGTACAATGAACATAGCTGTCTCTGGTATATCTACATAATGTGCAGATGAAATTATAAAAGACACTGAACATAATGGGCTGAAATTATTGCTTCACTTTTAGGTTATGGAAAGAATCATGTTAATATTGTTTTTCCTACTGGCAGCAGAGTGGAATTTATAATCAAAGTAATTCTGCTAGCAATCATCTTGGTTTTGGCAGCAATACTCAGTATAAACAAACCCGTACTCATGGCATTGTGTGGGGGAACACCCACTGAGAGGGATGTGGTGTGTTGCTGTTCCCCCAGGGTTTTCTCTGACCATCATTCTGTTCCCAGCTCCCCTTCCTCCACATAGGCACATTAGGAACAGGAGGAGGTCAGGCCCTCAGGCATACAAACAGCAGGATTGTGCCAGCAATCCCCCTCCCAACATTCTGCACAAGAATGGGCATGGAGGGTGTATGCCACCTCGGGAGGGATTTTCTCTAACCCAGTGCTGTCTGGAAGCACAACCCTGCTCACGGGTGTGCAAACAAGCAGTTGTTTCCACTGGCAGGTGAAACTAGAACTGGGGGGCATGGCCTCAGAATAAGGGGAAGCAGATTTAAGACTAAGTAGAGAAGGAAATTCTTCACTCAAAGGGTTGTGAGTCTGTGGAATTCCCTGCCCAGTGAAGCAGCTGAGACTACCTCGTTGAACATTTTTAAGGCAAGGATAGATAAATTTTTGAACAGTAAAGGAATTAAGGGTTATTATGGTGAACGGTCGGGTAAATGGAGCTGAGTCCACGAAAAGATCAGCCATGATCTTATTGAATCGCTGAGCAGGCTCGAGGGGCAGAATGGCCTACTCCTGCTCCTAGTTCTTATGTTTTAATGTACCACAGGTGAGGTAAAAACAGTGCTCATTTATCAGGTGAGGAA
This sequence comes from Carcharhinus amblyrhynchos, assembly GCF_965287045.1. NCBI lineage: Eukaryota > Metazoa > Chordata > Chondrichthyes > Carcharhiniformes > Carcharhinidae > Carcharhinus > Carcharhinus amblyrhynchos. Next base: position 17,094,324 of record NC_137324.1, read on the forward strand.
GGAGCAGCGCTCCAAAAGCTCTTGATTCCAAATAAACCTGTTGGATTTTAAAAATCTAACTTGCCAAACCTACTCACTGTACTGGGGGAATGCCGCACAGTCAGGTTGTACCTCTGGGATGAAACATTAAACTGAGGCTCAGTCTCCCTTCTCAGGTGAATCTTAAAAAGAAACCCATGAAACGACTTCACAGAAAAGCTCAGAAAGTCTCCCTAATCGCTGGCCAATACTTAATCCTCAACCAACTCCTAAATGCAAATGTCCCCGTGGTAATTCTTTTCCTTCTCTCATTCCTGTCAATTGGATCTTGCTGTGGCCAAGAACAAAACAGCAACTGCAATTTGATTCAGTTTGATTTATTATTGTCATATGTATTGGGATACAGTATTGATTTCTATCTGCTATATAGACAAAACATGCCGTTCACAGAGTACCAAAGGGGAGGGTGCACAGAATAGCATTGCAGTTACTCAGACAGGGTGCAGAGAAGGATCAACTTATATAAGGTCTATTCTAAAGTCGGATGGCAGGAGGGAAAAAGCTATTCTTGAGTGGGTTGGTACTTGACCTCAGACTTTTGTGTCTTTTTCCCGAGAATGTCGGCAGCTTTTCGGTGGCAGTGGACGTGTAGGAGTACTTCAAAGGTACTTAATTAGTTTTAGAGCGCATTGGGACAGCCTGAGGCGCTGAAAGGCGCTATATAAATGCAAGTCTTTGGGATGCATTGAATTTAGCCGCTTGTACAAATAAGCATTCTGGAAAAAAAAGCCTTTTCCATTATTATTTTTGCCCAATGTTGCCTATCCGTCTTCTTACGCACCAGCCAGAATAAAATAAAGACAGCACGATGAATTAGAGTTTTCAGACTCAGGGGACAGCGGGCTGCAGTGACACCGAGAGAGAATTGGGACTGCCTGGTTTTCCCCCCCCAAGTCTGTGGGTCGTCACTACTCTGTTGAATCCTATGAGACAGCGCCGCATGTGGTGGCACCAGTGGAGAGTACTTAGTGAACTGTCCCCACATCCACCAAGCACCTTGTCAAGCTCCTGTCACAAGCTCTCTGATCTGTACCTGGGCTGCAGACACAAAGGGACAAATAGCCTCTGCTGGTGCACAAGGGTTAAGGGATGCAGCCTTTAACCCAGCGTCTCTGGCTCTGAAGCATGTCTCACACATCAGCAGCAGCAGCGAGGCTGGAGAGAGGAACACTGCACTCTGGTGAAGCCAGCTTGTTCTAACACGGGTAAGTGCTCTCTCTCTCTCTCAACCATTTAACACTGTCCCTTCTCCCCTCCGTTAATTTACTCCCGTTTTTAATTCTGAGATAGGAGGTGTATTACACTTTCATCCTCCACCCCCCCCCCACCCCCCATCTTCATGTAACAAGTCTTTACACTTGAGTGTACAAACATTCCATTCTACATTCTCAAAAAAGGCTTTTAACAAATGTAATTCAGATTTTTGTTTTTTAAAAAACGCGTGCTTCGATGGGTCAGCCATAAATTCGTTTGGATGCACTAGGAATGTGTCTCTTTGCGACTGAGGTTTGTTATCACAGCTGCACTGGCGTTGATCATGTGTAGATTTGTATAGGTGTTAAATTTACCAAGCGGTTTACAAGTCAGGTGCCTTTTGCTAAACAGGCTTCGGGGGGAGTTGAGTTGCATTCGGTGCTGCCGCAGACACTGTGCTGTCCCCACTTGCTACGAGTTTGGGGAGGGGGTACTGAAGAACATCAGAAACAAGTGGACGGGGCGGGGGTGGTGGTGGTAATGGCAGAGAGGTTGGCTGTTCAGAGGTGAAACCAGGAGACAGTTCCTCAAACAAAAGGTAACACTGTTCCCCAAATTGGAAGGGGTGGGGGGCGGGAGGTAACTGATTCTGATTCATAGTTTTTTTTGCCAAAGGTTACAAGGCGCCTGACTTGTAAATCGCTTGGTAAATTTAACACCTATACAAATCGACACATGATCAATGCCAGTGCAGCTATGATGACAAGCCCCAGTCGCAAAGAAATGGTTAGCATTGCTGCCTCACAGCTCCAGGGACCCGGGTTCAATTCTGCCACTGTCTGTGTGGAGTTTGCACTTTCTCCCCGTGTCTGCGTGGGTTTCCTCTGGGTGCTCCGATTTCCTCCCACAGTCCAAACACGTGCAGGTTAGGTGGATTGGCCATGCTAAATTGCCCCTTAGTGTCAGAGGGATTAGCAAGGTAACTGTATGGGAATAGGGCCTGGGTGGGATTGTGGTTGGTACAGACTCAATTAGCCGAATGGCCTTCTTATGTACTGTAGAGATTCAATGATTCCAAGAACCAACTTTAAGGGTTATGGAACCAAGACGGTAGATAGGGTTAAGTCACAGATCTAGTAAAAGGAGGGTAGGGGCTGAATGCGCCACCTCTGATTCAAGCATGGAATTGTAAAAACTCTCCTATCTTGCCTCCTCTTCAGCTTTGCCATGTTGAAGATGTGGCCGGAGACAAACATCTCGGCATCGTTCAACTATTCGGCGCCCTGGAACCTGGCAGTGTGGGAGGGGAACAGCAGTGCGTGGCTAGCTCCCCAGGATGTGGTGGTGGGAGTGCTGCTCACTGCCATTGATCTGGTCACCTTCTTGGGCAACACGATAGTCTTCATCTGTCCAGCAGTGGAGAAGAGACTCCGGACAGTCACTTACATGTTTATCATGTCACTCGCCATGGCAGACTTATTGCTTGCTTGTCTTGTTATGCCCTTCAGGTAGGAGTTTGTATATTATTTTTCTTTTGAAAAGCTACAATATGTTATTGAGGAAATCTCCATTTCAATTTAACTCTGTCAAGTCCAGTTTAATCCTGTGAAGCTTTGGTTATGCATTTCTCTACCTTTTAAACCTGCCACCTGCCTGTCTTATTGTTTCCTTTCTCTGGCCCAGTGTCAATTATTGTGTCTAATTGCACCAGCTTTTGAGGGGACAGCCTCTTCGTCAGGTGAATGGAGAGTTCTGGCCTCAGACAGAGCATATAAAGCACAGACAGTTTAGAGATTACTGATTAAAATGCGAATCCTTACACCTAACCTGCTGTTCAAGACCTGAAGTGGCTGACAATGTGAGTGGTAGGAGCACTGATCACAGTTTAAAGAGATGTGTATTGTCTCCAGACAGTACAGTAAGTGAGGTTTTGCAAACCCAGGCAAGTCACGGGGGTTACAGATAGTGCGACATGAACCCAAGATCCCTGTTGAGACCGTCCTCATGTGTGCGGAACTTGGCTATCAGTCTCTGCTCAGCGACTCTGCGCTGTCGTGTGTCGTGAAGGCCGCCTTGGAGAATGCTTACCCGAAGGTCAGAGGCTGAATGCCCGTGACCACTGAAGTGTTCGCCAACAGGAAGGGAACAGACTGTTCCCTTCCTGTTGGCGAACACTTCAGTGGTCACGGGCATTCAGCCTCTGACCTTCGGGTAAGCATTCTCCAAGGCGGCCTTCACGACACACGACAGCGCAGAGTCGCTGAGCAGAGACTGATAGCCAAGTTCCGCACACATGAGGACGGTCTCAACAGGGATCTTGGGTTCATGTCGCACTATCTGTAACCCCCGTGACTTGCCTGGGTTTGCAAAACCTCACTTACTGTACTGTCTGGAGACAATACACATCTCTTTAAACTGTGATCAGTGCTCCTACCACTCACATTGTCAGCCACTTCAGGTCTTGAACAGCAGGTTAGGTGTAAGGATTCGCATTTTAATCAGTAATCTCTAAACTGTCTGTGCTTTATATGCTCTGTCTGAGGCCAGAACTCTCCATTCACCTGACGAAGAGGCTGTCCCCTCGAAAGCTAGTGAGAATATTATCAAATAAATAGGTTGGACTAAAACCTGGTGTTGTCAGACTTTTTACTGTGTTTACGCCAGTCCAACGCCGGCATACCCACATCATGTCTAATTGCACTGCCAGGAAGCACCTTTGGGGACGTTTTCCTTCACCACAGGTGCTATATAAATGCAAGTTGTTGTTGTTGTAATGACATTTATTCTCCTTGGTGTGGCCATTCTCCCTGTGTCTGTGTGGGTTTCCTCCGGGTGCTCCGGTTTCCTCCCACAGTCTGAAAGATATGCTGGTTAGGTGCATTGGCCATGCTAAATCCTCTTTCAGTTCATTATTTATTTATTTATTTATTAATAGTCACAAGTAAGGCTTACATTAACACTGCAATGAAGTTGCTGTTAAATTCCCTTAATCGCCACATTCTGGCACCCGTTCGGGTCAATGCACCTAACCAGAATGTCTTTCAGACTGTGGGAGGAAACTGGAGCATCCTGTGGAAACCCATGCAGACACAAAGAGAACATGCAAACTCCACTCAGACAGTGGCCCAAATTGGGAATCAAACACAGATCCCTGGCTATGTGAGGCAGCAGTGCTAACCACTATGCCACCATGCTGCCCCAACAGGTGCTGGAATGTGGCAACCAGGGGATTTTCACAGTGACTTCATTGCAGTGTTAAGCCTACTAGTCACACTGATAAATAAACTTGAACTTAAACCGTTAAATCAGAAATGTCCATGAAAGGATATATACCTGGGGCAACACCAAAGTGGCCATTATCAGCATCCATGCTCCCGGGAGAATCATATCGCGTTGTGGGGCACATACTTTCCCAACCAATCCAAATAATGTCAGCAGATGGCAGGTGGGGTTTGTCCTCTCTAAACATGCAGAGCGTCTCTGACTCTCATGACAACTGGTAGTGTGAGGAATGCCAGCCCCAGGGTGTTCACTGAGAAGCTTTTGGAGTCCTGAGAAAACCATTCTGCTTCCTGTCTCACTTTGGTGACGCCTTGCTTTATTCCCCAGAGAATACAAATCCAGTGGTACCTCTGCATTTCTTGCTCTTTATTGTCACAATTGAGAGTGGTGTCGGAATGCAGAATGCCCATGATCTCCAACCTTCAAGGATGAGGGAGGCAAAGAGGGGGGTAGCTGCTGTCAGTGAGACACTGCTCCCAGGCATCAGCAGCTACCATTACTGCCATCTTTTATTGAGTTCAAATGCAAGCGTTGTCAAAACGTCGAGAGTGTAATGATGACTTGCCCTTCAGTGTTAAAGCAGGAAGTGTGGTCCTGCGATGGTGTGTGAAGGCTGCATGCAATGGTATGTGAGTGCGTAAAGTGCAATGTTTTTTACATGAAGGGTCACCCTATTCTGGCCTGCCATGGTTTGTACTGATTCGTAAGGCCGCGCCTCTCACTCTATCTCGAGGCTTGTGTGACATGCTTGTGTGCCCATTGCCAAATCATTTGCAACCAGAAGGCTGCCCGATGAAAACATGGGACTAACCAAATGTGGCAGGAGGTTTAGGTGGCGATGTGAGGAAACATGTTTTTATCCAGAGGGTGGTGACAGTCTGGAATGCGCTGCCTGGGAGGGTGGTGGAGGCGGGTCACCTCACATCCTTTAAAAAGTACCTGGATGAGCACTTGGCACATCATAATATTCAGGGCCATGGGCCAAGCACTGGCAGATGGGATTAGGTGGGAGTTCAGATGTTCTAATGTGTTGGTGTGGACTCGATGGGCCGAAGGACATCTTCTGCATTGTATGGTTCTATGATTCTGTTACTCTTGCTGCTCCTTGACAGGCTTTGCAACTGTGTAAAGCAGGTAGAGCTCTGGCTGTAAGAAGTCTGACAACACCAGGTTTAAGTCCAACCGATTTATTTGATAGTAAACTCACAAGCTTTCGAGGTTTACCTCTTCGTCAGGTGAATGGAGAGTTCACCTGACGAAGGGAGAAACCTCGAAAGCTTGTGAGTTTACTATCAAATAAATCGGTTGGACTTAAACCTGGTGTTGTCAGACTTTTTACTGTGTTTACCCCAGTCCAACGCCGGCATCTCCACATCAGAGCTCTGGCTGCACAGAAGACAGGCCACGAATTAATTGTGACAAGGCTCTCAGGAGCCTTGGTGAGTTCCACCTACAAGGTGTACAGCAGCAACTCACCAAGGCCTCTTAGACAACACCTTCCAAATCCATGACCACTACCATCCTGAAGGACAAAGGCAGCAGCTTCATAGGAGCACCACCACCTGGAAATCCCTCCCCAAGCCATGGGCCATCCTGATTTGGAAATATATCACCATTCCTTCCCTGTCGCTGGGTCAAGATTCTGGAACTCCCTCCCTAACAGCACTGTGGGTGTACCTACACCTCAGTGACTGCAACAGTTCAAGAAGTCAGCCAACTACCACCTGCTCAAGGGCAATTAGGAATGGGCAATAAATGCTGGCCCAGTTAGTAATGCCTACACCCCAAGAATAAATGTTGCTCCATAAACCAAAGGACAGAGGACCAGATCAAATGTAGATCTACAACAGCAGGGCCCATTGCAGCTCTCCAAACTCCTCCATCTGCTCTCTTACCTTCTCCAACCAAAAAAGATTCAGAGATGGTTTTCATATATTTTGCACTGGGACAATCAGTGAGCAGCCAATACTGAGAAAACAATGTGCATCATACTGATACTCATCTGGAAGAGTCTTTCTCTGGGGCTTCTAGTTGTTTTTCCTACATTAATGGGTGGCACAGCGGTTAGTACTGCTGCCTCACAGTGCCAGCGACCCAGAACCAAAAGAGAAAGTGCAAGAAAATCTCAGCAGGTCAGGCAGCATCTGTAAGGGGAGAAAAGAGTTTTGAGTCCAGTTGACTCTTCATCAAAAACAGGGACCTAGGTTCAAATCCAGCCTCGGGTCCATAGAATCCCTACAGTGCAGAAGGAGGCCATTCAGCCCATCAAGTCTGCACAGATCACAATTCTATTCCCAAAATTCCATATATTTATCCTGCTAATCCCCTGACACTAGGCTCAATTTTAGCATGGTCAATCCACCTAACCAGCACATCTTTGGAGTGTAGGAGGAAACCAGAGTACTTGGAGGAAACCCACGCAGATATGGGGAGAATGTGCAAACTCCACACAGTGACCCGAGGCCGGAATTGAACCGGGTCTTTGGTGCTGTGAGGCAGCAGCACTAACCACTGTGCCACCGTGCCGCCCCCTTACTGTCTGTTTGGAGTTTGCACATTCTCCCTGTGTCTGACTGGGTTTCCTCTGGGTGCTCCGTTCCTCCCACACTCCAAAGAAGTGCGGGCTAGGTTGATTGGCCATGCTAAATTGACCCTCCTGTCGGGGAATTAGCAGGATAAATATGTGGGGTTAGGGGAATAGGGCCTGGGAGGGATTGTGGTCTGTGCAGAAGTGGTGGGCCGAATGGCCTCTTTCTGCACTGTAGGGATTCTGTGATTAATGGACATTAAGGTGGAGTTCTCCTACATTATACCTAAACCTCTACTTTAGCCAATTCTATGGAGCTGAATCAGCAAACAACTGCCACAAAATATTTCAGCACCCTTTATCCAAAGGATATGGATAGTTCTCTTCATCCCAAGGGCACATGAACTCCCTCGAAGAGTTCCTTATCCTCTTTGTTGACTATCTACCACTGAACCATTTTAATTTTTGAGCCTCTGTTGAAATTGCTGGATGAATAAAGTCCAGGGTCCACAAGTTCACTATCTCCCATCGCATGATACGATAACAGAGTTGTTGACTGATCATAGCAATCAGTCCGTTAATTAGCCTACAATATCATCCCGTATTGCATCAGTGAGAATTCTTCCTTGGGATTACTGTTATGTCCGCAGTGAGTTGCTGGCCCAGCTCTTCAAACGTTAGGGACAGGAAATCCGATGGTCCCTTCATGGAGCAGAGCTAACCGAGTGAAGTTACTGGGGGTGTGGTTTGATGATCCTGAAGGAGAGTACTGGGGAGTTATTCATGGGGCAGGTTATCTGTGGAGTCAGAGGGGATTAATGAAGGACCTTTAAGGACTGCTTGTTAGGGTGTTCTACGTACAGTATCATTTGAGTGCAATGCCCATTCAATCCTAGAAAATTGTATTGGGGTCCTGGTTAATTGATAGGACACTGGTTTGCAATGTATATTGAGGCTGTCTACACCTGGTGTAAATCACAACCCCTCTACTTGTTAGTCGGCTTATATTAACACTGCAATTATGTTACTGCGGCCACACTCTTGGCACCTGTTTGGGGACACTGAGGGATAATTTAGCATGGCCAGTGCACTAACTAGCACGTCTTTCAGACTGTGGGAGAAAACCAGAGCACCCGGAGGAAACATACGCAGATACAGGGGAGAACATGCAAACTCTACACAGACACTGACCTAAGCTGGGAATCAAACCCAGGACCCTGACGCTGTGAAGCAGCAGTGCCAAACACCATGGCCCTCTCGCTACACAAACACAATCCTCTTCCGTATTGCAGCCCTTCCTGCAAAGCCTAAGAATGTTGGCATTTAATAAAATAAGTATAAAAGTAGAGAAGTGTTCTTGTAATTGTATAGAGAGTTGGTGAGACCCCATCTGAAGTACCGTGTCCAGTCCAGTTTTGGCCTCCTGGTTGCATTGGAGTCAGTTCAGTGGAGGCTCACCAGATTGATTCCGGGGATGAAAGGGTTGGTGTACAAGGAGAGATTAAACAGTTTGGACTTATACTCACTGGAGTTTAGAAGGATGAGATTGGACCCGATCAAGGTATATAACACTTTAAAAGGGATTGATAAAGTAAACGTAGACCAAATGTTTCCTGTTATGGGTCAATCTAGAATAAGAGGTCACAGGTGTAGGTTGAGAGGCAGTAGATTTAAAACTGAAATGAGGAGGAACTACTTCTCGCAGAGGGTGGTGTATTTGTGGAACTTGCCGCCCCATAGCGCGGTGGAGCCTGAATCATCACATCATAGAATTACTACAGTGCAGAAGGAGGCCATTTGGCCCATCAAACTTGCACCGACAACAATCTCACCGAAGCCTTATCTCCGTAACCCCACATACTTAGCCATGATTTGAGGGCTTGCAGGGCTAATGTGCCTACTTCCGCTCCTAATTCCTATGTTCCTATATTCCTTCATTGGTCAATGTTGATTGTGGGTCCTTGCTAAGGACAGTTTGATTTCTGCATTTCCCTGTTGTACAACATTACTTCATTGGCTCCAGCACTTTGATATCTCAAGAACTTGAACAAGGGAGAAGGAGTAGGCCATTCAGCCCATCGAATACTGCTCCACCATTTAATATGATTGTGGCTGAACATCCACTTCAAGCCTTTTTCCCACACTATCTCACATCCTTTATGTCATTGGCATTTAGAAATCTGTCAATCTCTAAACATACTAAATATCTGAGCATCCACAGCTCTCTGAGGTAGAGAATTCCAAAGACTCACACCCCTCTGAGTAAAAAAAAATCTCTCCACATCTCAGTCCTAAGCAGCTACCCCTTATTTTGAAATTGTGCCCTCTGGTTCTAGATTCCCCAACCAGGAGAAACATCCCACCTGCATCTATCCTGTCCTACCTTGTTTAAGTATTTTGTATGTTGCAATGAGATCACTTCTTGTTCTTCAAAATTTTGCAGATTACAGGCCCAGTTAGTCACATAAATAGGCCTGAGCCAGTTGTTCACTGCAAACCTGATACTGCAGTGCAATCCAACCCAGCAAACATATTCTACAGGATAATGGCTACCTTGATAGATGATTACTCATTGTATGTAATTCAAACTTATGAATGTGCCCAAGGCCACCATCATGGGCCCAGTCTACCTTGGATTACATTGGAAGGCTAATGTGTCTCAAAAGACTAAACTAGCTGTTTTACACTGTTGCCATACAGTAATAAGTGTTATTCTCCACTCACAGGATGCTGCCCGCAAGCCAAAAAGATGTTGTGCCTGTCACACAAATGAGTCATGTAGTATATGACTTTCAGTGTTGATGTAACACAGTACATCAAGGCGGCACGGTAGCACAGTGGTTAGCACTGCTGCTTCACAGCTCCAGGGTCCTGGGTTCGATTCCCGGCTTGGGTCACTGTCTGTGTGGAGTTAGCACATTCTCCTCATGTCTGCGTGGGTTTCCTCCAGGTACTCCAGTTTCCTCCCACAGTCCAAAGATATGCGGGTTAGGTTGATTGGCCATGCTAAGAAATTGCCCCTTAGTGTCCAGGGATGTGTAGGTTAGAGGGATTAGTGGGTAAAATATGTAGGGATATGAGGGTAGGGCCTGGGTGGGATTGTGTTCAATGCAGACTCGATGGGCCGAAGGGCCTCTTTCTGCACTGTAGGATTCTATGATTCTAACACAAGATGTGTCCCAAAACTTGTGTCCCAATGACTGGCGGCACAGTGGCACAGTGATTAGCACTGCTGCCTCACGATTCTAAGGACCTGGATTCATTCCCGGCGTGGATCTCTGTCTGTATAGCGTTTGTACATTTTCCCTGTGTCTGCATGGGTTTCCTCCAGGTGCTGCAGTTTCCTCCCACAGTCCAAAGATGTGCAGGTTAGGTTGACTGGCCATGCTAAATTGTCTGTTAGTGTCCTGGGCTGTGTGGGTTAGAGGGATTAGTAGGGTAGATGTGCAGGTAGTCTCAACTTGTACCTGTGACCTCTTATTCTAGATTGTTAGGATAAAGCCTTAGTTGGATATTTGTCGGTATAGACTCGATGGGCCGAGTGGCTTCCTTCTGTGATGTAAGCTTTCTATGGTTCTATAGTGGATCGTATCAAGCAACATGTCCCTTAGGCTGTTTGCAACAGGCAGAGAGTACCTACTGGATCCAAACAGCCCATGCTTGTAAAACATAGGCTGGGACAGGAGAGAAGGCTGAGGTCACCCTATTATAAAAGGATATTATTAAACTAGGAAGAGTGCAGAAAAGATTTACTAGGATGCTACTGGGTCTTGATGGTTTGAGTTTCAGGAGAGGCTGGATAGACTGGGGCTTTTTTCTCTGGAGCATAGAAGGCTGACGGATGATCTTATAGAGGTCTATAAAATAATGAGGGGCACAGATCAGCTAGACAGTCAATATCTTTTCCCAAAGGTAGGGGAGTCTAAAACTAGAAGGCATAGGTTTAAGGTGAGAGGAGAGAGATACAAAAGTATCCAGAGGGGCAATTTTTTCACACTGAGAGCAGTGAGTGTCTGGAACAAGCTGCCAGAGGTAGTAGTAGAGGCAGGTACAATTGTGTCTTCAAAAAAGTATTTAGATAGTTACATGGGTAAGATGGGTATAGAGGGATATGGGCCAAATGTGGGCAATTGGGACTAGCTTTGAGATTTTAAAAAAGGGTAGCATGGACAAGTTGGGCTGAAGGGTCTGTTTGCATGCTGTAAACCTCTATGACTCTATGACAGCACAGAAGTTAAAGAGAGCAAATTAAATAGTAAAGGCAATATCAGTAATCATAGTACTAGACAGGTCAGGGAAAAGCACAGCAGAGAGCATGGGAAGTCCAGATTAAACTGCATTTATTTCAATGCAAGAGACCTGACAGCAAGGCAGATGAACTCAGGGTATGGATGGGTACATGGGACTAGGATATTATAGCAATTACTGAAACATGGCTAAGGAAGCGACAGGACTGCAAGCTCAATGTTCCAGGGTACAGATGCTATAGGAAACATAGTAAGAAGTCTGACAACACCAGGTTTAAGTCCAACCGATTTATTTGATAGTAAACTCACAAGCTTGCGGGGTTTGCCCCTTCATCACATGAATGGAGAGTTCTGGCCTCAGTCAGAGCGTATAACAGCACAGACAATTTACAGATTACTGATTAGAATGCGAGTCTTTACACCTAACCTGCTATTCAAGTCTTAAAGAGGCCGACAATGTGAGTGGAAGGAGCGTTAAGCCCAGGTTAAAGAGATGTGTATTGTCTCCAGACAGTACTGTAAGTGAGGTTTAACAAACCCAGGCAAGTCATGAGAGTTACAGATAGTGCGACATGAACCCAAAATCCCGGTTGAGGCTGTCCTCATGTGTGCAGAACTTGGCTATCAGTCTCTGCTCAGCGACTCTGCACTGCCATGTGTCGTGAAGGCTGCCGTGGAGAATGCTTACCCAAAGGTCAGAGGCCAATTGCCCGTGACCACTGAAGTGTTCGCCAACAGGAAGGGAACAGTCTTGCCTGGTGATTGTTGAACGATGTTCATTCATCCGTTGTTGTAGCGTCTGCATGGTCTCCCCAATGTACCATGCTTCGGGACATCCTTTCCTGCAGCGTATCAGGTAGACAATGTTGGCTGAGTTGTAAGAGTGTGTACCGTGTACCTGGTGGATGGTATTCTCACGTGTGATGACGGTATCCACGTTGATGATCCGGCATGTCTTGCAAAGGTTGCTGTGGCAGGGTTGTGTGGTGTTGTGGTCACTGTTCTCCTGAAGGCTGGGTAGTTTGCTGTGAACAATGGTCTGTTTGAGGTTGTGTGGTTGTCTGAAGGCAAGAAGTGCGGGTGTGGGGATGGCCCTGCCGAGATGTTTGTCTTCATCAATGATATGTTGAAGACTCCGGAGAAGATGTCGTAGCTTCTCAGCTCCGGGGAAGTAGTGGATGACGAAGGGTACTCTGTCCACCGTGTGGAAATCGGGAGGGCAAAAAGGGGACACGAACTTGCTTTGGCAGATAAGGCAAAGGGGAATCCAAAGAGCTTCTACAAATACATTTATTAATAATATGATATGATAGCCCTCAACTCTACTTTCCCGCCTTATCCCCACAACCCTCGATTCCCCTACTGATTAAAAATCTGACTATCTCAACTTTGATCATGCTTAACAACCCAGCCTCTCTGGTCCTCCATGGTAAAGAACTTCACACGTTTACTACTGCCTAAGAAAAGAAATTCATCTTCATCTCTGTCTTAAATGGGTGATCCCTTACTCTGAGATTATGCCCTCTGGTACGAGACTCTTCCACAAGGGGAAACAACCTCTCAGCATCTACCCTGTCAACCCCCCCGGGGAATCATAGATATCTCAATAAGGTCATCTCTCATTCTTCTAAACTCCAGTGAGCACATGCCCAACCACTCAACTTCTCCTAATAGGAAAATCCCTCCATACCCACCGGGATCAACCGAGTGAACCCTTTCCGTATTGCTTTGAATGCCAAGCTTTTTATTAGTATGGACTGATTTTGATTAATTTGCAGAAACTGAGGCACAACAATACTTAATTAGGACAACCTTATCAGAGCAACATGGCCGACAATTTGAAAAAGTATCAAAAATAGTTGGAATACACAGCGGAAAGCTCACTCAGCTGAACTGTACATGAGTCGCAAAAAACAAGTATACAGGAAATAAGGAAAGCAAATGGAATTTGGCATTTCTTGCCGAGAAAATAGAATATAAAAGTAGGGAAGTGTTGCTGCAACTTTACAAGCATTAATGAGAATGCACCTGGTCTCCTTACTTGAGGAAGGATGCAGTTGCATTGGAGGCAGTTTAGATGAGGGGTTTGAGAGATTGAACAGTTAAGGCCTATACTCTCTCACGTTTAGAAGAATGGGAGATCTAATTGAGTTACATAAGATGAACCTGTGGAATTCACTGCCGCAGACTGAGGTGGATGCCGGGACATTGAGTATATTTAAGGAGGAATAGACAGATTTTTAATTAGTAATGGGCTGAAGGGTTATGGTGAGCAGGCAGAAAAGTGGAGTTCAGGCCGAGAGAAGAGCAGCCACAATCGTATTTAATGCCAGAGCAGGCTCAAGGAGCTAAATTTTCCTACTCCTGTTCCTAGTTCTTGTGTTCTTTGAACCTAGAACATCAATCGACCTTTTGTCTGCCTACAGCTGATAGACGTTGTCACCTAATCCCAGCATCTTTAAATTTCAGTTTCCAATCATTTTATCAAAATTACCTCAAAATTCCCTCATTTTTACATTCCATTCCCCTTGCAACATTCCATTTGCCTTCCTAATCACTTGCTATATCTGCAGATTAACTGTTGGTGATTTGTGTACCAGGACACCCATATTATCCTCAATCTGTGAACTTTTTCCCCACTCATTTAAAAGTCTTTGAAAACTCTGTATTTTCTTTTGACAACAGACTACCCCACCCCCCGCCATCCCGACCCCTTTCCCCGCCGCCTCATGTTCTTTTTGGTGTCATTGGCAAATTTAACTCCCGCGCATTTGATCCCTTCATCCAAGTTATTTTAAAGACTTCCATTAGGCCCCCTCAATCTTCCAGACAATCTAATCAAGATGTCCAATGACAAAATTGTGGAATCACCAAATTCACACCAGCAATTTGATTTGATTTATTATTGTCACATGTATTAGTATGTGGTGAAAAGTATTGTTTCTTGCGAGCCATACAGACAAAACATACCATTCATAGAGAAGGAAAGAGTGCGGAATGTAGTGTTACAGTCATAGCTAGGGTTTAGAGAAAGATCAACTTAATGTAAGGTAGGTCCATTCAAAAGTCTGATGGCAGCGGGGAAGAAGCTGTTCTTAAGTTGGTTGCTATGTGATCTCAGACTTTTGAATCTTTTTCCAATGGAAGAAGGTGGAAAAGAGGATGTCCGGGGTCCCTGATTCTGCTGGCTGCTTTTCCAAGGCAGCGAGAAGTATAGACAGAGTCAATGGATGGGAGTCTGGTTGAATGATGGACTGGGCTACATTCACAGCCGTTTGTAGCTTCTTGCAGTCTTGGCCAGAACAGAAACCATACCAAGCTGTGATATAACCAGAAAAGATGCTTTCTATGGTTCATCTGTAAAAGTTGGTGAGAGTTGTAGCCGACATGCCGAATTGCAGCTGTGGGAAAGAATCCTAATCGTGGGTTCAGTAATTCTTAACCTTACATTAGAAAGCTGTCATAATCACAAATGATGATGTTATGGAACAAGAGGTTTGTGAGAATGTGAGAAGTGGATTAAGTGGATGTAGCAGATTTGTTAATTTGGACTGTGAACACAGAACAAGGTAGTGTTAATAACAGGGAGGAAGAATTGAAGATTTGAGGTTCAGTGGCTTCATAGAATTGGCTCTGAATCATGTGCTTAATGCTGCCTCATTTAACATCTTTAATAAGTGTGAAGTCTGTTATAAATAGGAAGGAAGGCTTGGGAGGATAAACACAGCCAGTGATGGTTAAATGCTGATCGTTTCCAAACAGTGGAGGTCTCTGGAAATATCACACTGCAGACTGTGATGAGTAAAAGCTGTACAGTTTGAATATGAATTTAAGACAGTTTGGACTCTGCTTTGATGAGGGTCAGAGAGAACTTCAGTGGGATATTTGATTCGGTTAAAAGGGCTGTGACCATTGTTGGAGCAGATTATACTTTGTCTGCAGCTGGGACGTCCTGGATGTGAACCCTTTGCCCATTAATCCAAAACCCTGAAAGGGTAAGCGATTGGAAACTGACTGACTTTAATTAAAGCTGCCCCGCAGCGATAACGAACTGCTATCTGTCCTCCTCAAGCTGATGGTCAGACTAATGCGCCCCCTCTCCCCTCCTCCACCCCAAACTGGCTCTCCACCCTCACCACTGGCTCTGCCCCCCAGCTCCACAGCTCCAGCAGTAGCAGAATTGAGTAGTGGGCACCGCTGGGATTGCGAGCAGGCTATGGGTGAAGAGAACGGAACGACCCCCAGAAGGTGGGAAGAATTGGGCACCCTAGGGGCTAGAATGGGTGGGAGGGGGGGGGGGGTTTGCTGCGAGGGAAATGGGGTGGCTGGGTTATGGAGGTCAGGCAGCGAGGAACAAAGGGGGATAGCGTCTTAGGAAAAGGTGTTGTCTCCGATGTACACAAGGCAACCCCCTCACCTCCCCAACCCCAGTAATGGACCCCCCTTTCTTCCTGTGTTATCAGCAAACTTGTTTAAAAAGAAACCCTTCCACTTTGAGCCACCTGACACTGCCCAGCCTTTTGTGGCAACAAAGGCAAATTGAGAGCCGTAATTAGCCTCTGTAGGTCTTCTATAGACCTAAAGGTGTGGACAGAAAAATGCTGGGCTAACCACCCAACACCTTTTACATGCCCGCCCCCACTGGAAAGACAGGCTGCAGTGGGCCCATGAAATCCAGCCCATACTCCTCAACTGCCTTGCCCTTCATAGGATCATAGAAACCCTACAGTGCAGGGAGAAGCATCTGGCCCAACGAGTCTGCACCAACCACAATCCCACCCAGGCCCTACCCCCATATCCCTACACATTTACCCGCTAATCCCTCTAACCTACCCATCTCAGGACAATATTAACATGGCCAAGCAATCTAACCCGCACATCTTTGGACTGTGCAGAGCCCCTGGCGATGATCTTTGCGTCGTCAATGGAGACGGGAGAGGTTCCAGAGGATTGGAGGATTGCGGATGTAGTTCCTATTTTTAAGAAAGGGAACAGAGATAGCCCGGGAAATTACCGACCGGTGAGTCTGACCTCAGTGGTTGGTAAGCTGATGGAGAGGCTTCTGAGGGACAAGATTTACGAACATTTGGAGAGGTTTGACATGATCAGGAATAGTCAGCATGGATTTGTCAAGGGCAGGTCGTGCCTTACAAGCCTAGTTGAGTTCTTCGATAATGTGACTGAACACATTGACGAAGGAAGTGCCGTGGACGTAGTGTACATGGACTTCAGCAAGGCGTTTGATAAGGTCCCCCATGCAAGACTTCTTGAGAAGGTGAGAGGGCATGGGATCCAAGGGCCTTTGGCCTTGTGGATCCAGAACTGGCTTGCCTGCAGAAGGCAGAGAGTGGTTGTGGATGGGGCTTTTTCTGAATGGAGGTCAGTCACCAGCGGAGTGCCTCAAGGATCTGTTCTGGGACCCTTGTTGTTTGTCATTTTCATAAATGACCTGGATGAGGAAGTGGAGGGATGGGTAAGTAAGTTCGCTGATGACACGAAGGTCGGTGGTGTTGTGGATGATCTGGAAGGATGGCAAAAGCTGCAGCAGGACATAGATAGGATGCAGGACTGGGCGGAGAAGTGGCAGATGGACTTCAACGCGGATAAATGTGTAGTCGTCCATTTTGGCAGAACCAATGGGATGAACGAGTACACTATCAAGGGCAGAAGTCTGAGTAGTGTTGAGGAGCAGAAGGATCTTGGGGTCCGGGTCCACAGGACTCTTAAATCGGCCTCGCAGGTGGAGGAGGTGGTCAAGAAGGCGTATGGTGTACTGGCCTTCATTAATCGAGGGATTGAGTTTAGGAGTCGGGAGGTAATGCTGGAACTTTATAAGACCCTTGTCAGGCCTCATTTGGAGTACTGTGCGCAGTTCTGGTCGCCTCACTATAGGAAGGATGTAGAAGCTATTGAAAGGGTGCAGAGGAGATTTACAAGGATGTTGCCTGGACTGGGAGGCATGCCTTATGAAGTTAGGTTGAGGGAGCTGGGACTCTTTTCCCTGGAGAGACGAAGGTTGAGAGGCGACCTGATAGAAGTTTACAAAATGTTGAGAGGAATAGATAGGGTGGACTCTCAGAGGCTACTTCCCCGGTTTGAAATGGTCGCTACGAGAGGACACAGATTTAAGGTGCGGGGAGGGAGGTTCAGAAGTGATGTTAGGGGTAAGTTTTTCACTCAGAGGGTGGTGAGTGAATGGAATCGGCTGCCGTCAGTGGTGGTGGAGGCGAACTCGCTGGGGTCTTTTAAAAGACTTCTGGATGAGTATATGGGGTTTAATGAGATTGAGGGTTATAGATAGGTCTGTAGGTTGGTAGGTGATGATGTGATCGGCGCAACTTGTGGGCCGAAGGGCCTGTTTGTGCTGTAGTGTTCTATGTTCTATGTTCTATGAATCCAGACCACCCAGAAGAAACCCACGCAGACACGAGGAGAATGTGCAAACTCCACACAGACAGTGACCCAAGCCGGGAATCGAACCCAGGTCCCTGGAGCTGTGAAACAGCAATGCTAACCACTGTGCTACTGTGCCACCCTTCTATTCCACTTATAATCTATCAATCCTTACAAATTTAGCAGGACAGTGGCACAGTGGTTGGCACTGCTGCCTCACAGCACCAGGGACCCTGGTTTGATTCTGGCCTTGGGTGACTATGTGGAATTTGCACATTGCGTGGGTTTCCTCCAGGTGCTCGGGTTTCCTCCCAATGTCCAAAGATGTGCAGGTTAGGTGGATTGGCCATGAGTAAATGCACAGGTTTACAGGGATGGAGCAGGTCAGGCTTGGGTAAGTTGCTTTTTCGGTGAATCTGGGTAGACTCAATGAACTGAAAGTGCTGTAAGGATCTTATTCTATTCTACGCTAAGTTGACAGCACCTAACCACAAACTTTTGATATTGTCACATCTTCTCTGCCCTACATTATGACCTCTCGGCTGTGTTTGTTAATGTAAATTTTTTAAACAAAGAACAACACAGCACAGGAAACAGGCCCTTCTGCCCTACAAGCCCGCGCCACCCATTTAAACACTCAGTGAGTGCCTCATTCCAATCCTTCTTCTACCTACGACTTTTGTCTACGCCTCTTGGACTTCACATTGGGATCTCCACAGGTGACTTATTCTGACATTTTGTCTCGGTTGTTGAATATGAGAAAAATAATCATCTTTGTATTCCAAATCTTTTACTGCTGCACAGTTATCGAAAGGAAACATCCAGGGGGTGAAATTGGTCTTGGTGCATAGCAGTGTAATATTGTTGAGATTAAATGGCCAACTCACTTGACATTGCGCCTCACTTTCCTTAACCTCAGGTCAAACAAACGACTGCTCAAGACTAGTTTCAACTCCTCGATGCTGTTTTAAAACTTCCTTAAATATTCTTAGGGTCATTAATAATGAGGCGGCATGGTGGTTAGCACTGCTGCCTCACAGAGCCGGGTTCGATTCCTGGCTTGGTCACTTTCTGTGTGGAGCTTGCACATTCTCCCCGTGTCTGCATGTGTTTTCTCTGGGTGCTCATCCCACAGTCCAAAAGACATGTTGTTTAGGTGCATTGGCCATGCTAAATTCCCCCTCAGTGTACCCAAACAGGTGGTGGGGTGTGGCGACTAGGGGATTTTCGCAGTAACTTCATTGTAATGTTGATGTGAACTTACTTGTGACAGTAATAAATAAATAAATTTTAATAGAAACATCTCAAGACCGGGGCTGGAATTCTCCCACTTCGTCCAAGGCTGGGGTTTTCCAGCCCTGCTACAGCGAACGGAGATTTGGCTGAGCGCCAAGTTTTCTGTTCTCACGGGTAGCAAGGTGTGCGAGGCCGGAGAATTACAGTCAGGTAACAAAGAGGATGAAAAAGAAAATTGTGTAAAGTGGAGATGGGTGGTGAGATGAGAGGATGTCGTAATTGGGGCAGAAAATTGTGACAGGAGTTGTTTCTAAAGATATTCTGGGTGGGATTTTATGGCCGCGATCGCCCCAAGGTTGAAAAAGGTCAGAGGTTGCCAGAGGTCAACGGGACCTTTGCATGTTCCATGTCTCTCTCGTGCTATGATTCCTGTGTCAGGCGGGACCGGAAAATTCTACACCCTGCCTCAAAAATTAACTCCCGTAAGTTTCCAAATACACTCTAGCCCATCCTTTTATTTCTCACCAGCCAAGTCATTGTAAAACACACAAAAAAAATCATTTTAAATTGAAATGGGAAGAGAGGCAAAGACTAATTTAATTTTTGTTAAAATACAATAAAAAGGTAAAAGTTAGGGATGGACTGTGAAGAGGGAAAACTAAATATCTCTAACAACGAAAGTTTGAGTACAAAAGTGAAATGCAGCTGTAAATCTGAATAATATATATAATAATAAAGCAGAATATATCTATCAACTCTGCGGGTGTACCTACTCCAGAAGGAGTGCACTGTCTCACCACCACTTTCTGAAGGGCTATTAGGGATGGGCACTAAATGCTGACCGAGCCAGCGACGCCCACATGAAAAGAGTATTAATAATGGCTAATCCACATTAAATTGCAAGCTGCAAACACACAGGAATATGAACAGACTTTACCTGACAAGAGCAGCTGGTAACCAAGGACAAATGTTGAGTTGCTATGGTTTGAGCAGAATAAAGTGGTGCCATCATGAGATAGGGCACCATTAAACTGCAACAAGTGAGATGCATAAACCATGAGCCAGCCATGAGCTAGGCACACCTGCAAGAACTAGTCATTCAAGATGTGTATTTGAGAATGACAAAGGAAATGTGAATTTCGGATCTGAGAATTAATACAATGGACACTCATTACGAAGCCATAAGATCCCACCCGAGGTCAACAAACCTTTCCATGGTCCACCCCTTTCCCACTAGGATTCCCCTGGTGGGCGGGGCAATAAAATTCTGGCTAATGTCTAGATTTTTTAGCTGCAATCAGCTAGGTTGGATGAGTCTTAAACTAATGGAAAGATGGTGACATGAGTGGTTAGCACTGCTGCCTCATAGCACCAGTGACCTGGGTTCGATTCCTGGCTTGGGTCAGTGTGTGACGTCTGCATGTTCTTCCTGTGTTTGCGTGAGGTTCCTCTGAGTGCTCCGGTTTCCTCCCACAGTCCAAAGATGTGCAGGTTAGGTTGATTGGCCATGCTAAACTCTCCCTCACTGTACCCAAACTAGCATCGGAGTGTTGCGACTAGGGGATTTTCACAGTACGTTCATTGTGGTGTTAATGTAAGCCTACTGGTGACTAATAAATAAACTTTAGAAAGCAAAGCAGGCAACGTCCTTTGATTGACTATTGTTTTTTTCTACCAGGAGACTCCAAGAGTGGTCTAGTTGCGATTCTGATTTAACACTTTATTAATCACTAAACAAGGAGTTTGCTAGAGACAGTGGGTGGAATTCTCCAGCCACGCTGGTCTAAAAGCCGGACATTCCCACCTGTCAATTGGGTTTCACATTGTCCGCAACCCGCCCGCTAAAATTCCAGTGGCGGGTGGGATGGGAGAATTCAGGCCAGTGTTTCTGTTAAGGCTGATTCAAGTCATGGAATCTGTAGTGCAGAAGAAGGCCATTTGGGCCATCGCGTCTGTACCGACTCTCTGACAGAGCACCCTACCCAGGCTCTAACCCCGTAATCCTGCCCGTTTACCCCACTAATCCACCTACCCTACACACCTTGGGAAACTAAGGGACAATTTAGCACGGTCAATCAACCCAACCTGCACACCTTTAGAGTCTAGGAGGGAACCTGATCACCCGGAGGGAACCCACGGCAACACGGAAAATGTACAAACTCCTCTCAAGGCTCCTTTGCAAGCTTCATTCTAACACCCAATATGAGAGATATCTCACCAGTGATCCCATGGAGGATGAGATCAGGGGAGGACCTGCTAACTAATGCTGCACAGACTGTTAGGGTGATAAGTTATTTTTTAACAGTTTTCTCCTAAGTTAGCTCAGCTTCCCCCCACCCCTTCCAAGAGCAAGTGAAGCTTTTTCCTCCCTCCTAATGTTAATCATTATTCACCCTCACTGCAAACTTGTTCTGTTTACCTAATTCAAGTCTCCTCAAGGCTTTGCTCTCTCGCACTTCTTCACAACCACTAGCTTTCGGAGCACTGCTCCTTCATCAGGTGAGTGGGATTTCATCAGGTGAGTGAAATCCCACTCAACTAATGGAGGAGCAGCGCTCCGAAAGCTAGTGGCTTGTGCTACCAAATAAACCTGTTGGACTGGTGTTGTGAGACTTCTTACTGAGAATAAGTCCAGTCAGGGTTGGCGACCCTATCCAGGCTTGTGGTTGCCTGTACTTGACTCATCCTTTGAAATGGTTCAGCAAGCTAATCAGTTGGCAGGGCAACTAAGAATGGCAAATAATTGGGGTGTGCCAGGGTCGCCTACATTTTGAGAACAGCTTTGTTAAAAAATAAAAATTGCTTTCTTACTCTTCCACTGTACTCTTCACAAGGTAGCTCACAGCTTATTTAAATAATGCAGACATCAAGCTGGATGGTGTGGGTGGGCAGTGAAATGTGTTGATAGGTTCTACATAGATAGCTGGCAGATCATACTGACTCTTACTGACTCATTCCTGGGGCAGTGGCATGGTATGGTTGCACTGTCACAAGGTGGCTATGTCTTTAATATATCTTTGCATTTGAGCAAACCTAAAAGCTGCGTGCGCCCACTAGAAAAGAGATTCAAATGAAAAGAGAATTCACATCCTGATGCTAGGAACTCCCTTAAGGTTGGGGTGGGGAGAAGGTTTGGATCAGTTGTTGTAGTTTCAGGGGAATCTCCAAATCCATGAATAAATACTAGTCCCCCCAACCTTCCTCAACGCTGTAGCAAGGACAAAGGTAGCAGCTCTTCAGTGAGTGCAGCTAGTCACAGAACGTGAACTTAGGGATTTGGTGAGTAAGAGAATTTGGTGCAGTGAGGCAGGAAGAAGCAAATAGGTGACTGGTTGGCGAGTACGTTATTCATATATCTTTAAAACTTGGGTAATTTAATTGTAAATGTCTGATTTTATTAGTGAGACTTGCCACAGTCAGGCTTGTTGGGAGCTCATTACAATAATTCAGGAAATAATAAATTAATTAAAACATAGTAAAAATGGAATGGATGTGTTGTAGCTACAGAATGGGGCTCTTAGACACTAGGGTGACTCAGGGAAAATACATCTGTAGTTAGCATCAGCAGCTTAAGGAGCTTTGGCTTAGAGTCATTGAATGGGAAACTGTAATGACTTCAATCAGGCCATTGAGGTTGGCCTATTGGAATATGAACTCCCTGATTAAGGAGTCAATTGATGGGCCAATCAGGGAGTCCTTTCTTGTATTTAACCAGGACTGTCAGTTCCTCTGGCACTCCTGAAGGTAGACTGTTGACCGATAGCACTCTGTGTACTGCTGTTGGAATGGTAAATAAAGGGATTTTGGTGAAGGGACTTCTGCTTCTGAAGGCTTATTACAGAGACCTAGCAGTGGACACCGTGATGCATCAGGGAGGGGAGAATTACCTGGACGCTTTGTTCCAGGAGGTAGTCGCACTCCTTAGATTATGGTCTTCTGATTTGGTCAGAGGTCACGGATAGGAGGGTGTGACTGAGAGTCAGGGAGACAGAGAAAGTAGCTGTAGAGGAGCAACAGCCCTTGCAATTGTCCAACAGGTTTAAGGTTCTTACAGCTCATGGATGAAAGCAGGGGCTGCAGAGTGAATGAGTGAACTAACCAGGTACAGGAAGCCATAGACTTTGTGAGTCCAGATGGCTGTGTTGCCTACCCTTTAGGGTTCAGCACTTGTGCTCGGGGCTAGAGAGGAACTTGCAGACGGAGGGGAAGATCCAGTTGTCATGGTCAATGAATCTCTGGATTATTACCTGAGCCACAAGCAATTTGGCATAGATTTTGATTTGACTTGATTTATTATTGTCACACTTATTAGTAGACAATGAAAAGTATTGTTTCTTGAATGCTATACAGACAAAGCATATCATTCATAGAGAAGGAAAGAGAGTGCAGAATGTAGTGTTACAATCACAGTAGGGTGTAGAGAAAGATCAACTTAATACAAAGTAAGTCTATTCAAAAGTTCGATGGCAGCAGGGAAGAAGCTGTTCTCGACTTGGTTGATATGTGTCCTCAGACTTTTATATTCTTTTTCCAGACAGAAGAAGGTGAAGACAGAATGTACAGGGTGTGTGGGGTCTTTAATTATGCTGGCTGCTTTGCCAAAGTAGCGGGAAGTGAAGACAGTGTCAATGGGTGGGAAGCTGGTTTGAGTGATGGACTGGGCTTCATTCACGACATAGAGTAAACAGCATTAGCAAGAGGTACGGGGAAATGGGTTTTGATTCATCACCCATTGTCAGTACTGGGGAAAGTGGGAGCTGTACCGGTGGTATGGTCTTCACTTGTACCATGCTGAAATGAGTGTTCTGGTGAGTCAAATCACTTTGGAGACAGAAAGAGCTTTAAATAGCAGGACAGTTGTGGGGGGTATATTGTAAATCAAAGGGTAACAGCGAGGTGCTAATTCAGGTTGCAATTTGGGTATAAATGGGGCGGCACAGTAGTTAGCACTGCTGCCTTGCAGTGACAGGAACCCAGGTTCGATTCCCAGATTGGGTCACTGTCCATGTGAAATTCTCTCTGTTCCTGTGTGGGTTTCGTCAGGGTGCTTCAGTTTCCTCCCACATTCTGAAAGATGTGCTGGTTAGGTGTATTAGTCAGAGTGCGGCGATTAGGGGACTTTCACAGTAACTTCATTGTAGTGTTAATGTAAATCTCACTTGTGACGAATAAATAAACTTTAAAATGAGGAGGAGATAGCTATGAATAAATGGTGGTGTAGTGGTAATGTCACTGGATTAGTAATCCAGAAGCCAGACTAATGATCTGGGAGGATGGGGTTCAAATTGTGCCATGGCAGCTGGTGGAATTTAAATTCAATTGACGAAAAAATTTGCACTGAAAGCTCATCTCAGTGATCAAATATAATTATCGATTGTTATAAAATTCCTTCTGGTTCACAGGGAAGGAACTCTGCCATCCTTACCTGGTATGGCGTACATGTGACTCCAGACCCACAACAGTGTGGGTGTTCTTTAGGAGTGGGTTAAAATTAAAAGCTGGATCTGAATAAGTATAACACTCGTGACAAATTGGATGAATTGTCAGCAAAGAAAGACGTAAATATACATGACCTGATAGCCACCACAGAGAACGTTACAGGGTGACCAAGGCTGGGATCTGAATAATGAAGGATATTTGACATTCTGAAAAGATAGAAAGCTATGAAAGGTGGTGGGGTAGCTCTGTTAATTAAAGATGTCATTACTACAGCAGTACATTGGTCCAAAAATGACTTAGCTCGAAAGATGGTAATTGGTCACTTGTGAATGTAGTCTATAGGACCCCTAACAGTAGTTTCACCATAGGCAAAAGTATAAAGGAAGAAATAAATGGGATGTGTAAGAAAGGTATCACAATAGCCATTGGTAACTTTAATCTACATGTAGATTAGAAGAAGCAGGTTGGAAAATAAGTTAATAGTGTGCATCTGGGACCATCTCTTAGAGAAGTACATTCCAGAGCCAACCAGGGGACAGACTATTCTTGATCTGGTAATGTTCAATGAGACCAGGACGAAGCAATAAAGGAGTATTCAGATGACAGTGATCAGAGCATTATTGAATCTCATATCCGGTTTGAAATGTGAAGTGTGGGTCTAAGACTAGAGTTTTAAACCTGAATGAAGGGTATGAAGACAGAGCTAGCTAAAGTAAACTGGGGAACTTGTTATAAAGATGGAAGAATTGGGATGCAGTGGCAAATCTTTCTGGTGTTATTTAATAGCTCTCAGCAAAAATTTATTCCAGTAAGAAATACTCTTCCAAAAGAATGTATGATCGGTGGCTGAATAAAGAAGATAAGGATTGTATTAAATTGAAAGAACCAACTGTACAAATCTGCAAAGATTAATGGAAGGTGAGAAGATTGATCAGTAAAGAATGACTAGGAAAGAGGCAGTTCTTGCTTTTTCCATTTCAGCAATCTTGTTCTGACACGTAATCACAGTTTCTGTCTGTCTGAATTATTGATTCTACTATCAATTTCAGCATTCTTGCTCCTTCAGTTAATTTCTCAGTGTTTAAACTTTCTTTCCTCAAGCTCTTATTCTCCTGATTCAATTCTTCACTGGACATGTTTTTATTTTCTAGTTGCTTTTTCACGGAGTTCAGTTTATTCTCCATTGCCTTTTTAAGTTCTGCTTAACTTCACTCTGTCAATTTTCTGCCCTCTTTCTGGGGTCTTTCATTCCCTTCCTTCAAGGATCTTTCATTGCCTTCCTTCTGGTGAATTTTTTCATTGTCCTCCTTCTAGGGTCTTTCAGTGCCTCCTGGTGTCTTTCATTGCCTTTCTTTCTGAGGTCTATGTTGCCATCTCTTTGAGGTCTTCATTGCCTCTTCCTTGATGTTTTCATTGCTTATGGATGTTTTTGTTTGAGAGTTGCCCTTTATCTGGGGATTTCTCCAATTTTTCTGCCTGTTGCCATTTGTTTCTTCTTGTGGTTGCCGTTTTAAATGCTTTAAGGCTGTTATGTGGACAGGGTAGATAGTCTGAAGCTTTTTCCCAGGGTGGAAAAGTCCATTACTAGGGGGCACAGGTTTAAGGTGCGAGGGGCAAGGTTTAAAGGAGATGTACGAGGCAAGTTTTTACATAAAGTAGTGGGTGCCTGGAACTCGCTGCCAGGGGAGGTAGTGGAAGGAGATACAATGCTGACTTTTAAGGGACAAATACATAAATAGGATGGGATTACAGGAATATGGTTCCCAGAAGGGTAGGGGGTTTTAATTCAGTTGAGCATCATGGTCGGTGCAGGTTTGAAGGGCCGGAGTGCCTGTTCCTGTGCTGTAATTTTCTTTGTTCTTTGTTGTACTTTGTTATTTGTTTTATTCCACTGTCAGCAGCTGCCAGCTTTCTCTCTGTACTTGTCCCATGCTTTTGGAGTTTTGGCATTTTTAGAACTTCTACTTTGAGTAAAGGAAAAGCCCTTTTAGCAATCTCTGAAGTATTTTCTTTCATTGGCCGACCGTTTTTTCCTTGTTTTTGATGTGCCTTTTTTGTCAATTTCACTCAGACACCATACATGACTCAATTGGTCACCCAAGCCATGTGGCCCTTACTCTGCTGTGTTGCACTTGGGGACTTGGTACGGTGGGTAGATGGAGAATGTTTCCTCTTGTGGGGGAAACTAGAACTGGGGACATAGTTAAAAGTTAAGAGGTCTCAGTTATAAGACTGAGGTGAAAGCTTTTCCCTCAAAGGGGCATTAGTCTGTAGAAGTCTCTTCCCAGAAAGCAATGGAGGCTGGAGCATTGAATTTACAAGGATGGGTTAGACAAATGTTTGATCGAGAAGGGAGTTGAGGATTATGGGGCGCAGACAGGAATATTTAGATGACAGTGATCATAGCATAGTTGAATCTCATATTTGGTTCAAAATGTAAAGTGTGGGTCTATGACTAGTGTGTTGAACCTGAATAAAGGGTATGAAGACAGAGCTAGCTAAAGTGAACTGGGGAACTTGTTATAAAGATGTAACAATTGGGATGCAGTGGCAAATCTTTCTGGAGTTATTTAATAGCTCTCAGCAAAAATTTATTCTAGCAAGAAAGACTCTTCCAAAAGGGCGTATGATTGGTGACTGAATAAAGAAGTTAAGGATTGTATCAAGTTGAAAGAAACAACTGTATAAATCTGCAAAGATTAATGGAAGGTGAGAAGATTGATCAATAAAGAATGACTACGAAAGAGGCAGTTGGTTCTTGTCTTTTCCATTTCAGCAATCTTGTTCTGACACATAATCACAGTTTCTCTCTCTGTCTGAATTATTGATCACCATAACATTATTAAATATCGGACAAGTCTTGAAAGAACCAAGTGGCCTCCTTCTGCTCCTCAGTCCTATGCTCTTATGTTCCTGATAAGGAGAAACTTTCAGAGAAGTCCTGATGTAACTTTCATTCTGTATATCAAAGACAACAACAAGAACAAAAAAAGTATAGCACAGGAACAGGCTCTTCGGCCATCCAAGCCCACACCAACATGATAGAAACATAGAACATTACCGCACAGTACAGGTCCTTCGGCCCTCACTGTTGTGCTGAGCTATGTCCAATCCCAAGATCAAGCTATCCCCTCCCTATAATTCTGGTGTGCTCCATATGCCTATCCAATAACCGCTTGAAAGTTCCTAAAGTGTCTGACACCACTATCACATCAGGCAGTCTGTTCCACACTCCAATCACTCTCTGGGTGAAGAATCTACCTTGGACATCTATCCTATATCTCCCACCATGATGACCTAATTAAACTTAAAAAAAAACTTCTGCCCTCACTCAGTCTGCGTGTACCCATCAAATGCCTCTTAAATGTTGCGAATGTGCCTGTTTCCACCACCTCCTGTGGCAGCACATTCCAGGCAGGTTCACCAGGATGTTGCCTGGTCTTGAGGAGATGTTGGATTAACGAGGATTATTTTCACTGGAAGGACAGAGGCTGAGGGGAAGACCTCTTCTGGCAGCACTTTCCAGGCACCCTCCATTCTCTGCGTGAAAAACTTCCCCGCACATTTCCCTTAATCTTTCCCCCTCTCACTTTGAACCTGTGCCCCTTGTAATTAGCACTTTCCTTGGAAAAAACCTCTGACTATCCACCCTGTCTGTGTCTCTCATCATTTTGAAGACCTCAATCAGGTCTCCCCCTTAGTCCCTGTCTTTCCAGTGAAAACAATCCTAGTTAATTCAACCTCTTCTTATAGCCAACACCCTCGACTAGGCAACATCCTGGTGAACTTACTTTGCACTCTCTCCAAAGCTTCCATGTCGTTCTGCAAGTGTGGTGACCAGATCCGCATGCAAAATGAATGGAATAGCAAAATACTGTGGACACTGGAAATCTGAAATAAAAACAGAAAATGCTGAAAATAACCAGCAGGTTAGGCAGCATCTGTGGTGAGAGGCAGTTCTGATGAAAGTTCATCTCAACCTCAAGCTGGAAAATCCCACCTGAGGTCAATGGACCTTTGTGTGGTCCGTCTGTCCGCCATAGGAATCATCGTGGATGGGGTAATTCTGTCCATTATCTCGCTATCTCTACACTTTATCTTACCTGACCTGCTGAGCACTTTCTGCATTTCTTACTTTCATACACTGTGGGTCAGTATCGCTCTTCATAGAATCCCTACAGTGCAGAAGGTGGCCTTTTGGCCCATTGAGTCTGCATCAACCACAATCCCTCCCAGGCCATATCCCCATACACTGACACTAAGGGGCAATTTACCATGACCAATCCACCTAACACGCACATCTTTGGAACGTGGGAGGAAACCGGAGCACTTGGAGGAAACCCACACAGATGTGCAATCTCCACACAGACAATGATCCAAGCTGGGAATCAACCCCAGGTCCCTGATGCTGTGAGGGACCTGCGCTAACCCCTGTGCCACCTCCAGGCTAGCAATGTTGCTCAACATAACATTGCATGAGTTTTCCATGATTTTCTTAAGGGACAGAAAATTTTTGTTGAAGGTTTATAAGATGTTGAGAGGTATAGATAGGGTGGATTCTCAGAGGCTATTTCCCAGGGCTGAAATGGTCGCTACGAGAGGAACACAGGTTTAAGGTGCTGGGGAGTAGGTACAGAGGAGATGTCAGGGGTAAGTTTTTCACTCAGAGGGTGGTGGGTGAATGGAATCAGCTGCTGTCGGTGGTGGTAGAGGCAAACTCGTTGGGGTCATTCAAGAGACTTCTGGATGAGTACATGGGATTTAATGGGATTGCGGATTATAGATAGGCCAAGTAGGTAGGGATATGATCAGTGCAACTTCTGGGTCAAAGGGCCTGTTTGTGCTGTAGTGTTCTATGTTGCCCATGAGAAGGGCCACTGTGAAAGACCATCCTCTGAGGAGTAACGTCCATGTACAACAAAGTAGCAGGCTGTGGCTCAAGTGCTGGTAAATGGGATTAGTATAAATTGGTATTTGATGGTCAGCAAAGACATGGTGGGCTGAAGGGCCTATTTCCCTGCTCTAGGTATGTCAAGAACAGAAGGTTGGTTAGGGCAAGGTTAGGGCCAGTTATAGACTGCAGAGGGAAGTTATGTGTGGAACCGGAGGAGATTGGTGAAGCATTGAACCAATATTTCTCTTCGGTGTTCACGCAGGGGGACATGGATATAGCTGAGGAGGACACTGGGTTGCAGGGGAGTAGAATTGACAGTGTTACAGTTGATAAGGAGGATGTGCTGGATATTCTGGAGGGTCTGAAAATAGATAAGTCCCCTGGTCCGGATGGGATTTACCCCAGGATTCTCTGGGAGGCAAGAGAAGTGATTGCAGAGCCTCTGGCTCTGATCTTCAGGTCGTCGTTGGCCTCTGGTATAGTACCAGATGATTGGAGGTTAGCGAATGTTGTCCCATTGTTTAAGAAGGGGAACAGAGACTTCCCCGGGAATTATAGACCGGTGAGTCTCACTTCTGTTGTGGGCAAGGTTTTGGAAAAAATTATTAGGGATAGGATTTATAGTTATTTGGAGAGTAATGAGTTGATTGGAGATAGTCAGCATGGTTTTGTGGCGGGTAGGTCGTGCCTTACTAACCTTATTGAGTTTTTTGAGAAAGTGACCAAAGAGGTGGATGGGGGTAAGGCAGTGGACGTGGTGTATATGGATTTTAGTAAGGCGTTTGATAAGGTTCACCATGGTAGGCTTCTGCACAAAATGCAGATGTATGGGATTGGGGGTGATCTAGGGAACTGGATTAGGAATTGGCTAGCGGATAGGAGACAGAGGGTAGTGGTTGACGGTAAATATTCATCATGGAGTTCGGTTACAAGTGGTGTGCCTCAGGGATCTGTGTTGGGGCCACTGCTGTTTGTGATTTTTATTAATGATCTGGATGAGGGTATAGTTGGGTGGATCAGTAAATTTGCTGATGACACCAAAGTCGGAGGTGTGGTAGATAGTGAGGAAGGGTGTCATAGTTTGCAGGAAGACTTAGACAGGTTGCAGAGCTGGGCCGAGAGGTGGCGGATGGAGTTTAATGCAGAGAAATGTGAGGTAATTCACTTTGGTAGGAATAACAGATGTGTTGAGTATAGGGCTAACGGGAAGACTTTGAATAGTGTGGAGGAGCAGAGGGATCTAGGTGTATGTGTACATAGATCCCTGAAAGTTGGGAATCAAGTAGATAAGGTTGTTAAGAAGGCATACAGTGTCTTGGCGTTTATTGGTAGGGGGATTGAATTTAGGAGTCGTAGCGTTATGTTGCAACTGTACACAACTCTGGTGCGGCCGCACTTGGAGTATTGTGTGCAGTTCTGGTCCCCACATTACAGGAAGGGTGTGGAGGCTTTGGAGAGGGTGCAGAGGAGGTTTACCAGGATGTTGCCTGGTATGGAGGGGAGATCCTATGAGGAGAGGCTGAGGGATTTGGGGTTGTTTTCGCTGGAAAGAAGGCGGCTAAGAGGGGATCTTATTGAAACATATAAGATGATTAGAGGTTTAGATAGGGTGGATAGTGATAGCCTTTTTCCTCTGATGGAAAAATCTAGCACGAGGGGGCATGGCTTTAAACTAAGGGGGGGTAGTTATAGGACAGATGTCAGGGGTAGGTTCTTTACCCAGAGGGTGGTGAGGGATTGGAATGCCCTGCCTGCTGCAGTTGTAAATGCGCCTAGTTTGGGGGCGTTTAAGAGGTCTGTGGACAGGTTTATGGACGAAAAGGGATTGGTTTAGGTTAGTGGGTCATTGTTGTTTTTTTCTTAACTGGTCGGCGCAACATCGTGGGCCGAAGGGCCTGTTCTGCGCTGTTATGTTCTATGTTCTATATGACTCTATGACAACATTTTTTTAAAAATAATATGGTACTTAATCCTGATATTTCTTCACAAAACTTCATATTCCAGTTCCAAATGTGATGTTTATATGTGTATAGAACAAGAAGCTAATACCTTTCATCCAATGCCAAAGACATGTTCTCACAATCTGTGCCAGTGCCATTATCTCTATCAGTCAATGTCAGGGTCTCTCACATGGTTCTACCACAAATCAGAGGATCTCTTTCTCTTTCCCTCCCTCTCCTCCAAACCATCTGCTGCAACTGTTCTTTTCATTTTGCTCCTGCTCTTCCAATTTCTGTTTTTCTCAAATTGTCAGCAGTAGGAATTAGGATAAAGATGCCTCTGGTTTTCTGAGTCAAATGCACACAGAGCAGAACTGCGACTCTGGGTGAGAGTTTGAGGTGTTGCCTGGGAGAGAGAGTTTTAGCCTCTTGTCTAAGGTCGCTGGAGCCTGGGGATGTTTTAAATGAGTGGGCAGGTGGTGACAGTGCTAACAGCAGGGGGCAGTCTGCAGCTGGAGGATGAGACACAAGCGGTGTGAGTGGGGCAGTGGTATTGTTATAGGACTAGTAATCCGGAGATCCAGGCCAAGATCTGAAGACCTGGGTTCAAATCCCACACGATGCTGGAATTTGAATTCAATGATGATCATCTTTAAATGATGACCATAAAATTTGGGCATGGTGGTACAGTGATTAGCACTGCTGTCTCACAGCGCCAGGGACCCAGGTTCGATTCCTGACTTGGATCACTGTCTGTGTGGAGTTCTCCCCATGTCTGCGTGTGTTTCCTTTGGGTGCTCCAGTTTCCTCCCACAGTTGAAAGGTGCGCAGGTTAGGTAGCCATGCTAAATTAACACTTAGGCCAGAATCTTCCAGTCTTTCACGCCGGCAGGATTTTCCCATCCTGCTGTAGTGAACGGAGATTTGGCTGAATACCAAATTCTGTGACTTCGCTGCAACGGGAGCATGACATGAATGGCCAATAAGATCGCGCATTTACTCTCCAAAGATGTGTAGGTTAGGGGGATTAGTGGGGTAAATGCAGGGGATTACAGGGATAGAGCTGGGAGTGGGCCTGGGTAAGATGCTCTTTTGGAGAGTTGGTGCAGACTTGATGGGCCAAATGGCCTCTTGTTACACTGTCGGGATTCTATGGCTCAAAGAGCTGAAGGTTCTGGGACTCTACAGGAGTTCTCCTGAAGTGACTGACTCTGATCATGCTACAAGCAGCATCATAGAGAGGAGGCAGCAGAGTAATGGTATTGTCGCTGTTCTGTTAATCTAGTGGCCTGGGTCAATGTTCTGGGGACATGGGTTCATAGCCCACCACAGCAGGTTCAAGTTTAAAAAAATCTGGAACTAAAATAACGATCAAGAAACCATTGTTGATTGTCCCACTATTGACCTTTCAGGAAGGAAATCTGCCACCCTTACCTTGTCTGGCCACAATGGGATTCCACAGCAATGATGTTGACTCTGAGATGGAGTAGTAAGCCACTCAGTTCAAAGACAATTAGAGATTGGCGATAAAAGCTGGCCCAATGCTGATGCACGCATCCCATGAAAACTGAAAATAAAGTTCTTCTGGACTGCCCCCACCTCCTCCTAACAACCCAGGTTTAAAATTTGTGACCTAAAAACCAAGGCTCAAGATTATTGGGGCTCAGCTCTGCTGGATGAACAGCATTGAGTGGCATTTCCATTCACCAGTCTACCTCAGCTCTGAGCTTGTCCCAAAATTTGGGACTGAGCCACTTGCTTAAGAGAAACCAAAGGAATGTCACAAGCCCAATCACTGATGTCTAAATACTAATCTTTCTGATTTGATTTGATTTATTATTGTCACATAGAGTCATAGAGGTTTACACCATGGAAACAGGCCCTTCGGCCCAACTTGATCATGCTGCCCCTTTTTTAACCCCTAAACTTGTCCCAATTGCCTACATTTGGCCAATACTCCTCTATACTCAGCTCACCCATGTAACTGTCTAAACGTTTTTTAAAAGACAAAATTGTACCTGCCTCTGTTACTATCTACGGCAGCTTGTTCCAAACACTCACCACCCTCTGTGTGAAAAAAATTGCCCTTCTGGGCACTGTCGTATCTCTCCCCTCTCACCTTAAACCTATGCCTTCTAGTCTTAGACTCCCCTACCTTTGGGAACAGATATTGACTATCTGGCTGATCTGTGCCCCTCATTATTTTATAGACCTCTATAAGATGTGTTGGTATACAGAAAAAAGTATTGTTTCTTGCACGCTATACAGACAAAACTTAATATAAGGTAGATCCATTCAAAGGTCTGAAGGCAGCAGGGAAGAAGCTGTTCATGAATTAGTTGTTGTGTGATCTCAGACTGTCGAATCTTAGTTTTGCATGGTGGGAGTGTGGGTTACAACTAATCCTATCCTTGTTATCCCTACAGAGGTCTTTAGATAGTGATGAAAAGTTTATGCTCTGAATGACTTGTCACTGTGACTCACCAAGGGATGCTCTTTGCTTCCACCTCAACCACCTCCGGACTGCAAGTGTCTGACAGCACTCCCACCCCCTGCTCAGTCATGTAGATGAGACACATGCAAAAGAAAATACATGGTGCGAATCTGGAATAAAATCAAAAAATGCTGTAAATGCTCAACAGGCTAAGCGGCATCTGTAAATGGCAGCCATGATGTGGAGATGCTGGCTTTGGACTGGGGTAAACACAGTCAGAAGTCTCAAACACCAGGTTAAAGTCCAACAGGTTTATTTGGTAATAGAAGCCACTAGCTTTCGGAGCGCTGCTCCTTCATCAGGTGAGTGGGTTAACCCTCTTTCCACTCACATTGTCTGTATCTTTAAGACTTGACTACCTGTAAAGACTCGCATTCCAACCATTATTTTGTAAATTGAGTTTGTGTCTTTATATGCCCCATTTGTGAACTGAAATCCCACTCACCTGATGAAGGAACAGCGCTCCAAAAGCTCATGGCTTGTGCTACCAAATAAACCTGTAGGACATTAACCTGGTGTTGTGAGACTTCTTACATCATCTGTAAAGACAGAAGTTGGGAGGAATTTCTTCTCTCTGAGGATAGTCAATCTTTGGAATTCTTTAGTGCAGAGAGCTGTCGAGGCTGGGTCATTAAGTACATTCAAGGCTAAGATAGACAGATTTCTAATCAGTAAGGAATCAAGGTTTATGGGGATAGGGTGGATATGGTGGATTTGAGGATTATCACATTAGGTCAGTTGTTACCTCACAGCACCAGGGATATGGGTTTGCTTCCCGACTCCGGTCACTGTCTGTGTGGAGTTTGCACATTCTCCCCATGTCTGCGTGTGTTTCCTCCAAGTGCTCCGGTTTCCTCCCACAGTCCAAAGGACATGCTGGTTAGGTGAATTGGCCATGCTAAATTCTCCCTCAGTGTACCCGAACAGATACTGGAGTGGGGCGACTAGGAGATTTTCACAGTAACTTCATTGCAGTGTTAATGTAAACCTATTTGTGAGACTAAATAAACTTAAACTTAAAGCTTAAACAAGTAAAGTTTATTTAGTAGTCACAAGTAAGGCTTACATTAACACTGCAACGAAGTTACTGTGAAATTCCCCTAGTAGCCACACTCCAGCACCTATTCGGGTCAATGCGTCTAACCAGCACAACTTTCAGACTGTGGGAGGAAACCAGAGCACTCAGAGGAAGCTCACACAGACACAGGGAGAATGTGTAAACTCCACACAGACAATGACCCAAACCAGGAATCAAACGCGTGTCCCTGGCACTGTGCTTGCCACTGTGCCGCCCCGTGTCAATCTCATTGAATAGCGAAACAAACTCGATGGGCCGAATGGTCTACTTCTGCTCCTCTGTCTCATGGTCTTAAGAGAGAAGCAGAGTTAACCTTCTCACAGCAGCGAAACAGGGTTATCTTCACCAAAATATTTTTTAAATTTTTATTCCATCCTTAATATTACAAAGCCAATGCTCAGAGTGGATCAGGCAAACCAAATCTATTCCTTGCTTGCTCCAAAAGCCAAACCCAAGTTCCAGCTGAATCCAATTCATGGATTCAATGAACCACTTTCAAAAGCAGCTGGATTGATGTGTGTTGAACAGGCATTAAGAGTACAGCCACTTCAATAACACAGATTGATTTTCTTTTCCTGTTAAGTGAAAGAACACTTACGAGCGTAATGCAGTCCTAACTGATAAGAAATGGTGCTAATACTTCCATCTGTAACTTTCCCCATTAGAGCTCAAACTTCAAGAATCAGCCAAGCACCATAATCTATTACAGAATCGAGTGCAAATCCAGTCAAAAAATAGAATGTACGAGTGGCAGAAAATTAAATGTACAGTTCAGTGACAATTCTGTCAGTTTGACTCAAGATTGGAATTACCCAGCTAGTTGAATTGAGTCCAGAAACAGACTGTAATGACCTCAACAAGGCCACGAGCTGGACCTCTTGGAGTATGAGCTCCCTGATTGAGGTAATGATTACCCTCCAATCAGGGAGCCTCGCCTGTATATATATTGAGGAGTGTCAGGGCTACTGAATTTCTTCAGCCAGAGGGTGGTGAATCTGTGGAACTCATTGCCAAAGAAGGCTATGAATCTGTGGAACTCATTGCCAGGGATGGCTGTGGAGGCCAAGTCATTGAGTGTCTTTAAGACAGAGGTCGATAGGTTCTTGACCAATAAGGGGATCAAGGGTTATGGGGAAAAGGCAGGAGAATGGGGATAAGAATCGTATCAGCCATGATTGAATGGTGGGACAGACTCGATGGGCCAAATGGCCTAATTCTGCTCCTATATCTCATGGTCTTCTGACACTCTGAATTCTGACTTTTACCTGAAGCACTCTGAGGAGTGGAGATAAGTTTGTAAGCAAAGGAAGTTTGTTGTCAGGATGCTGACCTGTGAAGATCATTCAGCTCCCCCACTCCCGGTTCAGTCAAGTCTCTTCACATCCTACCTACCTTTATTGTATGAATAGATCAATAATTCCTTATCTTCCTCATTTGCTTATCTAGCTCCTCTATAAATTCCCCTTTACCATTCACTTCAATGACTCCCGTGCAAGTGAGTTCCACATTCTAACCTTTCTCGGAACAAAGAAGTATCCTTTGAATTTGTTATTGAATTTATTAGTGAATTTATATGTATTGCCCCTGGTTTTGATTTATTATTGTCACATGTACTGGTTTACAGTGAAAAGTATTGTTTCTTCCGCACTATATTGACAAAGCATACCATTCATAGAGAAGGAAAGGAGAGAATGCAGAATGTAGTGTTACCGTCATAGCTAGGGTGTACAGAAAGATCAACTTAATGCAAAGCAGGTCCAAAGAAGCTGTTCTTGAGTCGGTTGTACATGATCTCTGACTTTTGTATCTGCTTCCCAATGGAAGAAGGTGGAAGAGAGAATGTCTGGGGTACGTGGGGTCCTTGATTATGCTGACTGCTTTGCCAAGGCAGCGGCAAGTGTAGACAGAGTCAATGGATGGGAGGCTCATTTGCGTGATACAATGGACTTCATTCACATCCCTTTATGGTTCCTTGCAGTCTTGGACAGAGCAGGAGACATACCAAGCTGTGACACAACCAGAAAGAATGCTTTCTATTGTACATCTGAAGAAGTTGGTGAAAATTGTAGCTGTCATGCCAAATTTCCTTAGTCTTCTAAGAAATTAGAGGCGTTGGTGGGCTTTCTTAACTATAGAGGCTGCATGGAGGGACCAGGACAGGTCATTGGTCATCTGGACACCTAAAAACTTGAAGCTCTCCACCATTTCCACTTTGTCCTCATTGATGTAGACAGGGGCATGTCCTCCACTCTGCTTCCTAAAATCAATAACGATCTCTTTCGTTTTGTTGACATTAAGGGAGAGATTATTGTTGCCACACCATTCACGAAATACTCTATCTCTTCCCTGTACTGTGTCTCATCATTAGAGTCATGGAGCTTTACAGTATGGAAACAGGTCCTTCAGCCCAACTTGTCCATGCTGCCCTTTTTTAAAATCCCCAAGCTAATCCCAACTGCATGCATTTGGCCCCTATCCCTCTATACCCATCTTACCCATATAACTAATAAATGCTTCTTAAAAGACAAAATTGTACCCGCCTCTAATACTACCTCTGGCAGCTTGTTCAGACACTCACCACCCTCTGTGTGAAAAAAATTGCCCCCCTGGACACTTTCGTATCTCTCCCCTCTCACCTTAAACCTATGCTCTCTAGTTTTAGACTCCTCTACCTTTGTGAAAAGATATTGACCATCTACCTTATCTATGCCCCTCATTATTTTGTAGACCTCTATAAGATCACCCCTCAGCCTTCTATGCTCCAGAGAAAAAAGTCCCAGTCTATCCAGCCCGCAGTCATTACTTGAGGCATGACCTACTTCAGAGGGGAATTTGGCCACACAGTCACGGGTGTATAAGGAGTATAGTAGGGGGCTGAGAACACAGCCTTGTTGGGCACCGGTGTTGAGGATGATCGTGGAGGAGGTGTTGTTGCCTGTCCTTATTGATTGTGGTCTGTGGGTTAGGAAGTCTAGTATCCAGTTGCAGAAGGAGGAGCCGAGCCCCAGGCCACGAAGTTTGGAGATGAATCTCGTCAGAATAATGGTATTAAAGGCTGAGCTGTAGTCTTACGGTGGTTAGCACTGCTGCCTCAAAGCGCCAGGGATCCAGGTTCAATTCCCGGCTTGGGTTAGTGTCTGTATGGAGTCTGCATGTTTTACCTGCCTTGGCTTCCTCCTGGTTTCCCGATTTCCTCCCACAGTCTGCAAGGCGTGCTGGTTAGGTGCATTGCCCGTGCTAAATTCTCCCTCAGTGTACCTGAACAGGGAATTCATTACAGTGTTAATGTAAACTTATTTGTGACACTCATAAATAAACATTTTGGACTCAGACACAAACATTTTTGCAAGTCTACCCTATTAAAAGTGGTAATTTTAAAGACATTGATCACATCAATTAAGTTTATTTATTAGTCACTAGTAAGGCTTACATTAACACTGCAATAAAGTTACTGTGAAAATCCTCTGGTTGCCACACTCCAGCACCTGTTCAGGTCAATGCACCTTTCAGTCTGTGGGACAAAACCAGAGCACTCAGAGGAAACCCACGCAAATATGGAGAGAATGTGCAAACTCTACACAGACAGTGAGCTAAGCCGGGAATCGAACCCATGTCCCTGGTATTGTGAGGCAGCAATGCTAACCACTGTGCCACCATGCCACCCACTCAGCCTCCTCTTTCCTGGAGAAAAGAATTCCAGCCTCGTTCAGCCTTTTGCCCTTTTAAGTGCAACTCAAGTTCAGAGTATAATATGAAGTCGTGTCGGGCACTATATGTTCCTTTAGACACTTGTAAACATGTACCAATCTGTATCATGATCAAACCCAAGTGTCTCTCCTGTTACAGCATTATTTATGAAGTGACGGGAATGTGGATGTTTGGCAGACAGTTCTGCAAAGTCTGGATCTCCTTTGATGTCATGTTCTGTACAGCCTCAATTGTCACCCTGTGCTTTATCAGCCTGGACCGCTACTGCTCAGTTGTCACCCCTTACCACTACCCAAAGAGGATGTCTCGCAAGAGGTTAGTGAAACTTTCTTACTTCTCGCCGGTGTGTGAGCATTTTCTTCTGTAGTGTCTGCAATAATCCAAATCCTTTATCTGTAGCTCCTGAGTAATAATAGTAATCAGCATGTTTCAGAATTGCTGGCATTCATCCACTTACTTTCAGAACATTGTGGGTTGTGATGTGTGCCTGGTGGGTTTTTTTTATATAGGACACTGCTCTGCTGAACAAATGCCGTTAATTGTAGCTACCTTTAACTGTTGAGGTTAACAGGAACAGGGCCTTCGGCCCACGATGTTGTGCTGAACATGATCCCAAATTAAACTAATCCCTTCCACCTGCCCTTGGTCCATTTCTCTCTACTTCTTGCATATTCATGTGTTTATCTAAAAGCCCCTTAACTAAGCAGAAATAGTTATTTTTGCAAATTTGAAGAGGGTGGAGGGGTGCTTTTAGGTCCCAGGGTTGAGAAGAATGGGTTAATATCACCAAAAGTACTGAAAGTTGCCAAAATTGAGCAGATTTTGGAGCCCAAAGCTCCAGAAGACTATAAGACATAGGAGCAGAATTAAGCCACTTGAGTCTGCTCCCCCAATCAATCATGGCTGATATTTTTCTCATCCCCGTTCTTCTACCTTTTCCCCATAACTCCTGATCCCCTTATTAATCAAGAGCCTACCTATCTCTGTCTTAAAAACACTGAATGACCAGAATCTCCTCCCTAAGCGTCTCAGCTTCCCCATCTCACTGTCCTCTTTTCAAAATGTGGAGATGCCAGCGTTGGACTGGAGCGGATATATTAAGAAGTCTCACAACACCAGGTTAAAGTCCAACAGGTTTATTTGGAATCAAGAGTTTTCGGCGCACTGCTGCTTCATCAGGTGAGTGAGTAGTGCTCCAAAAGCTCGTGGTTGCAAATAAACCTGTTGGGCTTTAACCTGGTGTTGTGAGACTACTTACTGTGTCCTCCTGTCAGGATCATAGAATCCCTACAGCACAGAACGAGGCCATTCAGCCTGTCAAGTCTGTGCTGACGATAATCCCAACCCCAAGCCTATCCCTGTAACCCCACGTATTTACCCTGCTGGTGTCCCCCTGATGCTAAGGGGCAATTTAGCATGACCAATCAACCTGACCTGCACATCTTTGGAGATACTCCTTTAAAACCTAATTCTTCGACCAATCCTTTGATCACCTGTCCTAACGTCCCCTCGTATGGTTTGGTGTCACATTGTGTTTGCTAACAGTCCCACAAAGCACTTCAAGGTGCTTTACTGTTCCAAAGATGTGACATATTTGCAAGTCGTTGATAATTTGTCGATGTTGACAGGGGTGCACCGACATTGTGGAGGGAGTGAAGCCTAGGGAATCTGCAAACCTAGGAGGTACAAACTTGCCTAGGTCCCTTTCTGATCACCTCACAAATTTTTAAAAAAAGACATTCAAAATTTTTCACTCCAACATGGGCGATACGGTGGCACAATGGTTAGCCCTGCTGCCTCACGATGCCAGGGACCTGGGTTCGATTCCCAGCTTGGATCACTGTCAGTGCTGAGTCTGCACGTTCTCCCCATGTCTGCGTGATTTTCCTTAGGGTTTCCTCCCACAGTCTGAAAGATGTGCTGGTTAGGTGCATTGGCCATGCTAAATTCTCCCTCAGTGTGCCCAAACAGGTAACGGAGTGTGGCGACTAGGGGATTTCCGTAGAAACATAGCAGATAGAAGCAGCAGGAGGCCATTTGGCCCTTCAAGCCTCCTCCGCCATTCATCACAATCATGGTTGGTCATCCAACTCAACAGCCTAATCCTGCTTTCTCCCCGCAACCTTCGATCCCATTGTCCCAAGTGCTATATCCAGCCGCCTCTTATGATCTGGCATCAAATACTTCCTGTGGTAATGAATTCCACACGCTCACTACTCTGGGTGAAAAGATGCCTCTTCATCTCTATCTTAAATGATCTACTCTGAATCTTCGGACTGTGACCCCTGGTTCTGGATTCTCCCAACATCGTGAACGTCCTCCCTGTCTAACTTCATTGTAGTGTTAATGTAAGCCTACTTGTGACTAAGAAATAAACTTTAATTTTTTTCCACTGCATCTGAAGCTGTGGCCTCATTTTGAGGAGAGGTTTCAAACAAGGCAGATACTGGCATTCATAACCTGCGAGGAGACTCAACCTTACAGATGGCAATATACTCTGTGAGAGGGATCTGTGTGTACTCAAGGGAGTTACACACATGATTCACATTTCATCTCTTCCCTGAACTGGAATGTCTATAAGGCTGGATTGAGTTGAGAATAAAACATGCAATCTCAAAAATTCTGGAATTTTAAAACATAAACACATGAAACTCCCTTGAATACTTAGGTTCATCTACAGAACCCTGCACACATTTCACACAATCTCCTTATGTGGCTGGGTTGTCTTTGGAAGCACCCCTGTGAAGTGCCTTGGAATGTTTGCTATGTTACCGGTGCTATATAAATGCAAGTTGTTATTGCTGTTGTTGAGATACAGAGCAACGTACACTCTTCTGCTTAGCTTCCCCTGATGCCCTCGTGGGTACAAACACCAACTGTGACTTTACTAAAGTCATCTCGTCGAAAAGGCCGCATTTGGAGTACTGCGTTCAGTTCTGCTCGCCTTACTACTGGAAGGACGTGGAGACTCTGGAGAGAGTGCAGAGGAGGTTTACCAGGATGTTGCCTGGTATGGAAGGACTGGGGTATGAGGAAAGATTGAAGAAATTGGGGCTCTTTTCCCTTGAAAGACGCTGACTGAGGGGGGATCTAATAGAGGTATATAAGATTATGAAGGGTATAGATCGAGTAAACAGAAGTAAGCTATTTCCTATGATAGAGACACGTAGGACAAGGGGCCATGGACTTAAGGTGAGGGGGGAGAGGTACAACACAGATATTAGAGGGAGGTTTTTCACACAGAGGGTAGTGGGGGTATGGAATGCTGTGCCAAGTAAGATGGTGGAGGCAAACACGCTAGAGTCCTTTAAGAGTAACTTAGACAGGCACATGACTGAGTTGGAGATGGGTGGATATAGGAGAACCTTTTAAATAAGGGTCATTAGCATTGGGGCGTCCCTGGTAATGTAAATGGGTATAGTATGATAATAATGTTTTTTCTCTTTTCATTCACAGGTTTTAAGTCGGTCCGCCTCGTGTCCAACGAGGGGCATACACGCGATGGGTCGTACTGGGGCTGCTCTTGGTTGTTCGAGATTGGCCCAGTGCTTCATGTCGTTAGTGTGTGCTTAAACTGGACAAGATACTGGGCAAGATGACAGCTCAGTGACTATCGCTGATTGCTGTGCAGACACATGGATTTGGGCCGGTGTCTGTGGGAGTTTGCGCATTCTCCCCGTGCTTGCGTGGGTTTTCTCCGGGTGCTCCGGTTTCCTCCCACACCCCAAAGATGTGCTATTAGGCTGATTGGCAGGAATAAATTGTCCCTAAATCAGTTTCCCTCAATCTGGATGGCCATAAAACATTAGACAGGGGTCGTGGGTGGAGTAGGGGGACTGGTGGTGTTGAGATGGCGGCGCGGGCTCGTTGGGCCGAAGGGCCTGTTTCCCCGGCTGATTTTTGTTCTTTGTTCTCTTTGCTCTTTGTTCGAATGCTGGGGGTGTACAAGTGTTCAAGCAGATTAAGAAGTGGGAGTGGTCTTTGAGCCG
Source organism: Carcharhinus amblyrhynchos (assembly GCF_965287045.1). Taxonomy (NCBI): domain Eukaryota; kingdom Metazoa; phylum Chordata; class Chondrichthyes; order Carcharhiniformes; family Carcharhinidae; genus Carcharhinus; species Carcharhinus amblyrhynchos. The sequence goes on from NC_137324.1 coordinate 17,136,784, forward strand.
AGGGGCTAGAAAGATCATTTGTCAGGAGAAGGGTCATAGAGATGCACAACAGGGAAACAGGCCCTTCGGCCCAACTCATCCATGCCGAACAGGTTGCCTATACTGAACTAGTCTTCCATCCTGCTTTTGGCCCATATTCCTCTAAATCTTTCTTCTCCATATAATTGTCCAAATGTATTTTAAATGTTGTAACTGTACCGCCTCCTCTGGCAGCTCATTCCATATACGCACCACACTCTGTGTGAAAAAGTTGCCCCTCGGGTCCATAGACCCATAGAATCCCTACAGTGCAGAAGGAGGCCATTTGGCCCATCAAGTTTGCACTGTACTCAATCCCAGCCAGACGTTATTCCTGTAACTTCTCAGATTTATCCTGCTAATCCCCCTGACACTACGTGGCAATTTAGCATGGCCAATCAACCTAACCCGCACATCTTTGGACTCTGGGAGGGAAAGGGAGCACCCGAAAGAAACCCACGCAGACACGGGGAGAATGTGCAAATTCCACACAGACAGTGACCCGAGGCTGGAATCAAACCCGGGTCCCTGGTGCTGTGAGGCAGCAGTGCTAACCACTGTGCCACCGTGCCGCAACACCATGTTGAGTTCAAAAGCATTTTCCTGCTGTTAAGACAAATATCTTTTATATCTGTATCATTTTCTTGCAGATGTGTCATCATGGCAGTGACTATTTGGGTCTACTCGTCGCTAATATCATTTCTACCCGTGATGCAAGGATGGAACGAAATACCGGGCATCAATTTCGACGCCAGGACAGAATGTGTCTTCGTGACCAACTGGACCTTTGCTATCGTGGCGTCTGCCTTGGCCTTCTATATCCCCTTCCTGATCATGTGCAGCATGTATTTCTTCATCTATCGGGCATCCCGGCTGAAATCCAGCAGAATCATGTCGCAGACTCTGGACCTCCACTATCATCCCAACAGCAAGCGGCCAAATAACTTACAGCTGGAAAACAAGGCCACCAGGACCATGAGCATCATCATTTCTGTTTTCGTCATGTGCTGGCTCCCGTACTTTGTCTTAAACGTTTGGCTGGCCGTGCACAGCGCCGAGGTGTCCAGCGACGTCATCACGCACGTCTTCAAAGTGATAACCTGGCTTGGGTACTGCAACTCCACCATCAATCCCATGCTGTACGCCTTCCTCAACCGCGACTTCCAGCGGGCGCTGAAGAAGCTGCTCATCTGCCGACGCTGGAGGTCGCAGGTGGACATCGGCGAAGACATGGTGTCCATCGTGACCTTCTCAAAGACTGCCCAAGAGGCTGAGTACAATACCAGGGTCACCAGCATTCCCAGTGGAAACAAAAACAAATCAAAATAATACGCACTTACGCGTGGTCAGATGGAGTTAGTGCGAAAGGAGGCTCCCGTGAAGCATTAGACAGCAACCTGGATCAATCGGACCAAATCTCCACACGGGGAGGCGATAGCCTAGTGGTATTATCACCAGACTACTAATCCAGAAACTCAACTAATGTTCTGAGGTCCCAGGTTCGAATCCCATCACAGCAGTTGATGGAATTTGAATGCAATAAAAAACTATCTGGAGTTAAGAGTCCACTGATGACCGTGAAACTATTGTCGATTGTTGGGAAAACCCATCTGGTTCACTAATGTCCTTTAAGGAAGGAAATTTGTCGTCCTTGCCTGGTCTGGCCTACATATGACTCCACCGCCACAGCTATGTGGTTGACTTTCAACTGCCCTCTGAAATGGCCTACCAAGGACAACAACGATGGGCAATAAATGCTGGCCAGCCAGCGACGCCTATGTCCCATGAATGAATAAAAAAGGTATGGCCTGGAGATTGCAAACTGCAGTGAAGGGACAGCGTTTGCTACTAGCCTCAAAGAACACTGCCCAGTAAGATCTAGCAATTTCTACGCCTGTGGAGTTCAGCCCTGCTGGCATTACTTTCATTCTGGCTTCAGCTCAAGAGCGTCTCCAGCCTCAAGCAAGCCAAGCAGCTAATCACATTGAAGAATTCTCACAGACAGCAAAACAGGAAGTAAAAGCCACTGATATCCTCCACTTTTTAATCATCCAATAGATGGGAAAATTAGGACAAATATACGGGATTGAGAGAAGAAGGTTAAGAGGTGACTTAATAAAGGCATACAAGGTGATCAGAGGATTAGATAGGGTGGACAGTGTGAACCTTTTTCCTCGGATGGAGATGGCGAGCACGAGGGGAAATAGCTTTAAATTGAGGGGTGATAGATATAGGACAGATGTCAGAGATTCGTTAAGGGGAAGTCGTGTCTGACGAATTTATTGGAGTCCTATGAGGATGTGTCTAGGGCGGTGGATAGAGGAGAGCCGGTGGATGTGGTCTTTCTTGATTTTCAGAAGGCGTTTGACAAGGTGCCTCAAGAGGTTATTGCAGAAGGTCAGGGGACATGGAGTTGGGGGTCGGGTGTTAGCGTGGATAGAGGATTGGCTGTCAAATAGGAGGCAGAGAGTGGGGGTCAATGGGTGCTATTCGTATTGGCGGTTGGTGACTAGTGGAGTGCCCCAGGGGTCGGTGCTGGGGCCTCAGCTATTTACCATTTATATAGATGATCTGGAGGAGGGAACAGAGTGTATGGTGTCGAAATTTGCTGATGACACCAAGATTGGTGGAACGGCAAATTGTGTGGAGGGTGTGGAGAGTCTGCAGAAGGATCTAGATAGGCTGGGCGAATGGGCCAGGAACTGGCAAATGGAATTTAGTGTTGGCAAATGTGAGGTTGTCCACTTTGGACTATTACTTACGTGGCGAAAAGCTGCAGCATGCGACGGTGCAGAGGGACCTCGGGGTCCTTGTGCATAAGAACATAAGAACATAAGAAATAGGAGCAGGAGTAGGCCATCTGGCCCTTCGAGCCTGCCCCGCCATTCAATAAGATCATGGCTGATCTGTCGTGGCTCAGTTCCACTTTCCCGCCCTCTCCCCATAACCCTTAATCCCCTCTCTTATCAAAAACCCATCAACCCGCTTCTTAAAAATATTTAGCGAGGCAGCCTCCACCACTTCAACGGGCAGAGAATTCCAGAGATTCACCACCCTTTGAGTGAAGAAGTTCCTCCTCAACTCCGTTCTGAACCGCCCCCCCTTTATCTTGAGGCTGTGCCCCCTAGTCCTACTGTCTTTTTTGAGCGGGAAGAGTCTTTCCACCTCTATCCTATCCATCCCATTCATCATCTTATACGTCTCAATGAGATCTCCCCTCATTCTTCTAAACTCTAACGAGTACAAGCCTAGTTTATTCAGCCTCTCCTCATAGCTCAACCCCCTCAACTCCGGTATCAGCCTAGTAAACCTCCTCTGCACTCCCTCCAAGGCCAAAATATCCTTGCGCAGGTGCGGCGCCCAAAACTGCACACAGTACTCCAGCTGCGGCCTCACCAGTGCCCTATACAGCTGCAGCAAGACCTCCCTACTTTTATATTCAATCCCCCTCGCTATGAAGGCCAGCATCCCATTCGCCTTCCTGACCACCTGCTGCACCTGCAGGCTGGGTTTTTGCGACTCATGCACAAGGACCCCGAGGTCCCTCTGCACCGTCGCCTGCTGCAGTTTTTCGCCACGTAAGTAATAGTCCTTCCTACCATTCTTCCTACCAAAGTGGACCACCTCACACTTGCCAACATTAAATTCCATTTGCCATTTCCTGGCCCATTCACCCAGCCTATCTAGATCCTTCTGCAGACTCTCCACACCCTCCGCACAATTTGCCTTTCCCCCAATCTTGGTGTCATCAGCAAATTTCGACACCCTACACTCGGTTCCCTCCTCCAGATCATCTATATAAATGGTAAATAGCTGAGGCCCCAGCACCGACCCCTGGGGCACCCCACTAGTCACCAACCGCCAATCTGAATAGCACCCATTGACCCCCACTCTCTGCCTCCTATTTGACAACCAATCCTCTATCCACGCTAACACCCTACCCCCAACTCCATGTCCTCTGACCTTCTGCAGTAACCTCTTGTGAGGTACCTTATCAAATGAGTCGCAAAAACCCAACCTGCAGGTGCAGCAGGTGGTCAGGAAGGCGAATGGGATGCTGGCCTTCATAGCGAGGGGGATTGAATATAAAAGTAGGGTGGTCTTGCTGCAGCTGTATAGGGCACTGGTGAGGCCGCAGCTGGAGCACTGTGTGCAGTTTTGGTCGCTGCACTTACGCAAGGATATTTTGGCCTTTGGAGGGAGTGCAGAGGAGGTTTACTAGGCTGATTCTGGAGTTGAGGGGGTTGAACTATGAGGAGAGGCTGAATAAACTAGGCTTGTACTTGTTAGAGTTTAGAAGAATGAGGGGAGATCTCATTGAGACGTATAAGATGTTGAATGGGATGGATAGGATAGAGGTGGAGAGGCTCTTCCCGCTCAGAAAGGACAGTAGGACCAGAGGGCACAGCCTCAGGATAAAGGGGGGGAGGTTTAGAACGGAGTTGAGGAGGAACTTCTTCACTCAAAGGGTGGTGAATCTCTGGAATTCTCTGCCCGTTGAAGTGGTGGAGGCTGCCTTGCTCAATATTTTTAAGACGCGGGTTGATAGGTTTTTGATAGGCAAGGGGATTAAGAGTTATGGGGAGTGGGCGGGAATGTGGAACTGAGCCACGACAGATCAGCCATGAATGGCGGGGCAGGCTCGAGGGGCTAGATGGCCTACTCCTGCTCCTATTTCTTATGTTCTTATGTTCTTATAGGTTCTTTACTCAGAGAGTAGTAAGGGCGTGGAATGTCCTGCCTGCAACAGTAGTGGGCTCACCAAATTAAGGGCATTTAAATGGTCTTTTGATAAACATATGAATGATATTAGAATAGTGTAGGTTAGATGGGCTTTAGATTGGTTTCACATGTCGGCGTAACATCGAGGATCGAAGGGCCTGTACTGCACTATAATGTTCTATGTTCTATGAGATAGAAATTGAAAAACTACTAACAATCTTCGACAGCAAAATAATTTTATATTTAAACTTTTATTAAAAATGAAGATAGTTCATAAATAGGGGCTGCATGGTGGCACAGTGGTTAGCACAGCTGCATCAGTGCCAGGGACCTGGGTTCGATTCTTGGCTTGGGCCATTGTCTGTGTGGAGTTTGCATGTTCTCCCCATGACTGCATGTGTTTCCTCCAGATGCTCTGGTTTCCTCCCACATGGTGGATTGGCCATGCTAAATTGACCCTAGTGTCAGGGAAACTAGCTACTCCAAATGTATGGGTTATGGGGACTGGGTGGGGCTTCTGATTGGTGCAGACTTGATGGGCTGAATAGCCTCCTTCTACACTGTAGGATTCTATGATTCAAGTTGGCATTCTGTAAATATAAAATTAATTTTTCTGGGCCAGAGGTTATTCAATGGTATTTCTGAACTAAGTATGCTATTAAAAATTCAGCTACACTTCATTTAACATGATGTAACTTTTCAAAATGAGACTATTTGTGTAAAAGTGGAAGTTCACCCCAAAATTTCCATCTGTAGAGACTCCAACAGTAGAGGAGCAGGTAATAGAGAAGGCAAATGGAATTTGTTTCAAGGAGGATGGAGTATAAAAATAGGGGAATCTTGCTAAAACTATACAAAGCACCAGTCAGACCACACCTGGAATACTGTGAGCAGTTTTGGTCCCCTTATCTAAGGAAAGATATATTGGCATTGGAGGTAGTTCAGAGAGGGTTCATTTTGTTGATCCTGGATATGGAAGGATTTTCTTATTAGGACAGATTGAATAAATTGGGTCTGTACTCACTGGAGTTTAGAAGAATGAGATGTGACCTTATTGAGACATAAAGGATTCTCAGGGGGCTTAATAGGATACATGCTGAGAGGTTCTTTCGCCTTGTGGGAGAGTCTAGGATTAGAGAGCATGATCTTACAGGAAGGGGTCACCCATTTAAGACAGAGATGAGGAGGAATTTCTTTTCTCAGAGGGGAGTGAATCTTTACCTCAGAGGGATGTAGGGGCTGGGTCATTACGTATGTTCAAGGCTGAGATAGATTTTTAATCAGTAAGGGAAAAGGAATCAAGGGTTATGGGGAAAAGGAGGGAAAGTGGAGTTGCGAATTATCATATTAGATCAGTCATGATCAAGTTGAATGGCAGAACAGACCTGATGGGGGCTGAATGACCTACTTCTGTTCCTATATCGTATGGTCTTACACCAGACATTGACAACAAACACCTTCCACACCTATCGCCCCTTCCATCTAGAAGGACAAGGGCAGCAGATACATGGGAACACCACCACCCGCAAGTTCCCCTCCAAGCCACTCAGCATCCTGACTTGGAAATATATCACCGTTCCTTCATAGTCACTGGGTCAAAATCCTGGGATTCCCTCCCTAACGTTATTGTGGGTCAACCCACAGCACATGGACTGTCAGCGATTCAAGAAGACAGCTCACCACCACTTTCTCAAGGGCAATTAGGAATGGGCAATAGATGCTGGCCAGCCAGCGATGCCCATATCCCATGAATGAGTTAAAAAAATCCTCCAGATTTCCACACTGAACTCACTGGATTGTTTTATTATTATTATTACAAATCATTCATCTCCCTCTTCCTGAAGGCTATGTTTTTTGAAACTGCAGATTGCTGAAGCTACATCCTAATTGAACTCATCTCCTCTGCTGCTCTTTTCAGTCTTGCTCCTCTGTATGTAATAAAAATATCTTGGTGGGTTATGGGGAGAAAAATCTTCTCAACATCATTATAAAGCTTTACGATTCTGTAGTTGAAGTTGGCTTCTCATTTCTCCCTGTTGCATGTGATGATGTGTTAAATGTTATGCACTCTCATTAGAATAAAATTGCTGAGACCACATTGCAATTCACTTAAGATGCTGAACAGCTTGGCAACGTGATGTGAAAATAATGCTGTCTTAGCTCCTTGCGCTGTTATGTATGACTGTCTCCCTGGCTTACGTGACAAGAGATATTTGATAAAGGGAGCCAGATAATCAGAGAGAGACTGGAAAACAGATTACACGCCCCTCAGCCATTCTGCTTTGCTCTCTCTCGCTCTTCTGCAATTGCTTTCATTGCCAAATAACCACAGAATCCCAACAGTGCAGAAAGAGGCCATTTGGCCCATCGAGTCTGCACTAACTCTGGAAGAACATCTTATCCAGCCCCACCTCTCAGCCCTATCCCGTAATTTTATGTATTTACCCCACTAACCCCTTAAGCTACACACTTTGGGACAATTTGGCATGGCCATTCTGCCTAGCCCGCACATCTTTGGACTGTGGGAGGAAATGGGACAAATCCCATGCAGACATGCAGATGGAGGAGGACAAAGTGGGTTCCTGGACACACGTCCTTTGTTTGAATAGAGGGGAGTACAGTCGGATGAGAGAAGAATTGGCGAATGTGGACTGGGGGAGCGCGTTGGAAGGTAGGTCTGCTGAGGAGCAGTGGAGGATTTTTAAGGAGATCTTTCTTGGTGGTCAGCAGAAATTTATTCCGATGGTCAAAAAGGACCGTAGGAGGAGAGGTAATAAGCCGTGGATAACGAAGGAGGTGAAGGAAAGTGTTAAATTAAAAGCGGAGGCGTTCAGAGTAGCAAAGAGTAGTGGGCGAGAAGAGGATTGGGAGAGGTTTAAATGTCAACAAAGACTGACAAAGAAATTGATAAAGAAGGGTAGGATAAACTATGAAGCTGGGCTAGCGCTTAATATAAAAAAGGATAGCAAGAGTTTTTGTAAATATATAAAAAGGAAGAGGCTGGCTAGGGTGAACGTTGGACCCTTAGAGGATGAGAGGGGGGACTTAGTGGTAGGGGATGGGGAAATGGCTGAGGTCTTGAATAACTTTTTTGTTTCGGTCTTCACAGAGGAGGACCGGGTGTTAGAGATGGAAAGGTGGTAGGACTGGAGGGTCTCAATGACATTACTGTTACTAGAGAGGCGGTGCTCGACAGACTGGAGGGGCTGATTGTGGACAAGCCCCCAGGACCGGATGGAATGCATCTGAGGGTTCTGAAAGAAATGGTGGAGGTGATAGTGGATGCCTTGGTGGTTATTTTCCAGACGTCGCTGGATTCTGCGGAAGTGCCGGAAGATTGGAAAACGGCTAATGTTACGCCGTTGTTTAAGAAGGGTGCCAGGCAAAAGGCGGGGAATTATAGGCCGGTTAGTTTAACGTCTGTTGTAGGTAAAATGTTAGAATCCGTCATCAAGGAGGAAATAGCGAGGCATCTTGAGGGGAATTGCTTGATAGAGCAGAGGCAGCACGGTTTCGTTAAGGGGAAGTCGTGTCTGACAAATTTACTGGAGTTCTATGAGGATGTGTCTAGGGCGGTGGATAGAGGAGAGCAGGTGGATGTGGTCTTTCTTGATTTTCAGAAGGCGTTTGACAAGGTACCTCACAAGAGGTTATTGCAGAAGGTCAGGGGACATGGAGTTGGGGGTAGGGTGTTAGCGTGGATAGAGGATTGGCTGTCAAATAGGAGGCAGAGAGTGGGGGTCAATGGGTGCTATTCGTATTGGCGGTTGGTGACTAGTGGAGTGCCTCAGGAGTCGGTGCTGGGGCCTCAGCTATTTACCATTTATATAGATGATCTGGAGGAGGGAACTGAGTGTATGGTGTCGAAATTTGCTGATGACACCAAGATTGGTGGAACGGCAAATTGCGCGGAGGGTGTGGAGAGTCTGCAGAAGGATCTAGATAGGCTGGGCGAGTGGGCCAGGAACTGGCAAATGGAATTTAATGTTGGCAAGTGCGAGGTGGTCCACTTTGGTAGGAATAATGGTAGGAAGGATTATTACTTACGTGGAGGAAAACTGCAGCAGGCGACGGTGCAGAGGGACCTCAGGGTCCTTGTGCATGAGTCGCAAAAACCCAGCTTGCAGGTGGTCAGGAAGGCAAATGGGATGCTGGCCTTCATAGCGAGGGGGATTGAATATAAAAGTAGGGAGGTCTTGCTGCGGCTGTATAGGGCATTGGTGAGGCTGCAGCTAGAGTACTGTGTGCAGTTTTGGGCGCCGTACTTATGCAAGGATATTTTGGCCTTGGAGGGAGTGCAGAGAAGGTTTACTAGGCTGATGCCGGAGTTGAGGGGGTTGAGCTATGAGGAGAGGATGGATAGACTAGGCTTGTACTCATTAGAGTTTAGAAGAATGAGGGGAGATCTCATTGAGACGTATAAGATGATGAATGGGATGGATAGGATAGAGGTGGAGAGGCTCTTCCCGCTCAGAAAGGACAGTAGGACTAGGGGGCACAGCCTCAAGATAAAGGGGGGGCGGTTTAGAACGGAGTTGAGGAGGAACTTCTTCACTCAAAGGGTGGTGAATCTCTGGAATTCTCTGCCCGTTGAAGTGGTGGAGGCTGCCTCGCTAAATATTTTTAAGACGCGGGTTGATGGGTTTTTGATAAGAGAGGGGATTAAGGGTTATGGGGAGAGGGCGGGAAGGTGGAACTGAGCCATGACAGATCAGCCATGATCTTATTGAATGGCGGGGCAGGCTCGAAGGGCCAGATGGCCTACTCCTGCTCCTATTTCTTATGTTCTTATGTTCTTAGAATGGTGCAAACTCCACGCAGACAGTGACCCAAGGTTGGAATTGAACCTGGCGCTGTGAGGTAGCAGTATTAATCACTGTGCCAGCGTGCTGCCCTATCCATCCAGTTTCCTATTGCACTTACAAATGGGACCTGTCCTCACTGCTTCTGCTAATTCACCATTTTGATTAAACATAAACAGTTTCTTCAACCTCCTCTTCAGAGCTGCGGCTGATAGTAGAAGGATGTTCTGTTTGATTTACATCCCATTAGAGTGACATAACATGCTCTCTCTCATTTCTATAATGGTAAATTCAGTGTGGAATTGAGCCGTACAGATCAGGGAGACTCAGGTTTGATTCCTAGTCTGCACAGATCTTGTTTGATTTACAAATAAATGTTAGTAGATGGGTTGGCAATCTTCACCCAATGGAACGGCAAGCAATGACAATTAAAGAGTGTCACATCCCACTGCTGCCTTCATCCATCTTCACAGCCATTGTTGCGCAAATGTGCTTCATTCATCCAGCTGTTTTATATAGAAACATAGAAGGTAGGAGCAGCAGGAGGCCATTTGGCCCTTCGAGCCTGCTCCACCATTCATTACAATCATGGCTGATTGTCCAACTCAATAGACTAACCCTGCTTTCTCCTCGTAACCTTTGATCCCATTCGTCCCGTGTGCAATATCCAGCTGCCTCTTCAGTGTTTTGGCATCAATTACTTCCTGTGGTAATGAATTCCACAGGCTCACCACTGTTTGAGTGAAGAAACGTCTCCTCACCTCCGTCCTAAATGTTCTACCCCCAATCCTCAGACTATGACCCCTGATTCTGGACTCCCCCACCATTGGGAATATCTATCCTGTCTAGTCCTGTTAGAATTTTATAAGTTTCTATGAGATCTCCCCTCCTTTCAAAGAACAAAGAAAATTACAGCACAGGTACTCCAGCAAAAACAATCCTAACCTAGTCAATCTCTCCTCATACATCGACCCTACCATCCCCGGAATCAGCCTGGTAAGCCTTCGCCGCTCTCCCTCGAGAGCAAGAACATCCTTCTTCAGAAAAGGAGACCAAAACTGCGCAAAATACTCTAGGTGATAGCCTCACCAAGGCCTGTATAATTGCAACAACACATCCTTGAGGGCCTGCAAATGTGTGCTTTGGTAAAGATTTGCCCTCTAGACCTGCCCAGATCAGCAGGCTCGTCAAGTGCAGGTACTATCCGGGATTGTCCTGCTGGAGAAACGAGCTGTGAGCAGAACCACAACCTATCAGCCTCCTGGGAATGTAGGAACTAGTATGAGCGGAAAGGCACCGAACCCAATCCGAGGATTCAGTAACCACCAGACATCCACTTCCTACGTGCAGGTATGAAACCTGGTCTCTGACGCCACTTGACCACAGTTGTAAAGCTTTTTAATATCCCTGGCAGATGACTACTTGTGTCATCTTTTAACATGAGGAAGTCAGTGCACAGTTGACAACTGCACAATTTGATGGGTTGGCAATCTTTATCCACTGGCACGGAGACTGGCGAGCACTGTTGTCACCACCCTTCTATATGGCAGTGAGACTTGGCACCTGCTGGGTGCGCGAGAATGTCTAGCAGTGGTGATTCCATGGTATACTCAAAGTCAAGTGGGAAGACAGACAAACTCACCCCAGCATCTTCACCAAAACTAATTCCTTTAGCAACCATGATGATACAAGAACAACACCAGTGGCAACAAAAGCAGAAGAAGAGGGAACAGAATCCTGGCTCGAGCAATACCCCCACCCCCATCCCCCTTCCTCGGACCAGTCTTGTGCTCTCTGTCCAAAGAGCAGTGGCTCCAGGATCAGCCTGCTGACTCAGCCCAGGATACACGGGGGCTGATTCTCCCAGCCCACTGCACAACAGGCCAGGAGATATCAGCGGAGACAGTTCTGCGGGCTTTCTGCTGGGTGTCACGGCCTCCGCGAGTCTCCAAGACTAAGATTTCCAGCTGGCACAGAATAATATGGAAATTGGCATTTGCTTCCAATTAGCGGGCCTGGGACTGAAGTCTCACGGATTTCCCCCCACCAGGAGTGGTTCCCTCTAGTGAGATTTACAACAGTTCCCCACTAACAGGGAACTGGCAGTTGCTGAGCAGAGACTGATAGCCAAGTTCCGCACACATGAGGACGGCCTCAACTGGGATCTTGGGTTCATGCCACACTATCTGTAACCCCCCATGACTTGCCTGGGCTTGCAAAATCTCACAAACTGTCCTGTTGGGAGACAATACACACCTCTTTAACCTGTGCTTAACACTCCCCTCACGTTGTCTATACCTTCAAGACTTGATTACCTGTAAAGACTCGCATTCCAGCCATTATGTTGTGAATTGAGTTTGTGTCTTTATATGCCCTGTTTGTGAATAGAACTCCCACTCACCTGGCAAAGGGGCAGCGCTCCGAAAGCTAGCGGCTTTTGCTACCAAATAAACTTGTTGGACTTTAACCTGGTGTTGTGAGACTTCTTACTGAGGGAAGAGAAGTCATTGAGGGCTACCCAGGAGGTCAGGGGTAAGGGGCGAGGTGGGCTCTCCTTGAGCAGTTGTCAGCCTGGCCCCCAGCACGCAAGGGGCAAAATGGCATTGCCCAAAGGGGCATCTTGGCACTGCCCACTGGACAGCACCAAGAGGACAGGGCCTACCAGGAATGGGGCCTCTTGGGGGGGTGGAGGGGGGAGGTGCTGGGAAACAGGCACCCACTGCCTCTCTGCACTTGGGATGACAGGGAGAGGAAGGGAGGAGGTGATCAGGCCTGACAATCCAGGTTGGGGAGGTGGGGATTGGCACTGTCCAGCAGGGGGATTGGGAGTTCGGGATTGGAAGAGGGCCGAGTGTGGGCAAGGAGATGGGGACTGGTGGAGAGGGAAGTTAGGGGGGTCATTGGGGCTGGCCCGGGGCAGTCCCAGAAGCCAGCAATCGGGGCATCAGGGGGTACGGGTCTGCCCAGTGATCAGGAGGCAGGCAATGCGGAGCTGCTGCACATGCGCCAATCTCCACACTGATAGATCGGCGTGTGCAGTGGCCCACTCAGCACTATGCTGCCGACCTCTTGGGCATGAATAGGCCCCACCACAGATTTCCAGAGTGAATCTCACTCAGGCACTCTGTGACACACAGAATGTCGGAGATTCATTCCAGATATTGCACTAAAAAAACAAAATTTACTCCCATTTTCCCTCACATTGGATACTTAGAATTTTTTTAGGACAATTCCAATTCAGAGAGATTGATGATGATGATGATTGGAACACCCAAATCGCACTGAATTCAACCATTAACTTTTAGGTTATCCATATTCGTGGCTTCTCTATCTTTAAGTACCCATCTAGTGATAACAAAGCACAAATAAGAATAATGACAAATCTGTTAAAAGCAGCAAAAGCTAATGGCCTCTAAATTGGTTGATTTCATGCCATTTCACAGTCATAAAATAGACACCAAGGCATTTACTATGGTGGGTGACATACGTACACACACTTTGCCTCACATGCACTCCCTTGCCATAATTGTAAAGGAAGCATCCAGGGCCCAAGCTTGGAACAGACCTTTCACCCTTTGCAAATAGAGTGGCACAGAGGCATGGTAGTTAGCACTGCTGCCTCACAGCGCCAGGGACCCGGGTTCAATTCTGGCTTGGGTCATTGTCTGTGCAGAGTCTGCACATTCTCCCCATGTTTGGGTGGGCTTCCTCCGGATGCTCTGGTTTCCTCTCACAATCTGAAAAATGTGCTGGTTAAGTGCATTGGCCATGCTAAATTCTCTCTCATTCATTCAATGGGAATGAATCGCCGCGGAGTGACCCAACAGTTAGACCTTAATAACTAACAGCTACTAAGGCCAAAACTTTCCAACCCTCCCACAGTTAAACTTTGATGATAGGGAATCTTATAGAAACAAGTTATTTGGGATAGAATTAGTCGTCACGTGGAAAAATATGGGTTGATCAGGAAGAGCCAGCATGGATTTCTAAATCGTGTTTCACTAACTTGCTGGTATTTTTGAGGAGGTAACAGAAAGGGTCGATGAGGGTAATGCTGTTGATGTGGTGTACATTGACTTTCAGAAGGCATTCGATACAGGGCCGCACAACAGGCTTGTGAGAAAACATATAGCTGATAGAATAAAAGGGAGAATCACAATGAAAGATCTGCTGATTGGGTGCATTGGCCATGTTAAATTCTCCCCCAGTGAACCCGAACAGGCACCAGAATGTGGCGACTAGGGGATTTTCACAGTGACTTCATTGCAGCATTAATGTCAGCCTACTTGTGACACTAATCAATAAACTTTAAGCACACTTGTTCTCATAGAGTCATAGAGATTTACAGCAGGGAAACAGGCCCTTCAGCCCAACTTGTCCATGCCGGCCCATTTTGTTTAAACCCCTAAGCTAATCCCAATTGCCCGCATTTAGCCCATATCCTTCCCTACCCATCTTACACATGTAACTGTCTAAATGCTTTTTAAAAGACAAAATTGTACCCATCTCTACTCCTACCTCTGGCATCTTGTTCCAGACACTCACCAACCTCTGTGCGAAAAAATTGCCCCCGTGGATACTTTTATATCTTTCCCCTCTCACCTTAAATCTACGCCCTCTAGTTTTAGACTTCCCTGCGGGAAAAGATACTGATTATCTAGCTGATTTGTGCCCCTCATTATTTTATAGAGGTCTATAAGGTCACCCCTCAGCCTCCTACTCTCCAGAGAAAAAAGTCCCAGTCTATTCAGCCTCTCCTTATAACTCAAACCATCAAATCCCAGTAGCATCCTAGTAAATCTCTTCTGCACTCTTTCTAGTTTAATATTATCCTTTCTATAATAGGGTGACCAGAGCTGTACACAATATTCGAAGTGTGGCCATTGTATAAATGTCTACACTTTCAAGGAGCTATGAACATGCACCCCTAGATCTCTACTACTGTAGAAAATTCTACTGTGCAAAGGCTAAAAACCTTTGCTCTTCTCCACCCTTTATATCACTATCGCTTCCCAGATTACATTCCGGTAATATAAGTTGCCCATTAAAACTATAAGGTTTGCGTGTCTCTCTAATTTCCCTGCAGATTTGTTCCTCTACATACTTGGCAGTCTATAAACTACAGCGAAAAATGTAATTGCATCCATTTTGTTCCTTAGCTCTAGCCAAATTGATTCTGACTTTGAATCCTCTGGGACATCCTCTTTCTTAGGGACTGCAACACTCTCCCTAACAAAGTCTAGCAGTCCTACCTCCTCGTCTTCCTTTCTTGGTACCTTATACCCAGGGATATCTAACATCCAGTCCTGCCCTTCCTTGAGACCCGTCTGTGTAGTCGCCACAACATCATAATTCTGCATGACTAAACCAGTTGTGCAGTGGTTATGTTCAAGGCACATAGAAATTTGGGGTAGTACGGTGGCACAGTGGCTAGCACTACTGCCTCACAGCGCCAGGGACCTGGGTTCAATTCCAGGCTTGACTGACTGTGTGGAGTTTACACATTCTCCCTGTATCTGCATGGATTTCCTCCGGGTGCTCCAGTTTCCTCCCACAGTCCAAAGATGTGCAGGGGTCTGGGTCCCTGATGCTGTGAGGCAGTATGCCATCGTGCCACCAACAAATAGCCATTTTTACATGCGCTGAGAATAGCAGGGGTCCTGAGTCAATAATAAAGAACAAAGAACAGTACAGCACAGGAACTGGCCCTTCAGCCCTCCAAGCCAGCGCCGATCATATTGTCCTACCTATACCAACCACTTGTATTCCTCTATTCCTCGTCTGTTCATGTGTCTATCCAATTAAGTCTGCTGCAACCACCTCACTTGGCAGTGCGTTCCAGCCCACCACCGCCCTCTGTGTAAAAAAGGCTTTCCCCGCACACCTCCAACCTTTCCCTCCTTCACCTGAACACGTGCCCCCTTATTACTGTCGATGTCTGACCATGTGGCAGACAAGCTCACTCTGAACAGGGAAAATAATTAAATTAAAAAGCAATCAGCGTTTCAAACCCAGCTGAGACTCAACGGTTTCAAGGTGAGAGACCTCTCAGAGAGCGTGGGGAAGACCCAAAACTGTTGCTGCTGAAAATTTAAAACACAGAAATTGCGAATGCCATTATTGCACCCAGAAATCCTCCTTGTGATGAAGGATAGGGCAGCGCCATCTTGGATTTCCGATTAGGAAAGGCAATGGCCTCGTGGTATTATTGCAAGACTATTAATCCAGAAACTCAGCTAATGTTCGAATCTCGCCATGGCAGATTTTTCAGTTAAAAAATATCTGGAATTAAGAATTTACTGATGACCATGAAACCATTGCTGATTGCCAGAAAAATCTATCTGGTTCACTATTATCTTTTAGGGAAGGAAATCTGCCATCCTTACCTGATCTGGCCTACATGTAACTCCAGACCTACAGCAATGTGGTTGACACTCAGGCAACTAGGGACGGGCGACAAATGCTGGCCCAGACAGCAACGCCAACATCCCATGAACAAATATAGCATTTACAGCTGTACACATGTAAGTTAATGACCACGGATCAAAAATCTACCTTACCAGACTAGACCAGTCACGAAATTGGAGAAAAAGTATTCGTTAGAGATCTGATGGCTTCAGGTCTAAATAAAAAGATAGAAGCTGAATCAACTAAAACGTGGTGGCACAGTGGTTAGCATTGCTGCTTCACAGCACCAGGGACCTGGGTTCAATTCCTGGCTTGGGTCACTGCCTGTGTGGAGCTTGTATATTCTCCATGTGTCTGTGTGGCTTTCCCCCAGGTGCTGTAGCTTCCTTCCACAGTCCAAAGATGTATGGGTTAGATGCACTTAGCTGTGCTAAATTGCCCTTAATGTATCTCAGGATACATAGGTTAGAGGGATAAGCGGGGTAAATCTGTGGAGTTGCGGGGATAGGGCCCGGGTGGGATTGTGATCGGTGCAGATTCGATGGGCAGAATGCCTTTTTCTACACCATGGGGTCGCTATGATTTATTCGGTAGGTAAAAATATAATAAGCTGGACAAGGAATAAATGAATCATCATCAAAATTTGATGAAGTTTTAAAATAACTTGACACATACTTTAATTTGAAACGTAGCAATATTCTTGAAAGAGCAAAGTTTAACAAAAGTGTCCAACAGCCAGGCGTAGCCTGATGTCTCTTTCATTAGCGAGCTGCAGCAAGCAGTGCGACTGTGACTGCGGTGACCTGAAATCGGAACTAATCAGGGACGAGATTGTTGTCAGAGTGGTAGATAGTGCACTCTCAAACATGCTTCATGCCAAGGGAAATCTGATCTTTGAAAAGGTCATTCAAATTAGCAGGCAATATAAAAATCCATTTACAGCACAGATACATCTAGAGGGGTGGAAGCAAGCAGAGTGACACCCACTGCCTAGTTAGTAAAACAACAGAGGTGGCACAGTACCACAGTGGTTAGCAGTGCTGCTTCACAGGTCCAGGGACCTGGGTTCGATTCCCAGATCGGGTCACTGTCTGTGTGGAGTTTGCACATTCTCCTCGTGTCTGTGTGGGTTTCCTCCGGGTGCTCCGGTTTCCTCCCACAGTGTGAAAGGCGTGCTGGTTAGGTTGATTGGCCATGCTAAAATTGCCCCTTACTGTCCTGCGATGCTTAGGTTAGAGGGATTAGTGGGTAAAATATGTAGGGATATGGGGGTAGGGCCTGGGTGGGATTGTGGTTGGTGCAGGCTCGATGGCCTCTTTCTGTACTGTAGGGTCTCTATGATTCTAACAGGGGCTAAGGGAAGCAATACCCTTACCGAACACTAGAGAGTCGTCGATCATGCCAGCACTGTGGAGCCAAGCGACCCCACAGGTCCCAGAATGTCCTGCAGTCTCAGCCCTGCTATCAATGCAGCCACGAAGGACACTTTGGAAAGCTACGCAAATCTAAAACAACCAGAAACACAGGAGATCCCAAGACAATTCACAAGGCCAAGAAACCACACCAAGGGGAAGTACAACCATGCTTCTTAGGTGACCCCCAAATGCGTCACAACAGAGACACAGCAACCTCCAGCTGGTCACCTTGCAGTTTAAGTTTTAAAGTTTATTTATTAGTGTCACAAGTAGGCTTACATTAACACTGCAATGAAGTTACTGTAACAATCTCCTAGTCGCTACACTCCGGCGCCTGTTCAGGTACACCGAGGGACCTAACCAGCATGTCCTTCAAACTGTGGGAGGAAACAGGAGTGCCCAGAGGAAACTCATGAATACACAGGGAGAATGTGCAAATTTCACAAAGGCAGTGACCCAAGTTGAGAATCGAACTTGTGTCCCTAGTGCTGTGAGGCAGTAGTGCCCACCACTGTGCCACCCAGCCCCATACAATGTTGGAACAGGGAAGCAAATATCACCTCAGTGAGTCCGGGAAACATAAGAGCATAAGAACTAGGAGCAGGAGTAAACCATCTGACGTCGAGCCTGCTCCACCACTCAATAAGATCATGGCTGATCTTTTTGTGGACTCAGCTCCACTTACCTGCCCACTTACCATAACTCTTAATTCCTTTACAGTTCAAAAATTTATCTATCCTTGCCTTAAAAACATTCAATGAGGTAGCCTCAACTGCTTCACTGGGCAGGGAATTCCATAGATTCACAATCCTTTGTGTGAAGAAGTTCCTCCTCAACTCAGTCCTAAATTGGCTTCCCCTTATTTTGAGGCTATGCCCTCTAGTTCTAGTTTCACCTTACAGTGGAAACAACTTCTCTGCTTCTATCTTATCTAGTTCCTCCATAACCTTGTATGTTTCTATAAGATCTCCCATCATTCTTCTGAGTTCCAATGAGTATAGCCTACTCAGTCTCTCCTCATAAGCCAACACTCTCAAGTCCGGAATCAAACCCATGAATCTCCTCTGTACCCCCTCCAGTGCCAGTATATCCTTTCTCAAATAAGGAGACCAAAACTGTACACAGTACTCCAGGTGTAGCCTCACCAACACCTTATACAGCTGCAACATAATCTCGCTGTTTTTAAACTGCATCCCTCTAGCAATGAAGGACAAAATTCCATTTGCCTTCTTAATTACCTGCTGCATCTGCAAACCAACTCCTTGAGATTCTTGCACAAGGACACCCAGATCCCTCTGCACAGCAGCATGCTGCAATTCTTTTACCATTTAAATAATAGTCCATTTCGCTGTTATTCCTACCAAAATGGATGACCTCACATTGACCTCGGGTGAGATCTTCTGGCTTTGGGGAGAGCACAGCCAGAAAATCCTGTCCTTCAAGCCTGGATGAATTTTCGTCAGAGTTATAAAGACAAGATTTGGAAACCTGCAAAAAATTGAGGGAGAATTTAGCATACACCTAACCAACATGCCTTTTGGTCTGTGGGAGGAAACCGGAACTCCTAGAGGAAACTCACACGGACACAGGGAGAACTCCACACAGCCACCCAGGGCCAGAATTGAACCCAGGTCCTGGCGCTGTGAGGCAGCAGTGCCAACCACTGTGCCACCGTGCCACTCTACCAACTAACAGTCATCTCAATGTGGGATGTATCCAAGTTCAGAAGGGGTGCAATGAAACAAAGTATATCTAATCAACAGACACTGAGAATGGGGGTTCAAAGTTCAGATAAAATCATCAGTGCCAATTCTCATGCTAAAGCGATGTGACTCACTTTAGTTTAGAGTCACAGTCAGAAGTGTTAATTTCAAACCACTTATTCTGCTACTGGTGCCAATTATAAATGTAATGTTGGAAGTAAACTTCCTTTAGGAAACAGTTCTCAACTTACTGTTGGGATCTGAATAAAAGAGCTTTGCAAGGTATGATTCCTGATTCTATTACAGGTTAGGCTCAGGCGTGAAATTGAATTTGGGCAATGATATCACGGGAATGAATTCTCACAATTGAAATGCAAAGGTGCGTTCAAGGGAAAGCAAGGTAAGAACATGAGGGAAATGCTGACAGAATTATGTACAGAGAAGCAGAAGGAGGTTCGTTGGAGCACAGATAAAGCAGTTGAGTGAAATTGCCTCTTTCTGTGCTGTAAGTTCCATTTAACCCAACATTTTAATCATCTGATTTCCCTTTAGTTCCTCAAAGGCACAAAACAAACTTGCTGCACTCATGTTACCGTGGGTTTAATGTTGCTTCCAAAGCAGAAATTGTTCATGTGCAAAGGTCGACAGAGCAAGATACTTACCAGGCATGAGTGTAACAATTCCTCAGAGGCCAGGGTCCCTTCACCACATTCCCTTTCTTAATAAACTCTATTCCACTAATAGAAATATAGAAACTAGAAGCAGGAGTAGGCCATTCAGCCCTTCAAGCCTGCTCCACCATCCATTTTGATCATGGCTTGGCTGATCATTGAATTCAATATCTAGATTCTCCCCATATCCTTTGATCCCTTTGGCTCCAAATTTCTAATTTCTTCCTGAAATCAGACAACGTTTTGGCCTCAACTACAGTCTGTGGTAGTGCATTCCACACATCCACCACCCTCTGGGTGAAGAAATTTCTCCTCATCTCTATTCTAAAAGGTTTACTTCTTATCCTCAAACTATGACCCTTGGTTCTGGACTTACCCACCATTAGGAACATTCTTTCTGAATCTAACCCTGGTAGAATTTAATAAGTTTCTATGAGATCCTCTCTCACTTTTCTAAACTCCAGTAAATATAATCCTACCTGATTTAGTCTCTTCTCATCTGATAGATCTGCCAGCCCAGGGTTCAGCCTGGTAAGCCTTTGCTGTAATCCCTCTATAGCAAGGACATCCATTCCTCAGATAAGGACATTAAAACTGCACAAAATACTCCAGATGGGGCCTCCCCAAAGCCCTATACAATTGCAGCAAAACATCCCTATACCGATACTCAAATCTTCTTGCTATGAAGGCCAACATGCCATTTGCCTTCTTTGTTGCCTGCCGTACCAGCACGCTTACTTTCAGCAACTGATGTACAAGGACTCCAAGGTCACAATGAATATCCACCTCTCTCAATTTGCACCAATTCAAGTAACAATCTGTCTTCCTATTATTGCTGCCAAAGTGGATAACCTCACATTTATCCACATTATACCATGCACATGCCCACAATCATCCTGTCCAAATCACTGCTGAAGTGTCTCTGCATCCTCTTCACAGACCACCCTCCCACCCAACTTTGTATCGTCTGCAAATTTGGACAATATGCATTCAATTTCCTATTCTAAATCATTAATATGTAATGTGAATAATTGGGGTCCTTGCACAAATCCCTGAGGAACCCCCCTAGTCACTGATCACCAATTAGAAAAAGACCCATTTTGCTTCCTACCTGCTGATCAGCTTTCTATCCATCTCAAGACATTACCTTCAATCCCATGTACTTTAACTTTACATAGTAGTCTGTTATGTGAGAAAGCTTTCTGAAAGTCTAATAAACCACATCTACTTGTTCTCTTCAGTCAACTGTGCTAGTTTCATCCTCAAAAAATTCTAATAGATTCATTAAGCATCATTTTCCTTTTGTAAATCCATGCTGACTTTGTCTGATTATACCACTGCCTTCTGAATGTCAAGCTATAAAATCCTTGATAATGGACTCTAGCAACTTCCACAGTCACGTTGTGAGGTTCACTGGTCTATAGTTCCATGTTTTCTCTCTACCTCCTTTTTTGAA
Source organism: Carcharhinus amblyrhynchos (assembly GCF_965287045.1). Classification (NCBI taxonomy): domain Eukaryota; kingdom Metazoa; phylum Chordata; class Chondrichthyes; order Carcharhiniformes; family Carcharhinidae; genus Carcharhinus; species Carcharhinus amblyrhynchos. The sequence goes on from NC_137324.1 coordinate 17,157,979, forward strand.
TAGCAGACTTACATTAGTTACCCTCCAATCTGTAGGAACTATTCCAGAGTCCAAAGAATTTTGGAAAATAACCACCAATGGATCTACTATTTCCAGGATCATTACCTTAAGTACGCTTAGATGAAGATTATCAGGACCTGGAGATTTATTCACCTTCAATCCCATCAATTTCCCCAAAAACCATTTCTCTATTTCTCTACTCATGCTGATTTCCTTCAGCTCCTCACTAAAATATGTTTCTCTCAGCACTCTGGTAGATTATTCATGTCTTTCTTTGTGAAGACTGAAGCAAAGTACAAATTTAATTCCTTAGCCATTTCTTTATTCTTCATTATGAATTCTCCCATTTCTGACTGTAAGGGGCCTACATTCGTTTCTGTTGATCTTTTTCTCTTTACAAATCTGTAGAAACTTTTTCAGTCTGTTTTTACCTTCCCCACTAGCTTACTTTCATATTCTATTTTTCCCTTCTGAATCAATCCCTTGGTCCTCCTTTGCTGGATTTTAAACTGCTCCCAACCCTCAGGCCTATTACATTTCTTGCCAATTTGAATGATTCAACCATGAATCTGATATTATCTCTACTTTTCCTTGTAAGCCATGGTTTGGTCATAATTCCCTGATACTCTTGTGCCAAACATGAATAAACAACTTCTGGGGTTCATCTATTCATTCTTCAGATGCCTGCCATTGCCTATCCTTTGTTTTTCTTTTCAGTATTGTTTCCCAGTCTATCATGGCCACTCCTAGAATGCTTCAGGTATATAGTCAGAATCAGGAGTGCGAGTGGGCCTGAAACTCCCATATTTATTTATTTTTTATTCATTAATGGGATATGGGCATCACTAGCTGGAACCAGCATTTATTGCCCATCCCTAATGGCCTTCCATTTCAGAGGGCTTATGAGAGTCAACCACATGCCTCTGGAGTCACATGTAGGCCAGGCCAGGTAAGGACAGCAGATTTCCTTCCCTAAAGGATGTCAGTGAACCAATGGGTTTTTACAACAAACAACAATGGTTTCATGGTCATCCTTAGACCTTTTAATTTCAAATTTTTATTGCAGTCAAATATCATCATCTGATGTGATGGGATTTGAACCCAATTTCCCAGATCTTGTTCAAGGTCTCTGGACTGCCTATCCAGTGACAAAAGCACTATGCCACCATCTTCCATTCATTGGATATACAATATGCAGGTGAGATTACCTGATTGGGCAGGAAATATGACGTCAATCAGGGAGCTCATACTCTAAAAGGCCAACCTTATGGGTCTCATTGAAGTCATTACAATGAGATTTCTGAGTGCTTGTCCTTCAGGCAACAGGAAAAAGAACAAAGAACAAAGAAAAGTGCATCACTGGAACAGGCCCTTCAGCCTTCCTAGTGTGTGCAGATCATGACGCCCTGAGTAAACTAAAATATAACCTTCAGCCCTCACTCAGTCCATATTCCTCTATTCCCTCCCTATTCATGTAACCATCCATGTGCCTCTTAAATGTTGCTAATGTTCTACTTCGATCACACCCTCTGGTAGTGCATTCTAGGCACTCACCACTCTCTGCATAAAAACGTTCCCTGAACATCTCCCCTGGAGCTTCCCCCCTCACCTTGAACCTGTGCCCCCTTATAGCTGACATTTCCACCCTGGCAAAAAGCCTCTGATTATCCACCCTGTCTATGCTTCTCATAATTTTGGAGACCTCTATCAGGTCTCCCCTCAGCCTCTGTCTTTCCAGTGAAAACAAATAACACCATCTGACATTGAGGACAGGACAATGCGATTATATTTCTCTGGCATTGTTAAGAAATAAATGGGCCATGGTTTTTTTTTTAGATGATCCTGCTGTTGTCCTTCTGCAAACACCCCGAACCTACTAATAGACGAACACTCTGGAAAATCATGAAATCCATGGCTGGCCTGGACAAGATGGGCCGAATGGCCTCCTTTTGTGCCGTAACTTTGCTGTGGTTTCTACAACACCTGGCCCATTGTGCTCTGCGAAAAATCAGTCAGTTTCTCTGCTCTTTCCCGCACAGCACAATGTTTTCTAAGCATACAAAAATATGCAAAGTATACAAAGATGTGTGAGTTAGGTTGGTTGGCCATGCTAAATTGCCCCTTAGTGTTAGGGGGGATTAACAGGGTAAATATGTGGGGTTACAGGAATAAGGCCTGAATGAGATTGTGGTCGGTGCAGACTTGATGGGCTGAATGGCCTTCTTCTGCACTGTAGGGATTCTATGATACCCACACAAAAAAATCTGTGTAAGCATTTATCCAATTCCTTTTTAAATGTTACTATTGAATCTGTTTCCAATGCCCCTTCAGGCAGAACATAATTTCAAAAGCATATTTCTCATCTTGTCCCTTTTTGCCCGATGGGCTGAATGGCCTAGTCCTAGCCATTCATTGGCAGAGAGGCAGCGGGTAAGCATCAACAAAGTCAATGATTGAATGTCTTAGGGAAACTAGGCAGTCACAACAATATATTTTGCATTCCAATGTAGCAATAATAATGCCACTAATTTGCTTCAGACTGCTCTCACCCCTGCCTGTTCCAAAAATATTCCTCACTAAAATGACACTTAGTGAAAGAAATTAGATATATTTTTTTTCTTACCCTGAGTGCTGTGTGTTGAAGAGCAGGTACTACACCCACGGAGAGTTTGCAAACACACAGAAGAGGAAAAACATAGATCCTGAATTGGTGCTTTGCCTTGTTTGCCGCCCCTCACTGTGTGACCTGCTCTTTTCTCCTGCAGAACCAATGCTGTGTTTTTTGTTTAATCAAGAGGATTAAATTAAATTACCAGGAAATTAAGCTGAATGATTTCTGTCACTTACATTTCAGTAATTAGTTCATACAAACATGAACGTATGAATTAAGAGCTAGAGTAGATTCTTCATGAAACCTTCCTTCTGATTATTCAGTGAACTGAGGAGTTCTCTACATGCATGCTAAATGTAGAGGAATTGCTAACTTTTTTCCCACCTTTTGTACTTTCGATAATTCAATTAAAAACTTATTGAAAGGGAGATGGACTAATTTTTGTTGACTATTAATTGATGTAAACCAAGGTGAGGGAAGAATGTTGAGATGCAGACCAGCCAAAATCTCAATGAATGGAGGAACAGCCTCAAAGGGCTGAAGGGCTTACTCCAGTTCCTTTGCCCCTACCCAATGTTTTATAAATAAGGAAAGGGTAACACCGAGGGAAGGTGATGGCCTAGTGGTATGATTGCTAGACTACTAATCCAGAAAGTCAGCTAATGTTCTAGGGACCCGGGTTCAAATCCCATCACAGCAGATGGTGGAATTTGAATTCAATTATTACAAATCTGGAATTAAGAATCTACTGATGACCATGAAACCATTGTCAATTGTTACAAAAACCCATCTGGTTCACCAATGTCCTCTAGGGAAGGAAATCTGCTGTCCTTACCTGTTCTGGCCTAATGTGACTCCAGAGCTACAGCAATGTGGTTGACTCTCAACTGCCCTCTGAACAAGGGCAACTAGGAGTGGGCAATAAATACTGGCCAGCAGGTGAACCCATGTCTCATGAATGAATAAAAAAAGGAAATCCATGAAAGATGTGTAGAGTTTTTTTTATTCATTCATGGGACATGGGCGTCGCTGGCTGGCCAGCATTTATTGCCCATCCCTGTTGCCCGAGAGCAGTTGAGAGTCAACCACATTGCTCTGGTCTGGAGTCACATGTAGGCCAGACCAGGTAAGGACAGCAGATTTTCTTCCCAAAAGGACATTAGTGAACCAGATGGTTTTTTCTGACAATTGACAATGGACTTATAGTCATCAGGAGACCCTTAATTATAGATGCTTTATATTGAATTCAAATTCCACCATCTGCTGTGCCAGGATTCAAACCAGCTCCCCAGAACATTAGCTGAGTTTCTGGATTAATAGTCTCGTGATAATACCACCAGGCCATCACCTTTCCCCATCTAGCCATGCTCAATTGCCCCTTAGTGTCCAAAGATGAGTCAGTTAGGGGGATTAGCTGGATAAGTGTGTGGGGTTTATGGGGATAAGGCAGAGGAGTGGGCCTGGATAAGATGCTGAATGGCCTCGTTCTACACTGTAAAGATTCTATGATTCTAGAAAATCAAGGGGAGTTGAGCGTAGAATCATAGGTGTGAAGTGTAAGGAAAATGAAACAAGAGGAAATATGAGATGAGAAACGGTCAAATGGATCATTAAGCCATACTTTCGCAAACATTTCCTGAGCAACCACAGAGTTGTACAGAAGGCCTCCTCCCCCTGGCCACCAATAGGATTTTGAGGGTGTTTACGCAGTGGATGTTTCTTTAGCTCTCTCCTGTGGAGTGCACTAACCTGGTGCTGACTCTGTTCAATTACAAGAACATAAGAATTAGGAGCAGGAGTGGGCCATCTGGCCCCTTGAGCCTGCTCCACCATTCAATAAGATCAGGGCTGATCTTTTCATGGACTTAGCTCCGCTTACCCGACCGCTCAACATAACCCTTAATTCCTTTATTGTTCAAAAATTTATCTATCCTTGCCTTAAAAACATTCAATGATGTAGCCTCAACTGTTTCACTGGGCAGGGAATTCCACAGATTCACAACCCTTTGTGTGAAGAAGTTCCTCCTTAGCTCAGCCGTACATCTGCTCCTCCTTATTTTGAGGCCATGCCCCTTAGTTCTAGTTTCACCTGCCAGTGGAAACAATTTCCCTGCTTCTATCTTACCTATTGCCTTCATAATCTTATATGTTTCTATCAGATCGCTCCTCATTCTTCTGAATTCCAATGTATAGTCCCAGTCTACTCAGTCTCTCTTCATAAGCCAACCTTCTCAACTCCGGAATCAACCTTGTGAATCTCCTCTCCTGAAGTTCTACCCCTCATGTTTCAAATCCACCTCAAGTAAAGAGATCCTCCCTGTTCACCTGACTATCCCAGCGTACTCACCCTCTAGCCATCAGTTGACAACCTGCTCCTTCCAATCATGCAGTTTTTGAATGGTGACTAAATTTTTTTTTAAAATAGCTGGACTTCCTTAAAAGTCTGTGCTACTTTCCATCTGACTTGCCTAGGCTTCCTGCTTCCAGTCCCATCAGGTGTAGGAACAGGAAGATTTGCCCTCTATGATTTTAGTATATCTTAAAGGAAGCCTGATTCTGTTTGTCATTTTCTGTCTAAGCACAGGTTGGTCATTTGAAATATATATATATGTGTGTATCAGCGACACATGTGTAAATATAGCAACTTTATTGCTTGAATTCTTCCACTCCATTTGGGGATTCGGGGTCTGGGAGAAAGCTGTGCAACACTCTTGGTCACAATCGGAGTCAGAACTGCTGGAGCTGCATGGGCTACGTAGCAAAAAATCCATAAAGGGGAAGAGTATTGTCTACATTTTTTGTCCAGAAAATGAGTTGAGTTCTGACAAAGGATCATCCAGACTCAAAACATTGGCTCTATTCTCTCCCCACAGATGCTGTCAGACCCGCTGAGATTTTCTACATTTGTTGTAGATTCCAGCATTCACTGTATTTTTTAAATTTTTTTTTTAGTTATTATTATTGTCACATGTGGACTTACATTAACACTGTAATGAAGTTACTGTGAAAATCCCCTAGTCACCACACTCCAGTTCGGGTACACTGAGGGAGGATTTAGCATGGCCAATGCACCTAACTAGCACATCTTTCAACTGTGGGAGGAAACAGGAACACCTGGAGGAAACCCACATAGACACAATGAGAACATGCAAACTCCACACTGTCATCCAAACTGGGAATCGAACCCAGGTCCTTGGCGCTGTGAGGCAGCAGTGCTAACCAATGTGCCACCGTGCCGCATTTATCTTGGTGTTTAACTCACTTCTTTTTCAGGAATGTCTACCCTGAAGAAGTACTGCTCTTTTCTCCACTTGGATTTCCATTTGTCTCATTCACTCTGTCCATCTTCATTGTTTTCCATTTCCTTCCTGGTGTTTGACTAGGTGTTTATCAAAACTCGCTTTCACAGCCATATTGCCTTGCTCAGCGACTGTCTCCATCTCCGGCTCACCCCAAGTGGATTCCAACTGAAATTCCACCCCTAATGCTTCAAATCCAGCCAGGATTACAGGTATTTCCAGGACATACAACCTTCCTCAGACTGCTGTCCTCACCACATTCTGAGATTCTGGGTAAGGATGGTCTGCTCACGAGGGAGTGCAGCGAAGGTTTACAGGCTGATTCCAGGGATGGCGGGATTGATGTATGAGGAGAGACTGCCTAGGTTAAGAATGTTTTCACTGGAGTTCAGACAAATGAGGGGGGAATCTCACAGAGACTTATAAAATTTTAACAGAACTAGACAGGATAGATGCAGGGAGGATATTCCCAATGGTGGGCGAGTCCAGAACCAGGGATCACAGCCTGAGGATTTGTGGTAGACCATTTAGGATGGATATGAGGAGACATTTCTTCACCCAACGAGTGGTGAACCTGTGGAATTCATCACCACAGGGAGCAGTAAATGCTAAAACATTGAATGTATTCAAGAGGTGGCTGGATATAGCACTTGTGGTAAATGTGGGGTCAAAGGTTATGGGGAGAACATAGGACATAGAAAATTACAGTGCAGTACAGGCCCTCCGGCCCTCAATGTTGTGCCGACCAGTGGAACCAATCTAATGACCCTCTAACCTAAACTATTCCAATGTTATCCATATGCCTATCCACTGACCATTTGAACGCCCTTAAAGTTGGCGAGGCAGGGCATTCCATGCCCTTACTACCCTCTGAGTAAAGCAGAAAGCAGGAGGCTACTGAGTTGGACGATCAGCCATGATCATACGAATGGAGAAGCAGGCTTGAAGGGCCAAATGGCCTCTTACTGTTCCTATATTCTCTGTTTCTAAGCCATGTACCGTCATATGCACACACTCAACATCTATCTCCAGCAGAACCCACTCACCCCATCTCAAAGCTGCCCTTATCCCCAGCTTCATTTCATTCTTCATCTTATCTGACACCTTAACAAGAAATATTTTCTCTTTCTTTCAGATAATAAGGAATGCAGGAGCTCTGACGAAGGGTCGTGCAGGTTCGAAGCATTGTCTCTATTCTCTCTCCACAGATACTGTCAGACCATTTATGTTTGAAACTCAAATTGCTTATCATACTGAAAAATTGCAGTGCTAATTGCTAAAATGTGGAATGAGCCCAGTCTGATGCTGTAGGCATCTTAGCAGACTATTCACAGTTCATCATATTGATTAACAACCTCATGGTCAGTGCACGCATGACAGGGATGTACATGAAGTGGAATTACAGCACAGAAATAGGCCAAATGGTTCATTTTGGTTGACTGACGCTCGTTAGGGAAGGAAATCTGCTGTCCTTACTCTGGTCTGGTCTACATGTGACTCCAAAGCCACAGCAATGTGGTTGACTCTCAACTGCCCTCCGAAAAGCCTACCAAGCTACTTGGTTCAAGAGTTGACTAGGGATGGGCAGTAAATACAGGCTAGCCAGCAACACCCATGACCCTTGAAGAAATGTTCCACTCGAGCCTCCTTCTGTCCTACTTCACCTGACCTTATTCTCATATCCTTCCTCCATCATGTACATGTACTGCCTCTTAAAGTCATACAGGCAATTTGCTTTAATAAGCGTCATCACAATTCAACACCTTTCAGAAGCAAAAAACAGCTCGGAGCAATATTCATATTATCCCATTTTATTGCTTTTTCCTTCTGCTGTCATGATGATTTTCCAATTTTTCTTCCCCTCCTTTATTTTATGTCTTTATCATAGCGAGTTCCACATTCTCATCAGTCTCTGGGTAAGGAGCTTTCTCCTGAAATACCCGTTAGGTTTATTAGTGGCTCTCTTAGATTTAAATGGTTCCCTCGTTTTGGACACGGCACGGTGGCACAGTGGTTAGCACTGCTGCGTCACAACGTCACAACCTTGAGTGACCGTGTGGAGTTTACACGTCCCCCGCCGTGTCTGTGTTGGTTTCCTCCGGGTGCCCCGGTTTCCTCCCATCCTCCAAACATGTGCAGGTTAGGTAGATTGGTCATACTACATTTCCCCTTAGTGTCAGGGGAACTAGCAGGATAAATACGTGGGGTTGTGGGGTAGGGCCTGGATGGGATTGTTGATGGTGCAGGCTCGATGGGCCGAATGGCCTCCTTCTGCACTCTATGACATCTATGAGGTGCGGAAACATTTTTTCAGCATCCACCCTATTGCAACTCATCATCATTTCAGTATTAGGCGCTCCCTGCCTTGTCTTTTCGAGAGAAGAGACTGAGAGTTTTCCCAGTTGCGAAGTTTTCTTTTTCAGCATTCAGCTGGAAGGACACTGAATTGCCTTTCTCACATCAGCGCCTTTGTCTAGATCACAAGAGCGACAAAGGGCACAAAGGGATTATTGATTTTTGCTGTCTTGAAGCGGGAATTATGTGAGATCAAATGAACTCTGCTGTTAAACTGTCAGGTGTGCCATCTGGAGCTCAAATTAACACAGGAATAGACGCCAGCCAACAAGTCCCTCAAGCCTGTTCTGCCATTCAGCTGGATCCTGGCTGATCTGTATCTTCAATCCATTTACTCCCCTGCCACCCTCATGACCTCAAAACTCTGTGTTCACTCAGCGCAACCATATTATAGTTCCCTAAGTGCCCATATTCATTATTTTTTGAAATTCATTGCAAGGATATGGCACAGCACAATGGCACAAACTGCCTCATAGAACCAGGGATCCGGGTTCGATTCCCAACTTGGGTCACTGCCTGTGTGGAGTCTGCACGTTCTCCCCATGCCTGCGTGGGTTTCCTCTGAGTGCTCTGCTTTTTTCCCATAGTCCAAAGACATGCGGGTTAGGTAGGTTGGCCGTGCTAAATTGCCCCTTAGAATCAGGAGGTTTAGCAGCGTTATGTGGGGTTATGGAGATAGGGCCAGGGTGGGATTATCGTCGGTGCAGCTCGATGGGCCAAATGGCCTCCTTCTGTAATGTAGGGATTCTATGATATGGGCATTTATTGCCTGCCCTTAGCTGTCCTTGGAAGGCAGTTGAGAGTCACCCACATTGCTGTGGCTCTGGAATCACATGTCAGCCAGACCAGGTAAGGACAGCAGATCTCCTTTCCTAGTGGACATTCATGAGCTCGCTTTTCCGACAATCAATAGTGGTTTCATGACCATCAGTAGATTCTTAACTCCAGATATATTCAATATCTTAAAGAAAACTTGATTCTGTTCATCATTTTCTATCTAAGCACAGGTTGGTCACTTGATGTATACACATCAGTTAGGCAGGGAGTCCCCAGATTTTAACTCAGTGACAGTCAAGGAATAGCGATTATATTTCCAAGTCAAGATGGTGAGTGGTTTGAAGGGGAACTTCCAGGGGGGAATGTTCCCAGGTATTTTCAATCCTCCGATAGTGAGTGACCTCCCCTGAGAAGCGATGGTCAGTCTCCCCGACATTCAAACATATGAGTGAACACTGTCACATCGTGACAAAAGTTTTTGGTGATCATTATGTCCGGAATCATATTTCACTCACTGTTGACATGACATCACCATGACTGTGTGTTACATGTCACGTGGTTATGTGATATTTAATTCTGTTATCAAGTAACTGGGAGGCTCATATTTCCCCATCACCAATGGCCAGGCATGCTGAGGCTTCATCGATCTCCAGCCCCTTGTCCTCTACACATGTTGGTTACCAGTATACCAATTCCAATACACAGGATCCATAGAATCGTATAATGGAGAAAGAGGCCATTCGACCCATCAACAACAATCCCACCCAGACTCTATCCCCATAACCCTATGCATTTACCCTAGCTAGTTCCCCTAACATTGAGAGGCAATTTTGCGTGGCCATTCCACCTAACCAGCACATCTGGCCTTCATAGCGAGAGGGATTGAATATAAAAGTAGGGAGGTCTTGCTGCAGCTGTATAGGGCATTGGTGAGGCCGCAGCTGGAGTACTGTGTGCAGTTTTGGGCACCGCACCTGCGCAAGGATATTTTGGCCTTGGAGGGAGTGCAGAGGAGGTTTACTAGGCTGATACCGGAGTTGAGGGGGTTGAGCTATGAGGAGAGGCTGAATAAACTAGGCTTGTACTCGTTGGAGTTTAGAAGAATGAGGGGAGATCTCATTGAGACGTATAAGATGATGAATGGGATGGATAGGATAGAGGTGGAGAGACTCTTCCCGCTCAAAAAAGACAGTAGGACTAGGGGGCACAGCCTCAAGATAAAGGGGGGACGGTTTAGAACGGAGTTGAGGAGGAACTTCTTCACTCAAAGGGTGGTGAATCTCTGGAATTCTCTGCCTGTTGAAGTGGTGGAGGCTGCCTCGCTAAATATTTTTAAGAAGCGGGTTGATGGGTTTTTGGTAAGAGAGGGGATTAAGGGTTATGGGGAGAGGGCGGGAAGGTGGAACTGAGCCACGACAGATCAGCCATGATCTTATTGAATGGCGGGGCAGGCTCGAAGGGCTAGATGGCCTACTCCTGCTCCTATTTCTTATGTTCTTATCTTTGGACTGAGGGAGGAAACCCAGGTAGACACGGGGAGAATGTGCAAACTCCACACAGACATTGACCCAAGCCAGGAATTGAACTCAGGTCCTTGGTGCTGTGAGGCAGCAGTGCTAACCACTGTGCCACCATGCCGCCAGGGACAAAAAGCATGATGTAAATATGGGATTTAGTGGGATTGGGGGTTATAGATAGGCGTATGGATTGGTAGGTGTTGATGTGATCGGCGCAACTCGTGGGCCGAAGGGCCTGTTTGTGCTGTAGTGTTCTATGTTCTATGTAATAGCAAAAATAAAAGCAAGATACTGCGGATGCTGGAATCTGAAACTAAAAGTGAAAATTTTGGAAAATGTCAACAGGTCTGACAACCTCTGTGGAGAGAGATTAAAGCCAATGTTTTGAATTAGGGGGACCTTTTTCAGAGCTAATTGTTGTCTCACGTTATAAAGTGAGGTCAGGGGCTTGAAACAACATGATGCCTCCGCTAGTGAATGCATTGTGTGCCGGTTCCCTGCCTATCTGCATCCTACTTGGGCTAAAAGCTACCCAACAGAATAAGTCGCCTTGACTACAGATTTGCAAAACAGGTCAAATCATTTTCTACAGAATAATTCAGACACTTTTCATGCTAACTATTACCGAGAGTAATACTGAGCTGGAAGGTTCTGTCACCTCAGGGCTCTGGGAAATTGACATAGCGTGTCAGTTCTTCAATGCCGCAATTACAATTTTAAGCTTGAGAAAACTTCCTTTCTCCTTCGTGTATTCAGAAGAAATATAAACAGTCTTGTTAGGTGTGACTCCATCACAATATTTAAATTTTCAGCATCTTTCATTTTTGCATCAAAGTCATCCATAACATTTTGCATTGAAATGTGATTGACAACAGCAGGAGGAAGACAGCATTTTTGGGGATTGATTCTTATTTTGGGTAATTGCACCACAAGATTATATTTTATGGTGATTGTTTTTGATTGCATTTTCCAAAGAACTCAGCATTCAATTACATTTTCTGCATGACTTTTGTTTCAAAAATTTATATAATTAACCTTTCAAAGTCTCAGAATGTTCCTTTTTATTAATGACATTTGACAGGTTGTTTTGTTCAATCTTTTCTTTATTTTTTTCATGTGATGTGGCCAGGGCCAACAAAAGTCTGCAAAGGGATATAGATAGTCTAAGTGAGTGGGCGAGGGTCTGACAGATAGAGTACAATGTTGGTCAATGTGAGGTCATCCATTTTGGTAGGAATAACAGCAAAATGGACTATTATTTAAATGGTAAAAAATTGCAGCATGCTGCTGTGCAGAGGGACCTGGGTGTCCTTGTGCATGAATCACAAAAAGTTGGTTTGCAAGCGCAGCAGGTAATTAAGAAGGCAAATGGAATTTTGTCCTTCATTGCTAGAGGGTTGGAGTTTAAGAACAGCCAGGTTATGTTGCAGCTGTACAAGGTGCTGGTGAGACCACACCTGGAGTACTGTGTACAGTTTTGGTCTCCTTACTTGAGAAAGGATATACTAGCTCTGGGAGGGGTACAGAGGAGATTCACTAAGTTGATTCCGGAGTTGAGACGGTTGGCTTGTGAAGACAGACGATGTAATCTGGGACTATGTTCACTGAAATTCAGATGAATGAGGGGAGATCTTTCAGAAGCATATAAGTTTATGAAGGGAATAGATAAGAAGTTGTTTCCACTGACAGGTCAAAGTAGAACTAGAGGGCACAGCCTCAAAATAAGGGGAGAAGCTTTAGGACTGAGTTAAGGAAGAGGGTGTGAATCTATGGAATTCCCTGCCCAGTGAAGCAGTTGAGGCTACCTCATTGAATATTTTTAAGGCAAAGCTAGATAATTTTTTGAACAGTAAAGGAATTAAAAGTTATGGTGAGCAGGTAAGTGGAGTTAAGTGCACAAAAAGATCAGCCATGATCTTATTGATTGGTGGAGGGGCCAGATGGCCTACTCTAGCTCCTAGTTCTTTTGTTCGTATTTTTTGTCCATCCATAATTGCCCTGAAGTTGAATGTCTTGCTGGGCAATTTCAGAGGCCTTACTTCCAGAGGCCCAGCATCTTAAGAGGCCAGTTAAGAGTCAACCACAGTGCTGTGGGTCTGGGGTCACGCTTAGGTCAAACCAGTTAAGGATGGCAGAATACCTTCCTTAATTAGTGGCCTAGATGTGTTTCCAATGGGGGTACCATAAGCATAGACATGGGTCAAGGGTGGAGGAGGAAAAACACAGTGTTAAGATGGCAATGCGGGCTCGTTTTGCTGTGTTGTTCTTTGTTCTTTGTTCAATTGACGATAGTTGTCGTGGTATTCCAGGTTTGTTTTGTATAGTTGAGGAAGTAGTCATATTGGATGTCAAGGTTAACAACCCATTCAATGGTTTCACCTGATGCCACCGGGAATCGATCTCTCAGGACAGGAGTTCAGTGTGTGTGTGCGATGGTCTGACTTGGGTGGCCGTAGTCACATTTTTAAGCTATTCCCTCTCTTCCCACTTGTGGCGAAGTAGCCACATCCTCCTTGGCCCATCCTCACGAGGTTGAAAGTTGCCCAAATTTTCTGAGGAAGGTTGAAACCTGGGCCTTCACCTCTTGGGCTCATTGCCAGGTTACGGTTGATGATGTTTGCCTTCAGCCAGGAGGTGAGCCATCAAGGGTAGGGCTGTTTGTTGCTCACATGTGGGATGCGTTCCAATAGGGACTTGTTTTCATTCATTCATGGATAGGGGGCATCCCTGACTGCATTTAAGAGTTAATTACATTGCTGTGGATATGTCAGTGCTCATGTAACCTGGTCACTGTATTTCCAGCTGGCTTCCTGAATAATTAGCACTAATTGGTGTGATGGTGATCCAAGTCAGTGATGGATTGTGGAGGCCAGCAACAACAGATCATGAAGTCTCACATGCTAAGTTTGCTCCTTGTTTCACTAATGCCACCCTAGATGTAATGGTAGGGCCTGTAAAGGCTCACAGGGTCAACGGGCCAACTCTCCTCCACTAACAGGAAGAAGAAACCAGGCTCTGAGGACACAACTGGAGATTGCTGAACAGGTCAACAAGGTGATTGTGCTGCCAAGCATCTGGATTCAATGTTGAAAGGAGTTAAATCACCTTCTGAGGGTGGAAAAGTGTGCACAGTGACACATTCACCTACACTCTGCTGTCTGTGTCACACTGAGGGAGAACGTAGCATGGCAATGCACCTAACCAGCACACCTTTCAGAACATGGAAGGAAACCGGAGCACCCGGAGCAAACCCTCGCAGATATGAGGCGAACGTGTATAATCCACACAGTCATCTAAACCAGGAATCTAACCCAGGTCCCTGGTGCTGTGAGGCAGCAGTGCTAACCACTGTGTCAAGTAGGCCTAGGTAGAGAATTAAAGGAGCAAGGCAGGAGGCAGAATGGTTCGGGAGGGAGTTCCAGTATTTGGGGCCTCTGTCACATGTATTAACATACAGTTTCTGCACAGTATTGCTATGCAGACAAAACATACCGTTCATAGAGAAGGAGAGGAGAGAGTGCAGAATGTAGTGTTACAGCCATAGCTAGGGTGTAGAGAAAGATCAAGTTAATGCAAGGTAGGTCCATTAAAAAGTCTGACAGCAGCAAGGAAGAAGCTGTTGGTACGGGATCTCAGGTTTTTGTATCTTTTTACTGATGGAAGAGGGTGGAAGAGAAAATGTCCAGGGTGTGTGAGGTCCTTAATTATGCTGGCTGCTTTCCCAAGGCAGTGGAAAGTGTAGATAGGGTCAATGGATGGGAGGCTGGTTTGCGTGATGGGCTTCGTTCACAACCCTTTGTTGTTTCTTGCAGTCTTGGACAGAGCAGGAGCCATACCAAGCTGTGATAAAACCAGAAATAATGTTTTCCATGTGTGTGTAAAAGTTGGTGAGAGTCGTAGCAGACATGCCAAATTTCCTTAGCTTCCTGAGAAAGTAAAGGTTATGGTGGGCTTTCTTAACTACACTGTTGGCATGGGAGGACCACGTTGGTGATCTGGACACCTAAAAACCTAAAGCTCTTGACCACTTCTACTTCATTCCCATTGATGTAGACAGGGAAATGTTGTCCACTGCTCTTCCTGAAGTCGATGACAATCTCCTTCATTTTGTTGACAGTGAGGGAGAGATTATTGTTGCCGCACCAATTCACCAGATTCTCTATTTCTTTCCTGTATTCTGACTCATCATTGTTTGAGATCTGACCCACTACAGTGGGGCAGTAAATTTGAAAATCTAGTTGGAGGGAATTTGGCCACACAGTCGTGGGTGTGGAAATTCAGGATTCAGATGCAGACGGAGGTGCCAAGCTCCAGGTCACAGAGATTGGGGATGAATTTCATTGGGATAATGGTGTTGAAGGCTAAGCTGTAGTCAATAAATAGGAGTCTGACATAAGTGTCTTTGTCACCTAGGTGTTCCAGAGTTAAGTGCAGGACTGGGGAGATGCTATCTGCTGTGGACCTGTTGTGGCAGTAGGCAAAATGCCACTAGATGACAGCCATTGAGGCACGCTGCCTGGCTTTTCTTAGCTACAAGGATAAAGGTCATCTTCTTGAAGCAGACTTCATATTATTGTAAAGAGAGGTTAAGAATATCTGCGGATATGCTCGCCAGCTGATCCGCGCATGATCTGCATGCTCGTTCCTGTACCCCATCCGGGAGCGTCGCTTACCATGGGGTGACTTTCGAGAAGGCTGCTCTGACATCTGCAACGGTGACCCCAGATACAGGTTCATCCAGGGCTTCCAGGGTGGAAGGCACGCTCTCACTGACCTCTCGCTCAAAACAGGCAGAGAATGCATTGAGCTCTCAGGAAGGGATACGTTGGATCCAGCGATTTTACATCCCTTCACCTTGCAGCCTATTAGGTCTTGCAGACCTTGCCATAGTTGGCAGGGATCTGTGTGGCTAGCCTGGGACTCTAGTTTGGTATGGTACTGTCTTTTGGAAACTTTGATGGCTTTCTGTAGATCATATCTGGCTTTCTTGTGTAGGTCAATGTCACCTGACTTGAATACCTCAGACCTGGATATCAGCAGGCAACAAATATCCTTGTTCATCTATGTTTCTAGTTGGGAGACACACAGATTCGCTTTTTTGGCACATAGTCTTCTACACACTTACTAAAGAAGTCAGTTACTGTAGTGGCATAATCATTCAAGCTGGTCACAGTCTACAGACTCTAAGCAGTCCTGTAGGAGATTATCTAATTCCTCACACCATGACTTTCTTTGATATATTGTCTGGTTTCAGTTTTTGCTTGTAAGCCGGGAGCAGGAGCACAGCCCGTGGTCTGATTTGCCAAAGTGTGGGAGGGTGATAGAGCAGCTGGCATGTTTGAATCTAGGATGTTTGAGCCTCTGAGGCGGAAGAGAGCAGAGATCTCAGAGGGTGTGAGAGGTGAACGTTAAAGGGACAGGGAGAGCCAGAGAGCGATTCGAGAATGAAAATTTTAAAACTGATACTGTCCCGGAGCAGGAGACATTATAGGTCAGGAAGCAGCGAGGTGACATATCACTTGTAGATCATAGAACAAAACTTGGAAGCACTGTGAACTGTGAGGAGGGTAGTGTAGAACTTTAAATGGAGGGAAATGGTATCATTGTTGTAAAATTATTGGATTAGTAATCCAGTGGCCTCGGCTGATGGTCTTTTAGCAGGGTGGAGGGACACGTTCAAATCTCACCATCGAGTCTGCATTGACAATAACTACCAATAAACCCGCGCTAACCTCATTTTCCTGCACTTGCCCCATATCCTTGAACATTATAACGTTTCAAGTGTTCATCCAAATATTTTTTAAAGGTTGTAAGGTTTCCAGCCTCCACTGCCTTTCCAGGCAGTACAGATTCCAGATTCCCATCACTCTCTGAGTCAAAAACCATTTTCACAAATCCCACCTGAGTCTCCTGGCCCTCACCCTAAAACAATGCCCCCTCGTGATTGACCCCTCAACGAAGGGGATCAGCAGCTTCCTACTCACGCCTTCCATGTCCCTCATAACCTTACACACCTCAATCATATCTCCCT
Organism: Carcharhinus amblyrhynchos; assembly: GCF_965287045.1. NCBI lineage: Eukaryota > Metazoa > Chordata > Chondrichthyes > Carcharhiniformes > Carcharhinidae > Carcharhinus > Carcharhinus amblyrhynchos. The sequence continues at coordinate 17,174,569 of NC_137324.1, forward strand.
CCCCCACTCCAGTCTTCCTTGCCCTAAAGAAAACAACCCAAGCCTATCCAGCCTCACTTCATATGTTCCCAGTTTACATCCTGGTGAACCTTCTCTGTACACTGTCCAGTGCAATCACACCCTTCCCATAGTGAAGCGACCAGGACTGTACACAGTACTCGGGCTGTGGCCTAGCCAATGCTCTGTACAACGCCAACATTACTCTGTGCTACAACTGATACTAGCTTTATATTCCAGATTTATTAACTGAATTCAAATACCACCAGCTGCCACAGTGGGATTTGAACCCAGAGCATTAGCCTGGGCCTCAGGCTCACCAGTCCAGTCACAATACCGCAACACCACACCTCCCTTACTGACAAAATAACTGCACAAAATATCTAAAATTAACGGCACAGAGTTTGATCATTTTAAAATGGATACTCACTACTCAGTGTCTCATGAGATTGACTCAGTGACTCTCAGTTTTTGATCATCAGCTGATACTTGGGAGGTACTGCTTTTGCATGAGGTATTAAGCCAAGGCCCTTTCTGCTTTCTCAGGTAAAGTTGGGTGGCACGGTGGCACACTGGTTAGCACTGCTGCCTCACAGCGCCAGGGATCCAGGGTTGATTCCAGCCTCAGTTGACTGTCTGTGTGGAGTTTGCACGTTCTGCCCGTGCTCCAGAGATGTGTGGGTTGGGTGTATTAGCCATGCTAAGTTGCCCCTTAGTGTAAGGGGAACTAGCAGTGTAAATACATGGGGTTACGAGGATAGGGTCTGAGCGGGATTGTTGTTGGTGCAGGCTCAATGGGCCAAATAGTCTCTTTTTGTACTGTCGGGGCTCTATGATTCTAAGTTAAAGATCCTGTGGTGCTATTTGAAAGAACAGTGGAAGTCTCTCTTGTGCTTGGTCAATTTTTACCCCTGAATCAACAACTAAAAACAGAGGATCTGGTTGTTATTCTGCTATTGTGCATGGGAGTTCTTCATTGATTATACAGCGTTTTTGAACATCGGGTTTGTGAAAGGTGTGATATAAGTATAATGCCTCTATGTTAGGATCATCAGATTAATGTCACATGAACATGATATGCCAAAGCATACAAGGTTATGACCCAAGTGCTGGGCAACAGGATTAGAATAATTAGGTGGTTTATCATTGACTGGCACAGACGTGATGGGCCAAAAGGCCTCTTGCTGCACTGCATACGTCTATGACTCTATAACATATCATGAAATGGGCGACATTGTTACCTAGCACTTGTAGCTTGTAAGTCCCAGGAAGTTCCACGGAGCCAATTAAAATAACGGTACAATCTTCAGACAAAATAATTCAACTTTTTTCTCCCTTCCCCTCCGCTCACGAATAATGTTTAATCACTCCTCTGCACTTAAGTATAATTACTTGTAATCAGGCTCCACGATGTGATTATAAAATCTGCCAAGAATAGTTTCTACATTGATGCATTTCTTTGGGTTTCACAGGCTCCGTCAGAAAGACATCACTAATTAGGAGACAACATGTACCAGTGAAAGAAATGCTAATGTACGTAGCTGGAAGTATGCTGGAGAAACTTGTCACTGCATTGTAAACTGATCTGAATCTCCGGTCTGCATAAAGGTCAGGTTTGAACCTTAAATAATATTCAAATGCTAATTCTCTCAGTGCTTATTATCGATCATTGCTCACATCTCAAGAAGGCCTTGCACCAATTGGGGCAGCACAGTGGTTAGCAATGCTGCTCCACGGCACCAGGGACGTGGGTTCAATTCCCAGCTTGATCACTGACTGTGTGGAGTCTGCATGTTATCCCCGCGTCTGTGTGGGTTTCCTTTAGGTGCTCCAGTTTTCTCCCACAGTCCAAAAATGTGCAGGTTAGGTGGATTGGTCATGCTGAATTGTCCCTTAGTGTCAGGGGGATTAGAAGGCTAAATATGTGGGGTTGCGGGATAGAGTTCTGATGGGACTGTTGTCAGTGCAGATGGGCTGAATGGTCTCCTTCTGCACTGTAGGAATTCTATGAAATTCCCAAGCTGCAAAAATGCTTGCTTGCTGGAATTTTTCCTCCCACTTTGTCTCCCACCATTCCCACTTAAACATCCTCCTGTCTCCTGTAGATTCCTGAAGTCCAGGTCACACTGGGATACATACTGATAAATGCTGCCACCAAAGTGGCTATTGTTAAGGTTTTCCCATTAAGACTGGTCAGTTTGCATCCTCAAGGGCGGAGGTTTAAAATCATCCAGAATCTGTAAGAATTGATGAATCTTCTGGCATGATACTGCTGCGGGAGACAAAGCAATAGAGGCATTAACCAGAAGTTTCATATTCGCACAACAATTAAGGGATGGCAAACAAAGGCTCTTTGACTGAGTCATAAGAAATGGGAGGAGTAGGCCATTCGGCCCATCAGGCCTGCTCCGTCATTCTGTAAGACTGTGGTTGGTCTGATTGGCCTTAACTTCGCATTCCCGCCTACTCTCCATAACCTTTGACCCTCTGGTCAATCCCAAATCTGTCTCACTCAGCCTGGAATCTCCTCAATGACCCAGCCTCCAATGTTCCTTGGGTATGGGGATTCCAAAGATCAGTAACCCTGCCTCCTCGTCTCCATCTTAAATAGGACACCGCTTATTTTGGAACTGTGTTCCCCAGCAGACCAGGCAGCATCTGTGGAGAGAGACATGGGGCGGGGTGTTCCAGCCACACTCACCCCCAAAGCCAGAAAATCCTACCCGAGGTCAACCGACCTTTGCATGACCTTGTGTCCCACCTGCTGCAATTCGTGTGGCGGGTGGGATGGGATAATTCCACCCATAGAGTTAAAGGTAAGTTAACTTGGTTTCTACCTCACAGACGCTTCCAGAGTTTGCCCAGCATTTTCTGTTTTTCTTTCAGAATTCCAGAACCCACTGTGATTTTCTTTTGTTAAATCTCCTTAGGGGTAAATGTTCAAGGAGTAAAATCACCAAACGTAATAGCTTCTCCTTTGGGTCTGTCCAACTTTGCCAGACGGTTGACTCCCGTGTTGGTCAAAAATCTATCCAACTCTGTCTTGAATAAATTTAATAAGTCACTAGACTTAGTCCAGAAACTCAGTTAATATTCTGTGGACCTGGGTTCGAATCCCACCACAGCAGATAGTGGAATTTGAATACAATTGAAAAGAAATCTACAATTAAGAATCCGCTGATGACCATGAAACTATTGTCGATTGGTGTTAAAACCGATCTGGTTCATTAATGTCCTTTCAGGAAGGAAATCTGCCCTCCTACCTGGTTCGGACTAAATGCGACTTCAGAGCCACAGCATAAGACTATAAGACATAGGGGCAGAATTAGGCCACTTGGCCCATCGAGTCTGCTCTGCCGCCATTCAATTATGGCTGATATTTTTCTCAGCCCCATTAGAATCATAGAACTCTACAGTGCAGAAAGAGGCCCTTCGGCCCATCGAGTCTGCACCAACCACAATCCCACCCAGGCCCTATCCCCATATCCCTACATATTTTACCTGCTAATCCCTCTAACCTAAGCATCGTAGTACACTAAGGCACAATTTTAGCATGGCCAATCAACCTAACCCGCACATCTTTGGACTGTGGGAGGAAAGTGGAGCACCCGGAGGAAACCCACACAGACACGAGGAGAATGTGCAAACTCCACACAGACAGTGACCCAAGTCGGGAATCAAACCCAGGTCCCTGGAGCTGTGAAGCAGCAGTGCTAACCACTGTGCTACCGTGCCGCCCTTTCCCCTGCCTTTTTCCCATAAGGCCCAATCCCCTTATTAATCAAGACCCTGTCTATCTCTGTCTTAAAGACACTCAATGACCTGGCCTCCACAGCCTTCTGCAACAAAGATTTCCACAGATTCACCACTCTCTGGCTGAAGAAATTCCTCCTCATCTTTGTTTTAAAGGGTTGTCCCTTTAGCACGAGGTTGTTCTCTCTGGTTCTAGATTTTCCTACTAGTGGAAACATCCTCTAGATGTGCACTCTATCCAGACTCACAGTAGCATTGTTCTCCTCGATGTAAGTTTCAATAAGAGCCCCACTCATCCTTCTAAATGCCAAAGAGTACAGACACAGAGTCCTCGACCATTCCTTATACGACAAACTCTTCATTCCAAGGATCATTCTTGTTAACCTATTCTGGACCCTTTCCAATGCCAGCACATTCTTCCTTAGATATGGGACCCAAAACTCCTCACTACACTCCAAATGGGGTCTGACCAGAGCCATATACAGCCTCAGGAGTAAATCTCTGCTCTTGTATTCTAGCCCTCTCGACATGAATGCTAACATTTCGTTTGTCTTCCTAACTGTCAACTGAACCTGCACACTAATCTTAAGAGAATCTTGAATGATGATTCCCAAGTCCCTTTGTGTTTCTGATTTCTTAAGCATTTCCCACTTAGAAAATAGTCTATGTCTCCATTCCTCTTTCCAAAGTGCATAACCTCACGCTTTTCCACATTGTATTCCATCTGCCACTTCTTTGCCCACTCTCCTAACCTGTTCAAGTCCTACTGCAGCCCCCCTGCTTCCTCAGTGCTACCTGTCCCTCTTCATAACTTTGTAATTTCTGCAAACTTAGCAACAGTGTCCTCAGTTCCTCCCTCCAAATCATTAATAAATAACGTAAAAAGTTGTGATCCCAGCACTGACCCCTGAGGCACACCAATAGTCGACGACTGCCGTCCTGAGAAAGACCCGTTTATCCCCACTTTGTGCCTTCTGCCAGTCTGCCAATCCTCTATCTATGCCAGGATCTTACCCTTAATAACATGGGCACTTAACTGTCTCCTTTGCGGCACCTTGTCAAAGACCTTCTGGAAATCTAAATAAATTACGTCCACTGGTTCTCCTTTATTTAACTTTCTTGTTATCTCCTCAAAGAACTCTAACAGATTTGTCAGACATGACCTCCCCTTGATGCAGCCACGCTGACCCAGTCCTACTTTATCGTGCACTTCCAAGTACCTCACGATCTCATCTTTAATAATGGACACTAAAAGCTTGCCAATGACCGAAGAAAGGCTAACTGGCCTATAATTTCCCGTCTGCTGCCTCCATCCCTTCTTAAATAGCAGCGTTACATCAGTAATGTGGTTGACTCTCAACTGCCTTCGGGCAGCTAAGGATGGGCAATAAATGCTGGCCAGCCAGCAATGCCCACGTCCCATGAATGAATAATAACAAAAAGAGCCCAATCTCCCCCAATTTCTGGAACAGAAATCCTCATACTAACAAAACACAGAGAAAATAATTCCCCTCATCTCAGTTTCAAAAAAAGATCTCATCACAAACTGGTCCCCTGGTTCTGGTCTCTCCTGATGTGGATGTGCCGGCGTTGGACTGGCGTAAACACAGTAAAAAGTCTGACAACACCAGGTTTTAGTCCAACCTATTTATTTGATAATATACTCACAAGTGAGTATATTATCAAATAAATAGGTTGGACTAAAATCTGGTCTCTCCCACAGGATGAACCATGCTCCCGTTATCTGTCAAACCTTCTCAGGATCTTGTGTGTTTCAAGAATATCACCACTCATTCTACTAATCTCCAATGGGTTTTGGCCCAACCTGTTCAACCTTTCTTAGTGGTAGGGGATGAGGATATGGCTAAGGTATTGAATAACTTTTTTGTTTCTGTCTTCACGGAGGAGGACGTGAGTAATTTGCCGGGTGTTAGCGATGGAAAGGTGGTAGGACTGGAGGGTCTTAATGACATTACTGTTACTAGAGAGGCGGTGCTCGACAGACTGGAGGGGCTGATTGTGGACAAGTCCCCAGGACCGGATGGAATGCATCCGAGGGTTCTGAAAGAAATGGTGGAGGTTATAGTGGATGCCTTGGTGGTTATTTTCCAGACGTCGCTGGATTCCGGGGAAGTGCCGGAAGATTGGAAAACGGCTAATGTTACGCCGTTGTTTAAGAAGGGTGCCAGGCAAAAGGCGGGGAATTATAGGCCGGTTAGTTTAACGTCTGTGGTGGGTAAAATGTTAGAATCTGTCATTAAGGAGGAAATTGCGAGGCATCTTGAAGGGAATTGCTTGATAGAGCAGACGCAGCACGGTTTCATTAAAGGGAAGTCGTGTCTGACAAATTTACTGGAGTTCTATGAGGATGTGTCTAGGGCGGTGGATAGAGGAGAGCCGGTGGATGTGGTCTTTCTTGATTTTCAGAAGGCATTTGACAAAGTACCTCACAAAAGGTTATTGCAGAAGGTCGAGGGACATGGAGTTGGGGGTAGGGCGTTAGCGTGGATAGAGGATTGGTTGTCAAATAGGAGGCAGAGAGTGGGGGTGAATGGGTGCTATTCGGATTGGCGGATGGTGACTAGTGGAGTGCCTCAGGGGTCGGTGCTGGGGCCTCAGCTTTTTACCATTTATATAGATGATCTGGAGGAGGGAACCGAGTGTAGGGTGTCGAAATTTGCTGATGACACCAAGATAGGGGGAACGGCAAATTGTGTGGAGGGTGTGGAGAGTCTGCAGAAGGATCTAGATAGGCTGGGCGAATGGGCCAGGAAATGGCAAATGGAATTTAATATTGGCAAGTGTGAGGTGGTCCACTTTGGTAGGAAGAATGGTAGGAAGGACTATTACTTACGTGGCGAAAAACTGCAGCAGGCGACGGTGCAGAGGGACCTCGGGGTCCTTGTGCATGAGTCGCAAAAACCCAGCTTGCAGGTGCAGCAGGTGGTCAGGAAGGCGAATGGGATGCTGGCCTTCATAGCGAGGGGGATTGAATATAAAAGTAGGGAGGTCTTGCTGCAGCTGTATAGGGCATTGGTGAGGCCGCAGCTGGAGTACTGTGTGCAGTTTTGGGCGCCGCACCTGCACAAAGATATTTTGGCCTTGGAGGGAGTGCAGAGGAGGTTTACTAGGCTGATACCGGAGTTGAGGGGGTTGAGCTATGAGGAAAGGTTGAATAAACTGGGCTTGTACTCGTTAGAGTTTAGAAGAATGAGGGGAGATCTCATTGAGACTTATAAGATGATGAATGGGATGGATAAGATAGAGTTGGAGAGACTCTTCCCGCTCAAAAAAGACAGTAGGACTAGGGGGCACAGCCTCAAGATAAAAGGGGGGCGGTTTAGAACGGAGTTGAGGAGGAACTTCTTCACTCAAAGGGTGGTGAATCTCTGGAATTCTCTGCCTGTTGAAGTGGTGGAGGCTGCCTCGCTGAATATTTTTAAGACGCGGGTTGATGGGTTTTTGATAAGAGAGGGGATTAAGGGTTATGGGGAGAGGGCGGGAATGTGGAACTGAGCAGCGACAGATCAGCCATGATCTTATTGAATGGCAGGGCAGGCTCGAAGGGCTAGATGGCCTACTCCTGCTCCTATTTCTTATGTTCTTATGTTCTTATGTAGAACAAAGAACAAAGGAAAGTACAGTACAGGAACAGGCCCTTCAGCCCTCCAAGCCTGTGCCGATCATGATACCTTAACAAAACCAAAAACTTTTGCCCTTAGTCAGTATCCCTCTATTCCTTCCCTATTCATGCACCCATCCAGATGCCTCTTAAATGTTGCTAACGTGTCTGCTTCCACCACCTCCTCTGGCAGCGCGTTCCAGGCACCTACCACTCTCTGTGTGAAAATCTTCCCCAACACATCACCCTTAAATTTTCCCCCTCTCTCCTTGATTCTGTGCCCCCTTGTAATTGGCACTTCTGCCCTGGGAAAAAGCTTCTGACTATTCATCCTGTCTACACCTCTCATAATTTTGTAGACCTCTATCAGGTCTCCCCTCAGCTTCTGTCTTTCCAGTGAAAACAATCCTATTTTATTCAAGCCCTCCTCATAGCCAACACCCTCAACACCAGGCAACATCCTGGTGAATGCACTTTGCACTCTCTCCAAAGCTTTCAAAGATTAATCCCCTCAAGACCAGGAATGGAGCTGCTAAATGCCCTGAGATGTTCTACGAATGCTGAAGGCGCTATCTAAATGCGAGTTATGGCAGGTTGGCAATGGCTAAGCCAGCAAAGACACAGCAGCAGATCATGACGTGGCTTCATTTCCACTTGCAGATGGCCAAGCAGGGGCTCTTGGGAGTTTTTACACACTTTGCCTTTGTTCAAAATGGTCACCAACACATCGGAAACACGTCTCTCATTGCAGCTCGAAACGAGAACGCTTCTTTTTAAGTAAAATTAAGCTTGGCAATTTTAAATAAAGCATACACTTCCTCAACAATAAAGCAACAGCTGACAGCTGCCTGCCCAATCTGCCTGACGGAAAGTGAGAAACCACTCTGAACCGCGTTCCTGCTGTGAGAATAAAGATGAATTGATGCGAGGAGCTCAATCTGAGGGAATTGAATGAACTGTCTCGGAACCGCAGTTTTCTTTTCACTGACAGTAACAAAGGTTTCCAGCTGTGTCAGTTCTTAAAAAAATATTTTAAGCTCTTTTTTTATTGTGAAAAAGTGAATCATAGAATTCCAACAACACAGAAGGAGGCCACTCAGTCCCTCGAGTCTGCACCGGCTGTGATCCCACCCAGGCCCTACAATCCCATTCATTACCCTAGCTTGTCTCCCTGACACTGGGGGGCAATTTAGCATGGCCAACTCATCTAACCCGCACATCTTTGAAGCGTGGGAGGAAACAGGAGCAAACCCGTGCAGATACAGGGAGAACGTGCAAACTCCACACAGTCAGTGACCCAAGCTGAGAATCGAACCCCGGGTCCCTGGCGCTGTGAGGCAGCAGTGCTAACCACTGTGCCATTGTGCCACCCCTGCGACGTGATGTTAAGCTGCACAGAACAAGGTCGCAGGCTCCTCCATCCAGTGTATGTATTGAGTCAAATCAGCCAAATTCTCAATTGGCCTCAGCTCTCTGAATTGGATTCAGGGGAAGAAAGGGGCAGCGGATGGAAAAGTGTGTGTGTGCACATATGTGCATGCACGTGTGTGCATGCGTGTGCGTGTGCGTGAGGTGACAAATCAATTAGCAATCCTGCTCTTGATGTCTGCCCAGTGAGAATGAGAGCCAAAATCAATCAGATTATCCATCAATATCCTCCGTAGAGCCTCACACATTTGATGCGGCATTAGTGGACACCAGGTATCTATGGAAACACAACCCCAGTCTGATCCAAAGATTTCACGAGAAGGCACGGTAAGAAATCTCACAACACCAGGTTAAAGTTCAGCAGGTTCACTCGGAATCAGGAACTTTCGGAGTGCTGCTCCTTTATCTAGTGAGACTCTAATGTGTCTGTGCGGACTCGATGGGCCGAAGGGCCTCTTTCTGCTCTGGTTCTACGAATCCATGCAACATCATGATATTCAAGGACATGAGCTGGAAAATGGGATTGGCGCGGCTTTAATGGTAGTTATTGTCGGAGCAGACTCGATTGGCCAAAGGGCTTTCGCTGCACTGTACAAGTCTATGGTTCTATGACTGTATGTAATATAATTGGTGCCCACACTATATGAAGAAAACCTTTCTGGCATTTACCAAGTTAAATGTCAAACTCAAGCACTGAAGTTAGTTTGTTATAATGCACTGTACATGCCTGTACTTATGAGATGCGAATTTAATTTCGCAGTCTTTAATAAGACACATTTATTTGCTGTTCTTTAATGACACGTGGTTTGCAGTGACAGCATTTTGTGTGACACTCTGTAACTCTGTTACATAACCCTGCTGTGTACCCAGTGACAAGCAATATATTTAATCTTAGATAATGACTGCATAGATTTACAAAAATTGTTTTCTGTGGGTGCTTCTTTTGACATAGTATGATGATAAGCTAGGTGTAAGAACTCCAAAGCAAGGTGTCTTGTGCTATTTAGTGTTTATTGTTCGGAATTTTCATCCATAATATTTGATTCCTTGGCACTGCTGTACGTGTGTGCATAAATGATTAGCTAAAAGGTGTCAGAATAAATACAGGAGCAGCGAGAAATCTATGGGTGGAGCCAGAAAACATCGGTAGAGTGTTCTGTTTACCAGATAGAGTTTGGTTCTATAGCTGACCGCATTGGAAGTGGCAGAGATTGGTTGAATGGCAAACTGTAACCATTCAAAATGAGAAAGCTTCCATCTTTCCAGTGAAAACAATCCGAGCTTATTCAATCTCTCCTCATAGCCAACTCCCTCGAGACCAGGCAACATCCTGGTGAACCTTCTTTGCATTCTCTCCAAAGTGAATGCAGTGAAACACAGACCTGGTGAACCTGACTGAAAGGGATTTAATCCAACAGTGTGTGAACACATGACACGTGAAATTGTCAATTCCATTGTGACGCTGAATGAAGAACAAGAATTAGAGGGCGAATCAAAGTAAAATATTTGAAAATACCCCATCACGGTGGTTATTACTACTGTCTCCCAGTGCCCGGGACCCGGGTACGATTCTCGGCTTAGGTCACTGCGTGGAGTTTGCACACTCTCCCCATGACTGCGTGGGCTTCCTTCCTGTTTCCTCCCACAGTCCAAAGGTGTGCGAGTTAGGTGGATCGGCCATGCTAAATTGCCCCATTGTGACGAGGCGACTACCTAGAGTAAATGCATGAGGTTATGGGATGGGCTTGGGTGGGATTTTGGTCAGTGCGGACCCAATGGGCCGAATGCCCTCCTTCTGCACTATAGGATTCTATGATTCTATGAAAATGTTTGCTGAATCAATCTAGTTTCTGAGCTTCAAACAGGACTTTACTGGTACCTGTTCAGAAGGACGCAACAGTCACAATAATAAATCAGATACTGGTTGGGCAATTTACGTTAATTGTCACCTATTTCAAAGTATCCACCTCATAATGTACTCAGAATTAACAGGTCTCTGGGATTGTTGGTGTGCTAATCGGAGGGGAGGGGATTGTGTGAAGGGTGGAGGTGTGTGAGGAGGGGGGATGGGGTTTGACAGCCAGCAGCTGTTGGGAAGAGAACGGATTTTGACTGGGAGTTGAGCAGTAGCTGAGAGAAACAGTTGGGCTGGTCAGGTAGCTTTATATAAAGGCACATCAGGAGCAGCTGGGAACCACTGGCCAAAGATGTTTCTGGCTCGATTAGATGACTGATTCAAACTTCATCTCCTTCCAGCTGTTTCCAGGAGACTACCTGAACAAAGAAAATACAGCACTGAAACAGACCCTTCAGCCCTCCAAGCCTGTGCCCATCATGATGCCTTAACTAAACTACAAAATAAACCTGCCCTTACTCGATCCATATCCCTCTATTCCCTCTCTATCCAGATTCCTCTTAAATGTTACTAATGTGCCTGCTTCCACCACCCCCTCTGACAGTGCATTCCAGGCACCCACCACTCTCTGCATGAAAAACTTCCCCCGCATTTCTCCCTTAAACTTCCCTCTGCTCACCTTGAAGCTGTGCCCCCTTGAAATTGACTCTTCCCCCCTGGGGGAAAACCTCTGACTATCCACCCTGTCTATGCTTCTCATAATTTTGTAGATCTTTATCAGGTCTCCCCTCAGACTCTGTCTTTCCAGTGAAAACAGTCCTAGTTTATTCAACCTGTCCTCATAGCCAACACTCTTGAGACCAGGGAACATCCTGGTGAACCTTCTGTGCATTCTCACCAAGATTTACACACAACTAACTTCAAATCAGCTCAATGCCTCTCCTTACATTTCCTTTCTCCTTTCATAGAAGCCCTACAGTGCAGAAGGAGACCAGTTGGCCCATCACGTCTGCACCAACTCTCTGTGACAGTACCTTACGCCCTTTCCCCTGCCATATCCCTGTAACCCCATGCATTTACCATGGCTAACCCACCTAACCTGCACATCTTAGGACACTAAGGGGCAATTTACCTTGGCCAACCCACCTAAGCTGCACATCTTTGGAGTGTGGGAGAAAACCGGAGCACCCAGAGTAAAACCACGGGGAGAATGTGCAGACACCACGCAGACAGTGACCCAAGGCCAGAATTGAATCCAGATCCCTGGTGCAGTGAGGCAGCAGTGCCACCGTGCTCTTCAATTCAATGGTCCTCACCACTTATTTGAACTTAACATTTCCAAAATATAAAAATCTCTAATATCTTTCCTATTGCCCCCAATTTTGGGGTCAATTAAAAATTAATAATCTTCCTGTTTACTTAGACAACGTGCTGTAAAAGTCTTTAAATCCTACTAAAGCCTGGTGAACTGGTGCGGTGACAATAATCTCTCCCTCAATGTCAACAAAACAACGGAGATAGTCATCAACTTCAGAAAGCGTCTTGGAGAACATGGTCCTGTCTACATCAATGGGACAAAGAACAAAGAAAAGAACAAAGAAAATTACAGCACAGGAAGAGGCCCTTCGGCCCTCCAAGCCTACAGTGACCATGCTGCCTGAATAAACCAAAATCCCCCACTCTTCTGGGGACTATATTCTTCTATTCCCATCCTATTCATATATTTGTCCAGACCGCACCCCTCCCCTTAAAACTCACTATCTTATCTGCTTCCATTAACTCCCCTGGCAGCGAGTTCCAGGCACCCACCACCCTCAGTAGCACAGTAGTTAGCACTGCTGCTTCACAGCTCGGGGGACCAGGGTTCGATTCCCAGCTTGGGTCACTGTCTGTCTTGAGTTTGCACATTCACTCTGTGTCTGCACGGGTTTCCTCTGGGCGCTCCGGTTTCCTCCCATGGGTGCAAGTCAGGTTGATTGGCCATGCTAAAATTGCCCTTTGTGTCCTGATGTGTAGATTAGTAGGTAAATGTGTAGGGATAAGGGGGTAGGACCTGGGCGGAATTGTGGTTGGTGCAGACTCGATGAGCCAGATGCTTCTCCCTGCACTGTAGGGTTCTATGATTCTCTGTGAAAAAAACTTGGTACAAAGCAGAAATGATCAAGAACTTCAAGGTTCCACATTGATGTTATAGTTAAGAAAGCCCAAGAAATGCCTCAGAACCGCCTACTTTCTCAGGAAACTAAAGAAATTTGGCAAGACTGCTATGAGTCTCTCCAACTTTTACAAATCGACCAGAGAAAGCATTCTTTCTGGATGTATTACAGCTATTACGGCTCTTGCACTGCCCAAGACCGCAATAAACTACAAAGGGTCCTGAACAAAGCCCAGGCCATCTCTCAAACCAACCTCCCATCCATTGACTCTGTATGCACTTTTCACTGCCTCGGAAAAGCAGCCAGCATAATTAAGGACCCCACGCACCCCGAACATTCTCTCTTTCACCTTTGTCAGGAAAAAGATACAAAAGTTTGAGGTCACGTACCAAACAACTCAAGAACAGCTTCTTCCCTGCTGCTGTCACACTTACCTTGCATTAAGTAGGTCTTTGTCTCCACCCTCGCTACTGATGTAACGCTATATTCTGCATCCTCTCCTTTCCTTCTCTGTGAACCATCTGCTTTATCTGTATAGCACGTAAGAAACAATACTTCTCATTATATGTTAATACATGTGACAATAATAAATGAAATCAGTTTCCTGAACAGGATAACACAATACTCCCCGAAAATATTTTTAAAAAAATGACACCCACTCGCACAAGATCCAAAGCAGAATTCATGGGAAGAAAGCTGGAACATGTTCTCAACAATTTTGAATTCCAAGAAAGAGCAGATACATCTTTCCAACCTGTCATTTTCCAAGAAATCCAAGAAGCTGATGAACAGTTCTGGTCTATTGAGTTGAAAGTCCAAGGATACAGAACAGAATTTAATCTGTGACACTGAGGTAGGAATCTATATTTTAATCAGACAAATTAGTCTGGCTTCAGAACAGGCTTAAAGAGGTAAAAATCCAACCATCTGACCTCATGCTCCAAGGGCCAGGAGGCAAAGACCTCATAGTGAAGGGTCAAGTCGCTAAAACCCTGAGACATGAAGATAAAAAATCACTTTATATTTTACAGAACCAGCAAATTTCTTCGCTTCGTAGGTCAGTGTGTTTGGGCAATTTAGCATCTAACCTGCACATCTTTTACTGTGGGAGGAAGCTGGAAGAAACCTTCACAGACATGGTGAGAATGTGCAGATCCCACACAGACGGTGACCCAAGCCAGGAATCGAGCTCAGGTCCCTGGCACTGTGAGGCAGCAGTGCTAACCACTGTGCTACTAGTGCTTCGTTGAATAGGTTTCACAATCTTTACAGTCAGGTGACTGTAAAGGTCACAACACCCAGGCATCAGGTGCTATTATCCCACTCCACCAATGTGTTGCCTTTCCAAGAGAAGATACGAGAACTCATACATCCGACAGGTCTTCCAAGAAATCCCAGTACACTGTTAAAGATTAAAACCCTTTACGACAGTGACTTGGTGAGTGGGAAGGGTGGGAATAAAACTGGAAACAGTACAGGATTTTGACAGACATTGGAAATGTGAATAAATATTCACATATCCTGAGAATTCTGCAGCAAATAACTCATCTCCTGACTTGCCACAGCCTGTCCACCAACTATAAGGCACAAATCAGTAGTGTGATGAATACTCTCTACTTGCTCGGATGAGTGCAGCTCCAACAACGCTGAAGAAGAAGCTTGACACCATCCAGGGCAAAGTAACCCACGTAATTGGCACCCTGTTTATCAACTTAAATATTCACTCCTCCTGCCACTGACACACAGTGCAGCTGTGTCTCTACAAGATCTCTACAAGATGTACCATAGGAACCCATCAAGGCTCCTTCAACCACACCTTCCAATCCCACTGCCTCTAGCACAAGAGCAGCAGAAGATGGGGACACCACCACCTGCAAGACCCCCACCCAAACTGACACCATCCTGCCTTGGAATTGTATTGCAGTTCCTTCACTGTTGCTGGGTCAAAGTTGCGGAACTTGCTTCCTAATGGCACCACAGGTGTACCTACACCTACATGAGCTACAGTGGTTCAGGTATGCAGCTCACAATCACCTTTGAGGGCAATTAAAGGTTAGGCAAACAATGCTGGCCCAGCCAGCGATGCCAACATCCCATGAGTGAATAGAAAAATTACTGTGTCTAGGGCCTTGCTGTGTACAAACTAACTGCTGCATTTCCTACAACATGTTAATGAGATATTATGTTGAACACAAAGGACAGAAGAAAGCTGTGAGGGTGAGAATCTCAGTACAGAAACACAATCGTTCCTCCCCTTCACAACCAAGAGGGATTCAGTATGGGAGCTCCAGCAACCAGGATTGGGTGATTTAACACATTCCTAGGGAAGATTAAAGCCATAAATAAACTGCACCTTCAGTCAGATGGTGCTGTGGGGATTAAAGACGAGTGAAAGAGAAAAAAGGGTCCCCAAGGTACTGAGAAAATGCTGCACTGTTGGAGGTGCTCTTTCAGATGTGACATTAAACTGAAGCCCCATCTGTCTGCTCTGCTGGATGTAACAGATGATGTGGAAATGCCGGCATTGGACTGGGGTAAACACAGTAAGAAGTCTCACAACACCAGGTTAAAATCCAACAGGTTTATTTGGTAGCAAAAGCCACTAGCTTTCATAAGAACATAAGAACATAAGAAATAGGAGCAGGAGTAGGCCATCTAGCCCTTCGAGCCTGCCCCGCCATTCAATAAG
The DNA here is from genome assembly GCF_965287045.1 of Carcharhinus amblyrhynchos. Classification (NCBI taxonomy): domain Eukaryota; kingdom Metazoa; phylum Chordata; class Chondrichthyes; order Carcharhiniformes; family Carcharhinidae; genus Carcharhinus; species Carcharhinus amblyrhynchos. Next base: position 17,190,069 of record NC_137324.1, read on the forward strand.
ATCATGGCTGATCTGTCATTGCTCAGTTCCACTTTCCGGCCCTCTCCCCATAACCCTTAATCCCCTCTCTTATCAAAAACCCATCAACCCGCTTCTTGAAAATATTTAGCGAGGCAGCCTCCACCACTTCAACGGGTAGAGAATTCCAGAGATTCACCACCCTTTGAGTGAAGAAGTTCCTCCTCAACTCCGTTCTAAACCGCCCCCCCTTTATCTTGAGGCTGTGCCCCCTAGTCCTAGTGTCTTTTTTGAGCGGGAAGAGTCTCTCCACCTCTATCCTATCCATCCCATTCATCATCTTATACGTCTCAATGAGATCTCCCCTCATTCTTCTAAACTCCAACGAGTACAAGCCTAGTTTATTCAGCCTCTCCTCATAGCTCAACCCCCTCAACTCCGGTATCAGCCTAGTAAACCTCCTCTGCACCAAGGCCAAAATATCTTTGCGCAGGTGCGGCGCCCAAAACTGCACACAGTACTCCAGCTGCGGCCTCACCAATGCCCTATACAGCTGCAGCAAGACCTCCCTACTTTTATATTCAATCCCCTTCGCTATGAAGGCCGGAGCGCTGCTCCTTCATCCAGTAAGTCGGAGTCTGTTCACAAACAGGGCATATAAAGACACAAACTCAATTTACAAAATAATAGTTGGAATGTGAGTTTTCAAGTCTTAAAGGTCCAGACAATGTGAGTGAAGAGAGTGTTAAGCACAGGTTAAACAGATGTGTATTACCTCCAGCCAGGACAATTAGTGAGATCTTGCAAGCCCAGGAAAGTCGTGGGGGTTACAGGTAGTGTGACATGAACCCAAGATCTCAGTTGAGGCCGTCCTCATGAGTGCAGAATTTGGCTATCAGTCTCTGTTCAGCAGCTCTGTGTTGTCGTGTCTCATGAAGGCCGCCTTGGAGAATGTTTACCCGAAGATGCCAAATGCCCGTGACCGCTGAAGTGTTCCCCAACAGGAAGAGAACACTCTTGCCTGGTGACTGTCGAGCAGTGTTCATTCAACCATTGTTGTAGCATCTGCATGGTCTCCCCAGTGTACCATGCCTCGGGACATCTTTCCTGCAGTATACCAGGTAGACTACGTTGGCCGAGTTGCAAGTGTATCTACCGTGTGCCTGATGGATGTGTTCTCAAGTGAGATGATGGCATCTGTGTCTTGCAGAGGTTGCTGTGGCAGAATTGTGTGGTGCTGTGGTCACTGTTCTCCTGAAGGCTGGGTAGTTTACTGCGATGTGGGTATGCCGGCGTTGGACTGGCGTAAACACAGTAAAAAGTCTGACAACACCAGGTTTTAGTCCAACCTATTTATTTGATAATATTCTCACTAGCTTTCGAGGGGACAGCCTCTTCGTCAGGTGAATGGAGAGTTCTGGCCTCAGACAGAGCATATAAAGCACAGACAGTTTAGAGATTACTGATCAGCCACTTCAGGTCTTGAACAGCAGGTTAGGTGTAAGGATTCGCATTTTAATCAGTAATCTCTAAACTGTCTGTGCTTTATATGCTCTGTCTGAGGCCAGAACTCTCCATTCACCTGACGAAGAGGCTGTCCCCTCGAAAGCTAGTGAGAATATTATCAAATAAATAGGTTGGACTAAAACCTGGTGTTGTCAGACTAGTTTACTGCGGACAAGGTTCTGTTTGAGGTTGAGGTTAAAGGCAAGAAGTGGGAAGTGGGGTGTGGGGATGGCCTTGACGAGATGTTCATCTTCACCAATGACATGTTGAAGGCTCCAGAGAAGATGTTGTAGCTTCTCCATACCAGGGAAGTACTAGATGACGAAGAGTACTCTGTCTGCTGTGTCCCATGTTTGCCTTCTGAGGAGGTCGATGCGGTTTTTCACTGTGGTGCATCAGAATTGTCACTTGATGAATCGAGCGCCATGTCCTGTTCTTATGAGGGCATCTTTCAGCGTCTCAAGGTGTCTGTTGCAATCCTCCTCATTTGAGCAGACCCTGTGTTTAAGGAGGGCTTCTCCATAGGGGATGGCTTCTTTAATATGTTTAGGGTGGAAGCTGGAGAAGTGGACCATCGTGAGGTTATCTGTGGGCTTGTGATACAGTGAAGTGCTGAGGTGACTGTCCTTGATGGAGATGCGTGTGCCCAAGAGTGCAACCGATTCCAGAGAGTAGTCCATGGTGAGTCTGATGGTGGGATGAACATAAGAAATAGGAGCAGGAGTAGGCCATCTAGCCCTTCGAGCCTGCCCCGCCATTCAATAAGATCATGGCTGATCTGAAGTGGATCAGTTCCACTTTCCCGCCTGCTCCCCATAACCCTTAATTTTCTTATCTATCAGAAATCTATCTACCCATGACTTAAACAAACTTGTTGATGAACTTGTTGATGTCATCATATAGTTGTTTCATTGATTGTTCACAGTCCAAAGGAAGAAAATGTCCTCGATGTATCTAGTGTATAGCATCAGCTGAAGGTCCTGTGTGGTGAAGAGGTCTTGTTCGATTTTGTGCAGTTATCGGCGTTGAGTACTGAGACAGTTGCAGCAATGCCATCGTCGTGGGGGATGCTGGTGTAGAGTGCCGAGACATCCATTGTGACGAGATCCCAAGGCACTGTCCTTCAATCAACATCGTAAAAATACATTTTTATCTTCGTCATTCTTTCCTCAGACCTGGCTGTCCATCCTTCATTCCCTCGAACTGAGTCCATCTCAGCTGAGGGTCAACTATATTGCTGTGGATCTGGTGACATTTTCTATTAATTCATGGGACGAGTGTCGCTGGCAGTCCAGCATTTATTGCCCATCCCTAATCACCCGAGGGCAGTTAAGAATCAACCACACTGCTGTGGCTCTGGAGTCACACGTAGGCCAGGCCAAGTAAGGACGGCCGATTTCTTCCCCTGAAGGGCATTAGTGAACCAGATGGGTTTTTCTGGCAACCTACAATGGTTTCATGGTCATCAGTAGATTCTTAATTCCAGATATTTTTTACTTTATTCAAATTCCATCATCTGCCGTGTGGGGATTCAAACCCAGGTCCCCAGAACATTAGCTGAGTTTCTGGATTAATAATCTAGTGATAATACCACTAGGCCATTGCCTCCCCTATTGTAGGTCAGGCCGATTATGGATGGCATAATGACTGAGGATAGGTCACAAACTGTTCTCAATCTATCCGTTCCAGATTTTATCCATTGAGTTTAAATTCCCCCAGCAGCCTGCAGTTGAATTTGAACTCTGGTCCCTCAGAGAATTAGCATTAAGGGGAAGTAGTAGCACAGTGGTATTGTCACTAGCCCAGAGACCCAGGGCAAGATCTGGGGACTCTGGGTTCAAATCCCACCATAACAGATGGTGAAATGTGAAAAAAATCAATCTGCAATTAAAAGTCTAGTGGAACCCATGGCTTCCTTACTTGATCTCCATCACTCCACATTGCCACACCCCCCCTCAATGATTATTATTTGGTCATCAGCACATTGCCATTTGTGGGAGCTTGCTTAGCACAAAATCAGTTGCTCTATTCCTACATCAGTGGCTATATTTCAAGAAGTACCCCATGAGTTAGAAGACATCCAGTGGGCACGGAGATTATAAGTGCAAGTTGATCATTCTTTTTCGGAGACATTGAGTGAGGCCTCTGAGCAGGACTGCCAATGTCGCCAAGATGTGTTAATTAAAAAAAGCCATTAAAATGGGGAACAATATCAAGTCTGAGACGTCCCATTGGAAACTTACCAACATGAACAGAAACAGTAGATACGGGGAGAGTTTGGGCCCACACAGCCACCCAGTGGCCAAAATGTGCAATAACAGCAGTTTTCAACAAAATACACTGGAATTTATGGTGGACATGAAAGTATGAGACAAAGTTTGTATACAGAAAGTGTGTAGTTGAAGGCATTCTTTTAAAAAAAAAGTTAAAGGTGAACAGGGACAAATGCTGATTTGGGAGTAAGTGTAAAATGGGTGAAGTGACTGCCTAGCACTGCACATAGGCCAATTTTCACTGTAGGTCTCAACAGGAATGGGAATCAGGCAGTGTGTTAAACAGGAGTCTGGCTGATCCACATTCCACATTACTGCCAAAGACAGATTTCATCCACAATTTATTAAAAGATAGCTTATTGCTACCTGTCTGTCACAATGTAAGCAAGTGATTGACTCTTAGTTTTTTAATATATGATTCTTCTTGCAATCCATTGTACACTTGGCTGATTTCCTTCATTTAAAAGACTTGGGGTTGATGCGATTAGTGTTTAAAAATAGGGCAGATAAAGAGAAACTATTTCCCCTGGTGAGGGAACCTGATCGAGGTGTACAAAATGATGACAGAAATAGATGAGAGGGGACCTCTCCCCAAATAAAGGGGTAGATAACCAGGTAAGGAAGTAATTTGAGGAAAAGCTTTTTCATCCAGAGGATGGTGGGAATCTGGAACTCACTGCCTGAGATGGGAACCCTTAATGTTTAAGCAGCATTTAGATGAGCACTTGAACACATTGCATACAAGGCCGTGGAACACAAAAAAAAGTTACAAGGCCATGGAACAAGTGCTGGAAAACAGGGTTGGAATAGGCCCTTGATGGCCAGTGCAGAAACAATGGGTCAAATGGCTTTTCTCTATGCCGTAGGATTTAACAGGCAGAGAGTAGGAATAATCTCACATTGACAGGCTGTGGCTAGTGGGGTGCCAGATGGATCAGTACTTGGGCCCCAGTTGATCACAAGATGTATTAATGATTTGGATATGCGGACCAAATGTAGTATTTCCAAGTTCGGCCTTTTGGCTAAGATCAAGTGTAGTATCAACATGCTGTACTTGGTTGAGGTCATTAGGTTACATTTCTGCTTCATTTGAAGCAATTTTTTAAAAGTAGCATCGTGGGCTTCTGGCTAAGATGCAAATGAGATCAAGCCTTGGAGGAGGAGCTATACCTACTCCAACCAGCTTGGATCATGTAGATCAAGCCCAAGACAGGAGGTGAGAGCCCTGTCTTGTCAACTTGGATCAGGAATGTCTAAAGGAGGAATGACTAGAGGAGGATTTGGACAGACCTAGTGTTTGGACAAGAATACTGCAGATGGAATTTAATACAGAATAAACATTAAGTAATCCATTTTGTTGGAAGGAACAGATGTGCAGAATATTTCCTAAATGGTAAGACACAAGGTGTAGATAGATCTGGGAGTCTGTATGCACAAGTCACTGAAGGCTAGCATCCATGAGCAGTAAGTTATTAGAAAGGTAAATAAAATGTTAGCCTTTATCACAAGGGGATTGTCTTAAGAGAAACTGGGCCTTAGTTTCTAAAGTTTCAAAGAACGAGAGGTGATCTAATTGAAATCCGCAAAATAGAGGATAGATAACAGGTGTTTCTCTTGGCTGGGGAGTCTACAACCGGAAACACTCCAAAATAAGTGGGGGAGAGGACAAATCATATAGGACCCAGAGGAGAAATTTCTTTCCAGAGGGTTGTGAGTCTTTGAAATCCTCTACCCCAGACTGGGAAGGGAGGGATACAAACGAATGGTCTAGTTGGACCAATGAGAGGCACAAGCTTGGAGGGCCTGTTTCCTGTGCTGCATTGTTCTTTGTTCAGAGGGCTGAGGAAGCTGTCACTGAGTTTGTTTGAGGTAGAGATTGAGTGGATGTAAACGGCAAAGCAGCCAATCAGCCCTAATCGTATTTACTGGTGGAGCACTCGATGGGCTGAATGGCCTTCTCCTGTTCCTACGTGCTTATGTTGGAATGGCCCTGACACAGTCAAGAACGTGCTGTCTCGAAAGCTGGCAGCTTTTGCTACAAATAAACCCATTTGGACTTTAAACTGGTGTTGTGGGATTTATCACAGTAAAATACTATCCAGAGGTGTGCTAGGCAGGTGGGGACTGATCACAGGCAGATAGCAATGCTATGACCTGATATTTGTGGGAGCCTGCTGTGTGTAAGTGGGCAGCTTTGATTTCTAATTTTCCACAACAATCACATTTTGAAATTTTTGGCTGTAAAATGGTATGGGATATCCAGAGCTTCTTGATATAAACAATAGTCTTTCTTTACACAAAACACGGTAATAACTGAAGTCAAACATTTTAATTAATTAGAGATTATTAATGCTTTTGGATCAAATCTGTAGCCTCCAGAATTTAAAAATAAGTGAAATTTTAAGTTCGAAAAATATTAAAAAATAGTGCACAATTGTATTGTGGTTTCGTATGGAGCAGATCAATGGCCGTCAATCCCTCAAAACAATGAAACAAACTACATTATAGACAACTACATTTCATAACCACAGTCTCCCAAATCACAGCAAATGAATTTATTGGCAGAGTATATAAAATTTCACACACAAATTAGATATGGTTAAGGAATTAATGTTGGCTAAGACAAGGCAGGAATTACTTTCTCTTCAACACACCATGAATAGATAAATGGGATGTTACATTAGCTTTTCTTCTTTAGTTGTTTTCCAATAATGCACTATGCCACTCCCCATCACCTTGAGTGGGGCCTGTCCTTCAGATATAGAAGCAAGTATGCACTGCTAATTGAGTGAATGGCATCGTCCATTGTCTGTGAGGGGATGGGCTGGTCTTTCTTGATCCACAACTATAAATTTATGTAGAGCATCATTCTTTTTCTTGGAAACTGAAGACAAAGAGGTAGCACTGCTGCCTCACAGTGCCAGAGACCTGCCAGTGTAGAATTTACACATTCTCCCTGTGTCTGCATGCGTTTCCTCCAAGTGTTCCGGTTTCCTCCTACACTCCAAAGACACGTAGGTTAGATGGATTGGCCATGGTAAATGTCTGGGGTTAAGGGGAGGGGACCTGGCAGAGTCGGTGCTGACTCAATGAACCGAATGGCCTTCTTCTGCACTATAGGGATTCTATGATTCAGGCTAATACTCTCCAAATTAGAGTCCCTGGCTAACAAACATGGCACAGTGGATAAAACCCAAGTAATCCCTCATCTGTAATGCTAGGAAAAATATTTTCCAAATATAGACAAGGAGTCTACCCTGTAAGATTAGCCAGCCAACAAGCATTTGACAAAGAAAAACACAACAGAACTCCACAGGTACTAGTCAATATTTTATTGAATATTTCAGACTTGTATGAAGTCACAATGCTGCAATGCACCAATTATTGCAAGGAGTGCATTCCCAATGTCACCAATCCAAATGGATTGATAATGAAGATTAGTAATACAGTTTCACACTGTATAACAAAAGAAAATCTAATCCTCTGCAGTTAGATTTACTCGAACCTTTCTTCATAAAATACATTTTAAAATGTTACTGTGCAGTCTTGAATTAATTCTATACATAATTACAATCAATTCACGTATTTTGATTCGAGACAAAGATGTTTACTTTAAAGAAGACGGGGGAAGCTTAACATACACCATGGCAGAATGAGGCATCGCACACAGGAGGATTCAGCACAGTAATATTATTCTTTCCAACAGTTCATGCCATCTTTAGGGTAGCTCATGTTCTGTGCAAAGGTAGCAAAAGACAATCACATGCTGATTCCATTTAAAGGGGAATACAATAAACACGTTTGATCGCGTTTATAATTTTTTATTCTTTTGTGGGACATAAGCAGCGCTAGATGGCCAGCATTTATTGCCCATCCCTAGTTGCCCTTGGAGGGCAGTTGAGGGTCAACCACTTTGCTGTGGCTCTGGAGTCACATGTAGGCCAGACCAGGTAAGGACGGCAGACTTTCCTTCCCTAAGGGACATTCATTGGTCAACCAGATGGGTTTTTCCCATAATCAACAATGGTTTCACAGTCATCCGTAGATTCTTAATTCCAGACTTTTTTTATTGAATTCAAATTCCACCATCTGCAGTGGCGGGATTCGAACCCAGGTCCCCAGAACATCAGCTGAGTTTCTGAATTAACAGTCTAGTGATAATACCACTAGGCCCTTGCCTCCCCATTAAGTAACCAGCTTACAAACAGGAAATTGGGCATCTTAAAAAGCTGAAGCAACATTGACTGGGAAAGGGGAAAAGCTCCATGTGGCATACAAAACACCAGCCAACCCCATTTAAAATAAATCATTCCTAGGATGTGGGCACTTGTTCCCCATCTTCAATTTCCCACAAGGCGGCTGTGGCGAGCTACCTTCACCAATACAGCCAAGTGGTTTGCTGGGCCGTTTCTAGGGCACTTAAGATTTAGCCATAAGCTAGGGAAGCAAGATAGATTTTCTTTCCAAAAGCATGGTACTAAATCAGAAAGACTTTTATAACAAGGCTTTTATAACGTGACCACTGCAGGCATTATATTCCAGGCTCGCCAGCTGCCATGGTGGGATTTGAACCATTCTCCAGATCATTAGCGTCAGGCTTCTGGTTTTCTAGCCCAGTAACATAACCGCTCTTCTAAAGTACCATGCTCCCCCCATCAAGCCTGTACACCGGCCATAAAATAACAAATTCAGTAACTCCCCCCTCTAAGGATTTCAGTTCTCTCCAATAACAGTCTGATGGTCACCTAGACAGAGCCCAACCTAACAGGGGAAGTGCCTTCTCTCATTGGGCTGAATGCTAATGCCAAAGCCAAGAAGAGTTTGATGCTACCAAATACATTGTAGCACAACTTGTCCCAGCTGCAACATCATGAATCATTTCAGACTGTGCCCACAGCCATCAAAATATTTGCCCTTGCTTAAACCTACAGGTTTGAGGAGAAAAAGGTCTTAAGCACCTGAAGTATGTAAGAGAACCGCTTAGGCTAGTACTGTTCCTAATTTCATATTTTGATCCTGAAAAGAGCGAGATCATGATTAAACATTTTTAAGTATATCATATATTTCATGAGTAAAAAGTGCATTGAGAAAAATTCATAGCCACTTGGGTGTGGAAAAAATCTACCAGCACACTTACATGGTATAAAGAGTGCACACTTCGAAATGTGGCATGCCCAACACAAGAGAAAAACTGTAATTCAGTAGGAATGCATAGCAATAAATGGATATGTAAGGCTTCAGTTACTTAGCAATCTCACCATTACACTTAGTTGCTTATTTGCATCATCCTCATACAGCACCATGAATGCTACAGTTAGGAATATTAAGAGCGTCATTATCCGTGACAATCACCTTGACAGACAATCTTGCTGCACAAATCTTTAAAAGGATATGGCAGGTGGCCCAACCTAATCTGAACCTCAGGGAAGTCCATGAGTGACATTTGATGTGTTTTTGCAATAATCTGAAAATAAGGCCAATGTAAGGTAAGGGCAAAATATTGTGAATGCTGGAATCTGAAACAACAACGGAAAATGCTGGAGAAACTCAGCTGGTCCGACAGCATCTGTGGAGTGAGAGTAGAGCCAATGTTTCGAATTAGGATGCCCGAATTAGGATCTTGAAGGGCCATCTTGACTCAAAACATTGGCTCTATGCTTTGCAGCAGTTCACCAGCTGCAAGTGCAATAAATCCTGGCCTAGCCAGCGACACCCAAGTCCCACAAACAAGCTAAAAAAATCAGTCATGAACTTCCTGTGATCGCGGCATCCATAATTTTATATTGTTACCTCCCTCCCGTTTCCCTTTCCTACAGTTCTACCACGTACTGTGTTATTTTCACTTTTGTTTGGAATGATTAATACTATTACGTTACTGGATCTTTGTGGATACCGACAGATCTGCACATTTCAAATTTAGGCTCAACTTTGCTAAACTGGAATGTTGACAATTCTTCAGGAAGGGAAGATTTTTACAACATGGAAAGGGCAACAACAATGATTTCCTGTTCGTCTCCAGAACTATCAACACAATGGTTAATTCCAGCAGCACTTAACCATTTCTACACATCCGCAGCCTCTTTTCATTGTCCAGATCATAGCCCAGTAGTGACATTTCTGTATATTATTGGGAACGTTAGATACCATTTCTTGCGGCGAATATGTGCTTTTGATCAAGATAGGGTGGCTGTGTTAGAAACAGAAACTAGGAGGAGTAGTAAGCCATTCAGCCCTTCGAGCCTGCTCCGTTTGATTCTGATTATCAAATTCAATAACCTGATCCCCTCCCAGTCCCCTCATTTTCCTTGATCTCTTTTAGCCCCAAGAGCTATATCTAATTTCTCCTTAAAATCAGACAGTGTAATCTCAAACATTAACCAGCTTTTTTTTCCAGCTGCATTTAAACCCAAATTAAATTAGTTCTCTCTCTTAGCCAAAAAATGGCTAACGCACCACCATATACAGATCTTGTGAAATGACAAGATTTTAACAGGTTCACTGACGGACTCAGGAAAATATACAATTCTGCAATCTTAACTATGCACAAAATGATACAAGAGTCAGATTCAATTCTGCAGGAATAAGTAGATCGGACATTCTTCTAAGCACAGATGATTTATTATATTAGAGGCATTTTTTTTAAACTGGCTGAAAACTGCTTAGGTAATTAACAAAAAAAATTTGGATTTAAATATTCAGTTGCAACCATGTGCTTGGAATCAACCTGGCTAATATGACAAGAGGGAGGAATTCAGTTTTTACTTCACTTTGAAGAACACAGTACAATTGGCACACCCCAGTACCAGCCCAAGTACTAACTCTCCACATTAGCCCAATGTGTGTGCTTGGTACAACCAGCACGACCCAGTACCAGCCCAAGCACCAACTCTCCACATCAGCCCAGACAACGAGTGAGCTTTAGGCTCTCTATAAGATGAGCCTTCTGTCAACCAGGCGCAGGAATCCTGGCCAATACCATTCCTCCAATAGCCCACAGGTGTTGAAGCAATAACGCCACAATTAAGAGCGGCCAACTGAACACTGAGACTGGATGCAAACTGAGACTGGGACCTTCTGGCCTTGACTGTTAATAGTCTTTCACAGGCTTGTGCTGTCACCCATCAAGGCATGAGAAAGCTGGAGAGCATCATGACACACGGGCAATTTGAGTATGTTCATCTATTGTTAGTTGGTCAGAAACATAATGATCTTGTTATATGATGAAAAGTGAAGCACATGCAATTAATACAGTAATGTTAACAAAATGACAATCGTAAAGACATATTTTGCATAATTGATTCAGAAATCGCCCTTTCACTATGAAACTTGCACAGCAAGACAAAGCTAAGTTGAAAATCCATTAGCTCCTCTTGACCAGAGATGAAGAAGCTCAGCGAACAGTAGCTTTATCTATAGCTCTGTCCTTCAGGTCAGAGCTAACTCCATTCTAACTCCATGATTCACTGCATCCAGTCGAACCATTGCAAAAAAAATGTGGGCGGGGGGATGGAATTGTTTCAAAACCGTAACTGAAACTGATGTGGCCACGTTGCTTGCATTTCCAATAATTTTGGCTTAGAGGCGCAAGTTGTACGTTTGTCCTTTGACACAAGGACGCAACAGATAGTGTTGGCACCACCCTGCCTGACCTGCAGCTGAAAGCTGAATGCTGACTGGAATCTCCAGTTCACTTTCCCTCAAAATTTACACGTCTCATCCACTGCACGTGTACAAAAGGAACTCCACAGTACGTGCTTATAGAATTGGTGAAGAATTAACCGGAGTTGCAGAACCATGTCTTTTATCAGTTGTTCTCCACCCATCGTCGTTTTGAGAGATGCAATCTTCCAAATGATCACACTTTCACAAACGTTTTAGATTTCAGTCTGGATGTTCAATAAATGTGGCGGAAAAGTCTCAGCGTCCCGCCACGTGGCCTTTAAACTCCCGGCAACTTTCCTCTAAAAAGTCACGCAAATCTGGCTTGTAATCTTTCGCAAATACTGACTGCGTTGCGATAAACTAAAACGAACCGAGGTCAAGAACCTGCCATCAGCCTGGTCAATGTTCCACCATTAAGAAATGGATCCCCTCAAAGCTTTGACTCCGCTGGAACTGAATGTCCGTGATCGCTGCCTCAACAGCTGCTTTTCAGGAATTTCAAAGTTCTCGAAGAGTGGGTTGTTGATAATGTCTATCGCCTCGGGACGCTCGGCAGGTTCGTGGGAGAGCATCTGTTTCACCATCGCGTGCTGCACCGAAGGAGTTTGAAAAATTCACAAAAGTTAATCGTTACAGAAGCCCGTTAATTCACCTCACTTCCATCATGATTCATATACGATTCCGAAAAATCAGCTGAGTACCGTGCCCGCTGCTGGACACCATGCTTCAGGGAGGTTGGAAAGGCTTTGGAGAGCATGCTGTGGTGGTGTCAGAGTTTCAATTATCAGAGACTGGGGGAAATAAGGCTTGTTTTCAGAGCAGAGAAGGGAAGATTTAATACAGGAGGTCAATATTGCATGGAGCTTTCGTAACAGATGGGAGAAACTCTTTCTCCTGAATTTAGGGGCAGTGACCAGAGTACACCATTAATTAAAGTAACTGGTTATAACAAAAGCCAAGAGGAGAGTAGGTTTTTGTTTCATGAACTGTTATCAACAACGTGCATTTATATAGTGTCTTTAACGTAGCAAATTGTCCCAGGATATCTCATAGGAGTATTAAAAGAAAATGACACCAAGTTACGTTGAAGATATTTGGGCAGATGATCAGAAGTTTGATTCAAGAGCAGCAGCCTAAAGGACAGCAGAGAAGTAGAGAGAGAAAGGGGGTTTTGGTAGAAAATTCCAGAGATTGGGACTTAGGGAGTTGGTGATATAGCTCTTAATGGTGGAACAATTAAAATCAGGAATACTCAAGAGGCCAGAATTAGATAAGTGCTGACATCTGAGTGTTAGGGAGCTGGAAGAGATCAGACTGATATCTTCGGATGAGGCAATGATGTGGAGTTACCAGCATTGGATTGGGGTAGGCACAGTAAGTAGTCTCAGAACACCAGGTTAAAGTCCAACAGGTTTATTTGGAATCACCAGATAAACCTGTTGGATTTTAACCTGGTATTCTGAGACTACTTAATGAGACAATGGACAGATTCTGAGACAAGGATGACAAATATAAATTGAGACATTGCTGGACAGGGAGCCAATGTAGGTCAGCATACATGGGGATTGCACATGAAAAAGACTAAATGCCAGATAGGAAAGTGTATTTTGGATTTCTGTAGATTGCAAATGGGAGACCAGGCCAGGGAACCTTGGAAAAATCAAGTCTAATGGCAACAAAGCAGTGGGTTAGGCTTTCAGTAGATGAGCTAAAGTAGGAATGGAGTGGCAATGCTATGGGAATAGAAGCAGAGCCTTGGCAGTGAAGTAGGTATGGTCAGAAGCTCAAGGTGAAATGGTTGAGAACAATTTTATCAGCTTCAGTCAGTCAGCAAGGAGAGGGTCAGAGTTGGTGGCCAAGGGATGGGTTATGTTTGACACCCAAAGTAACAAACATCTTCAAGAATATCTGAAATGTACTGCCTGAAAAAGGTGGGTGGAGTGATGGCAGGTTAAACAGTGTTGGATCATTACTCAAAAATAGAAAAAAAAATGCAGGGCAAAGGGGAAGAGTAGGGGAGACACACCAATTGACTGATCTGTTGAAGATCCAGTATGTGAACGATGGGCTGAGTGGCTACCTTCTGCGTTACATGATTTAATGGCTAGATTGATTAGAACTTAACTACCACTTCGAAACATGAATATTCATGCACTATAGGCTGATACTTCTAACAGCAACTTTTATAGCACTATACTCTGGCTTTAACACAGGACTGGTGCGCAACATGTAATGCAGCAGATTAAATGCACAAACGTAACCACAGGGCAACATAGCAGACAGAAACGTGCAAAGTGTTGAGCTTGATGGTAATTACCAGTTGAGGCTAAATGTCTCCCATTGTGCTCACAATCTGTCAACCGCTCATTTATTTATATCACTCACGAGGTTCAATGTTGAGGAATTAATTTTCTGACCAGGGGTTCTGTGACTAATCCTGCTCCTGCCAAAACAGCTCTTCTAACCCCTTGAGCCAGCCCTAGCCAACAAACCTGCAAAATAGGCAGTGATGCTCAGGAGTGAACAGAAATCACGTGTAAAAAGAATGACGTGCTCCAAGCTTTGAGCTTATAACAGACAGTCACCCTCAATGTGGCTGGCTAATTGATACTTCAATATTTAATCATTAAGTAATAGTTATTCGATTGCATACCTTACCAACTAAGCAGAGGTTAATAAGAAGTGAATGGCTTCACACCTAATGATAATCAGTGATGTAGACAGTAAGGGTTACTTAGTCAGTCCTTTTCAGCTGTAAATAAAATGGGGATAGAATTATGCACAGTTGGAAGATCTGTTTTTGCAGGTGCACAGTGACTTCATATTCTCATTTGGAAAAGTGAAAAGCAGAGATAGGGAGAAGGAAGGAAATGGAGTTAGTAGGGGGAGCAGGGTGGAGGAATAGTTGGCAAGGTATGCAAATGAATAGCTATTGCTTAATGATTAAATATTGAAGTATCAATTAGCTGGCCATATTGAGAGTGACTGTTATGAGCTTAAAACTTGGAGTACGTCATTCCTAACGTTGGTAGTTCAGTGGCACAGTGATTAGCGCTGCTGCCTCACAGCTCCAGGGATCTGGGTTCGATTCCCGGCTTGAGTCACCGTCTGTGCAGAAGCTGCACATTCTCCCCATGTCTGCATGGGTTTCCTCCGAGTGCCCTGGTTTCCTCCTAGTCTAAAGATGTGGGGATTAGGTTGATTAGCCATGCTAAATTTCCCATTGAGTCCTGGGGTGTGTACATTAGAGGAATTAGCAGAATAAATGTGCCAGGTTTGGGGATATGGCTTGGGGTGGGACTGTTGCCAGTTTAGACTCGATGAGCCGAATGGCCTCCTTATGCACTGTAGGGTTTCTATGAAATACTTTGCAGTGGTATTCACAAAGGAGAGGAACACATTGATTGACAGTGTCTCAGAGGGAATTGTAGACCTGTTAGAACAAATCGCAATTACAAGGGAGGAAGTGTCAGGTGTTTTAGGAAGCATTAAAGGTAGACAAATCCCCAGGGCCAGATGGCATTACTGAGAGAGAAGCGATGAAGTTGCTGGGCCTCTAACAGAAATCTTTGTTTCTTCATTGGACACAGGTGAGGTCCCAGAGGATTGGGGGATAACAAATGTGGTCCCGTTATTTAAGAAGGGTAGCAAGGATAAGCCGGGTAATTATAGGCCAGTGAGCTTGACGTCCATGGTAAGGAAATTGTTGGAGAAGATTCTTAGAGATAGGATCTATACACATTTAGAACTGAATAGTCTTATTAGCGATAGACAACATGGTTTTGTACGAGGGAGGTCATGCCTCACAAATTTGGTTGAGTTTTTTGAGGAGGTGACAAAAATGATTGACGAGGGAAAGGCCATGGATGTCGTCTTCATGGATTTTAGTAAAGCATTTGACAAGGTCCCTCGTGGCAGGCTGTGCAAAAGGTTAAATCTCACGGGATCAAAGGTGAACTAGCTAGGCCATAGAAGTGGAGGTGCCAGCGTTGGACTGGGGTAAACACAGTAAGTCGTCTCACAACACCAGGTTATGAGTCAGGTCTTATAACACCAGACCTGTTGGACTTTAACCTGGTGTTGTGAGACTTCTTACTGTATTGGCCATAGAAGACAGAGGTTAGTAGTGGAGGGGTCTTTTTCTGATTGAAGGTCTGTAACTAGTGGTGCTCATGATGTAGAGATGCCAGCGTTGGACTGGGGTAAACACAGTAAGAAGTCCCAGGTTAAAGTCCAACCAGTTTATTTGATGGTAATCCCACAAGCTTTCAGAAACGGTGTTTCTTCGTCAGGGTGTGGAAGGTTCTGATCGGAGAAGGGCATATAAAGTCACACACAGTTTACAGAATACTGATTAGACTGCAAGTATTTACAGCTAACCTGCTATTTACGTCTTAAAGATGCAGACATAGGTAACCTATGCCAATGCTATCTCCACTCACATTGTCTGCATCTTTAAGACTTGAATAGCAGGTTAGCTGTAAAGACTTGCATTCTGTAAACTGTGTGTGACTTTATATGCCCTTCTCCGATCAGAACCTTCCAGACACTGACGAAGGAACACCGTTTCTGAAAGCTTGTGGGATTACTACCAAATAAACTGGTTGGACTTCAATCTGGTGTTGAGAGACTTCTTACTAGTGGAGTTCCGCAGGGCTCTGTACTGGGACCTCTGCAGTTTGCGACATATATAAATGAAAGCTGGTCTGATTAGTAAGTTTGCAGACAACACAAAGATTGCTGGAATTGTGGATAGTGATGAACATTGTCAGAGAATACAGCAGGATATAGATAGGCTGGAAAATTGGGCGGAGAAATGGCAGATGGAATTTAATCCAGATAAATGTGAAATTATGCATTTTGGTAAGTCTAACGCAGGAGAAGCTATACTATAAATGGTAGAACCATCAGGAGTATAGACACAGAGAAGGATTTGGGGGTGCAAGTCCACAGATCCTTAAAGGTGGCAACACAGGTGGAAAAGGTGGTGGAGGCAGCATATGGCATGCTTGCCTTTATTGGATGAGACATAGAGTATAAAAGTTGGCATATGATGTTGCAGTTATACAGAATGTTGGTTAGGCCACATTTGGAATACTGCATCCAGTTCCGGTCGCCAAACTACCAAAAGGACATGGAGGCTTTGGAGAGAGTGCAGAAAAGGTTTACCAGGATATTGCCTGGTATGGAGGGTCTTAGCTATGAGATGAGATTGAGTAAACTATGGTTATTCTCCCTGGAAAGATGGAGGTTGAGGGGCAACCTAATAGAAGTTTATAAAATTATGAAGGACGTAGATAGGGTGAACAGTTGGAAGCTTTTTCCCAGGTCAGAAATGACAAACACAAGGGGTCACAAGTTCAAGGTAAGGGGGGGGGTAAGATTCAATACAGATGTGCAGGGGATTTTTTTTTTACAACAGTGTGGTGGGAGCCTGGAATGCACTACCAAGCAAGGTGGTTGAGGCCGACACACTAAGATCATTTAAGACTTATCTAGATAGCGACATGAACAGACTGGGAATAGAGGGATACAAACGGATGGTCTATTTAGGAACACATGATCAGTGCAGGCTTGGAGGGTCGAAGGGCCTGTTCCTGTATTATGTTGTTCTTTGTTGAAATGAACAATTACAGTTTATAACATTTTAACAGAACGCTGCCTCAAAGCTTCTGCACTTCACAGTAACTTAATCGTTGTGTTAATGTAAGCCTACCGTGACACGAATAAACTAAAAATACACATAACAGGATAAACAATCTAACTGTAGCTAAAAACTAGTTCAGAGTTCACACGTTAAAACTAATTTTAAAATTCTCTTGGTGTTCAAATCCATCTATATTTCTAATTTCATCCTTCCCTACCACCCTCTAAGATCCCTGAGCTCCCCCCAGTTCTGGCATTTTCATCTGCCCAATTTCCATTTGCTTCACTCTTCACTGCAATGCAGCTGTCTGGAATTCCTGACTTATCCTGCCCTACTTCGCTCTCTTTTAGCGCAAGACATACTTTCAAATTTACTTCCATGGGTAGGTGACCAAGAGGGTGGCCATCTATCCCAAAAGCTCCTGTAGCTCAGTGTCAAATTTTGTCTGACAATGAAACGATTCAGGGTGCCCCACCACATTGAGAAGCTGTTCAAATGCAAGTTGCAGTTGAAGAAAGGGATGCATGCCAGGTGACTGCAGTCAGCAAGGGGGTTTTCATCCCATCTTTCCAAGTTGGAATTAAACCAAGTTCAGGGAGCTGAAAGAACAGAGGAGAGAGTGCGCACTCCTATTTAACAACTAGTTTTATTTTCTTTCTCACCATGTCCACCTCAAGTGGATACATTTAATCAATGTCGACTAAAATTAAAAGCTACTCATTGAGTATTGTATGCTCAATGCTTACCTCCTGGAGATATTTCTCAAGAAATAAAGAGGGGAACTTCAAATCACGAACTTCTGTTAACGTCTGTAAAGGGAAAAGAATTATTTAAACATGAGAAACAATCTTTGAAATTCAGAGATGATTCAGTGGGCAAACGCATTGTTGTGCAATCAATGCAGGTGTGATTGTTTTAGGTTGAATACTTGATGTGCAGTTAACTAATACCAGCCAGGACAGTAACAAAGCTACAATGCTTTGACACATTGACGAAGGAAGTGCCGTGGACGTAGTGTACATGGACTTCAGCAAGGCGTTTGATTAGGTCCCCCATGCAAGACTTCTTGAGAAGGTGAGAGGGCATGGGATCCAAGGGCCTTTGGCCTTGTGGATCCAGAACTGGCTTGCTTGCAGAAGGCAGAGAGTGGTTGTGGATGGGGCTTTTTCTGAATGGAGGTCAGTCACCAGCGGAGTGCCTCAAGGATCTGTTCTGGGACCCTTGTTGTTTGTCATTTTCATAAATGACCTGGATGAGGAAGTGGAGGGATGGGTAAGTAAGTTCGCTGATGACACGAAGGTCGGTGGTGTTGTGGATGATCTGGAAGGATGGCAAAAGTTGCAGCAGGACATAGATAGGATGCAGGACTGGGCGGAGAAGTGGCAGATGGACTTCAACGCGGATAAATGCGTAGTCGTCCATTTTGGCAGAACCAACGGGATGAACGAGTACACTATCAAGGGCAGAAGTCTGAGTAGTGTTGAGGAGCAGAAGGATCTTGGGGTCCGGGTCCACAGGACTCTTAAATCGGCCTCGCAGGTGGAGGAGGTGGTCAAGAAGGCGTATGGTGTACTGGCCTTCATTAATCGAGGGATTGAGTTTAGGAGTCGGGAGGTAATGCTGGAACTTTATAAGACCCTTGTCAGGCCTCATTTAGAGTATTGTGCGCAGTTCTGGTCGCCTCACTATAGGAAAGATGTAGAAGCTATTGAAAGGGTACAGAGGAGATTTACAAGGATGTTGCCTGGACTGGGAGGCATGCCTTATGAAGTTAGGTTGAGGGAGCTGGGACTCTTTTCCCTGGAGAGACGAAGGTTGAGAGGCGACCTGATAGAAGTTTACAAAATGTTGAGAGGAATAGATAGGGTGGACTCTCAGAGGCTATTTCCCCGGGTTGAAATGGTCGCTACGAGAGGACACAGATTTAAGGTGCGGGGAGGGAGGTTCAGAAGTGATGTTAGGGGTAAGTTTTTCACTCAGAGGGTGGTGAGTGAATGGAATTGGCTGCCGTCAGTGGTGGTGGAGGCGAACTCGCTGGGGTCTTTTAAAAGACTCCTGGATGAGTATATGGGGTTTAATGAGATTGAGGGTTATAGATAGGTCTGTAGGTTGGTAGGTGATGATGTGATCGGCGCAACTTGTGGGCCGAAGGGCCTGTTTGTGCTGTAGTGTTCTATGTTCTATGCTAATGGACAAAAGACAAAGCCACAGATTCAATCAAAATCTCTGCCCCAGTGTCCGAACCTTTTGGTCTGCTCCTTAGATGTCCCTCATCACCTCTGCACTCTGTCCCTCTTTCAAAATACTTCTCAAAATCCATCACTGGCGGCCCATTCCGCTCATTTGGGGAGACAGCAGCCTAGTGGTACTCCCATTGGTCTAGCGATCCAGAGACCCAGGCCTACAAGGGCAGCTGATGGAATTCAAACTCAAGTAATAAAAAATCCGGAATATAGTCTCTGTAATGGTGACCATGAAGCTATCATCGTCATAAAAGTCTTTCAGGTTCACTAATGTCCTTTAGGATAGAAAATCTACTATCCTTACCTGGTTTGGTCTACATGCAACTCCAGACCCACAGAAACGTGGTTGACTCTTAAGTACCCTCTGCAATGGCCGAGCAAGCCACTCAGTTCAAGGGCAACTAGGGACGGGCAACAACTGCAATGCCCGTATCCGGGAAAACATTAAATCACATATTCCCTTTTTTTAGGGTTTAAAGAAAGGCATGGGTCATAGGGGAATATATATTTGGATCTGCAGAAAGTAACCACACTCATGACCTTCTGCCTTGTCCAGGTAATGTAATAAGTTGGCCTCTAACTGTCCAGTCCATTGTTGAAAAGTTGCACATTCTTCAGGAATGTTTACCTGGACTCTCTCCATCTGCGTGCTGAATGGATACAATAATTCAAACAGGATCAGGCCCAACGAAAAGATGTCCACTTTGTGAGAGTAGGTGTTTCCAGATATCTACAAAGCATAAAGTGACTTCTTTTTAAATATATACATATCACCATACTTCATAGTTACCAAGTTCACTGGAAAATATCAAGAATGACTTCACTGACCTGTTCTGGGCTCATATACAGCTTAGTGCCCACCTGTCCCGTGTGTCTCGCATACACTGGCATTGGTGTAAGGATAGACCCCTCCTCTTCCTCCTGGTCCATTGCAGTTACCAGCCCAAAGTCACCCACTTTCACCACGTCATCCAATGTAAAGAAAATATTTGAGGGCTTAAAAAGGAAATGTAGAAAGGAGGCCATTTTAAATGAGTCCATGAAACATGGCAATCGTTGAAAGAGATTTGACAATAGTGTAATTAGATAAAAAAAGTAGAATGCAACAAAACTAAAACTCTTCCAAAGTTACAAGGTTTTGTGTCACCTCAAGTTTAATGATGCTTTGTGGCGCATCAGTATAAATTGGGCATCTGTAAGGATAGGAATGGTGCTGTACATCAACAATATTCCAATTACAACCTTCCACTCCATTCTCAATTCTTCTGCTGCTAATGACTGGGTCTATGACAGCAAACAGCAGGGCCTGGTGTCATCCAGAACACAGTTGAAGGGCAACAGAAAAGCATTCATGTCACTTAAGGTGACAGGGAATGATCATCACATCCAGAAACTGGTCATAATCTTCTCAGTCCTGTTTAGACTGGAGAATTGCAATTGTTACACCCTTATTTAAAGAAGGTTTGTAAGGATAGCCTCAGCAATTACAATCCGTTTTAACATTAGTGGTGGCAAGTTTCTCAAAACAATTATTCAGGATAGAATTGGGAGTCATATGGAAAAATGTGGGTTGATTGGGAAGTGCCAGCATGCATCTCTGAAAGAGAAAATGTATTAACTAACTTTCTGGAGAGATTATACAAAATAAGGGGTAAAATTCTTAAGGGGGGAGGAGGGGGCAGAAGACTGACCTGGGTGTAGGTGCATAGACTACTGGAAGTGGCAGGACAGGTGGAGAGATGGAAATGTTATTGAACATGGACTTTTAACTTTATTTATTAGTCACAAGTAGGGTTACATTAACACTGCAATGAAATTGCTGTGAAAAATCCCCGAGTTGCCACAATCCGGGTACACTGTTCGGGTACACCGAGGGAGAATTTAGCATGGACAATGCACCTAACTAGCACACCTTTCGAAGAAACCAGAGCACCCGGAGGAAACCCATGCAGACATGGGGAGAATGTGCAGACTCCGCACAGTCAGTGCCCAAGCTGGGAATCGAACCCGGGTCCTGAGAGGCAGCAATGCCAACCACTGTGCCACCATGCCACCAGGGATCTGGGTTCAAAGGCATTCAATATAAAGCCATACAACACACTTGAAAAATAATCACACAATGAAAGGAACAGTAATAACATGGATACAAAATTGGCTGAAATCATAATGAACACCATCAGCAACGGGAACATTGTTTTTGCATTTACCCTCTCTAGTTCTGTTACAATTTTATAGGTTTCTATAAAGATCTCTCCCCGGCTCCCCACCCACTTCTGAACTCCAGCGAATACAATCCTAACGTCTCAGTTAGGGTACCAAAACAGCACACAATATTCCAGACGTGGCCTCACCAATGCTGACATCAAATCCACTGTCTATGAAGGCCAACATACACTTGCCTTTTTTAATGCCTGCTGCACCTACATGCTTACCTTCAGTGACTGGTGTACAAGGACACCTAGGTCTCATTGCACATTCCCCTCTCCCAATTTACAGCCATTCGGATAGTAATCTGCCTTCCCGTTTTTGCTGCCTTTCACTTGCCCACTCATTCACATTAAAGCACTTCTGCACCCTCATCACGGCTCACCCCTCTCACCCAACTTTGTGCCATCTGTAAATTTGGAGACAAGGCATTTAGCTCCTTCATCTAAACTATCAACATGTATAGTGAATAGCTAGTGAATAACTGGGGTCCAAGCACTGGTCCCTGCAGTACCCCACTATTTACCACCTGCCATTCGGAAAAAGACCCTTTTCCACATGTTTCCAATTTTCTATCCATTGCAATACACTACCCCCAATCCCACATGCTTTAATTTTACATACTCCGTTCTTTGTTGAAAGCCTTGTGCAAGTCCAAATAAACACATTCACTGGCTCCACCTCACTAATTCTACTCACATCCTCCACCAGTTACATTAGGGATAGACAATAAATGCTAGCCTAGCCAGCAGTGTTCACACCCTGTGAAAGAACAACAAACCACTTGGAAAACTTGAGGCAAACAGCACAGAAGTATTTAAGAGGAAGTTTGATTATCACACGGAAGAGAAAGGATATAGAAGGTATAGTTTGGTGAAGAAAGGTAGAGGGCTTGCGTAGAGCTTAAACCTACTAGACAGAAGGGCACATTCCTGTGTCATAAAATTCAATGTAATTTACAATTGTGACTCAGTGGACTCAACACAACTTTACATAAGCTCAGACCGCAACGACAACACATGCAATATCTCAGGTAGATAATTATCTTCAGGGAGCAGATGGCACTGGACCTGCGATGGACACTCTCCTGGGAGTGGAGGAAAAACAGGGTGGGCCCCCCCTCACCCCCCAGCAAGGGCCCCGGGCCACCCCCCACTCCCCCCTCCCCCACCCAAGCAAGGGCACGAGGCCTCGTGGGCCTTGAAACCAGTGTACTCAGTTTTAAAAAATCCGAGAGAGACATCAGAGAAAAAGCATTATGCTGATTGGTTGGTAATATTAGGGGCCATCTTTAAATAGCTGGCATTTTAATAACTAAACATGAAAACATAGAACATTACAGCGCAGTACAGGCCCTTCGGCCCTCAATGTTGCGCCACCAGTGGAACCAGTTTAATGACCCTCTAACCTAAACTATTCCAATGTTATCCATATGCCTATCCACTGACCATTAGAAGTATAATTTGGATATGAGAGGAAGGTTTTTCCACACAGAGGGTCGTGGGGGTGTGGAACGCGCTACCGAGTAGGGTGGTGGAGGCAGGCACGTTGGACTTGTTTAAGGTTTACTTAGACAGACACATGAGCGAAGCAAGGATGGAGGGTTATAGTAGAGGGTATTAAATAGGATCAGAGCCTCGGGACGACACCGGAAATGTAGTTTTATATGTTAACGTATTGTCTTTTTATTCCACAGGGTCGGTCCACCTTGTTGTCAAACGAGGGGCACGCACACGGTGGGTCGTGCGTGGGCTGCTCTTGGAGGTTCTGGGAGTGGCCTTGTACTTCGTGTCGTTGTGTGTGCTTAATCCTGGATCAGCAGATGGGCACCGCAACAGCTCAGTGACTATCACTGCTAGTTGTGCAGATACATGGATTTGGGCCTGTGTCTGTGGGAGTTTGTGCATTCTCCCTGCGGTTGCGTGGGTTTCCTCCGGGCGCTCCGGTTTCCTCCCACACCCCAAAGATGTGCTCTTAGGCTGATTGGTGTACCAAATTGGCACTATTCTCCCCTGAATCTGGCTACATTAGGGGTTCCACTCTCACACACAGGGCGGGGTAGGTGTGGGAAGATGCGGCGGTGTGGGCTCGTTGGGCCGAAGGGCCTGTTTCCCGTGCTGGGATGTTCTTTGTTCTTTATCTGAACGCCCTTAAAGTTGGTGAGTCCACTACTGCTGCAGGCAGGGCATTCCACGCCCTTACTATCCTTTGAGTAAAGAACCTACATCTGTCCTATAACTACCACCCCTTAATTTAAAGCTATGGCCCCTCGTGTTAGCCATCACCATCCGAGGTAAAAGGCTCTCATTGTCCACCCTATCCAATCCTCTGATCATCTTGTATGCCTCAATCAGGTCACCTCGTAAACTTCTTCTAATGAAAATAACCTCAAGTCCCTCAGCCTTTCCTCATAAGATCTTCCCACCATACCAGGCAACATCCTGGTAAACCACCTCTGCACCCTTTCCAATGCTTCCACATCCTTCTTATAATGCGGCGACCAGATCTGTACGCAATACTCCAAGTGCGGCCGCACCAGAGTTTTGTACAATTGTAACATGATGTCACAGCTCCAAAATTCAATCCCTCTACCAATAAAAGCTAACACACCGTACGCCTTCTTAACAACCTTATCAACCTGGGTGCCAACTTTCAGGGAGCTATGCACATGTACCCCGCGATCTCTCTGCTCGTCAACACTACTAAGAGTCCTTCCATTAGCCCTATATTCTGTACTCCTGTTACTCTTACCAAAGTGAATCACCTCACACTTTTCTGCATTAAACTCCATTGGCCACCTCTCGGCCCAGCTCTGCAGCTCATCTACGTCCCTCTGCAAACTGTAACATCCATCCTAACTGCCTACAACTCCTCTAACTTTGGTGTCGTCAGAAAATTTACTAACCCATCCTTCTACACCCTCATCTAGGTCATTTATAAAAATGACAAACAGCAGTGGCCCCAAAACAGATCCTTGAGGTACACCACTTGCAACTGAACTCCAGGTTGAATATTTCCCATCAACCACCACCCTCTCTCTTCTATCAGCTAGCCAATTCCTGATCCAAACTGCTAAATCACCCTCAATCCCATGCATCTGCATTTTCTGCAACAGCCTACCATGGGGAACCTTATCAAAAGCTTTGCTAAAATCCATATACACCACGTCAACTGCCTTACCCTTATCCACCTCTTTGGTCACCTTTTCAAAAAACTCGATAAGGTTTGTGAGGCACGACCTACCCTTCACAAAACCGTGTTGACTATCCCTAATCAATTTATTTCCCTCTAGATGATTATAAATCCTATCCCTTATAATTCTTTCCAAAACTTTGCCCAACAGAAGTAAGGCTCACCGGTCTTACAGTTACAGAACAAAGCTCTGAAGATAAAAGAGTAAATAAAAAGTGAATCCAACAGCAGAACCAGGTGGTTAAGAGACCATAAGAAAGAAAGAATGTAAGTTTACATCCATAAGGAAATTTAAACAGCTGTACGGACGAGTGCAGTTGAACAGGTGGTTACTACTATTGGTGATATTTGCGAAGATATCATTCTGTGATTCACTGTTTGTAAGAAAAATATCCTAGAATTGCAAAGGGTGGATATTGTTTTTAATAAAAAGGATTAATTTAACTTGGAGGTCAGACATGACAGGAGAGCTCCAAGCTGTGGTCTACTCTTGCTCCATGACAGAAAGCAGGAATGTTTCCAGTTCCAACAACCAGCACAACTGCAGGAGGTACCTCTGTGACTAAGCCTTTGAATACTCACCCTAATACTTCATGTATTTGAATACCATATTTTACTTCATGGTGCATTTGTGGAACACCTTGGGATACTTTATTACTTTTAAGCTCTGGACAAATTCAATTTGTTCCAGTGCAACTCAAAAACCCACATTTGGAAGGAAAAGATCCAGTCTATTCTTTTCTACACTCCACAACTCCCCTTGTTTAGCTCCATTTGATTAAAGCGCCAATTAACTTCTAGTCAACGTGGAAGTGGGTCTACTTCTCAAATATTGACTGGTGTTCTCTAAGTCTTAGAAAAGTTCCAGCTTTTCAAATCATACCCTTTTCACAGGTATGACAGACACAGCATTCCCACCTGTTTGAGGATTAGTGACAACAGTGTGGCCTCTGATTAGTTTACAATACCTTAAGGTCCCTGTGCATTAGTCCTTTGGTGTGCAAGAAGCAGACAGCATCAGCCATCTGTAAAAATATCTGTAGACACTCAGTCCGTTCCCGGTCCTCCATCTGACATCGGCCACTCATCCAGTCCTTCAGAGTCTCTTTCCTGCAGAGCTGCATCTGAATGTACAAGTAAACTTTTGGCGAGTTTGGCTTTGCTTTCTCCTCTGGGGTCTTACACGGGCCCAGGTTTAACGAGGTGGGTCTCGGCGGAGAGCGTGATAAAGTATTTCTGGAGCCCAGACTCTCAGTTCTGCCCATTGTCTCTACCCGGGAGGTAGTGGTTTGTTTCTCGTCGCAGCTAGTGCTGTGGCACGATGGCTCCAAGTCCAGGAGGTGCTCGGGTGCTCGGACGCAACCGGAATCTTCAAATACCACGTCAAATGACGTAGTCCTGTCCTCGTTCACAAGACTTTCAACTGCTGAAGGGAATAGTTCGAAGGAATGGGCCAGGTTGGAATTGCCTTCACTTTCACCCTCTGGCAGAAGACTATCTTGGCCGCAACGGGGGGATTCCGGAAGCTGGCTCAAGTCTGTGAAGAGGTCGAAACACACACACGGCTCCAAAGAAGAAGGCGGGTCGGTGGCAATCACAGAGTAGGAACTGACCTTCACTGAAGGCAGCGAGCTACCTGAACAGTTTCCCACATCTGGAAGCTTTGGTCGGTTAATAGAGGGAATCTCTGGGGAACTCGCAGGCCAATCAGTGCTGGGAAAGTCAAAGAAAAAAATCGAATGAGATGCAAGATTACCATGTCTGTATATGACTTAATTAAATCATACCACAACTTGAAACAGAAAGAACACTTGACACTGTAAACGTGAACATGTAGGAATCCAGAACAAGATTAAGAAGTGAAACATCAACATGACAGGAGGAAGAAAGCTTCTGCAAACCGCACGCGCATCCAAAATACACAGTTTCATAACTGTAAACGGCCTGTACTTGGAAACATAATTTGCAGATGGTATGAAGCTAAGACACAATGAATTGTAATGGGTGGCAGAAATCGATGATGAGTGGACAGAACATTGACTATAGCTTAACACAAACAAGTATGATATAGTTTACTTTGGACACACAAAAGGTGTATAGTCAGCTCTGATGAAGAGTGATCCAGACGTGAAACGTTGGCTCTATTCTGTCTCTGATGTGGAGATGCTGGCGTTGGACTGGGGTAAGCACAGTAAGAATCTCACAACACCAGGTTAAAGTCCAACAGGTTTATTTGGTAGCACAAGCCACAAGCTTTTAAAGCGCTGCTCTTTCATCAGGTGAGTGGGAGTTCTGTTCACAAACAGGGCATATAAAGACAAACTCAAGTTACAGAATAATGGTTGGAATGCACGTCTTTACAGGTAATCAAGCCTTAAAGGTACAGACAATGTGAGTGGAAAGAGGGTTCAACACAGATTGAAGAGATGTGTATTGTCTCCAGCCAGGATACTTACTGAGATTTTGCAAGCCCAGGCAAGTCATGGGGGTTACAGATAGTGTGACACGAACCCAAGATCCCAGCTGAGGCCGTCCTCGTGTGCGCGGAACTTGGCTATCAGTTTCTGTTCAGCAATTCTGCGTTGTCATGTGTCGTGAAGGCCTCCTTGGAGAACGCTTACCCAAAGATCAGGGGCTGAATGCCCATGACTGCTGAAGTATTCCCCAACAGGACTGTCAAGTGGTGTTCATTCATTTGTTGTTGTGGTGTCTGCATGGTCTCCCCAATGTACCATGCCTCAGGACATCCTTTCCCTTGGCGTATCAGATAGACAACATTAGCCCAACTTGCAAGAGTATGTACCGTGTACCTGGTGGATGGTATTCTCACTTGAGATGCTGGCATCCATGTTGAATATCTGGCACATCTCTTCCCCAACAGGAAGAGTGTTTTCTTCAAGTTGGGGAACACTTCAGCAGTCACAGGCATTCAGCCTCTGACCTTCGGATAAGCATTCTCCAAGGCTGCCTTCACGACACATGACAACGCAGAATCGCTGAGCAAAAACTGACAGCCAAGTTCTGCACACGAGAACAGCCTCAACCAGGATCTTGAGTTCATGTCACACTACCTGTAACCCCTATGACTTGCCTGGACTTGCAAAATCTCACTAACTGTCCTGGCTGGAGACAATACACATCTCTTCAACCTGTGCTTAACCCTCTCTGCACTCATATTGTCTGAACGTCTAAGACTTGATTACCTGTAAAGACTTGCATTACAACTATTATTTTGTAAATTGAGTTTGTCTCTTTACATGCCCTGTTTGTGAACAGAACTCCCACTTACCTGAAGGGGCAGCACTCCGAAAGCTAGTGGCTTGTGCTACCAAATAAACCTGTTGGACTTTTATCTGGTGTTGTGAGACTTCTTTCTAGTCCATCTCCACAGACATTGCCGAGATTTTCCAGCGTTTTCTAATTTAGTGCAAAATATATATAAACTTTACAGTCTAGAAAGCAAAGTACTAAGCACAACGATATTTCATGATCCAGGCAAACAAACTCTTTAAATTGCTGCTTCTGGATGCAAAGAAAAAAGGCCATTGGGATGGTAGACTACAAAATGAAATACAAAGCAAAGAGCTGCTACTGAAATTATAAAAAGCATTAAGACTGCATTTGACACATTATACTTGACTCTGGATATCTCTACTCAAGAATATATTGGCTTTGGAGAAAATTCATAATGTGGCACAGACAATATCTATGATGATGGGATTGAACTATGCAAAGAGACTAGGTAAATGGAGGTTGAGGTCTTTAGACATGAGCTTGACAAAGGTATTTAAAATAATGAAAGGAACTGTCACACCAGATACAGAATGGACCTTCTCTCAAAAAGCTCAAAATGAGGGGAACTTCTTGCCCAGGTCTTCTGGTCTGCAGATTATCAGATGTCAGAAATACAACTCAATATACGCGTCAGGGCCTGTGGAGACTCAACATGCTGACCTTGGAGTTGCCCAGGAAGTTTGAACTTCTAACAAGCCTATCCATTGCTTTCCAGGACCAGCTACTAAATTCTCTGACTCTCAGCTGGAGCCAGAGACTTCAGACAGATTAAAAACTCGTCCGACTCCTGGGTAGGAGATCTTGTGGCACAGTGGTAACATCCCTATTTCAGGGCCAGCAATTCTGGTTCAAGTTCCACTTCAGGATTTGAGGTCATGGAAGGTGCATTCATAACGTGGCCAAACAGGTTGATTATCAGCCTGTAAATCCTTCCAACACACCTGATGGGCAGGTGGTAAGAGCGCGAGTGCTCCCTGGTCGTTCTGCAGAAAGCAATGACAAATCATTACAGTACTGTGCCAAGCAAAATCATGGATTAGTCCCATGGAAGTCTATATCCGCCAATGCCTTCTTAGAACAAGGTACCTGAAGGAGAGAGAGGAACTTCTGGGTAATTACTGAACCTAACCTCCCTCTTGCACCCCGCTACCCCCCCCCACTCCAATACACCCCAATTCCCCTTCACCCTCCGACTCATTTCACCCACCCTACCCATTCAGGAGGTTTGATGAGGACTTGTCTGTTGAGGTAGTATGGGCTGAGGTTAGAAATAGGAGAGGAGAGGTCACCCTGTTGGGAGTCTTTTATAGACCTCCTAAAAGTTCTAGAGAGGTTGAGGAACGGATTGCGGAGACGATCCGGGATAGGAGTGAAAGCAATAGGGTAATTGTTATGGGGGGCTTTAACTTTACTAATATTGATTGGAATAGCTATAGCTCTAGCTCATTAGAGGGGTCAGTTTTTGTACAAAGCGTGCAGGATGGTTTCTTGACTCAGTCTGTTGATAGGCCAACTAGAGGTGAGGCTATATTGGATTTGGTGCTGGGAAATGAGCCAGACCAGGTGCTAGACTTGGAAGTTGGGGTGCATTTTGGTGATAGTGACCACAACTCGGTTACGTTCACCTTAGTGATGGAAAGGGATAGGCATGAACCTCGGGTTAGTAGTTTTAGCTCGGGGAAGGGTAATTATGAGGCTATTAGGAGAGAATTAGGGAGCATAGGTTGGACTAGGAGACTACAGGGTCTCGGAACGTCCGAAATGTGGAGTTTTTTCAAGGAGCAGCTACTGCGAGTCCTTGATATGTATGTCCCTGTCAGGCAAGGAGGAATTGGTCGAGCTAGGGAACCGTGGTGCACTAGGAAAGTTGATTCGCTGGTTAAAAAGAAAAAGGAGGCTTATGTCCGGATGAGACTTGAGGGCTCAGGTAGTGCACTAGAAAGCTTTAGATTGGCTAGGAGGGAGTTAAAGAGAGAGTTAAGAAGGGCTAAAAGAGGACATGAGAAGACTTTGGCTGATAGGATTAAGGAGAATCCTAAGGCGTTCTATAGGTATGTTAAGAACAAAAGGTTGGTTAGGGCAAGATTCGGGCCAGTTAGAGATAGCAGTGGGAATTTACGTGTGGAACCGGAAGAGATTGGAGAGGCATTGAACCAATATTTCTCTTCGGTGTTCACGCAGGGGGACATAAATGTAGCTGAGGAGAACACTGGGTTACAGGGTTGTAAACTGGACAGTATTGCAGTTGATAGGGAGGATGTGCTAGATATTCCTGAGGGTTTGAAAATAGATAAGTCCCCTGGGCCGGACGGGATTTATCCTAGGATTCTCTGGGAGGCAAGGGAGACGATTGCAGAGCCTCTGGCTCTGATCTTCAGGTCGTCGTTGGTCACCGGTATAGTGCCAGAAGATTGGAGGATAGCGAATGTTGTCCCATTGTTTAAGAAGGGGAACAGAGACTTCCCCGGGAATTACAGGCCGGTGAGTCTTACTTCTGTTGTGGGCAAGGTTTTAGAAAATATTATTAGGGATAGGATTTATAGTTATTTGGAGAGTAATGAACTGATTAGAGATAGCATGGTTTTGTGGAGGGTAGGTCGTGCCTTACTAACCTTATTGAGTTTTTTGAGAAAGTGACCAAAGAGGTGGATGGGGGTAAGGCAGTTGACGTGGTATATATGGACTTTAGTAAGGCGTTTGATAAGGTTCACCATGGAAGGCTTCTGCAGAAATTGCAGATGTATGGGATTGAGGGTGATCTAGGAAATTGGATTAGGAATTGGCTGGCGGATAGGAGACAGAGGGTGGTGGTTGATGGTAAGTATTCGACATGGAGTTCAGTTACCAGTGGTGTGCCTCAGGGATCTGTTTTGGGGCCACTGCTGTTTGTAATTTTTATAAATGATCTGGATGAGGGTATAGTTGGGTGGATTAGTAAATTTGCTGATGACACCAAAGTCGGAGGTGTGGTAGATAGTGAGGAAGGGTGTCTTAGTCTACAGGGAGACTTGGACAAGTTGCAGAGCTGGGCCGAGAGATGGAGGATGGAGTTTAATGCGGAAAAGTGTGAGGTAATTCACTTTGGCAGGAATAACGGATGTGTAGAGTATAGGGCTAACGGTAGGACTCTGAATAGTGTGGATGATGAACAGAAGGATCTAGGTGTATGTGTACATAGATCCCTGAAAGTTGGGAATCAAGTAGATAGGGTTGTTAGGAAGGCATACGGTGCCTTGGCGTTTATTGGTAGGGGGATTGAATTTAGGAGCCGCAGCATCATGTTGCAACTGTACAAAACTCTGGTGCGGCTGCACTTGGAGTATTGTGTGCAGTTCTGGTCCCCACATTATAGGAAGGATGTGGAGGCTTTGGAGAGGGTGCAGAGGAGGTTTACCAGGATGTTGCCTGGTATGGAGGGGAGGTCCTATGAGGAGAGACTGAGGGATTTGAGGTTGTTTTCGTTAGAAAGAAGGCAGCTATGAGGGGACCTTATTGAAACATATAAGATGATTAGAGGTTTAGATAGGGTGGACAGTGATAGCCTTTTTCCTCGGATGGAGAAAGCTAGCACGAGGGGGCATAGCTTTAAATTAAGGGGTGGTAGTTATAGGACGGATATCAGGGGTAGGTTCTTTACCCAGAGGGTGGTGAGGGATTGGAATGCCCTGGCTGCTGCAGTTGTAAATGCGCCTAGTTTGGGGGCGTTTAAGAGATCCGTGGATAGGTTTATGGATGGAAAGGGTTTGGTTTAGGTTTGAGGGTCATTGTTTTCTTTAACTGGTCGGCGCAACATCGTGGGCCGAAGGGCCTGTTCTGCGCTGTAATGTTCTGTGTTCAGACTGGACATTTCACCTTAGCATACAGCAGCTCATGCTGTGAAAAGTGGGCTTGCTCTGTCTTCCCCTGAAAATACAAGATCGGGTGGAGTTCCTCAATATGTTCCACACTTCTGGAGAAGCCAGGCTCAAAAAACTGATACAAAAATACGGAGTAGCAAAAAGGCGTGTAAAATCCAAGTGGAGAAGCACTCAGATGATGATTGCCCGTACACTGAAGATACAGGCCACATCCATAAAAAATTAAGCTCAATTAAGAATTAAAGAACATGTTCTTACACCCTGAGATTGAGGGGGTGTGAAAAGATCTTAGATATAAAATTAAGGTGCTAAAGAGATCATGTTGAAACCCTGGAAGGGCTCAATAGGGTAGCTATCAGGAGGTATCAAGTTCAACTGGTTTGACAAGCTAGTATTAGGGGGACACAGTTTATGAATAAGAGATTAGTCATTTAAGACAGAGATAGGAGGAATTATCATAACCATGACGTTGCTGAATGGCAGAGCAGGCTCGAAGAAACAGGAATAGGCCATTCAGCCCTATGTTCCATGTTCCTACAGGTGTTTATTTATGAGAAGTCAGGATATGAAAACGGAATATAGAGAAAGAGGAATTGGGACAGAAACAAAATGCTTTTTTTTCCCTATTATGATCAGTCTGTCCTCCGGTTTGTAAATCACTTATTAAGAGTGTCCAGGCATGCTTATTGGCCACTAGCATTAGAGCTTTTACCCTTCATCTTTCAGCAGCTGCTTGTCCATCTCCTCCTGCCAGCCTTCGGGTGGCGTCTCCAGCCAGGCATTAAAGTAGCGGACGATCCCCGGATGCTCCAGCTTAGCCAGTGCTTTCACCTCTCGCATCACCTTCTCCCTTGCCTGATCACTGTGGAATTATGAACAGTTATGAGACTGGAGACAAGTCCCCAGGCAAATGCCATACTTCTTCACAGGAAAACAGAGGATGGTTTCACTACTTTGTTTTCAGTTGCGGGGTTGTGAAAGGTTCAGACTTAATTGGCGACATCAAGATTTATATTTTTTTAAAAAGAATGCTGTTTACGAAAACCTATATTTTTGTTAAATAACTCATTTACAGGACACGCACACACTTTCAATCACAAACAAGGCTGCTCGATGGCCAGTCCTTATGAACTCAGGCTATATTAGAGAGGAGCAAGACTGTTCATCTTTTCATTCACAGATGTTGACATTATTGCCCAGTCCAGCATTTATTGCCCACCCCCAAGAAGGTGATACTGAGTCACCTTGGTGAACCATTGCAGTCCCTGTGGTGTAGGTACGCCCATGGTGCCGATAGGAAAGGAGTTCTAGGATTTTGACCAGCAACAGTGAAGGAACAGTGACATATTTCTATCGGTTGGCAGAGTGGCAGGGTGGTTAGGACTGCTGCCACACAACGCCAGGGACCCTGGTTCTATTCCCGACTTGGATCACTGTCTGTGTGGAATCTGCATGTTCTCCCTGCGTCTGCGTGGTTTCCTCCGGGTGAACATAAGAACATAAGTAGTAGGTGCAGGAGTAGGCCATCTAGCCTTACAAGCCTGCCCCGCCATTCAATAATGGCTGATCTGAAGTGGCTCAGTTCCACTTTCCCGCTCTCTCCCCATAACCCTTAATTCCCTTGCCTACCAAAAACCTATCTACCCGTGTCTTAAATATATTTAGCAAGGTAGCCTCCACCACTTCAACAGGCAGAGAATTCCAGAGATTCACCACCCTTTGAGTGAAGAAGTTCCTCCTCAACTCCGTTCTAAACTGGCCCCCCCCTTATCTTGAGGCTGTGCCCCCTAGTCCTGTTGTCCTTTCTGAGCGGGAAGAATCTCTCTACCTCTACCCTATCCATCCCCTTCATTATCTTATACAAGATAATGTGCTCAGTTTCCTCCCACAGTCCGAAAGAAGTGCTGCTTAGGCGCATTGGCCATGCTAAATTCTCTCTCAGTGTACCTGAATAGGCGCCTGAGTGTGGCAACTAGGGGATTTTTACAGTTACTTCATTGCAGCATTAACATAAGCCTACTTGTAATACTAATAAATAAACTTAAAGATATGCAGGTTAGGTTGATTGGTAATGCTAAATTGCCCCTTAATGTTAGGAGGACTGGCAAGCTAAATGCAGATGGTGCAGGGATAGAGCCTGGGTGGGATTGTTGTTGGTCCAGGCTCAATGGGCTGAATGGCCTCCTGCACTTGGGATTCTATGATTTTATAATTCTAAGTTAGGATGGTATGTAGCTTGAAGAGGAACTTGCAGATGGTGGTATTCCCATGTATCTACAGCCCTTGTCCTTTTGGATGGTACTGTTAAAGCAGCCTTGCTGCAGTGCATCTTGTGGATGGTATGTACTCCTGCCACTGAGTGTCAGTGGTGGAGGAAGTAAATGTTTGTGGATGAGGTGCCAACCAAGAGGGCTGCTTGGTCTTGGATGGTGTCATGCTCCTGCAGTGTTGTTGGACCTGCATTAATCCAGGCAAGTGGGAAATTTTCCATTACACTCCTGACTTGTACCTTGTCAATGGCTGTCTGGCTTTGACGAAGAGGGAAACCTCGAAAGCTTGTGAGTCTATTATCAAATAAATCGTTTGGACTAAAACCTGGTGTTGTCAGACTTTTTACTGTGTTTACGCCAGTCCAACGCCGGCATACCCACATCATGGCTTTGGGGAGTCAGGAGGCGAGTTACTGGCTGCAGAATTCCCAGCCTCTGACCTGCTCTTGTAGCCACAGTATTTATGTGGCTGGTTCAGTTTCTGGTCAATAGTAATCATTCCCCCCAGATGTTGATAATGGAGGATTCAGCAAGGACAATGCCACTCAATTGCTGAAACAGTCTTCAGCGTAGTCTGATATTGGATTGCTTGCCTACTCTCACTGTTCGGTTGTTTTGTACCTGGCAACAATCTCAGGTCAGGAGACAAAACAAAAAGGCACTTCCTGTCAACTGGCTCAGACCAGACAGAAGATAAAAGACCATCCTTACATGAACTCCAGAGCGCCTCTTGCATTATTGAAGGTGAATCTTCAGAGTGAAGGGGCTACCACTGGGAGCGAGATAGGGGAGATGGGAATTTGGTATGCAAGTATCCTTTAACGCCAATACCTTCTGGAGTACACACCATTTACAAGTTGCACTGCAGCAAGGCTGCTTTAACAGTACTATCCAAACCTGCAGCCTCTACCATCCAGAAGGAAAAGGGCTGCAGATACATGGGAACACCACCATCTGCAAGTTCCCCTCCAAGCCACATACCATCCTGACTTAAAATCATAGAATCCCAATAGTGCAGAAGGAGGCCATTCAGCCCATCCAATATAAACCTGCTGAAGCAGATTGTCAGAGACTCGCCTGCTTTATCATCAACGAAATTTCACAAACATTTTCTCACCGATTCGGAAGTCGAATTCTCTTGATAGCGTAATTACAATCATCAACTTTGTTTTTTGCCTCAAACACGACACCGAAACCTCCACGTCCAAGACACTGAACCACCTCAAAGTCAGCGAGACATCTGAAAGAGATTTAACCTGTATGATTGACACCACTTACAGATCATTTATTAATACACGTTAAAAACCAAATACCTGGAGGAAGAATCCAAATATAAATACTCTAAATTAAATACAGAAAGTGAACTTTCAAATATTGGATCGCAAGGTCACAGGCCTTCATCTCCTCGAGTCCAAAAGGATCACAAGATTTAGGAGCAGTGCTATTGCTATTCAACAAGGTCATGGTGATCTGACTGTGACCTCAACTCCACTATACCACAATTAGACCATAGTTGCTCTGTACCGCAGCCCCATTTTCTCACCTCTGTTCAACACTTCTAGCTTCAGAAATACATTTGAGACCTGAAAAGCTGCCCAACATCTGCACAGCCCTTTAGGTGAAGGCAGTTTCAAATTTCTCTGACTGTGAGAAGAGCTTCCTGATTTCACACTCGGGTGGCCTGGCTCTGCCTCTGCAACCAGAGCAAGGTGGTGTCTCTGTATTTACTTCAACACCTCAATTTATCCAATTCTCAACCTTCTCAAGGAAACAAGCC
This sequence comes from Carcharhinus amblyrhynchos, assembly GCF_965287045.1. Classification (NCBI taxonomy): domain Eukaryota; kingdom Metazoa; phylum Chordata; class Chondrichthyes; order Carcharhiniformes; family Carcharhinidae; genus Carcharhinus; species Carcharhinus amblyrhynchos. The sequence continues at coordinate 17,225,953 of NC_137324.1, forward strand.
AAATCTAAGCAATCAGTCCTCAAATTTTTTTCAAAATTCTTTCAATGGGGCATGAACATCCTAGGCGCAGTCAAGTACTTCTTTGCTCACCTGGAACCGCCTTGCATTTTATTTAACTGCTGAAACCCACGTGTTATAGGTTCAGCCACAGTGCTGTTATAGAGGGAATTCCAGAATTTTGACCCAACAGTGAAGGAATGGCGATCCACTTCTGAGTCAGAATGGTGAGTGGCTTGGAGAGGAATTTACAAGCGATGGTGTTCCTATGAATCTGCTGCCCTTGTCCTTCCACGTGGTGGAGATGACAGATTTGGAAGTTGCCACTAAAATACCCTTAAGTAAGTTTCTACTTTTTGTTGATGGGTACACACTATTGCCACTGAGTGCTTACAGAGGGGGAAATTAATGTTTAAGGTAGTGGATGGGGTGTCAAAATCGGCTGCTCTGCCCTGATTGATGCCAAGCTGTACAAGTGTCAGCAAAGGTACATTTATTCAGATGAATAGAGAATATTCCATAACACTCTCGACTTGTGCCATAAAGCTTCGGGGCGAGAGAGGTTCGCACCCCATTTCTGGCCTCTCGCAATCTTACTGGCACCAGATATTCGACGCGATCAGTCTTGTGCCCATTCCAGAGCAAGGCTGAATAAATTATTTAAATTGAATTTACATATAATTCAAACGAAATTAGTGAGCCCGAGACACAATCGTCTGGACTTACTTGCCTATATGGTATCACTGGGAAAGGTTCTCTCCGGCGAGGATCACTTATTGTCTCCCATCAATAGAGATCAGGTGGACTGGCCTCACCAGTAGAACCAGAAGCCACTGAGACCCGTTCTCCATCCCCCCTCACACCCGCCCCCCCCGTCCTCCAAAAAGTTGTTGGGGCGGGGGGCTTGCGATCGGTTACAGGACCTCAGAGTAGCACAGGGTTGGGGGTGTGGGAGTGCCAGGTTTAAGCCACCGAGATACCTGGGTGCTGCAGTCTAAGAGCTGCAGGGAAAAGCCTAGGAACTACTGGCCAGTGAGCCTCACATCTGTGGTGGGTAAACTGCTGGAAGGTATTTTGAGAGACAGGATTTACAGGCATTTAGAGACTCAAGTACTAGGGACAGTCAGCATGGCTTTGTGAGTGGAAAATCATGTTTCACAAATTTGATTGAGTTTTTTGAAGGGGAACCAAGAAGGTAGATGAGGGCAATGCAGTTGATGTTGTCTACATGGACTTTAGCAAGGTCTTTGACAAGGTGCCGCATGGTAGGTTATTGCATAAGGTTAAATATCACAGGATTCAGGGTTAGGTATCTAAATGGATACAAAATTGGCTTCTTGACAGAAGCCAGAGGCTGGTTGTAGACAGTTGTTTTTCAAACTGGAGGCCTGTGACCAGCAGTGTGCCTCAGGGATCAGTGCTGGTTACCATTATTTGTCATTTATATTAATGATTTGGACGAGAATATAGGATGCATGGTTAGTAAGTTTGCAGATGACACTAAGATTGGTGGCAGTGGACAGTGAAGAAAGTTGTCTCCAATTGCAATGGGATCTTGATCAATTGGGTCAGCGGGTTGACGAATGGCAAGTGGAGTTTAATTTAGACAAATGCGAGGTGATGCACTTTGGTAGACTGAACCAGTGAAGGACTTAGTTAATGGTAGGGCCTTGGGGAGAGTTACAGAACAAAGAAATCTAGGGGTACAGGTTCATAGCTCCTTGAAAGTGGAGTCACAGGTGGACAGAGTGGTGAAGAAGGCATTTGGCATGCTTGGTTTCATTGGTCAGAACACTGATCACAGGAGTTGGAATGTCTTGTTGAAGTTGTACAAAACATTGGTAAGGCCACACTTGGAATAGTGTGTGCAATTCTGGTCACCCTATTATAGAAAGGATATTGTTAAACTAGAAAGAGTGCAGAAAAGAATTACTAGGATGCTACCAGGATTTGATGGATTGAGTTATAAGGAGAGGCTGAATAAACTGGGACTTTTTTCCTCTGCTGATCTTATAGAAGTCAACAAAATAATGAGGGGCACAGATCGGCGAGATAGTGAATATCTTTTCCCAAAAGTAGGGGAGTCTAAAACTAGCGGGCATAGGTTTAAGTTGAGAGGGGAGAGATACAAAAAGGGTCCAGAGGGACAATTACTTCACACACAGTGGTGAGTGTCAGGAACAAGCTGCCAGAGGTGGTAATAGTAGAGGCAGGTACAATTTTGTCTTTTAAAAAGCATTTAGATAGTTACGTGGGTACAATGGATATAGAGGGAAATGGGCCAAATACGGGCAATTGGGATTAGCTTAAGAGGTTTTAAAAATAAGGGTGGCATGGACAAGTTGGGCCAAAGGGCCTATTTCCATGCTGTAAACCTCTGTGACTCTAACAGAGGTTGTGTGACAGGTCTTTGCTGCTCTGAGAGCAGTACAGACCTGCATAATGGCATACTCTTCTGCTTTCAGCTTTTTGATGATTTACTGGCAAAAATGGTTTGTAGGCTTTTTTCATGCTCAAAGTGCTTAAGATTCGACATTTGGACCCGCTGAAAAAAATGGATCCAAAACTCTCCCATTTTCGCACTTGTTGTGGACTTAGAATTCTTTTCATCAGATTGCCCCCAGAATTCCCAGTCTCTGACCTGCTCATGTAGCCACAGTATTTATATGGCTAGTTCAATGCAATTTCTAATCAATAGCAATCACCAGGTGGTTAGCCACCTGATAATATTTGAAGATAAATTTATAAAGCTCGATATCCACTGGTGCCCTTTCATCAACTCTGTTAAATCCTCGAAGAACTTCAGTGGATTTGTCAAGAATGATTTCTCCTTTGTAAATCCATGCGGACTCGGGATTGACAATCCTGCCACTGTTTACCAAGTGCTCTGTATAATGGACTCTTGCATTTTCCCCACTATTGATATCAGGTTAACTGGTCTATACTTCCCCACTTTCTCTATACTTCCTTTTTTAAATAGTGAGTTGACATGAACTACCCTCCAATCTGTGGGAACTGTTCCAGAGTCTATAGAATCTTGCAAGAAGGAGATACTGCCAGAGAGAGTGAGTGCAATGAAGGCTCAGACTAATTCCTGGGATGACGGATGGCTTGTCCTATGAGGAAATGTTGAGGAGATTGAGCCTGCATTCTCTCACATTTAGAAGAATGAGGGGAGATCTCATTGAACGGTACAAAATTCTTACAGTGCTCAAGGGGTTAGATGCAGGAACAACATTCCCTGTTTGGGACTGGTGAGGGGTGTCTGGAACCAGGGGACAGTGTTTCAGAATAAGGTAGAACATTTAGCACCGAAATGAGGAGGAACTTCTTCAGAGAGAATTGGAATTCCGTATCCAAGAGGGCTGTGGAAACACATTTGAATACATCCAAGCCAGAGATCGATAGATTTCTAGATACCAGTGTCATCAAGGGATATGGGATAATGATGAGAGAAGATGGGGTTGGAGTAGAAAATCAGACATGATCTAATGAAATTGCAGAACAGGTTTTGAAGGGCTAAATGGCCAACTTGCTGCTAATACGTTCCCAAGTCTTACAACAGCTGGGCAGGACATCAATGAGACCACACCTAGAGTACAGTATTTTCATCTCCTGACAGAAGAACATAGAACATAACAGCACAGTACAGGCCCTTCGGCCCTCAATTTTGTGCCGAGCTATGTCCAATCCCAAGATCAAGCTATCCCATTCCCTATCATTCTGGTGTGCTCCATGTGCCTATCCAATAATGGCTTGAAAGTTCCTAAAGTGTCCGACTCCACTATCACAGCAAGCAGTCTATACCACACCCCAACCACTCTGAGTGAAGAATCTACCTCGGACATCCCTCTTATATTTCCCACCATGAACCTTATAGTTATGCCCCCTAGTAACAGCTATATCTGCTCGAGGAATACTCCAATCTATCAATCTCTCTCATCATCTTAAAAACCTATATTAAGTTGCCTCTCATCCTCCTCCGCTCCAAAAAGAAAAGCCCCAGCTCCCTCAACCTTTCCTCATAAAACCTACCCTCCAAACCAGGCAGTATCCTGGTAAATCTCCTCTGCACTCTCTGAAAGAGATGTACTTGTATTGGGAGCAGTTCAGAGAAGGCTCATGGGGATGATTCCTGAGATGAAGAGGTTGCCCACTGGAGAAAGGATCAAGCATGTTGGACCTAAACTCATTGGAATTTAGAAGAATTAGCAGTGACCTCATTGGAACATAAGACTCCAAGGCGGCTCAATAAGGGAGATACCGAGGGGATATCTTTCTGCATGGGGAAATCCCAAGAGTAGGCACTGTTTAATAAGAAGGGGTCCGGCATTTAAGACAGAGCTGAGGGATAATTTCTGTTCTGAGATCGTTAGTCTCTTTCACAGAATAGTGAAGGCTGGGAGTTGAGTCTGTTCGAGGCTGTTACACCTTTTTGATTGATAAAGGAAGGAGCCAAGGATTGTGCAGACAAGCAGGAACGTAGAGTTAAGCTCAAGATCACCTCAGCCATGATCTTATTTAAAAGGCAGAACAGGTCTGGTGGAGCAAATAACCAATTCTTGCTCCTATTTCTTACAATTTGTCACTGAAAATAACTAGAGTGGGAGAGAAATAGATCAGGTGCAGCAAATTAGTCTGAGTGCAACAACTTACAAAGGGAAATGCAGCTGCCACATTTCACACACCATAACTCCAAAATTAATGAAAAATTAATTATTATTAATTTTATAAAAATTAATTGTTACTTAAGAACATTAGAACATAAGAAATAGGAGCAGGAGTAGGCCATCTAGCCCTTCGAGCCTGCCCCGCCATTCAATAAGATCATGGTTTCAGTGATACCAGTTGAAAAACAAATCTTTGACCAAATATTGAGGCTGGAAACAATGATGTTCCACTTCAGAGGGGGGAAAAAGGCAACAGCCAGAAGCAGACCTTAAATTACTAGGACACTCTCAAAAGGTGGGCAATTTGGTTTCAACATATGAGCTGGACATCTCAACTGATTCTCGCTGTGGGAAGAATTTATGATAACAAATGCACCTTCAGTCACAAACACTAACGTACACAAAGTTCAATTTTGTTTGCTTTTACCTGGACACGTAGTCAGCTGTTCCAGGGGAATTTCCAAGCTCAACCTTGACTTCTCCTATACTTGACTCATTTGTACTCTCAGTCTGGGACGACGACCCCGACTCCTTCCACTGCTGCACAGAATAAACACAGGTCACTGTAAGTCGACACCAGCCTTGACAGGCCGGTTTAAAAAGTCAATAGGATCTAGGAGAGCGCACCAAGCTGGATGCAACACTGACTCAGTGGCAAGAAGCAAAGGAAAATTGCTGATGGGTGCTTTTGTGACTGGAAGGCGGTTTCCAGTGGGGTTTCACAGGGCACAGTACTAGGTCCACTGCTTTCTGTGGTAAATATTACCAATTTGCACCTAACTGTTGAGGGAAACGATCAAGAACAGACAACACAAAAAGCTGACTGTGCAGTGATACAAGAAGGAAAGATCAATATGGTGGTAAAGGAGGCGTATTGAATATTTTCATTCATTGTCCAAGGCAGAGTGCAAGAGTAGGGAAATTGCACTGAAACTGTATAAATATTTAGTGAGGCCACAATTTGAGTACTATGTGCAGTTCTGGTCACCTCATTACAGAAAGGACCTAACTGCATGAGAGAGGGTGCAGAGGAGATTTATGAAGCTGTTGCCAGGTTTGGAAAATTGCAGCTATGAGGAAAGATTAGATGGTCTGGAGCTGTTCTCCTGGGAACACAGGTGGTTGAGGGAAGATTTAAATGAATGTACAAAATTGTGAGGAATCTAGATAGAGTGGATGGCAAGAGCCTATTTACTTCAGCAGAGGGGTTAATGACGAGGGTGCATAGATTTAAACGCAGAAAGATTAGAGGAAAATGAAGAATAATGTATTCATTTACAGGATGGTACATGGGTCTGGAACTCATTACCTGCAAAGAGTAATAGAGATAGAAACTGATGAATCACAAAAGGTTAGATTGCAAGTACAATGAGTAATTAGGAAGGCAAATGGAATTTTGGTCTTTATTGCAAGGAAGACAGAACAGACAAAGGTGGGTTGCTACCACTGTACAGTGCATTGGTGAGACCACATCTGGAGTGTCTGTACAGTTTTGGTCTTCCTACCTGCATAGTCCATGTAGTCATGGCTAAGGGCAAGAGTGGCCCTCGGGTGAGAGTGCTTAATTGGACAAGGGCCAATTACATCCAAATTAGACAGGAACTGGGAACATGGATTGGGAGCAGCTATTTGAGGACAAATCCACAACTGGCATGAGGGAGGCTTTTAAAAGTCAGTTGATTGACAGGCATGTCCCTGCAAAAAATGAAGGATAGAAATGGCAGGATTCGGGAATCATGGATGACAAGTGAAATTATAAGCTTAGTCAAAAGAAAATAGGAAGCATGCGATAGGTCTAGGCAGCTAAAAACTGACAAAACCCTTCAGTACAGTGAAACTAAGAAGGAACTTGAATGTGGAATTAGGAGGACTAAAAAGGGCCATGAAATGTCTTTAGCAAACAGAGTCAAAGAGAATCCCAAGCCTTCTTATGCATATGTTTGGAGCAAGAGGGTAGCAAGAGGAAGAGTAGGCCCACTCAAGGGCAGTGAAGGTAAGTTATGCATGGAGCCACAGGAAGTGGGTGAAATTCTTAATGAGTACTTTGTATCGATATTCACCAAGGCGAGGGACTGATGGATGTTGAGGTCAGGAGTACATGTGTGAACGCTCTAGAGAATGTCAAGAAAATAAAGGGGACAGTGTTGAGTATCCTAAATTGCAGTAAGGTAGACAAGTCCCCAGGGCTATCCCAGGTTACTGCAGGAGGCAAGGGGAGAATTAGCTGGGACCTTAACAGATATCTTCACATCCTCTTTGACCAGAGGCAAGGTTCCAAAGGACTGGAGAATAGCCAATGTTATTCCCTTGTTTAAGAAAGGAAGCAGGGATAATCCAGTAAATTGTAGGCCAGTGACATCAGAGTGGGGAAGCTTTTGGAGAAGATATTGAAGGACAGAACATACACACATTTGGAGGATAATGGACGAGTGACAGGCAGCATGGTTTTGTCCGGGGAAGGTCATGTCCCACCAATTTGATTGAAGAGGTGACAAACAAAATTGATGAGGGAAGAGCTGTGGATGTAGTTTATATGGACTTTAATAAGGCATTTGACAAGGTTCCACATGGCAGACTGGTACAAAAAATAAAATCACATGGGATTCAGGATGGGCTGGCTAGATGGATACAGAATTGGCTTAGTTATAGAAGACAGAGTAGCAATTCTCTGGAAGGGTGTTTTTCAGAATGCAGATCTGTAGCTAGTGGCATTCCGCAGGGATTAGTGCTGGGACCTCTGTTCTTTGTCATTTATATAAATGATCTGACAGAAACTGTGGGTGGTCTGGTTAGTACATTTGCAGATTGATGGAGTTGCCGATAGTGTCAGGGATTGTCAGAGGATACAACAGGATATAGATAGATTGAAGACTTGAGCACAGAAATAACAGATGGAGTTTGATTCGGACAAATGCAAGGTGATGCATTTTGAAAGATCAAATTTAGGTGCAAGTTAAAAAGCTCATGGGCTCCACCCAAATCATAGAAATAATTTTAAATAGAAATTTGCAAAGATGCCACAATAAGCATAGAATCTCTCATTTTTAGCCCTCTAGCAAAATAGCTTATCTGAGAAAATCATAAAAAACATTCCAGAAGCAAGCCCTAAACATAAACAGTCACTAGAAATTATTGAATGACAATGTTAAGGACAGCAAGAAGGCTTTTTAGTGACAGTCAATTCTGCGCAATAAGGTTGGTGCACAAGTTCCAGACAAACAGCACATGTATCCACACTGGACTAGTACTGGAATTAAATAAACCAGATTGATTTGTAGCACATACCAGAACTGAAACTGGATGATGGACGAGCTTACGGACAATGTAAGTAGTTGCAAAGATGCAGAAAAGGATGGTGCCCACAATTTCCCTCCACCATTCCAGCAAGAGAACAGGGTCTTTACTTTTCATTTTCTTCTTCCTGGTGGAGTCGAAGAGCCTGACAGAAATCTGGGTGTCCCGCTTGCTTCTCTCTCTCACATAGGAAGGCAAATGAAAACCATTGTCTGCCAACACAAACAGATTAACCTGATTAAAGGGGAGGCGTAATAGTCATGTCACCGGCCCAGTAATCCAGAGGTCCAGGCTAATGCTCTGGAGTTTAATTCCACCCTGACAGTTGGTGGAATTTAAATTCAATTACTAAAACTTGGGATTAAAAGGTAGTGGTGACTGTGAAACCATCAATGGTCAGAAAAACCCATCAGATTTACTAATGTCATCCTTATCTGATCTGGTCTATGTGGTGACTCCAGATTCCCCCACATGTCTCAATGAGATCTCCCCTCATTCTTCTAAACTCTAACGAGTACAAGCCTAGTTTATTCAGCCTCTCCTCATAGCTCAACCCCCTCAACTCCGGAATCAGCCTAGTAAACCTCCTCTGCACTCCCTCCAAGGCCAACATATCCTTGTGTAAGTACAGCGCCCAAAACCGCACATAGTACTCCAGCTGCGGCCTCACCAATGCCCTATACAGCTGCAGAAAGACCTCCCTACTTCTATATTCAATCCCCCTCGCTATGAAGGCCAGCATCCCATTTGCCTTCCTGACCACCTGCTGCACCTGCAAGCTGGGTTTTTGCGACTCATGCACAAGGACCCCGAGGTCCCTCTGCACCGTCGCCTGCTGCAGTTTTTCTCCACGTAAGTAATAATCCTTCCTACCATTATTCCTACCAAAGTGGACCACCTCGCACTTGCCAACGTTAAATTCCATTTGCCAGTTCCTGGCCCATTCGCCCAGCCTATCTAGATCCTTCTGTAGACTCTCCACACCCTCCGCGCAATTTGCCTTTCCACCAATCTTGGTGTCATCAGCAAATTTCGAAACCATACACTCGGTTCCCACCTCCAGATCATCTATATAAATGGTAAATAGCTGAGGCCCCAGCACCGACCCCTGGGGCACTCCACTAGTCACCAACCGCCAATCCACTTCACCATTCTCCTAAAAGCAGCAACTGTCAAAATCGTCCCCTTGGAAAACTACCCCTTGCTCCAAACAAATTCCTCCTAAATGCCTCTCCTTCCCTCACTTTAGAGTTTTAACCTGGTAATACCCTCTCTATAACTGGTGATGAGTTAGAACTGCAACAAATTACAACTATGCAGAATCAAAGAACACAACTCCAATTTAACCAACCACATACTTTACAGAGAATAGGAAAAGTGATATTAAACCATCGCTGTGCAGGTCTTAGGGCCTGAATTAGGATGTCTTTTTCCTGTGTGGATTACAAAGCAACTAGCAGAACTCCAAGTACGCACAGAACCACCATGACTGTTTGCAAGCCTAACATTATAACCTCAGATTTCTACCTTCCCCGCCGTAGAGCTCAGTAGCCTGTAGATGTGCAAGTTAAGTTGATTGGCCATGCTCAATTGCTCCTTAGAGTCGGGGGATTTAACAGGAATAATATGTGGGTTACGGGACAGGGCCTGGGTGGGATTGCTGTCAGTGCAGGCTCGATGGGCCGAATGGCTTCTCTCTGCACTGTAAGGGTTCTATGATTTTAGCCTCAGGCAAATGGGTGCAACATTTTCAATTACTGATTTGTGCACAGCAGAGGCAATGAACTCTGCCTTTGCGATCATTAGAAATCCCCGAGGACCTGGGACTCCAGTCTAGATCCCAGTGCCATGTCAACAAGCCAATTAAAGTCCCTACCAAAGCAAATAAATGTTTGTCTACTCCATACCTGGAGGGACCATCAGTGCCAGCTTCAATACACCCACAATAATCTACTGTGTTCACTCATGTCCTTCAGTGCAACTGTTATTTTTGAAGGAACCAAATACAAAAGGGATTGGGACTTGCTTTCTGTTGGCGCCCTCTGCTGTTCTACCAATACAGTGGGGATTTTACTGTCTTGATTCAATTACATAGATGATAAGATGATAAAAAGGAGGCCATTCGGCCCATCAAGTCTTCACCGACCCACCCAGGCCCTATCCCCACAAGCCCACGTATTTACCCTAGCTGGTACTGCACATCTAATTGCGTATTTACCTTTGCCCCCAATACAATGGGGCAATTTTCACTCAGAGGGTGGTGGGTGAGAGGAATCAGCTGCCGGTGGTGGTGGAGGCAAATTCATTAGGGTCTTTTAAGAGACTTCTGGATGAGTACATGGGATTTAATAGGATTGAGGGTTATAGGTAAGCCTAGTAGCTCGGGATATGATCAGCGCAACTTGTGGGCCGAAGTGCCTGTTTGTGTAGTTTTTCTACGTTCTATGTTCTAATTTAGCATGGCCGATCCACCTAATCCGCACATTTTTGGACTTTGGCTTATGGGTGCAAGCTTCTCCAAAAAGAAGCTGGGATTTACTCCCCATCTCCAGTGGCGAGGTACTTTCGTGAATTACTAATTTGATACATGTGACTGGTTTGCAAAGCAATTTCAGAAGCTACACACAGCTCTGACCAGTTAAGGACAGCACATTTCCCTCCTGAAGCTAGTTTATGCCAAGCTGCATTAGCAGCCACATGGTCAGTTTAACTGAGTCACGTTTTACTTCAGTGTCAGCATCGTGAGATTTGAGCAGTTGCGCTCTGAATAATCCTCTGAATATACTCTTGCAAACTATTCCACTCGTAATAAGTGATGACATTCTAATTACTTGCTATACCTGCATACTAGTCTTTTTTGTGATTCATACACAAGGTCACCCAGATCCCTCTGCATCTGAGCTCTGCAATCCACTTTCATAATGGACTTTTTTATTCTTTTTGCCAAATTGGACAATTTCACATTTCCCCGCATTATACGCGATTTGCCAGATCTTTATACACTCACCTAACCTATTTCCTTTGGTAGCCTCATGTCATCTTCACAACTTACTTTCCTACCTATCTTTGTGTTATCAGCAAATTTAGCAACCATACCTCAATCTCTTCATCCAAGTCACTATATAAATTGTAAACAGCTGAGGCCCCAGTACTGATCCGTGACACAAGGCTAGCCACATCCTACCAACAACAAAAAGACCCATTTATGCTAACTCTATTTCCTGTTAGCCAGCCAATTTTCAATGTGTCAATATGTGTTGCCCTCTACACAATCAGGTTTTAGTTCTTTAGTGATGAAGCACCTTAGTAAATGCCTCTGAAAATCTAACTACATCCACCAGCTCCCCTTTATCTATGCACAGGTTACCTCATCATAGATATTCTAAATGATCACTGTTAACTCTCTCTGCAGACGCTCTCAGACCTGAACTTTCCAGCATTTTCCGTCTTTATTAACCTCCCAATAAAGATTTATTAACTCTTAGAATACAAAATGCATTAGACCCAAGGCTGTAGAGCCAAGGATGTGAACCAAGGCCATTTGTGACCGTGTATTAAAAGCACAAAGTGTACTTCTCCTTAAAACTGAGGAGATATGAAAAGTACAACTATTGACAAAAGATGAAAACTGGGATTTTATAGATTATTTTAAGTTGTGCAGTATTGGCTATACACCTCACAAGATCAGGACGCTTAGTTCAGGAGAGACATTGTAACTTACCGTACGGATACTGCAGAATCGACAAAGCGCCATTACTATATTCATCGTGAGAATGCCTATCATTGCTGAGGCATTTATCATGCTCATCAGAACTAATCAATGCTGGTGTTCTGGCTGGTGAATCTTTAAAACAAAACATAACAAACTTTAAATGACAGCATCCTCATGTCCCTTGTCTGCCACGACTCAGTGAACATAAACATAAGAAATAGGAGCAGCAGTAGGCCATCTAGCCCTTCGAGCCTGCCCCACCATTCAATAAGATCATGGCTGATCTGTCGTGGCTCAGTTCCACGTTCCCACCCTCTCCCCATAACCCTTAATCCCCTTGCCTATCAAAAACCTATCAACCCGCGTCTTAAAAATATTGAGCGAGGCAGCCTCCACCACTTCAACGGGCAGAGAATTCCAGAGATTCACCACCCTTTAGTGAAGAAGTTCCTCCTCAACTCCGTTCTAAACCGCCCCCCCCTTTATCCTGAGGCTGTGCCCTCTAGTCCTACTGTCCTTTCTGAGCGGGAAGAGCCTCTCCACCTCTATCCTATCCATCCCATTCAACATCTTATACGTCTCAATGAGATCTCCCCTCATTCTTCTAACGAGTACAAGCCTAGTTTATTCAGCCTCTCCTCACAGTTCAACCCCCTCAACTCCGGAATCAGCCTAGTAAACCTCCTCTGCACTCCCTCCAAGACCAAAATATCCTTGCGTAAGTGCGGCGACCAAAACTGCATACAGTACTCTAGCTGCGGCCTCACCAGTGCCCTATACAGCAGTAGCAAGACCTCCCTACTTTTATATTCAATCCCCCTCGCTATGAAGGCCAGCATCCCATTCGCCTTCCTGACCACCTGCTGCACCTGCAGGCTGGGTTTTTGCGACTCATGCACAAGGACCCCGAGGTCCCTCTGCACCGTCGCATGCTGCAGTTTTTCGCCACGTAAGTAATAGTCCTTCCTACTATTATTCCTACCAAAGTGGACAACCTCACATTTGCCAACATTAAATTCCATTTGCCAGTTTCTGGCCCATTTGCCCAGCCTATCTAGATCCTTCTGCAGACTCTCAACACCCTCCGCACAATTTGCCGTTCCACCAATCTTGGTGTCATCAGCAAATTTCAACACCATACACTCGGTTCCCTCCTCCAGATCATCTATATAAATGGTGAATAGCTGAGGCCCCAGCACCGACCCCTGGGGCACTCCATTAGTCACCAACCGCCAATCCGAATAGCACCCATTGACCCCCACTCTCTGCCTCCTTTTTGACAGCCAATCCTCTATCCACGCCAACACCCTACCCCCAACTCCATGTCCCCTGACCTTCTGCAATAACCTCTTGTGAGGCACCTTGTCAAACGCCTTCTGAAAATCAAGAAAGACCACATCCACCGGCTCTCCTCTATCCACTGCCCTAGACACATCCTCATAGAACTCCAATAAATTTGTCAGACACGACTTCCCCTTAATGAAACTGTGCTGCGTCTGCTCTACCAAACAATTTTCCTCAAGATGCCTCGCTATTTTCTCCTTGATCACGGATTCTAACATTTTTCCTACAACAGACGTTAAACTAACTGGCCTATAATTCCCCGCCTTTTGCCTGCCACCCCTTCTTAAACAACGGCGTAACATTAGCCGTTTTCCAATCTTCCAGCACTTCCCCGGAATCCAGCGACGTTTGGAAAATAATCACCAAGGCATCCACTATCACCTCTGCCATTTCCTTCAGAACCCTTGGATGCATTCCATCCGGTCCTGGGGACTTGTCCACAATCAGCCCCTCCAATCTGTCGAGCACCGCCTCTCTAGTAACAATAATGTCATTCAGGCCCTCCACTCCTACCATCTTTCCATCGCTAACACCCGGCAAATTATTCACGTCCTCCTCCGTGAAGACTGAAACAAAAAAGTTATTCAGGGCCTCAGCCATTTCCCCATCCCCTACCACTAAGTTCCCCCTCTCATCCTCTAAGGGCCCAATGCTCACCCTAGCCAGCCTCTTCCTTTTTATGCATTTATAAAAACTCTTGCTATCCTTTTTTATATTAAGCGCTAGCCCGGCTTCATAGTTTCTCCTACCCTTCTTTATCAATTTCTTTGTCATTCTTTGTTGACATTTAAACCTCTCCCAATCCTCTTCTCGCCCACTACTCTTAGCTACTCTAAACGCATCCGCTTTTAATTTAACACTTTCCTTCACCTCCTTCGTTATCCACGGCTGATTACCTCTCCTCCTCCGATCCTTTTTAACCATCGGAATAAATTTCTGCTGAGCACCAAGAGTGGGTAGCACTCTCATCCCTCAGAAGATCTTTGGTTCAAGTCCCACTCCAGAGATTAAGCAGATCTTTTAGACTGGCGCTCAGAGCTCTGAAAGTATACATCACTGTGAGACATGACACCTTTCAGGCCAAATGTTAAACCATCGTTCCATCTGCTTTCTCAGGTGGATGCACACGGCATGATTTGCTGAGGAGGGCAGTATCTTACTTTGCGTAAACTGGCTTGTGTTTCCCACAATACAACAGCGACTGCAAAAACCGAGGGGCAATTTGGAGCACGCTGAGCGAAGCTCACATTTATACAGTGCTGCCTTTCCTCGTTTCCAACATACATCCAGCAGAATGGTGCAACACTCCCATCTGGTGGGCAAAATGCCAACCACACCCACACATCGCAAAAGTGACCCACTGTGTACTCGCCAGTCGAATACTAATCCAAGCTTATATCAAAAGCAAGAAATCTGCAGACGTTTTCACATTGATCCATTTCCCAAACCTTGTTCTTTTTCTCCTCTCCTCCTCCCACCGATGGGAAAGTCACACTTAGAGGAGATGTCAGGGGTAAGTTTTTCACTCAGAGAGTGGTGGGTGCACGGAATGGGTTGCCAGCAACGGTGGTGGAGGCGGATTCGATAGGGTCTATCAAGAGACTTTTAGATAAGTACATGGAACTTAGTAAGATAGCGGGTTATAGGTAAGCCTAGTCATCTCTAAGGTAGGAACATGTACGGCACAACTTTGTGGGCCGAAGGGCCTGTATTGTGCTGTAGTTTTTCTATGTTTCTTTCTATGTTTCTACACTTCGAATAGCCAAGAGGAAGGAGTGGCCCACAAGTGTATATTATTGCTGTTATTTGATACATCAAAGCATTTGGGTCTATTCTGGTAAATGAATGTCCAATACTGGCATTTAAAATCTCAGAAGTTTCACAACACCAGATTAAAGTCCAACAGGTTTATCTGACAGCAAAAGCCACTACCAAATAAACCTGTTGTGTTGAGACTTCTTACTGAGTTTACCCCAGTCCAACGCCAGCATCTCCACATCATGACTTAAAATCTCTCTCATCCTCAAAGGAACACTTATTGGCTGAATGAGCCGTTATCTTTCTCAACATTACAGATTATGAAATCAAACTCAAAAGTTGCAAATAAAAATATTTGTATTGTGACAGAAGAAAACTCGGGGCTCAAGAAATGGGACGGGGAGGCACAGGCAGGGTCACTGTTCACTGTTTGTCAACCAATGTAAATGAGAGATTATAGTTAGGGTTACTTGGAAAAGGGGTAATATCTGAAGAGGAATATCAGCCCAAGGACCAAGGAAGTAAGATACTGGAAAATGGGAACAGCTTCCGTAGCCTGCAAAAGGGGCAGGAAGTAGGAACATAGGAATTAGGAGCAGAAGTTGGCACTTTAGTCCTTGGAGTCTGTTCCGCCATTCAATCAGATCGTGGCTGATCTCTCCCTGGTCTCAAATCCATCTCTCTGCCTGTTCCCCATATCCTTTCAATCAGGGATAGGACTACAGCAGGAAATATGCAACGTCTGAACAGGTGAATGAGAATTTGAGCCAGCCGAGGACTTGGAATGAAGTCTAAGTCACAAGCTGTTGCTTACTGTGGGGCAGGAGAAGTGGGGAGTTGGTGGTCTCAGTACTATGTATTACATTGCATGGAGAGTAATATTGCTGTCTCATCCCAATCGCAACCCAATACATGGGAAAAAAAGGACTGGTCAGAGGCAGTGTCTCAGCAAAATCAAAAGGTTTCATTACAATGTCTTCATAATGCTCAATCTTGGTGATGGAGCAGGTTTAAATGGAAAAACAGAATACTGCTGGAAATCGGAAATAAAAAGGCAGAAAGAACTGGAATTACTCATCAGGCCAGCAGCATCTGTTTGAACGGGATTGGAAGTTACAGAAGGCAGTGAGTGGTTAGAAAGTAGGCTTTGCCATTATGGAATAGCTTAGATTATTACATGAGGGAGAAAGGAAAACACTATATTGACATAGGGACAGCTCAGTGGTTAGCACTGCTGCCTCACAGCACCAGGAACCCAGGTTCGATTCCTGGATCACTGTCTGCATGGAATTTTCACATTCTCCCCATACCTATATGGGTTTCCTCCGGGTGCTCTGGTTTCCTCCCACAATCCAAAAGGTGTGGATGTTAGGCAGATTGGCCATGCTAAATTGCCCCTTAGTGTCAGGGGGACTGGCTAGGGTAAATGCATGGGGTTATGCAGATAGGATTGAGTTTGGTGCAGACTCGATGGGCCGAGTGACCTCCCTGTACACTGTAGGATTCTATAATTCTATATTGAATTGAAATAGAGTGTGAAGCACAAAGACCGGCAGAGACCAGTAGGGCAGAGTGTGGTGAAGTATAGGTGCGAAGCAGACCAGTAGAGACCTGCTGGGCTGAATCCTGTTTCTGTGCTCTGACATACTGTGTACTTAATATGTAGTACGGAGAACTAGAACATTGCATTTCTGAGGTGATTATAACAGCTGTACTTTCTGGGTAAAAAGTTGAAGGGATTGAAGTCTTGCTTCAGTTCCACAGTAACTTACGGATTAGAGGCTTCCATCTGACGTTCGGCAGAGGCATGACTTCATTGTCTCCATGGTCCTCAGCGGTCGGCACCATCAATGGGAATTTGTCGCACAATTTAACAGATGACTGCATGTACAGCTGTCCCTTGTACATGCCTGGAATTAGAGTGAAAGAATGGCAGTGCTTAGCGATGGCAGAAAGGTGCAGACTACACAGAGCAGGAATATTCAACCAATATTGTGCTGTTGAATTGTAGCTTCCTTAACCTCACAAAACCCAGTATGTTTTAAAAATCATAAATTAACTGAAGACAGCAGAAATACATTTCACCAGTGAGCACCTGAAGTGAAAAGGCAGTGGCTTAGTTTATCATCAATAGGAATAAGGATGGTTGCGCATAGCTGATTAACTCACTATGGATTCCCTCACTGCACTCTTTACTACAAATCACAAGCAGCTGCCTGCTATCCCTGCATTACTGCAAACGTGCTGTTTCATCATACACTATTTATAGCACAGAAACTGGCCATTCGGCCCAATTACTTCATACGGGCCTCCTCATGCCCTATTCCATCCAACCCCTTCATCACTTCCTGGAACCTGAACCTTAACCTTAACCGGGATGATGATTCCCTGAAACTTCTTCCAACCAGCGCAGCCTCGGTATTACCGGGTCAGACATTCCCATCTGCAGTCTCTGTATTCCCGGGTCAGCCATTCCTACTCACACAGCCTCCATATTCCCGGGTCACAGGCATTCCCACCCATTCAGCCACCATATTCCCAGGTCACAGACATTTCGACCCATTCAGCCTCCATATTCCCTGGTCACACACATTCCCACCTGCAAAGTCCTGGAGGAACGATTGATGACTCTGGGTCTGTACTTGTTGGCGTTTAGAAGGATGAGGCAAGAATCTTATTGAAACTTACAGGATACTGCTAGGCTTGGATAGTGTGGCCACGGAGAGGATGTTTCCAGCAGTAAGAAAAACTAGAACCAGAGGACACAACCTCAGGCTGAAGAGACGATCCTTTAAAACAGAGATGAGGAGGAATTTCTTCAGCCAGAGAGTGGTGAATCTGTGGAACTCTGCCATAGAAGGCTGTGGAGGCCAGGTCATTGAGTGTCTTTAAGACAGAGATAGATAGGTTCTTAATTAATCAAGGGGATGAGGGGTTATGGGGAAAAGGCAGGAGAATGGGAATGAGAAAAATATCAGCCATGACTGAATGGCGGAGCAGACTTGATTGGTCGAGTGGCCTAATTTTGCTCCTATCTCTCTCTTATGGTCTTATTCCCACCCACAGAGTCTCCGTATTCCCGGGTCACAGTCACTGCCACCCACAGAGTCTCGGCATTTCCGGGTCATGCATCAGGCATAGTAGTTGCAATGATCCATTGAGTCTGATGAATGGGTGAAATCTAGGCCAAGTTACAGGCAGACAGGAGATTTGACTCAAATTCAGCCACCATTCTTAAGTGCCAAGACTCCAAGAACTGGCTTGACCCATCAGTTTTTCTGAAAGGAAGGCAATGCGTGTGGGTGGTATTTGCATTTTGAACAACACATTGCTGCAATGTAAACAACCGATTATTTGGTTTTGCTGAGTATTCCACCTGTGGATTTTCTTTCACTGTTTTCATTCAGGGTTCTTAACAGGTAATATGATTTATAAACCACAGGACAGCTACAGGTGAGGAAGGCTATTTGCTCCATTTTAGTGTACCTACCCAGAGAAAAATTAAATTTCCCCATGGTTTCAACCATCATAGCACTACTGCTTAAACAATTCCATTAGGTGTCAGCCTTGGTTCAGTGACA
Organism: Carcharhinus amblyrhynchos; assembly: GCF_965287045.1. Lineage (NCBI taxonomy): Eukaryota > Metazoa > Chordata > Chondrichthyes > Carcharhiniformes > Carcharhinidae > Carcharhinus > Carcharhinus amblyrhynchos. The sequence goes on from NC_137324.1 coordinate 17,244,309, forward strand.
GCACCCGTGCCCGAGTTCAAGCCCAAAAGTTCATAACCAAGAGTTCAATGGGCAGCAAGGTGCAGAGTGGTTAACACAGCTGCCTCACAACGCCAGGGACTGGGTTTGATTCCCAGCTTGGTCACTGTGTGGAGTTTGCACATCTTTTCTGTGTCTGTGTAGATTTCCTCCGGGTGCTCTGCTTTCCTCCCAGACATATCAGTTAGGTGCCGGAGTGTGGCGATGAGGGGAATTTCACAGTAACTTCATTTAGTGTTAAAATAAGCCTTACTTGTGACTAATAAATAAACTTTAAAGCCCACAACCAGAGAATCGAGAATTCAATCCAGACAAACTCCAGCACAATAATGAGTGCCCGTTACTTTCAAATGAAATGTTAAAACCTGGCGCTCTCAGGGTCTCCTGACAGTATCTTGGGAGATGCAGGGTGGTCTTCCCTGGTGCCAGAGCCATTATTTATCCTTCAAACAGCTTCCCAAAAACAGACACCGTGGGAAAATGCTATGTGAAAGTTAGCACTCAGTTTCCCAGAAGCTTTTCACAAGAACTTTGCCTTTTGATAGCCTTTCTATGTATACAAAATGTTTGCTGGGCTGTGCACTGTTCCTTGAAGTGTTTGGATCAGGTGACCCCTGAGGATTAGCTCCTCACAGTGGGGGACCCGATTGTGGAGTCTTAGATCTGATTCAGGAACAGTGGGAAGGTGGTGGCATCGTGGTATTGCTGTTGAACTAGCAATCTAGAGACCCACGGTAATATTCTGGGGACCTGGGGTTCGAATCCCACCACGGCAGATGATGAAATGTGAATTCAATAAAAAAATCTGGAATTAAAAGTCTACTGATGACCATGAAACCTTATTGATTGTTGTAAAAATCCATCTAGTTCACTCATGTCCTTTAGGGAAGGAAACCTGCCATCCTTACCTGATCTGGCCTACGTGTGACTCCAAAGCCACAGCAACTGCCCTCTGAAGTGGCAACAAACCAAATGCACAATGAAGCAATAAAAGAAAAAATACCTCTAATAGAGAGTTCCCCGTGTTCAAGTTACCAAGCCTACGTCATGGCGCTATAAGTCAAACAGGTGCATATATTATAATCCTTACTGTTACTTCTTGGAGGTCATCAGGCAGAGCCTCAATTTGTTCTGTTATATCCAATTAACTACTTGCAGTCAGGAACTGCGGACATGGATATTTATGGGTGGCATGGTGGTACAGTGGTTAGTACTGCTGCTTCACAGTGTCAGGGACCTGGGTTGTGGGTTCCCGGACACGCGTCCTTTGTTTGAATAGGGGGGAGTACGGTAGGATGAGAGAAGAATTGGCGAATGTGGACTGGGGGAGCGCGTTGGAGGGAGGGTCTGTTGAGGAGCAGTGGAGGATCTTTAAGGAGATCTTTCTTGGTGCTCAGCAGAAATTTATTCCAATGGTCAAAAAGGATAGTAGGAGGAGAGGTAATAAGCCGTGGATAACGAAGGAGGTGAAGGAAAGTGTTAAACTAAAAGCGGAGGAATTTAGAGTAGCTAAGAGTAGTGGGCGAGATGAGGATTGGGAGAGGTTTAAATGTCAACAAAGATTGACAAAGAAGTTGATAAAGAAGGGTAGGAGAAACTATGAAGCTGGGCTAGTGCTTAATATAAAAAAGGATAGCAAGAGTTTTTATAAATATATAAAAAGGAAGAGGCTGGCTAGGGTGAATGTTCGTCCTTTAGAGGATGAGAAAGGGGACCTAGTGGTAGGGGATGGGGATATGGCTAAGGTATTCAATAACTTTTTTGTTTCTGTCTTCACGGAGGAGGACGTGAATAATTTGCCGGGTGTTAGCGATGGAAAGGTGGTAGGACTGGAGGGTCTTAATGACATTACTGTTACGAGAGAGGCGGTGCTCGACAGACTGGAGGGGCTGATTGTGGACAAGTCCCCAGGACCGGATGGAATGCATCCGAGGGTTCTGAAAGAAATGGCGGAGGTGATAGTGGATGCCTTGGTGGTTATTTTCCAGACGTCGCTGGATTCCGGGGAAGTGCCGGATGATTGGAAAATGGCTAATGTTACGCCGTTGTTTAAGAAGGGTGCCAGGCAAAAGGCGGGGAATTATAGGCCGGTTAGTTTAACATCTGTGGTAGGTAAAATGTTAGAATCTGTCATTAAGGAGGAAATTGCGAGGCATCTTGAAGTGAATTGCTTGATAGAGCAGACGCAGCACGGTTTCATTAAAGGGAAGTCGTGTCTGACAAATTTACTGGAGTTCTATGAGGATGTGTCTAGGGCCGTGGATAGAGGAGAGCCGCTGGATGTGGTCTTTCTAGATTTTCAGAGGGTGTTTGACAAAGCACCTCACAAGAGGTTATTGCAGAAGGTCGAGGGACATGGAGTTGGGGGTAGGGTGTTAGCGTGGATAGAGGATTGGTTGTCAAATAGGAGGCAGAGAGTGGGGGTCAACGGGTGCTATTCGGATTGGCGGATGGTGACTAGTGGAGTGCCCCAGGGGTCGGTGCTGGGGCCTCAGCTTTTTACCATTTATATAGATGATCTGGAGGAGGGAACCGAGTGTAGGGTGTCGAAATTTGCTGATGACACCAAGATTGGGGGAACGGCAAATTGTGCGGAGGGTGTTGAGAGTGTACAGAAGGATCTAGATAGGCTGGGCGAATGGGCCAGGAAATGGCAAATGGAATTTAATGTTGGCAAGTGTGAGGTGGTCCACTTTGGTAGGAAGAATGGTAGGAAGGACTATTACTTACGGGGCGAAAAACTGCAGCAGGCGACGGTGCAGAGGGACCTCGGGGTCCTTGTGCATGAGTCGCAAAAACCCAGCTTGCAGGTGCAGCAGGTGGTCAGGAAGGCGAATGGGATGCTGGCCTTCAAAGCGAGGGGGATTGAATATAAAAGTAGGGAGGTCTTGCTGCAGCTGTATAGGGCATTGGTGAGGCCGCAGCTGGAGTACTGTGTGCAGTTTTGGGCGCCGCACCTGCGCAAAGATATTTTGGCCTTGGAGGGAGTTCAGAGGAGGTTTACTAGGCTGATACCGGAGTTGAGGGGGTTGAGCTATGAGGAGAGGCTGAATAAACTGGGCTTGTACTCGTTAGAGTTTAGAAGAATGAGGGGAGATCTCATTGAGACGTATATGATGATGAATGGGATGGATAGGATAGAGGTGGAAAGACTCTTCCCGCTCAAAAAAGACAGTAGGACTAGGGGGCACAGCCTCAAGATAAAAGGGGGGCGGTTTAGAACGGAGTTGAGGAGGAACTTCTTCACTCAAAGGGTGGTGAATCTCTGGAATTCTTTGCCCGTTGAAGTGGTGGAGGCTGCCTCGCTAAATATTTTTAAGACGCGGGTTGATGGGTTTTTGATAAGAGAGGGGATTAAGGGTTATGGGGAGAGGGCAGGAAAGTGGAACTGAGCAGCGACAGATCAGCCATGATCTTATTGAATGGCGGGGCAGGCTCGAAGGGCTAGATGGCCTACTCCTGCTCCTATTTCTTATGTTCTTATGTTCTTACGTCACTGTCTGTGCAGACTCTGCACGTTCTCCCCGTGTCTCTGTGCATTTCCTCTGGATGCTCTGGTTCCTTCCCACACTCTGACAGGCATGCTGGTTAGGTGCATTGGCCATGTTAAATTCTCACTCAGTGTACCCAAACAGGCGCCAGAGTGTGGCGACTAGGGGATTTTCACAGTAACTTCTTTGCATTTTTAATGACACCAGAAAATAAACTATAAACTACACCATCAAACCTGCACCATGTTAACACAGCCTACACCGAAGTTTTAAAATATTGCCATCTTACTCTGCTCTTAACCACTGGGGTTTTGGCTTCACCTCCTTACCGAGATAGACACCAGACTCTGCCGACTCAGCTGCCCCTCTTGCCGCCTCCACCAGATCTTCCTCATCATCCATTTTGTTCCCCTGACTGGCAGAGTAGCTGGCATCATCGAAGAGGCTGACCGGGATTACTTCTCCATCCTCTACCAACCAGGCCGATGCGACTGGAGTACAGAACTAGTCAGGCAAAGGGAGGGGGTAAGAACACATCCAGATTAGTCATAACCCACTGAGCGGGCAGTGAGGAATTCTGAATTTGGCAGATTCTAAAAACAACCTTCTCTGACCCACGCATAATGAATTTGTTACCTGGTGCTCCCACTCCAGTTGCCCGCCTCCTTTGGTGCTGAAAGACATCACCTTCCAGTCCGAGACAGAGACCTTTATGATCCGGTCTTTAATGGTGGCTCCCTTGGCCCCTTCAGAGAAGATTTTTGGTCGCTCATTCTTACTGCTAGCACTGGAACTACTCTCAATGTAGCTGATCCGCGATGCTGTATCTCGAATATACCTCAGTTCATAGTGCCCGACACTGAAGTTCCATCTCAAAAAAAAATAAAGCACAACTTTTATCAGACAAATAGCAACAACTTGCATTTACATAGCACCTTCAGGGTAGCAAAAAGGAACCTCACAGGAATTATCAAGCAGGACATCACACCAAGCCACTGAGGAGCTATTAGGAAAAGGGAGCTGCAAATGTTATCAAAGAAGTGGTAAGCCTTTAAGAAGTGTCTTAAAGGGAGGAGCGTCAGACAGGTGGATGCAGGAAATCCCACAGTTTAGAACATAGAACATTACAGCGCAGTATAGGCCCTTCAGCCCTCGATGTTGCGCCGACTAGTGGGATCAATCTAATGACCCTCTAACCTAAACTATTCCAATATTATCCATATGCCTATCCAATGACCATTTGAATGCCCTTAAAGTTGGCGAGTTCACTACTGCTGCAGGCAGGGCAATCCACGCCCTTAAGCCTATACAGCTGGCAGAATAATGGAGAACGGTGCAGGGGCTGAAATACAGGATTTGCTGAGAGCTGAAATGGAACTGCACTGAGATTTTAAAAGGGTTGGAGCAGATCGGGAGGGTTGAGCCATGGTGTGTGTGTGTGTGTGTGTGTGTGTGTGTGTGTGTGTGTGTGTGTGTGTGTGTGTGTGTGTGTGTGTGCGCGCGCGCGCGTAGGCGGGGTGGGGGGAGATTTGAAACCAAGGCTGTGAATTTTAAGATGAAGTAAGTCAATGTAGCCACTCAGGGTGAGGCCAATTTCTCTGCAGGAAATGCACAGAGGCTTATACATGCATAAGCATCCCTCAAAAACCTGCTACATATTCCATTTAGCTGGCACCCAATGCCCCAGTTGGTTTTCCAATATTTAAAAACATGCCCTGTGATGTTTCTAAAGATAGTCCCACCAAACCGCATTATCAAAATTCTTTCACAGGGCATGGGTGTCACTGTCTCAGCCAGCATTTATTGCCCATTCCCCAATTTTCCTCGAGAATCAGAATCTGTGGCACGGAGACAGGACCTTTGGCCCGTTTGCCTGGATTTTGGACATGAACTGCCTTCTCGAATGGGCTGCAGTCCACGTGGCATAGGCCCATCCACAGTGTGTTCGGGAGGGAGTTCCAAGGTGTTGACCCAGTGAAAGAATGTCGATATGCTTCCAAGTCAGGGATGGTGAGTGACCTAGAGGAAAACTTGCAGACGGTGGTGTTCCCTTGTGTCTGCTGCCCTTACCCCATTCTAGATGGTAGAATTGCGTGGGAATAATTCAAGACGATTGAATACCTTATTCCTCATCACAGCGTAGACTGGAGTTAGATTATCCATCCAACTCTCAAATTCCTTTTTGTGCTAATGACAGCTTGGCAATGACGCCAAAACAGTGGAATGATCTCCCAAAAGCTGCTTCAAACCAAGAGGGATGGATGCAGTAAGAAGGAGAAATATTTCTCCAGTTAACACCCTCCTCCAACACCAAACAACCCCAATGCCACCCCCCCCCGCAAACTCCTGTTGTAAAACCTACTCCTCCAAACGGCCCACAGTAAAATATTCCCCTCCCCACCTTAAATCAGTTCACCAATGAACCGAACTGTGAACCCAACTTACTTCTCAGCACCAGATCGAGGACCCACAGCCCTGACTGTTTTCTGTGTTCGTTGCAACAGCAACAGGTCCGATTCCTGCTCAGTCGTCTCTTCTTCCCAGCGGCGACACCCGCCAGCAGAGCAGACATACCGCATCTGTTGTGGCGGAGGGGGGAAACAGGGAGAAAAGAAGGAACCCTTTCAGCAAACTGAACAGTGGCAGTGCCGCAGAGAAACAATCATTCCTACCATTCACTACCATAAGCAGCATCAGACCAGAATACAAGTGGAGCATTAGCCAAGGGTCTCGTTTCCTACTTGGTCACATATATGGGTACTGCACAAGCTCATCCAGGCTTATAGATGAGGAGTTCAAGCCCTACAGCAGCATATAATGCAAACTAATAATCCTCAGAAGATAGCTCTGTTGGGAGAGAGGCTGATTAGCTTGTTCAAATCATACAGGTAGATTTTTAAAAAGTTTAAAAAATGAGCAACATGACAGGAGACCCAGCACAGATCCCCGTGGTATGCCACTGGACACTAAAGCAGCTTCTGTCATCACCCTCTGTCTCTAATAACAAAGCCAACTTTGAACCCACTTTATCAAATGACCCTATATTCCATGTTTGACGTTTGCTGAAATCTATATAAACTACATCAACTGCACTACCCTCATCTATACACCCAATCATCTCCTGAAAAAAATTCAAACAAATTTGTTAGGCATGACCTCCCTCTGACGAAGCCATGCTGACTATCCCTGATCAAACCTTGCTTCCTCGAGTGGAGGTAGATTCTGTCTTTCAGAATTTTCTCCGATGGTTTCCCTACCACTGCCACAAGACTCACTGGTCTTGTGTAATTCCCTGACATACCTCTGCAACCTTTCTTAAATAGCAGAACCACATTTGCTGCTCTCCAATCTTCTGGCATGGCCCTCGCAGCCAGAGAAGAATTAAAAATGTGGGTCAGAGCCCCAGCAATCTCTTTCCCTTGCCTCTCACAGCAACCTCAGGCACAATTTATCTGGGCCTGGAGGTTTATCCACTTTTACGCCTGCCAATACCTTGTCACTCCCTATGTCAATTTGCTCAAGAACATAAGAAATAGGAGCAGGAGTAGGCCATCTAGCCCTTCAAGCCTACCCCGCCATTCAATAAGATCACGGCTGATCTGAAGTGAAGTGAAACATCACAGTCTCCCTCCCTGAACTTGATACCTTTACCTCATTCTCTTGGGTGAAGATGAATGTGAAGAAATTATTCAACACTCTACCAATGTCCATTGGCACCAACCACAAGTTGACCCCTTGGTCCTGAATGGGCCCTACTCTTTCCTCTCCCCATTGATATACTTACAGAATATTTTGAGATTTTCCCTACTTTTACCAGCCAAAGTTTTCTCATATCCCCTCTTTGCTTTCCTAATAGGTTTCTTAAGCTTCACCCAGCACTTCCTGTACTCCACTAATGCTTCTGCTCATTTGCTCCCTTCGTGCAGTTTAGTCTGTCTTTTCCTTCTCAGTGTACCCAAATTACAAAATATAACAGTATGTTTTCAAATCTGAATAGCCCAAACTTCTATCAAGATAAATTTGAAAGACTTTGATGAGAGCGTCAAAGGATGGAACTAACTGTTAACTCCTTCAGCACAGGCACAATGAAATAAATGGCCTCCTCTCCCTCTTGTATTGTATCAGTCAACATGTTCTACAAAAAAAAATTGAAATCTACAGATTCACTTACCTTTCCAGTGTAAGCATCTAACCCATAGCTCGTCCGTGACTTCCCTCCTACCAACACTAAGTCATCACCAAGTCGGTAGGATGATTCCAGTAGTGACTCCACTGTAAAAGGAACTGCCTCCATGCTCTCCCGATCTCGATCCCATTGGAAAAGGTCACCATCCAGAGACGGAATTATTACTTTGTTCCCAAAGACCTGTGGATAAGTACAGCTGTTACATCCGACGTGCAGCCTTAGCAGTGGGCAACAGTACCAGGCAAATACAGAATGCATCCACAGAAGGCGAGAGAGCAAGTTTCAGAATTGGTCGTTCACACAGTGAAAACAAAGTACCGCTTTGGGACCGCATATTCCAAAGTAGCTCCTTTCATACTACAAGTGACTGAATGGGAAAAAAGGACTATAAGGGAGAAGGCAAAGGTGAAGAACTTCCCAATAGAAACATTTGAGTGACTTTTATTTATTTCTTTAGTTTAGTCAGTTAAAGTGCCTGTCTAGCAAACAGAAGATCCCGGGTTCAAATCCCGTCAGAGCCTTGTAATCTTTACAATTGCACAAAGCAAAATATACTTTCCTTAATACTTTTCACTGTATACTAATACATGTGACAATAATAAATCAAATAATGCTTTACGTGACCATATAGATATATAGAGTTCTATATGTAGTTCTATCAGTATATATAGTGCAGAATAACTTGTCATTGGCATAAATCTGTATGCTGCGTATCAAAAAAAAAGCTGTCTGACCATGTTTGGGCTTGCAGAGCCACGAAGACCCCGTGTACACATATAAAGCACTCAAGTTGCAACACATTAATTTTATGGACGTTGATCAATAACATAAGATGATATAAATCACAATAGAATCACAGATGGTCACGAACAAAAAGGAGACCATTTGGCTCAAGCAACATCAACTCCGTCCACCCCACTCCCTCACCAATCCGGCAAATTCTCTCTCCAGCTCCTCACGCTATTCCCTTTTAAAAAGCAACAACCTCCACCATACACACAGGCAGACCATTCCACACACAGAGTCAAATACATTTTTTCTTCCTGTTGTCTTTGGTTCTATTGCTATTCACCCTCAATCTGTCTCTCATTCATGATCTTTCCACCAACAGGAACAGTTACTTTTGGTCTATTCTAACTAAACCCCTCATGATTTTGAGCACAGCCAACAAATCTCCACTTAACTTTTTTTCCTCCAAGGGGAACAACCTCAGTTTCACTATCACAGAACAGAATCCTGACTGTGCGGAAGGAAGCCATTTGGCCCATTGAGTCTGCACCAACCACAATCTGCACCGATCACCAACTCAGGCCTTGTCCCCATAACCCCACTTATTTACCCTGCTCACCCTTCTAACACCAACAGGCAATTTACCATGGCCAATCAACCTAACCAGCACATCTTGCGGACTGTAGGAGGAAACTGAAAACCCATGCAGACATGGGGAGAATGTGCAGGCTGGGCACAGTGTGACCCAAGGCCAGAATTGAACTCAGGTCCTTGACACTGTGAGGCAGCAATGCTAACCATTGTGCCACCGTGTCGCCGTGTATCCACGTAACTGAAGTCTATCAGCCTGGAGCCACTCAAAGAAACTTCTTTAAACAAATCAGAACCAAAGAGCTGCGAACAATAAATAGAAGTACATTAAAATATATAGTGCCTCCACCTTCCACATCCCTCTCAAAAAGCTCAACAGAAACTCCTTTTCATTCTTTACAGGACGTGGACATAACCGGTTAGGCCAGCATTTATTGCCCATCCCTAATTGCTTTCAAGATAATGGTAGCAGGCCGCTTTCCTATAGGTAGCCAGCCCACGAAGGCACACCTGCAGTGCCGTTGGGGAATTCTCGAACTTTAACCCAGCAGGAAGTATAGACAGAGTCAATGGATAGGAGGCTGGTTTGCACATGGATTGGGCTACATTCATGAAACTTGAAGCTCTCGACCCTTTCTACTTTGTCCCCATTGATGTAGACAGGGGCATGTTCTCATTTACGCTTCCTGAAGTCAATGACTATTTCCTTCGTTTTGTTGACGAAGGAGAGACGAAGGTTGAGAGGCGACCTGATAGAAGTTTACAAAATGTTGAGAGGAATAGATAGGGTGGACTCTCAGAGGCTATTTCCCCGGTTTGAAATGGTCGCTACGAGAGGACACAGATTTAAGGTGCGGGGAGGGAGGTTCAGAAGTGATGTTAGGGGTAAGTTTTTCACTCAGAGGGTGGTGAGTGAATGGAATTGGCTGCCGTCAGTGGTGGTGGAGGCGAACTCGCTGGGGTCTTTTAAAAGACTTCTGGATGAGTATATGGGGTTTAATGAGATTGAGGGTTATAGATAGGTCTGTAGGTTGGTAGGTGATGTGATCGGCGCAACTTGTGGGCCGAAGGGCCTGTTTGTGCTGTAGTGTTCTATGTTCTATGTTGACATTAAGGGAGAGATTATTGTTGCTGCACCAGTTCAGCAGGTTTTCTGTATCATTCCTGTATTCTGTCTCATCATTGTTTGACCAACTAATAAATAAGCAATGCCATTCTCTCCAACTTCTTTGCAGCATCAGATTCCAACAATCCCCAAGGATTCCAATGGAAGTGCAGTCATAAGCTGTCCCTCCCTCTTCCACACTCATTATTCCCAGGATTCGGATTTCATTCAAGTTTAAAGCACTGGGACAGGTCATTCAGCTCAGTGTTTCTACTTCCCAGTTCCTTCGTCACTGAATACCACTAAAACATCCATCAATCAATTCCTTTCTCCCTTGTGTGCTTATCTCACTTCCTCTTCTATTTGTCTCTATACTGGGCAATTAACAGCATAAAATCTTTTATGGCTATCAGATATAAATGCATTTCTAATCTGTGTAGTGTCACAAGAGCTAAAATACATTCAAACTGAAGAACAAATTGACATGTATGACAGTATATTTCTCAGGATATGACCTCCTAACCAATATGATTTCTGCACCTGTGTCTACACATTTTAAGAAGAAAAGTTTTATGAACTTTTTTCTATTCCTGCAAAGGATTCTCTTGTGGCTGCAGTTTTGTGCAGGGAGGCTTCAAAAAAATTACATCAGTGTGCAGTGATAGATACTGCATTGCATCTGTCCCAAAGACAAAGGACTGAACTTAAAGCTGAGCACAGCAAAAATATTTTATACCGCTGCCATCAGCTGGAATCTTAAAAGTTTCAGTTACAAGGAAATGAAGAGATCAGCATTGAAATGTACGAATGACAAATCCTTAGTAATCCATAATCAGATCTGAGCTCTCATGGCAGGTAGTATTGCTGAAGGTGCAGTGTGAAACAAGGTGACATCATCCAGTTGCACCTCCCCCCCCACCCCCACCAACACCATCTCTGCAAAGACCATTACCTCACCAGCTAATCTGCTAGTATGACTCATACCAGAAGGAAGGCTTCAAAGTGGCATTTCATTCAAACAGCTATTCCCTCTTCACTGAAGTCTGTCAATGTTTCACAGAATGCCAGAGGGCAGCAGAGATTAAGCTCAGCACGAGCAGGACAAACATCCAGGAAGGAATTTTTGCAGGTGGCATTCTCTAGATCTCATTACTCACAAAAGATCAGCTAAACGAATACCCGTAGGAGATATGAGCCTCATCACCTGCTGCCTAATAATCATTAAAGTGATAAAAAGATGCCATTCCCAGCGACACAGATTCCTCGTTGAATTCCTCATCTTAACCAAAATCAGCAGTCAGGTAGCTGCAAAGACCTTAACACTGTCCTGTGTCTCTCTATTGGCATTGGAGCACTTTTGGGCAGCCCCAAGATGGTGCAGGCACTATATGAATGCAACTCTTTGACTTCTTTCACCAGAAGGGTGGAAGGCTGCCTCTCCTGCTCACCATCTTGTGACCCATGCTGGCAAGGATCAGCTTAGCTTGACAACACACTGCCATTCTGCACAGTCTCTCTTCAGCAAGGAGCTGGAGAGCTGCCAGTGTTTGAGAGAGCAAAAAGAAAGGCAGTCTTTCAGAACTGAATGCAACAGATGTAAAGATGCACAAATGGTTACAGCCCCAGCAAGTTCTATGGTAATTTTCAAAGGTTTTTCAAACAATGTGAAATTAAATACAGAAGGACTGACTGCAAGCTGACAAAGCAAGCCTAACTGCAGGCCCCAGTTCACAAACAACCACAGTTGAGGCCAACATCCAATTAAATTTTCAACTGAAGGTGACCGAAGGTGAGCCTGGCTAAAGGCTGAAGGGTCTGAAGTCTTTTTGTGACAAGAAATCATGAAATTAGAACACTTTTTAATGATCTGTAGTGAAATACAACAGTTCCCAGCCACCTTGAATAGCTGGAATTATTAGGCTTCAAGTGGGTAAGAAACATGAGTTTTTCTTTACCTTTGGCATGGTGATTAGCACTGCTGCCTTACAGTGCCAGGGACCAAATTCAGTTTTTAGTTTAGTTATTTACTAGTGTCTCAAGTAGGTTTACAGTAGCACTGCAATGAGTTACTGTGAAAATCCCCTAGTCACCTCATTCCACCACCTGTCCGGGTACACCAAGGGAGAATTTAGCAAGGCCAAACCACCTAACCAGCACATCTTTCAGACAGAGGGGAAACTGGAGCACCCGGGGGAAACCCACACAGATACGGGAGAACGTGCGGACTCCATACAGACAGTTACCCCAAGCCAGGAATTGAACCCGGGTCTCTGCCACCGTGCTGACAAGGACTGGGTATGGCTCCTGCTCCGACCAAGACAACAAGAAGCTAAAGGGTTGTGAATGGAGCCCAGTCCATCAGCAAACCAGCCTCCAGTCCTTTGACTCTGTCTACACTTCCACAGCCAGCATAATCAAGGATCCAATGCACTTGGACATACTATCTTCCACCTTCTTCCGTCAGGAAAAAGATACAGAAGTCCGAGGGCCCATACGAACTAGCTTAAGATCAGCTTTTTCCCTGCTGCCATCAGACTTTTGAATGGACCTACCTTGTATTTTGATCTTTCTCTACATATTCTGCACCCTCTCCTTCCCTTCTGTGTATGGCACAATAAATAATATACTAATAATATAGTAATACAGGTGATAATAATAAACAAAATCAAGATGTTCTGTTGGAGGACAGACGTATACTCAGTAGCCAAATGGTCTCCTTCTGCACTGTAAGGATTCTATGTCTGGATTAATGTATCGTCTACAGTTACTGAAGTGACCACAGCATTACAATCAGTAGAGCATGACCTTGTTGAATTATGGGCATGCCAAGTAAAGAGCTGTGGCACTGATTCACAAACTATTTTCCAATGTGACCCCTTTTCAACTCAACCCTCTCAAAGGCAATTAGGGAGGGGCAAAGGCTGGCCTCCTCCATCTCCCTGAATCCCTCCACCTGAGTTTATATTCATCCAACGCTACACTTCTAGGGAAGGATGAGCCAGCTCCTCTGGGAATAGGAGCCAAGGTAAGAAGTCTCACAACACCAGGTTAAAGTCCAACAAGTTTATTTGGTAGCAAAAGCCACTAGCTTTCGGGCCTCTAATCCTTCGTCAGTTGAGTGGAGAACACACCAAATAAACTTGTTGGACTTTAACTTGGTGTTGTGAGACTTCTTTCTGTGTTTAGCCCAGTCCAACGCCAGCATCTCCACATCATGAATGATGTGGCCAAAGTCATGGAGGCTCAGAACCCAATGGCCCTAAGTGCAGTCTCGTCACTGGGCACTTGGGTGTTGTTTTACTTTAATCTTACCTGGCATTTAGCAGTGCTGCTCCAATTGCCCTGAACACACCTGGGTTAGAGATGGAAATATAAAACCTCTAGCTAAAATTTCAGACTGACTGCCCTTCAGTCAGTAACTGCTGCTGAAATACACATGTACAGCCATTAGAAAAGTATCAGGCTCAGTTGTGAGACCCTTGTGATTGCAGACCAGACGAACATTCACAATCAATGAGCACAAACAGCTCCTTGGACATTACAGCAGAGGGCGATCTACACCCACAGGACCATATACCAGGAATTGGAGAGAGAAAAAAAAAATCAATGCTTCAGAAACTAGCTAAAAGGAGATAATCAATGCTTCAGGAACGAGCTATTTGATGAAAAGAAAAGCGGCCACTTCAATATTAGAAATTCTACTTCAGTTTAGCTGAAGAACAGCTAAGGAGTTTTTATTACAGGATCTTCAATAAATTGCAGAACCACAACATGTTAGGATGGGTTCAATTTCCTATCAGAACTGGAATCCACGTCCCAGGGGACACAGAATTTTAAAACTCATCTTTGGCCTTACCACTCCCCAACTCCACCCTGCAACCCCCTAAATATCAGCACCTCAATTTTACTGATTCATAACTAGGAGCAAGGACAGACAATTCGAGCCTGGTCTTGATCTCAGCTTGGCCTCATCTCCACCTTCTTGCCCGTTCCTTCATCCCCTACTAATTTAAAACCTATCCACCTCCTCAAATTTGTTTAGTATTCCAGTGTCCGCTGAACTCTGGGGTAGAGAATTCCACAGATTCACGAACCTTTGAGTGAAGTAACTCTTATTTTAAATCTGCCACCCCTTGGCCAAAAACTATGGCCTCTCATTCTAAAATGTCCAAGAGGAAATATCCACTCTACATCTACCCGTCAAATCTCTTTTAGCAATTCAATTAGATTTCCTCTCATTCTTCAAAACTCAAGTCTCAGGCTAAACTGCTCAAACGCTCTTCATAAGGCAAATTCTTCATCCTTGGAATCAATTTAGTGAACCTTCTCTGAACCGCTTCTAATTGCATTAACATCTGTTCTCAAGTAAGCAGACTAAAAGGGTGCACGATACTCCAGATGCAATATCACCAATGGCCTATACAACAGCACTTCCCTACTTTTTTCCAGTGGTCTTCAATCTTTTTAAGCACAAGATCACTTAGCATCAAAGGTCACCTCAAAGAGGTGTGTGGAACCAAAGTAGGCCTTCATATTGAGTGCCCAGATGTCAGAAGAGTACTTCTCGCAAGTCTTTATTTCCTGACCTAGCTTTCAGCTGTCATTTGCAAGGTGATTATTTCCATGTGAAGTCTACAGTTTTGTTCACACGCTTGCTGAAATTTTACTGCAAGTTCGCCAATATCCACTTGAAAAGAATTTGAGAGAAAAGAACAATGATTTGTTCTATCTGGCCGAATTCCTGAAATTGTTCTTTTCCAATGTGTTCAGTTGATCACAGAATTTCTTTGGATGGAACCCTTTTGTCTGACCTGCTGTTGGATTTTTTTCCAGATTTGGGAAGTACTCAGGAATTTTGTTCTTTAACTGCAAGGAATACAGGTCCCATTTCAACTTGAACACATTCATTGCACTGATCATGTGACATCTGTCCCACAGTGGTTAGCGCTGCTGCCTCAGCCCCAGGGACCCGGGATTGATTCCTGGTTTGGGTCACCATCTGTGCAGAGTGTGTTCATTCTCCCTATGTCTGCGTGGGTTTCCTCCGGGTGCTCCGGTTTTCTCCCACAGTCCAAATGGCCTGGTTAGGTACATTGGCCATGCTAAATTCTCCTTCAGTGTAATCGAACAGGCACCAGAGTGTGGTGACTAGGGGATTTCCACAGTAATTTCATTGCAGTGCTAACTAAGCCTACTTGACACTAATAAATACACTACTTGACACTAATAAATAAACTTTAAATCCTGCAGTTCATGGTTCAGCTCATTCGGTTTTGCAATTATGTCCATAAGTCTAGTAACTGTGCATTATCTGACAGTTCACTATACACCCTAAATTTAAGAAAGGTGACAATTTCAGGGAGCTGCTTGTTGGTGGATAACAGTGGTAATTGACAAAGGAGGGAATTCAGGATCATAATTGCAAAGGACAACAAAGCATTGATGCCCAGCATTGACAGTGCACCATCAGTTGTGATTGAACTAGTTTGATCAGAATATTTTTGTGTCACATCCTTTTCAATTTGATGTAGACATCCTTGCCTCTTTCCTCTCAGTGGCAAAAGATGGAGGACATCCTCTGTTGTTGCATCTTTGGTTTCGTTTGCATGGCATTCAGTGGGCCATATCCGTCATGACTACTGACTCAAACTGCAGTGAAAAACATTCACAGTTTGATAAGTCTTGGTGTATTTGCTCTGAGACATCTTCGGGAAACGATTCCATCTTTCTTGCTACTGGTAAAGCGCCAAGCAGCATGCTCTTGGTGCCTATCATAATTTCATCTTTATTTTCAAAGTCTTTGGAGGTGTTGGCAGAAACCTTCATAGCCTCCTTGATAACTTACATTTTGCCAGCAGACAGCCAATGAGAAAAGATGCCTCTTTGCTCTCCTTGTTTTAAGCCACAGGTTTTGAAATGAGTGCAACTGTTGAGCTTGCAACATTCCCTTTAATTCCCCAACTTTCTTTATCTGAATGGTGCTGATTAAAGGGAAATTTTGCATGCATTGTCTTGTGATGCTGTTTCAGATTATCTCTTTTATTTGAGGCTCTATTGTCAATACCTTGCTTTTGACATTCACTTTCCCATTCTTGGTGGAAATGGTAGGATTTTGTCCTTTGAGGTCCTCGCTCATCATTTTGACTTCAGCCAGCTTAGTCCATATTTCGGTGCCTGCGATTCAGCAGGCAATGAGCTGATTCGCTCGTCATCGTCAGCCAGAGTTCCATTCACACTTTCAGCAGCAGTTCGGGAGTCAATGACAGAGACACCAGGATCTATCCATTGCCAGTTATCAACTACTTGGAGACTACAGCCCTATTCCATGAGGCAAAGTTCCATTTTCCCTCCTTATTAACTGCTATACCTGCATACTAACTTTCTGCAATTTGTGCATGAGGTCACCCAGATCCCTCTGCACCAAAGTACTTCGGAGTTTCTCTCCATTTAGAAATTAAGTTGTGTTCCTATTTCTCTGACCAAAAATGGATAACCTCACACTTATCCATGTTAAATTGCAAATTTTGGCTCCCTCATCTAACATATCCATTTGCAATTTCTCCAATGTAACTGATTTTCCACCTATTTTAGTGTTATCTCCAATTTTAGATGTAGTAGACTCTACCCCTGCATCCAAGTCATTATTATAGATTATAAACAGTTTTTGAACAGAAGCATTACATTGGCCTTTCCCAATGTACTGGAACCTTTCCAGAGTGCAAGGAATTTTGGAATATTATAACCAGTGCCTCCATTTCCTATAAGTCTCTAGGATGTAGGCCATCATGCCCTGGGAACTTGTCTGCCTTTAATTTCAATAGCTTGCTTAGTACATTTTCCTTTACAATGGCGATTGTTTCAAGTTCCTCCTTTTTAAACAATTGCTGCAATACCTGTTAGTTTTGAGATAATTCTAGTCTCCTCCACCATGAAAGCAGAAGGAAAATATTGATTGTGTCTGCCATTTGTGTTCCCATCAACAACTCTCCAGTCCCATCCTCTAAGGGAGTAACATTAATTTTAGCTACTCTCTTCCTTATTATATACTTATAGAACCTTCTGCAGTCTGTTTTTATGTGTTGTACTCGGTTTCTTTCATAATTTAACTTTATTTTCTTTATTACTTTTTTTTAGTAACCCTCTGTTGGTCAATCCTTCAGCCTGCCTCTAATCTTTGTAATATGGTATGCCTTAGTTTTTGCCTTTATGTTATCTTTAACCTCCACAGATTTAGCCACAGATACATTTCCCCCCTCTCTAGAATATATTTTAGTTGGGAAGAATTGAATATCTACCACTATTATCAACTGTCTACTTTTTAGTCTTTCTGCCCAGTCCAGGGCCAAATCTGTCCTCATACCTATGTAATTACCTTGGTTTAACACCAGAAAAATAGTTTGTGATTCCAATTTATCACCTTCAAACTGAATTTGAAATTAAGCATGCAAAGACCCTAGAGGATCCTTTACTACAAGATCATTAATTCATCCCATCTCATTACACAACTCTCAAATCCAAAATATCTATCTCCCTGGCTGTTTCAACAATATATTGTTCCAAGAAACAATCTCTAATACCCTCTATAAATTCTCCCTTGAGAACACCCTTGCCAATTTGATTAATCCAGCGTACATACATATGAAAATCACCCATGATTAATGTTACACTTTTTTTTTTACAAGCCCCCAGTATTTCCTGGTTCACACTGCATTGTACCGTGGAAGTACTATGGGGGCTTATAGATTACTATCACCAGGGACTTCCACTGCTACTGGTTATGGGCTCCCAAGCTCTGAAATTCCTACCCCATTCCTCCTTCCTCCTTTACAGCATTCTTTAAAACCTGTCACGTCGACAAAGCTTTTGGTCAGTGTGGCTCACTGTCAAATTCTGTTTAATGACATTCCCTGTGAAGCACATTGGGACAACGGTAATGGCTCTATAGAAGTCTGTAACATCCCTGGCTCAATGGGGATGAACTCATGGTCAAGCACAGTTACCATCCCAACTGGCCCACAAGGATAGTCACCTGCTGTGGAGCCATCTGGTCAGGATCACCAACTTTGGTGGTGAATGAAGGCAAAATTAGAAATGAAGGTTGAAATTTTAAAGTACAAGCAAATCAGACACGAAAATTATAAGAAAAGCAACGGTATGTGGATTCAAGCATTTTAAGCTATTATGCATACAGTTGTGAGTCAACAGAACATTGAGGGACAGTGATAAGAAGCCAGTTAAAATTCATATTCACTTGACAATTTAGTTTGCTGAGCAGAGCAGTGTTACTGTGTGGCCAAGTGCAACATGACTAATTGTGAAAGCTCCAGATTTAAGAGGTTGAGTACAGGAGCAGGGATCAGTTGTTGCACTTATACAGGGCCTTGGTGAGGCCACACCGAGAGTATTGTGCGCAGTTTTGGTCTTCTTTTCTGAAGAAGGGCGTTCTTGCTCTAAAGGGAGTGCAGCAAAGGTTTACCAGGCTGATTCTGGGGATGGTGTGACTGGACATACAAGGAGGTTAGGATTGTTTTTGCTGGAGTTCAGACAAATAAGGGAGGATCTCATCGAGACATAAAATTTTAACAGGACTAGACAGGATAGATGCAGGGAGATATTCCTAATGGAGGAGTCGAGAACCAGGGGATTCAAGGTAGACCATTTCTTCACACAAAGAGTGGCGAGCCTGTAGAATTCATTACCACAGAAAGTAGTTGATGCCAAAACATTGAACGTATTCAAGAGACAGCTGGATATAACACTTGGGGCAAATGGGATCAAAGATTATGGGGAAAAAGTAGGATCAGGCATTTGAGTTGGATGATCAGCCATGATTGTAATGAATGGCGGAGCAGACTCGAAGCGCCAAATGGTCTCCTCCTGTTCCTATCTTCTACGTTTCTATGTTTAACTCCCCATCTTATTCAACTCCGCTCCTGACCACAGTCACACCAAACAAAACTGAAAACACAATCATTGCACCTCCAAGCAGCCAAGGAGGATTTATGAAACTGAATGTCCTTTGCAAAGACAGGTAAGGGTACTCTCGATAGGTCTGAACAGATAAAGTCTGAGAGTTAGGTAAGTGGGGCAGTAACCTTCAAGCTACCAACTCACCTCAGCACTAGGATATCAGAATATAATGGCTTTGCGAAAATCCAATGAATGCAAAACAGAGTCAACACTCCCAAGTACTGTTTACAGACAGTCACATGCAATACCACATGAAAGCATGGCAAGGTTGCCAAGAAATGTCAATTTTCTTTAAGATAACAAAACAAGTGTGAGCTCAACTCTTTAACTTGAACATGAACACAACCACCAATAGTAGAATTACACATCATAGCTTTGATCCACCCACCATTCAGCATATCTGCATTTATTAGGTACAACAGTCAATGATTAACCTAGCAGTCACTTGATTTATTTAGCTGTTATAGTACAGGTACAATACTGGCATCTGCCCAACAATTGCTGAGTGTGTGGGAATATACATGGCAGATGCAGTATAATGTGGATAAATGTGAGGCTATCCACTTTGATAGCAGTAATAGGAAGACAAATTATTACTTGAATGGATGTAAATTGGGAGAGGTGGATACTCAACAAGACCTTGGTGTCCTCATGCATCAGTCGCCAAAAGTCAGTGAGCAGGTACAGAGGCAGTAAAGGCAGCAAACGTACGTAGGCCTTCATAGCGAGAAGATTTAAGTTGTTTTGCTGCAAATGTAGAAGCCGTTGGTGAGGCCGTATCTGGAACATTGTGTACAGTTTTGGTGCCCTTATCTGAGGATGGGTGTCCTCACTATAGAGGGAGTACAGAAAAGGTTTACTGGGCTGATTCCTGGGAAGGCAGCTGTGTCATATGAGGAGAGACTAAGTCAGTTAGGATTATATTCACTGGAGTTTAGAAGAGTAAGTGAGGATCTCATAGAAACATATAAAATTATAACAGGGCTAGACAGGGTGGATTCAGAAAGAATGTTCCCAATGATGGGGAGTCCAGAATAAGGAGACATAGTTTGATGATAAGGGATAAACTTTTTTTGAACTAAGGTGAGGAGAAATTTCTTCACCCAGAGAGTGGCGAATGTGTGAAATTCACTACCACAGAACATAGTTGAGGCTAAAATGTTGTCTAATTTCAAGAAGAAATTAGATATAGCTCTTGAGGCTGATGGGATCAAAGGATATTTGGAGGGGGGGGGGGTGCTGCGGGCGGAAAAAATCAGAATATTAAATATGATCAGCCATGATCAAAACGAATGACGAAGCAGGCTCGAACAGCCTACTCTTGGCTCTAGATTTTATGTTTCTATTAGAGTACACTCAAATCATCAACAAATGAATAAACTAGGCTTGTACTCGTTAGAGTTTAGAAGAATGAGGGGAGATCTCATTGAGACGTATAAGATGATGAATGAGATGGATAGGATAGAGGTGGAGAGACTCTTCCCGCTCAGAAAGGACAGTTGGACTAGGGGGCACAGCCTCAAGATAAAGGGGGGGGCGGTTTAGAACGGAGTTGAGGGGGAACTTCTTCACTCAAAGGGTGGTGAATCTCTGGAATTCTCTGCCCGTTGAAGTGGTGGAGGCTATCTCACTAAATATTTTTAAGGCGCGGGTTGATGGGTTTTTGATAAGAGAGGGGATTAAGGGTTATGGGGAGAGGGCGGGAATGTGGAACTGAGCCACGACAGATCAGCCATGATCTTATTGAATGGCGGGGCAGGCTCGAAGGGCCAGATGGCCTACTCCTGCTCCTATTTCTTATGTTCTTGTGTTCTTAAAATAATGAAAGAGGTTGTTAAGATTATTACTGTGCAATAGCACTGATAGCCAAGTGCTTGTCAGTGCTTTGTTTGGTCCTACCAGGATCCTATTACAGACTTGGTCCAATTATGAATGAAAGAGCTGAACAACAAGAGATGAAGGGACAATGATTTCCCCCAATACCATCTGGCCAAGCATGGCATCAAGAAGCCCCAATAAGATTGGAAGTCAATGGGAATTGAGGGTGGGGAACACTCACTAGCACAAAGGAGACAATCATGTCAGTTCCAGAGCCTGACTGCAGAATACTTAAGGGTAGTGCCCTATACCCAACTATCTTCAATGACATTTCTCTAGTTTAATTAAATAAATCTGGAGTGGAAAGGTCATCGCAGCAATGGTGGCCATGAAACTATCAGTGTGTCTTAAAAACGTACCTGGTTTACTAATGTTCTTCCTCAATTGTTTCCACAAGGCATTTGTGTAGCAAATTGGTACAATTTGGCCTTGTAGGGAAAACAGACTGCAGCTGTGGTGCACCCCAATCAATGACTCATCACTGAAGGCCTGACCCTGACCAACTTCAGTGGGTGACTCAGAGAGCTCCATTTATTTTTTTTTTAATTAATTCATGGGAAATTGGCATTGCTGGCAGGCCAACATTTATTGCCCATCCCTAGTTGCCTTGAGAAGGTGGTAGTTAGCTGCCTTCTTGAATCGCTGCAGTCCATTTTCTGTGGGTGGCCCCACAATGCCATTAGGGAGAGAATTCCAGGATTTTGACCCAGTGATTGCAGCAGAACATCGATATATTTCCAAGTCAGGATGGTGAGTCGCTTGAAAGGGAACTTATGGGTGGTGATGTTCCCAGGTATGCCTTGTCCTTCTAGATGGAAGTGGTCATGCGTTTGAAAGATGCTATCTAAGGATCTTTCGTGAATTGCTGTGGTGAATCTTGTAAGAACATAAGAAATAGGAGCAGGAGTAGGCCATCTAGCCCTTCGAGCCTGCCCCGCCATTTAATAAGATCATGGCTGATTCAAAGTGGCTCAGTTCCACTTTCCCGCTTTCTCCCCATAACCCTTAATTCCCTTGTCTATCAGAAAACTATCTATCCGTGACTTAAATATATTCAGCGAGGTAGCCTCCACCACTTCAACAGGCAGAGAATTCCAGAGATTCGCCATCCTTTGAGTGAAGAAGTTCCTCCTCAACTCCGTTCTAAACTGCCCCCCCCCCCTTATTTTGAGGCTGTGCCCTCTAGTCCTGCCATCCTTTCTAAGCGGGAAGAATCTCTTTACCTCTACCCTATCTAGCCCCTTCATTATCTTATATGTCTCTATAAGATCCCCCCTTAGCCTTCTAAACTCCAACAAGTACAGACCCAGTCTATTCAGTCTCTCTTCATAGGCTAACCCCCTCATCTCCGGTATCAGCCTAGTGAACCTTCTCTGCACTCCCTCCGAGGCCAATATATCCTTCCGCAAGTGCGGTGACCAAAACTGCACACAGTACTCCAGCTGCAGCCTCACCAGTACCCTGTACAGTTGCAGCAAGACATCCCTGCTTTTATATTCTAACCCCCTCACTATTA
This sequence comes from Carcharhinus amblyrhynchos, assembly GCF_965287045.1. Taxonomy (NCBI): domain Eukaryota; kingdom Metazoa; phylum Chordata; class Chondrichthyes; order Carcharhiniformes; family Carcharhinidae; genus Carcharhinus; species Carcharhinus amblyrhynchos. Next base: position 17,266,793 of record NC_137324.1, read on the forward strand.
AGGCCAACATTCCATTCGCCTTCTTGATCACCTGCTGCACCTGCAGACTGGGTTTTTGCGATTCGTGCACAAGTACCTTTAGGTCCCTCTGCACCGCAGCATGCTGATAGACACACTGCTGTAGATAGTACATGCTGCTGCTACTGAGCACTGGTGGTGGAGGGAGTGTAGATACGGTGTTAATCAAGTGGGCTGCTTTGTCCCGGATAGTGTCAAGCTTCTTGAGTGTTGTTGGAGCTACACTCATCCAGGCAAGAGGGAAGTATTCCATCACACTTCTGACTTGTGCTTTGCAGCTGGTGGATGGGCTTTGGGGATCAGGTGGTGAGTTACTGGCCGCAGTATTCCTAGCCTCTGACCTGCTCCTTTAGCCACTGTGTTTGTCTGGTGAGTCCAGCTGAGTTTCTGGTCAATGGTAAGTCTCCTGCAGAAGCTAATGCCTGGCTTGATGATTACTGCAAACATTAAAAAAAATCCTTGAGGGAAGAAAATCTGCCATCATTACCCCATCTGGCCTATAAAAGTCTCCAGACCCACGGCAACGTGACCAACTCATCATTCTCCTCCGGTATGGCCGAATAAGCCATTCGATTGCATTCTCAGGGGTAAATAGTGGCCTTGTGAATGATCCCCATATACTATGAATTAATAAAAAACCCTGAACCTTATGGCAATGGTGTTAAAACCAACTATTCTAACCTGTGAGCCAACTGCAGCACATGCTTCTGCCACCCAATCTCCTAACCCCAAGTACATTGCACCATGCAGGACGTTTTCCTGGAAACTGTGCATTGTAGACCTCTTCCCATCCAAGTCTTTACATTTTAACCAACAGTAATGATGCCCCAACATTATTTATTGTCACAGGAGAGTGACACATGTTGGGGGTGGGAAGAGGCAGGGATTAAAATGTTTAAGCTAGTGTATATGACGCTGATCAAGCAGGTTGCTTTGTCCTGGATGGCAAACAGCAGGAAACAAAAAAAAAAATCACAAACCTTCCCCAACTGACCAAAAATTACTCGAAAGGTCTCCTGATGTTAGACCCATGACAGAGGGGCCTTGGACAGCAAGAGATCTCTAAGCAAACTAATGCTAAGCACTTCAAGACATCACAGAAGCAATCCCAGATGTGAACATATATTGCTGCAAGACAATAAGTTAAAAAAGCATAGAAAGACAGAGACAAGCTCATCACAAGGCACTGAATCATTTCATCTTAAAACATGCCGCAGTCACTGCAACTCTGATTGGAATTGCTTATTCAGAGTCAATACTGAAACTATGCATCTTAATTAAAAGCCTGGTATCACAAGCAATTGGTAACGCCTTCAATATTTATGGGTTTTAATGAAGAACCTTGCAAGTATTTTACAAGTGAGTTGTTTCTTATTAGATGGCTCGTATTAAATTTCACAATATTTTTGTAGTTCACTTATGTAGACCATAAGATCCCAAATGCTGAGCCTGCCTCAGTTTTGAAGTTTAAAAGCTTATAGTTTATTTGTGCCACAAGTAGGCTTCCATTAACACTGCAATAAAGTTGCTGTGAAAATCCTGTAGTCACCACACTCCGGTACCTGTTCAGGTACACTGAGGGAGAATTTAATAATGGCCAACACACCTAACCAGCACGTTCTTCAGACTATGGGAGGAAACTGGAGCACCCAGAGGAAACCCACGCGGACATGGGAGAACGTGCAGACTCCATACAGACAGTGACCAAGCCATGAATTGAACCTGGATCCCTGGCGCTGTGAGTCAGCGGTGCCAACCACTGTGCCACCCATTCAGCTGGGGTCACTTTTGAAACTCATGATGTTTATCAAAAAAATTGTTCATCAGATCTGGACATTGCTGACTCAGCCCATTCCTGGTTTCCCTCAAGGTACTGACTAACCCCCTTGAATGGCTGCAGTGCATGTGGTGTCGTCATGTTTTTATTGCAAGGCAAGTGCTTATTGTGCATTCCAAACTGTCCCCAGAAAGGGGAGGTGAACTGACTTCTTGAACCACTGCAATCTATGCAGTGTTGGTACACCAACAGTATTGTGAGGAAGGGAGTCAAGGGTTTTTTCCAAGTCAGGATGAGGGGACTTTCAAGGTGCCAGTGTTTCCAGATATCTGCAGCTCTTGGCCTTTCAGATGGTAGTATTGTGGGTTTGGAACACACTGTCCAAGGAGCTTTGGCAAGTTTCTGCAGGGTAACTTGTAGATGGTACACACTACTGCTACTGTGTTTTGAGGATGGAGTACTGAATGTTTGTGAATGGGGTGCCAATTAAGTGGGCTTTGTCCTGGATGGTATCAAGTTTGTGTTGCTGGAGCTGCACTCATCCAGGCAAGTGAAGAGTATTCGAGCACACTCCTGATTTGTGCCTTGTGGACAGGCTTTGGGGAGTCAGGGGGAACATTACTTCATAGAATCCTACAGTGCAGGAGGGGGCCATTTGGTCCATCAAGTCTGCGCCGACCACAATCTCATCCAGGCTCTGTCCCCGTAAACCTCATGCATTTACCCTAACTAGTCCCCAACACACAGGGTCAATTTAGCACCTAACCCACACATTTTAGACTAAGGGAGGAAGCCGGAGCACCCAGAGGAAACCCACGCAGACACGGGGAGAACATGTGGACTCCACACTGACAGTGACCCAAGCCAGGAATCAAACCTGGGTCCCTGGCGCTGTAAGGCAGCAATGCTAACCACTGTGCCGCCCTTGCCACAGAATTCCTAGCCTCTATCACTTGTAGCCATACTGTGGTACGTATAATTCAAGTTTCCAGTCAAATGGCAACCTCCATGTTGTTGGTAGAGGATTTGGCAATGGCAATGCCATGGAAAGTTGAGAGAGATGGTTATTGTCCAGCACTTGTGAAAATGCTACTTACAATATCTCAGGTGAGAATGAGCCTATTACAAATTCAGTCCACAAAACACTTTAATATCTTGCTTCATGGAGCACTTGTGATTGAAGACTGTCAACTGAGCCATTCTGCCTTCCCCTTTGAGGTGTTCACAACCAGTATCTTATCAGAAGAGACCAGAGTTATGTGGATTATACCCACTGGAGAAAATGAAAATAACTGAGTAGATGTAAGAGTTTTAAATTTGGGACAGCACGGTAGCACCGTGGTTAGCACTGCTGCTTCACAGCTCCAGGGGCCTGGGTTCAATTCCTGGCTTGGGTTACTGTCTGCATGGGTTTCCTCCCACAGTCCAAAGATAGGTTGATTGGCCATGTTAAAATAGTCCCTTAGTGTCCTGAGATGCATAGATTAGAGGGATTAGTGGGTAAAATATGTAGGGATACAGGGGTGGGCTGGGTGGGATTGGAGTCGGTGCAGACTTGATGGTTGAAATGGCCTCTTTCAGTACTGTGGGATTTCTATGATAAATTTACAAAAGGGTTTGTCGGTGTCAGCAAGAAAATACTCTTTTTTCTTTGGGAGTCAGGAAGAATGGAAAAGCGGAGAATGTGGATAGAGATCTATTATTTGCGAATTAGCATCATAGGAGCCAGAGAGATGAGGAAATACTTCGAATATGGATTGCTGTAGAGACACTTGGATAACTGATTTAAATAAAAGCAAAATCCTACAGATTATGGAAATCTGAAATAAAGATAGAAAATGCCAGATAAACTCAACCAGTCAGGCAGCATCTGTGAAGGTGGAGTCTAAAAAACCCTGTTACAGAACTGAAGATAAAAATATACAGAATCATATAATTGCAAAAAGGGCAGAAAAGACAGGGATAGGCCAGGGTAAAGGAGATACTGTCACTTGTCACAGGCATAAGAAAGGAGACAGTTAATTGCAACATTAAAAGGATGAAGAGTGCTAATAGTGGCAGAAGGTAGGATAGCAAAATGTGTTGAACGGAGCAACTGAACAGCCATGGCCAGGTGGCCAAGTGGCAGAGGGGTGGGACTGTGTTGAGATGGGCTAGGGAGCTGATAAACAACTAACCACAAAAGGGGGTGGGGGGGGGAGATATTGTTCTTTCAGTTTGCATTGGACATTACTGGAGCATTGCAGCAGGCCAAGGACAGACATGGAGAAAGTGAAGGAAATCGACCAGCAGGTTGGGGTCGTGCTTGCGGATGGAGCAAAAGGTGTTCCTCACAATCTGGTTACCCAGCCTGCACTTAGTCTCCCCAGTGTAGAGGAGACATTATTTCTAACAGGGGACTTGCAGAGTGATGAATGGATTGGGATAAGTTTCTGACTATTTCAATACTGCAAACTGCAACAAGAAATAGCAGCATTAATGTGCCATTGAAATAATAAGAAAATAACTTATTTGAGCACTGAGACTTGCATTATAGTGCATCCTATCAAATGTCTGGTTTCTTTACCTAATTTTATAACTTAAACTACTTATGACAAAAGAGCTAAAAAATACTTTTGTGCTTTTATTATCCTGAATAAACTTGAAGGATAGATATTTCAGTGTTAATGGAATCACTCAAGCATTTACTCAATCACATTACTGTATCAAAACTTGCATCAGCATTTACAAAGTTCACAGCATGGATGATGTAACTCAAAACTTAACTAGTGGCATTAGGCACCAATCCAGGATCAGCTTCTTCTGAATTTGATCAGATTGGTGGATATTTCTACATTATTGGCCACTTATTAAAATAAAACTGTTAATCCATTCATTACAGCATTCCCATCTGTGCCAATGACCGAACCCAAAAGTATCTGTGACAGAAAGCAAAACTCTGACAGCTCAGAGACAGAAAACACACTGGTTTAATCTGATTTATTGTCACAATATTTATTGTCAATATTGGGATACAGTGAAAAGTATTGTTTCTTGCATGCTATACAAAGCATACCATTCAAAGTACATAGGAGGGAAGGAAAGGAGAGGATGCAGAATATAGTGTTGCAGATACAGGTGGGTGCAGAGAATCAGCATAATATATGATAGGACCATTCAAACGTCTGATGATAGCAGGGAAGCTGTGCTCGAGTCAGTTGATACATGATCTCAGACATTCGTATCCTTTCCCCAACGGAAGAAGGTGGAAGAGTATATGTCCAAGGTGCGTGGGGTCCTTGGTTATGCTGGCTGCTTTTCCAAAGCAACAGAACGTGTAGACAGAGTCAATGGATGGGAGGCTGGTTTGCATGATGGACTGGGCTACATTCACAACCCTTTGTAGTTCTTGTGGTCTTGGTCAAAACAGGAGCCGTACCAAATTGTGATACATGCTTTCTATGGTGCATTTGTATAAATGGGTGAGTCTCGTAGCAGACAAGTCGAATTTCTTTAACGTCCTGAGAAAGTAGAAGTATTGACTGGTTTTCTTAACTGTAGCGTCAGTATGGAGGAACTAGGACAAGTTGTTGGTGATCTAAACACCTAGAAACTTGACGTACTTGATCATTTCCACTTCATCACCATCGATGGAAAAAAAGGGAATGTTCTCCACTACGTTTCCTGAAGTCATTGGCTATCTCTTTTGTTTCACAAACTTTGAGGGAGACATTGTCATTGCACCATTTCACCAGATTCTGGGTTTCAGGTATAGACAACAAAGAGTTGGTTGTGCTCAAGACTCAGTGCTTTCTCCTTTGAGAGCAAGACTCAGCTCTGACCAAATTTATAGGCTCGGTTGAACTGGTACTTTCTCATACCAACAACATCTTAGTCCATAGCTTTTCTCAATTTATATTCTAATCTGCCACGTTCCTTTTAGCATAAGGGCAAGGCAGGTAGAAGTAGGGAACCCTAGATGATCCGGGATTTTAAGGCATTGGTCAAGAAGAGAAAGGCACGTGATATGCATAGGCAGCTGGGATCAAGTGGATCCCTTTAAGAGCATAGAAAGTGGAGTAGAATTAAAAGAGAAGTCAGGAGGGCAAAAAGGGGACACGAAATTGTTTTGGCAGATAAGGCAAAAAAAAATCCAAAGAGCTTCCACAAATACATAAAGGATCAACAATGTCATCTACCTGCAAATCGACAAAAAAAAAACGACGAAATCCTAAATGAATATTTTTCATTGATATTTACTGTTGAGAAAAGCATGGATGTTACAGAACTTGGGGAAATAAATAATAATGTCTTGAGTCTACTTATTCCAGAGAAGTAGGTGCTGGAAGTCTTAAAGTGCATCAAGGTCGATAAATTCCCAGGACCTGATGAAGCATATTCCAGCACATTGTGGGAGGCTAAGGAGGGAATTGTGGGTACCCTAGCAGAGATATTTGAAGCATTGACAGCCACAGGTGAGGTACCTCAGGATTGGAGAAGGGCAAAATGTTGTGCCTTTAAGAAGGGCTACAATGAAAAGCCTGGGAACTACAGGGCAGTGAGCTTAACATCTGTAGTAGGCAAGTGAGAAGGTTTTCTGAGAGACAGGATCGGCAGGCATTTAGAGAAGCAAGGTCTGATTAGGGGCAGTCAACATACCTTTGTGAGTGGAAAATCATGTCTCATAACTTGAGAGATTTTTAAAGAGGAAACCAAAAAGGTAGATGAGGGCAGTACCTGGACTTTAGCTAGTCCTTTGACAAGGTAGCACATGGTAGGTTATTGCACAAGCTCAAATCTCACGGGATCCAGGGTGAGGTAGTCAATTGCATACAAAATTGGCTAGATGACAGAAGACAAAAGATGGTTGTTTTTCAAACTGCAAGCCTGTGACCAGCAGTGTGCCTCCAGGATCAGTGCTGGGTACACTGTTATTTGTCATTTATATTAATGATTTGGATTAGAATTTAGGAGGCATAGTTAGTAAGTTTGCAGATGACACCAAAATTTGTGGCATAGTGGACAGCGAAGAAGATTATCCAGGATTGCAACAGAATCTTGGTCAATTGAGCCAGTGGACGGATGAATGGCAAATAGTGTTTAATTTAGATAAATGCAGGGTGATGCATTTTATTAGATGGAATCAGGACAGGGCTTACTCAGTTAATGGTAGGGCATTGAGGAGAGCTATAAAACAAAGATCTAGGCATACAGATTCATAGCTCTTTGAAAGTAGAGTCACAGATGGACAGGGTGGTGAAGAAGCCATTCAGCATGCTTGGTTTCATTGGTTAGAATACTGAATACAGGGGTTGGGATATTTTGCTGATATTGTACAACTTCAACTTGTACAAGATATTAGTAAGGCCACCCTGGAATACCGTGTACAGTTCTAGTACCCTATTATAAAAAGGATGTTACTAAACTAGAAAGAGTGCAGAAAAGATTTACTAGGATGCTATTGGGACTAGCTAGTTTGAGATATATTGGGACTTGATAGTTTGGATTATATAGAGAGACAGATAGAGTGGGACTTTTTCCCCTGATGCATACAAGGCTCAGGGAGGTCTATAAAACAATGAACAACTTTTCCCAAAGGTAGGGGGGTCTAAAACTAGTGGGCATAGGTTTAAGGTGAGAAGGGAGAGACACAAAAGTGTCCAGAAGGGCAATTTTTCCACAGAGGGTGGTCAGTGTTTAGAACAAGCTGCCAGAGGTAGTATAGAGGCGGATACAATTTTGTCTTTTAAAAAGCATTCAGATAGTTACTTGGGTAAGATAAGTATAGAGGGATATGGGCCAAACGCAGACAATTGGGACTAGCTTAGCAGTAAAAAAAAAAGGCAGCATGGACAAGCCAGGCCAAAGTTTCCAAGCTGTAAACCTCTACGACTTAATTGTCAAGTTGAGCTGTCCACAATTAAGACAGCTCCACTCCACATAGTGCATTACAACAGTGACTACAGTTCAAAGAAAAAGGGCCTGTCATTGGTAGCAAACAATTTGCAACGTCATGAAGTATCATAACGCAGGCTCCTCAATGGGTCAGGGGTGAAGAAGCAATTAAAATAAAGAATGCAGAATATTTAACCTCAAAACACAACTTGCCAACATGGAGGGATGGTTGGACATGATCAAGGGACCCAGAAAAAATTGTAGATACCAGACACAGTACAAGGCAGTTTCTGATGACAAGGTTCGAAACAGCCCACTACAACACAAAAACAGCTCTGCCTGGATTCACTTCTAGCTGAGATCTGAAGGGGAATCCCACAAGTTGGTTTTTGGGTCACGATTCTCAGCATCATCCTTCTGTCATCTCTTCCCTGCACAGATGTAGTAGCTGATGATTTATGTGGCTCTTTCCCACAACTGTATTAAGTACTCACAACAAATGAAGTCATAGAAACCCTACAGTGCAGAAAGAGGTCATTCAGCCCATCGAGTCTGCACCGACCACAATCCCACCCAGGCCTCACTCCCTTATCCTTACATATTTATCTGCTAATCCCTCTAAACTATGCTTCTCAGGACACTAAGGGGCAACTTTAGCATGGCCAATCAACCTAACCCACATATCTTTGGGCTATGGGAGGAAACCAGCATACCCAGAGGAAACCCACGCAGACATGAGGAGAACGTGCAAACTCCACACAGACAGTGACCCAAGCCGGGAATTGAACCCAGGGCCCTGGAGCTGTGACGCAGCAGTGCTAACCACTGTGCTGCCATGCCGCCCCATGGAATTATTTATATTGAGTGCAGCGATTATTCCATTGCGAAGGATAGTAACTATGTTGCGACAACCAAGATCTTGCAAACAGTAGTGAGATCCTATGTAGGCTTAGCTCTGTTTGCCTCATTAATGCAAAGACTTCATTTTAAGATATGTCTGCCTATGCAATTACATTTAAATGCTAAGCTTTTAAAGCTAACTTGACCACATTTTAAAATGCAGCAGGCATTAGCTTGAAAAATTGAGTGCATTCTTTGATAGTACAATGCTAGCGGAAACAGGTTTTCTCAGAAACCAAAACAAAGTTCTTCATAAACAGCACCTGCAAGTGGTTTTTTACAGCTAGAGAGTGCATTTCTGAACAGTTTCAACAACACAGATAAGAATTAACTTATATTGTCGTCACAGTTCTATGTTTAGTTATTTCAGTCCAGAGTCTGTTTTGAGTGCTGCTTTAATCAGTACAGCACTGGCTTTTGTTATCTCTTTCCCTTCAGTTTATTTTACTTTCTGTGATGTTAATTTTAAGACCTGTTCTATAAAAGAAATTCAACTTTGTATCAGTGCCATCTCCATCTATTCAGAGGAACGAATGGACCGTACACAAAAGCTGTACTTTTTTTGCTGTTGTTAGACCATAACAAGATAGGAGCAGGAGTAGGTCATTCAGCCCTTCGAGCTGCTCACCATTTCACAAGATCATGGTTGATCCAACATTCACTAATCCACTTTCCTGCCTTCTTTCCGTAACTCTCAATTCCCCTCCTGGTTAAAAATCTATAAATCTCAGCCTTTACAGCTTCCTTGAGTAAAGAATTCCAAAGACTCACCACTCAAGTAGAAATTAGAACATAGAACATAGAACACTACAGCACAAACAGGACCTTCGGCCCACAAGTTGTGCCAATCACATCAATACCTACCAATCCATAGACCTATCTATAAGCCCCAATCCCATTAAATCCCATATACTCATCCAGAAGTCTTTTAAAAGACCCCAACGAGTTCGCCTCCACCACCACTGACGGCAGCCGATTCCATTCACTCACCAGCCTCAGTGAAAAACTTACCCCTAACATCACCTCTGTACTTGCCTCCCCGCACCTTAAATCTGTGTCCTCTCGTAGCGACCATTTCAACCCGGGGAAATAGTCTCTGAGAATCCACCCTATCTATTCCTCTCAACATTTTATAAACTTCTATCAGGTCACCTCCCAACCTTCGTCTCTCCAGGGAGAAGAGTCCCAGCTCCCTCAACCTATCTTCATAAGGCATGCCTCCCAATCCAGGCAACATCCTTGTAAATCTCCTCTGTACCCTTTCAATAGCTTCTACGTCCTTCCTATAGTGAGGCGACCAGAACTGCGCACAGTACTCCAAGTGGGGCCTGACAAGGGTCTTATAAAGTTGCAGCATTACCTCCCGATTCCTAAACTCAATCCCTCGATTAATGAAGGCCAGTACACCATACGCCTTCTTGACCACATCCTCCACCTGCGAGACTGATTTAAGAGTCCTGTGGACCCGGACCCCAAGATCCTTCTGCTCTTCAACACTGCTAAGTGCCTTGATAGTGTACTCGTTCATCCCATTGGTCCTGCCAAAATGGACCGCCACACATTTATCCGTGTTGAAGTCCATCTGCCACTTCTCCGCCCAGTCCTGCATCCTATTTATGTCCTGCTGCAACTTCTGACATCCTTCCAGACCATCCACAACACCACCGACCTTCGTGTCATCGGCAAACTTACTAACCCATCCCTCCACTTCCTCATCTAGGTCATTTATGAAAATGACAAACAGCAAGGGTCCTAGAACAGATCCCTGGGGCACTCCACTGGTGACTGACCTCCATGCAGAAAAAGACCCATCCACAACCACTCTCTGCCTTCCGCAGGCAAGCCAGTTCTGGATCCACAAGGCCAAAGCCCCTTGGATCCCATGCCCTCTCACCTTCTCAAGAAGTCTTGCATGCGGGACCTTATCAAACGCCTTGCTGAAGTCCACGTACACTGCTCTTCCTTCGTCAATGTGTTCAGTCAAGTCCATTTTAAATGAGCACCCCCTTATTCTGAGTCTATGCCTCTGGTCCTACACTCTCCCATGAGTGGAGCCATCCTCCTGACATTTGCCCAGTCCACGTCCCTAAGAATTTTATATGTTTCAATTATATCAACTCTCATTTTTTCTGGACTCCAAGGAGTACAAGTACAACCCATTTAATCTTTTCTCATATATTCCTTCTGTACTCAGGATCATCCAAGTAAACCTCTGTATTTCCTTCAATGATAATATATATTTCCTTAAATAAGGGGACCAAAACTGCACACAGTATAAACATAATACCACAAGACATTAGGAGCAGAATTAGGCCACTCAGCCTTTCGAGTCTACTTCACCATTCAATAATGGCTGATATTTTTCTCATCCCCATTACCCCTTATGAAGAACCTCTCTGACAGACACTCAATGACCTGGCCTCCACAGATTTCTGCAGCAAAGAGTTCCACAGATTCACCACTCTCTGGCTGAAGATATTCCTCCTCAATTCTGTTTTAAAGGATCATCCCTTTAGCAACAGTACACAGCTAGAGTTCTCATCTGTTCCTCATTACAACGAACTCTTCATTCCAGGGATCATTGTTGCGAACCTCCTCTGGACCCTTTCCAAGATTTGAAGATGCCGGCGTTGGACTGGTAAATGCAGTCAGAAGTCTCACAATGCCAGGTAAAAATCCAACAGTTTTTTTTTTGGTAGCAAAAGCCACTAAGCTTTCAGAGCGCTACTCCATCAGTTAATGGCGTGGTAGCACAGTGGTTAGCACTGCTGCTTTACAGCTCCAGGGACCTGGGTTCGATTCTTGGCTTGGGTCACTGTCTGTGTGGAGTCTGCATGTTCTCCTCGTGTCTGCATGGTTCCTCCGGGTGCTCCAGTTTCCTCCCACAGACCAAAGATGTGTGGGTCAGGTTGATTGGCCATGCTAAATTGACCGTAGATGCATAGGTTAGAGAGGATTAGTGGGTAAAATATGTAGGGATATGGGGGTAGGGCCTGGATGGGATTGTGGTCGGTGCAGACTCGATGGGCCGAAGGGCCTCTTTCTGTATTGTAATATTCTACATTAGTAGGAGTTCTGTTCACAAAGAGCATACAAAGATACAAACTCAATTTACAAAATAATGGTTGGAATGCGATTCTTTACAGATAATCAAGCCTTAAAAAGGTACAGACAATGTGAGTGGAGAGAGGGTTAAGCACAGGTTAAAGAGGCGTGCATTGTTTCCAGCCAGGACAGTTAGTGAGATTTTGCAAGCCCAGGCAAGTCATGGGGATTAGTTACAGATAGTGTGACATGAATTCAAGATCCCGGTTGAGGCCGTCCTCGTGTGCAGAACTTGGCTATCGGTTGCGTGATAGCTATCACGAGTATGTACTGTGTACATACTTTTGCAACTTGGCCAACGTTGTCTACCTATACACTGCAGGAAAGGATGTCCTGAGGCATGGCACACTGGGGAGACCATGCAAAAGCTGCGGCAACGGATGAATGAACACTGCTCGACAATCACCAGGAAAGAGTGTTCTCTTCCTGTTGGGGAATACTTCAGCAGTCACGGGCATTCGGCCTCTGATCTTCGGGTACTTTTTCTCCAAGGTGGTCTTCACAACACACGACAACGCAGAGTTGCTGAGCAGAAACTGATAGCCAAGTCCTGCGCATGAGGATGGCCTCAACCAGGATCTTGGGTTCACATCAGACTTTTTTTTAAACTTTTTAAATGTTTATTTCTCAAAAGAAATGTCACTATAAGAGTCACATGTGCCAGACAAATGCAAAAGAAAATCTTCAGCAATGTGAAATAAAGTACAAATAGCAGTGTTAGAGCTGTGGAATTCAGTTGTCACGTCCAAAATGTAAACATGATTGCAGGATAAACAGACGAAACAATTAGATCAGCACCGCATAGTTCAAGCAGGCAGACAAATCTCAATAATTTAATCTTTAAGATCTTTGGAAGCAGCAAATTCAATCACGTTCCAAGTGGAGACCTTAATGTGCAAACTCAGATTCCTTCACATTCTTTCTTTGCTCATCTTTCCATTTCACTTTCAGTCTCTTCATCATTAGGGTAGCAGCTAAATTTTGCCTTAGGAAACACCAAACTCAATCATGTTCCAATATAAAAAGTCTCAGTTACAAATTTATTTCCTTTTCCATTCTTTCATTGCACATCTCTCCGCTTCACTTTGAGTCGTCACACTATCTGTAACCCCCATAACTTGCCTGAGCTTGCAAAATCTCTAACTGTCCCAGTTGGAGACAATGCACATCTCTTCAACCTCTGCTTAACCCTCTCTCCATTCACATTGTCTGTACCTTTAAGACTTGTTTATCTGTAAAGTCTCACATTCCGATCGTTATTTTGTAAATTGAGTTTGTGTCTTTATATGCCTTGTTTGTGAACAGAACCTCCACTCACCTGATGAAGGAGCAGCGCTCCGAAAGCTAGTGCTCTTCCCAAGGCCAGCACATCATTCTTTAGGTATGGGGCCCAAAACTGCTCACAATACTCCAAATGGGGTCTGACCAGAGTCTTATACAGCCTCAGAAGTACATCCCTGCTCTTGCATTCTAGCCTTCTTGACATGAATGCTAATGTTGCATTTGCCTTCCTAACTGCCAACTGAACCTGCAGATTAACCTTAAGAGAATCTTGAACAATGACTCCCCAGTCCCTTTGTGTAGCCTCATGGCCTCACTAGTACCTTGTACAGTTGTAGCACACATTTTACTTTTTACTCCAACTCTCAAAATAAAAGCTAGCATACATTTTGCCTTCCCTATTACCTCCTGCAACTGTATGCTAATTTTCAGAGTTTCACAAACAAGGACCCCCAAACCCCTTTGTGTTACAGTTTGCTGCAATCTCTTTCTCCATTGAAATAACAATCCGCCTTAACAGTTAATAAGTTCATGAGATATTGGAGCAGAATTAGGCCATTTGGCCCATCAAGTCTGCACCGTCATTCGATCATGGCTGATATGCTTATCCCTATTTTCCTGCCTTCTCCCCGTAACCCTTCAACCCATTAAAAATCTATCTAATCCCTCCTTAAATTCACTCAAAGTCCCAGCATCCACCACACTTTGGGGTAGTGAATTCCACAGATTCACAACCCTTTGGGAAAAGTAGTTTCTCCTCAACTCTTTCAAATTTGCTACATCTCATCCTAAGACTACGACCTCTCATCCTGGAATGCCCCACAAGAGGAAGCATCCACTCCATGTCTACTTTATCCATACCTTTTATCATCTTGCATACCTCAATTTGATCTCCCCTCATTCTTCTAAATTCCAGTGAGTACAGGTCTAAACTGCTCAAGACCTGTTCTCATCTCATTGCTGAGTGATAAAGAAAGTCAATTCATCAATTCGTCTACACAGTCTTTTATCATATCAACAGGAAACTACTGATTTCTCAGCCTCTCCCAAAGGTTATAACGTGCAGCGATACCACAGATCTCAACTATGTGCCACAGTGATTGGAATAACAGGAGTGAATGTGTGCATTCACACTCAGAACAGGAATCGGATCAGAAAATGTAGAATTTCAATGCAAAATGAAGCCGCAGAATATCCAGTCAACAGAAAATCAGATGTTTGGTAACACTAAATGAGTTTAGCAAACGTCCCTATATCCCTCAGTCCCTCATTCATCAAGAATCTACCTATCTTCTGCCTTAAAAAAAATTAATTGGCGCAGCCTCCACCACTCTAGGTATGAATGTTCCAAAAATGAATGAACCTTGAGAAAACATTTCTTCTCAACTCTGTCTTAAATTGGAGACTCATTTTTTTAAACTGTGTTCCCCATTTTCCACAAGGGGAAACATCCTTTCAAGAACCAGCATCAGGGTCCCTCAGAATGTGGAATTTTCTATAAGATGACCTGTCAATCTTCTGAACTCCAATGGATACAGGATCAACCAGTCAACCTTTCCTTTAATATAACAGTCCTCCCATTCCAGTTCTCAGATGAATGAAACTTGTCTGAACTGCTTCTAATGCATATATCAAAGCTTAAATAAGACAACTACAACTGTACATCAGTTCTCCAGAAATGGGCTCACCAAGTCTTTGTACAACTGTAGCAAAACATTCCAACTTTTATATTTCATTCCCCTGGCAATAAACAAACATTCCATTTGTCTTCCTAATCACTTGCTTCATCCTACAACTTCCTGATTCAGGACCGAAAGCATTACCAATTGATCCGTGGCACTAATACCATGCGTTAACAAACTAAAAACAAAACAGGTGTAGGAGAATCCTCAACAAGAATTGTACTTACATGGGATTAGTTTAACATTAAAGAGGCTAAAGAGCTTTGCAAATGAAAAACTGATGCTGGAGGAATCACTAAAAACTCAGGTAAAAGAATGAGCTTGAAGGTAGATTTTTTTTTAATTCATTTTTATGATGTGGGAGTCTCTGGCCAGGCTAGCATTTATTACCCATCCCTAATTGCCCTCAAATGGGTGATGGTAAGTTGCCTTATTGAACCGCTGCAGCCCCTGAGGTCTAAGTATGCCCACAGCGATGTTAAGGAAGGAATTCCAGTATTTTGACCCAGAGTTGGTGAAGGAACGGTGATGTATTTCCAAGTTAGGACTTTCAAGTGAACCTTTCCAGGTATCTGCTACTTTTGTCCTTCAAGATGGTGTTGGACATGCATTCGGAAGATGCTGCCTAAGGAGCCTTTGTCAATTGCCAAAGTGCACCTTGTAGTCGTACACATGGCCACCGGTGTGTGTCTCAGTGGTAGAGGGATTGAATGTTTGTGGAAGGGATGCCAATCAAGAGGCTTTGTCTGGATGGCAGAGTCTCAAGTGCGTAAGGAGCTGCACTCATCCAGGCAAGTGGTGGGTATTTCATCACATTAAGACTTGTGCCTTAAAATTTATAATCAGGAAGCGAGTTGCTCACCGCAGGATTTCTAGCCTCTGACCTGGTAATGCTATTGAATGTCAAGGGCCAGACAGTCATTGCCTG
Organism: Carcharhinus amblyrhynchos; assembly: GCF_965287045.1. Classification (NCBI taxonomy): domain Eukaryota; kingdom Metazoa; phylum Chordata; class Chondrichthyes; order Carcharhiniformes; family Carcharhinidae; genus Carcharhinus; species Carcharhinus amblyrhynchos. The sequence goes on from NC_137324.1 coordinate 17,282,358, forward strand.
GCATAAATAAATGTTAATTGCCACTTATCAGCCCAAGCCTGGATATTTTGACATGAACTGCTTCTGAGGAATGGACATGCCAACATCCAACCTTATGATAGAAGGAAGATCACTTATGAAGCAGCTGAAGATGGTTGGGCCTAAAACACTACTCTGAGAAGCTCCTGCAGTCATGTTTTGGAACTGAAATGACTGATCTTCAACTACAACCATCTCTCTTTGTGTTAGGTATGAGTCCTCCAGCAGAGTTCCTCTCCCCCCAGATTTCTATTAACTCCATTTTTGCTAGGGCTCCTTGATGCCACACCCAGTCAAATGCTGCCTTGATGTTATACTCACCTCTGTAATGTAACTCTTTCATCCATGTTTGAACTAAGGTAAAGGTCTGTGACTCTGACAGAACCCAAAGCATCAGTGTGAGCAGGCTGTTCCGGAGCGAGTGCCACTTGACAGCGCTGATAATAATCCTTTACATCATTTACTGATGATTTGAGAGGAGGCTGATGGATGGTAATTGGTCAGGTAGGATTTGTCTTGCTGTGCATATTTAGGACATGTCTGGGCAAATTTCCACATTGCCTGGTAGATGGCAGTGTTGTAGCTGCACTTGGCTGGGGACAAGGCAAGTTCTGGACCACATCTTCAATACTATTGCTGGGATATTGTCAGGGTCCTTAGCCTTCGGCAGTATCCAGTGCATTCAGCCATTTCTGGATATCATGTAGAGTGAATAGAAGAGGCTGAAGACTGGCATCTGTGATGCTGGGTACCTCTGGAGGAGGCCGAGACAGACCATCCACTCAGTTATTTTGGCTGAAGATTGTCGCGAACGCTTCACCGTGATCCTTTGCACTGATGTGCTGGGTTCCTCCATTACTGAGAATGTGGATGTACTCCTCCAGTGAGTTGTTCAATTGCCCACCACCATTGACAACTGGATGTGGCAGGTTTGCAGAGATTAGATCTGATGGTTGTTGAATTGCTTAGATCTATCTGTTACTTGCCGTATGGCGTGGCACTAGTCCTGTGTTGTAGCTTCATCAGGCTCACACTTCTTTATTCTTAAGGTTTGCCTGATGTTGCTCCTGGCATGTTCTCTTCATTGAACCAGGGGTTGATCCCCTGGCTTGGTGACAATAAATAGGAACAGGAGGAGGTTATTCAGCCCTTCAAGCCTGCTCCGCCATTTAATAAGGGCATGGCTGATTTAACACACCATCTTAAAATGGACACCCCCTTATTCTGCAACTACGCCCTCTGGTCCTACATACACCAATGAGTGGAAACATCCTCCCCACATTAATCCTGTCTAACCCCTGAAGAATCTGATATGTTTCAGTCCTATTACCTCGTTCTTCTGAACTCCAAGGAGTACAGGCCCAACTTGTTTAATCTTCCCACATCAGTCCCTCGCAAACCTCGTCTGTACTGCCTCCAAAGATAATATAACTTTCCTTAAATAAGGAGACGAAAACTGCACACAATTTTCCAAATGAAGCACCACCTCTACTTTTATGCTCTAGTCCCTTGAAATAAAGACTAGGATTCCATTTGCCTTCCCCATTATCTACTACCCCGTATGCTAACTTTCTGGGTTTCATGAACAAGGGCCCCAAATCCATTTGTGCTATCTGCAGTCTGTCACCATTTAAATAATAATCCACCTTCTCATTCTTTCTTCCAAAATGAACAAGCTCACCTTGAATTATATTTGCCGATTTTCTAACCACTCACCTAACCTGTCAATATCCCTAAACTATTTATACCCTCCTTACAACCTGAGAATCATAGAATCCCCACAGTGCAGGAGGCCATTCAGCCCATTGAACCTGCACTGACGACAATCCGACCCAGGCCCTTTTCCTGTAAGTCAATGTATTTTCCCTGCTAGCCTCCCTGACAGTGAGGGGCAATTTAGCATGGCCAATCAACCTAACCCGCACACCTGTGGACTGTACCTCATGGACATGCAGTTGTGAGATCCGTTCAAAGTCTGTCCCATTTAGCATGGTGATAGTGCCACATTACGTAATGGATGTATCCTCAATGTAAAGGCGAGACTTTGTCCCCACAACGACTGTGTAGTGGATCACTCCTACCGATACAGTCAGGGACAGATGCATCTGCAGCAGGCAGGTTGGTGAAGATGGGGCCAAGTATGTTTTTCCCTCATGTCGGTTCCCTCAACACCAGTTACAGTCCTGGTCCAGTAAATACATCTTTTAGGACCTGGCCAGCAAACCTCTCTCGGTGATGGACGTTAAAGTCTCCCACCCATGAAATGATGGAATGAGAGCTCTTTCAGGGAACAAAAGATGAGGGTTACAAAAATAAGGAGGGATGAAGCCACGAGAACGAGAATTTTAAATTCAAGGCTTTGTGGGGCAGGTCAATAGGATGTGGAGAGCAGAACTGTTAATAAGATGAAATTTAAAAGGCTTGGCTAAGCAAAAGAGGGTGGGGGAAGGTTGAGCCTCAAGTGACATAAGCATCGATGTGGGTTTTGGCAAATGTAATGAAGCAGAAATGGAGATGATCAAAGTTACGAAGTTGGCAGAAAGATGTGGCAATGGCATTCACCCTTACCTCAGGCTTGCTGAGACTGGCAGAGACTAGAGAACCAGCGCCCACATCGAGCTCCCACTGTTTGGCCCCATGATTTTCTGGATCCAATGCTGCAATACGCCCATCCATCATGCTTACAATAACCAGGGATCTGCCAGCAGATACAAGCAGGATAAAGGCAAGATGAGATGCTCTGACAAACAATTCTGATATTATCCACTGTGATGAGAGAAAATTGCTCAATAGAATTTCAGTACAAGTGACTAGTATGATTTCTATGTCTCCACCGACAACTGTTCACTATCATAATTCATCGAGTGAGCCCTCAAACTTGGATTGTATCTGCAGAGTACAGCTTGACCTAACTCGCCCAAAGACGTGCAGGTTAGGTTGATTGGCCATGCTAAAATTGCCCCTTAGTTCCTACGATGCATAGATTAGAAGGTAAAATACGTAGGGATACGAGGGTATGGCCTGGGTGGGATTGTGGTCGGTGCAGACTTAATGGGCCGAATGGCCTCTTTTTGTACAGTACAGTTTCTATGATTCTATGATACAACAAAATTAATAAGAATCTACAGCACCACAAAAGACTACTGATCCCACCTGATGTGTACCACTATTTACACTCCATTGAGCCTTCTCTCATACTCATCTCCCTTCCTGGCATTCCGCCATATCCCTTGACTCCCCACTTGCAAGTATCAAGCGTATTCTGCCCTGTCTGTGGTCATGTTTTTCTTATCCTTCACTGCATCAAGGGAGATGCAGTCATGGTACGTCACACTCATCCATTTAGCTCCATCCTCGCACATCCACTACAGCATGTCTTGAAGAACTCTGATGTCAGAAACCAGAAGCAGGAGTAGGCCATTCAGCCCTTTGAGCCTGCTCAGCCATTCATTTTGATCATGGCTAGTCATCGAATTCAACATTCTGCTCCTTCCTTCCTCCCATATCCCTTGATCCCTTTAGCCTCAAGAGCTATATCTAATTTCTTCTTGAAATCAATGTTTTGGTCTCAACTACATTCTGTGGTAGTGAATTCCACACATTTACCACCCTCTGGGTAAAGAATTTCTCTTCACCTCAGTTCTAAAAGATTTACTCCTTGCCCTCAAACAATGACCCCTAATTCTAGACTTTTTCACCATTGAAAACATTCCTTCTGAATCTACCTTGTCTAACCATGTTAGAATTTTATAGGTTTCTGTGAGATCCCCTTTCACTCATCTAAACTCCATGAATATAATCCCAACCGACTCAGTCTCTCCTCATATGACAGACCTGCCATCCCAGGATTCAGCCTGGGATGGCAGCCTTTGCTGTATTCCATCTATAGCAAGGGCATCCTTCCTCAGATAAGGACACCAAAGCTGGACACAATACTCCAGGTGTGGCCTCACCAATGCCCTACACAATTGCAGCAAGACATCCCTATGTCTATGCTCAAGTCTTCTCACCATGAAGGCCAATATACCTTTTGCCTTCTTCACTGCCTGCTGTACCTGCGTGCTTACTTTCAGCGACTGATGACAAGAACTCCAAGGTCTCATTGAGTATCCACCTCTCTCAATTTACCCCCATTCAAGTAATCTGTCTTCCTATCCTTACTACCAAAGTGGATAACCTCACATTTAGCCACATTATGCTGCATCTGCCATGCAAATAGCCACACACACAGCCTGTCCAAATCACACTGAAGTATCTCTGCATCCTCATCCCACCCAATGCCAGTCATCTAACTACACCTAGATTGACCCTTCTTCTGCTGCCCTCCACTCTGTCCCCTAGGAGATCTCTGCAGCTTTTCAGCTCTGATCAAATGGTCAAAACACCAGTGTTCTTTTTGAGTTCTTCTTGCTCTTGCAATTTCAACTTACAGCATCTGACCTGATAGTTAAACCCATCGTGACTGGTGGAACCAGTTTACAGAGATACATTAGAGTGTTGCACAAAATGAAAAAGAAACCAGCATTTACTCAATAGTCTAACAGTATAGTGGCAGTGTGTTAAATTAAGTCAAGTAACAACAGAACCTTGAGACAATTTCAATGTGAAATCTTGTGTTGTAATCCGGTTAGGGACCAGTATCTTTGTTTAAAATGGGCAAAAGTTTGAACTCCCAAATACTTAATAAATCCACAAGATGAAAATAAATTGGACAATATAAAGTCAGCAAAGTAAAACATCTAGAATATTTCTCTCTTAAAACTGGCAAACTGCGAACAATTTTAGTCCCTTTATCTAACAAAGGACAGATCGGCATTCAAGGTAGTCGAGAGAAGGTTCACCAGGTTAATCCCAAGTATGGAGGGATTCTCTTATGAAGAAAGGTTGAGCAGCTTGGGCCTGCACTCACTGGAGTTTAGAAGAATGAAAGTCATCTTTATTGAGATTCTCAAGGGGCTTAACAGGGTAGGTGTTGAGAGGGTGTTTCCCCTTGTGGGAATGTCTAGGACCAGAGGGCATAATCTCAGAGTAAAGGATCACTCATTTAAGACAGAGACGAGGAGGAATTTCTTCTGACGGTAGTGAATCTGCGAAATTATTTACGGCAGCGAGCTGTAGAAGCTGGGTTTTAGGTCAGCAAGGGGATCAAGGACGATGGGACAAGGCAGGAAAATGGAGTTGAGGATCATATCAGATCTCATTGAATAGCAGAGCAGATTTGATGGGCCAAATGGCCTATTTCTGCTTCTACATCTTTAGTTTTATAATAAGAGGTAGTGGCAGATGCAACATAGTCAAATGTCGGATATTTTGGACAGCCACCCAGACATTAATGATCAGAGAGTCATGAAATCTCATTAAAACACTGTCTTTTTCACAATGGATTTCAACATTCAAAGGTCGAGTGTGTGGCTTCCCTCAAAAACCACTCTGACCTGGGCTCACCTCTTGATGGTGGTCTTTCAGGACAAACCAAGTAAACAAACTTAAATTACGTTCGGACAAAGAAAAAGGGGGCAGCTCCCCAAAAGGAGGGGGAACGGCCCGATCAGAACCAAAAGGTACAAAGGAAACTTAAGACACATCAAATCAAAATGTGATTATCGGGGTCTATAAGGCATCCCAGCCCCTGCGGTGCCCAACGGGCACGGACAATCTCTTCACCTGAGATTCATAGGATTCACAGGATTCACCCCTGGATTTCAGCCTCCCAGCAGCAAACTCCAAATTACCGAAGACTTCGCCTGAGCCCCAACTGCCTCCAGTATAGAATTCCAGTCACTTTCTCAGCCCCCCAGGACTTCCCTGAGCCCCGACTGCTCACAGCTTCCAGGGCTTCTCTAAGAGTCGCAAACCACGTGAGGTCTAAACCGTAACTGGCCCTCCCCGACAACAGAAATAAATAACCTTCTTAAGCCCCACCCATCTCCACAATGCCTTCCAGGGTTCAGTGACTATTTTTAAACCAATTAGCGACAACTCAAACAAAACATCCCTGGACTCCACGTTTTTTATTGCAGTATAGACATCATGGCTCCATTTCAGTAAACCCAGCTGTTGTTACCTTTCTAGCTATTAAACCCTTAAGTCAACAAGGCCCAACCTTTAAGTGCAGCATACCCCAAGCTGCTTTAGTTTTTATTTAACCCACCTTCTTCCAATTAAACTTGAGTCCTCCCAGAACTAAACTTTACCTCTAAAATATTAAAATGAATTAGATGAATTCTCTAAGCCAAGAGAGAGAGATATTTTCACTGTAAAACCCCAACAACCACCACTTGTAAAAGAAAATCAGGAAGATGTTTAAGATATTGAATATATATTGTTTGCATTCTCCACAGTTGCATGCCAAAAGCTTGGGTCTTGCTGCAAACATGCAAAGTCATATTTGATGAACTGGAGTCACAGTACGTTTCCTCCATCTTCCAGGATGACTCTTTTCTGTTACACTGAAAAGAAGTGGTTCCATCACAAGCTCTTAGAAAAGCATCCAAACGTTTTTCAGACACTGTCTACCAAAGCTCCTACTCCGCCCTCTATGGTCAATCATCTTTTACTTCCCCAGAGAACTAAAACAGGTGGGATAGTAAGTTACAATAATGAAATAAGAAATTTACAAATGGATATAATAAATAAAATCAGCATAGTCCCATTGACCATAGACTGCACGTCCCATTGAGGGGAGGGGAACTGACTGGTAGTGATTTAACCTGAGGAACACCACCCCTCAGGTAAGGGGCAAGGTTGAGAAGGTGGGCCTTCATGAATAACCTCAGCTGGTATGGAAATTAAACCCATGCCGGTGGCATCGATCTGCATCACAAGCCAGCTGACCAGCCAACTCAGCTAAACCAAGCCCCCTAAATGGATATGAACAAGCTAAGTGAATGGAGCAAAATTTGGCAAATGGAGTAGATAAGTGTGAAGTGATCCATTTTAGTAGAAAAACAAGAGCAAACCATCATCTAAATGGAGAGAAAATTCAGAGTTTCAGTGCAGAGGAATCCGAGAGTCCTCGTACATGAATCACAGAAAACTAGTATGCAAGTACAGCAGGTAATAACATAGGATAACATAGTAAATAAGGAAGGCAAATGGAACTTTGAGACTTGTTGCTAAAGGAATAGAATGTAAAAGTAGTGAAGTGTTGCCACTAATGTACAAAGCAATAGTGAGACTGCACTTAGAATATTGTGTACAGTTTTAGCCCCCTTACTTGAAGGGCGATACAGTGGCATTGGAGGCAATTCGGAGAAGGTTCACTAGGTTGATAGTAAGACAAATCCTTCATCTCTACAAAGAGAGGTTGTGCAGTTTAGGCATTTACCCCCTGGAATTTAGAAGAACAAAAGGAGATGTAATTGATAAGGAGGATTGACAAAGCCAAAACAGAGGATGATTCCTCTTGTAGGGCAATCTAGAACAAGAGGTCATAGTTTTAGGATAAGGGGTGGAAAATTTAAAACAGATGAGGAGAAATTGCTTCTCTCAAAAAGAACATAAGAAATAGGAGCAGGAGTAGGCCATCTAGCCCTTCGAGCCTGCCCCGCCATTCAATAAGATTGGTGGCGAGTCTGTGGAATTTACTATCCCAGAGTGCGGTGGATGCTAGGACTTGGAGTAAATTTAAGGACAAGGTAGACAGATTTTTAATTAGTAAGGGTTTGAAAGCCTATGGTGAACAGGCAGATAAGTTTGATTTGATTTATTGTCACATGTATTGGTGCACAGTGAAAAGTAGTTTTTTTGTTAGTGTCACAAGTAGGCTTACATTAACACTACAATGAAGTTACAGTGAAAATCCCCTAGTTCCAACCTCCAGCACCTGTTTGGGTACACTGAGGGAGAATTTAGCACGGCCAATGCATCTAACCAGCACCTTCAAATTGCAGGAGGAAACTGGTGCACCCACAGAAAATCCACACAGACGCAGGGAGAACATGCAGACTCAACACAGACAATGACCCAAGCGGGGAATTGAACTCAGGTCCCTGGGAGTGTTATTTTTTGTCCATTACACAGACAAAGCATACCATTCATACAGTACATAGGGGAAAAAGAGAAAGTGCAAAATGTGTTACAGTCACAACTAGGATGTAAAGAAAGATCAGCCTTATATAAGGTAGGTCTATTCAAAATTCTGATGGCAGCAGGGAAGAAGCTGTTCTTGAGTTGGCTGGTATGTGGAGTTGAGGATGATAGATCAGCCACGATTGTAATAAATGGCTGAGCAGACTCAAGAGGCTGAACTGCCTACTCCTGCTTCCAGTTCTAACAATTTAAGCAGGTCCAATGGTTTATCTTGTCCCTGCTTTGTGAAACCGTGTCACTGGCAAATGTGTTTCACAATTCAGTTTTTGAAAAGAATAAAGGCTCTTAAGCTGTCGTGATAAGTTGGCACCGTTGTCAGGGCACAGTGGTTAGCAGTGCTGCCTCACAGCACCAGGGACATGGGTTCGATCCCAGCCTTGGGTCACTGTCTGTGTAGAGTCTCCACATTCTCCCCACGTCTGTATTTGTTTCCTCAGAGTGCTCTCGCTTCCTTCCAAAGATGTACAGGTTAGGTGGATTGGCGATAGTAAATTGCCCTTTAGTGTTACAGGGGAACTAGCAAGGGTAAATAAGGAGGAGTTATGGGGATAGAGCCTGGGTGGGATTGTCGTCAGTTGCAGACCTGATGGGCTGAAAGTCCTTCCTCTACACTGTAGGATTGTATGAGGTTTACTGAAGGGTGTTTGGTACATGCTGTGATATCTGGATAGTGTCCAACAGGTGAAAGAAAATTAAAGTGGAACAGTGAGAAGGAATCTCCAAGATGACTGACTGGAGTTTCAGAAAGTTTAGTGCAATGAACTCATAACTGTTCCAGCACAAGAGATGGCCATTTGGCCCATCCCGTCTGTACTAGCCCTCGCAGAACAAGTCACATTGGAGGTAGCGGAGCCGGGGAGGGACGGGGGCAGGTGCGGGTTAAAGGGGGGGGGGGCTCTTACCTGGGCTTCTCATCCCCGGTCGCCTCGCTTTCCTCCGCCTCATCGTCCTCCACAACGGCCTCGATCCCGGCTCCTCCTGCTCCACCCGCCGCTGCCCCGGAGCCGAGCCAAGGAGCTGAGGCCTCCGGCGGCGGCTGCTCCCGGATCCCCACCGCCAGGCACAGCATCAACATGGAGAGGAGGAGGAGGAGGGAGCGGCCCCAAAAACCCATGACTGGGACATGAACAGCCTACGCATCAACAACTCCCACCAGCCCGGCTCTACTCTCTGCTTCTGCCGCTCGCCCGTTTGTTGTGGTCCGTTAGAGGCGGCAGGTGGGCGGGGACCGCCAGCAACTTCCCCACACTTTGATTGGCTCACCCTCCCGTCGCTCAGACGAAAGAAACCAATCATCCTTCGACGAGGCGCCGAGAGCCCGGTTCCCATTTCTGATTGGAGTATGCCGTTGTCGCTCAACAAAGCTGTCCAGTCACTGCCGTCCGAATCGAACTTGTGAGGGGGGAGCAGGATGTCCCGCCCTCGTATCCTGATTGGGTGGAACCATGCCACTCATTCCGGAATTAACCAATCCACTGCGGGCAGGGGCGGGACGCTCCTGCAGGCCACTGTTGATTGGTTGAGCTCTGGCTGGCTCCGCCAATAAGGAGTGGGGATGGAAAAGGTGATGCCGCGCGCGCCTGTCCAGATTTTCCATTCATGACATTGGTGGCCGATTGGAGGAGTTTCCGGCTGACGTCAGCAGGGAAGACGTGGCCGTTTCCAAAGCGGCACGGGGGCAGGCAGGGGGGCGTGGCGGGAGGAAAGGCGGGACAGCAGCCTACAGCTGATTCGCTACACTTGTGTAGCTGCTGCTTCAGCAGCGCTAGGGTCCCGGGTTCGATTCTGGGCTTGGGTCACTGTCCGTGTAGAGTCTACACGTTCTCCTTGTCTCTGCGTTTTCCTCGCGTAGACCAAAGATGTGCCGGCTAGGTGGATTGTCCTCAGGGGGCTAGAGTAAATGCTCCCTCAGTGTACGCAAACAGGTGCTGGAGTGTGGCGACTAGGGGGTTTTTGCAGTAACTGCTTTGCAGTGTGAATGTAAACCTACTTTTGACACTGATAAATAAACCTTGAAAAAAAGTATTACTTCATGTGTGGCATCCAGACAAAGCATTCATAGAAAAGAAAAGGAGAGAGTGCAGAATGTATTGTAATCGAGTCATAGCTAGGTTGTGGAGAAAGATCAACTTAATGTGAGGTAAGTCCATTCAAAAGTCTGATGGCAGCAGGGAAGAAGCTGTTCTTGAATAGGCTGGTGCGCGACCGCAGACCTTTGTATCATTTTGCCGACAGAAGAAGGTGGAAGAGAATAAGAGAATATAAGAACATAAGAAATAGGAGCAGGAGTAGGCCATCTAGCCCTTCGAGCCTGCCCCGCCATTCAATAAGATCATGGCTGATCTGTCGTGGCTCAGTTCCACTTTCCCGCCCTCTCCCCATAACCCTTAATCCCCTCTCTTATCAAGAACCCATCAACCCGCTTCTTAAAAATATTTAGCGAGGCAGCCTCCACCACTTCAACGGGCAGAGAATTCCAGAGATTCACCACCCTTTGAGTGAAGAAGTTCCTCCTCAACTCCGTTCTAAACCGCCTCCCCCTTATCTTGAGGCTGTGCCCCCTAGTCCTACTGTCTTTTTTGAGCGGGAAGAGTCTCTCCACCTCTATCCTATCCATCCCATTCATCATCTTATACGTCTCAATGAGATCTCCCCTCATTCTTCTAAACTCTAACGAGTACAAGCCTAGTTTATTCAGCCTCTCCTCATAGCTCAATCCCCTCAACTCCGGTATCAGCCTAGTAAACCTCCTCTGCACTCCCTCCAGGGCCAAAATATCCTTGCGCAGGTGCGGCGCCCAAAACTGCACACAGTACTCCAGCTGCGGCCTCACCAATGCCCTATACAGCTGCAGCAAGACCTCCCTACTTTTATATTCAATCCCCCTCGCTATGAAGGCCAGCATCCCATTCGCCTTCCTGACCACCTGCTGCACCTGCAAGCTGGGTTTTTGCGACTCATGCACAAGGACCCCGAGGTCCCTCTTTAGGCTGCGTGGGGTACTTAATTATGCTTAGTAAGAAGTCTCTCAATACCAGGTTAAAGTCCAACAGATTTATTTGGTATCACGAGCTTTCAGAGTGCTACTCCTTCATCAGGTAAGTCTGCAGTGCTCCGAAAGCTCGTGATACAAATAAACCCGTTAGACTTTAATGTGGTGTTGTGAGGCTTCTTACTGTGCCGACCCCAATCCAACGCCAGCAGCTCCTCATCTTAATTTTGCTGGCTGCTTTTCTGAGGCAGCAGGAAGTGAAGATGGTGTCAGTGGGTGGGAGGCTGGTTTAAGTGATGCCCTGGGCTTCATTCACGACCCTTTGTAGTTTCTTGCGGTCTTGGGCAGAGCAGGAGCCATGCCAAGCTGTGATACAACCAGAAAGAATGCTTTCTATGATGCATCTGTAAAAAAAGTTGGTAAGAGTTGTCGTGGGCATACCAAATTTCCTTAGTCTTCTGAGAAAGTAGAGGTGTTGATGGGCTTTTTTTAACTACAGTGTTGACGTAGAGGGACCAGGACAGAATTTTGGTGATCTAAACATCTAGAAATCTGAAGCTTTAGACCACCTCCACTGCATTACTTTTGATATGATGTGGGTATGCCGGCGTTGGACTGGCGTAAACACAGTAAAAAGTCTGACAACACCAGGTTTTAGTCCAACCTATTTATTTGATAATATACTCACAAGCTTTCGGGGTTAGTCTCAACAGGGATCTTGGGTTCATGTCGCACTATCTGTAACCCCCGTGACTTGCCTGGGTTTGCAAAACTTCACTTACTGTACTGTCTGGAGACAATACACATCTCTTTAAACTGTGATCAGTGCTCCTTCCACTCACATTACCAGCCACTTCAGGTCTTGAACAGCAGGTTAGGTGTAAGGATTCGCACTCTAATCAGTAATCGCTAAACTGTCTGTGCTTTATATGCTCTGTCTGAGGCCAGAACTCTCCATTCACCTGACGAAGGGGCTAACCCGAAAGCTTGTGAGTATATTATCAAATAAATAGGTTGGACTAAAACCTGGTGTTGTCAGACTTTTTACTGTGTTTACTTTTGATATAGACAGAGGCATGCACTCCACTGCATTTCCTGAAGTTGATTACTACCTCCTTTGTTTTATTGACTTTGAGGAGGAGGTTATTGTTGTTGCACCATTCACCAGATTCTCTATCACTTTCCAGTATTCTGTCTCATCATTGTAAACATGCGCTGCAGCAAATCACCAGGCGCCTTCGATTGCACTTTCCAAATCCGTGACCAGTGTCATCTAGAAGGACAGTCGGACAAGGAACACAACCATCTGCAATTTCTAGAAATCACACACCATCCTGACTTGGGAAGTAATATTAGTCCTTCCCTTTTTGCTCTGCCAAAATCTAGGAACTTCTCACTAACAACACTGTTGATGTACCTGCATCATATAGTTGTGAATCCAGCTGTGGCGATTGTCCCTTACAGATTCATCTGCTGAGCAGGGGTCACATGGCCTGAGGAACCAATTGGGGAACAGCGTGGGGATCACTCTGGTCAGTCAGGGCTTGCTGTTCCGGAACCTTCTCGGAAGCTGACTGGCAATCATGAGGCCACAAGCCTCTGTAAAAAAAAAACTCATCCGTTGATTCACACAGCCTGTCCACAATGTACAAGGCACAAGTCAGGAATGATGGAATACTCCCCATTTGCCTGGTTGGCTCCAACAACACTCAAGAATCTTGACACCATCTATGAAAAAGCAGCTCATTTGATTGGTACCCCATCCACAAACATTCATTGCCTCCACCACTTTCTTATGTTCTTACAGTCAAAAGCGTGCACCATCTAGAAGATGCACTGCAAAAACTCAGCAAGGCTCCTTAGATGGCACCTTCAAAACCCATGACCACCTAGAAGGGCAAAGGCCAACAGATACATGGGAACTCTCAACTTGAATGTTCACCTCCAAGCTGGCCACCATCCCGACTTGTAAATATATCATGGTTCCTGTCACCGCGTCAAAACCCTGGAACTCCCTCCCTAACAGCATGTACTTGTACTATATAAGCTACAACAGTTCAGAAAGGCAGCTCACCACCACCTTCTTAAGGGCAATGAGGGTTGGGCAAGGGATGCTAGCCTAGACCAGCGACGCTCTCATCCATCAATCAAGTGAGCCTCCCCTGAACCATTTCTAATGCAATTATATTCTTTCTTAAATAAGGAGACCAAAATGTATACAGTGCTGTAAATGTGGTCTCACCAATACCCTGTAAAACTGTCGCAAAACTGCTTACAGTTATATTCTATTCCCCTTGCAATAAACGACAACCTTCCATTTACCTTCCTAATCACTTGCTGTACCTCCATGCTAACTTATTTATAATTCATGTTCCAGGATACCAAGGTCCCTCTGTACCTCAGAGTTTGTAATTTCTCCCCATTTCATCCTGCCAAAGTGGATAAGTTCACATTTTTCCACATTATACTCTATATGCCACACATTTACTCACTCACTTCATCTGTCTACATCCTTTTGCAGATCCCTTAGTCTTCCTCACAACTTACGTTCCTGCCTATCTTTATGTCACCAGCAAATTTAGCAACCGTACATTCAATCCTGCCACCCATTCACCGATATAAGTTGTAAACAGCTGAGTCCACCGCACTGAGTCCTGTGGCACTCCACTCGTTCCATCTTGCCATCTGAAAAATGACCCATTTATGGCTACTCTGTGTTTCCTGTTAGATAACCAAATCTCTATCCATGCTAGTTGTCCTTACAGGAGGAATTTGAAGGATCATCCTGATTCAAAACGTTGGCTCTATTCTCTCTCCACAGATGCTGTCAGACCTGCTGAGATTTTCCAGCATTTTTGTTTCAGATTCCAATATCCACAGTATTTTGTTTTTGATCTCAATCCATGCGAATATGTCACCTCCCACATACGAGACCACTTATTTTGTGCAGTGAGGTTTAATTGCCTTTGGTGAACCACCCGCTTGAACTGCAATAGTCCATGCGGTGGAGACATACCCATATTCTTGTTCAGGATATCCAGGGCTTTGACCCAGCAACAGCAAAGAAACAGTGATATTGTTCCAAGTCAGGATAATATGTGCCATTGAGGAGTTCCCTTGCCCTTGTCTTTTTAGGTGGTGGAGGATGTGAGTTTGGAAAGTGCTGTCAATTAAGAAAAAGTTAAATGAGAGCATGGCTGAGAGAACAAAGCCACCTTAATGTCAAATCCTAGCAAAACTCTAGCCAAATAAAATCAGTGCCAGTTTATTCAGGGGAGAGTTGTCTTAACACACTGTAAATTAACATCGGAAACATTCACTGCAGTGTTCCACAATTGGGTCTAAGCTTGGGCTGATATTAATTTTTTTTTTAATTAGTCTCATAAGCAGGCTTACTTTAACATTGCAATAAGTTACTGTGAAAATACCCGAGTCGCCACACTCTGGCACCTGTGCGGATACACTGAGGGAGAATTGAGCCTGGCCAATGAACCTAACCAGCACGTCTTTCAGACTGTGGGAGGAAACCGGAGCACCCGGGGGAAACCCATGAAGACATGAGGAGAACGTGCAAACTCTGCATAGACAGTAACCCAAGCTGGGAATTGAACCCAGGTCCCTGGTGCTGCTAACCACTGTGCTACCTCAGAAATATATATATATATAATCCATACACAGAGGGCAAGGAGTTCAACAGGAGAGGGTAGGGTTCAGTGAAAGAAAGTACAATTGGTTTAAAAGCTAAAGGGGCAACAGTAAAACGGGCATCTTGCCTTTGCTTCTGACCTACTTAATGTGTGAAATCAGTCAGCTTCACTCCCCGCAGCATCTCCTCATACAGTGCAGGTCTTAAAGGTTTAATGCATTAGCAAAAGCCGCACATCCTATCAATATTTAAATTCCCAGGGCGTCAGGCTGGCACATTACCTCATCTGCTGTTTATGTACTTCAGCAACTTACCCTCCGGGAGTCGGGCAAGTGATTTCCGTCAGTGAAGCAATGTCTCCGCGCCAGGAAGACAGAAAGTCATCGCCACGGATAAGGGACAGATTCTAACTCTGAAACCTGGTCGAAATGAAAATATCTGTGCTCAATAAATCAATCCCCTCTCTGCGTGGATTTTAAAGACTGTGCGAGTGCATTACGATAAATGATTGTGGACCCAACGGTGTTCAGGGATCACTAAGGTCAATAATTAAACGGAGTTTTTCTTCTAATTGAGTTGCCCGCCGTT
Source organism: Carcharhinus amblyrhynchos (assembly GCF_965287045.1). NCBI lineage: Eukaryota > Metazoa > Chordata > Chondrichthyes > Carcharhiniformes > Carcharhinidae > Carcharhinus > Carcharhinus amblyrhynchos. The sequence continues at coordinate 17,297,693 of NC_137324.1, forward strand.
GTGCCAATAAAAACAAAACCACAGAATGTGCAACTAAATCCTGTGGCTTTGTATTTTTTTTATTGGCGCAGCAGTGTACAGCTGTAACATCTCACAGACAGCAACTGGATTGAAGAGTTAATACAACATGGAATGATACCTGGGGTTAAAGGGGATGAATAAAGAGTGACAGATTCAGTCGACTAGGCCCATAGAGAATCCTAGATCCCTACAGTGCAGAAGGAGTCCACTCGGCCCATCGAGTCTCCATTGCCCACAAGCCCACCCAGGCCCCATCCCCATAACCCAACACAATTACCCAACTAATCCCCCTGACATTATGGGGCAATTTTGCATGGTCAATCCACCTAACCTGCTCATCTTTGCACTGTATAAGGAAACTGGAGTACCCAGAGGAAACCCATGCAGACACAGGGGGAATATGCAAACTCCGCACAGTCACTTGAAGCCGGAATTGAACCCGGGTCCCTGGCTCTGTGAGGCAGCAGCACTAACCACTGTGCTGCCCTCATTACCCTGACATATCAATGATTAAGGGGTGAACAAATTGTGGTTTTTAAGATGAATAGATGATCTAATAGGACAGATGGAGAGAAATAATTCCCCGTGCTGGGAAAGTCCAGGTCAAGAATGCAAAAGCCAGTGATGTCAGGAAACATTGCTTCACATAAAGAGCAGTGGAAATTTGACACTGTTCCCCCAGAGGGTGGGGGTGGGTGAGTGGCGTCGGGGGTGGTGGGGGGGTGGGGGGGGGTGGGGGGTTGGTGGGCAGATGGCACACCACCATCTCTCTCTGAAAATGTCGGGATGAATCGAGAATTTGAAAACTGATAGAGAGTTTTTGTTAGGGATGGTTTTAAGCTGTCACAGAGTTTTGCCAATGTTAAAGGACTGATCAAATATATCCCATTTCTCAACAAATTTGAGACATTGAACGGTCTCTTCTGATCCAGCCATCCAGCCCACATTTAACCTTTTTTTCATTCATTCATGGGATATGGGCATCGCTGGCTGGCCAGCATATATTGCTCGCCTTTAATTGCCCTTGAGAAGGTGGTAGCGAGCTGCCTTCTTGAATCGCTGCAGTCCATGACGGGGAACTTGCAGGTGGTGGTGTTCCCATGTATCTGGTGCCCTTGTCCATCTGGATGGAAATGGCTGGGAGTTTGGGAGGTACTGTCTTAGGACCTTTGGTGAGTTTCTGCAGTGCATCTCGTAGATAGTACACACTGCTGCTTCTGAGCGTCTGTGGTGAAGGGAGTAGATGTTTGTAAATGTGGTGCCAATCAAGTGGGCTGCTTTGTCCTGGATGGTATCAAGCTTCTTAAGTGTTGTTGGAGCTGCACCCATCCACGCAAGTGGGGAGCATTCCATCATTCTACTTTGTAGATGGTGGCTGGGCTCTAGAGAATCAGGAGGTGAGTTACTTGCCGCAGTATTCCTAGCCCCTGACCTGCCCTTGTAGCCACTATGTTTATGTGGTGAGTCCTGTTGAGTTTCTGGTCAATGGTAACCCCAAGCTTGTTGGCAGTAGAGAATTCAGTGATGGTTACACCATCGAATGTCAAGGGGCATTAGTTAGAGTGTTTCTAATTGGTGATGGTCATTGTCTGGTGTTTGTGTGGCGCAAACATTACTTGTCAGCCCAACTTGACCGGTCCACATAAAGTTCTATACAGTTAACCTACTCTCTTACCAGGGAAGATGCTCTTTCGGAGAGCCAGTGCAAACACAATGGGCCGAATGGCCTCTTTCTGCACTGTAGGGATTCTATGGTTCTAAACCCATTGAGGGCAGTCAGTTTCAGGAGGTAACTGTGCCTTTCCATACACCTGCTGGATGCAGAATCACTGTCTGGGCAATGCCTTCACAACCAGAGACCCCAGCTGACAGACAAAGCATACCATTCATAGAGAAGGAAAGGAAAGAGTGTAGAATGTAGTGTTACAGTTATAGCTAGGGTGTAGAGAAAGATCAACTTAATGCAAGGTAAGTCCATTCAAAAGTCTGACATCAGCAGGGAGGAAGCTGTTCTTGAATCGGTTGGTACGTGACCTCAGACTTTTGTATCTTTTTCCCAATGGAAGAAGGTGGAAAAGAGAACATGTGGTCTTTAATTACACTGGCTGCTTTGCTGAGACAGCAGGAAGTGTAGACAGGGTCAATGGATGGGAGGCTGGGCTGCGTAATGGAAGAGGGATAGAAATCTAACAAATTGTATAGTTGGCAAGGAGATGGGACAGAATGAAAAGTCAGTGATAGGTTGGAGCTAAGCAGAGATTGACCAAGATGTCAAGGACACATGATAAAGAAAGAGTTAATGACAGCATTAGCACTGAAGAAGTGTTAATAGCAAAAGGTAAGCTAGCAGAATATGTCAATAGGAAAACAGAGATCATTGCTGAGTGGGAGCAAAACTGAACAACTACGGTCATGTGGGGGAATGGGGGCTGTGTTGGAACAAGCCTAGGGAATGGAATAATAGAAAACAAGAAGGGGGAGAAGAGTGACAGTCCACAGTTGTTGAATTCAATGTTGAGTTCAGAGGCTTCAAAATGCCTATTTGGATGATAAGGTACTGTTCCTCCAATATGCGTTGACCTTCACTGGAACATTGCAGCAGGCCAAAGATGATCATGTGGACACAAGAACAAGATGTTGAGTTAAAATAGCACGCCACAAGAAGGTTGGGGTCATGCTTGCAGACTGAGCGACAGTGTTCCTCAGCGCTATCTCTGGGTCTGTGTTTAGTCTCTAACATACGTAAAGGAGGTTGCCTTGAAGATCACATTGGAGGAGGTGCAAGTGAAACACTGCTTCACCTGAAAGGAAAGTTTTGGCCCTTGAATGTGGGGAGGGAGGAGATATAGGGCAGCATGGTGGCATAAGTGGTTCATACTGCTGTTTCATAGCGCCAGGAATTCCTGGCTTGGGTCACTACCTGTGTGGAGTCTGCATGTTCTCCCCATGTCTGTGGGTTTCCTCCGGGTGTTCCTGTTTCCTGCTAAAGACGTGCTGGTTAGATGCATTGACCATGCTAAATTCTCCCTCAGTGTACATAAGAACATAAGAAATAGGAGCAGGAGTAGGCCATCCAGCCCTTCGAGCCTGCCCCTCCATTCAATAAGATCATGGCTGATCTGTCGTGGCTCAGTTCCACTTTCCCGCCCTCTCCCCATAACCCTTAATCCCCTCTCTTATCAAAAACCCATCAACCCGCGTCTTAAAAATATTTAGCGAGGCAGCCTCCACCACTTCAACGGGCAGAGAATTCCAGAGATTCACCACCCTTTGAGTGAAGAAGTTCCTCCTCAACTCCGTTCTAAACCGCCCCCCTTTTATCTTGAGGCTGTGCCCCCTAGTCCTACTGTCTTTTTTGAGCGGGAAGAGTCTCTCCACCTCTATCCTATCCATCCCATTCATCATCTTATACGTCTCAATGAGATCTCCCCTCATTCTTCTAAACTCTAACGAGTACAAGCCTAGTTTATTCAGCCTCTCCTCATAGCTCAACCCCCTCAACTCCGATATCAGCCTAGTAAACCTCCTCTGCACTCCCTCCAAGGCCAAAATATCTTTGCGCAGGTGTGGTGCCCAAAACTGCACACAGTACTCCAGCTGCGGCCTCACCAATGCCCTATACAGCCGCAGCAAGACCTCCCTACTTTTATATTCAATCCCCCTCGCTATGAAGGCCAGCATCCCATTTGCCTTCCTGACCACCTGCTGCACCTGCAAGCTGGGTTTTTGCGACTCATGCACAAGGACCCCGAGGTCCCTCTGCACCGTCGCCTGCTGCAGTTTTTCGCCCCGTAAGTAATAGTCCTTCCTACCATTCTTCCTACCAAAGTGGACCACCTCACACTTGCCAACATTAAATTCCATTTGCCATTTCCTGGCCCATTCGCCCAGCCTATCTAGATCCTTCTGCAGACTCTCCACACCCTCCGCACAATTTGCCGTTCCACCAATCTTGGTGTCATCAGCAAATTTCGACACCCTACACTCGGTTCCCTCCTCCAGATCATCTATATAAATGGTAAAAAGCTGAGGCCCCAGCACCGACCCCTGGGGCACTCCACTAGTCACCATCCGCCAATCCGAATAGCACCCGTTGACCCCCACTCTCTGCCTCCTATTTGACAACCAATCCTCTATCCACGCTAACACCCTACCCCCAACTCCATGTCCCTCGACCTTCTGCAGTAACCTCTTGTGAGGCACTTTGTCAAACGCCTTCTGAAAATCTAGAAAGACCACATCCACCAGCTCTCCTGTATCCACGGCCCTAGACACATCCTCATAGAACTCTAGTAAATTTGTCAGACACGACTTCCCTTTAATGAAACCGTGCTGCGTCTGCTCTATCAAGCAATTCCCTTCAAGATGCCTTGCAATTTCCTCCTTAATGACAGATTTTACCCACCACAGACGTTAAACTAACCGGCCTATAATTCCCCGCCTTTTGCCTGGCACCCTTCTTAAACAACGGCGTAACATTAGCCGTTTTCCAATCATCCGGCACTTCCCCGGAATCCAGCGACGTCTGGAAAATAACCACCAAGGCATCCACTATCACCTCCGCCATTTCTTTCAGAACCCTCGGATGCATTCCATCCGGTCCTGGGGACTTGTCCACAATCAGCCCCTCCAGTCTGTCGAGCACCGCCTCTCTCGTAACAGTAATGTCATTAAGACCCTCCAGTCCTACCACCTTTCCATCGCTAACACCCGGCAAATTATTCACGTCCTCCTCCGTGAAGACAGAAACAAAAAAGTTATTGAATACCTTAGCCATATCCCCATTCCCTACCACTAGGTCCCCTTTCTCATCCTCTAAAGGACCAACATTCACCCCAGCCAGCCTCTTCCTTTTTATATATTTATAAAAACTCTTGCTATCCTTTTTTATATTAAGCGCTAGCCCAGCTTCATAGTTTCTCCTACCCTTCTTTATCAACTTCTTTGTCAATCTTTGTTGACATTTAAACCTCTCCCAATCCTCATCTCGCCCACTACTCTTAGCTACTCTAAATTCCTCCGCTTTTAATTTAACACTTTCCTTCACCTCCTTCGTTATCCACGGCTTATTACCTCTCTTCCTACTATCCTTTCTGACCATCGGAATAAATTTCCGCTGAGCACCAAGAAAGATCTCCTTAAAGATCCTCCACTGCTCTCAGCAGACCCTCCCTCCAACGCGCTCCCCCAGTCCACATACCCGAACAGCACAGGTGTGTGGTGACTAGGGGATTTTCACACTAATTTTATTGCAGTGTTAATGTCAGCCTACTTGTGACACTGATAAATAAATCAACATAACAATGTTCCAGCCTCAGTTTGAGTATTGTGTCCAACTCTTGGCACAACACTTTAAAAAGAATTTAAAGTCATAGAGAGGATACAGAAAACATTTGCAAGAATGGTTTCAGAAATGAAAATGTCCAAAGAGGTTCATTATTTCACTTTGGTTCCCATCATTTATAAAGATAGCTTTGGTATTCATGTGATTTATCCGCTATCTGCAATGAACAGTAAAACCAATCTCTGATTGTTTAAAAATGGATCACCCGTCCAATATGTTTGAGACCAACAGCTGCACACTTTGAAAAAAGCCAACCAAAACGCAAATGTACTTCCATTCTTCATCATGCTTGCTATTACTATGGGGCAGTGTGATGGCACTGCTGTTTTACGGTGCCAGGGACCCGGGTTCAATTCCCAGCTTGGGTCACTGTCTGTGTGGAGTTTGCACGTTCTCCCTGTGTCTGCGTGGGTTTCCTCCAGGTGCCCTGGATCCCCCCCACAGTCCGAAAGACGTGCTGGTTACAAGCATTGGGTGTGCTAAATTCTCCCGACAGGCACCAGAGAGTGGCTACTTGTGGCACTAATAAACAAACTTTAAATGTGTTGCAGTGCCTTTACACACTGTCTGTTCCGGCTCTGAAATCTCTGAACGTAAGCCTAGTTCTGACACAAATAAATAAACTTCTTTTGTCTGATGAAGAACTTTTGGGGTTACCTGTCCGCTGTGGACAAATGGGCCATCTGAAATAGACATTTGTAAAGCACTCTGGGACAATTGGGCAAGGACTAAATCGACAGGCTGCAGTTTAAAGACAGAGACAAACAGGCTGCAACCATGACGAGTGAATAAATGGGATATGGGTCATCTCCAGGATGAAAGGGACTTTATATATACTGGCTTGTTTCATCTCCAGGATGAAAAAGACTTTCTGGTCACACTGGGTTGTGTGTCAGACATAAGGACACCGTGAACCCTTATTTAGAAGGGAGGTATGTGACCTATGTGCCTCCAACACCTACAGACATTGCCGTTGGGGACACACCCAGAGATCGGGTGTGGCAGCAACTGACTGGACTCTCATCGATCGGAGGATCAAGTCCTGATCAATTGATTGGCAATGGCCAAAAGGGGTGCGAAACCCAACGGGGTATAAAGGGTGCTGCGCTACCAGGAGTCCCTCTCTCTCTCTGACCCTATGAACGAGCTACAACAATGGTGACCATCGCCAGTGACGACCAGAATGAGGAGAGCCACCACAACCGAGAAAGAAGGAAGGAAGACCAGAGCCAGAGTGCCAGACCAAAGGACCAGACTACGCAGAGGATGACCGAGACCAGTGCACAGGCAAAGACCTTTATCTACCTGGGTACTTGCCAGTCATGCAAAGTTAAGTCAAGGTCTTGTATTGGACTTGAACTTTAGTATTTTCCTGTGAGATAACTTATTGTTGGTCTGGTGGGTGATTATTGATTGTGTGGGTTTAAATAAATATTGGTTGTTCTAATAAGATGTCTACTTGTAGTTATTTGTCCACGGCATAAGGGTTAAAACAGACTGTGTGGCAGGCAACACCGCTAACTCGGTCCAGCTATTGTAGTGTGCCTAACTCCAGTGTTCTTTTAAGGTATTTCAATGCTCGGTATTCACCTTCCTGAAACCACACAACTCAGGTTTAACTTGGACAAGTTTGTGGTTGAAGTCCATAATGCATAAAAAAATGAAGTTCACACAAAGAGGAGGCACTGTGCGGTGGCTGATTCATTAAATAAGGGGATTAACAAGGAACCAAGAACTTACTAGACATCCCAAAATTATCTGTATACTTAATACACAAAATGTGGTGCATTTGGCCTGGTGAGGAGCAACCTAGTCGAGTGAGTGAGCCGCGTGAGCGGCCCTCCTTCATCTCAGTGGGCCATAAGAGTAAAATCAGGCTTGTTCACTAACCATAACACCATGAATAAGATAAAATACATTTAACACATGCCGGATATTTCATAACGAGTTATAGAAAATGCTTAAACATTCATAGATTAATGGAACTCTCATCCACATCAAATGGTAAAAACAAGGGGAATATTTATACTTTGGATGCAAAGGGGGCGCACGGCTCTCACAGGCAAAGCTGTGAGCAATCAGCAAGCCCCTCACTTCACTTGCCCTTCCTTTACATGTGTATGGTGATAGGAAAGTAACTGCAGGAATGGAGATCAGCAGAACACGGCAACCCTGCGCGTGGGCAATGGTTAACAAAATGCCTCATGGGCTGCACTCAGAACCCGGATAGGCCGCATGTGACTCCAGATCCACAGGTTACCCACCACGGCTTTGCTTCCTATGGTGACGGTGACTGTGATTTGTCTGCCTGGGTGTGGACAGCGTAATGTTCGATGGGGCCTGTGCGTCTGTGTTTCATAAAATATGCGTCCTGGTTAATTTCATACGGTTTACTGAGAGTTTATCTCACAGCAAAGAACAGAAATCAAATAACGACGCTTGTCTCCCTCTTCAACTGCCCATCCTCCCTTTCCCCCATTCAATAGTTGCAATTCGCTACTCACAGAGTATCATAGAATCCCTATGATGCATTAGGCCCATCAAGGCTGCACCGACAACGATCCCACCCAGGCCCTCTTCCTGTAATCCTATGTGTTTACCCTGCTAATCCCACTGTTACTCAGGGTCAATGTAGCATGGCCAATCAACCTAACCCGCACACCTTTGGAGTGTGGGAGCACACACAGGAAACTCGCACTTTAACCTTTTAAAAAGCACATCTTTGGAGTGTGGGAGCACCCACAGGGAACTAACACTTTAACCTTTAACACATATATCTTTGGAGTGTGGGAGGAAACCAGAGCACCTGGAGGAAACCCGTGCAGACACGGGGAGGATGTGCAAACTCCACACAATCAGTCACATAAGGCTGGAATTGAACCTGGATCCCTGGCGTTGTGGGGCAGCAGTGCTAACTGTTGTGCTGCCCCTGGGCTTTTTTTTTTGGCATTTATTAAAATTGAGACCGTTATAGGTGAATGAATTGGCAGAGAATGGCAGCTGAATTGATGTCAAGGTTCAATGTTTATCTGAACAGCCTGGAGTTTATTCAGTGTCATGTAAACTATCCTCTTCTCAACCTGGAAAACAGCTCCCTCTAGTGCTTCGTACTGTACAGACAGTCAAACTAATGTTGAAAAACTTACAAAAGACGACATTTACTCGTAGTTTTGTGGTTTGCATTGTAAGTGGTGCAGCAACGTGGTGCCACCACAAGGAACTGAATCACGGGTAGACATCCTGTGCCTGGTAGTTGCTGAGAGCAAAATAAAAACAGGATGAAGAGAAACCGACGTTTTCCAGTGGTAATATTTACTGAAGTTTGAGACCTGGTTTGCCCTGAGTTAGAATCACAGAATCCCTACAGTGCATATGGAGGCCATTTGACCCATCGTGACTGCACTGACCACAATACCATCCAGAACCGATCCCATTTGGACTGGGGTGGGCTCAGTAAGAAGCCACACAACACCAGGTTAAAGTCCAACAGGTTTATTTGGAACCACGAGCTTTCGGAGCACTGCTCGTTCATCAGGTGAGTGGCCCACTCACCCTTGGGCTTTAACCTGGTGTTGTGAGACTTTTTACAGTAAACCCATGTATTTACCCTGTTAATCCCCCTGACACTAAGGGGCAACCTATCATGGCCAGTCAACCTAACCCGCACATCTTTGGATCAATTGTCTGATCTCAATTGCTGCTGATTTCTGTGCCCTAGAAGCTTAGGAGATAGGAGCAGGATAGGCCATTCAGCCCTTCGAGCCTGCTCCACCATTCAATATGATCAAGGCTGATCATCCAACTCAACAGCTTGATCCCACCTTCCCCCCATAATCCTAGAATCATAGGAACTGTACAGTGCAGAAAGAGGCCATCTGGCCTATCGAGTCTGCACCGACCACAATCCCACCCAGGCCCTACGCCCATTTCCTTACACATTTACCCACTAATCCTTCTAACCTACGCATCTCAGGACACTAAGGGGCAGTTTTTAGCATGGCTAATCAACCTAACCCGCACATCTTTGGACTGTGGGAGGAAATCATAGCACTCAGAGGAAACCCACTCAGACACGAGGAGAATGTGCAAACTCCACACAGACAGTGACCCGAGCAGGGAATCGAACCCAGGTCCCTGGAGCTGTGAAACAGCAGTGCTAACCATTGTGCTACCGTGCCGCCCATCCTCATCTACAATTGGCCTCATCTACTTTCTGTGGCAGTAAATTCCATAGGCCGACCACTGCCTTTGAGTGAAGAAATATTTCCTCATCTCTGTCCTAAACTGTCTATTCTATACTCTCATAATGGTGGGACACCCCCACCACTGGGAACATCCTTGTTGCCCCAGACTATGGAAGTGAAAAAGACAGTCAGAATTCTGAATTACAATCATGTGACCCGGCTGGAAGATGAATGGAGCGCACACAAGGTCAGGAAATAGTCCCAGTGTGATGTCTTCCTTGGTCGATTAGCTGGCAATTGCTCAATGTCACATAAAATATAGGCAAAATGGGACAGAGCCTGGTAGGACTATATACTTGTTAGGAGTCAATATTTCTATTGCAGCACCTCCCCTTACCCTATTTCACACTACTATAACAACTTACATTTACATAGCACCCTTGATGTAATGAAATGTCCCGAGGAACTTCATAGTGCCATTAAGAATCAGGGTATGATTTCAATCCACATAAGCAGCTATTAAGTCAGATGTGCTTAAAGCGGTAAGTTTTAAGGAGCCTCTTAAGGGAGGTAAGCTGGAGAGAGAGGCAGATAGGTGGAGGCGGGCATTCCAGTATTTGGGGCTAAGTGAAGTGAAGACATGGCCACTAACGGCAGTGCAGATATGGTTGGGAATGTGCAGGGGGCTAGGAAAAGAGGAGCGCAGACATCTCGGAGGGTAGTGGGGTTAGAGGAGATTACAGTGATGGGGAATGGGTGAGGCCAGGGAGGGATTTGGAACTAAGGATGAGATTTTGGGACCAGATAAGTGGTCAAAACAAAGGGGCAGCATGAGCAAGTTGGGCCGAAGGGCCTGCTTCCATTCTGTAAACCTCTATGACTCTATTTTAAAATCAAGATCTTGCTTGAGCAGCAGCCAATGTTAGTCAGCGAATGCAGGAATGATTGGCAGCAGGGTTTTGGAAGAGTATGAAAGGTAGAATGTGGGAGACCAGCCTGAAGCGCATTGGAATTGTCAAGGCCAGGGAGGCACAGTTGAGAGTTTTAGCAGTAGGTGGGCTGAGATAGAGGCAACGTCAAGCAGTGTTATGAAGGTGGAACTGGGCAGTCTTAGAGGTGGCATGAATTAGAGGTTAGCCATTCTTCTCAGGATCAATGTGACACAAAGTTCACAAACAAACTGGTTTAATCGCAGCCTGTTCTCGGGCAGGGGGATGGAATCAGATTACTGAGGGAATGGAGACAGGAGTGAGAACAAAAAAAATGATTTCCAATACTAAACTGGAGGAAATTAGTTTGCATCTAGCACTTCATGTCAGATAAGCAGTCGGATTATTTAGAAATGCCTTTGGAGACATAGAGAGAAATTCGATTTGATTTATTATTGTCACGTGTATTGATATATAGTGAAAAGTATTGTTTTTTGTCCTTTACAGGCAAAGCATACCATTCATAAAATACATAGGGATAAGAAAAGGAGACAGTGCAGAATGTAGTGTTACAGTCACAGCTAGGGTGTAGAGAAAGATCAACTTAATGCAAGGTAGGTCCATTCAGAAGTCTGATGGCAGCAGGAAAGAAGCTGTTCTTGAGTCAGTTGGTACATGGACTCAGACTTTTGTATCTTTTTCCCAACAGAAGAAGATGGAAGAGAGAATATCCAGGTTGCGTGGAGACCTTAATTATGCTGGCTGCTTTTCCGAAGCAGTGGGAAGTGTAGACGGAGTCAATGGGTGGGAGGCTGGTTTGCATGATGGACTGGGCTACATTCACAACTCTTGTGGTCTTGGGCAGAGCAGGAGCCATACCAAGCTGTGATACAATCAGAAAGAATGCTTTCTAAGGTGCATCTGTAAAAGTTGGTAGGAGTTGTAGCTCACATGCCAAATTTCCTCAGTCTTCTGAGAAAGTAGATGCATTGGTGGGCTTTCTTAATTATAGTGTTGGCATGGGGGGACCAGGACAGGTTGTTGGTGACACCTAGAAAACTGAAGCTCTCAACAATTTCCACCTCATCCCCGTTAACGTAGACAGGAGCATGTCCTCCACTGCACTTCCTGAAGTGATGACTAGCTCCTTCATTTTACTGACATTGACAGAGAACATGGAACATCAAACACTACAGCACAAACAGGCCCTTCGGCCCATAAGTTGCGCCAATCATATCCCTACCTACCAGTCCTATCTATAACCCTCAATCCAATTAAATCCCATGTAATCATCCAGAAGTCTCTTAAAAGACCCCAGCGAGTTCGCCTCCACCACCACCGACGGCAGTTGGTTCCACTCACTCACCACCCTCTGAGTGAAAAACTTACCCCTGACATCTCCTCTGTACTTGCTCCCCAGCACCTTAAACCTCTCGTAGCGACCATTTCAACCCGGGGAAATAGCCTCTGAGAATCCACCCTATCTATGCCTCTCAACATTTTATAAACCTCTATCAGGTCGCCTCTCAACCTTCGTCTCTCCAGGGAGAAGAGTCCCAGCTCCCTCAATCTATCCTCATAAGGCATGCCTCCCAATTATTTTTGTCGCACCAATTCACCAGATTCTCTGGGGGTGATTCACCTGTCCTGCTGCGTTAATTTTTTAGCATGGTGGGCCACGGGTTCCCGATGCCAAATATCCGGCGCCATCTGACATATTTTACATCTCTTTTTAATGTGATTAGCAGGCCCGGAACGGATTTCTCCAGGCCCATTAGCATCTCCCACGCCACCAGGAGTATTTCACTCCAGTGGGGTTCAGATTATCTCCCCACTTTCACCATGCTGGAGTGAAGGGGAGGCAATCAGGAGCCCCCCCACCCACCCCCCTCCCGGGGTTGGGCAGTGGGGGTGGTACCCCCAGGCATAGTCACCCTGGCAGTGTCAGCCCGCACCCCTTGGCACTGCCCAAGGGGCAAAATGTCCATGCCCAGGGCACACCTTAGCACCACCCACCTGGCCTGGGGCAGTGCCAAGGGGGCAGGACATAGAGGGTGCTGTCTGCTGGGGAGCAGGCAATCAATAGGGGTGGGGGGAGGGCGTCCCCCGCCACTCTGCGTAGGGATCGGCCAGGGCTGGAGGGAGGCCAGTGATCGGGTGGGAAGTGGTCAGCGGTGGGGGGGGGTCAATGGGTGGGGGGGGGGGGGGGGGCAGTGCCTGCCGGGGGGTATGAATAGGGGTGGGGGGGATCATCACTGCTCATTGTGTGGTGGGGGGGGGTGGTGGGCTGGAGATCAGAGAGGTCAGGGATAGGGGGAGGTCAGGGCGGCCTGTGAATGGACGGAGTCTGCGATTGTGGGGGTGGGGGTGGGGGGTATCACTGCGGGGGTCCTGGGCTGGCCAGCAAACCAGAGGCTCTGGATTCAGCTTCCTGGGCGGGAATGGGCCTTGCCCCCTGATCTTTTAATGAGATTCATGATTGTGGCTTCTGCATTGCGCAGAGGGTAGGAGATTCCCGTGTGAACCCCCACCGGAAAAAGCAACCGCGATTTCCACCACCTTTCCCGCAGATTCAGCACTTAGAACATTTTTTTGGGGAGAATGGTGGCCTCTATCTCTTTCCCGTACTCCTTCCAGTCACTGTTTGAGATCCAACTTACTGCGGTGATGTCATCAGATAGACGTAACCCAGTCAGGTTGGCAAGTGAAGGGGCCAGGAGTGGAATTATGGGAAGGTTCTTCATTCTCCACTGAGCTGGAGGGGTTTGTGGGTCAGCATAAAATCTGTGTGGTGGGAGAGTGGTCTGAATCGGGTTGCAAGATCTCTTATCTCACCTCACCTATTGAACTTAGCAAGCCAGCCAGAAGCCAATCCCATTCCAGGCACTAACTGCATCCACAGTCCTGGAACTGTTTCTCCTCCTCTCTGTTACTGCCTAAACCACATTCCTGATGACTTCCTCACCTGTGTCAGGTCATACCCTACACGGGCAGTTATTGGCACTTCTCTCAGACCTTCCCCAAGGTACAGGGAGATGAGTGACTTTGCACTCAGCAAGTGACCTCGATGGTGAGCTTCCCCCCACATATAAGTTGAGGGCACCGGGGAGCTATATAAACCCTGAGTAAGCACAAACACATTTAACACAAGGTGAGACTCATTGGGTTGTGCTGTTGACATGTTAGTTCAGTTCATCCCATTTCACATACGTTTAAATTAAATTAATAGCTACTTAGCACATTGTGGAAACGCAAAAGTATTCAGGAATCATTCAAATATCTGCCATGAGAATGCAATTTAATTGGCTATTGTGAAACAGCAACAACTTGAATTTATTTCAAGCATTTTTATTGCAGTAAGTTGTCCCAAAGTGTTTCGCAGCCGAATAAACTGCCAACTTATTGAAAATCAGTAACATTTCTGGGACATAGACTATTGCTGTCGAAGTTCCGAAACATGGTGGGGAAGTATTCGTTTCACAGATACATGTCTTCTTAAAAAAAAAATTATTTCATGGGATGGGGCATTGCTGACTACACCAGCAGTTGTTCCCCATCTATATAAGGTGATGAGCCACCTTATAGGTACATGCACAGTAACACACTCCTTATATACCAATGAATGTGTGGCCAAATTTCCCTTCCAATTCCATTTTCAAGTTTGCTGACGACACCACCATAGTGGGTCAGATCTCAAACAATGACAGGACAGAGTACAGGAATGAGGTAGAGAGCCTGGTGAACTGGTGCAATAACAATAATCTCTTCCTCAACATCAACAAAGCGAAGGAGATTGTCATCGAGTTCAGGGAGTATAGTGGAGAACATGCCCCTGTCCAGATCAGTGGAGGTCAGGAAGGTGAATGGGATGCTGGCCTTCATAGCGAGGGGGATTGAATGTAAAAGTAGGGAGGTCTTGCTGCAGCATTGGTGAGGCTGCAGCTGGAGTACTGGGTGCAGTTTTGGTCGCCGCACTTACGCAAGGATATTTTGGCCTTGGAAGGAGTGCAGAGGAGGTTTACTAGGCTGATACCGGAGTTGAGGGGGTTGAGCTGTGAGGAGAGGCTGAATAAACTAGGCTTGTACTCGTTAGAGTTTAGAAGAATGAGGGGAGATCTCATTGAGACGTATAAGATGATGAATGGGATGGATAGGATAGAGGTGGAGAGGCTCTTCCCGCTCAGAAAGGACAGTAGGACTAGGGGGCACAGCCTCAAGATAAATGGGGGGTGGTTTAGAACGGAGTTGAGGAGGAACTTCTTCACTCAAAGGGTGGTGAATCTCTGGAATTCTCTGCCCGTTGAAGTGGTGGAGGCTGCCTCGCTAAATATTTTTAAGACGCGGGTTGATGGGTTTTTGATAAGAGAGGGGATTAAGGGTTATGGGGAGAGGGCGGGAATGTGGAATTGAGCCACGACAGATCAGCCATGATCTTATTGAATGGCGGGGCAGGCTCGAAGGGCTAGATGGCCTACTCCTGCTCCTATTTCTTATGTTCTTATGTTCTTATGTTATGAAATGATCGACAGCTTCAAGTTTTTAGGTAAAAGTAAATTAATGTGGTTGCTGGAATCTGAAACCAAAAGAGAAAGTGTTGGAAAATCTCAGCAGGTCTGGCAGCATCTGTAAGGAGAGAAAAGGGCTGGCATTTCGAGTCCAGTTGACCCTTTGTCAAAGCTAAAAGGCATAGAAAGTGGGAGATATTTATACTGTAGGGGGAGGGAATGAAAGATGAGTCATAGCCACAGGAACCAGAGGAAGGCTAATGGCAGTCCACAGAGAGAACATAGGATGTGAATGGCCAAACGGCAGAGAAGCTAAAATAAGAGGGTGACAGATGAAGATGTGGGAGAAGTGGGGAGGAATGGGTGATGCTCACAATGCTCCACTTCTCCAGCTTCCACTCTAAACACGGTAAAGAAGCTAGCCCCTACAGACAAGCCCTCTGTGTACAGGATCTGCCCAGATTAGGAGGATCACAACAGACATCTCCAGACGCTGAAAGATGCCCTGATAAGAACAGGATACAGCACTTGACTCATTGATCAACATGACGCTCAACTCTCAATTGAAAGTTCCAAAGCGAAAAACCGCACCTCAGAAGACAAACATGGTGGTTAGAGTACCCTTTGTCGTCCAGCACTTCCCCGGAGCGGAGAAGCTACGACATCTTCTCCGGAACCTTCAACATGTCATTGATGGGGACAAATACCTCGCCAAGGCCATCCCCACACCCCCAATATTTGCCTTCAAACAACCATTCAACCTCAAACAGACCATTGCTCGCAGCAAAGTACCCAGCCTTCAGGAGAACAGTGACCACGACACCACACAACCCTGCCACAGCAACCTCTGTAAGGCATGCCGGATCATCGACACGGATGCCATCATCTCACGTGAGAACACCATCCACCAGGTACATGGTGCATACTCTTGTGACTAGGCCAACGTTGTCTACCTGATACTCGGAAGGAAAAGATGTCCTGAGGCATGGTACATTGGGGAGACCATGCAGACGCTACAACAACGGATGAATGGACATCATTTGAAAATCACCAGGGAGGAATGTTCCCTTTGTGTCGGGGAACACTTGAGCAGTCAAGGGCATTCAGCCTCTGATCTTTGGATAAGCGTTCTCCAAGGCGGCCTTCACGACACATGACAATGCAGAATCGCCAAGCAGGAGCTGCCAAGTTCAGCACACTTGAGGACGGCCTTATCCAGGATCTTGGGTTCATGTTTTTTTTTCCAAAAATATACTTTATTCATAAAAATCTCAAGTAATCTATTACAATGTACAGGGCTTCGAGTAGCAAAACAATGCGGAATCAAAACATTTTTGCAGATCTGTCCAAACTACAGTGACTACATTTCAGTACTTAAAAAACTATGTCCATGTCTCAATATTTACATATTTGTACTAATTACCATGATTACATTTCAATACTTAAAAACTATATACACGCCTCAAAAGATTACTGTGTGCCGTTAGTGCTCAGATTGGCACACAGTTACGCAGGTCGAGGGTATTCTGCAGTTCCTGGGTCCTCGGTCTGCCTCCGTTAAAAGGCCTTACAGTATGGCCTTTCCCCACTGTGCCTTTGCGGCGGCTGCCCCAAGCTTCAGCCCGTCCCTCAGCACGTAGTCCTGGACCTTGGAATGTGCCAGTCTGCAACACTCGGTCGAGGACAGTTCTTTCAGCTGGAAGATCAGCAAGTTTCGGGCGGACCAAAGTGCGTCCTTCACCGAGTTGATGACCTTCCAGCAGCAGTTGATATTTGTCTCGGTGTGCGTTCCCGGAAACAGCCCGTAGAGCACAGAGTCCTGCGTCACCGAGCTGCTCGGGACGAACCTCGACAAATACCACTGCATCTCGCTCCAGACCTTCTTTGCAAAGGCACATTCCAGAAGGAGGTGTGCGACCGTCTCGTCAGCCCCGCAGCCGCTTCGAGGGCAGCGTGCGGTGATGTTGAGACCTCGAGCGTGCATAAAGGATCTGACGGGGAGTGCCCTTCTCACCACCAGCCAAGCCAGATCTTGGTGCTTGTTTGTCAGTTCTGGTGATGAGGCGTTCTGCCAGATGACACTGACAGTCTGCTCAGGGAACCATCCGACAGGATCCGCCGTCTCCTTTTCTCTCAGGGCCCCAAGGACGTTACGCGCTGGGTTCATGTTACACTATCTGTAACCCCCACCATTTCGCCTGGGCTTGCGAAATCCTATTAACTGTCCTGGCTTGAGACAATTCGCACCTCTTTAACCTGTGATTATCCCTCTCTGCACTCACATTGTCTGGACCTGTAAAGACTTGTTTACCTGTAAAGACTCGCATTCCAACCATTATCTTGAGTCTGTGTCTATGTATGCCCTGTTTTGGAACCCAGATCTCCACTCACCTGATGAAGGAGCAGCGCTCCGAAAGCTTGTGCTACCAAGTGAACCTGTTGGACTTTAACCTGGTGTTGTGAGACTTTTTACTGTGCCCAATACATGTGAGAATAATAAATCAAATAAAATCAAATCAAATTGTAGGTACATCCACAGTGTTATTAGGAAGGGAGTTCCAGGATTGTGAGAAACTAAGCAGGTCTGGCAGCATCTATGAAGAGAGAATAGAGTTAATGGAGTGGATAGAAAGTAGAATAGAGCTCAGATGAAGGGTCATCCAGATTCAGAGTGATGGCCAAAATTGTTCCAAATCTGAATGGTGAGTGATTTGGAGGTGAGTTTGCAAGTGGCAGTGCTCGCATGCATTTGCTGTCCTAATTGTGAGATTCCAGAAGACTGGAGAATAGCCAATGTTGTTCCCCTTGTTTAAGAAAGGAAACAGGGATAATCCAGGAAATCAGAAGGCGGTGAGCCTGATATCAGTGATGGAGAAGCCTTGAGTGGAGGATCGAAGCAGCAGCTCTTACACTGGTGAGGATTTTAAAATAAATCACTAAACATTATGGTTAGATGGTTAGTTCTACTTGTGTATTTCAAAGGCATGTAAGCAGAAAGATTAGTATGAGGAGAGGTTAATTGTTCTGATATCACGGGGAATAAATGTAGTGCCATGGGTAAGCTCTGTGGGTGGCACAGTGGCATATGGTTAGCACTGCTGCTTCACAGCACAAGGGACCCCGGTTCGATTCCCAGCTTGAGTCACTGCCTGTGCGGAGTCTGCGTGTTCTCCCCGTGTCTGCGTGGGTTTCCTCCCACAGTCTGAAAGACGTGCTGGTTAGGTGCATTGGCCGTGCTAAATTCCCCCTCAGTGTACCCGAGCGGGTGGGGGAGAGCATGGCGACTAGAGGATTTTCACAGTAACGTCATTGCAGTGTTAATGTAAGCTTAATTGGGCCAATAAATAAATAAACTTTAAGAAATGAGAATAATATGTGAAAGGCAGAGGAGGGCTTTCTTGATCAATATCTCTCCAGTTCAACAAGGAAGGAATCAATGTGGGACCTGTATTTCAGCAGGGAGATAGGGTTAGTGGTGCTGGAGATGACCTAGCTCAGGGAGGTGTCAATTGGAAGTCTACAGTAATGTTTTATGGAGCTGCCAGTTTGATAAGCCGAGAGCTGAGAGTGAATGATCAGATCCAGAATGGTGCTGTCACCCAGTGGCTCGGCTGAGAACTGCAGCTATAAAGATGTCACCGCAGCTTCATTCAGTACACAGCTGACGCACACTAAACTCCTGGCCATTGTCAACTCCTTATCTGAAGCATATGAGAAAATGGGCCTTCACCTGGAAAACTAAGACTCTTTTCCCAGCAGACTTCACAGCACAAATAGTGATCATCAGTGAACATCAACGGTGAGAAGTTTGAAATGTGGACTGTTTTCTGTAACCTGGGAACCTCCTCTCACAGAGTCATAGAGGTTTACAGCGTGGAAACAGACCCTTTGGCCCAACTTGTCCATGCCGCCCGTTTTTTTTAAAACCCTAAGCTAATCCCAAGTGCCCGCATTTGGCCCATATCCCTCTATACCTATCGTACCCATGAAACCACCTAAATGGTTTTTAAAAGATAAAATTGTACCCTACTACATCTGGCAGCTTGTTCCAGACACTCACCACCTTCTGTGTGAAAAAATTGCCCCTCTGGACCCTTTTGTATCTCTCCCCTTTCACCTTAAACTATGCCCAGTTGTTTTAGACTCCCTTATCTTTGGCAAAAGAAACTGACTATCTAACTTGTCTATGTCCCTCATTATTTTATAGACCTCTATAAGGTCACTCCCCAGCCTCCTAAACGCCAGAGAAAAAAGTCCCAGTCTATTCAGCCTCTCCATATAACTCGATGCATCAAGTCCGGGTAGCATCCTAGTAATTCTTTTCTAAGAATATTGTTACTATAATAGGAATTGCACACAGTATTCCAAGTGTGGCCTTACCAACGTCTTGTACAACTTTAAGAAAACTCCTGTACTCAGTGTTCTGACCAATGAAACAAAGTATGCCAAATGCCTTCTTCACCACTCTGTCCAACTATGACTCCACTTTCAAGGAGCTATGAACATGTACCCTAGATACCTTAGTTCTGTAACTCTCCCCAATGCCCTACCATTAACTGAGTAAGTCCTGCCCTGGTTCAATCTACCAAAATGTATCATCTTGCATTTGTCTAAATTAAACTCCATCTGCCATTCGCCAGCCCACTGGCCCAATTGATCAAGATCCTGTTGATATTGGAGATAGCTTTCTTCATTGTCCCCTATGCCACCAATCTTAGTGTCATCTGCAAACTTACTAACCATGCCCACTATATTCTCATCCAAATCATTAATATAAATGACAAATAACAGTGGACCCAGCACTGATCCCTAAGGTGCACCGCTGGTCACAGGCCTCCAGTTTGAAAAGCAACTCTCTATAACCACCCTCTGGCTTCTGTCAAGAAGCCAATTTTGTGTCATTTAGATACCTCACCCTCGATCCCGTGAGATTTAACTTTATACAACAACCTACCATGCATACCTTGTTAAAGGCCTTGCTGAAGTCCATGTCGACAACATCAACTGCACTGCCCTCATCTATCTTCTTGGTTACCCCTTCAAAAAACTCAATTAAATTTGCGAGACATGGTTTTCCACTCACAATGCCATGCTGACTGTCTCTAATCAATCCTTGCATCTCTAAATGCCTGTAGATCCTGTCTCTCAAAATACCATCCAACAATTTACCCACCACAGATGTGAGGCTCACTGACCTGTAGTTCAAAGGCTTTTCCCTGGGACCCCTTTTTAAACAAAGGCACGACATTTGCCACTCTCCAATCTTCAAGCACCTCACCACACCATCCCCACCCCCCCAAATATTGTGAAATTGTGGATCTCCGGCTAGGAGATCCACAATTTCCTCCCTAGCCTCCAACAACATCCTGGGATATATTTCATCAGGTCCCAGGGATTTATCTACCTTGATGCATCTCCTTCTCTGTAATATGTGCACTCCTCAAGACATCACTATTTATTTCCCCAAGTTTCCTAACATCCATGCTTTTCTCAACAGTAAATACTGATAAGAAATATTCATATATGATATCATCCATCTCTTGTGGATCTGCACATAGATGTTCCTGTTGATCCTTAAGAGGCCTTACTTTTTCCCTTATTACTCTTTTGTCCTTTATGTATTTGTAAAAGCTCTTTGAATTCTCCTTTGTCTTATCTGCCAAAACAATTTTGTGTCCCCTTTTTGTCCTGCTGATTTCTCTCTTAACTCTACTCCTACATCCCCTTTACTCTTCGAGAGATTCACTTGACCCCAGCTGCTATGCATGTCATGTGCCTCTTTCTTCTTCTTGACCAGGGTTTCAATATCCCGAGTCATCCAAGGTTCCCGACTTCTGCCAGCCTTGCCCTTCACTCTGAGAGGAATGTGTTTACCCTGAACCCTGATTAACACACTTTTGAAAGCCTGCCACTTACCAGACATCCCTTTGCCTTCCCACAGAACTCCCCCAGTTAACTTTTGAAAGTTCTTGCCTGGTACCATCCAAATTGGCCTTGCCCCAATATGGAATTTTAACTTTTGGGCCAGACATATCATTCTCCATAGCTATATTAAAACTAATAGAATTATGGTCATTGGTCCCAAAGTGATCCCTCACTAACACTTCTGTCACCTGCCCTTCCTTATTCCCCAAGAGGAGGTCAAGTTTTGCCCCCTCTCTCGTCCAGCCATCCACATACTGAATGAGAAATTCCTCCTGAACGCACTCAACAAATTTCTCTCCATCCAATCCTCTAATTCTATGGTTGTCCCAGTCAATGTTGGGAAAATTAAAATCTCCGACTATTACCACCCTATTTCTCTCGATGAAGATAGACATAGATAGCGAAATGTATCCTCACCTCCAGTGTGCCAGTCCAGTCCTCAGCCAGTCAACAGCATTTGAGGACCGGGACCTCAAACCCGATACCAAGGCCATGGTTTACCGGGAAGCAATGATCCCTGCACTCCTGCAGTTTTAAAGTTAAAGTTTATTTATTAAACCTGTTACAAGTATGCTTACATTAACGCTGCATTGAAGTTACTGTGGCATACTCTGGCGCTTGTTTAGGTAGACTGAAGGAGAATTTAGCACAGTCCATGAACCTAGACAGCACGGCTTTCAGACTGTGGGAGGAGGCTGAAGGAAACCCTCACAGACACGGGGAGAACATGCAGACTCCCCACAGACAGTCACCCAAATCGGGAATTGAACTAGGGTCCCTGGCGCTGTGATTTGATTTGATTTGATTTATTGTTACATGTATTAACATACAGTGAAAAGTATTGTTTCTTGCGCACTATACAGGCGAGACACTATACAGAGGAAAGGTTGAGGGAGCTGTGAATTTGCTCTTGAGAGTGGAGGAGGATGAGAAGCGACTTATAAGATGATGAGGGGGATAGATAGAGTGGACGTGCAGTAACTATTTCCTCAGGTGGATGTAGCTGTTACTAGGGGGCATAACTATAAGGTTCATGGTGGGAGATATAGGAGGGATGTCCGAAGTAGATTCTTTACTCAGAGAGTGGTTGGGGTGTGGAATGGACTGCCTGCTGTGATAGTGGAGTCAGACACTTCAGGAACTTTCAAGTGGTTATTGGATAGGCACATAGAGCACACCAGAATTATAGGGAGGGGCTAGCTTGATCTTGGGTTTGGACATAGCTTGGCACAACATTGAGGGCCGAAGGGCCTGTACTGTGCTGTACTTGCTGCAACTGTACACGGCACTGGTGAGGCTGCAGCTGGAGTACTGTGTGCAGTTTTGGTCGCCGCACTTACGCAAGGCCTTGGAGGGAGTGCAGAGGAGGTTCACTAGGCTGATACCAGAGTTGAAGGGGTTGAGCTATGAGGAGAGGCTGAATAAACTAGGCTTGTACTTGTTGGAGTTCAGAAGGATGAGGGGAGATCTCATTGAGACGTATAAGATGATGAATGGGATGGATAGGATAGAGGTGGAGAGGCTCTTCCCGCTCAAAAAAGACAGTAGGACTAGAGGGCACAGCCTCAGGATAAGGGGGGGGGCAGTTTAGAACAGAGTTGAGGAGGAACTTCTTCACTCAAAGGGTGGTGAATCTCTGGAATTCTCTGCCCGTTGAAGTGGTGGAGGCTGCCTCGCTAAATATATTTAAGACGCGGTTAGATAGGTTTTTGATAGGCAAGGGGATTAAGGGTTATGGGGAGAGGGCGGGAATGTGGAACTGAGCCACTTCAGATCAGCCATGATCTTATTGAATGACGGGGCAGGCTCGAAGGGCTAGATGGCCTACTCCTGCTCCTATTTCTTATGTTCTTATGTTCTTATGTACTGTTCTATCTTCTATGTTCTAAGACATACCGTTCATAGAGAAGGAAATGAGAGAATGAAGAATGTAGTGTTACAGTCATAGCCAGGGTGTAGAGAAAGGTCAATTTAATGCAAGGTAGGTCCATTCAAAAGTTTGACAGCAGCAGGGAAGAAGCTGTTCTTGTGTTGATTGGTACATGACCTCAAACTATTTTTTTCCCGAAGGAAGAAGATGGAAGAGAGAGTGACCGGTATATGTAGGGTCTTTAATTCTGCTGGCTGCTTTGCCGAGGCAGCAGGAAATATAGACAGAGTCAATGAATGGGAGGCAGGTTTGCATGATGGATTGGGCTACATTCATGACCTTTTGTAGTTCCTTACAGCCTTGGGCAGAGCAGGGGCCATACCAAGCTGTGATACGACAGAAAGAATGCTTTCTATGGTGCATCTGTAAAAGTTGGTGAGAGTCGTAGCTGACATGCCAAATTTCCTTAGGGTTCTGAGAAAGTAGAGGCATTGGTGGGCTTCCTTCACTGTAGTGTCAGCATGGGGGGTACAGGACAGATTGTTGGTGATCTGGACACTTAAAAACTTGAAGCTCTCGACCCTTTCTACTTCATCCCTGTTGATGTAGAAGGGGCATGTTCTCCTTTACGTTTCCTGAAGTCGACAATCTCCTTCGTTTTACATACAATGACGGAGAGAGTATTGCTGCCGCACCAGTTCACCAGATTCTCTATCTCATTCCTGTACTCCGTCTCATCATTGTTTGAGATCCGGCCCACTAAGGTGGTGTCATCAGTAAACTTGAAAATCGAATTGGAGGGGATTTTGGCCACGCGGTCATAGATGTATAAGGAGTATAGTAGGGGCTGGGAACACAGCCTTGTGGGGCACCAATGTTGAGGATGATCGTGGAAGAGATGTTGTTGCCAATCCTTACTGATTGTGGTCTGTGAGTTAGGAAGTACAGGATCCAGTCGCCGAGGGAGGTGCCGAGGCCTAGGCCACGGAGTTTGGATATGAGTTTTGTGGGTTTTGTGAAGCAGCAATGTTAACCACTGTGCCCCCATGTCGTCCCAGTGAATGTGGAAAAGATATTCTTCCTGGTGAGCCAACAGTTAAACATCATGGGTTCAAAATCATTAGCAAAAGATCAAGAGCAGAGATGAGACATTTTTTCCATTCAAATTGTCAGGATCTGAAATATTCTACCTAAAAGAATGGTGGAAGATGATTTGATAAATAATTTTCACAGGGGTTTGGCCAGATAATTGAGGATAATGGATTTAGATGGGAAAAATAGAATCAGTGGGACAGGGGTTTGTCACTTAGCCACTTGAGCTTGTTCTGCCATTCAGCAAGATGCTGACTGATCTTCAACCCAAATCCATATCCTTATCATTGCCCCATAGCCCTTTGGCTAACAAAAATATCAAGTGTCAGCTAAACTAACTATTTGATTTACATCAACTGCTCTTTCAGATGTGGGTTCCAAACATGCTTTGCAGGGAGAAGTGTTCCCTAACTTCAATCTTGTAGGTTCTCACTCTATATTTTGAATATATCTCCTAGTCCTAGACTAGGGAAGTAAGCACAACTGATCTTTCATAAGAACATAAGAAATAGGAGCAGGAGTAGGCCTTGAAAGCTCCTATTTCACACTGCACCCCCTGTTACGAAGCTACAATCTGGTTTCAACTTGATTGCACCCACGCTAAACAGATCTTGGGTGGCACGGTGGCATAGTGGCTAGCACTGTTGCCTCACAGTGCCAGGGACCCAGGTTCGATTCCCAGCTTGGGTCACTGTCTGTGTGGAGCTTGCACGTTCTCCCCGTGTCTGTGTGGGTTTCGTTCAGATGTTCCGGCTTCCTCTCACAGTCCAAAGATGCGTGGGTTAGGTACATTTGCCATCCTAAATTGCCTCTTAGTGTCCCAGGATATGTAGGTTAGTGGGGTAAATATGTGGGGTTACGGGGCTAGGACTTAGATGGGATTGTTTTGGTGTAGATTCGATGGGCTGAATGGCCTCTTTCAGCACTGTAGGGATTCTATGATTCTATGATCTCAGCTATGTTGGCAGTACGTCATGAACATAGCACCCCTAAATGGGAAATGGACTATTAATTTTTAGCTCCCTGGAAGAGTTTGTGGGAAATCTGTTGGCTATCTTCCTGCATTGGTGCAAAAGGTTAAATCTCATGGAATAAAAGGAGAGGTGGCTAGATGGGTAGAGAACTGGCTTGGCCACAGAAGACAGAGGGTAGCAGTGGAAGGGTCTTTTTCTGGCTGGAGGTCTGTGACCAGTGGTGTTCTGCAGGGCTCTGTACTGGGACCTTTGCTATTTGTGATATATATAAATGATTTGGAATAAGGTGTAACTGCTGTGATCAGTAAGTTTGTGGATGAGACAAAGATGGCTGGACTTGCGGATATCGATGAACATTTTCGGAGAATACAGCAGGAGAATACAGCTGGAAAATTGGGTGGAGAAATTGGGCAGATGGAATTTAATCCAGATAAATGTGAAGTGATGCATTTTGGTAGAACTAATGTAGGGGGGAGTTATACAATAAATGGCAGAACCATCAAAAGTGTAGACGCACAGAGGGACCAGGGTGTGCAAGTCCACAGATCCTTGAAGGTGGCAGCACAGGTGGAGAAGGTGGTGAAGAAGGCATATGGCATACTTGCCTTTATAGGAGTATAAAAGTTGGCATCTGATGTTACAGCTATACAGAACGCTGGTTAGGCCCCATTTGGAATACTGCATCCAGTTCTGGTTACCACACTACCAGAAGGACGTGGAGGCATTGGAGAGAGTGCAGAGAAGGTTTACCAGGATGTTGCCTGGTATGGTGCATCTTAGCTATGAGGAAAGATTGGGTAAACTGGGGTTGTTCTCCCTGGAAAGATGGAGAATGAGGGGTGACCTAACAGAGGTGTATAAAATTATGAGGGGTATAGATAGGGTGAACTAGTGAGAAGCTTTTTCCCAGGTCGGAGGTGACAAACACGAGGGGTCACAGGTTCAAGGTGAGGGGGGGGGGGTGCGAGGTTTAACTCAGATATCAGAGGGACGTATTTTACACAGAGGGTAGTGGGGGCCTGGAATGCGCTGCCAAGCAGGGTGGCGGAGGTGGACACGCTGGGATCATTTAAGACTTATCTGGATAGTCACATGAGCAGACTGGGAATGGAGGGATTCAGAAGAATGGCCTAGTTGGACCAATGAGTGGCACAGGCTTGGAGGGCTGAAGGGCCTGTTTCCTGTGCTGTACTGTTCTTTGTTCTTTGTATTCTTGAAACATAAAATTTGTGTGATGGGAGAGTTGTCTGAATTGAGTTGTAAGATCTCATACTTCACCTCACACGTTGAATTTACCAAGCCAGATAAAAGCCAATCCCATTCCAGGCTGTAACTGCATCCACAGTCCTTTCTTTCATCTGTGGGACATGGGCATCACTGGCTGGCCAGCATTTACTGCCCATCCCTTGTTGTCCTTGAACTGAGTGGCTTTTTTCAGAAGGCAGTTAAGACTCAACCACATTGCTGTGGCTCTGGGGGTCACATGTAGGCCAGAACAGGTAAGGACGGCAGATTTCCTTCCCTAAAGGACATTAGTGAACCAGATGGGTTTTTCCAACAATTAACAATGGTTTCATGGTCACCGGTAGATTCTTAACTCCAGATTTTTTTAACTGCATTCAAATTCCACCATCTGCTGTTGCGGGATTTGAACCTGCGTCCCCAGAACATTAGCTGAGTTTCTGGATTATTCGTCAACTAATAAAACCACTCTACCATCACTCCTGGAACTGTTTCTCCTGACTTTCTGTTACTGCCTGAACCATATTCCTGGTAACTTCCTTACCTGTGTCAGGTAACATCATACAAGGGCAGCAAGTGGCTCTTACCAGAGACTTTCCCCAAGCTATTCACAATTAGTGACTTGCATTCAGCCTTTTTGTTTTGCAAAAATATACTTTAATCCTAAGATAAATGGAAGAACATTCAAAAATGGCCAGTCCACAAAATATTCAAGTAATTTGCATGCATCAAGAAACTCAGCGTGTGACTTTTCTTAAAATGAGGATTGGGAGGTATATTATCCTGAATGAGCACAAACACTGCTGAGACACAGTGAGGCTTGCAGGGTCAGACAGGGGGCAGCTTTGGTATATAGTTTAATTGTTCTTGGATCAGGAATGTCCCAACTTGTTGGGACCCTGAATTGGCTTTAATTTGACTTGATTGGATTGGAATAAATTAAACAAAAATAATTGTTCCATTAATGAATACGTCAAGCTTTCAATTTTATTTAAAATAAATTGTTGGGTAGTGTACGGTTGAAACTTGAATAAATTGGATAAACTATTCAAATAATTGTCACAAGAGTGCAAATTCATTGGCTACTGCAAAGCAAGCTGCATCGAGGCCTCAGAGTTACCCAAGAGCTTTGCTGATTGCACGTCAGACTCATTCATTGACTAACTGAATCAGATTAAATAAGTGCCGTATGACTTGCAACTCACCATCCAGAGGAAGTAGATTGTTGATGTGAAACCTATTAGTATTCATTGGCTCGGCGTGCCTGTTGCCACCGCAGCTCTGATTCCCTGTGTGAATTGCAAAGCACGGGGTTGTCATCTCTCCTGGAACTTCCTCACCTGTATCAGGTAACGTCATACAAGTGGCTCTTATCCCAGACTTTCCCCAAGGTATTCATAATTAGTGATTTGCATTCAGCTTTTTTTTTGCAAAAATACGGAACCCCACGGAAAGTAATGGATGGGGTACCCGGATAAGCACTCAGATCCTGCGTGGATCAGCTGGCGGGGATATTCACTGACATCGTCAATGTCACTTTTCAACAATCTGAGGTCCCTATCTGCTTCCAGAAGATGACCATCATCTTGGTACCAAAGAAAAGCCAAGCAGCGTGCCTTAATAACTATTGTCCAATGACTCTGACATCCATCATTGTGAAGTCCCTCAGAAGGCTAATCATGGCACGAATCAATTCCAGCTTCCCGGATTGCCTGGATCCACTACAGTTCGTTTACCACCGCAACAGATCCACAGCAGACACCATTTCCCTGGCCCTGCACTCAACCCAGGAACACCTAGATAACAAGGACACCTATGTCAGCTTTTCTATTTATTGGCTACAGCTCAGTCTTCAACACCATTATTCCCACGAAACTCATCTCCAAACTCCGTGGCCTGGGGCTCAGCACCTCCCTCTGTGACTAGATTCTGAATTTCCCAACCCACAAACCGCAATCAGTAAGGATAAGTACAACACCTCCTCCACGATCATCCTCAACATTGTAAGGAGAGCTGACGTTTTGAGCGCAGGTGACCCTTTGGACGGCACGGTGGCACAGTGGTTAGCACTGCTGCTTCACAGCTCCAGGGACCTGGGTTCGATTCCCGGCTCAGGTCCCTGTCTGTGTGGAGTTTGCACATTCTCCTCGTGTCTGTGTGGGTTTCCTCCAGCTGTGGGTTAGGTTGATTGGCCATGCTAAAATTGCCCCTTAGTGTCCTGGGATATGTAGGTTAGAGGAATTAGCGAGTAAATGTGGATTTTGGGATAGAGCCTGGGTGGGATTGTAGTCGGTGCAGACTCAATGGGCTGAAGGGCCTCTTTCTGCACTGTAGAGTTCTATGTTCTAGTTCTTGTCAAAGCTAAAAGGCATAGAAAGTGGGAGATATTTATACTGAAGGGCGAGGGAATGAAAAATGAATCATAGTCACAAAAACAAGGCAGAAGCCTTCTAATGGCAGTCCATGGAAAGAATAAAAGGTGTGAATGACCAAATGGGAAAAATGTGGTAGTGGGGGATTCAGCAATGACAATATCATTGTCCATCTTTGTGCTAATGGCTGTAATGGGGTCAGGATCTGAGAGACCCTGGCAGAATCCAAATCTTGCAGCCAGTCAGCACAGACACAATGGCCTCCTCCTATTCTGCCATCATTCTCTGATCGGTGTGAACTGATGCCGTGTTTACCTTCCACAAACCCTCATCACTGAACGTCGGTCCTTGGTCAGGTCAATAAATGTGCGGGGTAGTAGTCCATGTTCTATCCTTGGCATTTCACCTGGAATTGCCTCACCCAAAACACAACATAAAAGATTTGATTTGATTTATTATTGTCACATGAAATAAAGTGAAAATTATAGATCCTTGCGCGCTATACAGACAAAGCATACCGTTCATAGAGAAGGAAAGGAGTGAGTGCAGAATGTAGTGTTACAGTCATTGCTAGGGTGTAGAGAAAGATTAACTGAATATGAGGTAGATAAAAGCAAATTACTGCGGATGCTGGAATATGAAACCAAAAGAGAAGGCCATCTGAACTCAAAACATCAGCTCTTTTCTCTCCTTACAGATGCTGCCAAACCTGCTGAGATCTTTCAGCATTTTCTCCTTTGGTTTAATATGAGGCCCATTAAAAAGTCTGAAGGGAAGAAGCTGCTGCTAAGTCAGTTAGTACGTGACTTTTGCGTTTTTTTTACCCGATGGTAGAGAGAATGTCCGGGGTGCACGGGGTCCTTAATTATGCTGACCTCTTTGCTGAGGCAGCGGTAAGTGTAGACAGAGTCAATGGATGGGAGGCTGGTTTGTGTGATGGGTTTTGCTGCATTCACGATCTTTTGTAGTTTCTTGCGGTCTTGGGCAGAGCAGGAGCTGTACCAAGCTGTGATACAACTGGAAAGAATGCTTTCTATGGTGCATCTGTAAATGTTGGTGAGAGTTGTAGCTGACATGCCACATTTCCTAGTAGTTCCTTGACTCTTTCTGAAATTGCCCTAAGTCTCCGGCAATGAATCCTGGTCGAGATGTTGCACTATGCAGGGAAAAGGCAGGGGAGTGGGACTAGCAGAGTTGCTCTTGCAGAGATCTGACATGGACATGATGGTCTGAATAGCCTCATGTGCTGTAACTATTCAGTGATTCTGTGATTGCCTACATGTGAAATATTCTTTCCATCTCTTTCCTGTTGCCATAGGATGTTCCTGGTTTCCCTTTGAAAGCAGTTTCATGCAAAGCTCTAACAGAAAAGAACATTCTGTTCATTCTCTGCCTGTTGAGAATGATCCCCACAAGCCATTGTGGTGGAAAGAATATCTCTATTGTTTCCAATTATCCTAGCCATTAGTGCTAATGACTGGCTTTAACAAGTATTGTCCAAAAGATTGGGGGCTCTGGTCTTTTCTTCTCAAACCTCTGCAGATCTATTTCACAGTTAATGGCCAACATGTTAAAAAGTAACACTATTATTCCTTGAATTCTTTGTGTGGAATAATAGTCAAAATAATCCTCAAACATAAATCTACATTTTATATAGCATCTCTCACCGCCCCTGCTCAACCCAAAATAATAGGCAACTGGTGAAGTACTTAATATGGACACTTCGGTAATGTTGCAACACACTGCAGAAATAATCAATTGGCTATTCAAAAGTATTGTTTCTTGCACACTATTCAGAGCATACTGTTCATAGAGAAGGAAATGAAAGAGTGTAACAGTTATAGCTAAGGTATAGAGAAAGGTCAACTTAATGTGAAGTAGGTCGATTCAAAAGTCTGACAGCAGCAGGGAAGAAGTTGTGAGTCAGTTTGTATGTTACTTCAGACTTTTCCCAAAGGTGGAAAAGAGAATGTCTGGGATGCATGGGTTCCTTAGTTATGCTGGCTGCTTTGCTGAGGCAGTGGGAAGTGTAGGCAGAGTCAATGGATGGGAGACTGGTTTGTGTGATGGATTGGGCTACACTCATGACCTTTTGTAGTTCCTTGCGGTCTTGGGCAGAGCAGGAGCCATGCCAAGCTGTGATACAACCAGAAAGAGTGCTTTCTATGTTGCATCTATAAAAGTTGGTGAGAGTTGGAGCTGACATGCCAAATTTCCTTAGTCTTCTGAGAAAGTAGAGGCATTGATGGGTTTTCTTAACTATAATGTCAGCATGAACATAAGAACATAAGAAATAGGAGAAGGAGTAGGCCATCTAGCCCCTTGAGCCTGCCCCGCCATTCAATAAGATCATGGCTGATCGAATGGGGGGACCAGGACAGTTTGTTGGTGATCTGCACACCTAAAACCTTGAAGCTCTTGACACTTTCTATTTTGCCCCTGTTGATGTAGACAGTGGTGTGTTCTCCTTTACATTTCCTGAAATCAATGACAATCTCCTTCGTTTTGTTGACATTGAGGGAGAGATTAAAGGAGTTCCAGGAATTTGGCCCAGTGACAGAGAAAGAACAGTGATATATTTCCAACTCAGTATGCTGAGTGGCTTGGTGGTGTTGCCAGGCATCTGCTGCCCTTGTCCTTGAAAATGGTAGATGTTATAGACTTGGAAGACGCTGTTGAAAGAGATTTGGTGAGATGCTGCAGTGGGTGCCATTGTGCACCAGTGGCAGAGCGAGTGAATGTTGAAGATGGTGGACAGGAATCAAGTATCAAGTGGGTTACTTTGTCCTGAATAATGTTGAGCTTCCTGAGTGTTCTTGGATTTGGAATCATCTAGGCACGTGAAAAATATTCTTGACTTGTTCCTTGTAGATAGTGGATAGTCTTTGGGGGCAAGTCAGGTGGTGAGTTACTTACTGCAGAATTCCTAGCCTCCGACCTGTTCTTTTAGCTACAGTATTTGTATAGCTAGTCCAGTTCAGTTTCTTGTCAATGATGACCCCTCAAAATGTATTGCCTCGCACTTGTGTGGCACGAGTATAACTTGTCAGCCTAAACCTGGATATTGTCCATGTCTCATTGCATTTAAACATGGACTGCTTCAATATCTCAGGAGTTGCAAATGGTGCTAAACATTGTACAGTCACCAGTGAACACCCCCACTTCTCTCCTTATGATGGAGGGAAGGTCATTGGTGAAACAGCTGAAGATTGTTGGGTCTAGGACACTATCCTGAGGAATTCCTACAGTGATCTCCTTGAACTGAATTGTAAAGTTTATTTATTAGTCACAAGTAAGGCTTACATTAACACTGCAATGAAGTTATTGTGAAATTCCTCAAGTTGCCACAGTCCGATGACTGCTTGGGTCAATGCACCTAACCAGCACGTCTTTCAGAATGTGGGAGGAAACCAAAGCACCCAGAGGAAATCCATTCAGACACGGGGAGAACATGAAAACTCCACACAGACAATGACCCAAGCCGGGAATTGAACACGGGTCTCTGACATTGTGAAGCAATAGTGCTAACCAACATGCCACCCATGGCACAGGAAATGCTGTGTTTTGGAGATGTGATCCTAAGAAGTGTGGCCAAATGGGCCACTTAAGATGGCGATTTACAAAGCATGCTGGGATAATGGCCAAGTACTGAAACAGACAAGCTGAGATTAAGAGATAAAGAAGCTGCAGCTCAGACTTCTGAATGCACAGGACATAGGCAACGTCAAGGACAGTGAACACTCTCTGGTCAAACAGACTTGATTATCAGACAAAAGGAAGCCTTAATCCCATAGTTGGGAGGGAAGTTTGTGACCTATGTGTCTCCAACATCTACAGGCATGGCTGTTTGGGTACATGCCCAGAAATCAGTGGGCAGTACCTTATTGGACTCTATCTATCAGGATGATCAAGACCTGATCAATTGATTGGCAATAACTAAAAAGGGGCTCGAAACCAATGAGATATAAAGGGTGCTGCCCAACAAAAGGATCTCTCTCTCTCACATGAATGACAACAACTGTGACCATGACCAGCAACAACCAGCATGAGGACAGCCACCACACCAACGACGGAAGGAAGAGCCAGAGTATCGGACCAGACCAAAGGACCAGGTTATACAGAACTACAGAGACCAACATGCAGATAAAGGCCAATATCTGCCCAGTACCTGGCAGTCACACAAAAGTGGAGTCAAGGTCTAGTATTGGACTTGAACTTTAGTATTTTGTAAATTACTTAACATTGATTGGGTGGGTGATAAAGATCAATTTTGTGTGTGAATAAATACTACTGTTCTAACAAGAAGTCAACTCACAGCTCTTTGTCTACCATATAAGGGTGAAAACAGACTGTGCAGCAGACATAACCAAAACATAGTGGTTAAAAACAATACAAAGAACAACACAGCACAGGAAACAGGCCCTTCGGCCCTACAAGCCCACGCCACCCATTTTAACATTCAGTGAGTGACTCATTCCAATCCTTCTTCTACCTACGACTTTTGTCTACGCCTCTTGGACTCCACAATAAAGGGGTGCAAATTTAGAGAATTATATGTGCGCCAGATTAAGGGAGATCCAATTCAGGGGCAATTTGTTAACACCAATCAGTCTAAAAGCACTATGGGCTATGGGAGGAAACCGGAGCACCCAGAGAAAACCCACGCAAGCACGGGGAGAATGTGCAAACTCCCACAGACACCGACCCAAGTCAGAGGTCCGACCCAGGTCCATGTATCTGCGCAGCAAACAGTGATAGTCACTGAGCTGTCGTGTTGCCCGTCAGTTGGTCCAGTTTAAGCGTACACTAACGACATGAAGCACTAGACAACTCTCGAAGCAACATCCAAGAGCAGCCCTCGCACGACCCACCGCGCGTATGCCCCTTGTTCTGGTGGGTCTGCCATATGAGGAAAGGCTAAGTCAGTTAGCATTATATTCATTGGAATTTAGAAGAGTGAGAGGGGATCTCATAAAAACTTATAAAATTCTAACAGGGTTAGACAAGGTAGATTCAGAAAGAACATTCCCAATGACTGGGGAGTCCAGAACAGGGGCCATAGATTGAAGATGAGAGGTAAACCTTTTAGAACTGAGATGAGGAGAAATTTCTTTACCCAGAGGGTGGTGAATGTGTGGAATTCACTACCATGGAATGTAGTTGAGGCCAAAATGTTGTCTGATTTCAAGAAAAAATTAGATATCGCTTTTGGGGTTAAAGAGATCAAGAGATGTGGGTGGAAGGGGGGAATCAGGATATTGAATTCGATGATCAGCCATGGTCAAAATGAATGGCGGAGCAGGCTCGAAGGGCCAAATGGCCTACTCCTGCTTTTAGTTTCTATCTTTATTTACTGTATGATCTCTTGGATGCTGCTTCTTCTCTGTTTCCCATGCTTAGAATTAGGACATCACTTCTGCAGTATACATTAATACACAGAGCTTTACTAGCACTAATAAGAATTAATGCAAATACATGACATTTCCTCCCATTTAAATTGTATGTCCTCAACAAGTTTAAAACAAGTTCAACATGAACAATAGTTTGTCAGTCGCTACTAATAGGTCAGACAGTCTGGAAGTCGCGACTCTGGGAATGGTTGATGGCAAACCTCTGGCGTCTTTGTCTTTGCACTAGCCTCATCGGTGTTTGGTGTAACCAGCGTTGATGTAGGAACTAATGACATTCGCAATTCCCATGGTGGGAAAGGGGTGGACCACGGAAAGGTCAGTTGACCTCGGATGAGAATGTCTGATTTTGGGGTGAGCTTGGCCAGAAAATCCTGCCAAAATATACAATCTATCCTTCAGTTCCAAATAACAATATCCTTTTAAGAATGTGGGAATGGAGCTTTAATGCAATAGTTTAAAATTTATTTATTTAGTGTCACAAGTAGGCTTACATTAGCACTGCAATGAAGTTATTGTGGAAATCCCCTCGTCGTTGCACTCCAGCGCCTGTTCGGGTGCACTGAAGGAGAATTTAGCATGGACAATGCACCTAAGTACCCAAAAGCACGGTAGCACAGTGGTTAGTACTGTTGCTTCACAGCTCTAGGGTCCTGGGTTTGATTCCCAGCTCGGGTCACTGTCTGTGTGGAGTTTTTGCATATTCTCCTTGTGTCTGCATGGGTTTCCTCCCACAGCCCAAAGATGTGTGGGTTAGGTTGATTGACCATGCTAAGAAATTGTCCCTTAGTATCCAGGGATGCGTAGGTTCGAGGGATTAGTGAGTATAATATGTAGAGATATGGTGATAGGGCCTGGGTGGGATTGTGGTCAGTGCAGACTTGATGGGCCGAAGGGCCTCTTTCTGCACTGTAGGGTTCTATGTTCTAAAATGCTGGAAAATCTCAGCAGGTCTGGCAGCATCTGTAAGGAGAGAAAAGAGCTGACGTTTCAAGTCCAAACAACCCTTTGTCAAACCTAACCAGCACATCTTTTGGACTGTGGAAGGAAACCCATGCAGACACAGAGAGAACGCACAGATTTCACATGGATAGTGACCCAAGATGGATAATTGAACCCGGATCCCTGCCACGGTGAGGCAGCAGTGCTATGGGACAAAAACCAGAAAATGCTGGAAAATCTCAGCAGGTCTGACAGCATCTGTGGAGAGAGAATAGAGCTAAATGTATCAAGTCAGGAATAACCCCTCACTGAGCTCTGATGAAGGGTCATCCAGACTCAAATCATTGGCTCTATTCTCTCTCTCCACAGTTGCAGTCAGACTTGCTGAGGTTTTCCAGCAGATCTGAATACACAGCAAATCCGAATTCTGTAGTATTTTGCATTCATTTTAATGCAGTGAGAAATCTCACAACACCAGGTTAATTTGGCAGCACAAGCTTTCGCAGCATTTTTCCTTATTATTATTTTAATGCCATGGGATTCCTTTAAACTCTCAACCCAACGTGGCCAGCGTAAAACGAGTGGCGATTCCCCCCAAAAAAAGGTGTGTTGTTGCAATGAATGAACTCAACGCAGGCTGGGAGCTGTAGTCCTGGTGGTTGTGCAGTGAGGGACTACATATCCCAGGTACAAGGGAGGAGGAAGGAGGAGGAGGAGGGGGGTGGGGAGGCTGAGAACCACAGCCCTGTTTCGAGTGGTCCGGGGGGTGTGGCAATGTGGCTGAAGCTTCCTGCACTCCTGTCCTTGGGGCTGCGCTGGGGTTTACGGGCTGCTCCGCAGCGCTGGCAGCCGCCGCTATCGATACCGAGGAGGAAGTTGAGCGCAGGCATGGAGGAAGAGGCGAAGAGGAAAGCTGGTTACATGGCTGTAGATAATCACGTGCAAGTGAGCCCGAGCTCTCAATCAGGGTGTCTCAATGCATTTTTTTTTAAAAGATTCATTTGCAAAAAACTGCCTTTGAATTGTTCTCCCAGGTCAGGCTAACTAACATTCTGTGTCAAGCAGCATGGACATGCTGTCCCGGGTGCTGGGAGGGAGTGGGGGAGGGACGATAGGGTTGGTAATGTGCTTTTTGGACCATTCACTATTATTTACTGCACTGCCGATTTGCAGTTATGATGGGGATATGCCGGTGTTGGACTGGGGTGAACGCAGTAAAAAGGTCTGACAACACCAGGTTTAGGTCCAACCACTTTAAACCTGGTGTTGTCAGACTTTTTTTTTACTGGATTTGCAGTTAGGCATAGGTGAGTGATTGTGTCTCTGGGCATGGAGCAGATGTGGAAAAGTCAGCAACAGTTTTTGAGTGAATGTTTTACTTTCACACCCTACCTTTTCCTCCTTTTGCAACTCCAGTTCCAGTCCATTGGGGCACCAGTCCCGGAGAGGGAGAGAGCAGATAGGTCCTCACACATGTGTTTACAGTCAATGGAAATTCTCTTTAAATTTGATTTTTGTTGTCATGTGCTGATTCTTGCACACACTATACAGACAAAACATACTGTTCATAGAGTACATGGGGAGCAGGAAAGGAGAGGGTGTACAATGTAGTGTTGCAGTTACTCAGATCAGCTTTATGTACAATAGGTCCACTCAAAAGTCAGCAGCAGGGAAGAAGCTGTTCTTGAGCGAGTACGTATCTTAGACATTTTGTATTTTTTTTTCCTGATGGAAGAATGTGGAAGAGAGAATGTCTGGGGTGCACCTGGTCCTTAATTATGCTGGCCACTTTGCCGAGGCAGTGGGAAGTGTAGACAGAGTCAGTGGTTGGGAGGTTGATTTGCGTGATGGACTGGGCTACGTTCACAACTATTCGTAGTTTCTTGTGGCCTTGAGCAGGGCAGGAGCCATACCAAGCTGTGATGCAACCGGAAAGAATGCTTTCTATGGCACAACTGTAAAAGTTGGTGAGAGTTGAAGTGGATATGCTGAATTTCCTTAGTCTTCCGAGAAAGTAGAGGTGTTGGTGTGGAAGAGCCAGAACAGGTTGTTGGTGATCTGGGTACCTGGAAACATGAAGCTCTCGACCCTGTTGATGTAGACAGGGGCATGTTCTCTATTACATTTCATGAAGTTGATGACTATCTCCTTTGATTTCTGACGTTGAGGGAGAGATTATTGTCATTGCAACAGTTCACCAGATTCTTTATCTCTTTCCTGTACTCTGCCTTGTCATTGTAGTGGGCCAGATTCCAAACAATGGTGTCATCAGCAAATTTGAAAATTGAATTGGAGGGGAATTTGGCCACACAATCATAGGTGTATAAGGAGTATGGTAGAGGGCTGAGGAGCAACCGTGTTGAGGATAATGGTGGAGGAGGTGTCGTTCCCTATCTTTCTTCCTTTGAACTTCTTCCTTGTAAAATACAAAAAAGGCTGAAATTTCTAGATCCACACTGCTCACAAGACAAACTGTAAGAGGCAATTTATTTACTGCCACAAAGGACCGATTCCATCCAGCAGGCTTTTCTAAGTTTTATTACCTACTTTGGGTGGATTATGTGAGTGAAAATGGGCTGAGTTGAATTATTGAGATGGACCAGACTTATGCACTCAACCTGCCCAGCTAGAAATTAGTGGCCCCCAAATTGTTTTTCTGATATATTTATTTGTTCGGGGGAATATGGACACTTTTGGTTAAGCCAGCATTTATTACCCATCCTAATTGCCCTTGAGAATGTGGTGATGAGCTGCTGCCTTACACTGGTGCTGCCCATGTGGTGTAGATGCACCCACAGTGCTGTTAGAGAGGGCGTTCCAGGATTTTGATCCAGCGACAGTGAAGGAACAGAGATTATATGTCCAAATCAGGTTTGAACTTGGCTTGGTGGGGAACTTCCAGGTTGTGACGCTCCCATGTATCTGCTGACCTTGTCCTTGTTGGTAGTAGAGGGTATGGTTGGAAGGTGTTGTTGAAGAAGCCTTAGCAATTTGCTGCAGTGAATCTCCTAGGTGGTACACATGGCTGCCACTGTTCAGTGGTAGTGGAGGGAGTGAATGGCACCTCATTTATAAACAATCAGGTGGGCTGCTTTGTCCTGGATGGTGTCAAGTTGATGCCTGAGCTGCGCTCATCCAGGCAAGTGGGGTGTATTCCATCACACTCCTGACTTGTGCCTTGTAAATGGTAGACAGGCTTTGGGTGGTCAGGAGGTGAGTGATAGCTGCAGAATTGCTAACCTCTGACCTGCTCTCGTAGTCACAGCATTTGTATGGCTAGTCCAGTTCAGATTCTAGTCAATGTTAACCCCCATGATGTTGATCCTGGAGGAGTCAGTGATGATAATGCAACTGAAGGTCAACTGGGGTGATGGTTGGATCCTCTCTTATTGGAGCTGGTCATTGCCCACCATTTGTATGGCGTGAATGTTATTTGCCACTTGTCAGCCCAAGCTTGGATGTTGTCCAGACCTAATTGCGTTTTGACATGGACTACTTCACTATCTGAGGAGTGTTGAATGATGTATGGGTTAGGTTGATTGGTCATGCTAAATTAACCCTAGTGTCGGGGGGGGGGATTAGGGTAAATATAAGGGTTTACAGGAATAGGGCTTGCGCGGGATTGTAGTCTTTCTGGATTTGATGGGCTGAATGGCCTCCTTCTGTATTGTGGGGATTCTGTGAATTGTTGGACATTGTGCAGGCATCTGTGAACATCCCTACTCCTGAATAAAGCTGCAGCATGTTACGGTGCAGAGGGACCTGGGGGTCCTTGTGCACGAGTTGCAAAAACCCAGTCTGCAGGTGCAGCAGGTGAATTTCCTGCCTGCTGCAGTTGTAAATGCGCCTAGTTTGGGGGCGTTTAAGAGATCCGTGGATAGGTTTATGGATGGAAAGCGATTGGTTTAGGTTAGAGGGTCATTGCTTTTTAACTGGTCGGCGCAACATCGTGGGCCGAAGGGCCTGTTCTGCGCTGTAATGTTCTATGTTCTATAGCAGGACTAGAGGGCACAGCCTCAAGATAAAGGGGGGGGGGGGAGTGGTGGGGGGGGGCAGTTTAGATCAGAGTTGAGGAGGAACTTCTAAGGGTGGTGAATCTCTGGAATTCTCTGCCCGTTGAAGTGGTGGAGGCTACCTCGCTAAATATATTTAAGTCACGGGTAGATAGGTTTCTGATAGACAGGGGAATTAACGGTTATGGGGAGAAAGCGGGAAAGTGAATGGCGGGGCAGGCGCGAAGGGCTGGATGGCCTTCTGCTCCTATTTCTTATGTTCTTATGATGGAAGGAGTGTCATTAATGAAGTAGCTGAAGATGGTTGAACCTAGAACACTAACAGAAGGGACTTTTGCAGTAATGCCCTGGACCCGAGATGATTGACCTCCAACAACCACAACTATCTTTCTTTGTGCCAGATATGACACCAGCTAGCGGAGAATCTCCCCCAATTCCCATTGACTCCAGTTTTGCTCAGATTCTTTGATGCCACTCTCAGTCAAGCGCTAACTTGATATCAAGAGCAGTAACTCTCACCTTGCCTCGGTGTTAAACTCTTTTTGTCCATGTTTGAACAAAGGCTGTAGTGAGGTCAGGAGGTGAGTGACCCTAGTGAAACCCTCATCACTGAGCACTTTGAACGTACTGTTGATGACCCCTTCCATCACTTTACTGATAACAGAGGATAAACTGACGGGAACTTAATTAACAGGGCTGGATTTGTCCTGCTTTTTGTGTACAGGGCATATTGAGGCAATTTTTCACATTGCTGGGTAGATGCCACTGTTTGTAGCTGTACTGGAACAGCTTGCTTAGAGCTGGAGCACAAATCTTTGCAGGGATGTTGTGAGGGCCTATATTCTTTGCAGTATCCAGTGCTTCATGTAAATCGAAGTGACTGCAGACTGACACCTGAGAAGCTGGGGTCCTCCAAAGGAGGTCAAGATGGATCATCTACGAGGCATTTCTTGCTGAGGATTGTGCTGTGGGAATTGCTGTGATCAGTGTCGCATTGGGCTTGTGTCCCAGGAGAAGGCCTGTGGTAGAGTCTTACATTGTAGGTAAAATGTTAGAATCCGTCATCAAGGAGGAAATAGCGAGGCATCTTGAGGGGAATTGCTTGATAGAGCAGACGCAGCACGGTTTCGTTAAGGGGAAGTTGTGTCTGACAAATTTATTGGAGTTCTATGAGGATGTGTCTAGGGCAGTGGATAGAGGAGAGCCGGTGGATGTGGTCTTTCTTGATTTTCAGAAGGCATTTGACAAGGTACCTCACAAGAGGTTATTGCAGAAGGTCAGGGGACATGGAGTTGGGGGTAGGGTGTTAGCGTGGATAGAGGACTGGTTGTCAAATAGGAGGCAGAGAGTGGGCGTTAATGGGTGCTATTCGGATTGGCGGTTGGTGACTAGTGGAGTGCCCCAGGGGTCGGTGCTGGGGCCTCAGCTATTTACCATTTATATAGATGATCTGGAGGAGGGAACCAAGTGTATGGTGTCAAAATTTGCTGATGACACCAAGATTGGTGGAACGGCAAATTGCGCGGAGGGTGTGGAGAGTCCGCAGAAAGATCTAGATAGGCTGGGCGAATGGGCCAGGAAATGGCAAATGGAATTTAATGTTGGCAAGTGCGAGGTGGTCCACTTTGGTAGGAATAATGGTAGGAAGGACTATTACTTACGTGGCGAAAAACTGCAGCAGGCGCCGGTGCAGAGGGACCTCGGGGTCCTTGTGCATGAGTCGCAAAAACCCAGCCTGCAGGTGCAGCAGGTGGTCAGGAAGGCGAATGGGATGCTGGCCTTCATAGCGAGGGGGGTTGAATATAAAAGTAGGGAGGTCTTGCTGCAGCTGTATAGGGCATTGGTGAGGCCGCAGCTGGAGTACTGTGTGCAGTTTTGGTCTCCGCACTTACGCAAGGATATTTTGGCCTTGGAGGGAGTGCAGAGGAGGTTTACTAGGCTGGTGCCGGAGTTGAGGGGGTTGAGCTGTGAGGAGAGGCTGAATAAATTAGGCTTGTACTCGTTAGAGTTTAGAAGAATGAGGGGAGATCTCATTGAGACGTATAAGATGATGAATGGGATGGATAGGATAGAGATGGAGAGACTCTTCCCGCTCAGAAAGGACAGTAGGACTAGGGGGCACAGCCTCATGATAAAGGGGGGGGGGGGGGGCGCGGTTTAGAACGGAGTTGAGGAGGAACTTCTTCACTCAAAGGGTGGTGAATCTCTGGAATTCTCTGCCCGTTGAAGTGGTGGAGGCTGCCTCGCTAAATATTTTTAAGACGCGGGTTGATGGGTTTTTGATAAGCAAGGGGATTAAGGGTTATGGGGAGAGGGCGGGAATGTGGAACTGAGCCACGACAGATCAGCCATGATCTTATTGAATGGCGGGGCAGGCTCGAAGGGCTAGATGGCCTACTCCTGCTCCTATTTCTTATGTTCTTATGGGATCATAGAATCCTTACAGTGCAAAAGGAGGCCATTCAACCCATTGAGTCTGCACTGACTCTGCCAAAGAACATCTCACCTAATCCCATTCCCATTCCCATGCATTTCATCGAGTCCTACAGTGCAGAAGGAGGCCATTTGGCCCATTGAGTATGCACTGATC
This sequence comes from Carcharhinus amblyrhynchos, assembly GCF_965287045.1. NCBI lineage: Eukaryota > Metazoa > Chordata > Chondrichthyes > Carcharhiniformes > Carcharhinidae > Carcharhinus > Carcharhinus amblyrhynchos. Next base: position 17,339,104 of record NC_137324.1, read on the forward strand.
ACAATCCCAACCAGGCCCTATTCCCATAACCCCAGCTAGTCCCACTGACACCAAAGGGCAATTTAGCATGGCCAATCCACCTAATGTGCACATCTTTGGAATGTGGGAGAAAACCAGAGCCCCCATAGGAAATCCACACAGACGCAGGGAGAACATGCAAACTCCACACAGCCACCCAAGGCTGGAATTGAACCCACGTCTGTGTTTCAGTGACGCAGCAGTGCTAACCACTATTGCTGCCATTATGTTGTCTTAGTTGTCACATCTTGTAAGGGCTTTGTTATTGACCTTAGTGGGGCAGGGTAGAAGCTGCACTCATGCTCTAAATTCACTCAGTATAATGGTGTGGATGTTGAGCAAAGAAGTCCATTTCTTTAGTGCCCCACAACCTCTGGATGTTCTAAAGCACTATATATACAATTAAATACTTTGGAAATGTGGCACAGCAATGTGGTAATGATAAGGTAATTTGTTTTGTTGATGTTGGATGAGAGGTAAGGTTTGGCTAAGGTACTAGAACTCCTTAGCTCTTTGAACCTTTGATATCTACCTCAGAGGGCGGATGGGGTCTAGTTTAACATCTTCTCTGAAAGATTGCACCTCTGACAGTGCAGCACTCCCATATTCCCAATGGCATTGGCTTGATGTTGGTGGGAGGAACTATTCATGATTGTTAATGAGGTGATCTCTGCTGTGAATCACATCCCCACACAAAATGACAGCATGGGTTTGATCAGTTGGCTGAACTTATTGACATGTTGGAGTTTCGAGACAAAATCTTCACAGGTCATCTCCCTCACATATGGAGGGAAAGCTATCTTGCTGCTTGTCCAGGCCAGATCAGTCTACCTACAGTTAGAACATTGCCTTTCAAGGCTTCATGGAGCCAAACGGGAGTTAGTCCCATCCCTCAGTGGTGGTTGTTTTATGGCTTCAATTTGCTGTATCAGAACAACTGGTTAGTGCCATGGAGTACTTGGGGAGGCAGTTGCCTAGTGGTATTTTCACTGGATTAGTAATGCCAGAGATCCAGTTCGAATCCCACCACAGCAAATGGCAAAGTCTGAACTCAATAAAAAATCTGGGATTAAAACGTCTAATGATGACCATGAAATCATTGTCAATTGTCATAATCCATCTGATTCACCAGTGTCCTTTAGGGAAGGAAATCTGCCATCCTTATCCGGTCTGGCCTACATGTGACTCCAGATCCACAGCAATGTGATTGACTCTCAAGAACATAAGAAATAGGAGCAGGAGTAGGCCATCTAGCCCTTCAAGCTTGCCCCGCCATTCAATAAGATCATGGCTGATCTGTCATGGCTCAGTTCCACTTTCCCGCTTTCTCCCCATAACCCTTAATCCCCTCTCTTATCAAAAACCCATCAACCCGAGTCTTAAATATATTTAGCGAGGCAGCCTCCACCACTTCAACGGGCAGAGAATTCCAGAGATTCACCACCCTTTGAGTGAAGAGCCCCCTTAGGGGCAATTGGAGATGGGCAATAACTGCTGGCCAGTCAGCAATGCCCAAACCCCATGAAAGAATACGTTAGTACAGTAGACCTGAAGGAATTACTTTGTTTCAAAGTTCTTAGGTCAAAAGCCTCACTTTGATGTGAATTCATTCTACGAAATGGAGCTGTGTACTTTCCCTGTCTCAGAAGGTGGTAATCAAAAACATAGGTTTGAGTGCCTATTGGATGCCAGGAACTCCTCACCTCCAGCATGGTGAGCAGCAACACTGACTATAAAATGGGTGTGTATCACCTCCACAGCGTCATTCAGAATGCTCCTTTCAATAGTGGTTGCACCTCCTGGGCACTGCAGAGCTGAGTTGCTGGTTAGCAAGATGTAACAAGGAGTTTGCTGTCAGTATTTGTATAAATGACTCAGATGAAGGGACCAAATATATGGTTGCTAAATTTGCTGATGATACAAAGATAGGAATGTTGTGATGTTGCGTAAACTGTAATCTTCTGTATCTCTCTCAGGCCAGTGTGGGTACATCTGTTGTTGTACGTCTAGAAGCTTTGAACTCTGATTGTTTTATTTCACAGAGTGGGAGTGGATAGCTCGATCTTGGGTTTGAACAAAGCTTGGCACAACATCGAGGGCTGAAGGGCCTGTACTGTGCTGTACTATTCTACGTTCTATCTATGAATGTGTCTGAAGCTGAGCTCTTTGTGCAGCTTGCTGTCCTTTTGAAGAAAGACTAAAGTCATCTTTGCCTTTTTCATTGTGTTACTGAAGGATTGTGGCCAGACAAAGGTGCAGGAAAACATCTCAACACTAGGTTAAAGTCCAACAGGTTTATTTGGTAGCACAAGCCACAAGCTTTCAGAGCGCTGCTCCTTCATCAGATGAGTGGAGTTCTGTTCACAAACAGGGCATATAAAGACACAACCTCAATTTCCAAAATAATGGTTGGAATGCGAATCTTTATAGGTAATCAAGCCTTAAAGGTACAGACAATGTGAGTGGAGAGAGGGTTAAGCACAGGTTAAAGAAATGTGTATTGTCTCCAGACAGGACAGTTGGAGATTTTGCAAGCCCAGGCAAGTCATGGGGCTTACAGACAGCATGGCATGAACCCAAGATCCAGGCTGAGGCCGTCTTTGTGTGCAGAACTTGGCTGTCAGTTTCTGCTCAGCGATTCCGCATTGTTGGGTGTAGCAAAGTCTGCCTTGGAGAAAGTTTACCCAAAGGTCAGAGATTGAATGCCTTGACTGCTCAAGTGTTCCCCAACAGGAAGAGAACACTCCTGCCTGGTGATTGTCAAGTGGTGTTCCTTCATCCATTGTCGTAGTGACTGCATGACCTCCCCGGTGTACCATGCCTCGGGACGTCCTTTCCTGCAGCCTATCAGGTAGACAACGTTGGCCGAGTTGCAAGAGTATGTACCGTGTACCCAGTGGATGGTGTTCTCACATGAGATGATGGTATCCGTGTCGATGATCCGGCACATCTTGTAGAGGTTGCTCTGGCAGGGTTGTGTGGTGTCGTTGTCACTGTTCTCCTGAAGGCTGGGTACTTTGCCGCGGACAATGGTGTGTTTGAGGTTATGTGGTTGTTTGAAGGCAAGAAGTGGGAGTGTGGGGATGGCCTTGGCGAGATGTTTGTCTTCATCGATGACATGTTGAAGGCTCTGGAGAAGATATCGTAGCTTCTCCGCTCTGGGGAAGTACTGGATGACGAAGAGTTCTCTGTCCACAATGTCTTCAGTTTCAACAACCAGTTCTTCATCCAGATACAGGGAACCGCCATGGGGACCAAATTCGCACCTCAATATACCAACATGTTCCTGCACAGGTTACATTCTTGGACACACGCATCTCTATCAAGGGCGGTCACCTCAGCATCTCACTGTACTGCAAGCCCACGAATAACCTCATGATGCTCCACTTCTTCTCCAGCTTCCATCCTAAACACATTAAAGAAGCCATCTCCTACGAACAGGCCCTCTGTATACACAGGATCTGCTCAAATGAGGAGGATTGCAACAGACACCTCCAGACACTGAAAGATGCTTTCATAAGAACAGAGTATGGCACTCAACTCATCAACTGACAGTTCTGACGCGCCACGACGAAAAACTGTGCCGATCTTTTCAGAAGACAAGCACAGGACACAGCAAACAGAGTACCCTTTGTCGTCCAGTACTTCCCCAGAGCGGAGAAGCTATGACATCTTCTCCGGAGTCTTCAACATGTCATTGATGAAGACAAACATCTTGCCAAGGCTATCCCCACACCCCCACTTCGAACACAGATGAATGAACACCACTCAATAATCACCCAGCAGGAGTGTTCTCTTCCTGTTGGCGAACTCTTCAGTGGTCACGGGCATTCGGCCTCTGATCTTCGTGTAAGCGTTCTCCAAGGCTGCCTTCACAACACACGACAACGCAGTCACTGAGCAGAGACTGATGGCCAAGTTCTGCACATGAGGGCCTCAACCAGGATCTTGGGTTCATGTCACATTATCTGTAACCTCCATGACTTGCCTGTGCTTGCAAAATCTCACTAACTGTCCTGGCTGGAGACAAAATACATCTCTTTAACCTGTGCTTATTGCTCTCTCCACTCACATTGTCTGTACGTTTAAGACTTGATTACCTGTAAAGACTCGCATTCCAACCATTATTTTGTAAATTGAGTTTGTCTTTATATGCCCTGTTTGCCAACAGAACTCCCATTCACCTGATGAAGGAGCAACGCTCTGAAAGCTAGTGGCTTGTGCTACCAAATAAACCTGTTGGACTTCAACCTGGAAGTTGTGAGACTTCTTATTGTGTTTACCCCAGCCCAATGCCGGCATCTCCTCATTAGACAAAAGTGGGCATTGTTGGTGTTATAAGCAGTATTTGGGACATGCGTTCCCTTGTACCTTCCAATCATCAATGTGCTTCACATGAATCAAATACAGTCTTGGTATCAGACTTGGAGACACTTGCACCATATTCCAATTGGATACCCTACTGTTAATTTGATTTATTATTGTCGTATGTATTAGTATATAATGAAAAGTATTGTTTCTTGCTATACAGACAAAGCATTCCGTTCATAGACAAGGAAAGGAGACAGTGCAGAACGTAGTGTTACATTCATAGCTAGAGTGAGAAAGATCAACTTAATGTGAGGCAGGTCCATTCAAAAATCTGGCAGCAGCTGGGAAGAAACTGTTCTTGAGTTGGTTGGTACGTCCTCTGACTTTTGTATCTTTTTCTCGGCCTTTTGGCTAAGAGCAAGTGTATCGATATGCTGTACTTGGTTGAAGTCATTAGGTTACATTTCAGCTTCATTTGAAGCAATTTTTTAAAGCAGCATCTCGGCCTTTTGGCTAAGATGCAAATTAGATCAAGCCTTGGAGGAGGAGCTACACCTACTCCAATCAGCTTGGATCATGTAGGTCAAGCCCAAGATAGGTGGTGAGAGTCCTGTCTTGTCATCTTGGATCGGGAATACCCCAACTTGTTGGGACTCTGAATTGGCTTTGATTTGATTGGATTGAAATAAAGTAAATAAAAAAAAAAATCTTTTTCCCGATGGGAGAAGGTACAAGAATGTCTGGGGTGCACGGGGTCTTTAATTGCGCTAGCTGATTTTCCGAGGCAGCGGGAAGTGTAGATGGAGTCAGTAGATGGGAGGCTGTTTGCGTGATGGATTGGGCTACATTCACAACCTTTTTGTAGCTTCTTGCGGTCTTGGGCAGAGCAGGAGCTATACCATGCTGTGATACAACCAGAAAGAATGTTGCCTCTGTATAAATTGGAGGGAATCGTAGCTGACATGCCAAATTTTGATTTTATGTTCAAGCTGACAAAGTGCTTGCCATGTACCACAACACAGTAAACGGGGGCATGGTAATTCTATTAGGAATGCCTTGAGTTGACATTCTGAGCTGCTCCTTTCCATGCCACTTAAACCCCTGTTCAGAAAGTTGCATGCTCTGGGGCCAAGTATTTTTGTGTGTGTGTATTTATGGAGAGAATAGTCACAACCGGCAGAGAGTAATACAACGTCACGTTAAGGCCTCACAAACCTTATCGTGTTCTTTGAGAAGGTGACCAAAGAGGTGGATAAGGGTAAGGCAGTTGACGTGGTGTATATGGATTTTAGCAAAGCATTTGATAAAGTTCCCCATGGTAGGCTACTGCAGAAAATGCAGATGCATGGGATTGAGGGTGATTTAGGTAATTGGATCAGGAATTGGCTAGCTGATAGAAGAGAGAGGGTGGTGGTTGATGGGAAATATTCAACCTGGAGTTCAGTTACAAGTGGTGTGTGTGCCTCAGGGATCTGTTTTGGGGCCACTGCTGTTTATCATTTTTATAAATGACCTAGATGAGGGTGTAGAAGGATGGATTAGTAAATTTGCTGACGACACCAAAGCCAGAAGAGGAGTTGTAGACAGTGAGGATGGATGTTACAGTTTGCAGAGGGACATAGATAAGCTGCAGAGCTGGGCTGAGAGGTAGCAAATGGAGTTTAATACAGAAAAGTGTGAGGTGATTCACTTTGGTAAGAGTAACAGAAGTACAGAACATAGGGCTAATGGAAGTATTCTTGGTAGTGTCGACAAGCAGAGAGATCTCGGGGTACATGTGCATAGCTCCCTGAAAGTTGGCACCCAGGTTGATAAGGTTGTTAAGGCGTACGGTGTGTTAGCTTTTATTGGTAGAGGGATTGAATTTCGGAGCCGTGAGGTCATGTTACAACTGTACAAAACTCTGGTGCAGCTGCACTTGGAGTATTATGTACAGTTCTGGTTGCCGCATTATAAGAAAGATGTGGAAGCATTGGAAAGGGTGCAGAGGAAGTTTACCAGGATGGTGGGAAGGTCTTATGAGGAAAGGCTGAGGGACTTTCTAACGAAAAGGGTTAGATAGGGTGGACAGTGAGAGCCTTTCTCATCGGATGGTGATGGCTAACACGAGGGGACAGAGCTTTAAATTGAGGGGTGGTAATTATAGGACGGATGTCAGAGGTAGGCTCTTTACTCAGAGGGTAGTAAGGGCATGGAGTGCCCTGCCTGCAGTAGTTGCGGACTCGCCAACTATTAGGGCGTTCAAATGGCCAGTGGATAGGCATATGGATAACATTGGAATAGTTTAGGTTAGAGGGTCATTAGATTTGTTCCACTGGTCGGCGCAACATCGAGGGCCGAAGGGCCTGTACTGCGCTGTAATGTTCTGTGTTAACTTGAACCCGCTGAAGCTGTGTTACTTTTGTGTCCTAGGACAACCAAACGCTGGGGATCGGCAGTGGATCCACAATAGTCTATGCTGTCGACAGAATAGGTGGGTTCTGCTGCTGATTTCTAGTGAGATATGAAAGTATTAAACTAACTCTGTTTTTCCTGTCTCTGCAGTTTAATCTGTGAGAAACATTGCTTTATAATTCTGGATCTCCCCCACCACTGAACTTTGAGTGAATTGCTGAGCTACTGTACAGTTTCAGATTTGATCCTCAGGAGTTGGAGGCTATCATTTTGGTGCCACTCTCTGAATGTGCTGTCCATTTTAGTCCTATTTCTTTGTTGTTTGCCCATTGCCCAGCATCATTTTAATTAGCAAATACAACTGCGTGATAGGTTGTTGTATAAGGTTAAATTTCACGGGATCTAGGGTGAGGTAGCCAATTGGATGCAAAGTTGGCTCAATGGCAGAATAAGTAGTCTCACAACACCAGGTTAAAGTCCAACAGGTTCATTTGGAATCAGGAGCTTTCAGAGTGCTACACCTTCATCAGGTGATTGGAGAGGTAAGCTTCACAAACACGACATATTTAGGATATAAAGATACGATTGCAAGATAATGGCTGGAATGCGAGTCTTTACAGGTACAGACAGTGCAAGTGGAGAGAGGGATAATGACAGGTTAAAGAGGTGTGAATTGTCTCAATCCAAGACAGTTAGGATTTTTTTTTGCAAGCCCAAGCCACCAGATACATATTCATGCAACTCGGCCAATGTTGTCTACTTCATACGCTGCAGGAAAGGATGTTCCGAGGCGTGGTAAATCGGCGAGACCATGCAGATGCTACGACAACAGATTAGTGGACACCAAGCAACAATCGCCAGGCAGAAGTGTTCCCTTCCTATCGGGGAACACTTCAGCAGTCAAGGGCATTAAGCCGCCAATCTTCGGGTAAGTGTTCTCCGAGGCAGCCTTCAAGACGCATGGCAATGCAGAATCGCCAAGCAGAAACTGATAGCCAAGCTCTGCATGCATGAGGATGGCCTCAACCGGGACCTTGGGTTCATGCCACAGTACATGTAACCCCCACCATTTGGCCTGGACTTGCGCAATCCTACTAAGTGTCCTGGCTTGAGACAATTCATACCTCTTTAACCTGTGATTATCCCCCTCTCCAATCACACTGTCTGTACCTGTAAAGACTCACATTCCAACCAATTTCTTGTAATTGAGTCTGTGTCTATATATGCCATGTATCTGAACCCAACTCTCCACTCACCTGATGAAGGAGCAGCGCTCCGAAAGCTCATGATTCCAAATAAACCTATTGGACTTTAACCTGGTGTTGTGAGACTTCTTACTGTGCCCACTCCAGTCCAACACCGGCATTGCCACAACTTGATGACAGAGGGTGATTGTAAAGGGTTGTTTTTCAAACTGGAGGCCTGTGACCAGCAGTGTGCCTTAGGGATCGGTGCTGGGTCCACTGTTATTTGTCACTTGTATTTGGATGAGAATTTAGGAGGCATGATTTGTAAGTTCGCAGATGACACCAAGGTAGGTGGCATAGTGGACAGTGAAGAGAGTTATGTCCAGTTGCAACAGGATCTTGATCAATTGGGCCACTGGGCTGACGAATGGCAGATGGAGTTTAATTTAGATAAATGTGAGATGATGCATTTTAGTAAATCGAACCAAGGCAGGACTTACTCAGTTAATGGTAGCTCAATGGGGAGAGTTATAGAACAAAAAGATCTAAGGTACAGGTTCATAGCTCCTTGAAAGTGGAGAATGGTGAAGAAGGCATTCAGCATGCTTGGTTTCATTGGTCAGAACACTGAATACAGGAGTTGGGACATATTGTTGATGTTGCACAAGACATTTGTAAAGCCACACTTGGAATACTATGTATAGTTCTGGTCACTCTATTATAGAAAGGATATAATTAAACCAGAAAGAGTGCAGAAAAGATTTACTCAGATGCGACTGAGACTTGATGGTTTGAATTGTCAGGAAAGGCTGGATAGACTGGGACATTTTACTCCTGGAGCATAGGATACTTGGGGGTAAACTTATAGAGATCTATAAAATAATGAGGGGCATAGACTAGGTAGACAGTCAATATCTTTTCCCAAAGGTAGGGGAGCCTAAAACTAGAGGGCATAGGTTTAAGTTAAGAGGGGAGAGATACAAAAGGGTCCAGAAGGGCAAATTTTTCAGTGTTGAGTGTCTGGAACAAGCTGCCAGGAGCACTAGTAGAGTGGGTACAATTTTATCTTTTAAAAAAGATTTAGACAGTTACATGGGTATGGAGGGATATGGGTCGAATGTGGGTAATTGGGACTAGCTTAATGGTAAAAACTGGATGGCATGGACAAGTCGGGCCGAAGGGCCTATTTTCATGCTAAATTCTTCCTCCATGTACCCGAACAGGTGCTGGAGTGTGGCAAATCATAGAACCATACAGCACAGAAGAGGCCCTTCGGCCCATCGAGTCCACACCAACACATTAGAATCACCTGAACACCCACCTAATCCCATCTGCCAGCAGTTGGCCCATAGCCCTGAATGTTACGACGTGCCAAGTGCTCATTCAGATATTTTCTCAAGTGAGGCAACCCGCCTCTACCACCCTCTGTAACCTATAATTACTGTTTAATCTGCTTTCATACCCTTTTTAAGGCAGTGCATTTTAAATCTCAGTAATTTACTGAGTTTATTAAAAGGTTCTCCCCTCTGGTCTTTCGCCAATAATTTTATTTCCATCTCCTTTCATTAAATGGCTTGACACTAGGAAGTTCTGAGGAACAGAGGGACCTTGGCATGTTTGTCCACGTATCTCTGAAGGCAGAAGGGCATTTTAGTAGCGTGGTGAAAAAGGCACATGGCACACTTGCCTTTATCAATCGGGGTATAGATTACTAAAGTCGAGAGGTCATGATGGAGTTGTGTAGAACTTTGAGGCCACGGCTGGAGTACTGTGTGCAGTTCTGGTCACCACGTTATAGGACGGATGTGATTGCACTGGACGGGGTGCAGAGGAGATTCACCAGGATGCTGCCTGGGACGGAGCATTTATGAAGAAAAGTTTGGTAAATTTGGGTTGCTTTTATTGGAGCAGAAAAGACTGGAGGGTGACATCATCAAGGTGTACAAGGGGCATGGCCAGAGTGGATGAGGAGCAGCTGTCCCCCTTCACTGAAGGGTCAGTCACAAGGGGACATAGTTTCAAGGTGAGGGGCAGGAAGTTTGGGGGAAATTGAGGAAAAACCTCCTCACCCAGAGAGTAGTGATGGTCTGGAACGCGCTGCCTGGGAGGGAGGTAGAGGCAGGTTGCCTCACTTTAAAAACTACCTGGATGAGCACTTGGCATGTCGTAACATTCAGGGTTATGGGCCAAGGGCTGCAGATGGGATTAGGTGGGAGTTCAGGTGTTTCTAATGTGTCGGTGCAGACTAGATGGGCTGAAGAATGAATGAATTAATTGTTCATTTTTTTTTAAAAATGATGTGCCGCAGTGGTTAGCATTGCTGATTCACAGAGCCAGGGGCCCAGGTTCAATTCCCGGCTTGGGTCACTGTCTGTGTGGCATTTGTACATTCTCCCTGTGTCTGCGTGGGTTTCCTCCCACAGAGCTGTTTCGGTGAATTGGCCATGCTAAATTCTCCCTCCGTGTACCCAAACTGGCACCAGAGTGTGGCGACTAGGGGATTTTCACAGTAACTTCATTGCAATGTTAATGTAAGCCTGCTTGTGACAATAAATAAACGTTTTATAAAAACTTAATCCGCCCAAGTGCTCATCCACTCGACAAACTCCTGTTCTCTCCCGAGGTTTATCACCAACTTTCTCACGGCTCACAGTGCTTCCAAGTTTGGTGTTGACATCAAGTTTTGAAATTGTGTCCTGCGCACCCGAGTCCTGGTCATTAATATAAATGAAGAAAAGCAGAGCTCTAACACCAACCCCTGGGGAACTCCCCAATCCCACCAGACTGATAGCTATGGCTTAGCTTTCTTTCCTATCCATCTCGTGTAATGAAGTGCACTGGCTTTAAAGTTTGATTTATGTAAGGTTAATTTACGGGGTTGGTTGGTCTGTGTGTGTATATTCATTTGTATTTATTTCACAAAGTAAATTACTTACTCTGCCGCAGCCCAATTGCTTGGTCTCTAGGAGGAGAACAGGCTAGATACCTGCTACTTTCTCCTGTCACTTCTTAAAAACTTCTGTTTCTGTTCTCTGCAGCTAAACGGGTTCAAGAAGAGAATCTGAAATTAGTCTGTGTTCCTACCTCATTCCAGGTGAGGCTGTCATTAATGTTCTCGAATGCCTGTGTCCTGCAACATGTGCAAGACAAATTGAAGCTTCCACAATGACCTAATAATAGCGCCTTTCATGACCACAAGACATCTCAAAACACACTGTAGTCAATGATTTACAGAAATGGCTATGCTTCAAAAGTACAGTTGGAAATACAGCAGCCAATCTGTGCATAACAAGATCCTACAAACAGCCATCTCATACATAGAAATAGGAGGAGGCCGTCTGGCCCTTTGAGCCTGCTCTGCCATTCGTTGTGATCGTGTCAGATCACCAAATTCAGAGGGGCAACATGGTGGCACAGTGGGTTAGCACTGCTGCCTCACAGCGCCAGGGGCCTGGGTTCAAATCCTGGCTTGGGTCACTGTCTATATGGAGTTTGCATGTTCTCCCTCTGTCTGCGTTGATTTCCTCCGGGTGCTCCAGTTTCCTCCCATAGTTCAAAGATGTGTGGGATTAGGTTGATTGGCCATGGTAAATTGACCCTAGTTTCAAGGGGATTAGCAGAGTAAATATGTGGTGTTACAGGGATAGGGCCTGGATAAGATTGTTGTTGATGCAGGCTCGATGGGCCGAATGGCCTCCCTCTGTATTTGAGAGATGAATATCCTGATTCCCACCTTTTTTTTTCTTCCCCTTCCCCCTCCACCTCCGTACCCCTTGATCCCTTTAGCCCCTAGAGCTGTATCTAATTTTTTCTTGAAATCAATAGAAAAGTTTTGATGATGACCAAGAATTTTTTGTAAGTGATTTTGATTGATTAGTTAAATATTGGCCAGGACATTAATGGGAATTTCCCTGCTCTTTTTTTTGAAGTATTGAGGATAGGCGGGTCCTTACTTTGACATGTCATCTGAAAGGCAGAGCCTCTGACAGTATAGCATTCCCTCAGTACTGCACTGCAGTGCCAAGTAGCAGTTGTGATTCCAAAATGTGGTAGACGAAATTTAATGTGGAGCAATTTGAGATGATACATTTCACTGGGAAGAGTGAGAGGCAATATAAAGTAAAGGGTGCAATTGTAAAGGTGGAGGAACAGCGGGAAGGGGGGGTGGGTTGAGCCTGAGTTGCTGTTGCAGAGTGTTGGCAGGGGCTGAATGGCCTCCTTCTGTACTGTAGGGATTCTATACCCCATTGCCTGCTTGAAGCAGGGAGGTGAGCTAATCCTTGCCCTTCGTCAACCAATATCAAACAATAGGTTAGTTGGTCATTCATATCTCTGCTACTGGGGGATCTCGCTGCGAGCAAAATGTACACGATCTTTGCAGACCTAATGGTCATTGCATTTCCGAGGTATTCATTGTCCGTGCAGGGATCAATTGTTGTTCCAGGGGAATGTGGTCACCAAAATTCATAGACAAGATGTTGCCACTGCTCATTTTGTGTCTATTGTGTATTTTCTTTCTACAAAGAGAAACTGTTTGGATCCCTGTGATAAAACGGGGGGCTGCATCCTGGATATGAGTCAGTTTGAGTGTAGCGAGGTGTCATTCCCCCGTTGGTAAAACGCTTCTTCAGTTATAAATGAGGGCCGTTCTGGTCTCTACAAGTGTGAATGATGAATTCAGCCACTGCAGTTTTAATTTTTTAAATGCAGCATCTTTTTATACAAGTAGTTAATGATTGGGAGGGCTGTGTTATCCCACCACTTCCTACAGAAAATCCTTCAGTTCCTCCACCAAAGCCTGGTTGACCTGGAGATTGCTGTCTGACTGTGACAGAGAGCGTGTCGTAGCGAGGCCCTGCCCAATCCTGCCCGGTCTGTATGTGCACACTTTTGGATAGTGATCAACATGAAAAGCGCAAGTTAATAATTAACCCTCCTTTAATTTGGTCACCTTTAGCTCCTCAGTTGCTTAGAGTGAGACAATAGCATAAGACAAAGAGTCTATTTATTAACCTGTTCTTTCAGAAAATAGACAGCACTTTGTTTATAGAATAAATATGAGTGATTCCTGTTAACAACAAGGGAGTTGTAGATAGGGATTCCTGTTAACAACAAGGGAGTGTTTCCTGTCGCATATCTTTTGAAATTTGGGTGGAACCTTCAATTATCAACAATCCTTTTATACAAGAGTGTGCAGCTTTCTTGCAGTAACTCTGCAGCCCATATTACAAATTGTCGAAGCTCAAACTGCATCTGTTTTGTTCCTTCAGGCTCGTCAACTCATCCTACAACACCAGTTAACACTTAGTGACCTGGACAGACACCCTGAGGTAGGGCATGTTTACTTGTCTTTGTCGAGTGCTAGTTTTGATTGGTGAGGTGGGTGGACTGAAGTCTGAGATAAAACTATAACGCTGCGAAGACTCAGTAGGTCAGCCAGTGTCTGTGGAGGGAAACATAGTTCATGTTCCAGGTTGTGATGAGCCATCTTAGCAACTTGAAATGCTAACACTTGTTCCGTCTCCAGGGCCGTGCGCTGCTGCCTCGTGGTGCCAGGGACCTGGGTATGATTCCCGACTTGGGTAACTGTCTGTGCAGAGTCTGCACGTTCTCCCTATGTTTGCGTGGGTTTCCTCCGGGAGCTCTGGTTTCCTCCCACAGCCCAAAAGGCCTGCTGGTTAGGTGCATTGACCATAGTAAATTCTCCCTCAGTGTACCCGAACAGGCGCCGGAATGTGGCAGCCAGGGGTTTTTCCACAGTAGCTTCATTGCAGTATTAATGTAAGCCTATTTGTGACACTAATAAGTTTAACCTGCTAATCGTTTCCCACGTTCTCCATTATTATAAACAGAATGGTTGATTATGTCATCCTAGATTTGCTGCACGGTGGTTAGCACTGTTGCCTTACAGTATCAGGACCCGGGTTAAATTCTGACCGTGGGTGACTCTGTGGAGTTTGCATGTTCTCCCTGTGTCTGCATGGGTTTCCTCCAGGTGCTCTAGTTTCTTCCCACAGTCTAAGGATGTGTATGTTAGGTGGATTGGCCTTGCTAAATTGCCCCTGAAGTGACCAAAGATGTGAACAAAGGGAAGTACTGCACAGGAACAGGCCCTTCAGCCCTCCAAGCCTGTGCCGATCATGATGCCCTAACTCAACTAAGTAAAACCCTTCTGCCCTTAATCGCTCCATATCCCTCGACTCCTTCCCTGTTCATGTACCCATCCAGATGCCTCTTAATTGTTGCTAACGTGCCTGCTTCCACCACCTTCTGTGTGGCAGTGCATTCCAGACACCCACCATTCTCTGCGCGAAAAGCATCCCCCGCACATCTCCCTTAATCCTCCCTTGGAATAGTTGGATTAGTCAAGAGAAATCTGTGTGGGCTACGGGACTGGGGCGGGGCAGAGGGCCTGGGTAAGATGCTGTGTCAGAGAGTTGGTGCAGACTCAATGAGCCAAATGGCGGCCTCCTCCACTGTAGCGATCTTATGGATGAACTTGAACTAAAATTGTCCAGTAACCCATCCATCACCTCATGTCTTCACTCTCTCCAACATGGTAGCTGCAAGGTGTGTACTGTCCACCAGGGTGCGCTGTAGCAGGTTTTGTCAACAGCATCCTCAAGACATTGGCCTCTGCCACCAAGAAGAGCAAAGACAGCATCTTCGTGAGAACATATTCATGTCCAGGCTGCACACCATCCTGACTTTAAAACATATCGCCATTCCTGCATTGCCACTGGATCAGAATCCGGAGGCTTCCTGCTCCGAGGACTGAGAGTGTACCTACACCACACGGACAGCAGCAGTTCGAGAAGGCAGCTCACCTGGATGGTTGGCATGTTGGCACAGTGGATAGCACTGCTACCTCACAGTGCCAGGGACACGGGTTTAATTCCCGGCTTGGGCCACTGTGGGGAGTCTCCCCTTGTCTGAGTGGGTTTCCTCCGGGTGCTCCGGTTTTCTCCCACAGTCCGGAGATGTGCAGGTTAGGTGATTGGCCGTGGCAAATTGAATCTTAGCGTCGGAGGGATTAGCAGGGTAAAATCTAGGATTACGGGGATAGAGCCTGGGTGGATTGTGGATGGTGCAGATTCGATGGCCCAAATGGCCTCCTCCTGCACTGTAGGGATACTTTGTTACTACTTCTCGAGGGCAATTTGGGATGGGCAACAAATATGAGCCTTGATCGTGTAACCCATAGCTATAGCCCAAGCGCACAGTTCAAAAACCAGCGCTTTGCATAATATCAATGTCATTGTTACATATTTACTGAACTAATTAATTATTGTTTTCTCCTTTTCATTACCCTGCTAGCTCGATGTCGCTATTGATGGTGCAGATGAGGTGGACTCTGACCTGAACTTAATCAAAGGTGGAGGGTGAGTGTTACACAAGAATATGTTGCGTCTTTGCCCTTTGGAAATTAGGTATAGAAAGAACTTGCATTTATATGCACAGTAATTAGCGCTGCTGCCTCTCAGCGCCAGGGGCCCGGGTTCAATTCCTGCCTTGGGCTACTGTCTGTGTGGAGTCTGCACGTTCTCCCCGTGTCTGCGTGTGTTTCCTCCCACAGTCTGAAAGACATGCTGGTTAGGTGGATTTGTCATGCTAAATTGCCCCTTAGTCTCAGGGTGACGAGCAAGGTAAATATTAGGATAGGGCCTGGGTGGGATTGTGGCTCGATGGGCTGAATGGTCTCCTGCACTGTTGGCATTCTTAAAATAAAAGTGTCTATCCTGATCTCCAGGTGTCCTGTGATGTGGGAACAGTTTGCAGAGCCCATTACTCTTCACTGGACCACTGACAATCAACTCTGTCTCAATAAGCAAACACTTTAACTGATGGGCTCTACCATGCTTCTCAATGCCTTCAAAATGTTAAATTGCACAAAGCTCTAGTGTCGTTTAATCTGCTTGGCGTGAGTTTTCCCGTGAACGTCTCCAGTTTCTGCATCTTCCCAGAATGTCTAATGTGGCACCCTGCCAATACATTTGCATTGTGGGAATTCTCCATACTTAACAGTGCTTGGAAGTCAACTTTTTGAGTTGGATTATCAAGGCAAAAGGCCTGGGCTCGATTTATGAAACAGTTAGCTGTTGTGGCTTGTGGTGGGGAGTAGGCTGGATGGGCCAAATGGCCAGCTTCATCCGTCCAAGAAGCACCTCGTAATGTGGATGATAGGTGTGTGTGTCTTGAGTATAACACTGTGACCTCCCCTGTTCCAACAGAGGTTGTTTGACCCAGGAGAAGATTGTTGCAGCCTGTGCTAAGGAATTCATTGTTGTTGCAGATTACAGGTGAGCTGGATTATTTGTCCTTTTTTTTAAAAAATATATAAAGTAAGCATCATTATAAAAGATGTAAAAGATTTGGTGCAATCTTTTAGTGGTTTGAAGTCTTGTCTTCTCTGGATTCAGGTGAAGACAACCTTTCAGATGGGACCCTAACAAGACTCTCTCATCCCGTTTTTTGTTTCTATTGCAGCTTTAAGCATCCATTTGTACTGGCAAGTTTCATGTCCCATCTGTTGGACTGCACCCATGACAGTGCTGGACAGCTCCTCAAACGGAACTGAAAATGTCCGTCTGTTATACAGCAATCCTGGTTATGGGACACATGGTCACAATTGTCCGCTCCATAAGTGAGAGCGCTTCCAGTTGTGCTGAGATGACAGTCCAAGGTGTGGATGAGGGTACGCATGCCTCAACCAGAACCTAACTACCAAAGCCCAGTTCCAACAGGTAGACATAGGAATTGGGAGCAGGCCATTTGCTCCCTCGAGTCAGCTCTGCCATTGGCTGTTCTGATTGTGGCCTCAACTCCACTCCTGATAACCTTTGACTTCCTGGTTAGTCAGCAAGGTGACATAGTGATATTGTCGCTTGACTAGTAATCCAGAATCCCAGGATAATGCACTGGGGATCTGGATTCAAATCTCACCACGGAATTTAATAAAAAGTCTTGAATGAAAAGAGCCACAGAAGTGTGACTCTGGCCTAGCGAGTCACTCAGTTCAAGGGCAATTAGGGATGGGCAATTAGATGCCGACCCAATCAGTGGCACCCATGTCACATGAATGGGGGGGGGAAAAAAATCTATCCTACCACTGCCTTAAAAATATTCAATGACCCTACCTTCACCACTCTCTGGGGGAGAGAATTCCAAATACTCTCAACCTCTGAGATAACTCTACCCATGTCTGTCATAAATTGGAGATCGTTAACATACATCCCCTAGTTTGCGTCTGTCATGGGAGGAAAGTGGAGCAGCATGGTGGCACAGTGGTTAGTACTACTGCCTCACAGTGCTGGGGATCTGGGTTCAATTCCTGGGCTTGAGTCACTGTCTGTGTGGAGTTTGCATGTTTTCCCTGTGTCTGTGTGGGTTTCCTCCGGGTGCTCCAATTCCTTCCCACAGTCTAAAAGACGCGCTGGTAAGATATATTGGCCATGCTAAATTCTCCCTCAGTGTACCCAAACTGGCACCGGAGTGTGGCGACTAGGGGATTTTGACAATAACTTCATTGCAGTATTAATGTAAGCCTACTTGTGACACTAATAAATAGACATAACTTTAAAAAAAAAACACCCTTTCAGCAGTTCTTTCCACCCTTGTCCAGACCACCAGCCTCCGTTCCCCAACCCTGCATCTAGACACCACCTGCCCCGTCCATCCTGACTAAGAAGGTCTTTAGGAATTTGGTGTGAATGCTAAAACGTGCCTGTGCCCTGTCATTAATAAGGTGATATGGTAATGGGTTTATTGCTTCACATTCATCTAATTGACCCTCGTGTGTCCCTGAGATCAACTGCATCAGCTATTAATTCTAAGTCTGGGGAGACTCTGGCATAGTTAGTTAGAACCCTGCAGGGCAGAAAGAGGCCCTTCGGCCCATCGAGTCTGCACCGAACGCAATCCCACCCAGGCCCTATCCCCATATCCCTACATATTATACCTACTAATCCCTCTAACCTACGCATCCCTGGACACTTGAGGGGCAATTTCTTAGCATAGCCAATCAACCTAATCTGCACATCTTTGGACTAATATCACTGCAATCCTGAGGCCTAGGCTAATGTTCTGAGGAGACGGGTTCAAATCTCACTGTGGCAGTGAGTGGAATTTGAGTTCAATTCGTCAAGTCTGGAATTTTCAGCAGCTTTCCGTAATGGTGATCGTTCAATTCCGTCAAGTTCACTAATGTTGAAATCTGCTACCCTTATCCGGTCTGGCCTACTTCAGGCCCACAGTATTTTTCAAGGCATCAGTTTTGTATCATGTGAGTTTTAATCCTGAGTTCCAGGATTTGTGATTTGATTTATTATTGTCACATGAATTAGCATACAGTGAAAAGTATTGTTTCTTGTGTGCTGCACAGACAAAGCATACCATCCATAGAGAAGGAAATGAGAGAGTGCAGAATGTAGTGTTACAGTCATAGCTAGGGTGTAGAGAAAGATCAATTTAGTGCAAGGTAAGTCCATTCAGAAGTCTGATGTCAGCAGGGAAGAAGCTACTCTTGAGTCGGTTGGTTTGTGACCTCAGACTTCTGTATCTTTTTCCCGATGGAAGAAGGTAGAAGAGAGAATGTGTGGGGTCCTTGATTATGCTGGCTGCTTTTCCGAGGCAGCAAGAAGTGTAGACAGTCAATGGATGGAGGCTGGTTTGACTGATGGACTGGGCTACATTCACAACCCTTTGTAGTTCCTTGCGATCTTGGGCACAGAAGGAGCTGTACCAAACTGTGATACAACCAGAAATTGGCACCCATGCGATGGTCCCTGAGCTCATCCTAAATTTGGTTCCTTATTCCTAGAATTGGGATCATAGATTCTGTTTCTCCAGGGAATTGAGAGGCAGTGGAATTCACTTCCAGGGTTGGTGACGGAGGCCGTAGCTATGTACGTTGAATTGGATGAGTTGGGAAATAAGGGTGGTTTTTAATTACAGTTGCTGTGTTCAGTTCACTAATCAAGAACATCATGAATCATTTTCTCTCTCAGCAACTTTCAGTGTTGTTCCCTGTAAATGATACATTGGGTTGTTGTGACGTGACCTTCGTCCAAGTCAAGTTCCATTTGGCTTTATAGAGTCATAAAGGTTTACAGCATGAAAACAGGCCATTCAGCCCAACGTGTCCGTGCTGTCCAGTTTTTAAACCACTAAGTTAGCCACGATTGCCTGTATTTGGCCCATATCCCTCTATACCCATCTTCCCTATCTAAATACTTCTCTTTAAAAGACAACTTTGTACTTGCCTTTACTACTACCTCTGGCAGCCTATTCCAGACACTCACCTGTGTGCAAAAACTGCCCCGCTGGGCCCTTTTGTATCTCTTCCCCCCCCTCCCCACCTTAAAAAAAAATCTGTTCCCCAGCACGTGTAAGTGTGATTGCACTAGATTAGAATCCTGTAGTGATTTAAGCAAAATACACGGAGGTTGAAATCTGCAACAAAACAGAAAATACTGGAAAATCTCAGCAGGCCTGACATCTGTAGTGGAGTCATCCAGATTCAAAACGTTGGTTCTATTCTCTTTCCACAGATACTGTCAGGCCTGCTGAGATTTTCCAGCACTTTCTGTTTTTTCTCTTTGTATTGCTTTAACTTTTGCTTTGTGAGTTTGCAATCTGTAAAACTGTTGACCATTCCACAACCACCCGCCCCCCCAAGGCAGGGCTGTTTGGCTCGATCTAGAGACAGTGATGTTTAGCAGACATCGCACTAATCCCTGGTGCCCCGAGGCTGATTGTACACAAACCCCCCTCTCCCGTTTTTCTATCCAGCACAATCCCAGTCCAGCGTAGTAAATTCCTCTGGTTTCTAGAAGTTTCTGCACCTTGCAGGTTGAGTATCCTTTATCCAAAACTCCTGTGCTTTGGATTTCAGGCAATCTTGATTTTCCGATACCGCATATAAACTTGCATCACAGTAGCTTAAGCTAGCTAAAGCCTAAGGTCGTGTCACAAGTAGGCTTGCATTAACACTGCAATGAAATTACTGTGAAAATCCCCCAGGCGCCTGCTCAAGTACACTGAGGGAGAATTTAGCATGCCGATGCACCTAACTAGGACGTCTTTCGGACTGTGGGAGGAAACTGGAGCATCCGGAGGAAACCCACGCAGACACAGGGAGAACATGCAGACTCCGCACAAACAGTGACTCAAGCCGGGAATTGAACCCGGGTCCCTGGCACTGAGAGGCAGTAGTGCTAACCACTATGCCATCGATGTATCACTAAATAATGAATTACAAAGAGAAGTTCCTTTTCGATGTGGTCATCACAAACATCAGAAGATAACCAGCAGAGACAAACACGTGGTCTTCCCATGCTGAAGTTAAAAAAGAAAGTATGGATTTTGGATGTATTTAGTTTTCTGATACATGACCGAAACAACAACTTGGTACCACGTGGTCCAACTTTTGAGTTCCTTTTTAATTTTATTTTTAGGAAGGATTCCAAAAGCCTTGGGGAGAAATGGAAAAAGGGCGTTCCAATCGAAGTTATCCCAATGGCTTATGTGCCAGTTACCAAGGCGATTGCTGCAAAGTTTGGTGGGGCAGCTGAGTTACGAATGGCTGTGAATAAAGCTGTAAGTACAGAACTCGGTGGGAACTCTCATTCCTGGCAAGGCCAAAACTTCCTTTGTAGATCAGAGAAGACTTATTGGTGTTTGGATTTTTTAGAGAGGCAAATCATGGCGGCACAGTGGTTAGCCCTGCTGTCTTGCAGCTGAGGCACCTGGGTTCGACTCCTGGCTTGGGTCACTGTTTGTGTGGAATCTGCACATGAGAACATAAGAAATAGGAGCAGGAGTAGGCCATCTAGCCCTTCGAGTCTGCCCCACCATTCAACAAGATCATGGCTGATCTGAAGTGGATCAGTTCCACTTTCCCGCTTTCTCCCCATAACCCTTAATCCCCTGTCTATCAGAAACCTATCTACCCGTGACTTAAATATATTTAGTGAGGCAGCCTCCACCACTTCAACGGGCAGAGAATTCCAGAGATTCACCACCCTTTGAATGAAGAAGTTCCTCCTCGACTCCGATCTAAACTGCCCCTCCCATCTTGAGGCTGTGCCCTCTAGTCCTGCTATCCTTTCTAAGCAGGAAGAATCTCTCTACCTCTGCCCTATCCATCCCCTTCATTATCTTATACGTCTCTATAAGATCCCCCCATATCCTTCTAAACTCCAACGAGTACAGACCCAGTCTATTTAATCTCTCTTCATAGTCCAATCCCCTCATCTCTGGTATCAGCCTAGTGAACCTCCTCTGCACTTCCTCCAAGGCCACTTCTGCAAGTGTAGCGAACAAACCTACACACAGTACCCCAGCTGCGGCCTCACCAGTACCCTGTACAGTTGCAGCAACTTTTATATTCTATGCCCCTCGCTATAAAGGCCAACATTCCATTCGCCGCCTTGATCACCTGCTGCACCTGCGACTCGTGCACAAGGACCCCCAGGTCCCTCTGCACCGTAGCATGCTGCAGCTTTTTGCCTTTCAAATAATAATCCCTCCTACTATTTCTTCCTGCCAAAGTGGATAACCTCACACTTGCTAACATTATACTCCATCTGTCAGGTCCTCGCCCACTCGCTCAGCCTACCCAGATCCCCTCTGCAGACTTTCTACACCCTCCACGCAATTTGCTTTTCCACTCATCTTCGTGTCATCAGCAAATTTCGTCACCCTACGCTCAGCCCCCTCCTCCAGATCATCTGTCCTTTCTTCACAAGACAACCTGCCCCTTCTTGGTATTAATCTAATAAACCTTTTCTGAACTGCTCCTAATCCAGTTGCATCTTTCCTTAAATAAGGAAACTAAGAAGTGTGCGCAACACTGCAGATGTGGCCTCACCGGTGCCTGGTACAACTGAAACATGAATTCGCTACATTTGTATTCAATTCTCCTTGCAATAAATGACAGCATTGTATTAGCTTTCCCAATTACCTGCATGCTAACCTTTGTGATTCATGAACTAGGACATGCAGATACCTCTGCAGTCTCTCATCATTTAGATAATACGCTCCTGTTTATTCTTACTGCTAAAATGGACAATTTGGGAGCTGGGGGAACCATCAGTCATGGAGGGAAGTTGTGTGATAATTCTCATAAGATCCATGATTCTGGTTATGCATATGAGTTCCCTGGTCACAAGCTGTAGTTGAGAATTCTGATAATTACCCAAGCCAGGTGAGAATACCAAAAGATAAAGGGGTTGTTTGGCATTGGAGCCAGTTTAAACTGTTTAGAGAAATGCTAAATCATAAGCCATTTTTGGAAGAGAACTTCTGTATGAGAGAGCAATATTTGAAGGTATCAAAATATAATTGATTAAAGGACATGCCATCGTTAGATTGACAGAACAGTGAATGAATGGAATTGCTTTTAATTAAGTGCTGGGCTGTATAATCTGGTCATGAAAACTATAACCAATTCTGCTATTTGGCATGAAATCTGAGATTTTTAGTGAAAGCCTGCTAGCTCATTAACTGTGCAGGTGGAACCATTGATCTCCCATTTTGGCCGAAATGAGATTCGTCTTGTCTTAATTATATGTTTGTCTGAATATTGCTAAATTGTGATGTTATTGATTCTAATATTTCAATGTTTTAATAAAACTAGTTTAATTGCAGAATTTCATTGAACTAGTAAACTTTTATTGCCTTTGTGAAATCAAATGTTTAATGAAAAGATAAATTAATCAGGCCACCTGGAAGAATTTCCCACTACACAGGCAATGGTTTGTCAATCTGGAACTTATTAGCTATGCCTTTTATAAGGCAGGCCCAGGACTGGGCCTGCTGAATTACAGTTCCAGAGAGAGACGGGTGTGTACACACCACGGTAGTGGTTTCACTATATTTCTGTAATAAACTATATTCCTTTCATGTTGGGTTTCCTGAGTTATCGCAGGATTGTTGCGGGTTGGCAGGAACCTCTTTTCCCCATATTGTGAGACAATTGAGGTGTTTTAACATGTTGCTTTACTCCAGGGACCAGTGGTGACGGATAACGGCAATTTCATCTTGGATTGGAAGTTTGATAATATTTCTGACTGGAAGAATGTGAATATCGACATTAAAATGATTCCTGGTAAGGAAATTATTTCAAATCTAGATGTAGAAACACAGCTTTAATCTTGTGGCAACTAATAATCTTGAACTTCATATGCCACGGTAAGTTTCCCTGGTGCCCATAAATGGTATTAAATTAAAGTCACTATAGTCCCAGATAGGCAGAGGCTGCTCTCCCCTTTTGAGGGGGAGGACTGACTCGTAATGATATAACCTAAGGATCACCATTAACCAGACAAGGGGTAAGGTTGAGAAGGTGGACTTTCATGAATAACCTCAGCCAATAGGGGAATTGAACCCACACTGTTGGCAGCGCTCTGCATTACAAACCAGTGATCCAGCCACTGACCTAACTAACACCCCTCCCCTCAAATAGTGTACAGGATCAGTGAAGACTTTTGCATACATGTGATAGATCTGAATCCCAACGATACTGTCCACTATCTGACGTTTTTCCCTTTTTCTTTTTGGTACATTTGCTTTGATTTATTAATGTCACATGTATTAGTATGCAGTGAAAAGTATTGTTTCTTGCGCTCTATACAGACAGAGCGTACCACTCATAGAGAAGGAAAGGAGAGGATGCAGAATATAGTATTACAGTCATAGCTAGAGTGTAGAGAAGAGTAAGAGTTTTAAAAACATAGAACAGAAGTAAATATGGAAGTAGAGGGTATGCTGGGCACACATTACAAGAAGTCTTCACATTCTGGTGCCATCTTGAAATTTACATATTCTCTTTTTGCACGCACATTGTCTCTTCCATTTTTCTCTCTTTCTCTTTCTTTCCTGCATGTGCTCACTTGTGTTCATCTCATTCTCTTGAATGACTGTAATCCTGCATTCTTCTGTGTCAAATGCTTATTCCAGTGATAAGTTAGAAAGTGTTGGAAAACCTCAGTAGGTCTGGCAGCATCTGTGGTGAAAGAAACAGAGTTGGTGTTTTGTCTGTCTTGAAAAGCCTTGATTTTATTTATATCCAGTTCTTTCTTCAACTATTAACCTTTCACTTTCCTCCTTGAGATGAGAAGCCAATGTTTGTTACCCAAGAGGCAGGTTTGTGCTACTGTTAACAGCTGTAGGTAAATACTCTCATCATCAAGGCGACCTCTGAGTAAGGCACAGGTTGGTTGTTGATATCTGCAGTATCATGGGATGTCTTGTTATCTTCAAGAGGGGTGGATAGAGAGTGCAAGGGAATATTTGTTACCCTCAGTTCTTTCCCAGATGTCTTTGACATTTTGTTGCTGTTCCTTTTTGTTGCTGGCTCAAATCATAGAATCCCTACTGTGCTGAAGGAGGCCCTTTGGCCCATCTGAGTCTGTACCAACCATAATCCCACCCATGCCCTATTCTTGCAACCCCACACTTACCCTGCTAATTCACCCTGACACTAGGGTCAGTTTATCATGGCCAGTTAACCTAACCCACACATCTTTGGACTGTGGGAAGAAACCAGAGCACCTGGAGGAAACCCAAGCAGAGACAGGGAGAATGTGCAAACTCCACACAGACTTCCTCCCTATGGTGGAATTGAGGTCCTGGCGCTGAGAGACAAACAGTGCCAACCACTGTGCCACCTGAGGAACTCCCTCCCTAGCAGCACTATGTGGGCATACCTACACCACATGGGCTGTAGCAGTTCAAGAAGGTAGCTCACCACCACCATCTCGACAATTAGAGATGGGCAATAAATGTTGGCCTTCCCTTGTCTTTTAATTTAAGTCCTGAAATGCTTGCGAATATGCTGTACTTCTAAATGCACTTTTGTCCCTGCAGGAGTGGTAGAGACTGGATTATTCATTGGCATGGCGGAGAGGGTTTACTTTGGCCTGGAGGATGGATCCGTCTGTTTCCGTGACAGATGCTCACATTGACAAAGAACATTGAGTCTTCCCATCCCTGCAAAGATCACCTTGCCTTAAATGAACTATCCTGCCAAATATCTTACTTCCAGAATTTAAAAAAAAATAAATTGTTATATTGCTTGTTTTTTAAAAAATGTATATATAAAATGGGAATGGCAAAGTCTTTGCTTATGTGACTAATAATACCTGCCTTATGCTGAGTTATTGTATCTGAAGATGAGGAAAATTGTGGGTTGGACGTGGTTCACGGATTCCTGGCATCTCTGCTACCCTTAGAAGTTGCCATGCTGTGGAGATGCTGGCGTTGGACTGGAGTAAGCACAATCAGGAGTCTCGCAACACCAGGTTGAAGTCACCTGAAGAATGAGTGACACTCAGAAAACTTGTGCTACCAAATAAACCTGTTGGACAGGTTTATTTGGGAGCGCAAGCTTTCAGGGTGTCGCTCCTTCTTCGGGTGACTTTAACCTGTTGTTAGACTTCTTACTATACCTGCCTTTTGAAGTAAGCAGGCAGGTGAGTAACATGACGACTTGGCCTGGAGATAGAATGGGTTGGATGTGCGATTTACTAGTTGAGACGTAACACTCTGCAGAAGATGGTATTACACACCTTCAGGGACCCATTCCATGTTGTGCCAAGGAACTTGATCACAGAGAGTTACTATATCCATCAAAAAGATTGGGGGGTGGGGGGGGAACGGTGGGGACAGTGGGGCGATGGGACAGTGAGAGGGTTGGGAGATGGAAGTGTAGTATTGTGGATCCAGACTTTGTGTCAAGTCATCCAGTTCTCTGTACTGAATTCTGTGATGCTGCCAGCCATTCTCCTTGTTGTCAGTTTTGCAAATAGTCAGAAGGAAGGGAAGTTACCCTTGGTTTGCTGACTCAAGGGATGAGTCCTGATGGTGGGGAGGCAATCTCGGTTTCTGCTGATCCCCTTCAGCGTGTACACCAGCTCACTGGAAGTGAAGATGCCTGGATGAAGGGAAAACTGCATGTTAGTTTAGTCACTTTTAGTCTCACATTTGATATACTTTGAACCAGTAATTGAAACTCTCAGATGTTCACATGGTTTGCACTGTTGTCTTAAGCCTCTTTGAGCTGCTTAGCCATGTGACTGCCTTAAAGCACCAATGGCCTTAATGACACTCTCATTCTGTGTGGTAACACCTGACCTACAGCTGTTTTATAGTTGGTGTGTTTTCTGGGGATTTAAGCAAAAATATTTTTTTAAAACAAAATATGTAAACGCATTATTTTTGAGATCTGCAATTTCTTTTCACATCAGTGTGCATGGATCTTTAATTTTGATGCATCACTTTTAACAGGATAAACTGAATGTATCGTTTATTACGGCAAATAAAAAGAATATGACCCTACTTACCTTTTAATGGTACCAGCCTTTTATTTTTAGATTTTACTTAAAATATCTTGGTGGGGTTTGAACTTGGTTTTTGTTGGTGCTACTGATCTAATAACTTACCACTACCCACTACGTTTCCCTACCTATGTATTACCATTCCTCCTCCTTCATCAGGCCTGTTGAGCCTATTAGCAACAATTCCACCCAGGCCCTATCCCTGTAACCCTACATATTTACCATGCCAGTCCCCCTGACACCAAGGGCAAATTTAGCATGGTCAATCCACCTAATCCACACATCTTTGGACTGTGGGAGGAAATTGGAGCACCCGGAGGAAACCCACGCAGACATGGGGTGAACAAGCAATCTGTACATCACAGTCACCCAAAGTTGGAATTAAAGCTGGGTCCCAGGCACTGTGTCACCATGCCACCATGATAGTGGGTGTTTTGGGGGGGGTGGGGGAGGGGTGTTGGCTGATCATGACTGTGACTGGAATACGTTTTACTCAATCCTCTGCTATAGCTACATAATGTCCCTTCTGTACACTATCTAGATAATTTCTGTGTAATTGTGTCTT
The DNA here is from genome assembly GCF_965287045.1 of Carcharhinus amblyrhynchos. Classification (NCBI taxonomy): domain Eukaryota; kingdom Metazoa; phylum Chordata; class Chondrichthyes; order Carcharhiniformes; family Carcharhinidae; genus Carcharhinus; species Carcharhinus amblyrhynchos. The sequence continues at coordinate 17,365,917 of NC_137324.1, forward strand.
TTGGGACATTGTGGAAAGTAATGCACAATGCAAGTACTCATAATTTGCATTGATGGGTCATCTTTGTAAGTTTGCTGGCTGTTTCACCTCCAAATCCACTTAATAAGTTGTTCCTATGAGCGACTGACCATTTCAGGAAATTAGAGGCAATCCAGTAACTTGGGAAAACATTTATTCAGTAGCAAAATCAATGCTTAATAAAGCTAGGCAGCGATTTTTTTTTTACTGGCTGGTGGTTCTTGTTTTTCACTTCAACCAACGGCACAAGGCGACACCCCATCTCTATTTCTGTCTCTTGAACATTATGATCTGCTTCAGCTGGAAAGCACTCTTCAATTTGGTCTCCCAATTCCTGCTTGGTTCAACTCTGGTGCTTTTGAACTTGCAAAATTGCAAACCACGTGTCTGACTGCTATTCTTGGAATCAAGCTCGCGTGCTGCGGGGCCGGCTGCCGGTTGGCTCGCGTGCTGCGGGGCCGGCTGCCGGTTGGCTCGCGTGCTGCGGGGCCGGCGGTTCATTGGTTGAGGTGGTGGATGATTATCTATTTGTTACATCTGGGATTATCTCTCATTGTAACCTTTCCAATAACGTTTTGTAACTTCCCAATAGTTTCAATGTCTGCTTTTAGTTTCGGCACTTGCTTAGTTGAGATAAGAGTGTGTAATGTCTAGTACTGCCGGTTAGCATTTAGGCTCAGTCATCCGAATGTTTAATTAAAGTCTGGATGTCTTATACAATCCTTATCTGCCTGAGCTTTGTACAAGTTAATTAAAATAGAGCAGGAGTACAGGGCGATGTGAGGTCTATATAGTCCACACACATATATATAGTCTATATAAATACAGATCAAAATCATTGTAAAACAGCACTCCCTCAGAAACGTATTAAATTCTAACAGGAATAGTCAGGGTAGATTCAGAAAGAATATTCCTGATGGTGGGGAAGTCCAGAACATCGTTTGAGGATAAGGGGTAAACCTTTTGGAACTGAGACGTGGAGAAATTGCTTCATCTATGGGGGTGGGGAATGTGTGGCATTCATTCCCACAGAATGTAGTTGAAGAAGAAATTAGCTATCGCTTTTGAGGCTCAAGGGATATGGGGAGGAAGAGGGGGAAACAGGATATTGGATTCGATGATCAGGATGAATGCTTCTATTTTATGTTTCTGGTGTGTTAAATTTAAGAGAACACGGTACAAGGTATAACCTAATACATTACAGATTCATAATGAGCACAAGACACAAAAGCTACATAGTTATGAAAATTGATTTCAGAACACAACTCTAAAGGGTCAGCTGGACTTGAAACATCAACTCTTTTCTCTCCATACAGATGCTGCCAGACCTGCTGAGATTTTCCAGCATTTTCACTTTTGGTTTCACAACTCTAAACTTACCAAGCCAAAGATAGTTACACATATTCACAATACTGCAAGCTTTAAAAAAGAATAAGCTACTTATGACTATCAGAATCTTGCAGTTGTTTTACACAATTTTAAGGGCCTGATCATGTGATTTACTAATGTCCTGTGTTGTCGACAATTCAGCAAAAGATTGTGTAGATAGTTACCGTAACCAAACTCCAAACTAATTATTAAACCTTTCGCAACCTGAGCTGGTCACTAAGTGCTTTGCAATTGATGAAATACAGTCCTTTCATTTTGCAATGCTATTAGTTAATGTTACCAGTAATATTAGTCAAGAAACAAGACAGCCAGTTAGCATGCACAAGATCCCACAAACAATGGTGACATTAATGTTGGTGAAGAATTGACAGGAACTCTGTGGGGAACTTACTTGCTTTTTTGAATTATGTTGTAAGATCAGCACCGTGGTTAACGCTGCTGCCTCACGGCGCCAGGGACCTGGCTCGCTTCCCAGCTTGGGTCACCATCTGCGAAGTCTGCACGTTCTCCCTGTGTCTGCATGGGTTTCCCCTGAGTGCTCCAGTTTCGTCCCACAGTCCAAAAGACATGCTGGTTAGGTGCATTGGCCATGCTAAATTCTCCCTTGATGTACCTGAACAGGTGCTGAACTGTGGCGACTAAGGAATTTTCACAGTAACTTCATTGCAGTGATAATGTAAGCCTATTTGTGATACTGATAAATAAACCAAAAAAAAAATTATTTTTGTCTGCAGTGAAGGGTCTCATCCAAAGGATGGCACCTCTGAATGCAGCACTCCCTCAGTCCTGTCAGCTGAGGATATGTGCTTGAGTCTTGAGTGGGAATTGAACCTAATACTTTCTGATTCACAGGCCAAAATGCTTGCTGAGCTAAGATCACCAACCTGGTTTACAATTATTGCTGTTCCAGTATTAACCACTATTTATAAGTGCTGGGGGGACCAACATGGAAACATTCAGTGCAATGAAATCACTGTTTAAACCTTTGGCTCATAAGGCAGATGTCAGGTTGTGAATTTGGTTCCCCTCTGACAATTGGAGATGTTAAGATCCGCCCCCAGAATTATTTGTAACATAATGGTGTTGCAAAGTGAGGGAGTCCAGAACAGGTTTATGGATGGCACAATGGTTAGCACTGTTGCCTCACAGCATCAGGGACCCAGGTTCGATTCCCAGCTTGAGTCACTGTCTGTGTGGAGTTTGCATGTTCTCCCCATGTCTGCGTCCCCCTCTGGCTACTCTGGTTTCCTCCCACGGTCCAAAGATGTGCAGGTTAGGTGGATGGGTCATGATAAATTGCCCCTTAGTGTCCGGGAATTAGCACGGTAAATACGTGGGATTGTGGGGATAGGGCCTAGATGGGGTTGTTGTCGGTGCTGGCTCATAGAAATAGAAAGAGGCCATTTAGCCCATCGAGTCTGCACTGACTACACGCCCACCCATTCCCTACCCCATATCCCTTCATACTTACTCGCTAATCCCTCTAACCTATACATCTCAGAACAGTAAGGGGCAATTTAGCATGGCCCATCAACCTAACCCGCACATCTTTGGACGGTGGGAGGAAACCGGAGTACCCAGAGGAAACCCACGCAGACACGAGGAAGATGTGCAAACTCCACACAGACAGTGAGCCAAGCCGGGAGGAGCTGTGAAGCAGCAGTCCTCAATGGGCCAAATAGCCTCCTTCAGCAATGTAGGGTTTTTGTGATTCTAGGTTGGTGACGGTAATACTATGAAATACCTGCGGGTGGTGCCATTGAGATCGTTATCTTCAGCCTGCTCAACAGTACCCTCAGCTGATGGGTTTTGGTATTTGCGTACTGTTAGAATGAATATTTCTGAATGTTTGAAATGTATGACTTTGCCCTGCCAATGACATCCTCAGCTTGTGAGTCTTTGCAGTAATCCCTGACGAGAACTGTTGCAGACTATATTTTGTGCAGGTTTAACCCAGTCACCCAGGTTTTCCTGCTGTCAAACTTGATGAGGTGCTCTGTCTGGATTGCCCGTCTCAGTGTGAAGTGCTGTCAATCGTCACAACAGCCTGACCAGAAGTACACGTGTCCTTTCATTGCCATAGCAATTGTACTCCCAAAAATACTTCCCTGATTGTAAAACCCTGTGGCCGTCCCGAGATTGCGAAAGACACAGCCTGGGATTTTCTGCCCTAACATAGGGGATAGGCAGGGCCTACCTAAAGTCTGTTGACTTTCGACCGGGCCAGAAAACCTCAGGCGCTATGTAAATGCAAATCCTTCCATTGTTGTTGTCAGGCATGGCTCCTTAGCAGCACAGTGGGTGGCACTGCTGCCTCACAGTGCCAGAGACCTGTGCTGATTCCTGGCTTGGGTCACTATGTGGAGTCTGCATGTTCTCCTTGTGTCTGCATGGGTTTCCTCCCACAGTCTGAAGGACATGCTGCTTAGGTGCATTGACCTGAACAGGCACCGGAGTGTGGCGACTAGAGGAATTTCACAGTAACTTCACTGAAGTGTTAATGTCAGCCATAATGTAAAGTGCCTAATAAATGAACTCTAAAAAGAAGCCTTATATTAAGTTGATCTTTCTTTACACCCTAGCTATGACCGCAACACTACATTCTGCACCCTCTCCTTTCCTTATGAATGGTGTGCTTTGTCTGTACAGCATGCAAGAAACAATACTTTTCAATGTATACTATTAAATCTGACAATAATAAATCAAATCAAATCAAAAGCTGTCATGGAGACCACTTTACTGGAACAGCAATAATTGTAAAGTAGGATGGTGACCTTGGCTGAATATAAATCCCTCTGACCTTCAAGTCTGCAGGTTATGGGTTCAAGTCCCACTTCAGAGGTATGAGCTTATGTTCCCTGTTGTCACTGAAAGGTTAAGTGGGTTCGGATTGTATTCATTGGGGTTTAGAAGAGTGAGAGGGGGTGTCATAGAAACTAATAAAATTCTAACAGGGTTAGACAGGGTAGATTCAGAAAGTATGTTCCAGATGGTGGGGGAGTCTGGAACCTGCTCTACCACTCAGTAAGATCATGGTTAATCTTTTCGTGGACTCAGCTCCATTTCCTCATCTGCACACTATAACCCTTAATTCCTTTACTGTTCAAAAATTTATCTATCCTTGCCTTAAAAATTATTCAATGAGATAGCCTCAACAGCTTCACTGGGCAGGGAATTCCACAGATTCAGAACCTTTGGATGAAGAAGTTACTCCTCAACTCAGTCCTAAATCTGCTCTCCCTTATTTTGAGGCCAGTTCTATTTAATTAACCCTAGTTCTATTTCACCTGCCAGTGGAAACAACTTCTCTGCTTCTATCTTATCTATTCCCTTCATAATCATATATGTTTCTATAAGATCTCCCTTCATTCTTCTGAATTCCAACAAGTATAGCCCAGTCTACTCAATCTCTCCTCACCAGCCAACCCTCTCAACTCCGGAATCAACTTAGTGAATCTCCTCTGCCCCCCTCCAGTGCCAGTATATCCTTTCTCAAGTAAAGAGACCAAAACTGTACGTAGTACTTTTGGTGTGGCCTCACCAGCACCTTATACAGCTGCAACATAATCTCACTGTTTTTAAACTCCATCCCTCTAGCAATGAAGGACAAAATTCCATTTGCCTTCTTAATTACCTGCTGCAGCTGCAAACCAATTCTTTGAGATTCCTGCACAAGGACACCCAGGTCCCTCTGTACCGCAGCATGCTGCAATTTTTTATCATTTAAATGTTAGTCCATTTTGCCATTATTCCTACCAAAATGGATGACCTCACATTTACCGACATTGTACTCCATCTGCCAGACCCTTGCCCAATAAGACATTATGTTGGAGCATTTGGTACAGACTCGATGGGCCATTGGCCTTTTTTGCACTGTAGGGATCCTATTCTATTAAGTACTTATATTCTAACGACTGTTCCTTTGTTTTTATTGGTAGAGGGATTGAGTTTATGAGCCATGAGGTCATGTTGCAGCTGTACAAAACTCTGGTGTGGCCGCACTTGGAGTATTGCAAACAGTTCTGGTCACCACATTATAGGAAGGATGAGGAAGCATTGGAAAGGGTGCAGAGGAGATTTACCAGATGTTGCCTGGTATGGTGGGAAGGTCTTACGAGGAAAGGCTGAGGGACTTGAGGCTGTTTTCATTCGAGAGAAGGTTAAGAGGTGACAGAATAGAGGCATATAAGATGATCAGAGGATTAGATAGAGTGAGAGCCTTTTTCCTCGGATGGAGATGGCTATCACGAGGGAACGTGGTTTTAAGTTGAGGGGTGATAGACATAGGACAGATGTCAGAGGTAGGTTCTTTATTCAGAGAGTAGTAAGGGCATGGAATCCCCTGCCTGCAACAGTAGTGGATTCGCCAACATTAAGGGCATTTAAATGGTCATTGGAGAAACATATGGATGATATTGGAATTGTATAGGTTAGAAGGGCTTTAGATTGGTTTCACAGGTCGGCGCAACATTGAGGGCCGAAGGGCCTGTACTGCGCTGTAATGTTCTATGTTTTTGAATCCTGGATATTCCTCAGCCGTTGCTCCTAATTCCCTGGGAGACCAAAAAATCGAAGCCTTAAGATGTATTCAACCATGGGGGATGGCAGGTCCACATGCACGAAGTTTAACCTGTTCTTTGTTTCCCTGTCCCAGGTGCTGACAGAAGTTTAACCTGTTCTTTGTTTCCCTGTCCCAGGTGCTGACAGAAGTTTAACCTGTTCTTTGTTTCCCTGTCCCAGGTGCTGACAGAAGTTTAACCTGTTCTTTGTTTCCCTGTCCCAGGTGCTGACAGAAGTTTAACCTGTTCTTTGTTTCCCTGTCCCAGGTGCTGACAGAAGTTTAACCTGTTCTTTGTTTCCCTGTCCCAGGTGCTGACAGAAGTTTAACCTGTTCTTTGTTTACCTGTTTCCAGGTGCTGACAGAAGTTTAACCTGTTCTTTGTTTCCTGTCCCAGGTGCTGACAGAAGTTTAACCTGTTCTTTGTTTACCTGTTTCCAGGTGCTGACAGAAGTTTAACCTGTTCTTTCTTTCCCTGTTCCCAGGTGCTGACAGAAGTTTAACCTGTTCTTTGTTTACCTGTTTCCAGGTGCTGACAGAAGTTTAACCTGTTCTTTGTTTCCTGTCCCAGGTGCTGACAGAAGTTGCCTGTTTCCAGGTGCTGACAGAAGTTTAACCTGTTCTTTGTTTATGTGTTTCCAGGTGCTGACAGAAGTTTAACCTGTTCTTTGTTTATCTGTTTCCAGGTGCTGACAGAAGTTTAACCTGTTCTTTGTTTATGTGTTTCCAGGTGCTGACAGAAGTTTAACCTGTTCTTTGTTTACCTGTTTCCAGGTGCTGACAGAAGTTTAACCTGTTCTTTGTTTACCTGCCCCAGGTGCTGACAGAAGTTTAACCTGTTCTTTGTTTAACTGTTTCCAGGTGCTGACAGAAGTTTAACCTGTTCTTTCTTTCCCTGTTCCCAGGTGCTGACAGAAGTTTAACCTGTTCTTTCTTTCCCTGTTCCCAGATGCTGACAGCGCTGCTGTGCCCCTCACACCTGGAGCTACCTGGCCGAGAGCCAGGGCAGGAGAACTACATCTCCCAGCATCCCCCGCTTCTTTTAAGTGACCCAACCCAGTGCCTGAGAAAACAAATCTGTAACCATTCAGAGGAGAATCGAAACGGGAGGCCCGATTTCTTGTGGAATGAGTGTTTTTAAAAAAGGGGGCAGGTTGTGGGTGGGTGCGGATTGCGGTGGTGGTGGTGGTGGGTTGGCTTCAGGCGGGGTTTGGGGACAGCTGTCAGGGGGCTGGGGTCCTGGCGGGTTGTCATTGGGCGACTGACCGCCAGCCCGGGCAGGCGATGGCGCACCGCGGGCTCTTGACGCGGCTGCTGGGTGAGTCCCTTTTTCAGCAGCGGGCCCCAAGGCCGGCTCCCTGCGGACGCTTGCACCCCTCCCCTCTCTCCCCGACGCGGCCCGTGCCCCCGGCCGCTTTGCCCCTGAGCGGCCGCTGCTGCAGACGGAGAAGCCTCAGAGTGTAGGCCGCAGTGTGACCTCTGACCCCGGGGCTCAGACCCTCACTCAGGCAGAGACTGGGGCTGTTCTGACTGCTGCTGAGAGCCAACCTCACATCTCCCTCTCTGTCCTCAGTGTCATGGAAACCGTACAGTCTCTTTTTTGCCAATGTCTTGTATTTTGCTTTCAGTGTTCTGATCTTTTATCTTCAAAACCAAGGTTTTTGTGCATTCCCTGCAATTTTTAGGTTTAGGGGGAGTGATTTGAATCAAGACTTCAAATCAGAAAATAGAGAGGGAGGGACTGTTTCCGCCGCTTGTGTGTGCCACATAGAAACCAGAAGTAGGAGTGGGCTATTCATCCCGCTCAGCTATTTTTGGGGTGGCACAGCGGGCAGCACTGCTGCCTCATGGTGCCAGGGACCCGAGTTTCTGGCTTGGGTCACTGTGTGTGTGGAGTTTGCACATTCTGCCCCATGTCTGCATGGGTTTCCTTTAGGTGCTCTGGTTTCCTTCCACAGTCCAAAAGATGTGCGGGTAGGTTGATTGGCTATGCTGAATTGACCCTAGTTTCAGAAGATTAGCAAGATTACGGGAATAGAGCCTGGGTAGGATAGTGGTTGGTGCAGACTTGATGGACCGAATGGCCTCCTGCATTGTAGGGTTCCTATGATTCATTTTGGTGACGTCTGATTATTGAATTCAATATCCTGATTTCTCCCTCCCCCTCCGTATTTCTTGATCCCTTTAGCCCCGAGAGATATCTCTAATTTCTTCTTGAAATCAGATGTTTTGCCCTCAACTACTTTCTGTGACAGTGAATTCTACCCATTCACCACTCTGTAAGTGAAGAAATTTCTTCTCACCTCAGTCCTAAAAGATTTACTCCTTTATCCTCAAACTGTGACACCTAGTTCTGGAGTTCTTTACATTCTTGTGGGGAAGCACAGTGGCACTGCTGCCTCGAAGCGCAAGGGACCCAGGTTCAATTCAGGCCTTGGGTGACTGTGTGGAGTTTGCATGTTCTTCCTGTCTGTTGTGGTTTCCTCCAGGTGCTCCTGTCTCCTCCCACACAATAGCGTGGGCAATCAACGGGTTTGATTGATTGCCCATGCTAAAATGTCCCTCAGGGTCTGGGAGACTAGGAGGGTAATTATATGGCATTAAAGAGATAGGGTCTTGGTGGGATTGGTGTCAGTGCAGGCTTAATGGAATGTGTGGTATAATAGGGATTCTACGATTCTAAATTAGAGCTAGTCTGCTCAGGAATGAAATGAGGAAATGCTTCCACGCACCCACAATGAAAGGAGGGCTTGCACTTGTACAGTGCTTTTCATGGTCATGTCAAGTCTCAAATCCGGTTTCCCAGCCGGGGAACCATATGTGCATGAAGTGCTCCTGGCTTCAGACACTTGAGTTCCGGATTTCAGACCTCAAGCAGTGGCTGGAGTCACTACGGTACATCCATGAGGCTGAGAGCTACGTGGATAGCATGTGATGACACTGCAACTTAAGGGCTTTTTAAGAGCCAGAGAAGGAATGGGTAATCACCAAGCAGTCCAATCGAACTAGGCAGGTAGTGCAGTTGTCTGCTGAGGCCCCACTCGTTAATCGGTTTTCCAATTTGGAAGCTGGTGAGGGCACTAATTCCTCAGAGCAGTTCAGACAGAGATTCGTGGCACTATGAGCAGCTTGGCTGTAGAGGAGGGGAGGATGAAGAAGGGAAGAGCAATAGTTATTGGGGATTCATTAGTTAGGGGAATAGGTAGGTGTTTCTGTGGCCACAGATGTGTCTCCAAGATGGTATGTTGTTTTCCTGGTGCCAAGGTCAAGGATGTCAAAGAGCGCTGCAGACATTCTTCTGAGGGCGGGTTTGTTTATTAATAGGAAGCAGAGGGAATAGTTAGTGTATATTTGGGCTGGAGGAAGGTTTATAATTGTTATTGGTGCCCTTGTTTTTCCTGATGTATATTACTAATGAAAATGTGTATTAATGGAGTGCAGGAGATGGTTACAAAGTTTGCTGATGACACAAAACTTGGAAGTATTATAAACAGTGAAGAGGACAGTGTAGAACTTCAAAAATATAACTCTCTTTATTACTTGATGTGGGTGTCAGTGGCCAGGCCACCATTTATTGCTCATCCCTTAGGGCAATTAAGAGTCAACCACATTGCTATGGATCTGGTGTCACATTGAGACCAGACGAGGTAAGGAAGACAGGTGTCCTTCCTTGAAGGACATTCATGAACCAGATGGGTTTTAAAACTATCAACAATAGATTCCATGGTCATCATTTGAGTTTTAGTTCCAGATTTTTATTGAATTCAAATTTCTTCATCTGCCGTGGTGGAGTAGGCAGATAGGTGGCAGATAAAATTCATTGCGGAGAAGTGTGAGGAAGTCTAAAGGAGGCATAGGAGCACAGAAACATGTACATAGATACTGAGGATAGCGGGACAGATGGAGAGAGCAGTCAATAAAACATGTGGTATTCTTGGCTTTATTAATAAGGTATAGAGTACAAGGGCAAGGAGGTTATGCTGAACTTACTAAGATCAACGATAACATGCTGTGAGGGTCAGCTGACCTGCTATAGTATGTAACCAATGACAAAATGATGTGGTCAGCTGACTATATATAAATAAGAAGCGGTTGGGAATTGGAGGGAGGGGGTGCTAACAATGCCCTAGGATGTGGCCTAAAGTGTTGGAGTAATGAAGTTTTTAAAAATTAAACCTTTGTCTTTGATTTATTTGTTGGCGTAGGTTTTTGATGTTTTATTGATTGCAACCGAAGGAGAGCACTCCAAACACACTTGCTACCAAATAAACCTGTTGGACTTTAACCTGGTTTTGTGAGACTATCCTGCAGACAGTAATTGGATGTAGCTGATTTTGACCCAACTGCTTATCTGCTTGCAAACTCTGTAGCTCAGCCCTACTGTAACTCTAATTAAGTTCAGCTCACTTAGCACAGATTGTGATTTGAACTTGGGACTCTGATGGGCTGTCCAGCAGTACAGCGAGACGCTATCAGCTGCATGATCAAGCAATGTCTTTTTAACAACGTCTGCATGTAGTGTATTTAACAATCCACAATAATCCTGACCAAAAGTAGGACAAAGGAAAGTATAGCGTAAGAAGGGGGACCCTCCTCCAAGCCTGTGCCGATCACAATGCCCTAACCGGAAAAAAAATTTCTGCCCTTATTCAGTCCGTATCCCTCTATTTCCTCAATATTCACTTGCTCATCCAGATGCCTCTTAAATGATGTTAATGTGCTTTCACCACCACCTCTGGCAACATGTTCCAGGCACCCACCACTCTCTGTGTGAAAAACTTACCCTGCACATCTCCCTTAAACTTTCCCCCTCTCACCTTGAACCTCTGCCTCCTCGTAATTGACACTTCTACCTTGGAAAAAGCCTCTAACTATCCACCCTGTCTATGCCTGTCATAATTTTACGGACCTCTTTAAGGTCCCCCCTCAGCCTCTGTCTTTCCAATGAAAACAATCCTAGTTTATTCAACCTTTTTTCATAATCAACACCCTCGAGGCCAGGCAACATCCTGGTGAACCTTCTTTGCACTCTCTCCAAAGTTTCTACATCCTTCTGATAGTGTGGTGACCAGGACTGAACGCAATCCTTCAAATGTGGCCTAACCAAGGTTTTATATAGCTGCAACATGATTTCCCAACTCCTGTACTCAATGCCCTGGCTGATGAAGGTAAGCATGCCATATGCCTTCTTAATCACCTTGGCCACCCGTGTTGCCACTTTTAGGGAACTGTGGACCTGCATGCCCAGATCCCTCGATGTCAATGCTCTTAATGGTTCTGCCATTTACAATATAATTTACACCTAAATTTGATCCTCCAAAATCTCTCATTTGTCCAGATTAAACTACATCTGCCATTTCTGTGCCCAAGTCTCCAATCTATCTATATCCTATTGTATCCTCTGACAATTCTCAGCACTATCAGCAACTCCACCGATCTTCGTGTCACCTGCAAACTTACGAATCAGACGCCCATAGTTTCCTCCAGATCATTTATATATACTACAAACAACAGAGGCTCCAACACTGATCCCTGTGGAGCACCAATAGCTACAAATCTCCTTACTGAAAAACAACTTTCTACCATTACTCTGTCTCCTATAACCATGCAAGTTCTACATCTATCTACGCAGCCCACCCTGAATCCCATGTGATTTTACTTTTTCTATCTTCAATTTGGCACCTTGTCAAATGCCTCACTAAAGTCCATATAAACTGCCCTTCATTGTCAGCGCTTCAAAAAACCTCAGTCAAGTGATGAGACATGATCATCACCGTACAAAACCCCAGGCAGCCTGTCACTAACTAGTACATTTTCCTCCAAATGTACATCTGTTCTGTTCCTCAGTATCTTCTCCAAAAGGTTCCCCACCGCTGATGTCAGGCTCATTAGCCTATAATTTGCTGGCCTATTCCTGCTTTCTTTCTTAAACAAGGGAATAACATTGGCTATTTTCCAGTCCTCTGGAACCTCACCTGTGGTCAAAGAGGATGTGAAGGTATTTGTTAAGGCCCCAGCTATTTCTCCCCTTGCCTCCTGCAGTAACCTGAAATAGATCCTATCTGGTCCTGGGCTACTTGTGCACCTTAATGCACTTTAGGATACTAAAACTTCCGGTTCTCATTTGGACAATAATAATAAAAGCATAACGATGCTAAAGTTCGAAGTCCAAAATAGAAGTAGAAAATGCTGGGAAAACTGAGCAGGTCTTGCACCATCTATGGAGAGAGAAAAACAATTATGTTTCAAGCCCATATGATTTTTCAGCAGACATCTGTACCGTTTGCCTCTTGTCTCCTTAACATATTTGACCCTGCCCCGTTCTTTCCTGAAGGTTGTTGGCTCCTTGCTGGGAGAGAAAAATTGTTCAGGGTTCTCACTCTGGGTCTAATCCGGATTTGAGAAAGAATCTTGGGCAAAGACAGCACAGGGTCTTGGCTGCAGCATTCTCTCGGATCAAATAGTCTGCCAGCAGCTGACAATGCAATCAATGTTTTCTTAACCATTGACGACATTGGCAGCCTGCTGGCAGACTATTTGATTCGAGAGAATATTGCAGCCAAGGGTCCATGCTGTCTTTGCCCAAGATTCCTTCTCAAATCTGGCTTAGACCCAGAGTGAGAACCCTGAATAATTTTTCCCTCCCTCACCCATGTGGTTGAGGTGATTGCAGCAGCCCCACCGCGATGGATGAGACCAACAAACATCGTACAGAATGACAATCGAGGCTGGGTCCTTGTTGATCTGTAGGTCTCCACTATTCATCAGGAAAACTGTTTTGCCAGTTTTTGTATGTTTTGTTCTCGTTCTCTCTCTCTCTCTCTGTCAAGCTCATCATCTTCTCCAAGTAATTTCCTGGGTGATGAATATCTTCCTAAAGTTCTGTTTCTGCGTGGGTGTTAATACTTTGACTCCTTCATCAATACCTTTTGTATATTCAGTGTTGAGAGCTGTTCTGATCCAGGCTCAGTGTAATAGTTTGACCCTACTGTTTGACCCTCTCCTCTGATACCTGTTGTAGTCCACAACACCACCGCATTTTATATTTCTCGTGAACAATAACTGAAAATTGTTTTTCTTTTGTGGACAGAATAGTCCTGCTTTAGCCAACATCGGCTGCTTAACTGCATTGGAAAAAATCATTAACAGCCTTTTGACATTAGAAAATATTTCAGTGCAGGTGAAATGCTACAAAATAGATTGCTGCTGCAAAGCAGATATTGAAGAGAAATTGTAATCTTGTACTTAGACCTCCAATATGAAAACTAATACTACTTCCATAACCTATGCTGATCCCTTACCTCACTCAGTAAACAGATATTAAATGAGATTTAGATTCAAGAGACAGTCACTGGTGCTTTATTACTGCAGGAGTTTTTGAATTTGCTATTTCATGTTTGCAATATTGCCGTGATAACCTGCACACTTCTTGAGATTCATGGATAATAATGAAAGTTCTGTTAATTCGTCGGGTACTATCCAATTCACCCTCAAGCAAAATCTCCAATGTCATTATGCTTTAATATTAGGGCGCATGGTGGTTAGCATTGCTGCCTCACAGCGCCAGGGACCTGGGTTCAATTCCAGCCTCGGGGTCAGTCACTGTCAGTTGGAGTTTGTACATTCTCCCCGTGTCTGCGTGCATTTCCTTTGTGTACTCTGTTTTTTTCCCACAGTCCAAAAATATGCAAGTTAGGGTTGATAGGCTGTGCTAAATTGACCCTAGTGTCAGGGGGATTAGCAGGATAAAAGTGTGGGATTTTTGTTGTTTGTGGGGGGAGGGGGGAGTGGTAGTGGATGGCGCCTGGGTAGGATTGTGGTTGGTGTAGACTCATTGGGCCAAATGGCCTCCTTCTGCACTAGGGATTCATGGATTCTGTGTGCATTTAAGAAAATGGGGGAATTGTGCCAGCATCCTGAGTATAGGATGGAAGGAAGGTCAGCACTGATAGGGGATTAATTAATTTGGGGAACAGACAGGCATTTCTGCGGTTGCAGTCGTGACTCCATGATAGTGTCAGGTCTCCCTGGGGCCAGGATTGTTACTGAACAGCTGCAGGGCATCTTAAAGCAGGATTTCATGGTACACGTTTATACCAACAGTATAGGTAGAATGAAGGATGAGGTCTTTCGTCAACAATTTAAGGAGCTAAGCAGCAGATTAAAAAACAGGGCCGCATAGATTGTAATCTCTCCCAGTGCCATGTGCTCGTGAGTACAGAAATAGAATAGGGCAGATGAATACATGAATCCAGGAGTTGATGCAGGAGGGAAGGTTTTACTGGGACCATTTCTGGGAAAGCTGGAATATGTATAAGCAGGACTGTCTGCACCAGAACCAGAATGGGGCCATCATCCTTGCGGGTGGATTTGCTCGTGCTGATGGGAGGAGTTTAAACTAGTTTAGCAGGGAGAAGGTCCACAGAGTGTTAATACAATAGGGACACAGCATTAAAAAAAAGCACATCAGAGGGAGTTCAGCCATGCTGAGTTCCAAGGGAGTAAGGTGAGACTGGATGGCCTTTGCTTTAATGATAGTATTGTACGTAAGGTTGATGAGCTACAGGTGTGGATTGACGTGTGAAATTGTGGTATTGCTCCATTTCGGAGACGTGGCTGAGGGAGGGGCAGATTTGGCAACTCAACTCTCCAGGATATACGATCTTCAGGTGAGACAGATGCAAAAAAGGAGGAGGTGTCGCATTATTAATTAAGGAGTCGGTTACTGCAGCAAGGAGGGATTATTATGTTTTGGAAGAGCCTGCACATGAGACTTTGTGGGTTGAGTTTAGGAATAAAAAGGGGCAGTCATGTTGCTGGGAGTGTATTATAGGCCTCCAAGCAGTCAGTGTGCAGTAGAGGGGCAGATATGTGGACAATTCATAAGAACATAAGAACATAAGAAATAGGAGCAGGAGTAGGCCATCTAGCCCTTCGAGCCTGCCCCGCCATTCAATAAGATCATGGCTGATCTGTTGTGGCTCAGTTCCACTTTCCCGCCCTCTCCCCATAACCCTTAATCCCCTCTCTTATCAAGAACCCATCAACCCGCTTCTTAAAAATATTTAGCGAGGCAGCCTCCACCACTTCAACGGGCAGAGAATTCCAGAGATTCACCACCCTTTGAGTGAAGAAGTTCCTCCTCAACTCCGTTCTAAACCGCCTCCCCTTTATCTTGAGGCTGTGCCCCCTAGTCCTACTGTCTTTTTTGAGCGGGAAGAGTCTCTCCACCTCTATCCTATCCATCCCATTCATCATCTTATACGTCTCAATGAGATCTCCCCTCATTCTTCTAAACTCTAACGAGTACAAGCCCAGTTTATTCAGCCTCTCCTCATAGCTCAATCCCCTCAACTCCGGTATCAGCCTAGTAAACCTCCTCTGCACTCCCTCCAGGGCCAAAATATCCTTGCGCAGGTGCGGCGCCCAAAACTGCACACAGTACTCCAGCTGCGGCCTCACCAATGCCCTATACAGCTGCAGCAAGACCTCCCTACTTTTATATTCAATCCCCCTCGCTATGAAAGCCAGCATCCCATTCGCCTTCCTGACCACCTGCTGCACCTGCAAGCTGGGTTTTTGCGACTCATGCACAAGGACCCCGAGGTCCCTCTGCACCGTCGCCTGCTGCAGTAAGTAATAGTCCTTCCTACCATTCTTCCTACCAAAGTTCACTGAGGTGTGTAAAAGTAACAATAATAAGAATTATATTAGGGAACTTCCCCAACATTAATTGGGATAATCATATTGAAACGGGTTCAGAGGGGGTAGATATCTTGAAATGTACTCAGGAGAGCTTTTTATGTCAATATATAGAGGATCCAACAAGGGACAGTGCAGTGCTGGATCTGACTCTGGGCAACAAAGCTGGACAGGTGTTTGAGGTGGCAGTGATGGAGCATTTTAGTGATAGCGGCCACAACACAGTATGATTTAAGTTTGGTACTTTAACATCCTTTCCAACTTATCCTGCTAACTGCAAAGGTTTGTGTACATTTGTCCTTGGGTCTTTCTACCACATTGTACTTGAGGCTTTTTATTGTCCTTTTGTGTGAAAGCCTTGCTTTCTACAAATTTGATCTTGAGTGGCAGTTGCTGTCCAACGTCTCCCTTTCTGCATCTGATTTGACTCATCAATTTGGGGTTCATATCCTGGTGGGAGAAAGCTGAATTACAAACATGTTGGTCTAACTCTTTTATGAAATTCATAATTCAAAAAATCTTAGTTAAAGTTTATTTATTAGTAAGGATAAGCAACAACAATACCTTCATGATCATCCTCAACACAGTGCCCCTTACTCCTTATACACCTATGATTGTGTGGCCAAATTCCCCTCCAACTCGATTTTCAAATTAGTTGATAACCACCGTAGTGGGTTGGATCTCAAACAATTACAAGGTGGAGAACAGGAATGAGATAAGGAATCTGGTGAACTGGTGCGACGACAACCTCTCTCTCCCTCAATGTCAGCGAAGTGAAGGACATGGTCATTGACTTCAGGAAGCATAATGGAGGACATGTCCCTGCCCATGTCAATGGGGACGAATCAGAAATGGTTAAGCGCTTCAAGTCTTTAGGTGCCCTGGTTCCTCTTCTCCTCTCCTCTCCCTCCCCCTCTGCCCCCGGCCCACCAATGCCTCTACTTTCTCAGCAGTCTATGGAAATTTGGCAGGTCCTCTCTGACTCTCACCAACATTTACAGATGCACCATAGAAAGCATTCCTTCTGGTTGTATCACAGCTTGGTATATGGCCCCTGCTGTGCCCAAGACCTCAAGAAGCTATGAAGGGTCATGAATGAAGCATTGTCCATCATTGACACTGTCTATATATCCCATTGCTTCAGAAAAGCAGCCAGCATAATCAAGGACCCCACACACCACAGACATTCAGTTTTCCACCTTATTCCGTTTGGAAAAAAGGTACAAAAGTCTGAGGTCACGCACCAACCGACTCAAGAACAGTTTCTTCTCTGCTGTTCATCAGACTTTTGAATGGACCTACTTCATATTAAGTTGATCTTATACCACAGCCTAGCTATGACTGTAACATACATTCTGCACTCTCTCATTTCCTTCTCTATGAACAGTATGCTTTGTATAGTGTGCAAGGAATGATACTTTTCACTGTATACCAATATATGTGACAATAAATCAAATCAACTATTTATTAGTGTCACAAGTAGGCTTACATGAAGTTACTATGAAAATCCATTAGTCGCCATACTCCGGCGCTTGCACTGAGGGAGAAATGAGCATGATTAATTCATCTAACCAGCACGTCTTTTGGATAGTGGGAGGAAACCTGAGCACCCGGAGGAATCCCATGCAGACACTGGGAGAACATGCACACGCCGCAGACAGTTACGCAGGTCCCTGGCGCTGTGAGGCAGCAGTGCTAATGACTGTATCACCGTGCTGCCCTATGCCTGCCAATTTGTACACAGCAAAATAAAAAGCCCCACAAACAACAATGTGATAATGGACAGTTTTTTTTAAGTGATGTTGGTTCAGATATAAAGTTCAGGACTCTCCATCTTTTCTTCAGGATGGTGCTATGAGATCTGAGTTTAATGTCTCACCTGAAAGACAGCACTGTCAGACAGCGCAGCATTCCCTTAGTGCTGCAGCATGGGCAGCACGGTGGTTATAGCACTGCTGCTTTACAGCGCCAGGGACCTGGGTTCGATTCCCAGCTTGGGTCACTGTCTGTGTGAGTTTGTACATTCTCCTCGTGTCTGCATGGGTTGCCTCCTGGTGCTCCGGTATCCTTCCACAGTTCAAAGATGTGTGGGTTAGGTCGATAGGCCGTGCTAAAATTGTCCCTGCTAAAAGTGTCCTGAGTTTCATAGGTTAGCAGGATTAGCGGGTATATATGTGGAGGTAGGTGGGATTGTAGTCAGTGCAGACTTGATGGACCAAATGGCCTCTTTCTGCACTGTAGGGTTTTTATGGTTTCTATAGTGTCCACCTATTCAGCTTCTATGGCTGTATCTCTAGAATGAGAATGAATCCACCGTCTTATTCTGAAGTAGGAGTAACTATCGAACAAGCCACAGCTAACATAACTCATTCCTGTCATTGTACAAAATGGAATCTTGCTTCAGATGTGTTGGTGCATGCAATAAGCAGAATGTTAAATTACTGACTTGTTCTTTCTGTTGCGACTACAGTACACAAACAAATCTTTTAAAGTTTATTTATGAGTGACAAGTAAGTCACAATTAACACTGCAATGAAGTTACTGTGAAATTCCCCTAGTCGCCACACTCTGACGCCTGTTTGGGTCAATGCACCTAACCAGCACGCCTTTCGTCTTTGGGAAAAAACCGGAGCACCCAGAGGAAATCCACGCAGACACGGGGTGAATGTGCGAACTCCATACAGACTGTGACCCAAGTCAGGAGCCAGGAATCGAACCCTGGTCCCTGGAAGCTAAAACCTCTTTTTTCTAAAATAGATCCTTTCATATTGCCCCCACACCACTGCCATCACCACCACTAACAGTACAATCCTCACTCTGATGTGTACACTAAAATATGCTCCAGGTTTAAGAGAAGTTGTGAGTTGATCGAAGCATGCAGATTTCACTTAACTACAGTTTAATTTGTGGTAACAACACTGGCTGCGTTTTCATTTTCTTTGACTTCAGCCTTGATAGCTTTGGCCCAATCTCTGCATTTCCAGTGAGAGTAGAAAGCTGTGCATGCTGGATATTAAACTGGGAATGCTGGAAACAAACAAACAAACAGGTTAGTCAGCTCTCTAGGGAGAGAGATAAGCCAAGTTAATATATTGAGTTAATGTGTACATCCTTCAGTGGACCTGTGGAATATAAAGATAAACAAACATTTAAGGTTGAGAAAAATGGAGTTCAGTAACCCCCTATAGTTTTTTTTTCCCTTTCCATCCTTATTAAAATGCTTTTTTTTCCCAGTTTTCAGTTTGGTATCAGCATATTATAAATATTCATGCTGTCACAGAGATCACTCATTTCCACCTCTGTAACACCACTCATCCAGCCTTTATTGTTTCTGCTGCTGAAGCCCTTATCCATTTGTTACCTCATTATCCAAATGCACTTGTGGCTGGCCTCCCACATTGTTTGCTCATGAGAGATCTGCTGCCTGTATCCTAATTCTCATCGATAACCCCTGTGTCCCGGTAAACCAATATCTTGATTTTAAAATTCGTCCATGGCCTCTCCCCTCCATAAATCTGTAAACTTCTCCAGCCCTGCAACACTTTAAAATCTCTGTCCTCCTCAGACTCTGGCCAATTGATTATCCCTGATCTTAATTGCACCACCATTGGTGATTATGCTATATTCTGCACCTCTCCCCTTCCTCTTTTACCACATTCCTTAAAACCAACCTCGTACAAAGCTTGTGGACTGCTGCCTAATCTCATCTCTTCTGTGGCTTAGTGTCAAATATTTTGATTTATAATGCTGCTGTGAAACATCATGGGATGTTTTATTACATTAAAGGTGCTATATAAACACAAGTTGTTGTTCAGTAAATGCCCAGAAGGTTAATTTATTTTCCTTTCACAGGTGGTAGGCATTTCTGACGTTTTCTGATTTTGCTCCCACATTTTCAGTGATTAATTCTAACATGTGTTGTTGGGGTAGGATGGAATGGTAACTTATCTTTGGTTCTCTTTGGGTCATCTTGATTTGATTTTTTAAAAAAAATTCTTTCATGGGATATGGGCACTGCTGGCTAGTTCGTCATTTATTGCCCATTCTTAATTGGCTTTGAGAAGGTGGTGATGAGCTGACGTCTTGCACCACTGCATTCCTTGTGGTGTGGTTACATCCATGGCATTGTTGGGAATTGTTGGGCGGGGGGAGGGGGGGAGGGAGATGGAGGGAGGGATGGGGAGGAGGAGGAGTTGTTCCAGGATTTTGACCCAGCAAATGGCGATATATTTTCAAGTCAGGGAGATGTGCAGTTTGGAGTGGAACTTGCTGCTGGTGTTGTTCTCGTGTATTTACTATCATTGTCCTTCTAGATGGTAAAAATTGCAGGCTTGAAAGGTGCCTTGGTGAGCTGCTGCAGTGCATCTTATAGGCATATAGATGATCTGGAGGAGGGAACCGAGTGTAGGGTGTCGAAATTTGCTGATGACACCAAGATTGGGGGAAAGGCAAATTGTGCGGAGGGTGTGGAGAGTCTGCAGAAGGATCTAGATAGGCTGGGCGAATGGGCCAGGAAATGGCAAATGGAATTTAATGTTGGCAAGTGTGAGGTGGTCCACTTTGGTAGGAAGAATGGTAGGAAGGACTATTACTTACGTGGCGAAAAACTGCAGCAGGCGACGGTGCAGAGGGACCTCGGGGTCCTTGTGCATGAGTCGCAAAAACCCAGCTTGCAGGTGCAGCAGGTAGTCAGGAAGGCGAATGGGATGCTGGCCTTCATAGCGAGGGGGATTGACTATAAAAGTAGGGAGGTCTTGCTGCAGCTGTATAGGGCATTGGTGAGGCCGCAGCTGGAGTACTGTGTGCAGTTTTGGGCGCCGCACCTGCGCAAGGATATTTTGGCCTTGGAGGGAGTGCAGAGGAGGTTTACTAGGCTGATACCGGAGTTGAGGGGGTTGAGCTATGAGGAGAGGCTGAATAAACTAGGCTTGTACTCGTTAGAGTTTAGAAGAATGAGGGGAGATCTCATTGAGACGTATAAGATGATGAATGGGATGGATAGGATAGAGGTGGAAAGACTCTTCCCGCTCAAAAAAGACAGTAGGACTAGGGGGCACAGCCTCAAGATAAAGGGGAGGCGGTTTAGAACGGAGTTGAGGAGGAACTTCTTCACTCAAAGGGTGGTGAATCTCTGGAATTCTCTGCCCGTTGAAGTGGTGGAGGCTGCCTCGCTAAATATTTTTAAGAAGCGGGTTGATGGGTTCTTGATAAGAGAGGGGATTAAGGGTTATGGGGAGAGGGCGGGAAAGTGGAACTGAGACACGACAGATCAGCCATGATCTTATTGAATGGCGGGGCAGGCTTGAAGGGCTAGATGGCCTACTCCTGCTCCTATTTCTTATGTTCTTATGTTCTTATACAACAGCTGTCACTATGCATCAGTAGTGGAGGGAGTGAGTATTTAAGGTGGTGGATGGGGTGCCTCTCACATTGGCTGCTTTTTCCTGGATGATGTTGTTAGAGCCTGCACTCATTCAGACAAGTGGAAAGTATTCCTTCACACTCCAGATTTGTGACTTGTAGATGATGGACAAGCTTTCTAGAATCATGACCTGAGTCACTCTGCACAAAATTCCCAGCCTCTTGACTTGTATAATATTTATAGTGCTGGTCCAGTTCAATTTCTGGTCAGCGATTGGAGATCGTCATTGCCTGGCTGCTTCTTGTGTGGCGCAAATACCACTTGCTGCTTTTCAGTTAGAGTCTATATTTTGTCTAGGTCTTGCTGTTTATGTATATGAACTGCTTCAGTATCTGAGGAGTTGTGAGTGATGCTGAACATTTTGCAGTCATTTGAGAACATTCCCACTTCTTGCCTTATGATGGAAGGAAATTCACTGATGAAGCAGCTGAAGATGGTTGGACTGAACACGGATCAGAGGAACTCCAGCAGTGTCCAGGGACTCGGATGATTGACCTCCAACACCCACAATCATCTTCATCTGCACTAGGTATGCCTCCAACCAGTGGAGAGCTTTCCCAGATTCCCATTGACTCCAATTTTACTGTGGGTTCCTTGATGCCACACTCGGTCAGCTGCTGTCTTAAAGTCAGGGGTAGTCACTCTGACCTCATCTCTGGACTTCAGCTTTTCTATCCATGTTTGGACCAATGCTGTAATTTGGTCAGGAGTTGAGCAGCCCTGGCAGAACAGAAACTGAGCAATTTTCCATATTGCCAGGTAGAACACAGAACACTACAGCACAAACAGGCCCTTCGGCCCACAAGTTGCGCCGATCACATCAATACCTACTAAGCCATAGACCTATCTATAACCCCCAATCCCATTAGATCCCATATACTCATCCAGAAGTCTTTTAAAAGACCCCAGCGAGTTCGCCTCTACCACCAGTGACGGCAGCCAATTCCATTCACTCACCATCTTCTGAGTGAAAAACTTACCCCTAACATCTCCTCTGTACTTGCTTCCCTGCAGCTTAAATCTGTGTCCTCTCGTAGCGACCATTTCAGCCCGGGGAAATAGCCTCTGAGAATCCACCCTTTCTATTCCTGTCAACATCTTATAAACCTCTATCAGGTCGCCTCTCAACCTTCGTCTCTCCAGGGAGAAGAGTCCCAGCTCCCTCAAACTATCTTCATAAGGCATGCCTCCCAATCCAGGCAACATCCTTGTAAATCTCCTCTGCACCCTTTCAATAGCTTCCACGTCCTTCCTATAGTGAGGCGACCAGAACCGCGCACAGTACTCCCAAGTGGGGTCTGACAAGGGTCATATAAAGATGCCAGTTTTGTCACTGTACTGGAACGGATTGGCTAAGAACAAAGAAAATTACAGGAACAGGTCCTTCGGCCTCCAAGCCTGCAGTGACCATGCTGTCTGACTGAACTAAAACCCCCTCCCCTTCTGAGGACCATATCTCTCTATTTGCATCCTATTGATGTATTTTTCCTGACGCCCCTTAAAACTCACTATCGTATCTGCTTCCATTACCTCCCTCCCTCAGCAGCGAGTTCCAGGAACCCACCACCCTCTGTGTAAAAAAGATTTGCCTCGTACATCTCCTTTAAACCTCGCCCCTCGCAGCTTAAACCTATTCCCCCTAGTAATTGATGCTTCCACACTGGGAAAAAGCTTCTGACTGTCCACTCTGTCCGTACCCCTCATAATCTTGTAGACTTCAATCAGGTCACCCCTTAACCTCCGTTGTTCCAGTGACAACAAACAAGTTTCTGCAGCTTCTCCCCATAGTTAATGCTCTCCATACCAGGCAACACCCTGGTAAATCTTTTCTGTACCCTCTCCAAAGCCTCCACATCTTCTGGTAGTGTGGCGACCAGAGTTGGAATATAGTGTTCAACTCTGGAATATAGTGCACTTGGAATATAGTGTTCAAGTGCGGCCTAACTAAAGTTCTATAAGCGTGCAACTAGTTCTGGATTACAAGTCGCCATGCTATTTCCTGAATGGGGTCCAGAATCTTTTCAGTACCCAGTGCCTTCAGCACTGATTTTGTTATCAACAGTTTGTTCTGGTTTTGGAAGCATGCCATGTCTGCTGCCTGTTCTTGGGGCTTATTTGGGCTTGTACTCAAGTTTCTGGCTTCTGTCAGCCAAACAAAGTCTTAACAAGTGAATCCACTCTCTATTAGCTTAAAGAACTCCTGTAGCACTTCTATACCTTCGCTGATTCTAAAATACCCAGTTAATAGTGTGTGTTGTGTTGTTCTGCCACACTTTTATTTGACATCTCTAGTCTTTCTGCAGATTCATGCTCACCCTACCACAGCTCAGTGGCAGTAATGACCTTGGTGTGTGATATTTAACATGATTGCAAACTCTGTAACCTGGTGAATAGACAGTTCTGAGGGATTTCTTGTAGGCTGGATCAGCACATTACACACAATGTTGTTTTTCTTTAATGATATAAAGTAATTAAAAAATGTGAAAGAGAGAGTATATATAGTCTTTGTTTTAATTTTAGGACCAGCTAGGGGGAACTGCAGAGATTTCTACCAGTTCTGTACATTTCTGTGCTGCTTATTGTTTTGTTTCATTTTATCAATAAAAGATTTTCCCCTTTTTTTCCGTGAGTTGCTGACTCTTGCTGGGACATGTTGTATGAGCAAGGAGCACCTATTAACTTCTGTTGACGAGTTGTTCAGTGGTGATTAATTGAGTTATCAAATATAACAGCGCAGTAAGTCATTGCACCAAGACTGTGCATGTTATGGTCCAGATGAACCGCCTTCTAATACTACTAGTCCCCAAATCTATCTGTAGTACTTTTCAAGTAATTAGTGGCAGCTTGAGCAGAGAAGTTCTCATTCGATGCTTTTATGATTTTCTTAAGTGTGTACCCTCTAACAAAATAACCTTTCATTATCTAGCTCATTAGTAACCTTTAATGATATTGATAATCCCTCTAAGCTTTTCTGCTCCTGTGAAAGAGAAATCCAGCTGTGGAAGTCTTTTTTCAGAAATGTTAATGTCACACTAGCAGCAACAACCTTGTCAACTTGTACATTTCCATTGCTCTTGTACCCCTTTCTCTCACTGAATGCCCCAAACTGCACGCAATGCTCTCAATTGGGCAGAATGTCTTGCTTGACTTCAACATTGCATCATTGCTTTCGTATTGTATAGATTAGCACAGATGCAGAAGCAGAGGTTTGCCTTTTGCAGGGGTTTATTTGCTTGTGCTGCCATAGTCAGTGATGAGTGCTCTTCCAGAATATTTGGAACATTAACTCTAATTAAGTATGCATTTTGCTGGAGGGCGCACTTGTCAATTGTAGCACCTCAGCTGCTGCTGTGCTACAGATGACTTAACCAACTAGCTCAGATTGGGCATCAACCATGGTGCTTTCCTGGCCTGTATGGATCAGTTGATACGTGCTTTTACTGAGCTGTTGGGAATCTCCTCTAGCACAGACGGTATTGAAGTTGGAACTTGATCTGTCTAACTGAAGTGCTTCATTTGCTACATGTTAACTTGTAAAGATTCTGAGAGTGTAACTGGTAAATCTATTTTACTGGAAATGGATCCATAATCTGCCACATTAGTGTGGAGCATCGATTTGGGTGTTATTTGTTGGTCAACTCCCATGTAACCCTCCACGAAATTAACATGGCATGTACATGTGAACCTCCATTCTCTCTCATTCTTTCATGGGATGTGGGTGCCAGCATTTGTTGTCCGTCCCTAAATGCCCTTGAACTGAGTGTCTTGCTAGATCATTTCAGAGGGCAGTTGAGAGTCAGCCACATTGTTGTGGGTCTGGAGTACATGGAGGCCAGACCAATAAGACGTAGCTGATTTCCTTCCCTTAAAGGACATTCGGGACCAGGAGAGTTTTTTTACAATAATCAATGATAGTTTCATGCTCACTGTTACTGAGACTAGCTTTCAATTCCAGATTTTTAAAATGAATTTAATTTAAATTCCACCAAGTGCCATGGTGATTTGAATTCATATCCCCAGAGTAATACCACTCCAGTGATATTAACCCTGTTTCCCCTGTAGTTTGTGCAGTCAGTCAAGTTGTACGGGATATTTATGACAGTCAAATCCAGTTCTTTTCCCTCTGGTATCCAGCAAAAACAGTTTAGTGAATGTTTTTACAAAGCAGGATTATGTCAGCTTTCATATAGAACTAGAGAGGTGGTGCTCGACAGACTGGAGGGGCTGATTGTGGACAAGTCCCCAGGACCGGATGGAATGCATCCGAGGGTTCTGAAAGAAATGGCGGAGGTGATAGTGGATGCCTTGGTGGTTATTTTCCAGACGTCGCTGGATTCCGGGGAAGTGCCGGAAGATTGGAAAACGGCTAATGTTACGCCGTTGTTTAAGAAGGGTGCCAGGCAAAAGGCGGGGAATTATAGGCCGGTTAGTTTAACGTCTGTGGTAGGTAAAATGTTAGAATCCATCATTAAGCAGGAAATTGCGAGGCATCTTGAAGGGAATTGCTTGATAGGGCGGACGCAACACGGTTTCATTAAAGGGAAGTCGTGTCTGACAAATTTACTGGAGTTCTATGAGGATGTGTCTAGGGCAGTGGATAGAGGAGAGCCGGTGGATGTGGTCTTTCTGGATTTTCAGAAGGCGTTTGACAAGGTACCTCACAAGAGGTTATTGCAGAAGGTCAGGGGACATGGAGTTGGGGGTAGGGTGTTAGAGTGGATAGAGGATTGGTTGTCAAATAGGAGGCAGAGAGTGGGGGTCAATGGGTGCTATTCGGATTGGCGGATGGTGACTAGTGGGGTGCCCCAGGGGTCGGTGCTGGGGCCTCAGCTATTTACCATTTATATCGATGATCTGGAGGAGGGAACCGAGTGCAGGGTGTCGAAATTTGCTGATGACACCAAGATTGGGGGAACGGCAAATTGTGCGGAGGGTGTGGAGAGTCTGCAGAAGGATCTAGATAGGCTGGGCGAATGGGCCAGGAAATGGCAAATGGAATTTAATGTTGGCAAGTGTGAGGTGGTCCACTTTGGTAGGAAGAATGGTAGGAAGGACTATTACTTACGTGGCGAAAAACTGCAGCAGGCGATGGTGCAGAGGGACCTCGGGGTCCTTGTGCATGAATCGCAAAAACCCAGCTTGCAGGTGCAGCAGGTGGTCAGGAAGGCGAATGGGATGCTGGCCTTCATAGCGAGGGGGATTGAATATAAAAGTAGGGAGGTCTTGCTGCAGCTGTATAGGGCATTGGTGAGGCCGCAGCTGGAGTACTGTGTGCAGTTTTGGGCGCCGCACCTGCGCAAGGATATTTTGGCCCTGGAGGGAGTGCAGAGGAGGTTTACTAGGCTGATACCGGAGTTGAGGGGATTGAGCTATGAGGAGAGGCTGAATAAACTAGGCTTGTACTCGTTAGAGTTTAGAAGAATGAGGGGAGATCTCATTGAGACGTATAAGATGATGAATGGGATGGATAGGATAGAGGTGGAGAGACTCTTCCCGCTCAAAAAAGACAGTAGGACTAGGGGGCACAGCCTCAAGATAAAGGGGAGGCGGTTTAGAACGGAGTTGAGGAGGAACTTCTTCACTCAAAGGGTGGTGAATCTCTGGAATTCTCTGCCCGTTGAAGTGGTGGAGGCTGCCTCGCTAAATATTTTTAAGAAGCGGGTTGATGGGTTTTTGATAAGAGAAGGGATTAAGGGTTATGGGGAGAGGGCGGGAAAGTGGAACTGAGCCACGACAGATCAGCCATGATCTTATTGAATGGCGGGGCAGGCTCGAAGGGCTAGATGGCCTACTCCTGCTCCTATTTCTTATGTTCTTATGTAAAGTCAGTCAGAACCATAAATGAAATATACAGCACCAAAACAGGTTATTCGGCCCAACTAGTCTGTGCCGATTTTTATACTCTATGCAGGTGTCCTCCATCTACCTCCTGTTAGCCTTTCAGCATACTTTCTTATTCCCTTCATTCTTATGTGATCATCAGGTTTCCTTTTGAAAGCAATAACTTGATAACAAATTCCACTTTTTGAATAAATACATTCTCCTTTTTTTTTAACCTCTTTTTGGACAGAAAGAAACTATTTTCTCCCTTTGTGATTAATTGCCTCGTTGGCAAGAATTCATTGTGTGTGAATAGTGGGTGCGGATAATGAGTAGCATTTTGTGGTATTCCAAAATTTAACATCAATAGTGAGTCCCTGCATAGGAAAACTCTGAAACAATCAAGGTAGATTTACGGAGAAGGTCGATGATGGAATTTCCTTATGGAATAGTTTATTTAGACTTTCAAAACCTTGCATAAAGTTCTGCGTGAAAGATTTTTAATTAAAAAGGTAACCATGGAAATCAAGGTTAGAGCTTGATACCTGATTAAAAGTTAGTTTGAAGATTGGAAACAGACTTTGTTGGTGAGAGATGAGAAGCATGGGCAGGGGAAATGTTAAGTGGATTACTGCAGTAAACACTTAGTGTTGTTTTTACACTGTACAAATGAGCTGCATGCGGAAAGTAATAATAGGCTTGTCAAAATTGTAGCACTAAAGTGGGAGGAACAGTGGAAATAGAGGCTGCAGTTAATAATTTGCAGAAGGATTTGTGCAAGTGGGGAGACCAGTGACGTGGAATTGAATGCTGACAAACAAAAATTAAATTGTACATTTGTGAAAGAAAAAAGTACCTAACTGTGAACATACAACAACTCAGTGAGGGTTAGCCAGAGAATAACTGATGAAGGAATGGGTCTGTGAATAACAATTGTTGATTTTTGAGAGAGAGAGATAGACTTTAGTATCATTTGTTTAACTGTGACTACTCTTGGAATTATGGCTCTTGACAGAAAGTTAGTATCATTGATTTAAAGTTACCACATTATTAATCCTCCCAGAATGTTGGAATAAGTGTTAAAAGTGGCTTCCATTTTAAAATTATCCCCCTTGTTTGCAAATCCGTTTATGGTCTTGCACTTCCCTATATCTGATTTACAACCCTGAAGAGACCTTTGCTGTGCTCCAAGTCTGCTCTTTTGCACGATGCTTATTGATAGCAGCTGTGCCTTCAGCTGTCATGCCTGAAACCTTGCTACCTCTACTTAAGGATCTCATTAAAATCTCTGACCAAGCTTTTAACCAATGTCTCCTTATGTAGATCATAAAAATGTAAGAAATAGGAGTCGGGTTGGATCATAAGGCCACAAGACACCATTTAGTAAGATAATGATTGAACTTGTATATCAACTCCACTTTCCCCCTCTATTCTTTCATCACCATAGTTCCCCAAAACCTATCAATTTCTGTCTTGAATATATTCAACAAATGTGACTTCACACCCCTCTGGGGTTGAAAATTGTAACAATTCATAGCGCTGAGTGAATAAACATCTCCTCATCTCAGTCCTCAACAGCAGACCCCTTGTCCCGAGATTCCAGCTCCAATTTTTAAACATTCCAGTCAGGGGAAGCAGCCAGTGAACTGTGTTGTCCAATGTTGCTGGACAACACTGCTATGGGATTGTTTACTACATGGAAGCAACTATATAAATGCGAATTGTTTGTTTAAATGTTAGCAAATACATTTGTCCCTAAGTCTCCTTGACAAATTCATGTACCGTCACATTTCTCATGCAAAGTTTATGAAGATAGAACATTGAAACATGACTAGTTTTAGTGGCCCAGAGCAATTTTGCACTCTTTGCACCCTGCACATTAAGCTTAGCTGTCCCCCTGGGAGATTATTTGTTTCTGTGATGTCTGCTCAGTGTAATAACATTTCTTAGCTAATTTCTTCAGTGTGTTAATAATTAGGTTTCTTTCATTCTTAGAAACCTTGTTAAAATGGGCAAGCTTGTAAAGAGCTTTAAGTGAGAGATAAACCTATGTTTAGCGAGGACAGAGATCACCACCTTGTACATCAAACTATCAGAGCTCGGGTGGTGCACTTGATTCATTTTGACCGGCTGGTGATGGTGTTTGGTGAGGGTGGGGTGCAAAATCTCAGAGGAATTTCTGCAAGTCACTTTTCAAAATTAGTCTGGGTTTTAATGTTTTTTGCCTCTCCTAGAACATTATATAGTTTGAGGTGGCTGGAATTTATATGTTTCATGATGAAGAAGGCATTGTTTGGGTGGCACAGTGGTAAGCACTGCTGCCTCACAGCACCAGGAACCAAGGCTCAATTCTGGCCTCTGGTGACTGTGTGGAGTTTGCACGTTCTCCCCGTGTCTGTGTGGGTTTCCTCCAGGTGCTCCAGTTACTTCCCACATTCCAAAGATGTGTGGATTAGGTGGATTGGCCCTACTAAATTTCCCTTTAGTGTTAGGGGACTTATGATTCTATGACTATTACATAATGAAGGTTGCATGTGACCAGAGTGTCTCCTGTTGTCCGTCATTGTTGTTATGTGAATTGGCACTTTGCCATTGGACCCCTTGAGTCAACACACCATGTAATAAATCAGTGCAAAAGCAGACTTCTGTTGCTAACATTGGCCTTTTGTTAGTTGCAGTGGAACGGAGCGGAGTGAGACACTGCTACACCGGCTCAAGGCAAAACCTCTACATAGACAAAACAACAAAGGTCATTTGCCAGGGTTTTACTGGGAAACAGGTGCGTCTTATTTGCATGTCATTCGTTTAAAATCAGTGTTTAACTTGTCAGCTTTTATGTCTCAGTTTTGACACTTGGCATGTGAGTTTGTCATATCTTTGGCCCATCAGCCCAGAGTATTGGTATTTTCACAATGGTGAGCTGTCATAGGCTTTAAGACAAATCAGTGGATTTTAAACCTAGTTTTTTTTGTGTCTGGGGACGTGGGTTCAAATCCTACCACGAAAGTTGGATATATTAATTAATTAATCTGAAATAGAAAACTTGTCTCAGTAATTGTTATAACAACCCATTTGGTCACTGATGTCCTTTAGGAAATTAAATCTGCCGTCTTTACCTGATGTGGCCAACGTGTGACCCCAGAGCCACAGTAAAATGATTGACTCTAAACTACCCTCTGAAATGTCCTGGAAGGCACTCAATTCAAGGGCAGCAAATGCTGGACTTACGACTGAGAACTACATCTCATGAAAGAGTAAAGAAAAATTAGGCTGGGGATTGTCCCTGAAGCATTTCATAGAATCCCTACAGTACAGAAGGAGGCCATTCAACCCATCGAGTCTGCCCTGACCACAATTCCACCCAGACCCTATTCCCGTAACCCTGTATATTTACCCTTCCAATCCCCCTGACAGTAGGGTCAATTTAGCATGGCCAATCCACCTAACCCGCACATCTTTAGAATGTGGGAGGAAACCAGAGCACTCGGAGGAAACCCATGCAGACACAGGGAGAATGTGCAAACTCCAAACAGACAGTCGCCTGAGATCAGAATTGAACCCGGGTCCCTGGCAATGTGAGGCTGTAGTGCTAATAACCACTGTGCCACTGTACTGCCCAGTTCAGAGTGACATTTGGCAATCCTTTAACAACTGAGCCAATATCTGTAGCTATGTTGACCTCTAGATGATGGGGAAAAGAATTGTGTAAATGACAGGGAACTCCTAATTTGTATGGAAATGCTTAGGCGAGGTGTTTCTGAGGCCTTTACAGTGTGAAGTGTTACAATTTACACTGTAACAAAAAAGTCAATAATATTGATATATTAAAATGATTCTGTCCTTTTCACGTTGAAGGTGTGTGCATCTAAAGCAGTTGCAGATCTTATTTTTCTCATATCATCTTTGCCCAATCCCACTTTGAATGAGTTACCACACGTTCGGCACCCTCTTTGTAATTGAATGTGAAATGGCTGTACACCCTCCCTCTTCCAGGAGTGAAAACATGAACATTCAAGTAACGAGGCTTGCCCATTGCTCTTTGAGTCTGCTGATGCTTGTGGCGGTGGTTCGCCCAGGCTAGGATAGAATCAAGGGTAGCCGATGAGGTTAAACTGAGGTGTCACCTGATGCAATTTTTCAAGACCATCTTGGCTTTTTGGCTAAGATGAAGTGTCAGATCTACCCCAGATGGGGTGCGATGCGTCATCTCGTCAGCTTGCATCTTGTTTGTCCCTTTCGTGGGGACCATGTTCATAAAATATAGGAGCAGAATTAAGCCGTTGGCCCTTCGAGCCTGCTCTGCCATTCGATCATGGCTGATATTCTCCTCATCCCCATTATCCTGCCTTCTCCCCATATATCTTCAACCCATTACCAATTAAAAATCTATCTAACTTCTTAAATTTACTCACTGTCCCAGCATCCATTGCACTTTGGGTAACGAATTCCACAGATTCACAACCCTTTGAGAGAAGTAGTTTCACCTCAACTCTTTTAAATTTAAACCTCTTATCCTAAGACTATGAGTTTGATAAGGTGCCTCAGTGTTTGATAAGGTGCCACACAAAAGGTTGCTTCAGAAGGTTAGGGGGCATGGAGTTGGGGGTAAGGTGTTAGAGTGGATAGAGGATTGGTTGTCTAATAGGAGGCAGAGAGTTGGTATCAATAGGTGCTATTCTGATTGGCGGTTGGTGACTAGTGGAGTGCCGTGGGGATCGGTGCTGGGGCCTCAGCTATTTACCATTTATATAGATGATCTGGAGGAGGGGGCTGAGTGTAGGGTGACGAAATTTGCTGATGACACAAAGATGAGTGGAAAAGCAAATTGTGCGGAGGGTGTGGAAAGTCTGCAGAGGGATCTGGATAGGCTGAGCGAGTGGGCGAGGACCTGGCAGATGGAGTACAATGTTAGCAAGTGTGAGGTTATGCACTTTGGCAGAAATAATAATAGGAGGGATTACTATTTAAAGGATGAAAAGCTGCAGCATGCTACGGTGCAGAGGGACCTGGGGGTCCTTGTGCATGAGTCTCAAAAACCCAGTCTGCAGGTGCAGCAGGTGACCAAGAAGGCGAATGGGATGCTGGCCTTTATAGCGAGGGGGATAGAATATAAAAGCAGGGAGGTCTTGCTGCAGCTGTACAGGACGCTGGTGAGGCCACAGCTGGAGTACTGTGTGCAGCTTTGGTCGCCGCACTTGCTCAAGGATATTTTGGCCTTGGAGGGCGTGTAGAGGAGGTTCACTAGGCTGATACCGGAGATGAGGGGATTAGACTATGAAGAGAGACTAAATAGACTGGGTCTGTACTCGTTGGAATTTAGAAGGATGAGGGGGATCTTATAGAGACGTATAAGATAATGAAAGGGATGGATAGGGTAGAGGTAGAGAGATTCTTCCTGCTCAGAAAGGCCAGCAGGACTAGAGGGCACAGCCTCAAAATAAGGAGGGAGCAGTTTAGAACGGAGTTGAGGAGGAACTTCTTCACTCAAAGGGTGGTGAATCTCTGGAATTCTCTGCCCGTTGATGTGGTGGAGGCTACCTCACTAAATGTATTTAAGACACGGGTAGATAGGTTTTTGATAGACAAGGGAATTAAGGGTTATGGGGAGAAAGCGGGAAAGTGGAACTGATCCACTTCAGATCAGCCATGATCTTATTGAATGGCAGGGCAGGCTAGATGGCCTACTCCTGCTCCTATTTCTTATGTTCTTATGAGCTCTAATCCTAGAATGCCTCACAAGAGGAAGCATCCGCTCCATATCTAATTTATCCATATTCTTTATCATTTTGTATACCTCAGTTTGATTTCCCTTCATTTTTCTAAATTCCAGAGAGTAGAGGTCTAAATTGTTCAATCTCTCTTCATATGACAAACCCCTCATCTCAGAATCAATCGAGTGAATTGTATTCAGTTTGAATTTGGGTTTTTTTTGGATTTTAAATGGCTGTTCCCAGTTTTATACAACAGACAATTATCTTCTGTAACAAACTGTACAGATACTTTTAATTATTGATCTTTGGTTACTGTGTATGCCAATGGAACACTGCTGAAGGAAATAGACTTAGGGTTAAGAGGCTTACCCCACCTACTTGTAAAACTCTGAAAGAATAAAAGATTTAGATCAAACTTTAAGAGGATGACATGGATATCCATTTCATTTATACTCTGGTGTGTTCAATCTGTAAGATGATAAATCTCTATCCAGCTTAGTTATTATCTTTTCATATATTGCCTTTAAGATATTTATTATCAGTTACATTTTATTATTCTGATTAGAGCGTTGGTTTAGAGTTTTAAAAAAAACTTCAAATAGTTGAATAATAAATATTCCCTGAGCTGTTTATTCCTCATTCTTTTAACGTCAGCCATTTAATGCCTCCCTGTGCTGTATATTATCTTGAGAATTGGCTGGTTAACAGGCTCTTTCTTGCTGTGTTGTTCGAGCAGTGCTTTGAAACTAAATTACTTTTGTTGTATTCTTGTTTTTTTTATGGGAAGCTCTGTTTTATTTTACATCCTAATTGTTATTGTGACACACTCACACAAATACTAGGCTTGGTGCCTTGACGGTTAGCTGTAGCTTTTGCAAAGCTCTGATAATCCTGTTTTGAAAGTAGAAAAGGACGCTCACATTCCCAGTTTTAATTGCAATATGCTCTGCTCCACCCAGTCTGTTCTGAGTTAGTTGATACTTGCCCAGGGATCAGTTAGAAACATAGAAACTAGAAGCATGAGTAGGCCATTTGGCCCCTCAAACCAGCTCTACCATTCAATAAGATCATGGCTGATCTTTTTGTGGACTCAGCTTCACTTACCCACCTGTTCATCATAACCCCTCATTCCTTTAATGTTCAAAAATTTATTGTTCCTTGAAAAACATTCAATGAGGTAGCCTCAACTGTTTCACTGGTCAGGGAATTCCACAAATTCACAACCCTTTGTGTGAAAAAGTTCCTCCTCAACTCAGTCCTAAATCTGCTTCCTCTTATTTTGCGGCCATGTCCCCTAGTTTTAGTTTCACCCGCCAGTGGAAACAACTTCCCTGCCTCTATCTTATCTATTCCCTTCATAATTTTATATGTTTCTATAAGATCGCTCCTCATTCTTCTGAATTCCAATGAGTATAGCCCCAGTCTATTCAGTCTCTCCTCATAAGCCAACCCTCTCAACTCTGGAATCAACCTAGTGAATCTCCTTTGCACCCCCTCCAGTGCTAGTATATCCTTTCTCAAGTGAGGAGACCAAAACTGTACACAGTACTCCAGGCCACACCTCCCCTCACCAGCACCTTCTGCAACATAACATGACTATTTTTAAACTCCATCCCTCTAGCAATGAAGGACAAAATTCCATTTGCCTTCTTAATTACCTGCTGCACCTGCAAATCAACTCCTTGAGATTCCTGCACAAGGACACCCAGGCCCGTCTGCAGAGCAGCATGCTACAATTTTTTTACCATTTAAAAGTCCGTTTTGCTGTTATTCCTACTAAAATGAATGACCTTGCATTTACCAATATTGTACTCCATCTGCCAGACCCTCGCCCACTCACTTAAATATTTATATACCTTTGCAGACTTCCAGCATCCTCTGCACACTTTGCTCTGCCACCCATCTTAGTGTCATCTGCGATTTTGACACACTACACTCGGTCCCCAATTCCAAATCTTCTACGTAAGTTGTAAACAACTGTGGCCCCAATACTGATCCCTGAGGCACACCACTAGTCACTGATTGCCAACCAGAAAAACACCCATTTACTCCTACTCTTTGGTTTCTGTTCATTAACCAATCCTTGATCCATGCTGACACATCACCCGTAGTAACGCTGTGCACTTTTATGTTATGTAGTAGTCTTTGGTGCGACACCTTGTCAAATGCCTTCGGAAATCTAGATACACCACATCCACAGGTTCCCCATTGTCCACTGCATACATAATGTTCTCAAAGAATTCCATCAAATTAGTCAAACATGATCTTCCCTTCATGACCCCATGCTGTGTCTTACCAATGGGACAATTTATATCCAGATGTCTCGCTATTTCTTCCTTGATGATAGATTCAAGCATTTTCCGTACTACAGAAGTTAAGCTAACTGGCCTATGGTTACCTGCCTTTTGTCTACCTTTTTTAAACAATGGCGTCACATTTGCTGTTTTCCAGTCTGCAGGAACCACCCCAGAGTCCAGCGAATTTTGGTAAATTACCACTAGTGCATTTGCTATTTCTCCCGCCATCTTTTAGTACCCTGGGATGCATTCCATCAGGACCAGGAGACTTGTCTACCTTTAGCCCCCGTTAACTTGCCCAACATTACCTCTTTTGTGATAATAGTTTCTAGGTTCTTACCTGCCATAGCCGCCTTCATCAATTCCATGTTACCAATTTTTGGCATGTTATTTGTGCCTTCCACTGTGAAGACCGACACAAAATAGCTGTTGGATGCTTCAGCCATGTTTTCATTTCCAGTTATTACATCCCCCTTCTCATCCTCGTTGGACATGGACTTTTTTTTAAAGTTTGGGACTTGTTGGGCCTGAAGAGCCGCTTTTCACAACAGTATTCTGTGATTGTGTGATTCAGTCGAGGATGTTTGAATGTTAATTTGATAACTTTTTTCTTCTCTTTCATTTACTGCATATTCCAGGGAACGTTCCACAGCCAGCAAGCTTTGGAATATGGCACTAATCTAGTAGGTGGAGTGTCACCGGGGAAAGGGGGTAAAAGCCACTTGAATTTACCTGTATTCAACTCCGTTAAAGAGGTAAATGCAGCCAGTTTAATGCTTTCAGTGTGACTACTCACCAAATAGAATCCTTCCATGTTTTAACAGATGTAACAAAACAAAATGTACAAACGTAAAAGTGTGAGTAGACATTTGTAATGTGTAGCAAATTTCTCCAAGCAAATAATTTCTGCAATTTAACCATGATGAATTGCTCAAAAAAAATGGAACCAGCAGCAAGTCCTGAGCTTTCTAACAAGTTCAGAATTCATCTTGAACTGCTTTTAGAATATACCTGTGATTACCTCATTGCCTCCTCAATCTCTAAACAGACAATGGAGTGTTTCCAATAACTCACTAGTTTTCTAAATTAAACTTCATCCCAGGATGACCAACTCGGTGGGGAAGTAAATGAGGGATACTTCAATGGTGGAGTTGCTGACAGGTGAGACCATTGACTGGGGGAGCTGGTGTGACCATTGCAAGTGCAAAATTTTTATCTTGTGACCTACCTCTTTAACCCTGCCATTGCTGTGCAGTTAGCACTCAAAGCTCCACACTGCACCCCAAAAGAAAAATGTGCACACACCTCTGCCCAATTAATCTGACAGACTCAAAAGCCCCTCTCCCCAAGCCCCCCTTATTCTTGCTCACTCAGAAGTTCATTTTTTAAGTGCCCCACACTAAATTAGCCGAACAGAACCCCTCTGTCACCCATCCCTCATTTGTTGTATTTCCTTTGTGGGTCTACTGACTTGCCGGAACCAACCAACCCCAGTCATGTCCAGACACTCCTTCCCACCGACTGGGATTTGCAGGGAATCCTGGCCCTGGACTTTGCATCCACCACGACCCCCTCCTCCCACCCCATTGCCCCTCACTTGTGCCTGTCAACAGCTGGATCCCCTCTACCTGAATTCCTGACCGCAACTTCACTTGGCCTGTACCTTTACTTCCCCGCCCACCCAGTTCGAGCCGTCTCCCATCTTTGGATTCTCACCTTAAGTACTCTACAGCAAGAAAATATACGGCAAGTCCCAGTACCAATATTCTGCTCCAGTGTCCCTCCAGTATGCTCCTTGTTCCTCCTTGACTCCAATCCAACTCCAGGCAGGCATTGGCTGACACCTGACACCACAGCAGTGCATGTGCAATGAGCACCAAGACTAGAAGAGTACCATGAAATATAGAACAATGGCCTGAGGAAATGCTATGGGATGTAAAACAATTGGGCAAAGAGTGGATGATCTTGTGAAATAGTTGATCACCCTGTTTTAGATGCTGATGCCACAGACAAAATGGCAAATATTGTGATGGAAGCCAATTTGCCTCTGTGAATGACATGAAGTTGCGTTCGAAACTAAATTGTCTATCTTGCACCATTAATCAATGATTGTCAAACAGCCTTGGTTTGATTACAGTAGCAACCATTTTGCACTGAAACCTAGTGCCTCCTGATAGATTTACATGTTAAAGATGTGCCAGCAATAAAATTGCATTTTTATAGCATCTTTAACATTGAATTAGATAAAAGCACTGTACAAAGATGATGAACCCAAGTATCGGGAAAAGGTTAATGGGCATCGAAGAAGGAAATACTAAGAAGGTGGCCAAAACCTTGGTTGAAGAGGTGCATTTTAGGGTGGGCCTTAAATGAAAAGAAGAAATTTGACAGGTTGAACAGGAAATTTTAGAACATTTGGGCCTAAGTAACTGAAAGGAATAATGGTAGGAAGGACTATTACTTACGTGGCAAAAAGCAGCAGCAGGCGACGGTGCAGAGGGACCTCGGGGTCCTTGTGCATGAGTCGCAAAAACCCAGCCTGCAGGTGCAGCAGGTGGTCAGGAAGGCAAATGGGATGCTGGCCTTCATAGCGAGGGGGATTGAATATAAAAGTAGGGAGGTCTTGCTGCAGCAGTATAGGGCACTCGTGAGGCCGCAGCTGAAGTACTGTGTGCAGTTTTGGTCGCCGCACTTACGCAAGGATATTTTGGCCTTGGAGGGAGTGCAGAGGAGGTTTACTAGGCTGATACCGGAGTTGAGGGGGTTGAACTATGAGGAGAGGCTGAATAAACTAGGCTTGTACTCGTTAGAGTTTAGAAGAATGAGGGGAGATCTCATTGAGACATATAAGATGATGAATGGGATGGATAGGATAGAGGTGGAGAGGCTCTTCCCGCTCAGAAAGGACAGTAGGACTAGAGGGCACAGCCTCAAGATAAAGGGGGGGCGGTTTAGAACGGAGTTGAGGAGGAACTTCTTCACTCAAAGGGTGGTGAACGTCTGGAATTCTCTGCCCGTTGAAGTGGTGGAGGCTGCCTCGCTAAATATTTTTAAGACGCGGGTTGATAGGTTTTTGATAGGCAAGGGGATTAAGGGTTATGGGGAGAGGGCGGGAATGTGGAGCTGAGACACGACAGATCAGCCATGATCTTATTGAATGGCGGGGCAGGCTCGAAGGGCTAGATGGCCTACTCCTGCTCCCATTTCTTATGTTCTTAAGGCACATCTAATGTAGTGGGGCAAAGGCAGGGGAGATGGGCAAAAGGCCAAAATCAGAAATGAAGCGTTCTTGGAAGAGAAGGAAGAAGATTGTAATGCTGGTGGAATTTAGTGAAAGGAAGGGGTTTAGCCACAAAAATTGTTAAGGCCCAGTCCAGTAGCTTCAAGGTGTTTTGTGAAGTTATCTTAGACCCTAATATTTTACATTTGATTTTGGGATTGGTGAGCATAAGATGTTTCACTCCAGGTATGATTCAGGTGACCCGCTAGGAAGCTTTTATCCCACAAAGTTTATTTAAGAACACATTTAGAATATCATAGAAATAATTAGCATAACTGTTACCAATTACAAAAATTACCTTAAACATAGCACAGTATAACCCAGCTAGCTACCTCTGTTGTTCCAAGATAAAGCAGTATCCCACAAACGTACATCCTTTATCAGATTTAGTTAGCACAAAAACAAGAATGCTCACGTGATGCTGTGTTTTCAGCTTTGTAACACAGAAATGCAACCCATATATCTCTTACAGGCACAGTATCATCACAAAATAGTGTTCTGAGGCAGAGGCTTTGAAGTACCAAGGTGGGCAGAAGCGATTGTGAGTGAATCTTGGCGAGGAACAGGTTACGTGCAGTAAAAGCTTTGTTTGAGCTAAGGTTCATGGAAAGCGAAGGATGGGAGACAGGTCAGGAAAATATTGAAATAGTTGAGTCTGGGTGTGGCAAAGACAATGCTGAAGGTTTTAGCAGTATGTACTTTTATGAATTTCCTTAGTCTCACCGTGGTGATTTGATTTGATTTGTTATTGTCACATGTATTAGTGTAGAGGGAAAAGTATTGTTTCATGTGCGCTATACATACAAAGCATACTGTTCGTAGAGAAAGTTTTAATAACAGTTTTGTTTTACTTGTGTGCACTTATGTATTTCCATATCTTACTTACCTTTTTACTTAATTTGCATTAAGTCGATCTTTCTCTATATCCTAGCTATGACTGTAACACCATACTCTGCACTCTCTCCTTTCCTTCTCTATGAACGGTATGCCTTATCGGTATAGTGTGCAAGAAACATTACTTTTCACTGTGTTAATACATGTGATAATAAATCAAATATATTTAATTGTGGATCATTATGCACTGAAATATTACACTGAGAAACTTGTTTTCATCGTTGTTATCCTCTACAACTATCACGTGTACTTCCCAGCTACATAGAACATTACAGCGCAGTACAGGCCCTTCGGCCCTCGATGTTGCGCCGACCAGTGGAACCAATCTAATGACCCTCTAACCTAAACTATTCCAATGTTATCCATATGCCTATCCACTGACCATTTGAATGCCCTTAAAGTTGGCGAGTCCACAACTGCTGCAGGCAGAGCATTCCACGACCTTACTACCCTCTGAGTAAAGAACCTACCTCTAACATCCGTCCTATAATTACCACCCCTTAATTTAAAGCTATGTCCCCTTGTGTTAGCCATCACCATCCGAGGTAAAAGGCTCTCACTGTCCACCCTATCCAATCCTTTGATCATCTTGTGTGCCTCAATCAGGTCACCTCGTAACCTTCTTCTCTCCAATGAAAACAACATCAAGTCCCTCAGCCTTTCCTCATAAGACCTTCCCACCATACCAGGCAACATCCTGGTAAACCTCCTCTGCACCCTTTCCAATGCCTCCACATCTTTCTTATAATGCGGCGACCAGAACTGTACGCAATACTCCAAGTGCGGCCGCACCAGAGTTTTGTACAGTTGTAACATGACCTCACAGCTCCGAAATTCAATCCCTCGACCAATAAAAACTAACACATCGTACGCCTTCTTAACAACCTTATCATCCTGGGTACCAACTTTCAGGGAGCTATGCATATGTACCCCGAGATCTCTCTGCTCGTCAACACTACTAAGAGTCCTTCCATTAGCCCTGTATTCTGTACTCCTGTTACTCTTACCAAAGTGAATCACCTCACACTTTTCCACATTAAACTCCATCTGCCACCTCTCGGCCCAGCTCTGCAGCTTATCTATGTCCCTCTGCAAACTGTAACATCCATCCTCACTGTCTACAACTCCTCCGACTTTGGTGTCATCAGCAAATTTACTAATCCATCCTTCTACACCTTCATCTAGGTCATTTATAAAAATGACAAACAGCAGTGGCCCCAAAACAGATCCTTGAGGTACACCACTTGTAACTGAACTCCAGGTTGAGTATTTCCCATCAACCACCGCCCTCTGTCTTCTATCGGCTAGCCAATTCCTGATCCAAACTGCTAATCACCCTTAATCCCATGCATCTGCATTTTCTGCAATAGCCTACCATGGGGAACCTTATCAAACACTTTGCTAAAATCCATATACACCACATCAACTGCCTTACCCTTATCCACCTCTTTGGTCACCTTGTCAAAAACTCGATAAGGTTTGTGAGGCACGACCTACCCGTCACAAAACCGTTTTGACTATCCCTAATCAATTTATTTCCCTCTAGATGATTATAAATCCTATCCCTTATAATTCTTTCCAAAACTTTGCCCACAACAGAAGTAAGGCTCACTGGTCTATAATTCCCAGGATGGTCTCTACTCCCCTTCTTGAACAAGGGGACAACATTTGCTATCCTCCAGTCTTCTGGCACTATACCTGAAGCCAATGACGACATGAAGGTCAAAGCCAAAGGCTCTGCAATCTCCTCCCTAGCCTCCCCGAGAATCCTAGGGTAAATCCCATCTGGCCCAGGGGACTTATCTATTTTCACACTCTCAAGAATTGCCAACACCACCACCTTATGTACCTCAATCCCGTCTAGTCTACTGCCTGGTGTCGCAGTATTCTCCTCGACTACACTGACTTTTTCCTGCGTGAATACTGACGAAAAATACTCATCAGTGCCTCTCCTATCTCTTCAGGCTCCATGCACAACTTCCCACTGCTGTCTCTGACTGGCCCTAATCTTGCCCTAACCAATCTTTTATTCTTGACATACCTGTAGAAAGCTTTAGGATTTTCCTTGATCCTATCTGCCAAAGTCTTCTCATGTCCTCTTCTAGCTCTTAATTCTCTCTTTAGCTCCTTCCTGGCTAATTTATAACTCTCCAGTGCCCTAACTGAGCCTTCACGCCTCATCTTTACATAAACCTCCTTCTTCCTCTTCACCAGAGATTCAACTTCCTTAGTACACCACGGTTCGCTTGCTCGACCACTTCCTCCCTGCCTGACAGGCACATATTTATCAAGGACTCGCAGTAGCTGCTCCTTGAATAAGCTCCACATTTCAGATGTTCCCAGCCCCTGCAATTTCCTACTCCACCCTATGTATCCTAAATCTCGCTAATAGCCTCATAATTACCTTTCCCCCAGCTATAACTTCTGCCCTTCGGTATATACCTATCCCCTTCCATCACTAAGGTAAAAGTAACCGAACTGTGGTCACTATCACCAAAGCGCTCACCTACTTCCAAGTCTAACACCTGGTCTGGTTCATTACCCAGTACCAAATCCAATGTAGCCTCACCTCTTGTTGGCCTATCTACATACTGTGTCATGAAACCTTCCTGCACACATTGGACTAACTAAGGCTGAATTGTTCCTCTCATCCTTTTCTCACAAGGCTCCTATTAATAGCATGTTTGCAAATGGGAGCTCAGTATATCAGCCATCTCAAGTGAATAGCCTGTATCCTTCTGTCTGTTGCAGCGTGAGGGGAGAAAGGATTACTTACTCAAACTTTTGATAACGTTGCAAGGAATAACCTGCTCTTATGTTTGTGCTTTAAGGCCAAAGAAAGCACAGGAGCTGATGCATCTGTTATCTATGTCCCTCCCCCATTTGCTGCTGCCGCTATCTTTGAGTCGATTGATGCCGAGATCCCGCTGGTGGTCTGCATCACAGAAGGAATCCCACAGCAGGACATGGTACGGGTGAAACATCGACTTCTTCGCCAGAGTAAGACTCGCCTCATTGGCCCGAACTGCCCTGGTGTAATAAATGTAAGTGTCTTAAACTAAAATTACATAAATCATTTATTTAACTGGTACATTTTTATTAATTGCGTGTTAATGTTATTTTCAGATACTCCACCATCTTTCAAGAAAACTCTGAAGTTAGATTGAGGGGAAAGAATGTAGTGAAGTCCATTGTGAGATAAATTACAGGCACTTTCAAATCCAACGTAAATGCTTTCACAACTTAATACAGGGTAGCTTCTTATCTCCCTGTGTTTTCGGACTGTGAAGGCACTGACCCGTGTTCGGGCATGGCCCTGACATGACTTGATACAACACCAGAGTTATTATTCAACATGTATCTTGGCTGACAATTTGACCGGAAGTGCATCACAGTCAAACCAGAAGTTACCTTTGTACAAAAGTACAATACTGCACAAAATCTGAAATAAAACCAAAAAAAGCTGCATATGCTCAGCATTTGTACTGGCAGGATCTGTGGAGAGTGAAATGACATTAACGTTTCAGGTTAATGTTTCATTAAAATTGCGTTAACTGACAGACAATATAAAACTTCATCACAAGAAACAGAAGCAGGAGTGGGCCACTAGGCCCTTCAAGTCTGTTGTGCCATTCAATATAATCATGGCTGATCTATGCCAGCCTGAACTTCTTTTCTATGCCATTTCCCCATTCCTCGATCTATCAAATATTTATCCACCTCCACTTTAAATACTTCTTAGGATCCAGCCACCACTACCCTTTGGGGCAGAGAATTCTTTGCAAAAGCAGTTGAGCACAGAAAGTGGCTGATTCTATGCCTATTTTGAGCACTTGTTGAATACTGATGTCTGAGCTAAAAGGTTTGGTGAGTTGGATAGGTATCCTAGTTACTGTCTGTTCAAATTCAACAATGGCCGCTTGTGAATTTGGATTCAAAGAAGTTCCATAAATGCAGGCAATTGAGACTAGCTTAGTGGTTTTAAAAAAAAGGATGGCATGTACAAGTAGGGCCGAAGGGCTTGTTTCCATGCTGTAAATTTCTATGACTCTAAGTTGGTGATTTGTGGAGAAGTACTAGAGAAAATGATTGTAAAATTGACATTTTTAAAAACCCAACCAGTTCAGAGAAAGAAACTTGCTGCCCTGTTTGGTTTACACATGACTAGAGCCCAACAGTAGGTTGTTGACTCCTGATGCTCTGAGCAAGTAAGAAGAGGCAAAAAAAAGGCCTTGATAACATTGTTCCTAGGGGAAAAAGGAAACAACTGTAATGTGCCAAGACCAACCATGCACTGTCTCCCTGGCTGGTGCATTGTAGTAGTCTGCTGTTTAGTCAAGAATATTCAGTAGCTGATTGTCATGTATCATCTCTTGATTACCTTAGTCTGAGCAGCTAACATTGATTTTATTGTCTCTTCCTTTTTTTTGCATGTTTGTTTGCATGAAGTAAATTGTTAAAAGCTTTTATTTTGTGCATTCTCTTTGTATTTTGCTTATTTGATTATTGCGTGCAGTCTGTGACATGCCTTATTCCCTAGAATTAATTTATTCTTTTAAAGCCTGGTGAGTGTAAAATTGGAATCATGCCCGGACACATCCATATGAAAGGACGAATTGGTGAGTACTGGATACACATTGGCTTTTATCTCCTCTCAAGGATTTTTCGCATTGTGACGTGCAATAGGGACAATGTGATTAGGTATTAATCTAGAACAATGTCATGAGAGTTGAGGCAAATGGGTGCGAAGCCAAAGGAGAGGTTAAAAAGGGTGAGTGAAGATTTGATCAGTGAGACCTTAGGGGGAAAAGAAGGCTAAGGGGATATAGAGAGGCAGATGGGGTCTGAGAGAGAAAGCCACCAAGTGGGTTGCCAGAAGCTGAGGGCAGAGTCGCTGATGACGGGAATCTATAAGATGATGGGCATTGATATAATAAAGATCTTTGGGGGCATGATGTGGAGTTGGAGGTAATGAGGACCAAGAGGGGACGGACTTGGAGGGCTCTGAAAACGAGTGAAAGTATTTTGAATAAAAGTAGGAAAGTAGCGGAAAAACTCGGTGGGTCTGGTGGCATCTGTGGAGAGACAAAGTTACCGTCTCGAGTCGAATATGACTCTTCTTCGGAACTTTCTGTTTTTGTTTCAGATTTCCGGCATCTGCAGTATTTTGCTTTTATACAAGCATTTTAAATTTGGGACGTGGAGCAACTAGGAGATAAAATAGGTTAGTGAGGATGGAGGTCAATAGATAAGAGCTGCAGAATTTTCTTGGAGATTTTCCATTGAAATGTTCTCTTCACGTAATTGTATCATCTCTTGACCAGTTATTCTGCCTGAGTTCCCTAGTACAATTTGTTTCACTACTCTCTTGAAGGTTATGGACTCCTGCAGAGTCCTATTTCACCCACATCAGCAATCTTCTGGCATCTAGGTCAAGAGGCTATT
Organism: Carcharhinus amblyrhynchos; assembly: GCF_965287045.1. Lineage (NCBI taxonomy): Eukaryota > Metazoa > Chordata > Chondrichthyes > Carcharhiniformes > Carcharhinidae > Carcharhinus > Carcharhinus amblyrhynchos. The sequence continues at coordinate 17,410,453 of NC_137324.1, forward strand.
GACATGTTGAGTATTAGAATGAATCTAACACTACCGTTTTCTGGCATCCACTTATCAACACTTTCTAACAGGGGTCACTGGGTAGCGGTTAGATGGACTATATTTCTCCATTAAGTCGCATATCAAAATAAATCCTTGTTGCAATTTATTACTGTTCTCTGTCTCTAACTGGGCTGTACAGACAGGAAAGGTTTGATTTGAGGAAGGTTCAGTCAGACATTGGGGTGCTTCAAGTTGATCTCTGTGCTCCAGATGAAGTTGGGGAAATAATTGATCCAACTGTTTGCTCTGATTCCAAATGTCTGTTGCCTTTAGCTGAGGGCAGGATTGGGTTTAGGTTAAAGTGCCTGCCAGTGTTGATTAGCCTAGGTTGTGCTTAGGCTCCACTGTAAAGAATGAACACTAAATGTTGGAGGTCAGTGGAATTGCACCTCAACTAGAATCAGCACCTTCAGAAGAGGAAAGTTGAAGTTGCTTTAATGTAAGGCGTTAGCAGTGAACCAGCATAATTCAAAACCTGCATTTGTGCAATATGCCTGCATGACCTGCTGTCTTCAGGGAGCAGTTGGGAATCAGTCATATTGGTGTGGACCTGGAGTCATAATGAAAACTGCAGCTTTTAATCCTTAAGAGGGTAGTGGTGAACCAGCTGAGTTATTACAATTTGATACCTTCAACAGGTGAGATACTCCAGCCCTGCCAAAAGCCAATGGACAGTTGACTTGTTTGCCACATCCCTGCGGCAGATCAGACCAAGGTGGCACTAAAAAATCCCGGCTATAGTCTTGTTATTTGCAGATTTTTATTTCCAGATTTTTAAAACTGAATTCAAATTCTCAAACTACCAGGGTTGGATTTGAACTGAATTGTTAGCTGAAACTTCTAGGTTACGGGCCCAGTAACATGACATTCTTCCGGCATGCCTATATTTTTTTTCTGAGAATTTCTTTTCCCCCTCCCTCCCTTGTCCTGGAGGAATTATTTTCTTGCTGGTTAGGTCTTAATGGATGCAGATTACAGTCCAGTGCCTTGCACGGTTGACCGGTTACTGTCTGAGCCTTGGCAAGTTATTAAATCAGAGAGGCAGAACAGCTGAATTCCAATCCTGTCCTTGCTTTATATCCATGCGTGACTGTTTCAGACGCTGCCACCGGATAGTGAATGACAAACATCCAGGCTGGCTTGTCAAGCCTGGGAACAGCTGATTTAGTACAGATTGAGGGTGAGATGCTCTGGCCCTGCTGAAAGCCAGTGGACATTTGGCTTGCTTGCCACCGTCTCCAAAGCAGATCCCACTGTAGCGGGGCTGGAAAATCCCAGCTATGGTTTCTGTTACTCGGAGATTTTTATTTCCAGAATTTAAAGACTGAATTCAAATTCTCAAACTACCAGGGTTGGGTTTGAACTGAGGCTTTCCGATTGTTAGTTGAGGCTTTTAGGTTATGACACTCTGCAGACATTCTTGCCCCATGCGGCTCAGCATTTTGGATAAATTCATTGAGGGATGATAATTAGGATAGGCAACGCAACAGGTTTATGGCATGCTAAACCACTGTAACCACAGAACTCTTTTGATGGGGACCGTTCATATTTTCAGGGAAGAAATGTCTTTGTTTTCAGGTATTGTTTCAAGATCCGGTACACTAACGTATGAAGCAGTTCACCAGACAACACAAGTTGGCCTGGGCCAGTCTCTCTGTGTTGGTAAGTCTTGTGCTCCCATTGCCATAGTCGAGCCTGCCTTGCCTGCCACGCGTTTTGCTACAAGTGCAAAACAGTGCGGAAACAGTGCAATCATTAGCACACTCTTGTGGTGTTCCCACCATTGTGAGTACCAAAGCTGTCTTGATGCAGGTTCTGTTGTAATGTTACGGCTTGCAGAATCGTTCTGTTTTCAAGCGGATTTAGAAAAAAGTAGCAAGTCTTTCTACTGGCATAGCTGTCCCACTGCCTTCCACTGGAGTTTCTGCCAGCAACACAAGACCTGCTCATCATGAATCAGTGCTGCAGACACCACCACTAATTTATCATTTGCCACTTTTGGGTTCTCCCCCATGTCATCTACACTTTTCCTCTACAACTTTTTACAACCTTTCCTGCCCCTTGACATTCAACATTCACAGTAATAGCGATAATGCATAGCTCAAATTAATTATGCACCCAAAGCCACATTTTCCCAGTATTATTGGCAGTATTTCAAAATTTGACAGCCTTAAAAGTGTTGTGAATGAATATTTGCCACTATCTGTTTTTGTTGTGATTTAATAGCACCCACTCTAAGTTGCAGTATTTACCATAAGCTTCCAAGTGAATGAAAGTAAATCAAAAATCTAATTAAACCCATTTTAAGGTCTCACTTTAATCTCATTGTCCTGTATTTATTGTTGACCCAGTGCTGGTCCTTATCTATCTTCATGTTGGCTGGAGGTTTCCAATTCACCTAGAGACCACCATCTGATTACTGTGGCGCTTGAGTGCATGCATGTTACAGGGTACTAAAAATAGCCAAAGCAACAGAAAATAGAAGCAGCTATAGGTCATTCAGCCCTTCACACCTGCTCCACCATTATAATCATGGCTGGTCACCCAACTCAACAGCTTGATCCCACCTTTTCTCCCATATCCTTTGATTTTCTTTGCCCCAAGAGCTATATCCAACTTTTTCTTGGAAACATACAATGTTTTGGCCTCAGCTGCTTTTTGTGGTAGTGATTTCCACAGGCTCACTTCTCTCTGGGTTTTTGGCTGATTGTTGTGCCATTCAGGAGTGCGCCAGTCTGTTGGAATGATCATTACTGCTCTGAATTCCTTGTCAAGGTAGTTTCTTCCCTACAATTCCCCCAGCCTTGGGCAAAAACTAATGAATCCTTCAGTTGGCAGATTTGAATGTCTGTCAGGATCATTCCTGATGCATGTCATGATTAAAGAAAGAAAATTTCTTGTCCTGTGGCCTTTAAATCTGGAGAGTGAGGGTGGAACATTAAAGGCAAGGATGGGTTTGACTAAAACCTTGGGAAGGAAACAAACCTGGAGATTCCTTCTATAGTACGAAACAATTGGATTTCTTTATTAAATTGAATAAGCAACAAAATAGTTGTGCAATCTTGGCTTGTAATGATGAGATTCAAAATAATTATGATGATTTAAATTCTAGGTATTGGTGGAGATCCTTTCAATGGAACGGATTTCATCGATTGCCTTGACGTCTTCCTGAAGGACCCCAAAACAGAAGGCATTATTCTAATCGGAGAGATTGGAGGCAATGCTGAGGAGAATGCGGCAGATTTTTTGCAAAAGCACAATATGGTGTGTAAAAGACTTCCTACCTTTCTTTTAAAAAAAACTATCTTGAGGAGTGGTGAAGGGAGCTGTTGTTAAATGTTCTATCCCTATCCTTGAATCAGAGTAAAAAACCACAGAGTGGGTCATTATCTCATCATCTCGTGGTGTCATAGAGGTTTACAGCATGGAACTAAGCCCTTCGGCCCAACTTGTCCGTGCGCCCCTTTTTTAAACACTAAGCTAGTTCCAATTGTCTGCATTTGGTCCATATCCCTCCATACCCATCTTATCCATGTAACTGTCTAAACGCTACTACCTCTGGCAGCTTATTCCGTCTTAAGCAGTAAGACTGGATGTTCAGCTGCTAAGCCAAAATATTTTGTGACTTGCCCCAGGGCTCAAGTGCTGAAGCAAGGAGATCAGAATATTGATCTGTGCTAGAAGCTTCTGCCCTGGGACTCTGATCTTCTGGCATAGTAACCAGAACCTCTAATAGAGAAGGAAAGTGAAAGCATTATTTGAAAAAGAAAATGTTTTATTCATTTGTTCTCAGCCACAATAGTAAATAGGATCAGAATAACCAGGACAGTTATGGATATTGTGTTGCTGTGGATTGTGGAGTACTGTGTGCAGTTCTGATCCCCACATCATAGGAAGGACGTGAACGCACTTGAAGAGGTGCAGAGGAGCTTCACAGGGATGTTGCCTGGGATGAACATTTAAGTAATAAAGAGAGGTTGAATAGGCTTGGCTTGTTACCTCTGGAGCAGAGAAGAGTAAGGCGGGGGGGTGACCTGATTGAGGTGCTCAAGATTATGAGGGGAATGGACAGAGAGCAGCTGTTCCACTTAGTTGAACAGTTAGTTACGAGCGGCCACAAGTTAAAAGTGAGGGGTGGGAGGTTTCGGGGGGATTTGAGGAAAAACTCTTCTACCCAGAGGGTGTGATGTTCTGGAATGCCCTGCCTGGGAGGGTGGTGGAGGCGGGATGCCTCACATCCTTTAAGAAGTACTTGGCATGCCATAACATTCAAGGCTATGTGCCAAGGGCTGACAGGTGGGATTACTTGGGCAGGCCAGGGCATCTCGTGTGTCGGTGCAGACCCAATGGGCTGAAGGGCCTCTTCAGCACTGTAGTATTCTGTGAACATCTCTTGCTTTGGCAATGACCCGTAGATCTCTCGAGGTGTTTCTCTCAGTAGAACAAATGAGCATGCAGTGGGATGAAAGGCCAGGTAGGCAGAAAGGATTAAAGGTAGGGAGGGGAATTATCCATATTTGCAAGGAGGTATCAAGGACCTTAGAGTTGGAGCATTGATCAAAGCTGAAAAAAATATAATCTTTCAGAGAAATGTTAAAATGGGCCTCTTCTGCACAGTATGGTTATGACTCATGAGTATTTCTAATGTAGGAAAGAGGATCAGTTAGTTATCTTTCATATTAAATCAGTCAGAAGAATGGTGCCAATGAATCCTGTCCCCGTGGTGTTGTGTTGGAGACCAAGAGTATCTTTCACATGTTTGGGGGTCTTTAAGCCTTGCCCAGCAGCAACCAATGCTTAAAACCCCCGGGTGCAGGTTCATAGAAACATTGGTTTGTGGTGGTCATAGAATTCCACAGTGCAGAAGGAGGCCATTCAGCCCATTGAGTCTGCACAGACGACAATCCCACCCTGGTGCTACTCCCGTAACTCCACACATTACCTTGCTAATCTCCCTGACACGAGGGTTAATTTAGCGTGGCCAGTCCACCTAACCCGCGCATCTTTGGACTGTGGGAGGAAACCCATGCACACACGGGGAGAGCGTGCAAACTCCACACAGTGACCCTAGGCTGGAATTGAACTTGGGTCCCTGCTGACCACTGTTCCACCGTGCTGCCATGGGTTGGCTGTGCCCCTACAAAGAGAGAGAGTTTGAATTCACTCTCACAGATGGAAATACTGTTTTAATAAACGTAGCTCCTTCCCTGGGCGGGTTAATCCTTTGCATCTTTATTTTCAGGTCCTGATCAGAGCAGATTTTTTTACACCTGCCAAAGAGTAACCAGACCAATAAAAATGTAAAACCGTAATGCTTTTGCTTTGTGTTTGCAATATGAAATGCTTTGTGTGCGTGACTTTCAGTTTTATATGGATTTAGCTTGATGATTATTGCTGCAGATCAATGAATTGATTGTATTAGTGCAGCAGCCACCCCATTCTCCCCAATTAATAAACAAACAAGAACTGAATCGCAGTGTTTTCAGTTTCTCAGCATGTTCCTACACTGTCTGCCAGGTATCAGTGAATATACATATTCATTTGAACATGCATTAATCATTATGCTAACATTTTCACAAGGTGACCTGGGTTCGTTTTCTTTCCCTTTTGTTTAGATAGATGTAAATTTTAATATAAATTTAGAAAAAAGCTTCACAAAAATCTGTGTAATAGAGTTGCTCTTTTCTGGTTGCAGGCTTGTTATTGGTTGTATCAGAGCCTTCTGTGCCCTATATTCTCAAAATGCTCACCGGGGGGCTTTATTTTTTTAAATTGCGCTATTAATTTTTAATTGGATCTGCATGGACCCTGCACACTTCAAGTCTTGATTTGTGCCGTGTTGAGTTGTTGATAATGACATGAGGAGAGGGAGAGTTCTCCCCTGTGTCTATAAATCATTTTTCCCTCCATTCTTTTCAATGTTTATCCTGTGCATCCACTTCTGTTGCCTTTCTCCCTCGTCGTTTATTCCAGAGCTTGGATGCATGCAACTTATTACAAAATCTGGCTCTCACCATTTGGGTCATGGTAAGTAGTCTCACAACACCAGGTTAAAGTCCAACAGGTTTATTTGGTAGCATAAGCTTCTGGAGCACTGCTCCTTCGTCAGGCACTCACCTGTTGGCCTTTAACCTGGTGTTGTGAGACTTCTTACTGTGCCTGTCCTAGTCCAACACCGGCAACTCCACATCATTTGGGTTACATACCAACCGACTCAAGAATGGCTTCTTCCCTGTTGCCATCAGACTTTTGAATGGACCTACCTCGCATTAAGTTGATCTTTCTCTACACCCTAGCTATGACTGTAACACTACATTCTGCACTCTCTTGTTCCCTTCTCTATGAATGGTATGCTTTGTCTGTATAACGCACAAAAAAACAATACTTTTCACTGTATCCCAATACATGTGACAATAATAAATCAGATCAAAATCACCCAGTGAACTGCTCGATCACAGAGGTGTTAATATTGTGCTGCTTTTGTGATGTGGGAATTAAGGGAGGATTGGCTCTTAGAGGCCAATTAAAACCAAAACTTCCAATTTGACTCGATGCCCTGCCATATCCTTTCCCCCTGTTGTAATGATGCAGTGTCCTCAGATTTGTGAAATCCAAAATTCAAGGAACAAATATGATCTTATACAGCTTAATCTATCCTCTGGACAAAAGTTGTCTCTTTTAGAACAAGTCCACAGATTAACACTAAGCAGTTAAATGAAAAACTTTGTGCCACACTGCTTGTACCAGATGTTGATATTTAGTATTCTGATAATGGAGCAAAATCCATTGGAAATTGATCAAGGTACTTGCTAAGTGTTAAATTTGCATGTAAGAAAATACTTTTTCCCGGAAGCATCTTAAAATGCTTCATTGTTGCATTTGAAGAGAGGCTAGATAAGTACATGGGGGACAAAGAAGGGCATCGTTCTGTAAGTGGGGTTAGATGAAGCAGGGTGGGAGAGGTACAGGAGAAGCAGCAACACTGACCAGCTGAGCCCAACGGTCTATGTCTATGCTGTTGATTTTATGCCAGTACTTTGTAAATGCCTACACTGTTAGAGACTGCAAATCCTCATTTACCGTCAACTTTCTTAACACTATTTCACTTTAATGTCATCAATACTACCAGGAGGACGTGGAAGCTTTGGAGAGAGTGCAAATAAGGTTCACCAGGATTTTGCCTGGTCTGGAGGACGTTGGCTATGAGGAGAGGTTGAATAAATTAGGATTGTTTTCACTGGAGGGGCAGAGGGGACCAATAGAGGTCTACAAAATTATGAGAGTCATAGACAGGGTGGATAGTTGGAGGCTTTTTCCTAGGATGGAAGTGTTAATTACAAGAGGATACAGGTTCAAGGTGAAAGGGGGAAAGTTTAAGGGGGATGTCTTTCACACACAAAATGACGGGTGCCTGGAACACATTGCCCCAGAGGTGGTGGTGGAAGCAGGCATGTTAATCAACATTTAAGAGACATCTGGATGGGGAGGGAATAGAGGGATAAGATTGAGTGAAGGCAGAAGGTTTTTTTTAGTTTAGTTAAGGCACTGTGATTGGTACAGGCTTGGAGGACCGAATGGCTTGTTCCTCTGCTATACTTTTCTTTGTTCTTTTATTTTAAAGAAAGTAGCGTCAATATACTGGTTGTCAGATTCATTTAAACATCATTTGCCACAGACTTCCTCCTCTTTGACAGGTCTGCACACATAATTTTCCCATTGTACCCTCACCTTCAGCCTCAGTCCATCTTCCTCCTTGCTGACCTCTAGCCTTTGCCGACTCCTCCCCGCCGTTGCTGATAACCCCAGTCTACGCCACCTCCCTCCCTTTCCCCCTTCCTGGCCCCTGTTCTTATCTGAGTCATGATGTGGGTATGCCGGCGTTGGACTGGTGTAAACACAGTAAAAAGTCTGACAACACCAGGTTTTAGTCCAACCTATTTATTTGATAATATACTCGCAAGCTTTCGGGTTAGCCTCTTCGTCAGGTGAATGGAGAGTTCTGGCCTCAGACAGAGCATATAAAGCACGGACAGTTTAGAGATTACTGATTAGAATGCGAATCCTTACACCTAACCTGCTGTTCAAGACCTGAAGTGGCTGATAATGTGAGTGGAAGGAGCACCGATCACAGTTTAAAGAGATGTGTATTGTCTCCAGACAGTACAGTAAGTGAGGTTTTGCAAACCCAGGCAAGTCACGGGGGTTACAGATAGTGCGACATGAACCCAAGATCCCTGTTGAGACCGTCCTCATGTGTGCGGAACTTGGCTATCAGATTCTGTTCAGCGACTCTGCGCTGTCGTGTGTCGTGAAGGCCGCCTTGGAGAATGCTTACCCGAAGGTCAGAGGCTGAATGCCCGTGACCACTGAAGTGTTCGCCAACAGGAAGGGAACAGTCTTGCCTGGTGACTGTCGAGCGATGTTCATTCATCCGTTGTCATAGCGTCTGCATGGTCTCCCCAATGTACCATGCTTCGGGACATCCTTTCTTGCAACGTATCAGGTAGACAATGTTGGCCGAGTTGCAAGAGTATTTACCATGTACCTGGTGGACGGTATTCTCACGTGTGATGATGGTATCCATGTCGATGATCCGGCATGTCTTGCAGAGGTTGCTGTGGCAGGTTTGTGTGGTATTGTGGTCACTGTTCTCCTGAAGGCTGGGTAGTTTGCTGCGAACAATGGTCTGTTTGAGGTTGTGTGGTTGTCTGAAAGCAAGAAGTGGGGGTGTGGGGATAGCCCTGGCGAGATGTTCGTCTTTATCAATGATGTGTTGAAGACTCCGGAGAAGATGTCGTAGCTTCTCCGCTCCGGGGAAGTACTGGACGACGAAGGGTACTCTGTCCACTGTGTCCTGTGTTTGCCTTCTGAGGAGATCGGTGCGGTTTTTCGCTGTGGCGCATCGGAACTGCCGATCTATGAGTCGAGCACCATATCCTGTTCTTATGAGGGCATCTTTCAGGGTCTGGAGGTGTCTGTCACGATCCTCCTTATCTGAGTCTTCAGGGTCTGTTTTTCTGTGGCTTCTGGCTTTGCTCCTGAACTCAGTGGGGAGATGGCGGCACAGTGAATTAGTAACCTAGAGACTCGGAGTAATGCTCTGGCGAACCAGGTTTGAATCTCGCCACACAGATGGTGGAATTGGAATTCAATAAAAATTTGAAATTAGAAGCCTAATGATGGCCATGAGACCACTTTCGGCAAACCCATCTGGTTTGTTAATGTCCCTGAGAGAAAGAAATCTGTCATCTTCACCTGGTCTGGCCTACATGTGATTCCAGACCCACAACAATGTGATTGACTCATAAATGTCCTCTGAAATGGCCTGGCAAACCATTCAGTTCAAGAGCAGGTAGGAATGAACGACATTGGTCAGCGCAAGTAGCTGGTAACTGCACTGACCAACACCCATCACTAGATGGAGCATGGTCAATCTAAAAATACTGTATACTGAGGGGAGCTTTGTCTTTTGTTTTACAAAATTTGTATATTATGTTTTTGTATTTAGTGATGTACTTTATTTTGCAAGTTATTTCAGTTGGTGTTGCACATGTATGGTACAATGTTTCAACGCGTGCATTATTTTCTTCTGGGTGAGAAATGTCCGAAAGATCCTAAACTCTGGCTTTGACATGGTTTCTTAAACCCACGATTCACTGAAAGTTCTTTCATTTAAAGTCCTGATTTTTAAGAACTCAGCCACAGCTTTAAGTGAGAGGCTACTGTACTATGTAGCATGTGATATTATGCACAATATTACTAGGGACTAATAATGGAAGTATTAATCAAAGTATTGAAGTGGGCGACATGGTGGCACAGTGGTTAGCACTGCTGCCTCAGCGCCAAGGACCCAGGTTTGATTCTCGGCTTGGGTCACTGTCTGTGTGGAGTCTTTCTGTGTCTGTGTGGGTTTCCCCTGCGTGCTCCAGTTTCCTCCCAGATCCAAAGATGTGCAGGTTAGATTGGTAGGCCATGCTAAATTGCTCTGTAGTGTCAGAGGAATAAATGGGATAAACACCTGAGGCTACGGGGATAGAGCCTGGGTGGGATTGTTGTTGGTGCAGTCTTGATGGGCCAAATGGCCTCCTCCACTTGTAGGTATTCTTTTCTAAACTTTCTTTTAGAAGGAATATATTTATCCACAGTGTTAATCAAATATAGTGATGGCCCGTCAGATAAAATAAGAACTGTAATTATTTGTAACCTGCATTATGATCCTGGCTTATTTCTAGAGTTTATACCCAGCAAAGAATATTATTTCTATTTGCTGTTTTGCTACGTCCAGACTTGACTATTCCACTGCCCTCATGCTCACACTTTTCATCTGTAGGTAGGTGAATCCATGCCTCCCCCTTCATCCTCCTAACTCTGAGGTTCAGCCTGTCTGGGTGGAGAAAATGTTCAAGGCTCACAACTCTTCTTTAATAGCTTATCGTGACATTGATAAATTCACAAATATTTGTGATAAAAGCAAATTACTGCAGATGCTGGAATCTGAAAAAAAACAGAAAAAAATGCTGGAAAATAGCAGGTCCATTCTTTCTCCACAGGTGCTGTCAGACCTGCTGAGATTTGCCAGCATTTTCTGTTTTTGTGTCACAAATGTCAGGGTCCTGCTTCCCTTTCAAGTTAAATCAGTCTCAAACTCACCGGACCCTTCCGGTAACTTCTAAGCTGCACTCGTATCGTTAACCCTTGAAATTGCTGCTGCTACTTCTGTTGCAGCTGTTCTTTCAGCTTACTTGCCCTGTTTTGGTGCATCCATTTCCCTTATTAAGTTTATTTTCTGAGATCTCAATACAGTGCAGTGCTGTCAGCTGCTGCTTTTACTGCTTGTTGTCTGCTACCTGCTGCTACCGGTCTTACTGCTAACACGTGTTCACTAAAGCTACTAAAGGATCACACTCTTGACCAAGTTTGCTGCAACCCCTCCCCAGATCTGTGTTTTCTTTCACATTGTAACAATCTCTTATCCTGTTTCATGAATATTCCATTAACATATGAAAATGGTTTCAATAGGGAAGGCCCTGGCGATCATATCAACTAGTTCTCACTCTAATCAAAATGAGGTGGAGATGCCGGTGTTGGACTGGGGTGCGCATAGTAAGAAGTCCCACGACACCAGGTTAAAGTCCAACAGGTTTATTTGGAATCATAAGCTTTCGGAGCGCTGCTCTTTAGGCGAGTGATGAAGGAGAACTCTCCAAAAGCTCGTGATTCCAAATAAACTTGTTGGGCTTTAACCTGGTGTTGTGAGATTTCTTACTCTAATCAAAATAGTTCTCTGGGATTATCATTCCCAATAAATGTGGGGGTACAATAAGATACGGTGACTCCAAATCTGTGGGTATTATTTACAGAAGTTACAGTTTGTCGACAAACACCCATTGTGTGGTCTGATGGCTTTGTTAGCTGTCTTTGGCTAGTGTGTTGGAATAGTCACTCATTGTGTCTATGCCAGATTTTTGAGATCGCCTGGAATGCTGGGAGGCAGAATTTGGCCATTTTCTGAAGGAGATCCATCGCAAATGGCACCTTTCTTTTAAGGCTTTTAAATATTGTCTTTTAAGCTGAATGCATTCTTGCTGAAGGACCAGTTGTGCACTGTATGTAAGTGTGAGCTTGTCTAAATGTCTGCCTGCATAGAATCATAAAATCCTACAGTGTAGAAGGAGGCCATTCAGCCCATCGAGTCTGCACCGACCACAATTCCCTCTGGACCCCATCCCCATAATGCTATAACTTACCCTAGCTAGTCTCCTGGACACTAAGGGGAAATTTAGCATGGCCAATCCACCTAACCCACACATTTTTCGACTCTGGGAGGAAACCGGAGCACATGGAGAAAACCCACGCAGACACAGAGAACGTGCGGACTCTGCACAGATAATGACCAAGCTGGGAATCGAACCTGGGTCCCTGGTACTGTGAGGCAGCAGTACTAACCACTGTGCTGCCCACTTCCTTGAGGACTCTGGGAAAGTATAGTTGAGGCCACAATCAGATCAGCCACAATCTTACCAAATGACACAGCAGAGCCTAATGGCCTATTCTTGTTCCTAATTTATATGTTTGCATGTTTGAAAATTTATACAAATAGCAATTTAAATGATCATAGTCCATTTCATTCTTACTACAATACCGAGGCATTTTTCAATTCAGAGAGTAAGCATTCAATTCCCTCACCTATGAAATGTTCAATTATTTGGCCCATCAGAGCCATTTTTTCCACAGGCCCAACTAAACTCTAATCCATTCAGCTGTCCACCTGAAAATTTTTTTTTACTATTCATTCGCGGGATATGGACGTCGCTGGCTGGCCAACATTTATTGTCCGTCCCTAGTTGCCCTTGGTTGGCAGTTAAGAGTCAACCACATTGTGATTCTGGAGTCACACGTAGGCCAGACCAGGTAATGACGGCAGATTTCCTTCAAAGAACAAAGAAAATTACATCCTAATTCACACCAAGTCTTTTTTACCCATTGCTTGCGTACGTTGAGCTACATTGGCTCTCGGTCTGGCTGGCCTCCATTTTAAAATTCTCATCCTTGATTTTAAATTTCTCCTTCCTTTGCCCTTCCCAGTGCCCTCCTTGAGCCTACCAGCCCTTCAACATTTTTCCACTCCCTTTGTTTCTAGCCTCTGGTACATCCCTTGTTTTTAATCGCTCAACAATTGGTGACTGTGCCTTCAGTTGTCAAGGCCATAACTCTGCAATTCCCTCCCTACACTACACCACCTCCACTCTACCCTTCTGCAATGCTGCTTAAAAATCTGTGTCTTTTTGGTCATCTTCTCTAATGGATTCATAAAAGAGAGATAAATATTTGATCACAAGTGGGATAAAGGGCTATGGGAAAAAGGCAGGGAAGTGGAGTCTGGATGAGATGGAGATCAGCCATGACCATATAGAATGGAAGAGCGGGTTCAAAGGGCTGAATTGCCTACTCTCACTCCTCATTCCTGTGTTCTTATATTTCCATATCTGTTGATGTTTAACACTTCATGAAATGCCGTGGAAATTATTTCTACCTTGATGATGCTATGCAGAGGAATTTTTTTTTTGGTTAAGTCCTGAAGGAACAGTAGAGAGAAAATGATTGTGTTTAGGATTTTATTGACCAAGTTATCCATCCCTGATTAGAAACGTGTGTCACTGCTGAAGTGAATTGGTTTCTACGAATTAGTCCTCTAAAACTCAGGCTCTGCCAGTAACTGCATAGTTGATGCTCCCAGGTTTGATCCCTGGTCCTGTAAAGACATGATGTGGGTATGCCGGCGTTGGACTGGCGTAAACACAGTAAGAAGTCTGACAACACCAGGTTTTAGTCCAACCGATTTCAAATAAATCGGTTGGACTAAAACCTGGTGTTGTCAGACTTTTTCCTGTAAAGACAACCAGTATCAGTGTCAGTCCAGGAGCTGCGTTTGGCCTGGGTGGTGGGGGAGGGATTTTTGTTGGGATGTGGAGCTGGAGAAGAGAGAGAGGGAGGGACCAGTTGAAATACTGCTATCAATGTGGTTCAGTGGTCCTTTGTGGCTGTTTGATGAGGAGAGGTTTGAGTTCACCCTCAGTGTCATTCCTGGTTATGTAGGCTGTTAACGTTTGCTAACTGGGCTACTTACAGAGTTGTTACAGCTCAGAAGGAGATCATTCGGCCCATCATGTCTGTACCAGTTATCCAAATGAGCAGTGCATCACTGTCACTCTCCTGCCTTCCCTTCTTAACTCTTGGGGAGAGGGCGGGAATGTGGAACTGAGCCACGACAGATCAGCCATGATCTTATTGAATGGCGGGGCAGGCTCGAAGGGCTAGTTGGCCTACTCCTGCTCCTATTTCTTATTTTGTTTTAGATAACCCAACTCCGTCTTGAATGCCTTGATTAAACCTATCTCTATCACAGACTCAGGCAGCACATCAAAGAACTTAACCCCTCTGCGTGAAAAAAGTTCTCTTTGTATCTCATTGCATCTTTTACTAATTACCTTAAATTTGTGCTCTCTCACTCTCAATTCTTCTGCTAGTGGGCACAGTTTTTCCCACTCTCTCATAACCTGTCATAGTTTTGAATACTTCTATCATATCACTTTTCACGCTTCTCCAAAAAGCTGTTGCAACTTTTTCAATCTCTTCTCATCTGAAGTTCCCTGGAACCATTCTCATGAATTTTTTCTGCACTCTCTCATGTCTTCACATCTTTCCTAAAGTAGGAGTAGGATGCAGTGCTCCTATTGAGGCCAAAGCAGTGTTTATACAAGTATAGCAGAACCTCTTTACTCTTGTACTCAATGCGCCCATTACTGAAGCTTTGGACAGTATACACTTTGTTAACCATGTTCTCAACCTGTCCTGCCACTTTAAATGACTTATGTACAAATGCATGTCCCTCTTGCACCCGTTTTGAATTGCACCCATAGCTTATTTTGTTTCTCCATATTGTTCCTACCAAAATGAAACATTTCATACTTCTCTGTTTTGAACTTCATCTACTCCCTATCACCCCTTTTGAAATTCTACATTACACTATACTTACAGTTTACAGTACTTCTGAATCTCATATCATCCACAAATTTTGGAATTGTGCCCTGTACATATCAGAAAGGTGATGATCCCTGGGGGCACTCTACTAAAACCTTTCTCCACCCTGAAATCCGAGACTATTTGAGTATAGGGATAGGGATGTTTTGCTGCAATTGAATAGGGCATTGGTGAGGCCACACCTGGAGTATTGTGTGCAGTCCTGATGTCCTTAACTGAGGAAGGATGCTCTTGCTATAGAGGGAGTACAGCGAAAGTTTACCAGGCTGATGCAGGGGTTGGCAGATCTGTCATATGAGAGACTAACTAAATTGGTTAGGATTATATTCACTGGAGTTTTGAAGAGTGAGAGGGGATCTCATAGAAACTTAAAATTCTAACAGGGTAAGACAATAGATTCAGAAAGAAGGTTCCAGATGGAGGGGGGTGTCCAGAACTAGGGGTCATAGTTTGAGGACAGGGACTAAACCTTTCAGAACTGAGGTGAGAAGAAATTTCTTCACCCAGAGGGTGACGAATGCAGTTGAGGCCAGAATGTTGTCTGATATCAAGAGGAAATTAAATATAGCTCTTGGGGCTAAAGGGATCAAGGGATATGGGAGGAAGGGAGGGGGTTCAGGGTATTGAATTAATGATCAGCCATGATGAGGATGAAAGGTGGACCAGGCTCGAAGGGCTGAAAGGTCTACTCCTGCTTCTAGTTTATGTTTCTATTCATTAACTGGTACGCTCTGTTTCCTGTCATTCAGCCAATTTTGTATCCATGTTCCCACTGTCACTTCTTTTCCATGGTGCGAGAAATGGTTACGTGGATTAGGAATGCCTGCATATTAGGAATCTTAAAAGGATGTTTAAAAGAAATGTTCTAAAAATAATATTGAAGGTACAGAGAATTCAGCTTTTTTTTATTCGAAAGATGGAAACACATCGTCCTAACAAAAAAAAATCAGATTTTTTCTGATCATACATTAGCAACTTGAAGGATAACGGCATCTGTGCAATATCTGACATTAAACAAAAGGTTGGGAGGTCAGTTTGACTTGCTCTCATGAGCATCCTTGTAGAATTCTCATCACAACAAAGAGCCTGATTAAATCATGTAATATATTCAAATATCTATTTGAAACTGGTGCACTGGTTATGAGCATCTCGCATCCTCTTAGAATTTACTGTAATGAAAGGCACAGAGTTAAAAATGTGGCAGTCATTTCGCATTTATTTCAAGGATTTAAATGCATATATATTAAAAAAAACTTTCAGAATCAATACCAATTTAGATTGCAAAGATCTAATGTTGCTCTGTAAACTAAATGCTAGCTTCAAATGGCTCAGATCTAATGTGTGTTTCACACGTACAATTCCAGTCAAATCCCTCTGTGCATCAGAGACAGCCAGCCAGTCATGTTATATTTTAAGTCTTGTGGGGTGGCGTCGTGCAGTGGTTACTAATTCAGTATTCCAGACTTCAGACCCTACAATAACAGTTTGAGAATTTCAATTAGAGTCATAGAGGTTTACAGCATGGAACCAGGCCCTTCGGCCCAACTTGTCCATTGATTTCCAATTCTAGAAACAAAAAGCTGGCATCACTGAAACTTATAAAATTCTAGTAGAATGAGACAGAGTGGATTCAGAAAGAATATTCCCAGTGGTGGGAGAGTCCAGAACTAGGGGTCATAGTTTGAGTTAAGGAGTAAACCTTTCAGGGCTGAGGTGAGGAGAAATTTTTTCACCCAGAGGGTGGTGAATGTGTGGAATTCACTACTGCATAAGGTGGTTGAGACCAAATGTGATTGTGTGATTTCAAGAAGAAGTTGGATATAGCTCTTGAGGTTAAAGGGATATGGGGGGAAGAGGGGGTGCAGGCAGGGGGAAGGTGGAATCAGGATATTGACTTTGATGATCAGCCATGATCACTTTGGTGGAGCAGGTATGAAGGGCCAAATTATGCTTCAATGTTTCTATGAAAGCTGCCACAGTGCTGTCAGGTGTTTGAAAGCTTGGCTAGTTCATCAATGTCCTTTGACTGTGCACATCTGATACAGGCCTATACATGTCCAGTCCCATACCAATGTGACTGATTCTTTAACTGCCCTCTTGCATCAAGGTTCACCACACTTCCTTATGGTAACCAGGGATGACCAATATATTACCAGTAATTGCCACTTTACGAAATGAATTTGCAAAAAGAAAAGCCCCAAGCTGACTTGGGTCATATCTCCCCAGCATTTCTAATTTCATTACTGCCTAGGTTTGTCCTCCATTTCTCATTGGCTGAATCTGAAGTACCCTAATTCTTAAAATGACTGAGTTATTTATAAATATTCATAAATTTTTGTTGGTCAGATCAGCCCATAACTGAGGACTCCTGTGAACTGTTGTCTTGATGTTCAAGTTCAGAGGACCTCTAAATTCTAAATTTCTTTTAAAAATATTTATCCATTTTCCCTTTAAAAGCTATGGATTCTTTTTCTGCCACTGTTTTGAGTTGGACCTAACCACCTTCTGCAGAATAAAGTTGCTTCTAATTTCCTTATTTGTTCTTTTGGTCATGATCTTCACTTGAAGAGGGAAGGATTAATCAAAGATAGTTGTAAGCAAGGTTTTGTCAAAGGGCAATCATGTCTTACAAATTGAATTTTTCGAGGAGGTAACTTTGGATGAATGTAGTGTAGTTGATGTTGTCTGCGTTTGACAAAATTGGAGACTAATCAAGATGGTAAGAGCCCATGGCATCCAGGGCAATTTGGCAAACTGGATCCATAATTGGAACGCCATAACATACAAGGCAGTGAGCCAGGTGCTGGAAACTGGGATTGATGGCTGGGGCAGACACAATGGGCTGAAGAGCCTCTTCCCATGCTGTAAAACTCTAACTATGATTATCTCCCCTGGTTATTAAATCACTGACCCCATAAACTCTATTCTGGGAAGTTTTACTGCAACTGTAGAGGAACTTGACGAGATCATATTTGGTATACAAATTTGTTCTCCTTATTTAAAAAGGATATAATTGCTTTAGAGGCAGATCAGAGAAAGTTCACTTGATTCATTCCTGGAATGCAGGACTTGCCTCATGACGAAAGGCTGTGTACCCTTTGGAGTTTAGAAGAACGAGCAGCGATCTTATTGAAACATATAAGAAGTTTCGTAAGGTGGGCACAGGAGAATGTGAGACAGGCTAGAACTAGGATACAGTTTCAGAGAAGAATGAAGAAAAATTATTTCTCGCAGAGGGCCGTTAGCCTGTGACATTCTCTTCCCTGGAAGGCAGTGGAGGCTGGATTGTTGAATTTATTCAAGGCTGAGTGAGTTAAATTTTTGATAGACAAGGGAGTTGATGATCATGGGGGACAGACACAAAAGACAATCCGATCAGCCATTGTCTTATCAATTAGCGGAGCAGGCTGAAGGGTCGAATGACCCACACCTGCTGCAAACTCCAATGTTCCCATATTCCTGCATCCACTTTATCAAATCACCAGTTTTACTGAAGAGGCGTAAAAGTTTCTCTTCATGACCAGACAGTTGGTAAACAGTTTTGTAAACAGTTTTACCAATTTACCCTCTAAGAGATTTCAGCATCAATTCCCTTCATTGATGTTGTTTTCTCTTGTACCTTGGAGTGTTTTACTGCATTTAAGACATTGTATAAATGCGAGCTGTTGCTGCTAAGATGGAGCTTCCCAAGTGGTGGTTTCTCTGCTGTACTTTGCTTAAGTACCTATTATTCATGCATGAACATCAACAGTAAAATGTTGAGAGAGAGTTTGATAATGCTGAGAGGAAGCGAATCACTGCTTAGCTAGATTCTGCCATCAACCATTCACTTTTCACTGGGTAATCATTGAAGAGGGAAACATGGGCTAACTTTATGTCTAACCTAGAAACAAACCAGTACAACCACCAAAGCACAGTTGCATAAGCCAGGGGAACTTGGAACCTCCATACTTTGTATAGTTCAATTCTCACCTAAGAGGAAGCAGTGATGATCTAGTGGCATCAGTGGACTAATAATCTAGAGAGCTAGCGCAGCTTCTGGGAACCCAGGTTTGAATCCCACCATGGCAGATGGTGAAATTTGGTTTCTGTAATTAAATGACCATGAAACTTGTCGATTGTGACAATCTGT
Source organism: Carcharhinus amblyrhynchos (assembly GCF_965287045.1). NCBI lineage: Eukaryota > Metazoa > Chordata > Chondrichthyes > Carcharhiniformes > Carcharhinidae > Carcharhinus > Carcharhinus amblyrhynchos. Next base: position 17,429,168 of record NC_137324.1, read on the forward strand.
GCCTCTTGGTTGTTATGCCATCAGCTGATGGGAATAATTTTTCCTTGTCTAATTGATAAGCCTGATCAATTTGTGGTGCTAATTTAGGAAAAAAAAATCCTTCTTCAGGTATTTCCTATTTTGAAATTGAAATTGAATATTGACTTTTTATTCATTCTCAGATGAATATGTGGGGAGGCAGTGGTGTAGTGGTATTGTCACTTGGCTAGTAATCCAGAGTAAAGCTCTGAGGACCCAGGTCCAAATCCCACTAAGGCAGATGGGGAACATAAGAAATAGGAGCAGGAGTAGGCCATCTAGCCCCTCGAGCCTGCCCCGCCATTCAGTAAGATCATGGCTGATCTGTCGTGGCTCAGTTCCACTTGCTCGCCCTCTCCCCATAACCCTTAATCCCCTCGCTTATCAAAAACCCATCAACCCGCGTCTTAAAAATATTTAGCGAGGCAGCCTCCACCACTTCCAACGGGCAGAGAATTCCAGAGATTCACCACTCTTTGAGTGAAGAAGTTCCTCCTCAACTCTGTTCTAAACCGCCCCCCCCCCCTTTAATTTGACTTCGATAAAAATCTGGAATTAAAAAGTCTAACGATGACCATGAAAGCATTGTCGATTGTCGGATAAACCCAACTGGTTCACTAGTGTCCTTTTCGGGAAGGAAATCTGCCGTCCTTAGTTGGTCTGGCCTACATTGACTCCAGAACCATAGCAATGTGGCTGACTGTCAAATGCCCTCTGAAAAGGAGGGCAGTTTGGGGTGGGCAATCAATAAAAGAAGGGCCCAGCCAGCGATGTTCATCTCCTGTAAAATGAATAAAAAAGAAAATTCAAACTTGCGTCTGACAGACAAGACGATTGGTATTTGTATCTGTCTTTTTGTTCTTGAGGATTTCTCTGCACAGCGGTGGTGCGCAGTGGATGCGAGCGTTTGATGCTGATTGCACTAAAAGTCATTGTTGGCACAAGGGCCAGATGGTAGCTCTGACTACAACATTAATCTCGGTTACCAATGCTTCTCTTTGTACACTGAGGTTTGAACTGAATCCAAACGAAGGAGATGTTGATTTTCTTTGCTGTCGGGCAGCTGTTGAGTGGCACCAAAAAAAACAGTCTGAGGCATTGTCAACTCAGCATGTTAGTGATGTTCAAAAAGAGGTTTAGATTTGACAGGTATAGTTTTGTTGCAATTCCCTTATGTTTTTCACGTATACAGAATTACCAGGTTTTCTAATGCTAAGTGTGCGGTTTCTTTTGGAGTCAAAAACTAGCAACAACTGGCTGAAAGTTCCGTGATCTGTACATAGCTGCCAGAGGACATTGCAATATGCTCAAGGTGCATGCAGGACTTGTGTGACTGAGATTTGTTTCTCCTGTAGACTGTGCGTACCCGTGCGGGGTTATGTCACTGATTCAGCCAAGGCCTGTATCGTGTGGTCTGGTCGGAGATCTAAAAAGCGAGCACCAGTATATGTTAGTAAAGACCAGAGTGCATGCACAGTAATGAGTATAAGTAAACAAGTTTCTAATTACACACTAATAGGCAATAAGTCAACCATGTACCCTGTGCATTTCCTTTAGAAATGGAGCACTCGATAACATTCTGACACTGTGTTGGCGATAGGGCTAACCTCTGAGGGTCTGTTTCATTATACTAAAATTTGCTATATTTCATATTAGTAAAGTTTTGGCATTTCAATCAGGAGTTAGTCATTTCTGAATGGGGAAAGCGGGAAAAAAGTACAAATGTGCTATGTTAACAGTTTTACTTGTAACATTTAAAGAACAATAGTTTCTTCCTGGTGCACAGAATATATGTGGAGAATTTATAACCTTGCCTTCCTCTTTGAGAAGTGGATGTTAAATTATAAATAAGCATGCCCTTGCCCAGTGTCATTGCTCATTACTTTGAAAACTTGCAGTATTAGGCAGATCAGGAGCTCCCTCCCACACCAGCACCTATATCCGTCTGGCTTTCATGCTATCAATCTCTTTGCCCTCTTGCTGCATTGCACTATGACCCCTCTCCCTATGGAAACCTGACTTTCCCTCCTCTACATCTGTCCAATGTCAAGATTGCTTTCTTCCATCTTTGGCTGCCAAAATTCTCGTCCATGCCATCATACCCTGGGGAGCAACTTCTCAAAATAAACTAAACTATCTCCCTGGCCAAACCTCCTCCAGTTGCAAAGTGTTCAGAAGACTACAGCCAGCGTTCACACCTTGGCACAGTCTTGATTTCCCATTGCTCCCCTTCGTCACAGCTCCACTACCTCCTGGTGGCCGTTAGACAATTCTCATTCACACTGTCACATTCTGCCTTGGTTCAACCTACCTTTATGGTTAGCTGACACCTTGTGTGTTGAAAGCATTGACTGCTCTCCTCACACTGGGTTACTTCCATTGGCAGTGAAGCCAAGTAATGAATTAGAAGTGTCAATGTTTCAGGTTCAATGACCTTGCATCAGAATCAATGATGAAAGTTCATTGACCTGAATTATTAAGTCTGTTTCTCTCTCCACGCATACTGTCAGGCTTAAAGTTAAAGTGTAGTCATTTGTGTCACAAGTTGGCTTACGTTGACATCCCCATGAGGTCAGTGTGAAAATCCCCTAGTTGCCACACTCTGGCACCTATTAGGATCCACTGAGGGAGAATTTAGCATGCCTAACGCACCTAACCAGCACGTCTTACAGACTGTGGAAGGAAACCCGAGCAAACACAGGGAGAATGTGCAGACACCATACAGACAGTGACCCAAGTTGGGAATTGAACACAGGTCTCTGGCGCTAAGAGGCAGCAGTGCTAACCACTGTGCCGCCACACTGCTTCCTGCAGGCTTCCAGCATTTTCTGGTTTGATATTTCATACCACTAAGTGCTTTGCTAGACCAATCTAGAGGGCAGTGAAGAGTCAGCTACGTCAGTGTGAGGCTTGACTAGGGCATATAGACACATGAGGTAAGGGTAGCAGGTTTCTTTCTCTGAAGGGCATTAATGAACCAGGTGGATTTTTAATGATAAATCTGCAGCTTTACAGTCATTTTATTTATTTTCAGCTTTTATTCTTATTAAACAAAATACCGAGTTTAAAATCTCAACCCATAATGGGGGCTGAACTCATCCACTGGATGACTAGTCCAGTAAAAACCATTAACCTGCCAGTGCTTGATGATTGATGTGTTTCTTACTGTTTTTACAGGGGCCCAATGCTAAGCCGGTGGTCTCATTCATCGCTGGTCTTACTGCACCGCCAGGTCGGAGAATGGGGCATGCTGGTGCCATCATTGCTGGAGGCAAAGGTGGAGCCAAGGAAAAGATTGCTGCCCTCCAACATGCTGGTGTGGTAATCAGCATGTCCCCTGCCAAACTGGGTAGCACCATACAGAAGGTAAATAGTAGTTTCAGTTCTAGAGTTTACAGAGAATGAAAAACATGAACGCCAAGTGTGTTTTATCATCTGTAAGATCTTCCGTATGGATTTGGACTACAGTGTAAACTTCACATGGTCAAAATCCTTCTGTCTTTGTCTTATCTGACTTGTGCACTAAATGGTCTTCATCTAGTCCTCAGCATTGATTTTCCTTCTTAATTGTGGTGTTCTGCCGTATTCACTTTAATTTCATCGAATCTTGCAGCACAAAATTGGGGGAGTATTTGTCCCATCACACCTGTGCTGGCTCTTTGAAAGAGCTGTCCAGTATCATGAGCTAAAGTAAAGCACTACCTGATGGTTAGTTAAAACTTTGCCCAGCTTATTTAAATACATAAGTAGCCTAATGGATGCCTGTAGAGTTAAACCTTTTAATAGAATAGTGCAGAAGGACGCCATTCAGCCCATCGAGTCTGCACCGACCACAATCTCAACCCAGGCCATATCCTCATATTTCCCTGCATTTACCCTAGCTAGTCCCCTTGATGCTGAGGAGCAATTTAGCATGGCCAATCCACCTAACCCGCTCATCTTTAGACTGTGGGAGGAAACTGGAGCATCCGGAGGAAACCCATGCAGACACTGGGAGGACGTGCAAACTCCACGCAGACAGTGATCCAAGCTGGGAATCGAACCCGGGTCCGTGACGCTATGAGGCAGCAGTGCCAACCACTGTGCCACCATGCCACCCTTTCATTGGAAAACACCCATTCAGCTTTATAAAGTTCAGTTTATGTCAGTGACCATTGCGCTAACTGTGCCACTGTGTGATTCCTGGCACATTGAACAGCTTTCAGTGCCTAAATGTAAGCCAAGGCTCTTTATACTGGTGCTTGTTTCACAGGGATACTTCTGTCTGACAATTACTCTTCACTGCATGGTAGGAAGAGAAGCAGAGTTCTCATACCTTTTTCAGCCACCTGCTTTGTCTTAAAAGCACAGTGGAAGCCATATAAAAGTGTTGAAAATGACTCAGCTCCTGGTACCATCTGCGTTCTAGGTTTCATTTATCTCCTGAAAATGCTATCAGTATTTTTTTAAAAGGACTCAATTTTTTATAAGAAAGCAATTGCTGGAAAGGTTCGGCAGCTGTAAATTCTGTCTGCCACCAAGGCATTTCTTCGACGGCAGTGGTTAGCCCTGCTGTCTCACAGCGTCAGGGACCTGGGTTCAGTTCTGACCTCAGGTCACTGTCTGCGTGGAGTTTGCATGTTCTCCCTGTTTCTGTGTGGGTTTCTTCCGGATGCCCCAGTTTCCTCCCACAGTCCAGAGATGTGCAGGCTAGGTGCTCTTAGTGTCCGGGGGATTAGCAGAGTAAATATGCAAGGCTACGGGGATAGGGCCTGGGTGGGATTGTTATCAATGTAGGCTTGATGGTTTGAATGATCTCCTTCTGCACTATAATAGTTCTATGACTCTATCCTCTGACTGTCCTAAGCTTGCTTCCCACCTGTTGTGTCAGCTGACTGCTTTGCTTTCCACATCCAGCTACTGCGCATCTTGTCTTGCCGCAACATGACTTCTTACACAGCATGGCCACCTCTCTCTCTATCTGTCCCTCTCTCGTGACATTCTAGTTGACATGTCCCTTGTTCTGTCAAAGAACTCTGCATATGTCTATGCTCCACATGTCTCTTTGCACTGCAGGGCTGCTGTTGTTTCTCTCTCTCTTTTTTTCTCTCAGTAGCAGTACTCTCTAAAACAGCCTGGCACATCTTGCTGTGTGATCCTCGCTGTTGGACAGCTTGACATCTTACCCTGCTGCCTTGCCATGTTCCCCGCTGCGCTGATCCAAGACATGCACATTGATAAATTCCTGAGATTATTCAGATGAAAACAGATGCTGCTTTAATGCTGAATAATAACATCCTGGGAGGAGTATTTGCTAGTGCTGTTGGGGAGGGTTTAAACTAATGTGGCAGGGGGATGGGGAATTGATATCGGAAGTCAGAGGGAATTGTTACTAACTTTGGTACTCCAGCTATCACGTTCCTTCTCAAGTTTCACACCATTGATCACCTCTGTTTTAAATATCAGCGTAGTTCAGTGTTAGTATTCTAAACCAGAAGGTGATAAGTTCAAGCCCCATTCCTGCATTTGAGCATATAATCCAGGCTGCCATTTCCATGCAGTGTTGTGAGTAAGTAGTACTGTTGGATATGAAGAAGAGCAGGAGATAACATTGGAACACAATAGGATTGATTCACCCGACGAAGGAACAGCGTTCCGAAAGCTTGTGGCATTTACTATCAAATAAACCTGTTGGACTTTAACCTGGTGTTGTGAGACTTCTTACTATATAGTAGGATTGCCAGGTCTTCCAACAAAACAGTAAGGGCTACGTTCTAAAGTAAGTAATTGGTTGTGAAGCACTTGGGGAGTATCTTGAGAGCCTAAAAAGCGCTTTATAAGAATGCAAGTCTTTTTTATCCATGATACCACTGTCAAAAAAGATTGTTCCTATTATGATATGCCATGACATCCATCTTAACACAGTGTACAAAATGGCAGTGGCAGTCAAGTGTGGCAGTGTTTCACTTGCTTCATGAAGTCACTCTACAGCTTGTGGAGGGCTGCAAACAAAACTGATCTACTGTCAGAGTAAATCAATAGCTTATGTTATTTCCTTTTAACAAATCAGCTCAAATATTTGTCTGAGTATTGGCATAATGTGTTGGGTTTATTGATGGAATGGTGCACTGGGACCTAAAGACTCTGCTAGTTAGATTTTCTTAAAAAATATCTTTCCACGTAGGATTGCCAGACATTTGCATGAGGGAAAACACAGGTATATTAACAGGAGCTGTAAGACTCACCAGCCTAGCCTGACTGCACTTTCAGTGCTGCGCAGAATTACCTCCAGAAAGTTTAACTCGATGTGTCACATTCATACTTTCCTCAGTCGATGGACACTATGGGTACAGTCATCCAGAAGATGTGAATTCAAGTCCCACCAAAACAAATTGAAAATTTGTATCCTGCTAAAAAAAATAAATAAGCATAAATAAATAATATGAGGAGATGGTGGCTTAGTGGAATTGTTACTGGACTAGTAATCCAGAGACCCAGGGTGCTCATCTGGGGTCCTGGGTTCAGATCCCACCATGGCAGATGACAGAATTTAAATTGAATGAAAATCTGGAATTAGAAGTCTAATGATGATCATGAAACCATTGTTGATTTTCATAAAATCCCATCCGGTTCACTAATGCCCATTTAAGGAAGGAAACCTGTCATCCTTACCTAGTCTGGCCTACAGAGCCACAGCAATGTGGTCGGCTTTTAAATGTCCCCCCAAAATGCCCCAGCAAGCTACACAGTTCAAAGTTAGGGATGGATAAGGAATGTTGCCCCAGCCAGCAATGCTGAGCAATAAATGCTACCCCAGCCAGTAATGCCCAGTGAGTGAATAAAAGAAGTCAGTGACAGTGACCATTAAGCTGCCAGATTGTCATTTAAACATCTAAGGTTAAAGTTTATTTATTAGTCACAAATAGGCTTACATTAACACCGCAATGAAGTTACTGTGAAAATCCCCTAGTCACCACACTCCGGCGCCTGTTCGGTTACACTGAGGGAGAATTTAGCATGGACAATGCACTTAGCCAGCATGTCTTTCAGACTGTGGGAGGAAACTGGAGCACCCGGAGAAAATGTACCCAGGCACGGGGAGAACGTGCAAACTCCACACAGACAGTGATCGAATCCAGGTCCCTGGTGCTGTGAGGCAAATACTAACTACTGTGCCACTGTGCTGCCCCCTGGCTCATGAATGTCCTTGTAGAGCTGAATGAGCATAAGAGCATAATACTTGCCATTCACTGGTCTGTCCTTAGGATTGCATGGTTGGTTTTCAATTTCCCTCTGAAATGGCCCAGTAAACAACTGAATTCTATGAAGGCAAATAGAGATAGACAATAAATACTGGTCTTGTTATGCTGGCAAACCCTAAGATAAACCTGTAAAAAATCAAAACCCCCAAGAATGAGATGGGATATTTTTGAAGAGTTTTCCCCACAGCCATCCTTAAGCCATGTCAGCTATGGTTCAGTTGGTAGCAATCATAGAATCACTGCAGTGCAGGAGAGGCCATTCGGCCCATCGAGTCTGTGCCAACTCTTGACACAGCATTTTTACCTGGGCCCTCTTCCCCTGCCCTATCCCCGTAACCCCCCACATTTCTCATTGCTAATCCATCTCACCTACATATTTTGGGACACTAAGAGGAAACCCATGCAGTTATGGGGAGAATGTGCAAACTCAATACAGACAGTCAGCCAAGGCCGGAATTGTACCCAAGTCCCTGGTGCAGTGAGGCAGCAGTGCTAAACATTGCTATCTCTCTCACCTCAGTGAGTAGATTGTAAGTTCAAGTCCTGCTGTAGGACTTGACACAAAAGTCAAGGCTAACACTCCAGTGCAGTAATGAGGAATTGCTGCATTGTCAGACGAGCTGTCTTTTGGGCATGATGTTAAATTGAGTCTGCACTCGGGGTCTCAGTGGGTTGTAAAAGATCCCATGGCATCAAAGAACAAAGAAAATTATAGCACAGGGCCCTCCAAGCCGGCATCGACCATGCTGCCTGACTTAACTAAAACCCCCAACCCTTCTGGGATCATCTCCCTCTATTGCCATACTATTCATGTATTTGTCAATACGCCGCTTAAAAGTCACTAACGTATCCACTTCCACTACCTCTCGACAACGAGTTCCAGGCACTCACTACTCTCTGTGGAAAAAATCTGCCTTGTACATCTCCTTTAAACCTTGCCCCTCACAGCTAAAGGCTGTGCCCCCTAGTAATTGATCTTCCTCCTGAGAAAAAGCTTCTGACTATCCACTCTGTCCATGCCTCTCATAATCTTGTAGACTTCTATCAGATCGCCCCTCAACCTCTATCGTTTCAGTGAGAACAAACCAAGTTTCACCAACCTCTCCTCATAGCTACTGCCTTCCATACAGACAATATCCTGGTAAATATTTTCTGTACCCTCTCTAAAGCCTCCACATCCTTTTGGTAGTGTGGCTACCAGAATTGAACATATATCCCAAATGCGGCCTAACTAAAGTCATTTCAAGGAAGAGCAGGTGAGATGTTCCTGGTGCGCTGATCAATTATTATCCATCAATTATCCATCAATTAACATCACAACTCTTGGACTGCAGTGGTTCAAGAAGGTGTTTCAGCACCACTTTCACAAGGACAATTAGAGATGGTCAATAAATGCTGGCCCACCCAGTGATGTCCACATCCCTTAAACAATTTTTTAGAAATCAATAGATAAACACAGCCCCAAAATATTGTTCAGAATCACGTGACAAAAAGGGGTCTTGATTTATTCAGTTACTGTAAAGAAGTAGTTCTGATGGTGATGATACCAAGTGTGAATGCTTGTAAGCACCAAAATATTGTTCAGAATCACGTGACAAAAAGGGGTCTTGATTTATTCAGTTACTGTAAAGAAGTAGTTCTGATGGTGATGATACCAAGTGTGAATGCTTGTAAGTGCCACCAAGTGGCAGCAAAACACAGTTTATCTGAATTTCCTTGTCTTCTGTGGCTGTGATGAAGACCAACTCTGAAGACACAAGGTTAAGATAAGCATCAGCCTTGATGAATTGGCCATGCGATTATTATTTATTCTGCCTTTAAATGACCAGGAAATAGTGATACCTAGCTACAAGCTTAAAGTCATTGGCCTGTGCAGTTCTGTTTTCCAACACAGCCTTCTGTTATTTTGATTTCTTATCAACTGAAATGAATAGACTTAAAGGTACGTGTGCTGCTATTTAGTAATTTATTGATGTTTTTAATTCTTCCTTGCACTACTACATGTTTCTGAAATGAAAGTACTTGCATTTTTAAAATTAATTCATGGAATGTGAGCATTGCTGGCTAGGCCAGCGTTTATTGCCCATCCTGATTACCCTTGAGATGTTGGTGGTGAGCCGCCTTCCTATATTGCTGCAGTCCGTGTAATGTAGGTGCTGTTAGAGAGGGAGTTCCAGTGAAGGAACAGCAGTATATTTCAAAGCCAGAATGATGAGGGGCTTGGAGGGGAATTTCCAGGTAGTGATTCTTTCCTTCTATGTGCTCTCCTTGTCCTTCCAGATGATAGAGGTCTTGGCTTCCAAAGTGCTGGCTAAGGAGCCTTGATGAGTTCCCGTGGTACATCTTGTAGATGATACAACCTGTTGCTACTCTGTGCCATTGGTGATGGGAGTGTATATTTGTGGATGCAGTGCCACTCAAGCTGCTTTGTCCTGGATGGTGTCAAGCTTCTTGAGTGTTGTTGGAGCTGCACCCATCCAGGCAAGTGAGGAGTATTCCATCACACTTTTGACTTGTGCCTTGTGGATGGCCGGCAGGCTTTGAGGAGTCAGGTCAGTTACTCACCACGGGGTTCTGAGCCTTTGATCTACTGTTATAGCCATTGTATCTATATGGCTAATCTAGTTCAGTTTCAAGTCAATAGTAACCCCCAGGATGTTGATAGGGGGAGATTCAGCAGTTTTCTACTGGTTGGTCTGTAGCCTTATGTGCTATGGTGTTTCAAGTGCTCATCCTTGCTGTAGTGGACGGAGGTGCAGCAGCTAATTCATACAGAATGTTTCCTTAAACAGTTCGAAATAAGTGACTAGATAATCTGTTTTAATGGTGTTGGTGTAAGAATGAATGTTGGCCAGGACAAGAGAGAACTCCCCTCTTCTGAATAGTGCCATTGGATTTTTTGCATTCACCTGACAGGACAAACTGGGCTTCAGTTTAACATCTGAATATCTTTCTAATCCGTGGGAGGCAGTGGCATAGTGGTAATGTCACTGGACTAGAAATCCAGAGAAATGCTCTGAGAACCCGAGTTCGAATCCCACCATGGCAGATGATGACATTGGAATTCAATAAAAATCTGGAATTTAAAGTCTAATGATCATCATGAAACCATTGTCAATTGTCCTAAAAAAAAACTCACTTGGTTCACTAATATCCTTTAAGGAAGGAAGTCTGCCATCCTTACCTGATCTGGCCTACATGTGACTCCAGACTCACAGCAATGTGGCTGACTTTTAATTGCTCCCTCAAGGGCAATTAGGAATAGGCAATAAATGCCGGCCAGCCAGCAACACCCATGTTCAGTGAACAAATTAAATAAAATGGCTCTGATATTGACTCCCTCAATACTGTGGCTTCAAGTTGGTTTAAGTGCTCAAGTCTCTTTGTCTACAACAGTCAGAGGCTGCCACCACCAGCTCAGGCTGACGTCTACTTTCTAGTACCTCATCTTGATATCTATCAGCCAAAATGGGCTGATACTAACCTGCCTTCCCACGAGAGAACCTCCGAGCTCATAGGGTATTGCTTATTAAACAGTAGCATTGATTGGACAGTGCCAAATCTCCATTGTGCAGAGTGGCTGTAATAATGTGCTTTTCTTTATATACCATGGCAGAATAATCCAATTAATAGCAACATGGGCTATTTGGGCTGAATGGCCATTTTTCTTTTCTCTGCTCGAAGCTCTTTAAATCACGAATTAACAAAAAAATTCGACAAGAGAAAAGAAATAAAATCAGGATGGACCAAAGACAGTGAAATCTACGTACTTGTGTATTTATGTTGAGAAATTATGGCCACAGCACAGAGCCCCACTCAGGTTGAATGGTGTAGGAGAGAAGGCAAGATAAATGAATCTAGTTTGCTTTTGCAAATAATACATATAGCTTGCAATGACGTTTTCTTTGTAGCATTCAGCAAAGTGCATTAAATAAAAGGTCTCTGTATTGCCCGTTGCTCTCCTACAGTTCCTTTTTCTATCTTGCCTGGGAGAATAACAGCCAAAAAAAATGCCCACTGCAGCAAGCCGAAGGACAGGAAAATAATTCAGTGAATGGACTAGAATTTATTAATAACTATAGGTAGGCAGCAATAATTACAATTACTTTGTATATGTATTGATATACATTTTAAACTCTCCAGTTCAAATGTTTGTGGGGCAACCCCGATGAAGATGGAGAAATAATTTTTTTGAAGGCAAAACTTAATTATTTTGACACAAGTCTTGCAGATTTTTTTTTGTACTCGTAATGTTCAGTTCCCAGAAGTATTGTACGGGAGTTTTATTGACAGAGAATGTTTTGGCAGCACCTTTTTAAGCAGAGTGCTTAAGAGCTTAGAATCACTGTTCTGCAGTTATTGTCAGAACCTTTCGCTGCCTCACCCGGGTTGCTCATTTTTCATTCGTGAACTCAGGCGGGGAGTTGTCAGCCAGCAATTCAGCCGTGGGAAGTCACAAACCAAGTCCAGTCTAATCCCCACTCAGCATCGGGGAAGATCGGCATATAAGAGCAGGGATGCTGACTGATTTCCATCTGTTCCTTTAGCTCTCCCTCTCTTTCTGTTTCTCCACTCCCCCCTCCCCTAATCCAAGACAATGTGACAGGTTGATGGATTAAGTAGCAAGGTTGCTGAAAATCTGTCAACAGACACTGCTGGAATCATGCAGCAATTCAGTCAGCATTTATAAGGAAATTGGGATATAATACTTTGGTGATCTTTTTCTCCTCTCAAGGTGAGAGGGGGAACGTTTTTAAGGGACATGTGCAGTGCGAGGTTTTTCACACACAGTGGTGGGTGCCTGGAACGTACTGCCAGAGGAGGTGGTGGAAGCAGGCACATTAGCAACATTTAAGAGGCATTTGAATGGGTACATGAATAGGGAGGGAATAGAGGGACAGGAACTGAGTGAGGTTTTTGTTTAGTTTAGACAGGCATCATGATCGGTACAGGCTTGGCGGGGCAAAGGGCCACTTCCTGTGCTGTACTTTGGTTCTTTTGCATCTTGCCATTGCATTGACTAAAATTTGAAAGTTTACAACACTTGAAGATATGTCCTGATCTCTTCAATAAATTGGTAAACATTGTTAACTAGCTTTAAGAATTGAGTAATTGTTAATATGTATTTCATGGTGGCACAATGGTTAGCACTGCTACCTCACAGTGCCAGGGCCCTGAGTGGAATACAATGTTGGCAAGTGTGAGGTTATCCACTTTGGTAGGAGTAATAGTAGGAAGGACTACTACTTACAGGGCGAAAAGCTGCAGCATGCTACGGTGTAGAGGGACCTGGGGGTCCTTGTGCATGAGTCGCAAAAACCCAGCCGACAGGTGTAGCAGGTGGTCAGGAAGGCAAATGGGATGCTGGCCTTCATAGCGAGGGGGATTGAATATAAAAGTAGGGAGGTCTTGCTGCAACTGTAGAGGGCACTGGTGAGGCCACAGCTGGAGTACTGTGTGCAGTTTTGGTCGCCACACTTGCGCAAGGATATTTTGGCCTTGGAGGGAGTGCAGAGGAAGTTCACTAGGCTGATATCAGAGTTGAGGGGGTTGAGCTATGAAGAGAGGCTGAATAGACTGGGCTTGTACTCGTTGGAGTTTAGAAGGATGAGGGGGGATCTTATTGAGACGTATAAGATGATGAAAGGGATGAATAGGGTAGAGGTGGAGAGGTTCTTCCCGCTGAGAAAGGACAGCAGGACTGGAGGGCACACCCTCAAGATAAGGGGGGGGGGGCAGTTTAGAACAGAGTTGAGGAGGAACTTCTTCACTCAAAGGGTGGTGAATCTCTGGAATTCTCTGCCCTTTGAAGTGGTGCAGGCTACCTCGCTAAATATATTTAAGACGCGGGTAGATAGGTTTTTGGTAGGCAAGGGGATTAAGGGTTATGGGGAGAAAGCGGGAAAGTGGAACTGAGCCACTTCAGATTAGCCATGATCTTATTGAATGGCGGGGCAGGCTCGAAGGGCTAGATGGCCTACTTCTGCTCCTATTTCTTATGTTCTTATGATTCCCGACTTGGTTCACTGTCTGCATGGAGTTTGTGCATTCTCCCTGTGCCAGCATGGGGTTCCTCCATCCAGTTTCCTCCCACAATCCAGAGATGTGCGGGTTAGGTGCATTGGCCATGCTAAATTGCCCTTCGTGTCCTGGGGTGCATAGATTAGAGGTTATAGCAGGTAAATATGTGGGGTTACAGGGATAGGATTTGGGTGGGATTGTTGTCGGTGCAGACCAGATAGGCCAAATGGCCTCATTCTGCATTGAAGGGATTCTATGATTCAATAGTCTGTTTAATTTGAAAAAAAAAACACACCACCGTAAATTAACACAGGCTTCCAGCCTGCTTTTCCTGTAAAATTACTAATGATTTCCAAAGGCTACAGTAAGTCTTGTACCTCAAGATGCATGGAATCTTTTACTTATACCACTGCTTCTAGCCTTATAATTGCATCTGCCTTTGATTTCTCCTCTCCACATGCCTTTGGACAAAATATTGAACCAGCAGACATTCAGCTGAAAGGCCTGCTGTTGTCACATATCCAGAGGTTCAGATGCATTACCTGTTTCTCACCCATTTTATGGAGAAATGCCCAGCCTTCTCAGCACCTTCCTGCAGCGGGTCAACCAGTGCTGAACATGCATCGTGCTGCCTCATGTCCTATCATTACTAGCCTGCTGAGCAGCATATATTCCTGCGATGCTCAATGTATTTCTTGGCATTCTGTCTTGTCACTTTGATGGATGACCTTATTAGGGATGTGCATGCGTGTGTTTTTTTTAAATGATCTACATTGTCAAACCTGCACTGCCTCCCCCACCCTGATGCTTATTTTCTATTGAGGTTGCTGTGCCGCACTTGTGACCAGACTGGTTCTGCCTTCCTGAAGACAGCAGCCCTCACTGCTGTCATCGTTATGGACTGTCAGCCAGTCTGGGTCAACAACAGCAGCTTGCATTTACATAGCACCTTTTATACTCAAAATGTCCCAAGGTGTTTCACAGGAGTGGCATTGGGCAGAGTGTGCCACTGAGCCACATAAGAAGACATGAAGATAGATTGGGTAGATTTTGAGGAGTGAGTCGGAAGAAACATAGAAACAAGGTGCAGGAGTAGGTCACTTGGCTCTTTGAACCTGCACTACCATTCAGTGGCTGATCATGAACTTTCAGTATCCCGCTCATGCTTTCTCTCCATACCCTTTGATCCCTTTAACCACAAGGGCCACGTCCAGCTTCCTCTTGAACGTATCTAACAAACTGGCCCAACAGCTTTCTGTGGTAGAGAATTCCAGAGGTTCACACCACCCTGAGTGAAGAAGTTCCTCCTCATCTCAATCCTGAATGGCTTACCCCTCATTCTTAGACTGTGACCACTGGTTCTGGACTTCCCCAACATCGGGAACATGCTTCCCGTGTCTAGCCTGTCCAGTCCCATCAGGATTTTACATCTTTGGAAGGTAAAGAGAGGTGAAGAGTCTTATGGAGAGAATTGCAGAACTTAAAGGCATTGGCAGCTGAAGGAACAAAAGGTCAGTTGTGGGGTATGGATAAGTGTGAATGTACAAGAGGCTGGGACCACACTGGTTACAGGGAAGGTGATAGGGTTAATAAATGTGCTGCTGCATTCTGCTTACCTTTCAAAATTCTTAACAGCAAAATAGAATTGCTCGCCTAGTTTTTGAACTGTCACATTTAAAAGAGAAATAATTTTTGATTGGGAAAACATTGAATTTACTACTTTAAATCCAAATTTAAAAGGTTAAGGAGAGACAAGTTGAAAACAATAAAACTTATATGGGACTGATCAGGAAGGCTTTATTCAAAGTAATCTGTACATTGGGTAGATGGAATATGGAATTAAAAACCCTGGAATCTTTTCCAATTTCACTGGAAGTGTGAAGGCTAAGGGTCCTGATAGAAGTTGAGAGAGGCCTGGACAGGGTGGATAGTCAGAGGCTTTATCCCAGGGTGGAAAAGTCATTTACAAGGGAGCACAGGTTCAGGGTGAGAGGGGGAAAATTTAAGGGAGATGTGAGGGGGAGGTTTTTCACGTAGAGAGTGGTGGGTGCCTAGAGCACACTGTCAGAGGAGGTGGTGGAAGTAGACACATTAGCAACACTGAAGAGGCATCTGGAAGGATATGTGAATAGGGAGGGAATAGAGGGATAAGAACTGAGTAAGGGCAGAGGTTCTTAGTTAGGGCATCATGATTGGTATGGGCTTGAAAGGTCGAAGGGCCTGTTCCTGTGCTGTACTACTTTGTTCTTTGTTCCATTGGATGCATTAACGAGAGTAATTTTCTTTTATTCTGTTTGGAGAAACCAGGGTTGGATGAATTACCTACTTTATCTGTTGGATGATCAAAAATCTTTTATGGTGGTATTTTTACACTCCAAAAATAACTATTATTGCTGTAGTTTTAATAGAATTAGAAACATTCCTTTTTTACTAATGACTTTACCAGCTCTCACAGAGGTTGAGGGACAGTCTGATCAAAGTCTACAAGATTATGAGAGGCATGGACAGAGTGGATAGTCGGAAGCTTTTTCCCAGGGTGGAAGAGTCAATTCCTAGGGGGCACAGGTTTAAGGTGAGAAGGGCAAGGTTTAAAGGAGATCATAGAATCCCTACAGTACAGAAAGAGGCCATTCAGCCCTTCGGGTCTCCACCGATCACAATCCCACCCAGGTCCTACCCCCACATCCCTACATATTTAACCACTAATCCCTCTAACCTATGCATCTTACGACACTAAGGGCAATTTTAGTGTGGTCAATCAACCTAACCGGCACATCTTTGACTGTGGAAGGAAACCGGAGCACCCGGAGGAAATCCACGCAGACGCGAGGAAAATGTACAAATTCCACACGGCCAGCAACCCAAGCTGGGAATCAAACCCAGGTCCCTGAAGCTGTGAAGCAGCAGTGCTGAACACTGTGCTACCGTGTCGCAGGTTTTTTTACGAGGCAGATTTTTTACACAGCCGGTGGTGGGTGCCTGGAACTTGTTGCCGGGGAGGTAGTGGAAGTGGATACAGTAGTGACTTTTAAGGGGCATCTTGACAAATACATGAATCGGATGGGAATAGAGAGATATGGTTCCCAGAAGGGTAGGGGGTTTTAGTTCAGTCAGACAGCATGGTTGGTGCAGGCTTAGAGGGCCGAAGGGCTTGTTCCTGTGCTGTAATTTTCTTTGTTCTTTGAAACCACGCAGAGTTCAGAATTTAAACCTGCTTTTGATAAATGAGGTGTGTCACTCTGATTATTTTAACCTTTCAGGAGTTTGAGAAGAGGAAGCTGCTGTAAATACCTGACAAAAATGGTCTTAATATCAAGAAAAAGAAGCTTCTAGCACGAGACAGTGCTTCGATCGTCCATCTCCTGTTTCAATCATCTGGATGAAGTGACTGAATCTATATTAAAACAGAACAGAGCCATATACATATGTTTGTCTATTTTGTCTGAATCTGTACACTAGGTGAAACATCCACACAGAAAATAAATAGTTTAAAAAACAAATTAACTTGTGTTTATCTTCTGTTGGAGTAAAAGCTTTTTTATTTGCAACAAAGCTCAGCGTTTTGAGACAGGAAATTGAGTAGTCCTACTTATTCACACATCAGCCCCTCATTCACCTCCTCAAAATATTCTCTCAATTCTACCTGTGCAAAATTGCATGATTTCTTCAGTAAGAAGTCTCACAACACCAGGTTAAAGTCCAGCCAGTTTATTTGATAGTAAACCCATAAGCTTTCGGGGTTTGCCCCTTCGTCAAGTGAGTGGAGAGTTCTGGTCTCAAACAGAGCATATAAAGGCATACACAGTTTACAAAATACTGATTAGAATGCGAGTCTTTACAGCTAACCTGATATTCAAGTCTTAAAGAGGCAGACAGTGTGAGTGGAGATAGCATTAGGCATAGGTTAAAGAGATGTGTGTTGTCTCCAGACAGGACAGTGAGTGAGATGTTGTAAGTTCAGGCAAGTCATGGGGGTTACAGATAGTGTGATATGAACCCAAAATCCAGGTTGAGGCCGTCCTTGTGTGCGGGACAGCTTGGTACGGCTCCTGCTGTGACCAAGATCGCAAAAAACTACAAAGCGCCATGAACGAAGCCCAGTCCATCACTCAAAGTCCACCATTCAGCTTCCCATCCATTGACACTGTCTACACTTCCCGCTGCCTCAAAAAAGCAGCCAGCATAATTAAGGACTCCACACACCCCGGACATACTCTCTCCCATCTTCTGCTGGGAAAAAGATACAAAAATCTGAGGACACATACCATCTGATTCACTGCTGCTGTCAGACTTTTGAATTGACCTACTTCAAATTAAGTTGATCTTTCTCTACACCCTAGCTATGACTGTAACGCTACATTCTGCACCCTCTCCTCTATGTATGGTATGCTTTGTCTTAATAGTGCGCAGAAACAATACTCTTCACTGTATGCTAATACGTGTGATAGTAATAAATCAAATCAAATCAAACCTTATATCCAGGAATAGTTAACACCCAGTCCTGCCCTTCCTTATCCCAGACTTGGCTGTGCAATTTGCAAATTCAATATTTGCAAAATTGTATGGAGGATGGAGATAATGTTCAGAAGGACATAGACTGGCCAGTGGAATGGATGAACATATGGCAGATGAAATTTGATATAGAGAAGTTTGAAGTGATATTTCTAGAACATGGTGGAAAGTATTGGTTGCCTTCTTTAAGGATGGATGTAAATATGTTGGAAGCAGTTCATTGAAGAGCAGTATGGTGCCACAGTGATTAGCACTGCTGCCTCACTGCTCCTGGTTTCGATTTTTGGCTTAGGTTACTGTACGGAGTTTGCACATTCTCCCTGTGTTTGTGTGGGTTTCCTCTGGGTGTTCCAGTTTCCTTCCACAGTCCACAGATGTACAGGTTAGGTTGATTAGTCATGCTAAATTGTTCATAGTGCCACGGAATGTGTAGGTTAAAGGGAGTGGCAGGGTAAATGTGTGGGGTTGTTGTCAGTAGAGAGACTTGTTGGGCAGAATGGCCTCCTTCTGCACCGTTGGGTTTCTGTGATTTCTACAAAGATTTACTGGATTAATGCTTGGATTGGGCAGGTTGTCTAATGAGGAAAGGTTGGATAGGCTAGACTGGTATCCGCTGGCGTTTAAAAGAGGAACAGGTGACGTGATCGAAACATATAAGATCCTGGGGGGCCTTGACAGGATGGATGTGGAAAGGATATTTCCTCTTGTAGGAGAAGCTAGAACTAGGGGTCACTGTTTACTATTAAGGGGTCACCCATTTAGAGATGAGGAGAAATGCCTGCTCTGAAGGTCAAGTGTCTCTGGAGCTCTTTTCCTCAAGAGGCAATGGAAACATGAACATTTTTATGGCAGAGCTAAATAGATTCTTGATTAGCAAGACCCTCGGTCAGTTGCTACAGTAGATGATACACATTGCCACCGCGTTGCATCTCCGGTGGACGGAGTGAATATTTAAGTTGATATGCGGGATGCAGATCAAGCGGGGCTGCTTCATCGTGGATCATGTCGAGCTTCTTGATTGTTGGTGGAGCTGCAGTCAACCAGGCGAGAGAAGATCATTCCGTCACATTCTTGTCTTGTGCCTTGAAAATGCTGCACAGAATTTGTGGAGCGTTACTTGACACAGAATTCCCCGCCTCTGACCATGTAACCACAACATTTAAATGGCTGGTCCAATTGGTCGATCAATGTTGATAGTGTGGAAAAGAAGTGCCAAGTGAACTATGAAGGGTATTACAGTTGAATCCAGTCCTGTCCTAGTTTATTGTGTTATCTATAATTGCCGGACAGTAATCATGAGTCGGGGCACGCCATCCACCCCTATTATTAGGGTTATAGTCATGGGCTACCTTCTGTTACAGCTGGGATTTGCTATGACAGCAATCAGGATATTTCTAAGTTGGTTGGCTTAACCCCTCCTTCCCATCACCCGGAGAACCATTGGAGAACTCACCGCTTATGTGAGTTTATTTATTAGTGTCGCAAGTAGGCTTACAGTGACACTGCAATGAAGTTACTGTGAAAATCCCCCAGTTGCCACATTCTGGCGCCTGCACTGAGGGAGAATTTAGCATAGCCAATGCACCTAACCAGAACATCTTTCGGACTGCAGGAGGAAATGAGAGCACCCGGAAGAAACCCATGCAGACATGGGAAGAGCGTGCAGACTCCGCACAGTCAGTAACCAGAGCCGGATTTGAAACCTGGTTCACGGTGCTGTGAGGCAGCAGTGCTAACCACTGTGCCACGATGCATGTAGATACAGCTTGTGGGAGTTGAGTGCTGAAGCAGAGATACACAGGCTGCACAGTTTGGCTTCTGGTGTGTTGCCAGCCTCTATTGAGCTTCCTGGCATCATCAAGAGAAGGAGGGTTATTTGTGTTGATATTTTTTGGGTCTTGAAGCTTGGGGCTTGCGATGATGTGCTGTGTGCGTCCGTCATGCTGTCTGATTCAGTAATTAAGCAAGGTGCAAAACATCCATCCTGCAGATTCCTGGCGTCTATCTCAAATACTCAGTGCCTTTTAGTCTAGCAAGGCATGTTAACACTGATTGGCTTCCTAACTACTGTTGTAAACCTAAATAATTTAGATGATTACTTACAATAGCAACAGTGCACTTAAGTGAATTTACGATCCTACTTTGGAGCCTATTAAGCAATTAATAATCTGTTAATTTTATATCATATTGCCCTATGGTAGCTTGAGTGTTGTTTGAATGTTTATGCCAAAGGGCTGTTTAGCTTCAGGAAGGAAGTAAATGAGGACTAATAAATATAAAAAGGCATAAAATGATCCCATCACTTTGGGAACATAATGCAGTTCAGCAGTATTTTCCACGTATTTGTATAATTTTTTTTTCAACCAGACAGTATTTTACAAAATTTGCTGCTCCCCAGCCATGAATAATTGCAATTTTCTTCAGTTTATTATTGTCCACATATAAACATGTAGCAGGAAGGCAATGGCAACCCAGCACTGACAAAAACTGCCAAGGAAACAGCTCAGGATGAAGCGTTTGCAGACGCAGTGAGCCAAGGACCAGCCTTTGTTTTAAATTTTAAAGTTTATTTATTAGTGTCACAAGTAGGCTTACATTCACACTGCAATGAAGTTATTGTGAAAATCCCCTAGTCGCCACACTCTTCTCGGGTACACTGAGGGAGAATTTAGCATATTAGTGTTGGGCTATCGCTCTGCCTATATATTCTGTGCCTATACACCTCGCTCTGCTTCACCTGATGAAGGAGCAGTGCTCTGAAAGCTTGTGATTTCAAATAAACCTGTTGGACTATAACCTGTTATCATGAGACCTTCCATCGTGCCGTTGCTGACAGTATGTTAGTATCATAGAGTCCTCTTTCTATCTCTCCAATCAGGTTTAGAAACGTAGAAACATCGAAAAAAAAGCCCCTCAGCCCTTCAAGCCTGCACCACTATTCAATATGATCATTGGCTGGTCATACCCTTTCAGTATCCCATCCCCGCTTTCTATCCAGACCTCTTGACCCCTTTAGCCGCCAGCCCCTGCTACAGTACCTCACAGCAAGCTCTCAAATAACATCCCAACTGACTGCAACAAAGTTACTCCTCATCCTGTCTGCAGCCTTTGACACAGTTGACCATGTGATATATGTATGTTGGGATTTTTGGTGTGCGTACTGCCCTGGTTAAGATTGCGGGTCAGGTAACCCCCCCTAGGAGATTAGTATGGAACCCAGTTAAGGAGTCCAGGGTTCGACTGCGGACATTGCTCACCTGCAATGAAGAGCTTTCCAGTGTTTAAGTTACGAGGTCTGCCTTGTGGTTCTTCTTGCACATGACTTCGATAAAGACATTCCTAACAGGCCACACCAGCTCCCTCCAATGCTTTTCTGTGATGTATTTGGGTGTGGCTGCAGTCATGAACTTCGATTCATACCTACCTAATTATATTATTGGCAATGACATTTTCCTGCTCCAACATTGTTACCTCTGGTTTCCTCCAAGAATTGATCCCATGACCCCCTCTGACCCTGACTATTTCTCATCTAAAGATTCACCTCTGTGACATCCTTCTAGTGGCCTTACCAAAAGAATGGATCTGAAACTCATCCATTTTCGTGCTCGTTCTGGAATTCGAATTGTTTTGGTATGATCGCTCCTGGATGCCAGTTTTCGCAGAAAAAGAGGTCTTGTGGTATAGTTGGCAGCATCTGTACTCTGAGCCAGAAATAATGCATTCAATTCACACTCAAGCACTTGATGATCAAGAAAGGTGCTTTCATCATGTTGCCAAAGAGGTGGGGTGGAATTTTCCTGTCCCGATCGCCGCAAAATTTCAGCGAAACATCTAAAAGCCCGATAATCTCGGTTGGGAATTTCTGGTCTTAGGGCAAGCAGCCTCACAGCGCCAGGAGCCCGGGTTCAATTCCCAGCTTGGGTCACTGTGTGGAATTTGCATGTTCTCCCCGTGTCTGCATGGGTTTTCTCTGGGTCGTCCAGTTTCTTCTCATGGTCCAAAGTTGTGCAGGTTGGGGGGATCGGCTGTGCTAAATTGTCCCTTTAGTGTCCCAAGATGTGTAGGTTAGGGGAATTAGCCATGGTAAATGCACGGTGTTATGGGGATAGGGCAGAGCCTGGGTGGGATGTTCTTTTGGAGAGTTGGTGCAGACACAATGGGTGGGATGGCCTCTTTCTGCACTGTCAGGATTCTGTGGTTCTGTGGTTCAGTGGACAGATTGAACAGGACAAGGAGGAATAGTTTAGCTATGTCACAGTCACATCATGTCATTTGTGAGTTTGAGAAGGACCATTTGGTGGAGTGAAAGGGCCAGAAATCTGATGGAGGGATTCATTCAAACATGGAATTCTGGGAAAGGTGGGCAGGAATTTGGGAGATGACACCTCATTCAAGGGCTTTGGAGAGGAAAAGAAGTTTTGGAGATCATTCTGTGGGGGGTCATGCATTGTTTTTTTGAGGAGCAGGATTTTGATGGCAGATTTGGGGAAGGATAGGATCTGAGGACAGAGAACAGTTTGCAATGTCAGCCCACATGGAAACCAGCAGGAGAAATTGGGGTAGTCCACAGTTTAGTGGAAATAGTGGTGAGGGAGCAGAAAATGGGTTTCTAAAAAAAAAGTTAAAAAGTTTATTTATTAGTCACAAGTAAGGCTTACATTAACACTGCAATTAAGTTACTGTGAAATTTCCCTAGTCACCACAATCTGGCTCCTGTTCGGGTCAATGCACCTAACCAGCACATCTTTCAGAATGTGGAAGGAAACCAGAGCACTTGGAGGAAACCCAGGCAGACAACATGCAAACTTTACACAGGCAGTAACCCAAGCCAGGAATCGAACCTGGGTCCTGGCACTGTGAGGTAGCAGTGCTAACCACTGTGCCACCATGCCACACAAGTAGCCTTCTATTTGCTTTACTGCTGATTAAGCTGTGATACAATCTATATGGATGTAGAAATAGACTTCTTTTCATTGGATTGTCCCAGTTTGTAGTCATGGTCTGGATTGGAGCTGAGATTATCCATGGGTAACTCCAACCTTAGTCAGTGGCTCCCTGTGCTAATCAGTACTTAAAATATTTCACAGTGTGTAGGCGTCACTTGCTAGACCAGCATTTATTGGCCGTCCCTAATTGCCCTTAAGAAGGTGGTAGCATTTTGCCTTCTTGAACCTCTGCAGTCTACGTGGTATAAGTACATCCAAAGTGCTGTTAGGGGGTGTGTTTCAGGATTTTGACCCAGCGATCGTGAAGATATGGTGATACATCTCCAAGATGTGGAGATGCCAGCATTGGACTGTGGTAAGCACAGTTAGAAATTTCGCAACAGTACTCTAGCTATGGCCTCATAAATTACTTATAAAGACTCACATTCCAACCATTAATTTGTAAATTGAGTTTGTGTCTTTATATGCCCTGTTTGTGAACAGAACTCCAACTCATCTGATGAAGGGGCAGCGCTCTGAAAGCTTGTGGCTTGTGCTACCAAATAAACCTGTTGGACTTTAACCTGGTGTTGTGAGACTTCTTACTGTGATATACTTCCAAGTCAGGAATGGTGAATGGCTTGCAGGGGAAATTTCAGGTGGTGGTATTCCCTTGTATCTGTTAGGTGCTATCCAAGAAACCTTGGTGAGTTGCTGCAGTGCATCTTGTAGATGGTGCACACTGCTGCGACTGTGCATCAGTGTCTGAGGGAGTGAATGTTTTTGGATGGGGTGCCAATCAAGCGGGCTGCTTTGCCCTGGATGGAGGCGAACTTCTTGAGTGTTGTTGGATTTGCTCATCTAGGCAAATGGAGAGCATTCCATCACACTCCTGACTTTGACTTGTAGATGGTGGACAGGCTTTATGGAGACAGGAGGTGAGTTACCTACTGCAGGGTTTCCAGTCTCTGACCTGCTCCTACAGCTGCAGTATTTATAAGGCCAGTCCTGTTAAGTTTCTTCTGAATGGTATCCCCCAATATTCTAATAGCGTAAGTTCAGGCCACTTATTTAAGACTGGACAGATGGACTGGAGTGATTGTGCCTATCCTACAGATTTCAGTCTATTCAGTGATATTGGTGGTGCACCTACAGTATCTATATTTCCCACGATATTTGAAATCAATAAATTTGAATTCAATAAAAAACAAAATTTGGAATTAAGAATCTACTGATGATTACAAAACAATTCTCAACTGTAGTAAAAGCCCATCTAGTTCACTAATGTTCTTTAGGGAAGGAAATCTGCTGTCCTTACCTGGTCTGGCCTACATGTGACTCCAGAGCCACAGCAATGTGGTTGACACTTAAATGCCCTCAGGGATGGTCAATAAATGCTGTCCCAGCCAGCGACGCCCACACCCAACTAAAAAACCTCAAGGAAATGGTTGCTGACCTTGTTCCCGTTGGACACAGTTATTACATTCACAAATTATCATTGATGTCAGTACACCCTCCTGTGCATAAAATCTAAATTGTGATTGGTCCCATGGTTGTGAAGCTGATTTATTTACCTGTGAGATTATGATGTCTGAGGAATATAAAATAGTCAATGTGAATGTAACTGCACATGAAGAGGACTCAAGGTTATTATATGTTTATTCAGTATGAACTGAATGTGCCAGCCGTTGTCTCATTATCTGGATTGAGCAGTGATGTATTACAAGGATGGATACACTTGTGACTTTATTGATAATCCAATGTTTTATAAAATAATACCATTTTCCTGGATTATTCCTGACAATCATAAAATATCAGAGATGGGGAACAGGATACATACTAATTGAGCAATTTTTTTTTCTCCTTTCTGACCATTTAAATAGTAAAAGGGGAAGCGGTGATGTTGTGGTTTTGTCACTGGACTAGCAATCTAGAGATCCAGGGTAATGCGCTGGGGACCCGGTTTCGAATCCCACCACGGCAGATGGTGAAATTTGAATTCCACTAAAAGATGACCATGAAACCATTGTCAATTGTCATTAAAAATTATCTTGTTCACCATTTGCTGTCCTTACCTGGTCTGGCCATCATGTGACTCCAGACCCACAGCAATGTCTAACACTACGGGACATGTACGTAAGGCGAGAGCAGGGAAGTCGTGTTGGAGTTGTATTGTGACACCATAGCTAGAGTACTGTGTGCAGTTCTGGTCGCCACATTGTCGGAAGAATGTGATTGCACTGGAGGAGGTGCAGAGGAGACTCACCAGGTCGCTGCCCAGGATGGAATATTTAAATTATGAAGAGAGGTTCTGTCAGCTTGGGTTATTTTTGTTTGAACAGAGAAGACTGAAGGGGGCGACCCGATCGAGGTGTACAAGATGATGAGGAGGATGGACTGAGTGATAAGGAGAAGCTGTTCCCTTAGTCGAAGGGCACAAAGGGGCATAGGTACAAGGTGAGGAGGTTTAGGGGGGATGTGAGGAAGAATCTTTTTACCCAGAGGGTGGTGACGGTCTGTAACGTGCTGCCTGGGAGAGTGGTAGAGGCGGGTTGCCTCACACCCTTTAAAAAGTATCTGGATGAGCACTTGGCACTTCATAACATTCAGGGCTATGGGCCAAGTGCTGGCAGATGGGATTAAGTGAGAGTTCGGGTGTTTTTAATGTGTCAGTGCAGACGCGATGGACCAAAATACCTCTACTGCCCTGTATGATTCTATGAAAGTTCAAAGGAGATGTGAGGGGAAAGTTTTTTACATGGAAAATGGTAGCTGCCTGGAACACGCTGCCAGGGATGGTGGTGCAGGCAGACACGATAAAGGTGTTTAAGGGGTTTTTAGATAAGCACATGAATATGCAAGGAATAGATGGACCATGGGCAGGCAGAAGAGATTAGTTTAATTTGGCATCATGTTCGACACAACATCATGGGCCGAAGGGCCTGTTCCTGTGCTGTACTGCTCTATGTTGGGCCGAAGGGCCTGTTCCTGTGCTGTACTGCTCTATGTTGGGCCGAAGGGTCTGTTCCTGTGCTGTACTGCTCTACGTTGGGCCGAAGGGCCTGTTCCTGTGCTGTACTGCTCTATGTTGGGCCGAAGGGTCTGTTCCTGTGCTGTACTGCTCTACGTTGGGCCGAAGGGCCTGTTCCTGTGCTGTACTGCTCTATGTTGGGCCGAAGGGCCTGTTCCTGTGCTGTACTGCTCTATGTTGGGCCGGAGGGCCTGTTCCTGTGCTGTACTGCTCCATGTTGGGCCGAAGGGCCTGTTCCTGTGCTGTACTGCTCTATGTTGGGCCGAAGGGCCTGTTCCTGTGCTGTACTGCTCCATGTTGGGCCGAAGGGCCTGTTCCTGTGCTGTACTGCTCTATGTTGGGCCGAAGGGCCTGTTCCTGTGCTGTACTGCTCTATGTTGGGCCGAAGGGCCTGTTCCTGTGCTGTACTGCTCTATGTTGGGCCGAAGGGCCTGTTCCTGTGCTGTACTGCTCTACGTTGGGCCGAAGGGCCTGTTCCTGTGCTGTACTGCTCTATTGGCTAGGAGGGAGTTGAAGAGTGAGTTGAGAAGGGCTAAAAGAGGACATGAGAAGACTTTGGCTGATAGGATTAAGGAGAATCCTAAGGCGTTCTATAAGTATGTCAAGAACAGAAGGTTGGTCAGGGCAAGATTAGGGCCAGTTACAGACAGCAGGGGGAAGTTGTGTGTGGAACCGGAGGAGATTGGAGAAGTATTGAACCAATATTTCTCTTCGGTGTTCACGCAGGGGGACATGAATATAGCTGAGGAGGACATTGGGTCGCAGGGGTGTAAAATAGAAAGTATTACGGTTGATAAAGAGGATGTGCTGGAAATTCTTGAGGGGCTGAAAATAGATAAGTCCCCTGGTCCGGATGGGATCTACCCTAGGATTCTCTGGGAGGCTAGAGAGGTGATTGCAGAGCCTCTGGCTCAGATCTTCAGGTCGTCATTGGTCTCTGGTGTAGTCCCGGAGGATTGGAGGATAGCGAATGTTGTCCCATTGTTTAAGAAGGGGAACAGAGACTTTGCCGGGAATTATAGACCGGTGAGTCTTACTTCTGTTGTGGGCAAGGTTTTAGAAAAAATTATTAGGGATAGGATTTATAGTTATTTGGAGTGTAATGAATTGATTAGAAATAGTCAGCATGGTTTTGTAGCAGGTAGGTCGTGCCTTACTAACCTTATTGAGTTTTTTGAGAAGGTGACCAAAGAGGTGGATGGGGGTAAGGCAGTTGACGTGGTATACATGGATTTTAGTAAGGCGTTCGATAAGGTTCACCATGGTAGGCTTCTGCAGAAAATGCAGATGTATGGGATTGTGGGTAATCTAGGAAGTTGGATCAGGAATTGGCTATCAGATAGGAGACAGAGGGTGGTGGTGGATGGTAAATATTCATCATGGAGTGCAGTTACGAGTGGTGTGCCTCAGGGATCTGTTTTGGGGCCACTGTTGTTTGTAATTTTTATTAATGATCTGGATGAGGGTATAGTTGGGTGGATTAGTAAATTTGCTGATGACACCAAAGTTGGAGGTGTGGTAGATTGTGAGGAAGGGTGTCATAGTCTGCAGGGAGACTTAGATAGGTTGCAGAGCTGGGCCGAGAGGTGGCGGATGGAATTTAATGCGGAGAAGTGTGAGGTAATTCACTTTGGTAGGAGCAACAGATGTGTTGAGTATAGGGCTAACGGGAGGACTTTGAATAGTGTGGATGAACAGAGGGATCTAGGTGTGTGTGTACATAGATCCCTGAAAGTTGGGAATCAAGTAGATAAGGTTGTCAAGAAGGCGTACGGTGTCTTGGCGTTTATTGGTAGGGGGATTGAATTTAGGAGTCGCAGTGTAATGTTGCAACTGTACACTACTCTAGTGCGGCCGCACTTGGAGTACTGTGTGCAGTTCTGGTCCCCGCATTACAAGAAGGATGTGGAGGCGTTGGAGAGGGTGCAGAGGAGGTTTACTAGGATGTTGCCTGGTATGGTGGGGAGGTCCTATGAGGAGAGACTGAGGGATCTAGGGTTGTTTTCGTTGGGAAGAAGGCGGCTAAGAGGGGATCTTATTGAAACATATAAGATGATTAGGGGTTTAGATAGGGTGGATAGTGATAGCCTTTTTCCTCGGATGGAGAAAGCTAGCACGAGGGGGCATGACTTTAAATTAAGGGGGGGTAGCTACAGGACGGATGTCAGGGGTAGGTTCTTTACCCAGCGGGTGGTGAGGGATTGGAATGCCCTGCCTGCTGCAGTTGTAGATGCGTCTAGTTTGGGGGCGTTTAAGAGATCTCTGGATAGGTTTATGGACGAAAAGGGATTGGTATAGGCTAGTGGGTCATTGTTTTTGTAACTGGTCGGCGCAACATCGTGGGCCGAAGGGCCTGTTCTGCGCTGTAATGTTCTATGTTCTATGTTCTATGTTCTATGTTCTATGTTGGGCCGAAGGACCTGTTCCTGTGCTGTACTGCTCTATGTTGGGCCGAAGGGTCTGTTCCTGTGCTGTACTGCTCTATGTTGGGCCGAAGGGTCTGTTCCTGTGCTGTACTGCTCTATGTTGGGCCGAAGGACCTGTTCCTGTGCTGTACTGCTCTATGTTGGGCCGAAGGACCTGTTCCTGTGCTGTACTGCTCTATGTTGGGCTGAAGGGCCTGTTCCCACACTGTAAACCTCTATGACTTTATGACTCTATGTTCTATGTGGTTGATTGTTAAATGCCTGCTGTCCAGCCATTCAGTCCCAGGGCAATTAGGGATGTGTAATAAATGCTGACCCAAGCAGTGACGACCACACCCGTGTAAGAATAAATAAAAAGGTGATAAAATTTGGAGCGGAGCCAATTAGGGCCCAATAAGAGGATTTGTGCATTCTGGCTGAATGGTCTGCAGAGTTTTCACTGTGTGCTGGGATTTCTTGTGACCAGTGGCCTGAAACTTGTCAGGGGACAGAAGGTGTCAGATGTAACAGCTTGTACTTGGCAGGGAGGAGTTCTTTACTGACATTTGGAACCAGTGTTCCTTATCTCGCATTATGCATTTAAGGGATTAGGTATTCTGAGCAACCAATGACACTATTCTGGTTGTATTTTATTGGCCTAATGGAACAATGCAATTGGGGTTTCTGATCAATTTATTTGCTGATTACCAAGGATCTTTTGGAGTTTTAACTCTGCTAACACAAAGCTCGTTCAGGCAGTGTGGGGACCAAGCTCACGAGGAGAGACAACATCTGGAAGAAGAAGAGGACAAAGGACTGATTTCATATGGCAGCAAAATCCTGATGTGGAGATGCCGGCATTGGACTGGGGTAAACACAGTAAGAAGTCTCACAACACCAAGTTAAAGCCCAACAGGTTTATTTGATAGCGCAAGCCACGCTACCAAATAGGCTTGTGGTGTTGTGAGACTTCTTACTGAACAAAACCCCGGCCAGGTTTTAATTGCAAGTTAAGCAAAGTAACGAATAGTGAGTATTTGGTTTATGCATTGCAAGTATTTACTGTTGTTTAAGTAGCTATAGAATAAAGAAAAATTTAAGTATTTAAAGTCGACTTTGTATCTTTATTTGCTACACATGTTTAAGCACACATTTGTACAACAGCGTGGAGGCATAACTGAGGTATTTAAATGAATGCTTTATACCTGTCTTTACTAAGGAAGAGGACATAACTCAGACATTTGAAAGGTTTAAAATTAATAAGATTGAGGGATTTGATAGGCTGTCTGCACTCAAAGCTGATAAGGCACTAAGACTGGATGAGAAATATCCAAGGGGAGTGAGAGGGGAAATTGTGGAGGCACTGGCCATAACTTTCTGGGTGATGCCAGAGAACAGAAGAAAGGCAAATGTTACACCTTAGTTAAAAAAAAAGCCATAAAGATAAGCCCAGAAACTCCAGGCTAGGCAGTTTAACCTCGGTGGCAGAAAAGCTTCTAGAAATGGCAACTTGGCACAAAATTAGTCGTCACTTTGCCTCAGTGGAGTTGCCTTTGGGCTTGGCCCATAACTTCTCCCCACTGGAGTGACAGCTCAATGATCTGTCTGATGATTGGAACAGACCCAAGTGTGGCGTGATTCCTCTGAACTCATTCACACTAACAGAAAGCATTCTTTCTGGTTGTACCACGGCTTGGTATGGTTCCTGCTTTGTCTAAGACCGCAAGAATCTACAAAGAGTCGTGAACAAAGCCCAGTCTATCACACAAACTAGCCTCCCATTCATTAACTCTGCCTACACTTCCCGCTGCCTCGGCAGAGCAGCTAGCATAATTAAGGACCCCACGCACCCTGAACACACTCTCTTTCATCTTCTTCCATCGGGAAAAAGATACAAAAGTCTGAGATTGCTTACCAACTGACTCAAGAACAGCTTCTTCCCTGATGCCATCAGACTTTTGAACGGACCTACCTTGCATTAAGTTGATCTTTCTCTACACCCTAGCTATGACTGTAACACTGCATTCTGCGTACTCTCCTTTCCTTCTCTATGAACAGTATGCTTTGCCTGTATAGCGCGCAAGAAACAGCACTTTTCACTATACTAAAATACATTTGGCAATACGAAATCAAATCAAATAATGAATGTTTCTTGGGTTGGAAGATTGTTTACATTGGGGTTCCTCAGGGATTTGGTTGGGAATCCTGCTATCTGTGAGACATGTTAATAACCTAGACCGTGGTGTAAAGTCCACAGTTTCAAAATTTTCAGATGATGCAGAACTTTGAAGCATTGTGAAATGTCAGGAGTTTAGTGTAGAAGCTCAAAAGGACGTAGGCAGGTTGATAGACTGTGTAGACAAGTGACGGATGAAATATAAAGCAGAGAAGCGTGAAGTGATTTATTTAAGTAAGAAGGACCTGGGCAGACAGCATAAAATAAACGTTACAAATCTAAAGAGGTGCAGGAGCAGAGCGACCCTAGTATACAGGTGCATAAATCATTGAAGGTGGCAGTATGAGGTGCAAGAATGGTTAATAATGGAAACAGCATTCTGAGCTTTATCAATAGAGGCACTGGATACAAAAACTAGGGAGTTAGAATGAACTTTTGATTTGATTTATTATTGTCGCATGTGTTGGATCGTGAAAAGGATTTTTTCTTACATGCTATACAAGCAAATCATGCTTGTTCATAGAGTACACAGGGGAAAAGGAAAGGGTGCAGAATATTGTGTTACAGTTATAGGTAGGGTGAAAGCTTAATATATGATAGGACCATTCAAAAGTCTGATGGCAGCAGGGAAGAAACTGTTCTTGAATCTATTGATTCGTGCTTTCAGACTTCTGTATCGTTTTCCCAATGGAAGAAGGTGGAAAAGATTATGTCTAGGATGTGTAGGGTGTTCGTCTAAAACACTGGTTCAGCCTCAACTGGAGTATAGCATCCAGTTCTGGGCGTCACGTGTTTGGAAGAATGTGAAGGTATTAGTTCAGGAAAAGTTCACAAGAAAGATTCCAGGGAACATCAGTTGCATTGGTCAATTGGCGAATCTGGGACTATTCTCCTTGGGGAGGAGAAATTTGATGGAGGCATTCAAAATCACGAGGGGTATGGATAGAGTAGATCGGAGGACACTCTCTCCATTGGTGGAAGGATTATGAACCAGAGGACAAAGATTTAAGGTAATTGACAAAAGAAGCAATAGTTACATGGGGATAATCTATCTCACAGCGAGAGATTAGGATTTGGAATTCACTGTAAAGAGCAAAGAATAAAGAACAGAACAGCACAGGAACAAGCCCTTCAGCCCTCCAAGACTGCGCCAATCATGTTGTCCTAGATCAACCGCCTGTATCCCTCTATTCCCTGTATGTTCAGATGTCATAGCGAGGGGGATTGAATATAAAAGTAGGGAGGTCTTGCTGCAGCTGTATAGGGCATTGGTGAGGCCGCAGCTGGAGTACTGTGTGCAGTTTTGGGCGCCACACCTGCGCAAGGATATTTTGGCCTTGGAGGGAGTGCAGAGGAGGTTTACTAGGCTGATACCGGAGTTGAGGGGGTTGAGCTATGAGGAGAGGCTGAATAAACTAGGCTTGTACTCGTTAGAGTTTAGAAGAATGAGGGGAGATCTCATTGAGACGTATAAGATGATGAATGGGATGGATAGGATAGAGGTGGAAAGACTCTTCCTGCTCAAAAAAGACAGTAGGACTAGGGGGCACAGCCTCAAGATAAAGGGGGGGCGGTTCAGAACGGAGTTGAGGAGGAACTTCTTCACTCAAAGGGTGGTGAATCTCTGGAATTCTCTGCCCGTTGAAGTGGTGGAGGCTACCTCGCTAAATATTTTTAAGAAGCGGGTTGATGGGTTTTTGATAAGAGAGGGGATTAAGGGTTATGGGGAGAGGGCGGGAAAGTGGAACTGAGCCACGACAGATCAGCCATGATCTTATTGAATGGCGGGGCAGGCTCGAAGGGCCAGATGGCCTACTCCTGCTCCTATTTCTTATGTTCTTATGTTCTTATGTTATGTTCTATCCAGGTAAGTCTTAAATGTCACTAACAAATCTGCCTCAACCATCTCACTTGGCAGTGCATTCCAGGCCACCACCACCGTCTGAGTAATAAACTTCCCCCGCACATCTCCATTGAATCTTCCTGCCTTTACCTTGAACTTGTGTCCCCTCGTAATTGTAATTTCTACCTGGGAAAAAGCTTCCAATTGTTCACCTTATTTATGCCCCTCTTAATTTTATAAACTTCTATCAGGTCATCCCTCAGCCTCTGTCTTTCCAGGGAGAACAATGCCAGTTTATTTAATCTCTCCTCATAACTAATAGCCTTCATACCAGGCAACATCCTGGTAAACCTTTTCTGTACTCTCTCCAAAGCCTCCACGTCCTTCTGGTAGTGTGGTGACCAGAATTGGACACAGTATTCCAAATGTGGCCTAACCAACAATGTTTTTAGAGTAACATAATTTGCCAACTTTTACACTCAATTCTCCATCTGATGAAGGCAAGCATGCCATATGCTTTCTTCACCACCTTTTCACTGCCTGAGAGTGGTGGAAATAGCTTCAATGAGGCATTCAAGGGGCAAATAGATTATTAACTGAAAGCGCTATGGGGAGAAGGCAGGGTTGTGGCAGGAGATACAGTTGTCCCTCAGAGAACCAAACATGGTGGGCTGAACGGCCTCCTTCTATACTGTAACAATTCTATTCTATGATTTTGTACTATTACATAGAAGGAAAGACTTGCACTAATGTAGAGGCTTTCACACCCTTAGGATGTTCTATAGTGTTCTACAACCAATGAAGTACTTTTAAATAAGGATAATTAGGAATGGCTAATGGTTGCTGGCCTTGCCAGCAAAGCCCTCATCCCCTGGAATTTATAAATAAAATGCAACTACCATGTAATAAAAGTAGAAAATGATGGAAATTCTCAGCAGGACAGGCAGCTCTTGTGAGGAGAAAAGCAGAGTTCACGTTTCAGAACTAACTTTATGTGACGAAGCCGGGCAAGTGATTGAAGTTGGGAGCATTTTGCACACAGCAACCATAACTCTGTTAGATATTATGGAAAAGGAGAAGGATGGGAAATCAAATTTCTAAACTGGGGGAAGGCTGATCTTAAGAAGATCAGGTATGATTTGGCCGGAGTGGACACTTTTAGATAAATCCGTGACAGAACAGTGGGACGCATTCAAGAAGGAAATAGGGAGAGTACAGGGCTAACACGTTCCAATAAAGAAAAAGGGTGGAACCAACAAATCCATTAACCCTGGGTATTGAGGGGCATATTGCATTGGATAGAGTGAAAAGGGAAGGATTATGGTAGACATCCAGCGCTCAAAACAGCAGAAGCCCTAGAGCTGTATGGAATGTGCAAGAGGGAACATAAAAAGGAAATTAACGGAGCAAAAAGGGACACAAAAGGACATTGGCAAATAAAATAAAGGAAAATCCTAAGTTGTTTTACGAATACATTAAGGATAAAAGGATAACTAGGGAACGAGTCAGACCCATTATGGACAACAGTGGTAATTAGTGTGTGGAACCAGAGAATGTAAGTGGGGCTCTAATTGAATATTTTGTGTTGGCGTTCACTAGTGAGAGAGAAAAATGTATCCCAAGCTGTTGCGTGAGGCAAGGGAGGAAATAGCAGGGGCATTAGCTGTAATTTTCAATTCTTCCTTTGCTACAGAGTGATTAGACGGGCTATTCAGTTGGGCTGATCAGTGGGAAAAGGAATTCAATCTGGATAAGTGTGAGATGATGCACTTGGGCAGGACAAACAAGGCAAGGGAATCCACACTGAACAGCACAGAGGATCAGAGGGACCTTCATGTGTATGTACACCAATTCCCGAAGGTAGTAGGACAGGTGGATCTAGTGGCTAAGAAGACATATAAGAACATAAGAACATAAAAAATAGGAGCAGGAGTAGGCCATCTAACCCTTCGAGCCTGCCCCGCCATTCAATAAGATCATGGCTGATCTGAAGCGAATCAGTTCCACTTTCCCACAATCTCCCCCATATCCCTTAATTCCCCTGTCTATAGAAACCTATCTACCCGTGACTTAAATATATTCAGCGAGATAGCCTCCACCACTTCAATGGGCAGAGAATTCCAGAGATTCACCACCCTTTGAGTGAAGAAGTTCCTCCTCAACTCTGATCTAAATTGTCCCCCTTTATTTTGAGGCTGTGCCCTCTAGTTCTGCTATCCTTTCTAAGCGGGAAGAATCTCTCTACATCTACCCTATCTCGCCCCTTCAATACCTTGTATGTCTCTATAAGATCCCCCCTCAGCCTTCTAAACTCTAACGAGTACAGAACAAGTCTATTTAATCTTTCTTCATAAACTATGGTATGGTGTACTTGCCTTTATTAACTGAGGCATAGAGTTTAAGAACAGGGAGGTTATGCTTGAGCGATATAAAACTTTGATAAGGCCACAGCTAGAGTGTTGTGCGCTGTTCTGGAATCCACGTTATAGGAAGGATGTGATAGCACTGGAAAGGGTGCAGATTTACCAGAATGTGTGGCCTGGATGGAGAGTATTTTTTATGAAGTGACAATGGATAGACTGGGTTATTTTCCCTTGGAGCAGAGGAGACTGAGGGGGAGACATGAATGAGGTGTCATAGATACAGTCAACAGAAAGGAAGGTTTCAAAATAAAGTTTACTTATTAGTCACAAGTAAGGCTTACATTAATACTGCAATGAAGTTACTGTGAAAATCCCCTCATTGCCACACTCCAGCACCTGTTTGGGTCAATGCATATCTTTCAGACTGTGGGAGGAAACTGGAGCAGCCAGAAGAAACCCACTGGGAGAACATGCAAACTCCACACAGATAGTGACCCAAGCTGGGAATCGAACTCAGGCCCTTGGCACTGTGAAGCAGCAATGCTAACCACTGTGCTACTGTGCCACCCCTTGGTGGTGGGATCAATGAACAGGGGCATAGATTTAAGTTAAGGGGCAGGAGGTTTAGCGGTGATGTGAGGAAAAACCTTTTCTCCCAGAGGGTGGTGCGAGTCTGGAACTCGCTGCCTGAAAGAGTGGTGGAGGCAGACACACTGATAACATTTAAGAAGTATTTAGATGCGCAGTTATGATGCCAAGCATACAAGACCGTGGGCCAAGTGCTGGAAAATGGGATTAGAATAATTAGGTGGATTGTCTTTGACTGGCACAGACTTGATGGGTCGAAGTACCTTATTCTCTACTGTAGACCGCTATGATTCATATAACCTATCGCACTGTAGGAACTGCAGCAGCCAATTTTCACACAGCAAGTGCCCACATAACAGCAAAGAGATAAAATAAATGACCAGATAACCTATTTTATGGTTGGTTGACGGATAATATGAGGCAGGACACTGGGGTGAATTCCCTTGCTGCTTTTCAGTATAAATGTACAGCATCTCTTACAACCACTTTGAGGACAGAAAGAGCCTCCAGTTTTTAACATTTCAATTGGAAACCAACATTTTTAATAATGCAGATCTCTCTCAGCACTACAATGCACATTACACCCTCCTGTACCGTTTTATGCTTGAACAACTTAACAGCTCTCGCAAAGAGATATCTTTTATTCCCCCGAGTAGATATGTTATGGTGTTGTCAATTGACCCAGTGTCTAGACAGTTTTTATTGTCTCTTAACTAACACAGTACATCAAAGACCTCTCTCTGGCAACATGCCTTTATTATGCTTCCAGCCAAAGAGTTCTACCTGTCATTCCTTCTTGATCTTGATTTCCTAATTTTTCATCAGTGGTGTTTAATTAATTTGTTTCGGTCAATGTTGGCAATTCCCTTTATAATCGTAAAAGTTTAAATTTGCCAATCTCAGCTCCTCCACTTTCCTCAACAAAACCAACCCAAGAGCTTAACATTTCCAAGGTACCCTTAATCACACGTCACTGAATAACTGCATGACTGCAAACAAACTAATGTTTCATGTAATGAATTAGCAAAAATTAATGACAAAAATATCAATGTTTGGTGGGAGAGATGTAGAGACAATAGCTGGAATAGCGACCACAGTGGTTAGCTCTGCTGTCTCACAGCGCCAGCGACCTGAGTTCGATTCCCGGCTTGGGTCACTGTCTTGTAGAGTTTATATGTTCTCCCCGCGTCTGCGTAGGTTTCCTCCCACAGTCCAAAAGATGTCCTGGTTAGGTGCATAGCCTGTGCTAAATTCTCCCTCAGTGTATCCGAACAGGCACCAGAGTGTGGCGAGTAGGGGGATTTTCTCAGTTACTTCACTGCGGTGTTAATAATGTAAGCCTACTTGTGACACTAACAAATAAACTTTAAACTTTAAAACTTTACTGCCCTGCCTACCACAGGAATCGGAGTGGGCGCGGGGCGGACAATGGGAAGGTCTGTTGACCTCAGGTGGGATCTTACGTTTTCGGGACAAGCAAGACTGTACAATCGCGCCGAATAGGCAGGAATTTCCGCACCCTCCGCGGTGTGTTCCGTGGCGATGGAGGCAGCCCACCATTGGCTAGCGATGGGATCTTCTGGTCCTGCCTCCATCAACGTAAGTTCCCGTTTGATGCACGCCCACCACCCCCCCCCCCCCATCTGTCAGGAAAGCCATGGTGGGGGTTCGCCATTGAACGATCCAGCCTGCAGGAACAGCCGGAAAATTCCATCCAGTGGCCAAGATTTATCCCTCCTTGCCATGGCGGTCTGGCCAAAAGTCCGTATACTTCCAGCGGGACTGGAAGACCCCGGCCTTGGGCGAAAAATTCCACCCGATGTTTTCCCATGTGAGGGAATCCAAAATGAGTGTTTTGAAATACAGGACAGTTACTAATAAATTCATAAGGAATTCTGGAGAAACTTTCTTTCCCTGGAGAATGTGGAATAAAAACAGAAAATACTGGATAAATTCTACAGGTCTGGCAGCATCTATGGAGAGAAGCAGAGTTAATAGATGGGGTTTTCTGGCCTCTTTCGCCCCAAGACTGGAGAATCCCGCCCCAAGTCAACAGACCTTTGCATGATCCGTGTCCCACCCACTATGATGCCCTTGGCGGGCGGGATGGGAAAATTCATCCCACTGTTTTAGATCTAAATCACCCTGCTATAGAACTGTAGAATGTGGAGCTGTCTACCACACGGATCAGCTGAGACAAAGATGCATTTAAAGGAGAGTTAGATAAACCCATGAGGGAGAAAGGATCATGTTGCTGGGGTGAGGTGAGGTAAAGTGGAGGAGTCTCATATACTGCATCCATGTTGACATAGATCTGAATGTTTCTGAGTCACAAACTCTGCATAGTTATGCATCACCAATCATAGCAAATGCCTGTAATTGCATTTCCCTTTACATCTTCTGGGTATGGTGTGGAGATACCGGCGTTGGACTGCGGTGGGCACAGTGAGAAATCTCACAACACCAAGTTAAAGCCCACCAGGTTTATTTGGTAGAAAAGCTATCGGAGCGTCTCTCCTTCAATCAGGAGAGTGAAGAGTTGGGTTCACAAAGAGGGGACATATAGATACAAATTCAATTTACAAGATAATGGTTGGAATGCGAATC
This sequence comes from Carcharhinus amblyrhynchos, assembly GCF_965287045.1. NCBI lineage: Eukaryota > Metazoa > Chordata > Chondrichthyes > Carcharhiniformes > Carcharhinidae > Carcharhinus > Carcharhinus amblyrhynchos. The sequence goes on from NC_137324.1 coordinate 17,466,898, forward strand.
TTGACAAGTAATCAGGTCTTCACAGATACAGATAATGCAGGTGGAGAGAGGGTTAAGCACAGGTTAAGGAAGTGTAAATTGTCTCAAGCCAGGACAGTTAGTGAGATTTTGCACGTTCAGGCAAGTCATGGGGGTTACAGATAGTGTGACATGAACCCAAGACAGTTGAGGCCGTCCTTGCACGTGCAGAAATTGGCTATCAGATTCTGCGTTGTCGTGTGTCATGAAGGCCGCCTTGGAGCATACTTACCCAAAGAACAGAGGCTGAGTGCCCGTGACCGCTGAAGTGTTCCCTGATGGGAAGGGAACACTCCTGCCTGGTGATTGTCGAGTGGTGCTCATTCATCCATTGTTGTAGCATCTGCAGGTATTGTCAATGTACCATGCCTCGGGACATCCTTTCCTGTAGCATATCCTGTAGACCATGTTGGCCGAGTTGCAAGAGCAAAAATCCTTCTGGGCACTGCGCTTTAGGAAGTAGGTGCAGGCTTTAGAGAAAGTGCAAAAAAGAATGGTTCAGGGAATGGGGGATTTCAGAAAAGCTGACGTACTCCGTGGAGAAGAGGAAGTTGCGAGGAGATTTGAGACGTGTGTTTAAGATCATGAGGAGGTTTACACAAAAGAGTTTTGGTGGAGGGGTTGAGAACTTGAGGGCATTGTTTCAAGAGGATTGGCAAAAAATGGGTAGAACCATTTTTTTGTGAAGAGAATGATTAGATCTGGAATGCACTGCCTGAGGGTATGATGGAGGCAGGTTTAATCGTGACTTTCTAAATCTGCCTAAGTTCTAAGCTCTGGAATCTCTCTTACACCTTTCATAGAAACTAGAAGCAGGAGTAGGCCATTCGGCCCTTCGAGCCTGCACCGCCTTTCATTTTGATCACAGCTGATTGTCAAATTCAATATCCTGATTCTGGGTTTCCCCCCATTTCTCTTTATCCCTTCCGCCCCAAGTGCTATAACTAATTACTTCTTGAAATCACACAATGTTTTAGCCTCAACAACTTTCTGTGTAACCGATTACTTAGGATTACTTAGTGGCAGGTCAACTGCTGTTTGAGCATTTGTTTCTCTTTAAATCGGACTATGTGAGGTAATGACTGCATCTTTAATTATCTCCGTGCACATTCAGGTCAGAAATAACTAGCCGTAAATTCTTTTCTTCCTCAGTTGGATAACTTTTGCTTTTTGTGTGTGTGTGTGTGTGTGTGTGTATTTTTTATCATAATAAAAACACCGCATTACTTAAAGTGCAGCGACATTCATTTCTTAAGCCGCTCATCAAGGACCCTTACAGTGTGCATGAAATTGGATTCAATGTGCATGACTGACAAGGCTTCCCAGTGCTCTGTTCGTGACTGTTTTAATTACACTGGAGCAGTAAATGGATGAATTACAATCACCCAGTGTCTCTCACCCATTACAACCTTGTCTCATTATTCTTCATTGTGTGAGAGACAAAAGTTCAACTTTCAACCCTTCTCCACCTCTGGCCTCTCTTGAATCCACCCAGAAAACAAGATATAAATCAGTGCTGAGGAGCTTGGAAAATGAGATTATTATCACGCTTGCTTGTGTTTTCCTTCTGGTCTTTGTGCATGGACGTACAGGTATTTCCATCCCTTTTGCCACACTTAAAGGAAGCTCCACGTTAGAACATAGAACACTACAGCACAAACAGGCCCTTCAGCCCAAAAGTTGCACTGATCATATCCCTACCTACCAGGCCTATCTATAACCCTCAATCCCATTAAATCCCATGTATTCATCCAGAAGTCTCTTAAAAGACCCCAGCCAGTTCGCCTCCACCACCACCGACGGCAGCCGATTCCACTCACTCACCACCCTCTGAGTGAAAAACTTACCCCGATATCTCCTCTGTACCTGCTCCCCAGCACCTTAAACCTCTCGTAGTGACCATTTCAGCCCTGGGAAATAGCCTCTGAGAATCCACCCTATCTATACCTCTCAACATCTTACAAACCTCTATCAGGGTATTTACTGAATCCCAGGGTTTCATGGTCAGCACCTCTCCTTGTGTAAGTTACATAGTATTTGTCATGGTGCAACAAGCCACTTGGCCCAGGAGATAATCATTGACTTCAGGAAGTATAGTGCAGGGCATGCCTCTGTCTACATCATGATGTGGAGATGCCGGCGTTGGACTGGGGTAAACACAGTAAGAAGTCTCACAACACCAGGTTAAAGTTCAACAGGTTTATTTGGTAGCACAAGCCACTAGCTCTTGGAGCGCTGCTTTTTCTTCACTTACCTGATGAAGGAGCAGCGCTCCGAAAACTAGTGGCTTGTGCTACCAAACAAACCTGTTGGACTTTAACCTGGTGTTGTGAGACTTCTTACTCAGTCTGTATCAATAGGGATAAAGTGAAAATGGTTGAGTGCTTCATGTTTCTAGGTGTCCAGATCACCAGCAGCTGTCCTGGTCTCTCCATGTGGACGCTATAGCTAAGAAAGCCCACCAATGCCTCTACTTTCTCAGGAGGCTAAGGAAATATAGCATGTCCCCTATGACTCTCACCAACTTTTACAGATGCATCATAGAAAGCACTCTTTCTGGTTGTACCACAGCTGAGTATGGCTCCTGCTCTATCCAAAACAACAAGAAACTATGAAGGATCATTAATAAAGCCCAGTCCATCACGCAAACCAGCCTCCCACCCATTGACACTGCCTATACTTCCCACTGCCTCTGGAAAACAACCAGCATATTTAAGGACCCCGTTCACCCGGACATACTCTCTTCCACTATCTTCTGTTGGGAAAAAGATATGAAAGTCTGAGACATGTACCATCCAACTCAAGAATAGCTTCTTCCCTGCTGCCATCAGACTTTTGAATGGACCTACGTAATATTAAGTTGAATTTTCTCCACATCCTATCTGTAATTGCAGCACCATATTCTGCACCCTCTCCTTTCCTTCTCCCCACTGTACTCTCTGAATGGTATGTTTTGTCTGTATAGCGTGCAAAAAACAAGACTTTTCACTGTATCTCAATGCATGTGACAATAATTAATTAAATTAAATCAAATCAAAAGCACAATCTGCCAAGTTGACTTTGCAATGTCCTCCTCAGTAATAGCTGAGGATTTGTGTGAAACTTGGAAAAGCTCTTTGTTCCACAGGTGAGTTGGGTGGCACATTGGCATAGTGGTTAGCACTGCTCCTCACAGCATCAGGGACCTGGGTTCAATTTCCAGCTTGGGTCACTGTCTATGCAGAGTCTGCATGTTCTTCCTGTGTCTACGTGGGTTTCCTCTGGGTGCTCCGGTTTCCTCCAACACTTTGAAGATATGCTGGTTAGGTACATTGGCCGTGCTAAATTCTCCCTCAGTGTACCTGAACAGGTGCCAGAGTGTGGCGACTAAGGGTTTTTGCAATAAGATTGCAGTGTTAATGTAAGCCGACTAATGACTAATAAATAAACTTTACGGGAAAGCCTGACATAGCTATACTCACTGAATCATACCTTACAGATAAAGGCCCAGACACTATCTCTGGGTGTGTTCTGAGCCCCTGAGCAGACAGACCCAGCAGAGGTGACGGCAGAACTGGGAACGTTAACTCTGGGTCCCAAGGTGCCTCATGGCATCAGGTCAGACACAAGCAAGGAAACTTCCTGCTGATAATCTTATGAGGAAAGATTGTAGCAAGTTTGAGAATTGGGAATGTTTTAGAAATCAGAATAGAGCCACTAAGTCATTGACAAAATGGGAATGATAGATATGAGAGTGAATTAAGCAAGAATATAAAACAGATTATAAGAGTATTTGCAAGGTTATAAAAAAGGAAGAGAGTAGATGAATTAAACTTTGGTCTCTTAGAAGCAGAGACAGGAGAATGAGGAACTGGTGGAGACATTGAACAAATATAGTGGATGGGATTTAATGGCCTTGCTCAGGCGAGTCTGGAAATTCCCAACCCAAGGTCAGTGGAGATTTCCGTTGTCAGACCCATGCTCGCTCTGATTCCATGGTGGACGAAGTGGTAGAGTTCCGGCAAAATGTGTCTGCCTTCACAGAAATCGAGAGCAAAATAGGGTCTAATAAGAATGAAAAAATTAAGGTAATAACTGTCAGCAGAAAAAAAAAACTGGAGAAATTCATGGGTCCAAAACTCAATAGGACCTGACAGTCTACACTCCAGGCATTGGTTATAAATTTCCAAAATAACCTGGATTCTGAAATAGTCCCAGCAGATTGGAGGTTAGCAAATGTAACACTGCTTTTCAAAGGAGGAGGGAGAGAATAAAACAGGGTATTAAGGCCTGACAACAGTCATCAGGAAAGTGCAGGGATCTATTATTAAAGGTAGTCATGTGTCAGCACAGGCATAGTTGGCCGAAGGGCCTGTTCCTATGTTGTATTGTTCTTTGTTGAAGTTGTAACGATGCACTTAACAAAGCATTGCACTGTACAATTAGAATAAGTTCATGTGGATATGAAGAGAAATCCTTAACCAATTTATTTGTTTTTTTTTAACAATGTAAGTAATGGAGTAGATAAAGGGGAACTAGTGGATGTAGTGTACTTGGATTTCTATAAGGAGTTCCATAAGGTACTATAAAATGTTGATACACAAAGTAAATCAGGGCTGGTATACGAGCATGGACAGAGTATTGGTTAACAAGCCAGAAGCAGAGTATATAAATAAATGGGGGCATTTTCAAATTGGCAGACTGTGAGTAATTGAGTGCCACAACGATCAGTGTTGGAGCCTCAGCTATTTCGAATATATACCAATGACTTAATGACAAAAAATAGAGAGTAATAGACCTACATCTGCAGATGGTACAGAGTTATGTGGGAATGCAAGCTGTGAGTGGGACACAAAGAGACTGCAAAAAGATATGGATAGGTTAAGCGAGTGGGAATAAAGTTAGCAGATGAAGATAAATTGGGGTTATTTTGGTCTGAAAAATAGAAAAGAAGATTTTTTTAAAAAGGTGTGAAGCTTGTAAATGTTGAAGTTCATAGAGACTTGTGTTTACCCATACACAAAGAGTTAGCATGCAAGCACAGTAAGCAATCAGGAAGGTAAATGACAAATTGGAGTATAAGAATAAAAAAAGGCTTGGTACGGCCGTACAGGGACATGGTGAGATCACACCTGGAATACTGTGTGCAATTTTGTTCTTCATATTTAAGAAAGGATATATTCACATTGGAACATTTAGTGAAAGTTCACCAAATTGGTCCCTGGAATGAGAGTGTTGCCTTATGATGCAAGGCTGAGTAAATTGCCACATATTCTCTAGAGGTGATCTCATTGAAACATTCAAGATTATGAAGGGATTGACAGAATACATATTGAGAAGAGTTCTTTGTTTTTAAAACTTTATTTGTTAGTGTCACAAGTAAGCTTAAATTAACATTGCAATGAAGTTACTGTGAAAATCTGCTAGTCGCTACACTCCAGCATCTGTTCGGGTACACTGAGGGAGAATTTAGCATGGCCAACGCACCTAACCAGCACATCTTTTGGACTATGGGAAGAACCTGGAGCACCCGGAAGAAATCCACGCAGACATGGGGAGAATGCGCAGACTCTGCTCAGATAGTCACCTGGTGCTGTGAGGCATTGTGTCATCATGCTGCCCCTGGTTAGGGAATCTAGAACAAGGGGGCAGAGGATAAGGGGACAATCATTCAAGACTGAGTTGAAAAGAAATTTCTGCACATAAAGCATTGTGAATCTCTTTAAATCAGAGGGTTGTGGATGTGCCATCATTGGTTTTGGATTCTGAGGGAATTAAGGGACATTATGAAAGTACAGGAAAATGGAGTTGAAAATCAAGATTGAATGGCAGAGTAGCCTTGACTGGCCTTCTCTTTCTCCATTTGTTATGTTTTTATATTATTATGTTCTCCCTGAACTCTTCTTAATGTCAGCCTATCATCATTTATTTAGCTTGCTTTGCCCAAAAGATATTGTCATGATGATGGGAAATTGTGACTAAATGAGATCCAGCCATAACTTAACCAATTAACCAAAATCAAACTGTTTAAAGAGAAAACACAAAACAAAGATGGCCACCACAGGTCACCTGATATCTGGTTTTGTAATTTGATCACTTTTCTGGAAGGTTCCTTTATGGATTGCACTACAAAACCTGCCCTGACATGTTGCATGAGGCGTCAGGGAACAATTCAAAACAGGGCAACTAAAAGGAAGGCATTAAAAATGCTAGACTTCAATCACCAGCAATTCTGTCCAGACATTGAGGAACTGCTAGCCAGCCAGGATATGCTCCCAACAGACAGTCAAACCCACCCCCACATCCTGTGAAAGATGAATTAATCTTACCTCCAATTAGATTGTACTGTCTTAAAATATGTTGAAGGTTTTCTGAGATGCAACATCAAATTATGATGACTTGTTCTGCAACAGTGACTACAGCAGACATGAAAATCAACTTTCTTAGGAATAGACATCTGCAGCTGAGGTTTTGCATGCTGATTTTTTCAAGCAAAACCGGTTCCTTCTATCAGCAACAACAATAGTCTCTCCCTCACTGGAAAAAGTTATCATCAACTTCAGGAGAACATGCCCCTGTCTACATCAATTTGGATGAAGTAGAAATAGCTGAAAACTTCAAGGTTTTAGGTGTCCAGATCACCAACAACCCGTCCTGGCCCCCTCCACGCTGACACTATAGTTAAGAAAGCCCACCAATGCCGCTACTTTCTCAGGTCGCTAAGGAAATTTGGCATGTCAGCTACAACTCTCACCAATTTTTACAGATGCACTGTAGGAAGCATTCTTTCTGGTTTTATCACAGCTTGGTATGGCTCCTGCTCTACCCAAGACCGCAAGGAATCACAAAAGGTTGTGAATATAGCCCAATCCATCACGCAAACCAGCCTCCCGTCTATTGACTCTGTCTACATTTGCGGCTGCTTCAGCAAAGCAGCCAGCATTATTAAGGAACCCACGCACCCTGGATGCTGGAGTTGAGGGGGTTGAGCTATGAGGAGAGGCTGAATAAACTAGGCTTGTACTCGTTAGAGTTTAGAAGAATGAGGGGAGATCTCATTGAGACGTATAAGATGATGAATGGGATGGATAGGATAGAGGTGGAGAGACTCTTCCCGCTCAGAAAGGATAGTAGGACTAGAGGGCACAGCCTCAAGATAAAGGGGGGGTGGTTTAGAATGGAGTTGAGGAGGAACTTCTTCACTCAAAGGGTGGTGAATCTCTGGAATTCTCTGCCCGTTGAAGTGGTGGAGGCTACCTCGCTAAATATTTTTAAGACACGGGTTGATAGATTTTTGATAAGAGAGGGGATTAAGGGTTATGGGGAGAGGGCGGGAATGTGGAACTGAGCCACGACAGATCAGCCATGATCTTATTGAATGGCGGGGCAGGCTCGAAGGGCTAGATGGCCTACTCCTGCTCCTATTTCTTATGTTCTTATGTTCTTTCTTCCACTTTCTTCCTTCGGGAAAAAGATAAAAAAATCTGAGGTCACGTACCAACCGACTCAAGAACAACTTCTTCCCTGATGCTATCGGACTTTTGAATGGACTTATCTTTCTCTACACCCTAGCTATGACTGTAACACTACATGCTGCACTCTCTCATTTCCTTCTCTATGAACAGTATGCTTTTCTGTATTGTGTGCAATAAACATTATTTTTCACTACATACTAATACATAATAAATCAAATCAGAGAAGAAGTCAATCAGAGGAGTCTGAAAAAGCTGCAAATGGAGCAGCGAGGAAAGTCTGTTTTAAGTTAAGCAAGGACTTATCTCTTAAAAACAGTTCAAGGTGGTGGCTCACCACCAATTTCTCAAGGGCATTTAGAGATGAGCAATAAATGCTGACCTCTCCAGCAAAACCCCCATCCCTTGTTTTAAAACAATCATTCTTTGAGGTAATGTATTTCCTTTGGAAAGGGCCAGAGGCAAAATTCTTCCATTTCTGGAAAGGACGGTTCACAGATTTAACAAGGAAATTGCCTCCAGCAACTGAACTTTAATTCAACTCCAGGAATCTGAGGAAATCAGCTAGCTTAAAATAACCATGATGTTTCACAATCTACGCATGAAAGATGAGCAAATGACTTTGAAGCATATATTCTTTTAAGCCTTATTTGGACTCCAAATTTCCTTTCCTCTCGTGTGTGTGTGCGTGTGTGTGTGTGTGTGTGTATGCATGTGTGTGTGTTTGCGTGTGTATGTTTGTGTGTGTGCATCTGTTTATATGTATGTGTGTGACTGTTTGTGTTTGTGTGTGCGCGCACGACTGTGTATTTGTATGTGTGTGACTGTGTGTGTGTATGTGTTTGTGTGCGTTTGTGTGTGTGCGTGACTGTGTGTTTGTGTGTATGTGTGTATGTGTGTGTACATGACTATGTGTGTGTGAGACGGTGTGTGTGCATGCATGCGTGTGTGTTTGATTGTGTGTGTGTGTGTGTGTGTGTGTGTGTTTTATGATTCTTTCTTAGGTTTCATAGCTCTTGCCATGAAAGAAAAGCTTGTTGATTGGGGCCTTATTTTTGAAGGTATAGATCATAAACATCTAGGTGTCCAGATCACCACCAACCTGTCCTGGTCCCCCCATGCTGACATTACACTGAAGAAAGCTCACCAATGCCTCTACATTCTCAGGTCACTAAGGAAATTTGGCATGTCAGCTACGACTCTCACCAACTTTTACAGATGCACCATAGAAAGCATTCTTTCTGGTTGTATCACAGCTTGGTATGGCCCCTGCACTGCCCAAGACCTCAAGGAAATATAAAGGGTTGTGGATGTAGCCAGTTCGTCACGTAAACCAGCCTTCCATCCATTGACTCTGTCTACACTTCCTGCTGTCTTGGAAAAGCAGCCAGCATGATTAAGGATCTCCATGCACCCCGGACATTCTCTCTTCCACCTTCTTTCTTTGGGAAAAAGATATAAAAGTTTGAGGTCACATACCAACCGACTCAAGAACAGCTTCTTCCCTGCTGCTGTCAGACTTTTGAATGGACCGACCTTGCATTAAATTGACCTTACTCTACACCCTAGCTATGACTGTAACACTACTTTCTGCACCCTCTCCTTTCCTCCTCTGTGAATGGTATGCTAATACATGTGACAATGTGTGGGTTTCTTCCAGGTGCTCCGGTTTCCTCCCACAGTCCAAAAATGTGCGGGTTAGGTTAATTGGCCGTGCTAAAATTGCCCATAGTGTCCTGAGATGCGTAGGTTTGAGGGATTAGTGGGTAAAATATGGAGGGATATCAGGGTAGAGACTGGATGGGATTGCGGTCGGTGCAGACTCGATGGGCCGAATGGCTTCTTTCTGTACTGTAGGGTTTCTATGGAGATTCTATGGAATAATAAATCAAATCAAACCCTCTGGGTGAGGAAGTTTCTCATTAATTGTTTATTGGGTTTACTCGTGGTTATCCTATACTTACAAACCCGACATTTGAATGTCCCCTGCACCCCCAGTACAACAATCCTCTCTGTCAACATTTTTCATAATCGCAAAGGCTTTAGGAGTCAACTTTCTAGAGAAAAGATCCCCCCCTCCCACCTGTTGACTCTTTTCTGACAGTTATATCCTCTCATCTCTTGCATCATCTTTGTGAATCATTTTTGCACCTTCCCTAGTGCCTCCATATCCTTTTTTGTAACTGGATACCAGAACTGTTTGCAGTGAACTAACCAGGGTTCTGTGCAAGTTAAACACAACTCGACTGCTATTCAATCCCATTCCTTTGGGAATTAAACCCATTGCATTTTGCTTTTGTTTATCCCCGCATGTTAATGGGGAATCATCACTTTGAGTGATCCATTAATTCGTATCCTCAGTCTCTTCGCTTCTATATGTCATATAAACTGAAAAGGTACTTTCAGTGAACTTCAGAACTAGTCTGCTTGCAAGTGTGGAGGGAGACTGAAATCTGTAGGAAATGTTATGGAAAGTTCAGCCAAAAGTTCAGAAAGAAGTCTTTATTCAATGGCTGAATCTTCTGTTAATAGTACAGCTTCGTAGCAGTCAAACTTTTTCATAGAATCATAGAATCCCTACCGTGCAGAATGGGCCATTCGGCCCATTCGAGTCTACACCGACCACAGTCCCACCTAGGCCGTCTCGCTGTAACCCCACATATTTACCCTGCGAATCCCCTGACATTAGGGTCAATTTAGCGCAGCCAATCAACCTAACCCACACATGTTTGGACTGTGGGAGGAATGATGTGGGTATGCCGGCGTTGGACTGGCGTAAACACAGTAAAAAGTCTGACAACACCAGGTTTTAGTCCAACCTATTTATTTGATAATAGACTCACAAGCTTTCGGGGTTAGTCCCTTCGTCAGGTGAAAGGAGAATGGAGTGTCCCCGAACAGATGCCGGAGTGTGGTGACTAGGGGATTTTTATTGCAATGTAAATGTAAGCCTATCAGTGACTAATAAATAAACTTTAAAACTTCATTGACATGACAGAAGGGTTGGTAACCAAAGAACTGAGATCGAAGGTAATTGGCAGAAGAACTAGAACCAACTTTCACAAACTCCGAAAACATGGATGAAGGCAGCAACTCAATCATTGTATAGCAAAATTGAATCTGTGAAACATCTTACATTCTTTCAGCAGTATACAAGGCTGTTTTATTAATAGCCCAATACAAACTACTTTCTATTGATCATCAGGTAATATCCTGCTTTGTGAAAAAGAAAGTATAAGCGTTATCACATGGGGACTCTCACCTCAGAGGTTGTGAATCCAACTCATATCTTGACAAGTTTGTGAAATTGAATTTAATCGATCTGTCGGACTGCAGGGTGGCACCAGAAAAGAATCACAAGGAAAGCTGCTGGTGTGTCGTAAAAATCCACTTGATGCATTAATCTTCTTCAGAGACTGGAACCTAGCTGCGCTCTGGGTGTCGTCTGTTAACATGTGGCTCCATCACTGTACTACTTGCTTGATGTGGCATACTGGGGCGTGATGTGGCATCCCCTTCAATGAGACTTACAAATTTGCTGACGACACCATTGTAGTGGGCTGGATCTCAACCAATGACGAGACAGAGTACAGGAATGAGATAGAGAACCTGGTGAACTGGTGGGGAAACAATAATCTCTCCCTCAATGTCAACAAAATGAAGGAGATTGTCATTCACTTCAGGAAGCATAAAGAAGACGCCCTGTCTACATCAACGGGGATGAAGTAGAAAGGGTCGAGAGCTTCAAGCTTTTAGGTGTCCAGATCACCTGTCCTGGTCCTCCCATGCCAACACTATAGTTAAGAAAGCCCACCAACACCTCTACTTTCTCAGAAGACTAAGGAAATTTGGCATGTCCCCTATGACTCTCACCAATTTTTACAGATGCACCATTGAAAGCATTCTTTCTGGTTGTGTCACAGCTTGGTATAGCACCTGTTCTGCCCAAGACTGCAAGAAAGGTCGTGAATGTAGCCCAATCCATCACGCAAACCAGCCTCCCATCCACTGACTCTGTCTATACTTCCCGCTGCCTCGGCAAAGCAGTCAGCGTAATTAAAGACCCCATGCATCCCGTACATTCTCCCTTCCACTTTCTTCCATCGGAAAAAAGTACAAAAGTCTGAGGTTACATACCAACCAACTCAAAAACAGCTTCTTCCCTGCTGCTGACAGACTTTTGAATGGACTTACCTTGCATTAAGTTGATCTTTCTCTACACTCAAGTTATGACTGTAACACTACATTCTGCACTCTCTCTCGTTTCCTTCTGTATGAACGGTATGTTTTGTCTATATAGCATGTAAAAAACAATACTTTTCACTCTATGTTAATATTTGTAACAATAACAAATCAAATCAAATCAAATTCTATGAAGTGATCTAACACATTTGGTTTAAGATGAGGGCCCAAGGGCCATTCATGTCCACCATGTAGCCTGGATAAGTATCAAGTGTAGATCAGACTGATTGGGATGGTACGTTCCTATCTCTGAAGTCTGTTTGCAACCGGATTGATTCAATTTGATTACATAATTTGTCATGCAGGATTTAGCTCCCTCCCTCTAGGCTATAGTTCCAATGATATATGGCGCCACAGTGGCTCAGTGATTAGCACTGCTGTCTCACAGCGCCTGGGACCCGTGTTCAATTCTGGCCTTGGGTCACTATCTGTGTGGAGTTTCCACATTCTCCCTGTGTCTGCGTGGGTTTCCTCCAGGTCCCCCGGTTTCCTCCCACGCTCCAAAGATGTGCAGGTTATGTTGATTGGTCATACTAAATTGACCCTGGTGTCAGGGGTATAAGCGGGGTGATTATGGGGGGGGTGGTTACAGGAATAGGACTTGGCTGGGATGGTGGCTGATGCAGACTTGATGTGCCCAGTGGCCTCCTTCTGCACTGTTGGAATAGTATGATTCCAAAGGCGTGTAAGTTAGGTGGATTGGCCATGCTAAATTGTCCCTATGTGCTAGGGGGAACGGAAGGGTAAATCCTGGGGGTCCCAGTTAGGGCCTGGGTGGGATTGTAGTTGGTGCAGTCTCGATGTGCCAAATGGCCTCCATCTGCACTGTAGTGATTCTATAATCACATTACCATAGCTACACTGTAATGGTTTCAGCACTGGACTATCTTGTGTGTGGAGGGGGCTTGCTAGAGACTACATTTTCCAATGCTTTGCCTAACATTGGGTATTCATTGAGGTGTCATGTGTGCAGCCCGAGGTTTGCCATTCATTAATTTGAACAGGCTGGAGGCAAACTTGGGAGCAAGAGGGACTATCTTCGCAGGGGCAAGGTCCTGTACCCCAAGAATGCTGGGGGAAAAGTTGGCCATTTTTCAGTGTCTCCTCCCTGTGCCAAGGTGTGATAACCTACCCAACAACGTCACAGGGACCAAAACAAGATTTGCTAAAGATAATTAGATGGCATAATGGGAGAGTTAATGTACTGTAGGGCTGAGCTTTGATGGGCCAAATGGCCTTTCCTCATCCTTGACGTTTTTATGTTCTTATGACTTGATTTTATGGCTTAGAGTTCCGACTGGTTACACTTAAAACTGTGTCATAAATAATTCAGCCCTCCACTACATAAACTCTCCCGCCGCGTTGCTTATGATGTGGCCGTGTCAAGCTTTGCACTTTGGTTTCTTGATGGATTTAAAAGCGCAGCCTGTTTGAAGCGGATTTTAACCAGTGAGAAGGCAAAGGGAAAGGAGCATCCATTAAGGGTGTGTGATGAAAATAAGCAGCTGTAAATGTCAGAGGAAATGTGAAGAGGATGAGAAACAGCTGCACCAGTGCATTAATCAGTGCTCAATTATTTTTCCCTTTTAATTAAATTAAGCTGTTTCTACTTGCAAAATTGGAAGCATGGGGACAGTATACAGTTCAGTATGGCACCATAAACTTAATGCTTTCCCAGAGCATTAACCAGCAATACCCACTAGATCTCCACTTGTGAAGCCCCTCAGGTTGTTTCATTGCATTAAAGGTGCGGTGTTGTGGAACCAAGGCGGGTCAGGGTAGTTAAGGTACAGATGCACCCTGATCTAACCGAATGGTGGAGGCTGAAGGGGATATCTTCCCTTCCAACGTTCCATGGGCAGCATGGTGCCACAGTGGTTAGCACTGCTGCCTCACAGCGCCAGGCACCCGGGTTCGATTTCTGACTTGGATCACTGTCGGTGCGAAGTCTGCACATTCTCCCCATGTCTGCATGGGTTTCATCCAGATGCTTCGGTTTCCTCCCACAGTCCGAAAGATGTGATGGTTAGGTGTATTGACCATGTTAAATTCTCCCTCAGTGTACCCAAACAGGCACCAGAGTCTGGTGGCTAGAGGATTTTCACAGTAACTTCACTGCAGTGTTAATGTAAGCCTACTTGTGACACCAATACATAAACCTTAAAACTGTAAATTTTATTTATTTTGTTTATCTGTTCACAGGATGTGGGTGCTGCTGGCTAGGTCAGCATTTATTGCCCATCCCTAATTGCCCTTTAAGGGGGAGGTGTGGGCTTGGTGGAAGTGGCTATGAGGTAGTGGCCTTGTGGTAACATATTTGGACTGGTCATTCAGAGGCCCAGGCTATTGTCCTGGGGACTGGGGTTCAAATCCCATTGTGGAAGCTGGTGCCATGCCGCCCATGTGCCACCGTGCCACCCAATGTGTCCTGAGACAAATCCTGGGCCATAGGGGATCATACAGAAAAATAGATAACTTCAATATTCTAAATGAGTGGAGGGAACCGGACATCAGGGTTAGCTTCCAGTGCAATGGCTTCCATTGGTCATACACTGAGATGCCAGCCCTGGTTTCTGTGGAATGGGCAGAACTCAGGGTCCAGCTCCTGATGCCCTCAGTCTTCAGCAGTGTGGGTTAAGGGTGTGACACAGTGGGCGGGATTTTCCGTCAATGCTCACCCCAAAAACTGGAAAATCCCACCCTTTGCACCTTTGTATGGCCTGTGTCCCACCCACTATGGATGCCGTGGCTAGCAGGAGGGGAAAATTCCGCTCTGTGACTCTGTACCCTGCAGTCCTGACATGGCTGGTTCCATTGCTGAACTGGGCATCTCCTAGTACCCCACAATCTTTGTGGAACTGGTCCAGCCTCTGCAGGACTCGTGGATCATGAACCTTAGCTGAATTCTAAACCACAGTCTGGATTTCGAAAGTTTTTGAAAGGTAAGTTCAAAAGGTCTCACCCATGCCCCACACTCCCTCCATGCCAACTCAATACCATCCCCTGCCATCCTCTTCTCCATCCATCCCAATAGCCATTCACACTCTCCATGGCAATTCAGTGCATATTTGTGTATAGCACCAATGAACTCTAGTTTAACAATGTCATGCGTGCAATTGCTTAGATAAAAGAAATCATAGTCCTGAGAGAAAAAAACTGGTGGTCCTACAACCCTCTAAAAATGTCAGTCTGACAGAACATTAAAGTATTAATAGCATGAGGCTTAAGCACTTTGCCAATCTTTAAGGACTCTAATCTTCTTCTGGAAGCAGTGGATCCAACTCTATCCTACATGCACCCTGATTCTAGAACATAGAACAGAGAACACTACAGCGCAAACAGGCCCTTCGGCCCACAAGTTGCGCCAATCATATCCCTACCTACCAGGCCTATCTATAACCCTCAATCCCATTAAATCCCATGTAATCATCCAGAAGTCTCTTAAAAGACCCCAACGAGTTTGCCTCCACCACCACCGACGGCAGCCGATTCCACTCACTCACCACCCTCTGAGTGAAAATTCTGTCTACACTTCCCAGTGCCTCAGAAAAGCAGCCAGCATAATCAAGGACTCCATGTGCCCTGGACATTCTCTCTTCCACCTTCTTCTGTTGGGAAAAAGATGCAAATGTTTGAGGTCACATTCCAACCGATTCAAGAACAGCTTCTTCTCTGCTGCCATTGGACTTTTGAATGAACTTACCTGGAATTAAGTTGATCTTTCTCTAACCTGGACATGA
Organism: Carcharhinus amblyrhynchos; assembly: GCF_965287045.1. Lineage (NCBI taxonomy): Eukaryota > Metazoa > Chordata > Chondrichthyes > Carcharhiniformes > Carcharhinidae > Carcharhinus > Carcharhinus amblyrhynchos. The sequence goes on from NC_137324.1 coordinate 17,482,349, forward strand.
CTGTAACACTACATTCTGTACTCTCTCATTTCTTCCTCTATGAATGGTATGCTTTGTCTCTATAGCGCAAGAAACAATACTTTTCACTGCATGTTAAAACATGTGACAGTTATAATTTTTTTAATTCATTCGTGGGACATGGGTGTTCTGGCTGGCCAGCATTTATTGCCCTTCCCTGGTTGCCCTTGAGAAGGTGGTGGTGAGCTGTCTTCTTGAATCGCTGCAGTCCATGTTCTGTGGATTGACCCACAATGCTGTTAGGGAGTGAATTTTTTGCGTACAGGATATACCTGGGCAATTTTCCACATTGTTAGGTAGATGCCAGAGTTGTAACTGTACTGGAAGAACTTGGCTAGGGAAGCGGCAAGTTCTGGAGCACAAGTCTTCAGCACTATTGCTGGAATGTTTTCAGGGCCCATTGCCTTTACAGTATCTCATGCCTCCAACCATTTCTTGATATCATGTGGAGTGAATTGGCTGGAGACTGGTATTGGAGATGCTGGGGACCACTGGAGGAGATCAAGATGGATCACCCACTCAGCACTTCTGGCTTAAGATTGCTGTGAATACTTCAGCCTTACCTTTTGCAATGATGTGCTGGGCTGCTCCATCACTCAGGATGGGGATATTTCTGGAGCCTCCTCCTCCAGTGGGTTGTTTAATTGTCCACCACCATTCTGGACTGGATGCAGAAGGACTGCAGAGCTTAGATCTGATCTGTTGGTTGTGGGATCACTTAGCTCTGCCTATCACTTGCTGTTTTTGCCATTTGGCATGCAAGTAATCCTGTTTGGTGGCTTGAGTTGCTAGATCGGTTCGAAGCCTGGCCCATTTAGCGCGGTGATAGTGCCACACAACACAATGGAGGTTATTCTCAATGTGAAGGTGGGACTTTGTCTCCACAAGAGCTGTGTGGTGGTCACTCTTACCAATACTATCATGGGTATCTGCAACAGGGAGGTTGGTAAGGATGGGGTCAAGTATGTTATTTCCTCTTGTTGGCTCCTTCACTGCCTGCTGCAGATGCAGCCTAGCAGTTATATCCCTAGGCTTAATCAGTAGTGCTGCTGCTGAACCACTCTTGGTGATGAACATTGCAATCCCTCATGCAGAGTACATTTTGCATCCTTGCACCCTTAGTCCTTCCTCCAAGTATTGTTCAACATGGAGGAATACTGATTCATCCTGAAGGAGGACAGTATGTGCTAACCAGGAAGAGGTTTCCTTGCCTATGTTTATCTTGAAAAAGTGAGACTTCATGGAGTCCAGTTAAGGACTCCTAGGGCAACTCCCTCCTGACTGTATACCACTGTGCTGCCACCTCTGCTGAGTCTGTCCTGCCGGTGGGAAAGGACATAACTAAGGATGGCAATGGTGGTGTCTGGGGTATTATCTGTAAGGTATGATAATGACTATGTCAAGCTGTTATTTGACTAGTCTGAGACAGCTTCCCCAATTTTGACACTAGCCCCCAGATGTTAGTAAGGAGGACTTTGCAGTGTCAACAGGGCTGTTTAGAACATAGAACATAGAACATAGAACACTACAGCACAAACAGGCCCTTCGACCCACAAGTTGCGCCGACCACATCACCTACCAACCTACAGACCTATCTATAACCCTCAATCTCATTAAACCCCATATACTCATCCAGAAGTCTTTTAAAAGACCCCAGCGAGTTCGCCTCCACCACCACTGACGGCAGCCGATTCCATTCACTCACCACCCTCTGAGTGAAAAACTTACCCCTAACATCACTTCTGAACCTCCCTCCCCGCACCTTAAATCTGTGTCCTCTCGTAGCGACCATTTCAAACCGGGGAAATAGCCTCTGAGAGTCCACCCTATCTATTCCTCTCAACATTTTGTAAACTTCTATCAGGTCGCCTCTCAACCTTCGTCTCTCCAGGGAAAAGAGTCCCAGCTCCCTCAACCTAACTTCATAAGGCATGCCTCCCAGTCCAGGCAACATCCTTGTAAATCTCCTCTGCACCCTTTCAATAGCTTCTACATCTTTCCTATAGTGAGGCGACCAGAACTGCGCACAATACTCCAAATGAGGCCTGACAAGGGTCTTATAAAGTTCCAGCATTACCTCCCGACTCCTAAACTCAATCCCTCGATTAATGAAGGCCAGTACACCATACGCCTTCTTGACCACCTCCTCCACCTGCGAGGCCGATTTAAGAGTCCTGTGGACCCGGACCCCAAGATCCTTCTGCTCCTCAACACTACTCAGACTTCTGCCCTTAATAGTGTACTCGTTCATCCCGTTGGTTCTGCCAAAATGGACGACAACACATTTATCCGCGTTGAAGTCCATCTGCCACTTCTCCGCCCAGTCCTGCATCCTATCTATGTCCTGCTGCAACTTTTGCCATCCTTCCAGATCATCCACAACACCACCGACCTTCGTGTCATCAGCGAACTTACTTACCCATCCCTCCACTTCCTCATCCAGGTCATTTATGAAAATGACAAACAACAAGGGTCCCAGAACAGATCCTTGAGGCACTCCGCTGGTGACTGACCTCCATTCAGAAAAAGCCCCATCCACAACCACTCTCTGCCTTCTGCAGGCAAGCCAGTTCTGGATCCACAAGGCCAAAGGCCCTTGGATCCCATGCCCTCTCACCTTCTCAAGAAGTCTTGCATGGGGGACCTTATCAAACGCCTTGCTGAAGTCCATGTACACTACGTCCACGGCACTTCCTTCGTCAATGTGTTCAGTCACATTATCGAAGAACTCAACTAGGCTTGTAAGGCACGACCTGCCCTTGACAAATCCATGCTGACTATTCCTGATCATGTCAAACCTCTCCAAATGTTCGTAAATCTTGTCCCTCAGAAGCCTCTCCATCAGCTTACCAACCACTGAGGTCAGACTCACCGGTCGGTAATTTCCCGGGCTATCTCTGTTCCCTTTCTTAAAAATAGGAACTACATCAGCAATCCTCCAATCCTCTGGAACCTCTCCCGTCTCCATTGACGACGCAAAGATCATCGCCAGGGGTTCTGCAATCTCTTCCCTCGCCTCCCACAGTATCCTGGGGTACATCCCATCTGGTCCCGGCGACTTATCTACCTTGATAGAATTCAAAAGTTCCAACACATCCTCCTCCTTAATATTCACGTACTCAATCCTTTCCATCTGCTGCAAATCCATAACAAAATCTCCCAGATCGGCTTCCACCGTGAATACTGAGGCGAAGTACTCGTTAAGCACCTCCGCCATTTCTTCTGGTTCCACACAAACCTTTCCCCCCTCACCTTTTATCGGTCCTATCCCTTCTCTTCTTATCCTTTTACCTTTCACATATTTATAGAAGGCCTTGGGATTCTCCTTAATCTTACTCACCAAGGTCTTCTCATGACCCCTTCTGGCTCTCCTAATTTCCCTTTTAAGTTCCCTCCTACAGTCCTTATACTCCTCAAGATCTTTAACATCTCCTAATTCCCTGAACCTCTTGTACACCTTCCTTTTCTTCCTGACTAGGTTCAACACATCCTTTGTGCACCACGGTTCCCTCGACCCACCAAAACCCCCTCGTCTCATCGGAACGTTGTCATTCAGAGCTCCAGACACACATTCCTTGAATATCTGCCACCTTCCTTCGGTACTTTTCCCTAAGAACGCCTCCTTCCAGTTTATTTGTCCAAGTAACTTCCTGACTTCTTCGTATCTCCCCTTACCCCAGACAAACACCTTCCTAGCCTGCCTGATCCTATCTCGTTCCAACGCAATTGTGAAGGAGATAGAATTATGGTCACCATATCCAAGATGCTCTCCTACCGAAAGATCCGTCACCTGCCCTGGTTCATTCGCCAGTACCAGGTCAAGTACAGCCTCTCCCCTCGTAGGCTTGTCCACATACTGCGTCAGGAAACCCTCCTGAACACACCTAACAAACTCAAAACTTTGTTTTGCTGTTGTCTTTTTCAGTGCCTAGGTTGATGCCAGGTTGTCTGTCTGGTTACATTTCTTTGTTGAGACTCTGTAGCGATTGATACAACTTAGTGGCATTTCAGAGAGCAGTTAAGAGTCAACCACATTGCTGTGGCTCTGGAGTCACATGTAGGCCAGACCAGGTATGGACGGAAGATTTCTTTCCCTAAAGAACATTAGTGAACCAGATGGGTTTTTCTGACAATTGATAATGGTTTTAATGGTCACCAGTACATACTTGATTCCAGATTTTCTTTTATTGAATTCAAGTTCCACCATCTGCTGTAGCGGAACTTGAACCCGGGCTCCCGAGAACACTAACTGAGTTTCTGGATTAATAGTCAAGCAATAAAACCATTAGGTCATCGCCTCCCTGCAAATCAAATCAAATCAAAGTGAAGGTCCCATCCTCCAGGGGTCTTTCTACAAAGTAGGTATGGTGAGCCAGGAAATTTTCCAACTGTGTAAAAAACTTGTCCCTCACATCCCCTTTGAACTTTCTCCCCTCTCACCTTAAGTGCAAGCCCCCAAGTATTAGACTTTCAATTCTGGGAAAAATATGCTTTGTAAGACTTTCTGGCCAAACTTGCCCTGAGGCTGGAAATTCCCATCCAAGGTCAACGTGAGCACGGTCTGCTCCCGCCTGCTACAATTCCCATGATGAGCAGACAGGAAAATTCCACCCTCTCACTGTCAATCCTATCTATGCCTCCCATAATTTTATAGACTCTTATCAGGTCTGCCCTCAGCCTTCGCCACTCCAGAGGAAAGAACCTTAGATCATCCAGCTCCCCTTCTAGCTCATACACTCTAATCCAGGCAGCAAACTGGTAAACCTGTTCTTCGCCCTGTCCAAAGCCTCCAAAGTCTTTCCTGTAACGTGGTGACCATGAAAAACAGAGAAATTTCGGTGGATTGGCCATGCTAAATTGGCCATTAGTGTCAGGGGGACTAGCTAGTGTAAATGCATGGGGTTATAGAATGGGGACTGGGTGGGATTGTGGTCAGCGCAGATTCAATGGGCTGAATGGTCTCCTTCTGCGCTGTAGGGATTCTAAGATTCTGAAATTGGTGAACCAGATGGGCTTTTAAAAATGTGCAGTAGTTTTACAGGCACTGTTTAAATATTGTTTTTTTAATTCCAGATTTAATTCAGTTTAGTTATAAATTTAAAGTTATAAGTTATATATTTAAATTCCCTTCATATTGTATCTTTCCATGAGCATTCTTCCTGTGCTGGTGATGACCATTTGGTATTCAGAATCATAGAATCTCTACAGTACAGAACGAGGCTATTCGGTCCATCGAACCTGTACCGACCACAATACCACCCAGGCCTTATCCCCCTAACCGCACACATTTAGCCTGCTAATTCCCCCTGCCACTAGGGTCAATTTTAGATGGCCAATCAACCTAACCTGCACATCTTTGGACTGTGGGAGGAAACTGCAGCATCCGGAGGAAACCCACGCTGACATGGGGAGTAAGTGCAAACTCCACACAGACAGTGACCCAAGAGCGGAATTGAACCTGGGTCCCTGGCGCTGTGAGGCAGCAGTGTTGACCGCTGTGCCACCGTGCCGTCCAAGCGGTTGTTAGCCAACGTTCTGCTGAAGATGGACTATCAGGCATCATCACACGGCTATAAAACTGATAGTAAGAAACTCACAGTAAGAAATCTTCTCCAGCCTTTTGTAAATCACTGTCCCCTCAGCCCGCAATCAAATCAAAACATAATTTTGCTGTATTTTATTAGAAATGTCATCTGCTTGTTCAGCTCTTAGGTACGATAAAATAAAATGCAGAGCAAGGCTTTAATGACTGAAGCTGTGTTGTCGAGAATATTTTATTCCGACAGGTGCTGCACACAATTGCCACGCTTCAGAGGTTTAATTAGCATTTGTTTACGCATTGGGCTGTAATTGAGAATGCTTTAATATTAATATAGAGCTCTTTCACTAATAATAGATACTTGGTGCTCAAGATAGAAAACAGCAATGGCCCCGTGACGTATCAGCATTATACAATTGTGCAGAGTTGCTATTTACCATCAACTGTGATTTGCATTGATAACTACCTGGCACCTGTGGTCTCTGAAGCTCTCCTTTTGTTTCCTTATACATGCTCAGCTCTGCAGTATTTGCTCACTTCCAGCTCACCTCGGTCATTGCTGGATGTGCCTCTCACTCAGTAGGCAGTACATGTTCAAACACAACAAGACCTGGACAACATCCAGGCTTGGGCTGACAAGTGGTCAATAACATTCGTGCCACACAGATGCCAGGCAATGACCATCACCAATAAGAGTCACTCTAACCACCGCCCCTTGACATTCAATGGTGTAACCATCACTGAATCCCCCTCTGTCAACATCCTTGGGGTTACCATTGACCAGAAACTCAACTGGACTTGCCATGGTGGCTACAAGAGCAGATTAGAGGCTCGGAATACTGTGGTGACTCATCTCCTTGACTCCCCAAAGCCTATCCACCATCTACAAGACACAAGTCAGGAGTTTAATAGAATATTCCCCACTTGCCTAGATTGGTGCAGCTCCAACAACACTCATGAAGCTTGATGCCACCCAGGACAAAGCAGCCCGCTTAATTGGCACCACATCCATAAACATCCACTCCCTCCACCACCATGCTCAGTGGCAGCAGTGTGAACTATCTACAAGATGCACTACAGCAATTCACCAAAGATCCTTAGACAGCACCTTCCAAACCCACAACCACTTCCATCTAGACGGACAAGGGCAGCAGATCCTTGGGAACACCACCCACCTGCAAGGAGAAACATGGAGAAACAGACCATTCAGCTCAACTAGTGGGGAAGAGTTTAAGATAGAGTGACAGAGGATTGGGAACCTCTCACAGGGTTGTGGGTCTTTGGAATTCCTTGCCACAGAGAGCTGAGTCATTGTATATTCTAAGGCTTGGATAGATTTTTGATCAGTAAAAGAATTAAGGGTTGTGGGCAAAGGACAGGAAGGTGGACGTAGGAACTCTGGATCAGCAATAATCCTATTGAATTAGGCTCGAGGGGCCAAAAGGCCTACTCCTGTTCCTTTTTCTTATGGATTTATGGACACAAGAGAGAGAAGCAAAAATAGAAGTGGAAGATAGAAAAGTAGAAAGCAAAAGTAAAAGTCAGAGGAAACAAGAACCAGCAGAAACTAGGGCTGTAGGACAAAAAGAATCATGAGAATAAAGATTAAAATGACTAGTCTAAAGGCAGTGTATTTGAATGCACGGAGCATTTGCAATAAGGTAGATGAATTAACAATGCAAATTGATATACATGGGTACGATATGATTGTGATTATGGAGATATGACTGCAGGATAACCAAGGCTGGGAACTGAATATTCAAGGGTATTCGAGATAAAGAAAGGATAGATGAAAAGCGAAAGGAGGTGGGATGGCATTGTTAGTTAAAAATGAAATCAGCGCCCTAGTGTGAGAAGATATTGGCTCAGAAAATCTAGATGTCGAATCAGTTTGGGTGGAGCTCAAAAGAGATATAAAACATCAGTGGGAGATATCCAAAGGCCGCCAAACATTAGTGGTAAGGTGGAGGATAGTGGCTTCTTTAAGGAACAGTGACCATAACATGATAGAACGGAGATATATTTCCAATTCAGGTTGGTGTGCGATTTAGAGGGGAACTTATAAGCACCTGTTTGTACTTTCTCACCTGCTCAGTATTCACTACACCCCCTCAATAAATTTTGATGTTGTACTTCTCAATCCCAAGTTGAAAGCATTGGGGTGAGATTTTCTGCACCTCCCTCCTGCCTGGGCAGCACGTTCTGCAGCAGTGGTAGCCCGCCACTGGCTGGTGGCATGACCTTCTGGTCCCACTGCTGTCAACGGGGTTTCCTGTTGCTCGCACTCTCAGCTGGTAGGAGGTCATTGTCGGTGGGACTGAAACCTGCCGCTGGCGCAAGCAACTGGAAAATCCTGCTCATTGTATAAATAATGAAGAACAACGGTCCCAGCAATGATCCTTGTGTAAGCACCTTTAACCTTTGCTGGAGCCAGCTCACTAACCATTCTATGACTTTCAGGGTGGTACGGTGGCACAGCGGATAGCACTGCTGCCTCACAGTGCCAGGGACCTAGATTCAATTCCAGCCTCGGGTCGCTGTCTGTGTACATATTCTCCCCATATCTGCATGGGTTTCCTCTGGGTGCTCCAGCTTCCTCCCACAGCCCAGAGATATGCAGATTATGTTAACTGGCCATGATAAATTGACCCTAATGTCAGGGGGATTGGCAGGATAAATGTAAGGGGTTGTGGGAATAAGGCCTGGGTGGAATTGTCGTAGATACAGACTCGATGGGCTGAATGGCCTCCATCTGTACTGTAGGGATTCCATGGATTCTGTGACTTGTCTCTCTGGCTCCACATGCCCTGAGCTTAGTGATGAATTGACCACGTGATAACTAATTGAAAGCCTTTTGAAAATCTATGTTTGTTGTTCTTTCTGTAATTTCTTCAAAGCATTCAGTAAGGTTACAGGGGAAAGATGAGGGAATGGGGCAAGCTGTGTTGCTCTCACAGGGAGCTGCCATTAACACAACAGGCTAAGTGACCTACTCCTATGCTATAACTATTAGATAATTCTGCAGTTCTAGAAGGGCACTCAAGCATGACTTTCCCTTCTGAAATCTGAGCTGACTGCTCCTAATATATTTTCAATTTTAGTTTCCCTGTAACATTTATGAGTTAACAGTCCAATATCTTTTCTACCTCTGAAGTTAATCTATAACTTATACATTAAGGCAGCTTTCGAGGGAGTACAGTCAAGGTTTACCAGGCAGGCCTTCATACGAGGCGAGGCTAAGTTGGTTAGGATTATATTCACTGGAGTTTAGAAGAGTGAGAGGGGATTTCACAGGAACTTATAAAATTCTAACAGAGTGAGGCAGGGTAGATTCAGAAAGAATGTTCCCAATGATGGGGGAGTCCAGGACTAGGAGGTCATAATTTGAGGATAAGAGCTAAACCTCTTATGACTGAGGTGAGGAGAAATTTCTTCACCCAGAGAATGGTGAGTGTGTGAATCCCTACAGTGCAGAGAGAAGCCATTCGGCCCATTGAATCTGCACCGACAACAATCCTATCCAGGCCCTATCCCCGTAACACCATATATTTACCTCGCTAACCTTCGCACTCTAGGACACAAGGGGAGCAATTTAGCATGGTCAATACACCTGACCCACATATCTTTGGAGTGTGGGAGGAAACCGCAGCACTTGGAGGAAACCCACGCAGACAGAGGGAGAACAACGAACAAAGAAAATTACAGCACAGGAACAGGCATTTGGCACTCCAAGTCTGCACTGATCGTGCTGTCCAACTTAACTAAAACCCCCTACCCTTCCGGGGAACATGTGCAAACTTCACACAGAAAGTGCCCCAAGCTGGGAAGTGAACCTGGGTGTCTTTCACTGTGAGGCAACAGTGCTAACCACTGTGCCACTGTGACACCTAAATGTGGAATTCACTACCACAGAAAGAAGTTGAGGCCAAAACATTGTGTGACTTCAAGAAGGAATTAGATACAGCTCTTCCCCCATATCCCTCTTAAAGGGATCAAGGGATATGGGGGAAAGGGGAACAGGATATTGAATTTGAAGATCAGCCATGATCAAAATGAACAGCAGAACAGGCTCGAAGGGCCTACTCCTGCTTCTAATTTCTATGTTTCTGTAATTCCCTGGATTTGCCCTGACTCTCTTTGCGAGTATTGGATTATTATTAGCTATCCTCAGTTCTGATAAAATTGCCTCTTCCAAGAATTTCGTAAAAATAAATATTAGCTGTGTGACTGCTACCTTTTCTCGTGCTCCTTTTATGGATTCAATCAATGCAGACCAGGGATTTAATCGTTCAGGTTTGATTATCAATTATTTTCCTCTTGTCTATCTTACATCTCTTGATCCCATTTTTGATTTCTCCATCAAATGTCATGTTCACTTTGTTAGCCTTCCTATTAAATATGAAGACAAAGTATCAGCTCAATATCGTTACCATTTCACTGTCTATTTTCATCCTGATTGATCTTTTCCCGTGCAGTGACAACTCTACAAGAGATTATTGTGTTTGAATAGATTCGTCAAACATGTTGCATTTGCATGTTGAAGCATGTCAAAATTGATAAGTTTCCTGAACGCAACAGGTGAAGGCCTTCATCAATTCATTAGCATAATTCTACTCAATCGATCAGTATTTTACCCACAGAGCATGGGTTTCTGCATGTGGACAAGGGGAGGAAGTTAATCAATTTATTGATACAGTTCTGCAGCTGAAGGCAGAACTTGCATCAGAAATCCTGATGGCGTTGTGTGAGCTTTGTAGAATGTCTTTGCAAATTTTATCCCAACTTCTCTTTACCATTTATTTGATTTTCATGAGAGACAAAATGTTTTACCCATCCACAGTTGTTTGAGATCACTAAAAGTTGACCATTTTATATGGGACTGTAGTAGGCCGGACAGTTCACGAGTGGCGAGATTCCCTTATCCGAAGGAAACCGGTAAACCAGTTGTGTTATTAATGACACACTCCAGCCCAAAAAAATTATCAGATTTATGGGATTCAATTTCATGGGAGTTAAACAGGATACAAGTGGATTGCATCTGAATCATTAAGGACTGTAATCTTCATAAGATCCCCACAGTGCAAATGGAGGCTTTTCAGCCCACCAGGCCTACACCAACAACAATTTCATCCAGGTCCTAATCCCTTAACCCCATGTATTTATCCTGCTAGTCCCTCTGACACCAAGGGGCAACTTAGCATGGTCAATTAACCTAACCTGCCCACCTTTGGACTGTGAGAGGAAACCGGAACAGCCATAGGAAACACACGCAGACACCGGGAGAATGTGCAAAATCGACCTGACACCAGGATCGAACCTGGGTCCCTGGCACTGTGAGGCAGCAGTGCTAACCACTGTGCCACTGTGCCTCCCTTGGAGACCTTGTCCCTGTGGCCTTCAGTTTCTTCTTTTATTCCCTCAAAGTGGCTGTTCTTTCGCATTGATCCTGAGCTGCAATTTGGAGATTGTCCAGATTCTGACTTCACTCAAAGGCCGACAGTGCACACAATTTTCAGCAGGGAGTACCATGTAACCATTAGGAGAAAGTTGTTTGCCTTTATACACCACATTTTACAAACATATTTCACCCCAAGTTGTTTCACATGAAATGAAATATTGAGGCCTATTCAGTGTTTTGGAAGAACAGAGAGAAAGGAAAAGGTGGTGGAGTTGCATTGCTAATCAAAGATGATATTGATATGATATTGAGGAAAGATATCAGCACCGATGATGTGGAATCTGCATGGGTTGAGTTAAGAAACTACAAGGGGCATAAAACATTGATGAGAGTGGCAAACTGTAGTGGTAATGTTGGGGAAAGCATTAGATAGGAAATCAGAGATGTATGTGATAAAGGAACATGAGTGATTATGGGGTGACTTTAATCTGCATGTAGGTTGGGAAAGTCAAACTAGTCACAGTACAATAGTGGAGGAATTTCTGGAGCTCATACAGGATGGTTTTCTAGAGCAATACGTTGAAGAGCTGACGAAGGGAACAGGTCATCTTTGACTGGGTGTTGTGCAATGAGTAAGAATTAGTTGGCAGTTCAGTTGTGAAAGAACCCTTGGCGACGAGTGACCATAATATGATAGACTTCTTTGTCAATGAGGATAGTGATGCAGTTGATCTTAAGACCAAGGTCCTGAATCTCAATAAAGGTAACTAAGATGTTATGAGGCATGAATTGGCCATGATGGACTGGGAAACATTATTGAAAGGAAAGACAGTGGACAGGCAATGGTAGGCATTTAAAGAATGAATAGGTGAACTCCTGAAGTTGTTCATTCCTGTGTGGTGCAAGAGTGGTAAGGGAATTGTGACCAAACCATAGTTTACAATGGAAATTAGAGATGGTATCAGTTCTTATGGAAGTGGCCCTGGTAAATAGTAGATCCATTGGTGGTGATTTTCCAAAATAATTTGGACTCTGGACTGGTCCCTATAGATTAGAGAGTAGCTAATGTAAGCCCACTATTCAAAAAGAAAGAAAATAGGGAACTGTAGACCAGTGAGCCTAATGTCAGGGAAGTTGCTCGAGTCCATAATCTAGGATTTTATAACTCAGCATTTGGAAGGCAATGGTATAATCAGACAAAGTTGACACAGATTTGCAACGGGGAAATCATGCTTGACAAATCTATTGGAATTCTTTAAGGATGTAACTGGTCGAGTTAACAGAAGAAAACCAGTGGATGTGATTTATTTAGACTTTCAGGAGTCTTCTGGCACGGTCTCACATAACAGACTACCACGTAACGTTAAAGCACCTGGGATTGCAGGTACTGTCTTGAGATGGATAGAAAGCTGGTTAGCAGATAGGAAGTAAAGAGTTGGCATAAATGGGTCTTTTTCTGATTGGCAGTCAGTGACTGGTGGGGTTTTGCAGATATGTGTGCTAGGACCCCAAGTGTTCACATTATATATTCATGATTCGGAGGAAGGAACTGAATGTATCATCTCCAAATTTGCAGGCGATACAAAGTTGGATGGGAGGGTGAGCTGTGAGGAGGAAGCAGAGATGCTTCAGTGTGATTTAGACAGGCTGAGTGTGTGGGCATCTGCATAGCAGATGCAGTATAATGCGGATAAATGTGAGGTTATCCACTTTGGTAGCAATAAAAGGAAGACAGATTATTACTTGAATGGGTGTAAATTGACAGAGGCGGATATTCAATGCAACCTTGGAATCCTCGTGTATTAGTCACTGAAAGTAAGCGCGCAGTTATAGCAAGTTTTAAAGAAGGCAAATGGTACATTGGATTTGAGTGGGATGTTTTAATGCAATTGTAAAGGGCATTGGTGAGGTCACACGAAGCATTGTGTGCAGTTTTGGTGTCTTTATCTGAGAAAGGATTTCCTTCCTGTAGAGGGAGTACAGTGAAGGTTTACCAGTTGGTTAGGATTATATTCACTGGGTTTAGAAGAGTCAGGGAGGATCTCATAAAAACTTATAAAATTCTAACAGGCTTCTAACAGGGTAGATTCAAAAAGAATGTTCTCAATAGAGAGGGTGGTCCAGAACTAGGGGTTATGTTTGAGGATAAGGGGTAAACCTTTTAGAATTGAGGTGAGGAGAAATTTCTTCATCCAGAGAGTGGTGAATGTGTGGAATTCACTACCACAGAATGCGATTGAGTTCAAAAAGTCTGATTTCAAGAAGAAATTAGATATACTTTTTGGGGCTAGAGGGCTCAAGAGATATGGGGGGAACGGCAGAATCAGGATATTGAATTCGTTGATCAGCCATGATCAAAATGAATAGCAGAGCAGGTTCAAAGGGCCAAATGGCCTACTCCTGCTTCTAGTTTCTGTTTCTAAGCTTCTAAATGTAGTCACTGCTGTAGGATTGACTTGATTTGATTTATTATTGTTACATGTATTGGTATACTGTGAAAGATATTGTTTCTTGCATACTATACACTCGAAACATACTGTACCTATAGAAGGAAAGGAGGGGGTGCAAAATGTAATGTTACAGTCATAGCTAGGGTGTAGAGAAAGATCAACTTAATGCAAGCTAAATCCACTCAGAAGTCTGACAGCAGTAGGGTAGAAACTGTTCTTGAGTCGGTTGGTACATGATCTCAGACTTTGTATCTTTTTCTTCACGGAAGAAGGTGGAAGAGAGAATGTTCGGGGTGTGTGTGATGCTTGATTATGTTGGCTGTTCTGAGGCAGCGTTAAGTGTAACTTGAGTCAATGGGTGGGAGGTTGGTTTGTGAGATGGCTATATTCCCGACTGTTTGCAGTTTCTTGCAGTCTTGGGCAGAGCAGGAGCCACACCGAGCTGTGAGACAACCAGATAGAATGCTTTCTATGGTGCATCTGTAAAAGTTTTTTTTTGAAGTTTATTTATTAGTCACAAGGAACAAAGAAAATTACAGCTCAGAAATAGGCCCTTCGGCCCTCCAAGCCTACACTGACCATGCTGCCTGACTTAACTAAAACCCTTTATGCTTCTGGGGACCACATCCCTTTATTCCCATTTTATTCATGTACTCGTCAAAATGTCCTTTAAAAGTTGTTACTGTACCTGCTTCCACTACTTCCCCGGCAACGAGTTCCAGGCACCCACCACTCTCTGTGTAAAAAATCTGCCTCATTCATCTCTTTTAAACTTACCCCTCGCACCTTAAACCTGTGTCCCCTCTGAATTGACTCTTCCACCCTGGAAAAAAGCTTCTGACTATCCACTCTGTCCATGCCTCAAGTAAGACTTACATTGACACTGCAATGAAGTTACTGTGAATTTCCCTAGTGAAAGGTGGTGAGAATTGTAGCCAAAATGCCAAATTTCCTTAGCCTTCTGAGAAAGTAGAGTTGGTGGGCTTTCTTAACTATAACTTTGGTGTGAAGGAACCATGACAGATTGTTGGTGATCGGGACACCAAGAAATTTGAAGCTCTCAACTATTTCCACTTCATCCCCGTTGATGTAGACAGGGGCATGTCCTCCATTACACTTACTGAAACTGCCAATTCGCACACAGCAAGATCCCATAGTCAGCAATATAACAGGGAGCAGGTGATCTTTCGATGTTATCGCCATCGGATAAACATTGGTCCGGACACTCAGATAAACCAGTTTTCATCGACATAGGATGTTTTACATTCTGTTAAGGGGGTTAAGGCCTCAGTTTAACATTGGTTCCGAAAGGTGATACCTCTATCAGTGCAGCACTGCCTCAGTACTGTAGTAGAGAATCTCTTTGTTAAGAGTGCAAGTGGAGCCCACGACCATCTGACACAGAGGTGAGAGTGCTTTCCGCTAAACCATAGTGGACACAAGAGGCAGCGACCATTGGTAATTACTGTTCTTCCTAACTCAGGCATGGTGAGGCCCATTGTAGCATCTTGCCAACTTCCCAACCCCTTACTGGGAAGACCCAAACCAGCAGAAATCAGGTACAGGTGAAGAGCAGCAATTTTAAACTAGTTCATAAGAACATAAGAACATAAGAAATAGGAGCAGGAGTAGGCCATCTAGCCCTTTGAGCCTGCCCCGCCATTCAATAAGATCATGGCTGATCTGTCATGGCTCAGTTCCACTTTCCCGCCCTCTCCCCATAACCCTTAATCCCCTCTCTTATCAAGAACCCATCAACCCGCTTCTTAAAAATATTTAGCGAGGCAGCCTCCACCACTTCAACGGGCAGAGAATTCCAGAGATTCACCACTCTTTGAGTGAAGAAGTTCCTCCTCAACTCCGTTCTAAACCGCCTCCCCTTTATCTTGAGGCTGTGCCCCCTAGTCCTACTGTCTTTTTTGAGCGGGAAGAGTCTCTCCACCTCTATCCTATCCATCCCATTCATCATCTTATACGTCTCAATGAGATCTCCCCTCATTCTTCTAAACTCTAACGAGTACAAGCCTAGTTTATTCAGCCTCTCCTCATAGCTCAACCCCCTCAACTCCGGTATCAGCCTAGTAAACCTCCTCTGCACTCCCTCCAAGGCCAAAATATCCTTGCGCAGGTGCGGCGCCCAAAACTGCACACAGTACTCCAGCTGCGGCCTCACCAATGCCCTATACAGCTGCAGCAAGACCTCCCTACTTTTATATTCAACCCCCCTCGCTATGAAGGCCAGCATCCCATTTGCCTTCCTGACCACCTGCTGCACCTGCAAGCTGGGTTTTTGCGACTCATGCACAAGGACCCCGAGGTCCCGCTGCACCGTCGCCTGCTGCAGTTTTTCGCCACGTAAGTAATAGTCCTTCCTACCATTCTTCCTACCAAAGTGGACCACCTCACACTTGCCAACATTAAATTCCATTTGCCATTTCCTGGCCCATTCGCCCAGCCTATCTAGATCCTTCTGCAGACTCTCCACACCCTCCGCACAATTTGCCTTTCCCCCAATCTTGGTGTCATCCGCAAATTTCGACACTCTACACTCGGTTCCCTCCTCCAGATCATCTATATAAATGGTAAATAGCTGAGGCCCCAGCACCGACCCCTGGGGCACCCCACTAGTCACCATCCGCCAATCCGAATAGCACCCATTGACCCCCACTCTCTGCCTCCTATTTGACAACCAATCCTCTATCCACGCTAACACCCTACCCCCAACTCCATGTCCCCTGACCTTCTGCAATAACCTCTTGTGAGGTACCTTGTCAAACGCCTTCTGAAAATCCAGAAAGACCACATCCACCGGCTCTCCTCTATCCACTGCCCTAGACACATCCTCATAGAACTCCAGTAAATTTGTCAGACACGACTTCCCTTTAATGAAACCGTGTTGCGTCTGCCCTATCAAGCAATTCCCTTCAAGATGCCTCGCAATTTCCTCCTTAATGACGGATTCTAACATTTTACCTACCACAGACGTTAAACTAACCGGCCTATAATTCCCCGCCTTTTGCCTGGCACCCTTCTTAAACAATGGCGTAACATTAGCCGTTTTCCAATCTTCCGGCACTTCCCCGGAATCCAGCGACGTCTGAAAAATAACCACCAAGGCATCCACTATAACCTCCGCCATTTCTTTCAGAACCCTCGGATGCATTCCATCCGGTCCTGGGGACTTGTCCACAATCAGCCCCTCCAGTCTGTCGAGCACCACCTCTCTAGTAACAGTAATGTCATTAAGACCCTCCAGTCCTACCACCTTTACATAGCTAACACCCGGCAAATTATTCACGTCCTCCTCCGTGAAGACAGAAACAAAAAAGTTATTCAAGACCTTAGCCATATCCCCATCCCCTACCACTAGGTCCCCTTTCTCATTCTCTAAAGGACCAACGTTCACCCTAGCCAGCCTCTTCCTTTTTATATATTTATAAAAACTCTTGCTATCCTTTTTTATATTAAGTGCTAGCCCAGCTTCATAGCTTCTCCTACCCTCCTTTATCAACTTCTTTGTCAATCTTTGTTGACATTTAAACCTTTCCCAATCCTCTTCTCGCCCACTGCTCTTAGCTACTCTAAATTCCTCCGCTTTTAATTTAACACTTTCCTTCACCTCCTTCGTTATCCACGGCTTATTACCTCTCCTCCTACTGTCCTTTTTGACCATCGGAATAAATTTCTGCTGAGCACCAAGAAAGATCTCCTTAAAGATCCTCCACTGCTCCTCAGCAGACCTACCTTCCAACGCGTTCCCCCAGTCCACATTCGCCAATTCTTCTTTCATCCTACCGTACTCCCCTCTATTCAAACAAAGGACGCGTGTCCGGGAACCCACTTTCTCCTCCTCCATCTGCACCAGAAACTCCACCATACAATGATCACTCTCTCCAAGAGGATCCTTCACCGCAAGGTCCCTAATTCTACCCGCCTCATTACATTGCACCAGATCCAAGATACTGAGTTCACTGAGTTCACTGAGTCCAAGTTCACTGAGCTGGGACCCCAAAAAGTGTATATGCTTCATAATGGGCAAGGAATCATTTGGGCAGCATGGTGGCACAGTGGTTAGCACTGCTGCCTCACAGTGCCAGGGACCCAGGTTCGAGTCCGGCCTCGAGTGAGTATCTGTGTAATATTTGCACATTCTCCCTGTGTCTGTGTAGATTTCCTCTGGCTGCTCTGGTTTCCTCCCATGCTCCAAAGATGTGTAGATTTGGTTAAATGCTAAATTGCCCCTTAGTGTCAAAAGGATTAGAGGGGTAGAAATGTGAGGTTGGGGGGGATAGGGCCTGGATGGGATTGTGGTTGGTGTAGGCTCAATGGGCTGAATGACTTCTTTCCACACTGTAGGGATTCTATGATTGGTACAATACCAGTTTTGTATCCCATCCAACATAGAATCATTACAGTGCTGAAGGAGGCCATTCAGCCCATCGAACTGCACTGACAACAATCCCACCCATGCCCTGTTCCCATAACCCCATGCCTTTACCCAGCTGGTCTCCCTGACACTAAGGGGCAATTTAGCATGGCCAATCCACCTAACCCACACACCTTTGGACTGTGGGTGGAAACCGGAGCGCCCAGAAGAAACCCACACAGACATGGGGAGAATTTGCAGACTCCGCACAGGTAGTGACCCAAGTCGAGAATCAAACCCAGGTCCCTAGCGCTGTGAAGCAGCAGTGCTACCCACTAAGCTGCCCTTTAGGGTCATTACGATCCACTGATGACAGTGATCTATGCCAGTCTCCTGAAGGCAGATTAGGTTAACATTGAGTCCCACCAGGAACTGACCAAGGGAGCACCTAGTCTACAAGGTGTATATTTTCCCAGTGGAAATATTGGGAAAGCTACAGCAAGAAGATTTAGCTGAAGATACAAATATGCCAGACACACACGCACAAGTACGAAAAACATTTTACTGACAAGCTTGCTTAACACACTGTTGCTTTTATGTAAATAAGGCTGTCAGTGTGTGTGGGTGGAAATTATAGACATCAAGCATCTGCAGTCCAATGAAAATGACAGCTTCAGTCTCATTACCCTTCCAAAGAGACTAACATCAGGACATTCGGAAAGGAGAAGTGCCTGTTTACTGATTACTAGCTCTTGGGATGTGTTGAATGCAATATAATTGAGATAACTTGACCAAATATTTGAAAATAAACTGACATCCTTGTATTTATATAGAATCCTAGAACCAGTTCGGCCCATTGTGTCTATTCTGAATGTTTGAGAGAACAATTATTTGATTTTGATTTGATTTGATTTATTATTGTCACATGTATTAACATACGGTGAAAAATACTGTTTCTTGCACAGAATACAGACAAAACATACATTCATAGAGAAGGAAATGAGAGAGTGCAGAATGTAGTGTCACAGTCATAGCTAGGGTGTAGAGAAAGATCAACTTAATGCAAGGTAAGTCCATTCAAAAGTCTGACAGCAGCAGGGAAGCAGCTGTTCTTGAGTCAGTTGGTACGTGACCTCAGACTTTTGTATCTTTTTCCAGAAGGAAGGAATTGGAAGAATGTCCAAGATGCGTGGAGTCCTTAAATAATGTTGGTTGCTTTGCAGCGGGAAGTGAAGACATAGTCAATGGATGGGAGGCTGGTTTGCGTGATGGACTGGGCTACATTCATGACCTTTTGTAGTTCCTTGCAGTCTTGGGCAAAGCAGGAGCCATACCAAGCTGTGATACAACCAGAAAGAATGCTTTCTATGGTGCATCTGTAAAACTTGGTGAGTCTTAGCTGACATGCCAAATTTCCTTAGTCTTCTGAAAAAGTAGTGGCGTTGGTGGGCTTTCTTAACTATAGTGTCGGCATGGGAGAGATCAGGACAGGCTGTTGGCGATTTGGACACCTAAAAACATGAAGCTGTCAACCCTTCAGCACCCCATTGCTCATTAGTCCCCACATCTCTGCTCTTTCTCCATTTCTCTGAGATTTGATCCCCTATATACTCAGTGCAGAAAATACTTGAGGCCAACTACACAGATGGCATGGTTGCACAGTGGGTAGCACTGCTTCTTCACAGCACCAGGGACCAGGGTTTTATTCCTGGTTTGGGTGACTGCCTGTGTGGAGTTTGCATGTTCCACCAATGTCTGCATGGGTTTCCTCCGAGTGCTCCGGTTTCCTCCCACAGTCTGAAAGATGTGCTGCTTAGGTGCATTGGCCGTGCTAAATTCTCCCTCTGCGTACCTGAACAGGCGTGGGAGTGTGGCAACTAGGGGATTTTCACAGTAACTTCACTGCAGTGTTAATGTAAGCCTACTTGTGACAAACTTAAACTTAAGTATTTGAGGCCAAAGTATTGAATGCTTTCAAGAAGCAGTGAGATATAGATAGCAATTGTGGTGAAGGGGGTCAAAGGATATGGGGGGAAGGTGGGGATCAGGCGACTGAGTTGGATGATCAGCTGTGAGCATTATGAATAGTGGAGCAAGCATGAAGAGCCGAATGGCCCCCTCCTGTCCCTATTGTCTATGTTACTATGACCTTTGGTTGGTCCATCAAATTTTCTGGCCCTGTCTGCAGTGGGAATCATCGTAGACGGGACTGGAAAATCCTGTGTTACCAATCTAGGAAGGAATCATCTGATGGGAAATCTGAGAAGCAATTGGGTGCTGAATCTGGGAAGAGGTGCTAGGTCATTCATCTCCAACTTCCTCTCCAGGTCACATGCTACTTCAACCTAGATAAATCATAACTTGCAAAAACGAAAAACTGCAGAGATCTGAAATAAAAACAGAAAGAGCTGGAAAAACAAACTCAGCAGGACTGGCAGCATCTGCAGAAAGAGAAACAGAGTTAACTGCTAATCTATTGAGTTTTCCCAACACTTTCTGGTTTTATACTATAAATGATTCATTATTGTATCTTCACTATCAGAGGACTTTTTTTATTCATTTGTGGGATGTGGGTGTCTCTGGCTGGGTCAGCACTTATTGCCCATCCCTAGTTGCCTGAGGGCAGTTGAGAGTCAATCCCATTGCTATGGCTCTGGAGGCCAGACCGGGTAAGGACTGTAGATTTCCTTCCCTAAAGGACATTAGTGAACCAAATGGGTTTTTTGGGCAATTGTTTCATGTTCATTAGTAGATTCTTAATTCCAGATACAAAAAGCTGGAAGATCTCATAGCATCTGTGGGGCGAGGACAGAGCCAACCCTGAAGGTGGTCTAGTCTTGAAATATTGGCTCTATCCTCTCCCTACAGATGCTGTCAGACCTGCTGAGATTTTCTAGCAATTTCTGTTTGTGTTTCAGATTCCAGCACCTGCAATATTTTGCTTTTATCTTAATCCCAGATTTTTTTTATTGAATTCAAGTTTTACCATCTACTGTGGCAGGATTCAAATACGGGTTCCCAGACCATTAGCTGAGTTCCTGGATTAGTGATAATACCACTAGGCCATCGCCTCCCCCTGCTCCTCTGCACTGCGAGGGCACTTTTACCATAAGGACTGCAGAAGCTCCTGAAGAAAGGAGACAGCACTAAAAGCTAGCCTTGACAAGGATGCCCATATACTGACAATGAACAAAAAGAATCATTCACTTACAGAAGAGGTCATTCTCCTTAATTGAAGATCTATAGAAAAAAACAGAAGACTAAGTAGATAACGAAGGAGTGAAACATTATTGGGGGTAGGCAAGAATGTGGGGCTAAGGTGACAATAAGTTCAGCCATGGGGGTTGAAGGGTCAGTCACAAGGAAGCATAGGTTCAAGGTGAGGGACAGAAGGTTTAGGGGGGATGTGAGGGAAAACTTTTTTACCCAGTGATGGGTGGTGATGGTCTGGAATGAGCTACCTGGGAGGGTAGTGGAGGCAGATTGCCTCACATCCTATAAAAAGTACCTGGGTGAACGCTTGGCACGCCATAACATTCAGGGCTATGGGCCAAGTGCTGGCAGATGGGATTAGGTGGGAGTTCAGTGTTTCTAATTTCTTTTTATTCATTCGGGGGATATGGGCATTGCTGGCTGGCCAGCATTTATTGTCCATCCCTAGTGGCCTGAGGGTAGTTGAGAGTTGTTGTGGCTCTGGAGTCACATGTAGGCCAGACCAGGTAAGGACGGCAGATTTCCTTCCTTAAAGGACATTAGTGAATTAGATGAACTTTTCCCAACAATTGATAATGGTTTCATGGTCATCAGTAGATTTTTAATTCCAGATATTTTTCATTGAATTCAAATTCCACCACCTGCTGTGGTGGGATTCAAACCCGGCTCCCCAGAACAGTTTCTGGATTAATAGCCTAGCGATAATACCACTTGACCATCGCATCCCCATGGCGTCAGTGCAGACTCGATGGGCCGAAGGGCTTCTTCTGCTTTGCATGGTTCTATGATTCTACGAGTGATGGAGCAGGCTCGAGAGCTGAACAGTCTGCTCCTAATTCACATGTTTATATGTTCTTGGATAGCTGGCACAGCCAAGATATTGCATTGTTCCACAATTTTTGTCATGTCGGAGATGATCAAACCTGCAATAAACTCCACACTTTAAACAATGTCAGCACGCTCTTCAATACTAAAACAACACGGTGTTCTGGTGCACCCTTCAACTGTCAGCACTCATCGCTTCTCAATAAGGGTGAGCACAGGATTTCATTCCATGCTGCTAATCTTTTATTGAATGCAAATGTTAATGCAGTGACCTTTGCTGTTGCTTCACCTGACTGGTTTGGATGGAGAAAACTCTTCCATCCGCTTGGTTCACCCTTCGAGTACGTTTCTTTTTAACATTTGTTTTCAGAACTTGGGTAAGTTATGCAAAAATTGTTCATTGAATCTGCACCAACCACAATCCCACTCAGGCTGCATTCCTGTATCCCCACATCTGCTATTAACTCCTGACACTAGGGGTAATTTAGCATGGCCTGTCAACCTAACCTGCACATCTTTGGAGTGTGGGAGGAAACTGGAGCACCCGGAGGAAACCCACGCTGATACGGGGAGAACATGCAGTGACCCTGGGGTGAAATTGAACCTGGGTCTCTGGTGCTGTGAGGCAGCAGTGCTAACCACTGTGCCACCATGCTGCCCACATGTTGAGAGGCTGGGTGGCTTTGGAGGGGAACTTGCAGGTAGAAACATAGAATCATCGAAGCAGGCATAGGCCGTTCAGTCCTTTGAGCCTGCTCTGCACTTCGTTTTTGTGTTCATCATGCGATGGTTGCCCTTGTCTTTTGAGCAGGTGTAGAGGTCTTGGATTTGGAAAGTGCTGTCAAAGGAAGCTTGGTGAGTTGCTGCAATGCATCTTGAAGATGGTACATATTTACGGAACCTCATTTAGAACTATTTCATCAGGTATTAAAGATCCATTAGTAATAGGAAATGAAGACTTAATACAGGCCAGGTCAAATTGCAAGATGGATCAGAACTTGGCCAAAGAACTAGATTTAATGAGAGGAGCAAGGCTTCTCGTATCATTTGACTGTTTTTATATAGATCACTAAGTATAATTTCGCTTTACACAAATGCTCAGACTTTCCACACCAGGCTTCCGTTCTCTGATTAACATGTTAAGAACATAAGAACATAAGAAATAGGAGCAGGAGTAGGCCATCTAGCCCTTCGAGCCTGCCCCGCCATTCAATAAGATCATGGCTGATCTGTCGTGGCACAGTTCCACATTCCCGCCCTTTCCCCATAACCCTTAATCCCCTCGCTTATCAAAAACCTATCAACCCGCGTCTTAAAAATATTTAGCGAGGTAGCCTCCACCACTTCAACGGGCAGAGAATTCCAGAGATTCACCACCCTTTGAGTGAAGAAGTTCTTCCTCAACTCTGTTCTAAACCGCACCCCCTTTATCTTGAGGCTGTGCCCTCTAGTCCTACTGTCCTTTCTGAGCAGGAAGAGTCTCTCCACCTCTATCCTATCCATCCCATTCATCATCTTATACGTCTCAATGAGATCTCCCCTCATTCTTCTAAACTCTAAGGAGTACAAGCCTAGTTTATTCAGCCTCTCCTCATAGCTCACACAGCAGATAAAGATTGGTGCAGTGAAGGGATCCAAAATGTTCCGCTGCTCTCAAAACTAAACAAAGGCATTATCCCATAACACTCAAATTCATAAATGTGGCAATTTGACAAATCGTTTCTTCAGCTGGAACGATCAGGAAGTCACACTCCTGCTTGTCCTTCGATGAGTAGCCCCTGAAAGGAAGGATACAATACACTGAGCAAAGCGGTTTCCCAATTTAGTAATTCTAACAACTGATCTAAGGCAAAATGTGTCTCCACTCAAACTGGTTAGTCTGGTTAAATGTCAGCAGTGCCTCTACATGCGTCAGCTGTGGCTCAGTGGGCAGAACAATTCACTCCCAAATGATGTGGGCTCAAGTGGGCGAAGGTTTATCAGTCTGATTCCTGGGTTGGCAGGTCTGTCAGATGAGGAGAGACAGATGAGCATTTGTCAGATAAGTCAGATAAGTATTATATTCACTGGAGTTGAGAGGGGGTCTCATTGAAATTTATAAAATGCGAAGAGGGTTAGACAGGGTAGATTCAGAAAGAATGTTCCCAATGGTGGGGGAGTCCAGAATTAGGGCTCATAGTTTGACGATAAGGGGTAAACCTTTTAGAACTGAGGTGAGGAGAAATTTCTTCACCCACAGAGTGGTGAATGTGTGGAATTCACTGACACAGAATGTAGTTGAGAGCAAAACGTTGTCTGCTTTCAAGAAGAAATTGGATGTAGGTTATTACCAGCTTGGAGAGTTCATAGAATCCCTACAGTGCAGAAGGAGGCCATTCAGCCCATTGAGTCTGCGCCGACAACAATCCTACCCAAGCCCTATTCCCGCAAACCCTTATAATTACCCCACTAATTCCTGCATACTAATAGGCAATTTAGCACGGCCAAATCACCTAACCTGCACCTCTCTGGACTGTGGGAGGGAAACAGAGCTCTCAGAGGAAACTTTGCAGACGGGAGGAGAACGTGCAAACTCCACACAGATAGTGACCCAGCTGGGAAGCAAAACCAGGTCCCTGGAGCTGTGAGGCAGCAGTGCTAAGCACTATGTCACTGTGTCACTCTTGGGGCTAAAGGGAACAAGGGATATGGGGGAGTGAAGGGGATCAGGGTATTGAATTTGATGATCGGCCTTAGTCAGAATGAATGGCGCAGCAGGCTCGAAGGCCTCTGCCTACTTCTAGTTTCTATGTTACATCCCATTCCAGAAACTGGTACAAAGATCTAGGCCGAGCCTCCAGTGCAGTACTGAGGGATTGCCGTGCAGTCAGGAGTGCCATTTTTTCAGATGCGGCAATATGTCCGACTCAGGTGGAGTAACAGATCACTTGGCATTACTTTGAAGGAGAGCAGAGACATTCTCTCTGGTCTCCTGTCCCTCAAGCAACATCACAAAAGAAAGATGATCTGACCGCTTTGACAAGATGTTTATGGGAGCTTGCTGTGCGGCAAAGTAGTGGCCGTGTTGCTTGTTGACGGTGCAACATTTTGTGGGCCATCTGAGGTTGTGAAATATCTCTCTATCAAATGGCAGACCTGCTCCTGATAATATCAATGGGCCTGGATTTGCATACTCATAGCAGGAACTTGCTGGCTCAGTATGGGTCCCATTCACCTGCTCAAAATAGCAGGTTAAGATTGGGGATGGCTGGGGGATGGTTATAGAATAGGAAGGGGTAAATCACCACCCTTATTTTAACTAAACTCCTCACCCCCTATTTATTTACTCAGACAGTGGTGAGAATCTGGAATGCACTGCCTGGGAAAGTACTGAAGGGCAGAAATCTTGCAACCTTTACTTGGTTGGGCACTTAAAAAACATCACAACATTCAGGGATCAGCATTGCCACTGTGCTGCCCTTGCGTGATACTTGTTTTCAGTCAAACAGAGACTGTCTTTTGAAGGTCCACTTTCTGGAAGCAGTGACTAACGCTATGCAAATTTACCCCACAACAGCCAATCACCGTCACTGCTCTGCTGCCCATAGAATCCCAACAGTGCAGAAGGAGGCCATTCAGCCCATCGAGTCCACACCGACCATAAACCCCCGAGACTTATTCCCATAATCCCACATATTTACCCTGCTAATCCCCCTGACATTAGGCTCAATTATCATGGTCAATCAACCTAACCCGCACATCATTTGGAGTGTGGGAGGAAACCCGCACAGACACAGGGAGAATGTGCCGCCTCCACACAGACAGCGACCCGAGACGGCAGTGCTAACCACTGTGCCGCACTATAACTGCCCTTGACTAAGACCCCCTCCCCACCACCCAGGGGCTTCCAGATTTCTGTAAGGTGGGAAGGGTTTTGCTTCTCACTACCACATTACCAGGTATTATAACATCCTTCCATTGACATTTTGACATAAAAGGCATAAGAAGCATAAGATGCCTTTCCTGAATATCTGTTCAAAATGCTCTCTTCCCTAATTTAAATTTCTGCTCTCCAATCCATAAGCATGACTCACTTAGGAAGTACCTTCTGTGTTTATCTTAGCTGTAGCATTTAATACTTTATATACCTTAGCGTGATTCTCCCTTACCCTCCTGCTCACTACATTGTTGAGATTAGGTTCCTTTAATCTATACTCACGGCTCATCTGCTTTTATAGTCCTGACTTCTGTCCTCCCTTAAAATGCCAGCTATTTTTCAAAAGAAAAGCCCTTGACAATAGCACGAGTGAGTAGCTTGAAAATCCAGCTAATTTACAACAAGAGCTATAATTTATAATTGTATAGCGGCTATTAGTGGCTTCACTGAGGCGTAAGGAAAACAAACATCGAGCTGTAAAAGCTTTTTAGTAGGATTGAACGAGAGTTGGGTTAGAGGTGAATTTTAAGAAAGGGGTTTACAAGCGATGGGGGAGCTGTTACACTCAATGGGCAGAATTTTCCCAGCTTGCCCGCAGTTGGTTTTGTGATGGGCGAGAGTGGGGGAGTCTAAAGAGAGACAAAAAGCTGGAAACCTGCTGGTTTAATAATAGTTTGCAATTCTCCCAATGGCGGGTCAATGGCAGCTGGGTTATCACACCATCTGGTGACACGAACACAATGTGTAACATCACATGAGTGTTCATAGAATGGGACACTGTTACTGAATGGAAGGATGGATAAACCCCGAGATAAGTGGATTGTAAAGTACAAATTCACATCGCTATAGCTTGACCTGAACATTCACGTACCCAGCAAATAATTTCAGTAGTACGGTGGCACAGTGGTTTGCATTGCTACCTCATGGCGCCGGGGACCTGGGTTTGATTCCCAGCTTGGGTTACTGCCTGCACCTTCTCCCCGTGTCTGCATGGGTTTCCTCCGGATACTCCAGTTTCCTCCCATAGTCTGGAAGATGTGCTGGTTAGGTGCATTGGCCATGCTAAATTCTCCCTCAGTGTACCTGAACAGGTGCCAAAATGTGGCATGAGGGGCTTTTCACAGTGACTTAATTGCAGTGTTAATGTAAGCCTACTTGAAATGCTAATGAATAAAGTTTTAATTTATTTTGAGTATTAGCACACTTGTGAACCGGAAGTGACATCATTTTTTATTTAACTTTTCCGAAGCTTACCGCTACACCTTGGTGCCGTCCCAACATCCACACCAGAGGTGGAGGCAGCCTGCTGACTGCTACATCCTAATGTCCATGGTGATCTTGGCAGATGTCCTCCAGTGACCTGAGATCTGGATGACCCAGGCCTGATAAGAAGTGCCCTTGATATCCTGCGCTGCTGGTCTGGGTGCGGGCACAGTTAGAGGGAACTCTGAATGCCTTGGAGTGTCCTGAGTGGAGACCCAGGGTATCCAACTGTGGGTGCTTGAAGGCCCTGGCTTAATTCCAGTTGGAGATAGGAGGGAGGTCAAGGTGTTTTGTCCCCATGGAGGAAGTGTTGGGTATCCTAAATTGCATTAATTTGATCTGATTTGATTGGATTTATTATTGTCACACGTATTAGTGAAAGAAGCTCTTCCGCCTTCTTCCATTGGGAAGATGATAGGTTTGTATCCCCGACGGAAGAAGGTGGAAGAGAGAATGTCCGGGGTGCATGGGGAGCTTGATTATACTGGTTGCTTTTCTGAGGCAGTGGGAAGCGTAGATGGAGACAATGATGGGAGGCTGGTTTGTGTGATGGACTGGGCTACATTCATGACTCTTTGAAGTTCCTTGCAGCCTTGGGCAGAGCAGTATCTCTCCCTCCCCCCATCAATCCCTTAGCGTGGCAGCATGTGAAGTATCAGAGGCCTGTGCACGCGCACTACCTCCCTCTGCTGGGTTTCAGATGCCCACAGTGTTCTGCAGTGAGCAACTGGTGCGCTCAGAATTTTGCAGGCAGAGTGCTGATGGAGAGGGATGAGGTTGCGGGGGGCAGGGGGGCAGGGGGTGGGGGGGTGGGCAGAGTAGACGGGAGTGTCCTTGAAAATATACCCAAAAGTCGTATCTGAAATTCTCCCAGATTCCAGTCCGTCCAGCACATCGGAAAAAAAGATAAAATCACCCCGTATGTAAAGTTTTAAAAATTTATTTATTAGTCTCAAGTAAGACTTACATTAACACTGCAGTGAAGTTACTGTGAAATTCCTCGAATCGCCGCAGTCTGGCACCTGTTCGGGTCAATGGATCTATCTAGCACGTCTTTCAGAGTGTAAGAGGAAACCGGAGCATCCGGAAGAAACCCATGCGGACATGGAGAGAATTGCAAACTCCATACAGACAGTGACCCAAGCCGGGAATCGAACCCAGCCCCGGGCGCTGTAAGGCAGCAGTGCTAACCACTGTGCCACCCCTCCACTGGTGCTCAATAAAGCTTCCGGCTGATAGCTAGCTCTGTCCCTATCCCTCCCCCACCCACCATCACTTCTCCCCCACACCCACAATCCCCGGAGGCTTTGATCCCAGGGAAGCCCTTCATTGTTCGGCTAAGTGGTCGAGTGGCATTTAATTTGCCCCAGACCTTCCCAAAAATAGTGACGCATGCCCCCGCTGGCCCTTCGCCTGACAGGTGAGAAGCCCCTCCACCCCATCACCTCCATTAAAACACTGCCGTAAGGGTCAGTAAAGGAGACTGTAGACTAGTGGATCCATCCACCTGAGCAACACTTGGCCTCCAATGGCAGTTGGCAAAATTCAAGGGGAGGCTATGGCCTAGTGGTGTTATGACTAGGCTATTAATCCTGAAACACAGCTAATGCCCTAGGGATCTGAGTTCAAATCCCACCACGGCACATGGTGGAATTTGAATTCAATAAAAAAATCTGGAATTAAGAATCTACTGATAATCATGAAATCATTGTTGGAGTAACCCATCTGGTTCACTAATGTCCTTGAGGGAATGAAATCTGCTGTCCTTACCCTGTCTGGCCTACATGTGACTCCAGAGCCACAGCAATGTGGTTGGGACTCAACTGCTCTCTGAACAAAGTCAACTAGGGATGGACAATAAATGCTGGCCAACTAGCAGACATGTTGCACTATCTGTAACCCCCATGATTTGCCTGGGTTTGCAAAACCTCACTTATTGTACTGTCTTGAGACAATACACATCTCTTTAACCTATGCCTGATGCTCCTTCCACTCACATTGTCTGCATCTTTAAGACTTGAATAGCAGGTTAGCTGTAAAGACTCACATTCTAATCGGTATTCTTTAAACTGTGTGTGCTGTTATATAGTCTGTCTGAGACCAGAACTCCCCACTCACGGTAGCGCAGTGGTTAGCACTGCTGCTTCACAGCTCCAGGGTCCTGGGTTCGATCCCCAGCTCGGGTCACTGTCTGTGTGGAGTTTGCACATTCTCTTCATGTTTGCATGGGTTTCCTCCCACAGTCCAAAGATGTGCGGGTTAGGTTGATTGGCCATGCTAAGAAATTGCCCCTTACTGTTCAGGGATGTGTGGGTTAGAGGGATTAGTGGGCACAATATGTAGGGATATGGGGGTAGTGCCTGGGTGGGATTGTGTTCACTGCTGGCTTGATGGGCCGAAGGGCCTCTTTCCGTACTGTAGGATTCTATCTAACCTCACCTGATGAAGGGACAAACCCTGAAAGCTTGTGGGTGCACTATCAAATAAACTGGTGGGACTTTAACCTGGTGTTGTGAGACTTCTTATTGTGTTTACCCCAGTCCAACACTAGCGTCTCCACATCACAACTAGCAGATGCCATTGTTCCAGGAATGATTAATAAAAAACACTCTGTGAGGGTCAGACAACTTGCTGTCACTGCAGGCTCTGGAAGTCTCACAGAGTTCATCCATTTTCCTCAATTGGATTCGAACCAGATCCCACCCTTTTCAGCTGACACACTTCTAGCCACAGCTCCGTTTGCCAGCCGCGGATAGTTGGCTACGTTACCTTCAGTTTCTCAAACATACAGCTGATTCATCACAAAATGCTCGACGTAACAGGATATCAATCTCCTGTAACCATGACCCGCAATCTACTGGGGCTAATGATTTACTCATCAACTCTCCGAGACCTCAGATACTTTTCTTGTTTAATCCTATAATGGATAGTAATAGTTTTTCAGCTGTCAAGCCTGTCACCTTATCATAAGAGCTGCTCTCATCGAAGACAAGCTGGGAATAAAATATTTAGCAATTATGATGTCCCAGAATGATCTTTCCCGCGGCTTTATCATTTGCAGACAACTGTACCTACATATCCAGGTGTCTCAGCTCTTAGTCAACAGATTAGTGCCCAGGGAGTACCAAAAATACACACAGGGACATTGTATAAGCGCAGAAAACATTCAAAATATGATTTTTGCCAATTAGAATTTCTCCCCTGAGAGCCATGTAGAATTATAGAAAATGTACAGAATAAAAACAGGCCATTCAGTCCCAAACCACTATCTCGACAGTGCAGAGGAGGCCATTCAGCCCATCGAGTCTGCACTGACCCTCTGACAGAGTATCTTACCCAGGCCCTCTCCCCCCTGCCCTATTCATGTAACCCCACACATTTACCACAGCTAATCTCTCTAACCTACACATCTTGGTACACTAAGGGACAATTTAGCATGGCCAATCCACTTAACCTGCACGTATTTTTAGGAGTGTGGGAAGAAACTGGAGCACCCAGAGGAAGCCGACGCAAACACAGGGAGAACATGCAAACTCCACACAGTCACCCAAGGCTGGAATCAAACCCAGTTCACTGGTGCTGTGAGGCAGCAGTGCTAACCATTGTGCATCCAGTCCATGCTGGTGTTTATGTTCCGCTTAAACCACCTCCCATCATTTCTCATCTACGTCAATGAGTATTAGTAACCCTAATCCTTTTACCCACATATCTCTAACTGGATTCCTTTTAATTGCATCAGCAGTAGCGCTCGTTAGCTCTGACGAAGGGTTATCTGGACTCGAAACGTTGGCTCTATTCTCTGTCCACATATGCTGTCAGACTTGCTGAGGTTTTTAAGCATTTTTGGCTTTTGTTTCAGATTCCAGCATCTGCAGCATTTTTCCTTTATCTTAATGTCTCCTTCTTTGGCTTAGTGTTAAATTTTGGCTGGTTTACACTCCGGTGAAGTGCCATGTACTACTACGCTGCAACCAAGGGGCTATATAAAGGCCAGTTGTTGTTGGGCAGAAAGCTGGATGCTTCATTACTGAGTAACAGATTGTTGGATATTCATTAAAAGACCATCATCCACATTACCAGCCTGTTTAATCAGCAGTTTACTGTAATGGCTCTCAGTTCTAATTAGTTTAACTGATACACTTGCTCTGTTTATTAGAGTCTGCGTAGGCTGAGGAAACGTTCGAAGGTGATGTGTATTTCACATTATGAGTATCTAATGGGTCTGTACTTGTTGGAGTTTAGAAGGATGAGGGGGGATCTTATAGAGACGTATAAGATAATGAAGGGGATGGATAGGGTAGAGGTAGAGAGATTCATCCCGCTTAGAAAGGATAGCTGGACTAGAGGGCACAGCCTCAAGATAAGGGGGCGGGCAGTTTAGATCGGAGTTGAGGAGGAACTTCTTCACTCAAAGGGTGGTGAATCTCTGGAATTCTCTGCCTGTTGAAGTGGTGGAGGCTACCTCGCTACATATGTTTAAGTCACGGATAGATAGGTTTTTGATAGACAAGGGAATTAAGGGTTATGGGGAGAAAGCGGGAAAGTGGAACTGATCCAATTCAGATCAGCCATGATCTTATTGAATGGCGGGGCAGGCTCGAAGGGCTGGATGGCCTACTCCTGCTCCTATTTCTGATGTTCTTATGTTCTTATCTTGGGAGCTATAAGTGTTTTGTTGCAGTGATGTAAATGGACGACTGTGACAATCAGTGCCAAGTTGCAATGTTGCTTTGGGTTGGCAATCCTCTGGAACAGACTGCATACTTCGACAATTCATCAGCTTGAACAACCTTGAGTTAGTGCAAATAATTAAACCAGTGTCTAATATGCAAGGCTGCAGGATCTTTACTTGTAGACTATCTTTCAAAATGATAAATCTGGGTGAGATTCGGGCCTGCTGCTGGGCCCATGTAAACACAGCTGCGCTTTTCTTAGTTTTATTGTATATTAATCTTTGCAAAACTGTATGCTAGTGAGAGGCGTGTTTAACCAAGATGCCACGTGGTGTTAAATTCAGTAGCGATTGAGAATTATCAAAGCCTTGCTGCTTGTTAGAGAGAGGGAGCGGGAGAGAGAGAGAAGCAAGCCTGGAAGTAGGCCTCTTGTGTATAGGACCACTCCTGATGAGACTTCCATTGACCCACTTATGCTTGGTACAGCTCCTGCTCTGACCAAGGCTGCAAGACGGCACATCGACTAAGACTCTCACCAACTTTTACAGATACAGCATAGAAAGCGTCCTTTCCAGATGTATCACAGTTTGGTATTGCTCCTGCTCTGACCAAGACAGCAACAACTACAAAGGGTTGTGAATGTAGCCCAGTCTATCACACAAAACAGCCTCCCATTAATTGTCTACGCTTCCTTCTGCCTCAGGGAAATCAGCCAGCATAATCAAGGACCCCACATACTCCGGAAATACTCTCTTCCAACTTCTTCCATTGGGAAAAAGATACAAAAGTCTGAGATCACATACCAACCGACTCAAGAACAGCTTCTTCCCTGCTGCCATCAGACTTCTGAATGGGCCTACCGTATGTTAAACTGCCCTTTCTCTGCACCCTAGCTATCACTGCAACTCTGCACTCTCTCCTTTCCTTCTCCTCTGTGTACCCTATCAACGGTGTGTTTTGTCTGTATAGTGCGCAAGAAACAATACTTTTCATTGTATCCCAATACATGTGTCAATAATAAATCAAATCAGATCAAATCAAATCACTGTCAGGAAAATGATAAATAAAGTAAATCACTCAAACAATAATAGTGTGTGAGAAATTGGGGAGGTGATAACCAAATGATATTATTACTGGATTATTAATCCAGAACATCATATAATGATTTGAGGACCCAGATTTGAATCCTGCAATGGCAGATGGTGGAATTTGAATTCAATAACACAAGTCTGGAATTAAGAATCTACTGATGATTATGAAACCATCGTTGATTGTCGGAAAAACACACCTGGTTCACTAATGTCCTTTAGGGAAAGAAATCTGCTGTCCTTACCTGGTCTGGACTACATGTGACTCCAGTGCCACAGTGATGCGGTTGATTCTCAAATGCCCTCGGACAAATAGGGATGGGCAGTAAATGCTGGCCAGCCAGCAATGCCCATTTTCCACGAAAGAATAAAGAAATGCACACCGGGAGGTATTTAATGAGGGTTATGGGGGTCTTGATTTTGCCCTTTCCTACAGTGTTGCTGAGGATCCTGCCTCGCTTCTTTTAAGGAAGGCTCCCTCCATTAAGTGCTAATCAGGTTTTTCCTGGGATCAAGGACCGTGGGGCAGGAGTCCCACCTCAGACAAAGTAGAAAGGGTCGAGGCCTTCATGTTTTTAGCTGTCCAGATCAGCAACAACCTGCCCTGGTCCCCCCATGCTGACACTACAGTTAAGAAAACCCACCAACGCCTCTACTTTCTCAGAAGACTAAGGAAATTTGGCGTGTCAGCTATGTCTCACCAAGTTTTACAGATGCACCAGAGAAAGCATCCTTTCTGGTTGTATCACAGCTCCATATGGCTTTGGCGCTACCCAAGACTGCAAGGAACTACAAATGTAAATGTAGCCCATCCATCATGCAAACCAGCCTCCCATCCATTGACTCTGTCTACACTTCCTGCTGCCTCGGCAAAGCAGTTAGCATAATTAAGGACTCCATACATCCTGGACACTCTCTCTTCCACCTTCTTCTGCAGGGAAAAAGATGCAAAAGTCTGAGGTTACGTATCAACCTGTTCAAGAACGGCTTCTTCCCTGCTGCTGTCAGACTGTTGAATGGACTTCCCTTGCATTAAGTTGATCTGTCCCTAGCTATGACTGTAACACTACATTCTGCACTCTCTCCTTTCCTTCTCTATGAATGGTATGCTTTGTATTTATAGCATGCAAGAAACAATACTTTTCACTGTATATTAGTACAGGTGGCAATAATAAATCAAATCAAATCAAATCAAATATCAGAAGCCAGTGACCCTTTATTGCTTAGGAGCAACGCAAGGAAGGTGATGACTTGCTGCTCATACTGGGGTCACCAATGGGCCAAGACATAGGTGAGTTATAGAGTTGATGAGGGATCAGGGGTTCACGGATCGTAGGTCACGGGTGAGGGGGTTCGGCAGCGAGGATAGGCTCTCAGTGGCCATGCCCCCTTTTCTCCTGATCTTAGTCCCTCGATCAGGAACCCCTGCCGGAAGCCCACAAGTAACATAGAACATAGAACATAGAACATAGAACATTACAGCGCAGAACAGGCCCTTCGGCCCACGATGTTGCGCCGACCAGTTACAAAAACAATGACCCACTAGCCTATACCAATCCCATTTCGTCCATAAACCTATCCAGAGATCTCTTAAACGCCCCCAAACTAGACGCATTTACAACTGCAGCAGGCAGGGCATTCCAATCCCTCACCACCCGCTGGGTAAAGAACCTACCCCTGACATCCGTCCTGTAGCTACCCCCCCTTAATTTAAAGCCATGCCCCCTCGTGCTAGCTTTCTCCATCCGAGGAAAAAGGCTATCACTATCCACCCTATCTAAACCTCTAATCATCTTATATGTTTCAATAAGATCCCCTCTTAGCCGCCTTCTTTCCAACGAAAACAACCCTAGATCCCTCAGTCTCTCCTCATAGGACCTCCCCTCCATACCAGGCAACATCCTAGTAAACCTCCTCTGCACCCTCTCCAACGCCTCCACATCCTTCTTGTAATGCGGGGACCAGAACTGCACACAGTACTCCAAGTGCGGCCGCACTAGAGTAGTGTACAGTTGCAACATTACACTGCGACTCCTAAATTCAATCCCCCTACCAATAAACGCCAAGACACCGTACGCCTTCTTAACAACCTTATCTACTTGATTCCCAACTTTCAGGGATCTATGTACACACACACCTAGATCCCTCTGTTCATCCACACTATTCAAAGTCCTCCCGTTAGCCCTATACTCGACACATCTGTTGCTCCTACCAAAGTGAATTACCTCACACAGGATTTGCTTTTTGGATTCCCTGCATGGCAAATCTCCAATCAGGATGAATACCAGCTGTAGTGGGATGAGGTTCTTGAGTTGACATTTGAGGATGGAGTGAGAGGGCTGTCTCCAGACCTTCCGGCCATGGGCTTTATCAGGACAGTGGTGAGAAATCGGCAGGGTCTGTACCCATCATGCTACCACTTGATTAAATGCCACCAACTCACCATGGAATGGGACAAGCATTCAGTGCTAGCTCACTGTTGCTAATGTGCGAATCAGCCAGCAACTTGTGATGATGGGACAGGTAACCCATGAGCTGAAGATTGCTACAAGTATCTGTCTCCACCATGAACTTTCCACCGACAGCGTCCCACTTTTGCTCAAGTGGTTGCACTTGCGCAGTGATCACCCAATAAACTTTGCAGAAGTCGTGTAATTAACCGTGTGAGTAGTTTTTTACTAATATGGTAACTGTTATCTGTGCGGGGTTTGCATGTCCTCCCAGTGTCTACGTGGGTTTCCCCCAGATGCACTGGTTTCCTCCCACAATCAGAAAGATTTGCTGGGTAAGTGCATTTTCCATGCTAAATTCTCCCTTCGTGTACCTGGAGGGGGCAAATGTGACCCTGTGGGAGGGGGCAAATCTCACTGAGAGGAGGGAGATGTTACTGGGAGGGGCTGATGACGCTGTGGGGGAGGAGCAGTTGGCCCTGTGGGGGGGCACATGATACAGTGGGATGGGACAGATGTTACATGGGGGAGGGACAGAGGGTAACTTTGGGGACGGGGACAGATTGTGCTCTGGGGAGGGGACAGATTGTGCTGTGGGGGAGAGGGGACAGATTGTGCTGTGGGGAGGGGACAGATTGTGCTGTGGGGGAGAGGGGACAGATTGTGCTGTGGGGAGAGGGGACAGATTGTGCTGTGGGGGGAGGAGGCAGATTGTGCTGTGGGGGAGAGGACAGATTGTGCTGTGGGGGAGGGGACAGATTGTGCTGTGGGGGGAGGAGGCAGATTGTGCTGTGGGGGAGGGGACAGATTGTGCTGTGGGGGAGGGGACAGATTGTGCTGTGTGGGGGAGGGGACAGATTGTGCTGTGGGGGGAGGGGACAGATTGTGCTGTGGGGGAGGGGACAGATTGTGCTGTGGGGGGAGGGGACAGATTGTGCTGTGGGGGAGGGGACAGATTGTGCTGTGGGGGAGGGGACAGATTGTGCTGTGTGGGGGAGGGGACAGATTGTGCTGTGGGGGGAGGGGACAGATTGTGCTGTGGGGGAGAGGGGACAGATTGTGCTGTGTGGGGGAGGGGACAGATTGTGCTGTGTGGGGGAGGGGACAGATTGTGCTGTGGGGGAGAGGGGACAGATTGTGCTGTGGGGGGAGGGACAGATTGTGCTGTGGGGAGAGGGGACAGATTGTGCTGTGTGGGGGAGGGGACAGATTGTGCTGTGGGGGAGAGGACAGATTGTGCTGTGGGGGAGAGGGGACAGATTGTGCTGTGGGGGGAGGGGACAGATTGTGCTGTGGGGGGAGGGGACAGATTGTGCTGTGTGGGGGGAGGGGACAGATTGTGCTGTGTGGGGGAGGGGACTGATTGTGCTGTGTGGGGGGTAGAGGGACAGATTGTGCGATGGACGGGGGCAGCTGGGAGGAGGACAGGTGTAGTACGGTTGGTGGGGATTTTAAAAAGAAGTCACCAAATAAACGATTGATGATGAAAACCTGAATGAGTTGCAGAAATGCAGCTTTTTAATCTCAGTAATCTTAATACGATGATTTAAATGTTGACTGATTTAAATGCTGAGAATGCTGATTTTAGTATCAAGTCCCGGGCTCCACTGAACTGTGATAATGTAAAGAGCTCCTTCTTTTTGATCAATGTTCCTCGCGAGTCTAGCTTTCCAATGACTTTGGTGTAATTTTTAGCAGCTTTAACTCACATTATCTTCAAATGGCAAATGATTTTGAAGCCATTTGAAAATTACTCTTGAAGGCAATCCCAGGTAAAAGAAATGCGCTCCGAGATGCCTTTCTGAAGTCATCTAATAGCCATTAAAGTTTATGGGGTGAGTTAAAACGGTGACTTATCGCTGTGACCTTGTAAATGGGCTGGTTATAATGCAAGACATTGCCTGGCACAGGCCTGACTGGATTGCAAATTGAGTCAAGACTTTGTGGAGAGAGAGAGAGGGAAAAAGATATGAAGGAAAAAGCATTAGAGACCACTCACATGGTTCTGGAACACTTGAACCAAAATCACAATGTAAATAGCAACAGAGCTAATGATTTCCTATGAGAGAGGAATATAGGATCAGGAGTAAACCATTTAATCCCTTGAGCCTGTTCTGTAGCATAAGGCTTGGCACATGTAAGGGTAACGCGGGACTGTGTACTGTACAACGCAACAGGGACAGGACACATAAACTCAGGACAGCACGGTGACACAGTGGTTAGCACTGATGCCTCACAGGGACCTGGGTTCGATTCCGGCCTCAGGTCACTGTCTGTGTGGAGTTTGCACCGTCTCCCCCCCCCAGTCTGCGTGGGTTTCCTTAATCAGAAGTGTGAGTTTCTGGGGCGGCACGGTGGCACAGTGGTTAGCACTGCTGCCTCACAGCGCCAGGGTCCCAGGTTCAGTTCTGGCCTCGGGTCATTGTCTGTGTGGAGTTTGCACATTCTTCCCGTGACCGTGTGGGAATCCTCTGGGTGTTCCGGGTTCCTCCCACAGTCCAAAGATGTGTAAGTTAGGTGGCTTGGCCATGCTAATTTTCCCCATTTAGTGGCAAGAGGACTAGCTGGGTAAATGCATGGGGATTATGGGGATAGGGCTTGGCTGGGATTGTGGTCGGTGCAGACTCGATGGGCTGAATGGCCTCCTTCCGTAGGGATTCTATGATTCTCCAAAACAACAATTCAGTTCCTTGGCCGAATCGTTAACAGTAACAGCCGTGATGGTGCATCGCAGAAAACCAAAATTATTAGCTAATTCCTAACCCCATCCTCAGTTCCACATATCCAGCGAGTTGTGGTGATGGTGAATCTTTGGCAACTTTTTTAAACCAAATCTTGCACAAGTCACAGTACCTTTAAAGCATCTGCTTAAAGAGCGGGCATAGTGCTGGGAGTCACTCAAGAGCAAGAATTTTCTCCCATCAAAGTGACCCTGTTCGCACTGGCATTCTGGCCTACAATTTTTCAAGGAGTATTTTGTGCATTTTATCACCATGTGGAGTTGCCGGCGTTGGACTGGGGCGGGCACAGTGAGAAGTCTCACAACACCAGGTTAAAGCCCAACAGGTTTATTTGGTAGCACGAGCTTTCAGAGCGCTGCCCCTTCATCAGCTGAGTGCAGGATTTGGTTCACAAACATGGCATATATAGACACATTTCAGTTACAAGTTAATGGTTGGAATGCGAGTCTTAATAGGTAATCAAGTCTTTCATTGTTCGTTCCCTCACCCTACAACATTACCTAAAGCCCACCAATGCCTTTACTTTCTCAGAAGATTAAGGAAATTTGGCACGTCAGCAACGACTCTCACCAATTTTTACCGATGCACCATAGAAAGCATCCTTTCTGATTGTATCACAGCTCAGTATGGCTCCTGCTCTGCCCAAGATTGCAGGGAACTACAAAAGGTCGTGAATGTAGCCCAATCCATCACGCAAACCGGCCTCCCATCCATTGACTTTGTCTACACTTCCCGCTGCCTCGGCAAAGCAGCCAGCATAATTAACGATCCAATGCAGCCCGGACATTCTCTCTTCCACCTTCTTCCATCGGAAAAAGATACAAAAGTCTGAGGTCATGTACGAACCGGCTCAAGAACAGCTTCTTCCCTGCTGCCATCAGACTTTTGAATGGACTTATCTCGCATTAAGCTAATCTTTCTCTACACCCTAGCTATGGCTGTAACACTACATTTTACACTCTCTTGTTTCCTTCTTTATGAATGGTATGCTTTGTTTGTATAGAGCATAAGAAACAATACTTTTCACTGTATGTTAATGCATGTGACAATAATAAATCAAATCAAATCAAAAAAGATCAGAGGCTGAATGCTTGTGACTGCTGAAGTGTTCCCAGGACAGGAAGGGAACATCTTGCCTGGTGATTGTCGAGTGGTGTCCATTCATCTGTTGTCATAGCATCTGCATGGTCTCGCCAGTGTACCATGCTCAGGCATCCTTTCCTGCAGTGTATCAGGTAGACAACGTTGGCTAAGTCGCAAGAGTATGTACCAAGTACCCAGTGGATGGTGTTCTCATGTGAGATGATGGCATCCATGTCAATGATGTGGCACATCTGGCAGAGGTTGCTGTGGCAGGGTTGTGTGGTGTCATGGTCGCTGTTCTCCTGAAGGCTGGGTGGGTTGCTGTGTACAATGGTCTGTTTGAGGTTGTACAGTTGTTTGAAGGCAAGAAGTGGGGGTGTGGGGATAGCCTTGGCGAGACGTTCGTCTTCATCGATGACATGTTGAAGGCTCTGGAGAAGATGTTGCAGCCTCTCTGCTCTGGGGAAGTACTGGACCACAAAGGATACACTGTCCGCTGTGTCCACTTGATTACCTGTTAAGACTCACATTCCAGCCATTACCTTGTAATTGAGCTTGTATCTATATAACTGCAGCAGGCGACGGTGCAGAGGGACCTCGGGGTCCTTGTGCATGAGTCGCA
The DNA here is from genome assembly GCF_965287045.1 of Carcharhinus amblyrhynchos. NCBI lineage: Eukaryota > Metazoa > Chordata > Chondrichthyes > Carcharhiniformes > Carcharhinidae > Carcharhinus > Carcharhinus amblyrhynchos. Next base: position 17,521,994 of record NC_137324.1, read on the forward strand.
AAAACCTCGCTTGCAGGTGCAGCAGGTGGTCAGGAAGGCGAATGGGATGCTGGCCTTCATAGCGAGGGGGATTGAATATAAAAGTAGGGAGGTCTTGCTGCAGCTGTATAGGGCACTGGTGAGGCCGCAGCTGGAGTACTGTGTGCAGTTTTGGGCGCCGTACTTACGCAAGGATATTTTGGCCTTGGAGGGAGTGCAAAGGAGGTTTACTAGGCTGATACCGGAGTTGAGGGGGTTGAGCTATGAGGAGAGGCTGAATAAACTAGGCTTGTACTCGTTAGAGTTTAAAAGAATGAGGGGAGATCTCATTGAGACGTATAAGATGATGAATGGGATGGATAGGATAGAGGTGGAGAGACTCTTCCCGATCAGAAAGGACAGTAGGACTAGGGGGCACAGCCTCAAGACAAAGGGGTTTAGAACGGAGTTGAGGAAGAATTTCTTCACTCAAAGGGTGGTGAATCTCTGGAATTCTCTGCCCGTTGAAGTGGTGGAGGCTACCTCGCTAAATATTTTTAAGAAGCGGGTTGATGGGTTTTTGATAAGAGAGGGGATTAAGGGTTATGGGGAGAGGGCGGGAATGTGGAACTGAGCCACGACAGATCAGCCATGATCTTATTGAATGGCGGGGCAGGCTCGAAGGGCTAGATGGCCTACTCCTGCTCCTATTTCTTATGTTCTTATGTTCTTATATGTCCTGTTTGTGAACCAAATCCTGCTCACCCGATGAAGGGGCACAACTCGTGCTACCAAATAAATCTGTTGGACTTTAACCTAGTGTTGTGAGATTTCTTACTTCATCACCACATCCAGTTTCCACAACTGTACCAGCTCCCTGATACACCCAGTCAGAAGGGGAGGTTAGCATTGCTGCCACTCAGCACCAGAGACCCAGATTCAATTCCAACCTGAGAATGCGTGAGGGTTTGGAAGCTGCCCTGAAAGGGGTGGAGGGGGGGAGGGGAGGGGAGGTCAGGAAGGAGAACGGGAATGAAGAAATGGAAAAATGGAAGTGAGAAAGAGGATGATAAAAATAAAAGAATGAGGTGAAAAGAAGAAACAAAATGAAATAAGACAAATGGAATGAGGTGAAAGTTCATGCTTTGAAATTGTTGCCACTTCAAAACACCATCTTGCTCTTCTGTCCACATGTCCATCCTTGGCCTTTTGCAATGTTCTAGTGAGCGCCAATGCAAACCTCACCTTCCGATTGGGCACTTTACAGCCTTCCGGACTGAACATTGAGTTCAACAGTTTGTTCTATTTTAAGAGACTTCTGGATGATTACACGGGACTTAATAGGATTAAGGGTTATAAGTAAGCCTAGTAGGTAGGGATATGATGGGCGTAACTTGTGGGCTGAAGGGCCTGTTTGTGCTGTAGTTTTTCTATGTTCTATAATCCTCAGATAGCCTCTTAACCATCCGTACCTGCTCTGCCATTCACACATTCTGATCTCTTAATGGACACTTTTAGCACCTTTCTCAGGCTTCGTCATCCTCATTTACAGCCCTCCTACCTCCCAACCCTTATGTCCAATTACAGCCCTCCTCCCTCCCGACCCTTATGGTAGAAATCTTTGATGATTTTCTTTGCCCCCATCTCTGACAAAGGATCATCCAGACTCAAAATGTTACCTCTATTGGTTCCACTGGTCAGCGCAACATTGAGGGCCGAAGGGCCTGTACTGCGCTGTAATGTTCTATGTTCTATTCTGTCTCCACAGACGCTGTCAATCCTGCTGAGATTTTCCAGCATTTGCTGTTTTTGTCAACTGAAAAGAAAACATCTGCCCTTATCTGGTCCGCATCCCTCCATTCCCTCCCTATTCATGTACCCATCCAGATGCATTTTAAATGTTGCCAATGTGCCTACTTCCACCACCTCCTCCGACAGCGTGTTCCAGACACCAATGACTCTCTGTGTGGAAAACTTTCCCTGCACTTCTCCCTTAAACTTTCCCCCTCTCTTCTTGAATTTGCGCCCCTTTGTACTTGACACTTAAACCCTGGGCAAAAGCCTCTGACTAACTGTTACTCAGGAGGTGTCTATCAAGTCAGAAATGTGGGGGAAGATCTTCCCAGTGTCTTGGCAATATTTAATCCCCAACAAACATCACTAAAACAGATTAAGATAATTTGGTCCAGGTGTATTAAGTGCTTGTGAGATTGCTGACTTCAATTTCTATCCATTTATGCAGATAAATTGCCCAGTGAAACACTTATATTGTGCCAGTAACACTGTGACACTCTTTAATCAGCAAGACTAAAGAGTTACATACACGAGGGAAAGGGAGGGAAATGATGGCAACAAGATTCCTGATCTAACCGAAGGAGATAAATGGCAAACGCATTTAAACAACCTTGTGATCAAACTGTGTGATGCAAAAATAGCTCACATGGGTGACTGAGACAACTGCCCGAATCAAATGAGACCCTCGTGACTCCATGCAAGGTGGGGCCTACATAAGGACCTTAGTGAAATTTTAACTGCTTACTGTGTGTGAAAATCCTGGCCTACTCCTTCTCCTAGTTCTTATGAGACTGGGGCACCCAAAGAAAACCCACGCAGACATCGGGAGGACATGCAAAATCCACATAGACAGTGACCCAAGGCTGGAATTGAACCCGGATCATAAGAACATAAGAAATTGGAGCAGGAGTAGGCCATTTCGCCCTTTGAGCCTGCCCCGCCATTCAATAAGATCATGGCTGATCTGAAGTGGATCAGTTCCACTTTCCCACTTTCTCCCCATAACCCTTAATTCCCTTGTCGATCAAAAACCTATCTACCCGTGACTTAAATATATTCAGCGAGGCAGCCTCCACCACTTCAACGGGCAGAGAATTCCAGAGATTCACCACCCTTTGAGTGAAGAAGTTCCTCCTCAACTCTGATCTAAACTGCCCCCTGGTGCTGTGAGGCAGCAGCGCCAACAACTGTGCTACCGTGCCATGCCAGCAGATTGTAAAATCTTGGGACGGCATTTTCCAATCACACTCACCCCAAAACCGGATTCCCCCGCAAGGTCAAAGGATCTTACAAGTCTAATGTTAAAGAGAAAATCATCTGGGTGTTTTGTAAAACATGAGTGGTGGCACTGCTGCACGGTGGCACAGTGATTAGCACCGCTCCCTCACAGCACCAGGGACCTGGGTTTGATTCCATCCTGGGGTCACTGTCTGTGTGGAGTTCGCACGTTCTCCCCATGTCTGCGTGTGTTTCGCCTGGGTGCTCCGGTTTCCTCCCACAGTCCAAAGATGTGCAGGTTAGGTTGATTAGCCATGCTAAATTAACCCTTAGTTTCAGGGGGATTAGCAGGTTAAATATGTAGGGTTACAGGGATAGGGTTTGGGTGGGATGATGGTTGGTGCAGACTCTGTGGGCTGAATGGCCTCCTTCTATACTGTAGGGATTCTATGATTCTATGGAAGATCTATTTTCTTCTCAAATAAATTGCACCCTGGAGATCTTTATTAGTCCCTCATCAATGTCTCAAAGACTTGCCCCACAACCATTTAATGTTTACATAATACAATTTCAGGGAGTTAAAGATGAGGGTTAATTTTTATTCTCCTGGGTTGCAACTACTGCGGGAATTTGCAATCTCCTTTATCAACTCTACCATCATCCTTGGATTGAACCAATCAATTTCAGCTTCTTAAATTTTTCATCTATTCCTTTGCATTTGAGATTATGGGGGAATCTTCCCATTCTGCTTGCCATGGGAATCATCGCCGGTGGATGGGGCGGACCATGCCAAGATCTGTTGGCCTCTGGTGGGACAATCCAGTTTTGGGACAGGGAATTCCACAGATTCACAGATCCTTTGTGTGAAGAAGTTCCTCCTCAACTCAGTCCTAAATCTACTCCCCCTTATTTTGAGACCGTGCTCCCTAGATCTAGTTTCACCCACCAGTGGGAACAACTTCCCTGCTTCTATCTTATCTATTCCCTTCATAATCTTATATGTTTCGATAAGATCGCCCCTCATTCTTCTGAATTCCAATGACTATAGCCCCAGTCTACTCAGTCTCTCCTCATAAGACAACCCTCTCAACTCCGGAATCAATCTAGCGAATCTCCTTTGCATTCTGTCCAGTGTCAGTATGTCTTTCTCAAATAAGGAGACCAAAACTGTACACAGTACTCCAGGTGTGGTCTCACCAGCACCTTGTACAGCTGCAACATAACCTCGTTGTTTTTAAACTCCATCCCTCGAGCAATGAAGGACAAAATTCCATTTGCCTTCTTAATTACCTGCTGCACCTGCAAACAACTCTTTGAGATTCCTGCACAAGGACACCCAGGTCCCTCTGCACAGCAGCATGCTGCATTTTTTTACAATTTAAATAACAGTCCATTTTGCTGTTATTCCTACCAAAATGGATGACCTCACATTTACCAACATTGCATCCATCTGCCAGACTCTCGTCCGCTCACTTAGACTATCATATCCCTTTGCAGACTTTCAGCGTCCTCTGCACACTTTACTCGGCCACTCATCTTAGCTCCAAATCATCTATGTAAATCTTAAACAATTGCGGTCCCAACACTGATGCCTGAGGCACACCACTAGTCCCTGATTGCCAACCAGAAAAACACCCATTTACCCCTGCTCTCTGTTAGTTATCCAATCCTCTATCCATGCTAATACATTCCCATAACACCGTGCACCTTTATCTTGTGTAGCAGTCTTTGGTGCGACATTGCCAAACACCTTCTGGAAATCCAAATACACCACACCCACAGGTTTCCCATTGCCCACTGTGCATGTAATGTTCTCAAAGAATTCTACCAAATTAGTCAAACATGACCTGGCTTTATGAATCCATGCTGCATCTTACCAATGGGATAATTTATATCCAGACGTCTCGCTATTTCTTCCTTGATAATAGATTCAAGCATTTTCCCTGTTAAGTTACCTGCCTTTTGTCTACCTCCTTTTTTAAACAGGGGGTTTTCTCCCACACTCCAAAGATGTGCGGGTTAGGTTGATTGGCCAAGCTAAGTTGTCCCTTAGTGCCTCAAGATGTGTAAATTAGGGGGAATAGTGGTGTAAATGTGTGGGGTTATGGGAATAGGGCAGGGTGTGGGCCTGGGTAAAACTGTTGGAGAGTCAGTACAGCCTTGACAAGCTGAATGGCCTCTTTCTGAACTGTCGGGATTCCATGACTCTATGATTCCCCCTCGATATTCCTCTCTCAAACCAAGCAACTCATGCATTCCTTTTCAATCCAGACAGAGTGGATAACTGAGTAATCTCACCAGAATCCATCACTAACAGCAGTAAAGTACTATCTGGAGGTCGAAATTCTCTTTGCAGTATCAGTGAGTATGGATCTGCACTCAGTGTGAAAGGATGATCAGTGAATAGAGAGGAGGGCTCGCAAAAGGGTTGTAATGGCAGCAAGTGCTAAGCTAATGCATTTTTGAAAACTAAAACATTCTTGGTTACTCAAGAATCAGATTGTGGAGATGCTGAATTTCTAAGCAACAGGCTGTTTTCTGAGACTGTACATGCCTATGTTAACTGAAATTAGCACAGGGTGCACTTAGAAACTGTTCCAGCTCGAGCAAGAGTTATTACATGACGAAGCTTTTCAATACATATATAAAGATTACCGGGGAGGCTATGGAACATGGCTTTGTTTACCACAGAGGAAAGAGGACTCAGGGAGAAGTCTTATTGTGGCACTCGAAGTTCCAGGAGAAAGAGAGATGGCTCAGGACTTAATAACACACTTGAGACAAGCACAAGCGAGAGAGGACAAAAGTGAGAAGAGGAGTAAGTCAAATGGTTTAAATTTAAATTGAGCCTGACGAGTATACGGAAAAGGCGATCTGAGACGTCCAAGAAAATTCTGGATGGGAGTGATCTTATCGGCTCATCACGCTACTCAATCGGCGCAAGAAGTGGAAAATCGAGTGCGCACCTGGTTTCCCGCCTTTCATGATATCCCCAGCCCTGTTTTGCTGGCTCAGGAAAGGCGCAAGGCTGATTTTAAAATTCATGACCTTATTAAATGACAGTAAGAAGCCTCACAACACCAGGTTAGAGTCCAACCAGTTCATTTGATAGTAATCTTACAAGCTTTCGGAAATGGTGTTCCTCCTATTTAATGAGCCAGGGACACAAGCGTCCAGCCTCACTTGCCTTCACAGCCTTGCTGGTGGATGTCCTCAGTGACATGATGGTCTTGCCAGAGGAACGGGAGGCCGTTGAGGCCCCCTGTGTGCTCAGGAGCGTGGCGAAGGGGAGGGGGGGATGTCTGGGGGTGTGATCAGGGGGTGGTGTGGTATGCGATGTCTGGGGGGGGAGTGGGGTTGTGGGTGGAGTGACAGATCAGGACGCATGTGCAATTATGACCTCTAGCAGTCTGCAGCTGGCTTGCCAGCATGAATAGACTCCGTCCGCTCCCCCTATTGGCAAGAATCACAATTTGTCTCACTTTTTTTTCTAAGTGACATAAGGTAGTGTCTGGGAGCTCGCTCAAAAAATGGGTGTGATTTCCTCATATTTTCATGCTCATGCGGCACTTTGAATGTTTTTGGCGAGATCCTCCTTGACAGAAATTTAACAGAGAAAGTGATCAAGTGGTAGTGTGTTGAATCGCGTTTAAAATTTTTTTCAGATCAGCAAATAAAGTTGCATTTGTTTCTGCTTAAATCATAAAATTATAGAATAGTATAGGGCAGAAGGAAGCCATTCATACCATCAAGTTTGCTCTGGCTGTTTCAAAGAGCAATCTAGCTGGCATCACTCCAAAAGTAAATGATGTAGAGAGGGCGAATTAGGCTAACAAACACATAACCCTAGATTTAGGAACACTCACACAACACTAATTTTAGAATGAATGACCTTGGACTATGGAGACCTAAGCCAGCCAGGGGTGTTGCCATAGAAGACAGCTCTGTATGATTAATAAATATTTCTCATTGAAAACATGTATTTTGAATTTACAAACTGGCATGTGTTTTGCTTCTGGTTACATTTTGTGAAACTTTAGTCAGAGACAAAATGCAGAGAGAGGGAAGGAACAATGGATTCACTGAAAGCAGTGATGCCATCAGCAGTGGTTGGGAACAAGATGGCTCCCAATGCTTTCTGAATAGGGTCACACACCTCCGAGAGATAACGCAGGTAGTGAATAGACAGGAAGTATTTCTCAGGGATGGACGAGAGTCACGTGCGTTCAATCCTGTGGGAATCGTCCTCCCGCTTCATGTCCAGAGTCTCATATTGTGAGACAACAGGAGGAGGGTATGGTCTGTCATTAATAACAAATAAAATCCCATTAGGTCATGATGTGTATTGTTATTGGCTGGAGTTAATGACGGGGTGATTATTGACTAATCTGCATTAATGATGTTTGGATTATGTCCACCAGAAAGGTGGACCAGAATATTTGGTAAATGTATAATTGCCTTCACATTGGCATTGTTCTTCAGACTGATATTCAGCTGCCCACATTCCTTACCTTGAGTGCAGGGTTCCTCATATCATTCTCCCGTTCGATCGCTTGGTTCAATAAAGTTACGTCTTTGAGTCTTGTATTAGCTTCGGTAGCTGTACGTAGCCTCGAGAGGAAACCCCACCTACAGTAAAGTTTATTTGTTAGTCACAAGTAATTACATGCAATGAAGTGAAATTCCCCTAGTTGCCACAGTCTGGCACCCGTTCGGGTCAATGCGCCTAACCAGCACGTCTTCCAAACTGCGGGAGGAAATCGGAGCACCCGGAGGATAACCCATGCAGACAAGGGGGGGAAACGTGCAAACTCCACACAGACAGTGACCCAAGCTGGGAATCGAACCTGGGTCCATAGCTTTGTGAGGCAGCAGTGCTAACCACTGTGCCACCATTAATTCCAATTCTCCAATTTGCCAGTCAATTCCAATACTCTCCCCACATCTAATGGTGCACTAAGGCAGACTTTCATCTGTTTCCATAGCTAGTAATCTCTGGGACAGTGAGGGGGCGACACTTCACATCAAGCATGGCTGAGCAGGAGCCTCTCCCACTCTTGCCACCAGTCATCCACGTGTTTGGATGGATTTGCAGGTTAACACGCTCCACCTGTTTGACTGTATTATGAGCACACCTTCCTTGACCATCAAGTCCTGGGGTGGAACTCGAACCCAGAACATTTGGCTCAAAGGCTACTTATTATGCAACATGACCTCCATACTTGGCCCAACTCCCTTAGCTTTTCACCATATCCCTGCAATTTTTTCCTTCATGTGTCTTTCATGTGTGACCATCAAGTCGATATTACACATTAGAGACATGGCGGGAATTTTGAGCTCCCATTCGCATTGTTGTGAATGGCGATGGGAGCACGAACTCTTACGAAAGGCCCAAATTGTGTTACATGTCAGTGGGAGGTCCCGTTGCGGTTGTCCCCAAACCCCACCAGTGATGTTAAAGGACTCCCAACATTCAACGTTGGGAAACCCTTTAGAATAAATTTCAATCTAATGATCAGGCCCTCTATACCTGATAGCATTCCCCTAGGCTGTTATGTTATCTGTTCATGTCAGTGTGAGGGTATGCCAACATTACAATTGGTCTTCCCCAGTGTGCACCTGGTGGGCAGACCCCCTGAAGGAGCTCAGGTGAGTGCATTGTATGAGGGGCGGGGGTCCTCCCAGGGTAGTACCCTGCCACTGCTCTAGGACTCTGCCCAGGAAGTGCCAGGGGAGAGTGTGCAGGAGGCATTGCATTGCGGGCAGGGGAAGGGTACTATTTTTACTTTCATGTGTGGGGGCAGCCTTTAAAAATGGTGCCCCGATCTTTAAAAGAACAAAGTTTCCGGTGGAGCACATTTCACTAGTGTTACGTTATCCCCCCAACTCTGACCAGTCCCGATCTCCCTGACCCCTCTCCCCCGCCACCGATGGCCAGCTTCAGCCCCCCAGTCAGTCCCAACTCCCCGCCCACCCCAAAGGCCAGCCCCGATCACCTTCTCCCTCCTTCTCCTGATTGCAGAGTGGCAGTGGGTTCCCCTCCACCACGAGCGTTCCCCACAAAAAGCCCTGCCCACGGTAGGCCGCACCCCCTCTGCCAAGGTTGCAAAGTGGGCAGAGACAATTTGCGCCTTGAGGCACTTCCCCTTGCCCCCGACAGCCTGGCGAGGGAGTGGGGGGTGGGTAGGAGAGGCCCCAATGGCCTCTGCTCCCCCTAGCGGGGTTAGGGCATCCGTTCCCCATTTGTGGGGAGCAGTCGTAAATGCCAAATGGTAAGAACCAGTCCCAGTGGAGTGGGGGTGGAGTAGAGTTGGGGGAGTGGGGGGGGTACGTGGAGGCGGGGGGTGGGGAGGGGGAGGCTGTCGATACTGGGGTTGGAAAATACCATCCCGAGCCTGTTAATCGTATTGAAATTCTCATTTGAGTTTTGATTACGCTCACAAGAAGTAGTGCCTGGCAGACGGCGGAGCTCGATACAGGCTCCCCCTGCTTGTGCCTCCAGCCCACTCGAGCAGCTGGAGGATCCCAGTCTTGTGTTTTTTTTTGTGAGAAATTTTGCCCGCTGACCCTGATTCACACCTTGGGCATCACTCAGAAAATGTCCCTGACGTATCGTCCATCAGACGGGGGAGAGGAGTGGGTTACAAACTTAAATCCCGGCCTTGAGAGGATTGTTGTCTGATGGAATTGAGTCAGGCGACTTTTATTGTACTCACGTTTACTGATTAAATTTGTTGCCTGTCAGACAATCATACAGACCGTTCAGCCCATCGTGCCTGTGCCAGCTCTTTGAAAGATGAAAGGAACTTGCGTTTCTGTAGCACTTTTCCCCGGAATCCAGCGACGTCTGGAAAATAATCACCAAGGCATCCACTATAACCTCCGCCATTTCTTTCAGAACCCTCGGATGCATTCCATCCGGTCCTGGGGACTTGTCCACAATCAGCCCCTCCAGTCTGTCGAGCACCGCCTCTCTAGTAAGAGTAATGTCATTAAGACCCTCCAGTCCTACCGCCTTTCCATCGCTAACACCCGGCAAATTATTCACGTCCTCCTCCGTGAAGACAGAAACAAAAAAGTTATTCAAGACCTTAGCAATATCCCCATCCCCTACCACTAGGTCCCCTTTCTCATCCTCTAAAGGACCAACGTTCACCCTAGCCAGCCTCTTCCTTTTTATATATTTATAAAAACTCTTGCTATCTTTTTTATATTAAGCGCTAGCCCAGCTTCATAGTTTCTCCTACCCTCCTTTATCAACTTCTTTGTCAATCTTTGTTGACATTTAAACCTCTCCCAATCCTCTTCTCGCCCACTACTCTTAGCTACTCTAAATTCCTCCGCTTTTAGTTTAACACTTTCCTTCACCTCCTTCGTTATCCACGGCTTATTACCTCTCCTCCTACTATCCTTTTTGACCATCGGAATAAATTTCCGCTGAGCACCAAGAAAGATCTCCTTAAAGATCCTCCACTGCTCCTCAGCAGACCCTCCCTCCAACGCGCTCCCCCAGTCCACATTCGCCAATTCTTCTCTCATCCTACCGTACTCCCCTCTATTCAAACAAAGGACGCGTGTCCGGGAACCCACTTTCACCTCCTCCATCTGCACCAGAAACTCCACCATACAATGATCACTCTCCCCAAGAGGATCCTTCACCACAAGGTCCCTAATTCTACCCGCCTCATTACATAGCACCAGATCCAAGATAGCTCACTCCCTCGTCGGCTCCAACACACACTGTTCGAGGAAACTATCCCGGCAGCATTCCAAGAACTCTTCCTCGAGCCCCCCACATCCAACATGGGTCGACCAATCAATATGCAGATTGAAATCCCCCATAACTACGGCCGTCCCATTCCTGCACGGTTTCATTAAAGGGAAGTCGTGTCTGACAAATTTACTGGAGTTCTATGAGGATGTGTCTAGGGCGGTGGATAGAGGAGAGCCGGTGGATGTGGTCTTTCTAGATTTTCAGAAGGCGTTTGACAAAGTACCTCACAAGAGGTTATTGCAGAAGGTCGAGGGACATGGATTTGGGGGTAGGGTGTTAGCGTGGATAGAAGATTGGTTGTCAAATAGGAGGCAGAGAGTGGGGGTCAACGGGTGCTATTCAGATTGGCGGATGGTGACTAGTGGAGTGCCCCAGGGGTCGGTGCTGGGGCCTCAGCTTTTTACCATTTATATAGATGATCTGGAGGAGGGAACCGAGTGTAGGGTGTCGAAATTTGCTGATGACACCAAGATTGGGGGAACGGCAAATTGTGCGGAGGGTGTGGAGAGTCTACAGAAGGATCTAGATAGGCTGGGCGAATGGGCCAGGAAATGGCAAATGGAATTTAATGTTGGCAAGTGTGAGGTGGTCCACTTTGGTAGGAAGAATGGTAGGAAGGAATATTACTTACGGGGCGAAAAGCTGCAGCAGGTGATGGTGCAGAGGGACCTCGGGGTCCTTGTGCATGAGTCGCAAAAACCCAGCTTGCAGGTGCAGCAGGTGGTCAGGAAGGCGAATGGGATGCTGGCCTTCATAGTGAGGGGGATTGAATATAAAAGTAGGGAGGTCTTGCTGCAGCTGTATAGGGCATTGGTGAGGCCGCAGCTGGAGTACTGTGTGCAGTTTTGGGCGCCGCACCTGCGCAAAGATATTTTGGCCTTGGAGGGAATGCAGAGGAGGTTTACTAGGCTGATACCGGAGTTGAAGGGGTTGAGCTATGAGGAGAGGCTGAATAAACTGGGCTTGTACTCGTTAGAGTTTAGAAGAATGAGGGGAGATCTCATTGAGACGTATAAGATGATGAATGGGATGGATAGGATAGAGGTGGAAAGACTCTTCCCGCTCAAAAAAGACAGTAGGACTAGGGGGCACAGCCTCAAGATAAAGGGGGGGCGGTTTAGAACGGAGTTGAGGAGGAACTTCTTCACTCAAAGGGTGGTGAATCTCTGGAATTCTCTGCCCGTTGAAGTGGTGGAGGCTGCCTCGCTAAATATTTTTAAGACGCGGGTTGATGGGTTTTTGATAAGAGAGGGGATTAAGGGTTATGGGGAGAGGGCGGGAAAGTGGAACTGAGCAGCGACAGATCAGCCATGATCTTATTGAATGGCGGGGCAGGCTCGAAGGGCTAGATGGCCTACTCCTGCTCCTATTTCTTATGTTCTTATGTTCATGGTCTCAGAACTCTTTGCACTTTACTGCAGTGAAGTATTTTTGAAGTGTAATCACTGTTGTAATGAGGAAAAGAGCTGTCCAATTATCCCCACTCCACTGATCTTTCCCCGTAGCCCTGCAAATTGCCGTCTTTCAAGTATTTATCCAATTTGCTTATGAAAGCCACCCTTGAATTCTGCTTCCACCACCCTTTCAAGCAACGCATTCCAGATTTTAACAACTCACAATGTGAAAATAATTCTTCTAATGTTTCTCCGTATTTTTTGTTTTGACAATTATCTTAAACTTCCTGATCATCAAAGAATACATTTTTTTCTGTTTCGTTCAGTGTTGCAATAGAGTGGAACTTTAAGACCAAATGAAAGGCCACCTTTACAGGAGAGATCACAATGTTGAACTGTCGTTAAAGTGCTTCATGAAATGAATTACATTTTGGGTTGCAGTGGCTGTTGTTAAGAGTTATAGAATCCCTTCAGTGGAGGCGATTCCCTGATGCTAAGGGGCAATTTTAGAATGGCCAATCCACCTATCCCACACATCTTTGGAGTGTGGGAGGAAACTGAAACGTCCAGAGGAAACCCATGGAGACATGGGGACAACATGCAAACTCCACACAGATAGTGACCTGAGGCTGGAATTGAACCCAAGCCCCTGGCGCTGTGAAGCAGCACTGCTAACCACTGTGCCACCATGCCACCCATCATAACGAAGGAGAACTCAGCAGCCAAATCTTCCCTGGAAACAGCCCCTATCTAAGTCCTTCCAGTAAAGTGATGGAGAATGTCATCAATGTTGGTTGCTCACCCAGATGCACCATAGAAAACATCCTTTCCAGATGTATCATAGCTTGGGATGGCTCCTGCCCTGACCAAGACCAGGAGAAATTACAAAGGATCATGAGTGTAACCCAGTCCATTGTGCAAAGCAGCCTCCCATCAATTGACTCTGTCTATACTTCCCGCCGCCTCGGAAAAGCAGCCAGCATAATCGCAGACCCCGCGCACCCCAGACCTACTTTCTTCCACCTTCTTCCATCAGGAAAAAGATACAAAAGTCTGAGGTCACGTACCAACTGTCTCAAGAACAGCTTCTTCCCTGCTGCCATCAGACTTTTGAATGGATCTACTAGGTATTAAGTTGATCCTCCTCTACACCTTAGCTATGACTGTCACGCTACATTGTGCACTTTCTCCTTTTCTTTTCTCAATGTACTTTATGAACGGTATGCTTTGTATGGCTTGTATGTAGTGAAACTACTTTTCACTATCGGGTCAGAACCCAAACTGAGCATCAGTGAGCAAGTGATTTAATTTGTTTTGATTTGATTTATTATCGTCACATGTGCTTGCATATAGTGAAAAGTAGTTTCACTTGCTCACTGATGCTCAGTTTGGGTTCTGACCCGATCACTCAGCCTCAGCCCTCACTACAGTGGGAGTGAGGTCTAATTACCCGGGCCAAACATGGACAAAGCTGAACTCCAAAGGTGAGAGGAGGGTAACTATCCTCGACATCAAGGTAGCATTTGACCAAGTGTGGACAACAAACCCTGGTAAAATTAAAGTCAATGAGAGTCAGGGGAAAACGTTACGCTGGTTGGAGTCGCACCTAGCACAAAGGAAGATGATATGGTCATTGGAGGCCAATCTTCTCACTTCTAGGACATCATTGCAAGTGTTCCTCAGACCCAACAATCCTCAGCTGTGCCACGATGTGATCTGAGCACAAACAAGTCACGCACGGGAACTAAGTTTATTCATCAACACAGGGTCAGAACAGGCTTGCCGATGATTGCACAGTGCTCAGTTGCATTTCAGATATTGAAGCAGTCCTTTCCACATACAGCAAACCAGGATAACATTCAGGCTCAGGCTGATAGGTGGCAAATTAAAATTGTGCCCAACATTTGCCAGCTAATGACCATCTCCAATTATAGAGAGGGACCTGGGTTCAATTCCCAGCTTGGGTGACTGTGTGGATTTTGCACATTCTCTCTGTGTCTGCGTGGGTTTCCTCCGACGCTCCGGTTTCCTCCCACAGTCCAAAGATGTGCAGGTTAGGTGCATTGGCCATGCTAAATTTTCCCTCGGTGTACCCGAATAGGCGCCTGAGTGTGGCGATTAGGGGATTTTCACAGTAACTTCATTGCAGCGTTAATGTAAGCCAGCTTGTGATATTAATAAATAAACTTTAAAAATTGTATGTCGCCTCCTTGCCATTCAACACCATTGGCTCACAGAACACCCACGAAGAAACGTCCGGGGCCACCATTGACCAGGAGGTGAACTAGACCAGTTTTATAAATACTGTGGCCACAAGAAAAGGTGGAGAGGCTGGGAATTCTACAGCGAGCAACTCATTTCCTGACTCTCCAAAGACTGTCCACTATCTACAAGGCACATGTCAGGAGTGTGATGGAATACTTTCCACTTGCCTGGATGGCTGCAGCTCCAACAACACTCAAGTAGTTTGACACCACCCAGGACAAAGCAGCCCTCATGATTGGCACCCCATCCATAACCTTAAACATTGACTCTCTCCAACACCAGCAACACAGCATGTGCCATCAACAAGAGACACTGCAGCAAGTTGCCAAAGCTTTTTCCAAACCTGTGGCTTCTATCACCAAGAAGGAATTATACCACAGTTTCTTCATTGTTGCTAGGTTGAAAAGTCTGGAATTCATCCCCTGAGAACACTATGGATGCACCGATACACCATGGCCTGCAGCGGTTCAAGAAAGTGACTCACTACACGGTGGCGCAGTGATTAGCACTGCTGCCTCACATTGTCAGGGACCCGTGTTCGATTCCTGGCTTGGGTCACTGCCTGTGTGGAGTCTGCACATTCTCCCCATGTCTGCGTGGATTTCCTCTGCATTGCAGTGTTAATGTAAGCACACTCGATGCACTAATAAATAAACTAAGTTCAAGGACAGTTAGAAATGGGCAATAAATGATTCTCACCCTAAAGAATAAATTCAGACGTAATAGCAGGTTGCAATCCTGTTTTCCTATTTTTACAGAAACGGGGAATGCAGCCTGCTATTATGTCTGAGTTGCACCAATGTTTTATATCCAATATTATTTCAAGAGTAAATGCTGGAAATTTGGGTATTATATCTTTACATATTGCCTGGGCTGTAACATTCGACAACGTTACCTGAAGCGATAAAATAGAGAATATAATTAATGAACATTTCTTTCCTGGGACTGAAACTTACTTGAAAATTGAATATTGTGCTTTATTTAAAAAAAGGTCATTAAAATGATTAGATTAAGTTAAATTGAATCTTGTGATGAAACTTTGTGATAATAAATTCATTTTATTATGGCTTGGGTTTATTTTACCACCATTACATTCTCCCTGTTTTATCTCTTCCTCAGGCTTTACATGATTGCTTTACTCACTCTTTAACCAAGCTTTGGGTCATTTGCTCAAATCTGTTCTTCTGTAGATCAGTGTGGAGAATCTTTGAATGTCTTACTCTGTTAAAGGTGCTCCATAAGTTCAAGTTGTTATTAGTTCTCATTACGATTTCCCCAGGGGTATGGTTTCATTTTCTCCTTTTAACCATCTATTCTGTTCGTGTCCCATTCTGGTCATTTTTCTGCCTGGTATAAATCTTTCGCACGGTTGCACAATGTTAGCACTGCTGCCTCACAGTGCCAGAGGCCCGGGTTCCATTCCTGGTTTGGGTCACTGTCTGTGTGGAGTCTGCATGTTCTCCCCGTGTCTGTGTGGGTTTCCTCCGGGTGCTCCGGTTTCCTCTCACAGTCTGAAAGACGTGCTGGTTAGGTGCTTTGGTCATGCTAAAAATTCTCCCTCACTGGACCTGAACAGCTGCCGGAGTGTGGTCATAGAGTCATAGAGGTTTACAGGCCCTTCGGCCCAACTTGCCCATGCTGCCCTTTTTTTTAAACCCCTAAGCTAGTCTCAATTGCCCGCATTTGGCCCTTATCCCTCTATACCCATCTTACCCATGTAATTGTCTAAATGCTTTTTAAAAGAGAAAACTGCACTCGCCTGTACTATTACCTCTGGCAGCTTGTTCCAGACACTCACCACCCTCTATATGAAAAAATTGCCCCTCTGGATCCTTTTATATCTCTCCCCCCTCAATTAATCCTATGCCCTCTAGTTTTAGACTCCCCTACCTTTGGGAAAAGATATTGACTATCCAGTGATCTATAACTCTCATTATTTTATAGACCTCTATAAAATCATACCTCAGCCTTCTACGCTCCAGAGAAAATAATCCCAGTCTATTTAGCTTCTCCTTATAACTCAAACCATCAAGTCTCAGTAGCATCCTAGTAAATCTTTTCTGCACTCTTTCTAGTTTAATAATATCCTTTCTATAATAGGGTGACCAGAACTGTACACTGTATTCCAAATGTGGCCTTACCAATGTCTTGTACAACTTCAACAAGATGTTCCAACTCCTGTATTCAATGTTCTGATAACGAACTGTCAGAGGTGTTTGGGGCATTTTCATTGTTACTTCATTACAGTGTTAACGTAAGCCTACTTGTGACAATACTAAATAAACATTGAACTTTCAATCACAGAGACCTGCAGAATAGGAGCAGGAGTAGGCCATCTAGCCCTTCGAGCCTGCCCCGCCATTCAATAAGATCATGGCTGATCTGAAGTGGATCAGTTCCACTTTCCTGCTTTCTCCCCATAACCCTTAATTCCCTTGTCTGTCAAAAACCTATCTACCCGTGACTTAAATATATTTAGCGAGGTAGCCTCCACCACTTCAACGGGCAGAGAATTCCAGAGATTCACCACCCTTTGAGTGAAGAAGTTCATTTATTCATTTGTGTGGCATGGGCATTGCTGGCTGGCCAGTATTTATTGCCCTTCCCTAATCATAGAATCATAGAAACCCTACAGCAGAGAAAGAGCCCATTTGGCCCATCAGGTCCACACTGACCACAATCCCACCCAGGACTTATCCCCATTCCTACATAATTATCCACTAGTCCCGCCCTTGAACTGAGTGGTTTTGCTAGGCCATTTCAGAGGGCAGTTGAGAGTCAACCACATTGCTGTGGCTCTGGGGTCACATGTTGGCTGGACCAAGTAAGGATGGCAAATTTCCTTCCCTAAAGGACATTGCTGAACCAGATGGGTTTTTCCGACAACCAACAATGGTTTCATGGTCATTAGTGGATTTTTAATTCCAGATATTCTGATTGAACCCAGAACCCCAATCATAGAATCCTAGAATTCCTATAGTGTAGAAGGGGGTCATTTGGCCCATCGAGTCTGCACCGACCACAATCCCACCCAGGCCTTATTCCTGTAACTCCACATATTTATGCAGCTAATCCCCCTGACACTAAGGGGCAATTTAGTGTGGCCAATCAACCTAACCTGCACATCTTTGGACTGTGGGGGGAAACCAAAGCGCCCAGAGGAAACCCACGCAGACATTAGCGGGGTTTCTGGATTAATAGTCTAGCGGTTATACCTATGGGCTTTTGCGTGTCCTTGAGAGTGTTTAAAGTTAAAGCTTGAAGGTTAAAGTTTATTTATTAGTGTCACAAATAGGCTTACATTAACACTGCAATGAAGTTACTGTGAAAATCCCCTAGTTGCCGCACTTCCTTGGGTACACCGAGGGAGAATTTAGCACGGCCAATGCACCTAACCAGCACGTCTTTCGGACTGTGGGAGGAAACTGGAGCACCCAGAGGAAACGCACGCAGACCCGGGGAGAATGTGTAAACTCCGCACACACAGTGATCCGAGGCTGGAATTGAACACAGGTCCCTGACACTGTGAGGCAGCAGTGCTAACCACTGTGTCACCTTGCTGCTTGGTGAAACCGCCTTGCGGTGTAAGGGCTGGATGTCCAGCATTTTGACCCAGTGAAAGTGAAGGAACAGTGAAACATTTCCAAGTCAGGCCGGTGTTTGGCTCAGAGAGGAGCTTCTGGGCGGTGGTGTTACCTTTCCTCTGCTGAGCCAGGGTGGTAGAAGGTTCAACTTTTGAAGGTGCTGGAAACAACTGAACTTCATTGCCCCTTCTTTAAGTCTCTGAAAATAAAACCATGAGATAGAAGAAATAGGGCGGATATGGAAACGATGTCCCCTCTCATGGGAGAATCTAGTATTTGGGAGTCACTGTTTAAATATAAAGGGTTGCTCATTTAATTCAGAGATCATAGTGCAAGGCAAAAAGCTTTGCCAGCACTTCTTCTTTTTCAGCAATACTGGGAATTAATTGCCATTTGAGGCAGTGGTATTCACAAAATAGCCGCGCCTTGTGACCTACTGACCAGGCAAGCTGCAGTACTGTTGCTACAGTCACAATCACGAGATTTACTGTACATTTAAAAATACACCTTTGTAACTTTCCCTTTCATAAAGTGCACGTAACTTGAATTGTATCAGACAATGCTAAACTTTTCCTCCTCATGCCGGCTATGTCATTGTCTGAGTGAAGAGATCCTCATTGTCATACAGCCTTCTCTGAAATGTGCTCTGTAGACAGAACACCCCGCTTTTCTTTTGAAAATGACCACTGAATATCCCGCATTTTTGTAAACAGGGTACCCGGTGACCCATTTTCAACATCATGACCGGATCGTGACCGCCACTTTGACAAACCCTACATTTAAGTTCCTCAATGACGGGCCAAACATGGGCAATTGGAACTAGCAATTGGGCGCATGGTCAGCATGGACCCATTGGGCTGAAGGGCCTCTCTCCATTTTGTACTGCTGTATGACTCTCTGACTAAATTGGTCGACTGGTAGCATGCAGCCTTATATCACCCCTGCCTCTGGTACAATTGTGTGTGTGTGTGTGTGTGTGTGTGTCTGTGTGTGTGTGTGTGTGTGTGTGGGGGGGGGGGGGGGGCGGTGGGGGGGTGGGGGCAGGGTCGGGGGGCAGGCTGCCCGCTGGATTTACCAAATCCCTTTGCTTTCAAACCAGCTGGCTCCCTCCACCACCGACGCTCAGAACCAGCAGTGTGTACTATCTACAAGATGCACTGCAGCAATTCACCAAAGATCCTGACACAGCACCTTCCAAACCCACACCCACTTCCATCTAGAAGGGCGAGGGCAGAATAACCAGGGACACCACTGTCTGCAAGTTTCACTCCAAGGCACTCACCATCCTGACTTGGAAATATATCCCCATTCCTTCGCAGTCGCTGGATCAGAATCCTGGAATTTCCTTCCTAACGGGCGTTGTGATTTAACCCACAGAAAATGGACTAGCGAGTCAAGAAGGCAGCTTACCACCACCTTTCAAGGTCAATTAGGGATGGACAATATATGCTGGCTAGCCAGTGACACCCATGTCCCACAAATGAATAAAAAAGTAAAATCTAGCCTCAGCGGTTATAAAAAGACTTGTTTTTCATCTGTTATGTCCAATTTTTATTCTGTCGGTGTGTTCAGACATTATACCACCTTCTTCAAAACTCTTCCATTTTTCTTCCTCTGTCTTCATAGAACCGTACAGCATAGAAGAGGCCATTCGCCCCATCAAGTTGCACCGACACATTAGAAACACCTGAACTCCCACCTAATCTCATCTACCAACACTTGGCCCATAGCCCTGAATGTTATGGCATGCCAAGTGCTCATCCAGGTACTTTTTAAAGGATGTGAGGCCTCCACCACCCTCCCAGGCAGCGCATTCCCGATCGTCACCACCCTCTGCGTATAAAAGGCTTTTCTCAATCCTCCCAAACCCGTCCATCCCTCATCTTGAACCTATGTCCCCTCCTGACTGATCCTTCAACTAAGGATTCTGTCCATGCCCCTCACAATTTTATACCCCTCAATCAGGCCACCCCCTCAGTCTTTTCTGCTCAAATGAAAACAACCCAAGCCTATGCAACCTCTCTTCATAACTTAAATATTCCAAGGCAACACTCTAGTGAATCTCCTCTGGAGACCCTTTTCCTGTCCCTTTCACCTTCAGAAGACTGCCCAGGTCTCATATCCTTAATGGTGGTTAGCACTGCTGCTTCACAGCTCCAGGGTCCTGGGTTCGATTCCCAGCTCGGGTCACTGTCTGTGTGGGGTTTGCACATTCTCCTCATGTCTGCATGGGTTTCCTCCAGGTACTCCGGTTTCTTCCCACAGTCCAAAGATGTGCGGGTTAGATTGATTGACCATGCTAAGAAATTGCCCCTTAGTGCCTAGAGATGCGTAGGTTAGAGGGATTAGTGGGTATAATATGTAGGGATAGAGGGTAGGATTGTGTTCGGTGCAGACTCGATGGGCCGAAGGGCCTCTTTCTGCACTGTAGGGTTCTATGATTCTATGATTCTCAACCCCATCTGTTTCCCCACTTTGTCTCCTACATTCCTCAATTGCACTGGTGGACAATTTGCGAGATTAGAGATACCATGGAAATCTGCGCAGTGAATTCTAGACCTTTTAACCCATGTCAACATGGTTTTATCCCTTTCCTTTCCATTTTATATTGCATGTGTCTGCATTAGAACTCGTTCAGCACAGAATAGTTAAACCCAGCTAAAATGCATCAAAGCTCCGAAAATCCACTTTAACATGAAAGACGTTTATTGAATGGTGCGGAGATAGCATATCACTGGGGGATTGTAACAGCCATCATTCTAATGTGCAATCAAACATCAGGGTGCAGGCCAGGCTAATTTCTGAAATCATTTTCTTTCATTAGACTTTTATACGACTCTATGATTCTTTATGACTCTGTTGGAGAATTGCTGCCCGATTTTTCTCACCCAGCTTCCTCTAACACCACGTGGCCCCCCAATGAGATACAGGAATCCCTCTGATTAACCCTGTTTATGTGGAGCAAACTCTGTGGGCGGGATTTTACTGCTTCGCTCATCCCAAATCCTGCCCGAGGTGAATGGATCCTTCTGTTGTCCAGCCCTCGCTCGCTCCGATTCCCGTGGTGGACGGGACGGTGAAATTCCGGCCCATGAGTGAGATGGTGTCTGTCAAGCGGCAGGGTGGCACAGTGGTTAGCACTGCTGCCTCACAACGGCAGGAACACGGGTTCAATTCCAGCCTCGGGTGGCTGTCTGTGTGGAGTTTGCAGGCTATGCCCGTGTCTGGGTGGGTTTCCTCTGTAGGTGAGGTGGATTGGTCGTGCTAAATTACCTTTAGTGTCAGGGGTACTAACTAGGGTAAATGAACCCCTACAGTACAGAAAGAGGCCATTCGGCCCATTGAGTCTGCACCGACCACAATCCCACCCAGGCCCCACCCCCCATATTCCTACGTATTTTACCCACTAATCCCTCCAACCTTTGCATCTCAGGACATTAAGGGGTAATTTTAGCATGGTCAACCAACCTAACCCGCACATCTTTGGACTGTGGGAGGAAACCGGAGCGCCTGGAGAAAACCCACGCAGACATGAGGAGAATGTGCAAACTCCACACAGACAGTGACCCAAGCCGAGGATCGAACACAGGTCCCTGGAGCTGTGAAGCAGCAGTGCTAACCACTGTGCCACCGTGCCGCCCAATGCATGGGGTTTGGCGATAAGGCATGGGTGAGATTGTGGGCGGTGCAGACTCGATGGGCCGAATGGCCTCCTTCTGCACTGTAGGATTCTATGATCGAAGTGGTATGTCGCATTTCTCCTTATTGTATTCAATATGTCATGTTCTTGTGCTCTTGTATAATCTGCCTGCAGCCCCTCTGCAGCCTCTTTGTGTTCCCTTCACAGCTTACTTCATATTACTTTATATTGTCAACAAATTTGGATATATTATACTTGGTTCCCTCAGCTAAGTCATCGATATATATCGTAAATAGCAGAGATTTACTAAACCTCATGGTATCCCCATAGGCACAAACAGCCAATCGCAGGGTGACATGTATTAGAAAGAACATAAGAACATAAGAAATAGGAGCAGGAGTAGGCCATCCAGCCCTTCGAGCCTGCCCCGCCATTCAACAAGATCGTGGCTGATCTGAAGTGAATCCTGTTCCTGTGCTGTAATTTTCTTTATTTTTTTGTTCTTTGTTCTATACCTGTGGTAGGCATTGAGAGTGGGAAATATTCCTGGTTTGCCACTGGCAGAAGGCAATGTCACACCACTGCAATACCTTGTCAAGCATAACCATGGACCAATACATGTAAATCCATGGTTGCAATGCCACTTGGGGTATGGTACCTTGAGAGGGGGGAGGGGAGAGGGAACATTGCCTTTCACTGACTATCTCTTCTTCATCTTCCATCATGCAATAAATTGTGCCCCTCAGATAGTGTCCAAGTGATTTGGAATTGTTGAGCACCATAAAAGTAATAAAACATTCCAGTGCACTTTATATACAATGGAGATAATTGTACGGTAGTAGGATGATTGGTAACATTGACTAGAAGCACAGTTGAGATGAAGCAGCCAAGCAGTGTTCGGAATTGTTAGGGGAAGAGGTTGAGGGACGGCCTCCCAGAGAGTGGGATTTGAACAGCTAACCTCTGCCTTTCCCACTATTGCTCCTGGCAAAAGAAATAAAAAATCATAGAATCACTACAGTGCAGAACGAAGCCATTCTTCCCTTCGAATCTGCATCGACCACAATCCCACCCCACAACCCCATCCATTTACCCCACTAATCCCACTAACATGCATATCCCAAGACACTAAGGGGCAATTCTGCATGGCCAATCAACCTAACCCGCACATCTTTGGACTGTGGCAGGAAACAAGAGCACCCAGAGGAAACCCAGGTAGACACGGAGAGAATGTGCAAACTCCACATAGACAGTGACTCAAGATGGGAATCAAACCCCGATCCCTGGAGCTGTGAGGCAGCAATGCTAACCACTGTGCCACCGTGCCCATGAACCTATCACCCTGATTCATAGACGGGCTGTTTAGGTGGCCTCTGAAGGGGAGCATCCTTTAGAGGAAGGCTGAGAGGACAATAGGTCAGGTTGCAATGTAACACAAAATGCCTGAAAACCTCAAATTTATTTTGTAAATTGCCCACAAAAGTAGGGATGTTGAGGGGGTGGGGGGATGCAATTGCACAGACACGTTGGCCCTGTCATTTTGAAACCTGTCCTCCATCATCCATAACTGGATGACAGAAACACACAGACAATGCGTGAACCTGTGCCGCAATGCAGTTACTAAGTGGAGATATGTTATGGGAATGTAGGAATTGCTGAACCAAAAAAAAAATCAAAGGTCCAACAAGTTCATCCTGTACCATTCTGGTAGCTATCTGATCCAATTATAATGGAACTGTTGGCTAATCGTAGCAATCAATCTCTATCAATTAATCCGCAGCAAACTGATGTCACATGAAAAACCCCAGCGATGGAGAGAGCTTTGGGAGCCTTGGGTCAAAAGTCACCTATTCCTCCCAAGCCTGTTAGCACTCGCAATGTGCCACGTCTCAAATTGTTCATATACTGTTTCCCAAAATAGTCATTTCGGAAAGGAATCTGACTAATTTGCTTTTGCATCAATCAGTCCTAACGGCTTCCAAGTTCCTCTCTAGGGAGCCTGTTGTGTGGATTGATTAGATGATGTACACTGGCCATTTACATACCATTTGCAAAGCACTCACTGGTGGCTGGGCCGATCTATCAGATACTTCCTATCACAACTGGCAGGAAATCTTGGAAGTGACAGAGTGAGTGAAGAATGTGGACAGCAGCTCTTGAAGAATCTTCTGCTGCGCTTCATTGGGGTGACAACATAATTCAAGTGGAAGCCTTGTTTTAAAAAGTCCAACACACACCAGTGCTGTATAAATATGGATATTAATAATATTGAGGCAGACAGCAATTCTATACATATAAATATTGCTGCTGTATATTCAATTTAATATTCCACTTCCTTAGAAGGCTTAGGAAATTTGGCAGGCATGCACCACTTTTTACAGATGCACCATGGAAAGCATCCTTTCCGGATGTATTGTTGCTTGGTATGGCTTCTGCTCTGCCCAAGACCGCAAGAAATTACATAGGATTGTGACCGTAGCACAGTCCATCATGCAAACCAGCCTCCCACCCATTGACTCCTGCAACACTACCTCCTGCCTCGGAAAAGCAGCCAGCATAAGCAAGGACCCCATGCGCCCTGGACATACTCTCTTCCACCTTTTTCAGATATTAAAGTCTGAGGCCACGTAGAACGCAACTCAAGAACAGCTTCTTCCCTGCTGCCATCATACTTTAGAGTGGGCCCACGTTATATTGAGCTGATCTTTCTCTTCATCCTATCTGTAACTACAGCACTATATTCTGCACCCTCTCTTTTCCTTCTCCCCATGTACTCTATGAACAGTATGCTTTGTCTCTCTAGCATGCAAGAAACAATACTGTATCCTAATGCATATGACAATAAATCAAATCAAGTCAAATCACATCAAATACTTATACACTATATCAGTACGGTGTATGCATACAGGGCTCAAGTTATTGGGTAATGTACCAGAAAAAGATACAAAATTCTGAGGTCACGTACTGACCGACTCAAGAACAGCTTCTTCCCTGCTGCCATCAAACGTTTAAATGGACCTACTTTGCATTAAGTTGCTCTTTCTCTATACCCTAGCTATAACTGTAACACTACATTCTGCACTGTCTCCTCTCCTCCTCTATGAACGGTATGCTTTGTCTGTATAGAGCGCAAGAAACAATACTTTTCACTGTATACTAATACATGTGACAATAATAAATCAAATCAAAAATACCAGCATGAATAGAGAATTGGTTAAAGAACAGAACCCAGTAGAAATGGATAAACTGGCCATTTTCAAGTTGGCAGGCTGTTACTGGTAGTTGTCACAAGGATCAGTTCTGGAGCTTCGGCTATTTACAACTTGTTAATAACTTAGATGAAAAACTGAGTGTAATGTAACCAAGTTTCTAAATGATGCATGACAAGGTTGGAAGGTAAACTGCGAGGAGGATACATTAGAACATAGAACATAGAACATTACAGCGCAGAACAGGCCCTTCGGCCCACGATGTTGCGCCAACCAGTTAAAAAGCAATGACCCTCTAACCTAAACCAATCCCTTTTCATCCATAAACCTATCCACGGATCTCTTAAACGCCCCCAAACTAGGCGCATTTACAACTGCAGCAGGCAGGGCATTCCAATCCCTCACCACCCTCTGGGTAAAGAACTTACCCCTGACATCCGTCCTATAACTACCCCCCCTTAATTTAAAGCCATGCCCCCTCGTGCTAGCTTTCTCCATCCAAGGAAAAAGGCTATAACTATCCACCCTATCTAAACCTCTAATCATCTTATATGTTTCAATAAGATCCCCTCTTAGCCGCCTTCTTTCTAGCGAAAACAACCCCAAATCCCTCAGTCTCTCCTCATAGGACCTCCCCTCCATACCAGGCAACATCCTGGTAAACCTCCTCTGCACCCTCTCCAAAGCCTCCACATCCTTCCTATAATGTGGGGACCAGAACTGCACACAATACTCCAAGTGCGGCCGCACCAGAGTTGTGTACAGTTGCATCATGACGCTGCGACTCCTAAATTCAATCCCCCTACCAATAAACGCCAAGACACCGTATGCCTTCTTAACAACCTTATCTACTTGATTCCCTACTTTCAGGGATCTATGTACACATACACCTAGATCCCTCTGTTCATCCACACTATTCAGAGTCCTCTCATTAGCCCTATACTCGACACATCTGTTATTCCTACCAAAGTGAATTACCTCACACTTCTCCGCATTAAACTCCATCCGCCACCTCTCTGCCCAGCTCTGCAACCTGTCTAAGTCACCCTGCAAACTACGACACCCTTCCTCACAATCTACCACACCTCCGACTTTGGTGTCATCAGCAAATTTACCAATCCACCCAACTATACCCTCATCCAGATCATTAATAAAAATTACAAACAGCAGTGGCCCCAAAACAGATCCCTGAGGCACACCACTCGTAACTGAACTCCATGACGAATATTTACCATCAACCACCACCCTCTGTCTCCTATCTGCTAGCCAATTCCTGATCCAATTTCCTAGATTACCCTCAATCCCATACATCCGCATTTTCTGCAGAAACCTACCTTGGTGAACCTTATCAAACGCCTTACATTGGCCACACCATTCAGACCAATAGCACTGCTGAAGATGGCACAAATGACACACTGTCTTCAGGAGGACATTCACAAGGGCAAAATCTCAGCCTGCGCCACTGAAGTGACTGAACTCATCCCATCATGATGTCTTTCAGCCTGCTGGCAGATGTGATGCCTGCTTTCCAAACGTTTACAATGAGGCTCCACTCAGCGAATTCTGGCTTCCGGTGAAGGTCAAACCTTTTGCCTAGGGCTATAGAATCTCGGAATTCTCTGCCATGTTTCTGGGAGAAATTCCTCATCCAGAAGAAGTAGGAGATTCAGGAAGATGTGTGGCAGGATGTTCCCTCACGGGAAATGTGAGATGATGCATTTTAGCAGATTGGGTAAGGGACAGGTTTAATGGCACTGTTCTAAAGAACTTACAGAGACGGAGGGACCTAGGAGGTCCTTGATCTTTGAAGTGGAAGGACATATCGGAGAGAGCAGTTAGCAAAGGAAATAGGATCTTAAGCAAATAGGGGAGTCATGCTGAACTTTATAGAGCTCTGGTTTTGTGCAACAGATATGAGGAAGAATTTTCTTTTATGCAGTGATTGGTAATGGTTGGCACTCTTTGCCCACCCAGGATGGTGGCAGTCCAGATGATCAACATGTTGCAAAGGAAATTGGATGGACAGCTGGAAAAAATAAACTTGCAGGGCTCCAGTGGTAGAATGGGGAAATGGGGCTGAATGGACAGCTCCACATAGGGTTGACATGGACTTAATGGGCTGAATGGCCTCTTGCTATGACAAAAATGACTCTTTGGATGGATTTTCCCATTTGAGGTGAGAATCAGGAGGCAAGGCTGATCCTGGGCCATGTTTCTGTCTCTGTTGCTAGTTTGCTGAGAGGCAAGATTTTCACGGATTCCTAGGGTGGGATTTTCCAGTCACGCTTGCCCCAATACTGTAACATCCCACCGGAGGTCAACAGAACTTTGCATGGTCAGTGTCCCGCCTGCTGCGATTCCCCTAGCGGGTGGGATGGGAAAATTCCGCCTCTGGTCTTACTGACCCTAAAGATCAATCTGCTGCCCAATTTATGGGCATGGTGGGGGAAGTGGGAGACTTGGGAATGGAACCAGGAAACCAGGGACACAGGCAACATCCTGGTGAACCTTCTTTGCACTCTCTCCAAAGCTACCAAGTCCTCCTGGTAGTGTCGGATACAGAGGTGGCAAAACACTGGTGCTATTTTGTTTGCCGTCTCCATTCTCGCCTGATCTGGGCTAGGTAAATCCGGCCCCCTGACTCTAAATACTTTATCGATAGCAACATAAACTACAGTTTGCAAGGAGCTTTCTCCGTAAAAGGAATGAATTAGCTGAAGGAAATCATGCAACTCAAAGAGATTAATATTGTTTTTGAATTAAATCCCGAACTAATGAATTGCCATTCGATTTGGAGTTATCATAACTGATTTCACTTGAGGCGTAATGGGAAATGGTTAGCTCTTAAATGAAATAAATACATTTAGAGATTTTGCTTTGCAGGAGATGTTCCAGCTGGCCGCAGATAGGGAAAGGAGCAGATTGTATGAATGTCCTGAATTATTGGTCACTAATGTTACATTTCCATCTTCCTGTGTCTAATTTAAAGATCTAATGAGTTCAGATTAAGTCGCCTTCTGGGATCATTTTTTAGCATAAAGCATCAAAATAATACATGGCATTGATACAAGCAAAGCAGACACCAGACCAACACTAATTTTACTCCAAATGTCACAGTGATAGTCAAGCTCAGTGATAATAAAGGAGTCTGTGACACCCGGGAGTGATTAAAGGCTGTAATCTAATCAAGAGATTCAGATGAGACCATAAACCACCAGGGTGAAGCTTGGGTGTTTTATAATTCTGCTCTTGCAAACTTGTCTGAGACACTCTGGGAGGTGGCGGAAAACTGCAATGAGTTGGGCAGGAAGACCAGAGTGCGACCTTGGGAATGAAGCAATCTAGAGACTAGTTATTCCCCGTTTCTTGGGCCAAGTTGAAATTCTGCCTGTATTAAGGATGGATATCTCCCACTGATATAAAACAGTGCAGAATGCTGACATTGTAAACAGAAAATGCTGAAACATTCATCAGGTCAAGAAGCAGCATCGGGAGAGAAACAGAATTAATGGCGTAGCATCTGGTCGTTGTGTCTGTGCTTAAAGTTTAAAGTTTAAAATTTAAAGTTTATTTGTTAGTGTCACAAGTAGGCTTACATTAACACTACAATGAAGTTACTGTGAAAATCCCCGAGTTGCCACACTCTGGTGCCTGTTTGGGTACACTGATGGAGAATTTAGCATGTCTTTTAGACTGGCTCTCTGCAACAATCATTCACCTAGTCCCACTCCCCTGTCTCTTCCCAATTGCCCGCATTTGGCTTATATCCCTCTATACACATCTTACCCATGTAACTATCTAAAAGCTTTTTAAAAGACAAAATTGTACCTGCTTCTGCTACTACCTCTGGTAGCTTGATCTGGACACTCACCAACCTCTGTGTGAAAAATTGCACCTCTGGACCCTTTTGTATCTTTCCCCTCTCACCTTAAACCTTTGCCCTCTGGTTTTAGACTCCACTACCTTTGGGAAAAGATATTGACTATCTGGCTGATCTGTGCCCCTCATTATTTTATAGACCTCTTTAAGATCACCCCTAAGCCTTCCACGCTCCAGAGAAAGAAGCCCCAGTCTATCCAGCCTCTCCCTATAACTCAAACCATCAAGCCTGGAAGTATCCTGGTAAATCTTTTCTGCACTCTTTCTAGTTTAATAATATCCTTTCTATAATAGGGTGACCAGACCTGTACACAGTATTCCAAGTGTGGCCTTACCAATGTCTTGTACAACTTCAGCAAGACATCCCAACTCCCGTATTCAATGTTCTGACCAATGAAACCAATCATGCTGAATGTCTTCTTCACTACTCTTTCCAACTGTGACTCCATTTTCAAGGAGCTGTGAAACTGTACCCCTAGATCTCTTTGTTCTGCAATTCTCCCCAGTGCCCTACCATTAGGTAGGGCAAGAGGGGTGGTAGTTATAGGACGGATGTCAGAGGTAGGTTCTTTACCCAGAGGGTGGTGGGGGAATGGAATGCCTTGCCTGCTGCAGTTGTAAATGCGCCTAGTTTGGGGGCGTTTAAGAGGTCCGTGGATAGGTCATCTAGCCCTTTGAACCTGCCCCGCCATTCAATAAGATCATGGCTGATCTGTCGTGGCTCAGTTCCACATTCCCGCCCTCTCCCCATAACCCTTAATCCCCTCTCTTATCAAAAACCCATCAACCCGCGTCTTAAAAATATTTAGCGAGGTAGCCTCCACCAGTTCAACGGGCACAGACAGTGACCCAAATCGGGGGAATCGGACCTGAGTCCCTGATGCGCATTAGGTAACATTATCCTAATCTATAATTAAAGGTTCTGCAGTAACACTGGGAGCCACTTGAAGAATAACATTAAGACAACAGAGAAAGATGCAGAAAGGGGAATCTTTAAGGAATCTCTAATGATCTTTGGTGGTTACAGCAAGGTGACAGAGCAAGGTCCCTCAGGCACTATTGTGGGCAAAGTAAGAAGTCTCATAACAACAGGTTAAAATCCAAAAGGTTTATTTGGAATCACGTGCTTTTGGAGTGCTGCCCCTTCATCAGGCAATGGCACTCACACGATGAAGGAGCAGCACTCTGAAAGCTCATGATTCCAAATAAGTCTTTTGGACTTTAATCTGGTGTTGTGAGACTTCTTACAGTGCCCAATATTTTTATAACTGATAAACAAAAGTATTCAAACAGCACTTTTATCAAAAGCACAAGTTTCAAATACTCCTCTGACTTCTTTCGCAGTGGTGTCCTGGAGACTCCAGGGCAACCCAGATTCCAGTGGTGGCGGAATTTCCCTGCTCCCCTGGTCCATCCCTAGAATTCCTCTCTAATACCTTCTTCCAAAATCCTTTTGCTCCATTTTTCGACTGTTTCATGAGTGCCAACCACCCTCTGGTACCTCACCCAAATGATCATTCCTCACGTGCGAGTTGACAGGTTGTCTTACTAAATCTGACACAATATTCATGGTCTTGACGCAGGGCATTTGGTTAAAGTCGGAGTTTATATACTCTCAGGGCTGTTATCAATAGGATGAGGGTAGCAGAGGAGATGACCACGGGCCCTGGACTCTCCAACCAATGAAAGCAGTTGTAATCTTATTGATCCAATTCGCCATGGTGGGATCTGGGCTTACAATTGCAACATTGTTAATTGAGTATCCATTAATTCCACTTCCTTGATTTGCCATAAAACAATGGTTTTTGACAATGCAGAAGGAGCCAATTTAGCCCACTGAGCCTGTACTGACAACAATCCCACCCAGGTTCCCATCCCCACAGCCCCACATATTTACCCTGCTAGTTGCGCTGAAACTAAGGGTCAATTTAGCATGGCCAACCAACCGAACTCGCACATCTTTGGAGTGTGGGAGGAAACAGGAGTAACCGGAGGAAACCCACGCAGACACAGGGAGAATTGCAAAAACTTCACACAGACAGTCACCCAAGGTCAGAATTGAACCCAGGTCCCCTGCGCTGTGAGGCAGCAATGCTAACCACTGTGCCATTGTGCCGCCCTCCTTTTTTGCTTAGCAGTCTGCATTGTGCTCATGTGTCCTCCAGTGAAAAGGAGGGTTTGCAAAGAGGGCAGATGATAAGGCTTTGAGAGAAAGTAGGAGGGTGTGAATGATATAATCAGAAAAGGCCTTTTCAGTGAATTACTTCTTGGGAGTGGAGAAGTCGTAAGAGATGGCGAGTTTGGAAGGTTGCATTAGGGTTATGTTGGAGGGGAGTCCACCTGAAAGCAAAGGTTGAATCAGGATAGGATGGCAGACAGGTTGGTGAAGGGGTGGAGGATTAGGTTTGTGCTAATGTCATTGAGAGAAAGAGGGGTTCCAAATGAAGGGGCACATGGACAAAGGAGATCCCACTGAGAGAGTTAGTATTTAAGAGTTGAGAAGGCAGGCTGTGACGAGGAAATTAAATGAGTCGCAAATGAGATGGAAGAGTCTGAGGTTGTCAGAAATGCCCAGTGGAATTGGGAAGCTCAGAGACAATTCACTACCTTGACAGTCTGAGTGAATAACTAAGCAAGCAGGCTTTTAAAAAAATGCCCATCCCAATTGTCCTTGAACTAAATGGCTTGTTAAGGGTTAATTGCTGTGGATCTGGAGTCATACAGGTAAGGATGGCAGATTTCCTTCCCAAAAGGACTGGTAATTGTTTAATGGTTATCACGACTGAGACTGGCTTTCACTTCCAGATTTGTTATCCTGAACTCAAATCCCACCGGCTGTCGTTGTGAGATTTGAACCCATGTCCTTAGAGCATCAGCCTGGGCCTCTGGATTATTCGGCCATTGACATTACTATGACACCACCATCTCCTTTGAGGCTTTGATGAGCAGGCAAGTGTCACCCTCTTCTAGGAACGAGGTTGTGTTCCATACCATTTGTAGCAACATTATGCGATGGCCCAATAGCATTATTGCTAGACTATTAATCCAGAAACTCAGTTAATGCTCTGGTGATCTGGGTTCGAATCCCTCCACCGCAGATGGTGAAATTTGAATTCAATAAAAAAATCTAGAATTAAGAATCTACTGATGACTATGAAACTATTGTTGAATGTTTGAAAAACTCATCTGTTTCACTAATGTCCTTCAGGGAAGGAAATCTGCTGGTCTGGCCTATGGTAGTGACTTAGACTCATAGAATGCTACAGTGGCCCTTTGGCCCATCGAGTCTGCACCAAACACAATCCCACCCACGCTCTAGCCCCATATACCTACATATTTTACCTGCTAATCCCTCTAACATACGCGTCCTAGTATACTAAGGGGCAATTTTTAGCATGGCCAATCAACCTAACCTGCACATTTTTGGACTGTGGGAGGAAACCGGAGCACCCGGAGGAAACCCACGCAGACACGAGGAGAATGTGCAAACTCCACACAGACAGTGACCGAGCGGGGAATCGAACCCAGGTCCCTAGAGCTGTGAAGCAGCAGGGCTAACCCCTGTGCTACTGTGCCACCCAAGGGGTGTCTTGACAAGTACTTGAATAGAATGGGAATGGAGGGATATGATCCCCAGAAGGGTAGGGGGTTTTAGTTAAGTTGG
Source organism: Carcharhinus amblyrhynchos (assembly GCF_965287045.1). Classification (NCBI taxonomy): domain Eukaryota; kingdom Metazoa; phylum Chordata; class Chondrichthyes; order Carcharhiniformes; family Carcharhinidae; genus Carcharhinus; species Carcharhinus amblyrhynchos. The sequence goes on from NC_137324.1 coordinate 17,554,373, forward strand.
GCAGCATGGGGCTCGGTACAGGCTTGCAGGGCCGAAGGGCCTGTTCTTGTGCTGTAATTTTCTTTGTTCTTTGTACATGTGGCTTCAGAGCCACAGCAATGTGATTGGCTCTCAACTACCATCCAAGGGTAATTAGGGGTGGGCAAAAACTGCTGGCAGCCAGAAACGCCCATTTCCCACAAATAAATAGAAACATTATCCATTGCGAAAAGTAAAAACTTGCCTATTGCGCTTTATACAATGAATTATAGTGACTAGTAGGTGAATCAAATAATCATTCTGCACATGGGATTATTTGACCAGCTGTTTTGGTCTTAGGTTGAGGAAGGCCAGAAGTAAGAGTGTTAAGTTCCGTCCTCAAATCCTGGAGTAGTTTGTAGCCTCTGGCCATGTTGTGAGAGTGTCACCGAACGTCCCTAGCTACTCTCCGTTCAGAGGAACGGGGCGGACATAAAGAGGAAAGCAAAATATTAGCCTGTCAACTAAAATGTGACTTCTGATTTTCAACTGGGACGTAACCCAAGACTGCTTGGGAGAAATTATTATCAGGCCATTTGAGTGCACAGTGCTGTAAAATGGTTAAATAGCTGCCCTGGCTTTTTATATCTGCTGTCAAACTTTGACACTTCACTACTGAATTTCAAAGTCATTCAAAATATGTACGTTTGCCATTTTATGACTCCATTAATGCCAGATGTGGGGTTTACTGCAGAGCTTTATGCCAGTTTTTTTTTATGGGTTTTTATTACAACGCTGCCAATATTCTGTGAGGCAGCTGCAGATGCTCCAAGTAGCACCCTACTGGGCTTTACCAGCTGACTCTTCTTCCTGGCTCCTCACTGTCTTTGTTCCACACTGCTCCTCTTTTTCGTACGTGCCCACTCTTTACATCCTGCTTGTTCCCCACCCTGCCCTCCTCAAGGTGCCCATTTACATTGGGGTCGTGTTCCAGAAGGTCCGTCGGCATCGCAGCAAGTCAAGAATTACCATCAACCGCAATCTGCAAATAGACTCCCACTGTACTGAGGTCATCTGTGCTCGTTGAGGCATTTGCAAATGCGTGGGACCAGCAGATTCATTACGGATGGGAACCTGGGATCGATTTGTATACACTACTTTGAGTAAATGGCTCCCACTGCTCAGGCACCTGCCTTCTCTCTCTTTCAAAGACACCGCCGTCACTTTTAAAAGTTTATTAAAGTTTATTTACCAGCGTCACGAGCAGGCTTACGCTGTCATGAAGTTACTGTGAAAACCCCTTAGTCGCCACACTCCGACGCCTGTTTGGGTACACTGAGGGAGAATTTAGCATGGTCAATGCACCTAACCAGCACATCTTTCAGACTGTGGGAGGACCGGGAGGAAGCCCATGCAGACACGGGGAGAACATGCAAACTCTGCACAGATGATGACCCGAGCTCAGAATTGAACCCTGCCTCTGCGGGGCAGCAGTGCTGACAACTGTGCCACTTTGTATTCTCTTGAGATCTCTGTGTTCACTAAATAAGAACAAAGAACAAAGAACAAAGAAAATTATAGCACAGGAACATGCCCTTCAGCCCTCCAAATCTGCATCGACTATGCTGCCCAACTTAATTAAAACCCTCTCCCCTTCTGGGGACCATATCCCTCTATTCCCATCCTATTCATGTATTTGTCAAGATACCCCTTAAAAGTCAGTACTTTTGTCTGTCTTTTGTCCACTTCCAAAACCTCCTCCGGCAATGAGTTCCAGGTACCCACCACCCTCTGTGTAAAACATCTGCCTCATATATCTCCTTTAAACCTTGCCCCTCACACCTTAAACCTGTGCCCTCTAGTAATTGACTCTTCCACCCTGGGAAAAAGCTTCTATCTATGCCTCTCATAATCTTGTAGACTTCTATCAGGTCGCCCCGCAACCTCTATCATTCCAGTGAGAACAAACCAAGTTTCTCCAATCTCTCCTTATAGCTAATGCCCTCCATACCAGGCAACATCCTGGAAATCTTTTCTGTACTCTCTCCAAAGCCTTCACAACCTTCACGTAGTGTGGCGACCAGAATAAACACTATATTCTAAGCGTGACCTAACTGAGGTTCTATAAGATCTCTTTTTTTAATCTCGAGTCCTTGAATATGTTGCTTGTAACAAAAGAACATAAGAATTAGGAGCGGGATAAGCCATCTGGCCTCTCGAGCCTGCTCTGCCGTTCAATAAGATCATGGCTGATCTTTTTCGTGGATTCAGCTTCACTCACCCGCCCACTCACTATAATCCTTAATTCCTTTCCTGTTCAAAAATTTATCTATTCTTGCCTTAAAAACACTCAATGAGATAGCCTCGTACAATTCCCTGCACAGTGAAGCAGTATTTCCCTATATGCTTCCCCTATATCAGTCTATCATTCCAAGATCGTTTCCTTCTAATTAATGTTTTCACCCAACTGTCATCATCCAAGAGGCCTAAAAGCTAAAATGATAAATCTTTTGTGATCGTAACTGTGGTTTACTATCCTTTCTTCTTTTTATTCTCCCTACAGCCTTTGACATGATTAATCACATTGCCTTCCTTTATTGGCTCTCCTCTGTTGCCCAGCTAAAGGGGACAGAATTCACTTGGTTCCACTCTTATTTACTCCTGTGTCGCCTGTGCCTCCCTAGAAACAGCTGCTCCTCCACATCCTCCCACAGAAATATAGAAAATTCGAAGCAGGACTATTTGAACTTGCTCCGCCATTCATTATGATCATGGCTGATCATCAAATTCAATATGGAGGGGTAATGGCCATGTGGTATTATAGGTAGACTATTAATCCAGAATCTCAGTTAATGTTCTGGAGACCTGGGTTGAATTCTACCACAGCGGATGGTGGCGTTTGAATTAAATTTTTTAAAAAAATCTGGAATTAAGAACATAAGAACATAAGAGCATAAGAAATAGGAGCAGGAGTAGGCCATCCAGCCCTTCGAGCCTGCCCCGCCATGCAATAAGATCATAGCTGATCTGTCGCTGCTCAGTTCCACATTCCCGCCCTCTCCCCATAACCCTTAATCCCCTCTCCTATCAAAAACCCATCAACCCGCGTCTTAAAAATATTTAGCGAGGCAGTCTCCACCACTTCAACGGGCAGAGAATTCCAGAGATTCACCACCCTTTGAGTGAAGAAGTTCCTCCTCAACTCCGTTCTAAACCGCCCCCCTTTTATCTTGAGGCTGTGCCCCCTAGTCCTACTGTCTTTTTTGAGTGGGAAGAGTCTTTCCACCTCTATCCTATCCATCCCATTCATCATCTTATACGTCTCAATGAGATCTCCCCTCATTCTTCTAAACTCTAACGAGTACAAGCCCAGTTTATTCAGCCTTTCCTCATAGCTCAACCCCCTCAACTCCGGTATCAGCCTAGTAAACCTCCTCTGCACTTCCTCCAAGGCCAAAATATCTTTGCGCAGGTGCGGCGCCCAAAACTGCACACAGTACTCCAGCTGCGGCCTCACCAATGCCCTATACCATGAAACAATTGATGATTGTTGGAAAAATGTATCGGGTTTGCTAATGTCCTTTAGGGAAGGAAATCTGCCCTCCTTACCTGGTCTGGCTTATGTATGACTCTAGATCCACAGCAATGTGGTTGACTCTCAACTACCCTTAGGCAACTAGGGTTGAGCAATGAAATGCTCATATCGCACAAATGAATAAAAAAAATCCTGATTTCCTCCCATTCCCTCAATATCCCTTGATCCCTTTAGCCCCAAGAGCTATACTGAATTTCTTCTTGAAATCATTCACCTCAAGGATCCTTCAATAATCCATCCTTGTCTTTCCTCCTACTTGTCATCCCCTATCCAAGGACATATGGGATTAACTTCCACTGGATACAGATGACACTAACTTGCTCCCACCTTCTTTGAGCCCTCCATTGTGGGTTTGCTATTAATAGTATCAGCCAGAATGCCCTCCAGCTGAAGAATGGGAAAACATTAACTATTGTCTCAATTACCTGGCACAGACATGGTCACCTCACTACTCACTCCATTCTGCTTCCTTGTCCATTGGTTCAGGTTGACAAGGCTGTTCACAACTTCAACACCCTATTCAACCCTCGGTTGTTTCTGATCTCAAATTCCCTCCACTGTGAACTTACTTAAAGCTCTCAATGTTTCCAACCTCGACTCCTTCTTTCACTGCAATCCTTGAATCTCCCACCCTCCCCACCCTCCCCCACACCCAAAACACACCTCATGGACTAAACATTTAGGGACCCTTCCTTTGCCTCCTTCTTTGCCCCAGTGCCTATTTTTTGCTCATGTCTTTATGAAACATCTCAGAACATACATGCGAACCTGTGAAGCAGGAGAAAGAGTAGGCCACTCGGCCCTTTAAGTCTGGTCCCACCATTCAATATGAATGCTCCTTGAGCGACTCATCAAGGCAATATGGGCAGCACAGTGGTCAGCATTGCTGTCTCACAGCACCAAGGATCTGGGTTCGATTCCGGCCTTGCATGACTGTGTGGAGTTTGCACGTTCTCCCCGTGTCTGCGCGGGTTTCCTCCGGGTGCTCCGGTTTCCTCTCACAATCCAAAGATGCGTGCGCGAGTTAGGTGGATTGGCCTTGCTGAATTGCCCCTTAGCTTCCCAAGATTAGCTGTGGTAAATGTGTGGGGCTGCAGGGGTGAGGGTTCAGTAAGATACCCTGTCAGAGAGTCGGCGCAGATTCGATGGGCTGAATGGCCTCTTCTGTACTGTGGGGATTCTAAGATTCTATGAATATGATTATGGCTGGTCTGATTGTAATATATTTTCTGTGCTATATCAATGTAAGGCAGTGCTATGGATTGGAATTATTATTATACTTAAGGAATTGGGCAAGAAAGATGCACAAGCACAGGCAATGGCAGAAATGGCTGGTTTCTGACAGACCGACTTCTGCCTTTGTACGTGAAGCCCCCTGTCATCTTGGCAGCGGTTATTGCATCTGTCTGCTGCTCTGCTGTAATCTGCATCTTTGCTTGATAAGGCAATGACTGAGGAGGATTGTCAAAAGCGCGGAGGCAGAGATCTGCTTGGTTGGCTTGATTGATTTTTTTTTCAGTCTCTCCCTCTTCCCCCTGCTTAATGTCAACAATCAACCCTTTCATCACTAAATTTAATTGGGACAATGTTCTGGCAGCTGCGGCTCCGAGCTATAAAACTCTCGCTGTTTTTCCAGTGGGTTCGGTCGGTGACTTTGTTGTCCTTTAGAAAAGACACTCAGCCAACTCTACCCCCCTCCCCACTCCACCACTCCTCCTCCCCCACCCCCATTACAGCTCCCTCTAATGTACGACTGCCTCCAATGTGTTGTCGGTGACTCTTGAGCGCTAAAGGCGGCCTACAAAGCAGCCTTTTTTGATTGCCAGCTGACTCCCACGGTGACAATGTGACACCAGTGCCAGAGAGAGGTGCTATCGGACGCGACGCGTCGCTAAAGACACATTTTTCCTCAAGCTTCTCACTGACCCGTCGTCCCACTCTACAAGCCAACCCCACGCACAGAGGCACAGCTCTTTAATTCATGATGTTGTCCTCTCCGGCTTGTCGAGAACCGTGCTTTCTGTCAGCTCGTGGAGTAACCTCAAAGGCTTACCATCTCCCTCCCACCCCCACTCCCCCCACAACTCCTCTGGCAGAGTCACAGAACGACATCGGTCGAGATGAAAGGCAGAGATGCCAGCTCCGTGACTCGTGACTTGTTGGAGCTTGTGAGGCGCACTGAATAACAACACAACACTTAGCCAGGTCTCCATGGCAACAATCAGTCAGTCTCAACTATTGCCATGGCGATTGCCCCTACCGTCAATCAAAAAAGAAAACAATTATTGATCTTTGGTGATTCTGAGGCGGGAAGGTCGGGGGGGGGGGACAACTTTGTTCACATTAGCCATTAGTGTCGGGAGGGCGCATTAGGATTGAGCTAGGCTGTGATGGAAACCTAGGCCCACCTAGGTCCACTGTGAAGTGTATTTAATTCTACTCTCCCTCTTGCTTTCAGTCTCTTAATATTCCATTGGTCATTGGAATTGGACGGCACAAATCTAATGCAATCTCTCAAGGAAATAAAGGCTAGGCTGGAGGAGAGACCCTTTTAACCGAGGGTGTTTAGGGTGTTGAATTCTCCACCAGCAAATACTGCTGAAACGGAGATTGTGAATTGAGTTAGAAGGAAGTTCGGGAACTGCGCTACTAAGTCCTGGGGCCAATCCCAAGGGTCAGAGAACTGCAGGATGAGGAAAGACTGGGGAAAATTCAACTTCCCCACCATGAATGGATGTGTCCGAAAGGTGGAGGGGAGCCATAAAGCAACGGATATGGGAAAGGCACGCCTGGAAAATGATTGAGCTAAATTGATCGAGTACGGTAAGGGAAGGTTGGTTCAAACTGGTTAAAAACAAATCTGGGACTCATGTCAGGAATTCTTTTACACTCCAGTGAAGTGGACTGCTATCATCAACCTGAAATATTAACTCTGTTTCTCTCTTTCCACAGATGTTACCTGACATGTTGAGTATTTCCAGTAGTTTCTGTTTTTTGGCATACAGCATGGAATGGACTGGTGGGGGGAAGGTTAGAATCATAGAATCATACAGTACAGGAGGGGCCCTTTGGCCCATTGAACCCACACTGACACATTAGAAACACCTGAACTCCCAGCTAATCCCATCTGCCAGCACTTGGCCCTGAATCTTATGATGTGCCAAGTGCTCATCCAGGTTCTTTTTAAAGCGTGTGAGGCAACCCGCCTCTGCCACCCTCCCAGTCAATGCATTCCAGACCATCACCAAACTTTGAGTAACAAAGTTTTTCCTCACGTTCCCCCCAAACCTCCAGCCCCTCACCTGTGTCCCCTCATTGCTGACCCTTCAACTAAGGGGGAATAGCTGCTCTTTATCTACTCTGTCCAAATCTCTCATAATCCTGTACGCCTCGACCAGGTCCTCCCTCAGTCTTCTCTACTCCAACAAGATTGCAGAGGTAAAATACCCGGAATTATTTACAAACTGGTTGGATGCTGGAATAAGAGAATACTTGAACTAAAGAGGCCTGAATGACCTTCCTGATTCAGCATGACCTTGTGGTCACATTTGTTCTTTATGTGACGTTCTTTATGTTCCATTAAAAAAAAGTAAATGCTGTGTTGCTTCATCATAGAGTATCCCCGAACCCTTTTCACCAGTGCATGCAGATGTTATGCAAGCCTTAGCTGAAAGGAAGAACAGTGTGTAAGAGTCTCTGGTCTCCTCTCAGTGTTTTTCTTGGTAGCAGGAGGCGGTGTGTTGTGTGCTGGAGGCCCAATTCACTGGTCCTGCTGCTATCAATGGGATTACCCATTGAAGGCACCCCACACTGCTGGAAAACCCACAGTAGGCGGTTTCACCTGCCGAAACGGAGAATCCCTCTGGCCTGTGACTGTTAGCATTTCTGTTGTAAAAGCCATCGCACTGGGGAGGCGATAGCCTAGTGATATTTCCCCTAGACTTTCAACCCAGAAACTCAACTAATGTTCTAGGGACCCGGGTTCAAATCCTGCCATGGCAGATGGTGGAATTTGAATTCAATGAAAAATATCTGGAATTAAGAATTTACTGATGACCATGAAACCATTGTCGATTGTCGGCAAAATTCATCTGGTTCGTAGAAACTCTACAGGAAGTACAGAAGGAGGTCATTTGGCTGATCGAGCCAGCACCAACACCAATCCTACCCAGGCCCTACCCCAGTAACCTCACATATTTACCTGTTACTCCCTCTAAACTATGCATCCCAGACACTAAGAGGCAACTCAGCATGGCCAATGCATCTAACCCGCACATCTTTGGACTGTGGGAGGAAACTGGGGCATCTGGAGGAAATCCATGCAGACAGGGGGAGAATGTGCAAACTCCACGCAGACGGTGACCCGAGCTGGGAATCGAGTTCTGGTCCCTGGAGCTGTGAGGCAGCAGTGAATAAAAATAACAAAGAACAGTACAGCACACGAGCAGACCCCACTGCCCTTCAAGCCTATGTTGATCATGTTTACCTATCTAAACCAACTGTTTTTATCCCTTTATTCCTTGTTGTTCATATCCTATCAAGATAAGTCTTAAATGTGGCTATCATATCTGCTGCAACCACCTCACTTGGCAATGCATTCCAGGCCCCCACCACTTCCTGTGTAAAAAACTTGCCTTGCACATCTCCACTGAACCTTTCCCCACTTATTCTCCCTTGTAACTGTTTCCCCTTGAAATTGTCATTTCTGACCTGGGAAAAGGCTTCCAACTGTTCACCCTATCTATACCCCTCACTATTTTATAAACTTCTATTAGGTTGCCCCCAGGGAGAACAACCCCAGTTTATTCAGCCTGCCCTCATAGCTAATACCTTCCATACCAGGCAACATGCTGGTAAACTGCACTCTGTCCAAAGCCTCCGCACCTTTCTGGTAGTATGGTGACCAAAATTAGATTCAATATTCCAAAAGTGGATGAACTAACATTTCCTATAACATAATTTGCCAACTTTTATACTCGATGCTCCGTCCGATGAAGGCAAGCATGCCATATGCTTTCTTCACCACCTTTTCCACCTGTGCTGCCGCTTTCAAGGACCTGTGGACATGTACTCCCAGATCTCTCTGTGCGTCTATGCTCCTGAGATTCTGTCATTTATTTTATAGCTCCCACCTGAATTGGATCTACCAAAATGTATCACCTCGCATTTGTCCACATTAACTTCCATCTGCCACTTCTCTGTCCAATTTTCCAGCCTATCGATATCCTGCTGTATTCTCTGACAATCTTCATCACTATCTGCAACTCCAACAATCTTAGTACCATCTGCAAACTTGCTAATCAGGCCACCTACATTTTCTTCCAAGTCATTTATATATATTACAAGCAGCACTGATCCCCGTGGAACACTCTAGTTACGGACCTCCATTCAGAAAAACACCCTTCCACCACTACACTCTGTCTTCTATGGCCAAGGCAGCTCTGAATCCATCTAGCTGACCACTGTGTCAGCATACTGATCTCTAATGTCCTTTAGGGAATTTGCCATCCTTATCTGGTTTGGTCTACCTATGACTCTAGAGCAACAGCAATGTGTTGACGTTCACCTGCCCTCCAAGGGCAATTACGGATGAGTAGAAAATGTCGACCAGCCAATTACCCCCACATCCCATGAATGAATAAAAACAACTAAAAGCTTGGTTCTCCCAGAAGCCGCACTCAGTTTGTATGAGACGTGTACTGTCTATACAGATGATGTACCCACCACAGGTGGCTGTATCCAGTGATGTGCAAATGAACCCTTGTGTGGTTCATTATCTGTCTCAGCTTGCCCTGGCTCTTGAGCATGAGTCCTACAATGGGTGGGAATGGAAATTTGTCACACAGATGTATTGCAGTTGACATGGAGACGGGCACAAGCTGTGATGTGCCAGATGTGAAATTGCAGCGTGGATTTCAAGCAAGGGCTGATACCAAGAAACGAGCCAAGAACTGGGTACTAAATGTGGATAGACTATTAGCTCTTACCAAATACATTTAGTATCTATGTGGGGTTTCTTCGCTCTCCTGAGCATTCTACAAGACAAACTGGGATTGTTGCCTCGTTCTTTCAATTAGTTACTAACCCTGCCAGGATTTCTAGATTCATTATTTCCTGTCTTACATTAACCATGGGGCCTGGTTGAGGGGAATAGTCTGGATGCATTGGAGAAAAAGACTGAGAGAGAAGGCAATAGGTGGTCACGAAGGTAGATTTAGGTGAACAAAAACAGGTGAGGAGGCTTGAGTGAACCGTAACCATAGAAAAGTTACGGTGCAGAACAAGGCCATTCAGCCCATCGTGTCTGCACTGGGCTGGCCAAGAGACAGAAAAAGAGAAACCAGCCGCTTATTTTAATCCCATTTTCCGGCACCTGGTCCGGGCAGCCTGGCAGATTCCAGCATTTCAGACGCTGATCCAGGTACCTTTTGAATGAGTTGAGAGTTTCTGCCTCAACTTAGGCGGTGAATTCCAGACAGCCACCACCCTCTGGCTGAAAATGTTTCTCCTCGTGCCCACTCTAATCCTTCTACCAATCGCCTTAAACCTATGCCCCAGGTAATTGACCCCTCAGCTAGGGAAACGGGTCTTTCCTGTCTACCCTGTCAAGGCCCCCTCATAATTTTGCACACCTCAATTAGGTCACCCATTAGTTTTAAGGAAGGCGACCCTAGCCTATTCAATCTCCCCTCATAGCTTCAAGTTTCAAGCCCTGGCAACAATCTTGTCAATCTCCTCCGCACGCTCTCCAAAGCAGTTAAATCCTTCCTGTGCTGTGCTGACCAGAACTGTACTTAAAATTCCAGCTTTGATAAGAACATAAGAACATAAGATCCAACCAGCATTTTATATACTTCTGACATTACCCCTCTGTTTTTGTATTCAATACCTTGTCCAATAAAGGAAAGCATTCCCTATGCTTTCTTAACCTCCTTGTCCAGTTGTCCTGCCATCTTCAAGGACCTGTGGACATGCACTCCAAAGCCTCTCACTTCCTCAACTCCTCTCAGTACCTTCCTGTTTAATGATTCTTTCCCCGCTTTGTTTGCCCTCTCCAAATGCGTTACCTCACACTTTTCCAGAGTGAATTCCATTTGCCAATTTTCCACCCACTCAATCAAACCATTGACATCATTCTGGATTTGACAGCGATCCTCTTCATTATCAATTACGTGGCCAATTCTTGTGTCACCTGCAAACTTCCGAATTGTGCCTCCCACTTTTAAGTCTGAATCATTAATATATACAACAAACAGCAAGGGCGCCAATGCTGAACTCTGTGGAACACCACATTTTCCATTCGCAGAAACATCCGCCAACATTAGCCTTTGCTTCCTGCCAGTAAGCCAATTCTTTTAAGTTTATTTATTAGTGTCACAAGTAGGCTTACATTAACACTGCATTGAAGTTACGGTGAAAGCCCCCTAGTTGGAACACTCCGCTGCTTGTTCGGGTACACTGAGGGAGAATTTAGCATGGCCAAGGTACCTAACCAGCACGTCGTTCGGACTATGGGAGGAAACTGGGGCACCCGGAGGAAATGCATGCAGAGACGGAGAGACTCTGCACAGTGACCCAAGCCAGAAATCAAACGCGTTTCCCTGGTGCTGTGAGGCAGCAATGTTAACAACTGTGTCACTGTGCCGTTGGTTTCTGGATCCAACCTGCCATTCTCCCCCGCACCCCTGAGATCTCACCTTTCTGACCGGTGTGCCATGTGGGTCCTTGTTAAATACCTTACTGAAATCCATGTAGACAACATCCACTGCACTACCCTCATCAAATCTCCTTGTTACTTCCTCAAATATTATTACGTTATTAAGACATGATCTTCTCCTAACAAATCCATACTGACTATCCCTGAACAAGCCATGCATTACTACAAGACAATTCTCTCAGAATTGTTTCCAATAATTTGTCTGCCACCTTGGGAATTTTCACAGTAACTTCAATGCAGTGTTAATGTATGCTTACTTGTGACACTAATAAATAAGCTGGTTTAAAACTTGTTGAACTGTCAGCTGCGTGAGAACATACTTGATGGACTGAATGGCCTCCTTCTGCGCTGTAATGACTTCAATCGTAGGGCCTTCCTTTTCTGTGTAAGCCATGGAGGGAACCCTGACCTTCACTCTGTAATGAAAACCATTCTGCCTGGAATGTCTATGGAGATTCTTTGCAAGTTAGTCCATAGTTCCCTGTAAGCCATTCCCAAATACCCACTGCAACTATGATTGGAGATACAGAATTCCAGCTAGAAATTTTATACCTAATTTGTTAACAGAGGGAGGGGGGTAACCTCTTGTTTCTCGTGCAGCTGAACATGATGTTTTTCGTGATAAGCTTTACATTGATTTTTTTTTCATGTAATATAACATGACATACAAGAAAAGTAATGCAAATACAATCGGCCCTGTCCTAACAGCAGGTAACTGTCTCCTTATTTCTCAGGTTGTCCTCTGTGCTTCTAATCCTTCATTCAGAATTCATTCAATAAGATTTGAACCTTATGTAATAGCTAGAAATAACCAGCTTAACCCTGAAATAATCCACTTCCTTTTTACATTACGGGCAGACTCACTGATGCAAAGTTTGAAGTGGTTTTGGCATACTGCAGCAGCACACAACACAGCAAAGACTGATAACTCATTACTCCAGGTTTATGCTTGCAGAGAGCAGCGTATGGTCTTGATTTTAAATTATTTTTGAGGTGCCCGTTATAATTTTCATTGTTCCAGTTAAGTCACTCCATGGTATCGTCCCTCCCTATCTCTGAGGCCTTCAATCCTACAACCCCCTGAGATCTTGGCACTGCTCCAATTCCGGCCACTTGTGCACACATTGTTTACACATTCCATTATTGGTTGCCGCGTTTTCAGCTGCCCAAGTCTTAAGGTTTGGAAATAATCCTAAACCTCCCAACCCCTCCCTTCCCTTGAGGTTCTTCTTAAAACCTATGGCCGGAATTCTTCCACCAATTGTAATGGGTGGGTTGCGGGCAACGTGAAGGTCCATTGACATTCCGGCAGAAATTTCCAGCTTTTAGGCCAGCAAGGCTGGAGAATTCCACCTCATGTTTTTGACTTGGCTTTTTTGTTTAAAGTTTATTTATTAGCGTCACAAGTAGACTTACATTAACACTGCAATGAAGTTACTGTGAAAATCCCCTAGTCGCCACACTCCGGCACCTGTCCGGGTGCAGTGAGGGAGAATTTAGCATGGCCAATGCACCTAACCAGCACGTCTTTTGGACTGTGGGAGGAAACCGGAGCATCAGGAGGAAACCCATGTAGACGCAGGGAGAATGTGCGGACTCTGCACAGACAGTGGCCCGAGCTGGGAATCAAACCCGGGTCCCTAGTGCTGTGAGGCAGCAGTACTAACCATGCTGCCCATTCATCATGACCACTTTCACTCATTGCAGACCAGGAATACCACACTACTCCTCCACACTGGAGAAACTGGCAGACATGAGCAATCACAGCCTGGGATATATGAGGGTGCCTCCAGCATTGCCATTCACTCACCTGCCCCTGTGAAGAAGGTAAAATTGGGCTGCTCATTCCCACCGGTCTGCCCATGCCAATGTTCTACTATCAGTGTCAATGGGTTTGATAGGACGGCTAATTGATTAACCTATTGAATAAGGCAGGTGGACTGCTGATTTCAGCATTCACATTGCTGCCCAAGAACAAGACAAGTATAATCTAACAGAAAGCTTCATAATGAGCACAAGAGGTTTTCCTATGAGGACAATTAATAGGCCTATGTATAAGATGGCTGCCACCTACGTAATCGGACATACCTTCTCATGCGGCGCCAGACATGGTTTGGAAATAGGATCAAATGATGAATTCTTACCATTAAAACAGATTCGCTTCTTACCTCAGTCCATCACTCCAAACTGGTCACAGAATACAGGGTGAGAATAGAGATCTGGCTGAGGAATCCGATTCACTCCACCTCCCCGCTGCCCTCTGATCCCCCCATCAACCCCCTGCTCCCGACACCATCATTATTGAGTTTTGCACACTATTGTATTTGCTGCATCTAATGCTGTCTACTCTACATTGAAGAAACCAAACCCAGACTGGGTGAACGCGTTGTCTTGTTCTATCTGCAGGCATGACCCAGACCTGCCTGTCGCTTGCCAATTCAACACACCACACTATCTGCTATCCACATGTCTGTCCTTGGCCTGTTGCAATGTCCCAGTGAAGCCCAACCTAAACTGGAGGAACACCACTTCAACTTCTGATTGGGCCCTTTATATTGCGTTCAACAACTTTAAAACATGAACTCTCCCCTCCACCTCCACTCCATCCCCATTTATTTCATTTTGTTTAATTTCTTTTTATTTTATTAAGCCATTACTAGCTCATATTTTAAATTTTAATTTCTTCCATCATTCCATTTGCCCACTTCTAAATGTCACTTTCCATCCTCGAAGCACCAGGGACCCGGGTTCGATTCCCGGTTTGGATTACTGTCTGTGTGGTGTTTGCACGTTTTCTCAGTGTCTACGCGAGTTTCCTCTGGGTGCTCCGGTTTCTTCCCACGCTCTGAAAATATGTGGGTTAGGTGGATTGGCCATGCTAAATTGCCTCTTCATGCCAAAGGGACTAGTAGGGTAATTATATAGGTTTACCCCATAGGGCCTGGGTGGGATTGTCAGTGCAGGCTCAATGGATTGAATGGTCTCCTTCTGCACTGTTGGGATTCTAAGAATCTACTCTATGATTCTATGTTGGATGCTGTTAGCACCATTCCCAGCCTTTCTCACCACCACTTGCATTCCCTTTGTCGTTTTGTCTCTGACATCTTGGTGAATTACCCAAGCCCTCCCTTCACCCTTACAGTATAAATCTCATCCTATTTTCTTTGTCTTTATCTCTAACAAAGGGTCACCCAGACTTGAAACATTGGCCCTGTTCTCTCTCCACAGATGCTGTCAGAACTGCTGAGATTTTCCAGCGTTTTCTGTTGGTGTGAGACCACAGCCATCCTTCCTACAGAGGGCACTATTGTATAGCTAATAAAGAAATGCTTTTGCACAGTTCCTTCTCTGTCCAATTATGAAATACATTTTTCAGCAGTTGCTGTTATCTTGCCAGGCAACATTGGCTGAATTAAAAGCTCTCCTTTTCTCTTCAGTTAACCTCTCAAGGGCAATTAGAGATGGACAGTAAATGCTGGCTGAGTCAGTGACGCCCACATCCCATGAAAGAATGGATGTTATGAAGGCGACATTTTTTTGAAAAGATCCACCTCCGGCAACAATCTGAAAACATGGTGTTTGTCTTCGCATGTAGGCTGGTGCCTCCAAACACTACCTCACCATCGCTGCTCTCAGCTTTCCCTCTGTCCTCAAATAATCAGGCCACTTAATCTACACCCAATAATGGATGGGTATAAATTTCCACGCACTAAATATTGGGAAGATTGAAGCCATTATCTTACCAACAGCCAATGGCAAGTCTCCTCCAACACCAGATACCTTCTGCGGGGGGCCAGAGGGTGGGGCGTGGTTACTGAAAATCCTGGCCCATGTTTCCTGAACCTTGCCTCCAAGGAGCCCTTACTGTCAGCCTATATCTCACAAAGCCTCTTCTGCACTGTATGGTTCTATGATTCTATGAATAGAGCCCATTTTGCTGATGTTAGCCAGGAGGTGAGGCAATGACCTCGTGGTATTATTGCTAGGCTATTAATCCAGGAAAGTCAGCTAATGTTTTGGGGATCTGGGTTTGAAACCCAACATGGCAGATGATGGAATTTGAATTCAATAAAAAAAAGTCTGGAATTAAGACTTCACAGCTGACCATTGTCGATTGTTGGAAAAACTCATCTGGTTCACTAATGTCCTTTAGGGAAGGAAATCTGCTGTCCTTCCTTGGTCTGGCCTACATGTGACTCCAGAGCCACAGCATTGTGGTTGACTCTCAACTGCCCTCAGGCAACTAGAGATGGGCAATAAATCCAGCGATGCCCATGTCCCACGGATGAATAAAAAGAATTATCATTTGGTCATTCTGCCTGAGCTGGCTGCTGGGGATATATGAGTTAGTGATATGATGCATGAACATTAGGAGAGACCTCATCTAGAGTGAGAGCACAGCCAGAGTGAGGGCAAGACTGTCAGAATTTGGAGCTGAGTGACAATTGAATTGAATTGGTAAATCCTTCTTTCTTTGTAAATTCAGCAACCTAGATTAAATGTCAATCTGGAGCTGACCCAGAAAAATAAAAAACATAGGGATAAAGGGATTAGGATTTTTCTTTATTTGTTAGAGTCACAGGTGGGCTTACATTCACACTGCAATGAAGTTACTGTGAAAATCACCGAGTCGCCACACTCTGGCACTTGTTCAAGTACACTGAGGAAGAATTTAGCATGGCCATTGCACCTAACCAGCACATCTTTCAGAAATTGGAGCACCCAGAGGAAACCCACTCAGACATGGGGAGAACGTGCAGCAACTATAGAGACAGTGACCCAAGCCGGGAATCGAACACGGGTCCCTGACATTGTGAGGCAGCAGTGTTAACCACTGTGCCACTGTGCCGCACCCCCTTGAAGTTGATGATCAATCATGAGTAAAATGAATGGCGGAGTTGGCTGGAAGGGCCAAATGGTCAACTCCAGGTTCTTTCTATGTTTGAATGTTTGTATGTTTCATATGTTTCTGTGTTTGAATTCCAGACATTCCTGATCTTCAGTTTTGGGCATTGTACCCTTCCTTGCTGGCGTTTTTGACACTAAAGAAGCAGATTAGTGGATAAATTCAGAAAGATGTAATTTTTGCACATGTATAAATTAGGAGTGCCGTTGGAATGCTACACTGTTCCAGGCGTTGCCCCTCAGATGGGACATTAAACTGAGACCCTGTCTGCACTCCTAGCTGCACGTAAAGGATCTGTGGCACCATTCACCAGGAGTCCCAGTCATTTTTCATCGCACCCTCCCTCAACTACCGTCAATAGAACAATCTCATCGAGCCATTACTCACTGCTGTTTGTGGGAGCTTGTGGCACACAAATTGGCTGCAGTGTTTCCCAACATTATAACAACTACCTGTCAAAATTACACAATTAATGGTAAAGCAATTTGGAGCTCTCTGAGTTTGGGGAAGCCCGCAGATAAATGTTGGATCTCTTTTTTAGGTACTAAATTTGTGCAGGCATATGGTATAGAACCTCCGAATCCCTATAATGCAGATTGAGGCCATTCAGCCCATTGAACCTGCATCCTATCCCCATAACCCCACGTATTTACTCTGCTAATCCCCCTGACGTTAATAGACAATTTAACATAGCCGATTAAATTAAGCTGCACAGCTTTGAATATGTTTAGGTGAAGGAAGACCTGTTGTCTAAGTCTTGTACCTTCAAATCCCACTCCAGGGCCAGGTCCTTCCAGTCAAAGGCAGGTCAAGCCTCCTGACAAACAATGTTGGGAGGCCTTTTTGCATGCAATAGAGTACCACACTTGCTCATTAAAAGCCAGGTCACCCAAATCCCCTTTTAAACTATGTAGCCGACCAGCAAGAAATTGAAACACTCAGTTCTATGACTGCAGATAAGCGAGGCTGATTTCTTTATTGAAACATAGAAAATAGAAACAGGAGTGGGCCATTCGGTCCTTCAAGCCTGCTCCACCTTTCATTTTGATCATGGCTGATCATCACATTTAATATCCCAATCCCCACTTCCCTCCATATCCCTTGATCCCTTTATCCCAAGAGATATATCTAATTCCTTCATGAAATCAGTCAATGTTTTCACCTCAACTACTTTCTGTGGTAATGAATTCTACATATTCACCAACCTCTGGGTGAAGAAATTTCTCCTCACCTCAGTTCTAAAAGGTAAGATGTCCCCCTGAATGACTCACCTGATGAAGGAGCAGTGCTCCGAAGGCTCGTGATTCCAAACAAACCTGCTGGACTCCAACTCGGTGTTGTGAGACTTCTCACCGTACCCACCCAGTCCAATGCTGGCATCTCCACAACAGTTCTAAAACATTTACCCCTTATCCTCAAACCATGATTAATGATGAGTTGTGTTTTCATTGTCCTATTTTACAGTCTTAGAGGTTTACAGCATGCAAACAGGCCCTTCAACCCAACTTGTCCAAGCCGTCCTTTTCTTTTTAAACTCCTAAGCGAGCACCAGTTGCCCGCATTTGGCCCATATCCCTCTATACCCATCGTACCCACATAACTGTCTAAATACTTTTTAAAAGACAAAATTGTACCTGCCTCTACTACTACCTCTGGCAGCTTGTTCCAGACACTCACCACCCTCTGTGTGAAAAAATTGATCCTCTGGACCCTTTTGTATCTCTCCCCTCTCACCTTAAACCTATGCCCTCTAGTTTTAGACTCCCCTACCTTTGAGAAAAGATGTTGACTATCTAGCTGATCTATGCCCCTCGTTATTTTGTAGACCTCTATCAGATCACCCATAAGCTTCCTATGCTCCAGAGAAAGAAGTCCCTGTCTATCCAGCTTCTCCTCCTAACTCAAACCATCACGTCCCACGAGCACCCTAGTAAATCTTTTCTGCATTATTCTTAGTTTAATAATATCCTTTCTATAATAGGGTGACCAGAACTGTACACAGTATTCCTGTTTCTGAAGTGTTGGTGAATGCCAGCCTACAGAGTGGCAGTGCAGAGTGCATGGGAAATTACCAAAGAATGGGTGAAGGATGAGTCAGGGATGTGGGAGCAGTGGCCAGCAAAAGGTTAAAGGAATAGTGTCGGCTGCCTGGATACCCTTTAACAATTCTGCCTGGACCTTCGACCCCCACAATGTAATGGGGGAGGAGGGGTGGGGTGGAAACAGGGTGTGGTGGGGGAGTGGTGACTTCCAGTCTGCCCCTCTGCGAGAAATGGTGAGGTCCTTGCAGATGCATTTTTAGTGAGCTGACCAAAGCAAGATCATGTGGACAGCCATTCCGTCCACATTGGAAAGCACTCTGGTATGGAAGGGCTGTCTTACGAGGAAAGATTGAATGAACTTGGGCTGTTTTCCCTTGAGAGACGTCGGCTGAGGGGGGATCTAATGGAGGTTTATAAGATTATGAAGGGGATAGATAGAGTAAATGGTGGTAAGCTTTTTCTGCTATTAGAAATGGGTAGAACGAAGGGTCACGGGCTTAGGGTGAGGGGGGCTAGGTGTAAGACAAATATTAGAGGGCAGTTTTTCACGCAAAGGGTAGTGGGGGTGTGGAATGCACTGCCGAGTAAGGTGGTGGAAGCAGGCACGCTAGGGTTGTTTAAGAGTCACTTAGACAGCCACATGAGCGGGCTACATATAGGGGGATATAGTAGGCCTTACTAAACATTGTAGGCTTGGGAATACGTTTTGCCTCAGGGATGTTAGTCTTTGCCTGTTTAATAATGAATTTTTTTGTCTCCACAGGCATTTAAGTCCAGCAAGGGGCATGCATGCGGCAGGTTGTAGTGGGCTGCTCTTGGACGTTGCTTCGGGAGTTGCCTATTGCTTCATGTCGTTAGTGTGCTTAAACTGGACCATCTCGAGGGCAACATGACAGCTCAGAGACTATCTCTGTTACTGTGCGGACACATGGATTTGGGCCTGTGTCTGTGGGAGTTTGCACGTTCTCCCCGTGGTTGCGTGGGTTTCCTCCGGGTGCTCCGGTTTCCTCCCACATCCCCAAAGATGTGCTTTTAGGCTGATTGATTGGGTACTAAATTGTCCCTAAATTGGACCTCCCTGATCCTCGCACATTAGGCGTAGACTAAAATCATGAATAGGTCACTGAGACAGTGGGACGGCGGCGCGGGCTCGTTGGGCCGAAGGGCCTGTTTCCCATGCTGTGTTGTTCTTTGTTCTTTGTTCACTCCCCACCCGCCACTGAACCGAGACTCCAAACTGGAGGATTCTGGTCCAGGAACCTGAACACAAAAAGTAGGACTGACGCTGCAGTGCACTGAGGGAGTACTGTTTTGTTGGAGGTGCCAATTTGTGGCGGCAGGGATATATTAAACTAAACCTCTTTTTTTATAGTACGAGACTGGACTGCAATGTAGGTTTTTTTTTCACCAAGTTGGCAAGTTTTTTTTTATTCATTCATGGGCCGTGGGTGTCGCTGGCTGGCCAGAATTTGTTGCTCATCCCTCGTTACCCGGGTGCAGTTAAGAGTCAACCGCATTGTTGTGGTTCTGGAGTCGCATGTAGGCCAGGCTGAGTAAAATGGCAAATTTCCTTCCCTAAAGGACATTAGTGAGTTAGATGGATTTTTCCAGCAATGGACAATGGTTCTATGGCCATCAGTAGATTCATAATTCCAGATACTTTTTATTGAATTCCATTACCTGCTGTGGTGGGATTCGAACCCAGGGCCCCAGAGCATTAGCTGAGTTCCTGGATTAACTATCTAGTGATTGTACCACTAGGCCATTGCCTCCCCTACTTACCTCTGTGTTCATCCCTATTCAGTGCATTAAGGGGTTTGTTCATGTAGCCGGAGTAACCTCTCACATTCAAAAGAAAAGCTAACCCCTCGGGATTTGAAAAGGGTGTGGATAGTTTAGTGTTTAGGACTCGATGCCACACGCATTCCATAGGCTTTTTATTGGTCATGGAGTAAAAGGGAAAGTAGGCACTTGGATAAGAAATTGGGTGTGATAGCAAACAAACAGTAGGGAGTAACGAATTAAAGGAAAGTACTGCGGATGCTAGAATATGAAACAAAAACAGAAAACGTTGGAAAACCTCAGCAGGGCTGACAGCATCTATTGGGGGGAGGATAGAGCCAACATTTGGAGTCAGGATGACCCTTCATCAGAGCTAGCAAAGGATCTGACTAAAGGTCTTCCAGACTCAATATGATGGCTATGATCTCTCTCTAATGATTAATGGATGGTTTTCATATTGGAGGAAGGTTTACAAAGAACAAAGAACTACACAGCACAGGAAACAGGTCCTTCGGCCCAACAAGCCCACGCCGCCATTTTAACGTTCAGTGAGCGCCTCATTCCAATCCTTCTTCTACCTTTGACTTTTGCCTACACCTCTTGGACTCCACAATAGAGGTGTACAAATTTAGAGAATTATATATGTGTACCTGATTAAGGGAGGTCTAATTTAGGGACAATTTAGGGACAATTTGTTTGTAGTTTGTAATGGATTTCCCCAGAGGTCAGTGTTAGGAGACCATTTCTCCTCCTGACCTATTAATGAGTGTGGTGTTCTGGGCATGATTTCAAAATTTGCAGATAATACAAAGATCGGAAACATTGCCAATTGTGGCGAGGGTAATCTTGGATATAGACATATTGGTGATCTGGACTGACAAGTGACAAGAGGAAGAAGGTGCTGAAGTGGAAGATGATGCATTTGGACATGCAGTGAAGCATCCAGCTGAGGAGCAGGTTGATGTTGAAAAGAGGCGAAAGTCAGAAAATGGAGAATCAACAGAACCCAAGGCAGAAGTTAAAGCATTTCTTTTGAAATTTTATTACTTGGATCACTTTAGCAGGAAGAATATAGATAAAACAAAGGGAGAATCTCTGAAAGATGCACAGGAATAAAAGGACTTTGCTTTATATTTATATAAGCCACTGAACATGGCAGGGCAAGTTGAGAGAATAGTTCATAAAATATAAAGGGTGGGATTTTATGGTCTCGCTTAAGAAATTCTGCCCTAGGTCAACAGACATTTCTGTTGTCAGCTGCTCCAAGGGTGGACAATGGAAATGTCCGTTGACTGGAAAATTCTGGTGAAAGACTGGATTTCCCATTCCACCCTACATGGGAATCATGGTAGGCAGGACATGGACCATGCAAAGGTCCGTGGACCTCAGGTGCGATTTTCCGACCTTGGAGCGAGGGCAGCCAGAGAATCCTGTCCAACGTATCTCAGGCTTTATTAATAGGGGCATTGAGAACCAGGATAAACAGGTCTTGTTGAACTTGCACAAGGCAAGTTCTCACCGCCATACCTGTGAAATGGTGTGAAGGTATTGGAGAGCATACAGAGGACGTTCACAGGAACTATAACAATGAGGATAGTTTGGAGAAGTTGGGACTGTTTTTCTTGGAGAAAAGAAGATTTAGAGGCAGCTTGACAGAGGTATTCAAGATCCTGAGCTGTCTGGGTAGATAAATAGTAAGAAACTTTTCCATGAGATCATAAGACATAGGAGCTGAATTAGGCTACTTGACCCATCGAGTCTGCTCTGCTAGTTAATCACGGCTGATATTTTTCTCATCCCTATTCTCCCGCCTTTTCCCCATAATCTCTGATTCCCTCTCAAGAAAGCCTCAGGAAAGAGAGGGCACAGGTTCAAAATAATTGGCAAAAAGAGGAAAAGTGATATGAGGAAAAATGATTTCACATGGAAGATGGTTGGAGTCTTGGACAAACTTCCTGAGAGGGTGGTGAAGGCAGATTTGATTTAGGGGGAGGTGACGGTCTAGTGGTATTATGGAATTATTATGGTATTATGTTCTGGGTACCTGGACTCAAATCCTGCCATGGCAGATGGTGGAATTTGAATTCGACTGAAATATCTGGAATTAAGAATCTACTGATGGCCATGAAACCATTGTCAATTGTCAGAAAACCCATCTGGCTCACTAATGTCCTTTAGGGAAGGAAATCTGCCATCCTTACCTGGTCTGGCCTACATGTGACTCCAGATCCAATGCAATGTGGTTGACTCTGAACTGCCCTCTGAAATGGCCCAGCAAAGCCACTCAATTTGAGGGCATATAGGGATAAGCAATAAATGCTGGCCAGCCAACAAAGGCCACGTCCCATGAATTAATAAAAAAAAGTATTGGAATTGGATTGATTTCTGAAAAGGAAGAATGTGTAAGGTTACAGGGATAAGGCAGACAATTGGGACTGGGTAGAATGCTCCCACCAGGCTTTGACAAAGGGTCATCTGGACTCGAAACTTCAGTTCTTTTCTCTCCTTACAAATGCTGCCAGACATGACCCTTAAACACATCAATGGGGACGAAGTAGAAAGGGTCGAGATCTTCAGGTTTTTAGATGTCCAGATCACCAACTACTGTCCTAGTTCCCCCATGCCGATACTATAGTTAAGAAAGCCCACCTCTACTTTCTCAGAAGACTAAGGAAATTTGGCATGTCAGCTGCGACTCTCACCAACTTTTAGAGGTGCACCATAGGAAGCATTCTTTCTGGTTGTATCACTGCTTGGTATGGCTCCTGTTCTGCCCAAGATTGCAAGAAACTACAAAAGTTCTTGAATGTAGCCCAATCCATCACGCAAACCAGCCTCCCATCCTTTGACACAGTCTACACTTCCCGCTGCCTCAGCAAGGCAGCCAGCATAATTAAGGACCCCACATGACCCGGACGTTCTCTCTTCCACTTTCTCCCATCGGGAAAAAGATACAAAAGCCTGAGGTCATGTACCAAACGACTCAAGAACAACTTCTTCCCTGCTGCTGTCAGACTTTTGAAACCTAACATTAAGTTGTAACAGTCAGAACAGACATAGCTAGGACTACTACACTGCTTTCTGCACTCTCTCTTTTCCTTCTCTATGAATGGTATGCTTTGTCTGTACAGCACTCAAGAAACAATACTTCTCACTGTATGTTAATACATGTGACAATAATAAATCAAATCAAATTTTCCAGCATTTTCTCTTTTGGTTTCGGATTCCAGCATCCACAGTAATTCGCTTTTATTTGGTAGAACTCTTTTTCAGGCTCAATTGGCCGAATAGCCAGAAGGCCCTCCTTCTGCCCTGTAAAGATTCGGCAACTCTCTTTTGAATTTGTTCTGCCTTACTGGGCTTGCTTAGTGCAGAAGCTGAGGTCGGATAACTGGCTGACGATCAAGGGAAAAGAAAAACAGCCCTTGAACACAGAGGGAGTTGCGTGCCAATTTTTAAATCTCTTCAATGTGCACTGTCACAAGCCCTCATTCTGTTATATAGTGTCATGTAAATGCCTGTAGCTATTGGAATTAATTTGGAGTTAAGGTTGATTCCCAACAGGAAAATTAATTATTCAGAGAATTCGGTTGGAAATGTCTACAAGGAATTTCTGGAAATTAACATGCGCTTCCCAAAAATAGCAAGTTTAATTTTATCAGTGTTTGTGACAGAGTGGAAACTAATGTTATCAAAGCTATAATCTCTTGACTGAACATTCATTAAGGCCATACTAAAATTGCAATACATAATAAATGTGTCTAATGATATAGAAATTACTACTGTTGATGTTATTGTATGAACATTTCACTTGCTCACATTCCTACTATTTCATTCGGGGCCAATAGACCCGTTTAATTAAATGGGTTAATACCCTTGTCTCATGTGAGACATTAACCGAGGCCCCATCTGCTCTTTCAAGTCGAAGATCACAGAGCACAAGTTCAAAGGAGGCTAGAGGCATTATCCCCAGTGTTCTGGCTCATACTTATCCATTTGCAAATACCCACAAAGTAAGGACTTCAGATTATCTGGTCATTTTCACAGTATTGTCTGTGGGATCTTGCTGTGCGCACATTAGCTTATTTATTAGTCACAAGTAAGGCTTACATTAACAGTGCAAAGAAGTTACTGTGAAATTCCCCTCGTCGCCACACTCTGGCACCTGTTTGGGTCAATGCACCTAACCAGCACGTCTTTCAGGCTGTGGGAGGAAACTGGAGCACCCCAAGGAAACCCACGCGGAG
Source organism: Carcharhinus amblyrhynchos (assembly GCF_965287045.1). Taxonomy (NCBI): domain Eukaryota; kingdom Metazoa; phylum Chordata; class Chondrichthyes; order Carcharhiniformes; family Carcharhinidae; genus Carcharhinus; species Carcharhinus amblyrhynchos. Next base: position 17,578,620 of record NC_137324.1, read on the forward strand.
ATGGGAAGAGCGTGCCAACTCAGCACAGACAGTGACCCAAGCCGGGATTCGAACCCAGATCTCTGGCACTGTGAGGCAGCAGTGCTAACCACTGTGCCCTTGTGCCGCTGTTGTGTTTCCTGCGGTCCCACAGTGAGCGCACACGAGAAAAACCCGACCCAATTCTCACCTTTGAAATATCCTTTTGGGTTGTGAGGGGGGGGTTCGACCGGGTCAGTCACTGCTGGTTGGGGAGGTGGCATGGAAGGCGGCTCAGGGATTGGGGGGGGTGGTTGCTGACCCATGGTGATGGCTGAGGAACAACAACCCCTCCCCAGCCTCTCCAATCGCCACCCCTGTACTCAATTCACCCATCCACCCCAAGCTCAATCCATGCACCCCACAGCCCAACCCACAGACCCAACCCCCCTGACCCCACCCACTGGCTCCAATACTAGGCCTTCCAGCAACGTAGTCCACAGATCAAGCTAAATCTACCCCCCCCCCCCAACTACCCCAGCTTTGACACATTTTTTTGCCCACCCCATCCCCTCCTGCACTACCTTGGTGCAATTCATGGAAAAGGATAGAGAGAGGGAGAGATGGAAGAGTGAAGGAGAGAGAGAGGGAGAGAGGGGCGAAGAGAGGAGGAGGAGAGAGAGAGAAAGGGGAGAATAGGGAAAGGGAGAGAGAGAGAGGGAGGAGGAAGGGGAGGGCAAGGGAGAGGCACAATTTAAAAGGAAAGTGAACAAATAGTTGAGCTGAGTTTAGCATTGCTATGGATGTGACACTGATGTGCTACTCAGGGTTTATTTGGTGTAAATCTAGGCTGTATTTTAAGTGTACCCATTGTTTTTTCAACAGTAAGATGTACAGAATAGGGTGCGTGCCCACTGTACTAACATCCCACTCATCCCTAAGCTTACCTCCATAGTATGGGGCGAGGGGTGGGAGGGCATGTGCCGGAATTGGCACCTTGTCTCCTGCCCATATTTAAATAGGTAATCAAGGGTCATTAGGCTTGTTACCAAGCCAGTTGGCCCCAACAGTATACTGCCCATGCCATGAAACATTTGGTAGGGCAGTCAGATGGGAGAGGTCAGCCTTATTTTTAAAAATAATTTTTTGAAAGAGCAGGGAGAAAGGTGGAGGGGGGGGGTGGAAATTTTATCATCAGGGGCTGTCCTTTGCTCATTGGGGAGCAGACCCTCTAGCATGGAAACACCTCCCCACTTTCATCTTACCTGCCACAGCCTTGAATCTATGTCCTCATGGACTCTGCACCTCCTCTCTTCCTGACCTGCCCAAGACCTCCCTACCAGGAGGGTGGGCCAACTTGGGGTTGCAGGGATCCATGGGCACTCTTGTAATCCTGGCAGCATCCACTAACATGTCCTTGGCTGAGGCTGATGGAGCTGCTGGCCAGTCCAATTGGCTAACAGATCTAGGGGATCCTGTGAGAGACCAAAGTCCCACTCAGCCTTTGTTTAGCCCACCTACATGTTGTCATGGCAGTGGGATAGGTCACAAAACACCTGCCCATCCCCATTTTATTCAGCATTTAGTTTTGCTTTGATTTAATTTATTATAGTCACATGTATTAGCACACAGTGAAAAGTATTGTTTCTTACACACTATAAAGGCATAACATAGTGTTCGTAGAAGGAAAGGAGAGGGTGCAGAATGTAGTGTTACAGTCATAGCTAGATTGGAGAACGATCAACTTGATATAAGGTAGGTCCATTCAAAAGTCTGACAGCCATGGGGAAGAAGCTGTCCTTAAGTCAGTTGGGATGTGACCTCAGACTTTTGTATCTTTACCCAATGGAAGAAGGTGGAAGAGAATATATCTGGGGTGCATGGAGTCCTGGATTATGCTGGCTGTTTTTCTGAGGCAGTGAGAAATATAGACATAGTCAATGGATGAGAGGTTGGTGTGCATGATGGACTGGGCTCGGGTATAGAGGGGAGATGGAAAGGAGAAGGTGCAAAATATAATGTTGCAGCTACAGATTGGGTGAAGAGAAAGATTATCTTAATACAAGGTAAGTCCATTTAAAAGTTAATGGCAGCAGGAAAGAAGCTGTTCTCGAATTGGTTGACAGTATACAACTAGAATTTGTACAACATTTATGTTATATTCAGTGATCTATTGATTTTGTAAGTTATTCCAACTCGGAATCCATAGTGCTGCACACACATGGTACGGTACTTCAAGCCAACTAGTTTTCCCATGAAAGAAATGTCTGAAGGGACCCAACTTGAGCTTTAACATTTATTCCGATGGGAACTGATTTTCAGGAATGCAACTTGTCATGAGGACTGACTGTCATTGCACTGTCACATCACTGGTGGTGCTATAGTGCCACTATTGGCTGGAGGATGTAATTCGAGTCTGACCAGTTTCCAATCAATCAAGTTGCCTTGATGGGTCTGATCATAGGAAAGTAGAACAATAGAAACTGACAGGTATATGCCTAAACAGAAACTTCTTTAACATAATACGCAGATGTGCGTCTGAAACAAGGTTGAACGAGAGCAAGCAGCATTTTCTGAGAGGAATTGTCACATTATTCCAGCTGAGAATGGTTCCGAATAAATTTACATTCACTTATTTATTATTTACAAATTTATTTATTTAAGCGGGCCATGCTCACTTCTTAAAACCTTGTTTGTTTGAGCAGAACATTTCACTATAAAGCACTGTCAGCAAAATATTCAAGGAAGAAGGGATGAATCAAATTGATTTAATCTGCAATGGCCTTACATGTGTGCTGTTTTCCACTCAAAAAATATCCCTAAACAGATGGGACCATTTATCCACTTGTTATACAAGGCTAACAACGCCTGTGATCAGCCTTGCTCTTAAAAAGAAAGTTAGAATGGGGATATGGGGCGGCAAGTTAGCACAATGGTTATGACTGCTGCTTCACCACGCCAGGGGACGTGGGACCGATTCCCGGCTTGGGTCACTGTCTGTGTGGAGTTTGTACATTTTCCCTGTGCCTGAGTGCGTTTCCTCCGGGTGCTCCAGTTTCCTCCCACTGTCCAAAAGACGTGCTGGTTAGGTGCATTGGCCGTGCTAAATTCTCCCTCAGGGTACCCGAACAGATGCCAGAGCGTGGCAACGAGGGGATTTTCACAATTACTTCATTGCAGTGTTACCTACTTGCGACACTCATAAATAAACTTTAATAGATGCTGTTTTGTTTTTGGTTAAAAAAATATGGTGGGAATGAATTTCTCAAGTTTGCGACGAAAATTGTCACCAAGGCTGAGATTTTTTGGGTCTCTCAGGAAATCAAAGGGATATGGGAACCGAGAAGAGAGTGGATTTGAGGCAAGCGATCAGGCATGATGATATTGAAAAATGGAGCAGCCTCAAGGGGCTACATGGTCTATTCCTGCTCTGATTTCTTATGTTCTTATGCTAATGGATGGAAACTAGTTGGAAGCATGAGGAGTCCCAGTGGGTGAAGAACTCCATGCTGGGAGCACAACTTGCAAATGTACTCTTTTGTCTTTTATAGCTGCTTCACCATGGAACAAATTAAAAGCAGAACAGCAAAATACTTATGCTGCGACTGGAATTAAAGGAAAGGAAAGCATTAAACGGCCCCTAACGATTAAATACCGAGATTATCTGAGGACGGGTGTCCTTGCTACAGACACCACAAGACCATATGACGTAGGAGCAGATTCAGGCCATTCAGTCCATCAGATCTACTCCGCCATTTAATCATGGCTGATATGTTTCTCAACCCCATTCTCCTGCCTTTTCCCCGTAACCTTCGATCCCCTTACCAATCAAGAACCTACCTATCTCCGAGTTAAGTACACTCAATGACCCAGCCTCTATACCCTTCTTTGGTGATGAATTCCACAGATTCACCACCTCCTGACTGAAAATATTCCTCCTTAACTCAGCACTAAAGGATTGTCCCTTAACCCTGAGGCTGTGCCCTCAGATCCTAGTCTCTCCTACTTATGGGAAAGGCTTTCCCACATCCACTCTATCCAGGCCTTTCAGTATGCTGTAAGTTTCAGTGAGGTTCCCCTATCCTCATCATTCTAAACTCCATTGAGTACAAACCCAGGATCCTCAGACGCTCCTTGTACGTCAAGCTTTTCAATCCCGGGAGAAAGGGAGCACAGTGAAGGTTTACCAGGCTAATTTCTGGGATGGCAGGTTTGTCATAATGGAAGAGACTATGTCCGGGGTGTATGGGTATTTGATTATGCCGGCTGCTTCTCCGAGGCTGCGGAAAGTGTCGACGGAATGAATGGATGGGAGACTGGTTAGTGTGATGGACTGGGCTTCATTCACAACCCTTACAAACCAATCACCTTTTAAAAAGCATTCTGAGATTCTTCTGATCAATGGGGAGAGAATCATAGAATCCCTACAGAGCAGAAGGACGCCATTTGGCTCATTGAATCTGCATCAATTCTCCGAAAAAGTATCCCCATAGATTTATCCCGATAATAACCTTAACATATCCATCTTCAGACATAAAGGGACAATTTAGCATGGCCAATCCACCTAACATGCACATCTTTGGACTGTGGGAGGAAACTGGAGCACCCGGAGGAAACCCACGCAGACATGAGGAGAATGTGCAAACTCCACACAGGCAGTCACCCGAGGCTGGAATTGAACCCGGGTCCCTGGTGCTAAGAGGTATCAATGCTAATCACTGCGTCACTGCATTTGGGTATGTTGCCCAAAAATACCATCCTTGGTCAATCACTTAACTGATTTATATTGACGTGGACTGGTCAAGAAAATTCAACAACTTCTTCATAAGAATCTCAGCAGGATTCTGACCATGTCTTTGACAGAAATGTGGTCACACCATAATATTGCATGACTCCTACATAGAGAAAAACACCACACAACACAACATAACACAAATAGTGTGATATTAGTGTCCCTTTAAGAAAGTTTTTTTTTAAAACATGATTTCTACATCTCACAGTTTCAGTAATGTCATTGTTGCCAACTTGACTGGAATTGTACTTTTATTGTTTATTAATGGCTTAAATGAGACTTTTTGTGTTTACCCTGGGATTACTTTTACGATCCTGCATTGTTAGTGGTGGCACGGTGGCGCGGTGGTTAGCACTGCTGCCTCACAGTGCCAGGGACCCGGGTTCAATTTCACATGCGGGTCACAGCCTGTGTGGAGTTTGGACATTCTCCACGTGTCTCCGTGAGTTTCCTCTGGGTGCACCGGTTTCCTCCCACAGTCCAAAGATGTGCAAGTTGATGAATTAGCCATACTAAATTCTCCCTCAGTCTACCTGAACGGGGACCAGAGTGTGGCGACTAAAGGATTTTCACAATAACTTCACTGCAGCATTAATGTAAGCCTACTTGTGACTAATAAATAAACTTGAAAAAAAATTGTTAGGAGAAAAGGTCATGTGTTTTTGGACAGTTTTTTTCTTTCCTGTGAGTTTAAGGTTTCAGTTTTGTGAGTTCTCGGGCTGCAGTTAAGTCTCTCTCTCTCTGCCTCCCTGTTCTATTTAGAAATTCTGCTGTCTATTTCAAGGCAACATTTTACCACGACAGATCAGCCATGATCTTATTGAATGGCGGGGCAGGCTCGAAGGGCTAGATGGCCTACTCCTGCTCCTATTTCTTATGTTCTTATGTTCTAGAAGGGAAATGCAGGCTTCGAAAAGACTTAATTCCAGTCAAGCAAGATTTTAATCTGTGATTTTCACAGATTTTTAATCTGTGTTAAGCCTGTGAAAGGGTTTTTGTCTGTGAAAGGTTTTGGTTTGTTGGAACAGCTTTAATATTTAATTAAGGGTTTATACATTATTGTGGTTGTTTCTGTTTTTTTAAATTTGTAATTGTCAAAAGATCATGATAATTTTCTTTCTATACATGTTAACTATATTCTTAAATAAACTTTGTTTGATAAAAGCCCCCAAGTGGGTCATTTGAATCATACCTGAAGTGAAACATCTCATGCCCATTGTAGTCAAATTCAAAATGCAAAACTTATGGTTTGGGTGGCTTCCATAAAGTACTTTGGTGTCTCTAACCTGGCCCATCACAACAGAGTACAAAGCAACATAATTCTCCTTCCCTCCAAGACTGACAACTAGAACCTGAGTCAGGATTGTCTCGGTATTACAGATCCGTCCCATCATTGGCAATGATTTTTTTCACCCAGTTACTTAAGTCAGGTAGACAAAGCGAAGGATTTGTTTGCAGAAAGCCGCAACTCAAAGGATTTTCTGGTGCTTAGAGAATATTTTATCGGACTGGAAGAGAGGGCTCAGCTGAAACACTGTGACTGAATTCAGCCGAGCAGACTGCTTTATATTTATTCACTAGAATTGCATTAACTAAAGCAAGTAAATAGGATTCCGTGGTTAAAGTAGCGTGACCAGGCTCACCATATCAACTCTGTCTCAGGGCTGTTATTCAGGATTCCAACCAGAAAGATTTTTTTTCTTATCCTGAATTATCCCTTTTCTTGTTTTTGTTCCATTATCCTGTGGACTTGATGTTCAGTTTTACTTCTTGTTGCTTTGTTTCCTTGGTTACTGTTAAATCGAGCAGCGTTTTTCTGAATTTGATCAGAACCCAGGAAGTCACGCGGTCAGGACCGAAAGCCCACGCCAACAGGTGGCAAGGTGCCAGGTGGGATTATTACTGACAGAAGCGGTGGCCAAATACACAGCCACTGCTAGGACCACTGTCTAATTACGGATGGCAACACGCCTCCCTGAACTGCCAGCCTAACCAGAGGTCCGCTCGGCAACCTGGCGACACCGGCTACAAAGATGGCCATGGATGGCACTTTGGGGGAAGGGAGACAACCTACTCTCCTGAAAAGCAGCAACATTTCTTTTGCTGTGCTGGTGCCAGGCAGGCCCTGCTGACCGGGGAGTGGGGGTGGAGGGACGGGGGCGAACTTTCCAGCGGTGATGTTGGAACTGCAGAGGTGCCTATTGTCAGTGGGCGTGGGGGTGGTGATGGAGATCTCCACTGGTTATGGAAATGGTCGTAGAGCATGGTGCAACATGACGGCACAGTGGTTAGTGCTGCTGCCTCACGGCGCCGGGAACCCGGGTTCAATTCCAGCTCGGGTCTGTGTGGAGTTTGCAGGTTCTCCCCGTGTCTGCATGTGTTTTCTCTGGGTGCTCCGGTTTCCTCCGACAGTCCAAAGATATGTGGGTTACGTTGATTGGCCATGCTAAATTAACCCTAGTGTCGGGGGGATCCAGTGGGGTAAATATGAGGAGTTATGGGGATAGGGCCTAGGTGACATTGTGGTTGGTGCAGACTCGATGGGCCGAATGACCTTCTTCTGCACTGTAGAGATTCTATGGAAAGCCGAAGCCCATGCCCATCCATAAACACATCGGAACGCCTCAATGACACGGGTGGTTGTATTCCATTCAGTACTTTGGCTGATGGAATCTATCAACATTGTACAATGGCTGTTAATTGGCCAGATAATTGGAACAATTGAATGGATGATCACTGCGACTTCTGGTTCCGGAATTTCTTGTGGGAGCGGGAAGGCTTTGGGCATCCTTCCCAATGCTTTCTGCTGCTATTTTTTTATTCATTCATAGGGTTTGAGTGCCACTGGCTGGGCCAGCATTTATTGTTCATTCCTTGGGCATTTAATAGTCAAACACCTTGCTGTGGATCTGGAGTCACATGTGGGCCAGACCAGTTCAGGATGGCAGATATCCCTCCCAAAAGAATGCTAGTGAGCCTTGTGAGTTTTTATGACAATTGGCAATGGTTTCATGGTCATTGTTTGACATAATCCAGATTTTTATTGAATTCAAATTTCACCATCTGCTGTGGTGGGGTTCGAACCTGGGTCCACATAGCATTACCCTGGATTACTGGCCCAGCGATAACACCACTGGGTGGCACTGTGGTTAGCACTGCTGTCTTGCAGCACCAGAGGCCTGGGTTCAATTCCTGGCTCAGACCACTCACTATGCAGAGTCTGCACATTCTCCCTGTGTGGGTGTGGCTTTCCTCCAGGTGCTCCAGTTTTCTCCCATAGTCCAAAAATATGTGGATTAGGTTGATTGGCTATGCTAAATTGGTCCTTAGTGTCAGGGGGATTAGCAGAGTAAATATGTGGGGTTACGGGGATCGGGCCTGGGTGAGATTGTTATAGGTGCAGGATCGATTGGCCGGACAGCCTCCTTCTGCGCTGTAGGGATTCTATGATTCTAAGAGCAGGTGCTGGAGTGTGACGACTAGGGGATTTTCACAGTAACTTTGTTAATGTAAACCTTCTTGTGATATCAATAAATAAACTTAAACTCCCCTTTTATGTGCACTCCCACTTCTAGCCTGTCTCCAGAGGGCTGGTAAAATTCAACATGTAGCATCATACAGTACAGAAAGAGACCATTCAGCCCGTCTCGTACTAACTCTTTGAAAGAGCTATGCAATTTGTCCCACTCGCCTGCCCTTTTCCCTTAGCCCTGCGTTACTCTTTTTCCTTTTTAAAGTATACATCCAATGCCCCTGCTCAGTTACTATTAAACCTGCTCCTGACATCATTCCGTGGATAGGTTTATGGACGAATAGGTTTAGGTTAGTGGGTCATTGATTTTCTCTTAATTGGTCGGCGCAATATCGTGGGCCGAAGGGCCTGTTCTGCGCTGTAATGTTCTATGTTCTATGTTCTATTTCAGGCAGTGCATTCCAGATCACAACAATCCACTGTGTGAAAAGAAAATCTCATCTTCCCTCAGGTTATTTTGACAATTATCTTAAATCTGTCTCTATTGGTTACCCACCCTCTGCCACTGGCAACACTTTCGCCCTGTCTACTATCAAAACCTCTCAAAATTTTGAACTCCATTATCTCTTCTGAATATTCTTTACTCCAAGGATAGCAACCCCAGCTTCTCTTGCCTCTCCATTGTATTAATGAGCTATCCCCAGGGAAGAAGCTCCCAATGTCCTGGCCAACATTCCTCTCTCAACTAGTGCTATAGACAAGACCTCAACTGAATGGACTCCTTCTGTGCTGTAAAATCCTACTCTTCAATGGGAAATTAGGGTGTTGCTGCTGGAGTATCACTAACATGCAATTCTTGCAACAAAACACAGCCAACAAGGGTAAGACTCTTAGCAGTGTAGAGGACCAGAAGGACCTTGGGGTCCGGGTCCAAAGGACTCTTAAATCAGCCTCGCAGGTAGAGGATGTGGTCAAGAAGGCATATGGTGTACTGGCCTTCATTAATTGAGGGATTGAGTTTAGGAGCCGGGAGATAATGCTGCAGCTTTATAAGACCCTAATCAGACCCCACTTGGAGTGCTGTGCGCAGTTCTGGTCGCCTCATTACAAGAAAGATGTGGAAGCTATTGAAAGGGTGCAGAGAAGATTTAGAAGGATGTTGCTTGGATTGGGTGGCATGCCTTATGAGGATAGGTTGAAGAAACTCGGTCTTTTCTCCTTGGAGAGACGAAGGATGAGAGGTGACCTGATAGAGGTGTATAAGATGTTGAGACGTATAGATCAGGTGGATTCTCAGAGGCTATTTCCCAGGGCTGAAATGGTCGCTATGAGAGGACACAGGTTTAAGGTGCTGGGGAGTAGGTACAGAGGAGATGCCAGGGGTAAGTTTTTCACCCAGAGGGTGGTGGGTGAATGGAATCAGCTGCCATTGGTGGTGGTGGAGGTGAATTCGTTAGGGTCTTTTAAGAGACTTCTGGATGAGTACATGGGATTTAATAGGATTGAGGGTTATAGGTAGGCCTAGTGGGTAGGGATATGATCAGCGCAACTTGTGGGCTGATGGGCCTGTTTGTGCTGTAGTGTTCTATTTTCTAAAACATTCAGAAAAGGTCATTATGGAAGATATGGAGATGAACTATAAGGTGAGGTTGGACAAACTGGGGTTGTTTTCTCTGGAGAGGTGGAGGCTGAGGGGAGACCTGATAGAAGTCTATAAAATTTTGAGAGGCATAGATAGGGTTGACAGTTAGAATCTTTCTTTCCAGAGTTGAAATGTCTAATACTAGGCGGCATGCACTTAAGGTGAGAGGGGGAAAGTTCAAAGGAGATGTAAGGGACAAGTTTTTTTAAACAGAGAATGGTAGGTCGCTGGAATGCACTGCTAGGGGTGGTGGTGGTGGTGCAGGCAGATACAATAGGGGTCTTTAAGGGGCTTTTAGATAAGCACATGAATATACAAGGAATAAAGGGATATGGACCAAATGCAGGCAGAAGGGATTCGTTTCATTTAGCGTCATGTTCTGCATAACATCTTGGGACAAAAGGCCTATTTCTTTGCTGTACTCTTCCATGTTCTATTTCGACAACCTGATCAGGTGCAGTAGGAATGTGCATTGTTCTTTTCCCAAGAAATTAAAGTAATCAGATTAAGGGATGGCACGATGGCACAGTGGTTAGCACTACTGCCTCACAGCTCCAGGACCTCGGGTTCAATTCTGGCCTTGGGTGACTGTCTGTGTGGGGTTTACACATTCTCCCTGTGTCTGTTTCCTCCGGGCACTCTGGTGTCCACCACAGTCCAAAGATTTGCAGTTTAGATGTATCAGCCATGCCCCTTAGTGTCCCAAGATGTGTAGGTTAGATGGAGTGGCCATGGTAAATGTATGGGGTTATGGGGATAGGGTGGGGGGAGAGGGCCTTGTTATGATACTCTGTCAGAGAGTCGGTGCAGATGCGATGGGCTGAATGGCCTCTTCCGCACTGTAGGGATTCTATGATGTTACTATGAACACTGGGGGCAGAGTAGCCCCTCAACCATGCTCCACCATTCAATTACGTAGTGGCTGTGTTAATAATTTGGTGTAACTACATGCCAATGGGGGGCATTAACTGGGGGTTCACTTGTGTACCTGTAAATAGACACAGACTAAAATTGGTTGTTAAAAATTGAGCAGGGAGCAAGACTTGCATTTCTATAACACTTTTCACAACACCTTGCAGCCAGTTTGGTGTTTTCCAAGTGGTCACAACCATAATGTGGGAAGTGTGACAGTCAGTATGCTCCCAGCAGACTTTCATCAATAGCAATGTAATAATGACCAGATGATCAGTTTTTCTGATGTAGATTGAGGGATAAGTATTGGTCAGGGCACCAGGGTGCCTTTTGGCTGAGTTCAGGCCTCAGGTTGGGCTCAGGATGGGGTGTAGTGCCTTTCTTGCCAGCGTTGGCTTTGTGAGTCTATCTTGTGGGGACTGCGATTTGGATTCAATTTGGGCTTGAGAGAAGGGAGGCAGTGACATTGTAGTATTATCATCAGAATTGAATCCAGAAACCCAGGGTAATGCTCTAGTGTCCCAGGTTCAAAACGCACTGCGGCAGACGGTGAGTTCAGTGAAAATCTGGACTAAGAATCGACTGGTGACCATTGTTGATTGTCAGAAAAATCCACCTAGTCCTTTAGGGAAGGAAATCTGCCGTCCTTACCTAGGCTGGCCTACATGTGACTCCAGAGTCACAGAAATGTGGTTGACTCTCAACTGCCCTCTGAAATGGGGGGCAATAAATGCTGGGCCAGGGAAGGCCAGATCCCATAAAATGAGAAAGAAAATGAATTTTGGAGGGAACACGGAGATGGATTCGGGTCTGCCCAGTCCACTCTGCGAAAACAAAAAGAAAAAACTCTCCCCAGCTCCTATTTGAAAGGTATAAGAACATAAGAACTAGGAGCAGGAGTGGGCCATCTGGCCCCTCGAGCCTGCTCCGCCATTCAAAAAGATCATGGCTGATCTTTCTGTGAACTCAGCTCCACTTACCCACCTGCTCACTATAACCCTTAATTCCTTTACTGTTCAAAAATTTATCTATCCTTGCCTTAAAAACATTCAATGAGGTAACCTCAACTGTTTCACTGGGCAGGGAATTCCGCAGATTCATAACCCTTTTGGTGAAGAAGTTTGTCGTCAACTCAGTCCTAAATCTGCTTCCTCTTATTTTGAGGCCTTGCCCGCTACTTCTAGTTTCACCCACCAGTGGAAACAACTTCCCTGCTTCTATCTTATCTATTCCCTTCATTATCTTATATGTTTCAATAAGATCTCCCCTCATTCTTCTGAATTCCAATGAGTATATCCCCAGTCTACTCAGTATCACTGTTTTTAAACTCCATCCCTCGAGCAATGAAGGACAAAATTCCATTTGCCTTCTTAATTACCTGCTGCACCTGCAAATCAACTCCTTGCGATTCCAGCACAATGACAGCCAGGTCCCTCTGCACAGCAACATGTTGCAATCTTTTACCATTTAAATAATAGTCCATTTTGCTGTTATTCCTACCAACATGGATGACCTTACATGTACCAACTTTGTACTCCATCTGCCAGACCCTTGCCCACTCACTTAGATTATCCATATTCCTTTGCAGACTTTCAGTGTCCTCTGACACTTTGCTCTTCCACCCATCTTAGTGTCATCTGTGAATTTTGACACACTACACTTGGTCCCCAACTCCAAATTATCTATGTAAATCGTAAACAATTGCCGTCCCAACACTGATGCCTGAGGTACACCACGAGTCACTGATCGCCAACCAGAAAACACCCATTTACCCCCACTCTTTACTTTCTGTTCGTTAACCAACCCTCTATCCATGCTAATACATTACCCATAACACTGTGCACCTTTATCTTATATAGCAGTCTTTGGTGCAGCACCTTGTCAAATGCCTTCTGGAAATCACATCCACAGGTTCCCCATTGTCCACTGCACATGTAATATTCTCAAAGAATTCCACCAAACTAGTCAAACATGACTATCCCTTCATGAACCCATGCTGCGTCTTACCAATGGGACAACTTATATCCAGATGCCTTGCTATTTCTTCCTTGATAATACATTTAAGCATTTTCCCTACTACAGAAGTTAAGTTAACCAGCCTATTGTTAACCTGCCTTTTGTCTGCCTCCTTTTTTAAACAGTGGCTTCGCATTTGCTGTCTTCCAGTCTGCAGGAACCACCCCAGTGAACTTTGGTAAATTACCGCTTGTTCATTTGCTATTTCTCCCGCCATCTCTTTTAGTACCCTGGATGCATCCCATCAGGACCAGGAGACTTATCTACCTTTAGCCCCATTAACTTGCCCAACACTATCTGTTTTGTGATTATGATAGTTTCTAGGTCCTCACCTGTCATAGCCTTCCTGTCATCAATTTTTGGCATGTTATTTGTGACTTCCACTGTGAAGACCAACACAAAAGACCTGTTCAATGCCTCAGCCATGTCCTCATTTCCAGTTATTATATCCCCCTTCTCACCCTCGAAAGGACGAATGTTTTCTTTCACCACTCTTTCTCATTTTATATATTTGTAGAAACTTTTGCTATCTGTTTTCATATTACTCTCATGATCCATCTTACCTTTCTTTATCGCTTTTTTCATGGCTTTCTGCTGACCTTTAAAGATTTCCCAATCCTCTAGGTTCCCACTAATCTTTGCCACTTTTTATGCATTTTCTTTCAATTTTATACCCTCCTTTATTTCCTTAGATAGCCATGGTGGATTATCTCTTTTTCTACAGTTCTTCCTTATCACTTCCTTATACTTTTGCTGAGCACTGTGATAGATCACTTTGAAGGTTCCCCCACTGTTCCTCAATTGTCCCACCATAAAGCTTTTGCTCCCAGTCTACCTTAGCCAACTCCTCCCTCATCCTTTTGTAGTCTCCTTTGTTTAAGCACAAGACATTAGTATTGGATTTTCCCTTCTCACGCTCATCTGTATTTTAAATCCAACCATACTGTGATCGCTTCTTCCAAAAGAATCCCGAACTGCAAGATCATTAATTATTCCCTTCTCATTACACAGGACCAGATCTAGGATAGCTTGCTCTCTTGTAGGTTCCATTACATACTGTTAAGGAAGCTATCGTGGATACGTTCTATGAACTCCTCCTCAAGGCTGGTTTGACCAATTGATATGTAGATTAAAATCCCCCATGATAATTGCTGTACCATTTTTACATGCATCAGTTATTTCTTTGTTTACTTCTTGCCCCACCATGATATCATTATTTGGTGGTCTATAGACTACGCCAATCAGTGACATTTTCTCCTTACTATTTCTAATTTCCACCCAAATAGTTTCAAACTTTTTTTTCCATAGAACCTATATCTTCTCTCACTATCACCCTGATATCATCCTTAAGTACAGTAAGAAGTCTCACAACACCAGGTTAAAGTCCAACAAGTTTTTTTGGTGGCAAAAGCGACTAGCTTTTGGAGCACTTCTCCTTCGTCAGGTAAGTGGGAGTTCTGTTCACAAACAGGATATATAAGGACTCAAATCCTTAAATATCAGAGCTATCCCACCTCCCTTACTTTCCTGTTGGTTCCTCCGAATAGTTTGATACTCCCTCATATTCAACTCCCAGTCATGACCATCCTGCAACCATGTGTCTGTAATGGCCACCAAATCATACTTGTTCGCAATGATTTGTGCTGTCAACTCATGTATCTTATTTCAAATGCTACGAGCATTCAGATGAAGTGTCTTCCTGCTATTTTTTGTACCTTCTTTTTGAATTCTAACACTTCCATTAATAACATCTCCTGAGTTCTTCTTCCTTTTAAATTTTTTCTTAATTTTTCATGTAGTTGGAATCTTTTCCCCACATTTTGTCCTTGCTCCCTCCTTCTCGGACCCTTTACGTAGGTTCCCATCCCCCTGGCATAATAGTTTAAACTCTCCCCAACCGCTCTAGCAAACACTGCCCCTCGGACATCAGTCCCAGTCCTGCCCAGGTGTAACCCGTCCAATTTGTACAGGTCCCACCTCCCCCAGAACTGGTCCCAAAGCCCCAGGAATCTGAAACCCTCCCCCTGACATATGCTTGCAACATGTAACTCTGTAAATAAATGTTTATAAATGTGGGCAAAGAATGGTTCTAACTCTAACCTTCGGCAACTGGATCTCTGGAATCTAACAGGCTGATCTTTACAGAGAAACTAGAAGCAGGAGTAGGCCATTTGGCCCTTCGAGCCTGTTCCGCCATTCATTTTGATCATGGCTGATCATCAAATTCAATATCCTGATCCCCCCCTTGCCCCCATATCCCTTGATCCCTTTAGCCCCAAGAGCTGTACCTAATTTCTTCTTTAAATCAGACAATGTTTTGGCCTCAACTACTTTCTGTGGCAGTGAATTCCACACATCCACCACTCCCTGGGTGAAGAAATTTCTCCTCGTCTCAGTTCTGAAAGGTTTATCTCTTATTATAGAATCATAGAATCCTACAATATAGAAGGAGGCCATCCAGCCCATTGACTCTGCACCAACAACAATCTCACCCAGGCCTTACGCCCATAACCCCATGCATTTACCTTTGCTAGTCCTCCTGACACTAAGGGGACAACTTTAGCATGGCCAATCCACCTAACCCGCATATCTTTGGACTGTAGGAGGAAACTGGACCACCCAGAGGAAACACATGCAGACATGGGGAGAATGTGCAAACTCCAAACAGACTGTGACCTGAGGCCAGAATTGAGCACGGATCCCTGGCACTTTGAGACAGCAGTGCTCACCACTGTGCCACCGTGCCATCCTTGTCCTCAAACTATAATCCCAACTATTGCCCTTGTTACATACTTCCTGATACCTAGTGAACATCCATCATCATTTTGGTGAAGTAGAAAGTATAGCTGTTTGGGATGTTCACCAAGGTCCAGTTCTGCAGTCTCTCTGTTCTCCAAACTTGATGCAACAGCAACATGTTTGAGAGCAGTACTGCTGCATTTGGCCCAAGACAGGTTAACAAAACAAAAGCTGGGAGAGGTTCAGTTACCAATGAAAAATATTGAAGTTTAATTTGCAATGCCTGCAACTGGACAGGTACGTTCACTTGGGAATCTGATGGCAACTGCACACAAACTTAAGAATGGAACAGATTGTAGGTGACATCTGGATACAGTAATCTCCTGAAGGCCAAATGTCCCATCTGATGAGTCAGTTACCAGAAAGCTCAGAGGGACCAACTTTCATTCACTGAATGGGCTGCAGAGGAGGAACTGGCAAATGTTAGGATTCAGCCAGGGATGAATGGAAGACATGGGAACCTCTAGGTAGAACCCTCCCAAGGGCTGTCAACAGCAAGACAGCTGCCAGAAATATCTGAGTGCCCCTCAGCAACATCTGAGGATGCTCCTCTGGGTCCTCCAAATCCAATGTGGAAATACAACATCACACAGATTCAGGACAATTCACCTCATGAACGACTCAGTTGAATTTCTGACTGAACTGCAATGGCAACAGGGGCAGATGTGACATTGAATGAAAATGCAAGCCCCAGGCCATCTGAAATACATTTCATTCTGAAAAATTCTTCAAGTTGAGGTGGTACCATGGCAGAGTGGTTTGCACTGCTGCCTCACAGCGCCAATGACCCGGATTCGATTCCCGGCTTGGATCACTATCTGTGTTTACATATTCTCCCTGTGTCTGTGTGGGTTTTCTCCAGGTTTCTTTCCAAATTCCAAAGATGTGTAGGTTAAATTGATTAGCCATGCTAAGTTGTCCTTACTGTCGGTGGATTAACAGTGTAAATATGTGAGGTTACAGGGATAGGGCCTGGGTGGGATTGTTCTCGGTCCAGGCTTGATGGGCTGAATGGCCTCCTTCTGCACTGTAGAGATTCTATGAACGTTTAAAATGCAAGTTAATCCCCAACATTCTCTCACATTTTCCCCCACAGTTGGGTGAAACAGAGTAACATGAACTTACATTGTGATTATGACAGGTGTCAGGTAGAAAACACAGTTGAGAACCAGGAGGAATATGAAAGGTTCAGCGGGGAGGTGAAAAAGCACATTAGAGAAGTGAAGAGGGATTGTGAGAAAGGACTGGCAGCCAACACAAAAGGGAATTGTAAAGTCTTCTATAGGCATATAAATAGTAAAAGGAGGAATTGAGCTGATTAGGGACTAAAAAGTGGATTTACGCATGGATGATTGGGTCATAGCTGAGGTATTAAATGAATACTTTGTATCCGTCTTTACCAAGCAGGTCGATGCTATCCAGGTTCTGGGGATAGAAGAGGAAACTCTCAAAATTGATAAGGAGGAATTGTTGGCTAGACCGTCAACACTGAAAGTTGCCAGGGCTCTGGGGCCGGGTGAGATGCATTCAAGGATATTGAAGGAAATGGGAATGGAAATTACATGGGCTCTGGTCATAATCTTCCAGCCTTCTCTAGGCTCAGGAGAGGTGCCAGAGGACAGGAGAATTGCAAATACGACATCCTTCTTCAAAACAGGCTATAGTCCCAGCAATTACAGTTCAGTCAGTTCAACATCAGTTGTGGGCAAGCTTCTGGACACAATCATTCAGGATAGAATTAGTACTACTGAACCCCTGATAATGCAGAAAGAGGCTATTTGGCCCATCGAGTCTGCACTGACTCCTCAGAAGAGAACTTACTTAGGCCCTCCTCTACACCCTATCTCTGTAATTCCACACTGTTGCCATGGTTAATCCAGCTAATTTACACATCTTAGGATAAAGAGCAATTTAGCATGGCCAATCCATCTAATCTGCCAGGGATGAATGGAAGACATGGGAACCTCTAGGTAGAACCCTCCCAAGGGTTGTCAACAGCAAGACAGCTGCCAGAAATTTGGTTTGGAATGTAGGAGGGAACCAGAGCTCCAGGAGAAAAGCCACCCTGACATGGGGAGAACATGCAAACTCCACACAGTCATAGAATCATACAGTTCAGGAAGAGGCCCTTCGGTCCATCGAGTCTGCACCGAACACAATCCCACCCAGGCCCTACCCCCACATATTTTATCCACTAATCAACGCACCAGAGGACACTAAGGGCAATTTTTTAGCATGGCCAATCAACCTAACCCACACATCTCTGGACTGTGGGAGGAAACCGGAGCACCCGGAGGAAACCCATGCAGACACGAGGAGAATGTGCAAACTCCACACAGACAGTGACTCAAGCCGGGAATTGAACCCAGGTCCCTGGAGCTGTGAAGCAGCAGTGCTAACCACTGTGCTACCGTGCCGCCCTAAGTCACCCAAGTCGGAATTGAATCCAGGTTCCTGGTACTGTGAGTCAGCAGTGCTAACCACTGTGGTTTCAGATGCTAGATCTTCAGTAATTTGCTTTTATCCAGTGCTAACCGTTGTGCTACTCTGCACTGTGGTCACATCGAAAATGTAAGCTGATTGGGAAGAGTCAGCATGGATTTTTAAAGGGAAAATTGTGTTTATCTAACTTGTTGCAGTTTTTGAGGAGCTGGCAGGAAGGGTCGATGAGGGTAATGCTGTTGATGTGATGTACATGGACTTTCAGAAGGCATTCAATACAATGCCACACAATAGACCTGTAAGAAAAGTTATAGCTCATGGAATACAAGGGAGAATTGTAACATGGATACAAAAGTGGCTGAATAATAGGAAGCAGAAATTATTTTTTTTTTAGGTTGGAGAAGGTTTCTATTGGAGATCCCCAGGGGTCAGTACTGGGAACTTTGCTTCTCCTGAAATATATTGATCTCGATCTTGGTGTGCTGGGGGCAATTTCAAATTTGCAGATGGCACAAAACTTGGAAGTATTGTAAACTGTGCAGAGGACAGTGTAGAACTTCAAAAGGACATAGACAAGTTGATGGAGTGGGCTGATAGGTGGCAGATGAAGTTTAATGCGGAGAAGTCTAAGGAGAAACATTTTGCTGGGAAGAACGTGGAGAGACAATGTAAAATTAGGGGGAAATTCTTAATGGGATGAAAGAGCAGAGGGATCTGGCTGTCTTTGTGAATAGATCATTGAAGATGGCAGAACAGGTGGAGACAGCCTTTATTTTTGGCTAAGGTTATTGATGTCTTCTCAGCCTTGTCCCTCACCTGAGGTGTGGCCATCCTCAGGTTAAATCACCACCAGTCAGCTCTCCGCACTCAATGGGAAGGGGAGATCAGCCCATGGATATCTGGGTCTATGGCGGCTTTACCCTTTTAGATGATTATGTGAACAGTAACAATGTGCAGGGGTATAGGGAGAAGGCAGAGGATTGGCACAAAGTCATGATGTTTGGAGAATTGGTACAGACTTGATGGGCCAAATGGCCTCCTGCTGCACCATACCGATTCTGTGATTTATCTGCTGCTTTCCAGGGGGTTAGACTGCCAAAGCGCTCCCTTGAGGGAGAACAGATTGCAATTACGATTGGTGGAGTCAATGGGGTTAGCCAAATTGCTTCACAGAGAACTTTTGAAGGTGAGAAGAAGAAGATGGACCTGGGGCGAGATTTCCAGAGAGTAGAACTGAGGTTGCTGAAGGCTCTGCCACACTGATGAAGTAGGAGGAAATATAAGAGGCCAGAACCAGGAGACTGAAAGGCATGGGTTGAGGCAGTTTTAGTGACAAGATTATATTAGACTAGATAAATGAGGATTTGCAATTCACCATCTCATAAATATTTTTTCTCCCTCCCCCCAGGAAACACAGATCCAATCAGGCTTGTGTTATCAGTGCTTCTGAGAAAGAAAGGGCCTTTCAGAACCCCAGGCTTTCCCAAAGACCTTTGTAGCCAATGAAGCACATTTGAAATTGTAGTCTCAGAATAGCTCTCTGAGAGAGCATCCAAGTCCCATTTAACCTTGCATATTGTCTCTTTTCAGATAGCAATCCAATTCCCCTATGAGCACCTTAACGGAACTTGCCTTTGTTACCCTCTCAGGAAGTTTTTCCAGACTTTAACCACCCTCTGGGCGAAATGTTTTCCTCACATCACTTTTATTCCTTGCGCCAATTATTTTGAATCTGTTCCCTCTAGTTCCTGATGCTCTCTTGAGAGGGAACAGTTTCTCATTATTTATTCTGTCTGCACCCCTCAGGATCTTGAATTTCTTTTTTAACTCATTCATGGGTCATGGGTGTTGTTGGCTAGCCAGCATTTATTGCCCATTCCTAAGTGCCCAAGCGCAGATTAGTTAACCACATTGCTGTGGCTTTGGAGTCACATGTAGGCCAGACCGGGTAAAGATGGCAGATTTCCTTCCTCGAAGTGGGGGAACCAGATGGGTTTTTCCAAAAATCGACAATTGTTTCATGGTCATCAGTAGATTCTTAATTTCAGAAATGTTATATTGAATTTAAATTCCACCACCTGCCATGCTGTGATTCAAAGAACAAAGAACAAAGAACAAAACGGCACAGGAAACAGGCCCTTCGGCCCTCCAAGCCTGCGCCGCTCATTGGTCCAACTAGACCATTCTTCTGTGCCCCTCCATTCCCAGTCTGCTCATATGATTATCCAGATAAGTCTTAAATGATCCCAGCGTGTCCGCCTCCACCACCCTGCTTAGCAGCGCATTCCAGGCCCCCACCACCCTCTGCGTAAAATACATCCCTCTGATATCTGAGATAAACCTTGCTCCCCTCACCTTGAACCCGTGACCCCTTGTGTTTGTCACCTCCGACCTGGGAAAAAGCTTCCCACTAATTCACCCTATCTATACCCCTCATAATTTTATACACCTCTATTAGATCTCCCCTCATTCTCTGTCTTTCCAGGGAGAACAAACCCAGTTTACCCAACCTTTCCTCATAGCTAAGACCCACCATACCAGGCAACATCCTGGTAAACCTTCTCTGCACTTTCTCCAAAGCCTCCACATCTTTCTGGTAGTGCGGTAACCAGAACTGGGTGCAGTACTCCAAATGCGGCCTAACCATCGTTCTATACAGCTGTAATATCAGATGCCAATTTTTATTCTCCATACCCCATCCTATAAGGGCAAGCATGCCATACGCCTTTTTCACCACCTTCTCCACCTGTGCTGCCACCTTCAAGGATCTGTGGAGTTGCACACCCAGGTCCCCCTGTGTGTCTATACTTTTGATGGTTCTGCCATTTATTGTATAACTCCTCCCTACATTAGTCCTACCAAAATGTATCACCTCGCATTTATCTGGATTAAATTCCATCTTCCACTTCCCTGCCCAATTTTCAAACCCGGGTCCCCAGAACATTAGCTGAGTTTCTGGATTAATAGTCTAGTGATAACACCACTAAGCCATTGCTCCCCCGAATACCTCAATAAACCTCCTCTCAGCCTTCTTTTCTCCAAGGAAAAGTCTCCAATCTATCCTCATTGCTACAGTTCATTATCCCTGGAATCATTCTAGCGAATCTCCTCCTGCACTCTCTCCAATGCCTTCACACCGCTGTGTGAAATGTAGGAAACCAGTGGTAATCTGATAAATATGCATTATGCTTAGGTCATTACAAGTGTGAGAGATTTGTTTCCGCCTGATTAACCTGCTTCCAAATCTCGACTGACAAAAGCAGAACACGAAAACTAAATGACATGAGATTCCCATTATTATCCACCCCTCTGCCCCCCCCACAGCCCCCACCCCCATCTAATCTGAAAGAAAGCTGCAGTAACCTATCTATCACCTTATCTGGCCCAACTATTCATGTCACTCTGATGAATGCTGGGAAATAATAGCTGCTTAGCCGTTTTCATGAACCAGGTTCACTCAATTGCTTTGATCAGATAAAGCCACTTAAACAGTTAGCACTCAGCTATACAACACAGAGCTACGCCAAGACCTTTTTACCGTTAATACAGCACCAGCAACCCCCAGCACGCAGATCCTGGGCAGCACGGTGGCACAGTGGTTAGCACTGCTGTCTCACAGTGCCGGGGATCCGGGTTCAATTCTGCCCTCAGGTGACTGTCCGTGTGGAGTTTGTATGTTCTTGCTGTGTCTGCATGAATTTCCTCCAGGTACTCCAGTTTCCTCCCACAGTCCAAAGATGTGCTTGTTGGGTGCATTGGCCATGCTAAATCCTCCTTCAATGTACCCAAACAGGCACTGGAGTGTGGCTACTAGGAAATTTTCACAGTAACTTCATTGTAGTGTTCATGTAAGCCTACTTGAGACACTAATAAATAAACTTTAAAATTAGACAAGTCATTAGATATTTTACTATATCTGTATTCTAGATCTGCAACATGCTTTCAAAGACTCAGCTGGTTTGCAGTGAGATGGGCAGCACGGTAGCACAGTGGTTAGCACTGCTGCTTCACAGCTCCAGGGACCTGGGTTCGATTCCCGGCTTGGGTCACTGTCTATGTGGAATTTGCACATTCTCCTTGTGTCTGTGTGGGTTTCCTCTGGGTTAGATTTCTGATAGACAAGGGAATTAAGGGTTATGGTGGGGAAGTGGAACTGATCCACTTCAGATCAGCCATGATCTTATTGAATGGTGGGGCAGGCTTGAAGGGCTAGATGGCCTACTCCTGCTCCTATTTCTTATGTTCTTCGGTTTCTTCCCAGAGTCCAAAGATGTGCGGGTTAGTCTGATTGGCCATGCTAAAATTGCCCCTTAGTGTCCTAAGATGTGTAGGTTAGAGGCATTAGTGGGCAAATATATAGAGATAAGAGGGTAGGGCCTGGGTGGGATTGTGGTCGGTACAGACTCGATAGATCAAATGGCCTGTTTCTGTACTATAGGGTTTCTACGATTCTTCTTTCTATGAGATAACTGAGAATTCAAGAGTTTCAACTCAGCAAATACCTTGGCCAATCAGATTCTAATTGCCAATGAATCAGCACCCTTTTCTCCTGTTGTGCAATAGTTGCAATCATTTGAAATTTGGCATTCTTGTATTTGTCCTGATACGTGCGAAATGAAAAGATTCGGCAACATGTGCTTCTATTTAACAATATTCAAGTTCTGCACTTACATGTGATTGTTGAAATGGTATAAAATTAGAACCAAATTAAAATACAGACTAAGAAATAAAGAATTAGAAAGAAAGGTTAGATTAGATAAGAGAAAGAAAGGAAAATAAGAAAAAAAACTAAAATCTAAAATTTAAACATCTTGAGCAATAATGCATTACTATGGGAATGAAATGTTGCATTTCCAGTATGTTCTCTTCGTGACTCCATAAAGCTTGTCCACCACCTACAAGTCACAAGTCAAGAATGTGATGGAATATTTTCCACTTGCTTGGATGAGTGCAGCTCCAACAATACAATCCAGGATAAAAGCGGCCCGCTTGATTGCCACCCCTTCAACCATAACAAAAATCTATTCTCTCCACCATGAACACATGTATGTGCCATCTACAAGATGCACTGAAGCAACTCACCAAGGCTCTTTGAACAGTATGGTAAAAACAAATTACTGTGGGTTCTGGAATCTGAAATAAAAACAGAAATGCTGGAAAATCTCAGCAGCTTTGACAGCATCTGTGGAGAGAGAATATGGCCAAGGTATTGAGTCTGGACAACTCTTCATCAGAGATGAAGGCAAAGAAAATAGGGAGATGTTTATATTTACGGTGGGGGTGTTGGGGGGGGAATTGATTAATATGTCATAGGTAAAAGAAGAAGAGATGGATGTAAATGGTGGTGATCATTGATGGGAAGGGTGCTAATAGTGGCCCATTGGAATGCCTAAGTGGCAGAACCTCCCCCCATCCCACTAAGGCCATCTGTCACATTCCTCAGGTTATCCTTTGATACTCCGCACCTTTGTTCTGCTATTGACACATGCTGATCTATTATGGGCTGCTATTAGCACCCTTCTCAGCCATGATCATCACCACTTACATTCCCTTTGTGTATGATATCTTTGTCAATTCCACCCTCCTCTCACCCTGACCCTAAGTATAAATGTCACCCCGTTTTTTTGTCTTCAGTTCTGATGAAGGGTCATCCAGACTCTAAACATTGTTCAGCACTGCTGCCTCACAGCCTCAGGGACCTTGGTTCAATTCCAACATTGGGTGACTATGCGGAGTCTGCATGTTCTCCCATGGGTTTCCTCTGGGTGCTCCGGTTTCCTTAAACACTCCAAAGATGTGAGGGTTGGGTGGATTGCATCATAGAATCCCTACAGTGCAGAAGGAGATCATTTGGCCTATTGAATCTGCACCAACCACAATCCCACCCAGACCTTATCCCCATAACCCTATTTGTTCATAGTCCCAATCCCCTGACACCAAAGGGCAACTTAGCATGGCCAATCAACCTAACCCACATATCTTTGGATTGGCTGCGCTAAATTGTCCCTTAGTTATGGGGATAGGGTCTTAGAGGGATTGTGGTCGGTACAGGCTCAATGGGCTGATTGGCCTCCTTCTGTACAATGGGGGTTCTATGAGAAGCACAAGGGCTGCTGATTTATGGGAAGACCATCCCCTGCAAGTTCTCTTCCAAGCCACTCACCATCCTGACTTAAAGTTTATTTATTAGTCACAAGTAGGCTTACATTCACACTGCAATAAAGTTACTGTGAAAATTCCCTAGTCAGGCACCTGTTCGGGTACGCTGAGGGAGAATTTAGCGAGGCCAATTCAAGTAACCTGCACATCTACTGGACTGTCGGAGAAAGCCAGGGCACTCAGAAGAAACCCACGCAGACACGGGGAGAACATGCAGCTTCTGTACAGACAGTGACCCAAGCTGGAAATCAAACCTGGGTCCCTGGTGCTGTGAGGCAGCAGTGCTAACCGTGCCACCCTGGAAACATATCTCCATTCCTTCACTGTCACTGGGTGAAGAATCCTGAAACTCCTTCCCTAACAGCACTGCGGGTACTACCACCTGGCATGGGCTGTAGGGGTTCCAGACAGCAGCTCACCATCGCCTTCTCAAGGGCAACTGAGGATGAGAAATAAGAGGTGACGATGCCCGTAGCCTGAGATTGAAAAGAAAAGCCTGCATCTTTTTATTCACTGGCTAAAAATTTATTTTTCATTAATTATTATATTCGGAATAGTGAAAACTTGTCAGATGGAAAACTAACATTTCCTGCCCTGTTAGACTGGATATAAAACCAATAAATAATCCTGCTGTCTCCTGCCCCCACTCATTTCATTCCAACTTGTCTCCACACTGTCAAATAAATAAATGCAACAATCAATCCCCCATCGCAACTGGAAAGCTGAGATTTTCTCCCCCACTCCTCCAGATGTTAGATGAATCAGTCACTGCTGTTGCTGCCTCATCTCTCCCCCGCTAAGTTAAAAACAAAGAATTAATAACTTTAAAAGAAGCATCAACCCTGAAGCTTGATGGAAGTGTGCAATCTGGTTTCGCAGGTTCCGGCACCAAAGTAGGTCCATCCTGCATGTTCTCACTCTCAGGAATTCATCGACTCAAAATCCCTGCAGTGCAGAAGAAGGCTGTTTGGCCCATCGAGCCTGCAATGACAACAATCCCACCTAGCCCTATCCCCATAACCCCATGCATTTACCCTGGCTCATCCCCCTGACACTAAGCAGCAATTTAGCATGATCAATCCACCTAACCCACACGTCTCAGCCATGATAGGGTCGGGAGAAATACAAAAGGGTCCAGAGGGGCAATTTTTTCACACAGAAAGTGATGAGTGTCTGGAACAAGATGCCAGAGGTGAGTACAATTTTATCCTTTAAAAAGCATTTCGACAGTTTCATGGGTAAGATGGCTATTGAGGGAAATGGGTCAAATGCAAGCAATTGTGATTAGCTTAAAAAAAGGGCAGCATGGACAAGTTGGGCCGAAGGGCCTGTTTCCGTGCTGTAAACCTCTATGAATTTATGGCTTTATCTTTGTACTGTGGGAGGAAACCAGAGCACCCAGAGGAAACCCATGCAGACACGTGGAGAAAGTGCAAACTCCACGTCGACAGTGGCCCAAGCGGGGAATTGAACCCAGGTCCCTGATGTTGTGAGGCAGCAGTGCTAACCACTGTACCACCGTGCCGCCCTAATAATAAAAATAAAATGACCCTTTTTCACAATTACACGACTATACTTATTAATGATATTGTCTTCTGCGTCTTTCAATATCACGTATTTTTATTTGGAAGCCTCAGCTATTCTCAAAGGCTCAATGAAGGCTGGCCTTCATCGCGAGGGGGATTGAATATAAAAGTAGGGAGGTCTTGCTGCGGCTGTATAGGGCATTGGTGAGGCCGCAGCTGGAGTATTGTGCGCAGTTTTGGGCGCCGTACTTACGCAAGGATATTTTGGCCTTGGAGGGAGTGCAGAGGAGGTTTACTAGGCTGATGCCAGAGTTGAGGGGTTTGAGCTATGAGGAGAGGCTGAATAAATTAGGCTTGTACTCGTTAGAGTTTAGAAGAATGAGGGGAGATCTCATTGAGACGTATAAGATGATGAATGGGATGGATAGGATAGAGGTGGAGAGACTCTTCCCGCTCAGAAAGGATGGTAGGACTAGGGGGAACAGCCTCAAGATAAAGGGGAGGCGGTTTAGAACGGAGTTGAGGAGGAACTTCTTCACTCAAAGGGTGGTGAATCTCTGGAATTCTCTGCCCGTTGAAGTGGTGGAGGCTGCCTCGCTAAATATTTTTAAGAAGCGGGTTGATGGGTTTTTGATAAGAGAGGGGATTAAGGGTTATGGGGAGAGGGTGGGAATGTGGAACTGAGCCATGACAGATCAGCCATGATCTTATTGAATGGCGGGGCAGGCTCGAAGGGCTAGTTGGCCTACTCCTGCTCCTATTTCTTATGCTCTTATGTTCTTATGTTCTTATGTTGCCCCTGTAAATTCACAAGAATACAAGGTTATAAAGGTTGAGGAAAGTTAATCGTCCAATTTATTTATTCCATCCAGCACAAACTTTTATTTGTTATTGGGAAGTGGGCATCGTTGGCTGGGCTAGCATTAATTACCCATCCCTAATTGCCCTCGAATGGAATGGTTTGCTAGGCCATTTCAGAGGGCACTTACGAGTCAACCACATTCTGGAATCACATGTAGGTCAGACCGGATAAAGATGGCAGATTTCCTTCCCTTAAGGACATTAGTGAACCAGATAGGTTTTTAGGGCAATCGGCAATAGTTTCATGGTCATCAATAGATTTTTAATTCCAGGTTTTTATTGCATTCAAATTTCATCACGTGTCATGTTGGGTCTCCGAAGCATTATCTGGGTCTCTTGATTACTAGTCCAGTGACAATACCATTACACCACCACGTCCCTTCTGCTCCATAACTGACTGTTAACTGATCTCAGCATCTTCCTGTTCCACAACTATTCATCTTTCTCCCAATGACTCTGAATACATCAGTATCCATTAAGTCCAAGGGATGCAAACTTGAAAAGATTTAGTGGATAACATTCAACAGCTTTGGGTCCTGTTCTCATCTGCAACATTGGTTTACTATTCCAGAGTCATCCTGGAATGCAAAGATAACCCCTGGCTTTTTTCTCTATTATAAACATCTCCTTAAAACCCAACCCTGTCTCTTGCACCATCATCTGTAACAACAAGTGTGAGGAGCTCATGGACTTCTCTGCCCCTGTGGTCAGGATGATCCGATCAGATATCTATGCAACGTCCCTCCCTTCCACTAACCCAGTCAGCCAAAGTTACAATAAATATCCATTCACCCCTCCCCTTCTCCCTTCCACATCCTTTCCCAATTAGTCCTCGCCTTGAACTTTCATCTTTATTTAGCTTCTCTTCCATCTCCACTTGTGCTTTCTTTGAGTTTATCTCGCCAAAGAGGCCCACCAAGTGACCGTACTCCGACTAAACAACTGGGTGGCAAAGTGGTTAGTATTGATGCCTCACAGTGCCAAGTATCCGGGTTCAATTCTGGCCTCAGGTGACTGCCTGCATGGAGTTTGCACATTCTCTCTTGTGGGTTTTCTCCCACACTCGATACAGATTGCAGAAGCCTTTTTTTTAACTCATTTGTGGGACATGGGCATCGCTGGCAAGCCAGCATTTATTGCCCAATCCTAGTTGCCACTGTTCAGAGGACAGTTGAGAGTCAACCACATTGATATGACTCTGGAGTTACATGTAGGACAGACCTGGTAAGGATGGCAGATTTCCTTCCCTAAAGGACATCAGTGAACCCCAGGTGAGTTTCTCCGACAATCAACAATGGTTTCATAGTAAACGGCAGATTCTTAATTCCAGGTATTTTTTATTGAATTCAAATTCTACCATCTGCTGTGGCAGGATTTGAACTTGATTCCCCAGAACATTAGCTGAGTTTCTGGATTAACAGTCTAGCAGTAATACCACTAGGCCATCATCTCCTTCTACACCATAGGGATTCTATGGCACTGACCATGCAACTTTGTCTTCTTGTTCTTAAGTTAGCAGATATTGCATGTCCATCCTGTGTCTGCGTGGGTGTTCTCTGGGTGCTCGGATAGTCCCTGGCATTGTGCGGCAAATATTGCTCTTTCTTCTCTCCCTTCAGCTGCATTGTCTTTATCCATTAAATCTGCCATTGTCACCTCTCTCCTGAAAAACTAAATGCTTGTCTCCACCATTCCTTGCAAACTCATGTCCAACATCTCCTTCCTTTGCGAAGCCCTTGTACATGTTGGCAGCTCCTGAAATCTGTACCCTCATTTGTGGAACTCCCTCTTGCTATCTCTCCAATCAGGTTTAGAAACACAGAAACATCGGAAATAAAAGCAGGAGTAGGCCCCTCAGCCCTTCAAGCCTCCACCACCATTCAATTTCGTCATAGCTGGTCATGCCCTTTCAGTATCCCATCCCTGCTTTCTATCCAAACCTCTTGATCCCTTTAGTCGCCAGCCCCTGCTACAGTACCCCTCAGCAAGCTCTCAAATAACATCCCAAGTGACTGCAACAAAGTTACTCCTCATCCTGTCTGCAACCTTTATCACAGTTGACCATGTGATATATGTATGTTGGGTGCGTACTACAAACATACTCAAGTGTGTGGGTCAGGTGACTCCCTAGGAGTCCTCTCAGTATGGAACCCAGTTAAGGTGTCCAGGGTCTGACTGCAGACAGTGCACACCTGCAATGAAGACCTTTCCAGTGTTTATGTCTACCTTGTGGTTCTTCTTGCACATGACTTCGATAAAGACATATATAATAGACCATAACCAGCCCCCTCCAATGCTTTTCTATGATTGTAATTGGGTGTGGCTGCTGTCATGTTCTTCGATTCGTATCTATCTAATTGTAGCCGGAGTATTATCGGCAATGACATTTTCCTGCTCCAGCATTGTTACCTCTTGTTTCCCCTAAGAATTGATCCCATGGCCCCCTCTGCCCCCACACCTGTCTATTTCCCACCTAAAGGTTAGCCTCTGTGACATCCTTCTGGTGGCCTCGCCAAAAAAAATGGATCTGAAACTCCCCCGTTTCATGCTCGTTCTGGAATTCAAATTCAAATAATTGGTAAGATTGCTCCTTGTGTGTCAGTTTTCACAGTCTTTGTTGCAGAGTGGGCAGCATCTCTACCTCTGAGCCAAAAGTCATGGGTCCAAATCACACCCAAGGACTTGGTGGCCAAGGAAGGTGCTTTCATAGTGTCGCCAAAGAAGGGGGGCGGAAATTTCCTGTCCCGATCACCGCAAAATGTCAGTGAAACATCTAACGGCCCGATAATCTCGGGCAGGAATTTCTGGTCTTGGAGGAAGCAGCAGGAAAATCCCATCGGTGGGCTGTCAACCCGTAAATCCTTCCAATATATGTCAATGGCGGCAAGAGTGGGAGAGATGAGGAGCTGGTCAATGGAAAGAAATCTGAGCCTCTACCATCATTGTGCTTAACTCCAGGCAACAATGTGAAGTTGTGCATTGCAGCAACTCTGACCCCAGCGTGAAGTCATTGTGGGGGTGGGGGGGGGGTAGATGGAGTGAATGGCTGGAAGGTCAGTTTGGATCAGATTGGTGACATCAACATAGGATTTGATCACTGTTCTGGCTGGGATGGATTTGGGATCTACCTCTTGCCCTACCCATGATGGAGATTGTAGCACACTGGGTTTGAAAGCGTTCAGACAGAGTACTCGAGAAGAGGTTTTCATCTGTATACTTAAAGGAGCAGCACGTTGGCACAGTGGTTAACACTGCTGCCTCACAACGCCAGGGACCTGCATTCAATTCCCAGCTTGGGTCACTTTCTGTGCGCAATTTTACGGTCTCCCCATGTCTGCGTGGATTTCCTCTGGGTGCCCAGCTTTCCTCCCACAGTCTGAGTGCATCGCCCATGCTAAATTCCCCCTCAGTTTACCCGAACAGGCACCGGAGTGTGGCGAATAAGAGATTTTCACAGTAATTTCATTGCAGTGTTAATGTAAGCCCACTTGTGACACTAATAGATAAACACTAATCCTTAGGTGACTGGGATGACTGTATCTCAAAATACTCCTAGGTTCATTGCTATGTTGTTGATGTTATTGACTACTACTCTGTTTCATGAATGCACACCAAGTTTACTGCTATTCATTGTAATTCCTTGGAAAACACACAAGTATCATTGGCCGTAGCAATCCATGAAGTCACCGGAAAGGCACTTCAAAGATGAACCACTTTAGAATGAAGGGCATCTCTTGGAGAGAAGAGGATTTGCTTGTCTGGCATGCAGCTGGTCAAATGTGAGTTGTGTGTGGATAGAAAGTAGAATTATTTGCTACTGTCAGAAGTCACGGCACCAATCAGAGAAGCATGTAAATCTTTGTGGGTGCAATCAGTGACTCCTTGGATAGTGGAGAATCTTGTTATTGGAGTGCCGTGTCAGGCTGCCAATCACACTTTTGATCCAAAATGCAATTGCTTGCTCGAGTACACATTGCATCAGCCAACTGATGAATGTAACTGAGTGCATCACCAGCTTGCACTGGTTCAATGCGGAAAAGATCATTCAGCCTTCATGCATCTCTTCCAGCTCTTTGAAAGAGCTATCCAGTAAGTCCCTGCTCGTTTTCCTTCACCCTTGATATGTTACTGATCTAGTGGTGGCCTCAATCGCAATGCTATGATCTTCATGCAATGGATGTGAGCAGAAGGTCTCCCTGCGGAGCGGAACTCAACAATGCAGATTTTTGTTACATCTCCAAAATCACCGGTCCTCTGATAAATGCAGGTACATGTGGCCCTAAGTCAGTGCACTGTGGCGTCACTCATTGGGCTGTGAGTGCTGTACCAGGGGATGGCACAGTGGTCTTGTCACTGGACCAGTAATCCAAAAGCCCAAGCTAATGTCTTGGGGATATGAGTTCAAATCCCACTAGGGCAGCTGGTGGGATTTAAATTCAATTGATAAAATTTGGAATTAAAAGCTAGTCTCTGTAATGGTGACCATTAAATCATTGCTGATTATCATAAAAACACATCTGGGGGGCTTGCTTGGACATTTCAGAGGACATTTGAGAGTCAGCTGCTTTGCTGTGAATCTGGAGTCACATGTATACCAGGTAAGGATGGCAGATTTCCTTCCCTAAAGGACATTAGTGAACAGATAGGTTTTTTCAACAATTGATAATGGTCATCATTAGAGAAAGAAGGTGAGGACAGAAGGATGCTGTAATGACTGGAAGCCTTTGTCCAGGGGCGTACCACAGCGATCTATGCTGGGTCGCCTATTATTCATCATTTATATAAATGACATAGAGGACTGTGGACAGTAGGGTTAGTAAGTTTGTGAATGACACAAATATTGACAGGATGGTTAGCCGTGAGGTTGAGTGTCTTGGGCTACAAGAAGATATAGACGAAATGACCAAATGGGCAGACGCGCAGTTAATGGAATTTAACCCTGAAAAGTGTGAGGTGATACACTTTGGAAGAAGTAATTTGACAAGGAAGCTCTCAATGAACGGTAGGACACTAGGAAGTTCTGTGGAACAAAGGGACCTTGGTGTGTTTGCCTACAGATATCTTAAGCCAGAAGGACATGTCAGTAGGGTGGTGAAAAAGGCATATGGCACACTTGCCTTTATCAGTTGAGGCATAGATTACAAAAGCCGGAAAGTCATGTTGGAGTTGTATAGAACTTTGGTGAGGGCACAGCTAGAATACTGTATGCAGTTCTGGGATCCACATTATTGGAAGGATGTGATTGTATTAGTAGGGGTGCAGAGGAGATTCACCAGGATGCTGCCTGGTACATTTAAGTTATGAAGAGAAGTTGAATAGGCTTGTGTTGCTTTTGTTGGAGCAGAGAAGACTGGGGAGTGACCTGATCGAGGTGTAAAAGATTATGAGAGGGCAGAGTGGATAAGGAGCAGCTGTTCCTCTTAGTTGAAGAATCAGTCAGGAGGGGATACAGGTACAAGGTGAGGGGACAGGAAGTTTAGGGGGGATGTGAGGAAAAACCTTTTTACTCAGAGGGTGGTGACAGTCTGGAATGCATTGCCTGGGTGGGTGGTGGAGGCGGGTTGCCTCACAACCTTTAAAAAGTATCTGGATGAGCACTTGGCACATCATAACATTCAGGGCTGTGGGCCAAGTGCTGGCAGATGGGATTAGATGGGAGTTCAGCTGTTTCTAATGCGTCGCTGCTGACTCAATGGGCCAAAGGGCCTCTTCTGCACTGTATGATTCCATGTTCATTAGACTTTTAATTCCAAATTTTACTGAATTCAAATGGCACCAGCTACAGTGGTGGGATTTGAACCTGCGTCCCCACAGCATTACCCTGGGTCTCTGGGTTACTACTGCAGTGACAGTACCATGATGCCACCGCTGCGCCACTTACCATCTGCTGGGTCATAACACATAGCTGCAATGGGCCAAATGGCAATTCTCTGCAATTTGATTCTGTGAAAACATGACATTGTAGCTGCCTCACAGAATCATAGAATCCTACACTGCAGAAGGCCATTCAGCCCATTGGGCTTGCACTGATCACAGTCACATCCGGGCACTATCCGCATAACTCTATTCATTTACCCTAGCTAGCCCCCCCTGACAATAAGGGGCAATATTTTAGCATGGTCAATCCACCTAATTCAACATCTTTGGACTATGGGACGAAACTGGAGCACCCGGAGGAAACTCTTGCAGTCATGGGGAGAACGTGCAAGCTAAGGCTGAAGTATTCGCAGCAATGTTCAGCCAGAAGTGTCGAGTGGATGACCCATCTCGGCCTCCTCCAGTGGTCCCCAGCATTTCAGATGTCAGTCTCCAGCCAATCCAATTCACTCCACGTGATATCAAAAAACAGTTGGAGGCACTGCAAAGGTAATGGGCCCTGATAATATTCCGGCAATAGTACTGAAGACTTGTGCTCCAGAACTTGCCACCCACCTAGCCAAGCTCTTCCAGTGCAGATACAACACTGGCATCAACCCAACAATGTGGAAAATTGCCCAGGTATGTCCTGTCCACAAAAAGCAGGACAAATCCAATCCAGCTAATTACCACCCAATCAATCTACTCTCAATCATCAGTAAAGTGATGGAAGGAGTCATCAACAGTGCTATCAAGCAGCACCTGCTCGGCAATAACTTGATCAGTGACGCCCAGTTTGGGTTTCACCAGGGTCACTCAGCTCTTGACCTCATTACAACCTTGGCCTAAACATGGACAAAATTCCAGAGGTGAGGTGAGAGTGACAATCCTTGACATCAAGGCCGCATTCAACCTAGTGTGTCATCAATGAGTCCTAGTGAAACCGGAATCAATGGGTATCAGGGGCAAACTCTCCACTGGTTGGAGTCATGCCTGCTACATAGGAAGATGGTTGTGGTTGTGGAGGGTCAGTCATCTCAGCTCCGGGACATCTCTGCAGGAGTCCCTCAGGGTAGTGTCTGAGGCCCAACAATCTTCAGCTGCTTCATCAATAACCTTCCCTCCATCATAAGGTCAGAAGTGGGGATGTTCGCTGATGATTGCACAATATTCAGCACCATTTGCAACCCCTCAGATACTGAAGCAGTCCATGTTCAAATGCAACAAGATCTGGGCAAAATCCAGGCTTGAGGTGACAAGTGGCAGGTGATACTTGTGCCACACAAATGCCAGGCAATGACCATCACCAATAAGAAACACTCTAACCGTCGCCCCTTGACATTCAATAGTGTACCCATCACTGAATCCCCCACTGTCAACATCCTTGGGTTTACCACTGATCAGAAGCTCAACTGGACTCACAACGTAAATGCCTACAAGAGCAGAGGCTAGGAATACTGCGGTGAGTAATTCACCTCCTGACTCCCCAAAGCCTATCCATCATCTACAAGGTGCAAGTCAGGAGTGTGATAGAATACTCCAAACTTGCCTGGATGGGCACAGCTTCAAAAACACTCAGGAAGCTCAACACCACCAGGTCAATGCAGCCCTCTGACTGGTACCACATCTACAGACATCAATCCCTCCAGCAGCGGTGTGTACTATCTACAAAATATTCTGCAGTAATTCACCAAAGATCCTTAGACAGCACCTTGCAAACCAATGGCCACTTCCATCTAGAAGGACAAGGGCAGCACATAAATGGGAACACCACCACCTGCAAGTTCCTGCCAATCCACTCACAATCCTGACTTGGAAATATATCACTGTTCCTTCGCAGTCACTGGGTCAAAATCCTGTAATTCCCTCCCTAACGGCATTGTGGGCCAACCCACAGCACATGGACTGCAGTGATTCAAAAAGGCAGCTCACCACTACCACCTTCTCAAGGGCAACTAGGGGTGGGCAATAAATGCTGGCCAGCCGGCAGCACCCATCTCCCCCAAATGAATAAAAAAAATTCCACACAGTGACCCAAGCTGGAAGTCAAACCCAGGTCCCTGGTGCTGTGAGGCAGCAGTACTAACCTCTGTGCCACCGTACTACCTCATTGGTATGGGCCACCCAAGGATGAATGTGCATTTCACACACCCACCAGGAATAACAGAAAACAGAATCAAGTTAGTAGATCTAATGGCTGCATTCACCACAGAAATGACAATAGGAAACTTGAAAGAAAGTCAAGAAGTTCACATATTTTAACCTCAATTTAACATTAAACCTCAGAGAAGAATGATCTTCAAAGTGAGGTAAACTGAAACTGAACAAACGCATCTCAAAGCACATTTTATCTTTAAGTTTTCAGACTTATTTGTGGTAGATTCTTCATTATTCTGGTATGTCCAAATTGTAAATGATTTTGTCGTTTTCTGTTGTTCCTCTTGTGACAGAAGAGTCTGAAGCGAGGTTGGCACAGATGTCTACAGAACTGGTAGTGCATGTTGTTGTGGTGTTTGGCGGATCTAACACATCTGACCTTCTTCTGGGTATATTGGATGTTGCAATATTTGTGGGGAAGCGGGACGCAGCTCCAACTCTGTAGAATAGTACATTACATGATCCATGGTATCGTGCTCTGGTCTGGTCAAACAATGTGTAATCCAGCACATGGTACAGTGGTTAACATTGCTGCCCCACAGCGCCACGGACCCGGATTCAATTCTGGCCTCGGGGCACTGTCTGTGTGGAGTTTGCACATTCTCCCCATGTCTGCATGGGTTTCCTCCGGGCGCTCTGGTTTCCTCCCATAGTCCAAAGATGTGCAGGTTAGGTTGATTGGCTATGCCAAATTACCCATTAGTGTCGGGGACAGGGTGGTGGTGGTTAGCAGGATAATTACGTGGGGTTACAGGAATAGGACCTAAGTGGTGCAGACTCGATGGACCTCCTTCTGCGCTGTAAGATTCTATGATTCTAACATACTGTCAGCAATGGCATGATGGGAGATCACATGACACCAGGTTATGAACCAACAGGTTTATTTGAAATCACAAGCTTTCGGAGTGCTGCTCCTTCATCAGGCACAGAATATATAGGTGGAGAGACAATAGTCCGACACTAACAGGTAATCAAGAGCATCGAAGGATAAGTACGGACAGCGTAGGCCGGTTGAATAACAAGTCTTTACAAATAATCATGAGTGCTAATAGACAAATGCAATGGCAAGGGGACAGTTGGGTGTTACTTGTATTGATTCACCCCCTTTGATTCACCTCCTTTGGGGGATTAAATAATTTAAGAGCATGTGGTATTTGCTGGAATATATTTTCCCCTCTTTGTACCTTCTCCTGATTTTTGCCTCAATAAACCCTGATACAATCAGCAAGGCCCAACAATCAAAAACCACAAGCATGCAAAAAGGTCCTTCCCGCTCGCTGTTGTACACCATTATCGCCTCCTCCACTTCATCTGTGGCAAATCTTGCTGGATAGAGTGAAAGGTTTATGGTATTACCTTTGATCCCATAAAAGAACGTTGAAAGATGATTAATGTAAATTGTGCTGAGCGTATGGGTCCACTGGGAATCATAAACCTCATCTCAGAGAGGAGAGGCCTTGTAAAGAGTAATTGGTGTGTGAGCCTGCCTACCTGAGAGAGTTAATAGACTATCAGACCACAGATTGTAAGGTACTTGAGTTAATTAATGTGTTTTTCCAGATTATACACTTGATGGACTCTTAAACACTTCACTGGGATAGCTCTTCCTATGAATCTAAAAGTAATTACTTCCTCAACTGCCTTTTTTATTCTAGAAGTTATTACAGTACATGCATTTCGAATCTAATTCTTAAGCATATTAGTGATCTAGTCAGCATTTTAGTGTGGGGCCTGGAAGTACTCAGCGGTTAATTGGAAGACAGGAAGTTTTAAGTTTAAGTTTAATTACCAGTGTCACAAGTGGGCTTAACACCGCCACGAAGTTACTGTGAAAATCCCCTAGTCACCATATTCCAGCGCCTGCTTGAGTACATTGAGGGAGAATTTAGCATTGTCAATGAAGCTAACCAGCACGTCTTTCAGATTTTGCATGGAAACCAGAGCAATGAGAGGAAATCCACACAAACACTGGGAGACTCTGCACAAACAGTGACCCAAACCGGGAATCAAACCCGGATCCATGGTGCTGTGAGGCAGCAGTGCTAACACTGTGCCACCCTAGGCTGGTACCCCTGTGAGTGCTGGTACATCGCACCTCTCATACATTTTCAAAGTTTGATTGGATTCAGCAGAACAAATGGAGAAGTTTAAGTATGTTGTTGGGTTAGTGACAAAGAATGAGAGCTGTGAAGAAGATGTCCAGGGAAAATCGTTTTTATTCTATCGTAGGACATGGGCATCGCTGGCAAGGCCTACATTTGTTGCCCATCCCTAATTGTCTAACTAGGCCATTTTTTAAAGTTCATTCATGGGACATGGGTGTTCTGGCTGGCCAGCATTTATTGCCCATCCCTAGTTGCCCTTGAGAAGGTGGTGGTGAGCTGCCTTCTTGAATTGCTGCAGTCCATGTTCTGTGGGTTGACCCACAATGCTGTTAGGAAGGGAATTCCAGGATTTTGACCCAGTGACTGTGAAGGAACAGTGATATATTTCCAAATCAATTTAGTGAGTGGCTTGGAGGGGAACTTACAGGTGATGGTGTTCCCATGTATCTGCTGCCCTTGTCCTTCTAGATGGAAGTGATTGTGGGTTTGGAAGGTGCTGTCGAAGGATCTTTGGTGAATTGCTGCAGTGCATCTTGTAGATAGTACACACTGTTGCGACTAAGCGTCAGTGGTGGAGGGAACGGATGGCTGTAGATGTGGTGCCAATCAATCTGCTTTGTCCTGGATGATGTCAATCTTCTTGAGTGTTGTTGGAGCTGCACCCGTCCAGGCAAGTAGGGAGTATTCCATCACACTCCTGACTTCTGCCTCGTGTATGGTGGAAAGGCTTTGGGGAGTCAGGAAGTGAGTTACTCGCCTCAGTATTCCTACCCTCTGAGCTGCTCTTGTAGCCACTGTGTTTCTGTGGTGAGTCCAATTGAGTTGCTGGTCAATGGTAACCCCAAAGATGTTGACAGTGGGAGATTCAGTGATGGTTACACACTTGAATGTCAAGGGGCAGTTATATGACCAGGTTAGGATGGCAGATTACCTCTCTTAAAGGGCAATTAGTGAACCAGATGGGTTTTACAACAATTGATGGTAGCTGTCGTAGTCACAAAAGACACTCGAGTCGTTGAGACTAGCTTTATAATTCTAGATTTGTTCACTGAGTTTAAATTGCACCAGCTGCCCAGATTTGAATTTATGTCCCAGAGCAGTAATCTGAACATAGAACATTACAGCGCAGTACAGGCCCTTCGGCCCTCGATGTTGCACCAATCTGTGAAACCAATCTAAAGCCCATCTAACCTACACTATTCCAATATCATCCATATGTTTATCCAATGACCATTTAAATGACCTTAAAGTTGGCGAATCCACCACTGTTGCAGGCAGGGCATTCCACGCTCTTATTATTTCCTGAGTAAAGAACCTACCTCGGACATCTGTCCTATATCTATCACCCTTCAATTTAAAGCTATGTCCTGTCGTATTGGCATCTCCATCCAAGGAAAAAGGCTCTCACTGTCCACCCTAACTAATCCTCTGATCATCTTGTATGCTTCTATTAAGTCACCTCTTAACCTTCTTCTCTCGAACGAAAACAGCCTCAAGTCCCTCAGCCTTTCCTCATAAGACTGTCCCACCATACCAGGCAACATCCAGTAAATCGCCTCTGCTCCTTTCCAATGCTTCCACATTCTTCCTACAACGCGGTGACCAGAACTGTATGCAATACTCCAAGTGCGGCTGCACCAGAGTTTTGTACAGCCGCAACATGACCTCATGGCTCCTAAACTCAATCCCTCTACCCATAAAAGCTAACACACCGTACGCCTTCTTAACAACCTTATCAACCTGGGTGCCAACTTTCAGGGATCTATGCACATGGACACTGAGATCTCTCTGCTCATCCACACTACCAAGTATCTTACCATTAGCCCAGAACTCTGTATTCCTGTTACTCCTTCCAAAGTGAATCACTCCATACTTTTCCACATTAAACTCCATTTGCCACCTCTCAGCCCAGCTCTGCAGCTTATCTATGTCCCTCTATAACCTGCAACATCCTTCCGCATTGTCCACAACTCCACCGACTTTAATTTATTTTTATTTTGAGCAATAAAAGCACTGTTCCTTCACAGCCAACCCCTGGATTTATTATATTGGCGATGAGATAAAAGGAACATTTTGGTAACTCTGCTCGTCAGATCCTGGTAAACCTGTATCGTTCAGTTTTGCAGTGCCATCCTTTGGAAAGTTGGAACCATACAACGCGAGTGTTGAGGCCTGGCCTCAATACGCTGACAGAATGAGGTGCTTTTTTCGAGCAAATGAAATAGGAAGAGATATTCAGCAAAAGATCATTCAGATGACTGCATGTGGAGCCACAACATTCATTATTATAAAAAGTCTGTCACACCCGGAAACAGCGGAGTCCAAGACCTTTGATGAATTAGTAGAAACTAATGATAAATCATTACGATCCTAAACCTTGCATGATCTTGGATACTCAGAGGCTTTTTCCAAGGGCTGGAATGGTCGCTACGAGAGGAGCCATGATGTGGATGTGCCGGCGTTGGACTGGGGTAAACACAGTAAAAAGTCTGACAACACCAGGTTTACTATCAAATAAATTGGTTGGACTAAAACCTGGTGTTGTCAGACTTTTTACTGCGCTACAAGAGGACACAGGTTTAAGGTGCTGGGGAGTAGGTACAAAGGAGATATCAGGGGTAAGTTTTTCACTGAGAGGGTGGTGGGTGAGTGGAATGGGCTGCCGTCAGTGGTGGTGGAGGCAAATTTGATAGGGTCTTTCAAGAGACTTCTGGATAAGTACATGGAACTTAATAGAATTGAGGGTTATAGGTAAGCCCAGTAGGTATTCTTATCATTGGCACAACTTGTGGGCCGAAGGGCCTGTTTGTGCTGTAGTTTTTCTATGTTCTATCTTGCAACACTACAGGTTCAATACAACTACTAGATTTACAAGGGAACAAGTGGCGGAATTCCTGATGTGACGAACAAAGCTGGCAGAGCATTGTGAATATGGCACAACATTAGCAAAAATGCTGAAAGACTGGTTAGTGTGCGGCACTAATGATCTAGCAACTCAAAGAAGGCTTTTGACAGAGCCAAACCCTAGGATTAAAAAAAGCCATAGAATGGGAAGTCACTCCTTTATTACTTAACCAGTCCAGTCAGTAGTGCTACTATCAAACCACACTTGGTGGTGAACAGTGAAGACCCCACCAGAGTACATTCTGTGCCCTTACCATCCTCAGTGCTTTCCCCAGGTGATGTTCATATGGAGGAGTACAAATTCAATTCTGGTCACCTGATTATAGAAAGGATATTATTAAACTAGAAAGAGTGTGGAAAAGATTTGCTAGAATGCACTGGGACTTGATGGTTTGAGTTATAAGGAGAGGCTGGATAGACTGGGAATTTTTTCCCTGGAGTGAAGGAAACTTAGAGGTGATCTTATAGAGGCCTAAAAAATAATGCTAGGCATAGATTAACGAGATAGTTAACACCTTTTTCCAAATAAGGGTAACTAATACTAGAGGGCATATGTTTAAGGTGAGAGGGGAGAGATACAAAAGGGTTCAGAGGGGCAGTTTTTTCACAGAGAGGGTGGTGAGTGTCTGGAACAAGCTGCCAAAGGTAATAGTAGAGGCAGGGACAATTTTGTCTTTTAAAAAACAGTTAGATATTTACATGGGTAAGATGGGTATAGAAGGATGTGAGCCAAAAGCAGGCAATTGGGACTACCTTAAGGGAAGGTATGGACAAGTTGGGCCGAAGGGCCTGTTTCCATGCTGTAAACCTCTATGACTCCATGACCAGGGTGGTAGTTGGTCAGTGATGATTAGCAGAAGGTTTCTCAGGTCTATCTTTGATTTGATTTCACAGGACTTTGCAGCCAGAGTCAATGCTCAGGCCTCCACAAGCCATTTGCTTCCCACTGTCCACCTCTAGCCCCTAAGATGTTAGTAAGGAATGGCTATCCTTTCTCATGTTGTTGCGATTCCTGTTGGCTATGCTTTATCATTTCATTCTTCTTTGGAGCGATTTGATGTGACCGACTGGTTTGCGAGGTCACTGCTGTGGGTTCTGGAGTCACATTAAGGCTGGGAGGTTTCGCTCCCCTAAAGGATGCTAATGAATTAGATGTGGTTTAAACTACAGTCCAGAAGTTTCATGGTCATCTTTGCTGATACCAACTTCTCGATTCCAGATTTAGTTATCTGAGTTTAAATTCATTGAAACAGCTGATGTTTTAACTCAAAAGTTTAGGATCTGAGCTCCATGTATGTGAATCACTGGCCCAGTAACACAATAATTCTGCTGCTGTACTCACACTGGAACAGGGTATCAGCTGAGCTGGTGAGCAGGCAGGAGTGGAATGGATGGGACATCTGATCGATGAACATTTGGTTATCTGCTTGATAACCTTGGAGATGAGGGATTCTTCATTTTGAAGTAACATAAAATACTGCATGACACAAAGAATCTATCAGTGTCTGTAAAGAGAAGGCAGTTTAATCATTTGTGCGGCATAGTTGTTCACACTGCTGCCTCATAGCGCCAGAGACCCAGGTTCAATTCCGGCTTCGGTTCACCGTCTGTGTGGAGTTTGTACGTTCTCCCCATGTCTGCGTAGGTTTCCTCTGGGTGCTCTATTTTTTTCCCACTGTCCAAAGATGTATGGGTTATGATGATTGGCCATGCTAAATTGCTGCTTTGTAAGCGTGTGGGGTTACAGGAATAGACATGGGTGGGATTGTGGCCAGTGCAGACTCAATGGGCCGAATGGCCTCCTTCTGCACTGTAGGGGATCTATGGCTGCCATTCTCCCTTTGCGACCTGAAACTTTTCTGGCAGGTCGCGGTGGGAGATGCACGTCTGCGGCCTTGAACAAAGATTTGTATGTGCGCCGGGAATGCATGCACATCTCCAGAGGCCGGTGAACAGTCACGGGTCAGGCTATGCTGGAAACCGATGGGAAGGCCGGAATGAAGGGGGGTGGCAATTGAGGCCCTCGGGGGGGGGGGGGGGGGGGGGGCGGGGGGGGTCAGGCAGTGCCAAGGGGGTGGGCCTAGTGTGGGCGGGGCCTTATTGTGATCAGTGGGGTGGGGGTGGTCCTGCTGTCACTTTGCAGACAGGATCGGTCTGGGAGGGAGGGCAGTGATTGGGGTGAGCTGGGCTGGGATAGGGAGGTGGTCTGCCGGGGCGGGGGGAGGTCATGGTTCGAATGCAAGTCTTTACAGGTAATCAAGCCTTAAAGATACCGGCAATGTGAGTGGAGAGAGGGCCAAGCATATGTTGAAGAGATGTGTATTGTCTCCAGTCAGGACACTTAGTGAGATTTTGCAATCCTAGGCAAGTCGTGGGGGTTCCAACCATTATCTTGTAAATTGAGTTTATGCCTGTCGATGCCCTGTTTGT
Source organism: Carcharhinus amblyrhynchos (assembly GCF_965287045.1). Classification (NCBI taxonomy): domain Eukaryota; kingdom Metazoa; phylum Chordata; class Chondrichthyes; order Carcharhiniformes; family Carcharhinidae; genus Carcharhinus; species Carcharhinus amblyrhynchos. The sequence goes on from NC_137324.1 coordinate 17,620,651, forward strand.
GAACAGAACTCCCAACTCACCTGATGAAGGAGTCTGAGACCCAAAAGCTTGTGCTGCCAAATAAACCTGTTGGACTTTAACCTGGCATTGTGGGACCTCTTCAATGCACAGAATGCGGAGATTCAGGTAAGAAGCTGAACAGTCAGGATTTAGAACAGTTTTCCTGCCAATTCAGCGCTTTTGGGAGAATTGCCCCCATGATTCTGTCACATTGTGAAATATTAACTTGCCATTTATCTTTTTCAAAAGTTGTGGGGTCTGTTCTATCGCCCCGACACTTCCACAGTCTGAAAGACGTGCTGGTTTGGCACATTGGCCATGCTAAATTCTCCCTCAGTGTACCTGAACAGGTGCCAGAGTGGCGAGTAGGGGATTTTCATAGTAACTCCACTGCAGTGTTAATGCAAGCCTACTTGTGACACTAATAAATAAGATTTAAAACTTAAACTTTACCCCAGGCCAAGTGAAACAGTGCTTTGACCAACCAGTAGAACAACAGTGCCAGCACCATGAAGCAAAGCACCCCACACAGGCAAGATTAATGTTTCGCAATTGTAGTCCAATGTTTTCAAAGTAGCAGCATTGGACACTTTGGCAAACTGCACAAAGCCAAATCATCCAAACACTCAGAAGCATCCAAGGATGAATCTTAAGGTTGGGACAGCACACCAAGACGCCGTGCTTCTTGGATGAGGTCAAAGATCCTGAAGTTTTGTGTTGACATGTGGGCATTTTGATCGATGGCTTAATGGCCATCCCACAAACATTAAATTGGTCATGGGAGCCAGTGTTTTGGTCCTAACGGACAAAGAACCATGGCTGGGAGATCTCTGGAACTGAACAATAGGCATACCATGTTAAGGACACAGAGGAATATAACTTCCAGTCGTAGGCATAGTTCTGGAACCATTAGGTTTTGGTGGCAAACACATCTTGACCATGGGATCCCTGGCAGTGGAGAGCGCAAACAACAGGCAAACCCATTGACATTGGTTGAACAAGAAGATCCTGCCAGTGGTCAATGACGGGCTGCTTTCACCACCTCTAAACCCACTGTGGGTGGGGCATAAAATCCCACTGCTGCTCTGTGCACCACACACACACACACACACACACACACACACACACACACACACACACACACACACACACACACACACACACACACACACACACACACACACACACAATTTATGATTTGGAGTGAATGAGACTCAAATGACTCATCAACCTGTCTCATGTCAACCTGGATTGTGCTAATGATTACCAACCTCCCATCAGGGTAATATTTGGTGTATTTGGACTTTAGTAAACGTGATGTATTTGGACTTTAGTAAGGCATTTGATAAGGTTCACCATGGAAGCCTTCTGCAGAAATTGCAGATGTGTGGGATTGAGGGTGATTTAGGAAATTGGATTAGGAATTGGCTGGCAGATAGGAGACAGAGGGTAGTAGTTGATGGTAAGTATTCGACATGGAGTTCAGTTATGAGTGGTGTGCCTCAGGGATCTGTTTTGGGGCCACTGCTGTTTGTAATTTTTATAAATGATCTGGATGAGGGTATAGCTGGGTGGATTAGTAAATTTGCTGATGACACCAAAGTCAGAGGTGTGGTAGATAGTGAGGAAGGGTGTCTTAGTCTACAGGGAGACTTGGTCAAGTTGCAGAGCTGGGCCGAGAGGTGGAGGATGGAGTTTAATGCGGAAAAGTGTGAGGTAATTCACTTTGGCAGGAATAATGGATGTGTAGAGTATAGGGCTAACGGTAGGACTCTGAATAGTGTGGATGAACAGAGGGATCTAGGTGTATGTGTACATAGATCCCTGAAAGTTGGGAATCAAGTAGATAGGGTTGTTAGGAAGGCATACGGTGTCTTGGCGTTTATTGGTAGGGGGATTGAATTTAAGAGCCGCAGCGTCATGTTGCAACTGTACAAAGCTCTGGTGTGGCCGCACTTGGAGTATTGTGTGCAGTTCTGGTCCCCACATTATAGGAAGGACGTGGAGGCTTTGGAGAGGGTGCAGAGGAGGTTTACCAGGATGTTGCCTGGTATGGAGGGGAGGTCCTATGAGGAGAGACTGAGGGATTTGAGGTTGTTTTCATTAGAAAGAAGGCGGCTGCGAGGGGACCTTATTGAAACATATAAGATGATCAGAGGTTTAGATAGGGTGGACAGTGATAGCCTTTTTCCTCGGATGGAGAAAGCTAGCATGAGGGGGCATAGCTTTAAATTAAGGGGTGGTAGTTATAGGACGGATGTCAGGGATAGGTTCTTTACCCAGAGGGTGGTGAGGGATTGGAATGCCCTGCCTGCTGCAGTTGTGGATGCGCCTAGTTTGGGGGCGTTTAAGAGATCCGTGGATAGGTTTATGGATGGAAAGGGTTTGGTTTAGGTTAGAGGGTCATTGCTTTTTAATTGGTCGGCGCAACATCGTGGGCCGAAGGGCCTGTTCTGCGCTGTAATGTTCTATGTTCTATGAGGATCAAAATTAAAGTTTATTTATTAGTCATACATAGGCTTACATTACCAATGCAATGAAGATACTGTGAAAATCCCCTAGTTGCCACACTCCGGCATCTCTTCGGGTACACTGAGGGAGAATGGCCTATGCACCTAACTGTAGGAGGAAGCCCACGCAGACATTGGGGAGAATGTGCAGATTCCGCGCAGATAGTGACCCAAACTGGGAATCGAACCTGGGATCCTGTCGCTCTGAAGCAGCATTGCTAACCACTGCGCCGCACTGGTGCAAAAGCTTCTGCACCAGCGAGTGTGTGAATGCATGAATACATTCGACTTAACTGATCATCAAAGAAGTCAGGCAGCAAAGCCATGAATGAGCAATTGTTTATTAACCTTAGAATTATTATCAGCAGCACAGAAGCTGGGCCATCAAGTCGGCAAATAACTGGTGGGTAAGGTTAATTGGCAAAATGCACAGCTGAGGTTACAGAAGTTCAGTTCTGTCACAGTAATTCAAGTGAAACTGCTTGGTGATTATATATTTATAGCTGAGATCAGTGTCTGTGATTGATATTAATTAGTGAGATTAATTTAGAATGAGACTCCTTGAATAATTGACAAGTTTGCAGCATTAGATTGCCAGGTTATTGAATATGGTTTATGGTTGGATTGAAAGTTGGGAGAGATATATCATGGATGGCTCAATAGATGTGGTACCAAATATGTTTACCATCATTATTGTTTCCAACTTGTCATGACGAGTTGGTGCAGATAGCATTCCTCTTGTGGTTGTTGCTAGTCTTTTGAGATGCCTCCATCTGTGAACGTGCTACCCATTCCTTCTGGGTCCTTGCTCCTGGGAAGAGCAGGCTGGCTGCACCACAATGTTTACAAACAATCCTACCCCGGACCCCCCTGTCAAGCACAGAGTCAGCTGATACTGTTAAGCAGTCAGAGACTCGTGTGGCGGAGACGACAACCAGTCAATTGAGTTGGGTGCCCCAAAATTGTGTAATGCCCACCTCGACCTGAACAGTTAAGGCCAGGTTGTGAACTGCTGATCCCCGCATCCAAATATCTGGGTAATCCAATTTCTAACCCATTGAGTAGACTAGGTCTACGTTCCCCGCGATTTCAAAGAATGAAAGGAGACCTCATTGGAACATATGGACGGCACGGTGGCACAATGGGTAACACTGCTGCCTCACAGTGCCAGGAACCCGGGTTCAATTCCAGCCTCGGCTGACTGTATGGAGTTTGCACGTTCTCCCTGTCTTTGCGTGCGTTTCCTCCAGGTGACCCACTTTCGTCCCACAGTCCAAAGATGTGCAGGTTTGGTTGATTGAGCATGCTAAATTACCCCTTCCTGTCCTAAAATGTGAAGGTTAGAGGGATTTGCAGGGTAATTATGTGGGGGTTACAGGGTTAGGGCCTGGGTAAGGTGCTCTGCCAGAAAGTCTCTGAAGACTTGATGGGCTGAATGGCCTCCTTCAGCAGCATTGGGCTCTATAAGTATACAGTAATGACTTACATTTCTACACTTATAAATCTTAAAGAGTACATTAAAGAACAAAGAAAAGTACAGGACAGGAACAGGCCGCTCTGCCCTCCAAGCCCGAGCTGCTCGTAATACTGTAACTAAACTAAAAAAAAATCCTTCTGCCCTTAATCAGTCTGTATCCCTCTACTCCCTCCGTATTTATGTACCATCCAGATGCCCCTTAAATGTCCCTGCTTCCACCACATCGTCTGGCAGTGTATTCAGGTGTGAAAAACTTTCCCCGCAAGTCTCCCTTAAACTTTGCCCCTCTCACCTTGAACATGTACTGTCTTGTAATTGACACTTCCACCCTATGGCTATCCATCTTGTCAATGCCTCTAGCTTTCAGGGCGCTGCTCCTTCATCAAGTGAGTGGGATTTCAGTTCATAATTTTGTAGATCTCTATCAGATCTCCTCTCAGCCTCTGTCTTTCCAATGAAAACAGTCCTAGTTTATTCAACCTCTCCTCATAGTCAATGCTCTCGAGGCCAGGCAACATCCTGGTGAACCTTCTTTGCACTCCCTCCAAAGCTTCCCTCTCCTTTTGGTGTTGAGCTGACCGGATCTGCATGCAATTCTTCAAATGTGGCCTAACCAAGGTTTCATATAACTGCAATATGATTTCCCAACTCTTGTACTCAATGCCCAGCAAATGAAGGCAAGGACGCCATATGCCTTCTTAATCATCTTGGCCATCTGTGTTATGGCTTTTAGGGAACTGTGGACCTGCATGCCCAAATTCCTCTGTATGTTACCCAATTTTGAGCCTCCAAATGCATCACCTTGCATTTAGAACATAGAACATAGAACACTACAGCACAAACAGGCCCTTCGGCCCACGAGTTGCGCCGATCACATCAACACCTACCAATCCATCGACCTATCTATAACCCCCAATCCCATTAAACCCCATATACTCATCCAGAAGTCTTTTAAAAGACCCCAGCGAGTTCGCCTCCACCACCACTGATGGCAGCCGATTCCATTCACTCACCACCCTCTGAGTGAAAAACTTACCCCTAACATCACTTCTGTACTTTCCTCCCCGCACCTTAAATCTGTGTCCTCTCATAGCGACCATTTCAACCCGGGGAAATAGCCTCTGAGAATCCACCCTATCCATTCATTGTTCCTGAGGAGCAGTATCGAGAGGCAGCGATTTTTGGGCGTGAGAGGAGGCAGCAAAAAGGTACATTTATCTGTTTATATTGTTTAACTTTTTATTTATAGTTTTAAAGTCGCGAGTTTCGGCGGTTTTTCTTTAAATTAGTTAGAAACCGGAAATCGTCACTAGGACGCTTGCCGGTAGTTGTAGTTTTTTATTCTCGGGCCCCTAACCCTATAAATTAGTGTAGAGAGGATACCCGATCCTCTACACTGGTAGAGAATCCCACCCTCCCACCTCCTCTAACCTAATTATAAGAGTGGGGGAAGTTTGTTGTTTGTTTTTTAATTTATTTTTCTGCTGGTAATTGCTTCAGGGATGGCAGTTCAGGCAGTAAGCTGCATCTCCTGTGGGATGTATGTGGTGAGGGAATCTAGTAGTGTTTCAGGGGAGTTTACTTGTAGGAAGTGTGTTAGATTGCAGCTTCTGGAGGAGCATGTAAAGGAGCTGGAGGTGGAGTTAGAGGAACTCCGCGTAATTCGGGAGGCAGAGGTGGAAATCGATAGGAGTTATAAGGAAATAGTCACTCCTAAAAATGAGTCTTGGGTCACTGCCAGGAAGAGGGGAAAGAAGCAATCGGGGGGACAATCCCCTGGGGCGGTTCCCCTCCAAAATAGGTTTTCGGTCCTGGAGGCTACAGTTGAGGAGGAAACAACTGGGGATAGCCAAAGGGAGCAGGTCACTGGGGGTGAGCCTAGTGTGAAGGCTCAGGTGGTTAGGGGCTGTAAACGATTGGGCCTCGTGACTGGGGACTCCACGGTTAAGGGGACAGATAGGAGGGTCGGAAGTAAAGGTAGGGACCCTGGGCTGGTGTGTTGCCTACCAGGGGCTGGGGTCCGGGATGTATCTGAAAAGGTATTCAGGACTCTTAGAGGAGAGGGAGATCAACCCCAAGTTATTGTTCATGTGGGGACACATGACATAGGGAGGTTAAGGGAAGGGGATATTAAGCAGAGATTTATGGAGTTGGGGTGGAAACTAAAGGCCAAGACTGATAGAGTGGTTATCTCTGGACTCTTGCCTGTGCCACGAGATAGTTTAGAGAGGAATAGAGAAAGGGAAAGTTTGAACTTGTGGCTGAGGGGTTGGTGCAGGAGGGAGGGGTTCAGGTACTTAAGCAATTGGGGCTCGTTCTGGGGAAGGTGGGACCTCTATAAGAGGGATGGTCTACACCTGAATCAGAAGGGGACCAATATCCTGGGGGGTAAGTTTGCTAGGGCTATGCAGGGAAGTTTAAACTGATTCAGAAGGGGGGAGGGATCCTGAGTAGAGGGGTTGAAAGTGAGGGGTGCATGGATGGGGACTGCAATGCATGGCATCGCAGGGGTGGGGTGGAGCAGGGTTTGAAATGTGTATACTTCAATGCGAGGAGTATTCGCAATAAAGTGGGTGAACTTGCAGCGTGGATCAGTACCTGGGACTTCGATGTTGTGGCCATTTCAGAAACATGGATAGAGCAGGGGCAGGAATGGATGCTGCAGGTCCCGGGGTTTAAATGTTTTAGTCGAAGTAGAGAAGGAGGCAGAAGGAGGGGAGGGGTAGCATTATTGGTCAGGGATTGTATCACAGTGTCAGAGAGAAGGTTTGATGAGGACTTGTCTGTTGAGGTAGTATGGGCGGAGATTAGAAATAGGAGAGGAGAGGTCACCCTGTTGGGAGTCTTTTATAGACCTCCTAAAAGTTCTAGAGAGGTTGAGGAAAGGATTGCAGAGACGATCCTGGTTAGGAGTGAAAGCAATAGGGTAATTGTTATGGGGGATTTTAACTTTACTAATATTGATTGGAATTGTTATAGCTCTAGCTCGTTAGAGGGGTCAGTTTTTGTGCAAAGTGTGCAGGAAGGTTTTTTGACTCAGTATGTAGATAGGCCAACTAGAGGTGAGGCTATATTAGATTTGGTGCTGGGAAATGAGCCAGATCAGGTGTTGGATTTGGAAGTTGGTGTGCATTTTGGTGATAGTGACCACAATTCGGTTACGTTCACCTTAGTGATGGAAAGGGATAGGCATGAACCTCGGGCCAGTGGTTTTAGCTGGGAGAAGGGTAATTATGAGGCTATTAGGAGAGAATTAGGAAACATAGGTTGGACTAGGAGATTACAGGGATTGGGAACGTCCGAAATGTGGAGTTTTTTCAAGGAGCAGCTACTGCGAGTCTGTGATAGGTATGTCCCTGTCAGGCAAGGTGGAATTGGTAAGGCTAGGGAACTGTGGTGCACCAAAAAAGTTGTTTCGTTGGTTAAAAAGAAAAAGGAGGCTTATGTTCGGATGAGACGTGAGCACTCGGATAGTGCACTAGAGAGCTTTAGATTGGCTAGGAGGGAGTTGAAGAGCGAGCTAAGAAGGGCTAAAAGAGGACATGAGAAGACTTTGGCTGATAGGGTTAAGGAGAATCCTAAGGCGTTCTATAGGTATGTCAAGAACAGAAGGTTGGTTAGGGCAAGGTTAGGGCCAGTTATAGACGGCAGAGGGAAGTTATGTGTGGAACCGGAGGAGATTGGTGAAGCATTGAACCAATATTTCTCTTCGGTGTTCACGCAGGGGGACATGGATATAGCTGAGGAGGACACTGGGTTGCAGGGGAGTAGAATTGACAGTGTTACAGTTGATAAGGAGGATGTGCTGGATATTCTGGAGGGTCTGAAAATAGATAAGTCCCCTGGTCCGGATGGGATTTACCCCAGGATTCTCTGGGAGGCAAGAGAAGTGATTGCAGAGACTCTGGCTCTGATCTTCAGGTCATCGTTGGCCTCTGGTATAGTACCAGATGATTGGAGGTTAGCGAATGTTGTCCCATTGTTTAAGAAGGGGAACAGAGACTTCCCTGGGAATTATAGACCGGTGAGTCTCACTTCTGTTGTGGGCAAGGTTTTGGAAAAAATTATTAGGGATAGGATTTATAGTTATTTGGAGAGTAATGAGTTGATTGGAGATAGTCAGCATGGTTTTGTGGCGGGTAGGTCGTGCCTTACTAACCTTATTGAGTTTTTTGAGAAAGTGACCAAAGAGGTGGATGGGGGTAAGGCAGTGGACGTGGTGTATATGGATTTTAGTAAGGCGTTTGATAAGGTTCACCATGGTAGGCTTCTGCACAAAATGCAGATGTATGGGATTGGGGGTGATCTAGGGAACTGGATTAGGAATTGGCTAGCGGATAGGAGACAGAGGGTAGTGGTTGACGGTAAATATTCATCATGGAGTTCGGTTACAAGTGGTGTGCCTCAGGGATCTGTGTTGGGGCCACTGCTGTTTGTGATTTTTATTAATGATCTGGATGAGGGTATAGTTGGGTGGATCAGTAAATTTGCTGATGATACCAAAGTCGGAGGTGTGGTAGATAGTGAGGAAGGGTGTCATAGTTTGCAGGAAGACTTAGACAGGTTGCAGAGCTGGGCCGAGAGGTGGCGGATGGAGTTTAATGCAGAGAAATGTGAGGTAATTCACTTTGGTAGGAATAACAGATGTGTTGAGTATAGGGCTAACGGGAAGACTTTGAATAGTGTGGAGGAGCAGAGGGATCTAGGTGTATGTGTACATAGATCCCTGAAAGTTGGGAATCAAGTAGATAAGGTTGTTAAGAAGGCATACAGTGTCTTGGCGTTTATTGGTAGGGGGATTGAATTTAGGAGTCGTAGCGTTATGTTGCAACTGTACACAACTCTGGTGAGGCTGCACTTGGAGTATTGTGTGCAGTTCTGGTCCCCACATTACAGGAAGGATGTGGAGGCTTTGGAGAGGGTGCAGAGGAGGTTTACCAGGATGTTGCCTGGTATGGAGGGGAGATCCTATGAGGAGAGGCTGAGGGATTTGGGGTTGTTTTCGCTGGAAAGAAGGCGGCTAAGAGGGGATCTTATTGAAACATATAAGATGATTAGAGGTTTAGATAGGGTGGACAGTGATAGCCTTTTTCCTCTGATGGAAAAATCTAGCACGAGGGGGCATGGCTTTAAACTAAGGGGGGGTAGTTATAGGACAGATGTCAGGGGTAGGTTCTTTACCCAGAGGGTGGTGAGGGATTGGAATGCCCTGCCTGCTGCAGTTGTAAATGCGCCTAGTTTGGGGGCGTTTAAGAGGTCTGTGGATAGGTTTATGGACGAAAAGGGATTGGTTTAGGTTAGTGGGTCATTGTTGTTGTTTTTTTTAACTGGTCGGCGCAACATCGTGGGCCGAAGGGCCTGTTCTGTGCTGTAATGTTGTATGCTCTATGTTCTATGTTCTATGTTCTATTCCTCTCAACATTTTATAAACTTCTATCAGGTCGCCTCTCAACCTTCGTCTCTCCAGGGAGAAGAGTCCCAGCTCCTTCAACCTAACTTCATAAGGCATGCCTCCCAGTCCAGGCAACATCCTTGTAAATCTCCTCTGTACCCTTTCAATAGCTTCTACGTCTTTCCTATAGTGAGGCAACCAGAACGGCGCACAGTACTCCAAATGAGGCCTGACAAGGGTCTTATAAAGTTGCAGCATTACCTCCCGACTCCTAAACTCAATCCCTCGATTAATGAAGGCCAGATTAAATTCCATCTGACATTTCTGTGCCCAAGTCTCCAATCTGTCTATATCCTGTTGTATCCTCTGACAATCCTTGGCACTATTAGCAACTCCACCAATCACCATGTTATCCGCAAACTTATTAATCAGACCACCAATATTTTCCTTCAGATCATTTATATATACTACAAACAACAGAGGATCCAGAACTGATCCCTGCGGAACACCACTAGCTACAGATCTCCATTCTGAAAAATACCCTTGCAGTACTACTCTCTGTCTTCTAGCATTAAGATGGAGATGCTGGCGTTGGACTGGGGTAAACACAGTAAGAAATCTCACAACACCAGGTTAAAGTCCAACAGGTTTATTTGGTAGCACAAGCCACTAGCTTTCAGGGCGCTGCTCCTTCATCAGGTGAGTGGGATTTCAGTTCACAAATAGGGTATATAAAGACACAAACTCAATATACAAAATAATGGTTGGAATGCGAGTCTTTACAGGTAATCAAGTCTTAAACGTACGGACAATGTGAGCGGAGAGAGGGTTAAGCACAGATTGAAGAGATGAGTATTGTCTCCAGCCAGGACAGTTAGTGAGATTTTGCAAGCCCAGACAAGTTGTGGGGGTTACAGATAGTGTGTGACATGAACCCAAGATTCCGGTTGAGACTGCCCTCAGGTGTACGGAAGTTGGCTATCAGTCTCTGCTCAGCGACTCTGCGTTGTCATGTGTCGTGAAGGCTGCCTTGAAGAAAGTTTACCTGAAGATCAGAGGCCGAATGCCCGTGACTGCTGAAGTGTTTTCCAACAGGAAGAGAACACTCTTGCCTGGTGATTATCAAGCGGTGTTCATTCATCCACTGCCCTAGTGTCTGCATGGTTTCCCCAATGAAACCAGAATTAGAGGGCACAGTCTGAAAATAAGTGGGGGGGCAGTTTAGAACAGAGTTGAGGAGGAACTTCTTCACTCAAAGGGTGGCGAATCTCTGGAATTCTCTGCCCATTGAAGTGGTGGAGGCTGCCTCGTTGAATATGTTTAAGTCACAGGTAGATCGATTTCTGATTGATAAGGGAATTAAGGGTTATGGGGAGAAAGCGGGTAAGTGGAACTGATCCACTTCAGATCAGCCATGATCTTATTGAATGGTGGGGCAGGCTCGAAGGGTTAGATGGCCTACTCCTGCTCCTATTTCTTATGTTCTTATGTTTCCCCTAATAAAAAATGCACCTCCCCCTTCTTTTTTACCCCCTGTTCTATATTTCTGATAGTATTTTCATCCTAGAACATTGAGCTGCCAGTCCTGTCCCTCCCTTAGCCATGTTTCGATAATAGCTATAATATCTCAGTCCCATGTATCCATCCATACCCTGAATTCATCTGCCTTGCCTGTCAGACCTCTTGCATTGAAATAAATGCAGTTTAATCGAGACTTCCCTTGCTCTTACTTTGCTTTTCACTGACCTGTCTAGTACTAGGATTATTGGCGTTGCGTTTACTATTTAACATGCTCTCTTTAACATCCATGCTGCCCTCAACCTTCTCTCCTGTTTCCCTACTGCTTTGGTCCCAACCCACTGCCAAACTAATTTAAACCCTCCAGAATGGCTGTAACAAATCTCCCCACCAGCATATTATTCCCCTTCCAGTTCAGGTGTAAACCATCCCTCTTGAGTGTGTCATGTTATATTCTAACTGTGCTCTTAAGTGACGTTTATTTTCATAAAAGTTACCTAGTAGGTCAATATCATAGAATCCTACAGTGCAAAAGGAGGCCATTCGGCTCATTAAGTCTGCGCTGACCACAATCACAGCCAGGCCCTATACCCACAACCCCTTGTGTTCTAATTCCCCTAACACTTCTAATCCCCCTAACACTTGGGTTAATTCAGTATGGTCAATCCACCTGAGGACCACATCTTTGGAGTGTGGGAGGAACCCAGAGGAAACCCATGCAGACACAGGAAGAATGCGCAAACTCCACACAGACAGTGACCCAAACCGGAAATCGAACCCAGTCCCTGGCGCTGTGAAGCAATAGTGCTACCACTCCTGGAGCGAAACACTCTCCACTAACGTTTAAGTGTAATTGTTAGTGTCACAAGAAGGCTGACAGTAACCCTGTAATGAAGTTACTGTGAAAATCCCCTAGCCGCCACACTCTGGCACCTGTCTGAGGGAGAATTTAGCATGGCCAATGCACCTAACCAGCACGTCTTTCGGACTAATGTAAAAATCAAATGAAGTGGGGTCTAGGTTAAATTCATAACATACCTTGGAGTTCCCTCACAATGTTCACTGTATTAGCTGTGGAAGAAATTGCGGTGAAGAATGATTACATACATTATTCAATGAACAACCTGAAAAATCGCATTGTACTTGACCAAAAGTGAGAGAAGGTGGACTTTTTTGTTCCTCTCTTTTAACCTGTTTGACGATTGAAACAGTCAGCCAATTGGACCGTACCATCAAGTTATCTCAGTGACTATTTTCAACAGCTTTGATTTACTCCGAGCCTCTCAAACACTTTGGGCTGCACTCGAGTGAGTACAACAGCAGGCTAAACTGTCACAGAACACCACTTTGATGATTGTGGGCTGTGTAAACTGCAATATTGAGGGCCGTTTTGGTTGCCCCGTTGCATTTAACAAGATTCACGTGAAGAATCCTAAAAAAAATAAAAGGCAAACTGATGTGAGCTATCAGTGGAGGCTGTGTGCAGCGACTCACTGCTTTCTAAATTGAAAATGACATTGCGCGGCCTAAATAAGAATGCGACGTGTGATATCAGATGGGGAAAATAATACATTTTCTTTCCTAAGAAAATCCAATTTGGAACATATGCCAGCCGGTGATCTTCTTTTCTCAAGTGAGAATGGACTGGAAGATGGAGGCCATGATTGCTTCTGAAGGATTCTGCTTTGGTTTGACAGAGGGCTGGCACAGCATGAACCCAGGAGATCTGAAACCTCATCAATCATCTGCCTCTTGTTAGGTTCAAGCAATAGAGGGAAGAAAAAAAAAACTGAATTGATTTTAGAGTGGCTGAAAGATTGGTTTTTATATCAAAAAAATTGCTATTAGCTTGTAGCAGTTTGCACCACTCTGGAACTAATGGTAGTAATGAAAGATATATGTTGATAGAGAGTATGGAGTACATTTAGTATAAAGCTTTAAAGTGGCACCACTTTCACGTAACAAATAGATAAGGCATACTATAATGCATTTAGAATGAGTTTTTCTTTTGCGGCCAAGAGGATTTGGTTGCTTACTGTCCATAAGTGTTTTCTAGGATTACAACATTAACTTGTGTAGGGCCTAATAAAGTGGGTTTAGATTCTCCTGTAATGTTGCACACTGTATCACTATATGTCAGGCTGAGAGAAGCCCACTTCACTTTTTATTTTTCCCTTTTGTATTTCGAGATGCCGTTAAACAAAAAGTGCCGATGCTGCATTTTGCTGATGACGCAAAATGAGCTGGGAATGTAAGGAGGGCACAAAGAGGCTTCAAAGGGAGATTTTTAGCTATGAGAAGGGGTGGGATAAACTCGGTTTGTTCTTATTCGAACGACAGAGGTTGAGGAGTGACCTGATAAAGGTCTACATGGACAGAGTGGATAGTCAGATGCTCTTTGCTAGGATAGAAAAGTCAACTACTGGGGGACATAGGTTTAAGGTGTGTGGGGAAAAGTTTAGGGGAGATGTGCGAGGCAAGTTTTTTTTATATAGGTGTTGAATCCAGTCCAAAGATGTGCGGGTTAGGTTGATTGGCCGTGCTAAAATTGCCCTTCGTGTCCTGAGATGCGTAGGTTAGGGGGATTAGTGGGTAAATATGTAGGGATAGCGGGGTAGGGCCTGGATGGGACTGTGGTCAGTGTAGACTCGATGGGCTGAATGGCCTCTCTCCATACTGTGGGGTTTCTATGATTTCTAGAATTTCTATGAATGTCTGGAATACGCTGCCTGGGGAGGTGGTGGGAGTAGCTAAGTGAATGGGCAAGGACATGGAAAATGAATAGATGAATAATAGGAAACAGAGAGCCGGGCGGCACGGTGGCACAGTGGTTAGCACTGCTGCCTCACAATGCCAGGGACTCGGGTTCGATTCCTGGCTTGGGTCACTGTCTGTATGGCGTCTGTATACGTTACGCAAAGTCTTCTGATCATGCAAAGTTCACTGTGTGTTGTCACATAGAGTACTCTTTCACTGTATACTTTCACACTCTGCCCTCTAACATTGTATACCACCACACATAGCTCTCTGTATCTGTATACTGTCACACATAGCTCTACATCACTGTATACCATCATGCAAAGCTTGCTGTATACTGTCACACAAAGTCATCTCTCGCAATATGTAGCCTCAGCCGGCACTTACTGAAGAACAAAGGAAAGTACAGCGCAGGAACAGGCCCTTCAACCCTCCAAACCTGCGCTGACCATAATGTCTGCCTAAACTAAAACCATATGCACTTATGGAGTCGGTATCCTTCCATTCCAAGCCTATTCATTTTTTTGTCTAATTGCCCCTTAGATACCACAATTGTACCTCCCCCCACCACCTCCCCAGGCAGCGTGTTTCAGACATTCACCACCCTCTGTCTAAAAAATACTTGCCTCGCACATCGCCTCTGAACCTTTCCCCACACACCTTAAACTTATGTCCCCTAGTACTTGACTTTTCTAGCCCAGGAAAGCTCATCTGACTATCCACTCTGTCCATGCCACTCATAGTCTTGTAGACCTCTATCAGGTCGTCCCCTCAACCTCCATTGTTCTGGTAAGAACAAACCGAGTTTATTCAACCTTTTCCCACGGTTAAAAATCTCCAGATCAGGCAACATCCTGGTAAACCTTTTCTGTACACTCTCCAAAACATCCAGATCCTTCTGGTAGTGTGGCGACCGGAATTGTACGCAATATTCTAAATGAGGCCTAACTAAGGTTCTGTACAGCACTGTATTGCCCTTGAGAAGCTGTGGTCTTGAACCACTGCAGCCTCTGAGATGTAGATGCAAACGCAATACTGTTAGGCAGGGTATTCCAGGATTTTGATTGAGTTACACTGAAGGAACACTGATATATTTCCAAGTCAGGATGGTGAGTGGCTTGGAGTGGGATTGATGTCCTGGATGATGTCAATCTTACTGAGTGCTGTTGGAGCTGCGCCCATCCAGGCAAGTGGAGAGTATTCCATCACATTCCTGACTTATATCTTGTAGATGGTGGTCATGCTTTGGGGAGTCAGGACATGAGTTACTCGCTGCAGTATTGCTATCCTTTGATCTGTTCTTGTAGCCACAGTATACAATCACATATGCCAATCAATCATTGTATAATGTCACACGCAACCCTTTATCACTCTATACTATATACTGTCATCTATCACTTTATACTGTCACACAGTAACCTCCGTCACAGTATATCTTCACACAGTCCTCTATCACTGTATGCTGTCACACAAATCCCCTATCTCATTGTAAACACATTGTTCTCTGTCCTATTTTACCCTCTCATCTATTTCTCTATCTATTGTAATCCTCCTTGCTCCTGCTCTATAGTGTTATACCTATTACTCTGTCTCACAATTCCTTGTTCTACCTGGCTGTGTATTTCACTCTGTTACATTCCTGGATCTCAATATGTAGCTATCTCTGTCTTCCTCGCTCTGTTCTGCTCACCTCTCCCTTTTGCCTCACGTGTATACATCTTTCTCTGTGTGGTTTCCTCATCTGGAACTGATAAAAGTGAACGCCAGTTGATAGGTTACAGTCCCCAGGGGTTTCTTAGTCCTGTGCCATCAGACTTTGTCAATTTCTTCCTAATGAATTAAATGAATGTCAGCATCGGCAATTGAGATTTCCAACTGTTGATTTCTTTGAACGTTACAGGAACAGTATGGAAAGCATTAAATGGATTCACTTTCGTATTAGAATCTGCATTTATGCCTTTCACTCAGCAGCATTTTAGCTACAAAGATCCAAAAGACAACAAGACATGGTCAATGGGGCAAGTTAGGTGTTAAAACTGATATTTTAAATTACAGTAAGTAGTCTCACAACACCAGGTTAAAGTCCAACAGGTTTATTTGGTAGCACGAGCTTTTGGAGCATTGTCCCTTCATCAGGGAAGTACTCACCCAATGAAGGAGCGGCGCTCTGAAAGCTCGTGCTACCAAATAAACCTGTTGGACTTTAACCTGGTGTTGTGAGACTTCTTACTGTGCCCGCCCCAGTCCAACGACGGCATCTCCACATCATGGTTTTAAATTAAGCTTTAACTAAAAATAATGGAGGGAATGAATGTGGGATAATAACTTGTGCCGTGTTTATTAGACAATCTTAAAGCTGCGCTTGATAGTTTGTTGTTAGGTGATGGTATGTGGAATTACTGTACGGACTATGAATGGTGGAAAAGGCTTGATGGACTGAATAGCTTTCTTGCGTTCCGATGAAGCCATGAAAATCAGAGCTGGAAACAAGAATGGGTTCAGGTACAAAATGTGATGCTGAATCACTATTACACTGTGGCACAAAGCCTCCAGGGTGGTGTTTTCCTCTGTAATTTATGGGAGGGGGATGCGGTAGGCTGAAAGGTCAGTTTTAGCCCTTGGGTATCAGAAGTTTCAAACTGAATTTGGGCTCCAGGCCTGGACTTCTGTTTCCACCAGCCCACCGCACAACATCGATCGCCTCCCCAGCTTTCCTTATCCTCCCAATGCTGGGAGTCCTTGAACTTACCTCCTCCAGCAACCTCCTGCATTTCCTCTTCTGTCTATTACAGCGCTGTCTTCGCAGGGGGTGGAGAGCTCTCACAGCTGATACTTCTTCCCAAGTTAGAGGCAGAAGCCCCACCTGCAGCCACTTAATGCTCACCCAGGAGTAAAATGGCAGTGGGGCACTCAGAGTTGACTCTTCAGATGGCAGGAATCTTGACACACCATCCAAAAAAAAAATGACAGGCCATGAGGGTAAGGGGGGGCGGAATCAGGATATTGAATTTGATGATCAATATGATCGAAATGAATGATGGAGTATGCTTGAAGGGCTGAATGGCCTATTCCTGCCTCTCATTCTCAGAAGACTAAGGAAATTTGGCACATCAGCTTCGACTCTCACCAACTTTTACAGACGCACCATAGAAAGCATTCTTTCTGGTTGTATCACAGCTTGGTACATCTCCTGCTCTGCCCAAGACCGCAAGGAACTATAAAAGGTCGTGAATGTAACCCAATCCACCACACAAACCAGCCTCTCATCCGTTGTCTCTGTTTACATTTCCCGCTGCCTCGGTGAAGCACCCAGCATAATTAAGGACCCCACGCACCTCGAGCATCCTCTCTTCTGTTGGGAAAAAGATATAAAAGGCCAAGTACGGGTGGCACGGTGGCACGGTGGTTAGCACTGCTGCCTCACAGCACCAGTGACTTGGGTTCAATTCTGGCCACGGGTCACTGTCTAGTGTGGAGTTTGTATGTTTTCCCTGCGTCTGTGTGGGTTTCTTCCAGGTGCTCCGGTTTCCTCCTAGGGTCCAAAGATGTGTGGGTTAGGTGGATTGGCCATGCTAAATTGCCCCTTAGTGTCAGTGGGAGTAGCTGGGGTAAATACGTGGGGTTACTGGGATGGGGCCTTGATGGGATTGTGGTCAGTGCAAGCTCGATGGATGAAGTGGCCTCCTTCTGCACTGTACGGATTCTATGTACCAAGCAACCCGGGCTCGATTCCCGGCTTGGGTCACTGTGTGGAGTTTGCACGTGTCTGCGTTGGTTTCCTCTGGATGCTCTGGTTTCCTCCGACAGACTGAAAGACGCACTGGTTAGATGCATTGACCTGAACAGGTACCGGAATATGGCGACTAGGGGAATTTCACAGTAACTTTATTGCAGTATTACGTGTGATGAACAAATAAACTTTAATTTACTTTACTTCAAGAACAGCTTCTTCCCTGCTGCCATCAGACTTTCGAATGGACCTACCTTGCATTAAGTTGATCTTCCTCTACACCCTAGCAATGACTGTAACACTCCATTCTGCACTCTCTCCTTTCCTTCTCTATGTATGATATGCTTTGTCTGTATAGTGCGCAAAACAACAATACTTTTCACTGTATGTTAATACATGTGACAATAATAAATCAAATCAAATCACATCAGCCATATTGAACTGAATAGTGGAACAGACTTGAGCTGAACACTCCTGTTCTGATGTTCTCTTTTGACTCTTAATCCCTACTTAAATCTTGTACTCACTGAAATGATCTTCTGTCTCCTGAGAGTCTTGTTAAATCTTCCCTTTGCCTTAATCTTCCTGTTAATTTCCCCATTGGTCCATTTGGGGGCTGTTTTAGTTGTTTTACAGGCTGCAGTAAGGTATGAAATTCTCCCACACGTTGAAGTACAACAGGCAGCGAGCAAATCTTCATTATCGGCTCCGCTTTTAGCATGTAGCTGAACAAATATGAACTGTAAGTCCCCGAGGATCAGTTAACAAACATCTGGTGCTGTGTAATACTAATATAACCCTAACCTTTCTGTTTAATGGGAGAAACTGTCAGCACTGATCAATCAAACATTTACACACTTCTTCTAATCCTGGTTAAATGGATAGCAGGCTCCATCCTGGGAACTTGCTTAACACTCGAGGGCTTTCGCTGATTGTAAATGTGTTTGTGAAAATCTTCCCTGGTAAGCATTCCTGCAATATAACAGTTGAAAAGTACCTCATTTGTTGTAAAGTGCTGTGGGATGTCTGCAAGTCATGAAAAGCGCTGTTATAAGTGGAAGCCCTTTTTGTCCCCAAACAAGTTCTACTGAAACTACCTATGAAACTTACTGTTCGGGGGGTAGTGAAACCTGATCTGATGGACCATTGCAAACTTTGTGACATTCACAAATAGTTTATATCGCTGATATTCCAGGCTATGGACAGCCTCCAATTTTACACACAGGATCATACAATCCTACAGTGCAGAAGGAGGCCATTGAGTCTGCACCGACAACAATCCCACCCAGGCCCTATCCCCCTCATCCCATGCACTTACCCTGTTAATCCCTTTGACACTAAAGGGCAATTTAGCATGGCCAATCCACCCATCCCAGTTTTTTAGCGTGGGAGGAAACCAAAGCACATGGAGGAAGCGCACGCTGAAAATATACAAACTCCATACAAGGTCTGAATCGACCCCGGGTCTCTGGCACTGTGAGGCAGCAGTGCTAACCACTGTGCCACCGTGCCGACCCATTAGTGTGCTTTGCACCATCAAAAACCTGGGACACAGCGAAGCTTTGCATTAGCACTATCGGCAGTAGATAAATTCCAACTAGTTGCTCATTTGATAAGTGATTTGCTTGCAGTATTTACCAGTTAAAAATTGTCAGACCATCTCTGCACCTTTGCAAAAAACACGTACAATGTGATGGCCATGAAAAATACAGGCATGTGCAAAAATCAGAGAACCACTGCCCGTGTCCTGGGTGTCCGTGATTCACAAGTTTCATTGTGCAGACAGAATGAACCCACCTTGGTCCAACATGACCTTATCCTCAGGACAGCGGATCAAGGAAAGGGATGACATGTGACATGTTTGCCTTCATCAGCTGGGGCATTGAGTGCAAGTGTTGGGAAATCATGTTGCAGCTGTATAAAATCTTGGTTAGGCCGCATTCAGAGCATTGCGTGCACTTCTGGTCGCCACACTATCAGAAGGATGGAGAAGCTTTGGAGTGAGTGCAAAGAAGGTTCGCCAGGATGTTGCCTGGTCTCGAGTGTGTCGCCTTTGAGCAGAGGTTGAATAAACCAGGATTGTTTTCACTGGAAAGACAGAGGCTGAGGGGAGACCTGATAGAGGTCTACAGAATTATGAGAGGCATAGACGGGGTAGATAGCCAGAGGCTTTTTCCCAGGGTGCAAGTGTTAATTACAAGAGGGCATAGATTCAAGGTGAGAGGGGGAAAGATTAAAGGAGGTGTTTGGGGAAAGTATTTCACCTGGAACATAAGAACATAAGAAATAGGAGCAGGAGTAGGCCATCTAGCCCTTCGAGCCTGCCCCGCCATTCAATAAGATCATGGCTGATCTGAAGTGGATCAGTTCCACTTTCTCGCTTTCTCCCCATAATCCTTAATTCCCTTGTCTATCAAAAACCTATCTCTCCGTGACTTAAATATATTTAGCGAGGCAGCCTCCACCACTTCAACGGGCAGAGAATTCCAGAGATTCACCACCCTTTGAGTGAAGAAGTTCCTCCTCAACTCTGATCTAAACTCCACCCCCCCAGTTATCTTGAGGCTGTGCCCTCTAGTCCTGCTATCCTTTCTAAGCGGGAAGAACCTCTCTACCTCTACCCTATCCATCCCCTTCATTATCTTATACGTTTCTATAAGATCCCCCCTCATCCTTCTAAACTCCAACGAGTACTCTAAACTCCAACGAGTCTATTTAGTCCAACCCCCTCATCTCCGGTATCAGCCTGGTAAACCTCCTCTGCACTGCCTCCAAAGCCAATATATCCTTCCGCAAGTGCGGCGTCCAAAACTGCACACAGTACTCCAGTTGCGGTCTCACCAGTACCCTGTACAATTGCAGCAAGACCTCCCTACTTTTATATTCTATCCCCCTCGCTATAATGGCCAACATTCCATTCGCCTTCCTGACCACCTGCTGCACCTGCAGACTGGGTTTTTGCAACTCGTGCACAAGGACCCCGAGGTCCCTCTGCACCGTAGCATGCTGCAGCTTTTCGCCTTTTAAATTATAATCCCTCCTACTATTATTTCTGCCAAAGTGGATAACCTCACGCTTGCTAACATTATACGCCATCTGCCAGGTCCTCGCCCATTCACTCAGCCTATCCAGATCCCTCTGCAGACTTTCCACACCCTCCACGCAATTTGCTTTTCCACTCATCTTCGTGTCATCAGCAAATTTCGTCACCCTACACTCAGCCCCCTCCTCCAGGTCATCTATATAAATGGTAAATAGCTGAGGCCCCAGCACCGATCCCTGCAGCACTCCACTAGTCACCAACCGCCAATCCGAATAGCACCCATTGATACCAGCTCTCTGCCTCCTATTAGACAGCCAATCCTCTATCCACACTAACACTTACCCCCAACTCTGTGCACCCTAACCTTCTGTAGCAACCTTTTATGAGGCACCTTATCAAATGCCTTTTGGAAATCTAAAAACACCACATCCACTGGTTCCCCTCTGTCTTCCGCACTAGTCACGTCCTCATAGAAATCCAAGAAAGTCATTAAACATGACTTCCCCTTAACGAATCTGTTCTGCGTCTGCTCTATCAAACCATTCTTTTCTAGGTGCCTCGCTATTTCTTCTTTGATGATGGATTCTAGCATTTTTCCAGCTACAGACGTTGAACTAACCAGCCTATAATTCCCTGCCGTTTGTCTGCTACCTTTTTTAAAAAGCGGCGTAACATTCACCGTTTTCCAACCTTCCGGCACTTCCCCGAAATCTAGCGAATTTTGAGAAATAATTACTAAGGCATCTACTATCACCTCTGCCATTTCTTTCAGAACCCTGGGATGCATTCCATCCGGTCCTGGGGACTTGTCCACTTTCAGTCCCATTAGTCTATCAAGCACGACCTCTCTAGTGACAGTGATCATATTCAAGCCCTCAACTCCTACTATACTTCTATCTTTAAGATCTGGCAAACTATTCATGTCCTCCTCAGTGAAGACCAAGGCAAAAAACTTATTTAAAGCCTCAGCCATTTCCTCATCTCCCACCACTAAATCCCCCCTCTCATCCTCTAAGGGTCCAACATTCACTCTAGCCAGCCTCCTCTTCTTTATATATTTGTAAAAACTTTTACTGTCCTTTTTTATATTTAGTGCTAGTTTAGCTTCATAGTCTATCCCTCCTTTCTTTATCACCGTCTTAGTCATTCTTTGTTGATTTTTAAATTTTTCCCAATCTTCTAATCGCCCACTACTTCTAGCCATTCTGAACGCATCAGCTTTTAATTTAATACTCTCCTTTATTTCCTTAGATAACTACGGCTGGTTATCCCTTCTCCTACATTCCTTCTTTACCATCGGAGTATATTTCTGCTGAGTGCCGAAAAAGATCTCCTTAAAAATCCTCCACTGTTCCTCAGCCGTCCTACCAACCAATCTGTGCCCCCACTCTACATTTGCCAATTCCTCTCTCATCCTATCGTACTCCCCTCTGTTCAAACAGAGAACACAGGCTCGGGACCCTACTTTCTCATCCTCCATCTGCGTCCTATGTTCCCACAGGACCTTTCTCCGTGGGATTCATAAAGTGCAGTGGTGGCCTCATGAAGGCAGCACTGCCCTTTTACTATTAATGACCTTGTTGCCCCTTTTTTGCCATTAATTTAAAAATAATTTACTCCATCCTTAAAGTTACAGAGCCAATGTTCAGAGTGGATCAGGCAGACCCAAATCTGTTCCTTCCTTGCTCCAAAAATCAAATTCAAATGCCAGTTGAATCCATTTCCTGGTCCCCAGAAGAGAGACAAACAAGATAAGGCATTGCACCCCCATCTTGGGCTTGATCTGATGCTTGATCTTAGTCAAAAGGCCTCCAGATCACCTGTTCTTCCAGTTAGTGGTTACTGTCTCTCAGTCCTCATTTCACCAATACTTCTAGGCGGTGGGTACAGTCTCCAGATCCTCTGTTTCATGGAATCATAGATCCCTACAGTGCAGAAAGAGGCCCTTCGGCCCATCGAGTCTGCACCGAACACAATCTCACCCAGGCCCTACCCCCATATCCCTACATATTATACCCACTAATCCCTCTAACCTATGCATCCCTAGACACTAAGGGGCAATTTCTTCGCATGGTCAATCAACCTAACTTGCATATCTTTGGACTGTGGGAAGAAACCGGAGCACCCGGAGGAAACCCACGCAGACACGAGGAGAATGTGCAAACTCCACACAAACAGTGACCCGAGCCAGGAATCGAACCCAGGACCCTGGAGCTGTGAAGCAGCAGTGCTAACCACTGTGTTACCGTGCTGCCCCTTTCACCCATTCTCAGGTTTGGACACTGTGTCAGAAAACAGCTACCTGTGCATCTGCTGTGGGACCGTTTAGGTGCACTCAGTATTACTGCCCTGATTCTCCTTTCAGAATCCTTGCATTTGCAGACTATTTCCTGAGTTTTCCCATTTTCTAACCTTTCTTTCGCACCCTCTCATCCTTCTGCTCGTTCGCGAGTACTTGTGTTCTGCTCATGTGTTTTCCTTGACTCACGGAATTGGCCTTTGAAATCATTTGATGACTCTCTATGAAGAGGCGTGACTCATTAAGCAATGCTAATTGAGTCACTGTACATTTCCAGTGTTTTCATTATTCCAAGTTTATTTCGATCCAGGCAGTTAGCTACACCGGGGGCTGAATATGAACAGCCGTTCTGTTGCATGGAATCACAGAACGGTAACCAGCACGGAAGGAGGCAATCCCAGATCCCAACCCCTCACTGTGCTTAAAAAAAAGCCTTGCCACATTATGTTGTTGGCTTTTGTGCCATTCGCTCTACATTAAGAATAAAGTAAGAAGTCTCACAACACCAGCTTAAAGTCCAACAGGTTTATTTGGTAGTAAACGCCACTAGCTTTCGGAGTGCTGCTCCTTCGTCAGGTGAGTGAGGAGGTCTGATCACAAACAGGGCATATAAAGGCACACGCAGTTTACAGAATATTGTGTTCTGTAAACTGTGTACAGTATTCTGTACACAGTAGTCTGTACTACAGTATTCTGTAAACTGTGTGTGCCTTTCAAATAGTGGGAGGAAACTGGAGCACTCGGAGGATTCCACACAGACAGTGACTCAAGCCGGACCTGAAACCCAGATGCTATGGGGCAGCAATGCTAACCTGAGTACCAGCGTGCTGCCCCTAGTCAAGCATCAGTTGGCATATTCATATTCACTCACTATGGCGGCACGATGGCACAGTGGTTAACACTGCTGCCTCACAGCGCCAGGGACCCAGGTTCCATTCCCCGTGCATTTTCCCCATGTCTGTGTGGGTTTCCTCCGGGTGCTCCTGTTTCCTCCCACATTCCAAAGATGTGCGGGTTAGGTGAATTGGTCATGATAAATTGCCCCTTAGTGCCAGGGGGACTAGCTAGGGTAAATGCATGGGTTATGGGGATAAGGCCTGGGTGGGATTGTGGTTGGTGCAGACCTGATGGGCCGAGTGGTCTTCTTCTGCACTGTAGAATTATATGATTCATGCATCATGAGTGAAAGGTGTATAGAATGGATGGAGGGGATCCAACAACTGCGGATACCCACGCCATGCATGGTTTCATGAGCATGCTCAGGATCTATGGCTCAGGCACTCAGGGCACACTGCACTGAAAACAAGCATCAAGGGGAGTTTATTAACACAGAGGCACAGAGTACTTACTGGAGACAACATGCAGCAGAACTCCTCCAATAAGAATCTGTATGCCCTCAAACTCCTATCCTTAATATCCTGTCCGGCTTCACCCCAGACCTGGAGTGAAGTGAAAAATCCACTCAACAGCTGAAAAAAACAACAAAGGTAGAATCCTTGATGAACTTCTGAAACTCTGCGGAGATACACTCCTGGCATGGCCCCGCAACTCTACATCCCTCATGCAGGAAGAGGAGAGGCAGTGGTATGGTTGTAATGTTAATGACTCGTGAGAAGTCTCACAACACCAGGTTAAAATCCAACAGGTTAAACCTGAATCTCACCATGGCAGCTGATAAAATTTAAATTCAATTGATAAATTTGGAATTGAAAGCTAGGCTCATTAATAGTGACCAATGTCTGGCTGACTGAAGTTCTTTAGGGAAGGAAGTCTGTCATCCTTAGCTGGTCTGGCTTTCTTGTGACTCCAGAGCCACAGCAATGTGGTTGACTCTTAACTGCCCTCTAAAATTGCCTGGCAAGCCCCTCAAATCTCTACAAAGCCTACAAAAAGGAATTAAACCAAATGGACCACTGGCGTCAAGCTAGGCACAGGAAATGAAATCAGCAAACCCAGATCTGTTGACCCTGCAATGTCCTCCTTACTAACACCTAGGAATTAAGTGGTTCCACAGTCTAGTCAAGTCTAACATAGTTGGACTCATGGGTCATACTCAACAAACAATGCCCCAGATGCCACCATTGCCATTATCAGTACCATCACCATCCCTGGCAATGTCCTGTTCTCATGGACTGAACCACCAGAGTTGGTGGCACAGTGACATGCAGTTGGGAGGGAGTCACCCTGGACCCCATGAAGCCTCATGACATTAGGTCAAACATGGACAAGCTAATTTCTACACAACCGCAGTCACCACCACCACCCACCCCCCCGTCCTCAGCTGATGAATCAGTACTCTTCCATGTTGAACACTAGTTAGAGAAAGCACTGAGGCTGATATCAAGGTAGATAAATCTGTGGGATCTGACGAATTTTATCCCAGGATGTTGTGGGAGGCTAGGGAGGAAATTGTGAGTCCCCTAGCCGAGATATTTGAATCATTGATAGTCACGGGTGCAGTGCCTCATTTGCAACAATCTTTGTCAGCGATCCATCTCGGTCTCCTCCAGTGGTCCCCAGCATCATAGATTTCAGCCAGTTCGATTCATTCCATGTGATATCAAGAAATGGTTGGAGGTACTGAATACTACAAAGGCAATGGGCCCTGATAATATTCTGGCAATATTAGTGAAGCTTTATACTCCAGAGCCTCTGCACTCCTAGCCAAGCTCTTCCAGTACAGCTGTAACACTGGCATCTATGCAACAATGTGGAAAATTGCTTAGGTGTTTCCTGTACACAAAAAGCAGGACAAATCTAACCCGATTACTGCCCAGTCAGTCTACTCTCGATCATCGTAAAGTGAAGGAAGAGGGCTTCAACTGTGCTATCAAGCAGCACCTGCTCAGCAATGACCTGCTCACTAATGTTCAACTTAGCTTCCACTCAGATCTTGATTTCATTAGTTCAGACATGGACAAAAGAGCTGAACTCCAAGCTGAGGTAAGAGTGACCGTCCTTTTGACTTCAAGACAACATTTGACTGAGTGTGGCATCAAGGAGACTGAGCAAACCTGGAGCCAATGGGAATCAGAAGGAAAACACTCCGCTGGTTGGATTCATAACTGGTACAAAGGGAAGATGATTGAAATGATTGGAAGTTAATCATCTCAGTTCCCGGGACAGAGTTCCTCAGAGTAGTTTCCTTGGAGTGCAGGTTGGAGCCCATTAAGACATGCAAGGAAATCACAACATGGTGCACAATATTTAAATATAGCAAATGCGACATCCACTGTTTTCCCCTGCCATTGGTATTTTTGTAACTGATGAGTACAAGGTGAAAAACTTTGACAAAATGTCTTTTTTCAGCGATTCTTTATTAAGCAGGGCCCATCTAAAAAAAAGGCGGGTGTTTAGAACGACCCATGGCAGGCCCCTTTCGAAATGGAGTCAGCAACAATCCCAGTGTTAATTGATCAGTAAAGCTACCATTAGAATGGCAATATTACCCTGTTCCTGCCTGAAGACGGTAATAAACATTGACTCTCATGAGTTCAAGCCCATTATGGCAGTGCAAGAATAAACTTGGATTCTGTTTTTTAAGAAATGTGAAAATTAAAAACCTGGTACCAATAAAATGAATCTGATGATTGCTGAAACACTTGCCCTTTTATCATCGGTCAGTATTTATTCTCCGATCTCACCAGAACAATTAATCTCATGACTATCACGTTACTGTGTGTGGGCACTTGCTGTGTATAAACCAGTTGGCATGTTTGTGACATTCCTCTTGGTGCTCCGATTTCCTCCCACAGTCCAAAGATCTGCGGGTTAGGTGGATTGGCCATGCTAAATTGCTCCTTAGTGTCGGGGGACATAGAATAAATGTATGGGGTTATGAGGAAAAGGCTTGGGTGAGATTCAATTGTTGCCTGTGCAGTCTCGATGGGCCAAATGGCCTCCTTCTGCTCTGTAGGACTCTCTGATTCTGAGAATGAAAATGAAATAAAGCCCTTCATAATTATGCAAAGGACCTGGAGCTGGGGATTGGGAAGGTGCAGGCTTGACATTAGAGATTCATGGGCACGGTGGCACAGTGGTTGGCACTGCTGCCTCACAGTGCCAGAAACTTGAGTTCAATTCCTGGCTTTGGATGACTGTGCGGGGTCCACATTTTCTCCCCATGTCTGTATGGATTTCCTCCGGGTGCTCCGACTTCCTCCCGCGTTCCAAAAGACGTGCTGGTTAGGTGCATTGACCATCCTAAATTCTCCCTCAGAGTACCCAAAGAGGCGCTGATGTGTGGCGACTGGTGGGATTTTCACAGTAACATCATTGCAGTGTTAATATAAGCTTACTTATGACAATGAATAAACTCTACCTTTCCTCTCCCTCTCTACCTAAAGCAGCCAGTGATGCCAGTATAGTTGGTGAGGTGGGGTCTCCCAACCTTTAGATGAGCATAGATGTGCCCTCCCCACCCACAATGAGAACACAAACCTTGATAGCAATCTGGACATTGGCAAATCAGTGATATTGGTCCTCTCAATGCTTACTGAAGGGTACTAATTTTATTTTGGTGGTAGCGGGGGGGGGGTGGGGGGGCAACCAGCCTCATATTTCTCGTTATATGTAGCTGACGATTACTTATGTTGTGCTCTTCAACGTTTTCTGCATGTCTCATGGTAAATAAGCACGTCCTTCCACTGACCCCCACCAGGGGTCACTGGTCGTTCACAATCACCGTGGCAATGGTCTGGATCGAGGCCTACGTAAATTTGGAGCGTGTGTCTCCTGTACAGTTCATGTCATTGGCTTTGATCCACCATGTAGAACTTGCTGCTGCTCTAAAAGGACTAAGAAAAAGACGTGACTTGAGAACTAACACAGAATGAAACTTCACATTACATTTCGAGCCCTCCTAACCTAGGTCAAGAGAGGACTGAGCTACGACAGGGCAGCACTGCTTATAAAGCTAATACTGAACAGATAGCAAGCTGGAATTGTCAATAACAAGAGAATTCAGCAATTGGAACAAGTGAATGCTGCAACCTGGTGAAGTGTCCTGTGTGGAAGAACGTCGATATAAACCTGGAAAATTTAGATGAAAAAGATCAGATGGAAGACGCAGCCAGTCGCTGGAGGGTGGGGCACTGATATTGTAGATGGGTTGGATGGTGATTTTATTTTCCCTTCAATCCTAAAAGTGGTCAAAAATGCATGAAAAAGCTTTGAACCAATAGTTCAGCTGCTCCTATTTTTAATTGGTGGCGGTGGGGTCATGGTTGCCAGTCCTCTGGGCCATGTTTCCTTCGCGGCAGGCAACACTCAACCTCTGTGCTGCCTCATTATTTGCATGATTTCAATGTGCAGCCCCATGTGGCTATTGTTTGGTTTCACACTCAGCAGGGCATTTAACAGCATGTGAAGCTATCCTGTGTCCCAACCAGGCTCCGGCTCTTAAAGGCAGTCTGTCCCTTTCCAAAGGTAATCACGTTGAGTTTGAGGAATCTATTGCTGAAAACTATGGCTACAATTCTAAAGAAGGGGAATGAAGCACTAAGGTTGGGGGCTCCCAGGTTATTTGATGCAAAACTGAGGCCTTAGTCTCAAACTTTAAAGTTTTAAAATTTATTTATTAGTGTCACAAGTAGGCTTACATTAACACTGCAATGAGGTTACTGTGAAAATCCCCCAGTAGCCACACTCTGATGCCTATTTGGGTGCACTGAGAGAGAATTTAGCACAACCAATCCATCTAACCAGCATTTCTTTCGGATTATGGGAGGAAGCTGGAGCACCCGGAGGAATCCCACACAGACACGGGGAGAATGTACAGACTCACACAGAAGTGACCCAAGCCGAGAATCGAACCCGGGTCCCTGGCATTGTGAGGCAGCAGTGCTAACCACTGTGCCTCTGGGTTAGTCATGGAAGTGGATAGGAGAGAGGTTATCTCTCCGCTGTGGGCCAGGAGTTCTTCAAGCCATTCTGATAGGTCACAAATGAGGTCAATGTGTCATAGAGTTTTGCAGCACGGAAAGAGGACCTCCAGCCCATCGTGTTTGCACTGACCATCAAGCACCTATCTATTCTAATCCAATTTTCTAGCACTTGGTCAGTAGTCTTCTGTGCAAATGGGGACCTGGCCCCGATAATCTGACGGCTACACCATAAGTGGTTTAATAATCTCACATGAGTGAGGCCAGTGATTGTATCTTCAGGGGTGGCACGGTGGCACAGTGGGTAGCACTGTTGCCTCACAGCGCCAGGATCCTGGGTTCAATTCTGACCTCGAGTCACTGTCTATGTGGAGTTTGTAAATTCTACCTGTGTCTGCATGGGTTTCCTCCGGCTGCTCTGGTTTCCTCCTGCAGTCCAAAGATAAATGCGGATTAGGTTGATTGGCCATAATTATATGCTACCAAGCTCTTGCTATGTGACCAATCTTGCCACAGTTTTGGCATGAGCTGTCTTTGCTCCAGCCCTCAGCCTGTGAATATCCTATTGCTGCACAGTGAAATCATTCATTTTTTTGCTGTGTAAACATTCTAGAACATAGAACATAGAAAAACTACAGCACAAACAGGCCCTTCGGCCCACAAGTTGTGCCGAATATATCTCTATCTACTAGACTTACCTATAACCCTCAATCTTACTAAGTCCCATGTATTCATCCAGAAGTCTGTTAAAAGACCCTATCGAATCCACCTCCACCACCACTGCCAGCAGCCAACTCCTGAGTTCCCTGAGCTTTCTCCAAGCTAAGAAGCCACCTTAGCAGCAAGCTCCATCAAAACAGCTATCTCCAAAATTGTTTTCTAACTCAAATTCCATTCAGTAAGGAACCTCCACTGTACGGCATCATTCCACAACCATTCAGTCTCTGACTGTATCATCCAGAGATTCACTAAATTCACAATTCTTTATGAGGATTATTGCCAATTTTGATAGCAACAGTGTAAGACCGTCAAGCGCCCAACTGATTCAGATATGGCATTCAGTGCACGTTCTGGAAGAGATAGCTGAGGAAATTGTGGAGGCATTGGTGTTGATCTTTCCGGAATCACTGGAGGCAAGGAAGGTCCCAGAGGACAGGAAAGTAGTTAATGTAACACTGCTGTTTAAGAAGGGAGGGAGGCAGCAGATGGGAAATTATACGCCAGTTAGCCTGACTTTGATCACTGGCAAGATTTTAGAGTCCATTATTAAAGATGAGATCGTGGGGTACTTAGAAGTGCATGACAAAGTAGGACTGAGTCAGCATGGCTTTGTCAAGGGAAGGTCTTGTCTAACAAATCTGTTAGAGTTCTTTCAGGAGGTAACAAGGAAGTTAGATAAAGGAGAACCAGTGGATGTGATTTATTTAGCTTTCCAGAAGGCCTTTGACAAGGTGCCGCGAAGGAGACTGTTAAATAAGTTAAGTGCCCATGGTGTTAAGGGTAAGATCCTGGCATGGATACAGGATTGGCTGACTGGACAGAAGGCAGAGAGTGGGGATAAGGGGATCTTTTTCAGGATGGCAGCCGGTGACTAGTGATGTGCCTCAGAGTCGGTGCTCTTTACATATATATTACTGACTTGGAGGAAGAAACTGAAGGCACTGTGGCTAAGTTTCCAGGTGATACAGAGATATGTAAGGGGTCAGGTAGTATTGAGGAAGCAGGGGGGTTGCAGAAGGACTTGGACAGCCTAGGAAAGTTGGCAAAGAAGTGGCAGATGGAATACAATGTGGAAAAGTGTGAGGTTATGCACTTTGGAAGGACAAATGGAGGCATAGACTATTTTTTAAATGGGAAAATGCTTAGGAACTCGGAAACACAAAGGGACTTGGGGGTCCATATTTAAGATTCTCTTAAGGTTAATGTGCAGGTTCAGTCGGCAATTAGGAAGGCAAATGCAATATTAGCATTCATGTTGAAAGAGCTAGAATACAAGAGCAGGGGCTATTTTAGACTCTGGTCAGACCCCATTTGGAGGAGTTTTGGGCTAAGGAAGGATATGTTGGCCTTGGAAAGGGCCCAGAGGAAGTTCACAAGAATGATCCCTGGAATGAAGAGTTTGTCGTATGAGGAATGGTTGCGGACTCTGGGTCTGTACTTGTTGGAGGTTAGAAAGATGAGGGGGAATATTATTGAAACTTACAGGATATTGCGAGGCCTGGATAGAGTAGATGTGGAGAGGGCGTTTCCATTAACTGGAAAACTAGAATCAGAGGGCATAACCTCAGGCTAAAGGGATGATCCTTTAAAACAGAGATGAGGAGGAATTTCTTCAGCCAGAGAGTGATGAATCTGTGGAACCCTTTGCTGCAGAAGGCCAGGTCATTGAGTGTCTTTAAGACAGAGACATATAGGTTCTTGATTGATAAGGCGATCAGGGGTTCTGGGGAAAAGGCAGGAGAATGGGGATGAGAAAAATATCAGTCATGATTGAATGGCGGAGCAGATTCAATGGACTGAATGGCCTAATTCTGCTCTTATGTCTTATGGCTTACATGCCCTCACTTAATGAAGTTTGGTATTTGATCCATTGCTGTGCAAGGCTTGCACAATATAACACTCGGTCTTATAACTAATTCAACCATTTGAGGATAGATTAGTTGGACAGGTATGTGCTCAAAACCCATTCATAGATCTTCTTGAAGTAGCATTTGGGACCACAATGACATCAACTATGGAGAGCACAATGAGTGCAGTAATCACATAACACAACTATGCTATTCTTCATGAGGAATACCATCAGGGGAGATGATAACACCTCTCATGGGAGACAGATAGCAAAGGTAAGAGACCATGGGATCCAAGGAAATTTGGCGAATTGGATCCAGAACTGATTGAGTGACAGGAAGCAGAGAGTAATGGTCGAGAGGTGTTTCTCTGAGTGGAAAACTGTGTCCAGTGGGGTTCTGCAGGGATCACAGTTGGTGTTGTTTGTGGTTTATATAAATGATTTAGGCTTGAATGTAAGAGAGTTGGACAGTAAATTTGCAGATGATATGAAAATGTAATTAGTGCGGAAGATAGCCTTAGGTTACAGGAGGATATAGACAGACTGGATATTGACACCAGCATTTTAGAATGGCTGTCAGCATGGAATGTCCCACCTTTTTGGTTGGTGCCACTGCTTTTTGGACTAGTCAAGTTATCTGAAGCCTTGGATTTGCCACAAATGGTAGCCTGATTAAATACTTGAAACTTGGCCTGTCTTGCATATATGATCACTTGATCTAACATAAGATTATCTTTGGTCTGCAGAAAGTTGGAGAGATTTTCATCCTGGACGCTCACGGCTGTGTGATCACAGATTTGTTCATCGTTCGGTGGCCTATCTGTAAGAACTAGCTTAATTTCAAAGAGCTACTTTCAAAGGTCAGTTAGAAATAATTCAGTCGATTCCCCAGGCCAGTGTGAGCGCTGGTTAAAATGTACTCATTCAATTACTAAATTTTGCTTCAGGCTAAAATAGATGCCCAAGGCTTTAAAGATGGAATCAAAGTACACACTGGATTCCTGCACACACTGTCTGTGACTGGAGCAACTATTTAAAGAGAGAAACTAACTTGATGCTTTGTCTCTTTTTCATGAAGACATGACATGACTCAATATCTTGGAAACTTTTCCTGTCTGTCTCATTTTTCCCTCCTTATTAATATTTTAGCCAATATTTGCTGTTTCTATATTCTGGCCAATCTTTTTGCAATTGTCTTTGTGCAACTAATTATATGCTATTTCTTTGAGTTTGACACTCTTTTTAACTTCTTCAGGTAGTGGGTCCTTGCCTTTGAGTTTTTCTCTCTCATTGGAATGTATCTATTCTGTGTATTTGGAAACATCCTCTTAACTGTCTGCCATTGCACCTTCACTGATCTATCCTTTGACCCACACTGCAGTTCATTTTTTGCTAGCTCTGCTTTCATACTCTTGCAATTGCCCTCGTTTAAGTTTAAAATGTTAGTCTCTGTCCCACTCTTCTCTGCCGCTGTAATGTCCTAACTATGTTAGGGGTTGTGGGTTTTAAACAAAAGGAAAAAGATGTGGTTTGCACACTTAGATTCAACACAACACCAAATTTATTGCAGGAGCTGTTGCTTGCGCAGAATTGAAGATGAAATTAAAACAGGAACTTGTGAAACACCCCAGTGACTTCAAATCATATGACCAGCTCTTAAAACAATTGTGCAACCACTTAAATATATAACACCTTCAAACTCAATGTAAAAGTCAATCATACTATGATTACTGGTACCTAAGGGTGCCTTCACTATGAGGAGATTAATTAATCCTACCTCATTGCAAAATACCAGGTCTAGTATTGCCTGCCACCTGGTTGGCTGCAGGTTCTTAGGTGGACTGGAGAAAGGATTGGAGATGTCTGCTTAACACTTGCTTATTTGTACTGTATTTAAACAGGTTACGGAACATCTCTTAGACATAAAGTAACGTAAAAGTTTATTTATTACTCACAAGTAGGCTCATGATGTTACTGTGAAAATTCCCTACTCGCCACACTCGGGGCCTCAGGGAGAATTTAGCATGGCCAATTCACCTAACCTGCACACCTTTGGACGGTGAGAGGAAATTGGAGCAGCCAGAGGAAACCCACGCAGCCATGTGGAGAATGTGCAAACACCATACAAACAGTGACCTGGGGCCGGGATTCGAACCTGGGTCCCTGGCGTTGTCAGGCAGCAGTGCTAACCCACTGTGCCAACGTGCTGCCCTCAGAATCAATACCAGGAGTGGGATGATTGTATCAGTGGGTACATCATTTTTTTAAAATTCATTTCCGAGATGTAGGCTTCCCTAGTGCCAGCATTTATTACCCATCCATTTATTGCCCATCCCATCAGTTAAACACGTATACTACACCACTGTCTCTGATAACTCTTCAAAAGACTTTCCCGTTAGTCCCATTTCTCAGCTTTTTTCCCATTGCTCTGCAATTTTTTTCCTTTCATTTATTTTTTCAATTCCTTTTGAAAGTTACCATTTAAACCGCTATCATTGGAGAAAATGAAATCCTGCCTTTTCAGTACTAGCTGTCATGATAGATGATAGTGTGTTTTGTCACTGGTGACTTCCGTACTAGGGCCTCAGAATTATACTGTTCAATACCATAGGGATGAATTGCCTTGGTACACTTGGTACAATAGGAAACTGGGCCCAATATGTTAGGGAATTTCTTAAAATCAATGAAATGATTCCTCATGATTCAGGTGTGAGTGTGTTGTCCAAATGTAAGTTTATTATTCGGATATCAATAGTATAAGAACTACAAGTGTTACATATAATCATACGAAATGGGAGCAGAAGCTGGTCACTCAGCCCCTTGAGTCTGTGGTGTAGGTACAGTACAGTTTGAGAGGTGGTTTCAGTCATTGGTTTCAACACAGCACCGCATTGTATGTACACGTGCCATGAGCTTGGCGGTTAGTGGGAAGGCAGCTGTAGTGATGGAGCAGTCTATCAGATGTAGCCACAGTTCAGAATAGGATTTGGTTTTGGGAAAAGTGGAATTTCCAGCTGTGCTATGCAAGTTTTTCCAGCCAGTGTCAGGAATGCTCATCTTGCTTTCTTTTAAAAATTAAAATAAGATTCTTCCCCTACACTTGAGGAAAAGATATGACAGATTAACTCATCAAACACAATGTAGAATCTGATTTGACTTGGAAACGTATGGCCGTTCCTTCACTGTCTCCATGTTGAAATACAGGATTTCCCTCCCGAACAGCACTGTGGGTGTACTTGCATCTCAGGAACTGCAGCGGTTCAAGAAGGCAGCTCATCACTACCTTTGAGAGCAATTAGAGATGGGCAATAAATGCTGTCCTAGCAATGCTCACGTCCTGCAAATTATTATTTTTAAAAATTCAGACTCAAATCTTTCATAAAGTATTGGGATGAAGGCACTGCACCTCATCATGTTCATGGCTGTTGGCCAAGGGCTGACAGATGGGATTAGGTGGGAGTTCAGGTGTTTCTAATGTGTCAGTGTAGACTCGATGGGCCAAAGGGCCTCTTCTGCGCTGTATGGTTCTCTGCTCCCACAAGTGAAACTTGTGCACCGAGAAAACAAAATTAACCAAAAAAAGCTATCAACCTCGCAAAATTTGCAATCCAACACCAATAAGTGTTAGGGCAATAGAACAGACCCATCAACTTTTGAAAAGGACAAATGGCAAGTTAATATTTCACAATTTGACAGGATGATTAAGCTGCCTTCTCTTTACAGATACTGATAGATCCGTTGTGTCATACAATATTTTATGTTGTTACTTCAAAATAAAGACTCCCTCATCTCCAATGTTACCAGGCAGTGCTTCCGAATGTTCATCGATCAGATGTCCCATCCATTCCACTCCTGCCTGCTCACCAACTCAGCTGATACCCTGTTCCAGTGTGAGTACAGCAGCAGAGTCATTGTGTTATTGGACCAGTGATTCGGAGATCTGGAGCACAGGTCCAAAGCTTTGAGTTAAAACATCTGCTTTCTCGGTGAATTTAAACTCAGATAATTAAATCTGGAATTAAGAAGTAGGTCTCAGCGAAGATGACCATGAAACTTCTGGACTGTAGTTTAAACCACATCTAATTCATTAGCATCCTTGAGTGGAGTTAAATCTCTCAGCCTTAATGTGACTCCAGACCCCACTGCAGTGACCTCGCAAACCAAACGGACACATCAAATTGCTCCAAAGAAGAATGAAATGATAAAGCATAGCCATCAGGCATCACAACAACATGAGAAAGGATGGCCGCTCAGTTTACCATGAAAAGTCTTCTTCACTAACATGTTTGGGGCCAGAGGTCGACAATGGGAAGCGAGTGGCATATGGAGGCCACTCATTGACTCTGGCTGCAAAGCCCTGTGGAATCAAGTCAAAAATGCAACAGAGAAACCTTCTGCTAATCATTACTGACCATCTACCACTCTCAGCTGATAGAGTTGTAGAGGTTACAACTCTATCAGGCTTCTGCAGAAAATGCAGATGTATGGGATTGAGGGTGATTTAGGTAATTGGATCAGGAATTGGCTGGCGGATAGGAGACAGAGGGTGGTGGTTGATGGTAAGTATTCGTCATGGCGTTCAGTTACGAGTGGTGTGCCTCAGGGATCTGTTTTGGGGCCACTGCTGTTTGTAATTTTTATAAATGATCTGGATGAGGGTATAGTTGGGTGGATTAGTAAATTTGCTGATGACACCAAAGTCGGAGGTGTGGTAGATTGTGAGGAAGGGTGTCTTAGTCTACAGGGGGACTTGGACAAGTTGCAGAGCTGGGCCGAGAGGTGGCGGATGGAGTTTAATGTGGAAAAGTGTGAGGTAATTCACTTTGGCAGGAATAACAGATGTGTGGAGTATAGGGCTAACGGTAGGACTCTGAATAGTGTGGATGAACAGAGGGATCTAGGTGTATGTGTACATAGATCCCTGAAAGTTGGGAATCAAGTAGATAGGGTTGTTAGGAAGGCATACGGTGTCTTGGCGTTTATTGGTAGGGGGATTGAATTTAGGAGCCGCAGCGTCATGTTGCAACTGTACAAGACTCTGGTGCGGCTGCACTTGGAGTATTGTGTGCAGTTTTGGTCCCCACATTATAGGAAGGATGTGGAGGCTTTGGAGAGGGTGCAGAGGAGGTTTACCAGGATGTTGCCTGGTATGGAGGGGAGGTCCTATGAGGAGAGACTGAGGGATTTGAGGTTGTTTTTGTTAGAAAGAAGGCGGCTAAGAGGGGACCTTATTGAAAGATGTAAGATGATTAGAGGTTTAGATAGGGTGGACAGTGATAGCCTTTTTCCTTGGATGGAGAAAGCTAGCACGAGGGGGCTTAGCTTTAAATTAAGGGGTGGTAGTTATAGGACGGATGTCAGGGGTAGGTTCTTTACCCAGAGGGTGGTGAGGGATTGGAATGCCCTGCCTGCTGCAGTTGTAAATGTGCATAGTTTGGGGGCATTTAAGAAATCCGTGGATAGGTTTATGGATGGAAAGGGTTTGGTTTAGGTTAGAGGGTCATTGCTTTTTAACTGGTCGGCGCAACATCATGGGCCGAAGGGCCTGTTCTGCGCTGTAATGTTCTATGTTCTATGTTCTATGTTACAGCATGGAAACAGGCCCTTTGGCCAGCTTGTCCATGCCACCATTTTTTTTAACCACTAAGCTAGTCCCAATTGCTTGCGTTTGGCCCATATCTCTCTATACCTATCTTATCCATGTAACTACCATGTTGTCAAGCCAATTTTGTATCCGATTGGCTATCTCACCTTAGATCCCGTGAGATTTAACCTTATGCAACAGCCTACCATGTGGTACCTTGTCAAAGGCCTCACGAAAGTCCATGCAGACAACATCAACTGCACTGGCCTCATCTACTTTCTTGGTTATCCCTTCAAATGAGACAGAGTACAGGAATGAGGTAGAGAATCTGGTGAACTGGTGCGGCAACAATAATCTCTCCCTTAATATCAACAAAATGAAGGAGATAGTCATCGACTTCAGGAAGTGTTAAGAAGAACGTGCCCCTGTCTACATCAATGGGCATGAAGTAGGAAGGGTCGAGGGCTTCAAGGTTTCAGGTGTCCAAATCACCAACAACCTGTCCTGGTCCCCCCGTGCTGACACTGTAGTTAAGAAAGCCCACCATCTCTCATCATGTCTGCGTGGGTTTTCTTGGGGTGCTCTGGTTTCGACCCACACTCCAAAGAAGTGTAGGTTAGTTTGATTGGTTTAGGAAGCATAAGAACATAAGAAATAGGAGCAGGAGTAGGCCATCTAGCCCTTCGAGCCTGCCCCGCTATTCAATAAGATCATGGCTGATCTGAAGTGGCTCAGTTCCACATTCCCGCTTTCTCCCCATAACCCTTAATTCCCTTGTCTGTCAAAAACCTATCTACCCGTGACTTAAATATATTTAGCGAGGTAGCCTCCACCACTTCAACGGGCAGAGAATTCCAGAGATTCACCACTCTTTGAGTGAAGAAGTTCCTCCTCAACTCCGTTATCTTATCTTGAGGCTGTGCCCTCTAGTTCTGCTGTCCTTTCTGAGTGGGAAGAATCTCTCTACTCTACCCTATCCATCCCTTTCATTATCTTATACATCTCTATAAGATCCCCCATCATCCTTCTAAACTCCAACGAGTACAGACCCAGTCTATTTAGTCTCTCTTCATAGTCCAACCCCCTCATCTCCAGTATCAGCCTAATGAACCTCCTCTGCACTCCGTCCAAGGTCAAAATATCCTTGCACAAGTGCGGCGACCAAAACTGCACATAGTACTCCAGCTGCGGCCTCACCAGTGCCCTGTACAGTTGCAGCAAGACCTCCCTGCTTTTATATTCTATCCCCCTCGCTATAAAGGCCAGCATCCCATTCGCCTTCTTGATCACCTGCTGCACCTGCAGACTAGGCTTTTGCGACTCATGCACAAGGACCCCAGGTCCTTCTGCACCGTAGCATGCTGCAGCTTTTCGCCCTTTAAATAGTAATCCCTCCTACTATTATTTCTGCCAAAGTGGATAACCTCACACTTGCTAACATTGTACTCCATCTGCCATGGATAGAAACCTGGCTGGTATGGACAAGTTGGGCTGAAGGGCCTGTTTCCATGCTGCAAATCTCTATGGCTCTGAGAGAAGAAACTCCTCCTCAACTCTGTCTTAAAGGGGAAACCCTTTATTTTGAAACTCTCTTCTCTTGTTCATCTAAACCAATGATGATAGGCCCAACCTGCATAAAATTTCCTCATAAGCCATGCATTTTTTTATTCATGTGAGGGGTGTAGACATCACTGGCCTTAAAGCGCGAGGGACCCGGGTTCAATCCCAGACCCAGGTTCAATCCCGGCCCCGGGTTACTGTCTGTGTGGAGTTTGCATGTTCTCACTGTGTCTGCGTGAGTTTACTCCAGCGGTTCTGGTTTCCTCCCACAGTCCAAAGATGTGCTGGATAGGTCAAATTGTCATGCTAAATTGACCCTAGTGTCAGGAGATTGGTAGGGAAAATACATGGCATTACGGGAATAGGGCCTGGGTGGGATTGTGGTCAGTGCAGACTTGATGGGCTGAATGGCCTCCTTCTGCATTGTCGGGATTCTATAATTTAAGGAGTTTAAATGTATCATCCATTACCATTTGCCCTTGAAAAGGTGGTGGTGAGCTGCCTTCTTGAACCATGGCAGTCCATGTGGTGTAGGTGCACTTACCCAGTCTGGCCTACATGTGACTCCAGAGCCACTGCAATATGGTTGAGTTTCAACTGTGCTTTGAACAAGGGCAACTAGAGATGGGCAATAAATGCTGGTTGGCTAGCGATGCCCATGTACCGCGAATGAATAAAGGAAGCCGGAGAAGTCTGAAGAAGCGGTACAGCAGTTGGGAGTGTGTGGAGGGATGCCTGGAATGTGAGGAAGGGTCAGTCCAAGGTTTATTGGAATGCATCCACAGGGAGGTCAATCCCTGCAGTGTCTGTTCTTGGAATGTGGAGACTCAGTTGAATCGAGTGTAGATGAGGGTTTCCCTGGTTTCCCTGGCACACACGTCAATGGCAGCTCTTCCTATGAATGGCCATTGTCTGCTGGGTCCTTTCCCATCATCCTCCTCATCGAAGTGGGCAACATGGTCAAAAGACTCAGCCAGGGCAATCTCCATTCCTCTGTGGGTTGTGCAGAGTGTGGCAGAACACCACAATATGGATACCCTTCAGGGTCCATTTGGAGAACACCTGCAGAGCTCTCTAAACATGAGAATGTTCAGAATTTTAATCGCTTGCTCAGTGATGGCCTTGTCATTAGACAGCTGTGGTTGAATGTCTCATGCACCTTGGTCTTGGATTTCCCCACTGGTGTGAGCAATCATGTCCTCAGCGGCTACCCTTTCTCACCCAGGCTACAACCACAAAGCTGTTTTGATGGATAAAACTGCTGAGGCACCTGCGACTCTCTCAGGGTAAAGCAGTCATGACCACTTCCCAGGGACCCAGCTCACTATTTCAGTCTCTTGCTGCCGTGGTCATCCATCACCT
Source organism: Carcharhinus amblyrhynchos (assembly GCF_965287045.1). NCBI lineage: Eukaryota > Metazoa > Chordata > Chondrichthyes > Carcharhiniformes > Carcharhinidae > Carcharhinus > Carcharhinus amblyrhynchos. The sequence goes on from NC_137324.1 coordinate 17,660,334, forward strand.
GTACATCTAGACAGTGCGACCTTTTCCCTTTGATGAAAACAACTAGCTGCCCTGAGGAAGCTTTGACAGTCACATACCTGTAGACCCCCGGATCTAAATGAATCTTGACATGGTGCCACAGCCAATGATGCCCTCATCCTGACTTGTGTCGGGAATATTAGGTGTGCCCCTGCCCTTGCAGTTAAGGGATCTGTCACCTGCTTTTTGCATTGATCCTCAGAAGTGTGGTGGACTAGCACAATAACAATAATCTCTCCCTCAATATCAACAAAATGAAGGAGATTGTCATCGATTTCAGGAAGTTAGTGGAGAACATGCCCCTGTCTATCTCAATGAGGACGAAGTAGAAATAGTCACTAGCTTCAGGTTCTTATGTGTCCAGATCACCAACCTGTCCTGGTCCCTCCATGTCGACACTATAGTTAAGAAAGCCTACCAATGGCTCTACTTTCTCAGAAGACTAAGGAAATTTGGCATGTCATCTATGACTTTCACCAACTTTTACAGATGCACCATATAAAGCATTCTTTCTGGTTGTATCACAGCTTGGTACGGTTCCTGCTCTGACCAAGACTGCAAGAAACTACGAAGGGTGATGAATGAAGCCCAGTCAATCACTCAAACCAGCCTCCCATCCATTGACTCTGTCTACGCTTTCTACTGCCTCGGAAAAGCAGCCAGCATAATTAAGGACCCCATGCACCCCAACAAACTCTCTTTCACCTTCTGAGGACACGTACCAACTGACTGGAGAACAGCTTCTTCCCTGCTGCCATCAGACTTTTGAATGGACCGACCTCACATTAAGTTGATCTTTCTCTACACCCTAGCTATGATTGTGACACTACATTCTGCACTCTCTCCTTTCCTTCTCGTCTGTATAATGCGCAAGAAGCAATACTTTTCACCCAATACACGTGACAATAATAAATCAAATCAGCTCAGATCAAATCATTGGCAATCGGTGACTTCGATAACCCAATGGCTGAGGTTTGTCCTATTGCATTTCACAAACTTCAGTGACAACTTGTTTGAAGAATCTAGTCTTTGGAGACACTAGTATTCAGCTAGGTCCATGAAGGTAAGCCTTTTCTGTATGGGATGGGAAGTTCCAGCAAAACAAAAGCCTTAGCAAAACTGGAGTCAATGGGAATCAGCTGGAAAACTTTCTGCTGGGTGGAGTCATACCCAGAACAAAGAAACATGGCTGTGGTTGATAGAGGTTAATCATCTCAGTCCCAGGACATCACTGCAGGATCTCCTCAGGGCGGTGTGTCCGAGGCCCAACCACCTTCAGCTGGGTTTTGGGTTTTTGGAAGTAGTCAAGTCATTACTTTATTGTGAAGTCAGATGGTGAGTCTGGAGTCGAAGGTTCTGTGCTGCAACGCAAGAGCGATTAATTGTCACTGATAATTTACACCTTTTTGTAATTGGGTTGTATTTATAGCAAATTACTTTCAGATTAAAGCAGGTTAGGAGTGTAACTCATGTCAACGGTAAAAGATTGAAATGGACTGAGGAAATATTGTTAATTGTTGCTGTCTTTAATCATGGAACACAGAAAGATTGATGGAAATTGAGTCTCCGCTGGTGATACCACCTTCTGGATGAAGTGTAAAACTGGGATAGAATCTGTCCTTTTAGCTGTATTGTAAAAGATCCCACGGCACTTGGGGAGTTCTTCCCATTGTCCAGGCACTTCAACCAATATGATTGAAGCAGAGTAGCCAGTCAATAGATTAGGCTTAGCTATCCAGTCATAAGGATCCCTGCAGGGTAGGACAGTGGCACAGTGGTTAGCACTGCTGCCTCACAGCGCCAGGGACCCAAGTTTGATTCCTGGCTTGGGTCACTGTCTGTGTGGAGCTTGCACGATCCCCTGTGTCTGTGGGGGTTTCCTGCAGGTGTTCCGGTTTCCTCCCACAGTCTGAAAGACGCGCTGGTTAGGTGCATTGACCATGCTAAATTCTCCCTCAATGTTACCGAACAGGCACCGGAGTGTGGCGACTAGGGGATTTTCACAGTAACTTCATTGCAGTGTCAATGTAAGCCTATTTGTGACACTAATAAATAAACTTTAACCATTACAATAACATATTTGTGGGAGCTTGCTACGTGAGAATTGGCCACCACATTTCCTACACTAGACAGTGTCCAGTGGTGGTAAAGCACTTTCAGACTGAGCTCTGGAGAGGAGTTACATCAATGCAAATTTGTTTCCTCTCTGTAGCTTTCAGTATCAACAGACTGCCAACTGAGTTCCTTCCACTGTAACACACCTGGCTATCATGGTGGTTCTTAGGGAGAGCTGGAGTTAAGTGTTTCAGTGATCCATATCTTAGCTTTTCCAGGAACCTGCACCTTCCATTCTGGCAACTGAGAATGTGAATGGAAAGGACCCTCAACTGTTCTGGGATTCTCTCACAGAACCTTCTCTCCTTCTCCTGTAAGTTACTCCTTTGGGACTATATCTTTGGACGGGATTCTTTTGGTCATTTGTGAATATCTCTTTATGTGGCTTGGTGCCAAAATTTGGCTGAAAATGGTAACAGAAAATTCTGGATAAACTGGTGTGTGGCACGGTAGCAACTGATGCCTCATAGTGCCAATGACCTGGGTTCAATTCCAGCCTTGGGTGACCGTCTATGTAGAGTCTGAACATTCTCCTCGTGTCTGCGTGGGTTTCTTCTGGTTTCCTCCCACAGCCCAAAGATGTGTAGGTAGGTTAATTGGCTATGCTAAATTGTCCCTTAGTATCCCAGTATATATCAATAAGGGAGATTAGCAGAAATACATGAGGTTGCAGGTTTACCAGGATGTTGCCTGGTATGGGGGGTCTTAGCTATGACGAGAGATTGGGTAAACTGGGGTTGTTTTCCCTGGAAAGACGGAGAATGAGGGGAGACCTAATAGAGGTGTACAAAATCATGAAGGGTATCGATAGGGTGAACAGTGGGAAGCTTTTTCCCAGGTCGGAGGTGACGATCCCAAGGGGTCACAGGCTCAATGTGAGAGGGGTGAGGTATAACTCAGATGTCAGAGAGACGTTTTTTTACACAGAGGGTTGTGGGGGCCTGGAATGCACTGCCAAGTAGGGTGGTGGAGGCGGACACGCTGGCATTGTTTAAGACTTACCTGGATAGTCACATGAGCAGACTGGGAGTGGAGGGATACAAACAAATGGTCTAGTTGGACCAATGAGCGGCACAGGCTTGGAGGGCCGAAGGGCCTGTTTCCTGTGCTGTACTGTTCTTTGTTCTAAGCCTGGGTGTACATTCTTATCAAATGGCTCCTTCTGTGCTGTAGAGATTCTATTCTATGAAACTCAGCAGGCCTGGCAGAATCTGTGGAGAGAGAAATAGAGTTAACGTTTCAAGTCCATATAGCTCTTCCACAGGTATTCTGAAGAAGAGTCACATGGACAGGAAACATTGTGTGGGATTTTACAGCCTCACTTGCCCCGAAACCGTCCCAAGGTCAATGGGCCTTCCCGTTGGCTGCCCCTCACCTGCTCCAATTCCCATGGCAGGCGGGACAGTAAAGCAGCCATTAACTCTGCTTCTCTCTCCACACATGCTGCCAGGTCTGCTGAGTTTATCCAGCATTTCTGTTTTTATTTCATTTGATTTGATTTAATATTGTCACGTGTATTAACACACAGTGAGAAGCAGTGTTCCTTTTTCACTGTACAAAGCATACTGTTCATAGAGAAGGAAACGAGAGAGTGCAGAATGTAGTGCTACAGTCATAGCAAGGATGTAGAAAAAGGTCAACTTAATGCACGGTAGGTCCATTCAAAAGTCTGACAGCAGCAGGGAAGAAGCTGTTCTTGAGTGGATTGGTATGTGACCTCAGGCTTTTGTATATTTTCCCAAAGGAAGAAGGTGGGAGAGAGAATGTATGGGGTGTGTGGGGCCCTTAATTATGCTGGCTGCTTTTCCAAGGCAGCAAGAAGTGTAGACAGAGTCAATGGCTGATTTGTGTGATGGATTGGGCTACATTCACGACCTTTTGTAGTTCCTTGTGATCTTGGGCAGAGCAGGCGCCGTACCAAGCTGTGATACAACCAGAAAGTATGTTTTCTATGGTGCATCTGTAAAAGTTGGTGACAGTCATAGCTGACATGTCAAATTTCCTTCGTCTTCTGAGAAAATAGAAGTGTTGGTGGTCTTTCTTAACTATATGTCGGCATGGGGGGACCAGGACAGATTGTTGGTGATCTGGACACCTAAAAACTTGAACCCTTTCTACCTTATCCCCTTTGATGTAGTCAGGGGCATGTTCTTATTTATGCTTCCTGAAGTCGATGACAATCTCCTTCGTGGGAGATTCCTTGAGGGAGAGATTATTGTTGCTGCACCAGTTCACTAGATTTCAGATTTCACACATCCGCAGCACTTTGCTTTTCTTTGTCTGAAAAATGAAATGGTTTGGGACGTTCAAGATGCCATATAAATGGAAGTCTGACTAACTCAGCATTGGTCCTTCCAGATTACCTGGTGTGGGCTTCATTTGAGTTTCCTGAGTGGGCCCTCAGGGAAACTAGAAGGTTTTTGCTGGTGGCTTGACCCCCCCAAGGGGAAGTGCAATGCTGCTGCAATAGTTAAAGGACATTGCTACCAGCAAAGCAAACTGTAAGGAAGGTACGGGGTATAGGTTAAGTGAGTGGGCTAAAATTTGGCAGGTGGAGTATAATGTGGGAAGATGTTCTTGGCAGGCGGGATAGAAAAGCTGGATATTATTTCAACGGGGTTGAGGCAGCAGAATTCTACAGTCTGGAGAGGCCCATGTGTCCTCATATTTGAATCACAAATAGTTAGCATGCAGGGACAGCAAGTAATTATGATGGCAATTGGAATTTTAGCCTTTATTGGAGTGGGGATCATAGAATCCCTACAGTGCAGAAGTATTCAGCCCATCGAATCCGCACTGACCACAATCCTACTCAGATCCTTAGTCCTGTGACTGCACACACTTACCCTGTTAATCGCCCTGACACTAGGGTCAATTTAGCATAGCCAATCAACCTAACACATCTTTGGACTGTGTGAAGAAACTGGAGCATCTCGCGGAAACCCATGCGGACATGGGGAGAATGTGCAAGCTCCACACAGACTGACGGTGGAATTGAACCTGTGTCCCTGGGGCTGTGAGGCAGCAGTGCTAACCGCGGTGCCACCATAGTGAAGTTTTGCTACAATGAGAGAAGCTATTGCTGAGCTCAGTGCTGTGTACAGATTTCATCTCCTTATTTAAGGAGGGATACATGTGCACTGGAAACCATCCAGAGAAGGTTCACTCGGCTGATTCCTGTGATGAAGACAGCTTTGTGACCTACAAGTGAGCCAAGGGTCGTGGACAGGCAGACATGGCAGCTGGAATTTTACTGTCCTGCCCACCATGGGAATTGGAGCAGGTGAGGGGCGGACCATGGAAAGATCTGTTGACCTTGGGCTGGATTTTAGAATTTTGGGACCTGCGAGGCTGTAAAATCCTGCCCATGATCAGCCATGACATCCGAAACACAGAAACTAGAAGCAGGAGTAGGCCTTCCAGACCTTCGAGCCTGCTCCTCCATTCATTTTGATCATGGCTGATCATCAAAGTCAACATCATGATCCCCCTTCCCCTCGTATCCCTTGATCCCTTTAGCCCCAAGAGCTATATTTAATTTCTTCTTGAAAACAGAAAATGTTTTGGCCTCAACTACATTCTGTGGTAGTGAATTCCATACTTCCACCACCCTCTGGGTGAAGAAATTTCTCCTCACCTCAGTTCTAAAAGGTTTTTACGTCCTCCCCAAACTATGACCCCTAGTTCTGGACTCCCCCACCATTGGGAACTTTCTTTCTGGGTCTATCCTGTTTAACCCTATTGGAATTTTCTCAGTTTCTATGAGATCCCTTCTCACTCTTCTGAACTCCAGTGAATATAATCCTAATAGACTTAGTCTCTCCTCATAGAACAGACCTGCCATCCCAGGAATCAGCCTGGTAAATCTTCGCTGTACTCCCTCTATAGCAAGGACATCCTTCTTCAGATAAGGACACCAAAACTGGACACAATATTCCAGGTATGGCCTCACCAACGCTCTATACAATTGCTGTAAAACATCCCTATCCCTATGCACAAATCTTCTTGCTATGAAGGTCAACATATATGTGCCTTCTTTACTGCCTGCTGTCCCTTCGTATTTACTTTCAGCGACTGATGCACAAGGACTCCAAGGTCTCGTTGAGTGTCCACCTCTCTCAATTTACACCCATTCAAATAATAGTCTGTCTCCCTATTATTGCTATCAAAGTGGGTAACCTCACATTTCTCCACATTATGCTGCATCTGCCATGCTATGCCCACACACTCAGCCTGTCCAAATCACACTGAAGCACCTCTGCATCCTCCTCACAGCTCACCCTCTCACCCAACTTCGTACCATCTACAAATTTGGAGATAATACATTCAGTTCTCTCTTCCAAATCATTAATATGTAATGTGAGCAGTTGGGGTCCTTATTGAATTAGTTGGCTCCCACTCCTAATTTGTATGTTTTGCTGTTGTTTTAAGAAAGGATAATTGAAAATCATTTTGGCAGTATCTATAGGAGATGCTGCAGGGGCACAGATAACAACCCCCCACTCCCATGTATGTTGGAAAAATGACGAGATTTTGCTTCCATCCAAATAATGCTGAGATGAGACATTAATCACATTTTCCTTTTTCCTCTCAAGGAAGAGAGGACAAGGGAGTTCCCAGTGAGAAAGCCACTGTAGGTTTTGGGGAATTGCATTTGGAGTGAGGTAAGGAAACGTTACCCCCACTTATCGGAGGCAGAAATGAAACGGGCAACCAGTTGTTAGCAGAAAATGTAAGTCAAAACGGTTGATTATTTCACTAAAGTTGCTCGGGTCAATTCATAGAATCATAGAATCCCTACAGTGCAGAAGAGGCCATTCGGTCCATTGAGTCTGCACCAACTCTCTGACAGAGTGTCTTATCCACGTCCTCTCTCCCTCCGTATATCCGTAAGCCCACACATTTCCCATGGCTAATCCATCTATCCTACACATCCTTTGATACAAAGGGGTAATTTAGCATGGCAAATCCACCTAACCTGCACATCTTTGGACTGATGTGGAGATGCTGGCATTGGACTGGGGTAGGCTCAGTAAGACGTCTCACAACACTAGGTTAAGGTCCAACAGGTTTATTTGGAATCACGAACTTTCGGAGCACTGCGTGTTCATTAGGTGGGTGGAAAGGTAGGTTTGACAAACACGGCACACATAGACAAAGGCATTCCAAACATTATCTTGCAATTGTGCCTTTGTCTATGAATGCCATGTTTGTGAAACCTACCTCTCCATTCACCTGATGAAGGAGCAGCGCTCTGAAAGCTGGTGATTCCAAATAAGCCTGTTGGACTTTAACCTGGTGTTGTGAGACTTCTTACTGTGCCCACCTTGAGACTGCGGGAGGAAACCGGAGCACCCGAAGGAAACACACTCAGACACCGGGAGAACATGCAGACTCCGCACAGACAGCGACTCAAACCTGGAATTGAATCTGGGTCACTAAAGCCGGACCTGGATCCACATCTTCCATTGCTCCTTAATAACAATGGGCTTTGCTTCGTTCCAGTGAGATTAACAGCCAGCGTAACCAAGGCGACAATGATGAAAGATGTGGTGTGTGATATCAACAAGCCACTACCATTACATTTAAAGAAGATCGCAACAACCCTGAACATATCTGCCAGGTACAGAGCAGTGCTAGCCTGTCAATGGCCACATCAGTAACCCTGCTACAGCTGTGTAGGTTAGAGTGATGCTGAAAAATGGGGCTGGTTCTGAGGTGTGTGGAAAACAAAGTCCATTTTTTCCTATTTAGTCTAGAACCATCTGGAAATTGAAAGATACAAAGAAGAAAATCAGTTTGGACAGAGGCCATTCTATCTGTGCATGGTGGTATATCAAACATGCAATGGTGAATTAACAGTCCATTATTCCATGTCCCATTTATACTTCCATTTTACTTTGCTGGCTAATTCAACATTGTCTATTTTACACTAACTCTCCAAGTTAAAATTACCCTCAGTGTAATGGTGCACTTTCAGAGAATTCATTAGCGAAGGGTGTTGTCAGGCCTCTGACTAAGGGTCATCTTGACTCGAAACATTGGTTGCATTCACTCTCCACAGATGCTGTCAGACCTGCCGAGGTTTTCCAGCATTTGCTGTGTTTGTGTGAGGGGTTTATCAACACGTGATGTAGAGCAGCAGCATGGTGTGGGCGGCACGATGGTTGGCACCACTGCTCGGGTCACTGTCTGTGTGGAGTTTGCACATTCACCCTGTGCCTGCGTGGGTTCCCTTGGGTGCTCTGGTTCCCTCTCACAGTCCGAAAGACTGGTTAGATGCATTGGCCGTGCTAAATTCTCCCTCAGTGCACCCGAACAGGCGCCGGAGTGTGGTGACTTGGGGATTTTCACAGTAACTTCATTGCAGTGTTAATGTAAGCCGACTTGTGATTAAAAAATAAACTTTAAAACTTTAACCTCTGCTGAGAAGAAGCAGCATCCCCTGGGGCAATTGCCCAGTCTGAGTCCCGATTGGTCACCCAGGCCTGGCGACCCTTACTCAGTTGTTTTGTCCTTAAAGAGACCATTACCGTACTCAATCAGTCTTGAATGGCAATAGTAATTATCTCATCCTTTCATTCTCTTAAAAACAAACAAGTTTGTTTAAACCCCCTCCAGTTGAGTATATCATAGAATCCCTACAGTGCAGAGGGAGGCCATTCAGCCCCTTGAGCCTGCACCTACCACAATCTCACCCAGACCCTATCCCTGTAACCCCATGTATTTACCCTATTAATTCCCCTTCACACTAGTGATAGAATTTTACCATCCTGCCTGCCAAGGGAATTGGAGAGGGAAAGGGGCAGATCGTGGAAAGATCCATTGGGATTCCCAACGGGTGGGATTTTATGTTTTAGGATGAGGGAGGTCATAAAATCCCACCAAAAGTGTCAACTTACCATGGCTCATCAACCTAACCCGCACATCTTTGGACTGCGGGATGAAACCGGAGCACCCACAGTGCAGACATGGGGAGAAAGTGCAAACTCCACACAGCCGGTGACCCCGAGGCCAGAATTGACCCCGGGTCCCTGGTGCTGTGAGGCTGCAGTGCCGACCACTGTGCCAAAATGCTACCCATATCTTAAGGGTGAGTCCTGTGTGCATCTCCCCACATCTCTTTCACCCTCTGGTCTTCAAGAGTGTTGACGCTCTGTGTTATGGAACCACCATCCGCAGCTATGAAACTTTACCAGGATAAGAATTCAAGAGTGCTTCCTCTACCCTTAATTACAGGGAAAGAAAGTTGTTTGGAAATTTGACACTGAGAAAATTAAACTGTGCAATCAACATTATAGGGCGTTTGGGACTAACCTTTTATTGGAACTATTGCGTTTGTCTTTTTACTTTCTTGGAGAAAGGCTTATTGCTTTTACCAGAATGACACTTTTACAATCAAGCATTCTCTAAGTTTTTAATTTATCGCATACAGTACAACCAGTCAACATTCTAGTTGCACTTGAGTGGGAATGAATGGAGTGGGTGTCAACTTTACCCTGCACTCTTAAAATTGTGTGTAGGTGTAAATATCTGTCGTACCCACATGGGCATTAATGAGTTTCAAATGTTCTTAACTGCATCTTAAACCAGAATTAACAGTGAGTTGTATGGTTAGTGGATGCAGTGGAATTGTTACGAGACATTTATTTGAGTATCAAATACTAAGTTGATTTATTAATGTCACAAATAGGCTTACATTAACACTGCAATGAAGTCACTGTGAAAATCCCCTAGTTGCCACACTCCGGCGCCTGTTTGGGTAAAGTGAAGGAGAATTTGGCGTGGCTAATGTACCTAACGGTGCATTCTTCCCACATCGGACTGTGGGAGCAAACTGGAGCTCCCAGAGAAACCCACGCAGACACAGGAAGAATGTGCAACTCCGCACAGACAGTGACCCAAGTCAGGATTCAAACCCACGTCCCTGAAGCTGTGAGACAGCAGTGCTAACCACCATACTACTGTGCATTGGCATTGTTATTCTTAATAGTAATCCAGAGATTTCGCCCCCCCCCCACCGCCCCCCAGGGTAATGCTCTGGGTTTGAATCCCACCACATCAAATAGTGAAATTCAAATTCAATAAAAATCAGGAATTAAAAATCTAACTGATGATGACCACGAAACCAGTGTCGATTATCGTAAAAGCCCATCTAGTTCACTAGTGTCCTGTAGTGAAGGAAATCTGCCATCCTTGCCTGGTTTGGCCTACATGTGCCTTCAGAGCCACAGCAATGTGGTTGACCTTTAAATGTCCTCAGAGATAGGCAACAAATGTCAGAACAGCCAGCGACACCCATATAGAACATAGAACATACAGTATAGCACAGTACAGGCCCTTCGGCCCTCGATGTTGTGCCGAGCTATGTCCAAAACCCAAGATCAAGCTACCCTACTCCCTATCATTCTGGTGTGCTCCATGTGCCTATCCAATAACCACTTGAAAGTTCCTAAAGTGTCCGACTCCACTATCACAGCAGGCAGTGCATTCCACACTCCAACCACTCTCTGAGTGAAGAATCTACCTCGCACATCCGTCCTATATCTCCCACCATGAACCTTATAGTTACGCCCCCTAGTAACAGCTACATCCGCCTGAGGATATCATTAAAAAAAAATCCGCCTTGGCTCTCTTGGTTATCCACAGTAATACTGCAGGAGATTGGTGAAGTCCATTTAAATGTTGGCAGTCCATAGCGTTTTAAAGGGTTCCACAAGTCTCCCATTAGTGTTGCAACAGAATATCAGCGGGAGCAATGTGAGTTTGAGGGCTGCAGTCCAGAATAGCTTTATTCCCACTCCAAATTAACTTGCTGTTAAAGTATTACAGGCCCCAGGCAGTCTGAGATAAAGTAATTAAAGGAGGAATCCCTTCAGTGAACTGTCAGCATTGAGTCTCAGAGTACCTGAGGACAGGGTGAAGCAGACAATATTCACAGACCACTGTGGCACCTGGGGCTTAATGCCAGAGGAGGCAGGTTGGGAACTATTTGAGATGTCAAATTGCAGGATGTTTGCTCAGGAAGTACAGTTAAAATTGTAGGCTGCTCCCAATGACCCCATGGCACCTGACAAATATACATCATTATGAGCTTTTTGACTCTGGACAGATTTCCTTGTCACCTGTTCAACTGAGCAAATAAAACCTGGAACCCCAGGGTGACCCAAGAGTGACTCCAAAGTGAATCTAGGCAATTCTAGGGTTACCCCAGCGGCACTCCACATTGACCTCAGGGTGAATGCAGGGTGACGCCAGGGGTAATTGCAGGATAACTTCAGCTTGTGTCCAGTGGGAGGGATGGTTGCACAGTGGTTAGCACTGCTGCCTCACAGTGCCAGGGATTTGGGTTCGATTCCTGACTTGGGTCACACGTTCTCCCCGTGTCTGCGTGGGTTTCCTCTGGGTGCTCCAGTTTCCTCCCACAGTCCAAAAGACATGATGGTTAGGTACATTGGCCATGCTAAATTCTCCCTCGGTGTACCCGAACAGGCACTGGAGTGTGGTGACTAGGGAATTTTCACAGTAACTTCATTGCAGTGTTTATGTCAGCCTTCTTGTTACTAATAACTAAAACAAAGGACAGATCTAGGATGACTTCAGGAAAACTCCAGGTAAATTGTAGGATGTCTTGAGGGTGGATCAAAGGTTTATTGTACAGTTCCAGCGGCATTAAATTTCTGCTGAAGAGAATGTTGTTAGAGATTGCAATGTATTGCTACAGGAAACATTCGCAGTACAGTCATAGAATCATAGAAAAGTGCAAAAGAGACCATTCAATCCATTGAATCTGCATTGATCTCCTGAAAGAGCACCCAACCTAGGCCCAATTGCTTGCCCTGACCTCATCACCCCGTGCATTGATCACAGCCAATCCCCCTAACTTTCATACCTAGGCCACTGAGGGGAAATTTAGCATGGTCAATCCATCTAACCTACACATTTTTGCGCTGCGGGAGGGAACCGGAGCACTCGGAGGAAACCCACGGAGACACAGGGAGAATGTGCAAACTCCACACACACAGCCATCCAAGGCTGGAATTGAACCCTGGTGCTGTGAGGCAGCAGTGTGAAACGCTGTGCCAACATGCTATCATCAAGAGGAGGCAGAGGTCCAAATTACTCACTTGGACACAGACTGCTTTTGTACCTGAGGAGTTGCAAATAGTGCTGAGTGTTGGGCAATTTTGCAAAGTTGTAATGAGTACTGCAGCTCAGAGGAAGGGGAATGGAGTTGTGAAGATTTGTTTCCTGCTCTGCCTCTGCCAGTTTCTGATTTGAGTGCTGTTGGGTCTTGGCAGCAGCTGAGGTGAAAACTATATCTGGCAGGAATGTTCATCTCAGAAGAACGTTAGCAACTTGACACTATTGCTGGTGTTCAGTTCTAAGCTTGTGTGCAAATTAATCTTTGTCAAAGCGCAGAAATGTAACAATTGTACGTTTGCATCTATGGATAAGCCATCTGACCACAATCACTGCACTTCAGATTTCATGCTCAGTGATTTGAGATGTTGGGACGAATGTGATCTGAGCAAACATCCTGCAATTTGACATCTCAAATAGGTTATGAGGAAAAAGCAGGATTAGGCTGTTGAGTTGGGCAATCAGCCATGATCATAATGAATGGCCTCCTCCTGCTCCTATCTTCTATATTTCTATGTTTCCGAATGTGCTAAGGTCCTAGATAAATCAAAATCTTTACTCTTCCCTCGTATTCTTGGAGGCCTCTAGGGTGGCATGGTGGCACACTGGCTGGCACTGCTGCCTTACATTTCCAGGGACCCAGGTTCAATTGCAGCCTCAGATAACTGTCTGTGTGGAGTCTGCACATTCTCCCTGTGTCTGCGTGGGTTTCCTCCAGGTGCTCTGGTTTCCCCCCCAAGATGGTAGTTTGACCATGCTAAATTGCCTCTTGGTGTCCCAGGATGTGAAGATTAGGCGAATTAGCCATGGTAAGTTGTGAAGGGGACATAAGGAAGCTACAATGGGATATAGATAGGTCAGCTGAGTTTATTTAAGTTTATTTTATTAGTATCACAAGTAGGCTTACATCAACACTGTAATCAAGTTACTGTGAAAATCCCCATAGATCTGACAAATGGAGTATATTGTTGGAAAACATTAGGTTGATTGGCCATGCTAAATTCATAGAATCCCTACAGTGCAGAAGGAGGCCATTTGACCCATCAAGTCTGTGCTGACCACATCCCAGTCAGGCCCTATTCCCGTAACCCCACTTATTTACCCTTCAATCCCCCTGACACAAGGGTCAATTTATTGTGGCCAATCTACCTAACCAGCACATCTTTGGGCTGTGGGAGGAAACCAGATCACGTGGAGGAAACCCACGGAGAGAACATGCAAGCTCCACACTGACAGTGACACTAGACCAGAATTGAACCTGGGTCCCTAACGCGTCGAGGCAGCAGTGCCAGCATACCGCCCATGTTTGCCCCTTAGTGTCAGGGGATTAGCACGGTAAGTGTGTGAGGTTACAGGGATAGGGCCTGGGTGGGATTGTGGTCGGTGCAGACTCGATGGGCTGAGTGGCCTCCTTCTGCACTGTAGCGATTCTATTATTCTCTTGTACTCTGCAATTTGACCTTTTACCTGTATATCCAATATAATAATCGTGCATCAATAAAACGGAAATCAGTGAGCCAATGTTTACGGCTCCTTTTTGAAAAATAATAATGCAATCTGGAGGTACTGCAGCCTTTACTGCTGGCCATTCATTTTGCTGGATATTTTTAACAATAAAATGTTCCCAAACCTGAATGTGCCTCTGAGGGAAGCAGTGTTGCACTGAAGTAAAACAGCCTCCCTTGTGCTTCAAACTGCTTGTTATTTTGTACACTCCAGTGAACAAATTGAAAGAGACAGCAACAGCAGTTTTCCTGGAAGTGATTTCCCCCATCCTGATATCCCACCTGCAGGGTCCAATTTGCAATAAACCTGACTTGATGCAGGCGCCTTTTGTACAGATGACGTGTGTGCCTTATGCTTGCACCAACACAGGTGCAGAAAGATCCTTACAGGCCCTGCAACTTGAGCCAGCCCTGAGAGAAAGAGAACCTTTCGCAACCTCAGGCCACAAAGCAGCACGTGCCAAAAGAGGGAGGGAACGATCGAGAAAAAGAAACAACGAGGGGAAAATGATTGAAAGGACTTGCATTTGCATAGCACCTTTCACAACCTCAGGCTGCCCCATCGCGCTTTACAACCAATGAAATTGGTTTGAACCAATTGGTCCAAAGTCCAAAGATGTGCAGATTAGGTGCATTGGCCATGCTAAATTGCCCCTCGTGTCTCAAGATGTATAGGTTGATGGGTGGCACAGCGTCTTCGTGGGTTTCTTCCGGGTGCTCCAGTTTTCTACCACAGTCCAAATTAGGTGGATTGATCATGGTAAATTGCCTCTTAGTGTCCCAAGTTGTCTAAGTTAGATGTATTAGGCATGGTAAACATATAGGGTTACAGGGATAGGGCAGAGGAGGGGGTCTGGGTAAGATACACTATCAGAGATTCGATGCAGACTCAATGGGCCAAATGTCCTCTTTTATATTGTAAGAATTCTATGATTCTAGCTGGATCAGCCATGATAAATGTATGGGGTTATGAGGATAGGGTGGAGGAAAGGGCCTGGTTAAGATATTGTGACAGTCGGTGCAGATTTGATGGGCTGAATGGTCTCCTTCTGCAGTGTAGGGATTCCATGATTGTATTCTATGTTTCTATAAACTATAGTAACTGATGGTGGGAAGATGCTGGTGTACTAGTAATGTCACTGGGTGAGTAATTCTGAGGTTCAGCCTGAAGATACTGGTTTGAATCATACCATAGTCATTTGGGGAATTTGAATTCAATTAATTAATTAATCCAACTGATGAGTGAAAGAAACACCATCCTTACAGTTTACATTCTCATCCAGTTTGGTGTGATAGTTTCACACAGCATCCTCCAACAAATGTGATAATGACCAAACAATCTGCTCTGGTTAGACTTGATTGAGGAATAAATAATGGTGAGGGGAACCCCCCCCCACCCCACAACCCACCAACCGTGCATCAAAAATAGGGCCTTGTGATCTTTTACCCCCACCCAAGAGGGTGAGCAGGGTGTTGTCAAAAAATACTTCTTCACACAAAGGGTGGTGGAAACTGGAGCTTCTGGTCCAAGAAGTTGGTGAAATTAAGGAGCAATTGAAAATGTTAAAACTGAGTTTGATTTGTGTTGGGCAAAGCTCTGCGGTGTTGTGATGGAGTTCAGATAGAGATTAGACACAATCTATTGGAACAGTAGAACAGGCTAGAGGGGCCAAATGAGCTACCTTGCTTTTCCTTGGCCTATTTGCAAGGTCACTGCACTTCCCAGATCTCTGGAACATTCACCGTCTGATATAACCCCCGATCTTCATCGCACATGCTTCGGTTGTAGCACTTAGCGTGACAGCAGGAATAGTCTTTGAGTGCCAATAGCTTCTAGAAGGCAAGAGTGAGGACTCCAAACTCAATCGAAAAGCTCCAAACACAGCTGCGAGAGGTTGGCAGGCGCACAGCAATGCCACTGGGACGCGATGCAAACACAAACGACCAATCACAAGCCAACTCCAGCTTGACCGCAAGGCACTCATTGCTTTATTCAAAATCAGAAGTAAATCCCTCAGATCATGAAGCCTCAGGGCAAATGGGTACCTGACAGCATTGAGATCAAAATAGAAAATGTAATCACAATATGGTATCAGATGTTTTGCCGCCAGCCCATGATCTAAAAGGTGTTAATATTCTGTCTAAATAATGAATAAAGTCTCATCTTCAATTCCCTACATTCAGCCAGTTTTAGCCTCGGGTACGTTTAATCGTACAGAAGCCATGCATCCCGGTAATGTTTCTCTCAGAATTAAGTGACTTTCTTCATTTGCATTGTGGTTTACCTTATCCCTTTCCGTTGCCCCTACTGCCCATTCTTCATTTTGGAGTATGTAGGTGGTCCCAGGACTCAGTGGAGAGGAACACACAACCTCCCCTTATCTCACACCAATAACATGCTCACACTTTCCAGCAGGTGTCACTGGAGAGATTTCATGTCCTTGCTACCCTGTAGGATGTTCCTATCACTATTCATGTTAACCCATCACAAGGTCAACATGATGCCTAACCAATTGAAGAATAAAACCCATCTGCTCCAAGAACTTCAAATTTAACTTCGTGTTATGGTTCTGGTCAGAAATTCCAAAGTGTTTTATGGAGCCCACCTGGATCATGAATTTTGCATCTTAATTTTGGCTATGATAAGCATGATAGATCTCACTTCAGGTACGATTCAAATGACCCACTGGGGAGCTTTAATCAAACAACATTTAATAAAGAATAAGTTAACATGTCAGAATATTAGCTATCTTCTTCTATCAATTGCAAACAACACCAAAACAATCACTATAATGTATAGGCTTACTGAATATAGGAAATGTTTCAATCAAACCAATCCCAGAAACAAGACCCTTCAAGCAGGTTTAATACAGCATAGACTAATGCTCACGTGATACTGGAATTGAGTCCTTTGGTTGAAGTCTGCAGTCCTCGGGATAGACTCAGAACAGTTTGAAGTCAGAACAGCTTCACAAACCACCAAAGACTCTAGGCAAGCCACCAACAGCAGATTTCCTCCCTGTAAAAGGCAAGATATTGCTTTCAAATGACCAGCAGAATTTCCAAAACCTGGGGTGGGGGGGGAGAGAGAGAGAGAGAGAGAGAGACTTCTTTTCAGCTTGATGCCTCTTCTAAAACTAAACTCAAAACCTGCAGTTCAGAACTGAAAATGAAACAGCCCCATCGCCAGACCTGCCATGATGCGGAGATGCCGGCGTTGGACTATGGTAAGCACAGTAAGAAGTCTCAGGTTAAAGTCCTACAGGTTTATTTGGCAGCACTAGCTTTCAGAGCGTTACTCCTTTTTCAGGTGAGTGAGGAGTTGTTTTCACAAACAGGGTATATAAAGACACAAACTCAATTTACAAAATAATGGTTGGAATGCGAGTCTTAACAGGTAATCAAGTTTGAAATGTACAGACAATGTAAGTGGAGAGAGGGTTAATACAGAATCGTTGAGCAGAGACTGATAGCCAAGTTCTGCCTCAACCAGGATCTTGGGTTCATGTCACACTATCTGTAACCCCCACAACTTGCCTGGGCTTGCAAAATCTCACTAACTACCCTGGCTGGAGACAATACACATCTCTTTAACCCTCTCTCCACTCACCTTGTCTGTACCTTTAAGACTTGATTGCCTGTAAAGACTGGCATTCCAACCATTACCTTATTAATTGAGTTTTTGTCTGCAGATGCCCTGTTTGTGAACACAACTCCTTATTCACCTGGAGAAGGAGCAACACTCCGAAAGCTTGTCCTGTCAAAGAAACCAGTTGGGCTTTCACCTGGTGTTGTGAGACCTGAGCTGATAACCTGTTTCTTCCCAATAAAAATAAACAAACTCCCATTTAAGCAGCAATAAAAAGAACTCCTCTAGACAAACCGGTGCCATAATGAGAAAACAACTGAAATCAAAACAGTCTGCTTACAACTGCAGAAAACCTGATTTAAAAAAAAATCTCTTAAAGGCATGCTAACGTCACACTTTGCTTGTGGAATTTAAATTCGATTAGCAAATGTGGAAGCAGTAATGATGGCCATTGTCAGTTACCATTAAGAACCCATCTGGTTCACTAATGTCCTTTAGGGAAGGAAATTTGCAGTCCTTACCTGGACTGGCCCACATGTGACTCTAGAGTGACAGCAATGTAGTTGATTTTAAACCTCTGAGGGGTACAGCAGACCATTTAGTTTTCGGGCAATTACGGATGGGAAACAAATGCCCACGTTCCACAAAAGAATAAAAAAAAACTTTGGAGTTACCTACTGTGAAATTTCCAAAAGTAATCATCTTTTCCGAGTGATCTTGGAAATTTGTACCATTAAAAGCCGAGCCTATCTTCTATGTTTCACACCACAGGGGAGATGTTTTCTGTCAGATAGCATCATTTCCATGCTTATTAGGGTGAACTCAGAACAGGAGAGAGGAAATATTCTGTAAGCGCATCAAATAAGCATAGGTAGTTTAACTCAGTTTGTGAGACAGGTGATTAGTGATGCAGAGTGACACCAGCAGCATGGGTTCAATTCCAGACAAGGGTTATTCCTGAAGACCCCACCTTGCTCCTTGCCTGAGGATTTAACCTGATCCTCAGGTTAAATCATTGCCGATCAGCTCTCTCACTCAAAGCGGAGCAGCCTACGGTCATCTGGGACAATGAAGACTTTACCTTGATCATAAAATCATGGAGCCACTGCCACAGAATGAGGCTCTGCAGCCCATCAACTTCATGCTGGCCCTCTTTCTGAAGAGCAAAGCATGTCAATCCCATTCCCTCATTGCTGTATCCCTGCAAGTTTATTCCCCTCAAATGCCCATTCTATTTCCTTTTGAAATCACAGCTTTTGCTGCCCTCGTAGGCAGTGTGTTCCAGGTCATTGCCACTCACTGAGCAAAGAAGCTCCCCTTCACATCTTCCCTGCATCTCTTCCCCAAATCTTTAAATCTGTGTCCCTTATTCCTCATCGTATAGCTAATGTGATGAGCTTTTCCTTGTTGGCCATCTCTAAAGCTGTCATAACCACATGTGCCCCTCTATCACATCTCCCCTGAACTTCCAAGGAGAACAATGTAGATTTGATTTATTATTGTCACATTTATTGGGATAGGGTGAAAAGTGTATACAGACAAAACATACTGTTCATAGAGTTCATTAGGAAAAGGAAAGGAGAGGATGCAGAACATAGTGTTACAGTCACAGTTAGGGGGTAGAGAAAGATCAACGTAATATAAAGGTAGGTCCATTCAGAAGTCTGATAGCAGCAGGGAAGGAGTTGTTCTTGAGTCGATTGTTTTGTGATCTTTTTCCTGATGGAAGAAGGTGGAAGACAGCATGTCCGGGGTGCGTGAGGTCTTTGATTACGTTGGCTGCTTTTCCGAGGCAGTGGGAAGTGTAGTTGAAGTCAATGGATGGAAGGCTGGTTTGCGTGATGGACTGCTCCCTCAGTCCTTTCATACAATGACTAACAACACTGCCTTAAGAAATGTCTCCTCATCTCTCCATTGGTTCTTATACAAATTTTCATAAATCCATATCTTTTATTGACCATACTCTGCCAACAGTAATGTTTCTCTCTAACAAACTCTCTCATAATGTTTTGTTACATCTTCCCTTAACTTTCCCTGCCATAAAGGGAACAATCCCTGTTTATTCGTAACTGACATCTTGCCTTAAGACCATAAGACATGGGAGCAGAATTAGGCCACTCGGCCCATCAAGTCTGTTCTGCCGTTCAATCATGGCTGATATTTTTCTCATCCCCATTCTCCTGCCTTTTCTCCATAACCCCTGACCCCTTCATCAATCAAGAACCTACTGAGCTCTGTCTTAAAGACACTCAATGACCTGGCCTCTACTGTCTTCTGCGGCAAACTGTTCCACAGTTTCACCACTGTCTGACTGAAGAAATTCCTCCTCATCTCTGTTTTAAAGGATTGTCCCTTTAGCCTGAGGTTGTGCACTCTGGTTCTAGATTTCCCTACTAGTGGAAACATCATCTCCATGTCCATTCTATCCAGGCCTCTCAGTATCCTGTGGATTTCAATAATATCCCTCATCATCCTTCTAAACTCCAACAAGTATAGACTCAACCGTTCTTCATATGACAAGCTCTTTATTCCGGGGATCATTCTTGTGAACCTCCTCTGGATCCTTTCCAAGGCCAGCAAATTTTTCCTTAGAAACAGGGCCCAAAACTGCTCACTACACTCCAAATGGGGTCTGACCAAAGCTTGATACAGCCGCAGAAGTACATCCCTGCTCTTGTATTCTAGCCCTCTCAACATGAATGCTAACATTGCATTTGCCTTCCTAACTGCCGACTGAACCTGCATGTTAACCTTGAGAGAATCTTGAACAATGACTCCCAAATCCCTTTGTGATTCTGATTTCCTAAGCATTTTCCCATTTAGAAAATAGCCTATGCCTCCACTCCTCTTTCCAAAGTCTTAACCTCAACTTTTCCACATTGTATTCCACCTGCCACTTCTTTGCCCACTCTCCTAACCTGTCCAAGTCCTTCTGCAGTCCCCTGCTTCCTCAATACTAACTGTCTCTCTACATATCTTTGTATCATCTTCAAACTTAACAGCACCTTCAGTTCCTTCCTCCAAATTGTTAATGTATACTGTGGAAAGTTGTGGTCCCAGACTGACCCCTGAGGCACACCACTAGTTACCAGCTGCCATCCTGAAAAAGACCCCTTTATCCCCACTTTCTGCCTTCTGCCAGTCAGCCGATCCTCTATCCATACCAGGATCTTACCCTTAACACCATGGGAGCTTATTTAACAGTCTCCTATGTGGCACCTTGTCAAAGGCCTTTTGGACATCTAAATAAATCACGTCCACTGGTTTTCCTTTATTTAGCTTCCTTGTTACCTCCTCAAAGAGGTAACAGGACCTCAGATATGACCTCCCCTTAACAAAGCCGTGCTGACTCAGTCCTACTTTATCATGCACTTCCAAGTACTCTGCGATCTCATCTTTAATGACAGACACTAAAATCTCACCAATGACTGGAGTCAGGATAACTGGCCTACAATTTCCCGTCTGCTCCCTCCCTCCCTTCTTAAACAGCGGTGCTACATTAGCTACTTTCCAGTCCTCTGCGACCTTCTCTGCCTCCAGCGATTCCTGAAACATCACCACCAATGCCTCCACAATTGCCTCAGTTATCTCTTTTAGAACTCTGGGATGTAGTCCATACGGTCCAGATGATTTATGAACTTTCAGTTTCCCCAGGACCTTCTCTTCAGTGATGGCCACTACACTCACCTGTGTCCCCGATTCTCCTGGAGCTCTGGCATGCCACTGGTGTCTTCCACTGTGAAGACTGATGCAAAATTACTGTTCAGCTCCTTTGCCATGTCTTTGTTCCTGGTACCATTCGAGTGGATGTTTCTTGCGACCTCCCAGAGGCTTTGGTATCCATTCCAAAAACGTGATGCTCAGAATTAGCCTCAACCCTCCAGCCAATAATTTGTTTAAAGTTTACATTAATTTATTAGTATCACAAGTAGGCTTACATTAACAGTGCAACAAATTTACTGTGAAAATCCCTGAGCTATCACTCTCCGATGCCTGTTCAGGTTAGACTGAGGGAGAATTTAGCATGGCCAATTGACCTAACCAGCAAGTCTTTCAGAATGGGGGGAGTCCAAAGATGTGCGGGTTAGGTTGATTGGCCATGCTAAAATTGCCCCTTAGTGTTCTGAGATGCTTAGGTTAGAGGGATTAGTGGATAAAATACGTAGGGATATGGGGGTAGGGCCTGGGTGGGATTGTGTGCGGTGCAGACTCGATGGGCCGAAGGGCCTCTTTCTGCACTGTAGGGTTCTATCATCTTATGATTCTGTGAAACCGGAGCACCCAGAGGAGACGCAGGCAGACACAGGGAGGATTTGCAGACTCCACACAGACATTGACCCGAGCTGGGAATCGAACCAAGTTCCCTTGCACAGTGAGGCAGCAATACTAACCACTGTGCCACCGTGTCAATTTGGGAGGCTTTTTCTTTTGGAAATAAGGTCTGTAACTATGGGAAACAAAATGATGATCACTACTATAGAAAAAGAAATGCTCTTCCACAAATAGAAAACAAGGAATTAAATAAATATCAACCTGTTGGTGCTAATTTGCTGTCACATTGTCAGGGGAAAAACCATGTGTGAATCTTTTGACTATCACTCTCGGTTAAATGCTGCTTAAATCACAATTCTAGCAGTTTCACCAAAAAAAAGCTGGAAGCACAACTCCAGATAATGAAAACTGAAAAAGGTGCAAATAAAGGTAATTCACATGTGACTGCAAATAAATTTCGAAATACTTAATAAGATAGCTTCGCCTGCAGCCAAAGTGTATGAGACCTCAGCTGCAGGCTGCCTTCATTGAGAACTTTGAAGAAAAATGGCTTCCAAAATAAAATGAAAATCTTTCCCGGGCGTAGTTTCATGTAATTACTTTCTCTTGGTTTGTCATAATTGGACAATTTGCATTCAAGAGGCATGTACTCTTTGGGAAAATCAGACGCTCATCCTGGGGGGGGGAGGTTGGGTGGGGGGGAGGGGGGGGTGGGAGAGGAGGGGAGGGGGTGGGGGGGGAGGGAGTTTGTCCATATGATGTCGCACACAGCTCTCTCTCTCATAGGCAAAGGGAACTGAATGACTTCAGTCATTTTGTTCTACGGTTTGGTTTTCACACTTGTTAACAGTCACTCACAAGAAGAGCTCCATCAGTTATTAAACTACTCATTGTATTTGAATACATCTTCCTTTTTCCTTTCAGATCTTCGCCCTAAAGGGGGAACGGATTCTGGTGCAGAGTTGAAAGCATTTCGGAGACAAAGCATTAAAGTTGTGTCTGCATAATACTTTTGTCTGTTTAGTGGGTTTGCATCAAGTATATTTTCCATCTGAAGGTTAACCCTTTCAAAGTAAAGAGGTTAGCACTGTCCTTAAAATAGCTGACTGCGAAATGTGATATGATTGTGCTAGGGGTCTGCAAAATGCAATTGGTGAACTGGCCACTGGAGCGCATCTGAATATGGAGGTTTCTGATTTTCACTGAGAAATGGCAGAACCCTTAGGAACATTAACATAAAATTAATGTTTATTTATTAGTCACAAATAGGCTTACATTAACGCTGCAATGAAGTTACTGTGAAAATCCCTGAGCCACCACACTCTAGTGTGTACTCCAATTTGGGTACACTGAGGGAGAATTTAGCATGGCCAATAAACCCAACCCGTACATCTTTCGGGCTGTGGGAGGAAACTGGAGCACCCAGAGGAAACCCATGCAGACACAGGGAGAATGTGCAGACTCCACACAGACAGTGACCCAAGTCGGGAATTGAACCAGGGTCCCTGGCACTATGAAGCAGCAGTGCTAACCATTGTGCCACCCCAACATATAGAAGGATCTGGATGTGCAGGTCCACAGTTCCCTAAAAGTGGCAACACGTGGCCAAGGTGGTTAAGAAAGCATATGGCGTGCTTACCTTCATCAGGCATTGAGTACAAGAGTTGGGAAATCATGTTGCAGCTATATAAAACCTTGGTTAAGCCACATTTGGAGTATTGCATGCAGTTCTGATCACCACACTATCAGAAGGAGATGGAAGCTTTGCAGAGAGAACAAAGAAGGTTCACCAGAATGTTCCCTCATCTTGAAGGCGTTGGCTCTGAGGAAAGGTTGAATAAACTAGGATTGTTTTCATTGGAAAGACAGAGACTGAGGGGGGACCTGATAGAGGTCTACAAAATTATGAGAAGCATAAACAGGGTGGATAGTCAGAGGCTGTTTCCTAGGATGGAAGTGTCAATTACAAGGGGACACAGGTTCATGGTGAGAGGGGAAATGTTTAAGGGAGATGTACGGGGGAAGCTTTTCACACAGAGAATGTTCCAGGTGCCTGGAACACTCTGCCAGGTGGAAGCGGGTCCATCAGCAACATTTAAGAAGCATCCAGATGGGCATGTGAATAGGAAGAGAATAGAGGGATACGGACCAAGTAAGGGCAGGAGGTTTTCAGTTAGGGCATCATGATTGACACAGGCTTGGAGGGCCAAAGGGCCTGTCCTTGTGCTGAACTTTACTTTTTTTTGTTCTTTGAAATAGGCACGTGAGGGGAAGTTCTGGTGTACAGCTTGTGTTCATGGAAATACATTTCAGTTTCATGTTGGTGCAAGCTGTGTTGCACAATTCAGATGCAAAGTTCAGCTAAGATATAAACAGAATGATAGGGAGTGGGATAGCTTGATTTTGGGTTTGGACATAGCTTGGCACAACATCGAGGGCCGAAGGGCCTGTACTGTGCTGTACTTTTCTATGTTCTATGTCCTATATCATAGGGCGCGATTTTTCTCCCACTCCATGGTGTGTTTTGCAGTGATGATAGGTGGTGGGAACTTAAGAACATAAGAAATAGGAGCAGGAGTAGGCCATCTAGCCCTTCGAGCCTGCCCCGCCATTCAATAAGATCATGGCTGATCTGAAGTGGATCAGTTCCACTTTCCCGCTTTCTCCCCATAACCCTTAATTCCATTGTCTATCAGAAACCTATCTACCAGCGACTTAAATATATTCAGCGAGGCAGCCTCCACCACTTCAATGGACAGAGATTTCCAGAGACTCACCACCGTTTGAGTGAAGAAGTTCCTCCTCAACTCCGATCTAAACTGCTTCCCCCCCCCACTTATTTTGAGGCTGTGCCCTCTAGTTCTGCTATCCTTTCTGAGCGGGAAGAATCTCTCTACCTCTACCCTATCCATCCCCTTCATTATCTTATATGTCTCTATAAGATCCCCCCTCATCCTTCTAAACTCCAACGAGTACACACCCAGTCTATTCAATCTTGCTTCATAAGCTAACCCCCTCATCTCCGGATGAGCTTATAGTCCCACTGTTGTTACCCATTGATCTATATATCTTTTAAAAAACATTTCGATAGTTACATGGGTACGAGGGTATAGAAGGATATGGGCTAAATGTGGGCAATTGGGATTAGTTTAGGGGTTTAAAAAAAAGGGCAGCATAGACAAGTTGGGCCAAAGGGCCTGTTTCCATGCTGTAACCCTCTATGACTCTATGACCACACCTCCAGGAAACCCGTGGGGGAGCTGTGCCAATGGTGAGACAATAAGATCCCGTGGGCATGTACGGCAGAAAGCTCGTAACTAATTTAAAAAATTAACCTGGTGTTGTGAGACATCTTACTAATTGTAAAAAGGTGGGGAATTCAGGTCCAACTATCTCACACAAAGAGGGATGAAATATCAGGAATGGAGACAGGAGAGATCGTCATCGTATTGAGTACTTCACAAAGGACTTGTATTGACAGAACACCTTTCACTAACCCAGGATGTGAACTCACTCAGCATCTTGCTTGAGGAATACAACTTGGCCAGGATACCAGAGAGAACAACCCTGCTTCCTGATAAAGTTCCACAGGATCTTTTATGTCCACCTGAGAGGGCAGATGGGCCGCATCCGAAAGATGGCACGAGCAATCGGTCACACGAAGGGCATGATCAATGGGGAAGATGGTGCCTTTGGCAGTGAATGCCACCTCATCCCCACTAAGGCAGAGTGATAAGGTAGGCAAAGCTGTGGGAAGCTGGACAACACAAGGTCCTTTATCAAGGACCGGAGAGGAATAACGATGAGGAAAGGGAGGGATATCTGCCGGGATTTTACCGGCGAGGCTTGCAGAGTGGCATTCTCCATTGGCCTCGGGCGGGATCTCACGAGCCTCGGGCTGGTGAAGCGGCAAAATTCCGGCAATCATCTGGAATGTATTTCCTGAAAGGATGATTGGAGACAGATTCAGAAAAATAACTTGGATAAATCCCTGAAGGGGGAAAAATGTGGGGAGAGTGTCGGAGGAAAGGGTAGGGCGGTGGACAGTTCTTTCATTTACGGTCCGCACCTTCAGTGTTGTCTACTTCGAGACGCCTGTCAAACGGTTGTTTATGTTTTTGACAACCGCTCGAGGACATGGGGGAATTTGGATTGTAATGTACCGCCTCAGAATGCAAACATTTCCGCGCGTTTAGCCATCACAACAAAATCTTCCCTTCATCTTCAGCAATCAAAGCGGTTTAGGATGAGGCTGATTTTTACATAAATAGACAGCTAGTTAACAAGATTGGCAGCAGAGGAGGCTGATTCATCATGACTGCAGCAGGTGTAGAATTTCTGCTTAACTGTCCTTCTATCTTCAGCTTTTGATGTTCGCTGCAGGAAAGGATTGGAAAGAATGCTGCGCAGGTGTTGGTGTATAAATAGCAGGAGCCGACTGCTTCTTTGCAGAATCAGCTTGCACAAGACTCTGCTGCGACGCTCACTGCAGCAGTCAGTCATGTCCATACAAGTAGCCCCTCTCTGGGCTCCTGCCGCTACCTTCTCTGGCAGTCAGTTTAATCCCACAGCACAGCAGCTTTATAATTTAGCGTGACCTCCCGCGCTGGCTCTTCACTCTGGCTAACAACTTCCTCGCCGCAAACTCATCAACTCCTTCCAACAAGTGCGGGCAACGCTCCTGAAATTATTCCCTCCACTTCTGACCCACGAGTATTGAATTAGTGGGCCCGCACTCGACAGGTTCTCAATATCTTTCTCTCTCTCTTACCATTTTTCTGTCCGCCCGGGAACTTCCGTTCCGGAGTCTGGCTTGGGTGGCGGGAGACGGAATTGGGAATGATTTCTGCTGACGGCGGGAGGAACGACTGATCGGATGCGATCTTGTGCGGCTCAGCTCATTAAACTTACATCTGCGCGAGAAACGCGCTGATTCTCACGCGGGGCTGTCAGGAATTTCCTGATCCTGCTGTTATCTTATGGAATTGTAGGAGTGCTACAGTGCAGAAGGAGGCCATTCGGCCCATCGAGCCTGCGCCGATAACAATCCCACCCGGGCCCTATCCACGTAACCACAGGTATTTACCCTAGCTAATCACCCTGACATTAAGGGGCAATTTTAGCATGGCCTATCAACCTAACCCGCACGTCTTTGGAGTGTGGGAGGAAACGGGAGCACCCGGAGGCAACCCATGCAGACACGTGGGCCAGAACTCCCCCACCTCGCCTGCCACAGAATCGGAGGGGGCGAGGGTCCGCCAATGGAAATCTCCATTAACCTCGGGCAGGAGTTTCTGGTCTTGCCTGAGTGAGACCATAAAACCCCGCCCCAGGAGAATGTGCAAACTCCACACAAACGGTGAGCCTGAGGCTGGAATTGAACCTGGGTCCCTGGTGCTGTGAGGCAACAGTGCTAACCACTGTGCCATCGTGCCGCCCATAGAATTGAAAGTCCAGACGCAATATTTAAAAGAGCACCTGGGTAGCCTGCACCAGCCCTTCCATCTTTGCCTGACCATTGGCCTCCCCTACCCTACTTCCCAACTAAGCCTTCCTCCTTTCCTTGGTTATTCTCCTAAACAACTTGTGCTGCCACTGCCCGCTCTCAAACCTAGGCTGGCATTCACAGATACTCTGAAGAGAGGATAATGCAGCAGCAACTCACTGTTCAGTATGGCAGAACTCATTTACACGCAGCCCTGAAGGCAAACACTCTCATTTCTCACTGGGCGGGAATGAATTTGAAGGGGAGCTTAATTTGGGTGAGCTGGCCTTTAAATGACCATGCATGACATTTTATTTATTCATCTGTGGAAAATGGCCACCATTTATTGTCCATCCATAGTCGCCCTTGAACGGAGTGGCTTGCTAAGCCATTTCAGAGGGTAGTTGAGAGTCAACCATATTGAACATAGGGAACAAGAAGGGTTTGTTGCATGAGGAGCAGTTGAAGAATCTGGGTCTATACTCATTGAGTGTTTTTAAGACAGAGATAGATATGTTCTTGATCATTTAGAGGATCAAGGGTTAAGTGGAGAAGGCAGGAAAATAGGGATGAGAATCATATCATCCAATGATTGAATGGCAGAGGAGTCTCAGTGGGCCAAATAGCCTAATTCTGCTCCTATATCCTATAAATAGGTCAAGAGGAGGCCATCATGCCCCTCAAGCCTGCACTGCCATTCAATAAGATCACGGCTGATCTTTTCGTGGACTCAGCTCCACTTACCCACCCGTTCACCT
The DNA here is from genome assembly GCF_965287045.1 of Carcharhinus amblyrhynchos. Taxonomy (NCBI): domain Eukaryota; kingdom Metazoa; phylum Chordata; class Chondrichthyes; order Carcharhiniformes; family Carcharhinidae; genus Carcharhinus; species Carcharhinus amblyrhynchos. The sequence goes on from NC_137324.1 coordinate 17,688,219, forward strand.
CAACCTTTAATTCCTTTACTGTTAAAAAATCTACGCATCTTTGCTTTGAAAACATTCAACGAGGTAGCCTCAACTGCTTCCCTGGGCAGGGAATTCCACAGATTCACAACCCTTTGGGTGAAGAAGTTCCTCCTCAACTCAGTCCTAAATCTGCTTCCCCTTATTTTGAGGCCATGCCCCTAGTTGTAGTTTCACTCATCAGTGGAAACAACCTCCCTGCTTCTATCTTACCTATTCCCTTCGTAATCTTATATATTTCTATAAGATTTATACCAGTTCTTTTCCCGACAATCGGTAATGGTTTCTTGGTCATCAGTAAATTCTTAATTATTTTTTAAAATTCATTCATGGGGTATGGGCATCGCTGGCTGGCCAGCATTTATTGCCCATCCCTGGTTGTCCTTGCTCAGAAGGCAGTTGAGAGTCAACTACAATGCTGTGGCTCTGGAGTCACATTTAGGCCAGACCAGGTAAGGACGGCAGATTTCCTTCCCGAAAGGACATGAGTGAACCAGAGGGTTTTTCCCGACAATCGACAATGGTTTCATGGTCATCAGTAGATTCCTAATTCCAAATAATTATTATTGAATTCAAATTCCACTATCTGCTATGACAGGATTCGAACCCACGTCCCCAGAACGTAAGCTGAGTTTCTGGATTAATAATCTATTAATGGCTCCTCTCCCCTCCCCTCCATGCTAACATATGCAAAAAGGGCTTCCTGACATTGTTTGTCCGAGAGTTTCACCCACCTTCAACCCGCCTTTAAGATCATGACATCATGATTACTAAAGTCACTACGCCACCAGGAAACTGATTTTTTGTTGTCACCCGGACCCCAAGGATCTTGGGGTCCGGGTCCACAGGACTCTTGAATCGGCCTCGCAGGTGGAGGAGGTGGTCAAGAAGGCGTATGGTGTACTGGCCTTCATTAATCGAGGGATTGAGTTTAGGAGTCGGGAGGTAATGCTGCAACTTTATAAGACCCTTGTCAGGCCTCATTTGGAGTACTGTGCGCAGTTCTGGTCGCCTCACTATAGGAAAGATGTAGAAGCTATTGAAAGGGTGCAGAGGAGATTTACAAGGATGTTGCCTGGACTGGGAGGCATGCCTTATGAAGTTAGGTTGAGGGAGCTGGGTCTCTTTTCCCTGGAGAGACGAAGGTTGAGAGGCGACCTGATAGAAGCTCATAAAATGTTGAGAGGAATAGATAGGGTGGATTCTCAGAGGCTATTTTCCCGGGTTGAAATGGTCGCTACGAGAGGACACAGATTTAAGGTGCGGGGAGGAAAGTACAGAAGTGATGTTAGGGGTAAGTTTTTCACTCAGAGGGTGGTGAGTGAATGGAATCGGCTGCCGTCAGTGGTGGTGGAGGCGAACTCGCTGGGGTCTTTTAAAAGACTTCTGGATGAGTATATGGGGTTTTATGGGATTGGGGGTTATAGATAGGTCTATAGATTGGTAGGTGTTGATGTGATCGGCGCAACTCGTGGGCCGAAGGGCCTGTTTGTGCTGTAGTGTTCTATGTTCTATGCTAAAATTAAGTTGTCCTGTCCGTCAAGATTCCCACTGCTAGTAGACTAAAAGATTTTGCCCATCAAATCTGGAATATATCTGCACTGTGATATGCAATTGAATCTCATGGGATCTAAGGTGAGGTATCTAAACAGACATAAAATTGGTGACAGAAGACAGAGGGTGATTGTAGAGGATTGTTTTTCAACCTGGAGGCCTGTGACCAGCGGTGTGAGTCAGGGATCAGTGCTGGGTCCACTGTTATTTGTCATTTATATTAATGATTTGGATGAGAATATAGGAGACATGGTTAGTAAGTTTGCAGATGATACCAAGATTGGTGGCATAGTGAACAGTGAAGGAAGTTTCTCCGATTGCAACGGGATCTTAATCAATTGGGCCTGTGGGCTGACGAGTGGCAGGTGGATTTTAATTTAGATAAATGCCAGGTAATGCATTTTGGTAGATTGAACCAGGGCAGGACTTACACAGTTAATGGTAGGGCGTTGGGAGAGTTACAGAACAAAGAGATCCAGGGGTACATGTTCATAGCTCCATGAAAGTTGAGTCACAGGTGGACAGAGTGGTGAAGAAGGCATTCAGCATGCTTGGTTTCATTGATCAGAACATTGAATACAGGAGTTGGGATCCCTTGTTGAAGTTGTACAAGACAGTGGTAAGGCCACACTTGGAATAATGTGTGCAATTCTGGTCACTCTATTATAGAAAGGATATTATTAATCTAGAAAGAGTGCAGAAAAGATTTATTAGGATGCTACTGGGACTTGATGGTTTGAGTTATAAGGAGAGGCTGGATAGACTGGGACTTTTCCCCTTGGAGCATAGAAGGCTGAGGAGTGACTTTATATTGGTCTATAAAATAATGAATGGCACAGGTCACCTAGATAGTCAATATCTTTTCCCAAAGGTAGGGGAAATCTAAATCTAGAGGCCATAGATTTAAAGTGAGAGGGGAGAGATACAGAAGGGTTCAGAGGGGCAGTTTTTTCACTCAGAGGGTTGTGAGTGTCTAGAACAAGCTGCCAGAGGTGGTAGTAAAGGCAGGTTCAATTTTGTCTTTTAAAAAGCATTTTGGACAGTTACATGGGTAAGATGGGTATAGAGGGATATGGGCCAAATGCAGGCAATTGGGATTAGCTTAGGTGTTTAAAAAAAAGGTCGGCATGGACAAGTTCGGCTGAAGGGCCTGTTTCCATGTTGTAAACCTCTATGACTACTTCAGCATCAGCAGGATGAAGTATCTTTTGGAACTGAGGAATTTAGCTGAAAGGACAAATGTCATGATACAGGAATGGAATCACTGTGTAATGACTGAGTGAGATTGAGCTTGGGTTCTAAGTTTTTAAACTCATGGGCAAAGATAAATTTGAGGGAGGTAATAAATTCTGTAATTTGAACTTCTGAGAAGGACTGGATGAAAATACATGGAAGCAGTGATGGGTAACCTAAACTGATGAGTGGGCTGTATGAGTGGCCTTCCTTCATCTCAGTGGATAGCAGGATTAGATACTGCATCACAGCATCAGGGAGTGGTGATGTTTGCCTTCATTTGAACAAGGAGTGTGTCTTCCAGAGGTCTACCTTCTGGAAACAGTGACTCTGCCTATGCAAATCCTCCCTGCAACAGCCAATCAGCGCCACCTCACTGCTGGACGCTTATCTGCACTTGAACAATGAGAAGTCTCACAATACCAGGTTAAAGTCTAACAGCTTTATTTAGAATCACAAGCTTTCAGAGCACTGCTCCTTCATCAGGTGAATCCCTTGAACAGAGGGTGTCTACATGATGTCCACCTTCTGGAAGCAGTGACTGGACCTTTGCATATTTTTTTAAAACTTTATTCCAATCCAATCAAGTCAAATTAAAGCCAATTCAGAGTCCCAACAAGTTGGGACATTCCCAATCCAAGCTGACAAGACAGGGCTCTCACTTCCTGTCTTGGGCTTGATCTACATGATCCAAGCTGACTGGAGTAGGTGTAGCTCCTCTTCCAAGGCTTGATCTAATTTGCATCTTAGCCAAAAGGCTGAGATGCCACTTTAAAAATTGCTTCAAATGAAGCAGAAATGCAACCTAACAGCTTCAAACAAGTGCAGCATGTTGATACTACACTTGATCTTAGCCAAAAGGCCAAGAAGCAACCTTTGCATATCTTCCCTACAACAGCCAATTATCTCCATTGCTGCGCTGGACACTTACCTTCACTCAAACATACAGGTGTCTCCCAGAGACCTACTTTCTGGAAGAAGTGACTACACCTTTTTTTTTCAAAAATATACTTTATTCATAAAAATCTCAATTAATCTATTGCAAACGTACAGGGCTTTGAATAGCAAACAATGTGGAATCAAAACATTTTTACAGATCTGTACAAATTACAATGACTACATTTCAATACTTAAAAACTATATCCATGCCTCAACATTTACAGATTTGTGCTAATTACAATGATTACATTTCAATACTTAAAGCTATATACATGCCTCAATAAATTACTGTGTGCTGTTATTTCTCAGATTGGCACACAGTTACACAGGTCGAGGGTGTTCTGCAGTTCCTGGGCCCTCGGTCTGCCTCCGTTAAAAGGCCTTACAGTGTGGCCTTTCCCCATTGTGCCTTTGCGGCAGCTGCCCCAAGCTTCAGCCCGTCCCTCAGCACGTAGTCCTGGACCTTGGAATGTGCCAGTCTGCAACACTTGATCGAGGACAGTTCTTCCAGCTGGAAGATCAGCAAGTTTTGGGCGGACCAAAGTGCGTCCTTCACCGAGTTGATGACCCTCCAGCAGCAGTTGATATTTGTCTCGGTGTGCATCCCCGTAGAGCACAGAGTCCTGCGTCACCGAGCTGCTCAGGACGAACCTCGACAAATACCACTGCATCTCTCTCCAGACCTTCTTTGCAAAGGCACATTCCACAAGGAGGTGTGCGACTGTCTCATCAGCCCTGCAGCCGTTTCGAGGGCAGCGTGCGGTGATGTTGAGACCTCGAGCGTGCATAAAGGATCTGACGGGGAGTGCCCTTCTCACCACCAGCCAAGCCAGATCTCGGTGCTTGTTTGTCAGTGCTGGTGATGAGGTGTTCTGCCAGATGACACTGACAGTCTGCTCAGGGAACCATCCGACAGGATCCGCCATCTCCTTTTCTCTCAGGGCCCCAAGGATGTTACGCGCTGACCACTGCTTAATCGCCATGTGGTCAAAGGTGTGTTTGCGGAAAAATTTCTCCACGAAGGACAGGTGCTGCGGTACGGTCCAACTACTCGGAGCATTCCGCGGCAGTGTGGCCAGACCCATCCTCCACAACACTCGGGACAGGTAGAACCTCAGAAAAATGTGGCACTTGCTGTTAGTGTACCGAGGATCTACGCACAGCTTAATGCAGCCGCACACAAAGGTAGCCATCAGGATGAGGCTAGATGGCCTACTGCTCCTATTTCTTATGTTGGGAACGTTTTTCCCTCCGTTCTCTGGAGATTTGTGCATCGCTTCCCTCTGGACGCGATCCATCTTTGATCTCCAGATAAACTTGAAGATGGCCTGCGTCACTGCCGCAGCGCAGGATTTGGGGATAGGCCACACCTGCGCCACGTACAATAACCCGGACAGCACCTCGCACCGGATCACCAGGTTTTTCCCTGTCATGGAGAGTGAGCGTTGCTCTCACAAGCCCAGTTTCTGCCTGGCTTTGGCGATGTGCTCATCCCAGTTTTTGGCGCATGCCCCTGCTGCTCCAAACCATATCCCCAGCATCTTCAGGTAATCTGCCCTGACGGTGAAGGGGACAAAGGATTTGTCGGCCCAGTTCCCAGAGAACACGGCCTCACTCTTACCCTGGTTGACTTTGGCTCCCGAAGCCAGCTCGAGCTGCTCGCAGACCTGGAGGAGCCTGCGAACAGACGAGGGGTCCGAGCAGAAGACAGCCACGTCATCCATGTACAGGGAGGCTTTGACCTGCGTGCCTCCACTGCCTGGGATTGTCACCCCTTTGATGCCTGGGTCGCTTCTGAGGGCCTCAACATTGAGAAACAGGAGAAGGCCACCAGACCCTTCGAGCCTGCCCCGCCATTTAATGATCATGGCTAATCAATGCCAGCCTCAACTCCTTTTCTCTTCCATTTCCCCCATGGCCTTCTGGTCCTTGATCTACTAATTGTTTATTCACCTCCCCTTTAAATACTTCTATTTCCTCATCTGGAATGAAGACAGCGATAGAGAAGGTGTGGTGGTTTTACTGTTTAGTGCACAGATAGATATAGATGATGTCCTGGAGGGTATAAGCTGTGGTAATATTACTCATTAGTAGTGTTATTCTACCAATTGAAATTGAATATTACTTGATTTGAATTGGTTTGATTTATTATTGTCAAATGTATTAGCATGCAATGAAAAGTATTGAAAGTATTGCTTCTTGCACACTACACAGACAAAGCATACCGTTCGTACTAAAAATGAGAATGCAGAATGTAGTGTTATAGTTATAGCTAAGGTGTAGAGAAAGATCAACTTAATGCAAGCTAGGTCCATTCAAAAGTCTGATAGCAGCAGGGATGAAACTTCTTGCGTCGGTTCCTATGTGACCTCAGACTTCTGCATGTTTTTCCCTATGGAAGAAGGTGGAAGAGTGTATGTTGGGGGTCCTTAAGTATAAGAACATAAGAACATCAGAAATAGGAGCAGGAGTAGGCCATCTAGCCCTTCAAGCCTGCCCCACCATTCAATAAGATCATGGGTGATTTGAAGTGGACCAGTTCCACTTTGCCGCTTTACAACCCTTAATTCCCTTGTCTATCAGAAATCTATCTACCCAAGACTTAAATATGCTAGCTGTTTTGCTGAGACAGCGGGAAGTAGAGATAAAGTCAATGGATGGGAAGCTGGTTTGCATGATGGACTGGACTATATTCACAATCTTTTGTCATTTCTTGCATTCTTGGGCAGAGCAGGAGCTATACCAAGCTTTGATATAAGCAGAAAGGATGCTTTCTAGAAAGGGTGCATCTATAAAAGTTGGTGAGAGTCACAGCTGATATGCCAAATTCCCTTTGGCTTCTGAGAAAGGAGAGGCGTTAGTTGTCTTTCTTAGCTATAGCGTCGGAATGGGGTTTGGCGGGATGGGGTGGTGGTGGTGGTGGTGGTGGCGGAAACCAGGACAACTTTTGACGATCTGAACAGAAAAAAAAAACTTGAAGCTCTCGACCCTTTCTGCTTTGTTCCTGTTGACATAAACTGGGGCATGTTCTCCTCCACAATTTTGTGGTTTCGATGACAATCTCAAAGAACAAAAGAACAAAAAGATTACAGCACAGGAACAGGCCTTTTGGCCCTCCAAGCCTGCACCGACCGTGCTGCCTGACTTAACTAATACCTCCTATGCTTTAAGGAGCCATATCCTTCTATGCCTACCTCATTCATGTACTTGTCATGACGTCCCTTAAAAGTCACAATGTATCTGCTTCCACTAATTCCCATGGCAACAAGTTCCAGCACCCACCACTCTCTGTGTAAAAAATCTGCCTCATACACCTATGTCCCCTAGTAATTGATTCTGCCACCCTGGGGAAAATCTGACAATCCACTCTGTCCATGCCTCTCATAATCTTGTAGGCTTCTATCAGGCCGCCCGTCTATCAGACACTCATTGCTCCAGTGAGAACAAGTTTCTCCAACCTCTCCTCATAGCTGATGCCCTCCATACCAGGCAACATCCTGATAATTTTTTTCTGTACCCTCTCCAAAGCCTCCACATCTTCTGGTAGTGTGGCAACCAGAATTGAATACTATATTCCAAGTGCGGCCTCACTAAGTTTCTATAAAGCGTCAACATGGCTTGCCAATTTTTAAACTCAATACCCCGGCCAATGAAGGCAAGCATGCTGTATGCCTTCTTGACTACATTCTCCACCTGCATTGCCATTTTCAGTGACCCGTGTACCTGTACACCCAGATCCCTTTGCCTATCAGTACACCTAAGGGTTCTACCATTTACTGTATATTTCCTATCGGCAAAGGGTTTAATGCAACACACAAAAAGGACGGAGGAGAGAGGGCAGCCCTGTCTGACTCCAGACCTGATTTGGAAGCTATCTGTTTCCCACCCATTGACTGAAACTGCGCTACTGCTGTCTGTGTAGAGCAGCCGGATCCAGTTGCCATTCCCTCCCCAAAGCCCATTTTGGACAGCACATCCATCATGTAGCTGTGCGATATTCTGTCAAACGCCTTCTCCTGGTCGAGGCTGATGAGACACGTATCCACCTGCCTGTCCCGCACGTAGGCGATCGTATCCCTGAGTAGCGCAAGGCTGTCAGAGATCTTCCTGCCGGGTACAGCACAGGTTTGATCAGGATGGATCACTGACCCCAGAGCAGACTGGACCCGGTTGGCGATGACCTTGGCCAGAATTTTGTAATCCACGTTCAATAGTGAAATGGGTCGCCAATTCCGAATTTCTTCCCTTTCCCCCTTCTGCTTGTAGATGAGGGTAATGATGCCTTTCCTCATGGATTCTGACATCCTGCCTTCCAGAAGCATACTCTCGTATACTTCCAGGAGGTCCGGGCCCGTCAAGTCCCACAACGCCGAGTAAAACTCAGCCGGTGAGCCGTCGCTTCCGGGAGTTTTACCCTTCTGTAAGGACTCGACGGCCTTGGTCAGCTCGTCCAGAGACACCGGTCTGTCCAGGCTGTCCCGCTCGCTGTCGTCTAAGACCTGAGTGATAGACAACAGGAAAGACTGGGATGCTGTGCTGTCTGTCAGCTTCAGGTCATACAGTCTGGCATAGAAGGATTTGCAGATCCTCAGAATGTCAGACTGCGATGACCCTACTGAGCCGTCCTCTTCCTTCAGGCTGCTGATCACAGAGGTTTCTCTGTGTACCTTCTGGAAGAAGAAACGCGAGCACTTTTCGTCCTGCTCCACGGAGCGGACCCTGGACCGGAAGATGACCTTGGCGGCCTCCGAGGCAAAGAGCGAGGCTTGCTGGCTCTTCACCTCCTGGAGCTCCTCCCTGACATCGAGCCCCATCGACTGCAGTTGGGGCAGTTCCTGCATGCTTCTCTGGAGTCGGGACATTTCCCCCCCGTCTCTCCCTGGCCTTCTGAACCCCTTTGCGAATGAAGAACCTTTTGACGTTGTCTTTGATGGTTTCCCACCAGAGCGATGGAGACTCAAAGAAGGGTTTGACGGTCCTCCAACCGTGGTAAACCCTCCTGAGTTCCTCGAGGTTCTCTGGGGTCAACAGTTCTACACTCAGCTTCCCGGACGCCCTGCCCACTTTCTGGTTTGCCTCCAGCTGACAGTCGGCCAGCAGGAGGCAGTGGTCAGAGAATAGCGAGGGGGATTGAATATAAAAGTAGGGAGGTCTTGCTGCAGCTGTATAGGGCATTGGTGAGGCCGCAGCTGGAGTACTGTGTGCAGTTTTGGGCGCCGCACCTGCGCAAGGATATTTTGGCCCTGGAGGGAGTGCAGAGGAGGTTTACTAGGCTGATACCGGAGTTGAGGGGATTGAGCTATGAGGAGAGGCTGAATAAACTAGACTTGTACTCGTTAGAGTTTAGAAGAATGAGGGGAGATCTCATTGAGACGTATAAGATGATGAATGGGATGGATAGGATAGAGGTGGAGAGACTCTTCCCGCTCAAAAAAGACAGTAGGACTAGGGGGCACAGCCTCAAGATAAAGGGGAGGCAGTTTAGAACGGAGTTGAGGAGGAACTTCTTCACTCAAAGGGTGGTGAATCTCTGGAATTCTCTGCCCGTTGAAGTGGTGGAGGCTGCCTCGCTAAATATTTTTAAGAAGCGGGTTGATGGGTTCTTGATAAGAGAGGGGATTAAGGGTTATGGGGAGAGGGCGGGAAAGTGGAACTGAGCAGCGACAGATCAGCCATGATCTTATTGAATGGCGGGGCAGGCTCGAAGGGCTAGATGGCCTACTCCTGCTCCTATTTCTTATGTTCTTATGTTCTGACGTCGGTGGGCCTGACCGTGAGCATGCGGGACACAAACATAAAGTCGATCCTGGAGCGGACAGACCCGTCGGGCCGCGACCACGTGTACCTGCGCTGCCCTTCGTCTGCTGGAGACGCCGAGCAGCTTGGCATCTTTGACCGTCTCCAGCAGGGCTCTGGACGTAGCGTCCAGTTTGTTTTTAGCCCTGCTGGCTCGGTCGGCCTTGTCGATGATGCAATTGAAATCCCCACCCAGAATGACCGGCCTGGAGGTGGTGAGCAGCAGCGGCAGCCGCTCAAAAACCGCCAGCCGCTCGGTTTTGGCGGCAGGGGCGTACACATTAATCAACCCGAGAGGGCAGTTTTTGTACATGACGTCTGCTACGAGGAGGCGTCCCCCCACCACCTCCCTAACTTCGGAGATGGTGAAGCCCCCTCCCCGCAGCAGCAGGATGCCGAGGCCCAAGGAACGGCAGTCGTTCCCACCTGACCAGATGGATGGTCCGTGGGGCCACACACTCGACCAACGCCTGTAGCTGCTGAGGTGGGGTGTCCCACTCTCCCGCAGGAACAGCAGGTCGGCCTGGACATTGGCCAGGTAGGATAATGTGGACGCACGTCTCGACCCGTCTTTGACACTGCCTACGTTAACCGAGGCAAACTTTAAAGACATTTTTAATGTAGAAAGAGATTTGGCAGTTCTAACATCTCCGTCAGTCAGCACGCACCAGGTTCCGCATTCCTGTGGCGCTGACGAATTTCTGCAGGGCCGATGTGGCAGTCCGACCCTGCCTCAGATCCCCGCTGGCGATCGGGTGACATCGTCGGAGTCCTGTGGCCGTCAGTTGGTGCCGGGGTTGCTGGCCGGTCTTCGTAGCGGACGGTGTCAGCGTCCTTGTTCCTGCTCTGCGGAGTTGGGATCGCCGCGGCCGCAGTGTTGTCTCCATCGTCTGGATGGTGCTGCGATGGCGTTGGTTGTCCCTGTCACCTGCGGATCCAGCGCCGCTTTTAAAATGAGCCTCTTGCGGTTCTGCCGTCCGGCAGCTTTTCTCTCCTCGTCTGAGGAGACGTCACCACTGAAGGCTCCCGCTGCCACGGATTTCCTTTTCCGGATGTTTCTCCTGGATTCGACGCACTGCCAGGGGCTCTCGAGCTCCGCGCTCTCCTGTTCCATGGCCTCTGCGCCCTCTGCTGGTGGTGCTGACGATGCATCCTCCTGCTGCACTGGGGGGGGGGGTCCACTCGTCCTTCAGAAGCTTTCTCCGGGCCTGCTTCTGGACCGGTGGTCTTTTCCTCTGAGGTGGCAGGGACGCTTGCCTTCTTCACTCCGCCTCCGGTGATCCGGGCGTAAGTGACCTTCCGCTTGGGGCAGGCTCTGTAAACGTGGCCAGCCTCCCCACACAGGTTGCAACATTTGCTGTCTTTGCAGTCCTTTGTCGCGTGCCCCTCCTTCAGGCAGTTTCTGCAGAAGGTGGTGTTGCAGCTTGTGGCAAAATGGCCGGTTTTGCCGCAGATTCGGCACACTCGCGGCTGTCCCGCATAGTACAGGAAGCCTCGATTCCCCCCGATGGCAAAATTGGAGGGCGGGTGCAGGAGGCCTCCATTGGGGTCAGTCTTGAGAGTTACTCTCACCTGTCTCTTACAGGTCCAGATCCCGTATTTGTCCATCACGTCCAAGCTCTCACCCTTCACCTCCACGTACCTGGAGAGGAACGTCAGCACATCAGCCGCAGGGACGTAGGGGTTATACATTTGGAAGGTGATAACCCGGTTCCGCTGGGATAGCACGGTGAACAGGGGGTCCGCCGTCAGGGTGAAGAGGGGCCCCTCTTTGCCTTTCTCCTTGAGGGCTGTCAGGAACTTGAGGCATCCTGACAGGCTCCCGAAACTGACGTCCACGTAGGGCTGGTTGCTGTATTCAGCCACACCGTAGACATCTGCAGCACTTGATCAGTACCTTCTTCACGACGAAGTCGCGGCCCACGGGCGAGTCTCCTCCCGAAGCCTTCACCCGGATGGTGTTGGGTGGCCCTTGGCCTGTAGCTCTTGATGCAGCTGTAGCTCGAGAACACTGAGTCGTACTGTACCGGCATTAGGTCCAAGCCAGAGGCTTGAAACCAGCATTAAGATCCACCAATAGCAGCAGAGCTCAAGTGTTGTAGACAGTCATCTCCTGTTTGTCTGATGCCTGCTTCTTCAATCCACAACACCCATCAAAATCCAATAGCTCCTTGTGAAATCTGAGCCCCTGGCAAAGAGCACTTGATCTTAGCCAAAACACTGAGTGACTACACCTTTTTTTTTCCAAAAATATACTTTATTCATAAAAATCTCAAGTAATCTATTACAATGTACAGGGCTTCGAGTAGCAAAACAATGCGGAATCAAAACATTTTTGCAGATCTGTCCAAACTACAGTGACTACATTTCAGTACTTAAAAAACTATGTCCATGTCTCAATATTTACATATTTGTACTAATTGCCATGATTACATTTCAATACTTAAAACTATATACATGCCTCAAAAGATTACTGTGTGCCGTTAGTGCTCAGATTGGCACACAGTTACGCAGGTCGAGGGTATTCTGCAGTTCCTGGGCCCTCGGTCTGCCTCCGTTAAAAGGCCTTACAGTGTGGCCTTTCCCCATTGTGCCTTTGCGGCGGCTGCCCCAAGCTTCAGCCCGTCCCTCAGCACGTAGTCCTGGACCTTGGAATGTGCCAGTCTGCAACACTCGGTCGAGGACAGTTCTTTCAGCTGGAAGATCAGCAAGTTTCGGGCGGACCAAAGTGCGTCCTTCACCGAGTTGATGACCTTCCAGCAGCAGTTGATATTTGTCTCGGTGTGCGTTCCCGGAAACAGCCCGTAGAGCACAGAGTCCTGCGTCACCGAGCTGCTCGGGACGAACCTCGACAAATACCACTGCATCTCACTCCAGACCTTCTTTGCAAAGGCACATTCCAGAAGGAGGTGTGCGACCGTCTCGTCAGCCCCGCAGCCGCTTCGAGGGCAGCGTGCGGTGATGTTGAGACCTCGAGCGTGCATAAAGGATCTGACGGGGAGTGCCCTTCTCACCACCAGCCAAGCCAGATCTTGGTGCTTGTTTGTCAGTTCTGGTGATGAGGCGTTCTGCCAGATGACACTGACAGTCTGCTCAGGGAACCATCCGACAGGATCCGCCGTCTCCTTTTCTCTCAGGGCCCCAAGGACGTTACGCGCTGACCACTGCTTAATCGCCTTGTGGTCAAAGGTGTGTTTGCGGAAAAATTTCTCCACGAAGGACAGGTGCTGCGGTACGGTCCAACTACTCGGAGCGTTCCGCGGCAGCGTGGCCAGACCCATCCTTCGCAACACTCGGGACAGGTAGAACCTCAAAAAGTAGTGGCACTTGCTGTTGGTGTACCGAGGATCTACGCACAGCTTGATGCAGCCGCACACAAAGGTGGCCATCAGGATGAGGGCGGCGTTGGGAATGTCTTTCCCTCCGTTCTCTGGAGATTTGTGCATCGCCTCTCTCCGGACGCGATCCATCTTTGATCTCCAGATAAATTTGAAGATGGCCTGTGTCACTGCTGCAGCGCAGGATTTGGGGATAGGCCACACCTGCGCCACGTACAACAACACGGACAGCAACTCGCACCGGATCACCAGGTTTTTCCCTGTTATGGAGAGCGAGCGTTGCTCCCACAAGCCCAGTTTCTGCCTGGCTTTCGCGATGCGCTCCTCCCAGTTTTTGATGCATGCCCCTGCCGCTCCGAACCATATCCCCAGCACCTTCAGGTACTCTGCCCTGACGGTGAAGGGGACAAAGGATTTGTCGGCCCAGTTCCCAAAGAACATGGCCTCGCTCTTTTCCTGGTTGACTTTGGCTCCCGAGGCCAGCTCGAACTGCTCGCAGACCTGGAGGAGCCTGCGGACAGACGAGGGGTCCGAGCAGAACACAGCCACGTCATGACTACACCTACACAAATGTTACCCACATCAGCCAATTAGTGTTACCACTCTGCTCCTTTTTGCCTTCACTTGAACACAAGGGTGTCTTCTCAAGGTCCACCTTATGCAAACAGTGACTACACCTATGTAAATCTGCCCCACAATAGCCAATCAGCATCACTTCTCTGCTGCCCTCCGCTGGAATGAGTGAGCAAAACTCTGGGACAATGTGAAGTTATTCACTACACGAAGAATAAAAAAGCAGAGTATTTCTGAAATAGAGAATGACTGCAGAATTCCCAGGTGCAGAGAGAGATCCAAGTGTTGTTGTGCATGTGTTATAAAAGGTTAGTGTGCAGGTGCAGCATGTCAGACATTATCCATGAAGTCCCCGCCTGCTCACACCTGCCCCTCTCCTGAGGTGTGGTGACCCTCAGGTTACACCACCACCAGTCAGCTATCTCTGTCAAATGGGAGAGCAGACTATGGTCCTCTGAGGCTGTGGTGACTTTCATTTCAGGAAAGATGTTAATGCATTGAAGGTGGTTCAGAGGAAGTTTACTAGATTGGTGCTTAGAACGAGTGGGTTGCCTTACAAGGAAAGGTTGGAAAGGTTGGACGGGCTGTGCTTGTTTTAATGTGGCCAATGTGCCTAACCAGCTCGGCCTTCGGACTGTGAGAGGAAACCGAAGCACCCAGAGGAAACCCACACAGACAAGGGGAGAAAGTGCAGACTCCACACAGAAAGGGAACTTCTGTTCTATGCGTCCTACAAGGAGAGCAATCAGAAGTTCCCTGAGGCAGCAGTGCTCCAGCAGTTACAGCGCCTTACAGCGCCAGGGACCCGTGTTCAATTCATGGCTTTGGGTTTCTGTCTGTGTGGAGTCTGCACTTTCTCCCCTTGTCTGTGTGGGTTTCCTCTGGGTGCTTTCCCATGTAAGTCCTGGGGGTCATTACAAGTCAGCGGCAAAATTATCCACAGTCTGAATCTTGTCTCAATATTTGACAAGCTAATATATCTGTTAAGGTGGTGGACAATGAAATGAGGTCCAAGCTTTTCTCATTCTATTACTAGAATGGTCCACAGTCATCCCCATTGAAGATTAAAGTTAATTTGTTAGTTAAAGTAAGGCTTACATTAACACTGCAATGAAGTTACTGTGAAATTCCCCTAGCCGCCACGATCCAGCGCATGTTTGGGTCAATGCACCTAATCAGTACACCTTTCAGACTGTGGGAGGAAACCCATGCAGACACTGGGAGAATGTACAGATTCCACACAGACAGTGACCCAAGCCGGGAATCAGACTCAGGTCCCTGTCACTGTGAGGCAACAGTGCTAACCACTGTGCCCCTCCTTGCCACTCCAGGGTCCATTTTTAAAAGATTTCCTTAAAACTCTGTAGCGGTAGATAATTGCAGCGGTAGGTAATCTTTAAAGTGGTCTCATTATAAATTTGTACTGAGGAGTTTTTTTTAAAAAAAAGAGGTTTTAAAATTGGTTGGCTGGTAGTTTGAATAATTGATTCAAATTGCTCTGCCAGTAACCACCATAATAAGCCTTTTTATTATGCATCAGGATAGATTGCCTTCCTGAAATTAAACATGTGAGTTGTCGACTCCATAATTTGAATATAGATCTGCTTGCTCTTATGTCAACGCTAATGGAAAAAGTTTGTCAGGTCATTAATGATTGTCACAGAGAGACATTGGCAGGTTTATTGTCCTGGGAGGCAAACGGTCATGTAATAAACTGGTATATTGAGTGACAATGGTTGCAATGGACTTCAAAGGCAGTGCACTGACCTTCTCGTAACGAAAATCCTTGCGGGAAGACTTCCTTAGTCAGCTTTACACAACAGCAGTCGATAATGCATTCTTACTTATGGATTGAGTTTTCATTCAGCGTGCATGGCAAGGTGAGTTGGACTTCATTCAGTGACTTTTATCGGATTATCTTGTCTTGCCTCGTTACTGTTTCCCTGTGGATAAATGTGAGGGGAAGCAACTGTTGCTATGATAGTGCCCGTGCATGCGTGCCCAATGGGTGCAGTCTGCAGGTTATACAGCAGTGTGTAGCCCAGCTCCCCTAATGCTCCAGTGGATGGGGCATGCAGTGGTACTACATTTAACAAGGTCAGAAATGCAATCTCTCTCCATGCCATGCTGCTGATCTGGTGATAAATTAGACCTCCCCATCCTTTAGTGGAAGGACGTCAACTAAAGCTTTCTCCCTGTTGCCTAGTGGATAGCACAGTGGTGTGCGTAGAATTGGGCTTAGCTTCCTTGACATTGACAGTGTGGTTTGATGTTTAACTCTTTCATCTATGGAGCATGAGAAACCTATGAAGCTGCAAAAACAGTTCTAATTTGGTTTTATTGATATTCCGGCATGACACACCAAGAGCTGGGTTTCATAGAGTCATGGAATCCTACAGTACAGAAGGAGGCCATTGAGTCTGCAACACACCCAATCCCTATTTCTATAACACCATGCATTCACCCTGGCCAATCCCCTGACACTAAGGGGCAATTTAGCATGGCCAAACCACCTAACCCACACATCTTTGGATTGTGGGAGGAAACTGGAACACCCGGAGGAAACCCATGCAGATATGGGGAGAACATGCAAACTCCACACAGACTTTGACCCAAGCCGGGATTCGGACCTAGGTCCCTCACGCTGTGAGGCAGCAGTCCTAACCACTATGCCACTGTGCTGATGATCTCGGCATAGAAAGCAAAGAGGATATTATTGAACAGATTAGTCCTGAAAGGGAGGATTTGTGAGCTGTTTTAGCGGGCTTAAGATTGAATAAATCCCCATCCCAGATAAGATATACCCTAGGCTACTGTGGGAGGCAAAGGAGGAGATTGCAGGGTCTCTGATGCTAATTTTCACAGGAGAGGTGCCAGAGGACTGCTAATATGGAACCATTATTCAAGAAAGGAACTAGGGACAAACCAGGTAACAATAGGCCAGTGAGTCAAACATCAGTGATGGGGAACTTATTGGATGAATTATTGAGGGACAGAATTAATTTCCATTTGGAATGGCAAGGATTAATCATGGATAGTTGGCATGGCTTTGTCAGGGGGAGATCATGTGTAACAAATGTGATTGAATTATTCAAGGAGGTGACTCGGTGTGTAGGTGAGGGCAGCACAGTTGATGTAGTCTCCATGGACTATGGAAAGAAGTGTTTGCACTAGAAAGAATGCAGAGCAGATTCACCAGGATGTTGCCTGGGCTGAAGATTTCAGCTATGAGTCAGCTCAGATTGTTTCCCTTAGAGCAGAGAAGGCTGAGGGAGGAGCTTTGAAGTTGTTAAAAAAAAACTGGAATTAAAAGTCTACTGATGACCATGAAACCTTGGTTAATTGTAAAAACCTATCTGATTCACTGAGATCCTTTAGGGAAGGAAATCTGTCATCCTTAGCTGGACTGGCTTACGTATAAGTCCAGAGCCACAGCAATGATGATTTGGAGTTGGGGACCAAGTGTAGTGTGTCAAAATTTGCAGATGACACTAAGGTGAGTGGCAGAGCAAAGTGTGCAGAAGATGCTGAAAGTCTGCAAAGGGATATTGATAATCTAAGTGAGTGGGCGAGGGTCTGGCAGATGGAGTACAATGTTGTTAAATGTAAGGTCATCCTTTTTGGTAGGAATAACAGCAAAATGGACTTTTATTTATAGTCCTAAGCCCTCTCAGGGATGGGCAATAAATGCTGACACCCACATGAGCTATAGAAAATTATGAGGGACATAGATAGGATAGATAGGTAGGAACTTTTCTCTTTAGTAGAGGGGTCAGTAACCAGCAAGTGGAGATTTAAGGTAAGGAGCAGGAGATTCAGAGGGGAACTTGAGGAAAAGCTTTTTCACCCAGTCTGAATCTGAACCTCACTGCTGAAAGTCTGGCAGAGGTAGAACCCTCACAGCAGATAAGAAGCAATTGGATGAGCACTTGAAATGCCATAGTATACAAAGCTACGAACGGAGTGTTGTAAAATGGGGTTAGAATGGATGGGTGCTTGACAGCTGGCACAGATATGATGGGCTGAAGGGCCTCTCTCAGTTCTTTGTATCCCTCTGACTGTGTGGCGAACAGGAAATAGCTTGTAACCGTGCCCTATTTGAAATTCCGCACAATTAATCAAAGAACAAAGAAAATTACGGACAGGAACAGGCCCTTCGGCCCTCCAAGCCTGTGCCTGACTGAATGAGGAAACCAAAGGGTTAATTCTGTATCAGCACCTTCCTTGATCTATTCCTTCTGTCTCCTGAAATGGCTGCAAATTAAACGCTCTTCATAGAATCATACTGAATGTTCTTTCGGTGCTGAAAAAAATACCTTTCCCTTTTCTCTCTTTCTCGTGACTTGACAAAGACTGTTCTGCTTTGCTTTATCCTTAACCTTGCCCTGTAAAGGCATGGCACAGCTTGCAGTATCCCACTCCGATCAATAATAATAATATCCTTGAACACCTCTGAGTTCAGCCAAGCCTCCTAGCATGCCTTCTAATTTTGTCCAACTCATCAAAGTCCCAGGTTTCCAGTCCATTCTTTCCATTTTCTTTGAAAGCTGGTATTAAAAAATCCATATCGAAAAGTTCAGTGAAAGGTTTATTCAGCAGTGAATGTATGTTTCAGTAGGAGCCAATACACAATCTGTCTACCAGTTCAAATCTACTCTTGTGTAAAAGATGCATCAGTATTGTTTATTGCTCCAGTGGAATTTAGAGTGGAGAGCTGTAAGTTTTCAATGTGGCAAGGCTGGAATTCTACAGAACTTGCCAAGCTGTCCTCCGATTCCCTTCACAACAGTGACAGGCACGCTTAGATGTGCCACCCGTGTCTGTCTTTCCAGATGATATGGAAGGAGACAAGACCAGTTGAGTAAGAGGTAACAAGGAAAGCAGCTGTGCCAGTCAGAAATAACCGGCTTTTACAACAGTTCAACTACTTGTCTTTAAAAAGGACATTGGGTGCCCAGCGGAAGGTGCAGGGGAGTGTGTGAAAGATGTCTTTGGAACATTAGGCTTTTCCTAATAAGAGGAATGAGGAACAGAGTTTGGTTCGGTGAACAGAGACATGACATTGGCCATTAAATTGTTGGCAGTGTAAGCAGAAGTAAGAACACTGATTAACTGGACTGTCAACTCTAAAGGACAGTGACTGGGCCTCAAGTGTAATATCAGGTCCCTTATTCTGCTCCCCCTCCCCTCACCCCCGCGCCTCACCTCACC
This sequence comes from Carcharhinus amblyrhynchos, assembly GCF_965287045.1. Classification (NCBI taxonomy): domain Eukaryota; kingdom Metazoa; phylum Chordata; class Chondrichthyes; order Carcharhiniformes; family Carcharhinidae; genus Carcharhinus; species Carcharhinus amblyrhynchos. Next base: position 17,706,881 of record NC_137324.1, read on the forward strand.
CCCACTCAGAGCACAGTGGTGAATACGTGGAATAACTCATGTACCCTGCAGAAATGACTGATGTGAGGTTTATGGGAAGACATAGTAAGACTAAGCAAAATGAATTCAGAGCCAGCACTGCACGTGGATTTCCTGTCTCTCCTTCTAGACTCCCTCTGCTGGTATATGTATATGGGAATCTTAGATGGACCAAAGGTTTAAAGGAGATGTACAGGCAGATTTTTTACACAAAGGATGGTGGGTGCCCGGACCTCGTTGCCAGGGGAGATTGTGGAAGCAGATACAATAGTGAGTTTTAAGGGGCATCTTGGCAATACATGAATAGGATGGGAATAGAGGGATATGGTCCCCGCAACAGTAGGGGGTTTTAGTAAAGTCGGGTAGTGTGGTTGGTGCAGGCTTGAAGAGCCAAAGGGCCTGTTCCTGTGCTGTAATTTTCTTTGATCTTTGTTCTTCATTTACAGTGTAATTTTCAATATCGTACGTCTTTCCATTTCCTGGTAAATTAAGTGCCTGTTTCAATAGTTTGTTTTCAAAAGCCTAAACAAAAACAAAATGCGAACATTCGATTTTTCAGTAAGATGATTGCACAGTTTAAATTTTTCTATTATTCTGACAGTGCAATCAGTCATGTACAATGAAGTAAAATATTTGTTCATCACTGAAAATAGTTTACACCACAACATAGCCACTTAACTATGGTGGGTGCCCTCTGTCATAAGTAGGATATCATCTAATGTCAGGTCCAATCTCATTTAGATCATGTTCTTCATCTAAGATCTTGATGTCTAAATGGGATTCAATGTTTGTGAATAGTGTTGAAGAATGAAACGTTTCATGTGATGATTTGAGAACTGCTCTCAGCAGTGATCAGTAACCCTTTTGCTCATAACAAACGATTTGATGATAGAATGAGTGGCCCGTGATGATATGATGTGATGATATGACATGATGGTGTGAAGTGATGATACTACATAAGAGGCCATGTGACAGAAGCACTGGAGTTTTCCTTGGACTGTGGGCAAAGCACAAGCATGGAGTAGTTTCTCAGCTGGTGAAGTAAGTGGCAATTTACCATGGCCAATCCACCTAAACTGCATATCTTCGGACTGTGGGAGGAAACTGGACCACCCGGAGGAAACCCACACAGACACAGGGAGAACGTGCAAACTCCACACAGGCAGTCACCCAAGGCCGGAATCAAACCCGAGTCCCTGGTGTTGTGAGGCAGCAGTGCTAACCACTGTTCCACTTCCAACATATTCAGCATCCTGGGTGTAAAATGTGGTTCTGGCAGATCCCTCTAGATGAGGAATCTTCGAAATTTACATCACTCTGGTGGGCAGATACTGTTTCTTCTGCATGTCCTATGGGAGCTCCACTGGCAGTGAGGTCTTCCAGCAGTGCAAGGAAAAGATCTTTACAGGCCAACCCTACGAAACATTGTTGGTGGCATCCTGGTCGGGAGTTGTATGATGCAATAATGTGATGTATATCTTCATCTCATCCTGGGCAGAACCAGGACCATACAACTGAAGCATAACCCTGTGAAGTTCAGCTTCAGGAACAACCAGGTTCCCCACGCAGGGCACTTACCCACAGCCAATTGTGTTAAGCCAGCTTCAGACAAGAAAACGGTCCACCCCCATGGGCAAGCACGTTTCACAGTGCCTCTTTAGTATCACAAATAATCTTTCTAAGCTCATCCCGTGTTGCAACGAGGTGGCACAGTGGTTAGCACTGCTGCCTCACAGCGCCAGGGGCCTGGATTCAATTCCCGGCCTGGGTCACGGTCCTTGTGGAGTTTGCACGTTCTCCCCGTGTCTGCTTGGGTTTCCTCTGGGTGCTCCAATTTCCTCCCACAGTTTGAAAATGTGCAGGTTAGGCTGATTGGCTACACTAAATTGACCTTAATCTCGGGGGGTATAGCAGGGTAAATGTGTGAGAGTTACGGGGATAGGATGGGATTGTTGTCAGTGCAGGCTCGATGGGCCAAATGGCCTCCTTCTGTACTGTAGGGACTCTATGAATTCTATTCTATGAATAAGATCACTGGACCTCTTCATCAACACTTCCACCAAGATGTTGAATGGTGTTGGCAGGAGCCAACTGCAGTTTTCAACAGACTCAAACAGATGCTATCAATATCATTGATGTTACTTTGATATTGCAGCACCCATACTCATATCAGCAGATGCCTCCCAGCATGAAATTGGCACAGTCTGCATCCAGAATGGAAGACCATTTGCCTTTGCACCAAGGATCCTGAATGACACTGAGACTCGTTACTCCCAGCTCTACTTTTCTGCCTGCTAAATTTCCATGACTTCGTATATGGTTGTCCTGCAACTGTTGAAACTGATTATCAGCCAATCATAACTATCTTAAAAAATCCTCTGCACAGTGTGTCTACAGGAGTATACAACATGATGCTAAAGCTACAATGTTACAACCTCAAAGGGTCTGGACCTGGCTGAGGCCCTTTCCCGAGCCTTCCTATCCATCACAGAGCAGGCAGATCGTGTGGAAGACATAGACACAATGGCAACAGAGGTGCTTGCCTCTTGTAGAATCCAGGAACTCAAACAGGTTTTACAGGCAGGCGTCACATACAAACAACTGCACCACACCATCATGAGGTGATGGACTTAGTCCTCAAGGGAACTTCCCCATGAGCCCCGCACGTCCTCCACCATCAGAGATGAACTAACCTTACAGGATGGACTGACACCGTGTGGCCAATGATCCATCATTCCTACCTGGCTTCAGAGATTCAATACCCAGTACCTTCACCTGAGGCGCTGGGGGTTGGAAGTTAGCAGATACAGGGCCAAAGAATGACTGTTCTGGTCCTCCATGTATGCCAACATGGAGAGGGAGGTCTCCAGATGTGCACTATGCAGCTGCGATGGTACGTGGCTCTAGGCAATTAACCATGTTTCTCGGCCATTTACAGCAGCTGACATTTTCGAATGGAATGATAAACACTTGCGGTGGGATTTTACGGCCTTGCTCAAGTGAGACTGGATATTCTTGCAGGAGGCTAATAGACATTTCCGTTTTCCGCCCCTCACCTGCTCCAATTCTGGGGTAGTAGAATTCTGGCGTTGGTCTCCATTGAATCCTATACCAGTTCCAATCCCACCAAAGCCCTATCCCCATAACCCAACATATTTACCCTGCTAATCCTCCTGACACTAAACAGCAACTTACCATGGCCAACCCACTTAATCTGCACATCTTTGGAGTTTTGGAGGAAACTGGAGCACCCGGAGGAAACACACACAGACACGGGGAGGAAATGCAAACTCCACACAGAGAATGACCCGAGGCCGGAATTGAACCCGGGTCCCTGGCACTATGCCACGCAGTGCTAACTAAACTGAGTAGTTTGAACTCACTGACCTGCCAAACATAATGTGTAACACAGTCATCATCAAGTCAGGAGACACTTTGCCACATAGACCACACACAGAGTATTGTGTACACTTACTGGACTCATAGAATTCCCAAAATGCAGAAGTAGGCCATTCAGCCCATCAAGTCTGCACCGACTCTCTGAAAGAGCACCTTACCCAGGCCCACCCTGTTCCCTATCCCCGTAACACCACATATTTACCTGACCCAGACATCTTTGAACACTTAGCAACAATTTAGCCTGGCCAATCCACCGTAACCTTATTTGATGAGGGATGTAATTCTATTGGAGGCAGTTCACAGGAAGTTCACTGGGCTGATTCTGGAGATGAGAGGTCTTTTTGATGAAGAGAGATGGGGTAGTTTAGGCCGACACTCTCTAGAGTTTTGAAGATTGAGAGGAGATCTAATTGAATGATATAAGATTCTGATGGAGATGGAGGATCGACGTGGAGAGGATGTTTCTTCTTGTGAGGCAGTCTGGAACAAGAGTTCATAGTTTTAGGATAAGAGGTAGCAGATTTAAAACAGAGATAGGGAGAAATTACTTTTCGCAAAGGGTCGTGGAATTCATGACCCCAGAGTGCGATGGATGCCGGGACATTGAGTAAACTTAAGGAGGAGACAAACAGATTGTTAATTAGTAATGGGCTGAAGGGTAATGGAGAATGGGTAGGAAGATGGAGATGAGATTAGCCATGATCACATTGAAGAGTGGAGCAGGCTCAAGGAGTTGAATTGCCTGCTCCTGCTCCAAGTTATTATGTTCATATGTTCTTATCCCTCAGGGACTCATGACAGACAACATTTATCTCCACTGAATTTGGAAACTTTGCACACACATGGGACTTTAAGCATATCACGAGCAGCCAGCGAGCCCCCCCGCGCGCCCCCCCCCCCCCCCCCCCCCCCCCACACACACACACACACACACACGGCTTGACAGAAAGGACAGGATACTCAGCTCTGCATCTTCTAGAGCAGTGCGCCTGGGATCGCACAGTTTACCAAGCTGTACACCTCGGCTTATGAAACATGACACAACAGGGTCTGCCCTCGTCAATCCAGTTCCCCAGGCACACCAGACCACAGTTCCTACTGCCAAGGACTTTCACAGTCCAAACTGGAACCCAGTGCGAGTGGTGCAGTCATGGTGTGCTGGCTATGAGGGAAATTGCACTGCGGTTAAAATGGACTGATAAGACCCGGTCCTTTGACGCCTGGTCAAACAATCAGGGTCCAGACCTCATGTGGCAATGACAAGTTGGCGGTAGTACGCAGCTATGCCCTAGAGCTGAACAGTTACGTGGCAGCCTCGGATGGTACCCAATTTTGAACAAAACCAATATCATCTATTATAGGTTTCAGAACCAACACCAACAAAAGCCACAGTGCCCCAGCTACTCAGCCTACAACACAAGATCCTACACCAGCGGAAGTAAGGGCCCCTCCAGGGGCCTACTCAATCATCCCTGCAACCACTGAGCTCACCGATGGAGCAGTCCAGGTTCTCCATGCTGAGGACATAAGCCTGAGAACATCGACAGCACAGCCAATTGACACAACCACGTGCTCAAGCCATATAAGCAAACCCAATAGTAGGGTCAAAGACCTAGTCTACTACTGCTTTGTTGCTTACACAACAAAATGTGGGGTTGAGGGTGGGGGTTGGAGGGGAAGGGGTTAGGGAGGGGCAGAGAGATGTGATGGGCTACACGCCAGCTGTAACATGTCAATCCATGCCTCACCCAATGTGAATAGTTACGTATTGTTAGCCTGTTCAATCCGTATGTTACAAAATGGTTTGTACACAATGTTCACGCAATGTTCGGGGAAGCGATGGCCCAGTGGTATTATCCGTAAACTATTAATCCAGAAACTCAGCTAATGTTCTGGGAACCCAGGTTCGAATCCTGCCATGACAGCTGGTGGAATTTGAAATCAATAAAATATATCTGGAATTAAGGAACTACTGATGACCATGAAACCATTGCCAATTGTTGGAAAAACCCTCCTGGTTCACCAATGTCCTTTAGGGAAGGAAATCTGCTGTCCTTATCTGGTCTGGCCTACATGTGACTCCAGAGCCACAGCAATGTGGGTGACTCTCAATTGCCCTCTGAAATGGCTGAGCAAGCCACTCAGTTATAGGGCAAGTAGGGATGGACAATAAATGTTGGTCCAGCCAGTGACGCCCAGTCCCATGAATCAATAAAAAAAAGTTGCATTTTAGTATCACCAGTGTCCCAATTTAAATGGTAAAGATGTAGACTGAGTGGTCAAGTGATGATGTGATTGCTTAACAGGCCATGTGACAATAGTTCTCCCTGGAGCATGGGCAGAATACAAGAATGGAGTAGCATAGCAAGAATGCAAATCAATAAAGCATTGTTTGTTCTAGATCCTTAGTCACCAGTTTTGGAACCCAGTAACATTTATTTATTAGTGTCTCAAGTCAGTTTACACTGCGATGAAGTTACTGTGAAAATCCCCCAGTCGCCACATTCCAGCGCCTGTTTGGGTGCACTGAGGAAGAATTTAGCATGGCCAGTGCACCTAACCAGCACGCCTTTTGCACTGTGGGAGGAACTGGAGCACTCGGAGGAAACCCACGCAGACAAGAGGAGAACGTGCAGACTCCGCGCAGGCAGTGACCCAAAGCTGGGAATCGAACCTGGATCCCTGGTGCTGTGAGGCAGCAGTGCCCACCACTGTGCCGCCGTGTCGGCCATTTACCGATATCATGAGGGTTGTTTGTTTTCCAACACAGCCATCACATTTCACAAGTCCCGGCTTTAGTAATGTAACTTTGAGTTAAGTGTTTTGCTCTGTATTTGTTTTCATTTGATGCATCAGTTTCTGACCATGGTCGCATGTTGGCCATTAACTCTACGGGTGAGCTCCAAAAGACATGTACGTATAGGCTGTGCAAAAATGAATGTGGCTAGAAGCATTCTCGTCGTCCTAGTGTCATAACTCTAGGAAGCAGTAGCCTGAAGATGACCAGGTAATCTATGCTTTAGTGGCATTGGTTTGCTGGCTGGCATTGACCAGGGCACAGAGATGCACATTCAGCTGAAAATGCGATGGTTCCTTATGCAACATCTCATCTGAGCAATACCTTACCATCAGCTAAAACCATTCATGGCATTAAGCAAAGACAAAATAATTACTGCCCTCGGGGGGTACAAGATATTTTCTCTCTCAAAACATGATCCCATTGTTAAGCACAAAACAAGAGGGATTTAAAGTCTGAAAGAGATATTTTAAGCTGGAAGTATTAATGATTCACAGCCGCACCTTGCCTTCTTATTTATCTTGAACTTAATTGTATCTCAAGATGTTTATTGCTCCTGCCTTGGGGGGATTCCTCGATTACAGGTAATCATTACCACACTCTGCAGACAGAGCTTAGGGCAGTAATGGAAGATCACATCATGGCATATTAATCTATTAAACGATGGTCAGCAATGGGAGCTCTGGACCAGAAAATGACTTTTTAAGATGTATGCAAAAATTGTCAGAAACAAGGTATACATCACTGGAATTCTAAATGGCCCCCATCACTGAAACTCAGAGGGAGAACTCAGATGCTCTGATTTCATTATGGCTAACAGCTTTGATTACTCAGGCTTCCGTTTCTCTTAATAATTGGGCCCCTCCTCTTCGATTAAACATTTTCCCAGTAACCAGAGTATTCCTTTCGGTGGACTTGGTGATTTTAACATGACAGAATGTAAGGTTTCCAAATATCCTGATGATACAAAGGTAGGTGGAAAGGCAGGTTGTGATGAGGATATTGTGATTCTGCAACGAATAAAGATGTTTGATTTTATTTATTATTATCACGTGTATTGGAAGACGGTGGAATGTATTGTTTCTTGTATGCTGCTCAGACAAAGCATACCTTTCATAGAGTGCCAAGGGGAGAAGGAAAGGAGTGGCTGCAAATTATAATGTTGCAGTGACAGATAGGGTGTAGAGAAAGGTCAACTTAATATATGGCAGTACCATTCAAAAATCTGATGGCAGAAGGGAATAAAATGTCCTTGAGTCAGTTGGTACATGTTCTCAGGCTTTTCCCGATGGAAGAAAGTGGAAGAAAGAATGTCTGGGGTGCGTGGGGACCTTGATGATGCTGACTGCTTTTTGAGGCAATGGGAAGTGTAAATGGAGGAAATGGATGGGAAGCTGGTTTGAGTGATGGACTGGGCTACGTCCACAATTCTTTGTAGTTTCTTGCCATCTTGCGCAGAGCAGGAGCCATTTCTAGCTGTGACAAATCTGGAAAGGATGTTTTTCATTGCAGCAAAGTTGTATTTCTGATATTAAAACTTACAGACCTCTCAGTTTTGAGGACGAACCGGGGCATGAACCAAATGTCCAGGTCAACATTCATACCAACATCACAAAAATAGATTACATTGTCACTGTTGTTTGTCAGAGCTTGCTGTGCAATATGTGGCTGTCTTTTTGTACATTATAACAGCGAGCAAAATTCAAAGGTTCTTCAATGGCTCTAAAACTCTTTGGGAAATCCTGAAGGCATGGGAGGAACCATATCAATGCAAGTTCTTTCTTTTCATATAGCAAGTTCTGAGATATTTCCTTCACAAGGATGAAAGAGGAGTGATATTGAACCATGTCTGACTTTGAGGGATCTTGGACTTAATGGTCCTCTTTTGACCTCATCAACGAATCCCATGTTCTGACAATAAGGAGCTGTGTGTGTGTGTGTGTTTGGGTGTAATTGAGTGCACTGTGTGTGAATGAGCGAGGGTGCACTGTGTGTTTGTATGAGTGAGATTTTGTGTGTATCATTCTTCTTATAGTGTCACAGAGACTTATGGCACTAAGGCCATTCAACCCATTGTATCCATCCTGTGCTTTTTGTGTGAGATTCTATGTGTCAGTGATCTTCCAGTTCCAATTCAACCAAGTTGCAATTATAAACATGTAAACTGTTGTTCCTGATGGTCACTGGAATTGTACATTCTCAAAAGAGTTATAAACAGCAAACTGTTCCAACATTTTAGTAAAATTGATACAAGATTGGACGATTTATAGCATTTCCTATATATTCCACCTAAATGTTCTAAAGACATACTGAACCTGCAAAAAATACTGTAGTTTTGTAGGGTGCAATGTACATTCTTCTTTCAGAAGGAGCTAGCAAGTACTGCTACACCAAAGATACTATGTATGAATTCTGTGTTTGCCATGGCTATCAAGAGGAAATCCTATAAATCGTCCAAGTGAGAGGCAAAAATGGTTTAATCTTGTATCAGTTGTACTAAAATGTTGGAACAATTTGCCGCTTATGACTTCTTTTGACAATATACAACTCCAGATACACCTTTATTGTGTGGACGGACGTAGACAATGCTTCCAGCCAAGAGTTGTTCCTGTCTCCGCTGGGGGCTTGTGCGGAGCTGCATTAACGCACATTCCATTAGGAAGAATGCAATTCTAGCCGAGTTAGCAAGGAAAGAGAGGTAATAACACAAAGTGCTTTATGTATGGGAGCTATTGGCTACAGAGAAGAAACGATGCAGAAACATGAGAAACAAGATTGGTGAAGATTATACAGAATCATAGAATCCTACAGTGCAGAAGGAGGCCATTCAGCCCATCAGGTCTGCACCCACCACAATTCCACCCAGGCCCTATCCCCATTATCTCATGCATTTCCCCTAGCCAGTTCCCCTGACATTAAGGGGCAATTTAGCATGGCAAATCCACCTAACTTGCACATCTTTGGACTGTAGGAGGAAACTGGAGCACTCAGAGAAAACTCATGCAGACACGGGGAGAATGTGCAAACTCCACGATGACAGTGACGCGAGGCCGGAATTGAATCCAGGTCCCTAGCGCTGTGACGCAGCAGTGCTAATCACTGTTCCACCGTGAAAAGTGGCAGCAGACACACATATGCTTGGGACAGAAAGTAAATGTGGAGATTTTGCTGAAAATAATAGGCTAACTTGGAAGCAGGATATCGGATAAATATTGCAAATGTACCACTACAAACAGCAGCCCCTCAGATTCATTGTAAAGAAAGAGAGAAGGACTTAGAGTCAAGTCACAGAGCTATACAAAGGATCCGCAACAGGAATTGTAGCAGGCGGGAGGGGGGAGAATCCATACAAAGGTCCATTGACCTCAGGTGGGATTTTCTGGATTTGGGTGAGCGTGGCTGGAAAATCCCACCCATGGAGTCATACAGCAATACAGCCCAGAAACAGGCCCTTCAGCCCTCCTGGTCTATGCCAGCCATGGCGCCCTCCCAGCTGCTCCCAATTGTCCGTGTTTGGCCCATATCCCTCTAATCCCTTCCCATCAATGTATTTATCCAAGTACTTTTTAAATGTTGCTGTTGAACCACTTCTTCAACTTCATGTGGCAGTTCATTCCGTATCCACACCACATTCTGCGTGAAGAACTTGCCCCTCAGGTCCCATTTAAATCTTTCCCCTCGGCTTAAACCTATGCCTCTAGTTTTCAATTCCCCTTTCCTGGGAAAAAGACTCTGCATTCATCCTATCTATGCCCCTCATGATTATACATACTTCAATAAAGTCAGTTGTCATTCTCCTTGCACTTACACAGCACCTTTCATTATCTCAGAATGCCCCGAACAGTCTTGCAACAAATGAGTTTCATTTGAAGTGGAACTGGAGCTGGAATCATAAGTTCCAGCTCGTGGACTCATGGAAGTGACCTTCCATCAGGTTCTGCCAGCCTGCAGTTTGCTCAACACCACGTTCACAACTTTCCTGACCACTTAGTCCAAAGTCACAGGAGGAGCAGAAAGAGGAAGATTTCTGCCTCCATCAGCCTCTGCCCCCTCCCCCCCCCGTGCACCTCACCAGTTTGCACAGTCTGGCTGCAACAGATTGCCGAATGAATACACAGGCAGAGTGAAGAGGACATCTCATAGTCGCTGAAACAGAATGAACAATTGGCCATGACATTCTGCACACTCCTTCATGGTGGCACAGTGATTAGTACTGCTTGCCTCACAATGCTAGGGACTGGGTTCAATTCCTGGCTTGAGTCAATGTCTGTGTGGAGTTTGCACATTCTCCACATATCTGCGTGGGTTTGCTCCAGATTCCTCCCACAGTCTGAAAGACATGCTGATTAGGTGCATTGGCCGTGCTAAATTCTCCCTCGGTGTACCCAAACAAGAGCCAGAGTGTGGCAACTAGGGGATTTTCACATTAACTTCATTGCAGTGTTAATGTAAGTCTACTTGTGACACTAATAAATAAACATAAAAACTTAAAACTTAACCAAGGCAAAATACTGTGGATGCTGGAAATCTGAAATATAAACAGAATTGCTGGCATCTGTAGGAAGAGAAAAACATGAGTTGACATTTCAAATCTAAATGACCCTTCTACAGAATAGCTCCTTTTGAAACTTCAGTGGGCAGATCAAGCGAGACTGCATGAACAGCCATTTTCACATCATTTCTCCAAGGCTTCTACTAGTCTCCTTCACCCAGTTATGATATACCCTGAGACTAGTGCAGAAAACTGTCGCTATTAAATTTTAATACCTGGTACATAGCCAAGCGACCATAGATTATGGTCCTTTGGAGGTCTGTTTGAAGCCATCTGCCACAGTTGGCCATCACAGCACATCCATCTTTGGACAAGGTTCTAACTATTCTTTTGAATATTGCTCTTAGACAGCGGCTGCTGGCTATGGTTTTATTGCTTCCATTGACACTTTCTCCAGTTCTGTCTTTTATTCCTTTATGTGTCGCCATTACCACCCACCTTTTCCTTCTATCATCATCTCTCTCTTACCATTTAACTCACCTGCCTTCTGCCCTCTCACTCCAATTTGGTTCTTTTACTCCCCTTCGTGCCCTGTATCTGCACTCGCTTAAATACTGTTGCATCTCTTACCTTATACAATTTTTAGTTAGGGAGGGCTGCGTTTTTTTTAAATGAAATCTGTGCTTCCTCTGGGGTGGAGCATGTGGTCTTGTCCTGGTCATATCAGGTCTGCTCCATCAGCACAGGCCAAAAAAAATTACATAATGGATGCTGATCCCTTAAGATCCCTTCAATGTGTCCTCCCTCAATAAGCAATGTAACTCCCTCTTTTGTTTCCTTATGTTTCCGGATGATTAGCTCGATTCCACCTTTGTTTTCATTTCATTTCATTTTTAACTGTTTTCTACCTTTCATTTCTTTATTGTCTTTCTTTATTTTCTTCCCCCCACTATTTCCCCTGATTTTATCCCCCTTTCTCTACCTTTCCTCCCTCTTTGTTTCCCCTTTGCCCCTTTTTCTGAATTTCCCCCCTCTCCCCACATCTTCATCTGTAAGAAGTCTCACAGCACCAGGTTAAAATCCAACAGGTTTATTTGGTATCACGCGCTGCTCCTTCATCACTCACCTGATGAAGGGGCAGCGCTGCCAGAGCTCTTGATACCAAATAAACCTACTGGATTTTAACTGGTTGCTGTGAGGCTTCTTACTATGCCCACTCCAGTCCAACACTGGCATCTCCACATCGACATGTGTCATTGCTTATCATCTGATTTTAGCTTCTCTGTTGCTATGATTCATCTTTCATTCCCTCACCCTACAGTGTGACTATCTCCCACTTTCTATGCATTTTAGCTTTGACAAAGGGCCATCTGGACTCGAAACGCCAGCTCTTTTCTCTCCTTACAATGCTGCTAGACCAGTTGAGATTTTTCAGCATTTTCTGTTTTTGTTCTCCTTTTGTTTCCCCTTCTGTTCCATCTAAAACAACAATATCCTGGAATGTTAACCTGCCAGTCCTGTCCCTCCTTTAACCATGTCTCCACAATTGCAATGGCATCATAATTCCATGCAGTAATCCAAGCTCTCAGTTCATCTGTCTTGCCTGTTACACTTCTTGCATTGAAGCATGTAATTGCTCCTTAATGGGCTTTTCAATTTATCCCTCAATTTGTTGCTTTATTTCCTTTGGTTACCCAAAAGAAACATGAGTTGCTCCTCGGTAATGGGGGAAGAGGCAGGAATATGTTGGGAAACTGGCATTTTCTTCTCACTTTCTGCATACCCCTCCACCTCCAAATTTACCTCCAAGGGTTTGGGGAAGTTGCCCTCCCAACCATTGCTCTCAGTTTCTGGAGAAGGTTAGTGATCAACACTAACACATTTGCTACCATTACCATCACAAAACCCAGGTCAGAATGAAGAGGATAGAAAACAGGCATTCGGCCCAAAATGGCCTCAACTGGTGCTTATGGTCCATGTGAGGCTCTGCCCAACCCTACCTCTTCTCAGCCTATCAGCCGAACTTCCCATTTGATGGATTACTGATCATGACAACAATTTGCTAGCGAGAACACTGGTTGAATATCTTCCTTCCTTTTTTTCAGTTGAGTTGATTTATTAGTGTCACGAGTAAGCTTACATTAACACTGCAATAAAGTTATTGTGAAAATCCTTTAGTCGCCACAGTGCGGCGCCTGTTCAGGTACACTGAGGGAGAACTTAGCGTGGCTAATGCACCTAATCAGCACGTCTTTCAGACTTGTGGGAGGAAACTGGAGCACCCGGAGGAAACCCAAGGGAAAGAACATGCAAACTTCGCACAGACAGTGACCCAAGCCGGGAATCGAACATGGATCCCTGGCACTGTGGGGCAGCAGTGCTTCTTCCCTGCTGCCATCAAACTTTTGAATGGGCCTACTTTGTATTAATTTGATATTTCTCTGCACCCTAGCTATAACTGTTATACTGCATTCTGCACTCTCTCCTTTCCTTCTCTATGGATGGTATGCTTTGTATAGTGCACAAGAAACAATACTTTTCACTGTAAACTAATAGATGTGACAATAATAAATCAAATCAAAATCAAATTACTGTGCTGCCCTGTTTCAAAAGGAAACATTCAATTTTGGTATCCCGCACCATGGCGCTGGATCAGAGAAGTGAAACTACTTCGAGAATAGTCTTTACTGAATGAAGTGCTACCAAGTTACTTTCCATAAAATCCTATAATGAGCTGTCATTGGGCGATAATCAGCAGTCCTGCTGATTTCAAAGTGTTAAGCTTCCTAAGAGTGGGTAATCTTTTCTAATTGGAAACTGTCAGAAATCAGATGCAGTGATTCCTGTTTAGAACACTGCGTAAAGCACAGGAGTCAGAACAGCTTTGTTGATTTGCCGTATGATTATATGCTTACAGGATTGTATATATATATATATATACATACAATCCTGTATTTTCTTACCCTAAAAATGACCACAAAGCTGTCAGAGTGTGTTGCGCAAATAAACTCAACTGGCTTACGAATGCCCTTTAGAAAAGAAAATCTTCCATTCTCCTCCCCCAACACTCGCCCTCTCTGACCCACTTGTGATTCCAGTCTCACACCAAAGTAGTTGACTCTTCAAATTGCCCAGTGAAGTATCAAATTGTGTCAAAGCGCGAGAAAGGACAATGTTTATGGGAGCATCATTCGCTGCAATCTCCAGTGTAACAAGGGACATGCAGGCAGTAAAACAAAATGCTGGCCCTCTTGCCAGTGATGCCCATATACAAAAGAGCGAATAAAGCAAAAAGGGAAACAATTCCATCCAGCTCCCATTTACCTTTCTTTGTAATCGGCACAGAGCATTTGGACCAGTTTAATAGCCTGTTTTTAATGCTGTTAGTTCTATGGAATTTATCGTCATGAGAAAGTTCAGAAGTTTTAAGCAGGCACCGTTGGAGAATCAATGTCTTTATTCATTTTTGGTAATAAATGATGACAACATGGCAAACGCACAATGAGCCTAGTCAGTCCCGGTTAGTATGTACGGCCAGTCACGTGGGCCGACAGACCACTGCTGACATTCAACCAAACCAGCCAAAATAAGAAGATAAGGTTAAGAGATTAGATGCAGCAATAGAAAATATTGGACAAAGGGAGGATTGAACTCAGCCTATAAGCTTGTGAAAGTAAAAATGCGTCAGGCCTTGGCAGTAAGCGTCTGTCTAAGTTGTGCATGTTTATTGATGTCTTCTTTTACTTCACAGGTGATTCGGTCCGCCTTGTTGTCCAACAGGGGGCATACACGTGGAGGGTCGTGCGAGGGCTGCTCCTGGATGTTGCTTCGAGAGTTGCCTAGTGCTTCACGTTGTTAGTGTACGCTTAAACTGGACCATCTGACGGGCAACACGACAGCTCAGTGACTATCACTGTTTGCTGTGCAGATACATGGATTTGTGTCTGCGGGAGTTTGCACATTCTCCCCGTGTTTGCATGGGTTTTCACCGGGTGCTCCGGTTTCCTCCCACACCCCAAAAATGTTCTCTTAGGCTGATTGGTGTAACAAATTGTCCCTAAATTAGTCTTCCCTCAATCTTCCCCACTAGGTGTAGACAAAGGTCATAGGTAGAGGAGGGCACTCATAATGTTAAAATGGCGGCGCGGGCTCGTTGGGCCGAAGGGCCTGTTTCCCGTGCTGTGTTGTTCTTTGTTCTTTGTACCTCTGGTTCCATTCCCTTTATCAAAGAACAGAGCTCGGTTGAAACCTACTGCATAGCTGCAAGACTTTCGCTCTTTCTGTTCCTCATAACCTGAGTATTTCTAAGCATCTGCAGCCCTGATTTTGAAGCCATGATGTGAAGTTGCTGGCGTTGGACTGGGGTGGGCACAGTAAGTAGTCTCGCAACTCCAGGTTAAAGACCAACAGGTTTATTTGGTAGCGTGATCTTTTGGAGCACTGCCTCTCATCACTCACCTGATGAAGGTGCAGTGCTCCGAAAGCTTGTGCTACTAAATAAACCTGTTGGACCTGTTTTGAGACTACTTAATAATTTTGATGGGCACAATAAGAAGTCTCACCACACCAGGTTAAAGTCCAACAGGTTATTTGGTATCTCGAGCTTTCGGCGAACTGCTCCTTCATCAGGTGATTGGTCAAGGCATTGCTATGGGAGAATGAACCCCCAAATTGTTGTTTCCCAAGCTTTGACAAAGATGCAATATGTGGATATTTTCTGGTTGCAAAGGATCGGACCCTGTGTGTGAATATATATACCTTCCAGCATGCGTGAGCACCACTGCAAGCTCGGATGATAACCTTAAATTGGTTGTTGGCGTAATTCTTAGTATAATCAGGATTGTTAGCAGATTTTGTCCAATCATGAAAGCACACCTGATGTTGGACCCTATTTTTGGAAGTTTCGCAAGGACGCGCTGGTGAGTAAAGTTTTTAAGTTTATTTATTAGTGTGACAAATAGACTTACATTAACACTGCAATGAAGTTACTGTGAAAACCCTCGAATCACCACTCTCTGGTGCCTATTGGGTTACACTGAGGGAAGATTTAGCAAAGCTAAAGCACCTAACCAGCACATCTTTAGGAGGCAATCAGAACACCCGAAGGAAACTCAAGCAGACACGGGGAGAATGTGTATACTCCGCACAGACAGTGGCCCAAGCCAGGAATTGGACCTTGATACCTGGTGCTTTGAGGCAGCAGTGCGAATCACCGTGCCATTGGATCAGTTGACACAGTGGCACAGTGGTTCGCACTGCTGCCTCACAGCACCAGGTATCAAGGTCCGATTCCTGGCTTGGGCCACTGTCTGTGCGGAGTATACACATTCTCCCCATGTCTGCTTAAGTTTCCTTTGGCTGTTCTAGTTGCCTCCAGTAGTACAATCTACTTGCTGTAGGTGCAAACATGCTACATACCCACTGAAATTCATACACCATATTAATCATTTGTGTGGAAGGCAGAATGTCCTTTTGGCTTGATGGCAGCATTCTGTTAGTGGAGAATAACAGAGCAGTGACATGGAACACCTGCCTCACCTCTTTGTCACATTTTTTAGACACTCTACCTTTCCAGGATAATCTGAGGTGGGATAGGCTAGAATCAAAAGTGATGGCTTTAAACCTATTCATGGGTTTGTGTGATTGGATCAGGGTAGCCATTGTCCCACAGGGTGGCTTTGATGTGCATTATTTCTTTATCAAGACTGCACAATGAACAAATAGTTCATGCCCAAGTTATGAGGTTACTGGTGTGGCTTCTCTTATTATGTGGAGTCCCAACATGTATATTGACTATGCATCGATAGCATACACAAGCTCAGAGAAGGATCACTTGACTCATTCCGGGGACGAGTGTCTTATTTTATGAGGGATGGTTGAACAAGTTAGGCAGATACTCATTGGAGCTCAGGAGATAGTGGTCTTAGTGATGGCAGTGGTGTAAGTGGTATTGTTGTTGGACTAAGCTAGAGACCCAGTGTAATGTTCTGGGGACCCGGTTCAAATGCCACCATAGCAGATGGTGAAACTTGAATTCAATAAAAAAAACTGGAATTAAAAGTCTACTGATGGCCACAAAACCATTGTTTATTGTTCTTAAAAACCCATCTAATTCTTTTTGGGGCAGGGCAGGAGGGGAATGGAATCTGCTGTCCTTACCCAATCGGGCCTACATATGACTTCTGACCTACAGCAAAGTGGTTTACTCTTAACTGCCCTCGGGGATGGGCAATAAATGTTGGCCCAACCAGTGACGTCCAAATCCCTCAATTCACACCCATTCAAGTAGAAAGACAAATTGTTACTTGAATGGGTGTAAATTGAGAGGTGGATGCTCAACAAGACCTTGGAGTCCTCGTATATTAGTCACTGAAAGCAAGTGTGCAGGTACAGCAGGCAGTAAAGAAGGCAAATGGTATGTTGACCTTCATAGCAAGAGGATTTGAGTATAGAGATAGGGATGTTTTGCTGCAACTGTATATGGTGTTGGTGAGGACACACCTAGGGTGCAGTTTTGATGTCCTTATCTGAGGAAGGATGTCCTTGCTATGGAGGAAGGTTTACCAGACTGATTTCTGGAATGACAAATCTGTCATTCGAGGAGAGATTAAGTTGGTCAGGATTATGTCCACTGGAGTTTGGAAGAGTGAAGGGGATCTCATAGAAATTTATAAAATTCTAACAGGGTTAGACAGAGTAGATTCAGAAAGAATGTTCCTAATGCAGGGGGAGTCCAGAACTAGGTGCTATAGTTTGAGGATAAGGAGTAAATCTCTCAGAACTGAGATGAGGAGAAATTTCTTCACCCAGAGGGTGGTGAATGTGTGGAATTCACTACCACAGAAAGTAGTTGAGGCTAAAACATTGTGTGATTTCAAGAAGAAATTAGATATAAATCTTGGGGCTAAAGGGATCAAGGGATATGGGGGAAGGGGGATCAGGATATTGAATTTGATGATCAGCCATGATCAAAATTACTGGTGGAGCAGGCTCGAAGGGCCAACTGGCCTCCTCTTGCTTTTAGTTTCTATGTCAGTCCCAAAAAATAAGGTGCTGAGAAGAATTGATAGGGTTGATACTGGGATGTTGTTTTCTCTTGTGGGGGGAGTCTAGAATTAGGAACACTTTGAGAATAAGAGGTCTCCCTTTTCGGACAGAGATGTGGAAATTATTTTTCCTCCCTCAGAGCATCAATGGTCTTTAGAATTCTCTTCCCCAGAAAGCAGTGGAGGCTCGACAGATATTTGATAGGCAAGGGAGTCAGGAGTTATTTAAGAGGAGACAGGGAAATAGAATTGAGATCACAAGTAGTTTAGCCATGGTCTTATCGAATAGTAGAACAGGCTTAAAGGGCATGGTCAATTCCTTCACCTAAATCCTATGTTCCGATGGGCCTTGAGCAATATCTATCCCCCTATCAACATCACAAGAGAAAGAGGTTATCTGCTGTTTATCACATTGCTATTTGTGTGAGTTGACTGAGAGCAGATCAGCTGCCACTTTGCCTGCACTATAACAGGAACTAAACTTCAAAGAGTATTTCATGAGCTATGAAGCACATTGAGGCACTCAGTGGTCATGAATAATGCTATATAAATGCAAATTTTACTTTCCTTTTTTAAACTGTATACAGGGGCTTACTGCACTGGCTTTTGCACAGAGATAACTGAAGAAGATGGACACTACCTGAGTGAGTAACCTGAGATTGCTGCATAACAACTGGGACTCCTGCATTCAACACCACCCTCCCTCCCCATTGCAAGGGATCAATAGTTTAAATTGCACAGAGTAAATAAGGATTGAATGTTGGAGTATCGCTCAAATAATGAGAGTTAGGATTGAAGAGGATGAAAAAAGATCTTGCTTTGTCTCAGCTCCTGTGTGTTTATGAACTAGGGGTGGATTGGCCATGCTAAATTGTCCCTAAGTGTCCCAAGATGAGTAGTTGGGGGATTAATGGGGTTAAATATGTGAGGTTACAAGGAAAGGGTAAGAGAGTGGGCCTGGGTGAGACAAACAATGAAGACTCTTCAGACCTGCACCGACCACAAACCCACCCAGACTCTTCCCCCATATCCCTACATATTTTACCCACTAATCCCTCTAACCTACGCATCCCAGGACACTAAGGGGCAATTTTAGCATGGCCAATCAACCTAACCCGCACATCTTTGGGCTGTGAGAGGAAACCGGAGCACCTGGAGGAAACCCACGCAGACACGAGGAGAATGTGCAAACTCCACGCAGACAGTGACCCGAACTGGGAATCGAACCCACGTCCCTGGAGCTGTGAAGCAGCACTGCTAACCACTGTGCTACCGTGCCGCCCAAACTATGGGCCGAATGGCGTCCTTCAGCACTGTAGGGATTCTATGGATTCTTTGAGCATCTCCTTTTATTTGAAATGAGACGAAGGAGCTAAACTGCCATCATCTAAGATGGTTGTGTCGTATAAATCTTAGGCAGGATATTTTGCCCCCTCCCTCCCTCCCCTCACCCCCCAACACCTCCCCCCCCGCCGCACACACTACCAGAAAATCCTGGCCCTTGTGAAGATCAGACTTCTCAGCTTCGATATTAGTCAGCCTTACTGGGAAGCAGGTATTGTTTATGGAGTTAAATTTTAGAGAATGCCACCACTCTTTGCAGCAGCAAATTTCAGAGTGATCTCCTATTCCAATTCTTGAGAATGCTTTAAGTTTATTTACGAGTGTCACAAGTCGGCTTACGTTAACACCGCAATGAAGTTACTGTGAAAATTCCCCTGGTCGCCACACTCCGGCACCTGTTCGGGTACACTGAGGGAGAATTTAGCATGGCCAGTGCACCTAAACAGCACGTCTTTCGGACTGTGGGAGGAAACCGGAGCACTCGGAGGAAACCCACCCAAACATGGGGAGAACATGCAAACTCTGCACAGGCAGTGACCCAAGGCTGGAATTGATGCTGGGACCTGGCACTGTGAGGCAGCAGTGCTAACCACTGTGCCACCATGTCACCATGACAACAGCAACTTTTCATGTAGCACCAATTTTTTTATCCATTCGTGGGATGTGGTGTGGCACTGGCTCAGCCAGCATTTATTGCCCATCCCTAATTGCCCTTGGGAAGGTGGTGGTGAGCTGCCTTCTTGAATCGCTGTAGTCCGTGCAATGTAGGTACACCCACAGTGTGGTTAGCACCTTTACCATAACCAAATGTCTCCAGTTGCTTCCCTCCCTCCTCTGACCAAAACAAAAGGCCCAGGAACGTTATTACAAAAAATGTTAGACACAGAGAGACATAAGGGGACATTAGGTCTGATGACCATTAAGGCGTGATCAAACAGGTAGACTTTAAGGAGTGCATTAAAGGAGCACAATAACATTGAGACAATCAACATATGAAATACTAAAAGTAGGGGGTTTCAGAGGAGAAAGTTCACAGTCTAAAGTTGTTGACCTCCATGTTGAGTCCAGAGGTCTAGAACATGCCTAATCGGAAGGTAAAGGGTGAGATTCACTGACATCCCAGCTGCGAGTTTCCCAGTTGTGGGAAGTGACGTGTTGTTTGCTGGTGACAGGATTTTCTGGTTCCGCTGCTGTTAATGGAAATTGCGGGAAATCCACAGGCGGCTGGGGGGGGGCCGGAGGATCCCGCTGGCATGAACGGCCAGAGAATTCCGGCCAAGGTGTTGTTCTTCCAGTTTGTGTTCACTGGAGCATTGCACCAGGCCAAGGATGGACATGTGGGCATGAGAGCAAAGCGCAGAGTTCAAATGGCAATCAACAGGAAAATTGGGGCCATGCTTGAGAACTGAGAAAAAATGTTCCACGGAACATTCACCCAGTCTGTATTTGGTCTCCTTAGTATAGAGGAGACAACATTGGGAGCAGCGGATACAGTAAACCAATAAATTTACAATAAATTGAAGGGACTACAAGTGAATTGCTTAAACTGTTAGGAGTGTTTAGGGCCTTGAACAATGAGGAGGGAGGGGGTAAAGGAGCAGATGTTGCATCTTCTGCGATTGCAAGGGAAGGTACTGTGGGAAGGACTTTTTCAAGTCTTTCTTTTTTTATTTTTTGAACATCAGGATTGTACCCCATCAAAAGTCTTCCATTCCTCCGAGGGCATGTATCCTCATAATACACTTAAGAAAGAATTTGTTAAAGGCGCTGCAGTTTATAAACAAAATGTTCACGGGTGTCTCTGGCAAGGCCAGCACAGGGTGGCATGATGGCACAATGGTCAGCACTGCTGCCTCACAGGTGCTTCAGTCTGCCTTGTTGTCCAACAAGGGACATACACGCGGTGGGTCGTGCGAGGGCTGCTCTTGGATGTTTTGAGAGTAGCCTAGTGCTTCACATCGTTAGTGTACGTATAAACTGGACTAGATACTGGGCAAGACGACAGCTCAGTGACTATCACTGTTTGCTGTGCAGATATATGGATTTGGGCCAGTGTCTATGGGAGTTTGCGCATTCTCCCCATGCTTGCGTGGGTTTTCTCCGGGTGCTCTGATTTCCTCCCACACCCCAAAAGATGTGCTGTTAGGCTGATTGGTGTAACAAATTGTCCCTAAATTAGTCTCCCCTCAACCTGGTTTCCAATGTGGGATGCCATAAGCATAGACAAGGGTCATGGGTGGAGAGGGGACTCACAATGTTGAAATGGCGGCACGGGCTCGTTGGGCCAAAGGGCCTGTTTCCCGTGCTGTGTTGTTCTTTTCTCTTTGATTCCTAATTGCCTTCTAGATCTGTAGTAGGCCAAACTAGATAAGGATGACATATTTCCTTCCCTAAAGGGTAATAGTGAACCAAATGTTTTGTTTTGATTAGTAACTTCATGTCACCATTAATTGAATTGAAATTCCACCAGCTGCCAAGGTGGGATTCGAACACAGATTACTATGTGCCTCTGGAATACTAGCCCAGTGACATTACAACTACACCACCATCTCCCCTAATTTCCTCCTCCTTATTTCCATTGAGATCCTCAGATTTTCTCCAATGGGTTAACACACTTCACCATCCATTACCCGAACTAATCTATCTTACATTTTCCTTTTATCTATCATATCGCTTGTCAAAGGCTCTGGAATTAACCTCCCCTCTGACATCCTTCGCTTTAATAAAGACTGAAAGAAGTATCCATTAAACACCACTGTCTGTTTTGATCTCCATGTACAAATTAACACTTCTCTCAAGGATTCATCCTCGCTTTCAACAATTTTCTTTGAATTCATCGCAAGATATTTTACTGTTACTTTTGAAATTTTCCGTTTAAAAGTGACCTAATTCCTTAACTTTTCTTCCATAGTTTGTAATCTTTTTTTCATTAATTTTTCACAATAATCATGTTCATAACCTTTATGAGCTTTGTTCCATTTTAACCTTTATTTTATCCATAAACTTCTAAAACTGTGCTTTAGTGAAATATAGTTCGCACTGATGGCAGTTACCAACTTCTTCTTCCATTTTATGTCACCTTGCCCACTCACAAGAAACAATTCTTTCTGGGTGTATCAGAGCTTGGTGTGGCTCCTGTTCTACCCAAGACTGCAAAGAACTACAAAAGGTTGTGAATGTAGTCCAATCCATCATGCAAACCAGCCTCCCATCCATTGATCCTATCTGTACTTCTCGCTGCCTTGGCAAAGCAACCAGTGTAATTAAGGACCTCACACACCCCAGACATTCTCTCTTCCACCTTCTTCCATCAGGAAAAATATTTCAATGGAGAGGGATAGGGTCACACAACAGGACTCAAGGTTTATAATTGGGGCAGGGGTAATTATGATGTGATTAGGCAAGAATTAGGGAGCATAAGATGGGAGCAGAAACTGTCAGGTATGGGAACAAATGAAAAGTGGAGCTTTTTCAAGGAACAAATACGATGTGTCCTTGATAGTATGTCCCTGGCAGGCAGGGAGGAAATGGCCAAGTGAGGGAACCATGGACTGAATATCTTGTCAAGAGGGAAAAGGAAGCGTATGTAAGGATGAAAAAACAAGGTTCAGTTGGGTCACTTGAATGTTACAAGGTAACTAGGAATGAGTTAAAGAAAGGGCTAGAAGGGGGCATGAGGAGTCCTTGGCGGGTTGGATAAAAGAAAACTCCAAGGCTTTTTATTCTTATGTGAGGAATAAAAGAATGACCAGGGTGATGTTAGGGCCAGTCAAGGATAATAGTGGGAACTTGTGCATGGAGTCAGAAGAGATAGGCGAGGCGTTGAATGAATACTTTTCTTAAGTATTCACTAAGGAGAAGGGCCATGTTTTTGAGTAGGAGTGCGTGATACAGGCTGATAGGATGGAGGAGGTAGACGTTTTGAGGGAAGATGAATTAGCAATTTTGAAAAACCTGAGGGTGGATAAGTCCCCTGGGCCAGATGGGATACACCCTAGGATACTTTGGGAGGCAAGGGTTGAGATTGCGGAGCCGTAAGCTTTGATCCTTTGGTCCTCACTATAAGAAGGATGTGGAAGCATTGGACAACAGGTCCAAGACATTCGTACATGTCACATGGCCCATTCTTTCTCCTATGTTCCTATGTTACAATGTTCCTGTAGTTACTGAATTGAGAGTCCATGTATGAAGTTAAAGTTTAAAGTTAAAGTTTATGTATTGATGTCACAAGTGGGCTGACATTAACACTGCAATGAAGTTAATGTGAAAATCCCCCAGTCGTCACACTTTGGCGCCTGCTCGGGTACACTGAGGGAGAATTTAGTATGACCAATGTGCCTAACCAGCACGTCGTTTGGACTGTGGAAATAAACTGGGACACTCAGAAGAAAGACGTACAGACATGGGGAGAAGGTGCAGACTCCGCATAGTGCCCGAGCTGGGAATTGAATGTGGCAACTAGGAGATATTCACAGTAACTTCATTGCAGTGTTAAAGTCAGCCCACTTGTGACACTAATAAATAAACTTTAAAATGGTTATTTAAAAAAAAAACGCAAATGAGAGAATAGATTGGGTGACACTAATAACCAAACTTAAAAGTTAGTGAAGAAGAATCCAGTGATAAAACAAATTACTGCAGATGCTGAAATCTGAAGCAAAAATAGAAAATGCTGGAAAATCTCAGCAGGTCTGACAGCATCTGTGGAGAGAGAATTGAGCCAATGTTTCAAATCTGGATGTCTCTTCTTCAGAATCCAGTGATGTTAATTGAGTGATAATGATTGGCCAAGTGGAGAAAAACATTGTTTATCTCCAAAAAAATGGGATTTTTTTTCAGTTACCTGAGAGGCATATTGGTTTACTGTCTCGTCTGAAAGACCGCACATTTGACAGTGCAGCACTCCTTCAGTGTTGCACTGAACTGTCAGTCCAGGTTACGTACTCAAGTCTTGGTGCGATTGGAAACGTAGAAATATAAAAACTAGAAGCAGCAATAGTCCATTTGATCCTTTGAGTGTTCATTTTGATTATGGCTGATCATCAAATTCAATATTTTGCTCCCCGCCCGTTATGCCTTGATTTCTTTAGCCCCAAGATCTATGTCTAATCTCCTCTTGAAATCACACAATGCTTTGGCCTCAACTACATTCTGTGGAAGTGAATTCTACACATTCACCATCCTCTGGGTGAAGAAATTGATCCTCACCTCAGTTCTAAAAGGTTTAACCCTTATCCTCAAACAAAAACCCTCACCATTGGGAATATTATTGATGAATCTACCCTGTCTGATGCTGTTACTATTTCTATGAGAACCGCTCTCACTCCTCTAAACTCCAATGACTACAATCCTATCTGCCTTAGTCTCTCCTCCTATGACAGGCCTGCCATCCCAGGAATCAGCCTGGTAAACCTTCGCTGTATTCCCTCTATAGCAAGGACATCCTTCCTCAGATGAGGACACCAAGATGACACACAATACTCCAGGTGTGGCCTCACCAATGCCCTATATGCAGCTGCGATGGCAGAGCGGTTAAGGCGTTGGACTTGAAAGCCAATGCGGTTTCCCTCCGTAGGTTCGAATATTGTTTGCAGGGTTTACCTGGGTTAACCCGTAACTGGTTGAGATTATGATTTTCTATAAAGCATTTAGACAGTTACATGAGTAAGATGGGTATAGAGGGATATGGGCCAAACATGGGCAATTGGGACTAGCTTAGGGGCTTAAAAAAATAGCAATATGGACAAGTTGGTTTGAAGGGCCTGTTTCCATGCTGTAAGCCTTTATGACTCTATGTCTCTATACAACTGTAGCAAAACATCCCTATCCCTTTACTCAGATCCTCTCGCTATGAAGGCAAACATACCATTTGCCTTCTTTACTACTTGCTGTACCTGTGCACTTACTTTCAGCGCCTGATGCACGAGGACACCAAGGTCTCGCTGAACCCACAACCTTTTGTCACAGAGACAATGCCGCTGTGCCATTGCTGACTGCTATATTTCACTGTGACAGCCTTTGCGATGGGATGGCAATTAACAATTCATTGAAAGATATATTGGAAGCAGCTGTAATGAAAATGTCAATTTTATCTGATCCAAAGCACGACATCAATACCAATTCATTGAACTGATAGCCCTTATTTGCAAACCCTGTGTTTCACCGCTGTGTGTTCACTCTGAGAACCTGGAATGGGACAAAGTGTTGAAAAGATTTCTCAGACAGACTGACGAGAATTGTCTTAGCATCTTCAACAGGGGAGACCTCAACGAACAACTTAACCAAGAGGTACTTTATGCATGGTAATCACTGGGAGACTTAAATAAAGTTAGACAGACATGGAAACGATTTCAAAAGACAGTGTTTAACCATTGTCTGAACTGATGTTTGCACGTAGCAGTGTATCTTTGACAGGAAAGCATGCTGGGGAGATTATTGCTCTCAGCACGGCTACAGTTTGGGATTGCCAACTCTCCAAAATTGTCCTGGAGTCTCCAGCAATTGAAGATTAATCTTCTGGGTACTGCTGTGAGAAATCCAACGGGAAATATCATTTACCATAGTTAATCCCCCTCACCTACACGTCTTTACTCACTAAGGGGCAATTTAGCATGGCCAATCCATCTAACCTGCACCTCATTAGACACTAAGAGGCAATTTAACACGGCCAATCCATCTAACCTGCACATCTTTAGACACTGAGGGGGAATTTAGCATGGCCAATCCATCTAACCTGCACATTTTTGGAGTGTGGGAGGGAACTGTAGGAAACCCACGCAAACACGGGGAGAATGTGCAGGCTCCACACAGACATCCATCAACAGAAAAAAGTAACATATAGGAACGGAAGTAGATGATATGCCCACCTCCACCACCCCCCCCAACCCATTCTGCCATTTAATATGATCTCTGTAACTAAGTCTTGATTACATTCAATGGTCACTGCTTGTTGGGGAAAATAATTCCAAAGCCTAACAATTAGCTGAGAGAAGAATCTTGCGGAGAGGTTTGCTCGTGCTGTTGGGAGTTTTCAACTAATTTGGTAGGGAGTGTGTTACGGAGTGGTGGCACAGAAAAGAATGATGCATGGCAGATATAGAAGAAAACCTAAGTCACTCTGGAAGGCCGAACGAAGATAGACATGTAAAGGCACAAAGGAATATGGAATCCATCACTAAAGAAGAAATAGCAGGACACCTGGAAAAGAATGGTTCCATCAAGCAGACGCAGCATGGATTCATGAAGGGAAAGTCGTGTTTGACGAATTTACTGGATTCTTATGAAGATGTGCGGTTGACAGAGGGGAACCGGTGGATGTGGAGTTTTTAGATTTCCAGAAGGCATTCGATAAGGTGCCCCACAAAGGGTTGCTGCAGAAGATTAAGGTACACGGAGTTGGGGGTCAAGTGTTAGCGTGGATTGAGGATTGGTTATCTAACAGGAAGCAGAGAGTTGGAATAAATGAGTGCTTTTCTGGTTGGCAGTTGGTGACTAGTGGCGCGCCGCAGGGATCGGTGCTGGGGCCTCAATTGTTTACCATTTAGATAGATGATCTGGAGGAGGGGGCTGAGTATAGAGTAACAAAGTTTGCTGATGACACAAAGATGAGTGGAAAAGCAAATTGCATGGAGGACGCGGAAAGTCTGCAGGGAGATCTGGATAGGCTGAGTGAGAGGGTGAGGATCTGGCAGATGGAGTATAACATTGGCAAGTGTGAGGTTATCCACTTTGGAAGAAATAATAGTAAAATGGACTATTATTTAAATGGTGAAGAATTACAACATGCTACTGTGCAGAGGGACCTGGGGGTCCTTGTGCATGAATCACAAAAACCCAGTCTGAAGGTGCAGCAGGTGATCAAGAAGGCGAATGGATTGTTGGCCTTTATGGCGAGGGGGTTGGAATATAAAAGTAGGGAGGTCTTGCAGTGGTTGTTAGTCTGTAACACTGAATCATGGACAAATCTTGGCACTGGAAGCCCAGCAATTTCAGTGACGCCAAAGAGTGTCTTTCACCGAATTGATGGTAGCCATGTCCAGCTAAGCAGAGAGGTGGACCTTGGATGTCATTTGAAAGGCAGCTCCTCTGACAATCCAGCACGGCCTCAGCATACAACTGAAGGGTCTTGTGCTCCAACATTAGGTTGTGATTTCAGACCCTATCACCTTCTGACTCAAAATACAAGAGTGTGATTATTGAGCGAGATTAACAATGATACACATGTGATTGTAGCGAATAGGAGTATAATAATATTTGAGTCAACTGATGATTATCTCACTGGACAGAATCTTCTTATGTAAAGTGCGGTGCACGAAGGGTTATGGGTCTTAACATTTTTCCACCAGAATCCCTTCAATTCCCGTGTCTCAAAATGGATACATCGGCAAGCTCAAGTCTAGCTATAAATGTCACATTACTTTACACCGCCATCCTGTCCTTTCTTTAGAGATTTCAAACTCAAACTCTGCCTGCTGGCACAGTTTTAGTTGACATTTAAAACGCAGGCAGTGAAACCAGCACCCTTGTTAGTGGGACCAGAAAGAGCTTGTGCAACAAAAAAGCACAAAGGGGAAGATAAAATATCTAGCTGGGGTTAATGCAATAATCCTGAAAACCGGGCTACGTAATTACACAGCCGGGACACAAATCTGCTGCTGCAAATTCCTATTCCAGCCAAGAAAGGGAGCAGCGCATTTTTCTTGTAGCTCTTAGTGAAAAGGTAAGCTCTGCATAATCAATAAAGGAGGAAGCGTACATTCAAAATCAATGTTTGCTAATCAGAGAGGCTGTTGCTGCCCCATTGAGATAAAGCAGGCACGTTAGGAGATGCACGCCAGATGTTTCTCGATCTGCACAGCTTCGAGTCGCTGCTCCACTCTCCTGACAGCTTGTAAGCACCACAAAGGGCAACATTTGCATCTGTCAAGAAAAGCACCGCATGCATTGATCCTCAGCAGAGTAATGCATATTCCCACAGGTCACCCCAGGCCTATGCTTACACATCACTTCAAAAAGCCACCAACTGCATTCTGCCAACTGAAGTGCCGAGCTCTGATCCTCGTATCGCCTTTATACACAAAATAAGTTAATTGGGTTTGCCAAATGTCCGCCCGTCACTGTTCCTCTTTAGGCATGGGGTGGGTGTGCCGTGAATTAGAAGACAGTTCAGACGTGCGGAGAGTACATCAGCCATTTCCCTCATTGCAAAGACCGAGGCAAGACGGTGGCCAGGCAGGCCGAGACCAACCCTGTTTACCACTGAATCAACCACCACTGGCGTTGGCGAGGGACATCTCGGGTATGCTTGCGATGGCCAGGAGGGACAAGTCAAGAGGGGTATAAATAAGGCAAATAGCCAAGCTCTTTGCCCTAGTTTGCGTAGGGGTGCCCAAAACTAGAGGGCATAGGTTTAAGGTGAGAGGGAAAGATTTAAGAGGGACCTGAGGGGCGATTTTTTCACACAGAGGGTGGTGCGTATATGGAATGAGCTGCCAGGGGAGGTGGTAAAGGCAGGTACAATTACAGCATTTAAAAGACATTTGGACAGGTACATGGATAAGAAAGGTTTAAAGGGATATGGGCCAAACACAGGCAAATGGGACTAGTTCAGTTTTAGAAACTCGGTCGGCATGGATGAGTTGGGCCGAAGGGCCTGTTTCCGTGCTGTATATTTCTATGACTTAATTGGTGGGAATTTACATAATAACATAAGAAATAGGAGCAGGAGTAGGCCATCTAGCCCTTCGAGCCTGCCCCGCCATTCAATAAGATCATGGCTGATCTGTCATGGCTCAGTTCCACTTTCCCGCCCTCTCCCCATAACCCTTAATCCCCTCTCTTATCAAGAACCCATCAACCCGCGTCTTAAAAATATTTAGCGAGGCAGCCTCCACCACTTCAACGGGCAGAGAATTCCAGAGATTCACCACCCTTTGAGCGAAGAAGTTCCTCCTCAACTCCGTTCTAAACCGCCCCCCTTTTATCTTGAGGCTGTGCCCCCTAGTCCTACTGTCCTGAGCAGGAAGAGTCTCTCCACCTCTATCCTATCCATCCTATTCATCACCTTATATGTCTCAATGAGATCTCCCCTCATTCTTCTAAACTCTAACGAGTACAAGCTTAGTTTATTCAGCCTCTCCTCATAGCTCAACCCCCTCAACTCCAGCATCGGCCTAGTAAACCTCCTCTGCACTGCCTCCAATGCCAAAATATCCTTGCGTAAGTACGGCGCCCAAAACTGCACACAGTACTCCAGCTGCGGCCTCACCAATGCCGTATACAGCCGCAGCAAGACCTCCCTACTTTTATATTCAATCCCCCTCGCTATGAAGGCCAGCATCCCATTCACCTTCCTGACCGCCTGCTGCACCTGCAGGTTGGGTTTTTGTGACTCATGCACAAGGACCCCGAGGTCCCTCTGCACCGTCGCCTGCTGCAGTTTTTCGCCCCGTAAGTAATAGTCCTTCCTACCATTATTCCTACCAAAGTGGACCACCTCGCACTTGCCAACATTAAATTCCATTTGCCATTTCCTGGCCCATTCGCCCAGCCTATCTAGATCCTTCTGTAGACTCTCCACACCCTCCGCGCAATTTGCCGTTCCCCCAATCTTGGTGTCATCAGCAAATTTCGACACCATACACTCGGTTCCCTCCTCCAGATCATCGATATAAATGGTAAATAGCTGAGGCCCCAGCACCGACCCCTGGGGCACTCCACTAGTCACCAACCGCCAATCCGAATAGCACCCATTGACCCCCACTCTCTGCCTCCTATTTGACAGCCAATCCTCTATCCACGCTAACACCCTACCCCCAACTCCATGTCCCCTGACCTTCTGCAATAACCTCTTGTGAGGTACTTTGTCAAACGCCTTCTGAAAATCAAGACAGACCACATCCACCGGCTCTCCTCTATGCACCGCCCTAGACACATCCTCATAGAACTCCAGTAAATTTGTCAGACACGACTTCCCTTTAACGAAACCGTTCTGCATCTGTCTATCAAGCAATTCCCCTCAAGATGCCTCGTTATTTCCTCCTTGATGACAGATTCTAACATTTTACCTACAACAGACGTTAAACTAACCGGCCTGTAATTCCCTGCCTTTTGCCTGCCACCCTTCTTAAACAACGGCGTAACATTAGCCGTTTTCCAATCTTCCGGCACTTCCCCAGAATCCAGCGACGTTTGGAAAATAACCACCAAGGCATCCACTATCACCTCCGCCATTTCTTTCAGAACCCTCGGATGCATTCCATCCGGTCCTGGGGACTTGTCCACAATCAGTCCCTCCAGTCTGTCGAGCACCGCCTCTCTAGTAACGGTAATGTCATTGAGACCCTTCAGTCCTACCACCTTTCCATCTCTAACACCCGGCAAATTATTCACGTCCTCCTCCGTGAAGACCGAAACAAAAAAGTTATTCAAGACCTCAGCCATTTCCCCATCCCCTACCACTAAGTCCCCCTTCTCATCCTCTAAGGGACCAACGTTCACCCTAGCCAGCCTCTTCCTTTTTATATATTTATAAAAACTCTTGCTATCCTTTTTTATATTAAGCGCTAGCCCAGCTTCATAGTTTCTCCTACCCTTCTTTATCAACTTCTTTGTCAATCTTTGTTGACATTTAAACCTCTCCCAATCCTCTTCTGGCCCACTACTCTTAGCTACTCTAAATTCCTCCGCTTTTAATTTAACACTTTCCTTCACCTCCTTCGTTATCCAAGGCTTATTACCTCTCCTCCTACAGTCCTTTTTGACCATCGGAATAAATTTCTGCTGAGCACCAAGAAAGATCTCCTTAAAGATCCTCCACTGCTCCTCAGCAGACCTACCTTCCAACGCGCTCCCCCAGTCAACATTCGCCAATTCTTCTCTCATCCTACCGTACTCCCCTCTATTCAAACAAAGGACGCGTGTCCGGGAACCCACTTTCTCCTCCTCCATCTGCACCAGAAACTCCACCATACAATGATCACTCTCCCCAAGAGGATCCTTCACCGCAAGGTCCCTAATTCTACCTGCCTCATTACATAGCACCAGATCCAAGATAGCTCGCTCCCTCGTCGGCTCCAACACACACTGTTCCAGGAAACTATCCCAGCAGCATTCCAAGAACTCTTCCTCAAGCCCACCGCGTCCAACATGGGTCGACCAATCAATATGCAGATTGAAATCCCCCGTAATTACGGCCGTCCCATTCCTGCACGCCGCACTTATTTGCGCGTTAACAGCCCGCCCCACCTCCAGATCATTATTCGGGGGCCTATAGACGACACCCACCAGCGCCTTCCCCCCTTTGCTGTTCCTAATCTCTACCCACAACGATTCCAGTTTCTGCTCTTTGGCTCCAATATCATCCCTTGCTACCACCTTGATACTATCCTTAATCAGCAGAGCTACGCCCCCCCCTTTTTCCTCCCGCCTATCCTTCCTAAACACTTGATACCCCTGGACATTCAGCTCCCAGTCCCTGTCACCTTGCAGCCACGTCTCTGTAATGGCCACCAGATCATATCCATCTGTGCTGATCTGCGCCACCAGCTCATCCACTTTATTCCGAATGCTTCGTGCATTTAGATAAAGTGCCTTCATCCCAGCCTTCACCTGGACCCTATTTGCCGGAACGCCACCAACCATACTCCCTCCCCAGACCCTCAGTTTGCATTTTGCCTACGTCGTTGGCACCCACATGTACCACAATGACCGGATTCTCACCCTCCCACTCCAGGTTCCTCTGCAGCCCAGATGCGACATCCCGGACCCGAGCACCAGGCAGACAACACACCCTTCTGTGCACTTTGTCATTGTGACACAGGACAGTGTCTATACCCTTCACCCCACTATCCCCAATCACTACTACGTTCCTTTTCCCCTTCTCTTTGCCTATGTCCTGCTGCATCACTGTACCGTGTGCAGTTTGCTCACCGACCTCACCTCCCTCGTCCTCGTCCAGACTGGAAGCAAGAACCTCAAACCTGTTATGCAGATTGAGATGCTGAGGCCTCCGCTCCCCACCCCTCTTCCTCCTCTCAGCAGCCCCCTCTTGTCCCTGACCCTTAGAGTTAGCCAGTCTAGGGGGGGGGGGGTGGATGTCACTTGCACCCCATTGACAATGGCACCCTCTCTCCCCCTGATGAGCCTCAGTGTCTGTAGCTCAGAGGCCAGCTCATCTACCTTGAGCTGGAGCTCCTCCAGCAACCTGCACTTACTGCAGACATGTTCACTGGGAAGGACTCTGGGGTCCACCAGTTCCCACATCATACAGAAACCACACATCACGTGCCCCTCCATTATTCACTGTAGTAATAATGAAAATTTCCACACGAACTTACCTGGCCCTTTTTCTCCCCAGCCCTTTTGATCTTAAGCCCTAATAGCTCACTCTGCTTCCCTCTCACTCCGCTGCCCGCTCCGACGCTGCCCGCTGTCTACACCAGGCCTCTTTTTAAACCTGGCGCTGATTTAAAGCCTGCTGCCCCACAACTCCCTTTTAACCACTCCCTTAGAATTCTTAAAGCGGTAAATACAAAAAGCCCGCAAAAATGCTTTTAAATGATTTAAACAGTTCTACAAGGTAAGTTCTTACTACAAAGTGCTTTAAACTTATTTAAACAGGTTTTTAACAGCGGCCTCGCTCATCTCAAAACTGTAAAATTCCACACGAGGTCAACGGACTTTGCCATTGTGAGCCCCTCGCCTACTCCGATTCCCATGGTGGGCGGGACGGTAAAATTCCAGCTTATGATCCTACCTCTCATGGGTCAAACTGCTGTGGTCAGTGGGGCAGTGGGTTATCCAGTTCCAATGTATAATGACAGCGGTCTTCCACAATGCTCAGAGAGAACCAGGGGATGAGACAATCAGCTATCACTCCAATGTTCTTGTATACAAAACACAGAAAATCAACAAGAAAGTGCAGCAAGTAATTTGGAAAACAAATGATATGTTAGTGTCTGTTGTAGGATATTTGTAAGCTAATGGAACCTCACTACAAACCCTTGCGGCAGTGAGACCACGCTGGGAGACCTGTGAAATCTCCAAAATATTTAACGGCCTTGAAAAACAGGTGCTAAAAGGCTCCTCCTCTTTTCTGGAAAGTCTCATCCCGGTGTCCCAGTCTCATTTCGGATTGAGAAGAGGAGAAATTTCTTCACTCAGGGGAATGTGAATCTTTTGCACTTTATTCTCCACAGGTCGGTGGATGTTCAGTTGATGACTTATGTCCAAAACTGAGACTGATAGATTTTTGAACAAGAGGAATCAAGGGATTTGGGGACAGGACAAGTGCTTGGAGATTGAGGCAACAATCAGCTATGATTCAATGGAATGGAAGAACAGACTCAAGAGGCCACATGACCGAGTCTTACTACTCATTCTTACCGTCTTTTAGTGGAGGAGGTCAGTGGCCAGCGTTAGGATTCAACGGAGTTGAGGAGGAACTTCTTCACTCAAAGGGTGGTGAATCTCTGGAATTCTCTGCCCGTTGAAGTGGTGGAGGCTGCCTCGCTAAATATTTTTAAGATGCGGGTTGATGGGTTTTTGATAGGAGAGGGGATTAAGGGTTATGGGGAGAGGGCGGGAAAGTGGAACTGAGCAGCGACAGATCAGCCATGATCTTATTGAATGGCGGGGCAGGCTCGAAGGGCTGGATGGCCTACTCCTGCTCCTATTTCTTATGTTCTTATGTTCTTATCCCCATTTGGAATATGTAGACTGGTAAATTAGAACAGGCAATGTTCAATAAAGAAGACTGAGGGGTGATCTCAGCAAAGGTATTAAAACTATTAGAAGGATTCAATTAGATAAATATGGGGAAACTATTTCCTCTGGTGGCACAGTGGTCAGCACGGGTGCCTGTCAGCTCTGGGGACCCGGGTTCGATTCTGGTCTTGGGTGACGGTATAGAGTTTGCACATTCTCCCCGCGTCTGCATAGGTTTCCTCCAGATGCTTCGGTTCCCTCCCACAGTGCACAGATGTGCAGGTTAGGTGGATTGGCTCTACTAAATTGTCCCTTAGTGTCCCAAGATGTGTAAGTTAGATTGATTAGCCATGAGAAATGTGTGGGGGTTACAGGGATAGGGCCGGGCAGAGGGCCTAGGAAGTATAAAAACAAAGAAAATTACAACACAGGAACAGACTCTTTGGCCCTCCAAGCCTGCACCGACCACGCCGCCCGACTTAACAAAAATCCTCTACCCTTCTGGGGACCATATCCTTTTATTCCCATTCTGCTCATGTATTTGTCCAGACGCCCCTTAAAACTCACTATTGTATCTGCTTCTACTACCTCCCCTGGCAACAAGTTCTAGGCACCCACTACCCTCTGTGTAAAAAATCTGCCTCATACGCCCCCTTTAAACCTTGCCTCTCACACCTTAAACATATGCCTAGAAACTGGCTATTCTACTCAGGGAAAAAGCTTCTGACTATCCACTCTGTCCATGTCCCTCACGATCTTGTAGACTTCTATCAAGTCGCCCCTCAACCTCCGTCATCCCAGTGTGAACAAACAGAGAGTTGGTGCACACTCGATGGGCTGAATGGCTTCTTCCACACTGAAGGGATTTTACGATTTCATTTTATAATAGAGACCCGGGTCAAACAAGAGTGAAATCTCGAAGCACGTTTCACACTAAGTGTAGTTAAAATCCCTAACACGTCCCCAGAGGACAATTGGAGCTCTATTAGATTTTTATTGGTTAGGCATTGTAAGGGGGAAAAGCAGTGAAGTGATGTACAAACTTGCCTTGACATAACTAAATAGCAGAACAGCCTCCAGGAGTTGAACACCTTAATCCTTCCTCCAATGTTTCGAATTTGCTTTGAAGACACTGCCAGTCTACTGGGTACGTGCCTCTGGGCAAATATCAGGTGAAACTTCTCGGGCAAGCTGGCTTCCATGGCAGATACGAACCAGCGCAATACATGAAACATGTGCAGGAACTCGTTACGATTAACTCCATTAAAAGATAAAGCCTGCTAGATTTATTGTGGTGGTTTTCTCCCGTAGTCTTTCCTTTCCACACAGCTGGCAGCAGCAATGAAAGGTTCGTTGAAGTAAAAAGGGACAGAGCTGAAAGGAATGTTCCAGAACAGATCAAGGTGGGTCTTGAGGAAATCAAGATAACATTGCCTGCTAAAGCGACTGTACCACTTATATTAACTCCACATTATCCTTTACCTTTTTCTATGCATGGTAAGGAGTCCCACAATACCAGGTTCAAGTCCAACAGGTTTGTTTGGTAGCACAAACTTTCGGAGCGCTGCCCCATCATCAAGTGAGTGGAGATCTGTGTTCACAAATAGGGCATATATAGACACAGGCTCAGTTTACAAGATAATGGTTGGAATGCGAGTCTTAACAGGTAATCAGGTCTTTAAGCAGGATATAGATCAGTGGGAGACTTGGGCGGAGAGATGGCAGATGGAGTTTAATCCGGACAAATGTGAGGTAATGCATTTTGGAAGGTCTAATACAGATAGGAAATATACAGTAAATGGCAGAACCCTTAAATGTATTGATAGGCAAAGGGGCCTGAGTGGACAGGTGGGCAATGCAGGTGAGAAGGTAGTTAAGAAGGCATACAGCATGCTTGCCTTCATCAGCCGGGACACTGAGTTTAAAAATTGGCAAGTCATGTTGCAGCTTTATAAAACCTTAGTTAAGCCTCACTTGGAATATAGTGTTCAATTCTGGTCGCCGCACTACCAGAAGGATGTGGAGGCTTTGGAGAGGGTGCAGAAAAGATTTACCAGGATGTTGCCTGTTATGGAGGATATTAACTATGAGGAGAGGTTGGAGAAACTTGGTTTGTTCTCACTGGAGCGACGGAGTTTGAGAGGAGACCTGATAGAAGTCTTCAAGAGTATGATGGACATGGACAGAGTGGACATGGACAGAAGCTTTTTCCCAGGATAGAAGAATCAATTACTGAGGGGCACAGATTTAAGGTGCAAGGGGCAAGGTTTAAAGGAGATGTATGAGGCAGATTTTTTACACAGAGAGTAGTGGGCGCCTGGAACTCGTTTCCAGGGAAGGTAGTGGAAACGGATACGGTCGTGACTTTTAAGGGGCTTCATGACAAGTAAATGAATAGGATGGGAATAGAGGGATATAGTCCCTGGAAGGGTAGGGGGTTTTAGTTCAGTCAGGCAGCATGGTTGGTGTAGGCTTGGAGGGCCGAAGGGCTTGTTCCTGTGCTGTAATTTTCTTTGATCTTTGTTCTTTGTTTACAGGTGCAGACAATGCAAATGGAGAGAGAGTTAAGCACAGGTTAAAGAAGTATGAATAATCTCAAGCCAGGACAGTTAGTGAGATTTTGCAAGCCCAGGCAAGTCATGAGGGGTTGCAGATAGTGTGACAAGAACCCAAGATCCCAGCTGAGGCCGTCCTCATGTGTGCGGAACTTGGCTATCAGTTTCTGCTCGGCGATTCTGCGTTGTGGTGTGTCGTGAAGGCCGCCTTGGAGAACGCTTACCTGAAGATCGGAGGCTCAATGCCCGTGACTGCTGAAGTGTTCCCCGACAGGAAGGGAGCACTCCTGCCTGGTGATTTTCTGTGCCCCAGCTTGTTGTCGGCGTTCCTTTATCGTGGTAACATTAAAAAGCACTTCTAATGCAGTCATAACCAGGACTATTACTTCGGAGCCCCCAGTGAGCCCTTTAATACAGCAGAGAAAATAGGATGAACCACAGCAGCAACTGGGATTGATGTTCACTGTAATAACATGTTCCAAGGTACTTGAAAGGAACACTGAGAAATGTAAGGGGCTTTTAGCTTAAGAGAGCAATGTTTCTCTCATTAAAGAGGCAGGTTTTAAGGGACAACTTAAAGGAAGAGAGCGAGAGTTAGGGATGTAGAGGGAGAGTCTCGGGACAATGCAATTGTTACTAATGATGGTGTGATGAAAATTGGGGATGCGTAAGAGGGCAAGAATCCCTACAGTGCAGAATGAGGCCATTCGACCCATCGAGTCTGCACCAACCACAATCCCATCTTTAACCCCACGCATTTTACCCTAGCTAGTCCCCATGACCAATTCACTTAACCCACGCATTTTTGGAGTGTGTGAGGAAACTGGAGCACCCGGGGGAAGCCCACCCAGACACAGGGAGAATGTGCAAACTCCACACAGACAGTGCTCCAAACCAGGAATCGAACCTGGGTCCCTGGCACTGTGAGGCAGCAGTGCGGCCCCAAGAGTTGGACAAGCACATATATCTCAAAAGTTAGACTATCTCAGGATGGATGGTCAGAGGCTTTTTCCCAGGGTGGAAGTGTCAATTACAAGGGGGCACAGGTTCATGGTGAGACGGGAAATGTTTAAGGGGGATGTGCAGGGCAAAGGTTTTCATGCAGAGAGTGGTGGGTGCTGTCAGAGGAGGTGGTGGAAGCAGGCACATTAGCAACATTTAAGAGGCATGTGGATGAGTACATGAATAGGGAGGGAATAGAGGGATATGGACTGAGTAAGGGCAGAAGGATTTTTTTTCAATTTAGTTAGGATTACATGAATGGCGCAGGTTTGGAGGGCCAAAGGCCTCCTCCTGTGCTGTACTTTTCTTTGTTCTTTTGTTGAAAGATTCTGGATCTGGAGGAGGCTCCATCCTCCTATTATGTTTCTCAGAAGATGCTAAGTGGTTTTACATAGAAAGGAAACTTGCTGCTATCACCATGGAGGCGATCTCACCAGAATTTGGCACAGTGTCGGTTTTGATGAGAAAAATGGAGTGAATTGCGCTGAAGGCTTTGATGTAATTTCTGGCTGGATCTTGTGTCTTGTTGACATAGATTTTCATGCCCATGAGAATAATACCGCGGCCTCCCTCTGATTTGCCCACCACTTCATTGCATCAATCACTGACAAAATGCTCCCTTAGCCCTTGTTCCACTGTGACCACCAGGAAGCCCACACCGCGGTTCTTAGAGGGAATCCTTACCACACTTCTCGGTGGAGTTTAGCAGAGGTGGGATGCGCTGCACCCTTTTTCCTAGAGAAGGCCTCCCACAAGGTCACCACCCCTGCCTGGGATGCTTTGGTAGCCCTGGTCAGTGCGACCTCGCTGGGAAAGAGGGTGGGGCATCAGTCCCACAAAAGGTGAACGGTCTTTTGCGTTTAGCCAGGGTAAGTCAGCCTCACTTATCCTGGACCCCCTCACATACCCTCCCACCTCCACTTTCATCTCTCACCCAGCCACTTTTGGCTTTTGCCAACTCCTGTAAAGAGTCCCTTTTCCCTCCTCCCTCCTCCCACAATCACCGTGCTCTTCACACTCAAGACTTAGAACAAAGAACAAAGAACAACACAGCACAGGAAACAGGCCCTTCGGCCCAACAAGACCGCGCCGCCATTTTAACGTTCAGTGAGTGTCTCATTCCAATCCTTCTTCTACCTATGACTTTTGCCTATGCCTCTTGAACTCCACAATAAAGGTGTGCAAATTTAGAGAATTATATGTGCGCCAGATTAGGGGAGGTCTAATTTAGGGACAATTTGTGAACACCAATCAGTCTAAAAGCACGTTTTTTGGGGTGTGGGAGGAAACTGGAGCACCTGGAGAAAACCCACGCAAGCACGGGGAGAATGTGCAAACTCCCACAGACACCGACCCAAGTCGGAGATCCAACTCAGGTCCCTGTATCTACACAGCAAACAGTGATAGTCACTGAGCTGTCGTGTTGCCCGTCAGTTGGTCCAGTTTAAGCGTACATTAACGACGTGAAGCACTAGGCAACTCTCAAAGCAACATCCAAGAGCAGCCCTTGCAAAACCCGCCGCGTGTATGCCCCTTGTTGGCCAACAAGGCGGACTGAATCACCTGTGGATGTAAAAGAAGACTTATCTCATCACCAAGTTAAATGTTAACATTCCCACTTTGCAGGACAAAATGAACCACAACAAATGTGAGCAAGCGCGCCCAGCCAGAGTAATGCCGGAGATCAGAATGTGCATGCCATTTAGGAGAGAGAACTCGAGCTGGCCGGAGAAGAGGAAGACTGTGCCTGCACTAATGTTGAATAAGGGGCAGCAGACAGATATCAGAATCCTCAAGACACACTGTTGTTCCTGAAGTGAGGAATCGACTTTTTTTAGAAGTTTATTTATTAGTGACACAAGTCGGCTTACACTAACAGTGCAATGAAGTTACTGTGAAAATCCCCAAGTCGCCACACTCTGGCACCTATTCGGATACACTGAGGGAGAATTTAGCATGGCCAATGCACCTTACCAGCACATCTTTCTGACTGTGGGAGGAAACCCACGCAGACACGGGGAGAATATCCAGGCTCTGCACAGGCAGTGACCCAATCCGGAAACCAAACCTAGGTCCCTGGCGCAGTGAGGCAGCAGTGCTAATCACTGTGTCACCATGCCACCCCACCCCCTTATCTCCTGGAATGCACTGATGCCATTGCTCTTCTCTTGCAGGCAAAGCAGACGAACAGGCCGGACCATCCTCATGCCCCTTGAATCCTTTGGACTCGATCAGCTCCGAGGAGAACTTCTCGGACCCACTGCTGGAGATATGTCACAGCTGTCACCCACACCCAGCACCAGCGCAGGTACTCACACCTCGGCGGGTTCACTAAGTAGACAGGCGTCTGGATCACTCGGTAGTGAACGCCTCTGGGACATTTCAGCTGATGGAGGCTGGAGTGTCCCAGAGAACCGGAGCTCTGAGGAATGCTGGAGGCCAGGCCTCTGCTGGGTCCCTGGCAATGATGTCCCCCTGGGTCCGGTCATCCCAGCTGCTGGAACTTCAAAAGTAGAGTCGTGAGCATCAGCAGGGCATCTGTCCTCAGACTGCAAGGCTGACTGGAGGAGTCCCACTGCCTTCTGTCCAAGCAGATGGTGCCGTCACTGCAGTGCAAAGAGGTCAACACTGCGAGGGCACTGCCCACAGTGGAAACCTTGGTGCAGGGCATACACTCCATGGTAGGGGATGCCCACATCATTGTTCACCTCATGACCTCCATGTTTGAGGGCTTGATCTCCATGATGCAGGGCTGCAACTGCATGGTGCAGACACTAGTGGGGTCCATGAATATCTACACCATAAACCTGTGAGGCTCCTGAATCTCAATCCAACTGCCCTTTATCCCATAGGGGACCACTGGCCTATCGGGCAGCTGAAGGGATGAGGATAGTCAGGGTCATATTCAGGTACCTTCCACCCAGGATACTCTTGCGGGGGGGGTGCGGGATGGTGGGGCAGCCTATCTGAGTCACCCCTTCCTGTGAGTGACACACTTCCAGCCCCACACACCGATGAGGGCAGCACTGTAATACCAATGTTGTCCAAAAGCATGATGTGGAGATGCCGGCGTTGGACTGGGGTAAGCACAGTAAGAAGTCTCACAAAACCAGGTTAAAGTCCAACAGGTTTATTTGATAGTAAACCAACAAGCTTTCAGAGTTTTCCCCTTCATCAGTACTTCGCCTGAGTTATTGGTTCTTTGTTCGTATGTGTGAAAGTAGGCGCTAGGGTAGAGAGGTCCCCATTGTATATGGTTACAAATAATAAATCATTCACAGAGTCCCCACCCCATCATTTCATCCACCAAGCTTGGTAGACCCAACCAGACACCCAGCGCTTCATTCATGGCTGTGCTATGTCTCAGAAAGAATGTTCCAGTAGTGGGGGAGTTGAGAACTAGGGGATATAGTTTGAGGATAAGGGGTGAACCTTTTAGGACTGAGGTGAGGAGAAATTTCTTCACCCAGAGGGTGGTGAATGTGTGGAATTCACTACCACTGAATGTAGTTGAGGCCAAACATTGTGTGATTTCAGAAAGAAATTAGATATATCTCTTCGGGTTAAAGGGATCAAGGGATATGGGGGGAAAGGGGGGGGGGGTCAGGATATTGAAGTCGATGATCAGCCATGATCAAAGTAAATGGCGGAGCAGGTTCAAAGAGCCAAATGGTCTAGTCCTACTTCTATTTTCAATGGTTCAGTGTTTCTCCCACACTGAGCACAGAGTAAAGAAGCTCTGCTGCAGGCAACCGCTTCCCCCAACCTCCAGATGTGATCTTGGACAAAGAATGAGTCTTCATTTGGGTTCAATGATTCTTTGTGCTGACTCGGTGTATACACTTGACATGCTTCACCCTTCTTCATGATTACTTCAATGTCATTGCTCATACATAGCCTGAAATAGACTTTCTCTGTGGTGCATTTTCTCATCTGATCTATATCCACGTGTGAGTGATGAAGTGATTGAAGAATATCAGGTCACAAAGATTCTGGTATGATGACATGCCTGATTTTAAACATGACTCCATGGCAGATGCCTAGCTCATCCCAGTAAGGTCAAGATGGTCTCATGTGTTCATGGACATGTTGAATTGAATTAGATGATCCTTTAGTAATGGGTTTCCACCTCTGTAGCATGGAACCGTTGACATTCCTTGCAGATGTTGGCAATTGCATTGCACAAATTGTACCAGATCAATTTGGAGAACATCCTTCAGTTCGATGCCAGTGAAGTCAACTTGTAGTTCCAAGGACCTATCTTCTGTTTTTGCTGGGTTAGGCATAAGCTAAGTATATCATCAACGCACACAGAAAATGCTGGAAAATCTCAGCAGGTCTGACAGCATCTGTGGAGAGAGGATAGAGACAATGTTTCGTTGCACAGTGGCACAGTTCCAGGGACTTGGGTTCGATTGGTGGCTTGGGTGACTGTCTGTGTGGAGTTTGCACGTTCTCCCTGTGTCTGTGTGGGTTTCCTCCGGATGCTCTGCTTCTTCTCCACACTCCAAGGATGTGGGAGTTAGGTGGATTGGCCATACTCAATTGCCCCTTAGTGTCCCAGGATGCGTAGGTTAGAGAGATGAGTGGGCTAAAACCGTGGGATTACGGGGATAAGGCCTAGATGGGATTGTTGTCGGTGCGAACTCGATGGGCTGAATGGTCTCCTTCTGCATTGTAGTATTTCTATGATTCTGTTTCTATGGGTCTGGATTAACCTTCGCCAGCTCTGATGAAGGGTCATCTTGACTCAAAACGTTGTGTCTACTCTCCCTCCACAGATGCTGTCAGATCTGCTGAGATTTTCTAGCATTTTCTGTTTTTGTGTCAGATCCAGCAACTGCAGTATTTTGTTTTCAGGTATATCATCAAGTTACCTAACTTGTACCTAATCTCACAGGCTTCAACTGCAATCTTCATCAAGTGATATTGCAACCTTGATGGAGCGCTTATCAATAATTTCACCAATCTCCACTGGCTTGTGATCAGTCTCCACCACAAATCTTTTGCCAATCAGAAAGGTAGAAAAATGCATGATTCCAAAAACTAAAGCTCATGTTTCCTGCGCAATGTGGATGTAGTTAGATTGCATTAAGGACAAAGATAGTTAAGAAAGTCCACCAACGCCTCTACTTTCTCAGAAGACTAAGGAAATTTGGCACGTCAAATGTGACTCTTACCAACTTTTACAGATCCACCACAGAAAGCATTCTTATTGATTGTATCACAGCTTGGTTTGGTTCCTGCTCTGCCCAAGACCACAAGAAACTACAAAAGGTCATGAATGTAGCCCAATTCATCACGCAAATCAGCCTCCCATCCATTGAGTCTGTCTACACTTCCCACTACCTCGGCAACAAACTATAAAAGGTCGTAAATGTAGCCCAATCCATCACACGAACAATCAATTGACTCTATCTCTACTTCCCGCTGCCTCGGCAAAGCAGCCATTATAGATAAGGATCCCACACACCCTGAATGTTCTTTCTTTCACTTTCTTCTTTCCGGAAAGAGATACAAAATTCTGAGGGCATGTTCCAACTGATTCAAGAGCTTCTGCCTTGCTGCTATCAGACTTTTGAATGGACTTGCCTTGCATTATGTTGATCTTTCTCTACACCCTAGCTATGACTGTAACACTACATTCTGCACTCTCTCCTTTCCTTCTCTATGAATGGTATGCTTTTTCTGTATGGTACGCAACAATACTTTTCAAGAATGCTAATAAGTGTGATAACAATCAATCAAATCAAATCAAATTAGCTTTTGTAGCATGCACGCTCCCAGACATCTATCGCCAGGCTAGTTGTGTCCCTCAGATTAAATTGCAATGCTTCTAATAATGATTGTTTCAGTGTTTCCTTTTTCAACAACTCATTTAGTGAGCATGACTTTTGAGCAAAATTGAGAATGCATGGAGACAGGAAATTAAAGAGACTTAAATGTCTTTGAAGATCATCCTTATCTTGAGCAGTTGACACGGCCTTAATAGCTTCTATTTTATTTGAGAGCATCAAAGTAAAGAGAATTGAAGAAACTGGTCTGCTTCATGTTGATGGCACATCTTAGACTGTTAAACACCACTTCTTCATTACATGCTGCTTATATAAGTAAGTGCAAATCATGGTCATATTCTTGTTTAGTTCTTCCCACAACGGCAATATTATCGGTGACACAGATGCACCCTGTAGTTTGATATGAACTTGAAAGAGATCCTGGCTAACAGATTACCCAAAAGGAAATTGGTGAAACTGAATGGGGTATGAAATGTAATAAGCGCTTGGAATTTATTCACCAGATATACTGACCACTGGCCATGCTTGGTCCAGCTTCGAGAAGAAGTCTGCATCGACCACTCTCAGATTTAACTCTGCCAATGTGGGCATTTTGCCCAGACAAGGTTTCAAAGCTGCATTTAGATGTTGTGAATCGAGGCAGTCTCTCAATGATCCATATTTGTTTCTGACATGTGTAATTGTGTTGCACCAATCTGTGTGCTCTTGTACTCTCCTAGTAATTCCAGCTTTCTCCATGTTGTCGAG
This sequence comes from Carcharhinus amblyrhynchos, assembly GCF_965287045.1. Lineage (NCBI taxonomy): Eukaryota > Metazoa > Chordata > Chondrichthyes > Carcharhiniformes > Carcharhinidae > Carcharhinus > Carcharhinus amblyrhynchos. Next base: position 17,750,782 of record NC_137324.1, read on the forward strand.
TTAGACCTCCAATTTGTCTTGTAAATGTTTGCCACATTTAGGTGGAGAATCAATTGATGGACTTGCATTCTCCTGCAGATGTAACGTTGCAGCTCCATTGAAACTGCCAATATTGCTGCAACTTTCTGAACATTTTGGTTTAGTTTAGTTTATTTATTAGTATCACAAGTAGGCTTACATTGACAGGGCAATGAAGTTACTGTGAAAATCCGCTAGCTGCCACATCCCGGTGCTTGTTCAGGTACACTGAGGGAAAATTTAGCATGGCCAATGCATCTAACCAGCACGTCTTTCAGACTATGGGAGGAAACTGGAGCACCCAGAGGAAACTTGTGCAGACATGGGGAGGACGTCCAGACTCCACACAGACAGTGACCCAAGCCGGGAATCGAACCTAGGTACCTCACTCTGTGAGGCAGCAGTGCCAACCACTGTGCCATCATGCTGGCCCATTTCAATGTTAAGTCATGAAATGAGGGACTAGTAGGTTCTGAACTTGATCTGGTGTATGTGATCTGATGGATTCCATATATTATCATTAATGTGAGATCGCAGCATGCCAGTAGACCTATGATTGTCAGGCCTTTGCTCTCCATGATGTAACCATCTGTGGCACCCAAGAGGATTGATCGCACTTGCACTCTAAGACTATAGATCCTGCATATAGAATTGGTGAATCATTGTACGCTGAGAGCTTCACAGCAGCAGGTTTTGCGATGATATTGCATGTCTCTGGATATTTATCCTTTAGAAGCTGGAGAGGTAGAATGTTGGCACTTGCACCTGTGTCAACCTTGGCTAATAACAAAGAGTTATAAACTTCCTTAGGGAAGGCTATTTAAATCTTTCAAATGGATCCTACTCTAACCAAAACCACAAGAAGCTGCAGAGGGTTGTGAATGTAGCCCAGTCCACCAAGCAAAACAGCCTCCCATCTATGACTCCATCTACACTTCCCGCTGCTGCAGAAAATCAGCCACTCCAAGGACTCCATGCACCCCAGACATTCTCTCTTCCACCTTCTTCCAATTGGAAAAAGATACAAAAGTCTGAGATCACATACTAACCAACTCAAGAACAACTTCTTCCCTGCTGCCATCAGACTTTTGAATGGCCCTTTTATTCATTAAGCTGATCTTTTTCTTCACCCTATCTGTAACTGCAACATCATTCTTTTTTTATTCATTCGAGGGACATGGGCACTGCTGGCTGGTCAACAATGGGCAATAGAGAGCAGTTGAGAGTGAACCACGTTGCTGTGGGTCTGGAGTCACATGTAAGCCAGACCGGATAAGGACAGCAGATTTCCCTCCCTAAAGGACTTCGGTGAATCGGATGGGTTTTTCCAACAACCAACAATGGTTTCATGGTCATCAGCAGAGTCTTAATTCTAGATTTTTTTTATTGAATTCAAATTCCACCGTCTGCCTTGGCTGGATTCGAACCCAGTCCTCAGAAAATTAACTGAGTTTCTGGATTAATAGTCTAGTGATAATACCTCTAGGCCATCACTGTCCTCATCACCATTCTATACCCTCTCCTTTCCTTCTCCCCTATGCACATTTTATTTAATATTAGCAAGTGTGAGGTGGTCCACTTTGGTAGGAATAATGGTAGGAAGGATTGGGGATGGATAGGATAGAGGTGGAGAGGCTCTTCCCGCTCAGAAAGGACAGTAGGACTAGGGGGCACAGCCTCAAGATAAAGGGGGGGCGGTTTAGAACGGAGTTGAGGAAGAACTTCTTCACTCAAAGGGTGGTGAATCTCTGGAATTCTCTGCCCGTTGACGTGGTGGAGGCTGCCTCGCTAAATATTTTTAAGACGCGGGTTGATGGGTTTTTGATAAGAGAGGGGATTAAGGGTTATGGGGAGAGGGCGGGAATGTGGAACTGAGCCATGACAGATCAGCCATGATCTTATTGAATGGCGGGGCAAGCTTGAAGGGCTAGATGGCCTACTCCTGCTCCTATTTCTTATGTTCTTATGTTCTTATTGTCACATTCATTAATGTTAGCCAAGTAGGCTAACATTAACACTCCAATGAAGTTACTATGAAAATCCGCTAGTCGCCACACTTTGGTGCCTCTTTGGTTACACTGAGGGAGAATTTAGCATGGCGAATGCTCTTAACAAGCATGTCCTTTGGACTGTGAGACGAAACCAGAGCACATGGAGGGAACCCAAGCAGACAGAGGGAGAACTCCGCACAGACAGTCACCCAAGGCCGGAATTGAACCAGGATCCTTGGCTCTGTGAGGCAGTAGTACTAACCACTTGTGCCACTGTGCTGCCCATGTACTCGATGTTTTGTCTGTATAGTGTGCAAGAAAAAATACTTTCCACTGTCTTCCAATACATGTGACAATAATATATAAAATCAAATCAAATCTTGGCTAATACTTGAGATGATGAGGTGGCATCTTCATTTTACATGAGATTGGTGATGTGAAATTTGTGTTCACTGATTTTGTCATGTCATTTACACCATTATCACTTTCTGCTTTGTCAGTCACCTAAAGTATCTGTTCCAGATGGGATGGCAATGATCTTTCTTATTACTTGAAGATACCAATTGTTTATGCCTGTTTGAACCAGTGCATGTCTCTTTGTAGCTGCATCAGCCTTTGCCCTGGTGAACTGTCACTCTTATTGGCCCTTCCTGTAGCAGTATTAATGAAAAGCTAGGCATTTTTTCGTGCATACAGACCTTCCACACGTCTTGCTAGGTTTGGATGTTCGACTGTAATGTATCAACAATTAGGGTTGTAGTTAGGCCCTGTAATCTTTGTCAACATGCAGAGATCACTTTGTACTTATCTCCATCCTTGAGTCGCTCTTCGATGCTATATGTTTTGGACTTGTCTAGCAGATCTTTCTGGATTTATTCCATGGAAGTGGATGTGATCACCAACTCAACAATTCTGTCTGTTTGTTCCCTGTTTGAAAACAGGTGCTGTTGCCTATCCTTACAATCAGTCCTCAACACTGCTGCCCCACAATGTTGCGTTCTCAGCCTTGTATACTCCTTATACAGCTATTCTCCTCCAATTCGATTTTCAAGTTGCTGATGACACCATCGTAGTGGGTCAGGTCTCAAACCATGACGAGACAGAGTACAGGAATGAGACAGAGAATCTGGTGAACTGGTGTGGCCATAATAATCTCTCCCTCAATGTCAACAAAACGAAGGAGATTGTCATCGACTTCAGGAAGCGTAAAGGACAATATGCCCCTGTCTACATCGCTCCACTCACTCTCCATTATCATTCTCCACTCACCTAACGAAGGCTCATAGTCCCAAAAGCTAGTAGCGTTTGCGACCAAATAAACCTGTTGGACTTTAACCCGGTGTTGTGAGACTTCTTCCTGTCTACATCAACAGGGATGAAGTAGAAAGGGTCGAGTGTTTCAAATTTTTAGGTGCCCAGATCACCAACAACCTGTCCTGGTCCCCCCATGCTGACACTATAGTTAAGAAAGCCCACCAACGCCTCTACTTTCTCAGAAGACTAAGGAAATTTGGCATGTCAGCTATGACTCTCACCAACTTTTACAGATGCACCATAGAAAGCATTCTTTCTGGTTGTATCACAGCTTGGTATGGCTCCTGCTCTGTCCAAGACCGCAAGGAACAACAAAAGGTCGTGAATGTAGCCCAATTCACCACGCAAACCAGCCTCCCATCCATTGATTCTGTCTACACTTCCCATCCTCTCGGCAAAGCAGCCAGCATTATTAAAGACCTCACGTACCCCAGACATTCTCTCTTCCTTTGGGAATAAGATACAAAAGTCTATGGTTACGTAGCAACCAACTCAATGACAGCTTCTTCCTTGCTGCTGTCAGACTTTTGAATGGACTTATCTTGCATTAACTTGATCTTTCTCTGCATCCTAGCTATGACTGTAACACTACATTCTGCACTCTCTTGTTTCCTTCTCTATGAACGGTATGTTTTGTCTGTATAGCACACAAGAAACAATACTTTTCACTGTATGTTAATACATGTGACAATATTTTTTTAAAATTTAAACCACAATATATATCCTTTCTTTGTATCTGCTAACAATGTGGTCTATGGATTCTGCAGACTCTTGTCAAAATGGCATGAAATCTAGTTGATGAATACCAATGTTTAAGTTTACTTATTATTTATTTTTATCAGTGTCACAAGTAGGTTTATATTAACACAGCAACAAAGTTACTGCAAAAATCACCTAGTCACCACATCTGGCACCTTTTCGACTACACGTAGAGAGAATTTAGCATGGTCAATGCGCCTAACCAGCACATTTTTCAGACAGTGGGAGGAAACTGGAGCACCCACACAAATACGGGGAGAACATGCAGACTCCACACAGACAGTGACCCAAGCCAAGAATTAAACCCAGGTCCCTGGCGCTGTGAGGCAGCAGTGCTAACCACTGCGCCACCGTGCCGTTAATCCTGCTATATTCAGCCTGACTGCACTGAGATTGGAGTGCCATGTTTAAAGGTTGCCTCAATCAGACAAAAAAATAACCTCCCCCCACTCTCACCCCATCACGGGAATCTCAGATGCTCCCATCCACTGCCCTGCCTCGCTGTTCTCCCTCTTGACTCATTTGGGGTCTTTAGTTCACTGTCATTTGGTTCCCCCCCTCCCACCAACTGGGTCTTTTTCCTCGCTCATCCCTCTGGTGTCTTACATTGCATTACATCCGAGGACATTCTCTGCCCTCATCCATTATTTTAGTTTCTTTCGTTACCCTCCTACTGGGGGTCTTCTGTTGCCTCTCTTTGAGGACTTAATCACTTTTTTTGAGGTCATCATTGCCTCTTCCCTGGGATCATTGTTGTCTCCTCTTTGAGGTGTTTGCAGTCTCCTCTTTGACATGTTTGCAGTCTCCTCTTTGAGGTCTTCATTGCCTATAGACCTTTTCTGAGACTTGCCCTCTATCTGGAGATCCCTTCCAAATTTCCTGTCCATTGCCACTTATTCCTTCTTGTGGTCGCCTCTTCAAATATGTTGCCGCTTTAAGAGCACTAACTGCTTTTTCACTTCAAGCTGTCATTGAAGAGTTTGGCTTTCTCTGCTGTCAGTATCCTGCGCTCTCAGGGATTTACTGGGCTCATGCGCAATGTGCCCTTTGTTTAAAAACTTTAGAAAACTTCTTCAAACTTCTGAGGTAACGGTATTGTTTCTCTGAGGGATTCCTGGAGGTTGTTTGTTTCTTTTTAACTTTGGGACCAGAGGATTCACTGCTGTTCTCATCACGCTGTTACTTCTCTTTAGCTTAAAACGGCAGCTCAGCTTCCGAGTGCCAGCTGCTTTCCCTTAAGGCTTTTGAATTTTATTTTAAAAACTGTAGCAATTCTTGCTGCTTGGTTTGCCTGGTTACCGTCTCTTCAACTCCCCAGTTCTGTTTCCTGAGTAAAATTTGAATGTCCTGTTTTGGGAGGCTTGATGAACTTGTGATCCAATTGGGATCATCGAAAGAGGCCAGTTAGCCCATCGAGCCTGCACTAACAACAGCCCATTCAGGCCTTATCCTCATAACCCCACACACTTGCTCATCTCCCTGAAACTAAGGGTCCATTTAGCGTAGCCAATCAACCTAACCTGCACATCTTTGGACTGCGGGAGGAAACCAGAGCACCCAGAGGAAACCCACACAGACACGGGGAGAACATGCAAACTCCACACAGACAGTGACCCAAGGCTGGAATCGAACCCGCGTCCCTGGCACTGTGAGGCAGTGCTAACCACTGTAGTTTAATTTTATCAATGTTAGAGTAGCAGATTACGTACCCCAAGCTCCATTATGAAGCCAGACAAGACTCCAACAATGTCCTATTTTGGCCTCATGGGCAAAGTTTTGAAGCCATTGACCAGACTCTGGGGGAGAATGATGATGACTTGCACTGAGGACAGGGTGATGCTCCTCTCAACCTTTTTTTTCATTCAATCGTGAGACGTGGGTGTCGCTGGCTGGCCAGCATTTATCGTTCCTCCCTAGTTACCCTCGAGAAGGTGATGGTGAGCTGCCTCCTTGAATCGCTGCAGTCCATGTGCTGTGGGTTAACCCACAATGCTGTTAGGGAGGGAATTCCAGGATCTTGACCCACTGTGAAGGAGTGGCGATATATTTCCAAGCCAGCATGGTGAGTGGTTTGGAGGGGAACTTGCAGGTGGTGGTGTTCCCATGTATCTGCTGCCCTTGTCCTTCTAGATGGAAGTGGTCCATTGGAAGGTGCTGTCGAAGGATTTTTGGTGAATTGTTGCAGAGCATCTTGTAAATATTACACACTGCTGCGACTGGACTGTGGTGGTGGAGAGAGTGGATGTTTGTCGACATAGTGCCAATCAAGTGGCTGCTTTGTCCTGGATAGTGTCAAGCTTCTTGAGTGTTGTTGGAACTGCACCCACGTAGGCAAGTGGAGAGTTTTCTATCAGTTGTGCTTTGTAGATGGTGAATAGGCTTTTGGAGGTGAGTTACTCGCCATAGTATTTCTAGCCCCTGACCTTGTATCCACTGTGTTTAAATGGTGAGTCTTGTTGAGTTTCTGGATAACCCCAAAGATGTTGTCCTCTCACCTTCAGCAATATATCTGACTCCTGCCTGGCAGAGAGCTTTAGCATGTTCTGCCATCGAGTTGCCTTATCAAAGGGCTGAGAAACGCGAGATGTCCAGCATCAGTCACATCGGCACCCACCCATATCAGGGGTCCTGGTGTTCACATCCAGCTTGTAGCTGAGGTGGGCCACTTGGCAACACTTCACCAGTCCTTGGCCTCACTAGAGATCACTGTTAGATTTGAGAGGGGTGCGGTTTCACAGAATCATAGAATCCCTACAGTGCAGAAGGAGGCCATTCTGTCCATCGAGCCTGCATTGACAACAATCTCACCCCTAATCCCGTGCATTTACCTTGATAATCCCCCTGACACGAAGGGTCAATTTAGTATGGCCAATCAACATAACTCGCACATCATTGGAGTGGGGGAGGAAATCGGAGCACCCGAAGGGAACCCATGCAGTCACGAGGAGAACGTGCAGACTCCACACAGAGAGTCAACCGAGTCGAAATTGAGCCCAGTTCCCTGGCGCTGTGATGCAGCAATGCTAACCACTGTGCCATCGTATTTTAATGGAGGATAGGGAGGAGGGGTGGTGAGATGGTTCACCTTCCATGGTTGGAGTTTGGGTGACCAGCTGCTGGAGGGGTTTACTGTGTCATGGTATGAGAGAGACAAAGCGTTGCTATTCTCACGGCACAGAGGGATAAGACTCTGGGTGAGCACAATGGTCCCCCCAGTTTGGTGGTTTGGACAGACAGGGTGGGGGCTCTGTAGGTGATTGAAGTGAAATTTAATGCAAAATATTCAAACCAAAATGATGACCTATCTGTACTGGTACCTATATACACCTATTCCCACTAGTGATGATGGTTTCTTAAATTCCCTGATCCTCCCACTACGTCTAGGTGTATCCCCAGGATCCACAGTTGAGGTTGAGATGGCCTGCATACTTCCACACCCTTCTGAGGTGACTACATAGCTGGGAGTGCTTCGTCGATGAAGCTGGCAGGCTGGGAAGTCTTTGGTTAGTGAAACAGAAGAGTCCCAGCCACAACCAGGTGAGAGGTTGCTATTCACAGCGCTTGTTCTCGAAGCCTGCTTTCAAGCGCTTGATAGGCAATTGCCAACTCCTTGAAGCTTAGTTTACCTGTCTCACAGTTCACTCACCTTAAGCTGCACTTTCCTGTTGCCAGCCTTCATCACGGCATGGGAGCAGTTCTACCTTTGTGCGTCGGATGAGGGGAGTGAGGAGCAGCAGTAGCAGCACTAGCTCTCCTATCCTCAGCTACAGGTATCTTCACAGGGGAGATGTGGTGAAGACAGAGGTCCACCTGGAAGGCAGCGAGATTCCCACCGTAGTGTTGACAGGTAGAGAATCAGCTTCCTCCACATGCCTGAGCACAGGTACCTCAGGAGACAGGTCATTGCTGACAGTGACAACCTCGAGGCACCAGAGTTGCTCAGCGGGCCAAGTGGGAATGCCAGGTGGGTGGCACAGTGGTTAGCACTGCTGCCTCATAATGCCAGGGACCCAGGTTCGACTCCTGGCTTGGGTCACTGTCTTTGTAGAGTTTGCATATTCTCCCCACGTCTGTGTGGGTTTCCTCTGGGTGCTCCGGTTTCCTCCTATCTTCCAAAGATGTGCTGGTTAAGCGGATTGGCCATGCTGACCCTTAGTGTCCCGGGATGCATACGTTAGAGGAATTAGCAAAGTAAATGTGTGGAGTTTCAGGGATTAGGCCTGGGTCAGTGCAGACACGATGGACTGAATGGCCTCCTTCTGCACTATAGGGATTCTATGATTTTCTATGATCCTATGATGGAGTCTTAGAAAACCAAGGAAAGCTGCAATGATTTTTTTGACAAGTAGATGAATAGGGTGGGAATAGAGGGATATGGTCTCCCGAAGGGTATGGGGTTTTAGTTAAGTTGGGCAGTATGGTCGGTGCAGGCTTGGGGGGCCTGAGGGCTTCTTCCTGTGCTGTAATTTTGATACGGTGGCTAGCGCTGCTGCCTCACAGCACTGGGGATCCGGGTTCGATCCCCGGCTTGGGTCACTGTCTGTGTGGAGTTTGCATGTTCTCCCCATGTCTGGGTGAGATTGCTCCGGTTTCCTCCCACAGTTTGAAAGAGGTGCTGGTTAGGTCCATTGATACGAACAGGTGCCGGAGTGTGGCAACTAGGAGAATTTCACAGTAACTTCATTGCAGTGTTAATGTAAGGCACATTTGTAACTAATAAATAAACTTAACTTAATCTCAAAGCATTTGGCTCCAGTTATCACTCTACTCGAAATTTGCATTTGTCAAACATCCAAGTATTTCAGTTGGAATCATGTTCATCTGAGGAAGGATGTTCTTGCTATAGAGGGAGTGCAGTGAAGGTTTACCAGGCTCATTCCTATGATGGCAGGACCGATGTTTGAGGAAAGACTAAATCAGTTAGGATTATATACACTGCAGTTTAGAAGAATGAGGGGGAAAATCTCATAATTACCAATAAAATTGTAACAGGATTAGACAAGGTAGATTCAGGAAGGATGCTCCTGGTTGGGGGTGGGGGGTGGTGATGTCCAGAACGAAGGGTCACAGTCGAAGGAAAACAGTAAATCGTTTGGAACTGAGGTGAGGAGAAATTCCTTCACCCATACAGTGGTGAGCCTGTGGAATTTGCTCCCACAGAAAATAGATAAGTACACGGGACTTAATAGAATTGAGTGTTATAGGTAAGCCCAGTAGGTAGGGATATCATGGGTGCAACTTGTGGGCCGAAGGGCCTGTTTGTGCTGTAGCTTTTCTATGTTCTATGTTCTATTATAATCAATTCCATATTTTCAGGCAAACTGGTCTACAGTTGCCTGATCTCTCCCTCCTTTCCTTTTTTTGGTGTTGTGAGACTTCTTATTGTGCCCACCACAGTCTAATGCCGGCACCTCTTCATCATCCCTTGTTTTAATAGTGGGGTTACATTTGCTACGTTCCAATCTGCCGGCACCATTGCAGTATCTATAGAATTTAGGAGATGATCACCAATGCACTCACTATCGCTAGGGCCACCTCTTTCAACATTCTAGGATGTAGATCATAAGATCCAGGGGATTTACCAACTTTCAGTCCCATTACTTTTTGCAGTGCTACTTTTTACTCACAGAAAATGCCAGGAGATCTGAGAAGATCTGACAGCATCTGTGGAGAGAGAACAGAGTTTGGATGACCCTTTGTCAGAGGTGTGAGGGTGAGGAGGGGGTGAGGAGGGGTGGTGGGGGGGGGTGGAGCTGTAATTGGTAGGAATTGCTTAGATAAAAAGACAAAGGGAATGTAAATGGTGATGATAGAGGCTGAGAATGGTATGAAGAGCGTCCATTTAGAGATTGGAATGTGTAAACGGTGCAGACTATAGGAATGCAGTAGTTAGCCCTTGTGGGATGGGGTTTTATTCTACTTTGTTTAATAATGCTGATATTTTTCAGTTCCTCATTTTTGCTTGTCACCCTTTGCCTGGATGAGGTTCAAGAATTCAACAGATGATTGAGGAACAGTTTCATGACACTATTTTAGAATACTTCAGTTTGTAGAGATTTTAAGTTATCACGCTATTGTATGAACAATATAACTTTGATGATGTAACAAAAACACTTAGCCTTAGCGTGGCTCATATCAGCAGCAGAATGATACACTAGTCATTTTGTGGTCATGCTTTCCTGTCATTGTAAAACAACTTTGTGTACGTCGAAGGGTGAAGACCCAGGAGTTTGAGTAGAATCCACTCTAAATGTGGCCAAGCAACACTCAACATGACTGTGATATATGTTAGGAGACGCCCCTTCAAGAGAACAGGTTGGGTGGCTCGGGACTCACCCTAGGTGGAACTCGCCAAGCCAGTCTTGTGCTGACTGTGCTAGAGATAAGACATGTTACTAAACTGTTCCATTGGTTTATTCTCACTGACCTTGTGGTCTTTCATTAATCCATATCATACCATCATATGAGATGGCTTGGGATGGCACAGTGGTTAGCACTGCTGCCTCACAGCGCTAGGAACCTGGGTTTGATTCCCGGCTTGGGTCATTGTCTGTGCAGAGTTTGCACATTCTCCCTGTGTCTGAGTGGGTTTCCTCCAGGTGCTCTGGTTTCCTCCCACAATCGGAAAGATGTGCTGATTAGGTGCATTGAACATAAGAACATAAGAAATAGGAGCAGGAGTAGGCCATCTAGCCCTTCAAGCTGCCTCGCCATTCAATAAGATCATGGCTGATCTGTCATGGCTCAGTTCCACATTCCCGCCCTCTCCCCATAACCCTTAATCCCCTTGCTTATCAAAAACCCATCAACCCGCGTCTTAAAAATATTTAGCGAGGTAGCCTCCACCACGTCAACGGGCAGAGAATTCCAGAGATTCACCACCCTTTGAGTGAAGAAGTTCCTTCTCAACTCCGTTCTAAACTGCCCCCCCTTTATCTTGAGGCTGTGCCCCCTAGTCCTACTGTCCTTTCTGAGCGGGAAGAGTCTCTCCACCTCTATCCTATCCATCCCATCCATCATCTTATATGTCTCAATGAGATCTCTCCTCATTCTTCTAAACTCTAACGAGTACAAGCCTAGTTTATTCAGCCTCTCCTCATAGCTCAACCCCCTCAACTCTGGTATCAGCCTAGTAAACCTCCTCTGCACTCCCTCCAATGCCAAAATATCCTTGCGTAAGTGCGGCGACCAAAACTGCACACAGTACTCCAGCTGCAGCCTCACCAATGCCCTATACAGCTGCAGCAAGACCTCCCTACTTTTATATTCAATCCCCCTTGCGATGAAGGCCAGCATCCCATTCGCCTTCCTGACCACCTGCTGCACCTGCAAGCTGGGTTTTTGCGACTCATGCACAAGGACCCCGAGGTCCCTCTGCACTGTCGCCTGCTGCAGTTTTTCGCCATGCTAAATTGGCCATGCTAAATTCTCCCTCAGTGTACCCAAACAGGTGCTGGAGTGTGATGACTAGGGGATTTTTCACAGTAACTTCATTGCACTGTTAACGTGAGCCTACTTGTGACTAATAAATAAACTTGATCAGATATAACAATACTTCCATCATATATAACAATACAACAATAACAATACTTTTCACTGTATGCTAATACATGTGACAATAATAAATCAAATCAAATTCTAAAAATTTTAAAGCAAACCGGCAAACATTTCCTAACATGTGCTCCTGATAGCTGAGACTTCCCATCTAAGAGCATTATGTTCAAGAGTGAATAACTGTGTCTGTAAATTTTCCAAAATAAATTTTCCAGTCGTCAGGGAATTTTGAGACTTCTGTGACGAGTATCTGTGAAGAATCTGATCACAAGGGAGGCTGTAGTTAAATGGTAGAGTTTTTTTTTGTGTCACAGATTTAAACCTATTTTAACACATTTACAACTGAACAGACTCCTAATTGTCCCCCGTTGGGAATCTCGCCAAGTTACAGAACAAAACTTTGACAGTTACGGCCCAATTTACAAATTGTTCAAACAGAAGTAGAGACAAGAAGAAAAAGTAGTCACAGAGTATTTTGTTTTGGAGAAATCATAGTAACAGCTGACAACAATCTCACTTTGCAATAGCCTAGTGGTATTCATAGAATCCCTACAGTGCAGAAGGAGACCATTCGGCCCATTGGATCTGCACCGACCACAATCCCACCCAGGCCCTATCCCCGTAACCTCACATATTTACCCTGCTAATCCCACTGACACTAGGGTCAGTTTAGCATGGCCAATCCACCTAACCAGCACATCTTTGGAATGTGCAAGGAAACCGGAGCACCCAGAGGAAATCCACACAGACACGGGGAGAATGTGCAAACTCCACATAAAAAGTCACCTAAAACTGGAATTGAACCCAGCTCCTTGGCTGTGTGGGGTGGCAGTGCTAACCATTATGCCACCATGTCGCCCCATATTATTAGTATTATCACCAGACTATTAATCCAGAAAATCGGCTAATGTTCTGGGAACCTGGATTCCAATCCCGCCATGGCACGTGGTAGCATTTGAATTCAATAAAAAGTATCTACTGATGACCATGAAACCATTGACGATTGTCGGAAAATCTGATCTGGTTCTCTAATGTCTTTTAGGGAAGGAAATCTGCCGTCCTTACCTGGTCTGGCCGACATGCCTCTCACTATAATTTGCAGGTCTACATGAGGCTTCCTCTATTAGTGGCATTACATTGATAATAATTAGCTGGAATTGTCTCAGCGAGTGCATATGGATTTTACTTTAAGGTTGGTGTGAAGGTAGATCTTTTGAATGAAGATTCAAGTGGATCCAGAATTACGAAGCTCTGTCCATGGAGGCCAATATTGATCCCTAAAACAGCATCAATAGAAAAGGTCATCGGGGTTATTATCTCATTGCCATTTATGGGATCTTGCTGTCCAAATATCAGTTGCCGCATTTCCTAGAATACAGCAATTGGCTGTACTCCAAAAGTGCTTCATTGTCTGTTAGGAGGTCTTGAGGGCATGGAAGGCGTTATATAAGTATGAGTCTTCTTTCTTTCTTAGTCACATACCTAGGATGCTTTAGTTTTGCTACAGATTCTTTTTTTTTATTCATTCCTGGGGCGGCATTTATTGCCCATGCCTCGTTGCCCTTGGAGGGGCTGTGGCTCTGGAGTCGCATATAGGCCAGACCAGGTAAGGACGGCAGATTTCCTTCCCTAAAGGACATTAATGAACCAGGTGGGTTTTCCCAGCAAGTGACAATGGTTTCATGGTCATCAGTAGATTCCACAGATATTTTTTGTTGAATTCAAATTCCATCATCTGCCGTGGTGGGGTTTGAATCTGGGTTCCTAGAACATTAGCTGGGTTTCTGGATTAATAATCTAGTGGTAATATGACTAAGCTATTGCCATAGCATGGCCAAATAATTAAGCACGCCAACAGGAATTGCAGCTTATCAAACTAAGCCAAGGTCCCAGGTACAATTCAAATTGCCCTGCTATAGGAAGGATGTTATTAACCTGGAAAAGGTGCAAAAAAGATTTATAAGGATGTTACCGAGACTGGAAGGTTTGAATTATAAAGACAGGCTGGATAGGCTGGGACTTCTTCCCTGGAGTGTAGGAGAATGAGGGGTGACCAAACAGAGGTTTATAAAATCATGAGGGGCATAGCCAAGGTCTTCTCCCCAGGGTAGGGGAGTCCAAAACCAGAGGGCGTAGAATCATAGAATCTCTGCAGTACAGAAGGAGGCCATTTGGCCCATTAAGTCTGCATCGACCACAATCCCACCCAGGCCCTATTCCTGTAATCCTATACATTTCCGCTGCTAATCCCCCTGACACTAGGGCCAATTTAGCATGGCCAATTATATATTCATATAATCATAGCCGTATACCTTTAGACTGTGGGAGAAAATCAGAGCATCCAGAGAAAATGCACGCAGACACAGGGAGAAAGTGCAAACTCCATGCAGACAGTGATCCAAGCTGGCAATCGAATCTGGGTCCCTGGTGCTGTGAAGCTGCAGTGCCAACCACTGTGCCACCATACCGCTGTAGCAGCACAGGGCAGCACGGTAGCACAGTGGTTAGCACTGCTGCTTCATAGCTCCAGGGTCCTGGGTTCGATGCCCGGCTCGGGTCACAGTCTGTGTGGAGTTTGCACATTCTCCTCGTGTCTGCATGGGTTTCCACCAGGTGCTCCAGTTTCCTCCCACAGTCCAAAGATGTGCGGGTTAGGTTGATTGGCTGTGCTAAGAAATTGCCCCTTGGTATCCAGGGATGAGTAGATTAATGGGTATAATAGGTAGAGATATGGGGGTAGGGCCTGGGTGGGATTGTGTTCGGTGCAGACTCGATGGGCCGAAGGGCCTCTTTCTGCACTGTAGGGTTCTATGATCTAGCTGTGGGTTAAGATGAGGAGGGAAAAATTTAAAAGAGACTCGAGGGGCAACTTTTTCACACAGGGGTGGTATGTATTTGGAATGAGCTGCCAGAGGAGGTGGGAGAGATGGATACAATTACAACAGTTAAAAGACATTTGGACAGGTACAGATAGGAAGGGTTTAAAGGGATATGGGACAAAGGCAGGCAAATGGCCTGTTTAGGAAACCTGACTGGCATGGATGAGTTGGGCTGAAGAGCCTGTGTCTGTACTGTATATCTCTCTGACTCGAGGTCTTACAGTTACCTGGACTTTGATAGGGCTATCTCTGGTGAGACTCAACATCCTAAAAGCCTTCAGGGTTTTTTGTGAGGCAAGTTTTAACTGGGGACTTCACAGGGGAATGCCCAGTTATTTCTATTTTTTCCTAGACGGTGGTAATGCCATCGACAACCATAGTTGAGGTAAATGTTTCGGATTCTGCTGGAATCGTAGAAAGGAAAATTTGACCGTCCATTTAAAGGTTTGTTGTCCTTGGGATGAGAATTTCCTGTTCCGGGAGTAAGAATTTCCAGTCCCGGGATGGGGTGTGACGGAAAATCCTACCCCTCCGTGTCAATACGAGCTGGAGCATGTTGGGGGGGCTTGCAGTATGATGGTCTGTGGAGTTCAAGAATTCAGCTTCAGGCCGAGATTGTCACTAGAAAGTTCCTAGTCTTAGCCATGCCTCTCCACAGAGGGCAAGACGCCATGACATTATCCTGGGAGCAGGGAAAGTTCAGAGGAGATTTACTGGACCTGTACATAATCATGTGGGGTTTTAATAGAGTGGGCAGGGACAGACTGTTTCCATTGGCAGGGCAATCGATAGGAGAAGGATGCCTGTGTGTGAAATAATTGGCAAAATGGGAGCCTGAGGAGAAATTTATTTGCACAGCGAGTTGTTTTGCTGTGGAATGCACTGCCTGAATGGGTGGCGGGAGCAAATTCAATTACAACTTTCAAAAGGGTTTTGGATTTATACTTCAAAAGGGGAGAAAAGCCAGGCAGATCTGTAAGGAAAAAGCAGAGCAGAGCAGTCAAACTAATTGGATCACTGGTTCAGAGGGTCAGCGCTGGAATGATGGACTTTTGCCGTCTCCTTTCAGCCTGTCAGATTGGATTTTCAAAGCGGGACGGGGAACCTGAGCCACGGGTAAGTTCCGGGTGATGACCGCACGCCTCAGCTGTGTCCTTCTCTCGTGTGACATTATTTTTGAATACAAACGCTGCTACTTTGCAACAGGAGAGCTTGGTGTCTAATTAGTGGCGGTGAGCCTCTCCAAGGAGTGGTGAGTCTGTAGTTGCCTTGTTACTGGGGCCAAACAATCTGTCAGATGGTCAGCAGTGATAAGTCAAGGGAAAGCAGTCAGGTAGCAAAATGAAGGTCCTGTACACAACAGGGGAGACAATGGCCTTGTGGTATTATCACCAGATTATTAATCTAGAAATGCCTGGTTCGAATCCCACCAAGGCAGATGGTAGAATTTAAATTCAAAATTAAAAAATATCTGCAACAGATAACCATGAAACATAGAACATTACAGCACAGTACAGGCCCTTTGGCCCTCGATGTTGCGCCGACCAGTGGAACCAATCTAATGACCCTCTAACCTAAACTATTCCAATGTTATCCATATGCCTATTCACTGACCATTTGAACACTCTTAAAGTTGGCGAGTCCACAACTGCTGCAGGCAGGGCATTCCACGACCTTACTACCCTCTGAGTAAAGAACCTACCTCTGACATCCGTCCTATAATTACCACCCCTTGATTTAAAGCTATGTCCCCTCATGTTAGCCATCACCATCTGAGGAAAAAGGCTCTCACTATCCACCCTATCTAACCCTCTGATCATCTTGTATGCATTGTTAATTGTTGGAAAAGCCCATCTGGTTTGCAAATAAACTTATAAAATTCTACCAGAGTTAGACAAATTAGATTTGGAAAGATTGTTCCTGATGTTGGGATGCCCACATCTAGGGGTCAGAGTTTGAGGCTAAGGGGTTTCAGAACTGAGGCGAGGAGAAATTTCTTCAGCCAGAGAGTGGTAAATGTGTGGAATTCACTGCCACAGGATGTAGTTGAGACTACATTGTGTGATTTCAAGAAGAAATTGGATATAGCTTTTGGGGCTGGAAGGGATCAAGGAATATGGGGGAAAGGTGGGATTAGGATGTGATGATCGGTCATGATCATAATGAATGTCGGCTTGAAGGGCCATATGGTTCTTGTTTCTATGTTAATGTCTTTTAGGGAAGGAAATCTGCTGTCCGTATCTGGTCTGGCCTACATGTGATTCCAACTGTGGTTGACTTTCAACTGCCCTCTGAAATGGCCTTGCAAGCCACTCAGTTTCAAGGACACCAAGGGATGGCCAGCCAGCGACACCCATGGTGCAAGAATGAGTATAAAATAATCCTCCATGGCCCATGAGAATTTGACTCTCACATCTCCCTGCACTGATCCTGACAACGGTGCACTAACATTCACAAGGATGTTCTGGTTTGCTGGAATCCCTTTTCAAAAGGAGCTGCACTGACCTCCCCGAACCATTGACAAGTTCCTCTGAAGGATCTTAACGAACCATTAATTAGCAGTGAGCGGGTCTTACTTTCCTTTCTCCTCCTGCCAGCCCTTTGAAAATTTTAAACATCATAGGTGTTAGCATCCAGAATCATAGTTAGAGAGCGGTACAATGCAGAAAGTGATCATTGAATCTGCATCAATAATATCTACAACTAATGGTGCGGCAATCCTATTTTCCAGCACTTGTCCCATATCATTGCATGTTATAATGCTTCAAGTGCCCATCCAAATATTTCTTAAAGGTTGTAAGGTTTCCAGCCTCCGTTACCTTCCCAGGCAGGGCAGTCCAGATTCCCACCATTCTTTGAGTGAAAATACTTTTTCTCACAGCCCCTCTGAGTCTCCTGCCCCTGAAACTATGTCTCCTTGTGATTGACCCCCCAACCAAGGGGAACAGCTGCTCTCTACTCACCCTGTTCATACCCCTCATAATCTTATACACCTTAATAATGTCCCTCTTTAGTTTTCCTTGCTCCAAAGAAAACAGTTCAAGCCGATCTAGTCTCTGCTTACAGCTCTAATAGCTCCACACACACCATCACCCAAGACCAGAATTGAACCTGGGTCCCTGCACTGCGAAGCAGCAATGCTAACCACTGTGCCACTGTACCACCCATCACAGTGTACGGCTCCAAATAATCTCCCTGCCCTTATACTCTATGCCACGACTGAAAAAGGCAACTGTCCTATATGCCTTCTTGACTACCCTATTCACCCAGGCAACATCCCGAGCATCCCCTCTATACACTCTCTTGTGCAATCACACCCTCCCAAAAGAGGACTGCGCGGTTGCACAGTGGTTAGCACTGCTGCCTCCCAGCACCAGGGATCCGGGTTCAATTCTGGCCTCGGGTGAATGTCTGCGTGGAGTTTGCACTTTCTCCCCGTGTCTGCATGAGTTTCCTCCGGGTGCTCCGGTTTACTCCCACAGTTGAAGATGTGCAGGTTAGGTTGATTGGCTATGCTAAATTGACCCTAATGTTAAAGGATTAGCAGGATAAATATGTGGGGTTACAGGAATAGGGCCTGGGTAGGATTGTGGTCAGTGCAGACTCGATGGGCTGAATGGCCTCCTTCTGCACTGAGGGATTATATGAATTCTATTCTTATAGTGAGGTAACCAGAACTGCACATCTCATAGAATCCCTACAATGCAGAAGAAGTGGCGAAAAACTGCAGCAGGCGACGGTGCAGAGGGACCTCGGGGTCCTTGTGCATGAGTCGCAAAAACCCAGCTTGCAGTTGCAGCAGGTGGTCAGGAAGGCGAATGGGATGCTGGCCTTCATAGCGAGGGGGATTGAATATAAAAGTAGGGAGGTCTTGCTGCGGCTGTATAGGGCATTGGTGAGGCCGCAGCTGGAGTACTGTGTGCAGTTTTGGGCGCCGTACTTACGCAAGGATATTTTGGCCTTGGAGGGAGTGCAGAGGAGGTTTACTAGGCTGATGCCAGAGTTGAGGGGGTTGAGCTATGAGGAGAGGCTGAATAAACGAGGCTTGTACTCATTAGAGTTTAGAAGAATGAGGGGAGATCTCATTGAGACATATAAGATGATGAATGGGATGGATAGGATAGAGGTGGAGAGACTCTTCCCGCTCAGAAAGGATAATGGGACTAGGGGGCACAGCCTCAAGATAAAGGGGGGGTGGTTTAGAACGGAGTTGAGGAGGAACTTCTTCACTCAAAGGGTGGTGAATCTCTGGAATTCTCTGCCCGTTGAAGTGGTGGAGGCTGCCTCGCTAAATATTTTTAAGACGCGGGTTGATGGGTTTTTGATAAGAGAGGGGATTAAGGGTTATGGGGAGAGGGCGGGAATGTGGAACTGAGCCACGACAGATCAGCCATGATCTTACTGAATGGCGGGGCAGGCTCGAAGGGCTAGATGGCCTACTCCTGCTCCTATTTCTTATGTTCTTATGTTCTTAAGGTCATTTGGCCCATCGAGCCTGCACCAACAATGATCCCTGTTAGTCTTCCTGACACTAAGGCACAATTTACCATGGCAAATCAGCATAACCCACATAACTTTGATTGTGGGAGGAAACCAGAGCACCCGAAGGAAACCCATGCAGACACGAGGAGAATATGCAAACTTCACACACACCATCATCCAAGGCCGGATTATGGGTCCTTGGCTCTGTGAGGCAGCAATGCTAACCACTGTGCCACCATGCCATCTATCGCATTGTATGGCTCCAAACAATCTCTGCTCTTGTAATCTATGTCACAACAGATAAAAGCAAGTGTCCTATATGCCTTCTTGACTACCGTTTATATAGATGATCTGGAGGAGGGGGATGAGTGTAGGGTAATGAAATTTGGTGATGACACGAAGATGAGTGGAAAAGCAAATTGCGTGGAGGGTGTAGAAAGTCTGCAGAGGGATCTGGATAGGCTGAGCGAGTGGGCAAGGACCTGGCAGATGGAGTACAATGTTAGCAAGTGTGAGGTTATCCACTTTGGCAGAAATAATAGTAGGAGGGATTATTATTTATAAGGCGAAAAGCTGCAACATGTTACGGTGCAGAGGGACCTGGGGGCCCTTGTGCATGATTTGCAAAAACCCAGTCTGCAGGTGCAGCAGGTGATCAAGAAGGTGAATGGGATGCTGGCCTTTATAGTGACGGGTTAGAATATAAAAGCAGGGAGGTCTTGCTGCAACTGTTCAGGGTACTGGTGAGGCCTCAGCTGGAGTACTGTGGGCAGTTTTGGTCGCCGCACTTGCGGAAGGATATATTGGCCTTGGAGGGAGTGCAGAGGAGGTTCACTAGGCTGATACCGGAGATGAGGGCGTTGGACTATGAAGAGAGATTAAATAGACTGGGTCTGTACTCGTTGTAGTTTAGAAGGATGAGGGGGAATCTTATAGAGACGTATAAGATAATGAAAGGGATGGATAGAGTAGAGGTAGAGAGATTCTTCCTGCTTAGAAAGGATAGCAGGACTAGAGGGCACAACCTCAAGATAAGGGGGGGAGCAGTTTAGATCAGAGTTGAGGAGGAATTTCTTCACTCAAAGGGTGGTGAATCTCTGGAATTCTCTGCCCGTTGAAGTGGTGGAGGCTACCTCGCTGAATATATTTAAGTCACGGTTAGATAGGTTTTTGACAGACAAGGGAATTAAGGGTTATGGGGAGAAAGCGGAAAAGTGGAACTGATCCACTTTAGATCAGCCATGATCTCATTGAATGGCGGGGCAGGCTCAAAGGACTAGATGGCCTACTCCTGCTCCTATTTCTTATGTTCTTATGTTACCCTATTCACCTGCTCTATTCAGGGATTTATGAGTAAGTACCCCAAGACCCATCTGACCCTCTGAGATTCCTAGTGTCCTACCATTCATTAAATACTCCTTTGTCCTGTTAACTCTTCCAATGTGCGTCACCTTGCATTTATTAGGGTTAGATACTATGTGCCACTGCTCTGCTCATCAGACCAATCTGTCTGCATTTTCCTGTAACCTATGACCTTCCTCTTCACTGTTAACGATCCTATCAATGGGAAGTGACCTCCAGCGCTGTAATTTTTCAAATCCAGCCCGCAAGACCCCTCCAGCATTTCAAAACTCTGCCCTTTGAGTGGACACAAGACAAAGTGAATGGCCATTCTGCAAAATGCAGAGCACGTCTTCAAGTCTCAGGTCTCAGTTCGGAGCTGGCCGTTATTGATAGTGAAAGCATTGATAGTGAAAGCTGGAGCGAGGAACAGCACCATGAGAAGTAAAACTAACACATGAGAAGGTCTGTGACCTTGAAATTATACAATGCAAACGAGAAGTAGCATTCAAATGAAGGAAATTCCTTCATCCGTTATTTTAACAAAAGCAATAACACATTTAGTTCCATTTGTACGCTAATATTTATATTAATTTCAAGGTCTGCATGTATAGGCATCGAAGGGGCCATCCATTTCATGCTACTCTGGAGCTTGTAATTGCTTTTAGCACTGGCTGCGACGCAAATTATGTGTGAATAAAATTTAGACCCCGTGACCACAATGTCTCCTCACCACTCACAGCTCGAGGGAACATTCCTGAAAGTAAAACTCCCCCGATTGAAAGAAAGTTCTGTTCTGCTGTTAAGAAGTTAACAAGAACGAGAGGGCACAGCCTCAAAATACGGGGGAGTCAATTTAGGACAGAGTTGAGGAGGAACTTCTTCTCCCGGAGGGTAGTGAATCTTTGGAATTCTCTGCCCATTGAAGCAGTGGAGGCTACCTCGTTAAATGTGTTTAAGTCACAGGTAGATAGATTTCTGACCAAAAAGGGAATTAAGGGTTATGGGGAGCAGGCGGGTAAGTGGAACTGAACCACTATCAGATCAGCCGTGATCTTATTGAATGGCAGGGCAGGCTCAAGGGGTTAGATGGCCTACTCCTGCTCCTATTTCTTATGTTCTTATCAAAAACATTAACAATTGGTTTTAATCATGCAGGTTAAAAAAGATTTGTTTTAAACCATCACCTAGAATCCCTATGGTGCAGAAGGAAGCCGTCTGGCCCAGCAAACCTGCACCAACAACGATCTGACCCAGGCCTATACCCGTAACCCCTGCTAATCTCCATGACACTAAGGGGCAATTTATCATGGCCACAACCTCACCCACACGTCTTTGGAGGAAACCGGAGCACCTGGAGGAAACCCACGCAGACAAAGGGAGAACGTGCAAACTCCACACAGACACTGACCCGAGGTTGGAATTGAACCTGGGTCCTTGGCACTGTGAAGCAGCACTGCCAACCGCCATGTGCCACCATGCTGCGCTCTCTGAGTGCTTCTTTGAAGAAGAGTCATGAGTTTTTTATTCTGAGGCTTTACCCAGATTCCTGTTGCAGGACTTGAGCCTGTCAATCATGTTCAACGTGAATTTATTTCCTTCTTACTCTTTTTTGGTGGTATTGGCGGCGGTTGAGGGGGGGGGGTGGTGTGCAATTTTAACTGAACCTGCCTGTCACCTAGTTGATAGAACTGGTTGCAATGCTGGGTGCATCCTGTCCACTATTGCAATGTATTTCAGTCAATGTAGGGTAACATTGAATGGTGAATCATTTTTCCATCCAGTGAGATTGCTGCCAAAACGATTGGTTACAAATAACTCTACCACCTCTCCCATCCCCCATCAACACATACCCTTCCACCACCCTCCCCAAATATTTTATTTCCTCTACATTTAGGCAGAGAGAGATGTTTGACATTCTGCCCTGCAGTAGGCAATGAAATGGAACAAAGTAAAAGTGTGATGATGAAGGGACGACAGAGATGTTATGCACCTTTTGTTTTAAAAAGGTTATCATTTAGAATCACTGAGTAACACAGCATGGAACCAGGCCCAACCAGTTCATGTCAACCATGGTGCCATCCCAGCTAGTCCCACTTGCCCAAGTTTGGCCTATAATCCTTTCCCATCCATGTACTTATTTATTTGTTCTTATGTTTATTAATCTCTTGGTTGTAGCATACAAAGTGAGGATAAAACTATTAATTATTAGAGCAGACTCACTGCCTACATCTTGGGAGTGGCACGGTGGCACAGTGGTAAGTACTGTTGCCTCACAGTGCCAGGGATGCAGGTTTAATTCCAGCCTCGGGTGACCATCTATGTGGAGTTTGCACATTCTCCCTGTGAATGCATAAGTTTCCTCTGAGTTGCAGGTTAGGTGGATTGACCACGCTAAATTGCTCTTCAGTGTCACAGGATGTGCAGGTTAGATGGATTAGCCCTGGTACATGTGTGGGTAGGGGAAAGGGCCTGGGTTAGATGCTCAGTCAAGAGAGTCAGTACAGACTTGATGGGTTGAATAGCCTCTTACGCACAGTAGGGATCCTATGATTCCAACTGTCAGCAATAGACCACAACTAATATCACTGGCAGGAATTTTCCAGTGGTTGTGTCTTCTTTACTTGTGTAACTTTGCCAGAAACCCCAAAAGCCCCAGAGAGAGGGGGGGATACTCAGTGCTTGATCGAGGGGCACAGCATCAGGAAGGAGGAGGGCCACTGAGAACCATTATCCTGACCCATGCTGCTGAAAGTCATTCCCAGCCTTCCCTCGCAACTCCCACCCCGAGAGCTCCCCTGACTCTCCTGTGCTTTGGGGTTTATGGATGAGCCTAGACCTCGATTCTGTTCTGTGGTGGGATCCATCAAAAGAATGGTTGATTGCCCCCAATGCCCTTGAATTCAGGGAAGGCCCACTGCCGTTAAGTGCTTGACCAGCACAAGCCATGCCTAATAGAGACAATGCAGACTCTGGCCAGCTGTCCAGCCAGGGGGCATGCATCCCATCCCAAGTCCATCTATGACTGTGTGGCCAAGTTCTGTTCCAACTCAATTTTCAAGTTTACTGGTGACACCACTGTTGTGGGCCGGATCTCAAACAATGATGAGATGGAGTACAGGAAAGAGATAGCAAATCTGGTGAACTGATATGACAACAGTAATCTCTCCCTGAATGTCAGCAAAATGAAGGAGATAGTCATCGACTTCAGGAAGCATAATGGAAGACATGCCCCTGTCTACATCAACGGTGATGAAGTGCAGATGGTCAAGAGCCTCAAGTTCCAAGGTGTTCAGATCACCAACATGTTTAAGAAGGGTGCCAGGCAAAAGGCGGGGAATTATAGGCCGGTTAGTTTAACGTCTGTGGTAGGTAAAATGTAAGAATCCGTCATTAAGGAGGAAATTGCGAGGCATCTTGAAGGGAATTGCTTGATAGGGCGGACGCAACACGGTTTCATTAAAGGGAAGTCGTGTCTGACAAATTTACTGGAGTTCTATGAGGATGTGTCTAGGGCAGTGGATAGAGGAGAGCTGGTGGATGTGGTCTTTCTGGATTTTCAGAAGGCGTTTGACAAGGTACCTCACAAGAGGTTATTGCAGAAGGTCAGGGGACATGGAGTTGGGGGTAGGGTGTTAGCGTGGATAGAGGATTGGTTGTCAAATAGGAGGCAGAGAGTGGGGGTCAATGGGTGCTATTCGGATTGGCGGTTGGTGACTAGTGGGGTGCCCCAGGGGTTGGTGCTGGGGCCTCAGCTATTTACCATTTATATAGATGATCTGGAGGAGGGAACCGAGTGCAGGGTGTCGAAATTTGCTGATGACACCAAGATTGGGGGAAAGGCAAATTGTGCGGAGGGTGTGGAGAGTCTGCAGAAGGATCTAGATAGGCTGGGCGAATGGGCCAGGAAATGGCAAATGGAATTTAATGTTGGCAAGTGTGAGGTGGTCCACTTTGGTAGGAAGAATGGTAGGAAGGACTATTACTTACGGGGCGAAAAACTGCAGCAGGCGACGGTGCAGAGGGACCTCGGGGTCCTTGTGCATGAGTCGCAAAAACCCAGCTGCAGGTGCAGCAGGTGGTCAGGAAGGCGAATGGGATGCTGGCCTTCATAGCGAGGGGGATTGAATATAAAAGTAGGGAGGTCTTGCTGCAACTGTATAGGGCATTGGTGAGGCCGCAGCTGGAGTACTGTGTGCAGTTTTGGGCGCCGCACCTGCGCAAGGATATTTTGGCCCTGGAGGGAGTGCAGAGGAGGTTTACTAGGCTGATACCGGAGTTGAGGGGATTGAGCTATGAGGAGAGGCTGAATAAACTAGACTTGTACTCGTTAGAGTTTAGAAGAATGAGGGGAGATCTCATTGAGACGTATAAGATGATGAATGGGATGGATAGGATAGAGGTGGAGAGACTCTTCCCGCTCAAAAAAGACAGTAGGACTAGGGGGCACAGCCTCAAGATAAAGGGGAGGCGGTTTAGAACGGAGTTGAGGAGGAACTTCTTCACTCAAAGGGTGGTGAATCTCTGGAATTCTCTGCCTGTTGAAGTGGT
Organism: Carcharhinus amblyrhynchos; assembly: GCF_965287045.1. NCBI lineage: Eukaryota > Metazoa > Chordata > Chondrichthyes > Carcharhiniformes > Carcharhinidae > Carcharhinus > Carcharhinus amblyrhynchos. The sequence continues at coordinate 17,775,671 of NC_137324.1, forward strand.
GGAGGCTGCCTCGCTAAATATTTTTAAGAAGCGGGTTGATGGGTTCTTGATAAGAGAGGGGATTAAGGGTTATGGGGAGAGGGCGGGAAAGTGGAACTGAGCCACAACAGATCAGCCATGATCTTATTGAAGGGCTCGAAGGGCTAGATGGCCTACTCCTGCTCCTATTTCCTATTTCTTATGTTCTTAACTTGTCCTGGTCCCCCCACGCAGATGCTATAGTTAAGAAAGCTCACCAATGCCTCTACCTTCTCAAGAAGCTAAGGAAATTTGACATGTCCTGTACGATTCTCACCAATTTTTACAGATACACCATAGAAAGCATTCATTCTGGTTGTATCACAGCTCAGTATATCTCCTGCTTTGACCAAGACCAAGAAGCTGCGAAGGATTGTGAAAGTAGCCCAGTCCATCACACAAACCAGCCTTTCATCCACTGGTTCTGTCTATACTTCCTGCTGCCTCAGAAAAACAGCCAGCCTAATTAAGGACCCTAAGTACCCGGACATTCTCTCTTCCATCTTCTTCTGTCGAGAAAAAGATACAAAAGCCTGACATCACATACCAACCGACTCAAGATTCTTCCCTGCTGCTGTCAGACTTTTAAATGGTCCTACCATATATTTTGCTGATCTTTCTCGTCACCCAATGTGTAACTGCAACACTATCCTTTTCCTTTTTCCTTATGTACTTTATGAATGGTATGTTTTGTCTGTATAGCGTGTAAGAAGCCATATTTGTCACTGTATCCCAATAAATGTGACAATAAATCAAATCAAATCAATCAACCCTTGCCTCCATTAAACCCTGCTCATAGAGAAACCCACAATAGGTAGTAAAATTTTATATTTAGACAAGTCTGGTTTCAAAGCATTGAGACAGCACCGTGACACAATGAGTTAGCATGGTTACCTCACAGCGCCATGAACCCAGGTTCAATTGTGGTCTCAGGTAACTGACTGTATGGAGTTTGCGCATTCTCCCCGTGTCTGTATGAGTTTGCTCTGGGTGCTCCGGTTTCCTTCCACAAACCAAAGATGTGCAGGTTAGGTGAACTGGCCATGATAAATAGCCCCTGAATGTCCAGAGATGTGTAGGTTAGACGGACTGACCATGCTAAATTGCCTCTTGGTGTCAGGGGAACTGGCAGGGTAAATACATGTGATTACAGGGATAGGGCCTTGGTGGAATTGTTGTCAGTGCAGGCTCGATGGGCCGAATGGCCTCCTTCTACACGACAGGGATTCTATGATTGTACGAGACAGAGACAATACGCAGTAAACGTGGCCAATCCATTAATGTGTAAAAAGGCAGATGATCAGATTAGTGGGAGCTGTTCAAATAAGAGTTTGTGATACGGAACCAGTTTATAGCCCCAAGGGCCAAGAGCTCCACTTGCCAAAAATAACAGCCACGGATGACTAAGGATGTAAAGGACAAGTAAAATAAAAAGCTTACAAAAATGCAAAAACGAGTGAAGATGCTGGCAGCTAGGAGGGATACACAGAATGGTGGCAAAAGCAGATTTAAGAGTTAGGCAAAGTAATATCATCAAAAACTTGCAATGGCCATCAAAATCAATACAAAACATTTTACAGTGAGATAGGAAAGAGGTGGTAAGAATAAATGTGGATCCCTCGAAGACTGATAATGCTGTTGTTAAATAATTACATTGCATCAATACTTATAGTGGGCAAGAGGTCAACATACTGGAGTCCCATGGAAACTAACATTGAATCAGGAACAGGGCTCACGAATACTAACATAAGCAAACTAACATTAATTTTGTCACTAAAGAGTGACAAATCACCTGGACTAGTTGGTCGACATGCCAGTGTTTGAAATGAGAATATGGTAGACACCTTAGAACTGTATAATCTTCCAACGTACGGTGGCACAATGGTTAGCATTGCTGCCTCACAGCACCAGGGACCCCGGTTCAATTCCCGGCTTGGGTCACTGTCTGTGCGGAGTCTGCACGCTCTCCTTGTGTCTGCGTGGGATTCCTCCGGGTGCTCCAGTTTCTTCCCACAGTCTGACAGACGTGCTGGTTAGGTGGATTGATCATGCCAAATTCTCCCTCAGTGTACCCGAACAGGTGCTGGAGTGTGGCGACTAGGGGATTTTCACAGTTACTCCATTACAGTGTTAATGTAAGCTACTGGTGGCACTAATAATTAAACTTCAACTTAGACAGTTCAGGGACTGTACACTGACTGGAGCAAAACCAGGGAATTATAGTCCAGTCAGCCTAACATGTGGGCCAGGATTCTCCCATCCTGCTGCGCTGATTTGTTAGTACAGCAGGTTGGGAGATTGTCGCATCGGTTGATTAATGGGGTTCGCGCGAGCGTTCGCACCCCACTTGTGTCTGTCAGCGCCAGGTTTCCGGCGATGTGAACTCCATCAGCAGTTACATGGCCATTTTAAAATAAGTTAAATACTATTAGCGGGACCTGGCCCACTAGATACCCCCCCACCCTCAGCCACCACAGTGGTTCATTCCAGCAGAGATGACAATAGCTCCCCACTTTCGGGGAGCAAGCGGCCCAACCCTGCTAAGGTGAGGGAGGAGCAGATGGTGCTCACCTGAGGGTCAGGCAGAGGGGGGCGTGCCACCTGGATGTTGGCATCCAGGCAGTACCAGCCCGGGTCCCCAGCACTGCCCAAAAGGGCAAAGCGCCAATCCCCAGGGGGCACCTTGGCACTGCCCATCGGGCATGGGGCAACACCAAGGAGTGGAGTATATGGGGGTGTGGGGCCTGGGGGTGTGGTTGGGCCTGATGGTGTGACCTTTGGGGGTGTGGGGTGGTGCTGCCACTCTACATTGGGAGTAGTGGGAGAAGCAGAGAGGCGAGCGATCGGGGCGGGCAGGGGCAGGAGACATCAGCCTGCTGTAGGGGTTGGCACTGCAGGGGGGGGTGGTCTAGACTCTGAGGGGTGGAGGGAGGTTACCGCCGAGGGAGGGGTGATCGGAGGAGGTGGCTGGAGATTGCTGCGGGGCCGAGAGAGGGGGATCCAGGAATGGTCGGGAGGGGAAACTGCGATTGGGCCATTGCGGGGCGGGGGTGGGGTGGGGTGCAGAGAGCTGGGTTACAGAGCTCGCCAGTGATTGGGTGTCATCAGTGCGGGGCCACTGATAGCTCTCCGCATGTGCAATAGCCCACCCAGTGCGCTGATTTCAGCCTCTCTGGTGGGAATAGGTCCTGCCCCTGAAATTCACGTTTGGGGGCCTCTGCAGTGCACAGAATGGGGGAGATTCTTCTCTGAACTCGCGCTGAAAAAAAAAACAGTGTGAATTATCCCAGTTTCCATGCAAATCCGACATTTTTTTCGGAGAATTCTGCCCGTGTTGTCCAGAACATATGAGCATCTATTATTAAGAATGAAGTGACTGAATACCTTGTGAAGGTTGAGTTGACCAGACAGAGCCAGGATGTATTTGTAAAGAGCTGTCCATACCTGATAAAGCTGATTGAGTTATTAAAGAAGCGGGGAAGAGGGCAGGCTGTGGCACAGTGGTATTGTCACTGAACTTTTAATCCAGGTACCCAGGGTAATGCTCCGGGGACCTGAGTTCGAATCCCACCATGGCAGATAGTGGAATTTGAATTTAATAATTAAAAAATCTGGAATTTAAAAAATGAAAGTCTAATAACCATGAAAACCATTGTTGCTTGTTGTAAAAAAAAACAATTTGGTTGACTGATGTCCTTTAGGGAAGGAAATCTGTCGTCTTCACCTGACTCCAGATCCACACAAAGTGGTTGCCTTGTAAATGCCCTCAGGAATGGGTAATAAATGCTGGTCCAGCCCCCAACACCAATATCCCATAAACTGGGCATCCCCACCAGCAGGTTTGTTGGGGAAAGGGGGAAGGAGTTGTACAGAGTGAATCCTCCCTTCAGCCCTGTCCTCAACCTAACCCCTTCCCACTCTGTCCACCCCTTTGGTCCTCACCCTCACTTCTTGAACCTGAATTCACAAACCCCTAGGAATTAGGCTTTGGGAATCTAGTCCCAGTACCAATCCTGTCTACTGCAGCTTCAGCTGCTATTGGGACCAGGGGGGCTACCAGCCAATCTGAGGTGGGAACTTGCTCCCTAGCACCCAACTGGTGCTTTCTGGAGAATTAAGAGGCCGTGGGGAAGTCAGTATTGGTGGTACTGCATTCTCTGTGCCAATCTTAGAGTGGCAAACTGGGGAACACTACTATGCAAAAAACCCTGATAGAAACAGAAAAACTTTGTAGAAAACCTCTCATAAGGAACTGAGAGGTAACGCTGAAGATCATGGACTTGATGGGAATTTTTAGCCCTGTTAGAAATTTGACAAGAGATTAAGGACACTGGGCAGGAACTCTAACTGGCAGGATGTAACAACTTGTGTTCCATAAGAATCTGTGTTGGCCGACTTATTGTATTTTTTCAGACTTAGTAGTGTTAGGGTACAAGATCATCAACTCTAAAGTATATTGTGGAATCAGAGCGGTCTCCAACAATTTTGGCATTAGTGTGAGGATAAGATGTTTTATTCTAGGCACGATTCTACCACACACTGGTCAGCTTTCATCAAAATAAACTTTATTTAACAATACAGTTTAATTATAACAAACAGTACAACAGCTTAAAATTTAACAATTGGACAGTACATAGACACAATAAGATAAAATTCCGAACTGCTAATCACTAACAGCTCCAATCAAGCAACATTTCTCTTAAAGACTCAAACCACTCTTTAAAATTCATTGGCAAAATGTAGGCTATCTTTTTTTGACTTAGTTTACCAGGCTTGGAACTTTCAGAAAGCCTTTGGAAAGAGAATGACACTGCTTTCTTCTGGCAGACTGGGCAGCAACTACATGTATTTTAAAATGAAAATGAAACTGGTCTTTTTTGCAAGCTTAGCTTTTCCCATTAATCACATGACTCTGCCCATCTAATCAATCTAATCAAAAACCTCCACAACTCTGCATACCTAATCTAGAATCCCACGGGAACCTAAATAAACAAAAGGTCCATTAACTCGATAAAATAACACATTCCTGGCTCAAATCAATTATTAGTCTGCTCCTTAGAATCTGCTGCATGTTCATCAGACAAACTGATTCTTGTAAAAAGACATTGCCTCTTAAATCAGCACCACCTTACATATAACATGTGGCAAAACATCACACTAGATAGTATAGAAAGTGCTGGGTTCCTGAGGCTGTAGTCTTCCATGGCCATCTATTCCTGGTTCACCTGATCTGGGTTTTCATGTATTTATTTCCTCTCTCTCTCTATGCACAGGCCTGAAGTTTAAGTTCATTTATTATTGTCACAAGTAGGCTTACATTAACACTGCAGCGAAGTGTTACTGTGCTATTGTGAGAATCCCCATGTCGCCACACACTGCCGCCTGTTCGGGTACACTGAGGGAGAATTTAGCATGCCAATGGACAAAACCGGCACGTCTTTTGGGCTGTGGGGGGAAACCGGATCACTAGGAGAAAAAGCGTGCAGGTGTGAACGTGCAGACTCAAACAGTGACCCAAGCCAGGAATCAAACCCAGGTCCTGGGCGCTGTGAAGCAGCAATGCTAACTAACCACTGTGCTATCATGCAAGGACCGCAGACCTTACGCTGACTGCACAAGTACAGTTTGTTCCTGGTGTGCGCACGTGCAAAAGCTCTGAGGTATGTCAAGAGTTGAAGTTCCCAACTTAGCTCTCAACAAGGTTAAGTATAGTTTCCTAATGCAGCCTAGGGTCAAATTTTGTTTTATAATGCCCCTCTGTGAAGCATCGTGGGATATTGTTTTTATTTTGCAGGACAATGATAGGATAAAGAAAAACTATTTTTGCTTGCTGGGGAGTTCAGGACTGGGGGTTATAAGGAAACTATTTCATCAATTAAGGTAACATTTGAATGAATTTTGTTTGAATGTAGATTCAGTCCATAAAGGATAATTAAATGATTACAGTAATGGTAATGTGATTGGCTATTAGCTGATATTATTTCAAATTGTGTAACCTCCTGACTAAACCCATTAACCAGCACAGATCGAAATTAATAGCTCCACGGGCTTCTGCATTGCCAATTCGTCCCTTAGCCACAACATTCATCATCTTCTCCACATTTCATTTCCTGCCTTGCTGATTTAGCTTTCCTGCTGTTTCGCAACTGACTTCTGTTGACATATGTTTGACATAACTCATCCAGCCAATTCGGAGGGTTCCAATTTCCCCTGTACCGGCTGTGAACTCCTCATGTATTGTGGCTAAGCGAGGCGCTGTCCCTCAAAGTGCGGGCTTCGCTCAGACTCAGCATCCAGCGCTTCAGAGGTTCACATCTCCGAACGCACCGAGGGTTAGTTTCACCTGCCATCTCGCGTAAACATCACATCGCTCTCACCGTTCAGCCTTTCTCACGGCAGAATTGTGCTGCGTTGCTGGGATAAACTGTTCCATTGTGATATTTTGGAGTCTCATTTAGAACAACTACTTACCACGTCAAGCAACAAATGAAAATAATTAAATGCTCACAGTTGAAAGCAGTAAAGTGCACAATGTCTGTGCAAAAGCAATTTGATGCTTTTAGCGGTTAAGCCCATCATTATATGTTGTGCAACTCAGCAGTGAATTAGATGATTTGGTAAATATAATGACTAGTTAACTGCAGTATGACAGCTAAAGAGACATCAGCGCTGGCCCAAAGTCAGGGAGTTGGGGGGGAGGTGTGATTTTAGTTTTCTTTTTGTTCTTCAAAGTTTCTGCAACTGAAGTTAGTCACGGGCCGTCGAGCAGAACTAATCGTGCAAGTGAGCGGATGAGCCGAGAGACAAGCTGCATGTCATGGTTTCCCCGTCACCCCCACGCAAGCCCAACTCCACCACAAGGAGCAAGCTGGGAGGGCCAGCTCCTTCCTTTGGCAAGGTTCACGGCGGAATCTTCCCCTCTTGCTGGCGGTGAGCTTGGAAGCAGGCAGGGCGTTTGCTAAGGTGGGGGGGGGGGGGGTGGTGGCATGCCTGAACCTGGCACTGCAGACAGCTGGCAGCATGCATTCGATGGGATGAATGGCCCCCTTCTGTGCTATAAAAGAATCTAAGGGCTGGATTTAATGGTGAGGGCGGTGGTGTATCCACCTACAGGAACATCAGAGGCAAACCACCCCTGAATCTGAACTCCTCTTTCCTTCCTCTGACAGAATTGAGTTCAGGGTCAGGAGTCCCGTTGTTGACCTTTCCATCCTGCAGCCAATCGAGGCTGTTAAGTAGCCAATTGCTGATTATTTAATGCCACCACCAACGATAGATGAAGGAAAGTGTTAAATTAAAAGCGGAGGTGTTTAGAGTAGCTAAGAGCAGTGGGCGAGAAGAGGATTGGGAGAGGTTTAAATGTCAACAAAGATTGACAAAGAAGTTGATAAAGAAGGGTAGGAGAAACTATGAATCTGGGCTAGTGCTTAATATAAAAAAGGATAGCAAGAGTTTTTATAAATATATAAAAAGGAAGAGGCTGGCTAGGGTGAACGTTGGTCCCTTAGAGGATGAGAAGGGGGACTTAGTGGTAGGGGATGGGGATATGGCTGAGGTCTTGAATAACTTTTTTGTTTCGGTCTTCACGGAGGAGGACGTGAATAATTTGCCGGGTGTTAGAGATGGAAAGGTGATAGGACTGGAGGGTCTCAATGACATTATTGTTACTAGAGAGGCGGTGCTCAACAGACTGGAGGGACTGATTGTGGACAAGTCGCCAGGACCGGATGGAATGCATCCGAGGATTTTGAAAGAAATGGCGGAGGTGATAGTGGATGCCTTGGTGGTTATTTTCCAAACGTCGCTGGATTCCGGGGAAGTGCCGGAAGATTGGAAAATGGGTAATGTTACGTCGTTGTTTAAGAAGGGTGGCAGGCAAAAGGCAGGGAATTATAGGCCGGTTAGTTTAACATCTGTTGTAATGTTAGAATCCGTGATCAAGGAGAAAATAGCGAGGCATCTTGAGGGGAATTGCTTGATAGAGCAGACGCAGCACGGTTTCGTTAAGGGGAAGTCGTGTCTGACGAATTTATTGGAGTTCTATGAGGATGTGTCTAGGGCGGTGGATAGAGGAGAGCCGGTGGATGTGGTCTTTCTTGATTTTCAGAAGGCGTTTGACAAGGTACCTCACAACAGGTTATTGCAGAAGGTCAGGGGGCATAGAGTTGGGGGTAGGGTGTTAGTGTGGATAGAGGACTGGTTGTCAAATAGGAGGCAGAGAGTGGGGGTCAATGGGTGCTATTCGGATTGGCGGTTGGTGACTAGTGGAGTGCCCCAGGGGTCGGTGCTGGGGCCTCAGCTATTTACCATTTATATAGATGATCTGGAGGAGGGAACCAAGTGTATGGTGTCGAAATTTGCTGATGACACCAAGATTGGTGGAACGGCAAATTGCGCGGAGGGTGTGGAGAGTCTGCAGAAGGATCTAGATAGGCTGGGCGAACGGGCCAGGAAATGGCAAATGGAATTTAATGTTGGCAAGTGCGAGGTGGTCCACTTTGGTAGGAAGAATGGTAGGAAGGACTATTACTTACGTGGCGAAAAACTGCAGCAGGCAACGGTGCAGAGGGACCTCAGGGTCCTTGTGCATGAGTCACAAAAACCCAGCCTGCAGGTGCAGCAGGTGGTCAGGAAGGCGAATGGGATGCTGGCCTTCATAGCGAGGGGGATTGAATATAAAAGTAGGGAGGTCTTGCTGCAGCTGTATAGGGCATTGGTGAGGCCGCAGCTGGAGTACTGTGTGCAGTTTTGGTCGCCGCACTTACGCAAGGATATTTTGGCCTTGGAGGGAGTGCAGAGGAGGTTTACTAGGCTGATACCGGAGTTGGGGGGGTTGAGCTATGAGGAGAGGCTGAATAAACTAGGCTTGTACTCGTTAGAGTTTAGAAGAATGAGGGGAGATCTCATTGAGACGTATAAGATGATGAATGGGATGGATAGGATAGAGGTGGAGAGACTCTTCCCGCTCAGAAAGGACAGTAGGACTAGAGGGCACAGCCTCAAGATAAAGGGGGGGCGGTTTAGAACGGAGTTGAGGAGGAACTTCTTCACTCAAAGGGTGGTGAATCTCTGGAATTCTCTGCCCGTTGAAGTGGTGGAGGCTACCTCGCTAAATATTTTTAAGACGCGGATTGATGGGTTTTTGATAAGCGAGGGGATTAAGGGTTATGGGGAGAGGGCGGGAAAGTGGAACTGAGTCACGACAGATCAGCCATGATCTTATTGAATGGCGGGGCAGGCTCGAAGGGCTAGATGGCCTACTCCTGCTCCTATTTCTTATGTTCTTATACTAACCCAGGCATGTGGTGTTGCACATGGGCTGAACCTCTGCAGGAATTTGTCGTCTCGTCTGAGTTGGAGCGGACCCCTCGATCATAGGCACTTAGTGATGGATAGAGGGAGTGGACTGGGAAAGGGGGAGCTGCTGAGAGCTGTTCCTGACCTTGCTTCCCCTTACTTCCTCTTACCCCTGCCCCCATCCCTCCCCACCGAGCCTGGGCCGCTTGGTGATCCTGAGATTCCAGGGGCGGGGGTGGGGGTGGGAGAGTCCTTTCAGCAGCAGCCAGGGCCTGCCTTGCGATGCCGCAGATTGGAAGGAATGTCAACTTCTAATTGTTGGCCGGTAGCTTTTACTAAGGAGGGAGGCCCGTCACTTTTTAAGTTTCAGTTTATCTATTAGTCTCACAAGTGGGCTTACATTAACACTTCAATGAAGTTCCTGTGAAAATTCCCTAATGGCCACACTTCAATGCCTGTTCGGGTACACTGAGGCAGAATTTAGCATGGCCAATGCAGCGAACCAGCACGTCTTTCAGATTGTGGGAGGAAACTGGAGCAAAGAACAAAGAACAAGAACAAAGAACAGCACAGCACAGGAAACAGGCCCTTTGGCCCCACAAGCCCGCACCGCCCATTTTAACACTCAGTGAGTGCCTTATTCAAGTCTTTCATCGATCGTTGGCATTTTTGTCTACCTCTAGTGGAACTCCACAATAAAGGGGGTGCAAATTTAGGGAATTATATGTGTGCCAGATTAAGGGAGATCCAATTCAGGGACCCAATCAGCCTAAAAAGCACGTTTTTGGGATATGGGAGGAAACCGGAGCACCCGGAGAAAACCCATGCAAGCACGGGTAGAATGTGCAAACTCCCACAGACATTGATCCAAGTTGGAGATCCGACCCGGGTCCCTGTAACTGCACAGCAAACAGTGATAGTCACTGAGCTGTCGTGTTGCCCATCAGTTGGTCCAGTTTAAGCGTACACTAATGGATGTGAAGCACTAGGCAACTCTCGAAGCAACATCCAAGAGCAACCCTCGCACAACCCACCGTGTGTATGCCCCTTGTTGGCCAACAAGGCGGACTGAATCACCTGTGGATGTAAAAGGGGACATCAATAAACATCAATAAACATACAACAGGCTATACAGACATTAATGGAAGATCCCCAATAGTTCCAACGTAAGAGACAAGGTGAGCCTTAAAATTTGTTGGACGACTGATAGGAATCTATTAATTCCCAGGAACATCCTGAGGCTCTTGATCTTCAACTAGAACATTCTTTTGTATCCCTCCATCTCCAGTCTGCTCATGTGCCTATCCAGGTAAGTCTTAAACAACCCTAGCGTGTCTGCCTCCACCACCCTACTTGGCAGTGCATTCCAGGCCCCCACCACCCTCTGTGTAAAAAGTGTCCCACTAACATCTGAGTTTTACCTCGCCCCTCTTACCTTGAGCCCGTGACCCCTCGTGATCTTCGCCTCCAACTTGGGAAAAAGCTTCCCACTGTTCAGTCTATCTATACCCTTCATAATCTTATACACCTCAATTAGGTCTCCCCTCATTCTCCGTCTTTCCAGGGAGAACAACACCAGTTTGTCCAATCTCTCCTCATAGCTAAGACCCTCCATCCTGGTAAACCTCCTCCGCGCTCTAAGGCCTCCACATCCTTCTGGTAGTGCGGCGACCAGAACTGGACGCAGTACTCTAAATGTGGTCTAACCAACTTGCTATACAACTGCAACATCAGGTGCCAGCTTTTGTACTCTATACCCCTTCCTATAAAGGCAAGCATACCATATGCCTTCTTCACCACCTTCTCCACCTGTGCTGCCACCTTCAAGGACTTGTGAAAAGAATCCTTCCTCGCATCTGAGGGAATCATTGCAAGAATAAATAAATGTTGTTGAGTATTAGAGTAAGCATCTACTTATGTGAATATACATGGTGATATCTTTTGAGGCACGAGCATGTGTGAGTGACATCGGTCACGCCTGTTTTCATAGGTTTAGTATCGCAATGAGATTGCTGTGTAACTAGCTGCTCCCAGCTCTGTATCTATGCTGTACTGTATTTCGGCTTTTTGTAATATTGAATATCACAACACGATCAGCTACAAATTACCGCAATAAACCAATTCACTTACTCTGGGTGCCTAAGTGGCCCTGCGAGGGTCTGTGACTTCACTTTGCTGTCTTGGAAAATAAACCTGCTTTAAGGTGCAGGATAACTTCAGATTCACTCATTTCTCAACATACAATTATTGGAATTAATGGTACCATCAGATTTTTCCTTATTTATATCCAAACCAGATCAAATCTTGTACATCTCTATAAAATTTTCCTTTGCTCCAGGGAAACAATTGTAGCCTTCTCTAGTCTAACCTTGTAGCAAAAAATCCCTCACCCCTGCAACCAATCTGGTTAATCTCCTCCACGCACTGTCTATGAAGAACCCTCAGATCCTTCCGAAAGAATGACGACCAGAGCTGGACACAGAACTCCAGCTGTGACCTAACTAGAACTTTATAGAGGTTCATCAAAACATCCCACTGAATATAACATTGTATTTAATGCATGCATTGACGCAACCTAACATCACATATGCTTTGCTAACTACTCTCTCACTATGACTTGTCACCTTCAAAGATGTGTATCTCTCTGTCGCTGCCTGTCCCTGCACATAATTCAGAACTGTGCCAGTAGCTCTGTCCTATCTTCTCTCTTACCCTTCTTGCCAAATGCATCTCACACTTCTCACAATCTTAAGTTCCATCTGCCACTACTGAGTATCTGGTTCAGAATACTGTTATGGACAGGGAAGAGAGAGAGAGACATTTGCACTAATTTATACTCACACCATCTGTCTTTGTGCAGAGATGCTTTAATTTATGGAACATTCCACAGTGCATTTTCCCAAACCCACCTAAGCCGTCACCTTTTTTTTGAAATGACTCATAACAAACTCTCTTTAGGGTTATGTCAGGAGTATAGTTTATCCATATATACAAAGCCAGGAAATGGTCACAACTTTGGAAGCTTTGAAGAGAGAGCAAAGAAGGTTCACCAGGATGTTGCCTGATCTCAAAGGTGTTGGCTATGAGGAGAGGTTGAATAAACCAAGATTGTTTTCATTGGAAAGACGCAGGCTGAGAGGAGATCTGATAGAGGTCTACAAAATTATGAGAGGCATAGACAGGGTGGATCGTCATAGGCTTTTTCCCAGAGTGGAAGTGTCAGTTACAAGGAGGCACAGGTTCAAGATTAGAGGGGGAAAGTTTGAGGGAGATGTGCGGGGGATGTTTTTCACACTGACAGGGGTGGGTACCTGGAATGTGCTGCCAGAGGAGGTAGTGGATGCAGGCACATTAGCAACATTTAAGAAGCATCTAGAAGGATATACAAATAGGGAGGGGAATAGAGAGGTATCGACTGAGTAAGGGCAGACGTTCTTTTTTCAGTTTAGTTAGGGCACTATGATTGGCACAGGCTTGGAGGGCTGTACTTTTCTTGTAAGTTAGGAGCAATGTGGCAGAGAAATATGGCACTGGGGCCAATGGTTTTAACACCGCTTTTCCTGCCTGCTGCAACACTCTGCAGAAAAATGGAAAAACTCTTCCCAGTGGTCGGGATTTTCCAGACTCGCCGTGGTAGGTTTCCCCATGGCGGATGCGGCGAACCACTCAAATCTCTGTCGTCTTTGGCCAGAGCGGAATACCCTGTTGGAGGAAGGGTCTGGAAAATTCCATCCATAATCTTAAAATTGCAGTCAGGCCACTGTGCAAAATCAAACAGGATGTTTTCATGTAATGTGATAGATAATCTGGAACAGTACCCTCCTAACGGCAGTGTGAGCGTGGACAATCGGAGTTTTTTGTTTGGTAAGGTGCTGATAGGACATGGAGTAATAGTGAGAAATGGAGTAGAAATGAAAGTCCGCCATATTCAATAGGCTGGGCAGGCTGAATGGCCCATACATGTTTCCAATATTACTAAAAATTCCTCATATTTCCTCCAGTGTGTGTCAGGAATGCTGAAGCAGCAAATCTCTGCCTTCAGGTTTAGTTGGATTTGACTTGGATGGCGGGGCTGAGTGGCATGGAAGAAGCATAGAAGAAGTGAAATGGGTGAAATGAATCCCAAGGTCAACGAGAGAACCAGCTGGGATAGGTTATCTCACTTACCCAATGGATCTAGGCACAAATGGGGACCTCTAACCAAACACATCAGGCGAGATACTCACGGGATCACATGGATATCCAATAACTTCACTGGAAAGTAAAATCCAGTGGAGTCTCACACCAGTATTATGCCCGATTACAACCGTATCCCATTGTGAAGTCTAGGTTTCCATACTCAGCTGCAAAATGGATCTGTAGAGGAGCAAAACAATATTTTATGCATGACCTCAGACTATGATGATCTGTAACACAAATCTTTATTCATTTTCCTGTCACACTACAAATATCTATTTGCTTTACCACACACTAGTGCAGAGAACAAATCGCTTAAGCGTAATGCAAACATGACATCCTGACAGAGAACTTTATCTGTCGAAGTTAAATTTACATGCCACTCAGCACAGCCACATTCAAATAATATTATTTTCAGAATAGTGAACTTGTCTTTTCTCGACAATTATCACTCGGTATTTCCTAGTCTCTTTCAGTAGCATTCTCGGAAAGAGCAGAGGGTTGCATGTTAAAGTCTGAGCTGACAACATGAATTCCTGATCTATGCTGGCATTCTGTGATGAACTGCCATTCTATTAGAAGAAGAGTGGAGGCTTCTCCTAGTAACAACCCTTCAGCCACAAGCAATCTTGAGTAGGGATTAATGAGATGCAACTCATTTTACCCACCATGGCAAGTGTAATTTCTTACAAAGACACATTTTTATCAGGAACATAGGAAGAGGAGGAGGCCATTCAGCCCATTGAGCCCACTCTGCCATTCAATTAGGCCATGGTTAATCATCTACCTCAATGCCATTTTTTTGCATCAACTACATTAGTCTCCAAATATCTGTCAATGTCTGTCTTGAACATGCTCAATGATTGAGCTTCCACACCCCTTCGGGGTAGAGGACTCCAAAGACCCACCACCCTCTGAGTGAAGAGTACAGAGTACAGCAATGAGTTAGAGAATCTGGTGAACTGGTGCAGGAACAATAATCTCTCCTTCAATGTCAACAAAATGAAGGAATTCAGGAAGTGTAAAGGAGAACATACCCCTGTCTACATCAACGGGGATGAAGTAGAAAGGGTTGAGAGCTTTAAGTTTTTAGGTGTCCAGATCATCAACAACCTGTCCTGGATCCTTCCCCCCATGCCGACACTATAATTAAGAAAGCCTACCAACATCCAAGGAAATTTGGCATGCCAGCAACAACTCTCGCCAACTTCTACAGATGCACCATAGAAAGCATTCTTTCTGGTTGTATCACAGCTTGGTATGGCTCCTGCTCTGCCCAAGACCACAAGAAACTACGAAAGGTTGTGAATGTAACCCAATCCATCATGCAAACCAGCCTCCCATCCATTGACTCTGTCTACACTTCCCGCTGCCTCGCCAAAGCAGCCAGCATAATTAAAGACCCATGCATCCTGGACAAACTCTCTTCCACCTTCTTCCATCGGGAAAAAGATACAGAAGTCTGAGGTCACATACCAACCAACTCAAGAACAGCTTCTTCCCTGCTGCTGTCAGACTTTTGAGTGGACTTACCTTGCATTAACTTGATCTTTCTCCACACCCTAGCTATTACTGTAACACTACATTCTGCACTCTCTAGTTTCCTTTACTATGAACAGTATGCTTTGTTTGTGTAGCGCGCAAGAAAAAAAACTTTTCATTGTATGTTAATACATGTGACAATAATAAATCAAATCAAATTGAAATTCCTCCTCATCTCAATTTTAAATGACCTACCCCTTGCTCCTTGTTCTTAGTTTCATCAGCCAGGGTGCAACATAGAATTTTAAGTTTCAGTGAGATCACATCTTACTTTTTGAATCTCTAGAGAATACAAGCTCAGTTACTTCAATCTTATCATCCTAGTCTGGTGAACCTCTGATGCACTCCTTCTATAGCCAATGCATCCTCCTTGAGATAAGGAGACAAAAACAGCACACAATACTCCAGATGTAGTATCAACAATGGTCTATACAATTGCAGCAAGGCATCTTTACTTCTGTACTCAAATCCTCTTGTGATGAAGGTCAACATACTATTTGACCTCTTTATTGATTGGTTCCCCTGAATGCCAGCTTTTAGTGACTCTTGAACCAGAACACCCAGATCCCTTTGAACACCTACACTTCCTAACCTCTTGCCATTTAAGAAATATTCTGTTGATTTGTTTGTCCCTTCAAAGTGGACAATTTTATACACAATATTCCATCTGCCATGTTCTTGCCTGTTCACTTAACCTGTCAAAGTCGACTTGAAGCCTTCTAGCATTTTTCCTACAACTTAAATTCCCATTTAGTTTTCTGTCATCAGCAAATTTGGAACCACAACAATTGAGTTCCCACATCCAAGTAATTGATATAGAATATGAACAGCTATAGCTCCAGTACTGCTTCTTACCCCACAAACCAACCATCCTGAGAATGGCCTGTTTATTCCTATTCCCTGATATCTATTTACTAACCACTTCTCAATCCATGTTTTCCCTGACCTCATGTAAGCTAAGTTTATTTATTAACCTCCTGTGTAGGACCTCATAAAAAGCCTTCTGAAAATCCAAAATACACCACATCTACTGATTCTCCTTTATCTAGGCTGAAAGTGACATTGTCAGAAAATTCCAACAGTTTTGTCAAGCAGGATTCCCTTCCATAAATCCATGTTGACCCTGCTGATTTTTGCCTAAGTGTCCAGTTATCCTTTATAACAGATTTTAACACTGCTGACGTCAAACTAACAGATCTGTATGAAAAATATAACAAAACTTACTTAAACTTTTGTTGAAACTCAATAAGTTTGCAGATCACACTAAGATTGGTGGCATAGTGGACAGTGAAGAAAGTTATCTCCAATTGCAATGGAATCTTGATCAATTGGGCCAGTGGGCTGACAAATGGCAGATGGAGTTTAATTTAGATAAATGCGAGGTGATGCATTTTGGTAGATTGAACCAGGGCAGGACTTACTCAGTTAATGGTACGGCGTTAAGGAGAGTTACAGAACAATGAGATCTAGGGGCACATGCTCATAGCTCCTTGAAAATGGAGTCAAAGGTGGATAGAGTGGTGAAGAAAGCATTCGGTATTCTTTGGTCAGAACATTGAATACAGGAGTTGGAATGTCTTGTTGAAGTTGTGCAAGACATTGGTAAGACCACACTTGGAATAATGTGTGCAATTCTGGTCACTCTATTATAGGAGGCATATTATTAAACTAGAAAGAATGCAGAAAAGATTTACTAGGATGCTACGGGGAATTGATGGATTGGGTTATAAGGAGAAGCTGGATAGACTGGGGCTTTTTTCTCTGGAGCGTAGGAGGCTCAGGGGTGATTTTATAGTGGTCTATAAAATAATGAGTGGCACAGACCAACTAGATAGTCAATATCTTTTCCCAAAGATAGGGGAATCTAAAACAAGCAGGCATAGGTTTAGGCTAAGAGGGGAGAGATACAGAACTTTCTAGATGGGCAATTTTTTCACATAGAGGATGGTGAGTGTCTGGAACAAACTGTCAAGGGTAGTGGTAGAGGCAGGTTCAATTTTGTCTTTTAAAAAACTTTTAGATAGTTTCATGGGTACAATGGGTATAGAGGGATATAGGCCAAATGTGGGCAATTGGGATTAATTTAGGGGTTTAAAAAAAAGGGCAGTGTGGACAAGTTGGGCCGAAGGGCCTGATTCCATGCTGTAAATCTCTATGGCTCTATGACTCAGTGACTCTAAAACTTGTAAATCAAAGAAAGGGTTTAATAAAGAAACTTCATTACTCCAAGCCACTGCAAGCTCTCCACAATTCCCAACAGGTTCTTATTTATAGTGAGTCAGCTGGTCAGCTGACCATCATATCATTTTGTAACTGGTTCCAGCTTGTTACCATTCGCCATATTACATCTAATACAAAGTTGTCACCGGTTCTATTCTAACAACGTAGACCTGAATTCTCCATCTTCTCAAATAGTTGGGGTTTTGTTCGCTACTTCCCAGTCCACAGGAACCTTTCCAGAATCTGTAGAATTTTGAAAGATAAGCAATGAATTCCCCACCATCTCTATGACTAGCTCCTTCGACACTCTGAGATGCAGCTCACCTGGCGCAGGGAATTAAATAACCTTCAATCGCGCTAACTTTTCAAGTAACAACTCTTTCCTCATACTCATTTCTTTCAGTTCCTCAGCCTCACTAGTCCCTTGGTTGCTGAATATTTCTGGGAAATTTCTGTACCTGCTCCCATGTAGGCAGACACAGCTAATTGTTCAGTTTCTCTGCCATTTCCCTGTTCTCCACAATACATTCTCCTGTCTCTAACTGTAATGAACCCAATCCCTAGTTGATTTCTCAATATACTCCTCCAAAAACCCATCTTGTTCACATTTCAATAATTCACCCTTCACAGCATTAGTACTGATTACCCAGTCTATATGTAAATTGAAGTCACTCATTATTACTGCATTAACCACTTTATGTGCAACTCTCACTTCCTAATTTATACCGTGCCTAACTTTACTACGAATATTTGGCAGCTTATAAACAACTCTCACAAAAGTTAGCTGCCTCTTGCTGCATTTTAGCATCACCCATAACTGACTTTTTTTTTGCTGCTCCATTTGCCTCTTAAACCACATTTATGGGACATGGGCATCGCTGGCTGGCCAGCAGTTGTTGTCCATTCCTAGTTGTCCGAGGGTAGCTGAGAGCCAACCATTGCCATGGCTCTGGAGTCACATGTAGGCCAGGCCAGGTAAGGACAGCAGATTTCCTCCTCCAAAGGACATGAGTGAACCAGATGAGTTTTACCGACAATCAACAATGGTTTCATGGTCATTGGTGGATTCTTAATTCCAGATTTTTTTTATTGAATTCAAATTCCACCAGCTGCCATGGTGAGATTCGAACTTGGGTCACCTGAACATTACTGAATTAATAGTTCAGTGATAATACCATCATCTCCCCTTTCTCCAGCCGAAATCTTCACATTGGGATTTTCGCACCCCGTTGCAGTGAACGGAGATTTGGCTGCCACCAAATTCTCCGACCTTGCTGCAGTGGGAGCATGGTGTGAATAACTGGTAAAATCGTGCCCACTATCTTGAACCTTCAATCTAAGGGGATCTAAGATCATCTCTCATTCATTTACTGATCTCATCGTTATTATGAGCGCTACCTCACCTCCTTTTCCTTTTCCTTTGTCCTTCTTAAACAATGAATAACATCCATCACTCAAATCCCAATCCTAGCGGTAGGGTGACACAGTAGTTAGCACTAATGTCTCGCAGCACAAGGGACCCGGGTTCAATTCCCAGCTTGGGTAACTCTCTGCGTGCAGTTTGCACGTTCTCCTCTGGGTGCTTTGGTTTCCTCCCACAGTCCAAAGACGTGCCGGTTAGGTTGACTGGCCATGCTAAATTGACCCTGAGTGTTAGAGGGACTAGCTGGGGTAAATGCATGGTAACGGACCGGGAGTGGGATTGTGGTTGGTGCAGACTCGATGGGCCGAATGGCCTCCTTTTGCCCTCTTAGATTCTATGATTCTATAGCCAGGTCTCTGTAATAGCAGTGAGACCACACCCATTTACCTCAATTTGTGCCTTACCAATCATCAGCCTTGTTGTGATTGCTGAGTGCAATCAGTTAGTGTCTTTAATTCTGCCTTATTTACATTATTTTGCATTCTGATCTTATCTGATATTTTCCTTTGCTTCATTTTCTTCGTATTTCGCTCACCCCTTTTCTATTTCCTAATCATAGTTTTGCCTCTGGGCAGTGCAGTGGCACAGTGGTTAGCACTGCTGCCTCACAGCGCCAGAGACCCGGGTTCAATTCTGACCACGGGTCACTGTCTGTGTGAAGTTCGCATGTTCTCCTCGTGTCTGCGTGGGTTTCCTCCGGGTGCTCCAGTTTCCTCCCACAGTCCAAAGATGTGTGGGTTAAGTTGATTGGCCATGCCATAATTGTCCCATCGTGTCAGGGGGATTAGCAGGGTTAATTCGTGGGGTTACGAGGATAGAGACCTGGGTAGGATTGCTGCTGGTCCAGGCTCGATGGGTTGAATGGCCTCTTTCTGTACTGTGGGAGTTCTATGATTCCATGAATCTGATCTCCTCCTCAGATTCCTAAACCCTGTACCACCCAGTTTAAATCCTCCCAACAGCACAAGCAGGTCTCCCTGCGAGGATATTAGTCCTCTGAACACCCTGCTAAGATGTAGCCTGTCCATCTCGAAAGGTTCTGTCTGCCCCAGAACCAGCCCCAATGCCTCAGGAATGTGATGCTCTCCCTCTTGTGCTAGTTCCCCAGCCATGTGTTCAATCACACAATTCTACTCCTACGCTCATGACTGTATGGAACTGGGAGTAATCCTCAGGTTACTGTCAGTGAAGCCGACATTCAGCATCTAAGTAAAGGTCGACATTGGTCATAGAGTCATAGAATATACAGCATAGAGACAGACCCTTCAGCCCAAACTGGTCCATGCCAACTAAAATGCCCACCTAAGCTAACCCCATTTGCCTGCATTTGACCCGTAACAGACAATATTGGTGACAATGCTCTAGCTGTCATTTGCTCTGGGAACGCTTTCTGATCTAAATTCTTTGTTCCGAATTACCTTTGGCAATTGATGCCTATAGGGACTGGGGAGTAGGGTGTGTGTTGGGGGGGTGGGGGGAGGGGTGGCTGTGACTGACACAATCTGGACAATCTGTCCCCAACGCTACAGCACAGGCTGGCAAACGCGCCTTCCTGCCAACTGACAGTGTCCACTAGCGGTGGGTAAATGTATAAAGTCGGCATGTGTTGCCATGTCAGCACAGTAATATTAATTGGTGCTTCATTACTCATGGTGTGCCATCTGCTCACGCTGCAGGAGGAAGAGTCCGAAAGAAACAGCAGACGAGGGAGAGAGAGAGGGATCTCCACCTTCCCATTCATCATCCTCCAGCAGATCTATTTGGCACCTCTTTAAAGGTGAGGCAGCTGCATCAAACAAGATTGGCGCAATGATAGCTTGAGTACGAGCAGTGGCGGGGTACAATGAAGGAGCCTTCTGGGAAAAAAAACTTGCCCTTATACCTTCCTCCGTGTGATGTTCCAAACAGCCTCACAGCCAACAAAGTACTTTTTATGTTGCTGTTATGTTATCAGCAAACATAGCAACTAATACGCAGAGTAAATAGAAGTGAGATGAATGATACATGAATGGTCAGTCAATCTGTTTAGGTGCTATTGGACAAAAGATGTATGCACATTCTTCCCGTGACTGTATGGGTTTCCTTCAGGTGCTCCAGTTTCCTCCCACATGACCAAAAGATATGCTTGTTAGGCAGATTGGCCATACTGATTCTCCCTCACTGTACCTGAACAGGCACCAGAGCATGAAACTATGGGAATTTTCACAGTAACTTCATTGCAATGTTAATGTATGCCTACTTGTGTTCCCATGGGCAGTCACTTCTAATGGCCAAAATGGTGTTAACCATTAACCATTGCATTAAGTTTTAAAGTTTAAGTATTCATGTCACAAGTAGGGGTACATTAACATTGCAATGAAGTTACTGTGAAAATCTCCATGGTTCCACACTCTGGTGCCTGTTCGGGTACAGTGAGGGAGAATCAGTATGGCCAATCTGCCTAACAAGCATGTCTTTTGGACATGTAGGAGGAAACTGGAGCACCTGAAGGAAACCCACACAGTCACGGGAAGAATGCGCAGGCTCTGCACAATCAGTGACCCAAGTTGGGGATTGAACCACTGTTCCTGGTGCTGTGAGGCAACAATGCTGACCACTGTGCCATCCTTGCCACCGACAAAACATCAATTTCAAAGTTGTCGCTTATAGCCTCAAACACATTCACACAAAATGGGACCAACACCTATACTTTCTCAGAAGGCTAAGGAAATTTGGCATGTCAGCCACAATTCTCATCAACTTTTACAGATGCACATAAAAAGCATTCTTTCCCATTGTATCATAGCTCCTGCTCTGTCCAAGACCGCAATAAAGTACAACAGGTCACGAATAAAGCTCAGTCCATCACTCAAACCAGCCTCCCATCCATTGACACTGTTTAAACTCCCCGCTGCCTTGGAAAAGCAGCCATCATAATTAAGGATCCCACGCATCCAGGACATTCTCTCTTCCCCCTTCTTCCCTTGGAAAAAGATACAAAAGTCTAAAGTCACGTACCAACTGACTCAAGAATAGCTTCTTTCCTGCTGCCATCAGAATTTTAATAGAACATAGAACATTACAGCACAGTACGGGCCCTTCAGCCCTCGATGTTGCACCGACCAGTGGAACCAATCTAATGACCCTCTAAGCTAAACTATTCCAATGTCATCCATATGCCTATCCACTGACCATTTGAATGGACCTACTTCACATTAAGTTGATCTTTCCCTATACCCTAGCTATGGCTGTAACACTACATTCTGCACTCTCTCATTTCCTTTTCTGTGAACGGTATGCTTTGTCTGTATAGGGCACAAGAAAAAATACTTTTCACTGTACATTAATACATTTGACAAGTTAACGCATGGTAGGTTGTTGCATAAGGTTAAATCTCACGGGATCCAGGGTGAGGTAGCTTGACAGAAGCCAGAGGGTGATTGTAGAATATTGTTTTTCAAACTGGAGACCTGTAACCAGTGCTGTGCCTCAGGGATCAGTGCTGGGTCCACTGCTATTTGTCATTTATATTAATGATTTGGATGAGAATATATGAGGCATGCTTAGTGAGTTTGCAGATGACACAAAATTGGTGGCGTAATAGATAGTGAAAAACGTTATCTCCAATTGCAACAGGATCTTGGGCCAGTGGGCTGATGAATGGCAGATCGAGTTTAATTTAGACAAATGCGAGGTGATGCAATGGTAGATTGAACCAGGGCAGGACTTACTCAGTTGAGGCCGTCCTCATGTATGCAGAACTTGGCTATCAGTCTCTGCTCAGCGACTCTGCATGGTACATTGGGAAGACCATGCAGACGCTACGCTTTAGCGCCTTTGTTTCTGATTCACAGAATGGTGGGAAATGCAGCTGCCAAAAGATGTCAGTCAGCGACTTCAGGTCACCAGGGACACTCACAGCCAGTAGAAACTTGTACCTGATGCTGCAATTAAGATATTTCTCTGTGTGCAAATATGCTGCCACATGCAAGCGATAGAGCAGCTGTTGGTTTTCTGTGCCAGAGCCAGACTCTGGCTGTGATATAGGGTGCAGGAGTGGAACAGCTGAGTTTGCAATTGGCCATCCAGGTAAAGTGTAACTGTAGAGTGTATAAGCTTGGGAGTGTGCTGGAGACAGGTTCAATTGTGACTTCCAAAAGAGAACTGCAAAAGCACCAGAAAGCCTGAACTCTGCCACTCGAGCGTGAGTCCAGGTGTGACACACTTCCTCCAGGCGTGAGAGTCCAGGATTATCACACTTCCTCCGGGTGTGAGAGTCCCATCTGTCACTGCTTCCAGCACCTGACCTAGCTCATTGTTTCCATAGAATTATACAATCCCTACAGTGCAAAGGAGGCCATTTGGCCCATCGAGTCTACACCAACCACAAGCCCACCCCAGCCCTATTCCCGTAACCCCGCATATTTACCCTGAAACTAAGGGTCAATTTAGCATGGCCAATCCTCCTAACCCACACATCTTTGGACTGTGGGGAGAAACTAGAGCACCCAGAGGAAACCCTCAAAGACACGGGGAGAATGTGCAAACTCCGCACAGACAGTGACCCGAGGCCGGAATTAAGCCTGGATCCCTGGCACTGTGACGCAGCAGTTCTAACCACTGTGCCACTGTGCAGAAATCAATTTGTGATTGCCTTGTGTCCGTCATGTACAATGCTATTAAGGTGTGAGTATCTAAGCTGGTGGAAAGTGTGATTCGAGAATGGAATGCTGTATCCTCCTCTTCATCAGAGGTGAATCCAGTCCCTCAGGAATTAGAACAGAGAACATGGAACGCTACAGCACCAACAGGCCCTTTGGCCCACAGGTTGCGCCGATCATAAGCCTACCTACCAGGCCTATCTATAACCCTCAATCCCATTAAATCCATGTACTAACCCTCAATCCCATGAAATCCCATGAATTGTGACTGCTGGGGCTGATGCCCGACGTGTTTAAGGAGACAGAATAATTAGCGATGGTCCTGTCCTCACACGAAGGTCCAACAAGTGTCATCACATTTCCAAGACACACCATCTCCTTCCATGATGCAGTGATGACCTCCCAACTTTTGGACAAGACAAACTGATCCCTTCCGTCACCAATTCAACCTCGCCAATACCCCAACCCACATCTTTTGGCCATGGGATGCTCATTCGTTCTCTCACTCCCACCACTGCCAGCCCCTCTCCCCACTCTCACCATGAACTTCAGCCACTCCATAGCCTCATGGACTGTAGCAGTTCAAGAAGGCAGATCCCCGCTACCTTCTCAAGGATGGGCAATTAATGTTGACCTAACAAGTGATGTCCACATCAACAACAAAGAACAAAGATAATTACAGCACAGGAATAGGCCCTTTGGCCCTCCAAGCCTGCATCGACCATGCTGTTTGTATGAACTAAAGCCCTTCCAGGGACCATATTCCTCTATTCCCATCCTATTCATGTATTTGTCAAGATGTCCTTTAAAAATCACTATTGTATCTGCTAAGAAAGAAAATTACAGACAAAGAAAACCCCATGAATGAGTTGTAAAAAAGTCAACAGATTTATGTCCTTGATGACTGGCCAGTTACAGAATGTCCTCCCCCAATGGCAGGCATGCAAACGTGACATGCACTTACCACCATCAGACCTCAATATCTGGCGGGCATTATGGGCCCCCTTCTCCTGCAGAGAGAATGGGAAGCATCGTGAGTCTCCACTTTGCTGAGTTCATCGTCTCCTGGTCAAACAGCAATCAACATTTCTTGTTCCTCTGCTTTGCAGTGTTCTTGCTCTCAACCTTTCATTTTTATCCATTACTTTGAGGTTGTGCAGAGCACAGAGACTCCTCAGTCACACAGCCTCACCAATGGACATTGGGCATGGTGAGGAGAAATTTTTTATTTTCTCCTTCCAGGTTTGAGGAAAGATTTCAGGAATTGCCCTTTTGTTGGAGTTATCAGGGCAATGGCCCATGGCTTCACTCTCCTCCACACCTCTATCATTATGAGGGGCATGGACAGAGTAGATAGTCAGAAGCTAATTTCCAAGGTGGAAGAGTCAATTATGGAAGAGTCAATTACTAGGGGGCATAAGTTCAGGTGCAAGAGGCAAGCTTTAAAGGAGATGTACCAGGCAAGCTTTTTACTCAGAGGGTGCCTAGAACTCGCTGCCGGGGGAGATAGTGGAAGCAGATATGAGTTTTAAGGGGCGTCAGGACAAATACATGAATAAGATGGGAATAGAGGGATATGATCCCTGGAAGGACAGGGGCCTTAATTCAGATGGGCAGCATGGTCGGTGCAGGCTTGGAGGGCTGAAGGGTTTGTTCCTGTGCTGTAATTTTTCTTGTTCTTTGTTCTACCCAGAGAGTGCTGCCTTGTTGCAGTGGTGATGGGGTGGCCTAATGTCATAAGAACATAAGAACATAAGAAATAGGAGCAGGATTCTGCCCCTGTCAGATTCTGCCCCTGAGGATTTCATCTGCAGTCTCATCCATAAGAACATAAGAAATAGGAGCAGGAGTAGGCCATCTAGCCCTTCGAGCCTGCCCCGCCATTCAATAAGATCATGGCTGATCTGTCGTGGCTCAGTTCCACATTCCCGCCCTCTCCCCATAACCCTTAATCCCCTCTCTTATCAAAAACCCATCAACCCGCGTCTTAAAAATACTTAGCGAGGTAGCCTCCACCACTTCAACGGGCAGAGAATTCCAGAGATTCACCACCCTTTGAGTGAAGAAGTTCCTCCTCAACTCTGTTCTAAACCATCCCCCGCTTTATCTTGAGGCTATGCCCCCTAGTCCTACTGTCCCTTCTGAGCGGGAAGAGTCTCTCCACCTCTATCCTATCCATCCCATTCATCATCTTATACGTCTCAATGAGATCTCCCCTCATTCTTCTAAACTCTAACGAGTACAAGCCTCGTTTATTCAGCCTCTCCTCATAGCTCAACCCCCTCAACTCCGGCATCAGCCTAGTAAACCTCCTCTGCACTCCCTCCAAGGCCAAAATATCCTTGCGTAAGTACGGCGCCCAAAACTGCACACAGTACTCCAGCTGCGGCCTCACCAATGCCCTATACAGCTGCAGCAAGACCTCCCTACTTTTATATTCAATCCCCCTCGCGATGAAGGCCAGCATCCCATTCGCCTTCCTGACCACCTGCTGCACCTGCAAGCTGGGTTTTTGCGACTCATGCACAAGGACCCCGAGGTCCCTCTGCACAGTCGCCTGCTGCAGTTTTTCGCCACGTAAGTAATAATCCTTCCTACCATTATTCCTACCAAAGTGGACCACCTCGCACTTGCCAACATTAAATTCCATTTGCCATTTCCTGGCCCATTCGCCCAGCCTATCTAGATCCTTCTGTAGACTCTCCACACCCTCCGCACAATTTGCCGTTCCACCAATCTTGGTGTCATCAGCAAATTTCGACACCATACACTCGGTTCCCTCCTCCAGATCATCTATATAAATGGTAAATAGCTGAGGCCCCAGCACCGACCCCTGGGGCACTCCACTAGTCACCAACCGCCAATCCGAATAGCACCCATTGACCCCCACTCTCTGCCTCCTATTTGACAACCAATCCTCTATCCACGCTAACACCCTACCCCCAACTCCATGTCCCCTGACCTTCTGCAATAACCCCTTGTGAGGTACCTTGTCAAACGCCTCCTGAAAATCCAGAAAGACCACATCCATCGGCTCTCCTCTATCCACCGCCCTACACACATCCTCATAGAACTCCAGTCAATTTGTCAGACACGACTTCCCTTTAATGAAACCGTGCTGCGTCTGCTCTATCAAGCAATTCCCCTCAAGATGCCTCGCTATTTCCTCCTTGATGACGGATTCTAACATTTTACCTACAACAGACGTTAAACTAACCGGCCTATAATTCCCCGCCTTTTGCCTGGCACCCTTCTTAAACAACGGCGTAACATTAGCCGTTTTCCAATCTTCCGGCACTTCCCCGGAATCCAGCGACGTCTGGAAAATAACCACCAAGGCATCCACTATAACCTCCGCCATTTCTTTCAGAACCCTCGGATGCATTCCATCCGGTCCTGGCGACTTGTCCACAATCAGGCCCTCCAGTCTGTTGAGCACCGCCTCTCTAGTAACACATCCTGACCCTGCTGTCACAGTTCGTCCCAGCCTAGATGACCACTGAAATTCCCACCTAGAGCTCCAGGATCACTCAGCGTAAGAATGCTCACAACCAGCGGGACACAATATAGCAATAAGAGGCATTTCTTTTAAGATGGAGATGAGAGCAAACAAGAACAAAGAAAGAACAAAGAAAAGTCCAGCACAAGAACAGGCCCTTCGGCCCTCCAAACCTGTGCTGATCATGATGCCCTAACTAAACTGAAAAAAACCTTTTGTCCTTACTCAGTCCTTATCCGTCTATTCCCTCCCTATTCCATGTACCCATCCAGATGTCTCTTAAATGTTATTAATGCGCCTGCTTCCACCACCTCCTCTGACAGTGCATTCCAGGCACCCACCACTCTCTGCATGAAAAACTTCCCCCGCACATTTCCCTTAAACTTTCCCCTCCTCACCTTGAACCTGTGCCCCCTTGTAATTGACACTTCCACCCTGGGGAAAAAGCCTCTGACTATCCACCCTGTCTACGCCTCTCGTAATTTTGTAGACCTCTATCGGGTTTCCCCTTAGCATCCGTCTTTGCAGTGAAAACAATCCTAGTTTATTCAACCTCTCCTCACAGCCAACACCCTCGAGACCAGGCAACACCCTCTTTGCACTCTCTCCAAAGCTCCCACATCCTTTTGGGAATGTGGCAGCCAGAACGGAGGTGATTTTTTTTCTCTCAGACAGTCACTAGTCTGTGGAATTCTCCTCCCCATAAAGTTAGATCATTGAATTTATTAAAGGTTGTGTTACATTTTTGATCGACAATAGAGTCAAGGATTATGGGAAGGAGGGGACAGAGAGGACAGTGGAGCCCATAATCAAATCAGCGTGAATGGCAGAGCACTAGGCTGATACCGGAGTTGAGGGGGTTGAACTATGAAGAGAGGCTGAATAGACTGGGCTTGTACTCGTTAGAGTTTAGAAGGATGAGGGGGGATCTTATTGAGACGTATAAGATGATGAAGGGGATGGATAGGGTAGAGGTGGAGAGACTCTTCCCGCTCAGAAAGGACAGTAGGACTAGAAGGCACAGCCTCAAGATGGGCGGGGGGGGGGCGGTTTAGAACAGAGTTGAGGAGGAACTTCTGCACTCAAAGGGTGGTGAATCTCTGGAATTCTCTGCCCTTTGAAGTGGTGGAGGCTACCTCGCTAAATATATTTAAGACGCGGGTAGATAGGTTTTTGGTAGGCAAGGGAGTTAAGGGTTATGGGGAGAAAGCAGGAAAGTGGAACTGATCCACTTCAGATCAGCCATGATCTTATTGAATGGTGGGGCAGGCTCAAGGGGCTAGATGGCCTACTCCTGCTCCTATTTCTTATGTTCTTATGTGAAGTGTCAAATAGCCTACATCTACTACTGGGGCCTATGTTCTTTTGGGGCCAGATTGGGAATGCTGCTGGGGCCTTATTGCTGGATAAAAGGCCCCATATTGCTGAGGCGTCCTGGCAGGTGCCAGGGTGCTTTTATTTATTGCTCCTTCTCTCCCTGAAGCTATGTCTACCACTAGGCTCACAAACATTTCTGCAGGCCATCCCTCTCCACACGTTTAGCTGTGGCCCTAGATTATTCCCAGAATCTCACACGCATTCCGAGGTTGCACCTTAAGGGTGCCCTCAACGACCTGTTGCAGGAGTGCCCACCCCTTTCGGTGAGGCTGCCAGTGGGACATGGCTGAGGGTCCTCCCACTAGTCCACCAGTGTGCCCACTCAGTCTGCTGCCCTCCATTGGATGGTGCCCTCAGAGGCAGCAACCTGACTGGTGATAATCCTATGCCTTCCAGGTAAGTGTTAAATTCATGGTAAGCGTTAAGATAGCTCAACATGAGATCGCAGTGTTGTTGAAGGCTGGCTATAAGCAGATGGCTTATTCTCTGAGGTTTGAGCTCTGCTGCTATTTTTGTTTTAAACTATGCCCATGGTAGTCTTTATATAAATGAAAAGAAACAAAAGGCAAATGTGTTGGCTCCGTCAATTATTGCTTCATTGCAAATAACTCGTATTCAAATAAGATTCAAATTATGCAAATTGGATATTAGTGTGTCACTCAACTTAGGATGGATGCTCACTCGAATTGGGGAAACTTTCCTTGATAGGGGACCTTCTAAGCATTCTGACATAGAACTATAGTTCCAAATAAAACTAATCGGTTTGCCATTTTTTGATTTCTCACAGAATCTTGGGGGATAAAGTAAAGTAAAGTTTATTCATTAGTCACAAATAAGTCTTATATTAACGCTGCAATGAAGTTACTATAAAATTCTCCTAGTGGCCACACTCTGGCGCTGTTCTGGTCAATGCACCTAACTGTTTCCTAATACACTCTCTGTGGTAGCACCTCAATCAATCCAAGGCCATTTGCCAAACCAATCCTTTCCTCATGCAATGTACAAATTTAATAATTTTGAAATTTGATATTCTTGTGTCCGTCCTGATGAGTGAAAGATGAAAAGCTTTGACAGGATGTTTCTTTTCTCAGCCATATTCAAGTTCTGTTCCGCCAAGCAGCTATCACTGTTCCCTCATGGACACTGCGTCAAGATCCTGGAATTCCATTCCTCATAGCACTGTGGGTGTACCTACACTTCATGGACTGATTTGATGTATTATTGTCGCATATATTGGGATACAGTGAAACATATTGTTCCTTACTATACAGACAAAGCATAGCCTTCATCGAGAAGGAAGAGACAGTGCAGAATGCAGCGTGATAGTCATAACTAGGGTGTAGAGAAAGGTCAAATTAACGCGAGGTAAGTCCATCAAAAGTCTGACAGCAGCAGAGAAGAAGTTGTTCTTGAGTTGGTTGATAGAGACCTCAGAATTTTGTATCTTTTTCCTGACAGAAGAAGGTGGAAAAGAGACTGTCCAGGGTGCGTGGGATCCTTAATTATGCTGGCTGCTTTGCTGAGGCAGCGGGAAGTGTAAACAGAGTCAGTGGACGGGAAGTTGGTTCACGTGATGGAAAGGTTCACAACCTTTTGTAATTCCTTGCAGTCTTGGGCAGAGCAGGAGCCATACCAAGCTGTGATACAACCAGAAAGAATGTGTTCTATGGTGCATCTGTAAACGTTGGTGAGAGTTGTAGTTGACATGCCAACTTTCCTTAGTCTTCCGAGAAAGTAGAGGTGTTGGTGGGCTTTCTTAACTATCGTGTCGGCATGAGGGGACCAAGACAGGTTGTTGGTGATCTGGATACCTAAAAACTTGAAGTTCATGACCCTTCCTACTTTGTCCCCGTTGATGTAGACAGGGGCATGTTCTCCTTTACGCTTTCTGAAGTCGATGATGGCTTCATTCACGACCCTTTGTAGTTTATTGTGGTCTTAGTCAGAGCAGGAGCCATACCAAGATGCAATACAAGAGGTGGAAGTATACAGATTTTGCAGTGCACGTCGCATAAATTAATGAAAAGAACAACATGTATCAATATATTAAGAGGATGGGGGGTTAGATTTAGGTCAAAGTTCCATGCTAACATCAGAATCTTGCAAGATTTATCCTCATGATTTTTCACTGTTGACCCTGGTTTCCAATTAACTTAATTTTGGTGGAGGGGGAAAGTTTAAGGGAGATGTCCTGGGAAGTTTCTCACTTGGGAGTGGTGAGTGCCTGGGATGTGCTGCCAGAGAGTGGTGAAGCTATGGAACTCTTTGCCACAGAAGGCTGTGGAGGGGTAGGTCATTGAGTGTCTTTGAGACAGAGATAGATTCTTGATTAATAAGGGGATCAGGGGTTATGGGGAAAAGGCAGGAGAATGGGGATGAGAAAAATATCGGCCATGATTGAATGGCGGAGCAGACCTGATGGGCCGAATGGCCTAATTCTGCTCCTATGTCTTATGGTCTTATGGTCTTCTGGTGGAAGCAGGCACACTAGCAACATTTAAGAGGCATCTGGATGGGTACTTCAATAGGGAGGAAAGAGAGGGACACTGACCAAGTAAGGGCAGAAGTCACAGCTTTGGTTTTTATGGGGTTGTTGCAGAGTTCTGGAGAGAAAGGTGCCACGGAGCCCAGCTAAATCCCTCCCCCCCACCACCACTTATCTGATTAGAACAGAACCTTCCTGAAGGCCACCCGGATGATAGCCTCTGTTCCACCCCCCTAAACTCCTGCTTCGGGATTGTTATTGATCTGACAGGAGCAGGTTAACTGAGGGCAGTTTTCTGGTCTCCTCCAACCTGCAGTAGTCTTTTGTCCCATGCTGAATCCGATCCACAGCGAGGCAGTCCCTGTTAACCTTAACCATCCATTTATTGGAATTTGATCATGTGACCCGAGAGAGCTTTGCAACAATGATTGACTTCTATCTTCACAAGTCCATCAAGAACTAGCACTCATCTCAAACAGGGTAAAACAGGGCAGATTCAGAAAGAACGTTCCTGATGGTGGGTGAGTCCAGAACTAGGGGGTCATAGTTTGAGGACAAGGGGTAAACATTTTAGGACTGAGGTGAGGAGGAATTCCTTCACCCAAAGGGTGGTAATGTCTGGAATTCACTACCACAGAATGTAGGTGAGGCCAAGATGTTATGTGATTTCAAGAAGTAATTAGAAATAGCTCTTAGGGCTGAAGAGATCAAGGGATACTTACTTCAGTAAAGCCTTTGACAAGGTCCCTCATGGAAGGCTGGTGCAGAAGATGAAGTCACATGGGATCAGAGGTGAGCTGGCAAGGTGGATACAGAACTATTTTGGTCAAAGAAGACAGAGGGTAGCAGTGGGAGGGTATGTTTCTGAATGGAGGGCTGTGACAAGCGGCATTCATCAGGAATCAGTGCTGGGACCTTTGCTGTTCGTAATATATATAAATGATTTGGAGGAGAATGTAACTGGATTGATTAGTAAGTTTGTGGACGACCCAAAGGTTGGTGGATTTGTGGATAGCGATGAGGAGCATCAGAGGATACAGCGGGGTATAGATCAGTTGGAGACTTGGGCAGAGAGATGGCAGAATCCGGACAAATGTGAGATAATGCATTTTGGAAGATCTAACACAGATAGAAAATATTCAATAAATGTCAGAACTCCTAAAAGTATTACTAGGCAAAGAGATCTGGGTGTACAGGTACACAGCTCACTGAAAGTGGCAATGCAGGCGGCGAAGGTAGTTAGGAAGGCATACAGCATGCTTGCCTTCACTGGCCAGGGCATTGAGTTTAAAAATTAGCAAGTCATGTTGCAGCTTTATAGAACCTCAGTTAGGCCGCTCTTGGAATATGGTGTTCGATTCTGGTCGCCACACTACCAGAAAGATGTGGAGACTTTGGAGAGGGTACAGAAAAGATTTACCAGGATGTTGCCTGGTATGGAGGGCATTAGCTATGAGGTGAGGTTGGGTTTTTTTCTCACTGGAATGGCGGAGGTTGAGGGGAGACCTGATAGAAGTCAAGAAGATTATGAGAAGCATGGACAGAGTGAATAGACAGAAGCTTTTTCTCAGGATGGAACAGCCAATTACTAGGGGGTACAGGTTTAAGGTGCGAGGGGCAAGGTTCAAAGGAGATGTACGAAGCAGATTTTTCACAGGGGGCATTGTGGGTGCCTGGAACTCGTTGCCAGGGGAGGCAGTGGAAGCGGATATGGTAGTGACTTTTAAGGGGCGTCTTGACAAATACATGAATAGGATGGGAATAGAGGGATATGGTCTCCAGAAGGGTAGGGGTTTTAGTTAAGTCGGGCAGCATGGTCGGTGCAGGCTTGGAGGGCCAAAGGGCCTGTTCCTGTGCTGTAATTTTCTTTGTTCTTTGATAAAGGGGGAAGGTGGGATTGTGGGTGTTGAATATGATGATCAAAATGAATGGTGTAGCAGGCTCGAAGGGCCAAATGGTCTACGCCTGTTTCTATTTTGTATGTTTCTATATTTCTAATGCTGCATATAAAATTCGCCTAGACACTAACTGTTTTGATGAACATTGCGCCTGTTTAAGGTCCGTTAGCAAATATACAAGTCTGATAGATCAATCACCTTTACCTTCCTCCAGACTTTTTTCCTCCTTGTGCAGTCCCTTATGATTGAGGTGACTTGTTTCCAGTCTGGTTCAATGAGTTCCAAGCTCAGTGCACTCTCCGACTCTGCCAACTAGATAGACTGTCTTGCCACTGTATTCGATTCACGTGAAAGCACTGCTGCCTTCAGCCTAAGGCGGCACGGTAGCATAGTGGTTAGAACATAGAACATAGAACATTACAGCACAAACAGGCCCTTTGGCCCACGAGTTGCGCCGATCACATCAACACCTACCAATCTATAGACCTATCTATAACCCCCAATCCCATTAAACCCCATATACTCATCCAGAAGTCTTTTAAGAGACCCCAGCGAGTTCACCTCCACCACCACTGACGGCAGCCGATTCCATTCACTCACCACCCTCTGAGTGAAAAACTTACCCCTAACATCACTTCTGTACTTTCCTCCCCGCACCTTAAATCTGTGTCCTCTCGTAGCAACCATTTCAACCCGGGGAAATAGTCTCTGAGAGTCCACCCTATCTATTCCTCTCAACATTTTATAAACTTCTATCAGGTTCTCCAGGGAGAAGAGTCCCAGCTCCCTCAACCTATCTTCATAAGGCATGCCTCCCAGTCCAGGCAACATCCTTGTAAATCTCCTCTGTACCCTTTCAATAGCTTCTACGTCCTTCCTATAGTGAGGCGACCAGAACTGCGCACAGTACTCCAAATGAGGCCTGACAAGGGTCTTATAAAGTTGCAGCATTACCTCCCGATTCCTAAACTCAATCCCTCGATTAATGAAGGCCAGTACACCATACGCCTTCTTGACCACATCCTCCACCTGCGAGGCCGATTTAAGAGTCTTATGGACCCGGACCCCAAGGTCCTTCTGCTCTTCAACACTACTAAGACTCCTGCCCTTGATAGTGTACTCGTTCATCCCGTTGGTTCTGCCAAAATGGACGACTACACATTTATTTGCGTTGAAGTCCATCTGCCACTTCTCCGCCCAGTCCTGCATCCTATTTATGTCCTGCTGCAACTTTTGACACCCTTCCAGACCATCCACAACACCACCGACCTTCGTGTCATCAGCGAACTTACTTACCCATCCCTCCACTTCCTCATCTAGGTCATTTATGAAAATGACAAACAGCAAGGGTCCTAGAACAGATCCCTGGGGCACTCCACTGGTGACTGACCTCCATGCCGAAAAAGAGCCATCCACAACCACTCTCTGCCTTCTGCAGGCAAGCCAGTTCTGGATCCACAAGGCCAAAGCCCCTTGGATCCCATGCCCTCTCACCTTCTCAAGAAGTCTTGCATGGGGGACCTTATCAAACGCCTTGCTGAAGTCCATGTACACCACGTCCACTGCACTTCCTTCGTCAATGTGTTCAGTCACATTTTCAAAGAACTCTACTAGGCTCGTAAGGCACGACCTGCCCTTGACAAAACCATGCTGACTATTTCTGATCATGTCAAACCTCACCAAATGCTCGTAAATCTTGTCCCTCAGAAGCCTCTCCATCAGCTTACCAACCACCGAGGTCAGACTCACCGGTCGGTAATTTCCCGGGCTATCTCTGTTCCCTTTCTTGAAAATAGGAACTACATCCGCAATCCTCCAATCTTCCGGAACCTCTCCCGGTTCCCTGGAGTTGTTTCACAGCTCCAGGGTCCTGGGTTCGATTCTCAGCTCGGGTCACTGTCTGTATGGAGTTTGCACATTCTTCACGTGTCTGCGTGGGTTTCCTCTGGGTACTCTGGTTTCCTCCCACAGTCCAAAGATGTGCAGGTTAGGTTGATTGGCCATGCTAAGAAATTGGCCCTTAGTGTCCAGGTTAGAGGGATTAGTGGGTACGATATATAAAGATATGGGGATAGGGCCTGGGTGGGATTGTGTTTGGTGCAGACTCGAAGGGCCTGTTTCTGCACTGTAGGGTTCTATCAGTTTATAAGGATGAGGGGGCATCTTATTGAAACTAAGTGTCCAAAGTACATGTGAGTGTGGGAATTTCTGCTGCTCGGTAAACAATGGCCTTGGTCACGTGCTCCTAGTCCTTAAATAGTCTTTTCCTTGGTCAGTTGAGCTGGCTATGTGTGGAACATCCTGAAGAAGAAGTCCATATGGAAAATAAGATGACCCATTATTTTTTTCCACACAAAATGCACAATTCAGGGTTAATTCTTGATAAGCCCAGTGAAGGCTGACATTTCCTCATGCAACATTCCACCCAGACATTATCAAACTAAAGACAAAACTCCAGCAACATTTCAACCAAAGCCAGAGGTGTTGTACCAAAGTCATTTGTTTCAACAAAATGTCTCTCTCATCAGTAATTACTGCAATATAATGGAACAGTTGAAAAGGTTTGGGTTAAATTTTTAAGTTCCCTTTTCTGTTTCAGTTAACAATTTCTATTTAAGTGGTGAGCACTAACGACATTATCAAGAAGAATGGTTGCGCAGAGTTACTAAGCCCCACACTGTGACAGAACTGAATTAGCGCACACAAAGCAAATGACAAGATAGCTCAAGTACCCTGTGCTCTTTATTATCTCTGCTAATGTTAATCGCCCCCCTTGCACTCTTAGGCTCAGTAATCTCTGTTGTAGCTCCAGCAAATCCAATATTGTTGCAGTTAAAACCAACTCTATTGAAACCAACTGTCAGCTGCTGTCTCCCTGCTCCCTCAGTAGCTGCTCTATTTGCTGAAGCTGTCTTTCATCATCTGTGAATCCTCCTGCCCCCTCACTTCCGCCCCGGTTGTTCACCTACCGTTTCACCATTAGCTTCAGAAGGAATTAGATCTCCTTGCCTCCTATTTCTCCTCCATCCTTAGCCTCAGTGATCTCCAGCTACGTTTTGGGTTGTGGGAGGAAACTGGAGCACCCGGAGAAAACCCACATAGACACAGGAAGAATGTGCAAACTCCATACAGACAGTGACCCAAGCTGGGAATCGAACCAGGTCCTTGGAGCTGTGAGGCAGCACTGCTAACCACTGTGAGATCATGCCTCCCTACACTCCCAGAAAATGTGCAGGTTAAGTTGATTGGCCATGGTATTGCCCTGTTGTGTCACGGGAACTGGCAAGGTTATGGGATTATGGGGTTATGGGGGTAGGGCCAAGGTGGGATTGTGGTCAGTGCTGACTCGATGGGCTGAATGGCTTCCTTCTACAATGTAGGGATCCTATAATTGCCCAAGGCATGAATCCTTCTTCTCTAATTCAGAAAGGCTTTTCTCACACAAGGAAAAGGGCATTGTCTGAAAACAGGATTCATCTCTAGTAGTTAGCTTCTCTTCATTGCATCCTTTCTTATCCGTTAACATTTGCTAATAACATCATGGTTACTCTGACCTTCCCTTCTTAGCTTCCTCATTGGATGGATGTATCATTCCATAGGCCTGCAACCCCTCAACATTGAAATCAACTTGTAATGGGTCAGATCTTTGATAAAGATCATCTGAGAATGGAATCAACAGAAAATGATGGCCAGCCATTTTTCTTACTCACATTGCCTCATTGTGAATGCTTGGCTGAGCATCAAGATGTATTAACGGATTAGCTCAGCAGGGGTCTGCTTTATAAGTTGAAGTGGAATATTTGCTTTTATTCATTCACACCTTTATGAGGTTATAATAAGTTATTTTTGTATTTGATCTGGTTTTTCGAAGTCTATTATTTATTTGGACAAGATTAAGAGGAATGAAGTAAAGCTTCTGTTATGCGAACAACAGATGATGGTGTCTGACTGACGCTTTTATCAGGTTGTAAGAGCAGCAGTCTGGTAAAAGTTGATTTCTGAATGGGCATTTCATTTTCAGGAGCATTTCCAGAATTACCACTGTGATTATATTTTTCATCAGTTCTCTACATGATGCATGGAAAGGGCATGGCAATAACATAGATGTCACATGGAGAGTGACTGAGGGAGCTGAGGGGGTGTAAGGACTAAAGGCTAGAGGATCTATCAGTCTTTAATACAACTGGGACAAAGTTCCAGAGATCCAAGGCAGGCCTTTCAACTAGAAACCCCCCCACCACCCCCCTGAGTTCTTTCCCACCTCTGAATTGCTCCTGTGGTCAGTCGGCCCCACTCGACCGTGCCTTATCTCTCTAGAGTGGAAATAGTGCCTCAGGAGGCCATTTATAAGGAGACAAGTCTTTTGGAAATTTCCTGCCTCAAACTTCCAGTCTGGTTAACTAAGATCCAGGCCACTGTGACTGCTTTTGAACGTATGCCTCAGGGGACAGATTGTACTGTCTACTACGCTCAGTTCAGGCAGAGTGCCTACATGTTAATGACATGGTCTGTAGCCAACATTCCAAATGGAAGGGTAAAAGATCAAAGCTATTGAGCAAAATGATAATAAAGTGTCTAATCATTTATAGTGGTATTGGATGTGACTAGATTAGAAAGTGGTGAATCCAATTTCTGAATGCATTAAAAGTGATCTAAGGCTTAATTAATGAACAAATTGAGCATGGACTTGCAGTGATGCTGAAAAAGAAACTAAATTGGTGAAATTGTTTTCCAGTATTAACACTGAGTGGACCTGTATAGTCACGTGGCTCGCTGCTGATACATTTCCAAATGAAACTTCTCGATTTGAAGTGCCCACAATTCCTATAAGGAGGAATCCTTTTGAACATTCAGGCCAGAAGTCAT
The DNA here is from genome assembly GCF_965287045.1 of Carcharhinus amblyrhynchos. Taxonomy (NCBI): domain Eukaryota; kingdom Metazoa; phylum Chordata; class Chondrichthyes; order Carcharhiniformes; family Carcharhinidae; genus Carcharhinus; species Carcharhinus amblyrhynchos. The sequence continues at coordinate 17,813,112 of NC_137324.1, forward strand.
CTCCAGAATCTTTCTTTTAAATTTCATAGAATCCATAGGATCTCTACAGTGCAGAGGGAGGTCATTCAGCCCATCCAGCCTGGAATGACAACAATCCCACACAGGCGCTATCCCCGTAACCCAATGTATTTATCCTGCTGCCCTGTGAGTGGCATGGTGGCACAGTGGTTAGCATTGTTGCCTCAAAGCACCAAGGACCTGGGTTCAATCCCCAGCTTGGGCAGTGTCCGTGCGGAGTCTATACATTCTCCCCGTGACTGCATGGATCTCCTCCGGGTGCTCTGGTCTCCTCCCACAACCCAAAAGACGGGCTGGTTAGGTGCATTGGCAATGCTGAATTCTCCCTCAGTGTACCCAAACAGGCACCAGAGTGCGGCAACTAGGGGATTTTCACAGTAACATCATCACAATGTTTATGTAAGCCTATTTGTGACACTAATAAATAAAATAAAAAAGACTTTAAACTAGAAGTGTTAATCCCCCTGACATTAAGGGGCAATTTAACATGACCAATAACCCAACCCACAGATCTTTGGACTATTGGAGGAAACTGGAGCATCCGGAGGAAACCCACACAGACATGGGGAGAATGCGTAGACTCCACACAGAAAGGGACCTGAGGCCAGATTTGAACCTGAGTCCCTGGCTCTGTAAGGCAAAGAGCTAACCACTGTGCCACCATGCTGCTTTTCCTGGAATTCAGCAGGAGCTCCATGTAAATGACTGGCCCCTCTGTGCTGGGAATTCGCACTTCTATTTCCACTTTGATTAAACCCTCACTTGCCAATATTTTCCATTCGAGTTCTGATGAGGGAGGTTTAAATTAAAAAAAAAGAATTGAAACGTCACGTGGGGATAAACTTGAGGACAGTGAGCAGGGAGAAAAAGAAAATAAAGCTTATGGTAATCTTTGCAGTATTCCATTGTCAGCAATGCCCATTTTACAACAGTTGTCTTGATTCTTTCAGTAGGAGCTAATTTAGGGGTGACAGTCTTAGTTTGTATTGCTGCGTATCAAAGCTGTCTACTTTTGAATGGCTTTGGGTAGGAAGCGGGGTGGCACGGTGGCACAGTTGTTAGCACTGCTGCTTCACAGCCCCAGGGACCCGGGTTCACTTCCGTTCTCGGGTCATTGTGTGGAGTTTGCATGTTCTCCCTGTGTCTGCATGGGTTTCCTCCGTGTGCTCTGCTTTCCTCATACAGTGCAGCTTGATTAGTTTGATTGGCCATGCTAAATTAACCCTTAGTGTTAGTGAGATTAGCAGGGTAAATATATGGGGTTGTGGGGATAAGAATCTGGGTGGGATTGTTGTCCATGCAGGTTCGATGGGCTAAATGGCTTCCTTCTGCACTGTAAGGATTCTATGATTCAGAAAACTGCAAGGCTTATGGATGTGCTGAGCTTGGAAGGCCCGCATGCTCAGATTAAATTCCTGTGCTTCCATTTCCCCCGGTAAATGACCAGACCAATATCCTGTCATTTCGCTTGAAAATCAAATGTTTTTCTCAAGATTTTGCAGCTGAGAGTCACTGCTTTTCAGTGTAGAGGGCTTATTCCAAAGAATCTTGGGGGACATTTGGAAGACGATGTGACCACCCACCAGCCTCCTAATGTCAATTTTGATAGAAGCAACCTGACCAGAAGTTGTCCAGTGTGTGATCTAGGGATTTAATCCCCACCTTGGTAGCTCAGAAAGCTTTCTTCAGAATCTATCAGGGGTTTAGCCCATGAGATATGCCCAGATTGCCATCTGAAATGAAATACAGTGAGCAGGAACAAAGAAGGTAATGAGAAACCCACTAATTACAGCAAGGAGTTCAGTTTTACCTCAATTTTTGTCCAGCGTTGAAATTCTCACAGGGGTACTTGCTGACCTAATAGGGTAATAAAGAATGCAATGAATTAGGATATGCAACAACACCTCCTCCACAATTATCCTCAACACCGGTGCCTCACAAGGTTGTGTCCTGAACCCTTACTCTATTCCTTATATACCTATGACTGTGTGGCCAAATTCCATTTCAACTCCATTTTCAAGTTTGCTGATGACACCACCATTGCGGGTCAGGTCTCAAACAATGATGAGATGGAATACAGGATAGGGAATCTGACAAAATGGTGCGATGACAATAATCTCTCCCTCAATGTCAGCAAAATAAGGAAGATAGTCATTGACTTCAGGAAGTGTAGTAGAGGACATGTCCCTGTCTACATCAACTGGGAGAAGTCAAAATGGTTGAGAGCTTCAGGTCTCTAGGTGTCCAGATCACCAACAACCTGTCCTGGTCCCTTCACAATGACGCTATAGTTAAGAAAGTCCACCAAGGCCTTCACTTTCTCAGGAGGCTAAGGAAATTCAACTTGGCTGCTACCACTCTCACCAATTTTTACAGATGTATCATAGAAAGCATCCTTTCTGGACATATTACAGCTTGCTATGGCTCCTGCTTCAACCAAATCCGCAAGAAATTACAAAGGGTCGTGAACGTAGCCCAGTCCATCACACAAACCAGCCTCTCATCCATTGACCCCATCCAAACTTCCCGCTGTCTCCGAAAAAACAACCAGCATAATCAAAGGCCCCATGCACTCCGGACATACTGTCTTCCACCTTCTTCCATCAGGTAAAAGATATAAAAGTCTGAGGTCACGTACCAACCGACTCAAGAACAGCTTATTCTCTGCTGCCTTCAGACTTATGAATGGACCTACCATATATTGAGCTGATCTTTCTCTACACCCTAGCTGTGACTGCAACATTAAATTCTCCTTTCCTTCATCCTATGTTCTCTATGTACAGTATATTTTGTCTGCATAGTGCGCAAGAAGCAATACTTTTCACCGTATCCCAATACACGTGACAATAATAAATCAAACCAAAGCAAAGCGATTTTCTGTACCACACAAAACGCCCTTTGACCGATTGAGTCTAAACCAACAAGAGCTAATCCCATTAGCGTTAATCCCATTTTCCTACATTTGTCCCATATCCTCAAATGTCACGATATTTCAAGTGGCCATCCAAATATATTTTTAAAGTTTGCAAGGTTTCCAGCCTCTGACACTTTCCCAGACAGTGCATTCTAGATTCTCAACACCTTCTGAAAAAAATCTTTTCTCAAATTCTCTCTGAATCTCCTGCCGTCTTACCCTAAAACTGCACCCCTTCGTGATTGACCCCTCAAACAAGGGGAACAGCTGCTCCTCACTCACTCTGTCCATACTGCTCACAATCTTATACACCTCAATCATTCTCATCCCCCCTCAGCCTTCTCTGATCTAAAGAAAACAATCCAAGCCTATCCAGTCTCTCCTTAAAGCTCAAATACTCCAGCCCTCCTCTGTACCCCCTCTCGTGCTTTCGCATCCTGCTTATAGTGCGGTGACACAGACTGAAACTGTGATCTTGGACCAACTGTGCTAGTGCTAACATTCCTCAATTGTCATTCGCAAGCTAATTTATTTTTAGACACAAAGGAACGAAATAGCTATTTGAAATAAAGGGGAATGTAGATGGTGAGGCAGAGGAGGTCTGCAGCAGGCTATAAAAAGAAAATCAGCTGATATTTCTTGCATCGCTGGTCCCGTATGAATACAAAGCATTCCCACCAATCCTTGATGTGCTGGTATTCTAATGCGAGCAATAGTCTGTTCGGAATCGTTATCTGCACGCGGTGATTTAAGAAAGCAAACAGAACAATCATAAAATATACAATCAGATGTAATAGGAAAGCAGAGAAAGAAATGGGGGTGGGAGTTCAAAAGAATGATGATAGCTTGAGTAAATGATTTTTATTTCCAGTCACCAAAGCAACAAGATCCCTGTTAGCTGATAAGGTGGATGGAGGTGGGGAGACAGAAAAAAACTAAGGGCTGTAACTGTATGACCGGATGGCACAGTGGCACAGTGGTCAGCACTGCTGCCTCACAGCGCCAGGGACTTGGGTTCGATTCCCAGATTGGTTCACTGTCTGTGTAGGATATGCTCGTTCTCCATGTGTCTGCGTGGGTTTCCTCCGGGTGTTCTAGTTTCCTCCCACAGTCTAAAGATGTGCTGGTTAGATTGATTGGCCTTGATAAATTGACCCTGGTGTCAGGGGGATTAGAAGGGTAAATGAGTGGGGTTACAGGATTGGGGTCTGGTTGGGATTGTGGTTGGTGTAGACTTGATGGGCTGAATGGCCTCCTTCTAAACTGTAGGGATTCTATGATTACTTCTATGATGTGTCAGTAAGATGTGGTAAATGTGTGGTGTTACAGAATTAGAGTGGGGTTACAGAGATAGAATGGGGGACAGAGCCTGGGTAAGATAAGCTCTAAGAGAATCAGAGAAGACTGGATGGGTCAAATGGCCTCTTCTGCATCGTAGGAATTCTATGACAATCACGAATAAATCCAATAGGGAATTCAGGAGAAACTTTTTTACCCAGAGAGTGGTGAAAAGGTGGAACTCAGAACCACATAGGGCATCCCAATAAACACACAAATTGAAAGGATTAGAGGTTATATTGGGTGAAGAAGGACAGTAGGAAGTTTATGTACCGCATGTGCAGTTGGCCCAAATGCTCTGTTTCTGTATGGTAAATTCCATGGAACTAAGCTCCCTGAACCAAACTTATCGTTAATTCAGTGCCTGTTTTGGCACGCTGTCATATCTGATTGATGCATATCCGAAACAATTCTTTACCTTCTCTGAAACAAAAACAGAAGCAAAAACAAAAACAGAAAATGCTGGAAAATGTCAGCAGGTCTGACAGTATCTGTGAAGAGAGAATAGAGACAGCTTCGAGTGTGGGTGACCCTTTGTCAGAGCACTGATAAACTTGAAATATTGGCTCTATTCTCCCTCCACAGAGACTGTCAGACCTGCTGAGATTTTCCAGCATTTTTGAGTTTTGTTTCAAATTCCAGCATCCGCAATATTTTGCTATTACTTCAAATTCTCTCTGTGCTTTAGAAGAATGCATTAACTTTATTGCCACAAGAATAACAAGCCAGCAAGGCAAGCGCTCTGAAGGCACACATTGTACACTAAATTCCCTGTAAGCATGATTAAAAAGACACTTTTAATTCCATCGGAATAAAAATTTCTCAGAGTCACCGGGTAGTCCCTGACGTTCCTGTTCTGCCAAGCCAGTCATTCAGAAAGCTCTGCCTGGGAAGCTTTGCCTCTGTGATATATTCCACCAATATTCTTTCGCCAGGCTCTCATGTTATATTGCTTCACAGAATCGCTACAGTACAGAAAGAGGCCACTCGGCTCATCAAATCTGTGCTGACCACAATCCCACCCAGGCCCTACCCCTGTAAGCCCACATATTTACTTCGCCAGTCTCTCTAACCTACGCATCCTGGAATACGCACCTAACCCACACATCTTTGGACTGTGGGAGGAAACCTGAGCACCCGGAGGAAACCCGCACAGACACGGAGAGAACGTGCAACCTCCATCCAGACAATGACCCAACCTAGGAATCGAACCCGAGTCCCTGGCACTGTGAGGCAGCAATGCTAATCACTGTGCCACTATGCCACCCTACCTCTCATTTGTGTTCCAGCATGAAAATGCTGACGGCACGAGTCAGCACTTGTGACTTGGCTCTCTAAGGACACTGCCCTTCCATGATCAACTTGTAGGACTAGGAAAGAACTCAATCTCCAATTGACTTTGGGTCGTCATCTGGTGACAGCTTCATGTCTGGCTCAAATAATTGCAATTCTGTTCTGAAACCATTAAAAGACAACACCACCCCCTATCTCCAGCCAAGGATAGCTCCTGCCTTGTATCCAGCTGAACAGTATCTGTCACCTATCTAGCTGAAAGCAGCCACATGCGTATTCCCCAAATGCAGCCCATCCACTGTTACAAACATACTGTGGTAGTCAGCTGAGCAGCTGACCCAGTAAAAACAGAAAGCAGCTATGGCCCAGGGTGCGGCCCATAGAATCCCTACAGTGCAGAAAGAGGCCATTCGGCCCATCAAGTCTGCACTGACAACAACCCCATCCATGGCCCTATTCCCGTAATCCCGTGTATTTACCACACTAATCCCCCGGCACTGAGGGGCAATTTAGCATAGCCAATGAACCTAACCCACACATCTTTGGACTGTGGAAGGGAGCCAGAGGAACCCAGAGGAACTGCACTCAGACATGGGGAGAATGTGCAGATTCCACAGTCACCCAAGGCTGGAATTGAACCTTGGTTCCTGGTGCTGTGAGGCAGCAGTGCTAACCACTGTGCCACAGTGCTGCCTCAAAATCTGTGTGGTGGAAGAGTAATCTAAATTGGGTTGTGAGATCTCTTACTTCGCTTCACACACTGAGTTTAGCAAGCCAGCCAGAAGCCATTCCCATTCCAGACTGTAATTTGCATCCACAATCCTGGAACTGCTTCTCCTGCTCTCTGTCACTGCCTGAATCATATTCCTGGTGACTTCCTCACCTGTATCTTGTAAGGGCGGTTATTGGTTTATATCACAGACCTTCCCCAAGGTATCAGTAATGAGTGATTTAGCACTCAGCAAGTTACCTCTATGGTGAGCTTCTCACCACAGGTGTAATGAAATTTCTTTATTAAATCTTTACTTTGATTTACTTTGTGAAGTTTTTTTTATTCCAAGCGTAGCCTTACCGATGTCTTGTACAGCTTCAACAAGACATCCCAACTCCTGTATTCAATGAATAGGGAAAGGCAAGGAGACAAAGAGGCGGGGTGGGGGTTTGGGGGGCAGGGAGAGAGAGACGGAAAGAGGGGGAGAAACTTAAGAGAAATGGGACAGAGATGGTATGAGACATTCTGAGCAGGAACATAGGGAAACAGGAATTACAAGCAGAAATGGGAACATTCAGACGTTCGAGCCAGCTCTGCCATTCATGGCTGATCTCTTCCTGGTCTCAAATCCATCTCATAAGAACATAAGAAATAGGAGCAGGAGTAGGCCATCTAGCCCTTCGAGCCTGCCCCGCCATTCAATAAGATCATGGCTGATCTGAAGTGGCTCAGTTCCACTTTCCCGCCCTCTCCCCATAACCCTTAATTCCCTTGCCTACCAAAAACCTATCTACCCGCGTCTTAAATATATTTAGCGAGGTAGCCTCCACCACTTCAACGGGCAGAGAATTCCAGAGATTCACTATGAGAACTATGGGATTTATATATACATATAGATTTCTGCTGGACTACACTTACTGCTGGATGAACATCCACACATCCAACTGAGTAATCTCCTCAAACCATCTCGTGTCACCTTGGCTGTGTGGTAGCCCTCACCCCTCAGCGTCAGGAGATTATGCATTCGAGGGTCACTCCGGAGATTTGAGCGTATTCCCTCTGCTCCTTCTTCAGTGCATGCTGAGGAGGTGCTGCACTTTACAAATGTCACCTTTCAGATGAAGTGTTAAAGAGCAAACCCAGTCAAGCCTGTTCATTGGGATGGAAATTTAAAGAGCATTGATGTTTTGTGATTCCTAAAATTGGGATTGCTTATCTCAGGCAGTAGATATTATGAAAACCTACAACTGGGAAATAATTTACATTGCAAATCAATCCTTCCTAGAATATTTTGTCCTCATTTTTACTGATCCTAGCATTTCCTTATAAAATTGTGAAAAGTGCTTAGCATGCAAAGATCTTCCGTGCAGAACATACAATCCATTGAAAATGAATCTTGCCTCTTTGAGTTGATTTCAATGAAATAACAGCAAAACAAACTGCAGAGGGTAACACAAAGTCCTATCCCGAATGTACACAATAGTATTCATAAAAATACAAAATCACAATTAAAAATCAAGAAAAATACACAGAAGCACCACATTGAATCATGTACCCTCATCTAACTATATATCCGCCTCTCCCTACACATTCCCAACACATTCCCAACACATGCTGAACAGCTGGAACTGGCTGGGGCTGGGATTCTAAGCTCGCTTAAGAAATACATTGAGAATATGGAGTTATGTCTAAGTGCTTGTTTGTACTCACGGACCTGGAATACAAGTCAGCATCTGCACAGCTGGTAAACCTAAGCATGGATATGTGATGTTGTGGACAGTGCAAACAGCAAAGAAAAGTACTGCACAGGTGTTTCTTCAGAAGGAACTCTTCAAAATGCAGCTAATGAAAATACAACACAACTTACTCCAATTTATAAATCAAAGGAAGGGTTTAATAAAGAAACATTATTACTCCAAACTTGGGGCCTCGTCCTTGACCACTCCAAGCTTCCCACCATTCTACAAAGTTCTTTTATTTATAGTGAATCAGCTGGTCAGCTGACTATTACATCCCTTGTATTGGTTCCAAAGTTTACTGGATCAGCTGACTGTTACATCTTGTTCCCATTCATGAGGACAATATGGAAGAGATAGGGATTGAGTTGCTGTGGGTGGAGTTGAGGAATAAAAAGGGAGAGATTACATTGCTAGGGGTGTACTATAGGCCACCCAACAGCCCGAGGTCAGTGGAGGAAGGTATTTGCAGGGGCATTTTGGACAGGTGCAGAAAGAATAGGGTGGTTGTAGTGGGTGACTTTAATCTTCCTGGAGTGAATTGGAGGGGGCCTAGAGCTGGGGGTACGGAGGGAGAGGAGTTTGTGAAATGTGTTTTGGAAGGGTCTCTAGAGCAGTATGTAACTAGTCCGACTAGGGGAGAGGCTATACTGGATTTAGTGTTGGGTAATGAGCCGGGGCAGGTGGGAGAGGTAGAGGTAGGCGAACATGTGGCTAACAGTGACCACAAGTCCGTCTACTTTAGGATAAAAATGGAAAGGGACAAGTGCCGGCCGAACGGGAGTGTGCTGAACTGGGGAAAGGCGAGCTATAGCAGGATTAGGAGAGAGCTGCAGGACACTGATTGGGAAGGACTGTTAGCTGGCAAGTCCACGGTTGGCAAGTGGGAGGCTTTTAAAGGCAAAATGAAATGGTTGCAGGGGAGGTATGTTCCGGTTAAGAGGAAGGATGGGAAAGGTAGGATTAGAGAGCCGTGGATTACAGGGGGTATCGAAGACTTGGTCAGGAAGAAGAGGGAGGCGTATGTTAGGTCGAAACGACTGGGTACGGAGAGTGCGCTGGAGGAATATAGAGAGAGTAGGAGGGAGCTAAAAAGGGGAATTAGAAGGGAGAAGAGAGGGCATGAAATGGCTTTGGCTGGTAGGATTAAGGAGAATCCAAAGGCATTTTATTCCTATATTAGGAGCAAGAGAGTAGTTAGAGGGAAAATTGGTCCTCTTAGGGACAAAAGCGGGGAGTTATGTATTGAGTCGGAGGGAATGGGGGAGCTCCTGAATGAATACTTTGCGTCGGTATTCACAAAGGAGAGGGGTTCGGAATCGTGCGGTCTGTTAGAGGGAGCTGAGGATCAGCTGCAGGAAATATCTATTACGAGGGAGGAAGTGCTAGGGCTTTTAGGTAGTGTAAGGACGGATAAAGCTCCGGGGCCTGATGGTATTTATCCCAGGCTGCTTAGGGAGGTGAAAGATGAAATTGCTGGGCCTCTGGCGCAAATCTTTGTCTCTTCTTTGGACACAGGTGAGGTCCCAGAAGACTGGAGGGTGGCAAATGTGGTACCGCTGTTCAAAAAAGGTAGTAGGGATAACCCTGGGAATTATCGGCCGGTGAGTTTGACATCGGTGGTAGGGAAATTAATGGAAAAAGTACTTAGGGGTAGGATGTATGAGCATTTGGAGCGTTGCGGTCTGATTAGGGATACGCAACATGGCTTTGTTAGAGGGAGGTCTTGCCTTACGATTCTGGTGGAATTCTTTGAGGAGGTGACAAAAACGGTTGACGATGGGCAAGCCGTTGATGTCATCTATATGGATTTCAGTAAGGCGTTTGACAAAGTCCCTCATGGTAGGCTGGTAGAAAAGGTTAAGGCGCATGGGATACGGGGTCAGGTAGCTAGGTGGATTGAGAACTGGCTGGGCGATAGGAGACAGAGGGTAGTTGTGGAGGGGACTTTGTCCAGCTGGAGGCCAGTGACCAGTGGTGTGCCGCAGGGCTCGGTACTGGGACCTCTCCTCTTTGTAGTCTACATAAATGACTTGGAAGAGAGCGTAGGTGGTATGATCAGCAAGTTTGCTGATGACACCAAGATGGCAGGGTTGGCGGGTACTGAAGTGGATTGTCAGGTGATACAACAGGATATAGATAGGTTGGTGCATTGGGCAGATAGGTGGCAGATGGAATTTAATCCTGACAAATGCGAGGTGATGCATTTTGGAAGGAATAATGTAGAGAGGAGCTATGTGATTAAAGGTAGACAAATTAGGAGTATAGAAACACAGAGGGACCTGGGAGTGCAGGTTCACAAATCCATGAAGGTTGTGACACAAGTGGAGAATGTTGTCAGGAAGGCTTATGGAATGCTAGCCTTTATAGGAAGAGGTATAGAGTTTAAAAGCTGCCGTCTAATGCTTCAGTTGTATAGAACATTGGTTAGACCGCATTTGGAGTACTGCGTCCAGTTCTGGTCATCTTACTACCGGAAGGACGTGGAGGCTCTGGAAAGGGTGCAGAGGAGGTTTACCAGGATGTTGCCTGGCATGGAGGGGTTGGGTTACGAGGAAAGGTTGGAGAAACTGGGACTGTTCTCTTTGGAAAGACGGAGATTGAGGGGTGACATGATAGAGGTATATAAGATACTGAAGGGAATAGACAGGGTCAATAGTGAGAGATTGCTCCCTAGATTAGTTACGAATACAAGAGGACATGATTTAAGGGTGAGGGGGGAGAGGTATAATTTGGATATGAGAGGAAGGTTCTTTACGCAGAGAGTAGTGGGGGTATGGAACGCGCTACCGAGTGGGGTGGTGGAGGCGGGAACGTTGGACTCGTTTAAGGTTCAGTTAGATAGGCATATGAGTGAAACGAGGATGGAGGGTTATGGTAGGGGTTATTGAATAAGGGTTAGAACCTCGGGAGACACCGGAAAGGCAGGCTTGTGATTAACGTTTTTGTCTTTTCATTCCGCAGGTGGAGGTCCACCTCGTTGTCAAACGAGGGGCATGCACACGGTGGGTCGTGCGTGGGCTGCTCCTGGAGGTTCCGGGAGTGGCCTAGTACTTCGTGTCGGTGTGTGTGCTTGATCCTGGACCGGTAGACGGGCGCCGCAACAGCTCGGTGACTAGCACTGCTAGCTGTGCAGATACATGGATTTGGGCCTGTGTCTGTGGGAGTTTGTGCATTCTCCCTGTGGTTGCGTGGGTTTCCTCCGGGCGCTCCGGTTTCCTCCCACACCCCAAAGATGTGCTCTTAGGCTGATTGGTTTTACCAAATTGACACTATTCTCCCCTGAATCTGGCTAAGTCAGGGGTTCTATTTGTAGATACGCAGGGTAGAATAGGTGTAGGGTGATGCGGCTGCGCGGGCTCGTTGGGCCGAAGGGCCTGTTTCCCGTGCTGGGTTGTTCTTTGTTGTTCTTTGTTGTATCACATTACATCCAATACAAAGTTATCACTGGTTACTTTCTAATAACAGGAGGAGGCCCTTCGGCCCTTCAAGCCTGCACCGACTAAACTAAAAAAACCTTTTGCCCTTGCTCGTTCCATATCCTTCTATTCTCTCCCTATTCACATACCCATTTAGATGCCTCTTAAATGTTTCTAATGTGCCTTCCACCATCTCTTCTGGCAGAGAGTCCCAGACATCCACCACTCTGTGTGAAAAACTTCACTTGCACATCTCCCTTAAACTTTCCCACTCTTATCTTGAGCCTGTGCCCCCTTGTAATTGACACTTCCACCCTGGGAAAAAGCCTCTGACTATCCACCCTGCCTATGCTAATTTTGTAGACCTCTATCAGGTCTCCCCTCAGCCTCCATCTTTACAGTGAAAACAATCCTAGTTTATTCAACCTCTCTTCACAGCCAGCCTCTCAAGACCAGACAACATCCTGGTGAACCTTTTTTGCACTCTCTCCAAAGCTATCACATCCAAGGACCCAGGTTTGATTTCCTTGAGTTTCTGTCTGTGCAGAGTCTATACATTCTCCCTGTGTCTGCATGGGTTTTCTCCGGGTGCACCGATTTCCTCCCACAGTTTGAAAGACATGCTGATTAGGTGCATTGGCCGTGCTAAATTCTCCCTCACTGCACTCAAAAAGGTGCCAGAATGTGGCAACGGGGGGATTTTCACAGTAACTCCACTACAGTGTTAACGTAAGCCTGCTTGTGACACTAATAAATAAACTTTCAACGTTAGTGTGGTGAATGCAATACTCCAGATGTGGCCTAATCAAGGTTTATATAGCAGCAACATGGTTTGTCAATAGTACTCAGTCTGCATGTTTGACTGATAGGCACTGAGAATGTAAATTACGAACAACACCTGGGGTTTTAGCTTCAATCTTTGGGATCAGTCCTTCATTAGATACGCCCCCACCCCCCTCTCCTCACTCGCACTTTCTGACAATTCTTTGCCAAATAAGTTCCTGCTTTCTCTCCTGCAACTCATTCCTTATATAGATGTCCACATCTTGCTCTTGATTCAGTTCCATTATAAGCCCTTTGTGAAGAATTCAATGGTATATTGATTTGGAAATGATTGATTAGCTTTGGCCAAACGCAAATGATATTTGAATGTCTAAAGAGTTCATTTAGATTCTTCCTTCGCAATTCTTTCTCCTAAAAGCTTTTAGGGTTCATTTCAGTTGAACTAATATTAATTGTGACTGGAGCCAGAGCAGTCATTATTCATTATATTCTGAAAGTTCACTAGTCAAACCGGGTAGAATTAAATCCTTGGGATGATGATTAATGATGTATCATATACTTACACTAACCGTGCAATTTAGAAGTATGAAGTCAGTAGACAATGAAATATATTTTTTAATATCTTTATTACATGGATCACAAGTTCTCCGATAACTTTTGAATATCTTCGGTCAAACAATCTATTTACATGGTTGTAGCCCATTAACCCTTCCTGGCATGGATGCCTTTTAACATTTGAATCTTGCAGACAAGCCAGTTAATCGGATTACTTCCTTCACTATTCATTTGCTTGTAAACTCAAAGCACTGGACTTCTGTTAACCCAATTTCTTTTTGACATGGGGCAGTAACCCGTGGCTTCTCCCACACCTGTTCGGGTTAAGGTGGGTAACAGGAAAACTTTGTCAACTCTGAATGATTGTAACATTGGCCTGAATGGCTTCTGAACAAAGAACAAAGAAAAGTACAGCACAGGAAGAGGTCCTTTGGCCCTCCGATCCTCTGCTGAGCATGATGCCCTAAGTAAACTAAAAAAAAATCTTCTTTCCTTTCTCGGTCTGTCTCCTTCTATTCCCTCCCTATTAGTGTACCCATCTAGATGCCTCTTAAATGTTACTAATGTGCCTGCTTCCACCACTTCCTCTGGCAGTACGTTCCAGGCACCAACCACTCTCTGCGTGAAAAACCTCCTCCGCTCATCTCCTTTAAACTTTCCCCCACTTACCTTGATCCTGTGCCTCCTTGTAATTGACACTTCCACCCTTAGGGAAAAGTCTCTGACTATCCATTCTGTTCGTGCCTCTCATAATTTTGTAGATCTCAATCAGGTCTCCCCTCATCCTCCATCTTTCCAGAGAAATAAGAAGGGGGAAATCACATTGATTGGGTTGCACTATAGGCTCCCAAATAGTTGGCGGGAAATTGAGGATCAAATAAGTAAGAAGGTTACAGGCAGCTCCAAAAAAACTAGGGTGGTACTAGTAGGAGATTTTAACTTTCCGAACATTGACTGGGACGACCATAGTATTGGATGGAGAGAAATTTGTTGGGTGTATTTAGGAGGAATTTCTCATTCAGTATGTGGATGGCCCGATGAGAGAGGGGCAAAACTTGACCTCCTCTTGGGGAATAAGGAAGGGCAGGTGACAGAAATGTTAGTGAGGGATCACTTCGGGACCAGTGACCATAATTCTATTAGCTCTAAGATAGCTATGGAGAATGATAGTTAAAATTCTAAATTGGGACAAGGCCAATTTTGATGGTATCAGGCAGGAACTTTCAAAAGTTAATTGGGGGAGTCGTTAGGAAGGCAAAGGGGTGTCTAGTAAGTGGGAAGCTTTCAAAAGTGTGTTAACCAGGGTTCAAGATAAGCATATTCCTCTTAGAGTGAAGGGCAGAGGCAGGGGACCCTGGATGACTCAGGATATTGAGACCTTGATCAAGAAGAAGAAGGAGGCACATGACATGCATAGGCAGCTGGGATCAAGTGAATCCCTGGAAGAGTATAGAGGGTGTAGGAGTAGAATTAAGGGAGAAATCAGGAGGGCAAAAAGAGGACACAAGATTGTTTTGGCAGATAAGAGAATCCCAAACCTTCTGCAAATACATAAAGGACAAAAGAATAATAAGGGTGAGAATAGGGTCTCTTAAGGATCAACAAGGTCATCTATGTGCAGATCTACAAAAGATGTGAGGTCCTAAATGAGTATTTCTCATTAGTATTTACTGTTGAGAAAAACATGGATATTAGGGAACTTGGGGAAATAAATAGTGATGTCTTGAGAAGTGTACATATTACAGAGAAAGAAGTGCTGGAAGTCTTAAAGAAATCAAGATGGATAAATCCCCAGGACCTGATGAAATGCATCCCAGGACATTATGGGAGGCTAGGGAAGAAATTGCAGGTCCCTTAGCAGAGATATTTGAATCATCGATAGTCACGGCTGAGGGGCCTGATGATTGGAGGGTGGCAAATGTTGTGCCTTTGTTTAAAAAGGGCTGCAGGGAAAAGCCTGGGAACTACAGGCCAGTGAGCCTCACATCTGTGGTGGGTAAGTTGTTGGAAAGTATTTTGAGAGACAGGATCTATAGGCATTTAGAGATGCAAGGGCCAATTAGGGACAGTCAGCATGGCATTGTGAGTGGAAAACCATGTCTCAAAAAATTTGATTGAGCTTTTTGAAGGGGTAACTAAGGAGGTAGATAAGGGCAGTGCAGTTGATGTTGTCTACATGGACTTTAGCAGGACCTTTGACAAGGTACCGTGCGGTAGGTTGTTGCATAAGGTTAAATCTCATGGGATCGAAGGTGAAGTATCTAAATGGATACAAAATTGGCCACCTGACAAAGGGACAGGCTGTCCCAAAAGTTTGCGGCTTTTGCTACAAATAAACCTGTTTGGACTTTAAACTGGTGCTATGGGATTTCTTTCTGTTTAACCCCAATCCAACGCCGGCATCTCCACATCAGGATGGGCGGGGGGGAATCAGGATATTGAATTTGATGATCAGCCATGGTCAAAATGAATGGCAGAGCAGGCTCGAGGGGCTGAATGGCCTACTCCTGCTTCTAGTTCCTATGCTTCTCTCGCAGAACAGTAGAAGGGAGCGGAGCAGAAGCAATAAGGAACGAGGGCACTTGCTGATGCACCTCTCCACACCGGTAGGGTGGATGGATTCAGCATCAGGAACAAAAACACTTACAGATAAAACAATAAAGGAGGTGGACAGGAGCTTGAAGACTTTCATTGTGCTGCATCAGATGGAATGGCTGGTTCAGGTTAAATAGTTATTGTCCAAAACAGGATGTGTTTCCGAGAAAGTTTGATTTAGTGCAACTAAAATTACTTAGATTGTAGAATTTGTTGTCAATTACGTACCCACAGGGTTATCAGTTTTGAGCTAGTAAGCATAGAAACGTAGAGAAATAGGCAGTGTTTCAGTTCACAAGATTGCAAGGCACATAAAAATGAGGAATTCCACTCGGCCCATCTAAGCCATCCCCACCCAGAGAAAATCTATAACGGGCTGATTGGCCTCCTTCTGCAGGAGATTATTCTACTGATCTTAGCGACCCTTCCCACTGCCTGGATTGGCCCGTCCTGCCATAGGTGACCCCCCTCAATCTGGCGGCAGAACGGGCGAGTCATGCAAAATGCTGCAAAGATCTCGCCGGCAGCAAAAACGGAAAAAATGGCCGGGTGGGGTGGGAGATATCTGAAAATTCCCACCCTATCAATCTATGGAACGATCGGTCCATCCTCGAGCAGTGGTCTAAAAGGAAACAAAAAGGGTGGGATTTTCCTACCATGTTTGCCTTGGAGTCCAAAGATGTGCACATTAGGTTGATTAGCCATGCAAAGAAATTGCCCCTTAGTGTCCAGGGTTAGAGGGATTAGTGAGTACAATATGTGCGGATATGGGGGTAGGGCTTGGGTGGGATTGTGTTCGGTGCAGGTCAGTAGTGTGATGGAATACTCCCCACTTGCCTGGCTGGGTACAGCTCCAACAACACTCAGGAAATCTGACGCTATCCAGGACAAAGCAGCCCACTTGATTGTCACCGCATCCTCAAACATCCACTCCCTCCACCACCATGCTCAGTGGCAGCAGTGGGTGCTATCTACAAGATGCACTGCAGCAATTCACCAAAGATCCTTACACAGCACCGTCCATCTAGAAAGACAAGGACAGCAGATAAGTAAGAACACCACCACCTGTAAGTTCTCCTCCAAGCCACTCGCCATCCTGATTTGGAAATATATCACTGTTCCTTCACAGCCACTGGGTCAACATCCTGGAATTCCCTCCCTAACGGCATTGTGGGTTCATCCACAGAACATGGACTGTAGCGATTCAAGAAGGCAGCTCACCACCACCTTCTCAAGGGTAACAAGGGGATGGGCAATAAATGCTGGCCAGCCAGCAATGCCCATGTCCCATGAATCAATTAAAGAAAAATTACGCTTGAATCAATGGACTTTTGCATGGTCCGTGTCCCGCCGTTATGATTCCTGTTGGCGGGCGGGAAGAGAAGATTCCACCCTCAGTCTCCCACCTAAATGAAAGAATTCTTTACAATATGTTTTTGCGATCCCTGTGGTGTCAAGTGTGACAATGCGCCTGCCACGTAATTGAATTGGAGGTGATTTGTCCACATCGATTAGTGAAATCGGTCACATAGCTGTACTTATTATCAGTGAGGTTCAGAGCACCTATACGCTTTATTAGGCCAAAATGATTCACATTTTAATATCTCTTATGCCTTATTGAACATTTAAGCAAGGACACTTTCACCTTCTTACACTTAATATTTTTCTTGTAATTCTGCTCCACTGCATTAGAGGATTCAATTTTGGAACTTAAATAAATTCATTTTGCCTATTAATTCCAATTTATATTCCTGTTAGCTGACTGTCGTGCCTGAGAGAAAGACTTTAAAACCTGGTGGCCAGCTCCATTAGTGAGCAGCGATGGCTCCCTGAGGTCCAGAAGTGATGGGCAGGAGTTGGACCGTATAGACTCGTGAAGGAGGAAGCATCAGGACTAAATACTTCCTGTGTCTGCCGCCACCTTCTCTTCTACAGCCATATCATTTCCTGGGAGCCACAGAAGACACATGAAGAAATGCAGGGCCAAAAATGGCAGGAATATAGTGAGGTGGGGGATGGGGGTCCATATCATGTGATGTAATCTCCAGGGCTACACTCAACCATAGTTGGCAACCGTACCTACCCACGCAGCTGCTGCTGGTGACTGAGAGTGTGAATGCTGGTGGCAATGGATTCCAATGCCCCGTGGTATCCTTCTGTCTTGCTAGAGCAAGTCTACTATCAGGCCACACACTGCTGATGAGAGCGCAGACCCAGTGGGCAGGTCATATCATCCGTATGTCAGACGAGCGCATACCCAAGCAGCTTGTTTTTGGGGAGCTCTCTGTTGGAATGCGCTCGCATGGAGGGCAGAAGAAACATTCCAAAGACACACTCAAAGCCTCCCTGAAGTCACTTGATATTGACATGACCACCTGGGAAACGCTGGCACAAAACCACCCTACCTGGCGCTGCCTCATTCACAAAGGCTGTCAAGCTCACGAAGCAAGGTGCATTGCTGAAGCACAACTTAAGCGCGAGCTGCGCAAGTCCAGAGCCACCAGCGCGACAACTACAGTGTCTACACAAGTCTGTCCAATATGTGCCAGGACATTCCGTGTCCGATTTGGCCTGATCGGTCATCTTCGGACACACCACAACCAGCCTCAAAATGACTAATCGTGTTGAGCTCCTCATCGATGACGATGGACAAACAACAACAAGACAATGGTCTTCACTTAATCTTCGACTCTATGTGAAGCAACACATGGCATGGCCCAGAAACCACATTCTGGCAAGGGCAGTCTCAGCCTGTACAGGAAGCCAGAGAGCCGAGAAGCTGTATGATTCACTGGCCTCTGTTTTCTCTGGACCCTTGCGTTGACAGCTGAGATCTTTGCTTCTGTTCGCCTATTCGAAGCCCCTTCCAGAGAAAAACACCTGCCTCCAGAGATCATGGCCATCTGTGACTATTTCCCTTGTTGTTCATCATTCTCACATCTCGCTTGCAGGTGTCCTTGTAGCAGAAGTATGGATGCTCAGGACATCATGACCCAGTGGTCATTTCACCGTAGAGTGCTTTGGATAAGTGGCAGCCACTGCAATGAACATGGTCAAGCCAGTGAGCATAATCTTGGTTTTGCAACGAGTGCTTGCTGATGATGTTAGCATCCTCCAGGAGGCAGTGGCCTTGTCTTGCCAAGAGATGTTGACGATCTTGAGACAGCTGAGTTAGAAACTGTTCAACTTTTTCTTCTGACAAGCACATGTCCTCTGGACCTCAGCACTGAGGAGGACTCTGCGGAGGACACAGGCTTGGTAGACTCAGGGTGTGGTCCTCTCAGTCAGGTTGTCGTGGTTCCACACTCTTTTACTCAGTCTTGAACATGACTGTTGTAAATTTTGCAATGCGTGCATTGAATTCGACAGCAAGTGTCAGATTATTTCTAATGCTGCTGCTAGTGTGAAAATCCTCTCCTCCCGGACTTTCCTCAGAACAAAGGAGCAAAGCTGAATCTCATTGAGAAAGCAGGACCAGAGGGCTGCAACAATAGCCACTTCTGGCATTTGTACAACACATTGTACATAGCAAAGCTGACCCAACAGGAGCGCTATCAGATAAAAATTTAACACCATCATACAAAGAGACATTCGGACTCTGAAAGCGTGATCAAAGAGGTAGATCTTAAGGAGTGGCCTGAAGGAGGAAAACAAGATCAAGAGACGGAGAGATGTAAAGAAGGAAATACAGAGCTTTGTAACAGTACGGAAAAATAATGCAGAGGAACGTTCCACTCCCACACCTTCGGGCTATCGAAACCAGTCTCGAAAATCACATGGGCCTCAATATTTGATGCGAATGTTATAGAATCCATAGAATCCTTATAATGCAGAAAAAAGCTATTCGGCCTATCGAGCCTGCACTGACCACAATCCCACCCAGGCCCTATTCCTGTAACCCCACCTATTTGCCCTGCTAATTCCCTTGACACTAGGGTCAATTTAGCTTGGCCAATCAACCTAGCCCGCACGTGTTTGCACTGTGGGAGGAAACTGGAGCACCCGGAGGAAACCCACGCAGACACAAAGAGCACATGCAAAATCCACATAGACAGTCACCCAAGGGAATTGAACCTGGGTCCCTGGCGCTGTGAGGCAGCAGTGCTCACCACCGTGCCACCCAAAACTAATTTTCCCACTTATCTCACAAATTTTAGACACAATTGTTTTTTTTATTCATCTGTGGGACATGGGTGTTCCTAGCTGGCCAGCATTTATTGCCCTTCCCAAGTTGCCCTTGAACTGAGTAGGCCATTTCAGAGTGCAGTCGCGAGTCAATCACATTGCTATGGCTCTGGAGTCACATGCAGACCAGAGCACATGTGTTATTTTAAGGTTTGAATATTTAAAACATCAGCTTGATTATAAGTGCTCAACTTCAATCAATTCAACTCAGCTGCCAGTTTATGTTATACAAAAACAGGGAAGTGAGTGATTAGTTGACCAAAGCTTAGTTTAGTTTAGTAGACCAGTTTAGTTTATGTAGACCCAACCTATTTACCAAGGAAGCAGCAGCTCCGTCGGAGTTGCTTGTGTACATGCAGCCTTGTGCAGTGTTTGTGAGAGCAATCATTTTCTGCTTGGATCCCTGCTGGTTGAAGCTGCTCTTAATTTAGTTAGAACCGCTTCACACTGAGGGTGCTGAATCCCGCATCTCAGTGACATTGCTGATTAGAATTACTCATGACCTCTGATTTTCTTCTCTTTGTCCATCAAGCAGGTAAGCTCATGGCCTGTTTTAGACAGAGGCTCTGAGTACTGGTCCAATGGGGACCACAGATCCTGTTGCAAGGGAGGGTACAGGGGGCCCAGTCAGCCTACCTGGAGAACTGCAGCCTCCATCTACATTGTTCCTCAGATAGGAGAGAGTAAATGGCTCTTGCCTTTTGAGTTGTGTTGCGGGGCATGGTCTGGGATGTGGTATCCCATGATGTGGAGTCACACTATCTGTAACCCCCACAACTTTCCTGGACTTGCAAAATCTCACTAACTTTCCTATCTGGAAACAATACACATCTCTTTAATCTGTGCTTAAAACTCTCTCCACTCACATTGTCTGTACCTTTAAGAATTCATTAGCTGTAAAGACTCACATTTCAATCATTATGCATGTAAATCGAGTTTGTATCTTTGTGCCCTGTTTGTGATCAGAACTCCCAGCCACCTGATGAAGGTGTTATGAAAGCTTGGGGCGTTTGCTACAAATAAACTTGTTGGACTTTAAGCTGGTGTTGTGGGATTTCTTTCTGTGGTACTCCCACACATTGGGCTACCAACTCTGCAGGAAACTTTTGAGAATAGCAAAGCACATGGGATCTCAAACTTTATAAAGAAAGATAGAGTTCTGCTTAGGCTGCAACTCGAGTATTGTGTCCAATTTTGATCCCCACAAGATTTTTTTAAACTTCTGTTCATGAGATGTGGGCATTATAGACTGGGCCAGTGCTTGTTTCTCATCTCTTATTGCCCTTGAATAAGCTGCCTTCTTGAGCCTCTGTGGTCCATGTGGTGCAGATACACCCACAGAGCTGTTATCCACTGAGTTCCCAGGTTTTGACCCAGTGCCAGGATTTCTAAGTTAGAATGGTGAGTGGCTTGGAGAGGAACTTTCAGGTGGGGTGTCTCCATGAATTTGCTGCCCTTGTTCTTCTACATTGTACAGGTCTCAGGTTTGGAAGATACGGTTGAAGGGATCTTGGTGAGTTGTTGCAATGCATCTTGTATACAGTATACTGCTGTCACTGTGCATCGATGGTAGAGAGAGTGGATGTTGAAATTGGGTGCTGGGGTGTCTTTCAAGTATGCTGTTTTATCCTGGATGGAGTTGAGCTTCTTGAATTTAGTTGGACCCACACTCATTCAGACAAGTTGAAAGTATTCCATCACACCCCTAACTTGTGCCTTGTGGATGATGGATATGTTTTGGGGAGTCAGGGGGTGAATTACTTACTGCATGATTTCTAGTCTTTGACTTGCTTTTCTAGCCATATATTTATCTCGCAAGTCCAGTTTTGGTCAATGGTAACTGCAGGATGTTGATAGCAGATGACTCAGCAATGTTAATGCCATTGAATGTCAAGGGGAGATGGTTGGATTTCTTCTTGTTGGTGATGACCACTGCATGGCACTTGTGTGGTGTGAGTATTTCTTGCCAAATATAAGCCAAAGCATGAAAATGACCCAGAACCTGCTGCATAAGGGCATGGACTGCTTCAGTACCTGAAGAGCAATGTTGCTGAATGTTGCTGAACATTATGGAATAGAAACATAGAAAATAGAAGCAGGGCTAGGTGATTTGGCCCTTTGAGCTTGCTCAGCCTTCATTATGATCATGGCGGATCATGAGTTGCAGCGAGACCTGGGGGTGCAAGTGCACAAGTCTTTGAAGGTGGCAGTGCAAGTGGAGAGTGTGGTGAAGAAAGCCTATGGTATGTTAGCCTTTATAGGAAGGGGTATAGAATATAAGAGCTGGAGTCTAATGTTGCATTTGTACAGAACGTTGGTTAGGCCGCATTTGGAGTACTGCGTACAGTTCTGGTCGCCTTACTACCAGAAGGACGTGGAGACTCTGGAGAGAGTGCACAGGAGGTTTACCAGGATGTTGCCTGGTATGGAAGGACTGGGGTATGAGGAAAGATTGAAGAAATTGGGGCTCTTTTCCCTTGAAAGACGCCGACTAAGGGGGGATCTAATAGAGGTATATAAGATTATGAAGGGTATAGATAGAGTAAACAGAGGTAAGCTATTTCCTATAATAGAGACACGTAGGACAAGGGGCCATGGACTTAAGGTGAGGGGGGAGCGGTACAACACAGATATTAGAGGGAGGTTTTTCACACAGAGGGTAGTGGGGGTATGGAATGCTCTGCCAAGTAAGGTGGTGGAGGCAAACACGCTAGAGTCCTTTAAGAGTAACTTAGACAGGCACATGACTGAGTTGGAGATGGGTGGATATAGGACAACTTTTTAAATAAGGGTCATTAGCATTGGGGCGTCCCTGGTAATGTAAATGGGTATAGTATGATAATAATGTTTTTTCTCTTTTCATTCACAGGTTTTAAGTCGGTCCACCTCGTGTCCAACGAGGGGCATACAGGCGATGGGTCGTACTGGGGCTGCTCTTGGTTGTTCGAGATTGGCCTAGTGCTTCATGTCGTTAGTGTGTGCTTAAACTGGACCAGATACTGGGCAAGATGACAGCTCAGTGACTATCGCTGACTGCTGTGCAGACACATGGATTTGGGCCGGTGTCTGTGGGAGTTTGCGCATTCTCCCCGTGCTTGCGTGGGTTTTCTCCGGGTGCTCCGGTTTCCTCCCACATCCCAAAGATGTGCTGTTAGGCTGATTGGCAGGAATAAATTGTCCCTAAATCAGTTTCCCTCAATCTGGATGGCCATAAAACATTAGATAGGGGTCATGGGTGGAGGGGGGGACTGGTGGTGTTGAGATGGCGGCGCGGGCTCATTGGGCCGAAGGGCCTGTTTCCCGGGCTGATTTTGTTCTTTTGTTCTTCTGTTTTGTATCCAACTCTGTAACTTGTTCCTGCTTTCCCCTCATGTCCTTTGATCCATTTTACCCCAATAATCAGTGAACTTCTGACCAAGGGAAGGTTATTGATGAAGCAGCTGAAGATGGTTGGCCCTAGGGCACTACCCCGAGGACATACGAACATACGAACAAAGAGCAGGAGTAGGCCACTCTGCCCCTTGATCTCGCTCCGCCATTTATTAAGGTCATTGTTAATCTGATAGTAACCTCTAATCTGTATCCCGCCTATCGCCAAGAACTATTGCCTCCTTGTCTACCAAGAATCTATCCACCTCTACCTTAAAAATATTCAAAGGAGGCAATCTTACTATTGCGCCCCACTAGCCAATGGGCAGGGTGAGCTGGTAACATTGTGGGAGAGTCACAAAATCAGGTTCACTCCCGATTTCTCACCTCTCGTGATCTTACAGGCGCTAGATATCCAGAAATGGCACAAAGCTGAATATATTATTTAAATTCATTTAAATTATTTAAATATTCATTTGAATGCAATTAACGAGCTCGGGACAGAACAATGTAAAGCTAACCGACTGATAGTTTCCTGTTTTCCCTCCTTTTTTTGAATAATGGGGTTGCAATTTCTAACTTCTAATCTATTGGGACCATTCCAGAATCTAGGGAACTTTGGAAAATTTAAACAGTGCATCAACTATTTCACGAGTCATTTCTTTCAAGACCCTCTGGTGAAGACTATCAGGATCCGAGCATTTGTCAGCCCGCAGCTCCAAAAATGTACTCAGTAACACTAGACAGTAATTTTCCTGAGTTCCTCCCTTTGTCCCATTTCCTGATTTATGGCAGCTTCAAGGATATCATCTGTGCTCTCTATAGTATAGACTGTTTCAAAATACCTGTTCAATTCATCTCTTTTATCCCATTATCAATTCTCCAGTCTCACATTCCAGTTTACATTAAGTTGATCTTTCTCTGTAGCTAACACTACATTCTGCACCCTCTCGTTTCCTTCTCCCTTATGTACTCTATGAATGGAATGCTTTGTCTGTATAGTGCAAGAAACAATGCTTTTCACCGAATATTATTACATGTGGCAATAATGAATCAAATCAAATCAAATCCTATAGGAACAACATAAGGGTGATTCTCCCAGCCAGCTGCACTAAACAATTAGCAGGCCAGGACATTCAAGCAGCACACGATGCGTGGGATCTGCGCTGGGACTCAGGTCCTGATAGCATCTCCCAGCACACCCCCACTGAATCTCAATGTGAGGAACCCTGCACTGCACAGAGTCTGGGAGATTCTTTTTGAGACTTCCATTGAAGAAAAAACAGGATTTTCACACAAATTCAAGACTTTTTGGGATAATCCCGGCCAACTTCTCGCTCCCTAGCATTTCCAAATTCGGAATCCTGTTTCTGCTCCATTCGGAATACATCCCGGAGATAGAGGGAGGAATTTTCCCGTCCCGCCCGCCACAGGGTGGAGGTGGGTGGACCACGCAAAGCTCCATTGACCTCAGGAAGGATTTTCCGGTTTTGGGGCGAGTGTGGCTGGAGAATCCTGTCCGGAGAATTTCAATGGAAAGGAGCTTCAAGCGTCACAGCACCCACTTTGGAAAAGGACGGATTTGAAACAGACTGGGTGGAATTCTCCCGTCCCGCCCGCCACGGGAATCATAGCGGGAGGGACACAGACCATGTAAAGGTCGGTTGACCTTGGGTAAGATTTTCCAGCCTTGGAGCGAGCGTAGCCGGAAAACCCCACCCTCTGTCACAGGGAAAAGTAACTAACATTTATCAGCCGCAACACCTAGATTTCCAAGACTGCAAAAGGAACAGCAGAATGCATATTTCTCTTTCCTTAAGGACTTCAACTCCTAATATTTCCACGTCTCCACATTGTAACTTGTTCTATATTGCATGTTAATGTGTGTCATGTCTCTCTCTCTCTTGTTTGTTGCAGGATTTGAGATTTTTTTTAAAAAAAAGTCATGTATTTTAATCTGAGTGCATTTTTCAACAATGAAACTAAAGGTTATCACTGCTGCCTCACACGGAAGAGACCCGGGTTCCATTCCTGTCTGTGTGGAGCTTTCACGTTCTCCCTGTGTCTGCGTGAGTTTCCTCCGGGTGCTCAGATTTCCACCTACAGCCCAAAAATGTACAGATTAAGTTGATTGACCCTTAGAGCGGAACTTTAGCGGCACGTCTGCCCACGGCCAACGGACAATGATGTTCTCCAAGCCACGCCTGCTCCTGGGATCGGGGCGGGCGTGCTGGTAAAATATCCAGCCTTAGTGTCCAAAGATGTATAAATTAGGTGGATCAGCCATGGTAAATGCGCAGGGGTTGTGGGGGTAGTGGGCCTGGAGACTCAATGGGCCGAATGGCCTCCTTCTGCACTGTAGGGATTCTATGGTCCTTATTTGTTAATTCAAGAGACCTGGCTGGCTTATTTCTTAATGTAGCTTTCCACACTAAACTGCAAAAGAAACTCACAACTTTAAAAAAAAAATTCAAACTCTGTTTGAACCAAACCCGGGAGGAAGTTGTCCATTCACCCCCGGGACTTGGATGTAACATGGGAACACATGAATTAGGAGCAGGAGTAGGCCACTCTGCCTCTCCAGCCACCTCCACCATTCAGTAAGATCATGGCCAATCCAACTGTGGCCTTGACTGGTAGAGAGGACCATCCACCAACTTACCCGCCTCTGGTAAAATGCCAGGTACGCAGACCACCTGATTGTTCAGCCTTCCATCTCTAGCCCATTCCGTGATACCCTGTAAAATGCCAGCCGCAGCACAGGCAAGCTGGTTTCTTTTAATTAATTAGTGGGATGTGGGTGTCACTGGCTGGGCCAGCATTTATTGCCCATCCCTAGTTGCCTGAGAGTCAACCACATTGATTTGATTTGATTTGGATTTTGATTTGATTTGATTTATTATTGTCACATGTATTGTACACAGTAAAAAGTATTGTTTCTTGCATGCTATACAGACAAAGCACACTGTTCGTAGAGAACAGAATGTAGTGTCACAGTCATAGCTAGCGTGTAGAGAAAGATCAACTTATTGCAAGGTAAGCCCATTCAAAAGTCTGACAGCAGCAGAGAAGAAGCTGTTCTTGAGTCGGTTGGTACATGACCTCAGACTGTGCTGTAGCTCTGGAGTCACATGTAGGCCAGACCAGGTGAGGATGGCAGATTTCCTTCCCTAAAGGACATTGGTGAACCAGATGGGTTTTCCCAAGATTCGACAATGGTTTCATGGCCATTGGTAGATTCTTAATTCCAGATTTTTTTCATTGAATTCAAATTCCACCAACTCTCATGGCAGGATTGGAACCTGGGTCCCCAGAACATTAGCTGGGTTTCTGGAGTAATAGTCTAGTGATAATACGAGTAGGCCATCACATCCCCATTGCTGACAGCAATCATATAATCCCTACAGTGCAGGAAGAGACCATTTGGCTCATCAAGTCTCACCAACTCTTGCCCAGGCTTACCCATAACCCCACATATTCATCCTGCTAACTTATACATCTTGGGACATCAAAAGACACTTTAGCATTGCCAATCCACTTACCCTGCACATCTTTGGAGTGTGGGAGGAGATTGGAATACCCAAAGGAAAACCTTACAGACATGGGGAGAATGTGCATACTCCGCATAGACAGTGGCCCAAGACCGGAATTGAACACGGGCCCCTGGCACTGTGAGACAGCACATTGATTTGATTTGATTTATTATTGTCACATGTATTGTACACAGTAAAAAGTATTGTTTCTTGCATGCTACACAGGCAAAGCACACTGTTCGTAGAGAACAGAATGTGGTGTCACAGTCATAGCTAGCGTGTAGAGAAAGATCAACTTAATGCAAGGTAAGCCCATTCCACCCCAGATCTGTCTCTCAGCAAAAATTATATGCCTCAAGAGTAGAGGGGAAACAATAAAAAAAAGGGCGAGAGCTCAACTGATGATAAAGCTTCCTCACGGTAATCAGAATGGTGTGGTGTTATTGCAGCACAGAGGGAGTATTAGCAATGGCCACCAGTCCAATGATATGTTTTTCTCTTTAACCTTTTTACGAGCTTGGAAAAGAAAACACTTTGTAAATTGATATGTAGCGAAACATGCTTTTGTTAGTTTATTCGCTGATGAACAGATTGCAATTACAATTATTTTCCACTTCATTGTTAGCGTTTGATTTTCTCGCTTGTATAATGCCACATCATTATGTTAATAATGGCAGATCTATGACCAGAGGTGCTGCACACCAAATGATTTGAAAAGAGGGAAACAAAATTAAATGATTCCTCCGGTAGATTTATCTTCAGCCTCCTGTCAGGGAACATCTGCAATCACACTGAAGGCATTAGGGGCGCTGTCATGATGATGAATGTATTATGAATCCTTGTTCAGTGCGTACCCAGTGAACCACTGAGGGTATAATGATACTGCCATGCTTCCATCCCTATGAACTGCAAAATCACTTCAGAACAATGAAATGTCACCATGTGACGTTTGAGGAAGGGATTTAGAGGGAGAGGCTGGGGTTGGTCCAATCCTTTTTGACTCTGGAGGGAGCAGTAAACCCACCGCCCTCCCCTACTCCCTCGCAGATGCGAATGGGGATCAGCATTTTGTAGTTAGTCCTTTACTTCAGCGTGGCACAGTGGCATAATGGTTAGCACTGCTGCCTCTTACTGCCTGTACGGAGTTTGCATATTCTCCCTGTGTCTGCATGGGTTTCCTCCGGGAACTCTGGTTTCCTCCCACAGTCCAAAAATGTGTGGGTTATGTTGATTGGCTGTGTTAAATAATCAGGGGCATTAGTAGGGTTAAATATATGGGGTTACATGAATGGGACCTGGATGGGATTATTGTCAGTGCAGGCTTGATGGGCTGAATTGCCTCTTTCCGCACTGTAGGGATTCTAGGATTCTATGGTTCAGCAATTGCCAGTGCCTCATCGTTGACTTTGGGAGATTTGGAGATTTCCCCTGAGAAATTAGCCTCTGATAATCAATCACTTATTTAACCTCATGTCTCCAGGCAGACTGGGCCAGTCACAGAACTGAAGATGGAGTTGTGTTAGCAACAACTGAGATTTACATTAAATGTCATTTTTAAAACTTAATAAAGTGATTCGCAGTTTGTCATTCCATCTCATTGCAAAGGGTCACGGGGCAAGTTCAAAATAAGCTATTTAGTTATGTGACATTACTGTACCTTTAAGAGATTTTTTAAAAAATCATCATCTTACCCTTAGGTGATGTCATTGTGGGAGGAGAGAAAAACTGTGGACAGCTCAGGTGACAAGAGGTCATCTTTCAGTTTTGTTTTGTATGCAGTGTTAGAGGCAGCTTTAGAAGCACTCTGGGGGTGGGGGGCTGGAGGGGGGGGGGAGGTGGGGAAAGCCTCTTTCTCTCTTTGTTTTGATTTGAAAATTTTACCAGCGAGCTGAGAGAAAAGCTTGTTGCCATCCTGCATTAAGGAATCAGGGCTTTGGTCTTTTGGAAAGCTGTCTTCAAACTGTTTTGAGTCTAAGTAGCATTAGACTGCAGAGTTCAAATAACAGCCTTGATCCCAGTATCAAGTGAGCTTTAGCCTCTGTGGTGATAAATCTGTTTAAGGGGTTTTGTTTATTAGATATTGGTTTTGGTTAGAACAGTTCATACATATTCATTGAGCGTTATACATTATAGTGGTTGTTTTTTTCGTGTTTGTAATTGATAAAAGTTCTTGCTAAGTTTCTTACGATACATGTTAACTACATTCTTAAATAAACTTTGTTTGGTAAAAGCCCCCTCGTGGTTCTTTTTCCCAGCTTGAGTCACTGTGTGGAATTTGTACATTCCTCTCGTGTCTGCGTGGGTTTCCTCCGGGTGCTCCGGTTTCCTCCCACACTCCCTGGTTAGGTGCATTGGCTATGCTGAATTCTCCCTCAGTGTACCCAAACAGGCACCAGAGTGTGGCGATGAGGGGATTTTCACAGCAACTTCATTGCAGTGTTAATGTAAGCCAACTTGGGACTAAAGAATAAACTTTAAACTTTAAGATCAATGAAGTTCCTCATCCGTGGAACAATTCCCATTAACCTTTTCTGTATCCTCTCTAAGGCCCTCCCATCCTTCCTTAAGAATGGTGCACAGTGCTCAACACAGAACTCCAGTTGAGGCTGAACCTGTGTCTTATACAGGTTTAATATAACTTCCTTACTTTTGTACTCAATTCCCCTTTATATGTACAAAACCCATGATTTATATGTTTTTCATCTGCTCTCTCAACCTACCCTGCCATTTTTAATGATTTGTGTACATATACCTCCAGCATCCTCTGCTCCTGCAGCACTTTAAGTATTGTGCCCTTTATACTGGAACCAATTAGATACTGTGATGACAGGACTTTGGGAGTTTTTCAGGATTAGTGGATTGAAATGGATTAAAAAGGCTTTCCAGATTTGTGAATTCATGCATTACCAATGCCACAGGGAATCTGCTCACATACAGCAAAACAGGATGGCATAGAAATTCTGATGGACTCATCCAATCTCATACATCATGGGTGGCACGGTGGCACTGTGGGTTAGCACTGCTGCCTCACATTAGCATTGAATTTTAGCTCTTTTGTTCATGTGTGACCAATGGTTTACATGGTTAGGAGTTAAAGACCCAGGTGGAACCACAAATGAGCATCCCTAAATAAGTGCTGCTTGATAGCACCTCCGATGGCGCTTCCCATCACCATTCAAAGCTGAAACAGGACAACAGAGCTTGAATCTAATCCCTTGGTCAAAAAATCACTTAGCTCTATCTATTACTTGCTGCTTTTGCCAGGAGCCAGGCTTCATTTCCAGCCTTGGGTCCCTGTCTTGGTCGACCTTCTCCTCATTTCTGTGTTTGTTTCCTCCAGTTTCTTCCCACAGTCCAAAGATGTGGATTGGCCATGCTAAATTGCCCCTTGGTGTCAGAGAGATTAGGTATCGTAGAACCCTACAGTGCAGAAAGAGGCCCTTCAGCCCATCGAGTCTGCACAGACCACAATCCCACCCAGGCCCTACCCCCATATCCTTACATATTTTAACCGCTAATCCCCTAACCTAAGCATCCTAGTACACTAAGGGGCAATTTTAACATGACCAATCAACCTAACCCGCACATCTTTGGATTGTGGGAGGAAACCGGAGCACCCAGAGGAAACCCACGCAGACATGAGGAGAATGTGCAAACTCCACTCAGACAGTGACCTGAGCCGGGAATCGAACCCAGGTCCCTGGAGCTGTGAAGCAGCAGTGCTAACCATTGTGCTACCGTGCCGATTAGCTACTGATTAGCTGGGTAAATACGTGGGATTACAGGGATAGGGACCAGGTGGAATTGTTGTAATGCAGACTCGATGCCCTGAATGGCCTCTTTCTGCACTGCAGAGATTCTGTATTCTATAGTGGAAGATACATAGAAGTCAACATCGAAGAGGAAGATAGCTGAGACATGATGCCAGTTAAGGATGCAGTACTGCACGACTCATTTCCAATTTGGATCACATTGAGAAAACGCAGCCTTTTAATGCTCCTGGCTAGCCTGATGTCCTGCAAAACCGCTCCTGAGCACTAATTGGTTATTACGTTTCCCTTTGTCATTTGCGAGATAAGGCTGCCTCCCGTGTAAATTGTCTTCCTCCGAAAATGGAGAGTGATTATTATAAATCAACTTGCTGTTTTTCTCAGCTGCTAGCTTCCAGTGCTCACCGCCCATCAATGCCAAATAAACCACAGCCTTATTAGCTTTGGAAAAAGATTGGGAACAGTCAACAATGGATGAAATGTCCTAAAACCCTCATGTTTTTTTTTAAATTGTGAAGGAGTTTGGCAGCTCCATTTGGGAAAAATATCGAGCCAAGGACTTAATTGTAAACTCAGAAAATTAGAGGCTACAAAATAATCCCTTCAAACAAAAGCTCAACAATTTTTACCCATCACCGGCTGTGCTAAATGTGTTGGCTGTCCAAACAGCGATGATTCATGTTTGAACAGTGATACTCGCTTTAGCAGGCCGCGAGCCAGCTGGGTCATCGCAACAGCTCCAACAACAGTCATGCTCAGTACATCCAAGACAAGGCTTAATTGGCACCCCATACACATCACCTTATTTCATTCCTGCCAGCACTGATGCACAGGGGCAGCAGTGTGTACCATACAACCAGAGACAAGTTGCAGCACAGAAGGAGCCCATTCTTTCTATTTCTCCATTTGCGGGACATGGTTGGTGCTGGCTGACCAGCATTTATTGCACATCCCTGATTGTCCTTGGAGGACAGTTGAGAGTCAACCACGTTACTGTGGCTCTGGAGTCACATGTAGGCCAGACCATGTAAGAAAGGCAGATTTCCTTCCCTAAAGGACATTACTTGATTTGATTGATTTGATTTATTATTGTCACATGTATTAGCATACAGTGAAAAGAATTGTTTCTTGTGTGCTGTGCAGACAAAGCATGTCATACATAGGGAAGAAAAAGAGAGAGTGCAGAATGTAATGTTACACTCATAGCTAGGGTGTAGAGAAAGATCAGCTTAATACAAGGTAGGTCCATTCAAAAGTCTGATGGCAGCAGAGAAGAAACTGTTCTTGAGCTGGTTGGTATGGGTCCTCAGACTTCTGTATATTTTTCCCAATAAAAGAAGGTGGAAAAGAATATGTCTGAGATAGGGCCTCAGCTATTTACCTCCTCCTCCAGATCATATAGATGATCTGGAGGAGGGAACCGAGTGTAGGGTGTCGAAATTTGCTGATGACACCAAAATTGGTGGAAAGGCAAATTGTGCGGAGGGTGTGGAGAGTCTACAGAAGGATCTAGATAGGCTGGGCGAATGGGCCAGGAAATGGCAAATGGAATTTAATGTTGGCAAGTGCGAGGTGGTCCACTTTGGTAGGAATAATGGTAGGAAGGATTATTACTTACGTGGAGAAAAACTGCAGCAGGCGACGGTGCAGAGGGACCTCGGGGTCCTTGTGCATGAGTCGCAAAAACCCAGCTTGCAGGTGCAGCAGGTGGTCAGGAAGGCGAATGGGATGCTGGCTTTCATCGCGAGGGGGATTGAATATAAAAGTAGGGAGGTCTTGCTGCGGCTGTATAGGGCATTGGTGAGGCCGCAGCTGGAGTACTGTGTGCAGTTTTGGGCGCCGTACTTACGCAAGGATATTTTAGCCTTGGAGGGAGTGCAGAGGAGGTTTACTAGGCTGATTCCGGAGTTGAGGGGGTTGAGCTATGAGGAGAGGCTGAATAGATTAGGCTTGTACTCGTTAGAGTTTAGAAGAATGAGGGGACATCTCATTGAGACATATAAGATGATGAATAGGATGGATAGGATAGAGGTGGAGAGACTCTTCCCGCTCAGAAAGGATAGTAGGACTAGGGGGCATAGCCTCAAGATAAAGGGGGGGTGGTTTAGAACAGAGTTGAGGAGGAACTTCTTCACTCAAAGGGTGGTGAATCTCTGGAATTCTCTGCCCGTTGAAGTGGTGGAGGCTGCCTCGCTAAATATTTTTAAGACGCGGGTTGATGGGTATTTGATGAGAGAGGGGATTAAGGGTTATGGGGAGAGGGCGGGAATGTGGAACTGAGACACGACAGATCAGCCATGATCTTATTGAATGGCGGGGCAGGCTCGAAGGGCTAGATGGCCTACTCCTGCTCCTATTTCTTATGTTCTTATATGTGGTGTTCTTGATTATGCTGGCTGCTTTGCTGAGGCAGCGGGAACTGCAGACAGAGTCAATGGATGGAGGCTGCGTGATGGACTGGGCTTCGTTCACGACCCTTTGTAGTGTTTGCAATCCTGGGCAGAGCAGGAGCCATACCAAGCTGCAATACAACGAGAAAGAATGCTTTCTATAATGCGCCTGTAAAAGTTGGTGAGGGTGGTAATGGACATGTCAAATTTCCTTAGCCTCCTGAAAAAGTAAAGGTGTTAACTCGACAATGGTTTCATGGTCATCAGTTCATTCTTAATTCCAGAACATATATTTTTAAATTCAAATTCCACCATCTTAATGATAATACCATTAGGCCATCACCTCCCTGGCCCATCTTATCCATGACGTGGGGATGCCGGCATTGGACTGGGGTAAACTGGGGTAAACACAGTAAGAAGTCTCACGACGCCAAGTTAAAGTCCAACAGGTTTATTTGGTGGCAAACGCTACTAACTTTCAGAGCACAGGTGAGTGTGAGATCTTTTTGCAAACAGGGCATATAAAGACACAAATTTACAGCATTTCAATCATTATTCTATAAATTGAGTTTGTGTTTTTATGTGCCCTGTTTGTGAACAGATCTCCCACTCACCTGACGAAGGAGCAGCGCTCCGAAAGCTAATGGCATTTGCTACCAAATAAACCTGTTGGACTTTAACCTGGTAGTGTGAGACTTCTTATTATCTTGTCCGTACTGGAACGAGGACAAGCAGGTACCTTTTCTAATCTCACCTTCCTGCACCCGGCCCATAACCCTGTAGCACGTAAGGTGCAGATCCAAATACTTTTGAATACTTTAGGGGCTCTGCCTCCAACTTGGCACTGAATTCCTGACACCATCCTCTGTGCAAAAAAGTTCTTCCTCATGACCCCTCTACACCTATTGCCACTTATCTTGAATCTATGTTCCCAGTTCTAGAATTCTCCACCAAGGGAAACAATTTAATCTGTCCACCCTGTCCCTGCTGCTCATAATTTTGTATACTTCTATCAAGTCACCACTCAGCCTCCTTTGTTCCAAGAAAAATAGCCCCAACCTATCCAATCTCTCTTCATAATTACACCTTTCTAGCCCTGGCAACATTCAAGATACACTGCAGCATCTCACCACAGCTCCTTTGATAGCACCTTCTAAATCCACAACCTCTGCCAGCTAGGACAAGGGCAGCAGATACATAGGATCACCCCCAAGCTCCCCCCCAAACCAAATGTCATTCTGACTTGGAAATATATTGCTGTTCTTTCACTGTCACTGGGTCAGAATCCTGGCACTCCCTCCCCAACAGCACTGTGGGCATATCCACTTCACACGGACTGCAGCACCCCCTTCTCAAGGGCAACTAAGGATGGGAAACAAATGCCAGCCTACTCCTCAACACCCACCCATTGTGAACGAACAAAATAAAATTAAGCCCAATGCTCGCATGCAATGTGCAGTCATGCGTTATTTCAACTACCTGTAACCCCCACAACTTACCTGGGCTCGCAAAATCTCACTAACTGTCCTGGCTGGAGACAATACACATCTCTTTAACCTGTGCTGCACCCTCTCTCCAGTCACATTGTCTGTACCTGTTAAGACTTGCATTCCAATCATTATATTGTAATTGAGTTTGTATCTATGTCTGCCCTGTTTGTGAACAGAACTCTTCACTCACCTTTTGAAGGATTAGCGCTCCGAAAGCTCGTGCTACCAAATAAACCTGTTGGACTCTAACCTGGTGTTGTGAGACTACTTACTATTTCCAGCAAAGTTCATTGGATCTTACTCTGACACACTGACTGATGTTCCTCTCAGTGATCACATGACCACAGAATTGTCACAATGCAGAAGAAGGCCATTTGGCCCATCATGTCTACATCAGTTCTTCAACTGGGCGTCATGACTTCATGCCATTTTTCTGCCTTTTCTCCATCCCTCTGCACACAGTTTCTGTTCAAATAATCATCCAATGACCTCTTGAATGCTTTGCTTGAACCTGCCTCCATCACATTTCTCGGTGGTGCATTCCAGGCCTGAGCTACTCATTGTGTGAAAAGGTTTGGAGTTAAACAAAGGTAATTACATAGACATGAGGACAGGTTGGTCCTAGTGGACTGGGCTAGGAAGACTAAACCGATGAGCAATGGTAGTTGTTTAAGAAGATGTTCAATTCTTCTGAACTGAAATGCATCCTAGAGGGGAAGAAATATCCATGGCTACGCAAAAAGGTTAAAGATAATAAGACAAAAGCTGGAAGATAGGAAAAATTAAAGGAACAACAAAAGATCACGAGTGTAATAAGAACAGCAAAGGTAGATGAGGAGTTTGCCTTAGGAAGAGAGATTGAGCAGTTTAGGTCTATACTCTTTTGAGTTTAAAGGAATGAGTGGAAATCTAATTGAGGTATATAAGATGATAAAAGGTATTGACAAAGTAGACATAAAGAGGATGCTTCCTCCTGCAGGACAATCTAGAACAAGGGGTCAAGGTTTTAGGATAAGGGGTATCTGATTTAAAACAGAGATGAGGAGAAACTACTTCTCTCAAAGAGTGGGGAATTGGTATAGTTCATTACCTCAGAGTGCGGTGGATGCTGGAATATTGAGTAAATTTAAGGAGGAGACAGACAGATTTTTAATTAGTAATGGGTTGAAGGGTTATGTAGAAGGGGCGGGAAAGTGAAGTTGAGGTCAAGATGAGATCAGCCATGATCATATTGGATGGCAGAGCAGGCACAAGGGGCTGAATTGCTTACTCCTGCTCTTGGTTCTTATGTTTTTTATGTTCAACTCCAATGTGTTGACTGTCCCCAAACCCTGCTAACAGGGAGGGAATTCCAGTACTGTGACCCAGTGACAGTGAAATAATGGAGATGTTGTTTCAAATCACGATGGTGTGTGACTTGGAGGGAATCTGCAGTTTATGGTGTCCCTATAGCTGTTGCTCTTGTCCTTCAAGCTGCTAGTGATTGAGACTATGGAAAGTGTTGTTAATGGAGCTTGATGAGTTGCTGCATTGTATCTTGTGGATGGTACATACCACCGCTGCCATTTGTTAATGGTGGAGGGAGTGAACATTGAACGTAATGGATGGGATGCAATCAATTGAGCTGTGTAGTCCTGGATTAGGTTGAACTTCTGCAGTGTTATTGGAGTTTCACTCATCCAAACAAGTGTATAATATTCCATCATACTCCTGGCTTGTACCTTATAAAAAGTCTGACAACACCAGGTTTTAGTCCAACCGATTTATTTGATAGTAAACTCACAAGCTTTCGAGGGGACTACCTCTTCGTCAGGTGAATGCCATTTGTACCTTGTAGACAGAGGACAGTCAAGGGATGAGTTACTCATGGATAGCTTGACGGCACAGAGGCAGACCCTTTGCCAACCAAAATGCCCAACTAAGCGAACCCCATTTGCCTGCATTTGGCCCATAACCCTCTAAACCTTTCCTG
Organism: Carcharhinus amblyrhynchos; assembly: GCF_965287045.1. NCBI lineage: Eukaryota > Metazoa > Chordata > Chondrichthyes > Carcharhiniformes > Carcharhinidae > Carcharhinus > Carcharhinus amblyrhynchos. The sequence goes on from NC_137324.1 coordinate 17,849,184, forward strand.
TCCATGTATCTGTCCAAATGCCTTTTAAATGTTAATGTCGTTGCCCCAGCCATTTCCTCCAGCAGCACATTCCACATACTTAACACCTTCTGTGTATAAAAGTTGCTCCTCAGGTTCCCATTAATTATTTCCCTTCTTAATTTAAACCCATGTCCTCTAGTTCTCGATTCCCCAAGCTTGGGAAAAAGACTGCATTCACCCTATCCATGCCTCTCATGATCTTATACACCTCTATAAGGTCACACCTCAGTCTCCTACGCTCCAAAGAAAAAAGTCTGAGCTTGTCCAATCTCTCCCTATAACTCAGTCCCTTGAGTCCTGTCAACTTGTCGCAGAATTCCCAGCTTCCTCTTGTAGCCACATTATTTATATGTCTAGTCCAGTTTAGCCTCTGGTCAATAGTAACCCCCAGGATATTGATGGCTGTGTATTCAGTGATGAATCTCAAGGTAAGATGGTTAGATTGTCTCTTGTTGGAAATGGTCATTGCCTGGCACTTGAAAGGGGTGAATGTTAACTTGTTACTTCTCAGCCCAACCCTAATGTTGCCCTTGTCTTGAGGCACATTGACATGGGCCTCCTTAGTATCTGAGAAGTTATGAATAGTGCTGAACAATGTGCAAGCGTTAGTGAACATCCCCACTTCAGATTTTATGATAGAATGTTGAGCGTCAATGATGCAGCTGGTTGGGGCTTGGAGCCCTATGCTGAAGACTTCCTGCAGTAATGTCCTGGAGCTGGGATTATTGGCTTCCAAGCGCAACATCCAGCTTCCTTTGTGCCAGGCATGGCACAAAGAACACGAGCTTCCCAATCCCTCCAATGGAGAGTTTTCTCTCCTATTCCCTTTGACTTCAGCAGCTCCTTGGTGCTGCATTCAGTCAAATGCTGCTTTGATGCCAAGTACAAGAGACTTCAGGCTTCTGGCTGTGTGCTGAATTCCTCTTCACTGCAGGTCTGCAGTCTTATAAAATTCACACAGTTAACAACTAGCACCCCAAACTGAACCGTGAGTTCTTACATGTGGCAAGAATATTAATTTATATGCCGCTTATTTTTTAGTACTATTTCAATAAAAGCAAAGGTAAGATCCTTGTAATGTCAATCTTGCTGCTGAAACTCTTCACCCTGACAAAGAAAAGTGGCAATTTCTGAGGTTTTATTTGCAGTCATGATATTCCGAGCTGTTTTATTTTCCTGTTTCTCTCTTTATTTTTAAGGGTAATCAGAAAAAAGATCAAGCAGGGCTTTAAATCAATGATCCCTCTCAGCACTGGTTTGTGCATATCCAGTTTATTTCGATTCCTTTAGCAGCCTTGAAGTGTGATATCTTATAGATTAAAGCTTGTGAACAGGCTGCACAACACCTTCACAAATACTCCACAGCGACACAACCTAGTCGGAACATTGCTTCACATTTTTCATAGAATCATAGAGCCCCTACAGTGCAGAAAGAGGCCACTCGACCCCTCAAGTGTGCGCTAACCACAATCCCATCTATCCCCATAACCCCATGCATTTACCCTCAATAGTCCCCCTGACACTAAGGGGCAAATTTAGTGTGGTCAATCCACCAAACCCGCACATCTTTGGACTGTGGGAGGAAACCGGAGCGTGCAGAGGAAACCCAGACAGAAACAGGAAGAACGTGCAAACTCCACACAGACAATGACCCAATTGAACCCGGGTCCCTGGCACTGTGAGGCAATAGTGCCAACCACTATGCCACGTGCTGCCCCAAACAATTTGTTTTGTTCACGTCAAAATACAGCAACATTCACACAGACAGGGGGATCTTCCGCTCCCATTTTGGAGGGTTGGGATCGGCAGTGGGAGCAAAGAATCCTGACGTAGTCCCAGAGCTTGGTTAACACCTGGGAACTGCTGACTAAGTTGAGAGGCCAGCAATTCTGTCCCCACAAAGGAGCCATAGTTGCTGACAAAGGGACAACCACCAGAATCCCATGGTTGTGGAAATACCCGGGCCACACATAAATAATATCAGTTGAATTTTGTGCGGTTGGAAACAATGGGAGAGGGTTGAAAGACAGTGGGCAGCAAGCATAATGGGAGGCCCTCAGTGCCCCATTGACTCTTCTACCTGATGTCATGCCCCGCAAACAAGCACCGAGTATCTTTGATCGAGTTTTTCCCTCCAGGATATGACATGCTTTCGCAGGGATTTGACTGCAGTGCATGCTGAAATGGTAAGAAGTCTCACAACGCCAGGTTAAAGTCCAACAGATTTATCTGGAATCACGAGCTTTTGGAGCGCTGCTCCATCATCAGGTGACCCATCAGGTGTGTCAGGTGAGCAACACTCCGAAAGCTCATGATTTCAAATAAATCTGTTGGGCTTTAACCTGGTATTGTGAGAGTTCTTACAGTTCAACACTAGCATCTCCACCCAATGCTGGAATGGTGACAGGCCTGCCTGCTATTGGGTTGATACTAGTGGCAAAGAATGGGGCATTTAAATGACCCTTAATTGTTTTACTTAAGGGCCTCAATAGGTGGTGGAGCCAGAAAGTGGACCATAGGCCTTCCCATCCAGAACTTCGTTCTGGTGGAGGGGGAGATGCAGCAGAGTTTCCGTACATCACCATCCCACCTAATTAAGCGTCCATCCCACCCCTAAGCTTGTAAACAGCCGGAGCAGATGGTTCTGCCCATAGGTTGAACTTAGAAGGACTGATCCCTCCACTTCATATGTCTGAGAAGGTAATTCTCATTCTCAATCAACAATACATGTTGGTGCTCCTTGGTCTATTTTCTCCTCAAATTATCTCTCGGATCTTGTTAAAATGGCCGGATTTGAATCATTCCTCCTGGCAGAAACATAGGGCCGGATTTTCTGGTGCTGTCCCTCAGGATCTTCTTGTCCCACAGATGGTGCCCCCCTCCATTGGTACCCTGGCAGCACAGGGGGTGTGAAGGTCAGGTGAGACTGTTAAATGGGGGCACCTCTCCACAATTCTCCAAAGGAGGTCGGGGGCAGAAAATCCCATCCATGGTGTTTGGACATCGTCGCACTCTCATTCTCAAAGTTTAAGACAAGCTGATGTCAAAAGCGTTTGATGTTTACACCATCTTCTCACTGACTTCCAAAAGTCGGGTAGCTATCTTATCTTTACTGTTCTACACAGTCTGCTGAACAAGACTTTTTGATTGTGGTCCATCTTGCCAGCATCCCGTAGAATGCAACACTTAGTCATGGAAACATAGCAACCAGAAGCAAGAGTAGGCCATTTGGCCCTTCGAACCTGCTCCGCCATTCATTATGAACATGGCTGATCATTGAATTCAATATCCTGATTCCCCCCGACCCTTCCTCCCATATCCCTTGATCCCTTTAACACCAAAAGCTACATCTAATTTCTTCTTGAAATCACACAATGTTTTGGTCTCAACTTCTTTCTATGATAGGAAATTCCAAACAATCACCACCCTCTGGATGAAGAAATTTCCCCTCATGTCAGGGAAAACTATCACCCCTAGTTCTGGAATGCCTGACCATCTGGAACATTCTTTCTGAATCTACCCTGTCTAACCCTGTTAGAATTTTATAAGTTTCTATGAGATCTCCTCTCATTTTCCTAAACTTCAATGAATATAATCCTAACCAACTTAGTCTCTCCCCATATGACAGTCAGGACTGTATCCTGTCGATATGTATATTAATAAACAATTATTGTTCAACCAAAATAGCCCCTAGACCCCTCAATGAGATAGCGGCATTGTGGCAGCTCCAGAGACCCCCAGTTTGATTCCAGCCTTGGTTGGCTGCCTGTGTTGGAGTCTGCATGTTCTCCCTGTGTCTGTGTGGCTTTCCTTCGGGTGCTCTGGTTTCCTCCCACAGTCCAAAGTTGAGCAGGTTAGGTGCATTAGCCACGCTAAAATTTCCCTTACTGTTCCGAGATATGTAGATTTGGGGGGGTTAGCAGGGTAAACGTGTGGTATTACAGGGAAAGAGCAGGATTTGGGCCTGGGCAGGATGCTCTGTCATAAAGCCAGTGCAGACTTGATGGGCTGAATGGTCTTCTTCTGCATGGTAGGCATTCCATAAAATGCAACCTTACAACATTGTGTTATGTGTATAATGAGCGCAATCCTTAGGCTTCAAATTGAATCTATCCACAACTGTTCCAAACAGGTGACAATCTTTTCTCCAAGTATTTAAGGTTCGTTTGGAGTTCAGGATAATATCTGAGTTTATGTCTGCACGTTGGTTTGCAATGAAAACCCAATTTCATCGGCAGAGATGCAAATTCATTTTTGCACTTTTAAAGTTTACATTCTTCCTTGCATCAATAATTTACTTCTCTTAATAAATATAATTCTGTATATATTTACAACTGTGCTTTATGAGATTTGCTTTGTGTACAACATCACACATTTGGGAAAGCCTGTTAAAAAATTTCTCATGCATTCAGCAAATGAAATGTCAGGTAGTGCCGGCATTTTGTAATCAAATCTTGATTGTAAAATTGTAAAAAAGTAGCAATGTGGGAAATCAAAACAGAAAATTCTGAAAATACTCAGCAGGTCTGGCATCATCGATGGAAAGGAAATTGAGCTAGGGCGTCACGTCAAGACATGACTAGTTTACCTGACCCGTCAGCTGATTATTGTTAGGAGAGGGCATTAGGTTAAATACAAACTCGGTGTATGGCTGTTAATGAATGCTTAATGTTAATTCAGAGCGGCAATTTTTTTTACACAGAGGGTGGTGAGTGTCTGGAATGAGCTGCCAGAGGTAGCAGTAGAGGCCGGTACAATTTTGTCTTTTAAAAAGCATTTCGACAGTTACGTGGGTAAGATGGGTATAGAGGGATATGGGCCAAATGCGGGCAATTGGAACGAACTTAGTGGTTAAAAAAAAGGGTGGCATGGACAAGTTGGGCCAAAGGGCCTGTTTCCATGCTGTAAACCTCTATGATTCTATGAGATGTTTTTGACTGCTGCCTTTCCAATAACTTTGGTCTCCGAGTCTCATCAATAAGGTTGGGCAAGAGTGACAGAATTCCAGTTTCAGTAAAATGTCTGAAGAACTGTTTAGAACCCACTGTTACACAATCAGCACGATAATGCAGAGAAAGAGTTCTACTCTCCTTCTAAATTTTCATCAGCAGCATTTATGTCCAGCCTTCAGCTGGCCAGGAGCTAACCTATGGATTTCCCTCCTGACGCCTTCCCTCCATTATTCTCACTCCCTTTAAGATGTCCCCTAAATATTTTGGCTGAGTTTTCTCTCACCTGTCGTCACGCAGTGGGTCCCAGCGTTGGAGCCGCATTTGGCTCCTGAGTCTGTAGGAGGGGGATAGTTGGACCGTGGCAGCAATTTTACCAGTAGGGGCAATTAAGAGGCTATCATTGTCCAATTAGGAACTGCGGCCTGCATGTCCCTGCTGCTGACCCAGTCAGAGAACCAACAATTCTGCTCCTTCAGCAGGGCCACAGACCAGGGTGTCCATTGCTATGGCTACAGTGAGGAGAGAGTGAGAGCCTCCATGCTGAGGTGCTCTCGATGGGCCGATAAGAGTGTTATAGGTGTGCTGGGACCAGGGATGCAGGCCCTGGTGATCATAAGGATGAACCCTCCAGCAGAGTCAGAGATGCGTTGGCAGCCATTACCACTGGCTTGATGAGCAGCAGGAGTATATGGCGCTTGTCTCCTGACGCCATCTACTTGCTATTTTCACCTTCCCCACCTCCCAGTCTGTCGCAAAGGCTGGTAAAATGCTGGTCTGTGTCTACGTGTGGCGATTGGTGTCAAATTTGGCATTTATTTATTTTGCAGGATATGGGCATCACTGGCTGTGCCCAGCATTTATTGCCCATCCATAGTTGCACTCCAGTTGACAAGGCAGTTGAGGGTCAAACACATTGCTGTGGCTCCGGACTCACATATAGGCCAGACCGGGTAAGGACGGCAGATTTCCTTCCCAACAGGACATGAGTGAACCAGATGGGTTTTTACGATAATCGACAATGGCTTCACAATCATCGTTAGACTTTTTAATTCCAGGTTTTTATTGAATTCAAATTTCATCAGTTTCCATGGTCCCCAGAGCATTACATTGGTTCTCTCAGTGGCACAGTGGTTCACGCTGCTTCTTCACAGTGCCAGGGACCCAGGTTCCATTCTCGACTTGGGCCACTGTCTTTGCACAGTCTGCACATTCTCCCCAGGTCTGTGTGGGCTTCCTCCGGGTGCTCTGGCTTCCTCCCACCGTCCAAAAGTCGTGCTGGTTGGGTGCTTTGGCCCTGCTAAATTCTCCCTCAGTGTACCCGGACAAGTGCTGGCGTTTGGTGACTTGGGAATTTTCGCAGTATCTTCACTGCAGTGCGAATGTAGGCCTACTTGTGGCACTAATAAATAAACTTTAAACGTGTTGCAATTCCTTCACACACTGTCTATTCCGGCTCTGAAATCTGACTTCAATAAATGTCTGTTTGGGGAAAGATGGCACTGTGCAAAAAAAATCTTTCCAGGTTGTTTTATGTGAAAATATTAACAGAGTCTATCAAAGTGTGAATAAATATTTCACGAAATGCCCCGGGACTGAAGAACTAAGCTGATTTCTCATCTGAAGTGTGATAATTCCCTGATAAAGAAGTGCAGGTTGAGAGAAGAAATGTATTTCATGTTATGACTACAGAATGCAAGAAGATGAAAAGTGAACTGTCAGAATTGGGATCACAGCAACAAGGAGTTTGCATTTACTCCGACCGAGTAAAACATCCCAAGGCTCTTCCCAGGAGCGTAGTTAAACAGAATTTGCCACCAAGCCACATACAGAGTTATAAAGACAGAGGACCTAATTCTTGGTGCAAGAAGGATGCTTTGAGGAGCGTCTGAAAGGCAATAGAAAGGCAAAAAGTGTTCGGGAGGGAATTCCAGAGCTTAGGGTCTAGATAAACTGAAGTTTCGGCCAGCAATGTTGGACTGATAGTCAACGTCTTTTCCCAAAGTTAGGGGAGTCTAAAACTAGAGGGCATAGGTTTAAGGTGAGAGGGGAGAGATACAAAAGGACTCAGAGGGACAATTATTTCACACAGAGGGTGGTGAGTGTCTGGAACAAGCTGCCAGAGGCAGTAGTAGAAGCAGGTACAATTTTGTCTTTTAGACAGCTACATGGGTAAGTTGGGTATAGAGGGATATGGACCAAATGTGGGCAACTGGGACTAGCCGAGACATTAAAGAAACAGGACGACATGGACAAGTTGGGCTGAAGGGCCTGTTTCCATGCTGTAAACCTCTATGACTCTTTGATTAACATTGAAAATAATTGAGAGGCCAGAATTGGGCAACCAAGGGGCAGCTTTATGTCTCACACCAGTGACCATGCAACTCTACTGGGGTGCAGGAAGCATCATGCTGCACATATCATGCAACGGGAGGGTACAGCCACGTGGTGGGGTGGGGGGGGCATCAGCGACCATGAGGGGGCAGTGCTCGTGGCCATTGAGGTGATGATGTGATAGAGGTCGACAGCCAATCAAGGTGGCACTTGGCACTGGGGTCGGTGTAGGGTTGTCGGCTTCCAGACTCATGAGGTCGTGAGGTGCTGGGAGGGATTATAAGGCCCGGGATGGATAACATTACGGACTGTCTTTTCCTCTCTCCTTTTCCTGACTGCCCCTCCCTCCAAAGCAAGCGTGAATTTTGGTTATGGAAAGAAGAAGAACTGGCAGTAATTCTCACTGTTGTCGTAGTGGTTGAAACATGTTGCCGCCTGTGGCAAGACCAACCCAGATTGGAAGCCTACCAGAATAACAGGGTGCTGCTGGTCAGGGCCCTGCTGCCTAATATTCCGAGGATGGCCAGAAGATGGCGGAAAAGGAAACCTCAGATGTTCAGAACTCTCATGCCCTATAACAAACTACTGGAGACAAGGCCTGGGCAAGGAGACAGTACGGCACCTGTGCCAAGTCCTTGCAGATCTGGCACCTCATGGGGGAAGAGGACTCCTGGTGACTGTAAAGGCCATGGCAACCCTGCACTTCTTCATCACTGGGCCATCGCAGGGGTTGAGCAAGAACTTGTGTTGCATTCCTCAGCCATCAGCCAACAAGTGCATGTGGGAAGCCTGTCTGCCCAGGAATCTGGGCATAATGCAGATCCAACTTGGAAACCTGCTTTCAGGTGTCCCCATACACACTCAGCCTGAAATAAATCACCAGTCCCATTCGCGGTGTGGGCAGGGCTTAGCGCAGCCAAACAATCTCTGAACTGTGCACGCAGTTAGAAAAAATTTGAAAAAGCGCACCCGGATCGCTGTCAGATCGCTCGCGGGCTGCAAAAAGCAGAGAAAGCGGCCCAGGAGCGAAAAGCGGGAGCGATGGCCCCCAGAGAAATCACTGTCCCCCTTATCCACCCCCCCAACTACCAACACACATCACTGTCCCCCTTATCCTCCCCCCACTACACACACATCACTGTCCCCCTTATCCACCACCCCGCTACACACACACATCACTGTCCCCCTTATCCACCCCCCCACTACACACACACATCACTGTCCCCCTTATCCACCCCCCCACTACCCACACACATCACTGTCCCCCTTATCCACCCCCCGCTACACACACATCACTGTCCCCCTTATCCACCCCCCGCTACACACACATCACTGTCCCCCTTATCCACCCCCCCAACTACCCACACACATCACTGTCCCCCTTATCCACCCCCCCAACTACCAACACACACATCACTGTCCCCCTTATCCACCCCCCCACTACCCACACACATCACTGTCCCCCTTATCCACCCCCCCAACTACCAACACACACATCACTGTCCCCCTTATCCACCCCCCGCTACACACACATCACTGTCCCCCTTATCCACCCCCCCAACTACCCACACACATCACTGTCCCCCTTATCCACCCCCCCAACTACCCACACACATCACTGTCCCCCTTATCCACCCCCCCAACTACCCACACACATCACTGTCCCCCTTATCCACCCCCCCAACTACCCACACACATCACTGTCCCCCCTATCCACCCCCCCAACTACCCACACACATCACTGTCCCCCTTATCCACCCCCCCAACTACCCACACACATCACTGTCCCCCTTATCCACCCCCCCAACTACCCACACACATCACTGTCCCCCCTATCCACCCTCCCAACTACCCACACAGATCACTGTCCCCCCTATCCACCCCCCCAACTACCCACACAGATCACTGTCCCCCTTATCCACCCCCCCAACTACCCACACACATCACTGTCCCCCTATCCACCCCCCCAACTACCCACACACATCACTGTCCCCCTTATCCACCCCCCACTACACACACATCACTGTCCCCCTTATCCACCCCCCGAACTACCCACACACATCACTGTCCCCCTTATCCACCCCCCCAACTACCCACACACATCACTGTCCCCCCTATCCACCCCCCCAACTACCCACACAGATCACTGTCCCCCTTATCCACCCCCCCAACTACCCACACAGATCACTGTCCCCCTTATCCACCCCCCCAACGACCCACACACATCACTGTCCCCCTTATCCAGCCCCCACTACACACACATCACTGTCCCCCTTATCCACCCCCCCACTACACACACATCACTGTCCCACTTATCCACCCCCCACTACCCACACACATCACTGTCCCACTTATCCACCTCCACCCATTAAACACACATCATTGTCCCCCTTATCCACCCCCCCAAATACCCACACACATCACTGTCCCCCTTATCCACCCCCCCCCACTACACACACATCACTGTCCCCCTTATCCACACCCCACTACCCACAGACATCGCTATCCACTTTATCAAACCCCTTCCCGCTATCCAGACCGATCGCCACCCCTGCCCTTCTCCCCCACAACCGATTGCCTGCAGAGTGATAGCGAACGGGTACAGGAAAGATTTACCAGGATGTTGCCTAGTACGGAGGGCATTAGCTAGGAGGAGAGGTTGGAGAAACTTGGTTTGTTCTCATTGGAGCGACGGAAATTGAGGGGAGACCTGATAGAAGGCTACAAGATCATGAGAGGCATGGACAGAACGGATAGTCAGAAGCTTTTTCCCAGGATGGAAGAGTCAATTACTAGGGAGCACAGGTTTAAGGTGTGAGGGGTAAGGTTTAATAGAGATGTACGAGGCAGATTTTTTACACAGAGAATAGTGGGTGCCTGGAACTCATTGCCGGGGGAGGTAGTGGAAGTGGATGCGGTAATGGCATTTAAGGGGTGCCTTAACAAGTACATGAATATGGATGGGAATAGAGGGATACGGTCCCTGGAAGGGTAGGGGGTTTTAGTTAAGTGGAGCAGCATGGTCGATGCAGGCTTGGAGGGCCGAAGGGCCTGTTCCTGTGCTATAATTTTCTCTGATCTTTGTTCTAAGGTCCCAGAGGGAGACTGATTGAGAAGGTTGAAGCACAGGAATTTAGGGAAACTTGGCAAGATGGATCTGAAACTGACTTAATAATAGGACACAAAGGGTGGTGGTAGAAGGCTGTTTGAGAGCCTGGAGGCTGGTATCTAGTGGCGTACCACAAGTTCAGTGCTGATATAGATAAGAATGCGGGGGGGAAAGATTTTCAAGTTTGCAGACGGCAACAGGAGTGGTGGAGAAAATACTGGAAAATCTCAGCAGGTCTGGCAGCATGTGTTGGGAAGGAAAAGAGCTGACGTTTCAAGTCCAGACGAGCCCTTCTCAAAGCACCTTACAGATGCTGCCAGACCCGCTGAGATTTTGCAGCATTTTCTCTTTTGGTTTCAGATTCCAGCATCCGCAGTAATTTGCTTTTAAGAAGAGTGGTAGGATGGTTAATAGTGAAGTAGATTACAGGAAGATACAGATGGGTTCATCAGCTGGGCAGCGCCATGGCAGCTGGTATTTTACCCGGATAAGTGCGAGGTGATGCACTTTGGAAGAAGTAATGGAATGAGAGAGTATTTAATGAATGAAGCTTAGAGGATCTTGGGGCGTGCTTATTCACAGATCCCTAAAAGTGGCAGAATAGGTGAATAGGGTAGGGAGGCATATGGCACACATACTGGTATCAGTTGGGGCAGAAGAACGTAAGGACAAGGTTATGTTGGAGCTGTACAGAATGTTGGGTAGGCTGAAGTATTGTGTACAGTTCTGGTCACTTCACTATAGGAAGAACGTGATTGGATTAGAGGGAGCACGGAGGAGGTTCACCAAGATGCTGCCTGCGAAGAAGCATCTTTTATATTATATTATTATTTTTATATTATATTATACCTTATTATTATGCCAGTTTTGGATCCATCTTGCCAAATTTCCCTGAATTCCGTGTGCTTCAACCTTCTCAATCAGTCTCCCATTTGGCACCTTGTCAAAAGCTTTGCTAAAATCCATGGGCCACCGGCATCACTGGCTTGAGTCACTGTCTGTGCAGAGTCTGCATGTTCTCCCCATGTCTGCATGGGTTTCCTCCGGGTGCTCCACTTTCCTCCCACAGTCCAAAACACGTGCTGGTTAGAAGCATTGGCCATGCTAAATTCTCCCTCAGTGTACCTGAACAGGCGCCGCAGTGTGGCAACTGGGGGAGTTTCACAGTAACTTCATTGCAGTGTTAATGTAGGCCCACTTGTGACATTAATGAATAAACTTTAAAATCTTTAAACTTTAACAAAGTCCCATGGTGTTTCATTGGAACATAATCACAAAAAAATTGACACTGAATCATGCAAGGAGATATTAAGATAAGATAATGAGAGGTATGGACAGAGTGAGTAGGAAGCAGCTGTCCCCCTTGGTTGAGGGGTCAATCATGAGGGGGCACAGTTTTAGGGTGAGGGGTAGGAGATTCAAAGGGAATATGAGAGAAAAGATTTTCACTCAGAGGGGGGTGGGAATCTGGAATGCCCTACCTGGGAAGGTAGTCGAGGCTGGAAACCTCAAAACCTTTAAAAAATATTTGAAACATCATAACATTGAAGGATATGGGACAAGTGCAGGGAAATGGGATTAGCGCACCTTTGGTAGTAGTTATTGTTGGTGGAGACTCAATGGACTGAAGGACCTTTTCCTTTTTTTATTAGTTCATGGGACATGGGTGTCACTGGCCGGCCAGCATTTATTGACCAAACTCAATTGCCCTTGAGAAGGTGGTGGTGAGCCACCTTCTTGAATCACAGCAGTCCACATGCTATAGTTTAGAACACAGAACATATAACATTACAGCAGAGTTCAGGCCCTTTGGCCCTCAATGTTGTACTGAGCTATGTCCAATCCCACAATTCCATACGGGAGGGAATTCCAGGATTTTGACCCAGCGACGGTGAAGGAACAGCGATATATTTCCAAGTTAGGATGGTGAGTGGCTTGGAGGGAACTTCCAGGTGGTGGTGTTTCCACGTATCTTTTGCCCTTGTCCTTCTAGATGGAAATGGTTGTGGGTTTGGAAGGTGCTGTCTAAGGACCTTTGGTGAATGCTGCAGTGCATCTTGTAGATAGGACACACTGTTGCTACTGAGTGTCGGTGGTGGAGGGAGTGGATGTTTGTAGATGTGGTGCCAATTAAGTGGGCTGCTTTGTTCTGGTTGGTGTCAAACTTCTTAAGTGTTATTGGAGCTGCATCCATCCAGGCAAGTCAGGTATATTCCATCACACTTCTGGCTTGTGCCTTGTAGATGGTGGATAGACTCTGAGAAGTCAGGAGGTGAGTTACTTGCTGCAGAATTCCTAGCCTCTGACCTTACCTTGTAACAACACTGGTGAGTCCAGTTGAGTCCCTAGTCAATGGTAATCCTAAGTAAGTTGACAGTGGGGGATTGAGTAATGGTTACACCATTGAATGTCAAGGGGTGGTGTCCTTTGTTTTGAACATTTCTCTTTATCAGAGGTAAAAGGAAAAAGAAAGGCGGTTTGTTTGAACTTCAAGCAACATCCAGCTGAGTAGTGGGTCCTTTTTCTTTCCAATTGGCATCGGATACAGTGCTTCACAAGATAAGATATGTTGGCTGACTAATGGTGAGAGTGTGGGGGTGTAATAACTCTATGAAGGTGAAAGTCTCATCACAATTTACTTTATTTACACCATACACCTGTACACAGCCATCTCTCCATTTACTTCCAACTGAATGTAGACAGGGAGTCTGATACACCAGCTTTAAATAGGGAATATGAGGCGCCCTGATTTAACCATCAATTAAGACTCATCAGGTAGTTCTTTTCATGCACCCAACGAGGAAAACAAACTCAAATTAACTTAGGGACAAATTAAAAGGGGCAGCCCCCCAAAGAGGAAGGGGGAGATGGCCCAAGCAGAAACCAAAGTCCAAAGGAAACTTAAAACATTAAATCAAAATGTGGTTGTGAGGGTCTATAACGCACACCAGCCCCTGCGGTGCCCAGCGGGCGCGGAAGGCATCAACTGCACCCGTGGACACTGTGTGCTCCCTCTTCAGGGACACCTGGCCGTGAACGTAGCCGCGGTAGAGGGGCAGGCAACCGGGATGGACGGCCCCATCGATCGCCCGCTGCCTGGACCTATTGATGGCATGTCTCGCCACGCCCAGGAACAGGTTCACGAGGAGGTTGGCATTGAGACTAATCAGGTATCACTTTTAAGGTACCAACATAATAAACTAACTCAAATGAACTAAAGGACAAATTAAAAGGGGCAGCCCCCTAAAAGAGGGGGAATAACCCGAACAAAAACCAAAGTTGAAAGGAAACTTAAAACATTTAATCATAATGTGATTGTTGGGATTTATAATACAGCCCAGTCCCTGCAGTGCCCAATGGGTGCAGAAGGCATCAACTGTGCCATTGGACACTGCATGGTCCCTCTCCAGGGACACCTGGCCGTGAGCGTAGCCATGGTAGAGGAGCAGGCAGTCAGGAAGGACTCATCAGGTAGTTCATAATCTAGCAAGCCGACCTCATTAGCCTGGCTGAAGTCATCACAGGGGACACATCATGTAGTGCATCATGTAATCTCTAGAAACACATTTCATCACAGTTGGCCACCTCAGCTCCAAGGAGGAAAGGGACCTTTGGGGGGGTGGGTTGATTTCAGAGTTCAGGGTCCAAACAGCTGAAGGCACGGCCGCCAAGGATGGGCCAATTAAAATCAGAGATGCTCAAGGGGCCAGAGTTAGAGGAGCAAAGAGAGTTATTGGGCTAGAGGTGATTACAGAGATAAAGAGTGGCTTGGGGCAGGGGGGAGTAAATTTCGAGAACGAGAAAGGGAGACGCTGATAAATTTAAGAGGGGAAGTAAAGAGAAACAAGTTAGAATTAGCTCAGGAAAAAGAATTGTAAAGAAGTAGAAGCATACAAATCTCTTGCAAAAAACAAGCAATGTTAGAAGATTCATGTAGACTGTCCTACACAAAAATGAAACATTCTCATTACCATAGACATCAAGTTCCAACTTAGATCAAAGCTGGCAACGAGCACAGAGGGAAAAAGAGATTTTCTATTGAATATGAATAAAAAATCTTGCTCAGTACAAAATAAGAGTCAAAATTACAGCAAAATCTGAAATCGGACAAGAAATTGGTTGGGCACCTGCTGTTTGACGGTTTTATGAAGGGATGCGCTTCACAGCAATGTGAATCAATTAAGTCACTCTCTCAAAAGCAATAGCGTATACTTTTGATTTTTATGTCTTTCGCATGCTTAATACAGCCCGAATATCCTAAAATAAACCTAATACTTTCACCATGTTCCCAATTTTGAAGTGTTGCTAAAAGTAACCAAGTTAAATGGAAAGACAGATTGAATTATATATAATATGTATATATAGCACCTTCCAAAATCTCTGAATTTCTCTGAGCCACCTCATTGAGATAGCCTTACACACTGTGGGTCAATCTAATTCATCAGTACTTGGATCACAAACTTTAAAAAAAAAGATTTACACTTAGATTGCACTTTTCACCATCACAACATCTCCCAGAGCACCTTACAGCTTTACTTCTAATATTCAGCCACTGTGGGAAACACACTGCCCAATTTATGCACAGCAAGATCCCATATTCAAGCAATGCGGCAATCAGATAATCTGTTCCCATACTATTGGTGAAGGCATAAATATTGACCAGGACACGAGAGGGGATAACTCCCCCACTCTTCTTCAAAAACACGGTAGCACAGTGGTTAGCACTGCTGCCTCACAGCTCCAGGGACCCGGGTTCAATTCCTGGCTTTGGCCACTCTCTGTGTGGAGTCTGCATATTCTCTCCGTGTCTACATGGGTTTCCTCTGGGTGCTCTGATTTCCTCTTACAGTCCAAAGGTGTGCAGGTTATGTGAATTGGTTATGCTAAATTGTTCTTTAATGTCCTGGGATGTGTAGGTTAGAGGTTTGTGGTTTACAAGTATGTGGTTTACAGGGGTGAGGTCTAGGTGGGATTGTTGTCAGTGCAGACTCGATGGGCTGAATGGTCTCCTTCTGCACTGTAGGGATTTTACGGTTTCTAAAACAGTGCTATGGGATGGTGCACCGTAATGCCAGCTGGGGTCTTGGTTTGATTTCCTGGCTAAAAGACAGCACTGCTGACAATGCAAACCCCCCCCCCCAGTATTACGCAGGGCTATTGGGCCTTGATTTTTGGCCCAATCTTGGAGAGAGACTTTCTCACTGAAGCATTTGAGTGTTACAACATTGCCACTGTCGAATAAAAAACATGCTTTTATGTGGGACTGGTCACATCATTCAGTAAGGTTCTACAACTCTCTACTCAGATCTAATGTACTTTAAAACATGTTTACGTCTGTTATGTAAGTGAATGAGAGAGCCTTTTGAGATGCATCAAAGTCCCACAAACGAAGCTGAATTGGATGAATGTTCAGAAGGATACTTCCATATTTTGGAGATCATTGTGTTCTCCTGATTCTGGATAGACAAGTTATTTTAACATCTTATTTGAAGGATAGTGCCTTTAGATGTTGCGATACCACCACCTCAGTGCTGTATTGAAGTATCAAGCTACCTTATAAATTGTTACAATCCAACATTTATAAGATTGTCAAGTCTTGGGACAATCCCTAATAAGATTGTCAAGTCTTGGGACAATGGTTAAATGGAGGATTAGAGGTGTCATTTGACCTAGCCTGAACTCTGTCTGCCAATAAGCCTAATAGCCTGATTGTTGTGGGGATAAGAGGGGCCAAAGTCAAGAGCGTTGCTGAGAAAGTGTTGACTGGGGGCAGATTGTTGATCTTCAAGTCTCGCAGTGAGTTGTCAAGAATGCCAGGATTGTTTTTAATGGCTACACTTTAACTTGCCTATTTAATTCCAAGAAAGAATGGAGCCGTAGATGTTGAGGATAGCTAATTACAATTTTTCCTAGATACAAGGCCCATTTGATTCATGTTACCATAGTGATGGGAAGGAGTCCATAGAAAGCTATTGTGGTATTTGCAATGCAGGGTTTCCTAATCCATCACTAAGATTTACCACTCTAAATCAGCCTGTAAGAAGCTGAGAGAGACTGAGCAGGAGATAAGGGCAACTAGCCCTGCGCCCAAAGCAGAAGAAATGATACCCTCTTGTTTACCAATTGGAACGCAGGTAGGAGTGCATATCACAGTAAAGAGACTGAGTTCATGCAGATTTGAAGGGGGTAGAAAGATTTGCTTAGCTTAGACTGGAGAGAAGGAATCTCACTGTAACCCTCCCAGCGAAAGTTAATTCTGGGACAGAAGTTACCTGACTGGGAAAGAAAATATGCCAGTGGGGCAAAAAAACATAGTTGAACTTGTTTCAGAGATAAAATGTCCACTATTGATAAGATAAAGCGTGGGATTGTCAATCATATTAAAAGTCACATGGGGACATTTTTCCAAAGTTCAAATCCTAATTGCCTAAAAATAGTATTCAGTCAATTTTGCTTTTAGTTTATTTGTTACAGTAAAAGTTTTAAACTTTGAAATCTTAATGTGCAATCCCTTCCAGTCGACCATTGAAAATTCAAATATCCTTCAAAATGTCTCAGTCTCTGCAGAGATGACAACACCTCTAAGTCTCGGAATGAGTCTTGAACCTAAAACTTCCATTGCTAGGTTAATTTATCTGTCCACTGAAACAAAAAGATCATTTCAATTTGAAAGATATAACCTAGGGTTGGCCTTCATCCTCCGATTGAAATTTATAGATAATATTGCCAAGGGGATGAGGAAAAAAAAATGCCAAAGATAGATCTTTGAGGTACTCAGGAGATTATGGTTTTTAAGGATGGATGTGAAACTACCACAGGAGATGCTCTGGATTTTATCAGATAGATAAGAGTAGAACCAGCAAGATGGTAGCTCCCTTGAGGTGGACAATGGATGAGAGAAAGATAGAGTCAACCTTTGACTGGAGTCAAAGGTTACAGAGTAAGTGATCAAGGACGATGAGGTGGAATAATGTACCATGGTCTCAGAAATTGTTGCCTATGACTTTGAGTGAGGTTAATTTGATGCAGAGGGATGGGCAGAAACCTGAATGAGAGCAATCCAAACATAGCCCAGAATATTCCCGGCAGTGAGGGGGGCACTCAACGGGAAGACCCTTTGACAACGGCGGGACCAGAAGATTCTGCTGCTGGGCAATGGCGGGCCATCTCCGCGAAACATGTGGTGGGTTGCAAGGAAAATCTCACCTATAGAGTTACAAGGAAGTTGGGCACAGATTTCAAACGGTTCAGACAGTAAAGGGAGATTGGAGATGTGCCCGAGAAGAGAGGATGGTTCACCTAACAAAAGGATGAAATTTGGATGGTCAACTGTTTCATGCCAATGGTTGTCAAGGGAATTGACGTAAGACATTTGACTTCGGGAAAAAACAAAGTATTGGAGATATTGGCAGCCTTAAAAGTTGATAAACCTCCAGGTCCAGATGAATTGTGCCTTCGGCTGCTGTGGGAGGCAAGGGAGGAGATTGCAACAGCTATTTTCATTTCCTCTCTGGCCATGGGGAAGGTGCCAGAGGGCTAGAGAACAGCTAATGTGGTTCCACTATTTAAGAAAGGTTGTAGAGATAAACTAGGGAACTATGGGCCAGTGAGTCTCATTGCAGTGTGGGGAAACTACTGGAGAAACTTCTGAAGGAGAGCATCTATCACCACTTGGAGAGGCAAAGCTTGCTCACGGATAGTCAGCATGGTTTCATCAGAGGGAGGTCATGCCTAACAAATTTGATTGAAATTTTTGAATAGGTGACCAGGTGTTTAGATGAAGGTAGTGCAGTCGATATCGTTTCTATGGATTTCAGCAAAGCCTTTGACAAGATACCACATGGGAGACTTGTAAAGAAGGTAAATTCACATGGGATACAGGGTAATTTGATAAATTGGATTCAAAGTTGTCTCAGTTGTAGGAGACAGAGAGTAATGACAGAAAGCTGCTTTAGTGCTCGCAAGCCAGTGTCCAGGGATTTGTGTTGGGCTCCCTATTATACATCATCTATATAAATTACATTGATGACTATGTGGGGAGGGGGCGGGATAGAATTATTAAGTTTGCAGATGACACAAAAATTGGCCGGGTGGCTAACAGTGAGGCAGAGTGTCTTGGGCTCCAAGAAAATATAGGCAGAATGGTCAAATGGGCAGGTAAGTGTCAGATGGAATTTAACTCTGAAAAGTGTGAGGTGATACACTTTGGAAGGAGTAATTTGAGAAAGAAGTACTCGATGAATGGTAGGACCTTGGAGTGTTTGAGGCCAAAATGTTGTCTGATTTCCAGAAGAAATTGGATATGGCTCTTGAGGCTGAAGGGATCAAGAGATATGGGAGGAAGAAGGGATCAGGATATTGAATTTGATGATCAGCCATGATCAAAATGAATGGTGGAGCAGGCTCGAAGGGCCGAGTGGCCTATTCCTGCTTCTAGTTTCCATGTTTCTATGCTTGTCCACTGATTTCTGAAGGTGAAAGGGCATGTTAGTTAGGTGGTGAAAAAGGCATATGGGAGACTTTATAACTCAAGGCACAGATTACAAAAGCAGCGAAATCATATTGAGGTTGCATGGAACTTTGGTGAGGCCACAGTTGGACTACTTGTGCAGTTCTAGTTGCCACATTATTGGAAGGATGTGATTGCACTGGAGGAGGTGCAGAGGAGATTCACCAGGATGCTGCCTGGGATGGAACATTTAAGTTATGACGAGAAGTTGGATAGGCTTGGGTTGTTTTCTCTGGAGCAGAGAAGCCTGAGAGGGCGACCTAATCGAGGTGTACAAGATTATGAGGGGCATGGGCAGAATGGATAAGGAGCAGCTGTTCCCCTTAGTTGAAGGGTCAATCACCAGGGGATACAGGTTCGAGGTGAGGGACAGGAAGTTTAAGGGATTTGGGAGAAAAAGTTTTTTTACCCAGAGGGTGGTGATGATTTGGAATATGCTGCCTGGGAGGGTGGTAGAGGTGGGTTGCCTCACATCCTTTAAAAAGTATCTGGATTAGCACTTGGCACATCATAACATTCAGGGCTATGGGCCAAATACTGGCAGATGGCATTAGATGGGAGTTCAGGTATTTCTAATGTGTCAGTGTGGACTCGATGGGATGAAGGGCCTCTTCTGCGCTGTATGATTCTACGATTCTATGAATAGCAGACTGCTGGCATATTCAAGTCAAAAGAGGACATGGGGTGAGGTATGGAATAAACTCAAGTTTAAAGCAAGTGGGAGGCCTGGTTTGGTGCAGAATGGGAAGCAAGGAAAGCAGCAGTGAGTGAGAGGGAATGGATGGTCTTTACCCAGTGAAGTTAATTCCTCACACTTGTTATAGAACCACAGAACTCTACAATGCAGAAAGAGGTCCTTCGGCCCATCGAGTCTGCACCGACCATGATCCCACCCAGGCCCTACCCCATATCCCTGCATATTTTATCTGCTAATCCCTCTAACCTACGCATCTCAGGACGCTAAGGGGCAATTTTAGCATGGCCAATCAACCTAACCCGTACATCTTTGGACTGTGGGAGGAAACCGGAGTACCCAGAGGAAACCCACGCAGACACGAGGAGAATGTGCAAATTCCACATTCAGAGTTATTCAGAGGGACAGTTCAAAGGGCAGGGAAAGTGGGTGAGAATGAAAAATTCGGCTGCAACTTATGAGTGATGTCGTGGGAGGTGATGCCCTTGTATTACCATTAGACTATTAATCCAGAAACTCACTTATTGTTCTGGGGACCATAGTTCGAATCCACCGTGACAGCTGGTGGAATTTTAATTCAGCAAAAAAAATCTGGAACGAAGAATCTACTGATGACCATGCAGCCATAAGAACATAAGAAATAGGAGCAGGAGTAGGCCATCTAGCCCTTTGAGCCTGCCCCGCCATTCAATAAGATCATGGCTGATCTAAGAACAAAGAACAAAGAACAAAGAACAACCCAGCACGGGAAACAGGCCCTTCGGCCCAATGAGCCCGCGCCGCCGCATCACCCTACACCTATTCTACCCTGCATGTCTACGAATGGAACCCTACTCAGTCAGTCATGGCTCAGTTCCACATTCCCGCCCTCTCCCCCATAACCCTTAATCCCCTCTCTTTTCAAAAACCCATCAACCCGTGTCTTAAAAATATTTAGCGAGGTAGTCTCCACCACTTCAAGGGGCAGAGAATTCCAGAGATTCACCACCCTTTGAGTGAAGAAGTTCCTCCTCAACTCCGTTCTAAACCGCCCCCCCCTTTATCTTGAGGCTGTGCCCCCTAGTCCTACTATCCTTTCTGAGCAGGAAGAGTCTCTCCACCTCTATCCTATCCATCCCATTCATCATCTTATACGTCTCAATGAGATCTCCCCTCATTCTTCTAAACTCTAACGAGTACAAGCCTAGTTTATTCAGCCTCTCCTCCTAGCTCAACCCCCTCAACTCTGGCATCAGCCTAGTAAACCTCCTCTGCACTCCCTCCAAGGCCAAAATATCCTTGCGTAAGTACGGCGCCCAATACTGTCCAGCTGCGGCCTCACCAATGCCCTATACAGCCGCAGCAAGACCTCCCTACTTTTATATTCAATCCCCCTCGCTATGAAGGCCAGCATCCCATTCGCCTTCCTGACCACCTGCTGCACCTGCAAGGGTTAATTGTCAGAAAAACCCGTCTGGTTCACTAATGTCCTTTAGGGAAGGAAACCTGCCATCCTTGCCTGGTCTGGTTTACATGTAACTCCAGATCGACAGCAATGTGACTGACTCTCAACAGCCCTCGGGCAACTAAGGATGGACAATAAGTGCTGGCCAACCAGTGACACCCATGTCCTGCAAATGATTAAACAAAACACCTAGGTTGACTTGCACCTGATGGACTGCAGCAGTTCAAAAAGGCAGCTCATCATCACCTTCCCAAGGGCAATTAGTGACAGCAACAAATGCAGGCCTTGCCAGCAATGCCCACATCCCATGAAAGAATAAAAAAAAATGACAAGCAGACTTGTAGGGAGTCATTGACAGAAAGTTACAGAATTAAGCCATTCGGCCCATCGAGTCTGCTTTGCCATTCGATCATGGCTGATATAGTCCCCATCCCCATTTTCCTGCCTTCTCTCCATAATCCTTCAATTCGTTACCAAATAAAAATCTTGCTAACTCCTTCTTAAATTTACTCACTGTACCAGCATCCATCACACTTTGGGGGTAAATTTCAGAGGCAATAGTTAAAAAGCAATGAGAAGGTTTGAACATTGAACATTGTTGATATTCTATAGACAAAAGGATTGCTGGATAAGAAAGAATATTTCAAACAAGATTCCTTTCAAATGGATACAAGCAAATCTCACCCAGATCAATTCTCACATCTCAAGGCCATATATTCTTGAGCACAAAAACGTAACTTATTGGGAGGAGACAGAAGCAGATTTCATTTCTAATTTAGTTTATACAACTCCATCAACAATTCTGACACCAGTCAACAAAACATAAGAGCGGAACAGTAATTTTGCAATGACACATGCTTTCTTCAATAGAAATTGTCTAAATAGCACATCACATTGGAGAGATCAACATCAAGGGAATGACAGCACTTGGTATCCCAGACAATCGAGGGAATGGAAGCAAAAGCAAGTCCCTCCATGAGGGACCAGAGTTATTGGGTGGGGTTTTCCAGCCTCGCTTGCCCCGCATCTGAAAAATCCTGTCTGATGTCAGTTGACCTTTCCATGGTCTGTCCCTTGCCCATTCCGATTCCCGTAACTGGCAGGATGGTAAAATTCACCCCATTCCCTCTAATCCTATTTTCCTGCTCCCCCCTATATCCTATTGCATCTTTTGCCCTTTAAGGTGGTCTACTTCCTCTCTTAAACATTGGCCCTTGAAGGCAGTAATCCATTATTGGCTAAGAGGTTTACAACTGAAGTCGCAATGCAAGTTGGCAAACCTGTTCTGGTGGTTCCAGCCAGTTTTCAAAAGGTCAGGAACAGAATTGGATTTCAGTCAGTTGGCAAAAGATGTTTCAGGATATTGCTATATAACTACTTACAGTTTAAAGGCTTATGCAGCAGTTGGAACACTTGAAGTAAATTGTCTGAATTTAATTGAGGCCAATTAACTTGAAATTTAGGAGCAGGAGTTAGGTCATTGAGTTCCACTCCTGAATCCAAAAACGGCTGGTGTGTACCAGTTACAGAGATGGCAGTTTCATTCTTTGTCAGGGTATTGTAAGAAGAAGTAGGAAGAAATGAGCCTTGTTTTCTGATGCTTTAGCTTTTGCAGGGCACATTTTTTCCATTTTTCTGCAGTGTGTCACAACAGGTAGTAAAAGCGGCATTTAAACCTTTCACAAATAGACCATAGAAAGCATCCTTTCCAGATGTATCACAGCTTGGTATGGCTCCTGCTCTGACCAAGACTGCAACAATCTTCAAGGCTTGTGAATGTAGCCCACTCCAAACCAGCCTCCCATCCGTTGATTCTGTCTACACTTCCCACTGCCTGGGGAAAGCAGCCAGCATAATTAAGGACAGCACAAACCCCTAACATTTTCCCTACCACCTTCTTCTGCCGGTAAAAAGATACAAAATCTGAGATCATGTACCAACCCGAATCAAAAACATTTCCTTCCCTGCTGCCATCAGGCTTTTGAACGGACCTACCTTACATTAAGTTGATCTTTCTTTATATCTTGGCTTTGACTGTAACATTACATTCTGCACCCTCTCCTTTCCTTCTCCTCAATGAATGGTGTGTTTTGTCTGTATAGCGTGCAAGAAACAATACTTTTCACTGTATCCCAATAGATGTAACAATAATAAATCAAATCAAACCAAATCAATGGCAGCTTTCTCCACCATATTGCTTGCAGCTTGGAAAACAAAATTGGAAATGCTGGATCCCATGATGTCAGGCTGTCAGGGTGGCCTCTGATAAAGGGGCAGTGCCATGAGGGATGGCGGTGTGGGTTATCAGGCTTAGAGGCCTGATATTTCAATTTACACTTATTCTAATGGGATTCCTGACATGGGGAATCCTGTTTTGTCACTGGTGGGGCGTAATACAATCGCGATGGGATGTCTCACTGATAAGAACATAAGAACATAAGAAATAGGAGCAGGAGTAGGCCATCTAGCCCTTCGAGCCTGCCCCGCCATTCAATAAGATCATGGCCGATCTGTCGCTGCTCAGTTCCACTTTCCCGCCCTCTCCCCATAACCCTTAATCCCCTCTCTTATCAAAAACCCATCAACCCGCGTCTTAAAAATATTTAGCGAGGTAGCCTCCACCACCTCAACGGGCAGAGAATTCCAGAGATTCACCACCCTTTGAGTGAAGAAGTTCCTCCTCAACTCCGTTCTAAACCGCGCCCCCCTTTATCTTGAAGCTGTGCCCCCTAGTCCTATTATCCTTTCTGAGTGGGAAGAGTCTCTCCACCTCTATCCTATCCATCCCATTCATCATCTTATACGTCTCAATGAGATCTCCCCTCATTCTTCTAAACTCTAACGAGTACAATCCTAGTTTATTCAGCCTCTCCTCATAGCTCAACCCCCTCGACTCCGGCATCAGCCTAGTAAACCTCCTCTGCACTCCCTCCAAGGCCAAAATATCCTTGCGTAAGTGCGGCGCCCAAAACTGTCCAGCTGCGGCCTCACCAATGCCCTATACAGCCGCAGCAAGACCTCCCTACTTTTATATTCAATCCCCCTCGCTATGAAGGCCAGCATCCCATTCGCCTTCCTGACCACCTGCTGCACCTGCAAGCTGGGTTTTTGCGACTCATGCACAAGGACCCCGAGGTCCCTCTGCACCGTCGCCTGCTGCAGTTTTTCGCCATGTAAGTAATAGTCCTTCCTACCATTATTCCTACCAAAGTAGACAACCTCACATTTGCCAACATTAAATTCCATTTGCCAGTTCCTGGCCCATTCGCCAGGAACTATAGCAGTGTTCAGTAGAGATGTGCGGGGAAGTTTTTTTTTACACAGAGACTGGTGGGGCCTTGGAATGCGCTACCAAGTGAGGTGGCTGAGGCCGAGATGTTAGTGACATTTAAGACTTATCTGGATAGGCACACGAACAGATGGGGAATAGAGGGGTACAGGCAGTTGGTCTAGATAGGACAACGTGATCAGCACAGGCTTGATGGGCTGAAGGGCCTGTTCCTATGCTGTATTGTTCTTTGTTCTTTGACAGATTGGCTGAGGCTATGCAGCAGATTCCATCCCCCTGACCTTCCTAAGGCGAACACATGGTTAGAAAAAACTTCAGAGAGCAAAGACAAGGGAAGATAATCCAAAGGAAAAGAGGTGAATTCTCCCTCAGATTTCCATTTTCTTAACTTTTTTTTCTTCATTCATGGGACATGGGACATTGCTGGCTGGTCAGCATTTATTATCCATCCCTAGTTGCCCGAGGACAGTTGAGGGTCAACCACATTGCTGTGGCTCTGGAGTCACACATTGGCCAGAACAGATAAGGACAGCAGATTTACTTCCCTACAGGGGCATTAATGAACCGGGGGGGGGTTTTCCAATAATTGACAATGGCTTCATGGTCATCAGTACATTCTCTACTCCAGATATTTTTTATTGAATTCAAATTCCTTCATCTGCCGTGGTGGGATTTGAACCCAGTTCCCCAGAACATCAGCTGAGTTTCTGGATTCTAGCTTCTAATCTAGTGATAATAGCTAGCTATGACAGTAGCACTACATTCTGTAATTACATTCTGTAATCTCTCCTATCCTTAGAACATAGAACATTACAGCGCAGAACAGGCCCTTCGGCCCACGATGTTGCGCCGACCAATTAAAAAGCAATGACCCTCTAACCTAAACCAATCCCTTTCCATCCATAAACCTATCAACGGATCTCTTAAACGCCCCCAAACTAGGCGCATTTACAACTGCAGCAGGCAGGGCATTCCAATCCCTCACCACCCTCTGGGTAAAGAACCTACCTCTGACATCTTTCTCTATGAACGGTATGCTTTGTCTGTATAGCACACAAGAAACAATACTTTTCACTGTATCCTAATACATGTGACAATAATAAATCAAATCAAATCAAAGTACAAGCCCCTGAAGTCAGCCCAGCTTCAGGAAGGGAACAAGAGAGCCTGTCCACACTGTTCAAAAAGCAAATGCCAGCGTACTATCCGACTGTCACAGTCAGTCCTGGCCCAAGTGTTCACATGATGGTCACACACACCAGTGCATTCCACCTGAGGGCATTGCTCCACTGCCCTCTCCACTCCATAGGAACATAGGGAAGGAAAGAATTGGTGAGAGTTCTCCCAGAATGACCTTGTGCGCTGCCTAGCAACCAAGTTCAAAGTGGCATGGCAGGATGTTCTGTCTCCTCAGCTCTTGTGGAATGCTTTTATACGCTCAATAAAATTGAAAAAAAACAATATGCTGGAATAAAAATGACCTACCTGCCCCATATTTAAGGGAAAAAAGAACGTCAGACAACAGATTGCGGTAGACTATAGCTGCAGAATGGATCGATCAATCGATCCTTCCATTTAACTGTCAGGATGATGACCGGTTTAACTCCCTGCTTAGTTTCTCCTCATTAGTGATTCTGGGCTCGTGCTTATGGTGTGAGTGCTTGGGCTCTTAGAGGTCATGGCTTCAGGTATTTATGAAAGTAAATTGAGAAACTGAATGTCAGATTTAAACCTGATATCAGAAGCTGTTGGCACGGGCACTCAAACCTCCTAACTAATTTAGAGCCAACGCAATGTACCCAGCGCTGCAAGATCAGATTGGATTCAATGTGGGAGTTGCTTTCCCAAGGGATGGGATGCACTGCTTTTGTGGTAGTGAAACTATGCAGCCCATGAAAGGTCAGAGATTCGAGGTCTGCTCTGAACTTCAGTCTGCTCACTCCTCAGCTGGAGAGCTAGAAAGAGAAAGCTAGAGTCCCTACTCCTCGTTACTCCTCACTGAATTCTGACTGGATGTCTGCACGGGTGAAAATCAACAGAATGTGCACTCTGTTTGAGTGGACTTTCCCTCAAGTTAACTAGCTCGTCCCAAAACCATAAAATCCCACCCGAGATCGACAGATCTTCCCGTGTTCCGACCCTCTCCTGCTCCCATTTCTATGGAGGGTGGTAAGATAAAATTCCAGCCACTGTTTAGCAGACCAACAATTATTCCTTTCCTGTTCAAATATTGTAAAGGTTCTTACTACCTGTTTTTATATTTCTAGATAACTTTCTTTCTCCTTAACTTTGTAGTCATTTTTTTTGTTTGTTCCTAAAATTTGTTAATGTTTGACTTATCATGCATCTTTGTAGATTGTTAACTGTTTCTTTCAATTTGTTCCTATTCTTAACTTCCTTATTTGGCCACACTTAATAAATCCTCTCAAGGTGTTCCTTTCTCACTTGGATAAATCATTGTTGAGAGTTATTGAATATGACCTTAAGATTCTGCTGCTGTATCTCAATTTATTCTTATTCATTTGTGGGAGATGGGCATCACTGGCTGGCCAGCATTTATTGCCTGTCCCTGGTTGCCTGAGGGCAGTTGAGAGTCAGCCACGTTGCTGTTGGCTCTGGAGTCACATGTAGGCCAGATCGAGTAAGGGCAGCAGATATCTTTCCCTGAAGGACATGAGTGAATCAGATGTGTTTTCATTGTCATCAGTAGATTCTTAATTCCAGATATTTTTTATTGAATTCAAATTCCACCATCTGTCATGGCACGATTCAAAGCCAGGTCCCCAGAAGATGAGCTGAGTTAAAATCTAGTGATAGTACTACAAAGCCATCGCCTTCCACTTCTTAATCTAGCTTCCCAGTTCACTTTAGCCAACTCAGTTTACATATCCTTATCTACAGTTAGTTTTGAAACACTAGTCTTCGATCCACATTTCTCCCATTCAACTGAATGTGAAATTCTATTATGTTATGATTGTTGTCACCTAAATGCTAATTTACATGAGATTATTGATTAATCTTGTCTCATTGCATATTAAAAATGTAGAATAGTTTACTCACTGGTTGGTTTTTGACCATACTGCCCTCAGAAATTATTTAATGATCTAATTTATAGAATCACTACATTGCTGAGGAAGGTCATTTGCCTTACTGAGTCTGCAATGACCCTCCAACAGGAAATCTCACCAGGGCCTTCCTATCCTCGTCACCTCATGTGTTTACTCCACTGGTCCCCTTAACCTACACAACTTTGGACACTAAGAAGAAATTTAGCATGGCCAATCCATCTACCCTGCACATCTTTGGACTGTGGGAGGAAACCGGAGCACCCAGAGGAAACCCACACAGGCATTGGGAGAATGTGCAAGCCCCACACAGACAGTGATCTGAAGTTGGGATTGAATTGGGGCCCCTGGTGCTGTGACGCAGCAGTGTTAACCACTGTGCCACCATTTCATCCTCAAATACACAAATCTCAAATACACTCTGTACTTATTTTCCAGGATGCCTTTGCCAATCTGATTTGTCTAATCCACAGGTAAATTAAAGTCACTCATGATTACTGTGGTATCTTTCTTACCCATCCATTTATTTCTTCCTGTGCACTCTTCCCTACAGTAACTACTGCTGTGAGGCCTGTCACATATGACCTTTTACCTTTGATGTTTATTATCTCTATCTAAACTGAATCCAAGTCTTTTCAGCTAAGATCATCTCTCACTCCTGATCTCATGACATCCTTAATTAACAGAGCTTCCCACCATCTTTTCCTAGTTTCCTGACTTTTGGAAGTGTGAAATAGCCTTCATTATTCAGGTTCCAACCTTGGTCACCTTGCAACCATGTCTCTGTAACACCTATCAGGATATTTGAAATATGTTGACATGTTTTTAAGATAATGGCAAAGTTTGACATTCCACATTACCTGGTTAGTTTTCCAAGGCCGGAGGGAGCTTTCACCAGTAATTATGAACTTGGTATACTATTAAAAACAGTTAAACCCCAATCAGCGAGGGGAAACTTTTTAAAAAGTGTTATTACAGCAAGGCTAATAGTGGGAGAAGGCAACTTCTCATCAGTTGAGTGATTTCTAATTGATTGCAGTCCGTGAAGATTTCCAACGTGCTCTCAAAGGGAAGCCAAAAACCACTGAAGTAACAACTGTAATTCTATGTTTGACTACACCTATGTGGAGAGCAGATACTGTTACTAGATTCAAAGGAGCAATGATGGCAAACATTAACAATATTTCTACCATTCTTATCGCAATATCCAAGCTTCACCTGAGCTTACCTCAAGCTGAACTGAAGCAAATTGGAGCTGTTTAGAACTTTAGTGAGGCCACAGATAGAGTACTGTGTGCAGTTCTGGTCATCACATTATAGGAAGGATGTGATTGCACTGGGGGGGGAGGGTGCAGAGGAGATTCACCGAGAGATCCTGATAGGTGTTACAGAGACACCTTGTAAGGTGACCAAGGTAGGAAACTGAATAATGAGGGTGTTTGACATTTCCAAAAGACAGAAAAACAGGAAAAGATGGAGAGGTAACTCTGTTAATTAATTCAGTAGTGATAGATTATCTTAGCTAAAAAGATATTGCCTGGGATGGAACACTTAAGTTATGAAGAGAGGCTGCTTAGGCTTGGGTTGTTTTTGTTGGAGCAGAGAAGACTGAGGGGTGACCTGAGCGAGGTGAACAAGATTCTGAGGGACATGGACAGAATGGATAAGGAGCGGCTTTTCCCTTAGTTGAAGGGACAGCCATGGGGGGACGTAGGTTCAAGGAGAAGGGCGGGGGTTTAGGGAAGATGTGAGGAAAACCTATTTTCCCAGATGGTGGTGACAGACTGGAATGTGCTGCCTGGAAGGGTGGTGGAGGCGGATTCCCTCACATCCTTTAAAAAGTATCTTGGTGAGCACTTGGCACATCCTAACATTCAGGGCTGTGGACCAAGTGCTGGCAGATGGGATTAGGTGGGAGTTAGAACATAGAACATAGAAAAACTACAGCACAAACAGGCCCTTCAGCCCACAAGTTGCACCGATGATATCCATACCTACCAGGCTTGCCTATAACCCTCAATTCTATTAAGTTCCATGTACTCATCCAGAAGTCTCTTGAAAGGCTCTATCAAATTTGCCTCCACCACCACCGATGGCAGCCAATTCCACTCACCCACCACCCTCTGAGTAAAAAACTTATCCCTGATATCTCCTCTGTACCTACTCCCCAGCACCTCAAACCTGTGTCCTCTCAATAGCGACCATTCCAGCCCTGGGAAATAGCCTCTGAGAATCCACCCAATCTATACCTCTCAACATCTTATACACCTCTATCAAGTCACCTCTCATCCTTCATCTAAGGAGAAAAGACCGAGCTCCCTCAACCTATCCTCATGAGGCATGCCACCCAATCCAGGCAACATCCTTGTAAATCTCCTCTGCACCCTTTCAATAGCTTCCACATCCTTCCTGTAATGAACCAGAACTGAGCACAGTACTCCAAGTGGGGTCTGACTAGGGTCATATAAAGCTGCAGCATCATCTTCCAACTCCTAAACTCAATCCCTCGATTGATGAAGGCCAGTACACCATATGCCTTCTTCACCACATCCCTCTACCTACGAGGCCGATTTTCGAGTCCTATGGACCCGGACCCCAAGGTCCCTCTGATTCAGGTGTTTCTAATGTGCCGGTGCAGACTCGATGGGCTGAAGGGCCTCTTCTGCGCTGTCTGATTCTATGAAATTTTGTAAACAGATGGACCAAGTGGGTTTACTGAAATATAAACCATCAAGACTCATTAATTGCTCATGAGTTTAAACATGCTGCTCAGGTCCTATTCTCACACTCTACCCTTGTCAGGTTTTATGTTTTATTAGACATGTTATTCAGATCATACTTTAATTTCCACAAGAGCGTTTAAATAGTATTTCTTTCAAGCCAGATAAAATGAAAGCAGTATTACACGAGGACATACCTTTTGGATGACTATGGAACACTCTGTGATGAAGTTGTTGTGTTGCTTAGTAGTTGCCTGGCAACTAATTAATTCATTGTCAATGTTGGTCAGTGGTTGCATACATCACAGAAGATGGAGAGTAAAGCTTTCATGTTAAGAAAGAAAAAAACTTAATAACAGTAATCTTGCGAAACAGATTGGGAGACTGTGCATTTATTAGCTGACACACATTTCATGTTTAGTTGAATTAGTTTCAGGGATGGGCCAAAGTCCCAGCTTTTCTGATCCTGGTTAAGATCACTGCAGTCACATAAGAGTGCACACAGACCAGGATACAAAGATTTGCCCTGTTTGGTCCAGCTTTGGTTTGCCTGGGCAAAGCCAAGAACTTATGCGTTATACGAGGACAGTCACCTGGGAGACGGAATCAGGTCAAAGAAAATTACAGCACAGGAACAGGCCCTATGGTCCTCCATGCCTGCACCGACCATGCTGCCCAACTTAACTAAAACCCCCTCCCCTTCCAGGGACCATATCCCTCTATTCCCATCCTATTCATGTATATGTCAAGATGCATCTTAAAAATCACTATCTTACCTGCTTCCACTACCTCCCCCGGCAGTGGGTTCCAGGCACCCACCACCCTCTGTGTAAAAACACTTGCCATTAAACCCTGTCCCCCGTGCCTTAAACCTGTGCCCCCTGGTAATTGATGCTTCCACACTGGGTAAAAGCTTCTGACTATCCAAAGGTCATCGTGGAGTTGACTTTATTTTCACTCCAAGACCTGTACTGCATCAAAATAAAGGAATGTAGGAACATTAGAATTAAGAGCAGGAGTAGGCAATTCAGCCCTTTGAACCCACTCCACAATTTAACATGATCATGACTGATCTCATCCTGATCTCCACTCCACTTTCCTTACTGCTCCCAAAAGCCCTTTATCCTGCTTTTCATTAGAAACATATCTGTTTCTTTCTTGAGTCTGTTGATTGAGCCTGGGGCAGTGGATGCCACAGCTTCACAACCCTCTGTGAGGAGTAGCTTCTCCTCATCTCAGTTTTCAACTCACCTCCTTTCACTTTATTTGATTTGATTTGATTTATTATTGTCACATGTATTCGTAAGTAGTGAAAAGTATTGCTTCTTGTGCACTGTAGAGACAAAGCATACCATACACAGAGAAGGAGCATGGAGGGACAGAGGAACATGTCGACACTATAGTTAAAA
Source organism: Carcharhinus amblyrhynchos (assembly GCF_965287045.1). Classification (NCBI taxonomy): domain Eukaryota; kingdom Metazoa; phylum Chordata; class Chondrichthyes; order Carcharhiniformes; family Carcharhinidae; genus Carcharhinus; species Carcharhinus amblyrhynchos. Next base: position 17,880,727 of record NC_137324.1, read on the forward strand.
AAGTCCACCAATGCCTCTACTTTCTCGGAAGACTAAGGAAATTTGGCACATCACCTACGATTTTCACCAACTTTTGCAGATGCACCATAGAAAGCATTCTTTCTGGTTGTATCACAGCTTGGTATGGCCCCTGCTCTGCTCAAGACTGCAAGGAACTAAAAAAGGTCATGAATGTAGCCCAATCCATCACGCAAACCAGCCTCCCATCCATTGACTCTGTCTACACTTCCCACTGCCTCGGCAAAGCAGCCCGCATAATTAAGGACCCCAACGCATCCCAGACATTCTCTTTCACCTTCTTCCATCGGGAAAAAGATACAAAAGTCTGAGGTCACTTACCAACCGACTCAAGAGCAAATCAGAATAAAAAAAAAATTTGGGTTCATGAGATGCACCTTTGAATGTGATAGGACGTATGGAGAGAGTAATTAGCAAAGCATGTTGGTCCTTAGGTTTCACAAATAGAGATATTGGGTGGGATATTTCAACCCTGCCATCGTACGATCTCCACTCACCTGACGAAGGAACAGTGCTCCAAAACCTTGTGGCATTTACTATCAAATAAACCTGTTGGACTTTAAGCTGGTGTTGTGAGACTTCTTATTGTAGGATCCACCTCAGAGGATGCGATGGGCCGGATAAGTGTCCATTGACTTTTGGCAGGACTGGATGGTGGGTGGGGCTGGAAAATTCCATCCATTGAGTGCAGAAGCAGTGAAGCTATGGCGCACCTTTATAAAATCTCCGGTCAGGACACATCAGTACTGTCACATTTTAGGAAGGATCTTTGAGAGAGTCCTGGGCAGGTGGGACCTGTACAAGAAAATTTACTAAAATGATTCGAGGGAATCTTTTGAGTAAAGAAGTTTGAGAGGAGATTTGGAGAGGTGTGCAAGAATATGACAGGATTAGGTCAGAGAGAAGCCATTCCCATTAGTTGATGGCACAAGGATTAGGAAATACAGATGTAAGGTTTTTGGCAAGAGATAATGAAGAAGAACTTTATTTTAATGTAATAAATGGTCATCACTTGGAACTTGTTGCCCATGCGGGCGGTGGAATCAGAAATAATTTCAAAGGAAATTGAATGGCCATTTGAGGGAAATAAACTTGCAGCATTATAGAATTAAAGAATCCCTGTAGTGCAGAAGGAGGCCATTTTGCCCATTGGATCTGCACTGAAATTTACCCAGGCTTACCACATAACACCACATATTTACCCCACTAATCCCCCAAACCTATATATCTTGGGACACTAAGGGTCAATTTAACATGACTAATTCACTTAACCTGCACACGCTTGGACTGTGGGAGGAAACCAGAGCACCCAGAAGAAACCCACAGGCAGGGGGAGGACGTACAAACTCCACACAGACAGTCAGCCAAGGGCAGAATCGAAACTGGACCCCTGACACTGCAAGACAGCAGTGCTAACCACTGTGCCACTGCATCGCCCCCCTGAAGGTGGCTCCAGGTGGGATTGAATGCACTGAGCTGTGTCTTAGCTCCAGGCATCATATCATTTGGATAATTCCTGTAGGAAATCTAGAGGAACCTGTAGATGGCGCAGTAAGTATTGTAATCTACATTGCAACAATAGCAACCGATTGAAAAGTACTTTGTTGACTGTGGAATTCTTTGGAACATCCTCTGGTTATGAAAGGTGCTATATAAATGCAAGTGACAAAATCAAGTTTTGAGCTTAGGCAGTATCCATCTAGTGACAGATTGACGAGTGTGGCTCGCTTTCATGCCATTCAGAGTTGAAGATTTATTGTTTCAGAAAAGGAGTGATAGTGTGTGCTGTAAATGGTTGAAAGCACAGTTTTCTGAAATCCTCTTTTCATGGCTGTGTTCACATGGAAGGTGTAAGCAAGATCCAACTGATGGCCCTGCACAATGCGCTTCATTCAGCTGCTGAATATCTGGAATGCTTAGACTGACAGACACGGCTTGACAGTCTATGTAAATGCAATCAGCATAAATAAATAAAGTAGGGCGCGTGATAAATTACTTTACACTTGCAATATAAGCCAGCGTAAGGAGGTGTTTGGAAGATAACTGCCAAGATGCACTGACGATGTGCTTTCTTTCATTTCAGGGAAAATGGAAAATTGGAAAAGCCCTCCTTGCCTTTCAAATTATTTATTTATGTTTGTCAAGATTGAGAGAATTAAGTAATGTTTGCCCTCATGAATCGAATTCTCCCATGTCCATATAGCGCAGTTAGATACAGAGAGTGAAGCTCCTATTGAGCTCTCAATGCGATAGGCTTTCCTTTCAGATTCAAAGAAGCAGACTAACCTTGCATTAAGTTGATCTTTCTCTGCACCCTAGACTAGACTGCAACACTCCATTCTGCACTCCCTCGTTTCCTTCTCTATGAATGAAATGCTTTATCTGTATAGTGCGCAAGAAACGATACTTTTCACTGTATGTGTTAATTGACAATAATAAATCAAATCAAATCAAAAGGCTGAGCTGTCAATCAAGTCACGTCTTCCCAAGGGCTCAGGTGTTTCAATACAATAATGGATGTCTGGGCTTCCAGCCACAACAAGAGAGGCTGAATGGCAGATTCCTGTTCCAATATTCCTTGAATTACACAGTGATGCAGTCCAGAGGAGGTTCCATTCACAACCATATTAAATCGTTCCGGCTTGACTTCCCTTTGAAAATCCAACATGGCCAAACAGCTGTGCATTCCAATTCTTATTCACTCATCACCTATCCTCACTCACTTACTCTTGGTAGTGTCGACGAGCAGAGAGATCTCGGTGTACGTGTGCATAGATCCCTGAAAGTTGGCACCCAGGTTGATAAGGTTGTTAAGAAGGCGTACGGTGTGTTAGCTTTTATTGGTAGAGGGATTGAATTTCGAAGCTGTGAGGTCATGTTACAACTGTACAAAATTCTGGTGCGGCCGCACTTGGAGTATTGCGTACAGTTCTGGTCGCCGCATTATAAGAAGGATGTGGAGGCATTGGAAAGGGTGCAGAGAAGGTTTTCCAGCATGTTGCCTGGTATGGTGGGAAGGTCTCATGAGGAAAGGCTGAGGGACTTGAGGTTGTTTTCGTTAGAAAGAAGAAGGTTGAGAGGTGACCTAATTGAAGCATACAAGATGGTCAGAGGGTTCGATAGGGTGGATAGTGAGAGCCTTTTTCCTCAGATGATGATGGCTAACATGAGGGGACATAGCTTTAAATTAAGAGGTGGTAATTATAGGATGGATGTCAGAGGTAGGTTCTTTACTCAGAGGGTAGTAAGGTCGTGGAATGCTCTGCCTGTAGCAGTTGTGGACTTGCCAACTTTAAGGGCATTCAAATGGTCAGTGGATAGGCATATGGATAACATTGGAATAGTTTAGGTTAGAGGGTCATTAGATTGGTTCCACTGGTCGGCACAACATCGAGGGCCCAAGGGCCTGTACTGTGCTGTAATGTTCTCTATGTTCACCTATGTAAGTTCATAAGATAATAGGAGCTGAATTAGGGTATTCGTCCCATTGAGCCTGCTCTGCCATTCAAGGCTGATATGCCCCTCATCCCCATTTTCCTGCCTTCTCCCCATTACCCTTCGACCCATTATCAATTAAAAATCTGCCTTACGCTTCCTTAAATTTACACTGGCTTCCAGATACCCAGTGCCTCAAATTTAACATTTCTAGTCACTCATTTAGTGGCCTCAGCCATTTCTCTGTGCTGGCTGGAGACAATACGCACCTCTTTAACCTATGCTTAACCCTCTCTTCACTCACATTGTCTGTATCTTTAAGACTTGATTACCTGTAAAGATTCCTATTCCAACTTTTATTTTGTAAATTGAGTTTGTGTCTTCATATACCCTGATTGTGGACAGAACTCCCACTTACCTGACGAAGGAGCAGCACTCCAAAAGCTAGTGTTTTTTTTAACCAAATAAACCTGCTGGATTTTAACTTGGTGTTGTGAGACTTCTTACTGTGGCCACAACTGTGACATAGTGGTTAGCACTGTTAATGCAGCTAACCTGCATATCTCCGGACTGTGGAAGGAAACCCATGCAGACACGGGGAGAATGTGCAAACTCCACACAGACAGTGACCCAAGCTGGGAATTGAACCTGGGCCCCTACCGTTGTGAGGCAACAGTGCTAACCACTGTGCCACCGTGCCACACACAGCTTGCAGCCCACGGAGATGGAGGAGAGTCACTCCTGTGGCCCACTCACTGGCATAGGTTGCCCATCACTGATAACCAGTGGGATCAGTGAGCAAAAAAAGCCATCTGGTTCGCAACGAACGTCCTCGTACATTCACAGTTAAATGAGACACACTGGAATAAACATCAGGAGCTGAAACACCAGATCTTTTGCCACCTTTACCCTGCTTACCATCCTGGCTACTCACAGCTGACGCAAGCCAGACAGCAATCCCAACCTGGAACACCTTTGATGTGTGTGTGCATCACACCATCAGCTGCGTGCGGCAGCTGTGCCAGCGAGGGAAGTTGGTATTACTCTGCCATCCCACTAAGTAAACATGACATTTTGTGTTACATCGGTTACCATGACTTACAAGATTTACGAGCCCAGTCACATCATGTCGATTAATGCAATGTATTTACTACCTGGGACCAATGGCCTCTGGAGTCAAGTCAGTTCAGATGATTGGCAGTAATTAAATGGTGCAACGTATGCCGCTAGCTGTGCAAAAGAAATTCTGACAAAACTCCACTTTAATTATTCTTATTAATTTGAGAGAAACAGACTTTTCCCTTTCCCTCCCCATTGACTGCGCCCCCCCACCCCCCCCCCCCCCCCCCCCCCCCCGCCCAATGCAACACACCAGATGTCACTGATTTACACTAGCATCTGTTCCATTATTACATTGGAAGTTTCTAAAATTGATTTTTAACTGCTTTTGTCACATTCAATCACACTCAGTTGCATAAACGCCACATGTTTCCAGTGAGTGTGTACCATCGCACCGGAGTCCAGAGTTCCTTCAAAACAGGACACTTGGAGAGAAGAGACACGTTGGCCAAATGGGTATTTCCCCTGTTGTGACCTTATGCCGTCTGTCAGGGGAAATCAGCATCAACAACTACAGATTTACATTGATATAGCACCTCCAATGTCCTGAGTGCTTTGTGAGAAAATAATGTAAAATGAGAACATGAGGCGATATCAGTTACAAGTTCTATGAATACAGCGTTTATTGTCGTAGGGTCAGAGGGCAGGATTTTTCGGCTCATCCCAGACCAGAAAATTCTGCCTGAGGTCAACGGACCTCTGCCTGGTCCATGTCCTACTGGCTACAATTCCCATTATGGGCGGGAAGGGAGAATTCCGCCCATTGAGTCATAGAGTACGGTAAAGGTTCTTTGGCCCATTGAGTCTGCGTCAACAGTAACCATAAGAAGTCTCACAACACCAGGTTAAAGTCCAACAGGTTTATTTGGTAGTAAACACCACTAGCTTTCGGAGTGCTGCTCCTTCATCAGGTGAGTGGGGAATTCAGTGGGAATCCTCATTCACCTGACAAAGGAGCAGCACTCCGAAAGCTAGTGGCGTTTACTACCAAATAAACCTGTTGGACTTTAACCTGGTGTTGTGAGATGTCTTACTGTGTTTACCCCAGTCCAACGCTGGCATCTCCACATCAATAATAATCACCAGTTGCATTCGGACTTTATTCGGAACGAATGTAAAGTGGCTGGTCCAGCAAGTGCCTCATGGTCACCTGGCTATAGAAAGACAGGTGGGACTTTTAGTAAAAGGTTGCATTTCAATCCGAACCAGGACAGACAATCAGAACATAGATTTTTAAGGAGTATCTTGAAGAAGAAAAAGAGTTCAATGGAAGGAACGGTTTAGGGAAGGAATTGCAAGTTCGATAACCTGTGATGCCACAGTGTGTCCAGCAAACAGGAGGACTGAGGCAGAAAGCAGGAAACTATCGCTTGATCAGCCTAACATCTGTCATAGGGAAAATACTGGGATCCATTATTAAGAAAGTAACAGCAGAGCATTTAGAAAATCATAATAGAGGCTGGAATTTTCCAGCTTCGCCTGCGACTGTGGTTTTTCCATCCCGCTGCAATGAATAGAGTTTTGGATGAGCACCAAATTCTCCCTTCTTGCTGGCAGCAGTGGTGAGGCGATAGAAATTCTGTCAAAGTCTGTCTCTGTTCCTTTGGCAAGCAGTTGTTCGAGATCTCAATGAAAGAGCTAAAATATTAGAAGGTAAACAGCTCTTGCTTAAATCAAATAAAACAACGGACAAGAATTCTTTCTTCATGTAAGAACCCATGGAAGACAATTAGGTTTGATTTGATTTACTATTGTCACATGTATTGGAATACAGTGAAAAGTATTGTTTCTTGTGCACCACACAGATGAAGCATACCGTTCATAGAGAAGGAAAGGAGCCAGTGCAGAATGTAGTGTTACAGTCATAGCTAGGGTGCAGAGACAGATCAACTTAATATAAGGTAGGCCCATTCAAAAGTCTGATAGCAGCTGGGAAGAAGCTGTTCTTGAGTCGGTTGGTACGTGACCTCAGACGTTTTGTTTCTTTTTCCCAATGGACAAAGGCAGAAGAGAGAATGTCCAGGGTGCGTGGGGTCCTTAATTATGCTGGCTGCTTTTGCAAGGCAGCAGGAAGTGTCGTCAAATCTGTAAGATGTTGAATTAAAGGATGGTCAGAAAGTTTAAAGAGATAGAATGAAATTTTAGAAGCACAGAATGAGAGTAAAAGAATTAGAAGGTATGTTGGGCACAGCTTGCAAGAAGTTGTCTCACTCTGGTGCCATCTTGGAAAAAAAAGTCACTTACAGCTTGGATATACTTGACTAACGGGGAGTCTCCCACTGCCCAGCACCAAGGTGCTGTCTATTGGCAACAGTATATTAAAGCAAATCAGAGAATCCCCACCCATAACCAGGAGAGGTAATGTGGTTTTGTGAAAGGAAGTTATTTCTATCTAATTTATTAGAGATCTTTGAGGAAGCAAAACCAGGATGGGTACATGGGGAGCTACAGTTGTCACTGGGTCAAAATCCTGGAATTGCATCCTAATTGTACTGTGGATGTAGCTACACCACATGGTCCGCAGTGGTTCAAGAAGGCAACTCACCATCACCTTCTTATTTGGGACGGGCAATAAATGCTGGCCTCGAAAATGAAGGCCAGGTTTCCTGAGTAAATTTTTTTTATATATAAATATGGTACGCTTGAATTTCTGAAAAACCTTTGATAAGGTACCACATCAAAGATTACTTCACAAAGTAATGGCTTATGGTATAAGGAGTAACATATTACCAAGGATAGAGGATTAGACAGCTAACGGGAAGCAGAGATTAGGGGTAAATGGGCCATTTCCTGGTTAGCAAACTAACTAGTGGAGTGCCACAGGGACCAGAGCTGGGGACTCAACTATAGGGACAGCACAGTGGCACAGTGATTAGCACTGCTGCCTCACAGCATCAGGGACCCAGGCTCGATTCTCAGCTTGGGTCATTGTCTGTGTGGAATTTGCACATTCTCCCCATGTCTGTGTGGGTTTCCTCTGGGTGTTCCAGATTCCTCCCACAGTCCAAAGGTGTGCAGGTTAGGTGGATTGGCCATGCTACACTGTCCCTTAGTGTCAGGGAGACTAGCTATGTTAAATACATGGGATCACGGAGATAGGGTTTGGGTGGGTTTGTAGTTAGTGCAGACTTCAATGGGCTAAATGGCCTCCTTCTGCACTGAGCCATAGAGGTTTACAGCATGGAAACAGGCCCTTCGGCCTAACTTGTCCATGCTGCCTTTTTTTTAAATCCCTAAGCTAGTCCCAGTTGCCTGCATTTGGCCAGATCTCTCTATACCCATCTTACCCATGTAACTGTCTAATTGCTTTTTAAAAGACAAAATTGTACCCTCTACTACTGCCCCTGACAGCTTGTTCCAGACACTCAACACCCTCTGTGTGAAAAAATTATCCCTCTGGACACTTTTGTATTTCTCCCCTCTCACCTTTAACCTATGCCCTCTAGTTTTAGACTCCCCTACCTTTGGGAAAATATATTCACTATCTAGCTGATCTGTGCCCCTCATTATTTTATAGTGAAATCACCCCTAAGCCTCCTACATTCCAGAGAAAAACATCCTATTCTATCCAGCCTCTCCTTATAACTCAAACCATCAAGTCCCGCTGCATCACTGTAAGTCTTTTCTACATTCTTTCTAGTTTAATAATATCCCTTCTATAATACAGTGACCAGGGCTGTAGACAGTATTCCAAGGTGGCCTTACCAATGTCTTGCACAACTTCAACAAGATGTTCCAACTCCTACATTCAATGTTCTGACCAATGAAACCAATGCCTTCTTCACCACTCTGTCCATTTGTGACTCCACTTTCAAGGAAATATGAAACTGTATCCCTTGATCTCTTTGTTCTGTAACTCTCCCTAACACCCTACCATTAACTGAGTAAGTCCTGCCCTGGTTCAATCTACCAAAATGCATCACCTCGCATTTATCTAAATTAAACTCCATCTTCCATTCGTCAGCCCACTGACCCAATTGATCAAGATCCCATTGCAAGATAACTTTCTTCATTGTTCACTATGCCATCAATCTTGGTGTCATCTGCAAACTTACTAACCATGCCTCCTGTATCCTCATCCAAATCATTAATATAAATGACAAATAGCATTGGACCCAGCACCAATCTCTGAGGCACACCGCTGGTCACAGTCCTCCAGTTTGAAAAACAATCCTCTACAACCACACCTGCACAGTACTATGCCCTGTAGGGATATTATGATTCTATGTAAAATCAATGCTAGTGACTTGGATGAAGGGATCAAGTGTAGAGTAGTTAAATTTGCTAATGAAGCAAAGATAGGTAGAAAGTTGGTTGTCAAGAGTAAAGAGTCTATGATGAGATCTAGATGAGCAGGTGGCAGATGGGCTATAATGTGGGAAACATATACTTTTTCACTCTGACAGGAAGAATAGAAAAGCAGCATATTATTTTCATGGAAACGGATTGCAGAACTCAGTAGTACAGAGGGATCTGGGTGTCCTGGTATGTGAATCCACAAAATCATAGAATCATAGAACCCTACAGTGCAGAAAGAGGCCCTTTGGCCCATCGAGTCTGCACCGAACACAATTCCACCCAGGCCCTACCTCCATATCCCTACATATTATACCCACTAATCCCTCTAACCTACACATCCCTGGATACTAAGGGGCAATTTCTTAGCATGGCCAATCAACCTAACCCACACATCTTTGGACTGTTAACATGCCTATGATTCAGCAAGTGATTAGGAGGGCAGCTGAACTATTGGTGTTATAGTAAGAGAAATCAAATATAAACGTAGGGAAGTGTTGCTACAGCTATACAGGGTTTTAATGAGACCACGTCTGGAATACAGTAGAAAGGATATATTGCATTAGAAACAATTAACAGGAGGTTTGCTTGGCTGATTCCTGGAAAGAATTATCTGATGAGCAAATGTTTAGCAATGCACAAGAGCACATTAAGGAATTTTGCAGAGGGAAAAGGGGCTGGAGATGGAAAAATGTTTGGTGTTTAAGGAGCAGGGTGATGCCAGCAGATTTAAGGGAAAGAGGGACAAAGTCTGAAGAACGGGAGAACCATTCACAGTATCGGATAACATAGGGGCTGGGAAGGGAAGTTGGGAAGTCAACAGATTAGTGGGAACAGCTTTGAGGGAGCAGGAAGTGGATGGGTTACAAAATGAGCATGGAGGGAACATGAGGTAAGAAATAGAGAGAGGTAAGATCAGGACTGGGCAGAGAGGAGGTTTGGTCCATTGATTTACAGGTAGGGAGAGAAGGTGTGAAAGCAGCTGATTGGGCAATCTTGATCTTAAAGACAAAGATGTCTTGAGGTCCTGGCAGTAATTCTTGGAGGTAAGGATGAAGGGAATATGGAGATGGGAGAAACTGGGGATTAATTTTGTATTCCTGGAATATCTGAAAATCATAGAATGGTTACAGCACAGAAGGAGGCCATTGGGCCTGCCATCTCCTGCAGGAATAGTAATGAACATTTTAGCAGGCAAGAGCAGGATGTGATCGGGGCCCAGCCAGATCTGGCAGTGGCTAGCTAAGCCAGTTGACCACCATATCCCTTCAGGCATCTGAAGCATCTAAGGTGGAGGTGAACGTGTGGTTGGGTAAATCAGTAACCGCAGGGAAGTTGTACAGGTACAAAGGCTAGTCAGATGTGCAGAATGGCTGTTTCAGGGGCAGTTAAACATAGCAACCCACCTGTGGCATTGCGGTTAGCACTTCTGCTTCACAGCGCTAATGACCCGGGTTCAATTCCAGCTTCAGGTGTCTGTTTGGAGGTTGCACGTTCTTCATGTGTTTCTTCAGTGCTCCAGTTTTCTCCCGCATTCCAAAGATGCGTGGATTGGCCATGCTGAATTACCCCTTAGTGTCAGGGGAACAAGCAGGATAAATAAGTGGGATTACAAGTATTGGACCTGGGTGGGATTATGGTTGGTGCAGTCTTGATGGGCCGAATGGCCTTCTTCTGCGCTCTAGGGTTTCAATGATTCTAATATACAACTGAGTTTCTCTTCAAGAACTATAGTTTGATCCAACCATAAGCTCTTCAATTTGCAATCAATGCAAATTTAAGCATCTGTAGCCAACTTCATACTGAGGTTAGCAATTCTCCAGGATTGGCCTGGAATCTTCCAGAATGAGAAACACATCTGGATACAGCTGCAAACAATTCAAGTGAAAGGTCATGGTGCTTAAAGGTGATGATTTCAATTTGCTTGACTACTTGCCCTTTTTAGTTATAAATAGATCATTCTCCCCATGTCTGCATGGGTTTACTCCAGGTGTTCCAGTTTCCCCCCCACAGTCCAAAGATGTGTGGGTTTGGTTGATTGACCATGCTAAATTGACCCTTAGTGTCAGGGGATTGGCATGGTAAATATGCAGGATTACAGGAATAGGGCCTTGGTGGCATTGTGGTCGGTGCAGATTTGATGGGCTGAATGGCCTCCTCTGCACAGGAGGGATTCTATGAAATTGGCGAGGTAGAGGGAAAATGAATGTACTTTCAGGGGAGGGCAGTACAAGGAGGGAAGTCATGTGATAAAATTATCAGGATCAGCACCTTCTTTCATTGGGAAAGAGATACAAAAGTCTGAGATCATAGACCAACTGACTCAAGGACAGTTTCTTCCCTGCTGCTGTTAGACTTTTGAATGGACCTATCTTGCATTAAGTTGACCTTTCTCTACACCGTAGTGATGACTGTAACACTACATTTTGCACTCTCTTCTTCCTTATGCACAATATAGGGGGATGAAGTAGAAAGGATTGAGAGCTTCAAGTTTTCAAGCGTCCAAATCACCTGCCCTGGTCCCCCCATGCTGACACTATAGTTAAGCAAGCCCATCAACATCTCTACTTTCTCAGAAGACGAGGGAAATTTGGCATGTCAGCTACGACTCTCACCAACTTTCTATGTCCCATTGAAAGCATTCTTTCTGATTATATCACAGCTTGGTATGGCTCCCGCTCTGCCCAAGACAGCAAGGGGTTACAAAAGGTCGCGAACGAAGCCCAGTCCATCACGCAAACCAGCCTCCCATCCATTGACTCTGCCTACAGTTCCAACTGCCTCGGCAAAGCAGCCGGCATAATTAAGGACCCCATGCACCCTGGACATTCTCTCTTTCAACTTCTTGCATCGGGAAAAAGATACAAACGTCTGTGGTCCCGTACCAACCGACTCAAGAACAGCTCCTTCTCTGCTGCTGTCAGAATTTTGAATGGACTTGCCTTGCATTAAGTTGATCTTTTGCTACACCCTAGCTATGTCTGTAACACTACATTCTGCACTCTGTCTTCTCTATGAATGGTATGCTTTCTGTATAGTGCACAAGAAACATACTTTTCATTGTATACTAATATATGTGGCAATAATAAATCAAATCAAATCAATAGGAGTTGGGAACCCTACCTCAAATTCAGCTCCTGGCTTCATGTTCTGGACTCCCAGCGATAGTGAATATGAATTAAAATCTAAAATCTTAGGCAGTCAATTTCCCTGGTAGCAGTCAAAAAGAATTATCCCCTTTTCCCCATTGTTTGCTTTCGGTCCAAAATAAAATGCACAGTTTATAACTAGATTTAAGATCACACGACCTTTAAAACGTTCTGTTAGAATCAATCTTGCTTTGTGAGTAAAGATTTTATGATGAATTTGCCAGGAACGAGAGCAGTGATGAGGATAAATGTTTAACTGCAGTGTTTTCGGATCTGGGACTGCACTGACTGAAAGGGTGGCTGATAACAGATTCAATAATAAACTTTGATTCAGTGTCAACCTGGTTTTATGGAAGGAACGCTACATTTGACAAATCTATTTGAAATCCTTGTGGTTTCAACTATTAGATTAGATAAAGGGAACCAGTGGATACAGAATATTTTGATTTCCAGAAAGCATTTATTAAAATGTCACACGCAAGCTTGTCACACCAGATAAAAGGTTGAAGATATTGTATCAACGTGAATAGAGGACTGGGTAAAAGAAAGAAAATAGAATGTAAGAAGGAATGGAACTTTTTAAGGTGGGTTGGTAGTAAGTGATGGAGAATTGCAAAACATATAGAATTTATATTCATGGCTCAGTGTAACATGCCCAAATTTGCTGATGATAGAAAAGTATGTGAGAATGTAAGCTGTGAAGAGGACACAGAGGTTGGAATTTGATAGGGTTCTTACCGACCAGAGTCTGGCATCATCTTTTGAGGAAGGCCGACTGTATTCAGTGGCAATCAGGTATTTAGGGGAGCCGAGAGAGAAGCAATGGCCTTATGATATTATTGCTAGACCATTAATCCAGAAACTCAGCTAATGTTCCGGGGACAGAGTTCGAATCCTGTCACAACAGATGGAAGAATTTGTGTTCAATGAAAAACATCTGGAATTAAGAATCTACTGATGACATGAAACCATTGTCGATTGTCGGAAAAAACCATCTGGCTCATGAATGTCCTTTAGGGATGGAAGTCTGCTGCCCTTATCTGGTCTGACTGATGTGTAATTCCAGAATCACAGCAATGTGTTTGACTCTCAATTGCCCTTGGGCAGCTAGGGATGGGTAAAATTGCAGTAGCAAGAAGACTCACAACACCAGGTTAAAGTCCAACAGGTTTATTTGATAGCATAAGCCACAAGCTTTCAGAGCGCTGTTCCTTCATCAGGTAAGTGGGAGTTCTATTCGCAAACAGGGCATATAAAGACACAAACTCAATTTACAAAATAATGGTTGGAATGTGAGTCTTTACAGGTAATCAGTTCTTAAATGTGAGTGGAGAGAGAGTTAAGCACTGGTTAAAGAGATGTGTATTGTCTCCAGCCAGGACAGTCAGTGAGATTTTGCAAGCCCAGGCAAGTCATGGGGATTACAGATAGTGTGACACGAATGCAATAAATGCTGGCCAGTCAGTGATGCCCATAGAACATAGAACATGGAACATAGAACATTACAGCATAGTACAGGCCCTTCGGCCCTCAATGTTGTGCCAACCTGTGAAACCTGTTAAAGCCCATCTAAACTACACTATTCCCATATCATCCATATGTTTATTCAATGACCATTTAAATGCCCTTAATGTTGGCGAGTCCAGTACTGTTGCAGGCAGGGCATTCCACGCCCTTACTACTCTCTGAGTAAAGAACCTACCTCTGACATCTGTCCTATATCTATCACCCTCAATTTAAAGCTATGTCCCCTTGTGCGAGCCATCTTCATCCAAGGAAAAAGGCTCTCACTGTCCACCCTCTTATTCTCTGATCAACTTATATGCCTCTGTTAAGTCACCTCTTAATCTTCTCTCTAACAAAAATAGCCTCAAGTCCCTCAGCCTTTCCTCCTAAGACCTTCCCATTATACCAGGCAACATCCTGGTAAATCTCCTCTGCACCCTTTCCAATGCTTCCACATCCTATGTCCCATGTCCCACAAATAACTAAAAAAAAACTTAAGTGGCCAGTGGCAGGCCTTCCCCAGTGTTAAGGACCTCGGTCAGAGGCTAGCAGCAATCCGCGCTACAGGCAGTGCTAGTAAGAGCAATTCTGGTTGCTGGCTACGTATCCACCAGAGCTTCAGGATCAGGAGGGAACCAATGTCAGTTGAGTGAGGGTGGGATTGAGGTTGCAAGTGGCTAAGACAGGAAGTCCCTGCACGCCAATTCCAAGACTGGAGCCGGGTACCTCGTCTCAGCACCAAGTGCGTGACAATGAGGGACAACTCCTGTTAGCTCTCTACCAACCCCGACAGGGGTTTCCAATTGGTAAATCGCCCGGCAGTCACTAATAGAGCAGCTACAATGGGAGAATGAAGATCAAAATTAAACACTAATTTAAAAATAAATTGACTCTTTCAGGGGATGTGGACATCACTGGCAGGATCTGCATTTGTTGCCCATTCCTTATTGTCCTCGAACTGAGTGGCTTGCTAGGCCTTTTCAGAGGGCAATTAAGAGCCAACTCCATTGCTGTGGCTCCAGAGTCACATATAGGCCAGACTGGTAAAAGACAGCAGATTTCCTTCCCTAAAGGACATTGGTGAACCAGATGGGTTTTTAATGACAATTAATGATTCCCAATTCCAGAATTTAAGTTCAACTAGCTGCCATGGTGGGATCTGAATCCTTCCACCCTGATTATTTTTCATCAGCCTTGGCTGCTGGATTAATTGGGGCAGAGATGAGAAGGCAGCAACCCACCAACCTCCCCCCCTTGCCACCTGATTAAATACTAACCAACCTCTAAACTGGGCCCTGGGCAGGACATTAAGTTCCACCAACCCAGAGTCCACAAAGAAATGTAGGCGGTTGGGCAGCACGAGGCAGGTAGATTATAACTGAATAATGGGAAGTTTTCTACTTTGGTTGGAAGAATAGCAAAGAAAGCAAAATAGATGGAATTTTCTGCCAGTGGGATTTTCCGTTCCCGCCAAAATCAGTGGAATTTTGAATGGCTTGTCGCAATTTCCAGCCCTATCCCCTTTGTAATGGGGCTGAAACAATACTAAATTCAAAAAAAATTCTTTGTACATGACTACACAAAAGTCAGCATTTTCCAGTCCCACTTGTGGTGGGGAATCACTGCAGCTGGGACAGAAAATTTGACAGACTTACAAAACTTCCATTTGGCTTTGGGCGGGAATTTCGAGCCCTGCGATGGATGGGATTGGAAAATCCTGTTAATGGGTAGGATCAACAAGCAAACGATACGTTGGTCTCTATCGTGGGGAGGTTGGAGCAGAGGAGTAAGGACGTTTTGCTGCAACACCACAGGACTTTGGTGGATCCACACATGGAGTGCTATATATATATTTCTTGCCTTCGTGTTTGAGGAAGGATATTACTGTCTTGAGATGCAACACAGGTTCACTAGTTTGGTTCCTGTAGTGAGAGTTGTCCTGCTAGGTGACATAGGGCATGATCTTATGATCTCGTCCCATTCAACTTTCGGCAAGGTGAGGTGGGTAAGATCAGATGGGTGGTGAAAAATCAGGTTCACGCCTGATTTTTCACCTCCTCTCATCGTACCTGCACTGAAATCAGCTTTGCATCCAGAAGGGGCGTGAAACCAATCATTTAAAGCTATTAGCGTCAGGGTGCCTGGTGGACACTGCGAGGCTACCACACGGGCAGTGCCACGGTGCCAGACTGGCACTGCGTGGTCACTGTGTGGCTCTGGGCCCGATCACCCGGGGGCTTCAATAGCGTCTGATCACTGCTCCCACCGCCCCCCCCACCCTGATGAGGCTGTCACATCTGGTTCCCACTGATGGGGGAACCATATGTGATTCTTACTGGAGAGAATCTCGACCAGCGAGGTGGTACAGCATTGCCCAAAAAAAACGAGCCTGAAACTCTCCCATTTTCTCCCTAGTTTGGTCCTATTATGTGGAATGGGCTTGTACTCTCTGGAGTTTAGAAGATTGGAGAGTGATTTTGAAGCACATAAAATTCTAAGACGTTAGACTGGATTGAGACAAGAGAAGAGGAATGCTGGAAAAACTTAGCAGGTCAGAGGAGGATAAGAATCAATGTTTCGAGTCCTTCACCCAAACTAAAAGGAAGGAGAAACTGCAACAAAAGATAACAACTTTGAGAACAAAAGCCAGATAGCTTCTTGTGAGACAGGACGGGGGCTGTTTGCGTTGAGGCAATACATATATGGAACATTTTCAAAAAAGCAGAAAATGGCTTTTAATACAGAGGAGAAAGATCAAAATCCTCCCCTCCCCACTCTCGCATCAGACCATTGACTAGAAACGGGGAAATATCGCTCATTGAACAAGGGAGTTGCAGGAAACCAGGAAATTACGGACCAGTCCATATGTGGGGTTTCGGGAATAGGGCCTGGATGAGGGAACCAAATGTAATACCTCCAAATTAGGAGCTGATCCACTCTCAGCGGTTCTTGTTTTCAATTCTTATTCTTTCGTGTGATCTGGATGTTGTTGGCAATGCGAGCATTTGTGGGATATGGGAGTTGCTGACTGGCCAGCATTTATTGCCCATCCCTAGTTGCCCTTGAGAAGGTGATGGCGGGTGCTGCCTTCTTGAATCTCTGCAATCCATGTGCTATGGGTTGACCCAAAATGCCATTGGGGCGGGGGGGGGGTGGATTTCCAGGACTTTGGGGTATATTACCAAGTCAGGATGATGAGTGGCTTGGTGGGGAACTTGCAGGTGGTGGTGTTCCCATGTATCTGTCCTTCTAGATGGAAGTGGTCCTGAGTCTGGAAGGTGCTGTCTGAGGATCTTTAGTGAATCATTAGGCTTCTGCTGTGGGATGATGACTGTTGGACTAATGCAGGTTTTCCTGTAGGTTGGAAAAGTAACTCAAACCAAGCATTAGAAAAATACAACAAACGTCCTGTAAAAAACACTTCAAGGGAAAGTGAATAGTCCAGGGACCTTTGAAGTGCCAGGCAGTCTAATTATTCTGGTGGGAGCGACTTGTGGTGCATGCAAATGTGCATTTTATTAGATGAAAACAAACCTTTAATCACACCAGAACTCTATGAGCCACACTTGTAGCCATAATTTAGCTGAAGAGGATGTTTTGAAAGACCATTACAATTTATTGCGTGTAATAAATAGCTCAGTTTATAAGGATTAGAAGATTAACATGTTTACTCTAACCGTCTGGATGAATGATAATTCACATGATTTATTATTTATTTCAAATTTTTAAAAATTTATGGCCCATTCATAAGAATCATTTTGACATGTTCCTGATTATTCTTAGTCCTGGGGGACATTTTTTTCTGCAAACAAAATGATTCTTTGAGAAACTTTTCAGGGTAAAAGTCAACTGCAGTCAGGACGCAGCAACTGGGATCGAGAGTATGTTACCTACACTGCACCCTCATCAGATTTATCTTTCACTGGGCCTGGGCAGGTTCAGTGAGAAGCTGATCCACTCTCAGCGGTTCTTGGTTTCAATTTGTATTTTTTCGTGTGACCTGGACGTCGCTGGCAGTGCCAGCGTGTGTTGCCCATCCCTAATCTCCCTTGAACTGTGTTAGCTTAAGAACATAAGAACATAAGAAATAGGAGCAGGAGTAGGCCATCTGGCCCTTCGAGCCTGCCCCGCCATTCAATAAGATCATGGCTGATCTGTCGTGGCTCATTTCCACTTTCCGGCCCTCTCCCCATAACCCTTAATCCCCTCTCTTATCAAAAACCGCTTCTTGAAAATATTTAGCGAGGCAGCCTCCACCACTTCAATGGGTAGAGAATTCCAGAGATTCACCACCCTTTGAGTGAAGAAGTTCCTCCTCAACTCCATTCTAAAACGCCCCCCCTTTATCTTGAGGCTGTGCCCCCTAGTCCTACTGTCTTTTTTCAGTGGGAAGAGTCTCTCCACCTCTATCCTATCCATGCGAGGCCACCTCAGAGGGCAATTAAGTATCAACCATATTGCTGTGGCTCTGGAGTCACATGTAGGCCAGCCCAAGCAAGGACAGCAGATTTCCTTCCCGAAAGGACCAGGTGGGTTTTTTCTTAACCAAACACCATAGCTAAGATAACTGCTATGGCACCACTACTGAAAATAGCTTTTAATTCCAGTTTTCCTTTACTAATCAATTTAATTTATTAAATAAATTGAAATTCCCCCAGCAGGATTCAAACCCATGTCCGCAGAGTATTAGCCTGGGATTCTGGATTACGGGTCCAGTTACATTTCTGCTACATCATTGCCACTGGGAGGAAGAAGAACGGAAGAGCAGTCCCAAGATGTTCAGGTTAAATGGATTGGCCATGCTAAATTGCCCTTCAGTGTCAAAGGATGTCTAGAGGTTGGGGGGATTAGTCGGGTAAATGTGTGGGGTCACGAGGATAGGCAGAGGGGTGGGCATGAGTTGTTAGGAATGGGGTTTACAGACCTCCCAATTAAGTCCTAATTTGATGCCAATTATTCAATAGTAGTCAAAGGGGCCACAGGCGGCACTATTTGTTGTTGGAGAATTGTGTGTGGAGTGGGGTCAAAGAAATAAGGGTATTTTATAAAGAAGCAGAACTTATGTCTCCTTTACTCCACAGCAACCGAGAAGCTCAAACATGGGTAAGATACTGTTTTGGAGAGTCAGGGCAAACTTAATGGGTCATATGGCTGTTATGGAATGGCTGTGGGACATTCTTCTGGGCCATTCATTAAGATCAAGGCTGATCGTCAAATTTAATGTCCTGATCCCTCATTCCTCCCAAATCTCTTGATCCCTTTATACCTAATTTCTTCTTGAAATCAGAAATGTTTTGGCCTCAACTACTTTCTGTGGTAATGAATTCCACACATTCACCTGCCCCCCCTCTGTTTGAACAGCCGCTGTGGTTCTGGTCCACAGTGGTATCAATGACATTGGTAAGAAGGAGGATAAGATCCTGAAAGCAGATTTTAGGAATTAGGAAGGAAATTAAAAGCACAGAGTGACCGCAGTATGATAACATTTTTCATTATGTTTGAAAGTGATGAAGTTCAGCCTGAAGCCAGGATGTTGAGCAATTGAACAAATGGTGCCTGCTCCACCATTCAATCCCATCATGACTGACCCTGGATTTGAACATCATGTTCCCACCCAATTTCCAAATTCTGAGAGGCCAATAATCTGTCAAATACAGTCTTAAAAGTGTTCAAAGATGGAGCATCCACACTCCTCTGAGGTGGAGAATTCCAAATATTCGTAACCCTTTGAATGAAGAAATTTCTCCTCACCTCAGTCCTAACTGTTATCCTGAGACTGTGTCCCTGTTTTAGATTCCCTGAGCAGCGGAAACAATCTCAGAGCGTTCACCATGTTAAACCCCTTCAGAATTTTACACATTCCGATGAGATCAACTGTCATTCTTCTGAAGAATGTAAACCCAACTTACTGAGCATCCCAACACAGGACAATCTCTTCATCTCAGGACCCAATTTAGCGAGCTGTCACTGTACCATTTCAAATGCAAATACACCCTTTCTGAAATGTGGGGATAAAAACTGTGCATATTGTTCCAGACAGCTCACAGCCATTCATTTAGAGGGACATCTGTCAAAGGAACATACAAACATACGAATTAGGAGCAGAAGTGGGCGGCACGGTAGCACAGTGGTTAGCATTGTTGCTTCACAGCTCCAGGGTCCTGGGTTCGATTCTCAGCTCGGGTCACTGTCTGTGTGGAGTTTGCACATTCTCCTCGTGTCTGCGTGGGTTTTCTCTGGGTACTCCGGTTTCTTCCCACAGTCCAAAGATGTGCAGATTAAGTTGATTGGCCGTGCTAAGAAATTGCCCCTTAGTGTCCAGGGTAGCGGAGGTTAGAGGGATTAGTGGGTATAAAAATGTAGGGATATGGGGGTAGTGGGATTGTGTTTGATGCAGACTCAATGGGCCGAAGGGCCTTTTTCTGCACTGCAGGGTTCTATGATCTATGAAGTGTACATATTACAGAGAAGGAGGTGCTGCAAGCCTTAAAGCGCATCAAGGTAGATAAATCCCCCGGATCTGATTAAGTTGATCTCAGAACATTGTGGGAGGCTAGGGAGGAAATTGCGAGTCCCCTAGCAGAGATATTTGAGTCATTGATAGTCACAGGTGAGGTGCCTGAAGATTGGAGGGTGGCAAATGTTGTGCCTTTGTTTAAGAAGGGCTGCAGGGAAAAGCCTGGGAACTACAGGCCAGTGAGCTTCACATCTGAGGTGGGTAAGTTGCTGGAAGGTATTTTGAGAGACAGCATCGAGAGGCATTTAGAAACACAGGGACTGATTAGGGATAGTCAACATGGCTTTGTGAGTGGAAAATCATGTCTCCCAAATTTGAGATAAAGGTTTTACGGTAGGATATCGATAGGCTAGGAGAATAGGCCAAATTTTGGCAGATGGAGTTTAACATGGATAAATGAGAGGTTATCCATTTTGGCAGAAACCACATTGTAATATAAAGGTGTTCAGCAGACCAAAGGTTAATATGGAACTGGAGTACAGAATAGATCATAGGGAATTCGGGGTCGAGTACTAGATTGGATTGAGGATTGGCCAACTGACAAAAAGTGGACGGTCCGGATGAATGTGTCCTTCTCTGGCTGGCAAAATGTAACTCGTGAGGTGTTGCAGGGGTCAGCCCTCGGACTTCAACTGTTTGAAATCTATACAAATGATCTGCAGGCAGGGACAGAGTGTAACAGCAGAATTTGCGGATGATACTAAAATAGGTGAGAAAGCAGACAGTGAAAACAATTGAAAATGTGTCCGGGCAGAGGGATCTGCGCGTCCTTGTTCATGAATCGCAGAAAGTGAGTATCCAGGTGCAGCATGTAATGAAAAAGGCAAATTAAGTGAGAGATTCGGAGCTCCCTTGTCTGCCGGGGGGGTCTAGTGAATGGTATCCCTGTGAAAGAAAGGAGTTCTCTGCCGAGTTTACAGAATTCCTCAACTCCTAGAAGCTGAATTTCCACTGGTTCTAAATAACAGATCGTTGCACGAAGGACAGTGAGTCACAGTGCTCTGCTGCTGGTGTTTTCAAGATTTCTACCTTTGCAGAAATGTTTTTTCCCCTTTTGGTTTGATTTATTATTGTCACATGTAATAAGTATTGTTTCTTGCACGTTATACAGCCAAATCATACGTTCATAGAGAAGGAAACGAGAGAGTGCAGAATGTAGTGTCACAGACATAGCAAGGGTGTAGAAGAAGATCAACTTAATGCAAGAAAAGTCCATTCAGATGGCAGCAGGGAAGAAGCTGGTCTTGAGCTGGTTTTTACATGTCCTCAGACTTTTGTGCCTAGACTGAATAAATGAACCCACAAAATGTTCACTCAATCATATCATTAATGAAATACGACTGTGGGACTTGGTTCTTCGACTGTGGATATATTCTGTTATCTGCTTAACACTTGCTCGTTGGTATTGCATCTAAACAGGCTACGGAGTAGGTGATTAGGCATCATTCTAACCTCTCTCTCTTTCGATGACAGTCTTTCCTCATAATAGACCCCCTTGTGATTTTTGAACCCTCAAATCTCCTCTCGGGCTAACAACCTCATCTTTTCTCCAATCTAACCATATACCTAAGATCCTCATTCCTGGCATAATTCTTGTAAATTTCTCTCTAACGAGAGGGAGAATCTAACTCATGACTGATTAATGTCAGTGGTATATCATTAGCAGATCCCAAGTGTTAACCCTTTATACATGGTGGTACAAGTTTGGAACTCTCTTCTGCAAATGGTAATTGATTCCAGAGCCATTGTTAACTTTAAGGCCAAGATTGATAGATTTTTGTTAGCCAGCAGATATGGAGCAATAGTGGACCAAACCAGAGGAGCTAAGTTGCCAACAGCTTTGCTTTCATGCACATAAACATTACCTCCTTTCTTACTAATAGCTGCTGGAAGAGTGTCACGGGCAGCAAGGTGGCATAGGGGTTAGCACTGCTGCCTCACTGCGCCCGGGTTCAATTCTGGTCTGGGATGACCGTCTGTGTAGAGTTTGCACATTCTCCACATGCCAGCGTGGGATTCCTCCAAGCGTTCCGGTTTCCTCCCGGGCTCCAAAGATGTGCAGGTTAGCCATGCTAAATTACCCCTTAGTGTCAGGAAGATTAGCAGGCTAAATACGCAGGGTTCTGGGGATAGAGACTGGTTGGTACTATTGTCGGTGCAGGCTCGATGGACTGAATGGCCTCCTCAATGCATGTCACTCCTCAATTCTAACAATTCAGTTTAACTAAATGAGTAACAGTTATTGGGCTGTTTGACAGCAAACATTATTTCACTGTGAATTACTTCACAACACATCCCGACCACCTAGACCTGAGCAATCACACAGGAAAGAAAAACAAGAGCATTTCTCAATTACATAGTGCTTCACATTTAAAAAGCTGAAAGATAAATGGCTTTTATATCTGGAATAACATGTCCCTGTGCTGAAGCAGTGCAGTATTCATCCTAGTGACAATGCCATAACATTGTTTTAACCAATTTCAGAACCAAACTGTACATCACACTAGACGTCAGATTACATTGCACAGAACAAATTGTCCTGCTGCATCGGTTAGTCTGAGGCCAGGCACAGTATTTACTGTGTACAGATTGGCTGCAATGCTTCCTCCTTTTACAGCAGACACCACATTTCAGTGCTGTTAATTGGCTGTAGAGTGCTTCAGGACATCCTTGAAGTCATAAAAGGTGGTTACATAAATGTAAGCTTTTTTCTCTCTGTTCCCGTGAAGCAGTATACTTGTCAATGTCATTGTGCTCACTAGTGTAAACGGGCCTTAACAGGTTGAGTTTAAATACACTGAGGGCTGAATAGAAACATAGGCACATAGAAAATCGGAGCAGGCAGAGGCCATTCAGCCCTTTGAGCCTGATCCACCATTCATTATGATCATGGATGATCATCCTACTCAGTAACCTGTTCTTGCTTTCCCCCCAACATCCTTTGATCCTTTTAGCTCCAAGACCATATTTGACAACATACAAGGGCCGATTTTACCTAAAACATTCCAAGTGCTGAATGAGCATGAAAATGGTAAACAATCACATGTAGTTTTTTTTCAGCAAGCTTTCAGGCTATACCACTTAATGCAAAACAAGAGGCAAAGTGTGAATCACATCAGTAGGGAGAATGAATGGAGTCTATTCCCGGTGGAAAGCCGGTTGCTTACAGCTGGAGGGTGCCATTGCGCATGTGTGGATCTGTTCAGCATAAAATGTACACAGAACGATGAAGATCTGTCACGCCACCCCCCCTCTCCATTCGTTGACCTCTTTGGCTGATCGCCCAGCAAGACTGTCCCCCCCCAGCCACCTCCCCTTAAGCCACACCCCTAACATGACCCCACCCCATCATGGGCCCCTCCCCTCCCCTTAGGCCCTGCCCCTTGGTGGTGACTGGTGCCTGATGAGCAGTGAAGTGAAGGGATGCTCGGTGGAAAGGAGCCAAATCTCAGTGATGGCACTCAGTGAGAGGAGATCAGACCCCAACTACATCTTCATCTTATTTAACCTTTGTGAATGGTACGTAAATAAATGTTCGTGAACAAAAGGTCATTGCCTCCAGCCAACAAAGCCTGAGGTAAATCCTGAGCAATGATAGAGGTTGGCACTCCAATACCATGGTGAGCGAGTGCTGCACTGTCGCTGTCTGGAATCTTATCACTGCTCATGTCTGTGGGATTTTCCCAACCCGCTGCAATGAACGGACATTTGGCTAGCCACCAGATTTTCTGACCTCGCTGCAGCTGAAGTGTGGCGTGAATGGTTAGTAAGATCACGCCCACTGCTGCCTTTGGCATTACACGTGAGTCCAATCTACCCTATCAAGATTTAAAAACTCCCAAATCTGAAGGAGAGTAGGGAAATTGTTGTGCTGTCCTGGCCAGTGTTTATCCACGTGGTGAAAATGCATGATCTGCTGATTGTCATTTGGGTGGTTTGTTGCCTGCAGTTTGGGGCATTTGCTGGAAACGAAAGATACTTTATTCACTGATTCCTTCCCTTCCCTCCCATTTCTCCAGGATTGCTGCCTCAAAGGTGAGATAATAAACCGAGACCCTGTCAAACCTGCCCCAGCGCTTCAGGTTGACATCTATCTGGAATCTGCGTTTATGAACAATCCCTGGGACATTTACAGCACTTCAAAGTAACTCAGTAATTCAATCCACCTCCCCGTTAGCCCCGCCCTCTCCCGGGGCCACTCCATTCTCCCTGCTCCCCTCCCGGGGCCTCCCCATTCTCCCTGCTCCCCTCCCGGGGCCTCCCCATTTGCCCTGCTCCCCTTCTGAGGCCTCCCCTTTAGCCCTGCTGCCCTCCTGGGGCCCCCCTGGGGCCTCTCTGTTAGCCCTGCTCCCCTACTGGGGCCTCCCCGTTAGCCCAGTTCCCCTCCTGGGGATCCACTTTCGGGCTGCTCTCCTTTCAGGCTAATCCTTTTTTGTTCCCAAACCTCTTTTGTGTTCTGCTGCATTCCCAAGCTTCTCCTTTTTCCCAAGACCTTTCCCATGGCCTTTCCCCTTATCAGCACAGTTTTGTGAGGGGTAAGTCCTGCCTCACAAACTTGATTGAATTCTTTGAGGACGTAACAAAGTGTGTGGACAAAGGTAGAGCAGTTGATGTCGTATACATGGATTTTAGTAAGGTATTTGATAAGATTCCCCATGGTAGGCTCATGAAGAAGGTAAGGAGGTGGGGGATAGAAAGAAATTTGGCCGATTGGACAAGTAACTGGCTGTATCATAGAAGACAGAGGGTGGTAGTGGAGGGATGCCTTTCAGACTGGAGACCAGTTAACAGCGGTATACCACAGGGGCCAGGGCTGGGTCCTCTGCTTTTTGTGATTTTTATCAATGACTTGGAAGAAGGGGCTGAAGGGTGGGTTAGTAAATTTGCTGACGACACCAAGATTGGTGGAGTAGTGGATGAGGTGGAGGACTCTTGCAGGCTGCAAAGAGACATTGATAGGATGCAGAGCTGGGCCGAAAAGTGGCAGATGGAGTTTAACTCTGATAAGTGCGAGGTGATTCATTTTGGTAGGACAAACTTGAATGCGGATTACAGGGTCAACAGCAGGGTTCTAGGGAATGTGGAGGAACAGAGAGATCTTGGGGTTCATATCCACAGATCTCTGAAGTTTGCCACTCAAGTGGATAGAACCATGAAGAAGACTTATAGTGTGTTATCGTTTATTAACAAGGGTTCGAGTTTAAGAGATGTGGGGTTATGCTGCAACTATACCGGATGTTGGTGAGACCACATTTGGAATATTGTGTTCAGTTCTGGTCACCTCATTATAAGAAGGATATGGAAGCATTGGAGAGAGTGCAGAGGAGATTTACCAGGTTGCTGCCTGGTTTGGAGGGTCGGTCTTATGAAGAAACGTTGAGGGAGCTGGGGCTTTTCTCTTTGGAGCGGAGGAGGATGAGAGGCGACTTAATAGAGTTTTATAAGATGATGAGAGGGATTGATAGAGTGGACGTGCAGAGACTATTTCCTTGGGTGGATGTAACTGTTACTAGGGGGCATAACTATAAGGTTCATGGTGGGAGGTATAGGAGGGATGTCTGAGGTAGATTCTTCACTCAGAGATGGTTGGGGTGTGGAATAGACTGCCTGCTGTGATAGTGGAGTTGGACACTTTAGGAACTTTCAAGCGGTTATTGGATAGGCACATGGAGCACTCCAGAATTATAGGGAGTGGGATAGCTTGATCTTGGGATTGAACATAGCTCGACACAACATTGAGGGCCGAAGGGCCTGTACTGTGCTGTAATGTTCTATGTTTCTATTTTCCCACAGCTCTCCCCTTTTCCCCAGGCCTTTCCCCTTTTCCCAAGGCCTCTTCCCTTTTCCCTAGACCTCTCCCTTCATTCTGCTCATCTCCTCAGCCTCATTTTTATATCTGATCTTCTGCCATCTAAATTTTATTAAACCAGAGCACTTTGACGTAAAATTCTGTGTAAATTTTTATTCTTGTTAAAGTGAGGATGTATGATGTAAATCCTTAGGATTAGACAGCTATGGTGTACTATCGTATTAAAAATGTCATTATTGAGATAAACGTAGCTCCCAAGGAGATAAATTCACAAGAGAGGTGTGCATTAAGTGTCACTCACAGCACTTGAGCCAGTATTCTGAAGGTAATAAAAGATAATTTGACATTCACACTCATTGTTGCTGTAAAAGTCCTACTCATCTGGACTCAGCAGGAGCCATTGCAAAGTTAGGCCGATGGATTTCACTGTTGGTGGCATCTTCAGTTTCATTTGGAATTGAACCCTGCAGGCAGGCTATTAAAAGAGCAACAGGGAAAGCTGTGATTGCGAGATGTATTAGGCAATCAAATGCTATCAGACGGCTGCAAATACAGGAAATTGAACTGGGAAAAGTTTTTGCCCTGTTGTTCAGGGTAAAGCTCCAAAGACACATTCTGTTACCTCCTACACTCCAATCATCTCAAACAATGATGAGACAGAGTATAGGAATGAGGTAGAGAATCTGGTGAACTGGTGCGGCCACAATAATCTCTCTCTCAATGTCAACAAAACAAAGGAGATTGTCGTCGACTTCAAGAAGTGTGAGGGAGAACATGCCCCTGTCTACATCAATGGATGAAGTAGAAAGGGTCGAGAGCTTCAAGTTTTAAGGTGTCCAGATCACCAACAACATGTCCTGGTCCCCCCATGCCAACACTATAGTTAAGAAAGCCCATCAACGCCTCTACTTACTCAGAAGACTAAGGACATTTGGCATGACAACTACAACTCTCACCAATTTTACAGATGCAGTATAGAAAGCATTCTTTCTGGTTGTATCACAGCTTGGTATGGCTCCTGCTCTGCTCAAGACCGCAAGGAACTACAAAAGGTTGTGAAAGTAGCCCAATCCATCACGCAAATCAACCTCCCATCCATTGACTCTGTCTACACTTTCTGCTGCCTCGGCAAAGCAACCAGCATAATTAAGGACCACAAGCACCCCAGACATTCTGTCTTCCACCTTCTTCCTTCAGGAAAAAGACACAAAAGCCTGAGGTCACGTACCAACTGACTCAAGAACAGTTTCTTCCCTGCTGCCATCAGACTGTTGTATGAACCTACCTTATATTAAAGTGATCTTTTTTTAAACCTTAGCTATGACTGCAACACATCATTCTGCACTCTTTTATTTCCTTCTCTCTGATGTACTCAGTGTACAGAATGCTTTGTCTGTTTTGGGTGCAAGAAACAATACTTTTCACTGTATCCCCATACGTGTGACAATAATAAATCAGATCCAATCAGATCTCTGTACTCCTTCAATTCGGGTCTTTGCTTATTTCCAATTTACTTCATTCTAGCTGCATATTCCATTATCTAACCCAGTGTTTCCTAAACTTTCCACATCCCAAGAGATGGAACCCCTAAAGAAACAGAGAAACATAGAAACTGGAAGCAGGAGTAGGCCATTCAGCCCTTCAAGCTTGCTCCACCATTCCTCTTAATCATGGCTGATCATTAAATTCAACATCCAGATGCCCCCTTCCCCCCATGTCCCTTGATCCCTTTAGCCCCAAGAGCTATATTTAATTTTTTCTTGAAATCAGACAATGTTTTGGCCTCAACTACATTATGTGATATTGAATTCCACATAATTCCACATAAAGTTCCGCAAAAGTTGCAGCAGGACATAGATAGGATGCAGGACTGGGCGGAGAAGTGGCAGATGGACTTCAACGCGGATAAATGTGTAGTCGTCCATTTTGGCAGAACCAACGGGATGAACGAGTACACTATCAAGGGCAGAAGTCTGAGTAGTGTTGAAGAGCAGGAGGATCTAGGGGTCCGGGTCCACAGGACTCTTAAATCGGCCTCGCAGGTGGAGGAGGTGGTCAAGAAGGCGTATGGTGTACTGGCCTTCATTAATCGAGGGATTGAGTTTAGGAGTCGGGAGGTAATGCTGCAACTTTATAAGACCCTTGTCAGGCCTCATTTAGAGTATTGTGCGCAGTTCTGGTCGCCTCACTATAGGAAAGATGTAGAAGCTATTGAGAGGGTACAGAGGAGATTTACAAGGATGTTGCCTGGACTGGGAGGCATGCCTTATGAAGTTAGGTTGAGGGAGCTGGGTCTCTTTTCCCTGGAGAGACGAAGGTTGAGAGGCGACCTGATAGAGGTTTACAAAATGTTGAGAGGAATAGATAGGGTGGACTCTCAGAGGCTATTTCCCCGGGTTGAAATGGTTGCTACAAGAGGACACAGACTTAAGGTGCAAGGAGGGAAGTTCAGAAGTGATGTTAGGGGTAAGTTTTTCACTCAGAGGGTGGTGAGCGAATGGAATCGGCTGCCGTCAGTGGTGGTGGAGGCGAACTCGCTGGGGTCTTTTAAAAGACTTCTGGATGAGTATATGGGGTTTAATGAGATTGAGGGTTATAGATAGGTCTGTAGGTTGGTAGGTGTTGATGTGATCGGCGCAACTCGTGGGCCGAAGGGCCTGTTTGTGCTGTAGTGTTCTATGTTCTATGTTCTATATTCACCACCCTCTGGGTGAAGAAACATTCTTAGCAGCTCATAACTTCAAGCTCCCCAGCATTGGACTTGGGGGTGTATCCCAAAGATGTGCTAGGGAATCCCTCTTGGAAATTCCCAGGTAAGGGTTTGCCCAGCAATTGTCCAGAAGCATTAACTTCTCCAGGACAATTGTACCGGTCTGAGAACCATCAGGCAAAGTGATTTAAATATTAACTTCAGATGTTCCTGCCAGTTTTACATGTGCAGTGGACAATAGGGAACCTGTGGGTCTGCTGTATCTGGATTTCCAGAAGGCATTTGGCAATGTGCTGCGCCAAAGACTGCTACATAAGATGAAGGCGACGGTATTACGGGTAACGTATCAGCATGGATTGAGGATTGTTTAACTAATTGAAGCCAAAGAGTGGGGGTAAATGGGTGCTTTTCTGGTTGACGATCAGTGACTTAGTGATGTGCCTCAGGGATCAGTGTTGGGACTGCAATTGTTTACGATTTATATAGATGATTTGGAGTTGGGACCAAGTGTAGTGTGTCAACATTTGCAGATGACACCAAGATGGGTGGAAGAGCAAAGTATGCAAAGGACGCTGTCTACAAGTCTGAAAGGGATATAGATAGTCTAAGTGAGTGGGTGAGAGTCATGGAGTACAATGTTGGTAGGTGTGAGGTCATCCATTTCAGTAGGAATAACAGCAAAATGGACCATTATTTAAATAGTAAAAAAATTGCAGCATGCTGCTGTGCAGAGGGACCTGGGTGTCCTTGGGCAGGAATCTCAAGGAGTTGGTTTGCAGGTGCAGCAGGTAATTAAGAAGGCAAATGGAATTTTGTCCTTCATTGCTCGAGGGATGGAGTTTAAAAACAGTCAGGTTATGTTGCAGCTGTACAAGGTGCTGGTGAGGCCACACCTGGAGTACTGTGTACAGTTTTGGTCTCCTTACTTGGGAAAGGATATACTGGCACTGCAGAAGATTCACTAGATGATTCCAGAATTGAGAGGGTTGGCTTATAAGGAGAGACTGAGGAGACTGGGGCTAAACTCATTGGAATTCAGAAGAATAATAAGAGATCTTACAGAAACATAAAAGATTACGAAGGGAAAAGATAGGAAAGAAGCAGAGAAGTTGTTTCCAATGGCTGGTGAAAATAGAACCGAGGGCACGGCCTCAAAATAAGGGGGAACAGTTTTAGGACTGAGTTGGGGAGGAACATCTTCACACAAAGGGTTGTGAATCTGTGGAATTTCCTGCCCAGTGAAGCAGTTAAGGCTACCTCATTGAATGTTTTTAAGATAAGGGTGGATAAATCTTTGAACAGTAAGGGAATTAAGGGTTATGGTGAGCAGGCGGATAAATGGAGCTGAGTCCATGAAAAGATTAGCCATGATCTTATTGAATGGTGGAGTAGGCTCAAGGGCCAGAAGGCCTAATCCTGCTTCTCGTTCTTATATTCTTAGGTTTATACTGATTGTTACGCTGAAAGAATTGGAATAAAATCACTTCTGACTTCACCATAACTATTTTAAACATCCAGACTGAGCCCCACATGAGACACTCTCTCTCCCCAGGCAATTCCTGCACCGCCCCTCCCCACCCCACCCCCCCTAAGCACCACAGCCCCTTGGGGTTCTCCACTGCTTACCACTGCCACTCGCACAGGGCTCCCCCACCTCCTCCCTTGACCTGAACCCCCGAGCTGGCCTGACCCAACCACACCGCTGACCTGGCCCCAATAACATTTTCCACTCCTGATTGGGGTGCGCGCAATCACAAAATCTCACCTTGAGGCCTGAGGCATGATGACAAAAAGTAAGAAGCGATTGTGCAATCTCCCCAAATAGTGTTTCCCACTGCTGAACATTGATGTAAATAACACCACGGATTCATGGGGGAATGTCAGGTAAGTCTGCGCAGCGACCACACCAGTGTCAAGGTATGGCTGGCTTTAGCTGCGCTGCAGGTCAAGGCCTCCAATCCGGGAGGGGAAAGGCAGGACTGAGCGAAGGGATGAAGCCTTGGGGGCAAGGTCCCTCACTCAGACTGAAGGTTCTACACAAACAGCAGGCGAGGGAGGAGGAGAAAATAAACTGGAAAATAAGTTCAAGAATGAGGCCACAGCTGAGAAAATTTAGCACCAGCTCAGTTGACATGCATGGAGTCCAGCAAATGAAGGGCTTATGCCCACAAAAGCCGCACTGATTTCTGAGTGCAGTGATTGCTACCCTAGTTTTAAACATATGTGCATGGGCTTCAAAATCAACAGTCTTACGGAAAAGCAGAATTACTGAATGATTGAACAAGCTTGAGGACCTCTTTAGCAAAGTGGCCATGGAAGGCTCACAGACACCCAAGACTCTGTTTGGACACAGGAGACTCCAAACACCTAACTTATTGTATACTGAACATTCACCCTCATGCTCTTGGAGTGCAGGCCAGAAGGATATCAGCACCTGAGATGAAAGCAGAACACCTGGGAGAGTGGTCGAAGCTGTCAGCCAGCTTGGGGGATGTGGTTGTGGTGAACTGTCATGTGCGCACCCCACTGGGTATCATTTTGGGGGCTAGGACTCTCTGGAATGAGTAAATGGGCCTTTGCAAGCAATTCCTTGACCAAAATTCCTTAGGAAACAGATGCTGATCCTTGTTTCTCTCTCACTGATACTGATAAATAGAGCCTGGTGACATTGCTTCTTTCATTATTGCTTACAGGCAGCAGAGAAAAAGGAGAAGAATGCAATGGAGGCACCAGTCTTGCCAAATGGAGTAGCTGGATCCTCAAGACCAAAGGGCACAGGGCCTCTTCTAGATGCAGAGAACGATCCCCAGGAACTGTCAATGTAGGTGCCTCACTAGATCCAGAGTCTATGCGTCACATGTACTTATTGCAGATGAGCGAGTACAAGTGTCACCAATCTCTGTGCGTCTCAAGGGATCTGATCATTTACACATATCACCTATCGAAGGATTTGGTGCCCAGTGGCAGTGAAAGATTCCACTACAATTAACTTCTACAGCCATAGCTCTTTCCAGGGCACAACCAGAGACTTTTGTGGAATTTTGCAAGCCTCCACCCAACAAGTGTATCCCGGATGTCATGGACGTCATTTTTGCCACGGTACACACTTCTCCTGACATCAGGTAATCCAGGACACAAGAGCCTTGGGCATTGCTGACATTTCTGGATTCCCACAGATGCAGGGTACCATCGACTGCACTCATGAGGTTCTTAAATCTCCCCGGCAACAAGCAGCCTGCTACGCCAACAGTAAAGGCTTGCATTCCCTCAATGTTCAGCTAATCTACAACCATAACAAATGCAAAGATACTCAGGTGCCTCCATGACTCATATAACTTTAGCTAGCAGATCCCTGATGTCTTCCAGGGACAAAGGCTACCCACAAATGATGTGGCTGGTGATATCTGTGGAGCCTTCCCTGAAGGAAGGTATTGCTAAGGCTTATGCTGCAGACTGGGCTTCATTACGCTCATGGCTGATTATCCAACTCAAGAGCCTGACCCCGCCTTCCCCTCATAACCTTTGAGGAGATGGAGGAGATTCACTTTTCTTCCAGCGGACTACAGTCCAACTCAAAACGACCAAAGAAAGAAAAGAAGCCTACTATGGCCTGATGGTAACTATGGCTAACTTCAGGGCAGAAGGTTTTAACTCCAGATGAATGTGTGGACTGCTCTACTTGTAACAAATGGCTTTGGATTTATGATGGGTAATAAAGCCATTTGAATCGATCAAATGGACAGAAACCAAATGCAAATGGGGCCTGAAGATTGATCTTAAGTATTAAAAAGGCTTAGGACATTGCCCAGAGGTCAGGCGACCTGCAATAAACCAATCTGGATGATATGCCGAAGGTAAATGCCTATGTGCAGAATTGTATGTGTTCCAGTGTCAAAGGAATAAATACTGGAGAACAGAATCAGAAGATAAGAACCACAGATAAGAAGAACACAACCTCCGGCTTTAAGTTTGATGAAGTTTGACCACTCTCCATCTCTCCATGCCTGCCCAGCGCGAGTGGGTAGAGACCCCTCTGCAGGTCCATTGGATGAGTATAAGTAGTTAAAATCTATGTTTATACAGTAGATTTATAGGGGGATAGAAGCACTGATTTGTGATACAGTGTAAGAGAGTTGGTTTGGTAACAGTCATAAGTATGTAATGCTTTGTCACAGTTTTCCAATAAAGGTGTGATTTGTTTTAAAGCTAAAAGTTTTTCGGTCTCTCAGTTAACTGGAGCAAGGGTCTCGGTTAACAATAAGGCTGCAGAAGCTGAGAAGGCTGGTAAAGAGACCATTGCTCACTTCGGGCAAGGCAGATGTGCTCGCAATGCAGGTAGATTCCAGGAAGAGGATGAGGTGCAGCGAGGAGGGTCCTGGACAACTCTCCTCCATCGTGGGACAGCTTGAGGATGACCATTGCTACTCCTCTACCAAGATCTGCCAGTGCATCCCTCAAGCTTTGAAAGAGATGGATGCCTTGAGGGCATGTGTCAGTCCTGAGATAAGTTGTGAACAGGAAGAAGTCTTTCCAGCATTGCACAACAACAAGTGCAGCATCCTCACACTTTCATCCAACATCCCAGTCACAACAATAGCCTAGGGGTTTTATTGCTCGACGATTAATCCTGAAACTGGGCTTATGTTCTGACAACCCGGGTTCGAATCCCATCACAGCAGATGGTGGAATTTGAATTCAATAAAAAATATCTGGAATTAAGAATCTACTGATGACCATGAAACCATTGTTGATCGCCAAAAAAAAAACAACCGATTCACTGATGTCCTTTAGGAAAGGAAATCTGCTGTTCTTAACTGGTCTGGCCTACATGTGACTCCATAGCAACAGCAATGTGGTTGACTCTCTGAACAAGGGCAATTAGGAATGGATAATAAATGCTGGCCAGCCAGCAATGCCCATGCCCCACGAATGAATACAAAGATACATCACCCTAAAAAACACATGGGCACTTGAACAATAAGAGTGTGATGTTTGTTGCATTTCTTCAATCTGGCATGGCTCCTGAGTGAGATCCATTATGATAAGGCAGCCAAGCATGACATGTTCCCTTACTGTTGAAGCTGCTGGCTAAGAAACCTTGGTGAGTTCCTGCAGTGCATCTTGTACACACAGCTGCCACAGTAAATCAGTGTTGGAGGGAGTGAATGTTTGTGAAAGGGGCATTAATTAAGCATGCAGCTTTGTCCTGGATGGTGTCGAGCTTCTGGAGTTGTGCTCATCCAGGCAAAAAGTGGAGAGCATTCCATCGCAATCCTGACTTGTGCCTTGTAGATGGTGGACGTGCTTTGGTGATGTCCCTTGAGGTGGCAGCTCCAGAGCTGGATTGGTGAACTTGTTTGCAGTTCTGCATCCAGAGTAGGATAGAGGACACCGCGGCAGGCTGCATCTAGCCAGTGTTCCAGAGCGGCATCACTAAATTTGGACGCTGCATTTTTCCTCCCTTTGGATGTTACTTATTTTCTGCAGCTCTCTTAAGCTGCAGGGCCCCCGTTTCAATATGGAACCCAGAGATAAGGAATACTGAAGTCACGGCAGGGTGAGTGAGTCAGAGGTGTGATCCTCATGATCTACCAATTACTTACAGCAGGAATTCACAATATGGCACAAAATTCCACCATTACGAGGGACGGAGCTTGGGAAGGTCCATTGGCATCAGGTGGGTTTTTAGGATGGTGGGATGAGCGAGGCTGTATAATCCCACCCAGGTGCCATGCCAATTTTTTTAATGCCCGCTAATGAACTTTATTAATTCCACAGAATGCCCCAGTCAGAGAACATGGGCGGGATTTTACAGCTTTGTTCATTCCAACATCCTAAAATCCCACCCGATGTCAACAGATCTTCCCATGTTCCGCCCCTCGCCCGTTCCGATCCCTGTGACGGACGTGATGGTAAAATTCCGGTCCATGTTTCTGGGGAAGAGCAAAACTAATGGCCAGCAGTATGAGACAGGTACCAAAAAAATCAAATTGGAAATTCCGAAGAGAATGTGGAACTCACTGCCACATGGAATGGTCGAGGTGAATAGTATCGAATAGCTGGGGAACCCAAGGGAGAAGGGGTCTGAAGATTATCTGCCAATTGTAGATTAAAAAGATAAGAAGAAGTTCTACTGAGTGTAAGAACTGACTTACGTTCAGTTGTGCGTCTCTGAAGCATTGAGGCGAATTGGTTCACCTGAATGGCCTGTTGGCAAAACCAATTCAAAATGTTCAAATCCCAGTAAAAATCAGCAATACTGACTTCCATTTTAAGGGATATAAGACTGGTTCAGACAGGTTTAACTGGTGCCCTTCATTTCCGCATTTGACTGTTTTTTTCCTTCTTCAATGTAATCCTTTGTCATCCATGTGGACGTTTTGCTGGTCAAAATGTAAGGGCCAACTGTTACTAATAAACTCATTACGTAATCAACAATGCTTTTTGGTCTGAACACTTGCTACATTCACTGCTTATTTGTTCGTTAATATTGTACCTACCCTGAATGATATGCACAATACCTTCCATCAAGCCAAGTTCCAGCCACAACAAGCCATTGAGGGAAAATACAAGAGGTCCAGGTGTTAGAGAATTTCTCTCATTCAGTCTCCAACAGCTTTACCTCTGCATGCACTTAAACGCAAATTGAAGAATGAAAATTGAGCACTCTTGTCAGATGAAAATGGAGCTCTGACTTTATTAAATGCCAAGATAGACTGAAACTGGTCATAAACACTTGAGAATTACTGCTAACCAATTCCATGGCTGACTGTGTTGGATTGTGACCTTGTTTTATAGAATATTTAAGGTTCAATTTTTAAACTACACTATTACATTTTTTATCTTATTTATGAGAATACTCTATAGATTCAGAAGGCATTCATCTGTAACAACATGGGGTAACTTTTCACTCTGTGATTGGGGCGTACCAAGGACATGGACCAATTCCTGCTCTCAATCTGCCTGGCATCATTTCGAACACTCCTGGACATGCATGACCAGAGTGCCTCTCTGTCTCAAACAGGCGTCTCATTTATCCATGCAAATCAGTCGGGGCCCTGTGACTTGGGAGGCATGGTGCCGCAATGGTTGGCATTGTTGCCCCACAGTGTAGGGACACGGGATCAATTCCAGCCTTGGGTGTCTGTGTCTGCGTGGGTTTCCCCTGGAAGCTCCGGTTTCCTCTCACACTCCAAAGATGTGCGGGTTAAGTGAATTGGCCATTCACCTGGGGAGGAATTTCACAGTAACTTCATTGCAGTGTTAATGTAAGTCCTACTTGTGACCTAATAAATAAACTTTAACTTTAAATTCTCCCTTAGTAACTCAAGATACTTGTAGGCTAGGGGGATTGGCAGGGTAAATGTGTGGGGTTCAGGGAATGGGGCAAGGGCTAGGCTGGGGTAAGATGCTCTGTCAGAATGGCCTTCTTCTGCACTGCAGGGATTCTATAATTCTATGACTGTAATGCAAACTTGATTGGTACAAATTCCTGGACTCTGGGGGTAATTATTGATTACAGAGATGAGGCGGGACAGTGAATGGGAAACACTCGAAGGCTCTCCTCCCAATTCTCATATTCTTATGAAGGGTCATCCTGACTCAAAACATTGGCTCTATTCTCTCTCCACAGATACTGTCAGACCTGCTGAGTTTCTCCAGCTCTTTCTGGTTTTGTTTCAGATTCCAGCAACGCAGTTTTTTTGCCTCGATCTCATGTTCTTAGTGGAATCATTAAAGGGAAACCACCATCGGATACCTGGAACCAACTCTTGTATGTTTCCAGTCTCCCGGTGGGGTTAGGAAGTGCATGACTGATCTCATTTGGATTCCCTCCTCTCCCCTTTTCAGTCTTAGCCTCAGCAATGGAACTAATGGATTTCTCAGATTTCCAGATCAACGTTCAGAGGGCACAGAGCAGATTCAAATAGGGTCCGAGCACCAAACTGGTCAGGAACACTTGCCCAGAATGTCGGGTGGGCAAACCTGAACCTTGCCAACCATCCCCTGCTGTCAATTCGACTCCTCACATTCTATCTTTCTCTGATTAAATCCACCTCGCTGCTGCCTGTCTGGGATTAATTGGTTCTGCACTCCCTCCTGACAGGACACTACAGCAGATTCACACAGCATGACACTATCAAGATACATTTAAACATAATCAAGCTTGTCATTATTGATAGGTTCAAGAAATCTTTTTTTTTACAAATTTGCGGTTCAGAGCCTTGGAATTAATACAGGAATGCTTTTAACACAGATTATTATGTTAATTCGGCTGTAATTTGGTTAACAATGGGTTGTAATTATTGAAAGGCTCACGATGCTGAATTAACTCAGTATCAAGGGGAAACTGTCAGAACAGTATCATTTTGCTAACTGACCACATGTGAAGCAGGTTAAATTTCATAACTTCATAAGACATAGGAGCAGAATTAGGCCATTCGGCCCACCGAGTCCACTCCGCCATTCGATCAAGGCTGATATCATGGAATCCTACAGTGCAGAAGGAGGCCATTCAGCCCATTGAGTTTGCACTGACCACAATCCCACCCAGTCCTTATTCCCATAACCCTGTGTATTTATCCTAGCTAGTTCCCCTGACACTCAGGGGCAATTTAGCATGGCCAATCCACCTAACCCACACATCTCTGGATTTGTTTTTCATCCCCATTTTTCTGCCTTCTCCCCATAACACTTCAACCCATTGCCAATTAAAAATCTGTCCAACTCGTCCTTCAGTTTACTCAGTGTTGCAGCGTCCACTGCACTTTGGAATAGTGAATTCCACAGATTCACAACCCTTTGGGAGAAATGGTTTCTCCTCAACACTGTTTTAAATTTTCTACCCCTTATCCTATGACTATGACCTCTCATTCTACAATGCCCCATCACTGGAAGCATCTGCTCCACGTCTACTTTACCCAGGCTTTTTATCATCTTGTACACCTCAATTTAATCTCCCCTGCTTTTTGGCAGCATTTTCTGTCCAAATTCCGGATGGTGTCATTGCAGGAATGAACAGTCAATGCTTTTTGCCTTCTACAGATGTACAAGTGTGTGGACTGAGCTCTGGTAATTTTTATG
Source organism: Carcharhinus amblyrhynchos (assembly GCF_965287045.1). Taxonomy (NCBI): domain Eukaryota; kingdom Metazoa; phylum Chordata; class Chondrichthyes; order Carcharhiniformes; family Carcharhinidae; genus Carcharhinus; species Carcharhinus amblyrhynchos. Next base: position 17,918,370 of record NC_137324.1, read on the forward strand.
TACGGCACTCTTTGTACAACAAGTATTAATTGATTGAGCAGTGCTCTCTGATGCTTTTGTTTCTCATCAGCGTCTCTGCTTTTGAATATGACGCATGTTAAAGGATAGATAGGAGTTCACAAACCGATCTGTTTCTTGGCTTCTTCAGAAACCCACTCATCTGACATTCCAGCCTTGTTTCAATGCTCTTGGTCTTTCCACTAAGGGCTTGACATTTTCTTCATTTTTTTTTACAGGATATGGGAGTCGCTGGCTGAGCCCAGTATTTGTTACCCATTCCTAATTGCCCTCCATTTCAGAGGGCATTTGAGAGCCAACCACACTTCTGTATCTGCAGGCCAGAACAGGTAAAGAAAGAATATAGAACTTAGAAAATTACAGCACAGGAACAGGCTGCAACTTTTCACCCTTTAAATAACGTTCCTTCCTACTACTACATTTACCGAAGTGGATAACCTCACATATGCTAACGTTATACTCCTTCTGCGGAAAAGAATCTTGATGGTTGTAGTGCAGACTTGCAATGGACTGAAGAGCTTGAGCATGTAGATATTAAGAAAGAGGATGTGTTGGAGCTTTTGAAAAGCATCAAATTAGATAAGTTGCCTGGACTGGATGGGATGTATCCCAGGCTACAGGAGGCAAGAGAGGAGATTGCTGAGTCTCTAGCGATGATGTTGCATCATCAATAGAGACAGGAGAGCTTCCAGAGGATTGGAGGATTGTGGATGTTGTTCCTTTATTCAAGAAAGGGAGTAGAGATAGCCCTGGAATTATAGACCAGTGAGTCTAACCTCAGTGGTTGGTAAGTTAGTGGAGAAGATCCTGACAGGCAGAATTTATGAACATTTGGAGAGATACAATATGATTAAGAATAGTCAGCATGGTTTTGTCAAAGGCAGGTCATGACTTACGAGCCTGATTGAATTTTTTGAGGATGTGACTAAACACGTTGATGAAGGAAGAGCTGTAGGTGTAGTATATATGGACTTCAGCAAGGCATTTGATAAGGTGCCCCATACAAGTCTTATTGAGAAAATGAGGGGGCATGGGATCCGAGGGGAAATTGCTTTGTGGATCCAGAACTGGCTTGCCCATAGAAGGCAAAGAGTGGTTGTAGATGGGTCATGTTCTGCATGGAGGTCGGTCACCAGTGGAGTGCCCCAGGGATCTGTTCTGGGACCCTTACTCTTTGTGGATAGTGTGGAGGGATGTCAGAAGTTGCAGTGAGACATTGATAGGATGCAAGACTGGGTGGAGAAGTGGCTGATGGAGTTCAACCCAGATAAGTGTGAAGTGGTTCATTTTGGCAGGTCAAATAGGATGGCAGAATATAATATTAATGGTAGGACTCTTGCCGTGGTGGGATTTGAATGCGCGTCCCAGAGCATTACCCTGGGTCTCTGGATTCTAGTCTATTGGCTATAGCTGAGCCTTCAACACTATTATTCCCATGAAACTCATCTCCAAACTCCATGTCCTGGGCCTCAGCACCTCCCACTGCGATTGGATTCTGAACTTCCTAACTCACAGACCATAATCAGTAAGGATAGGCAACCACACCTCCTCCAAGATCATCCTCAACGCTGGTACCCCCCAAGGCTGTGTTCTCAGCCCGCTACTATTCTCCTTATACACCTATGACTGTGTGGCCAAATTCACTCCAATTTTATTTTCAAGTTTGGTGACGACACCACCGTAGGGGGTCAGATCTCAAACAATGACGAGACAGAGTACAGAAATGAGATAGTGAATCTGGTAACAATATCCTCCCCCTCAATGTCAACAAAACAAAGGCGATTGTCATTGACTTCAGGAAGCAAGACTGCAAGAAACTACAAAAGGTCGTGAATGTAACGCAATCCATCACGCAAACCAGCTGCCCATCCATTGACTCTGTCTACATTTCCCACTGCCTCAGCAAAGCAGCTGGCATAAGTAATGACCCCACACACCCCAGACATTCTCTCATCGACCTTCTTCTTTCGGGAAAAAGATGTAAAATTCTCAGGTCATGTACCAACTGACTCAAGAATAGCTTCTTCCCAGTTGCTGTCAGACTTTTGAATGGACTTACCTTGCAATAAGTTGATCTTTCTCCACACCCTAGCTTTGACTGTAACACTACATTCTGCACTCTCTCATTTCCTTCTCTATGAACGTATGTTTTGTCTATATGGAGCACAAGAAACAATATTTTCACTGTATGTTAATACATGTGACAATAAAAAAACAAATCAAATCAAAATCAAATCTAGTGACAATAGCTCTACACCACGGCCTCCCCTAGGTTTGTTTATCCCCTGAGGTATTAAGTTGAAGAAGGAAAGACCGGCATTATTATCTTTCTTTGGTAACTCCCAGGAGCTATCAGTATGACAAGCATTTCCTTGCCATCCAAGATTATCGCAGCATCAAGGCCACAAAAGTCCAAACCCAAAATCTTTGCAGTGGAGAAAAGAATCTGCAGGGCTACGGGTAAAAGGGCAAAGGATCGAGACTTAATTAGACAAAGAGACAGCACAGGCATAATGGGCCAATTGGAGGTTTTCTGTGCTTTATATATTTCCACACTATACTTGCCGAAATCCAAAGCAAGTCGATGGTGGCGAAAGTCTCTTCACTCCTTTTCAGATGTACACCATGAGTGATGAGCTTGCAACATGCATTTTACCAATAGTAGCATCTTTCTCACTGAAACATTTGGAGACATGGCATTAGCTGTTTTGCTTGGAAAGCTATATATATATAAAAATAATATATATAAATATATACACCAACTATCATATGTCTCACAAGTATTTTGAGTGTTTGAGAGAATTCTTTAAAAGTTGTTTGCCCGCAGGACAGAAGTCCATGTTAAAATAATTTACTGCATGAGGAGCACTCTGTCAAGCTTGTGACATGATACTATATAAAAGTAAGTACTTCCAGTTCCTTTTATCTTTCTTGTCCTAGTTGTACCTTGCTGCAGTTTAGTGACACTGGAAAGTTTGATAATAACCCAGATTTTGCAGTTGAAGGCAAAACTATCAGTGTTCGCTTCATTACTCCACCGTAATGCCTGGAGCCTGCACGTGTTCAGAATAAAAATTGAAAACCTGAAGTTGCTGTCAGTGATTCTGCAGAAAATATACTGTTGAGGCAACATCAGGCTGCAAACAATGAGAAATCAATTTACACGACAAAAGCTTCCACTCTGACGCTGGCAGTCTCACTGCTGAAGAAGTTACACCTTGTTGCATGAAGTGTAATCAAGCTTTTAACAGTAGACTCCATAAAGACTGCTAAACATTCTCACGCCTGAGAAGTTAATTTTACATTTGTGGCATGTCAAATTCACCATAATGATAAAAATGTCACTTTCTATAAAAAATATGCTTTTACATTTCACGCCAGTCACAGTTATTCATTTTGCTTTCTGAGAGCCTAAATTGAAAATTTGGGCCATTAAATGTAGGAAAACCAATGACTTTCCCTTCTTGTTGACATCACTTAATTGTTTGCTGACATCATCACTGCTGACTTCAATGCTGATATCATTAGTGCTGACATCATCAACGCTGACATCATCGGTACTTACATCATCAATGCTGACATCACCACTTGCTGACCTCACTGCGTCCTGACATCAATATTCGCTTACATCATCACTAATGACATCATTTCTATTGACATCATCACTGCTAACATCATGACTGTTGACATCACCACTGCTGACATCACCACTGCTGACATCATTGCTTGCCTACATTACACTGCTGACCTAATTCTTGTTCAAAGTTAGCCCCTTGACTTGCTGCCAGATTTAAACTGCTGCCAGGGAAGTGGAAAGCCACACCATAGTGACTTTTAGATCCTTATAGGCAATTTCCTCTGAGGTCAGTGGAGAGTGCTATTCCTTCATCACTTGACTCCAGAATCCAACCAACTATTGTATACATTGGTGTTGATTCCGCCTTCCTAAGGTATTAATGTAGCAATATATTAGTGAAAAACAGCAGCTTTTATACTACCTAACTGCGTCTTTATTTTGATTTATTGACAAAATCAAACTACAATGGATCAGCCCCATAAATGCTCCGGCTACTCATGCAGGTCAGTATCTGAGTATTCTGAGGTAAGTGATTTGCCTCCAAACTTGTTTCTTGCCTTATAACAATGACAAAACTTTGAAAAATACTTCATTATCTGGTTGTGAAAAGCAATCCTTTCTTTTCCTCACCTTAATAAAAATTTATATTACATCTATCTGTTCACATATAATCAATGATATATGGGGTCTGCTTGCTAATCAACACCTTATGGTGCCTAGACGTAGCAACACTGGCAACTTTCTGCTTCCCAGACCGAGAAAACCTGATGCTAAATTGCCGCACACTACTGCCTGGGAAATACTAGTGATGACAAAGGACTGTTGAAAAAGAGAGAATCAGCCATGGATATTGAAGGAAATAAAGGAGAGTATCAAATTGAAAGAAAATGCATGCAAAGTGGCAAAGATTAGTGGGAACCTAGAGGATTGGGAAATATTTAAAAGTCAACAGAAAGCCATGAAAAAAGCTATAAAGAAAAGTAAGATGGATTATGAGAGTAAACTAACTCAGAATATAACAACAGATAGCAAAAATTTCTACAAATATATAAAACGAAAAAGAGTGGCTCAAGTAAACATTGGTCCTTTAGAGGATGAGAAGGGGGATGTAATAACTGGAAATGAGAAAATGGCTGAGGTATTGAGCAAGAATAATTGTGTCAGTCTTCATAGTGGAAGGTACAAATAACGTGAAAAATTGACGACAGGAAGGCTATGGCAGGTGAGGATCTAGAAATGATCATTATCATGAAAGAGGGTTATGGGGCTAAAGGTAGACAAGTCTTCTGGTCCTGATGGGATGCATCCCAGGATACTAAAAGAGATGGCGGGAGAAATAGCAAGTGCACCAGTGGCAATTTACCAAAACTTGCTCGACCCTGGGGTGATTGCCACGGATTGGAAAACAGCAAATGCAACGCCACTGTTTAAAAAAATGAGATAGACAAAAGGTGGGTAACTATAGGCCGGTTAGCTTAACTTCTGTAGTAGGGAAAATGCTTGAATCTATCATCAAGGAAGAAATGGTGAGACATCTGGATATGAATTGTCCCATTGGTAAGACGCAGCATGGGTTCATGAAGAGAAGGTCATGTTTGACTAATTTCATGGAATTCTTTGAGAACATTATATGTGCAGTCGACAGTGGGGAATGTGTGGATGTGATGTATCTGGATTTCCAGAAGGCACTCGGCAAGGTGTCACACCAAAGACAGCTGCATAACATAAAGGTGCATGGTGTTACAGGTAATGTATTGGCATAGGTAGAGGATTGGTTAACTAACAGAAAACAAAGAGTGGGGGTAAATGAGTGTTTTTCTGGTGATCAGTGACCTAGTGGTGTGCCTCAGGGATCAGTGTTGGGACCACAATTGTTTACTATTTACATAGATGTTGGGGACTTGGACTTGGGGACCAAATCTAATGTGTCAAAATTTGCAGGTGACACTAAGATGAGTGGCAGAGCAAAATGTGCAGAGGATGCTGAAAGTCTGCAATGGGATATAGATAGACTAAATGAGTGGGTGAAGGTCTGACAGATGGAGTACAATGTTGGTAAATGTGAGGCCATCCATTTTGGTAGGAATAACAGCAAAATGGACTACTATTTAAATGGTAAAATAATTGCAGCATGCTGCTGTGCAGAGGGATCTGGGTGTCCTTGTGCAAGAATCTCAAGGAGTTGGTTTGCAGGTGTATCAGGTAATTAAGAAGGCAAATGGAATTTTGTCCTTCATTGCTAGAGGGATGGATTAAAAACAGCAAGGTTATGTTGCAGCTTTATAAGTTGCTGATGAAGCCATACCTGGAGTACTGTGTACAGTTTTGGTCTCCTTACTTGAGAAAGGATATACTGACACTGGACGGGGTGCAGAGGAGATTCACTAGGTTGATTCCGGAGTTGAGCGGATTGGTTTATGAGGAGAGACTGAGGCTATACTCATTGGAATTCAGAAGAATGATGGGAGATCTTATAGAAACATAAAAGATTATGAAGGGAATAGATAAGATAGAAGCAGGGAAGTTGTTTCTACTGGCAGGTGAAATTAGGACCGGGGGCACAGCCTCAAAATAAGGGGAAGCAGACTTAGGACTGAGTTGAGGAGGAACTTCTTCAGACAAAGGGTTGTGAATCTGTGGAATTCCCTGTCCAGCGAAGGAGTTGAGGCTACCTCACTTTTAAGGCAAGGATAGATAAATTTTTGACCAGTAAAGGAATTAAGGGTTATGGTGAGTGGGCAGGTAAGTGGAGCTGAGTCCACAAAAAGATCAGCCACGATCTAATTGAATAGAGATAGTGATCATAATTCTATCTCCTTTACATTAACATTGGAGAGGGATAGGATCAGTCAAGTTAGAAAAGTGTTTAATTGGAGTAGCGGGAATTATGAGGCTATCAGGGAGGAAATTGGAGGCTTAAATTGGAAAGAGGTTTTCTCAGGGAAATGTACGGAAGAAATGGGGCAAATTTTCAGAGAATATTATCTGGAGTTCTGCATAGCAACATTCCAATGAGACGGGCAAGTTATGGTAGGTTACAGGAACCATGGTGTACAAAGGCTGTAATAAATCTAATCAAGAAGAAAAGAAAAGCTTACAAGAGTTTCAGAGAGCTAGGTAATGTTAGAAATCTAGAAGAGTACATGGGTAATAGGAAGGATCTTAAGAAGGAAATTAGGAGAGCCAGAAGGGGTCATGAGAAGGGCTTGGCAGGCAGGATTAAGGAAAACCCCAAGGCATTCTACAAATATGTAAAGAGCAAGAGGATAAGACGTGAAAGAATAGGACCTATCAAGCGTGACGGTGGGAAAGTTTGTATGGAACTGGAAGAAAAGCAGAGGTACTTGATGAATACTTTACTTCTGTGTTCACTATGGGAAAGGATCTTGGTGGTTGTAGTGCAGACTTGCAACAGACTGAAAAGCTTGAGCATGTAGATATTAAGAAAGAGGATGTGTTGGAGCTTTTGAAAAGCATCAAGTTGGATAAGTCGCCGGGACTGGATGGGATGTACCCCAGGCTACTGTGGGAGGCAAGGGAGGAGATTGCTGAGCCTCTGGAGATGATCTTTGCATCATCAATGGAGATAGGAGAGGTCCTGGAGGACTGGAGGATTGCGGATGTTGTTCCTTTATTCAAGAAAGGGAGTAGAGATAGCCCTGGAAATTATAGACCAGTGAGTCTAACGACTGTGGTTGGTAAGTTGATGGAGAAGACCCTGAGAAGCAGGGTTTATGAACATTTGGAGAGGTATAATATGATTAAGAATAGTCAGCATGGCTTTGTCAAAGGCAGATCATGACTTGTGAGCCTGATCGAATTTTTTGAAGATGTGACTAAATACATTGATGAAGGAAGAGCATTAGATGTAGTATATATGGACTTCAGCAAGGCATTTGATAAGGTGCCCCATGCAAGGCTTACTGTGGAAGTGAGGGGGCATGGGGTCCAAGGGGACATTGCTTTTTGGATCCAGAACTGGCTTGCCCACAGAAGGCAAAGAGTGGGTCGTATTCTGCATGGAGGTCAGTCACCAATGGAGTGCCCCAGGGATCTGTTCTGGGACCCTTACTGCTTTGATTTTTATAAATGACCTGGATGAGGAAGTGGAGGGATGGGTTGGTAAGTTTGCTGATGACACAAAGGTTGGAGGTGAAGTGGATAGTGTGGAGGGATGTCAGAAGTTGCAGCGAGACATTGATAGGATGCAAGACTGGGCGGAGAAGTGGCAGATGGAGTTCAACCCAGATAAGTGTGAAGTGGTTCATTTTGGCAGGTCAAATAGGATGGCAGAATATAATATTAATGGTAGGACTCTTGGTAGTGTGGAAGATCAGAGGGATCTTGGGGTCCTAGTTTATAGGACACTCAAAGTTTAACGTCTGTTGTAGGTAAAATGTTAGAATCCGTCATCAAGGAGGAAATAGTGAGGCATCTTGAGAGGAATTGCTTGATAGAGCAGACGCAGCACGGTTTCGTTAAAGGGAAGTCGTGTCTGACAAATTTAGTGGAGTTCTATGAGGATGTGTCTAGGGCGGTGGATAGAGGAGAGCCGGTGGATGTGGTCTTTCTGGATTTTCAGAAGGCATTTGACAAGGTACCTCACAGGAGATTATTGCAGAACGTCAGGGGACATGGAGTTGGGGGTAGGGTGTTAGCGTGGATAGAGGACTGGTTGTCAAATAGGAGGCAGAGAGTGGGGGTCAATGGGTGCTATTCAGATTGGCGGATGGTGACTAGTGGAGTGCCTCAGGGGTCGGTGCTGGGGCCTCAGCTATTTACCATTTATATAGATGATCTGGAGGAGGGAACCAAGTGTAGGGTGTGGAAATTTGCTGATGACACCAAGATTGGAGGAAAGGCAAATTGTGTGGAGGGTGATTAAGATTACCCTTCTCATCCTCTAAGGGTCCAACGTTCACCCTAGCCAGCCTCTTCCTTTTTATATATTTATAAAAACTCTTGCTATCCTTTTTTATATTAAGCGCTAGCCCAGCTTCATAGTTTCTCCTACCCTTCTTTATAATGTCATTGAGGCCCTCCAGTCCTACTACCTTTCCATCTCTAACACCCGGCAAATTATTCACGTCCTCCTCCATGAAGACCGAAACAAAAAAGTTATTCAAGACCTCAGCCATATCCCCATCCCCTACCACTAAGTCCCCCTTCTCATCCTCTAAGGGTCCAACGTTCACCCTAGCCAGCCTCTTCCTTTTTATATATTTATAAAAACTCTTGCTATCCTTTTTTATATTAAGCGCTAGCCCAGCTTCATAGTTTCTCCTACCCTTCTTTATCAACTCCTTTGTCAATCTTTGTTGACATTTAAACCTCTCCCAATCCTCTTCTCGCCCACTACTCTTAGCTACTCTAAACGCCCCCGCTTTTAATTTAACACTTTCCTTCACCTCCTTCGTTATCCACAGCTTGATGAAGTCCAGGTCTGAAGCGTTCAAGTCAGGTAACACTGACCTATACAAGAAAGCCAATTATGATCGAAGGATACCTATCAAAGATACCAAAAGACAATGGTGGACCAAGCTAGAGTCCCAGGCTAGCCACACCGAACCCAGCTGACTATGGCAAGTTCTGCAAGACATAACAGGCTACAAGATGAAGGCATGTAAAATTGCCGGCTCCAACGCACCCCTCCCTGATGAGCTCAATACATTCTACACCCATTGTGAGCAAGAGGTCAGCAAGAGCGTGCCCTCCACACTGGAAGCCCTGGATGAACGTATATCTGGCGTTACCTTTGCAGATGTCAGAGCAGTTTTCTCGATGGTCAACCCACGGACTGGGTTGACCTTCAAGATGGGATACCCGGACGTGCCCTCAGATCCTGCATGGATCAGTCGGCCGAGGTGTTCACAGACATCTTCAACCTCTCTTTACAACAATCTAAGGTCCCTATCTGCTTCAATAAGATGACCATCATCCGGGTACGTAGGAAAAACCCAGCAGCATGGCTTAATGACTATAGGCCGGTGGGTCTGACATCCATCATTGTGAAATGCTTCAAAAGGTTAGTCATGGCACGAATGAATTCCAGCCTGCCGGACTACCTGGATCGACGACTGCTGCAACAGTTCCACTGCAGACGCCATTTCCCTGGCTCTGCACTCAACCCTGGAGCATCTAGATAATAAGGATACCTTTGTCAGATTTCTATTTATTGTCTACAGCTCAGGATTCAACACTATTAATCCCACAAAACTCATCTCCAAACTCCGTGGCCTGGGCCTCGGCACCTCCCTCTGTGACTGGATCCTGAACTTCCTAACTCACAGACCACAATCAGTAAGGATAGACAAGAACATCTCCTCCACGATCATCCTCAAAACCGGTGCCCCACATGGCTGTGTTCTCAGCCCCCTACTCATTATACACCTTTGACTGTTGGCTAAATTCCACTTCAATTTGATTTTTCAAGTTTGCTGACAACACCACCATATTGAATCTCAAACAATGACAAGGTAGACTACAGGAATGAGATAGAGAATCTGGTGAACTGGTGCGGCAACAATAATCTCTCCCTCAATTTCAACAAAACGAAGGAGATTGTCATCAACTTCAGGAAGCGTAAAGGAGAACATGCCCCTGTCTACATCAATGGGGATGAAGTAGAAAGGTTGAGAGCTTCATGTTTTTAGGTGTCCAGATCACTAACAACCTATCTTGGTCCCCCCATGCTGACACTATAGTTAAGAAAGCCCATCAAAGTCTCTACTTTCTTAGAAGACGAAGGAAATTTGGCATGCCAGCTACAACTCTCATCAACTTTTACAGATGCACCATAGAAAGCATTCTTTCTGGTTATATCACAGCTTGGTATGGCTCCTACTCTGCTCAAGACTGTAGGGAACTACAAAAGGTCATGAATGTAGTCCAATCCGTCACGCAAACCAGTCTCCCATCCATTGACTCTTTCTACACTTTCTGCTGCCTTGACAAAGCATCCAGCATTATTAAAGATGCCACTCATCCTGGTCATTCTCTCTCCCACCTTCTTCCTTCAAGAAAAAGAAGTTTGAGGTCACTATCAACTGACTCAAGAACAACTTCTTCCCTGTTGCTGTCAGACTTTTGAATGCACTTACCTTGCATTAAGTTGATCTTTCTCTCCATCTTAGCTATGACTGTGACACTACATACTGCACTCTTTCATTTTCTTCTCTATGAACGGTATGCTTTGTCTGTATGGCGCACAAGAAACAATATTTTTCACTGTATGTTAATACATATGACAATAATAAATCAAAGCAAATCAAATCAAAATATCTCCTTACAACTTCCACCTCCAGTCTGTTTTAGATGAAAAATTAATACCTGGTCTCACCTGTCTTTTCAGGTGAACATAAAAGATCACAAAACATCATTTCAAATAAGGGTAATCAAATTCTTCCATTTTTTGACTATGTTTGTGATGTTACTGTGCCTTTCAATAATGTATTTTAATCATGTTTCTCTGCAAGTTTTTCAAACAGGCCCTGTTTATTTTTGTTGTTGTGATATAAGAACATAATAAGAACATAAGAAATAGGAGCAGGAGTAGGCCATCTAGCCCCTCGAGCCTGCCCCGCCATTCAATAAGATCATGGCTGATCTGTCGTGGCTCAGTTCCACATTCCCGCCCTCTCCCCATAACCCTTAATCCCCTTGCCTATCAAAAACCTATCAACCCGCGTCTTAAAAATATTGAGTGAGGCAGCCTCCACCACTTCAACGGGCAGAGAATTCCAGAGATTCACTATCCTTTGAGTGAAGAAGTTCCTCCTCAACTCTGTTCTAAACCGCCCCCCCCTTTATCCTGAGGCTGTGCCCTCTCGTCCTACTGTCCTTTCTGAGCGGGAAGACCCTCTCCACCTCTATCCTATCCATCCCATTCAACATCTTATACGTCTCAATGAGATTTCCCCTCATTCTTCTAAACTCTAATGAGTACAAGCCTAGTTTATTCAGCCTCTCCTCATAGTTCAACCCCCTCAACTCCAGAATCAGCCTAGTAAACCTCCTCTGCGCTCCCTCCAAGGCCAAAATATCCTTGCGTAAGTGTGGCGACCAAAACTGCACACAGTACTCCAGCTGCGGCCTCACCAGTGCCCAATACGGCTGCAGCAAGACCTCCCTACTTTTATATTCAATCCCCCTCGCTATGAAGACCAGCATCCCATTAGCCTTCCTGACCACCTGCTGCACCTGCAGGCTGGGTTTTTGCGACTCATGCACAAGGACCCCGAGGTCCCTCTGCACCGTCGCATGCCGCAGTTTTTCGCCATGTAAGTAATAGTCCTTCCTACCATTATTCCTACCAAAGTAGACAACCTCACATTTGCCAACATTAAATTCCATTTGCCAGTTCCTGGCCCATTCGCCAGGAACTATAGCAGTGTCCTCTAATTGTTACCGAAACAGTACAATGGGCATCATGTTTATTTTTAATCTGGCCTATCGTAGTGTCCTGGGGTTTTATGGTCCTTTTGGAATTGTTGGGTGGAGCATTTCCACTGTTACTTTCCACAGAAGAGTCCAAAGCTTTAATTTCATTTCTCTCAGATAATGTTTGGACTTGAGGCAGAGAGCAGTGTCTCTTGATTCCCCCTCCCTCTGGAGTTCAAAACCTTACTGTCTGTGAGTTGCTCTTAGAAGCTATTGGAAGAAGGCAGTGTGTTTCTGTCTCTCTCTCTCTCCAGAGGCATGCTGAAGGATCCAGGGCTGGGAAGCCTCAGAATTTTAATCCAACGTTCAAACGACTCATTCATGCTAAGTGTAAATAGTTGCAAAATCCAGCATCATATGAGCACACTGCTTTTGTACCAAGTCCAGAATAGGCTTGGCACAAAATGTTTGTGGGTGTTGTTTGACTTGGACCATCATAGATAGCTAGCTGTTCAGGTTTATACCATAACATGTCTGATTCTTATAATTGGTAAAAGCTATATTAATGTTTCTTATTGTGTGTTAATTGTGTTCTTAAATAAACTTTGCTTGATAAAAGCGTCCTAGTGGGTCGCTTAAATCACACCTGGAGTAAAACACCTTATGCTTACCTGTGTCAAATTTTAAGGCAAAAACTGGATCTAGGCTATCTTCATAAAACACCTTGGAGTTTCAGGCTTGAGTCATATCAAGTTTTATCCCTCACTCAATATCTGAAAACTGTTTACTTAGTCATTGCCTCGTTGCTGTTTGTGGAAGCTCATTCTGTGCAAATTGACTGCTGTGTTTCCCATGTTAGAACAGTGAGTACACTCCTAAAGACATACATTGGCTGTAAAGTGATTTCCAAAGACCTGAGGTGGCGAAAGAAGCTATATAATTACAAATTGTTCTTTTACATGTCACATACAAATGATAATTGGATCATTATTTTGGCAGTGGAATCATTCGATCCATTTCGCAACCTTGCTCTTTATAAATAAGCAGAATAGCAAGTCTGTAAAATGCTCAGTTTCCTCCAAAAATGCTGCCCGTTTAGAACAAAATCGATTTCAGCCAAGACAGAAGGTTAAAAAAAATTGCTTCAAGTGAGGATTAATTAATGTTCTGTTTGACATCCAAAGCTTCAAAGGTTCTGAACGTGTTTGTCAGATACAGGCGCAATAAAAGCTAAGAGTCATAATTATAAATCACTATAGCACTCCTGTTCTATCGAACTCAGAGACCTTTTACAGAATGACACTCTAGCTGAAGATAGCACTCGACCTCAGTATCAATGCCTGTGCTTTTCTGTCGCTTGGTAATCTGCAGACTCCATCTCAGTGGCTCTCGGTTCAAAATTACGTTGTTTTGTTCTTGACTAGCTGCTGACGTTTGTGAGAACTTAACAATGTAAAATTGCACGGTTGAAGTTAAAGGGAGGGAATGTCTCTGTGCAGAACAACTTATATTTCTTTATGGAGGCGCGTTGTTGTAATAACAAGACCTCCATTGATTGACTGCCTAATCTTCAAAATGCATCACTATCGGACAAGGGTGAGATCTTGGCATGTGCTGAGATACATCTCCCGGGCACTTGACTAGGCATCAAGTTGAGTGATTGTAATCTCCTACAGATCATTGCGAGACAGCGGTTAATATAGAGCGTGTCAAATTTAGGCACCCGGTCTTTGAAGTGACATTGAGGGTCAGAAGGAAAAAACAAAGAGAATTTTGAATGATGAAGCAATTAGGTTGGCAGGAACGAACCGAGTTCTATTAAAAAAATGGACGTGCAACATTATCCTCGTTTTTGTGGATAACCTGGCTGCAACTGTAGGCTGCGAGGACGCGACTGGGCTGCACATTTGTACAATTAACAAACCTCAAGCAAGTTGGAATGTTTTGTTCTGTCGTGACATCTTTGAAATACAAGCAAGCTCTCAGATAAACCAAATATATTTCCTTTCTGAGCATTGAAATTCCCCTGTGGCCTTGGCCACCCCTAACTCTGTGGTGCCTTCCAGGCCTATAACCCTCCAAGAACTCTCATTATTTTAGAACAATGAGAGGTGATCTTATCGAAATGTAGAGGACTTGGTAGGGTGGCTATTTGGGAAGGCAATGGCCTAGTGGTATTATAGAAAGGGACCTCCCAGTGAAAGGTAAAATCGCCATAGTCCAAGATAAGTCCTGACTGGTGGTGATTTAAGCTGAGGTCACCACACTTCAGGCGAGGGGCAAGGTTGAAAAGGCAGGGCCTTCACGAATAACCTCAGCCGGCACGGGAATTGAACCTGTGCTGTTGGCATCACTCTGCATCACTAAACAGCTGTCCAGACAACCGAGCTAAAGGCCAGACCTTATTGCCAGATTATTAATCCAAAATCTCTGCTAATGTTTCTGGGGACCCAGATTCGCATCCTGCCATAGCAGATATTGGATTTTGAATTCAATACAAAATATCTGGAGTTAAGAATCTACTGATTACCATAAAATCATTGTCGGTTGTGGAAAAACCCATCTGAGTTACTAATGTCCTTGAGAAAAGAAAATCTGCCATCCATTGCGTGGATAGAGGATTGGCTGTCTAATCGGAGGCAGAGAGTTGGTATCAATGGGTGCTATTCTGATTGGCGGTTGGTGACTAGTGGAGTGCTGCAGGGATCGGTGCTGGGGCCTCAGCTATTTACCATTTATATAGATGATCTGGAGGAGGGGGCTGAGTGTAGGGTGACGAAATTTGCTGACGACACGAAGATGAGTGGAAAAGCAAATTGTGCAGAGGGTGTGGAAAGTCTGCAGAGAGATCTGGATAGGCTGAGCGAGTGGGCGAGGACCTGGCAGATGGAGTACAATGTTAGCAAGTGTGAAGTTATCCACTTTGGCAGGAATAATAGTAGGAGGGATTACTATTTAAAGGGTGAAAAGCTGCAGCATGCTACGGTGCAGAGGGACCTGGGGGTCCTTGTGCATGAGTCGCAAAAACCCAGTCTGCAGGTGCAGCAGGTGATCAGGAAGGCGAATGGGATGCTGGCCTTTATAGCGAGGGGGATAGAATATAAAAGCAGGGAGGTCTTGCTGCAACTGTATAGGACACTGGTGAGGCCGCAGCTGGAGTACTGTGTGCAGTTTTGGTCGCCGCACTTGCGCAAGGATATTTTGGCCTTGGAAGGAGTGCAGAGGAGGTTCACTAGGCTGATACCGGAGATGAGCGGGTTAGACTATGAGGAGAGGCTGAATAGACTGGGTCTGTACTCGTTGGAGTTTAGAAGGATGAGGGGGATCTTATAGAGACGTATAAGATAATGAAGGGGATGGATAGGGTAGAGGTAGAGAGATTCTTCCCGCTCAGAAAGGACAGCAGGACTAGAGGGCACAGCCTCAAGATAAGGGGGGGAGCAGTTTAGAAAGGAGTTGAGGAGGAACTTCTTCACTCAAAGGGTGGTGAATCTCTGGAATTCTCTGCCCGTTGAAGTGGTGGAGGCTACCTCGCTAAATATATTTAAGACACGGATAGATAGGTTTTTGGTAGGCAAGGGAATTAAGGGTTATGGGGAGAAAGCGAGGAAGTGGAACTGCTCCACTTCAGATCAGCCATGATCTTATTGAATGGTGGGGCAGGCTCGAGGGGCTGGATGGCCTACTCCTGCTCCTATTTCTTATGTTCTTATCCTTACCTGGTGTGGCCTATATGTGACTCCAGAGCCACAGCAATGTGGTTGACTCTCAACTGCCCTCTGAAATGGCCCAGCAAGCCACTCAGCCAAAGGGCAGCTTGGGATGGCAATAAATATTGGCCAGCGGTTACACCCACATCTCATGAATTAGTGAAAAAAAAGGATGCTGGAAGTATGTTTCCTTTTAGGGAGAAACTAGAACCAGTGGACACCATTTAGGAATAGGAGGGTCTTCCAATTAAAACAGAAGAATTTATTTTTCCAGAATGTCATTGATCTGTGGAATTCTCTCACTTGGATATCAGTGGTGGTAGGGTCAATCTCTTGCTTGGACAGCAGTGGTGGTAGGATCAATGTCTCACTTGGACAGCAGTGCTGGTAGGGTCAACCTCTCACTTGGACAGCAGTGGTGGTAGGGTCAACCTCTCACTTGGACAGCAGTGGTAGTAGGGTCAATCTCTCACTTGGACAGCAGTGGTAGTAGGGTCAATCTCTCGCTTGGACAGCAGTGCTGGTAGGGTCAGTCTCTCACTTGGACAGCAGTGGTGCTAGGGTCAATGTCTTATTTGGACAGCAGTGGTGGTAGGGTCAACCTCTCACTTGGACAGCAGTGCTGGTAGGGTCAATGTCTTATTTGGACAGCAGTGGTGGTAGGGTCAATCTCTCACTTGGACAGCAGTGGTGGTAGGGTCAACCTCTCACTTGGACAGCAGTGGTGGTAGGGTCAACCTCTCACTTGGACAGCAGTGCTGCTAGGGTCAATGTCTTATTTGGACAGCAGTGGTGGTAGGATCAATGTCTTATTTGGACAGCAGTGGTGGTAGGATCAATGTCTCACTTGGACAGCAGTGGTGGTAGGATCAATGTCTTATTTGGACAGCAGTGGTGGTAGGGTCAATGTCTTATTTGGACAGCAGTGGTGGTAGGGTCAATCTCTCACTTGGACAGCAGTGCTGGTAGGGTCGATCTCTTGCTTGGACAGCAGTGCTGGTAAGGTCAATCTCTCGCTTGGATAGCAGTGGTAGCAGGATCGATCTCTCGCTTGGACAGCAGTGCTGGTAGGATCAATCTCTCGCTTGGACCGCAGTGCTGGCAGGGTCAATCTCTCGCTTGGACAGCAGTGGTAGTAGGGTCAATCTCTCACTTGGACAGCAGTGGTGGTAGGGTCAAACTCTCACTTGGACAGCAGTGCTGGTAGGGTCAATCTCTCGCTTGGATAGGAGTGCTGGTAGGGTCGATCTCTCGCTTGGACAGCAGTGCTGGTAGGGTCAATCTGTCACTTGGATAGCAGTGCTGGTAGGGTCAATCTCTCGCTTGGACAGCAGTGGTAGTAGGGTCAATCTCTTGCTTGGACAGCAGTACTGGTAGGGTCAATCTCTCACTTGGACAGCAGTGGTGGTAGGGTCAGTCTGTCACTTGGACAGCAGTGCTGGTAGGGTCAGTCTCTCACTTGGACAGCAGTGGTAGTAGGGTCAATCTGTCACTTGGACAGCAGTGGTAGTAGGGTCAATCTCTCACTTGGACAGCAGTGCTGGCAGGGTCAGTCTCTCACTTGGACAGCAGTGGTAGTAGGGTCAATCTGTCACTTGGACAGCAGTGGTAGTAGGGTCAATCTCTCACTTGGACAGCAGTGCTGGTAGGGTCAATGTCTTATTTGGACAGCAGTGGTGGTAGGGTCAATCTCTCACTTGGACAGCAGTGGTGGTAGGGTCAACCTCTCACTTGGACAGCAGTGGTGGTAGGGTCAACCTCTCACTTGGACAGCAGTGGTGGTAGGGTCAATCTCTCACTTGGACAGCAGTGGTGGTAGGGTCAACCTCTCACTTGGACAGCAGTGGTGGTAGGGTCAACCTCTCACTTGGACAGCAGTGCTGCTAGGGTCAATGTCTTATTTGGACAGCAGTGGTGGTAGGATCAATGTCTTATTTGGACAGCAGTGGTGGTAGGATCAATGTCTCACTTGGACAGCAGTGGTGGTAGGATCAATGTCTTATTTGGACAGCAGTGGTGGTAGGGTCAATGTCTTATTTGGACAGCAGTGGTGGTAGGGTCAATCTCTCACTTGGACAGCAGTGCTGGTAGGGTCGATCTCTTGCTTGGACAGCAGTGCTGGTAAGGTCAATCTCTCGCTTGGATAGCAGTGGTAGCAGGATCGATCTCTCGCTTGGACAGCAGTGCTGGTAGGATCAATCTCTCGCTTGGACCGCAGTGCTGGCAGGGTCAATCTCTCGCTTGGAC
Organism: Carcharhinus amblyrhynchos; assembly: GCF_965287045.1. NCBI lineage: Eukaryota > Metazoa > Chordata > Chondrichthyes > Carcharhiniformes > Carcharhinidae > Carcharhinus > Carcharhinus amblyrhynchos. Next base: position 17,936,301 of record NC_137324.1, read on the forward strand.
AGCAGTGGTAGTAGGGTCAATCTCTCACTTGGACAGCAGTGGTGGTAGGGTCAAACTCTCACTTGGACAGCAGTGCTGGTAGGGTCAATCTCTCGCTTGGATAGGAGTGCTGGTAGGGTCAATCTCTCGCTTGGACAGCAGTGCTGGTAGGGTCAATCTGTCACTTGGATAGCAGTGCTGGTAGGGTCAATCTCTCGCTTGGACAGCAGTGGTAGTAGGGTCAATCTCTTGCTTGGACAGCAGTACTGGTAGGGTCAATCTCTCACTTGGACAGCAGTGGTGGTAGGGTCAGTCTGTCACTTGGACAGCAGTGCTGGTAGGGTCAGTCTCTCACTTGGACAGCAGTGGTAGTAGGGTCAATCTGTCACTTGGACAGCAGTGGTAGTAGGGTCAATCTCTCACTTGGACAGCAGTGCTGGCAGGGTCAGTCTCTCACTTGGACAGCAGTGGTAGTAGGGTCAATCTGTCACTTGGACAGCAGTGGTAGTAGGGTCAATCTCTCACTTGGACAGCAGTGCTGGTAGGGTCAGTCTCTCACTTGGACAGCAGTGGTAGTAGGGTCAATCTCTCACTTGGACAGCAGTGGTGGTAGGGTCAATCTGTCACTTGGACAGCAGTGGTAGTAGGGTCAATCTCTCGCTTGGACAGCAGTGGTAGTAGGGTCAATCTCTCACTTGGACAGCAGTGGTAGTAGGGTCAGTCTGTCACTTGGACAGCAGTGCTGGTAGGGTCAGTCTCTCACTTGGACAGCAGTGGTAGTAGGGTCAGTCTCTCACTTGGACAGCAGTGGTAGTAGGGTCAATCTCTCACTTGGACAGCAGTGGTAGTAGGGTCAATCTCTCGCTTGGACAGCAGTGGTAGTAGGATCGATGTCTCATTTGGATAACAGTGGTGGTAGGGTCAATGAATATTTTGGGCCACTTCACAGTGTGATAAAAGCAAATTATTGTAGATGATGGAATCTGAAACAACAAAAAAAGCAGGAAATGCTAGAAAATCTCGGCAGGTCTGATCTATGGGAAGAGAACAGAGCTAATGTTTTGACTCTAAATGACCCCTCAGATTCCAAAGATTAGCTCTGTTCTCTCTTCACAGATGTTGTCAGAGATACTGCGATTTTCCAGTCTTTTCTGCTTTTCTATCACAGTGCAAACTAAGCTGACACTCCTGTGCAGTATGCTGAACTGTTCAAGGTGCTATCATTAGGATGAGTCGTGAAATGACAGGTGGCATATAGTACCGTGGTTAGAATGGCCAGGGACCTGGGTTCGATTCCTGGCTTGGGTCACTGTCTTTGTGGAGTCTGCATGTTCTCCCCCTGTCTGAGTGGGTTTCCTCCAACAGTCCGAGAGATGTTCTGGTTGGGTGCATTGGCCATGCTGAATCCTCCCTCAGTGTACCTGAACAGGGGCTGAAGCGTGGTGACTAGGAGATTTTCACAGTAAACTCATTGCAATGTTAATGTAAGCCTACTTGTGATCAATAAATAAACTTTAACTTTAACTCTTAAAAGAAGTCTTGCCCAACCTCTCAGATGGATGTTTTTGATCACATTGCACTATTTACATTGGGGAGGTGATGGTCTAGTGTATTACCTCTAGACTGTTAGTGCAGAAACACAGCTTACGTTCTGAGTACCTGGGCTCAAATCCTGCCAAGGCAGCTGGTAGAATTTGAATTCAATAAAAAAAATCTGGAATTAAGAATCTATTGATGAGCATGATACCATTTCCGATTGTTGGAAAATCCCCAGCTGGTTCACCAGTGTCCTTTAGGGACATTTAGGTTTTGTGAAGGGGAGGTCGCGTCTCACAAACTTGATTTTTTTGAGGAAGTGACGAAGATGATTGATGAGGGTAGGGCAGTGGATGTTGTCTACATGGACTTCAGAGAGACCTTTGACAGACTGGTGCAGAAGGTGAAGTTGCATGGGATCAGACGTGAGCTGGCAAGGTGGATACAAAACTAGCTCGGTCAAAGAAGGCAGAGGGTAGCAATGGAAGGGTATGTTTCTGAATGGAGGCCTGTGACAAGTGGCGTTCCTCAGGGATCAGTGCTGGGACCTTTTCTTGTAATATATACATAAATGATTTGGAGGAAAATGTAACTGGATTGATTAGTAAGTTTGTAGTTAGTGATGAGGATCATCAGAGGATACAGAAGGATATAGGTCAGATGGAGACTTGGGCAGAGAGATAGCAGAGGAAGTTTAATCCGGACAAATGTGAGGTAATGCATTTTGGAAGGTCTAACACAGATGGGAAATATACAATAAATGGCAAAACCCAAAGGGATCTGAGTGTAGAGGTACACAGGTCACTGAAAGTGGCAATGCAGGTGGAGAATGTAGTCAAGGAGGCATACGGCATGCTTGCCTTCATTGGCAGGGGCATTGAATTTAAAAATTGGCAAGTCATATTGCAGCTTTACACGACCTTAGGCCGCACTTGGAATATAGTGTTCAATTCACCACACTACCAGAAGGATGTGGAGGCTTTGGAGAGGATACAGAAAAGATTTACCTGGTATGGAGGGCATTAGCTAAGAGGAGAAGGTGGAGAAACTTGATTTGTTCTCACTGCAGCTATGGAGGGAGAGGGGAGACCTGATAGGAGTCTACTAAATTATGAGAGGTATGGACAGAGTAGATAGAAGCTTTTTCTCTGCATGGGGATCGGTCTAAGATGGAAGGAGGGCTGCGATTGGGGTGGGCTGGCGGAGGTTGTCTGCTGGACGTTCAGTGCTTTTGGGACAATTGTGGTCAATGTTTCCATGGTGGTGGAGTCCAGAACTAAAGGCCATAGTTTGCGGCTAAGGGGTAAATCTTTTAAAACTGAGGTGAGGAGAAATTTCTTTGCCCAGAGAGTGATGAATGTGTGGAATTCACTATCACAGAATGTAGTTGAGGCCAAAACGTTGTCTGATTTCAAGAAGAAATTAGATATAGCTTTTGGGGCTAAAGGGATCAAGGGATATGGAGCATGAGGGTATCAGGATACTGGATTTGATGATCAGCCATGATCAAAATGAATGGTGGAGCAGGCTCGAAGGGCCAAATGGCCTTCTAGTTTCTAGTTTTTATGTTTCTACCTCTCTATTCTGTGATTTTGAGCACCTCTATCAAATCTTCTCCTCTCCAGGGAGAACATCCCAACTTTCCCAATTTTTGTCACCCCTGGGACCATTTGTGCAAACCTCCTCCGTGTTCTCCCCAGTGTGTTCACATCCTTCCTTTGATTGGTTCCCAGAACCGTACACAATACTACAGCTGAGGTGTAACTAGAAGGGTCTTGTATAAGTTTAGCATAACCTCCTTGCTCTCAATCTTATTTATTATACTCTGTATGTTTACATACTAGCATAATACTACTACCTTGATTTACACTACATTACCTTCTGAAAACTGTGGACTATACATGGCAACAACTGGATACTTTAGCTTAAAACAGTACAGGATGGAGACAATTTGTCCATGACCCATGCTCCGTCAAGGAGAATATTTTGTGCACCGGGGTATTATTCTCAATTCTCTCCTGGTTCCCACTCCCCTTTTAACTCTGTGGTGGGGAAGCTCCTAAATGGTTTTCCCTCCATGATGTCAATTGAAGGCCTTCTGTGGACAATTAGTACACACTTAAGGGCCTCATCCTTCCCCGGCTAGTATTAACCCTAGTTACTGTTGGGTGAAGGAGATCGGGGGTCTGGCGCTTGTCGTGAGGAGGGGTGCGAGGTTCCCTTGTTAAAAGCACTCAATGCCTGGTTGAGAGTCCTGACATTGAGAAGGGGACAGCTCACTGAGAGCTAACCACTTCCCTTCCTGCCAGATCCCCTCCCCTGCAACTCCCTTCCTGCACAGTTTACCTGTGCCTAGGTAAATCCTGCCTTGATCTAAGGCCTCTGGTGAGTGCAGTACTGGCAGCATCCACTTAAAACAGTATACAATAATGCTGCTGATCCTCAGGCTTACTTTTATTTGTGGCAACTTTGAACCTTTCCTCCTTTGATCTAAATCTCCTTGACATCCTTTGTTCTGAGTAAGCTTGTACATAAAGTTGGTATAATGAAGTAAGATGTCCCCCCAAATCAATATCAGATCATATCGAGCACACTCCATTTGCCACAGGGGAGTAGCAAGTTTGTCACTGTTTTGTGATAAGCCATCAGTCTCATTCAGATACATATACATTATCTATACAGATCTGTAATGATACCAGACTAGGCTGACTCTGGAACCAGTCCAAAAGATGCACTTCCCCAGGCAAGGATTGCAAGGGGATTGCCTGGGAAACTTAAACATTCAGTGGGTATTACCCTGCACCTTGAACATTACGAGATCCAATTTAAGTTGCAAAGTGTAGGTGGTTCTGACTCTCTCAGCAGAATAGATAGCCAGACAAAGTTAGAAGAATTAAAACCACTGCTAACTCCTGGGTGACGATAGCAGTGAACTGCATTCCCCCACATTAACCCAGTTGCTGTAGAGGGAGGGAGAGTGAGGGTTTGGTGCTTGCTGTGAGGGGGGTGTGAGCTTCCTTTGTTAAAAGCATTTAATGTCTGGTCACAGATCCCAATCACCTTATTCCCTCACCCACCTGGTCACACACTCCAACTCCATTTCAAGTCTGCTGATATACCACCATAGTGGGTCCGATCTCAAACAATGATGCGATGGAGTAAATAAAACAGACAGATAGTGTGACAACCTTTCCCTCAATGTCACTAAAACAAAAGATATAGTCATCGACTTCAGAAAGCGTAGTGGAGAAAATGCCCCTGTCTACATCAACAATGGTGAAGTGAAAATGGTTAAGAGCTTTAAGTTTCCAGGTGGCCAGATCACCAACAATGTGTCCTGGTCCCTCCACACTGTGTTATTGTTAAGAAAGCTCACCAATGCTTCTACTTTCTCAGGAAGCTCATGAAATTCAGCATGTCTGCTACGACTCAAACCAATTTTTAACGATGCACAATGGAAAGCATCCTTTCCAGATTTATCACAACTTGGTATGGCTCTTGCTCTGACCAAGACCGCAAGAAACTGCAAAGGATTGTGAATGTAGCCCAATCCATCACGCAAACCAGCCTCCCACCCATTGACTCCATCTACACTTCACACTGCCAGCAAAATCAAGACCCAAAGAGAAACTGCTGGAAAATCTCAGCAGGTCTGGCAGCATCTGTAAGGACAGAAACGAGCTCACGTTTCGAGTCCAGGGACATCTGGACTCAAAACATTAACCCTTTTCTCTCCTTACAGGTGCTCCTTACACTCCCTCCTTTCCTTCTCCCCATGTACTCGATGAACAGTATGTTTTATCTGTACAGCGCGCATGAAACAACATTTTTCACAGTATCTCCGTACGTGTGACAATAATAAATAAAATCAGATCAAAACTTACCTTCTCCCCGGCTTCTCCAAGTAGCTGTGACTTTTAAACTTAGCACTTTGTGGCAGCTAGTGCTGTAACAAATGACTGTGTTCTCATCTTCCCTTGTACAGGACATTGCTGCCCTGTACTCAAAGGACTCATGAGGTGTCATGCTGCACATTTCTCATAGGAACATAACAGCATAAGAACTAGGAGCAGGAGTAGGCCCTCTGTCCCCTCGAGCCTGCTCCGCCATTCAATAAGATCATGGCTGATCTTTGCATGGACTCAGTTAATGGACCTTTGTTGTTTGTAATCTACATAAATGATTTGGAGGAAAATGTAACTGGATTGATTAGTAAGTTTGCAGGTGACACAAAGGTTGGTGGATTTGTGGGTAGTAATGAGGACCATCAGAGGGTACAGCAGGATATAGACCAGTTGGAGACTTGAGCGGAGAGATGGCAGATGAGTTTAATCTGGACAAATGTGAGGTAATGCATTTTGGAAGGTCTAATACAGGTAGGAAATATACAGTAAATGGCAGAACCCTTCAGAGTATTGAAAGGCAAAGGGACCTGTGTGTACAGGTACACAGGACACTGAAAGTGGTAATGCAGGTGGAGGAGGTAGCCAAGAAGGCATACTTAACCACCCATAATCGTCATAATCCTTAATTCCTTTATTGTTCGAAAATCTCAGAAAGCCTGGGAGCCTGATGCGGAGGGACAATCTGACTTGTTTGCCACTCAACGGAATGAGATTGAACTCTTCATTTCAGTAATTATCCACATCACAATCACTGAATCCAGAAATAGCTAATTCTTCTTACAACTCCCTCAGCACCTTTTTTAAATGGGTTATTATAACATTAAGGAGGGTTTATTTAGGCTCACATTCTTCGGGGAGGGAGGTGAAATTTCTCTAAACCCCTAATCCTAGTCTGGTGTTGTGAGACTTCTTAATGTGCCCACCCCAGTCCGATGCCAGCATCTCCACATCATGGCTACCACTGACACCGCAAATTGTCAGCTCAAAGTGAAGAGGATCTCCAAGAAGAACACGCATATTGGCACTGATATCAACCTTCTCACATTCCAGCCATTCTTCACATTCCAGTCTGTAATTATCTTGCAATTATGTCTTTGCTGAAATATGCTGTGCTTGTGAACCTACCCCTCCACTCATCTGATGAAGGTGCACCGCTTTGAAAGCTCATGATTGCAAATAAACCTGTTGGACTTTAACCTGATGTTATGAGACTTCTTACTGTGTCCACCCCAGTCCAATGCCTGTATCTTCACAACAACAACTTGAATCAGCACTTCTTAAGATCGCAAAGCATCCCAAGTCATTTCACCTTGGTTGAAGCGTCAGTTAGAAGGGGACACAAGTTAAAAGTGAGGAGTGGGAGGTTTAGGAATGATTTGAGGAAAAATGTCTTTACCCAAAAGATGGTGACAGTCTGGAATGTGCTGCCTGGGGGAATGGTGGAAGTGGGATGCCTCACATCCTTTAAAAAGTACCTGGATGAGTACTTGTCTTGTGGAAGGGTGCATTTCTGAATGGAGGGCTGTGACAAGTCGTGTTCCTCAGGGATCAGTGCTGGGACCTTGGCTGTTTGTAATATATATAAATAATTTGGAGGAAAATGTAACTGGATTGATTCGTAAATTTGCGGACGACACAAAGGTTGGTGGATTTGCAGATAGTGATGAGGACCATCAGAGGATACAGCAGGATACAGGTCAGTTGGAGACTTGGGCGGAGAGAGGGCAGATGGAGTGTAATCCGGACAAATATGAGGTAATGCATTTTGGAAGTTCTAATACAGATAGGAAATATACAGTAAATGGCAGAACCCTTAAGAGTATTGATAGGTAAAGGGATCTGGGTGTACATGTGTACAGGTCACTGAAAGTGGCAATACAGATGGCGAAGGTAGTCAGGAAGGCATATGGCATATTTGCCTTCATTGGCTGGGGTACTGAGTTTAAAAATTGGTAAGTCATGTTGTAGCTTTATAGGACCTTGGTTAGGCTGCGCTTGGGATATAGTGTTCAATTCTGGTCGCCACACTACCAGAAGGATGTGGAGGCTTTGGAGAGGGTACAGAAAAGATTTACCAGGATGTTACCTGGTATGGAGGGCATTAGCTGTGAGGAGAGGTTGGAGAAAATTGGTTTGTTCTCACTGGACCGATGGAGGTTGAGGGGAGACCTGATGGAATTCTACAAGATTATGAGAGGCATGGACAGAGTGAATAGTCAGAAGCTTTTTTCGGGGTGGAAGGGCCAATTACTAGGGGGCATAGATTTAAGGTGCAAAGGGCAATGCTTAAAGGAGATGTACAAGGCAGATTTTTTACAGAGAATAGTGAGCACTTGGAACTTGTTGTTGGGGAAAGTAGTGAAAGTGGATGCGGTAGGGACATCTCGGCAAGTACATGAATAGAATGGGGATACAGGGATATGGTCCCCATTTGTCTAGAGGGTTTTAGTTAAGTTGCGTAGCACGTTTGGTGCAGGTTTGGAGGGCTGAAGGGCCTGTTCCTGAGCTGTAATTTTCTTTGTTTTTTGTATAACATTCAAGGCTAAGGGCCAAGTGCTAGAAAATGGGATTAGGTGGGCGGGTCAGGACTTTCCATGCATCAGTGTGGACTCGATGGGCTGAAGGACCTCTTCTGCACAGTAGTATTCTGTGATTCTGATTCTGTGATTTCACTGGTGAGTTCTCAAACAAAATTTGACACTGAACTGAGGAGGCGATGGCCTTGTAGTATTATTGCTAGACTATTAATCTAGAAACTCAGCGAATGTTCTGGGGAACCTGTGTTTGAATCCTGCCACAGGTGGAATTTGAATTCAGTAAAATTCTCTGGAATTAATATTGGAATTACTGATGACCACAAAAACATTGTTGATTGTTGGAAAAACCCATCTAGCACTAATGTGCTTTAAGGAAGGAAATCTGCCGTCCTGACCCAGTCTGGCCTACATGACTCCAGCACCACAGCAAAGTGATTGACTCTCAACTACCCTCTGAAATGGTACAGCAAACTATTCAGTCTGAGGGAAACTAGGGATGGGCAATAAATCAGCCCATGTCCATGGAATTAATATAAAAAAAAGATGTTAGTGCCGATGACCAAAAGTTTAGTCCAAGAGTGGATTAAAAGGAGCATCACAAAGGAAAAGACAGATGTGGAGATGCAGAGAGGTTTAGGGAGACAACTTTAGAGTCTAGAATTGAGACTCCGAAAAGCTTGCCTACTAATGGAGGAGCGCAAAAAAGCAGGAGACATTGAATAGACCAGAATAGGTCAAATGTGTTGATAGGTGTTGGATACCAGCCGGTGGGTTTTGATGAAGTATTCTTAATCTTAACTAGGTTACCTGCATAAGGTTTGGGGGGTGGGGGGGGGCGGCGGGAGGTGGCGGTGGCGGGGGCGCGAAGACCTCCCCCTGTGTTTTTTATATGATATAATATCATTATGGCTAATTTATAAGTGCTTAAAAACTGGACAAAGCTTTACAATAACCAAAGCTATGTCTAGCCAAGATCAAACAACAGGAGTGTTCTGGCATTCAGAGTAGCTGCAACCCCGTTACCTCAGAAGACTCACTAGCACTTCCTCACTTAGGACTTGGTAACCAAATAACAATGGAATTGTACAAAGGCTATTTACATTTCTAAGGCCAGTCCTGGCCAGCAGGGGATCTGTCTGGAGGACAAATGGCCTTGAAATCTCTTTTCAGGTTATTAATGGTTGACGTATGAGCTATTCCAAAAATTCAGACAAAGGATATCATAGAAACCCTACAGTACAGAAAGAGGCCATTCAACCCATCGTGCCTGTGCTGACCACAATCCCATCCAGGTCCTACACATATATTGCTACATATTTACCCACTAATCCATGCATCTCAGGACACTAAGGGCAATTTTAGCATGGCCAATCAACCTAACCCGCACATCTTTGGACTGTGGGAGGAAACCCACACAGACATGAGGAGAATGTACAAACTCCACACAGACAGTGACCCAAGCCGGGAATTGAACCCAGGTCCCGAGAGCTATGAAGCAGCAATGCTAACTGCTGTGTTACCGTCCTGCCCACTACATCCTTTGTCCAAACCAAGGGGCTTTGTCCACATTTGCTCAATTGCAACGTTTCTACTTGAACTCCTGTACCAGCACCTACAAGACTAACTCATCGCTACGTGCCTATTGTGGAAGTCATCCCATCCCTGGAAAAATGAATTATCTAACATTAGCAGTCAGCCTGTCAACTCTGTGAAAGAAGACACCATTGAACTTTGGATCTTAGCACAGCATCCTGGAGTGGGAGGGTGAGAATCCGATCATTGTAGTACATGTGGGTGCCAACGACGTAGGCAAAATGCAAACTGAGGATCTGGGGAGGGAGTATGAAAAGCTGGGAATGGAATTAAAAAGTAGAACCGACAAGGTGGTTATCTCTGGACTACTGCCTGAACCGAGTGCACACGGGTGTAAGGTTGATAAGATTAAGGAAGTGAATGGGTGGCTCAGGGATTGGTGTGGGAGGAATGGGTTTGAATTTATGGGGCATTGGCATCAGTATTGGGGTAGGTGGGACCTGTTCGGGTGGGATGGGGTTGGTCTGAACCGTGCTGGGACCAGAGTCCTGGCGAATTGTGTAAATAGGACTGTAGGTAGGGCTTTAAACTAATTAGGAGGGGGGGAGAGTGCGAGGGTAGGTGACATTACGGGGTCTAAAGTTAAGGAGAGGGTACAGGTAAGGGAAGAGGCCGAGGATGTCCCAATAATAAAGGGAGTAGGGGGCGTGAGTATGGTTGGTGGCGTTCTGGAAATAGGGTCCAGGCGAAGGCTGGGATGAAGGCACTTTATCTAAATGCACGAAGCATTCGGAATGAAGTGGATGAGCTGGTGGCGCAGATCAGCACAAATGGATATGATCTGGTGGCCATTACAGAGACGTGGCTGCAAGGTGACAGGGACTGGGAGCTGAATGTACAGGGGTATCAAGTGTTTAGGAAGGATAGGTGGGAGGAAAAAGTCGGGGGGGGGGGGCGTAGCTCTGCTGATTAAGGAAAACATCAGGGTGGTAGCAAGGGATGATATAGGAACCAAAGAGCAGAAAGTGGAATCGCTGTGGGTGGAGATTAGGAACAGCAAAGGGAGGAAGATGCTGGTGGGTGTCGTCTATAGGCCCCCGAATAATGATCTGGAGGTGGAGCGGGCTGTTAACGCGCAAATAAGTGCAGCGTGCAGGAATGGGACGGCGATAATTATGGGGGATTTCAATCTGCACATTGATTGGTCGACCCATGTTGGACGCGGTGGGCTCGAGGAGGAGTTCTTGGAATGCTGCCGGGATAGTTTCCTTGAACAGTGTGTGTTGGAGCCGACGAGGGAGCGAGCTATCTTGGATCTGGTGCTATGTAATGAGGCGGGTAGAATTAGGGACCTTGTGGTGAAGGATCCTCTTGGGGAGAGTGATCATTGTATGGTGGAGTTTCTGGTGCAGATGGAAGAGGAGAAAGTGGGTTCCCGGACACGCGTCCTTTGTTTGAACAGAGGTGAGTGCGGAAAGATGAGAGAAGAAATGGCGAATGTTGATTGGGGGAGCGCGTTGGAAGGTAGGTCTGCTGAGGAGCAGTGGAGGATCTTTAAGGAGATCTTTCTTGGTGCTCAGCAGAAATTTATTCCGATGGTTAAAAAGGACCGTAGGAGGAGAGGTAATAAGCCGTGGATGACGAAGGAGGTGAAGAATAGTGTTAAATTAAAAGCGGAGGCGTTTAGAGTAGCTAAGAGTAGTGGGCGAGAAGAGGATTGGGAGAGGTTTAAAAGTCAACAAAGATTGATAAAGAAGTTGATAAAGAAGGGTAGGATAAACTATGAAGCTGGGCTAGTGCTTAATATAAAAAAGGATAGCAAGAGTTTTTATAAATATATAAAAAGGAAGAGGATGGCTAGGGTGAATGTTGGACCCTTAAAGGATGAGAGGGGGGACTTAGTGATAGGGGATGGGGAATGGCTGAGGCCTTGGATAACTTTTTTGTTTTGGTCTTCATGGAGGAGGACGTGAATAATTTGCCGGGTGTTAGCGATGGAAAGGTGGTAGGACAGGAGGGTCTCAATGACATTATTGTTACTAGAGAGGCGGTGCTCGACAGACTGGAGGGACTGATTGTGGACAAGTCCCCAGGACCGGATGGAATGCATCCAAGGGTTGTGAAAGAAATGGCGGAGGTGATAGTGGATGCCTTCGTGGTTATTTTCCAAACGTCGCTGGATTCCGGGGAAGTACCGGAAGATTGGAAAACAGCTAATGTTACGCCGTTGTTTAAGAAGGGTGGCAGGCAAAAGGCAGGGAATTATAGGCCAGTTAGTTTAATGTCTGTTGTAGGTAAAATGTTAGAATCCGTCATCAAGGAGGAAATAGCAAGGCATCTTGAGGGGAATTGCTTGATAGAGCAGACGCAGCACGGTTTCGTTAAGGGGAAGTCGTGTCTGACAAATTTATTGGAGTTCTATGAGGATGTGTCTAGGGCAGTGGATAGAGGAGAGCCGGTGGATGTGGTCTTTCTTGATTTTCAGAAGGCGTTTGACAAGGTACCTCACAAGAGGTTATTGCAGAAGGTCAGGGGACATGGAGTTGGGGGTAGGATGTTAGCATGGATAGAGGATTGGCTGTCAAATAAGAGGCAGAGAGTGGGGGTCAATGGGTGCTATTCGGATTGGCGGTTGGTGACTAGTGGAGTGCCCCAGGGGTCGGTGCTGGGGCCTCAGCTATTTACCATTTATATAGATGATCTGGAGGAGGGAACCGAGTGTATGGTGTCGAAATTTGCTGACGACACCAAGATTGGTGGAACGGCAAATTGTGCGGAGGGTGTGGAGAGTCTGCAGAAGGATCTAGATAGGCTGGGCGAATGGGCCAGGAACTGGCAAATGGAATTTAATGTTGGCAAGTGCGAGGTGGTCCACTTTGGTAGGAATAATGGTAGGAAGGACTATTACTTACGTGGCGACAAACTGCAGCAGGTGACGGTGCAGAGGGACCTCGGGGTCCTTGTGCATGAGTCGCAAAAACCCAGCCTGCAGGTGCAGCAGGTGGTCAGGAAGGCGAATGGGATGCTGGCCTTCATAGCGAAGGGGATTGAATATAAAAGTAGGGAGGTCTTGCTGCAGCTGTATAGGGCATTGGTGAGGCTGCAGCTGGAGTACTGTGTGCAGTTTTGGGCGCCGCACCTGCGCAAGGATATTTTGGCCTTGGAGGGAGTGCAGAGGAGGTTTACTAGGCTGATGCCGGAGTTGAGGGGGTTGAGCTATGAGGAGAGGCTAAATAAACTAGGCTTGTACTCGTTAGAGTTTAGAAGAATGAGGGGAGATCTCATTGAGACGTATAAGATGATGAATGGGATGGATAGGATAGAGGTGGAGAGGCTCTTCCCACTCAGAAAGGACAGTAGGACTAGGGGGCACAGCCTCAAGATAAAAGGGGGGCGGTTTAGAACAGAGTTGAGGAGGAACTTCTTCACTCAAAGGGTGGTGAATCTCTGGAATTCTCTGCCCGTTGAAGTGGTGGAGGCTGCCTCGCTGAATATTTTTAAGATGCGAGTTGATAGGTTTTTGATAGGCAAGGGGATTAAGGGTTATGGGGAGAGGGCGGGAAAGTGGAACTGAGCCACGACAGATCAGCCATGATCTTATTGAATGGCGGGGCAGGCTCGAAGGGCTAGATGGCCTACTCCTGCTCCTATTTCTTATGTTCTTATGTTCTAACAGGATGGTGAAGTTGTGACAAGTCCATTTCAAGAAGTATTTCATTTGCTGTAAAGAGCTTTGGGCCATCCTAACGTCATGAATGTTGTAAGATGCGTGTGGTTCAATAGGTCTCAGTGAGTCTTGTGCAGTTTAACAATAAGTATTTATCACAACTACATATATATTCTTATGACCAGCCCAGGTAAGTTCCTGAAAAGTTGTTGATTTGGATGGGAATCCTGATTTGTCACCGTCATTCACACACATGCACACACACACACACTCACACATACTAACGCACACCCAGTGCACACAGACTCACATTCATATATACCCCACACACACACACACACACACACACACACACACACACACACACACACACACACACACACACACACACACACACACACACACAAAGGGCCTGATTTTACCATTGCATTGCACCCGTTTTCAGGTGTGGTAAAGTTGGCTATGAGGCCTTTAACACGATCTGTGCCCGTATCCACGCAGATGGCCACTTTACTGAGACCCGGGAATGGCCGTGATCCGACTTGTGATACCCAAAACGGGCGCAACAGCGATTTAAATGCATTTGCAATTAAATTGAATTAATGAACAGCCTGCCCAACTTTATCAGCATTTCCCCCTTTACCACCACGTTCACCAATCCAGAATTGTGTTGAAACGAATCTGCTGAATAAAAGTCTGAATCGGGTGCTCCAGCTGCCGAAGAGGCAGGTTCAGAGCTTCCAACAGCCCTCTGACTCAGATCGGTGGTGGGGGAAGGATGGAGGTGGGCCAGATCATTCTGTGGTTGGTGGGGGGAGGGATGTGAGGCCAGATGTTGTCTGGTTGGTGGAGGAAGAAGAGGAAGCGGGTCAGATATATCTCTGGTGGGGAGGGGGGGGGGCGTGATCGTTGTCTGGTGAGGAGGTGGGAAGGGAGGAGGAGGTGGGTCAGGTGTTCCTGTGGAGGTGGCAGGGCGGGGGGGGCGCGGCGGGGGGGGGGGGGTGATGGTGGTGAGTGGAAATGAGGCCAGATCATTCTCTGGTGGGGTGGGGGGGGGAGTGGTGTGGAGGCTGGGAGGGTGGTGAGGCCAGATCATTCTCGGGGGTGGGGGTGTGGTAGTGAGGCCAGATCATTCTCTGGGGAGAGGGGGGGAAAGATCAATCACTCACTCTTGGGGGGCAGATAGATCTCTGGTGGGGGGGCTGCAGGGGGTGTCCGCTGCCACCCTGCAGGCGATCGGTGGGGGGGAAGTGGGCAAGGGGTCACGATCGATCTGGGTAGTGGTGGGGAGGGTGGTGGATGGATAAGGAGGACAGTGATGTCTGTGGGGGCCGTCGTTTCCGATGGTCCATTGTTCCTTAGATAATCACCCTGCAGCCTTTCCTGTCAGTGGCTACATTCACATCCTTTGAGATTTGTATCCATTTTAAAATATAAATCTCACGTCATTTTAAAGTCCAATTCCCTTGTACAGTTCCTTGTTTTGTTGTCCATATCACTAACAGTCTTTGATCACACAAGAAAATGAACAGATCTCAAGCAGATGAAGGAATACGGGAAAAATAAACTTACTCGATGGCAAAATGAAGGTGCAACAGGACTCCTGAACAATGCAATGTCTTTAAAATAAGGAGCTGTACAGACAAGGAGGGGGTCAGCAGGTATGTACTGATGTGAACAAACTAATAGACTGAAACTTCAGATTCCACCTGCTCGTAGACTCTGGAAGATTCCCTTCTTAAACTCATTCCCAGACACGAATGTTCAGTCAACATTCTATCAGAAATTATAACTATCAATATTCAGACAAAGATAAATACGGATGAGGGACGCCATTATTTCATCCCTGTACCATATCAACTATGGATCCTGGGCTGAGTCAGAAGTTTATGGGGTTCAAGTTTCTTCAAACAACCGCACAATGTTAAACAGACCATTGTCCGCAGCAAACTACCCAGCCTTCAGGAGAACAGTGGCCATGACACCACACAACCCTGCCACAGTAACCTCTGCAAGACATGCCGGATCATTAATATGGATGCCATCATCTCATGTGAGAACACCATTCATCAGGTACATGGTACATACTCTTGCAACTCGGCCAAGGTTATCTACCTGGTATGCAACAGGAAAGGGTGTCCCGAGGCATGATACATTGGTGAGACCATGTAGACGCTACGGCAACAGATGAATGGAAACACTTGACAATCACCAGGCAAGAGTGTTCTCTTCCTGTTAGGAAACACTTCAGCAGTCATGGGCATTCGGCCTCTGATCTTCGGGTAAATGTTCTCCAAGGCGGCTTTCATGACACACGACAATGCAGAATTGCTGAGCAGAAACTGATAGCCAAGTTCCACACACATGAGGACGGCCTCAACTGGCATCTTGGGTTCATGTCACACAGTCTGTAACCCCTATGACTTCCTGGGCTTGCAAAATCTCAGTAATTGTCCTGGCTGGAGATAATACACATCTCTTTAACCTGTGCTTAACTCTCTCTCCACTTGATTACCTATTAAGACTCGCATTCCAACCATTATTCTACAGTTGAGTTTGTGCCTGTGTATGCCCTGTTTGTGGAACAAATCCTGCACTCACCGGATGAAGGTGCAATGCTCCAAAAGCTCATGCTACCAAACAAACTTGCTGGACTTTAACCTGGTGTTATGAGAGTGCTTACTCTGCACAATCCCTAAACTGATAGTCCAGTGCTGTACCGAAGGAGGGCACAGTATGAAATCTCACGACACCAGATTAAAATCCAACAAGTTTATTTAGAGTCATGAGCTTTCGGAGTCCTGCCTCTTTGACAGCTGAGTTTAACCTGGTGCTGTGAGACTTCTTATTGTGCCTACCCCAGTACAATGGTGGCATCTCCACATCACATACTGAAGGAGTGTTGTACTGGCTATCAAATGAAGTGTTAAACTGAGACACCATCTACCATCTCAAGTGGGTGTAGACGATCTCATGGTGCTACTTTAAAGGTCAGCAGGTGAGTATTTCCTGGTGCCTTGCCAAAAGTTTCACTTAATAAGATCCACCCACCTCCACACCTCTCTCAAGCCACTCACCATCCTGACTCGGAAATATATCACTGTTCCTTCACAGTCGCTGGGTCAAAATCCTGGAATTTCCTCCCCACCCCCCCCAACAGCACTGCGGATGCACTTTCACCTCATGGACTGCAGCAATTCCAGAAGGCTGCTTTGCCAGTACCTTCTCAAGGGCAATTATGGTTGGGTAATAAATGCTGGCCAGCCAGCGACTCCCACGAGCCTGTGAGAGGATTTTTAAAAAATCAACATCACTAAAAGTAGAGGATCTGATCACTCTGGGAGGAGTGGGTGGAAGGTGAACCTCCAGGTGGTGGTGTTCCTATTTGTTTGCTGTTCTCATCCTTTGAGTTGGTATTGGACTTGGGTTTGGAAGGTGCTGCCTGAGGAGTCTTAGCGAGTTCTTGGAGTGCATGTCGCAGATGGTACACACTACTGCCACTATATATCAATGGAGGAAGGTGTGAATGTTTGTGGATGTGGTGCCAATCAGGTGGGCTGCTTTGTCCTGGATGGACTTGACCTTCTTGAGTGTTATTGGAGTTGTGGCCATCCAGACAAGTGGAGAGTATTCCATCACACTCCTGACATGTGCCTTGTTGATGGTGGAGAGGCTTTGGGAAATCACGAGGTGAATTACTTGCTGAAGAATGTTCTCTGACCTGCTTTGTAGCCACAGTATTTATATGGTTAGTTCAGTTTCTGGCTAATGGTAACTCCCAGGGTACTCATAGTGTGGGGATTCAGCATGGTACTGACAGTGAATGTCAAGGGACAATGGTTAGATTCTCTCTTGATATGGAGTTGCCGGTGTTGGACTGGGGTGGGCACAGTAAGTAATCTCACAACACCAGGTTAAAGTCCAACAGGTTTATTTGGCAGCACGAGCTTTGGAGTGCTGCCCCTTCATCAGTGTTGCCTGATGAAACACTCACCCGATGAAGGGGCAGGCTCCAAAAGCTCGTGCTACCAAATAAACCTGTTGGAATTTAACCTGGTGTTGTCAGGTTCTCACTTGTTGGAGATGTCCTGGCACTTGTGTGGCACAAATGTTACTTACCATTTGTCAGCCCAAGCCTGGATATTGTTCATGTCTTGCAGCATTTGAACATGGATTGCTGAGAAGATGCCGATGATGCTGAACATTGTGCAACCACCGGCGAACATCCTCACTTCTGACCTTATGGTGAAAGGAAGATCATTGATGAAGCAGCTGAAGGTGGTTGGGGCCTAAGACACGACCCTGAGGAACTCCTACATGATGTGCTGGAGCTGAGATGACTGACCTCCAACAACGCAGCCATTTTCCACTGCGTCAGGTACGACTCCAACCAGCGGAAAGTTTCCCTTTGATTTCCATTGACTCCAATTGCCACACTCATTGCGGCCTTTAACATTTATTCAAAATGTTTCGATTAACAATACACTTGCTGGCAGTTTCACACTTTGCCTACCTTAATTTTCCCTTTAAGCATAAACTCATTGACTGGAGCCAAACTATGCTTGATGTTATTTGTAGAACAGATAGGGCCAATTATTAATCACACACATGGCCAAAAATTACTACAGGAATATCAGAAGCTCCGGGGGGCAAGCTGTGATTTACCATCCACAGCTTCTCCTCCAGCTATTTCAAAAAAATAACTGCTCTCGAGCAAGTGACTCTCTTGTTGCAGCGAGTGGCTTGGGGCAAATTTTAGAATTTGGCTGACCGAGAACATGGAACAAAAACATGATTAAAGCATTCTTTTCCACCCCGTACGTGCCCCACCTCGGGGAAGCAACAATTCCTTTTGAGGAGCTTTAAGAAGATCTTAATCTTGTTTAATGCATTCAGACATTTGGTTCTCGCTAATGACCATGACTTGGAGGCAAATTTTCATTTCTGATCGTACAAACTCTATTAGTAGCAATATTTAGATTGTTTTCCAAGCACACATTAAAATACTTTGATCTGTGTTGGGAATAGAGGATAACTGAATTTGTGAAAACATCACATTAGTTAAAGTCTACCAATTATCATAGAATCATAGAATCCCTCCAGTGCAGAAGGAGGTCATTTTGCCCATTGAACGTTACACTTTGCCTGTATAGTGCAAGGAGCAATCCTTTTCACTGCATATGAATACATGTGACAATAATAAATCAAATCAAATCAAATCATTGAGTCTGCACCAACAACAATCCCACCCTGCCCCTCTCCTCATAACCCCATGTATTTATCCTGCTAAGCCCCCTGACACTAAGGGGTAATTTATCATGGTCAGTCCACCTAACCTGCACATCTTTGGACTGTGGGACGAAACCGGAGCACCCAGAGGAAATCTGCACAGGGGAGAATATGTAAACTCCTCACAGCCGGTCACCTGAGGCTGGAATTGAACTCAGGCCCCTGGCATGTGAGGCAGCAGCGCTAACCAGTGTGCTACCGTGCCACCCCAATTGAGTTATCATCTCAGCACTTCGCTGGCGGAATGACGAGTTGGTTAAATTTTGAGTGGGCAGTGTGACAGAGTGGACAGAGTGGACACTCATGTATGTTACTGCAACAACTTGCATTTACATAACACATTGTCCCACATTCCAAAATGGTGTCTTAAAGGATGAGAAAGGTCAGAATTCAGAGAGATTTGGGGAGGCAATTTCCAGAGCTTGGTGCTCAGGTAGCTGAAGGTACAGCCGTCAAATATAGGGTGAAGAAAATTACATTCAGTGGCATCACCATCTCTGAATCCCCCACTAGCAACATCAGGGAGGTCATCACTGACCAGAAACTGAACTGGGCTAGCCTTATAAATACTGTGGCTACTAGTAGGCAGGTCAGAGGCTGGAAGTTTTGAGGTGAGTAATTCACCTCCCAACTCCCCAAAGCCTGTCTTCCATCTATAAGGCACAAGTCAGGAATGTGATTGAATGCTCCCCACTTGCCTGGATGATTATAATTCCACAACACTCAAGAAGCTTGACACTATTAAGGACAAAGCATGTTTAATTGCCACAGAGTTCACCAGTTTAAATTTTCACCCCCTCTACCATTGGTGTTCAGTGTACTATCTGTAACAGGCATCATTGTGACTTATTAAGACATTTTTGAAAGCACCTTTCAAGTCCTTGTCCTCTGCCACGTTAAGGAAACATTGTAGGGGTCACGAGAGTCCCTTCAGAATCTCACTTGGGTTCAGAGCTGTAACCTGGGTATAACAGGAATGTCATAAGAATGAGTGACAGTGCAAAGTCATGTGTTAAAACAACAATTTTACTGAATCTTGAATAATGGTAATAATAATGATATGTAAATATAATTGATAATATAAAAAAAGCTCAAAAAGAAAGATAACTTCAAAGAAAGGAGAAAGCACGGCATAAGTAATCAGAAGAAAAGAAGAAAGATAAATTTTCTTGTAGCACAAACAATAATCATAAATTGATCTGTCTCACAACAGCTCCCCAAAATGGTTAACCCCAAACATTAGTCCATACTACAACAGGGTGCCAAATAGGTGAAAATTCCTCTTGATGCAAGATGCAAGTCTTCTGCGTAACCTCTTTGGCCAGTCACTCTGATGTCCCTTCATCCATCTTCAGTGGTTGACTGTCTGGCTGTAGCCTTGAGTCCTGGAAGCAGCTTCCATGGAAGCCAAATTTCTGACACTATTGCAGACTTTAGAGGCCTGGATCAGACATTCTCATAAAGAGTCCTGTGTCTTATCAACTCTCCTCACAGGAAATGCAAGACGTTCATGACTTCACAATGTCCAAGTTGTTTATGTTTCTTTTGATAAGAACATAAGAACATAAAAATTAGGAGCTGGAGTAGGCCAGCTGGCCCCTCAAGCCCGCTCTGCCATTCAATAAGATTTTTATGGACTTAGCTGGACTCAGCTCCACTTACCCGCCTGCTCACCATAACCCTTAATTCCTTTACTGTTCAAAGATTTATCTATCCTTGCCTTAAAAACTTTCAACGGGGTAGTCTCAGCTGCTTCACTAGGCAGGGAATTCCACAGATTCACAACCCTTTGAATGAAGAAGTTCCTCCTCAACTCAGTCCTAAATCTGCTTCCCCTTATTTTGAAGCCATACCCCTTAATTCTACTTTCACCCACCAGTGGAAACAACTTCCTTACTTCTATCTTGTCTATTCCCTTCTTAATCTTATATGTCTCTAAAAGATCTTCCCTCATTCTTCTGAATTCCAATGAGTATAGCCCCAGACTACTCAGTCTGTCTTCATAAGCCAATCCTCTCAACTCTGGAATCAACCTAGTGAATCTCCTCTGCACCCCCTCCAGTGCCCGTGTATCCCTTCTCAAGTAAGGGGACCAAAACTGTACACAGTACCCCAGGTGTGGCCTCGCCAGCACCTTGTATAGCTGCAACATAACCTTGCTGTTTTTAAACTTCAATCCTCTGGCAATGAAGGACAAAATTCCATTTGCCTTCTTAATTACCTGCTGCAACTGCAAACCAACTCCTTGAGATTCTGCAAACCAACTCCTTGAGGTGGTCTCTTCCTGTCTGCCATCCATCAAGTGTTATGTCCATCAATCAAAATCTATCTCCGAATGCTCATACTAATTGACCACTTCATTGTATGGCAAATCATTTTCCTGCTTTGTACTCCAAGGGTCATTTGGGTCAATATATTAAGACCAATTTCTCTTTTCAAATAATGGGAAAAGATATATACTTCTGTGTGTTTTTTTTAGTGGCAGCACACATAAGATTTTCAGTCAAAACAGCAACTGTGAATATGATGTGCAAGAAAAATCTTTGCAAGCATGTACAAGTCTGCAATTAATAATATTAGTGATTGTTTAATTAACCACTAATCAAAGCACAGTCACACCTAGGTTTAAATCAATGTCTGCGCAGTAAGACACAACACAAAATAACTTTAAATATGCAACATAGGCTTAAAAAAATAAAATTTAAAAACACAATATTTCAAAAATTAATGGCTGTAGGATGCAGACTTACAACACAACCGCCTGCAAGTTTTGTTCCAAATCACACACCATCCTGACTTGGAACTACATCATCAGATTAATAGTCACCTGAATTAGTATAGATTGGTATTTGATAGTCAGCACAGAATGATGGGCAGAAGGATGTGTTTCTGTGCTGTATGACTGTATGATTGTGCCTTCACTATCACTAGATCAGAATCCTGGAACTCTCTCCCTAACCGCACTGTGGGCTGCAGTGGTTCAAGAAGGCAGCTCACCACCACCTTCTCAAGAGCCATTAGAGTTGAGAAATAAATACAGACCTTGCCACGGACCAACCATCTTAAGAACAGCCTCTACTCTGCTGCCATCAGACTTTTGAATGGATCTATCATATATTAAGTTGACCTTTCTCTACACCCTAGCTGTGAAGGTAACAATATATATTGCACCCTCTCATTTCCTTCTGCCCTGTGTACTCTATGCATAGTATGCTTTGTTTGTATAGCGTGCAAGAAACAATACTTTTCACCGTATCCCCATACGAGTGACAATAATAAATCAAATCCAAGGAGGCCCATATTAAAAATTAAACTTCACCTTAATGGGAAGATAGGAATTGGAAAAATGGTCCATCTAGTTTGTGTTCTACTATTCTTTTAAGTCACATGCCACAATAATAATGGCGTTCTTTCAGAAAACAAAGTTCTGAGATAGAGTATGAGTAATTTGTTACCTACCATGTGGTAAGTGTAGCACGCTTGGAAGGAAAACTGTATCTCCATCTATTGTTCTAAATGCCTTCCAACACTTGTTTTCTTCCTGGATCTGTTGTTTTCTAATTGATGTGAGACAGACTGCTATGATTATTTAATAACAATGGGTGGCACAGTGCCACAGTGATTAGCACTGCTGCCTCACAACACTGGGGACCCGAGTTCGATTCCAGCCTTGGGTGACTGATTCTGTGGACATTCTCCCCGCGTCTGCGTGGATTTCCTCTGGATGCCCTGGTTTCCTCCCACAGTGCAAAAATGTGCAGGTTAGCTGGATTGGCCATGCTAAATTTCCCCTTAGTATGCCAAGGTTGGATGGATATAAATGCGTGGGGTTATGGACATAGGGTGAGGTTGAAGGTTTGGGTAAGATGCTCTGTCAGGTGCACACTCAATGGGCCAAATGGTGAGATTGCACTGTAGGGATTCTATGAGTCCCATTTTAACTGTATTATCCAAGCATAGAAAGCAAACTAGATGGGCTTTTATGTTTTTTGTCTCAAGAATTTGATAAAGACCTGAAGGGGAGAAATTGGGCTATCGGGAAACGGCAGGGGAAAGGGATTCACTGAATAGTTACTTCAAATAGCAGCAAACATCTCAAATAATCTACTGTCTTCTTCTGTGCTGTATCATTTTGTGATTCAATGATCAATGAAGGGAAGATTAAAATGATTCTAAGGTGTTACAGAAATGTGGGAGAGATGTGGTAATAAAATATGATGAATATGATGCAGATGCAAAAAAAGTTTATTTATTAACAACGCAAGTAGGCTTACATTGAGGCTTTTTGATTTGATTTGATTTTTTATTGTTACATGTATTAACATACAGTGAAAAGCATTGTTTCTTGTGCACTATACAGACAAAGCATACCGTTCATAGAGAAGGAAAGGAGAGAGTGCAGAATGTAGTGTTACAGTCATAGCTTGGGTGCAGGGAAAGATCAACTTAATGCAAGGTAAATCCATTCAAAAGTCTGTCAGCAGCAGAGAAGAAGCTGTTTTTGAGTTGATTGGTACGTGACCTCAGACTTTTGTATCTTTATTCCGAAGGAAAAAAGTCGAAGAGAGAATGTCCAGGGTGCTTGGGGCCCTTAATTATGCTGGCTGCTTTGCTGAGGCAGCAGGAAGTGTAGACAGAGTCAATGGATGGGAGGCTGGTTTGCGTGATGGATTGGGCTACATTCACAACCTTTTATAGTTTCTTACGGTCTTGGGCAGAGCAGGAGCCGTACCAAGCTGTGATACAACCAGAAAGAATGCTTTCTATGATGCACCTGTAAAAGTTGGTGAGGCTCATAGCTGACATGCCAAATTTCCTTAGTCTTCTGAGAAAGTGGAAACGTTGATGGGCTTTCTTAACTATAGTTTTGGCATGGTGGGACCAGGACAGGTTGTTGGTGATCTGGACATCAAAAAACTTGAAGCTCTCGACCCTTTCTACCTCATCCCCATTGATGTAAACAGGGCATATTCTCCTTTACATTTCCTGAAGTCGATGACAATCTGCTTTGTTTTGTTCATTGAGGGAGAGATTATTGCTGCTGCACCAGTTCACTAGATTCTCTATCTCATTCCTGGACTCTATCACATCATTGCTTGAGACCCGACCCACAATGATAGTGCTGCCAGCAAACTTAAAAATCGAATTGGAGGGGAATTTGGTCGCACAGTCATAGGTGTATACGAAGTATAGTAGGGGGCTGAGAACACAGTCTTGTGGGGCACCGGTGTTGAGGATGATTGTGGACGATGTGTTGTTGCCTGTCCTTACTGATTGTGGCCTGTGTGTTCGGAAGGTCAGGATCCAGTCGGAGAGGGAGATGCCGAGGCCCAGGCCACGGAGTTTGGACGTGAGTTTCGTGGGAATAATAGTGTTGAAGGCTGAGCTGTCATCAATAAATGGGAGTCTGACATAGGTATCCTTGTTATCTAAGTGTTTCAGGATTGAGTGCAGAACCAGGGAAATGGCACCTGCTGTGGACCTGCTGCGGCAGTGGATCCAGGTAGTCCGGAAAGATGGAATTGATTCTTGCAATGACTAACCTTTCAAAGCATTTCATAATGATAGATGTCAGAGTCACCAGCTGATAGTCATTAAGGCACCCTGCTTGGTTTTGCTTAGGTACTGGGATGATGGTCGTCTGCAATGAAAGCCCCCTAGTCGCCACAGTCCGGCCCCTATTTGGGTACACTGAGGGAGAATTTAGCATGGCCAATTCACTTAACCAGCACGTCTTTCAGGCTGTAGGAGGAAACTGGAGCACCCAGAGGAAACCCACGCAGACACGGGGAGAACGTGCAGACACTGCACAGGCAGTGACCCAAGCCGGGAATCGAACCCACTGTGAGGCAGCAATGCTAACCGCTGTGCCACCGTGCCACCTGCTGATAGATGCAGCAACTGCAGCAGCAGTCCTGGTGCTGACACATTCTAATAATAATAACAAAAGTGTTGGTGTCCGGCCCTTCAAAATAGGGATGAATTGTCCAACAAGAGTAATCAGCCTTCGAAGATCGCTGTTTTAATCTGCCATAGAGAGAAGGAAAAGATTTACTTGGCAACCGCACAGCAGTCAATTGCAGCAGCAATTTTCAGGCCAGTCCCAAATTAGTAAATTAACTCACTGCCACGAAGGTGACAAAAACATCCGTCTCGATACGCTTGACAAATCCCACCTGCGTGCTAACAGAACGTTCGCCTCTGCTGCAGCAGTGGCCTCCTCTAATGTCAGTAAGTGAACAGATTGTGATGTGAGTACAATCAATCACAACAGGTTAATTGGGAAATCAGCAGTGACACGCAAAGTCTATCATTCCTCGCTGCTTAGGCAGCATAGGAATAAAGCAATCGCAACTTTGGCAAGTGCTTTATCCATTGTTCGCCCACTGGGCTCCATGATTTCGCCAACAGGAGGAGGCTGCATCAAGGAAGGAAGTCAGTGGCCTCGTGGTAAGATCGCTGGACTGTTAATCCAGAAACTCAACTAATCTTCTGGGGATCCAGGTTTGAATCAGATGGTGGAATTTGGGTTCAATAAAAAAAATCTGGAGTTAGGAATCAACCGACGACCGTGAAGTCATTGTTGGAAAAACCCACCTGGTTCACGAATGTCCTTTTGGGAAGGAAATTTGCTGACCTTACCTGGTCTGGCCTACATGTGACTCCAGAGCCACAGCAATATGCTTGACTCTCAACTGCCCTCTGAAAAGGCCTAGTAAGCCACTCAGTTGCAAGAAGACAGCTCACCACTGCCTTCTCAAAGGTGACTGGGGATGGGCAATAAATACTTGTCCAGCCAGTGACCCTCATGTCCTACGAATGAATAAAACAAAGCAGTGATGTGACCAGCACAGTTGTAAGCTGCTATTCTAAATTCAAATTCTCAAATATATCATAGAATCCCTACAGTGCAGAAGGAGGCCATTTGGCCCATCAAGCCCGCACTGACAACAATCCCATCAGGCCACATCCTGTATTCCCATGTATTTGCCCTGTAATCCCTCTGACACTAAAGGGCAATTTAACATGACCAATGCACCTAACCCGCACATCTTTGGGCTGAGGGAGGAAACTGGAGCACCCAGAGGAAACCCACGCAGACATGAGGAGAATGTGCAAACTCCACACAGACAGTGACCCGAGACTGGAATTGAACCGGGTCCCTAGTGCTGTGAGGCAGCAGTGCTAACCATTGTGCCACCGTGCCACCGGCAGAATTTTCTTATTAAGCACACATCAGCAGCAATGTTTGTGTTCCCGCTGATGGTTCAAACCATTTTCTCTGCTCTCTAAACTCAGTTTCTGAGGGTGTGGGAGGCTAACCCCTTGCATGAACTGACCGTGTATCCGGGGGGATGGTACGGCTACACTGGGAATTGCTTTCACCCTGTCTGAAACTTTGCCTGTTGATGGCAAATGTGAGATTCATTCTGGGTCTTAAAAAGCCCCAAACATTGGTGGAAGGTGAGATAATTGATGGAAACGGTGTCCCACTGTCCCTGGTTTCTCACTGAGACTGCTTCATTCCTTTGCCTTGCCAGCCTCAGCACTAAGTCCTACCTTGTTCCCATTGATTTTAATCTCTGTTAATTCAGTTTTCCTGAACATCCTGCTACTAATTTTACTGCCCTCCTCTCCTACCTATATGAACTCTCCGAACCATCACCCTGATCCAAAGTGCTATTTCTTTTAACGTCCTCACCAGGACCATTTTAAACCTCCAAGTGTGGGCATCAGGAAAAAGGAGTTGTGTGGTCAGCACTTTAAGGAAATGGCCTCAAGAGCAAGGGTTGGGTCCCATGGAAAAGATGTACATTAAAAAGATAAATATCACACAATTTAGCTCTATATCAGAATGGTGTGAGTTTGGAGAGAACTTGCAGTTGGTGGTGTCTTCAGATGCCTGCTGCCCTCGTCCTTCGAGGTTGCAGATCTCACCGGTTTTGAAGGTCTTGTCAAAAGAGCCTTGATCACTTGCTGCAATGCATAGGGGAGGTGATAGCCTCGAGGTATTATCACTAGATTATTAACCCAGAAACTCAGCTAATGTTCTGTGGACTCTGGTTCGAATCACACCATGGCAGATGGTAGAATTTGAATTCAATGAAAAACATCTGGAAGTAAAAATCTGCAGATGAGCACAAGGCCACACTTGGAGTACTGTGTACTATGCTGGTCCCCCTATTATAGAAAGGATATTATTAAACTACAAAGAGTGCAGAAAAGATTTACTAGGATGCTAATGGGACTTGATGGATTGAGTTATAAGGAGAGGCTGGGAGTTTTTTCTTTGAAGCACAGAAGGCTGAGGGGTGATCTTATAGAGATCTGTAAAATAATGAAGGGCACAGATCAGCTAGATAGTCAATATCTTTTCCCAAAGGTAGGGGAGTCTAAAACTAGAGGGCATAGGTTTAATGTGAGAGGGGAGAGATACAAAAGGGTCCAAAGGGGCAATTTTTTCACACAGAGGGTGGTGAGTGTCTGGAACAAGCTGCCAGAGGTAGTAATAGAGGTAGGTACAATTCTGTCTTTTAAAAAGCATTTAGATAATTACATGGGTAAAATGGGTATAGAGGGATATGGGCCAAATGCATGAAATTGGGACTAGCTTCGGGGTTTTAACAAAAGGGCGGCATGAACAAGTTGGGCCGAAGGGCCTGTTTCCATGCTGTAAACCACCACGGCAAAACCATCGTCGATTGTTGGGAAAACCCATCTAATTCACTAATGTTGTTTTGGGAAGGAAATCTATGGTCCTATCAGGTCTGGCCTATATGTGACTCCAGGACCACAGGAATGTTGTTGACTCTCAACTACCCTCCAAAGGGCAACTAGGGATGGTCAATAAATGCTGACCAGCAAGGGTGCCCATGTCTCATGAATGAATAAAGAAACAATTTGCAGATGTCACATACTGCTATGTGTGTGTTGGAGAAAGAAGAAGTAAATCACAGAATTGTGACTGCACATTTGACCCAACACATCAGCACCTGTCCTCCAATTAAACAATTCGCCTAGTGTCTGCACCCTGCCATCTTCCTGAAACTCTGCACATCTTCCTTTTCAAACAATAATCTTATTCCCTTTTCAATGCATTTATGGAACCTGTGTCCCACCATACTCAGGCCATACTCACACAATTCCCAACTTTGTTTTCTGTTATTTCGGACAGTTCATTTGTCCCACTTCATCCTGAGTTGAGCATCTGACCTCACATCCTCACTATTACAGCTCTGTAACATTGCCAGTGTTCACACCTACCTCAACCCTATTTCAACCCTCACATATGTCGTTCTCACATTGCAGTCTGAGTGTTCCAATATAAAACACGTAATTCCAAATAAATTTTACATGCTTTGACTTTTGCAACTTTATAATTGCAGATAAATGCTTAAAATACAAATGGTAGGGCATATTTGACAAATTTTCTCTTAATGGATGAAAGATTCCATGGAACACATTTATCCAAGGCCTCAATTCCTAACATCTGCCCCCATTGTGAATCCCCATGCTTAAAGCGCCAATTTACAAAACTTACGTTAAATTTCTTCTTATCTGAAAAAGGCAATGTAGAGCCAGGAACGTTTCTGACCACAAAATTGAAAGCTTAATATAATGTTCTGTGAATTATTCTATATAAAGATGAGCCGCAGAACGTGATGGCCTAGTGATATTATCGCAGACTATTAATCCAGAAACTCAGCTAATGCTCTGGGAACCCGGGTTCCAATCTCACCACAGCAGATGGTAGAATTTGAATTCAATAAAAAATATCTGGAATTAAGAATCAACTGATGACCATGAAACCATTGCCGGTTGTCAGAAAAACCCACCTGGTTCACTAATGCAGAACACGAGGGCAGCACAGTGACATAGTCGTTAGCGCTACTGCCTCACAGTGCCAGAGACTTTTGTTCAATTCCCAGCTCTGGTCACTATCTGTGCAGAGTCTTCACGTTCTCCCCATGTCTGCATGGGTTTCCTCCAGGTGCTCTGGTTTCCTCCCACAGTCTGAAATACGTGCTGGTTAGGTGCATTCACCATGCTAAATTTTCCTCAGTGTATCCAAACAGGTACTAGAGTATGAAAACTAGGGATTTTCATAATAATCTCAACAACTTCCTCAGATGCACCATAGGAAGCATCCTTTCTGGTTGTATCACAGCTTGATATGCAATAAACTACAATGAGTCATGAACAAAGCCCAGTCCATCACTCAGCCTCCCTTCCATTGGCTCTACTTACTCTTCCTGCTGCCCCGGAAAAGCAGCATTCATAATCAAGGACCCCATGCATCCCTGACATATTCTCTTTCACCTTCTTCAGTCAGTGTTAATATAAGTCTACTTGTGATACTAATAGATAAACTAATGTCCTTTAGGAAAGGAAATCTGCTGTCCTTATCTGGTCTGGCCTACATGTGACTCTAGAGCCACAGCAATGTGGCTAGCTCTCAACTGTCCTCTGAAATAACCTAGTAAACCACTCAGCCCAAAGGATACTAGAGATAGGCAATAAATGCTGGCCAACCAATGATGCCCGTGCCCCAAGAGTGAATAAAAAAACATAGTTCTGTGAAATTTCTTTGCCCAATTCTATTATGAAGCCCTCATGGCAACACTGGCGTGAAATGTCATTAACGGGCAAGGGAATATGTCAATTATAGTACACTATCATTTTTTTGATTTATTATTGTCACATGTATTAGTATACAATGAAAAGTATTGTTTCTTGCACGCTATACACAAAAAGCATACCATTCACAGAGAAGGAAAGGAGAGGGTGCAGAATGTAGTTTTGGTCGCCGCACTTAAGCAAGGATATTTTGGCCTTGGAGGGAGTGCAGAGGAGGTTTACTAGGCTGATACCGGAGTTGAGGGGGCTGAGCTATGAGGAGAGGCTGAATAAACTAGGCTTGTACTCGTTAGAGTTTAGAAGAATGAGGGGAGATCTCCTTGAGACGTATAAGATGATGAATGGGATGGATAGGATAGAGGTGGAGAGACTCTTCCCGCTCAGAAAGGACAGTAGGACTAGAGGGCACAGCCTCAAGATAAAGGGGGGGCGGTTTAGAACGGAGTTGAGGAGGAACTTCTTCACTCAAAGGGTGGTGAATCTCTGGAATTCTCTGCCCGTTGAAGTGGTGGAGGCTGCCTCGCTAAATATATTTAAGATGCAGGTTGATGGGTTTTTGATAAGCGAGGGGATTAAGGGTTATGGGGAGAGGGCGGGAATATGGAACTGAGCCACGACAGATCAGCCATGATCTTATTGAATGGCGGGGCAGGCTCGAAGGGCTAGATGGCCTACTCCTGCTCCTATTTCTTATGTTCTTACGTTCTTATGTACCGTTACAGTCATTGGGTGTAGAGAAAGATCAACTTAATGCAAGGTAGGCCCATTTCAAAGTGTCATGGCAGCAGGGAAGAAGCTGTTCTTGAGTTGGTTGGCACGTGATCTTAGAGATTATAATCTTTTTTCCTGATGGAAGAAGGTGGAAGGGAATATGTCAGGGGTGTGTGGATCCTTGATTATGCTGCTGCTTTTCCAGGGCACCAGGAAGAGTAAATAGAGTCAATGGAAGGGAGGCTGAGTGATCGCCTGGGCTTTGTGCATGACCCTTTGTAGGTTATTACAGTCTTGGACAGAGCAGGTGCCATATCAAGCTGTGATCCAACCAGAAAGGATGCTTTCTATGGTGCACCTGTAAAAGTTGTTGAGAGTTGCAGCAGACATGCCAAATTTCCTTGGTCTTCTGAGAGAGTTGAAGCATTGGTGGGTTTTCTTAACTGTAGCGTCCACATGGAGGAATCAAAGCAGGTTGTTGGTGACCTGTCTTTAGGCCCAAAGAAGAATTGTGCTGACATATTTAAGCCAGCAGCGACACAATAGGCATATTTCACCAGCACTGGATTAGATGGCAAACTATTCAACACAGCTGAACATTGAAATATTTCAGTTTCCAATGAAGGTGAATGACTAATGATCCACCATAATCAGCTGATGAATGAATCTAGATGAAAATTGTCCATTATACTAATTCACATTGAAGGTCAAAATAACTTTGTGACCAAGATCAGTCTGCAGACTTAGAAAAATCATTCTTTTTATTTTGTGTTTCAAGGTTAAACTTTGGTTGAAGTTGCAACAACAGTAGGAGCCAAGAGAACACAGGAAACCTCAGGAGTTGCACATCGATTAATCCAACAGGGAACTCAGGGGAGAATGGTTAGATGTAGAACTAGCTATTGCAAGGCGTGTATGAGGCAAATAATATAAGTGTATTTCCATGTTTGGAAGCAACTCGTTTGTGCAAAAAACTTGCAGTCAGCAAAAAGAGTCTTTCAGTACCTGCCACATCAATCCTCATAGACCTGCGCAAATTTAAACAACTATAGAAGGCACCAAGCACTTGTAGCAGCAGCTGAAATAGAGATCATCCAGCTAGCAACCTGTAATTGTTGAACATTTGAGTGCCATCGTGGCACAGTGGTTAGCACTGCTGCCTCACAATACCAGGGACCCGGGCTCAATTCCAACCTTGGGTCACAGTCTGTGTGGAGTTTGTACATTCTCCCCATGTCTGCGTGGGCTTCCTCCGGGTTCTCCAATTTCCTCCCACATTCCAAAGATGTGCAGGTTAGGCGGATTGGCCGTGATATGTTGTCCCTTGGTGTCCCAAGGTGGGTAGATTAGCTAAATGTGTGGGGTTACAGAAATAGGATGCGGGGGTGGGATGCTCTTACAGAGGGTTGGCACAGACTTGATGGGCTGTTTGGTCTCTATCTGCATGATAGGGATTCTATGATCCTTCTCTGATCATTTTAAATAGCATTGGAGGGGGATGCTTCCTGCAGTTGACGTGTTCTCAGCTTTGTGAGGTCATGAGGGGGCCACAGCTGAAGAATTGAGCTCCAATGTGACACTGTAGCATTGCTCACTGATAGGCGCCATGATCTGTCTGTTTTGCATACTTCCAGCAACCATTCACTGCGGGCCAATGTGGCGTGACTCACCCCTAAAATTACGCTCATCGTACCAGAAAAATGGGGCACTAACAATTCCAATTTCACACTCACAAAATCAATCTTTGCATTCAAGAAAAGAAAATAGATACCTACTGGGAAAATCAGGACACTATACGGCATGAAGTAAGGGTGAGGAATTGAAATAATAAGGTCGAGCTGATCAGTCTAACAAGATAGTGGTGAGGACTCAGTGGGCCTATTTATATTGTTACATTTGTGAGAACAGGTGATACCATCACTGAAGAGCAACACACCCAATAATTTTATTCATATTGACTGGATTGCTTGGCACGATCCGTTGATTTATGCATTATGAAAAAAAAATTACCTCTGGACAGGAATAAGCCAGATCTGCAACTTGAAAAGACTAGCAATTAAGTGCTTCGCAACAGTTTGCATTCAGGGATATACTCTATTCTGATTTCTAGTGTGGCAGCATCAAATTGAATTGGCACAATCCCAATTCTATTATGAAGCCCTCATGGCAACATTGGAAAACGCTATCAGTCAATGGACACTGGCTGCAGCTCATAGATACCCTGGAAGCATTTGGAAGTCAAAGAAGTTAATGATCATGGCACTTTGTGTTCAGAAGCCAGACAATCAGCCTTTCTGTTCTTAATAAATTGCCTCCAATAGGGAGGCATCGAAGACGGTAGCTCTGCATCATTTGTAAATTAACCCAACTTCATGTTGTGCTGCAGAGAAGTTGGATTTAAATTAATGAACGGTAATTAGGGGCGATCTTCGTCGGATAAGGCGTGCAGCCTGAACATATAATTATAGAAGGGGGATTAACCCTCCGCGCACTTTTAATCAGCGCTATTGCAGTTTGAAGATTTGACCTGACGTAGAGACTTTATCACAAGCAATTCTCAGGTAATTTCAGTTCAGATAATTGAAATGACAATAAGTTGTCTGCTACACAGTGTGAGAGATGGTGAACATCTTAGCACATTATTTAAGTAACGTGGCCTCACTATTCACTGCACAATGCAGCATCCATTTGACAAATTACAGAAAGAATCCCATTCCTAGATTACCAGATAAATGCACCCTTTTAATGTCAAGGCAGCAATGATTTGAGTTGAAAAGTTAGTGACAGTTGCAGACGGTTGCAGATCTAAGCTGAAATAGCAAAATCATCGAATCTCTTACAGCGCAGAAGGAGGCCATTATGCCCTTCGAGTCTCCGACAGTGCATCTTAACCAGGCCCACCACTAATGCGCCCCCCCCGCCACCACAGACCTTTACCCTTCCCCTCCCCCCCACAACTCCCCGCTCCCCCTACCCCACCCCTACCCCCGCTGGCCACAAATGTCAGCCTGTGAAGGGTAAATCCACCTCGGATGGAACAGTGATTGAATGCTGAACTGCTGGCACCAATCTGAACCTCACCAGCGATCCAGTCAACTCATCACCAAGGCGTCCAAATTGCTTTGGCAGCACTCACTTTTGCATGCATGCTGCAGTCCAGAGCTACAAACAGCAGTAGTAGAAATTCCAATTTTCTTTTCATCCCACAGCTGGCCAGGATTTCATCCTACTCTTACCACGTGCTTTTGGCATTAGTTTGGAAGGATTTACAGGTTGATAATCAACCTGTCTGGCCACGTTATGGACGCACCTTCCTTGGCCATCAAGTCATGGAGTAGGACCTGAACCTGATGCTTCTGGCTTAGAGACAGGGATGCTACCCAGTGTGCCACAAGCCATCCGCAACAGTATCAACATCTGCTGAGAAATAAGAGAGTGGTATCAAGGCAAGTAGGGGAAGAAACTGAGAATTCCTTAAAGCAGATGTTTAACTGGTGGGGCTAGGGTGAGTTCATGATGGAATGAATATGCCTCGGCTTGGGATGGAGGAGTGACTGGATGGGCCGAATGGTCACCTTGCTGTCTGAATTCTTTGAGTGTTTGTCATGAGCGCCATGACTTTCAGCTATCTGTCTGGCTCTATGATCTTGTGTGGAGTTACATAGAATTATATGGGTTACATCAGATTACACAGAAGTGACAGCATAGAAACACCTTCATCTGGTTAGAATTTAAGTTCCACACAAGTTTCCTCCCATATCACCTTGTCAGCATAAGTTCTCTTCCTTCTTCTCTCACTTCTCTAATTTCTCCTTAAATATATTGATGCTCTTTGCTTCAATTACTCAAATTAAAGTGTGGAGTAGAGGTGCCATTAATGGGCTATCAGTAAGAAAATAACATTGCTTAGGGATATCCTTTTTGCTTTACCAAATATCTGTTAAAACAATTAAATAATACTGGAATGATGCAGGAAGCTTTATTTGGTGTGGAAACACCATTAGCTGGCAAAAATTATTGTGTGCCTCTATTTGCCATGAAGGCATTAGGAGTCTACCACATTAAGAAGAACTTCCCTCCCATTGCAGTGGGTTTAATGGTGGATATGTGGGTGGGAAATGAGTGTGTGTGTGTTACGATGTGGCAGGAGCTGAAAACTGTTTCCTGCCAATAGTCATGGCAGCCATGGTGGGCCACCCTTCCCACCAGAGGCTGGTGTGAAAAGACTTCCTGCCCTGTTAATGGGACACAGACAAATGTCTTGGGATCACGCCGCACGCATATCCTCCTCCACCCCCCCTACCCCTGCGGGCCTGAACATGCCTGTCCCCAATGGGGCATGGAGATGTCAGACCTCCTGTAGAAGGCCTGGCACAGCCTGCTGAGTTCTGAATGCAGGAAACGACCATAAACCCTGGAACATGCAGCAGTGGGGGGATGGAGCATATACCAAGTGTATCCTTGAGCTTCCTAGTGTTCCAGGAGGTCCATCTTCAACATTCTGAGTCTTCTTCCAGGTTAATCTTTCTATTTTATGGTTGCTCAGTTGATGTCCGGGCACCTTTTAAATAAGGTGCCCGGAAATAATGGTGAGACATGAGCTATTCAGCCTATCTCACCATGCGATACACCAGGAAACTCTGACTGCATAATTAATGAGGTCAGCATCACATGATACAGCATGGATTCCCACAGGTCTCCATGGTGGAAAACACCCCTCATTCCTGAGCTCACCAAGGGATTTAGTCCTGCAATGGAAGATTCTGCTTCTAGTGTGGTGCTATGTTGATGTTTCTCTAAATCTCAGTTACGACTGCAACACTACATTCTGCCCCTCCTTTCTTTCTCTATGCTTTGTATAGTCCACAAGGGGCGGCATGGTAACACAATGGCTGGCATTGCTACTTCACAGTTCCAGGGACCTGGGTTCGATTCCTGGCTTGGGTCACTGTCTATGTGGAGTTGGCACATTCTCCTCGTGTCTGCGTGGGTTTCCTCCGGGTGCTCCGGTTTCCTCCCACAGTCTAAAGATGTGCGGGTTAGGTCAATTGGCCATGCTATAAATGCCACTTCAGTGTCCTGAGATGCTTAAATTAAAGGGATTAGCGGGTAAATGTGTAGGGATATTGGGAGTAGGGCCAGGGTTGGATTGTGGTCGATGCAGACTCGATGGGCCAGATGGCCTCTTTCTGCACTGTGGGGTTTCGATGATTCCATGAAGAAGCAATACTTTACACTGTATATTAATATATGTGACCAGGCATTGGCCAAGTAGTGTTATCGTTAGATTATTAATCCAGAAACTCAGCAAATGCTCTTGGGCCCTGCGTTTGGATCCCACCACAGCAGGTGGTGGAATTTGAATTCAATAAAAAAGAACCAGAATTAAGAACCTACTGATGACCAAGAAACCATTGTTGATTGTTGGAAAAACCTATCTGGTTCACTGATGTCCTTTAAGGAAGGAAATCTACCGCCCTTACCTGGTCTGGCCTACATGTGACTCCAGAGCCACAGCAATGTGGTTGACTCTTAACTGCTCTTGGGCAACTAGAGATGGGCATTCAATGCTGGCCTGCCAAGGATGCCCATGGCCCATGAATGAATAATAAAAAATAAATCAAATCAAAAATCCATGCAGGCACAGGGAGAACACATAACCTCCACATAGACAGTCACCCAAGGCCTGAATTGAACTCAGGTACCTGGTGTTGTGAGGCAGTAGTGCTAACCGTTGTGCCTCCGTGCCGTTCTGTGTTCAGGTTCATCCATTCCTCCCATCCACTGACTCTGTTTACACTTACTGCTGCTTCATAATTAAGGACCCCAAGCACCCCAGACATTCTCCCTTCCACCTTATTCCTTCGGGAAAAAGATACAAAAGTTTGAAGTCACATACCAACCGACTCAAGAACAGCTTCTTCCCTGCTGCTGTCAGACTTTTGAATGGACTTACCTTGCATTAAGTTCGTCTTTCTCTACACCTTAGCTATGGCTGTAACACTACATTCTGCACTCTCTCATTTCCTTCTCTATGAATGGTATGCTTTGTCTGTTTAGTGCGCAAGAAACAATACTTTTCACTGTATGTTAATACATGTGACAATAATAAATCAAATCAAATTAAAGGTTTGCTTAAAGCTTTTTCTTAATTTCCTCAATTCTACCTGCTATGGATTGGTAAGTATCCGGGATCAGATTACAGATGAGAAAATCATGGGCTGGTTTAATTTTTTCTGGCTATCCTCTGCACGTGAAGTTTTTTCAAATTGTATTTTCAGGGTTATTTCATATTGCTGTTTCACTAGCTTTTCTTTTGGAACCTATTCAAAAAGATTTCAGGGGTGTAATGAACCTAAGTATATTCAACCTTCCTGACCATGTAGTCATTGCTTTTCTGCATCATTAGAGAGGACCGTGCAAACATTAGATCCGAGGGCATTTTCTACTCCACACAACTTCAAAGATGTTTGCGACTCATGAGAGATTTATTTAAGACACAGATAGTTAGAGATAACCTTCTGCAACAAATTGCTTTAATCACTTCTCATTGTGCATGACCTGCAGTGAGTGATGCTGTAATGGTTTGAGAGGAGAGAGCTTCTATAGCTCAGTCAAAAAATGTGTTGAGGACCAGGAGAACACAGGGTAATAAAGGTCACAATGGGCCATTAGGTTGTGTGTGCTATTCTAATCTCTCACTTTAAGTTGCAGCTGGCAAGTATGGGCAGTGGAAACAAGAGGCCATTCATTAATTTTTACAGATGCATCATGGAAAGCATCCTTTCCAGATGTCTCACAGCTTGGTATGCCTCCTACTCTGACCAAGGTCGCAAGAAACTACAAAGAGTTGTGAACGTAGACCAGTCCATCATGCAAACCAATCTCCCATTCATTGACTCTGTCTACATTTCCCACTACTTTGGGAAAGCAGCCAACATAATTAAGGGTCCCACACACCCTGAACACACTTTCCTTCACCTTCCTCCATTGGAAAATGGTACAAAATTTTAAGATCATGTACCAACCAACTCAAGAACAGCTTCTTCCCTGCTGCCATCAGACTTTTGAATGGACCTAACTCGCATTAAGTTGATCTTTCTCTACAACATAGCTATAACTGTAATACTACTTTCTGCACATTCTCCTTTCCTTCTCCACCTTGTGCTCTATGAACAGTATACTTTATCTATATAGCGTGCAAGAAACAATACTTTTCACTATATGCGACAATAATAAATGTGACAATAATAAATCAAATCAAATCAAATCTTGAACTTGCTGTGGCATTCAATTTTCTTAAATCCATTTACCCGCCTTTGCTTCACATTCCTTCATATCCTTATCCAGCAAAAACAATGGACGGAGCCTCTGGAGAAAGGGCATTAAGAGTTGAGAGAACAGTCAATTGTGCCATTTCCATAGGCCGGAAAGGAGGTTAAAAACTCTTCTATCAGAGGATAGTGAGTCTTTGGAACTGTCTTTCTGAAAAGGTGGTAGAAGCAGAGTTTTTGAATATTTCTAAGGCAGAAGGGAGTAGATTCTTGGTAAGGCGATGGGATTTTGGGGCTTGGCAAATGCAGATTTGGGGCTCCTATCAGATCAGCCATAGAATCATAGAACCCTACAATGCAGAAAGAGGCCCTTCAGCCCATCGAGTCTGCACCGAACACAATCCTATTCAGGCCCTACCTCCGTATCCTTACATATTATACCCACTAATCCCTCTAACTTATGCATCCCTGGACACTAAGGGGCAATTTCTTAGCATGGCCAATCAATCTAATCCGCACATCTTGGAGTGTGGGAGGAAACCGGAGCACCCGGAGGAAACCCATGCAGACACGAGGAGAACATGCAAACTCCACACAGACAGTGACCCAAGCCAGGAATCAACCCCAGGACCCTGGAGCTGTGAAGCAGCAGTGCTAACCACTGTGCTACTGTACCACCCACGGCTAATAAGGTCATAAATTAGTAAGATCATAATAATGATCTTATTAAATGGTGGAGAAGGCCCGAGGGGCTGAATAACCTATTCCTGTTCCTTATTCATAAGGTTGAATGTATGGTTGTAATCTTGCCACTGCACGGGGAGATCAGGGTGCATGTGCAACAGTACCCTCCAGCAGCCAGCAGTCAGCTTCCCAGTATAAATAGATTCTGTCTAGTTCCCCCCACTGGCAAGAATCACCCTTTGCCTTATTTACTTTTCTGTCATAAGGTTTGATTCTTTTCTCTCACCTGAGAAGGGGGTCTGAAACCCTCCAGCTTGCACACTCATTCAGCATTTTATTATGGTAAGGTCAGCCCTTTGTTGCGTGTTCATAAAACCAACATCACTATCAAGTCATGTGAATGGTCCTTAAAGCAATCATTCAACCAGTGAAATATATAACATCCCTCCCCCTTTACTTCTGTGGTCATGAAAACAAATTACTCCAATGTTATTAGTAGGATCAATAATACTGTAGACACAGTATCATGCACCATTAATTCTGCATCGTTCTTATGTAGTATAACAACAAAAGCATAATCATCAGGCACCTCCGATTCTATTAAGTTTTCAGTAGTAGTATTAACAATATTAGACTAAAGAATTTGTACCTCTGGACATGACTCGGAGAACTCGTTACGGAATGGCAAAAATGTCAGCATGGCATTACCAAACTAGTTTATCTTCAGGTTCAACCATGTGAGAAATTGAACCTGTTTCTGTTAAAACTATGGCTGATACCCATTTCTTACCCATGGCATTATTATGCACTAACACTCGATCTCCTTATTGAAATGAGTGTCGTTTTGTCCTCATCTAGCAACTTGAGATTATTGTTGATGCACAACTAACTCTGAAATTTCTGGAGATAATAACAAATCAAGTGCAGCTCTCAAACGCCTCTCTATAAGAGTAGTAATGTTCTCTCTATAAAGAGTAGTAAAGAGGTGAACTTTGGGTAGTCACATAAGCAGTATTTCTATAAGATGCTGAAAATCTATTCACATGATGTGATAATGAATCTTGCTCAACCTCCATCCTAATAGATTAACAACTTCAGAATCACACAGAATCTCTATGATTCACTCAGTATGATTAAGACATTCAGTTAGAGCTCTTATGGACATTCTCTTCTTCACAGTTGCAATTCTTTTCTTCCATGCTGCAAATTGTCGTGGTAGAATTTAACTTGTTCTTTCTTCGTGAAATACCCAGATTCTTCTTCTGAATATTCTTCTCAGGGAAAGCTGGCCTAGGCCAAAAAGCTTTTGCAATGTGACCCATTTTGCTACAATTCGTGCACTGACCACCCTTGTTTCAGCATTCACTCATAAAGTCGCCCATTTTGGCACAACTCTGACATGTTTGTTGCTATTTTGACTTCTTATGGGCCATTTCCAACTTGTGGATCTTCATTCTTGCACCAAATTATGAGGCTTGTTTAGTTTCCAGTTCCATCAACACAGTGATTTTTACAGCTGTCTTTAATGTGAAAGCATGTTTACTAAGCAATCTTCTTTGGATAGCCTCATTTCAGAATCCAAAAACCAGATGATCATGAAGCGTACCTTCCAATAGCTCATCAAACTCACAATGTTGTGCCAGTCTTTCTAACGTTGCCACAAGTTGAGCAATGTTTTCACCTACCACTTGATTTCTTCGGTGGAACCTGAAACGTTCCATAGTGACCAATGGTTTTGGAGAGCAATGCTCCTGAAAGATCTTTGTCAATTCATTGTAAGTTTTGGTTCCTGGCTTTGTTGGATGAATCACATTCCGGGGCAAATTGAAGGTTTTGCTTTCTATTTAACGGAGAAAAGTTAGGCACTAGCAACTAGTTTTCAAATTTATTTTAGTGGCATTGAAGTACAAAGGTCTGAAAACATTCTACATTGGAATACCATGATTCATTTCCATCATTGAAAGAATCCACTTTGCCTAATTGACGTGTTGTTTC
The DNA here is from genome assembly GCF_965287045.1 of Carcharhinus amblyrhynchos. Classification (NCBI taxonomy): domain Eukaryota; kingdom Metazoa; phylum Chordata; class Chondrichthyes; order Carcharhiniformes; family Carcharhinidae; genus Carcharhinus; species Carcharhinus amblyrhynchos. Next base: position 17,976,049 of record NC_137324.1, read on the forward strand.
TTTTGTAGGTGCGAGTGACTCGAGATCCTTAATATATTTATATTTTTTACTCAATTCCCAGTGCTCTCATTTTTACCCTGGTGACCATTGATCTGATTCTTTTTACAAATGACCTCAGCCATGCAGCAGAACATTCCCTCATTTTAAGTATGCCAGATACAACCTGGAATCTCACCCTTCTTTCATCAGTACACTGAGGGAAAATTTAGCATGGCCAATCTACCTAACCAGCAGATCTTTTGGGCTGTGGGAGGGAACCAGAGCACCCGGAGGAAACTCACACAGCCATGGGGAGAACGTGCAAACTCCACACAGGCAGTGACTCAAGCCAGGAATTGAGCCCGGGTTCCTGGCACTGTGAGGCAGCAGTGCTAACCATTTGCCACCATGCTGCCTTCTTCACACAAAGGGTTGCGAATCTGTGGAATTCCCTGCCCAGTGAAGCAGTTGAGGCTGCCTCATTGAATGTTTTTAAGGCAAGAATAGATACGTTTTTGAACAGGGTTATGGTGAGCGGGTGGGTAAGTGGAGCTGAGTCCACAAAAAGATCAGCCAAGATCTTCTTGAATGGTAGAATAGGCTCGAGGGGCCAGATGGCCTACTCCTGCTCCTAGTTCTTATGTTCTTAGGCCCTACAAAAACTGCACAGCAAGCCACCCAGGACTCAAACCCAGAGTCATCCATTGCTCCACTGGCCCAATATTTAACCCTGTTCTTGATTTTCCCCAGTCTTCCAGTATTCGAAGGTTGAGTTTTAACTTAGTATCTTTTCTCAATATTCTTGGTGAAATGAAATCCCAACTCATTACCAATTTTCTTTTCTTAATGTCTGAACTATGTTGAGGGCTGTCAGTTTTAAACATAAAGAAGAGATGTGGTTTGCACACTTAGATTCATTATAGGAGCTGTTGCCTGTAGATAATAGAAAATGAAATCTGGAGCCTACAAAGCACCCCAGTAACATTGTCATCAAATCATGTGACCAGCTCTTAAAGCAATCATGCAACACTTAGTTATATAACACACTTGCATATTCAAAAAACCCAGCTGTAATTTCCTTTCTCACATTATCACTCGGATGAAATTCATTCTTAATTACATCCAATATCCTGATCTGAACTATTGCTGGGAAGAGACAAATAGAAGAGACAAGTTCAATGATTTTTGAGTCTAACAGTCTGTACACAACTTGTTATTCAATTTTCTAATGATCTGAATGAAGGAATAGCATCTTCAATGAAAATAATAAAGTTGAAAACATAAAGGTAATTTTATTAAGATGGAGAATGATTGAGAGAGTTCAATCTTGGAGATACTGCCTGCGAAACTCTTGGACTTGTGATGACTCTTTAGAACCGAGATTAGAAGGAGTCTCTTCAGCCATAGGGTGATAAATCTGTGGAATTCATTACCACAGAAAGATGTGGAGGCCAGGTCATTAAGTATATTTAAGACAGAAGTAGATAGGTTCTTGATTGGTAAGGGGATCAGAAGTTATGGGGAAAAGGCAGGAGAATCAGTTCTATCATTTACTCTCTGAATGGACCATAAGATATTGGAGCATTCCCAATATATAAACATTTAAATAATATTCTTCCTTTCTGTTTTTCATATCGAAGTGTATAACTTCATACTTAGTCACATTGTGCCATATCTGCCATGTGTTTGCCCACTCGCTCAACTTGTCTAACTTGAAACCTCTTCGCATCCTCCTCACAACTCACAATTCCACCCAGTTTCATGTCAGCAGCAAACTTGGAAATGTTATATTTGGTTTCTTCATCCAGGTCATTTATTGACTGGATATAAATGTAGGACAGAAACGATGAGACATTTCTTCACCCAAAGAGTGGTGAGCTGTGGAAATCATTACCGCAAGAAATAACTGATCCTTAGCATTGAAGGTATTCAAGAGGTGGCTCGATATAGCACTTGGGGTGAATGGGATCAAAGGTTATGGGGAGAAAGCAGGATTAGGCTATTGAGTTGGACGATCAGCCATGATTGTGATGAATGGTGGAGCAGGCTCGAAGGGCTAAATGGCCTCCACCTGCTCCTATCATTTATGTTTCAATGTGACCAACTGGGTCCCAAGCAATGATCCCTGTGGCACCTCATTAGTCACTGTCTATCACTCAGAGAATGACCCAATTTATCCCACTCTCTGTTTCTTGTCTGTCAACCAATTCTTCATCCATGCCAAATCACTATTCCCATCCGACATGCTTTAATTTTGCCCACAAACCTGTTATGAGCCTCTGGAGATCCAAATGCACTACATCCAATCTATTCTACTGGTTATATACCTAAAAAAACTCCAGTGGCTATGTTAAGTATGATTTACCTTTCATAAGCCTCTACTGGCTTTGTCCAATCCCATTAATGGTTTCCAACTGTTCTGTTATAATAGACTAGCATCTTCGCCACTGCTGATATCAGGCTAACTGCTCTGTAATTCTCCCATTACCCGCTCCCGTTCTATGCACTGGAATTACAATTCATCACGCACAACATGCTTTGAGACTTTTCTGAAATTTAAAGTGTGATAAGAAGAAGCCTTTTTCATGCAGATATTTTCCAACTTTAAAGAAACAAAGGGGGAAAGGAGTTGCTCATTTGACCTTTATTTTAATGAAATATATCCAAGCTGTTAATGATCTGAAGTGTACTTAAAGCATTTTAGAATTGGCTTAGAAATTTAAATTGGACTTTTAATCAAGCTACATCACTGAGCAGTTAATGAATGATAACAGATGCTGCACAAAGCTGATTCTTTGTTGTAGGCCGTCCCTCGGGATTGAGGATGGCCGGCTTCCATTTATTCTAAGATGGATGATAACAGCAATGCCCGATCTGCAGACTCCCCCACACATAAGAAGGTGGTGTTTGAAGGTTCGGGTAGATGAGCTATCGCTCCAAACCTCGGCTTTGCCTCTGCAAGTTCCCAGTGGTGTCTCGATGTGTTTGGTAATCTCCCACGTCTGCCTTCTCCACTTTGGTCCGTCACTAGCCAGGTCTCCCGTGAGTCAGTTTGGATGTTTGCCCTCTTCAGGGTCCCTTCGAGGGCATCCCTGAAGAATTTCCACCATCTTCCCGGGCAATCTCCTGCTGAGACTGAATTCCAAGTTGAGGAATTGCTTTGGGTGTCTGGCATCAGGCGGATGGATAGCATATTCCACCCAATGGAATTGGGAAAGGATGCTGTCTTTCATGTCTCTGGATTTGGAGGATTTGGTGAAGCACCACTGGGGGGATTTCTGCAGTCCATTGAGGTACCTCCTGTAGGTTTCCTAAGTCTTGGAGAAGAATTAAGGAGAGTTGGGATCACTGCCACCCAGTCAAACTCAGTCTTGGGTTTGAGCTCCTCCTCCTCAAATACTCTTTTTGCCAAAAATTGCATTGGCACATTAGAAGCGATGATTAATTTTGTTGTCTATGGTTTTAGAAATGGGGTTAACAGACCTTCCAATTAAGTCCTAACTTGATATCAATTATTCGATCAAAGTCACTGATATATAAAGGAGCCAAAGGTGGCCCTGGGTTGTTGGTGGAGAATTGTGTGTGGAGTTGGATCAAGGAAATAAAGGTATTTAATGAAGAAGCAGAACATGTGTCTCCTTTACTGGACAGCAACCTAGAGGCTCAAATTATAACTGCCTCTATTGAGAGGAGGTTTCCCGGATACAGAAAGTAGTCCAGCTTTTCCAGGATCTCACCGCCAATCTCCGTTGTTTGTGCTGGTTGAAAGAGCTTTGTATTTTTCCAGATTTTAGTGAAAGGCCTGTTTTCTCAAATGCTTCACAGCAGAAGTGGACAGCGTCCTGGAGATCAATACCTGAGTGAGCACATGCACAAGCATCATTGATGCATTGAAACTCTTATGACTGAGACTGCAGTGATTTTGTATTGAAGGTTGAACAATTTCCCATCTGTTCTGTAGATTATCTCCATGCTTGTGGGTAATTTGCTGGATATGAGGTGATCTCCCTGATAAATGAAATAATGATAATGATTCTGCACAAGATACTGTGCAGAGAACATTGATTCATTATTTAGCAAATTGGAGATGGGAACAAAGATTCTTTGACTGGGTGGGGAGGCTGGAGATGAGAGCCATGAGATGAAAGCTCTAGGAAAATGCCCAGTCAGAGTTGACAGCTCTGAATTTATCCAATAGTTCTATGCACATGCAAATGCAATGCAGCAATTCACCAAAGATCCTTAGACAGCACCTCCCAAATCCACAACCACTTCCATCTAGAAGAGCAGCAGATACATGGGAACACCACCACCTGCAAGTTCCCCTCCAAGCCACTCACCATCCTGAATTGGACATATATCACTGTTCCTTCACAGTTGCTGGGTCAAAATCCTAGAATTCCCTCCCTAATGGCATTGTGGGCCAACCCACAGCACGTGGACTGCAGCAATTCAAGGCAACAGCTCACCACCACCTTCTCAAGGGCAACTAGGGATGGTCAATAAGTGCTGGCCAGCCAGCGACGCCCAGGTCCCGCAAGTTAACAATGATGAAAAAAAATCCAATATGGCAGCTGACACACTTCCGGGTCCCAGTACCTGGAACATGTGACATGTTTGATTGTCTGCTTCATGCCTGGAAAATGGACCACAACCGTTTAACTTCTTGGGCAATTTGCTTCAAAGTGACAAGAAGCCAGAATCCGATGTGCCACTTCCAGGTCAATTAATGAGTTTCATGTAAAGCTTTTCTGCATTTCCACCTCCATTTGTTGGTTTGGTGCCAGTTAAACCTGTGTACTGAGCAACTCTTGGATCCCAGCCTTGGAGCCTGGCATTTGAATCTTCCTTGTGTTCCAAAGCAAACAGCTGCCTGTTGCTGAACCGTTCCGCTATGTGTTCAGCCATTATATACTCTGCTTGATAAATTGTATTGCCCTGGGGCTTGGGGCTTGTTGCCTCGCATTTCTAAGGAAGCTATGAGGAGGGATAATATAAACCAACTGCTCCGATTTACAGGGAGGCGCAAGGTCAGAGAGAGTTGAGTGTTTACATGCAAAAGCCCTTGAAGTTGGCTGGACAGGTGTCTAATTCTGTCAAAGAAAAAGCATATGGGATATTTGGATTTCTAAATAAGCTAAAATATACAAAGCTAAACTTTTAGAAATTACCGATTTGGAGACTTCACTTGGAACATTGTGCACAATTCTCAGCATCACACTTGAGGAAAGCATTGGAGAAGTTGCAGAGAATGTTATCTGAATGTTGTGAGGTGAATTTTTAAAAAAAAATCATTTGTGGGACATTGGCATTGTTGGCTGGCCAGCATTTATTGCCCATCCCTAGTTGAGAAGGTGGTGGTGAGCCGCCTTCTTGATTCGTGCAGTCCACGTGCTGTGGGTTGGCCCACAATGTCATTAGGGGAGAAATTCCAGGATTTTGACCCAGTGACAGCAAAGGAACGGCGATATATTTCCATGTCAGGATGGTGAGTGGCGTGGAGGGAAACTTGTAGGTGGTGATGTTCCCATGTATCTGCTGCCTTGTCCTTCAGGTGGTATGGTGGCACAGTGGTTAACACTGCTGCCTCACAGCACCATGGACTCAGGCTCGATACCTGGCTTGGGTCACTGTCTATGTGGAGTTTGTATATTCTCCCCGTGTTTGCGTGGGTTTCCTTCAGGTGCTCCGGTTTCCTCCCAGAGAAGTGCTGGCCATGCTAACTTCTCCCACAGTGTACCTGAACAGGTGCCGAAGTGTGGCGACTAGAGGATTTTCACAGTAACTTCATTGCAATGTTAATGTAAGCCTACTTCTGACTAATAAATAAACTTTACTTTTTTCTAGATGGAAGTGGTCATGGGTTTGGAAGGTGCTGAATAAGATCTTTGGTGAATTGCTACTGTGCATCTTGTAAGTAGTACACACTGCTGCTACTGAGTATCGGTGGTGGAGGAAGAGGATATTGCAGATGTGATGCCAATCAAGCGGGCTGCTTTGTCTTGTATAGTGTCAAGATTCTTCAATGTTGTTGGAGCTGCAACCATCTAGGCAATTGGAAAGTATTCCATCACACTCCTGACTTGCGTCTTGTAGATGGTGGACAGGCTCTGGGGAGTCAGGCGGTGAGTTACTTACCTCAGTATTCCTAGCCTCTGACCTGCTCATGTATCTATTGTGTTTAGGTGCAAGTCTAATTGAGTTTCTGGTCAATGGTAACCCCAAGGATGTTGACAGTGGGGGATTCAGTGATGGTTACGCCATTGAATGTTAAGGGATGGTGGTTAGAGTGTTTCTTACTGGTAATGGTCATTGCCTGGCATTTGTGTGGCACGAATGTTACTTGCCACTTGTCAGCCCAAGCCTCGATATTGTCCAGGTCATATTGCATTTGAACGCCTTCAGTATCTGAGGAGTCGCAAATGGTGCTGAACATTGTGCAATCGTTGGCAAACATCCGCATTTCTGACATTATGACAGAGGGAAGGTCATTGATGAAGCAGCTGAAGATTGTTGGGCTCAGGGACACTACCCCGAAGGACTCCTGCAGAGATGTCCTGGCTTACGGACCATGTTCAAATTTATAAAGGCTTTTGATAGGGTGGGGAGATGATGGTGTAGTGGTAATGTCATTGTTTAGTAATCAAAGAACATAAGAACATAAGAAATAGAAGCAGGAGTAGGCCATCTAGCCCCTCGAGCCTGCCCCGCCATTCAATAAGATCATGGCTGATCTGAAGTGGCTCAGTTCCACTTTCCCGCTTTCTCCCCTTAACCCTTAATCCCCTTGCCTACCAAAAACCTATCTACCTGCGTCTTAAATATATTTAGCGAGGTAGCCTCCACCACTTCAACGGGCAGAGAATTCCAGAGATTCACCGCCCTTTGAGTGAAGAAGTTCCTCCTCAACTCTGTTCTAAACTGCGCCTCCCTTATCTTGAGGCTGTGCCCTCTAGTCCTGCTGTCCTTTCTGAGCGGGAAGAACCTCTCCACCTCTACCCTATCCATCCCCTTCATCATCTTATACGTCTCAATAAGATCCCCCCTCATCCTTCTGAACTCCAACGAGTACAAGCCCAGTCTATTCAGCCTCTCTTCATAGCTCAACCCCCTCAACTCCGGTATCGGCCTAGTATCTGCACTCCCTCCAAGGCCAAAATATCCTTGCGCAAGTACGGCGACCAAAACTGCACACAGCACTCCAGCTGCGGCCTCACCAGTGCCCTGTACAGTTGCAGCAAGACCTCCCTACTTTTATATTCAATCCCCCTCGCTATGAAGGCCAGCATCCCATTTGCCTTCCTGATCACCTACTGCACCTGCAGACTGGGTTTTTGCGACTCATGCACAAGGACCCCCAGGTCCCTCTGCACCGTAGCATGCTGCAGCTTTTTGCCCTTTAAGTAGTAGTCCTTCCTATTATTATTCCTGCCAAAGAGGATAACCTCATACTTGCCAACATTGTATTCCATCTGTCAGGTCCTCGCCCACTTGCTCAGCCTATCTAGGTCCCTCTGCAGACTTTCTACACCCTCCGCACAATTTGCTTTTCCACTTATCTTTGTGTCATCAGCAAATTTCGACACCTTACACTCAGCTCCCTCCTCCAGATCATCTATATAAATGGTAAATAGCTGAGGCCCCAGCACCGACCCCTGGGGCACTCCACTAGTCACCAACCGTCAATCCGAATAGCACCCACTGACACCTACTCTCTGCCTCCTACTTGACAACCAAAGGGTACAGGTTGATACTCTCTGGGGGTGTGAGTTTGAATCCCACTGTGACAACTGGTGGAATTTTAATTCAATGAAAACATTGGTGCAGTAGCACAATGGGTGGCACGGTGGCACTGCTGCTTCACAGCGCCAGGGACCCAGGCTCAATTCTGGCCTCGGGTGACTGTCTGTGTGGAGTTTGCACATTCTCCCCGAGACCAGATGCTATGGTTTCCTCCCACAGTCCAAAGTTATGCAGGTTAGGTTGATTGGACATGCTAAATTTCCCTTTTGTGTCAGGGGGATTGGCAGAGTAAACACATGGTGTTACAGGGATAGGGCCTGGGCGAGATTGTTGTCAATGAAAACTCGATGGGCTGAATAGCCTCCTTCTGCACTGTAGGGATTCTATGATCTGGAGTTGAAAGCTCGACTCAGCAATGGTGATCCTGAAACTAATATCGATTATTGTTAAAAACCCATCTGGTTCACCAATGTCCTTTAGGGAAGGAAATCTGCCATCCTGACCTGGTCTGGCTTTATATGTGACTCCTGATCCACAGGAATGCACTTGACTCTGAACTGATTTGATTTGATTTGATCTATTATTGTCACATGTATTGGGATACAGTGAAAAGTATTGGAGGTGATTCTCAATAAAAAAATTCTAAGTGTTGAACTTGTGCAAAAACTGGAGCAAATCCCGATGTTTATTTCAGCAGAAGTTTCAAAATGAATCCCCCACACTCTGCACATTGCACAGTGCGCTAGCGTGAATTACACCAGAAATCAATGGATTTTCCCACTGCAGAGGTCGGCAGCATAGCACTGAGTGGGCCACTGTCAGCGCCGAGATCAGCACTTGCACAGCAACCCCACACTGCCGGCCTCCCCATCACTGGCCAGCTCGATTGCTGGCCAGCCCTGCAGCAGCCCCTGCATCACCAGCCATGCAACTCCCCTAACCCCCACCATGGCTCGATCGCTGACCCCCTGGGTGTGTCCTGCCCAGCTAGTAACTTCCCCCCAACCTCTGGCTCATCTTGATCTTTCCACCACTCCTCCCCCTGCTCACCCCCCCACTCCGCAACCCCTTCCTCCTGCAGCCCGAACCCACCCAGCGGATTTGCATCTTCCACCCCATCATGATGCCAAGCCCCGATCACTGGCCTTCCTCCCTCTGTCACTCAACCCAAATGCAGAGTGACAGTGGGACCCCCTACTCTCACTGATTGCCCCAGAGTCCCCCACCTCCTATTAGGCCCTGCCACTGGCTGGTGCTAGTGGACAGTGCCAAGGTTCCTCCTGGGCGTTGGCACTTTGTCCCTTAGGCAGTGCCAGGGACACAGGCTGGCACTGCTGTGCTCCCTTAGTGCCCTCTGGGGAGCCTCACTTGCTCCCTCTAGCAGGGTCTTGCCACCAGCTCTCCGCAAGTGGGGAGTTATACTAAACCACGCTGCAATGAAACACTCGTGGCAGAGTGGAAGACATTAGCAGGTCTGGAGATCTCAATGGGCATTTGCATGAATTATGCAGATCCATGCCAATTTCTGATATGGAGCTGGCGGCATCAGAAACCCTGTTCCTGGAGATACTGGCAGAGGCAGTGGCACTGAACAGGGAGCTTGCAAAACATCCTCCGCTCGAGTCTCTCAGGCCACTGTGTTACAAAAGCAGTGCAGCGGGCCAGGAGAATCACCCTCATTGTTTCTTACACGCTGTTCAGACAAAACATGCTGTTCATTGGGCACATAGGGGAAAAGGAAAGGTGAGGATGCTGAATACAACATTACAGCCACAACTAGAGTGTGGAGAAAGATCAATTTAATATATGGTGGGTCCACTCAAAACTCTGATGGCATCAGCTGTTCTTGAGTCTTAACTGCAAAGGCTAAGCAAGCCTCCCAGTTCAGGAAGAGCAATTAGAGATGGGAAACAAATATTGGTCTCATGAAAGTGGGAAGAGAGGAGTACCTGAAGCTGTTTTCACTGGTGGGTAAGTCAGTAACAGGAGAAACAGGCTTAATGATCCCATGAGGAGATTTCTTTCCATAGCAACTTGTTAAGATCTGAACAGCGCTGAGTTGAAAGTGGTAACGTTGAAAAGGTAAATATACAGGAAGGGGAGAAAGATACAGGGCTATGGAGACAGAATAGGAGATTGAGATTAATCAATAACTCTTTTAATGATTTGGCACAGTCAGTTTCTCACAGTTTTGTGCTGCTCCACCGCCCTTTGCTGTACCATTGGTGTCCATGCCCTGTGCTCTTCAGTGTATGCACCGAACTCCTCTTCCCCTTTACCTCTCAACCTCCCTTCCCCTCTTTGGAACCACCCTTCAAAACTGCCTGTGACCTAGCTTCAGGTCACAAACATCTCCTACCCCCTTCCCTCCTCTCCTGCAGAGTCCCTTCTTTGCCTCGGTGTTCATTCTTCCCGCACACTCGCCTTTATCACTTGGGATATCGGTAGGTAATGAGGGAGTTGTATAGAACTTTGGTAAGGCCACAGCTGGAGTACAATGTGCCACCCTCGTCGCCACATTACAGGAAGGACGTGAACGCATTGGAGCGGTACAGAGGAGATTCACCGGGATGTTGCCTGGGTTGGAACATTTAAGTTATAAAGAGAGTTTGGAAAGGCTTGGGTTGTTTTCTCTGGTGCACAGAAGATTGAAGGGCGACCTGATTGAGTGTTGAAGATCATGAGGTCATGGACAGGATGGATAGGGAGCAATTAGTTGAAGGATCTGTTATGAGGGAGCACAAGTTAAAACTGAGGGTGGGAGATTTAGGGAGGAATTTGAGGAAAAACCTTTTTACCCCGAGGGTGGTGATGGTCTGAAATGTGCTGTGTGGGAGGGTAGTGCAGGCAGGATGCCTCATATCCTTTACAATGTACCTGGATGAGTACTCAGCGCGCAATAACAAAATCACAGAATCACAGAATGTTCTGGCATAACGTTCAAGGCTATGGGCCAAATGCTAGCAAATGGGATTGGGTGGGCAAGTCAGGGCCTTTCATGCGTCAATGCAGATTCGATGGGCCGAAGGGTCTCTTCCGCACTGTAGTATCCTGTGATTCTGTGAACAGCCGTAGATTTTGTTTTATTTAGGAATGGTGCAATATAAAAGTAAGTTGTTGTTATTGCTGTCATCACCAACAGTGACCAAAATAGAAAGTGTCGCCTTCCCCAGCGTTATCACACCTCCCCTTCACAAGCACGAAAGAAATTCATAAAATAAAAACAAGTTTCCTTTCGCAAAAAGAAATCTCTCCAGTGAAGTCTTGATTGATTGATTCTTGGAATGAAAAAGTTGTCCTTTGAAGAATGTGAATGCTGCCTGTGATCTATATAGAATGGAATAGAGTTGGGAAGAACAAAACCTGGAAGAGTTTGAGAGGGCGAGACAGGGTGAGAGGCTGACCGAAAACCTTTGGCCTCATCCGTGGCTGGAATTCTCCACTGCCGCCGCAGTGAGTGGAATTTTGGGTGAGTGCCAATTCTTCATCCTGGCTGCCAGTGGTGGTGGGAATGGACAAACTCGGAGAATCAGAAAAAGGCATATGGGACACTTGCCTTTATCAATTGGGGGATTAATTACGAAATCAGGGAGAATGTTGGAGTTGTATGGAACTTTGGTGACACCGTAGCTGGAGTACTGTGTGCAGTTCTGGCCGCCACATTATTGAAAGGATGTGATTACACTGGAGGGGGTGCAGAGAAGATTCAGGATGCTGGCTGGGATGAAATATTTAAGTTATGAAGAGAGGTTTGGATAGGCTTGGGTTATTTTCATTGGAGCAGGGAAGACTGAGGGGCCATCTGATCGAGGTGTACAAGATTATGAGAGACATGGACTGAGAGGGAGCAGCTGTTCCCCTTAGAAACATAGAAGATAGGAGTGGGAAGAGGCCATTTTGCCCTTTCTGCTATTGAAATAATCATGGCTGATTGTTCGACTCAATCGTCTAATCCTGCTTTCTCCCCATAACCTTTGATCCCGTTCACCCCAAGTGCTATTGAAACACAGAAGATAGGAGCAGGAGGAAAAGATAGGAGCAGGAGTTGAAGGGTCAGGCACGAGGGGACATGACCTCAAGGTGAGAGGCAGGAGGTTAAGGGAGATGTGAGGAAAATCTTTTTTACCCAGGGGATGCTGAAGGAAAATAATGCATTACCTGGGAGGGTGGTAGAGATGGGTTACCTCATGTCCTTTAAAATGTACCCGGGTGAGCATTTGGCACGTCATAACATTCAGGGATAAGGGCCAAATGATGGCAGATAGGATTAGTGGGAGGACAGGTGTTTCTTGTGTGTTGGCGCTAACTCGATGGGCTGAAAGACCCCTTCTACGCTGTACGATTCTATGAATCCTGCTCTCTCCTTTCTTTGGCTAGACAGGCTGGCACACTGAGGCCCAGGCTTATGATAACGTCAGTTAAGACTGAGGTGAGAAGCTAATTCTTCACTCAGCTGCTTGTGAACTTTTGGAATACTCAACGTCAGAGGATTCAATCAATGGGTGACATTGAAATTAATGAATCAAATGATTTTGGGATTTGGTGGTTTGGGAGCCTGGTATTGTGAGAGTGCTGAAGGAGTGAGTCGGAGGCCTCCTGAAAAGGTTGGAGATAATTGGGTTGAGATTAAAGCAGTCATAGAGGTTTACAGCATGGAAATAGGCCCTTTGTCCAACTTGTCCACACCACCGTTTTTTGTTTAATGACTAAGCTAGTCCTAATTGCCCGCATTTGACCCATATCCCGCTACACTCATTTTACCCATGTAACTATCTGAATGCTTTTTAAAAGACAAAATTGTACCTGCCTCTACCACTACCTCCAACATTTTATTCCAGACACTCACCACCCTCTGTGTGAAAAAATTGCCTCTCTGGATCCTTTTGAATCTCTCTCCTCTCACCTTAAATCTATGCCCTCTAGTTTTAGATTCCCCTACCTTTGGGAAATGATATTGAAAACCTAGCTGATCTGTGCTGCTCATTATTTTACAGACCTCTGAAAGATCACCCCTAAGCCTCCTACGCTCCAGAGAAAAGAAGTCTCAGTCTATCCAACCTCTCCTTATAACTCAAAACATCAAGTCCAGGTAGCATCCTCGTAAATCTTTTCTGGAATCTTTCTCGCTTAATAACTAAAAGAATGTTAAGCCTAGTAAGGGAATCAGTATTGGTGCAAGAGATGGTCAGAGGCCTGGATGGGACCTGGCAATGGGGCAAAGAAAAATTAGATTGAAAAAGGGGATCAAGTTGGAGAAAAAGTTCATGGTCTGAAGTTGTTGATGTCAGTGGAATGTCCAGCAGGTTGTAATGTGTCTCATCATAAAGCTTTCTTCATTTCTTTTTCAAGGTATTAGTCAACAACCAAGTGATACCCGCCAAGTGTGGAGTTTGCATGTTCTCCCCATGTCTATGTGTGCTCCCTGCAGGTGCTCCGTTTTCCTCCAAAGATGTGCAGGTTAGGGTCCATTGGCCATGCTAAATGCCCCTTAGTTTCCCGGGATGCATAGGTTAGAGGGATTAGCAGCACAAATTTGTGGGATTATGGGGATAGGGCCAGGGTGAGATTGTTGGTGCAGACTCAATCGTCTATATGGCCTCCTTCAGCACTGCAGAGTTTCTATGTAAGTCCATATCAAACAACCTGGCATGGCAATAAATTGCTGAAAGATTAATTTGCAGGCCTCCAATTTATTAACTTATTACACAGTAACCCTGCTTTCCTGCCCTGAACATTGTGTTCGAAGAGAAAGCTAAAGCAAAATCAGTAATGAAAAAACTGAGAATTGAGTAAATTTCACGCTTGCTGGGGAAAAATTAAAATTCTTTCAAAAGGAATCTTTTAGAAAGCGGGAAAGAAAAGAATTGATTTTTTAAAAATTCATTCATGGGACATAGGTATCACTGGCTGGCCAGCATTTATGGCCCATCCTTAGTTGCCTGAGGGCAGTTGAAAGTCAACCACATTACTGTGGCTTGAAGTCACATATAGGCCAGACCAGGTAAAGACAGCAGATTTCCTTCCCTAAAGGACATTAGTGAACCAAATGGGTTTTTCTGACAACGAGTGGGCTGACAAATGGCAGATGGAGTTTACATAGAACATAGAACACTACAGCACAAACAGGCCCTTCGGCCCACAAGTTGCACCGATCATATCCCTACCTACCAGGCCTATCTATAACCCTCAATCCCATTAAATCCCATGTACTCATCCAATTTATTATTCATTAATTAGACAAATTAATTTAATTTAATTAGTTTAATTAGACTCATTAATTTAGACAAATGCAAGGTGATGCATTTTGGGAAATTGAACCAGGGCAGGGCTTACTCAGTTAATGTAGGAGAGTGATCTGGAGGAGGGAACCGAGTGCAGGGTGTCGAAATTTGCTGATGACACCAAGATTGGGGGAAAGGCAAATTGTGTGGAGGGTGTGGAGAGTCTGCAGAAGGATCTAGATAGGCTGGGCGAATGGGCCAGGAAATGGCAAATGGAATTTAATGTTGGCAAGTGTGAGGTGGTCCACTTTGGTAGGAAGAATGGTAGGAAGGACTATTACTTACGTGGCGAAAAACTGCAGCAGGCGACGGTGCAGAGGGACCTCGGGGTCCTTGTGCATGAGTCGCAAAAACCCAGCCTGCAGGTGCAGCAGGTGGTCAGGAAGGCGAATGGGATGCTGGCCTTCATAGCGAGGGGGATTGAATATAAAAGTAGGGAGGTCTTGCTGCAGCTGTATAGGGCATTGGTGAGGCCGCAGCTGGAGTACTGTGTGCAGTTTTGGGCGCCGCACCTGCGCAAGGATATTTTGGCCCTGGAGGGAGTGCAGAGGAGGTTTACTAGGCTGATACCGGAGTTGAGGGGATTGAGCTATGAGGAGAGGCTGAATAAACTAGGCTTGTACTCGTTAGAGTTTAGAAGAATGAGGGGAGATCTCATTGAGACGTATAAGATGATGAATGGGATGGATAGGATAGAGGTGGAGAGACTCTTCCCGCTCAAAAAAGACAGTAGGACTAGGGGGCACAGCCTCAAGATAAAGGGGAGGCGGTTTAGAACGGAGTTGAGGAGGAACTTCTTCACTCAAAGGGTGGTGAATCTCTGGAATTCTCTGCCCGTTGAAGTGGTGGAGGCTGCCTCGCTAAATATTTTTAAGAAGCGGGTTGATGGGTTCTTGATAGGAGAGGGGATTAAGGGTTATGGGGAGAGGGCGGGAAAGTGGAACTGAGCCACAACAGATCAGCCATGATCTTATTGAATGGCGGGGCAGGCTCGAAGGGCTAGATGGCCTACTCCTGCTCCTATTTCTTATGTTCTTATGTTCTTATGTTATGTTACAGAGCAAAGAGATCTCGGGGAATACGTTCATTGTTCCTTGAAAGTGGAGTCACGGGTGGACAGAGTGATGAAGAAGACATTCAGCGTGCTTGGTTTCATCGGTCAGAACATTGAATACAGGAATTGGGACGTCTTGTTGAAGTTGTATAAGACATTGTTAAGGCCACACTTGGAATACTGTGTGCAGTTCTGGTCACCCTATTATAGAAAGGATATTATTAAACTAGAAAGAGTGCAGACAAGATTTACTAGGAGGCTACCAGGACTTGATGGTTTGATTTATAAGAGAGGCTGGATAGACTGGGACTTCTTTCTCTGAAGCATAGGAAGCTGAGGAGTGATCTTATAGAGGTCTATAAAATAATGAGGGACACAGATCAGCTAGATAGTCAATATCTTTTCCCAAAGGTAGGGGAGTCTAAAACTGGAGGGCATCGGTTTAAGGTGAGAGGCAGAGATACAAAAGTGTCCAGAGAGGCAATTTTTTCACCCAGAGCTCAGTGAGTGTCTGGAACAAGCTGCCAGAGGTCATGGTAGGGGACGGGTATGGTTTTGTCTTTTAAAGAGCATTTAGACAGTTACATGGGTACGATGGGTATAGAAGGATATGGGCCAAATGCAGGCAATTAGAATTAGCTTCGGGGTTTAAAAATAAAGGACAGCATAGACAAATTGAGCCGGGGGGCCTGTTTCCATGCTGTAAACCTCTATGACAAGTGACAATGGTTTTATAGTCACCAATAGATTCTTAATTCTGTGTTTTTTTATATTGAATTCAAATTCCACCAACTGTCACAGTGGAATTTGAACCCAGTTCCCCAGGACATTAGTTGAGTTTCTGGGTTAATAGTTTAGTGCTGAGGACAAGGGCAGCAGATACATGGGAACACCACCACCTACCAGCTCTCCTCCAAGACACTCACTGACCTGACTTGGAAATATATCGCGGTTCCTTCGCAGTCGCTGGGTCAGGATCCTGGAATTCCCTCCCTAACTGCATTGTGGGCCAACCCATAGCACAGGGACTGCAAAGATTCAAGATGGCAGCTCACCACCACCTTCTCAAGGGCAACTAGGGATGGGCAATAAATGCTGGCCAGCCGGCCATGCCCAAATCCCACGAACGAATAGAAAAATACCACTAGGCCTTCGCCTCACCCATCGTGACACTGATGTGTCAGCCAATGGGTTGGAAGCAGATTGGAAGAATCTCCAAGCAACTAACTGAAATTACATTGATTTGTTGACTACAACAGAAAATGCAGTAAGTGGTGGATAGTTGATTCTTCTTCCAGCAAAACACAGTGTGTGATATGTCGTTACAAACTACAAATTGATTTTTTTCTGTAGCAAAGAGCAATGAGCAGGGGATAGTTGCATAATCCAAATTATGGGCATAAAATCAATCCTAGGCACTTCCAGCAGTGTGGTCACCAAGCATGACTGATAGAGTAATTATAAATCATCTTTATTCTGCCTAGGATTATCCAACCTTTGAAATCAAAATGGAGCCTTTGGTACATTTTCTGCTTTTGATTATTTTAGTCATCGTTGGTTTTGTGGAATTAGCATCACCAGGCAGCTCAGGGTGTTTTACAGCCAATGACAGACTTGTGAAGTATACTCACCATTGTAATGTAGGAAACTCGGCAGCCAATTTGCACACCACAAACTTCCAAACGTAGCAATGCATTGATGATCAGATAATCTGTTTTATGTGATGCATGACTCAGGGCTAAATATTGGCCAGGACACCTAAGATAACTCCCTGGTTCTTCTTCCAGAAAGTACAATGGGATCTTTTACCTCCGCCCTTGCGGACAGCTGGGGCCTTGCTTTAAAGTCTTACTCAAAAGGCTCTCTAAACACGCAGCACTCCCTCAGTGCTACACTGGAGTAACAAGGTGGCACGGTTAGCACAACGGTTAGCACTGCTGCTTCACAGCTCCAGGGACCTGGGTTCGATTCCTGGCTTGGGTCACTGTCTGTGTGGAGTTTGTACATTCTCCTCATATCTGTGTGGGTTTCCTCTGGGTGCTCCGGTCTCCTCCCACAGTCCAAAGATGTGCGGGTTAGGTTGGTTGGCCTTGCTAAAATTGCCCCTTCGAGTCCTGAGATGCGTAGGTTAGAGGGGATAACGGGTAAATATGTAGGGATATGGGAGTAGGGCCTGGGTGGGATTGTGGTCGGTGCAGACTCGATGAGCCAAATGGCCTTTTTCTGCACTGTAGGGTTTCTGTGAAAGTCATAGAGTTCTACAGTGCAGAAGGAGGCCATTTGGCGGATCAAACCTGTACCAACATAATCCCAACCAAACCCTATCCGATAACCCCATACAATTACCCCAGCTAGTCCCTGTGATACGAAGGGGCAATTTAGCATGGCCAATCCACCTAACCATCATCTCTTTAGACAACATCAGTCTTGATTTTCAAACTGAAGCCTCCCAGAGGAGAAACTGAACGCAATGACTCTGAGGCAAGAGAGCCACCAACTGAGACACAGCTGAATTCAGCTAAGACTGAGAGGTACAGTGCTATTTTCTTTTTGCTTTCACTCATTCACACAGAATGCTTACATCAGTGAAACAGAAATGTAGGAATTGCTCCAGAATCCACAGAATTTTGGAAGATGACCACCAACGCATCCTGCATTTCCAGGGCCACTTCCTTAAATACCCTGAAATGTTGATTATTGAGCCCTGGTGATTTGGCAGCCTTCAACACCATTAATATTCCAGCACCATTTCCTTACAAACACTGATTTCCTTCAACAACAGCTGTTTTTTACAGCAATCCAACAGTGGAAGGCACGGTGGCACAGGGGTTAGCATGGCTGCCTTACAGCATCAGAGACCTGGGTTCAATTCCCAGCTTGGGTCATTGTCTGTGTGGAGTCTACACATTCTCCCTGTGTCTGTGGGGGTTTCCTTCAGGTGCTCTGCTTTCCTCCCACAGTGCGAAAGGTGTGCTGGTTAGATGTGTTGACCTGAACAGGTGTTGGAGTGTGGTGGCTAGGGGAATTTCACAGTAACTTCATTGCAGTACTAACATCGGTCTTACTTGTGACTGATAAATAACCTTTACTTCGTGGTTACTATTACAGATTTATTTAATTTAATCTCACCATTTGACACTGCAAAGCAATTAAGAAGGCAAATGATAGGTTGACCATTATTGTAAGAGTATTTGAGTATCAGGAGTAAAGGTGTTTTACTGCAATTATATTGAACCTTGGTGAGAACGCACCTGGAATATTGTGTGCAATTTTAGTCTTACTGAAAAGGTATTCTAATCATAGTTGAAGTGCAGCGAAGGTTCACTAAATTAATTCCTGAGATGGGGGAATTGTCCTCGAGAAAAGATTAAATAGACTCGGGGTGGTGGTGGCGATCTTAACAAAACAATTCTAAGTCCACAATGAGCATGAAAATGGGGAAGTTTCAGATCCATTATTCTGGTGAGGCCACCAGGCAAATCTTATCACTGTGCATTTAAAAGCCCTCAACCTGTTTCTTGCCAGTAGGGGGAGTAGGCAGAGCCTAAATTGCCCAAAACCTGGCTCATAGCAGCAGAGGGCGCCATTGCACATGTGCTCTGAGAGCAGCAGAGACCTGTCACTACCTCTGCTGCTTTCAGCTGGCCTCTGCAACCACAACTTGGCCCCTTGCTCCCACTACTCCAGAACCCCTGTGGCAAATTGTGAGCCCCACCCCCCTGCCCAGAACAATTGCCACCCTCCCTCCCTCCAACAATCGCTGTTGCAGAGTGGCAGTAGTCTCTTGTGATCTTACCGCCTCATCTCATCCATTAGCCAGTGGGCCGCAATGGTAAGATTGCTCTTTGGGTCTTTGCTCTCTAATGTTTAGACAAATGCAAGGTGACCTCATTCAAACTTTAAAATTCTTACAGGGTTTGATAGGGTTGATGCAGGAAGGGCATTTCCCTTGACATGGAGGGGGGGAAATCTGGTCTCAGTATACTGGAAATACTCAGCAGGTCTGGAAGCATGCATGAAGAAAGAAAGAGATTTAACGTTTCAGGACAAGTACTTTTCAACAGGACTGAGCAAAGACTATAAATGTAATATATTTTGGGGCAAGTGAACGGGAACAGGGTGAGGAAGAACAAAAGGGAAGGTCTGCAAAGGGGTTGGAGAGATTAAATTACAAGAGGGATAAAGAACCAAAAGATGTATCCAGATGAGGTATGAATGACTTGATAGCAGCCATCTGAATACAAAGTAAAGGAATAAAGAAAGAAACCAGGGAAAGCAAACCAAAACACTTAACAAGATGAGTTCAAAGATTATAATCTGAAGCTATTGAGCTCAAAGTTCAGTCAGAAGGCTGTAGAGTGCTGAGCCACAAGATGAGGCGCTGTTCCTCTACCTTGTATCGAGCGTCACTGGAACACAGACTGTGAACATAAAGGTCGGAGCTAGGTGGAGAATTAAAATGACAAGTTACAAGAAGAACAAACAACAAAGAAAATTACAGCACAGGAAAAGGCCCTTTGGCCCTCCAAGCCTGCAGTCTGTTTGAACTAAAATCCCATATCCTTCCAGGACCATATCCCTCTATTTCCATCCTATTCATGTATTTGTCAAGATGCCCCTTAAAAGTCATACTGTACCTGCTTCCACTACCTCCCCCAGCAGCGAGTTCTGGACACCCAACATCTTCTGCGTATAAAAACTGCCTCGTACATCTCCGCTTGCACCTTAAACCTATGTCCCCTTGTAATTGACTCTTCCACCCTGGGAAAAAGCTTTGACTATCCACTCTGTCCGTGCCCCTCATAATCTTGTAGGCTTCTATCAGATCACCCCACTTTTCAGTGAGAGCAAACCAAGTTTCTCCAACCTCTCCTCATAGCTAATGCCCTCCATACCAGGAAACATCCTGGTAAATCTTTTCTGTACCCTCTCCAAAGCCTCCACATCCTTCTAGTAGTGTGGCGACCAAAATTGAACACTATATTCCAAGTGCAGCCTAATAACCATTTACTAGGATACTAGTGGGACTTGATGGTTTGAGTTATAGGGAGATGTTGGATAGACTTTTTTATCTGGAGTATAGGATGATAAGGGGTGATCAGTTGGATCCTAAGAGTTTTTCCCAATAATTTCCCAACCACTGAGTTGGCCTATAATTTCCTGGAAAAGTGTTTTTTTCTTAAACAAAGGAACAGCATTGGCTATTCTCCGGTCCCCTGGAACTTCACCTGTAGCCAATGAGGATACAAGATTTTTGTCAAGGCCCCAGAAATTTCCACCCTTACCTCCCTCAGTGTTCTGGTGTAGATCCCGTCAGGACCTGGGATTTATCTACTTTAACACTTTTTAAGACACCCAACACCTCCTCCTTTTTGATATCGACATGACCCAGCATATCTACACACCTTACCCGAGACTCCTCATCCACCAAGTCCTCTCTTTGGTGCATACTGAGGCAAAGTATTCATTTGGTATCTCACTCATTCCCTCTGGTTCCACGCATAGATTCCCTCCACTATTCTTGGATGGACCAACCCTTTCCCTGGTTACCCTCTTCCTCTTTACTTACATATAAAATGCCTTTGAATTTTCCTTAATCCTGTTTGCCAAGGGCTTTTCATGACCCCTTTTAGCCCTCCTAACTCCTTCCTTAAGTTCCTTCCGATGGCCTGTATATTCTCCAAGGGCTTCATCTGTCCTAAGCATTTTAGACTTTACGAATGCTTCCTTTTCCTTTTTGACAAGGCTCATAATATCCCTCATCATCCAGGGTTCCCGATACTTGTCAAACTTATCCTTCATCCACACAGATACGTGCCAGTTTTGACTTTTAATCAACTGACATTTGAAAGACTCCCACATGTCAGATGTTGATGTACTCTCAAACAGCCTCCCCCAATCTACACTCTTCAGATCCTGTCTAATGTTATTGTAGTTCGTCTTCCCCCAATTTGACACCTCTGCCCGAGGACCACTCTTGTCCTACCCACAAGCACCTTTAAAACTTACGGAATAAATGATCACTGTTTCCAAAATGCTCTCCTACTGAAACTTCGATCACCTGGCTTGGCTCATCCCCCACGACCAGGTCTAATGTGACTCCTTCCCGAACTGGACTACAATCTCTATCCTTAACAGCTGGTGCACTCTTAAACCTGTACACTGTCCTTTCCTGCTACACTCAGATCATCAATTCCCTTATTGCCACCTTGTTGAATAAGAGGTTGAATAAACTAGGATTGTTTTCACTGGGAAAGACGCAGGCTGAGGGGAGACCTGATAGGGGTCTACAAAATTATGAGGCATAGACAGGGTGGATAGTCAGAGGCTTTATTCCCAGGGTGGAAGTGTCAACTGACACAGGCTCAAAATGAGAGGAGGGAAAGTTTAAGGGAGATGCGCGGGAGTAGATTTTCACGTAAAGAGTGTTGGGTGCCTGGAATGCATTGTCAGAGGAGGTGGTGGAAGCAGGCACATTGGCAATATTTGAGAGGCATCTGGATGGGCACATGAATAGGGAGGGAGTAGAGAGATACAGACCGAGTAAGGGCAGAAGATTTTTTTTAGTTTAGTTAGGGCATCATGATCAGCACAGGCTTGGAGGGCCGAAGGGCCTGTTCCTGTGCTGCACTTTTCTTTGTTCTTTGTTCTCTTGGCTGGCATTCCTTCTTTAAGTTGTCACATTTTCCATCACAAAGTCTGCCCCCCCGCTCATGATTTACTTCAAACCCCTTTCTACCAACCTAGTTACATGACTCACCAGAATACTAGTCTGAGTAGCGTTCAGGTGAAGACCATCCCAACAACACAGCTCCCACATCTCCCCCGTACATGTGTCACTGCCCCACGAATCTAAACTCATTTCTCCCACACCAGTCTTCGAGCCACTCATTTAAATCTCTAATCTATTTCCTCTACACCAATCTGCTCATTGCTCAGGTAACAATCTAGAGATTATTACCTCTGAGATTTTGCTTTTTAACCCAGTCCTTAGCTGCTCAGACTCCCTCAGCAGTATTTCTTTCCTAGTCATATCAATGCCATTGGTACCTATGTGGACCCCACGCCAGCTGGATCCTCCCCCTTCCACTGCAAGTCCCTCTCCATCCCAAGGACCTCTGCCCTCAGCAGCCAACACAACCATTTAGAGTCATGTTCCCAGCTACATATAACTATTTCCAGCTACATATAACTATTCGTTATACTTTCCCCAAATGCCACTACATTCCTATTATCTTCAATGGCTTCCTGCACCATGGTGTCATAGCCATGGAACATAGAACATTACAGCACAGTACAGGCCCTTCGGCCCTCAATGTTGCACCGACCAGCGGAACCAATCTAATGACCCTTTAACCTAAATATTCCAATGTTATCCATATGCCTATCCACTGACCATATGAACGCCCTTAAAGTTGGCGAGTCCACAACTGCTGCAGGCAGGGCATTCCACACCCTTACTACCCTCTGAATAATTCATCTACTCTGCAGCCCCTGCCTTTATCCAAGCAGCCTGCAATAACATTGAACCTGTTGGACAATTGCAAGGACTGAAGCTCCTCCAGTCCACCTTTAGGTCTCCACATTCGCTTCATTCACATGGCACAGTGGTTAGCATTGCTGCTTCACAGCACTGGGGACCTGGGTTCAATCCTCGGCTTGGGTCACTGTCTGTGCAGAGTCTGCATATTCTCCCCATGTCTGTGTGTGTTTCCTCCGGGTGCTCCAGTTTTCTTCCAAAGATGTGCCGGTTAGGTGGATTAGCCAAGCTAAATTCTCCCTCAGCACACCTGAACAGGCACAGAAGTGTGGTGACTAGGGGATTTTCACAGTAACTTCATTGCAGTGTTAATGTAAGCCTACTCGTGACTGATCAATAAGCATTAACTTTACTGTAAGTCTCACCTCCTGTTCCTTACCACGGACAAAATAAGAAGACCCCATCTGAAGGGGTGTGACTGTCTCTTGGAATGAACATCCCTGAGCTGTTGGAGTGTCTTCTGCAGCACTGTCTGCAGCTCGGCCTCCAGCTCGATGACTCTGAGCTGAGGTTCCTCCAGGCGCAGACACTGCAGATATGTTTACCTTTAGGATCACACTAGTGTCCATAAGCTCTCACATTCTGCTGCTGCCATACATCCCAAGCCCTGCCATGTTCATAACATTGAACTAATTAATTAGTTTACTGATTAAAATTTTAATTATAATTACTCTAGTCCTACCTAAACTTATAGTCTTTTAATTTTAATACATGTTCTACTTTTCAAGAAGCAGTTGGTTATAGCACTTTGCGTAAAGAAGATCAGAGGATATTGGGGGTGAAAGTGGGATCAGGTTGTTGAGTTGGATGATCAGCCATGATCATAAAGAATGGTGGAGCTGGTTTGAAGGACCAAATGGCCTCCTGTTGGTCCTATTTTCTATATTTCTATTTTCTCAGTTTTGCTAATTGAAATTTCCTGGTTAGCTTTAATAGGAAATACTCACCAGCCAATCTAATAAACATTACTACTGTTAGTAAACCTTACTACTAATAAAACCTCAATTAATAAAATGACTACAGTTTTGAAAGATAAATGAGGAAAATACTCACTAGTGAATTTCCCCCATTTAAATAGTGTATGAACTCTAGAAGATTGTTAGATTTTTTTTAATCTCCACGTAACTCCTGAGATCTGCCATAGAAAATATTGGGTGAGTGGTTGAGGTGGTATGGGGCTATGATTTGGCATGGAGACATGAAGAGGGAAAGGGGAGTAGGTTGGGTGTTGGGTGAGGGAGTGAGGACTAGGGTGATGAATGCCCAGGCCATCAATCCAACCCGCCATGAAACTCGTTTGCCACCCAACCTCCCCACATCCCTGCCATGGTAGCCTCCAATCTGCTTACGGAAACAGGGAGCCCAACCCAATCTCACCCACTGCCTGCCCAGAATGAAAATTGAATATGATCGAGGCTTTACAATGAGGCAAGTCCATCAGGTCAGGAAAATCCCCAATCTGAGCTACCTGCCTCAGTATAAAAATCCAGCCCTTCCTCTGGATCAGCTGGCCTTTCCCTGTGTTTCATTTTCTTTTTCAACTTATTCCACTTGCCTTTTAAACAGCGATTGTTATTACTGAGGTCCCCCCATCTCCAGCTCCCAACAAAGAGTTGACATGCAGATCATCATCTATTCTTTATAACCATCTCTCCCATCTTTCCCTTATAACCATCACCCCCTATATCCCCTATACATATATGAATTAGGGGCAGGATTAGGCCTGTCTACCCAATGTAACCATCACTCTTGTCTATCCCCAGTAACCATCATTCCTGTCTATCTCCTATAACCATCACCACTACTCCCATCTATCCTTTACAACCATCGCTCCCATCTTTCCCCATAACCACACCCCCATGTATCCCCTATAACAATCACCCCTGTCTATCCCCTATAAACGTCATTCCCATCTATCCCTTATAACAATCACTCCAGTATATCCTATACCCATTACTCATTTCTATCCCCTGTAACCATCACTTCTGTCTCTTCCCTATAACCATCACTCCTGTCTATCCCCTATAGCCATCATTCCTGCCGAGCTCCTATAACCATCATTCCTGCTTGAACCCCAAAGTCTGCAGCTTTCTATCAAGCCAAGACTTGCTTTGATCTTTATCGTTGATGCTAAGTAGTGTTTAATTACTCTGCACTGATATCCTTTGCCTTTGATAACATGAACATTTTGAAAAAAATGAACATAAATGCGTCCTCTCCGTTGCTCAAAGCTCTAAGTGACCCAGAACAGACCTCTGCAGAAGTCATTAGTTACTGTTCCCAAACAGAAACTTTTCCATTTATTATCTCTTCCTGCTTTCTATTCCCAAGCTACCTTTCAATTCAGTTGGCTAATTTTCCATTAATTTTGCAAGCTTTTATCTTCTGACATAGAAACCCTTTCTGAAAATCCAATTATATTTGTATCCACAGCAACTCCTCGTGTGCTAATTTAGAGTCTGAAATTGTTCTCTTTTGCATTGGCAAGGTAGGCACAGAAGGCGTTGAACGCACAGGGGAATAATCCCCGTGTCTGAACGCTGAGGCCTGAGGCACACGCAAAACTGACGTCTATTCCATTGAACTGGGTTTAAATTCATCCTTTTAAAGTGGATCCCAGAATGAAATCAAAGCAAGATTACAACACAGAAGGAGGCCATTCAGTCATTTGGGCCCATGCTGGCACTCTGCAAGTGCAATTCACCTAGCCCTATTCCCTTGTCCATTTCCCATTGACCTGAAAATCTCTTCAGATGCCTATCTCATTCGAAATCTGTGATCGCGGGTGGCACAGTGGTTGGCACTGCTGCTTCACAGCGCCAGGGACCCAGGTTCAATTTCTGGCTTGAGTCATTGTCTTGTGTGGAGTTTGCATGTTTACCCCTGTGTCTGTGTGGGTTTCCTCCGGATGCTCCGGTTTCCTCCCATATTCTGAAAGACGAGCTGGTTAGGTGCATTGAACAGGTGCTGGACTGCAGCAACTAGGGGAATTTCACAGTAACTTCATTGCACTTTTAATGTAAGACTTACTTGTGACTAATAAATAAACTTTTAACTTTAGCTTTGATTGAACCTGCCTCTGCTACACTCTCAGGGAGCGAGCTCCGAGTTGCAATCGCTCATTACGTGAAATAGTTTTTGTCATGTATTCTGGCTCTTGACCCTTCCGCAATGGAAACAGGTCCTCTCCATCTGCTCTGTCTAGATGCCTAGATGCCTCGCGATTTTGAATGCCTCTTATCAAATTGCTACCCAGTGTAACATTAAGGATTCACCGCTAACATTTTCCATTTGAATTATAGAACTGAATTCAATGTCTAAGTTTCACAGCACCAAGACAGAAAAGAGTTTTAAAAGAGGGATACGATTGAGAGCAGTAACTGAAGGGTTAACACCGAGGCAGGGCTTGAAATCCCAAAGATTGGCTAAGGAAGATCACGGAATCAGCAAACTGCATTTGTCCTAATCCAACAGAAAGAGGCTTCAGGGGAGATAGAGAGCTGTCGACCACAGCTGAAAAAAGGAGCCATTGTTCGCTGACAACTGGGAGGCACGGCTGCACAGTGGTTAACACCGCTGTCTCACAGCGCCAGGAACCCGAGTTCGATTCCTGGCTTGGGTCACTGCCTGTGTGGAGTTTGCAGGTTCTCTCCATGACTGCGTGGGTTTCCTCCAGGTGCTCCAATTTCCTCCCTCAGTCCAAAGATGTGTGTATTAGGTGGATTGGCCATGCTAAATTGCCCCTTGGTATCAGGAGGACTAGCTAGGGTAAGTGCATGGGTTATGGGGATAGGACTTGGGTGGGATTGTAGTCGTCGCAGACTCAATGGGCCAAATGGTTTCTTTCTGCACTGTAGGATCCTATGATCTTTAATGTTGTTACATCTGGTTTTGTATTAGGTGAAAATAAAGCCTTTCTCCTATGTGGTTGTTTTGCCAGTGTCTGAGCAGGTGTGGATTTTGAAGGGTTTTTTAATCTGCAAAAGAGTGTTCTGAAAACAAGACCTGTTTTACTAATACTCCTGTTTTCATAGATATTACTGTACTGTTGAGTTACTGTTATTGTTAAACTTTGTCATTTTATTATATAAAGAACCTGCTTTGAAATAATGCATTTGACTTGCTTTATTATGGTTTATAGCTACCACCGTGTGGTATCCCTGGATTTCCATAGTGGGACAGTGTTAGTACTGCTGCCTCACAGCACCAGGGACCTGGGTTCAATTCCAGCCTCAGGTGATTGTCTGTGTGCAGATTGCATGTTCTCCCAATGTCTACGTGGGTTTCCTCCGGGTGGTCCAGTTTCCTCCCACAGTCCAAAGATGTTAGGTGGGTTGGCTGTGCTAAATGTGTCCAAAAGATGTGTGATTGGTCATGTTAAATTATCCCTTAGGGTCAGACGGATTAGTGGAGTAAATACGTTTACCCCGCTAATCCTCTTAAACAATGATATGTGGGTTAGGTCGATACAGACATGCTGGGCGGGATTTTAAGAACATAAGAACATAAGAAATAGGAGCAGGAGTAGGCCATCTAGCCCTTCGAGCCTGCCCCGCCATTCAATAAGATCATGGCTGATCTGTCGTGGCTCAGTTCCACATTCCCGCCCTCTCCCCATAACCCTTAATCCCCTTGCCTATCAAGAACCTATCAACCCGCGTCTTAAATATATTTAGCGAGGCAGCCTCCACCACTTCAACGGGCAGAGAATTCCAGAGATTCACCACCCTCTGAGAGAAGAAGTTCCTCCTCAACTCCGTTCTAAACCGCCCCCCCTTTATCTTGAGGCTGTGCCCTCTAGTCCTACTGTCCTTTCTGAGCGGGAAGAGCCTCTCCACCTCTATCCTATCCATCCCATTCATCATCTTATATGTCTCAATGAGATCTCCCCTCATTCTTCTAAACTCTAACGAGTACAAGCCTAGTTTATTCAGCCTCTCCTCATAGCTCAACCCCCTCAACTCCAGTATCAGCCTAGTAAACCTCCTCTGCACCCCCTCCAAGGCCAAAATATTTTCCAGCACGTTTGTCCCAAAACCAGAAAATCCTGCCCAATGTCAATGGGCATCTACTACTCGGTCTGCCCCCACCCCCGCCAACCCCCTGCCCCACCCATTCCTGTGGTGGTCTGGATGAAAAAATTCCCAAGTTGAACGTCCTCCTTCTGCACTGCAGGGATTCTGTGATAGGATTTTTGTTATCCAAAGGACAGGTTAGCTCAGAGATCAGCCACGGCATCAGTGAGTTTTGGAATGAGCCAGACACGCTAAGCGACTGACTCAGCTTCCTATCCTCAGGAAGAAATGAGGGAACTTGTGATGACGTCTGGAGGTGACGATCGTCATCCTGCAAGATGCAAAAAAACGCCGCCTTCATGCTCATCAACCAATGATGTGTTATCATTATCACCTCCGCCCTTATTAATAATTAATCACCATAATCAAAGCAGCCCTAGTTGTTAGGAATAATTGCAGATTAAAATTATTAACACCGCCCTCATTATTATTAATTCATTATCATAATTATGTCCTTGTTACAAATTAATAATTAATACAATTAATATTTATGATAATGCTGCTTCTATTAATAATTAATTCTTCTCAGTATTAATTCTTCACATATCATATTGTTACACATTAATATTATAAAGTAATCATTATTAATATGGCCATAGAGTGATTAATTATTGACTATCGCTATTAATAATATTATCAATGCTGCCCTTTTCATTATTAATTCTGATAGATATTAATGATGTCCTCATTAATATTGATTCATTATTAACATTATTAACGGCAGCCTCAAATCCTCCAGCAGAAATAGGATAAATGAGAAAGGCAGATCACTAAAGTGGGGAATCAGAAAAGTAGGTCCAATGGACTTTACATTTTTAGTTTATTTTTAGTGTCGCAAGTAGGCTTACATTAACACTGCAATGAAGTTACTGTGAAAATTCCCTAGTTGCCACACACCGTCGCCTGTTCGGATGTGCTGCAGGAGAAGTTAGCATGGCCAATGCAACTAATCAGCATGTCTTTCGGACTATGGGAGGAAATCGGAGCACCCAGAGGAAACCCACGCAGATATGTGGAGAATGTGCAGACTCTGCACAGACAGCGACCCAAGCCAGGAATTGAACCCAGGTCCCTGGTGCTGTGAGGCAGCATGTTAATGCATGATCCAGGTCTTTAAAACTTTGTTAAGATGGATGAATACATATTGTTTCATTGGTTCTGGACTGAAGAGGTATTTACACAATAATTTCCCTCAGTGGATTAATTGAACCATAAATGATTGTGCTGAATTGTGACACGGGGTCACTTTTAATGAAGTGTTTTTTTTTTAACAGCAATATCCACCTGGAGGGAAATATTCTAACGATCTTCATTACTGACTAAAATGATTTAATCCGCAGAGGATCTCTCCTCAGGACAAAGAGTCCATTACTGCGCTAAGCCAGCAGGTTTTGTTAATTGAGCATACAGACTGAAATGTGATTTTTCTTTCCAATGGTCGTAACAGATTGGCTTGATTCAGGAGGTTAATAGTTTAATGAATCTACCCTTGATTCCATAGAATAAAATTGAATAGAATAGAATCCCTAGAGTGCAGAAGAAGGTCATTTGGCCCATCGAGCCTGCACCAACAACAATCCCACCCAGGCCTTATCCCCATTAATGCCATAATTTCTATAGAGTCCCTACAGTGCAGAAGAAGGCCCATTCAGCCCATCAAGTCTGCATCTACAAAAGAGCATCTCACTCAGGAACTCTCCTCTGCCTTGGCCCCGTAACCCTGTGCATTTACCATGGTTAATCCATCTAACCCACTTTGGACACAAAGAGGCAATTTAGCATGGCCAATCCACATCACCTGTACATCTTTTGACTATGGGAGGAAACCTCAGCACCCAGAGGAAACCCACAGACACAGGGAGAACTTGCAAACTCCACACAGACAGCGACTCAAGGCCAGAATTGAACCCTTAACTTCTCTTAATTCTCTTGATAAACTCTTAATTTCGTTAAGAAAGAACAAACTCTGCCATGATTCTCCGGTGTCACCACACAGTTGACAATGCGTCAGAATGTTGTGGAATTCCATGCCTTAAAAATTGGACAATTTCTACTGAAGAGCGCTTAAAGACTGATGTAGGTCAACTGGGCTGAATGACCTGTTTCTGTGACGTGGGCCCTCCATAATTCATACACTAAAGAACTAAGAAAAGTGTGAACAGTTTAAACTTTATTTATTGGTTACAAGTAGGGTTACATTAACACTGCAATGAAATGACTGTGAAAATCCCCAAGTCGCCACACTCCGCCGCCTATTTGGTGTACTAAGGGAGAATTTATCATAGCAGCACGTCTTTCAGACTATGGGAGGAAAGCGAAACACCCAGAGGAAATCCATGCAGACACAAAGAGAACATGCAGACTCCATACAGTGTCCCAAGCTGGGAATTGAACCCGGGACCCTGGTGCTGTAAGGCAGCAGTGCTAACCACTGTGCCACCCGCAGGGCAGGAAAGTGGGGCTGAAATGGAAGACCAGCCATGATTTTATTGACTGGCGAAGCTGTTTGGCTTACTCCTGTTCCTATTTTTTATGTTTTACCCAATGTCCCGATAACGGGCAGGTGATTTGTTCCACAAACTTACAACCGGTGTGGCCAAAGTGAAAATCTTTCTCCTTGAGCTATGGGCCACATGACACAATTGTGCTGTGACCTTTCTTCAGGCTGTTTGTGACTGCAGCCAGAAGGCCCAGAATCTGAAGGCTGGTTACACTCACACCAAGCATTTTAATCCTGCATCAGTGGTGCCCTCTGACAACTAGGTTATAGGTAAGCCTAGTAGGTAGAGATATGTTCGGCGCAACTTGTGGGCCAAAGGGCCTATTCGTGCTGTAGTGTTTCTATGTTATCTATGTTCTAACTCCTGGTGGCAGCTCATGCACAGTCCATATCCACACCCCTCTCAAGTCAACCCTGTGGGGTTTATATATTTCTAAATTAATATAGAATCCCTACAGCACAGAAAGAGGCCATTTGGCCATCATGTCAGCACAGACCATAATCTCACCCAAGCCCTATTCCTACAACTCTATGCATCTACTCTGCTAATCCCCCTGTCTCTAGGGTCAATTGTGCATGGCCAATCAACCTAATCTACACAGCTTTGGACTGTGGGAGAAAACTGGAGCACTCGAAGGAAACCCACATAAACATGGGGAGAACATGCAGACTCCACTTAGACAGTGACCCGAGGCCAGAATTGAACTTGGGGCTCTGGTGCTGTGAGGCAGCAGTGCTAACCACAATGCCACCATGCTTCCCATATCTACATTTATATATGTATATGACAAACAGCAGTGTTCAACTGAGTTTAGGTAAGTTCAGAGGAGTTTCAAAATGGTATTGACCAAATTAGCTAAATTATTAGTGAAATAAGGTCTTTTTGCCCGGCTAGCCCATGTTGATACTTCTCCTCCAGAAGAATAAATCGGTCTGATCATGCTTACTGTCCTTCCCTGTATCCCTACATCGCTTTTCCATTACTTGCTGCCTAATCTAATTTTAACTCATGGTGGAGTTTCCCTTCCCACCATTTCAGGACAACACAGTCGTATCTACTTGTGTAGACACTTTCAGGGAGACAAGATCCCTCTTGTACATCAGTGCTGTTCAGGGTCCTGCCATTGACTCTATACTTACCCTTAACATTTGATCTCTCAAAGTGCTGCACCTCACACTTACCCAGATTAAACTCCACCTGCCATTTCTCCACCATATCTGCAGCTGATCTATATCGCACTGTATCCTTTGACAACCTTTTACACTATTCCAACTCCAACTATCTTTGTGTTGTTTGCAAACTTACTAACCCACCCATCTAAGTTTCCATCCAAGTCATTTATATATATCACAAACAGCAGAGGTCTCAGTACGTACCCCTACGAAACACCATTAGTCATGGGCCTCCAGCCAGCAAGCCACCCTTCCACCACTACTCTCTGACTTCAAAGGACAAGCTAATTCTGAATCCAAGTGGCAAGTCACTGTGGATACCATGCATCTAAATCTTCTGGATGAGCCTACAATCAGGGTCCTACTGAAAGCCTTACTAAAGTAATGTAGACAACATCCGCAGGTGGCATAATGACACAGTTGTTAGCACTGCTGCTTCACAACACCAGGGAACCGCCGGTTTCAATTTCCAGCTAGGGTCATTGTCTGTGTGGAGTTTGCATATTCTCCCTGTGTCTGTGTGGGTTTTCTCCGGGTGCTCCAGCTCCCGCCGACATTCTGAAAGATGTGCTGATTAAGTGCATTGGCCCAAAGAGGCTCTAGAGTGTGGCGACTGGGGGAAATTTCACAATAACTTCATTGCTGTGTTCATTGCATTGCAAGCCTAATTGTGACTAATAAATAAACTTTTTTTTAACTTTTAAACATCCACTGCTCTATCCTCATCGATCACCTTTGTCTCCTCTTTGAAAGATCAATCAAGTTATTAAGTCGCACACAAAGCCATGCTGATATTTCCCAACTCGGCAATGCTTATCCAAATGCGCGTAAATCCTATGCCTAAGAATCCTCTCCAATTGCTTCCCAATCACTGATGTGAGACTCACCGGTCTATAATTTCCTGGATTATCTGTTTCTCATGATTTATATACTTTGTGCAACTTGCACATTCCAGAGATTTTTGAGGCCCCAGTCCAGACTGATGGCTGGATTCTGGATGACAGAAGTTATCCACTCTGGGGCTGGTTGATTACACAGTGAGACAACCCCAGACCGTGGTGGAAGATCGCCACAGCTCATGAACCCCCCCCACCCCATCCCTTCCACCACCCCATCACCAGAGCAATCCATTGGCTTACTGAGAATGAGATTCCACTGCCTTGACTGATCTGGAGGGGCTCCGCAGTATATAGTGTAGACAGGTTTTAAAGTGGGGTGTGGGCTTCACTGACTAGACCAGTGTTTGCTGCCCATCTCTCGCTGCCCTTGCAAAAGTGGTGGTGAGCCACATTCTTGAACCCCTGCAGTTCCTGAGGTTTTGGTGCACACACAGTTCCAATAAGCAGGGAATTCCAGGATTTTGACCCAGCGACAGCGAAGGAGCAGCGATATATTTCCAAATCAGGATGGTGAGTGGCTTGGAGGGGAATTTGCAGGTGGTGGTGTTCCCAGGTATCAGCTGCCCTTGTCCTTCTAGATGGTAGCGATTGTGGGTTTAGAAGGTGCTGCCTAAAGAACCTTGGTGAGTTCCTACTTTGTAGATGGTGCACGCTGCAGCCACTATCTGTTGGTAGTGGAGGGAGTGAATACACGTGGAAGGGGCAGCAATCAAGCAGAGTGCTTTGTCCCGGATGGTGTTGAATTCTTCAGTGTTGCTGGAGCTGCACTCATCCAGGAAAGTGGAGAATATTCCACCACACTCCTGACTTGTGCCTTGTAGACGGTGGGCAGGCTTTGTGGGGTCAGAAAATGAGATACCATAGGATTCACAACCTCTGACCTGTTCTTGTAGCCACAGTATTTATGTGGCAAGAACAGTTCTGTTTCTGGTCAATGGTAACTCCCGGATTTTGAAAGTGGGGAATTCAGCAATGGTAAAGCCACTGAATGTTAAAGGACAATGGTTAGACTCTCTTGTTGGAGATGGCCACTGTCTGGCACTTGCGTGCTGTGAATGTTACTGGTCACTTGTCAGCCCAGGATACAATATCCAGGCCTTGCTGTATTTGGGCATATTTGAGAGAAGTAAAAGTTGCGTTTATTTATTAGTCACAAGTAAAACTTACATTAACACTGCAATGAAGTTCCTGTGAAATTCCCCAAGTCGCCACAATCCTACGCCTGCTCGGATCAATGCACCTAAACAGCACGTCTTTCAGACTATAGGAGGAAACCGAAGCAAACCCACGCAGACACAGGGAGAACATGCAAACTCCACACAGACAGTGACCCAAGCTGGGAATTGAACCCGGGTCCCTGCCGCTGTGAGCAGCAGTGCTAACCACTGTGCCACCATGATATCATGAATAGTTGTGTTCTGCTGTGCACTGCACGATGTGACTGCGCAATGTAGAGAACCATTGAAACAGGATGAGGGAGGAGCAGCATTCCTCCGCAGAATAGGCTAAATTGGATGAGCCTGAGGAGGAGGCCATGAATGTACATGAACATTTACTGGATGCCTGGGCCAGGGAGAGATGTGTGAAGGTTAATCGGAGCAACCTAATATACATCAGATTCACACAAGACTGAGGTACCAACCTGAACGTGCTTCCATAGACGAAACTCCATTGTCTCCCCAAGATGTCTACCGCCCCAGGCAGCCTCCCTCCTACCTTTGAACCTGCATCCTCTGCTACACAAGGGGAGTTGACCTTTGTCACACGTATTTACCAATGAACACGAGTCCTAAGAACATCTCTTCATACTTGGACATACATAAATCATGATGAGAAATCAGATCCTGCAGCGTTATTACAGAGTCATAGAGTCTTAGAGGATTACAGCATAGAAACAGGCCCTTCAGCCCAACCTGTCCAGGGCACCCTTTCTTTTTAACCCTTTTCATCCCAATTGCCCACATTTGACCCATATCCCTCTATACCCATTTTACCCATGTAACTATCTAAATGCTTTTTAAAAGACAAAACTGTACCCGCCTCTACTACTACCTCTGGCAGCTCGTTCCAGATACTCACCACCCTCTGTGTGAAAAAATTGCCCCTCTGGACCCTTTTTGTATCTCTCCCCTCTCACCCTAAACCTATGCCCTCTAATTTTAGACTCCCCTTTGTTTGGGAAAAGATGTTGACTATCTACCTGACCTATGCCCCTCATTATTTTATAGACCCTTGTACTACCACCCTTAGACCTTCCACGCCCTATGGAAAAAAGTCCCAGTCTATCCAGCACCCTCTTGAAACTCAAACCATCAAGTCCTGGTAGCATCCTGATTTTTTTTTCCTCACTGTTTCTAGTTTAATAATATTTTTTTCTATGATAGGGTGACCAGAACTGTACACAGTATTCCAAGTGTGGCCTTACCAATGTTTTGTACAACTTCAACAAGACATTCCAACTTCTGTATTCAATGTTCTGACCAAGTATGCTGATGCCACTTTCAAGGAGCCATGATCTCTTTTTTCTATAACTCTCCTCAGTGCCCTACATTAACTCAATAAGTCCAGCCTTGGTTCAATCTAACAAAATGCATCACCTTGCATTTGTCTAAACTAAACTCCATCTGCCATTCATCAGACCACTGGCCCAATTGATCAAAATCCCAGTGCAGTCCCAGATAACCTTCTTCACTGTCCACTATGTCATCAATCTTGGTGTCATCTGCAAACTTACTAACCATGTCTCCTAAATCATTAATATAAATGACAAATAACAGTGGAAACTGCACCAACCCGTGTCACACTGCTGGTCACAGGCCTCCAATTTGAAAAACAATCCTCTATAACCATTCCGACTTCCATCATCAAACTAATTTTGTATTCAGTCGGCTACCTCACCCTGGATTCTGTGAGATTTAACCTTATGCAACAACCTACCATGCAGTACTTGTCAAAGGCCTTGCTGAAGTCCATGTAGACAACATCAACTGCACTGCCCTTATCTACCTTCTTGGTTATCCCTTCAATAAACTCAATGGTTTAAAAAATGGTTTTGCCAGTTCAAGGGGAACTATTGGCCTGCCCATTAAAACATTTGTTCATCTCTTAGATGACTTGCTTTGCGATAGTTCCCCCTCTATAGATATTTAGAAAGGGAGAAGAGAAATGGAACAAATTATTTGTTGCAGTCACTTGGAACTTGAGTGTCACAATGAATCTCAATTTGTCTTTATTAATCTGGAGAGCTAAGTAATGCTATAATGAATTGGAGGGGACATGGTACCTGTTATGGAGCATGGTCAAATGAATTTATGTGTTCTGTCAAAAGCTAATTGCATTTTACAAACATTCCCACCTACAATTAAGCTTCAGTATTTCAGTGAACCTATTTCCTGCAGTCTGTTGATGGCAAATAATGGCTTTGTACTGCTTGCAACAATAACCTGAAGAACCGCCATCTGCGAGAAAAGCTGTATATTGTATTGTTAAATTCTGTACAGTTCCAAACTTTAGTGGGTCTGGCAGCATTGATGGAAATAGAAACAGAGTTAATAGGCCAAATTTTAACATCCTGCCCACCACGGGAATTGGAGTAGGCGAGGGGCGGACTATGGAAAGGTCCATTGACCTCGGATGGGATTTTCCAGTTGTGGGGTGAGCGAGGCCAGAAAATTCCACCCAACGTTTCAGATTTCCTTGGCCTGACCAAGACAGGCAACAAACTACAAAGGGTTGTGAACATCACCCAGTCCATCCCATCCATTGACTCCATCTACACTTCCCTCTGCCTTGGAAAGGCAACCTGCATAATTAAAGACTTCACACACACCCCAGATATACTGTCTTCCACCTTCTTCCGTTGGGAAAAAGACACAAAAGTCTGAGTATATGTACCAATTGATTCAAGAGCAGATTCTTCCCTGATGCCATCAGAATTTTGAATGGGCCTACCATATATTAAGCTGATCTTTCTCCACATCTTATCTGTAAATACAACACCATATTCTGCACCCTCTCCTTTCCTCCTCCCCATTAACTCTATAAATGGTATATCTGTACAACACGCAAGAAACAACACTTTTCAATGTATACCAATACATGTGATTATAATAAATCAAATCAAATCAAAAAATAAATTATACACAATAGTTTGCATGAGATGGTCATTGTCTGGCACTTGCGTAGCACAAATGCTACTCCTCTAGCTTTTGCGCTCCTCTGACTACTATGAATGGGCCTTTTACATTCAGTCTGTCCTCTGAACCAAATGCCACTTATGATTATTCAAAGTCCACCATCATCCTCCCCGAGACCCTGCCTACCAGTCACATCCAACTCCAATGTCTTCCCTTTGGCTGGTATGGCCTACATCACTTTAACCCTGCTTAATTGTGGAGTCTTCCCATTCATTTCCCCAGTCATGGCTACCCTTCAGCTCCCACAAACCCCAGCCTCACCTCTCAGGCTCCTCACCACTGCACACATCCCCCCCCCCCTCCACCCCCCACTGCCACAACCAGGCCATACAAAACGTTAATTACGATTTGTTAAAAAAGTTTCTCGGTTGACGGCAGCGACAGACTTGGTGGCCTAGTGGTAATCATAGAATCCCTACAGTGTAGAAGGAGGCCATTCGGCCCATTGAGCATGTAGCAACAGCAGTCCCACCATGGTCCTATCCCCATAACCCTGCTAATCCCCCTAACACTAAGGGACAATTTAGCATAGCCAATCAATCTAACCCATACATTTTTGGACTGTGGGAGGAAATCAGAGCACCCGGAGGAAACCCATGCAGACATGGGGAGAGTGTGCGAACTTCAAACAGTGACCCAAGCCAGGAATCCAACCCGGGACCCTGGCACTGTGCGGCAGCAGTGCTAACCACTGTGCCACTGTGCTGCCTTAGAATCATAGAGTCCCTAAATGCAGGAGGAGGCCTGGGTGGGATTGTTGCCACTACAGACTCAATGTCTGCACTGACAATAATCCTACCCAGTGTATATCCCACATTAGATAGATTTCTGATCAATAAGGGAATTAAGGGTTATAGGGAGCAGGTGGGTAAGTGAAACTGATCCACTTCAGATCAGCCATGATCTTATTGAATGGTGGGGCAGGCTCGAAGAGCTAGATGGCCTACTCCTGCTCCTATTTCTTATGTTCTTATGTTCACCCAGGCCCTATCCCCGCAACTCCACTCGTTTACCCTGCTAATCCCTCTGCCACTGAGGGGCAATTTAGCATGGCCAATCCAACTAACCCTGGACTAGTAATCCAGAGACTCAAGCAAATGCTTTAGGAGCGAGAATTCAAATCTCATCCTGGCAGCTGGTGGAATTTGAATTGGAATATAAAGCCAGTCATGGTGACCATGGAACTGTCACTTATTATTGTAAAAACCCATCCAGTTCTCTGATGTTCTTTAGGGAAGGAAATATGCCATCCTTACCTGGTCTGGCCAACTCCAGAGCAAGAAGTCTGACAACACTAGGTTTAAGTCCAACTGATTTATTTGATAGTAAACTTGCAAGCTTTCGGGATTTGCCCTTGTGAGTTTACTATCAAATAAATTGGTTGGACTTAAACCTGGTGTTGTCAGACTTCTTACTGTGTTTACCCCAGTCCAACACCGGTATCTCCACATCACAACTGCAGAGCCACAGTGAAGTGGTTGACATTTAACTACAAGGCTGAATGGCCTGGCAAGGTTCATTCAAGGGCAGTGGAGCAATTAGGGAACAAATGGCGGCCTTACCAGTGGTGCCCACCTTGCATGAAAGAATAAAGAAAAGAAAGTGACAGAAGCACACACTGAGAAATCATGTCCTTCACTCGAGCTGTCAGGTCCATTTTTCAATCCAAATTCTGTGGTCGGAAAATCAAAGCAAAACCTTCTCAAACAAACGTGCTCTTTGCTCTAAAGGAATTGATAGTTGCCTGCACCGTGGGGTGGTGCATTTCAATGAATTGCTGGGTCTCCTGCCCTTGCTGTGACTCAAACAGTGAGACTGCTTCAACCAATCGCTGTCTTGACATGAAACTAATCAGACTGATGGAAGGCAGAACTCTGAAGCTACCTCCTGAACAAGAAGTGAGCCCGGTAACCTTGTAGCTTCCCTTCTTTTTAATTTGCTTCTCATAAATATTCGTTTCCACCTCTTGACGGTGAATGATAATTAGCCAAGGGATGAATCACATCATTATGAGAAGAATTGTCTTATTCTGCAGAGAAAGCAAATCTTACCGCTACGAAATGTTTTCTTGCTGCATTACGAAGATACTTCCCGAGATCGTTGCCATTCAGACGTCACATCTCATTTACCTCAGGCCCTTGGGGAACGTGGAACTGAGTGACACACATAGGCAAGATGAAGGAGTTGGAGGATGATAGATTTCTTCTTGTTTTGATCATTGACTTCTGTGGATTGCTATCATCCTGCCAGCTACAGAAGACCTTAAGATGGTGACTGAAAGCCATTCATGAAATGCGTAATGGGCTCCATGGTGGCACAGTGGTTAGCACTGCTGCCTCAGCGCCAGGGACCCGTGTTCAATTCCGGCCTTGGGTGAGTGTCTATGTGAAACATAGAACATAGAAAAATTACAGCACAAACAGGCCCTTCGGCCCACAAGTTGTGCCAAACATATCCCTATCTACTAGGCTTATCTATAACCCTCTATCTTACTAAGTCCCATGTACTTGTTCAAAAGTCTCTTAAAAGACCCGATCAAATTTGCCTCCACCACCACCACCATCAGCTGATTCCACTCACCCACCAGCCTCTAAGTGAAAAACTTACCCCTGACATCTCCTCTGTACCTACTCCCCAGCACCTTAAACCTGTGTCCTCTTGTGGCAGCCATTTCAGCCCTGGGAAAAAGCCTCTGAGAATCCACCCGATCAATACCTCTCAGCATCTTATACACCTCTATCTTATACACCTCTATCACACCTCTCATTCTTCGTCTCTCTAAGGAGAAAAGACCGAGCTCTCTCAACCTATCCTCATAAGGCATGCCACCTAATCCAGGCAACATCCTTGTAAATCTCCTCTGCACCCTTTCTATGGCTTCCACATCTTTCCTCTAATGAGGTGACCAGAACTGCGCACCGTACTCCAAGTGGGGTCTGACCAGGGTCTTAAACAGCTGCAGCATTATCTCTTGACTTCTAAACTCAATTCCTCGATTGATGAAGGCCAGTACACCATACACCTTCATAACCACATCATCCACCTGCGAAGCCGATTTAAGTATTCTAACGTGGAGTTTGCATGTTCTCCCTGTGTCTGCGTGGGTTTCCTCTGGGTGCTCTGGTTTCTTCCTACAGTTCAAAGAGGTGCGGGTTATGTTGATGGCCATGCTAAATTACCAGTCAGTGTCAGGGCGATTAGCAGGGTAAATACATGGGGTAACAGGATAGGACCTGGATGGGATTGTTGTCAGTGCAGTTGTCAGGGCCAAATAGCCTCTTTCTGCATTGTAAGGATTCTGTGATTCTATGGATTACACCATGAAAATGTTCGAGTCAAAATGGCAGTTACATTCATGCTTCCCATGAGACCTTAGTGCCTCATGAAAATGCATGGGTGTAACATGTCACTGTGCTGAAAAACCAGAAACTTTAGAAGGTGGCAAGGACCATTGACATGAGGCTTAAAAAGGGACTGTACTTATGTACAGAGGGACAAAAGCAAGGAGGTTACAGTAAAATCTTTATAAATCAGAGGTCGGGCCTCAGCTGAAGTATCATGTCCAATTCTGGGCATCACTATAGTTAAGAAAGCTCACCAAACCCTCTACTTTCCCAGGAGACCTTGGAAACTTGGCATGTTCGTTATGAGTCTCACCAATTTTCATGGATGCACCATAGACAGTATTCTTTCTGGTTGTATCACAGCTTGGTATGGCTCCTGCTCTGCCCACAACCACAACAAACGACAAAGGGATTTGAATGAAGCCCAGTCCATCACTCAAACCAGCCTCCCATCCATTGACTCTGTCTACACTTCCTGCTACCTCAGAAAAGCAATCAGCATAATTAGGGATCCCATGCACTCCTGACATTCTCTCTTCCACCTTCTTCCATCAGGAAAAAGATACAAAAATCTGAGATCACATACCAACAGACTCAAGAACAGCTTCTTCCCTGCTGAATTTTGAATGGACCTGCCATATATTAAGCTGATCTTTCTCTGCACCCTAGCTATGACTGGAACACCATATTTTGTACCCTCTCCTTTTCTCCTCCACTATGTACTCTATGAACGGTATACCAATACATGCGACAATAATAAATCAAATCCATTCAGGACGGATGTCAAAATCTTTGTGAGACCATCAGGAGTTTAGCATGGGAATAGAATAGCAGTTAATACAAAAGGGGACTCCTAAAGCATCTATTGATATGTAATTAGTAAGCAGGTATGAAGAGACAGAGTAGGACCCAGTGTGGGGAGAGAATGGATGATATATCTTTGAGATATTGGTGTACATTAAAGAAAAGAATGCTCGCAAAATATCAGTAGGAACTGAGATGGTTGAAGTTATGCGTGAGGTGAAAATTGATAACAATGATGTCTGGCAAGTATAATAAAATTCCCACAGTGCAGAAGGAGGCCATTCAACCCATTGTGTTTGCACCGACTCTCTGACACAGTGTCCCAACCAAGCCCTATCCCCATAACATCAGGTATTTGTCCACTAATCCTCCTAACCTATACATCCTGGGAGGGTGGGGGCGGGAGGTTTACACTGGTGGGCAATTTAGCACGCCCAATCTACCTAATCTGCACATCTTGAGATAGATAAAATCTTCTAATCTTTCCAAGATATGAAGGAAGTCTCAGAGTTTTGGAGGGTGGCAGACATGACATGCTTATTTGAGAGGAGGTGTAAAGACAATCCAAGGACTAAGAAACAATAATCAAGGGGAAAAATCAACAGGCACTTGGGGAGCTGATGGCTTAGTGGTATTATCGCTAGACTATTAATCTAGAAACTCAGCTAATGTTCTGGGGACCTGGATTCGAATTCCACCACAGAAGATGGTGGAATTTGAATTCAACAAAAAAAAAAATCTGTAATTAAGAATCTACTGGTGACCATGAAACTATTGTCCAATGTCGGAAAATTCCATTTGGTTCATTAATGTCCTTTAGGGAAAGAAATCTGCCATCCTTACCCGGTCTGGTTTACATGTGACTCCAGAGCCACAGCAATGTGGTTGACTCTCAACTAATCTCGGGCAACTAAGGATGGGCAGTAAATACTAGCCAACCAGTGATGCCCACGTCTCATGAATGAATGAAAAAACAATTTGCAGATGTCACACACTGCTGCCACTGTGTGTTGGAGACAGAGGAAGTAAATCACAGAATTGTAACAGCACATTTGGCCCAACATATCAGCACCAATTCTCCAGCTGAATAATTCACGTAGCGCCTGTACCCCGCCATCATCCCAAAACCCTGCACATCTTCCTTTTCAAATAATAATCTAACCCCCTTTACAATGCATTGATTGAACCTGCGTCCCACACACTCAGGCCATGCATACCAGATCCTAACCACTCACTGTAATGGTACACAGACATTGGGCAGTTAAAAAAGTAAGTTACCCAGTGCAGAACTCCCAGATTCTGGGAATCACACAATTCCCAACTTTATTTTCTGTTATTTAGGACAATTCATTTGGCCCGTTTCATCCTGAGCTAAGTGTCTGACCCCATATCCTCGCTATTACAACTCTAAAACATTGCTGATCTTCACCCCTACCTCAACCCTGCTTGAGTGAAATGAGAGTTAGCAAAGGTTTATAAAATGCAGATCATGTTTGATTAACCTAATTGAAATTTTGATGAAGTAAAGGAAAATGTTGATGGAGAGAATGGCATTGATGTCTTCCGTATGGATTCTAAGAAAGTGTTTGACAATATGCCATGTAGAAGGCTGGCTCACAAAATTGAGTGTCAGCATGGATTTAAAAAATAAGGCATCAGGGCAGAAAAGAGAAAACCATAGTAAATTGTTTGGTTCAGACTAGAGGAGGATGGTTAACAGTGGGTGTTCCCCAAGGATTAGTGTTACCACCATTGTTCTTTTTTACTATGTTTTAACTTGGATATTGGAATGCAGAGTGAAATTTCAAACTTTGCCAAACTTGGAGAGAAGACAAAGAGTGGGAGGATGATGCAAATTGTCTGCAACAGCACAAGAGTAGTCTAACAGAACGGTCAGCTGAATTTAATGCAGAGAAGTATGAGGCAATGCATTTGGCAGAAGGGATAGGTAAAGGCAATATAGACTTAACGGCGCAGTTCCAAAGAGTGTGCAGGGTCAGGGGGACCTTGGGATCATGGGCCAAGATATGAATTAGGAGCAAAAGGAGCAAGTCCAAAAGACATGCTGATTAGGTGCGTTGCTCATGCCAAATTCTCCCTGAACCTGAACAGGCACCAGCGAGTGGTGACTAGGAGATTTTCACACTGCCTTCATTACAGTGCTAATGTAGGCCAACTTGTGACACTAATAAATAAACTGTAAAAAAGCAGAAGTAGGCCACTCGGCCCCTCAAGCCTGCTCCACCATTCAATAAGATCATGGCTGATCGGCTTGTATCTTCAACCTCACATTCCTGGCTCCCCCCAATAACCTTTAACCCCTTGTTAAACAAGAATCTAGCTAGCTTTGCTTTTAAAATATCTGGACTCTGCATTAACTGTCTTTTGAGGAAGAGAGTTCCAGTGATCCTCTGAAAGAAAGAAATTGCCTTCATCTCCATCTCAAATAATTGACCATTATTTTTAAAAAGTGACCCTTGAAGGTGACAGGATATATTGAGAGAGTAGTTAGCAAAGCATGTGGGAACTTGGGCTTCCGAAATCGAAGTGTTACGTGTAAAAATAGTGAAGTTATGCTGAAAATGTATAAAACTCTGGTCATCATAGAACCATATAATTCCTACAGTGCAGAAGGAAGCCATTCATGGAGTCATAGAGTGTCACAGAGCCCGACTTTACCATTGCGTCGTGCCCATTTTAGGGTGCGAAAATATGGTAAAGTTGGGTGTGAGGCCATTAACGTGATCTGCGCCCGCGCCCACGCACATGGCCACTTTATTGAAATGTTCTCCCTGTGTCTGTGTGGGTTTTCCCCGGGTGCTCCTTTCACATTCTGAAAGATATGTTGGTTAGGTGCATTGATCTGAACAGGCACCAGACTGTGGCAACTCAGGGAATTTCACAATAACTTCATTGCAATGTTAATAACATCATTTGAATGTTAATGTAAGCCTTATTTGTGACTAATAAATAAACTTTACTAGTCTCCCTGACACTAAGGGAGAATTTAGCATGGCTAATCAACAGAACCCTCACATCTTTGGACTGTGGAGGAAACCCATGCGGACAAGGAGAGAATGT
This sequence comes from Carcharhinus amblyrhynchos, assembly GCF_965287045.1. Taxonomy (NCBI): domain Eukaryota; kingdom Metazoa; phylum Chordata; class Chondrichthyes; order Carcharhiniformes; family Carcharhinidae; genus Carcharhinus; species Carcharhinus amblyrhynchos. The sequence continues at coordinate 18,019,718 of NC_137324.1, forward strand.
CCAAACTTCACACAGACAGCTTAGGTCGTAACTAGAGTTTTATGTCGAGTTCTGGTCACCATAACCTAGGAAGGATGTGAGGGTCTTTGAGAATGTGCAGAGGAGATTTTCCAGAATCTTCGCGGGATTAAGAACTTTAGCTACAATATTGAGAGAGGATCTCATGGAGACTTATAAAATTTTAACAGGACTAGACAGGGTAGATGCAGGGAGGATATTCCCAATGGTGGGGGTGTCCAGAACCAGGGATCACAGTCTGAGGATTGAGGGTAGACCATTTAGGACGGAGGTGAGGAGACATTTCTTCACCCAAAGAATGGTGAGCCTGTCGAATTCATTACCACAGGAAGTGGTTGATGCCAAAACATTGAATGCATTCAAGAGGCAGCTGGATATAGCACTTGGAGCAAATGGGATCAAAGGTTATGGCGAAAAAGCAGGATTAGGGTATTGAATTGGATGATCAGCCATGATCTTAATGAATGGCAGAGTAGGCTTGAAGGGCCAAATGGCCTCCTCCTGCTCCTATGCTTCCATGTTTCTATGTTAGGTTGGAGACACTGGGGTTAATTTCACTTGAGAGAAGGCATTTGAATGGAGATGTGATAGAGGTGTACAAAAGTTTGGGTAAGGTAGACAAAAAGAAAAGCTTTTCCGATTAATTCATGGTACAAGACCTAGTGGGCACAGATTTAAGTATTTGGGCAAGAGGGGGATGTGAGGAAGGACTTCTTTATGCAGTGAATGGTAATGATTTGGACTCATTGCCTACGAGAGTGGTGGAAGCAGGGGTGATCAATGATTGCAAAAAAAAAAATTGGATGGGAATGTGAGAAAAATAAACTTGCAGGGCTACGGGAATGGATTGGGTGAATGGGATTGACTGGTATACCCTACAGGGGGCTGATATATATTCAACGGGCTGAATAACCTTCTGTGCCCAGTCACTCTAGGGGTGGAATTTAATATCCTCTCCAAGGCCTTCCTATCCACCAACTGTTGAAACCCTTAAGGGGACAATTGCTGGTATTCATCCATTTAGAAAACGTAAAAGGCAAACTCTATTGTGCTTTCATGTGGACTCCTGGTGAAGGGAGGAGAGGGTAGGGTGGGGTGCGGGAGAGTCCATTGTTTTCAAGCACTCAGGGTCTGCTTGAAAGACCTGGCACTGGAAATGGTGGAGCCTAATTAATTTGATGAACCTTCCTGAAAGTAACACAGGATTCTCACTGGCTCCCCAATTAGTGGTCAAGGCTGTTGTCACCACTATTAAATTCACCCTGTATCTCTGTGACTCTAAAATAACCACAAGGATGGGGAACTTTAGTTACATGGGAGACAATAGCCTAGTGGGATTATTGCTAGGTAGTTAATCCAGAAGCTTCAGCACCCTGAGAAAACACACAGTGACTCAAACCGGGAATCAAGCACAGGTCCCTGGCACTGTGAGGCAGCAGTGCTAACCACTGTGCCACTGTGCCTTATGTCTGCAAGATGCACTGTAGGAAGCCACCAAAGTTTCTTGGACAACACTTTCCAAACCCACAACCACCACCATCTAGAATGAGAAGGACAGCAGATATCTGGGAACACCACTACCTGCTTGTTCTCCTTGAAGTCACTTATCACCCTGACCTGGAAATATGTCAGTCGTTCCTTCCCTGTCGCTAGATCAAAATCCTGGAACTCCCACCCGAACAGCACTGTAGGCGCTCTCTCCCTAACAACACTCAGGGACCACAGCGGTTCAAGAAGACAGCTCCTTACTATCTTCTGCAGGGCAATTAGGGATGGATTGGTCTAGCCAGTGATGTCCACATCCCATAAGTAAATTTTAAAAAATAATTTCAAACTATTGTGTAAAATCGTATGATTCCCTGTTTATACTCCCAAAGCCCAATTATAGGAGCATTCTCTTACCTTAGACATCAGTAAGTTCACAATTATCTGCAATTGGTTTCACCCAACCTCTGCCAATTGAAAGGCCTATGATATAGTCCGCTGTCCTCAAGAACAGCTTACAGGGGATGCTCATTTTGACCTTGTCAGCCATGGCTCAGTGGGCAGCACTCTCACCTCTGCATCCAATAGACCTTGAGTTCAAGTCTGACTTGAAGGCATTGACTTGACCATCTATCTAGTAGAGCGATGCTAAGTGAGTGCTGTACTGTTGGATGTGACAGCCCTTTGAATGAAGTATTAAACCAATGCTTTATCAGCCCTCTAAGTTAAATGTATAAAATCTCATGAAGCTATTTTGAAGAAGACCAGGGGAGTTCCACTTGATGACATGGGCTATAATTATCCTTCACTAAAAAAAGTATTAGAGTATAAAAGTTGGCATATGATGTTGCAGCTATATAGAACGTTGGTTAGGCCACATTTGGAATACTGCATCCAGTTCTGATCATCACACTACCAGAAGGACGTGGAGGCTTTGGAGAGAGTGCAGAGAAGGTTTACCAGGATGTTGCCTGGTATGGAGGGTCTTAGCTATGAGGAGAGATTGGGTAAACTGGGGTTGTTCTCTCTGGAAAGATGGATGATGAGGGGCGACCTAATAGAGATGTATAAAATTATGAAGGGGATAGATAGGGTGAACAGTGGGAAGCTTTTCCCCCAGGTCGGAGGTGACGAACACAAGAGGGCGCAAGTTCAAGGTGAGGGGGGCAAGGTTCAACACAGATGTCAGGGGGAATTATTTTATACAAAGGGCAGTGGGGGTCTGGAATGCAGTGCCAAGCAAGGCAGTTGAGACGGACATGCTGGGATCATTTAAGACTTATCTAGATAGCCACATGAGCAGACTGGGAATAGAGGGATACAAACAAATGGTCTAGTTGGGTTCATGAGCGGCACAGGCTTGGAGGGACGAAGGGCCTGTTCCTGTGCTGTATTGTTCTTTGTTTTGTTCTTTGTATTATTTGGTCATTTTCGCAATGCTCTGTACGGAAGCCGAATGCGCACAGATTAGTTGTGCCCTTTCCAATACGAGGACAGCGACTTTCAATTCAAAAATACCCATTTCATTGCAAAGCTCTTTGGAACAGCCTGAGGTTGTGCAAGGATTACAAGTCTCTGTTCTTCCTTATCATTATTCAACCTGTAGGAAGTTCGTTTCTCGGCAATATATTGTTCCTTCTGTAAGATCGATGAGTGTTAAGAGAAATGACCAAAGCAATTAGTTCCTGTGTGGTAAATAGTATTGTTCTTACTGGGCAGGATTCTCCTACAGAGCAGATATTGATTTCTTTCCACCTCTCTGAGCCTTGTGGGGGATGTGAAAATGAATATATTTGTGCACTTGACCGCCAATATGCTTGGAACAGTATTTCAGTACCACGGACAGCACAAGTCTTTCACTTTCAGGTTCTTCATCCGCATTGCAGGTAAATGTGCTAATCTATACTGAGTGGGATTTTCAAGGGGGGCGGTGGTGCGGGATGGGGAGGTGGGTGATGGGGGTAGAGGGAGGAATGATGTGGCAGCAGTGGGTGGGCGGGAGTGGTGGATAGAAGGAGGTGCAGTGGTTCTGGTTTAAAATCTGTGGAGTTTTAGAGACTGCACCCATGTGTCCTTTTTTTCAATTCTGCAGGACAACTGGGAGCCTGCCTGATTGACAAGTGGGGAAAGGTGTGGATTTGATCTGATTTATTATTGTCACATGTATTCGGATGCAGTGAAAAGTGTTGTTTCTCAGGAGCTATACAGACAAAGCATGCTGTTCATAAAGTATATGGGGGAGATGGAAAGGAGGGGGTTCAGAATATAATGTTGCAGTCATAGCTAGGGTGTAGAGAAAAATTAACTTGATATAAGGTAGGTCCATTTAAAAGCCTGGTGGTAGCAGGGAAGAAGTTGTTTTTGAATCGTTTGTAACGTGATCTTGGACTTTTGGAAGAGACAGCTGCACAGTAACAGCTCTGGTTTCTTGCTACCGGGTGTAGAGATTACATGGGGTGTGAACACGGGTGCAGTACAGCTTTCAGGTGGGGGGGGGAAGGGTGTTGAAGAGGGAAGTGGCCAGAAAGAGAACAGAGGCAGAAATGGGGCCTCAACTTCTGGAGAAGGGGTTAATGGACACTGGGGTGGTGTTGGTAAGGAAGGTGGCATGGTGGCACACTGGTTAGCACTGCTCCCTCACAGCACCAGAGACCCATGTTCGATTCCTGGCTTGGGTCACTGTCTGTCCGGAGTCGGCATGGGTTTCGTCCAGGTGCTCTGGTTTTCTCCCATAGTCCGAAAGATGTGCTGGTTTGGTGCACTGGCCATGCTAAATTCTCCCTCTGTGTGGCAACTAGGGGATTTTCACAGTAACTTCATTGGGGTGTTAATATAAGCCTACTTGTGACATGAATAAGTAAATTTTACTTTACTTTATACATGATCAAGTTTCCAATCTAATCATGCATGGGAGTCAGGAAAAGATTGGGTCATTGATCATAAAGACATGGGGGAGGGATAGTTTTTGATCATGAAGTGAGAAGAAGGTTAACTTGTTGAACGGATGGGAGAATATGCACTCCTCCTCCTCTTGACCCACAAGCAATGTTGGACACAAATCCTGAATCAAAAAACAATCACAGCACAGAAAGAGGCCAGAAAGAGTCTGAGATTTAGAAAGTTTTCATATCCCACCTGACCCAAATTTACTCATTTTGGGAGATTAATGCCCCTTTCAAAAGTAAGGGCCTGGCTGCCTTGCTCTTTTGGAGAGTTGATGCTGACTTGATGGGCCAAATGGCTCCCTGCTGCACTCTTGGGTTTCTATGGCTCTGTGGTCCTGTACTGGAGGGTGGCAGTGGGAAGAAGGCTGTGGTGTAGGCCTATTGCCACAAAATTAGTAATCCAGATATCTAGGTTCAAATCCCACCATGGCCGATGGTGAAATTTGAAATAATAGGCCTGATTTTGCCAAACATTTGTGCCATTTTCAGGCTTTTACCAGCACCCGATTTGGGTGCGGATCTGGTCCATGCCCCAGTTGGGTGGCCCAACAATTTAAATGCATTAACATGCATTTAAATCGATTTAATGAACTGCGCACCCAACTCTACCGCCAAATCCCACTTTACCGTCTTCGGATCCGTTCTGGATCTGTGCTGTTATCAACCTGCAGAATAAAAATCTGAAGTGGATTCCTGTTCTGCAGGGGAACCTTCGAAGCCCATCCTCCTCGAACACCCTTCGCAGATCCCCCGCTAACCACCCCCGCAGACCCACCCCTCTGCGATCCAAACCCCACCCACCGAAGCAGAACCCCCCCCCGCCGCCTACCCCTCCACCCCCTGGAGACAGGCCCCTCCTGCAGACCACCCCACTATGGTCAGAATCCAGCCCCCCCCACCCTCCTGGGAGGCAGACCCCCCTGGCAGTCACCCCCCTTCTCCCGTGATCCACCCTCCCAGGAGGCGGCCCCCCCCCCCCCCCCCCCCCCCCCCCCGCCTCAGCAGAGCACAACCCCAACCTACCTCGATAGCTGCTGTCCCTCCACCATCCTTCTGACCTGCACTCGTTGATGTTGAGATGCCGACGTTGGACTGGGGTAAACACAGCAAGAAGTCTCACAACACCAGCTTAAAGTCCTGTTGGTCCTCAACGTGGTGTTGTGAGACTTCTTACTGCACTCGTTGGACAGCCTGCAGCACCTTCCTGGCCTTCTGCTGGCGTCTGCCGGAGGAGGGGGGGGTGGGCTCAGATGGATCTCTGGTTTTGGGGGGGGTTGGTAGAGATTCTTCTAAGTCTATCCACCCCATCCTCCACAGTGCGGACTGGACCAGAGCCATCAAAAAGCGTATGGGCACGATGGAATGGGGATTTCGGGCTCGGATCCGTTTTACGTCCGGACCTGGCCATTAGCCTCCGATTGGTAAAATCAGGCCCAATATTTTTAGAATCTACAATTAAAAACCACATTGATGACTGTGAAACAATTGTCATAAAAACCTGTTAGGGATTAGGTGCCTAAAATTGGGTGCCTGGAACTCGTTGCTGGGGGAGGTAGTGGAAGCAGGTACGGTAGTGACTTTTAAGGGGCACCTTGGCAAGTACATGAATGAGATGGGAATAGAGATATATGGTCCCCGGAAGGGTAGGGGGTTTTCGTTAAGTCAGGCAGCATGGTTGGTGCAGGCTTGGAGGGCCGAAGGGCCTGTTCCTGTGCTGTAATTTTCTTTGTTCTTTGAAAAGCCAATCTTGCTGAGACTTGGAACTTTCCAACCCATCTCCATTAGCGAACCCCTCCTCTAATCTTGAACATTCCAAACAGGAGCAGTAGTAGGCCATTTGGCCCCTTGACTATACTTTGCCATTCAATAAGATCATGGCGGATATGTTTGGGTTTTGAATTCCAAATTCACATCTATTCCTGATATCCTTTGTTTGCCTTACCCAACAGGAATCTGTCTATCTCCGCCTTAAAATTGTTCAGTGACCCTGTCTTGAGGCAGAGGGCAGGATTTTCCAGCCGCACTTTCCCCAATTCGGAAAATCCCACCCAAGGTCAATGGTCCCTCTCTCCCCCACTATGCTACGCTTCCAATGATGGGCGGGATGGGAAAATTACACCCAGAGAGTTCAAAGTCGCACAACTCTGAGGGAGAATATTCCTCTTCATTTCTGTCCCAGAGAGGCGAACCCTACTTCTAAAACAGTGCTCCAATGGCTTCCCCTCAGTAATCCTCCTTTAATTCACACTTTCCTCTTCTTATTTGTACACAGCCTCTCGTTATCCAGAGATAGGGGAGTCCCACTGGCTAAAGATATGGAAGAACCAAGCATTAGTTCAATCTGTGTCAGAAACTTCTTTCTCCTGCAACTGATTGCTGTACATGAGCAATGGTTAACACTGCTGCCTCACAGTGCCAGGGACCCAGGTTCGATTCCCAGCTTGGGTCACCATCTGTGCAAAGATTGCACATTCTCCTCGTGTCTCCATGGGTTTCCTCCGTGTCTTCCTCCCACAGTCTGAAAGACATGCTGGTTAGGTACATTGGCCATGCTAAATTCTCCCTTATTTTACCCAAACAGGCACTGGAGTGTAGCAACCAGGGGATTTTCACTGCAATGTCATTGTAGTATTAATGTAAACCTACTTGTAACACTACTAAATAAACTTTAAACTTAATACTATCACCTCTCTGTTCGTTATGTCACACGGAACCAAGCTGTTCCTAAACAGTTGCCTGAGAATATAGGAGACATGGTTAGTAAGTTTGCAGATGACACTAAGATTGGTGGCATAGTGAACAGTGGAGAAGGTTATCACAGATTGCAATGGGATCTTGATCAATTGGGCCAGTGGGCTGATAAATGGCAGATGGAGTTTAATTTAGATAAATGCGAACTGATGCATTTTGGTAGATTGAATCACGGCAGTTACTCAGTTAATGGTAGGGCACTGGGGAGAGTTACAGAATAAAGAGGTACAGGTTCATAGCACCTTGAAAGTAGAGTCACAGGTGAACAGTGGTGAAGAAAGCATTCAGTATTCATGGTTTCATTGTTTAGAGCACTGAGTACAGGAGTTGGGACATCTTGTTGAAGTTGTATAAGACTTGAAATACTGTACAGTTCTGGTCACCCTATTAAAGAAAGGATATTATTAAACTAGAAAAAGCACAGAAGAGATTTACTAGGATGCTATCAGGACTTGATGGTTTGAGTTATAAGGAGAGGCTGAATAGACTGGGACTTTTTTCCTCTGGAGTGTAGAAGACTTGGGGTGATCTTATAGAGGTCTATAAAATAATGAGGGGCATAGATCAACTTGATAGTCAATATCTTTTCCCAAAGATAGGGTAGTCTAAAACTAGGGGGCATAGGTTTAAAAGTGAGAGGGAAGAGATACAAAAGTGTCCAGAGGGCAATTTTTTTTCACATAGAGGGTGGTGAGTATCTGGAACAAGCTGTCAGAGGCAGATACAATTTTGTCTTTTAAAAAAGTGAGATGGGTATAGAGGGATATGGGTCAAATGTGGACAATTGAGTCTAACCTAGGGGTTTTAAAAAAAAAGGGGCAGCATGGACAAATTGGGCTGAAAGGCCAGCTTCCATGCTATAAAACTCTATGACTCTATGTCTGTATGATAAATGCTCCCTCCTGTTTTACCCTAAGTTATACTTCCAACTTCACAGTCTCCCTATTGTAAATCACACACACTGGTACCCTATAACATTATTCATTTCCACCCCTACTTCAGCCTATCTAACACTGAATTGCATTCATAAGTTTATCACCTCTGTACTGGGTTAACTTCAAAGATCTGGCACCTTTTTGTATACCTGAGTTCATCCAAACTTCTGCTTTTTGTACTCTATTCCTGACTCAATCATGACCACCAGCTGTTCCCAATCTCACTAATCCACGTTAACTTGATTGTTCAACATCCTGGGAGTCATTTTAACCCCATCAACCAGGCAGGAACCAGGTGGGAACCAGGCAGGTTACAACTGTCCTAGTTACTCACACCTGGGGCTGACAGTACCCTATTTAACTTGCTCAACTGAGCAGGTGGTGAGGAAACCATTTAAAGCCGACAGGGTCATTTTTTTTTTTACAGGCGTGGCCTTTCCTGTTGGGATCAAGGGAAACTGACCTTATTGTCAATGGCCTCAACTGTCCTGGACGAGTCTTACAGTTTGTCTAACTAAGACGAGTCTTAGTTCACAAACAGACCAATTTTGCACAGAAAGGACCAAGCAGGCAATTGCCCAATGGACATTTAAACATCCAGGTCAATGCTGTGCAATTCTTATGTGGAGTCTTCCAGGGCATCCACTAATGCATCCTTGGGTAAATCCTCACCACTACCCCCTCCTCCATCACTGGGTATGATGCCAGGAGGTTGAACATTACAGGCCAAGATGAGGGAAGGCAACTCTTCCCTCAGTCTTCCTCTATCTGAAGAAGGTGTCTGATGAGGATTGTCCCCGTTTCAAGTGCTCATTAAGAAGCTTTATTCCTTGGGGCTATAGTTTATTATATATCAATCACTTGTTTGAATCCATCTAACCAATGAATATAAGATAGGTACCCAAGATGTCAGATGGTCACCTCTCTCCGTGTCCATCAGTTAGTTCGAGGACACAGGTAAATAGGGTGATGAAGAAGGCATTTAGTACAGTGGCCTTCTGCAGCCTGGGCATTGAGTATAGGAGTTGGGACACTATGTTACAGTTGTGTAAGCCTAACACCTTCCCAAGGCAAGTGGGGATGGATGGGAAATAAGTGTGGCTTTACTATTATTGCTCGTGAACTGTGAACAGATAAGAACATTCTTTGCTTTGCTATGTGATGTGGGCATCAGAAGTATGGTCAGGTCTGGTGACACAATGGTTAGCATTGCTGCCTCATAGCACCAGTGTCCCAGGTTCAATTCCCAGCTTGGGTCACCATCTGTGTGGATTCTGCACGTTCTCCCCATGTCTGTGTGGGTTTCCTCCAGGTGCCCTAATTTCCTTTCATCGTCAAAAAGATATGCTGGTTAGGTGCATAGGTTATACTAAATTTTCCCTCAGTGTACTGAACAGGTCTGAAGTGTGGCAACTAAGACATTTTCATAGTACCTTCATTGCAGTGTTAATGTAAGCCTACTTGTGACACTAATGAATAAAGTAAATACACATGCTTTCCCCTTCTTTCCTATCTATTATGTTGGTACTATATTCCAATATGATTTTGAACTTTTCAATTTGATTTAGGAACCAAATATTCATGTGTATGTGTACATAAATATCCAGGACGCCGCAACACTCATTATTGTGCTATGGAACGTTAATGGATCCAACAATGTATCAGCCAACAGCACGTGGTGTGATCTGAGAAATACATCTGATGAAACTCCAGTATTTGTGTCTGAAAAGTGTGGTCTTTCAAACTTCTGGGAGCCACAAGACATGACACTATTCAGTGGGGATTATCTTTGTTTTGCTATCAGATGAACTCATAGCCACAAATCAGACCTTGTGTTGGAGAAAAGATTATTGGCAAGACAACTTAAATTTATAAAGACATTGAATGAACTCTCTGGTAAGACTTTAAACAGTCAGAAAGGATCGATACCTGAGGATGTCTTACCCTTGGTATCTTTGAAAGGCAATTTCTCTTCCTTATCTGGCTGTAACATAAAAGTGCCACTTCTCTGTGGCAGTTTCCATGTTGGCATGACTAAAACTCTTTGCGTGGAGGGGCGAAGTAGGGTATTGCTGGGCTTTATACTGGCCTCTCTACATGCAGTTGCAGCTAACATTTCAGAGAGCATGCCCTAACGGCAACTAAGTGTACTGGGGGAGAAATGGGGTAGTGGTTTTGTTACGGATTATTAATCCAAGGCAAGGTCTGGGGACCTGGGTTCAAATCCTACCATGGCAGAAAGACAGATGGTGAAATTAGAATTCAATTAAAAAAATCTAGAATTAAAAACTTAGTGATGCCTGTGAAACGATTATCGTGAAACCTCATCTGACTTATTAAAGCCCTTTGGGGAAGGAAGTTTATCATCCTTACACGTGACTCCAGATCCACAGCAATGAGTTTGACCCTCAAATATCCTCTGAACTGGAGGGCAGTTAAGGATGGGCAATAAATGCTTGCCCAGCCAGTGATTCCCACATAATAAGACCATAAGACAAAGGAGCAGAATTAGGCCACTCAGCCCATCGAGGTTGTACCTACAACAATTCCACCAAATTCCTGTGACCATACGTATTTACCCTGTTAATCCCCCGACACCAAGGAACAATTTAGCAAGGCCAATCAACCTGACCCACACATCTTCGAAAAGCCCTTAACTTGAAATGCAGTAACTGTGTTATAGTGCAAGATTTTCCGTGAGGAAATAGGAACTAATTGTTCTGAGAATTTCACTGCTGCACTGCTGTCATGGGTTGGGTAACAATGCATCAGTCTAGCAGCCATGTGGAGAGCAGCAAGGAATACACTAAGTGACGTTCCAGCATTTTGAGCCTAAAGTGTGATTATTTCCAACTCATGGGAACAAGAAGACAGAACAGATTGCATTCATATTGGTTCAGGTCAGAGGACAGGCTGCAGTATAATTCTCCTGGCTGTCATCAGCAGCCGGGGACCATTTGGATCACCAGTCAATAGGATGGATGTTTGCAGTATCGAAGCTGAAACCATTCAACTGCTGATTCCATAAGGTATGAAAACAATGATTAAACATCAACCATCAGGTTTGACATGCTGGTGGAGAACATTGGTTGGCTGACAAAAGCAAAATGCTACAGATACTGGAAAACAGAGGTGAAAAACAAGAATGCTGGAACTACTCTGCAGGTTAGATAGCTCTTGAGGAGAGAGAATCAGGTTGGAGGGCTTAGGTTGGTGACCTTTCATAGAATCCTTACAGTGCAGAAGAAGGCCATTCGGCCCGTTGAGTCTGCACCATCCACAAATCTGCCCAGGCTCCCTTCCCATAAATCCGCATATTTACCCTGCTAGTCCCCCTGACACTAGAGTCTATTTAGCATGGCCAATCAACCAAACCCACACATCTTTCACACTGTGGGAGGAAACCGGAGCTTCCGGAGGAAACCCACACAGACACAGGGAGAATGTGCAGACTCCATGCAGGCTGTAATCCTAGGCTGGAATTGAACCCAGGTCCCTGGCGTTGTGAGGCAGTATTGCTAACCATTGTGCCACCATGCTGCCCCTTTCATCAGGATTGACAAGTTTTAAAGTTAAAGCTTATTTATCGGTGTCACAAGTAAGGCTTACATTAACACTATAAATGAAGTTACTGTGAAATTCCCCTAGTTGCCACACTCCAGCACCTGTTTGGGTCAATGCACCTAACCAGCGCATCTTTCAGTCTGTGTGATCAAACTGAAGCACCCGGAGAAAGCCCATGCAGACACAGGGAGAATGTGCAAACTCCACACAGACAGTGACCCAAGCCAGGAATCAAACCCAGGTCCCTGGTGCTGTGAGGTAGCAGTGCTAACCACTGTGTGCCATCCAGTGTGCCAACAAGCTATGCCAAGTTATTTTATTTTATTTTCCCCAACCAGGGCTGCTGGGAAAATCAAAGGGAAGCACGCAATTTATGAGCATAAAAAATTGGATCAAGAGTTGATCCCACAGCCCCTCGGGCCTGGTTTGTCTTTCAATGATGAGTTTTTCATTTCAACTGGACTTTCCCACCCTCTCCCCTGGACCCCTTGATTCCCTGGTATCCCACAATCCATCAGTCTCAGACTTAACCTCCACATTCCCTTAGGAGTAGTGAACACCAAAGATTCTCAACCCTCTAAGTGAAGTTACTTCCCCTCAACTTATAGAAACATAGAACTGGAAGCAGGAGTAGGCCATTTGACCCTTCGAGCCTGCTCTGCCATTCATTTTGATCATGGCAGATCATCAAATTTAATAACCTAAGCCTCTGCCTTCCCCCCATATTCTTTGATCCCTTTAGCACCAAGAGCTATAACTAATTTCTTCCTGAAATCACACAATATTTTGGCCTCAGCTGCATTCTGCGGTAGTGAATTCCACAGATTCACCATCCTCTGGGTGAAGAAATGTTGTCTCACCTTAGTTTGAAAAGGTTTGCCCCTTATCCTCAAACTATGACCCCTCATTCTGGATTCCCTCCACCATTGGGAACATTCTTTCTGAATCTACCCTGTCTAACCCTCTTAGAATTTTATAATGACTTCTCATTCCTCTGGTCCTGCTAGGTACAGAGCTCTGGGGTTGATGGATTACTTTTTTTTTAATTGTTCATGGGATGTGGGTCTCACTGGCTGTGCCTACATTTATTGTCCATCCCTAATTGCCCTTTAAGGGGCTGTTAAGATTCAATCATGCTGCTGTAGGAAACATAATAGCTCATTTTTACACAGCAAGCTCCCACAAAGAGCAATGAGATAATAACCAAATCATCTATTTTGCGGGGGGAACTTTGATTGAGAGGTCAATATCAATCAGAGCACTGACAATAATTCACCCCCTCTTTGTCAATATATTGCCATGAGATTTCAAGTCAACATCTGATCGAAAAGGAGGCACCTCCAATAGTGTTGCACCCTTCAGCGCTGTGCTGGACCGACAGTCTAGATTTTCATGCTGATATCCTGGAATAGAACATAAACACACATCAGGGTGGTATGATGGCATGGTGGGTAACTCTGCTGCCTCGCAACACCAGGGACCCAGGTTCGATTCCCAGCTTGGGTCACTGTCTGTGCAGAGTTTGCACATTCTCCCCATGTCTGAATGGGTTTCCTCTGGGTGCTCCGGTTTCCTCTCATCCTCTGAAAGACGTGCTGGCTGTCTAGGGTGCACTGGCCATGCTAAATTCTCCCTCAGCGTACCCGAACAGGTGCCGAAGTGTGGCGACTAGGGAATTTTCACAGTAACTTCATTGCAGTCTTAATGTAAGCCTACTTGTGGCACTAATAAATAAACTTTAAACCTGAAGGGTACAAGCCTGAGCTACAGCTGACACTGACTGAAAATTGGAACTTTCTCTACTCTTCCTCCCCAACACCAGTTCCCCTCCCCCACTACCGCAACATAAAAAGGCTATTGATGTCAGATCCTGAAGCTGAGAAAGCTTTGCATCAGTGCTTCTGATCCTGATGGAAAATCACCCTCACTCTGAAACTCTGGTGAACACTGCTGGTTTCAGAGTTCCAAAAAAATCACCACTTTAAAATTGCATCTTTTTAAATTAAAAAGTTTATTTATTAGCCACAAATAAGGCTTACTTTAACATTGCAATGAAGTTACTGCGAAATTCCCCTAGTCAGCACCTATTCGGGTCAATGCACCTAACCAGCACGTGTTTCGGAATGTGGGAGAAAACCAGAGCATCCAGAGGAAACCCATGCAGACACGGGGAGAATGTGCAAATTCCACACAGGCAGTGATCTAAGCCTGGAATTGAACCTAGGTCCCTGGCACCGTAAAGCAGCAATGTTAACCACTGTGCTATCATGCCGCATGGATTCTTTACTCATTCGTGGGACACAGACATCACTGGCTGTGGCCAGCATTTATGCCCATTCCTAGTTGCCCAAGAGAGTCAACCACATTGCTATGGCTCTGGAGTCACATGTAGGCCAGTAGATTTCCTTCCCTAAAGGACATTAATGAGCATGAATGGGTTTTTCTGACAATGGTTTCATGGTCATTAGTAGATTCTTAATTCCAAATTTTTTTTATTGAATTCAAATTCTACCAACTGCAGTGGCCTGATTCGATCCCAGGTCCACAGAACATTAGTTGAGTTTCTAGTGATAATAACACTCGGCCATTGCCTTCCCCGTCTACTCTGGGCTGTCAACAAGGGAAGGTTACCCTGTGAATTTGTTAAACTGGCAAACAAACGCTAAAGATAACTAGCACTGCAGATTGCCAGCAAGTACAAATACACTGACGGGGATCGAAGGCCTGATTTGTTGCAGTATTGCAGATGGCATTTTAATATGTCACTAGCACGCAGAAGTAGCTCAGAAGAAATGAATCACTGTCTGTGTCTTCTCAAAACACCCACATTCATTTCCTTTGAGGGATTGCTGGGCAGAGCTCCGAAGAGGCAAATACATTTAAACTGATACAACCAGGGGCAGGAGGTCACTGAGACCTGGCTTTTTAAATTGCCTAAGCATGAATGATGATCCAAGCTTAAAAAACTATGCTGACACCCCATAAAAGGGCTGATAAAGTACATCCTGAACCAAGTGTCCACTTTTACAAAGCTTGCTTTCTGAATGCTAAGAAGGGAATGATGTGGGACTTTAGGCTTCGAAAACAAAACAGTTTAAAACTTGGGCAACATGCAGTTCAGCAACTTCATACAGAGTAACTACTCCAACATTGCTCTCACTTTCTCACAAATAGTCCTGGATTGTGTGTGTGTGTGTGTGTGTGTGTGTGTGTGTACGCGCACGCGCACATTGGAGGGATGAGACTGAAGGCGGAATGTACTCATCCAACAAATTCTCAGTTTTCAAATTCACATCCAGGCTATTATAATCCAAAACCAAGATCCAATGAGAAGGATGAAAGTTGACCATTGTGGGCAGGAAGAGCAAACCTTTCACAGTTGAATGTGGACAATTCACACAGTCTCTTGTCCATAACACTGCCTCACCCAACAACTCCTCCATCCCAAAACGCCTTTGGGATCTCTGCACTCCTCCAATCACAATTTTTGCACATCATAATTTTTATTTCTGCAGTACTGCTGGTCATGCCTTCAGCTGCTTTGACACTAAGTTCTGGATTTCCTCCCTAAACCCCTTCACCTCTGTTTTTTTCTTTAAGATACTCATTCAGACCTACCTCTGATCAGTGTTCTCTCTTTACGTCATTCAATGTCAAACTTTGACAATGCTTCTATGAAGTGCCTTGCATGATTTATTATCAAAGGTGCTATATAAATGCACGTTGTTACGATCTCTGTTATCTCAGTCTGTACCTCCATTTTATTTCCACTGCACAATGACTGTGCTATGACAAAAGACAATATTTTAATAGAAGCAGTGTTTCCTAGCAAGTTATTAGCGTCTATTAAGTGCTATATTATTAGCGTCTGAATTAGCAGGAATCTTCAGGAGATGGTAACTCAGCGATAAGGCTTCATCTCCGGGAACAGTCTGATCTAGGTTTGTGGATAATGTGAAGAAGGACAATGATTGGCATTTAGCTCTGGGACGGTGAAAATAAATTATCACTTGAGGGAACCACTCGGCTGACTGAATGAGTTGGAAAAAAACACACACAGGGAAAGATCAAAATCACTGTGCTGAGGCTAATTACCTTAACAATTTCTTATATAAATGGTAAAGCCTTGGACATCATCTGTGCTCACTGAACACCTGCCAAAACCTATTGTTGTATTGCGGACTGCATTGCAGCTGTTAATTATTTCCGAAATTAATTATTTCATATTCTCTTGCTTCAAAGTGGGTCGAAGAGAAGGGATGTGACGAGCATTTGAGAGTAGAAGGAAGAGTGCAGTGTCGCATCGAGGGCTGTACGAGGCATACAAAAACTTTAATGAAGGACTTCCTTCTAAAACTTTGATGGGAGAGGTAAGATCAATATGTGCATGATGAGTCAGAAGCCAGGATGGCCTGTGGCTTGAAGGGGAATATGTAGGTGATGATGTTTTCATACAGTCATAGAGGTTTACAGCATGGAAACAGGCTCTTCGGCTCACCTTGTCCATGCCGCCCAGTTTTTACGATGAAGCTAGTCCCATGTGCCCACATTTAGCCCATGCCCCTCTTTACTATCTTACCCATGTAACTGTCTAAATGCTTTTTAAAAGACAGTATTAACCCACCTCCACTACTGCTTCTGGCAGCTTGTTCCAGCCATTCACCACCCTCTGTGCGAAGCAATTGCCCCTCTGGACCATTTTGTATCCCTCGCCTCTCACTTTAAACCTATGGTCTCCAGTTTTTGTCTCTACATTTGGGAAAAAATATTGACTATCTAGCTGATCTATGCCCCTCATTATTTTATAGACCTCAAAATGATCACCGCTAAGCCTCCTACGCTCCGAGGAAAAAGGTCCCAGTCTATCCAGCCTCTTCTCATGACTCAGACCATCAACTAATCTTTTGAATTTGATAACATCCTTTCCATAATAGGGTGACCAGAATTGCAAGTGTGGTCTTACCAATATCTTATACAATTTCAACAAGACGTACCAACTCCTGTATCCGATGTTCTGACCAATGAAACCAAGCATACTGAATGCCTTCTTCACCACTCTGTCCACCTGTGACTCCACTTTCAAGGAGCTGCGACCCTGGACTTCTAGATTTCTTTGTTCTATGACTCTCCCTGGCATCCCCTCAAGCCACAAGGCACCAGATCAGGGTGTCAGCGCCAAGGTGTCACGGTTAAGTTTAAGTTTACTTATTAGGTAGGCTTACATTAACACTGCAATTAAGTTACTGTGAAAATCCCCTCGTCGCCACATTCTGGTGCCTGGCCGGGCATATTGAGGGAGAATTTAGCATGGCCAGTGCACCTAACCAGCACATCTCTTTACTCAGAGGGTAGTAAGGGCGTGGAACGCCCTGCCTGCAGCAGTTGTGGACTCGCCAACTTTAAGGGCGTTCAAATGGTCAGTGGATAGGCATATGGATAACATTGGAATAGTTTAGGTTAGAGGGTCATTGATTGGTTCCACTGGTCAGCGCAACATCGAGGGCTGAAGGGCCTGTACTGCGCTGTAATGTTCTATGTTCTATGTTCTATCTTTCAGACCATGGGAGGACTCTGGAGCACCCAGAGGAAACCAATGCAATCGCTGGGTCCAACATTTCAGATGGTATTTGAGAGTCAACCTGTGAGTCAATTCTGGAGTTGCATATAGGCCAGGCCAGGTAAGGGCAGCAGATTTCCTTCCTAAGGGGACATTAGTGAATTAGATGGGTTTTTCCCACAATTACCAACAGTTTGATTGTCATTGATAGATTCTTAACTCCAGATTTCTACTGAATTCAGATTTCACCATCTGCCACAATGGGATTCAAACCTGGGTCCCCAGAGGTAGGGATTCTAGTCCAGTGGCAATACTACCAACCTTCCCAGGTCAGGTCAGATAAACCTCATGCCTGCATGGTGTAGGGGTATGGGAGGGGAGAGGAAAGTGCCTCTCATTGCTGAGGGGTTGATGGTGCTTCCTCGATCCTTGCAGTCCAAAAGATCCACCCTTGTGAGGGTTTGTACCAAAGTCCACTCGGTGCAGGTCCCTCTGGGGATGCGGGTGAATAGTGATGACCATTTGACTCAGGCTGCAAGCCCACTAATTATATTTAACTGTATCGGCTTGATTATGCACCGGAGCTGATGGCGTGGCCTGGGTGGGTCACAGTGGCACGAAACGCACTTTCCCGCTGAATCTTAACTCTCCAGGCGATGGGAGTTAGTGAGCCTGGAGACTCCCCCACCCTCATCACCTCCCCTCCCACCTCCCCACCCCAGAGGTGTGTTTTGCATACTGGCCAATCCCAACTTGTAGAGTCAAGAGAGTCTAAAAGATTGATGCTTGGGATAGGATTTTACGGCTTTGCTCATCCCAAAAACCAGAAAATCCTGCCCAAGGTCAACAGTGTTTCCCTGGTCCGCCCCTCGCACGCTCTGATTGTCTGTGACAGGCGGGACGGTAAAGTGCTGGCCTTGATTTGAATTGGTATGTCATAGTCGATGCACCAGTGAGAGCGTATGATTGATTTCAACTGCCCCCAGCACGTTGGCACAGTGGTTAGCACTGCTGCCTCTCAGCACCAGGGACCCGGGTTCAATTCCGAGCTTGGGTCACTGTCTGTGTGAAGACTGCACATTCTCCCCATGTCTGCCTGGGTTTCTTCCGGCTGCTCCAGTTTCCTCCCACAGCCTGAAAGATGTGCTGATTAGATACATTGGCCATGCTAAATTCTCTCTCAGTGTACCCACAGGCACCAGAGTGTGGCGACCGGCGAGTTTTCACAGTAACTTCATTGCACTGTTAATGTAAGCCTACTTGTGACATGAATAGATAAACTTTAAACTCTGATGAATGGGAAGAATCAAGCCAAAAATCCTATTCCAATTGCTATGCAATTGGGCCTTGGCTGGGACTTTGAGCGAGAATTGGGCTCCCTTCTGATCTGCCAGCACTGCCTTGGCTCACAGATAAAAGCATGGCAATTTTGGAAAGGTTTCAGAGTGTGGTGCTTGTGAAATTGTACCCCAGCGTAGGAGGGAGAGGAGGAGAAAAAGTTTGCAAGAAGTAAAAAGTGAACAAAAAAAAATCTTACCCTGCTCTGTGGCTTTAACCTGTTTGCAGTTAGAAGGACCCTGGTTACTGCCAAGGGAGAACGCAAAATGATTGATTTGGACCTTGGCAATTAAGAACAAACAGTTGCTAACTGTCTGAAGCTAATTCAGGAATGCATAATTACGGACTTGTGACTTATTGATGGCAAGCCAAAGATCCGCTATCTCACACGACGACTAACAAAATTAAAAAGAAAGCTCCCAGTTGTCTACTGATAATTATAGGCTAATGGTTAGCCGTAATGAACAAGAATCAGTTAAAATCTAAACAATCACTCCAGGTTAATTAGAAATGGTGGAATGGACCTCGAGGGCTGCAGATGGTGAATGAGGAGCAGTTGGTAAACACAATGATTTGGCTGGAAAAATGTGAGGTTCAGTGCAACACTGAATAATTGCCTAATCTGAAACAAGATTTAATTGTTGCAGACATGGCCGCTCCACTGAAATCTGTTACACTTCCAGTTTTCTACCTAACACTCGTGAACACATTCATTTGTGAGGTGGCTCTATGGGCAGTCAAACATTACAAGGATTCATAGAATCCCTACGGTGCAGAAGGAGGCCATTCTTCACTCACTTCTTCACTCAAAGGGTGGTGAATCTCTGGAATTCTCTGCCCGTTGAAGTGGTGGAGGCTGCCTCGCTAAATATTTTTAAGAAGCGGGTTGATGGGTTTTTGATAAGAGAAGGGATTGAGGGTTATGGGGAGAGGGCGGGAAAGTGGAACTGAGCCACGACAGATCAGCCATGATCTTATTGAATGGCGGGGCAGGCTCGAAGGGCTAGATGGCCTACTCCTGCTCCTATTTCTTATGTTCTTATATTCTGCACCATCAAGTCTGCATCGACTCTCTGCTGGAGTGTCTTATCCAGGTCCTCACCCCTGCCCTATCCCCGTTACTCTGCACATTTCCTACGGCTAATCCATCTAATTTACACACCTTGAGACACTGAGGGACATTATGTCATGGCCAATCTGCCCAAGCTGCACATCATAGGATTGTGGGAGGAAACTGGAGCATCCGATGGAAACCCACGCAGACACAGGGAGAACGTGCAAACTCCACACAGATCGTAACCCAAAGCCAGAATTGAACCCTGGTCCGTGGCGCTGTGAAGCAGCAGTGCTAACCATTCTGCCACCATGAAGGTGGCAATGAGGCAGAATATATTCTGGGTGGCAGACTTCAATGTCCATCATCAAGAGTGGCTTGGTGCTACCACAGAACGAGCTGGCCATGTCCTAAAGAACATATCTGCTTGACTGGGATTGTAGAAGGTGATGAGGGAACCACAAAAGGGAAAAACATACTTGATCCATCAACCTGCCTGTCGCTGATGCACCTGTCCATGACAGTACCTATTGGAGTGATCACCAGATAGTTGTTGTGGAGACAAAGTCCAGTCTTCACACTGAGAATACCCTATCACCATGCTAAATGAGATAGATTTTCAACAGATCCAGAAACTCAAAACTGAGCATCCGTGCGGTGTTGTGGACCATCAACAGCAGTGGAACTGTACTCCAGCACATTCTGCAACCTTATGACCCAGCGTACCCCCCACTCAGCCATTACCATCAAGCCAGGGAATTAACCCAGGTTCAAAGGAGAGTGCAGGAAGGCATGCTAAGGCCAACCCTAGACATACATAAGAATGAGCTGTCAACCTGGTAAACCAACAATACAGAACTGCCTGGATGGCAAAACAGTACAAACAGCTACTGACGGACAGAGCTAAGTGACCCCACAACCAACGGATCAGATTCAAGGTCTGCATTCCAGTCATGAATGGTGGTGGACAATTAAACAATGCACGGGAGAAGGAGATTCCACAAATACCCCAGTCCTCCGAGATGGAGAGGCCTAGTACATCAGTGCAAAAGATAAGGCTGAAGTATTCACAACAACTTTCAGCCAGAAGTGCTGAGTGGATGATCCACTTCAGCCTCCTCCAGTGGTCCCCAGCATCACAGGTACCAGTCTCCAGCCAATTCAATTCACTCCACATGATAACAGGAAACGTCTGAAGACACTGGACCTAGACAATATTCCAGCAACAGGCTTGTGTTCTAGAACTTGCCCACGCCCCTAAGTCAAGTTGTTCCAGAACAATTACAACACTGCCAGCTACCACACAATGTGGAACATTGTCCAAGTATGTCCTGTACACCAGATACAGGACAATTCCAACCCAGCCAACGAGTGTCTCATCAGTCTACTCTCGATCAAGCATCACTCACTCAGCAATACCCTGCTCACTGATGTTCAGTTTGAGTTCTGCCAGGGCCATTCAGCTTCTGACCTCATTACCTCCTTGGTTCAAACATGGACAAAAGAGCTGAAGTCCAGAGTGACTGCACTTGACATCAAGGCAGTGTTTGACTGAGGGTTGCATCAAGGAGCCCAAATGAAACTGGAGTCAATGGGAATCAGGGAGAAAACTCTCTGCTGGTTGGAGTCGCACCAGGAGATATGTAGACTAGCATGAAGGAAAATAGTTGTGGTGGTTGAGGGTCAATCAGATTCCTATTTATTGGCTACAGCTCAGCCTTCAACACTATTATGCCCACGAAACTCATTTCCAAACTCCATGGCCTGGGCCTCGCACTTCCCACTGTGACTGGATCCTGAACTTCCTAACTCACAAACCACAATCAGTAAGGATAGGCAACAACACCCCCTCCACGACCATCCTCAACACTAGTGCCCCACGAGGCTGTGAACTCAGCGCCCTACTGTACTCCTTATACACCTATGACTCCAATTCGATTTTCAGGTTTGCTGATGACACCACCTTAGTGGGTTGGGTCTCAAACAATGATGGAACAAAGCATAAGAATGAGATAGAGTATCTGATAAATTAGTGTAGCAACAATAATCTCTCCCTCAATGTCAACAAAATGAAGGAGATTGTCATCGACTTCAGGAAGCGTAAAGAAGAACATGCCCTGTCTACATCAATGGGGATGAAGTAGAAAAGGTCAAGAGCTTCAAGGTTTTCAGTATCCAGATCACCAACAACCTGTCCTGGTCCCCCCATAACTTTCTCAGAAGACTAAGGGAACTTGGCATGTCAGCTATGACTCTCGCCAACTTTTACAGATGCACCATAGAAAGCAATCTTTCTGGTTGTATCAGAACTAGGTATGGCTCCTGCTCTGCCCAAGATCACAAGGAACTACAAAAGGTCATGAATGTAGCTCAATCCATATGCAAACCAGCCTCCCATCCATTGACTCTGTCAACACTTCCTGCTGCCTTGGCAAACCAGCCGGCATAATTAAGGACCCCATGTATCCCAGACATTCTCTGTTCCATCTTCTTTCATTGGAAAAAAAGATACAAAAGTCTGAGATCGCCTACTAAACGACTCAAGAGCAGCTTCTTCCCTGCTGCTGAGAGACTTCTGAATGGACTTACTTTGTATTAAGTTGATCTTTCTGTATGCCCTAGCCGTGATTGTAACACTACATTCTGCAATCTTTCATTTCCTTCTCTATGAATGGTATGCTTTGTCTGTATAGTGCACAAGAAACAATACTTTTCACTGTATGTTAATACATGTGACAATAATAAATCAAATCCAATCAAAATCATCTGTAGTGTCCTTGGCCCAACCATCTTCAGCTGCTTTATTAATGACCTTCCTTCCATCATAACATCAGAGGTGGGGATGTCCGTTGATGATTGCACAGTGTTCAACATCATTCAAGACTCCTCAAATACTGAAGCAGTTCATGTCCAAATACAGCAAGATCTGGACAATATCCAGGCTTGGGTTGACAAGTGGCAAGGTACATTCATGCCAGACAAGTGCCAGGCAATGACCACCTCCAACAAAAGTGAATCTAATCATCACTCTTTGATATTCAATGTCATTGTTGAATCTCCCACCATCAACATCTTGAGGATTACTATTGACCAGAAACTGAACTGGAGCAGCCGTATGACTATAGTGGCTACTAGATCAAGTCAGACTCCAGGAACCCTGTGGCAGTTAACTCATCTCCTGACTCTCCAAAGCTCAAGGAGCGTAATGGGATATTCTCCACTTGCCTGGATGGGTGCAGCTCCAATGAGACTCAAGAAGCTCGATACCATCCAGGCCAAAGCAGTCTACTTGATTGCTACCCTTTCCACAAGTATCCAATGCCTCCACCACTAACAGTGGCAGGCAGAGGGTACCATCTAGAAGATGCACCACAGGAACTCACCAAATATTCTTAGAACATACCCTCCAAACTTATAATCACTTCCATCTAGAAGGACAAGAGCAGCAGATAATGGGAACACCACCAACTAGAGGTTCTCCTCCAAGTCACTCGCTACCCTGACTTGGAAATTTATCATTGTTCCGTCATTGTCGCTGGGTCAAAACCCTGGAATTCTCTTCCTAACAGTTACGCGGGTGTATCTGTGTCTCGGGGACCTCCGCAGTTCAAGCAGGCAGCTCAATCTCACTGCCAGTCCAAAGATGTGTGAGTTAGGTTGATTGGCTATGCTAGATTGCTCCTTTGTGTCAGAGGAACAAGCAGGGTAAATATATGGGGTGACGGGGATAGGGCCTGTGTGGGATTGTTATTGGTGAAAACTCGTTGGACAGAATGATCTCTTTCTGCGCTGTAGGGATTCTATGATTCAATGCTCAAGGACAATTAGAGATGGACAATAAATTCTGGCCTAGCCACCGACACCCACATCCCATAGATAAATAATAACAAAAGAGACTCTTCAAATTCACCTCTAAATCTCACACCAGCCTGATTTGGACATGTATCATCATTCCTTTCTTTACATGGATATTAATCTAAACACCTTCCTAGCATTTCAGTTCAATGAGACAAACAAGAATAGTAGTCGACTCTTAATTAGTCCAACAATTTCTCTCTTTATTTAACACTTTAGGTACCAAATTAAACTCATTAACTCTTTTACTGAACTTTAACTCTTAACTGAACATTAAATTTAACTGAAAATGGATAGTACGGAATATAAAAAAACCTTGTCCAAGAAATATCCTTGATATAGAATCTATATTCTCTCTCTGAAGAATTCTTCAGGGCACATTTCTTATGATGGTTAATCTCTATAGAGTTGTCGCTGACAAACATGGGGAATTGCATTTATCTTTTATCTACAAATTCCTTCACTTGCTTCCAGAAGATTCTCTGTCATCCAATTGTGTAACCTGAAACCAATCTCACAGCCCAAACAGCCAAGTAAATTACTTGTAAATTGGGCCATTATGCTTAGTTCAAATGACATGTCCCTCATATAACAGCAATAAAATTTGATGCCACCCAGGCTACTTGTAAGTAAACAAATTTCTTAGGCGATGGTCTAGTGGTATTATTGCTGGACGCTTAATTGAGATGCTCAACTAATATTCTGAGGACCCAGGTTCGCATCCCACCACAGCAGATGGTGGGATTTGAACTCAATAAAAAAATCAGAAATTAGGAATCTACCGATGACCATGAAACCATTGTCAGAAAAAACCCATCTGGCTCACTAATGTCCTTTAGGGTAGGAAACCTGCCATCCTTACTCGGTCTGGCCTACAAGTGGCTCCAGAGCCACAGCAATGTGGTTGACTCTCAACTGCCCTTGGGCCACTAGGGTGGAAAATAAATGCTGGCCAGCAGAAACACCCATGTCCCGAAAATTAATAAAAAGAAATGGTCAATGTAGGAAGCTTCAGGTCACAATTCCCTGACCAGAACTCTGATTCAGATGCTCTGCATCTGGCTTTAGTTATAAGTTGACCAAAAATAAGTTGACCACCATGCTTAACTTCAGCCAAGATAGCCATTTTAAAGGCACCATTGTTGTTGTTAAATCATTGTTGTGGTTGTTCTTCTATGGCTATACCTTTATTGTCAGCAGGCCAAAGTTTGGCAACTCTCTCCCTGACTACACTGTGAGAGCAGTTACACCACATGGACTGCAGAGGCCGAAGAAAGCTTTTTCAAGGGCAACTAGGGATGAGATATAAATGCTAGCCTTGCCAGTGACATCCACATCCCAGAATTAATTAAATTCACTACTAATCAGTTTTTAATTTGTCATCCTATTTGTATGTAGAGACTACTGATTAATATATAGATTACGTATAAGTAAAATATATTAATGTATGAGTAATTTTATCTTCTGATGGTTATGACAGTGCTCGGAATAAGTTTGCTATAGATTACAGATAGAACACATCGGTTGGAGATCTGAACTATCACTATCTATTCATTCACTCATATATTTATTCAGGAACAGAACTGTGTACTTCCTGACGAATTCAGAATGCATGAGTACCTTGAGATTGACTGCAGAGAATTCTTTTTTCAAGCCCATTACCTTTGTATTGCTGTTTGTCACTGATATGGAGCTACGGGCAGAATGTGGAATTAGTGAGTCGCGTGGTTGTGCGGAACACTTCAATCTTGACTAATACGAGGAACTACTTCATTTAAAAAAAATTACACAGTATTGATTTGACTTTTGAACAATTTGCTATTGACCCTACTTGGCAGTAGATTGCCTCTACGCCAAACTGCAGCCAAATAAATAGGAAATAGCATCTATTTTGACTACGTTTCTATAATTAAATGGGTGGTGTTGTCTTGCAGAAGACTTCCTGCAGTTTGTTGTCATTGTTGACGTGAGCCTTGCCGGCACGTTTAATGTTGGGAGCTATAATTAAGCCCAGTGCTATTCTTGTCTCATAGACAAACTTTGCAACACTAATCAGTTGGTGACCAGACATTAAAATCCTGCACGATATTTCCCCTTTTTCCAGTTCCAATATGCCAACAAAATTCCTAACATTGCCATTGATATTCCTGCTCACACCAGCTATCTTTAGCACTGCTGTCTCACAACTTCAGGGACCCTGGTACAATTCCCAACTTGGGTCACTGTCTGTGCGAAGTCTGCACGTTCTCCCCACGTCTGCGTGAGTTTCCTCCGGGTGCGCTGGTTTCCTCCCACAGTCCAAAAGATGTGCTGGTTAGATGCGTTGGCCATGCTAACTTCTCCCTCAGTGTACCTGAACAGGTGCCAGAGTGTGGCAACTAGGGGATTTTCTCAGTAACTTCATTGCAGTGTTAATGTAAGCCTCTACTTGTGACACTAATATTTAAACTTTAAGCACAGATGAAGAAACTTCTTCGCTTTTACCATCTATGGAAAATTGTAGCTTAAATAATTTCCTTTTTAAATGTCTAGGTTCTTGTGCCACTCAATATAATGAGTGTGTGTCCTGCCGGGCTGAGAGATATGTAACATGATCTCCAGTGGGAACTCTCAGTTAAAAATTCACACTCCACTGATATGTATATGGACAGCCTGAAGATGAAGGTTCTGTTGATCATAAGCTACTGTTCCAGGAGAGACAGATACAACTTGACTAGCAATCCAAATGGTGGGGTTTAAATCCCATAATGGCAAGATTTTGATTTGGTCTGATTTGATTCAATTTGATTTGATTTATTGTTGTCTCACGTATTGGCATACAGTGAAAGTATTCTTTCTTGCGCGCTATATAGACAAAGCATACTGATCATACAGAAGGAAAGGTCAGGGTGTGGAATGTAGTGTTACAGTCATAGCTAAGATGTAGAGAAAGATCAGCTTAACAAAAGGTAGGTCCATTCGAAAGTCCGATGGCAGCAGGAAGAAGCTATTCTTGAGTTGTTTGGTTTGTGACCTCATGCTTTTGTATCTTTTTCCCAACAGAAGGAGGAAAGAATGTCTGGGATACGTGGGGTCCTTAATTATGCTGGCTGCTTTTCTGAGGCAGCAGGAAGTATGGACA
Organism: Carcharhinus amblyrhynchos; assembly: GCF_965287045.1. Taxonomy (NCBI): domain Eukaryota; kingdom Metazoa; phylum Chordata; class Chondrichthyes; order Carcharhiniformes; family Carcharhinidae; genus Carcharhinus; species Carcharhinus amblyrhynchos. The sequence continues at coordinate 18,046,341 of NC_137324.1, forward strand.
GTGTCAATGGATGTGAGGCTGGTTTGCGTGATATCTGGCTCCCATTAATATGTTTGTCTTTGTGCTGATGGAAGGTGTGGGTGGAGGATGTGATGGTCCTTCATTGAATCCCTACAGTGCAGAAAGAGGTCATTGAGTCTGTACTACCAAAATCCCATCCAGGCCCTAAGAACATAAGAACATAAGATGTAGGAGCAGGAGTAGGCCATCCAGCCCCTTGAGCCTGCCCCGCCATTCAATAAGATCATGGCTGATCTGAAGTGGCTCAGTTCCACTTTCCTGCTTTCTCCCCAAAACCCTTAATTCCCTTGCCTACCAAAAACCTATCTACCTGTGACTTAAATATATTTAGTGAAGCAGCCTCCACTACTTCAATGGGCAGAGAATTCCAGAGATTCACCACCCTTTGAGTGAAGAAGTTCCTCCTCAACTCCATTCTAAACTGCCCCCCACCTTATCTTGAGGCTGTGCCCTCTGGTCCTGCTGTCCTTTCTGAGCAGGAAGAATCTCTCTACCTCTACCCTATCCACCCCCTTCATTATCTTATACGTCTCTATAAGATCCCCCCTCATCCTTCTAAACTCCAGCGAGTACAGACCCAGTCTATTTAGTCTCTCTTCATAGTCCAACCCCCTCATCTCCGGTATCAGCCTAGTGAACCTCCTCTGCAACCCCTCCAAGGCCAAAATATCCTTGCGCAAGTGCAGCGACAAAAACTGCACACAGTACTCTAGCTGCGGCCTCACCATTGCCCTATACAGTTGCAGCAAGACCTCCCTGCTTTTATATTCTATCCCCGTCGCTATAAAGGCCAGCATCCCATTTGCCTTCTTGACCACCTGCTGCACCTGCAGACTGGGTTTTTGCGACTCATGCACAAGGACCCCGAGGTCCCTCTGCACCGTAGTATGCTGCAGCTTTTCGCCCTTTAAACAGTAGTTCCTCCTACTATTATTCCTGCCAAAGTGGATAACCTCACACTTGCTAACATTGTACTCCATCTGCCAGGTCCTTGCCCACTCGTTCAGCCTATTTAGATCCCTCTGCAGACTTTCCACACCCTCCGCACAATTTGCTTTTCTACTCATCTTTGTGTCATCAGCAAGTCTCGACACCATACACTCAGCTCCCTCCTCCAGATCATCTATATAAATGGTAAATAGCTGAGGCCCCAGCAATGGCCCCTGCGGCACTCCACTAGTCACCAACCGCCAATCAGAATAGCACCCATTGATACCAACTCTCTGCCTCCTATTAGACAGCCAATCCCTTATCCATGCTAACACCTTACCCCCAACTCCATGCCACCTAACCTTCTGAAGCAACCTTTTGTGCGGCACCTTATCAAACGCCTTCTGAAAATCGAGAAACACCACATCCACCCGTTCCCCTCTGCCCTACTCGTGTAACCTCATGCATTTATCCTGCTAATCATCCTGACACTAGGGTCAACTTAACATGGCCAGTCCGCCTAACCCACACATCTTTGGACTGTGGGGGGAAACCGGAGCAGCCCGAGGAAACCCACGCAGAAATTGCAAACTCCACACAGACAGTGACCAGAGACCAGGATTGAACTTGTAACCTTGTTGCTGTGAGGCAGCAATGCTGACCACTGTGCCACTGTGCTGCTTCAATTGCTGCACCAGAGAAATCATCTGCGCTTGTCTCAGAGCAGTCTTGGTCCTGGCTGATGGACCTCTCAGGTCTGTGAGAGAGGGGAAACCTCATTAGTGCCTGCAGTAGCCTTTAGACGCAGGAGACATGATTCACATCAGTGTTGTCTGATGGATGACGCTGCACTGAGCCCTCACTTCACCACACACCTCACCATTAGCATGGGAGTTGTTGACTTCCTCCCCAGCGAGCTGGAGGTCTCTTTTGTCAAAGCTGGTGAGGGATTTTATCTCTGGAATCTCTCAGCCTGTCTGGGATCTCTTTCTCTCTCTTGTTGTGCGCCAGCCTGTTCTCCATAAGAGCAGATGGATAGAGTATAAGCAGGGTGCGTGCCAGGGCAGATGACAAGGATGTGTGGATGGTGAATGGGAGCAGGGAGGTGGAGGAGATGAAGCAAAAAGGAGATGCAGGTGTGTGTGTGTGTGTGTGTGTGTGTGTGTGTGTGTGTGTGTGTGTGTGTGTGTGTGTGTGTGTGTGTGTGTGTGTGTGTGTGTGTGTGTGTGTGTGTGTGTGTGTGTGTGTGTGTGTGTGTGGTAGTATCCCTTGTGCTGGCAGTGAGTGAGATGCCTGTGGGTGTGAGTTGAGAGCGATGAGAAGAGTGACTTACCCTGGCAGAACGGGGGAGTTCATTCATCCCTTTGCAGAGTGTGCTGAGCATGCAGGCATGGTAGATTCACAGTTTTGTTTTCTCAATAGGTTGTGAATCCTTCATGCACTCCTATCAAACTTCTAGTGGAGACAATAGCCCAATTCTTCTCGATGAATCAGTACATTTACTCAAGTAGCAGGAAATAGGATTTCATCAAAACTCTTTATTTGTACAGCCTTCTGGAGAGTATAATTCTCAAGTGGCCGCCTCTATTCATTTTTACATTGATTACTACCCAAGCCTCAAATCTGTGTGACCCCTTAACCTTCCCAGGTTTAATTTCCTCCAGTAATCTTGGAAACTGTTAAAGGAAAGAAAAGGCACGCATTTACATGGTTCCTTTCACGACCTCCAGGACATCCTAAAGCACTTTATAGCCAATGAAGTACTTTTGAAGTGTAATCCTTGGTTACGTGTGAATCCAAGTCAAGCATCATTCAGTTACTGCTCCATGAATGAACCTTGTTCATTTTAATCTTGTGTGGCACTCTGTCTTACACCTGAATGTGCCAAAAAACATTATCTTTGCTGACAGACAGAGAGTAATATTCACTTCATTAGCTAAGAGATAGTTAATATTATGAAGAGTTATTTATTATGCTGTTCAATTAACTCCTTGTTGTTTATAAACCATCCCTTGTCTAAAGTTAAAGTTTACTTATTTATTTACTAGTCACAAATAGGCTTCCATTAACACTGCAATGACATTACTGTGAAAATCTCCTAGTTGCCACACTCTGGCACCTGTTCATGTTACACTGAGGGAGAGTTCAGCATGGCCAATGCACCTAACCAGCACATCTTTGGATTGGGAGGAAGCCGGAGTACCCAGAGGAAACCCACGCAGACACAGGGAGAATGTGCAAACTCTACACAGACAGTGACCCAAGCCGGGAATCGAACCAGGGTCCCTGGTGCTGTGAGGCAGCAGTGCTAACCACTGTGCTACCATGTCACCCCAAAACCCCTCAGAAATGTATGCTTGGAAATTATATTTTGTACTAAAATATTAAAGCTTCTGTATGACATTGTTTTGCAATGAAGTCAATAACCAGTTTATAGTACACAGCAATTTCCAAGTTCTGGATATTTCAGGGGTCAGTGGCCTAGTTATTTTAATATAATTACCCTCATGCCCTTCCCCTTTTGGTGTCTACACAACATTAAGTTTTTTTGTTCTTCCATACAGACCAGATGGATTGATAATCATAGGAACATAAGAATTAGGAGCAGAAGCAGATAAATTCTTTGAAGCTGCTCCGCCATTCAATTAGATCATGGCTGATCTCTTCCTGGTCTCAAATCTATCTCCCCCACCTGTTCCTCATATCCCTTTAACCCATTTTTTTATTCAAAATATATCAGCTAATCAATACACATCTAACCATAATTCCTCACACTGAGGAACTCAAAGTGGATCAAAATACAAAAGAAGCACATTTAACAGAGCAAAGTCTGAAGTTTCACCCTCAGCGTCGCAAGAGGCAATTAATCATTTGTTTGCCCTGTTCTCCAGGGGAACACTCTGTTCCAAGTGCTCTGTGCCGCTCTCACCTATGTCATGAATCATAGCCTGAAAGTGATTATTCTCAATGCGATGGGAAGTATAAGGAGAACCTGGATAAACTTGGATTATTTCTGGAACAGAGAAGGCTGAGCGGGGGACCTGATGGAGGTGTATAAGATTACGTGGAGTATGGACAAGGTGAGTAGGAAGCAGGTGCTTCCCTTGGTTAAAGGTTCACTCTTGAGGGGGCATTGTTTTCGGGCAAGAAGATCAGAGGAGATCTGAGGAAAAACGTTTTGATTTAGTGGGTGGTGGGAATCTGGAATGCATTGCCTGGGAAGTAGTGGAGGCTGGAAACCTTACAACCTTTACAAAATATTTGGGTGAGCACTTGAAATATCGTAACATTCAAAGCTATGGGACAAGTGCTGGAAAATAGGATTAGTGCGCCTTCATTTTTATTGTTGATGCAGACTCGATGGGCCGAAGGGTCTTTTCTGCACTGCACAACTCTTTGCCTCTATGACTCTATGCACAAGAGAGAGCAGAAAACTGATTAGATATGTGTTGCCACAGGGTCACTTGGTTCCAGACCTCATTACAATCTTAGTCCAGAGGTGGGATGTTAATGACTGCCCTTATCAGCAAGGCAGCATTCAACAAGTACATTATCCGCTTGCTTGAGTGTATTGCAAGAGCTGAAAGGGCTTCACATAAAAAAAGCAAATTCTGCTCCCATCGAATCCCTACAGTGCAGAAGGAGGCCATTAGACTCATCGAGTCTGCACTGACAACAATCCCACCCAGACCTTACCCCCAAAACCCCACATATTTACCTGCTAGTCCCTCTAAGATAGACATCCTAGGACACTAAGGGGAAATTTAAAATGGCCAATCCACCTGTGGGAGGAAACCGGAGCATTGGAGGAAACCCACACAGACATAGGGACAACATACAAACGCCACACAGACTGTGACCCAAGCTGGGAATTGAACCTGGGTCCCTGAAGCTGTGAAGCTAACCACTGTGCCACCATAAGAGCAGGTGGTCAAATCCTTGGAAGGTTTTGAGTTGTGTCTTGAAGGGGGAAAGGGAAGAAGAGAGATGGAGATGTTTTGGGGTTGTGAATTCCAGGATCAGGGCATAGGCAACTGTAGAAATGGTCATCAATGGGGTAGTAATTAAAATCAGGGATGTTCAGAGGCCAGAATTAGAGGAGTGTGTATCTCATACTATCATAAAAAGATCAGTCGAAATAGGAACAGAAGTTGACCATTTAACTCCTTGAGCCTGTTCTGCCGTTCAATAAGATCATTGCCAATCCTATTTTGCACTTAGCTCAATTTTCCTGCCTGTCCTTCATAAACTTTAATTCCCTTGTTGATTGAAGAGCTGTGTAACTCAACCTTGAATATATTCAATAACTCAGTCTACATTGCTCTGTGGAAGAGAATTCCAAAGACAAATGGTCCTCTAAGAGAAGAAATTTCTCAGCTGTAAATGGGAGAACACCTTATTTTTAAATTACATCCCCAATTCTAGATTCCCCAGACAAGAAGAAACATTCCTTCCATGTTGATCCCCTCACAATCTTATATCTTTCAATAAGGCCACCTCTTATTTTTCCAAATTCCAACCTGCTCGGCTCTTCTGCATAAGACAACCCCTTCATCCCAGGAATCAGCCTGGTGAGCTGTTTCTGAACTGTTTCAAATGCCTCATTAATGTCCCTCATTAATTGAGGAGACTGGAATTGTGCGCAGCACTCCACATGTGACCTCAATGCCCTATATTGTTGCAGCTCCGACTTACATACACCATCCAATTACAATAAGGACTGACATTCTCTTTGTCTTCTTAATTACCTGCTGTTCCTCTGTGCTAATGTTTTGGAATTCAGGTACCTCAGCACCCAGATCCCTCCAAGTTTTAAGTTTTTGAGTTTATTGATTAGTGTCACAAGTAAACTTACATTAACATTGCAATGAAGCCACTGTGCAAATCCCTGAGTCGCTGCACTCTGGCGCCTGTTTGGCTACACTGAGGGAGAATTTAGCATGGCCAAAGCATCTAACCAGCACGCTTTTTGGACTGTAGGAGAAAACCGGAACACCCGGAGGAAACCACACAGACATGGGGAGAACATGCAGACTCTGCACAGACAGTGACCCAAGCCAGGAATCGAACCTGGGTCCCTGGCACTGTGAGGCAGCAGTGCTAACTGCTATGCTATCTTGGGTTACTTTAGTATTCTGCAGTCTCCCTTGATTTAAATAAGATTTTGCTTTTTTATTCTTCCTGCCAAAGTAGTCAACATCACGTTTTCTGCCATTGTGCTCAAACATTTGCCTACTCACTTAATCCAACTATATGCTTTCGCAGACATTCCCTTTCATAACCTACTAAAAACCTGCTTTCATTCCCATCTCTATATCATGAGCAAATAAAACGTTGGTCCTTTCATTCAAACCGTTAATACATATCGTAAATATGAAGACCTGGCAATGATACATGTGGCACGAGTTAGGGTTTGCCAACATGAAAATAATCCATTGATCCCGACTCTGGTACCTGTTAATTAGCTAATCCTCTGCTGTGCTGATATATCACCCCACGTAAGCCCTTATCTTGTGCAGTGATGTTTTAAATAGAAACTTATTGAATCCCTTATGAAAACCCTGATTCATTACATCCACTGGTTCCCCTTTATCCACCCAGTTTATTTCACCCTCACCAAACTCTAACAAATCTGTCAAACAATTTCCCTTTCGCAAAATCCTACCTGATTGTATTAATATGTTCAAACTATCCTTCTATTAACTCTTTAATAATGGATTCTAGTATTTTCCCATGATAGATGTCAGACTAATTGGCCAATAGTTTCCTGCTTTCTGTCTCCTTTCTGCTTCCTTTCTTGAACAGAAGTGTTACATTTGTGTTTTTTTCCTGATCCGCATTACCAGAATCTGGTGAATTACAGAAGATTCCTTCCTTCGGGCGGCAGAGTGGCACAGCGCCTCACAGCGCCAGGGACCCGGGTTTAATTCCAGCCTCGGCCCACTGTCTGCACGCAGTCTGCACGTTCTCCCCATGCCTGCATGGGTTTCCTCTGAGTACTCCAGTTTCCTCCCACAGTCCAAAGATGTGCGGGTTAGGTGGATTGGTCATGCTAAATTGACCCATAATGTCAGAGGGACTAGGGTAATAAATACGTGGGCTTACAGGGAGAGGGCCTGGGTGGGATTGTTGCCAGTGCAAACCCGATGGCCCGAAAGGCCTCCTTCAGGGATTCTATGATTATAACCGATGCATCCACTGTTCATAGAATTGTTACGGTGCAGAAGGAGACTATTTGGCTCATTGTATCTGCACTGGCTCTCCAAATGGCCTTCACAAATTAGTGCCATTTCCCTGCCTTGTCTCCATATCCCTGCACATTGTTTCTATTCAAGTAATGATCTTCTGCCCTCTTGAATGCCTCTCTATCTCTGACTTCTATGATTTATATCTCTTCTTGTTATCTCTGCAGCCGCTTTCTTTAAGACCCTGGGATGCAAGCCATCAGAGATTCAGGGGATTAAGTTTTTAATCTTTAGTTTCATTAGTTTTCTACGTGATTGTGTTTGTTTTTAATTCCTATCTCCCCTTCCCATCTGCTTTCTTACTACTGTGTGGATTCTTTGTGTCTGCTACTCTGAAGACAGATACAGAAACTTCTTTGAAATCATTCAATTGCTTCCCATTATGAGTTTTCCAGTCTCACCCTTGAAAGAACCGATACTCTAGTTATTCTTTTTCTTTTCTGCTGTTTGTTTTTGGATATCTTATTAGTTTTCTCTCAAACTCCACTTCACCCTCTTTATTATTTTTTCTCTCATCTTTTATGTTCTCAAGCTTCTGGCCCACTGTATATTCTATTTACTGGCCTGTTGCAATATTGTACATCTTTTCTGTTAATATGCTAACATCTATGGTTAGCCATGAATGGTGCATTCTTCTCATCGGGCTTTTCTTTCACAGTGGAATATATCTTCACTGAGAGTTACAAAATATTTCCTGAAATATCTGTCACTGCTTCTCCGCCTTTTAACTTACTTTCCCATTCCCTTTTAGCTAAATCTATTTTCATACTCATATACTTGTCTTTATTTATTTAAAGTTATGACATTAGCTTCAACTCCAGAATTCTCACCTGCAGACTCAATGTAAAATTATAATATGTTATGATCACTCTTACCTAGATGATCGTTTAGTATAAGGTCAGTATTGATCTGGTTTCAACGCACATTAACAAGTCTAGTATAACCTGTGTCATGGCTGATTCCAGAATATATTGTTCTGAGAAACTGTGCTGAGTACATTCTATGAACCCTTCCTCCAGGTTATTATTATTAACTTGATTCATCCAATCTTTATGAAGGTTAAAATCTTCATTGATTATTACAGCACCTTTCTCAAAAACTCTCTTTTTCTTGATTTCTCCTCTGTCCGACAGGGTAGCTATAAAGTCAAGTGCCTGTAAACCATGTGCCACAGTAATTGCTTACTTTGCTATTTAGAACATAGAACATAGAACATAGAACATTACAGCGCGGAACAGGCCCTTCGGCCCACAATGTTGCGCCGACCAGTCTTATTTTTTAAAAAAAACATTGACCCACTAATCTAAACCAATCCCTTTTCGTCCATAAACCTATCCACCAATCTCTTAAACGCCCCCAAACTAGGCGCATTTACAACTGCAGCAGGCAGGGCATTCCAGTCCCTCACCACCCTCTAAGTAAAGAACCTGCCCCTGACATCCGTCCTATAACTACCCCCCCTTAATTTAAAGCCATGCCCCCTCGTGCTAGCTTTCTCCATCCGAGGAAACAGGCTATCACCATCCACCCTATCTAAACCTCTAATCATCTTATATGTTTCTATAAGATCCCCTCTTAGCCGCCTTCTTTCCAGTGAAAACAACCCCAAATCCCTCAGTCTCTCCTCATAGGACCTCCCCTGCATACCAGGCAACATCCTGGTAAACCTCCTCTGCACCCTCTCCAAAGCCTCCACATCCTTCCTGTAATGTGGGGACCAGAACTGCACACAGTACTCCAAGTGCGGCCGCACCAGAGTTGTGTACAGTTGCAACATGACGCTGCGACTCCTAAATTCAATCCCCTTACCAATAAACGCCAAGACACCATACGCCTTCTTAACAACCTTATCTACTTGATTCCCAACTTTCAGGGATCTATGTACACATACACCTAGATCCCTCTGCTCCTCCACTCTATTCAAAGTCCTCCCGTTAGCCCTATACTCAACACATCTGTTATTCCTACCGAAATGGATTACCTCACACTTCTCCGCATTAAACTCCATCCGCCACCTCGCGGCCCAGCTCTGCAACCTGTCCAAGTCACCCTGCAAACTTCGACACCCTTCCTCACAATCTACCACACCTCCGACTTTGGTGTCATCAGCAAACTTACTAATCCACCCAACTATACCCTCATCCAGATCATTAATAAAGATTACAAACAGCAGTGGCCCCAAAACAGATCCCTGAGGCACACCACTCGTAACCGAACTCCATGATGAATAATTACCATCAACCACCACCCTCTGTCTCCTATCTGCTAACCAATTCCTGATCCAAGTACCTAAATTACCACCAATCCCATACATCTGCATTTTCTGCAGAAGCATACCATGGTGAACCTTATCAAACGCCTTACTAAAATCCATATATACCACGTCTACTGCCTTACCCCTATCCACCTCTTTGGTCACCTTCTCAAAGAACTCAATAAGGTTAGTAAGGCACGACCTTCCCGCTACAAAACCATGCTGACTATCTCTAATCAATTCATTACTCTCCAAATAACTATAAATCCTATCCCTAATAATTCTTTCTAAAACCTTGCCCACTACAGAAGTAAGACTCACTGGTCTATAATTCCCAGGGAAGTCTCTGTTCCCCTTCTTAAACAATGGGACAACATTCGCTGTCCTCCAATCTTCCGGTACTATACCAGAGACCAACGACGACCTGAAGATCAGAGCCAGTGGCTCTGCAATCACCTCTCTTGCCTCCCATAGAATCCTAGGGTAAATCCCGTCTGGACCAGGGGACTTATCTATTTTCAACCCTTCTAGAATATCCAACACATCCTCTGTATCAACTGCAATACTTTCTATTTTACACCCCTTCACCCCAGTGACCTCCTCAGCTACATTCATATCGTCCTGCGTGAACACCGAAGAGAAATAATGGTTCAATGCCTCTCCAATCTCTTCCGGTTCCACACACAACTTCCCCCTACTGTCTGTAACTGGCCCTAATCTTGCCCTAACCAACCTTCTGTTCTTGACATACCTATAGAACGCCTTAGGATTCTCCTTAATCCTATCAGCCAAAGTCATCTCATGCCCTCTTCTAGCCCTTCTTAACTCCCTCTTCAACTCCCTCCTAGCCAATCTAAAGCTTTCTACTGCACTACCCGAGCCCTCAAGCCTCATCCGAACATAAGCCTCCTTCTTCTTCCTAACCAACAAATCAACTTTTTTTGTGCACCAATTTCTCATCTCCAATCAAACTGATGCAACATTTTGATTCCCCAAAATAAGATAATTTTTCTCATTTTTATTAAACATTTACCCCACCTCCTTTTCCTTCCTTTCTGTCCTTCTGACTGCCAATACATTTGGATACTTTTTTTTAGCTGAGAGTTGTGTGGCTGGAAGGGATTACAGTAGCTGAAGAGTGTACCATCTACAAGATGAACTATTGCAACTTAATAAGGTTCCTTTGGCAGCACCTTCCAAACCTGCATGTATGATCATCTAGAAGGAAAAAGGGAGCAGGTGCTTGGAAACTCCACCACCTGAAGTTTACCCTCAAAGCCATGCACTTTCGCAGTTCCTTCGCTGTTGCAGGGTCAGTGCTGGAACTCCCTCTCTAACAGCACTGTGGATTTATCTACACAGCATGGACAGTAGCGGTTCCAGAGGACTGGAGAATAGCCAACGTTGCTCCCTTGTTTAAGAAAGGAAGCAGAGACAATCCAGGAAGTTATATGCCATGAGCCTGACTTCAGTGGACAAGGTACTGTGGGACAGAATATATGCACAAGAAAAAAATGGACTAGCTAGCGACAGACAGCATTGTTTTGTACGGAGAAGGTCATGTTTCACCAACTTGACTGCATTTTTTGAAGAGATGACAGAGGTAATTGGGAAGGGAAAGGCTGTGGATGTAGTTTATATGGACTTTAGTAAGGCATCTGACAAGTTCCCACATGGTAGACTGGTACAAAAATTAAAATCACATGGCAGCCTGGGTGGGCTGGCTAGATGGATACAGAACTTGGTTACAGAAATCAGGGAGTAGTGGTGGTGGAAGATGTTTTTCAGAATGGAGATCTATAGCGAGTGGTGCTTCACAGGGCCCAGTGCTGGGATTCTGAGACCTCTGTTGTTTGTAGTACATATAAATGATCTGGACGAAAATGTTGGGGGGTCTGATTAGTAAGTCTGTGGATGACACGAATGTTGCTGGAGTTGCTGATAGTGTGGGGATTGTTAGAGGATACAATAGGATATAGATAGATTGGAGACTTTGGTACAGGAATGGCAAATGGAGTTTAATCCAGACACGTGTGAGGTGATACATTTTGGAGGATCAAATTTAGTTGTGAATTATACTGTAAATGGCAAAACCCTTAGGAACATTAACATACAGAGGGATCTGGGTTGCAGGTCCACAGTTCGCTAAAAATGGCAACACAGGTGGCCAAGGTGGTTAAGAAGGCATATGGCATGGTTGCCTTCATCAGCCGGAACACTGAGGACAAGAGTTGGGAAATCATTTTGCAGCTATATCAAACCTTGCTTGGGCCACATTTGGGGTGCGTGCAGTTCTAGCTACCACATTACCAGAAGGACGTGGAAGCTTTGGAGAGAGTGCAAAGAAGGATGTTTTCTGCTCTTGAGGGTGTTGGCTATGAGGAGAGATTGAATACACTAGGATTGTTTTCACTGGAAAGATGGAGGCTGAGGGGAGACCTAATAGAAGTCTACAAAATTATGAGAGGCACAGACAGGGTAGATAGTCAGAGGCTTTTTCCAAGGGTGGAAGTATCAATTACGAGGGGGCGCAGGTGAGAGGGGAAAAGCTCTATTGGGAGTGGGCATGGACTGCATGGGCCAAATGGCCTCCTTCTGTATCGTCAATGTCTCTCAGGCCGGAGTTTTACTGTCTCACCCGTCACAGGAATCAGAGTGGGTCAGGGGTGGACGATAAAGTGGTCCGTTGACCTTGGGTGGGATTTTATGGTTTCGGGACAAGTGAGGCTGTAAAATCTCATTCTATACCTCGAATCCAAAAAGAAACATACTTCATCAGTTATGAAATGTTTTGGGTATTGTCTTGAGAGTATTAAAGAAATGTAAGTCATTTCTGCTTTTGTTTTCTGATTTATTTTACATTGCCTTTGTTACACCTTATCCTCACTTGGTTTCCTCTGCCACAACTGAGAGATGTCTTCTTCGGGTTAACTAACAAATAATTGCTCCGGATTGTTTGTCTGGAATAAGGATGGCTATTTCCTTGATGGGGAACCACTCACAGAGTTGTACAAACAAAGGAAATAAGCTTGTGTCTTTGTGAAAACACTATCTCCTTATTTGTTTCAAAGTCTGATGGGCATTTGCCTTTCAATGAAAAATTTTTAGTTCAGTTTTTTTGGTGACCTGAGAATTTTTTTTGAGGTTTTCTTTTTAAATCTTCTGAGATTACTGCCACTGCATCAAACAGGAATGTGCTGCCAGGAATGTTTAGTGCATCTTGATTTAATTCAGGGAATGATGTTCCAGTGAAGAATTCCACTCTTCAATCAGCTGCTTGATTTGACTAAGTGTAATGGGCTCTCTGATCGCACATCTTGCATGTCAATGACTGTTAGAGAGAAACAGAACTATTCAATATCTGTGATAAACTTTCAATGGATTGGTTTTACTGACATGTTTTGCTCCTACTTGTGGATTGTGAATGAATCTTTTAAAGGACTGAAAGTATCTCAGTGATTTAATTGAAGATTGCAAAGTATGGAATAAGAGAAGAAGAAAGCAATTTGGCCAATGGAGTACATTCACCCATTGAACCATTGACAATTTGCTCAATCATGGACTCAGTGTTGGTTAACTAATTCACCTGTGAGATAAACTACTGCTGTTAAAGATTTGCAAGAAAAACACATTTATCTCCTGACCATTAAATACTATTAAGCTCCAGTTTGCCAATTCAACACCACAATTTATACCATTCAGCTCTTCCCAGTTACATTCATTGGTGACATTGTCCTGACAGAATGGAGCTCGAAAATATCAGTAGAGAGTTTGATCATCTGTATCCACTATAGATTTTTAACTCCTTCATGAGGAAGCAATGGCCTATGGTATTATCGCTTGACTATTAATCCAGACACTCAGCTAATGTTCTGGGGATCCAGGTTCGAATCCCGCCGCGTTTGGCCTACATGTGACTTCAGAGCCACAGTAATGCGGTTGACTCTCAACTGCCCTCTGAAATGGCCTAGCAAGCCACTCAGTTCAAGGGCAACTAGGGATGGGCAATAAATTCTGGCCAGCCACAGAAGCCCTTTCCCACAAAGGAATAAAAAAAGGTCTAAAGAGTAAAGATACTGACTGCTGACTTAACTATTAAGAATAGAAGGTTCCAGGGTCAGGGCTGGAGTTGGAGATCGTTGACTGACGTCTGTGTCAAGGATAAGGGGAAAAGGAATAGTGAGGTTTCCTGCTCCTTGTCACCTTCCAGTCATAGAACATAGAACATAGAACATAGAACACCACAGCACAAACAGGCCCTTCGGCCCACAAGTTGCGCCGATCACATCATCACCTACCAACCTACAGACCTATCTATAACCCTCAATCTCATTAAACCCCATATACTCATCCAGAAGTCTTTTAAAAGACCCCAGCGAGTTCGCCTCCACCACCACTGACGGCAGCCGATTCCATTCACTCACCACCCTCTGAGTGAAAAACTTACCCCTAACATCACTTCTGAACCTCCCTCCCCGCACCTTAAATCTGTGTCCTCTCGTAGCGACCATTTCAACCCGGGGAAATAGCCTCTGAGAGTCCACCCTATCTATTCCTCTCAACATTTTGTAAACTTCTATCAGGTCGCCTCTCAACCTTCGTCTCTCCAGGGAAAAGAGTCCCAGCTCCCTCAACCTAACTTCATAAGGCATGCCTCCCAGTCCAGGCAACATCCTTGTAAATCTCCTCTGTACCCTTTCAATAGCTTCTACATCTTTCCTATAGTGAGGCGACCAGAACTGCGCACAATACTCTAAATGAGGCCTGACAAGGGTCTTATAAAGTTCCAGCATTACCTCCCGACTCCTAAACTCAATCCCTCGATTAATGAAGGCCAGTACACCATACGCCTTCTTGACCACCTCCTCCACCTGCGAGGCCGATTTAAGAGTCCTGTGGACCCGGACCCCAAGATCCTTCTGCTCCTCAACACTACTCAGACTTCTGCCCTTGATAGTGTACTCGTTCATCCCGTTGGTTCTGCCAAAATGGACGACTACACATTTATCCGCGTTGAAGTCCATCTGCCACTTCTCCGCCCAGTCCTGCATCCTATCTATGTCCTGCTGCAACTTTTGCCATCCTTCCAGATCATCCACAACATCACCGACCTTCGTGTCATCAGCGAACTTACTTACCCATCCCTCCACTTCCTCATCCAGGTCATTTATGAAAATGACAAACAACAAGGGTCCCAGAACAGATCCTTGAGGCACTCCGCTGGTGACTGACCTCCATTCAGAAAAAGCCCCATCCACAACCACTCTCTGCCTTCTGCAGGCAAGCCAGTTCTGGATCCACATGGCCAAAGGCCCTTGGATCCCATGCCCTTTCACCTTCTCAAGAAGTCTTGCATGGGGGACCTTATCAAATGCCTTGCTGAAGTCTATGTACACTACGTCCACGGCACTTCCTTCGTCAATGTGTTCAGTCACATTATCGAAGAACTCAACTAGGCTTGTAAGGCACGACCTGCCCTTGACAAATCCATGCTGACTATTCCTGATCATGTCAAACCTCTCCAAATGTTCGTAAATCTTGTCCCTCAGAAGCCTCTCCATCAGCTTACCAACCACTGAGGTCAGACTCTCCGGTCGGTAATTTCCCGGGCTATCTCTGTTCCCTTTCTTGAAAATAGGAACTACATCCGCAATCCTCCAATCCTCTGGAACCACTCTGGAACATCCTTTCTGTAAAGTGTGCATGCACGAACAGTAGAACAGAACAGGATCAGGCCCTGCTGCCATATGCTTCTCATAGTCAAATGGTCTCCAGTCCTTATTGCCAAGTCTAACACATGAATCACAGCCATGTAGCTGCACTGAAGAAAAGCAACTTGGCATCTAAGGAACTGTGCTCCAATATGATTCAGCACCTTGAGAAAAAGATCCAACACATCTGAGCATCACAGAATCAGAAAGGACAGAAGGAAACTGCCTGTCCATCTTTCCTAAGCCAGTTTCTGAAAGAGTTTTCCACATTTCTTATCATTTATCTTTCATGGAATGTAGGTATTGTTGGCTGGGCCAACATTCAGTGTCTACCCCTAAAGGTATTTAAGAGTCAACCACATTGCTGTGGCTCTGGATTGACATATAGTTCAGATCAGATAAGAACGACAGATTTCCTTCCCTAAAGGACATCAGTGAACCAGATGGCTTTTGAACAGAAACTGACAATGGTTTCATGGTTACGATTAGATTTTTGATTCCAGATTTTAATTGAATTTGAACCCATGTCCCCAGACATTATTCTGGGACTCTGGAGACCAGCTGCTTCTCTGCATTACTAGTCCAGCAACAATACTCCTGCACGCTGTCTCCCTTCCCCTTTCCCAACAGCTATTTGAAAGTTAGAATTCAATCTGCTTCCGTCATCCTGTTCAGGTAGCTCATTCCCAATGGAAACAATTCACCATGTAAAAGATTTTTATATGTTTCCCTCTCTGGGTGTGGAATTTTTCCATCCCGTCTGCCACGGGAATCATAGCGGGCGGGGGGCCCGTTGATCAAACTCCACTGATCTCGGTGAGGAATTTGCAGCCTTGGGGCCAGTGCAACCAGAAAATCCACCTTGGATAAGTTGCACCGATCATATCCCTATCTACCAGGCCTATCTATAACTCTCAATCCCATTATATCCCATTTACTCATCCAGAAGTCTCTTAAAAAACCCCAGTGAGTTCGCCTCTACCACCACCGACAGCAGCCGACTCCACTCACTCACCACCCTCTGAGTGAAAAACTTACCCCTGACATCTCCTCTGTACCTGCTCCCCAGCACCTTAAACCTGTGTCCTCTCATAGCGACCATTTCAGCCCTGGGAAATCGCCTCTGAGAATCCACCCTATCTATATCTCTCAACATGTTTTCAGATCTGTGCCCTTTTGGTTCCTGACTTGTCATCAAGAAATTATTTCTCCCCATCAACTCTGCCAAAATCACGTATTACATTAACACTTCCATAAAATCTCCACTAATCCACTTTTGCTCTGAAGAATACAGTCACATCTTCACTGGTTGCCATACATTTTAAAATTTATTTGTAAGTCAGAAGTAAGCTTACATTAACACTGCAATTAAGTCACTATGAAAACCCCCTCGTTGCCACATTCCGGTGCCTATTCGAGTACACTGAGGGAGAATTTAGCATGGCCAATGCACCTAACCAGCACGTCTTTCAGACTGTGGGAGGAAACTGGAGCACCCGGAGGAAACCCATTCAGAGAACGTGCAGACTCCACACAAACAGTGATCTGAGCCGGGAATCAAACCCGGGTCCCTGACGCTATGAGGCAGTAGTACTAACCATTGTGCCGCCCTGTCATCCAATTCAGAAGATGGGAAAATTAATGGACTTGAGAAATGGCGGGCGAGATTCAATGGTCCCCCAGCTATGTGTGTCCCAGTGGTGGGAGGTGGCATGACATTCTTGGCAACCAGATTCTCTGATCCCACTGCTGTCAACGGGAAATTCCATTGAAGCCACCCCACACTACAAGAGAACTCATAGGCCAGAGAAACCCGCCACCAGTGAACAGCCAAAGAATCCCCACTAGGTGGCACATCAGTTAACACTGCTGCCTCACAGCGTCAGGGACCCGAGTCCGATTCTCGGCTTAGGTCACTGTTTGCGTGGAGTCTACACGTTCTCCTCTTGTCTGTGTGGGTTTCCGCCCAGTGCTCCAGTTTCCTCCCACAGTTTGAAAGATGTGCTGGTTAGGTGGATTGACGCAAACAGGTGCCAAAGTGTGGCGACTAGGGGATTTTCACAGAAACTTCATTGTAGTGTTAATGCAAGCCTACTTGTGACCAATAAACAAACTTTAACTTTAATATTTTCTCTTCTGTCTCCTAAAAAAAAAGCAAAACTCGCCAACAGAAATAGTCTCCAGTAAGTTGGATTCATTGATGACAATCTCATTGTTCCATCAGGTCTGGAGGATTGTTGCTCCATAGAATGTCAATTGATATATTTATAGCATTCAATCCTTTTTATAATCAAATGTTACTACAACTGCTTAGAAAGGAATGAATTTAAATGGAAATTAATATAAAAGGGATTAATTTACCTGGGTTAATGAACTTTGGCAGAACTTTAGTTCATAAAACTGGGAAATCATCTGCCTTATCCCTCAATGTTCTGAAAGCTCACTGATTTCTACTCTGTAATCAGAGTTTAAGTTGAATAACTGGCTTACATCCAAATTATCCACACCACTGAACACTGTAGGCAGATGAATTTGGTACCCTCTCTCTATCTCAATGAAGCCCATTGAGTTTACAAAACTCCATGAAGAAACATTAATAGCCTCTTAAAATTCAAATAATTGGTCTCAGGGAGAATCTATAACCTGGAAATTACTCTCTGCTTAAATGTGTTCAGGTCAGATTTCGATTGGAGAAGTTAGGACTGCTTTCCTTCGAGAAAAGAAGGCAGAAAGGAGATTTGATAGAAGTTCTCAAAATCATGAATGGTCTGGACAGAGTAGATAGGGAGAAACTATTCCTACTCGTGAAAGAATCAAGAATGAGACGGCCCAGATTTTTAAGTAAAGAGGCAAATGTGTTGTGATGGAAAACTTCCTCATGTAGAGAATGGTTAAGTTTTGGAATATACTGCTTGAGATTGTGGTGGAGTCAGGTTCAGTTGGAGCAGTTAAAGATATTAGACCGTTAACTGAAAACATGCAAACCTATGGGGTGGGATTCTCACCGTGCTCACCTCAAAACCGGAGGAACCCGCTCGAGGTCAATGGAGCTTTGTGTGATCTGCACCCCCTCCCCCCCACCCCGCCCCGCTCTCCCATTCGCTACAATTCCCATGACAGGTGGATCGGGAGAACATCCCCTCACATGAACTAAGAGCAGAAATAGGCCACTTGCCCCGTGAGCCTGCTTCACCTTTCAGTAAGCTCATGGTTGACGTGTTTTGAATTTTTTTTTGATAGCCTTTGATTTTCTTGCCTCACAAGAATCCACAAAAGGAAGCATCTTTTCATTTTTACGTTGTCAAGAATCTTACATGTATACGTAAGGGGCAACAGTGGTGAGCACTGCTGCCTCACAGCCCCAGGGACCCGGGTTCGATTCCAGCTTGGATTACTGTCTGTGTGGAGTCTGTAAGTTCTCCCCATGCTTGCGTGGGTTTCCTTCGGGTGCTCCGGTTTCCTCCCCACAGTCCGAATGACACGCTGGTTAGGTGCATCGACCATGCTAAATTCACACTCAGTGTACCCAAACAGGCGCCGGAGTATGGCGACTAGGGGATTTTCACAGTAACTTCAGCAAATTTCACATTAAATTGCAGCGTTAATGTAACGCTCTTTGTAACACTAATAAATTAACTTTAAAAAATCAATCAAGTCATCTCTCATTCTTCCAGGAAAGAGTCCAGGTTGTCCAGCCTCTCTGCTGTGTCCAAGACCGAAAGTAACTACAAAGCGTTGTGAATGTAGCCCAGTCCATCACACAAACCGGCCACCCATCCATTGACTGTTTCTACACTTCCCACTGCCTTGGAAAAGCAGCCAGCAGAATCACGGACCCCACGCACCCCAGACATCCTCTCCTCCACCTTCTTCTGTCTGGAAAAAGATACAAATGTCTGAGGATATGTACCCACTGACTCAAGAACAGCTTGCTCCCTGCTGCCATCAGACTTTTGAATGGACCTACCATATACTAAGTTGATCTTTCTCTACACCCTAGCTATGACTGTAACATTACATTCCGCACGCTGTCCTTTCCTTCTCTATGGACAGTATACTTTTTCTGTATAGCATGAAAGAAACAATAGTTTTCATTGTATACTGATACATGTGACAATAATAAATCAAATCAAATCAAATCATTTGATGAAGATTATCTTTAACAAAGGAATTTCTAACGATATAAAGATTAATTCAGCAATCTTCATTCAGGCAAGTGATGGCACTTTGTTGAAAATATAATATTCCACTTCGCACTGCCCTCCTGTGAGTACCTATGATTAGCAACACGCATGATTTTTTTCTCTTCTAACCACCAACAGTGATTATTTATTGGGAATTATTTTATTTTAAGCTCCTTTCATTTCAGTGAAAAACAAATCCCTCTCCTAAATCCCATTAGAGGCTTACAGATGTTTTAAATACACGATCCTTTGAATATTTGATGAGATAATCAGAATTTTGAAGCATGAAGATCATAAGACATCGGAGCAGAAGTTGGCCATTTGGCCCATCGAGTCTATTTCACCATTCAATAAGATCACGACTGATCTGATATGATAATCCTCAACTCCACTTTGCTGTCTTATCTCCATCATCCTTGATTCCCTTATCGATTAAAAGTCTGTCCATCTCAGCCTCCAACATACTTAACAATCCAGCCTCTACTGCCTTCCGTGGCAAAGAATTCCTCAGATTCTCTATCCTCTGATGAGTGAAGGAATTCCTCATCTCTGTCTTAAATGGGTGGCCCCTTACTATGGGATTATGCCGTCTGGTCCTAGACTCTCCCACAAAGGGAAACAACCTCTCACCACCCTTTCACTGGCTGGGCCAGCATTTATTGTCCATTCCTAATTGTCCTTGAACTGGTTTGCTAGGCCATTTCAGAAGGCATTACTGTGGATTTGTAATCACATGTAGGCCAGGCCAGTTAAGGGTGGCAGATTTCCTTCCCTAAAGGACATTGTGAGCAAGATAGGGCTTTATAACAATTGACAACCCTTTCGTGGTCATCATTAAACTTTTAATGTCAGATTTTTAATAAATTCAAACTTCACCATCTGTCATGGTGGGATTCGAGACTGGGACCCCAGAGCATTTCCCTGGATCTACGGGTTAATTGCCCAGTGAAAATACCACTGCATCGCCACCTTAGAATCATTCTTCTAAACTTCAACAAACACAGGTGCTCCCTACTCAGGGGAATTCGTCCCATCATGATAGGGCTAGTTTTTTGAAGCACCTAACCTCTTCATCCAGTTCCTCTATTCTGTTAAACCCCTCAAGATTCTTGCATATTTCAATAAAGTCACCTTTCATTCTTTTAAATTGAAATGAGTACAGGCCCAACCTACTCACCTGTTCCTGAAGATTATCCCCATATCCCAGGAATCAGCCAGGCAAACCTTATCTAAGATGCTTCCAATGTGAATATATGCCTCCTTCAGTAAGGAGACCAAACCTATGCAAAGTTAGGCTGGGATGTTATGGTCATTCAGGCCAGTAGGATTTTTCCATCCCGCTGCAATGAACAAAGACTTGTCTGAGCAGCAAATGCTCCAACTCTGCTGCAGCAGGAGCGTGGCGTTAACAGCGAATGAGATCACACCCTAAATGTCCCTTTGCTCATGGCGTTGTGTATGGGGAAATCTTACCTGGCTGGGGGCAGCACAATAGTCCCTGAAGACAATATTACAACCTCAGTTGAAACTGCTGGCACCACCTCCATTATTAAATAAATGTACCATGCCTTTCATTTTGACTCATACCTAATTAAGAAATGATAATATGTACACTGAGTTAAATCAGCATGTTTGTTTTCCCTAAGTGTCAAGGGGTAGCCTGGATCCCTGACCTGGTATTGCCCCACCTGATCTACAACGATCAGAAAGGCTTCAATGAGAAGTTATGGCCTGACTTCTTTTTGTAATAAAATTCAACACCAAGTTGGACATTATTGGTTAAAGGTTTTTAGACGCCAATAAAGTTGATTGGCCATCAGTATATCCCATGCCACCCAATGGATCAGTTTAATACATCTTATACTTCACAGTATGTATAAACAGCTTTCTCTCAATAGGCTTCACTCCATGGGCTAAGCATTCTCAGTTAAATAGGTATTACTGTCCAGATCCAATACATTTGACTGTTACTGGTGGGCAGATTGCACATTCGCACATTGCTGACTCTGTGATCACAATCTACTTCTTCCTTCCTTCAGCTAAATCTCAGGCTACAGAGTCTGTAGAGTAAGTGGGTCAGCAGTGGTATAGTGGCACTGTCACTGGATTAGCAATAGAGAGACCCAGGATAATGCTCTGGGGACCCAGGTTTGAATCCCACCGTGGCAAATGGTGAAATTTGAATCCAATAAAAATCTGGAATTAAGATCCTACTGATGACCATGAAACCATTGTCGATTGTCGGAAAAACCCATCTGGTTCATGAAAGTCCTTTAGGGAAGGAAATCTGTTGTCCTTACCTGCCTGGCTTACATGTAACTCCAGTGTGTTTGGCTCTTAAATACCATCAGGTATCGGCAATAAATGTTGGCTCAGCCAGCAATGCCCTGAATTAATAAAAAAACTTCCAAACTCCAACCAAGCACAATTCCCCCCATCCTCCTGATTAGGGATACGCAGCATCGCTTTGTAAAGGGGAAGTCTTGCCTTATGAATCTGGTAGAATTTTTTGAGGTGGTGACAAAAACGGTCGACGAAGGACGAGCCGTTGATGTCGTCTATATGGATTTCAGTAAGGCATTTGACAAAGTCCCTCATGGTAGGTTGGTCGCAAAGATAAAGGCTCATGGGATACGTGGCCAGGGATCTAGATGGGTTGAGAACTGGCTTGCTAAGAGGAGACAGAGAGTAGTAGTGGAAGGGTCCTTTTCTAGCTGGAGGTCTGTCACTAGTGGTGTGCCGCAGGGCTCAGTACTGGGACCTCTTCTTTTTGTAGTATATATAAATGACTTGGAAGAGGGAGTAAGTGGTGTGATCAGCAAATTTGCAGATGACACTAAGATGGCTGGATTGGCGGGCAGTGAGGAGCAGTGTCTGGTAATACAACGGGATATAGATAGGCTGGTATATTGGGCAGATATATGGCAAATGGAGTTTAATCCTGGTAAGTGTGAGGTGATGCGTTTTGGCCGGAATAATGTAGGGGGGAGTTATATGATAAAGGGTAAGCCTGTAAAGAGTATAGAAACGTAGCGGGACCTGGGGGTGCAAGTGCACAAGTCTTTGAAGGTGGCAGTACAAGTGGAGAAGGTTGTGAAGAAAGCTTATGGTATGTTAGCCTTTATAGGAAGGGGTATAGAGTATAAGAGCTGGAGTCTAATGTTGCAGTTGTATAGAATGTTGGTTAGGCCGCATTTGGAGTACTGCATCCAGTTCTGGTTGCCTTACTACTGGAAGGACGTGGAGACCCTGGAGAGAGTGCAGAGGAGGTTTACCAGGATGTTGCCTGGTATGGAAGGACTGGGTTATGAGGAAAGACTGAGCAAATTGGGGCTGTTTTCCCTTGAAAGACGGTGACTGAGGGGGGATCTAATAGAGGTATATAAGATTATGATAGAGTAAACAGTGTAAGCTATTTCCTATGTTAGAAACGCACAGTACGAGGGGCCAAGGGCTTAGGGTGAGGGGGGAGAGGTATAACACGGATATTAGAGGGAGGTTTTTCACACAGAGGGTTGTGGGGGTATGGAATGCTCTGCCAAACAAGGTGGTGGAGGCAGGCATGCTGGAGTTGTTTAAGTGATACTTAAACAGGCACATGAGTGGGTTGGAGATGGAAAGATATAGGAGATTGTTTTAAATAAGGTTCATTAGCATTGGGACGTCCCTGGTAAGGTAAATGGATATGGTATGATAATGTTTTTTCTCTTTTCATTCACAGGTTTTATGTCGGTCCACCTTGTTGTCCAACGAGGGGCACATACGCGATGGGTCGTACTGGGGCTGCTCTTGGTTGTTCGAGATTGGCCTAGTGCTTCATGTCGTTAGTGTGTGCCTAAACTGGACCAGATACTGGGCAACACGACAGCTCAGTGACTGTCGCTGACTGCTGTGCAGACACATGGATTTGGGCCGGTGTCTGTGGGAGTTTGTGCATTCTCCCCGTGCTTGCGTGGGTTTTCTCCGGGTGCTCCGGTTTCCTTCCACACCCCAAAGATGTGCTATTAGGCTGATTGGAGGTAATAAATTGTCCCTAAATTAGTTTTCCCTCAATGTGGAATGCCATAAGCATAGATAAGGGTCATGGGTGGAGGGGGGACTGGTAATGTTAAAATGGCAGCGTGGGCTCGTTGGGCCGAAGGGCCTGTTTCCCTGGCTGTTTTTGTTCTTTTGTTCTTTGTTCTCCCCTGCTCCAAAAGGACTCTGTGTGAGCTTAGAACGCTGGAAAACATAAAAGGACTTTTGGACTGTTCCGACCTCACACCATACATAAAGTAAAAAGGCCTACTCGTGGAGGACAATTTAAAATCTATACATTTTGTTACCCAAAACCCAAACTATTTGACCGCCCCTCTTGACATCCAATTAGACTTGAAGAATGTTTGACCTCATTGTCACTTTTTCTGGGTGCAATGCAAAAATATGGACAAAGTACACATTGGTCCCAATGTATAAAGCATGATGGATCACACATTTTGACAACCAGCTAAAGGGGAATAGAAATTATTCATAGAAGCATCGAGTGCTGAAGGAGGCCATTCAGGCCATCAACTCTGCACCAACTCTCTGACAGAGCACTTTTACCCAGGCTCAGCTGCTGCTATATACCGTAACCCCACACATTTATCCCACTAATCCCCCAAGCCTATGCACCTTTGGACACAGAGAGGCAACTTAGCATGGCTAAATCACCTAACCTGCACCTCTTTGGAATGTGGGAGGAAACCGGAGCACCCGGAGGAAACCTGAGCAGACACAGGGAGAACATGCAAACTCTACACAGATAGTTAGCCACGGCTGGAATTGAATCTGGGTCCCTGACGCTGTGAGGCAGTACTGCTAACCATTATGCCACTGCACCATTCAGGAATGGTGACATTCAAAATGAGTTTCGGACAGCAAGAGAATATCAGACAGATGTCAAGTATTTTCACAAAGGTTTCTAGAGCCAGGATATTTAAAAGAGAGTTGGAATAAGTCAGGCAGCGTTGTTGGAGAAAGGCACAGTTCCCTAGCTTCCCCGTGGTGGGTTTCCCTGCCGTAGGGGTGGTTGCTATCCATCACTGATGTGGCCATCCAGTCCCACCGTGCATAGATGGCGATTTATGTTCATCACCTGTGCTGGTATCAAGGAACCCACGGCTGGGGTGGACATCAGTGGGAGTGGAAGATCCCACTGGCAGGAAGGGCTGAAGAATTCCATTCTTCATGTTCCAGGTTGATAGCCTTTTGATTAGGATGGAGAAGGGTTCAACATGAAACTGTATAGAGGGATATGGGCCAAATGTGGGTAATTAGGACTAAGTGGTTAAAAAAAAGGCGGCATGGACAAGTTGGGCCGAAGGGCCTGTTTCCATTCTGTAAACCTTATGACTTTATGGCCGGAATTTTACAGGTATGCCCGCCTCGATTCTGGGGGCAGGCAAGGCTCGGAGAACAGCATTCGCTGCTGGATTTGGGCAGGATCGTACAAACCTCGGGTGGGCGTGCCGGTAAAATTCCACCCTCTAACTCTAAACTGATGTTAAAAAAGTGCAGAAGCAGGGGAAGGA
Organism: Carcharhinus amblyrhynchos; assembly: GCF_965287045.1. Lineage (NCBI taxonomy): Eukaryota > Metazoa > Chordata > Chondrichthyes > Carcharhiniformes > Carcharhinidae > Carcharhinus > Carcharhinus amblyrhynchos. The sequence goes on from NC_137324.1 coordinate 18,071,238, forward strand.
GAGAGGACTGGAATGGCCTGTTCTTGCCCATTGCCACTCCTCCTCCTCCACTGTTAACTCTAACCTCGACAGATCTGTCTGACGGACTCCTTGAGAGCAAGGATGCGAGTGTGACAAATCTCCCCCGGATTTTCGATTGCCTTTATTGCTGCAGTGTTCGTGGCTGAAAATTTCTGACCATTCCTGTTGACGGGATCTTCCAGTCCTGCCAATGGCGACCCCTCTCCCACCTCCGTCTCCATGGGGTCCCTTGGTGCGAACAATGGGGGAGACCCGTTGAGGATGGCAGAATCGGAAGATCTTGCCACCAGCTAGTGGTGGGCTGCCTCATCTGCTGCAAAACCTGCCACCAGGTTTGGGGGAATAGAGTGGAAAATTCCACCCCATGTCTCACTGTGCGAACTGAAACTAGTCACGCAGAACAGGGCCTGAATTTCCTGAATGGCCCAGCCATCAAAGCGTTAACTGCACCGCTGGGCAGGTACACATTGCAGCACTTACAAATGAGACCTTCTCGACCTTGGGCATCACAACACTCTGGCAACGAGCAGCCGCAGGATAAATGGGATGGTTTTTCTTTACCGTTTGAGCTGTGGCTACATCTCCATCAAGAGATCATATAAATCCTGGAGAATCTACAGCCTTGCAAGCTGTCGGCTGGAAGCCTCCAATGTACTTTGTCAAATTTACTCCCCCCATTCCGCTCTCCGGAGTTGCGAAATCAGAATTTGGTATCCCAGCAACCTTGTAGTTGCCGTGGCGATGCAGATGCCTCCAACAACTCATCCTCTGTTTTACTGCATAGATGAGATGATAAAAATTATGTAGTTCCTGGAAACCTGATGCCAAATGAATCAATGTGCCCCAAGGATTATTTTAGCTTATAAAACATTTTGAAGCTATAAGGAGGATGACGACAAGGCTATAAGCCCTTTCACCTTGTTTTAACTGAAGTCTATTTTCTAGTAATGTGTTCCATATAGCCGACTTTATTTCTATCTTGTTCTGCATGAAGTCTTTCCAACACTTTCCACCGCTTTCCACCTGCTTCCTGTTTGGGACCACATCCAATTTCTTCTTAAAAGATGGCACAGATTTGACATTCAACCCATTTGCATTCACAGATCTCTTTCCAGTTTTGTTTGGCTGGTTGATTCAGTTTTGATATGAGGTCTGATCACGTTCCGTCCCATTACGATATCCTATTGCTGCCTTGATGTGGAGTTGCCGGCATTGAGTTGGAGTGGGCACAGTAAGAAGTTCCACAACACCAGGTTAAAGTCCACCAGGTTTATGTGGTATCATGAGCTTTCGGAGCACTGCTCCTTCATTAGGTCACTCACCTGATGAAGGAGCAGTGTTCCAAATGCTCGTGATACCAAATAAACCTGGTGGACTTTAACCGGCTATTGTTGGACTTCGTACTATTGCTGCCTTGGGACAACATCAGTAGACAACAAGAGCATGCATTCTTGTAACGGTTTCAATGGCAAAACCACCCAATGCATTCTGTGGGTTTTAGAATTGAACAGGGCCACATGACCGCAAAGCAAACTTTTTTTTAATCCATTCATGGGACATGGGTGTTGCTGGCTGGCCAGCATTTATTGTCCATCCCCAGTTGCCCTTCAGAAGGTATTCAGAAGATTCAAGAGCTGCTTTCTTGAATTGCTGCAGTCCATGTTCTGTGGGTTGATCCACAATGTCGTTAGGGAGAGAATTCCAGGATGTTGACACAGCGACAAGAAGGAATGGCAAAGTCAAGATGGTGAGTGGCTTGGAGGGGAACTTGCAGGTGGCAGTGTTCCTACGTATCTGCTGCCCTTGTCCTTCTAGATGGAAGTGATTCTGGGTTTGGAAGGTGCTGTCTAAGGATCTTTGGTGAATTGCTGCAATGCATCTTGTAGATAGTACACACTGCTGCTACTGATTGTTCTTGGTGGAGGGATTGAATGTTAGTAGATCGGGTGCCAATCAAGAGGGCTGCTTTGCTCTGGATGGTGTCAAACTTCTTGAGTGTTGTTGGAGCTGCACCGAACTAGGCAAGGGGGAGTATTCCATCACACTCCTGACTTGTGCCTTGTAGATGGTGGATAGGCTTTGAAGAGTCAGGAGTTACTCGCCACAGTATTCCTAGACTCTTGTTGCCACTGTGTTTACATGGTGAGTCCATTTGAGTTTTTGGTCAATGATAACCCCAAGGATGTTGACAGACTAAACAGGAGGAATTTTTAATGAGGTCTTAATGCTTAATTTGATTTCACTTATTATTGTCACATGTATTGGGATACAGTATCAGGATGCAAGTTATATATATAGAAAATACCGTTCATAGAGTATGGCATGGTGGCACTGTGGCATAGTGGTTAGCACTGCTGCCTCGCAGCGCCAGGGACCCAGGTTCAATTCCCGGCTGGAGTCACTGTTGATGTGGAGTTTGCATCTTCTTTCCATGCCTGTGTGGGTTTCCTCCCACAGTGTGAAAGATACGCTCGTTAGGTGCATTTTGGTGTATTTCACCCAGAATGAGAAGTGCGTTAGTCGGCGCACCACCCCAAACCTGGGTTCCAACTCTGAAGGTGAGAACCTCACTCTGTGTCCTTTGCAGCCCCTCAAATTTCAGGACTGGCAGCTTTCAGACAGGTGACAGTCTGAATATTGTGCTCCGATATTGCGGAACAGGAATGGAGATGGGCAGGCATGTCGTTCCAACGTAGAACCACCAGTCAGTGTACTGGTTTTGATGGCAGCAACTAACTACCCACCCCCCTCCTCCCCCCCACCTCCCCAAACCTGGCCCAACCCCAGCCATTTTCCTGAAGGCAGAAGTAAATACATTGCGAATGTTGACGTAGACCAGTTTTTGATCTGATTTGATTCATTATTATCACATGTATTAACATACAGTGAAAAGTATTGTTTCTTGCACGCTATACAGACAAAACATACCGTTCATAGAGAAGGAAATGAGAGATTGCAGAATGTGGTGTTACAGTCATAGCTAGAGTGTAAAGAAAGATCAAGTTAATGCAAAGTAGGACCATTCAAGAGTCTGATAGCAGCAGGGAAGAAGCTGATCTTGAGGTGGCTGATACATGGCCTCTTTTTCCTGAAGGAAGAAGATGGAAGAGAGAATGTCTGGTGTGCATGGGGTCTTTAATTATGCTGGCTGCTTTGCCAAAGCAGCAGGAAGTGTTGACAGAGTCAGTAGTTGGGAGGCTGGTTTGCGTGATGGATTGGGCTTCATTCACAATCTTTTGTAGTTCCTTGCAGCCTTGGGCAGAGCAGGAGCCATATCAAGCTATGATACAATCAGAAAGAATGCTTTCTGTGGTGCATTCTGTAAAAGTTGGTGAGAGTCGTAGCTGACATGCCAAATTTTCTTCGCCTTCTGAGAAAGTAGAGGCGTTGATGGCTTTCTTAACTATAGTTTTGGAATGTGGAGACCAGGACAGGTTGTTGGTGATTTGGACACCTAAAAACATGAAGCCTTTGACCGTTTCTACTTTGTCCTGTTAAAGTAGGCGGGGGCTTCCTGAAGTCAATGACAATCTCCTTCATTTTGTTAACATTGAGGGAGAAATTATTGTTGCCGTACCAGTTCACCAGATTCTCTACCTTATTCCTGTACTCTGTCTCATCATTGTTTAAGATCCAGCCCACTACGGTGGTGTCGTCAGCAAACTTGAAGTTCAAACTGGAGAGGAATTTGGCTGCACAGTCATAAGTGTATAAGGAGTATAGAGCAGGGGGCTGAGAACACAACCTGTTGGCTGAACACAGTTGGGCTGAATCACCTGTTTGTTTTTAGACTATGATTTTATTTTAACTTATTCCTATTTCTATGTAACCATTTCCAGTGGCAAGTAGTGTCTGGGATACACAATCTCTAAGCAATGCAGAGAGAGAGAATTTAGTACCTATGTTTGATATTCAATGCCATTAACATCATAAGTGTGAAAATCTTTATGACTGAGAAGTGTCCTCAAGAACTCACTCCACAGACAAGCGTCAGGCAACACAGATATTTATTGCAGGTCTTACACACTCCACACTCCAAATGACAACTACCCTCTGAGAGGTGTCTCTGAGAAGATTAGCCCATACCCAGGGTCACCTGACCTTCTCCTGTAAAGGGGCTATGCCCCAAAATACATAACAATAAAACTCCACACTGTTAACATCCTGAGATCAATATTGACCAGAAACCCAACTGGAACAGCCTCAATTATTCCTGATGCCTAAGGATATTTAACCCCGCTGATTTTGGGAATCAAAAATGTGCAAAACTGATTGGGCCCAAAAAACCACAAATATCCTTGAACTGTTTTGTTATTCATTTGTGGGAATTGGGTGTTGCTGAATGGCTGCCCTTGTTCAGAGGACAGTTGAGAGTCAATCACATTGCTGTGGATCTGGACTCACATGTAGGCCAGACATAGTAAGGATGGCAGATTTCATCCACGCCCCCCACAAACGGTATTAATGAACCAGATGGATTTTTCTGACAATTGAAAATTGCTTTCATGGTCATCAATAGATTCTTTTTTTTATGGATTTCAAATTCCACTAAGTGACGTGGCAGATTCAAACCCGGGTCCCCAGAACATTAGTTGATTAATAGTCCAGCGATAATCATAAAATCCCTACAGTACAGAAGGAGGCCACTTGGCCCATCAAGTCTGTACTGTCCACAATCCCACCCAGGCCCTATTCCTGTAACCTTCATTTACCCTAGCTAATTCCCCTGACATTAGGGGTCAATTTAGCATGGCCAATCAACTTAGCCAGAACAACTTTGGACTTTCGGTGGAAACCAGGACACCCGGAGAAATCCCATGCAGACACGGGGAGAAAGTGCCAACAGATAATACCACTCGGCCATTGCCCCCTCCCTAGTTACTGTCTGAAAAGTAATCAACTATTGAATGAAAGTGTTGTAGTTGCCATCGGTGTGTCAGACGCTGTCTCTTGGCAATTCAAAATGGGACTTTTTTCTGAGCCATGTTTGCTGTACCTTTTTAACTTTTGGAGTCTGTGTGTACTCTGTAGTTGTTATCAGTTGTGTTCAAACAGATTTTTGTCCTCCTTGCCCTCTGTGTTTCTGTGACTTGATAAATAATACAAACACTGCAACTGATATCCTGCATGCAGCTGCTAAGGACTGTTTGATTATTTATTTGGAATCGTGTCTTACACGCTGGGAATTATTCTGATAAACCACTTGGATTTATGCCACTCTTTGCTTTTTTTTTCTCCTTCTTGACTCCAGCGTTAGACATAGTTGACAGAAGGTGAAGTAGCAGCATGAATGCTAAATAGGCCACTTTGCCCATCAGCATACAAATATCAGTATTTACGTACAACATGGCGAGTGCTACCGATCCCAAAGCACCAGAATAGGATAATTGCATCTACGCTGTGAATTAACCCAACTCAGTTCATCCTACACCATCGGCATGACAGAGTGCTTATTGTCTTAGCTCTTCAGGAGCACGGCAAAGAAACAGCATGTTATTAACTCATCATTAGAAGAGAAAAGGGACATTTAGGAACACAAGATAGGGAAATGAATATAGGCCACTTACTTTATAAAGCTCCTTGGAAGACATTTAACATCAGAAAGCTCCACAGACTGCATCCAATCTACTTTATTTCCATCTTTTTTTAATCTACTTTTGGGACGTCGGGTGTCACTGGCTGACCAGCATTTATTGCCGATCTCTAGTTGTCCTTGAAACTGAGTGGCTTGCTAGACCATTTCAGAGGGCAGTTGAGAGTCAACCGCATTGCTGTGGCTTTGGAATCACATGTAGGCCAGACCAGGTAAGGAAGACAGATTTCCTCCCCTGAAGGACATTAGTGAACCAGATGGCTTTTTCTGACAATCATCAATGATTTCGTGATCATTTCACACAGACTCCAAAGGTTAAAAAGTAGATTCATAGTTCCAGATATTTTTTATTGAATTCAAAGTCCACCATCTGCCATGGTGATTCGAACCTGGGTCCCCAGAACATTAGCTAAGTTTCATCATGATCATGGCTGATCATCCAACTCAATAGCCTAATCCTGCTTTTTCCACATAACCATTCGCCCCAAGTGCTATATCCAGATGTCTCTTGAATAGAGTCAATATGTTGGCATTAAATGCTTCCTGTGGTAATGAATTCCACAGACTCACCACTCTTTGGGCGTCATAGAGTCATAGTGGTTTACAGCATGGAAATAGGCCCTTCAGCCCAACTTGTTCACGCTGCCCTTTTTTTTAAACCTCTAAGCTAATCCCAATTGCCTGCATTTGCCTATATCCCTCTATACCCATCTTACCCATGTAACTGTCTAAATGTTTTTTAAAAGACAAAATTGTACCCACCTCTACTATTACCTCTGGCAGCCTGTTCCAAATACTCACCACTCTGTGTGAAAAAATTGCCCCTCTAGACCAAAGAGTATTTCCTCCTTCTCACCTTAAACCTATGTCTTCTAGTTTTAGATTTCCCTACCTTTGGGAAAAGATATTGACTATCTAGCTGATCTGTGCCCCTCATTACTTTATAGACCTTTTAAGCCTTCTACACTGCAGAGGAAGAAGTCCTTGTCTATCCAGCCTCTCCTTATTACTCAAATATCAAGTTTTGGCAGCATCCTAGTGGATCTTTCCTGCACTCTTTCTAGTTTAATAATATCCTTTCACTTATAGGGTGACCAGAATTGTACACAGATTCCAAGTGTGGCCTTACCAATATCTTGTACAACTTCAACAAGACATCCCAACTCCTGTATTCAATGTTCTGACCAATGAAACCAAGCATGCTGAATGCCTTCTTCACCACTCTGTCCACATGTGACTCTACTTTCAAGGAGCTATGAACATGTACCTTCATAGCGCCTTCATAGGCCTTCATAGCGAGGGGGATTGAATATAAAAGTAGGGAGGTCTTGCTGCAGCTGTATAGGGCATTGGTGAGGCCGCAGCTGGAGTACTGTGTGCAGTTTTGGGCGCCGCACCTGCGCAAGGATATTTTGGCCTTGGAGGGAGTGCAGAGGAGGTTTACTAGGCTGATACCGGAGTTGAGGGGGTTGAGCTATGAGGAGAGGCTGAATAAACTAGGCTTGTACTCGTTAGAGTTTAGAAGAATGAGGGGAGATCTCATTGAGACGTATAAGATGATGAATGGGATGGATAGGATAGAGGTGGAAAGACTCTTCCCGCTCAAAAAAGACAGTAGGACTAGGGGGCACAGCCTCAAGATAAAGGGGGGGCGGTTCAGAACGGAGTTGAGGAGGAACTTCTTCACTCAAAGGGTGGTGAATCTCTGGAATTCTCTGCCCGTTGAAGTGGTGGAGGCTGCCTCGCTAAATATTTTTAAGAAGCGGGTTGATGGGTTTTTGATAAGAGAAGGGATTAAGGGTTATGGGGAGAGGGCGGGAAAGTGGAACTGAGCCACGACAGATCAGCCATGATCTTATTGAATGGCGGGGCAGGCTCGAAGGGCCAGATGGCCTACTCCTGCTCCTATTTCTTATGTTCTTATGTTCTTATGTTCTTATGTACCTCTAGATCTCTTTGCTCTGCAACTCTCCCCAGTGCCCAGCCATTAACTGAATAAATTCTGTCCTGGTTCAATCTACCAAAATGCATTATCTTGCATTTATCTAAATTAAACTCCATCTGCCATTCGTCAGCCCATTGGCCCAATTGATTAAGATCCCGTTGCAATTGGAGATAACTTTCTTCACTGTCCACTATGCCATCAATCTTGGTGTCATCTGCAAGCTTACTAACTATGCCTCCTGTATTCTCATCCAAATCATTAATGTAAATGACAAATAACAATGGACCCAGCACTGATCCCTGAGGCACACCACTGGTCACAGGTCTCCAGTCTGAAAAACAACTCTCTACAACCACCCTCTGGTTTCCGTCAAGAAGCCAATTTTGAAGAAATGTCTCTTCACCTCAGTCGTAAATAGTCCATCCTAAATCCTCAGACTACGAACCCTGTTTCTGGACATAGTAAGAATAGAATCACAGGGGGGAATTTTACTGTTTCCATCTGCCCCCATCAGCTGCCCTCCCAATAGGAATCAGAAGGGCGAGGGGTGGAACATGAAAAGGCGTAATGATCTCATAAGAACATAAGAAATAGGAGCAGGAGTAGGCCATCTAGCCCTTCGAGCCTGCCCCGCCATTCAATAAGATCATGGCTGATCTGTCGTGGCTCAGTTCCACATTCCCGCCCTCTCCCCATAACCCTTAATCCCCTCTCTTATCAAAAACCCATCAACCCGCGTCTTAAAAATATCTAGCGAGGCAGCCTCCACCACTTCAACGGGCAGAGAATTCCAGAGATTCACCACCCTTTGAGTGAAGAAGTTCCTCCTCAACTCCGTTCTAAACCGCGCCCCCTCTATCTTGAGGCTGTGCCCCCTAGTCCTATTATCCTTTCTGAGTGGGAAGAGTCTCTCCACCTCTATCCTATCCATCCCATTCATCATCTTATATGTCTCAATGAGATCTCCCCTCATTCTTCTAAACTCTAACGAGTACAAGCCTAGTTTATTCAGCCTCTCCTCATAGCTCAACCCCCTCAACTCCGGCATCAGCCTAGTAAACCTCCTCTGCACTCCCTCCAAGGCCAAAATATCCTTGCGTAAGTAAGTATCTCAGGTGAGATATTCCAGTTTTGGGGCAAGCGAGGCCAAAAAATCCCACCCATAAAGTTTTACAGCACAAAAAGAGGCCCATCAGCCCATTATGTCTGTCATGGCCATCAAGCATCTATCTATTCTAATTCCATTTTCCAGCACTTGGTCTGTAGCCTTGTATTCAATAGCATTTCAAGTGCTTATCCGAATGCTTCTTAAATGTGAAAGTTCCCACATGTATCATCCTTTCAGGCAGTGAGTTCTGGATTCTCACCATCCTCTTTGTGAAAAAGCTTTTTCTTAAATTCCCTCCCTATTCCTTGCCCCTTAAATCTATGCCCCAGCTTATTGGCCCCTCCAGTAAGAGAAAAAGTTTCTTCCTATCTATCCTATTTGTAGCCCTCGTAATTGTGTACACCTCAATCATATCCCCCTCAGCTTTCTCTGCTCTAAGGAAAGCAACCAGGAAAGCAAACTTATCCCAACCAGCCTCTTGTCATAGCTGAAATACTCCAGCCCAAGCAACATCCTGGTGAATCTCCTCTGCACCCTTTCTAGCGCAATTACATCCTCCCTGTAGTGTAGCAACCAGAACCGCACACAGTACTCTCGCTGTGACCTGATAAGTATTTTATACAGCTCCATCAAAACCTCCCTGCTCATATATTCTGTGCATTGGCTAATAAAGACACTTATCCCAAATGCCTTCTAAACAACCTTATCTACCTTTCCTGCTCCCTTCAGTGACCCATGGACATGCACCCTAAGATTTCTCTGGTTCTCTATACTTCTGAGTGTCTGACTGTTCATGGTGCATTCCCTTGCTTTGTTAGTACTCCCAAAATGCATCGCCACAGACTTTTAAATATTAAATTTTATTTGTCACTATTCTGCCTATCTGACCAGCCCGCCTGTAAATTTCAGTAATTTAAAGCTTTCCTCCTCACTATGTACCAATTTTTGTGTCATCTGTGAACTTGCTGACGACCCCCACATTCCTGTCTGGATCATTAGTGTACACAACAAACAGCAAGGGACCAAGTACCAATCCCCATGGTACTCCACTAGATGCAGGATTCCAGTCACAAAAACATCCTTCGACCTTCACGTTCAGCCTCCAGTCAAATTTTGGGTCCAATTTGTCAAATTGCCCTGTGTGCCATGGGTTCACCTTCTTAACCAGTCTCCCATATGGGACCTTATCAAAAGGCTTATTGTAATCCATGTAGACTTCATCAACTGCACTGCCCTCATCTACATACTTAGTCACCTTCTCAAAAGATTCAATCAAATTTGTTAGACATTAACTTCCCTGACAAAGCCATGCCGACTATCCATGATGAATCCTTGCCTCTCCAAGTGGAGATTAATTCTATCCGTCAGGACTTTTTTTCTAATAATTTCCCTAGCATTGGTGTTAACTTCTCTGGTCTGCTCTTTCTGAGAGTTGGTGCATCTTGATGCACAGGATGGCCTCTTCCTGCACTGCAAGGAATTGCTAAAGTTCTGTAAATCAAAAGTTGGGTTTGCCAACCATACCCATGTCCAATCAAAAAATAAAAAAAAGAAAAGCTAGAAACCTAGCTTAGTGGGTTTCTGTAGGGTAGTTACAGTTGGTGAGACAATGGAATCTTCCAATATTTCATTCATTTACGGATGCAGAAGATTGTCTTGCCACACAACTTGGTAAGAGCAGTATAGCTGGTGTAGCTACAGAATATTCAATGTTTATAGCAGCAATCAAAAGGAGCAAGCACTTTGGAAATATTGTTCAGTTTTTAATTTGATTTGATTTATTATTATCACATGTTTTAATATAGAGCGAAAAGCATTGTTTCATGCGTGCTATACAGAGAAAGCATACCATTCATAGAGAGGGTACAGAATGTAATGTTACAGTCATAGCTAGGGTGTAGAGAAAGATCAACTTAATGTGCAGTAGATCCATTTAAAAGTCTGACAGCAGCAGGGAAGAAGCTGTTCCTGATTCAGTTGGTATGTGACCTCAGACTTTTTTATCTTTTTCTGATGGAAGAAGATGAAAGAGAGAATGTCTGGGATGTGTTGGGTCCTTAATTATGCTGGCTGCTTTGCCAAGGCAATGGGAAGTGTAGAGAGAGTCAATGGATGGGAAGCTGGTTTGAGTGATGGATTGGGCTTCATTAACAAACCTTTGTAGTTTCTTGTGGGCTTGGACAAAGCCATATCAAGCTGTCACACAATCAGAAAGAATGCTTTCTTTGGTTCATCTGTAAAAGCTGGTGAGAGTCATAGCAGACAAGCCGAATTTCCTCAGTCTTCTGAGAAAGTTGGTGGGCTTTCTTGACTATAGTTTCGGCATGGAGAAACCCAGGACAGGTTGTTCGTGATCTGGACACTGAGAAACCTGAAGCTCTCGACCATTTCCACCAGTTTAAAGAATTGTCAGAATGCAGCTATGGCGATAGACTTTACAGTTGCACAGTGATGGCAAGAAGGAGTATAATTGGAAGAAGTTGCCCTGTTTTTCCACACTACAGAATACACCCACAGGAGAGGAGTCCGGAATGAAAAGAAGATAGATGAGAAGCTATGTTACAGTTGTGCAGAGCTCTGGTTAGACCTCAAGGCGACTACTGCATTGAGTTCTGGTCTATCCACTCTCGCATTACCATCAAGACAATGTAGAGTGCAGGAAGGCATCCCCCGACGCAGAACATAAGAACATAAGAAATAGGAGCAGGAATAGCCAGTGAAAATTTGGCGTTCAGACAAAACTCCATTCACTGCAGTGGGTCTGGAGAATCCCTGTTCCGGGCAAGGTCAGAGAATCCAGCAGAGGGTATCAACCTGTTGAAGCTGCAACACGGGATGACTTGTGTGCCAAATAGCATAAGTTGCAAGTGATAGACAGGAGTAAACAATTCCACAATCAATGGATCAGACCAAAGTTCTACAGTCCTGCCACAACCATTCATAAATGGCAATGGAAGATTATCAAACTAGGAGGAGGAAGCTCCACAAATATCTCCGTCCTCAATGTTGAGGAGGCCAGCACATCAATGCAAAAGATAAGATTGAGGCATTTACAACAATCTTTAGCCAGAAGTGCCTAATGGGTGATCCATCTTGGCCTCCCCCAGTGTTCCCCAGCATCTCAGATGCCAGGCTTCAGCTAATTCAGTTCATTCCACGTGATATTAAGAAATAGTTGAAGATGCTGGGTACTGCAAACATAATGGACTCTGACAATGTTCCAGCATTGTGCTGAAGACTTGCACTCCAGAATTTGATGCACCCTTAGCCAAGATGTTTCAGTATAGCTACAACACTGACATCTACCCAGCAATGCGATAAATTGGCCCGGTTTGTTCTTACACAAGAAGCAGGGCAAATCCAACCTGACACATTACTACTCCATTAGTCCACTCTCAATCATAAGTAAAATGATGCAACTTCTTAACTGCAGTACTACCAAGCAGCACTTAATCAGCAAAAACCTGTTCATTGACACTCAGTTTGGGTCCCGCCAGGGTCACTCAACTCCTGACCACATTACAGCCTTGGTTCAAACATGGACAAAAGAGCTGAACTCAAGAGTTACATCAAGGCATCATTTGATCGAATGCGGCATCAAGGAGTCCTAACTAAACTGGAGTAAATTGGAGGCAGGGAAAACTCTCCACTGCTTGAAGTTATACAAAGGAATAAATTCTATAAAAGCAGCTAAATAGATACAAAATTGGCTTGATGACAGAAGCCAGAAGGTGGTTGTAGAGGGTTGTTTTTCAAATTGGAGACGTGTGACCAGTGGTGTGCCTCAGGGATCAGTGCTGGGTCCACTGTTATTTGTTACTTATATTAATGATTTGGATGAGAATTTCGGAGGCATGGTTAGTAAGTTTGCAGATGACACAAAGATTTGTGGCATAGTGGACAGTGAAGAAGGTTATCTAGGATTTCAATGGGATCTTTATCAATTGGGCCAGTGGGCTGATGAATGGCAGATGGAGTTTAATTTAGACAAAGGCAAGATCATGCATTTTTGTAGAAAGAACCAGGGCAAGACTTACTCAGTGAATGGTAAGGCATTGTGGAGATTTACAGAACAAAGAAATCTAGGGGAACAGGTTCATAGCTCCTTGAAAGTGGAGTCACAGGTGGACAGAGTGGTGAAGAAGACCTTCAGCTTGCTTGGTTTCATTGGTCATAATATTGAATACAGGAGTTGGGACGTCTTGTTGAAGTTGTACAAGATATTGGTAAGGCCACACTAGGAATACTGTGTACAGTTCTTATCAGCCTATTATAGAAAGGATATTATTAAACTAGAAAGAATGCAGAAGAGATTTACTAGGATGCTACTGGGACTTGATGGTTTGAGTTATAAGGAGAGGCTGGATAGACTGGGACTTTTTTCTCTGGAGCGTGGAAGGCTTAGGGGTGATCTTACAGAGGTCTATAAAATAATGAGGGACATAGATTAGCTAGGTAGTCAATATCTTACCCCAGAGGTAGGGGAGTCTAAAACTAGAAGGCATAGGTTTAAGATGAGAGAGGAGAGATGCAAAAGTGTCCAGGGGGGCAATTTTTTCACACAGATGATGGTGAGTGTCTGGAACAAGCTGCCAGAGGTAGTAGTAGAGGCGGGTACAATTCTGTCTTTTAAAAAGCGTTTAGAAAGTTACATGGGTAAGATGGGTACAGAGGGATATGGGCCACATGTGAGCAATTGGGAGTGGCTTAGGATTTAAAAAAAAAGGGTGGTATGGATAAGTTGGGCCAAAGGGCCTGTTTCCATGCTGTAAACTTCTATGACTCTGTGACTATAAGCAGAAGGTGCTAGAAAATCTCAGCATGTCTTGCAGTATCCGTGGAGAGAGAGAGAGAGCGAGAGGGAGACAGTGCTACCATTTTGAGTCTCCATCTTTTCCATTGTCACTGTGTCAAAATCCTGGAACTCCCTGTTTTCCAGCATTGTGGGAATGCCTGTGCCACACTGACTGCAGCCGCCTGCTAACTGACACTTTCTCGGCACAATCAGAGTTGGGCAACAAATGCTGGCCTTGTGACAATGTCTGCGTCCTGTGAGTGGGTCATAGAAATAAAATACAAAATTACTGAATTCCATCTGTTATCACCTTCAGATATGTGTTGAGCCAGAAACTTCAGCTTGATGTTGAATTTGCTGACATGTTTGCCTCCGCTAATCTCTCTGGGGAGTTTGTTTCTACACACTCTCCGCTCTGTGTGAAGTTGTCAAACCTAAGCTGTCTGCTCCTTCCTCCTTAGCAAGGGTCTATTTAACCTCGTCACTGTGAGAAACATCCATCCTTTTCAACAAGTTTTACGTCTCCACAATTTACTCAAACCAACCTTGAGCAGGGACTTAACTCAGTATCAGCCGATGAGGCAAGTCATGAATTTGTCTACTTGGGAGGAAGCTTGTTTTTATTAATTTACGGGATATGGGTGTCACTGGTTAGACCAGCATTTATTGCCCATCCCTAGTTACCCTGCAGAAGATGATGGTGAGCTGCCTTCATGAATCGCTGCCGTCCCTGAGGTGTAGATACATCCAGAGTGCTGTGAGGGAAGGAAGTTCAGGGCCTTGACCTAACAACAGTGAAGGAACAGTGATACCTCTCCAAGTAAGTTTATTAAGTAACTTGGAGAGGAACTTCCAGGTGGTGGTGTTCTGAGGAACCTTGTCCTCCTAGACCGTAGTGGTAATGAGTTTGGAAGGTGCTGCCTGAAGAACCTTGGTGAGTTGCCGCCATGCATATTGTAGGTGGTACACTCTGCTGCTACTGTTTGTTGGCGATGGAGGGAATGAATATTTTGTGGCTGGGGTGCCGATCAAGCAGGCTGTTTTGTCCTGGATGGTGTCGAGCTTCTTGAGTGTTGTTTGAGCTGCACCCATCCGGTGGATAGCAGAGAGAATCCCAACACACTCCTGCCATATACCTTGTAGATGTTGAGCAGACTTTGGGGGTTGGGATGGGGGGATGGGGGAGTTATTGGTGGGCAGGGGATGAGTGAGAGAGCGGTATCTGTGAAATAGGGAGTGGTATTTCAGCTTGGCTGATAGAGAAAAGCTTTTACCCTGGACCAGGTGAGAATACTTACAACACCAGGTTAAAGTCCAACTGGTTTATTTGGTAGCATGAACTTTCAGAGCGCTGTTCCTTCATCAAGTGAGTCATAGAATCATAGAATCCTGCAGTGTAGAAAGAGGCCATTTGGCCCATTGAGTCTACACAGACAGCAATCCCACCCAGACCCCATCCCCATAACCCCATGCATTTACCCTACTAATCCCCCTGACGCTAAGGAGCTATTTAGCTTGGCCAATCCACCTAACCCGGCTGAATCTAAAACAGAGTTTAAACCCCATACCAGGCAATGAACAAATTTATTCTCCATGCACGGGTTTCCTCCGGGTGCTCTGGTTTTCTCCCACACTCCAAAGATGTGTGGGTTAGGTTGATTGACCATGCTAAATTGACCCTAGAGTCAAGGGGATTAACAGGGTAAATACGTGGGGTTATAGGAATAAGGCCTGGGTGGGATTGTGCTTGGTGAAGACTCGATGGGCCGAATGGCCTCCTTTCTACACTGTCAAGATTCTATGAATGTAGGATTGTGCAATACCAAGGAGGTACTGCACAGTCAGAGGTAAGTGCTTTAAATAAAACTTCCATTTGCCTGATCCACAGCTTAAAGACACATTAGTGTGGTTTATGTATATAATGTACATTGGGATTTGGGATGAGTACTGCGCCTTTAAGAAAGTGGGTCAGCTGACTCCCTTGGGGATTAGCTCCTCCCAGTGTGGGACCTGGTCATGCAGTTTTTGATCTGACTGTGGAACAGTGTGCACCTCCAATAAAGGACCCCCAGTGTTCAAGTTACCAAGCCTACCTCTTGGTTCTTTAGGCACCCTAAGTCGATTGGTGCATACATAACAATTAAAGGGAATATTTTCCTGGCTCTTCTTTTAAAGAAAGATACCACACACAAAGTGCACAAAATGTTCTGTTAGAATTTCGGCCGCAATTTCTCACTGAGGAGCGACCACACAAAGGAAAAGATTTCATCTCATTGCTCTGTGCACTGTGTTGCTGATATGGACTGGGTGGATTTGTCAATGTCACGGCATTCAATTTGTTTTTGATAAGCGAGGGGATTAAGGGTTATGGGGAGAGGGCGGGAATGTGGAACTGAGCCACGACAGATCAGCCATGATCTTATTGAATGGCGGGGCAGGCTCGAAGGGCTAGATGGCCTACTCCTGCTCCTATTTCTTATGTTCTTATGTTCTTAATGCATTCTAACAATGATCAGAGTGACAAGGGATTGAGATCGCTCGGTGTGATAAATAAATCCAAGCATTCTTATTCAAAGATGATCCAGGGGCTTGAACCGATTATTCAAGGATTCAAATCGTGAGTTTGAGACCCGCTGTGGCAGTCCGAGGTTCAGACTTCCACTGAGAACAATTGCAAATAAAGAGCTGTGATCAGAAAACGTTGCCGTGAGACTAACCAATTGTTGTTAGAAAACCCAACGGGTTTACTCATGTTCTCTGGGGAAGGAAATTTACCGGCCTTACCTCGTCTGGATGATCTGTGACTCCCGTGGCACCACAGTGTGATTGGCCCTCAGGCAGTGGTTGAAGGTGAAGGCACACTGTCACCACATCCTCTGCACAATGAAAGGGTGGGTCATTTACTGGACAAAATCAAAGGGGATCTGTAACAACAATTGGGAAAATGGTCATATGATGAAAATTGTAGCAATACTCAACTGGAAATCATCGAACCCTACAGTGCAGAAAGAGGCCCACTGACTCTGCACCAAACACAATCCCACCCAGGCTTTACCCCCATATTATACCCGCTAACCCACACATCCCTGAACACAAAGGGGCAATTTCTGAGCATGGCCAATCAACCTAACCCGCACATCTTTGGACTGCGGGAGGAAACCCACACAGACACAAGGAGAATGTGTAAACTCTACACAGACAGTGACCCAAGCCAGGAATTGAACCCAGGACCCTGGTGCTGTAAAGTAGCAGTGCTAACTGCTGTGCTACCGTGCTGCCCTGGAGTTCTAGGAGCCTTAGAATCACAGAATCCCTACAGTGCAGAAGGAGGTCACTCAACCCATTGAGCCTGCACCAGCCCCAATCCCACCCAGGCCCTATTCTCATAATCTCACGTATTTACCCTGCTAAAATACCCCAACACTAAAGTGGACAATCTAAAATGGACAATCAACCTAACCCACACATCTTTTCAACTGTGGGAGGAAACCAAAGCACCCAAGGAAACGCACGCAGAAACAGGAAGAACATGCAGACTTCATATAGACAGTCACCTGAAGCCGGAATTGAACTTGGAGCTGCGAGGGCAGCAGTGTTAACCACCATGCCACCCCTTCAGGAAGGATGTGAAGGCTTTGGAGAGATTCCAGAGGAGACTCACAAGAATGATTCAAGCGATAAGGAACTGTAGCTCTGAGGATAGATTAGAGAGGTTATTTTCCCATAATTTGTCAGAGTGTCAGTGAAAAAGCCAGTGTGCAACTCCCCAGCAGCCTGGCCGAGTTTTCTCTCCAGATCCTCAGGCACTGAGTGCACAGTGAACCTGGGGCATGGTTTGTGCCGTCACTCTGGTGGGGCCTGATGGAGCCAGCAACATCAATTCCTCAGAGATCAGGGTGCCATCTTTAAAGACTGCCCAGATCTGCAATAAAACTAAACTATCCCCAAACCCTCATGGACAGAATGAACCTCACCCCCCCCACAAGCACAGGCAGTGCCAGGTTGGCAATTTGAGGCTAGAACTGCCAGGGGCAGTGCCAGGGTGCCAGTGTTCCCTTCAATTGCATCAACCTTTTGGAGACCTGTTATGAATGTCGGTAAGGTATAACTTGGCCTCTCATCCATTGATTCTGTCCACACTTTGGGTTGCCTCAGAGAAGCAGCCAGCATAATTAAGAGGCCCACACACGCCCAAGACATTCCCTCATCCACTTTCTACCATCGGGAAAAAGATACAGAAGTCTGAGGTCACATACCAACCAACTCAAGAATAACTTCTTTTCTGTTGCTGTCAGACTTTTGAATGGACTTACCTTGCATTAAGTTGATCTTTCTCTACACCCTAGCTATGACTGTAACTCTAAATTCTGCAGTCTCTAATTTCCTTTTCTGTGAATGGTGTGCTTTGTCTGTATAGTGTGCAAGAAACAATATTTTTCACTCTATACTGATACATTTGACAATATCAAATCAAATCAAATATGCAGCAAGGTGAGACC
Source organism: Carcharhinus amblyrhynchos (assembly GCF_965287045.1). NCBI lineage: Eukaryota > Metazoa > Chordata > Chondrichthyes > Carcharhiniformes > Carcharhinidae > Carcharhinus > Carcharhinus amblyrhynchos. The sequence goes on from NC_137324.1 coordinate 18,089,199, forward strand.
TTATTGCAGGGAAGCCCTATACTATTTACATTTATTAACATTTATTGAAGTGAGGCTCTTGTCCAGAATTGTGTCATGGGTGAAATTTTGGAAACAAGGTCTTGTTGGTGAGAATCCCTTGCGACATTTTGGGAGGCCCATATCGCTGTTTACGTTAGAGGCTAACACATGCTCAAAATCGTGCCCGTTGGATCTGTTTTCCTTGGGAAAAGAGAAAGTTCAGAAGTGTTTAAGATCTTGAGGGCTATGGGCTGGTAAACAGTGAGAAATTGTTCCCTTTCAAAAGAGCATCAAGAGCATCTGGGTGCAGATTCAAAATAATCAGCAAAAGCAGTAAAAGTGATGTGAGCAAACTATTTCACCCAGAGGGTGGTTTGAGTCTGGAATGAACTTCCTGAGAGGGTGGTGGAGGCAGGTTCTATTGAGGTGTTCAAAAGGGATTTGGAGTGCTATCTGAAAAGAGAGAATGTGTGAGGCTATGGGGATAAGGCAAGGGAGTGGGATGAGGTAGAATGCTCTTTCAGCGAGCCAGTGCAGGCCCGATGGGCCAAATGGTCTCTTTCTGCACTTTAAAGAATCTGTGAATCTGTAAATGACTGAGATATCTCCTTGTGAAGTATCGTGGGGAAAGTCTTTTCTCACAATGCTCTGGGTTACAATCCTACTATCACACATCTCCTCTGAGTGTCAGTGCAGCTTCAGAACTGGAAGGTCAAAGGTGGGATTTTCTGGTCTTGTTCACCCCGAAACTGGAAACCTTTCGATGGTCTGCCCCCGCCCACTACAATTCATATGGTGGGCAGAAAGGGAAAATTTGCCCTCCACAGTCAACATGTGGATTGGCTATGCTAAATTGTCCCTTAGTGTCCCAAAATGCGTAGATTCGGTGGATTAACCATAATAAATGCTGGGGTTTATGGGAATGGGGTGGGGAGGCGATCCTTTGTTAAAATGCTCTGTCAGAGAGTTGGTGCAGACTTGATGGGCCAAATGGCCTTCTTCTACACTCTAGTGATTCTATATTTTTATGGTTCTATGATTATACATGTTTGGTGACTAAAGCAAGGGGTCTACCTGCACGTCAGAGCTGGCAACAAGCTGTTCAATCTGACAATGTGGACAGAGTGTGTAATTCCCTAGTCTGTGAGTTGCTGCTTGCTGGTTCCCACATAGATGTTCAATAAGATCTTGTAGATCAGTCCTCTTCGTCCAGCAAAGAGTTTGAATTGACGACCATCACCAGGAAGATCAAAGTGATGGGCCAGGGCGTAGAGACTCTACCTCCCAACAACATTAACAACCTCACATTGGAGTTCATCAAGGGTGGCGCAGTGGCACACTGGTTAGCACTGCGGCCTCAAAATACCAGGGAACTGGGTTCAATTCCAGCCTCGGGTCAGTATCTGTGTGGAGTTTGCACGTTCTCCCCATGTCTGTGTGGGTTTCTTCCAATGCTCTGGTTTCCTCCCACCCTCCAAATATGTGCAGCTTAGGTGGATTGACCATGCTAAATTGCCCTTTAGTGTCAGGGAGGGTTAGCAGGGTAAGTACATGGGGTTACGGGGATAGGACTTGGATGGGATTGTGGTTGGTGCAGACTCAATGGGCTGAATGGCCTCCTTCTGCACTGTAGGGATTCTATCACACTTCACACACCTCACATCAACAATTACCAACAACCTGTCCCTCAATGCCAAAAGCAGCACCAGACTAGCTAAAGGCTGCAGTTCTCATTGAGAAGTGGAGTGAGGGCCAGCAGCAAACTAACTCAAAGTACAAAGCTCTGTGTGCACCCAGCTTGGGTTCTCAGCACCTTCCTTTACAGTAGCGAGGAGTGGATAATTTACACAAGCCAAGAACGGTGGCTGAACAGGTTCCACCCCCGCTGTCTCAGACAAATGAGAATCTCATGGCAAGATAAAGCATCAAACATGGAAGTACTCCAGCGTGTAGGCATCCCGACATGTTTCTCTTCTTAAGCCAGCGATAGATCTATTGGTTGAACAATGTGAGCTGAATGGATGATGTCTGCATCTCTAAAGACATGCTCTCTGATGAGCTTGTTATGGACATGAGACCAGCAGTGCCCCACTGTCTGTGATACATGGGTGTCTGTCAGCGAGACCTGAAGTTAGCCAGGATTGGAACTGTTCGCAGGAAGTCCTTGCTCCTGATCAGAGTAGCTGGAGATAAGCAGGTGGGAGGAATAGGAAAAAGCAGAGAGCAATTAGATGGCAGAAAAGAGAGCCCAGCAAAAGTAGAGAAATCATCAGTTGACCAACCCAACCATCTGTGCCAGCTATAAGTAGGATTGCCACTCTTGACAACAATTTACTCAAATCGGCCTCTATAGCCACAACAGATGATGTTCAATCCAACAGTGACACACAGTCTTAGTGCAGTCCATCATCGGCCATGAAAGATAGATGCCTAATCTAACTTAACTAACTACCAACCATCTCTGTGATAGCCATATCAAAATAATAAATATGAATCTCTGTGCATATCCATATATAAAATAATGATTATTATTATCAATGAGGTGCAGTTCCTCTGATATTCTTGTCGCTTACTCTTCATACATATTTTTGGACTATTCTGTATAGGGAATCACATCTGCAAGAGGCTGTACTGCTCAAATTGTTTTCGTTTATACTGATGTGGTGATACTTTGATTCATTCTCAAGCTCTATGGCTGCTATCCAAGGCCCTGAACCTCCATGCTCTCTCCCTCTCCCTCTCCCCTCTTTACCTCTGCAAGTTCCTGCAGCCTCACAAGCCTCCAAAATATCTGTACTCCTCTCACGTGTGGGTTTCCTATGGGTACTCCGATCTCCACCCACATCCGAAGATGTGTGGGTTAGGTGGATCGGCCATGCTAAATTGCCCCTTAGGGACTAGCTGGAATAAATGCATGGGGTTATAGGGATAGAGTCTGGGTGGGATTGTGGCCTATGCAGACTTGATGGGCTGAGTGGCATCCTTCTGCACTGTAGGAATTCTATGACTCCATGATTCAGGTCTTCTGTGCATCTCTGGCATCCAATGCTCCACTATTGGTGATCATGTCTTCAGCTGTCAAGGTCCTAAATTCAAACGTTTCCTCACAGAATCTCTCTGGCTCTTGATTTCTCCTTCCTCTCTTAAGATACTTGATAAAACCTACCTTCTAGGGAAATATTTGTCCTGCAATAACTCTTGTTGAGCTTTCGTCTTGTTTGTAACACCCCTTTTGGGGCATTTTATTACATTAAAGATCCTTTACAAATACGAGCTATTGTTCTAAGTAGATCCTTGCGTGCTTTCTACTTGCTGTTCCCTGCTTCTCTTTTGTTTTTACCCTGAACAAGAATTATTAGTTCAGATATTGAATATTACTTGAATTTCCCAAGCATGGATAATCCCTTTGCGGACCAATGTGCTGAAGCAATGCTTCGATACGTTGATTAGTTTCAGCCCTGTCATTCAGTCCCCTGAATGATTCACAAGACATCATTATTGTTATTAGTAAATAAATTGTCCATTGGATACTAAATATTTCTTAACCTGTTCATGCAAGGCTTTCAATTTATAGCATAGACATAATCCTTAATTGTGCTGACTTTATTAAATTCATTGGTGGGACATAGGCATCATTCACTGCCCAGTATTTATTGTCCATCCTTAGTTGTCCTTGTTCAGAGGGCAGTTGAGAATCAGCAATATTACTATGGCTCTGGAGTCGCATGTAGGCCAGATTAGTTAAGGATGGCAGATTTTCTTCCCTGGACATTAGTGAACCAGATGGATTTAATGACAATTAATAATGGTTTCATGGTGATCAGTAGATTCTTAATTCCAGATTTGTTTTATTGAATTTAAATTCCACAACCTGCCACGGTGGGATTCGAACTCAGCTCCCCCTTAACTGAGTTTCTGGATTAATAGTTTAGCGATAATACCACTAGGTCATCACCTCCCTGAAGCTGGATAACCCTCTCCCCACACACAAAAAAAGGTACACCAGTTTTGTTTTCTATTATTTATTGTATATATTGTTGTCCTTTGAGGGAATCTGCATTACCTGGTCTGGCCTACATGTGACTCCAGAGCCACAGCAATACTCTTAGCTGCCCATTAGGGACAGGCAACAAATGCTGGTCCAGCCAGTGACACACATGTCCCATGACTAAATAAAAAAAATACTAGCTTGGTACATCTCTCGTGTGTGCAGCCCCAGCACGTAACTGCTGGTGTCATCATAAGACTATAAGATATAGGAGCAGAATTAGCCCACTAGGCCCATCGAGTCCACTCCACCATTCAATCATGGCTGATATTTTTCTCATCCCCATTCTCCTGCCTTTTCCCCATAATCTATAATCCCCTTATTAATCAAGAACCTATCTATCTCTGTCTTAAAGACGCTCAATGACCTGGCCTCCGCAGCCTTCTGTGGCAAAGAGTTCCACAGATTCACGATCCTCTGGCTGAAGAAATTCCTCCTCATCTCTGCTTTAACCTGGGGTTATGCCCTCTGGTTCTAGTTTTTCCGACGAGTGGAAACATCCTTCCATGTTCACTCTATCCAGGCCCCGCAGTATCCTATAAGTTTCAATAAAATCCCCCATTACCTCCTGATACACATCATGATCTTATTTCAATAACTGGTAATCCTTTGCACCACAACAACCCCTCTGACAAAAAAAAATTTCTGAATAAGTTGTGGACCAATTTTGTCAATTGTGTATTGAGATCCCTAACCTCTTTGCTTCTCTATTCTTCCTCATCTCTCAAAGAATCTGACCCAACTTGGATTTTAAAAAAATTATTCTTGTGACGTGGGCGTCATTGGCTGGCCAGCATTTAAATCGGAGCTTTCGGACTCTAGGGACCATCCATAGTTGCCCAAGGGCAGTTAAGAGTCAACCACGTTGCTGTGGCTGTAAAGTCACATATAGACCAGACCAGGTAAGATTCCCTTCCCCAAAGGACATTAGTGAACCAGATGGGCTTTTCCAACAATTGTCAATGATTTCCAGTGGATTCTTAATTCCAGATATTTTTAATTGAATTCAAATTCCACCATTTGCTGTGGCAGGATTCAAGATTGGGTCCACAGAACATTACCAGAGTTTCTGGATTAATAGTCAAGTGATAATAGCACTCGATCATCGCCTCCCTGAATGACCTGAATTGAATCGGAACATTTTCCCTGTGCTTGCCTGTTTCCTGGTTCATTACCAGCTGGGCAAAATGATAAGATGGCAACTTAATTTAAATTAGCCAACCCAAAAATTATGAAAATCTACTCAATCAAATCAAACTTGCAGGTTGGCCTCTGGCTCCCATTAAATTGGATTAAACTGGATGCTATCAGACTGATCCTCAAACTCAGGGGTCTGTAATCTGATTTAAATTGAACATGGCAACCTCAACAAATTATTCATGTTAATAATATAAGATTTCATTTAAATATTTACTCGCAAGAAGTGAAATATACTGATGCAGCCACACTGAAAATAATCAATGTTTTATTCCTAATGTCCCTACAGCCCGAAAGCTCCACGTTAAACACTAAATAAAGGCAGCCAAATCACAGTTCTCATTGCTGCCTCCAATAGTCCACGAGAAAGAAATCAGCCACGCGTGGTGAAATAATTTAATAGATTGCATCCTCAACTTAGGAAGAATGTTGACTAAACTGGATAATGAGTTACACAAACAAAAAATGATTTAAAGTGAAATGAAATTTACAGATTTAGATCAAATAATAAATGAAAGTCATTTCTCAGGTAACAAGAGCCAGGCAACGACCATCACCAACAAAAGAGAATCCAACCATCTCCCGCAGTCGTTCAACAGCGTTACCATCGCTGAACACCCACCCTCCGTCCACCACCAACATCCTGGGGGTTGCCGTTGAACGGAAACTGAACTGGACTAGCCTCCACCTGCACTTCCCAGTGCCTCGGAAAAGCACTCAGCACAATCAAGGATCCCACGCACCCCGGACATTCTCTCTTCCATTTTCTTCTTCAGGGAAAAAGATACAGAAGCCTGAGGACTGACTCAAGAACAGCTTCTTCCCTTCTGCCATCAGACTTCTGAATGGATCCACTTTATATTCAGTTGCTTTTTCTCTACAGTCCAGCTATGACTTTAGCACTATATTCTACACCCTCCCCTTTCCTTCTCCCCTATGTACTCCATGAACAGTATGGATGGGAATTTATGGCCTCACTTGGACGAGACTGGAAACTCACACCCAAGATCAACAGGGATTTCCATTGTCGGACCCTCACCTGCTCTGATTCCATGGCGGGTGAGGTGGTATAGCTCCGGTCTATGTTTAGCGTGCAAGAAACAACACTTTTCACAGTATACCAATACATGTGACAATAATAAATCAAATCAAATCAAATAAGATACTGTGGATACAAAAGCAGGTTAGAGGCTAGAAATCCTGCGGCGGGTAACTCACCTCCTGACTCTCCAAAGCTTCTCCACCATCCACAAGGCACAGGTCAGGAGTGGGATAGAATACTCTTAACTTGCCTGGATGAGTACAGCTCCAACAACACTCAAGAAACTTGAGATATTCAATGTACTCTATACATTTTGCCATCTTGGTAAACTTAGTTTTCTCTACAGAGGAGGCAGTTCATAGTAATATTATCCCCGGGACTAGTAATCAAGAGACCCAGGGCAATGCTGTGAGGACCCGGGTTCGAATCCCACTAAGGCAGGTGGTAAAATTTGAATTCAGTCAAAACTTGGAAATAAAAGTGGAATGATGACTATGCAATGATTGTTGTAAAACAATCCCATCTGGCTCACTAATGCTCCTGAAGGAACATTGAAGTTGCAATCTTTACCCAGCCTGGCCTACGTATATCTTCAGATCAGCAGTGACTCTTAAATGCCCTCTAGCAAGTTCAAGGGCAGCTCGGGATGTGGGATAAACACTGGCCTAGACAGCATCTCCCACATCCCGTGGAATAAAAATAAAGAGCACAGCAGCGTGCATGGCGGCAAATTGAAAGGAGATAATTTGTTCCAAAACTCTTACTGCCGAGAGTCAGCTTGCACCAGATGTTGCAGGGGCACAGAATTCTGTAGCAAGCCCCTTTTCCCTCACACTGCCACTTGAAGTATTTTTACCTTGTAACTTAACTGGAAGAACAATGTATTAATGGACATGAAGAGGGAAACAAGATATCTGGGAGGGTTGAAGAATGATAGGATCAGCAGTGTATTCTCCTAACTAATGAATGTTAAGAATTGAGAAAAAAAGACTAAGAGACAAAGGGAAAGGTACTATGGGTTGCAGGGTGGTACAGTGGTTAGCACTGCTGCCTCACAATGCCAGGGAGGCTTCTGGGCTTGGGTGAGTATCTATGTGGAGTTTGCAAGTTCTCCACATGCCTGTGTGAGTTTCCTTTGGGTGCGCCACTTTCCTCCTACACTCCAAAGATGTGTAGGTTAGGCGGCTTGGCCATGGTAAATTGCTCCTTACTGTCAGACAGATTAGCACAGGTGGCATTACGGGGATAGGGACTGGATAGAATTATTGTCGGAGCAGGCTCGAGGGGCTGAATCACCTCCTTCCACACTGTAAGGATTGTCATCAATTCAGCCAAGTCAGGCATGGGAAGAGAAGTAAAGGGATGGAAAGAAAGATTGGATTAAGAGAGAGATTAAAAAAAATACTGGATAGGAAGTGTATGAAAAGATTAAAATCCAACAAGATCATGAAAGTAAGGGAAAGATGCCATTTGAAGAATGCAAAGGCAGAGCAGTGGAGAGCTGTCAGCGAACTATGGTGGCTGTTTATCCTTTAATCCCCTAAGTTTACTGTCTGATTAGTGCATTCATACTGGTGGTGCCAATAACATGTTGTGATTTTCCCAGCAATATTTGAGTTTATGGCTTGGATTTTTGTAAAATCGACAATGAATATCAAATATTTAGCCAGTGAATACATAATCCTGGCATCGGTAAATTCCTTCATCTTTTCCTGCATTTCCAAGGAAAACATGCTGCAAAATACTTGGCAGTGAATCAGGAACAGCGTAGAAAATGACCAATAATTTGTTCCAAAGCTAATTCTGTTCATCACAGATAAGCCTCTCGGAGGTGGGAGTCTTGGAAAAATCAGGACCGTTGTACAAAAACATCCCTGAGGATAACTTTGCTGATAGGATCCCATCAATAATAATGGGAATAGGAGAAAGAAATAAGAAACGGAACAATAGCAGCAATGATGTGCTTTTGTATAAGGTCTTTCATGTAAGCAGAATCCCCAAAGTGCTGAACTGAAATGTGAAGAAGCCAAACAGTAAGACAACGCTTGGAAGAGGAGTTGGAAAGTTTTCCCAAACAGGTGTTAAAAAGAAACTGTTGAAAGAGGGCAAGCTAGTGGTAAAATTTTAGAGAATGGGAGCAGGATTGCAGTTACGTGTACAGTAACATCGGAAAAATGATATACAAACAAGGGATAATGTATTCCCAGATGTTTGTAGAGTTGGAAGAAGATACAGAAGAGGGAAGAGGCAGGTAATGGAGAGATGTAGGTGGGGAATTTTACTAAAGTATGGCCAAGTGCTGTTTCCAGGCAAGAAAACAGAGTTAGGCAGAGTAGATTCAAAAAGAATGTTCCCAATGGGGGGGTGGCCCGAACTAGGGGTCAAATTTAAGGATAAGGGGTAAATCTTTCAGAATTGAAATGAGGAGAAATTTCTTCACTCAGAGGGTAGTGAATGTGTGGAATTCACTGCCACAGAATGTAGTTGTGGTTAAAACGTTGTCTGATTTCAAGAAGAAATAACATATAGTTCTTGGGGCTAAAGGGATCAAGGGATATGGGAGGAAGGGAGGGATGAGGATATTGAATTTGATAATCAGCCATGATCAAAATGAATGCCGAGATCGGGGTGCCATGTGTAAAGAGAGTCCTGATCATAATAGGAATAAGCCTCCCCTCCTCCAGCTCATCACGGAGGTCTCAGGCTTTCCAACCACTGCCCACAATCAGAGTCAATCTTTCTCTCCCCCCCCCCCCCCACCCAATCACTGGCCCCCTCCCCCCCCCCACCCCTAATCATCTGTCTCTTCCCTCCTCCCGAATTATGGGCCCCTACACCATCTTCCACCAACCCCCCCCCCCACCAACCAAATCATCAGCCACTTCCCACCCACCCACCCCCCCACTCCCGATCATCAGTCCCTTCCAATCCCCTGATCAACAGCCCCTTCCCCGCCAATCAATATCATCCCCTTCTTCACTCCCCAGCTCCCACCTGTCATTGGCCCTTTTCCACCTTTCTACCCTGCCAACAGTCGGAGCTGCACCTACCACTCCGTTGGATGGAGCACCCTGCTCTTTCACCCACTCTCAGCTGCCACCATATCTAAATGTATCACCCCTCCCCCATGAGGCTCAGACTGGGGCTTGCCCCTGGCGTAGGATGGAGCCGTGAGATTGGCATGAGCGTGGTGTCATCTGGCATTGCTAATCTGTGCTGGGGGTGGTGCTGGGGACATTGCTAAGCCACATCTTCTCCCCTGGCGCCTACACTCACCATACAATTGCCAGCAAGCACCTTTTGTTTCTCTTCAGCCACCAGGTATCATCGGTCCAGTTAGACTAGCAGTAATAGCACAATTGAAGCAACCATAGCTTAACCTCGACCACAGGAACTCAACTGAAACAACAGTAACTCCACTGAAACCAAAATAAATAACGACCTTTATTTTACAAATTATGCCGTTTAAACTCAAGCACAAGAGTTGAAAATAAGGATAAAAGAAAAGCTTGCTACATTTTAAGGTATTCGTCCTGTGTAGTGAGGGAAAGTCATCTTGTTTTAAGTTGATCTTTCTCTATACCCTCGCTATGACTGCAACACTGCGTTCTGCCCTCTCTCATTTCCGGCTCTAATTATGGTATGCTTTGTCTGTATAGCGCACAAGAAACAATACTTCTCACTGTGTGTTAATACATGTGGCAATAATCAAATCAAATCAAATCAAATCTGGTGGTGGTATAGAGGCATTGTCACTGCATTGGGAGACCCAGGATGAGGGACTGGAGGCCTGGGTTTGAATCCCAACACGGCAGTGGTGAATGTTTGGAATTAAGGCTGGAATTTTACTAGCATGCATGCCCCGATTCCGGGGATGGGTAAGGCTCGGAGAACGGCATTGTCTTTTGGCCTCGGGCAGGATCGTACGAACCTTGGGCGGATGTGCCGGTAAAATTCTGCCCTAGAGGTCTGATGATGACCATGAAACCATTGTCAATTGGCATACAATCCCATCTATATCTGCCATCCTTACCTAGTCTGGCCTACAGGTAACTCCTCATCAATGGGCTGGGATTGTCTGGTGCTGCTGTAGTGAATGGGGTTTTGGCTGAATGCCAATTCTCCGTTCTCGCTGGTAGTGGGACGGGAAGCGACAAGATTCAAGAATCCTGCCCCAGAACCGCAGCAAATTGGTTGACTCTTAAAAGCCCTCTGAAATGGTCCAGCACTCAGCTCAAGGGTAATTAGGCATGGGAATAGGTGCTGGCCCAACCGGTGATGGCCACATCCCCTGAACGAATTAAAAAAATCCATCACAGATCTAAAGCTCATCAACACACTGTTTTTCTCACAGGGAACACTTTCCAACACCTTACAGAAGAGCAAAGATAATCTGGGACCATCAATTCTGCTTTTCTGGGTGTTTTTTTTCTGCTCTCAATCCAGTTCTTGCTTCTTATGAAGATACTTTGGAGTCATCCTTCTTAGCATTTACTTCCCTCTGTACAGTAAGAAGACTTTGTGAAATGGGATCCTCCCAACACCATTTACTTTTCTGGTGGCCGTACACCTGTCCCTTTAAGACCACTGGTTAGGCTCCATATAAATATGGTTATCCTGAACACTTTCTACAGTCAGGGATGACCAATTGTTATAGAGTGAGGTGAGCAGGGGGCCTCAAACAGGCCCGAGACCCTTTATTTGCCAATACCTCTGGAAGCCTCATTTTACACCTTTATCAATACAATAGGTGGCAAATTGATGGCACAGAATGAAGCTTTCTGAAAAGCTCACACACATCAATGATTTCCTAGGCTGTTGTTACTATTTTCATTTCTTTGCCATGGGATTTCTCTCCAGATATGCTGTCTTGCAAGTTCTTTATTTTTCCCTGCAGAGACACTGAAATTCCAGGGGCAAGTCGACAGGCCCTGCACTCTTGCCTACAAGTGACACTCAAAGCAAACAACAGTGTAGCACCATTTCCTGAACAATCTGTCCTGCTGGGTGTATCGGAGTATCGATAAATCTGATTTAACTCCAGCTTGCTCAGTGCCAAGACATTAAATGGCAGATTTCCTCATTACTTTCATTTCGCTCCCCCCCACCACTCCCCCCCCCCACCCCACCCCCGCCGCCGCCAATAATCTACAAGTTTGTGTTGCCTAAGATGGGTGTCACTACTATACCTTGTGTGCCTCCAACACTGGTTTCTCAATTGATGTTACTCGTCAACCAAATATACTGCTGTAAGGTATGTCCACTCTATATTTACAGTTAACTTGTATTTCAGCAATGGCTCAGTGAGAGGTACCTCCCTCCTCTGAGTCAGTAGGGATAGTCATGATGTGGAAATGCCGGCATTGGACTGGGGTAAACACAGTAAGGAGTCTTACAACACCAGGTAAAGTCCAACAGGTTTAATTGGTAGAAAATGCCATTAGGTTTTGAGGCTTTGCCCCTTCGTCAGGTGAGTGGGGAGTTCTGATCACAAACAGGGCATATAAAGGCACACACTCAGTCTACAGAATACTTATCAGAATGTGAGTCCTTACAGCTAATCAAGTCTTAAAGGTACAGGCAATATGAGTGGAGATAGCATTAAGCATCGTTTAAAGAGATGTGTATTGTCTCCAGACAGGACAGTAAGTGAGATGTTGTAAGCCCAGGCAAGTCATGAGGGTTACAAATAGTGTGACATGAATCCAAGATCCAGGTTGAGGCCATCCTCATGTCTGCAGAACTTGGCTATCAGTCTCTGCTCAGCAACTCTGCGCTGTCATATGTTGTGAAGTCCGCCTTGGAGAACGTTTACCCGAAGACCAGAGGCTGAATGCCCATGACCGCTGAAGTGTTCGCCAACAGGAAGGGAACAGTCTTGCCCGGTGATTGTCAAGCGATGTTCATTCATCCATTGTTTAGCATCTGCATGGTCTCCCCATGTACCACGTCTCGGGACATCCTTTCCTGCAGCATGTCAGGTATACAACGTTGGCCGAGTTGCAAGAGTATGTACCGTGTACCACACATCTGGATAGACCAGAGACATGAGCAGATGGTTTAGGATGAATATAGTGGTATTGTCACAGGCCTAGTAATCCAGAGATTCATGGCAAATAGTAAAATCTGAATTCAATAAAAATGTCTGGAATTAAATGTTTACTGACGACTATGAAACCATTGCTGATTGTTGAAAAATCCTATCTGGTTCACTAATGTCCTTTAGGGATGGAAATCTGCCATCCTTACCTGATTTGGCTTCCATGTGACTCCAGAGCCACAGCAATGTAGGTGGCTCTTAACTGCCCTCTGGAATCAAGAATCTATTGATGGCCATGAAACCATTGTCAATTATTGGCAAAACCCATCTGGCTCATCAATGTCCTTTAGGGAAGGAAATCTGCCATCCTTTCTTGGTCTGGCCTACATGTGACTTCCGGTCCACAGGAATGTGGTTGACTCTCAACTGCCTTCCAAGGACAACTAGGAATGGGCAATAAATGCTGGCCAGCCGGTGACGCCCATGCCCCACAGTGAGTAAATAAAACACTGAAGTGCAGGCTGTGTAACTCAGCTCCTGACTCCCCCAAACCCATCTACAAGGCACAAGGCAGGAGTGTGATGGGACACTCCCCTCTTGCCTGGATGGTGCAGCTCCAACAACACTCAAGACCATCCAGGACAAAGTAGCCCCACTTGATTGGCACCTCATCCACTGCCAGCACATGGTAGCAACAATGTGTGCCATATACAGCAGGAAATGAAAGCTCTGGGAAAACTCAACAGGTCAGGCAGCACCTGTGAAGAATAAAGAATTATTAACATTTTGAGTCCAATATGACTCTTTGTCAGAACTAAGGAGAGGTAAAAGTATGATTGGTTTAATGTTGTTGAGAAAAGCGTGGAGAGTCAGAAGGGAAAGAAAGGAAGGGTGAAGGTTACAGGGCTGAAGAAATTAGATATCGGAGATATCGCAGAGCAAAAGGCAAAAAAAGTGGTAATGGCTGTAGTGAAGAAATAAAAGATTCTTCCAGAGTAAGTGTTATTGGCAAAACAATGGACAGCTCTGTCTGAAAGTAAAGACATAAAAACATTAAAACCATGCACAGTGACTATTTTAGTCCAATAAAATGGCAATAAAATGGAAACAGAATGGAGCACAGAGTTTATGGTGTGAAGTTGTTTCCATTTTGCTGTTGTACCAGCTACAAGATACGCGGCAGCAACTCACCAAGGCTCCTTAGCCAGCTCCTCCCAAACACACAACTTCCACCGCCTCAAAAGACAAGGGCAGCAGGTACATGGGAGAACCACCACCTCCAACCACTCACCATCCTGACTTGGAAATATATCACCGCTCCTTCACTGTCACTGGTTCAAAAATGCCAGAACTCCCTCCCTAACAGTGGGTATAGTTATACCACAGGGACCAGAGCCATTGAAAATAGTGGCTCGCCACCACCTTCTAAAGGGCAATTAGGGATGGGCAATAAATGCTGTCTAGCCAGTGGTGCCCACATCCCATAAAAATCATAAAAAAGAGTGAAATTCTCTTGGTGCCCTGATTAATATTCATCCCTCTAAACAACCCCAAAACAGATGATCTGGTTAATTATTCTATTGCTGCTTTTGGGTGCTTGCTATGTTTCTCAATTTTGCAAACAGTGATCACACTTTGAAAGTAGTTGAAAGTTTATTTGTTTTATTAGTCACAAGTAAGGTTTACATTAACACTGTAATGAAGTTACTGTGAAATTCCTCTAGCCCCCACACTCCAGTGCCTGTTCAGGTCAATGCACCTAATCAGCACGTCTTTCAGAATGTGGGAGGAAACCAGAGCACCCAGAGGAAACCCACACAGACATGGGGAGAATGTGCAAACTCCACATAGAAGTGAGTGACCCAAACTGGAAATCAAACCTGGGTCCCTGGCTCTGTGAAGCAGCAGTGCTTACCACTGTGCTACTGTGTTTCCCCTTGTTTGGTTGTAAAGTGTTTTGATCCTGAAAAACATTATATAAATAGGAGTCTTGCTTTAATCTCTTGCATCGATTAATGAGTTATGGAAGTGTTGTTTTTCTGTGTTTTAGCCATCATTCTCAAACGGTGAGGCAAAGCCATATTACACTCCTAATTATGCATTTGAAAAGAGATAAATGGATTAGATAGAAGCAAATGCATATAAAACCAAGTAAATTGCCCAGAGTTGACTTACCAAGTAAGGAACACGTTCTGTGAAGTAATCATCATTTCCATGATCTATTGGACACGCTTTCATGCAGTATGTCACATCAAAACCATTCTCTGGCACATCGATTACAGACACTCTGGAACTGGTTTACAAGTTTACTGACATTCTTTGTTCCATTTTTAACCTTGAATAAGAACCAAGCTTTAGCCAGGGATATATTTAAAAAGTTAATTTTATTATTGTCCTACGTAACCTTACCTTAATACTGCAATGAAGTTACTGTAAAAATCCCCTAGTCACCACACTCTGGCACCTGTTCAGGTGCACTGAGGGAGAATTTAGCATTGCCAATTCACTTAGCCAGGATGTCTTTCAGACTGTGGGAGGAAACTGGAGCACTCGGAGGAAACCCACACAGACACGGGGAGAATGTGCAGATTCCACGCTGACAGTGACCCAAGACAGGAATCGACCCCAGGTCCCTGGCACTGTGAGGCAGCAGCGCTAACCACTGTGCCACCGTGCACACAGAGTATTTTAGTCCAATAATCGAAGGGTAATTTATTGGTCGGAACTCTACCACTTTGCCCATCAGCACAGCTGAGGGTCCGACAACAAAAATCCTCATTGACCCCGGGCGGGAATTTTCGGTCTCGCTTGAATGAGGCCCCAAAATCCTGCCCGTTGATTTTTGAGGATCGTTTTAAAATATTGATTTGTTCATTTGCAGGATGGGCATCATTGGCTGGGCCACCATTTAGTGTCCAACTCTAATTCCCCAGAAGAAAGGTGATGGTGAACTGCCTTCTTGGATCACTGCGATACATGCGGTGTACATCACAGAAAACCGGCATGCGGATACAGCAGGAAATCAGGAAAGAAAATGGAATTTGGGCATTTATAGTGACAGGAGTAGTATATCATGGGTGGCACGGTAGCACAGTGGTTAGCTCTGCTGCTTTACAGCTCCAGGGACCTGGGTTCGATTCCCAGCTTGGGTTACTGCTGATGTGGAGTTTGCACATTCTCCTTGTGTCTGCGTGGGTTTCCTCCGGGTGCTCTGGTTTCCTTCCACAGTCCAAAGATATGCAGGTTGGGTTGATTGGCCATGCTAAACTTATCCTTAGTGTCCTGAGATGCGTAGATTAGTGGGTAAATGTGTAGGGATATGGGGTAGGGCCTGGGTGGGGTTGAGGTTGGTGCCGAATGACTTGATGGGCCGAATGGTCTCTTTCTGTGCTGTAGGGTTTTTGTGTTTCTATTAAAGTGAGGAAGTGTTGCTGCAATTACACATGGCTTTGCTGAGACCACACCTGGAGTACTGTGTATAATTCTGCACTCCTTTGCTGAGAAAGGATGTAGTAGCATTGGAAGCAGTTCAGAGGAGGTTCACTAAATTGCTTCCGAAGATGAGGGCTGGAATCTTACCACGGTTCACACCAATAGGATTTTCTCATCCTGCCACAGTGAATGGAGATTTGGCTGGTCACCAAATTCTCCGAATTTGCAGCAGTGGGCACGTGGTATGAATGGCCAGTAAGATCATGCCCAAGTGGTTTGTCAGATAAAAAGGGATTGATCAATTTAGACCTGCACTCTCGAGAGTTTAGAAGAATGAGAGGAGATCTAATTGAGGTTTATAAGATGATAAGGGAGCACTGACAAAGTAGAAGTAGTGTGGACTTTCCCTCTTTTGGGGTAATCTTGAACAAGAGGTCATGGTTTTAGAATAAGGGGAAGCAGATTTTAAACAGAGATGAGGAAAAACTACTTCTCAAAGGATGGTGAATCTGTGGAATTCACTGCCCCAGATTGTAGTGGGTACTAGGACATTGAGTAAATTTAAGGAGGAGGCAGACAGATTTTTAATTAGCAATGGGTTGAAGGGTTATGGAGAATAGGCAGGAACGTGGAGTTCAGGCCAAGACAAGATCAGCCATAATCATACTGAATGGCAGAGCAGGCTCGAGGGCCTGAATTGTCTACTCCTGTTCCTAGTTATTGGGCAGGATTTTTCAGCCGCATTCGCCCAAAGACAGGAAAATCCTGCCCGAGGTCAACGGAACTTTGCATAGTTCCAGTGATGGATGGGGCAGGAAAATCTTACACATTATGTTGCCTGTCACAATCCATAGATCATAGAATCATACAATCCCTACAGTGCAGAAGCAGGTCATTTGGCCCTTCAAGTTTGTACTAACTCTCCAACAGAGCAACCCACCCAGAATCTATCTCCATAGCCACATGTATTTACCCCACTAATTCCTCTAGCCTAATGAACAACTTTAGCATAATCAATCCACCTAACCTGGATCTTTGGACTGTGGGAGGAGACCAGAGCACCCAGAAACCCATGGAGAGAATGTGCAATCTCTACACCGTCATTAACCCAAGCCTCGAATTGAACACAGGTCCCTGGTACTGTGAGGCAGCAGTGCTAATCACTGCACCCACCACGCTAAAGATGTGCTGGTTACGTGGATTGGCCATGCTAAATTGCCCCTTTGTGTCCCAAAATATGTTTGTCAGCTGGATTAGCCATGTTAAATGTGTGGGGTTACAGGGATAGGGCAGGAGATAGGGTTAATATATTCTGAAGATAAGATATTCTGAGAGTTGGTGCAGACTCAATTGGCTGAATGGCCTCCTTCTGCACTGTAATGATTCCATGATTTGATGATTCTATCTTATGAGGTATGAACAGGCCTGCAGGTGTGAGAGCTCTTCTAAAACGCTCAAGTTATCCTCCCTTGAAGATCTGCTGAACACAATCTATTGGTGAAGCCAAAGAGACAGGAACTTGGGCATTCAGTGCTCAAGTCAGCCAATTCTGCAGCTCCTCCAAACTTGTGTTCACCCCATCCTGCTCTTACCACTCTTCCAGAAACAGAATATATGATTGGAGGACCAAGGATGTGAAAGAGGAGGATCTGGATCTATTACTCTGGCCAATTCCGCTGGCTGCTAATCTTGCCTAAGAGAAGGGCAAGAAACAGAAAATAGAGGAACAGGAGGGAGTCTCTACCAGTAACAAGGCTGGAACAGACCCAGGGGTGCTGTCATCAACCTCATGCCAAGCCAGGCACAACTGGCATCAGCATACGCAGCATGAAGAATTCCCAGAAAACTGCACGTATTAATGATAGAGAAATTTTTAGTGAGGGGAGCGAGTATTGTCTTAGTGTGTCTATGAAGGGAGGAGAAAATTTACATACCAGTAGATGAATGGGACCAGCCTCTCCCTTTCTCTTTCCCTTTTACAGTACAAGCTACAGCATGGGGAGATAATGGCCTAGTGGTATTATTGCTGGACTCTTAATCTAGAAACTCAGTGATTGTTTTAGGGACCCTGGTTTGAATCCCACCACAGCAGATGGTGGAATTTAAATTCAATTTTTAGAAACATCGGAAATTAAAAATCCACTAATGACCATGAAATCATTGTTGATTGTCAGGAAAAAAAAACATCTGTTCAGTATATTCTTTAGGGAAGGAAACCTGACCTGGTCTTCTCACTAGAACAAAGGAGGTTAAGGAGTGACCTGATAGAAATCTACAAAATTATGAGGGTCAGGGACAGAGTGGATAGTCAGGAGATTTTTCCCAGGGTGGAAGAGTCAATTACTAGGGGGCATAGGTTTAAAGTGCAAGGGATGAGCTTTAAAGGAGATGTACAAGGTAAGTTGTTTGTACAGAGGGTGGGGGGTGCCAGGCACTCACTGCCAGGGGAGGTAGTGGAAGCAGATACAATAGTGACTTTTAAGGGGCATCTGGACAAATACATGAATAGGATGGGAATAGAGGGATATGGTCCCTGGAAGGGTAGGGGGTCTTAGTTTAGTCAGGCAGCATGGTCAGTGCAGCTTGGAGGACCGAAGGGCCTGTTCCTGTACTGTAATTGTCTTTGTTCTTTGTACATATGATTCTAGTGCCACTGCAATGTGGCTGACTCTTAACTGCCCTTAGACAACGAGTGCTGGACTTTAACTGCTGGCCACTCAGCGAAGCCCATGTCCCATGAATGAATGAAAAAAAAATTGAGATGGTCTTTCTTTTTGATAAAGAACAGTCGTCAAAATATATAAAACAAAACCTGAAAGGTTTTCTTGTAATCTATTTGCAGGAATTAAATCTTTTCCCCCAAATATGAATTTACTGTCACTGTGTATAGATGGTGTAATGTGCAGGACATGTTAATGAGGCAGTTACTGAAATCACTGTTATCATCTGAGCAGTGTTATAAACTATAATGGAATATTTTTTCCCTGTCAAATTATCAATATTGCAGAATGCTGCTCAAATGATATTTAAGTACGGCTGAGAAAAGAGACATATTGAAGTTTTTGACTTAGACTCATCAGAACACTCTATAAGAAGGGGAAAACTGATTTGTACTGATTTGATTTGGTTTATTATTGTCACATATATTGGGATACAATGAAAAGTATTGTTTCTTGTGTGCTATACAAAACATACCACTCATGGAGTATATAGTGGAGAAGGAAAGGAGAGAGTGCAGAATATAGTGTTGCAGTTAGAGATAGGGTGTAGAGAAGGTTTAGCTTAATATAAGGTAGATCTGTTCAAAAGTCTGATGGCAGCAGGGAAGAAAGTATTCTTGAGGCTGTTGGTGCGCGTTCTCAGACTTTTGTTTGATTTGAATTGATTTGATTTATTATTGTCACACGTGTTAGTATACAATGAAAAGTATTGTTTTTTGCGCACTATACAGACAAAGCATTCTATACATAGGGGAGGAAAGTTGAGAGTGCAGAATGTAGTGTTACAGTCATTGCTGGGTGTAGAGGAAGATCAACTTAATG
This sequence comes from Carcharhinus amblyrhynchos, assembly GCF_965287045.1. Lineage (NCBI taxonomy): Eukaryota > Metazoa > Chordata > Chondrichthyes > Carcharhiniformes > Carcharhinidae > Carcharhinus > Carcharhinus amblyrhynchos. Next base: position 18,108,500 of record NC_137324.1, read on the forward strand.
AGATGTATCTTTTTCCCAACAGAAGAAGGTGGAAGAGAGTATGTCCAGGGTACATGGAGTCCTTGATATGTTGGCTGTTTTTATGAGACAATGGGAAGTATAGGAGTGAAGGAGCCTTGTTACGTGTCTTAGCTGATAAGCTTCTAGCAAATGTTCTACTCAACAACTGGTGAGCCATGCAGCAGAATGTGTACTGTCAGAGAGTCGAGATGGGTTCAGGAAAGGCAAAAGCACCTATGGCACTATCTACATCCTTTGACAGTGCAAGAGATATGCAGCAGAAAATATAGTAGACTCTATTGGACCTTTGCTGACCTGACAAAGGCTTATGGCATAATAAATCCAGAGATCTTGTAGAAAGGCTTAATAAAACATAGATATCACTGAGAGAACTGTAAAGCTGATACATCCGTTTCACAATAGAATGTTAGCCAAAGTCACTGACTGTGGTGAATACACTGACCCGATTGACATAGCATGGGTGTGAAGCATGGGTGGGTCATTGCCCCTCTGCTCCTTGGTGTATTCTTTTCTGCCATATCTTTTGGGGTTTTGAAGGGAATGTTGATGGAATTTATTTCCTGAGGCGACTTGAATCCACCAGGGTATCAGAGGTGATTGAATGGTTTATCAATGACCTCATGTTGCACTGTAAATATGGCCTTCAAAGGATGATAGACTATTTTTCCAAAGTGGCTGATGGCTGTAGCTTAATCATCAGCTTAAGGAAGACAGATACTCCATCAACTATCATATTCTGATTACACCGTAACTACTCTCAAGGGCAGCATGGTGGCCCAGTAATTAACAATGCTGCTGTACTGCGCCAGGGACCCGGGTTCAATTCTAGCCTTGGGTGGCTATATGGAGTTTGTACATTCTATCCATTTCTGCATGGGTGTTCTCCACATTCCTCCCACAGTCCAAAGATGTACAGGTTAGGTGCATTGACCATGCTTAATTGCTCCTTAGTGTCCCAGGATGAGTAGTTTAGGGAAATTAGTCATGATAAATGCATCAGGTTATGGGGAGAGGGCAGGGGAGAGGTGTTGGTTAAGGTACTCAGAGAGTTGGTGCAAACTCAGTGGACTGAATGGCTTCCTTCTGCACTGTAGGGATTTTATGATTCTAAAATGTATTTACTAGTGTCACAAGTAGGCTTACAATAACACTGCAATTAAATTACTGTGAAAACCGCCTAGTTGTCACACTCTGGTGCCTGTTTGAGTACACTGAGGGAGAATTTAGCATGGCCAATGCGCCTAACCTGCATATCTTTCAGACTGTGGGAGAAAACTGGAGGCACCCGAAGGAAACCCGTGTAGACATGGGGAAAAGGTGCATCTACACAGACAGTCACCCCGAGGCCGGAATTGAACCCTGGTCAATGCTGCTGAGAGGCTGTGCCACCATGCCACAAATTCTACCACTTCACCTATCACAGAAGCACAAACTCTGGAAATAGCTGCATTGACAGTGAACTAACAAATAGAATTGCCAGAGCAATCTCAGAATTTGCCCATTTACACCAGAGATAACATAAGAACATAAGAAATAGGAGCAGGAGTAGGCCATCTAGCCCTTCGAGCCTGCCCCGCCATTCAATAAGATCATGGCTGATCTGAAGTGGATCAGTTCTGCTTTCCCGCTTTCTCCCCATAACCCTTAATTCCTTTGTCTATCAAAAACCTATCTACCCGTGACTTAAATATATTCAGCGAGGTAGCCTCCACCACTTCAACCGGCAGAGAATTCCAGAGATTCACCACCCTTTGAGTGAAGAAGTTCCTCCTCAACTCTGATCTAAACTGCCCCCCCCCCCCCCCCCCTTATCTTGAGGCTGTGCCCTCTAGTCCTGCTATCCTTTCTAAGCGGGAAGAATCTCTCTACCTCTACCCTATCCATCCCTTTCATTATCTTATACGTCTCTATAAGATCCCCCCCTCATCCTTCTAAACGCCAACGAGTACAGACCCAGTCTATTTAGTCTCTCCTCATAGTCCAACCCCCTCATCTCCGGTATCAGCCTAGTGGACCTGGATAGTGGAGGAAATGTGGTAACGGACAAAGCTGTGGGTATAACTACCCTCCTGTATGCCTGTGGAACACAGACAACTCCTCCAGAAGTAGTCAGACCGGTGCTACATGGACATAATGTGACAGTGAAGACCAAGTTTAAAGTGAACGCTGTGACCCAGATATTTTTGCCATGACGGAGAGCCTCCGGAGGCAGCTGGCCGTTTAACTCAGCAGCTGTATTCCTCCAGTCAGAGTTTGGTGAGCTTAGATCCTGAAGTGTGCTGAGTAGACCTGGAGAGGAGTTGGGCTTGATGTATTTCTCTGGATAGCCTGGTCCTTTTACAGAAGTAGAAATGTCCCAGGGGTGGCAGGAAAAAACATTCCATTCTTCTTCCTCATTGTTCTCCGGAGCATTGAACCTGGTGGCTGTGGCTGTGGTGAGTGACTGATTTAAAGTAAAAACCGCTTTTTTCCTGTACTTCCGGTTCTCGGGGCTTGTTAGAGTGTAGTTTACTTCCATACAGGAAGTTAGGCCAGGGGATAGTCGTTAAGGGGGAACGGGGGGTATAAAAATAGGGGTAGCAGCATAGAGCGGGCAGCGTCGGGAGCGGGCAGCGGAGTGAGTGGGAACAGAGTGAGAAGGGCTTTGGCTCGCTGGGCTTAGGGGAGTGCAGGCTTAGAGAAGGTGAGTGACAGATTTCTACCTTTGGGAGCTTACAGGAGGTTGGGACATGGCAGGGAATATAGGGAGGAATGTAAGTTGTGTCAGGTGCCACATGTGGGAGTTCCTGGTGGTGTCACGTGTCCCCAAGGTCCACATCTGCAGTAAATGTTTAGAACTGCAGCGCTTGAGGGCCCAGGTTGGGCAACTCGAGGGGTGGCTGGAAGATGCCGGAAGGACGTGGAGGCTCTGGAAAGGGTGCAGAGGAGGTTTACCAGGATGTTGCCTGGCATGGAGGGGTTGGGTTACGAGGAAAGGTTGGAGAAACTGGGACTGTTCTCTTTGGAAAGACGGAGATTGAGGGGTGACATGATAGAGGTATATAAGATACTGAAGGGAATAGACAGGGTCAATAGTGAGAGATTGCTCCCTAGATTGGTTACGAATACAAGAGGACATGATTTAAGGGTGAGGGGGGAGAGGTATAATTTGGATATGAGAGGAAGGTTCTTTACGCAGAGAGTAGTGGGGGTATGGAACGCGCTACCGAGTGGGGTGGTGGAGGCGGGAACGTTGGACTCGTTTAAGGTTCAGTTAGATAGGCACATGAGTGAAACGAGGATGGAGGGTTATGGTAGGGGTTATTGAATAAGGGTTAGAACCTCGGGAGACACCGGAAAGGCAGGCTTGTGATTAACGTTTTTGTCTTTTCACTCCGCAGGTGGAGGTCCACCTCGTTGTCAAACGAGGGGCATGCACACGATGGGTCGTGCGTGGGCTGCTCCTGGAGGTTCCGGGAGTGGCCTAGTACTTCGTGTCGGTGTGTGTGCTTGATCCTGGACCGGTAGACGGGCGCCGCAACAGCTCGGTGACTAGCACTGCTAGCTGTGCAGATACATGGATTTGGGCCTGTGCCTGTGGGAGTTTGTGTATTCTCCCTGTGGTTGCGTGGGTTTCCTCCGGGCGCTCCAGTTTCCTCCCACACCCCAAAGATGTGCTCTTAGGCTGATTGGTTTTACCAAATTGACACTATTCTCCCCTGAATCTGGCTAAGTCAGGGGTTCTATTTGTAGACATGCAGGGTAGAATAGGTGTAGGGTGATGCGGCGGCGCGGGCTCGTTGGGCCGAAGGGCCTGTTTCCCGTGCTGGGTGCTATGGCCTCCTTCTGCACTGTAGGGACTCTATGATCCAATGATGAATTTTGAGCTGGGGAAGGGTGCATAGCGCTTCCTTGGAATGAACCCAGAAGTTAGGTATGGCGCCCTTAACACACAGGGCCATAGAAGCTAGTGAGGGCCAGAGGGCGGACACAAGGTCAGGAGGAAGAAGTTGCAGTCCACACACCATGGTTAGAACCATGTTTGTTCTTTGTTGTTCTTTGTTCTTCCCTTAATCAAAGGAGAAGTGGTGTTGTTGCTAGATTATTAATCCAGAAGTTCGGCTAATGTTCTGGGGACTCCAGTTTGAATCCCACCATGGCAGATGGTGGAATTTGAATTCAATTAAAAAAAAACTCTGGAATTAAGAATTCACTGATGACCATGAAACCATTATCAATTGTCAGAAAAATCCATCTGGTTCACTAATGTTCTTCAGGGAAGGAAATCTGCTGTCCTTACCTGACCTGGCCTACGTATGACTCCAAAGCCAAAGCAACTCTCAGTTACTCTCAGAACAAGGGTGACCAGAAATGGGCAATAATGGTTGCCAGCCAAGGATGCCCATATCCCACAAATGAATTTAAAAAAGGGAATTGCAGAGTAGAGTTCCTGGTCTTGCAGGGTAATTACTTTTGCCCCAATTAACTCATTCACACAGATGTCAGGAAGGGACACAGTGGCACAGTGGTTGGCACGGCTGCCTCACAGCACCAAGGACCCAGGTTCAATTCATGCCTCGGGGTGACTGTCTGTGTGGAATCTGCACATTCTCCCTGTGTCTGTGTGGGTTTCCTCCAGGTGTTCCGGTTTCCTTCCACACTCCCAAAGATGTGCAGATTATGTAGGCTGGCCATGCTAAACTCCCTTTAGTGTCTCAAGATGTGTAGGTTATATAGATTAGAGATTGGGCAGATTGGGGGGAATAGGTGATCGGTAGAAGCCAGGGTAAGATGCTGAGTGGGTGCAGATTCGATGGGGCGAATGGCCTCCTTCTGCACTGTAGGGACTCTATGATCCAATGATGAATTTTGAGCTGGGGAAGGGTGCATAGCGCTTCCTTGGAATGAACCCAGAAGTTAGGTATGGCGCCCTTAACACACAGGGCCATAGAAGCTAGTGAGGGCCAAAGGGCGGACACAAGGTCAGGAGGAAGAAGTTGCAGTCCACACACCATGGTTAGAGCTCATGCAGCGGAGGCCCCCGGGATCTTGTGGAGCTGATGATGACGAAGATCTCCTCCATTCAGTGTGAGGCCTCCGACAGCCCCAGGGAACTCAGCCAGATGTCCACACATCTGCCGCTGACTATTTAAATACAGTTTTCCAAAAAGGGACTTCTCCACATTCTTGCCCGCTGAAGAATCGTGGTGACTTCCCTCCTGCCCCCTAGGAGGACTGAGCACAGAAGTCTCTGACTCTGACACCTCCTCTCGTACGAGTTTGATAACATTACTAATTGTTATGCTTCTATATCGGTTTGAAGTTAACATTTTAGGAATTTTATCTATGAGCAGCTCAGTCTGAATTGCTGCTGGCGAGACGATTAAATAGTCACAGGCAGATCGAAAACAGTCGCAGCAGCTCTTCAGTAACGGTTCTTGACCGACTGAATAACTTCAGAGGTGCTCTCAGTTCTTCATTTTTAAAATTTCACTCAAGTTAAAGTTTAAAATTTTACTTATTGGTGTCACAAGTCGGCTTACATTAGCAATGCAATGAAGTTACTGTGAAAATCCCCTAGTCGCCACACTCTGGTGCCCGTTCGGGTGCACTGAGGGAGAATTTAGCACAGTCAATGCACCTAACCAGCACGACTTTCAGACTATGGGAGGAAACCAGAGCACCCGAAGGAAACCCACGCAGACACGAGGAGAATGTGCAAACTCCACACAGACAGGGACCCAGGCCGGGACTCGAACCCTGGTCCCTGGCAACTGTGCCAACCACTGTGCTGCTCTATGTGCAATTAAAGATCTTTTTGTCACATTAAAGTTTGGGGCAGCACGGTGGCACAGTGGTTAGCACTGCTGCCTCACAGCACCAGGGACTGGGATCAATTCCTGGCGTGGGTCACTGTCTGTGCGGAGTTTGCCTGTTCTCTCTGTGTCTGCATGGGTTTCCTCCAGGTGCTCCAGCTTCCTCCCACACGCCAGAGATTTGCAGCTTAGGTGGATTGGCCATGCTAAATTGTCCCTTAGTGTCAGAGGGATTAGTGGGCAAAATGCCTGGGGTTATGGGGATAAGGCCTGGGTAGGATTGTTGTGGAGCGGGCTCAATGGGCCGAATGACCTCCTCCTTGGGATTCTATGAAATAAGTGGAAGATTTGAACTCAGCAGTCCAAGGTTAATATGATGGGCCGAAGGACCTCTTCTGCGCTGTATGATTCTATGATTCTGTTATGTTTGGATCTGGATTTGCATTCCTGTTCGCATCAGGCATGAACAGCCATGGGATCACAAAGTCCTGTGAGAGGCCCACACACATTACATGTCAGCGGGAAGTCAACGATCAAATATCAAAGAACAATACAGCACAGGAACAACCCTTCGGCCCACCAAGCCAGTGCCAATACACGGTTCCTATCCCCCTGTTCAACATCCGTTCATGTGTCTATCAAGATACACCTTGAATGTTGCTAATGTGCCTGCTTCCACCACCTCCACTGGCAATGTGTTCCAGGTACGCACCGCCCTCTGTGTGAAAATCTTTTCCTGCACATTGCCCCTAAACTTACTACCTCTCTCCTAAAACCTGTGCCTCTTTGTAGTATGTCCTTTCATCCTGGGAAAAATCCTGTCAATGCCTCTCATAATTTTGTAGACCTCTATCAGGTCTCCCCTCAGCCTCCATCTTCCCAGTGCAAACAACCCTAGTTTATTCAGCCTCTCCTCATAGCCAACACCCTCGAGACCAGGCAACATCCTGGTGAACCTTCTTTACATTCTCTCCAAGGCATCCACATCCCTCTCGTAGTGCGGTGACCAGAACTGCATGCCAATCCCATTGTGATTGTTCCCACCCCACCAGTGATATAATGAACCCCATTAGGGTAAATTTAAATTTTTGATTTGATTTGATTTATTATTGTCACATGTATTAGCATACAGTGAAAAGAATTGTTTCTTGTGTGCTAAACAGATAAGGAATACTGTTCATAGAGAAGGAAAAGAGAGAATGCAGAATGTAATATTACAGTCATAGTTAAGGTGTAGAGAAAGGTCAACTTGTGCGATATATGTCCATTCAAAAGTTCAATGACAACAGGGAAGACGCTGACCTCAATCTTTTCTATCTTTGTCCTGATGATAGAAGGTGGGAGAGAGTGTGTCCGGGGTACGTGGGGTTCTTAATTATGCTGGCTGATTTTCTGAGGCAGTGGAAAGTGTAGACACACTCAAATGAAGGAAGCCAAAAGAGAAAATGCTGGAAAATCTCAGCAAGTCTGGCAGCTTCTGTAAGGAGAGAAAAGAGCTGACGTTTCAAGTCCAGATGAGCCTTTGTCCAAGTTTTATTTTTAAGTTGTTGAAAGATAGAACGAGTTCAGCCATGCAGAGAAGAGTGATAGTGGACAGGAATTATTCAGGCCTCTTTTTTAAGAAAGAAGCAAAGAGCTCTCAGGCTGTGCTGGTGTGGGATGGAGGTGTAGAGAGATTGCACATGCATGGTGAATAGGTAGCAGTTAGGACCTGTGAACTGGAAGCAATCAGTATAACGCAGGGCATCCGAGGAATCCTGGGGAGGGAATGGACCAGAGTAGTGAGGATGAAATAAACTCAGTGGGGCAGGAGCATGCTGACACAATGGGTCTAGCAGGACAGTGCGTTTTTTGTATTTTGGGAAGGAGATAGAAGCGGACTATCCAGGGTTGGGAGACTATATGGCTAGAAGGTGTGGGGGGAAAGGCATCCGGAGAAAATGAGGTTGGTGACAGGTGTTGGAGATAATGGCTTGATGTTCAGTGGTGTGGTCATGGTCCAGGGGGAGGTAGGAGGAGGTATCTGAGAGTTGGTGCTCAGCATCTGCGAAGTAGAGGTCTGTCTGCCAGGCAACAACAGCACCCCCTTTGTTGGTAGGTTTGATGACAATGTCAGGGTTAGACCTGGGGGAGTGAAGGGTGGAAAGTTCAGAAGGAAAGAGGTTTGAATGGGTGAGGAGGGGCAGAAAAATTGAGATGGCTAATGTCCCGTCAACAGTTCCCATTGAGAATATCGAGGGCAGGTGATTGTCCTGATGGAGGTGTCCAATTGAAGACAGAATGTTGGAGGCACATAAAGGATCTGTAGAACCTTGGGGGAGGATTCTTGCCCAAAGAAGTGGGCACGGAGACGAAGACCACGGAAGAAGAGTTCAATAGCATATCAAGCCCGGAATACATTGAGGTGGGGATGGAAGGGTATGAAGCTGGGAGGTTGCTTTGCATGATGGACTGGGCTTCATTCACAACTCTTTGTAGTTTCCTGATAAATCTACCTTATCAGGCCTCAATGCTTGCTAAATCGCCCCCCAGCCTACCTGCCTCCACTCCCCCAGTGGGACTTCCTGCCAATGTACGGCTTGATTTGGACCTCTCGCGAGATTTTGCACTCCCGCTGCCACCCACCTTTGATGCAAATGGGAACAGAAAATTCCAGCTTGAGTTTCAATCTGAAGCCAGGGTGTTAAATTGGAACACAGGAAATTGTGAACAGATGAGGGGGAAATGGGCTGCGGTGAATTGGGAAAATACATTCAAAGATATGGCGGCATTTTGGCAATGGAGAGTCATTGGAGAATTATTACAGTCATTTACAACTTCTACACATTCCTTCAAGGCACAAAACCTCCCAGAAAAAGAAAACATTCATCATTGGCTAACGAATGATGCAAAGGAAAAAAGAAGCCCTATAAAAGTTGTTCGAAATCATAATAAAACTGAGGATTGGGACTTTTTTTTGGAATACAGCAACAAAGGGCCAAAGGGAGAATGGAGTATGAATGTGAACTGCTAAAAAACATAAAAGACTCTATAAAAACTTCTCTAGGTATGCAAAAAGGAAATATTTGACAAGATGAATGTTGGTCCATTACAGGCAGAGTCAGGAGAATTTGTAAAAACAAATAGTGAAATTGCAGTGAAGCTAAATAATTACTTGGTATCTGTCTTAGAATCATAGAACCCTACAGTGCAGAAAGAGGCCCTTCGGCCCATCGAGTCTGCACCGAACACAATCCCACCCAGGCCTTACCCCCATATTCCTACATATTATACTCACTAATCCCTCTAACCTGTGTATCCCTGGACACTTAGGGCCAATTTCTTAGCATGGTCAATCAACCTAACCTGCACATCTTTGGACTGTGGGAGGAAACCAGAGCACTGGGAGGAAACCCATGCAGACACGAGGAGAATGTGCAAACTCCACACAGACAGTGCCCCGAGCCAAGAACCGAACTCAGGACCCTGGAGCTGTGAAGCAGCAGTGCTAACCACTGTGCTATTGTGCCCCCATCTTGACTAAAGATGATACAAGAAATCTCCCAGAGACCAGGGAAGATGAAGGAAATTTGCTTTATTGGAGAATTTAATGGGACTGCACACTTGCCTTCATCAACCGGGGCATCAAGTACAGGAGTTAGAATATTATGTTGCAGTTATATAAAACCTTGGTTAGGCCACATTTGAAGTTTTGCGTGCAGTTCTGGTCACGTCACTACCAGAAGGAGATGGATGCTTTGGAGAGAGTGCAAAGAAGGTTCACCAGGATGTTGCCTGGTCTCAAGGGTGTTGGCTATGAAGAGAGGTTGAACAAACTAGGATTATTTTCACGGGAAAGAAGGAGGCTGAGGGGAATCCTGACAGAGGTCTACAAATTATGAGAGGCAAAGCTGTGCAGGTTAGGTGGATTGGATATGATAAATTGTCCATTAGTATCAGTGGGATTAATAGAGTAACTACGTGGGCTGAGTGGGATTGTTGTCGGTGCAGGCTTGATGGGCTGAATGATCTCCTTCTGTACTGTAGGGATTCTATGATTCTATGACTCAATGACAGTCAGGGTTTTTTTTCCAAGAATGGAGATGTTCATTAAAAGGGGACACAGGTTCAAGGTGAGATGGCGAAAGTTTAAGAGAGATGTGCGGGGGAAGTTTTTCATGCAGAGAGTGGCGGATGCCTGGAGGTGGTGGAAGCAGGCACATTAGCAACAATTAAGAGGCACCTGGATGGGTACATAAACAGGGAGGAAATAGAGAGATATAGACTGAGTAAGGGCAGAAGGTTTCTTTTTAGTTTAGTTCGGATATTATAATCAGCAAGGGTTTGGAGGGCCAAAGGGCCTGTTCCTGTGCTGTACATTTCTTTGTTCTTTGACTGAATGTTGATTAGTCCCCAGGACCTGAAATTCAAAGTCCTAGAGTGTCGAATGAAGTAGCTATGAAGGTAATGGTGATCATCTTCCAAACTTCTACAGGTTCTGAAATGGTTCCTGCAGATGAGAAAATGGTAAATGTCACCAGGCTATTAAAAAAGGAGGGACAGAGAAAACAGGGAACTACAGGCATGTTAGCCTTACGCCAGTTGTAGGGAAAATGCTGGAATCTATTTCAAGAGATGTGATAAATAGATGCTTAGATAAAAATGATCTGATTTTGCATAATCAACTTGGAATCATGAATGGGGAATATTGTTTGAGGATTGATAAAGGGATGGAATAGACTAGGATTTTCGGAAGGTTTTTGATGAAGTCCTCCACAGGAGGTTAATTAGCAAAATGAAAGCACATGGGATAGGATGCAATATATTGTGTTGGCTTGAAAACTGGCAGAGAACAGAGAGTAGAGTCTCTTATGTTGGCAGGTTGTAACTAATGGGGTACTGCAAGGATCAGTATTTGGACACTGGCTGTTCACAACATATGTATCAATGATTTGGATGTGGGGACCAAATGTAATATTTCCAAATTGGCTAAGATCAAGTGTAGTCTCGACATGCTGCCCTTGGTTGAAGTCATTAGGTTACATTTTCGCTTTATCTGAAGCAATTTTTAAAAGCAGCATCTCGGCCTTTTGGCTAAGATGCAAATGTGATCAAGCCTTGGAGGAGGAGCTATGCTGACTCCGATCAGCTTGGATCATGTAGACCAAGCCCAAGACAGGAAGTGAGAGTCCTGTCTTGTCACCTTGGATCGGGAATGTCTCAACTTGTTGAGACTCTGAATTGGACTTGATTGGATTGAATTGGAATAAAAACAAATCAAAAATTCCAAATTCACAGATGACACAAAGCTAGGTGAGAATGTATGTTGTGAGGAAGATGCAAAATGATTTTGAGGAGATTTAGGCAGACTTTGTGAGTGGGCAAGAACATGGTGGATGGAAAATAATGTGAAAAAAATGTGAGGCTATCCACTTTGGAAAAAAAATGAGAGATTAGAGAGTGAAAAAGATTAAACAAGAACCTGGGTTTTTTCATTAATAGATGACTGAAATCTAACATGCAGGGTGCAGCAAGGTAATAGACAGTCTAATGAAATGTTCACCTCTCTCTCAAGATGATTTGATTTCAGGAGTTATGAAGCCTTGTTTCAATTCTATAGAACATTGGTTAGAATGTACCTGAAGAAATTGCATGCAGTTTTGGTCCCCTTACCTTGGGAACGATCATTGCTATAGGCAGAGTTCAGTTAAGGTTCACCAGACTTGTTCGCAGAATGGTGAGACTGTCCTAAGAAGAGAGTTAGGGGAAACTGGGCCCTGATTTTCTAGAGCTTTGAAGAATGAGTAGGATAGCCACAGATTCCAATCATTAGGGACAGAAGAAGGGGGCTGGGTTCACCGGGCTGGAGTTAAAGGATACAAAACCCATGAGGAGGGTCTGGCATGTGGAAGCACAACAGAATGCTCTTCAGAATCAGAGCATTACACAGTGTGTGCTTGTCAGACCTTTGAGCCTTTAGGCAACACCGGCAAGAAAATCATTGATATTTTACTATTGAAGGAGACACGTAAAGCAGTGCAGGTGGGCCCCACGCCGTGATACATAATCATCCCAGAGCCAGAGACCATGGCTGGAATTCTCCGGCTGTTCACACCAGCGAGATTCTCCCAATCCCGTCGGCAGCGCAGCCCCACCTGCAGGTTTCCCGATAGCACGGGGTGACATCAGCGGGAACTCACATTGACAGCACTGGGACCAGAGACTCCTGCCTCGAGCAAACAACGTGCCTCCTCCTGCCGATGGAAAACACATGGCTCGGAGTCTGGAAAATTTCACTTCACTTTGTGTGGGGGAGAAGGGGTCAATTAAAGTTTAAAGTTTATTTATTTGTCACAAGTAAGGCTTACATTAACACCACAATGAAGTTACTGTGAAATTCCCCCGGTTGCCACACTCCGGCGCCTGTTTGGGCCAACGCACCTAACTCGTGGGAGGAAACCAGACAGCCCAGAGGAAACCCACGCAGACACGGAGAGAATGTGCAGTCTCCGCACAGACAGTGACCCAAGACGGGAATCGAACCCGGGTCTCTGGTGCTGTGAAGCAGCAGTGCTAAGTACTGTGCTACCGTGCCACCCAATTAGCAGGATTCCCGTGAGCGTTCATAGAACATAGAACGTAGAATAGTTAAGCACAGTACAGGCCCTTCAGCCCTCGATGTTGTGCCGAGCTATGTCCGAACCTAAGATCAAGTTATCCCGCTCCTTTCATGCCCTGCTAGTGTGTCCCTGCACCAGACTTACATTTCAAGGGAACAAGATGTCAAGATCTTCTATGTCAAGAGTCAGAAAGGGGTGTAAAGCCGCACCCAGGCAAGGACATTGTTGCTGTAGCCAAGGAAGTGACTTGGTCAGCCACAGGAAGTGATGTGGAAGGATACATTAAGCAAATTCACCACCCTCGAAAGAGCTCTGGCATGCAGCTCTTACTAAGCAATTGGTTTTGGAAGAGGCTGTGATGTTATGGTACTGTCATTGGACTAGTAATCCAGAGAGCACCTGGGTTCATATCCCACCACAGCAGGTGGTGAAATTATAATTCAATAAGTACCTGGAATTAAAGGTTAATTGATAATCGTGAAATCATTGTCGATTGCCATGAGAAAAGTCCTTCAGGGACAGGACAGTCAATGTTTAGCACTGATGTCTCATAGTGCCAAGGACCTGGATTCGATTCCAGACTTGGGTGACTGTGTGAGTTTGCATGCCCTCCTCGTGTCTGCATGTGTTTCCACCGGGTGCTCTGGTTTCCTCCCTTACCTGGCTGCGCTAATCACTGTACCACCCTTATTACTGATTCTTATTATGGGGTCTGGACCTTAATAGCGAAGTGAGACCCCCTGTTTAAGTGTCGTGCGCTATTTTGCAAATGAACAAAGACAGAAATGCTACAATCGAAACCAGAGTTTCTCCTCTGCTGAAATTCAGCTGGGCCCTCAAAGAGTTAAGTTGATTTGAAGGTAGGCTGTGGTGTGTAAAATATACATCAGCTTATTGCCTAATATCTAACAGCCGTAAAGAAGAAGTGACTGTCAGCACCTGTGCCTGTGTCCGATCTGAACTCAGATCTGTGGATTTTATGAGCGTTTCATGGGCCATTACCCTAATCTACTGCAGTATGTAACCTGCCCTCGCTGTTTGCCCACACTCGGATGTTTATTGACAAAGATATGGTGATTTAACCCAGCTTTGGTGACAGCGAAGGGATGTATTTGAAAACATTGAACAATACGCCACTCTTCGACATAAGCGTAGCAACGATTTATCTCGGTCAGAAAACGTGTTTGTTATACCAATGCAACAGTAATTACCTCCAAATGGGCGAGAGGTGTAATGCATCAACCTAGGCCTTTAAAATAGACACCTGCTGTCAAAATTGTGTCAGATTGAGAAGCTAATTTTCTCTTGTTTTTGTGAAGCGAAGCATTTAATATTGTGCATGTGTATCCATGTTCTTGTGTGGACTTGAGCCGGTGTGCGTCTGTGTGTTTGTGTGTGCAACTTTGTCATAATTAAGAGTGTTGATATACGAATATTCCCTTGCCATTAACGGTCTATCTGCCTGCAATATAAAGTGTGGATGTGTCTGCAATTAACGACGCGTATCGATCATTAGCAACGTGTGATGTTTGTGTCTGCAATTAGCAGTCTGTGTACCAGCAATTAACACACGCATTTGTAGTCAACAAGAAAGTGCGATTGTGTCTGCAATGAACAATGCACGGTGAAATCTGCTTCTAACAATCGATCGGTCAGTTGCCTGTTTAATCGTTAACATCCCACTGAACAGACCGATGCCACCCATTACTCAGTGAGGACAGAGAGGTTACATTGATTTAAAGTGCTGAGGAGGAACAACAATCAACGCTGCAGTGGGGGATTCTATAATGGTGGCCTGATTTCTTAAAAACTTACAAAAACTTTTAAAAGTTAAACTCTCAAAAGCCAGAAGTCTCAGTTCAAGATATCACTAAAAATTTATGTAAAATATAAAAGTCATACAAAGCAAACGAAACATTAACCTACGTCCACTGGGAGGTCTTCAGATGGTCAAATGGTTCTGGATCTGTGCTACAAGCCCTCTCCAAAGACCTGAGGCACTGAGCCAAAGTATAATCCAGTTATACTTTCTGTTAGCTAAGAAACTCCTTCTAATTGCGCTGAAGGTCACAGCACATTTTCACTGTAGGCCCCAAACAGCTCTGGCCAGCGGAGGTTTGGACAAGGTGAGAGCTGTAACAAGTTGTTGGGTTTATTCATGTGTATGTATGTGGTGAGGGACACCAGTAGTGTTTCTGCTGATTTTACCTGCAGGAAGTGTGTACGATTGCAGCTTCTGGAGGAGCGTGTTAAGGAGCTGGAGTTGGAATTGGAGGAACTCTGGATAATTCGGGAGGCTGAGGCGGACATCGATAGGAGTTACAAGGAGATAGTCACTCCTAAAAATGAGTCTTGGGTAACTGCTAGGAAGAGGGGAAAGAAGCAATCGGGGGGACAATCCCCTAGGGCTGTTCCCCTCCAAAATTGGTTTTCTGTCCTGGAGGCTACAGTTGAGGAGGAATCAACTGGAGATAGCCAAAGGGAGCAGGTCTCTGGAGGTGAGCCTGTTGTGAAGGCTCAGGTGGTTAGGGGATGTAAAAGATTGGGCCTGGTGATTGGGGACTCCACAGTTAGGGGGACAGATAGGAGAGTCAGAAGTAATGGTAGGGACACAGGGCTGGTGTGTTGCCTCCCAGGGGCTGGGGTCCAGGATGTTTCAGAGAGGGTGTTCAGGACTCTTAAGGGAGAGGGAAATCAGCCCCAAGTCATAGTTCATGTGGGGACACATGACATAGGGAGGTTAAGGGAAGGGGATATTAAGCAGAAATTTATGGAGTTGGGGTGGAAACTAAAGGCCAAGTCAGAGACAGTGGTTATCTCGGGACTCTTGCCTGTGCCACGGGATAGTTTAGAGAGGAATAGAGAGAGGGAAAGTTTGAACTCGTGGCTGAGGGGATGGTGCAGGAGGGAGGGGTTCAGGTTCTTGAGCAATTGGGGCTCATTCTGGGGAAGGTGGGACCTCTACAAGAGTGATGGTCTACACCTGAATCAGAGGGGGACCAATATCCTGGGGGGTAAATTTGCTAAGGCTATGCAGGGAGGTTTAAACTGATTCAGAGGGGGGGTGGGATCCTGAGTAGCAGGGATGAAAGTGAGGGGAGCATAGATGGGGACTGCAATGCACGGCATCGTGGGGGTGGAGCGGAGCAGGGTTTGAAATGCGTATACTTTAATGCGAGGAGTATTCATAAGAACATAAGAACATAAGAAATAGGAGCAGGAGTAGGCCATCCAGCCCTTCGAGCCTGCCCCGCTATTCAATAAGATCATGGCTGATCTGTCGCTGCTCAGTTCCACTTTCCCGCCCTCTCTCTATAACGCTTAATCCCCTCTCCTATCAAAAACCCATCAACCCGCGTCTTAAAAATATTTAGCGAGGCAGCCTCCACCACTTCAACGGGCAGAGAATTCCAGAGATTCACCACCCTTTGAGTGAAGAAGTTCCTCCTCAACTCCGTTCTAAACCGCCCCCCTTTTATCTTGAGGCTGTGCCCCCTAGTCCTACTGTCTTTTTTGAGCGGGAAGAGTCTTTCCATCTCTATCCTATCCATCCCATTCATCATCTTATACGTCTCAATGAGATCTCCCCTCATTCTTCTAAACTCCAACGAGTACAAACCCAGTTTATTCAGCCTCTCCTCATAGCTCAACCCCCTCAACTCCGGTATCAGCCTAGTAAACCTCCTCTGCACTCCCTCCAAGGCCAAAATATCTTTGCGCAGGTGCGGCGCCCAAAACTGCGCACAGTACTCCAGCTGCGGCCTCACCAATGCCCTATACAGCTGCAGCAAGACCTCCCTACTTTTATATTCAATCCCCCTCGCTATGAAGGCCAGCATCCCATTCGCCTTCCTGACCACCTGTTGCACCTGCAAGCTGGGTTTTTGCGACTCATGCACAAGGACCCCGAGGTCCCTCTGCACCATCGCCTGCTGCAGTTTTTCGCCACGTAAGTAATAGTCCTTCCTACCATTCTTCCTACCAAAGTGGACCACCTCACACTTGCCAACATTAAATTCCATTTGCCATTTCCTGGCCCATTCGCCCAGCCTATCTAGATCCTTCTGTAGACTCTCCACACCCTCCGCACAATTTGCCGCTCCACCAATCTTGGTGTCATCAGCAAATTTCGACACCCTACACTCGGTTCCCTCCTCCAGATCATCTATATAAATGGTAAAAAGCTGAGGCCCCAGCACCGACCCCTGGGGCACTCCACTAGTCACCATCCGCCAATCCGAATAGCACCCGTTGACCCCCACTCTCTGCCTCCTATTTGACAACCAATCCTCTATCCACGCTAACACCCTACCCCCAACTCCATGTCCCTCGACCTTTTGCAATAACCTCTTGTGAGGTACTTTGTCAAATGCCTTCTGAAAATCTAGAAAGACCACATCCACCGGCTCTCCTCTATCCATCGCCCTAGACACATCCTCATAGAACTCCAGTAAATTTGTCAGACACGACTTCCCTTTAATGAAACCGTGCTGCGTCTGCTCTATCAAGCAATTCACTTCATGATGCCTCGTAATTTCCTCCTTAATGACAGATTCTAACATTTTACCTACCACAGACGTTAAACTAACCGGCCTATAATTCCCCGCCTTTTGCCTGGCACCCTTCTTAAACAACGGCGTAACATTAGCCGTTTTCCAATCATCCGGCACTTCCCCGGAATCCAGCGACGTCTGGAAAATAACCACCAAGGCATCCACTATCACCTCCGCCATTTCTTTCAGAACCCTCGGATGCATTCCATCCGGTCCTGGGGACTTGTCCACAATCAGCCCCTCCAGTCTGTCGAGCACCGCCTCTCTCGTAACAGTAATGTCATTAAGACCCTCCAGTCCTACCACCTTTCCATCGCTAACACCCGGCAAATTATTCACGTCCTCCTCCGTGAAGACAGAAACAAAAAAGTTATTCAAGACCTTAGCCATATCCCCATCCCCTACCACTAGGTCCCCTTTCTCATCCTCTAAAGGACCAACATTCACCCGAGCCAGCCTCTTCCTTTTTATATATTTATAAAAACTCTTGCTATCCTTTTTTATATTAAGCGCTAGCCCAGCTTCATAGTTTCTCCTACCCTTCTTTATCAACTTCTTTGTCAATCTTTGTTGACATTTAAACCTCTCCCAATCCTCTTCTCGCCCACTACTCTTAGCTACTCTAAATTCCTCCGCTTTTAGTTTAACACTTTCCTTCACCTCCTTCGTTATCCACGGCTTATTACCTCTCCTCCTACTATCCTTTTTGACCATCGGAATAAATTTCCGCTGAGCACCAAGAAAGATCTCTTTAAAGATCCTCCACTGCTCCTCAACAGACCCTCCCTCCAACGCGCTCCCCCAGTCCACATTCGCCAATTCTTCTCTCATCCTACCGTACTCCCCTCTATTCAAACAAAGGACGCGTGTCCGGGAACCCACTTTCTCCTCCTCCATCTGCACCAGAAACTCCACCATACAATGATCACTCTCCCCAAGAGGATCCTTCACCACAAGGTCCCTAATTCTACCCGCCTCATTACATAGCACCAGATCCAAGATAGCTCACTCCCTCGTCGGCTCCAACACACACTGTTCAAGGAAACTATCCCGGCAGCATTCCAAGAACTCTTCCTCGAGCCCCCCGCATCCAACATGGGTCGACCAATCAATATGCAGATTGAAATCCCCCATAACTACGGCTGCCCCATTCCTGCACGCCGCACTTATTTGCGCGTTAACAGCCCGCCCCACCTCCAGATCATTATTCGGGGTCCTATAGACGACACCCACCAGCATCTTCCTCCCTTTGCTGTTCCTAATCTCCACCCACAACGATTCCACCCTCTGCTCCTTGGCTCCAATATCATCCCTTGCTACCACCGTGATGCTATCCTTAATCAGCAGAGCTACGCCGCCCCCTTTTCCCTCCTGCCTATCCTTCCTAAACACTTGATAGCCCTGTACATTCAGCTCCGAGTCCCTGTCACCCTGCAGCCACGTCTCTGTAATGGCCACCAGATCGTATCCATTTGTGTCGATCTGCGCCACCAGCTCATCCACTTTATTCCGAATGCTTCGTGCATTTAGATAAAGTGCTTTCATCCCAGCCTTCACCTGGACCCTATTTGCCGCAACGCCACCAACTATACTCACGCCCCCTACTCCCTCTATTATTGGGACATCCTCGGCCTCTTCCCTTACCTGTACCCTCTCCTTAACTTTAGACCTCGTAACATCACCTACCCTCGCACCCTCCCCCCCCAATTAGTTTAAAGCCCTGTCTACAGTCCTCTTTACTCGATTCGCCAGCACTCTGGTCCCAGCACGGTTCAGACCAACCCCATCCCGCCCGAACAGGTCCCACCTACCCCAATACTGGTGCCAATGCCCCATAAATTCAAACCCATTCCTCCCACACCAATCCCTGAGCCACCCATTCACTTCCTTAATCCTGTCAACCCTACGCCCATCTGCACACGGTTCAGGCAGTAGCCCAGAGATAACCACCTTGTCGGTTCTACTTTTTAATTCCATTCCCAGCTTTTCATACTCCCTCCCCAGATCCTCAGTCCGCATTTTGCTTACGTCGCCGGCACCCACATGTACCACAATGACCGGATTCTCACCCTCCCACTCCAGGTTCCTCTGCAGCCCAGCTGCGACATCCCGTACCCGAGCACCAGGCAGACAACACACCCTTAACTTGCAGCGTGGATCAGTACCTGGAACTTTGATGTTGTGGCCATTTCAGAGACATAGATAGAGCAGGGACAGGAATGGTTGTTGCAAGTTCCGGGGTTCAAATGCATCAGTCGGAGTAGAGAAGGAGGTAGAAGGGGGGGAGGGATTAGTCAAGGATTATATCACAGTGTCAGAGAGGAAGTTTGATGAGGACTTGTCTGTTGAGGTAGTATGGGCTGAGATTAGAAATAGGAGAGGAGAGGTCACCCTGTTGGGAGTCTTTTATAGACCCCCTAAAAGTTCTAGAGAGGTTGAGTAAAGGATTGCGGAGACGATCCTGGATAGGAGTGAAAGTAATAGGGTAATTGTTATGGGGGACTTTAACTTTACTAATATTGATTGGAATAGCTATAGCTCTAGCTCATTACAGGGGTCAGTTTTTGCACAAAGCGTGCAGGAAGGTTTTTTGACTCAGTATGTAGATAGGCCAACTAGAGGTGAGGCTATATTGGATTTGGTGCTGGGAAATGAGCCAGACCAGGTGTTAGACTTGGAAGTTGGTGTGCATTTTGGTGATAGTGACCACAATTCAGTTACGTTCACCTTAGTGATGGAGAGGGATAGGCATGAACCTCGGGTCAGCAGTTTTAGCTGGGGGAAGGGTAATTATGAGGCAATTAGGAGAGAATTAGGAAACATAGGTTGGACTAGGAGACTACAGGATCTGGGAACGTCCGAAATGTGGAGCTTTTTCAAGGAGCAGCTACTGCGAGTCCTTGATATGTATGTCCCTGTCAGGCAAGGAGGAATTGGTAGAGCTAGGGAACCGTGGTGCACTAAAAAAGTTGATTCGCTGGTTAAAAGGAAAAAGGAGGCTTATGTCAGGATGAGACTTGAGGGCTCAGGTAGTGCACTGGAAAGCTTTAGATTGGCTAGGAGGGAGTTAAAGAGTGAGTTAAGAAGGGCTAAAAGAGGACATGAGAAGACTTTGGCTGATAGGATTAAGGAGAATCCTAAGGCATTCTATAGATATGTTAAGAACAGAAGATTGGTTAGGGCAAGATTAGGGCCAGTTAGAGACAGCAGTGGGAAGTTATGTGTGGAACCGGAAGAGATTGGAGAGGCATTGAACCAATATTTCTCTTCAGTATTCACGCAGGGAGACATAAATGTAGCTGTGGAGAACACTGGGTTACAGGGTTGTAAACTGGATAGTATTGCAGTTGATAAGGAGGATGTGCTAGATATTCTTGAGGGTTTGAAAATAGATAAGTCCCCTGGGCCGGACGGGATTTACCCTAGGATTCTCTGGGAGGCAAGAGAGGCGATTGCAGAGCCTCTGGCTCTGATCTTCAGGTCGTCGTTGGTCACAGGTATAGTGCCAGAAGTTTGGAGGATAGCGAATGTTGTCCCATTGTTTAAGAAGGGGAACAGAGACTTCCCCAGGAATTATAGACCGGTGAGTCTTACTTCTGTTGTGGGCAAGGTTTTAGAAAAAATTATTAGGGATAGGATTTATAGTTATTTAGAGAGTAATGAATTGATTGGAGATAGTCAGCATGGTTTTGTGGAGGGTAGGTCGTGCCTTACTGACCTTATTGAGTTTTTTGAGAAAGTGACCAAAGAGGTAGATGGGGGTAAGGCAGTTGACGTGGTATGTATGGACTTTAGTAAGGCGTTTGATGAGGTTCACCATGGAAGGCTTCTGCAGAAAATGCAGATGTATGGGATTGAGGGTGATTAGTTAATTGGATCAGGAATTGGCTAGCAGATAGGAGACAGAGGGTGGTGGCTGATGGTAAGTATTCGTCATGGAGTTCGGTTACAAGTGGTGTGCCTCAGGGATCTGTTTTGGGGCCACTGCTGTTTGTAATTTTTATAAATGATCTGGATGAGGGTATAGTTGGGTGGATTAGTAAATTTGCTGATGACACCAAAGTCGGAGGTGTGGTAGGTAGTGAGGAGGGGTGTCATAGTTTACAGAGAGACTTGGACAAGTTGCAGTGCTGGGCCGAGAGGTGGCGGATGGAGTTTAATGCGGAAAAGTGTGAGGTAATTCACTTTGGCAGGAATAACAGATGTATAGAGTATAGGGCTAACAGTAGGACTCCGAATAGCGTTGATGAACAGAGGGATCTAGGTGTATGTGTACATAGATCCCTGAAGGTTGGGAATCAAGTAGATAAGGTTGTTAGGAAGGCATATGGTGTCTTGGCATTTATTGGTAGGGAGATTGAATTTAGGAGCCGCAGCGTCATGTTGCAACTGTGCAAAACTCTGGTGCGGCCGCACTTGGAGTATTGTGTGCAGTTCTGGTCCCCACATTATAGGAAGGATGTGGAGGCATTGGAGAGGGTGCAGAGGAGGTTTACCAGGATGTTGCCTGGTATGGAGGGGAGGTCCTATGAGGAGAGACTGAGGGATTTGAGGTTGTTTTCGTTAGAAAGAAGGCGGCTAAGAGGGGACTTTATTGAAACATATAAGATGACTAGAGGTTTAGATAGGGTGGACAGTGATAGCCTTTTTCCTTGGATGGAGAAAGCTAGCACGAGGGGGCATAGCTTTAAATTAAGGGGTGGTAGTTATAGGATGGATGTCAGGGGTAGGTTCTTTACCCAGAGGGTGGTGAGGGATTGGAATGCCCTGCCTGCTGCAGTTGTAAATGCGCCTAGTTTGGGGGCGTTTAAGAGATCCGTGGATAGGTTTATGGATGGAAAGGGATTGGTTTAGGTGAGAGGGTCATTGCTTTTTAATTGGTCGGCGCAACATCGTGGGCCAAAGGACCTGTTCTGCGCTGTAATGTTCTATGTTCTACGTTCAGAGGCAGAAAAAAAGAGAGTGGGAGGGCAAGTATGAACAAAAGGGAAGATCAGGGAAGACCAGAGTGACTAAATGACAGAAAGGAATGGCGGAGCAAGGCAAGAGAATGGAAATGGGGCAAAAAATATGATTGTCAGAATCTTTCGGACCAATGGGAAGGGTCAAAAAAATCCCACTTAGTGATGAGACAGACCAGGAAAAAACAGATAAAAGATAAACATAACTCCGCTAACAATACAGCGCATGTCAATTGAATGGTTTTTAAAGTGGTTAATTATTGCCTTTTAATGGCAGATACCCCATCAGTTCACAGAGCACGTCAAATGCAAATAACCATTGGCCAAGTCAGTGTTCACAGCAATCCCATCCACTTATGCTTAATGAAAGTGCTACCATGCTCATATCCCTTAAAGATCTGTTCCAACCAAAGGCACAGAATTAGTCTCTGTTTTTCTGTTATAATATAGGCTATGATTTATATATAACAGGACCCACTGGAGATAACATTTGATTTGATGTGATTTGGTTTATTATTGTCACATGTATTGGTATCCAGTGAAAAGTATTGTTTCTTGCACACTATAAAAACAAAGCATACGATTGATAGAGTACGCATGGAGAAGGAAAGGAGAGTGTGTTGAATATAATCTTACAGTCATGGCTCGAGTGAAGAAAAGTTCAGCTTAATGCATGGCAGGTCCATTCAAAAGTCTGACGGCAAAGATCTGTTCTGAGTCGGTTAGTACGTGGCCTCAGACTTTTGTATCTTTGTCCTGACTGAAGAAGGTGAAAGAGAGAATATCCGGGGTGGATGGGATCCTTCCTTTTCCAAGGCAGTGGGAAGTGTAGACAGTGTGTGTGTGTGCGCACATGCATGTGTGTGTGTGCGTGTGCACGTGCGTGCATTTGTTTGTATGTCCGTGTGTATTGAATGTGCCTGTCTGGCTATATTGGCCAAGTAATTTTCTTCTGACTCTCATTAAACACATGAATCTTTCTGTTGGAATTATAATGTGTCTGTTGGCCTGTAATTAACAATTTGAGCCTGTTTGGTTGTGATTGAGAATGTGAAGTTGCTTGGCAACCGGAATTAAAAATGCCTCTGACTGTAACTATCAATGTGAGTATGCTCGACTGTAATTATTCTGACTGTGAGGTGAGAGTGTGAGTGAGTGGGCTGAGCTGACACCGGATGACAAATTAACAGCAATTCAGAATCCGTTGCATTCTCAACTTTGTCTGGAGTTATGTTGGCTTGTGGCTGACAGAATCGGAGCTGTAAACGTAATTCCAGGAAGCTCGCGTTTAACTCACTCACGTTTGTATTCAAATATAGTGTAACACAATAAATAAATCCCATAAAGTCGTGGGGCTTAGTATGATCTGTAATCAAACAATTTAACTTAAGACACTGGGGACGATGCAGCATTAGTGACACATGCTCTGCTTGCTAAAAAGCTTGATCAACAATGACAAGCCCGTTCCGTGCTGTGCATCGTCTCCCCATCCACACCCTGACCGTTGTATCTTTCGGTAAGAATTCAATTGGTAACAAAACAGCACAATGGACGTTAACACACAGTCCAGAGTTTCTCCCGAGGTGCAATCAACACATTGCTGTAAGTTCAGCTTACGGCCTGAGCACAGAATCTAAGCTTTTCTTTATTCATTCATGGGACATGGTCATGGCTACCCGGCCAGCACTTATTGCCCATCCCTAGTTACCCTTGAACTGAGTGGCTTGCCAGGCCATTTCAGAGAGTCAACCGTATTGCAGTGGCTCTGGAGTCACATGCCGGCCAGACCAGGTAAGGGCAGCAGATTTCCTTCCCTAAAGGACATTAGTGAACCAGATGGGTTTTCCCGACAACTGATAATGGTTTCATGGTCATCAGTAGATTCTTAGTTCCAGATATATTTTATTGAATTCAAATTCCACCAGCTGTCATGGCAGGATTCGAACCCGAGTCCGCTGGCTGATTCACCCACAGTTACACTGGGGTGCATTTCATTTTCAAAGGAGCCTCTTTTATTAAAGTTAAAGTTTATTTATTAGTCACAACTAGGGCTTACATTAATACTGCAATGAAGTTACTGTGAAATTCCCCTAGCCGCCACACTCCATCACCTGTTGGGGCCAATGCACCTCACCAGCACGACTTTCGGGCTGCAGGAGGAAACCTGAACACCCAGAGAAAACCCATGCAGACACAGGGAGAATGTGCAAACTCTACACAGACAGTGACCCATGCCAGGAATCAAACCTGGGTCCCTGGCACTGAAGCAGCAGTACTAACCACTGTGCCACCGTGCCACCCCAAGATTTCTGATGAAACCTTAGACCCTGTCACACAATTTTAAAGAGGCGATGTGTTCTCTCCTGGCCAATATTTATCCCTTATTAACAGGTGAAAACTGATCACCCGGTCACTACCTCATTGCTGTTTTTGGGATCTTGCTGTGTACAAATTGGCTGCCTCACTTTCTGTCTCATAATGTCGTGGCCACACATCAAAAAAAAACAGAACTTCAGCTCCCGTAGAGAGGAGCTGAGGTTTTCTCATGCGTGAGAGGAAATCAAGTCTTTTTTTGGCTTTGTCTCCATTAGAATTCTGCTGTGCTCCTGCCCAAGTCAGGTGAGGGGTGAGGGGTGAGTTCGGAGTCCTGAGGGGGACATCTAGCTGCTGGCATCGACGGGGAATCAAGGTTGGCAGGGGAAGCTCTGCTGTACATACCACTGACAGCTCAGTGATGGAGGCAGGGAGCAGGTTATTTTTATATTACACTGAGTCGCAAGGATAAAACTCAGCAGGGACATCCTCCTGGTCATGAGGAGCATAGAGAGAGAGGCTACAAGGAAAATTAGATGCTGCACAAGATGTAGAGTGTATTGCCCAAGAGTCAACTGGCTTCACATGATGGGGTGCCCATCACGGCTGCCACCTACTTTTTCCAAAGGCTCTCTAGCTTTACGTTCTACCTCCAGACTCCACTTCTTTGTGCTGATGGTTGGGTGACAAACTTGCCCTTTCTCTCACCACTACCCCCACAGCATTCTGCCCCCCACACCCCACCCCCCACCTCATCTGAAAATGGTAAAGTGTTTTGTGTAAGTGGCCCTAAGATGAGGTGGGATCAGAACGCCCCTGGCAGGTTGGGTTCTTGATTCAGAAATGATAATCCAGCTCGTATTCCTGGTTCACCTCCTGCTTTCCTGTTCTGAGACAAAGAAAGAAGTCTCACAACACCAGGTTAAAGTCCAACCAGTTTATTTGATTGTAAACACACAAGCTTTTGGAAATGCTGTGCCTTCGTCCGGTATGTGGAAGTTTCTGATCAGAGAAGGGCATATAAAGTCACACACAGCTTACAGAATACTGATTAGAATGCAAGTCTTCTAATCAGTATTCTGTAAACTGTGTGCGCCTTTATATGCCCTTCTCTGATCAGAACTTCCCACACATCTAAAGAAGGAATAGCATTTCCAAAAGCTTGTGGGTTTACTATCAAATAAACTAGTTGGGCTTCAACCTGGTGTTGTGAGACTTCTTACTGTGTTCACCCCAGTCCAACACCGGCATCTCCACATTAGAACATAAGAACATAAGAAATAGGAGCAGGAGTAGGCCATCTAGCCCTTCGAGCCTGCCCCGCCATTCAATAAGATCATGGCTGATCTGTCGTGGCTCAGTTCCACATTCCCGCCCTCTCCCCATAACCCTTAATCCCCTCTCTTATCAAGAACCCATCAACCCGCTTCTTAAAAATATTTAGCGAGGCAGCCTCCACCACTTCAACGGGTAGAGAATTCCAGAGATTCACCACCCTTTGAGTGAAGAAGTTCCTCCTCAACTCTGTTCTAAACCGCCCCCCCTTTATCTTGAGGCTGTGCCCCCTAGTCCTGCTGTCCTTTCTGAGCGGGAAGAGTCTCTCCACCTCTATCTTATCCATCCCATTCATCATCTTATATGTCTCCATGAGATCTCCCCTCATTCTTCTAAACTCTAATGAGTACAAGCCTAGTTTATTCAGCCGAGACATCTGAGACAAAGTGCCAGAGCCTGAAATATCAACTCGATATAGGGCGAGTGAATGTGACAGAGAGAGGCGGATCCAATCCTTGCTTCAAAATGTGAGTGAGTGGAGACTGTAGCAGAAAGGCTTATACCAGGCAGCTAAAGTTGTGGAATCCCTGAACCAAGGATTACTACAGGACCAAGCTCAGATCTGAGGGGGAATAACATTCATACCAATCATTATGGAGGAGAATAGTGCACATTTCACATTAAGTAGCATGGCTAGTGAAAATGTTAAAACTATATATATAAATAATATAGATAGATCCTGCACACGATTACCGAACAAACTGCTTCACAAAGACAGTCTTTTCAGATAAGAAGGTGGGGAGGAAGCCTGAGGAAAGACCATTAACGCAGACGTTAGGATGATTTGTGTTTATGACTGTCCTCCCGGATGAGAAGAGGAGAAGAAGAGAGGAAGATAAAGAAGTCTTAGCCTGAGAAAAGGCCACTAAGGGAGACGTTGGGTTGATTTGTGTTCTAACATTCAGACACAACTGGGATGTTTAAAGATAATTGAGGCAATGAGTCAAGACCATAAAATATAGGAGCAGAATTTGGCCATTCAGTCCATCGAATTTGCTCCGCCATTCGATCATGGCTGATATGATTCTCATCCCCATTCTCCTTCCTTCTCCCCATAACCCCATAATCAAGAACCTATCTACCATTCGTATTCTCCTGCCTTCTCCCCATAACCCTTGATCCTCTTATTGATCAAGAATCTATCTATCCCTGTCTTAAAGACATTCAATGACCTGGCCTCCACAGCTGTCTGTGGCAATGAGTTCCACAGATTCACCAACCTCTGGCTGAAGAAATTCTTCTTATCTCAGTTTTGAAGAAGCATCCCTTCACTCTGAGGTTGTGCCCTCGAGTTCTAGTCTCTCCCACTAGTGGAAACATCTTCTCTACCTCCATTCTAGCCAGGCCTCTCAGTATTCTGTAAGTTTCAATTAGATCCCCTCTTCATCCTTCTAAACTCTATTGAGTGTAAACTCAAACTCCACAATAAAAGTCAACACCCAATTGATGCAATTAAAAACCTCATACCAATTGGATATTATAATTAAACAAGTGTAACATGATTGTGATTGATTTTAATATCTGAACAATGCAACCTTCATCCGTAACTCTGAATGGATAGAGATAACTCCTACATTACGATTGGTATATACTAATTACCATGTAATTGAATGTGAAACTATCACTGCTAGTGTTTTCCTGAATTCGGGGCCCTGGTTAGTCATAGACTGTGATTTTGCAAGGTCTGAGCCATATAGCTTGATCAAAACAACTGTTTAAGAGAACTCTGTGACTTGGTCTGGTTGCTTGAAAGGTAAAGTTGTGATCAATTAAAAGGTTGACATCAAAACCTGCAACAAGATTCAACTTCAGTAGAATAACCAACATCTCTGGAAGCTGACAAGGCAGCAACTTCACAAGATGAAGTACCCGAATTTGTGAGGAACAGGCTACAGAGGATGTCAGAGATCAGACTTGGAACGTTGTATCTTACCAAAACAAAATTGACATCCACCAAAATCAATACCACACTGTGGCATTAATTGTACATTTATAGATAATAATACTTGGTAATGTAACTGATGTTCAAAGTGGAAAATCATCAATGTTCAAAAGTTTGTGGTCATACTATTGAAGTAAAGGGGGAGGGATGTTATGCATTGTGAAACAATGTATCACTGTGTGATTATTCACATGATGCGAATAATAGAATCATTCAGTGCAAAAGAGGCCCTTTGGCCTATCAAGTCCACACTAACACATTAGAAACAAATGAACTCCCACTGAATCCGTGCTGTGATGTCACCAGAGATATTCTGTGGCTTTTCTCTTTCTTCCATGTTGGGCTTCAATTCGCCAACAGCTTTTAAATAAATCTGCATTGGCATGACTCAAAACCCATGGTGTGGCACCCTGTCAACTTTTGTCTTGTTAGTAACACCAGTCAAAAGATTTAATATATAATACAAGAGAACTACAAAAAGTAATCACACAAATCTGTGACTGCGTAAGTTCACACCAGTCATTATTCTTAATCCAAAGTCCTCCTCTTCACAAAGAAAAAGACTCCTTCCAATCCTGAATGGGACCATTTTGTTTCATCGGATGAATCACTTGCATGCTGCTCTTGGGATTGTAAGTCACCTATATTATTTGATGTGGAGACAAGTGGAACTCTGAGGTTTCCCTGCTCGATCCTTGGCTGCATTTCACCCCAATCAGCAGCGCAAGACTGATGGATTGGAAGGAGAAATAAGAAGTGACAGACTTCTATTGATTTTCCCCGAAACTGAGCATCAAGCTAATGACAGATGTTGTTCCTTCATTCAGAGTGTTGTTGACAGTCGGCCAACAAGCTGATGTGGCTATCAGGCCAAGAGCTACAATGAAGCCCTTCTTTGAGTATCAGTAACACCTTATACTAGCTTTAGCATAATAAGATGCAACAAGGTGTTTCACACAAGGAACATTGTGAAGCAAAACTTGACATCATGTCACATAAGGAGATATTGGGGCAGATGACCAAAAGCTTACTCAGAGAAATAGGTTTCAGAGGTCTCTGGAAGAAGAAGAGTCAGGGAGGTTTAGAGAGTGAATTCCAGAGCCCAGGCTCTTGGCTTCTGAAGGTACAGCCACCAATGGGGCATCATGCTGGCACAGTAGTTAGCACTGCTGCCTCACAGTGCCAGGGACCTGGGTTCAATCCCTTGGGTCACTGTCTGTGTGGAGTCTGCACATTCTCCCCGTTGTCTGCATGCATTTCCTCTGGGTGCTCTGGTTCCCTCCCACAGTCCGACAGATGTGCTGGTTAGGTGCATTGGCCATGCTAAATTCGCCCTCAGTGTACCCGAACAGATACCGGAATGTAGCGACTAGGCGATTTTCACAATATCTTCATTGCAGTGTTAATGTAAGCCTACATGTGACACTAATATCTTTAAACTTTAAACCAATGGTGAAGTAATTTAAATTGGGGGTGCTCAAAAAGGATTAGAGATTTATAAGTAACTCAGTGGGATGGGGTGATGTTGTGGGGTTGGAGGAGATTACTGAGACAGGGACAGACAAGGTCATGGGGGGGGGGATCTGAAGGCAAGGATGAGAAACTTTTATACTGAGGTTAACAGTTGCAGGGGGTGGTTGGTGAATAAAGCTTATTAAGACAAAGCAGCAGAGGTTTTGGATAATCCCACGCTTATGCAGGGTAGAATGTGGGAGTCCAGCCAAAAGCGCATTGGGAAAGTCAGATCTAAAGGTAATTTAATTGAAGGAAATTTCTGCTCATCCTGTGCCTTATGTCAGATAGGCAGTCTGACTATTCAGCTACCGCAGGGGAGTCGAGAGAGATAGTAGTGAAGCAAAGCAGGACATCATCAATGCACGTGGGAAAGTTAACATTGCACTGGATGATGTTACTGTGGAGGAACATACAGATGAAAAGTAGGAGAGGATGAAGGGGGAAAGCAAATCCTCAGAGGGCCCCCGAGGCAACAGTGCAGCAAGTAATGCTCTGGCTACCATTAGACAAATTAGAATAGAACCAGGTGAAAGCAGGTGTCTCACAGCTTGGTATGGCTCCTGCTCTGCCCAAGACCACAAGGAACTATAGAAGGTTGTGAATGTAGCCCAATCCATCATGCAAACCAGCCTCCCATCTATTGACTCTATCTGCACTTCCCGCTGCCTCAGTAAAGCAGTCAGCATAATTAAGGGCCCCTGGACATTCTCTCTTCCACCTTCTTCTGTCAGGAAAAGATACAAAAGTCTGAGGTCACGTACCAACTGACTCAAGAATATCATCTTCCATGCTGCTGTCAGACTTTTGAATGGACTTACCTTGCATTAAGCTGATCTTTCTCGACACCCTAGCTATAACTGTAACACTACATTCTGGACTTTTAATTTCCTTCTCTATGAACACTATGTTTTGTCTGTATCGCACTCAAGAAACAATACTTTTCATTGTATGTTAATACAGGTGACAATAATAAATCAAATCAAATTAAATCAGGTGTAGCTGGCTGGAAGACTGTAGAGAAGTCTTGGTGGAGGCTGGTGTGGTCAAAATGAGTCGAAGCCTGAGGGTTTTTAAAAATATTTTTGATAGGATGGGGGTATCTCTGACTGCTCAGCATTAATTGCCCATCCCTAGTTGCCCAAGGGCGTTGACAGTCAACCAATTTGACCAAGCTAATTCCAGGGTTTGTGGGACTGATGTACGAGGAGAGGTTGACTGGGTTAGGATGTTTTCACTGGAGTTCAGACGATTGAGGAGGATGTCATAGAGACCTATAAAATTCTAACAGGCCCAGACAGGTTAGATGAAGGGAGATATTCCTGATGGTGAGGGGGGAGTCCAGAATCAGGGCTCACAGTCTGAGGATTTGGGGTAGACTATTTAGGACAGCGGTGAGGAGACATATCTTCACCCAAAGAGTGGTGAGCCTGTGGAATTCATTACCACAGGAAGTAGTTGGTGTCAAAACATTAAATGTGTTCAAAAGGCAGTTAGATATAGCAATTGAGGTGAATGGGATCAAAGGTTATGGCGTGAAAGCAGGATTAGGCTATTGAGTTGGATGATCAGCCATGATCGTGGTGAATGGCAGAGCATCGAAGGGCCAAATGGCCTCCTCCTACCTTCTATGTTTCTAACCACATTGCTGTGGATCTGGAGTCACACGTAGGACAAATCGGGTAAGGACAGCAAATGTCCCCTAAAGGACATTGGTGAACCCGATGGGTATTTACAACAATCAGCAATGGTTTCATGATCATCAGTAGATTATTCATTCCAGATTTTTATTGAACTCAAATTTTTCCATCTGCTGTAGGGAAGGGTGGGCAGGGAGTGGGGAGGAGCGGGGAGTGGTTTGACAGTGCAGGATTCGAACCCAGATTCCCAGAGCATTTCCTGGATTTCTTATTTACTAGTCTAGTGACAATTCCACTACGCCACCAACTCCCCCAATGTTGCTGGAGTCACATAGGATGTTTCTCGTGACATTGAGAAGAGCTGCTTCAATACCTTGGCGGGGACAAAACTCTGAGTGGATGGATGCAAACATGGATTTTTGAGAAGACTGGATAGAATTTTCCCATCCTGCCCACCATGGTAACGAATGAGACAAGAACCATGCAAAAGCCCGTTGACCTCAGGCGAGATCTTCCAGTTTTGAGGCGAGCGCAGCCAGAAAATCCCGCCCTGTGGATTTGGGAAGGGACAAAATATTTGAAAATGCCAAGAAGTATGTGTACATGTATGCCTGCATGTAGATCATGTGTACATGTAGTACATGTAGTCCCGTGTACACGTAGTCCCGCTTAGAAAGGATAGCAAGACTAGAGGGCACAGCCTCAAGATAAGGAGGGGGCAGTTTAGATCAGAGTTGAGGATGAACTTCTTCACTCAAAGAGTGGTGAATCTCTGGAATTCTCTGCCCGTTGAAGTGGTGGAGGCTACCTCGCTAAATACATTTAAGTCACAGGTAGATAGGTTTCTGATAGACAGGGGAATTAAGGGTTATGGGGAGAAAGCCGGAAAGTGGAACTGAGCCACTTCAGATCAGCCATGATCTTATTGAATGGCGGAGCAGGCTCGAAGGGCTAGATGGCCTACTCCTGCTCCTATTTCTTTTGTTCTTATATGAGATTGTGTGCGCTGCATATTTGTTCATATATTTGTTCCAATGAATGTGTATATATTTCCGGGTACATTAATGTGTGTGTATATGTTGTGCATGTATTCGTTCCTATCTACCATTTTTCTTGTGAGTATTTCTGCACCGACCAAAAATAGATATTTCACATGCTGTATTTCAGCCCCTCCATGCTTTTGCTGATATGAAATGTTCACTGCTTCATTTTAAAATAAACTCAGTCCAAATTGATCTCTCGTAGCGGTAATGAACATAGGCGTCACATTAATAATACAATATCCTCACTTGCAATAGCAGCCGAAATAGACTCAAATCAATGTGACATTCTCCAGACAAATTCCACATTGATCTACTGTTAGATTTCTGATGTACAATTTTGTCACAAAAAATCCATGCACTCTTAATGCGTTATTTGTTCAGGCGATTGTGTATGAATTCCTTTCTTGTTGAACTCTTCATATACTTGCTGAAAACGTTACACATGGTAGCACAAATGAGAACAGGGTTGCTACCTTGCTTAAGGGACCACTGATGGAAATAGCAGGTCATATTCATACAAAATTGCTCCTGATTATGCTCCCTCATGCCCCCACCCATACTCCCGTCATAGATATTGACAGTTGCGTGCTATTGAACATTTCAGTCAGAAACTTTTGCTGCCCAGCAGAGCTCTTTTACATTCTGCTCTCAATAATCTTTTGAACTTCTTATTAGCTTAACGAAGGACATAAGTAATTCCGATACATTTTGTATTTTAGTGTATTTTAACCACCCTCGAAGCCGCTTTCATTACTTTTCTGGTTTTCCTTTCCTTCATTTATGCCTATCTTTCATGTTCCACCTTTCTTTCTCTCTACTCAGTTAGCACTGCTGTTTCACAGCTCCAGGGATCTGGGTTTGATTCCCGGCTCGAATCACTGTCTGTGTGAAGTTTGCACATTCTCCTCGTGTCTGCGTGGGTTTCCTCCAGGTGCTCCGGTTTCCTCCCACAGTCCAAAGATGTGTGGGTTGGGTTAATTGGCCATGCTAAAATTTCCCCTTTGTTTCCTGAGATCCGTAGGTTAGAGGGATTAGCAGGTAAAATATGTAGGGACATCGGGGTAGGGCCTGGGTGGGATTGTGGTCGGTGCAGACTTGATGGGCCGAAGGGCCTCTTTCTATGATTCTATGACTCTATGATACTCCATGGGCGGGATTCTCCAACCTCCCAGCCACACATTTCCCACCGGTGGGAGATGGCCCGATACTTGTTAGTGGTGGGATTCTCTGGTCCTGCCATTGTCAATGGGAATTCCCACTGACATCACCCCACGCCAGCGGGAGACCCGTGAGTGGGGGCGCATTGCCAGTGGGATTGGAGAATTCCACAATCATGAACAGCTGGAGGATTCCTGCCCATCCTTTTCTCTGTATCTTGTCTTTTCCTTTACATCCAAATTTCCCTCTCTCATCTACCATTTATTTTTCTTTAACTTCCTGCTACGCCTCTGTCTCCATTTCCGGTCCTTTGCTGATTCCTCTTCTCCTCTTCTTTTTCTTGAATTTCTATGTCTCTTCCTCAATCCTGAATGCCTGAGGGGGCTAGTTGGGTGCCCTTGCACAATGATTTTTCTACAGAGAGCTGGCAGATGGAATTTCTGAGTTGGTGATTACATACAAGTCCCAGGGAAGCATTCCAGAATGATTTGCTGGACAAGACCCAGGCTCAATTCCAGCTTTGGACACTGTCTGTGGGGAGTTTTCATGTGCCTGCATGGATTTCCTCCAGGTGTTCCGGTTTCCTCTCACACTTCAAAGACCTAGAACATAGATCATAGAACAGTACAGCACCGTACAGGCCCTTCGGCCTTTGATGTTGTGCTGAGCTTTGTCTAAAACCAAGATCAAGCTATCCCGCTCCTTGTCATTCTGGTGTGTTCCATGTGCCTATCCAATAACTGCTTGAAAGTTCCTAAAGTGTCCGACTCCACTGTCAAAGCAGGCAGTGTATTCCACACCCAACCACTCTCTCAATAAAGAACCTACCTTGGACATCCCTCCTATATCTCCCACCATGAACCTTAACAGCTACTCCCATCTAAGGAAACAGTCTCTGAACGTCCACTCTATCTATCCTCCCTCATCACCTTATAAACTTCTATTAAGTCACCCCTGATCCTCCTCCGCTCTAAAGAGAAAAGCCCCAGCTCCCCCAATCTTTCCTCATATGACCTACCCTCCAAACCAGGCAGCATCCTGGTAAATCTCCTCTGCACTCTCTCCAATGCTTCCACATCCTTCTTATAGTGAGGTGACCAGAACTGCACACAATATTCCAAATGTGGTCTCACCAAGGTCCTCTACAGTTGTGGCATAACCCCACGGCTCTTAAACTCAAACCCCCTGTTAATTAACGTTAACACAGTATACGCCTTCTTCACGGCTCTATCCACTTGAGTGGCAACCTTCAGAGATCTGTGGATATGAACCCCAAGATTTCTCTGTTCCTCCACATTCCTCAGAACCCTGCTGCTGACCCTGAAATCCACATTCAAGTTTGTCCTACCAAAATGATTCACCTCACACTTATCAGGGTTAAACTCTATCTGCCATTTTTCGGCCCAGCCCTGCATCCTATTAAGTATATTCAAGTTATTAAGTATAATCAAGGCTGAGATAGACAGATTTTTAATCAGTAAGGGAATCAAGGCTTATGGGGATAAGATGGAAAAGTGGAGTTGAGGATTATGATTTCAGATCAGTCATGATCTCATTGAATAGAGTAGCAGAGTTGATGGGCTGAAAGACTTATGTCAGGCTCCTATTTATTGACTACAGCTCAGCCTTCATAAGAACATAAGAACATAAGAAATAGGAGCAGGAGTAGGCCATCCAGCCCTTCGAGCCTGCCCCGCCATTCAATAAGATCATGGCTGATCTGAAGTGGATCAGTTCCACTTTCCCGCCATCTCCCCATAACCCTTAATCCCCTCTCCTATCAAAAACCCATCAACCCGCGTCTTAAAAATATTTAGCGAGGCAGCCTCCACCACTTCAACGGGCAGAGAATTCCAGAGATTCACCACCCTTTGAGTGAAGGAGTTCCTCCTCAACTCCGTTCTAAACCGCCCCCCTTTTATCTTGAGGCTGTGCCCCCTAGTCCTACTGTCTTTTTTGAGTGGGAAGAGTCTTTCCACCGCTATCCTATCCATCCCATTCATCATCTTATACGTCTCAATGAGATCTCCCCTCATTCTTCTAAACTTCAGCACCATTATTCCCACAAAACTCATCTCCAAACTCCGTGGCCTGGGCCTCAGCACCTCCCTGTGCGCCTGCATCCTGAACTTCCTAACTCACAGACCATAGTTAATAAGGATAGGCAACAACACCTCCTCCATGGTTATCCTCAACACCGGTGCCCCACAAAGTTGTGTTCCCAGCCCGCTACTATACTCCTTATACACCTATGACTGCAGCCAAATTCCCCTCCAATTCGATTCAGCTTTCAAGTTTGCTGACATCGGATCTCAAGCAACGATGAGACAGAGAACAAAGAACAAAGAACAAAGAACAAAATCAGCCTGGGAAACAGGCCCTTCGGCCCAACGAGCCCACGCCGCCATCTCAACACCACCTCTCTACCCACGACCCCTATCTAATGTTTTATGGCCATCCACATTGAAGGAAAACTGATTTAGGGACAATTTATTCCTGCCAATCAGCCTAACAGCACATCTTTGGGGTGTGGGAGGAAACCGGAGCACCCGGAGAAAACCCACGCAAGCACGGGGAGAATGCGCAAACTCCCACAGACACCGGCCCAAATCTATGTGTCTGCACAGCAAACAGCGATAGTCACTGAGCTGTCGTCTTGCCCAGTATCTTGTCCAGTTTAGGCACACACTAACGACATGAAGCACTAGGCCAATCTCGAACAACCAAGAGCAGCCCCAGTACGACCCATCGCCTGTATGCCCCTCGTTGGACACGAGGTGGACTGACTTAAAACCTGTGAATGAAAAGAGAAAAACATTATTATCATACTATACCCATTTACATTACCAGGGACACCCCAATGCTAATGACCCTTAATTAAAGGTTCTCCTATATTCACCCATCTCCAACTCAGTCATGTGCCTGTCTAAGTTATTCTTAAAGGACTCTAGCGTGTTTGCTTCCACCACCTTACTCGGCAGAGCATTCCATACCCCCACTACCCTCTGTGTGAAAAACCTCCCTCTAATATCTGTGCTGTACCACTCCCCCCTCACCTTAAGTCCATGGCCCCTTGTCCTACGTGACTCTATTATAGGAAATAGCTTACCTCTGTTTACTCTATCTATACCCTTCATAATCTTATATACAAGAGTACAAGAATGAGATAGAGAAACTAGTGAACTGATGCGGCAACAATACTCTCTCCCTCAATGTCAACAAAACGAAGAAGAATGTCATCAACCTCAGGTAGTGTAAAGGAGAACATGCTCCTGAATACATCAACAGGGGTGAAGTAGAAAAGGTCAAGAGCTTCAAGTTTTTAGGTGTAGAGATCACCAACAACAAAAGCACCCAGAGGAAGCACACAAATATGGGGAGAATGTGCAAACTCCACATAGTGACCCAAGATCAGAATTGAACCCAGGTCTCCAGCACTGTGAGGCAGTGGTGCTAACCACTGTGCCACCATGTAGACTGCTTGCCTTCAAGCTGCTTGATTCCAGAACAGTGATGTTAGCCTTGAACCAGTCAACATCTTCTGGTCCTGCTTTGTGTATGTTGAGTGTAGTATTGTATATTGTATATTGTCTCCGAGCGTGTTCTATTTCACTTCTGCACTGTGTGTGTGAATGCCAGAGAGAGCCTATTCAAGTGAGCTGAAAAACTGTTGGTTTTTATCTAGATGCGCAGTATTACTGATGTTGATTCGAGGACAGCGTTGGTTTTGAAACATAATGCTTCAAGGACGACATCCTCACCCTCATGTCCAGCAAGAATGATGTGTCACAGGCAGCACTATGATAGTTGTATGTGTTGAGAATGCTGTTCAGGGAATGATATCTGGTGATGATCCCATCCGGCTGTTGTGAACGCTCTCATTTTGGATACCTTGCGGATGGTTTGTTCTGAAAGGAGTGTTAGTTACATAAAGATCACAGTAACAGTAAAAAGCTCAAGTAATTCCCATCCATGCACATTAATCTTTACCAAACTTTGATGTCTGAGGCAGGAGGACCATGAAGTTTGAGGCTCAAAACATGGACAGAAAACTGGCCTGTGCAACTGGAGATTTACACGCCAGTTTTCTGACTCAGCCTGACACTTGGACAAATTCTGGTGAGGTTTTCAACAATATTTTCCAAACTTAACCTGTCACTGAATCTGGTGCAGGTGAGGCAAATGGCCTGTTAAAACCTATCCCACCATTTAACAAGATCATGACAGATTGTCAAACTCAGGGCTGGAGGGATGTTTTTTGTTTTGTTATTTTGTTTTTTATTTTGTTACGTGTGGATTAGATTGATTGACCATGCTGAATTGAGCCTAATATCAGATGGATTACCAGGATAAATGTGTGGGGATACGTGAATAGGGCCCGGGTGGAATTGTGGTCGGTTCAGTCTCGATAGGCCGAATGGCCTTCTTCTGTACTGTAGGGATTCTACGATTCTATATTCTAAGACCAAAACGTGTGCCACCAAAAACCTACTGAAGGATGGAAGTAAGTACAAAGTGATCCTGGCAGGTCGAAGAAACTGGCAGGTCATAAGTACAATCCAACCCCAAGTGACGAAGGAAAGACTAAGGAAAGGCTTACAAAAGACTGAGGAAATTAGTCATGTCTGCTATGAATCTCACCAATTTTATAAATGCACTGTAGAAAGCATTCTTCCTAGTTGTATCACAGCTTGGTATAGCTCTTTCCAAGACCGGAAGGAACTACTAAAGGTCATGAATGCAGCCCAATCCATCACACAAACCAGCCTCCCATCCATTAACTCTGTCTACACTTCCTGCTGCCTCGACAAAGCAGCCAGCATAATTAATGACCCTGGACATTCTCTCTTTCACCCTCTTCTTTCGGGAAAAAGATACAAAATCTGAGGTCGCGTACCAACCGACTCAAGAACAGCTTCTTCCCCGCTGCTGTCAGACTTTTGAATGGACTTACCTTGTATTAAATTGAATTTTTCCTGCACCTTAACTATGACTGTAACACCACATTCTGCGTTCTCTCATTTCCTTCTCTATGAATGGTATGTTTTGTCTGTATAGCGCGCAAGAAACTATACTTTTCTTTATATATTAACACATGTGGCAATAATAAATCAAATCAAAAGCACGATGCTCCCTGATTGGCCCTTAATCAAAAGAAACACAGAAAGAGGCCATTCAGCCCATTGACTCTGCACCAACCACAATCCCACCCAGGCCCTACCCCCATATCCCTACATATTTACCCACTAATCCCTCTAACCTACGCATCTCAAGACATTAAGGGCAATTTTAACAAGGCCAATCAACCTAACCTGCACATCTTTGGATTGTGGGAGGAAACTGGAGCACCTGGAGAAAACCCACGCAAGCACAAGGAGTACGTGCAAACTCCACACAAACAGTGACTAAGCTGAGAATTGAACCCAGGTCCCTGGAGCTGTGAAGCAGCAGTGCTAACCCCTGTGCTACCGCACCGTCCCCAATCAGGGAGTTCCAGCAGGCCCACCTCAATTGCCTGATTAAAGTCGTTGTAAATGTGCTGCTGCTCTAGTTCATGGAAAGCGAGACATCCTTCTTCAATAGTCGCTCGGCTTAAATTCCTCTGCCTGAGACAACATTCAGTTGCAAAGTATTAGGTGCAACAGCGATAAGTTCTTGGAGGTGATAAATATGGAATTAAATGCTGGCAGCTGCACTTATCTCTGTTGTTCAGTCCCTTCAGTATGGCGCGCATTATTTAATGAAGGATATAACAGGAAATTAGACTCATGTGTCGCTTTATCAGTAATATATCGGAAATCATTCATTTTAGTCCCTGTTAATAAATCTGAAAGTGACAGGTTCTGATGGGAAGATTACACACTCGCTTTGTTGCGGGAGTGAGCCTAATGATGTCTGTCATTAGTGAGACGCACCCTTGCCCACTTCATCTTGATGATATTAAACACTGTGGTTTACTGTCAGCGGAAGCTGTGTTGGGGGCAACCTGAGTGTGTGGAACCTGGGTGGACAGAGCAACTAACTCTGTCTCTTCTTCACCGGACAGGTTGAAGGATAGTGAAAGGGAAAGGACCGAGAAGGAGGGTGAAGCAGAGTGGGCAAATTTCAAATTCAGATCAGGCACAGAACGCCAAATACAACAAGGGAAAGAAAGATTAAATTTAGGGAGGGAGAGAGAGAGAGAGAGAGAAATGAAGGAAAAGAATTAAAATATGTTTGAGTTTTTAAATTTGGACATTTCCAGCAACAATTAAAAGCTGAAGCAATGAGACTCCAGATTTATAGTAGTTCATTTTTGAAAAAGGAGACATGCTATCGAAGTTTTTCATCTTGCACTCATCAGGCCATCTATTAATCTATGCATAATTAAGGATCCCACGCACCCCGGACATTCTCTCTTCCGTCTTCTTCCATCGGGAGAGAGATACAAAAGTCTGAGGTCACATCCCAACCGATTCAAGAGGAGCTTCTTCCCTGCTGCTGTCAGACTTTTGAATCATCCTACCTTGCATTAAGTTGATCTTTCTCAACACCATAGCTATGACTGTAACATTCTGCACTCTCTCCTTTCCTTCTTTATGAATGGTATGCTTTGTATGTATAATGTGCAAGAAACAATACTTTTCACTATATGCTAATACATATGACAATAATAAATCAAATCAAATCAAAATATTAGGGTCATAGAAACAGGCCCTTTGGCACAATTTGTCCATGCTGCCCTTTTTTTAACCCCTAAACTACTCCCAATTATCTGCATTTGGCCCATATCCCTCTATACCTATCTTACCCATACAACTGTCTAAATACTTTTTTAAAGACAAAATTGTACCGGCCTCTACTATTACATCTGGTGGCTTGTTCCAGACACTCACCACCCTCTGTGTGAAAAAATCGTTCCTCTGGATGCTTGTATACCTCTCCCCTCTCACCTATGCCCTCTAGTTTTAGGCTCCCCT
The DNA here is from genome assembly GCF_965287045.1 of Carcharhinus amblyrhynchos. NCBI lineage: Eukaryota > Metazoa > Chordata > Chondrichthyes > Carcharhiniformes > Carcharhinidae > Carcharhinus > Carcharhinus amblyrhynchos. Next base: position 18,148,331 of record NC_137324.1, read on the forward strand.
ACCTTTGGGAAAAAATATTGACCATCTAGCTGATCTATGCCCCTCATTATTTTATAGACCTCTATAAGAAGAAAGAACAAAGAAAATTGCAGCACAGGAACAGACCTTTCTGCCCTCCAAGCCTGTACTGATGATGCTGCCCGACTTAACTGAAACCCCCTACCCTTCTAGGGACCATTATCTCTCTATTCCCATCCTATTCATGTACTTGTCAAGACGCCCCTTAAAAGTCACCACTGTATCCGCTTCCACTATCTCCCCCAGCAACGAGTTCCAGGCACCCACTACTCTCTGTATAAAAATTCTGCCTCATAGATCTCTTTTAAATCTTGCACCTTAAACCTATGCCACCAAGTAATTGACTCTTAGACCCTTGGAAAAAGCTTCTGACTATCCATTCTGTCCATGCCTCTCATAGTCTTGTAGGCTTCTATCAGGTCTCATAAGAACATAAGAACATAAGAAATAGGAGCAGAAGTAGGCCATCTGGCCCTTCGAGCCTGCCCCGCCATTCAATAAGATCATGGCTGATCTGTCGTGGCTCAGTTCCACTTTCCCGCCCTCTCCCCATAACCCTTAATCCCTTCTCTTATTAAAAACCCATCAACCCGCTTCTTAAAAATATTTAGCGAGGCAGCCTCCACCACTTCAACGGGCAGAGAATTCCAGAGATTCACCACCCTTTGAGTGAAGAAGTTCCTCCTCAACTCCGTTCTGAACCGCCCCCCCTTTATCTTGAGGCTGTGCCCCCTAGTCCTACTGTCTTTTTTGAGCGGGAAGAGTCTCTCCACCTCTATCCTATCCATCCCATTCATCATCTTATACGTCTCAATGAGATCTCCCCTCATTCTTCTAAACTCTAACGAGTACAAGCCTAGTTTATTCAGCCTCTCCTCATAGCTCAACCCCCTCAACTCCGGTATCAGCCTAGTAAACCTCCTCTGCACTCCCTCCAAGGCCAAAATATCCTTGCGCAGGTGCGGCGCCCAAAACTGCACACAGTACTCCAGCTGCGGCCTCACCAATGCCCTATACAGCTGCAGCAAGACCTCCCTACTTTTATATTCAATCCCCCTCGCTATGAAGGCCAGCATCCCATTCGCCTTCCTGACCACCTGCTGCACCTGCACGCTGGGTTTTTGCCCCTCAACCTTTGTCATTCCAATGAGACCAAACCAAGTTCCTCCAACCTCTCCTCATAGTTAATGCCCTCCATACCAGGTAACATCCTGGCAAATCTTTTTTGTACCCTCTCCAAAGCCTTCACATCTTCTGATAGTGTGGTGACCAGAATTGAACACTATATTACAAGTGCAGCATAACTAATGTCCTATAAAGCTGCAACATGGCTTGCCAATTTTTAAACTCAATATCCAGGCCAATGAAGGCAAGCATGCCGTATGCCTTCTTCACTACCCTCTCCACCTGCATTGCCACTTTCAGTGACCTGTGTATCTGTACACCCAGATTCCTTTGTCTATCAATACTTTTAAGGGTTCTGCCATTTACTGTATATTTCCTATCTGTATTAGACCTTCCAAAATGCATTACCTCACATTTGTCCAGATTAAACTCCATCTGCCATCTCTCCGCCCAAGTCTCCAACTTGGGCAACACGACAGCTCAGTGACTATCACTGATTGCTGTGCAGACGCATGGATTTGGGCCAGTGTCTGTGGGAGTTTGCGCATTCTCCCCGTGCTTGCGTGGGTTTTCTCCGCGTGCTCCGGTTTCCTCCCACACCCCAAAGATGTGCTATTTAGGCTGATTGGAGGTAATAAATTGGCCATAAATTAGTTTCCCTCAATGTGGAATGCCATAAACAATAGATAAGGGTCAATGGGTGGAGGAGGGACTGGTAATGTTAAAATGGCGGCTCGGGCTCGTTGGGCCGAAGGGCCTGTTTCCCGGGCTGTTTTTGTTCTTTGTTCTTTGATCTATATCCTGCTGTATCCTCTGATGGTCCTCATCACCATCTGCAAATCCACTAACCTTTGTGTTGTCCACAAACTTACTGATCAATCCTTTTATATTTTCCTCCAAATCATTTATATACATTACAAACAGCAAAGGGCCCAGCACTGATCCCTGAGGAACACCACTTGTCACAGCCCTCCATTCAGAAATCTTTCCACTGCTACCCTCAGTCTTCTTTGACCGAGCCAGTTTTGTATCCACTTGCCAGCTCACCTCTGATCCCATGGAACTTCACCACTTCTGCACCAGTCTGCCATGAGGGACCTTGTCAAAGGCCTTACTGAGATCCATGTAGACAACATCCACCGCCCTACCCTCATCAATCATCTTCGTCATATCCTCAAAAAACTCAATCAAGTTCAAGATCACCCCTCATGCTTCAACGCTCCAGAGAAAAGAGTCCCAGTCTGCCCAGCCTCTCTTCATAACCATTCTGGATAAATCGACAGTAGAAGTAGTAACAATCGATACAGAATGAGGTGAGAGTTCTGATTGGTTGATAAGTGGACTGGAATTGGTCGAGGCGTTGCCATGGAGAATGGAGCAGTGATCAGTTAGTTAACTGCTGAGCTTTTCAATCAAATTCAAACAAGGCAGATCAACACCAATTGGTCAAGGCATTGCCATAGGGAATGAAACAGTGAATGGTTGCATCCCACCTTCCCCATCCCCCCACCCCCATTCCCCCCAAGCTTCTGTTTAGTTGGAAAAGACATAAAGCAGAATTTTTCCGTTCACCTTGGGTGGCTTTCTCAGTCTGAGTGCGAGAAAGGCCAAAAAATCCCACCCATAAACTGTGAACATCTTACTTCTACCTGCAACAACATGTGAAACACACCCGCATGATAAACTGTGCAATTAATGAGGATGCTTGCATTTATCTTCCATATCCTTCTATATCATAGCAGTTTGTAATATGCTATCTGATGACATTTCTTTCACCATGAACTCTCTGAAAGGAGCTTTCTGTTGTGCATGGTTTGAATTTTGACGTGCCTTCATGCCACATCAAACAGGAAGAAGTGTTGGCTGAGTTCAAACTCCTCTATTCTCTAGCATCCCATCACTAACCAGCAACTACTGAAGGTGTCAAATCCCTGAAAGTGTGTCTCGTTCATCTAGCACACACATATATTGCTGCATTCCAAACAAGCTTGGCTGAATGTCTGGTAGCATTACAAAGCCTCAAGGCCAAACCATCTGTAAACCTGACAAAAGGATGGGCGGTCATAAGACCATAAGAAAAAGAATCAGAATTAGGCCGTTCAGCCCTTCGAGTCTAATGAGCCATTTAATCATGGTTGATATGGCTCTCATCCCTATTCTCCTGCCTTCTTCCCATAATCCTTGATCCCTTATTGATTAATTGTCCTGACTGGAGATAACTCACACCTCTTTAACCTGTGCTTAACCCTCTCTCCACTCACATTGCCTGTACCTGTAAAGATTTGATTACTTGTCAAGACTCGCATTCCAACCATCATCTTGTAATTGAGTTTGTGTCTCTGTATGACCCGTCTGTGAACCCAACACTTCACTCTGCTGAAGGGGCAGCGCTCCAAAAGCTAGTGCCACCAAATAAACCTGCTGGACTTTAACCTAGTGTTGTGAGACTCCTTACTGTTCTCATTGATCAAGAATGTATCTATCTTAATCTCAACAAGTGTGACTACATCAACAAAATGTGTGCCAAGGTGCAAGTGTCTATACTTCCTTGAGTAGGCTACCAATGCAACCATATGCATGGACATGGCATTGCTATTGATCTACAAGCCCTGTATCATTTTTTCAAAGATGGAGGAATCCTTCACTGTACATGTGGAAAGCTTGCTCAGGTCTGATTGTGACAACTTATCCAGCCATTCGGCCAATTCATGTTGCACAGAACCAGTCATAGAAAGACAGCACGCAAAGGGACATTATTTCTGTGTATCTCGGACAGCCCATACATTCATGGATATTTCCTCGGGTGGATGCAGCTGTTACTAAGGGGCATAACTATAAGGTTCATGGTGAGAGATATAGGAGGGATGTCCGAGGTAGATTCTTTACTCGGAGAGTGGTTGGGGTGTGGAATGGACTGCCTACTGTGATAGTGGAGTCAGACACTTTAGGAACTTTCAAGTGGTTATTGGATAGGCACATGGAGCACACCAGAATGATAGGGAGTGGGATAGCTTGAGCTTGGGTTTGGACATAACTCAGCACAACATCAAAGGCCGTAGGAACTATACTGTTCTGTACTGTTCTATCTTCTACATTCTATTCTTAGTTACTTGCTCTAATTCATATCCATTGGGCCTCCCAATAAATATGACCAGAGAGCTTTGCTCAAAAGCAAGTTGCAGAAATGCTTGTTGGACTTGTGTCAGAATAACAAACTGCTGGATGATCAGATTTAGCCTCACACTCACTGCATCCATGTATGTATGGGCTGTCCGAGATACACAGAAATAATGTCCCTTTACGTGCTGTCTTTTTATGACTGGTTCTGTGCAACATGAGTTGGCTGCATGGCTGGATAAGTTGTCACAATCAGACCTGAGCCAACTTTTCACAAGTACAACGAAGGATCCCTCCAGCTTTGAGAAAATGATACAGGGCTTGTAGATCGATAGCAATGCCATGTCCATGTGTGCAGTTAGCATTGGGAGCCTACTCCTCAATGTGCCGCTCAAGGAATCATTGTCATTTGCATCTTGGCACTATATCATGGTGATCTCGAAATACTGCCATCGTCTGACTCTGTATTCATTACATTTATGAACTCAGCAACTTGCATAGTCGAATTCAGTTTTAACGGCACTCCAGGCTCAGTTCTTGCAAACATCATTTGTTTCAGTCATTCAAGGGATATGGCCATCACTCACATGGGCAGCATTTATTGTCCATCTCTGAAAAGGTGAGCTGCCTTCTTGAATCTGAAGTCCCTGTGTTCACTCAAAGTGCTGTCGGGGAATGCATTCAGGATTTTGACCCAGCAGCAGTGAGGGAACAGTGCTATCTTTCTAAGTGAGGCTGTTGCGTGTCTTGGAGGGGAACTTCCAGGAGGTGTTGCTCCCAGGTATGTACTGCCTTTCTCCTTCTTGGTAAGAAAAGGTAAAATTGCCATAGTTTTAAAGGCTGTTGCTCCCTTTTGGAAGGAGAGCTGACTGTTGGTGAATTAACCTGAAGATCACCGCACTTCAGGTGAAGGGCAAGGTTAAGAAGGCAGGGCTTTCATGAATAACCTCAGCCAGTACAGGAATTGAACCCCTGCTTTTGGCACCACCCTACATCATGAACCAGCTGTCCAGCCAACTGAGCTGTCCGAGTGTTGTTGGAGCTATACCCATCCAGGCAAGGGAGAGTATTCCATTAGTCCTGCCCTGTGCCTTGTGGACAGGCCTTGGGGAGTCAGGAGGTGAGTTTTCTCCCACAGTCCGAAAGATCTGCTGGTTAGGTACACATTTGCCATGCTAAATTCTCTGACTGTGTATCTGAACAGGCGCCGGAGTGTGGCGACGAGAGGATTTTCACAGTAATTTCATTGCAGTGTTAATGTAAGCCTACTTGCGATGCTAATAATAGCAAACATTAAAAAAAAACTGAAGTTACTGAGATTTCTGCACATAAGTATCTGCAAGCATAATCACCCTGATTATTATTGATAGTAAATGGTGTGCCAATATATATCCAACTAACTCGGCTAATTGTTCCTTATTGTAATTTACCCAGACATATCAGTGGACAAGGAAAGCCAACATTGCAAAATTATAATGCTACACTGGAAAATAAATGATGTTGAGGTTGTACTGCAACGTAATCATCTCCTTTTGACTGGATCAGAATATTAGCTACCAATTATATAGAAACACTACCTGAATGACAAATTACTGTATTACTCTATGTGCATGTTGTTGCAAATTATGCAATATTTCAATATGAGCAAAAGTTTTATTAGTGCAGTAATTAATAAGTAATAAATATGCAACAACCTCCGCACCGTGGCTTATTACTATCATGCATTAAATTTGGATGTTGACACAGAGATTTATCTCGTACTTTTCCTTTTGCAATCCCACTGAGTTGCATAGCTTGAGGTATTTTCATCCAGGATGACTGATTGAGATGGTAGATTTGTACATACAAAGAACAAAGAACAAAGAGCAGTACAACACAAGAACAGTCCCTACGGCCCTCTAAGCTTGCACCAATCACGTTGTCCTATCTAACCAACAATTTGTATCCCTCTATTCCCCGCCTGTTCATGTGTCTATCCAGATAAGCCTTAAATCTGCGAGGGGAGTAATTGAAATGAATGCATAACTTATTCTATGTTTCTCGTACCATGTAGGCAGCGCAGCTTACAAAGTGTGTCAAAGCACTTTGCTTAAATGTGAAGTTATCTGCACCTTTTGTGTTTAGTAAGAATGGAAAGCAAGGCGCTCAAACCAGTGATGGAGGAGAGCCCTTTATGTTAAAAGGATTAAAACAAGAAAATATGCAATGCTGAAATACTTCACATTTGGAGTATTGTGTGCAGTTCCGGTTGCCACACTTCCAGCAGGACGTGAGAGCTTTGGACAGAGTGCAAAGAAGTTTCACCAGGATGTCGTCTGGTCTCGAGGGTGTTGGCTATGAGGAGAGGTTGAATAAACTAGGATTGTTTTCACTGGAAAGACAGAGGGGAGACCTGATAGAGGTCTACAAAATTGTGAGAGGCACAGACAGGGTGGTAGTCAGAGGTTTTTTTTCCCCCAAGGCGGGAGTGCCAATTACAAAGGTGCACAGGTTCAATGTGAGAGGGGAAAAGCTTAAGGGAGAAGTGTGGGTGAAGTCTTTCACTCAGAACGTGCTGCCAGAGGAGGTAGTGGAAGCAGGCACATTAGCAACAGTTAAGAGGCATCCAAATGGGTACATGAATAGGGAGGGAATAGAGGGATATGGACCAATAAGGAAAGAAGCTTTCTTTCTTTAGTTTAGTTGGGGCATTATAATCAGCATGGGCTTGGAGGGCCGGGGGGCCTGTTCCTGTGTTGTACTTTTCTCTGTTCTTTGAATTGGGAATTCTATCAAAGGTGCCACACAGGAATGATGTGTCAAATGGTCTCCTTCTCTGATGTATCCTTCAGTGATTCTATGAAACTTCTTTGGTCCTATTACTTTATCTAACAACTCTATTACCTTTCTACCAGGGGAGCACAAGTAATCTTCCCCTTCTTCTCCTTAGCTTCCTACCGAATGCCTTCTGCCCCTTGGCATATAGTCTTACCGTCCCTCTCCGTTGCCGTCATTTGAATACATTTGCTAACTGTCCCTGATATGAATAAATGGAATACATCATTTGCAATTATGGCACTCACTATAATTTAAGTGGTAATACATTATTAATAACACATAAATTGTCAGTTTTTAACAATTTTAATCACAATTTTAATTACAGGAACATGAATGTCATTATGAAAAAATGAAGGAATTGTCATCGTGCCCATTACACGTCTCTGTGTCTGCGTTACAGCTTCACGCTGGGAAGTAATGGGGTCAGATTTCTTCTTTGACTCTCCAGCTTTCAATTAATTTCTTCATAAATCAGCTCTGCCTCTAAGCCTAGAATTACTGTGAGCTAGACAAACACTCAACTGCTTCTTATCCCCGGTTTTTACCACTCCATCACTGGCCTTCAGCTGACTAGGCCGCAGGCTCTAGAATTCCCTTTCTGAACTTTTCCACCTCTCTCATCTCTCCCTCTCCTCCTTTAAGAAATGCTTGAAGAGCAAGGAACATTGTGAAAAGAGAATAGACATACGCCATAACACTTCTCAAGCCAGCATGGCAATTATAGAAGATAATGGTCTTTCTCCAATCATAACTCAACCTCCCACCCCACACCTATAGCTATTAATTCTCAGTATGTCCAAGAAAATTCTTAATCACAATGCACGCCATAAGCTAAAACTACCTCTTTTGTCACATTTGGCACTTGAGAGAAATGCACTTGCTGCATTTCTCCATAAGGGATGGCATGTAAGGGATGCCATAAGGGATGGCATGTTGGCACAGTGGTTAGCATTGCTGCCTCACAGCTCAGCGACCTGGGTTTAATTCCCAGCTTGGGTCACTGTCTGTGTGGAGTTTGCACGTTCTCCCCCGTGTCTGTGTGGGTTTACTCGGGGTGCTCCGGTTTCCTCCCATTGTCCAAAGACATGTGAATTAGCTGCATCGGCCATGCTAAAATTGCCCCTTAGTGTCCAGAGATGTGTTGTTTAGCGGGACTAGTGGAGTAAATATGTGGGGTTACAGGAATAGGGCCTGGGTGGCATTGTTACCAGCGCAGACTCGATGGGCCGAGTGGCCTCCTTCTGAACAGTGGAGATTCTATGATTCTATAGGGATAGAAAAGAACAAATATCAATACAGAGAACTAGTGCAGATTCAATGAGCTGATTGGCCTCCTTCTATGCCCTATCTGTATCCCAATATAAATTTTGGGAGTGAATCTGGTTCCAGCTGGCCAGCTCAACCTTTTAATTAGGTAAAAGGAATGGAGGTCGGGGGGTGTGGGGGGGGGGAGGCAAATCTCTTGGAGGGAAACTCCGATTGGCATGGGTGGCCTGGCAAGGCTGTACTCACCCCCTCCTTTCCCAGACCAGCAACCCACAGGGTAAAACTTGCCAGACCTCCCCTGTGACCCATTAAATCAGAATGGTGGTGAGGTAAACCTCTTAAAAATGGGCATGAGTCACCCTCAGAAAGGCCTCAATTGAGCCACAGGTGGATCGAGGGTGGATCAATGAGACATTCTGAATGGAGCTCAGTTCTGGACCATGGAGTATATTTTTGATGAGACTGTATCACAGGGGTGAAAGCAGCTGGAGATGTGTTATAGTGATTTATGTGCCAAAATGCATATGTTATCCAACCAAATCAATAACAAATAAACAGAACAAAAATGGAATTATGTATCACTGCTCAGAGAAAGATCTCAATTTGTACTTTTTAATCGGTCAGTGAAGGTGAAGGAATGAATTGCAATGTCACAGTGAAGAGAGGAGGTTGCCTTTCTCAACCACTGCATCTGAAGTGGCAGGTGCTGCACGGTTCTGCTCCAAACCTGTTTGGAGGTAACCCAGCTGGAATAGTCACCTGCTTTTTAGCCTTTTTGAATAGCTGTTTTTTTGCTTCTGTATCCAATGATTGAGCATGGATAACCATCTAGGGCAGAGACTCTTTGCTGTACCTCCTCCGTCCAATGCAAGCAGACACTTTCTGTGATCTGGAAGTCAAAACGCATTCACTACACCCGGATATGGCCTTACCAAAGGCCTGTTCAGCTGTAGCAAGACTTCTTTATTCTCACACTCCAATCCCCTTGGAATGAAGTCCAGTCAAGTGCTGGCAAGTGGGAGTAGGTGGGCAGGTCAGGGCCTTTCATGCATTGGTGCAGACTCAATGGGCCAAAGTGCCTCTCAACACTGCCTTATTCTGTGGTTGCATGATCTTGTGATCTATGATATCACTGGTTTGTCTAATTGTTGCCTGTACGTGCGTGCTAACTTTTGTGGTCCCTGGACAAGCTTTTTGGATCACACACACATAAAAGTTTCTGACCTTTTAAAAGGCATTTATAATTGAGGACTGGTGTTACATCTCCCTTAAACATTTCCCCTCTCACCTTGAACCTGTGTCCCCTTATAATTGACACTTCACCCTGGGAAAAAGCCTCTGACCATCCACACAGACACAGATCAAATACAGAGTAGGTGACCACTTTCTTCAGTATACAAGCAGGACCTGGACCTTCCTGGTGCTAACCATTTCAATACACCACCTTGCTCTCCTCTGTCTTGTTGCAATTTTCCAGGGAAGCCCAAAACAAACTGAAGGAACAGCATTTCTCTTCCGATTACAACCTTCCAGAATTAACATTGAGTTCAACAACCTCAGAGTATGAACTTTCACCTCCACCTTCACCCCAGTTCCGCTTATTTTATTTCATTTAGTTATATTTAATTTTTAAAATTTATTTTAATTCCTTCTATCGTTTCCCTTTTCCACCTTTTTAAAATCTCGCTTTTTCCATCTACTACAGTCTCTTCTCCTATTTGACTAAGGACGTCTCAGGTTGCCTTTTAACGCTTTGCTTACCTTTGTTCTGTCATTTGCACATTCTGATCTCTTAGTGGGCTGCTAGTATTACCATCCTTAGCCCTGATCATCACCATTTACATTTCCTTTTCATCTACAACATCTTTGTCAATTCTTCCCCCGCCTCATCCAAATAGTATAAATATCACCCTATTTTTTATTGCCTTCATTTCTGATCAAGGGTCATCCAGACTCGAAACATTGGCTCTATTCTCTCTCTCCACAGAAGATGCCAAACCTGCAGAGGTTTTCCATCATTTTCTGTTTTTCTTTGCAGTTGCTGAACTTAAGAACATAACGTAAGAACATAAGAAATAGGAGCAGGAGTAGGCCATCTAGCCCTTCGAGCCTGCCCCGCCATTCCACAAGATCATGGCTGATCTGTCGTGGCTCAGTTCCACATTCCCGCCCTCTCCCCATAACCCTTAATCCCCTCTCTTATCAAAAACCCATCAACCCGCGTCTTAAAAATATTTAGCGAGGCAGCCTCCACCACTTCAACGGGCAGAGAATTCCAGAGATTCACCACCCTTTGAGTGAAGAAGTTCCTCCTCAACTCTGTTCTAAACCGCCTCCCCTTTATCTTGAGGCTGTGCCCCCTAGTCCTACTATCTTTTTTGAGCGGGAAGAGTCTCTCCACCTCTATCCTATCCATCCCATTCATCATCTTATACGTCTCAATGAGATCTCCCCTCATTCTTCTAAACTCTAACGAGTACAAGCCTAGTTTATTCAGCCTCTCCGCATAGCTCAACCCCCTCAACTCCGGTATCAGCCTAGTAAACCTCCTCTGCACTCCCTCCAAGGCCGCCTTCAATGATTTGTGTGCGTACACCCCTAGGTTTCTCACATCACCTTTAATATGATGCCATTTAATTCATATAGCGTATCCTCAAAACTCTTACAAAAATTAATCACTGTTAAAGTTATTTAATTAGTGTCGCAAGTAGACTTACACTAACACTGCAATGAAGTTACTGTGAAAAATCCCCAAGTCGCCACACTGTTTGAGTATACTGAGGGAGAATTTAGCACGGCCAATGCACCTAATCAGTATGTTTTTCAAACTGTGAGAGGAAACCGGAGCACCCTGGAAGGACCCACGCACACATGGGGAGAACGCGCTGACTCTGCACAGGCAGTGACCCGAGCTGGGAATCGAACCCATGTCCCTGGCAGCAATACTAACCACTGTGCCAATGTGCTGCCCCTTCTCTGTGCTTAATTTAATCTTGTCGTGTGCCTCCCCATTTCACCAGCCTGCCTATATCGTCCTGAAGTTTGTTACTATTGGCCTTGTTGTTTGCTGCATTTCTGAATTTCACATCGTCAAACCTTGTATACCCCATTAATACATCTCAAAAATATAGACCGGTTCAAGGGGGAAATGATAATACACTTCTGCTAATCCTGAAACATTCACCCTTGCTTTCCATCTCTTACCCAGTTTTGTACCAGTTCCTCTTTAATCCACCCTGATGTAAATTTGTTAGTGAATCTACTCTGAAGATCTTTACCTTTTGAAAGTGGCTATATATTTATGAGTCTATAAAAGACTTTTGTCATCATCGGACAGCCAGGTACTCACTTTTTCCCACCAGTCTGTTCCATACTTGACAGAACTTGAGGCGGAATTTTACCAGCACAATCACACCCACTCAAGGCTGAGGGAGAATGTTGTCCTTTGAACCCCCCCCCCCCACAACATTCCTCGCCCCGCCGCCCCCCCCCCCCCCCCCCCCCCCAGAAATGGGGCAGGCGTGCCAGTAAAATTCTGGACGTGGTCATTCCATTTTCTCCCTCCTTTGCTGCAGCGATTCCCATTTCGAATCATTGATCAAGGATGCGACATTGGGGTCACTCCCAGTGCTGATCTGTGCAGAATTGTGCACGTCTTCAATCTTCTTTATACCTTCCGCCACACATTCGGCAAGCTTTAACTCTGATACATTTGCTGCAATGGCAAAGATTCCTCCTCGGAGATCCGAGAACCCTGTTTGTTTTGGATGTTAGCTGCTGAATGTAGAATCCCCATTTGATTGTTTTTCCGATGAACCCACAGCATTGGTTCTGTGTCTGCCTGTTGGAGAATTTGATTATAGAGCTAAAAGAAATATGCTGGTGGATCTTTAGCTTTATTCTTTTACAGGACGTGGGCGTCGCTGGCTAGACCAACATTTATTACCTGGTTGCCCTCGGGAAGGTGGTGGGAAGCTTACTTTGTGAACTGCTGGAATCATAGAAACCTACAGTGCAGAAAGTGGCCCTTTGGCCCATCGAGTCTGCACTGACCACAATTCCACCCAGGCCCGATCCCCATATCCCTGCATATTTTACCCACTAATCCCTCTAACCTAAGCAACTCAGGACATTAAGGGGCAATTTTAGCATGGCCAATCAACCTAAGCTGCACATCTGTGGGCTGTAGGAGGAAACCCGTGCAGGCACGAGAAGAATGTGCAAACTCCACACAGACAGTCACCCGAGCTGGGAATTGAACCCAGGTCCCTGGAGCTGTGAAGCAGCAGTGCTAACCACTGTGCTACCATGCCGCCCATGTGTTATACCCACAGTGATGTTAGGGAGGGACTTCCAAGGTTTCAACTAAGCAACAGTGAAACGATGGGAATGTAGTTCCAAGTCAGGCTGGTGTGAGACTTACAGAGGATATTGTAGTTTAAAATGTGTTTATTATTTTTGCAAGCAGGCTTACATTAACACTACAATGAAGTTACTGTGAAAATCCCCTTTCTACCACACTTTGGCGCCTGTTTGGGTACACTGAAGGAGAATTTAGCACGGCCAATGTACCTAACCAGCACGTCTTTTGGACTGTGGGAGGAAACAGGAGCACCCGGAGGAAACCCAAGAACAGACAGTGACGTAGGCAGGTCCCTGACGCTGTGAGACAGCAGCACTAAGCACTATGTCACTGTGCTGCCGATGCAAGTGGTGGAGTAAGAGATACCTATCTCTGCGATGGAGCCAGCTGGGTCAGGAATGCTGGGTGTGGACCTCTGGCAGGAAGCAGCTCATCCCCTTTTCAGGCACCCCTCAAAATCAGATGTCCCGGGAATGGGGTAGGGAAACCCGGAATCGGCCCCCAACTCCCATTTTTAAAGGGCTTTTGAGTCGTCCTGTCCCAGTGGATATCCATGCTGAAGAGTCATTAGAGTACAGGGACAGGCCGTTTGGCCCACAAAACTCATGCTGGACTTGGTTATCCTGAACGTAAGTGGCCTGGTTCCAGCTGTGTTCTGGTGGGCCAGTTACGGCAAAGGGCCTTGGGATATAGACAAGCTCCTGGTTTGTGTAAATGAAAGGAACTTGGCCTGCTTATTCCCCAGTGAAAAGGAAAAGTTGAGAGAAGTACAAAACCGGTAGCTGATTCACTCTGCAAACATCATTCAGTCAGAACCTACCCTTGCTAGGCTGTGAGAAGTGATATTTTGTAGAAAAAGCAGCTTAAGTTGACTCAACATGGTAAAGTAGTGTACAAGTACAATTATCAGTGTTGGATTGAGATACAATGCACGCTGGAATGGCATCTGAAAACGTTACTCAGTGCGTTAAAAATAATGCCAAGAGGAAACTCAATCCCTTAATGAGCTTGTTGGTGTTGGAGAGCATGTGAGAGTTGATGCAAAGTGTTCTAATCGGAAATGGATCTGAAGTGGAAACTGCAGTGTGTGTGATGATAATGAGAAGCGCTCCTCAGTAAATTTAAACATTTATGCACTGAGGACGGATGGATTTAGGGAATTGCCAAGAAGAAAAACAACCCCGCAGCTTCAAACGCAGACCTCTCTCTCAATTGGCACTCTTGAAATGTGCTAGGTGTACTGTCTACGCGACTATGGGCAAAAGCCATTGACATGAATAATTTTTTGCTGCCAGCCCTGCTGATAGGCTGTGAAAGCTGTGGATTTGTTTAGTACTTGGCTGGTATTTAAGGTCCTGTCACAGAGCTGACTGAGATACACGTTTAAATATTCTACTGATGACATTACCAGGATTGAAGATGAACGTGGAATTAAATCCAAGGACCCGAAGCGGTTTGAACGTTGGATCAGGACTGGATAATCCACTGTACTGTGCAGCTTAATCCCCTCCATCACCAAACTGGTTTCTCTGCATACTTTTTCTTTCCAGCTTACATAGAAACTGGAAACAGGAGTGGGCTATTCGACCCTTCGAGCCTGCTCCGCCATTCATTTTGATCACGGCTGATCATCATATTCAATATCCTGATACCCCCTTCTGCCCATATCCCTTGATCCCTTTCGCCCCAAGATCTATATAAAGTTAAAGTTTACTTATTAGTCACAAGTAAGGCTGACATTAACTGTGAAATTCCTCTAATTGCCACAGTCCAGCCCCTGTTCAGGTCAATGGACCTAACCAGCGCATCTTTCAGAACATGGGAGGAAACCGGAGCACTCAGAGGAAACCCACACAGACAGAGGGAGAACATGCAAACTCCACACAGACAGGAATCGAATCCAGGTCCCTGGCTCTGTGAAGTAGTAATGCTAACCACTGTGCTACTGTGCCATTGTGCCCTATATCTAATTTCTACTTGAAATCAGACAACATTTTGGCCTCAACTAATTTCTGTGGCAGTGAATTCACACATCCACCACCCTCTGGGTAAAGAAATTTCTCTCACCTCAGTTCTCAAAGGTTTACCCGTTATCCTCAGTCTATGACCCCCGAGTTTTGGACTCCCCACCCCATTGGGAGCATTCTTTCCAAACCTACCCTGTCTAAACATGTCTGAATTTTATAAGTTTCAATGAGATTCCCTCTAACTCTTCTCAACTCCAGTGAGTACAATCCTAACCGAATTAATCTGTCCTCATATGACAGACCTGCCATCCCAGGGATCAGCTTGGTAAACTTTTGTTGTATTCCCTCTATAGCAAGGACGTCATTACTCAGAAAAGGACATCAAAACCGTATATAATTCTCCAGGGATTCTACGTTGTCATGTGTCGTGAATGTCGCCTTGGAGAATGCTTACCAGAAGATCAGAGGCCGAACGCCTGTGTCTGCTGAAGTGGAGAGCATACAGACACTGCGACAATGGTTGAATGAACACTGCTCAACAATCACCAGGCAGGAGTGTTCTTTTCCTGTTGGGGAACACTTCAGCGGTCACGGGCATTCAGCGTCAAGGATCTTCGGCCAAGGTGGCCTTCATGACACACGACAGTGCAGAGTCGCTGAGCAGAGACTGATAGCCAAGTTCCCCACACATGAGGACGGTCTCAACTGGGATCTTTGGTTCATGTCACACTATCTGTAACCCCCACGACTTTCTAGGGCTTGCCAAATCTCAGTAAATGTCTTATCTGGAGGCAGTACACATCTCTTTAACCTGTGCTTAACGTTCTCCCCACTCACATTGCCTCTACCTTTAAGATTTGATGACCTATAAAGACTCGCATTCCAACCATTATATTGTAAATTGAGTTGTTGTCTTTATATGCCCTGTTTAGAACATAGAACATAGAACATAGAACATTACAGCGCAGAACAGGCCCTTCGGCCCACGATGTTGCGCCGACCAGTTACAAAAACAATGACCCACTAGCCTATACCAATCCCTTTTCGTCCATAAACCTATCCACAGATCTCTTAAACGCCCCCAAACTAGGCGCATTTACAACTGCAGCAGGCAGGGCATTCCAATCCCTCACCACCCACTGGGTAAAGAACCTACCCCTGACATCCGTCCTGTAGCTACCCCCCCTTAATTTAAAGCCATGCCCCCTCGTGCTAGCTTTCTCCATCCGAGGAAAAAGGCTATCACTGTCCACCCTATCTAAACCTCTAATCATCTTATATGTTTCAATAAGATCCCCTCTTAGCCGCCTTCTTTCCAACGAAAACAACCCTAAATCCCTGTTTGTGAACAGAACTCCCACTTACCTGACAAGGGAGCAGCACTCCGAAAGCTAGTGGCCTTTGCTACCAAATAAACCTGTTGGACTTTAACCTGGTGTAGTGAGACTTCTTAATGTGTTGATAATAACAGAGGGATGTTTTCTTTACTGTGGAAGAAACAATGTTGTGTTTTTGCATTCACACTTTCTTGAGTGTCCGATGTTGTACTCACCACGCAGTGGGGAACGGCTGAACTTGCAGGCACAGCTGGTCTTCCATTCTTTTGTAAAGAAAGCTGCCTGCGACCACTCTCAGCAGGGGTAACTATTGTAGGCAAAATCCAGGGACTCCACTAACCACCATCCTGGGATGGACACCCAAGGATAGAACTGGATACATATTTGAGCCCTTCATTTTCTTATCTTGACTGACTGATACCAGCAGACTCAGAATGCAGGGCCCTTCCCACTTCGCTCCTGCATGCTGTCAACCCTACCCTCCATCATCGCATGAATCCCTCTTCCAACCCTCCATGCCCTGATCTGACTTCCTACACACACCATCCCTCGAATGTTTCTGATGACTGAAGTGTCATCCAGACTCGAAACATTATAAAATAATAGAATCCTTCAGTGCAGAAGGAGGTTATTCGGCCCATCGAATGTGCACCGAGCACAATCGCACCCAGGCCCGATCCATGTATTTACGCTAGCTAGATCCATGACGCTAAGGGGCAATTTAGCATGGCCAATCCACTGAACCCACACATCTTTGGACGGTGGGAGGAAACTGGAACATCTGGAGGAAACCCATGCAGACACGGGGAGAATATGCAAACTCCACGCAGACTGTTGCGTAAACCGAGAACCAAATCTGTGTCCCTGGTGTTGTGAGGCAGCAGTGCTAACCACTGTGCCACCATGCCACCCCAATGATTGGCTGTTTTCCCACCACAGATGCTTCCAGACTTGCTGAGGTTTTCCAACACTTTCTGTTCTTGTTTCAGATTCCAGCATACACAGTAATTCACTTTTATCTTAGTGGCTGCCTGATGTGTGCCTGGAGTTACGCCACAAGTGCAGTGTAGCAGTGCCCAGGTGAGAGGGGGGTCAGGGGACCTCAACCTCCCTCCAGGTATCCCTTCTTCACAGAGATTCATGGTGGTGCCTCCAGGCTCCTACACGTTAGGGAGTGCCAGCCAGGCACTCATCGGAGGACTCTGCCCAACACTGCCCTGCTGCTCCACCTTCACCCTGCCAGTGTCTCAATCTCTTCCAGTCAGTCAGGAACTGGACTATATTGTCACTGGAGGGGCTACAGAGGAGATTCACTTGGTAGATTCTGGAGTTGAGAGTGTTAAGAAGGTTGGCTTATGAGGAGAGACTGAGTAGACTGGGGCTATACTCATTGGAATTCAGGAGAATGAGGGGAGAAACGTATAAGATTATGAAGGGAATAGATAAGATAGAAGCAGGGAAGTTGTTTTCACTGGCGGGTGAAACTAGAACTGGAGGCATTGCCTCAAAATAAAGGGAAGCAGATTTAGGACTGAGTTGAGGAGGAACTTCTTCACCCAAAGGGTTGTGAATCTGTGGAATTCCCTGCCCAGGGAAGCAGTTGAGGCTACCTCATTGAATGTTTTTAAGGCAAGGATAGATACATTTTTGAACAGTAAAGGAATTAAGGGTTATGATGAGCGGGCAGGTCAGAACATAAGAACATAAGAAATAAGAACATAAGAAATAGGAGCAGGAGTAGGCCATCTAGCCCTTCGAGCCTGCCCCAAAGGTAAGTGGGGCTGAGTCCACAAAAAGATCAGCCATTATCTTATTGAATGGCGGAGCAGGCTTGAGGGGCCAGATGGTCTACTCCAGCTCCTAGCTGTTATGTTTTTATACAGCTGCTGATTTTAAATTTCATCCCGCTAGCAACTATCTATATCCCTTTGCAGACTTTCAGCGTCCTCTGCACACTTTGCTCTTCTACCCATCTTCGTGTCATCTGTGAATTTTGACACACTACACTTGGTCCCCAACTCCAAATCATCTACGTAAATTGTAAACAATTGCTGTCCCAACACTGACCCCTGAGGCACACCACTAGTCACTGATTGACAATCAGAAAAATACCCATTTACCCCCACTCTTGGCTTTCTGTTAGTTAACCAATCATCTGTCCATGCTGGTGCATTACCCGTTACACTGTGCACCTTTATTTTATGTAATAGTTTTTGGTGTGGCAACTTGTGAAAAGCCTTCTGGAAATCCAGATACACCACACTCACAGGTTCCCCATTGTCCACTGGATGTGGAGTGTTCTCAAAGAATTCCACCAAATTAGTTGAACATGACTTTCCCTTCATGACCCCATGCTGTGTCTTACCAATGGGACAATTTATATCCTGATGTCTCGTTATTTCTTCCTTGATGATAGATTCAAGCATTTTCCCTACGACAGAAGTTAAGCTAGCCGGCCTTTAGGTACCTGCCTTTTGTCTACCTCCTTATAGCGAGGTTTTTTGCAGGTATTCCTTGTCTCCAAGGAGGAAAGCGATGACCCAGTGTATTATTGCTAGCCTATTAAACTCAACGAATGTTCTGACGACCTGTGTCTGAATCCCACCACAGCAGATGGTGCAATTTGAATTCAATTAAGAAAAAGTTTGGAATTGAGAATCATGGAACTATTCTCTTTTGCAAAAACCCATCTGGTTCACTCATGTCATTTAGGAAAGAAAATCTGCTATCCCTTACCTGGTCTGGCCTACATGTGACTCCAGAGCCACAGCAATATTTGATTTGATTTATTATTGTCCCATGTACTGGGATACAGTGCAAAGTATTGTTTCTTGTGTGCTATACAGACAAAGCATACTGTTCGTAGAGAAGGAAAGGATGTGGTGTAGAATGTCATGTTACAGTCATAGCTAGGGTGTGGAGAAAGATCAACTCAATATAAGTTAGGTCCATTGAAAAGCCTGACAGCAGCAGGGAAGGAGCTGTTCTTGAGTTAATCGGTACATGCCCTCAGGCATTTGTATTTTTTTCTCTACAGGAGAAGGTGGAAGGGACTTTACCTGGGGTGCATGGGGTCCTTGATTATCCTGGCTTCTTTGCCAACATAGAACATAGAACATAGAACATTACAGCGCAGAACAGGCCCTTTGGCCCACGATGTTGCGCCGACCAGTTAAAAAAAACAATGACCCACTAACCTAAACCAATCCCTTTTCATCCATAAACCTATCCACGGATCTCTTAAACGCCCCCAAACTAGGCGCATTTACAACTGCAGCAGGCAGGGCATTCCAATCCCTCACCACCCTCTGGGTAAAGAACCTACCCCTGACATCCGTCCTATAACTACCCCCGCTTAATTTAAAGTCATGTCCCCTCGTGCTAGCTTTCTCCATCCGAGGAAAAAGGCTATCACTGTCCACCCTATCTAAACCTCTAATCATCTTATATGTTTCAATAAGATCCCCTCTTAGCTGCCTTCTTTCTAGCGAAAACAACCCCAAATCCCTCAGTCTCTCCTCATAGGACCTCCCTTCCATACCAGGCAACATCCTGGTAAACGTCCTCTGCACCCTCTCCAAAGCCACCACATCCTTCCTATAATGTGGGGACCAGAACTGCACACAATACTCCAAGTGCGGCCGCACCAGAGTTGTGTACAGTTGCAACATGACGCTGCAACTCCTAAATTCAATCCCCCTACCAATAAACGCCAAGACACCGTATGCCTTCTTAACAACCTTATCTACTTGATTCCCAACTTTCAGGGATCTATGTACACATACACCTAGATCCCTCTGTTCATCCACACTATTCAGAGTCCTCCCGTTAGCCCTATACTCGACACATCTGTTATTCCTACCAAAGTGAATTACCTCACACTTCTCCGCATTAAACTCCAACCGCCACTTCTCGGCCCAGCTCTGCAACCTGTCTAAGTCACCCTGCAAACTACGACACCCTTCCTCACAATCTACCACACCTCCGACTTTGGTGTCATCAGCAAATTTACTAATCCACCCAACTATACCCTCATCCAGATCATTAATAAAAATTACAAACAGCAGTGGCCTCAAAACAGATCCCTAAGGCACACCATTCGTAACTGAACTCCATGACGAATATTTACCATCAACCACCACCCTCTGTCTCCTATCAAAGGCAATAGGAAGTGTAGACAGAGTCAATGGTTGGGACACAGGTTTGCGTGATGGACTGAATTATGTTCATAACCCTTTGTAGTTTCTTGCGGTCTTGCTCAGAGCAGGAGCCACACCAAGTTGTGGTACAACCAAAAAGAATGTTTTCTATGGTGCATCTTTGATATTGTTGACTTTCAACCACCCTCTCAAGGGCAACTAGGGATGGGCAATAAATGCTAGTCAGTGACACCCATGTCCCATAAATGAATATAAAGGAGCTGAGCTCCTTTAACACCTTGTGGTTCCTGGGAATGGTTTAAGATGGAGATGTCATGAGATCTCCCTCGCAACCAAGCACAAACATGTAGTATTTACCTTCTATGATCGCATATCAGCTACACATTCAAAAAATGGAAACTTTCCTCTGGATGAATATGACCGGCTATTACCAGGGAGCTCTCAAGACCACTTAATTTCGACGAGCTGACCTTTTAATGAGCATGAAGGACATGCTAATGTATGGAAAAGGGATTACAGGGATGGGCCCTGGATGGGATTGTCATTGGTGAAGACTTGATGGACTGAATGGCCCCCTTATGCATTGTAGGGATTCTATTTAAAATGTCAACCCTCAGCTACATGAATAGGTAGGGAATAGAGGGATACGGTCCGAGTAAGGGCAGGAGGTGCTTTTTCAGTTTAGTTAGGGCACCATGATCGGCACAGGCTTGGGGGGACCGAATGTGCCTATGCTGCACTTTTGTTGGTTCTTTGATCTTTGTTCTTTCTCTGTTCAAGTACTGGGCAAAATTCCATGCCAGAGGCATTAACTCATAAAATCGAGGTGTGGAGATGCTGGCGTTGGACTGGGGTAGGCACAGTAAAAAGTCTCAACACCAGGTTAAAGCCCAACAGGTTTTTCAGAAGATTAAGGAAATTTGGCATGTCAGATACGACTTTCACCAACTTTTACAGATGTACCATAGAAAGCATTCTTTCTGGTTGTGTCACAGCTTGATATGGGCTCCTGCTCTGCCCAAGACTGCAATAAACTACAAAAGATGGTGAATGTAGCCCAATCCATCATGCAAACCAGCCTCCATCCATTCCTCCCTCTGTCCGAAGATGTGTAGGTTAGGTGGATTGGCCGTGCTACCTTGCTCCTTAAGTGTCCCAAGATATATAAAAGTTCGGGGGATTAATGAGGTAAAATGCATGGGGTTACAAGGATAGGGCCTGGGTAAGAGTCAGTACAGGCTTGATGGACCCAATGGCCTCTTTTTGCCCTGTAAGGATTCTATAATTCTTCTAGGTGCACCTTGTGTTTTAAGTATGATGTTCCACTATGCTTTTCCCTTTGAGGCCACCCAAAATCTCAATTAGGGAGACATTCTTCCTGATCTGACAGTTCTGCATGTAAATGAGTGGAATAACAAATGAATAGAGCTCATTTTACTGAGACTTCCAATTCAATATTAATAGCATATAAATTGCTACTTTGTCAACATCCTTTGTTGGATTCATTCAAAGGGCTTACACTTCCTGACAGTGGTGCCAGGAACCTTAATTACATGGAAAGCGCAAAGGCCCATCGACCAGAAAGCATTCCAGTGTTAATCCTGGCCATGACAAAGCAAAACATGAGCAGGCATAAGAACTTACCTTTCACTCCTTTTGACCACTTTAGCACAGTGGTTAGTACTGCTTCTTTACAGCTCCAGGGACCTGGGTTCGAATCCCAGTTTGGGTCACTGTGTGGACTTTGCACTTTCTCCCTGCGTGGGTTTCCTCCGGGTGCTCCGGTTTCCTCCCACAGTCCAAAGATGTGCGGGCTAGGTTGATTGGCCATTCTGAATTGCCCCTTACTGCCCCAGGATGCATAGGTTAGAGGGATTAATGGGTAAATATGTAGGGATATGGGGATAGGGCATGGGTGGGATTATGTTTGGTATAGACTCAATAGGCCAAATGGCCTCTTTCTGCACTGTAGGATTCTATGATTCTGTCCCTCCTCCAGCTTTGGTCTTTAGCTCGTATCTGGCCATGATGATCCATCTGTGATTATAAAAAAACATAATAAGAACATAAAAAATAGGAGCAGGAGTAGGCCATCTAGCCCTTCGAGCCTGACCCACCATTCAATAAGATCATGGCTGATCTGAAGTGGATCAGTTCCACTTTCCCGCTTTCTCCCCGTAACTCTTAATCCCCTTGCCTACCAAAAACCTATCTACCCGCGTCTTAAATATATTTAGCGAGGTAGCCTCCACCGCTTCAACGGGCAGAGAATTCCAGAGATTCACCACCCTTTGAGTGAAGAAGTTCCTCCTCAACTCTGTTCTAAACTGCCCCCCCCCCTTATCTTGAGGCTGTGCCCTCCAGTCCTGCTGTCCTTTCTGAGCAGGAAGAACCTCTCCACCTCTACCCTATCCATCCCCTTCATCATCTTATATGTCTCAATAAGATCCCCCCTCATCCTTCTAAACTCTAACGAGTACAAGCCCAGTCTATTCAGCCTCTCTTCATAGCTCAACCCCCTCAACTCCGGTATCAGCCTAGTGAACCTCCTCTGCACTCCCTCCAAGGCCAAAATATCCTTGCGCAAGTGCGGCGACCAAAACTGCACACGGTACTCCAGCTGTGGCCTCACCAGTGCCCTATACAGCTGCAGCAAGACCTCCCTACTTTTATATTCAATCCCCCTCGCTATGAAGGCCAGCATCCCATTTGCCTTCCTGACCACCTGCTGCACCTGTAGGCTGGGTTTTTGCAACTCCTGCACAAGGACCCCCAGGTCCCTCTGCACCGTAGCATGCTGCAGCTTTTCGCCCTGTAAGTAGTAGTCCTTCCTACTATTATTCCTACCAAAGTGGATAACCTCACACTTGCCAACATTGTATTCCATCTGCCAGGTCCTCGCCCACTCGCTCAGCCTATCTAGATCCCTCTGCAGACTTTCTACACCCTCCGCACAATTTGCTGTTCCACTTATCTTTGTGTCATCACCAAAAAGGGAAAAAAGAAGAGAGGGCAATGCATTTAGATAATGCCTTTCATGATCGTGAGGGTGAGCCAAAGTGCTTCTCTCTTGTCTCTTCCAAAGAGCCAGTACCACTTTCGCTGAGTAGCATCCAAACTGCTCTGCATGAACACAGTCCGCTGAACCTCTCAGAGTCTCACAAGCTTTGAAGGCCAGAGGCAATGCTGCAGCTCAGAGCTAAGTTGACCCACAGCCTGAGCCCCCAGTTGAACAGTCGTTACCAGAGGTGTTCGGTGCTAACTCACTCACAGTCCACTACATGTCATACATCATCACAAGCTCACATGTTGGAAATGGATTCCTCCATGCACTGTGACATTATGGACGTGATCTTACCACCTGTTCACACCACGCTCCTGCTACAATGAAGAAGGAAATTTTGGTGAGAGTCGTAATGGACATGCCAAATTTCCTTTGTCTCCTGAGAAAGTAGAGGTGTTGGTTGGCTTTCTTAACTATAGCATCGGCATAGAGAGACCAGGACAGGTTGCTGATGATCTGGACACCTAAAAACTTGAAACTCCCGACCATTTCTACTCCACCCCCATCGCGGACAGAGGCATGTCCTCCACTACATTTCCTGAAGTCAATAACTATCTCTTTCATTTTGTTAACATTGAGGGAGAGATTACCGTCATTGCACCAGTTCACCAGATTCTCGATCTCTTTTCTGTCTCGTCATCGTTTGAGATCCGGACCACTACTGTAGTGTCAACAGCAAACTTGGAAACCAAGTTGTAGGGGAACTTGGCCACACAGTCACAGGTGTATCAAAATCCAATATCCTGATCCCAAAATCCAATATTCTGTTTGTAATTTTTATTAATGATCTGGATGAGGGTATAGTTGGGTGGATTAGTAAATTTGCTGATGACACCAAAGTCAGAGGTGTGGTAGATTGTGAGGAAGGGTGTCATAGTTTGCAGGGAGACTTAGACAGGTTGCAGAGCTGGGCCGAGAGGTGGCGGATGGAGTTTAATGCGGAGAAGTGTGAGGTAATTCACTTTGGTAGGAATAACAGATGTGTCAAGTATAGGGCTAACGGGAGGACTTTGAATAGTGTGATGAACAGAGGGATCTAGGTGTATGTGTACATAGATCCCTGAAAGTTGGGAATCAAGTAGATAAGGTTGTTAAGAAGGCATACGGTGTCTTGGCATTTATTGGTAGGGGGATTGAATTTAGGAGTCGCAGCGTCATGTTGCAACTGTACAAAACTCTGGTGTGGCCGCACTTGGAGTATTGTGTGCAGTTCTGGTCCCCACATTATAGGAAGGATGTGGAGGCTTTGGAGAGGGTGCAGAGGAGGTTTACCAGGATGTTGCCTGGTATGGAAGGGAGGTCCTATGAGGAGAGACTGAGGGATTTGGGGTTGTTTTCGCTAGAAAGAAGGCGGCTAAGAGGGGACCTTATTGAAACATATAAGATGATTAGAGGTTTAGATAGGGTGGATAGTGATAGCCTTTTTCCTCGGATGGAGAAAGCTAGCACGAGGGGGCATGGCTTTAAATTAAGGGGGGGTAGTTATAGGACGGATGTCAGGGGTAGGTTCTTTACCCAGAGGGTGGTGAGGGATTGGAATGCCCTGCCTGCTGCAGTTGTAAATGCGCCTAGTTTGGGGGCGTTTAAGAGATCCGTGGATAGGTTTATGGACGAAAAGGGATTGGTTTAGATTAGTGGGTCATTGTTTTTTAATTGGTCGGCGCAACATCGTGGGCTGAAGGGCCTGTTCTGCGCTGTAATGTTCTATGTTCTATGTTCTATGATCCCCCCCTTCCCCCATATCCCTCGATTCTTTTAGCCCCAAGAGCTATATCTTATTTCTTCTTGAAATCAGACAACATTTATGCCGATATTTATCATTTAATCAACATCACAATAATGGATTACCTGGTTATTATCACATTGCTGCTTGAGGGTGCTTGCCGTGAATAAAATTGACCAATATTTTGGATCGCTCCCTTCAAATGCTTTTAATCCTGGAGACAATCTGAATGCATTCTGTACTGATGCATAGCAATATAAAAACATGGAAACTAGAAGCAGGAGCAGGCCACTCAGCCCTTCTAGCCTGCTCTACCATTCATTATGGTCATGGCTGTTCATCAAATTCAATATCCTGATCCTCCCCTCCCCCCCATGCCCTTTGATCCCTTTCGCCCCAAGAGCTAGATTTAATTTCTTCTTGAAATCACACAATGTTTTAGCTGCAACTACATTCTGTGGTAGTGAACTCCACACATTCACCACCCTCTAGGTGAAGAAGCTTCTCCTCACTTCAGTTCTAAAAGATTTGCTCCTTTTCCTCAAACAATGACCCCTAGTTATGGACTCCCCCCACCATTGGGAACATTCTTTCTGTATCAACATGTCTAATCCTGTTAGAATTTTATAAGTTTCTGTGAGGTCCCCTCTCAATCTGCTCAACTCCAATGAATATAATCCCAACTGACTTAGTCGCTCCTCATCTGACAGACCTGTGATCCCAGGAATCAGCCTGTAAAACCTTTGCTGCACTCCCTCTACATCAAGGATATCCTTCCTCAGATAAGGATTCCAAAATAGCACACAATACCCCAGGTGTGGCCTCACCAATGCCCTTACAATTGCAGAAAAACATCCCTATTCCTATACTCAAATCCTCTGCTATGAATTTGCCTTCTTTACTGCCTGTTGTAACTGCCCGCTTACTTTCAGTGACAGATGCATGTGGACAGCAAGGTCTCACTGAGTATCCACCCATCTCAATTTACACCCATTGAAATAATAATCTACCTTCCTATTAATGCTACCTCACATTTATGTACTTTCACAGACTTCATAAGACAGAAGACATTTATGAATGAGAAAATCTGCCTTAGTTCCCTGCATGTCTTCTGCCTACATGAGGACTCCACCCCCTGGGATGGTTACCTGCTCTCAGTCCCAACATGGCCACCCATGCCAGATGACCATCTTCTGCTGTGTTGCCCTTAAAGAGACAATCACCACAAGTTCTGTTCCTGAAAGCTTGTACCATGCAAGAATATAGCATGTACCATATACATCAAGACTGGGAGGGGAAAGGTCATGATTAAAAATGGATGTTTCTGCCTGAAATAAATGAGGTACCTTATGACAAAACTTGAAACTGATGTTAATGCAAATTTATTTTTGGCAGTAGACTGTTTTTAAAATGAAAGGAGAGCAGCACTTTGGCTAGCACTGTCACCTCACAGCACTAGGGATCCAGGTTCAATTCTGGCCTTGGTTCAGAATTGCATGTGTTCCCTCTGAGTGCTCTGATTTCCTGCCACACTCCAAAGATACGTGGGTTAGGTGGATTAGCCATGCTAAATTGACCCTTAGTGTCAGGGGGATTAGCAGGGTAAATGCGTGGGTTACAGGGATAGGACCTGGGTTCAAGTTAATTTACTAGTCACAAGTAAGGCTTAAATTAACTCTGCAATGAAGTTACTATGAAATTCCTCTAGCCGCCACACTCCAGCACCTGTCAATGCACCTAACCAACATGTCTTTCAGACTGTGGGACGAAACCGGAACACCCGGATGAAGCCTACACAGACATGGGGAGAATGTGTAAACTCCAAATAGACAGTGACCAAGCCAGGAATCGAACCGGGGTCCCTGGCGCTGTGAGGCAGCAGTGTTAACCACTCTGCCGCTGAGCCGCCACACTGGATGGGACTGGGCAGGCTCGATATGGCCTCCTCCTACACTACAGGGATACTGTGAAATGGTGGGGTCAGTAGTGCGAGTGCCTGTGCACTCACCAAAAAGCCTCCCTCCTGGTAACCTGCAGACACTGAAGGTCATCACCGATGAGGTCCAGTTACAGGACTGCTGAGGTACTGCTGAATATATTTGCCTACTCCTGCTCCTGTTTTCTTTGTTTCACTATCTGTGCAAGATTTCTCTGCTAAGAATTGAGTTGATTCAATCTCTGTGCATAGAAAATGTGACTCTGGAGGGAAGCAGCAGTTTGGTACTATAAGATTTTGATTTGATTTGATTTATTATTGTTACATGTATTAGTATATAGTGGAAAGTATTGTTTCTTGCGCTATGCAGGTCATACCATTCATAGAGAAGGGAAAGAAAGGGTGCAGAATGTAGTGTTACAGTCATAACTAGGGTGTTGAGAAAGATTAACTTCATGCGAGGTAGGTCCATTCAAAGGTCTGACAGCAACAGGGAAGAGGCTGTTCTTGAGTCGATTGGTACGTGACCTCAGACTTTTGTATCTTTTTCCTGATGGAAGAAGATGGAAGAGAGAATGTCTGGGGTGCTTGGGGTCCTTGATTATGCTAGCTGCTTTATCGAGGCAGCGAGGAATGCTCAATAATTTGCAGCATTGCTATGGAAACTATTAAAATCTAATTTCAAATGTAATCCCATTAGTGGTACTGGTCCAAAGAACAACAATTGAAAATCTGATTATGGTGGCTCAAGGAATATATGAAACATGATGTTCATTGAGAGTCAGATGAATTTATACTTGCGAGCAATATTGACCTTGGTGCAGAGATGTTGGAAATAAATTAAAAGCAAGATAAACGCTGGCGGAACAAAACATCCCAATGTCAACTTTGGAACCGACAACACAATTCAAAGATTGTGCAATGATTGTCATGTAAATATTCTTGTCTGGTATGTGGACTGAATGTATTTGGATTGTGAAGAGATTAGGTTTGTGTGAGCCCATTGCTTTTTAGACAGCAAAAAAATCATCTAGTCCTTTGCCAAATGATCCTACTCCTGGATTCGGGATTATCCTTGAATTTGGGTTTCTGCAAACTGGTGATAAAAACCTTCAACTTGTAGTCAATTGATCCGTTCATTCAACAGTTGCATTGGAGCAAAAACAAGAACATTCTCTTTGCCAAAGCATTTGAAATGCTGGAGTGGTTATAAAGCCTTGTTATGTTCCCCGAACAGCATTGGCAAGGCCAAGGCTGTCTCACATGCTGAGTGTGAGAACAAATCCATAACTGGGGAGCATTTTATGCATGGGATGGGGTTTTGTAATTATCTCAGAAAAATGTGCAATATCTCAGCAGATCTGGCAGCATTTGTGGACTTTCCAGCATTTTTCTGATTTGTTTCAGATTCCAGCATCCGCAGCATTTTATGTTGATCGTTTGTAATTATCAATTGTGTCTGGATTATAAATCCTGCACAATAAGAGTTTAAAGTTTATTTACAACTGTTACAAGTTAGGCTTACGTTAACACTGCAATGAAGTCACTGTGCAAATTCCCTAGTCGTCACACTCCAGTGCTTTTTTGGGTACACCAAGGGAGGATTTAGAAATGCACCGTTCCTCCCACTTCGGACTGTGGAAGGAAACTAGACTACCCGGAGAAAACCCACGCAGACATGGGGAGAATGTGCAGTCTCCGCACACACAGTGACCCATGCCTGGTGCTCCGATTTGCTCCCATAGTCCAAAAATGTGCAGCTAATGTTGATTGGCCGTGCTAAGTTGCCCCCTCGTGTCAAGGGGACTAATACAGGGTAAGTATGTGCGGTTACGGGGATAGGCTCTGGATAGGATTATTGTCTGGGCAGGTTCGATGGGCCAAATGGCCTCTTTCTGCACTGTAGGGGTTCTATGATTCCATGGCCAAGCTTGCGTTCCCCTGTTCTATCTCTGAATATGTGGCCTGGTGTCAAACTTTGTTTTAACGAGGTGCCTTGGAATGTTTTCATCCTCTTAAGGATGCTATATAAATGCAAATTGGTGCCATTCTTCTGAGAAATCCCACTCACCATCAGACGCTGACACTTTATGCTGATTTCTTTTTAAGTATAATCTCTGCCAATAGAAATCTGCTGCATTTGCTATCAAAGAAGTTGACAAAATGTAACGAGCGCGTGAAGACAACTTTGCCTGGAGGGGCCATGTCTCCTTCTCCGACTGATGGGGCTCTGATTGCTTGAAGAAATTGGCTTTTCCATTACTCTGTGTTGTCTCGACAAAGTAAAAGTGAGCACTTTAAACCAAAGCATTAAGTAAGGTTCTCCGATGTGCCGTAACTTTTAATAGGATTTTGTTCTTTTACGACTCCCTCACCATCGCAGAGCTCATATAAAACTAGGCCTGCACTACAACACATCCTTGTATTGCTCCCAGTATTGGAATAACAAAGGGTGCTTATTGTTGTTGCCAAAGGGAAAATAAGCAGGCTGAATGTGGCGTGCTGTATGTACAGCATTAACGTGAATAGTGAATCCCTCGGGTGCGTTAGCACAATCGCAGTAGAGGTACAATTCCACCTTTTCTCAGGCCCTTCAGTGAATGGAACCATCGAGGATAATCTTGAGACAATTTGTGGGTGCCGTCTGGCAGACCCTTCAACAGTGACACTTCCTGAAGGCATAACATTTGTTTGGCGCTGCTTGAACAGCACATCAAAACGAGTGGAGCCCCTATAAAGAAATGTTTTCTTGTTTCTTGAAGGCCGCGGGTTGCTATCAATCATTCAATAATTGGCGGTGTCTCCGAGCAACCTGCACGTTTCAGGAACCGCAGGAGAGGTGTAGGAATGCGTACCTTCTACTAAATAGCTGCTGTGAAATCAGGACCAATCTTCAAAGGGCATGGAGTATCAAGACAAGTCGGAGTGTGTGTTCTGCCCTGGGGGGGGGACTCCTCTGGAAAAGTCCAATAAACAGAGATTTCACTGTGTTAAATTATATATTGCAGGCAATAGCAATAAAGAAGGCATGCTTCGTTTCCTTCAATAAAGCCCTCTCTCTCCCCAGCACCATCTCCATAGCCACACAGTGCATACCAATTAGGAGCATGAAGTTTGCCATTCAGCCCCTTGAGCCTACTTCGCCATTCAATAAGACCGTGGTCAATCTGTTTGCGTTTTGAATTCCACATTTCCCTTCTAGCCCCGGTAACCTTTGATTCCCTTGCCCATCAAAAAAGGGCAGCAATGTGGCACAGTGGTTAGCATCGCTGCCTCACAGCGTCAGGGACCCAGGTTCGATTCCTGGCTTGGGGAGTTACTGTTTGTGTGGAGTTTGCACGTTCTCTCCGTGTCTGCGTGGGTTTCCTGCAGGTGCTCTGGTTCCCTCCCAGACTCCAAAGATGTGCGGGTTAAGTGGATTGGCCATGCTAAATTGACCCTCAGTGTCAGGGGGAACTAGTGAGGATAAATGCATGAGATTGTGGGGATAGGGCCTGGGTGGAATTGTGGTTGGTACAGACTTGATGGGCTGGATGGCCTCCTTCTGCACTGTAGGATTCTGTGATTCCTCCCACAGTCTGAAAGACATGCTGGTTAGGCGCATTGGCCGTGCTAAATTCTCCCTCAGTGTATCCAAACAGGTACCGGAGTGTGGCGAGTAGCGGGTTTTCACAGTAGCTTCATTGCAGTGTTAATGTGAGCCTGCTTGTGACAGTAATGAATAACCTTTAAACTTTAAAACTTTAACTTTAATAAATAATCTATCTATCTCTGCCTTAAAAATATTTGGTGATCTCACTTGCACCGTCTTCTGAGGCAGAGTTTCAAAGCCACACAACCCCCTGAGAGAAAAAGGTCTCTCATCTTCCCTACCTTAAAGTACTAAGGTGCTTAAAGATCTGTCTAACTAGTTCAGTCCTTCACCTATCTCAGTGCAATTACAACTTCCTAATCTTACATAGCCTATCACTAAGTTTAAGATACAAAGGGCAAGTTTTAAAGGAGATGTACGAGGCAGATTTTTTTACACAGAGAGTAGTGGGTGCCTGGAACTCGTTGCCGGGGGAGATAGTGGAAACGGATGCGGTAGTGACTTCTAAGGGGTCTCTTGACAAGATGTGGGTATGCCGGTGTTGGACTGGCATAAACACAGTAAAAAGTCTGACAACACCAGGTTTTAGTCCAACCTATTTATTTGATAATATACTCGCAAGCTTTCGGGGTTAGCCCATTCACCTGACGAAGGGGCTAACCCCGAAAGCTTGCGAGTATATTATCAAATAAATAGGTTGGACTAAAACCTGGTGTTGTCAGACTTTTTACTCTCTTGACAAGTACATGGGAATAGATCATCTCTGGAAGGTTTGGGGATTTTAGTTAAGTCGGGCAGCGTGGTTGTTGCAAGCTTGGAGGGGCGAACGACCTGTTCCGATGCTGTAATTTTCTTTGTTCTTTATTCTTTGTTCAGAACAGTATGCAGTATTCCAAGTGTGGCCTTACCAATGTCTTGTACAACTTCAGCAAGATGCCCCACGTCCTGTATTCAATGTTCTTAGTCTACGTAAATGGGCAACGGCATCAGTATTGCTGAATCTCCCACTATCTACATACTGGAAATTACCGTTAACCAGAAACTCATCTGGATTAGCCATATTCATACTGTAACTACAAGAAGCAGGTCAGAGGCCAGGAACCCACCTGTGTCCCCAGAGCCTGCCCACCGTTTACAGAGCAGAAGTCAGAAGCATAATGGAATATTCTCCACTTGCCTGGATGGGTGGAGCTCCAACAACAATCAAGAAACTCGACGCCGCCCAGGAGAAAGCAATTCACTTGATTGGTATCCCATCTGGAAGTATTCACTCCCAACACCATCAGCACATATTGGCAGCAGTGTGTAACATCGGCAAGATGCACTGCAGAAATTCACTAAGATTCCTTAGACAACTCCTTACAAAGCCACCACTGCACCATTTAGTCGGATACATGGGAACAACACCACAAGCCCATTCCCCTCCAAGTCACTCGCCACCCTGACTTGGAAATATATCACCGTTCCTTCGCTGTTGCTGGGTGAAAATCCTGAAACTCTCCCCCTAAATGTACTGTGGGTGTACCTCCCTCAGATGGATTGCATGGTTCAAGAAGGCAGCTCATCACCACCTTCTCAGGGGAAATTAGGGATGGGTAATGAATGCTGATCTAGTCAGCGGTGCCCTTGAATGAGTAATAAAAAAAAGAGGCACACAGGATTGCATATTAACATCCCATCTGAAAGGAAACTCTTAAGCTACAGCATCCTGCACTGAAATGTCAGTCTAAGTTGTTGGCTTGTGTTTCGCACTGGGGCTCAAACGCAGACATTCTAACTCAGATATAAAAGCACCCCCAACCGAGGCATGTTTTCCACTGGATAATGAGAGAGAGAGAGAGAGCCCTCGATGGTTTTACAATGTCGGGCAGTTGATCTTCATGTTGATATCCAAAGATGTGCAGGGCAAGTGGATTGGCCATGGTGAATTGCCCCTTGGTGTCCCCAGATACATGGGTCAGATGGATTACCCCTGGAAAATGTGAGGGGGTTACAGGGGTAGGACGGGGGAGAGGGCTTTGGGGGGTAAGATTCTCTGTGAGAGTGTCAGTGCAGATTCGATGGGCTGAATGGCCTCCTTCTGCACGTGGGGATTCTATGGACACTTTGGAGAAAGAATCACAGAATTTGGCTGAAAAAGGAGATATGTTGCAGAAGATTTTTTTGCACACATCAGGACAAATGCAAGAATGCAAAATTTCAGACAAAGACGACAGTTTACCCTACTGGCGAAAATGGTATTGACTGATTAGCAAGTTAATTCTGAGTAGCTGAGGCATTAAGGAAACAGTGGTCCCTAAGCTTCTGGATAATTTAAAAAGGTGTGAGGCTTGAGCCCACTCAGGGACCCATTCTCTACAAACAAGAGGAATCTGTTCAAACCTTGTAAATTTTTGGAATTATCCAGGAAAGTGGGGAACTTATAGATCCCCATTGCTTTTGCCATGGCAGTGCCTCAGCCAATCATAATTGACTTGCCAAACAATCAGCACCCTGTTCTCCTGTGGCATAAATTGTTGTTGTTGTTTGAAATTTGGCATTCTTGCATTTGTCCTGATGAGTGCAAAAGAAAAAAAGCTTCAACAACACATCTGTCTTTTCAGCAGTATTGAAGTTCTGTGCTACCAAGCGAGAGTTTGGAAATCTCAGAATGATTTACCTTCACCCTTTTATGATTCATACTCTGTGTTTTATTTTCCGTACCTCTTCCGTGCTGCTTGAAGACTCCAAATATCATCATGAGTTTGTGAACCTGAGCTGAACCATACGAAATTTCCCCAACAAGCAGGTTACAGTACAAACACAACCCTGTACTCCTGTCTGGTTACCTTTCAGACACTAAGCGATAAATAAAACAGACAGCTGTGGATTTGCAAGAAATGGATTTATATTCGCCACATTGAGCGTATCATTACACAATAGATTGCATATCCTAAGGATGTTTCCATTGCAGTGAAATAACTTAGCGTGAAAGCTGTTCCACCTCAGAGCTCATTCATCAATCAGTTCCACCTCTACCAATGGAAATTGTACATGTCCATTGCTTCAACTCAAGGGCTCCTCTCCCTCACTGTGGCATATTTTGATGAACTCAATGTTTGATGATGGATGTCAGGGCTGAAATGAGATACATTGCCATTTCCTTTCTTCCCGTTGCTCGTATTAAGGACTCTCATGTTTGGTGTAGTACCAGCTATCTGTAAGGCACAGCTTGCCTTGTGTCGCCTTGCTAATGTACCTGACCCGCCAACCTTTGAGAAGGCAGCTTGATTTGAGGACAGGGACGGGGCGGGGGTGGAGCGGGGGAGGGTGGCGATACTGCTCGAAGGTAAGGATGTCAAAGGGAAACAGGAAAGACACAATTGCAAGATAATTACAAGTTGGAATGTGAAGAACAATTGGAATGCGAGACTTTACAGGTAATCAAGTCTGAGATGATTCATACCCTTCCACTGACACTGTCTGTAGTGGTAAAGACTCACATCCCAACTATTATATTGCAGTTGTGTCTTTGTCTGTATATGCCATGTCTGTGAACCTACCTTTACTCAGCTGATGAACCAGCAGTGCTCCGAAAGCTCGTGATTCCAAATAAACCTGCTGGACTTTAACCCGGTGTTGTGAGACTTCTTATTTTTAGGTGGCAGTAATCGATTAGACCGAGGCCATATCTGCCCAGTATGGGGGGAATGTGCACAGTCCAGTCCCATGGCAGTACTTTGAAGAAGAGCTGAGGAGATATCCCCGGTGTCCTGGTCAATATTTATCCCGCGATCAACATCACAATAACAGGTTATCTGGTCTTAGAATCTCAGAATCCCTAGAGTGCAGAAAGAGGCCATTCGTCCCGTTGAGACTGCAATCCCACCCAGGCCTTACCCCCATATCCCTCTAACCTACACATCTCAGGACTCTAAGGGGCAATTTTTAGCATGACCAATCAACCTAACCCGCACATCTTTGGACTGTGGGAGGAAGCCGGAGCACCCGGAAGAAACACATGCAGACGAGAGAAGAATGTGCAAACCCCACACAAACAGTGACCCAAGCCAGGAATCGGTCATTATCACATTGCTGCTGAGGGGCCTTGCCGTGAATGAGATTGGTCACCACATTTTCCACATTACAACTACACTTCAAAGTACTTCATAGGCCTTGAAGTGCCTTGAGAACCTCAGAGGTTGTGGAAAGTATGATTGATATGAATATAAGACTTTCTTAGATTAATCCCCTTCCCCGACCTTCTCCGGAACATCCAAAATCCTGCATTCCAGCAATGATGTTCCATGAGGAAATCCAGGATGCGATCCTCGCAATGACAGGTAGGCCCAAGTTTATATGCTGTGTGACTTTGAGGGTGTCACGGAGTTAAGATTGGAGACCTTTCCTCAGAAATCTTTCACTCAAAACAGAAACCAACCACAGGGGAGGATTTCCTTGACGCAGTAGGTCTGATGGATAAAGTAATTGATTTTTCTTGCTCCAGCTATCGGTCAAGATTTATTGTCGTCATCTTTCTATACAGATGCTGGCAGTCCTGTTGCAAATAAAAGCACAATCCCATAGAGTGACAGAACAAGGCAATGGGCAAGAAAGCCTTTTAGCCCATGAGGGTTGAGCGGTTTTGTTGTATTACGTGCAAACATCAAGCCAGAATGGAGTACGTAAAGGATCTTTAACTTGGTAAAATGTCCCAAAGTTTGGGTTGCTAAATATAAAGGGAAAAACTTTCTGACCAGCCTTGTTGCCATGGAAACTCAGCATACAATTGCAACAAATTCTCCTCTGAGCTTTTTTTTAAACATCAGGGCATAATGGGTAGCTCTGCTGCCTCACCGCGTCAGGGTTGCGGGTTCAATTTTGGCCTTGGGTCACTGCCTGTGTGGGGTTTGCACATCCTCTCCAAGTTGCATGGGTTTCCTCTGGGTGCTCCAGTTTCCTCCCACAATCCAAAGATGTGCAGGTTAGGTTGATTGGCCACGCTGTACTGCCCCTTTGTGTCGGGGGGGGGGGGGGTTGGCAGGGTAAATGCGTGGGGTTATGGGGATGGCGCCTCTGTGGGACTGTTGTCAGTGCAGGCTTGATGGGCCAAATGGCCTCCTTGTGCGCTGTAGGGATTCTATGATCAGACATCACCCAGCTAAAGAACTGGATCAATTCAATGTGTGCTAAATAGTCGAGTGTGAGAAGAATGTAAGCATTGTGGGTTTTCTGCCAGACTTGAATCAGGGCAGTCTCTCCCCATTCCAATGACCAATAATGGGTCATTTTGGTAGGAAGAACAGAAAAATGGACTATTATTTAAGTGGTTTAAAAAATGCAGCATGCTGCTGTGCAGAGGTACCTGGGCGTCCTTGTGCATGAATTACAAAAAGTTGATTTGCAGGTACAGCAGGCAATTAAGAAGACAAATAGAAATTTGTCCTTCATTGCTAGAGGGTTGGAATTTAAAAATAGAGGGGTTGTGTTGCAACTGTGTAAGGTGCTGGTGAGGCCACAGCTGGTATACTGTGTATAGTTCTGGTCTCCTTACTTGAGAAAGGATATATTGGCACTGAAGGGGGTACAGAGGAGATTCACTTGGATGATTTTGGAGTTGAGAAGGTTGGCTTATGAGGAGAGACTGAGTAGACTGGGACTATACTCATTGGAATTCAGAAGAATGAGAGGAGAATAGAGGGGTAGAATCTTAGTTAGGCCGCACTTAGAATATAGTGTTCAAATCTGGTTGCCATACTACCAGAAGTATGTGGAGGCTTTGGAGAGGGTACAGAAAAGATTTACCAGGATGTTGCCTGGTATGGAGGGCATTAGCTTTGAGGAGAGGTTGGAGAAACTTTGTTGGTTCTCACTGGAATGACGGAAGTTGGGGGCGACCTGATAGAAGTCTACACGATTATGGGGGCAATGGGCAGAGTGGATAATCAGAAGCATTTTCCCAGGGTAGAAGAGTCAATTATTTGTGGGGAATAGGGATTAAGTACAGGGGCAAGGTTTAAAGGTGATGTACGAGGCAAGTTTTTTTACCCAGAGTGTGGTGGGTGCCTGGAACTCAGTGCCGGGGGAGATAGTGAGGCAGATACGAAGTGAGTTTTAAGGGAAGTTTGGACAAATATATGAATAGGATGGGAATAGAGGGATATAGTCCCTGGAAGGGTAGGGATTTTCGTTAAATAGGGCAGCATGGCTGGTGCAGGCCAGGAGGGCTGAAGGCCCTGTTCCTGTGCTAAATTTTTCTTTGATCTTTGATCTTACAGAAACATATAAGATTATGAAGGGGATAGATAGGACAGAAGCAAGGAGGTTGTTTCTACTGGCAGGTGAAACTAGAACTAGGGTCATGGCCTCAAAATAAGGGGGAGCAGATTTAGGACTGAGTTGAGGGGGAACTTCTTCACTCAAACGGCTGTGAATCTGTGGAATTCCCTGTCCAGTGAAGCAGTTGAGACTACCTCATTGAATGTTTTGAAGGCAAGGATAGATAAATTTTTGAACAGTAAAGGAATTAAGGGTTATAGTAAGCAGGCGAGGAAATGGAGCTGAGTCCACGAGAAGATTAGCCATGATCTTACTGAGTGGTAGAGCAGGCTCAAGGGGCCAGGTGGCCTAACCCTGCTCCTAGTTCTTATATTCTTATGGCCTGAAGTTTGGACAGAAGCAAATCTCCCTCAGCAAGCTGATTTAAATATCCATCCCCAACACCATTTTGGTAACTCCTGTAACAGCCTCAGTAACATACAGATGTGTAATGCTGGTCTTAATTCTCAGTGTTGCTAAAGCCATTAGTTGTAGGAAATACACAGTGATTAGTTCTGCTGCCTCACAACGCCAAGGACTTAGGTTTGAGTCCTGAGTTAGGTGATCGTGCGGAGTCTGCACGTTCTCCTCATGTCTGCATGGGTTCTCCAGTTTCCTCCCCCAGCCTGAAGTTGTGCTGTTTAGGTGCATTGGCCATGCTAAATTCTCCCTCTGAACAGGGGCCGGAATGTGATGACTAGGGGATTTTCACAGTAACTTCATTGCAGTGTTAATGGAAGCCTTATTTGTGATGTTCATAAATAAACAGAACTGTGGAGACAAATACAGTGCTGTTTCAGACTGGTGACCTTTCGTCACAGTTCTTGTCAGACCCGCTGAGTATCTTTTAGAATTTTCTGTTTTGACTTTAGATTTCCAGTGTCTGCAGTACTTTGCTCATGTTAGAGCCAATCTGTTAGCTTCTTTTAATTACAGTTTGTCACAATTCCAAATTGTAGCAACAACATTTGCTTAAAAATAAATCCTGCGAGGGACAGTAACCAAAATAGATAAACTATGTTTTAAGGGGTTATTTTCCTCTGATAATTCCACTTTCTAAATTGTACTTTAATACTGGGCCAAAATGGTTTTTTGGTGATGGGTGTTTGTCTCGTTCAATCCCACAATATCTAGCAGACCAAAGAAGTACAAGGGTCAATTGCCTCTCGAGCATAATGTCTATCAAGCTAAAGCATCCGGCATTGATCACAACCAAGAGTTCTGGCCTGCTGAAGCAGTGGATGTTAATTTTGTCCCGGGGCATCTGAACAAGTGAAGGGATTAGTGTGGCTCAGCCAATGGAATGAATTGCTTGGGCCTGCACAGCTCCTATTCAGAGAGGTGAGCATTAATCATGCTCTGAAAGGTGCCAGCGCTTTGGTCAATCCGATGAATCAGTCAGTTGATTTGGACGTTCCGTTCACAGAGGGAGTCGGCATCAATCAAGATATGGATCACCCGTCGCAGAAAACAATCAATGTTAGCTGGAAGAGTTGGGTAGGTAGTCAGCATTAATTGGACCTGATGCAAACGATAAATGATGATTGGCTCAAAGAGCCTGCCGGTCTACAATGATCCATTAAGTGAAGGAGTTGAGGCTGCTGAGGAGCTCGCTCACCTGGAGAGAGCTGCAACATGAGAACATAACAAATAGGAGCAGGAGTAGGCCATCCAGCCCCTCGAGCCTGCTCCACCATTCAATAAGATCATGGCTGATCTGATCTGAATGAAGAGCAAGCGACTCTTCATTCACCAAAAGAGTGAAACCCAATATAACGACGTACAAAGTAGGAGGACGAGCAGGAGGCCATTCAGCCCTTTGAATCTGCTTTTTTTGTTTATTCATGGATTGGGCCTCGCTGGCTGGGTCAGCACCTATTGCACATCCCTTAACGTGCAAATCCCACCATAGCAGGTGGTGGAATTTGAATTTATTAAAAAAAAAATCTGGAGTTAAGAATCTACTGATCATCTGAAACCATTGTTGATTGTGGGAAAACTCATCGGGTTCACTAATGTTCTTTAGAGAAGGAAATTTGCTGTCCTTACCTGGTCTGGCCTGCATGTGACTCCAGAGCCACTACAATGTGGTTGACTCTCAACTGCCCTCTGAACAAGGACAGCTAAGGATGGGCAATGAATGCTGGCCAACCAGTGACGCTCATGTCCCACAAACGAACACTCAGGTGCTCTTTCTAGGCTGACTTCATGCACCCGGTCTATAGCCCTGTAGTTTACAGCACTTAAGAATCCTCCCTCCTAAAGTCTAAGAACATTTCAATGGCACACTCCAATTTATATTGTCACTAAGCCATGGAATGCTTCAGCCTGGTCCCTTGTCCTGCCCTTACTCTTGTACTCAGGTTGCACATTTAATGTGATAAGCCGCCCCAAGATACCTCACAGGATCACTGTGATTTGACACTAAGTCCTATTGGCAAAGTGACCAGATGCTTGGTAGGTTTTAAGGAGCATTTGGTACAGCCTTGCAAGGGGGATAAAGGCGGAGTAGATGGAGGGACAGCAGAGCTTAGAACAGGGACCGATGACAGTGGCCTGCTCTTAACTAGACAGTTACTCGCACAGTACTAGAAATCAGTCTGATAATTTGGCAACAAGTGGAGGAGAAAAGAGAGGCAGCAGAGACAAGGAAGTTATAATTACAAGTTATCTAATAGTGGGAAATGTGAGGGTAAACGCGCCATTAATCTCATGCCGCTGGGAAGAAGTGAGTTCCTGTTCCTTCCTCAAACAGTGAGTATTCCTTGCACACCCTCCGCAACCTATTGGTGAAGGTGTACAATTGATGCTGGTTTGCACAGCGGGAGGGCGATGTTTGGCACGTCTCAGTGGTCTCGGCAGACTCACATATTTATTTTGATCATCAGAGCCAATCTTTCACCTTCAGCCTCATGAATACCCAAATTGTGGTCTTCACAGGTCTAAATGATCCGCTGTGGTGTAGAAACCCCACTGAAATCTTTATAGCGCTGGCTACCTTTCATGTCTTTGACACTCATTAAAATGGCTTCAGAAGCTGTCTTGTATCATCAAAAAAAACACCCATCTGAACATGAAGTGGAAAGATGTTTTCTGTGAGGCTGCCTTGGTTTTAAAATATTACTTGTCATTGTTCGATTTTCTTTTTAAAAAATGACTTCTTTTGTTTTGTTCCTCAGTCACAGTACTTTGGAAACTGGCCGAACGGACCTGAAACTAGGCAGAAGATCAAGTTTAGTTTATTTGTTCATCAGTCACAAGGAAGGCTTACATTAACGCTGCAATGAAATTACTGTGAAATTCCCCTAGTCGCCACAGTCCGGCGCCTGTTTGGGTCAATGCACCCAACCAGCACGTCTTTCAGACTGTGGGAGGAAACCGGAGCACCCAGAGGAAATCCACGCAGACACGGGGAGAACGTGCAAACTCCACACAGACAGTGACCCAAGCCAGAAATTGAACCCGGGTTCTTGGCGCTGTGAGGCAGCAGTGCTAACCACTGTGCCACCATGCTGCCCTAATCAATTGTTGTTAAAAGGGGGTCAGATTTGATTAACAAGATTTCATGTATGCAGCCCAACAACTTTCAATTCATTCAAAGGAATAATGATATTTTATCCAAAGTTATCACTCTCCATCCATATCCTTTGCTCCAGCAAAGAGCATGAAATATAGGTAGGGGAATTGGAATTTAGTTTGAAGCCTTTCGTGTGAAACCATGCAAAAGCTTTTAGATATAAGTATCAAAAATTAACAAAATGAAAATTCATTAGATTATGATTCTGGAAAATTAAACTTGTTAAGAGATACATAATTCATATCCTCACGCATATGTTTCCTTTTGCTTATCTCTTCCTTACAGAGCACCCCAGGGGGTTGCCTTCAAATATTTGATGAAAGTCCAACTACTTTTCAACACATGAACATTTTTCAAAAGACAGTTTCTTGTCTCTTTGCAAGAATTAGCAGTAAGATTTCCGACTGATACGGTTCGTTACGATAATAAGCTTCCTTTATAGGGGCAATAGAGGTGGCTCAGTGGTTAGCACTTCTGTCTCACCGGTGTCAGGGACTTGGGTTGGATGGGTCACTGTCTGCAACATGCAGTGTCTGCACCTTGTCCCTCCGGGTGCTCCGGTTTCCTCCCACAGTCTGATAAACGTGCCGGTTAGATGTATGGGCCATGCTAAGTTTTCCCTCAGTGTACCCGAGCAGGTGCTGGAGTGTGGCAGCTAGGGGATTTTCACAGTAACTGTACAGTGTTAGTGTAAGACTACTTGTGTGACACTAATAAACTTGAAAACATTTAACTTTTAAACTTTAAGAAATGAAAGGAGAGGTATGTGTTGGGTTTGTATATGAATCAATCACTTGGCTGTATCCACTGACTTCACTGACTTCACAAATGCCAGCTACTGAAAATATCTTGGTTTCGTGACAATCCTTTCTAGTTGCACTCGCTCGTCTATCTTTAGATGATGGAAGTGCCACCAGGCACTTGATGGGCTGGTTTAAAACTCCTTGTACATAAGAATAGATCCAGTTAGCCCTTTGAACCTTTTTAACAATGCAATGGATTCATGACTGGTCTGGGAGTTAATTGGATACCTGTCATCAATCCTCGATCCATAAACTCAAAAATCAAACATGTCCAAACTTCTTTTCAACCCCATTGACCTTCAATGCAATAAGTCCAGTTGTTGGTCTGCATTGTTTACCTTGCAGTTCTACCATGTCAAAACAGAAAGTTATGATAGGTATCTTGTACTTATTATTCAGTGATATATCTTACTTTTCCAGCCATTATGGGTGCAATTCTCCCCCTCCAAAAAAACAACTGGCAGGAAAATGGATGTTTTTGCCCATTTTTTGGTGTATAGTTACCAGAACAAATCCCCAGCCCTCTATGCTTTACAAAGTACTTTGAGGGATCCACACCAATAAAAGGGAGGCAGGGCCTGAACGCAGTGGAGAGGCCGGCATCAGCGGCCTGGCCACCGCCCCCCCCCCCCCCCCCCCCCGCCCCCCCACCTCCCCCTCCCCCCCCCACCACCACCACCACCACCAACGGCCGCCGGCTTTCCTATAGTTTCCCATGCCCTCCTCCGCCCAAACAAACAACCCCCTCCACCTAGCCACCCTGATAACAGCTTCCAAAACCCTCTCCTGCCTTTGATCACCAGCCTCCGAGAATACCACCCCCATGTCCGCGTGGGGGCTAATCAGTGCCTTGTCTAATTTTAGCAAGATTCCCTGGGTGGGATATTAAGGCTTCGTTCAACCCGAAGCTGTAAAATCCCGTGCGAGGCCAATGGACCTTTCGATGATCCAGCCCACACCCGCTCTGATTCCCGTGGCAGGCGGGCCAGTAAAATTCCAGCACCCACTGTTACACTCCATTCCCTTTGAAATAAATGCCAACATTCCATTTGCCTTCCCTATTACCTGCTGAACTTGCATGCCAACTTTATGCATAAGGACTTTATGCATTAAGGGTTATGGGGAGAGGGCGGGAAGGTGGAACTGAGCCACGGCAGATCAGCCATGATCTTATTGAATGGCGGGGCAGGCTCGAAGGGCTAGATGGCCTACTCCTGCTCCTATTTCTTATTTCTTATGTTCTTATGACTCCCAAATCACTCTATGCTGCAGCCTTCTGCAGTCTTTCCTCGGTTAAATAATATTCAACTCCTTTACTCTTCCTACCAAAGAGCATAACTTCACACTTTCCTACATTATCCTGTTACGACGCAGAGGTGCTGTTTCCCTCTGCACGATTTTGGAACCCCAAAAGGGATATTTTTGTTATTTGATTTATTATTGTCACATATATTAACAAACAGTGAAAAGTATTGTCTCTTGCGCACTATACAGACAAAACATACCATTCATAGAGAAGGAAACAAGAGAGGGCAGAATGTAGTGTCATAGTCATAGCTCGGGTGTAGAGAAAGATCAACTTAATACAAAGTAAGTCCATTCAAAATTCTGACAGCAGGAGGGGAGAAATTGTTCTTGAGTTGGTTGGTACGTGACGTCAGACTTTTGTATCCTTTTCCTGACGGAAGAAGGTGGAAGAGAGAATGTCCGAGGTACATGGGGTCCTTAATTATACTGGTTGCTTTTCTGAGGCAGTAGGAAGCGTCGACAGAATCAATAGATGGAAGGCTGTTTGCCTGATGGATTGGGTTACATTCACGACCTTTTGTAGTTTCTTGTGGTCTTGGGCAGAGCAGGAGCCATACCAAGCTGTGATACAACCAGAAAGAATGCTGTCTATGGTGCATCTGTAAAAGTTGGTGAGAATCATAGCTGACATGCCAAATTTCCTATCATGCCTTGTACTCTTAATAAGTGAGCGTGAAGAAGTAGGAAGTTATTAGCAGGATCTAACACTCTCTATCATTAACAATTAACAGGTCTTGATTTTAAAACTGGTGACAACCTTATTAAAACAATTAACAACTAAATAAACTCCCTAATAGAATGCTGTTTGGATAATACAAAGACTGATGAATGAAACAAAGGCTTACAAATTCCAGTCATTCTGTACAACCAGGCACTTGCGAGAA
This sequence comes from Carcharhinus amblyrhynchos, assembly GCF_965287045.1. Lineage (NCBI taxonomy): Eukaryota > Metazoa > Chordata > Chondrichthyes > Carcharhiniformes > Carcharhinidae > Carcharhinus > Carcharhinus amblyrhynchos. Next base: position 18,191,685 of record NC_137324.1, read on the forward strand.
ATTTGAAGGTCTTGGCTGTTCAGGTCTGACACATCTTCCGACGTGATTTATTTTTTCGACTGTAGATGATAAGTTTGATGAAGACATACGTTAAACTGCAGGATTCAATGTAAGAGCTTTGCCTCTCCCTCCTTCTGATTAAAGACGTAGCCAGATTACCTGAACTGTCATCTCCCCTTGTCCAGGTGTATGTACCTGGAATCACCTCACAGTATTCCTGTCATTTGAATATCTTGAGACTGTCAACAAACCTCACATTTGAATTCCATTGGTCCTGTGCTTGCTTTAAACCCATTAATTCAGTTCCAAAGCTTGATTCTCTGTGATGGAACTTTGGCTGCTGCTTTGGATACAAATGTCACAAAATTGACTTCTGCCACCTCCTTTCTTCAGTTCAAAATTCCAAGCACAAAAACACTTGCCTTTTAAAGATACAATGCTTTTGATTTCTTTTGGTTTTCTTTGCATTTCTTTTCAATATTTACATTTGTCAAACACCACATCTTTACAACTTCATAATAATCCATTTGCCAAGTTTTTACTCACTCACTCAATTTATTGCAACTGAGAAGCTTATTAGGTCACTTCACAGGGCATTAAAGAGTCAACTACATTTCTATAGATCTGGAAACCAGACCAGGTAAGCACAGTAAGAAGTCTCACAATAGCAGGTTAAAATCCTCAGGTTTATTTGGCAGCACACGCTTTCGAAGCGCTGCTCTTTCATCAGGTCACACACCTGATGAAGGGACAGAGTTCTGAAAGCTTGTGCTGCCAAATAAATGCAATGGACTTGAACCTGCTGTTGTGAGGCTTCTTGCTGTGCCTACCCCAGTCCAACACTGGCATCTCCACACTATGAAGTACAGGTAAAGACAGCAGATTTCCTTCCCTAAAAGACATTAGTGAACCAACTGAATTTTTATGATAATCAACAATGGTTTCATAGTCGTTTTAATTCATTCAGATACCACCACTATGGGATTCGAATGCAGATCCCCTGAGAATTACCTGGGTCTCTGGATTACCAGTCCAGTGATAATGTCATGAGGCCACCATCTCCCCTTTAGTGCACAGTGTTCAGTACCATATACTACTCTTCAGATACTGAAAATGTCTGTGCCCATATGCAATAAGACTGGAACAACATTCAGACTTGATAAGTGACAAGTATATTCACATTTGTACCACACAAGTGTCAGGCAATGACCATTTCCAACAAGGGAGAGTTTAAACATTTAATGGCATCGCCGTCATTGAATACCCCACTCCTGAGAGTTACCTTTGACCAGAAACTGAACTGGACTACCCGTATTAATATTGTGGCTATAAGAGATGGTCAGAAGGGAATTCTGAGTGAAGTAATTTGACTCTTTACTCCCCGAAGCCACCTACAAGGTACAAGTCAGGAGCACGTTGGAAAACTCTTCACTTGCCTGGGTGAGTGCAGCTCCAACACTCGAGAAAGTTGACTCATTCCACAATGAAGAAGCCATCCAGTTGATTGACATCCAGTCCTCAAACATTCAATCCATCCAACACCAACGCACAATAGCAGCAACGTATGCCATCTACAAGATACACTGTAGTAACTCACCAAGGTTCCTTCGATAGCACCTTCTGAACTTGTAGCCTCCACCATCTAGAACGACAAGGGCAGCAGATGCAGGGGAACACCACCACATGGATATTTCTCTTCCAAATCACACACCACCCTGACTTGGAAATAAGTTGCTGTTCTTCACTGATGCTGAGTGAAAATCCTGGAACTCCCTCCCTAACAGCACTGTGATCGTACCTACACCACACGGATTCAGCAATCCAAGGAGATGGCTCACCGTCACCTTAAAGACAAGTGAGATTGGCAACAATTGTTGGCCTAGCCTACATCCCGAGAAAACAATTTTATAAATTTGAGCGGATCCAGAGTCCGGAAGAAGGTATGAGATTGAAACTGGATTTGACCCAGTGGGTGGAATTTTACCAGTATATCTGCTTGAGTTTCATACCTTCCTGCTGGAGGCTAATGGAGAATGCCGTTCTCCGAGCCTCGCCTGCCCCCGGAATTGGGGGGGGGGGTGAGGGTGGATGGGGTGGTGGAGGTGGCGGGGGGTGGGGGGGCAGTAAAATTCTGGCCACTGTGTCACAATATTGCTCGCTGCATCAGCTGCCACATAGATGATCTTGGGTTCAAGAAGGTTCTTTGTCAGAGCTGCTCCATCATATTGTATTTCTAACTCATTCAGCCTTCCAGCCCTTGGGATCACACACTACGGCTCACACAGGAATATTCCTCAGTTTCTAATCCCTTGCCCACCATTCTGTTTCGGCACTCTTGGATTGCCAGTGATCCTTCAGTAATAAGATCCAGAGCCTCTTGAATGAGCCAACTTTGCATCAGCTTCATTCCCTAACCATGTTTACTGTGTCACTCTGCCAGTGCAGGATCAGATGGATTGTTTCAGCTTGGGTATGCATTTACAGTTCCAGAAAAAATAAATAAAAATCTATAAACCTGATGTACACTGCACGCCTGATTTCAAAAGGCAATCTTTTGCCAATAGTTTACACGATACAAACAGAATAAATGTGTTTTGCTGTTGAGCGGTTGGACAAATTTCTTTCCATAATTTTCTATGCTACAGTTGCCCTGACTCATTGTCATACTCGCAGTCGTTGGAATGAACTATTATTTGATTTTACTTACTGCAGCTGAGCATCCTGAAAGGATGCAGAAGCTAACCATCTCTGTCAGAAACAAAGGCTTAGGTATCCAAAGCCATTTATTTCCCAGCAGGTCAGGGCTTCTGCCGATGATGCAGATGGCTCTCCAACTCCAACTGACCTTCTATTCCCCCAAGTTACTCGTATACTCCTGTGAAATTTCAGACCCAAGTTATGATGCCGTTAAGATCATGATGGAGAACATTCATGGTGGGAACAAGGGGCAAAGTTTTTTTCTTATTTGTTCATGGCATGAGGGCATTTATTAAAATTTAAATAAGAACATAAGAAATAGGAGCAAGAGTAGGCCATCTAGCCCTTCGAGCCTGTCCCACCATTCAATAAGATCATGGCTGATCTGAAGTGGATCAGTTCCACTTTCCCGCTTTCTCCCCATAACCCTTAATTCTCTTGTTCAAAGCTTATGTATTGGTAAAGTTCAAAGTTTATGTATTGGTAGACTTACATTGACACTCCAATGATGTTATGGTGAAAATCTCTTAGTCGCCACTGAGGGACAATTTAACATGACCAACGTACCTAAACAGACTGTGGGAGAAAACCAGATCACCCTTAGGAAACCCACGCAGACAGGGAAGGGAATGGGTCAACACAGCACAGGGGTGACCTTGCAGAGGTCTATAAAATAATGAGGGGCAGAGACAAGGTAGATAATCAGTATTCTTTTCCCAAAGGTAGGGGAGTCTAAAACTAGAGGGCATAGGTTTAAGCTGAGAGGGGAGAGATACAAAAGTTTCCAGAGAGGCAATTTTTTTCACACAGAGGGTGGTGAGTATCTGGAACAAGCTGCCAGTAAAACATTTAGATAGTTACATGGGTATGATGAGTATAGAGGGACATGGACCAAATGCGGGCAATTGGGATTAACTTAGGGAATTTTGAAAAAAAGGGCGGGATGGATAAATTGGGCCAAAGGGCCCGCTTCTATGCTGTAAACCTCTATGATAGTGACACAATACAGGAATCGAACCCTGATCCCTAGCACTGTGAGTCATCACTGTGCCACCATCCTGCCCATCCCTGAGGGCATTTAAATAACATGTAGGCCCAACCAGGTAAAGGCAGTAGATTCCTTTCCCTAAAGGACATTAATGAACCAAATGGGGTTTTACATCAATTGATAATGGCTTCATGGTCATCAAAGATAAAAGAGCAAAGAACAAAGAAAATTACAGCACAGGAGCAGGCCCCTTGACCCTCCAAGCCTGGCTGATCATGCTGCCTGACTGAACTAAAATCCTCTATATTTCCGGGGACCTTATTCCTCTATTCCCATCCTATTCATGTATTTGTAAAGATACCCCTTAAAAGTCACTATCATATCTACTTCCACTGCTTCCCCAGGCAGCAAGTTCCAGGCACCCACCACTCTCTGTGTAAAAAAATTGCCTTGTATATCTCCTTTAAACCTTGCCCCTTGCACCTTAAACCTGTGCCCCCTCGTAATTGAGTCTTCCACCCTGGGAAAAAGCTTCTGACTATGCACTCTGTCCATGCCCCTCATAGTCTTGTAGACATCCATCACATTGTCTCTCAATTTCCATCGTTCCAGTGAGAACAAGTCAAGTTTCTCCAACATCTCCTTATTGCTAATGCTCTCCATACCAGGCAACATCCTGGTAAATCTTTTCTGTACCCTCTCCAACGCCTCCGCATCCTTCTGGTAGTGTGGTGACCAGAATTGAACACTATATCCTAAGTGCGGCCTAACCAAGGTTCCATAAAGCTGCCACATGACTTGCCAATGCCCCGGCTGATGAAGGCAAGCATGTTGTCTGTCTTCTTGACTACCTTTTCCACTTTCAGTGACCTTTGTTCCTGTACACCCAGATCCCTCTGCCTATCAACCTTCATGAACATTCTGCCATTTACTGTATATTTCCTTCCAAAATGCATTATCTCACATTTGTCCAGATTAAACTTCATCTGCCGTCTCTCTGCCTAAGTTTCCAACTGATCTATATCCAGTTGTACCCTCTGATGGTCCTTATCGCTATGTGCAAATCCACCAACATTTGCATCGTCTGCAAACTTACTAATCAAACCAGTTACATTTTCCTCCAAATCATTTATATATATTACAAACAGCAAAGGTCCCAGCACTGATCCCTGAGGAACACCACTTGTCACAGACCTCCATTCAGAAATGCACCCTTCCACTGCTACCCTCTGTCTTCTATGACTGAGCCAGTTTTGTATCCATCTTGCCAGCTCACCTCTGATCCCATGTGACTTCACCTTCTGCACCAATCTGCAACAAGGGACCTTGTCAAAGGCCTTACTGAAGTCCATGTAGACAACATTCACTGCCCTACCCTCATCAATCATCTTTGTCAATTCCTCGAAAAACTCAATCAAGTTAGTGAGGCACAACCTCCCACAAAACCATGTTGCACCTTGTTAATATGTCCACAAGTAGGAATAAATCCTGTCTCAAAGAATCCTCTCCAATAATTCCCCTACCACCGATGTAAGGCTCACTGACCTGTAATTACCTGGATTATTCTTGCTACCCTTCTTAAATAAAGGAACAACATTGACTATTCTCCAATCCTCTGGGATCTCTCCTGCAGCTAGTGAGGATACAAAGATTTCTCTCAAGGCCCCAGCAATTTCCTCCCTTCCCCCTCTCAGTATTCTGGGGTATATCCTATCAGACCCTAGGGACTTGTCTCCCTTAGTGTTTCTCAAGAACCCCAATACCTCCTCCGTCGTTAGACTTTTAACTCCAGATTTTTATTGAATCCAAATTTCACCACCTCTCGTTGTGGGATTCAAACCCTGGACCCTAGAGCATTACACTGAGTCTCTGTATTGCTAGTCTAGTGATTATACCAATACACCACCACCTCCCCTAATACCACTGTGCCACTGCCTCCCCAGTGCGAGACCATGATTCGAGCTGTTCACCCAATTACTGAAGTGGGCTTGTATCAAACTCTAACAGGAAACCTTCGCATTGGGTCGATGTGTTTCCTCAGCATTTCTGATGCTGATCTGGAATCCTGCCTAGAGAAGTTTTGTGGCACAGTGGTTAGCACTGCTGCCTCACAGTGCCAGGGGCCTGGGTTCGATTCTGGCCTCGGGTCATTGCCTGTGTGGAGTTTACACATCATCCCTGTGTCAGCATGGGTTTCCTCCGGGTGCTCCGGTTTCCTCCCACATTCCAAAGATGCGGGGATTAGGTTTATTGGCCATGCTAAACTGACCCAAATTTCAGAGGATGAGTAGGGTAGATGTGTGGGGTTATGAGAATAGGGCTTGTGTTGGATTGTGGTCAGTGCAGACCTGATGGGTTGAATGGCCTCCTTTTGCACTGTAGGGATTCTATGATTCTAATTCACTCAGGTCCCTCCCCTTGACCTCTGAACTCTAGTGTGTGACAGAAAACTCTATCCCTCGGTGATACAATACTGGAGGCCAGTGCAATAGGGTGGAAAACTGGAAATGACGCAGAGTAACAAAATCGAAGAACAAATCATCAAATACAGCAATTTTCAAGGACAATAAATAACTCTCAACACAGTTTCAGGCGAAGCCATCAATACAGTAATGTGATTTTACTGTCAGATTGTGTCAAAGAAGCATCCAAGGCAAGAAGAGAAAATTGAGCAAAGTTCTCCGATCTGGTCCCAATCTTAGATATATTTTGTGCTTAGAATTTCTGTTGAAGAAATAAAAGTTATCAACATGAAGGAGGGAGCTTTGCTGCGTAGAGGCAGCCTGATTAATTGTGATGGAATTCCATTTGAAAGAGACCCACACTTTCTTTCCACTTGGGAAGTATAAGGGAGGCAGTTTCTACGACAGCTGGGCAAATTTATTTCTATTAATTTCATGCCTGGCTGGTGAGTTAAAAACGTGACTCATCAGCTCTGGCCTTGCCAATGTTTAGCTGGAGGAAATCCATAACGCAACCAAGGCTGAAGGTGGAGAGGCAGGTTAATAGGGTGGTTAAAAAAGGCAGATGGCACACTCGCCTTCATCACTCGAGGCATAGATTACAAAAGCAGAGAGGTCATGTATAGGACTTTGGTGAGGCCACAGATGGAGCACTGTGTGCAGTTCTGCTCACCACATTATAGGAAGAATCATAGAACCCTACAGTGTGGAAAGAGGTCCTTTGAATCTGCACCAAACACAATCCCACCCAGACCCTACCCCCATATCCCTACATATTATATCCACTAATCCCTCTAACCTACACCTCCCTGGACACTAATTTCTCAGCATGGCCAATCAACCTAACCTGCACATTTTTGGACTGTGGGAGGGAATCGGAGTACCCGGAGGAAACCCACACAGACACGAGGAGAATGTGCAAACTCCACACAGTCAGTGACCCAAGCCAGGGAACAAACCCAGGACCCTGGAGCTGTGAAGCAGCGGTGCTAACCACTGTGCTACCGTGCCGCTCTTGGATGTGAACACACTGGAAGGGGTGGAGAGGAGACTCACCAGGATGCTGCCTGGGACGGAACATTTAAGCTATGAAGAGAGGTTGGATCGGCTTGGGTTGTTTTTTTTGGAGCCGAGAAGACTGAGGAGGTGACCTGATCGAGGTGCTAAAGATTATGAGGGTAAGGTGGATAGGGAGCAGCTGCTGTCCTTAGTTGAAGGGTCAGTTACAAGGGAACACAAACTAAAAGTGAGGGGATGGTGGTTTGGGGGGACATTTGAGGAAAAGTCTTTTTGCCCAGAATGTAGGGACAGTCTGGGATGCGCTGCCTGGGAGGGTGGTGGGTGGGGGGGGGGGGGGGGGGGTTGCGGGGTGGTGGGGGATGCCTCACAACCTTTAAAAACTATCTGGATGAGCACTTGGCAAGCCTTAACATTCAAGCTATGGGACAAGTGCTGGCATTAGGTGGGCAGGCGAGGGCTTTTCATGCACTTGTGCAGACTCAATGGGCCTAAGCACTGTAGTATTCTGTGATTCTGTGACTGGAATCAATTGATGGACCAATCACGGAGTCTTTTCCTTGTATTTAACCGGCAGTGTCAGTTCCTCTGGCACTCCCAAAGGTCGACTGCTGACTGATAGCACTCTGCGTGCTGCTGTTAGAATTATAAATAAAAAGGATTTTGGTGAAGGGACTTCTGCTTCTAAAGAGAGTTCCTTTCTCTGCAAATATCCAATTTATGTAACAAAGTTGCGGCTCGTGATAGATAAAAGGGGAGTTTGGGAGTGGGGGTGGCAGGGGGCGTGGGAGGTGAACCTGTGTGCCTGGTTTTTAGAACTGAGGTGAGGAGAAATTTCTTCACCCAGAGGGTGGTGAATGTGTGGAATTCACTACCACAGGATATAGTTAAGGCCAAAATGTCTGATTTCGAGAAGAAATTGGATATGGCTCTTGGGGCTAAAGGGATCAAGGGACATGGTGGGTGGGGGGATCAGGATATTAAATTCGATGATCAGCCAGTATCAAAATGAATGGTGAAGCAGGCTCGAAGGGCTAAACTCCTGCATCTAGTTTCTATGTTTCGAAATAATCTGGTAACTAGCAACCGACAATTTCCTTTGTGGTGACGCAAGTTAAAAATCACCAGTTACAGCAGCCAGACCCATTCACAGCCCTGTGTCTATGTAAATAATAACTCTGATACAAATCACTACCCCTATGGGTATTTGCTGTATGGAAGTTGCAGTTCAATGGACCAGAGATTCATTACCTCCTTATCACCCCTGCCAGCCAGCAAGATTTTTATGGGGCTGGATAGACAGCTATAGCAATCAGTGTCTGTTATTGTTTATCTTTTTATATAGAGATACCATTATTTCTCAGGATGATTTTTTTTCTCTCTCTAATACCTGACAGAAGGACATTTTTATCAAGTTAGAGGTAGATAGCTCAGGATTTATTTTGTCTTCATGACGTTTAAGGAGCTCTGTAAAAACAAGTTTGCTACTTTCCCACGAGCTTCATCGCTCTTTCTTCGTCGGAGGTTGAAGGAAAAGGTTGAGTTGGGCTGGGACGCCGGTCACCTGTGGTCTGCCCACAAAGATAGCCATTCTTCATGTGTGCCCATTAGTGTCCCACCAAATATGGGGTGGCCCAGTGTAGCCCACAGGCCGCAATCAGTAGGGTTAGCAACAACACTCCCCCCATGATCATCCTCAACACCGGTGCCCCACAAGGCTGTGTCCTTAGCCCCTTACGATACTCCTTATACACCAATGACTGTGCAGCCAAATTCCCCTCCATTTTCAAGTTTGCTGATGACACCACCATAGTGGGTCAGATCTCAAACAATGATGAGGTGGAGTACAGGAAAGAGCGAGGGGGGTGGGGGATCCATGCACCCTGCTGAGCTAATTTTCCAGATTGCCTGGATCTACTACAACACGCCTACTGCCACAACAGGTCCACAGTAAACACCATCTCCCCGGCCATACAGTCAACCCGAGAACACCTAGGTAATAAAGACTTCTATTTATTGACTACAGCTCAGCCTTCAACATCAATATTCCCACAAAACTCATCTCCAAACTCCATCGCCTGGGTTCGGCTCCTCCCTCTGCAACTGAACCCTGAACTTCCTAACTCATAGACCGCAATCAGTAAGGATAGACAGCAACACCTCCTCCATGATCATCCTCAACACCGGTGCCCCACAAGGCTGCGTTCTCAATGCCCGACCAAAATCCTTGTACAGCTATGACTGTGTGGCCAAATTCCCCTCCAAGTCAATTTTCAAGTTTGCTGATGACACCACCGTAGTAGATCGGATCGCAAACAATGATGAGACAAAGTATAGGAATGAGATAGAGAATCTGGGGAAATGGTGCAGCCACAATAATCTCTCCTTCGATGTCAACAATATGAAGGAGATAGCCATTGACTTCAGGAAGCGTAGTGGAGAACATGCCACTGTCTACATCAACGGGGATGAAGTGGAAATAGTCAAGAGATGTCCAGATCACCAACAACCTGTCCTGGTGTCCCCATGCCGACACTATAGTTAAGAAAGCCCATCAATGCCTCTACTTTCTCAGGAGGCAAAGGGAATTTGACATGTCTGCAATGACTCTCACTAACTTTTACGATGCACCATAGAAAGCATTCGTTCTGGTTATGTCACTGCTTGGTGTGTCTTCTGTTCGATCCAAGACTTCAAGAAATTACAAAGGGTTGTGAATGAAGCCCAATCAGTCACGCAATCCAGCATCCCATCCATTGATTCTGTCTACACTTCCCGCTGCCTCGGAAATGTAGCCAGCATTTTCAAAGAGCCCACACACCCCGGACATTTTCTCTTCCATCTTCTTTTATTGGTACAAAAGATACACAAGTCTGAGATCACATACCAACCGACTCAAGAACAGTTTCTTCCCTGTTTCCATTAGACTTTTGAATGAGCATACCTTCTCTTAAGTTGATCTTTCTCTACACCCTAGCTATGGTCTAAGATTACATTCTGCGCCCTTTCCTTTCCTTCTCTATGTACGGTATGTTTTGTCTGTATAATGTGCAAGAAACAATACTTTTCACTGCACATTAATAAATGTGACAATAATAAATCAAAGCAAATAATAAAAAAAATCAGTGGTTAGCACTGCTGCCTCACAGCGCCAGGGATCCGGGTCCAATTCTGGCCTTGGATGACTGTCTATGTTGAATGTTCTCCCGTGTCTGCGTGGATTTCCTCTGATTCCCTCCCACAGTCCAAAGATGTGCGGGTTCGGTGGATTGGCCATGCTAAATTGCTCCTTAATATCCCAAGGTTATTACTTCACTTCTTATTATCCTTACTTCTCAAGATCAAGTCCCACTTCAGGGACTTGAGAACATAATCTCAGTCAACATGTCAGTGCAATGGACTCAGGGGAGATGGGTCACAGAAAGCATTAGTTGTGACAGCCAACACAGTAACAGCAAATTATATAAATAGAGTATTTTAACATATTAAATCACCCCGGGATTCTGCAAACAGAATATGGCTTTGGGTCATGTGCGGATATTTGGGCAGAAGATCAAGTGCTTGGTGAAGACGTGCATTTTAAGGCCAATTTTAAAGGAGGGAAGAGAAGTAGATAGGGCAAGATGTTCAGAGAGGGAGTTGGAGAATTAGTGCTAAGCGGTTGAATGCACAGCTGAAGAGGATTGCAGATACTTCAGAGGGTTGTAGCGATGGGAGGGGGGGCCTTCAAGAAGTTGGACCTGGGGAAGGGAGGGCAGCCGTAGAAGCAAGTGAATAATAGTGGTCACTGCTGTTGACTGATCAACCAGCAGGCTTCTAACTGTCTGAGGGCAACAGTCAAATGCAGGACAGCTCTTTGCTCATTAAGAATGAGGATCAGACTGTGTAAATTCATTATTCTAAGGGATGAATAGAAGAAGCTTTGATCCCATTAAGACTGACTGGACTGGTTAAAGTTTGATGTGTTGACCTGCTCTGCACTTGGATTAATAACCCTTAGGGCGTAAAGCTTGACAGCATTCCTCTGAGTAAACCGAAGACTTTACTTAACCACCACTATTGCACAGAGCTTGAAGAATTGCATTCTCCACCTTTGGACTGATCAGGGGACTAATTAAACCGAATATTTTTCTCTTTACATTTCGCATTGCAGTCATGAAATATCGTGCACAATTATTATTTTTTGAATGTGTTGAGCTTATTTTCATCATTCATTTGAGGATGAAGGGTGGCCTGGTGCCACAGAGGTTAGCACTGCTGCCTCACAGCGCCGGGGACCCGAGTTTGATTCCTGGCTTGGGTCACTGTCTGTGTGAAGTCTGCACGTTCTCTCCATGTCTGCGTGGGTTTCCTCTGGGTGCTCCGGTTTCCTCCCACATTCTGAAAGACATGCTGATTAGGTGCATTGGCCTTGCTAAATTCTCTTGGCAGGTTGCTCTTTGGAGGGTCAGTGCAGACTCAATGGGCTGAGATAGCCTCCTTCTACAGTGTAGGGATTCTATGAATCAAACAGACAAACCAATATTGTCTCTCCCCACCCTTAACTCTGCCACTTACTGAAGTGTAACTTTGAAACTTTAATTGATACTATTCTCGTTTGCATTGAATTAAAAAAAAGTCTCATATTTAGGGGATCAAAATTCCATCCCTCAGAAAGTCATTGTTTTTTTGGAATTCTCTTCCTCAGAGAGACCATAAAACCACAAGGTCGTAAGACATTGGAGCAGAATTAGGCCACTCGGCCCATCGAGTCTGCTCCACCATTCAATCATGGCTAATACTTTTCTCATCCCCATTCTCTTGTCTTTTACCCATAACCCCTGATCCCCTTATTAATCAAGAACCTATCTATCTTGGTCTTAAAGACACTCAATGACATGCCCTCCACAGCCTTCTGCAGCAAAGAGTTCCACAGATTAACCATTCTGGCTGAAGAAATTCCTCCTCATCTCTGTTTTAGAGGATTGTCCCTTTAGCCTGAGGTTGCGCCCTCTTGTTCTAGTTTTTCCTATTAGTGGAAACACCCTCTCCACATCCGCTATATACAGATCTTGCAGTATCCTGTAAGTTTCAATAAGATACCCCATTCATCCTTCTAAGCTCCAACGAGTTTTGAAGGAATCTGGGTGTACAGGTATACAGGTCACTGAAAGTGGCAATGCAGGTGGAGAAGGTAGTCAAGAAGGCATACAGCATGCTTGCCTTTATCGACTGGGGAATTGAGTTTAAAAATTGGCAAGTCATGTTGTAGCTTTATAGAACCTTAGTTAGGCCACCTTGAAATATAGTGTTCAATTCTCGTCGCCACACTACCAGAAGGATGTGGAGGCTTTGGAGAGGGTACAGAAATGCTGCCTGGTATGGAGGGCATTAGTTATGAAGAGAAATTGGAGAAACTTAGTTTGTTCTCACTGGAGCGACGGATGTTGAGGGGAGACCAAATAGAAGTCTACAAGATTATGAGAGGTATGGACGGAATGAATAGTCAGAAGCTTTTTCCTAGGTGCAAGAGTCAATTACTGGGGGCATAAGTTGAAGGTGCGAGGGGCAATGTTTAAAGGAGATGTACGAGGCAGATTTTTTACACAGAGAGTAGTAGCTGTCTGGAATTCGTTGCTGGGGGAGGCAGTGGAAATGGATACGGCAGTGACTTTTAAGGGGCGTCTTGACAAGTACATGAATAGGATGGGAATAGAGGGATATAGACCCTGGAAGAGTAGGGGGTTTTAGTTAAGTCAGATATCATGGTCAGTGCAGGCTTGGATGGTCAAAGGGCCTGTTCCTGTGCTTCATTGGTCAGAACATTGAATACAGGAGTTAGGACATCTTGTTGAAATTGTACAAGACATTGGTAAGGCCACACTCGGAATACTGTGTCCAATTCTGGGCACCCTATTACAGAAAGGATACCATTAAACTAGAAAGAATGCAGAAAAAAATGAATACGATGCTACTGGGACTAGATGCTTTGAGTTATAAGGAGAGGCTGGATAGACTGGGACATTTTTCCTCTGGAGCGTAGAAGGCTAGGGGCTATCTTTTGGAAGACTATAAAATAATGAGGGGCATAGATCAGCTAGATAGTCAATATCTTAACCCAGAGATGGAGGAGTCTAAAACCAGAGGGCACAGGTTCAAGGTGAGAGGGAAGAGATACATAGAATTTAGAACAGTATAGCACAGTACAGGCCCTTCAGCCCTCAATGTTGTGCCGAGCATTGTCTGAAACCAAGATCAAGCTATTCCACCCCCTATCATTCTGGTGTGCTCCATGTGCCTAACCAATAACCGCTTGATAGTTCCGAAAGTGTTCGACTCCACTATTACAGCAGTCCACACCCCAACTACTCTCTGAGTGAAGAACTCACCTCGGACATCCCTCCTATATCTCCCATCACGAACCTCATAATTATGCCCCCTAGTAACAGCTACACCTGAGGAAATAGTCTCTGAACATCCACTCTATCTATCCTCTTCACCACGTTATAAATCTCTATTAAGTCGCCTCTGATTCTCCTCCGCTCCAAAGAGAAAAGCCCCAGCTCCCTCAACCTTTCCTCATAAGACCTACCCTCCAAACCTGACAGCATCCTGGTAAATCTCCTCCACACTCTCTCCAATGCTTCCACATCCTTCTTATAGTGAGGTGGCCAGAACTACACACGATATTCCAAATGTGTGTCACCAAGGTCCTGCATAGTTGTAGCATAACATAAAAGTGTCCAGAGGGGCAATTTTTTCACACAGAGGATGGTGAGTGTCTGGAACAGGCTGCCAGAGGTAGTGGCAGAGGCGGATACAATTTTTCTTTTAAAAAGCATTTAGACAGTTACATGGGTAAAATGGAAATAGAGGGATATGGGCCAAGCAGAGGCAATTGGAACTAGCTTCAAGAGGTTTTGGGTGGCACAGTAGCGCAGTAGTTAGCACTGCTGCTTCACAGCTCCAGGGAACTGGGCTCGATTCCCGGCTTGGGTCACTGTCTGTGTGGTGTTTGCACATTCTCCTCGTGCCTGCGTGGGTTTCCTCCCACAGTCCAGAGATATGCAGGTTAGGTTGATTGGACATGCTAAAAATTCCCCCTTAGACCCCTGAGATGCGTAGGTTAGAGGAATTAGTGGGTAAAATATATAAGGATATGGGGCTGGGGCCTGGGTGGGCTTGTGGTCAGTGCAGACTCGATGGGCCTAATGGCCTCCTTCTGCACTGTAGAATTTCTACAATTCTATGGTTTTAAAAAAAGTGCAGCAAATTGCGCCCAAGGGCCTGTTTCCATGCTGTAAACATCTTTGAGTTCAGTATTCGTCTAGCCAGCCCACCCTAAATCCCATGAGATTTTAGTTTTTGTACCAGCCTACCACGTGGGACCTTGTCAATCGCCTCACTAAAGTCCATATGAACTGCATCCACAGCACTTCCTTCATCAATTATCTTGGTCACCTCCTTAAAAAATCTCAACCAAGTTATGAAGATATTTCCACTTGTGGATGCCAGAATTAACTCGAGTATAATATCTAATAAATTTAGCAGTGCGTTCAGGGAAAATCTCCTCATCAAGAAGGTGGTTAAAATTAGGAATTTAGCACAGCTAGGTGTAGTTGAGTCGGACAGTGTGGACACACTCAAGAGGAAAGCCTATGAGGAAATAAAGGATAGAACAGTACATTTGATAGGGTTAGATGAAACAGGTGGAAGGAAGCTTATGTGGAGCAGGAGGATGAAGATGGATTTTTGGGCCGAATAGCCTGATAGTTTGCTGTAAATATCTTTAGTAGGGTTTTCAGTATGGGTAAAAGGTGCACAGTGACTGTTTATCCATGTGTAGTGTCATCACAGGAACTTTTAACTGGAAAGAAAGAGTTAATCAGACTGGCTTGAGGTCTACCAATGTTATGTTGCTATTGATTTCTCTTTGTAGGTTTGTGACATCAGTCTTTATTCTTTCTTTGTGAAGCGGAGAAGCATGATTATATTTTAAAGTCATGACCACAGAGGTTTCGAACAAAGGCCAATTTAACAAAGGTAAGCTTCAGTATGAGCTAATCACATGTGTGCTGAGAGACTGCAATGATCAATGTCCCAGTAGAAACTGCTTCCTATGTTTTAGGAATCTGTGTAATGGGCAAGATCGTGCTGCAAATTAAAATTTTAACTGGGGCTTTCTGTGGAATATGGAAATTCAATAGAAATGCAGACTTATAATTAAAGCTTTCACATTGTAGACTATCAAAGAACAGAGAACAAAGAAAATTACAGCTCAGGAACAGGCCATTTGACCCTCCAAGCCTGCACCGACCATGCTGCCTGACTGAACTAAAACCCCCTACCCTCCTGGGGCCATATCTCTCCATTCCCATCCTATTCATGTATTTGACAAGACACCTCTTAAAAGTCACTATCGTATCCACTTCCACTACTTCCCCCAGCAACGAGTTCCAGGCACCCACTATCCGCTACGTAAAAAATCTGCCTCACACATCTCCTTTAAACCCCTCACACCTTATAGCTGTGCCCCCTAGTAGTTGACTCTTTCACCCTGGGAAAAAGCCTCTGACTATCCATGCCTCTCATAATCTTGTAGACTTCTATCAGGCCACCACTCAACATCTGTCATTCCAGCGAGAACAAATCAAGTTTCTCCAAACTCTTCTTGTAGCTAATGCCCTCCATAGGATCATAGAAACCCTACAGTGCAGAAAGAAGACATTTGGCCCATCAAGTCTGCACTGGCCACAATCCCACCCAGGCCCTAGCCCCATATCCCTGCATATTTACCTGCTAATCCCTCAAACCTACGCATATATCAGAACTCTAAGGGGCAATTTTTTAGCATGGCCAATCAACTTAACCCGCACATCTTTGGATTGTGGTAGGAAACTGGTGCACTCGGGGGAAAACCACACAGGAGCAAGGAGAATGTGCAAACTCCACACAATAGTGACCCAAGCCGGGAATCGAACCTAGGTCCCTGGAGCTGTGAAGCAGCAGTGCTAACCACTGTGCTACCATGCCACACCATACCAGACAACATGCTGGTAAATCTTTTCTGTACCCTCTCCAAAGCCTCTACATCCTTCTGGTAGGATGGCGACGAGAATTGAACACTATATTCCATGTGCAGCCTAACTAAGGTTCTATAAAACTACAACATGATTTGCCAATTTTTAAACTCAATGCCCTGGCTGATGAAGGCAGGCATGCCATATACCTTCTTGACTACCTTCTCCACCTGCATTGCCCACTTTCAGTGACCTGTGTACCTGTACACCCAGATCTCTTTGCCTATCAATACTCTGAAGTGTTCTGTCATTTACTGTATATTTCCTATCTTTATTAGACCTTCCAAAATGCATTACCTCACATTTGTCCGGATTAAACTCCATCTGCCATCTTTCCGCCCAAATCTCCAACTGGTCTATATCCTACTTTATCCTCTGATGGTCCTCATCGTTATCCGCAAAAAAGTATTTGTGTTGTCTGCAAACTTATTAATAAACCAGTTACATTTTCCTCCAAATCATTTATATATATTACAAACAGCAAAGGTCCCATCTCTGATCCCTGAGGAATGTCACAACATTCCATTCAGAAACATACCCTTCCACAGCTACCCTCTATCTTCTTTGACAGAGCCAATTTTGTATCCTGCTCACCTCTGATCCCATACAACTTCAATTTCTGCACCAAACTGCCATGAGGGAACTTGTCAAAGGCCTTACTGAAGTCCATATATGCAACATTCACTGCCCTACCCTCATCAATCATCTTCATCACTTCCTCCAAACTTCAATCTAGTTCATGAGGTAAGTCTTCCCCCTTCACAAAACCATTTTGCCTCTCAATAATGCATCCACATATTTCCAAGTGGGAATAAATCCTGTCTCAAAGAATCCTCTCCAGCAATTTCCCTATTACTGACATAAGCCTCACTGGCCTGTAATTACCTGGATTTTTCTTGCTACCCTTTGCAAACAAAGGAACAACATTGACTATTCTCCAATCCTCTGGGACCTCCCCTGTAGCCAGTGAGGATACAAAGATTTCTCTCAAGGCCCCAGCAATTTCCTCCCTTCCCTCTCTCAGTATTCTGGGATATATCCCATCAGACCTTGGGGACTTGTCGACCTTAATGTTTCTCAAGAACCCCAATACCTCCTCCTTTTTGACCTCAGCATGACTCAAATTATCGACACATTCTTTCCCAGACTCTTCATCCACCAAGTCCTTCTCTTTGGTGAATACTGACATGTAATAAGAGCGAACCTAAAGAGCAGTATGGTGGCACAGTGGTTGGCACTGCTGCCCCACAGCACCAGGGACCCAGGTTTGATTCCTACCTTGGGTCACTGTCTGTGTGAAATCTGAACATTCTCTTCATGTCTGTATGGGTTTCCTTCAGGTGCTCTACTTTCCTCCCACTATCCAGAAGACGTGCTGGTTAGGTGCATTGGTCATGCTAAATTCTCCCTCAATATACCTGAACAGCAACTTGGAGATTGTCACAGTAACTTCATTGCAATGTTAATGCAAGCTGGCTTGTGACAAATAAAAATATATTTTAAAAATGTGAAAACTTTCTTCAACTCAAAATCTCAGCTTTGCTTCTGAAGGTTATTATCTTTTGTTTCTCAACATTTTTTAACATTTGACTATATCAGCCACTTCAGGTCCACTCCGTGTCTGCCCCTTAGCATCTGGGAACATCTCAACATCTCAAATGAGTCTATACGTCCAAGAACAGGGTGCGTATTTCAATCTGTAGACTTGAATTGAAACAGGATACTCACAGGTGTTGGGCCTCAGGAAGTTGTTGTCATAATTCATCCCATTCTCATCACCAAATATAATGATGCATGCTCGCAAACTTCATCAGGGACACAAAGGGTGTTAATAAAGACTAACTGTACAGACGCGGACAGCTCCCTGGCTGCCCTAGAGAACCCAACTGGCTGACCCAGTCCCTTCATGCTGTCTACATGTCTTCTTGATATCTTCTGCCTAAGAGAGAGGGGCGGCCCCTGTGGTGGTTACCCACTCTCACTCCCATTTGGTCTCCAAGCCAGGTGGCCATCTCCTGCTGTCATCTTTATAGGGACAGTCACCACAATCACTACAAGGAGATTTCCAAGGACGCCAGTAAATCTAATGGAAGCAGGGATGTCACAGTGGCATAGTGGTTAGCACTGCTGCCTCACAGCGCCAGGGACCCAGGTTCGATTCTGACCTTGGGTCATTATCGGTGAGAAGTTTGTACATTCTCCCAGTATCTGCATAGGTTTTCTTCAGGTGCTTCAATTTCCTCCCACAGTCCAAAGATGTGCAGGATAAGTTGATTGGCCATGCTAAATTGACCCTAGTTTCAGGAGGATTAGCACGGTGAATATGAAGGTTTATAGGAATAGGGCCTGGGTGGGATTGTGCTCAGTGCAGACTCAATAGGCCAAAATGGCCTCCTTCTGTACTTTAGAGATTCTTTGAAGAAGCTGTTCTTGAGTCGGTTGGTACGTGTCCTCAGACTTCCGTATCTTTTTCCCGACAGAAGAAGGTGGAAGAGAGAATGTCCAGGGTGCGTGGGGTCCTTGATTATGCTGGCTGCTTTTCCAAGGCTGCAGGAAATGTAGACAGAGTCAGTGGATGGGAGGTTGGTTTGCATGATGGACTAGGCTTCATTCATGACTTTTTGTAGTTTATTGCGGTCTTGGGCATAGCAGGAGCCATGTCAAGTTGTGACACATCCAGAAAGGATGTTTTCTATGTTGCATCTGTAAAGGTTGGTGAGAGTTGTAGTGGACATGCCAAATTTCCTAAGCCTCTTGAGGAAGTAGAGGCATTGGAAGACTTTCTTAACTATAGCATCAATGTTGAGGGACCAGGACAGGTTGCTGGTAATGTGGAAACTTAGAAACTTGGAACTCTTGATTATTCCCACTTCACCACGATTAATAGATTGGGGTATGTCCTCCAATGTGCTTCCTGTCTTCAATGACTATTTCCTTCATTTTACTGACATTGAGGGAGAGATTATTGTCATCGCATCAGTTCATTGGATTCTCTATCTCATTCCCATACTCATGTCTCATCAGCATACATTCAAATATTCAATGGCATGAAGAACCCAACAGTTCCCACCTGCGCTGCATAATATGTTCATCAACTATTTACATTTTGGTTGCCATGTTTTCTTTTGGTATGGAAGAGGTATGTGGGATATGGGGAAATGGGGTGTTAGGGGCTTGGGGGTTCATGAGGGCTAAAGGTTAGTGGTGTATGTGGCATTAGTAGTTGGTGAGGGTTAGGTTGCCAGACATTCATTTAGAGAACTATTCTTATGGCCCAGTGAATGAAAGCAGGCCTTTTAACCTGCCCCCGCAACCACCTACCTCCGTACCCACCTCCAGGGGAGACAGTGGCATAATGGTATTGTCACTGGACTACTAATCCACAGACCCTGGGTAATACTCTGAGGACCTGGTTTCAAATCTAACCATGGCACATGGTGAAATTTGATTTCAATAAAAATTTGCAATTAAAAGTCTAATAATGACCATGATTGTCAATTTTCGGAAAAACCCATCTGGTTCATTAATTTTTAGGGAAGGAAATCTGCCATCCTTACCTGGTCTGGCCTACATGTGACTCCAAATCCACAGCAATAGAGTTGATTCTTAAATGTCTTCAAGGTTGGGCATTAAATTCTGGTCCAGCCAGTGACGTCTCGAGAACAACAAGAAATAAAGTCCAGAGTCAGAAGGCAGCAGACTCAATTCCAGCCCATTCCTGCCTCCCCACCATGAGATGAGCATGGACTGACACTGTTGCGGAGGTGGGATGGCAATGTTGCCAAATCCCACCCCAACATGCGATTCCTGCCTCAATTCCAATTATTTCCTGGGCTCTCTTCCTGGCCCCAATCTGCTTCATATTACACAAATATACTCCACACCATTAACTTTTCTCTTAAACCTTATAAATTTGTGCTTATCTGGACCCACCCTATCCCATAATCAGTTTGAAGCCCTATCAATCATAGAAGGACCTCATCTTGACACTGAATGAGGCTGGGAGAGGCCAGAACATGACAAACTACTAGATGAGGGAAGAGAAAGGCTTTTATCTGGAGAGTGTATCTGCAGAGGCTCTACGCCACCAACACCTCTACTTTTTCAAAAGGCTAAGGAAATTTGGCATGTCAGCTACAACTATCACCAACGTTTACAGATGCATTTTAGAAACCATTCTTTCTGGTTGTATCACAGCCTGGTATGGCTCCTGCTCTACCAAGCAAGAAACTACAAAAGATCGTGAATGTAGCCCAATCCATCATGCAAACCAGCCTCCTATCCATTGATTCTGTCTACACTTAACATAAGAACATAAGAAATAGGAGCAGGAGTAGGCCATCTAGCCCCTCCAGCCTGCCCCACCATTCAATAAGATCATGGCTGATCTGAAGTGGCTCAGTTCCACTTTCCCACCTTCTCCCCATAACCCTTAATCCCCTTGCCTACCAAAAACCTATCGACCCATATTTAGCGAGGTAGCCTCCACCACTTCAACAGGCAGAGAATTCCAGAGATTCATCACCCTTTGAGTGAAGAAGTTCCTCCTCAAATCCGTTCTAAACTGCCCCCCGCTTATCTTGAGGCTGTGCCCTCCAGTCCTGCTGTCCTTTCTGAGCGGGAAGAACCTCTCAACCTCTACCCTATCCATCCCCTTCATCATCTTATACGTACTTCCCACTGCTTCATCAAAGCAGCCAGCATAATTAAGGACCCCGCCACCCCGGACATTCTGTCTTCCGTCTTCTTCCTTCAGGAAAAAGATACACAAGTCTGAGGTCATGTACCGACCGACACAAGAGCAGCTTCTTCCCTGCTGCTGTCAGACTTTTGAATGGACTTACCTTGCATTAGGTTGATCTTTCTCTACATCCTAGCTATGACTGTAACTCTACACTCTGCACTCTCTCATTTCCCTCTCTATGAACACTACACTTTCTCTGTATAGCCCGTAAGAAACAATACTTTTCACCGTTTGCTAATACATGTGACAATAATAAATCAAATCAAATCGAAATCTTCTCCTGCGAGAGAGAGTGAAGTGTGTCAGTGAGTGTTGTGCATTATGTTATGATTTTTTAAGTTTATTTATCACTCACAAGTAAGGCTTACATTAACATTGCAAAGAAGTTACTGTGAAAATCTCCTAGTCCCCACATTCCAGCAGCTGTTCAGGTCAATGCGTCTAACCAGCACGTCTTTCAGACTGTGGGAGGAAACCAAAGCACCCGGAGTAAAACCACACAGATACGGGGAAACATGCAAACTCCATACAGACAGTGACCCAAGCCGAGAATTGAACTGGCTATGAGGTAGCAGTGCTAACCACTGTACCACCGTGCCATCCCTTTGGCTGCCACTATTGAATAGCTGCCAGTATGTACCATCTGTGAGATGTGGGTGTTATGCTTACTAAGTGTGAGAGGGTAAGTGTCAGCGTATGAATGTTAGGTATGAGTCATGATTAATAAAGATTGATGGGAGGTGAATGGTGGGGGTTTGGATGAATTGAGCAGTGGCTGAGGCTATTGATGCAGTTGGGAGGATTGACATTTGGAACCATATTCACTAACCACTCATGTAAAATCATTGAAACTCTTTTGACACAATTTCCATGCTCGCCAACATTTGTTCCTGCCACTCACCTGCTCTGCTATTTCTTCACACTGCCTTCTAAGCATACCTTTATTTTTAATCCAATCTTTCACAGGAGTTATTGTCAAGCCTTAATTGCTCTTGAGAAGGTGGTGGTGAGCTGCTTTCTTGAATTGCTGCAGTCCATGTGGTGTAGGTACACCCACAGTGCTGTTAGGGAGGAAACTCCAGAAATCTGACCCTTAATCAGTGAAGGAATGCCAATGTAGTTCCAAGTCAGGGTGCTGTGTGTAATAGAGGGGAACTTGCAAGTGGTGATGTTCCCATGTCCCTTTGTCTTTTTAGGGGAAGAAGTGGGTTTACAAGGTACTGTCAAAGGAGCCTTGGTGAGTGTCTGCAGTAGATCCTGCAAATGGGACATAAGAACATAAGAACTAGGAGCAGGAGTAGGCCATCTGGCCCCTCGAGCCTGCTCCGCCATTCAATAAGATCATGGCTGATCTTTTTGTGGACTCAGCTCCGCTTACCCACCCACTCACATAACCCTAAATTCCTTTACTGTTCAAAAATGTATTTATCCTTGCCTTGAAAATATTCAATGAGGTAGCCTCAACTGCTTCATTGGGCAGGGAATTCCACAGATTCACAATCCTTTGTGTGAAAAGGTTCCTCCTCAACTCAATCCTAAATCTTCTCCCCCTTATTTTGAGGCTATGCCCCCTAGTTCTAGTTTCACTTGCCAGTGGAAACAGCTTCCCTGCTTCTATCTTGTCTATTCACTTCATAATCTTGTATGTTTCTGTAATATCTCCCTTCATTCTTCTCGATTCAGTGAGTATAGACCCAGCTTATTCAGTCTCTCCTCATAAGCCAACCCTCTCAAATCTAGAATCAACCTCTCCTCTGCACCCCCCCAGTACACTGTAAGGAGACCAAAACTGTACACAGTACTCCAGGTGTGGCCTCACCAGCACCTTATACAGCTGTAATATAACCTCGCTGGTTTTAAACTCCATCCCTCTCGCAATGAAGAACAAAATTCCATTTGCCTTCTTAATTACTTATTGCACCAAAAACCAACCGAGATTCCTGCACAAGGACACGCAGGTCCCTCTGCACAGCAGCATGCTGCAAATTTTTACCATTTAAACAGTATTCCATTTTGCTGTTATTCCTACCAAAATGGATGACCTCACATTTACCAACATTGTACTCCATCTGCCAGACCCTCGCCCACTCACTTAGACAATCTATATCCCTTTGCAGACTTTCAGCATCATCTGCACACTTTTCTCTTCCACCCATGCTAGTGTCATCTGTGAATTTTGACACACTACACTGGGTCCCCAATTCCAAATCATCTATGTAAATCATAAACAATTGCAGTTCCAATTCTGATGCCTGAGGCACACCACTAGTCACTGATCGCCAACCAGAAAATCACCCATTTACCCCTACTCTTAGCTTTCTGTTAGTTAACCAATCCTCTATGCATGCCAATCCGTACCCTTCATGTGCTTATCCAGTTTCCCCTAAAATGTGCCCATGCGCGGCACACTGGCATAGTGATTAGCACTACTGCCTCATAGCATCAGGGACCCAGGTTCGATTCCTGGTTTGGGTCACTGTCTATGTGGGGTTTGCACATTCTTCTCATGTTTACGTGGGATTCCTCTGGATGCTCCGGTTTCCTCCCATGGTCTTTTAGACCGTGGGAGGGAACCACAGGTTAGGTGCATTGGCCATACTAAATTCTCCCTCAGTGTACCCGAACAGGTACCGGAGGGTGGCGACTAGGGGATTTTCACAGTAACTTCACTGCAGTGTTAACGTAAGTCTACTTGTGACGAATAAATAAATGTTATTCACTCCAGCCACTGGCCCACCACCCAGAGAAAAGGGAGCATTTATCCACATGCTAATCGATTGCATTTTAAGCCGCATTTTGGTTTACTGCTTTGCAATAAAGTTGGCAATCTAAGATCAAAGTGATTCAGGCCGAAACGTAAGCACACATTGTGAATTTTCCATTATCCTCCACTGAAACAGACAGCCATTAAGAAACTGGGAGTTCTGTCAATTTGACTTCCAGCAACAAAACAAGAGACAGAAGAAAACCAACTTAATGAGGATGCTTGAAGATTATATAACGTAAACACTACTGATGAGAAAGCTTTCTGTAAATGGGGCACTTTGTCTTGCATGTCGCTGCAGCTGCTCCGTGGCAGCTGATGAACTATAAGTTCATAATGTTCAAATGGAATGGTAATAAAATGAAACAAACCTAACACCAGGGCCACTGGATCTACAAGACAGCCCTGTATCATCTAATGTGCTTTGACTTGACAATTTGTACTCACTAACGGCAAGCGGGGTTAGGACTAACTCCAGTGTCACACGGTTTAGACACAGCCTTCACCAGCGGAGATTCAAATCTTGCTGCTCTGATTTTCCACAATGTTATTCAGCAGTTTTCAGCTCGGCGCCAAGATGGGAAATTACTTCAATGTGTATTTATTCATGCCACAAGCTTACTTTAACACTGCAATGATGTTACTGTGAAAATCAACAAGTTGCCACACTCCGGCGCCTGTTCGGGTAGATTGAGGGAGAATTTAGCATGGTCAATGCACCTAACCAGCACGTCTTTTGGAATGTGGGAGGAAACCGGAGCACCCGGAGGAAACCCACGCAGACACAGGGAGAACGTGCAGACTCCCCACAGACAGTGACCCAAAGCTGGGAATCGAACCCGGGTCTCTGGCAGTGTGAGGCAGCAGTGCTAACCACTGTGCTGCCCTCAACTCATAGATTAGTGAAACTTATTTATGCTGCATCATAATTTTCATTCTTATTACCACTGGCAATGCTGTTGAAATCCTTGAGATGTAATTGGCATTCCCCCCAGCTTTACATTTTTTGCTTTCTGTTCCTGGGGGTGGTTAGGGGAAGGGAGCTCTTGGGGGTGGCGGGGACTTGCCTCCATAGATTACAGCTTGTGTTCCGCTTCGATATAATTACTGGAATTCTTAAATATTGCAGCACGTCTCTGATCAGAAAAGGATTGATATCAGAGTCAGCAAGCATAAACCAGCAACTGCCCCCCATCTCCCACCACCAGCTCACCCCACAGTGAACCTTACTTATCAGACCCCTGGCATGCTGAATCCTTGTCTTCCACTCAAGAGCGTCAATTGGCAGCATGGCAGAAAGGCCGTCTCCAAGCCTTCCACCCCTGATTTAATCTGGACCGAAATAGAAAGGTGGCAGGGTCTCTACCTTGCATCCGCCCACCCAATTAAATGCCCAGCTCCCCTCAAACACAACTCGGGGTGGGGGGTGGTGGAGGGGAGCGGTGGTGGTATTCAATTCTACCCGTAGAGTTAAAAGCTTCAATATTCAAGAGTCCTGGAAACTCTGAAGACCTTCCAAAATGTCCAGATGTCCCACCCTCACTTCAGTGATGAGTGGGGAGGAATGGGGATGGGGCGCGACTCCCATGCGTGGGAATCCCAAACTCAGCAGCACATTTGAACTCAGCGCTGAATTCAGTCAGATCCTATTTTCATTGGAGCAAAAGTCTTAATCTACAGTGTGAGAGTTATACATCTTTAGAGAAATTGTTAATGCTCGTGTAGGACAAATGAGGTGCAGAAAACTGTCAAGCTATAACTTATTTAATTGGACAGCCCTTTCAAAAAAAAAGAAATAACTTCCTATGCATGTTCAATGGAGTGAAATGTATTTTCTTGCACTTTAATTAGTTGTTTGTTGACATAACTCAATGCGCTATCAAAAATGGCATTTGCAATGTTTTGTACAATATATCATTGTTACAATGGGTGATTTTAAATTCACATTTGATCGACAGCTCAGAGATTATTAAAGGATTAACTGTCTTTGTTGTATTACTATGAATACAAATGTATGCTTTCATAAGGGATTATCTACTTAAGGGGATTTAAATGTATTGAATGCGCTTTCATGATTGGCAGTGTTTTTTACATAGTGAAGTAATAGGTGCTTCAAGATTTAATTTGTTTAATCTCAGTGTGATACCTGAAGCCTGCCTACGGTGGGTGTTAGGTGAGTTGGCATGGATGATACGAGGGCAAAGGGTAGTGGGCGAGGAGTTGTGAATTGGCATGAGTGGCCAATATGGGTGGGTGGAGCATGTGTTGACAGGTTTGGGCATAGGTGGGAAAGGTGCAAGGGGTGTAAGCTAAAAAAAAACAACTGAAATCCCAGAGAACTAAAATGAGCCTTCCAAGCAGCCATTTTAAACCATCTGATGCTGAAGGTGATAGATTTGGAACACCCCATTCCCTCCCACCCCCTCACCCCACCCCCTTTAGATAAAAGGAAAATCCGATATCCATAACTGTTCCGGCCTACATTTGACTCCAGACCCCAGTAATGTGGTTAACTCTTAACTACCCTCTGAAATGATCTAGTAGCCAATTTAGTTGTATAAAATAAGGCGGCTCACCATCACTTCCACGAAGACAGTGAGGGATGTGTGATAAATGCTGACCTTGCTAATGGAATCCACATCTTGTGCATGAATAAAAACATTGGCAATTTCTAGGATTGATGTGATAGCCTGATAATGAATGCATCTCCACACTACAGCATTTCAGATAAGACAGAGGGCTGAATTAGTGCCCTTCCATGAAGCAGTTCTCCTTAGAACTCATTAAAATGATCCGAATGACTCACACTCTCTCTCTCTTGTCACAGTCTTTGGGTGTAGTCACTGTCTTGCAAGGCTGGTGCTTGTATCTTATGCTTCAGGTTTCATAATTGCCCGTTAATCTCACATTGTTGCTTAGGACTGAGTCAAACTCTTCCATGCCTTTTTGGTGTGATTTCTCATCAAAGGAAACTCCTATGATAAAGAACAAAAAACGGCACATGAACAGGCCCTTCGGCCCACCAAGCCTGTGTTGATCACATTGTCCTACCTGGGCCAACCGCCTGTATCCCTCTATGTCACGCCTGTCCATATGCCTGTCCAGGTAAGTGTTAAATGTCACTAATGTATCTGCCTCAACCACTGCACTTGGCAGTGCATTCCAGGCCCCCACCGCTTCCTGTATAAAATACTCTATGATCCTTTCTGTTCTGCTCTCTCTTGCATTCTGATTCTGGACTAGACTCTTGGTAACATCTAGTTAGGGATGTAAAGTGGAATAAGTTTGAGATTTAAGACACTTGCTCAATGAAGGAAGTCACAATAATCCAGGAGGTCTGAACAAGCAAAAATAAACTTTACTATGCAAAGCCAAAAAGGAAAAACAGTTCACCATAAGTAATTAATGCTCGAGCATGCAGGGTTAATGTGAGGAACACATGAATTCACAAGTGAATTGTGCTTGAATACACCATACCACCCTGTACAATAACTGTTTTACAAAGAACAAAAGAACAAAAACAGCCCGGGAAATAGGCCCTTCGGCCCAACGAGCCCACGCCGCCATTTTAACATTACCAGCACCCTCTCCACCCACGACCCTTATCTATGCTTATGGCATTCCACATTGAGGGAAAACTAATTTAGGGACAATTTATTACCTACAATCAGCCTAACAGCACATCTTTGGGGTGTGGGAGGAAACCGGAGCACCCGGAGAAAACCCACGCGAGCACGGGGAGAATGCGTAAACTCCCACAGACACCGGCCCAAATCCATGTGTCTACACAGCAAACAGTGATAGTCACTGAGCTGTCGTGTTGCCCAGTATCTGGTCCAGTTTAAGCACACACTAACGACATGAAGCACTTGGCTATTCTCGAACATCCAAGAGCAGCCCTTGTACGACCCATCGTGTGTATGCCCCTCGTTGGACAACAAGGCTGACTGACTTAAAACCTGTGAATTAAAAGAGAAAAACATTAGTATCATTCCACATCCTTATACATTACCAGGGACGTCCCAAGGCTACTGAACCTCATTTAAAACAATCTCCTATATCCTTCCATCTCCAACCCACTCATGTGCCTGTCTAAGGAGCTCTTAAACAACTCCAGCGTGCCTGCCTCCACCGCCTTACTTGGCAGAGCATTCCATACCCCCACTACCCTCTGTGTGAAAAACCTCCTTCTAACATCCGTGTTATATCTCTCCCCCCTCACCCTAAGCCCGTGGCCCCTCGTACTGTGCGTTTCTAACATTGGAAATAGCTTACTTCTGTTTACTCTATCTATACCCTTCATAACCTTATATACCACTATTAGATCCCCCCTCAGTCACCATCTTTCAAGGGAGAACAGCCCCAATTTGCTCAATCTTTCCTCATACCCCAGTCCTTCCATACTAGGCAGCATCCTGGTAAACCTCCTCTGTACTCTCTCCAGAGTCTCCACGTCCTTCCGGTAGTAAGGTGACCAGAACTGTACGCAGTACTCCAAATGCGGCCTAACCAACGTTCTGTACAACTGCAACATTAGACGCCAGCTCTTATACTCTATACCCCTTCCTATAAAGGCTAACATACCATAAGCTTTCTTCACAGCCTTCTCCACTTGTACTGCCACCTTCAAAGTCTTGTGCACTTGCACCCCCAGGCCCCTCTGCATTTCTATACTCCTTATAGGCTTACCCTTTATCATATAACTCCCTCCTACATTATTTCAGCCAAAATGCATCACCTCACATTTATTAGGATTAAATTCCATTTGCCGTATATCTGCCCAATATACCAGCCTATCTATATCCCGTTGTATTGCCAGACACTGCTCCTCACTGCCAGCCAATCCAGCTATCTTAGTGTCATCTGCAAATTTGCTGATCACACCACTTACTCCCTCTTCCAAGTCATTTATATACACTACAAATTGAAGAGGTCCCAGTACTGAGCCCTGTGGCACACCACTAGTGACGGACCTCCAGCTAGAAAAGGACCCTTCCACTACTACTCTCTGTCTCCTCTTACCAAGCCAGTTCTGAACCTATCTAGATACCTGGCCTTGTATTCCATGAGCCTTAATCTTTTCAACCAACCTACCATGAGGGACTGTGTCAAACGCCTTACTGAAAGCCATATAGACGACATCAACGGCTCGTCCTTTGTCGACCGTTTTGAGTGACTGTAATTGAGTTTGTCTATGCCCTGTTTGAGAGAGAAATCCTGCACTCACCTGATGAAGGAGCAGTGCTCCGAAAGCACGTCCTACTGTTGGACTTTAGCCCTGGTGTTGTGAGACTACTCACTTTAAGGCTTGGGAATACTTAGCTTCAGTCATATAAATGTAATTTATGATCTTTGCTTGCCAAACTCAAGATTTTTGGGTGAACGCTAACCAAAATAACTCACAGCTGACATTAGCCAAGATTTTTCTGGCCTGCGGTGCTGCTTGAGCAGTACGGTGGTTCGGGAGAGATCAGCCTGTAGTGAGGTTCATAAGCCTCCCTAGTGCTTTATTTTAGCGTAACCAGCTTCACACCGGAAGGCGATGTGGACCTGATTATCACTGAAATGAGAATTTCAATATGATTAGTCGGCCTGCAATGGTATTCTCTGGGCCCACTAGCATTGAGTGGTTGCCTCCAGTGGCATTTATGACTGCTCTCCACTAACGGGGAACAGGCATCCTGACCCCGCTGGAGGGAATAGAAACTATAGAGACCCCCCCCCAGGGAGATTGGAGAGGTAAGGGGTTGTTCCTTGGGCATTCCCAGCCTGGCAGTGCCCTACTGGCACTGCCCACCAGGCATCTTGGCACTGCTCACCAGGCATCGGACAAGTGGGGGAGACCCGCTGCCACTCTGCAATTGGGATTGGTGGGAGAAGGAGGGAGGATGTGATCGGTGCTGACCATCGGAGTGGGGTGGTTCGGGTCTGTCTGGTGGGAGATGGGCGGTGGGGCTGGCCATGGTGTGAGGGTGAGATCAGGGCTGCTGGGGGAAATGTCGGGTCCAAGAGGCTAGCGATCTGGGGGGTGAGGCCAGTGATCAGGGTGTTGGGTTGGTAGCCAATGATTAGAAGTCAGCGACCAAGAGGCCAGCATTAGGAGGTTCTGATAGATCCACGCAAGCACAATGGTCCATCAGAGCTATGCTGCCAGTCTCTCGGGCAGGAATAGGGCCCATCCCGTGCTTACCAGAGTGAATCTCGCTGATTAGGCAGCACGGTGGCACAGTGGTTAGCATTGCTGCCTGACAGCGCCAGGGTCACTGTCTCTGTGGAGTTTGTACGTTTGCCCTGTGTCTGCGTGGTTTTCCTCCAGGTGCTCCAGTTTCCTCTCTCAATCCGAAAATCATGCAAGTTAGGTACATTAGCCATAATAAAATTTCCTCTCCTCCTTCCCTACATATGGTATGTTTTGTCTGTTTAGCACACAAGAAACACTATTTTTAATTGGATATGAATATATATGACATTAATAAATCAAATCAAACTGTCAGGGAACCTGAACAAGCATCGGAGCGTGGCGGCTAGGGATTTTCAGAGTAACTTCATTGCAGTAAGCTTACTTTTGACACTAATAAATAAACATAAATTTTAACTTCAAACTTTATCTTCACCAGGGAGGGAAGACAGAGGGCAGAATTCTATGGCCTCAGTCATCCCAAAACCATAAAATCCTTCCCAAGATCAATGGACCTTTCCATTGTCTGGCCCTCACCTGCTCCGATTCCCGGGCGGGCAGTAAAATTCCGGTCAGCCTCCCAGTTTATCATCTTATCAAAATAAATCAGCACATCCAACAAAGCTGAACTGCCACAAAATTGCACTGAAGTGTCGGTCAAAGTGAGACTTCGTGATATTCTGGCCAAAGGTAAGAACTTACTAAGAACTAGGAGCAGGAGTAGGCCATCTGGCCTCTCGAGCCTGCTCCACCATTCAATAAGACCATGGCTGATCTTTTCATGGACTCAGCTCCACTGATCTGTCTGTTCACCATAACCCTTAATTCCTTTACTGTTCAAAAATTTATCTATCCTTGCCTTAAAGTCATTCAATGAGATAGCCTCAACCTGTTCACTGGGCAGGGAATTCTACACATTCACAACTCTTTGTGTGAAGAAGTTCCTCCTGAACTTATTCCTAAATCTGCTCCCCTTTATTTTGAGGCTATACCCACTAGTTCTAGATTTACTAGCTGGTGGAAACAACCTCCCTGCTTCTATCTTATCTATTCCCTTTATATGTTCCTATAAGACCTCCCCTTGTTCTTCTGAATTCTAATGAGTAGTGTCCCAGCCTACTCAGTCTCTCCTCATAAAACCAACCCTCTCAACTCCAGAATCAACCAGGTGAATCTCCTCAGCACCCCCTTCCAGTGCCGGTATATCCTTTCTCAAGTAAGGAGAACGAAACTGCAGGCAGTAAGTGTTTACATTGAACCAAGGCTATCCAGCCAGCAGTTCAATACGTTTGTGGAGAGAAGTGGGGATTGACGGGATGCTGTGTGAAGGCAGCTAACTGGCATTGAGCAGTGAGGAGAGAAGGCAGCAGGGCTCTGCAGGCTTGATGACATCTACTCCTGAGAAAACTTTACAATCCAGTCTGATTGGCAGGATATCAGATTAGCTTCAGCGCCTTTGCACATTTAAAAGGCTTCATTAATCTGTGTAAGTCAGTGAGCTGCATTCCTATTTTGGCATAACGGAGCTGTCCATGTCATTTAACTGCAAGAACGTGAGGAAAAAAAAACACCACTTAAAGACTGCATATCTGAATTAGTTAGATAGTCCAGTGAACCTTGTTCTTCAAGAGGCAAGGTGACTCTTAATGTATACAAAGCCAGTAACACGTTTAATCAGATGAGCTCTTCAACATTTAGCTGTTGTTGGCATGTATGTGAGTACTGTCACTTCTGTTTTATCTAAAATAATTTAATCTTGTAGACTGTCAGGTTAGCACAGCGGATCTTCCTGCAATTCTACGCTCAGACTTAACCTTTTGGAAGGGCCACAGATTCCATTTTTGACAATTTAATGTTTCGGGAAGGGAGAGATTATCCAGTTTCTAGATTTGCGTTGAAATAAATGCTGATTATCTGTACATGATGAGGAATGTATTATACCTCTGCCACTCCTGACTATTATCTAGCACATTGTGTTGTAAATAAATTAGATGGTGAGATATATGCAGGGATTTCCTTGTGTTACCCCTGCTATTGTTGAGCAGGAGGATTGGGCACGGTAGCATTTTGGGATACAATAAAGACATAATTTTGAGATGTATCATGGTGAGTGTTGCACGGTAGGGATTTCGAATTATGTAGAATTGTAATGAGTTTACAACGCAGAAATAAATCATTGTGCAAGTGTTTATAGAACCATAGAATCGCAACATCGCAGAAGGAGGCACTGATTCTCTGAAAGATCATCTTACCCAACTCATCCTGTGGCTTGCAGGAGAGCAAGTGGTGCTGGAGCCCAGACTTGGTTTAAATCAGCGGGTCTCACTGGGGCCAGTCTGGCAGCCAGCTAAGAGGTGTGGGTGAGTGGGAAGGGGCTGGTGGTGGCAGAGTTGTCCTAGGATAGACAGGCTAGGACATGGTGCACAGTTGTCTCATAGTGCCAGGGATCCAGGTCACTATCTGTGCGGAGTCTGCACATTCTCCCCATGTCTGCATGGGTTTCCTCTGGGTGCTCCGGTTTTCTCCCATAGCCTGAAAGACATGCTGGTTAGGTGTATTGGCCATGCAAAATTCTCTCTCAGTGTACCTGAACAGGCACCGGAGTGTGGCAACTGGGGGATTTCCACAGTAGCTTCATTGCAGTGTTAGTGTAAGCCGATGGTGACTCAAGCTGGAATTGAACCCGGGACCCTGGTGCTGTGAGGCAGCAGTGCTAACCACTGTGCCACCTTTCCGCTGAATATAGGCTCAGCATAATTTTGCTGCTTTTCAATATTAATTCACCAGAAATGAATTGTAGTGCTTTGTTAGATGTTTTATGATGTTGTTAATCTGCATCACTGCATTTAATGATTTGTAGATCTGGACCCATCCACATTTTTGCTCCTCTGCACCATTTAGACTCTTATTTTCCAAGGAATATAGACTCCTTTATTTTCCTGCCCAAATACAGCATCTCACACTTTCCTATGTTGAAATGTCTTTGCCAATAACACACCCATTTTGCTAGTTCAGCTATATTTTCTTGTGTTTTTCCACAGACTTCAGGGATAATGTTCTGGTCCCATTAGCCATGGGTGCAAATCCCATTTGGCCATTAAATCAGACCAAAAAAATAGGATTGATGTCGAAGGTAATTAAGATCGTGAACTTCCCAGGCCCTTCCCGCTGGTGTGTTCAGGATCTCACCCAGACCAGGCAAGAACCTGATTTGAATGCACCGTAATGTCATTAGTGAGATTGAAGTCAGAACGTTCCAGCCTCATGGAATCCTCCCACCCACCATTGGTATGTCAAGCGTCCACCAATCACTACTGCTTCTTAAAAATAGTTATTATGGACTCCAAGGAGGAGAAAGGAAGTGAGTGTCCCATCCATTTACTTCCAGGGTGCACGTGGACAAAGCAGCTGCTGGCCAAATGGCTAGGATTGGGGGGATGAGGGACCTGAGGATTGGGGGCGGTTGGGTTTGCATTGCCTGGGAGTGTGGTAGAAACGGGATGTCTCACATCCTTTAAAACATACCTGGACGAGTATCTGGCACACTCTAACATTCAAAGCTACGGGCCAAGTGCTGGCAAGTGGGATTAGGTGGGCAGGTCAGGGCCTTGCATGCATCGGTGTTGACTCGGTGGGCCGAAGGGCCTCTTCTGCACTGTAGTATTCTGTGATTCTGATCTGGGGGCCCAGTCAGGGGTCTCCCCAGGGATGGTATTCACGGTGTGTCTGTGCAACCTTGAAACCTGCTTTTCTTTGAGGTATAACATCCCGCAATGGCACTCAGCACAGCTTGTCTGTTGTAAAATCCTCTCACAAGACAGAGTCATTCCACAGCTTGTCTCTTGGAGAAGAATTTCACACTCTTTGAAGTTCCAATAGATTGTGTAGCTTCATTGATCCCATTGAAGTCAGTTTCTTTTCACTAGATTTTTTTCAATCTCGATTATGACAGAAATCTGCGGCTTGCTTGATAGTTTTGTTTTCATCCAAGTAGCTGGCTGAAGACAGTCATTACAGTGCAAGTTTGTCAATAGTAACCTTCTCACAGCCACTGTTTAATTTTCAGGCTGAGTGCAAGATAAATGGCTTCGGGGATCAGGGCTCCTGTTTTGGACGGAAGGGGGTAATATGATTGCATGTTGCCATCCCAAGGGGCTGGCTGTGCATCACCCAGAGAGGGAAGGTGGGACAGTAACGTTCAGGGTGGGGAAGGGGTGGCATGGTGGCACAGTGGTTAGCACTGCTGATTCACAGCTCCAGGGTGCTGGGCTCAATTCCCGACTCGTCTCACTGTCTGTGTGGAGTTTGCACGTTCTCCTTGTGTCTGTGTGGGTTTCCTCCGGGTACTCCGGTTTCCTCCCACAGTCCAAAGATGTGCGGGTTAGGTTGATTGGCCATGCTAAAATTGCCCCTTCGTGTCCAGGGATGTGTAGGTTAGAGGGATTACTGGATATACCATGTAGGGACATGGGACGTAGGGCCTGGGTGGGATTGTGTTCGGTGCAGTCTCGATGGGCCGAAGGGCCTCTTTCTGCACTGTAGGGTTCTATGATGTCTGTGTGGGTTTTCTCCGGGTGCTCTGGTTTCTTCCCACAGACCAAAGATGTGAAGGTTAGGTTGATTGGCCATGCTAAATTGACCCTAGTATTAGGGGGATTAGCAGGGTGAAATATGTGGGGTTACGGGAATAGGGCCTGGGTGGGATTGTGGTTGGTGCAGACTCGATGGGCCGAATGGCCTCCTACTGCACTGTGGGGATTATATGATGCCATGATTCTGTGATATTTGGACAGAAGATCAAGTGCTGGGTGAAGGAGGCGCATTTTCAGGAGAATTTTAAAGGAGGGAAGGGAAGTAGAGAGGCCGAGAGGTTCAGGGAGGGAATTGTGGAATTAATGCCAAGGCACAGCCACTAAAGAAGAGGATTGCAGATACTTCAGGGGGCTGTAGTGTTGGGAAGGGGAATTAGCATGAGTAAATATGTAGGATTACAGCAATGGGTTCCGGGTGGGATTGTGGTCGGTGCAGACATGATGGGCTGAATGGCCTCCGTATGCACTGTAGGGATTCTATGATTCGAAGCTATAAGACAGTTGGCAGTTATAATGCAGCTGACGCAGCTAACAACTGTGCCATCGTGCCACCGCATTTAAAGTTTTAAGTACAACCCAGCATTCTCAACTACTTCCTGGGACTTTGGAGACCACCAGTCTATCCACTGTAAACAGAGATGCTTCTGCTATTATCTCTAAATGTGGTGACATTAGATCTTTTTTTTCACCCCCAGAAAACAACTGGGGCCTCTTTTTCAATCTCTAACAGCCGCATCATCCAGGCTGGTTGTCAGGCAGATTTCAGCACAGGTCACGCGACCTCCCTCATTTTATCCTAAATTGAAGACATGTGGCATAAGCTGTACCCCAAGGCAGGTAGCGGAGTGGGAAAACCTCCCAGCTTTGCCTTGGGAGAAGGTAACCACAAGGATTGCCAGGGAGAAATTTTTTGTCTGGAGTTGGGCCACCCGATAGGGGCTGCAGTGGTTGAGTTGGGGGGGGGGGGTGTGGGGATGCTGTTCTAAAGACCCACCTCAGTATCTTAGTCCCAGTTAAAAAAAAACTCAGGACCTCCAGCCCTCACCTCTCATGCCCCCTTCATCTGCCACACATATCCCATGCCACATTCCTGTCCTTTGGCTCCTCATAGCCCCTATGCCAGACTATGGCTCTTCCATGTCCTTTGACGCACTAAACACAGTATAGAAATGATGAGTTACATTCGGGGATATGGGGATAGGACAGAAATCAGGGAGCTTGATCTGTCAATCAAGTAAAGAAGAAGAACAAAGAACAAACAAAGAACAGTACAGCACAGGAAACAGGCCCTTCGGCCCTCCAAGCCTGTGCCGCTCATTGGTCCAACTAGACCATTTGTTTGTATCCCTCCATTCCCAGTTTGCTCATGTGACTATCCAGGTAAGTCTTAAACGATGCCAGCGTGTCCGCCTCTACCACGTTACTTGGCAGTGCATTCCAGGCTCCCATGACCCTCTGTGTAAGAAACATCCCTCTGATATCCGAGTTATACCTCGCCCCTCTCACCTTGAGCCTGTGACCCCTTGTGATCGTCACCTCCGACCTGGGAAAAAACTTTCCACTATTCATCCTATCCATACCCCTCATAATTTTGTACACCTCTATTAGGTCTCCTCTCATTCTCCGTCTTTCCAGGGAGAACAACCCCAGTCTACCCAATCTCTCCTCATAGCTAAGACCCTCCATACCAGGCAACATCCTGGTAAACCTTCTCTACACTCCTTCTAAAGCCTCCACGTCCTTCACATCAAGAAATGTTTTGTCTGGTACTCAGGTGTTTCAAGAGTTGATGGTTGTCTGGGCTCTCAGTAAAGCTTCATTATGTATGAGTGGCTGAATACCCAGGCAAATCTCACTCTTATTGAACCCCAGAGAAGAGACTGATTGATTGACAGCTCTGCTCCTCTAAACCCTACATCAATTTCACAATGTTTATTTACACAGGTTAAGTGGTTTCAAGGGCTTGCAAGTTCTGCTACTGACACGTCAAAGGATCTGGATGATTGGCACCTTTATTTCTTTGCAGTGGAATGACTTTTAGAACATAGCAGAACATTATGAACAAATTATATTTTAAAGTTTTTTATTTACCGCCGACTGTCACTACAGAATAAATTGGTTCTCTACCCTATATAGTTGGTCCATGGGCATGAGAGTGCCATAGCCAGGCATAGGGACATGCAGTAGCAATGGCATGGGTGGAAGAGCTTAGCTTGTCATAGGGGTAGGAAGGATTGCTAAGGATGGGTAGAAGGCCATAGTTTGGCTTGGAGAGCATGAAGGGGTCATGGGTCTGTGAATGGAAAGGCACAGCTTGGCATAAGTGGCATGAGGGTGTTTACGGGATGGGTGGAAGAGCGTAACTTGGCATGAGGGATTGAAGAGTGCCTCTTGAACTTACCGCTTAAAAGGTCCCCTCAAGCAGACGAGGGTTCATGATCCTGTGGATGAGGCCATGAACCACGGCTCTTTAAAAACCTGGCCCAACTTTTGTGAAGATTGCAAAGACTAGATTAGTGGTTAAAAAAAAAGGACGGAACGGACAAGTTGAACCAAAGGTCCTGTGTCCATGCTGTAAACCTTTCTGACTCTATGCTCTCAGGCGTAGCACATACCCATCTCTGCGATGGAGCTGACCAGGTCAGGAATGCCGGATATGGGCCTTTGAAAGGAATCAACCTGCACACTTTAAAGGAATTCCTAAAAATTATCCAGCTGGGAATGGTGTCAGCAATCCCAGAATTGGGACCCGACCACCATTTTTAAAGAACTCCTGAGTCATTTAAAATCCACTCTACAGCTCCAGAAGCTCACATTTGTAACATTCTCAATCATTGGGGATTTTCCTTGTGTCAGGTTTGGTTTTATTGTCGAGTCATGGAGATTGAGGTAGATAGCTGTGATGAGTTAACAATTCCATTACGCATTGTGTAACTACCAGAATTATACATTCTAAGGAATGTGAATTGGTTTGAATTCTGTATTTTTTTTGTCCAGCAATCCCTATGTTCTAATGTTGCATTTATATAGCAACATTTACAATGCCAAGTTGTCCCAGAGCATTTTGGACAGATGATGGAGTCAGTCAATCTTGCAGTGTAACTTACCCATGCTAGGAACTACATGTGTGCACTCACAGGGCCCTGTCCTCTGCAGACAGAAGGATCACATGCACACGCTGTGCCTTTTTCAACTAAACAAAAATGTGGGGAGGGGCAGCTATTTCCTGTCTCATTCCCAGGTCAATGCCTTAACCAATCAGAGACAACCTGCCTAGTTTGAATGTGACAAAACTGGGCAGTTAACTGTTCCATGCTGCAATCTCCATAGCAACAGCTCCAGTAGTGAAAGCCCACTTCCAACCAACTAGCACTCTCATCTCGAGTAGTATAAATCATTGTTGCTAGGCCACCATTTATTGCCCATCCCTAATTGCCCTTGGGAAGGTGGTGGTGAGCTGCCTTCTTGAACTGCTTTCGTCCCTGAGGTGTACATACACCCACAGTGCTGTTAGGGAGAGAATTCCAGGATTTTGACCCAGCGAAAATGGAAGAACAGAAATGTATTTCCAATACATTTCTGTCCTTTCACTGTAGCTGGGTCAAAACATATTTCCAATATATTTCAGGAAGGTGAGTAACTGGGAGGAGAACTTTCATGTGGTGGTATTCCCAGATATCTGCTGCTCATTTCCTTCTAGTTTTGGAAGGTGCTGCCTAAGGAACCTTAATAACTTCCGACAGTGCATCTTATAGATGATACACATGGTTGCCACTATTCATTGACGGTGGAGGGACTGAATATTTGTACAAGGGTTGGCAATCAAGCAGGCTGTTTTGTCTGGATGGTGTCGAGCTTCTTGAGTGTTGTTGAAGTTACACTCAACCAGATAAGTAGGGAATATTCTATCACATTCCTGATGGCGGATACTTGTAGATGGTGAATACGCTTTGGACAGTCAGGAGGTGAGTTACTCACTACAGGATTCCGAGTCTTTGACCTGCTCTGGCAGCCACATCATTTATATAGCTGGTCCAGTTCAGTTTGTGGTCAATGGTAACCTCCAGGATGTTAATAGTGAAGGATTCAGTGATACTAATGCTATTGAATATCAAGGGAGAATGTGGACCGTCTCTTGTTGGAGATAGTCATTGATATTGTTTGTGTGGCCAAAATGTTACTTTGCACTTGTCAGCCAAGCCTGGATATTG
This sequence comes from Carcharhinus amblyrhynchos, assembly GCF_965287045.1. NCBI lineage: Eukaryota > Metazoa > Chordata > Chondrichthyes > Carcharhiniformes > Carcharhinidae > Carcharhinus > Carcharhinus amblyrhynchos. The sequence goes on from NC_137324.1 coordinate 18,230,397, forward strand.
TCCAGACCTTACTGCATTTGGATATGAACAGCTTCAGTATCCAAGGGATTGAGAAAGATGCTGAACTTCATCTGCGACCGTCCTCACTCCTGAGCTTATGATGGAGGGAAGGTCATTGATGAAACAACTGAAATTGGTTGGGCCTAGGACATTACCCTGAGGAGCTCCTACAGAGATGTCCTGGAGCTGAGATGATTGATCACCAACCACCACAACCATTTTTCCTTTGGGGCCGGTATGACTCCAACCGGTGGGGGATTTCCCCCATCATTTTGCAAAGCACCCTTGATTCCAGGCTTGTTCAAATGCTGCCTTGATGTCAAAGGCTGTCACTCTCACCTCACCTCTGGACTTCATCTCTTTCATCCATGTTTGAACCAAGGCTCTACTGAAGTCAGGAGCTGAATGACTCTAGGGGAGCTCAAACTGGACATCCATGAGCAAGTTATTGCTAGGGTAAGTGTTGCTTCATAACACTGTTGAAACCATCCCATCACTTTACTGATGTTTGAGAGTCGACTCATGGGGCGGTAACTGGTTGGCTTGGATTTGTCCTGTGTCATTTCAGAAGGCATTTAAAAAGCAGAAACATAGAGTCACATGTAAAACAGACCAAATAAAGATGGGAGATTTCCTTCCCTAAAGAAGAACCAGATGGGTTTTTACTACAATCAACAAGGGTTTCATGATTTGTCATTAGACTTTTAGTTGCAGATATTGTTTTGAGTTATCGTAGAATCTTACAGTGCAGAAGGAGGTCATTCAGCCCATTGAATCTGTGCTGACCACAATCCCACCCAATCCCTACCCCTCATAACCCCATGCATTAACCCTAGCTGGTCCCCCTAACACAAAGGGGCAATTTAGTACGGCCAATCCACCTAACCTGTACATCTTTGGAGCGTGGGAGGAAACTGGAGGAAACCCAGGGAGAATGCACATTCTCTGCACAGACAGTGACTCAAACCGGGAATCGAACCCGGGTCCTTGGCGCTGTGAGGCAGCAGTGTTTTCCACTTTGTCACCGTACCACTCATTTAATGTGTGAGTTTAATGTATGAAAAAACACAGCGATCAAATGGTAACGTAACGTGACCAATTGCTCCATTCTTCTGGCGTTGACTGAGTAACCCGCTCGCCCTTCTGCAATATAGTTCCTTTCCCACCTGCCCGTGAGGGCAGATGAGGCCTCGTCTGAAAGTTTAATGATTCATCTGAAAGGTTCCCCGCTTCACTCGTTTGCACTCCAGGCTACGTGAGCGTTGCCAATTAATGTTGAAAACACTCAGCAAGTCAGGCAACATCTGAAACAAATCCAGAAAATATTGAAGACACGCAGCACATTACACAGGTTCTGGGAAGAGAGCAGACAAGTTAATAATTGGGATGTGGAGTTGAAAATGTTAACTTGTTGGTTTTCTCCACAGGTATTGAACAGTTTGCTAAATGTTTCCATCATTTTCCATATTTGTTTCAGATATCTGTGGGGGTTATTTCTTTTGGCGTTTCCTCCAATTTATAAATGTTGATCTAAAACTCTGATGTTTCTTTTCACAGGACTGATAATTTAACGAAATAAATATGGATGCTTTTTACTTCCTGCAGCTTTATACATTGGATTCAGCCAGTGACATAACCAATACTAAAGGCTCTAATGAGAATGAATGCAGTTCAGAAAAGACATGGATACTGCACTGCCTCATTTTTCACATTGCCTATTTCTGAAGAGAGAAATGTAAATGTCAAACTGACCTAATTTGGCAACCGTTCCAGCAGTGCCATCATTCCCAGGGTGCCCACACCGAACGAGGTTCAGCATTCACATCAAAATGTCCACATTTGACAGAGGTTACCTTTCCCTCACACTACACATCACTCCCTCCAACCTCCACACTCTTTCCCTCACTCTCTCCATCCCCTACACTCTCCCTCTTGCTCCTTCCAACCTCCACACTCTCTCCTTCCAGTCTTTTCACTCTCCACTCCCTCCCTCCAACCTCCACACTCTGGCCCTCACTCCTTCTAGCCTTCTCATTCTCTCCTTTAATATCTCCAGCCTCCACACTCTCATAGAATAGATCGTAGAACCCTATAGTGTAGAAAGATGCTCTTCGGCCCATCGAGTCTGCACCGACCACAATCCCACCCAGGCCCTACCCCCCATATCTCTACACATTTACCCGCTAATCCCTCTAACCTACACATCTCAGGACACTAAGGGGCAATTTTAGCATGGCCAATCAACCTAACTCGCACATCTTTGGACTGTGAGAGGAAACCTGAGCACCTGGAGGAGACACACGCAGACATGAGAAGAATGTGCAAACTCCACACAGACAGTGACCCAAGCTGGGAATCAAACCCAGGTCCGTGGAGCTGTGAAGCAGCAGTGCTAACCACTGTGCTACAGTGCCAACCGTCAAAAGACAGTGAGTGGGGATAAAGGGGTCTTTTCCAGGGTGGCACCTGGTGACTAGTGTTGTGCCTCAGGGGTTGGTGCTGGAACCACAACTTTTCACAATATACATTAACGATTTGGAGGAAGGAACTGGAGGCGCTGTTGCTAAGTTTCCAGATGATACAAAGATATGTAGAGGGACAGGTAGTATTGAGGAAGCAGGGGGCTGTAGAAGGACTTGGACAGGTTAGGAGAGTGGACAAAGAAATGGCAGATGGAATACAATGTGGAAAGGTGTGAGGTTATGCATATTGGAAGGAGGAATGGAGGCACAGACTATTTTCTAAATGGGAAAATGCTTAGGAACTCAGAAACACAAAGGGACTTGGAAGCCCTTGTTCAATATTCTCAAGGTTGATGTACAGTTAGGGAAGCAAATGCAATATTAGCATTCATGTCAAGAGGGTAGATAGGGTCTTGATTGATAAGGGGATCAGGGGTTATCGGGAAAAGGCAGGAGAATGGGGATGAGAAAAAAAATCAGCCATAATCAATGGCAGAGCAGATTCAAAGGGCTGAGTGGCCTAATTCTGCTCTGATGTTATGGTCTTATAGTTTCATTCCCTCCAGCCTCCACACTCTCCCCCTCACTCCCTCCAGTCTCCATACTCTCCCTCTCACTCTCTTCAACTTTCAGACACTTCCCCTCACTCTTTCCAGCCCCCACACTCTCCCCCTCACTCTCTCCAGCCTCCACACTCTCCCCTCAAAACCTCCAGCCCCCACACTTTCCCCTCGTTCCCTCCAGCCTCCACACTCTCCCCCACACTCCCTCCAGCCCCTACAATCTCCCCCTCACTCCCTCCAGCAGGGGTGGGGGGGTGGGGGGGGGAGGAGGTTTGCAGGGGTGGTGGTGGGGAGTGAGGGGGGGGGGGGCGGGGAGAAGGGAGGAAGGGAATAAAAAAGTGGGGAAAGGCGGAGGGTAGTGGGGGAGAGAAGACGAGGGGAATAATAGGGATTTGGGAAGGGATGCGGATGGAAGGAAGAGAGAGACAGGTTGGGTGGGATGAGGGAGGAGTGTGAACCTACACACGACATACACAGCCAGCTGAGTCTTGGGGAAATGTTAGCTGTGTGCTTAGTCACAATTTGTTCTGATCAATGCAAGATAGCAATTGATAACTATTGACAACTATCACTTAACGTCGCAAAAAAGACTCTGGGCCTGATTTTACCATTTTCATTCTAAGTGCTGAATCTGGACGTAATGCAGATCCAATTAGAAATCTGCTTCCAGGGGCCCCCATACGCACTCAGCCTGAAAAAAAAATCGCGGGTCCCGTTTGCGCTGTGGGCGAGGCTTAGCGCAGCCAAAACGATGCGCAGTTAGAAAAAATATTGCTCATGTCAGGTCGCTCCCTGGCCACAGAAAGCGGAGGAAGGGGCCCGGGAGTGAAAAGCGGGGGCCATGCCACCCACACACATCAATGTCTCCCTTACCCACCCCCATCCCGCTACCCGTACACATCACTGTCCCCCTTATCCACCCCCCCCACTACCTACGCACTTCACCATCCCCTTATCCTCCCACCCCCACGCCCCCATTACTCATACCGCCCTGTCCTCTCACCTCATCAAACAGAATGAACGGACCCAGCACTATGCAAGTGGATAATTTCACATCTCACCATATTAGAGGGTTGATGCTGCTGTCGTGATAATGTCGCTGGACTAGTAGTCCTGAGGCCTAGGCAAATGATCTTTAGACATGGCTTCAAATCCTACCCTGGCAGCTTGTGGAATTTATATTTTGGTCATAAATCTGCAGTCTAAAGCATGTCTCAGTAACGGTGGCCATGAAACGATCATTGATTGCTGTAGGTACCTAGCTGGGAAGGGGGCGGGGAGTCACGTGATGCAAGTACATGCATGGCTGTGTTTTCATCATCTCTGGTGCTAGTCATCTTTCAACCAATTTTTTAATCCTGATGCACAACCCATAATAATCTCATCCTTACATGTAAGCTCTGTGCTATGATCCTGACTAACTTTTAGCAGTGGGGAGCTGTAATGACTTTGGGCATCTGACTCGAACAGTTTATTACAGAATCAGAAGTAAAACCACTACCGTGGTAGTCGTGCACTGGGCCCCACATGGGACTGCAGTTCAGTAGGCCCAGTCCTGGGCCTTCCTTACGAAGGGCTCAGATAGTGAATTCTAGCAGGGCAGGCCCCTGCCTGATACCAGGGGAACTCATGCTTAACAAGCCTGACAGGGGTTAATCAATGATTCCCCATGGGCCTAGTGGGGATTATGATAGGAGCTGTTTAAGTCAAGAAAATCCTTTGATCAAGATGGTTGAGCGACGGCCAGAGTGAGGCTCAATTCGCAGTGGCATTTTCGTTGGTGAGTGGGCTTACGTTTTGGTGATGTTGTTAGCATTGAGATGATAGCCACCATTATTAGTGAAGTTGTGGACGGAAATTTCAGGGCGGTACAGCTGTTAGCACCACTGTCTCACAACGCCAGGGACAAGGGTTCAATTCTGGCCTCGAGTCACTGTCTGTGTGGAGTTTGCACATCTCCTTGTGTCTGCTTAGGTTTTCTCTGGGTGCTCTGGTTTCCTTTCACAGTCCAAAGGTGTGCAGGTTAGGTTTATTGACCCTAGTGTCAAATTGTCCCTTAGTTTCAAAGGATTAGTGGGTAAATTTGTGGGGTTATGGAGATAGGGCCTGGGTGGGACTGTGGTCGGTACAGACTTGATGGGCCAAACGATCTCCTTCTGCACTGTAGGAATTATATGATCTTGGTTCCCCAGCACAGATTTTTGGTGCTCATTTTGATCAACTGTGAGATATCCTGAAGAGAACAAATGAAGTGGAGAAGAGAATCCCCTTGGCCAAGAAGACAGCTTCCATGGTGAATGAAGCCGCCAGTCTTTGGAAATCCTGTTGCATAGTGTGCTGTACATTCTGGCTGACTCGGGGAGATGGGACCGGAGAAGGGGTATCAGTGTTCCTGGTCTCCCGAGAGGAGGTGGGGAATAAGATCCTGGTCAAATTTGGAAATTGGCTACCGTACTTACACAATCTCAATTAGAGGAGTCGAGTTCGATGAAGCACATTACACCTGGTCTTCGAGGCTTGGGGTCGATCAAAGACTACAACCATTGGCCTTGTATTGAATTGTCCTTGGTGTTTGCTAAGAAGAGCTGGTGACTGCCTGGTATGTCGGGTCCTTGCCACCCACCAGAGCACCAGCTTTTTTTGCTGTCGAGGACGATGGCATGACGAACAGCGATAATTTGTGCTTCTCACCATGAAAACGGCCACAATGTTCTAGTAAGACTGCAGTAAAGTTGTAGCAACAGGGAGTGTTGAAAACACAGCATATTGACAGTGAAAGAAAACTTTGGAGAGAAAAGTATTTAGCAAGAAAGAAAGCTGGTTAGCACCTGAGGCTCTTGTGGCAAGATTGCAGCTCATAGCTTGTTGGCTCCGTGACTGGGACAACGCTCCAAGAGAAGAGGCACAGACGGGAAAGGTGAGTGACTAGGGAGAGTAAGAAAGTGAATCAAGCTAGCGAATGTTGCAGTAATAACAAGCAACGACAGCAACACTCATCTCAGGTACTGCAGCAGAAGGAAGGACAAAGAGACATTGTCAGAATGTCTACAAAATTCCCCAGTCTGACTTGGAATGCAACAAACCTACTACCTGAATACAGACTGAACAGTATACAGAGCTTTGGCTTCTCGATTCAGGTATGTCTGAACCAGACAAACAAGCTCATTAAGACTCGTCTAGCAATAAGGAATGAGGGTCTACACACTTCAAGATTAACAGAAAAAGAGCAAAGGATCTCCTAATGCTATGGACTACATTGGAAAACTGGTTTAGAATCAGGTTAAATTTCCATATTCAGCGACCAGAGTCCACATCATTTCTAAAACAGCCAACAGAATCCATGGACCACTTTATCAGCACGTACAGAGAAATATAATTAAAAGCTAGCAGACAGAATTGTTGAGTTGGACTTTGCATCCACTCCCATGGAAGCAATTCTGAAAGATCTGCTAGACAAGCCCAAAACATATAGCATCAAAAGGCTACCCAAGTCTGGAGGTAAGTGATCGCCACAAGTCAAAAAAGCTTACAGATCCCAATTACAATCCAATTCTTGACACATCTACTCAAACACCCAAAACTCGAAACACATGTGGCAGCTAAGGACTCTTACACACACCAAGGAAATCATAGAATCCCTGTAGTGCAGAAGAAGGCCATTTGGCTCTCAAACTTGCACCAACAACAATCCCACCCAGGGCCTATCTCCATAACGCCATGTACTTACACTATTAATCCCCCTGACACTAAGGGGCAATTTAGCACAGCCATTCCACCTGACCTACACATCTTCGGACTGTGGGAGGAAACCGGAGCACCCGGAGGAAACCCACGCAGACACAGGAAGAATGTGCAAACTCCATACAGGCAGTGACCCAAGCCGCGAATCGAACCCAAGTCCCTGGCACTATGTGGCAGCACTGCTAATCACTGTGCCAACGTGCTGCCCCTTTTTCTTCAAATGTCTGACATTTCACCAATCCTGCAAGGTGTGTGTGGTAGAAGAATGGCACGGTAGCACGTGGTCAGCATTGCTTCCTCACGGTTTCAGGGGCTTGGGTTCAATACCCATCTTGGATCACTATCTGTGTGGGTAATGCCCCAGTTTGCGTGGGTTTCCTTCAGGTGCTCTGGTTTCCTCCTACAGCATGAAAAGTTAGCTGCACTGGCCATGCTAAATTCTCCCTCAGTGTACCTGAACAGGCGCTGGAGCATAACTTCACTGCACTGTTAATGTAAGGCTACTTCTGACATTAAAAAGTAACTTAAAACTTAAACTTGAAAACTTAAGGTGTCATTGACAGCAACAGTACATTGAAGCAAAGGCTGATGAAGATATAAAGAGCCAGGCACTGATCCAAACAGATGGCACAAAAGTGGTACCTTCAAGCAAGAGAAATGGCCATCCCTTTTCCCATCAGAAATATACACAGAGGTGACCGACAAACCAGAATGATGTGTAACAAAAGACAAAGAGTAGTAAGTACAAATTTCACACCATCATCCTTGCACAAAATATAAATGTCATCACATCATAAGAAATGTTTGCTAAGGTTCAAATCATGTGCCCTATCAAAATGGGTAACTATTCATTGTCAGCTGAGACGGACAAGTAGAGCAAGCACTATTTCTATGAATTCTCAAAGACATACAGCCACAGCCTTGGAAAGCCATGGTGAAGGCCACTACTGTGTAACTTTCAGTGTACAATGGTTCACTAATTCCATATGAGGAGTCCATAGTGCTAGAATGCAAATACAATTAATCCTCCTGGCTGTCACAAGTCTACAGTTTGGAAAGTAAATTCTGGACAAATGTAAGATAATGCATTTTGGAAGATCTAATACAGATAGGAAATATACAGTAAATGGCAGAATCCTTGAGAGTATTGATCGGCAAAGGGATCTGGGTGTACATAAGAACATAAGAAATAGGAGCAGGAATAGGCCATCTAGCCCTTCGAGCCTGCCCCGCCATTCAATAAGATCATGGCTGATCTGAAGTGGATCAGTTCCACTTTCCCGCCTGCTCCCCATAACCCTTAATTCCCTGTCTATCAGAAATCTATCTACCCGTGACTTAAACATATTCAACAAGGTAGCCTCCACCACTTCAATAGGCAGAGAATTCCAAAGATTCACCACCCTTTGAGAGAAGAAGTTTCCCCTCAGCTCTGTTCTAAACTGTCCCCCTCTTATTTTGAGGCTGTGCCCTCTAGTTCTGGTTTCCTTTCTAAGTGGAAAGAATCTCTCTACCTCTACCCTATCTAGCCCCTCGTTATTTTGTAAGTCTCTATAAGATCCCCCTTCAGCCTTCTAAACTCTAACGCGTACAGACCCAGTCGATTCAATCTCTGTGTATGCATACACAGGTCACTGGAAGTGACAATGCAGGTGGAGAAGGCAGTCAAGAAGGCATACAGGATGCTTGCCTTCATCGGCTGGAGCACTGAGTTTAAAAATTGGCAAGCTTTATAGAACCTTAATTAGGCCACACTTGGAATATAATGTTCAACTCTGGTTGTCACCCTACCAGAAGGATGTGGAGGCTTTGGAGAGGGTGCAGAAAGGATTTACCAGGCTGTTGCCTGGTATGGAGGGCATTAGCCATGAGGAGAGGTTGGAGAAACTTGATTTGTTCCCACTGGAATGACAGAGGTTGATGGGTGACCTGATGGAAGTCTTTAAGATTATGAAAGGCATGAACAGAGTGGATAGTCAGAAGCTTTTTCCCAGGGCGGAAGAGTCAATTACTAGGAGGCACGGGTTTAAGGTGTGAGGGGCAAGGTTTAAAGGAGAAGTACAAGGCAGATTTTTTTACACAGAAAGTAGTGGGTGCCTGGAACTCATTGCCAGGGTGGTAGGGGAAGTGGGTAAGGTAGTGGCTTTTAAGGAATGTCTTGACAAATTCATGAATAGGATGGGAATAGAGGAATATGGTCCCCAGAAGAGTAGGGGATTTTCGTTCAGTGAAGCAGCGTGGTTGGTACAGACTTGAAGGGCTGAAGGGCCTGTTCCTGTACTGTAATTTTCTTTGTTCTTTGTTTTTTGTAAAGATCCAGCAATTGCACATTGACCGGCACGTTGCAATCTCATGTTGATAACACTCTGTGACATTAGAGATACCACAAGACAGGTAATGGGCAGCACAGCGGTTAGCACTGCTGCCTTAAAGCTCCAGGGACCTGGGTTTGATTCCTGGCTTGGATCATTGTCTGTGTGGAGTTTGCACATTCTCCTCATGCCTGCATAGGTTTCCTCCGGGTGCTCCCACAGTCCAAACATATGCTGGTTAGTTTGTTTGGCCAAGCTAAATTGCCACTTTGTGCCCCGGGATGTGTAGGTTTGTGGGGTAAATATGTGGGCTTACAGGGATAGGCCCCGGGTGAATTGTGGTTGGTGCAGAATTGAATGGCCTCCTTCTGTGCTGTAGGGATTCTATGATGGTTCTCCAGGCAGGTCATCATATCTGAATGTTTGCAACCTGATATACTCCAACAGATTCACCACTCACACATGGGCATAGATCGGATGAGAAGGCTCACGGGAGAGACAACCTATTGGATGAGAACAAACAATAACACTGAAGTTGTCATCACAAAAAACTATTAATTCCGCATAAAGTTCCTACCCATCCTTGGTCCAAAATCATGTCCAATCTTTTTGATGTCCATGGCACTGATTTCATTTTCAACTTTCGCTACTTTTCCAAATACGCTGTTATTAAACGATTTCATGACAATTAAGCATTATGTTTCACAGACATTGAGGGCAGGATTTTATGGCCTAGTTGATCCCAAAACCATAAAATCCTGCCCAGGGTCAACAAACGTTTCCATGATCTGCTCCTTGCCCACTCTGATTCTTGTGGGATGGTATAATTCCAGCCCAAGAGTTATTTTCAGCTCATCTGGTATGCCTGGAGAGATGATTTTGGATAACACTCCAGAGTTTATTGATTAAGCCATTTAAGGATATGTGTAAGAAGTGGAATATCAAGCACACTACTTCTTCTCATTGCCCTAGATCTAATTGTTTTGCTAAATGAATGATTTGCATGCCAAAATTGCTAATTCTCAATCTCAGACAAACCAAGCAAGGTCTACACACTGCACTGTTGCACACAAGAAAAACACCTTTAAGTTCAAACATCCCATCACCAGCACAACTCATGCTTAGCAGGCCAGTGGTTAACATTTACACACTCTTACCAATTTCACTCTCTCAGAAAGTAGAGAGCAACTTATTGTTGTTTTAGACTTCTATGATTAACTATAGGAGACTGAGGTACAGGTCAAGATCATTTGTTCAAGAATACAGCTTGCAGGGACAGCACTATCGGAGAGAGAGAGACCCCTGAAACAACACTCTCCTGTAATGCAGCGCTCCATCAAGTTACAGTATGCCTGTGAGGGGATGAACATATGTCTGTTTATATCACTAGAAGGAAAATTATGTATGTACTGTGTGCTCCAGTTTTAGTTTCACTTTCATTTTAAGCAGCAGAGCAAACAACAATTTTACAGCCATATGAGACTATTCTCATGTGTCTAGGCTTAATAAATTAACCCGCAATGTGTTTACCCTCCAATCCTTTATGAGTGATAGGTCCCTTCTGTCTAATACAGTAAGTAAGTTCAAGGTTTTATATCATTGTACGAACATGGCAGTGAGGACTGGAGGAAATCTTCCCATCTTAAGCTAACTGCCTCAGTAATGACAACCCAGCTCTTAGGCCTTTTCTGACTTCATTCTTCATAATTGTGGTCTTGGGTCACTGTCTGTGTGGTGTTTACACATTCTTCCCATGTCTGTGTGGGTTTCCTCTGGGTGCTCTGGTTTCTTCCCAGAGTCCACAGATTTGCAGGTTAGGTGGTTTGATCATGCTAAATTGTCCCTCAGTATCCCAGGATGTGTAGGTTGGATGGATTAGCCATGATGGATGTTTGCAAATAGCATGTGATGCTAGTGTACCTTTAAGGTTTTTTTAATATAAATCATGTTCTCTGCAGCTATAAGCAGCTTCGATTTTTTTTTCCATTGTTGCCGGGCTGTCTGCTAGAAGTCCTTTTTTTGCTGCCTCGATGGATTAAATGTGATTTTGTTTATTTTTACTCTGAGCCTCAGGTACCTTCTGGAATCTTTTATCACACTGCATTGTGAGGGAAAAGATTGAGTGACAAGTCAAAGTCAAGTGGCTCCCACCTAGAAGAATCCAAGAACTCACTCTCAGTTTTGGGTCTACAGTCAGAAACTACCCTGGTTGTCAAGTGGCAGGCAGTTTTTCTTTTCTCTCTGGCATTATAAATTTTGCTGTTGAGCTGGAAGTAGGTCTCCTGACCTTCCTGGAGTGACAATTCCGCTATTTGTCAGTGCTGGTTAGTACGTAGAACCTTTCTTTCTCTCTGTGTCTCCCTGGTGTTTAGGGAAACTGCTCTAACTTCAGACTTGTATGTGTCAAGAGCATTGCAGCATCCAACCAAAGGACTAAGTTCCTGTATCACATGAGCATTTGTATTTTCTGTGCTAAACCTGTGGCAAGAGTTTTGAACATAAGAACATAAGAAATAGGAGCAGGAGTAGGCCATCTAGCCCTTTGAGCCTGCCCCGCCATTCAATAAGATCATGGCTGATCTGTCGTGGCTCAGTTCCACATTCCCGCCCTCTCCCTATAACCCTTAATCCCCTCTCTTATCAAGAACCCATCAACCCGCTTCTTAAAAATATTTAGCGAGGTAGCCTCCACCACTTCAACGGGCAGAGAATTCCAGAGATTCACCACCCTTTGAGTGAAGAAATTCTTCCTCAACTCCGTTCTAAACCACCCCCCCCTTTATCTTGCGGCTGTGCCCCCTAGTCCTACTGTCCTTTCTGAGCGGGAAGAGTCTCTCCACCTCTATCCTATCCATCCCATTCATCATCTTATATGTCTCAATGAGATCTCCCTTCATTCTTCTAAACTCTAACGAGTACAAGCCTAATCTATTCAGCCTCTCCTCATAGCTCGACCCCCTCAACTCCGGCATCAGCCTAGTAAACCTCCTCTGCACTCCCTCCAAGGCCAAAATATCCTTGCGTAAGTACGGCGCCCAAAACTGCACACAGTACTCCAGCTGCGGCCTCACCAATGCCCTATACAGCCGCAGCAAGACCTCCCTACTTTTATATTCAATCCCCCTCGCTATGAAGGCCAGCATCCCATTCGCCTTCCTGACCACCTGCTGCACCTGCTTTTTTGTATAGTTTTGTATAGGGAAGTTTGGTTGATAGCAACATTTCATATATTTATTAAGGGTTACACAATACCATGGATGTCTTTCTTTTTGTTTGTAATTGGTAAATGTTATTGCTATATGTTAACTGTATCCTTAAATAAATTTTGCTTAATAAAAGTTCCCTAGTGGGTCAGTTAAATTATAGCCGAAGCAAAGCATCTCATGCTCATGAAGAATCTTCCTCTGTTGAATCTGCAATCGACAAGAGTTATTTCAATCACTATTGTACAGTAGTTTATTTGAAGATTAATTCCATTATTTTACATGGGACTAAAGTAAAACTAGTAGGCCTATAGATACTCAGGTGTCATCCTATTTGAATGTGAGGATGCTGTTTGATGAGTTCTAGTGGTGCTGAATTAAGTACGGGAAACGTTAGAACAGCACAGCAGCTAATCAAGATACAAAGAGAAAGAGAGGTTCGCATTTCAGATGCATCCCTTCATCAGTCTTTCGATAACACTCGGGCAGGTCAAAAAGTCATTTGTTGAGAAGGAATTTGCATTTACTTATGGTCATATACCCCAACATACTTCACTGCCAATACATTAGTTATAAAGTGTACCCACTGTTATACAAGTCAATTTGAACTTGGCAAATCAAATAGCAAATTGGAAAATATTCAGTGAAGAGTCAATATTGCATGGAGAATTCACAGAATCCCTACAGTACAGGAGGAGACCATTCAGCCCATTGAATCTGTACCGACCATTATCCCACCCAGGCCCCATTCCCATAATCCCACATATTTATCCTGCTAATCACCCTGACACTAAGGTCAATTTAGTAACCTAACCCGCACATCTTTGGAATGTGGAAGGAAACCGGAGCACCCGGAGGAAACCCACACAGACACGGAGAGAAAGTGCAAACTCTGCGCAAACAGCAAACCAAGGCCGGAATTGAACGCGGGTCCCTGGTGCTATGAGGCAGCAGTGCTAACCACTGTGCCACCATGTTACCCTCTGTTATATATGCTGGGTAAGAAGTCTCACAACACCAGATTAAGGTCCAACAGGTTTATTTGGTAGCAAAAGCCACTAGCTTTTGGAACACTGCTCCTTCGTTAAGTAAGTGGGAGTTTTGTTCACAAACAGGGCATATAAAGACACAAACTCAATTTATAAAATAATGGCTTGAATGTGAGTGTTTACAGGTAATCAAGTCTTAGCATTAAGCGCAGGTGCTTAACGCTCTCTCCACTCACATTGTCTGTATCTTTAAGACTTCATATCCCATCAATGATTAAAAAAATCAGCAGAACTAACATGGCCCAAAGAAATGAACCAAGATGAAAATTAAAGTAAGAATCAAGTCAGTATTTAGTCAAACTTGCTAGAGAGAGAGAGAGAATGCCCATGGTAATGCACATAACTAGATTTTGAGATGTATTGAACTAATGATAAGAAGAATTCTGAATATCACAAGAGTTATCCATTTTCATGAGTGAAGTTAAAAGTTCAAAGGTGAGAGTTCAGCTGAACCCCTCATGAATGTTTAGAATGGGCCCCTCTTCCTTTTAGTGTTGCAACAGACAGGGTTTTGGGCCCCAAAGGTGTTTATATATAAATATAAAGAGTTCCGATTTCTGGTGGCGCACTTTGATCCAGGAGTTATGTATTTGAGGCCGTGGAAGTGGACTTCATGTCATGGCCAATAACTCAGTCCCCACCTCCCTAGGGCAGACGGTAAAAGCAGGAGCGTTTCTTGCTCAGCCACACCTGAAGCGTAAGAGCCCCAACCACCGCACTTGCTCCCCCACCTCTGTCCCCAACCCTATTAAAGGACTCCAACTGCAAGGCCTGGTCCCGGGATATACTCTGTGGCAAGCATCCTCACTTCGAGGACCGAGAGAGAGAGAGAGATAAGGAGATCTGTATGGTTTTCGGAGAGTCGCCAGTGCTGACTCAATGGGCTGAATGGCCTCATTCTGTACTGTAGGGATTCACTGATTCTATTCCCTTCTGCAGCTTGGGCACACTGTGGAGCGATGTGCCAGCCTGCTCCATCCCACGCAGCAGGCAAGCTGAACACAAACCAAAATAAAAACACAATTCCTGACACTTTGTGAGATATTCCAGCATTTGGAATGAAATACAACAGCCCGTGAAAGAGAGAAAAGTCACTCCTTTAATCAGCGCCTGCAAACCGGCTTTCCCTGAACTCTTCCTCCTCTTGTTCTGGAATGTTGAGCATTGAAAGCCCAGCTGGGAGCTTACTGCATATGAAGATGAGAAGGTGAAAACACAAGGTATCACTCAAGCCTAAAATCACATAGCGTAACGCACGCTGCGCATCTTCAGCACACCAGCTGCACTCTTAATCCCAGCACTAATGGGGAAGCCATACACAAACTTCTAACACTAATGGCACTGATGGCAAGGACTGCTCCATTATTGATTGTGACCTGGACGTGTCTTGGGGAGGCATTAAGATTGCTCTCCTGGACCACTCAAGTATTTACTCCTTTCACCCAGGGACCTTGCACTAATGGTGTCAGGCTGCTGCGATGTCCTGCCCACTAATAAGACAACATATCAATTCCACCAATACCCAGAGTGACTTAATCACTTTTGCAGAGGCTGCTCCTTATTCGCAACTTCCTCTCTTTTGGTGTGCATTCAATTATGAAAGCCCAGCTTCACTTTCACTTGGGGGAAGAAATGTTTTCTTTTCATCCTGTCCAGTGGTGTGAGCATTTTTTTATGTATCACTTACAACGTGCAGCCATTAATTTGGGAAGTTGGGGGAAGGAAATGTCCCCTCAGTCTGCCGGTGCGGTCAAACCCAGGGCAAATAAGTGGTAAATGGCGTGGGATGGATTCCACTGCAGGAGTAAAGTCAGACAGTAATTCATGGAATCATGCAGCACAGAACTAGGCCTTTTAACTCACCTTGCCCTTGCTGGCCTCTTTGAAAGGAGCATCCAATTAAATCTCACTCCTCCACCCTCTTCTCACCTACTGTAAATATTTCTTCTCTTTATTATTGAACCTTTCAGGTAGTCCATCCAAGATCGCAGCAATTCACTGCAGGAAAATAATTTCTCCTCAATTTTTTTCTTATTATCGTCACAAGTAATCTTTCGTTAAAACTGCAACCGTGTTGCTGTGAAAATTCTCCAGTCGCCACACTTCAGCATCTGGTCGGGTACATTGAGGGAGAATTTAGCATGGCTAATGCACCTATCCAGCAAGTCTTTCGGACTGTGGGAGGAAACCGGAGCACCCGGAGGAAATCCACGCAGACACGAGGAGAAGATGCAGGCTCTGCGCAGACAGTGACTCAAAACGGGAATCAAACCCAGGTCCATGACGCTGTGAAGCAGCAGTGCTAACCACTGTGCCACTGTGCCACCCTTATTATATAGTCCTATTAAATATAATAGTCCTATTAATAGCCCGATTATATAGTCCAATTAAATATAATAGTCATATTAATAGTCCTATTACATAGTCCTATTAAATCTTCCACTTAACTGTGTCATGGATGTCATTGGGGCAGATAAATGCTGAGGGCTGGGAGAGGGGGAAATAAGCAATAAATGATGTTACAGGGTAGTGCAGAGAGAGATCTGAGTTTATTCCTCGAGTGCGGAGCAGTAAAGCAACCAAAAGGCTCCAGAATAATTCCATGTGTAGAGTTGTCAATCTTCCAGGATTGGCCTGGAGTTTCCAGGATCCGGAGATCAAGGTTATTGCTGTGTCTAAAGAGGAAGCATCAGGATCTTAGAAAATATTGTTTCTTTCATCATTTTCTTTCAGCATTTCTTTTACCAGATACTAAAACGCTGAAAGCTGTTTGGTTGATAATTAAGCATCATCCAGATGGGAAATTAGTCTTTTTTTTTGCTTTGCAATTGGTGTAGAAAGGCAGTGCATCACAACGTAGGACATAGAACATTACAGCACAGTTCAGGCCCTTCGGCCCTCGATGTTGCGCCGACCAGTGGAACCAATCTAATGACCCTCTAACCTAAACTATTTCAAGGATGGATGGATATGTTTCTATAATTGGGGCCAAAACGTTGTCTGATTTCAAGAAGAAATCAGATGTAGCTCTTGGGGTTAAAGGGATCGAGGGATATGGGGGGAAGGAGGGGAATCAGAACATAGAAATCGTTGATCAGCCATGATCAAAGAGCCAAATGGCCTACTCCCGCTTCTAGTTTCTATGTCAGCTGATGAAAGGCTGTAGCGCGGGGACAAATCATATGGTGAAACTCCCAGAATGGATGTAATCACAATCAACAACCCTACACAAGTGTCAGATAGCAAACTGCAGAGTGGGCTAATGCAACTCCATCTCATGTATGGTGGGATCATCCTGGCATTGACCAGGGTACAGCAAGGAGCAGCTCAATTAATATGATGTAGAAGGTACTTGGGCATTTAATTTCTATTCCAGTTCTCTCTCACACCTAGTGGTGCGCTAAGGCAGACTTTCATCTGTTTCCATTGTTAGTAGTTCCTGGAACAGGTCGCTAGCTTGTCACCAGGGGCTTATACCTTAAAGGGCACCACTCCACATCAAACATGGCTGACCGGGAGTCCCTCCCACTCTTACTGCCAGCCATTGGTGTGTCTGGAAGGATTTGCAAATTGACACACTGCATCTGTTTGGACACATTATGAACACACCTTCCCTGGCCATCAGGGGACTCGAGCCCAGAGTTTCTGGTTGCGAGAGAGGGAGGTTAACTCACTGCACCACAGGTCCTCCCTGGGCGATTTAAGTTGTGTGTGAATATAGTGGAAAAAAGGCCGGAAGGTACAATGTTGCAGTATTCAAGGTCATAGAATCCCTACGGTGCAGAAGGAGGCCATTCAGCCCATCAAACCTGCACCAACAACAATCTCACTCAGGCCCTAACCCCGTAACCCCTCGCACTTGCCCTACTAAACCCCCTGACACTAAGTTACAATTGAACATGGCCAATCAACACAACCAGCACATCTTTGGACTGTGGAAGGAAACCGGAGGAAACTCACGCAGACATGGGGGCAATGTGCAAACTCCACACAGACAGTCATCTGAGACTGGAATCGAACCCAGGCCCCTGGCACTGTGAGACAACATTGTCAGCACTGTGCCACTGTGCCACCCCGTGAATTTAATTGTAATGCAGTCCTACCCATCAGCTTAACAAATTGAGGATTTCTCTTAGTTTGTTGGTATAAGTGGACAGTGGTTTCAATCAATCCATTAAACTGTTCACTGGTAAGAAAAACCCTGAAATTTATACTCAAGGTAGGTTTACAGTTTTCAGGATGCCATAAATATGCGTGATCACATCTTTACACTTCAAACTCAGTGTTCTTCATCAGCTTAGAATGCAGTGAGAAAGTTATATTTAAATGCAGCCCTTGAAATATTGAGGTGTACGCTTTGACTGGTGTTATTCAGCAGTGTCTTATGCAGGTCCTGAACATGTGAGCTATGATCCCGTTGGCTGATTTACATGATAGGCATATGCTGCTAGCACAACATGCAAATCTGTAAATCTGATCAGGACGGCCAGGCATGTGTAGTGCAAGCATCACTTAACACCAGTTTGTCCTTTTGTTCAGGGCTATGGGCCAAGTGCTGGCAGATAGGATTAGGTGGGAGTTCAGGTTTCTAATGTGTCGGTGCAGACTCGATGGCTGAAAGGCCTTTTCTGCACTGTAAGATTCGATGATTCTTTAGATTGTGGGAAGAAATCAGAGCACCCGGATACGGGGAGAATGTGCAATCTCCACATAAACAGTGACCCGAGGCCAGAATTGAACCCAGACCCCTGGAGCTGTGAGGCAGCAGTGCTAACCACCGTGTTGCACAGGGGAGGGGCATTCAGGCTGGCGCAGATGGTGGAACTACCTGCAGGAGTGAGTGTGAGCAAGAACAATACAGAATTATGGTGCAGTAACAAACACAACTTTCAGTTATATAGCGCCCTTCAAAACCACGGGAAACTACAAAGGGTCATCAATGATGCCCAGTCCATCGCGCAAAACAGCCTCCCATCCATTGACTCCATCTACACTTCCTGCTGCCTTGTAAAAGCAGCCAGCATAATCAAGGATCCCAAGCATTCCCTCTTCCACCTTCTTCCATCAGAGAAAAGATGCAAAGGTCTGAGATGACATACCAACCAACTCAAAAATAGTTTCTTCCCTGCTGCTATCAGACTTTTGAATGGACCTACCTTATATTAAGTTGCTCTTTCTCTGTACCCTAGCTATGACTGTAACACTACATTCTGCATTCTCTCCTATCCTTCTCCTTATGCACTCTCTGAACGATACGCTTTGTCTGTATAGCACGCAAGAAACAATACTTTTCACTGTCTCCCAATGCATGTAATAATAATAAAAATAAAAACAAAATCATAATAAAACACACCTAGGCTCCTCACAGCAGCATTGTAAAGCACAATTTGACACCATGCCACATGACGTGATGTGAGGGCAGAGGGCCAAAAGCTTGATCAGAAGTTGGGTTTCAGGTAATCTCTGTCTGAAAGGAGGAAGGAGAGATAGAAAGGCAGAGTGGCATCAGAGAGGGTACTACAGAGCATAGGGCCCAGGCAGCTGCAGCCACTTCTTCCAATGGTACAGCTTTTGAAATTCAGGTTGAAATTTGGATGAGTTGTGGGCCTTGGCGAGTTTAGAAATGGAGAGGGGGGATGGGGGGGGGGGGGGGGTTGTGGGGGGACAGAGGCCGTGGAGGGATTTTAAAATCAAGTCATTGCTTAACCAGGAACTGCAGTAGCTCAAGAAGCAAGGATAAGTGAATTAGATTGACGACAGGAGAAGCAAAATTTAGGTGACTCCCAAGCTTAAGCAATGAATAATGTGAGACACAAGCCAGAAGCATATTAGAATAGTCAAGCCTGGATATAAGAAAAGCATAAATGAAGGTTACAGGGTTAGGTGACAGTGGCAGTGGCAGTGGTCACGCAGGTAACAGCTGAAAGATCACCAACATTGTGGTCTAGCTTCAGATAGTTGCCATGAAAAGGGATGAAGTTGGTTGCTATAAGAAGCAAAGTTTTTGGCAGAGAATGAAGATAATGGTTTTTGTCATCCCAATATTTACTCTGAAGAATTTTCTGCTCCTTCAATGCTGGATAAGCAATCTGATTTATCCATATGGGGTCAGAAGATCCCCCAGCCAAACCCTAAGAAAACATCTGAAGTTGTGCAAATTAATATCAGCAGTATAACTCTGAAAACATGGACACAGTACCAATGATCTCACATAAGAGCATAAGAACATAAGAACTAGGAGCAGGAGTAGGCCATCTGGCCCCTCAAGCCTGCTCTGCCTCAATAAGATGATGCTGATCTTTTATATGAACTCAGCTCCACTTACCCACCCGTTCACCATAACCCTTAATCCCTTTACTGTTCAAACATTTATCTATCCTTGCCTTAAAAACATTCAAAGAGGTAGCCTCAACTGCTTCACTAGGCGGGGAATTACACAGATCACAACCCTTTGTGTGAAGTTTCTCCTCAAATCAGTCTATGCCTCCTAGTTCTAGTTTCACCCACCAGTGGGAAACAACTTCCCTGCTTTTATCTTATCTATCCCTTTCATAATCTTATACGTTCCTATAAGATTTCCCTTCATTCTTCTGAACATGAATGGCCAAGGTTAGTAAATGCATTTTCCAATGCTGCTTTCCACCAATTGCGCCATGACACCATATAGTGTATGTATCCCAAATGGTGTATGTACACCATACACCAACAAAGCTGCTTAATTCACTTGCATCCCTACACTCATCTACAAATGATGTCCTGTCACGATTCATATTTAAGAAAAGAAGCAGGGGTAATCCAGGAAATCATAGGCCAGTGAGCATGACGTCAGTGATGGGAAAGTTTTTGGAGAAGATGCTGAGGGACAGAATAGATGCACATTTGGAAGAAAATGGAATGGTTAGACAGCATTGTTTTGTACTGGGAAAGTCATGTCTCACCAACTCTACAAGTTAATTGGTCAAACCAGGTCGGTCAAAGCAATCTTGAGGAGGAGCTCATAGAATGTATCCGTGATTGTTTCCTTCAATAGTATGTAATGAAACCTACAAGGGAGCAAGCTATCCTAGATCTCACAATAACTTCATTGCAATGTTAATGTAAAACCTACTTGTGGCATTAGTAAGTAAACTTAAGAACATAAACTTAAATGTCATGAGTCTAACTAATGTTGTCTGCGAGGGTATCCCAATTTGGATCATCAGTTTGTGGTACTGCATAACTTTGTTTACAGGAACTGTGTAAGGAGTCGTGTGCAAGGCCAAATTATAACAATATCCAGTAGTAGCATCATGTAACATTTATTGAAGACTATTCATTACAATAAAGAAAAGATACATACACATGCTCAGGACTATATTGATCTAAGACAGTTACATATACTAAACGCATCCACACAGTTTATGTGCCCCTGACCATTTGAGGAGGCAGTTCGGTGTAACGGTGGGTCTGAAGTCATGAAGAGGCCAGACCCATTCAGGAAGACAGATTTCTTTCCTGAGAGGACATCAGTGAACCAAAAGGATGTTTATGATTATCTTTTAATTCCAGAGTCACCATTGTAATATTACCTTTGGGTTTAATTTCTTAGCTGCCTTGATTGGATTTGAACTCTTGTCACCAGTTTCTGGATTACGAGTTCATTAACATAACCAACGTTCTGTTATTTTTTTAAATGTCATTTTGAAGGATGTGGGCATCACTGGATAGGCAAGCTTTCGTTGCCCATTGCGAATTTCCCTTCAGAAGGTGGTGAGCTGCTTTTTGGAACTGCTGCAGACCCTGTGGTGTAGGTACATCCATGCTGCTGTTAGTGAGCGAACTCCAGGATTTTGACCCGTGATATATTTCGAAGTCAGGATGGTACTTGCCTTGGAGAGGAACTTCCAGGTGGTGGTGTTTCCAGGAATGTACTGCTCTTGTCCTTCTAGATAGTGGTGGTTGTGAGTTTCAAGGTGCTCCCCAAGGAACTTTGATGAGTTAGAGAGGTGCAACTTGTAGATGGTCCACACAGCTGCCACTGTATGCTAATAGTGGAGAGATTTGTGGAAGGCGTGCCAATCAAGGGGATGGCTTTGTCCTGAATGGTGTTGAAATTTTTGGGTGTTGTGGGAGCTGCACTCATCCAGGCAAGTAGCAAGTGCTCCATCAAACTCCTGACTTGCGCCTTGTAGATGGTGGACAAGCTTTGGGGTATCAGGAATTGGGTTACTCACTGCAAGATTCCCAGCCCCTGGCAGGAAGGCTATGACAGGTAAGGACTAGAAACTATCATTATCATGAAAGATGTAGTGTTGGGCAAGTTAGTGGGGCTAAACAGACAGACAGACTGCTCGACAGACTGGAGGGGCTGATTGTGGACAAGTCCCCAGGACCGGATGGAATGCATCCGAAGGTTCTGAAAGAAATGGTGGAGCTGATAGTGGATGCCTTGGTGGTTATTTTCCAGACGTCACTGGATTCCGGGGAAGTGCCGGAAGATTGGAAAACGGCTAATGTTACGCCGTTGTTTAAGAAGGGTGCCAGGCAAAAAGCGGGGAATTATAGGCCTGTTAGTTTAACGTCTGTTGTAGGTAAAATGTTAGAATCCGTCATCAAGGAGGAAATAGCGAGGCATCTTGAGGGGAACTGCTTGATAGAGCAGACGCAGCACGGTTTCGTTAAAGGGAAGTCGTGTCTGACAAATTTACTGGAGTTCTATGAGGATGTGTCTAGGGCGGTGGATAGAGGAGAGCCGGTGGATGTGGTCTTTCTGGATTTTCAGAAGGCGTTTGACAAGGTACCTCACAAGGGGTTATTGCAGAAGGTCAGGGGGCATGGAGTTGGGGGTAGGGTGTTAGCGTGGATAGAGGACTGGTTGTCAAATAGGAGGCAGAGAGTGGGGGTCAATGGGTGCTATTCGGATTGGCGGATGGTGACTGGTGGAGTGCCCCAGGGGTTGGTGCTGGGGCCTCAGCTATTTACCATTTATATAGATGATCTGGAGGAGGGAACAGAGTGTAGGGTGTCGAAATTTGCTGATGACACCAAAATTGGTGGAAAGGCAAATTGTGCGGAGGGTGGGGAGAGTGGAAGGATCTAGATAGGCTGGGCGAATGGGCCAGGAAATGGCAAATGGAATTTAATGTTGGCAAGTGCGAGGTGGTCCACTTTGGAAGGAATAATGGTAAGAAGAATTATTACTTACGTGGAGAAAAACTGCAGCAGGCGACGGTGCAGAGGGACCTCGGGGTCCTTGTGTATGAGTCGCAAAAACCCAGCTTGCAGGTGCAGCAGGTGGTCAGGAAGGCAAATGGGATGCTGGCCTTCATCGCGAGGGGGATTGAATATAAAAGTAGGGAGGTCTTGCTGCGGCTGTATAGGGCATTGGTGAGGCCGCAGCTGGAGTACTGTGTGCAGTTTTGGGCGCCGTACTTACGCAAGGATATTTTGGCCTTGGAGGGAGTGCAGAGGAGGTTTACTAGGCTGATACCGGAGTTGAGGGGGTTGAGCTATGAAGAGAGGCTGAATAAAGTAGGCTTGTAGTCGTTAGAGTTTAGAAGAATGAGGGGAGATCTCATTGAGACGTATAAGATGATGAATGGGATGGATAGGATAGAGGTGGAGAGACTCTTCCCGCTCAGAAAGGACAGTAGGACTAGGGGGCATAGCCTCAAGATAAAAGGGGGGCGGTTTAGAACAGAGTTGAGGAGGAACTTCTTCACTCAAAGGGTGGTGAATCTCTGGAATTCTCTGCCCGTTGAAGTGGTGGAGGCTGCCTCGCTAAATATTTTTAAGACGCGGGTTGATGGGTTTTTGATGAGAGAGGGGATTAAGGGTTATGGGAAGAGGGCGGGAATGTGGAACTGAGCCACGACAGATCAGCCATGATCTTATTGAATGGCGGGGCAGGCTCGAAGGGCTCGTTGGCCTACTCCTGCTCCTATTTCTTATGTTCTTATGTTCTTATGTTCTAAAGGTAAGCAAGTCTCTTGGTCCTGATGGAATGCATCCCAGGGTACGAAAAGAGATGGTGGGAGAAATAACAAATATACTAGTGGTAATTTACCCAAATTCACTGGACTCGGGGTGGTTCCTGCAGACTGAAAAACAGCAAATATGACACCACTGTTTAAAAAAAGAGGTAGACAAAAGGTGGATAACTATAGGCCAGTTAGCTTAATTTCTGTAGTAGGGAAAATGCTTGAATCTATCATCAAGGTAAAAATAGCGAGACATCTGGGTATAAATTGTTCCATTGATGAGATGCAGCATGGGTTCATGAAAGAAAGGTCATGTTTAACTGATTTGGTCGGATTCTTTGAGAATATTACATGTGCAGTGGACAATGCGGAACCTATGGATGTGGTGTATCTGGATTTCCAGAAGGCATTTGACAAGGTGCCACACTAAAGACTGCTGCATAAGATAAATGTGTCCGGTGTTACGGATCATATATTGGCATGGATAAACGATTAGTTAACTCACAGGAAACAAAGAGTAGGGGTAAATGGCTGTCCTTCTGGCTGGCGATCAGTGACTAGTGTTATGCCCCAGGGATCAGTGTTGGCACTGCAATCGTTTCCGTTTTAAATAGATGATTTGGAATTGGGGACCAAGTGTGGTGTGTCAAAATTCACAGATGACACTAAGTGGCAGAGCGAAGTGTGCAGAGGGTGCTGAAAGTCTGCAAAGGGGTATAGATAGTCTAAGTGAGTGGGTGAGGGTCTGGCAGATGGTACAATGTTAGTAAATATGAATTCATCCACTTTGGTAGGAATAACAGCAAAATAGACTATTTTTAAAATGGTAAAAAAGTTGCAGCATGCAGGGGGACCTGGATGTCCTTGTGCAAAAATCACAACAAGTTGGTTTGCAGATGCAGCAGGTAATTAAGGAGGCAAATGGAATTTTGTCCTTCATTGCTAGAGACACGGAGTTTAAAAACAGCGAGGTTATGTTGCAGCTGTATGAGGTGCTAGTGAGACCACACTGGAGTATTGTGTATAGTTTTGGTCTCCTTACTTTATACTGGCACTGGAGGGGGTGCAGAGAAGGTTCACTAGGTTGATTCCGGAGTTGAGAGAGCTGGCTTATGAGGAGAGACAGAATAGACTGGGGCTATACTCACCGGAATTCAGAAGAATGAGGGGAGATATTATAGAAACATATAAGATTATGAAGGGAATAGATAAGATAGAAGCAGGGAAGTTGTTTCAAGGTGAAACTAGAACTAGGGGGCATGGCCTCAAAATAAGGGGAAGCAGATTTAGGACTGAGTTGAGGAGGAACTTCTTCACCAAAAGGGTTATGACTCTGTGGAATTCCCTGCCCAGTGAAGCAGTTGAGGCTACCTCATTGAATGTTTTTAAGGCAAGGATAGATAAACGTTTGAACAGTAAAGGAATTAAGATAAGTAGGCAGGTAAGTGGAACTGAGTCCACAAAGAGATCAGCCATGATCTTGTTGAATGGCAGATCAGGCTCGAGGGGCCAGGTGGCCTACTCCTGCTCTTAGCTCTTATGTTCATATGTTCTTATGGTCTAATCTTGTAGCCACAGTATTAATATGGCTAGTCCAGTTCAGTTTCAGGTGAATGGTAATCCCCATGATGTTATACCATTGATTACTGTACTGTGGAGCTATACACATGTTGAACCAAATAATTGTATTGCATCTTAGACCTTAAAGAGGCCAACTCATGTCTTAGGCTGTAAGCTCAGTATAACAGGTGTTTCTTTGACATTGCACAGTGTACAACATGGGCACAACAGGCCTCAGGCTCTTTAACTGACACTGCAGGATGCTGCCATGTGTAGCTTTGTGTATCTAATGGAGGCCAGAAACATGTTGTCAATCCCAGTGGAGTTCAAATCAATGGCTGTTGGCATTAGTAACCAACAAATTATTGTTTCATTAAAAACGCTGTCATCAAATTGCATCCAACGCTAATGAGTTATAGAGCTATTGAGTTATAGGTTTACAGCATGAGAAAAGGCCCTTTGGCCCAACTTGTCCATGCTGCCCATTATTTACCCCTAAGCCAGTCTCAATCGCCTGCATTTGGTCAATATTCCTCTATACCCATCTTACCCGTGTAGCTGTCTAAATGCTTTTTAAAAGACAAATTTGTTCCCGCCCCTACTACTGCCTCTGGCAGCTGGTTCCAGATATTCACCACACTCTCCGTGAGGCCCCTCTGGACCCTTTTGTCTCTCTCCCTTCTCACCTTAAACCCATGACCTCTAGTTTTAGACTCCCCTACCTTTGGGAAAAGACATTGACTATCTAGCTGATCTATGCCCCGCATTATTTTATAACTTCTGTAGGATCAACCCTCAGACTTCTACGTTCCGGAGAAAAAAGTCCCAGTCCATCCAGCCTCTTCTTATAATTCAAACCATCAAGTCTCGGTAGCATGGTTTGGGTATCACTCCGCTCCTTAAATTCAGTCCCCTTACTCCTTGATGCCACAGACCTCATTCCTGAATGTGAGTTCAGAGGATCTATTTTCCTATTGCGTGAGCAGATCTTTCTCTGAAAATTTCCTTCCATCGGGAATCGAGGTTTGTCTGCCTCATCTTTCTTATCAGCCGCCTCTCCACTTCCCCATCTGCTCTTCATACCCCATTGCTCACCTCAGTGGGAAACAGTAAGAAGTCTCACAACACCAGGTTAAAGTCCATGTTTATTTGCAATTATAAGCTTTCAGAGCCCTGCTCCTTCAACAGGTGAGTGGAGAGCTGCGTTCACAGACAGGGCACACATAGACAAAGACACAATTACAAGATGATGGTTGGAATGTGAGCCTTTACAAGTAAACAAGCCTTTACAGGTACAGGCAGTGTGAGTGGAGAGAGGGATAACCACAGGTTAAAGGGGTATGAATTGTCTCAAGCCAGGATAGTTAGTAAGATTTTACAAGTTCAGGCCAAATGGTGGGGGTTATAGATAGTGTGACATGAACCCAAGATCCTGGTTGAGGCTGTCCTCATGCTAATGGGACTTGGCTATCAGTTTTTGCTGATAACAAAAGCAGAAACTGATAGCCAAGTTCCACACGCATGAGGACGGCCTCAACCGGGATCTTAGTTTCATGTCATACAACGTGTTGTGAGACTTCTTACTGTGCCCATCCCAGTCCAATGCCAGCATCTCCACTCAATGAGATAAGCAAGAATGTAACATTACTGTTACTTCCTGTCCGTCAAGTCCTTTTCGCATTGCCTTTGGTGCTTCAGCTTTTTTTTATTCCTTGATAACCAGACACAGTATTCACAGATATTGGCCTGACTGGAACACAGTAAAGTTTGCTTTGATTATGCCATTGCGAAGTGCTTTTGGCATCTTTCTGTATTAAAAACCACTATACAGCACAAGTTGTTGAACACTGTCTCCTCTGACGTATTCACATTGTGATTAGGCCGTTCATTCCCCTATGAAACTTATGTGATTTACTGCTATCTAATAGTTGGGATGTTTTATCATTCAATGAATTCAGACCCCTAGGTCTTGTTCAGTTTAATTTTCACTCCTTCAACGTCATTCTCAGCATTCAAAGACACATCTTGCTTGAGAGAATTTAATAGTTAAGTACTGAAAGGGATACAATTTATCTCAGAGGTACCATACACATCGAGATACGATTGGGAAATAACACATTTAGCATTACATTATGGATGGCATGGTGGCACAGTGATGAGCACTGCTGCCTCACAGTGCCAGGGAGCCCGGTTCAATTTCAGTCTTGGGTGACTGTCTGTGTGGAGTGTGCACATTCTCCCCATGTCTGCGCGGGTTTCCTCCAGGTGCTCCAGTTTCCTCCCACAGTCTAAAGATGTGCAAGTTAGTTGGATTGGCCATGCTAAATTGATCTTAACGTCAGGGGGATTCAGAGGGTAAATGAGGGTTACGGGAATAGGGCCTGGGTGGGATTGTGGTTGGTACAGTATCAATGGACCAAATGGCCTCCCTCTGTACATAGGGATTCTATGACACAGGGTGAGATGAATGGTCAATGTGTGGGTTTGCAGGGATAGGGCCTGGGTAAGATGCTCTGTCAGAGAGTTACTGCAGATTCAATGGGTCAAATGGCCTCTTCTGCACTGTCGGGATTCTATGAGATTCTACCCATTGAACATGTTTGTGGTGTATGTAGTCACTATTGTAGAAACAGGCAGCAAATCAACTGCACAGCAAGCTCCCATAACAGAAATAATGGCCAATGATCTGTTTTTAGCAATGTTTGTTGAGGGATCAGATATTGGTGAGCATACCAGGGAGAAATATTCTGTTCTTCTTCCAAGTAGCACCATGGGATAGTCCTGTGCCTAGCTGAAGGAGAAGATGCGGGTGATGCTTTAATGACTCACTGCTGGCTCTTCAACCTCGTCACAAAATCTAGGTTGACATTACAGTGTGGTCGTGAGGGGTGTGCGGCATTTTGGCTATGCCATCTTTCAGACGAGACATTAAACCTCTCAGCTGGAAGTAAAAGCTCCTGTGGCACTCATCCACATTAGACGAGCTCGCCCTGCTCTCCTGACCAACGTCCATCCCTCAACCAGCTTCATTCAAACAGATCATCTCATCAAAGTAAAAATAAATGACTGCAGATGCTAGCATCTGAAACAAAAACAGAAAATGTTGGAAAATCAGTAGGCCTGACAGCATCAGTGGAGAGAGAATAGAGTTAATCAGCTTGAGTCTGAATGAACCTTTGTCAGAGCTGAAGACAATAGCAAACAGGACAAAATTTATACAAAATCTAGGGGGAAAATTGACAAAAGTGTCATGGCAATATCGACAAAGGGAATACATGTGGTGGTGATCAATAGGGAGGAAATTGCGGGTCCCCTAGCTGAGATATTTGAATCATCAATTGTCTTGCATTTTGTAGGACCTGCTTTAGGAATGATCTGATTAGGTGTTGATGGTTTGGCCCATTGTCCTGATGTTGTGGGTAAGTTGTGTAGATGATTTGATGGGACTGTCTGTTACTGGAGCATTATTGGGATGGATGCGTTCATGGGGTTTGTGGACCATCCCCACACAGATCTGAAGTTGGCTCCATGGTAGGGGCTTCTGGGGAGACCATGCTCAGTCTCAGGCTATTTAGTTTTTAGGTGCCCAGATCACCAACAATCCGCTCCCATGCCGACACTATAATTAAGAAACCCACCTATGCCTCTACTTTCTCAGAAGACAAAGGAAATTTAATATGTCAGTGACTACTTCTACAGATGCACCGTAGAAAGCATTCTTTCTAGTTGTATCACAGCTTGGTATGGCTCCTGCTCTGCTCAAGACGGCAAGAAACTACAAAACATTGTGAATGTAACCCAATCCATCACCTAAACCAGCCTCCCATTCATCAACTCCTAATTCTTAATTCTGGATTTCTTTTATTGAATTCAAATTCCACCATCCGCTGTGGTAGGATTCGAACTCGGATCGTCAGAACTTTTGCTGAGTTTCTGAATTAATAGTCTAGTGATAATACCATGAGCTCATCACCTTCTCTCCCTGCTAGTGAATGTGACTCAAAGGCCAAATCGATTGAGCAGGAAAGGGAGTAATTCTACGTAGCAAGGACTATAAAACTGCATATCGTGCTTTGTGAGTGGAGAGTGATATGAGTGTGTGTAAATTTCATTGAATAGAATCGTAGAATCCCTATAGAGCAGAAAGAGGTCATTCAGCCCATCATGTCTGCACTGACAATAATCCCACCCAGGCCCTATATCTGTAATCCCCGTATTTACCGTTCTAATCCTCCTAACTCTGAAGGGGGATTTATCATGACCCATCAATCTAATCCATACACCTTTGGAAACTGGAGCACCCGATGGGACCCCACATGGACATGGGGAGAATGTGCAAACTCCACACAGACAGTGACCCATGGCCGGAATTAAACCCAGGTCCATAAGAACATAAGAACGTAAGAAATAGGAGCAGGAGTAGGCCATCCAGCCCTTCGAGCCTGCCCCGCCATTCAATAAGATCATGGCTGATCTGTCGCTGCTCAGTTCCACTTTCCCGCCCTCTCCCCATAACCCTTAATCCCCTCTCCTATCAAAAACCCATCAACCCGCGTCTTAAAAATATTTAGCGAGGCAGCCTCCACCACTTCAACGGGCAGAGAATTCCAGAGATTCACCACCCTTTGAGTGAAGAAGTTCCTCCTCAACTCCGTTCTAAACCGCCCTCCTTTTATCTTGAGGCTGTGCCCCCTAGTCCTATTGTCTTTTTTGAGCAGGAAGAGTCTTTCCACCTCTATCCTATCCATCCCATTCATCATCTTATACGTCTCAATGAGATCTCCCCTCATTCTTCTAAACTCTAACGAGTACAAGCCCAGTTTATTCAGCCTCTCCTCATAGCTCAACCCCTTCAACTCCGGTATCAGCCTAGTAAACCTCCTCTGCACTCCCTCCAAGGCCAAAATATCTTTGCGCAGGTGCGGCGCCCAAAAATGCACACAGTACTCCAGTTGCGGCCTCACCAATGCCCTATACAGCTGCAGCAAGACCTCCCTACTTTTATATTCAATCCCCTTCGCTATGAAGGCCAGCATCCCATTCGCCTTCCTGACCACCTGCTGCACCTGCAAGCTGGGTTTTTGCGACTCATGCACAAGGACCCCGAGGTCCCTCTGCACCGTCGCCTGCTGCAGTTTTTCGCCCCGTAAGTAATAGTCCTTCCTACCATTCTTCCTACCAAAGTGGACTACCTCACACTTGCCAACATTAAATTCCATTTGCCATTTCCTGGCCCATTCGCCCAGCCTATCTAGATCCTTCTGTAGACTCTCCACACCCTCCGCACAATTTGCCGTTCCCCCAATCTTGGTGTCATCAGCAAATTTCGACACTCTACACTCGGTTCCCTCCTCCAGATCATCTATATAAATGGTAAAAAGCTGAGGCCCCAGCACCGACACCTGGGGCACTCCACTAGTCACCATCCGCCAATCCGAATAGCACCCGTTGATCCCCACTCTCTGCCTCCTATTTGACAACCAATCCTCTATCCACGCTAACACCCTACCCCCAACTCCATGTCCCTCGACCTTCTGCAATAACCTCTTGTGAGGCACTTTGTCAAATGCCTTCTGAAAATCTAGAAAGACCACATCCACCGGCTCTCCTCTATCCACCGCCCTAGACACATCCTCATAGAACTCCAGTAAATTTGTCAGACACGACTTCCCTTTAATGAAACCGTGCTGCGTCTGCTCTATCAAGCAATTCCCTTCAAGATGCCTCGCAATTTCCTTCTTAATGACAGATTCTAACATTTTACCCACCACAGACGTTAAACTAACCGGCCTATAATTCCCCGCCTTTTGCCTGGCACCCTTCTTAAACAACGGCGTAACATTAGACGTTTTCCAATCATCCGGCACTTCCCCGGAATCCAGCGACGTTTGGAAAATAACCACCAAGGCATCCACTATCACCTCCGCCATTTCTTTCAGAACCCTCGGATGCATTCCATCCGGTCCTGGGGACTTGTCCACAATCAGCCCCTCCAGTCTGTCGAGCACCGCCTCTCTAGTAACAGTAATGTCATTAAGATCCTCCAGTCCTACCACCTTTCCATCGCTAACACCCGGCAAATTATTCACGTCCTCCTCCGTGAAGACAGAAACAAAAAAGTTATTGAATACCTTAGCCATATCCCCATCCCCTACCACTAGGTCCCCTTTCTCATCCTCTAAAGGACGAACATTCACCCTAGCCAGCCTCTTCCTTTTTATATATTTATAAAAACTCTTGCTATCCTTTTTTATATTAAGCGCTAGCCCAGCTTCATAGTTTCTCCTACCCTTCCTTATCAACTTCTTTGTCAATCTTTGTTGACATTTAAACCTCTCCCAATCCTCTTCTCGCCCACTACTCTTAGCTACTCTAAATTCCTCCGCTTTTAGTTTAACACTTTCCTTCACCTCCTTCGTTATCCACGGCTTATTACCTCTCCTCCCACTATCCTTTTTGACCATCGGAATAAATTTCTGTTGAGCACCAAGAAAGATCTCCTTAAAGATCCTCCACTGCTCCTCAACAGACCCTCCCTCCAACGCGCTCTCCCAGTCCACATTCGCCAATTCTTCTCTCATCCTACCGTACTCCCCTCTATTCAAACAAAGGACGCGTGTCCGGGAACCCACTTTCTCCTCCTCCATCTGCACCAGAAACTCCACCATACAATGATCACTCTCCCCAAGAGGATCCTTCACCACAAGGTCCCTAATTCTACCCGCTTCATTACATAGTACCAGATCCAAGATAGCTCGCTCCCTCGTCGGCTCCAACACACACTGTTCGAGGAAACTATCCCGGCAGCATTCCAAGAACTCCTCCTCGAGCCCCCCACGTCCAACATGGGTCGACCAATCAATATGCAGATTGAAATCCCCCATTGTCCAATCAAATCCACAATGTCCCTGGCATTGTGAGGCAGCAGTGTTAACCACTGTGTCCCTGTGTCACTCCAAAAAACTGTGTATTTATTGTATCAACTATTTAAAGTAAAAATCATCTTATCGAGTGAAATATCATTGGTCTGCTAATGTCTGCATCATTTTATACAGGCATTATTGTGAGGTGAGGAGAAATTTCTTCACCCTGAGGATGGTAAATGTGTGGAATTCATTACCGCAGAAAATAGTTGAGGCCAAAGCAGTGTGTGATTTCAAGAAGAAATTAAACATAGTTCTTGGGGCTAAAGGGATCAGGGCAGAAGAGTGGGATCAGGATACTGAATTTGATGACCAGCCATGATCGTAATGAATGGCGGGATAGGCTCAAAAGGCCAAAAGGCCTATTCCTGCTTCTAGTTTCTATGTTTCAATGATGATTTTGGATGTGACCCTTACTACAGAAGTTTTTAACAAGTGAAATTTTGTCCATCGTTTTCTTTTCATCAAGGATTTGTCATCAATTCTTTTTCTTTCTGGTATTGGTCCCTACGGGGATCGTAACACCTCCAAGGTTTGACTTGACTCATATCATTTTGACCTCCCTCACACCATATCCAAGCAAGTGTCATAGAACTTGGCACAAAAACCTCATCTATTCAATCCCCAGCTGGCTGCGGGCTTCAATGATAGAGGAGCTGAGGTCACTTGATACATGACAGCAGGACCCCTTTTATTCCAAAAGAAAATCCTTTCAATTACAGGCAGTTGGAATTCAGCGCGATAGACAGTGCAACATTTGGAATCATTAACTTGGATTAGCTAAATTAACCCGTGTTAACCTTTCAAGCAATGAGAGGCATTATCAATTTGCAAGACAACAATTTCGTGTTCTCCGGAAGCACAGGAGAAATTTTCTTTCGCTGCAAATCATTACAAGGTGATTGCCTTCACTCAGGCAATTTAGGAACATAGAAACATGAGGAGGCTATTTATCCCCTTGAGCCTGTTCTACCATTCAACTATATCATTGCTGATCTGTGCTTCAACTCTATTTAACCACCTTTCTTCCGCATCCCCTCGGTATCCTTACTTAACAAGATTCTATTGATTTTAACAACAAGCTATTAGACAGGTCAGAGTCCAGGCTTTGTGTTGCTTTGGGTAAATCCTCGGTTGGGTAAATCCTCCCCCCTCATAGCCAAATAAACAATGGGAGAATGCATCTTTTGAGTGCTTTCTTTTAGCTCTCTATAGATACTACCAAAGATGAAGTTAAAAAAGCAAATATGTGCCGGTTAGATTGATTGGCCATGCTGAATTATCTCTCAGTGTCAGGGGGATGAGCAGGGTAAATCATAGAATCATAGAAACCCTATGGTGTTGAAGGAGGCTATTCAGCCCATTGAGTCTGCACCGACAACAATCCCACCTAAGCTCTATCCCCGTAACCCCACATATTTACCCTGCTAATCCCTCTAATCTACACATCCTGGGACACTAAGGGGAAATTTAGCATGGCCAATGCACCTAACCCGCTCATAGAACAAAGAACAAAGAACAACACAGCACGGGAAACAGGCCCTTCGGCCCAACGAGCCCGCGCCGCCATCTTAACAATGCATTTTTCCTACACCTCCCTTGACCCGTGTCTATGCTTATGGTACCCCCACTGGAAACCAGATTTAGGGGAGAATAATTTAGGGACAATTTGTTACACCAATCAGCCTAAGAGCACATCTTTGGGGTGTGGGAGGAGTCCGGAGCACCCGGAGGAAACCCACGCAACCACGGGGAGAATGCGCAAACTCCCACAGACACTGGCCCAAATCCATGTATCTGCACAGCAAACAGTGATAGTCACTGAGCTGTTGTGGTGCCCATCTGCTGGTCCAGTTTTAAGCATACACAAACGACGCGAAGTACTCATCTTTGGACTCTGGGAGGAACCCGGAGCACACGGAGGAAACACACGCAGACACGGGTAAAAATGTGCAGACTCCACCCAGAAATTGACCCAAATGGGGAATTGAACCCAGGTCTCGAGAGCTGTGAGGCAGCAGTGCTTACCATTGTGTCACCCAGTTCTCTCCAAGCTACCATGAACAGCTTGGAGGGAATTGTGTCCCTTTGCTTTTGCAGCAGCGCTAACCACTGTGCCATCCCTGGGTTACAAGGGTAGAGCCTGGGTGGGATTGCTGTCAGTGCAGGCTCGATGGGCCAAATGGCCTCCTGCTCTGTCGGGATTCCATCATCTTGTGAATTAAGGGACCTGTGGTGAACTCTGCAAATTCCTGTGATTTCATCAATGACCCAGCCATAGGGATCAAAGGTTATGGGGAGAAAGCAAGATTAGACTATTGAGTTGGATGATCAGTCATGAAAGTAATGAATGGTGGAGCAGGCTCGAAGGGCCACATGGCCTCCTGCTGATCTTATCTTCTGTGGTTCTATGTTTCTATAAAATGTCTGGCATATTCCTATGTTGTTATCCTGAAAGATATTTTAGGCCATTTAGACGGGCCCTATTGTTGCAATTCTGGCACTAGAGACTCTTTATTTGACAGCACGGTTTGTGTTGCACTGCTGCTTCAACCCCAGTTGCCTTGGGCTTCATATTGGCATGAATACGTCGACCACAGGACACCCCAGGCACTCGAAAGCTAATGAAACTGCTCGTAATAATGGAAGTGCAGCAGAAACATCGGAACATAGCAATAAGGAGCAGTATTAGGCAATTTAACCCTTTGAGCCTGCTCCGCCACTCATTCAGATCATGGCTGATCTCTCCATGGTCTCAAGTCCACCTCCCCACCGGTTCTCCATATACCTTTAACCCGCTTTTAAAATCCGAAATATATCTATCTTCTCCTTGAAACCATTCAACGATTCAGTCTCCTCCACACTATGGAGCTGCGAGTTCCACAAATTAACCCATCCTCTGCGAGAAGTACTTCCTCCTCATTGCAGTTTTCTCTCAACCTATAGCTGCGACCTCTTGTTCCTGTTTGCCCCATAAGAGGAAATATTTGGGCTTTGTTTATTTTATCAATCCCAGCCAATTTGTGCACAGCAAACTCCCACAAATGGCAATGCCATAAAGTTAAAAGTTTGAGGTTTATTTATTAGTGTCAACAAGTAGGCTTCCATTAACATTGCAATGAAGTCACTGTGAAAATCCCCTAGTCGCCACACTCTGGCGTCTGTTCGGGTACACTGATGGAGAATTTAGCATGGCCAATGCACTTAACCAGCACGTCTTTTGGACAGTGGGAGGAAACCAGAGCATCCGATGGCAACTCACTTTGACACAGGGAGAACGTACAGACTCCACAAAAACAGTGACCCAAGCCGGGAAGTGAACCTAGGTCCCTGGCTCTGTGAGGCAGCAGGGCTAACCACTGTGCCACCAGAACGGCCAGATAATCTGTTTTATGTGATGGAGAGATGAATATTGGCGTGGACGCCAGTGATAATTCCCCTCCTCTTTGTTGAAAGAGGGCAGTAACGTCTTGGACACAAAGTTAATTTATTAGTCACAAGTAAGGCTTGCATTACTGCAATGAAGTTACTGTGAAATTCCCCTCATCGCCACACTACAGTGCCTGTGCAGGTCAATGCACCTAACCAGCACGTCTTTCAGATGGTGGGAAGAAACTGGAGCACCCGGAGGAATCACACGCAGATATGGGGAAAACATGCAAATTCCGCACAGACAGTGACCCAAGCCAGGGCTTGAACTCAGCTCCCTGGCGATGTGAGGTAGCAGTGCTAACCACTGTGCCACCGTGCTGCCCCACTGAGAGAGCAGAGAGGTCTTCGGTCTCTTCAGTAAGACGGTCGCGTAAAATAAGGAAAGCACAAAAGGTCAGCTCAGTCACACTGCACAGGCTGTGACATCAAATCTGAATTCTGTGCGTGGACAGCATTTGCTTCCTGGCTCCTTCCGGGGGCAGCTTGACAAGTAGAGTCGGTAGGTCTGATATAAATTTAATATGACTGTGAATCTCTTAGGGGGAAGGAATGGAAACTTAAATTGAACCAAGTTATTGAGGACAGCTCAAAGAAACTTGAAGCATACCTTAACTGTGGAGCTCCACTGATGCAGAGGGCAAAGCAAACCTGAGGCAAGCTTTATTTAAAAGCCAATATATTTGAAGCATTTTTATCTCCAAATATCTGTCAGAATTTATCATCTGTTCTACAATGAGCCAAGTCACAGGAAGCCCAGAAGGTGGTTTCAAAATATTGGAAAATGCACTAAAGCAGAAGCAATACATCACTGATAATTGGTGAAATTGTTTTCAGTTCACCAGCAATAAACATTTACCAAATGGGTTAAATCAACATCAGAAAAAAAGGCAGCAATACTTAATTGCAGTGCTGACAAAATGTGCTTAACCAACTGAGTCCAGTTCTCCAAGTGCTATTAATAAAGTAGTAAAATTACTAACAGTCTGAAAATTGCCTACATAATTTTATTATATATTAAATATAATTCATTCGCAGTTAGAGCTCATTTTAACAGATGTAAAACCAATTCAAAGGCCGTGCATAAGGACCCACTCAATTATTTATGGGGATCAGGGGACGCGCAGTCATAATTAACTAGAGGACTTAGGAACTCAGTATACAAAGTAACTTGACACTGTGGACAAGTTAAGTCCCCTCCAGTAATGCTCGTCTGTAGTGTTAGAATGTCACCAATGATAACATTGGTTCTGTTGTAGTGTGACCAATGGTAACAATCTGTAAGAGTCTTTATTAGCTGGAGTAAGTTTTGTTCTGGTTTATTGGCTGCAACTGAAGGGTTGCTGCTGGAGGATTAACATGTAGTGTTTGTCCATCTGACATTTTGCAGAACAGCTTGTGTTGGCGTTTTTTCGATAAAGCTCCTGGGTGGCACGGTGGCACAGTGGTTAGCACTGCTGCCTTACAGCACCAGGGACCCGGGTTCGATTCCTGGCTTGGGTCATTGTCTGAGCGGAGTCTGCACGTTCTCCCCATGTCTGAGGGTGTTTCCTCCCACAGTCCAAAAAATGTGCTGGTTAGGTGCATTGGCCATGCTAAATTTTCCCTCAGTGTACCCAAATAGGCACCAAAGTGTGACAACTAGGGGATCTTCATGATAATTTCAGAATCACAGAATCACAAACTACCAGAGTGTAGAAGAGGCCCTTCAGCCCATTGAGTCTACACCGACGGATGAAAGGCCTTGATCTTCCCACCTAATCCCACTAGGCAGCACTTGGCCCATAACCTTGAATATTACAGCATGCCAAGTACTCATCCAGGTGCTTCTTAAAGGATGTGAGGCATCCCACCTTCACTACCTTCCCAGGCAGCGCATCCCAGACCATGACAACTCTCTGGGTGGAACAGCTTTCCCTCAAATCCTCACTAACCCTCCCAACTCTCACTTTTAACTTGTGTCCCCTCGTAATTGATCCTTCAACTAAGGGAAACAGCTGCTCCCTATCCACCCTGTCCATGCCCCTCGTAATCTTGAACACCACGATCAGGTCACCCCTCAGTCTTCCTTGCTCCAGAGAAAACTACCCAAGCCTATTCAACCTCTTTTTATAATTTAAATGTTCCATCCCAGACAACATCCCAGTGAATCTCCTCTGCACCCCCTCCAGTGCAATCACATCCTTCCTATAATGTGGTGAGCAGAACTGCACATAGTGCTCCAGCTGTGGCCTCACCAAAAGTTCTACACAGCTCCATCATGACCTCTCTGCTCTTGTAATCCACGCCCTGCTTGATAAAGGTGAGTGTGCCATATGCCTTTTTCACCACCCTATTAACCTGCCTTTCCTCCTTCAGAGATCTATGAACAAACACGCCAAGATCCCTTTGTTGTTCAGAACTTCCCACTGTCAGACCTTTGATAGTATAATTCCTTGTTAAATTGCTCCTTTCAAGGTGCATGACCTCAAACTTTTCAGGGTTAAAATCCATCTGCCGCTTATCTGTTCATTTGACCATCTCATCTATGTCTTCCTGTAACCCAAGACACTCAACTTCACTGATAACAATTTGGCCAATGTCTGTGTCAGACTTACTGGTCCTACCCCTCGCATAGTCATCTATGTCATTTATATAAACGATGAACAATAAGGGGTTCAGCACAGATCCCTGTGATATGCCACTAGTCACTGACCCCCAGTCACTAAAGTCTGTTACCACCCTCTGTCTCCCACCACCAAGCCAATTATGAATCCACCTTATCAGATCACCCTGTATCCAATGTGCTTCCTAATAAGGCTCCCATTTTGGACTTTGTCAAATGTTTTGCTGAAATTCATGTAAACTACATCAACAGCATCTACACACTTGGTTACATGCTCAAAAAACTCAGTCAATTTGGTCATTCATGACTTCCTTCTGATAAAACCATTCTGGCAATCCCTGATCAAACCTTACCTCTCCAGATGGAGATAGATTCTCTCCTTCCGAATCTTCTCCAGTAGTTTCCCAGCCACAGATATGAGACTCAGTTGTCTGTAGTTCCCTGGCTTGTTTCTACAACCTTTTTTAATAAGTGGGACTACATTAGCTGTTCTCCAGTCCTCTGGCACCTCCCCGGCGGCCAGAGTGAAATTAAAAAGGGTCAGAACGATTTCCTCCCTTGCCTCCCACATCAGCCTGGGACACAATTCATCCAGATCTGGAGATTTGTCCACATTTAAGACTGTCAATACCTCCAATATCTTGTCACTGCCTATGATAATTTTCTCTAGAATTTCACAATCTCTCTGTCCGATGGGTGTTTCCAATCTGGATTTGAATCCTGCCACATCTGGTGGTAGGATTTGAATTCAATGACCTTGAATTAAGAATCTACTGATGACCATGAAACCATTGTCGATTGTTGGAAAAACCCATCTGGTTCACTAATGTCCTTTGGGGAAGGAAATCTGCTGTCCTTACCTGGTTTGGCCTACATGTGACTCCAGAGCCATAGCAATGTGGTTAACTCTTAATTGCTTTTGGGGTGGGCAATAAATGCTGGCCAGCTGGTGATGCCCATGTCCCACGAATCAATAATAAAAAAAACAGTATACTCCACAACTCTTGAATATAATACATTTTAGTTTTCAAGTGCCTTTGCACAGTATTGCACTTGCATCGATGAGGGTAACATTGATGCCCCTGTTTACATTACGCAGTCAAAGTGCAGTCTGTACTACACTCTAAGAACCATCACATTGCATTTGTGGAGGCTGTAGATGTGATGAAGGAAGATTGTTACAGTTCAGTCTCCTCACTGGGCTAGTGTTGCCATACATCATGATTGTCTTATAACACAGGCTAGAATCGGGACTTGACTCACACTTATAAAATGCATGATTTATTTCAATATTGTTTGAGAATCATCAAAATGCACAGGAGATTACAGATCTAAGCGAATTACATTCAAATGTCATTATTATCATTTCATAAGATTGCACTAAGCCATTTTTTTCCAATTAGGATGCAAATTGAATTGAAGTTTGAACTCTTCTGCCAAGTATAATGGCACTTTAACAATGACCAGGTAATAATGACATTATAATTGGTTGGGCCTATAATTACATTCCGTATTTAATTCACATTTTATCCTGTAATCATGTTGTCTATGTTACTAACAGATGCATTTGCATCTCGACATGATGGCTGAGGTGACCAGCTGTGGTGATTAAGACTGGAGGAAACAAGCAGAAGGAATCAAATGTAAATGCGCTTGCGTTCGTGGACTTCAGAACAAAGCTCTCCATACACTAGGGTTTGTGTCACTGAATCAGAAAATCTCTACAGTACCAAAAAAAGACCATTCGGCCCATCGGGGCTGTGCTGGCTCTCTGAAAGAATATTCTCTCCAGTTGTACTTCCTTACCTTACCCTGTAATCTTGCCCATTCTTTATTTTCAGATAGCAATCCAACTCTCTTTCCAACACTTCGTTGGAAGCAGCCTCCACCACCCTCTCAGGAAGTTCATACCAGACTCCAACCACCCTCTGGTGGGCAAGACAGCAAAGCTCCAGGCATGGACATCACCATTTAAACAAATTTGAATAAATTATTCATCCTCTCGCCAATTTCCAGTAAGAGGTTGACCGTGCTGGAAATCTGGCCCTCATAAAACTTGGAATTAAGAACACACTGGTGACCGTAAAACCATTGTTGATTGTCGGAAAAACCCATGTGGTTCTCTAATGTCCTTTAGGGAAGGAAATCTGCCGTCCTTACCCGGTCTGGCCTACATGTGACTCCAGAGCCGCAGCAATGTGGTTGACTCTCAACTGCCCCCAGGCAACTAGGGATGGGCAATAAATGCTAGCCAGCCAGCAACACCCTTGTCCCACGAATGAATAAAAAAAGTTACATTTTATCCCGAATATGGTTAACACTGACAAGATACATGCTTACGAATCGTAGGTCGGAGTGACAACTTTGGGTATTTCAATCCTGACGTCAGAGCTTTCCAGAGTTCCTCTGCAACCGATCAATCAAACTGTTCATGGGCTTGTCCTCTGTTACAAACTCTCAATCCTTTAGGGTGGTATCGTGGCACAGTAGTTAGCACTGCTGTTCCACAGTGCCTGGGTCCCAGGTTCGATTCCCAGCTTGGGTAACTGTCTATGTGGATTCTGCGTGTTCTTCCCTATGTGGATCTGTGTGGGTTTCCTCCGGACGCTCCGGTTTCTTCCCACAATCTGAAAGACGTGCAGGTTAGGTGCATTGGCCATGCTAAATTCTCCCTCGGTGCATCCAAACAGGCACCGGAGTGTGACAACTAGGGGATTTTCACAAGAACTTCATTGCAGTGTTAATGTAAGCCTACTTGTGACATTAATAATAAACTTTAAATTTTAAGAGCAATTGGGATTAGCTTAGGGGTTTAAAAAAAGGATGGCATGGACAAGTTGGGCTGAAGGGCCTGTTCCCATGCTGTAAATCTCTGTGATTCTATGACGTATTCACACTTTTTTGTTAATGTTCTGTCTCTTTTAGCTCACTCATACATCATTTAACCCAAAGAGCTGCTGGCGTTCAATTTTCCTGCCTACAGCCAGGCAGAGAATCGACCTTTATGGAGAGAGCTTTGCTTGCCCCTCCTTATACAAATTCTGTGCTTTGCACCTGAACCCTGCTGCACCAGAACAGGCTGAAACCACACACTGCCCCAGTTAGCTTTAATTAGCCTTTTGTTTTCATCCCTATAGCAGATTTAACATCTTGGAAGTTGAAACCCACTCAAGAAATCCAAGCATCTGCCCTTTCCAAAATGTTTAGTTTCACATGGGGTTAAAGGGGGATGTTACATAAATACAAGCCTTTGCCAGGTACTGAGCTTGTCACAGATTCAAGGGTCATTCATACCATACTGTACCTATTAACTCTCTGCTCAGAGGAATGCTGTGCCTGGGACGATGGCAGAGGTCAATGGCCTCACTTCCTTCAGAAAAGTACCTGGATGAGCACTTGACATGTCATAAGAAGGCTATTGGCCAAGTGCTGGTAAGTGGGATTTGTTGGGAGGTCAGGTGTTTCTCATGTGTCAGCTCAGGATGCATTCTGTTCTGTAAGGTACTATGTCACAGCCCAGCGGTTAGCACACTATTGCCTCACACCACTAGGAAACCGGGTTCAATTCCTGGCTTGAGCTCTGCAGAGCCTGCACATTCTCCCCGTGTCGAAGTTGGTTTCCTCGGGGTACTCCGGTTTACTCCCACAGTCCGAAAGACGTGCCAGTTAGGAGCACGGCCTTGCTAAATTCTCCCTCAGTGTACCTGATCAGACAACTAAGGGATTTTCACAGTGACTCCATTGCAGTGTTAATGTAAGCCTATTTGTAACACTAATAAATAAAGTTAAACTTAAAACTTAGATTTTCTAATCAAGTTCAGGTTGGTTTCTTCTGGCTAACTTCTATGGTCTCCATGCTGGAATGATTAGTGGCGGTGAATTATACATAGAAAGGAAGTCTTGTATTTAAATGGCATCTTTTGTTATCCCAAGACATCCCAAAGTGCTTTCTGCCCATGAATTACTTTATGAAGTGTAGCCACTTTATAATGCATGAAAATGCAGCAGCCAATTTGAGTTCAGCAAAACTCTCATAAACATCAATGTGATAATAAGCAGACGAACTGCTTTTTGGTGCGTGTTGAGGAATAAATATTGGCCGGGGCACTTACAAACTCTTCTTTGTAAAACAAACATGGGCCAGTGATTGGACATGAATCAAAATAGCGCCTCAAACTCTGGGAATTTTCACATTTGACACGGGGATTGCAATCTGCCACCAAACACCACACTTTTGCGTCAAAGGCAGCGGAAATGCCACTTTCTGAGCAATAGTAAAGTGCTCGCGGCAACAAATGGCTTCCCCTAACCACCAGCTCAGCTCTGAGCTCAGCTCCTTTCGAACAGCTCAGCGCACACTCTTCCCTACCCAGGTTGAAAGCCCGTGCTTGGCTGACATTTACACTCTGCTTTCTTCCAGATGGCAGCGCGATGAATTATCACACGAGTCAGCAGGCGCAACATCAAGGAGAGGCAAAGTGCAAAGCTGACAAAAAAGGGAAAGAATCGGCAAATGATGCACGAATTCATGCTCCGAGGCTATCTTGCAGCCTAAGAGTCTGCAGCCTTCACCAGCCATGCTGCAGCCTCTGGGGTGGCAGTGCACTGACGGGCAGTGTGCTGGAGGAAGGCACACCAAAAACAGACACCAAGGGACTACACTGCAGTGATGAGTTGACATTTCCTTGCAATGAGACAATGTTTGATTTATAAACTTCGCAGTGCCTTTTGTGGTGCAGAGACTATTTCCTCAGGTGGATGTAACTGTTACTAGGGGGCATAACTATAAGGTTCATGGTGGGAGATGTAGGAGGGATGCCCGAGGTAGATTCTTCACTCAGAGAGTGGTTGGGGTGTGGAATGCACTGCCTGCTGTGATAGTGGAGTCGGACACTTTAGGGACTTTCAAGTGGTTATTGGATAGGCACATGGAGCACACCAGAATGATAGGGAGTGGGAAAGCTTGATCTTGGGATTGGACATAGCTCGGCACAACATCGAGGGCTGAAGGGCCTGTACTGTGCTGTAATGTTCTATGTTTTATGTTAACATTTTGCTGCAATTATGTAGGGCGTTGGTGAAGCCGCATCTGGAGTATTGTGTGCGGTTTTGGTGTCCTTATCTGAGGAAGGCTGTCCTTGTTATAGAGTGAATACAGCAAAGGTTTACCAGGCTGATTCCTGGGATGGCAGGTCTGTCATATGAGGAGAGACTAAGTTGGTTATGATTATATTCACTGGGGTTCAGAAGAGTGAGAGGGGATCTCATAGAAATTTATAAAACACTAACAGATTCAGAAAGAATATTCCCAGTGGTGGGAGAGTCCAGACTATGGGTCATAGTTGGTGATAAGGGGTAAATGTTTTGGAATTGAGGTGAGGAGAAATTTCTTCATGCAGAGGGCGGTGATGTGTGGAATTCACTATCACAGAATGCAGTTGAGGCCAAAACATGGTGTGATTTCAAGAAGAAATTAGATCTAGCTCTTGGGGCTAAAGGGATCAAAGGATATGGGGGAAGGGGGAGGACCAGGATATTGAATTCGACAATCAGCCATGCTCAAGATGAATGACGGAGCAGGCTCGAAGGTCCGAATGGCCTCGTCGTGCTTCTAGTTTCTATGTTTCTATGTTCAGACATAATTGATAAGAAGTCTCACAGGTTAAAGTCCAACAGGTTTATTTGGTAGGAAACACCATTAGCTTTCGGAGCGCTGTTCCTTCATCAGGTGAGTGGGGAGTTCTGATCACAAACAGGGCATATCAAGGCACAAACTCAATTTACAGAATACTGATTAGAATGTGAGTCTTTACATTCTAATCAGTATTCTGTAAACTGAGTTTGTGCCTTGATATGCCCTGTTTGTGATCAGAACTCCCCACTCACCTGACGAAGGAGCAGAGCCCTGAAAGCTGGTGGTGTTTGCAACCAAATAAACCTGTTGGACTTTGACCTGGTGTTGTGAGACTTCTCCCTGTCTTTATCCCAGTCCAACACCGGCACCTCCACATGAGACATACTTGCACAGGTGATTGCCCCGGCACTGCTGCAATTCTGAGCTGCTGTGGAAGTCTGGCATGTTTCTCTCGGTGATTTAAGTCCAAGCACTGTGTCCTCCCCAGCAGAACGTAACAGCACATATTTCACATGGTAACGTATGAAACACTGGCTATTTTTGGAATTGGGTCCCCTTGCCAACCCTCTAATGATTTGGCTTGATTTGCAAATTTTCATGACTGATAAAGCTGCAACTGCTTGATTCGCTAGATCTTTTCAATCGCTGCCAAGCTGTCTAAATGTTGCCAGGTTGTTTAGTAAACCAACTTAATTTTGCTGTCACTTTCCGACTGCATTGGAATGCCATTACCAAATTCCGTCTTGACTTAGCCCAGGGACATGGGTTATACATGGTGTCAGAGGCTATTCAGCTGAAGTAATGAATCAATTCATAATAATTCATAAAATACTTGCCTTTGTCTGCCTGAACTGTTTTGGCTGGTCAGTTTAAGGGGTGCATCTGTTAGTAGATTTATTTGTTGGGTGGTGCCTAGTGGTACATGTGAAGGCGCACAGAGGGTGTGGAGAACTGGAGCACAAGGTGCATGGGTGCAACAACCAGTAGTTGGTGGCAGCAGTGGTGTCGGGGGAGTGGGGAGAGGGCATTGGTGGAGAACAAAGACAGTGGGAGATAAAGGGAGCCCAGCAGGAAAGTTGCCCTGGCTGGAGAGA
Source organism: Carcharhinus amblyrhynchos (assembly GCF_965287045.1). Taxonomy (NCBI): domain Eukaryota; kingdom Metazoa; phylum Chordata; class Chondrichthyes; order Carcharhiniformes; family Carcharhinidae; genus Carcharhinus; species Carcharhinus amblyrhynchos. The sequence goes on from NC_137324.1 coordinate 18,274,932, forward strand.
TTGTTCCTGTGCAGAATGGATGGGGACAGTAAGATAAGGATGTAAGGAATGGGATAACAATGGCTTGGGAAGGAGGTGGTGGGACAAGAGGACAGCCATTGGAGGCACAGATAAGATGATTGAGTTGGTTATGTATGGCAAGTTGGCAGGATCAATTATTTCATACAGCCCCTTATTCGAAAGCACTCCAAACATGTGTGAGTTAGGTGGATTCGCCATGCTAAAATTGCCCCTTAATGTCGGGGGGGGCTACATCGGGTAAATGCATGGGAATATGGGATAGGGCTTGGGTGGGATTGTGGTTGTTGCAGACTCAATGGGCTGAATGGCCTCCTTTTCCCTGCAGGATTCTATAATTCCATTCATTCTAAAAATGAAGATAAACTTAAATGAAAGTATCAAGTGAATTGAAAGAATAAATGCGTGCTGAATCTATAGGCGAAAAAAATGATCACAGTCTCCATCTTCCGGAATTTCTACTCAGTCTAACTCCAATGGACATGGTATTGTACTCAGCTAGGTTCAAGAAAGAGTCAGTTAAAATGTTGTTATGAGACTTGAATTCTACGCCAGGTAACTCCTGGATGAGTTTGGTCGTTAAGAAGCTGCTTTCTTCAATGGCAGATGCTGAAGTTGTAACAGATTTGAAGGAGATAGAAAGTGGAATATTCTGCTGTCGTTGCAAGCTCGGAGGTGGGAAGGACATGTACTAAGGCAGCACTGGAACCTGCCCTCCACCAAATTTGTTGACACTTCTCACTGCCTTGGAAAAGCAGCCAGCATAATCAAGGTCCTCACCCACCTCGGACATTCTATCTTACACCTTCCTCCATCGGGAAAAAGATACAAAAGTCTGAGATCACGTACCAACTTCTTCCCTGTTGCTGTCAGACTTTTGAATGGACCTACCATAAATTAAGTTGATCTTTCTCCACACCCTAGCTATGACTGGAATACTACATTCTGCCCCCTTTCCTTTACCTTCCCCCTATGTAGTCTATGAACGGTATGCTTTTTCTGTATGGCACACAAGAAACAATACTTTACACTTTATTCCAATACATGCGACAATAAATCAAATCAAATCAAAATTTAGTTTTGGGCAGGAAATCCATGTCTGATCATCCAGCCCTACCACCTTGTGAGGCCTTGAAGGGGCCAGTTATGACCACAGAAGTGCCTCAATCCATCACTGCTGGTGTTAACCCAGCTGCTTTTTGCCAGTTGCTGTATGCAACAGCTACAGTCCTGTGGCCAAGTTGCCAGCCCCAGGAAGTTTTTGGGGGGCTTTCCCTCGATTAAAGGCACTCAGTCTGACTGAGAGACTTGAAATCAGGAAAGTGGTGGTGTTGGGGGAGCTGCGACTTCTTCCTTGTCCTTTCTGCTGACGTCACCTACACCCCTCTCTCAGTGACCCTCACTCCACAAATTCCCCTACCCTCTGCCCCGATGTTACTGGGTTGGATCCCCTGATTCTGGTAGGTGTTTTTCCTGCAGGAAACACCATCTCCCCTGTGGCACACTGCCCAGCGCAAGGCCTCAGACGGTTCTGAGTAGGTGAGGCTTCTGCCCCAGGGGAGGCCCACCAGAGGCCCCTCCACTGCTTGATAGGCTGGAGGCCTTTGTGAAAAGATGCAGTGCGAGTGCCTCACCCTCTCGACCAGCCATCCGGCAAAATCCCCGACACCTCAACAAGATTCTGCCCAGAATGTTTATTTCCCTGGAACAATATTGAGGGCATCAGATTTATATCTTTTTTTCCAACTCAACTCAATTGGAGTTTTGTATTCAATGGGCGAGTCACAAGGGTCGATATTTGACAAAAAAGAGAAGTGATGGCCTCATGATATTATCGCTAGATATGAATCCAGAAAGTCAATTAATGTTCTGGAGACCTGGGTTTGAATCCCATCACAGCACATGATGGAATTTGAATGCAATAAAAAGTATCTGAAATTAAGAATCTACGGATGGCCATTGTCAATTGTCGGAAAAACCCATCTGGTTCACTAATGTCATTTAGGGATGGAAATCTGCCAATCTTACCCTGTCTGGCCTACATGTGACTCCAGAGCCACAGCAATGTGGTTGACTCTCAAGAATGTCCTCGGGCAACTAGGGATGGGCAATAAATGCTGGCCAGCCAGCAAACACCCATGTCCCATGAATGGATAAAATAGGCCTTTTTTTCACACATGAACAGCTTCATGTAGTTTTCTCAAGAGTGAGAAGTTTTGATTCTGTTCGGGTCTTTACTGAAAGAATAGCTCGACATCCCGCAGCTAAAGAACTACAGTTGCAATAAGCAAATGAACTTGACCTCAAATATTTCTGCTGCCTTCTGCTCATTAATCCTAATGCACATATTTGTCACTCTATTTAATTAGGGTGAGGCGGGTTAAAGAGTTTACTGAACTTAGACATTAACACTTGCACTTCTGTGTTTGCAGTTTATGGGTTCAAGCCCCAACGGTGATTTAAATACCATTGAAATTTCAGTATTGGAGCAGCTGTCACTCTGATGAGATATTGAATTATGATCCAATCTGCCAGCTAAGATGGCTATGAAACAGCCCATAGTTTTCTTCAGTAACAGTCTGGTGAGGTTTGTTCCCCGAGTCATCACCACAAATATAGATTACCCAGGCATTCATCCATAGAAACAGAGAAAATAGGAGCAGGAGTAGGCCATTCGGCCCTTTGAGTCTGCACCACCATTCAATATGATCATGGTTGATCATGCACTTTCAGTATCCCGCTCCTGCTTTCTCTCCATATCCCTTGATCTCTTTAACTGCAAAGGCCACGTCCAGCTCCCTCTTGAACATATCTAACTAATTGGTCTAACAGTTTTCTGTGGTAAAGAATTCCAGAGGTTCACCACTCTCTGAGTGAAGAAGTTCCCCCGCATCTCAGTTCTGAATGGTTTACCCCTCATGCTTAGACTGTGATGCCTAGTCCTGCACTTCCCCAACATCAGGAACATTCTTCCTACATCTAGCCTGTCCAGTCCCATCAGGATTTTATATGTGTCTATGAGATCCCCTCTCATCCTTCTAATTTCCAGTGAGTAAAGCCTAGTTGATCCAATCGCTCTTCCTATGTTAGTCCTGTCATTCTGGGAAACAGTCTGCTAGTTGAGATGAGCTGCTTTGTGTTTGCACTGGCAATGTCACGCTTTTCCTTACAACAATGACGGCACTTCAAAAACAATCTACTGGCTATTTGGGGTTTAGGAACACAAGAAGTAGGGGCAAAAGTCTGGATTAATAGTCTAGCGATAATACCATTAGGCCATCACTTTCCCAAAAAAGTTAACACACCAATGGCCATGTCAGGCATGGCAGCACCTCCTGCTGTCAAATCTGTCACACATCTCTCATACGCACTGGAAAGAGTGGAAAGGATTTAGATACAAATAGGAAGATGATGGATGTGGTGAGAAATCTCATTACTATCTCTCAGGCCATAGGATCAAAGTGGAAAGTGACCGCAGACCATTTGAGAGCATCTTGATGAAACAATTATCCCCAGTGCTGCCCTGATTGTAACACTAAACTCCAAAATCATGGCTCGGTCAGACGACAAATATTATCCCAGCAGCAAACACACTATGAGGATACTATCAACTATGAAAGAAACAGAAACAGAAAGTGGTGGAAAATCTCAGCAGGTCTGTCAGCATCTGTGGAGATGGAGCTCAAGACAAACAAAATAGGACATTATTTATGCTATGAGGGTTGGAGGGGGGGTTGAGGGGACTGTAATTGGACAAAGAAAATGTCAATGGAAGTGGACAGGGTAAAAGAGGTCAAATTCTGTCATAGAGAAGAGCAGTCCTTCTTCAGAGAAGGCATTCTTGGGAATTGAGGGAGTATAACTTCGTCATTGAGTCCTTTTTACTTTATCTTTAGCTCCGATGAAGGGTCATCCTGACTAGAAAGCTTGTCTCCATTCTCTCTCCACAGATGCTGTCAGACCTGCTGAGTTTCTCCGCCATTTTCTGTTTTTGTTTCAGGTTCCAGCCTCCGCAGTACTTTACCTTTAACTATGAAGGGAAGGTGGAAGCATCTGGGGATGAGCATGGAGGTTGAACAATTACATGTTATGGAAATAACAAGATGAAAATGAGATACTGCAGATCTTGGAGGTCTGAGATAAAAACAGAAAATTTTGGGGAAAAAAGTACTCAGCATTCGTGGAGAGACAAAGACAGAACTGGAAAGTTTGGCATCCAAACTGACTCTTTAGCCAAAGCAAGACTCTGGTAAAATGAGGCTCAGGCTCAGCTGTAGCAGACCACCCCGACTTCTTTACAATCACAAGCTCGGCAGTGCTAAGTGCCCAGGCTGACAAGTGCAGAATGGCCAGTTGGAGTCGTACCAAAGAGCTGCCATCATTCAATTAAATACAAACCTCAGCCAAGAACGAGGCAACTTCGCAAGGGAATGGAAGAAAACTGGAAGGGACGGGGGAATGGGGGGAGGGGGGAGGGAATGGCAGGGGGGATAGACAATGGGAAACAAAAGCATGAGAACTGTTTCATTCCCAGTAATAGTCCACGCTGACATTTTATTTCAAGCTGGTTGTCAGCTGAATCTAATCTTTCTAAAACAGGCTGTTTATCTTTTAACGTTGAGGCATTGTTTGCTGTGTTGCAAACCCCTTGAAACATACAGAGGGGTTTTAGTAAATTTACTGCACTGTAGCAACTTACAGCATGGGATCAGTCTGCAAACATTCATAACTGATGGCAAAGTCAACGACTGATAGTCAACAGTCGTGTCTGGGGAGCACAGGGTGAGAACAGGAGATCCATAAAATTCAAAAAGAAGATACCACTATTTTACTGCAGATAGGGAGAGCAGGCTGACTCATAACACATCACCAAATAGTTTAGAAGACTACAGCTGTTTGGCAATCTGTTGTGGATCTGAGATATTTCTAATACTACAGGATATCAAAGATTAAAGGTTTGCAAATGCAATATAAAGCAAACACAGCTAATCGCTAGGACAACATCTGGTCAAACAGCTGGTGCAAAAAGACATATTTTGTAGCAATTAGATCACCATGAGTGAGCTCTGATTTGTCAATGACAAAGTGAGAAAGTTTCAGCTCTTGGTGGGTGGAAGAGAAGGAACTAATTTACAGGACAGCTCCCTTTAATGGAAGTTAATTAGGTTTGGAGATCTGGGTGGAACACCTCACTGGTGGGATTTTCTCATCCCGCCAAAGTCTTTTGATTTGATCTGATTTATTATTGATCCCTATATTAGTACACTGTGAAAAGTATTGCTCCTTACAGACAAAGCATTTCATTCATAGATTACCAGGGGAGAAGGAAATGAGAGAGTGCGGAATGTAGTGTTACATTCATAGCTAGGGTGCAGAGAAAGATCAATTTAATACAAGGTAAGACCATTCAAAAGTCTGACAACAGCAGGGAAGAAGCTGTTCTTGAGTTGGTTGGTCCATGACCTCAGATTTTTGTATCTTTTTCATGATGGAAGAAGTTGGAAGAGATAATGTCCGGTGTCCTCGATTATGCTGGCTGTTCTTTTCAGGCAGCGGGAACTGTAGTCGGAGTTAATGGATGGGAGGCAGGTTTGCATGATGGACTGGACTATGTTTACAACCCTTTGTCATTTCTTGCGATCTTGGTCAGACCAAGAGCCACACCAAGCTGTGATACATTCAGAAAGGATGCTCTCTATGCTGCATCTGTAGAAATTGGTGAGAATCGTAGCGGGCTTTCCTCAGCCTCCTTAGAAATTAGAGGTGTTGCTGGGCTTTCTTAACTACATGTCAGCATGGAGGGATCAGGACAGGTTGTTGACGATCAGGACGCCTGGAAACTTGAAGCTCTTGACATTTCCACTTCATGTAGAAAGGGGCATTACATTACCTTAATCAGAGCATTGTAACTTTATGAATTAGAAGCAGTTGTAGATCATTCAGCACTTTGAACCTGCTTCACCATTCAGTTAGATCACGGCTTCAACTTCACATTCCATATAGCCCTGATAACCCTTGACTCCTTTGTTAGTCAAGAATCTATTTTACCTTTGCCTTAAAAATATTAATTAACTGAGTCCACCACTCTCTGGAAAAGAGATTTCCAAACATTCGTGACTCATTTTGTGCTGGTGCTTCATCCTGAGCTGGTTTGTCAGGGTTGATTTGCTATTGCCTTCCAGTTCTGACAGGCAGCTCCCAAGTCTACTTAGCTGGAATGGGAATCCTATCCATGTGTTAGCATTACTCTGGTGTTATGATCCAGGTCAGAAACTCCAAGGTGTTTTATAAGAACATAAGAACATAAGAAATAGGAGCAGAAGTAGGCCATCTGGCCCTTCGAGCCTGCCCCGCCATTCAATAAGATCATGGCTGATCTGTCGTGGCTCAGTTCCACTTTCCCGCCCTCTCCCCATAACCCTTAATCCCCTCTCTTATCAAAAACCCATCAACCCGCTTCTTAAAAATATTTAGCGAGGCAGCCTCCACCACTTCAACGGGCAGAGAATTCCAGAGATTCACCACCCTTTGAGTGAAGAAGTTCCTCCTCAACTCCGTTCTGAACTGCCCCCCCTTTATCTTGAGGCTGTGCCCCCTAGTCCTACTGTCTTTTTTGAGTGGGAAGAGTCTTTCCACCTCTATCCTATCCATCCCATTCATCATCTTATACGTCTCAATGAGATCTCCCCTCATTCTTCTAAACTCTAACGAGTACAAGCCTAGTTTATTCAGCCTCTCCTCATAGCTCAACCCCCTCAACTCCGGTATCAGCCTAGTAAACCTCCTCTGCACTCCCTCCAAGGCCAAAATATCCTTGCGCAGGTGCGGCGCCCAAAACTGCACACAGTACTCCAGCTGCGGCCTCACCAATGCCCTATACAGCTGCAGCAAGACCTCCCTACTTTTATATTCAATCCCCCTCGCTATGAAGGCCAGCATCCCATTCGCCTTCCTGACCACCTGCTGCACCTGCAGGCTGGGTTTTTGCGACTTTTTGTAAAGTTTTTGTAAAGTTTGCCTAGATCATAAGTTTTACACTTTGAATTTGGCACAAGTGAGTGTAAGATGTTTCACTCCTGATATGATTGAAGTGACCCACAAGGGAGTTTTTCTCAAAGTTTATTTATGAGTACAATCAGGACGAGAGGGCACAGCCTCAAGATAAAGGGGGGGCAGATTAGAACAGAGTTGAGGAGGAACTTCTTCACTCAAAGGGTGGTGAATCTCTGGAATTCTCTGCCCGTTGAAGTGGTGGAGGCTACCTTGCTAAATATATTTAAGACGCGGGTAGATAGGTTTTTGGTAGGCAAGAGGGTTATGGGGAGAAAGCGGGAAAGTGGAACTGAGCCACTTCAGATCAGCCATGATCTTATTGAATGGCGGGGCAGGCTCGAAGGGCTGGATGGCCTACTCCTGCTCCTATTTCTTATGTTCTTATGTTCTCCACTGTGCTTTCTGAAGTTGATGACTATCTCTTTGGTTTTACTGACATTGAGGGAAAGATTTTGAATGACTGTCTGCATTTTAAGGCCCCCACCTACCTCGCCTTAATGTTCAATAGCAATTGAATGGGGGGTGACCTGTCCTGAACCTAGCTGATGTCCTGTGGTATGCCATTGTCCCAAGAAATGCATGGTTTAGAGACTGCTGCATTCATGAGTTTCTGGAATTCTCTTCCTTAAAAAACAGAAACTTTAAATATTTTCAAAGTAAAATAAAGTTTATTTATTAGTCACAAGCGAGGCTTACATTAACACTGCAGTGAAGTTACTGTGAAATTCCCCTAGTCGCCACACCCCAGCTCAATGCACCTAACCAGCACGTCTTTCAGACTGTGGGAGGAAACCAGAGCACCCGGAAGAAACTCATGCAGACATGGGGAAAAGGTACAAATTTTGCACAGACAGTGACCCGAGGTCGGAATCAAACCCAGATCCTTGGCACTGTGAAGCAGCACTGCTAATCACTATGCCGGTCTGCCGCTCCAAAGGCAAAGCTGGACATATTCTTGATTAACAAATGGGCTGGGGGGGGGTGTTGATTTGAAAGATAATCTGGAGAGGGGGGTGTCGGGAGGAATTCAGGGTTGAGGTTGCATCAGTTCAGCCACAAACTTAACGAATGGCAGAGCAGGTTGGAGGGTTTGAGTGGCCTACTCCTTTTATTTCTGTTAATTCATAGGTATGGGCAGGTCAGTATTTATTGCCCATCCCTAGTTGCCCTAGAGAAGGTTTTTTGATGAGTTGCCTTCTTGAAGTACTGATAGAACTTAATGGCTTGCTAGGCTATTTCGGAGGGCAGTTGAGAGCTGACCACATTGCTGTGGCTCTGGAGCCGCGTGTAGGCCAGACTGGGTAAGGACAACAGGTTTCCTTCCCTAAGGGACATTAGTGAACCAGATGGATTTTTCCAACAATCGACAATGGTTTCATGGTTGTCGGTAAAATCTTCATTCCAGATATTTTGCTCCTAATCCAAATGTCTATGTGGTCAATGAGTAAATCGGAAGAATTATTGAAAGCAGAGGAAGAGGCAGGACTATGGGAGAGGGTGAGGCAATGGAACCAGCTTTGGATTGCTTCTGCCAAGAGTTACGGTAGCAAATCATCAGTGAAGGTAGAATCATAGAACCCTACAGCGCAGAAAGAGGCCCTTTGGCCCATCATGTCTGCACCAAATGCAATCCCCCCCAGGCCCTACCCCCATATATTATACCCACTAATCCCTCTAACCTACACATCCCTGGACACGAAGGGGCAATTTCTTGGCACGGCCAATCAACCTAACCCACACATCTTTGGACTGTAGGAAGAAACCAGAGTACCCAGAGGAAACCCACACAGACACGGGGAGAATGTGCAAACTCCACACAGACAGTGACCCGAGCCGGGAATCAAACCCAGGACCCTGGAGCTGTGAAGCAGCAGTGCTGACCACTGTGCTACTGTGCCGGCCAGGTGTGTTGCAAGTCTCCATGGTTCTCTGCCTGTAAATGTTACTGCAAAAAAAGGGCACAAGCATATCCACTATTGCTACTTTATCTGAATTCATTCCTGAATGTTTCTGCCAGTTGCACTGGGGAGCTAGTTAGCAATCAAGCTCACATCTTTTAATTTTTTTCTTTCGTGCCTGGAATAACAACAACAACGACATGCGTTTATAAAGCACCATTAACACAGCGAAAAGTCCCAAGGCCTTTACACAGCAAGAAGAAAATCCAAGCATCCAATTTTTCCACAGGTCAGCGTTCAAGTGGGCCTGAACAGATGCTAAACCTTCATTTCTCATCTGTTGTTACAGCTATCCCTGGAGATTGAATTTTGCTGGATCCGCTGGGAGTATAAAGCTAATAAAGATATTCTCATTACTTCTTCAAGTCAGTACGACTGCTTAAAAAAAAAGACTGGATCCTTGGCTTTATAGATTGAGGCACGATGTATAAAAGGCAACGGCATTTTTCTAAATCTTGATAAATCGCTGGTCTGGCCTGATTAACAAAGGAGGGGAGTGGTGGAGGTGGTGGCGGGTGTATGTGCGGTGGTGGTGGATGGTTATTGTGTCTAATTCTGATCAGCACGCTTCAAGAAGGATGACAGAGGACGCAGAGATTTAATTGAATGATACTAGGGATGAAAGACTTTAGATGTGGTGGGGGAGGGCATGGGGGGGAGGGGCTGCTGTGAGAGTGGAGAGCAGAAAGAAATCCCACACCACCAGTTAAAAGTCCAAACAGGTTTATTTGTAGCAAAAGCCGCAAGCTGGAGAGCGGCAGATCTGACACCGTAATGCGAGAAAGCATGTAAAGTAATCGCTAGTAACTACATCAGTGAAAAATCGACAAACACATGGAGGGATTGACTGATTAAGAGGACACAGTAGTGGAATTAGATTGCTCTGCAAAGAGCCACCATGGGCTTGATGGGCCGAACAGCCTTGTCTGTGCCAGAACGATGCCAGGAAATATAAAATGCAATAAGTTGTCTGTATAGTGCAAGAAACGATACTTTTTACTTTATACCAATACATGTGACAATAATAAATTAAATCAAATCAGACAATTTGATGTAGGTAAAAAATAGTATCGGATAATGAACACCAAAAAGTTGGCAAGTTGCCTAGAAGAGGGGGATGCGGAGATTGGGGTATTTTAGAAATGTTGGGGTTGAATTAAGATGTGTGATAAGCTTAGACAAGCGGGGACATGACACATCAGTTGGTACTTTCATGCCAACAAAACAGATCCTGTCAAATTCTGCAGACCTGGTTTTGTTGTGTATTTGTCAGTTTGTTGCATGTTTATAAATAAGTATATCTAACTATCGCTGAGCAATGCAGGGATAACACTCATTTTTAAATATGCAACAGATTTATTTAGAAGAACCTTTTAAAAACCTCTGCGTTAACAACATGTTTGCACCATTGCTTATAGCTTAGCTTCTCCTTGCAACCTCTCTCTTTATTTTCACTGAACCCAACAACCAGGCTTAAACAAGCAAGAATAGTGAGAGCTAGCACAGTGGTTAGCACTGCTGCCTCACAGCACCAGGGACCCAGGTTCAATTCCTTGGGTCACTGTCTGTGTGGAATTTGCACGTTCCCCATGTGTTGATGTGGGTCTCCTCTGTAAGAAGTCTCACAACACCAGGTTAAAGCCCAACAGGTTTATTTGGTAGCAAACACCACTAGCTTTCGGAGCGTTGCTCCTTCGTCAGATGAGTGGAGGGAGCAGTGCTTCGAAATGAACTCGGGATGAACGAGTACACTATCAAGGGCAGGAGTCTTAGCTGTGTTGAAGAGCAGAAGGATCTTGGGGTCCGGGTCCACAGGACTCTTAAATCGGCCTCGCAGGTGGAGGATGTGGTCAAGAAGGCGTATGGTGTACTGGCCTTCATTAATCGAGGGATTGAGTTTAGGAATCGGGAGGTAATGCTGCAACTTTATAAGACCCTAGTCAGGCCTCATTTGGAGTACTGTGCGCAGTTCTGGTCGCCTCACTATAGGAAGGACGTAGAAGCTATTGAAAGGGTACAGAGGAGATTTACAAGAATGTTGCCTGGACTGGGAGGCATGCCTTATGAAGTTAGGTTGAGGGAGCTGGGACTCTTCTCCCTGGAGAGACGAAGGTTGAGAGGCGACCTGATAGAAGTTTATAAAATGTTGAGAGGAATAGATAGGGTGGATTCTCAGAGGCTATTTCCCCGGGTTGAAATGGTCGCTACGAGAGGACACAGATTTAAGGTGCGGGGAGGAAAGTACAGAAGTGATGTTAGGGGTAAGTTTTTCACTCAGAGGGTGGTGAGTGAATGGAATAGGCTGCCGTCAGTGGTGGTGGTGGCGAACTCGCTGGGGTCTTTTAAAAGACTTCTGGATGAGTATATGGGGTTTAATGGGATTGGGGGTTATAGATAGGTCTATAGATTGGTAGGTGTTGATGTGATCGGCGCAACTCGTGGGCCGAAGGGCCTGTTTGTGCTGTAGTGTTCTATGTTCTATGTTCTATGAAAGCTAGTGGTGTTTGCTACCAAGTAAACCTGTTGGACTTTAACCTGGTGTTGTAAGACTTCTTACTGTGTTTACCCCAGTCCAACGTCAGCATCTCCATATCATGGGTTTCCTCTCACAGCCCAAAGATGTGCAGGTTAGATTGATTGGCCATGCTAAATTGCCCTTAGTGTCAAGGGGATCAACAGGGTAAATATGTGGGGTTACGGGCATAGGGCCAGGGTGGGATTGTTGTTGGTGCAGACTCGATAGGCCGAATGGCCTCCTTCTAAGTACAAATTGGTTACCAGACTAGCATCATCAAACACAGATTAACTGAACCCTGCAGGTTTACAAATTCAGCCAAGTGGATAACTTGTGACCAGTGGAGGTGTGTTTCATTGTAATATGGGATGGAGATGTGCATTATTCAAAGCTTTAAATATCTTGTCAGCTGTGGTAACATTTTCACTTGAGTCAGAACATTATAGATCCATGAAGCACTCTGGAGATTTGAACCACAGAATCTTTGCTAATACGTCCAGTATAATAATGAGAGAGTACTACATTGTCAGAAGCCCCATCTGCTTTCTCAACTGGATATAAAAGATCCCATTACACTTTGTCAAAGAGCAGCAGACAAGTTTTCCCCGGTGACCTGGCCAATATTTACCCCTCAGGTAATCTCACTAGAAATGATCTGGCCATTCTCACATTGCTGATTGTGACAGCTGGATTTCTTCAGATTGGCTGCTCTGTTTCTTACAGGAAAACAGTGATTGCCCTTCAAAAGTACTTAATTGGCTGCCAAGTGCTTTGGGAAGTCCTGACTATGTGAAAGACATGATGTAAATGCAGGTTCTTTCCGGTTCTATAACAAGGGACGATCTTAGTCCAAAACGTAGTCATGCAAACATTCAACAAAATTTTAAATCAAATCATCTCTGGTACCCAAGCTTTTCTGAGGACTTTATGGTATGAGTCCAATAATTATGGATGAAGTTTAGAAATTAATTGTTTGATGAGAGCATTACTCGGGTCCAAAGAAATCTGGGCACCAAATTCTGTGTGTTCAGCATCTTGTAGGAAGATGATGGGCAGCTCTGTGCAAAGCATTGAGTGGTATGGCTCAGGAACCCCAGTCTGGCATAGCAGATTGCTTTGCAGTGCTGAAAAAGATGCAGAATTCATTTAGCCTCTGTTTTCCCCGGGCCAGCTTTGCGACCAGCTGAGCTTTTCATTGCCAATATAAGCACAATATAAATTGGAGTGAAATGCTCTGATGAAGAGACATCCAGACTCGAAACATTGGCTCTGTTCTCTCTCTCCACAGGTGCCGTCAGATTGGCTGGGATTTTCCAGCAATTTCTGTTTTTGTTGTGAATCGCTAGGTGTAGGTGAAAGTGAACAGAATGTAGAAAGTCAGAAGGAAAAGTCAGGGCAAGAGAAGAAAATCCTTGGAGCCTTAGCAAAGGCTGGGAAGACATTCTGGCCCCTTGACAGTCTTTAACTTGGTTCCTAGACTTCCTAACTCACAGATCACAGTCAGTAAGGATAGGCAACAACACCTCCTCCATGATTATCCTCAACACCAATGTCCCACAAGCTGTGTCCTCAGCTATACTCTTTATACACTTATGACTATGAGGCCAATTTCCGCTCCAACTCTATTCTCAAGTTTGCTGATGACACCCCCATAGTGGGTCGGATCTCAGGCAATGATGAGACACAGTACAGGAATGTGATAGAGAAACGGTGAGCTGGTGCGGCAACAATAATTTCTCCCTCAGTGTCAGTAAAACAAAGGAGATACTCATCAACCTCAGGAAGCATTGTAGAGGACATGTTCCTGTCTACAGCAATGGGGATAGAAAGGAAATAGCCAAGAGCTTCTGTTTCTTGGTGTCCAGGTCACCAATAGTTTGTCCTGGTCCCTCCATTCTGACACTACAGTTAAGAGAGCCTACCAACACCTTCATTTTCTCAGAAGGCTAAGGAAATTTGGCATGTCCACTATGACTCTCATCAACCTTTGCAGATGCACCGTAGAAAGCATCCTTTCTGATAGTATCACAGCTTGGTATGATTCCTACTCTGTCCAAGGCTGCAAGAAATTATAAAGGATTGTGAACAAGGCCCAGTCTATCACGCAAACCAGCATCCCATCCATTGCCTCAGAAAGCAGCCAGCAGGATCAAGGACCCTCTGCACTCTGGACATACTCTCTTCCATCTTGTTCCTTCTGCAAAGGAAGTTCACCAGGATTCTTGCCTGGTTTTGAGGGTGTTGGCTATGAGGAAAGGTTGAATAAACTAGGATTGTTTTCACTGTACAGATGGAGGCTGTGGGGAGACCTGATAGAGGTCTACAAAATTATGAGGGGCATAGACATGGTAGATAGTCAGAGGCTTTTCCCAGGTTGAAAGTGTCAATTGAAAGGGGGCACAGGTTCACGGGAGGGAGAAAGTTTATGGGAGATGTGCAGGGGTAGTTTTTAATGCATAGAGTGGTGGGTGCCTGGAACGCACTGCCAGAGGAGTTGGTGGAAGCCATTACAACATTTAAGGGCACCTGGATGGGACATGAATAGGGAGGAAATAGAAGGAAAAGGACCAAGTAAGGGCAGAAAGTATTTTTTTGTTTAGTTTGGGCATCATGATCAGCACAGGCTTGGAGGGCTGAAGGGCCTATTCCTGCGTTGTACTTTTCTTTATTCTCTTCGTTCTTACAAAAGTCTGAGGACACGTACCAACTGACTCAAGAACAGCTTCTTCTCTTCTGCCATCAGGCTTTTGAATGGACCTACCTTATCTTAAGCTGATCTTTCTCTACACCCTAGCTATGACTGAACACTACATTCTGCACCCTCTCCTTTCCTTCTCTATGAATGGTATGCTTTGTCTGTATAGCGCGCAAGAAACAATGCTTTTCACTGTATACTAATACATGTGATAATAATAAATCATATCAAATCAAATCTAAAGAAGTTAACATTCTCAACAGACATTGACTTTCCATGGGCACATGGTCCACATCATGGGCACATGAGACACAGAGAGTTGGTAACCTTCATCTGCCTGGTATAAATGCGGTGTGCTTCATGACCTGTCTGTTAACTCTGACACTGGCCAGAGATGTACCTACCTTGCATGAAGTTCATCTTTCTCTGCACCCTAGCCATGACCGTAACACTACATTCTGCACTCCCTCCTTTCCTTCTCTATGTCTGTGCAAGAAACAATATTTTTCATTGTATACTAATACAGGTGACAATATTAAGTCAAATCAAATCAAATCAAACTGTACAGAAGTTCGTTGTGTATAGGTCGTCACCCATTCGCTGAACATGGCTGAGCCAGTGCCACCATCATTGGCGGCATGGTGGTACAGTGGTTAGCAATATTGCTTCACAGTGCTGGGGACCTGGGTTCAATTCCCGACTGGGGTCACTGTTTGTGTGGAGTTTGCACATTCTCCCCGTGCCTACGTGGGTTTCCTCCCACAGTCTGAAAAATGTGCTGGTCAGGTGCATTGACCTGAACATGTGCCAGAGAGTGGTGACTAGGTGAATTTCACAGCAACTTCATTGCAGTGTTAATGTAAGCCTTACTTGTGACTAATAAATAAACTTTACTTTAGATGTTGAATCTATACAGTCTCTGGTATCTCAAATCTAAATATATGATGCCTTTAACTTCAGACATGTACAGTGCATAAAAGAAGTGAGTTTAACTTTCTCTGGCTGCTGTTTTGATCTTGCTGATGAATGCATTTGTGTTAAATTCCTGCCTATGTTACTTTGCACAATAATTTGAATTTATAGTGCCTTTAACATAATACACATCCCAAGGTGCTTCATTTATATTGGCAATTAGCACATCATAACATTCAAGGCCAAATGCTGGTAAAAGTTTATTCATTAGTCACAAGTAAGTCTGACATTAACACCACAATGAAGTTACGGTGAAATTCACCTAGGTAGGTAAGTCAGGTGTTTCTCACATGCCCGTGCTGACTTGATGGGCCGAAAGGCCTCTTCTGCACTGAGCAATTTTGCCATTCTGTGGCTGGGGGACACAGTGGTCTTCGAGCAATATTTACTTTAGAATTTCTGTGAGGACAAGAAAGAGTAGGTGCCGTGGTAATCTGCCATCTTGCACAGTCTAAGCGAGCTGTTAGGAGACAGGAAATGCTTTCTACTGGGCAGCTTGCTGAGGGCTTCTCTTAATAATGAATAAGAGGGGGGAGGCAGAGTAGAACCAGGACAGAGAGGGGCTGGAGGGTGACGATGACATTCTTCCATATTGATTTCGCCCCCCCCCCCCCACCTCCCCCACCCACGCACTCACTTGCACATCAGATACAGGGTATCAATGATCCTCTCCACCCAAACCTCCAATACTGCATTCATTCAAAAATCCTGCCTCTTGGTCCCTAACTCATCCTGTAAGTGTGCCCTCATGTGTCACACGGTATCATATACTCCACACCTTCAGTGCAAGTGTGTGCAAGGAGGCCATATACGGCTGCTCCACGAAAATAACATTACATCAGCATTTGATTGCTCAACCTGAAGGTTTCTGGTTATCTTCATAGAAGGTAACATCTTGGTAAGTACTAACTAGAACAAAACTTTCCCAACTGAAACCAGACCTTCAAAAGCGCTAACCTTATTCTTACTGTAACAAGTCTCACAACACCAGGTTAAAGTCCAACAGGTTTATTTGGAATCATGAGCTTTCAGAGCACTGCTCCTACACCAGGTGAGTGGTGTGAAAGGCTTATTCTGACCTCATACATTTAGCAACTGTTTCCATCCTTTGGCCTCAGTTACACCTTCCCCCCTACCCCAACACCACCACCACCTTTTAACAATTTTATGACTATTTGTGATTCACGGAAGGCTGAAGATATCGTGAATGCAGCGGGAAAAAAATAAAACATTGAAAGGCAGACTCATTGATTAGACTGAATGGACCCCCGCTGTGACACTGAGTCATCTGTGACTGTTCCCTGAACTCTCCATTTAGCTTATCCGACTGCAGCTTTTCACAGGGTTTCGCGGGTGAATTTTTACGGTTTGAAAAAAAAAGCTCAGATGGCAAAATAATCGGAGGAAAAAAAAATCACCATCCCGGGCAGTAGCCGCGGTTACGGTAATGAACGAGTGCTGAATAGCAAGCTGCAGAGATTCTGCAGGCATGGCTTCACATCCCATAAACCGGATCAACCCTTCGCCAACACTTCCCAAAATAGAATCCTTGCAAGTGCACTGAGAGCTTCCTGTAGCATAGGCACAGGCAGAGACCTAATTCAACACAAGATCGCACCGGGAAGAATGTAATGATTTACTGACAAGGGGTAAGAACATGCAGATTGAAGTTTCCCGCAGCTGAGGGCATCCCTTTGGTCTGAATCAGCCTTTGGTTGCACATTCCAGGTCTGGGCTCCTGATCAGTATTCTCCCACCCGTGTAGCTCACGCGCGGCGAAGCACACGGATATTAATGTAGGAAAAGCAATTTATTGGGAAGGGAGGAAAAGCAGGTAATTCACTTGGTGCGCAATCAGAGTCACACGCTGTGCTGCCAGCCATTTAGACTCACCCTGCTGGGCACAGCTTTAACAATGTAACTTAAGATATCATCTGCTTTGATGTACTGGCAATTTGCTCATCGACTGTACAGTCCACAACCCATTTACACTTGGTTACGTTCGGTTTAACCTTGCATTTGTCACAAGCTTGATGCAGGATGAAGGAAAGTGTCAGAACCCTCACTTTAGAATGTCAGCCATAAAATGTTATTGATAGGAGCGCTGTTACTCAGTTACAACATGCAGCATCTGTTAAGCATCTTCTTCATATACATTTATGTTTGATATTGACATTGTGTTGCAAGAGGTAAGATTTACTGCCCTGCTGTCTGCTTCCCATAGCAATAACTGTAACGTGCATTTATATAGCATCTTCAGCATTATAAAATGTCCCAAAGCTCATAACACATAGCAACTTAACTTAAACATCCTTGAGTTCACTTTTCTCTGTGCAGTTTTATTCACATGTGGAAGATAAATGAAGCACCGTGGGATGTGTTACCGCACTAAAGGCACTATATAAATGCAAATTATTGTGCAAAGTAACATAGGCAGGAAGTTAATGCAAATACATTCATCAGGAAGATCAAAACAGCAGTCGGAGAAAGTTAAACCCTTTTTTTATGCACTGTGTGTGCCTGAAGTTACAGCTTTACAGAACCTTATTTAGGCCGCATTTGGAATATAGTATTCAATTCTGGTTGCCACACTACCAGAAGGATGTGGAGGCTTTGGAGAGGGTACAGAAAAGATTTACCAGGATGTTGCCTGGTATGGAGGGCATCAGCTATGAGGAGAAGTTGGAGAAACTTGCTTTGTTCTCACTGGAGTGACAGAGGTGGAGGGGAGATCTGAAAGAAGTCTACAAGATTATGAGGGACATAAGCAGACTGAATAATGAGAAGCTTTTTCCCAAGGGTAGAAGCGTCAATTACTAAGGGGCAGAGGTTTAAGATGCAAGGGACAAGGTTTAAAGGAGATGTACAGGGCAGGTTTTTTACATAGATGGTGTACTGAACTCACTGCCAGGGGAGGCAGTGGAAGCAGATACGATAGTGAGTTTTAAGGGGCTTCTGGACAAACATATGAATAGGATGGGAAATAGAAGGATACGGTCCCCAGAAAGATTGGGAGTTTTAGTTCTGTCGGGCAGCATGGTCAGTGCAGGTTTGGAGGGCCGAAGTGCTGTGCTGTAATTTTCTTTGTTCTTTGTTGCCTTAAAGACGTCTTAACTTCTGGTTTGAGATACTGGGATTTGAGTAAACATCTCTGGGCAGTGTCAGAGTTAACAGACAGGTTATGAAGCATACATGTGTTTAAACCAGGCAGTTAAAGGTTACTACCTCTCTCTGTCTCATATGTCCATGGAAGGTTTTTTTTGCAGTAATGTCTGTGAGCTATTACCTGTTGAGGACATTACCTCACATGTGTAGGAGCAGATACTCCCACACTAATGCAGCCAGCATTTCAAACATTTTCAAAATAGCATCCAGCTATTGTAACTTACATACGAGCATCCACATTTGGAGCAGGGATAGGCCATTTGGCCCCTCAAACCTGCACTGTCATTTGATAAAGAGATGGCGGATCTGATTATGTCATTAACTCCACTTTCCTGCCTATCCCCTCAACTCTTAAACTCCTTTGCCAATCAAGAACCTCTCTATCCCAGCCTTAAAGGTATGTACTGACCTTTGAGGCACTCTTTAAACACTGTGCCTCGATTGGAGCGTTGCTTCAATCCACACCCCAGCATCTCTACGCACTGAGTGCCAGAGAGTCTGGACAGGAAACTTGGCAGTGCAGCTAGAAAGATACACGCCAGTTTTCAGACTGAAACTGATAGAGTTTTAGATGATTCCACCCACGGCTTCTGGATCTGACCTTGCGTCAGACGATGTAATACCTGTTTTTAGTCCGTTTAATTGGTTTTCAATTACATTCTGTCCTTTCCTACTACAAGTCAATGGGTTCATAATTAATTATCCAGGATCCACCTATTCAGACTTCCTTTGAAGGTTAGCCTCGACCCTGCTTGATTATATCGAACGCTCTTGTCAACCTCCAAAGCTGGGAAATCCCTTAATGAACAAAAAGGACTCTAACTTCCTCACATTCTGAGGAAAGCACTTCTGCATCATTCTTAATCTATTTTGCAGAACTTGCAGATTCTAGTAAGATTGTACCTTGGCCAAATTACCCATCATGCATTTCCCCAGGCCCATACTACACAGTTCCGAAGATGTCTTTGGTTTTGAGTTCATTCTTTGACTTTGTCGTTCCATGTTGCCACTGTGAGACAAACCTGCACACAGGGCCTCAACGCAAACCTTCTACATTTATTGATAGAGATAGAAATTGATGAATAAGGCAGCATGACGGCAAAGCACCAGGGACCCAGGTTCGATTGCTGGCTTGGCTCACTGTCTGTGCAGAGTCTGCACGTTCTTCTCATGCCTGTGTGGGTTTCCTCTGCTGGAAAACGCTCACATGGAGGGCAGAAGAAACATTTCAAGGACACACTCAAAGCCTCCCTGAAGTCACTTGACATTGACATGACCACCTGGGAAACACTGGCACAAAACCGCCCTACCTGGCGCTGCCTCATCCACAAAGGCTGTCAAGCTCACGAAGCAAGGTGTATTGCTGAAGCACAACTTAAACGCGAGCTGTGCAAATCCCGAGCCACCAGTGCGACTACACAAGTCTGTCCAATATGTGCCAGGACATTCTGTGTCCGAATTGGCCTGACCAGTCATCTGCGGACACACTGCAACCAGCCTCAAAATGACTAATGGTGTCGAGGTCCTCAACGATGACGATGGATGAACAACAACAGGGTTTCCTCCGAGTGCTCCGGTTTCCTCCCACAGTCAGAAAGACATGCTGCTAAGGTGCATTGACCATGCTAAATTCTCCCTCAGTGTACCCGAACAGGTGCTGGAATGTGGCAACTAGGAGATTTTCACAGTACCTTCACTACAGTGTTAGTGTAAGGCCTAATTGTAACTAATAAATAAACTTTATAAAACTTTAGAAACAGGTGCCAGAGTGTTGCGACTCAGGGATTTTCACAGTAACTTCATTGCAGTGTTAATGTAAGCCTACTTGTGACACTAATAAATAGTTACATGGTTAAAAAGTGATCATACATTCAAAATTTTATTGATAACTTACATAAAGAAATAGGGTTCAGTTTATTGGATATTGGCTCAAGTTTGCATCAGATTAATAAGCTCATCAGAACATAGAACATAGAAAAACTACAGCGCAAACAGGCCCTTCAGCCCACAAGTTGTACCAATGATATCCCTACCTACTAGGCTTGCCTATAACCCTCAATGCTATTAAGTCCCATGTACTCATCCAGAAGTCTCTTAAAAGCCCCTATTGAATTTGTCTCCACCACCACCAACGGCAGCCGATTCCACTCACCCACCATCCTCGGAGTGAAAAACTTACCCCTGACATCTCTTCTGTACCTATTCTCCATAAGAAATAGAATTAGGAGTGGACCATATAGCCTTTCAAGTCTGCTCTACCAACCGATTCAATATAATCATGGTTCATGTTCTGTCTCAATCTGATTTTCCTGCCCACTCCTTATTCCCTCATTTCTCTGAGAGACAGATATTTGTCTATCTCAGTCTTAAATATACTCACCAATACAGCATTCGCAATCAGGGCACCAGGTAGTAATGCCACTGGACAAGGAATGACCGCATGTGTGGAGAGAAAATAGAGCCAATGTTTCGAGTCAGGATGATCCTTCATCAGTAATCCAGGGCCCACGCCAATGCCCTGGGGGTTTAGATTCAAACATGACTATGGTAGTTGGTGGAATTTAAGTTCAAAATAATACATCTGGAGTTGAAAGCTAGTCTATGTAATGCTGTAAAAACCTATCTGTTTCACTAATGTCCCTTAGGGAAGGAAGCCTATCGTCTTTACCCAGTCTGTCCTACATGTGACTCCAGACCTTCAGCAATCAGGGTAGCATGGTGGCACAGTGGTTAGCACAGTTGCCTCACAGCATCAGGGGCTGACGTTCAATTCCGGCCTTGGGTGACTGTCTGTGTGGAGTTTGCATGCTCTCCCCATATCTGTGTGGGTTTTCTTCAGGTGCTTCTGTTTCTTCCCATAGACCAAAGATGTGCAGGTTAGGTGGATTGACCACGCTAAAATGCTCCTCAATGTCTCAAGATGCATAAATTAGGGGGATTGGTGGGGAAAATACATAAGGTTGTGGGGATAGGGTCTTAGTAAGATGCTCTGTTGGAGAGTCGGTTCAGACTCAATGGGCCAAATGGCCTTTGTAGTGAGGGGATTCTGTGATTTTTATGTGGTTGGTTCTCTGAAAAGGCTTAGCAAGCCACTGAGTACAAGGGCAATGAGGAATGGGAGTTGCCAGCAATATTCACATCCCATGAAAAGATAGTGGAAAATAAAAGCCCTCTGGGATAACCATTCCAAAGATTTATAGTCCTCTGAATGAAGAAACATTCCCTTAACTCAGTACTAATTGATCAACCTAAGACTGTGTTCCCTTACTCTA
This sequence comes from Carcharhinus amblyrhynchos, assembly GCF_965287045.1. Classification (NCBI taxonomy): domain Eukaryota; kingdom Metazoa; phylum Chordata; class Chondrichthyes; order Carcharhiniformes; family Carcharhinidae; genus Carcharhinus; species Carcharhinus amblyrhynchos. Next base: position 18,296,580 of record NC_137324.1, read on the forward strand.
GATTCTCCAACCAAGGGAAACAATCTTTCAGTGTCTACCCTGTCAAGTGCTGGAAATCTAAAACTGAAACAGAAAATATTAGAAATATTCAACAGGTCTGGAGGGAGGGACAGGAACAGGTCAAAAAGCCTTTGTTGAGTTCTGAGATAAGGTTGATGACCTGAGCTGTTTACCAAATCTCATGCTGTCCCATCACCAGGACTGCCAGCAGATCCCGATGTGTGAGTGGATGGACAACAGGATGCTAAGTGGGATTTTAACCAATCGGAGAGAGAGTCAGCACCATGACAAGGTCAGCAGTGCCACCAATAGAGAAAGTCGCTGAGGCTGGAGGAAGAGGAGGGAGTCTCCTTACTAAAACACTCCGCAGCCCGGGTGAGTTTATATCCCTCCCAGCACTGGAGCCAAAAAGCAGTCTCCGGTAATCGGAGGGATGAACCCTCCATTGTTGGGGTAGGTGCTGTCAGGGCAACCGTTGCCATTATTGGATCCAGAAAGGAGGCTGGAAAGGAAGTGCCCCGATAACGGGAGGCTGCTACATGTAGATGGAAATTTCCCCACCCAGCGGTGGTGGGGTCGGCAAAATGTTGGTGGAAGAGGAAAATGATAATTAATTGATTGGATTAATTGTCTACCTGCCTGCAGGTGGCAGGAAGTTGCAACTTGCAACACTGGCATTGAGAATAGATTTATTGTGAGGGGAATTGTATGCAAGAGTAGGGTGGGTATGCTTCAGTTGTGCAGGGTTTTGCAGTACTTAGCACAATATTGGTCTCCTTATTTAGAGAAAGATATAAGTACATTGGAAGCAGTTCAGAGAAGGTTTATTAGATTAATACCTGGGGAATGCATGGGTTGTCTTATGAGAAAAGGCTAGACAGGCTAAACTTGTTTTCATTTGAGTTTAGAAGGGGAAGATTTGATTGAAACATATAAATCCATAAGATTTAAGAATAGAATTAGGCTATTCGGCCCATTGAATCTGCTCTGCCATTCAATCCATGGCTGATAACCCTTGATCCTCTTATTGCTCAAGAAGCTATGTATCTCTATCTTAAAGACACTCAATGACCAGGCCTCCACAGCCCTCTGTAACAATGAATTCCACAGGTTCACCACCTTGGCTGAAGAAATTCCTCCTCATCTCTGTTTTAAGAACATAAGAAATTGGAGCAGGAGTAGGCCATCTAGCCCTTCGAGCCTGCCCCGCCATTCGATAAGATCATGGCTGATCTGAAGTGGATCAGTTCCACTTCCCTGCTTTCTCCCCATAACCCTTAATTCCCTTGTCTGTCAAAAACCTATCTACTCGTGTCTTAAATATATTTAGCAAGGTAGCCTCCACCACCTCAACGGGCAGAGAATTCCAGAGATTCACCACCCTTTGAGTGAAGAAGTTCCTCCTCAACTCTGATCTAAACTGCCCCCCACCCCCTTATCTTGAGGACCCCTCTAGTCCTGCTATCCTTTCTAAGCAGGAAGAATGTCTCTACGAAAACGGCTAATGTTATGCCGTTGTTTAAGAAGGGTGCCAGGCAAAAGGCGGGGAATTATAGGCCGGTTAGTTTAACGTCTGTGGTAGGTAAAATGTTAGAATCTGTCATTAAGGAGGAAATTGCGAGGCATCTTGAAGGCAATTGCATGATAGAGCGGACGCAGCACGGTTTCATTAAAGGGAAGTCGTGTCTGACAAATTTACTGGAGTTCTATGAGGATGTGTCTAGGGCGGTGGATAGAGGAGAGCCGGTGGATGTGGTCTTTCTGGATTTTCAGAAGGCGTTTGACAAAGTACCTCACAAGAGGTTATTGCAGAAGGTCGAGGGACATGGAGTTGGGGGTAGGGTGTTAGCGTGGATAGAGGATTGGTTGTCAAATAGGAGGCAGAGAGTGGGGGTCAACGGGTGCTATTCAGATTGGCGGATGGTGACTAGTGGAGTGCCCCGGGGTCGGTGCTGGGGTCTCAGCTTTTTACCATTTATATAGATGATCTGGAGGAGGGAACCGAGTGTATGGTGTCGAAATTTGCTAATGACACCAAGATTGGGGGAACGGCAAATTGTGCGGAGGGTGTGGAGAGTCTGCAGAAGGATCTAGATAGGCTGGGCAAATGGGCCAGGAAATGGCAAATGGAATTTAATGTTGGCAAGTGTGAGGTGGTCCACTTTGGTAGGAATAATGGTAGGAAGGACTATTACTTACGTGGCGAAAAACTGCAGCAGGCGACAGTGCAGAGGGACCTCGGGGTCCTTGTGCATGAGTCACAAAAACCCAGCTTGCAGGTGCAGCAGGTGGTCAGGAAGGCGAATGGGATGCTGGCCTTCATAGCGAGGGGGATTGAATATAAAAGTAGGGAGGTCTTGCTGCAGCTGTATAGGGCATTAGTGAGGCCGCAGCTGGAGTACTGTGTGCAGTTTTGGGCGCCGCACCTGCGCAGATATTTTGGCCTTGGAGGGAGTGCAGAGGAGGTTTACTAGGCTGATACCGGAGTTGAGGGGGTTGAGCTATGAGGAGAGGCTGAATAAACTAGGCTTGTACTCGTTGGAGTTTAGAAGAATGAGGGGAGATCTCATTGAGACGTATAAGATGATGAATGGGATGGATAGGATAGAGGTGGAGAGACTCTTCCCGCTCAAAAAAGACAGTAGGACCAGGGGGCACAGCCTCAAGATAAAGGGGGAGCGGTTTAGAACAGAGTTGAGGAGGAACTTCTTCACTCAAAGGGTGGTGAATCTCTGGAATTCTCTGCCCGTTGAAGTGGTGGAGGCTGCCTCGCTAAATATTTTTAAGACACGGGTTGATGGGTTTTTGATAAGAGAGGGGATTAAGGGTTACGGGGAGAGGGCGGGAAGGTGGAACTGAGCCACAACAGATCAGCCATGATCTTATTGAATGGTGGGGCAGGCTCGAAGGGCTAGTTGGCCTACTCCTGCTCCTATTTCTTATGTTCTTATGTTCTTATCCCCTTCATTATTTTATACGTCTCTATAAGACCCCTCTCATCCTTCTAAACTCCAATGAGTACAGACCCAGTCTATTTAGTCCTCTTCATAGTCCAACCCCCTCATCTCCGGTATCAGCCTAGTGAACCTCCTCTGCCCTCCCTCCAGGGCCAATGTATCCTTGTGCAAGGGTGGCGACCAAAACTGCACACCGTACTCCAGCTTTTAAAGGAGCATCTCTTCACTCTAAGGTTGTGCTTTTGAATTCTAGTCTGTCCCATTAATGAAAATATCCTTTTTACGTCCACTCTATCTCGGCCTCTCAGTATTCTTTAAGTTTCAATCTGACCCCCCATCATCCTTCTACACCCCAACGAGTATAGACCAGAATCCTCAACCTCTCATCATATGACAAACCCTTCACTCCTGGGATATAAGATCCTGAGGGGGCTTGACAGAGTGGAGAGAATGTTTTCTCTTGTGGAAGTATCTAGAAGTTGAAGCCGCTGTTTAAATATAAGGGGTCACCCATTTAAAACAGAGATGTTGGGAAAAAAAAGTGCTCTTGGAGGGTTGTGACTCCTTGGAACTCTTTTCTTCAAAAGTTAACTGAGGCAGAGTCCTTGAAAGCAGAAATAGGTAGGTTCTTGATAAGCAAGGGGGTGAGAGGTTACTAGGCAGCAATGTGAGGTTGAGGTTAAACTAGATCAGCCATAGATCAGCCGAGTGACCTATTCCTCCACCTAATTTGCACATTGATAAATATTCCGTTTTCTGTCACTCAGCCAATTTTGTATCCATGCTGCTATTGTCCATCTCGCAAACCAGCCTCCCATCCGTTCCCTCTGTCTACACTTCCTGCTGCCTCGGCAAAGCAGCCAGGATAATTAAGGACCCCATGCACCCCAGACATTCTTTTTTCCACCTTCTTCCTTTGGGAAATAGATACAGAAGTCTGAGAGCAGTACCACTCAACTCAAGAACAGCTTCTTCTCTGCTGCCATCAGACTCTTGAATGGCCCTTGCATTAAATTGATCTTCCTTTTCCCCCTTAAGTTATGACTGTAACACTACATTTTGCACTCTCTCCTTTCCTTCTCTACGTGCGGTATGCTTTGTCTGTATAGCGTGCATGAAACAATACTTTTCACTGTATACGCGTGACAATAATAAATCAAATCAAATCAAATTTATTATTCCGTAATTCCATAATGATGGAAGTTCTTCCTTGCTGCCACTTCTTCCACCACAGATGACAGAGGACCAGAGGTAGAGGGATAACAGGCTGTTGAAATATTGACAGAAGCAGAGCTTCATTTTATGCAAAATTTTGCAAGGTGCGGAATTATAATTAAAAATGTGACAAGCCAACTTTGGATGTGGAAGTTGGCTATCAGTCTGACCTGTTGGCTTGCAAGTCTGCCTAAACACGTACCAAGATGCTAAGTTACACGGTGGGCATTGGGAGAAGAACTGATGTTCCTGTTTAACAATTGATTTATTTGATGTTGTTCAACCCAACGCATGCAGGCACATGCCCATACACACACACACACATACTCACACACACACACACACACACACTCACACACACACATCTATACCTGCATCTGTCTGAACAGCAGTGACTGCGGAGGTTACTTCACAAGGAAGCTGTGAGTGTGATGCCACAGACAGCAATATGCCCTTTAGTCAGCCTTCATCATATGCATCATGCTGTAAGTGACAATAAAAACCACAAGCCCCTTTACGTTTGATGCTCCAGTTGTAAGATAGGTGTGTTAGCCTTTCCAAAGAGAGAGGGGCCAGGGCCTGATGGGGGAAGGGCCTCTGAAGGGGAGATCGGTGGGTTGGGCTGGGGAGGTCCTGCTGCCACTCTGCAGTCAGGATCGGTAGTGGTGGAAGGGAGGACACGATTGGGGCTGGCCATCGGGTTGGGGAGGGGGGTGGGTACAGCCTGCTGGGGGGGGGTAGGGGTGTTTGCACTGCTGCCGTTGTGGGGGTCATGTGGCTGGCCAGCAATCAAATTGTACTGGGGTGCCTAGGCATACAGGGCATCCATGACCTCCCTCATACATATGTGCACGAAGGACCATGAGATGCCACAAAGGTCCCCACTGGTGGTCTGGAAGGACCTGGTAGCACAGAGATTCAAAGCGACTAGTCACCTTCACAGCCATTGGGCACAGGTGCACCCCCCCCCACCCCTGTGCCCTAAGGTGCCAAGTCCTGCAGCGCATGGTACAGGCGGCCACCTTCTGCTTCTCGGGCCTCTCCCTCTCCTCCTGCTTCAGCCAGTGGTATAGACTGGGCTTGCTGTCCAGACCCCAATTCTTCCTCCTCCACCATTCCAGCAGCAATTAAAACGCCTGCAAGATCTATTGGTTGCATTGCACGAGCCATCATTAATTTGGAGGAGGGTGGGTGGGGGATGGGGGGTGTTTGGGGTTAGGCTGGAGCAGTTAGAGGACTCTGGATCCTCCCCAGACAAGCCACAATCCCCCTCCCCAACCCCCCATCACACACAAGCACACAGGACCCACGCAGTAGTGGCCCAAGTCAGTGTTGTTTTTTTCAAACCCTGAGGTTACAAAGTTGCCAATTTCAAATGAGATGGAAATGCTTCCACTACTGTCTCATAGAATCAAGACTAGGGGTCATTTACCCTTTAAATACAAGATCCTAGAGGAACTCTGACATTCAGGTTATGAGGTTTTCCCCCCATCACCAACATTGCTTGCTGCTGCCAGCACTGGGACCTGGAGTCAGCGCTAAGACCTGGGTCAGTGATCAAGCCCAGGTCAGCACTGAGACCCCAATGTCTGGCCCGGTGACCAACAACATTCCCCCATGCCCCCCCCCCCACCCCCCGCCGAACACACACGCAGTTTCCCCCACCCAAACACAACATGGTCGCTATGATTATACGTCGCCCCCACCCCCACCCCCACCCTTACCACAACACCGTCAGTGCTTTTATAGAGGAGGTGTTTTACTTGCTGGTTGTAGCTGCCACGAACAGGGTTCTTAAGGCAACTGAGGAACTGAGGTGGACGACTGCAACTGAAGCCGGTTAATGAGATTGAGATGAAGACAAAAAAGTATTGATTGATGTCTCAACCATTGTGGGCTCACTCCCGATTGCGCCCGCTTTATTTTTTGCTGGTACAATGAGAATGGGCATGAAAAGGGGTCCCACAAGTTGGATCATTCCCGATTTTACAACCATATCTTGCTGAAAAGCGGGCACAGTAAGGCCATAAGATCAGGCCCAATGTTTCAGATCCATGACCTTCACTGAGAACTGGGGAAAGTTAGAGTTGCAGTAGGTTTTGAGCAAGTATGGGGTGGCACAGTGCTTAGCTGTGCTACCTCGCAGTGCCAGGGACCCGGGTTCAATTCCAGCCTCGGGTCACTGTCTGAGCAGAGTTGGCACATTCTCCCCTTGTCTGTGTGGGTTCCCTCCAGGTGCTCCGGATTCCTCGCACAGACCAAAGATGTGCGGGGTAGGTGGATTGGCCAGGTTAAATTGACCCATGGTGTAAGGGGGACGAGCTAGGGTTACAGGAAAGAGGGCCTGGGTGAGATTCTCTGACGGCGAGTCGGTGTGGCCTCGATGGGCCGAATGGCCTCTTTCTGCGCTGTCGGATATCCATGATTCTAAGTAAAAGAGTGGGAAGAGGGCGGGATAAAGAACCAAAGGAAATGCCTGCGATGGAATGGAGGGAGGAGAGATTAAATATCAAAAGGGATAATGGTGCGAGAGTGATGGGATTATGAAGAAACAAAAGATGGGTCTGGAGGAAGTGGAAAGGGCAGCAAAGGAATCCTTAGCAGCGGTTATGGTGTGAGATTCAATCTAACTTGGCGGAGAAGCAGAAAATGCTGGACATATTCAGCATGTAAGGCAGGGTTTACAGAGAGAGGAGAAAAAATTTACATTTCAGGCTGGTGACCTTTCAGCAGCATTGTGAGTAGCCGCCACACTCACTGCCTTTGCGTGTCGTAATTTTAAACGGTTGATGCATTTCTCATGCTAATTCCTCAATTCACCAAACAGAAAATTCACTGAGGGTGAAAACAGGTCTTTTTTTGAAGGAAAGGTGGCGATGGCTGTTAGTTCTCAATGGGAAGAAGTTTGAAAAACTGAACACTGGCAGCAAGAGAAATGTTTCGTGAAATCTTCATGCTTGGATTGATTACACCTCAAGTCACCAAGCCTCGCTGAGTATTCGCATGATACTTGGCCAATTCTGTTAGGTTGGCCTTACTGCATACATGCTGACATAGTCATACTCAGGGAATCAAAGCTTACAGATAATGTCCCAGATACCACCATCACCATTCATAGAATCATAGAACCCTACAGTGCAGAAGGAGGCCATTCAGCCCATTGTGTCTGCACCATCCACAATCCCACCCTGGCCCTATCCCCATCTCCCAGGCATTTCCCCTCACTCTTCCCCCTGACACTAATTTTAGCATGGCCAATCTACCTAACCTGCACATCTTTGGGCTATGGGGGGAAACCAGAGCCCCCTGAGGAAACCTATGCAGACTCTATACAGCCAGTGAGCCAAGCCGGGAATCGAACCCAGGTCCCTGGCACTGTCAGGCAAGAGTGTTAACCGCTGTGCCACTGTGATGCACAACATTCCTGGGTATGTCCTTCACTGAGAGGCGATCTCATTGAAACATTCAAAATTCTGAGGAGGTTTGATGGAGCAGGCACTGCAAGATTATAAAAAGAAGAGTACAGCGCAGGAACAGGGCCTTTGGCCCTCCAAGCCTGCACCGATCACATTTACCTATCTAACCAACGGCTTATATCCCTCTATTCCCTGTCTGTTCATGTGCCGATCGAGATAAGTCTTAAATTGGCTAATGTACCTGCCTCAACCTCCTCACTTTGGTGGTGCATTCCAGGTCCCTGCCACCCTCTGTGGATAATCTCCACTGAACCTTCCTCCCTCCCTTATGTTGTTCTACTGGGCGAGGAATCGAAAACACAGGGACACAGTCTCAGAATAAAGGACCAATTATTTAGGACTGATATGAGGAGAACTTTTTTCACTCAAAAAGTTGTGGACCCTTGAAGTTCTCTATCCCAGAGGGTTGTGGGTACTCCATCATTGCGTACATTTAAGTGTCAGACAGACATCTTTTTGGTCTCTCAGGAAAATTACAAGATAAGGGGAGCAGGCCGGAACATGGATGTGAAGCCTGAGATCAGCCATGATTGGATAGAATGGCAGAGCAGGCTCGATGGAATGTGTGGTCTACTCGTCCTCCTATTATTTTCTTATTCGTATTTCACTGCCCTCCTGCTCCAGTGCACATCCCAACCACAGGGGGCGGCATTTATGCAATGAAAGGCAGGATGCAACACAAAACGTCATTAAACAGACAATTGGGATGTTCAGGCAATGCTTCTGTGTCCTGACCCATTCTTGCAGAGTCATGCAAAGCCGGGGTCAGGATTCTCCACAATCCTCTCCATGATTAGGGCGCCGCCTTGGGAGCAGTAATCCTATGAGGAACAAAGAACAAAGAAAATTACAGCACAGGAAGAGGCCCTTTGACCCTCCAAGCCTGCACCGACCATGCTGCCCGATTGAACTAAAACACCCTACTCTTCCAGGGATCCTATCCCTCCATTTCCATCCTGTTCATATATTTTTCGAGATGCCCCTATTACCAGGGGAATGAATTATAAAATTTGGATGTTTTATTACAGTTATACAAGCCATTGATCAGACCACATCTTGAGCATTGTAAAGAATTCTGGTCGTCTTATTGAAGAAAGGATGTACTTGCATCAGAAGCAGAGCTGACAAGGTTCATTCAACAGATTCATCAGAGGAGGGAATTATGAGGACAGGCTGGGTCTGTGTCCACTGGAGTTCAGAAGAATGAGGAGAACCCACTCATCCCTCTTTTTTTTCATTCATTCGTGGGACATGAGTGTCACTGGCTGGGCAGCATTTATTGCTCCTCCCTAGATGGCCTTGGGAAGGTAGTGGTGAGCTGCCTTCTTGAATCGCTGCAGTCTATGTAGGTTGCCCCACAATACCAGGATTTTGACCCAGCAACTGCAAAGGAATGGTGATATATTTCCAAGTCAGGATGGTGAGTGGCTTGGAGGGGATATTGCAGGTGATGGCGTTCCCATGTATCTGTTGCCTTTGTCCTTCTAGATGGATGCAATCATGGGTTTGGAAGGCGCTGTCTAAGGACCTTTGGTGAATTTCTTGGTGCCATCTTGTAGATGGTACACACTGCTGCTACTGAGCATTGGTGGTGGAGGGAGTGGATATTTGTGGATGAGGTGCCAATCAAGCGGGCTGCTTCAATGTTCTAGATGATGTTGAGCTTCTGAGTGTTGTAGCTGCACCCATCCAGGCAAGCGGAGAGTTTTCAATCACAGTCCTAGCTGGTGTCTTGTAGATGGTGGACAGGCTTTGGGGAGTCAGGAGGTGAGTTACTTGCTGCAGTATTCCTAGCCTCTGACTTGCTCTTGTAGCCACTGTGTTTATGTGGCAAGTACAGCTGAGCTTCTGGTCAATGGTGACCCCAAGAATATTCCTTAAAATAGTGTTATCGGACCGTTGCTGAGAGGACAGGTAGCTCCTGGATTTAATATCTTGTTGCCCGAGCAGTTCTAATGGAGTCTTTTTTCTTTTCTCGATATTGTTCATTTTGCCCCCAACTACCATTCCATGCCAAACTTCACGGTTGAGCACTTCAGGAAGAATGCAATACTGGAACAGATTGGTCCCACTTTGAAAGTAATGAATCTTTAGTTGAAGATACAGCAACAATGAAAGCCTGTACCTGTGCAGAAAACTCATTACATGAACTGGATAACGGGGAAGCTCGGGAACAAGCTACACTATATTCTGGAGCCAATCAGAAGTTGACAGGAGCGCAAAGGTTACAGAAATGGTCGTGTCCCACTGTAATGAGAGCAAATGTGTGACGGAGACAGGGGAAAGTAGAAAAGCAAGTAGTTTTTTTTCGGAACAGATGTACTTTCAATCGATGTCATCGCTACTTTCAGGAATAAACTTAGTTCAAAATGAAACTATGGTGTTGTTGTATTGCACCAAATCCCCCAATTACCCACTTAAACAAAAGCCGTTGCCCGTTTATCTAAATGCCTTATTTAAAATAAGGGACAGAAGACTTTGATAGAAGCACATTGAGCATTTGTATAACAATACTAAACAGTCTATTTTTGGACTAATTATATATGATCTTTTTTTTGATGTGCAACAGACTTGGATAGGATTCCCTCACAACAGTTAAGAAACATTTAGATGAGAATTTGAAATGCCACAGCACACAACGCTACGGGCCAAGTGCTGAAAAATGGGATTAGAGGTGCTTGATGGCCATCACAGAGATGATGGGCCGATGGACCTCCTTCATAGAATCATAGAATCACACAATCCAGACAGTGCAGAAGGAGGCCATTTGGCCCATAAATTCTGCACCGACTCTCCAACACAGCATCCGACCCAGGCCCACTCCCTGCCCCATCCCTGTAACCCTATGCATTTATCCCACTAAACACCCCCTAACCTACACATCTATGGACACTTAGGGGCAATTTACCATGGCCAATCCACCTAACCTGCGCATCTTTGGAATGTGAAATGAAACTGGAGCACCTGCAGGAAACCCACGCAGAGATGGTGAGAATGTGCAAACTCCACACAGACAGTCACCCAAGGCCAGAATCGAATATAGGTCCCTGGCACTGTGAGGTAGCAGTGCCAACCACTGTGCCACTATGCTACCCATGGTTTTGTGCTGCAAGACTCTATGACTGCAATGCACCATTTGAAACATTTAAAAATGCTTACTGACAGTGATAAACACATAGATTCTTTGGTTTACCCAATATATCCCACACAAACATAAATTCTGACCCATTGACCCTTGCCTAGAGCATGCTGTCAAGTTACCACCAGCACATTTCCTGTTCCACCAGAGGCTCAAACATCCTAGACCACTGCTACACAAACATCAAACATGCACACCACTCTATCGACTGCCCACACTTTGGCAAATCAGAGCACCAGGTTCTTCAGCGGAACTGCTCAGAGTCAGTGGACTGGTCAGTATTTAAAGCTTTGCAACCAGCCTGGATGAATACACCACTACAGTAACTGACTTTATCAGTAAGTATGTAGAAGACTGTGTGCCAAAGAAGCAAATCTGTGTGTTCCCCAACCAGAAACCATGGGTGAAGAGGGACAGCCACTGCTTGCTGAAGTCTAGGTCTGAGGCATTCAAGTTAGGAGACACTGATTTATACACGAACGCCAGATACGATCTAATGAGATCCATCAAAGATGCCAAAAGACAGTACCAGACCAAGCTAGAGCCACACAGACCCCTGCCGACAATGACAAGGTCCACAAGACATAACAGGCTACAAGATGAAGGAATGTACAATTGCCGGCTCCAATGCACCCCTCCCTGATGAGCTCAATGCATTTTCTGCCTGTTTTGAGCGAGATGTCAGTGACAGCAAGTTAGGCTTCCACCCTGGAAACCCTGGATGAACCGATACATGGAGTCACCATTGCAGATGTCAGAGCAGCTTTCTTGAAGGTCAACACAGGGAAAGTGATTGGCCCGGATGGGGTACCTGGACGAGCACTCAGATTCTGCGCAGGCCAGCTGGCAGGGATATTCACAGACATCTTCAACCTCTCTTTACAACAATCTGAGGTCCCTATCTGCTTCAAGAAGATGACCATCATCCCAGTACCAAAGAAAAGCCAAGCAGCGTGCCTTAATGACTATTGGCTGGTGGCTCTGACATCCATCATTATGAAATGCTTCAAAAGGTTAGTCATGGCACAAATCAGCTCCAGCCTCCTGGTCTACATGGATCCAGTACAGTTTGCCTACTGCTGCAACAGGTTCACAGTAGATGCCATCTCCCTGGTTTCACGAGGGAGGCAATGATGTGGCAATGAGGAGATGTGTGGGTTAGGTTGATTGGCCATGCTAAAAAATTGCCCCTTAGTGTATTAGGATGCTTAGGTTAGAGGGATTAGCAGGTAAAATATGTAGGGATATGGGGGTAGGGCCTGGGTGGGACTGTGGTCAGTGCAGACTCGATGGGGCGATGGGCCTCTTTCTGTTCTGTAGGGTTCAATGATTCTATGAACCAGATAAAAATTTAGGCTAACTTCATAGATTTATAGAATGATAATGATACATGACAGAAGGCCATTTGACCAATTGTGCCAACACTATTTTCTTGAAAGAGTTAGACCATGATCTAACTCCCCTGTTCTTTTCCCACAGCCTTAACATTTTAACCCCTCCTAATTAAAAAAAATCATTTGTGGGATATGGGTATCGCTGGCTGGCCAGCATTTATTACTAATCCTTAGATGTACTTGGAAGGCCGTAGAGAATCATCCACATTGCTGCGGCTCTGGAGTCAAACGTAGGCCAGACCAGATAAGGATGGCAGATTTCCTTCCCTAAAGGGCATTAGTGAATAAGCCGGGTTTTTCCAATAATTGGTGATGGTTTCACAGTCAGCAGTAGATTCTTAATTCCAGATTTTTTTTTAGTGAATTCAAATTCCACCAGCTGCCCTAATGGGATTTGAACCCAGGCCCCCAGGACATTAGCTGAGTTTCAGAGAATCATAGAGAGCTTACAGTGCAGAAGGAAACCATTCAGCCGATCGAGTCTGCACCAGTGACAATCCCACCCAGGCTCGATCCCTGTCATCCCAGATATTTATCCTGCTAATCCCTTTAAACTGTGCATCCTGAGACACTAGAGGCAATTTAGCATGGCCAATCAAAGTAACCTGCTCATCATTGGAGTGTGGGAGTTAACTGGAGCACCCGGAGGAAACCCACACAGACACGGGGAGGATGTGCAAGTTCTGCACAGTAAAAAGTCTCACAACACCAGGTTGAAGTCCAACCAGTTTATTTGATAGTAAATCCACAAGCTTTTGGAAGCGCTGTTCCTTCATCAGGTGTGTGGAAGGTTCTGATCAAAGCTTGTGGGTTTACAATCAAATAAATTAGTTGGACTTTAATCTGGTGTTGTGAGACTTTTTACTGTGTTTACCCCAGTCCAATGCCAGCAACTCCACATCAAGTTCTGCACAGACAGTGACCCAAGCCTGGAATCAAACCCAGGTGCCTGGAGCTGTGAGGCAACAGTGCTGTAGTCTAGAGACAATACCACTAAGCCATCGCTTCTTCATCATTATAAAAGCCATGACTGTACCTCACTTTCAACACACTTTCAGGCAATGTATTCCAGATCAGAACAACTTGCAGTTTATAAATAGAATTCCCCTTCTCTATCTGTTTTGCCAATTACTTCAAATCTGTGTCCTCTGGTTATAAGCCTTCCTGACACAAGATAACAGGTTCTCTTTATTTCCTCTATCAAAGACCATCGTGATTTTGAATGCTTCCATTAAATCTCCCCTTAACCTTCTCGTCTCTAAGGAGAACAATTGCAGCTCTCCATTTCACTGAAGTCTTTCATCCATGGTATCATTCCAGTACATCTTGTCTGCAGTCTCTCCAAGGCTTTGACATCCTTTCTGAAGTTGAACACAATATTCCAGCTGAAACATAGCCAGCGACTTAGAAAGGTTTTAGCCAACCTTTCTTGTTTTTGCATTATATGCTTCACTTATAAGAACAATTAGAATTCCGTCAGCATTCTCTCTCGGCAGCCTTATCAACCTGCCTTGCCACTTTGTGTTGTATTAGTGAACTCCCGCATTCCTCTGTTCCTGCAGCTCTTCGGAAATTTGTAAAATTTATCATGTAAAAGGGAAATATCAGCTGATTACGTGACTACCGGTTATAGATAGGATATGTTGAGGCTTTACAGCTATTATTAACAATTGGGTGTAGACCATCAGAGAGCTGTTACAGAGGTTTACAGTATAGAAACAGGCCCTTCAGCCCAACTTGTCTGTGCCGCTCAGTTTTTACCACTAAGCTAGTCCCAATTGCCCGTATTTAGCCCATACTCCTCTCTATCCATCTTACCCATGTAATTGTCTATTGTACTGCTGTTGTCTCTGATAGGAATATGAGTATTACTAGTATTTAGGGGAGGCAGTGGCACAGTGGAATTGTCACTGGACTAGTAATCTAAAGACCCAAAGTAATTCTCTAAAGACCTGGGTTTGAATCCCACCAGGAGGGCTGGCACGATGGCACAGTGGTTAGCACTGCCTCACAGCACCAGGGACCTGGGTTCAATTTGGGTCACTGTCTGTGTGGAGTTTGCATTCTCCCCTTGTCTGTGTGGGTTTTCTCCAGGTGCCCTGGTTTCTTCCCACAGTCCAAAGATGTGAAGGTTAGGCTGATTGGCCATGCTAAATTGACCCTCAGTGTCAGGGGGATTAGCAGAGTAAATATGTGGGGTTACGGGAATAAGGCCTGGGTGGGATTGTGGTTGATGCAGACTCGATGGGCCGAATGCTGCACTGTAGGGATTCTATGATGATTCTATAACAGATGGTGAAACCTGAATTCAATAGAAATCTGGAATTAAGAGTCTAATGATGACATGAAACCCTTGCCGATTGTTGTAAAAACCTATCTGGTTCACTAATGCCCTTTAGGGAAAGAGATCTGCCATCTTTACCTGGGCTGGCCTACATGTGACTCCAGAGTCACAGCAACGTAGTTGAATCTTAAATGCTTTCTGAATGGGGGCAATTAGGGATGGACAATAAATGCTGACACAGCCTGCGATGCCCACATCCTGTAAAAGTGAATTATTGATGCCATTTTGGTTATTTACCATTTGTGGCTGAGAGGCATCAACGTCCTTCCCCCTCCAGTTATCCCATGAACTACTCTCTCCCGTCTGGTCTCCCCTCTTCCCATCCTCAGTTTCCCCTCTTCTGCTCCTCATGAGTGGCCTCCTGGTTCTCAGAACTTCTCGTACAACAGCTGACAGATGTAAAACCAAGTGCAAAAACCGTCCATTACTTATGACGCACTCATCCTTCATAAGCTCAATGCAATATCATTTGCAGATGTCATGTGATCAGATGACATATAGTCAGGTTTTATGTGATCAGCAGTGCCTTCCAAATAGAGTCATAGGATCCCGACAGTACAGAAGGAGGCCATTCGGCCCAGCAAACCTGCACTGACAACAATCCCATCAAGACCCTATCCCTGTAATCCTTCGAATTTGTCCTGCTAATCCCTCTGACGCTAAGGGGCAATTTAGCATAGGCAATCAACCTAACCCTTATCTTTGGAGTAACCAACAGTGGTAGCCAATAGAGTGACCAACGCTAACCACACTACCAGATTAAAGTTTAAAGTTTTTTAATTAGTCGTAAATAAGGCTTACATGAACGCTGCAATGAAGTTACTGTGAAATTCCCTTCCACAGTCTGGTGCCTATTCAGGTCAACACATCTAACTGGCACATTTTGCAGAGTGTGGGAGGAAACCAAAGCACCCAGAGGAAGCCCACACAGACATGGAGAGAACGTGCAAACCCCACACAGACAGTAATTGGTCATGCTAAATTGCCCCTTAATGTCCTGAGAGGTGTAGGTTAGAGGGATTAGTGGGTAAATATGTAGGGATATGGGGGGTAGGGCCTGGGTGGGATTGTGGTCAGTGCAGACTCGATGGGCTGAATGGCCTCCTTCTGCACTCTAGGGTTCTATGATCTACGAACATCAAGGGCAAAAGGGCCTGTACTGCGCTGTAATGTTCTATGTTCTATAAGCCAGGGAGTGTGGATTTCTATCCCATCCAGGGTGATTATATTTTGTGTGAGGAGTGGTTTGGGGTTGGCAGAACTCTTGTTGACTGTGCCAGTTTACTTACACAGACAGTAATCCAAGCCAGGAATCGAAACCAGATCCCTGGCGCTGTGAGACAGCAGTGCTAACCACAATGCCACCAAGCCAGGGACTTAATTTCTGCGTTTAGATAGCTCTTTTCATAGCCACTAGGCACTGTTATAGTCAATACGAAATACTCATTTTACAAGTTTAGTCACTGTTGTAATGAAAGACAGGGCAGCCAACAGGAGCAGCAAACTGTCTAATCAGGGAACCACATGGTGGCATAATGCTTAGCACTGCTGCCTCACAGCGCCAGGGACTCGGGTTCGATTCCCTGTTATTTGAGCGCTGTTGGAGCTGCACACATCCAGGTAAGTGGAGAGTATTCCATCACATGCCTGTTTTGTGACTTGTGGTGGACAGGAGGTGAGTTACTCTGACCTCTTGCTAAACCACAGTATTTATATGGCTAATCCAGTTCAGTTTCTAGTCAATAGTAACTCCCAGGATGCTAATAGTGGGAGATTCAGTGATGGAAATGGAATTGAATGTCATGTTTACATGAGAGAAACTGGTCAAAATGCTCTTTCTCACAAACCACTAAAAACATGGGTGGCATGGTGACACAGTGGTTAGCACTGCTGTGTCACAGTGCCAGGGACCTGGGTTCAATTCCTGGCTTGTTTATTGTCTATGCGGAGATTGCACATTCTCTCCATGTCTGCATAGGTTTCCTCCGGGTGCTCCGGTTTCCTCCCACAGTCCGAAAGACATGCTGGTTAGATGCAATGGCCATGCTAAATTCTCCCTCAGTGTACCCGAACAGGTGCAGGAGTGTGGCAACCGGGGGATTTTCACAGTTACTTCATTGCAGGGTTAATGTAAGCCTAGTTGTGACACAAATAAATAAAGAAAGGAAGAAAGTGGAGTGTCAGGGTCTAATACTCTACATGAGAAAGTACCTATGCGACTGTTGCTGACTATGTAAATAAATGTAAATTTGGAGAAGGGACCCAGCCTGGGAGGAGTTATTTCAGCCGATAGGCAAAGTGTTGGCAAAGAACCACCTCTTTTTATCTCATTTACTGCTGCTGTGTGTCGCACAGGCACAGATAAACGTACAATTAAAGGCCATTCCGAAAAGAATTAAGAGTTGGCAAGTCTCAGAGGAAGGGTGATACAAAACAGACAGGTAGCAGATCAGATAAAGATTTCAAGATCCCTGATGGAAGCTAATTTATATTAAAAGCAATCCAGAATCCATTACTTAATAAAGTATGAACTCATCTCATTTCTGTGAACTCATTGTGGAGATGATTGATTGACTTCATAATGAAGAGTGGAATTTTACTTTCAAAGCAGTTAGTGACAGTATTAAGTGGCTCTAAATTGGATACGTTGGAAGCTACAGACACCATTTGGTATTAAGTGCCAGATCATGAAATAGTTACTCATTCAATCATTTCCAAAGAAAATCAAGTATAATAATTACTCTCTGTGCTGCAAATGGCTGAAAGGGTGACTATGTGGGTTTTCATGGCTAATTATACATGTCAAGTGGAGCATCCTGAACCAGTTTTGGTTCCTTATCAGCCTCTGAAACAATAGGGCCCGGGAGGCAGTGGTATTATCACTAGACTAGGAACCCAAGATCAGGGGACCCGGGTTCGAATCTCACCACGGCAGATAGTGAGATTTGTAATTCAGTAAGTATCTGGAATTAAAAGTCGAATGAAACCATTGTCGCTTGAAATAAAACCCTATGTGGTTCACTAACGTCCTTTAGGGAAGGAATCTGCCATCCTTACCTAATCTGGCCTACACATGACTCCAGAGCTGCAGCAATGCGGTTAACTCTCAAAAGCTGTCTGAAATGGGGGGCAGTTAGGGATGGGCAATAAATGCTGGGCCCAACCATCAATGTTCACATCCGTAAATGGATTTTTAAAAAAATTAATGTTGTTCACCCGAGACAGGATGACCTAACCACCCCACTTTGGCTGCCTTTCCATTGGATGTGACTTACACCTGCTGTTCTGAGCAGACACGAGAGACGGCCGTCAGAAGGCGACAAGATCCTTCTTCAAATATGCAGATTGGGCCCAAATTATGTTGTTGGGGCCTAACTGCCATTTTAACTGGCAGCCTACTTGTGGAAACTATTGTGGCTCCCCTGCCAGACCAAGCTTATGGCAAGTAGAATACAGCTATCAGAAATAAGTCACTCTTGCCATTTTTTTAGTTTCCTTCTGGAGAAAAGAAGGACCAGGAGTGCTCCTGCAAAGCCCACAAGGAAACTTCAACTCTTCCCCCTGCCTTGGCTTCCTCGACCCAACTCTCGCATCGCGCCTTACCAAATCACCCTCCCAGTCATTGTGGCACAGAGTGATCCTTCAGGACTTCATCCGGAGCTTCCCGCTTCCCCGACACCATCCTCCTGGCCAGCTGCAGCTCCCTGGCAATGTTGGGTGGAAGACTGATCAGGTTCAAGTGAGGCCTCACTTGGGTGGTACGTTACAGATTTCTGGGCAGTTTGTTTGCCAGAATGTTGCCTGGTTTGGAGGGTATTAGCTATGAGGAGAGATTGGACAAATCTGATTTGTTTTGACATAAACTGAGGGGGGCTGAGGGGTGACCTGGTTGAAGTTTACAAAATAATGAGAGCCATGGATAGAATGGATAGTCAGAGTCTTTTTCTCAAGCTAGGAATGGGATGGCATGATGGCACAATGGTCAGCACTACTGCCTCATAGCGCCAGGGACCCGGGATTGATTCCCGTTTGGGTCAATGTCTGTGTGGACATTCTCCCCGTGTCTGCTTGGGTTTCCTCCGGGTGCTTCAGTTTCTTCCCACAGCCCAAAAATGTGCGGGTCAGGTGTATTGGCCACAGTAAATTGCCTCTTAGTGTAAGGGGTATTGTCTAGGGTAAATGCATGGGGTTATGGGGATAGGGCCTGGGTGGGATTGTGGTTAGTGCAGACTCGATTGGCTAAATGGCCTCCTTCTGCACTGTAGGATTCTATGATTCAATGTCAATTACCGGGGACGTGGTAAAAGGGGGAAAGTTTAAAAGAGATGTGA
The DNA here is from genome assembly GCF_965287045.1 of Carcharhinus amblyrhynchos. Taxonomy (NCBI): domain Eukaryota; kingdom Metazoa; phylum Chordata; class Chondrichthyes; order Carcharhiniformes; family Carcharhinidae; genus Carcharhinus; species Carcharhinus amblyrhynchos. The sequence goes on from NC_137324.1 coordinate 18,315,436, forward strand.
GAGGCAAAGTTTTTACAGAGAGGGTGGTAAGTGCCTGGAATGTGTTGCCAGTGAAGGTGGTAGGAACAGATAAAATAGCAATGATTAAAGAGACGTCTTGACAGATCAGAAACAGTCAAAGAATAGATGGGTAAAAGCAAATTACTGCAGATGCTGGAATCTGAAACCAAAAGAGAAAATGCTGGGAAATCTCAGCAGGTCTGGCAGTGTCTGTTAGGAGAGAAAAGAGCTGATGTTTCGAGTCCAGATGATTCTTTGTCAAAGCTAAGAGGCATAGAAAGTGGGAGATACTTACACTGCAGGGTAAGGGAATGAAAGATGAGTCATAGCCACAGAAACCGGGGAAAGGCTGCTAATGGCAGTCCACAGAGAGAGCAAAGGGTATGAATGGCCAAATGGCAGAGAAACTGTCAGCTGTGACAGATAAAGATGTTAGGGGAGGGGAGGAAATGGAGGGGACAGAGGTAAAATTTAGAAAAGGGGGAAGCAAAGGGGGAGAAATGGTAAGGGGAGGGGGATGAAGTAGGGGGAAAGAGTGGGGGGGGAGGAAAGAAAAATGAAGAAAGGCGATTGAGAAATAAAAGGTAGAGATCACTAAAAAATTAATTAAAATAGAGTGAAAACAAAGGGGGCCGAGGTGGGGTAGAGCAGTTGTTGAATTCGATGTTGAGGCCAGATGGTTGTAAAGTGCCTAGCCAGAAGATGAGATGTTGTTTCTGCAGTTTGCATTGAGTTTCACTGGAACATTGCAGCAAGGCAAGGATGGAGATGTGCTTGGCTTGCTGCAAGAGAATAGATGGATATTTTAGAAGCAAAAGATCTTTAGTTTACAAATCCTGTGTCGGCACAGGCTTGGTGGGCCAAAGGGCCTATTCCTGTGCTGTACTGCTCTTTGTTCCTTGTTCTCTGCATCCCATCTCTTACATCTCAAATCCAACAGAAAGTCATCCCTCATCCAAAAACAGATAAAAGAATAAATAAGGTGCAGAATATAGTGTTGAAGAGATTTAAAAAGAGCATTATTAGTACCTGTGACTTACAGAGTCTTTCACACTTGTGAAAGAACTTGCCACCACAATCAACAAAAGATCAGCCAATTCAAAGTTTAACTCCAACCTCCCTTTCCTCTTCAAAGTCATGGAACTCCCTGAGTGGGATTTTACATCCTTGCTCAACCCGAGAGCGGAAAACCCTGCCCGAGGTCAACAGACCTTCCCATTGTCTGCCCCTTCCCTGTTCGATTCCTGTGGCTGGCAGGCAGGCAGGCAGGCAAAGCAAGGCAGGGCAGGGTGGGGTGGGGGGGTAAATTCTGGCGCATGTTTGAAGATCCCCATTCGGGTTTCTATCCTTGTCACAATACTGAAATGGCCCTAATCAATGTTAAAAATTCCATGACCGTAGTAAGATATCCTTTCACATCCTTCATGACCTGCCTTTGACATGGCTCGTAACACTATCTTCCTCTTCTGTTATCCAGTAGGATTACCTTCATCTGGTTTTCACTCCCAGTTGCTGGAGTCTGGCGACTCGGGGATTTTCACAGTAACTTTGTTGCAGTGTTAATGTAAGCATACTTGTGGTACTAATAAATAAACTTTAAACTTTTAAATCATTTCTAGAATCATAGAATCGCTGCAGTGCAAGGAGGCCGTTTGGCCCATTGAGCTTGCACCAATATAAAAGTAGGGAGGTCTTGCTGCAGCTGTATAGGGCATTGGTGAGGCCGCAGCTGGAGTACTGTGTGCAGTTTTGGTCGCCGTACTTATGCAAGGATATTTTGGCCTTGGAGGGAGTGCAGAGGAGGTTTACTAGGCTGATACCGGAGTTGAGGGGGTTGAGCTATGAGGAGAGGCTGAATAAACTAGGCTTGTACTCGTTAGAGTTTAGAAGAATGAGGGGAGATCTCATTGAGACGTATAAGATGATGAATGGGATGGATAGGATAGAGGTGGAGAGGCTCTTCCCGCTCAGAAAGGACAGTAGGACTAGGGGGCACAGCCTCAAGATAAAGGGGGGGTGGTTTAGAACAGAGTTGAGGAGGAACTTCTTCACTGAAAGGGTGGTGAATCTCTGGAATTCTCTGCCCGTTGAGGTGGTGGAGGCTGCCTCGCTAAATATTTTTAAGACGCGGGTTGATGGGTTTTTGATAAGAGAGGGGATTAAGGGTTATGGGGAGAGGGCGGGAATGTGGAACTGAGACACGACAGATCAGCCATGATCTTATTGAATGGCGAGGCAGGCTCGAAGGGCTGGATGGCCTACTCCTGCTCCTATTTCTTATGTTCTTATGTTCTTAAATGCCCCTCCCAAGTCAGACACTCTTATTGACAGAAACAAATAGTGGAGGGATGAACCTTGAATCCTCATGTGCCTCATTCTTACAATGGCCCATATAGAACATAGAACATAGAACATAGAACACTACAGCACAAACAGGCCCTTCGGCCCACAAGTTGCGCCGATCACATCACCTACCAACCTACAGACCTATCTATAACCCTCAATCTCATTAAACCCCATATACTCATCCAGAAGTCTTTTAAAAGACCCCAGCGAGTTCGCCTCCACCACCACTGACGGCAGCCGATTCCATTCACTCACCACCCTCTGAGTGAAAAACTTACCCCTAACATCACTTCTGAACCTCCCTCCCCGCACCTTAAATCTGTGTCCTCTCGTAGCGACCATTTCAACCCGGGGAAATAGCCTCTGAGAATCTACCCTATCTATTCCTCTCAACATTTTGTAAACTTCTATCAGGTCGCCTCTCAACCTTCGTCTCTCCAGGGAAAAGAGTCCCAGCTCCCTCAACCTAACTTCATAAGGCATGCCTCCCAGTCCAGGCAACATCCTTGTAAATCTCCTCTGCACCCTTTCAATAGCTTCTACATCTTTCCTATAGTGAGGCGACCAGAACTGCGCACAATACTCCAAATGAGGCCTGACAAGGGTCTTATAAAGTTCCAGCATTACCTCCCGGCTCCTAAACTCAATCCCTCGATTAATGAAGGCCAGTACACCATACGCCTTCTTGACCACCTCCTCCACCTGCGAGGCCGATTTAAGAGTCCTGTGGACCCGGACCCCAAGATCCTTCTGCTCCTCAACACTACTCAGACTTCTGCCCTTGATAGTGTACTCGTTCATCCCGTTGGTTCTGCCAAAATGGACGACTACACATTTATCCGCGTTGAAGTCCATCTGCCACTTCTCCGCCCAGTCCTGCATCCTATCTATGTCCTGCTGCAACTTTTGCCATCCTTCCAGATCATCCACAACACCACCGACCTTTGTGTCATCAGCGAACTTACTTACCCATCCCTCCACTTCCTCATCCAGGTCATTTATGAAAATGACAAACAACAAGGGTCCCAGAACAGATCCTTGAGGCACTCCGCTGGTGACTGACCTCCATTCAGAAAAAGCCCCATCCACAACCACTCTCTGCCTTCTGCAGGCAAGCCAGTTCTGGATCCACAAGGCCAAAGGCCCTTGGATCCCATGCCCTCTCACCTTCTCAAGAAGTCTTGCATGGGGGACCTTATCAAACGCCTTGCTGAAGTCCATGTACACTACGTCCACGGCACTTCCTTCGTCAATGTGTTCAGTCACATTATCGAAGAACTCAACTAGGCCTGTAAGGCACGACCTGCCCTTGACAAATCCATGCTGACTATTCCTGATCATGTCAAACCTCTCCAAATGTTCGTAAATCTTGTCCCTCAGAAGCCTCTCCATCAGCTTACCAACCACTGAGGTCAGACTCACCGGTCGGTAATTTCCCGGGCTATCTCTGTTCCCTTTCTTAAAAATAGGAACTACATCCGCAATCCTCCAATCCTCTGGAACCTCTCCCGTCTCCATTGACGACGCAAAGATCATCGCCAGGGGCTCTGCAATCTCTTCCCTCGCCTCCCACAGTATCCTGGGGTACATCCCATCTGGTCCCGGCGACTTATCTACCTTGATAGAATTCAAAAGTTCCAACACATCCTCCTCCTTAATATTCACGTACTCAATCCTTTCCATCTGCTGCAAATCCATAACAAAATCTCCCAGATCGGCTTCCACCGTGAATACTGAGGCAAAGTACTCGTTAAGCACCTCCGCCATTTCTTCTGGTTCCACACAAACCTTTCCCCCCTCACCTTTTATAGGTCCTATCCCTTCTCTTCTTATCCTTTTACCTTTCACATATTTATAGAAGGCCTTGGGATTCTCCTTAATCTTACTCGCCAAGGTCTTCTCATGACCCCTTCTGGCTCTCCTAATTTCCCTTTTAAGTTCCCTCCTACAGTCCTTATACTCCTCAAGATCTTTAACATCTCCTAATTCTCTGAACCTCTTGTACACCTTCCTTTTCTTCCTGACTAGGTTCAACACATCCTTTGTGCACCACGGTTCCCTCGACCCACCAAAACCCCCTCGTCTCATCGGAACGTTGTCATTCAGAGCTCCAGACACACATTCCTTGAATATCTGCCACCTTCCTTCGGTACTTTTCCCTAAGAACGCCTCCTTCCAGTTTATTTGTCCAAGTAACTTCCTGACTTCTTCGTATCTCCCCTTACCCCAGACAAACACCTTCCTAGCCTGCCTGATCCTATCTCGTTCCAACGCAATTGTGAAGGAGATAGAATTATGGTCACCATATCCAAGATGCTCTCCTACCGAAAGATCCATCACCTGCCCTGGTTCATTTGCCAGTACCAGGTCAAGTACAGCCTCTCCCCTCGTAGGCTTGTCCACATACTGCGTCAGGAAACCCTCCTGAACACACCTAACAAACTCCTCCCCATCTATACCCCTTACCCTAGGGATATTCCAGTCGATGTTTGGGAAATTGAAGTCTCCCATCACGACAACTCTGTTATTAAAACATCTCTCCAGAATCTGTTTCCCTATTTGCACTTCAACTTCCCTATCACTATTGGGCGGCCTATAGATTACACCCAGCAAAGTTTTTGACCCTTTGCTGTTCCTAACTTTCACCCACAGAGATTCTGTAGACAATCCCTCCACGACATCCTCTTTCTCTGTAGCCATGACACTATCCCTGATCAACAGTGCCACGCCACCACCCCTTCTGCCACCCTCTCTGTCCTTCCTGAAGCACCTGAAGCCTGGCACCTGAAGTACCCAGTCCTGTCCCTGAGACATCCAAGTCTCCGTAATGGCCACCACATCACAATCCCAAACAGCTATCCACGCCCTAAGCTCATCTACCTTATTCACTACACTCCTTGCATTAAAATATATACACTTCAGCCCCTCAGTCTGGGCATTTCCCATCTCCACCACCTGTCTAACCTCCCTCCCATACTGCCTGCGGTCCTCCCCTACCTGGGAGCGAACCTCCTCCGTCCCAGTTTCCCTAACACAGTTCCCTCCCCCCATCCTTTCTAGTTTAAAGTCCCCCCGGTAGCCTTAGCCAGTCTTCCCGCCAAGATACTAGTCCCCCTGGTATTTAAGTGCCACCCGTCCCTACTATAGAGGTCCCACCTACCCCTAAAGAGGTCCCAGTGATCTAGGAACCGAAATCCCTGCCCTCTACACCAGTCCCTCAGCCACGCATTCACCCTCCACCTCATTTCATTTCTTCCCTCATTCTCCCTTGGCACAGGCAGCAATCCTGAGATTACTACCTTTGCTTTTCTCTTCCTCAGCTGCCTACCCAGTTCCCTATAGTCCTTTTTCACGAGTGCCTCCCTCTTCTTACCTACATCAGTATCTACTGGTTTCTAAAATTACACTGATATCATAGAATGGCTGTCTGGGGCAGTGCATGTTTAGAAATCTTCTCCATACATGGGATAAGAATATTGTCAGACTTGCCCCCACTCTGCCTGTCAATAGCCATGGCACACCTGATGACCTCAGTGGAAACAGCTCTGAGGAAGTTCCTGAGTGTGATACCCTCTTGTTCCTCTTGGTTAAAAAAGGGACAGGACTAGCAGCTAAATGTTCAGGGATATAAGTTATTTAGGCGAAATGGAGGGGAAGGCAAAAGGATGGGTGAGTTATAATGCTAGTTAGAGGACGTATTACAATATCGCAGAAGGACACCTTGGAAATCATGTGTTGAGATACTGTGGGTAGAGCTCTGAGACAGGAAGGGGGCAGTCAGTATGATGGGGGTAAAGGCTCCCCAACAGGAGAACAGTGACCACAGTACCGCACAACCCTGCCACAGCAACCTCTGCAAGACGTGCTGGATCATCGACACGGATGCCATTATCTCACACGAGAACACCATCCACCAGGTACGAGGTACATACTCTTGCAACTCTGCCAATGTTGTCTATTTGATACGCTGCATAAAAGGATGTCCCGAGGCATGGAATACTGGGGAGACCATGCAGTCGGGAAAGACTGTTCTCTTCCTGTTGGGGAACACTTCAGCGGTCAGAGGCATTCGGCCTCTGATCTTCATATAAGTGTTCTCCAAGGCAACCTTCACGACACACGACAGCACAGAGTCGCTGAGCAGAGACTGATAGCCAAGTTCCGCACACATGAGGACTTCCTCAACCGGGATCTTGGGTTCGTGTCACACTATCTGTAACCCCTACGACTTGCTGGGATTTGCAAAATCTCACTAACCGCCCTGTCTGGAGACAATACACATCTCTTTAACCTGTGCTTAATGCCCTCTCCACTCACATTGTCTGTACCTTTAAGACTTGATTAGCTGTAAAGATTCACATTCCAATCATTATTGATGTAAATTGAGTTTGTGTCTTTATATGCCCTGTTTGTGATCAGAACTCCCACCCACCTGGTGAAGGAACAGCCAGTTTCGAAAGTTAGTGGCGTTTGCTACAAATAAACCTGTTGGACTTTAACCTGGTGTTGTGAGACTTCTTACTGCATTTACCCCAGTCCAACACCGGCAACTCCACATCATTACTTCCATTTTTAAGTGCAGAGATTTGTTGCAGCACCAGGAGGAGACCATTCGGCCCATCGTGTTGGTGCTGGCTCTCTGCAGGACTAATTCACCAAACTGTCAATGAGCACAGCGGGCCTCATCTGTCTTGTGCTGACTGTGCTAGGATAAAAAAAAGTGTGAATAACATGTTCCAGTTAGTTTACTTCCACAGACTTCATGGTTTATTATTAATCTCAATAGCAGATAACATACATAACAGGAGGCTGACTCCAATCCAGAGAGCAAACCAAACAGAACACACTATTATCTAGACACCTCATTCCAGCATTTAGGATTAGCCTGGAGGCTTATCTTTATAGTCTCTTCTCAGAATGTGAAACTATTGGAACGAGAAAAATTACATCACGAGGCTGCAAATATATGGACAAGATTGTGAGCAACAAGGTACTAGATGGTGGGGAATGTGGGGAATTGATAAGGTTATTCACTTTGGTCCTCAGATTAGGAAAGAATATTAGATGAAAGGTGTGAAACTTGTAATTGTTGATGTTCAAAGGCTTTTGGGTGTGTGTGTGCCAGGAATACAGAAAGCAATTAAGGAAGCAAATGACATGCCAGCCTTTAATGTAAAGAGAATGGAGCATAAGAATGAAGAATCCTTGCTCCAATTACAAAGGGCTTTGCTGAGGACACACTTGGAATACTATGTGTAGATTTGGTCTCTATGTTTAAGGAAGGATAAGGGTGGCATGGTGGCACAATGGTTAGAGCGTGGCACATTGGTTAGCACTGCTGCCTCATGGCACCTGGGACCTGGGTTCAATTCTGTCCTTTGGTGGCTGTCTGTGTTTGCACATTCTCCCCACGCCTGTGTGGGTTTCCTCCGAATGCTCCAGTTTCCTCCCACAGTCCAAAGATGTGCAGGTTAGGTGGATTGGCCATGAGGGATTAGCAGGGTAAATACGTGGGGTTATGGGGATATGGTTGGGGTGGGATTGTGGTTAGTGCAAGTTCAATGGGCTGTAAAGCCCTCTTCTGCAGTGTAGGTATGCTATGATTCTATGATATACTTGCCTTGGAGGCCATACATCCAAATTTGACCAGATTAGCTCTTGGGATGAGAAGGTTGTCCCTGATGAGAGACTTGATTAAGTGGGGTCTATATCTGCTGGGGTTTAGAAGAATAAGAGGTTACCTCATTGAAATGCACAGAATTCTGAATGGGTTTGATACCAGAGATGCTAATAGATTGCACCACCTGGTTGGGGAAACCAAAATGCGGGAGGACAGTCTCAGGATGAACGGATGATCATCCAAGATGAAATTTGACAAATCAAACATTTGATTGAGTTTCTTGAAGGGGGTAATCAAGAAGGTAGATAAGGGCAGTGATTGATGTTGTCCTCATGGTCTTTAGCAAGGCCTTTGACAAAGTACCACATGGTAGGTTGTTGCATATGGTTAAATCTCATGGAACCCAGGGTGAGGAAGTCAATTGAATATAAAACTGGCTTGGTGACAGAATAAGAAGTCTCACAACATCAGTTAAAGTCCAACAGGTTTATTTGGTAGCAAAAGCCACTAGCTTTCGGAGCGCTGGCTGCCCCTACGTCGGGTGAGTGGGAGTTCTAATCACAATCTAGGCATATAAAGACACAAACTCAATTTACAGAATAATGATTGGAAAGTGATTCTTTACAGCTAATCAAGTCTTAAAGATACAGACAATGTGAGTGGAAAGAGCGTTAATCACAGGTTAAAGAGATGTGTATTGTCTCCAGACAGGACAGTTGGTGAGATCTTGCAAGTCCTGGCAAGCCGTGTGGGGTTACAGATAGTGTGACATGAACCCAAGATCCCGGTTGAGGCCGTCCTCATGTGTGTGGAAATTGGCTATCAGTCTCTGCTCAGCAACTCTGTGATGTCGTGTGTCATGAAGGCCACCTTGGAGAACGCTTACCTGAAGATCAGAGGCCGAATGCCCATGGCCGCTGAAATGTTTTCCAACAGGAAGAGAACAGTCTTGCCTGGTGATTGTTGAGCGGTGTTCATTCATTCGTTGTTGCAGCGTACGCATGTTCTCACCAATGTACCATGCCTCGGGACATCCTTTCCTGCAGTGTATCAGGTAGACAACGTTGATCAAGTTGCAAGAGTATGTACCGGGTACCTGGTGGATGGTGTTTTCACGTGAGATGATGGCGTAACAACCGACTCAAGAATAGCGCCTTCCTTGCTGCTGTCAGACTTTGGAATAGACCTACCTTGCATTAAGTTGATCTTCCTCCTGTAATACTACATTCTGCATCCTCTCTGTTTCCTTCTCTATGAACGGTATGTTTTACCTGTATAGTGCGCAAGAAACAATACTTTTCACTGTACGTTAATACCTGTGACAATAATAAATCAAATCAAATCAAATCTCAGTGGGAGGTGTTTGAAGGGGGAATGATTCCTGTAATATTCAATAGTATTCCACAAAACTGCAATGGGACCAGATTGTCTTTGTGTCTTGATATTATTGTTTGAAGGATGAATATTCAGCTGACGGCAGGGATAACTCCTGTGATCCTCTTCCAATAATGCAGTTCCGGTTCAGTATCGCAATCCAGCGCCGGTCTAAATTGTTGAGTTCAATCTCTTTGTTGGGGGCTGGGGATGTGGGGGGAGGACTATAAACCTACACCCTCTGATTCAGCAGCAAGAGAATTAGCTGCTGAGTCACAGCTGAGTGAAGGCAGCCAGCATTAGACAAGGCAAGGCAACACCTCGCAGCATCCTGTGTCTCTCTCTCTCTCACTCCAGGATCAAGCGGTACAGACACCATAAGGTGCAGTCCGTAAACTCTGGCAGGTGGTTTCAGGGTGAGTCACTCGTACCGATGAGGAGGAACAAGCTCTGACACGACTGCAAAAGGAAGGGGAGCCCACGGAAAAGAAAGAAAACTCAATAAATAAAGCAGAGACATTTCACGTGAGTGGCACGGTGGCACAGTGTTTAGCACTGCTGCTTCATAACGCTAGAGACCCAGGTTCAATTCCAGCCTTAGGTCACTGTCTGTGCGGAGTTTACATGTTCTCCCTGTGTCTGTGCGTGTTTCCTCCAGATGCTCTGGATTCCTCCCACAGTCCAAAGATGTGCAGGTTATGTTGATTGACCGTGCTAAATTAACCCTAGTGTTACGGGGATTAACAAGGTAAATATGTGGTGTTATGGGAGTAGGGCATGTGTGGGATTGAGATCGGTGCAGATGGGCTGAATGGCCTCCATCTGCACTGTCGGGATTCTATGAATGTGCATGTCCTCAGATCTCCTCCCTAGCCCTGTGGGATAATAGAGTGCAGAAGAAAGTCATTTGGCCCATCAAGTCTATGCTGACTCTGACAGAGTATCTTATTCACACTGTCTACCCCACCCTAACCCAGTAACCTCACACATTTAACACCGCTAATCCATCTAACCAACACATCTTGAGACACTAAAGGGCAATTTATCATGGCTAATCCATCTAACTTGCAGATCTTTGGACTGTGGGAAGAAACTGGAACACCTGGAGGAAACCCATGCAGGCATGGGGAGAACGTGCAAACTCCACACAGTTATCCAATGCTGGAATTGAACATGATCCCTGGCAGTGCCAATGACTGTGCCACCATGTCAGCCCAAGTCCTTAAGCGCCAATATCTGGGGAAGGAGTAAGGTGCACATAATGCAGTTTTTAAATGGGTTTCCAAACTCCTTGTTAAAAAGAACCAAACGATTTTAAAAAGCAATATACAGAGGTAAAAATAAATTACTACAGATGCTGGAACCTGAAACAAAAACAGAAAATCTTAACAGGACTGACAGCATCTGTGGAGTGAGAATAGAACTAACGTTTTGAGTCTGGATGAGCCTTCATCAGAGCTTTTCACTCCAGTTTATACATGTCCAAATCTGCTATGCATAATTAAGGTTGAGAGGTGGCATAGAGAATGGGTTCTAGAGGTTATCTCTAATGGTGAGAGGGGTCAACGTGACTGAGAACTCTAAACTGTGAATCTATCAAGCCTCTGTCTTTAGTGTCCTCCTCAACAGCTGGAAAACTGGACAACATGTGGATGCAGGAGACAAGGCTGAATTGATCGTCCATGGTCTCAGACTTATTCTCAGCATCTCTTGGCAGGACAAGGCCACTCTCTCCGGGCTCCACCAGCACGCACTCATCGCTAAGTCAATGATATTGACTCTGGCTTGGCCATGTTCATTGGATGGGTGACAGCCCATACACAAAGACCTTCTGTACAGTGAATGATTACAGGACAATCTCCTGGACACCCACACCTCTGCTACCAAAACATCTACAAGTCAGAGAGAAGGATGGTGAACACTGACACAGACCACTTGAGACAATCTGGATGACCTTTTGTCAGAGCTAAGGGCAAAGAACATCAGAAAAGAATACAGAAAATACACAGAAGCTTTGTCCTTGAGGTGGGCTCTCAAATTCAAACGTAGCACAGCTCATTAAACAGTTAATTAAGCAACATCAAGATGCAATTCTTTCTCAACGCTTGGTTGGTTTATAGTTTCTTATTTCTCAAAGCATGATGTCTTGTCATGAATTCCCTCTCTAATTAAAGAATTTACTAGCTTCCACTTGATCTACTCCTCTCATTAGTTTCAAAAGCTTTGATAAGGCCTGTTCTGAGCTTTTCTTTCATTAATGAATATGGTTGTCTTTCCTTGGTGAGAACATTCTCTGTGGCTCTCCACCACCTTGTTTCTAATGCACCAAGGTGTCCTTGATGTTGTGATGGCAGCAGTTCAATGATGTGCGTTAGATTTACTGCACAAAACAGGTTACTCGGTGCAGCGGATCTGTGCCAATAATTCTCCTTCACCAAGGGTCTTCCCCCTCCCCGGTAAATGTGTCCGTGCTATTTGCAAATACTTCATGTGGTAGCAAGTTGTGCAAGGCAGTGGGTATCCTTAAAATTCAGCATTGTTGGATGAACGTTTCAAATTGTTAAAAAGCCAAGTTCCATTTGCTGCTCAGCTTTGATGAAAGGGGTTCCAGATTTGAAAAGTTGGCTCTATTCTCTCTCCACAGATGCTGTCAGACCTGCTGAGATTTTCCAGCATTTATGTTTCAGATCCCAGCATCCCCAATATTTTGCTTTTACCTCCATTTGACTTTTGAATGGACTTACCTCATATTCAGTTGATCTTTCTCTACATCCTAGCTTTGACTGTAGCACTACATTCTGTACCAGCTCCTTTCCTTCTGCTCTATGTACTCTATGAATAGTATGCTTTGACTGTATAGTCTTTTACTGTATACCAGCTTATGTAACAATAATAGTTCGAATCAAATCAAAATCAAATTTGCCGCTGTTAATCTACAGAGCCCGTGCCCACTTGCAGCAGACGTGAACAATTTTCAGGCTTGGGCTCTGACTGCCAAGTAACAGAGCCATCACACAAATGCCAGGCAATGACAATCTCCAATAAATGAGAAACATGCCATTTCCCCCAGTGGCATTACTATCGCTGAATCCCCAATGTCAGGACATTGGCCGGAAACGTAACTGAAACAGCCATATAAATGATGGGGTTGCAAGAGAAGACCAGAGGTGACAAATTCTGTGGCACTGTCTCACTAAACTGTGTCATTCTATAGCCCAACCAACGCCAACAAGGCACAAATCGGGAGTGTGATGTCCACTTGCCTGGATGAGTACAGCTCCAGCAACACTCAAGAAGCTCAACACTATCCAGGACGAAACAGCCCACTTTGTTAATACCCCTTCCACCATATTAAGAATTCATTCCCTCCATCACCAGGTCACAGTGGCAGCAGTGTGCACTGTAATGACTTTAAACAGGCAGTTGAGGTGGGCCTGTTAGAATATGAACTCCCTCATCAAATTGATGGGCAACTCAAGAAGTATCTTGCTTTGTATTTAACCAGGAGTGCCAGTACCTCTGGGACTCCTAGTGTAGACTGCTGACGGAAAGCTCTCTGTATGCTGTTGTCTGACTTGTAAACAAAGGGATTTTGGCGAAGGGACTTCTGCTTCTGAGGACTTATTACATGCACTATCTACAAGATACACTTCAGAAGCTCACCAAGGCTTCAATTTACAAACTCTTGGCTTCTTTAGCCCAAAAAAACAAGACACATGGGAACACCACCATCTGCAAGTTCCCTTCACACAGCATCCTGACCTGACCTATATCGATGTCCTTTCAGTGTTACAGGATCAATATTCTGAAACTCCGATCTTAACAGTATGGAAAGGGACCAGCATGTAGAGGACAATTGAGGAGTATCACTGGAAGAACAGCCAGCCTCCCACTTTTTACACTTAGTAAACATTTGGTCACGCAAAGCTCTACTCCCCGAATGCTCACTTGTTCAAGTTCCCTCATCACCCCAGTGAGGAGACATTTCTTCACCCAAAGAGTGGTGGGCCTGTGGAATTCATTACCAAAGGAACCAGTTGATGCCAAAACATTGAATATATTTAAGAGGCGGCTGGATATATCATTTGGGGTGAATGGGATCAAAGGTTAAAGGGAAAAAGCAGGATTAGGCTATTGAGTTGGATGATCAGCTGTGATTGTGATGAATGGTGGAGCAGGCTCGAAAGGCCAAATGGCCTCCTCCTACTCCTATCTTTGATGTTTCTATGTTTCTGTCTATTGGCTGTACTACACCACCTGAACGACTATGTTAATAATACAATTCTCATCTTTGTTTTCACACACCTTCCGGCCCTCAACCCCTCCCTCTCTCTGTAATTTGTCACTGGGGTGGCACGGTGACACTGTGGCTATTACTGCTGCCAGGGACTCGGGTTCAATTCTGGCCTTGGGTCACTGTCTACATGGAGTTTGCATGTTCTCCTGTGTCTCAGTGGGTTTCCTCCAGGTGCTCCAGTTTCCTCCCACAGTCCAAAGATGTGCAGGTTGGGTGGATCGGCCATGCTAAATTGCCCCTTAGCATTGGCAGGGCAGTTATGCGTGGCCATGGCAATAGAGCCTGGGTAGGATTGCTGTCAGTGCAGGCTCGATGGGCCAAATGTCCTCCTTCTGCACTGTAGGGATTCTGTGATTCTAAGTTTCTTCAGACCTCTAAACCTCCAAGGTATCCTCATCCATTTGGCCTCTTGCATATCCCCAATGTTAATTCATCCAAAATTGATGGTCACGCTTTTAGTTGTACAGGCCCTTATCTCTGGAATTCCCTTCCTACACCTCCCCTCTCTCCACTCCTCCCACCTCATTTTCCATACCTCAATAACCGCGTTAAGATTTTTGTCATCTCACTAAACGGCCTGAACTTTTCGGCCGTTCTCACCAACAGGATCTTCCAGTCCAGTCCTGCCAATAGTGCCCCTCCATCGCAGGTTTCCCAGCAGGGAGGGGAGCATTCAACAGGAAACCATTGAAAATGGCGGCATCAGAAGATGCTGTCACTAGCCAATGACAAGCCACCTCTCACCACCGCGAAATGTACAGCTGGGTGCACAGCAAATCCCCAATATCTCCTTGGTGGCAGGTGGTCAGGAAGGCGAATGGGATGCTGGCTTTCATCGCGAGGGGGATTGAATATAAAAGTAGGGAGGTCTTGCTGGGGCTGTATAGGGCATTGGTGAGGCCGCAGCTGGAGTACTGTGTGCAGTTTTGGGCGCCACACTTACGCAAGGATATTTTGGCCTTGGAGGGAGTGCAGAGGAGGTTTACTAGGCTGATGCCTGAGTTGAGGGGGTTGAGCTATGAGGAGAGGCTGAATAAATTAGGCTTGTACTCTTTAGAGTTTAGAAGAATGAGGGGAGATCTCATTGAGACGTATAAGATGATGAATGGGATGGATAGGATAGAGGTGGAGAGACTCTTCCCACTCAGAAAGGATAGTAGGACTAGGGGGCACAGCCTCAAGATAAAGGGGGGGGTGGTTTAGAACGGAGTTGAGGAGGAAATTCTTCACTCAAAGGGTGGTGAACCTCTGGAATTCTCTGCCCGTTGAAGTGGTGGAGGCTGCCTCGCTAAATATTTTTAAGACGCGGGTTGATGGGTTTTTGATAAGAGAGGGGATTAAGGGTTATGGGGAGAGGGTGGGAATGTGGAACTGAGCCACGACAGATCAGCCATGATCTTATTGAATGGCGGGGCAGGCTCGAAGGGCTAGTTGGCCTACTCCTGCTCCTATTTCTTATGTTCTTATCTGTTTTATAATGATCTTGGAAGCAGCTTGGTTATTTTAGTAATTTAGAGACACTATAGATGTCACTGGTGCTTTTCAATGCAAGGGTGATAAACTTCTTTCACATTTGAGCAACACTTAAGTTATTGAGTGGCAGGTATCACAGGACTGCTGACTTGAATGTGTTCAAAGGCTGAGCGAAGAATTTGCAGGGTTTACACGCACAATTAATCCATTAGGAACTCTACTGTTAAACTTACTGCCATGGTTACTTGTTTTTACACTGGTAGCCTCCCCCTCAGTCCTCAGCAAGCGTGGTAGTGGAATTCATTTCCTCAGTAACACACTGGTTAATGTGTTCCTATAAAAAAGGTGATTCGTTCTCCAAGCTGAGATCACCTCCCACAGCAAGCCGGTCTCAGGAACCCTACTTTCTAATCTCTCAATTTGTTCTCCTAACAAACACTGTTTGCCCCTAGGAGTGCCGGATCATAGAATCCCCTGTTACTTAAAACGCCTTTGAAAATAATTTAATGCCGTTACTAACCTGCCTAAAGTGGAGGCTTTTGATTGTGTTGCCCGAGGAAAGGAATTTAACACTGACGTAGAGTATTAACCAACAAATTACCAAAACAAATTTCAATGACATTACATACAATGCAAGGGGTGGCACGAGGGCACAGTGGTTAGCATTGCTGCCTCACAATGCCAGGGACCTGGGTTCGATTCCTGGCTTGGGTCACTGTCTGTCTGCACAACCTCAGGCTAAAGGGACGATCCTTTAAAACAGAGGTAAGGAGGAATTTCTGCAGCCAGTGAGTAGCGAATCTGTGGAACTCTTTGCCGCAGAAGGCTTTGGAGGCCAGGTCATTGAGTGTCTTTAAGACAGAGAGAGATGGGTTCTCGATGAACAAGGGAATCAGGGGTTATGGGGAAAAGGCAGGAGAATGGGGACGAGAAAATTATCAGCTTTGATTGAATGGCAGAGCTGACTAGATGGGCCGAGTGGCCTAATTCTGCTCTGATGTCTGATGGTCTTAATTTGCACCTTCTCCCTGTGTCTGCGTGGGTTTCCTCCGGGTGCTCCAATTTCCTCCCACAGTCCGAAAGACATGCTGGTTAAGTGCATTAGCCATGTTAAATTCTCCCTCAGTGTACCCGAACAGGCGCCAAAGTGTGCTGAATAAGAGGTTGTCACAGTAACTTCATTGCAGTGTTAATGTAAGTGTACTTGTGACTAATAAATAAACTTTAGTTTTAACAATTGAGGCACAATTTCTTCCAGCAACAATTTGTGCAGATATATCCCCAGCTCAGTGGTGTAATTTCTGGTACATACATTGTAAGTAGCTAGTACTTAATCAGGACCAGAACTTCTAATTCCAAATGCAGTGTCTGTGGAGGTTTCCGCCTCTCTTGCGCTTTAAGATCCATTGGAAGTCTTGACATGTGCACACACTCATTGCCTGGGTAGATAAACTTTGGGTAAGCTGAATTGTGCTGCCCCCAACCCTCCATGAATGCCTCATACACTGTTCGCAGTGCTGGAGACTTGAGTTATATACTCAATTTCTGCTCCGAGGAATATTACATAGTTTAATCTCTGGTGTAGCTCAGTAATTTCCTTCCTCAGTATGTCTTCAGATCTCCTCCCTAGCCCTGTGGGATAATAGAGTGCAGAAGAAAGTCATTTGGCCCATCAAGTCTGTGCTGACTCTGACAGAGAATCTTATTCAGACTCTCTACCCCACCCTAACCCAGTAACCTCACACATTTAACATCGCTAATCCATCTAACCGACACACCTTGAGACACTAAAGGGCAATTTATCATAGCTAATCCATCTAACTTGCACATCTTTGGACTGTGGGAAGAAACTGGAACACCTGGAGGAAACCCATGCAGACATGGGGAGAACATGCAAGCTCCACACAGTTATCCGATGCTGGAATTGAACATGACCCCTGGCGGTGCCAACGACTCTGCCACCATGCTGGCCCAAGTCCTTAAGCAACAATATCGGGGGAAGGAGTAAGGTGCGCATAATGCAGTTTTTAAATGTGTTTCCAAAATCTTTGTTAAAAAGCATTACTCAACCAACCAAACTGACCCCCAAGCACAATCTCAACAATTCACCCCCTTTGTCAGCACATGCCCCCCCACCCGCCCTCAATCACCTCTTACAGCACCCATGCTAACTTGGCGCCAACCCATTCCCCCAATCCACCAGCCTTTGCCCTTACACCTGCGATGCCAACTCACCTAGTACCCACCAAAGGCAGACCTCAGGAGCCATGCAGAGATGAAATAAAAAAAGGTCTAAAATCAGAGAGTAGTGCCTGGGTACAGCACCAGGGTTGGGTGTTGGGGGCGGGGAGGTTTCCAATGCAGAAATTCATGGGAGTGGGTCTCCATATCCATGGGGGGATTCCTTGGGGGAAGGGGCATGTATGTTTTGGAAGGGGGATTTCCCCATGTCCATGGGGGGAGTTCCTTGGGGAGGGAACATGTGGGTGGAAATCACCAGCATGTCATGGGGGAGCATTGTTCTTAACTTTCTTGCTTAGTTTGGAGTACCTTTAAAAATGGCAGTTCATTCTCTTGAAGACCAACATTCTTGGCGGGATGGATTTATTCAGAGAACCAGCATGATGTCATGGGACTCACCTCCAGGATTATTTTTGAACACATGTTAAAAAATAGCTGGAACAGCCAGCAGTGGAGCCGATGAGCAGTATACTACTTTTCCCATCTAGGTTAATAGTCAATGCACTATACATTTAAGTCCATTCAATTATTTAATCCCTTATAAAAACAAACATTTATTTTAATAACCCCACAATAAAAACAACTATTTATTTAATAACATCTTTGAGCGTTCAGTCGAACAGTAACCTACAACCCCTCACTGTGATAATGGTAGGTTGTATAAAACAGCTAAGCATTAATAAGCAATTGAAGTAGCAAGAATGGTTTTTTGCAACTTTCACAGAAACCAGCTGGTAGTTTACTTTTTCAATTTATAAAGGGCTGATTATTTAGATAACTTGACAGATTATCAGTTCTATATACCTTGTTTGCCCTTGCAGGTTATAAATGACCTTGCTAAAGACTTGTAATTTACTTAATGGGATATGGCCTTTGCTCCATTTAAAAACACAATGAGTTTAAATAGCTCAACCAAGTCTGGATTTTGCAAAGGTGAAAGTTGTGTCCAGTCCCCATTTCTCTCCCGATGAAAATACGATCTGTTGGAGATAGGGGGTGGAGCTTCCATAGCTGGGTCCCAAGCATAATTTTTAAATGTCCCCAGAATGATTCCAAGAAAATCTGGCCTACTATCTCCAGGCAACTGACCTAGTCCCCAAATCTATCAGGGGAAAACTATTCCTGCCCAGCCTGATCCTGGGAAAATAGTCTTGGATGGGATGGAACCGGTAAACCAGTGCACTGGCAGGTGGAGACAATTTCTGTACCTCTGCATCTGCCTCTATTGCGGCTTAAACATTCTGCCCAAGCTTCCCAAAGCACTTCACCTATTTCACGTCTGTCGTAGAATAACTGACAGAGTTTGTTTGCCAAGATTAGTCAACAAGTCCATTGTCATTATGTGTTGGGACGACCAGAATAGTGGAAGGCAAACCAGGTAGTGTATTATCTTTTATCATCGAGCAAAGTCCAATATCCTTAGTCTGTACTTACGCCAGACACTTTGGGTGGCATTTTTCAACCACACTCGCCCTAGACCGGAAAATCCTGCCCGAGGTCAATGGACCTTTGCGTGGTCTGTGCCCTGCCTGCTACGATTCCCATGGTGGGTGGGTCAGAAAAATTCCACCCTTTTGTCCTTAGTCAGGCAAATCTTTCCTGTGCTGAATTTATCACAGTGAAGAGCAGAAGAATTGTATCCACTTCTTCAGGCCAACCTATCATGAGCTATAAGATATCTATGAGTAGCCAGTATACGGCCACCAATTGTTTTTGAAAGAGTGATGTACTTATGGAAAAAAAATTGCTTAAAATTAGAGTTTGGAGGGGAGGAGAAGACATTGTTAACTTGCACTGGCAGTGAGGAGAGAGAAGAACCTCCATCACAACAGCATAGCATGCAAGTAAAATTACAATAGGTCTTCGAACATGGGTCATGTCATCATCTGTGTGTCCTTCTATTCACTCAAGGGACATGAACATCACAGGATAGGCCAGCATTTATTGTCCTTTCCTAATTGTCTTTGGGGAGATTGTGGGGAACTGCCTTCTTGAACCGCTGTAATCCATTTGGTATAGGTACACCCACAGTGCTATCAGGGAAGGAGCTCCTTCCAGTACATCTACAGTGCTTTTAGGGAGGGGATTTTCATAGTAACTTTATTACAGAGTTAATGTAAGCCTACTTGTGACACGAATAAACAAATTTTCAACTTTAGTTCCAGGATTGTGACCCAGTGACAGTATTTCCAGATCAGGATGGTGTACAAACTTCCAAGTGGCGGGGTTCCCAAACCTCTGTTGCCCTTGTCCTTCTAGATAGTAGTGGTTTTGGGCTTGAAAGGTGCTGTTGATGGTTGAATTCCTGCAGTGAATCTTGCAGATGGTACACACGGCTGTCAGCGTGCATTGGTATTGGAGGGGTGAACATTTGTGGAGGGGGTGCCAATTAAACGGGCTCTTTTTCCTGGATGGTGTCGAGCTATTTGAGTGCTGTTGGAGCTGCACACATCCAGGCAATTGGAGAGTGTTCCATCACATGCCTGATTTGTGCCTTGTAGATGGTGGACTAGCATTGCTGAGTCAGGAGGTGAGTTACTCGCTGCAGGATTCCTTACCATCTCTCCTCCTCCTATAACCACATAGAGTGAGTCCAATTCAGTTTCTGGTCAATGGTAACCCCAGGGTATTAACTGTGGGAGATTCGGTGATGGTAAAGGAATTGAATGTGATGTTTACAGGAGAAAAACTGGTCAAAATGCTCTTTCTCATCAACCACTAAAAATATGGGCAGCACAGGGGCATAGTGGTTAGCACTGCTACCTCACAGTGCCAGGATCCCAGGTTCGATTCCCGGCTTGGGGTCACTGTCTGTGTGGAGTCTGCATGTTCTCCCCGTGTCTGCATGGGTTTTTTCCGGGTGCTCTGGTTTCCTCCCACAGTCCAAAAGACATGCTGGTTAGGTGCACTGGCCATGCTAAATTCTTTCTCAGTGTACCCAAACAGATGCCGGAGTGTGGCAACTAAGGGATTTCCACAGTAACTTGGTTGCAGTGTTAATGAAAAGTCTCCTTGTGACAATAACAGATAAACCTGGTCTGGCCTACACGTGACTCCAGAGCCACAGCAACGTGGTTGACTCTCAACTGCCATCAGAAATAGCCCAGCAAACCACTCAGTTCAAGGGCAACTAGGGATGGGCAATAAATGTTGGCCCGTGACATCCTTGTTCCACAAATGAATAAAACAGTTTTAAAAAAGTAGACCGGAGTGCTTTTGAACTTATGTTAACGCTGGAGAGGCGAGTACTTGAAAAAGGATGACCTGATTGCTGTCTGAAATGTGGATAAGGATTTTAGTCGGGTGACTGTGGTTGGGGCAAAAGTGGATATTGTTTCGCTGATGGAAAAATCTGAGCCATGATTCGCCCATCCTGCTGCGCTAATATTTTAGTGCATGGGCAGAGAGATTGTTGCATCTTCAATTTGCTGGGTTTGTCCCCCATTAGCACCTCCCAGCGCCGGATTTCCAGCGGCATCCGCTACACGTTGGAAATCAGCGGAGTGGCACAAAGACCATTTAAGTGGTCGTTTGAATGTGGTTTCAATATGATTAACAGTCCCAGAACTGAAGTCTCCGGGCCTGCTCGCATCTCCCACCCCACCAGGAGTACTTCACTCCAGCAGGATTCGGATTAGCTCCCCACTTTCGGGGAACTAGCAGCTCGACCGTGCTGGAATGAAAGTGGGGGGGGGGGGGGGGGTGGTAATCAGAGCCCCCAGAGTGTTGGGTGGTGGGGGCATTGGCACCCTGAAAGTGCCAGCCTTTGCCCCTGGCACTGCCGAAGGAGCAAAGTAACAAAGCCCAAGGGCACCTTGGCATTGCCCATTGGACACAAGGTACTGCCAAGGGGGGGGGGGAGCGATCAGTGGGTGTGGGGGGGGGGGTGGTCCTGCTGCCACCCTGCATTGAGATAGGTGGGGGAAGGTAGGAGGCCAGTGATCTGAGAGTGCTGAGGTGGGGGGAGGGGGCGGGGTGGGGGGGTGGGGGGGGGGGGGGAGGGGGCGGGGGGTAAGCCGTGGGCAGGAAGGGTGGGGGTCAAACTCGGTCAGTTTGATGAGGGTCTCGGACAGTCAGGACTGTGGATGGGAGCAATTGTCGGGGTGTACTGGTGCAGGGGGTTGGTGACTGGAGATCGGGGTGGTCTGGGAGTCGGGGTGGGCAGTCGGGGCTGGGCCCGGGAACGGTTGGAGATGGGGCCAGCGATTGGGTCGTGGGGGAGGGTGTTGGTGGAGAGCCAGTGTTGTGGAGGGTTAAGGGACTGGCCAGCCATCAAACTAACCAACAATCGGGAAGCCGTCTGTGCGGGGCCACTGCGCGTACGCCGATATCGGCACGGACAGGTCGCTGCATACACAGTGGCCCCTCTGTGCGCTGATCTCAGCCTCTCAAGCAGGGATAGGCCCCAACCTTTTGAAATGTAATGATATTCATGCTGATGGCCTCTGCAGTGCACAGAGTGTGGGAGGTTCTTCTCTGAACTTCCACTGGAAAATCGAACATGAATTAGTCCAGCTTTCACGTGAATTAGACTCTTAGAATTTATTTGGGAGAATTCCGGCCCTGGAATTGGTGATGGGAAGGGATAAAGAACACTCGGTTAGATGGTGCATCACTTCAGAAATGGGGCAGGATTGGTTTGATACCTCACCAATAATTTGATACCTCATACTAATAATATCATTGCACTGGTCACGAGTGAAAATTGCTTTAAATTGACCCTAAACCCATATAACTAAAAATATGCAGGTTAGGTGGATTACCCATGCTAAATTTCCCCTCAGTGCCAGGGGGGGATGGGGGGTTGGGGGGAGGCAGGGTAGATACATGTGGGTACGGAGATAGGGCCTGGGTAAGATGAGGTCGGTGCAGTCTCGATGGGCTGAATGGTCTCCTTCTGCACTGTTGGGATTCTGTGAAACTAGTTTCAGAGAACAAACACAGGAAGCAATGGGCCAAATGGCCTCCTTTGATGCTGTAAAGATTTATGAGAAATTGTTTCCTTTTAAAAGCCGCATTAGAAACTCAGTATTGCAACAATCTACAGCAAACAAGAGTACCTAATTAAAGGCTTGTTTTGTGCTCGGACACCCACAAGCTTACCTCTTCCATCCCATTCATTTGATCAAGTCGTCAATTTAAACCTTTAACCGGTCGGGATTGAGTCGCTCTTATTTTTGGACGGCTGTTTAATACTCGGTCCGCAGGAAAGAAAAGGCTCAAATTTCGCCCCATGGTGTTGGAAGAGTCGTGAAGATTTTTCAAAACAGCTTCAGAATCTCAAACTCCCTGAGCAATGGATACAGCGAAGAGATTAAAAATAACAAAGAAATACAGTTGCCCCAAGGAACCTGTGAATCAAAGTAAATTATTTTGAGAGGCCAGTTGATTTGGCCTTACTTTAATTCCTGCATCTTATCTGTCACAACAGATTTGTTAATTAATTTCACTGTCTCCGTAAACTCGCAAAGCCAAGACTCAGAGGAAGCAGTTTGATATTTTATTAGAAACGCAACTGCAGATGACTCAAAAACCTACTTTTCTGAAATTGGTTCACCTTTATAGCCTAGATAGATAGATTTGAGTTCTCCCGTTCTAAATTTCCAGTCTGGCCCATAACGATTTCAGGGACTGGAGAATCCCAGCCCGTATTAAAGATTTAAAGCTTATTTATGAGTGTCACAAGTAGGCTTACATTAACACTGCAAGGCAGTTTCTGTGAAAATCCCCGAGTCGCCACACTCCGGCGCCTGTTCGGGTACACCGAGGGAGAATTTAGCATGGCCAGTGCACCTAACCGACACGTCTTTCGGATTGTCGGAGGAAACCAGAGCTCCTGGAGGAAAGTCACGCAGACGTGGTCAGGTTCCTCACAGACAGTGACCTAAGGGAATTGAACCTGGGTCCCTGGCACTGTGCTAGGACAGATCAGGTAAGGATGGCAAATTTCCTTTCCCAATGGACATTAATGAACCAGGTGAGTTTTTCCCACACTCGCCAACGGTTTCATGGTCATCAGTAGATTCTTAATTCCAGATATTTTTTATTGAATTCAAATTCCACCAACTCCCATGGCGGGATTCGAACCCTGGTGCCCAGAACATTAGCGGTGTATCTGGATTAATAGTCTAGTGATAACACCACTTGGCCATTCTCTACCTTGATGCCTCCATAATGTCGCACCAGCCATACAGGAAGCATTCTTCAGCCATCTTTCCCCACCACACACACTCCATTTGGAAATTAATTTGTTTTCCCTGAACCCTTTGTTTCATCTTCAGAAGCTCTAGGTTCAGCCTGAACTGCTATTCTCGAAAGTCAATACTCCCCACCCACACTATTATAGCCCCAACGCGTGCGCGCGCGCACACACACACACACACACACACACACACACTTTCCTTCCTGCTGAATACTTCTTTCAAACAACCTCCTGTGCATGAGTGTGCACTTTTCCTGCTTGCAATGCACTCTGATGATTTCCTTCAAGCTTTGCAATTCAATTTCATTCTGCCCAAGTTTGATCGACGTGTGCTAATGAGATACGTGAATTAGTTAAGTTGAAGGGGGAGGTGTACCAGTGTATCTGCTCTGACCAAGTTATTTCACAGTCCCAGTCCACCGCAGCTTCAACAGAGCATCAATAATCAGGCAGAATAAGGTCAGTGGGCTCCTCTTCATTTCAAACCTCAAACAAAGCTTGTTTAAGCGTGTTTCGCAAGGCTGCAGCTGGAACTTCAATACTCCAACTACAAACATGAGAACAAAGAAGAACAAAAGAGCATTCTTCACAGCCTCAGGACTTCACAAAGTATTTTACAGCCAATGAAGTATTTTACAAGTATGGCATCAAGGAATCCTAGCAAAATTGTAATCAATGAGTACTGGGGGAAAACTCTCCGCCGTTTGAAGTCATTCCTGGTACATAAGAAAATGGTTTTGGAGGATCAATTGTCTCAGTTCCAGGACATCTCTGCAAGAGTTCCTCAGGGTTGTGTCCTAGGTCCAACCATCTTCAGCTGCTTCATTAATGATCTTCCTCCCACCAAATGGGCAGAAGTGGGAATGTTCGCTGATGATTGCACAATGTTCAGCACCGTTCATGACTCCTCAGATACTGAAGCAGCCCATGTCCAAATGCAACAAGGCCTGTGCAAATATCCAGGCTTGGGCTGATAAGTGGCTATTAACATTCACACTACACAAGTGCCATGGCTAAACTCCCCACTATCAACATGCTAGGGGTTACCATTGACCAGAAACTCAACTAAGTCATGATGGCCATTTGGATAGATAGTGCGTATACGATGGGCCAAAGGACCGGTTTCTGCAGCATAAAAATTGGTGATTCTGTGATTTAAGGCAGCATTTGATCAAATGTGGCATTAAGGAGCCCTAGCACAGCTTGCAGCAATAGGAATCGGGGGAAATGTCTTTGTTGCTTGGAGTCATTCCTGGAACAAAGGAGGATGATTGTGGCTGGTGGAGACCAATCTTCTCAGCTCAAGGACATCACTGCAGGTGTTCCTCAGGGTAGTATCCTAGATCCAACCATCCTTAGCTACTTAATGAGTGATCTTTCTTCCATCATAAGGTCAGGAGTGGGGTGTTCTTGGCTGTTGGTCATTGTGCCAGACAATGACCATCACCAATGTGGGAGAAGGTGATGCTTTGATATTCAACCACATTATCATCATTCAATGTCTCACCATCAACATCCTGGGGGTTTCCATTGATTTGTAACTGAACTGAACTAGCCTTATAAATACAGTGGCTACACCAGATTAGAGCTAGACATGCTGTGGCAAATAACACACACTTCCTGACCCCACAAAGCCTGGCCACTATCTACGAGACATAAGTCAGAAGTGCGATGAAATACTCTCCACTTGCCTGGTAAGTGCAGCTCCAATAACATTCAAGAAGGTTGACACCATCTCGAACAAAGCAGCCCATTTTATTTGTACCTGCCACCTTAAACATTCACTCGCTCCACACTGACATGCAATATCTTCAGTATGTAAGAAGCACTACAGGAACTCCCTCCCTAACATCACCGAGAGTGTAACTACACCCCATGGACCACAGTGGTTCAAGGAACAGTTCACCACCACCCTTTCAAGGGCACTTAGGGATGGACAACAAATGCTGGCCTAGCCAGCGATGCCCAAACCCTATAAAATAGGGTCCATTAATAACTGGAATAATCAAATGGACCCCACAGATGGTAATTCTGACCATGCTAAATTGCCCCTTGGTGTCAAAGGGATTAGCAGGGTGAATATATGGGGTTATGGGAATATGGCCTGGGTGGGATTGTGGTTGGTATAGGCTCGATGGGCCAAATTAAGAGTGGCTTGGTGGCACAGTAGTTAGCACTACTGCCTTACAGTGCCAGGGACCCGGGTTCAATTCTGGCCTCAGGTGTCCGTGCGGAATCTACACATTCTCTCTGTGTCTGCGTGGGTTCCCTCTGGGTGCTCTGGTTTCCTCCCACAGTCCAAAGATGTGCAGGTTAGGTTGATTGGCCATGCTAAATTGCCTCTTAGTGTCAGAGGGATTAGGAGGGTAAATGCATGGGATTTTGTGGATAGGACCTGGGTGGAATTGTGGTTGGTGTCGACTCAATGGGCCGAATGGCCTCCTTCTGAACTTTATGGATTCCATGATTTTTCTCATAGCAGCAATTTTCCAGTCCGGGCAGCATCCCTGTAAATCTCCTGTGCACCTTCTCTAATCCAATTCCATCCTTTCTCTAATAAGATGATCAGAAATTGGAATTTCGGCCTTTAGATGTGAATTTTTATCTAACTCATTCAGTCTACAATTTGCCACCCAGCCACGTTCTATTGTATTTGTTTTCTCTACTTTGTAACAGTGACAGCACCTCTTTGGCTGTAAAATGCTTTTGGATGTTCTGAGGATGTGAAAACTGTCATATAAATACAAGTCTTTCTTTCATTTCAAGACCCCAAAAAAGCTGGTAAAAATATTTCAATGCAGTCGTCTGATTTTATGCTTTACGTGTTTGAACTGGAGGAAAATTTCATGTGCAATGAATGTTTCACTTCAAGGGGTACATGCTTTACAAAGAGCAATACTGCACAAGACCAGGCCCTTCGGCCCACTAAGCCTGCACCAGAATGTGGTTTCTATCCATCTGTCCAGGTGTCTACCAAGATACACCTTGAATGTGACTATATGCCTGCTTCCACCACCTCTACTGGCAGTGCGTTCCAGGCAACCCCACCCCCCCACCCTCTGTGTGAAAAAACTTTCCCCGCACATCTCCCCTAAACTTACCCCCTCTCACCTTAAACCTGTGTTCATAAGTTCAGAAGATGTAGGAGCAAAATTAGGCCATTCAGCCCATCATGTCTGCTTTGCCATTTGATCATGGCTGATATGCTCCTCATCCTGCCTTCTCTCCATAACCCTTCAGCCCATTACCAATTAAAAAATCTGTTTAACTCCTCCTTAAATTTACTCACTGTCCCAGCATCTACTGCACTTTAGGGTAGCGAATTCACAGATTCACAACTCGATTCCCTCTTGTAGTCAACCCTTCTAACCTGGGAAAAAGCCTCTGATTATCCGCCCTGTCTATGCCTCTCATAATTTTGTAGACCTCTCCCCTCATCCTCCATCTTTCCAGTGAAAACAATCCAAGTATATCCAAGCTCTCCTCATACCTAAAACCCTCCAGACCAGGCAACATCCCCTATTTTTAATGTATTTTCACTGCAACTGTACTTTCAGTACCTGCAGAGGGACCTGGGGGTCCTTGTGCATGAGTCGCAAAAACCCGGCCTACAGGTGCAGCAGGTGGTCAGGAAGGTGAATGGGATGCTGGCCTTCATAGCGAGGGGGATTGAATATAAAAGTAGGGAGGTCTTGCTGCAACTATACAGGGCACTGGTGAGGCCGCAGCCGGAGTACTGTGTGCAATTTTGGTTGCCGCACTTGCGCAAGGATATTTTGGCCTTGGAGGGAGTGCAGAGGAGGTTTACTAGGCTGATACCGGAGTTGAGGGGGTTGAGCTATGAAGAGAGGCTGAATAGACTGGGCTTGTACTCGTTATAGGTTAGAATGATAAGGGGGGATCTTACAGAGACATATAAGATGATGAAAGGGCTGGATAGGGTGGAGGTGGAGAGGTTCTTCCCGCTCAGAAAGGACAGTAGGACTCGAGGGCACAGTCTCAAGAAAAGGCGGGGGCGCAGTTCAGAACAGAGTTGAGGAGGAACTTCTTCACTCAAAGGGTGGTGAATCTCTGGAATTATCTGCCCGTTGAAGTGGTGGAGGCTACCTCGCTAAATATATTTAAGTCGTGGGTAGATAGGTTTTTGGTAGGCAAGGGGATTAAGGGTTATGGGGAGAAAGCGGGAAAGTGGAACTGAGCCACTTCAGATCAGCCATGATCTTATTGAATGGCGGGGCAGGCTCGAGGGGCTAGATGGCCTACTCCTGCTCCTATTTCTTATGTTCTTATGTTCTTATAGATAGGCCTGGTAGGTATGTATATGATCGGCGCAACTTGTGGGCCGAAGGGCCTGTTTGTGCTGTAGCGTTCTATGTTCTATGTTCTGTGTAGTTGAAGCTAGATACATGGAAAGAAATGCTTCCTGTGCCAGACTTTCTTGTGACAGCCCCAAGTGAAGCTAAAATCTCCCCTGGGCGAGGAGAATTGGATTTCACCTTTTTAATTTCCTCCTGTGATGCGAACAACAGCAACAAGACAGTCCCTATCATCTGTTCTGAATTCCACAAGAGATATATACCCCCTGGTGTCTCTGTCTCTATCAATCACCCAGACAGGTAGGTTTCCTTGTCAGTACCAGGTGGTTGAACCAATTAAGTCTTTACAAGAATTCAAAACTCCCACGCTCATTTTTGGTTGCCAGCTAACATTCATTTGAAAATGATTTTATGTTTGTTGGCCTAATGAGGTTACTGAACTTCTTCCATAATTGGGATTATGAAGCTCCCATTGCAGTTGAGTTTGCAATAGGCTTTCTCTCACGCACAGTCCGTGCTGCCGTAGAATGGAATCTGTGCATTGCGGTTGGCATTATTTTTGCACCAGCCTTGAGAAAATTACAAGGTCACGTTTTTCTTTCTTCAGTCCATTTCAGGCCCTCTTCCAAGAGTCTACCCTGCCCCTTAACTCATGCTTGAACTAAGTCCTAATGCAGCATATCTGGGGTTTGGAACCAGTCAATGGTAGGTTGTTTTAGACATAGGCATAGAATCCCTACAGTGCAGAAGCAGGCCATTTGACTCTCTGACAGGGCAATTCACCCAGACCTGTTCCCCGTAACCCATGTACTTACTCCACTAATCCCCTTAACCTGCATGTCTAGGAAAACACATACAGGAAAACCATACAGACATGGAAAGAAAGTGCAAACTCTGCAGTCACCCAAGACTCGAATTGAACCTGGGTCCCTGCCACTGTGAGGCAGCAGTGCTAACCACTGTGCCACCATCCTGCCCATTTTAGATAATGGTACTCTCACTTTAGACAATGGTATATGCCTTTTATTCAATGGCACACTCTCTTTATTTTTTCTTATTCATTCATGGAACATGAGTGTCGCTGGCTGGCCAGCATTTATGGCCCATCCCCAGTTGCCCTTGGAGGGCAGTTGAGAGTCAACCACATTGCTGTGGCTCTGCAATCACATGTAGGCCAGGCCAGGTAAAGACGGCAGATTTCCTTCCCTAAATGACACTAGTGAACCAGATGGGGTTTTCCCAACAATTAACAGTAGTTTCATGGTGATCAGTAGATTCTAAATTCCAGATTTTTTAAAATTGAATGCACATTCCACCGCCTGGAATGGCAGGATTCAAACATTTGCTGAGTTTCTGGACTAATGGTCTTGCCATAATACCACTAGGCCATCACCTCCCCTGAATTCAATGGTACATTCCCTTTAAACAATGGTATATGTGCTTCATTCAATGGTTCACTCCATTTATTCAATGGTACGCTCCATTTATTCAATGGTACACTCCCGTAAGAAAATAGTACCCCTCCTTTATACAGTGGTACGCTCTCTTTTGAAGCAGGAGTCATGACAACGACTCAGTCAAATTATTCACGGTTATGCTAGTATCAGAGGATTGGCCAGAAGTTGTACTTCACCAGAAACCATCATTTGGGTGATAATTCTAACCATGAAACATTACATTTAGAAAAGATAACACATATTGTGGATTATTTTGGTGAAAATATGAAAACATTAATTAAGATCGATGCTCATAAGGCATAACAACTCGAAGGGCTGGTTTTAGTGAAGTTTTTGGCCCTAATTTCTTATTAATTCAAGCTCCCTTGCACATGTTAAGGCAAACTCTGTGGGCTTCTGCTCAAACATGGTGGGCAATTTTCGTTTAGCATATCTGGGCTCCTCAGAGAGCCAATTTCCACTGGAGTTGTGTCTGACATATAGCTCTGGATGTACCGGAGGTTGAGAGAATGCAGATGTTCAGATGTGTCTGTGAGGTCCAGATTGGGGCAGATGTTCTCTGCCCAAAGGGGTGTCCGTACAAGAGACGCATGGACAAGCATTCCACCTCGTCCCAATGGAGTGAAAGTAGCAGAACCTCAGCTAGAATACACGTGAATTTCCAGAGTAAATGTGAACAGAAGCGAGAACATGTACAATCGGGCCAGAGCAGGCCCGATGGCCCAACAAGCTCTCCCCCCTCAGTATGATCATGGCTGCTATCGGGCTTCAAATTCAATTTCCTACCACCTCCCCACGTCCCTGCATTCTCTGACAGACCAATCTCAAACTTAAATTCAACAACGGCGGATCCACAAGCTTTCTGAGGTAGAGAATTCCAATGATTCAGATCAAAAAACAGGCTCTTTGGCCCTCCAAGCCTGTGCCAATCATGATGCCCTAACTAAACTAAACAAAAACCTTCTGCCCTTACTCGGCCCGTATCCCTCTGAGTGAAGTAATTTCCCCTCATCCCCGTCCGAAAGGATCGATCCCTTACCCTGAGACTGTATCCCTGTGTTTTAGTTTACCCCACCAGCAGAATCAATCTCTCAACTTCCACCCTATCAAGCCCCTTCAACATGCTTCAGGTTTAAATAAGATCGTCTCTCATTTTTCTAAACTCCAGAGAATTAATGTCAAATTTTACTTTGCTTCTCATCAGACAACAGCAAACACCCCACCCCACCACCGCCTCCCCCCCCCCCTCCACTCACCCCCGCTCCCCAGGGAACGATCTCCTGAATCTTGACTGGACCACAGATAATGCAAGTATGTCTTTTTTTAAATATGAAGGCTAAAACTGCGCACAGTATGTCAGACAAAGTTAGTGAAATCTTGACAGTTGGGGATGGGTAATAAATGCAGGCCCAGCCGGCTATGTCTACATCCCATGAATGAATTCTAAGGAAAACAGCTATTTTGGACTGAGGTGAAACTTTTTTACACAGACGGTTGTGAATCTTTGAAATTCTCTGCCCGGAGGGCTGTAGACTCTCAGTCGATGAGTATTTTCAAGCTTAAATTGGTAGATTTTTGGGCAGCTAGTCATTGGAGGAATATTCTGTAGAAGGCTCATTTGGATCTGGAAAGTTAACTTTATTTCCCTCCACTGATGCTGCCAGACTTGCTGAGTTTATCCCGCATTTTCTCTTTGTATTTCAGATTTTCAGCACCCACGGTGTTTTGGTTTTATTATGTTCTGTGTAAAATAAGGAACATGGGGATCAAGCAGGAAAACAGGATCAAGGATCATCCATGTTTAAATGCAGTTGTGGGAAGGATCAAGGTTGTGGGAAGGATCCTTGGCATGGCCAAATCCTGCTCCTTCCATTTCTTCAGAATTCTGAGTCAATTCTTTGAACCTTTGACCTGAATCAGAGGACAAGATTTCCTAGCCGCACTCAGCCCGAAACCAGAAAATCTCACCCGAAATAAATGGACCTTTGCATGGTCCACATCTGCCCACTACAATTCCTGTGGTGGGCAGGACAGTAAAATTCCATCCATAGAGGCATTGAATTGAACCCCTACAGCGCAGAAGGAGGCCATCCGGCCCATTGAGTCTGCACCGACAACAATCCCACTCATGTCTTATCCCCATAACCTAACGTACTTATCCGGTGAATCTCCCTGATACTAAGGGGTAATTTAGCATGGCCAATTTAACTAACCCGTACATCCTTGGACTGTGGGAGGAAACTGTAGCACCTGGAGCAAACCCATGCAGACATGGAGAGAATGTGCAAACTCCACGCAGAGAGTGACCGGGGCCAAAATCGAATTTGGGTCCCTGGAGCTGTGAGGCAACAATGCTAACCACTGTGCCACCATGCCCCCCAAGTTATCAATTCCCATTTCGTAGCGATAAACAGCATGGAAACAGGACCTTCAACCTAACTCGTCCGTACAAGCACACCCTCTGTGTGAAATTATTGCCACTCAAGTTCCTTTTAAATCTTTCCCCTCTCACCTTGACTATTACTATTAACTATAAACTATTCAAAGCACTGGAACAATATCTCCCCACTTCCCTCCTTCTCTCCATTAGAAATAGATTTATTTTCCTGAATACTTGCCGACACTATTCTGTGCCGTAAGTCGAGCAGGCTTCTTATGACTTGGACCTTTTCTCCCACCGAACTCACTGTTCACGTTTTTTATTTTCCGTCTATCGCTGTTCAATTCTACGTTGGGCAGGTGCTTGTTATTTCAAGCTATTATTTCCCTGGCACATTGTGCCATCAGTATCTGCAAACTGTGAGGAGCTACAATGAAGCACCCTTATGGAAATACCGACACTTGTCTAAAGATCTTGGCAAACAAAAGATGATAGACTGGTGACAGTTGCTTTTGTGAGCTTACTGAGGTAATTCTTAAACTTGTATAAAATGATCAATTTACTCAGAATGTGCACAATGTGCAGCACGTATTAATGTAACACACACTTTATTAAGGATGAGACAAAGCCTTTCATTATTGAGTCCCTTTTATTGAATACACACATTTATAAGAATAGATTTTTTAAAATCAAAATACAGTGATTGATTTTACAAAAGATTGGTAATAAGCAGGAACAATTGCCACCGTTCAACTTGTCATAGCTTCAGAAATGAAGCAGTCTTCTGTGGGTTGTAGAAGGTAATAGCATCAGAGATCCTTACAGCTCCGAGCGAAACCATTCGGCCCATCATTGAGCAAGCTATCCTATACTTTTACCACAGAGCCCTGCAATTTTCTTCCTTTTAAGTCATTGTTCCATTCATTTTGAAAGCTATCGTTGAATCTGCTTCCACCACCTCTTCGGCTGTTTATTCCAGATCATCATAGATACGTTAAAAAAACACTTCTCAACTCATGCTGCCTCTTTTACCAATGACTTTAAGTTTAAACTTTCTGTCTAACAAACCTTCTAACAAACTCTCCATTCACCTGACGAAGGGGCTAACCCCGAAAGCTTGTGAGTATATTATCAAATAAATAGGTTGGACTAAAACCTGGTGTTGTCAGACTTTTTACTGTGTTTACGCCAGTCCAACGCCAGCATACCCACATCATAACAAACCTTCTGCCAGTGGCACCGGGTTATTCTTATTTAATTTATCAAAACCTTTTTCCTTTAAAATGCCTCTATTAATTCTTTTAACTTCGCTCTCCAAGAAAACTTTGCGAACTTTCCTGTCTAGTTTACTACTTTAAATCACAGACAAGAGCATTTATAAATGTTATAAGGATTGGGCATTGTCTGGTGAATGATTTAAAGTTTTAAAGTTTATTTATTATTCCAACAAGTAGATTTACATTAACACTGCAATGAAGTTACTGTGAAAATCCCCTAGGCGCCACACTCCTGTGCCTGTTTGGATACACTGAGAGAGAATTTAGCATGCTCAATGCACCTGATCAACATGTCTTTCGGACTGTGGGAGGAAACCAGAGCATCCGGAGGAAATGCACGCAGACCTGGAGAGAATGTGCAGACTCTCTACAGTCCCCCAAATCTGTTGGACACGCTTTCATGCAGTATGTCACATCAAAACCATTCTCTGGCACATCGATTACAGACACTCTGGAACTGGTTTACAAGTTTACTGATGTTCTTTGTTCTATTTTTAACCTTGAATAAGAACCATGCTTTAGCCAGGGGTATATTTATAAAGTTAATTTTATTATTGTCCCAAGTAAGCTTACGTTAACACTGCAATGAAGTTACTGTAAAAATCCCCTAGTCACCACACTCCGGCACCTGTCTGGGTACACTGAGGGAGAATTTAGCATTGCTAATTCACCTCACCAGGCTGATACTGGAGATGAGGCGGTTAGCTTATGAAGAGAGATTGAATAGACTGGGTCTGTACTTGTTAGACTCTAGAAGGCTGAGGGGGGATCTTATAGAGACTTACAAGATAATGAAGGGGCTAGATAGGGTAGAGGTAGAGAGATTCTTCCCGCTTAGAAAGGATAGCAGGACTAGAGGGGGGGCAAAGTGAGGGGGGGTGCAGTTTAGAACAGAGTTGAGGAGGAACTTCTTCACTCAAAGGGTGGCGAATCTCTGGAAATCTCTGCCCGTTGAAGTGGTGGAGGCTACCTCGCTAAATATGATTAAGTCACGGGTAGATAGGTTTCTGATAGACAGGGGAATTAAGGGTTATGGGGAGAAAGTGGGAAAGTGGAACTGATCCACTTCAGATCAGCCATGATCTTATTGAATGGCAGGGCAGGTTCGAAGGGCTAGATGGCCTACTCCTGCTCCTATTTATTATGTTCTTATGTAACCTGACAAGGATTGGATTGGGACGTGCAGCGAGGTCAGGTTAAAAACCTTATTTAGGTTAAACTTTAGGGGTCAGGGAGAGTGGGATTGCTCCCTAAAGCCCCACAAGGGAACCTTGGACCTTCCTTAGCCTGATCTTTTTCTTCCTATCAGCATGACTGCTTTTGGTGCCAGACTCCCGCTAAAAGAAATCCCACTCCCATCCAATGGCTGGGTACTAATTCCTCCAAAACTGGGAGCTGGGGGCGGGGTGGGGTGGGTTCAGGTGTGGGGGGAGGGGGGAGGTGGAGGGAGGAGTCCAAATCCAAATACTTAACCGTGACTGGAATACAAACTCAGCCCTGTCCTTGAAAAGAGAGTGTGACACTCGTCCAGGCCCTTATGCCACACTTATTGATCCTGCCTCAACTTACAAGAATATGTAATCCACTCTATTAGCCCCATCACTGAATAAGATCAGGACTGACCTGTGCCTCAACCCATGTATTACACTTTGATTCAAATATCTTATCAAACTTGTAGTGGAAATTTCAATGGATTTACAATCCACAGCAGGCTGGAGCCAACCTGGGAAGAAGTTTTGGGGCAGCCTGGTATGGCCATACCAGAATGTTGTCTCAATTCAGCTAGTTAAGGTTGTACTGGGATGCCGTCCCAGGGCGGCATGATGGCACAGTGGTTAGCACTGCTGCCTCACAGCGCCAGGGATCTGGGTTCAATTCCCAGCTTGGGTCACTGTCTGTGTGGAGTTTGCAAGTTCTCCCCATGTCTGCGTGGGTTTCCTCCCACAGTCCAAAGATTTGCGGGTTAGATGCACTGGCCATGCTAAATTGCCCCTTAGTGTTCCAAAGGTGTTTAGGTTAGGTGGATTGGCTATGCCAAGTTTCCCCTTATTGTCCCCTGATGTATAGGTTAGCAGGATTAGCAGTGTAGACATGTGGAGTTACGGGGATAGGATCTAGTTTGGATTGTTGTCAATGCGGACTCGATGGGCTGAGTGGCCTTCTTCTGCACTGTCAGGTCTCTGTGATTATTTCTATGATTAAGCAAAGAAAGACCCTTCATATCCATTCTCCCTCAATGCAATGGCACCAGATGTCACCAATTGGCCCTAATGCTTTTTATGCCTAGCTATGGCACTTCCATGTCAATTGGCCCAACAGACAATGTCTAGAACAATGCACTCTAAAGTATCTTGTGTAATGTACGAGAAAAACCTTTTCATATCTTTTTGCTATCTTGATAAAAGTTATTTCATTACAACCTGATATCATCCAGATGTTTTAAAATATCAATACCAAAAAACATAAAGCCTCAAAAACACTTAACTTGTATAAACAAACATGATGAAATTAACAGCAGAGATCAGAGAGCTTGAGCTGTCACTCAGACATTTTTTTTTGGCACAGTTGTTTTAGCAGACCTAATGGGTATCTGGGCTCTCAAGCAAGCCTCATTATGTATGCTTGGCTGAGGGCTAAGGCAATGATTAGAGTACTGACTCACCTGTGCCAATGTAGGTCAACAAGCATAACAGTGATTGGTGAACAGGACTTGGTCTGAGGTAGAATAGCAGAATTTCAGGTGACATTAAGATTATGAAAGATAGAAAGTGGGAGGCCGGTGAGGAAAGTATTATATAACTTATATATCAGAGTAATTCAGATATGATACTAGTTTCTAAAAGTGCAACAGGTATGTTTGCATAGAATTTTTTTTTAAAATAGCCCTGCAATCACAAACGTCTGCACTTATCTTTACATCTCAGTTTCTGGTAACTTCTGTGATAACTTCGTTGTGAGTCCAAACCCAGACTTAACCAACCAAGCACAGTGAGAGTTGATCAATTACCAGACTCAAAGAATAATCAAAGAAATGAACAATTGAAAGTTACAGAGAACATGGTTATGACAGAGTGAAGACCCAGCCCACAACATTTCTGCAAGTGTAATGGAATGGCTTGTACATCTTAACGGGACTTTAACCTTTTTGCATCATGGCATGGTAAAAATACACTCTACTTTAAGATAAAACAGTTCGCAATTCTGATGTTTTTGAATGCCCAATACAATTCAGGATGACATATTCACTACGATCTCTCTCATTCAATGGCTAATGCTCTCAAAACCAGCATGATACCATCTACATGTTGCGATAAACTCGCAGGAGGGATGACCAATGCTTCCAATTAGCAATTTAAACCATTTCAATTGCAGTGTGAGGCCACTAATTAACATCCCAGACATCAGTCATCTTCACAGAGGCCACAAGGTACTATGGTGAGGAAATACACCTATTAGCAGCACGCACTCAACCTGGATCTAAACAGCAAGTAGTACTCAATCAATGCAAAAATAGTAAAGGCTTCAAAACACAATCACAGCTTGCTTCCTGAACATGCTCAAATAACCATGCAATCCTCGGACAAACAACAACTCCAGAAATCTGATACATGAGTGCTGATCGTAAGCCTTTCATTCTTAAAGTCACCACTATTAATTCATAACTGTGAAGGCAACCATCTTTCCACTGACAACCTCACCAGTATAAGGAAGAAGAGAAGGGGCCAACAAGAGTTGGCACCACCTTAAAGCAAAGCAGTGCAGTTTATCAGCAGCCCTTTCACCCACCACCTTTCACATCCACTCCCCTGTGTTGTGAGGCTAAAACTCGCCAAAGATTCTTCAGCAGAACATCCCAAATCTTGCAAGGTGCAAGGTCAAGATCGGCTGGTGTATGTGCACACCAAGGCCTTAGATTCCCCTCAGATGCATGAACTATCTCAATATATATCATGAAATCATGGACTCCCTACAGTACAGAAGGAGGCCATTTGGCCCATCAAGTCTGTACCGACCACATCCCACCCAGGCTTTATTCCTGTAACCGCACACATTTACTCTGCTGATCCCCCTGACACTAGGGTTAATTTAGCATGGCCAATCAACCTAACCTGCTCATCTTTGGATTGTGGGAGGAAACTCATGCAGACACGGGGAGAACATGCAGACTCCATGCAGACAGTGACCCAAGCTGGGAATCGAACCCCGGTCTCTGGCGTTGTGAGGCAGCAGTGCTAACCGCTGTGCCACCATGCACAGACTGATGTGTGATTTGAAAAGGCAATTATAGGTGCTGGTATGCCCATTTTCGTACTGCCCTTGATCTTCCATGTAGAGAGTGAATGCCTCAAGAGAGGAAAGCACTAACATTCAGACCTTTGCAGTTAGGGAAACATCTATTCAGATTGTCATTAAATGAGCTCAAGGCAGGTGTCATACCTTAGTTGTTGCCTGGTTGTTGGCAGATCAGGGAATCCCTCCAATGAAGAAGAGGCCATTTAGCCTCTTCCCTATCCCATAATCTCACTTTGGGCACTAAGGGGTAATTTAGCACAGCCAACCCACTTAACCTGCACATTTTTAAAATGTGGGAGGAAAATGGAGCACCTGAAGGAAACCCACGTAGACAGGGGGAGAATGTGCAAACTTCATATAGACAGTGACCCAAGGCCAGAATTGAACCTAGGTCCCTGGCATCGTGCAGCAGCTGTGCTAACCATTGTGCCACTGGGCCTAAGAAGACACCAGGCAAAATGTTTGTAGGCATAGGTCCTTAGTAGTTATGGGCAGTAACTTGGGTTTAAGGTAGGAATATTGGAACAAAGGAATATTTGAGCAGGATAGTTCATTTGGCCCCTCAAACTTGTCCTGCAATTAAAAGAGATTATAACTTCCCAACTCAAGGCCATCTTCCCATGCCATTCCCATGTTCTTTAAAGTCGTTATCTATGGATCTATGTCCTCATCATCCCATTCATCACCTTGCACAGCTGCCTCACGACAGCAGGGACCTGTGTTCAATTTCATCCTTGGCTGACCGTGTGGAGTTTGCACATTCCCCCAATGTCTGCGTGGGCCTCCCTCAGACACTGCCCCTCAGGCCCTGCCCCCTCAGACCCCACCCCCTTGACAGTGTTCGGCGGGTTGTGCCAGGGTATCTGGTGGGCAGTGCCAGGGTGCCCAGTGGGTAATCAGTTTCAGAGCAGTGGGAAGCATTCAATGAAGAGATATTGAGGGTACAGAGCAAGTATTTTTCCACAAAGTAAAGAGGTGAAACTTGCAAATCTCGATGTCTCCCCCCAACTCTTAATGTCAAAGAGCATGAGAGATAAATCATCTACGGAAATTTGGGTCAGATAGCAAGAGCTCAATGTTGCAGAAAACCAAGAGTCATACAGTGCAGAAAGGACCATCAACTCTGCACCAACATTAATTGCAACATATCATAGAATTCTTACAGTGCAGAAAGAGGCTCTTTGGCCCATCGAGTCTGCACCAAACACAATCCCACCACCCAGGCCCTATCCCCATATATTACACCCACTAATCCCTCTAACCTACGCATCCCTAGATACTAAGGGGCAATTGCTTAGCATGGCCAATCAACCTAAGCCGTACATCTTATCCCCATAGCCCCACACATTTACGCCGCTCATTCCCCTGACACTAAGTGGCATGTTAGCATGGCCAATCGACCTGAACCACACATCTTTGGAATGTGGGACGAAACTGGAGCACCCAGTGGAAACCCAGGCAGACATGGGGAGAACCTGCCCCTTGTGTTGTGAAGCAGCAGGATTAACCACTGTGCCAACGTGTCACGCTCATCCCGTTTTCCAGCACTTGTCCCATGTTTCATGTCCTCATCCAAAAAGTGCAAGGGGGTGAAATTAAAAAGGATGTTAAAGGGAGGCATGAAAAAATATTGGCAAATCAAATCAAGAGAACTCCAAAGATGTTGTATAAATACTTAAAGAGCAAGAGGATAATTAGGGGAAGCACAGAGGAGCACTCAGAAAGAAAAAGGTAACTTGTTGTTGGAGACAGGGGTGAGGTATGAAGCTTCAAAAGAGGAAATCTTAATGGTTTCCAACGTCTTTGAGATAGACAGAATATCAATAAGGCAGGAAATGTTTCCAAGGCTGCGAGAAGAAGTAAAGGCAAAATTCCGGAAACTGGGACCATCATTTTTTTTAATCCTCCCTGGCTACAGGCACAGTACATTGAACCAGAGAAAACAAGAGGAGTAGGCCATTTGGCCCTTTGAGCCTGCACCACCATTCAATATGATCATGGTTGATCACGCACACTCAGTCTCCCACTCTCGTTTTCTCTCCATACCTTTGATCACTTTAGCCACAAGGGCCATGTCCAGATCCTTCTTGAACATATCTAACGAACTAGCTCCAACAGCTTTCTGTGGTAGAGAATTCCACAGATTCACAACTCTCTGAGTGAAGAAGTTCTTCCTCATCTCAATCCTGAATGGTTTACCCTTTATTCTTCGACTGTGACTCCTAGTTCTGGGCTTCCCCAGCATTGGGAGCATTCTTCCTGCATCTAGCCTGTCCAGCCCCATCAGGATTTTATATGTTTCTACGAGATTCCCTCTCATTCTTCTAAATTCCAGTGAGTACAAGCCCAGTCGATCTAGTTTCTCTTCATATGTCAGTCCTGCCATTCCAGGAATCAGTCTGGTGAACCTTTGCTGAATTCTCTCAATAGCAAGGATGTCTTTCCTCAGATAAGGAGACCAAAACTGCACACAGTATTCAAGGTGTGGCCTCACCAAGGCCCCTGTATAGCTGCAGCAAGACATCCTTACTCTTAGACTCAAACCCTGGTCGACAGCTGTACAGAAAAGGTCGTAAGGGGGATACCAAGTAATGACAGACCAGACAGCCTATCCTCAGCGGTGAGCAAATTATTGGAAAAAATCCTAAGCAAAAGGATAAACCATCATTCAGAAAGGCAGAGATTAATAAAAGACAACCAACAAATGTTAGTTAAAGGTCATGCTTGGCTACCTTAATTCAAAATTTTGAGAAGGTAACAAGGACAGTCAGTATAATGGTGAGTAATGTAATCTATATTGATTTTAGCAAGGCTTTTGACAAGGTCCCACGTGGCAAACTGCCTCAAATTTTAACAGCTATCGCAGGCAAATCAGGTCCAAATTTAGCTCATTGACAGCAAGCAAAGAATAGGGGAGGAATATTTAATTGAAACAGGTCAAATTATGAAGGAGTTGGGTACAGGAGAACTGGTTTAGCTCAGTTGGCTAGGCAGCTGGGTAGTGATGCAAAATGTTACCAACAGCGCAGATTCAATTCCCGTACTGGCTGAGGTTATTCATGAAGACCCTGCCTTCTCAATCTTTATCTTTTATCCATTTATGGAACATGGGTGTCGCTAGCTGGCCAGCATTTATTACCCATCACTAACTGCCCTTGAACTGAGTGGTTTTGCTAGGCCATTTCAGAGGGCAGTTG
This sequence comes from Carcharhinus amblyrhynchos, assembly GCF_965287045.1. Classification (NCBI taxonomy): domain Eukaryota; kingdom Metazoa; phylum Chordata; class Chondrichthyes; order Carcharhiniformes; family Carcharhinidae; genus Carcharhinus; species Carcharhinus amblyrhynchos. Next base: position 18,355,909 of record NC_137324.1, read on the forward strand.
AGAGTCAACCACATTGCTGTGGCTCTGGAGTCACATGTGGGCCAGACCGGGTAAGGATGGCAAATTTCCTTCCCTAAAGGGCATTAGTGCATGGTGTGAGTTTTTCCAACAGTCAACAATTGTTTCACGGTCATCATTAGATTCTTAATTCTGGATTTTTTCTTAAAATTCAAATTCCACCACATGCCATGGCCAGATTTGAACATGGACCCCCAGAACATTAGCTGATTTTCTGAGCCCGATTTAACCAACAAATTGCACCTGTTTTCGGGCACGAAATCGTGATAAAGTCAGATGTGAGGTCTTTATCGCGATCTGCACCCAGGTCTGCGCAGATTGCCACTTTATGCATGCATTTAAATTGAATTAATGAACTGCCCGCCCACCTCTATCAACATCCCCCCTTTTACCAAACCGCGCTTTCAGGTTCCGGAACCTAATCTGCTGAATAAAAGTCTGAAGTCGGGTGCTCCAGCCTCTGAAGAGCGCGTTCAGTGGTTCCAATGGCTCTCTGACTCAGATCAGGGGCGGGGGTGAGGGTGGACGCGGGTTAGATCATTGTCTGGTTGGAGGGGGGAGGAGGGGAGTGAGGCCAGATCGTTGTCTGGTTTGGGCAAGGAGAGAGGAGTAGGAGGCGGGTCAGATATATCTCAGGTTTGGGGGGGGGGGTGGGGAGAGGGAGGGCTGATCGTTGTCTGGTTGTGGGGGGAGGGCTGATCGTTGTCTGGTTGGGGGGGGTGCAGGGCTGATCGTTGTCTGGTGGTGGGGGGGTGAGGTGGGTCAGATGTTCTTCTGGAGGGGAGGGGGACTGAGGCCAGACCATTCTCTGGTGGGGGGGGGGGGAGGGGGAGACTGAGGCAAGCTCGTTGTTGTTGGGGGGGGTGGGGGGGGGGTGGTGGATGAGGCCAGATCGTTGTCTTGGGGAGGGTAGGGAAGGAGGCAAGTCAGATCGACCTCTGGTAGGGGGGATCAGATGGATCCCTGGTGGAAGGTCGAGGGGGTCCGATGCCACTCTGTGGGCAATCAGTCGGGGAGAAGGGGGGCAGGGGTGGCAATTGGTCTAGGTAGCGGGGGGGGGTGGATAAGGGAGACACACATACACATCGCTGCCCCCCCTTATCCACCCCCTCCAACTACCCACAAACATCACTGCCCGCCTTATCCACCCCCCACACTACCCAGACCGATTACCATCCCGCCCCCCCCTTCCCCCCCCCACTGATTGCCCGCAGAGAGGCAGCAGTCCCCCTCCTGCTCCCCCCATCAGAGATCCATCTGCTCCCCCCCCCCCACCAGAGATCCACCTGACCGCCCCAGAGATCCATCTGCCCACCCTCACCGCCCACCCCCGAGATACATCTTACCCGCCTCCCTCCTTCCCCCCAGCCCACTCCCGAGATACACCCTCACTCCTGCCTTTTGCTCCCGAGCTGCTTTCTCTGCTTTCTAACTGCGCGTGCGCAATTCAGAACTCCGATCATTCTGCCAGCGGTGAGCCCCGCCCACAGCGCGAATCGGACTGGAGACGGTTGAGAACGTATGGGAGCGCCTGAAAGCAGATTTCTAAGTCGGATCTGTACTACGCCCAAAATCGGCACTTGGAATGAAAATGGTAAAATCGGGCCCTCTGAGTCAGTGGTCTAGCAATAATACCACTGGGTAACTTCCTCCCCCTACATTTCAGGTGTACCGCCTAACCCCAGCAAGTTTAAACTCCATCTATTCATAGGGGCTCATATCATGGGCCAGTTAATGATCACCTTTTACATACAATTAAACACTATTAATCACCATCATTCCAGATGACCATAGACCAGAGTTATGGTGGTGATTTAACCTGAGAATCTCCACACCTCAGGAGAGGGGCAAGATTGAGAAGTCAGGGCCTTCAAAAATAATCTAAGCCAGTACAGGAATTGAACCCATGCTATGTGCATTGCGAAGCAGCGATCCAGCCATCTGAGCTAAACTGACTCCAACAGTTTTGTGTATTAATGACATCAATAACTAAAGATGGAAGTATTAGAGGGGAGGGTTGGGGAGTTGTTTTTTTTCATCCAGTGTGGATCTCACTGCCTGGAAGGTAGCAGAGACAGAAATGCTCTTCATATTTAGTGACAGTACTGAGGTATGCAACTGCAGTGTTGGAAGCCACAGGGCTGTGGACCAAGAGCTGGAAAAAGACATTAGACTGGACAGCTCTCTCATGGCTGGCACTTAGATAATGTAACGGGTGGCCTGCCTTCTGGGTGAAAACAGCATCTGTTTGCAGACTATGTGGCTTCCCCATGGTCGGTGAACATTATCACTGATACCAGTGAGGAATGCAGCGCAGGCTATGCAGGAAACAACGTCATGCACTGCCTGCCCCCAGGAAACCTGCATAGTTGAAATAGTGCTACTTCCCCATCACGTTCCTCCCCCCTCAATGCTTCAATAGACTGGATTTTATGCTCCTACACCTACAGATATAAGGGTGATGGGGAGATGGGGTAAGATTCAGCAGGTAACTTGCTGCCGACTTCCCTCTCACCACTGCCTGCCCCCACTCCAATCTTTCGAATAGTGTTGTAGTTTGTGGAATTAGAATGGCACGGTGGCACCTGGTGCTACCTCAGAGCACCAGGGACCCAGGTTTGGTTCTGGCCTTGGGTGACTATCTGTATGGAGTTTGCACGTTCTCCCTTTCATCTGCGTGGGTTTCCTCTGGGTGCTCTGGTTTTCGCTCACAGTCTGAAAGACGTGCTGGTTAGGTGGGTTGGCCATGCTAAATTATCCCTTGGTGTCCCAAGATGTGTAGGCTAGATGGATTACGCATGGTAAATGAGTGGGGTTAAGGAATAGGGCGGGAGAGAAGACCTGGGTAAGATACTGTGTCGGAGAGTTGGAGCAGACTTCAATCACAGAATCATAGAAACCCTACAGTGAAGAAAGAGGCCATTCGGCCCATGGAGTCTGCACTGACATAATCCCACCCAGGCCCTAACCCCATATCCCTACATATTTACCCAGCTAGATGGGCCAAATGACCTCTTCTGCACTGTAGGAGCTTGGTGCTTCTATGATTCTATGATTTGGCCCACCCATCAGTGAGCCAACTGAGGGCCTAAGTGGGAAATTAGTGTCTCATTGACTTTACACCTCTTTCTGTTCTTTCCTTTGACAGGGCAGGGCTGCAAGCCACAACACTTACGAATACTGCCCCCACTCTTGCCTGTGACCTTGCAGCCTTCTTCCCCAAAATCTACAGAATTAACCACCTCTTAACAACCCAAAGTCACCCAGTGAAAGCTTCAGAATGCACTGATAATCCTGATTCTAACAGCCAGGATGAAGTGTTACTTTAACAACATGGTTGTAAATTACACTTAAGTGAATGGCTCATAAGTGATTACTTCTCTTAAAAGGACTCTGTCTTCATTACAAAGTGACAGAAGGAAGAGCCTGGAGAATCGTGCACGATTTTCATCTTAATGATTTCAGTGCAGTAGTGTGTAAAGATAAAGAGCCATGTTGAAATTAAAAAGTAAGTTCACTCGCAGGAAGGGACCATTTTGGTACAGTTGTCCCAAAATATAGATATGGACTGTGGGAGGGGTATAATCAATTAATTCAAATTTCAAGCATTCACTGGGTTGAAAGGGCAGCATGGTTGGCACTGCTGCCTCGCAGTGCCAGGGACCTGGGTTTGATTCCTGGTTTCGAGTGACTGTCTGTGTGGAGTCTGCACACTCTCCACGTGTCTGTGTGGGATTCCTCCGGATGCTCCAGTTTCCTCCCACACTCCAAAGATGTGCGGGTTAGGTTGATTGGCCATGCTAAATTGTTCCTTAGTGTCTTGGGACGTGTATGATAGAGAGATTAACAGGGTAAATAAGTGGGGTTATGGGGATAGGGGCTGGGTAGGACGGTGATCGGCTGCAGACTCGATGGGCCAAATGGCCTCCCTCTGCACTGTAGGGATTCTACGATTCTGAAATCCAAAGAGAAAATGCTGGAAAAATCTCAGCCAGTCTGGCAGCACCTGTAAGGAGAAAAAAAACTGTTATTTCAAGTTCTAAATGTTGGTGACTTGCACCATTTAAAATAAAAATACAGCTTTATTCCAGCATTTGTAAACAGATTTCCTAGCCTGCTAAAATTCCCTGCTCCTTTTAAAATCATCAGAGAGCAAAAACAAGGAGAAAAGCTTAAAAGATGACCCTACATAAACGTTAACATTTAGGGCCTCCTATGTCTGGTCCAAGTTACATTGAAGTTTAGTTCGTAACAACTTTAACTGCCAACAATTATGTTCCTTCCATTGGCTAAGCCTACTTAATATTTAATAGATCCTTTAGAATCCTTTCCAGTCCAAGCCTTTGTTCAATGAATTATTGTGATCTTCGAGAGGTCTATAAAATAATGAGGGGCATAGATCAGCTAGATAGTCAATATCTTTTCCCAAAGGTAGGGGAGTCTAAAACTAGAGGGCATAGGTTTAAGGTGAGAGGGGAGAGATACAAAAGGGTCCAGAGGGGCAATTTTTTCACACAAAGGGTGGTGAGTATCTGGAACCAGCTGCCAGAGGTAATGGTAGAGGAGGTAATAATTTTAAAAAGCGTTTAGACAGTTACATGGATAAGATGGGTATAGAGGGATATGAACCAAATACGGGCAATTGGGACTAGTTTTGGGGTTAAAAAAAAAGAGACGAATGGACAAGTTGGGCCAAAGAGCCTGTTTCCATGCTGTAAACCTCTATGACTCTATTTGTTCAAATGCCTTCCAGAGACTATTTCAGATGAGGGGCAGGTCTGAGTGCCAAAGCTGAACGATGATGAATTGACGAGATCTGTTCGACCTCTAGCCTTTCCAAAGCCAAGAAAACTTTTTGGATCAATGACGCAGAAGCAGTGATATCTTCGTCATTGCCTCATTCGTTTCCAAACGAACTGTAGAATGTCTCGAACGCTCCTTACATTTTTATTTAAGAACATAAGAACATAAGAAATAGGAGCAGGAGTAGGCCATCTAGCCCTTCGAGCCTGCCCCGCCATTCAATAAGATCATGGCTGATCTGTTGTGGCTCAGTTCCACTTTCCCGCCCTCTCCCCATAACCCTTAATCCCCTCTCTTATCAAGAACCCATCAACCCGCTTCTTAAAAATATTTAGCGAGGCAGCCTCCACCACTTCAACGGGCAGAGAATTCCAGAGATTCACCACCCTTTGAGTGAAGAAGTTCCTCCTCAACTCCGTTCTAAACCGCCTCCCCTTTATCTTGAGGCTGTGCCCCCTAGTCCTAGTGTCTTTTTTGAGCGGGAAGAGTCTCTCCACCTCTATCCTATCCATCCCATTCATCATCTTATACGTCTCAATGAGATCTCCCCTCATTCTTCTAAACTCTAACGAGTACAAGCCTAGTTTATTCAGCCTCTCCTCATAGCTCAATCCCCTCAACTCCGGTATCAGCCTAGTAAACCTCCTCTGCACTCCCTCCAGGGCCAAAATATCCTTGCGCAGGTGCGGCGCCCAAAACTGCACACAGTACTCCAGCTGCGGCCTCACCAATGCCCTATACAGCTGCAGCAAGACCTCCCTACTTTTATATTCAATCCCCCTCGCTATGAAGGCCAGCATCCCATTCGCCTTCCTGACCACCTGCTGCACCTGCAAGCTGGGTTTTTGCGACTCATGCACAAGGACCCCGAGGTCCCTCTGCACCGTCGCCTGCTGCAGTTTTTCGCCACGTAAGTAATAGTCCTTCCTACCATTCTTCCTACCAAAGTGGACCACCTCACACTTGCCAACATTAAATTCCATTTGCCATTTCCTGGCCCATTCGCCCAGCCTATCTAGATCCTTCTGCAGACTCTCCACACCCTCCGCACAATTTGCCTTTCCCCCAATCTTGGTGTCATCAGCAAATTTCGACACCCTGCACTCGGTTCCCTCCTCCAGATCATCTATATAAATGGTAAATAGCTGAGGCCCCAGCACCGACCCCTGGGGCACCCCACTAGTCACCAACCGCCAATCCGAATAGCACCCATTGACCCCCACTCTCTGCCTCCTATTTGACAACCAATCCTCTATCCACGCTAACACCCTACCCCCAACTCCATGTCCCCTGACCTTCTGCAATAACCTCTTGTGAGGTACCTTGTCAAACGCCTTCTGAAAATCCAGAAAGACCACATCCACCGGCTCTCCTCTATCCACTGCCCTAGACACATCCTCATAGAACTCCAGTAAATTTGTCAGACACGACTTCCCTTTAATGAAACCGTGTTGCGTCCGCCCTATCAAGCAATTCCCTTCAAGATGCCTCGCAATTTCCTCCTTAATGACGGATTCTAACATTTTACCTACCACAGACGTTAAACTAACCGGCCTATAATTCCCCGCCTTTTGACTGGCACCCTTCTTAAACAACGGCGTAACATTAGCCGTTTTCCAATCTTCCGGCACTTCCCCGGAATCCAGCGACGTCTGGAAAATAACCACCAAGGCATCCACTATAACCTCCGCCATTTCTTTCAGAACCCTCGGATGCATTCCATCCGGTCCTGGGGACTTGTCCACAATCAGCCCCTCCAGTCTGTCGAGCACCACCTCTCTAGTAACAGTAATGTCATTAAGACCCTCCATTCCTACCACCTTTCCATCTCTAACACCCGGCAAATTATTCACGTCCTCCTCCGTGAAGACAGAAACAAAAAAGTTATTCAAGACCTTAGCCATATCCCCATCCCCTACCACTAGCTCCCCTTTCTCATCCTCTAAAGGGCCAACGTTCACCCTAGCCAGCCTCTTCCTTTTTATATATTTATAAAAACTCTTGCTATCCTTTTTTATATTAAGTGCTAGCCCAGCCTCATAGCTTCTCCTACCCTTCTTTATCAACTTCTTTGTCAATCTTTGTTGACATTTAAACCTTTCCCAATCCTCTTCTCGCCTGTGCCTGTAGATGGTAACTTGCAAGTTTCGTCTCCTCCCAGACAGTCAAACATCTAAAAAATGCATAAACCTTCGTTTTAAAACTTCAGCTTTTGGAGTTTTTATTTTAAAACCATAGAATCCCTACCGTGCAGAAGGAAGCCAATGGGTCCATCGAGTCTGCACCAATGGGGGCAGCACGGTGGCACAGTGGTTAGCATTGCTGTCTCAGAGTGCTAGGGCCCCGTTTAATTCTGGCTATGGGTGACTGTGTGGAATCTACACGTTCTCCCCATGTCTGCAGGTTTCCTCTGGGTGCTCCAGTTTCCTCCCACAGTCTGAAACTTGAGCTGGTTAGTGCATTGGCCATGCTAAATTCTCCCTCAGTGTGCCCCAACATATGTCAGTGTGTGGTGACTAGGGGATTTTCACAGTAACTTCATTGCAGTGTTCATGTCAGCTGACTTGTGACACTAATGAATAAAATTTAACCTTCCAACGCAGCAACCCGCCCAGGCCCTATCCCCATAGCCCCATGCACTTATCCCGCTAATGCCCCCTAACCTACACATCTTTGGACACTGAGGGGAAATTTAGTCCTGCAGTTTTATCTGTTATACTCTCTTCCCTGTCCTCCTCTATTTTCTCCCATTCTAATTTTAACTTTTGGTCATGAGACCAGTTGAATGCGCTGACTAATTACCCATATCTGAGTTGATTTGATTGAGATGGTGAAAATGCAGTGAGAAAAGAAGGACCATTTCCAATTGCTGAAGTGTCACTGATCAGAGGGCACAAATGAAGGTGATTGGCAAAGTGAGTCAGGGCAGCTAATATTGGAAAATGCACTTGGTGGAAGCATTGAACAGATCATTTGCGTCTGCCTTCATTGTAGAAACTTAGAAACTTTCCAAAGGTACTTTGGGTGGCACAGTGGCACAGTGGTTAGCACTGTTGCCTCACAGCATCAGAGACCCGGGTTCAATTCCACCTGACTGGAAGCCAAGCCTGTCGTGCATACCAGGGACAAACACAGAGAGAGACTTACCTTCTCCACCTAACTGCCCTCCTCTCCCTTCAGTTGCTGGGTTTCTTGACTCTTGGGAAACCTTCCCAGTCAGGGCTAACTCTGCAGAGTGGGACAAATCAGAACCAATGTGTTGGGGTACGGAGAAAAGTCAGGGGAATGGCACTAAGACATGATGCTCATCTGGACAGCTAGTGCAGACGTGAAGTTCAAAATGCAATGCTAGTTGAAGGGTCAGTTACCAAGGACACAAGTTAAAAGTGAGGGGTGGGAGGTTTAGGGGGGATTTGAGGAAAAACTTATTTTACTCAGAGGGCGGTGGCAGACTGGAATGTGCTGCCTGGGAGGATGGTGGACGCAGGATGCCTCACATCCTTTAAAATGTATCTGGATGAGCACTCGGCGCATTATAACATTCAAAGCTACGGGCCAAGTGCTGGCAGTGATAGTAGATGGGTAGGTCAGGGCATTTGATGTGTCAGTGCAGACTTAATGTCTCAAGGGTCAAGAGCTTCACGTTTTTAGATGCCCAGATAACCAACAACCCATTCTGGTCCTCCCATGCTGACACTTTATTTTAGAAAGCCCACCAACACCTCCACTTTCGCAGAAGATTAAGGAAATTTGGCATGTCAACTATGACTGTCACCAACTTTGACAGATGCACCACAGAAAGCATTCTTTCTGGTTGTATCACAGCTTGGTATGGTTCCTGCTCTGCCCAAGACTGCAAGGAACAACAAAAGGTCGTGAATGTAGCCCAACCCATCATGCAAACCAGTCTCCCTTCCATTGACTCTGCCTACACTTCCCATTGCCTCAGCAAAGCAACCAGTATAATTAAGGACCCCACGCACCCCGGACATTCTCTCTTCCACCTTCCATTGCGAAAAAGATACAAAAGGCTGAGCTCATGTACCAACCAACTCAAGAACAGCTTCTTCCCTGCTGCTGACAGACTTTTGAAAGAAACAATACTTTTCACTGTATACATGTGACAATAATAAATCAAATCAAATCAAATCAATGGCCTAAAGAACCTCTTGGGAATTGTAGGATTGTGTGATTTTGCGAAAGGTCGAATGTCCTCCTTCTACACCATAACAATTCTGTATTAAGTTGATCTTTCTCTATACTCTAGCCATGACTGTAACATTACATCCTGCGCTCTCTCATTTCCTTCTCTATGAATGGCATGCTTTGCCTGTTTAGCATGCAAGAAACAATATTTTTCACTGTATACTAATACATATGACAATAATAAATCAAATCAAATCAATGGCCTGAGGCTTCTTCTGCATTGTAGGATTCTGTGATTCTGCGAAAGGTTGAATGCCCTCCTTCTACACCATAACAATTCTATGATTTGATCAGGCTGACGTCCAGGTAGGGAACCTGTCAAAGAGAAACTGTCCATGGCGTGGAGTCAAAAGCCAAGGTGTGTAGTGGAAACCATGGCTGCCACTCATTACATACCCCCTATACCATGCAGCTTCCCCTGACAGGATCAGGATCAATGGTTTTCTTAAGAGTCCATGATTTTGTGGTTTTATTTGTACCCGATATCCCGATACAAGTCAGCATGTTAAGTCAGGCTAAGACTAGCCCCAACTGATGGCAAAGTACATGCATGTGGAGAAGTTACCAGCACAGTCCATTTGTTTCACTGAATATGATATCAAGAAATGGCAGATCACACTGGGTACATAAAAGGGTATTTGGGCCCTGATAACCTCCTGGCTGTCACATTGAAGACTTGTGCTTCAGAACTCGACACAGCCTTAGCCAAGCTGCTCCAGTAAAGACACAACATTGGCACTTACCCAACAATGTGAAAAATTCCCCAGATGTGCTCTGTCCAGAAAAAGCAGCAGCAATCCAATTACTGTCCGATTACTGCCCCATCAGTCTACTCTTGATCATTGGCAAAGTGAAGGAGGCAATGGAAGCGATAGATGTCGTCAACAGTTCTATCAAATGTGGCAGCTCTCTTGATGCTCAGTGTGGGTTCTGACAGGGTCAGGATGTGACAGGCTCTTGACCTCTTTGCAGTCTTGGGTCAAATATGGACAAAATCCAGAGGTGAGGTGAGAGCCACTGCCCTTGACATCAAGACAGCATTTGTCCAGGTGTGGCATCAAGAAAGAAGTCTTGATAAAATTGAGGTCATTCAAATCTCTCCAGTAATAACACTCGAAGATTGTATTTTATTTATAAAATGCCAGGATAGCTGGGAGCCCAATTTGCAGATTTAAATCAAGATTCCACAGCCTTCAGATAGGAGTCACTCTGACCTGTTAAAACAAAGCATTCATAAATTTCATACATAAATTCATAAACTCGCGCCTTAGACAAAGAACTGTGACACTGTAACACTGCTATACCTGATACCCTTCTCGCACTTCAACTCACTCTTATTTACAAGTCCATCCAATCCCTACAATGCAGAAGGAGGCCATTTGGCCCATCGAGTCTGCATCACCTCTCCGAAGGAGCATCTTACCCAACCCGCTCTTCTGCCCTATCCCTGTAACCTTCTGCATTTACCATGGCCAATCCACATCCTTGCGCATCAAGAAACAATTTACCATGGCCACTCCACATAACTGTCACATCCTTGGACTGTGAGAGAAAACCCACACTGACACGGGGAGAACATGAAAGCTCTGTACAGACAGTCACCCAAGGCAAGAATTCAGTCCGGGTCCTTGGCACTGTGAGGCAGCAGTGCTAGCCACTGGGCTACCGTGCTGTCGTATCTTTGCTGCATTCTAACTCTCTCGTAGGCCTCCCAGCTCAAACTTGCTGCTCTTTTCACTTTATTCTGATGTGTCTTCCCTTCTTCCTCCAATCCACTGGTGGTGGTTACATCAGAATGTAGGAATAAAGGATTTAGGAATAAAAAGAGGAAAATTCAGCCCTTCGAGCCTGCTCCAGCATTTAATCAGATCATGGCTGATCTCTCCTTGGGCCTTTAAACATTACAGCTCTGGAATCCTCTTTTCAATCCTCAACATCTTCACTTCATATATTATATATATGTATATATCCTTTGAAAACCTCCTCAAAACCTAGCTCTTTGACCGTACCTGTAAATGGTTGTGAATGTCGCCCAGTTCATCATGCAAACCAGCCTCTCATCCATTGATTCTGTCTACCCTTCCCGTTGCCTCAGAAAAACAACCAGCATAATCAAGGACCCAACACATTCCAGACATCCTCTCTTCCACCTTCTTCCATCAGGAAAAAGATACAAAAGTCTGAGGACAAGTGCAAATCGACTTTAGAACACTTCTTTCCTGAAGCTATTAGACTTTTGAATGAATCTCCCTCATATCAAATTGATCATTCTCTACACCTAAACTGTGACTTTAACACTACATTCTGCAGATTCTCCTTTCCTTCTCTCTGAACTGTATGCTTTGTCTATATAGCATGCAAGCGACAATACTTTTCACTGTGTCCCAATACATGGGACAATAATAAATCAAATCAAATCAAAATATCTTCAGTGCCCTTCCCTATGGGCACAGTGGTTTGTACTGCTGCCTCACAGGGCCAGAGACTCAGGTTCGATTCCTGGCTTGGGCCAGGGGGACTAGTTAGGTAAATGCATGGGGTTATAGGGATAGGGCCTGGGTGGGATTGTGGTCGGTGCAGACTCAAAGGGCCGAATGGCCTCCTTCTGCACAGCAGGATTTTATATTCTAACTCACCTCCCAATTCCTGTTTGGCATTGAATTGACCCTTTCGTTCCCTGGGACGCTGCACGATATGAAAGGTTAAGTGTGTTGATTATGGCGGTTACCCAATTTTGAAGCTTCAGGGATGAAAATGTTCAGATAGGAAACGGTTCAAAGAGCTTTGACCAACACAGCCAAGGTGTGTGTAGGAGGCTGAGCATCACACACAATGGAATACGGGAAGGGGGAAAAACAAGGCCATAATTGTGTTGTTGGAGAGAAAGACAAGAAAGATTGCGATGGAGAGAAAAAGGCTGCAAGCTAGAGGCGAACAGAGAATTGTCTATTACACAAGAGTAAACAGGCTGTATTAAGTATAATTATAGTCGTCACAACCTGCAAGCCAAAATTATAATCGAGTTAAATGAATCTGTTTCCTGCAGATATCACTCTGCAGCAAATGTGGTCATTTCTTTCAAAGTTTCAGAAGTAAACAAATTGTTTTAGACTCAAGGTTAATATTTCTCAAAATATTTCACATTTAATGGTTTTATACATGTCTCATTTTTGTGGGACTGTATATGTATATTAAAATTGTGTTTTTCATGTCATTACATTTTAATGACTTGCCCTTTAGCTACCTTTGCATTTTATAAACAAAATCACAATAGTAGAGAATTACTCATTGGAGAACTTTGAATAAATAAGTGATGAGAGAAAGCCTGGAGGTGATGGCTTTGCGAGTGATGCAGAAGTATGTTATCTTGGCACTTGGTTAGGGAGGGAGGTTAAAAAAGCAAAGTGCCCGTTGGCTATTTATAAGGTACTGCATCAGAACTATTGGCTAGGATTGACTGTTGCACAATCAAGGATCCCTCGCACCCTGGGCAAACTCTCTTCCATCTCCTTCCATCAGGAAAAAAAGATACAAAAGTTGAGATCACACATCAATCGATTCAAGAATAACTTCTTCCATGCTGCCATCAGGCTTTAGAATGGCCTTATCGTATATTAAATTGATCTTTCTCTACACCCTAGCTATGACTGTAACACTATATTCTGCACCTTTCCCTTGCCTTCTCCTCTATGTACTCTTTGAATGGTATGCTTTGTTTGTGTAGCGCACAAGAAACCATACTTTTCACTCTACCCCAATACATGTGGCAATAATAAGTGAAATCAAATTCAAGAAGGGGAAAATTAGCACATATCTCTACCAGGTGCCTTGTTCTTCAAATCTACCAAGACAAAAATAACATTTTGCATCCATGATGTATTATTTTGGTTCACTTTTCCTTTTGCTATGATATGTTGTGAGGTTACAAGCCAAGGTACACTTAAAGGAAGCGCTCCTTGCCATTCAATATGGACTGCTGGGGACCTGTGGAGAATTTACAGGGAGGGGTAGGTACCATCGTACCTACCTATGATGTTAGGTACTACCATATTATATCAAATAATATGATAGTACCTACCAAGTACCTGCACCCTCTCCTTTCCTTCCCTTTGAATGGTATTCTTTGCCTGTACAGAGTGCAAGAAATAATGCTTCTCACTGTATCCCAATACATGTGACAATAATACATCAAATCAAATCAAAATTGCTTTGAATCCATGGAGTGGCACAGTGATTACCACTGCTGCTTCACAGTGTCAGGGGCCCAAGTTCAATCTAACAATTTAACCTAACCAAATCCCTACCAAGTACCAGAACTAGCCTTACAGGTGGGTGACATGAGCAGGTAAAGAGGAGTCACCAAATGTGCCATGACAAGTGAATTGGCATCGTACCTCAGAGGGCAACACCAATAGGAGAGCTCTGACAGTGGCACGATCATCACTATCTCACTATATCTTTGTCCTTGGAAGTAAATACTTTGTTCTCTTAAAAGCATTGTTAAAAGGCCCTTTGCATGCAATATTTTCATCTTCACAGAATCACAGAATGGTTACAGTACGGAAGGATAATTTCCTGCCTGCCATTTTTGATTTAATTTGATTTGATTTATTATTGACACAAGTATTAACATACATTGAAAAATATTGTTGCTTGCACGCTGTACAGAAAAAGCATACAGTTCATAGAGAAGGAAAGGAGAGGGTGATGGTTCTCCCAAGGAGCAATTCACTAAGTGCAACTCCCTGGCTTTATCTTCATAGCTCGGGGCATTCTCCCATTTCAAGAAATAACCAGTTCTCTCTTTCGTGCCGTGATATAGATGATGATCTGGAGGAGGGAACCGAGTGTAGGGTGTCGACATTTGCTGATGACACCAAGATTGGTGGAACGGCAAATTGTGTGGAGGGTGTGGAGAGTCTACAGAAGGATCTAGATAGGCTGGGCGAATGGGCCAGGAAATGGCAAATGGAATTTAATGTTGGCAAGTGTGAGGTGGTCCACTTTGGTAGAAATAATGGTAGGAAGGATTATTACTTACGTGGCGAAAAACTGCAGCAGGCGATGGTGCAAAGGGACCTCGGGGTCCTTGTGCATGAGTCGCAAAAACCCAGCTTGCAGGTGTAGCAGGTGGTCAGGAAGGCGAATGGGATGCTGGCCTTCATAGCGAGGGGGATTGAATATAAAAGTAGGGAGGTCTTGCTGCGGCTGTATAGGGCATTGGTGAGGCCGCAGCTGGAGTACTGTGTGCAGTTTTGGGCGCCGTACTTACGCAAGGATATTTTGGCCTTGGAGGGAGTGCAGAGGAGGTTTACTAGGCTGATGCCGGAGTTGAGGGGGTTGAGCTATGAGGAGAGGCTGAATAAATTAGGCTTGTACTCGTTAGAGTTTAGAAGAATGAGGGGAGATCTCATTGAGACGTATAAGATGATGAATGGGATGGATAGGATAGAGGTAGAGAGACTCTTCCTGCTCAGAAAGGATAGTAGGCCTAGGGGGCACAGCCTCAAGATAAAGGGGGGGCGGTTTAGAACGGAGTTGAAGAGGAACTTCTTCACTCAAAGGGTGGTGAATCTCTGGAATTCTCTGCCCGTTGAAGTGGTGAAGGCTGCCTCGCTAAATATTTTTAAGACGCGGGTTGATGGGTTTTTGATAAGCGAGGGGATTAAGGGTTATGGGGAGAGGGTGGGAATGTGGAACTGAGCCACGACAGATCAGCCATGATCTTATTGAATGGCGGGGCAGGCTCGAAGGGCTAGATGGCCTACTCCTGCTCCTATTTCTTATGTTCTTATGTTCTTATGATTGAATCTATATCTTCCAGACTCTCAGGCAGTGCGTTCCAGATTCTATCCACACACTACCTGAAAAAAATGTTCCCTCATGCCAATATCCCGTTATGCAGTTTATTTATTAGTAATGTGGTATGCGTGAGATGCATTAGTTTAGGTGGCTTGGGGGGAATCCAGACTGAAGACAATGATGCAGGATTAACCCTTGTATGGGCCATGGTAACTAATGAATATAGAACATAGAACAGTATAGCACAGGAACAGGCCCTTAGGCCCACGATGTGTGAACATGATGCCAAATTAAAATAACTGCCTGCCTTTTGTCCATATCCGTCTATTCCTTACCTAAACCTCCTTTAAACACCCCTATCGTATCTGCCTCTACCATCACGCCTAGCAGTATGTTCTAGACACCTGTCAAGCTCAGTGTAAGAGCTTCCCCACACATCACCTTTCAACTTTTCCCCTCTCACTTTGGGTGCATGTTCCCTAGTTTAAGACATTTCAACTCAGGGAAAAAGTTTCTGACTGAAGGATCCTTGTCCTACCTTACATTTGTGGAGTACTGCCCCTCAAGTTATATTTAACCAATTGTCTCTCTTTAATGGAGAGGGCAGCTAATGGCTCTTTGTGGACTAGCATGTTGGATATTGTACTATAATTTTGATTGGATAGATGGGGGGAGGGGTCTGTGATGCAAATCCATCTGAAAAGTGTTCCTGCGACCAAAGAAAATGATTGGGAATTATGTTAAATCTCAGAAAAGAAGGCAGTAAAGGTATCAATGGGACATCGATATTCGAACAGCAGCCATGGATCCGCCTGCCTGTTCTACTGTAAATAAAATGTTGCTGCAAAGAGGCAGCAGTTAGATTCTTCCTAGCAATGAGCAAGGACAGGATATTCTGTTTCCCAGGGAGATAATCAACTGAAGCAAAAGTGGGAGATATATGTTTGCGAGAGAACATTTAGGGTCTTACCCATTTCTTGTGGATTCACTCATAAACTGCCTCGTTGATCCTTAAGAGGCCCCACTTTCTCCCTAGTTACTGTTTTGCCCTTTATGTATTTGCGGAAGTTCTTTTGGATTCTCCTTTGCCTTATCTGCCAAATCAATCTCGTGTCCCCATTTTGCCCTCCTGATTTCTCTCTTAACCCTACTCCTACACCCTCTTTACATCTTCACAGGATCCATTTGGTCCCAGCTGCTTATGCATGTCATGTGTCTCCTTCTGTTTCTTGGCCAGGGCCTCAATATCCCGAGTCATCCAGGCTTCCATACCGGCCTTGCCCTTCACTCTGAAAGAAATGTGCTTAAGGAGAGGCTGGATAGACTGGGACTTTTGTCCTTGGGTCATGGGAGGCTTAGGGGTGATCTTGTAGAGGTCTATAAAATAATGAGGGGCATAGATCAGCTAGATACCTTTTCCCAAAGGTAGGGGAATTTAAAACTAGAGGGCATAGGTTTAAGGTAAGGGGGAAGAGATACAAAAGCGTCCAGGATATCTCTTTTCTCATAGAGGGCGGTGAGTGTCTGGAACAAGCTGACAGAGGTAGTAGCAGAGATGGGTACAATTTTGTTTCTTAAAAAGCATTTAGACAGTTAAATGGGTAAGATGGGTATAAAGAGATATGAGCCAAATGTGGGCAATTTGGACTGGCTTAGTGGTAAAAACTGGGCAGCACGGACAAGTTGGGCTGAAGGGCTTGTTTCCATGCTGTAAACCTTTATGATTCTACCACCCTATGTCTCCTCCAGAGCTGACTCAGGAAAACCAAAGCTAATTTCTAACCTGTCATCGGTCTGTGAAGTGGAAGAGGCAGCCATCACCTGAGCAAATGTTAATCGTGCTCAATGCTATACACAACAGAAAGATGACAATGAGGCTTCGCCATTAAGTGCAAGTAAAATTAGGCATTGCAAGGCCAAATTCAAGGAAAAGCACAATGTGCAGCTGACATATCGCAAGGCCAGGCCATGTGTTATCCACAGTTAGAAGAAGTAAATATAGAGCTGGATAGATGAGGAAGAGCAGCTGGCAATGACAAAGGTGAAGATTGGTGTCTGGACTGCACCCGTTGAGATAGTTCAGAAAACACACCGGTCCATTTGGCTTTGTAGAGATGATAAACCAAAGGTGAACAAGGTGGTTTATAATGACACTTATCCACTCTCTACCAATGAAGGTCTGCTTTCTCATTTAGCAAATGGAACTGTGTTCTGTAAATTGATTTCTCAAATGCATATTTGCATTTAGAATCGACTTCCAGAGCAGGAAGATGCTTAGCATTCATAAAGGGTTAGAATAGTATGAAAGGTTATCGCTGGGGCGTCTATCGCTCCTGCAATGTTCCAGAGCATCATAGATAAGGTACTAAGTAGGAGCGTGCTGCTTGGCTAAGGTATTGAATAACTTTTTTGTTTCTGTCTTCACGGAGGAGGATGTGAATAATTTGCCGGGTGTTAGCGATGGAAAGGTGGTAGGACTGGAGGGTCTTAATGACATTACTGTTACTAGAGAGGCGGTGCTCGACAGACTGGAGGGACTGATTGTGGACAAGTCCCCAGGACCAGATGGAATGCATCCGAGGGTTCTGAAAGAAATGGCGGAGGTGATAGTGGATGCCTTGGTGGTTATTTTCCAGACGTCGCTGGATTCCGGGGAAGTGCCGGATGATTGGAAAACGGCTAATGTTACGCCGTTGTTTAAGAAGGGTGCCAGGCAAAAGGCGGGGAATTATAGGCCGGTTAGTTTAACGTCTGTGGTGGGTAAAATGTTAGAATCTGTCATTAAGGAGGAAATTGCGAGGCACCTTGAAGGGAGTTGCTTGATAGAGCAGACGCAGCACGGTTTCATTAAAGGGAAGTCGTGTCTGACAAATTTACTGGAGTTCTATGAGGGTGTGTCTAGGGCGGTGGATAGAGGAGAGCCGGTGGATGTGGTCTTTCTAGATTTTCAGAAGGCATTTGACAAAGTACCTCACAAGAGGTTATTGCAGAAGGTCGAGGGACATGGAGTTGGGGGTAGGGTGTTAGCGTGGATAGAGGATTGGTTGTCAAATAGGAGACAGAGAGTGGGGGTCAACGGGTGCTATTCGGATTGGCGGATGGTGACTAGTGGAGTGCCCCAGGTGTCGGTGCTGGGGCCTCAGCTTTTTACCATTTATATAGATGATCTGGAGGAGGGAACCGAGTGTAGGGTGTCGAAATTTGCTGATGACACCAAGATAGGGGGAACGGCAAATTGTGCGGAGGGTGTGGAGAGTCTGCAGAAGGACCCTGCATAGGCTGGGCGAATGGGCCAGGAAATGGCAAATGGAATTTAATGTTGGCAAGTGTGAGGTGGTCCACTTTGGTAGGAAGAATGGTAGGAGGGACTATTACTTACGTGGCGAAAAACTGCAGCAGGCGACAGTGCAGAGGGACCTCGGGGTCCTTGTGCATGAGTCGCAAAAACCCAGCTTGCAGGTGCAGCAGGTGGTCAGGAAGGCGAATGGGATGCTGGCCTTCATAGCGAGGGGGATTGAATATAAAAGTAGGGAGGTCTTGCTGCAGCTGTATAGGGCATTGGTGAGGCCGCAGCTGGAGTATTGCGTGCAGTTTTGGGCACCACACCTGCGCAAAGATATTTTGGCCTTGGAGGGAGTGCAGAGGAGGTTTACTAGGCTGATACCAGAGTTGAGGGGGTTGAGCTATGAGGAGAGGC
The DNA here is from genome assembly GCF_965287045.1 of Carcharhinus amblyrhynchos. Lineage (NCBI taxonomy): Eukaryota > Metazoa > Chordata > Chondrichthyes > Carcharhiniformes > Carcharhinidae > Carcharhinus > Carcharhinus amblyrhynchos. Next base: position 18,374,435 of record NC_137324.1, read on the forward strand.
TGAATAAACTGGGCTTGTACCCGTTAGAGTTTAGAAGAATGAGGGGAGATCTCATTGAGACTTATAAGATGATGAATGGGATGGATAGGATAGAGGTGGAGAGACTCTTCCTGCTCAAAAAAGACAGTAGGACTAGGGGGCACAGCCTCAAGATAAAAGGGGGGCGGTTTAGAACGGAGTTGAGGAGGAACTTCTTCACTCAAAGGGTGGTGAATCTCTGGAATTCTCTGCCCGTTGAAGTGGTGGAGGCTGCCTCGCTAAATATTTTTAAGATGCGGGTTGATGGGTTTTTGATAAGAGAGGGGATTAAGGGTTATGGGGAGAAAGCGGGAAAGTGGAACTGAGCAGCCACAGATCAGCCATGATCTTATTGAATGGCGGGGCAGGCTCGAAGGGCTGGATGGCCTACTCCTGCTCCTATTTCTTATGTTCTTATGTTCTTAGATAGCATTCTATTTAACAGTATGACAGATGTGGAAATGCTGGTGTTGGATTAGGGCGGGCACAGTAAGGAATCGCACAACACCAGGTTAAAGTCCAACAGGTTTGTTTGGAATCACGAGCTTTCAGAGTGCTGCTCCTTTACGCACCAGATGCAGGAGCAATGCTCTGAAAGCTCATGATTCCAAATAAACCTTTTAGACTTTAACCTGGTGTTGTGAGGCTTCTCACAGTAAGACAGAAAGAGAACATTGTATGTTTTCAGTTTTGCTCAGGCTCCTTGATGCTGCATTCGGTCAGATGTTGCCCTGATGTCAAGGGCAGTCTCTCTCACCTCATCTCTGGTGCCAAATGTAACTTAACAAGTTAAAACTTCCAAAGGAATTATTGAATACTGTTCTGAGTTCACCTGGGATTTGGCGAATAAATAAACTCCACTATATCAAGTGTAAAAAACAGAATAGATTGGGAGTGGTCTGCGAAGAACTGGAAAGGATCTGAAGAAGTGAAGAAAGTACTGAACATGATGCTCTTTTGGCTCACGATGATCCCAAAAGAAAATTGGTTTGGGTTAGATGTGGTGTTATCTCACATTGTGGAAGATGTCACAGAGAAGCCTGCAGCAGATGCTTCATGTTGTTTAATAAAGTCAGAGCAATAATACCCATGAGTTGTGAAAGCAGCTTTAGCTATTATATATGGTGTTACTATGTTCCACAAATATGTACAGTAAGTTTAAGTTTATTTATTGGTGCCACAATTAGGCTTACATTAACACCACAATAAAGTTACTGTGACAACCCCTTAGTCGCCACATTCCAGTGCCTGAGGGAGAATTTAGCATGGTCAATGAACCTAACCAGTATGTCTACTTTATTAACTGGTCACCAGTTTTTGATTTGCTTCAAGGAAGAAAGTACCGTCCTTCGGAGCATCAGAGTTGGGCAGTGATTTTGATGGCCCATCATTATGATATCAAATATTGTAAGTCCGCAGACAGATCATGAAAATCCAAACATTCTTTCGATATTTCCCATGAAGACTGATTCAATTCTAGCCATTGAGTTTTCTCGGAATTACTTTCGATCCACAAATGGCATGCCAGCATCTACAAGAGAAACTAGTGAAAAAATTGGCAAGGATGTGCTGCTTAGTAAAGTGCTCCATTATGACATGAATGGTTGGATTAAAGAGTACAATGATGTGAAATTGCAAGAGCATTTCACACATTGAAATAAAACAAATGTAGATCAAAGCTGTCCCCTTTGAGGTTTAAGTGAGATTCATTTGCCAGGATTGGAGTGAGATTGTTAGAGAAACATCAAGAGTGCACAGACAGTCTGTACAGAAGTAGCAGCAAGAAGCAATTTTTGTTATCCAAAGGTGGATCATGATATTGAAAAAAAAACAAATTACTGCAGATGCTGGAACTTGAAATCAAAAAAAAAGGTAATCTTGACTCAAAACATCAACTCCTTTCTCTCCTTGCAGATGCCGCCAGACCTGCTGAGATTTTCCAGCATTTTCTCTTTTGGTTTCATGATATTGAAACGTTGAGAAGGGTGTCTTCGAATTGAGGGTTATAGGTAAGCCTGGAAGGTAGCGATATGATCGGCGCAACTTGTGGGCCGAAGGGCCTGTTTGTGCTGTAGTTTTTCTATGTTCTATGTTTGTAGGAGGGAGCCGGAGTGGGTGTAATGTGACCCAATCAGCCAACTGCACGTGGATCCTGGGGCTGAGCATGGGTTTTCCCAACGGCCTGAAACTGGAGTCAAAGTTGTCAGTCACACATTCCTTGCATGCTGTGCATAGATCATTCGTTCCAATAATTAGTTTGTTTAGTTACTACTCAGTTGCCGCCAATCATAGACCAGTGAGCCTTACTTTTGTTGTGGGCAAAGTTTTGGAAAGAATTATAAGGGATAGGATTTATAATCATCTAGAGGGAAATAAATTGATTAGGGATAGTCAACACGGTTTGGTGAAGGGTAGGCCGTGCCTCACAAACCTTATCGAGTTTTTTGAAAAGGTGACCAAAGAGGTGGATAAGGGTAGGGCAGTTGACGTGGTGTATATGGATTTTAGCAAAGCTTTTGATAAGGCTCCCCATGGTAGGCTATTGCAGAAAATGCAGATGCATGGGATTGAGGGTGATTTAGCAGTTTGGATCAGGAATTGGCTAGCTGATAGAAGACAGAGGGTGGTGGTTGATGGGAAATACTCAACCTGGAGTTCAGTTACAAGTGGTGTACCTCAAGGATCTGTTTTGGGGCCACTGCTGTTTGTCATTTTTATAAATGACCTAGATGAGGGTGTAGAAGGATGGATTAGTAAATTTGCTGACGACACCAAAGTTGGAGGAGTTGTAGACAGTGAGGGTGGATGTTACAGTTTGCAGAGGGACATAGATAAGCTGCAGAGCTGGGCCGAGAGTGGCAGATGGAGTTTAATACGGAAAAGTGTGAGGTGATTCACTTTGGTAAGAATAACAGGAGTACAGAATATAGGGCTAATGGAAGGACTCTTAGTAGTGTTGACAAGAAGAGAGATCTCGGGGTACATGTGCATAGCTCGCTGAAAGTTGGCACCCAGGTTGATAAGGTTGTTAAGAAGGCGTACGGTGTGTTAGCTTTTATTGGTCGAGGGATTGAGTTTCAGAGCCGTGAGGTCATGTTACAACTGTACAAAACTCTGGTGCGGCCGCACTTGGAGTATTGTGTACAGTTCTGGTCGCCGCATTATAAGAAAGATGTGGAGGCATTGGAAAGGGTGCAGAGGAGGTTTGCCAGGATGTTGCCTGGTATGGTGGGAAGGTCTTATGAGAAAAGACTGAGGGACTTGAGGTTATTTTCATTGGAGAGAAGAAGGCTACGAGGTGACCTGATTGAGGCATACAAGATGATCAAAGGATTGGATAGGGTGGACAGTGAGAGCCTTTTACCTCAGATTGTGATGGCTAACACAAGGGGACATAACTTTAAATTAAGGGGTGATAATTATAGGATGGATGTCAGAGGTAGGTTCTTTACTCAGAGGGTAGTAAGGTCATGGAATGCCCGGCCTGTAGCAGTTGTGGACTTGCCAACTTTAAGGGCGTTCAAATGGTCAGTGGATAGGCATCTGGATAACATTGGAATAGTTTAGGTTAGAGGGTCATTAGATTGGTTCCACTGGTCGGCGCAACATTGAGGGCCGACGGGCCTGTACTGCGCTGTAATGTTCTATGTTCTATGTTCTAATCGTTTGAGGTTACACACTGGCGATGAGGACCAATAGGAACACCTTCAAATTGCCACGAAGAAAAGCCCTCAAGTATAGATCATTCAAGTCAGGTCCATTCAAGAGTCAGTTACAACAATGCTTCTATTCACAAAATTAGAGCCCTTTGGTCCTTGGTCAATATGTCAAACACATAAGAACATAAGAAGTAGGAGCAGGAGTAGGCCATTTAGCCCTTCGAGCCTGCCCCGCCATTCAATAAGATTATGGCTGATCTGTCGTGGCTCAGTTCCACATTCCCGCCCTCTCCCCATAACCCTGAATCCCCTCTCATCAAAAACCCATCAACCTGCGTCTTAAAAATATTTAGCGAGGTAGCCTCCACCACTTCAACGGGCAGAGAATTCCAGAGATTCACCACCCTTTGAGTGAAGAAGTTCTTCCTCAACTCCGTTCTAAACCGCCCCCCCTTTATCTTGAGGCTGTGCCCCCTAGTCCTACTGTCCTTTCTGAGCAGGAAGAGTCTCTCTACCTCTATCCTATCCATCCCATTCATCATCTTATAAGTCTCAATGAGATCTCCCCTCATTCTTCTAAACTCTAACGAGTACAAGCCTAGTTTATTCAGCCTCTCCTCATAGCTCAACCCCCTCAACTCCGGTATCAGCCTAGTAAACCTCCTCTGCACTCCCTCCAAGGCCAAAATATCCTTGCGTAAGTACGGCGCCCAAAACTGCACACAGTACTCCAGCTGCGGCCTCACCAATGCCCTATACAGCCGCAGCAAGACCTCCCTACTTTTATATTCAATCCCCCTCGCTATGAAGGCCAGCATCGCATTTGCCTTCCTGACCACCTGCTGCACCTGCAAGCTGGGTTTTTGCGACTCATGCACAAGAACCCCGAGGTCCCTCTGCACCGTCGCCTGCTGCAGTTTTTCGCCACGTAAGTAATAATCCTTCCTACCATTCTTCCTACCAAAGTGGACCACCTCGCACTTGCCAACACTTGTAACATTTTTTCAAAGCAAAAGAAAAGGCAGGGGTGGGGTGGGGGAGAGAAGAAGGTAGTACTGCTAACAGCCTGCAGTGCCCAAACCTACAATTTAATCAGGAGCTTGACTTCTCCAGGCACCCCTGAGTCTAAAACCTTTGAAGAGCTATAAAAATAGTTAAAGGGCATTATCACCCGCAGCCTTCAGTAATCATGTGGAGATATAAGTTCAACTGGACAGCCATGGCCCCTGGGAAAATGTTAACAGCTTTCATGATAAGATTGGGGAAAACAGCTGAACATTGTGAATTTGGGTCTGCCCTGAATGAGATGTTGAGAGACTGGCTGGTGCGTGAATAATATTGCCATACAGGAAAATTATTGGCAAAGGCAGAAATGACCTGAAAGAAGTTCCTAGAAATTGCCCTTGCCGTGGAGTGTGCAGAGAAAGGTGCAATAGAGATTCAAGGCATGCAAGGCAGTGAGGCCCACCTAGTTTGGAGAGAAGCTGCTAGAGGCAGCAAAATCAAGGATTAGGGTGCAGGGTTTGACAAGCAAAGAGATGCAGAACCTGGAAGAGGAGAGAGAATCATAGAATCACAGAATCGAATCATAGAATCCCTACAGTGCTGAAGGAGGCCATTCGACCCATTGAGTCTGCACTGGCTCTTACCAAGTCCCTATCCCCTTATCCCTATCCCCGTAATCCCACATATTTACCCTGCTAATCCCCCTGACCCTAAGGGGCAATTTAGCATGGCCAATCAACTCACATCTTTGGTGTATAAGAGAGTATAAATGTTTTGATCAATAAACAAAGATTTGTGAGGAGTGTTATCAGTGTGGTGGAACCCAGGCGGTGTAGGATCAAGGAAGCTGTGCGTTATGCCTATGGAAGAAAGGAGCACGTAAGAAGTAAATGTAGGGTCAAGCAGGGTCAAGATTCTGGCTCCAGTGCACAGCACAGAGAGTAATTCTGAAGGAGGACAAAATGTATATGAGTTGAATCATATTAAAGTGGGCAAAGTAACCCCTATTTCAATAATATTGTTGGTCAACAGTTGTCCACTCGCAATGGAGGTCAGCACAGGAGCCTCCACCATAGTAGTGGGAGAGCAAAAGTATCAATACCTACAGGGTGGTGTTTAACACTGATGAACTCTCTGACAATGCTCTATCATGTATCAACTGACTCAAGAACAACTTCCTCCCTGCTGCCATCAGACTTTTGAATGGACTGACCTTATATTAAGTTGATCTTTCTGTACACCCTAGCTATAACTGTAATATTATACTCTGCACACTCTCCTTTCCTTCTCCCCTGTGTGGTCGATGAACAAAATGGTTTCCCCATATAGCACGCAGAAAACAGTACTTTTCACTGTATCCCAATACATGTGACAACAATAAATCAAATCAAATCAAATCATCATAATTTACCAACGAGCAGTTTCAACATGTCATAGGATCAAATGCATTTATCACTTATTGAATGGACTTGCTGAGTGGGATGTATCAATCTTTAAGCTGGGCACAAGAAAGCAACCACCAGCACCCCTGTGGACAAAATCAGCATATTTTCTCATTAACTATAGGACAACAACACACATAACAGTGAGAGTAACTCCTGCTGAGCTGCTGATGGGTAGATGTATGAGGACCAAGTCAGGCCTGGTGTTTCCCATTTTGGTGGAAGGGTGGAGGTAAAGCAAAGTGTGGAAAAGAAGAATCTTGATCCAATAAGAACATTCGAAGTAGGTGATTGAGTGTATGTCAACAATGTGGGGTCGGGTCCACATTGGTTGCCAGGTGTTGCAGTGGCCAGAATGGGTCTGGTATTATATGAGATGGAAGTTCAAGATAAAATCCTGAAGAAGTGTTTAGATCACTTCGGAAGAAGGGAGTTACATGGAGAACCAGTGGGATAGATCACTCCGATTGTACCTGCCAGTAATGTTGGTGCAATTCTCCCAAAAGTGCTGAATTGGTGGGAAAACAGTTTTAGATCATGACTGTTTTCTCAGTTCAACTTCACACTTGAATCTCTGCATTCTGTGCGATGCAGAGCTCCCAGTCAGGAATTTTATTTAAAACCCAGGATGCGGGGCCTATTTGTCTCGGAGTTTGATAGTTCTGGAACTCTGCACGTGCGCAGTGGTCCCGATCTGTCAGACTCCCTGTTTGCTGGCCAGCTCAATCGCCAGCCCCAGTAGTACTGCCCCTCCAGCCCCCTCCTATGTCCCCATGGCCTGATCATGTCCCTCACAACAATTCCCGGGCCAGCCCTGACCTCCCCACCCTGGAGCGCCCTGATGTCCAGCTCACCTCCTCCATCAGTGGCGATCCCACAACACCCCCATCACCCTGGCAGAACCCCCTCCGCCACTGACTCCTCTGGGAGGCAGCACTCCCTCCCCCCCTCCCCCAGCAGAGGCAGACCCCTCTGGCAGACCACCAACCCCCCCCCCCCCCCGCACCTGCCCCAATTGCTGGCCCCCTCTATCCCAGGCCGATCCTGTCTGCAGAGTGGCAGCGGGAACCCCAACCCCACCGGTCACCCCTAGAACCCACCCATAGTAGGCCCCACCCTCTTGGCACTGCTGGATGCCTGGTGGGCAGCACCAATGTGCCCCCCGGGCATGGGCTCTTTCCCCTTTGGGCAATGCCATGGGATTCAGGCTGGCACTGCCAGGGTGCCCATGCCCTGAGGGCACCACCCGCCCCCCCCCCAACCACCCAATCCCCTGGGGGGCCCGGGTTATCCGCCCTTCATTCTGGCGGGGTCTCTCGCTAGTTCCCAGGACTTTGGGAGCTACTGTGAATCCCGCAGGAATGAAATACTCCCGACAGAGTGGGAGATTCAATGGGGACCCGTAAGTTCCCGATAATGAAATGCAAAATATATTTAAAATACATTTAAAAAGACTCAAATTTAAAAAAGATTCAAATTACCTGCCTTCCTGCCAGTTTCCAGCGAGCTCTCATTCCCAACTGTTGTCCGGCTGTGGGAGATGCATGTGTGTCCCTGCCGCATGCGCAAATCCCGGAATAGAGTCAGCTCCGTGCGATGGGAGATTCACCGCCCCATTGTGTGGGATTCTCACAAAAAAAATTCTGAGTGCCAAATTTACATAAAAACTGGAGTAATTTCTGCTTTATATTCAGTGGGATTTTCAAAATGAGTCCCATTAAAGTATCAGTGGACCGAGCCAATTCCCACCGGAGGGGCCATCAGCTTCGTACGGAGTGGCCCACTGTGCGTGCGCTGACCTGTCAGACTGGAGATTGGTGCATGAGCAGTAGCCCACACGGCCGGCCACCCTATCGCTGGCTAGCCCTGCGACCACGCGTCGCTGACTGTGTGCCTACCCCCTGCCCCCCCCACCATCCCATTGTTGGCCTCCTGGATGTGTCCAGCCCTGACCACCACCGCCCCCCCCCCCCCCCCCCCCCCCCATCCCCGGCAGTCCTGACAGCCCCGTTTCCCACCCCCCCAACCCCCACAACCACTATCACCAAGGCAGGATGGCCCCACCCCAATGTGCAGCCCTGGTCACTGGCCTCCCTCTGCCACCAAACCCGAGCGCAGAGTGGAATGGAACCCCGCCCCCACTCCTGGCAGGGGCAGAGATGTTGCTGGGAATGGAGGTTTCAGCCCTGGGCCCACTCATTAGACGGAAATCAGCATTAGAATAATTTATTCAGCTCCGTGACAATTTTTGGCACGGAGCTGACAATCCCGGAAATCCAGTGGCCAGGGTTGCATGGAGGCCGTGGCTCCTGTTACACGGCACCCACTTGAGTCTCCCAGTGAGAGCAACGCAGCAAGCTGGGAGAATCGCCCCTGTTGCTCTGAGTGAAAGAACTGTTGAAACAAATCTACCCAAGGAGCAGCTTAGTAATGTTCCTATGGGAACTTAATCATAGAACCCTACTGTGCAGAAGGAGGCCATTCAGCCCATCGAGTCTGCACGAACCACAATCCCACCCAGGCCCTATCCCCGCAACCCCATGCATTTTTATCCTAGCTTGTCCCCCTGACACTAAGGGGCAATTTAGCATGGCCAATCCACCTAACCCGCACATCTTCGGACAGTGGGAGGAAACCGGAGCACCCAGAGGAAACCCACACAGGCGCGGCGAGAATGTGTAATCTTCACACAGACAGTCGAGAATTGAACCCAGGTCCTTGGAGCTGCAAGGCAGCAGTTCTATCCACTGTGTTACCGTGCCACCCAAATAAGCACAGATGGGCCTTTACAATTAGACACCCCAATTTCTGAAAGTCAAACTTTAAAGATTTAAGTTGATTTATTATTGTCACAAGAAGGCTTATATTAACACTTCAATGAAGTTACTGTCGCCACACTCAGCACCTGTTCAGATACAATAACGGAGAACTTAGCATGGCCAATGCACCTAACCAGCACGTCTTTCGGAGTGTGGGAGGAAAACAGGCTATCCAGAGGAAACCTACGCAGACACGGGGAGAACATGCACAGCCACCCAAGTTATAGCAATGGATAAACATTGAATCTAGCCCAATACCACAAATGACTAAATTTTTGAGGTTTGAGAGTTTGGCTTGCCAGAGGTATTGGTGTCAAATACTGATCCACAGTTTGCACAGGAGAGTTTGAAATATTTTGGAGTCAGAATGGGATTAAATACACCACCATATGATGCAAACCAGCCTCCCATCCATTGACTCCGTCTATGCTTCCTGCTGACTCGCCAAAGAGCCAGAATGATCAAGTACCCCACACATCCCGGACATTCTCTCTTCCACCTTCTACTGTCAGTATAAAAAATGCAAGAGTCTGAAGTCACATAATAACTGACTCAAGAACAGCTTCTTCACTACTGCCATCAGACTTTTGAATTGACTATCTCATATTGAGTTGGTCTTTCTCTACACCCTGACTGTAACACTACATTCTCCACCCTCTTCCTTCTTTCTCTATGAACAGGTATGCTTTGTCTGCCTAATGCGCAATAAACAATCATTTTCAACTACATACTAATACATGTGACAATAATAAATCAAATCAAATCAAATGACCAAGCATCGAACGGCATTGCTGAAGGAAGTGTGCTATTTGTGAAGTCGTCTTTGCAAAAGTCTATGCAAGGTGACATGCTAAGCAGTAATTTCTATATTTCTCTTTGACACAGGCTACAATTTTCTCTTCTCTTACAGAGTAACACCATAGTCTACAATAGGTTACTCACCCTATGAGTTTGGGTTTAAATATTCTCCCTGGACAAGAGTTAGTTAGCTTCAGTCTGACAACAATAATAAGAAAGAGGAAGGCAAGACAAAGTGAAAATGAATCTTGAATCACCAGGCATGTATTCGAGATTTGAGGCCAAAGTGAATTGAATTATTCTTACTTTCCCCTCTTCTGTCCGTAAAGTGATAGTTTTTCCATTTCTAATTTAACTTGTTTTCCTTTGTATCTTTTCCCCTGTTGAAGTGAGCCATGTTGTGTTTCCCAAGTCCTGGTTGATGAGGTTCAATGTCAGAAATAAACTCTTTCAGGTGAAGCAAAGCTAAGATTTATGAACACATTCAAAACCCAAGGATTGAACGGCACCACACAATCACACTCCCTGTCATACAAAGGTTGAAAAGCACAAAATGAAACACAAACAAGTTACAAATTGCAAATCACTCCAACAAGGAACAACCTAACCATTGCTCCTTGACATTCAATAGCATGATACATTAGAACATAAGAATTAGGAGCAAATGTAAGCCATTTAGATCCTCAAACCTGCAATGTGATTCAGTAAGGTTATGGCTGATCATTTCATGGACTCAGCTCCACTTACCCACCCACTCACCATAACCCTTAATTCCTTTACTGTTCAAAAATTTATCCTTGCCTTAAAAACATTCAGTGAGGTGGCCTCAACTGCTTCACTTGATAGGGAATTCCACAGATTCACAACCCTTTGGGTGAAGAAGAACCTCCTCAACTTTGTCCTAAACCTGCTCCCCTTTATTTTGAGGCCATGCCCCCTAGTTCTAATTTCACCCACCAATGGAAACAACCTCCCTCCTTCTATTTTATCTATTCTCTTTATAATCTTATATGTTTCTATAAGATTCCCTGCTCTTTCTCCTAAATTCAGTGAATATAGTCCCAGTCCACTCTCTCCTCAAATGCAAACTCTGGAATCAACCTAGTGAATCTCCTCTGTACCCTCTTCAGTGCCAGTATATCCTTTCTCAAGTAAGGAGACCAAAACTGTACATAGTACTCCAGGTGTGGCCTCACCAGGACCTTATAAAGCTGCAACATAACCTTGCTGTTTTTAAATTCCATCCCTCTAGCAATGAAGGGCAAAATTCCATTTGCCTTCTTAATTACCTGCTGCACCTGCAAACCAACTCCTCGAGATTCCTGCACAAGGACACCCAGGTCCCTCTGCACAGCAGCATGCTGCAATTTTTTACCATTTAAATAATAGTCCATTTTGCTTTATTCTTACCAAAATGGATGGCCTCACATTTGCCAACATTGTACTTCATATGCTAGACCCAATTAAACTATCTCTGTCCCTTTCCAGATATCCAGTGCCCTCTGCACACTCTGAACTGCCACTTATCTTCATGTCATCTGTGAATTTTGACACACTACACTTGGCCTCAACTCCAAGTCATCAATGTAAATTGTGAGCAATTGCTATCCCAACACTGATCCCTGAGGCACACCACGAGTCAGTGTTCGCCAACCAGAAAATCACCTATTTATCCCCACTCTTTGATTTCTGTTAGTTCACCAACCCTCTATCCATGCTAATATATTACCCACAATGCCATGCACCTTTAGCTCCTGCAGCAGTCTTTGGTGGGGCACCTTCTTGAATACGTTCTGGAAATCCAGACTCATTGGTTCCCCCATTGTCTACTGCGCTCATAATGTCCTCAAAGAACTCCACTAAATCAGTTAAACATGACCTGCCATTCATGTCCCTAAATGGGACCATTTATATCCAGATGTCTCGCTATTTCTTCTTTGATAATAGATTCAAGCATTTTCCCCACTACAGAAGTTAATTTAACCGTCCTATAGTTGCCATCGCTAAATGCCCCACTGTCAATAACCTGAAGGTTACCATTGACCAGAAACGGAACTGAATAAGTCATATAACTCCTGCTACAACCACAAGTCAAAGGCTAGGACTCCTGTAGCAAGTAATTCTCCTCCTGACTCCCCAAAGCTTGTCTACTATTTACAAGGCACAAGTCAGGAGTGTCATAGAATACTCTCCACTTGCCTGGATGGGTGCAGCTCCAACAACACTCAAGAAGCTCAGCACTATTCAGGACAAAGCAGCCCACTTGATTGCCAGCCCATGCACAAACATTCAGTCCTTCTGCCACTGACAAACAGTGGCAGCCACGTATACCAGCTACCAGATATAATGCAGGAATTCACCAAGGATCCTTAGGCATGAACACTAACCATCTAGAAAGACAAGGGCAGCAGATACCTGGGAGCACCACCACCTGAATATTCCCCTCCAAGCCACTTACTGTCCTGACTTGGAAATATATCGCTGTCCTTTCACTGTCACCCCAGGGATTAAAAATAGGGATTCAAAGATTCTATGATTTATGTTACTGGTTTAGTTAAATTGTATTCTGGAAAATAATATGCATGTAGCATTTTATATCTTAATTCATAATTTGCTATTAAAGTGGGGAGGGAGTGTAGTATATTGCAAGGTCCGAGCTTTTTGTCTTCTTGCCCTATGTGTTGGGGAGGTGGAAATAAAGTTGGTTCAGTAATAGTTGGCAGAAGCCAAGCTTGTGCTAGTCTCACTCAATACAATTCACAACAACGTGTACAGTTTCAGCACAGCCGTTAATCTTTTTACATTAAAGTAAGGCAACCAGTAAGCCATGGTGGCACACCTGTTAGCACTGCTGCCCCACAGCTCCAAGAACCTGGGTTCAATTCCCAGCTTGGGTCACTGTCTGTGTGGAGTTTCCACGTTCTCCCTGTGTCTGCGTGGGTTTCCTCCGGGTGTTCCAGTTTCCTCCCACAGTCTGAAAGATGTGCTGGTTAGGTGCATTGGCCATGCTAAATTCATCCTCAATGTACCCAAACAGGCACCGGAGAGTGGCGATTAGGGGATTTTCATAGCAACTTCATTGCAGTGTTAATGTAAACCTACTTGTGAGAGTGATAAAAATAAAATAAGGGCGTGTTCAAATGAAGCCATTGTAACGGCAGCTGATGGAATGGCTTGGAGGCAGGGGATGCTGCAGGGCTGAAGGGTTTTCCAGCCCTTCCCATCAGCAGGGCATTCCAGTCCCTCCAAAGTTGACCCGCTGCAGTGGGTTCCCTGGCAGTAGGACAAGCGAGCCACTCAAAACGCCATAGACATTAGTGGGACCAGGGGGCAACAGGGACTATAGGAAGCCAAAAATTGACAATTAGAAGAGCAGACATTACATGCAGGTACACTCACTTGTGGACATTGGAATAAATGGAGATGTGGAAATAGAGAAGAGGATACACGTGTTGCCTCATAATATTTAGGAGGATTGGAGGCACGATGGCACAGTGGTTAGGGACCTGGGTTATTCCTGACTTGGGTCACTGTCTGTGCGAAGTCTGCAAGTTCTTCCTGTGTCTGTGTGGGTTTCTTCTGGGTGTTCCAATTTCCTCCCACGCCCCAAAGATGTGCGGGTTAGGTTGATTGTCCATGCTAAGTTGACCCTTTCTGTCAGGGTAAATAAAAGGGGTTACAAGGATAGGGCCTGGGTGGGATTGTGGTCGGTGGAGGCTCAATGAGCCAAATGGCCTCCTTCTGCACTGTAGAGATTCTATGGTTTTATGACTCTTTTAATGCAGAGAAAATGAAAAGGGATGAGATTGAAAGTTCAACATTCATTTTTTGATGACTGTAAGTGATTTTTACCCTTTTGAGCCACTTTGGGCTTGGCTTCTTTCTTTTGATATGCTTGTATTATCTAACGTTGCTGGAATGTTTTACAAACCAGAGTGAGGGTTCACCTAAAGAATAATGAGTCCACATGGAACATTTTGCAAAGATTCAGAATCAACAGGAATTTTTGGAGAAATATCGAACATCCTGAACAAGGGAAAGTAGGTAGTGAAGAAATATATGGCCCTGCGCTGCCAAATGGGAGTCACATGAATTATGAGGGTAGGACAGATTAAAAGAAAAACACTTATGCAGTTAGATGGTTGTAGTATTGTACTTCGATTTTGCAGCAATCCTCCCTCTGAGATTACTCGACTATTCGGTTGGAATTTCAAAAGGCATTTGAAAAATATTCGCAACAGAGATTTAGAAGCAAGATTTATTTTGGAGAATTACTAACAAATTAGTTAATTCAATTGAAAATTCAATTGGGTGACTTTGTGGCACAGAGGTTAGCACTGCTCCCTCGCAGTGCCAGGGACCCAGTTCGATTCCAGCCTTGGGTGACTGTGGAGTTTGCACATTCTCCCCCTGTCTGTGTGGGTTTCCTCTGGGTGCTCCAGCTTGCTCCCATAGTCCAAAGAAGATTGGCTGTGCTGTATTGCTCCTGAGTGCCCAAGAGATTAGCAGGGTAATTGGCATGGGATTACGGGGATAGGGCGTGGATAGGATTGTTGTCAGTGCAGGCTTGATGGGCCAAATGGCCTCTTTTTTGCACTGTAGGATTCTATGATTCAATGAAAACCGTCCTAACAGCAGGGCAAAGATGACGATAATTGGAAAAAGCTCCATTGGGCTTCGGGTGGACAGTGACAAATGACGTGGCAGTCTGGGCAACCCTTCAGAGAATTTGAAGGACTGTGGTTCTTATGATGCTAAAAATGTGTGATGGTGAGTCGCAGTTTCAGATAGAGCAGCATTTTCGATCCTTCAGGCCTGAGCACCCACAGTGTGCTAATGGTACAAGATGGATTGATAACAGATTTTGAACTGACTGGGAAGAAAAATAAGGGCTATCCAAATTATTCCCAAACTGCCAGTGTGAAAGAAAGCTTCGCAGTGGTTCAATGCCAAGGGAAGAGATACCTGCATCTGAGACTGGTATCAGTTATTGAATAGAGGTCACAAATTCAGGACAGCTTGAAGGTCAATTCGAAAACCTAGCACCAGTTTCAAATTCTCTGGCAGCTGTAAAAGTTCACGACTGTAAAAGTGCCTGGGCTCAGCAATGTTCTGGTATAAAAACAGAAAGTGCTGGGAAAAACTCAGCAGGTCTGGCAGCATCTGTGGAGAGAGAGATACAGAGTCAATGTTTCAAGTTGATTATAACTCATCTTTGGGACTATGCCCTGGTTTTTGGGGGGGAACTAGGCTACGGAACAGATCTCAGGGTTTCATCCGTTGAATTTGCATTAGGAATCTGGGCAATTTAAGGACTGGGAGCATGTCTGCATTACACTTACCCCACAAACATAAAGACTAAGGAAATTTGGCGTGTCAGCTACAACTCTCACTAACTTTTACAGATGCACCATAGAAAGCATTCCTTCTGGTTGTATCGCAGCTTGGTATGGTTGCTGCTCTGTCCAAGACCGCAAGAAACTACACAGGGTCGTGGATGTAGCCCAGTCCATCGTGCAAACCAGCCTCAAATCCATTGACTCTGTCTACACTTCCTGCTGCCTTGAAAAAGCAGCCAGCATAATTAAGGATACCATGCACCCCGGACATTCTTGCTTCCGCCGTCTTCCGTGGGGAATAAGACATAAAAGTCTGAGGTCAAGTGCCAACCGACTCAAGGACAGCTTCTTCCCTGCTGTGGTCAGCCTTTTGATGGAACTATCTCACACTACATTGATCTTTTTCAACACCCTAGCTATGACAGTAACATTACGTTCTGCACTCTCTCCTTTCCTTTTCTATGAACAGTATGACCCCCTGATTCTAGAATCTCCAGAAAGCTATGACTGTAACAATATATCTCCTTTCTTTCTCCCCTATGTACTCTATGAATGCTATACTTTGTCTGCATAGCGCGCATAAAGCTTTTCACTTTGACAATAAATCAAATCAAATCCCAAGCAGCTCTCATTCTCAGTCTTGATTATTTCAATTGTCATGGCAACCACAGTCATTTCAAGGAGGAAATGAGTTGCTGATATCCCACCTACATGCTGCCAAAGTTCACTTTTAACCAAGGGGAGGCAATGGCCGAGTGGTATTATTGCTAGACTAACAATCCAAAGTCTCAGTTGATGTCCCAGGGATCCAAATTCGAATCCTTCCACTGCAGGTTAAAATTCAATTAGAAAAGTCTGGAATTAAGATTCTACTGAAGACCATGAAGCTATTACCGATAGACAGAAAAGCACTTCTAGTTCACCACTGTCCTTTAGGGGAGGAAATCTGCTGTCTTTACCTGGTCTGGCCTACATGTAACCCCAGAGCCACAGCAATATGCCTCAACTGGCCCTCCAAGGGCAACCAAGGATGGGCAATAAATGCTGGCCGTCCGGTGACTCCCATATCTCATGAGTGCATTCCAGATTCAAGGTTGTTTTGCATTGCCCCATCGGAAAGAAAATAGTTTCTCTGAATGTATCCTATCAAATCCCTTCATCAGTTTAAAGACTTTGATTAGATCAAACACTTCAGCTTGTAAATGCACGGAATATCGGTTAGTGCCTGAGTTGAGTTACAGTGGTCACTTGACATCAACATCAGATTGGAGACAATGAAAAGCAAAGGAACACCTGTCAAACTTGTCCAAAATTTGCCAGCAGCCCTTGTGTCAGTTTATTGCCTGCTTTAATTTATTTTTTTTCCATTAAAGCTGAAATACAAATTGAACTGTTCTAACAAAAGAATACCTTATTTCAGTTTCCGTGACTCCCAGTGTACCTACCTTTGCTTCAGGCGATGTTAGCGAGGCAAGGATACCAGCCATTTTTCTTTCTACAATTGCAAATCAAATCATTCTGGCCTGGCTATTGCATTAAAATCAATTTTTAAAATATTGCATGCAAAATAAAGTGAATAGTTGATGAAATGTCAATATTCTCCCTGAAAGGTCAAGGGAAAATGTTTTTCAATATTTTGCTGGCATATGTTTTATGCATACATTCCAGATGTGCGCTACCATTTCCCCACCTTGTTTTCTTGTTAAGTTTAAAATGCTGCTAAATTTAAAGATTGGAATAGAAGTAAAGATCAAATAACATGCCAGTTGTAGTAACACATTTTTCAGATGAGGTTGTGCTTTGAAGTCTTGCCTTGGAACTTGAACACAAAATCAAGACTGATGTCTCTCAGAGGGAGAACATAAGAACATAAGAACATAAGAAATAGGAGCAGGAGTAGGCCATCTAGCCCTTCGAGCCTGCCCCGCCATTCAATAAGATCATGGCTGATCTGTCGTGGCTCAGTTCCACTTTCCCGCCCTCTCCCCATAACCCTTAATCCCCTCTCTTATCAAAAACCCATCAACCTGCGTCTTAAAAATATTTAGCGAGGCAGCCTCCACCACTTCAACGGGCAGAGAATTCCAGAGATTCACCACCCTTTGAGTGAAAAAGTTCCTCCTCAACTCCGTTCTAAACCGCCTCCCCTTTATCTTGAGGCTGTGCCCCCTAGTCCTACTGTCTTTTTTGAGCGGGAAGAGTCTCTCCACCTCTATCCTATCCATCCCATTCATCATCTTAAACGTCTCAATGAGATCTCCCCTCATTCTTCTAAACTCTAACGAGTACAAGCCTAGTTTATTCAGCCTCTCCTCATAGCTCAACCCCCTCAACTCTGGTATCAGCCTAGTAAACCTCCTCTGCACTTCCTCCAAGGCCAAAATATCTTTGCGCAGGTGCGGCGCCCAAAACTGCACACAGTACTCCAGCTGCGGCCTCACCAATGCCCTATACAGCTGCAGCAAGACCTCCCTACTTTTATATTCAATCCCCCTCGCTATGAAGGCCAGCATCCCATTCGCCTTCCTGACCACCTGCTGCACCTGCAAGCTGGGTTTTTGCGACTCATGCACAAGGACCCCGAGGTCCCTCTGCACCGTCGCCTGCTGCAGTTTTTCGCCACGTAAGTAATAGACCTTCCTACCATTATTCCTACCAAAGTGGACCACCTCACACTTGCCAACATTAAATTCCATTTGCCATTTCCTGGCCCATTCGCCCAGCCTATCTAGATCCTTCTTCAGTGCTGCACTGTCAGAGGTACAGCCTTTGTGAGAAGGTCCTACAAGGTTCCGTCCACCCCCTCCACTTGGATGTGAAAATAAATGCTACGGCATTTTTGGAACAAGAACATAGAGCTCCTTAGTCGTCTAATGTTTAGGATTCAGTCTAGGGGTAAGGATTCGATGTTCTCACTGTCATCCTGGTTGGGGAATTACACGTTTGAGGTGGCACAGTGGAACAGCAATTAACATTGTTGCCTCATAGTGCAAGGGCCATGGGTTCGATTCCCAGCCTGGGTCACTGTCTGTGCGAGTTTGCATGTTCTCCTTGTGTTTGTGTGGGTACCCTCCGGGTGCTCTGGTTTCCTCGCACAGTCCGAAAGACCTGCTGGTTAGGTGCATTGGCCATGCTAAATTCTCCCTCAGCGTACGCGAACAGTGCTGGAGTGTGGTGACTAGGGGATTTTCAAAATAGCTTCATTGCAGTGTTAATGTAAGCCTACTTGTGACACTAATAAATAAACTTTAAAACTCTACTGGTGGTCAGACCAATATTTGTCCTTTAACCAATAGGCAAAGAGGAGAAGTGCTAGAAAACCTCAGGAGATCTGGCAATGTTAGTGGAAAGAGGATCAGAGTTGAATGCTTTGAATCCAATAAGCCTCTGTTTTGAAGGAAGAAGAATCGTTTAGCTTGAAAGGTTGACTCTGTAATTACTCTCCACAGAGCAAAAAACCCACTGAGCTTTCTTCTTTTTAAGTTTCAGATTTCTTACATCTACTAAAATATGTTCAATATTATATGATCTGATTACTGCTGGGAGACTTTGCTGGGCAAAATCTATTTTTTACTGCAGAAAATATGGATGCATAGGATTGAGGGTGATTTAGCAGTTTGGATCAGGAATTGGCTAGCTGATAGAAGACAGAGGGTGGTGGTTGATGGGAAATATTAAAACTGGAGTTCAGTTACAAGTGGTGTACCTCAAGGATCTGTTTTGGGGCCACTGCTGTTTGTCATTTTTATAAATGAGCTAGATGAGGGTGTAGAAGGATAGGTTAATAAATTTGCTGACAACACGAAAGTTGGAGAAATTGTAGACAGTGAGGATGGATGTTACAGTTTGCAGAGGGACATAGACAAGCTGTAGAGCTGAGAGGTGGCAGATGGAGTTTAATGCGGAAAAGTGTGAGGTGATTCACTTTGGAAAGAGTAACAGGATTACAGGATATAGGGCTAATGGTAGGACTCTTGGTAGTGTTGACGGGCAGAGGGATCTTGGTGTACATGTGCATAGCTCGCTGAAAGTTGGCACCCAGGTTGATAAGGTTGTTAAGAAGGCGTACGGTGTGTTAGCTTTTATTGGTAGAGGGTTTGAATTTCGGAGCTGTGAGATCATGTTGCAACTGTACAAAACTCTGGTGCGGCCGCACTTGGAGTATTGCGTACAGTTCTGGTCGCCACATTATAAGAAAGATGTGGAGGCATTGGAAAGGGTGCAGAGGAGGTTTACCAGGATGCTGCCTGGTATGGTGGGAAGGTCTTATGAGGAAAGGCTGAGGGACTTGAGGTTGTTTTCGTTAGTGAGAAGAAGGTTAAGAGGTGACCTAATTGAGGCATACAAGATGATCAGAGAATTAGATAGGGTGGACAGTGAGAGCCTTTTCCCTCGGATGGTGATGGCTAACACGAGGGGACATAGCTTTAAATTGAGGGGTGGTAATTATAGGACGGATGTCAGAGGTAGGTTCTTTACTCAGAGGGTAGTAAGGTCGTGGAATGCTCTGCCTGCAGCAGTTGTGGACTCGCCAACTTTAAGGGCATTCAAATGGTCAGTGGATAGGCACATGGATAACATTGGAATAGTTTAGATTAGAGGTCATTAGACTGGTTCCACTGGTCGGTGCAACATCGAGGGCCAAAGGGCCTGTACTGCGCTGTAATGATCTATGTTCTAAAATTGTCTGCTGTGCTGTCTACATTACAGCACCACATTGCAGCATATATAATCAAAACAAAAAATGCTGCATAAACTCAGCAGGCCTGACAGCATCTGACAGGAGAGAAACAGAGTTAACATTTCGAGTCGAAATGACTCTTGTCAGCCCAAGTCTTGATAGTGCCCAGTCTTGCTGCACTTGGACATGGATGGCTTCAGTATCTGAGGATTTGGGCATGGTGCTGAACATTGTGCAGTCACCAATGAGCATCCCCACTTCTGACCTTGAGGTGGAGATGCCGTCATTGGACTGGGGTGGGCACAGTAAGAAGTCTCACCTTAAGAAGTCTCACAGCACCTGGTTCAAGTCCAACAGGTTTATTTGGAATAATGAGCTTCTGGAGCAATGTTGCTTCATCAAGTGACTCACCTGATGAGGAGCAGCACTTCAAAAGCTCGTAATTCCAAATAAACCTGTTGGACTTTAACCTAGTGCTGTGAGAATTCTTATTTCTGACCTTATGATGGAAGGTCATTGATAAAACAGCTGAAGATGGTTGGACCTAGGCCATTATCTTGGGGAAACTCCTGCACTTCAGTCCTGGAACTGAGACAGGGGACCTCCAACAACCATAATCACCTTCCTTTATATGAGGTATGACTCCAAACAGCAGAGAGCCCTCCCTTTGATCCCAATTGACTCCAGTTTTGCTAGGGCTCCTTGATGCCACACATGGTCAAGTGCTGCTTTGATGTCAAGAGCTGTCAGTCTCACCTCACCTGTGAACTTCAATTGTTCCATCCATCTTTGATCCAAGGCTGTAATGAGGTCAGGAGCTGAGTGACCCTGGTGGAACCCAAACTGAGTGCCCGTTCTTGCTGATTAAGTACCACTTGATAACATTGTTGATGACCCCTTTCCATCAGTTTACTGATGATCAAGAGTAGGCAAAAGGACAGGAAGTGGCTGGTTTGTGTTTGTCCTGATTTTTGTGCACAGGACATTACTGGTTAATTGTTCACATAGCGGGGTAGAAGCCAGCATTGTATCTGTTCTGGAACATCTTGGCCAGAGGTACAGCAACGTGAGGAAGATCTTTATTATGCAATCAGGGATAACGACCTGCAACTTGCTGGTTACAAAAACATTGTATGCGGAAACAATCAATGATTCCACGAGGAAATTGAACATGCATTTGAGGGGAATAAATTTACAGAGATACAGAGACCAAAGAGGAGAGTGGAACTGACTGGATTCCTCACCAAGGTCCCTTTGATAACACCTCCAAAACCCACATCTACCACCTCAAAGGACAAGGGCAGTGGAATCATGGGAACACCGCCATCTTCAAATTCCTCTCCGAGCCACTCACTACGCTAACTCGGAAATATATCAATGTTTTTTTACTGTCACTGGATCAAAATCCTGGAACACTCTCCCTCCCTAATCTGATCCCAACCTGTTCCCTTTGTTTTCCCCTCTCCATTTGGATCTTAAGTGTTATAGATATGGTCACTATCACCTCAGTTCTAGCCCATGTTTCGTTTGTTGACATGACCCATACCAATTCTCAGAACCAACTGTTCCAAACATGTATCCCACCTACCCTATCATAGAATCACACAGCACAGGAAAGACCCTTCAGTCCATTGAGTCCGCAACAGCAATAACTACCACTAAATTCACACTAATCCTATTTTCCAGCACTTGTCCCATTACCTTGAACGTTCTGATATTACAAGTGCTTCTCCAAATACTTTTTAAAGGTTGCAAGTTTTCCAGCCTCCAAAACTTTCCCAGGCCGTATATTCCCGATTTTCATCACCCTCTGAGTAAAATAATTTTTTCTCATGTGCCCTCTGAATCTCTTGTTCCTGACCCTAAAACTCTGTCCCCTTGTGATTGACTCCACAACCAAGGGGAACAGCAGCTTCCCATTCACTCTGTCCACACCCCTCATAATCTGAGCTCTGATGAAGGGTCATCTCAACTCAAAATGTTGGCTCTATTCTCTCCCCACAGATGCTGTCAGGCCTGCTGAGATTTTCCAGCATTTTCTGTTTTTCCCTCCATAATCCTAATCCTTAATCATGTCCATCCTAAGTCTTCTCTGCTCCAAAGAAAACAATCCAAGCCTATCCAGTCTCTCCTTTTGGCTCAAATGCACCATCCTAGGCAACATCATGGTGAATCTTCTCTGTACCCTCTCCAGTGAAATCATATCCTCCCTATAGTGAGGTGACCACAACTACACACAGTACTCAAGTGTGACCTAACCAATGTTCTATACCTTTCCAATATAATGGATAGCCAAGTTCCACGCACATTAGGATGGCCTCAACCAAGACCTTGGGTTCATTTCACACTATCTGTAATCCTCACAATTTGCCTAGGTTTGCAAAATCTTACTAACTGTACTGGTTTGAGACAATTCACACCTCTGTGCTTAACCCGCTCTCCATTTATATTGTCTGTACTGCATTTCAACCATTATCTTGCTATTGTGTCTTTGTCGAATATATGCCCGGTTTGTGTACCCAACTCTCCACTCATCTGATAAAGGGGCAGTGTTCTGAAAGCTCATGTTACCAAATAAACCTGTTGGACTTTAACCTGGTGTTGTGAGACTTCTCACTGTGCTTACCCCAGTCCAAAATCGGCATTTCCACATCATGCCTCTCCAATATGATATCGCTGCTCTTATACTCTCTGCCATGACTGATAAAATCAAGTATTCCATAGGCCTTCTTAACTATTCTATTCACCTGCTCTGCCACCTTCAGGGATATGTAAATAGATACCCCAAGATCCATCTGCTCCTCTGAGCTTCCTTGTGCCCTCCCATTCATCCTCCTGTTTCACTCCCTTCTGCTGTTTCTTCTTCCAAGTTGCATCACCTCACACTCAGAGTTAAATACCATCTGCCACTGTTCTGCCCATCTGACCAACCCATCTATATCTTCCTGTAACCTATGACCTTCCTCTTCAGTATTAACCACCCTACCAATATTTGTGTCATTTGCAAACATACTTATAATTCTCCCTGTGTTATCATCTATGACAAACAATGCAGGATCCAGCACTGAACCTTGTGATACACCACTGGAGACGGGGTGATGATTCCGTTCCAAGACTCTTTCTCTGCCCCATTGAGAAGTGAATAAGTGAACATTATTCTGAACCATGTGTTTAGTTTAACTGGAGATTTAGCCTTCCTTTTCATTTCCACAATTTGGAGAAGAGAAAACCCTGCTGTGTATTGCTGAGATATGAGACAATAATAAATGAGCCTGGATCACTTCTGGCGTGGCAGATCACTGGAAAGTACACATACTGACAGGAGCCGATTTGATATTGATTTTTTTTATTATTTTGATTTATTATTATCACACATATTGGGATGCAGTGAAAGGTATTATTTCTTGCATGCTATAAAGACAAAACATGCCGTTCCGGCAATAGTATTGAAAACTTGTGCTCCAGAACTTACCACTGCCTTAGGCAATACAGTTGAAACACTGGCATCTACCCAACAATGTGGAAAATTGCCCAGGTATGTCCTGTGCACAGAAAGTAGGACAAATCCAACCTCGCCAATTACCGCCCAATTAGTCTACTCTCGATCATCAGTAAAGTGATGGAATGGGTTATTGACAGAGCTATCAAGCATCACCTGCTCAGCAATAACCTGCTCAGTGACACCCAGTTTGGGTTTAGCCAGGGTCACTCAGCTCCTGACCTCATTGCAGCCTTGGTTTAAACATGAACAAAAGAGCTGAATTCCAGAGGTGAGGTGAGAGTGACAGCCCTTGACATCAAGGCCACATTCCACTGAGAGTGGAAACTTGAATCAATGGGTATCTTGTGCAAACTCTCCACTGGTTGGAGTCATGCCTGGTACATAGGGAGGTGGTTGTGGTTGTGGAGGGTCTCAGCTCCAGGACGTCTCTGCAGGAGTCCCTCAGGGTAGTGTCTGAGGCCCAACAATCTTCAGCTGCTTCATCAATGACCTTCCCTCCATCATAAAGTCAGAAGTGGGGATGTTTGCCGATGATTGCACAATATTTAGCACCATTCACAACTCCTCAGATACTGAAGCAGTCCATGTTCAAATGCAACAAGATCTGGACAATATCCAGACTTAGACTGGCAAGTGGCAAATAACATTTGTGCCACACAAGTGCCAGGCAATGGCCATCACCAATAAGAGACACTCTAACCAACGCGCATGACATTCAATAGTGCAACCATCACTGAATCCCCACTGTCCTTAGGGTTTCCATTGACCAGAAACTCAACTGGACTCACAACATAAACACAATGGCTGCAATAGCAGTTCAGAGGGTAGGTATACTGCAGTGAATAACTCACCTCCTGACTCCCCAGAGTCTAGCCATCATCTACAAGACACAAGTCAGGAGTGTGATGGAATATTCCCTGCTTGCCTTGACGGGTGCAGCTCCAACAGCACTCAAGAAGCTTGACACCATCCAGGACAAAGCAGCCCGCTTGATTGGCACCACATCTACAAACATTCAATCCCTCCAGCACCGACACTCAGTAGCAGCAGTGTGTACTATGTACAATATGCACGGCAGCAATTCACCAAAGAACCTTAGACAGCACCTTCCAAACCCTGGACCTTTCCACCTTGAAGGACAAGGGCAGCAGATAAGTGGGGACATCACCACCTGCAACTTCCAAGCCACTCACCATCCCGACTTGGAAATATATCACCGTTCCTTCACAATTTCTGAGTCAAAATCCCGGAATTCCCTCCCCTATTGCCATTGTGAGTTAAAAATATATTGAGGTGGCACAGTGATTTGTACTGCTGTTTCACATCGCCAGTGATCCCGGTTCGATTCCCGATTTGGGTCACTGTTTGTATGGAGTCTGCACATTCTCCCCGTGTCTGAGTGGGTTTCCTCTGAGTGCTCTGGTTTCTTCCCACAGTTCGAAAGACGAGCTGTTTAGGTGCATTGGCAGGCTAAATTCTCCCTCAGTGTACCCGAACAGGTGCCAGAGTGTGGCAACTAGGGCATTTTCACAGCAACTTCATTTCAGTGTTAATGTAAGCCTATTTGTGACTAATAAATAAACTTTAAAACTTTAAACATCAAGGAGAAGGAAAGGAGAGAGTGCAGAATGTAGTTTTACAATCATAGCTCGGGTGCAGAACAAGATCAACTTAATGTACGTAAGTCCATTCAAAAGGCAGCAGGAAAGAAGCTGTTCTTTAGTTGGTGGTACGTGTTTTCCTGATGGAAGGAGGTGGAAGAGAGTATTTCTGGGGTGCATGGAGTCCTTGATTATGCTGGCTGCTCTTCTGAGACTGTGGGAAGTATAGATGGAGTCAATGGTCAAATGATTTGTGATGTCCCTCCCCCGTGAAGAAGTCTGAAGTTTCCTGCTCTTCTCATAGACGCTCATTTTCGAAGAGACATCATTTCCAGGCTGCAGCACCAATGCTTATAGAATGAGGAAAAGTTGGCACCTTTCCAGGAGCTGAGACTGAATGGGCTAGTGCGGCAGAAGAGGAGGCTAAATCCAGCCTCAGGAGTGTGGGATCAATATTGACAGTAAGAAGTCTCACAACACCGGGTTAAAGCCCAACAAGTTTATTTGATAGTAAACCCATGAGCTTTCGGAATGCTATTCCTTCGTCAGGTCAGTCAGAGTTCCGAAAGCTCGTGGGTTTACGATCAAATAAACTTGTTGGACTTTAACCTGGTGTAATGAGACTTCTTACTTTGTTTACCCCAGTCTAAGGCTGGCATCTCCACGTCAGGATTAATAGTGAACCATGGTTCCAGTCCAACATATAGTCCAGTAGCCTTCCCACCATCAAACCTTTACATTGGGCATTGCTGCAACTAATTCACTGGTGCTGCATCTTAATGGAATGTGACTGGGAAGCACATAATTAAAGGCTATTAATAATTCAGCGGTATTTTGTTATTCACTGCGCTCAGTTACAGAATTCAACACAGCCTGGGCCCTACAGACTTTTTATGTAATTATCCAACAACTAATTATTTATCAACAAATAACTAATTATTTATTTACAACAAAGCAAGTCTTAAACTAAATCCCTAATGTAGCTGTGCTTGATGGACTTGATCAATCTTGAGTTGAATGCAGGAGAATATTTATCTTTGCTATCAATTTGTTTGGTTAAAACAAAGGCAGCAGAGACTATATTTACACTGGATGACATCTCTCAGGACTGTATCTGAGTGCCTTGCGGCAAATTAGTTGGAAGTGCAGTAATAGGTAAAGCTGGCACCATTGTGTACAAATGTAAGATCCCACATACAGTAAATTACATCTTTTACCTAGTATTTGACAAGCTTGGACAAGGGACCTATGTTGCCTGGGGCAACAGGAAAGCGCGCAATCTTTCTTCGAAGATTGCTGTGGGAATTTTGCCTTTCGCTTGAAACAATAGGACAGGCGGGTGGAATCTCAGTTTAACTTGTCATCCAAAGGACATCATTTCTGGAAATGTGTCATCCCCACAGTTCTGGAATGGAGGGAGAACATGCCATGCTGGGTGTCAAAAGTGGGTGCGATATTGGTGATGTGTCAAGGTGCCCACCCGTGGTGGCAGTCGAGGGGTCCGCACCACACTAAATGCGTGTCTAAGACCTAAGGGCACAGCCTCAGATTAAAGGGACTGCCCTTTGGAACTGAGATGAGGAGGGATTTCTTCAACCAAAGGGTGGTGGTGGACCTGTGGAACTCATTGACGCAGAAGGCTATGGAGACCGGGTCATTGCGTACATTTAAGACAGAGGTGGATGGGTTCTTGATTGGTAAGGGGATCGAGGGTTCCGGGGAAAAGGCAGGAGAATGGGGTTGAGAAACTTACCAGTCATGATTGAATGGCGGAGCAGACTTGACAGGCCAAATGGCCTAATCCTGTTCCTATGTCTTGTGGTCTTATGGTGCCTGCTGCAGCTAGATACAGCCTTGGAAGTTTCTGTAGACACTGGAGCCTGACCCCACCAAATTCCTTCTGAAGTAACCCTGAAAAAGCCTCTAATTGCTTTGTAGGGGCAGTTAAGGTGGGAATGCTGCACTCTGAGAGATGCCAGTTTTTGACCGAGATGTTAACCCCACCAACCTGGATGTAAGAGGATCCGGTGGCACTATTTTGAGCAGCATTCCAAATATTTTTGCTCAACTAACATCCCTAAAATGAATAATCAGGATGCAATCACATTGTGCGTTATGACAATGAGTAATTAGTGGCTTTGTCCTTCCTGCTTTACAACAGTGACCACACTTCAAAAGTGCCTCAGAGAATCCACACTGTGCAGAAGGAGGCCATTCGACCCATCAAGCCTGGACTGACTCTGTGACAGGGCACCTCACCCAAGCTCACCACTCACCCTGTCCCCATACCCCACTAATCCCCCTAACCTAGGCATTCTTTAACACAAAGGGGCAATTTTGCATAGCCAATCAGTCTAACCTGCACATCTTGGGCTGTGGGAGAAAACCGGAGCACACAGACACGGAGAAAACATGCAAACAACACACAAACAGTTACCCAAGGATTTGAACCAGGGTGCTGCTGTTGTGTTAACCATCGTACTTCATTGGCTGCAGAATACATTGGAGCCTCTGAGATTTTGAAAGGTGCTATGTAAATGCGAGTCTTTCTTTTATGAGTCGTTCTGACTCAGAGGTGAAGATACAACAAAGCTGAGCCAAAGTGACACATGCTTGTCATTCAGACAGTTTTTTTTTAAAAATACAGGATCTATTTTCTGAGTCATCCCACAGGCAATAGTAGACTCTTCACGATATGCACTCATTACATGCAAGGGCCTTGGAAAGCCTGTCCATCTGTCCATTCCCATGTGATTTATGTGCTCTGAGGGTATCCCAATGGATTCCGAGAAAGCTCACAACATTCTACAGCATCCAGAACAAATCAGCCTGGTTCAATGTCACCTCATCCACTCGTTTCAATATTCACTTTCTCCACCACTGACTCACAGTGGCAGCAGTGTGTAGCATATACAAGATGCGCTGCAGCAACTCACCAAGGCTCCTTCCTAACCCTCAACCTCTAGGATGTGAAAAAACAAGGGCAATAGGTGCGTAGAAACACCATCACCTGCATATCCCGTTAAGAAATGAGACCATAATGTGGTTACCCAATCTGCTATAAGTGATTGGTGCCTTTATGTCATTGTTTAAAATATGGGAATACCATCTCCAGCATATTTCCCTCCAAGCCACTCGACAACCTGGCTTGGAACTATACTGCCGTGTGTGTTCACTGTTGCTGGGTCAAAATCTTGGAACCCCCTTCCTAACAGCACTCTGTGTGTTCCTGCACCATTTGGACTGCAGAGACTCAGGGAAGTGGCTAACCTTTCTCAAGGGCTATTTGGCATGGGAAGTAAAAGCTGGGCGTACCGGAGGGTGCGACCCAAAGCCGTAGGGAGACAGAAGAGAACATTGAGGACAGCACAGATGTTAAAGAGAGCACATTACACAGTAAAGGTGGTGTCAGTAATCCTAGTACGACAAATCAGGCAGAAGCAAGACAGAGAACAAGAGAAGTCCAGATTAAACTGTATTTATTTCAATGCAAAAGGTCTGATGGGCAAGGCAGAGGAACTCAGGGCATGGATGGGTACATGGGACTGGGATATTACAGCAATTATTGAAACCTAGCTAAGGGAGGGACAGGGCTGGCAGCTTAATGTTCAAGGATACAGATGCTATAGGAAAGATAGAACAGGAGGTAAGCAGGAAGGGGGAGTTGCACTTTTGATTAAGGAAAACATCACGGCAGTACTGAAAGGGATATATATATAACACACCTGACGAAGGGACATCTTTTCCAAAAGCTTATGGGATTACTATCAAATAAATTGGTTGGGCTCTAACCTAGTGAGACTTCTTACTGTGGATATATATATCCAAGGATATGACCACTGAGTCTTTTTGGGTAGAACTGAGAAATAAGAAGGGGGAAGTCACTTTGATAGGTTTGTACCATAGGCCCCCAAATAGTCAGTGGGAAATTGAGGAGAAAATATGTAAGGAGATTACAGATAGTTCCAAGAAAAATAGGGTGGTAATAGTAGAGGATTTTAACTTTCCCAACATTGACTGGGACAGCCATAGTATTAGAGGCTTGAATGGAGAGAAATTTGTTGAGTATATTCAGGCGGAATTTTTCATTCAATATGTGGATGACTCGACTAGTCAAGGGGCAAAGCTTGACGTCCTCTTGGGAAATAAGGAAGGACAGGTGATAGAAGTGTTAGTGAGGGATCACTTTCGGACCAGTAACCATAATTCTATTAGTTTTAAGATAACTGTGGAGAATGATATGTCTGGCCCTAAAGTTAAAATTCTAAATCGGGGCTAGGCCAATTTTGATGGTATCAGGCAGGAACTTTCAAAAGTTAATTGGGGGTGTTTGTGGGAAGGCAAAGGGACATGTGGTAAGTGGCATGCTTTCAAAAGTATGTTAAACAGGGTTCAGATAAGCACATTTCTCTTAGCGTGAAGGGCAAGGCTGGTAGAAATAGGGAACCCTGGATGAATTGGGATATTGAGGCCCTGGTCTAGAAGAAGGAGGCACATGATGTGCATAGGCAGCTGGGGTCAAGTGAATCCCTTGAAGAGTATAGAGGCTGCAGAAGTAGAGTTAAAAGAGAAATCAGCAGGGCAAAAAGTGGACACGAGATTGTTTTGGCAGAGAACAAAAGGAGAATCCAAAGAGCTTCTACAAATGCATAAAGACCGAAGAGTAACTAAGGAGAGAATCGGGCTTCTTAAGGATCAACAAGCTGTGATCAACAAGGTCCATCTCATGTGAGTCCTAATTGAATATTTCTCATCAGTACTTACTGTTGAGAAAAACATTGATGCGAAGAAAATTGGGGAAATAAATAGTGATGTCTTGAAGAGTGTACACATAACAGAGAAGGAGGTGCTGGAATCAAGTGCACCAAGGTAGATAAACCCCCGGGACCTGATGAAGTACACCCCAGGACATTGTGGGAGGCTAGGGAGGAAGTTGCAGATCCCCTAGCAGAGATATTTGAATCATCAATAGTGCCTGAAGATTGGAAGGTGACAAATGTTGTGCCTTTGTTTAAAAAAGAGCTGCAGGGAAAAGCCTAGGAACTACATGCCAGTGAGCCTCACATCTGTAGTTGTTAAGCTGTTAGAAGGTATTTTGAAAGACGAGATCGACAGGTATTTATAGACACAAGCACTGATTAAGTCAACATGGCTTTGTGAGTGGAAAATCATGTCTCACAAATTTGACTGAGTTTTTTGAAGGGATAACCAAGAAGGTAGATGAGGGCAGTGTATTTGATGTTGTCTACAAGGAGTTTAACAAGGCATTTGACAGGGTCTCGCTTGGTAGGTTTTTATATAAGGTTAAATCTCACAGGATCCAGGGTGAGGTAGCTAAATAGATACAAAACAGAGAGTGGTTGTAGAGGGTTGTTTTTCAAACTGGATGTCTGTGACCAGTGGTGCACCTCAGGGATTGGTGCTGGGTCCACTGTTATTTGCCATTTATATTAATGATTGGGATGAGAATATATTAGGCATGGTTAGTAAGTTTCCAGATGACGCCATGTTGGTGGCATAATTGATAGTGAAGAAGGTTATCTAGGATTGCAATGGGATCTTGATCAATTGGGCCAGTGGGCTGATGAATGGCAGATGAAGTTAATTTAGATAAATGCAAAGTGATGCAGTTTGGTAGATTGAACCAGGGCAGGACTGATTCAGTTAATGGTAGGGCGTTGGGGAGAGTTATAGAACAAAGAGATCTCGGAGTACATGTTCATAGCTCCTTGAAAGTGGAGTCACAGGTGGACAAAGTGGTGAAGAAGGCATTCAGTATGCCCGGTTTCATTGGTCAGTACATTGAATACAGGAGTTGGGACGTCTTGTTGAAGTTGTACAAGATATTGGTAAGGCCACACTTGGAATACTCTGCGCAGCTCTGGTCACCCTATTATAGAAAGGATATTATTAAACCAGAAAGAGTGCAGAAAAGTTTAACTAGCATGCCACCGGCACTTGATGGATTGAGTTGTTCGGAGAGGCTGGATAGACAGGGACGTTTTTCTCTGTAGCGTAGGAGGCTGAGGGGTGATCTTATAGAGGTCTATAAAACAATGAAGGGCATAGATCAGCTAGAAAGTCAATGCCTTTTCCCAGAGGTAGGGGAGTCTAAAACTAGAGGGCATTGGTTTCAGGCGAGAGGGGCAATTTTTTCACACAGAGGGTGGTGAGTGTCTGGAACAAACTGCCAGAGGTAGCAGTAGAGACTGGTACAATTCTGTCTTTTAAACAGCATTTAGATAGTTACACGGGTAAGATGCTTATAGAGGGATATGGGCCAAATGCGGGCAATCGGGACTAGCTTAGGGGTTTAAAGAAAAGGGCGGTATGGACAAGTTGAGTCGAAGGGCCTGTTTCCATGCTGTAAACCTTTATGACTCATGACCCTGTGAGTCACTCACATCACGGTGTGGCACTGTAGCACAGTGGCTTGCACTGCTGCCTCACACCAGGGATCTGGGTTTGATTCCTGGCTTGGGCCATTGTCTGTGTGGAATTTGCACATTCTTCCCATGTCCATGTGGGTTTCCTCCGGGTGCTCCGGTTTCCTCCCACAGTCCAAAAGGCATGCTGGTTAGGTGCATTGCCCATGCTAACTTCCCCCTCAGTGTACTCGAACAGGCGCCGGAGTGTGGCGACTAGGGGAATTTCACAGTAACTTCATGGCAATGTGACGTAGCTTACCTGTGATACTTACAAATTAAACTTGAAATACATGAAAGAATTTTAAAAAGATGCCAGGTAGTATCTTTGGAAGAGAAACAGAGTTAAGGAACTGGGTTTTACACACTCACACTACCTGAAAGGTGGGAGTTTGTCTAAAAAGTGTGTGGCCTTCCCACTGAGAACCACCCTTGACTGGCAAATGCCGCAGATGTTGAGAGGCCTGGCCACATTTGGGCTCCCGAGACCCTTTCCCTCGCCGCTATATGACCCAAGGTATTTAAAGGCCCATGCCAACCAGCAGCCCTGACTGTGCGTGCATGTGTTGGACAAGGTGATGGGAGAGGGACCCTCCTTTCCGTGCCCCTGGAACTTATTGGAGGTACATCCTCTCCAAGATCACACTTACCCCCTTTGCCCTTCCCACCCAACCCCTTAAACTCAGGCCCTAGCCCACCCTCGCCGATGCTTTGAATCCTACCAACCTCCTCCCAGCGAAATCTCCTTCAACCTAGTACCCAGCACCAGTGGGTCTCCATTGGGAACTGCCTGCTACTCAGGCTATAGAGTCGCCAGCAGTCCAGATGACCGAGCGCAGAGGGAAGAATCTCGCCTCGGGCCTATTAAAATCCAATTGACCATTGAATGACATCAGGGCAGCCATTCTTCCCCAGGCACACACCCCACTTATCTTCTATTCCGCGTAATCTTCGTCTGACATTTTGCTCACTAGTCACAAAAATATCGGATGTGTGGACACAGCTGTTTGTTTGGTTCTCAGGTGCCATCCAATCAGGTCAGTCTTGTGCAGAGAAGGCAATGCATCAGGAATATGGGCAAGTTGAGTGGCCAATGGCAAGAGGGTGAGGCAGGGTGGCAGAGGGCATGAGGTTAGGTGATGACACCACTCAGAATATGTCATGCCAGAGATGCCAACCCTATATATCGGTGATGCCTACTTATAAACCATAGAATCATAGAACATCTCCAGCACATAAGGAGGCCATTCAGCCCTTCAAGCCTGCACCAACAACAATCCCACCCAAACCTTATCCCTGTAACACCATATATTTACCCTGCTATTCCCCCTGACATGAAGGGACATTTTCTCATAGCCAAACAACCTAAAGGGTTGAGGAGAGATGATACAGTTTGGGTTTATACTTGCTGGAGTTTAGGACGATGAGAGGGGTTCTGATCAAGGAATATAAGATGATAAAGGGATGATAAAGTAAACGTAGACCAAATGTTTCCTCTTATGGGACAATCTCGAACAAGGGGTCACAGCTATCGGCTGAAAGGCGGTAGATTTAAAACTGAGATGAGGAGGAACTACTTCTCGCAGAGGGTGGTGAATTTGTGGAACTCGTTGCCCAATAGCACGGCTGAGTCTGAATCATTGAATGGTTTCAAGAAGGAGATAGAGACATTTCTAATAAAGGCAGGGTCAAGGGGAGATGGAGAACAGGTAGGGAGGTGGATTTGAGACCAGGGTGAGATCAGCTGTGATCTGATTGAACGGTGGAGCAGGCTCGAAGGACTAAATTGCCTACTTCTGCTTCTAATTCCTATGTTAAACTGTGTAACTTTGGCATGTGGGAGGAAACTAAAGCACACAGAGGAACCTCACACAGACACGGGGGAGAACGTGCAAACTCCATGTAGACAGTGACCTAAGGCTGAAATTGAAGCCGGCTCCTTGGTGCTTTGAGGCAAAAGTGCTAACCATTGCGTCACCGTGCCACTGCAAATGAATTAAAAACAAGCATCACGTGGACAGCTAACATTCGATGCCTTGCTTCACACATGGGGAATGGCTTTGAGGAGGTAGTGGACGACCGCACCCGTGGAACCATGTTTTGCCAGGAGCCGAGGCAATGACGAATATATTAAATAAACTATTTCTTATTTTACTTTTCTCAAAAAGCAATTCCTTTTATTATTTATTATATTTACACATAAAGGCGAAAGCTACCCAGAGATTGTGTTTTGTGCGCCTTGGTCAGATCACATTATTTACAAAGACAAACAGGCGTCCAAGATAAATGACTTTTTGGATTATTAATAGCTTCTATCTCGCTGTGCGCTTCATGCACTGTGTCATTTTTTTTTGCAGCACTGCAGCACACAGCTCACACAGCCAAGCACGGCTGTAAATGTGTAATTCCAGATTTATATACAAGATGTGCCTTCATATATCACAAACAATGTCACCTTCCCCTGCCAGATTCACATCTCCACCCACTAATAACCCTGTAAAATAATCCCCTTTACAAAAAAAATCTGCAAAACTAGCTTGCTGCATTACTCGATGCATAAAATAATGACTTGGATTAATCCAAAGGGAGTGAATATTGCTCAACATAATTCACTGATGTGAAAACTACAAAATGGAATTAGCTCTGAATTACAATGGCGTGTGCTTTTGTTTGTTGGTGAGGAGGGAAGTGTGAGCTGTACGGAATATAAGGGGAAATAATGAGCGGTGAGAATGTGGAACTCATTTCCACTTAGATACGCCAAAGGAGATAGCACTGACCATGTTTAAGGGAAGTTTAGATGCACCAGTGAGGAAGAAGGGAATATTGGGATTAACATTAACATTAAACAGACAGAGGGATCTGGGCGTACAGAGTTCCCTCAAAGTGGCAACACAGGTGACCAAGGTGATTAAGAAGGCATATGGCACACTTGTCTTCATCATTCGGGGTATTGAGTACAAGAGTCGGGAAATAATAGGCAGCATGGTGGCACAGTTGCTTCACAATGCCAGAGTTTGATTCCCAGCTTGCACATTCTCCCAGTGTCTGTGTGGGTTTCCTCATGTGTTTCGGTTTCCTCCCACATTCTGAAAGACACGCTGGTTAGATGACTTGACCTGAACAGGCACCGGACTGTGGTGACTCAGGGAATTTCGCGGTAACTTCATTGCGTTGTTAATATAAGCCTTACTTGTGACTAATACGTAAACTTTAACTTACATTGCAACTATATAAAACATTGGTTAGACCACATTTGGAGTATTGTGTGCATTCCTAGACAGAACAACATGGAAGTTTTGGAGAGAGTGCAAAGAGGGTTCAACAGGATGTTGCCTGGTCTCGAGGGTGTTGGCTAAGAGGAGAGGCTGAATCAACTAGCATTGTTTTCACTGGACAGAGGCTGAGGGGAGACCCGATAAAGACCTACAAAATTATGAGAGGCATAGACAGGGTGGATAGTCAGAGGCTTTTTCCAAGGATGGAAGTGTCAATTACAAGGGGGCACAGGTTCAAAGTGAGAAGGGGAAAGTTTAAGAGAGATGTGCGAGGGAAGTTTTTCATGCAAAGAGTAGTGAGTGCCTGGAATGTGCTGCAAGAAGTGGTGATGGAAGCATGCACATTGGCAACATTTAAGAGGCCTCTGGATGGGTAAATGAATAAGGAGGGAATAAAGGGATACAGACTGGGTAAGTTCAGAAGGTTTTTTTTAGTTCACTTAGGGCATCATGATTGGCACAAGTTTGGAGCTCCGAAGGGCCTGTTCCTACGCTGTATTTTTCTTTTTCCTTTATCCTTTGTTGTTTGTGATATGGGAGGGGAAAGGAAAGCAAGTGGTAATCAGAATGGGAGGAGACTTATGAAATAAATAGACATGGCCTGGCTCAGATAGGCTGCTGGAGCCCCATCTAATTAGTGACACAACATCAGTCTGAGGATTTCTCAGTTTTCAAAAGAATCTAGAAATTTCAAAATGGTCACTTGAGTCATGTGACCTTCTTTCTGAACAATGATTTCAAATGGAATATTAATCCAGCATCCGGCACTGGCTATAATTTCAGGCTGATAATACCCCAGACATCAGCTGTTACCATCTGCGTTGATGTTCTTGTGTCAGGAAAGCACAACCTAGGTAGGCTCTCTGACTCCACTAGAAGGGTAAACTTATCAAGATATGTCCATTTGTCCCCTCAATTATCCCCTTTTTTAAATGGACCTGGACAATCCCAGGTGTGAGTTAAATCTGTCGGCAAAATGAGTTTCGACCTGGGTGTCCCAAGGATTCAATGTTCAATTCCTCAAAGAACTCAATCAAGTTTGTGAGATACGACCTTCCCTTCACAAAACCATGCTGCCCATTGCTAATAATTTCTTCTAAGTGTGAGTACATCCTGTCCAATGATTACAAGTGCAATGGTGTGTGAGGTTCCACAGACTGATAGGGGAATTATTTTATTCCTGTAACTGCTGTTCTGTTGGTAACTTCCAGAACAAAGGGCCAAATCTGTCGTCATGTGGCTTGTAGCAGCCATCTTTTGGCTCATAGGGTGGATGTAGAGAATCCGTTCCCTCCAATGAGGGAGTTAAGGAAAATGGGGTATAGGGAAGTGGAAATCTGGAATATTCACAGACAAAAGTCTAAAGATGTTGGGGCACTTTAAACTTCCAAGACCAGATCAATAGGTTTTTGTTAGATTAGGGTGTTGAGGGGTGCGGAGCTAGATAAACGGAGAGATTTAATTGAATAGTGGTGCACAGTAAATGGGCTAAATGGTCTACTCCTGCTATTCTGTTCTTATATCCCAAAAAACATGCTCTTAGGCTGATTGGCGTAACAAATTGTCCTTAAATTAGTCTTCCCTCAATCTTCCCCAATAGGTGTAGACATAGGTTATAGGTAGAGGAGGGCGCTCATAATGTTAAAATGGCGGCGCGGGCTCATTGGGCCAAAGGGCCTGTTTCCCGTGCTGTGTTGTTCTTTGTTCTTTGTTCTATATACCTACCAAAGATGCTACTCTTTACTTAATGCCCACTATCCTCCACTGAAAACTGTTCTATTTTACTTGGCATCGCACTTTATGGAAATCGTGACCAACCATTGATGTTGAAATAATAGCGAAACAACTTAATAACATTCTAGCAAGTGACAGAGGCATTGGAATCTTAGTCATAGCTAATGGGCCTACTCTGGTTAATTATATTGAAGTTAAATATCTAATTGAGTTCCTCTTCTGTCTGATCTGCAGAAACACATCTTTGAGAGATAAACAAGTCCTATGGAAGGCAGCTGTTACATTACAGAGTTCGCATTTAAATTCCCATTATTGTTACCACTTTCCATCACACTATATGTTATGTTCGCGTACCAGGTCAGAAACCCCAAGGCATGGAGCCAACTTAGACCCCAACAATTTTTCTATTTTGGCATTATTTTGGGGTCTGATGAGCAAATTTTCCCAAAAAATGACTAATAGCTAGAAAACCGGTGAGATCCACATCAATTGCACTGCTGCTTCACAGCTCCAGAGACCTGGGTTCGATTCCTGGCTTGGGTCACTGTCTGTGTGGTGTTTGCACATTCTCCTCGTGTCTGCGTGGGTTTCCTCCGGATGCTCCGGTTTCCTCCCACAGCCCAAAGGTGTGCTAGATAGGTCGATTGGTCATGCTAAAATTGCCCCTTAGTGTCCTGAGATGTGTAGGTTAGAGGGATGAGTGGGTAAAATATATAGGGATAAGGGGTTAGGGTCTGGGTGGGATTGTGATCCGTACAGACTGAATGGGCTGAATGGCCTCTTTTTGTACTGTAGGGTTTCTATGATGTCTATGATCTGTCTGGCATGGTCCAGAGTGAAATCGTCCCACACTCATTTTTTGGAGAGTGGTGATTTGCGTGCCGACTCTGAGGGCGGGGTACGAGGCCCAAACACACCAACGAGCCTGGCTGCAAGGCACCCAGGCACCATTTTGGAAAGGCACCTTT
The DNA here is from genome assembly GCF_965287045.1 of Carcharhinus amblyrhynchos. Taxonomy (NCBI): domain Eukaryota; kingdom Metazoa; phylum Chordata; class Chondrichthyes; order Carcharhiniformes; family Carcharhinidae; genus Carcharhinus; species Carcharhinus amblyrhynchos. Next base: position 18,411,704 of record NC_137324.1, read on the forward strand.
ATTGTATAGTGCACTGGGAGATCCCCCTCCCTTTTCCCATGAACATTGGATCACCCCTTCATCAGCAACATGTTCAGTCACTCCCCTCCCCGACACGGTTTACTGGCATCGGGGCCACCCCAAGGGGTCCCCCATCATGATCTCTGACATGACCCCTTTCATGCTACATCCCTGCATAGCCTCCATTCCCCCCCTCAGTGGAACCCCTGCTGAGCTCCCCTGTCATAGCCCCCACTCAATCTCACCCCCTTGGCACTACCCCTTCACACTGTCAGTGCACAAGTGGCCCAACTAACAAAGAACATAGGAACAGGCCCTTCGGTCCACCAAATCTGTGTCGACACAGATGCTTTTCTCATCTAATATTTTCCTGCCTCAACGTGGTCCAATGAAGCTTTAAGCCTGCTAATCGATCACACGCCCTTTTTTGGCAGGGTTTGATTTGTGCCATTAATAAAAAACCAGGACAATTGTAAACTGTTTGACATCGAACACGAGGGCTATTTCTAGGCCCGTACACTACTTTCTAGGATGGCACAATCTACGCCATGCATAATGAGATCGGAAAATCACCCCCTGATGTTTCACTCCAGGTGAAATTCCATTGATAAGCCAGAGAGCTTTTATCAGAACAAGCTTTATTTAACAATTCATTACTGTAACAGTGAATTAGCTTAACTTTTAACAATTGAGCAATACTCAATAATGAGAAGATACAATTCTGAACTGCTCACCTAGCACTTTTAACAGTGTTTCTTTTTGGGGTTTTTTGTATTTATTAGTCACAAGTAAGGCTCACATTAACACTGCAATGAAGTTACTGTGAAATTCCCCTAGTCGGCACAGTCTGGCATCTGTTCGTGCAGGTGCCAGAAGTTGCTGTCAGAACCTCACTAGTTTCGCTGTTACCTGGGCCCTTATCTTAGATTAGGTGTATTGGCCATGCTAAATTGCCTCTTCATGTTCTAGAATGCATAGGTTAGAGGGATTAGCGGAGTAAACACATGGGGTTATGGGAATAGGGCCTGGGTGGGATTGTTGCCGGTGCAGACTTGATGCCTCCTTCTGCACTGTAGGAATTCAATGGATTCTCACTGGGGCCAATTGATGGTGAGAGGGGGAAAAAGGGTGTTGGGATACGTTTGGAGGTGGCAGGCCATCACTGGCCAGCTGCTAGCAAACTGTCACCACTGGACTTGCCCTTCAGTGGACAGCCCATCCTGGCCGTGGTCCCTATCTGCCCACAGATGTGGACTTCATTATCAGATTGGCCAATGCCACTGCAGGCCAAGCAGTCTTTGCAGTCCATCCGCTGGAAAATCATTAACCCAACACCAATTCAGCATGGCTAATCCCTTACACATCTTGGGACACTAAAGGGCAATTTAGCATGGCCTAATCAACCTAATATACTTGGACTGTCAGAGGCAATGGAGCACCCAGAGGAAACCCACGCAGACATGGGAAGAATGCGCAGACTTCACAGCGACCCAAGTCAGGAATTGAACCTGGGTTACATACACTGTGAATCCTTCCAGTTCCACCATCCTGCCCGCACCAGAGGTCCAGTAAAGTCTTACCCCTCACCAGCAGTGGAAAGCTCGTCCTTTGACCTTGTTACTGTATTTACAGCAGGGATGGAGCTCGGGAAACTGGCCCAATATCCTTCCGTTCTGTCACAGTGCTGCCTATCCCAGGCAAGAACTTTACTGTTGCTAAGTCAGGTTGGCCTCTTAACTGGGCACAGTGGAGATGAACACCCCATCAGAGTTGACCAGAAACCACCTTAAGCCCATGTAAAGGTTGAGAATCATCATATGAAAATTGAGTTGTGGAGATTTAGTTGCTGGTTAAGGGATCAATGTTATCCTCATCAAATCTAGCCAGATCTTCATTGCATTCATCGCATTTGTCCCGTCACTTTGTAAATCTGTCAGACAACTTTAAACCAGAGCTGTGTCATCTTCTCAAATGGATATAAAAATCCCTCCACCGCTATCTAGAAGAGATGGATGAAGAGCTTATCTCATGAGGAATGGTTGAGTAGATTACTTTTATTTATTTATTAGTCACGAGTCGGCTTACAATAATACTATGGGCCCGATTTTACCAAAAATTCGCGCCTGAAGATGGGCGCGAAATCACGGTCAATTCGGGCGGCGGGTCTGCAACGCGATCTGCACCCGAAACCGAGCAGATCGCGCCTTCACCGACGCCTGATTTGGGCATGGGTCCAACTCTACCGCCAAATCCCACTTTCCCATCTTCGGATCCGTTTCGGATCCGCGCTGCTATCCACCTTGCAAATTAAAAACCCGAAGCGGATTCCTATCCTGCAGGGAACCCTCCGAAGCCCATCCCCCTCAAACACCCTTCACAGACCCCCTGCTAACCACCCTGGCAGGCTGCCCACCCCCACCACCCCGCGATTGGACCCCCCTGAGAGGCAGGCCCCCCTCGGCAGAGCACACCCCCAACTTACCTCGATTGCTGCTGTCCCTCCACTACCCTTCTGACCTGCACTCGTTGATGTGGAGATGTCGGCGTTGGACTGGGATCAACACAGTAAGAAGTCTCACAACACCAGGTTAAAGCCCTGTTGGACTGGTGTTGTGAGACTTCTTACTGTGTTGACCCCAGTCCAACGCTGGCATCTCCACATCAACGACTGCAGTTCAGAAGGATGGTGGAGGGACAGCAGCAATCCATGTAGTTTGGGGGTGTGCTCTGCTGAGAGGTGGGGGCGGCCTCTCAGTGTGGGTCTGACTGTGGGGAGGGGGAAATCTGATGGGGACGCCTGCTTCCCGGGGGTGTCTGGTTGTTGGGGGGGGGGGGTGCCTGCCTCCCGAGGTGGGGGGGGGGGGCGCGGGGGAGGAGGGAGCTGGGGGGCCTGCCTCCCAGGTGGGGTCCGATGGCGGTTCTTCCTCCCCACCTTCATTGCCCCCCCCCCAAAACCTTCCACCCCCCCACCCCCCCGCCACCTCGGCTCTCTCTCCATTTTCTCTTTCGCGCCCGGGCACGCTGTTTCAGTTTTTTATCGAGCTGCGCATGCAACTTTACGTCCTGCTCTTGTTGCCATAGTATTTATATGGCTAGTCCAGTTGAGTGACTGGTCAAAGGTAACCTCCATTAAAAAAAAAAGCTTGACTTTACTTACTTTACAGGATATTGATATCCTTTGAACTTACTAAGCTCAAATTGGTTGCTGTTTTTCGGATATTGCAAGGCATAAGGGAGGCAGTGGCATAGTGATATTGTCACTGGACTAATAATTCAGAGACCCAGTCCAAAAATGCGTGTGTTAGGTGAACCGGCCGTGATAAATTGCCCCTATGTATAGGGGGATTAACAAAGTAAATACATGGGGTTACGGGGATAGGACTTGGCTGGGATTGTTGTCAGTGCAGGCTTGATGGGCCAAATGGCCTCCTTCAGCACTGTAGGGTTTCTATGATTTCTATGACCCAGGGAAATGTTCTGGGGACCCGGGTTTGAATCCCACCACTGCCGCTGACGAAATTTGAATTCAACAAGAAATTGGAATTTAGAATAGTCCAATGATGACCATGAAACCATTGCCCATTATCGAAAAAGCCCATCTGGTTTATTAATGTCCTTTAGGGAAGGAAATCTGCCATCCTTACCTGGTCTGGCCTACATGTGACGATGCAGATGTGCCGGCGTTGGACTGGGGTAAACACAGTAAGAAGTCTGACCCAGGCAAGACTGTTCCCTTCCTGTTGGCGAACACTTCAGTGATCACGGGCATTCAGCCTCTGACCTTCGGGTAAGCATTCTCCAAGGCGGCCTTCAGGACACACGACAGCGCAGAGTCGCTGAGCAGAGACTGATAGCCAAGTTCCGCACACATGAGGACGGTCTCAACAAGGATCTTGGGTTCATGTCGCACTATCTGTAACCCCCGTGACTTGCCTGGGTTTGCAAAACCTCACTTACTGTGCTGTCTGGAGACAATACACATCTCTTTAACCTGCGATCAGTGCTCCTTCCACTCACATTTTCGGCCACTTTAAGACTTGAACGGCAGGTTAGGTGTAAAGATTCGCATTCTAATCAGTAATCTCTAAACTGTCTGTGCTTCATATGCTCTGTCTGAGGCCAGAACTCTCCATTCACCTGACGAAGGGGCTAACCCGAAAGCTAGTGAGTTTACTATCAAATAAATCGGTTGGACTAAAACCTGGTGTTGTCAGACTTCTTACTACATGTGACTCCAGAGCCACAGCAATGTGGTTGACTCTCGGGTGCCCTCTGAAATGGAGGGCAGTTAGGGATGGGCAATAAATGATGGGCCCAGCCAGTGCCGCCCGCATCCCGTAAAATGATGTCCAACGATGTGCAGGTTTGACGGATTGGCTATATTAAATTGCCCCTAAGTGTCAGGGGGACTAGCTGGGGTAAATGCACGGGGTTATGGGGATAGAGACCGGGTGGGGATTGTGGTTGGTGATCAGCCAAACAGCTTCTTTCTGCACTGTAGGATTCTATGAATTAAAAAAAAAGCCTGCTCTTTATATGTGGTAATACTGTCAAAGATTTGAAAACCAAAAAATACTTGTTGTGCAGCGCTATCATCTGTCACCCATATTCACAAACAGTTAAATGAACTGCAGAATACTCGGTTGAAGCCTCCAGCCAAGTGTAGCCTGGCATAAGAATAAACAAGGTTCCCACATAACAATTTGGACCAAAGTGACTGGGAAGACAGAAAATGATTTGTCACAAGCAATATGCTTAAGCATAAGTGACTAGACAGACTCAGAGAAAGGTGGGAAAAGAGAAACATGCAGCCACCAAAACAGGACCAGAGCTTGCAACTGCACCTTTTACTGGCAATGAGTGAACGAATTGGTCTCCCTCGTGGGTGACAGTAACTGTATGAGACAGGCATCTCTCCTGCTTCCAACACACAGTATAACAGCCACCATTACCGGTGCTAAACTTAAAAAGTGTTCCCAGGAGCCTGTCTCCCTTGTGCACATGTCTCAGGCTAATTCATTCTGTTACACCCACGCATCAGAAAGCTTTCACATCTGATTATTTGGCAGCAGCTACGGCGCAGTGAAGAGGAGGTGAGATTGTAGAATTACAGGATCAGCCAGCGCAGAGCGAGGACATTCAGCCCATTGAGCCTGCGCCAACTCCTTTGAAAGCCATTTCCAATTGGACCACCTCCCCTGCCTCTTTCCCCAGAGAGCACCAATGCTTAACTCTTATGAGTTCACTTGATTCTTTGTGTGAAAATGAATCCCTTTCCCAGTTGTTTTCTGGTCTTCAAAACTGCAGGACGGCATTAACTTATCGAACTATTCCAATTCAATCACAGAAGGGGGCCACTTGGCCCATCTTTCAGCATTGCCCTTTCTCAGAGCAATCTGCTGCTCACAAGCGCAACTACAGATGGGCAACAAATCTAGGCCTTTCCAGCATCACTCGTAAGTTAAGAACAAATAAAAATAATGCTGACTTTCATGCTTTTTTCCCCATACATTTTCTACTCTTCATTTCATATTCAGTACCCTTTTAACTGATGCTGGTCAGTGCTGGCCTCAGGAGCCATTTGGGTTCATAGAAACAGCAGCAAAAGAGGCCATTTGGCCCATTGCGTCTGGAATAACTTATTAACGATCGGAGGAGAATCTGCTGACTTCAGATGTCTATTCCAGTTCAAATTAACTTGTGGTATGAGAAACATTTTCCTCGACCCATCTCCCAGTTGTTTGGCCAAAGCGATATCCAATTGGAATACCATCCCTGCCTCTTTCCCCGGAGAGTTCTAATGTGTTCACTCTCAAAAGTGTTCACCCGATTCTTTCTGTGAAAATTGCTAATGAATCCCCATCCCAGCTGCTTTCTGCTTTCCAAAACTGCAGCATGGCCACACTACATTATGGGCGGCACAGTGGTGAGCACTGCTGCCTCATAGTGCCAGGGACCCGGGTTCAATTCCAACCTTGGGTCACTGTCTGTGTGGAGTTTGCACATTCTCCACATGTTTGTGTGGGTTTCCTCCAGGTGCTCCGGTTTCCTCCCACAGTTAAAAAAATGTGCGAGTTAGTTTGATTGGCCATGCTAAATTGCCCCTTAGTATTGGGGGATTAGCAGGATTAATATGTGGTGTGATGGGAATAAGGCCTGAGTGCAGACTTGATGGGCTGAATGGCCTCCTTCTGCACAATTAATAGAATAGGCATCTTATTCTATTAATTTATGAAACTATTTCAATTAAATCACAGAAGGAGACCACTCAGCCCATCTGGTTCTCCAGCAAATGAAACTTCAGATGCTGGAAACATAACCTTGGCAAATCCTGGCTGGAATGACTTGTCTAACTTGAGGAAAACCAGAAGAACCAATAGCCAACCAGTAACCAGCCAGAAAGCATTTCACCCTGATTTTGTCAGACAAATTTATAATTTTTTAAAAATGCGTTCATGGGATGTGGATGTCACTGGCTGGGCCAACATTTATTGCCCATCCCTAATTGCACTTGATGGTGGTAAGCTGCCTTCTTGAACCGCTGCAGTCCCTGTGGTGTCGGTACACCTGTTAGGGAAGGTGTTTCAGGATTTTGACCCAGCGACAGTGAAGACACAGCAATATCTTTCCAAATGAGTATGCTCAGTGATTAGGAGGGGAACTTGCAGGTCAGGAGTGAGCGAGGAGTGAGTGACGGTGAGGATAGGTGAGTGAGTGCGTGAGGGTGAGGGTAGGAAAGTGGGTAAGTGAGTAAGGAGTTAGTGAGGATGTGGATGGGTGAGTAAGGAATGAGTGAGGAGTGAATGAGGGCGTGGGTGGGTGAGTGAGTGAGGAGTGAGTGAGGGTGTGGGTGGGTGAGTGAGTGAGTGAGTGAAGAATGAGGAGTGAGTGGGTGAGGATGTGAGTGGGTGAGTGAGTGAGTGTGTGGTTGAATGAGTGGGTGAGCGAGTGTGAGCGAGAATGTATGTGTGTGTGAGTGAGTGATTGAGTGAGTGGGTGAATGTGTCAGTGAGTGTGTGCATGCGAGTGAGTGAGTGAATGAGGGTGTGTGCAATTGTGAGTGAGTGTGAATGTGTGTGTGTGTGTATGGGTGAGTGAGTAAGTGTGGGTGAGTGGGTGGGTGAGTGAGTGGGTGGGTGGGTGTGGGTGTGTGTGAGTGAATAAGTGAGTGAGTGAACGAGTGAGTGAGTAAGTGTATGTGGGGGTGGGATTAGGGGTGGGGGTGTATGTGGGTGAGTGAGGAATGATTGAGGATGAGGGTAGGAGAGTGAGGGTGGACTCTTGGACAATCGTGATCTGATTGGGTATAGTCAGCATGGATTTACAAATGGGAAATCTTGTTTGATTAGCTTGTTGACGTTCTATGGACTATATAAAAAGATATTTTTTACTAACAAAATTCTTGAATTAAAGCCGATGGAGGTAATAGGTTTGAACTTTCAGAGTCACATGGAGGCCAGACCAGGGCAACGATGGCAAATTTCCTTCCCTAAAGGACATTAGTGAATCAGATGGGTTTTTACGACAATTGATAATGGTGTCATGGTCATCAGGAGGCAATGTGTTAAATTCCAGAATGTTTTGTAGAAGGCAATGAAGCGTCTGACCTGCCATGGTGACATATTATATGGGCTGATTGGACTGCTCCTGTTCCTATGTTTCCTCTGATGGGGGCTGGAGAGAGCAGCAGGAAGTCAAGGAGACATGCGGAGAAGCCAGGTTCCAACAGGAGATCCACTGTTTTTAATTCATTTTTCCAATTGTGCTCTGTTGAAACCATGGTTAAACAACATGGTGCTGAACACGATTGCCTTGATCCTCCTCGGGAACTTACCAGAAGTGCCTGCTGATCAGAGGAATCCCATTGGCCCAATTTTGGTGCTTGTTCCTGACCCTGTCCCTACATGACAAACTTGCCGGTCCCACCCCTGCTTTAAGCTATTGGCCTGACCTCAGCAAAGCTCAAATCCGACTGCTCATTGTGGATGGCACTCAGCAGAGATGGGCTACTCAAATCTACTGCCTGCAAGAATTTGATTTGATTTGATTGTCACATGTATTAATACACAGTGAAAAGTATTTCTTGTGCGCTATACAGACAAAGCATACCATTCATAGCGTACATAGGGGAGAAGAAAAGGGATTATATTGTTGCAGTCATAGTTTTCTGGGGATTCTAGAACCAGGAGGCACAATTTCAAAATAAGAGGAAATGCCACTAAGTTCCGAGAAATTTCTTTCAGCCTATTGACCCTGCACCTACAACAATCCCATCCAGGTCCTATCCTTGTAACCCCACCTATTAAGATATCTATCAATCTCTACCTTAAACACAGTCAATGATTAAGCTTTCACAACCCTTTGGGGTAGAGAATTCCAAAGATTCCAAAGATGTAGAGAAAGGTCAGCTAAATATAAGGTAGATCCATTCAAAAGTCAGACGGCAGAAGGGAAGGAACTGTTCTTGAGTCGTTTGGTACACAATCTCTTTGTATCTTTTTCCTTGATTATGCTGGCTGCTCTTCTGAGGCAGCTGGAAGAGTAGACAGAGTCAATGGATGGGAGGCTGGTTTGTGTGATGGACTTGGCTACATTTACAACCCTTTGTAGTTTCCTGCGGTCTTAGTCAGAGCAGAAGTGTGGTTGAGATCCTGAGTTAGCTAGCAGAACCACAGGTAGATTTTTAGTTCAAGCAACGGCCGGGATGGAAAGAGTTAAGTTGACTTTCACCTAACAAGACAGCGTTAACAGTTTGCCCATATGAGAATGCTAAATACTATTAAAAATGAATGAGAGCTGATTTTAATGTTAAGTATCTGTATTTATATTAAATAATATATAGATTAATATATTAAATTTAATTGAAATATACGTGTTCGCCTCAGTCAAAAATGTGAGCACTGCAGAGACTATAAGAGTTCAAGAGTTCAACAGCTAAAAGCCATTTAGTCCGCAGAAACACAATGTAGTCTCAAATTTAGGACAGACACTGAAGTATTTAACTTCAAAAAGTAAAGAGCCCTATTGTCCACACAAAAAAGTATCAGTTCTCGGGCCCAGAACTGATCTATCAGTTTGCCTTGGCCATGTGCTGATGGGAAAGGTATTCGGGGACAGTGTCCTTAGACACAAGGAAGTGAACCATGCCAGGGGGAAGAAATCCGGTTTTTGGATTGGCAAATGAAAGAGCGTTAAGTCAAGTAGTGCATCGCAATTGGTTGAGGTAATCTGTCATATTTTGGACTGACATGTTAGCATGAAATGAAATCAAGTCGAAGCTAATTATAAGAACATAAGAACATAAGAAATAGGAGCAGGAGTAGGCCATCTAGCCCTTTGAGCCTGCCCCACCATTCAATAAGATCATGGCTGATCTGTCGTGGCTCAGTTCCACATTCCCACCCTCTCCCCATAACCCTTAATCCTCTCTCTTATCAAAAACCCATCAACCCGCGTCTTAAAAATATTTAGCGAGGTAGCCTCCACCACTTCAACGGGCAGAGAATTCCAGAGATTCACCACCCTTTGAGTGAAGAAGTTCCTCCTCAACTCCGTTCTGAACCGCCCCCCCTTTATCTTGAGGCTGTGCCCCCTAGTCCTACTATCCTTTCTGAGCAGGAAGAGTCTCTCCACCTCTATCCTATCCATCCCATTCATCATCTTATACATCTCAATGAGATCTCCCCTCATTCTTCTAAACTCAAACAAATACAAGCCTAATTTATTCAGCCTCTCCTCATAGCTCAACCCCCTCAACTCCAGCATCAGCCTAGTAAACCTCCTCTGCACTCCCTCCAAGGCCAAAATATCCTTGCGTAAGTACGGCGACCAAAACTGCACACAGTAGCAGGAGTACCTTAGAGAGCGGAATGGTATAATTGTACTAGATTTTGGCTCAGAGCCTTAGATTTTTGGGGGGGGGTCTTTAACACTAATTAGGAGCTACTTGACCATCTGAAGGCCTCCCATGGCTGAGGTTAATGCCTTGTCTTCTCTTGTTTGTCTTGTAAATGATTTTTATTGTTTTTAATAAATGTTAATTACGTCTTGGGTTAAGATCTTGCCTTTGCCAATTTAATTTTTTAGTTTTCTTAAGTTTTTGAGAGAATCAGGTCACCGATAGAGAAACCTCCACTACGAGGAGCATAGCAAGTTGTAAATCATCCGGAAAGGGTGTTTATCATAGTGCATCTGTAAATGTAGTGGTAGTCATAGCATACAGGCCAAATTTCCTTTGCATCCTAAGGAAGAAGCTATCCAAATGGAGTGTGTCTGTTCTGGAACTGAGATTCAGAAAGATTTTAGCAATCAATAATCCCGAAAGTTTGGAGGACGTGGATTTCTGGGCAGTTCGGAAAACAATATGTATTTACTTTGTGTAAATGTTTGGAGAATTAGGAAGTTTGAAACTTCTTTGAAATCTTGCTCCTGTTCATGCCGATGGGTCTTATGGTCCCACTGATGAGGCACCTTGCCGCATGCTTCCCCACAGTGAGGGGTCTGTTCAACAGAAAACCCCATTGACAACAGTGGCACCATAGGATCCCATTGACAACGGTGGCACCATAAGATCCCATTGCCAATGAGCACTCGCCACCTCCTATGCCACGAAGCATGCTATGGAGTGGAAGAAAAATCTGTTTGATAGTGTGAAAAGAGTTTGTGTTGCTGGAATTTATCTATATTTTCCTCTGTTCTTAATTAATTAAAGCGTAATTTACCTGTTGGACTCAATGTCGCCAAATTCATTATTTGTCATTTTTTGCACGCCCGTTGGGCTTTACATACTCGTTTTGTGAAAACGCTCAAAGGAAGGTTGCAGATGTCATGACGGAAAGTGGCACGGCTGAGGTTAGGGACGGCAGCCCTGTGGCAGGCGTTAGAGGAGGAGGAGGCAGTCCTGTATTACAGGGTGGAACTATGCAAAGCTGTCATCATTTGAGGTGGGTCTACTGGGAGATTGGGAATTCATACAGCTACACAGCAGCTATTTTGAGTTAATTCAATTTTTCCTTGAAAGCATTGATTTAATTTGATTTGATTTATTATTATCACATGTATTGGGATAGAATGAAAAATGTTAGAGGGGAGCGATGGCCTAGTGGTATGATCAAAGAACAAAAAACAAAGAAAATTACAGCACAGGAACAGACCCTTCGTCCCTCCAAGCCTGCACTGACCATGCTGCCCCTGTGAATTAAAACCCCCTACTGTTTCAGGGACCATATCCCTCCATTCCCATCCTATTCATGTATTTGTCCCGATGCCCCTTAAAACTCACTTTCATATCTGCTTCCACTATCTCCCCCGGTCGTGAGTTCCAGCAACCCACCACCCTCTGTGTAAAAAACTTGCCTCGTACATAAACCTTGCCCTTCGCACCATGAGCCTATGTCCCGATCACTAGACTATTAACACAGAAACTGTCCTGGGGGACCTGGGTTTGAATCGTGCCGTGGCAGATGGTAGAATTTAAATTCAACTAAAAATATCTGGGATTAGGAACCTACTGATGACCGCGAAACCATTGCCGATTGTCGGAAAAACCCATCTTGGTTCGCTAATATCCTTTGGGGAAGGAAATCTACCATCCTTAACTGGTCTGGCCTACATGTGACTCCAGAGCCACACGGCAATGTGGTGGACTCTCAGCTACCTTGCAAGGGAAACTAGAGACGGACAATAAATGCTGGGCAGCCAGCGACACCCATGTCCCATGAATGAATTAAAAAAAGGCATAAAACACAAAACTGTTTGCAGAGTCAGTAACAGTATCCCCCTTCCCAATCTCTCGAAACAACATCGGGTGAGAGAATGGCCCAAATGATTTTCCAGTTCTGCAGTTCGAAAAGCAGCACCCAAACGCACAGGAACATCAAGGTCAGGCCAGCACTGAAATGCTTCAGTTACCTAGAGACACTGCTGCAGACCTTTACAACCCAAATAATGGCAAAGTAATTAATCTGAAATGATTCTCATCATCTGTGGCTTAATTCCATTAATAATACAACAGCACTAACCGCAACAAGGAACTTAATGGAATATGTGATTTTTACCAGGTTTTTTTAGGTGCACAATAATTCTGTGTCCTTATTTTCACTTCCAGGTTTAATCATGGCAGGGAGTGGAGATCCTGGAGCAGGCTGAGCCCACAGCTAACGGACAACATTGTTAAAAAGTCTTTGGCTGTTGGCAGTGGGGGCGTTGAGGCACTGCGGGCAGAGAATGGTCTGCAACACAATATGCCTGCAAATTGTGCGCCGTGGGGACACTGGAAAGCAAGCACTTTCACTGATAATCGAAGGCAGAGGCTGAGGGGAGATCTGACGGAGGTGTACAAAATTATGAGAAGCAGAGACAGGGTGGAGGCTTTTTCCCCAGGGTGGAAGTGTCAATTACAAGGGGGCACAGGTTCAAGGTGAGAGGGGGAAAGTTTAAGGGAGATGTACGGGGCGGAGGGGGGGAGGTTTTTCATGCAGAGAGTGGTGGATACCTGGAACACACTGCCAGAAGAGAAAGTGGAAGCAGGCACATTAGCAACATTTAAGAGATATCTGGATGGGTACATGAATAGGGAGGGAATAGAGGGATATCGATTGAATAAGGGCAGAAAGGCTTTTTATTAGTTTAGTTAGGGCATCATGATCAGCACTAGCTTAGGGGGACCTAGGGCCTGTTCTTGTCTTGTACTTTCCTTTGTTCTTTGATAGAGCTGAATGCTATACAGGTACATAAATATACATCTGTCTGGTAATTACTGCTATCTCCATTCTGTGTCATTGTTCTACTGTTGGTCTTGCTTGCCTAATGACCCATGAGCTGTGGTAAAGACTTTCCTTGGTTAAAATCCTCGACTGAAATTTTCCAGCCCTTCCCATTATTGGGATCCTGATCAAGTCGCTCCCCAGTCGCGGGGTCCGGCGCAACAGGAAAATTGTCATTGACTGTGGTGGGGGCATCAGCGACCAATAACTCACCACCTCCACTTTGGGGAAAATCCACTGTTGCTGGAGGGTGTAGGGGAGGGAGGGGGGCACACATCCTGTAAATGTATCTTAAAATACATTATTTTGTAAAGGTTTTTCAGTTGAGTTTTGCATTGTTTAATTTCTTTCTTTACAATAAATGTTTGAAGTCAGCTGCTGTCTCTTTCGGTTTTCTTGATCAAAAGCATAGTGACAATTCTGCGCATTATTCTTCATCAATGATGCGAAAGGATATGACAATTTTTAACAAAATGTCATACTAAACCACCCCGAAATCCAAACGGGGATCTCCTAACTGGGGACAGTTTAGAATTACTTGATCAATTGCGGTGTGTCATCACATTCCAGTGCCTGGTCGCGTGACTGAGGGAGAACTTAGCATGGCCAATACACCCAACCAGCACGTCTTTCGGACTGTGGGAGGAAACCGGAGCGCCCGGGGGAAACTCACACAGACATGGGAAAAATGTGCAGACTCAGCACAATCACCTAAGCTGGGAATTGAACCCAGGTCCCTGGCGCTGTGAGGCAAATGCGCTAACCACTTTGCCACTATGCTGCCATTGCCACATCCACCATGCTGGAACTCTTTCTCCTGCTCTCTGTTGCTGCCCGGACTGAGTTCCTGGTGACTTCCTCACTTACACAGAGCAGGGACAGGAATTGGCTCTCATCTCCGAGCTTCCCCAAGGCATTGACACTGAGTGAATTTTCCATTCTGCAATGAAATTTCAAACACAAGCCCCCCAGCGTGGTAAAGTTCTAATAAATAGAGAACTACACAAATTGGAAACCAGAAACACAAAATGATGGAAGTACACAATGAATCTGTTAGTATCTGTAATGAGAATAAACGTCATGTCCTGATCAATGTTTACACCCAGAAAGCCAACTTGTCTATCACTTCACAGATTTGGACATACCTGCTCTCGCCCCACAAAAAGCAGCAGATACCAGGATTATATATTTTTTTAATCATTACAAGTCAAAGGAAGGTCAAATGCCCTTTTCTCCAATATGTGATCCCAAAACGACTCTTGCATGTTTGGGGGGAGCTCAACATTCTCCCATTTTCCCGTAAAAATACGGAATACAATTCTTCCAGTACGGTATAGAAACATAGAAACTAGAAGCAGGAATAGGCCATTTGGCTCTTCAAACCTGCTTCACCATTCATTTTGATCTTGGCTGATCATTGAATTCAATATCCTGATCTTGCCTTCCCCCCATATCCCTTGATCACTTTAGCCCCTAGAGCTATGTCTAATTTTTTTTTGAAATCAGACAATGTTTTGGCCACAACTACTTTCTGTGGTAGTGAATTCCACACATTCACCACTCTTAGGGTGAAGAAATTTCTCCTCACCTCAGTTCTAAATATTTACTCCTTATCTTCAAAGCATGTCCCCTAGTTCTGCACTCCCCCACATCAGGAACATTCTTTCTGAATCTACCCTATCTAACCCTGTTAGAATTTTATAAGTTTCTCTGAGATCCCTTCTCACCCTTCTAACCTCTAATGAATATAATCCCAACTGATTTAATCTGTCCTCATATGACAGATCTTCTACCCCTGGAATGAGCATGGCAAACCTTTGCTGTACTCTCTCTATAACAAGGACATCCTTCTTCAGATAAGGACACCAAAACTGCACACAATACTCCAGGTGTGGCTGTGATACGGCCACTCACGGGTAAAACCAAGAAATGCTTCACTGCAGAGGTTATCAATGCCAAGTCTCAGGCTGTCCAAACAAATGCCTATCTTCCACCGTTGTTCACAGTTTAGTCAACATCAAGTACCTTCCTCAAACCACAGACAACTGGACTAATTTTGAGAAGGGCCACAAGTGTCACAGTTGAGGTCAGCTAATGTGGCATAGGCCAGTATTCAAATCTGGGCATCTCCAGGTCTGCATGCTTTCCCTCCCCCCCATTCCCCAGAATCACAGAATACAGAATCCTACAGTGCAGAAGAAGCCCCTTGACCCTTCAAGTCTGAACCAATGTATGAAATGCCCTCACCTGCCCTCCTAATCCCACTTGCCAGCACTTGGCCCATTGCATTGAATGCAATGACATGCCAAGCACTCATTTAAATACATTTAAATGTATGTGAGGCATCCAGCCTCCACCACCTTCCCAGACAGTGCATTTCAGACCATCACCACCCTCTGGGTAAATAGTCTTTTCTCAAATCCCCCCCTAAACCTCCCTGTCCTCACTTTTAACATGTGTCCCCTCGTAACTGACCCTTCAACTAAGGGGAACAGCTGCTCCCTATCTACCCTGTCCATGCACTCCAAAATCTTGTACACCTCAATCAGGTCTTCCCTCAGTCTTCTCTGCTCCAGAGAAAACAACCCAAGTCTAACTAACCTCTCTTTATAACTTAAATGTTCCACCCCAGGCAATATCCTAATGAATCTCCTCTGCACCCCTCCCAGTGTGTTCACATTCTTCCTATAATGTGGTGACTAGAACTGCATACAATGCTCCAGCTGTGACCTCACCAAAGCTCTATACAACTCCATCATGACCTCTCTGCTTTTCTAATCTATGCCCTGATTGATAAAGGCAAGTGTCCCATATGCCTTTTTCACCACCCTACTAACCTGCCTTTCCGCCTTCAGAGATCTATGGACAAAAACACCAAGGTCCCTTTGTTCTTCAGAACTTCCCAGTGCCATAGTATGCGGTACACTTCCTTGTCAAATTATTCCTTCCAAAGTGCATCACCTCACACTTTTCAGGGTTTAACTCCATCTGCCACTTTATCCATCCATTTGACCATCTTGTCTATACCTTCCTGTAACTCAACCTCGCTGTGAAGCACCCAGCCAATCTTTGTGTCATCGGCAAACTTACTGATCCTACCCCCACCACATTGTCATCTATGTTACTTATAGAAATGGTGAACAATAGGGGGCCCAACACAGATCCCTTCTCATGTACAATCCCAGTTTCTCCACATAACTGAAGTGTTGCGCACACAATCCTGCGTTTATTTTTATTAAAATTCATCTCCACACCACTCAACCCATTTTGAGTGGGCGCAGGATAACTGCAAGCACATTAACAGTTGCACACTATTGGAAGCTATTAGCAAGATGTTGAATTAAGACATTGTTTTCGCTGAGTATGATGATTTGATGTGAATATTTAGCAGTGGGTTGCAGAATATTAATTAAATGAACTCGTTGTATACGAGTTCTAAACTTAGCACACAGCAATTGACAATAGTACAACAGAACAGAAGAAAAGTACTGGTGATGCTGGATATCTGAATTGAAAACAAGAAATGCTGGAAATGCTTGGTAGATTTGCCAGTGTCTGTGGAGAAAGAAAGGACAGTAATTGTATAGCATTGGGTGATGTAGTGGATTAGACAGTGAAGTTTAACAGCTTAAAGGCAGATTTAGCCCATATTAATCCAATTAGGGGAGGCAATGACCCCTTGGTATTATTGCTAGACTGTTAAACAAGAAACTCAACTAATGTTCTGGGTACCTGAGTTCGAATCCTGCCTCTGCAGGTCGTGGAATCTGAATTCAATAAAAAATATCTGGGATTAAGAATCTACTGATGACCGTGTTGATTATCGAGAAAAACAATCTGGTTCACTAATGTCCTTTAGGGAAGGAAATCTGTCATCCTTACCTGGTCCAGCCTACATGTGATGCCAGAGCCACAGCAACGTGGTTGACTCTCAACAAGGGATGGGCAATAAATGCTGGCCACCCAGCAACACCTATGTCCCATGAATGAATAAAGAACAGTTCTCATTCACCTGGCTATAAGAGTCTTGTGGCACTAAAATGCACACAATCAAACACAAATGGGAAGTGTAGAATGGATCACTGTAGAATGCAGTTGAAGTTTGAAGATGTGATCATCACCAGAGATATGTGGAAGGAGGTTTACTTTGCATGTACACAGTGTTCAAATCTGTTTGGACCATCACTAAATATCCCTTATCCTAACAAGCAGAATATTCATGAAGCTGCACTGCGGGAGTACACCTTGGAAGTAAGACAATATGGTAGAGCTCAGGAATAGGAAAGGCGTAGTCACAATGTTGGGGGTTTACTGTAGGCCACCCAACAGCCAGTGGCAGATAGAGGAACAAATATGTAGGCCAATTTTGGCAAGGTGTATAAGTAACAGGGTTGCTGTAGTGGGAGATTTTAACTTTCCCGATATTGACTAGGGCTCATTTAATGTTATGGGCATGGATAGGACAGGGTTTGTAAGGAACATCCAGGAGGGCTTCTTAAAACAGTGTGTAGATAGCCCTACTAGGGAAGGGGCCATACTGGACCTGGAATTGGGGAATGAGCCTGGCCAGGTAGTCGATGTTTCAGTAGGGGAACAGTTTGGGAGCAGTGGCCACAATTCAGTAAGCTTTAAAGTACTGATGGATAAAGGTAAGTGTAGTCTTCAAGTTAAGTTCTACATTGGGGGAAGGCTAATTCCAATAATATTAGGCGGGAACTGAAGAATATAGATTGGGGGCAGATATTTGAAGGGGGCTTTCAAGTGTAAGTTGATGGAGGTTCAGCACATTCCTGTAAGGGCGAAAGATAAGTATGGCAAGTTTTGGGAACCTTGGATAACAAGAGATATTGTGACCCTAGTCAAATAGAAAAGCTTGGAGGCTGGGAATACACAAAGCAAGTGTGGGGTACAAGGAACGTAGAAAGAAACTTAAGTAAGGAGGAAGGAGATCTAAAAGGGATCACAAAAAGCATTAGCCAACAGGATTAAGGAAACTCCCAAGGCATTTTATACATAATAAAGAGCAAGAGGGTAGCAAGGAAGAGGGTTGGCCCACTCAAGGACAAGGGAGGGAACCTATGCATGGAGCCAGAGGAAATGGGTGAGGTATTAAATGAATACTTTGCATCAGTATTCACCAAAGAGAAGGACTTGGTGGATGATGAGTCTGGGAAAGGGTGTTAGATAGTTTAAGTCATGTTGAGAAAGGAGGAACTATTGGGTTCTTGGGAAACATTAAGGTAGACAAGTCTCCAGGGCCTGATGGGACATACCCCAGAATACTGAGAGAATGAAGGGAGGAAATTGCTGGGGCCTTGAGAGAAATCTTTGTATCCTCACTGGCTACAGGGGAGGTCCCAAAGAATTGGAGAATAGTCAATGTTGTTCCTTTGTTTAAGAAGAGTAGCAAGAATACTCCAGGTAATTACAGGCTGGTGAGCCTTATATCAATGGTAGGGAAATTATTGGAGAGGATTCTTTGGGACAGGATTTATTCCCACTTGGAAATAAGTGGTCGTATTAGTGAGAGGCAACATGGTTTTGTGAAGGGTAGGCCACACCTTACGAGCTTGATCAAGTTTTCTGAGGAAGTGACAAAGATGATTGATGAGAGTAGAGCAGTGGATGTTGTCTACATGGACTTCAATAAGGCCTTTAACAAGGCAGACTGATGCAGGAGTTGAAGTTGCATGGGATCAGAGGTGAGCTGGCAAGGTGGATATAAAACTGTCTCAGTCAATAGAGACAGAGGTAGCAGCGGAAGGGCTAGTTTCTGAGTGGAGGGCTGTGAGAAATAGCTGTTTGCTGTTTGTAATATATATATATAAATGATTTGGTGGAAAATGTGACTGGATTGATTAGTAAGTTTGCGGACGACATAAAGGTTGGTGGATTTGTGGATAGCGATGAGGACCATCAGAGGGTACAGCAGGATATAGATCAGTTGGAGACTTGGGCGGAGAGATGGCAGATGGAGTTTAATTCAGACAAATGTGAGAGAGTACATTTTGGAAGGTCCAATAGAGATAGGAAATATAAATAAATGGCAGAACCCTTAAGAGTATTGATAGGCAAAGGGATCTGGGTGTACTGGTACACTGAAAGTGGCAATGCAGGTGGAGAAGGTAGTCAAGAAGGCAAACGGCATGCTTGCCTTCATCGGCCAGGGCACTGAGTTTAAAAATTGGCAAGTCATCTTGCAACTGTATAGAACCTTAGTTACGCTGCACTTGGAATATAGTGTTCAATTCTGGTTGCCACACCACCAGAAGGATGTGGAGGCTTTGGAGAGGGTACAGAAAAGGTTTACCAGAATGTTGCCTGGTATGGGGGGCATTAGCTATGAGGAGAGGTTGGAGAAACCTGGTTTGTTCTCACTGGAACGACGGAGGTTGAAGGGCGACAAGGCTACAAGATTATGAGAAGCATGGACAGAGTGGATAGCCAGAAGCTTTTTCCCAGGGTGGAAGAGCCAATTACTAGGGGGCACAAGTTTAAGGTGCGAGGGGCGAGATTTAAAGGAGGTGTACGAGACAGATTTTTTACAGTGAGTGTTGGGTGCCTGGAACTCATTGCCAGCGGAGGCAGTGGAAGCAAACACGGTAGTGGTTTTTAAGGGGCATTTTGACAAATACATGAAAAGGATGGAAAAGAGGGATATGGTCCCCGGAAGGGTAGGGAGTTTTGTTCAGACAGGCAGCATGGTCGGTGCAGGCTTGGAGGGCCGAAGGGCCTGTTCCAGTGCTGTAATTTTCTTTGTTCTTTTTTTCTTTAATTGAGCATTTGTTTGGATTCCTGGCTGAGATGAGGTTCAAATGCAAGCAAAAGTGCATGATGAATGTTGCAGTTTTCACTTAAATTCATTTATATTCCTAAAAGCCGCCATGGGAAATTGCTGAAACAATGTTCCTGGCTCCAAGCCAAGCAGACTGAGCTGAGGGTAAGCCTTCACTAGAGTTTGAGTGCATTAGTGAGGAGTACTCCTTACCTTGTCAGACGTGGGGCTGATGTTCCTGACCTGTATACTGAGCAGAAAGAATCATAGAATCCCCACAGTGCACAAGGAGGCCACTCAGCCCATTGAATTTGCACTGACCATAATCCCAGTCGGGCCAACTCCCACAACCCCACATGTTTATCCTGTTAATCCCCCTAACACTGGGGTCAAATTACCATGGCCAATCAGCCGAGCCCGCACATCTTTTGGAATGTGGGAGGAAATTGGAGCACCCGGAGGAAACCCATGCAGACACAGGGAGAATATGCAAACTCCACACAGACAGTGACCTGAGGCCGGAATTGAACCTGATCCCATGCTCGCGTCTCATTGAGAAGTCTAACAACATCAAGTCTCATTGAGTCAGAGAAGCTTACAGCAGGGCAACAGGCCCTTCGGCCTAACTTGTCTATGCCATCCTTTTTTTTGAACCCCGAAGCTAGACCCAATTGCCCACATTTGGGCCATACCTCTCTATACTTATCTTATCCGTGTAACTGTCTAAATGTTTTTTAGAAGACAAAATTGCCACTATACTACTTCTGGCAACTTGTTCCAGACACTCACCACCCTCTGTGTGAAGAAATTGCTTTTCTGGACACTTTTGTATCTCTTCCCTCTCACCTTAAACTTATGCCCTCTAGTTTTAGACTCACCTTACTTTCGGGAAAAGATGTTGACTATCTAGCTGATCTATATCCCTCATTAATTTATAGACCTCCATAAGATCACCCCTCAGCCTCCTATATTCCAGAGAAAAAAAATCCCAGTCTGTCCAGCTTCTCCTTATAACTCAAATCATCAAGTCCCGGTAACATTCTAGTAAATCTTTTCTGCACTCTTTCTAGTTTAATAATACCCTTTCTATAACAGGGTGACCTGAACTGTACACAGTATTCGAAGTGTGACCTTACTAATGTCTTGTACAACTTCAATAAGATGTCCCAACTCCTGTATTCAGTGTTCTGACTGATGAATCCAAGCATGCCGAATGCCTTCTTCACTACTCTGTCCATTCGTAACTCCGCTTTCAAGGAGCTTTGAGCATGTACCCCTAGATCTCTTCGTTCAGTAACTCTCCCCAATGCCCTACCATTAACTGAATAAGTCCTGGACTGCTTCAATCTGCCAAAATGCATCATTTCGCATTTATCTAAATTAAACCCCAACTGCCATTCATCAGCCCATTGGCCCAATTGATCAAAATCCCATTGCAACTAAATTTAACTTTCTTCATTGCCCACTATGCCACCAATCTTGGTGTCATCTGCAAACTTACTAACCATGTCTCCTCTATTCTCATCCAAATCATTAATATAAATGACAAATAACACTGGAACCAGCACTGATCCCTGAGGCACACCACAGGGCACGGGCCTCCAGTTTGAAAAGCAATCCTCTACAACCACTCTCTGACTTCTGTCATCAAGCCAATTTTGTATCAATTTCGCTACCTCACCCTGGATCCCATGAGATTTAACGTTATGCAATGACCTACCATGTCGTAGCATGTTAAAGGCCTTGCTAAAGTCCATGTAGACAACATCAACTGCACTGCCCTCATCTACCTTCTTGGTTACCCCTCTCACACCTGATGAACAGGTTTGAAGGCTTAAGGGAATCTGATAATATTTCCGATCATTGCTATGACTCAACCAGCACCAGTTACACATTTCTGGTCTTTTCAACATGACAATTTCCAACAGAGTGACTGGAGCAGTATCTGCCAAACCTGAATATGGGCTTTTTTATATTCTATTTAATTCAGAAAGGTATCTGTAGTATCTTGCAAAGATGGGTGGCCACCAAGTAGATTAACGATTGAATGGTTTATCAAAGTAAGTAATTGTGGACAGAGAGTGATATAAAGGCTTTCAGATTTCATGACACTGAAAACATGCGTTCAGCTCCAGGATTCATGCATTGTGGGCCAATTGGTCAAATGAGTCATATGACCTCTGAGAGCAATCCCCTTAAAGGGGCATGCTGCCACAGTAGGCGGTATCACACTGCCCTTCATGAGGAAAGGTAGAAACATAGGAAACAGAAGCAGGGGTAGACCATTCAGCCCTTCAAGCTTGCTCCGCCATTCATTTTGATCATGGCTGACCATCAAAATCCATATCCAGATCACACCTTCTCCCCATATCCTCTGACCCCCAAAGGCTATATCTAATTCCTTCTTGAATTCACACAATGTTTTGGCCTTAACTACTTTCTGTGATAGTGAATTCCACACATTCATCATTCTCTGGGTGAAGAAATTTCTCCTCACCTCAGAGGGAACACTTGAGTTGGTCTAAAAGAAAAGAACAAAGAACAATAAAAGGTACAGCAGAGGTACAGACCCTTTGGCCCTGCAAGCCTGACGATCATGTTGCCCTAAAAAATCTACTGCCCTTAATTGGTCTCTATTCTCTATTCCCTCCCTATTCATGTACTCATCCAGATGCTGCTTAAATGTTGCTGATGTGCCTGCTCCTACCAGCTTCTCTGGCTGTGCATTTCAGGCACCACCCACTCTCTGCATGAAAAACCTCCCGCACACATCTCCCTTAAACTTTCCCCCCCTCACCTTGAACCTGTGCCCCCTTGTAATTGATACTCCCACCCTGGGAAAAAGCTTTTGATTATCCACCCTGTCTCTGCCTCTCATAATTTTGTCAACCTTTATCAGGTCTCCCTTCAGCCTCCTTCTTTCCCGTGAAAACAATCCTAGTTTATTCAACCTTTCCTTATAGCCAACACCCATGAGACCAGGCAACATCCTGGTGAACCTTCTTTGCACTCTGTCCAGAGCTCCCACATCCTTGAGGTGACAAGTGGTGTATCATGTGAGAAAAGGGGAAAAGAAGCATTGAAAGAAAGAAGTTGCAATGATATTGCTGTTGGCGTCCTTAGATCGATCAAAGGTTAATATTTTCTTTGAAGTAGACTCACAAAGAACAAACAGACAAACAAAGAACAATACAGCACAGGAACAGGCCCTTTGGCCCTCCAAGCCTGCACTGATCATGTGTTCCTAACTAACCATCCGTTTGTATCCCAGTCTGTTCATGTGGCTATCTAGATAAGTCTTAAATAATCTTAGCATGTCTGCCTCAACCACCTTGCTTGGTAGTGTATTCCAGGCTCCACAATCCTCTGTGTAAAATACGTCCCCTGCATATCTGCACTGAACCTTGTCCCCCCTTCCTTGAACTTCTGACCCCTTGTGTTTGTCATTTCTGACCTGGAAAAAAGCTTCCAACTGATCAACCTATCAATGCCCTTTATAATTTTATAAACTTTCATTAGGCCACCCCTCAACCTTCAACTTTCCAGGGAGAACAGCCTTAGTTTACTCAATCTCACCTTATAGCTAAGACCCTCCATACCAAGCAACATCCTGATAAACGTTTCCTTCACTCTCTCCAAAGCCTCCATGTCCTCCTGGTAGTGTGGCAATGAGAACCGGACGCAGTATTCCAAATGTGGCCTAACCAACGTTCTATATAACTGCAACATCATATGCCAACTTTTATACTCTATGCCCCGTCCAATAAAGGCAAGAATGCCATATGTCTTCTTCACCACCTTTTCTACCTGTGTTGCCACCTTTAAGGATCTGTGGACTTGCACACCTAGACCCCTTTGTGTGTCTATGCTCATGATAGCTCTGCCATTTATTGTATAGCTCCCCACTGCACAATGCCAGAGTGTGGCAGTTATATTGTGCACAGTCTGAATCACTGAATGTATTCAAGAAGGAGATAGATATATTTCTAATAAAGAAAGGGATGAGGGGATATGAGGAACAGGTGGGGATGTAGATTTGAGCCATGATCGGATTGAATGACAGAACAGGCTCGAAGGTCTAAATTTACCTACTTCTGCTCCTAATGTACACAGCAAGATTTCACATCTATGCGATAAATACATCGAACATAGAACATTACAGCGCAGTACAGGCCCTTTGGCCCTCGATGTTGCTCCGACCAGTGGAACCAATCTAATGACCCTCTAACCTAAACTATTCCAATGTTATCCATATGCCTATCCACTGACCATTTGAACGCCCTTAAAGTTGGCGAGTCCACAACTGCTGCAGGCAGGGCATTCCACGACCTTACTACCCTCTGAGTAAAGAACCTACCTCTGACATCCATCCTATAATTACCACCCCTTAATTTAGAGCTATGTCCCCTTGTGTTAGCCATCTCCATCCGAGGTAAAAGGCTCTCACTGTCCACCCTATCCAATCCTCTGATCATCTTGTATGCCTCAATCAGGTCACCTCGTAACCTTCTTCTCTCCAATGAAAATAACCTCAAGTCCCTCAGCCTTTCCTCATATGACCTTCCCACCATACCAGGCAACATCCTGGTAAACTCCTCTGCACCCTTTCCAATGCCTCCACATCTTATAATGCGGCGACCAGAACTGTACATAATACTCCAAGTGCCGCACCAGAGTTTTGTACAGTTGTAACATAACCTCACGGCTCCGAAATTCAATCCCTCTACCAATAAAAGCCAACACACCGTACGCCTTCTTAACAACCTTATCAACCTGGGTGCCAACTTTCAGGGAGCTATGCACATGTACCCCAAGGTCCCTCTGCTCGCCCACACTACTAAGAGTCCTTCCATTAGCCCTATATTCTGTACTCCTGTTATTCTTACCAAAGTGAATCACCTCACACTTTTCTGTATTAAACTCCATCTGCCACCTCTCGGCCCAGCTCTGCAGATTATCTATGTCCCAATAAGCAGTTAATCTTCTCTCAGTGGTGTTGACTGAGGGCCAAATGCTATTCTGGACATTGTATAAACTCCTCTGTCCTTCTTCTTTGAAGTATGCCATGGCATCTTTTACAGTAGTTCTTGATTTAAAGCTTCCTTCAAAACACGGCACCTCTGAAGGTGTCACATTCCCTCAGTGTGATACTGATGTGTTTACCTGAGATTATGCACTCCAGCCTCTGGAGCGAAGCTTAGGTTTCAAAGCTATTTGCTCATTGAAATATGTAAGAAGTTCCAGACAAAGTCATAGAGTCATAGAGTCATAGAGTCATGGAGGTTTACAGCACGGAAACAGGCCCTTCGGCTCAACATTTCCATGCCGCCTTTTTTTAATCCAATAAGCATTAAGGGGCTTCTGGGAATAAATGGTCAAGGTTGCAAAAGTAACCTTGATGAGTTCTGGGACGGGAATTGCGCAAAGGAATATGGGCTCTCACTCCAGTGCAGTACCGAGGACATGCTGCAGTGTTGTCAGTGCAGTCTTTTGATTGAAACTTCAAACAAAAACCCTGTGGCTTTCTCGTGTGAATGTAGAGCACTGTTTTGAACAAGAGCAGGGATCACCCCCACAGCCCCTGAGCCCTGGCTGATATTTATCCTTCAATCGATATCATAAAAAAAGACACACATGACCTTGTCATTCACACATTGCTGTTTTGTGGGAGTTCCCTGTGCACAGATTGTCTGCTGTGATTCCTACATTGCAACAGTGAATACACTGTTAAACTCCATCAATGGCTTTGAAGGAAATCCTGAGGCTATGAAAGGCACTTGACATTCTTCCTTCATGCCAGTGGTCTGAGATCTTTAACTTCCATCCAAAATCACTTGGTCAAGTCGACTAGGCCCTGGTGGCATGGTGGCACAGTGGTTAGCACTGCTGCCTCATAAATTGAGTTGGGACATCTTATTGAAGTTGTACAAAACATTGTTAAGGCCACACTTGGAATACTGTGTACAATTCTGGTCACCCTATTATCGAAAGGATATTATTAAACTAGAAAGAGTGCAGAAAAAATTTACTAGGATGCTCCCCGGACTTGATGGATTGAGTTATAAGGAGAGGCTGGATAGACTGGGACTCTTTTCTCTGGTGCATAGAAGGCTGAGGAGTGACCTTATAGAGGTCTACAAAATACTGAAGGGCATAGGCAAGGTAGATAGTCAGTATCTTTTCCCAAAGGTAGGGGAGCCTAAAACTAGAGGGCACAGGTTTAAGCTGAGAGGGGTGAGATACAAAAGTGTCCAGAGAGGCAATTTTTTTCACACAGAGGGTGGTGAGCGTCTGGAACAAGGTTCCAGATATAGTAGTAGAGGCAGTTACAATTTTATCTTTTAAAAAGCATTTAGACAGTTACATGGGTACGATGGGTGTGGAGGGATATGGGCCAAATGTGGGCAATTGGGATTAGCTTAGGGGTTTTAGAGAAAAAGGGCAGCCTGGACAAGTTGGGCCAAATGGCCTGTTTCCATACCGTAAACCTCTATGACTCTATGACTTTGACTCTATAAAGCCAGGTACTTGGGTTCAATTCCAGTCTCGGGTGACTGTGTGGAGTCTGTATGTTCTCCCTGTATCCATGTAGGTTTTCTCCTGGTGCTCCTGTTTCCCCCATCCACAGTCCAAAAGTGCGTGAGTTGCGTTGATTGGCCATGCTAAATTGCCCCTTATTCAAGTGTTTAGGGGTTATGGGGATAGGGCCTGGGTGGGATTGTTGCTCGATGGGCTCCTTCCCCACTGTAGGGAATCTATGGCCGTGACTATGCACCTCACCCACCACGGAATCGGTGTGCGCCAGGGTCCGAAAACAAAAATCGCCATTGACCTCTGGGTGGGAATTTCCAGTCTCACCCGAGCGAGACTGTAAAAACCTGCCCTATGATTCTAGTGTTCCAGGATGTGTTTAACGCCTCAACTGAAAGATACGGCCATTGACACTGCAGCACTCCTGCAGCGCTGCGCTAGACTGTAGTTAAATTGATTACTAATTAATGAATGGTTATGATTGGGGTTGCCAGGCAGCTTTGAAAAAAAAGAGTTCTGCATATTTTTCTCTGCATTGGGGAATCAATTTCTGCCAGGAAGAATTGAATCATATGGCAACCACCGTTTAGCATATTAAATAAATGCTATTTATGATATTAATTAAAGATGAGTCACAGTTAAATGGTGGGGCATTATCATTCATATTCTGGAGCGTAGACCTGCTCACATTTACTCCACAGTGACTTCCTGGGCCTTCAACTGCAATGAACCTATCACTTTGTACACAAAGGTAATTAACACTGCTGCACTGTCACAGGTCTGTCAGTTGCAAACAGTCAGTGATATCTGATAAGAATATAGAAGACGAGAATTAGGTGAAGGGTCCAGCCTTGCCTGGAGCCAGTTCAGCTACACAATGCATGGCTGAGCATCAGCCCAAACATCACCTTTCCATCTGCCTGCTGCTAGATTCAGAGACTTCAAAATCTATCAATCCCGGCCTTAAATGTATTCAAAAATCATAGAATCCTACAGTGCAGAATGAGGCCATTCAGCCCATTGAGTCTGCACCAACCACAATCTCACCCAGACCTCATCCCCATAACCCCATGTATTTACTCTACTAATCCCCCGACACCAAGGGGCAATTTAGCATGGCCAATCAACCTAACCTGCACATCTGGAACATTTAAGACCCTCTGAGCTACAGAATTCCAAAATTTGCAACCCCCCAAGCATATAAATTTCTTCTCGTTTCAATCTTGAATGATTGTCACTTTATCATAGAATCCCTATGGTGCAGAAGGAGGCCATTCAGCCCATTAGGCTTGCACCATCAACTATCCTGCCCAGACCCTATCCCTGTAACCTCACATATTTACTCTGTGAGTTGCTCCCGCAGCTCCCCCACCAACCCCCCCACCCCCCCCACTGACACTAAGGGGCAATTTATCACGGCCAATCCATGGAAATCAGAGCACCCAGAGGAAACCCACACAGACACAGGGAGAATGTGCAAACTCCACATAGACAGAGACCCAAGATTGGAATTGAACCTTGTCCCAGGCACTGAGGTAGCAGTGCTAACCAATGTGCCGCCGTGCTCCATTATAATTCATATCTCTAGACTGTGTCCCAGTATTCCAATTTGCCCAGAAGAAGCAAGCTGAAGACTGTTGGAAGATCTCAAGGGGGAAATGGAGTTCACTCCAGAGAAGTGTGAGGTAATATCTTTGGGAAAGTTAATAGGGATAGTGAGTATACATGACTAAATTTTGAAGAAATGTTTTAAAATTCCTTTATTCCAATGGAAACTCTACCAGTTTCCCTCACATTTGCCCTGGTATTCATACTGAAACTGTTTTCCATACATGGCCTCATCCATGTTGAAAATTAAAATAATCAACTTAGAAGTGCATTCTCAGCAGGTCTGATAGCATCTATAGGGAGAGAATAGAGCCAATGTTTCGAGTCAGGATGACCCTTTGTCAGAGTTGGTGGCATCATGCTGGAATTGGCAGAAATGGTGGAAGACGATCCTTTGAATGTGGTGACTGGTGCGGTGAAAAGTGAGGGCAAGGGGGACCCTATCCTGGTTCTGGCCATAGCCACACCTTTTATTTGGAGGAAGTGAGATGAGTTAAAGGAGAACTTGTTGAATGAGAGAACTAGTTCAGCCAGACGGAGGATGGGGATTGTTCAGACCTCTGTTTAAGGAAGAAGAGAAGAGATAAGTGCCAAGTAATGCATTTTGGTAGATCTAATGAAGAGGGAGCTATACAATAAATGGCAGAACCATCAGGAGTATAGACACACAGAGGGACCTGGGTGTGCAAATCCACAGATTCTTAAAGTTGGCAGCACAGGTGGAAAAGGTGGTGAAGAAGGCATATGGCATTCTTGTCTTTATTGGATGGGGCACAGAGTATAAAAGTTGACATATGATGTTGCAGTTATATAGAAAGTTGGTTAGGCCACACTTGGAATACTGTGTCCAGTTCTGGCCGCTACACTACCAAAAGGACATGGAGGCTTTGGAGAGAGCGCAGAAAAGGTTGCTTGGTATGGAGGGTCTTAGCTATGAGATGAGGTTGAGTCAACTAGGGTTGTTCTCCCTGGAAAAAAGGGAGTTGAAGGGCAACCTAATAGAAGTTTATAGAATTATGAAGGGCATGGATAGGGTGAACAGTTGAAAGCATTTTCCCAGGTCAGAAATGACAAACACAAGGGGTCACAAGTTCAAGGTAAGGAGGGCAAGGTTCAATATAGATTTGTGAGGAATGTATTTTGCATAGAGGGTGGTGGGGGCCTGGAGTGCACTACCAAGCAAGATGGTTGAGGCAGATACGTTAGGATCATTTAAGGTTTATCTAGATAGCCACATGAATAGACTGGGAATAGAAGGATACAAACGGATGGTCTAGTTAGGAACACATGATCAGTGTAGGCTTGAAGGGCCGAAGGGCCTGTTCCTATGCTGTATTGTTCTTTGTTTCTTTGTTTGTTTGTTTTTAAAATTAATCCTCCTTCTGCTCCTTCTGATTCAAGTACTTGTTAAAATTGTACTTCAAGACTACAGCACTGGTGAAGCGCAGTAGTTTTGTGTAATAATACAGCAACATAGACTTGTGCTCAGTTCAGCATAGCTTTGTGTCACAATATCAAGTATTTATTATTGTTAAGATGCTGAGATGGTGGAATCGCTTAGATTTGACACTTCTCATCTGTCAGTAACTGAACTGGATTTCTGAGTGTTATAATAGACCAGGAGATTGCGCGTGTGACAAGAGATGTTTTGTATGCGCTAATATGCGACACTTACACTATCGATCTATTAATACCTGAAAATTAAGCTCCACGGGTACCTATTAAGGCAGCTTTGTTGATCCGAAATTGCAGATGTGAAAGCAACCCATGACAGAGGAATGAAGGAAAATTTTGAACAATTTGGGAGGAGATACGTCTGTTGACCTGCTGAGCAACATTTTGACGTATTTACTTTTGAGTCACATCGTCGTGAGAAAACATGCAGTGAGATATATTCGATATCGATTTAGCCAGATAATGAAAGACACTGAGTTAAGCTCAACCGTTTCTTCTTGGGACTAGGGAAAAAAAAACTCAAGCTAATTTTTTTTCCCCCGCCCATCAGTTATATACTGTACATGTAGTGTTTCATGGAGGGTAGTGCACAGTGTGTGGTAGACAAAATAGATGCATTTAAGGGAAAGTGAGACAAGCAGGGGGAAAGAGGCCCAAGTAGAAGGTCATGACAATAGACTTAAATGAGGATATCTGAGGTAAGGTTTCAGTGGGGAGAATAAACTTCAGCATGGAGTGGTGGGGCAGAGTGGCCTGTTTTTGTTTTTGATTTGATTTTGAGGGGAGGCGATGGCCTAGTGGTATTATTGCTGGACTACTAATCTAGAGACTCCACTAATGTTCTGGGGACCTGGGTTCAAATCGCGCCATGGCAGATTGTGGAATTTGAATTCAATAGGAAAAAGTGTGGAATTAAGAATTGATGGAAGTGGACAAAATTATGAGGGGAATAGATCGAGTGGGCAGGATAAAATTATTTCCCTTGGTGAAGATTTCAGGAAACAGAAGACATAGATTCAAGATAAGTGGCAGGGGGACACGAGGAAGAACCTTTTTACACAGAGAGTGGTGAGTGCCTGGAACTCACTGCCTGCATGAGTGGTGGAGGCAGAGACCCTAAATTACTTGGACCCAAAATGACTTGGATCTGCAGCTTAACTGCTGTAAGCTACAGAGCTATGGATGAGTGCAGAAATTAGAAAGGGCACCTGGGTGTCCTCAGGCTGACATGGGCAAGGTGAGCCAAATGACCTCTTCCTGTGTTGTAAATTTCCTATGGTTCTAAAGCTGAGAACAAGACACACAATGCGGTCCAAGTGCTATTTTTCCAGAGGCTCCCATCATTCTGGGTGTGTTATTGGAGCTGAGACCAACACTCACAATGGGATCCAAGTGGTATTTTTCCAGAGGCTCCATCATGGTGGGTGTGTAATGTCATTAATGTTGTTCTCTATGTTCTACACTCACACAATGCAGAGCCAATCTTCACCACATTCTCAGCTGCTGCCAGGAAAGGCTGTGAATTGAATGCTTCTTGGTATCTGAACATTTCTTAAAGTAAAGTTAATATTTATTTGTTAGTCACAAATAGGCTTACATTAACACTGCAATGAAGTTACTGTGAAGTTCCCTAGTCGCCACAGCCCGGCACCTGTTCAGGTCAATGCACCTCAGTGGCACATCTTTTGGACTGTGGGAGGAGACTGGAGCACCCAGAGGAAACCCACACAGACACCGAGAGGACATGCAAACTCTAGGTAAATGGGAATCAAGCCCCGGTCCCTGGTGCTATGAAGCAGCAGTGCTAACCACTGTGTTACAGTGCCTTAGTTCTTAAAATGAGCACCTGAGTCTTCTCCATCGTGAAGACCTGAGTCTTCTCCATGGTGAGGCTGCTCCTGCGATGTTCCATCGATCTGCCCCACTTCCAGTGATTCCTCATATAGGGGTGATCTCCTTGAGCCTACCCCCTAAAGCATGTGGGGCACAACTCACTGAGATGGCAATTGCTGTGGTCAGCTCAAGTGATGATGTATCATTCAAAGAAGCTGCCCCCCCTCTTTCTAACTCTGACAGGGACCTTGGTATTCCCTGTGGCCAAAATGAAAGAGAGGGGTGAGTTTGTTTTCAGGGACAATTGTAAGCAGAGTGCACATTGTACGCAACAATCTCCTGAACATCAACGCTGCCAGGGAGCAGTACATTACTGCACGGGGTGGGGGGCTTTCCTGTGCTCACTCAAGAATTGTTTTAATCTTCGCATCAATGACCCCTACCCCTGTGAAGCCTCCAAGGAGTGTTTAACAAACTGGACAAAATGCTCCGCTGTTTTCATTAGAACGACAGAAGTTGAAGGGCGACCTGATAGAAATCAATAAGATTGTCAGGAGCATGGACAGAATGGATAGTTAGAAACATTTTCCCAGGGAGGAAGGGTCAATTACTAAGGGGCATAGGTTTAAGGTGCAAGGAGCAGTGTTTAAAGGAGACGTCCGAGGCACCTTTTTTTACACAGAGGGTGGTGGGTGCCTAAAACTGGCTACTGGGGGAGGTAGTGGAAGCAGATACGATAGTATGTCTGGGGAACGTGGGGTCCGAAATTATGCTGGCTACTTTCTAAGGCAGTGGGAAGTGTAGACAGAGTCAATGGATGGAAGGCTGGTTTGTGCGATGGACTGTGCTACATTCATGACCCTTCATAGTTTTTTGTGGTCTTAGGCAGAGCTGGAACCATACCAAGCTCGATACAACCAGAAAGAATGCTTTCTATGGTGCATTTGTAAAAGTTGGTGAGAGTTGTAGCTGACATGCCAAATTTCCTTCGTCTTTTGAGAAAGTAGAGGTGTTGGTGGGCTTACTTAACTATAATGTCAGCATGGGGGGCACCAGGACAGCTTGTTGGTGATCTGGACGCTTAAAAACTTGACCCTCTCGACACTTTCTGCTTCACCCTCACTGATGTAGATAGGGGCATGTTCTCCTTTACACTTCCTGAAGTCAATGACAATTTCCTTCACTTTGTCGACATTGAGGGAGAAATTATT
This sequence comes from Carcharhinus amblyrhynchos, assembly GCF_965287045.1. Lineage (NCBI taxonomy): Eukaryota > Metazoa > Chordata > Chondrichthyes > Carcharhiniformes > Carcharhinidae > Carcharhinus > Carcharhinus amblyrhynchos. Next base: position 18,443,881 of record NC_137324.1, read on the forward strand.
ATTGTCACACCAGTTCACCAGATTCTCTATCTCCTTTCTGTACTCTGTCTCAGCATTGTTTGAGATCTGACCCATGATGGTGGTGTCATTAGCAAACTTGAAAATCGAGCTGGAAGGGAATTTGGCCACACAATCTCAGGGGAGAAGGTTGGATTGTCTCTTGTTTAAGATGATCATTGCCTGTTTCTTGGCCCTTATCAGTCCAAGAATGAGCGTTGACTAGGTCTTGCAACTTAGGGGCACAGATTAGTTCAGTGCCATAAGAGTCACAAATGATGCTGAACATTGTGCAATCATCAGCGAACATCCCCACTTCTGACCTTATGATGATGGGAAAATCACGGATGAAGGCGCTGGATGTTGAGTCTAAGACACGACTATCAGATGAACCTCTTTCTTAGTCATTTGTGATTTTAATGAGGGTTGTTTCAGCATTGAAGAACAGGGGACCTAGACCTTAATCAAAGAAGTAAAGTTTTTGAAGTATCCTGGAAAGAGATATAGAGAGGCAGGGAGGGAATTTCAGAGCTTATGGCCACTAAAAGTAAGATTCTGGAAAAGATATACATTACTAGCACTCGCTGAAGGGCAAACTTAGATGATTTGTACTTGAAGTAGTGGGGGTCACAGATATCGAGACAGAAATGTCATTTGTCATTAAACACCGCTTTATTTGTATTTATAATACCCTTCACAAACCAAAATCAAAAAGCAAGTGGAGCCTCGGCTAACATGATAACTTGGCTAATTAGCAATAACGAGTGTGCTAAGAGTCAAGCCATAAAGAGAAAAATTAGTTGGATGTAGTGTTCTGTATATCAGGCAAAAAAAAGAAAGATAATTTTAATGATGCATTATCTCCCAAATAAGAGAAGGTTAATTGGAAAGCAAGGGCCTGAGATAACTTAAGAGGATGAATGGATAGCTCGTTCTGTTCACAAAAGACAAATTGAAATAAGTTTTGAAGAGGCTTTGGCTGAATGATAACTGTGAGCTTTCATATCACCCTGTCAACTGCAGCTGATTTATGGTTTAAGAGATTGCAGACCACACTGGCACAATGCAAAAAGTGCGTGATGCGAATGATCTTTTCCCTTTATGTGACTCATTATCCTTGTTTCATTGCCATTGTTTCTGCATCATTCAAAGAGTGAACCGATTCACAAAGGAGCATTGCCCGTTAAAGAATAAAATTGTGGATTTTCTATGCTACAGAGTGGGGAATGCTAGTTTTAAGAAATAGAATTTGTTGCATTTCAGACATCAAAGATTCCAAGATACAGAATGGTGTGGTTGTTAGCCGATCCCTTTATTCCCCAATAAGGTGCCTTGGACCCAGATAGAGAGACTCACTTACAATTTACCAATAATTCCCCAATAACTTGGCAAACCTCACATGATGTGATGTGTGCAGGGCTAGGTCAAAAAAGTATATAGTGGAATGAACTGGATCGCTCTTTCAAATAAAGAGGGTGGCACAGTGGCGCAGAGGGTTGGCACAGGACCCAGGTTCAATTCCTGCCTTGTGTAACTGACTGTGTGGAGTTTGCAAATTCTCCCTGTCTCTCCGTGGGTTTCCTCTGGCTGCCCCAGTTTCATCCCACAGTCTAAAGATGTGTGACTTGGGTGGTTTGGCCATGATAAATTGCCCCTTGGTGTCAGGGGAATTAGCAGAGTAAATACGTGGGGTTGCAGGAATAGGGCCTGGATGGGATTGTTGTCAGTAAAGGTTCGATGGGCCGAATGGCTTCCTTCTGCACTCTAAGGATTTTATTCCATGAAATAGCACAGGCATAATGAGACAAATGGCCCCCACCTATGGAATATGATTCTTTAACTCTAAGACATTTTTTTCCCAATTTCTTTTTGACATTTCTCAGCAAGTATTAAAGATACTTGGAATTGGTCTTGAGGCAGAAACTAAATTAGTTTAACCTCCCCAAAGTGAGATAACAGCAAATGAGGACTTTCAGCTCACTGTTCATGATCTGAAACCTAACTCCCAAAGCAAGAAGTCTTCTGAACCTTTCAAAATCTTCACACACCAATTGGAAAGCAGACAAGTCTCTTCACCAGTCAAGCAGATGATCCTTAAGAGTCAGCTAGCCTTTTGCCCCAACTCTTCCATCTTTATTAACTTTGTTAATCTTTATTCGGCCTTTCAAGCCTGCTCTACCACTAATCATGACAGTGACTGATCGCCTAACAGAAGCCTGATCCTGCCATTCCCCCATATCCTTTGATCTCCTTCACACTAATCCTGATAGTGCCAGAGACACAGGTTTGGTTCTCCGCTGAGATCACTGTCTGTGTGAAGTCTGCACGTTCTCCCTGTGTCTGCGTGGGTTTCCTCCAGGTAGTCCGGTTTCCTCCCACACTCTGGAAGATGGGCTGATTAGGTGCATTGATCCATATTGGCACCAGACTGTGGCGACTAGGGGAATTTCACAGTAACTTCGTTGTGGTGTTAGTGTAAGACTTACTTGTGACTAATAAATAAACTTTACTTTAAAGGTTAACAGGGAATAAAAACGTTTTTATGTCACACTTCATTTTTTTTCTCAGAAACGTCTCAAATACCTGTTGCTATGTGAGTAAATGTGTGGGGGAAGAACAATATTCCACAGAACAGTTAACAGGGAAGTGCAAACACAGCAGTCATTTACCAACAGCGAGGCACTGCAAATACCAGAAAGACTAGCTAATCTCTTTTAGTGATGTTGGTTGAAGGTGCAATGTTTACCAATGCGCTGGGTAAACTCTTCATCAAATAGCAGTGTGGGATCTTTGACATCCACTGCAACACCTCTGAAAACACGACACTTGCAAAGAACAATCAACACAGATTAGACGCTTAAACCCCGGGGTAGAACATGAACCCAAAGCCTTTGTGACTGAGGGGGAAGCGCGCTGCCGACAGAGCTAAGCTAACACAACACCGCGAGTACAGAGCAAGAAGGTGCCAGGTTTGATTTGCTGGTCCTCGCCATAAGTTACTGCTCTGAATTTGGGCAGTAGCGCATGAAATGAATTTCTGATCAGGAGTCAGGAAGGACAGAGCTCCCACTTCAAGTTATTTGATTGTTGTGCAATGTCCGCTCATAGAAACATAGAAGCTAGAAGCAGGAGTAGGCCATTCAGCCCTTTGAGCCTGCTCCACCATTCATTTTGATCACAGCTGATCATCAGATTCAGTGACTGGAACTCTTTGGCCGCTCACACCGACAGGATTCTCCAGTCCCGCCGGCAGCGCACTCCTGCCCAGGGTTTTCCCGCCGGTTTGGGGTGATATCAATGGAAATTCCCATTGGCAGTGGTGGGACCAGAAAATGCCGACACCAGCAAACAATGCGCCAACTCCCACTGGCGGGAAACACGCGGCTGGGAGGCCGGAGAATCCCACCAAATATCCTAATCCCACCTTCCCTCACCTGAAATCAAATGGGTGTTAGGATGCAGTAACGATTGGGCTCAATTCCACAAGGGAGTATGCTTTTGGCAGGTTGAATGGCTTCAGTCTCTCAACTTGTGGAGGCTGAGTGATATCTGTGCCCACTCACTAGTAGCCATGACTACTAAAATACATTACACAAGACAGTCTCGCTGGAACCAACTTTACTTTTGTCACTGAAACGGGGTTTCACACTATGCCCAGGATTTCCCATCCTCCTCTGCCCCCCTCATTCCCCCCCACCCACATCTTTATTTTACACACACACACACACACACACACACACACACACTCACTTTACCCTACCTCGCTCCTGACACTCCCCGTCCCCCCCATACCATGGTGGCGTGTTTTCCAGTGGTGGACATGGCTCACCATTGACCGCTGGCAGTCTGTTCAGTCCCCGCCAAAGCCATTGGCACTTTGCTCACCCACCCCATCACCGGGGAATCTGCCACGAGGGGTGCCCTTCTCTAGCAGCATTGAAGTATCTCACTCGGAGGATTGGCCAGAAAATCCCACCCAATATTTATGTAATTTGTATATATATATGTGTATATGTATATATAAAAATCCTCATGGCTAATTTCTAAAAAAAATAAATCTGAACAAGGACTTTTAATGTGGCAATGTCAACTTGACCTGTGTCCACAATGTCCACAATGACCTTTGAACAATAGGAGCGAATCAGTCAGGATCGGAGAATCTCACGCTCGTTATCTCTGAAGAGATGCTAACTATCCCTGTGGAATGCAGAGACCAAATTCAAAGGGAACTGAACCATCAGCATTTCAGAACACAAGCTCATCAATTAGAGTCCACCAGATTGCTTAGAGAAAGAGCTCTGAAACCTTCCTTTCAAATTCTTAATGGGTGGAACTATCGACGCTTCCCGCTGCCTCAGAAAAGTAGCCAGCATAATTAAGGAGCCCACACACACACTGGACATTCTCTCTTCCACTTTCTTCTTTCAGGAAAAAGATACAAACTCTGAGGTCACGTACCAACTGACTCAAGAACAGCTTCTTCCCAGCTGCCATCAGACTCTAAAATGGACTTATCTTGCACTAAGCTGGTCTTTCTTTACATCCTAGCTATGACTGTGACACAACATTCTGCACTCCTTCTCTACGAATGGTATGCTTTGCCTGTACAGCCCGCAAAAAAAAAACTTTTCACTGTATACTAATACATGTGATAATAATAAATCAAATCAAATCAAATCAGTCTCAGAAATCTGGACAAAGTGGAGGAGTGGGAGACATGCCCCCATCTAGCTGGTCAAACCTGTAATGTTACTTTGTGGAGATGCAAAGCTCAATTTGCTAACTTTCCATCTATCATCAGCAGCATAAAATAGGTACTCTGTCCAGGATGCCTGGCTCCCATCTATGCTGTTTCTAAAGAAACCTCTGAACTTTTGGACCATTGCCTCCAAGACTCTCCAAATGCCTATACCACTGGAGAGTCCCTTCAAATTGAAAAGTGAATTATCCAGCATCAGTTTTCAGCCTGCCACCTTCTGTGCAGGAATATGCCATTGAACATTTGATTCTGGAATCTGGAGGCGTGTGAGGCAACAATCTTTTCTCTGCAATCCTTGTTCTGTAGATCTTTCTTTCTCTATCCCTCCTAACTGTCTGAATGCACAAGAGGCAATATTGATACCATCTCCCCATATGTTGAGTCTGTGCAAATAAGCTAACTCTTTGGAGTTCATCCCACCATGAGTCGGCTATTGAATTATGAGGAGAAATTGGACACACCAAAATGGAATAGTTGGGAAATACTTACAAAGGAGGAAATTAAAATCAAGGCTCCTTTCTGTGTTCAGATGGATGGAGAATTCAGGGTTGTGTGAATTAAACCCCCTCCTGACTGTAAGAGCAGGGATAAGAAACCTTAAATCAAGCGGTTTCAGGGGATTTCTTGTCTAAGGAACAACCCCCAACTGTTGGTTGTAAGAAACAGAAGGCAGGCTTGTGAATAATATTTCTCAGAACGTGGGAACATTTTAAAGCTAATTTATTAATGTCACAAGTAGGCTTACATTAACACTGCAGTGAAGTTACTGCAAAAATCCCTAAGTCACCACAATTCAGCACCTGTTCTAGTACACTGAGAGAGAATTTAGCCAATGCATCTAACTAGCACACCTTTCGGATTGTGGGAGGAAACCGGAGCACCCGGAGAAAACCCATGCAGGCACAAGGAGAATGTGCAGAATCTGCACAGACAGTGACCCAAGCTGAAATTGAACCCAGGTCCCTGGCGCTGTGAAGCAGCAATGCTAACCACTGTGCCACCATACTGCCCCTACAACTGAAGTTCATTCACCCCTCAGGCCTGGTCATCAGTCAGTTAAATTATAGTGAATCTGTGCCTCAGTTCCATTTACCCAAACATGCACAAAACTCCTGCTGCATCTCCTACATTGACACTGACTACACCTTGAAAATACTTCAGCGGCTGTAAAGTGCTCTGGGACATCCCAGAGTTGTGCACGGCAATAGATGAAATGCGAGCCTTCCTTCAAACAGAATTTATAATCTCTTTGGTGCGAAAATGCTTTTTGTTCCTTAGCAACAGTGAACACAGGCAGTCAATGTTGGAACAGCTGTACAAGATTAAAACCTGTGAAAGGCCAAACTAATTAACTGTTTGTGTAGAATGGCTTGAGCGGGTTTATTTTCTGAAAATGTAAATACTCAAACTCACATATATTTAACATGCATCAAGGGAGCCCTCTACACTGTGAAATCCGATTTTAACAACTCCATGTGAAATCACAGAGACCAATAGTTTATCCACCTGGATGGCTGACAGACTGCTCGAATTCCGGGAGACTCTGCAGAAGGGGAAAGTTAGGGAAGGCAGGCAAGAAAAGAATGTCAACATATCAATGATACTTAGTTTAAAGTTTATTTACTAGTGTCACAAGTAGGCTTACATTAACACTGCAATGAAGTCACTGTGTAAATCTCCTAGTTGCCGCCTGTTCAAATACACTGAAGGGGAATTTAGCACGGCCAGCACGCCTATCAGACTGAAGAATGAAACCAGAGCACCTGCAGGAAACCCATGCAGATACAGGGAGTACATGTAGACTCGATGCAGACAGTGACCCAAGCCAGAATTGAACCCGGGTCCTTAGCACTATGAGGCAACAGTGCTAACCACTATGCCATTTATTTGAATAGTACCTGTCATGGAGATAGGCCATCCAACCACTGAAACCAAGGATTTTGGAACTGGAGTGGGCCATTCAGCCCATTCAATTAGATCAATGTCTTAGAATAATTACAGTCAGTTGGTGGTGCAGAACTTAAGTGTTGCTGGAAAGAGAGGCATGCCACCTCAGCCCTTTGTGTTGCACTTATCAGGGTAGTATTTACCAGGACAGCGCACTAGAATTTGCCAACAGTAACAGGGGAACAACAATTCATACTGCATGAGTAAAATGTGCCCATTGGTTGGCAAGTGGACTGATTGGTGGGAAAGATGCCATGGAGAATGCAGCATGGAATAGTTAACTGCTCAGCTTTATTCAAATTTTGCTAAGAATTGCACTGAAAATCAATGTTGGATTTGTATTACTATGACTCTATGACTATGAGTTGGCCCCAAGTCTGCCTTACTTATGCATGCTAGAAACTATATGTATTAATACATAGGGCCGCATTCTTTGCAGCGAGAAGGAACATGTCCACACCTTTTAAAATTAAACAAAATCTCACTGGATGTCATTCCCTGGTTTGGTTTCTAGGACAATGCCTTGACCAACAAGAATGGTCCTTCTTGTTTGTATTTGCATTTGTTTGTATTTAAACAAAGCTGGGCAGTTAACTGTTCAATGCTATATTCACCATGACAATGCCTCCACCAATAAGAATTCACTTGCCAACCAATCAACACTCTCTTCTCATGTAATATCATTGTTGCTTCCCCCTTAACTGTCGGTAATTTCTTGCGAGCTCTCCTGATGAGCGCAAGATGAAAAGATTTTGTGGTATGTCACTTTTCTTTATAATAATAATTAATTTGAAATTTTCAGTTAACTCCCAGACTCAAATCTTCCTTTAGAGGCAGATTTCCACTAACATTTGTTTGACATTCTGCCTGACACCACTCTTGAATGACTATGTCTATGGTCTATGTCTAATTTTAATGTTTGGTTTCCTTGTCTGGGCTTCTCCTCAAGGTGAGCAAATATTTTCTCTTTATCCACCTTATCAACTGTTTTAACTATCTAAAACACCTCAAGAGCTGCAGGGTAAAGTATAAGGAGTACTTAAAGATTTGGGGACAGGATAAAGGAATTCATAGCATCCTCGAACCCTACAGTGCAGAAGGAGGTCATTCAGCCCATCGAGCCTGTTCTGACCACAATCCCACCCAGGCACACTAACCCAAGCTGGGAATCAAACCTGGGTCCATGGCGTTGTAAAGCAGCAGTGTTAACCACTGCGCCACTGTGCCACCCCAGTTGATTCATTCAAGACTGGAAACAGATTAAATGACAGAAATTGGAGTGTAAAAGGCAAAGGAGCACAGTCAATTGGTGTGGCACAGTGGAAACATTGCTGCCTTACAATGCCAGGGACCCAGGTTCAATTCCCAGCTTGGGCCACTGCCTCTGTGAAGTTTGCACATTCTCCTTATGTCTGTGTGGGTTTCCTCTCACAGTCCAAAGACATGCAGGTTGGGTGGATTGGCCATGTTAAACTGCTCTTTAATGTCAGGGGGTTATGGGGATGGTACCTGGATGAGATTGTGGTTGTTGCTGACATATAAGAGATAGCTACATTTTACTGAACTGCGAGCCTGTATGAAATGATTGGTTGAAGTCAGTTGAATGAATATTTCCAATGTCCTGAGCCACATAGCCAAGACCAGGCCACTCAGGATATGACCATATGAAACACATGACTCTCAACCTGATGCTGCTCATTGAGACAGCATGCAAAGCATTCACGTCCGAGCACATGAGTGGATCAAACACCTTTCAAAAATGCCATGGGACTTGTCAGCAATAATTCCTGTACATCAGGGAAATTTGCCGCAAATCCTCAGCTTTCCATGGGGAAAAGGGATGAAAGTGTTCTGGCAGATAAAGCATCTTTCATTAGCTGTATGCATCAGTACGTCAGTGCAGATTGATTGAATTTCTGCATGTTCCCAAAATGATCCCTTATCTGAAAGTTGAAGGCTGTGGTCACCGACTTCAAGGTAGAGTCATCTTTCTTGTTGAGTTTTGTATGAGAGTTGATTGAGGAGATGACAGGACTTGATTACCGTCTCATCATAAAGCATGGATATATTTTGACATATCTAAATTACATAGAATTCCTGCAGAGCAGAAAGAGGCCATTTGGCCCATCCAGCTTGCACTGATAGCAATGGCCCTATCTGCCTTAGCCCCATCTATTTACCCTGCTAATCCCCCTGACACTAAAGGGCAATTTAGCATGGCCAATCAACCTAACCTGCACATCTTTGGACTGTGGGAGGAAACCGGAACACCCGGAAGAAACCCACACACATACAGGGAGAAAGTTCAGGCTCCTCAAAGACAATCACCCAAGGCCGGAATCGAACCCGGGTCCCTGGCACTGTGAGGCAGCATTGCTAAACACTGGGCCACTGTGCTGCCCCTACATGGTTGATGGATCTACTTGATTGGGTAAGGGTCAGACTACCTCAACTGTGGTCCTTCCTCTATTTGTTGTTCTCATCTCCCTGTTTGTGATAACCCCCATAACTTGCATGGGGACTCACTGAATGGCCTCCCTATAGGACTTGTAGAATACAAGATCCCTGGTGATTGGTAATTACATTATTATGTGGCGCTTATATTCTGAACCCTGTATAAAGCAGGCCCCTGAGCGGGTCCAGTGCTTTAATGTCCCAGTTGGGATCTGTTTGTGTTCACCTCAGGTTTCGCTTTACTTCATTTTGTGCAGTGAAACACTGTTCCTTTTGTGGCTGACTGCTGGAGTTATTATACTGTTTCCCCCAATATGATGAGGGGAGAGAGAAAAATTCATAACTACAGAATGTTGGCTACTGCAACCAAAGTTAACACAGTGGGCACTCTCTTGATTTGTGGGAATCCTGCAGGGAGTCTGCCCTTAATGAGAAATTAATCCAAACTTCTGAAAATGAGTCACGGTTACAGAGGGGCCTTCATCCCCAAAAGCAAACTTTTCCACAGAGAAGCAGAATATTATTTAAATAGAGAGATACTTCAGAATGCTGCAGCATAGAGAGATCTGGGTGTCTGTGTACATGAATCACAAGAAGTCATCATACAGTTAAAGAATAATTAGGAAGGCAAATTGGAATGCTGGTATGTATTCCGGGAGGGTGGAGTTTAAAAGTAATCAAGTCTTGTTGCAATTGTATGGGGCATTAGCGAGGCTGTACCTGAAAAAATGTGTATGGTTTTGGTCTCCTTATTTAAAGGATTGTATACTTGCTTTGGAAGCATATTAGGCAAGGTTCACCAGGCTGATTTCAGGGATGCAGGGGTTGCCTTGTGCTGAAAGGCTGAAAGGGTTGGGCCAATAGAACAAAGAACAAAGAACAATAAAGCACAGGAACAGGTCCTTCGGCCCTTCAACCTACGCTGATCATGATGCCTGCCTAAACTAAAACTGTATGCACTTACAGAGTCCATATCCTTCCATTCCCATCCTATTCATGAATTCATTGAGAGGTCCTTTAAATGCCATTATTGTACCTGCTCCCCAGGCAGCGTGTTCCAGACATTCTCCACCCTCTATGTAAAAAACTTGCCTCACACATCTCCTCTAAACATTTCCCCACGCTCTTTAAGCCTATATCCCCTAGTACTGTACTGCCCCTACATGGTTGATGCATCTACTTGATTGGGTAAGGGTCAAACTACCTCAACTGTGGTCCTTCCTCTATTTGATGTTCTCATCTCCCTGTTTGTGATAACCCCCATAACTTGTATGGGGACTCACTGAATGGTCTCCCGACAGGACTTGTAGAATACGAGCTCCCTGGTGATTGGTAACTACATTACTATGTGGAGCTCATATTCTTTTCTATATTTTCTATGCTCACTGGAGTTCAGAAGAGTGAGAAGTAATCTTATTGACACAGATGATTCTGAGGGTGGATGCTAAAAAGGTATCTCCTCTTGTGGAAGGAATCTAGAACTAAGGGGCACAGTTTAGTGATAAGGGGCATCCCATTTAAGTAAGAAGTCTCACAACACCAGGTTAAAGTCCAACAAGTTTATTTGATAGTAAACTCACAAGCTTTCGGAACACTGTTCCTTCGTCAGATGAGTGGAAAGTTCTGATCAGAGAAGACCATATAAAGGCACAGACAGTTTACACAATACTGATTAGAAAAACTTGATGTTTGTGTCGATATGCGCAATCTTCTTGGAGTTCCTCTCTACTTGGAGCCAACGGTGTTGATGGTAGCAAGCTTTTCTAATCAGTATTATGTAAACTGTGTGTGCCTTTATATGCTCTTCTCTGATCAGAACTTTCCACTCATCTGACGAAGGAACACCGTTTCCAAAAGCTTGTGAGTTTACTATCAAATAAACTGGTTGGACTTTAATCTGGTGTTGTGAGACTTCTTACTGTGTTCACCCCAGTCCAACGCTGGCATCTCCACATCATGCCCCATTTAAAGCAGGGGTGAGGAGGAATTGTTTCTTTCAGAGGATTGCAAGTTGTTGGAATTCTGTTCCACAGGGGGCAGCGGAGGTTGTTTTGAGTTAGACAAATTTTTGATCTGTAATGGAGTCAAGGGCTTTGAGAGAGGAAGGAATGGAAGTGAAGTTAGACTACAGTCAGCTCAGGCATGAATGGTGGAGCAGGTCTGATGGGCCGAATGGTCTATTCTTACTCCTATTTCTTATGATCTTACAAAAATCCTGCCCTTCCATGGTTCAGGTGACAATTAAGTTCAGTTTGCGTTATTTGTATACTGAGCGCTGGATAAATTATTTTACTGTAACTGGAGGCAGGATCATTTGCTGAAACAATCAGAAGGAGATTTCTTCCCTGTGAAAACCATTCATCAAAATGAAACAAAGGCAGTCAGGCTGTTGGGTAAGCCAGCCAGTGGCACAATCTACGGATAAACTACCTGTTATTTACTCATTCATTCATGAGATGTGAGTGTTGATGGCAAGGCCGGCATGTGAGGCATGGGTGGCACAGTAGCACAGTGGTTAGCACTGCTCCCTCACCGTGCCAGGGACCCTGGTTTGATTCCCGGATTGGGTGACTGCGTGTGTGGAATTTGCACATTTTCTCCCCGTGTCAGCATGGGTTTCCTCTGGGTGCTCCGGTTTCCTCCCACTGACTGAAAGACGTGCTGATTTGATGCATTGACCTGACCAGGCAGTGGACTGTGGCGACTAGGGGATTTTCACAGTAACTTCATTGCAGTGTTAATGTAAGCTGACTTGTGACACTAATAAATAAACTTCCAAAAGTGCAAAATGGGCAGTTGTGAATTGGAACTAATTTTCTATATCTGCTGATTTATATTTCTAGTGACTTCATCTATCTCATTTTATACCACTGAACTCCCCTCCAAAGTGATATATTCTCACCATATGATAACTTGCTACATGACAATGTCCCCTCCAGACCAAACAGTGTATCACTGAGTTTGCTGACCACTGTTGCCCTGGGGCATTTCTGTCTGTTGTAGCTCCCAGTTTTACTGTTTATTCTTACACCATTGTGGGACGACAGCAAGTCGAACTCATTGCATACATCTTGAGGCATACAAGATGATCAGAGGATTGGATAGGGTGGACAGGAGAGCCTTTTTCCTTGGATGGTGATGGCTAACATGAGGGGACATAGCTTTAAATTGAGGGTTGGTAATTATAGGACAGATGTCAGAGGTAGGTTCTTTACTCAGAGAGTAGTAAGGGCGTGGAATGCCCTGCCTGCAGCAGTTGTGGACTCGCCAACTTTAAGGGTGTTCAAATGGTCAGTGGATAGGCATATGGATAACATTGGAATAGTTTAGGTTAGACGGTCATTAGATTGGTTCCACTGATCGGCGCAACATCGAGGGCCGAAGGGCCTGTACTGCGCTGTAATGTTCTATGTTCTACTTCATTTCTGATTAATCTTATTACCCGATCACTCTTTAAAATGTCCTTATTTGTCTTTGTCAATGATCATAGAATTTGGTAGGATGTATACAGAAAAAATAGGCTGGAGAAGTTCAGAGCAATCCATTCCTGCTGCCTTGGCAAAGCAGTCAGCATAAACAAAGAGCTCACACACTTCGGATATGCTCTCTTCCACCTTCTTCCATCGGGAAAAAGGTACAAAAGTCTGAAATGACATACCAACCAACTCAAGAACAGCTTCTTCCCTGCTGCCATCAGAATTTTGAATGATCCTATCACATATTAAGCTGATTTTTCTCTGCACCTTATCTGTAACTATAACATTAGATTCTGCACCCTTTCCTTTCCTTTCCTCCTATGTACTCTATGAACAGTATGTTTTGTCTGTAGAGCACACAAGAAACAAAATTTTTCACTGTATTCTTTCTCAGTCCACCACGCAAACCAGCCTCCCATCCATTGACACTGTCTACACTTCCCACTGCCTTGGAAAAGCAGCCGGCATAATTAAGGACCCCGGACATTCTCTCTTCCACCTCCTTTCTTTGGGAAAAGGATACAAAAGTCTGGGGTCACATACCAACCAACTCAAGAACGGTTTCTTCCCTGCTGCCACCAGGGTTTTGAATGGACCTACCTCACATTAAGATCTTTCTCTACACCCTAGCTGTGACTGTAACATTACATTCTGCACTGTCTCCTTTCCTTCTCTATGAAAGGGTATGTTTTGTCTGTATACGAGGAAGAAACACCACTTTTCACTGTACGCTAATACTTGTGACAGTAATAAATCAGATCAAAATGTGGCAATAATAAAATCAATCGATCAATTAAGAGGGCACAATCCAAAAGTGAGTGTTTGGTCATTTTGGAGTGAAATCAGAAGCAGATTTTCACGCAGCATTTTGATAATCTGGGCTCTCTCCCCTCGAGACTGTGGAGGATGAGTCAAACAAAATTTAAGGTTGTTAGATTTTTGTTTGATAATGATATCAAGGGAGAAAGAACAAAGCTGCTAAGTACCTTTGAAGTACTGATCGGCCATCACCTCGTTGAATGATGGAACAGGCCCGAGAGATTGGATGGGTTACTCACAGTCTCAGGTTCAAATTGTTTTATTTGAGAATCTGACACAGAAACATTTTTCATGTTTCATTGATATTAAATTTTGTTTTAAAACTGTATAGCATAAGTGCAACACAAACTTACTTCTGTTTTAAAATTTTGTTTTAAAAATGCATAGCGTAAGTGCAACATAGACTTTTGTTTTAAAATTTTGTTTTAAAAATGTATAGCATAAGTACAACATAGGCTCCTAGGCCGGGTTTATGTTATGATGAAGGTGATCTCAGCCCTTGGTCAGGGATCGGTTCCATAGTTGAATCAAGTGCCTTTAATGAACTTAACTGGGGACCATCAGGCCTTGCTCACCATTGAGGCTCCTGGAAGTGGATGTCCCACCCAACTGCAGCTGCTGACCAATCACAGGCTTCTCCTCGTGCTGCCAAGGCTCATGGGAAAAGTGGCTGCTGATGGCAACACACCCAGTGGAGGGAATATCAGACAAAAGGTGGCGGGATGGTGGATGCAGGTCAGTGGGGGGGGGGGGGAGGGGGGGGGGGGGGGGAGGGGGGGGGAGGGGGGGGGGGGGGGGAGGGGCGGTGTCAAGGGGGAGACAGAGGATTGGGACACAATGACAGGAGAGTGGCTCTCAGCAGCCACTCTCCACACTCTGCTGGGGATTTGATTGGCCACAGGACGCCTGATCATGAGAGGCCTCCCCCACCACCCCTCTCCCCCTCCCCACAAACAGGGCATATATAGACAAATATATAGATCAACTTAATGCACGTCAGGTCCATTCAAAAGTCTGATGGCAGCAGGGAAGAAGCTATTCTTGAGTCGGTTAGTGCATGATCTCAGACTTTTGTATCTTTTTCCCGAGGGAAGAAAGTGGAAGAGAGAATGTATGGGGTGTCTGGGATCCTTGATTATTCTCGCCGCTTTGCTGAGGCAGCAGGAAGTGCAGATATATGCTCTGTTTGTGAACCCAACTCTACGCTCACCTGATGAAGGTGCAGCCCTCTGAAAGCTTGTGCTACCAAGTAAATCTGTTGGAATTTAACCTGGTGTTGTGAGACTTCTTACCGTGCCTACTCCAGCCCAACACTCCATATTAAAGATAGGTCCTCTTCACATTTCTCCACACCTCACAGTCTTGCACTTTCCATGTCAGTTGCTTGTCAGAGCCTCCCAGTTTCAATTTTGGCAAACAATATAGCTTGGGGAAAGAATTTATGATGTGATTCTATTAGCTTCCTTGTGCGCTTAAAGGAAACGCACGGTCTCTTCCCAAAGTATCCTCCACTTGGAGGTGACTGTTGACCTTCGAGGTCCCAGGGCCTCCATCTTCACCATTGAAAATCTGTTGGTTCCAACATTGGTCCCCAGTTAAGTTCATTAAAGGCACTTGGTTCAACTATGGAACCGATCCCTGACCAAGGGCTGAGATCACCTTCGTCATAACAGAAACCCAGCCTCGGCGTCTATGTTGTACTTATGCTATACATTTTTAAATCAAAAATTTTAAAACAGAAGTCTATGTTGCACTTATGCTCTACAGTTTTAAAACAAAATTTAATATCAATGAAACATGAAAAATGTTTCTGTATCAGATTCTCAAATAAAACAATCACCACTTCAACGGACAGAGAATTCCAGAGATTCATCACCCTTTGAGTGAAGAAGTTCCCCCTCAACTCCGATCTAAACTTCCCCCCCTTATCTTGAGGCTGTGCCCTCTAGTCCTGCTATCCTTTCTAAGCAGGAAGAATCTCTCTACCTCTACCCTACCTATCCCCTCCATTATCTTATACTCTGGATATGGGTTCCTTACCTGGGTAGAAACTGTCAAGTAATAAATATGAGAATGATCTCGGTCATTGGGGTGGGAGTAACCATTAGAGGGTAGAATGGAGGGAGGAGAGTGGGAGTGCCTAGAGCAGAGTCTCCACTTCCATGTGTCCTTTCGGCACCTTGCCTCTCATGGTCCACCCGCACATCAATGCTAACAAAATACTGGAGAGCTTTGCTGCATTTTACTCAAGCACTGACAATGAGGGTGAGGCCTTCCTCCATCCTGTTTAATAAAGAACAATACAGCACAGGAAACTGCGGCCCTCCAAGCCTGCACTGCTCATTGGTCCAACTAGACCATTTGTTTGTATCCCTCCATTCCCAGTCTGTTCATGTGACTACCCAGATAAGTCTTAAATGATCCCAGCGTGTCCACCTCCACCACCCTACATGGCAGCGCATTCCAGGCCCCCACCACCCTCTGCGTAAAATACGTCCCTCTGATATCTGAGTTAAACCTCGCCCCTTTCACCTTGAACCTGTGACCCCTCGTGAAGACAGAGATTGAGGGGCGATCTAACAGACTGAGTGTGCAGGATTTTGGTGAGGGATAGCATATACTCATTTACTTGTTGCATTTGATTCTCTATTTCATAAGAACATAAGAAATAAGAGCAGGAATAGGCCATCAAGCCCCTCGAGCCTGCCCAGCCATTCAATAAGATCATGGCTGATCTAAAGTGGATCAGTTCCACTTTCCCACTTTTTCCCCATAACCCTTAATTCCCCTGTCTATCAGAAACCTATCGACCCATAACTTAAATATATTCAGCGAAGTAGCCTCCACCACTTCAACGGGCAGAGAATTCCAGAGATTCACCACCCTTTGAGTGAAGAAGTTCCTCCTCAACTCCGATCTAAACTTCCCCCCCTTATCTTGAGGCTGTGCCTCTAGTCCTGCTATCCTTTCTAAGCGGGTCTTTACCACTACCCTATCTACCCCCTTCATTATCTTATACATCTCTATGAGATCCCCCATCATCCTTCTAAACTCCAACAAGTACAGACCCAGTCTATTTAGTCTCTCTTCATAGTCCAACCCCCTCATCTCCGGTATCAGCCTGGTGAACCTTCTCTGCACTCCCTCCGAGGCCAATATATCCTTCCATAAGTGCGGCGACCAAAACTGCGCACAGTACTGCAGCTGCGGCCTCAGCAGTGCCCTGTACAGTTGCAGCAAGACCTCCCTGCTTTTATATTCAATCCCCCTCGCTATAAAGGCCAACATTCCATTCGCCTTCTTGGTCACCTGCTGCACCTGCAGACTGGGTTTTTGCGACTCGTGCACAAGGACCCCCAGGTCCCTCTGCATGCTGCAGTTTTTCGCCTTTTAAATAATAATCCCTCCTACTATTATTCCTGCCAAAGTGGATAACTTCACACTTGCTAACATTATACTCCATCTGCCAGGTCCTCGCCCACTCGCTCAGCCTATCCAGATCTCTCTGCAGACTTTCCACACCCTCCACGCAACTTGGTTTTCCACTCATTTTCATGGGTTCTCCATTTCCATGGAGTGTGTAGCCCAGAGATACCATGCTGGAGACAGACCCCTCCAATCTCTCTCCAATGTTGCACAGTGCTTCCGTAAATTTTCACAAAATATCTCACATTTTCTATTGCTGTTCCACAATAGTCCTCTTTGTCGATGGCCCCTGAGTCTCAGCCTCTACATTCAGCTGCGCAGAGTGTCCATGAATCCAGCTGATGTTATCTGTGAGGGTTTGTGATAGTGTATAATTCTGTTTACTGGAATGGTGTGAGGAGTCACGCGATACCCAGTGAGAACAGTAACCTGCTCACTCTCAGCGTAACACTTACTGAAGACCATTTACTTAAATAAAGAAAACACGCATGTATACAAACAGGACTATAACAATCTAAAACAGTTTTATATAGATACTATTAAACACACCCACACAGTTTATGTAGAAATCACCCCTTTTGATCCAAAGTGTAATTACAGGATCTGAACATTTTTCCAGAATTTCCCAAAAAACATCCAATTCAATAGATCTGTAAGTAAAGGCCAGTTTATCATTATTACATTGTATTAGACTGAGGGATTATTCTCAGGAAAGTTGCTTCTTTCTCCAGTGAAGATATTGTTTTAACTGTCTCAACAAAGGTTTCTGCATTTTTGTTTCTGGTCTGCCAGCCAGAACTGACTTACAAGCCATTTGGTGGAAACTGCCTCCCCGCTTCTGCGAAAGGTTGGTAATTACATTTTTGTTTCCTGTGATGGCTCTCTCTATTTATTGGCTGTCTATCTTCTCAGCTTCTGTGGTTCTAAAAGATTAACATATGTGTGCCTCCCCTGGATGGTGCAATCATCTAACTAAGGTGTTTCCTATTAGCAGAATGATGTATTCTTCTGGTCTGTCTACAAGTGCTAATCTTGGTACTGGAACACACATCCTGTGAAATGCTGGTGTCTTCTAAACTGTTAATATTGTCACCTTCTCTGTATTGCTTGTTACATGGCGCAGTCATAGAATCCCGACAGTGCAGAAGGAGGCCGTTCGACCCATCGAGCACCGACAACAATCCCACCCAGGCCCTATCCCTGTAACCGTACATATTTACCCCTCTAATCCCTCTAAACTACACATCCCGGGACACTAAGGGGCAATTTACTATAACCAGTCATCCTAATGTATGCATCTTTGGACTGTGACAGGAAACTGGAGCACCCGAAGGAAACCAACATAGAAACGGGGAGAATGTGCAAACTCCACACAGACAGTGACCCAAACCGGGAATTGAACCTATATCCCTGGAGCTGTGATGCAGTCGTGCTGGCTGATTTTTAAATCATTGCAACATTTCATTCTGCAGCAGGGATTTCCTTGTCTCCCTGTCAGATGCTGCAGGTGAGAGCAGACCTCTTGGAAGTCCTGAAGGTGGGTCTGAATGGGAGTCTGAAGAGGGAGGAGGGAAAAGGTATTGAGTGGGTGTCTGGTAAGGGAGGGGTTTGAGTGGGGCATCAGAGGGGGAAGGGGGCAGAGTGGGGGAGTCTGAGAGGGGAACGGGTAGATTGAGAATCTGAGGAGATAAGAGACTGAGTGCAGCGTTTTGAGAGGGAAGGGGCTGAGTGAGGGCTCTAAGAAATGAGGGGGGCACTGAGAGGCCTGTGTGGTGTGTGTGGGGATGACCTATTACTTGAGTGGTGGCGGGAGTGGAGGATGCCCCTCTTTGCTGAGGGGTTGGTGGTGTTTCCTTGGACTCTCAGGGTCAGCATCCCAGGTCTATCCATGCTAATCATTACCAGCACCAAAGCTCGTCCAATGCATTTCCTACTGGAAGGGCAGATGAATGGCAGGGGCCTGGTGAAACTCACTAACTGTAACACCATTGGCGGGTTTGCATAGTGATCAGGTTGCCCCTCACTGTGGGCAGGATCCCGATTGGGTCTGGAAAGGTGAGCCGGGAGTACCATGACGGCTTTGGTACCTGGTTTTTGCCTCATGTCCTATTCTCTGAGCCATCGATACTTCCACTGGCAGCCAGTGGGCCTAGAGAACTGTCCCCCCAAAACCCCAGTTCTGTGCAACACACTGTAGGAAGATGTGAACATTGCATTGGAGAGGGTGCAGAAAAGGTTTACAAAAACAGTTCCAGGGATGAGAAACTTCAGTTTTAACATAAGAACATAAGAACATAAGAAATAGGAGCAGGAGTAGGCCATCTAGCCCTTCGAGCCTGCCCCGCCATTCAATAAGATCATGGCTGATCTGTTGTGGCTCAGTTCCACTTTCCCGCCCTCTCCCCATAACCCTTAATCCCCTCTCTTATCAAAAACCCATCAACCCGCTTCTTAAAAATATTTAGCGAGGCAGCCTCCACCACTTCAACGGGCAGAGAATTCCAGAGATTCACCACCCTTTGAGTGAAGAAGTTCCTCCTCAACTCCGTTCTAAACCACCCCCCCTTTATCTTGAGGCTGTGCCCCCTAGTCCTACTGTCTTTTTTGAGCGGGAAGAGTCTCTCCACCTCTATCCTATCCATCCCATTCATCATCTTATACGTCTCAATGAGATCTCCCCTCATTCTTCTAAACTCTAGCGAGTACAAGCCTAGTTTATTCAGCCTCTCCTCATAGCTCAACCCCCTCAACTCCGGTATCAGCCTAGTAAACCTCCTCTGCACTCCCTCCAGGGCCAAAATATCCTTGCACAGGTGCGGCGCCCAAAACTGCACACAGTACTCCAGCTGCGGCCTCACCAATGCCCTATACAGCTGCAGCAAGACCTCCCTACTTTTATATTCAATCCCCTTCGCTATGAAGGCCAGCATCCCATTCGCCTTCCTGACCACCTGCTGCACCTGCAAGCTGGGTTTTTGTGACTCATGCACAAGGACCCCGAGGTCCCTCTGCACCGTCGCCTGCTGCAGTTTTTCGCCACGTAAGTAATAGTCCTTCCTACCATTCTTCCTACCAAAGTGGACCACCTCACACTTGCCAACATTAAATTCCATTTGCCATTTCCTGGCCCATTCGCCCAGCCTATCTAGATCCTTCTGCAGACTCTCCACACCCTCCGCACAATTTGCCTTTCCCCCAATCTTGGTGTCATCAGCAAATTTCGACACCCTGCACTCGGTTCCCTCCTCCAGATCATCTATATAAATGGTAAATAGCTGAGGCCCCAGCACCGACCCCTGGGGCACCCCACTAGTCACCAACCGCCAATCCGAATAGCACCCATTGACCCCCACTCGAGTGTAGATTGGTGAGGTTCTTAGCAGTGTGTGGTGATTTCAATGGGATTGACTTTGATTTGATTTTGATATGATTTATTATTATCACGTGTATTAGTACACAGTGAAAAGTATTGTTTCTTGCGCGCTATACAGACAAAGCATACCGTTCATAGAGAAGGAAAGGAGAGAGTGCAGAATGTAGTGTTATAGTCATAGCTAGGGTGTAGAGAAAGATCAACTTAGTGTGAGGTAGGTCCATTCAAAAGTTTGACAGCAGCAGGGAAGAAGCTGTTCTTGAGTCGGTTGGTAAGTGACCTCAGACTTTTATATCTTTTTCCTGATGGAAGAAGGTGGAAGAGAGATACTGGGGTATCTCTGATGCTGCACTGGGGTACGTGGGGTCCTTAATTATGCTGGCTGCTTTTCTGAGGCATCGGGAAGTGTAGGTAGGGTCAATGGATGGGAGGCTGAGATTGACAGCGGTGGGAGCAGAGGATCCCGCCCACCAGTGAATGCTGCATCATTTCCTACCACTGAGAAAAGCGCTGAGTAGGGGAGACCACAGAATCTCACCCACTATTCCTCCTTTAACTGTAAAACTCAAACATCAGCCTCCAGCAAAACTTGGTGTCCTGATTTAACATTTACCTGCTGATGCGATCTCGAACAAACATCTGGGTCAACCATCGCGCAGAACAGAGAAGTGGGTTGGGAGCAGAAGCAGAAATAACATGAGTCTCCTGAGTTTTGAAAGCTAGATTGTCAAGTTGTCTGAGATTTCACGTTAAGCACACTCTGAGGAGAGTGTGGGCGTCATGTCCACTCCACTGGAAAGCTGACCTGGGTGTCCTTAAAGTTGACAGCATGTTAAAATCAGAAATAAATCATCTGCTGGTCAGCACTGACACCCTTTGAATGCAAGACAGCCACCTGGCCATTGATAGCAATAGAATTAAACGGTTTTCTACCTTCAGTGCAGTTATTTAAAAAAAAAACCTTTGAAAACCCCTTAGCAGGCTTGCATTAACACTGCAATGAAGTTACTGTGAAATTCCCCTCAAAACCACACTCCGGCACCTGTTCGGCCACACTGAGGGAGAATTTAGCATGGCCAATGCACCTAATCGACATGCCTTTTGGACTGTGGGAGGAAACCGGAGCACCCAGAGGAAACCCACGCAGACATGGGGAGAGGGTGCAGACTCTGCACAGACACTGACCCAAGCTGGGCATCATGATTGGCACGGGCTTGGAGGAGCGAAAAGCCTGTACCCATTTCTTTGCTCTTTGTTCTTTTCTTTGAACCCGTTGCCCTGGCGCTGTGAGTCAGCCATGCTAGCCATGGTGCCACTGCGCTGCCCCCTTTAAGTGGGAGGTAAGATGTTAAAAACCGCACAGGAATGCACGTTTATGAAGGGGAGCAGAGCGCCGAGACGAATCAATCTCCTCCACCGCAGTTCTTTCATTCAGATCTGAAGGAATACTAAAACATGAGTTCCTATTCACTTTTGGATTTGAGGCACAGATTTCTGAACTAGGCTAATTGGCTTTGAACATTAATTATCTATGGATTTACCATGTTAATGCATCATAAAGAGCTAATGCAATTATGTTCTTGAAGCCCCGGTGACTATTAAGTTGTCAGATCCAATAGTCTAGGCGATAAAGCGTTAACGAAAGCAGCCAGTCAGCAATCTCCATAAGGTGCAAAACAATGAGGCTTTGGCTCAATTTACCATCCAACTCCACAAATAAACACACATTCCAAGATGATGCAACAGGAAGTCAGAAATGGAACGGTATCATCAAGGTCATCCCATGTTAATTCACAAAGGCCTATCAGCCACTGGCACCTGCTCAGGTTTAATTACACAGCCAATACATGTCCCACTCAGGCTGCTAATAAAACCAACTTGGGGGGATGTTTTCATTAAGAAAATTGGCTCGCAGATTTCTATATATCTCCGCAGCTGGCTCCAACCACATTGGCCCAGTTTGTGCTTTCTGACTGTGAATGCAACCTGATTTCTTTATGCACTGCTTACCATCAAATTAACATATCAATTACAGCAAACAGCTCTTGCAGGGCCGTTATCTGTTTGACACCCTTCCTTTCACGCCAGCCACCCTCCTTCATCTATAAAAAATCCCCAGTGTGGTTTCATCAATGTTAATCAGATACAGCCTTGGCCTGTCACAGACTGATTAGACTTGATTATAGCGATGCATTCTCGGCTCCTGGTGCTGCCATTAAAAGAAGATGTGATTAGCATTCCGTTCAATTGTTGTTGATCTTACTGACAACCAGCTTCCTGCTCGAAGGTTAGCTTAGGTCCAAGGTCTAAGGAACCTGTGCAAACTTATTACCAATATCAAATTCTAGGTCCGCTCCCAATATTGTTCAGTGCAAGACAGAAGGAAATCAAATAAAGCAACTTACATTGAAACAGCACCCATGCGAAGAGGAAAGCAGGGTGTGGAGATGCCGGCGTTGGACTGGGGTAAACACAGTAAGAAGTCTCACGACACCAGGTTAAAGTCCAACAGGTGTATTTGGCAGCAAACACCACCAGCTTTCGGGGCTTTGCCCCTTCATCAAATGAGTCGGGAGTTCTGATCACAAATATCCCAGTGGGAAAGTATCCCAGTGCAGTTCACAGGAGTGCAATCTTTTTATTCATTCATTCACGAGACATAGGCATCGCTGGCTGGCCAGCATTTATTGCCTGAGGGCAGTTGAGAGTCAACCACATTGCTGTGGCTCTGGAGTCACATGTCAGCCAGAGCAGGTAAGGATGGTAAACTTCCTTTCTTAAAAGACATTCATGAACTAGATGAGTTTTTCTGACAATTGACAATGTCATCTGTAGATTCTTAATTCCAGATTTTTTTTTATTGAATTCAAATTCCACCTGATGGAGATCATTCAGCCCATCGTCTGAGTGCTGGCTCTTTGGTAGAGCAGTCCATTAGACTCACTCCCCATATCCAGGTACTTATGCTATTATTTTTCCCTTCCAATATTTATCCAATTCTTTCCCTGTAATATTGAATCTGCTTCCACCAGCCTTTCAGGCAATACAATTCAGTTCATCATCAGCCACATGAAAATGTGTTTCCTTGTGTCATTTCCAGTTACCTTGGCAATCACCTTAACTCTGCATCCCTTTTTTTTCTAAACATACATTCGTGGGACATGGCGTCGCTGGCTGGGGCAGCATTTATTGCCCATGACTAGTTGCCCTTGGAGGACAGTTGAGAGTCAATCACATTGTTGTGACCAAAAGAGACAATGCTGGAAAATCTCAGCAGGTCTGGCAACATCTGTAAGGAGAGAAAAGAGCTGACGTTGCAAGTCCAGATCACCCTTTGTCAAAGCTGGGACTCTGGAGCCACATGTAGGCCAGACCAGATAAGGACAACAGGTTTCCTTCCCTAAAGGATATTAGTGAACCAGATGGGCTTTTCCAACATGTGATGATGCTTTCACGGTCATCAGTAGATTCTTAATTCCAGAATTTTTTTATTGTATTCAAATTCCACCAGCTGCCGTGGTGGATTCGAAACCGGGCCTCCAGAGCATTAGCGGAGGTTCTGAATTAATAATGGAGCAATAATGCCATTTGGCCAAGACCTTCCCTAATGTCAACCATTGATACATTTGTTTGGCACTTGTTCTACACATGGGTTCACTCTTAATGGCTGTAACAATTTAATGTGTCTATGTTGGATTAGGAAAGGCAGTGACATGTGAACCAGAAATGGAAAAATAATATTTCAGTATCTTACCTGTCGCTCAGCAAATCAAACTTTTACATTTCTCCTCCCAATTATCTTTTAGCTCAGCAAAGGCCACTACTGGAACTTCAAATGGTAACAATTAATCTTAAAAAGGAATAAAATCTCTTTGATATAAACAAGGAGCTAGGAATTCTTTTCTCAGATTCTTGCACTTTGGTGCATCTCTACTCACTTACAAGAAACCTCCTCAGAACTACTAGGCTTTTGACTTCCTTCTCTCAAGAGAGATCTTTGGAACTCTGAGATGTTCAGTCGTTAAGTATATTCATGACTCAGATCAATAGGTTTTGAACATCAGGATCAAGGGAGAGTGAAATTAATGATGAAGATCAGCCATGATCTTATTGACTGTCTGAACAGGCCAGAGTGGTCGAATGCCGATCCTGTGTCTAATGCTTATCTTCTTGTGGTTATTTAAAATGTATTTGAGGAACATGAGTGTCGCTGGCTGGCCAGCATTTAAAGCCCATCCCTAGCTGCCTGAGGGCAGTTGAGAGTCAACCACATTGCTGTGGCTCTGGAGTCACACGTAGGCCAGACCCAGGAAGGATGGCAGGTAAGGATTAGCACTGCTGCTTCACAGCGCAAGGGACCCAAGTTCAATTCTGGCTTCCGGTCACTGTTAGTGTGGAGTTTGCACTTTCTCCCCGTGCCTGTGTGGGTTTCCTCCGAGTGCTCCGGTTTCCTCCCACAGTCTAAAGATGTGCAGATTAGTTTGATTGGCAATGCTAGAGTAACCCTAATGTAAAGGGGATTAGCAGGCTAAATGTGTGGGGTAAGGGGAATAGGGCCTGGGTGGGATTGGAGTCAGTGCAGACTTGATGGGCTGAAAGGCCACCTTCTGTAATGTAAGGCATTGTTTCTATGATTTTATTTCCTTCCCTAGAGGACATTAGTGAACCAGATGGGTTTTTCCGACAATCGACAATGGCCATCAGTGGATTCTTAATTCCAGATATTTTTGTTTGAATTCAAATTCCACCAGCTACCATGGTGGGATTCGAACCTAGGACTCCAGAATATTAGCTGAGTTTCTGGATTAATAACCAAGCGATAATACAACTAGGCCATCACCTCTAATTTCTTTTGTTTATATATCCAACTCAATTCATTCAAAGTCCAATTCAAAGCCTCAACAAGTTGAGACATTCCCAATCCAAGCTGACAAGACAGGGTTCTCACCTCCTGTGTTGGGCTTGATCCATATGATCCAAGCTGATTGGAGTAGGTGTAGCTCCTCCTCCAAGGCTGGATCTCATTTCTATCTTAGCCAAAAGGCCAAGATGTCGCTTTTAAAAAATTGCTTCAAATGATTCTTCAGTGAAACCTCATGACTTCAACCAACTGCAGGGCAGCAAAACTACATTTGGTCTTAGCCAAAAGGTCGAGAAGCGACCCTCACCTCTGATGTTCTGGTGTAACCATGCGCTAACCATTTGCTCTGTTTCTCAGGTGCACCTGCCAACCTCACCCAGGTCCCTTGGAAAGTACCTTTCAAACTCCCTCCATCACCTCGAAGGATAAAGGTAGTGGAAACGTGGAAGTGCCATCTCCTGCAAATTCCCCTTCAAGCCACACTCACTCTGACTTGAAACAATATTGTCGTCCCTACGCTGTTGCTGTGCCTAAATCCTGGAACTCCCTAACAGCAGTGTGTGGCAGGTACCTCAATCAGATAGACTGAATCATAGAGTCTCTGTACTGCAGAAGGAGACCATTCGGCCCATCAAGTCTGCATCAACCACAATCCCATCGAGGCCCCATCCCCAAACCCCACAAATTTAACTCCTCTAGCTAATGCATCCTGGGACACTAATGGGCAATTTAGCATGGCCAATGCACATAACTGATGCATCTTTGGACTGTGGGAGGAAATTGGAGCACCCGGAGAAAACCTGCGCAGTCACGGGGAGAATGTGCAAACTCCACACAGACAGTGACCCAAGGCTGGGAATCGAACCCGGGTCCCTGGAGTTGTGATGCTGTAATGCTAACCACTGTGCCACTGTGCTGCCCATTGCAGCAATTCGAGAAGGCAGCTCTCCACCACTTTCTCTCGGGCAATTAGGGATGAATATTAAACGCTGGCTTTGCCTGTGATGCTCATGAACATGTGCAGAGGAGATTTATTGGGATGATACCAGCTGTGGAGGGACTGCCATCTGAGGAAAGATTAAACAGGTTTGGCCTGTACTCCTTGGAGTTCAGAACGATAAGACGTGTTATGATTGAAACATATAGGGGGTTAGACAGGGTAAATGTTGGGAGGATGTTCCCACTCATGGGAGAGTGTGGGACCAGGGCACATAGGCACAGATTAAGAGGATGCTCATTTAAGATAGATTTGAGGAAGCATTTATTCTCTCAAAGAGTGGGGAACTTTGGCATTCTTTATCCCACGAAGCTGTGGAGACAGAGCCCGCGAGTATTTTCAAAGCTGAGATCGATAAGTTTTTAATCAGCCGGGGAATTAGAGATTAGGGAGAGAAGGCAGGAAAGTGAGTGTTAGGCCAGCCATGATCTTAAATGGTGGAGCAGGCTTGAGGGGCTGAATGGCCTTCTCCAGTTCCTATTTCAAATGGTCTTATGAAAGAATAATGGGTGGGATTTTATGACGCCGCTCGACCCAAAACTGAATAATGCTGCCCGTGGTCAACGGACCTAATGATTGACTGCCCCTCGCCTGCTCTGATTCTCCGGGGCGGATGCGGTAAGATTCTAGCCAATAATTTTTAAACTCCCAACGAAGTGATGAGGGACGGGGGGAATGGGTGGTACCGTGAGTGAAAGAAAAATCCAGGGGAGTTTCAGTCGGGTGTTAATCACAAGTTGGGCATTTGCTTTGACTCTTATTACTGTGTGGCACATCCTCAGTACTATTTTATCCAGTAGATGGAGTCCTGACACGGCTACACTGCAATGTGGGTTATGTTACCGGACTACTAATTCAGCTTCTTATTATTTGCTGTAACCGTTAGTTCGAATGTCACTAGTTTGAGGATTTGTGATTCAATTTTAAAAACATCTGGCGCTGTAAGTGTGGTGGAACTAATGCCCTTGAGGGAAGGGAGCCTGTCAACCATACCTGTTCTGGTCTATTAGTAAGTCTAGTCCCACACCATCATGATTGACTCTTAACTGCCCTCTGCCTAGAGACCGCTGGGTTGTGTCCAAGGTAACGAGGCCTTGCCAATAACGCCCACATCCTGACAGCAAATACAAAAAGAACAGCTTTGCACGGTTTATGGTCAATTATAGTGTTCCTGATTTCTTTTTGCTTGCTAAAAGCCAGTGTGGGATATAAACGCAAGGGTTCAGTAATGTTCAGTCTCTTCCACGTTCTTTGATTTGATTTGATTTATTATTGCCACATGTATTAGTATCGAGGGTAAAGTGTTGTTTCTTGCACGCTGTACAGGCAAAACATACCCTCCATAGAGAAGGATAGAATTGAGTGAGAATGCAATGTTACAGTCATAGTTAGGGTTTAGAGAAGGATCAGTTTAATGCATGGTAAGTTCATTCAAAAGTCTGACAGCAGCAGGGAAGAAGCTGTTCTTGAGTCGGTTGGTACGTGATCTCAGACTTTTGTATCTTGTACCTGACAGTAGAAGGTGGAAGACAGTATATCCGGGGTACTTAATTATGCTGGCTGCTTTGCTCTTCATCCTTACTTTAGATTTTCCTCTAAAATGGTAAATGCTCTTTTCTTAAACCATACCATTTACTGCAGCTTGTTCTTTGGAGATCAGCAAACACATTAAATAATCGCTTCTGCAACAGTTTGATCGATCCCTGGGAAGAGACTAGGTGATAAACCAGAAAGAGTACAGCCTATAACAGATCAGGGAGAAAAGGGTTGTGAAACTTATCAGCCATGATTGAATGGTGGGGCAGACTCGATGGACCGAATGGCCTAATTCTGTTTCTATATCTCACCTGTGCCCCCTGGTAATTAGCTCTTCCACCCTGGAAAAATGCTTCTGACTATCCACCCTGTCTAAGCCTCTCATAATTTTGTAGACCTCTAACAGGTCTCCCTTCAGCCTCCAACTCTCCAGTGAAAACAATCCTAGTTTATTCATCCTCTCCTCATAGCCAACACCCTCGAGGCCGGTGAACTTTCTTTGAACTCTCTCCAAAGCTTCCACATCCTTCTGCTAGTGTGGTGACCAGAACTGCACGCAATGCTCCAAACATAGAGTGTTACGTTGATAGATTTAGGTGAGAAAAGATGGGAGGAGGCTCAAGCAGAGCTTACTGGTATGGATTGGTTGGGCTTGCCCTGTATCAATGCCGTATATCCTGTGTAATCCTCTCTATTTACCAGCCCTACTCACTCATATCACCCTTTCCAACTGTCAGCACTTTACGCTGATAACCAGCTGTAAGCAAGGAGGTTCACTGAGCAATAGGTTGGGAGCCCCAGTTCTGATTTTTTGTCTGGCGTCGCTTCGAGCCTAGCTGGTTGAACCCATCAGCTTTTCGTTTGCCTCCTACATTTCCATTGCGGCCACACCTCACATTACATACCCCGTAGCCTCTTTGCTGTGCCTGGGGACCCCCTGTTGCACCACCAGCACCTCTCTCTGCCATTTGACTACGCAGTGTAAATCCAGACCCTCCACGTGGCTGGTGAACTCCACGACTTCTGGTAAGAGGGGTCCCTCTTCCACTTCTGCCACCTCTTCCTCTAGTAGTCATCTGATAACCATCACAGCCACAGTATGGGTCTTCATATCCTCCACAATAATCATGGTAATCATAGCCATAATAATCATAATCTTCATAACTATACTAATCTAAAGGGTAGCTGTAACCTCCTCTGGCTGTTGGAGGTGGCATACGAGGAAGAGGGTAGTAATAATAATCCTCACAAGGGACACAGAGTTAAGGTGATTGCCAAAATGAGCAGAAATGACACAAGGGAACAAATTTCCATGTAGCAAATGGTGAACTGGGTTGTGTTGCCTGAAAGGCTGGTGGAAGCAAATTCAATATTACAGGGAAAGGGATTGGATAAATATTGGAAGGGAAAATAATATTGGCAGCACGGTGGCACAGTGGTTAGCATTGCTGCTTCGCAGCACCAGGGACCCAGTTCGATCCCCGGCTTGGTCACTGTCTGTGTGGAGTTTGCATGTTCTCCCCGTGCCTGCGTGGGTTTCTTCAGGGTACTCTGGTTTCCTCCTACAGTCTGAAAGATGGTTAGGTGCATTGACCTGCACGGGTGCTGGACTGTAGCATCTACGGGAATTTCACCGTAACTTCATTGCAGTGTTAATGTAAGCCTTACTTGTGACTAATAAATAAACTTTAATATTGCAGTAAGTGGCTATAGGGACTGAGTCTAATTGCATTGTTGTACAGAAGAGCGAGAAATTGGGCAATGGGCTGAATGATCTCTGTGTGTGCTGTGTTGTTCTGTGACCTCGCTGCTGAGGGATCCCTGGTAACTCCCAAAGCTGAGCAAACAAAGGCAGATTATGTCCTCTACTAAAACTCCTTTTCAGCTAAAACAGTGACTGACTGGCTTTACTAACTGAGCATTGCTAACATTGACTCACTTGAAGGTAATTGAAAGCACTAACCCTTTCATTGCATTGCCTTTGTAATAAACCTCTGCCTTGGATTATGGATTACTGAGCATTCCTATGTCTTGCTGCACCTTCAGCAGGAGTTCAATAAAAGCCCATGGAGAAGCATTGGGATCATCTGAACGCAGACAAAACTGGGGCTGGGGCCAGTGAGGAGGGATCCTGTGAAAATAACATGCCTGAAGATTAAAGAGGGGTGAGAGTAAATGTCAGATCAAGTTAAGGAACAAGGGACGGCTTAAATGGCTGCAGAACCAATTCATTCATAAAACAGAACAGGTCTGTTAAAATAGAGTATAACTAGCAAATATTAAAGCGGACTAAACTGCCTGTACAGTAGTATGTGTGGTATCCAAAATGAAGGGGAATCGGAGGCAATTTGGAGCGAGGAGCTAATAGAGGATTCAGAGGAAGAAATATGTGAAATGCCTAAGGGATGCATGAGTGATTTTCACTGCCCAAAATAACTGACAAGGAGGGGTAGTGGAAGAGGGACAAGGAGAAAGAGATTTTACAATGTAGAATCATCCTTACACTGCAGAAGAAGGCCATTAGGCCCATCGTGTCTGCACCGATCACAATTTATGCAGAGATAATCAGGTATTCTCGCAATCTTTGCACACTCATGTGCTCGCTCCTTCCATGATAACATGCACAACACCAGTCAGTTCAATGATTCCATCTCTGACAGTTTTGAGATCAAGAATAGGGTGAGACGGGGCTGTGTCCTCCAGACCTATGCTTTCCCTGCTGATATAGAAGGAGAGTGCCTCCACATGCATTTACGTACGTGCGTAAACACACACACACACATACACACACACATAGTGACACATACACACACACACATAGAGACACACACACATAGTGACACATACACACACACACACATAGAGACACACACACATAGTGACACATACACACACACACATATCTAGAGACACACACACATAGTGACACATACACACACACACATAGAGACACACACACATAGTGGCACATACACACACACACATATCTAGAGACACACACACATAGTGACACATACACACACACACATAGAGACACACACACATAGTGACACATACACACACACACACACATATAGAGACACACACACATAGTGGCACATACACACACACACATATATAGAGACACACACACATAGTGACACATACACACACACACACACACACACATATATAGAGACACACACACATAGTGACACATACACACACACACACACACACACACATATATAGAGACACACACACATAGTGACACATACACACACACACACACACACACACTCCTTACTCTATCTGGAATGAAAGCCAAAATGAAAGTGCAGGCATGTCCTGCTTAGAGAAACTCTGCATGCTGATGATGCTGTGCAAGTTGCCCAGGTTTGAAAACCAGCTACAAAGTTTTATGGACCATCTGTCATGTGTCATTTTCCCTGCAGGAGATCTGAGAGAGAGAAAGCCCAAAGGATCAGCATGGCTGACCGTTCACTCCATTTCTCTGTTGCTGCCATTCATAGAATCCCTTTCAGCCCAACAAGCCCGCACCGACAACAATCCCACCCCGACCTTATCCCCATAACCCCACATATTTACCCCGCTAGCTCCCATGACACTAAGACACAATTTAGCATGGCCAATCAGCCTAACTTGCACATCTTTGGACTGTGGGAGGAAACATGAGCACCGGGAGGAAACCCACACAGACATGGGGAGAACATGCAAACTCCACACAGACAGTGACCCAAGGCTGGCATTAAACCTGGGTCCCTGACACTGTGAGACAGCAGCATTAACCACTGTGCCTCTGCACCACTCTATGGCCCACAGCCCACAGTAGACAATTGGGAAAACTCCCTCAGGTAAAGCTGACGAGTAGATGCACTGCAGCATTACTGATGATCTGTAAATGCTCCCCATTGACATTTGAATACGCCTATCAAATCTCCCCTTAACCTTTCCTGATCAAAGGAAAATTGCACCGCTGTCTCCATTTTCCACGCTTAGCTGAATCCCTGGCATGATTCCAGTCAATCTCCTCTGGACTAACGTAAAAGCAAAATATTGTGGATGCTGGAGATCTGAAATGAAACAGAACGTGCTGGAAAAACACGGCAGGTCTGGCAGTATCTATGGAGAGAGATTTGAGCCCAATCTGATTCTTCTTCAGAATCTCCTTTGCACTCGTCTCCAACCAGTTAAAAGATTTTCATCACACAATTCATCACCATCCTGAAAGCCTCGTCCTAGTTAATATTTTCAAAACTGATATTGCAGGCATTGTAACGTTGCTACACAGTTCCTGTTCATAGGGAAAATAAATAATTACTACACGCAGAGAGTTTAAAACAAACTGAATTTGAGAATCATAGAATCTTACAGTGCGAAAGGAGGCCATTTGGCCCATTTAGTCTGCACCGACCACAATCCCATTCAGGCCCTATTCCCATAACCCCATGCCTCTACCTTAACTAGTCCTCCTGACGATAAGGGTCAATTTAGCATGGTCAATCCATATCCTTGGAGTGTGGGAGGAAACCGGATACCCAGAGGAAACCCACATAGATGCAGGGAGAACGTGCAGACTCCACACAGGCAGTGACCCAAGCCAGGAATCGAACCCGCGCCCCTGGCGCTGTGAGGCAGCAGTGCTAACCACTGTGCCACCGTGCCGAGAACACTGCGCAAATCATCAGGGAAACAGATTTTAATTGCGGAAGGAATGAAGTATATCTTGGAAGACAATCTGGAACTGGGCCACCTCAGATCTTATTTGTAACTGTATTAGAGGGAAGTGATTTACAATTACGCACAGCTTCTCCTTTAGGCAGATAGTCAGTGTAAACTGTCACCTCGAGCAAGCCTTAATTGATGAAGATGGGAATGGCCTGCAAGGGATGTTCATAAGCTTCGGTGCAACCCTGGAATTCAAATGGATTTTGGAGAGATTTTCTCAGATAATATGCCACCGTAAAATAATACTCCCATTAGGCACAGCCCTTTCTTTCTCAGAACCCCTTGTTAATATCCACAGAAAACTGTTTGCAGTATCTCTGACTAATTCATTGCTCCTTGCTGCTGAAGACTGTGCTCGGGTGTCAGGAACTGCCGCGCATTAATTTATAGTTCAAAACTGTAATGAATTTCACAGCTGCAGAAAAGTGAAATTATTCATGAAAGTCAGCCAGCGCCTATAAATTTGGGTGCTGTTTCCACATTATGTCTGGAACGCCATTTGGGTTGGGAGTGATGGATGGTTTCACCTTGTCAGCTTGGAAACACATTTTCTTGTTTGCTTTGAAGAACTCCGTGCTGGTGAAACTATCTCAGGTATTTAAATGTGGAACATGTCTGCTGCGCTGGGCAGACAGCAGTGCAGCGGGATTGCAACAACTGTTTATGTGTGAGCACGGTATAGCCATGTGCAGGCACTTTATAAAAACCATAAAGGAAGCCTTTGAGTAATCACACACTGCTTGTCGTTGTGGTATAATTTGCCATCGTAACTCAAATTCAGTGATAAGGGATTTCACAGCTCCCGAAACAGGCTGATGCTGGTCCTTAAGTCCCTTATAACCTCCCTCCCAGGCAACTTTTTATTTATTAATGTCACAAGCAGGCTTGCATGAACACTGCAATGAAGTTAACTCTCTGGTCGCCAGACTCCAATGCCTGCTCGGGTACACTGAGGGAGAATTTAGCACGGCCAATGCACCTAACCAGCACGTCTTTCACCCCGTCGGACGAAACTGGGGCACCCGGAGGAAACCCACGCAGATATGGGGAGAATGTGCAGACTCAACACAGACTCCACAAGGCTGGAATTGAACCCGGCTCCCTGGCGCTGTAAGGCAGGAGTGCTAACCACTGTGCCACCGTGGCATCTCCATCTCTTTGCTTCAGCCATCAAAGGACTCACTAGTTGTGGAGCATGATTATGGAAAACAACAATCTTGCATCCTTGTGGACCCTGAGTGTGACTTGAAGCAGATCTCATCTTGCAGCACAGTGGAGCAGCATTTAACTGACCAGTCAGGAGATCTGATTCAGGCCCCATTACATCCATTAAAACAAAGACCAGCCTAAGTGACAAGCATATGTGTCATGGTGACAAGCCCAAGCATTTTAGTGGAAAGACAGGGCTAAACACTTAAATCTACAAGACATCACTGAAGGATGAGTGCTGATGAGTCTAACATCATAGTGATACATTCTATATGGCTTCTTATAAGAAACATGCCGAGAATTTGCACTGTGGTTAACTTGAAGGTCCAACAATCTACAATGGTTACTCTTCTTTCTCCACACAGATACTGATTTGATTTGACTTATTATTGTCACATGTATTAATATACAGTGAAAAGTATTATTTCTTGCACACTACACAGACAAAGCATACCGTTCATTCATAGAGAAGGAAATGAGTCTGCAGAATATAGCTAGGGTGTAGAGAAAGATTAACTTAATGTGAGGTAGGTCAATTCAAAAGTCTGTTGGCAGCAGGGAAGGAGCTGTTCTTGAGTCGATTGATACGTAACCTCAGACTTTTATATCTTTTTCCTGATGGAAGTGGGTGGAAGAGAGAATGCCGGAATGCGTGTGGGTCCTTGATTAATTGCCTGTTCTGCTGATTGCTCCAACATTCCCTGGGACTAAGGAGGACAGTGTATTGCCAAATAAACAAAAAGGGGCATTAGTTGGACATTAATGGGGGCGGCACAGTGGCACAATGATTAGCACTGCTGCTTGACAGCACTCGGAACCTGAGTTCAATTCCCGGCTTGGGTCACAGTCTGTGTGGAGTTTGCACATTCTCCCCATGTCCGCGTGGGTTTCCTCCGGGTGCTCCAGTTTCCTCCTACATTTGGAAAGATGAGCTGGTTAGGTTCATTGACCTGAACAGGTGCAGTGTTAATATAAACTTTACTTGTGGCAAATAAATAAACTTTAATTGCATTTGCATTGAAAACAATAAACAGTTTGATTCTTCCTCTTCCCCTTTAATGAACAAACTTCATTAACTCAAGAACTTTTGGGTGATTTATGATTTATTTCTGTCAAAATGAACTATGAGCCTGAGACTAGGACTGAGAGTCTGACCATCCCTAAGCCCTCATTTCATTATTTATAGTACTGGTGGACAGATTCTTTATAGCTGCAACTCAGTGCCAGCATAAAACACTCACAGGTTACATAGAACAAACAGAGTAACATGTAGGCAGCGATGTGCCTTCATCTGACTAACAAAGCTTTCTTTCATATCGGTAAACAGACAAATTTCAAAGCTTGTACTCATCAGGCCATTTGCAAGAACGCCCTTTTTTTAAATTGGATGTGGGTGTCACTGGCAAGGCCAGCATTTGTTGTCCATTCCCAGTATTGCCAACTTTAATGGTCAGTGGATAGGCATATGGATAACATTGGAATAGTTTAGGTTAGAGGGTCATTAGATTGGTTCCACTGGTCGGAGCAACATCGAGGGCCAAAGGGCCTGTACTGCGCTGTAATGTTCTATGTTCTATGTTCTAATAGCCCTTGAACTGAGTCTTTGGTTGTGCTATTTCAGAGGGCAGTTGAGAGTCAACCACATTGCTGTGGGTCTGGAGTCAATGTAGGCCAGACCACTGGTGCCGTAGTGGGATTTGATTCCTTGTCCCCAAAATAATAAATAGGCTTTCAAGTCCAGTGGTATTATTATTATGCCATCATTTTCCTTTGTCATAAATATGACTCCAACCAACAGAGAGTTTTCTCCCTGATTCCCATTGGCTACAGTTTTGCTGAGGATCCTTGATGTCAAAGGCAGTCACTCATACCTCACCTCTCGCATTTTGTCCATGTTTGAACCAAGGCTATAATGAGGTCAGGAGCTGAGTGACCCTGGCAAAACCCAAACTGAGAATCAGTGAGCAGGTCATTGTGAAGCAAATGCCTCTGGAGAGCACTGCTGATGACCACTTCCCTCATTGTAATGATGATGAAGAGTGGACTGATGGGGAAGCAATTGGTTGGGTTGGATTTGTCCTTTTTGTGAACAGGACATACTTGGGCAATTTTCCACATTGCTGGGTAGATGCCAGTGTTGTAACTGTGCTGGAACTGCTTAGCTGGGGGCGCAGTAAATTCTAGAACAGGTCTATTACCGAAATATTGTCCACAGCCTTTGCAGTATCCAGTGACTTCAGTGATTTCTTGATATCATGTGGAGTGAATTGAATTAACTGAAGACTGGTATCTGTGATGCTAAGGGATTCTGGAAAAATCCAAGATGGAAAAAATGCTCCCATCTAGTCTTTACTACTGATGCGTTGGGCATCACTGAGGATGGGGATATTTGTGGAGCATCCGCCTCCAGAAACTTGCTTAATTGTCCATCGGTCTTCACTGCTGGATGTGGCAGGATAGCAGAGCTTTGACCTGATTTGATCTTGGTTTTGGGATCTCTTAGCTCTGTCTATCACTTGCAGCTTCTGCTGTTGACCATGCAAGTAATCCTGTTTGGTAGCTTCAGCAGGTTGACACCTCACTTTTAGTTATGCTTAATGTTTCCCTGGCATGCCCTCCTGCACTCTTCATTGAACCAGGGTTGATTCCCTGGCTTGATGGTAATGGTAGAATGGGGGATCTGCCCAGATTGTGGTTGAGTACAATCTGCTGCTGTCGATAGCCTATAGAGCCTCATGGTTGCCCAGAATTGAATTTTTTGATTTGGTTTGATTTGATTTGATTTATTTTGTCACATGCATTAACATACAGTAAAAGTATTATTTTTCTTGCATGCTATACAAACAAAACATACAGTTCATAGAGAAGGAAATGATAAAGTGCAGAATGTAATGTTACAATCATAGGTAGGGTGTAGAGAAAGATCAACTTAATGTGAAGTATGACGGCAGCAGGGAAGAAGCTATTCTTCAGTTGGTTGGTATGTGACATCAGACTCTTGTACGAGATAGTGAATGAGATACAGGAACGACATAGAGAATCCGGTGAACCGTGCAGCAACAATAATCTCTCTCTCAATGTCAACAAAATGAAGGAGATTGTCATCAACTTCAGGGAGCTTAAAGGAGGACATGGCCCCTGTCTACATCAACGGGCCAGGAGCTTCAAGTTTTTAAGTGACCAGATCACCAACAACCTGACCTGATCCCCCCATGCTGACACTATAGTTAAGAAAGCCCATCAACGCCTCTACTTTCTCAGAAGACAAAGGAAATTTGGCATGTCAGCTATGACTCTCACCAACTTTTACAGATGCACCACAGAAAGCATTCTTTCTGGTTATAACACAGCTTGGTATGGCTCCTGCTCTGCCCAAGACCGCAAGGAACCACAGAAGGTTGTGAATGTAACCCAATCCATCACGTAAACCAGCCCCCCCATCCATTGACTCTGTCTACATTTCCCGCTGCCTTGGTAAAGCAACCAACATAATTAAGGACCCCATGCACCCTGGACACTCTCTCTTCCACCTTCTTCCTTCGGGATAAAGAACCAAGAGTCTGAGCTCACATAACAATTGACTCAAGAGCATCTTCTTCCCTGCTGCTGTCAGATTTCTGAGTGGACTTACCTTGCATTAAGTTGATCATTCTCTACACCCCTAGCTATGACTGTAACATTACATTCTGCACCCTCTTGTTTTCTCCTCTATGAATGGTATGCTTTGTCTGTATAGCACGGAAGAAAGAATACTTTTCACAGTATCCCAATACATGTGACAATAATAAATCAAATCAAATCAAAAGTCTCATCATTGTTTGAGATCCAACCAACTGCGGTGGTGCCATCAGCAAACTTCAAAATCGAATTGGTGGGGAATTTGGCTGCACAGTCATAGGTGTATAATGAGTATAGTAGGGGGCTGAGAACACAGCCTGTGGGGCATCGGTGTTGAGTTGCTCGATTTCTTCAAAATCTCTCCTGTTTAGCAGGGTGCTAGTGCAACACAACACAGTGGAGGGTGTCCTCAATGTGTAGACAGGATAATACTGGTACAGATGCACCTGTTTTAAGTTTATTTATAGTGTCACAAGTAGGCTTCCATTAACAGTACAATGAAGATACTGTGAATATCCCCCAGTCGCCACACTCCAGTACCTGCTCAGATGCACTGAGGGGAAATTTAGCAGGACCAATGCACCTAAGCAGTACATCTTCCAGACTGTGGCAGAAAACAGGAGCACCAGGAGAAAGCCCACGCAGACATGGGAGAATGTGCACATTCCGCACAGACAGTGAACCAAGCCGGCAATTGAACCCAGGTCCCTGGCACTGCGAGGCAGCAGTGTTAATCGCTGTGCCACTGGTGCAGACAGGCAGGTGAGTTTGAGGTCACCCCCTGCTGCAGACCCAGCGCAGCAGCTATGCCTGTTAGCACTTGGCCAGCTCCGTCCATGGTGGTGCTTTGGAGCCAATCTCGATCATGGACATTGACATCCCCCAGGGTACATTGTGCACCCTTGCCACAAACAGTGCTTCTCCAAGTGGTGTTCAACAGGGAGGAATACTGATTCATCAGCTGAGTACGTGGTAACCAGCAAAAGGTTTCCTTGCCCCTGTTTGATTTGATGCCCTAAGACTTCATGGCATTCGAGACAATGTTGAGGACTCCCAGGGCAACTCCCTTCTCACTGTTTCACCACCCGTTGTGGGACTGCCCTCCCAGTGAGATGGGACATACCCATGCAGGCTCGAAGGGCTAGATGGCCTACTCCTGCTCCTATTTCTTATGTTCTTACGAATGGCGATAGTGGAGTCTGAAAGATTGTCTGTAAGGTATGATTCTTTATGTCAGACAATGTCAGATTGGCTAGTCTGTGAGACAGTTCTCCCAATTTTGGGAAAAGACCCCAGAATTTAGTAAGGAGGGCTTTGCAGGGTCGACAGGACCATGTTTGCCATTGTCATTTTTGGTGCCATGGTCAATATGTCCAGTTCCACTCCTTTTAGACTTTTTAGCGGCTGGCACAACTGGAGGGCTTGCCACATCATTTAAAAGTCAACCACATTGCTGTGGGTCTGGAATCACAAGTAGTGACATCAAATTCCCTTCTCTAAAGGACATTAGCAAACCAGATTGTTATTACTACAATCGACAATGGTTTCATGGTCGTCATTAGACTTTTAATTCCACATTTTTATTGAATTTCAATTACAAAATCTCTCAGGGTAGGATTTGAACCAGGGTCCCTGGAATATGACCCTGGTCCAGTGACAATACCATTACACCATCACCTCCCCACCTAGTGTGGCTGCACAGTGGTTAGCACTGCTGCCTCACGGTGCCTAGGACCCGGGTTTGATTCCCAGCCTTGCATCATTGCCTGTGCGGAGTCTGCACATTCTCCCCGTGTCTGCATGGGTTTCCTCCGGGTGCTCCGGTTTCCTTCCACAGTTCGAGAGGCGTGCCAATTAGGTGCACTGGCAGTGTTAAATTCTCCCTCAGTGTACCCGAACAGGTGCAGTGGTGTGGCAACTGTAACTTCACTGCGGTGTTAATGTAAGCCTACTTGTGTTGCTAATAAGTAAACCTTAGTTTTAAACTTTAAACATTGTTGGGAAACTGATTTCTCAGCTGTTGATATATCGTCTGCCCTGCCAGCCATCATCACAGGACCACAACATCCTGGCTCAGGTAAACTACTTTGGAAATGCTGACAGAGGGATGAACTTGTGGTCCTTGAAATCACAATATTTCAAAATAGAAGACCACTGAGCATAGGAAAGAACCTATTCTAATAGGAGAGACATGGGCTACGTGCCGGAATTGACATTTTCTGTTTTATTTCTTCATTCTGTTAGTAACAGTGTAAATATGGGAACTTTATCTTGTGAGGCGCACAGAATAAGACTTTAAATGAAGACTTTCGTTTTTATGGAGCTGTTTACATTGTAAAGCATTTCAAGGTCAATTAATTTGTTTTTGAAGTTAAATTGCTGTTGTTTGGTCTTAAACACAACAACAAGTTTGTACACAGCTGTGTCCCATAAACAGCAAATGAACAATAAATTTGCCTTTCATTTGTAAGATAATTAGCAGGACTCTTTTAATCAGTTAAGTGATTGGTTGATGAGTTTTTTTTAAACTTTTCCAAGTTTGATAATTTATTAGTGATCATCAGGTTTTGTCAGAAGCAGTAAACGTTCCTAATAATGGTCAAGCTGCTGGTTGTAGTTGGTTTTATTAACCAATTGTAATAACTCCATGGAGGCAAAAGTCCCATCATCAACTTACTTTATTTACACCATACATCTGTACACAGCCAGCTCTCCAGTTACTCCCTGCTGAATGCAGCCTGGGAGTCTGACACACTGCTTTAAGTAGGGAGCATGAGGCTCCCTGATTTAACCATCAATTAAGACTCATCAGGTCGTTCATACTCCAGAAACCTCATTAGCCTGGCTGAAGTTATCACCCTAATTAAGAAAACTAAATGAATTAACAGATAATAAAGACAGCAGGGCAGAGGATGTGCTGCAGCTGCAGGATGAAGGAGATCCTGGATGCTAGTGTGATCCAAGGCAACCATGTCTGTAGTAGGTGTCTGCAGCTAGAAGAGCTTCAGCTGGAGGTTGAGCTGCAGACACTGTGCCTTAGGCAGTGGGATACTTTATTCCTGGAGGCTGTCACATCTCTTATGACAACTATGATTTGGCCAATGGTCAAGGACAGGAGATTGTGGTTGTGTCTAATGCAGGTAAGGATATCAAGAAGTTAATGGAGGAGAGTCAGCCATTGCAACTGTGATGATACTGTACCTTTAAGAAATGTATTTCAAACGTATGAGGGAGGTGATGGCCCAGTGGTATTATCACAAGATTATTAATCCAGAAACTCAGCTAATGTTCTTGGGACCCGGGTTCAAATCCCGCCACGGTAGATGGTGAAATTTGGATTCAATAAAAAAAAAGTTGGATTTACAAATCTACTCATGACTATGGAAGCACTGTTGGTTGCCAGAAAACCCCATCTGGTTCACTGATGTTCTCTAGGAAAGGAAATCTGCCGTCCTTCCCTGGTCTGGCCTACATGTGACTCCAGAGCCATAGGTATGTGGTTGACTCTCAACTGCCCTCAGGCAACTAAGGCTGGGTAATAAATACTGTTAGCCAGTGGATGGCCACGTCCCATGGATAAATGAAAAAGGAAATGTAATCGTGTTTCTCTGCAGGATGTTTTAGCAGCTCCTGAGATTTTATCGGCACCGTGTTGTCTGCAGCCAGTGTCCTTCATTGTTACTGAAGCAGTATTTTTGACATCATGTTGGTTTTAATCTGAACTAATGCAGTGTTCTGTTATTTCAGTGTTCTCCTGGGATGGCAGAGTAGAGCTTAATTGAGGGTGATTGACAAGTCAGGTGTTGTGGCTAGGGTCAGCTATGTTTCACAGTGAAGCCCATTTTCAGTTTTGTTTTGTTGAAGCTGAGAGAGACAGAAGTGTTTTTCACCTTCTTTGGAGTTGGAAATTTTGTTGTCTGGATGGAAATTTTGTTATTTGGAAGCTGCCAGAGATTGTGTTTCCCTCTGAGGTTTTGCTGTTTGGAGGATATATCCTTCTCTGAAAATTGCTGCTGTGTTCGCTGTCAGAAGTGTTACAAAGCTGGGAAACTAGTGTCACGTTTGAGGCTCTTCCAGCTTATATGGACAAGGGCTACAAAGTGAATTAATGAACTGATTACAGCACCATGGTTCAGGGAGCCATTCAAAAGGGAGAGTTAATAATAATAAAAACACAGAAATATATAAGATAGGAGCAGGAAGAGGCCATTCAGCCCTTTGAGCCTCCCCTACCATTCATCACGATCATGGCTGATCATCCAACTCAATAGCTTAATCCTGCTTTCTCCCCATTACCTTTGATCCCATTTGTCCCAAGTGCTACATCTCGCTACCTCTTGAATACGTTCAATGTTTTGGCATCACTATTTCCTGTGGTAATGAAGTCTACAGGCTCACCACTCTTTGGGTGAAGAAATACCCCCGCATCCCCATCGTAAATGGTCTACCTTGAATCCTCAGATTGTGAGCCCTGGTTCTGGATGCCCCCACCATTAGGAACAGCTTTCCTGCACCTACCCTGTCTGGTCCAGAAAATGCTGGAAAATCTCAGCAGATCTGAAAATCTGTGGAGAGAGAATATGGCCAATGTTTTGAGTCTGGATGACTCTTATCAGAGCTGATGACAAAACAAAATGGGATGAGAGATATACTGTTTTGGTGAGGATGGAGAGGAGCTGTGGGAGCTGGTTAGAGAGCCAGTGATTGGTGGAGATGGGAGAGACTGACAAAGATATCATAGACAAAAAGAAAAAGAGAATGTAAATGGCGGGGATCATGATCAAGAATGGTGCTAACAACAGCCCATTCAGAATGTGCAAGCGTAGAACAAAGGTGAACAGTGTGTCAAAGGACAACCTGAAACAGGTAAGAGGTGGCCCTGGTGGGGTGGGGGAAAGGGAGAGAGTGGGAGGGAAAAAAGTGAGATATTTTTAAACAATTAAAAATGAAATAATGGAAGAAATTAAAAGATAAATAAAACCGGTTGGTTGAAATGGGGTGAAGGTGGGAGAAGAGAGTTCAGTCTGAAGTTGTTGAACTCAAAGTTAAGCCTGGGAGGTTGTAAAGTGGCTAATTGTGTCTTGTACATTCACATCTGAATCATTTACATAGTCCAAAGATGTGTGCAGGTTAACTTGACTGGCAATACTAAATTGACCCCAGTGGCAGGGGATTAGTAGGGTAAATGTGTTGGGTGTGGGAATAGGGCCTGGGCAAGATTGTGATTGGTGCATACTTGATGGGCTGAATGGCCTCATTCTGCACTGTATGATTCTGTAAATAACAAGCGATCCAACACCAACCCCTGAGGCACACCATGAATAACAGAGCTCCAGTCCAAGAAACAACCTTTGACTGTCAGCTAATCATTCCTGGCATTTGCACGCCTGCAGTTGAATAATTAGCAATAGATGAGTTGTACGAGGGCTGCCCTTGGTTGTTTCGAGAATAGCCCAGTACTTCACGTTGTTAGTGTACGCATAAACTGGACCAGATGCTGGGCGACACGACAGCGACTATCACTGTTTGCTGTACAGATACGTGGATTTGGGCCAGTGTCTGTGGGAGTTTGTGCATTCTCCCCGTGCTTGTGTGGGTTTTCTCTGGGTGCTCCGGTTTCCTCCCACACTCCAAAGATGTGCTATCAGGCTGATTGGTGGAACAAATTGTCCCTAAATTAGTCTTCCCTCAATGTGGAATGCCATAAGCATAGATAAGGGTCACGGGTGGAGGGGGGACTCAATGCTAAAATGGCAGCGTGGGCTCGTTGGGCCGAAGGGCCTGTTTCCTGGGTTGTTTTGTTCTTTGGTCTTATCTGCTGACTAAGAAGGTGATGGCCATTTTTTTGAAAA
Organism: Carcharhinus amblyrhynchos; assembly: GCF_965287045.1. NCBI lineage: Eukaryota > Metazoa > Chordata > Chondrichthyes > Carcharhiniformes > Carcharhinidae > Carcharhinus > Carcharhinus amblyrhynchos. Next base: position 18,486,933 of record NC_137324.1, read on the forward strand.
CTACTCTTGTGGGCACATCTTCAAAGGGTTATTAAGAGGAAATAACCTTCTTGTATTTAATGAACATGGAAAGGTCTCACTGAAAAGATTTTAACAATGTTAATTTTGAATCAGAAAAGGACACAGCAAGGGAGAAGACAGCGCAGGGTAGCCAGGCATGCAGACACAGGAGGAAGGTATGTCAACCTGAAAGAACTGACACCTGTGGAGGGGAAAATGTCTTGTCTTTGTGCTGATGCCTGGAGGGGAACTGTGGTGCAGTGATGTGAATAGCTCCACTGCTGATTCTGGGAAGGGAATCTAAATATCTCTTTGAAAAAGTGTCTTGTTCAATAAATCAAAGCGTTAGAAAAGATTAATATTCTGCTTGCAGCCTGAAGCCCCAAACCCCTCCCCCGCCCTCTCTCCCCCCCACCATTTTCCCTCTCCGATGGTTGAGTGTGGAATTCTCTTCCCTGGAGATCAGTGGAGGCTGGGTGACTGGGTTCATACAAAGCTGAGATTTCTGTTAGACAAGTGAGTCAAGGGTTATGTGGTACTGATGGGAAAGTGGAGTTTAAAATTTATTTACTTGTGTCAAGGTAGGCAGCACGGTGGCCATGCATATTTGGACTGTGGGCAGAAACCAGAGCACCAGAAGGAAACCCACAGGGACACAGGACAATATGCAAACTCTACACAAGCAGATGCCTGAGGCTGGAATTGAACCTGGGTCTCTGGGACTGCGGGGCAGCAGCGCTAACCACTGTGCCGCCAGCTGACAGTCAACCACTTTACTGTGTCCCTGGAGTCACATGTAGGCCAGACTAATAAGGGCGGCAGTTTTCCTTCCCTAAAGGACATTAATGAACTAGATGGGAATTTTCCCAAAATCGACAATGGTTTCATGGTCATCAGTAGATTCTAAATCCCAGATTTTTGTTATTGGCTTCAAATTCCACCATCTGCCGGAGTGGGATGTGAACCCAGCTTCCCAGAACATTAGCTGAGTTTCTGGATTAAAAGTTTTTGATAATAACATTCGACCATCGCCTCCCAAAGTATATTCCATTCTGGACTTGATGGTCACAGAAGGTGCACTCACGGCATGGCCAAGAGGATTAAGCACCAACCTGTGAATCATTCTGATGCGCCGATGGCAGGTGACAAAAAAAGGAAGCATTTCCTGGTCAGCCATTTGCAAAAGGCAATGTGAAACCACTGCAGGATCTTGCCAAGCCTAACCATGGGTTGGTATAGATGTCTACGGTTCTAACACCTTTCAGGGCTTGATACCCACAATATCTTCAACTCCAAGTTCTAGACTGCCTGGGAGAGCCCGTACTCAGCACCTGGATTGGCTTTTTGCTGCCCAATTGGTCAAATGGTTGAAATGACCCTCCGATACCTCCCTTAAAAGGTGCTCACTGCTACAGTACCTGCAGAGAGGGTGAAGGAGGGACAAAGTCAGTGCTTGGATAATGGGCTGGGCCAAGATAAAGTGGGCATTAGCAATCAAGAAATCAAAAGCTCAGGAGCCATTGAATCACCCCAGGCCTGAAAGGTCCAAGCAAAACAATAACCTTTCCTTCAGCTTCTGATGCAAACTGCGCACGTCAACATTTTCCACTGTGATTGAATATTCAAGAAGCTTTCAGCACTGCTGATTGAAGAGAATCCCCATTAAAATATCAGGGAGCGTCTTGATTTACATTAATTATATTGAAAGCCTTTCTAACATTGCGACACACAGGAAGATGCAAGTGAAGTCTGTTAATCTGAATTCCATTAGCGGTCCTTGATACACTATCTCCTGTTTTAATGTAGTCTGTATGCATATAAAATAGGAATAAATATTCATTCAACCCAAGGGAACTAGGCACTCACCATTGACCTGATATGTGCCTGACAGGCAATAAAGCCTTCGCTAACTCCGTTCTGTTTTTCTCAATCTATCAGAGCCCATCCGTTGACTCTGTCTACACTTCCCGTTACCTCGGGGAAAGCAGCCAACAAAATCCAGGACCACCCCCCCCCCCCCAACGCACACAAACCCCGGACATAGTCTCTTCCACCTTTTTCAGTGGGCAGCGCGGTCGCACAATGGTTAGCACTGCTGCCTCACAGCACCAGAGACCTGGGTTTGATTCCTGGCTTGGGTCACTGTCTGTGTGGAGTTTGCATGTTCTCCCTGTGTCTGCAAGGTTTTCCTCTGGGTGCTCTGGTTTCCTCCCACAGTCTGAAAGGTGTGCTGGTTAGGTGCATTGACCTGAATAGGTGCCAGAGTGTGGCGGCTAGGGGAATTTCACAGTAACTTGATTGCAGTGTTAATGTCAGCCTTACTTGTGACTAATAAATAAACTTTATTTTACTTTTACTTTAGAAAAAGATACAAAAGTCTGAGCTCACTTACCAGCTGACTCAAGAACAGCTTCTTCCCTGCTGCCATCAGACTTTTGAATGGACCTACCTTATGTTAAGCTGATCTTTCTCTCCACCTGAGCTATCACTGTAACACTACATTCTGTATTCTCTCCTTTCCTTCTCCCCATGTACTGTATGAAAAATATGCTTTGTCTGCAGAGCGCGTTTTTAAAAAAAAACATACTTTTCTCTGTATACCAATACAATATTAAATCAAATCAATTTAAATCAGATCAAACTGTATGATTATTCAGCCTGCGAGAAGTGTTCAAGAAGTCTGCAGAATGCCAATAAAATCAGTGTGAGGTCTAGTGGTCTTGAAGGCAGCTCGGCAGCATGTTGAGGAATTCTGAAGTGAAACATATTACACAGGAATGAGGAAATTACATGCACCATAGTGGCACAGTGGTTACCTCTGCTACCACACAGTGCCAGGGACCTGCATTCCATTCCCAGCTTGGGTCACTGACTGGAAGGTTGGACCCTGGTGGACTGGGCAGAGGGATGGAAAGGTCGGACAATTGGTGAGCAGTGGCAGACATTTAAGGAGATATTCCTTTCCTTCCTTCAAGAGGGGTGTAAGACTTCCATGGCTAAGCAAGGAAATTAAGGGTAACAAAAGCTAGGCCTACAGTATTACAAAGGCTATTGGCACACTAGAAGATTTAAAAATTTTAAAGATCAGCAAAGAGTCACTAAAGTAATAAAAATTTCAAAGGTAAATTCTGAAAAACTAGCACAGAATATAAAAATAGACAGCAAAGGCTTCTGTGAGTTTGTAAAGAGGGCGTGAGTAGACAAAGTAAATGTTGGTCTCTTGGAACATGAGGCTGGGGAGTTAATAAGCTTAATTTTACTTATTCGTGTCACAAGAAGGCTTACATTAACAATGCAGTGAAATTACTGTGAAAATTCTTTAGTCACCACACTTCAGCACTTGTTCAGGTACACTGAGGGAGCAATTAGCACAACTAATACACCTAACAAGCACATCTTTCAGACTGTGGGAGGGAAAAAGAGCACCGTGAGAAAACCCATGCAGACACAGGGAGAATGAGCAGACTTCACACAGGCAGTGACCCAAGCTGGGAATCAAACCTGTCTTCCTGGTGCTGTGCGGACCTAGGTTCGATTCCCAGCTTGGCTCACTACTGGTGGGGAATGCAGAAATGCATGAGACACTACATCTTTGACTTGATTGAATTTATCATTGTCACATTATTAGTATACAGTGAAAAGTATTGCTTCTTGTGTGCTATACAAAGCATACCATTCATAGAGAAGGAAATGAGAGAGTGCAGAATGTAGTGCTAGGGTGTAGAGAAAGATCAACTTAATGCAAGATAAGTCCATTCAAATGTCTGATGGCAGCAAGGAAGAAGATGGACTGGACTTTGTTCACAACGCTTTGTAGTTTCTTGAAGCCTTGAACAGAGCAGAAGCCAAACCAAGCGGTGATACAACCAGGAAGAATGTTTTAGATTGTGCACCTGTAGCAATATGTTGCTTCAGTTATCACGTTGGAAGACATGGGTACCATCTCAATAGTAACAGAAAATGCAGAGGTAATGGAAAGGGAGGATCCATTGGTTACAATACCCTGGGTGTGGGTATAGTTAAAATTCCCTGGGTGTGGGTATAGTTCCGGTGGATTGGAAAAATGCTAATATGTGTCCATCTTATTCAAAAAGAGAGGGAGGCAAAATGTAGGAAACAATAGGCCAATTAATTTAACTTCTGTCATTGGAAAATAGTTATCAAAGAAATATAATAGAACATTTAGTCAAAACACAATCCATCAGGGTCAGTATGGTTTTATGAAGGGTAAATCATGTTTGAATAATTTGCTTGAGTTCTTCAAAGGTTTAACAAGCAAGATGGATAATGGAGAGCCTGGAGATATAGTATATCTAGACTTCCAGAAGGCATTTGGTAAGGTATCACACAAAAGGTTAATACATAAAATTAGTTCACATGAGATTGGGGATAATTTAGTTGCTTGGTTAGAATATTGGCTAACCAGCAGAAAAGAGAGGTGGGGTAAATGACTCCAACGGGTTGGCAAGATGTAACTACTGGAGTGCTGCCGGACTCGGTCCTAACATTTGTCATGAAGTAAGTGTAAGATTTGAAAGGGTGAAACATAACTTTGGGAGGCAATGGCGTAGTGGTATTATTGACCCAGAAACTCAGCTAATGTTCAAAGGAACCAGGTTCAAATCCCACCATGGCAGATGGTGGAATTTGAATTCAATAAAAATCTGGAATTAAGAATCTGCTGATGACCATGAAACCATTGCCGATTGTCAGAAAAACCCATCCGGTTCACTAATATCCTATAGGGAAGAAAATCTCCTGTCCTTGCATTGTGTGGCCTACATGTGACTCCAGAGCTGGAGCAATGTGTTGACTCTCAACTACCCTCAAGCAATTAGGGATGGGCATTAAATGCTGGCCCAGCCAACGAAACCCATGTCCCACAAATGAATTTAAAAGAGTTGGCTTATGTAGAAGTAAACAGCATGCTGTGTGTGTGGGAAGGGAATGGGAAAAGTTCACAGCCTGCATTGGCCTTGAAGGGCATATTTAATGCAGCGACTTTGTGAATGTTGGAATACATGACGAAGGATTTTGCAAAGGTTTGCTCCAGTACCTTTGACGTACAATATCAACACAAGCAGATTAAGGGAAGGCCACCTGTAACCCAAGTTAATTTTAAATGCATTGATGTCTTATAACACAAAATGCCATATGTGCACACCAGATATCCTTGTTCAACATGACTTGATCGCAGTGGGTATTCATGTTAATGTAACATTTCCACATTGCTTTGATGCTTTATTAGATTAAGCATGTCAGTGAAAAATGTCAATATTTGAGAGTAAAATAATATTTAAAAAAAAAACCTCAATGCCCTTTAATATTCACAAGCGAACTCCTAGTTCTCTCCACTTAGTACTGAAGAATGTAAACAGGCAGAACTGTTGTTGGCAGGGCCTGGCCACTTGTAGAAAGATTCAAATGAGATGTGACGATGATGAACATGATGTTACATTTTTAAACAGCTTTGGAGCGTAATGCAGCGAGATGTGAAGTGACAAGAATTAACTTCGCCCTCTGCTTTTTAGCATCTTATTAAAGCGACAGGCTAAATGAGAGCCTTGGAAAGGTGTAATGCAGTTATATTGTGCAACAATAATAAAAAGACTCCTGGATAAACTTGGTTTGTTCTCACTGGAACGATGGAGACTGGGGGGATGACCTGATAGAGGTCTACACTCATAATGATAAGATTGAGTGGTATGGACAGGGTGGATAGCCGGATGCATTTTCTCTCGGTGGAAAAGTCAAGTACTAGGGGACATAAGTTTAAGGCGTGTGGGGAAAAGTTTAGAGGAGATGTGCAAGGCAAGTATTTTTACACAAGGGAGCTCGTTGCCTGGGGAGGTGGTGAGAGCAGGTATGGTTTTGGCATTTAAGGGGCAACTCAACAAATACGTGAATAGGATGGGAATGGAAGAATATGGAGACTAAGCGCGTACAGTTTTAGTTTGAGCAAGCACCATGATGGGCCGATGGGCCAAAGGGGCTGTTCCTGGCCTGCACTTTACTTTGTTTTTTGTTCTTTGCTCTCTGTCTGTTTTAAAGAACAAAATCAGCCCGGGAAACAGGCCCTTCGGCCCAACAAGCCTGCACCGCCATCTCAACACCACCAGTCCCCCTACTCCACCCACGACCCCTGTCTAATGTTTTATGGCCATCCAGATTGAGGGAATCTGATTTAGGGACAATTTATTCCTGCCAATCAGCCTAACGGCACATCTTTGGGGTGTGGGAGGAAACCGGAGCACCCGGAGAAAACCCACGCAAGCACGGGGAGAATGTGCAAACTCCCACAGACACCGGCCCAAATCCATGTGTCTGCACAGCAATCAGCGGTAGTCACTGAGCTGTCGTCTTGCCCAGTATCTGGTCCAGTTTAGGCACACACTAATGACATGAAGCACTAGGCCAATCTCGAACAACCAAGAGCAGCCCCAGTACGACCCATCGTGTGTATGCCCCTCGTTGGACACGAGGTGGACCGACTTAAAACCTGTGAATGAAAAGAGAAAAAACATACTATACCCATTTACATTACCAGGGATGCCCCAGTGCTAATGACCCTTATTTAAAACAATCTCCTATATCCACCCATCTCCAACCCAGTCATGTGCCTGTCTAAGTTACTCTTAAATGACTCTAGCGTGTTTGCCTCCACCACCTTACTTGGCAGAGCATTCCATACCCCCACTACCCTCTGTGTGAAAAACCTCCCTCTAATATCTGTGTTGTACCGCTCCCCCCTCACCTTAAGCCCATGGCCCCTTGTCCTACATGTCTCTCTTATAGGAAATAGCTTACCTCTGTTTACTCTATTTATACCCTTCATAATCATATACCTCTATTAGATTTCCCCTCAGTCGGCGTCTTTCAAGGGAAAAGAGCCCCAATTTCTTCAACCTTTCCTCATACCCCAGTCCTTCCATACCAGGCAACAGACTTTTTACACACTCTCCCTGTGTCTGCATGGGTTTTATCCAGGGTGCTTCAGTTTTCTTCCACATCCCAAAGTTGTGCAGGTTAGATGGATTGACAATGCAAAATTGATCCTTAATGTCAGAGGGGTTTGCAAGGCAAATATGTGAGGTCAGGGTTAGGGATAATGCCTGGGTGGATTGTTGTCATTGCAGGCTTGATGGGCCAAATGGCCTCCCTCTGCACTAGAGGGATTATATGATTCAATGAAAGATCACTAGGGCTAAGGAAGCTGGCAAGGGAAGATGGATTACCATCAGCAGACAGGGAAGAATTTGAATACAGGGCATCATCATATTCAGAGCTAAATTAACCTCATAGGTAGCCCTTTTTGGAATTAGTTGTGCATCCTTTACCATTCTCTGAGTCTGATTCGTATATTGTGGAATTGGGTCAGGTGATGGGGTTGAGTTGGGGAGGAGGAACCAGTGTGAGTGATTGGAGTGAGGGTTCAATTGCATAGTTCCCTTGGAGTTAGACTAAGATTTTTGTTGTCCAAATTTCCTAGGAAACTATCCAGATAAGTAAGTTGGAACCATACTAAGCCTCCAACTTTAAATCAGAGTTGGAGCCTTTTTCATTCCGTCCCATAGAGCAGGGGAATGGTCCATTCTGGGTTAATTCCCACAGAGTCAGTGCATTGAGACTTCTGAGGGCTCCTGTAGTTCAGCTTCCAGTGTTGCATCCAGCCTCTGACTATCTAAAGACTGGGAGTTCTAGGCCAATTAATTGGGATTTGAACCCATGTTCCCAGACCAATAGCCTGGGCCTCTGGATTACTCATCCAGTGACCTTATCACAACATGACAGTCTCCCTTAAAGTAGCTTCTGTATAACCTCAAACTCTGTGTTCCGCAGCCTGTGAAGAACTTTTAAACAGTGGCTATTTTATCCAAACAAAAAAAATTCAAAGAACTGTCCAGCACAGGAGCAGGCCCTTCAGCCCTCCAAGCCTGTGCCAATCATGTTTATCTATCTAGACCAACTGTGTATATCCCTCTATTCCCCGTATGTTCATGTGCCTCTCAAGATCAGTCGTAAACATGGCTAACATAGCTGCCATGATGTGGATGTGCTGGCGTTGGACTGGGGTAAACACAGTAAAAAGTCTGACAACACCAGGTTTTAGCTCCAACCTCCTTACTTGGCAGTGCATTCCAGGGCACCACCTTACTTGTTTGAGAGAGAGAGATACTGGAGGGCTCTGGAACCTCTGAAAAGTATTCATCTAAACCAGACATTGTGTGGATTATGTAAATCTAAAATGTCCTTGTTCAATTCACCTCTGAATCACAAAATATATTGCTCATTTCAGTAGGAGCACAAGGTGAACAATGCAGAATGTCACGGATGTGTAGTTATCATATAGGACAACTGTTTTTGATTTATTATTGTCACATGTATTGATATACAGCGAAAGGTACAATTTCTTGCTTGCTATACAGACAAAGCATAGTGTGCATAGAGTACACAGGAGAGAAGGAAGGGAGACATTTCTGTTTTGAAACCTAAATTGAGTTTATGGGCCTTTTTTTTCAATAATGGAAAGGCATCTGGTACCTTTCTGTGTTTGTTCAAACCTTGTCAGACTCTTATCTCTACAGCATGCTCCAAAGAATCATTAAAATTCAAAGACTGCTCCAGGGATTTCCACTGAATCTTCTAAAATACTCTTTGGCTTCTTATGAAATAGGAAACAGGAAGAAAATTCATAGGATCCCAACTTTCCTCGCATATTTGAAACAACAACTTCTTGAGAATTAACAGAGCAACCACCTTTTTGTTTGTGAGATGTATGAAGGAGGCTATAATACACCACAGCCGGGATTCTCCCAAAACATTCCAAGTTCCAATTTGTCTGAAAATGGGGGTAAATCCGGCTGTATTTTAGCCTCATTTCCAGGATGAATTTCCGACACTCTGTACTCCAGAGTGTGCCAGCAGGATTCCATCTGAAAATCTGTGGGTGGGACCCATTCCTGCAGGAGAAACCATCATGACGCTGAGCGGGCTACTGCGCATGCACTAATCTGTCCGGACCAAGATCAGCACACGCACAGTGGCCCAACATTGCCTGCCTCTTGATTGCTGGCCAGCCCCGCAACCTCCCATCGCTGGCCTTGCAGAGGCACCCCATCCACCGATCGCTGGCCTCCCAAACTCCCAAGGCAAGACCCAACCCCACCCCCCCCCTCCCCACTAGCCCTGACAATTCCGGCAGGCCCCACCCCCACCAAACATGGATGGCCAGTGCCGATCACCATTCTACCTCCGTCTGCCTGTGCTCCCAAATGCCGAGTGGCAGCCACCAATCGCCCCTCCATCGGCTTGATCCCAAGAGGCCCTGTCCCCTCTGGCCCTACCCTCTTGGCACTGCCCGATGCCTGGTGAGCAGTGCCAGTTTGTCTCTTGGTCAGTGCCAGAGTGCATGGCTGGCACTACCAAGCTGGTACTGCCCAAGGGTCACCCCCCTCTTACCCCTGATCTCCTTGGAGGGGGAGGGGGTACCTCAATGGTCTCTGTTCTCTCCAGTGAGTTGGCACCTGTTCCCTGTTAGTGGGAAGCAGATGTAAACCTCTTGTAGTGAACCATTCCTGGCAGGATATGGAATGAAGATTTTCCATATTGTAGTCAACCCTGCATCGAATCAGTATGGAGTTGATGATGCCGGGAATCTTTGGCTGGGAGACATACAGAGACACAGGCACCCAGCAAGAAGCCAGTGAATGGGCCTCTGTTAATGTCTCCCTCGAGCAGCACAGGGGCCTGGAAGAATCTCCCTCCTCCCTTCCCATATAAAAACAGAAAATGCTGGATAAATTCAGGTCAGCAGTATCTATGGAGAGGAACACAATTAACATTTTAAATCCATTGACCCTTCTACAGAACTGAGTAGGGTCAGAAATGTGATGAATCACATGTAGAAATGCAGTTTTGAAACAATTGTCTATAATATGATAATTACACATTTAGAACCATAGAATATTACAACACAGAAACAGGCCTTTTGGCCCTTCTTGTCTGTGCCAAACCATTTTTCTGCCTAGTCCCACTGACCTGCACCTGGGCCATATGCTTCCACACCCCTCTCATCCATGTACCTGTCCAAGTTTTTCTTAAATGTTAAAAGTGAGCTCGCATTTACCACTTCATCTAGCAGCTCATTCCACACTCCCACCACTCTCTGTGTGAAGAACCTCCCCCAGCCTCTCCTCATAGCTCAACCCCCTCAACTCCGGTATCAGCCTAGTAAACCTCCTCTGCACTCCCTCCAAGGCCAAAATATCCTTGCGTAAGTACGGCGCCCAAAACTGCACACAGTACTCCAGCTGCGGCCTCACCAATGCCCTATACAGCTGCAGCAAGACCTCCCTACTTTTATATTCAATCCCCCTCGCTATGAAGGCCAGCATCCCATTCGCCTTCCTGACCACCTGCTGCACCTGCAAGCTGGGTTTTTGCGACTCATGCACAAGGACCCCGAGGTCCCTCTGCACCGTCGCCTGCTGCAGTTTTTCGCCACGTAAGTAATAATCCTTCCTACCATTATTCCTACCAAAGTGGACCACCTCGCACTTGCCAACATTAAATTCCATTTGCCATTTCCTGGCCCATTCGCCCAGCCTATCTAGATCCTTCTGTAGACTCTCCACACCCTCCGCACAATTTGCCGTTCCACCAATCTTGGTGTCATCAGCAAATTTCGACACCATACACTCGGTTCCCTCCTCCAGATCATCTATATAAATGGTAAACAGCTGAGGCCCCAGCACCGACCCCTGGGGCACTCCACTAGTCACCATCCGCCTATCCGAATAGCACTCATTGACCCCCACTCTCTGCCTCCTATTTGACAACCAATCCTCTATCCACGCTAACACCCTACCCCCAACTCCATGTCCCCTGACCTTCTGCAATAACCTCTTGTGAGGTACCTTGTCAAACGCCTTCTGAAAATCAAGAAAGACCACATCCACCGGCTCTCCTCTATCCACCACCCTAGACACATCCTCATAGAACTCCAGTAAATTTGTCAGACACGACTTCCCTTTAACGAAACCGTGCTGCGTCTGCTCTATCAAGCAATTCCTCTCAAGATGCCTCGCTATTTCCTCCTTGATTAGAGTTTAGAAGAATGAGGGGAGATCTCATTGAGACGTATAAGATGATGAATGGGATGGATCGGATAGAGGTGGAGAGACTCTTCCTGCTCAGAAAGGATAGTAGGACTAGGGGGCACAGCCTCAAGACAAAGGGGGGGGGCGGTTTAGAACAGAGTTGAGGAGGAACTTCTTCACTCAAAGGGTGGTGAATCTCTGGAATTCTCTGCCCGTTGAAGTGGTGGAGGCTGCCTCGCTAAATATTTTTAAGACGCGGGTTGATGGGTTTTTGATAAGAGAGGGGATTAAGGGTTATGGGGAGAGGGCGGGAATGTGGAACTGAGTCACGACAGATCAGCCATGATCTTATTGAATGGCGGGGCAGGCTCGAAGGGCTAGATGGCCTACTCCTGCTCCTATTTCTTATGTTCTTATGTTCTAATATTCCTTTAAACTTTCCCCTATTCACCCTTAACCCACCCCCTCCAGTTTTTTTCTCCCCTCGCCTCAGTGGAAAAAGCATTCACTCTATCGATACCCATCGTAATTGTATACACCTCTATCAAATCTCCCTTATTCTTCTCTGCTCCAGGGAATGAAGTCCTAACCTATTCAACCTTTCTCTGTAACTCAGCTTCTCAAGTCCCAGCAACATCCTTGTAAACCTACTCTGCACTCTTCTAACCCTATTAATATCCTTCCTGTAATTAGATGACCAAAAACTACATACATCTGTGACAAAAGCATGGGGTTCTGATGTGATGTGAGAGAAAACCTTTACATAACAAGTGGTTAGGGTCTGGAATGCACTGCCTGGAAATATGGTGGAGGCAAGTTCTTGGCAGCCAAAGCGTACAGGAGGCTATGTAGAATGGAAAGTCAGAGATAGGTCAGAGCTAAGGAGATATTGGTAAAGATGTCATGGACACAGAGGAGGGGGGGGGTGTTAATGGTGGCATTAGTGATTGAAGAGTGTTAATAGTGGTAAAAGTAAACTAGCAGAATGTGTTAATTGGAAAACAGAGGGGGAACAAAACTGAATTAGACAGGGTAGATACAGGGAGGATATTCCCAGTGGTGGGCGAGCCCAAAATCAGGGGTCACAGCCTGAGGATTAGGTGTAGACCATTTAGGAAGGAGTTGAGGAGACATTTTTTCACCCAAAGAGTGGTGAGCCTGTGGAATTCATTACCACAGGAAGTAATTGATGCCAAAACATTGAATGTATTCAACAGGGAGCTGGATATAGCACTTGGGGCAAATGAGGTCAAAGGTTATGAGGAGAAAGCAGATTAGGCTATTGAGTTGGACGATCAGCCATGATCGTGATGGCGGAGCAGGCTCGAAGAGCCAAATGGCCTCCTCCTGCTCTTTTACGTTTCTATAAACAACAAGGGACAATGGCTATTTGGGGGGAGGGTAGATAGTGTTGGAACAAGCCAGGGAGTCTGATAAGAGAAAGTTTGAAGTTGTTGTACACAATGTTGAGCCCAGAAGGCTGTAACATTCCTAATCCACAACTCAAGAAACCATCTTGCATGGCAGTGTGGAGAGAATGTGGAAAACCCTCAGGAACTCAGCTCCAGTGGAACTAAGTGTGGACGGCACATGAGAGCTGAGTTTTGTGTCTGGCACCAGGAGCTACAGAGTAAGGCATCCTGAAAGATCATCTCTGGGATGTTGAGAAGAATTCAGGCAATTTTCAATTAAGGATTCGGAACTGCAGTTTCTAGTAAGAAAATAAAACAACCCTGTACTCTCTCTTGCAACACCTTGCTCGACCTCTTGAGTCCAGCAATGAAGGAAAGCTTTGACTTGTCAACATCATAAGCCATCACAGCTGCTAAGTCAACTCTTTTGTAATGTCAAAGGGTCATCCAGACTCGAAACATTTGTGAAGCTCTGACGAAGGGTCATCTAGACTTGAAGAATTGGCTCTATTCTCTCTCCACAGATGCTGTCAGACCTGCTGAGATTTTCCAGCATTTCCTGTTTCAGGTTTCAACCCCTTCACTCCGACAATATTCACAGAGACTGATTTAAAATCTTGAACAATCTTACTGGCTCACCAAACTGGCCAATTGGCAGAACAAGGTGGCAAATATCAGGCGAGAGAGGGAAAATCGGGATCGCGTCCGGTTTTTCGACGCTCGTGATGTTACCAGCCCTGTTCTGCTAGCGGGAAGGGTGCAAAGTTGATTTCAATAGTCAAACCTGAATTTAAATGTAATTAATGAGCTCTGGCTGCTATCACCCTGGATCATTTATATTTCACCAGCAAGAACCCTGTATGGTCTCCTCCAACAGGGACCCGATCTGATGGAGTCGCCATTGAAGCCCACAGGAGTTTGGGGGCAGGGCGGGCAGTGCCAAGGGGGCGGGGCCTGATGTAGGTTGACGGAGGCGGGGACTGAGGTACAGGACCATGACAGGGGGTGGAGCCTGATGGGGGGGGGGGTGGGATTGGAGGGGGAGCTTTGTTGGGGCGGAGGGAAGGGAGGGAATTCTGCATCAGCGGTTTTGGGAGTGATCGGCCAGCGTGGGGATTGGAAGGTGTGGGCTATCAGCTGGGGCAGCAATTGGTGTGGGGGGTGGGTGGTAATTGGCCAGGATAGCAAACAGAGTGGGTGGGGATCGGTGAGGGGATGGAGAGTGATGCCCAAGTGATGGGGGAGGGGGTGATGCCCAGGGGAGATGGAGTGACAGATCTCCCAGTGCATTAGGTGATAGAGGCAACTACGCACTGGTGCCCCTAGAACACAGCAGCCGGCTTCCTGGCAAGAATAGAATGTACCCCTCCCTCTAGTGGTGAAAATGTTATGTGTTTCTATTTTAAACAAAGTGCTGTACAGTTGCGGCTGGGAGCTCACCCTAAAAATGGGTGTGATTCCCATTTTCACACTCGTTCAGCATTTGAAATAAACTTTATTTATAATAAATAATAGAGAAGCTGAGATTGTTCTCCTTAAAGCAGAAAGGGTTAAGGGGAGGTTTAGAGGTGGGGTTCAAAATTATTAAAAAGTTCTGATGGAGTAAATAACAAGTAAATATTTCCTCCGGCAGAAAGGTCAGTTTCCATTGGACACAGATTTACAGTAATTGGCATCAGAGTCAGGGTGAGGATGAGGAGATTTAATTTCCCCGTGAAGTGTTGTGATCTGGAATGCACTGCCTAAAGGGGAAGCAGATTCAGCAACTATCAAAAGGGAATTGGATAAATATTTGAAAAGCTAACATTTATCGGACTATGGGGAAGATGCTTGAAAGTGGGACTAATTGGTTAGCTCTTTTTCCAAAAGCTGGCAAAGTACTAGTGGGCCAAAGGGCATTCTTCTGTGTTGCACAAACCTCTGAGTCACTGATTTCCATTGCATTATTCAAACCTTAATTAAGCTGTTGCATTCTTCATGCCTCACCTCTGTGGTCCACTCAGGACTGACAATTTTGGAGTATACATCTGCAATCACGGAAATTTTGCAGTTGTTTGCTCTCTAGGTGATGGCAGATATTAATTACATATTACTGTCAGGAGTACCTCTCGTGACCACATTTTGATAGACGGTATGGCACAGTATTTTGTTCATACTGTTGATAGTGGTTGTCCTATTGGGAGCTTCAGATTGCAGCTACCTAATGAAGGCTTCAGTAATGTAGGCTGTTTTGGAGATTCAGCTTCGATGCCCTGGAACAATCTGCATTTTATCTTTCCAGATGTTTTGCTTGTGGCTCTTCCATTTCCTTGGAAGTTGGAATGTGCTTCACTCACAATGGTGAAAATTGCAAAGTCTCAGTTGAAAAAGGAACATTTTTATGTCTGCATTACACACAGCAGCCACTGCGTTCAGTATACACTATCTCTCAGAGTTCCTCCCTCCCGACATGTTCACTATGCTCCTCTAACCATCTCCTATACATATGGAACTTCACCCCGCCCCGCCCTGCACACAGTGGAAATCAGGCCAGGGAGTACACGGAGCTGGGACTTACTGGCTTTCCAATTTTGGCCCAACTATCTTCAGCAGCTTCATTAGTGACCCTCCTTCCATCATAAGCTCAGAAGGAGGGAAGAACATTGATGATTGTGCAGTGGTCAGTATCATTTATAACTCCTCCGATACTGAAGGAGACTGTGTTCAGATGCAGCGAGACCTAGACACCATGATTTGTGGCAAGTAGCAGCCTCAACACACAAATGTGTTGAGGCATCTCCGCTGAGAGAGAATCTAACCACTTCTTCTTAACGTTCAACAGCATAATTTTTCTTTATTGATTCTTTCACGGGACATGGGCATTGATAGCAAGGTCCAGCATTTGTTGCTCACCCCCAATTGATCTTGGATTTAATGTTTTGCTAGGTGATATTGGAAGGTAGTTAAGAGTCAATCACATTGCAGTGGCGTTCTGTGTAGGCTAAACCAGGTAGAGACAGCAGACTTCCTTCCCTTAAGAACATTAGTGAACCAGATGAGGTTTTACAACAATTGGTAAATTAAGTTCCACCACCTACTGTGGTAGGATTTGAATCCAGGCCCCGCAACACTATTTTGGGTCTCTGGATAATTCTCTACCACCATCTAGGTGACCGAGATGAGGGTGTAGAAGGATGGGTTAGTAAATTTGCTGACAACGCCAAAGTTGGAGGAATTGTATACAGTGAGGATGGATGTTACAGTTTGCAGGGGGACATAGATAATCTGCAGAGCTGGGCTGAGAGGTGGCAAATGGAGTTTAATGCAGAAAAGTGTGAGGTGATTCACTTTGGTAAGAGTAACAGGAGTACAGAATATAGGGCTAATGGAAGGACGCTTGGTAGTGTTGACGAGCAGAGAGATCTCAGTGTACATGTGCATAGCTCCCTGAAAGTTGGCACCCAGGTTGATAAGGTTGTTCAGAAGGCGAATGGTGTGTTAGCTTTTATTGGTAGAGGGATTGAATTTCAGAGCCGTGAGGTCATGTTGTAACTGTACAAAACTCTAGTGCGGCCGCACTTTGAGTATTGCATACAGTTCTGGTCGCCGCATTATAAGAAAGATGTGGAGGCATTGGAAAGGGTGCAGAGGAGGTTTACCAGGATGTTGTCTGGTATGGTGGGAAGGTCTTATGAGGAAAGGCTGAGGGACTTGAGGTTATTTTCATTAGAAAGAAGAAGGTTAAGAGGTGACCTAATTGAGACATACAAGATGATCAGAGGGCTAGATAGGGTGGACAGTGAGAACATTTTTCCTCAGATGGTAATGGCTAACACGAGGGGGCATAGCTTTAAATTAAGGGGTGGTAATTATAGGACGGATGTCAGAGGTAGGTTCTTTACTCAGAGGGTAGTAAGGGCGTGGAATGCCCTGCCTGCAGCAGTTGTGGACTCGCCAACTTTAAGGGCGTTCAAATGGTCAGTGGATAGGCATATGGATAACATTGGAATAGTTTAGGTTAGAGGGTCATTAGATTGGTTCCACTGTTCGGTGCAACATCGAGGGCCGAAGGGCCTGTACTGCGCTGTAATGTTCTATGTTCTATCTTCCTACATGCCTTCCTGACTTAATTCAATACCATTGGATCAAAATTCTGGAGCTCCCTCCCTAACGCCACAAAGCCTCCCACGGTTCAAGAAGACAACTCACCAACACCTTTTCCAGGGCAATGAGGGGTGGAAAATAGAGGCTGGTCTTATTGGCAACATGAAAGAATACAGGCAATAGCCAATTCTGATTTTAAATTGTGGGTGGCAACAACAGTGGTCTGAGCTGGAGTCCTTCTTTGAATACAAGGCTCCAATCTAGTTCTGAGTCTTGTCCCCATATTAACTAGTGGACTGATATTAAGAAATAAATAGGAGCAGGAGTAGGCCATCTAGCCCTTCGAGCCTGCCCCGCCATTCAATAAGATCATGGCTGATCTGTCGTGGCTCAGTTCCACTTTCCCGCCCTTTCCCCATAACCCTTAATCCCCTCTCTTATCAAAAACCCATCAACCCGCTTCTTAAAAATATTTAGCGAGGCAGCCTCCACCACTTCAACGGGCAGAGAATTCCAGAGATTCACCACCCTTTGAGTGAAGAAGTTCCTCCTCAACTCCGTTCTAAACCGCCTCCCCTTTATCTTGAGGCTGTGCCCCCTAGTCCTACTGTCTTTTTTGAGCGGGAAGAGTCTCTCCACCTCTATCCTATCCATCCCATTCATCATCTTATACGTCTCAATGAGATCTCCCCTCATTCTTCTAAACTCTAACGAGTACAAGCCTAGTTTATTCAGCCTCTCCTCATAGCTCAACCCCCTCAACTCTGGTATCAGCCTAGTAAACCTCCTCTGCACTCCCTCCAAGGCCAAAATATCCTTGCGCAGGTGCGGCGCCCAAAACTGCACACAGTACTCCAGCTGCGGCCTCACCAATGCCCTATACAGCTGCAGGTGAGTTCTCATCCATGCCAATATTGTCAGGAGGTAGATGCAGCCAAAGACCACTCCTCCACTCAAAGAATTCTCCTATTTTGTGGCAGGGAACCAAGTTCAATTCCAGCCTCGGGTCACTGTTTGTGTGGAGTTTGCAAGTTCTCCCCATGTCTTTGTGGGTTTCCTCTGGTTTCATCCAACACGCCAAAGATGTACGGGTTAGGTTGATTGGCCATGCTAAATTGCCCTTTTGTGTCAAAGGGGTGGGGGCGGGGGTTGGAGGGAGTGGTAGAGGACAAAGAACAAAGAAAATTACAGCACAGGAACAGGCCCTTCACCCAGTACTGACCATGCTGCCCCACTGAACTAAAGCATAAATTCTTCCAGGGACCGTATCCCTCTATTCCCATCCTATTTATTTATTTGTCAAGATGCCGTTTAAAATTAGCAGAGTAAGCATGTGGGGTTCCGGGAATATGACCTCAATCAGATTGTAGTCAGTGCAGGCTCAATGGGCTGAATGGCCTCCTTTCACAATATGGGGATTCTATGACTAAGCGTAGTGATGGATGACTCCAGCAGCACCGCTCCCATTGGCAAGAACAGTGGGATCCCACACCAGATGTAGCACTTGGAACCTCCATTGATTAAGCACAGGCGTGTCCCCCTCTGACTCTCCTGGTGGGCTGCTTGCTGGTTTGTCCACCCGGGTTCAGAGGTCCTGGCACCTGGCATATTTAATCAGCACACTCGCATCACTCTTTCCAGCCCACCCCCCCTTCACAAGACTGTTCAGGGTGTCAACAACCCAGAGGTAAAAGGCAAATAGCCTGAAGGAGAAGCTAGCACTGGCTTTCAATGCCAGGGCTCCTGAGACCTGGATTTGGGGAGTCTGGCTCACTGGCCTGTGCTGTATCGCAAGGGTGGCTCAGAGAAGAACACCAAACTCACCTCTCTAGGCTGGGAGACTCTGGCCCAGGAGGTCAGCACAGCTGCCACTTGCCCACAAAACATCATCCAGCGTGGGAAGCGGATAAACTATCTCAACTGTCCTACCAGGGTAAGCCTCCTCTCAGCTCCCTCCACCATCAACATAGTATAAAATACTCAAACCAAGGATCTCTTCACAGATCTCACACATTCAGTCACAGGGTATACACATCAACACTTACTCTCTCGACAAGCGTTTCACAATATCACCATCCCATCTGTCTTGTTTTTCAAACTCCAGTAGTGTTACAGAGTGGAATTTTACCATCCTGCCCGCCACGGGAACACAGTGGGCAAGGGGAAGTTGACCTTGGACAGGATTTTACAGTTTTGGGACAAACAAGGCTGTGAAATCCTGCCATAGTCATAAACGCATACAGTGCAGAAAAGGCCATTCGGCCCATCAAATCTACACCAACAATAACTACCACTCAAGGCGCACTAATCCCATTTCCTTGCATTTGTCCCATATCCTTGAATATAATGATATTTTTGTCTCTCCTGGTAGGGCTTCCCACTCACAAATGTCTTGTATTTCACCCATTCCATGGGCTTATGAATAAAAATGCCAAGATGGACCTTTGCAATCCTCTTATTCCAATGTTTAGCCTTCCTCACACTTCCTGCTGCCTCGGAAAAGCAGCCAGCATAATCAAGGACCCCATACACCCCGGGCATTCTGTCTTCCACCTTCTTCCATTGGGAAAAAGATATAACAGTTTGAGGTCACGTACCAACCGACTCGAGAACAGCTTCTTCCCTGTTGCCATCAGACTTTTGAATGGACCTACCTCACGTTAAGCTGATCTTTCTCTACACCCTAGCTATGGCTGCAACATTATATTCTGCACCTTCTCCATTCCTTTGGCCCTACATGCTCTCTGAACAGTATGCTTTGTCTGTACAGCATGCAAAAAACAATGCTTTCATTATATCCCAATACATGTGACAATAATAAGTCAATAAAAACAAATCAAATCAAATCAGAAATCATCTCCATTTCAAAGCAGGAATGTCCACACTCTTTGGCTCCTGTTTGCCAGCCCATGATCTTATCTGGGAGTCTTGACAGAGTTTCTGTTTCCAAAGAGGAGTATGGATGTCAGCAATGATCACAAAGCACTACAGCCCAGACCTGTTTAGTGTTTGTGTGAACCATTCCTAACGTGCCACACCAGCAACTCCTACCCATAATTTGCAGTCTGCGTACATCTCCTTTCAGTAACACACATGCTAACTTTAAGACCCCTTTGTTTATGTTTCTTGCATTGTCAGGGTCCTGCTTCCTTCCCCTGCCTTCCATTGCTTGTCTCCTTCATACAAATCCTTGCCTCTCCTGCCTTTCTTTATGAGCCTTTGCCCTTCCCCCACACCTCCCCCACACTCCATCCACTGTCCTCCTTCCACTTTACCCCCTGGTGCTCATCATGAGATGCAAATGAATGCAAATGGCATTCGTACCACCAGCCAGCTGGAAGACTAACCCACCATTAATCCACCAATGAGAGAATTACAAAGTGATTTTACACCGGTGGGTTTCCGACGTTTCAGCTGGCCCAGGATTCTCCACTCCTGTCCACTGCCGCGGGCGGGATGGGAGAATCCGATCCTTTAAAATGCCACCCAGCGGGTCAGGAATTCAAATTGTGATGAAAGGTTAAGAAAATCAGGCTGGATTTCTTGGGGAAAGCAGAGGCAATAGGCAATCGGCAATCAAAGTGAGGGTCTATGCAGAGAACAGACAAAATTAATCCAACCAGGCCATTACGTACAGTTGGATCCCAAAAAGAGGGTGTTACCAGCAAAGAAGGAAATCAGCTCAAACATTTTGACCCAAAGGACATTTACCAACAGCAGCCATTGAAGACAATGTCAAATGGATCCAGGGGACAATTATTTGATTTGATTTGATTTATTATTGTCACATATATTAACATACAGTGAAAAATATTGTTCCTTGTTTGCTATACAGGCAAAGCATACTGTTCATAGAGAAGGAAAGGTGAGAGTGCAGAATGTAGTGTTACATAGCTAGAGTGTAGAAAAAGGTCAACTTAATTCAAGACAGGTCCATTCAAAAGTCTCACAGCAGTAGGGAAGAAGCTGTTCTTGAGTCGGTTAGTACGTGACCTCAGACTTTTCTATCTTTTTCCCGAAGGAAGAAGGTGGAAGAGAGAATGTCCGGGGTGTGTGGGATCCTTGATTATGCTGACTGCTTTTCCCGAGGCAGCGGGAACTGTAGACAGAGTCAATGGATGGGAGGCTGGTTTGCATGATGTGTTGGGCTACATTCACGACCTGTCGTTGTTCCTTGAGGTCTTGGGCAGAGCAGAAGCCATACCAAGCTGTGACACAACTAGAAAGAGTGAACAGAGAACAACACAGCAGGGGAAACAGGCCCTTCGGCCCAACGAGCCCGCGCCACCATTTTAACAATGTGCTTTTCCCCCTCCGCCCTTAACCCATGTCTATACTTACGGTGCTTTCTATGGTGCATCTGTAAAAGTTGGTGAGAGTCATAGCTGACAGGCCAAATTTCCTTTGTCTTCTGAGAAAGTAGAGGCATTGATGGGCTTTCTTCACCCTAGTGTCAGCATGGCAGGTTTTTCTGCACAACCTGCCACACATTTTGTAGCAGTGAAGGGCAGCTTGTCGTAGCTGGTGGTAGGATCTCCTGGTCCTGCCATTCCCAATGGGGTTTCCCATGCTGCCGTGAAACCCATGGCAGGGGTGGACGGCCAGTAAGATCCTGATGGCGTGAATGGTCGTAAAATCCAATCACGTTCAGTTCTGGGGCAGAAGGCAGACAGATGGGACAGCTTGAGCCTCGATAGCCTTCTGATGCACAGCAGATCACAGAGCAACTCAATAATTCTCCATGTAAAATTAAATAGCATGTGAATTAGTCCTTTATTATTCATTATTACCATCAGGGGACTACAGCTCACACTGAACATCCCTGAGTAAAAACTGAAATGGGAGAATCCATGAGACAAAGTCATGCAATGTTAGTCTGAGAAATCAGATGATCTCCGACAGGGCTCCTTAGATTCAGTGGACTGGTCAGTACTTAAAGATTCTGTGACCAGCTTGAATGAGTACGCCACTACAGTAACTGATTTCATTAGTAGAAAACTGTGTGCCAAAGCAGCAAATCTCTGTGTTTCCCAACTGGAAACTATGGATGAACGGGGATATCCATCTCAGTCCAGGTCTGAGGCGTTCAATGCAGGAGACTCTGATTTATACAACAGATATGATGTACAGAGATCCATCAAAGATGCCAAAAAAAACTGTACCGTACCAAGCTAGAGCCCCAGGCTAACCACACCGACCCCCGCCGACATTGGCAAGGTTTGTAAAACATAACAGGCTACAAGATGAAGGCATGTGAAATCACCAGCTCCAACACACCCTTCCCCAATGAGCTCAATGCATTCTACGCCTGTTTTAAGCAGGAGGTCAGCGAGAGCATGCCCTCCACCCTGGAGGCCTCGGACGAACTGTGTCCGAGGTCAGCATTGCAGATGCCAGAGCAGACTTCTCAATCCATGGAAAGCGGCTGACCCAGATGGAATAGCTGGATGAACGCTCATATCCTGAGCGGATCAGCTGGCAGGGGGTATTCGCAGACATCTTCAACCTCTCTTTACGCCAATTTGAGGCCCTTATCTGCTTCAAGAAGATGACCATCATCTCAGTACCAAAAGAAAGTCAGGCAACATGCCTTAATGACTATTACCCGGTGGCTCTGACACCCCATCATTATGGAGTGCTTTGAAAGGTTAGTCATGGCATGAATTAATTCCGGCCTCCCGGATTGCCTGGATCCACGACAGTTTGCCTATTACCACAGCAGATCCACAGCAGACACCATTTCCATGGCCTGAGCACCTAAATTACAAAGGCTACTATTTATTGACTACAGTTCAGCTTTCCATTTTTCCTATGAGATTCATCTCCAAACTTATTGGCCTGGGGCTCAGCTCCTCCTTCTGCAAGTGGGCTTCCGAACCCGCAGACCACAATCAGTAAGGATAGGCAACAACGTGTCCTCCACGGTCATCCTTGATACCGGTTCCCCACAAGGCTGTGTCCTCAGCCTCCGACTGTACTTCTTATACACTTATGACTGTGTGGCCAAATCCCCTTCCAACTCGATTTTCAAGTTTGCTGATGACACCACTGTAGTGGTCAGACCTCAAACAATGGAGTATGGGAAAGAGATGGAGAATCTGGTGAACTGGTGCGACGAGAATAATCTGTCTCTCAATGTCGACAAAACAAAGGAGATAGTTATCGATTTCAGGAAGCATAGTGGAGGGTATGTCCCTGTCTACATCAATGGGGTTGAAGTGGAAATGATTGACTGCTTCAAATTTTTAGGTGTCCAGCTCACCAACAACCTGTCCTGATCTCTTCACATTGACACTATAGCTGTGAAAGCTCACCAATGCCTCTTCTTTCACAGGAGGTGAAGGAAATTTGGCATATCCGCTATAACTCTCACCATACTTTACAGGTGCATTCTTTCTGGTTGTATGGTTTGCCCTACTCTGTCCAAGATCACAAGAAACTACATATGGCCGTGAATGAAGCCCAGTCCATTACTCAAACCAGTCTCCCATTCACTGACACAGTCTACACTTCCCGCTGCCTTGGAAAAGCAGTCAGCATACTCAAGGACCCCACGCACCCTGGACATTCTCCCTTCAACCTTCTTCATCAGGGAAAAGATACAAAATCTGAGGACACGTATCAACTTACTCAAGAACAGCTTCATCCCTGCTGCTGTCAAAGTTTTGAATGGAACTATCTCACATTAAGTTGATCTTTCTCTACACACTAGCTATGGCTGTAACACTACATTCTTCACTCTCTCCTTTCCTTCTCCATGAACAGTATGTTTTGTCACTATAGCATGCAAGAAACAATACTTTTCACTGTATGTTAATAGATGTGACAATAATAAATCAAATCAAATCAAAAAAGAACAATAGGCACTGCTTGGCTATGCCAGGGGCTTCAACAGCCTCTAAGCCCCCTGTCCATTGTGCCAAGTCTCCATCAGTGGGTACCAGTAGTGATTTTTGCCATTTCTGTGCCACGCCCGAAGGTCGGTAAATTCCATGCACTGGGATCAAGCAGATATGCATATTTAAATTTTGCTTCAAATATGCTAATCACAATCTTTCCCCAGCCACATGCTCCCCACAATCACAGCCCCCCCAATTCCCCCAGCCACATGCTCCCCACAATCACAGACACCCCAAGTCCCCCAGCCACAAGTTCCCCACAATCACAGCCCCCCAATACCCTCAGCCACATCTCCCCACAATCACAGCCCCCCCCCCCAATACCCCCATCCACATGCTCCCCACAATTACTGCTCCTTGCAAAGTTGAGACACTGCTTTAAGTGCAATTTGCAAGGGCTTTGTGCACATCCTTCAGCTGGAAGAATGCTGAGTGCATTAGGACCCAGCAGCACCTCAAGACCCGAGGTCAGTGATGAGACATTGGATGTCGGAGACACTGCAGAGCAGTAGCCCCCCACCCCACTCCTGCTCACACTGCAGAGCCACCACTGACCTGACACAACAATGGCTACAACAACGGGACAGCTGTGAGTAGCAGAGAGCCATTGGGTGCTATGCACTTCCCTCCTCACTAACCCTCCCTGATGGAATGCCTGAATCAGACTTTTATTGGGTGTGTCTGATTCGCACCGATTCCAGACTGGCGAACGCGATGGTGAGGGGCAAGTGCTGGTAAAGTTGGGCATCCAGCCCATTATTTCAATTTCAATGCATTCGAATGCATGTAAATTGCTGCCGCGCCCATTTTGTGGGCGGTCCCCACTGGGACTATTTTCGGCCATTGGTAAAGAGAGAACGGGCGTGGAGGCGGTCGCGGTTTGTGCTACTTGCCTCACGTCCAGCTTTACCAAGTTTTCGCACCCGAAAACGGGAGCAACTTGATGGTAAAATGGGTGCCCATATGGCAGACTCCAGTTCTTAAGCTCTTACATACATTTACCACTACTCCCTGAATTCCGTCCCTTAGCCAATGTTATGCCTCTGTCGCTACTATTCCTTTAATCTCTTGGGCTTCAACTTTGCCAACAACTCTTTATTATGACACTTTATCAATGGACAGTGTGAACTAAAACCTACACTGAAGCGACAATAAATTGCAGCAAGATACACGCTCATAATTTATTCACATAGCTTTAATTTACACTTGCTTTTCTCTAATGTTTCCTGGTGTGCATCCTTTATATTATCTCATCTCCAATGGTATCTTAGCAATTTGTACCTTGGAGAGATGCACTAACTTAATGAGGGCAGTATCGACAACTTTTTGCTTACCCTACAGCCTGGAGCTACTCAATAATGACAAGCCTTAATAACCAGCAGAGCATGATTAGGAAGTCTGCGGAGAGGAGGGAACATGGAATGAGTACAAAACTATCCCGTATGCCATTGATGAAGTGAGTTGCCCTACAACGTCTTGTATTAATTAAAGCAATTTTTTTTTGCCAGCCATGTGACAAATACAAGGAGTAACCGAACGTGAAAAATGTGCATGGTCTGGCATATCTTGGTGAGAAATAATTGGAACGCACTGTCCTCTATCCGATCAATAGCTGTAATTTCCTCAACCAGCCGTGTAATCATGGCAATAGGATGATTAGTAAATAATTTGCCCTGCAGTGCGATGGAAAATTGCGATGTCTCATCCTCACGGGGCTGATTTACGAGCTGGAAGGGAAAAAAATGGGAGACAATTAAGGCATGGGGAAAGGTCATCTGGACCTTAGTGTAACCTGCACTGCTCCCAGAATGATCAACCTGGACTCACCGGCCTGTTAATTGCAACATTTATCACTGATGACTTGTAAAACAATTATTCAAAACCCTTCAGGATCACCATTAATTTGAAGCAAAACTTTCATTTATTTAGCACCTTTCATGGGAGCCAGTGAAGTTCTTTTTGAAATGTAGTCACCCTTGTAATGCGGGGACTGGGACTGCCAATCTGTGCACAGTACGATCCCACAAGCAACGTCTAAACTTAAGAAATAGGATCAGGAGTAGGCCATCTTTGAACCTGTATGATCCACATGGCACAGTGGTTAGCATTGCTGGCTCACAGCACCAGGGACCCAGGTTCAATCCCTGGGTCTGTGTGGAGTTTGCATGCTCTGCCTGTAACATGTGGGTTTCCACCAGATGCTCCCCTTCCCTCCCGCACTCCAAAGATGTGCAAGTTAGGTTGATTGGCCATGCTAAATTGCCCCTTACTGTCAGGGTGATTAGCAGGGTAAATATGTGAGGTTTCAGGGATAGGGCCTGGATGAGATTGTTGTCAGTGCAGACTCAATGGGCCAAATGGTCTGCTTCTACACTGTAGGGATTCTATATGATAATAATCGGATAATCCGCTTTTAATTAAGTTCATTGACCAAGATACAAAGGTCAACTCTCCTGATTTTCTTTGAAATATTTCCATGGGATGTTTTTCACGCACCTGAGAGCAGAAGAAAACCTTGGTTTAGAACATAGGGGCATACAAACAGGCTTTGGCCATTTTGTCCCACAAACTGTTCTGTCATTCTGCCTTTGGCCCATAACCCCAAACACCCTTGGTTAACGTACATGGAAGCATAGATCCCTCTGATGCAACAAGAGGCCATTCGGCACATCATGTATGCACCGACTACAATCCTACTCAGGCCCTATCCACATATCCCCATGCATTTACCCTAGTTAGTCCCCCTGATACTCAGAGTCAATTTAAAGGACAAAGGACAAAGAAAAGGCCCTTTGGCCCTCTAAGCCTGCATCTACCATGCTGCCGCCTTAACCAAACCCCCCTACCCTTCCGGAGTCCATATCACTCTATTCCTATCCTATTCATGTATTTGTCAAGACGACCCTTAAAAGCCACAACCGTATCAGCTTCCACTACTTCCCCGGCAGGAGTTCCAGGCACCCACCGCCTTCTGTGTAAAAGATCCGCCTCGTATATCTTCTTTAAACCTTGCCCCTCGCACCTTAAACATGTGCCCCGTAATAATTGACTCTTCCACCCTGGGGAAGAGCTTCTGACTATCCACTCTGTCCATGCCTCTCTTAATCTTGTAGGCTTCTATCAGGTTGGTCCTCATCCTCTGTCATTCCGGTGAGAACAAATCACGTTTCTCCAAACCCTCCTCATAGCTGATGTCCTCCTTACCAGGCAACATCCTGGTAAATCTCTTCTGTACCCTCTCCAAAGCCTCCACAACCTTCTGATAGTATGGCAACCAGAATTGAATACTACATTCCAAGTGCAGCCTAACTAATGTTCTATAAAGCTGCAACATGACTTACCAATTTTTAAACTCAATGCCCCAGGAGATGAAGGTAAGCATGTCGTATGACTTCTTGACTACCTTTTCCACCTGCATTGCCACTTTCAGTGACCTGTGTATCTGTACACCCAGATCCCTTTGTCTATCAATATTCTTAAGGGTTCTACCATTTACTGTATATTTCCTATCTGTATTAGACCTTCCAAAATGCATTACCCCACATTTGTCCAGATTAAACTCCACTTGCCATCTCTCTGCCCAAGTCTGCAACTGATCTATATCCTGCTGTATCCTCGGATGGTCCTCATTGCTATCTGCAAATCTACCAACCTCTGTGTCGTACGCAAACTTACTAATCAATCCAGTTACATTTTCCTCCAAATTATTTGTATATATTACAAACAGCAAAGGTCCCATCACTGATCCCTGAGGAATACCACTTAACTCAGCCCTCCATTCAGTAATGCACCCTTCTACTGCTAACCTCGATCTTCTTTGACCGAGTCAGTTTTGTATCCACCTTGCCAGCTCATCTCTGATCCCATGTGACTTCACCTTCTGTGCCAGTCTGCCATGGGGGTCCTTGTCAAAGGCCTTACTGAAGTCCATGTAGACAACATCCACTGCCCAATCCTCATCAATCATCTTTGTCACTTCCTCGATAGATATTGTGAATTTACCTTTCTAAAAGTTTCCAAAACAAGACTATGGTTCATGACTTCTCGGAGGGTCTACAGATCTGAGTCATGGAGAAGTCGGTGGGACTCCAAAATAAAACACATCAGTGTGGCAGGGGGTGGGGGTATGGTGACGTTTAGGAGATGCCTACCTTTGCAATGGAGTTGGTCAAGTTAGGAGTGCAGAAAGTAGGATCATAACCTGAACCCTTAATCTGCACCAGCAAGAGTGGTGGTGTTGGGAGGAGGGTCCTGGAAAGGCTTAAAGTTTATTTATTAGTGTCACAAATAGGCACATTAACACTGCAATGAAGTTACTGTGAAAATCCCCTAATTGCCACATTCCAGCGCCTGTTCAGGTACACTGAGGGAGAATTTAGCACGGCCAGTGCACCTAACCTAATCAGCACAGTCCAAAAGACATGCTGGTCAGGTGTATTGGCCATGCTAACTTATCCCCCCTCAGTGTACCCGAACAGGCGCTGGAATGTGACGATTAGGGGATTTTCACAGTAACTTCATTGCAGTTTTAATGTAAGCCTACTTGTGACTAATAAATAAAACTTATCTTTCAGACTTCAGGAGGAGACCGGAGCACCTGGAGGAAACCTACACAGACACAAGGGGAACGTGCTAACTCCACACAGGCAGTGACCTAAGCCAGGGATTGATCATGGTTCCCTAGCACTGTGAGGCAGCAGTGCTAACCACTGTGACACTGTGCCCTCTGAGGGAACGGTGGTATCTACCATTTTAAATGGTTCTGGAGTCCTTGTGTCTCACCCAAAAATGATCAGAAAAAAGTAATGAATAAATCAATTTAATGACAATCTTCACTCTTGCCATCTTCATTCTTGTCTGTCACTATGGATCTTGGTCATTCAATTAGGGTCCCCAGTTAATGAAAAATAAAGAATAGATGGCTAACGCTGCGAATCATGAAGTACCTAATTCCCCCTTTAGTCTCAGGATTGCTTTCTGGTTCTATGATTAAGCGCAAAAGTCAAGGTTGCCCAAGGTTTGGGGCACATGAAAGGCATTTCTTTATTCGCACCGCATACAAACGATTTGCAGACTATATACAATCAGCCAAAGCTTTAATATATACATTATGCTACAATTTACATTCAGCTAGAATATGCAGCAATGTGAATGAATTTGAATCACCCAAGGTTACAATAGGCTAAGAGAAATATGTTGTCTGGGTTCCTGATGATACAGGCTCTGAGGTGAAAACAGAATTCATTTCATAATTAATTTACAATTTCTGATACGCACTTCTGTCTCGAGCAACTGCTTCCTGGGTTGTAGCTAGGTTCTGATACATCCATGCTGAATTTCAAAGGAGTTTGCATTTGAAAAATTAACCCTCCCATTACAAAATCATGAATAAGTTTTACAGTAAATATGGAGGGACAGTTTCCACTAGCAGAGAGCTTGATAAAAAGATGGCACAAATTTAAAGTAATTGGCAAAAGGACGGGAGAGAAATGAGGAGATTCTTATTGTACACAGCAAGTTATAATGATCTGGATTGTACTGCCTAACAAATTAGTGGAAGCTCTTTTTAAAATTATTTATTCAATTCTGCCCATAGGTCAACATCAATTGTATATCCCTAATTGCCCTTCAGGAGGTGGTAGTTAGCTGCCGCCTTTGAACCATTGCAGTCCTGTGAAGAGACAGCGATATATTTTCAAGTGTGCCTCAGAGAGGACTTCCAGGTGGTGGCGTTTCCATGGATCTGCTGCCCTTGTCCTTCCAGGCGAGTAGAGGTCGCAGCTTTGGAAGATGCTGTTGAAGGATCCTTGGTGAGTATTTTTTTAAATTCCTTCATAGGACAGGGCGTCACGAGCTGGCCAACATTTACTGCTCATCGCTGGTTGCCCAAGGCCAGTTGAGAGTCAAACATACTGCTGTGGTTCTGGAGTCAAATGTGAACTGGACAGGGTAAGGGCAGCAGATTTCCTTCCCTAAAGGACATTAATGTTGCTCTGGTACATCGTTGTAAATGATACACACTACTGCATTGGGCATCAGTGGTGGAGAGGGTAAACGCTTATGATGGCAGGATGGGATGCCAAGCAAGTGGACTGCTTTGTCCTGGATGGCGTTGAGCTTGAGTTTTGGTGGAGATGTACTCATCCAGACAATTGGAGAGTATTCCACTGCATTCCTGCCTTGTAACTTGTGGAAAGGCTTTGGGGAGTCAGGAGGTGACTCACCTCAGTATTCTTAGCCCCTGCCCTGATCTTAGTGCCATAGAATTTACGTGGCTGATCCACTTTGGTTTCTGGTTAATGGCAACTCTCAATGGATTGGTATTGGGGATTTAATGATGGGAATGCAATTAAATGCAAAGGGAAGATGTTCAGATTTTTGGAGATGTCATTATCTGGCACTTGTGTGATGCAATTCCATTGTAACTTTCACTCGGGAATTGGAATATGAAATGTTGCGGGCTTTAGGAAAAGGCAAGGGGGTTGGACTAATTTGGCGGCTCTTTCAAATTCCTAGCATGGACACACATTGAATTTCTCCCAGTTCTGAAGAACATCAGAATTAAAAACATA
Source organism: Carcharhinus amblyrhynchos (assembly GCF_965287045.1). Taxonomy (NCBI): domain Eukaryota; kingdom Metazoa; phylum Chordata; class Chondrichthyes; order Carcharhiniformes; family Carcharhinidae; genus Carcharhinus; species Carcharhinus amblyrhynchos. The sequence goes on from NC_137324.1 coordinate 18,516,998, forward strand.
CAAATTAAAAGCAAGATTAGGCCATTCAGCCTCTTATGCCTGTTCTGCCATTGATAAAATAATGGCTGATCTGAGTGTGCATTCAATTCTAAATTCCTTCTTAGCAGCTTTAATTTAAACACCTTCCAAGCATTCTACTTTAATAAGACAAACAAGGACAGTGATTCAATTATTCCTTTATTTAACAGTTCTAGAACCAACTCAAACATAAACGGTTGCCACTCATTAACTCTTTACTGAGTTTTAACTCTAACTGAACTTCAACTCTCAACTGAATATTAACTCTTAAACTGCACTTTAACTTTAACTGAACATCAACTTTAACCACTTAACTGAAAATAGATATGACCAAGTTTAGGAAAACCTTAATCAAGAAATATCCTCAATGTAGAATTTATCTCCTTGTTCACTGGAGCATCCTTTAGGGTACAGGTCTTACTGCAATGGTTGGTCTCTTCAAGTTATTGCTGCTAAACAAAAGACTCACATGTCTTTTATCCATAATTCTCCACTTGCTTCTGGAAGGTTCTCTGTCATCCAGCCAATTGTGAAACCAGAAACCGATCACATGACTCAAACATCTAATGAAATTACTTTTGAATGGCACCATTACACTTTGTTCATTTGATATGTCCTTTATATATAGCAGCCATAAAAATCAAAGCCATGATGTCTCGGTTAATGTGAACAACTTCCCTTATCTGGGCCAACAGGAAGCTTCAGATCACAACTCCCAGACCAGACTCTCATTACGACCTACATCTAATTTTAATCTACAAGTTGGCCAAAATTCCTAGCATGCCTAGCTGTCAGCCAGAATAACCATTTTAAAGCCATCATTGCCATTATTGTTGTTAAATTATTGTTGTAGCCATCCTTTCTCCATCCACACAGCCATACCATTTGATTCCATTCTCAATCAAGATTCTTTCTCACTCAGTCTTAAAAATACTCAATGACTCTGTCTCCACTGTTTGCTGCCTGAATGGAAGGCCCCTTATTATTAAACTGCCCATTCTAGTTCCAGTCCCTGCACCCTATCAAGTCCCCTCAGGATCGTATATGGTTCAATCAAGTTGGCTTTCATTCTTCTAAACTCCAATGGATATGGGCTTATCCTGTCCCACTTTTCCTCATAAGATAAACCCCTATCCCAGGAAATGGTCAAGTGAATATTTCCTGCACTGCTTCTAATGCTATTATTCACAAGTAAGGAGACCAAAACTACACACAGTACGCTACATGTGATCTCACCAATGCCGTATACAACTGTAGTAAAACATTCCTTCTTTTATATTCATTCCTCTTACATCAGTGACAAACAGTTCCCAGATGAGGTCCCCCAATTGGTTATGATTTGAGATGAGACAGCCTAAATTGTTATGCCCCCAGGTGAGGACAGATGAGTTGCCCCCTGCCGATTATTCAACTTCCTCAGTTCATAGAATCATAGAATCCCTACAGCACAAAAAGAGGCCATTTAGCCCATTGAGTCTGCACCGACAGCAATGCTACTCCGGTCCTATCCCCATAACCCCACGTATTGACCCCGCTAATCTCTTGAACCTACACATTCCGGGACATGAAGGGGCAATTTAGTATAGCCAATCAACCTAACCCGCACATCTTTGGACTGTGGGAGGAAACGCAGATGAGGAGAGAACGATAGGATAGAGGTGGAAAGACTCTTCCCGCTCAAAAAAGACAGTAGGACTAGGGGGCACAGCCTCAAGATAAAAGAGGGGGCGGTTTAGAACGGAGTTGAGGAGGAACTTCTTCACTCAAAGGGTGGTGAATCTCTGGAATTCTCTGCCCGTTGAAGTGGTGGAGGCTGCCTCGCTAAATATTTTTAAGACGCGGGTTGATGGGTTTTTGATAGGATAGGGGATTAAGGGTTATAGGGAGAGGGCGGGAAAGTGGAACTGAGCAGCGACAGATCAGCCATGATCTTATTGAATGGCGGGGCAGGCTCGAAGGGCTGGATGGCCTACTCCTGCTCCTATTTCTTATGTTCTTATGTAAACCCCACACAGACAGTGACCCAAGCTGGGAATCGAACCCGGGTCCCTGGTGCTGTGAGGCGACAGTGAACAAAGAACAAAGAACAACACAGCACGGGAAACAGGCCCTTCGGCCCAACGAGCCCGCGCCGCCGTCCCATTGTCTCAGTGACCTATTCATGATTTTAGTCTACGCCTAATGTGCGAGGATCAGGGAGGTCCAATATAGGGACAATTTGTTACCCAATCAATCAGCCTAAAAGCGCTAACCACAGTGCTAACCACTGTGCCACCATGCTGCCCAAATTGGTCTCATCCAAGCTAATCTAAAAGGATCTATTCTCTCGTGGATAACTTTTCCCAATCCAAGTGCGTTCATGTTTTAAAAGGAGCCAATTTAACTAGTTTCCTGAGTTCAAGAAAGAGTGAGATTATTAGTTATTAAAACCTGTGGAGTAGATGGTGAAACATAACGGCTGTTAAGTTGGATGAGTCCAATTGTGCTGACTTTGGCAGTTGAGCAGTTGGTTTAGAGATTCTTGCTTTTGTATATTAACTGAAAGGAATTGTCCTGTTTCGTTTTCAACTCTGGTTTTGCCGAGTAGTAAATTGTTTCTCATTCTTGTGACACACTTTCCTTCCCTTGGATTCTGATAAGTTAAAAGACTTGAAACATTAACTCTGTTTTCTCTCCTAACAGATGCTGCCAGGCTTGCTGACTATCTCCAACATTTGCTATTCCTATTTCAAATGACTTCAGAGTCTCTCAAAAGTAGATCCAGCAGGTCCTGCAGAGGGGCTTGAACACACAGCCTTCTGACTTAGAATAAAATCATTGAATCTTGACAGTGCAGGAGGATGCCATTCACTCCATTAAGTCTACACCAACTCTCAGATACCACACAGGCCCTTTCCCATAACCCCATGTATTTACCCCACTAACCTTCACATCTTGGGACACTATTGGGCAATTTAGCATGGCCAATCCCCCTGATCTTTGGACTTGGGAGGACACTGGAGCACCTGAAGGAAACCCATACAGAAAAGAGGAGAACGTGCAAACTCCACACACCCGGGTTCCTGTTGCTGTGAGGCAGTGGTGCTAACCACTGTGCCATTGTGCCTGATCCCTGGCAAACACTGAAAAAAAAATTAGTTAGAGATAAGATCGGCGCAACTTGTGGGCCGAAGAGCCTGTTTGTGCTGTAGTTTTTCTACGATTCTATGTTAGAAATCGGTAGCAACGTGCATTTTAGTACTGACTGAGATAGGGGTTTGGGTTGGGGCCATTGAAGGTAGGCGGGAGTTTAGATACCGAGGGTGGAATTATCATGTCACGATGGATAGCAAATCCAAAGTGTTTACCTCCATCAGTGATCTGGTTGCTAAGGATTGAGATCCAAAGTTGTCTTGTTGAGATGAAGGAGAAATGTTATGTGTGAAAGGCAGTATGCCAAAAGTTACTGTGGGGACTGCATCGCCAATCATAATTACTAAAAGCAAAAGATTATGATGGTTGGAAATCTGAAGTAAGAACAAAAAGTGCTGGAAAATCTCAGGGGGTTTGGCAGCATATGTGGAGAGAGCAACAGAGATAATTAATACTTCAAGTCAAATTTTTAAAAAATCATTCATGGGATGTGGGTGTCGCTGGCTAGGCCAGCATTCATTACCCATCCCTAATTGTCCTTGAGGAGGTGGCTATGAGCTGCTTTCAGGAACCACTGCAGTTCAGATGGGAAGGCGGTGACATAGTGGTATTATCACTGGACTGGCAATGCAGAGACCCCAGGATAACGGTCTGGGGACATGGATTTGAATCCCACCATGGAAGATGGTGAAATTGGAATTCAATGAAAATCTGGAATTAAAAGTCTAATGGTGAACATTGTTACTATCATAAAAGCTGATCTGGTTCAGAAGTCCCTTTTGGCAAGAATATCTGCTGTCCTCACCTGGTCTGGCCTACATATGACTCCAGACCCATAGCAATGTGGTTGACTCTTAAGTGGCCTAGCAAGGCATTAAGTTCAAGTGCATTTATGGCAGGGTTATTGTTGGTTAAGCAAATGAGGCCTCACATCCCAGAACTGAATTTAAAAATTAGTGGTGTACGTACACCCACCATGTTGTTCAGGAAGGAATTGCAGGATTTTAACCCAGTGAAGAAACGGATGGTGTTTGTAGAGGAATATGCAAGTACAGATGGATTTACCGTTCATGGGGTCCTACACTCACTTTCATTTCTGTCCCCATTCAATCCTAATCCCCTCCAGACCCCGCCCAACTGTTGCTCCACAGAACACAATGGAAGAAATCACAAAAATATACAAATTGATCATTACTTTTAACTTGTAAAAACCTGTGTGAATGCATGATTGCTGAATTGAAATCCAAGCTTCCCTCTGACGGTAGCGATGAGGTGAGCAAACATGGAACTTGCTAATGAGCAACAAGGTGGCAAAATCAGCCAATGACATGAGTGCAGCACAGGCCAATGCAGGGCAGAATGAAAGAGTCCACTGCAGGAGCAAAATCTCAATCAACTGGATGCATCTGCTGCCATTCAGTATGTTTCTGAGTCTCACTCAATTTAAAAATTAGAAGTTAACTTCCTCACTTCCTCTCACAAGATCAGATAAGTTATTGCTGTAAGTTCACATGAATGAAGTGTCCAGGGAGTCCAAATCCAATATTCCTTACCTTTTCTTCCCCTTTGCTTCCCCTTTCCTCCTTTTTCACAATTTTATCTCTCTCCAAAATCCTTCCCCCCTCTCCCCATATCTTCATCTGTCAGAGTTCACCCTCTGATTTCAGCTTCTCTGCCGGTTGGCCATTCACACCTTTTATTCTATCTATGGACTGCCATTAGCAGCCTTTAGAACATAAGAACTAGGAGCAGGAGTAGGCCATCTGGTCCCTCAAGCCTGCTCCACCATTCAATAAGATCATGGCTGATCTTTTTGTGGAATCAGCTCCACTTACCCACCCGCTCACCATAACCCTTAATTCCTTTACTATTCAAAAATGTATCTATCCTTGCCTTAAAAATATTCAATGAGGTAGCCTCAACTGCTTCATTGGGCAGGGAATTTTACTTTCCCCTTGTTTTTGTGGCTGTGACTCATCTTTCATTCTCTCATCCTACAGTATACATAACTCTACTTTTTATGCCTTTCAGCTTTGACAAAGGGTCACATGGACTCAAAATGTCAGCTCTTTTCTCTCTTTACAAATGCTGCCAGACCTGCAGAGATTTTCCAGTATTTTCTCTTTTAGTTGGGTATTAGTGGTTCTGTCTGGCAGGATTCCCTTCATTGTCCTAGAGAGTTTATGAAGACCAGGCTTGCAAGCGATGGTGGTTAGAACCACCAGTATAACTATTATACCAGGCCGCAGTGAACCATTGTGGAATATGGAAGAGGATCAGATTTTTAAGATTTTCTTGCTTCATCTCTTGTTGGCACGGCAATTTAGATAATTTTTTTTTGACACCTTTTCGCTACAAAATCAACAGTTTCAGCATCGTAGACAAAAACTTGTAAAGACACACTTTCAGTTATCAATGTTACTGAATTTGTCAAATGTTTTTGACTCATTGCACTTTGCAAATCATTTTAAATCATTTTCAATACAGATAAAGCATATTCACCAGAAACATTTGTGACATGTATTATTAAAAATATTTTCAGAATTGTTTCCATATTTAGAAAAGTCTGCAAACCAATACATACAAGCCTGGACAAGTCAGCTGGTGACCTCGAAGCACAGAGTTCATTATTATCGATGAAATGAATGAATTTTTTTCACTTCATCTTCAGAAAGATTTATGTCCATGTCCTCCTTGTAGAATTCACTTAATTTCTTGCTGTGGTGGGGCATCCAGACTTCTGTTGAAAATCATGCAAAATAAATCAATGGTTTTCTTCAGAGATTCACTTCTACTCTGCAGTTGCACCGTTATTGTGTTACAAGTTACATTGACAGTCTCAACGCTCATCTTCTCTTTCACTTTTAAAGCAATTTCATTGCCTTTAGATTTATCTAAAAATAATTTTCTTTATCTTGTATGCTTCTCATTATCAGAAGGACCTATGTTTTTTGTTAATGTTATTGCCTTTGCTTCCACCAAGCAATAGTTGCTTGAACTTCAGTGACAAAACTTTTAACTAAGGCTAATAATTGTGCAGCATTCAATAAAGCTGTACCAAGATTTTGCAATGATTTGATGATAGTATTAACTCTTTGAATTGAATGGTTCCACTAAAGAGTAAATACAGTAATAGCATAATTTTCAAAGTTCTCTGCGAAAGATTTTGCTTCTGCTTTCATACATGCTTTTCTGAATTTGATGAGGTATGTCTAAAAATGTTACCTTCACAGCAGCAAAGTAATTTTCAAAGCCAATACAACATCTGCATGAACAGACCACATGGACTCACAAATTTATTTGACTGTCAAATGTTTTCCACGTGCCTGTTGCAAGTGTGATTAGACCGTAAGATATAAGGGGAATCCCACAGTAACTTCATTGCAGTGTTAATGTAAGCCTTACTTTGACTAGTAAATAAACTTGAACTTGATAAGAGCAGGATTAGGCCATTTGATCAATCAAGTCTGTTCTGCCACTCAACCTTAGCTGATAGGTTTCTCAAACATTGAAACATAGAAACCCTACAGTGCAGAAGGAAGCCATTTGGCCCATTGAGTCTGTCTCGACAACAATCCCACCCAGGCCCCTTCCACGCTTAGTTACACTGCTAATCCCTCTAACCTATCCCTCTCGGAACACTGAGGGTTAATTTAGCATGTCCAATCAATATAACTCGCACATCTTTGGATTGTTGGAGGAAACCCACACAAACACGGGGAGAATGTGCAAACTCCACACAGGCAGTGACCCAAGTCAGGAATTGAACCTAGGACCCTGGAGCTATAAGGCAGCAGTGCTAGCCATTGTGCCACTGTACAAAACCCATTGCAACATAGTCCACCAATGTGTGTAAACCAAAGAAAGGCATACACATTCTGAAGAAAGTCAAAAAATGTGGAGCTCCCTCACAGTGTTCAACTGCAGTGTTATAGATCAAGTTGAAGGAGAGTCTGAAACATGGCATGAAGAATGGACAGGGGCTTGCTTGAAGACCTAATACTCTGCTGCCATGTTTGCAACATTTTTGAAATCCTGCCCATGACAATTTTTGATGTCCAAACAGTTGGGGAGGGAGTGAGGGGAGCCGATGGTCTAATGATATTATCGCTGGACTATTAATCCAGAAACTCAGCTCATCTCCTGGGGACCCAGATTCCAATCCTGTCACGGCAGGTAGTGGAATTTGAATTCAATAAAAAAAATGTGGAATTAAGAATCTACAGATGACATTTCCCAATGTTGTGGAAAAACCCATTGGGTTTACTAATGTCCTTTAGGGAAGGAAATCTGCCATCCTGGTCTGGCCTACAGATTCCAGAGCCACAGCAATTTGGTTGACTCTCAACTGCCTTCCAAGAGCAACTAAGGATGGGCAATAAATGGTGGCAAGCCAATCACACCCATGTCTCATGAATGAATAAAAGATAAGTTGCTCCAGACACTCAGGAGTGTGGAACAGCAGCTGGATAAAACAAAGAAAATCGCTCAACAATTTCACCGTCTCTGGTCACATGTTTTAAAATTAAAGTTAATTGGTCCACGTGACTCATATCTGGTGTTGACTCAACTATTCTGGAATAGTGTTTGGCACCTTTTACTTCATTAGTGAGTTAGTTTCTGAGCCGCTCTGCCATTATAGAGATTAAGTTATTGTAGGCTTAGTTCATGAAGAAAGTTGGTCTTCCCCAATCCACAATATCAATAACTTTTCAAATGTTCTTCGAGAAGCTCACCAACTTCACTGGGATATTCAAGGCAGCTCTAAAACATGATGACTCATCATCTCCTCGTAAAGGTAGTCCTCAAGAAGATAGTAGTTTGACTTTGACAACATCTCAGTACTTTCCTCCAATGAGAATACTCCTTTTCAAGCTAAGCCAATATCACAGAATCAATTCTTCCAGATAATAGAACAGAATCCCTACAGTCCAGAATGAGGCCATTCGGCCCATCGAGTCTGTACCGACCATAATCCCACCCAGGCCTGTTTCCATCACCCCACATATTTACCCTGCTAATCCCCCGATACTAGGCTCAATTTATCATGGCAAATCAACCTAACCCATACATCTTTTTTGTGGCGTACATTGGAGTTCCCATCAATGGGGTGGCACAATAGCACAGTGGTTAGCACCTCTGCTTCACAGCTCCAAGGACCTGGGTTCAATTCCTGGCTTGAGTCATTGTCTGTGTGGCGTTTGCACTTTCTCCACGTGTCTGCAATAGGTTTCCTCTGGGTGCTCCAGTTTCCTCCCACAATCCAAAGATGTGCAGTTTAGGTTGATTGGCCGTGCTAAATTGCCTCTTAGAGTCCTGAGATGCGTAGATTAGTGGGTATAATATGTAGGGATATGGAGGGTAGGGCCTGGATGGGATTGTGGTTGGTGCAGACTCGATGGGCCAAATGGCCTCTTTCGCACTGTAGGGTTTCTATGATCTTTGACAAAACGCTTTCATCATTTAAGAACATAAGAACATAAGAAATAGGAGCAGGAGTAGGCCATCTAGCCCTTCGAGCCTGCCCCGCCATTCAATAAGATCATGGCTGATCTGTCGTGGCTCAGTTCCACTTTCCCGCCCTCTCCCCATAACCCTTAATCCCCTCTCTTATCAAAAACCCATCAACCCGCGTCTTAAAAATATTTAGCGAGGCAGCCTCCACCACTTCAACGGGCAGAGAATTCCAGAGATTCACCACCCTTTGAGTGAAGAAGTTCCTCCTCAACTCTGTTCTAAACCGCACCCCCCTTTATCTTGAGGCTGTGCCCCCTAGTCCTACTGTCCTTTCTGAGCGGGAAGAGTCTCTCCACCTCTATCCTATCCATCCCATTCATCATCTTATACGTCTCAATGAGATCTCCTCTCATTCTTCTAAACTCTAACGAGTACAAGCCTAGTTTATTCAGCCTCTCCTCATAGCTCAACCCCGTCAACTCCAGCATCAGCCTAGTAAACCTCCTCTGCACTCCCTCCAAGGCCAAAATATCCTTGCGTAAGTACGGCGCCCAAAACTGCACACAGTACTCCAGCTGCGGCCTCACCAATGCTCTATACAGCCGCAGCAAGACCTCCCTACTTTTATATTCAATCCCCCTCGCTATGAAGGCCAGCATCCCATTCGCCTTCCTGACCACCTGCTGCACCTGCAAGCTGGGTTTTTGCGACTCATGCACAAGAACCCCGAGGTCCCTCTGCACCGGCGCCTGCTGCAGTTTTTCGCCACGTAAGTAATAATCCTTCCTACCATTCTTCCTACCAAAGTGGACCACCGCGCACTTGCCAACATTAAATTCCATTTGCCAGTTCCTGGCCCATTCGCCCAGCCTATCTAGATCCTTCTGTAGACTCTCCACACCCTCCGCACAATTTGCCGTTCCACCAATCTTGGTGTCATCAGCAAATTTCGACACCATACACTCGGTCCCCTCCTCCAGATCATCTATATAAATGGTAAATAGCTGAGGCCCCAGCACCGACCCCTGGGGCACTCCACTAGTCACCATCCGCCAATCCGAATAGCACCCATTGACCCCCACTCTCTGCCTCCTATTTGACAACCAATCCTCTATCCACGCTAACACCCTACCCCCAACTCCATGTCCCCTGACCTTCTGCAATAACCTCTTGTGAGGTACCTTGTCAAACGCCTTCTGAAAATCAAGAAAGACCACATCCACCGGCTCTCCTCTATCCACCGCCCTAGACACATCCTCATAGAACTCCAGTCAATTTGTCAGACACGACTTCCCTTTAACGAAACCGTGCTGCGTCTGCTCTATCAAGCAATTCCCCTCAAGATGCCTCGCTATTTCCTCCTTGATGACGGATTCTAACATTTTACCTACAACAGATGTTAAACTAACCGGCCTATGATTCCCTGCCTTTTGCCTGGCACCCTTCTTAAACAACGGCGTAACATTAGCCATTTTCCAATCTTCCGGCACTTCCCCGGAATCCAGCGACGTCTGGAAAATAACCACCAAGGCATCCACTATAACCTCCGCCATTTCTTTCAGAACCCTCGGATGCATTCCATCCGGTCCTGGGGACTTGTCCACAATCAGCACCCCCCCCCTCTAGTTAAATATGAGCTTTGGAAGTTTCCTGATCTGCAATAGCTCTTCCAATATTTTTCCATGAGTTGGACTGGGCTGGATACAGTAAGAAGTTTCACAACATCAGGTTAAATTCCAATGGGTTTATTTGGTATCATGAGCTTTCAGAGCGCTGCTCCTTCATTGACTCACCTGATGAAGGAGCAGCATCCTGAAAGCTCGTGAATTTAATGTTGGCAAGTGTGAGGTGGTCCACTTTGGTAGGAAAAATGGTAGGAAGGACTATTACTTACGAGGCGAAAAACTGCAGCAGGCGACGGTGCAGAGGGACCTCGGGGTCCTTGTGCATGAGTCGCAAAAACCCAGCTTGCAGGTGCAGCAGGTGGTCAGGAAGGCGAATGGGATGCTGGCCTTCATAGCGAGGGGGATTGAATATAAAAGTAGGGAGGTCTTGCTGCAGCTGTATAGGGCATTGGTGAGGCCGCAGCTGGAGTACTGTGTGCATTTTTGGACGCCGCACCTGTGCAAAGATATTTTGGCCTTGGAGGGAGTGCAGAGGAGGTTTACTAGGCTGATACCGGAGTTGAGGGGGTTGAGCTATGAGGAGAGGCTGAATAAACTGGGCTTGTACTCGTTAGAGTTTAGAAGAATGAGAGGAGATCTCATTGAGACGTATAAGATGATGAATGGGATGGATAGGATAGAGGTGGAAAGACTCTTCCCGCTCAAAAAAGACAATAGGACTAGGGGGCACAGCCTCAAGATAAAAGGGGGGCGGTTTAGAACGGAGTTGAGGAGGAACTTCTTCACTCAAAGGGTGGTGAATCTCTGGAATTCTCTGCCCGTTGAAGTGGTGGAGGCTGCCTCGCTAAATATTTTTAAGACGCGGGTTGATGGGTTTTTGATAGGAGAGGGGATTAAGGGTTATGGGGAGAGGGCGGGAAAGTGGAACTGAGCAGCGACAGATCAGCCATGATCTTATTGAATGGCGGGGCAGGCTCGAAGGGCTAGATGGCCTACTCCTGCTCCTATTTCTTATGTTCTTATGATTCCAAATAAACTTGTTGGACTTTATCCTGGTGTTGTGAGACTTCTTACGATAACATTTCTCTAGTTCGAGTACCCATCGATGAATGCTTGTTTCCCTTTACTCCAGTTAGAAAATAATTTGTAAACATAACAGCAGGCTGCCGGAGAGGTTTCCGAAAAAAAATCAACTAATTCCTAATTCCTGTCATCACACTTGTCTTCACGCTCAGAAAATGGTGCTTAGGAAAACTTTTAACCTGCTTTAGGCCTCCAATCTCAAACTCTTTTCTCAAAATTTCCAAAATACCCGTGTTCTCTGGTTTATTTAGCATAAAATATTCTACAATACCCAGTGGAATGAAGTTTCCCCTAAGGCAATGCCTTCAGGGTAGATTTCTTTCCTCGCTTCAAGAGAAGAATAAGCAACATCTTGTTTCATTGTCATTTCATAATCCACTTCTTGTTCAACCTTTTCCAGTGATGTGGCATCTCTGGAAATCAGCAAGTGTAAGGCATTAGATAATTTACCTGGAAAAGAATGTACTGTTTGTGCACTGTTCACTACGTCAAAACTTTTTAAAGTAAAATGACAAATTGTCTTTTCGCTTGGCTACATCCTTTTGCCTTGCCTTCAGTTTTCTGAGTTTTGACTGCCAGATTGATAGTGTTGCTTCTCACTGCTAAGGAAACTGATCTCGATATGAGGCGGCCAATATGTCTGAAAGAACAGGTGTTTGCACAGTCAATCCCACATTTTTATCAGGTCCAATCTCTGCAAAAACTTTCCACCTTTGAACTCTGAAGCTGTGATTCCGATCGTGGATTTGAAACAACACTCACTCTACACGCTTCCTGCCCATCTCTCCGTCACAAACTGTTCCCTCCTCCACCCCCATCCCCCATGGGCCCCCAATCACCTTACAAACTCTCCTTCCCCATAGACCCCAACCCCCACCCAAACCTTCCTTCCCCATTGACCTCCAAACACCCACAAATCCTTCCTCCCCATCAACCTCTAACCCCCCTCACAAACCTACCTTCCCCATGGACCCCTAACTCCTTCACAAATCCTCCCAGGGACCACTAACCTTCTCACAAACCCTCCTTCCCCATGGATGCCGAACCCCCTCATTAACCCTTCTTTTCCATGGACCCCCAACCCTCTCACAAATCCTCCTTCCCCATGGATCCCTATCCCCCACACAACTCTTCCTGTCCCATAGACCCCCAACCCTCTCACAAATCCTCCTTCCCCATGGACCCCCAACTCCCTCACAAACCCTTCTTCCCCATAGACCCCCAACCCCCTCACAAACCCTTCTTCCCCATGGACCCCCAACCCCCTCACAAACCCTCCTTCCCCATGGACCCCCAACTCCCTCACAAACCCTCCTTCCCCATAGACCCCCAACCCCCTCACAAACCCTTCTTCCCCATAGACCCCCAACCCCCTCACAAACCCTCCTTCCCCATGGACCCCCAACTCCCTCACAAACCCTCCTTCCCCATAGACCCCCAACCCCCTCACAAACCCTCCTTCCCCATAGACCCCCAACTCCCTCACAAACCCTCCTTCCCCATGGATCCCTATCCCCCACACAACTCTTCCTGTCCCATAGACCCCCAACTCCCTCACAAACCCTCCTTCCCCACAGACCCCCAACCCCCTCACAAACCCTTCTTCCCCATGGACCCCCAACCCCCTCACAAACCCTCCTTCCCCATAGACCCCCAACTCCCTCACAAACCCTCCTTCCCCATAGACCCCCAACTCCCTCACAAACCCTCCTTCCCCATAGACCCCCAACTCCCTCACAAACCCTCCTTCCCCATAGACCCCCAACCCCCTCACAAACCCTCCTTCCCCATAGACCCCCAACTCCCTCACAAACCCTCCTTCCCCATAGACCCCCAACTCCCTCACAAACCCTCCTTCCCCATAGACCCCCAACCCCCTCACAAACCCTCCTTCCCCATAGACCCCCAACCCCCTCACAAACCCTCCTTCCCCATAGACCCCCAACTCCCTCACAAACCCTCCTTCCCCATAGACCTCCAACCCCCTCACAAACCCTCCTTCCCCATAGACCCCCAACTCCCTCACAAACTCTCCTTCCCCATAGACCCCCAACTCCCTCACAAACCCTCCTTCCCCATAGACCCCCAACTCCCTCACAAACCCTCCTTCCCCATAGACCCCCAACTCCCTCACAAACCCTCCTTCCCCATAGACCCCCAACTCCCTCACAAACCCTCCTTCCCCATAGACCTCCAACCCCCTCACAAACCTTCCTTCCCCACAGACCTCCAACCCCCTCACAAACCTTCCTTCCCCACAGACCTCCAACCCCCTCACAAACCCTCCTTCCCCATAGACCTCCAACCCCCTCACAAACCCTCCTTCCCCATAGACCCCCAACCCTCTCACAAATCCTCCTTCGCCATGGATCCCTATCCCCCACACAACTCTTCCTGTACCATAGACCTCCAACCCCCTCACAAACCCTCCTTCCCCTTAGACTCCCAACTCCCTCACAAACTTTTCTTCCCCATAGACCCCCAACCCCCTCACAACCCTTCCTTCCCCATTGACACCTAACCCCTCACAAACCCTCCCCATGGACACCTCACCCCCTCACAAACTCTCCTTCCCCATGGAACCCTAACCTCCTCACAAATCGTCCTTCCCCATGGCCCCCCCAACCTCCTCACTAACTCTCCTTCCCCATGGACCACCAACTCCTTAACAAACTCTCCCTCCCCTTGGACCCCCAACCTCCTCACAAACTCTTCTTCCCCATGGACCCCCAACCACCTTACAAGTCCCCCCTTCCCATAAACCACCAATTCCCTCACAAGCATTCCCTGCCCATGGGCCCCTAAGCCCAATACAAACCCTCCCCGTGGACCCCCATCCCCCTCAACTACTCTTCTTCCCCATGGACCCCCAAATCCCTCACTAACCCTCCTTCCCCATGGACCTCTAACCCCCTCACATTCTCTCTAGTGTGATCAACTTTCACACATTCTCCTTCCCTGCAAATCTGCAACCCAACCCCCTCACATTCTTCCCCTCCTCCCCTCATACTCACCCATTCTCACAAGACCTGTGGTCTTCCCTTTTCAAGGCAGCCGGCCTCACTCGTCATGATCACCGGGCCTCTCCCTTGCCTCGAGGTGTTACCGCATGCTTGTTGCTGGCTTGGGTCCACTAGTACTAGTGCCCACCATGAACCTGCTTACCTGCTTAGCTCCCTACGGCTTGATTCACGGGCCGGACCATTGCACGCCTGCTGCTGCTGTTGGCCTGGGTCCACTAGTGCTGGCGCCCAGCGCAAACCTGCCCACCTACTCAGCTTGATTGGCAAACCCCAGCAGCTTAATCCCTTGTTGTGTGGCCAGCCACTGTACCTCTCCCTCCCTTCTTGTCATGGTCTCCGCCCACACGCTTCAGCAAGTTAACCATTCATTACCAGCTTTATCGTTCTTTCAGACTCGCCAGATTTTACTCTGTATTAGAACATAGAACATTACAGCGCAGAACAGGCCCTTCGGCCCACGATGTTGCACCGACCAGTTAAAAAACAATGACCCACTAATCTAAACCAATCCCTTTTCGTCCATAAACCTATCCACGGATCTCTTAAACGCCCCCAAACTAGGCGCATTTACAACTGCAGCAGGCAGGGCATTCCAATCCCTCACCACCCTCTGGGTAAAGAACCTACCCCTGACATCCGTCCTATAACTACCCCCCCTTTTTTTAAAGCCATGCCTCCTCGTGCTAGTTTTCTCCATCCGAGGAAAAAGGCTATCACTATCCACCCTATCTAAACCTCTAATCATCTTATATGTTTAATAAGATCCCCTCTTAGCCGCCTTCTTTCTAATGAAAACAACCCCAAATCCCTCAGTCTCTCCTCATAGGACTTCCCCTCCATACCAGGCAACATCCTGGTAAACCTCCTCTGCACCCTCTCCAAAGCCTCCACATCCTTCCTGTGATGTGGGGACCAGAACTGCACACAGTACTCCAAGTGCGGCCGCACCAGAGTTGTGTACAGTTGCAACATGACGCTGCGACTCCTAAATTCAATCCCCCTACCAATAAATGCCAAGACACCGTATGCCTTCTTAACAACCTTATCTACTTGATTCCCAACTTTCAGGGATCTATGTACACATACACCTAGATCCCTTTGTTCATCCACACTATTCAAAGTCCTCCCGTTAGCCTTATACTCAACACATCTGTTATTCCTACCAAAGTGAATTACCTCACACTTCTCCGCATTAAACTCCATCCGCCACCTCTTGGCCCAGCTCTGCAACCTGTCTAAGTCTCCCTGCAAACTACGACACCCTTCCTCACAATCTACCACACCTCCGACTTTGGTGTCATCAGCAAATTTACTAATCCACCCAACTATACCCTCATCCAGATCATTAATAAAAATTACAAACAGCAGTGGCTCCAAAACAGATCCCTGAGGCACACCACTCATAACCGAACTCCATGACGAATATTTACCATCAACCACCACCCTCTGTCTCCTATCTGCTAGCCAATTCCTGATCCAATTTCCTAGACTACCCTCAATCCCATACATCTGCATTTTCTGCAGAAGCCTACCATGGTGAACCTTATCAAACGCCTTACTAAAATCCATATATACCACGTCAACTGCCTTACCCCCATTCACCTCTTTGGTCACTTTCTCAAAAAACTCAATAAGGTTAGTAAGGCACGACCTCCCCGCTACAAAACCATGCTGACTACCTCCAATCAATTCATTACTCTCCAAATAACTATAAATCCTATCCCTAATAATTTTTTCTAAAACCTTGCCCACAACAGAAGTAAGACTCACCGGTCTATAATTCCCGGGGAAGTCTCTGTTCCCCTTCTTAAACAATGGGACAACATTCGCTATCCTCCAATCTTCCGGTACTATACCAGAGACCAACGATGACCTGAAGATCAGAGCCAGAGGCTCTGCAATCACCTCTCTTGTCTCCCAGAGAATCCTAGGGTAAATCCCATCCGGACCAGGGGACTTATCTATTTTCAAACCCTCTAGAATATTCAGCACATCCCCCTTATCAACTGCAATACTGTCTATTTTACACCCCTGCAACCCAGTGTCCTCCTCAGCTATATTCATGTCCCCCTGCGTGAACACCGAAGAGAAATATTGGTTCAATGCCTCTCCAATCTCTTCCGGTTCCACACACAACTTCCCTCTACTGTCCGTAACTGGCCCTAATCTTGCCCTAACCAACCTTCTGTTCTTGACATACCTATAGAACGCCTTAGGATTCTCCTTAATCCTATCAGCCAAAGTCTTCTCATGTCCTCTTTTAGCCCTTCTTAACTCACTCTTCAACTCCCTCCTAGCCAATCTAAAGCTTTCTAATGCACTACCTGAGCCCTCAAGCCTCATCCGAACATAAGCCTCCTTTTTCTTTTTAACCAACGAATCAACTTTTTTAGTGCACCACGGTTCCCTAGCCCTACCAAATCCTCCTTGCCTGACAGGGACATACCTATCACGGACTCGCAGTAGCTGCTCCTTGAAAAAACTCCACATTTCGGACGTTCCCAGTCCCTGTAATCTCCTAGTCCAACCTATGCTTCCTAATTCTCTCCTAATAGCCTCATAATTACCCTTCCCCCAGCTAAAACTACTGACCCGAGGTTCATGCCTATCCCTTTCCATCATTAAGGTGAACTTAACCGAATTGTGATCACTATCACCAAAATGCACACCAACTTCCAAGTCTAGCACCTGGTCTGGCTCATTTCCCAACACCAAGTCCAATATAGCCTCACCTCTAGTTGGTCTATCTACATACTGAGTCAAAAAACCTTCCTGCACGCTTTGTACAAAAACTGACCCCTCTAACGAGCTAGAGCTATAGCAATTCCAATCAATATTAGTAAAGTTAAAGTCCCCCATAACAATTACCCTATTACTTTCACTCCTATCCAGGATCGTCTCCGCAATCCTTTCCTCAACCTCTCTAGAACTTTTAGGAGGTCTATAAAAGACTCCCAACAGGGTGACCTCTCCACTCCTATTTCTAATCTCCGCCCATACTACCTCAACAGACAAGTCCTCATCAAGCTTCCTCTCTGACACTGTGATACAATCCTTGACTAATAATGCTACCCCTCCCCCCCTTCTACCTCCTTCTCTACTCCGACTAAAGCATTTGAACCCTGGGACCTGCAACAACCATTCCTGACCCTGCTCTATCCATGTCTCTGAAATGGCCACAACATCAAAGTCCCAGGTACTGATCCACGCTGCAAGTTCATCCACTTTATTGCGAATACTCCTCGCATTAAAGTATACGCATTTCAAACCCTGCTCTGCCCCACCTCCACGATGCGGTGCATTGCAGTCCCCATCTAAGCCCCCCTTACTTTCACCCCCTCTACTCAGGACCCCACCCCCCCCTCCGAATCAGTTTAAACCTCCCTTCATAGCCTTTGCAAATTTACCCCCCAGGATATTTGTTCCCCTCTGATTCAGGTGTAGACCATCACTCTTGTAGAGGTCCCACCTTCCCCAGAATGAGCCCCAATTGCTCAAGTACTTGAACCCCTCCCTCCTGCACCATCCCCTCAGCCACGAGTTCAAACTTTCCCTCTCTCTATTCGTCTCTAAACTATCCCGTGGCACAGGCAAGAGTCCGGAGATAACCATTGTCTCTGACTTGGCCTTTAGTTTCCACCCCAACTCCATAAATCTCTGCTTAATATCCCCTTCCCTTAGCCTCCCTATGTCATGTGTCCCCACATGAACTATAACTTGGGGTTGATCTCCCTCTCCCCTGAGAGTCCTGAATACCCTCTCCGATACATCCCGGACCCCAGCCCCTGGTAGGCAACACACCAGCCCTGAGTCCCTACCATTACTACCGACTCTCCTATCCGTCCCCTTAACTGTGGAGTCCCCAATCACGAGGCCCAATCTTTTGCATCCCCTAACCACCTGAGATTTCACAATAGGCTCACCCCCAGAGACCTGCTCCCTTTGGCTATCCCCAGTTGATTCCTCCTCAACTGTAGCCTCCAGGACCGAAAACCTATTTTGGAGGGGAACAGCCCCAGGGGATTGTCCCCCCACTTGCTTCTTTCCCCTCCTCCTGGCAGTGACCCAAGCCTCATTTCTAGGAGTGACTATCTCCTTATAACTCCTATCGATATCTGCTTCCGCCTCCCGAATTATGTGGAGATCCTCTAATTCCACCTCCAGCTCCTTTACTCGCTCCTCCAGAAGCTGCAATCTAACACACTTCTTACAAGTAAAATCACCTGAAACACTACTAGAGTCCCTCACCACATACATCCCACAGGAGATGCAGCTTACTGCCTGAACTGCCATCCCTGAAACAATTACCAGCAGAAAAATAAAAATAAAAAAAAACTTCCCCCACACTTATAATTAGGTTAGAGGAGGTGGGAGGGTGGGATTCTCTACTAGTGTAGAGGATCGGGTATCCTCTCTGCGCTAAATTATAGGGTTAGGGGCCCGAGAAAAAAAAACTACAACTACCGGCAAGCGTCCTAGTGACGACTTCCGGTTTCTAACTAATTTAAAAAAAACCCGCCAAAACTCGCGACTTAAAACTAGAAATAAAAAGTTAAACAATATAAACAGAAAAATGTACCTTTTTGCTGCCTCCTCACGCGCCCAAAAATCGCTGCCTCTCGACACTGCTCCTCAGGAACAATGAGGCCGATACACGGAGGTATGTGCTTATAAACCCGAGAAAAAAAAACTACAACTACCGGCAAGCGTCCTAGTATTTGCTGCTGATAGGTTCAAACAAATACAAATGAAGAGTAATCAGCTTCTGATTGGGTGCCCAGATGCTCAGTCCAAAAGATGTGTTGGTTAGGTACATTGGCCGCACTAAATTCTCCCTCTATGTGCCCAAACAGGTGCCGCAGTGTGGCGACTGGAGGATTTTCACACTGACTTCATTGCTATGTTAATGTCAGCTTACTTGTGACAAATAAATAAACTTTACCTTACTTTACTTTACAGTGTAAAGTAGAGTACAAGTACAGTACAGGCCCAGCATGGGATCCTCCTGTTGGTCGGGTCTCTGTACTTAGGCACAATGTGTTACATTATAAATCCACCTCCCCTTGCAAAGTGGTGCTCCCATGAGTCTGCTGCCCTCATTCTTCTAGGTGGTATCAGTAGTGGGTTTGGAAGATGCTGTCTAAGGAATCTTGATGAGTCCCTGCGGTGCATCCTATGGATGGTATACATTGTTGCCACTGAATATTGCTGGCGGAGGGGGTTACTGTTTGTAGACGGGGTGCCATTCAGCAGGCTGCTTTGTCCTGGATGGTGTCAAACTTCTTGAGTATTGTTAGAACTGCAGCCATCCAGGGAAGTGGAGAATATCCCATCACACTCCTCGCTTGTGCCTTATGGACAGGCTTCGGGGAGTTAAGAAGTCAGTTACTGGCCATAGGATTCCGAGCTTCTGACCTTCAGAACTGGAGAAGAGTCAGACTCAACTTGAAATTCTGGTTGTATCATAGCTTGGTATAGCTCCTGCTCTGCCCAAGACCATAGGAACATACATAAAGTCACGAATATAACTAAATCCAACTCGCAGACCAACCTCCCGTCCATTGCTTCTGTTGACAATTCCCACTGACTCAGAAAAGTGGCCAGCATGATTAAGAACCATGCATCCTGGACATACTTTCTTCCACCTTCTTCCGTTGGCGGAAAGATATAAAAGTCTGAAGCCACATACCAACTGACTCAAGAACAGCTTCTTCCCTGCTGCCATCAGAATTTTGAATGGACTTACCTCTCACTAAGTTGATCTTTCCCTTCACTCTAGCTGTGACTCCAACACTACATTCTGCGCTCTCTCTTTCTCTATGAATGGTGTACTTTGTCTGTATAGCACACAGCAAACAATACTTTTCACTGTGTACTAATACAGGTGACAATAATAAATCAAATCAAATCGCTTGGAATGAAATGGGTGCGGTAGAGTCCATGATAGAACTTGAATGTTCCTCCCCAAACTGCTTATTAGGTTTGATTGGTTGCGCAGCCGGTTTTGATTCCATCCCCTCTTGTGTTTTTAACTTGCCACTTTCACTGCAGTTTAATTTGCAGCAAGCAAAACCAGGGAAAGGAGAGATAGACGTAATCATGCAAATTAAACCACTTAACAACAAGAAAATAAGCCTCTTGACCTTTGTTAATGAGTCAAGTATTATTCCTGCTGTTGATAACAGAATCAAAGAGGCATGCAGAATCTCACTAAAGCGTAAAGCATATTTAAAGAGGCTGAGCTGTGTATTCTGAAGAGCTCACTCGCATAGAATACAGTGCAGAAGAGGGCCATTCAGCCCATCGGGTTTGCACCAACTCACCGACAGACAATCTTACCTAGGCCCTGTCCCGCAACCCCCACTAATCCCCTGAACCTACACATCTTGAGGC
Organism: Carcharhinus amblyrhynchos; assembly: GCF_965287045.1. Lineage (NCBI taxonomy): Eukaryota > Metazoa > Chordata > Chondrichthyes > Carcharhiniformes > Carcharhinidae > Carcharhinus > Carcharhinus amblyrhynchos. The sequence goes on from NC_137324.1 coordinate 18,537,729, forward strand.
ACAAAGGCAGCAATTTAGCACAGTCAATCCTGCTAACCTGTACATGTTTGGACTGCAGGAGGAAACTGGAGCACCCGGAGGAAACCCACACAGACACGGGGAGAATGTGCAAACTCCACACAGACAGTGACCCAAGCTGGGAATTGAACCCAGGTCTCAGGCGCTGTGAGGGAGCAGTGCTAACCATGGTGCCACCATGCTGCATGGTGCATTGCTGAAAGGAATGAGGAAACTCTTCATTGGAATGCCTAATTTGTCTCTTGAGTCAGTGTTCAGATTTGAAGTGATAGTCTGCAAATCAGCCTACCTTTACTCTGGCCCCAACCTCGCTTCCCAGTTGCTTATTAGTGTATCAGGACCCAATTAGCTCCTCGTGCTAATTGTGGAGAGCACTCTGGGGGATAGTTCTTACAGGGAGTGGAAACCAACTCTGCTGCATTTGCTTAATTGGGCAGCACATCAAATATAAAACAGATATAAAACAGACAATTCCCTTGCTGTTTCTTGGTCTTTTGGCCAAGATCCAATGTCAGATCAAGCCTAAGATGGGGTGCAATGCATTATCGGGCGGCACGGTGGCAAGTGGTTAACACTGCTGCCTCACAACATGAGGGACCCAGGTTGAATTCCACCCTCGGGTCACTGACAGTGTGCACATTCTCCCCATGTCTGCGTAGGTTTCCTCCTGGTGCTCCAGTTTCCTCCCACAGTCCAAACATGTGCAGGTTAGGCTGATTGGCCATGCTAAGCTGACTCTAGTGTGAGGGAAGTTAGCAGAGTGAATAAGTGAGTTTACGAGAAGAGGGCCAGGGTGGGATTGCGGTCAGTGCAGACTCGTTGGGCTGAGTGGCTTCCTTCTGCATTGCAGGGATTCTATGACCTTGTCAACTTGGATCTTGTTTGACTCTCTTGTGGGGGCCGTGAACTGGATTCAATTGGATTTTGAATTTGGAGTATTTTGTTCTCTCTGGCGTGCATTTTTGATGAATGTTATGAAATAGCTTTTTAAATGTCATCCACTGCATCTCCAGTGACCTACTCCCTAACCTAATTTCTCAGTTCAGTTTGTCCAGCATAGCCTTTAATTCAGGTTTAAAGCAATAGTGTTAGACTCATCCTTCTCTTGTTCAAACTGAATGTGAAATTCAATGATGTTATGATCACTATTACCTAGGGGCTCCTCCACTATGAGATGATTAGTTAATCCTGTCTCATTGCACATTACCAGATCTAGAATAGTCCCCAGAATATGCTGCTTTAAGAAATTGTCCCAAATGCATTCAAATTGATTCTCAGTCTAAATTGTCCCATCTATACCCAAAATAAAATCACCCATGATTATTGCAGTACCCTTCTCACAAGCCCCCATTATTTCTTCTTGTATATACCGTTCCACAGTGTCATTACTGAGAGAGAATTAGAAACTGTTGCTACAAGTGACTTCTTACCTTTGCTATATCTTATCTGCAGCCAGGCTGATTCTACATTTTGGGCTTCAGAACTAGGGTCATCCTTCACTACTGTCCTAATGCCACCTTTAATTAAAAGAGCAAATCCACCATGTTTTCCCAGCTTCCTGTCCTTCTGAAATATCATGCACACTTAAATATTCAGATCGCTACAGACTCATGGAGAGTTATATCCTTGAGGAATTGGCTTGTCCAGACAGTTGCGGAGCGACTATTTGGTGATGGGCATTGAGCCCCGTCCCACCCAGAGTACATCTTGGTTACTCAGCTTCTCTTCCAAGTGAGGGGGAATGTGGAGGAATACTGTTTCATCAGTTACAGGAGGGTGATTGGTGATAAGCAGGAGATTCCCTTGCCATCTTTGATCTGATGCCATGAGACTTCATCACTGTGTAAGACAAGCTTAGGGCTCTGAGGGTCATTTATCCCCGACTGTATACAACTGTGGCCCATCTCTAGAGCTGGTGATGGAGGAGTCTGGGCTGCACCATCTGCAAGGTCTGATTCAGTGAGTATGACTACAAAGAAACGACAAAGGATCGTGACTGTAGCCCAGTCCATCATGTAAACCAGCCTTCCATCCACTGACTCTGTCTACACTCCCTACTGCCTCGGCAAAGTAGCCAGCATAATCAAGGACCCCACACGCCCAGGGGCGTACTCTCTTCCACCTTCTTCTGTCTGGAAAAAAAGATTCAAAAGTCTGAGGTCATGTACCAACTGACTCAAGAACAGCTTCTTTCCTGCTGTCATCAGACTTTTGAATGGACCTACCTCGTACTATGTTGATCTTTCTCTACACCCTAGATTTGACTGTAACACTACATTCTACAATTTCTCCTTTCCTTCTCTATGAACAGTATGCTTTGTCTGTATCGTGACCAAGGAACAACACTTCTCACTGTATACTAATACATGTGACAATAATCAATCAAACCAAATCAAATCAAAATGTTAATAAGGAGGATTTTACAGGACCAAATGGAGATGGGTGTACGTTTGTCATTTCTGATGTGGAGGTTGAAATCAGGTGGCCTATCCCAAACCTATTTCACTTTTGTAGTGAGGTTTGATGCAACTGAATGACCTGTATTTCAGAGGACAATTAAGAACAATCACACTGCAGGGGTTTAGAGTGACACATAGGCTAGACCAAATATGAAGAGTCTAATTCCTTCTCTAAAGGATATCAGTGAACCAGATGATTTTCCTTTGTGACGATCTGGCAGCTTCATGGTCACCTCTGTCAAGGATGGTCTTTTATTATGGGTTTATCTAAACAATTACATTTAAATTTGTCCCCCAGATTCCACGTTGAGATTCAAAGTCATTTCTTTGACTCATTGTTTCAGGCCCCAGGATTGGCAATTCAACAAGGGTCAGTCACAAGGGAACGTAGGTTCAAGGTGTGGGGCAGGAAGTTTAGGGGGCACTATGAGGAAAAACCTTTTAACTCAGAGGGTGGTGACGATCTGGATTGTGCTGATGGGAGGGTGGTGGAGGCGGGTAGCCACATACCCTTCAGAAAGTACCTGGATGAGCACTTGGCACATCATAACATTCAAGGCTATGAAACAAGTGTAGTCAAATGGGATTAGGTGGAAATTCAGGTGTTCCTCTCTGGTCAGTGCAGACTAAATGGGCCAATGAGCCTCTCCTGCACTATATGATTCTATGAATAATGTTACCATAATGGGCAGCATGATGGTACAGTGGTTAGCACTGTTGCCTCATGGCACCAGAGATCCAGTTCAATTCCAACCTTGGGTGTCTGTCTGGGTGTACATTTTCCCCGTGTCTGCATGTGTTTCCTTCAGGTGCACCGGTTTCCTCCTGCACTCCAAAGATGTGCAGGTTAAGTTGATTGGCCATGCTAAGTTGCCCCTTAATGTCCCAGGTTAGGTGGATCAAGGGAGTAAATATGTGAGGTTATGGGGTAAGCTTGGGTTTAAGTCGCTGCAGGTGTGATGGGCTGAATGGCCTCCTTCTGCATTATAAGGATTCTATGATTCTATCATTCCATGATAATGCCACCATTCCCATCTCTCATTTTTAATCCGCCACATTTTCCCAAAGGACAAAGTGCATTGTAAGTCAAAGTCAAAGAACAGCTGCAAGTGAGAACAGTTGACAAACCAGAGGGAGTGGGGCCCTGTCATTGGTATGGTTCAGGTTAAACCTGGAGATGGTTTATCACTTTTCAAAGAAAAGTAGGTGAGTTCTGCCTGGTGCCGTGGACAATATTTGTCCTTTAACCTACATCATTAAAAACAAATTATTTAGACATTATCTCATTGCTGTTTTTAAATCCCACTCTGCATATATTAGCAGCTTTATTGCCTTCATTACAAAGTGACCAAGATTCCAAAGGCAGCATTTGCTGTAACTGGCTTTGTCATGACTTATGGTCACAAAAGGCACTTTGTAAGAAGTAACAAGACAAGGGATTTTTAATGAGCGGCAGGGCACCAGAGAGCTCAGAGGAACAAACAAATTTGTTGATTGGCCATGCTAAATCGACCCTTAGTATCCAGGGATGCGTAGATTAGAGGGATTAGTGGGTAAAATATGTAGGGATATGGGGATAGGGCCTGGGTGGGATTATGTTCAGTGCAGACTCGATGGGCCAAAGGGCCTCTTTCTGCACTGTAGGGTTCTATGATTCTATGATTGTATGAAATCTTGGGCTACTTATTCATAAATGCGTGAAGGTGGCAGAGCAGGTGAATACAATAGTTAAGAAGACATATGGGGCATTTGCTTTTAATGGCATAGAGCGTAAGGAGCGGCGCTCTGAAAGCTTATGGCTTATGCCACCAAACAAATCTATTGGACTTTGATCTGGTGTTGTGAGACTTCTTACAGTTATAGAGCATGAGAACAGAGAAGCAATGTTGGAGCTGTACAGAGCATTGGTTAAGTTACAGCTGGAGTACTGTGTGCAGTTCTGATCACCTCCCTCCAGGAAGGATGTGACTGAGGGAGCACAGAAGAGATTCACCAGGATGTTGCCTGAGATGGAGCATTTGAGCTCACAGGAGAGACAAGACAGGTTTAGATTGTTTTCTGTTGAGCAGAGAAGGCTGAGGGGGACATGATTGAGGTGTATAAGATTATTAGCGGTGTGGACAGGGTGAATTGGGAGCAGCTGTTACCTTGGTTGAGGGGTCAATCACGAAGTGGCATACGCTTTACATAGTTCGTATATACACAAAGAGCAACAGAGTCGACAGGGAGAGGGTTGGCCCACTCAAGGACAAGGGAGGGAATCTATGCATGGAGTCAGAGGAAATGGGTGAGGTACTAAATGAGTACTTTGCATCAATATTCACCAAAGAGAAGGGCTTGATAGATGATGAGTCTGGGAAAGAATGTATCGATAGTTTGAATCATGTTGAGATCAAAAAGGAGGAGGTATTAAGGTTCTTGAGGAACATTAAGGTAGACAAGTCCCCAGGGCCTGATGGGATATAACCCAGAATACTGAGAGAGGCAAGGGAGGAAATTGCTGGGACTTTGAGAGAAATCTTTGTATCCTCACTGGCTACAGGGAAGGTCTGCTTTGGAGATGCCAGTGCTGGACTGGGGTAAACACAGTAAGAAGTCTTACAACACCAAGTTAAAGCCTAACAAGTTTATTTGGGAGAAAATGCCACTAGCTTTCATAGCACTGCTCATTCATCAGGTAACTGGGAGTTCTTTTCACAAATGGGGCGTATAAAGATACAAACTCAATTTACAGAATAATGATTGGAATGTGAGTCTTTACAGCTAATCAGGTCTTAAAGGTACAGGCAATGTGAGTGGAGAGAGCATTAAGCACAGGTTAAAGAGATGTGTACTGTCTCCAGGCAGGACTGTAAGTGAGGTTTTGCAAGTCCAGACAAGTTGTGGGGATTACTTGTGTCTTTATATGCCCTGTTTGTGAGTGGGAGTTCTTTCACCTGACAAAGGAACAGTGCCCCAAAAGCTAGTGGCATTTGCTACCAAATAAACATGTTGGACTTTAACCTGATGTTGTAAGACTTCTTACAGGGGAGGTCCCAGCAGATTGGAGAATACCCAATGTTGTTTCTTTGTTTAAGGAGGGTAGCAAGAATAATCAAGGTAATTACTGGTCGGTGAGCCTTATATCAGTGGTAGGGAAATTATTGGAGAGGATTTTTTGAGACAGGATTTACTCCCACTTCAAAATAAGTGGATGTATTAGAAATTGGCAACATGGTTTTGTGAAGGGGAGGTCATGTCTAACTAACTTGATCAAGTTTTTCGAGGAAGTGACGAAGATGATTGATGAGGGTCAGGCAGTGGATGTTGTCTACATTACTTCAGTAAGGCCTTTGACAAGGCCCCTCATGGCAGACTGGTGGAGAAGGTGAAGTCACATGGGATCAGAGGTGAGCTGGCAAGGTAGATACAGAACTGGCTCTGTCATAGAAGTCATGATGTGGAGATGTCAGCGTTGGACTGGGGTAAACACAGTAAGAAGTCTGACAACACTAAGTTGGGTTCATTCACACTATCTGTAACCCCCATGACTTGCCTGGGTTTGCAAAACCTCACTTACTGTACTGTCTGGAGACAACACACATCTCTTTAACCTGTGCTTAATGCTCCTTCCACTCACATTGTTGGCCTCTTTAAGACTTGAATAGGAGGTTAGTTGTAAAGACTCACATTCTAATCAGTAATCTGTAAACTGTCTGTGCTGTTATATGCTCTGTCTGAGGCCAGTACTCTTTATTCACCTGAGGAAGGGGCAAACCCCAAAAGCTTGCGCGTTTACAATCAAATAAATTGGTTGGACTTAAACCTGGTCTCGTCAGACTTCTTACTCTGTCATAGAAGACAGAGGAAGCAGTGGAGGGGTACGTTTCTGAATGGAGGGCTGTGACAAGTGGCGTTCCTCAGGAATAGGTACTGGGACCTTTGCTATTTGTAATATGTTTCAATAATTTGGAGAAAAATGGGTTGATTTGTAAATTTGCAGATAACACAAAGGTTGGTGGATGTGTGGATAGCAATGAGGACCATCAGAGGATACAGCAGATATAGATTGGTTGGAGACTTGGGCAGAGAGATTGCAGATGGACTTTAATCTGGGCAAATGTGAGGTAATGTATTTTGGAAAATCTAATACAGATAGGAAATATACAGTAAACCCTTAAGAGTACTGATAGGCAGAGAGATCTGGCCGTACAGGTACACAGGTCACTGAAAGTGGCAGCACACGTGGAGAAGGTAGTCAAGAAGACATACAGCATGCTTGCCTTCATCATCTAGGGCACTGAGTGTAAAAATTGGCAAGTCATGTTGCAGCTTTATAGAACCTTAATTAGGCCGCACATGGAATATAGTCTTCAATTCTGGTCGCCACACTGCCAGAAGGATGTGCAGGCTTTGGAGACGGAACAGAAATGATTTACCAGGATGTTGCCTGTTATGGAGGGTATTAGCTATGAGGAGAAGTTGGAGAAATTTGGTTTGTTCTCACTGGAACAACAGAGGTTGGGGGCGACTTGATAGAAGTCTACAAGATTACGAGGGGCATGGATCGAGTGGATAGTCAGAAGCTTTTTCCCAGGGTTGAAGAGTCAATTACTAGGGGGGCATAAGTTTAAGGTGCAAGGGGCAAGATTTAAAGGAGATGTACGAGGCAAGTTTTATACCCAGAGGATGGTGGGTGCCTGGAACTCACTGCCAGGGGAGGTAGTGGAAGCAGATATGGTAGCGAAAGCAGATACAGTAGTGGAAGCAGATACAGGAGTGGAAGCAGATACAGTAGTGACGTTTAAGGGGTCTTGACAATCATGTGAATAGGATGGGAATAGAGGGATATGGTCCCCCAAAGGCTAGGGGGTTTTAGTTCAGTCGGACACCATGGTCGGTGAAGGCTTAGAGGGCCAAAGTGCCTGTAATTTTCTTTGTCTTTTTGAGTAAGGGACAGGAGATTCAGAGATTTGAGGAAAAACTTTTTCTCAAATTCCACTTTTGGGAATCTGGAATGCATTGATTGGGAAGTTTGTGGAAGCTGGAAATCTTACAACATTTAAAAAATATTTGGCTGAGATCTTGAAATATCAGAACATTCAAGGATATGGGACAAGTGCTGGAAAATGGGATTAGCGTGCCTTTTATGGTGGGTATTGTCGGTGCAGACTCGATGGGCTGGTGGGCCTTTTCTGTGTGACTCTGAAAGACAAGCTTTTCTTTAAAAAAAAGCTCAGCTGCACACACAAATTTTGATTGTCAAGTTGTCAAACATTTGCTTAAGGATGCTCTCAATTAGACAACATTATATCGACATTGAGAATTAAAATAAACTACAGATTAAGAGGCCAGTTGTTGTGAGTGAGCACATTATCAATCCAAACAGAAAAATTGTCATTTAATGCTGAACAATTAACCTATAAACGAGTGTAATTACACTTGGTTAATGTATCGATGCTGGTGCATTTTCTGAAAAATATCTGTGCTCTCCTTTCATCGTCTATTTTGGTACCATTGTGTGGGATGAAGAGACTTGTATGGAGTATCGGGGAGGCAATGGCCTAGTGGCATTATCGCTAGACTACTAATCACGAAATTTGGCTAATGTTCCAAGGACCCAGATTCAAGTGTCGCCACGGCAGATGGTGGAATTTGAATTCAATAAAAACAAGTCTGGAATTAAGTACCTACTGATGACCATGAAACGATTGTCGGAAAAAAAAACATCTGGTTCACTAATGTCCTTTAGGGAAGGAAATCTGCCGCCTTTACCCCATCTGGCTTATACGTGACTCCAGACATACAGCAATGTGGTTGACTCTAAGTTGCCCTCCAAGGGATGGGCGATAAATGTTGTGATGTGGAGATGCCGGCGTTGGGCTGGGATAAACACTATAAGAAGTCTCACAATACCAGGTTAAAGTCCAACAGGTTTATTTGGTAGCAAAAGTCACTAGCTTTTGGGCCTCTGACCCTTTGTCAGGCGAGTAGAGAGTTCTCCACTTACCTGACGAAGGGGCAGCGCTCTGAAAGCTAGTGACTTTTGTGACCGAATAAACCTGTTGGACTTTAACCTGGTGTTGTGAGACTTCTTACAATAAATGTTGGCCAGCCAACGACGCCCGTGTCCCATGAATCACTAAAAAAAATTGGCATAAAGATGGCATTTGGACAAAATGCCCTACAATTGGACATGATTCTAGGTCATTTGGGTCACCTGTCCTAACATGTCCCACTGTCACATTTTGTTTGATAACAATTCTATGGAATGCTTTTGGATGCTTCCACATTAGATGCCATGTAAACACCAAATTGCCAATTCCTGTTAACCTGAAAAGGGTCACCTCAGTTGGTGCATACATGCGGCTAAGGAAATCTAATGGGAAGAGTTTCATTTGCATTAAGCGTGCTCTATAATTGCAGAGTTGTTGTTGTTGAAGCCAGGAATACACCAGGCTAGAATATCTGCCTTTCCTCGATTCGGAATGGATAATTACTATGGGAGCAGGTGCATGGCGACAGATGGCACATGTGAACTTACTCTTTACATAAATGAGTTATAAAGACTAATTGAAAATTAAAATTCTTCTATAAAGATCAAAACAAGTGCTTAAAGATAACAAGGCAACTTTTCCTGAAACAATAGCTTTAGTTTCTCGTGACAGTGCAGCCGTAGTTATCCCTGCTGCTTGGCTACATACAATAATCTGGTTAATAGTTTAAACATAAATGGGCTGTCTCCCAACCAAGTGAAATTACAATGATTATACTGATGTAATTGAAACAAACTAAAAAAATCACAATGGCAGCCTTGACCTGATTCCTAGTATATCAGGCTTTCCTGCTGTGTTGTTAAGCTTATTCCAATGTTAAACTCTTTCTCTCTTAATGTAGCTTGATATTGTACTTAAAATCACTGAACTCAACTTTTTAAAAAATTCATTCTTGGCGCATGAGCATCGCAGGCTGGCCAGCATTTATTGCTTATCCCTAGTTGCCCTTGGAAGGCAGTTACAAGTCAACCACATTGCTGTGTCTCTGGAGTGTAGTCATGATGTGCAGATGCTGGCATTAGGCTGGGGTAAACACAGTAATATATGGAAAAAACATCAACACGGATGCCATCAGCTCACGTGAGAACTGCATCCATCAGGTACACGACACATATTCTTGCAACTCGGCCAATGTTGTCTACCTGATATGCTGCAAGAAAAAGTGTCCCAAGGCATGATACATTGGGGAGACCATGCAGACACTATGACAGCGGATGAATGAACACCATTCGACAATCATCAGGCAAGACTGTTCCCTTCCCGTTGGTGAGTACTTCAGTGGTCACGGGCATTCAGCCTCTGATCTCCGGGTTAACATTCTCCAAGGCGGCCTTCACGACACACGACAGCGCAGAGTCGCTAAGCAGAATATTTATATTTATTCAGGAGTGTAGACCAGGTAAGGGTGGTAGATTTCCTTTCCTGAAGGACATTAGTGAACCAGTGGGATTTTTCCAACAATCAATAATGCTCTCATAGTCATCAGTAGATTCTTAATTCCAGATATTATTTTTTAGTGAATTCAAATTGCAGCATCAGCTGTGGTGGGATTCGAACTCTGGTCCCCAGAACATTTGCTAAGTTTCTGAATGAATAATCTAGCAATAATACCATTAGGCTATCACCTACCCCTGTTGGGTTTGGGTTTTTTTGCACTGAGTTGAACACATACATACAGAAATAATTTGCTTTTCGGATATCCCAAAGTGTTTCATGCCCAATGAAGTGTAGTCAACGTTGCAACATAGCCAACCAAATGGCAGTGGTGCAGTGGTATTGTTATTGGATTCGTAATCTCGAGACCCAGAACAAGATCCAGAGACCTGGGTTCAAATCTCACCATATCAGATTTATTAAGTTCAATAACAATCTGGGAATTGAAAGTCTAATGATGACTATGAAACTGTAACGGATCATTCTAAAAACACAACTGGTTCACTAATTTCCATGATGTGGGTATGCCGGCGTTGGACTGGCGTAAACACAGTAAAAAGTCTGACAACACCAGGTTTTAGTCCAACCTATTTATTTGATAATATACTCACAAGCTTTCGAGGGACACCCTCTTCTTCAGGTGAATGGAGAGTTCTCTGTTGGCCTTGGGCGGGATTTTACAAGTCTGACCTGAGAGGGGTCGTAAAATATTGGCATATAATCTGAGTTTTGCAAGCGTAGGCTGGTTGAGTACAATCAGTATTCTACATATTGCCAACAGCCAAAGGGAAATCCTGTTTGATATGACCCGCCATTGCAATGTATGGTCTACGTACCTGATATCATACTGCAACTAAAATTCACATACCTCACTATTCATTCATGTGCCCATAGATGAAACAATGAAACAACACCCAGTTTACCCTTCACAACTCTCCATTCACCTGAAGAAGAGGGTGTCCCTCGAAAGCTTGTGAGTATATTATCAAATAAATAGGTTGGACTAAAACCTGGTGTTGTCAGACTTTTCACTAATTTCCTTCAGGGGAGGAAATCTGCCACCCTTACCTGGTGTGGCCTACACTCCTGTGGCTGCCACAAGAGGACACAGGTTTAAGGTGCTGGGGAGTAGGTACAGAGGAGGTGTCAGGGGTAAGTTCCTCACTCAGAGGGTGGTGGTGAGTGGAATCAGCTGCCGTCAGTGGTGGTGGAGGCAAATGCGATAGGGTCTTTTAAGAGACTTCTGGATGAATACATGAGACTTAATAGGATTGAGGGTTATAGGTAAGCCTAATAGGTAGAGATATGATCGGCACAACTTGTGGGCCAAAGGGTCTGTTTGTGCTGTAGTTTTTCTATGATTCTATGAATGTGATTGATTCTCAAATGTCCTCTGGAATGAAGAACAGTTAGGGATAGGCAATAAATGCTGGCACAGCCAACAATGTTCACATCCCATGAAATGAATAAGGGAAAAAAAGACACAACAAGGTCTCTCAGATAGCAGTGAGATACATAATTAATAAATATTGGTCAATATATTGAGGAAATACCCCTGCTTTTAGTTTTTAATGTCAGGAGGGTAAACTGGGTGTTGTTTCATTGTTTCATCTATGGGCACATGAATGAATAGTGAGGTATGTGAATTTTAGTTGCAGTATGATATCAGGTACGTAGACCATACATTGCAATGGCGGGTCATATCAAACAGGATTTCCCTTTGGCTGTTGGCAATATGTAGAATACTGATTGTACTCAACCAGCCTACGCTTGCAAACTCAGATTATATGCCAATATTTTACGACCCCTCTCAGGTCAGACTTGTAAAATCCCGCCCAAGGCCAACAGAGAATTCCATTCTGCGAGCCTCGCCTGCCTTGATTCCAGGGCAGGCATGCCGGTAAAATTCTGGCCATAATGTCAAACATTAATTGTGACAGCACTTGCTGAACAATCCCAAGTGTGCTGAGAATCACACTAACAACCAGTTTACGATCAGCACTCGGGCACACATACTCAGGAATCTGTCCTCTGCAGGCAAAAAGAACATGTCTAGGCATTGTGCTTTTTTGAAATAAAATAAAAATATGGGGAAACAATAGTTCCCTGGTGCATTGTCAATAGCAATACCACTCAGATTTGTCAAAAGCAATACGAATCAGATTTGCCCTTCCAACCAATCAGTGGCCTTTCATCAAGAGATAATCGTGGTGCATTTTGAGATTCAATCTTATTACATCTGTCCTGATGACTGCAAAATGAAAAACTTCAATGGTGTGTCTAATCTTCCAGCAATACTCAAGTTCTATGCTATCAAGTGACAATTCGAATGAATTAATTTGTGAATTAGAAAGGGTTCCATTTGTTGACAATAAAAGAATACTTTTTCAGCATTCCCTCTTCACAGTAAGCATCCACAGCAAGAATTGGATTTGATGGGCATATCAGCCTACCTCTGATCCGTAATGACTTTATGACTCTGTCACACCAACATCCTGGATGCAATTGATAGTTCTTGAACTATGGTTGAGGAAGATATTGAGCAAACAAATACATCTGTGAGATTTTTCTTTTCTTTAACTTCTCTGAAAGCATTGGTCAAGATGTCTGACTGAAACTTTCTATTTTCCCAGTTCTGATTGGTTGACTTGTCTTGAAAAGTGGGTTAGAGTTCACCAGGACCCCTTTAATGTCAGTTCCATTGTCCACCATATTGATCCTTGTCTAGCAGGAATGTTCGTTCATCTTCCATCATTTCTGCTTCGTTTTTTGCTTGTTCATGTTTCCGATGTTGGGATATGGGCCTCGCTGGCTGTGCCAGTATTTATTGCCCATCCCTAATTACCCTTGAAAAGGTATTGGTGTGCTGTCTTCTTGAACTGTTGCAGTCACTGTGGTGTAGGTACAGCCACAGCGCTGTTAGGGAGGGATATCCAGGCTTTTGATCCAGTGACAGTGAAGGAATGGTGATGTATTTCCAAGTCAAGATGGTGATCAACTTAGGCAGAATCTTGGAGGTGATAGTTATCCCATGAAGCTGCTGTTTTTGTCCTGCTAGATGGTCAAAGGTACAGGTCTGGAAGGTGAAGTCAGAGGAACCTTTAGAACCAGAGAAAAGTTACAACACAGAAAAATACCATTTTGTCCATGTCAGCCCAAGAACACCCAGCTGCCTTTTGTAATCCCACCTCCCTGTAGCTTACGCCACTTAAGATGTAGATCTAAGTATTTTAAAAAAGACTTTCGGGTCTCTGTCTCCACCACCGACTCAGGCAGTGAATCCAAACCCACCACACTCTGTGTAATAAAGTTCTTCCCTCATGTCCCCTGTACATCTGCTGCCACTTATCTTGAATCTATGTCCCCTCGTTCTAAAGATCTCAAGAGGAATTAAGGTTTGGGGAAGGAATTCCGAAGCCTAGGGACTTGGGCCTAGGTAACTGTCAGCAAACTCATCAATAAGGGCTCTCACTCAACTATTTTCACACCATGTTCCATCTATCAATCTTTTGTTATTGGTCTGAAATCATTGTACATCAGCCAGTACTATTCTTCAGATAAAAATGTTAATACATTATAAACTCATTAACTGCCTCTCTGGCACCAACCAGTATATGGATTATTTCATCTTACTTTGTCTTCTCTTTGCCCTTTCCCTTGTTCGGTCTTGTAAAGAGTTTTGTTCCCTTTCATCTTCCAATTCTGACAAAGGTTCTCCCTCCTGAAACATGTACTCTATTCATCAGAGGACGTTTAATCAAAGATCAGAAAGACACAATCAGTCCATCAAAGTACGTCTTCTTCTATTAGAGCATCCAGCTGTATTCCAAATATTACAGATGTTTTGCCCCCACTGCAGTCTCTGACAGATAAACATCTCACCCTTTTGAATGCAGGAATTCAATCTCATGGACGGGATTTTCTGGGAGGCATTCACCCTGGAACTGGAAAATCCCGCCGGAGGTCAATGGACCTTTGCATGGTCTGCATCCCCACCCCCCCAACCCACCCACTACAATTACCATGGTGGGCAACACGGTGGCACAGTGGTTAGCACTGCTGCCTCACAGCATCTGGTTTCGATCCCTGGCTTGGGTCACAGTGCATATGGAGTTTGCACGTTCTCCCCGTGTCTGCATAGGTTTTCTCCGGGTGCCCTGGTTTCCTCCCATAGTCCGAAAGACGTGCTGGTTAGGTACATTGTCCATGTTAAATTCTCCTTCAGCGTATCCAAACGGTCACTAGAGTGTGGCGACTAGGGGATTTTCATACTAACTTCATTTCAACGTTAATGTAAGCCTACTTGTGACATTAATAAATAAAAAGAGGAAAATTCTGCCCCATATCGCTTTAAAATCAATGATTTAATTGATTCCCAGTCCATACCACCACAGGATGGAACATCATAAATATAAACTAGTTCAATCAAATTTCACTATTTAAAGTTTTGAGAAGGCATTTATCCTACTCTGTCCCTACATTCCTTCAAATGTAACAATCTATGTTAGAGAATCATTATAGAAAACCGACAGTTAGGATGACAAGACGCTCAACAAAACTTTCACCAGGTATAAAAATGCACTTTTGCAGACTTCACTGGTGAACACAAAAGGTATTTATTAATGAAGAATTATGCAGCAACCTCGTGGCTGTCGCTAAAATGTCTCTTAGCCTCAGAGTTTCTCCCACCATGGGGTGGTTCCACACTCCGATTGGTTACACGGGTTATGTGACACTTACTCTACTGTATTGCCCTAAAAAGGGCAACAGCCACACGAGGCATCCGGAAAAGGACAACACCAATGTCATCAACATCTCATGTGCAGAGAAAGATGACATCCTGGCAGGAAATTCTGGTTCGCAATGGAAATGTGAAATGCTGGAAGTGCACAGCTTTTTAATCTGCTGCTAAAGGGCAATGCAAGCTCACATGATATAGAATCACAGCCCAGAAGAAGGCCATTCAGCCTATTGTGTCCACATTGCCAGTTTATAAGAGTTAACTAACTGAGGCCAGTCCACCACTTGTTCCCTGGAGCTCTGTAGGCCTTTCCATCAGGGGAATATTAACAGGAGCAGAAGCGGAGAGATCTGGGTGTATGTGTGCATGGATCATTGATTTGATTTGATTTTGATTTGATTTATTATTGTCATCTGTATTAGTATACAGTGTTTCTTGCGCGCTGTACAGACAAAGAATACTGCTCATAGAAAAGGAGAGGAGAGGGTGCATAAGGTAGTGTTACAGTCAGGAGGCAGGACAGATGAAGAGAACACTTAAAAAAAATAGTAATCTTTGCTTTATTAATAGGGGCACAGAGTAGAGGAGCAAGGAAGTTCTGTGAACTTATACAAAGCCTCAGTTGAAGTATTGTGCACAGTTTTGGGCACCACGCTATGGGAAGGATATGAACATATTGAAGAGAAAGCAGAAGAGGTTGACACAAATGGTTCCAGGGAAGAGAAGCTTTAATAAGGATAGTTTATAGAAGATGGGACTGTTCTCCTTTGAGAGAAGAAGGCTAAAAGGTGATTTGATATTTGATTTTGATTTGATTTGATTAACTATTGTCACATGTATTTGTGAACAATGAAAAATGGGCAGATGGAACATACTGTCCATAAAATACATAGGGGAGAAGGAAAGGAGAGGTAGAAAATGTAGTTTTACAGTCATAGCTAGGGTGTGGGGAAAGATCAGCTTAATATGAAGTAGGTTCATTCAAAAGTTTGATGATAGCAGGGAAGAAGCTGTTCTTGAGTGGGTTAGTACATGACCTCAAACTTTTGTATATTTTTCCTAGCAGAAGAAGGTGGAAGAGAGAATGTCCGGAGTATGTGGGGTTCTTAATTATGCTGGCTGCTTTTCCAAGGCAGTGGAAAATGTGAACAGAGTTAATGGACAAGAAGCTGGTTTGAGTGATGAACTGGGCTTTGTTCACAATCCTTTGATAAAGATGTTAAAAATCATAAGGGGGCTGAAGAGAGTAGAAAAGGAGAAACTGTTCCCACTGCTAAGACCCAGGCTAGAAACTCCAAGGTGTTTTCTGAAGTTAGCCTAGATCGTGAAGTTTTACATTTGATTTTGGCATTTGGTGAGCATAAGATGTTTCACTCCAGGTATGATTCGAGTGACCCACTGGGAAGCTTTTATCCAACAAAGTTTATTTAAGAACAGTTAGAATATAACAAAAATAATTAACATAATTTTTACCAATTACAACACCTAAACTTGACACATTATAATTCTTAACAGCTAGCTATCTCTGTTGTTCCAATTTCAAGCAATTCCCCATAGACATATCCCCTGCTTCAGAGTTAGTTAGGTATGCTTATGTGATTTAGATTTCCAACTCTGTAACACCAATGGACAGAAATACAAATGGCACTTTTCAGAGAAGGGTATATCCTCAAGACAGCAAAATAGAAGTAAACCTAGTCTCTAGCGGCATCTAGTCTTTAGACTTCAGAAAGCATACCTCATACTCTGCAGTTTCTAAAATAACAACACTCAGACAGCAGAATCTTCAACTCCAGAGAAGGGAAGCAAGGGACACTGCTCTCCATCTCAGCCCCAAACAACATCAGAAAACAACTAAGCTGAAATTATCTGTGAAAACATAGCTGTCTACAGTCTTATGACCTGACTTGTCAATTATCCCAATAAAGCCCTGCTCTGCAATCCAAGGGGAATCTAAAACAACAGAAAACTGCATTAATTTGGATTAAAACAAACATGGAATCCATTCTACTGCTTCAGTAACAATGGAGGACACCTGTTGCAGACAAAACGGCTCCAACAAAATGCCACGGATTTTTAAAATATCCTGTAGAGAAACAAAATTAAAATACATTTCTTAAAGGCACCGTGTTGTCACTATTCTCAAAAAAGGATCTGGAACAAGGAGGTACAGTTTTAAAGAAACTGTCCAAAGAAGCAAATTTGATGTGAGAATTTAATTTACGTAGTTAGTGATTGGGAACTGGAATGCATTGCCTGGAAGTGTGGTGGAGGCAGGTTCAATCGAGGCATTTAAGAAGGCAGCAGATGGTTATTTGAATAGAAACAATGGGCAGGTGAATGGGGAAAAGGCAGAAGAATGCCACTCCTGATCTAAGATGGCATTGAGGCATGACAACTTCTTCCAAGCAATGACTAGCATACCCTCTAATTCTATCTCTAACTCTCATTCTATGCTTTTAAAATTGTACTCTAACTCATTTAAACTCTGTAACAATGCTTTAATTCAATCCCATACAGATTTGGCACTCTATCAAAGAACAAAGAACAAAGAAAATTACAGCATAGTAAAAGGCCCTTCAGCCCTCCAAGCCTGCACCTACCATGCTGCCTGAACTAAAACCCTTACCCTTCTGGGGACCATATTCCTCTATTCCCATCCTATTCATGTATTTGTCAAGACACCCCTTAAAAGTCACTACCGTATCCATTTCCACTACTTCCCCTGGCAACGAGTTCCAGGCACCCACTACTCTCCGTGTAAAAAAATCTGCCTCATACAGCTCCTTTAAACCTTGCCCCTCGCACCTTAAACCTGTACCCCCGAGTAATTAACTCTTCCACCCTGGGAAAAAGCTTCTGACTATCCAATCTGTCCATGTCTCTCATAATCTTGTAGACTTCTATTAGGTCGCTCCTCAACCCCCGTCGTGCCAATGAGAAGAAGTTTCTCCAACCTCTCCTCACAGCTAATGCTCTTCATACCAGGCCACATCTTGGTAAATCTTTTCTGTACCCTCTCCAAAGCCTCCACATCCTTCTGGTAGTGTGGCGACCAGAATTGAACACTATATCCCAAGTGCAGCCTAACTAAGGTTCTATAAAGCTGCAACATGACTTGCCAATTTTTAAACTCAATGCCCTGGCCAATGAAGGAAAGCATGCTGTATGCTTTCTTAATTATCTTCTCCACCTGCATTACCATTTTCAGTGACTTGTGTATCTGTACACCCAGATCCCTTTGCCTATCAATACTCTTAAGGGTTCTGCCATTTGCTGTATATTTCCTATCTGTATTAGACCTTCCAAAATGCATTACCCCACATTTGTCTGGATTAAACTCCATCCGCCTTCTCTTGGCCCAAGTCTCCAACTGATCTATATCCTGCTGTATCCTCTGATGGTCCTCATCGCTATCCACAAACCCACCAACCTTTATGTCATCCGTAAACTTATTAATCAAGCCAGTTACATTTTCATAGAACATAGAACACTACAGCACAAACAGGTCCTTCGGCCCACAAGTTGCACTGATCATATCCATACCTACCAGGCAATAGAACTATCTGTAAATCCCAATCCCATTAAATTCCATGTACTCATCCAGAAGTCTTTTAAAAGACCCCAGCGAGTTCGCCTCTACCATCACCGATGGCAGCCAATTCCACTCACTCACCACCCTCTGAGTGAAAAACTTACCCCTGACATCTCCTCTGTACCTGCTCCCCAGCACCTTAAACCTGTGTCCTCTTGTAGTGACCATTTCAGCCCTGGGAAATAGCCTCTGAGAATCCACCCGATCTATACCTCTCAACCTTTTATAAACCTCTATCAGGTCGCCTCTCAACCTTCATCTCTCCAGGGAGAAGAGACCTAGCTCCCTCAACCTATCATCATAAGGCATGCCTCCCAATCCACGCAACATCCTTGTAAATCTCCTCTGCACCGTCTCAATAGCTTCCACATCCTTACTGTAGTGAGGCGACCAGAACGGCGCACAGTACTCCAAGTGGGGTCTGATGAGGGTCTTATAAATTTGCAGCATTACCTCCCAACTCCTAAACTCAATCCCTTGATTAATGAAGGCCAGTACACCATACCCCTTCTTGACCACATCCTCCACTTGCGAGGCCGATTTAAGAGTCCTGTGGACCCGGACCCCAAGGACCTTCTGCTCCTCAACACTGCGAAGACTCTTACCCTTGATATTGTACTCCTTCATCCCATTGGACCTGCCAAAATGGACCACTACACATTTATCCACATTGAAGTCCATCTGCTACTTCTCCGCCCAGTCTTGCATCCTATCTATGTCACACTGCAACTTCTGACTTCCCTCCAGGCTATCCACAACACCACCAACCTTCGTATCGTCGGCGAATTTACTAACCCATCCCTCCAATTCCTCATCCAGGTCATTTATGAAAATGACAAACAACAAGGGCCCTATTTTCCTCCAAATAATTTATATATATTGCCAACAGCAAAGATCCCAGCACTGATCCCTGAGGAACGCCACTTGTCCCAGCCCTCCATTCAGAAACACACCCTTACATTGCTACCCTCTGTCTCCTTTGACCGAGCTAGTTTTGTATCCACATTGCCAGCTCACCCTGATCCCATGCAACTTCACTTTCTGCACCAGTCTGTCGTGAGAGCCTTGTCAAAGGCCTTACTGAAGTCCATGTAGACAACATCCACCGCCCTACCCTCATCAATCATCTTTGTCACTTCCTCGAAAAACTCAATCATGTTCATGACATACGACCTCCCCTTCACAAAACCACATTACCTCTCAGTAATACATCCACTTATTTCCAAGTGGGAATAAATCCTTTCTCAAGGAATCTTGTCCAGTAATTTCCTGCCACTGATGTAAGGCTCACTGGCCAGTAACTACCTGGACTATTACCTGAACCATAGAATCGTAAAATTCCTACTATGCAGAAGGAAGCCATTCAGCCCATCAAGCCTGTACCAAGCACAATCTCATCCTGACCCTATTCCCGTAACACCACATATTTATCATGTTAACCCCTGACACTAGAGTCAATTTAGCATGGCCAATCAACCTAACCTGCACACATATGGATTGTGGGAAGAAACTGAAGCACCCAGAGAAAAGTCACACAGACACAGGGAGAATGTGCAAACTCCACACAGACAGCGAGCTGAGACCGGAATTGAACCTGGTCTCTGGCCCTATGAGGCAGCAGTGTTAACCACTTCACCACTCTCTACACCCTAGCAATGACTGTCGCATTACATTCTGCACCCTTTCCTTCCCTTCTCTACTTACGGTATGCTTTATCAGTATATAAGCAAGAAATGTCACCGTATACTAATACATGCGACAAAAGTAAGTCAAATCAAACTAAGCCATGATGCTCAGATGGCGAGGTGGTACAGACACGCACTGCATCATGTTTACCACTGACTTCTCCAAATTTATGATTTTCTTTCACCCGCTGGGCACAATGAACAAAGCTCTCAGTGTCTAGCTGCCCGTAAGTACAATAAGCATTCAGGAATAAAATAATTACAGCCAGCCTCAATGGGTGTTTTATGTAAAAGCACAATCAAATCTGATATTCAGTCCAGATGTTCAACACGACGACATCAAGTCAAGTGATGGATAATGAAGTGTTTTATTTTTGGTACCTCGGCTTCGACTTTGCTGAAATCGTTGCTGTTCCCAGCACAATGAAATGTCAAATTCTCCCGTCCCTATTGAGTCAATTCGACGCGAGGAACCGCTTTGAAATGAAACCCACAGCTGTTCACGGTTGTTGGTTATTGTTGTGTAAACGCAGCTGGACTATAAAAATAACAGCCACCCAACACATTAACTACCAGCTGGTCACAGATCCGATGGAAACGCATGTTGCTTAAGCCTCGATTGGAATGAGCGGAAAGTGGCTAGGCAGAGTGTCAGCTTACTTGTGCCAGCGGAAAACTATCTCCGGGGCAACAGGTAGCGGGTTTAGATCTCGGCTCGGGATTTGTGTGTAAGTTATTCTTCAGATTCTGGATCTGTGACTGAAACATCTACAGCAGTAAAACCTGATGCCCTCCTGAGGTACTTGGCTGGGTTACAGATGTTGTTCATTCCACTCTGTGTATGTCCACTGCCACATTATAAACCTTCCTCAGTCTAAGCCAGTGTAAGGGATAGATTTGATGGGCCGGACTGCTATCGTCCATTCTACAGGAAACTGGGAACGTAGGAACAAGAGTAGGCCATTTCGCCCATCGAGCCTGTCCTGCCATTTAATACAATCATGGCTGATCGAACACTTCATTGCATTTTTCATCCCCTATTAGGGGAGGCAATGGCATAGTGGTAGTGTCGCTAGACTGGTAAGCCAGAGATCCAGGGGAATGCTCAGAGGATCAAGGTTCAAATCCCACCATGCCAGATGGTAAAATTTGAATTCAATAAAACAAAGATTTGGAATTAAAATCCAAACCAGGGCAGGCAGTGGCATAGCGGTTTTGTCACTGGATTAATAAGCCAGACAAACGGGTCAAGATCTAGGGACCTGGGTTCAAATCCCAACATGGCAGATGGTGAAGTTTGAATTCAATCAAATAATTATCTGGAATTAACAGTATAATGAGCGCCATGAAATTGTTGTTGATTGTTGTAAAAACCCTTCAGGTTCACTAATGCCCTTTAGGAAAGGAAATCTACCATCCTTACCTGGTCTGGCCTACACTTACTCCAGAGCCACAGCAATAAGATTGACTTTCAACTGCCCTCCAAGGACAACTAGCGATGGGCAATAAATGCTGGTCCAGCCAGCGACATCCATGTCCCATGAACATTGTGTCGAACAAAGAACAAAGAAAATTACAACACAAGAACAGGCCATTCAGCCCTCCAGGCTTGCACCGATCATGCTGCCTGACTGAACTAAGACCTCCTCCCCTCCTGGGAACCATATTTCCCATGCTATTCATGTATTTGTCAAGACGCCCTTTAAAAGTCACTACCGTATCCGCTTCCACTACCTCCCCTGGCAATGAGTTCCAGGCATCCACTACTCTCTGTGTAAAAAAGCTGGCTTGTACATCTCCTTTAAACCTTACCCCTCACACCTTAAACCTGTGCTCCCTAGTAATTGACTCTTCCATCCTGGGAAAAAGCTTCTGCTATTCACTCTGTTCATGCCTTTCGTAATCTTGTAGACTTCTATCAAGTCGCCCCTCAACCTTCATCGTTCCAGTGAGAACAAACCAAGTTTCTCCAACTTCTCCTCATAGCTGATGCCCTCCATACCAGCCTACATCCTGGTAAATCTTTTCTGTACTCTCTCCAAAGCCTCCACATCCTTTTGGTAGTGTGGTGACAAGAATTGAACACTACATTCCAAGTGCAGCCTAACAATGCAACTCTATAAAGCTGCAATATGACTTGACAATTTTTAAACTCAATGCCCGGCTGATGAAGGCAGCATGCCACATGCCTTCCTGACTACCCTCTCCACCACATTGTCACTTTCAGTGACCTGTGTACCTGTACACCCAGATCCCTTTGCCTGTCAATACTCTTAAGGGTTCTGCCATTTACTGTATATTTCCCATCTGTATTAGACCTTCCAAAATGCATTGTCTCACATTTGTTCAGATTAAACTCTATCTGCTATCTTTCTGCCCAAG
This sequence comes from Carcharhinus amblyrhynchos, assembly GCF_965287045.1. Lineage (NCBI taxonomy): Eukaryota > Metazoa > Chordata > Chondrichthyes > Carcharhiniformes > Carcharhinidae > Carcharhinus > Carcharhinus amblyrhynchos. Next base: position 18,560,078 of record NC_137324.1, read on the forward strand.
TCTCCAACTGATCTATATCCTGCTGTATCCTTTGATGGTTCTCATTTGCTATCTGCAAATCCACCAACCTTTGTGTCGTCTGCAAAATTACTAATCAAGCCAGTTACATCTTCCTCCAAATCATTTATATATATAGCAAAGGTCCCAGCACTGATCCCTGAGGAACGCCACTTGTCACAGCCCTCCATTCAGAAACACACCCTTCCAATGCATTCCTCTGTATTCTTTGACCAAGCCAGTTTTGTAGCCACCTTGCCAGCTCACCTCTGATCCCATGCAACTTCATTTTCTGAACCAGTCTGCCATGAGGGACCTTGTCAAAGGCCTCACTGAAGTCCATGTAGCCAACATCCACTGCCCAACCCTCATCAATCACCTTCCACACTTCCTCGAAAAATTTGATCAAGTTAGTGAGACATGACCTCCCCCTTCACAAAACCATGTGGCCTCTCACTAATACATCCACTTATTTCCAAATGTAAATGTAAACTTCATGTTGCTGGACTCTTTACATGCAATGCCACTTACAAAATGAAAACCATTTGTTTACGCAGCAAAACAACAACACTTGGTACTTATATTTCATCTTTAATGTAAAAATGCATCTTAAGGTATTTCACAGGATTGTAAAAAAACAATGGTCACTGAGTGCCACAAGGGGATACGAAGAAAGATGACCACAGGTATGGGCAAGGATTTTAAGAAGGGCCTTAAAGCAAGAGATTTAGATCACAATCTAACCACTGTTCATCCCACAAAGACCTTTGTGACTGTAGGAGGGAACGAGATCACCCAGAGGAAACTCACATGGATACGGGGAGAGTGTGCAAGCTCCACACAGACAGTTATCCAAGGCCAGAATTGAATCCGGGTCCCTGGAGCTGTGAGGCAGTAGTGCTAACCATTGGGCCACCAGGCTGCCTATAACAGCTCATCTGTTGTAATCCTCACCTAAGCTTTTGTTACCTCCAGAATTCATTATTCCAATTGTCTACTCAACCTCCCCAACACCCCTACCCAAAAACCTGAGCTTATTGAAAATCCTGCACCCTACGTCCTAACCGATATCAGGTTTCATTCTCCCATCACACCCGTATTCACTGGTGCACACTGTCTCCTGATCCAGCAATGTCTTGATTGCAAAATTGCCATCCTTATGTTCAAGTCTCTCCAAGTCCTGATCCTCCTTATCTCTGTCCCCTCCTCCAACTCTGCATTCACCAACCCCCCCCCCCCCCACAAAGATCTCTGTACAGCACCAATTCTGGCCTTTTGTGGTGGTCCCTGTGGTGACCACCAGGCCTTCAATCACCTGGACTCTTTCAAGTGTTTCTTGAAACCTATCTCTTTGACCAGATTTCCAGGTCTGCTGATGTGGAGGCCGAAATTCCCTGGCTGTCAAGAAAGACGGAGAATTTGGCGCTCAACCAAATCTCCGTTCACTGCAGCGGGACTGGAGAATCCTGCTGGTGTGAATGGCTGGAGAACTCTGCCCAATATCTGCTCATCTGTCAAATGTCACCTGACAACTTTCTTGTGAAGCGCTTGGGACGTTTTACATTCTTGGCACAACATAAATGCAAGTTTTCATTGCTGTTGTTCTTTGGTGCCACTTTAAATTTGCAAGCTTCACCCCACCCTGCAGAAGACAGGATGTAACACTTACACTTAGGACATTAACCCAATTAATTAGTCAATCTCATTTCCCAAGAACAAAGGCAACCAATCTCTTTGAAGTAGGGAAGCAAATGCCCTGATTCGAGCCCTATTTTAGAAGTGTAAGCTCATGTCTTTTCAATGTGAAAATAAAACGGCACAGAATTTCACGGTCTGGGGCAGTGATGTGCTAAATATATGCCATCAAAATAGGATTAACTATTGTTCACTGGCTGTAATTTTTTATTATTTTTACATAAATATTAATTCGCTGTTAGGCAGATAACCAGAGGGCATCATTACCCTTCAATATCACGCAATACCTAATGCATTATTAGCTTCTAAGCACAGCTTTATTTCTTTGCAAGGATTGACCTTATTACGGTGTTGGATACGCTGATGTTTCACTTGAATAATAAGGTTGCTCATGCAGTATCACTTTCATTTGCAATCGAATTGCTGGCAGACAATATAGCTCAAACTTCCATAAGTTTAAACAGTGAGGCTCCCAATGAGAGCCGGAGCATGTGTTAAAATGATCCAGTGAGCTTCACAGAGGGTATCATCGACTTGGGTACAATTAAGACTATGGCACAAAGAGTTCTCAATCCTCCAAGCTTTATTACTCGTGCATGAGGAGGACTCACATGCAGTGGGATGCACTGTTAGGTGTTCTGTCAATTCACACAGATTATAGTTCATTACAGCAAATGAGAAATGGGCAACTTTCTAATCCTTAATTAAATACATAGTCCACCAATCATAGAATAGTTTTTGTCCTTTCTTATCGACAGAAAACTGTCTCCTTCTAATCCATCATTAGCACAATATGTCACCATATCTTGTTTTTGGTATGAGTTCTCGTACTTATCTTTGGCTTCTGTGCCCCATGGCCATGGAGGGAATGTAGTGTTTAAGAAACTGACACAAGGTGAGGTTAGAAAGAAGGCGGCTGCGAGGGGACCTTATTGAAACATATAAGATGATTAGAGGTTTGGATAGGGTGGACAGTGATAGCCTTTTTCCTCGGATGGAGAAAGCTAGCATGAGGGGGCATAGCTTTAAATTAAGGGGTGGTAGTTATAGGACGGATGTCAGGGGTAGGTTCTTTACCCAGAGGATGGTGAGGGATTGGAATGCCCTGCCTGCTGCAGTTGTAAATGCACCTAGTTTGGGGGTGTTTAAGAGATCCGTGGATAGGTTTATGGATGGAAAGGGTTTGGTTTAGGTTAGAGGGTCATTGCTTTTTAACTGGTCGGCGCAACATAGTGGGCCGAAGGGCCTGTTCTGCGCTGTAATGTTCTATGTTCTATGTTAGTCACTCCTCTGAATAAACAGCCACTGACCTCACCCTGTCCGCAGTTTCCATTCTTGCTGACAGAATTGTCTGCCATAATTGTTGTAATTTAGTTTCCACGAGAGAGAGAGAGAGTCAGGATGAATAGAAACCTTATTGTTTGTGAAATAATAATAATATAAGATTATGAAGGGAATAGATAAGATAGTAACAAGGAGATTGTTTCCACTACCAGGTGAAACTAGAACGAGGGGGCATGGCTTCAAAATAAGGGGGAGCAGATTTAGGACTGAGTTGAGGAGGAACTTCTTCACACAAAGGGTTGAGGCCACCTCATTGTAGATAGATTTTTGAACAGGAAGTAAGCGTTAAGGTGAGCAGGCAGGTATAGTCATAGGGTCATGGAGTCATAGAGGTTTACAGCATGGAAACAGGCCCTTCGGTCTACCTTGTCTATGCTATCCTTTTTTAACCTCTAAGCTAGTCCCAATTGCCTGCATTTGGCACATATCTCTCTATAGCCCTCTCACCCATACAACTGTCTAAATGCTTTTTAAAAGACAAAATTGTACCTGCCATGAGTGGATAAGTGGAGCTGAAAAGATAGCTATGATCTTACTGAATGACAGAGCAAGCTCGAGGGGCCAGATGGCTCCAAGTTTTTACGATATCTTCAATGTCACTGTTTTCGTCATTTCCAATCCCATGTTGCTCCTTAGTCAGCTTGTGCTGATTCCGCAGGGAAATAGACTTCAACCTTTGGTCATTGCTGGAAAGTAATGGGTTTTTATGACAATCCACAATGATTTCATGGTCATCATTAGACTTCTTTAATTCCAGATTTTTAATGAATTCAAATTTCATCATCTGTCACGGTGGGATTCAAACCTGGGTCTCCAGAGAATTACCCTGGATCCCTAGGTTACTAGTCTAGTGACAAACCACTATGCCACCGTCTCCTCCCTTATATTATCCCTTTCACTCGGTAAGTGTATTGCTATTTATTCACAGCATATTCTTTTTTGTAAATTCTCTCTGGATAAAAGTCTTAAGACAGCTCTATTATTGATCTTGTTCTGCCAACACAGCCAAGCCTGCTCTTACACTCGGGCTGCTCTTTGCAGTTGTCTGCAACTATTAAAAGAATATTTGTAAATCTTGCCTCAAGAGTTCCGACGTGCAATTTAACCAGAGTCAACTCTTGTACTTAAAGTTCAAAGCAGGTTGAGAACATAGTCCCAGATTGAGTAGGAGGGTAAGGGCATCCTGTTCTTCCTAATGCCTCTTGACTGGCTGCCAGTCACTCTGTTGCATCTCTTCACCTCTGATTTATGATAAAAGTGGAAAATAAGGGTCCTGTCAAGTCGAAGCAGGGTAAAAGTTGGCTTTTGTGAAGAGAGACACATGGGTCATCTGCGTTATCCCTCTTTAGCAACCTGTTGAGTACGTTTGCATGTCATCACTCAAGAGTTTTGAGAGTAAATATGGTTCATATAGAACATAGAACACTACAGCACAAACTGGCCCTTCGGCCCACAAGTTGCGCCGATCGCATCCATACCTACCAAACCCTAGAACTACCTGTAATTCCCAATCCCATTAAATCCCATATACTAATCCAGATGTCTTTTAAAAGACCCCAGCGAGTTCGCCTCTACCACCACTGACGGCAGCCGATTCCACTCACTCACCACCCTCTGAGTGAAAACCTTACCCCTAACATCTCCTCTGTACTTGCTTCCCAGCACCTTAAACCTGTGTCCTCTCGTAGCGACCATTTCAGCCCTGGGAAATAGCCTCTGAGAATCCACCGTATCTATTCCTCTCAACATTTTATAAACCTCTATCAGGTTGCCTCTCAACCTTTGCCTCTCCAGGGAGAAGAGACCTACTTCCCTCAACCTATCTTCATAAGGCATGCCTCCCAATCCAGGCAACATCTTTGTAAGTCTCCTCTGCACCGTCTCAATAGCTTCCACATCCTTCCTGTAGTGAGGCGACCAGGACTGCGCACAGTACTCCAAATGAGGCCTGACAAGGGTCTTATAAAGTTGCAGCATTACCTCCCAACTCCTAAACTCAATCCCTCGATTAATGAAGGCCAGTACACCATACGCCTTCTTGACCACATCCTTCACCTGTGAGGCCGATTTGAGCATCCTATGGACCCGGACCCCAAGATCCTTCTGCTCCTCAACACAGCTAAGATTCCTACCCTTGATTTGTACTCCTTCATCCCACTGGTCCTGCCAAAATGGACCACTATACATTTATCCACGTTGAAGTCCATCTGCCACTTTTTTGCCCAGTCTTGCATCCTATCTATGTCACGCTTCAACTTCTGATATCCCTCCAGACTATCCACAACACCACCAACCATCGTATCATCAGCGAACTTACTAACCCATCCCTCCACTTCCTCATCCAGGTCATTTATGAAAATGACAAACAGCAAGGGTCCTAGAACAGATCCCTGGGGCACTCCACTGGTGACCGACCTCCATGCAGAAAAAGACCCATCCACAACCACTCTCTGCCTTCTGCAGGCAAGCCAGTTCTGGATCCAAAAGGCCAAAGCCCCTTGGATACCATGCCCTCTCATCTTTTCAAGAAGTCTTGCATGGGGGACCTTATCAAATGCCTTGCTGAAGTCCATGTAAACCACATCCACCACTCTTCCTTCATCAATGTGTTCCGTCACATTTTCAAAGAACTCAACTGGGCTCGTAAGGCACGACCTGCCCTTGACAAAACCATGCTGACTATTTCTGATCATTCTAAACTTCTCTAAATTCATTCTAAACTTCTCTAAAGTTGTCGAAGTAAAAATTCTATTTAGATTCATTCTGTTTTTGCCCACCTTGAGCTGGGATATAATGACATTGACCAAAACTCTGGGTCTGTATTTGATGGAAAGATGAGGGGGGTATCTCATTGAAACCTGAATTCTGAAATGCCTGGTTAGAATTGACATGGGGAAGATGTTTCCTTCAGAAGGAGAGACCAAGATCTGAGGGCACAGCCTCAGAGAAAAGCCTTTAGTATCAAGATGAGGAGGAATTTCTCCAGCCAGACGGTGGTGAATCTATAGAATTCATTGCCACAGAAGACAGCGGAAACCAGGTCATTAAGTGTGATTAAGACAGACACAGATAGGTTCTTGATTGGTAAGATGATCAAACGTTACAGGGAAAAGGTGGGAGAATGTGTTGAGAAAGATATCAGCCATGATTGAATGGTGGGGCAGGCTCGACGGCTGAATGGCCTAATCCTATTCCTATGGTCTTATGGACCACTCCCCTTCACTGGTTAATATCGCTAGATTTTTGTTGGATAAGGGCATTCACAAATTGCATTTATGTAGCACTTTAACATAGGTGAGCATTATCAAACAAAATGAGACACTGGGGCTGCAGACTGAAGGAGAGTGGATCAAGTTAAGATATAGAGCGGGCATGATCTAATTGAATGGTGGAAGAACCTCAAGAGGACTATGCTATCTGCCTTTGCTAGCTAGCCTGAAATCAGGTAGGATCGGAGGAAAAGTGACACAGAAGGCCAAACAGCAACTGATGCAGTTCATGCCTTAACATTATTTTCACTCCCTCTGCTCTACATCCATTGGGACTTACAGCTGGCCACTCTTTCCCTGCTTGTTACCAAGAAATATTGGAAAAGTAAGATCCAAGAAGAATTTCTTTCCTGCTGCCATCAGACTTTTGAATGGACTTACCTTATATGAAGCTGATCTTTCTCTACACCATAGCTGTGACTGCAATATTATATTCTGCAGTCTCTCCTTCTCTATGTACGGTATGTTTTGTCTGTATAGCACGCAAGGAAAAATACATTTCATTGTATCCCAATACATGTGACAATAATAAATCGAATTAAAAAGAATAATAAATTATACCACTCTGAAATGACCACCATACATATTTATTTACTCATCATGAGTAGACTTACATTAACACTGCAAAGAAGTTTTGTGAAAATCCCCTAGTTGCCATACTTTGGTACCTGTTTGGGTACACTGAGGGAGAATTCAGCATGGCGAATGCACCTAACCAGCACGTCTTTTGGACTGTGGGAAGAAACCAGGGCACCCAGAGGAAACCCACGCAGACACGAGAAGAATGTGCAAACTCCACACAGACAGCAACCTGAGGCTGGGAATCGAACCCGGGTCCCTGGCGCTGTGAGGCAGCAGTGCTAACCACTGTGCCACCTTGCTGCCCCAATTGAATCAGTGGAACCTCAGTGATTGCATCCATACAGTTAGGGTCCGCAGCAGTTAGTATCAATAGCAAAAGCCATTGGCATACTCAGTATAGTTTGTAAATTAAAGTATGATGAAAGCTTTCTCAGTGATATTTTTTCCAATCCCAGCAGTTCAATTACTTTTTGAATCATCAAAATCCAACCATTTCTTTGGCCACTTGATCTGTTCACACATGCAGAGCAAGAAGATTAATATGCTTTCAGTGGGAAAAGTTTCATTGACCTTGTCACCAAAAAAAAGAATTGATCTTGATTTGCTCCTGCATTTCTATTTTAATAAAAGCTCCACTCTGTAGTTTCAGAAGATTGTGCTGCTGCACCTTATAATTATTGCATTTTTCACGGAAATTAGCTTTCGGACAAGGCCACCCCTTCCTGACGAGCTTGTCCTATTCAATTTGCACTGTAACAATCGCAGGCACTGTGGCAGAGAGCCCAATGTGTAAAATCAATACCAACATTACAACTTTATTGGGAGGGTGGGGGAGAGGGGGTTGGGGGATGGGGGTGAGGTGGGGGTGGCTGGGCTTCTGCCTCATGAAACATAATCAGTTCATTAATCCGAAAAAATCTAAAATTGTTTTAGCCATTGCAAAATAATTCATCCAAATTTGAAGCTTACGTGGGCCAGGGAGATTTGCCTGGAGGTGAGTTCTGTGCATTCGACAGGAGGGACTGTGATACACATAAGAATGTGTTTCCCGAGCGTCACCCTCAGGATTTAACTCAAGCCCTCCTGTAAGTGGGGTTCGCCATCGTCCTCATCAACAGGTCAGAGGCCATTCGCGTGAGAAGTATACAAATACTATTGGCATTGTCACATTTCTTTAAGGTGCTTATTTCCCTTCGCAGATGGCTGGAAGAGATCCCATATCACTGTTTCAAAGAAGTGCAGATAAGTTCTGGCTAATATCTAGCACTTAGCCAACATTACTAAGGCACATTATCTGACCATTATCTGATTGCTTATCATAACACTGTGAGAAGTCTCACAACACCAGGTTAAAGTCCAACTAGTTTATTTGATAGTAAAACCACAAACTTTCAGGGTTTGCCCCTTCATCAGGTGAGTGGAGAGTTGTGAGACTTCTTACTGTGTTTACCACAGTCCAACACCGGCATCTCCACATCATATCATAACACTGCACAGGGGGTCTTCCTGGCTTCTTCATTCCTGGCATTGCAAAAGTAACCGCACTTCCAAAAAATGTACATCATTAACTGTGAAGCATTCTGGGATACCCTGACATCATGAATATCATTGAGCAGGATTTTCTACTCCAGTTTTCCGTGGGTGGGAATACCGAATAGAGTGGAAGATCCAACAGGAGACCAAAAACAGTATTTACACTGGTGGGATTTCCTGTTGAGACATGTCACTGCCCCTCTGAAATGATGTAATGGGGTTTCCACCTTGTAATGTCAGTTCCATGGCACCAGCAGGCCTCTCCACTGTATCATCCCTCCTACATAGGGAAATCCCCACCACCTCAACACCACTCCCGGCATGACATCACGTTGTGGAGATGCCGGTGTTGGACTGGGGTAAACACAGTAAGAAGTCTCACAAAACCAGGTTAAAGTCCAATAAGTTTATTTGATAGTAAACCCACAAGCTTTCGGAACGCTGTTCCTTTGTCAGGTGAGTGGAATGTCCCACCATGAGAAAAATGGCCGTGGAGTGGGAAGAGGCCCTCAGTTGGACCATCCTGCCTGAGTTGACAAGAAGTGAAATTCCGCCCACTATATCAATTGTAAATGCAACTCATAGAATCCCAACAGTGTAGAAGAGGTCATTCAACCCCCTAGAGCCCACACCGACAACAATCTCACTCAGCCCCTATCCCCATAAACGTATGCATTTACACTGCTAATCCCCCTAAACTACACATCTTGGGACACTAAGGGGTAATTTAGCATGGCCAATCCACCTAACCTGCACGCCTTGGAAACCAGAACATCCGGAGGAAACCACACAGACATGGGGAGAATGTGCAAACTCCACACAGACAGAGACCCGAGCCAGGAATCAAACCCAGGTCCCTGGCACTGTGAGGCAGCAGTGCTAACTCTCTTGTGCTTTCTTCATTTCATCTCCTGCAAAGAAAAACCTTTCTCTACCACACTGGGTTTCTCCCCTTTGAAGCATTGGAAAAGCAATATTTCATCTGTTTTCTGTTACTCACTGAGCAGGTAATGAGATAATGAGGGCTGGGTGAAGTGTGACTCCAGTATTCCTGACATGTCAACGTTGATTACCTGAAAAAAAATAAATAAACGCAGGTTTGGAAGCTGCGTTACTCATCATATTTGTCAAACGAGCCTGCTTTGTGCAATAATAAAATTCACGTTTGATATTTCATTTGAAGGATATGTGGAATGCTGATCCTTACATGTGTAGCAAATATATGGCACTTTATCAGGGCTTTCTGCACCAGGCGGAGTGCCTCATATGAAGAGCCTGTCATATGAGGAATGGTTGAGGACTCTAGGTGTGTACTCGTTGGAGTTTAGAAGGGTGAGGGAGGATCTTATTGGAACTTGGAGGATACTGCAAAGCCTGGATAGAGTGGATATGGAGAGGATGTTTCATTAATAGGAAAAACTAGAATCAGAGGGCACAACCTCAGGCTAAAGTGACAATCCTTTAAAACAGAGATAAGGAGGAATTTCTTCAGCCAGGTAGTGGTGAATCTGTGGAACTTTTTGCCCCAGGAGGCTGTGGCAGCCCTGTCATTGAGTGTCTTTAAGACAGAGATAGATAGGTTCCTGATTAATAAGGAGATCAGGGGTTATGGGGAAAAGGCAGGAGAATGGGGATGAGAAAATAAATCAGCCATGATTGAGTGGCAGAGCAGACTCAATGGGCTGAGTGGCCTAATTCTGCTTCTATGTCTTATCACCTTATATGCAATGGGTGGGAATTTCCAACCACGCTCATCCCCAAACAGAAAAATCAATGGACCTTTCCATAGGCTGCCCCTTGCCCGCTACGATTTCACCCCAGTGAATTATTTTGAAATTTGTAACAAACATGCTTGCTCTGGTTTCCTCCCACAGTCCAAAGATGTGCAGGTTAGGTAGATTGGCCATGTTGGATTGCCCCTTATTGTCAGGGGGTTAACAGGGTAAATACATGGGGTTAAGAGGATAAGACGTGGGTGGGATTGTGGTAGGTGCACACTCGATGGGCTGAATGGCCTCTTTCTGCACTGTAGGGATTCTATAATTCTGTGCCTGTCAGAGAATTACAATGCATCTACCACCTCTTTTGAATCCATTGGTTAAAAGTTACTTTGTAGAATTTTGGAGAAATCCAAAGTTAACAGCCCAAAAAGCAGCACAGAGCATAGTGGTCAATCTTCTCATCTTGACATCAGGGTGTCTGGGAAATTAATCATATTGCTACTGCGATGCAAGCTACTCACTGACGTCAATGAGGAAGAAAAATTGTTTGATGATCGATTGATTGTTTGTTTGTTCAGAATAGAATACGATAGTCCAAATAAACTTTTGTTCGAGGAATGATTGATCTTCATGGGTTAATGGTTTCGGCCATGGCCAAGTAAATGTACTTGGAAATGAACGATCGTATTTTAATTAAAGATAGGATATATTGGTTCATTAAAAGAATGGGTCAGCTTGACCCCATTCAAGGGTAGAAGAACGTGGACTATGATATCATTAAACCATTCTAAATGTTCTCAGAGAATTTATGAGAGAGCTGTCAGTGAGGTGGCACAATGGACAGCACTGGTGCCTCACAGTGCCATGGGCTTGGGTTCAACTCCCAGCTTGGCTCACTGCTGGGACAGTTAGAGGCAAAAGGTCATTAGTTTAGAAAAATGTCATGAGCTGACACAGTCTTGGTGGGCCGAAGGGCCTGTTCCTGTTCTTTGTTGCGCAGCACAGTGGCACAGTGGTTAGCACTGCAGCCTCTCATACCAGAGACCCGGGTTCGATCCCTGGCTTGGGTCACTGTCTATACGGAGTCTCCACGTTCTTCCTGTATCTGCATGAGTTTCCTCTGGGCACTCTGGTTTCCTCCCGCAGTCCGGAAGAAGTGCTGGTTAGGTGCATTGGCCATATTAAATTTTCCCTCATTGTACTCGAACAGGCGCTGGAGAGTGGCGACTCGGAGATTTTCACAGTAACTCCATTGCAGTGTTAATGTAAGCCTACTTGTAACACTAATTAATTAACTTTAAACTTGGCAGCACCTTCCTTTCCTAACTGTCCAAGATTATAATTCAAAATTAAAAATATTGTCCTTTTTGCCTGGACTTCATTCTGGCCACGTTCAAAGCATCAGCTATTCAAAGAACAAAGAACAAAATCAGCCTGGGAAACAGGCCCTTCGGCCCAACGAGCCCACGCTGCCATCTCAACACCACCTCTCTACACATGACCCCCGTCTAATGTTTTATGGCCATCCAGATTGAAGGAAAACTGATTTAGGGACAATTTATTCCTGCCAATCAGCCTAACAGCACATCTTTGGGGTGTGGGAGGAAACCGGAGCACCCGGAGAAAACCCACGCAAGCACGGGGAGAATGCGCAAACTCCCACAGACACCGGCCCAAATCCACGTGTCTGCACAGCAATCAGCGATAGTCACTGAGCTGTCGTCTTGCCCAGTATCTTGTCCAGTTTAGGCACACACTAATGACATGAAGCACTAGGCCAATCTCGAACAACCAAGAGCAGCCCCAGTACGAGCCATCGCGTGTATGCCCCTCGTTGGACACGAGGTGGACTGACTTAAAACCTGTGAATGAAAAGAGAAAAACATTATTATCATACTATACCCATTTACATTTCTAGGGACACCCAATGCTAATGACCCTTAATTAAAGGTTCTCCTATATCCACCCATCTCCAACTCAGTCATGTGCCTGTCTAAGTTACTCTTAAAGGACTCTAGCGTGTTTGCTTCCACAACCTCACTTGGCAGAGCATTCCATACCCCCATTACCCTCTGTGTGAAAAACCTCCCTCTAATATCTGTGTTGTACCTTTCCCCCCTCACCTTAAGTCCATGGCCCCTTGTCCTATGTGTCTCTATTATAGGAAATAGCTTACCTCTGTTTACTCTATCTATACCCTTCATAATCTTATATACCTCTATTAGATCCCCCCTCAGTCGGTGTCTTTCAAGGGAAAAGAGCCCCAATTTCTTCAATCTTTCCTCATACCCCAGTCCTTCCATACCAGGCAACATCCTGGTAAACCTCCTCTGCACTCTCTCTAGAGTCTCCATGTCCTTCTGGAAGTAAGGCAACCAGAACTGTACGCAGTACTCCAAATGCAGCCTAACCAACGTTCTGTACAACTGCAACATTAGACTCCAGCTCTTATATTCTATACCCCTTCCTATAAAGGCTAACATACCATAGGCTTTCTTCACCACACTCTCCACTTGCACTGCCACCTTCAAAGACTTGTGCACTTGCACCCCCAGGTCTCACTGCGACTCTATACTCCTTACAGGCTTACCCTTTATCATATAACTTCCCCCTACATTATTCCGGCCAAAATGCATCACCTCACATTTATCTGGATTAAACTCCATTTGCCATGTATCTGCCCAATCAACCAGCCTATCAATATCCCGCTGTATTGCCAGACACTGCTCCTCACTGCCCGCCAATCCAGCCATCTTGGTGTCATCAGCAAATTTGCTGATCACACCACCTACTCCCTCTTCCAAATCATTTATATACACTACAAAGAGAAGGGGCCCCAGTACCAAGCCCTGTGGCACACCACTAGTGACAGACCTCCAGCTAGAAAAAGACCCCTCCACAACTACTCTCTGACTCCTCTTTGCAAGCCAGTTCTCTACCCATCTAGATACCTGACCACATATCCCATGAGCTTTAATCTTCTGTACCAACCTACCATGAGGGACTTTGTCAAACGCCTTACTGAAATCCATATAGACGACTTCAACGGCTCGTCCTTCGTCAACCGTTTTTGTCACCTCCTCAAAGAATTCTACCAGATTCGTAAGGCAAGACTTCCCTTTGACAAAGCCATGCTGCGTATCCTTAATCAGATCGCAACGCTCCAAGTGCGCATACATCCTATCCCTAAGAATCCTCTCCATCAACTTACCTACCACTAACGTTAAGCTCACCGGCCTATAGTTACCCGGGCTATCCCTCCTACCCTTTTTAAACAACGGTACCACGTTAGTTATCCTTACCTGTGTCCAAAGAAGAGACAAAGATTCGCGTCAGAGGCCCAGCAATCTCATCCCTCGCCTCTCTAAGCAGCCTAGGATAAATGCAATTTATTCAATATGCTATCATTAGATTCTCTATATTCACTATTAACATTAACCAGCAACTAAACTGGACGAGCCATATAAGCACTGTAGTTACCAGAGCAGGCCAGTGGCTGGGATTCCTCTGGTGAGTAATTCACTTCCTGACTCCCCAAAGTCTGTCCATCGCCCACAAGGCACAAGACAGGGGTGTGATGGAATACTCCCTACTTGATTGGATGGGTGCAGCCCCAACAACACTCAAGGAGCTCAACACCATCCATTCATTGACACTCCTTTCACAAACAGTCACACCCTCCACCACCAACGCACAGTGGCAGCCATGAATGCCATCTGTAAGATGCACTGCAGGAACTCACCAAAGCCCTTTCAGCAGCATCTTCCAAACCCATGACCACTACTATCAAGAAACACAACTTACCACCAAGAACATGCAAGCTAGGCTTATCACGATGTCCTGTGGTTGCTTCTTTCTCCTGATACTTTCTGCAGATGTTCCAAATCTCACTTAAACAAATAAAGGATTTTTTTTTTGACTGCTGCTTTCTATTGACCCTGCTGCTTTGGCAACATAAGGCGAAAAGGACAGTCATTTTTTTTACAGAAAGAGGCCTGATAAATTATTTATTTTTCCAACACCAGATCTACTTTGAGCAAATTATATATATATAATTGTCACTATAGGTGCAAATACTTCAAAGCTAATGGAGCAACAATAATGGTATTTTGTGGTGAATTAATTACACACTATAATTTATTTTTAATGAATACTCTTTATGCTCCATTAGGCAATTGTTTCTCTGAGGCCCCTCGACACCGTATTTCACCAGTTACCATCTTATCCTGAACCTGACGTATGTTGCATCAAGCTTTGGAAATAATAAAGAAAACTTTATCAGAGGAAAAGACAAAGGTCTGCAAGGACACCTACTGCGTAGGAACAAATCAACCTTAATTACAGTGGTGGGGGAGCTGATTGAGCATCTACTTAGTGTAGTTGAACCTCATTAGCACAGATTACGATCATCAATTTCCACTGAGTAGGTTGGATCCCAAAGCCCAGCAAAAAAAGAGGGAATGTTTCATTGAAATCAAAGTGAAGACACAGGATGTTTGTCATCTATAACAATGATCTGGATGATAATGTGGTAAATTGGGTCAGAAAATTTGCTGATGATACAAAGATTGGAGGTGTAGTGGACAGTGAGGAAAGTTTTCAAAGCTGGCAGAGGGATTTGGACCAACTAGAAAAATGGGCTGAAAAATGGCGAATGGAATTTAATGCAGACAAGTGTGAGGTATTGTACTTTGGAAGGACAAACCAAAGTAGAACGTACAGGATAAATGGTAGGACTCTGAAGAGTGCAGTTGGACAGAGGGATCTGGGAATACAGGTACAGAATTCCCTAAAAGTGATGTCATAGGTGGATAGGGTCGTAAAGAGTGCTTTTGGTTCATTGGCCTTTATAAATCGGAGTATCGAGTATAAAAGTTGGAGTGTTATGGTAAGGCTATATTAGGCATTGGTGAGGCCGAATTTAGAGTATTGTGTACAGTTTTGGTCGCCTAATTACAGGAAGGGTGTAAATAAGATTGAAAGAGTGCAGAGAAGGTTCACAAGGATGTTGCCTGGACTTGAGAAGCTGAGTTACAGAGAGAGATTGAACTGGTTAGGACTTTATTCCCCGGAGCATAGAAGAATGAGGGGAGATTTGATAGAGGTGTATAAGATTTTGATGGGTATAGATAGAGTGAATGCAAGCAAGCTTTTTCCACTGAGGCCAGAGGAGAAAAAAAAACAGAGGGCATGGGTTAAGGGTGAAAGGAGAAAAGTTTAAAGGGAATATTAGGGGGAATTCTTCATGCAGAGAGTGGTGGGAGAGTGGAATGAGCTGCTGGATAAAGTGGTAAATGCGGGGTCACTTTTAACATTTAAGAAAACTTGGACGGGTTCATGGATGAGAGGGATGTGGAGGGATAGGGTCCAAGTGCAGGTCAGTGTGACTAGGCAAAAAATGGTTTGGCACAGACAAGAAGGGCCAAAAGGCCTGTTTCTGAGCTGTAATTTTCTGTGGTTCTATGGTTATGCTGGGCGCAGTTTGCAAGAAGTCACCAAAGAACAAAGATCAAAGAACAAAAAAGAAAACTCCAGCGCCACCTAATAAAGTCCCCCCTAATATTCCCTTTAAACTTTTCCACCTTCACCCTTAACCCATATCCTCGAGTTTTTTTCTCCCCTAGTCTCAGTGGAAAAAGCCTGTTTGAATTCACTCTATCTATACCCATCATAATTTTATTCACCTCTATCAAATCTCCCCCAATTCTTCTATGCTCCAGGGAATAAAGTCCTAACCTACTCAACCTTTCTCTGTAACTCAGTTTCTCAAGTCCTGGCAATATCCTTGTAAACCTTCTCTGCACTCTTTCAGCCTTATTAAAATGAGGTACCATAAAATCCTACAATGCAAAAGGAGGCCAGTTGGCCCATCAAATCTGTTCCAACCACAATCCCACCAAGGTCCTTTCCCCATAACTCCATGCATTTACCCAATCTAGTCACCCTGACACAAAGCGGCAACTTAGAATGGCCAATCCACCTAACCCACGTATCTTTGGATTGTGGGGGGGTGGGGGGGGCGAAACCAGAGCACAAGGAGAAAACTCACGCAGACTTGGGGAGAACGTGCAAACTCCACACAGACAGTGACCTAAAGCGGGAATTGAATCCTTGTCCCTGGCGCTGTGAGGCAGCAATGCTAACCATTGTGCCACCATGTCACCCCAAAACACCACCTACTTGCTCTCTTGTCATACGGGCAGAGTTCTGAGAAGATTGTGGAGAAAATACAAAAAATGAAGACATTGAACAGCAGAGACAATGTACATGCAGGAAGTGTTTTGAAAGTTTTGACAAAAAAGCACTTGAACCCATGGCATTCAAGTCAAGCTGGATAAACAACCACACACAGCTTTGAACTACCTACTAATTAATTATTATTAATATTATTTATTAATATCCTAAACCTCTAATTCTATCTTCTACTCTTGTTTCATGCTTTTAAAACCGTATTCTAACTCTTTTAAACCCTATAACAATGCACTATTATAATCACTTATAGATTTGGTGATACTCAGGATGCACCTTGTACTAAGTTGATCTTTCTACCCCCTAGCTATGACTGTAACGATACATTCTGCACTATCTCCTTTCCTTCTCTATGAAAGGTATGCTTTGTCTGTAGAGTATACAAGAAACAATACTTTTCACAGTATCCCAATACATATGACAATAATAAACCAAATCAAATCTATATCCTGTTGTATCCTCTGACAATCCCCGGCACTATCAGCA
Organism: Carcharhinus amblyrhynchos; assembly: GCF_965287045.1. NCBI lineage: Eukaryota > Metazoa > Chordata > Chondrichthyes > Carcharhiniformes > Carcharhinidae > Carcharhinus > Carcharhinus amblyrhynchos. The sequence goes on from NC_137324.1 coordinate 18,576,954, forward strand.
ACTCCACCAATCTTTCTGTCATCCACAAATTTACTAATCAGACCATCCCCATTTTCCTCCAGATTATTTATATAATTCATTTTAGCATGTAAATTATCTGGCAGTATTGGTCATAAGTGTTGTAGTTAAGATTACAGTAGAAACAGATATGCAATCCAACATGTTAAAGTTCAAATGTCATTGATGTTGGTTTAGTCATATTTTATTCTAGGAAATTATGTGCATGTATAATTTTACATTTTAATTTATCAGTTTTTTTTGAAATGAGGAACGGGTGTCGTATATTTGTAAGAATTGAGCTGCGTCTCAGTTGGGGAGGTGTAAATAAAGTCTTTAACATGGTTACTTACAATGAGCCCACATGTGTAAGTCTTTATTCAGTGGAGTACCCAATACAAACCTGCTAACAGCTTTGCGTTACTTCAACTATAATTCCCAGCTTTACTCACTCCTTCTAGAATGGCCATGTCCTCAGCTGCCTACATTTTGATTTGATTTGGTTTGATTTATTATTGTCACATGTATTAACATACAGTGAAAAGTATTGTTTCTTACACACAATACAGACAAAGCATATCGGTCACAGAGAAGGAAACGAGAGAGTGCAATATGTAGTGTTACAGTTATAGCTAGGATGCAGAGAAAGATCAACTGAATGCAAAGTCTGACAGCAGCAGGGAAGAAGCTGTTCTTGAGCCGATTGGTACATGACTTCAGACTTTTGTATCTTTCTCCCGAAGGAAGAAGGTGGAAGAGAGAATATCCAGGGGTACGTGGGGTCCTTAATTCTGCTGGCTGCTTTGCTGAGGCAGCAGCAAGTGTATACAGACAGAATCAATGGATGGGAGGATGGTTTGCGTGATGGATTGGGCTACAAACAAACAAAGAACAACAAAGAACAACCCAGCACGGGAAACAGGCCCTTCGGCCCAACGAGCCCGCGCCGCCGCATCGCCCTACACCTATTCTACCCTGCATGTCTACGAATGGGACCCTACTCAGTCAGATTCAGGGAAGAAATAGTGTCAATTTGGTGGAAACCAATTAGCCTAAGAGCACATCTTTGGGGTGTGGGAGGAAACTGGAGCGCCCGGAGGAAACCCACGCAGCCACAGGGAGAATGCGCAAACTCCCACAGACACAGGCCCAAATCCATGTATCTGCACAGCTAGCAGTGCTAGTCACTGAGCTGTTGTGGAGCCCGTCTATCGGTCCAGGATCAAGCACACACACCGACATGAAGTACTAGGCCACTCCTGGACTTCCAAGAGCAGCCCACGCACAACCTGCCGTGTGCATGCCCCTCGCTTGACACGAGGTGGACCTCCACCTGTGGAATAAAGACAAAACATATTAGTTATACAGCCTGCCCTTCCGGTGTCTCCCGAGGTTTAACCCTATTTAATAGCCCCTACCATATCCCTCCATTCCCGTTTCACTCATATGCCTATCTAACTGCATCTTAAACGAGTCCAACGTGCCTGCCTCCACCACCCTACTCGGTAGCGCATTCCAGACCCCCACAACTCTCTGTGTAAAGAACCTTCCTCTTACCTCCAAATTATACCTCCCCCCCCTCACCCTTAAGTGATGACCTCTCGTGTTCGTACCCAGTCTAGGGAGCAGTCTCTCACTGTTAACTCTATCTATTCCCTTCAGTATCTTATATACCTCTATCATGTCCCCTCTCAATCTCCTTCTTTCCAAGGAGAATAGCCCCAGTCTCTTCAGTCTCTCCTCGTAACCCAGTCCCCCCATGCCAGGCAACATCCTGGTAAACCTCCTCTGCACCCTTTCCAGAGACTCCACGTCCTTCCGGTAATAAGGTGACCAGAACTGGACGCAGTACTCCAAATGCGGTCTAACCAACGTTCTGTATAACTGAAGCATTAGACGGCAGCTTTTATACTCTATACCCCTTCCTATAAAGGCTAACATCCCATAAGCCTTCCTAACAACGTTCTCCACTTGTGACACAACCTTCATGGATTTGTGGACCTGCACTCCCAGGTCTCTCTGTACATCTATACTCCTAATCGGCCTACCTTTTATCACATAGCTCCTCTCTGCATTATTCCTTCCAAAATGCATCACCTCGCATTTGTCAGGATTAAATGCCATCTGCCACCTATCTGCCCACTGCACCAACCTATCTATATCCTGTTGTATCACCTGACAATCCATTTCTGTACCCGCCAACCCTGCCATCTTGGTGTCATCAGCAAACTTGCTGATCACACCACCTACTCCCTCTTCTAAGTCATTTATGTAGACTACAAAGAGGAGAGGTCCCAGTACCGAGCCCTGCGGCACACCACTGGTCACTGGCCTCCAGCCCGACAAGGTACCCTCCACAACTACCCTCTGTCTCCTATTTCCCAACCAGTTCTCAATCCACCTAACTACCTGGCCTCGTATCCCATGCGCCTTAACCTTTTCTACCAGCCTACCGTGAGGGACTTTGTCAAACGCCTTACTGAAATCCATGTAGATGACATCAACGGCTCTCCCATCGTCAACCGTTTTTGTCACCTCCTCAAAGAATTCCACCAGATTCGTAAGGCAAGACCTCCCTCTAACAAAGCCATGTTGCGTATCCCTAATCAGATCGCAACGCTCCAAATGCTCATACATCCTACCCCTAAGTATTTTTTCCATTAACTTCCCTACCACCGACGTCAAACTCACTGGCCTATAATTCCCAGGGTTATCCCTACTACCTTTTTTGAACAACGGGACCACATTTGCTACCCTCCAGTCTTCTGGGACCTCACCTGTGTCCAAAGAAGAGACAAAGATGTGCGCCAGAGGCCCAGCAATTTCATCTTTCGCCTCCCTAAGCAGCCTGGGATAAATACCATCAGGCCCCGGAGCTTTATCCGTCCTTACGCTACCTAAAAGCCCTAGCACTTCCTCTCTCGTAATAACTATATCCTGCAACTGAACCTCCGCTCCCTCCAAGAGACCGCACGATTCCGAACCCCTCTCCTTCGTGAATACCGACGCAAAGTATTCATTCAGGAGCTCCCCCATTCCCTCCGACTCAATACACAACTCTCCACTCTTGTCCCTAAGAGGACCAATTTTCCCTCTAACTACTCTCTTGCCTCTAATATAGGAATAAAATGCCTTAGGATTATCCTTAATCCTACCGGCCAAAGCCATCTCATGCCCTCTCTTCGCCCTTCTAATTCCCCTTTTTAGCTCCCTCCTACTCTCTCTATATTCCTCCAGCGCACACTCTGTACCCATTTGTTTTGACCTATCATACGCCTCCCTCTTCTTCCTAACCAAGTCTTCAATATCCCCCGTAATCCACGGCTCTCTAATCCTACCTTTCCCATCCTTTCGCTTAACCGGAACAAACCTCCCCTGCAACCATTTCATTTTATCCCTAAAAGCCTCCCACTTGCCAACCGTGGACTTGCCAGCTAACAGTCCCTCCCAGTCAGTTTGCTGCAGCTCCCTCCTAATCCTGCCATAGCTCGCCTTTCCCCAGTTCAGCACACTCCCGCTTGGACGGCACTCGTCCCTTTCCATTTTTATCCTAAAGTAGACGGACTTGTGGTCACTGTTCGCCACATGTTCGCCTACCTCTACCTCACCCACCTGCCCTGGCTCGTTTCCCAACACTAAATCCAGTATAGCCCCTCCCCTAGTCGGGCAAGTTACATACTGTTCTAGCGACCCTTCCATAACACATTTCACAAACTCCTCTCCCTCCGTACCCCCAGCTCTAGGCCCCCTCAAATTCACTCCGGGAAAATTAAAATCACCCACTACAACCACTCTATTCTTTCTGCACCTGTCCAAAATACCCCTGCAAATTCCCTCCTCCACTGACTTTGGGCTGTTGGGTGGCCTATAGTACACGCCTAGCAGTGTGATCTCTCCCTTTTTATTCCTCAACTCCACCCACAGCGACTCAATCCCTATCTCTTCCATATCGCCCTCCCTCTGCACTACTGTGATGTTTTCCTTGACTAACAGTGCCACCCCTCCACCTCTCTTCAACCCTCCTCTGTCACACCTAAAACACCTGTACCCAGGAACATTCAGCTGCCAGTCCTGCCCTTCCCGTAACCACGTCTCCGTTACAGCCACCACATCCAACTGCCTCACAAACATCAAGGCCCTAAGCTCATCCGTTTTCCCTGCCACACTCCTAGCATTGAAACAGACACAGTTCAACCCACAAATGTCCCTCGGAACCACCTTCTCCCTTATAATTTTCCTTTCACCCGTCTCTCTCCCAGCCACCTCCCCACCCCCCTTCCCTATTAGTTTAAATCATTCCTGAACACCCCAGCTAACCTCCCTGCTAAGACACTAGTCCCCCTCCCGTTCAAATCCTCCCCACCCCTCCTGTACAGTTGCCTTTCTCTCCTAAACACCTCCCAATGATCTACATAAGTAAACCCCTCTACCCTACACCAGTCCCTCAACCATGCATTCAACTGCATGATCTCGTCATTCTTAGCCCTGCTCATACTGGGCAGCAACCCAGACAGTGCCACCCTAGAGGTCCTGCCCTTTAGTTTGGCCCCCAACTCCCTAAATTGCCTACGGACCTCTCCCCTACTCATCCTTCCTATATCCCCCTCCCCTACGTGTACTATGACCTCTGCCTGGGTCCCCTCCCCTTTCAAAATTCCCTCTACCCTTTCCATTATATCTTTTACCCCTGCTCCAGGGAGGCAGACCACCATCTTGGAGTCGCGCCCTTGCCCACAGAACCTCCTATCAATCCCTCGGACCCTCCCATCCCCTACCACTATCACCTTACCAGACCCTTTCCGTCCCTCTAAATCAGTCTCCCCTTCCTTCCTATTATTCTGTGCCCCTGCTGACGAACCTTGGGGGGCCTCCGGGGAGGCCGGGGGACCCTGACTACTCTTCTTCTTCCTCTTTCCCCTCCTAACAGTCGTCCATCCTCCCTTCTCTTCCGCCCTTGAGACCTCCTCCTGCTCATGTTTCCCAGCCATTATCTCCTCATTCTCCCTAACTAGAAACGCATCTTCCAGTCGCCCCTCGAGTTGCCTGATCCGGGCCCTCAATCGCTGCAGTTCTAAACATTTACTGCAGATGTGTACCTTGGGGAACCGTGACACCACCAGGAACTCCCACATGTGGCACCGGACGCAACTTACATTCCTCCCTATATTCCCTGCCATTTCCCAACCTCCTGTAAGCGCCCAAGGTAGAAATCTGTCACTCACCTTCTCCAAGCCTGCACTCGCCTAAGCCCAGCAAGCCAAAGCCCTTCTCACTCTGTTCCCACTCACTCCGCTGCCCGCTCCCGACGCTGCCCGCTCTATGCTGCTACCCCTTTTTTATACCCCCCGCTCCCCCTTAACGACAATCCCCTGGCCTAACTTCCGGCACGGAAGTAAACTACACTCTAACAAGCCCCGAGAACCGGAAGTACAGGAAAAAAGCGGTTTTCACTTTAAATCAGTCACTCACCACAGCCACAGCCACCAGGTTCAATGCTCCAGAGAACAATGAGACTACATTCACAACCTTTTGTTGTTCCTTGCGATCTTGGGCAGAGCAGGAGCCATTCCAAGCTGTGATATAACCAGAAAGAATGCTTTCTGTAAAAGTTGGTGAGCGTCGTAGCTGACATGCCAAATTTTCACATTTTGGAATACCTTGCTGAAAACATTCCTGCTTTTCTGTCTCATTTTTTTGAGAACATAAGAACTCGGTGCAGGAGTAGGCAATTCAGTCCCTCGAGTCTGCTCCGCCATTTAATACCATCATGGCTGATCTCATCTTGGCCTCAACTCCACTTTACTGCCCATTCACCATAACCCTTCAAACTCTTACTAATTAAAGAGCTCTCCACCTCTTCCTTAAATTTACTCAATGTCCTGGCACCCACCGTGTTCTAGGGCCGTGAGTTCCACAGTCTCACCACTCTTTTAGGGAAATAATTTCTCCTCATCTCTGTTTTAAGTCTGATCCTAAAGCAATGGCCTCTTGTTCTAGATTGCCTTACAAGAGGAAACATCCCCTCCACATCTACTTTTCCATAAGCTTCTCTGTAAATCCTACCTCTTTGACCAAGCTTCTGGTGACCTGTACGAACACCCCCTTCTCGAATTTGTGTCAATTTATGCCTGATATACCCCTGTGAAGCCCTTTGGGCTTCATGGGCCAAAGGCTAAAAGATATAACCACGCAGACAGCATGAACCAGCATGGGTCAGAAACTTACAAATATATGAAATAGCAGCGCTATGTAAATGAAAGCTGTTGTTGGAAGGGAATCCATCAATATGGCCAACAAGGTGCATGTGTAAGCACCTAGCACTGAGATGTTTGCAACATTCCAAATATTTGAGGGGTGGTCTAACAGAATAGTGCATTTAAAAGGTTTCAATGAAGAGGGTTGGTCGCTTGTGTGCAGATGGAGCATAAATGCCGATACATACCATTTGGGACAAACGTGTTTTCTCTGTATTGAAAGTGCGATGAAATTCTGTTTAAATGGCAGAAACTAGTGGATTATTCTAAATAACAACGTCTAGTCATCTCTTGGAAATGTCAGAGAGGCAGTGAGTTTGAACCTTCAAGCATGTTTGTGCTTATTATTACAGATTGTAGTGTAACCTCAGGTAACTACATTGATTGACAAGCACACATAGAGTAATAGAAAATCTACTCGGGGAATATTTCTCACTCTGCATTGTTCCAACATCAATTTCGGAAGAATTTCTGAACTGTTTGTTTTATTTTCAAAGGCTAGAAAATGAATCCACCTAGACAACATGGAACAGCATTAGTCATACGAAATAGGGACAGAAGTAGGCCATTCAGCCCCTCAGGCCTTCTCTGCTGTTCATTAAGATCATGGCTGATCTGTTTGTGTAAAGTTTCACATTTCCCCTCTACCGCTTATAATCTTTGATTCTTTTTCCCCAACAAGAATCTATCTACCTCTGCCTTAAAACAATTCAGTGATCCTTCGCTTCCAGTTTATTTATTAGTGTCATAAGTAGATACTGCAATGAAGTTACTATGAAAATCATAGAACATAGAACATTACAGCGCAGAACAGGCCCTTTGGCCCACGATGTTGCGCCGACCAGTTAAAAAACAATGACCCTCTAACCTAAACCAAACCCTTTCCATCCATAAACCTATCCACGGATCTCTTAAACGCCCCCAAACTAGGCGCATTTACAACTGCAGTAGGCAGGGCATTCCAATCCCTCACCACCCTCTGGGTAAAGAACCTACCCCTGACATCCATCCTATAACTACCACCCCTTAATTTAAAGCTATGCCCCCTCGTGCTAGCTTTCTCCATCCAAGGAAAAAGGCTATCACTGTCCACCCTATCCAAACCTCTAATCATCTTATATTTTTCAATAAGGTCCCCTCTTAGCCGCCTTCTTTCTAACGAAAACAACCTCAAATCCCTCAGTCTCTCCTCATAGGACCTCCCCTCCATACCAGGCAACATCCTGGTAAACCTCCTCTGCACCCTCTCCAAAGCCTCCACATCCTTCCTATAATGTGGGGACCAGAACTGCACACAATACTCCAAGTGCGGCCACACCAGAGTTTTGTACAGTTGCAACATGACGCTGCGGCTCCTAAATTCAATCCCCCTACCAATAAACGCCAAGACACCGTATGCTTTCCTAACAACCCTATCTACTTGATTCCCATAATCATCCACTTGTCATACTCTAGTGCCTGTTCGGGTACACTGAAGGATAATTTAGCATGGTCAATATACTTAACCAGCAAGTCTTTTGGACTGTGGGAGGAAATCGGAATACCCGGAGGAAACCCACGGTCTCAGTTTCAATCTAAGGCAATCTAGAACAAATGGTCATTGCTTTAGGATAAGACTTAAAACGGAGATGGGGAGAACGTGCGGACTCCACACAGACAGTGACTCCAGGCTGGGAATCGAAACTGTGTCCCTAGCACTGTGAGGCAGCAGTGCTAACCACTGTGCCACTGCGCCACCCCATCTTCTCTTGAGACAGAGTTTCAATTGGTTAGGTTGCATTTGGACTATTGTGTACAATTCTGGTTGCCACACTACTGGAAGGATGTTGATGCAATGGAAAGGGTGCAGAAGAGATTTACCACATTGTTGCCTGGTTTGCAGTATATGGACTATGAAGAAAGGTTGAACAAATTTGGATTCTTTTCACTGGAGTGTCGGAGGATGTGGGGGGACCTGACAGAGGTTTACAAGATTATAACAGGCTCGGATCAAGTGGATAGTCAGAGTTTTTTTTTCCCAGGGATGAAGGGTCAATTACACAGTGGCATAGGTTGAAACTGAGAGGGGAAAATTTTAAAAGAGATATAAAGGACAAGTTTTTCCACACAGAGGGTGGTGAACATCTGGAATGCGCTACAAGAGGAAGTGGTGGAAGTAGATTCTATAACAACATTCAAAAGACATTTGGACAGGTACATGAATAGGCAGGGAATAGAGGGATATGGACCACATACGGGCAAGAAAATATTAGATTAGAGAGGCATGTCTGTCAGTATAAGCTTGGTAGGCTGGAGGGCCTGTTCCTGCGCTGCACTGTTCTTTGTTCAATCTCACACAACGCTCTGAGAGACAAAAATGTATCCCCTGTTCGAGAAGGGTGGTCCCTAATTTTAAAACATGACCCCTCTTTCTGGACTCACTCATGAGAGGAAACATTCTTTCTACGTTCATCAAGAGCATTCAGGATCCTGTATACTTCAGCCAAGTCACCCCTCACTCTTCTAAACTGTGGTAGAAAGAAGACCAGCATGTCCAACCTATCCTCATAAAACAACCCATTCATTCCAAGTATCAAGCTAGTCAACCTCCTCTCAACCAACTTCTCCACATCTGTGGAATGTCCTCTTTTCTGAGATGTCAGAGGGCAGATCATGAGCCACTACTTCCCCTGGGTTTAATTCAACCCTTTCAGGGAGGGACATCGTAGAATCCCGACAGGGCAGAAGAGGCCATTCCGCTCATTGGGTCTGCACCGACGCTTTGACAGGCTCGTTTACCAATGCCCTTTCTCCACCTTGTCCCCATAACCCCACAAATTTCCCATGGCTAATCCACCAAACCTGCAAATCTTTGGATTGTGGGAGGAAATCGGAGCACTCGATGTAAACCACGCAGATGTGGAGAGAAACGCATACTCTACAGAGTAGAACATACAAATTCCACATAGGGATGTTAACATTATGTTTAGCTGACCATCTCTTAATTCCTACCCACTCTGAAGCTGCCCTCTTTGTTCCCATCAGGCTTTCGTTCCTCTCAGGAAGAAATATGGAGTAAGCTAAGAAAAAGCTTAGAGTCAAAAACTTTCACAGCATGGAAACAGGCCCTTCAACCCAGCTTGTCCATGCTGTCTGGTTTTTACCGTTAAGCTAGTCCCAATTGCTCTCATTTGGCCCATATCCTTCCATACCCACCCGACCCATGTGACTGTCTGAATGATTTTTGAAAGATAAAATTGTACCCTCCTCTACTACTATTTCTGGTGGCATTTCTCATGTACTCATCACCCTCTTCGTGAAGAAATTGTCCCTCTGGACCCTTTTACATCTCTCCCCTCTCACCTTAAACCAATAGCTTCTAGTTTTAGGCTCCCCCATCTTTGGGAAAAGATGTTGACTACCTCACTCATCTATGATCCAAATTATTTTATAGACATCTATAAGATAAAAAGTTAAAGGTTATTTATTAGTCACAAGTAAGGTTTAAATTAACACTACAATGAAGTTACAAACACTGCAAAATTCTCCTAGTCCCCACACTCCAGCACCTGTTCAGGTCAATGCACCCTAACCAGCATGTCTTTTGGACTGTGGGAGGAAACTCACACAGACATAGGGAAAATGTGCAAACTCCACACAGGCAGTCACCCAAGCTAGGAATCGAACCCAGGTTCCTGATGCTCTGAGACAGCAGTGCTAACCACTGTGCCACCATGCCACCTTAAGTTTTTTCTGTTCCAGGGAATAAAGTCCCAGACTATCAAATCTCTCCTTATACCTCAAAACATCAAATCCCGGTAGCATCCTAGTCAATCTTTTCTGCACTCTTTCTAGTTTAATAGCATCCTTTCTCTAGTAGGATGACCAGAAATGTATACGGTCTTACAAGTGTGGTCTTACCAACGTCTTACCAACTTCAATAAGGCATCCCAACTCCTGCATTCAATGTACTGACCAGTGAAACCAAGCATACTGAATGCCTTCTTCACCACCTTGTCACCTGTGACTCCACTTTCAAGGAGTTATGAGTCTGTACCCTTAGATCTCTTTGGTCTATAACTCTTCCCAATGCCCTACCATTAACTATGTCCTGCCCTGGTTCGATCCACCAAAACGCATCACCATCAATCATCACTTATCAAAACTAATCTCCATCTGCCATTTATCAGCCCACTGACCCAATTCATCAAGATCCTGTTGCAATCTGAGATAACCTTCTTCACAATCCACTATGCCACCAATCTTTGTGTCATCTGCAAACTTACCAACCATGTCTCCTAAATTCTCATCCAAATCATTAATATAAATGAAAAATAACAGTGGGCCCAGCACTGATCCCTGAGGCACACCACTGGTCACAGGCCTCCAGTTTGAAAAACATCCCTCTATAACCACCCTCTGGCTTCTGTCATCAAGCCAATTTTGTAACCATTTAGTTACCTCATTCTGGATCCCATGAGATTTAACCTTATGTAACAACCTACCATGCGGTACCTTGTCAAAAGCCTTGCTAAAGTCCATGTAGACAAGATCAACTGCAATGCCTTCATCTACCTTCTTGGCTACATCTTTAAAAACTCATAAGAAATGATTTCCTCTCACAAAGCCATGCTGACTGTCTCTAATCAGTCCTTGTCTCTCTAAATGCCTGTAGATCCTGTCTCTCAAAATACCTTCCAACAACTTACCCAACACAGATGTGAGACTGACCGGCCTGTTATTTCCAGGCTTTTCCCTGCATCCCTTTTTAAACAAAGGTACAACATTTGCCACCCTCCAATTTTCAGGCACCTCACCTGTGGCTGTCGCTGATTCAAATATCCCTGCTCGAGGGCTCACAATTTCCTCCCTAGCCTCCTATGTCCTGGGGTACTCATCTTCAGGTCTCGAGGATTTATCTGCCTTGATTCACTTTAAGACTTCCAGTATTTCCTTCTTTGTAATATGTACACTCCTCAAGACATCACCATTTATTTCCTCAAGTTCCCTAACATCCATGCCTTTCTCAACTGTGAATACTGATGAGACATATTCATTTAGGAACTCACCCATCTCTTGTGGATCCACACATAGATGACCTTCTTCATCCTTAAGAGGACCTATTCTCTCCCTAGTTACTGTTTCGATTTTCATGTCTTTGTAGAAGTTCTTTGGATTCTCCTTTGCCTTATCTGCCAAAGCAATCTTGTGTCCCCTTTTTGCCCTTGAAATTATCTTTAGGAATTGGAAGTGATGGAAGACATATAGTGTAGATGGCGGAGATGGAAGAGTGAAGTACCATATTAAATTTTCACCTCAGCTGATTTAAATGCATTCTATGAGCAAAGAAAAGAATCTAATCAAGCTGCAATAAAATGGTCATGAAACCTGCAACCTTGTTAAATGAGAATGATCAACAGCCAGTCCATGAAACTCTCTCTGCAGCTTTAAAAATAAGAATCTCATCTTCCAAAATGAATGTGGGTTTTTTTTTTCGAGTAACCACTTTCTCAACCCTTTCCAGAATCTTCCATTGTGGAGTCTAGGTTCAGTGGTGGATGTGGAAATGGGACTGATTACTGTTGGGGGGGTAGGGCGTTTGAGGGTGGGGAATGTGGGGGGCGGGGGGGGCGGCGGGAGGGGTGCAGTGAAATTGGGGGACTGGCTGGAGGTGGGGAAATAGCTGAACATTGTGCAATTCTATCCAATTGCTCCAATCTCACCACTCTGTCAGAATGTCATGGATTCCCTGCCCACTCCAAAAACTTGAGCACAGAATTTTGGCTGCCATTCCAGTGTCATATTAAAGGAGAATTACACTGTCAAAGGAACTAGAAAGGTTGCTCCTAGTTTCTTTTAGTTACTCTTATGGATGACACACATTGCGTAGTAGGGAGAGTGAATGTTTAAGGTGCTGGATGAGGTAGTGAATCATAGAATCCCTACAGTGCAGAAGGAGGCCACCCAGCCCATCCAGTCTGCACCGACTCTCCGACAGAGCATCTTATCCAGGCCCTATCCCCATAACCCTATGCACTTTCCCACTATCCTACACATCTTGGGACATTAGAGGGCAATTTAGCATGGCCAATCACCTAACCCACATACCCTTGGACTGTGGGAGGAAACCGGAGGAAACCCACGCAGAAATGGGGAGAATGTGCAAACTCTACAGACAGTGACCCAAGGCCGGAATTAGCAATGAGACATATGAGCTGAATAAGCCCATTGAGTTTGCTCCGCCATTCAATCATGGCTGATGTTTTTCTCATCCCCATTCTCCAGCCTTTTCCCCATAACCCCTGATCCTCTTATTGATCAAAAACCTGTCTATCTCTGTTTTAAAGACTCTCAATGGCCTGGCCTCCACAGCCTTCTCAACAAGAAGAGTTCCACAGATTCACCAATCTCTGGCTGAAGAAATTCCTCCTCAATTGAATTGAATTGAACCTGGATCCTTGGCGCTGTGAGACGGCAGTGCTAATCACTGTGCCACGTGCTGCCCTTAAGTGGACTACTTTGTCCGGATGATGTTGAGCTTCTTGAGTGTCATTGGAGCCCAACTCATCCAGATAAATGGAGAGTATCCCATTACACTCCTGACTTGGACCTTATAGATGGAGGACAGGCTTTGGGGAGACAGAAGGTGCTTCATTGAAAAGGTAACATTTCCAAAGCTGAATGAGAGAGTGGGACTAAGTGCATTTCTTTTTTGAAGGGTTTGATGGACTATTATTCTGCTCATGCTGTTAGCCTCTTTGGATTCCTATTTGTACAACCATTTCAGTTTGCATCAGCATTAGCTCAAAGTAAGATTGTACTGTCTCCAAAGCAAGACAATGTCCGGTCAGTGACTCAAGAGATACAATTACCTCTTTGATGTCTGAAACACAAAAGCCTTCCAGCTTAAGGATGCTTTGGATCTTTATCTCCCAGATTCATCTTGCTTTTGGCCTGACAACTTTTAGTGTGGAAAGACCTTTTGCCCTCACCAAAAAAGCTTTGTTCAGCAAACATCAGTAAGAATATATAAGGTAATGATCCCCTTCAGGAGTGAAGCTCTGGGCACGTTACTTAAGGTTGTTTAACAAGGTACATGCTGACCAGGAAAAAATAACGCAACCTGACTTTTGAGTTAGTTCAAATAATAAGTTCTGAACTGGGTTCTAGAGAGAACACTGACAGGCGCTTATATATACATATAAGGCCTAGTTGTATTTTTAAAATTTATGCATGGAATGAAGACATCATTGGACACTTATCACTTGGTGCCCAACCCTAATAGTCCTTAAGAAGGTGGTGATGAGTCAAATTCTTGAATACAACTGAATGGCTTACTTACACTCCTTTGGAAGCTAATTAAAAGTCAGCTTTCATGTTCATCATTGAAAGCTAATAGTGGTGGGATTCTCTGGTTCTGTTCACCCATCACCGCCGCAAAACCGGCGGCCAGAGAATTCCAGCCATTGAATCATTTCAGCGACAGTACATAGCATTCTCTTAACTTGAAACATCTCCGATTGTCCAGCTCCAAGCTCACCAATGCCTTTACTTTCGCAGGAGGTGGAGGAAATCCAACATGTCCATTATGATTCTCACCAATTTTTGCAGATGTTCTATAGAAAGCATTCTTTCCGGATGTATCACAGCTTAGTATGGCTCTTGTTCTGCCGAAGACCACAAGAAACTACAAAGGGTTGTGAACGAAACCCAGACCATCATGAAAATTGGCCTCCCATCCACTGACTCTGTCTACACTTCCATCTGCCTCGGAAAAGCAGCCAGCATAATCAAGGACCCCACGTACCCTGGACCTTATATTAAATTGACCTCTCTCTGCACCCCTCGCAATGACTGTAACACTACATTCTGCATCCTTTCCTTTCCCTCTCCCCTATGTACTCTATGAATGGTATGCTTTGTCTGTATAGCGCGCAAGAAACAAAACTTTTCATTGTATCCCAATCCACATGAGAATAATAAGTCAAATATTGAACAAATCGAAATAATTAAAAACCAGTTGAGATAAGGATGGCAAACTTCCTCCCTTAATGGACATCTTAGCAACAATGTTGCCTTCATTTCCTCTTCATGGTTGCCTGTTCCAGAGTAAGCAGTTACCAATAGTCCATTAAGCTAATGCAGTCAAGATGTTGAAAATCTATTTATATCTGATTACTTGACCAGTTTGAATGAATTAGAGGCTCTATAGAGATTACATTACGAAGATCCATGGTGTAAGATATATGTCCGGTTAATGTGGTGACCTGAAATTGCGAATCAGTACCATAAGTAGAACATAAATCATATAACCCAACCCCTTCCGAAGTCATTGCAATTTCTTCTATCTAAACCACTCATGAAAACAAATCAACTACAGACAATCCCTTCAACAAAGAGTATAGTTTTTCCACTGAGCAGCTGAGATATCAAACTGAAGAAGGTTATCAGTTTATGGGATAGTAAAACAACAACAATTTGCATTTATATGGCATCTTTTAACATTGTAAAATGTCTCTTCACAGGAGAACTGACAAACAAAGCTTCAAATGAACCGACCCTCTTTCTTCCTGCACCTAATAGTGCATAAGGTAGGCTTTCTTCTGTTCCCTCAGTGGGTTTCACCTGGAGCCTGTCAATAGAGCCTTACAGCTGCAGGGGGTGCCAATGCACACCAAACATGGCTGACCAGGACTCTCTCCCGTTTTTACTGCCTGCCATTAGTATGTAGGAAGGATTTTGCAGGTTGATACCTTTTGGTTGCATTCGGAACTCACCTGCTGTGGTCATCAAAACCACAAGGAACTACACAAAGGTTGTGAACAAATCCCAGGCCATCACGCAAACCAGCCTCCCATCCATTGACTCCATCTATACTTCCCACTGCCTTGGCAAAGCAGTCAGCATAATTAAGGACCCCTCGCACCCCAGACGTTCTCTCTTCCACCTTCTTCCATTGGCAAAAACAAACAAACGTCTGAGGTCACATCCCAACAGATTCAAGAACAGTTTCTTCCCTGCTGTCATCAGACTTTTAAATGAACCTATGATATATGCATGCTGTTGTGCAGAGGGACCTGGGTGTCCTTGTGCAGGAATCTCAAGGAGTTGGTTTGCAGGTGCAGCAGGTAATTAAGAAGGCAAATGGAATTGCTAGAGGGATGGAGTTTAAAAACAGCAAGATTATATAAGCGTAGTATAAAGTGCTAGTGAAGCCACACCTGGACTACCGTGTACAGTTTTACATAAGAACATAAGAACATAAGAAATAGGAGCAGGAGTAGGCCATCTAGCCCTTCGAGCCTGCCCCGCCATTCAATAAGATCATGGCTGATCTGTTGTGGCTCAGTTCCACTTTCCCGCCCTCTCCCCATAACCCTTAATCCCCTCTCTTATCAAAAACCCATCAACCCGCTTCTTAAAAATATTTAGCGAGGCAGCCTCCACCACTTCAACGGGCAGAGAATTCCAGAGATTCACCACCCTTTGAGTGAAGAAGTTCCTCCTCAACTCCGTTCTAAACCGCCTCCCCTTTATCTTGAGGCTGTGCCCCCTAGTCCTACTGTCTTTTTTGAGCGGGAAGAGTCTCTCCACCTCTATCCTATCCATCCCATTCATCATCTTATACGTCTCAATGAGATCTCCCCTCATTCTTCTAAACTCTAGCGAGTACAAGCCTAGTTTATTCAGCCTCTCCTCATAGCTCAACCCCCTCAACTCCGGTATCAGCCTAGTAAACCTCCTCTGCACTCCCTCCAGGGCCAAAATATCCTTGCGCAGGTGCGGCGCCCAAAACTGCACACAGTACTCCAGCTGCGGCCTCACCAATACCCTATACAGCTGCAGCAAGACCTCCCTACTTTTATATTCAATCCCCCTCGCTATGAAGGCCAGCATCCCATTTGCCTTCCTGACCACCTGCTGCACCTGCAAGCTGGGTTTTTGCGACTCATGCACAAGGACCCCGAGGTCCCTCTGCACCGTCGCCTGCTGCAGTTTTTCGCCCCGTAAGTAATAGTCCTTCCTACCATTCTTCCTACCAAAGTGGACCACCTCACACTTGCCAACATTAAATTCCATTTGCCATTTCCTGGCCCATTCGCCCAGCCTATCTAGATCCTTCTGCAGACTCTCCACACCCTCCGCACAATTTGCCTTTCCCCCAATCTTGGTGTCATCAGCAAATTTCGACACCCTGCACTCGGTTCCCTCCTCCAGATCATCTATATAAATGGTAAAAAGCTGAGGTCCCAGCACCGACCCCTGGAGCACTCCACTGGTCACCAACCGCCAATCCGAATAGCACCCATTGACCCCCACTCTCTGCCTCCTATTTGACAACCAATCCTCTATCCACGCTAACACCCTACCCCCAACTCCATGTCCCCTGACCTTCTGCAATAACCTCTTGTGAGGTACCTTGTCAAACGCCTTCTGAAAATCCAGAAAGACCACATCCACCGGCTCTCCTCTATCCACTGCCCTAGACACATCCTCATAGAACTCCAGTAAATTTGTCAGACACGACTTCCCTTTAATGAAACCGTGTTGCGTCCGCCCTATCAAGTTTTGGTCTCCTTACTTGAGAAAGAATACACTGGCACTGGAGGGGGTGCAGAGGAGATTCACTAGGTTGATTCCAGAGTTCAGAGGATTGGTTTATGACGAGAGACTGAATAGACTGGGGCTATACTCATAGGAATTCAGAAGAATGAGGGGAGATCTTATAGAAACATATAAGATTATGAAGGGAATAGACAAGATAGAAGCAGGGAAGTTGTTTCCACTGGCAGGCGAAACAAGAACTAGGGGGCATAGCCTCAAAATATGGAGAAACAGATTTAAGACTGAGTTGAGGAGGAACTTCTTCACCCAAAAGGTTGTGAATCTGTGGAATTCCCTGTCCAGTGAAGCGGTTGAAGCTGTCTCATTGAATGTTTTTAAGCAAGGGTGGATACATTTTTGAACAGTAAAGGAATTAAGGGTTGTGGTGAGCAGGCGGGTAAGTGGAGCTGAGTGCACAAAAAGATCAGCCATGATAGAATCATAGAATCGTAGAACCATGCAGTGCAGAAAGAGGCCCTTCAGCCCATCGAGGCACCAAACACAATCCCACCCAGGCCCTACCCCCATATCATACCCCTAATCCCTCTAACCTACACATCCCTGGACACTAAGGGGCAATTTCTTAGCATGGCCAATCAACCTAACCCGCACATCTTTGAACTGTGGGAGTCCAAATCTTGAATGGCGGAGCAGGCTCGAGGAGCCAAATGGCCTACTCCTGCTCCTTGTTCTTATGTTCATAGGTTTATGTTCTAATATTAAGTTGATCTTTCTTTACACTAGCTATGACTGTAACACCATTTTCTGCACCCTTTTCTTTCCTCTTCCCTATGTAATCACTGAACGGTATGCTTTCTCTGTACACAGCACAAGAAACAATACATTTCACTCCAGCCCAACACATGTGACAATAATAAACCAAATCAAATCAAGTCCCTTGGGTGGGACTCAAAGAGTTCCTGGCTCAGAAGTAGAGATGCCATCCACTGCATCACAAGACCTCCCTGCAATAAACCAAGCCACGTAAAGAGATATCACAATAGATGACCAAAACATTGGTCAGAGAGGTAAGTTAAGGAGTGTCTTGAGCAGCCAGAGAGAGGTAGAGAGCAATAGAAGCTTAGGGAGGAAACTCCAGAACCAAAAGTCTAGGCGGCTGAAGGTATAACTACCAATGGTGAGTAATTAAAATCAGGAATCTGCAGAGGCCAGAATTAAAGAAGCACAGACCTTCTTTATTCTTTTATGGGTTGTTAGCATCACTGACTAGGTCAACATTCATTGCCCATCTCGAACTGCCTTTGCTGGTGAGCTGCCTTCTTGAATCGCTGCAGTCCCCGTGGTTTATGTACAACAAAAGTGTAGTTTAGGCAGCAATTTCCAAGATTTTAATCCAGTGACACTGAAGGAATGGTGAGATATTTCCAAGACAGAATGGGGAGTGCGTTGGAGGGGAATTTGGAGCAGATGGTTTCCTGAAGCATTTGTTGCCCTTGAACTTCTAGCTAGTAGGTCCATTCAAAAGTCTGATGGCAGCAGGGAAGCTATTGAGTCTCTTGGAATAGAGCATTGTTGGAGAGTTTATAAAAGTTAGTGTTAAGTATTAAAAGCATAGAATGAAAGTAAAGATAGAATTCAATGATATGCTGGGGACAGCTCGCAAGAAGTTGCCAAGTTCCGGTGCCATCTTGGAAAGTGTATGGTGTCTTGGCTGATATTTATCCCTCAGTTGACATAATTAATACTTTCCATCTGGTCATTATCGCCTTTGTGTATGTGGGAGCTTGCTATGCACAAATTGGCTTCCAAAATTCAAACAGTGACTGCATTTCAGAAAGCGCCAGATTGGCTGTAAAGTGCTTTGGAATGTCCTGGGGTGATAAAAGTTGCTCTGGAAATGCCAGTCTTCCTTTTTTCTCCTTCGCTCTTCCCAGCTTGTACAAAACAAAAGCACCCAGGCAGCCAGCGTTGTATCCAGAGTAGGATTTGATTTTGATTGCGGCAGGTAGGTTTTAATACGATGAGATTGATTTGGCACGGAGGATCACTGAACCAGTCCGAGTTCAGCATTGATGGTACAATGGATGCTATCGGCTAAATCGCCAGCCAGAGCACTTCAGCACCCTCCTATTCTGACAGTTTAAATTGAATACCAATGATTGCTTAGACTGTGTAGAAATGGCATTAATGGCTGAATGCAAATGTCTGATTGATCAAAGTAGAATGATAAAAAGAGAAAAATACAGCACAGGAACAGTCCAAACCTGTGCCGATCATGATGCCCTAACTAAATGAAAAAAAATCTTCTGCCCTTACTCATAGAACATAGAACATTACAGCGCAGTACAGGCCCTTCGGCCCTCGATGTTGCGCCGACCAGTGGAACCAATCTAATGACCCTTTAACCTAAACTATTCCAATGCTATCCATATGCCTATCCACTGACCATTTGAACACCCTTAAAGTTGGCGAGTCCACAACTGTTGCGGGCAGGGCATTCCATGCCCTTACTACCCTCTGAGTAAAGAACCTACCTCTGACATCCGTCCTATAGCCACCACCCCTTAATTTAAAGCTACGTCCCCTCGTGTTAGCCATCACCATCGGAGGAAAAAGGCTCTCCTGTCCACCCTATCCAATCCTCTGATCATCTTGTATACTCAGTCCCTCGATTCCCTCCCTATTCATGTAACCATCTAGATGCCTCTTAAATGTTGCTAATGTCCCTGCTTCCACCACCTCCTCTGGTTCTAGGCACCCACTATTCTCTGTGTGAAAAACTTTCCTTGCACATCTCCCTTAAACTTTCCCCCTCTCACCTTGAACCTGACCCCCTTTTGTAGTTGACACTTCAATTAGTATCTGCTCCTGTAAAAATTCAGCAATTTAGGAAGTATGGATGCCGACGGTTATCAGGTAATTCCCCCATCCTGCTCCACGATTGGTTCCTCACTTTGCAGATCTTTACTCTGCAAATTGGTCCTTAAAGGGACAATCACAACACTCCTTCCCCTCTGAGTCCCTTTATACATATGGGGTGGTGGTGGATGGGGTAGGTGTGGGGGAGAGGGGAAGGTGCCATCACCAATATAAGATAGTCATCAACAAAAGAAACTTCATTACCCAGAGAGTGATTAGAATGTGGAACTCGCTGTCACATTGAGTAGTTATTGTTAAATTAATTTTTGGCTGTAGACATCACTGGCTGTGGCCAGCATTTATTGCCCACCCCTAGATGCTTGAGGACAGTTGAGAGTCAAACGCATTGCTGTTGCCCTGGAGAATCATGTAGGCCAGACGGGGTAAGGGTGGCAGATTTCCTTCCCTAAAGACATTAATGAACCGGATGAGTTTTTCCAACAATTGACAATGGTTTCATGGTCATCAGTAGATTCTTAATTCCAGACATTTTGTAATTGAATTGAAGTTCCACCATTTGCCGTGATGGGATTTGAACTCGGGTCCCCAGAATGTTAATTGAGTTTTTGGATTAATAGTCTAATGATAATACAACGCCGAGGTGAATAGTGAAAGTATTCACTCATAGTAAATGCTGCAAAAGCACCACAACTTCCATAAATTATGCTCACGTCTGGAAATACTGGTTTGCCTGAAAGGGGTCCTGGGAGAGCCATGTTGATAATCCCGCTGGGAACTAACACAAACTCTGAGGTTGTCTTCCCTGGACCTACACTTGTATTTACACAGATGGAGTTAGAGCTGCCCTCGCACAAGTAGAGCCATTAGAAATGCAGTCCTTATTATAAATGTCAACTCTACCACCACATGCCCAACACCACTGGCAACTACTTGCATAACACTAGTTGCCCTGCAGAAGATGATGGTGAGCTTTTTGAACTGTTGCATTCTATGTGATGTAGGTACATCCACAGCACTGTTAGGGAAGGAGTTCCCTGAGCTTGACCCAGCGACAGTGGAGGAACGGCGATATATTTCTAAGTCAAGATGACGAGTGCTTTGGAGGATGTGGTGTTCCCATGTATCTGCTGTGTTTCTCTTTCTGGATAGTAGTGTTCGTAGGTTTGGAAGATCCAAACCTACGAACACTACTATCCAGAGAACACCACATCCTCCAAAGCATTACATCTTGTGGATGGTACACACTGCAGCCACTATGCATTGGTGGCAGAGAGAGTGAATATTTTTGGTGGAGTGTCAATCAAGCAGGTTGCTTTGTCTTGGATGATATCCAGTGTCTTGAGTGTTGCTGGAGCTGCACTCATCCAGGCATACGACGATTATTCACATTCCTGACTTGTACCTTGTAGATTGTAGACAGGCTTTGGAAGTTAGATGGTGAGTTACTCACTGTGGGATTCCTAGCCTCTGATCTACTCTTGTAGCCACAGTATTTCGATGGCTAACCCAGTTCAGTTTGTTGTCAGTGGTAACCCTCCCCCACACACCCCACTCCCTCCGAGAATGTGGATAGTGGGGGATTAAGTGATGGTAATGCCATTGAATGTCAAGGGTGATGGTCAGATTGTCCCTTGTTGTCAGATGTGGCCTTGATTTAAAGGGCTGTCTTTTGAACCTCATTGCTCTTATGTTCATGTTTGAATGAAGACTGTGATAAGGGCAGGAGCTGAGTGACCCTGGCAGAACCCAAACTGAGTGTCCGTGAGCAGGTTATTGCTAAACAAGTGCTGCTTGACAGGACAGTTAGACACCCCTGCCATCATTTTACTGATAATCGAGGGAAGGTTCCTGGGGCTGTAATTGGTTGGGGATTATTACAGCTTTTTGTGTGCAGGACACCCCTGGGTAATTTGCCACATTGCCAATTGATGCCAGTGCTGCTGCTGTACTGGAACAGCTTGGCTAGGGGCAAGGCATGTTTAGGAGTACAAGTCTTCAGTGCTATAGCCAGAATATTATCAGAGCCTATCAGTTGAGATCAATGTTCTTTTCTAACATACATCTGTCACAGATGCTTTTACCTCATCAACACATTTCTTTTTGTCTTTGTCTTCTGATATCTGGTTGCTAAGCTGTGGATAGAACAAATGATTTAACACAAAGTGTCATTCAGCAACATATCCTGCAGGTTTGTACAGTTACTGAGTGTAGCACTATTTTTCTGCCTGACTATCAGCTTTTAATGAAAAGTACGAGAGTCAGGCTCTGAAAAGATAACAAATGACTCACTTGAACATGGAAAGATGAATGTGGAGCACAAATATTTTATTCCATTCACAATTTGTTTCAAATGAGAGCAAATTGCTAAGAGGAGCACTGTGTTCAAAAGGAACCAAATATACTCCTTGTGACAAGAATCTACATCAATGGGGATGAAGTGGAAAGGGTCGAGAGCTTCAAGTCTCTAGGTATCCAAATCACCAACAACCTGTCCTGGTCCCCCCATGCTGACACTATAATTAAGGAAACCCACCAACGTCTCTATTTTCTCAGAAGACGAAGGAAATTTGGCATGTCAGCTACAACTCTCACCAACTTTTACGGATGCATCATTGAAAGTATTCTTTCTGGTTGTATCACAGCTTGGTATGTCTCCTGCTCAGCCCAAGACTGCAAGGATCTACAACAGATTGTGAATGTAGCCCAATCCATCACGCAAACCAGCCTCCCATCCATTGACACTTCCTGCTGTCTCAGCAAAGCAGCCAGTATAATTAAGGACCCCATGTACCCTGGACATTCTCTCTTCCACCTTCTTCCTTTGGGAAAAAGATACAAAAGGTTGAGGTTACGTACCAACTGACAAGAACAGCTTCTTCCCTGCTGCTGTCAGACTTTTGAATGATTTACCTTGCATTAAGTTGATCTTTCTTTACACCCTAGCTGTGACTGTACCACTACATTCTGCACTCGCTCATTTCCTTCTCTATAATGGGAAGTTTTGTCTGTATAACGCGCAAGATATAGTATTTTCTCTGAATGTTAATACATGTGACAATAATAAATCAAACCAAAGAGTGATACAAAGTTCTCCATCTTTCCTAACATTGAAACCAAAACAAGAACTATTTCTGTGAAGACGACAAGATATATTTGCAACTTCAGCAGTGATTTACAGGTTGTTAAGGGTGATTATAAAGGGCAGGTTAATCCATAGAATCCCTCCAGTGCAGAAGGAGGCCATTCAGCCCATCAGGCCTGCAACAAACACAATCTTGCCTAGGTACTATTTCCGTAACCCTGCATATTTACCCTGCTAGATTCCCCTTCAGATTTTCTTGGTAGTTTGAGTTATAAAGAGAGGCTGGATAGACTGGGACATGTTTCTCTGGAGCGTCATGATTTTATGGAGGTCTATAAAATAATGAGGGGCATAGATCAGTTAGATAGTCAATATCTTTGTCTAAAGGTAGGTGTCCAAAACTAGACGGCATACGTTTAAGGTGAAAGGGGAGAGATACAAAAGGGTCTAGAAGCGCAATTATTTTCACACAGAGAGTGATTAGTGGCTGGAACAAGCTGCCGGAGGTAGTAGTAGAGGCGGGTACAATTTTAAAAAGTGTTTTGATTGTTACATGGGTTAGATAGATATAGAGGGATATGGGCCAAATGCAGGCAACTGGGATTAGCTTAGGGGTTTAAAAAAAAGTGTAGCATGGACAAGTTGAGTCAAAGGGCCTGTTTCCATGCTCTAACCCTCTATAACACAGGGAGAATGTGCAAACTCCACACAAACAATGACCCAAGGCCGGAATTAAACCTTGGGTGCCTGGTATGGGTGGCACGGTAGCACAGTGGTTAGCACTGCTGCTTCACAGCTCCAGGGTCCTGGGTTCGATTCTCGGCTCAGGTCACTGTCTGTGTGGAGTTTGCACATTCTCCTCATGTCTGCGTGGGTTTCCTCCGGGTACTCCGGTTTCCTCCCGCAGTCCAAAGATGTGCGGGTTAGGTTGATTGGCCGTGCCAAGAAATTGCCCCTTAGTGTCCAGGGTGGTGGAGGTTAGAGGGATTGGTGGGTATAATGTGCAGGGATATGGGGTTAGGGCCTGGGTGGGATTGTGTACGGTGCAGACTCGATGGGCCAAAGGGCCTCTTTCTGCACTGTAGGGTTCTATGATTCTATGGTGCTGTGAGACATCGGTACTAACCATTGTGCCACTGCAGCACCCCATCCATCCTGCCAGGTTACCACTCCAGTAGAAGTGAAGCTTCAAATCTGACCAGCAGGCTGGTAATTGTCGGCCTGAATTCAAGATTTATGAGTTGACCTACTTCCCTTGTACTGCTACGCTTTTCCGCAAGTATTTCTGTGTTGTTAAGCAGTCCGATAGTCAACATTTTGAGTAACTATTGTTAGAGTTTACATTCGTCTATAAATGGATCTTTAATAAGCACTGTCCATAGGGATAAGTGAACACAGGGATAGGAATCAGTCTACAGAGCTTGTTTTTTGAAAATTCATTTATAGAACGTGAGCATCATTGGATAAGCCAACAGTTATTGCCCATCCTGAATTGCCCTTCAGAAAATGCTGGTGAGCTGCCATTTTGATCCACTACAGTTTAGGTGGTGAAGGCACGCCCATAGTGCTGTTAGTGAGGAAGTGCCAGGACTTTAATCCAGTGAAGGAATGATAACATTTCCAAGACAAGACAGTGAGTGGTTTGGAGGGGAGCTTTCAGGTGGTATTCACATGTGTCTGTTGCTGCCTTTGTCATTCTTTCATATTTCTAGAGGCTACATGTTTTTATTCTGTAAATCAGGATGTGTTCATGACTAATTTAGTTAAGATAAGACTGTGTGTCTATAGAGCTGAGACTGGCAGATCTGGCAGTACCTATGGAGAGACACGGAGTTAATGTTTTGGATCTAAATTATCCTTCTACAGAATTGAAGGAAGGTAGAAATGTACAGAAAGATGCCACCACTAAGCATGTCTTCCCCTCATTTTCCCCCTCCGCCACCCCATCACCACTCCCTCTGGGATACCCTGGTTCACTCTTCCATCACCCCCAACCCTTCATCCTCTTTCCTCAGCGCCAATAGTTGTTGCTGGCTGCCCAATATTTGTTGCCCATCCCCAGTTGGCCTTGGAGGGCAGTTGAGAGTAAACACATTGCTGTGGCTCTGGAGCCACATGTAGGCCAAACCAGGTAAGGACAGCAGATTTCTTTCCCTAAAGGACATTAGTGAACCAGATGGATTTTTCCGACAGTCGACAATGGTTTCATGGTCATCAGTAGATTCTTAATTCCAGATATTTTTTATTGAATTCAAATACGACCAGCTGTTGTGGCGGAATTCAAACCTGGGTCCCCAGAGCAATAGCTGAGCTTCTGGATTAATAGCCTGATGATAATAACACTGGGCCATGGCCTCCCCTCCAAAGAAGCCCAATGCAAACTGGAAGAACAACAGCTCATCTTCCGATTAAGCATGTTACAGCTTCCTAGACTCAATATTGAGTTCAATAACCTTAGATGGTAAACTCGCCTTCCGTCATAAACACCTCCCCCAACCCCACACTTTTTAAATTTGTTTTTGGTAGCTTTTCAGCTCCAGTAGTCTGCCCCAATGTAATCCCCACCTTTCCTTAGTAGGTCACCTGCCCCTTGTTGTCCTGTTGCTCCCATTCACACTTTCTGCTATCTTATTTTTTGCCATTATTAGCACTCTTCATGCATTAGTGGCATCATTAAATTCCCCTTTGCCTTAAATCTATGACAAATCTGGCAATCTCTCCTTTACCCCAGTCTATCCCTGGTCTCCTTTTCTATCGCATCTCTTCCACGCCTTTTCCCATTATATAATTCTGTATGTTTCCTCTTTTCCTCAGTTCTCCAGAAGGAACATTTTGACTCATAGAGTCACTGAGATTAATAACATGGAAATAGGCCCTTCGGCCCAACATGTCCATGCCGCCCACTTTTTATCACTAAACTAGTCCCAATTGCCCACGTTTGGCCTACATCCCTTTGTACCCACCTTACCAATGTAAACGTCTAAATGCTTTTTAAAAGATAAAATTGTACCCATCTCTACTACAACCTCCAGCAGCTTGTTCCAGACACTCACCACTCTCTGAATGAAAAAAATTGCCCTCTGGACTTTATATATCTCTCCCCTTTCACCTTTAACCTATGGCCTCCAGCTTTAGAGTTCCCTACCTTTGGAAAGACTCAAAACGTTAACTCTGCTCATCACTCCACTGATGCTGCCAGACCTGGAACAAATGCAGAAGAGATTTACCAGTATGCTACCACGACTTGATGGTTTGAGTTATAAGGAAAGGCTGGATAAACTGGGACTTTTTTCTCTGCTGCTTAGGAGGCTTAGGAGTGATCTTACAGAGGTCTATAAAATAATGAGGGGCATAGATCAGCCAGATAGTCAATATCTTTTCCCAAAGGCAGGGGAATCTAAACATAGAGGGCATAGGTTTAAGGTGAGAGGGGAGAGATATGCAAGGGTCCAGAGGGGCAATTTTTTCATACAGAGTGTGATGAGTGTCTGGAACAAGCTACCAGAGGTAGTAGTAGAGGTGGGTACAATTTTGTCTTTTATGAAGTGTTTAGACAATTACATGGTAAGATGTGTATAGAGGGATATAGGCCAAATGTGAGCAATTGGGATATAGCTTAGGGGTTAAAAAAGGGGCAGCATGGACAAGCTGGGTTAAAACATAAGAAATAGGAGCAGGAGTAGGCCATCTAGCCCTTCGAGTCTGCCCCGCCATTCAATAAGATCATGGCTGATCTGTCGTGGCTAGTTCCACATTCCCGCCCTCTCCCCATGACCCTTAATCCCCTCGCTTATCAAAAACCCATCAACCCGCATCTTAAAAATATTTAGCGAGGTAGCCTCCACCACCTCAACGGGCAGAGAATTCCAGAGATTCACCACCCTTTGAGTGAAGAAGTTCCTCCTCAACTCCGTTCTAAACCGCCCCCCCTTTATCTTGAGGCTGTGCCCCCTAGTCCTACTGTCCTTTCTGAGCGGGAAGAGTCTCTCCACCTCTTCCTATCCATCCCATTCATCATCTTATATGTCTCAATGAGATCTCCCCTCATTCTTCTAAACTCTAACGAGTACAAGCCTAGTTTATTCAGCCTCTCCTCATAGCTCAACCCCCTCAACTCCAGTATCAGCCCAGTAAACCTCCTCTGCACTCCCTCCAAGGTCAAAATATCCTTGCATAAGTACAGCGACCAAAACTGCACACAGTACTCCAGCTGCGGCCTCACCAACGCCCTATACAGCTGCAGCAAGACCTCCTTACTTTTATATTCAATCCCCCTCACTATGAAGGCCAGCATGCCATTCGCCTTCCTGACCACCTGCTGCACCTGCAAGCTGGGTTTTTGCGACTCATGCACAAGGACCCCGAGGTCCCTCTGCACCGTCGCCTGCTGCAGTTTTTCGCCCCATAAGTAATAGTCCTTCCTACCATTATTCCTACCAAAGTGGACCACCTTGCACTTGCCAACATTAAATTCCATTTGCCATTTCCTGGCCCATTCGCCCAGCCTATCTAGATCCTTCTGCAGACTCTCCACACCCTCCGCGCAATTTGCCGTTCCACCAATCTTGGTGTCATCAGCAAATTTCGACACCATACACTCGGTTCCCTCCTCCAGATCATCTAAATAAATGGTAAATAGCTGAATAGGTTGAAGACCCTGTTTTCATGCTCTAAATCTCTATGACTCTCTGACCTGCTGAGTTTTTCCACCGTTCTCTGTTCTTATTTTATATTCCCGGCATTCACGATATTTTGCTTTTATTTGATTTCCTGGCTAGATGGTGATGGCTGAGTGGGGGAATACGCTGGTCCCATTTCACCTGGTGGTCCTCTGGATTATTAATCCAGTGACAATTCCACTGTGCCACTATTCAATTAGCTATGATGTGGAAATGCTGGCGTTGGACTGGGGTTGGCACATTAAGAAGTCTCACAGCACCAGGTTAAAGTCCAACAGGTTTACTTGGAATCACGAGCTTTTGGACTGTTGCCCCACTCACCTAATGAATGAGCAGCACTCCAACAACTCATGATTCCAAATAAACTTGCTGGACTTTAACCTGGTATGGTGAGACTTGTTACAAATAAGTTAGATCATGGCTGATCTGTATGTAAGATGTAGCAAATCCATCATTTGGATCAACTCCATAGCATACACAGACATTATATTAAACCTGATACAACGTGGCCAATTTCACGTGGAACAATGGACATTTTAAAGACGGTATTATTTTAAAAGGTTATATTCAAGCAAAATAGCTGTAAACCAGATATCGGAATATACACCACCAGCCCATCCAAGGAGAGAACAAAAGGGGCCATGAGTCAGAGAGAAGCTATCTGACAAGATTTTGCAGAGGGGTGTCAATAACCCTGACCAACTGCAGGAGAGGCAATGGAAATGGTAATAGGTTTTACCCCGGCTATATAGAATAATGCCTCCACTAATGTGAAAACATTTAGCAGTTCCAGGAAACCATCTTGGGACACTTAACAGCCCATCAGGTACCTCCTAAAACAGTTTGGGCTCTTTTGTCATTGAAACTGATCAAATCAGTTTCATCCTGTAAGCACTTTGCACCCCATTGTTTTGAAACTGACTGATGAGAGGTGTCAGCCAATTTGAAAAAATATCAAACTGTGGCCAAGCAGACACAGGAGGAGAGGTGGCTGACCTTTCAGCAGTTAACTTGGACAGGAGTTCTGTGAAGTTTGGGGCAGAAGAGTTGTGAAGTCGGGAAAGAGCAAATTCAAGTGTCCAGTCACTTTGTGGCTGAGGAAAGAACACGGAAGATCCAGCAAGACATCAATTATTTTCTCAGCAGCAGCAAGAACCTGAGGAGTGGTGAGTATATTCTCTCAGCTTTCAAAAATCCCCCAATTAGGTAAAGGCTGAAGAGGGTCTTGGATTCTTCTTGTTTTTGTATAAACCGTGTAATGCTAAGAATTTATGTTGTGCCCTTAGAGTTTTCTTTCCATAGCATAGTATTGTACTGTCTGTGTTTTATTGACTGAGTTTGGTTGGAGATATTCTTGAATAAATTATTTTTAAATTAACTTTGGCTAGTCTATTTCTCTCTCATTGTCAATCTTGGTGAGTCACTAAAAGGCCAGAAGATAATTGCAGGACCATGAAGGGGTGGAGCACTTTGAAACTGCTCACACAAGAGTATCTACCAGTCAGGAATAAACAGCGGTCTCTTTCTCTCTGCCTCTTGTGAAGCTGTCCCAGTGTGGTACTTCTGGGTTGTATTTTGCTACCTACAAGAAAGAGAGACACACAGTAGCAGGTGGCAGCCAGGATAACTCATGTGGCATAAGGGTGAGCTCACTGGTCAGGAGTGAGTCCGTCTCCCTCTATCTTGCAAAGTTGTCCCAGTGTGATACTTCCAGGTTATGAGTTGAACACTGGCAGGAGAGAGACACCCACAGTTATCAGTGGCATCCGATACCCATCTGTCTGGAGTTAAAGGACTTTTACTCCATAAATGGTGTAGTTGAATACCATTTTTTCCAAATTAGCTCAATATTATGACTTAACCTTATCTGTTGATCTTAGTTTTGCAAACTGTAACTGTTTTAGCATGCAGCATCTTTTGGGTCAAAGAATTTCCAAATTCTAATTTGGATTTTTGCCTTCATCGCTGAACAGGCTAAACTCTGACGAAGGGTCATCCAGACTTGAAACGTTAGCTCTATTCTCTCTCCTCAGATGCTGTCAGACCTGCTGAGATTTTCCAGCATTTTCTGTCTTTGTTTCAGATTATAGCAACCGCAGTATTTTGCTTTTAGCCTAATTCTAATTTGATCATAGGATCTCAGAATTCCTACAGTGCAGAAGAAGGCCATTCAGCCCATCGGACCAACAACAGTTCCACTCAGACCCTATCCTGGTAACCTATGTATTTACCCTGGAACAAGCCAGAGGTAGTGATAGAGGAGGGGACAATTTTGTCTTTTAAAAAGTGTTTAGACAGTTACATGGGTAAGGTGGGTATAGAGGGATATGGGCCAAATGGGGGCAATTGAGACTAGCCTAGGAGGTTTAAAAAAAAGGACAGCATGGACAAGTTGGGCCAAAGGGATTGTTTCCATGCTATAAAACTCTATGACCTCTGTAACAGGGAGAATGTGCTAACTCCATACAAACAGTGATTCAAGGCCAGGATTGAACCTGAGTCCCTGGTGCTGTGAGGCAGCAGTGCTAACCACCGTGCCACTACGCGCACCCCATCCATCCTGTCAGGCTACCACCCCAGTGGAAGTGAAAATTTAAATCTGACCAACAGGCTGGTAATTGTAGGCCTGAATTCAAGTCCTCCTGACACTAAGGGGCAACTTAGTATGGCCAATCCACCTGACTTGCACATCCTTAGGACTGTGGGAAGAAACCCATGCAGACAGGTTGGAATTGAACCTGGGTCCCTGGTGCTGTAAGGCAGCAGCAGCGCTAACCACTGTGCCACCGTGCTAAATCTTTGTTTTCAGTTTCATATGTGAGCAAATCTATATTTGATAACAGAGAGCCAACACACAGAAACCAGATGGCCACTCCCATGCAGGACAAGTCATCAAATCTCAGCCACAGCTTGTAAGTATGAACTTGAGAAGATAACACACTGGAGCTACTGTATCTCTGTTCTCACATAGAGGTGATAGTGCCTTTCTGTATTCTGCACTGCTATTAATAAAGTAATTAGAAACCATTTATTGCTGTTGTTAGACTAGATACCAGGATGACACAATCCATCCATTACCCCATGTTCTTTCTTTCACTTCCTGCATCTTTCCCATTGGAATTTCTATATTTACACTGGGCCATAGAGATTGATTTCCTGTCTGTCAGATCAGTTCAGCCAGCAGAGGCAAGTCTCACCTATGTGTAATTGTGATGTGACAGGTTTTAAGGACAACTGCATTAGAGGTGCATTTCTGTTTTCAAACCTTTGCATTGAGTATGGACAGGCAAAGTGGCACCTTTCTATGTTTGTTCAAACTATGACAGCTCCGGAACCTGCGGGAAGAATCATTAAAATGCAAAAGCTTCCTCGGTGGCGTCCATTGAATCTTCCAAAAAGTGTAAAAAAAAACCCTTCCACTTCCGAAGGGAGCGGAGACAAGAATGGACTTCAAAAGACCGCAATATAATTAACCTCTTTGCTCGGTGAATGACTCCTCAAGAATTAATGTACCAGTTAGTTTTGTGTTTTTTGAATCATAAGAACATAAGAAATAGGAGCAGGAGTAGGCCATCTAGCCCTTCGAGCCTGCCCCACCATTCAATAAGATCATGGCTGATCTGTCGTGGCTCAGTTCCACTTTCCCGCCCTCTCCCCATAACCCTTAATCCCCTCGCTTATCAAAAACCCATCAACCCCCATGCAAAGGAGAATGGAAGAAGCCATCCTGAGAGGCTGGGGAGGGAACTCCAGGGGGTCAACAGAGCCAGAACTCTGAGGGACAACATCAGAGCAGGTTCTTGGTCAAGGGAGGACAAAGGAGGAAGTATTAAGAAAATAACAGCTGCTTGTCCAAAAGAGTCCAATCAGTCTGAAAGTGTTGTAACTGCAGTATTAGTGAGAAATAGGAAACCCTCTCTCTTTCTCAAAAACCTGCTGCATTCACTTAAAGATGCGAAACTCTGAACAGTCAATCGCAGAATGTATCACAGCTGCTGAACAGAAATTCAATTTGCAACTCCTTCAGGAATTAAAATGGGTCCACAATGTATCTTACAGAGACAGATTGGCACAGTGGTTAGCACTGCTGCCTCACAGTGTTCGGGACCCAGTTTCGATTCCCAGCATTGGGTCACTGTATGTGGAGTTTGCACATTCTCCCGTGTCTGCATGGTTTTCCTCCATGTGCTCCAGCCCCCTCCCACAGTCCGAAAGACGTGCTGGTTAGGCACATTGACCATGCTAAATTCTCCCTGCATTCCCCTTGACTGCGGGGATTTCCTCTGGGTGCTCCGGTTTCCTCCTACAGTCTGAAAATGTATGGGTTAGGTGGATTGGCCATGCTAAATTGCCTTTTTGTATCAGGTGGACTAGGTAGGGTAAATGCATGGGGTTATGGGGATAGGACCTGGGTGGGATTGTGGTCTGTGCAGACTCGATGGGCTGAATGGCCTTCTCCTGCATTGTAGGGATTCTATGATTCTATGAATCCTCCACTATCAACACCCTGGGGTGACCTTTGGCCAGAAACTGAACTGAACAGGCCATATAAATAATGTGGCTATAAGAGCAAATCAGGAGTTTGGAATTCTGTGGTGAATAATTCACCTCCTAATTACCAAAGTTTGTCTGTCATCTCCTCTGCACAAGGCATGAATGTGATGGAATCCTTATCTCTTACCTGGATGAGTGCAGCTCCAACAACACTCAAGAACCTGGCACCATCCAAAACAAAGCAGGCCACTGGATCAATATCCCATCTATCACTTTAACAATTCACACCTTCTCTTACGGTTCACAGTGGTGAGTGTGTGTTCCATCTGTACACATTCCATACGTGCAACTTCTACCACCTAGAAGAACAAGGGTAGCAGATGCATAGGAACATCATCACCTGCAAGTTCTCCTCCTAAGCCACTTACCACCCTGATCTTTTCTCACAGAATTCATTGAATCCCTATAGTGCAGAAGGAGGCCATTCAGCCCATTGAAACTGCACTGGCTCTTACCCAGGCTTACCGCGTAACTCCAAATATTTACCCAGCTAATCCCCCTAGCTTATATATCTAGGGGCAATTTCCCATGGCCACTTGACCTAACCTGCACATCTTTGGAGTGTGGGAGGAAACCAGAGCACCCAAAGGAAATCCACGCAGACACAGGGAAAATGTGCAAACCCCACACAGTCACCTAAGGCCAGAATTGAATCTGGGTCCCTGGCACCGTGAGGCAGCAGTGCTAACCACTGTTCCATTGTGCCGCCCTTGGAAACATGTCCCTGTTCCTTCAATATCGTTAGATCAAAAATGTGATTCCTCCGTAACTGCACTGTTTAAACATTTAAAGTTTATATATTAGTCACAAGTAGGCTTACATTCACACTGCAATTAAGTTATTATGGAAAGCCCCAGTTCACACTCCAGCACCTGCTTGGGTACACTTGGAGAATTTAGCACAGCCAACTCACCTAACCGTGGGAGGAAACCAGAGCACCTGGAAAAAACCCATGCAGATACAGGGAGGACAGGTAGACAGTGACCCCAGCCAGGAATTGAACCCTGGTTCCTGGTGCTGTGAGGCAGCAGTGCTAACCACTGTACCACTCCTAGAACACAGGGGCTGCAATGGTTCAAGAAGGTGGCTCACCATCACCTTCTCAAGGGCAATTTTGGTTGGCCAAGCCAGTGATACCAATATCAGTTTGTCGTGATGGAAAAATGAAAGTATTGGAAAAACTGCACATCGCAATCCCTCTCTGAATCAGTGTCCTGGATACGACACTGTCATTAGTTTTAAGAGAGGTGAATAAATGGATAAATGAAAAATGAAGCAGCAGCAGAGAATCAAAATCACCAGAAAGTGAATCATAATTTTATGAGTTACCAAAAACGCCTAGCTTAAGCACAGCTGAATCAGCACAGGGAACCTGCGGCTCTCGCTGCACTGTCTCTGTCTCCTAATATCCGTTCCCTTGATTAACTGAACCCTAGCTATCAGGAGGTGAGAGTCTGCCTGGGGGTGATGCGCACATTGAGCAAGTGTTGAAGAGTTTGACTGACACTGCCCTGGGCAGGAGGATGACCTGCTGGGAAGGGCAATCATACAGCATCTGGAGGATTACATTATGAAAAGTGCAGCGATACTGGAAAGCACTCTCTAAACTATCCTTTTTCTCAATGTCAGCTGGAGTTCAATGTCCCTTCCGAAAGGTAAGCCTGAAGGGATTGGTATTATTTGACATTCTTGTGTGCACAAAGTTCTCAAACAATCAAAAGAAAACACATCTGCGGGATTTATAGAATCCCTAAGTGCAGAAGGAGACCATTCAGCCCATCGAGGCTGCACTGACCATGTTCTCATCCAGGTCCTATTCCTGTAACTCACCGATACTGGGGTCAATTTAGCATGGCCAATCAACCTAACCCACGTATCTTAGGAAGAAACCAGAGCACGCAGAGGAAACTCACTCAGATATGGGGAAAATGTGCAGACTCCACACAGACAGTCACTCGAGGCCAGAATTGAACCCAGGTCCCTGGGGCTGTGGGGCACTAGAGCTAACCACTGTGCCGCCCATTTCCTTGAATCACGTCAATATTAAATTGATTTTTTTTTAATACAGTGGAGCCTGGGCAAAGAGATGCACGAATCCCGAAATGCCACTCCCTATCAAACCAGAGTACCATTACAGACATCATTTCATTTCAGAGCTGATTTGTTCCATACACTTCAGGATGGGAGGTTATTATTTCTAAGCAGCAGTGAAGGTTTCTGTCCCTGCACTTTCATCCGAAACAATGGAAACAATTAATCTGTCAACAGAACAACTGACCGATTCATTTAGCAGGTCCGTGAACTGAGAACATTAGCAAGTGAGAAATAAGAACAGGAGTCAAGCAAATGATCCCTCAAGCCCTTTCCATAATTGAAAAGATCATAGCTGATCTACAGCCTTAGGGCTGCACAGTGGCGCAGTGGGTGGTTAGCACTACTGCCTCACAGCTCCAAGGGGCCAGGTTCAATTCAACAGCCTTGGTGACTATCCGTGTGTAGTTTGTACATTCTCCCGACGACTGCATAGGTTTCCATTGGATGCTCCTATTTCCTCCCACACTCCAAAGATCCAGATAAATGAGAGGTGATGCATTTTGGAAGAAATAACGTAAGGGGGAGTTATACAATAAATTAAGAGTATAGAAACACAGGGGGACCTAGGTGTGCAAGTTCACAAGTCCTTGAAGATGGCAGTACAGGTGGAGAAGGTGGTGAAGAAGGCATATGGTATGCTTGCCTTTATAGGAAGGGGTATAGAGTATAAAAGCTGGCATCTGATGTTGCAGTTGTGTAGAACGTTGGTTACACCACATCTGGAGTACTGCATCCAGTTCTGGTCACCGCACTACCGGAAGGATGTGGAGGCCCTGGAGACAGTGCAGAGGAGGTTTACCAGGATGGAGGGTCTTAGCTATGAGGAGAGATTGGGCAAATTGAGGCTGGTCTCCCTGGAAAGACGGAGAATGAGGGGAGACCTAATAGAGGTGTATAAGATTATGAAGGGTATAGATAGAGTGAACAGTGGGAAGCATTTTCCCAGGTTGAATATGAAAATCACGAGGGGCCACGGGCTTAGGGTTTGAGGGGCAAGGTAAAATTTAGATGTTAGAGGAAGGTTTTTCACACAGAGGGTTGTGGGGCCCTGGAATGCACTGCCAAGTGGGGTGGTGGAGGCAGGTGTGCTAGAGTTGTTTAAGGCTTCCCTAGATATGTACATAAGCAGACTAGAGATGGAGGGATACAAAAGAATGTTCTAGTTAAGGATCAAGAGCCTCAGGACGTTCCTGGGAATCAATAGATTCCTATGGGCCGTCCAACATATTTTATGGCTCACCTTGTCTCTTACGTTTGAGCTTCTGGGGATCTTCCGTGAATGTCTGTATAGTCTGTGTATGTTTATTGATGTCTCTTTTTTTACATCCACAGGTGATTCGGTCCGCCTTGTTGGCCAACAAGGGGCATACACGCGGTGGGTCGAGCGAGGGCTGCTCTTGGATATTGATTCGAGAGTTGCCTAGTGCTTCACGTCGTTAGTGTATTCTTAAACTGGACCAACTGACGGGCAACACGACAGCTCAGTGACTATCACTGTCTGCTGTGCAGATACATGGACCCGGGTCGGATCTCCAACTTGGGTCGGTGTCTGTGGGAGTTTGCACATTCTCCCCATGCTTGCGTGGGTTTTCTCCGGGTGCTCCGGTTTCCTCCCACACCCCAAAAAACGTGCTCTTAGGCTGATTGGTGTTAACAAATTGTCCCTAAATTAGACCTCCCTTAATCTGGCGCACATATAATTCTCTAAATTTGCACCACTTTATTGTGGAGTTCAGGAGGCGTAGATAAAAGTCATAGGTAGAAGAAGGATAGGAATGAGGCACTCACTGAGTGTTAAAATGGGCGGCGCGGGCTTGTAGAGCCGAAGGGCCTGTTTCTTGTGTTGTTCTTTGTTCTTTATGTGCAGGTTAGGTGGATTGGCCATGTTAATTTGCCCCCACCACGTTCCAAGAGGTGCGGATTAGGTGGATTACCATGCTAAATTGCCCCATCATGTCCCAGGACATGCAGGTTAGGTGGGTTGTCCATGCTAAGTTTCCCCATCAAGTCCCAAGGTGTGCAGGTTAGGTGGATTGGCCATGGTAAAATTGCTCCTTAGTGTTCCAAGATGCGTAAGTTAGATGGGTTAGCCATGGTAAATGTATGGAATTGCAGGGATAGGCTGGGGAAAAGGGACTCGATACGATAATCTGTCAGAGAGTCAGTGCAGACACGACAGGCCGAATGGCTTTCTTCTGCAATGTGCAAATTCTGACTTCCCTTTCCCAACTGAATAGTCTTTGATTCCCTTTGAGTTCAATTGTTAATGTAGTTCAGAAGAATGAGAGGAAATCTGAGTAAAACATCTCAGATCTTGAGGGGACTTGACATCATGGATGTTGAAAGGATATTTCCCTTGTGGGAGAAGCTATAATGAAGTGACACAATTTGATAATAAGGAATGTCTCATTCAAGATGGAAATCGGGAGAATTTTTTTTCTCCCTGAGGGTTTTGAGTCTGGAACCCTCCTCCCCAGAGAGCAGAGGAGGCAGGGTCATTGAATATTTTTAAATCAGAGGTTTTTAATTGCATGAGCCAAAGGGGGTAGGAAGGAAAGTGGAGTTGAGGCCTTGATAGTAGCGAGTGGCAGAGGAGACTGGAGGAGTTAAATGATCCTCTTTTGCTTCTAATTTGTATGCTCTATTGATCTCAGTCCTGAATATACCCAAACTCAGCTGCCACAGGACCCCTGGATTAGAGAATTCCAATGATTCACAACCCTCTGAGGGAAGACATTTCTCCTCAATCCAAAATAACCACACCACCACACCACCCCCCCCCCCGCCCCCCCACCTTATCTTGAGACTTTACTCCTATTGATAACCTGGCCAAATCCTAAAGGACACAGCTACTAGATTGGGTGGGTGTACAATAGGTAGTGAGGGAAACAAAAAGAGGGAAAGATTTTCTCCTCACCAATCTTCCTGCCCAGGTGCATCTGATCCTGACCATTTCTGTAGGATTGGCGGTGCAGTGGCACAGTTGTTAGCACTGCTGCCTCACAGCGCCAAGAACCCAGATTCAATCCCCAGCTTGGGTGACTGTCTATGTAGAATTTGCATGTTCTCCCTGTGCCTGCGTAGGTTTCTTCCAGGTGTTCCGGTTTCCTCCCACGGTCCGAAAGACGTGTTGGTTAGGTGCATTGGCCATGCTAAATTCTCCCTCAGTGTATCCGAACAGGCGCTGGAGTGTAGCCACTAGTGAAATTTTCACAAGCCTACTTATGATACTATTAAGTAAACTCGAAAGGGATGTATGAAAAAACAATCGATGAAAAGGATGAAACACATTTAAAGAGAGATGAAAGCTATATAATAGGTGTGTTCATGAAATCTTGAAAAACACGTGCTGAAAAACAAAACTATGAAAAACGCAGCACGCAATCATCCTTAGAGACTTTATAGCACGGCGGATGTTTGTGGTAATCTTACTAGACTCTTTATGGAGACAATCTCCGAGGGCTGATGCCAAAAAAAGGGGTGTTTGATTTTGAGTTTAACAAAGCAGAAATCTTTTGGTAAACGTTTAGAGACCCATTGTTAAATGTGTAAATGCAATCTTGTGTCTTTAAGTTTTCTTTTCTTTTTAAAATAATTTCTTGCTATTTGCTTACAAACTCTAAAAGTAGTTCATAAATTATGCTCCTGACTTCACTGCAGATACCTACTCATTATAAAATACAATTTGCAAATTATTAGTATAGCTTGTCCCAATTTTTCCTTTAAGATTTGGGCATCTCAGCAATTACCACCAGCCATATCGTAACAAGAGAGGCAGGTGTTTTTTTCCCCTGTCCTGCCCAGCAGATGTCCATCCAGGATCAAAAATCCAACTTTCTGGCTCTTTTTTACTGGGTAGGGTTGGTGGAACCAGCAATTTGCCCATCTTTATTCTCTCATGCCACATGAGCATCACTGGCAATGCCAGCACTTGTTGCCTATTCCTAATAGCCTTTGACCTGAGGGGTCATCTCAGAGGATAGCTAAAGGTCAAGCACATTGCTGTAGGTCTTGAGTTGCATGTAAGCCAAACTGAGTGAGAATGGCAGTAATCCGTCCTTCAAAGGCACTCCTGAACCAGATGGGTTTTTATACAACCAGTGACTGAGACTAGGGGCAGGATTTTCTGCCACTCCTTCCCACACCTCCCTCAGCATGTTTTCCAGTGGTGGAGGTGGCCTGCCACCAGTGGGATTTTCCAGTCCCGCCCATGTCGACAGAAGCAGCAGAGAGATGTCACTGATTATTTTGATATGATTTGATTTATTATTGTCACATGTATTAGTATACAATGAAAAGTATTGTTTCTTACTCACTATGCAGAAAAAGCATACTGTTCATAGAGAAGGAAACGAGAGAATGCAGAATGTATTGTAACAGTCAGAGCTAAGGTGTAGAGAAAGATCAACTTAATGCAAGGTAGGTCCATTCAGAGATAGGCCCCTGTCTACATCAACGGGGGCAAAGTAGAGAGGGTCGAGAGCTTCAGGTTTTTAGGTGTCAAATCACCAACAACCTGTCATGGTTCCCCCATGCTGACACTATAGTAAAGAAAGCCCACCAATGCCTCTGTTTTCTCAGAAGACTAAGGAAATTCAGCTACGACTCTCACCAACTTTTACCGATGCACCATAAAAAGCATTTTTTCTGGTTGTATCACATCTTGGTATGGCTCCTGCTCTGCCCAAGACTGCAAGGAACTATGGTAGCACTGCTGTTTCACAGCGCCAGGGACACAGGTTCAATTCGCGGCTTGGGTCACTGCTTGTGTGGAGTTTGTACATTTTCCTTGTGGGTTTCCTCTGCATACTCTGGTTTCCTCCCACATTCTGAAAGACATGCTGGTTAAGTGCATTGACCTGAAAAGGCACTGGACTCTGGCAACTAAGGGAATTTCACAGTAATTTCATTGCATGTTAATGTAAGCCTTGTTTGTGACTAATAAATAAACTTTAAAACGTGAATGTAGCCCAATCCATCACGCAAACCAGCCTCCCATCCATTGATTCTGTCTACACTTCCCTCTGCCTCGGCAAAGCAGTCAGCATAATCAAGGACCCCACGCACCCCGGACATTCTCTCTTCCACCTTTTTCCATTGGCGAAAAGATACAAAAGCCTGAGGTCATGTACTAACCGACTCAAGAACAGCTTCTTCCCTGTTGCTGTCAGACTTTTGAATGAACTTACCTTGCATTAAGTTGATCTTTCTCTACACTCAGCTATGACTGTAACACTACATTCTGTACTCTCTCATTTCCTTCTTTATGAATGGTATGCTCTGTCTGTATAGCGCACAAGAAACAATACTTTTCACCATTTGTTAATACATGTGAGGATAATAAATCAAATCAAAGCAAATCAAAGGTCTGATGGCAGCAGGGAAGAAGCTGTTCTTGAGTCGGTTGGTACATGACCTCAGACTTTCGAATCTTTTTCCCGACAGAAGAAAGTGGAAGAGAGAATGTCTGGGGTGCATGGGGTACTTAATTAAGCTGGCTGAAAGAATAACCTCCCCACCCTCCATGTCTATATCGCTTTGTGTGGCTAGCTACCCCGCCATGTGGGGGTCATCTTCAGGAAGGTCCTGCTGATGGGAAGGGCTAGAAAACTAGCCCTCCCACCCCCCACCCCCAGCTTTCAATTCCTAACTTTTGGATTGAATTCAAGTTCCACGAGTTGTCTTTGAACCCAGGTCCCCTGAGCATCAGCCTGGGCCTCTTTATTACTCCGTGGATGGGCAATTAGGGATAGGCAACAAATTAGTATTACCGGACTTATTGAATGGCGGGGCAGGCTCGAAGGGCTAGATGGCCTACTCCTGCTCCTATTTCTTATGTTCTTATGTTCTTATGGACCCGGGTCTGCAAATCAAGGCCTCAGAGTAATTTCCAGATGTGACGCAATACTGCTGCAAAATATTTCTTTTCGATCTTGGATAACACATTGGCGCACATTCTGTCCACATCTTACATATTATAGCCCTCGCTAGCGAATGATATGAATGATGTTAGATTTGGGTTGGCTTAATTTTCTTTTTATTGCAGTCTGTTGCCTCCTAATGAAATTCAGTATTCAAAAGCCAAACACTTTTTGTAAACAACATTTGTATAACTGCTCCAGGTCATTAATTTTACACTCATTCATTGGCTTTCACTTAAATTGTGCTTTCTGCATTTCAATTGCTTTATAATTCCATTTTTCAATGGATGAAATGTACCCCATGTTACACACTGGAACACCCTCGTTATGCTGAGTCCAAAGATATTGTGCTGATGGATGTCATTATAAAATCGTTTGGCTGGAAAGCAGTCGGTCTGATCTTTCTGTTGGAGTAAGGGCTAATGAGACTGATTTTTCAGAGTCTCCCATCAGGGTATGATCA
This sequence comes from Carcharhinus amblyrhynchos, assembly GCF_965287045.1. Taxonomy (NCBI): domain Eukaryota; kingdom Metazoa; phylum Chordata; class Chondrichthyes; order Carcharhiniformes; family Carcharhinidae; genus Carcharhinus; species Carcharhinus amblyrhynchos. The sequence goes on from NC_137324.1 coordinate 18,617,423, forward strand.
GCCCAGCATCTGATGGCGATACTCCCTATTAGGAAGCAATGGTATGTGAAAGGTGATGTAACCATAGGACCAGATGACCACAGGCTGTCCTCATATGTTAGTCACACGGAACAGTGGCACAGTGGTTAGCGCTGCAGCCTCACAGTGCTAGGGACCCAGGTTCAATTCTGGCCTCGAGTCACTGTCCTTGTGGAGTTCACACATTCTCCCCGTGTCTGCGTGGGTTTCCTCTGGGCGCTCTGGTTTCCTCCCACAGTCCAAAAATGTGCAAGTTAGGTGGATTAGCTATGCTAGATTAACCCTAATGTCAGGGGATTATCAGGGTAAATATGTGTGGTTATGGGAATAGGGCCTCAGTGGGATTGTGGTCGGTGCAGACTTGATGGGCCAAATGGCCTCCTTCTGCACTGGAAGCATTCTATGATTAAGTTGATCTTTCTCTTCACCCTATCTGTAACTGCAGCACTATGTTCTGCACTCTCTCCTTTCCTTCTCCTCTATGAACGGTATGTTTTGTCTGCATAGCACGCAATAAACAATACTTTTCGCTGTATCCGAGTACATGTGACAACAATAAATCAATCAATCAATTTCCCTCTGAAGGGGAGAGCTGACTGGCGGGTCAGCACACTTCAGCAAGGAGCAAGGTTGAGAAGTCCTTCATGAATAACCTCAGCTGGTACAGGAATTGAACCCACGCTGTTGGCATCACTCTCCAGCTATCCAGCCAGCTGAGCTAACCAACCCCATATGTAAAGAATAGGTGGGGCAGTGGGGGAAGTGAGGGTAGGGATTTGAAAAATGAATTGCTGACTTTTGGACATCCCACAAGGCCACCTCAAGTGTCTCTCAGTGAAAGTTAGCAGCTTTCCACCAGCCATGTTGCACCAGCCGGAGTTGCATTGCGCAGGAGCATGAACCCAGGCAAAGATAGACACATGAGGGGCTGCATGAGGTGGAAGAGCTCAATTTTACACCATCTGAACTATTGTTGGAAATTTTAATGGAAGTTATTTTGTGGCGCTGTCTTTTATTCAAGCATCTTAACCAAGAGAATGCTGTGATAGTCCATAGAAGGGAGATTGAAATATGAAGAACTATGGAATAATGGTGATAGAATCATAGAATCCCTACAGAAGGAGACCATTCAGCCCATCAAGTCTGTACCAACCACAAACCCACCCAGGGCCTATTTCCGTAACCCCACATTTTTACATTGCTAATTCCCCCAATACTAGGGTCGATATAGCATGGTCAACCAACCTAACCTTGCACATCTTGAGCAATTGGGGCTCATTCTGGGGAAGGTGGGACCTCTACAAGAGTGATGGTCTACACCTGAATCAGAGGGGAACCAATATCTTGGGGGGAAAGTTTGCAAAGGCTATGCAGGGGGGTTTAAACTGATTCAGAGGGGGGGGGTGGGACCCTGAGTAGCGGGGATGAAAGTGAGGGGGGCATAGATGGGGACTGCAATGCATGGCATCATGGGGGTGGAGCGGAGCAGGGTTTGAAATGCGTATACTTTAATGCGAGGAGTATTCGCAATAAAGTGGATGAACTTGCAGCGTGGATCAGTACCTGGAACTTTGATGTTGTGGCCATTTCAGAGACATGGATAGAGCAGGGACAGGAATGGTTGTTGCAGGTTCCGGGGTTCAAATGCTTCAGTTGGAGTAGAGAAGGAGGTAGAAGGGGGGGAGGGGTAGCATTATTAGTCAAGGATTGTATCACAGTGTCAGAGAGGAAGTTTGATGAGGACTTGTCTGTTGAGGTAGTATGGGCTGAGATTAGAAATAGGAGCGGAGAGGTCACCCTGTTGGGAGTCTTTTATAGACCTCCTAAAAGTTCTAGAGAGGTTGAGGAAAGGATTGCGGAGACAATCCTGGATAGGAGTGAAAGTAATAGGGTAATTGTTATGGGGGACTTTAACTTTACTAATATTGATTGGAATAGCTATAGCTCTAGCTCATTAGAGGGGTCAGTTTTTGCACAAAGCGTGCAGGAAGGTTTTTTGACTCAGTATGTAGATAGGCCAACTAGAGGTGAGGCTATATTGGATTTGGTGCTGGGAAATGAGCCAGACCAGGTGCTAGACTTGGAAGTTGGTGTGCATTTTGGTGATAGTGACCACAATTTGGTTACGTTCACCTTAGTGATGGAAAGGGATAGGCATGAACCTCGGGTCAGTAGTTTTAGCTGGGGGAAGGGTAATTATGAGGCTATTAGGAGAGAATTAGGAAGCATAGGTTGGACTAGGAGACTACAGGGTCTGGGAACGTCCGAAATGTGGAGTTTTTTCAAGGAGCAGCTACTGCGAGTCCTTGATATGTATGTCCCTGTCAGGCAAGGAGGAAATGGTCGAGCTAGGGAACCGTGGTGCACTAAAAAAGTTGATTCGCTGGTTAAAAAGAAAAAGGAGGCTTATGTCCGGATGAGACTTGAGGGCTCAGGTAGTGCACTAGAAAGCTTTAGATTGGCCAGGAGGGAGTTAAAGAGTGAGTTAAGAAGGGCTAAAAGAGGACTTGAGAAGACTTTGGCTGATAGGATTAAGGAGAATCCTAAGGCTTTCTATAGATATGTTAAGAACCGAAGATTGGTTAGGGCAAGATTAGGGCCAGTTAGAGACAGCAGTGGGAAGTTATGTGTGGAACCGGAAGAGATTGGAGAGGCATTGAACCAATATTTCTCTTCGGTGTTCACACAGGGGGACATAAATGTAGCTGTGGAGAACACTGGGTTACAGGGTTGTAAACTGGACAGTATTGCAGTTGATAGGGAGGATGTGCTAGATATTCTTGAGGGTTTGAAAATAGATAAGTCCCCTGGGCCGGACGGGATTTACCCTAGGATTCTCTGGGAGGCAAGAGAGGCGATTGCAGAGCCTCTGGCTCTGATCTTCAGGTCGTCGTTGGTCACAGGTATAGTGCCAGAAGATTGGAGGATAGCGAATGTTGTCCCATTGTTTAAGAAGGGGAACAGAGACTTCCCCGGGAATTATAGACCGGTGAGTCTTACTTCTGTTGTGGGCAAGGTTTTAGAAAAAATTATTAGGGATAGGATTTATAGTTATTTAGAGAGTAATGAATTGATTGGAGATAGTCAGCATGGTTTTGTGGAGGGTAGGTCGTGCCTTACTAACCTTATTGAGATTTTTGAGAAAGTGACCAAAGAGGTGAATGGGGGTAAGGCAGTTGACGTGGTATATATGGACTTTAGTAAGGCGTTTGATAAGGTTCACCATGGAAGGCTTCTGCAGAAAATGCAGATGTATGGGATTGAGGGTGATTTAGGTAATTGGATCAGGAATTGGCTAGCAGATAGGAGACAGAGGGTGGTGGTTGATGGTAAGTATTCGTCATGGAGTTCAGTTACAAGTGGTGTGCCTCAGGGATCTGTTTTGGGGCCACTGCTGTTTGTAATTTTGATAAATGATCTGGATGAGGGTATAGTTGGGTGGATTAGTAAATTTGCTGATGACACCAAAGTCGGAGGTGTAGTAGATAGTGAGGAAGGGTGTCATAGTTTACAGGGAGACTTGGACAAGTTGCAGAGCTGGGCCGAGAGGTGGTGGATGGAGTTTAATGCGGAAAAGTGTAAGGTAATTCACTTTGGCAGGAATAACAGATGTGTAGAGCATAGGGCTAACGGTAGGACTCTGAATAGTGTGGATGAACAGAGGGATCTAGGTGTATGTGTACATAGATCCCTGAAAGTTGGGAATCAAGTAGATAAGGTTGTTAGGAAGGCATATGGTGTCTTGGCGTTTATTGGTAGGGGGATTGAATTTAGGAGTTGCAGCGTCATGTTGCAACTGTACAAAACTCTGGTGCGGCCGCACTTGGAGTATTGTGTGCAGTTCTGGTCCCCACATTATAGGAAGGATGTGGAGGCTTTGGAGAGGGTGCAGAGGAGGTTTACCAGGATGTTGCCTGGTATGGAGGAGAGGTCCTATGAGGAGAGACTGAGGGATTTGAGGTTGTTTTCGTTAGAAAGAAGGCGGCTAAGAGGGGACCTTATTGAAACATATAAGATGATTAGAGGTTTAGATAGGGTGGACAGTGATAGCCTTTTTCCTAGGATGGAGAAATCTAGCACGAGGGGGCATAGCTTTAAATTAAGGGGTGGTAGTTATAGGACGGATGTCAGAGGTAGGTTCTTTACCCAGAGGGTGGTGAGGGATTGGAATGCCCTGCCTGCTGCAGTTGTAAATGTGCATAGTTTGGGGGCGTTTAAGAGATCCGTGGATAGGTTTATGGATGGAAAGGGATTGGTGTAGGTTAGAGGGTCATTGTTTTTTAACTGGTCGGCGCAACATCGTGGGCCGAAGGGCCTGTTCTGCGCTGTAATGTTCTATGTTCTATCTTTGGACTGTGGGAGGAAACCAGAGTACCCAGAGGAAACCCACGCAGACACGAGGAAAACCCACAGAAACATGGGGAGAAAGTGCAAAGCTCCACACAGACAGTAACCCAAGCTGGGAATCGAACCTGGGTCCCTGGTGCTGTGAGGAGTGCTAACCACTGTGCAACCCCATGCTACCCCAATATGCGGGTGAGATTTTAAGGAATTACAGCCAGAATAGGCAGTTGGGAAGACAATCGGGACCAAAGAGGCGAAACGTCTCCCCTCTTCCTCCTCCTCTTCCTGCAATGCCCCTAAGGCTTGTTGGACAGGGCTGCACCCTCACGAGAGCCAAATTCTTTTGCATCTCACTGCAGCAATTCAATTCTCACCATCACTTTCTTAAGGGTAAGTAGAGATGGGCAATGAATGCTGGTGTAAGCAGTGACACACACACCCCATGAATGAGTCGAAAAAATGATGGAGGCTGCAGGACAGCTCCACCACACTTACTCCACTGAGTACTGAAGGACTCCCCGCAAAGCAACCCACACACTGTTTCAGAACACCAGTAGCTTGCGGCACCACTTTTCTGTTGGTAACAGAACTTTCCTGGTATGCGTGCTGTCCACGTGATTGAATGGCAGAGGGGAATTATAAGTCACAGCAGAGTGGGTCACTACGTAGTCAGCCACTGTTTTGACAGGGTTGGCTCTTAGACACAGCAGACTGATGCAGGCAGCAAGAATGTTGGCTGATGCCAAAGTTTCAGGCATTTTCAAATTTGGAGCAAGGTTTACCACTCCTGCTGTGGGCATCATGGAAATCAGGAAAATCTATTTTACATTGTGATAAAAGCAGTTTCTGATCATTCGCTCCAGAATTTAATGATGGCGTGTCATGTTTTAAAGTTTATTTATTAGCATTATGAGTAGCCTTATATTAACACTGCAATTAAGTTACTGTGAAAATCCCCTAGTCGCCACACTCCAGCACCTGTTTGGGTACATTTAGCATGGCCGATGCACCTAACCAGCGCATCTTTCGGACGTGGGAGGAAATCAGAGCAGCTGGAAGAAACCCACACAGACACGGGGAGAACATGCAGATTCTGCACAGAGAGTTACCTCAGCCGGAATCAAAGCCCAAATCCCTGGCGCTGTAAGGCGGCAGTGCTAACCGCTATACCACTGTGAACAGATTTGAATGTCATGAATACTCATTATGAAGAGTCCCTGTCGGAACAGCCCCGCCACTCAATGATCAATATTGCTGTATCAATAGCATTCCATGTTTTACAATTGTATACAAGTGATTTGGATCAGGAGACTTGCACTTGGCTCATGATTCTAAGGTTCATTCGCCAACCTTGCATTGTGTAGTACTCCAGACATCTCACTTCCAGGGGGCTTTCAGAGACAAGGCTCTATGTTCCAGACCCAGACATCAGTTAAAGTGTAGCTGGGAGGGGGTTGGTGCTCAGATGTGAGGGAGGGAAAGGGAAAAGCAGACGGGCAAGGGAAGAGGCTACAAGGCAAGGCCTTCGGGGAGGGGCGGGGGGTATGGAAAAGGTTGTACTCAGACACATACTGGAAGGGTGCAGACGGAAGGGTTCTCTGGACCAGAATAAGGACAGAGTCTCTCACAGGATGACAAGCAAATTGGGGCCTGAATGGGAGACTGATAGAGCAAAGGAGTGCTTCAGTTTAAATGCTAAGCTTGCAAATACTTGTACCAGTCCAGAGAGGGGGAAGGCACATCAGTCCAGTGTCAGTCCAGTGACAATGCAGGGAACCAGGAAAATTGAACAATGAAGTTCATTCTTGTGAGTGTAATATTAAACCCACCTATGTGAATGTCACTCGAGGGTCCAGCTGCTGGTCTTCGTTCCTATGGGTTCTAGAAGGAGCCTGGCTATACTCTTGAGAGGAATGGACAGTTGGAGTGAAATCGAGCAGGCTTGTTCCCTCTTACGTAGCCATGGCTGAATGTCACCAATGTTGCCAATGTTGGAGTTCAATCGCCGCAACAACACAGACTTGGCTCAAGCTCTCCGTGGAAGCCGCCATCCTGCCAGTATTAACCCCAGCGTGTCAGCATGCCGGTGCTATTACCTCAGACGGAATGTGGGTGGACTCCTCCAATGTACATTGTGATCCGTGGAAGGTAGCTGACAATCTAAATTATGACTGAGTTCAGAGACTCGTCATCTGACTTAGACAGTTGAATCCTGGCCTCCCACTGTCATCCATATACTGGCCACCTTGGATGCTTCTGACTGCTGTGGACCAGGGCCTGTGCTGTGCTCAACAGACTGTGACAAGAGGCAGTTCTTAATCTAGGCCCCACCAAGGTATGTGTTTCTGTGTGGTGGGTGAACACTTCAAAGAGTCTCCTGCACGTACTTCTGAAGCATCCTCATGTGGACTTTCCTTAGGTCTGGGGATGAGGGCCTGTCTTGTGGCGGCTGTGAGACAGCAGAGAAAATGAGTGCATGGAGGCAGATGATTCACAAACAGGACTGTGAACTCATAGATTCATTGTCTGAGCATCAGCTGGTGCAGGATCCCCATTTGGGCATTTGTCAGTGGCCCCACTGTTACGGGCAGCACTGCTGATTCACAACTTCAGGGACCCAGGTTCAATTCCAGCCTCGGGTCACTGTATGTAGAGTTTGCACATTCTCCCTGGTGTGCATGGGTTTCCTCTGGGTGCTCCAGTTTCCTCCCATTGTCCAAAAGACATGTTGGTTAGGTGCATTGGCCATGCTAATTTCTCCCTCAGTGTACCTGAACAGGTGCCGGACCGCAGCAACTAGGAGATTTTCTCAGTAACTTCATTGCAGAGTTAGTGTAAGCCTACTTCATAGAATCTCTTAAGATAGGCCCATCGAGTCTGCACCCACCAGAATCCCACCCAGACCCTAATCCTGTAACCCCACATATTTACCCTACTAATCCCCCGACACGGGGGCCAATTGAAGGTGGCGAATCAACCTAACCTGCACATCTTCAAACTGTGGAAAAAAACTGGAGCACCCGGAGGAAACCCACACAGATCAGGGGAAACTTGCAAACTCCACACTGATAGTGATCCAAGGCTGTAGTTGAACCAGGGTCCTTGGTGCTGTGAGGCAGCTGTGCTAACACTATGCTACCGTGCCGCTATGTGCTGCTTGTGACACTAATAAATAAACTTATAAACTTATTAGCATGAGCAGTTCCAGTCCTCTCCATAGAATGCTTCCAGTGCAGAAGGAGGCCATTTGGCCCAGCAGTTCAGTAACTTGCTCCTCTAAGGCAGTGAAAGATTTTATTCCCGCTTTTCCATCATCAGTCGGGAGCCTCTCCCTTCTACTGTGGGTGAGCTTGTCCTGCACAAAGAGACTGAAGAGGCTATGAGTAGTGAGTGGAGTCATGCATCGGATGAAGATGTGACCAACAGAGGATATGAGGCCAGATGGAGATGTGATGATATGTGTGACAGAGAGAGAGAGTGGTGACATCCCTTGAGCTGGCAATGTGTCAAATCCCTGTGGAGTGCCATTCTGAGAATATGTTACGGGCTTTTAAGTGTGAGAGTCGAGACTGTGGCCCTGGTTGACTTATCCTGACAGAACAGATGAGATCATTTATCTGTTAGGCATTAGTGATTCCGTACCTGGAGTTTTGTGTACACATTTGGTCCCCTTATTGAGAAAGGGCAAAAGCATAGAAACTAGAAGCAGGAGTGGGCCATCGAGTCTGCTTCGTCATTTATTTAGATCATGGCTGATCATCAAACTGAATATCCTGATCCCGGCTTCCGCCTATATTCCTCTATCTTTGAGCCCGAAGAGGTATAAGTAGAGGCATTGGAGGCAGTTCAGAGGAGGCTCACTCGATTCATAGAATCATAGAACCCTACAGTGCAGAAAGAGGCCCTTCGGCCCATCGAGTCTGCACCAACCACAATCCCACCCAGGCCCTACCCCCATATCCCTACATATTTACCCACTAATCCCTCTAACTTACATACCCCTGGACACTAAGGGCAATTTCTTAGCATGGCCAATCAACCTAATCTTTGGACTGTGGGAGGAAACCGGAGTACCCGGAGGAAACCCACGCAGACACGAGGAGAATGTGCAAACTCCACACAGACAGTGACCCGAGCCAGGAATCAAACCCAGGGCCCTGGAGCTGTGAAGCAGCAGCGCTAACCACTGTGCCACCGTGCCGCCCCAAATTGATTCCAGAGCTGAGGGGTTTCCCTTATGAAGACAGGTTGAGCAGTGCTGACATGCTGAGGTCAATATTGGCAACATAGCGATTTCCATGGAGACCTGGAGTTTAAGAGAATGAGAAAAGATCTAACTGAGGCGTACAAAATGATAAAAGGCTTTGATAAAGTAGACGTGGAGAGGATGCTTCCTCTTGTTGGGCAATCTAGAAAAAGAGGTCATGGCTTTAGGATAAGGTGTAACAGATTTAAAATGGAGATGTGGAGAAACTACTTCTCTCAAAGGGTGGTAAATCTGGAATTAATTATCCTAGAGTGTGGTGGATGCTGGAATATTGAGTAAGTTTAAGGAGGAGACAGACAGATTTTTAATTCGTAATCTTATCAGATGGCAAGTACCTGGCTACAGGACGACGAAAGGAGCTAATTTTGATCTGGAATGATACTGCTGGAAATATTCTGCTGTATCCTTTGATGGTCCTCATCACTATTTGCAAATCCACCAACCTTTGTGTCAATCCAGTTACATTTTCCTATATACATATATATTACAAACAGCAAAGGTCCCAGCACTGATCCCTGAGGAACCCTACTTGTCAAGGCCCTCCATTCAGAAACGCACCCTTCCATTGCTACTCTCTGCCTTCTTTGACTGTGCCAGCTCACCTCTGATCCCATGTGACTTCACCTTCTCTACCAGTCTGCCATGGGGGACCTTGTCAAAGGCCTTATTGAAGTCCATGCAGACAACATCCATTGCCCTACCCTCATCAATCATCTTTGTCACTTCCTCGAAAAACTCAATCAAGTTAATGAGACACAGCCTCCCCTTCACAAAACCATGTTCTCTCTCACTAATATGCCTACTTATTTCTAAGTGGGAGTAAATCCATCTCGAAGAATCCTCTCCAATAATTTCCCTAAGTAGGGAAATAAGTAAGGCTCACCAGCCTGTAACTACCTGGATTATTCTTACCCTTCTTAAACAAAGGAACAACATTGACTATTCTCCAATCCTCTGAGACCTCACCTGTGCTTTCATAGAGACATAGAGGTTTACAGCATGGAAACAGACCCTACGACCCAACTTATCCATGCCGCCATTTTTTTAAACCCCTAAGCTAATCCCAATTGCTCGCATTTGGCCCATATCCCTCTGTACCCAACTTATCCATGAAACTATCTAAATGCTTTTTAAAAGACAAGATTCTACCCGCCTCTAATACTATCTCTGGCAATTTGTTCCAGACACTCACCACCCTTTGTATGAAACATTTGGCCCTCTGGACACTTTTGTATGTCTCCCCATTCACCTTAAACCTATGCTGTCTAGTTTTAGACTCCCCTACCTTTGGGAAAATGTTATCTATGCCCCTCATTATTTTATAGACCTTTATAAGGTACTCCTCAGCCTTCTAAGCTCCAGAGAAAAACATCCCAGTCTATCCAACCTTTCCTTATAACTCAAACAATCAAGTCCCAGTAGCGTCCTAGTAAATCTTTTCTGCACACTTTCTGGTTTAATAATATCCTTTCTATAATAGGATGACCAGAACTATACACAGTATTCCAAGTGTGGCCTTACCAATGTCTTGTACAACTTCAACAAGACATCCCAATTTCTGTATTCAATGTTCTGACCGATGAAACCAAGCATGCTGACTGCTTTCTTCACCACTCTGTCCACCTGTGACTCCACTTTCAAGGCGCTATGAACATTTACCCTTAGGTCTTTTTGTTCTGTAACTCTCCCTAACACCCTACCATTATCTGAATAAGTCCTGCCCTGGTTCAATTTACCAAAATGTATCACCTCACATTTGTCTAAATTAAACTCCATCTGCCATTTGTCAGCCCACTGGCCCAATTGATCAAAATCCCTTTGCAATTGGAGATAACCTTCTTCACTGTCCACCATGCCACCAATCTTAGTATCATTTGCAAACTTACTAACCATGCCTCACATAATCTCATCCAAATCATTAATATAAATGACAAATAACAGTGGACCCAGCACTGAACCCTGAGGCACACCGCTGGTCACAGGCCTCCAGTTTGAAAAACAGCCCTCTACAACCACCCTCTGGCTTCTGTCTAGAAGCCAATTTTGTATCCGTTTAGATACTTCACCCTGGATCCCATGAGATTTAATCTTATGCAACAACCTACCATGCGGTACCTTGTCAAAGGCCTTGCTAAAAGTCCATGTAGACAACATCTAAAATGCCAAATTTCCTTAGTCTTCTGAGAAAGTAGAGGCATTGCTGGGCTCTCACCTATCCTGCACAAACTCCGTCATCAGCCCTGACTAGGGGGGAGTTCAACATACACAGCTTTCCAAATTTTCCTGCAATCCTTTTCAACACGTTGTATTCCATTGACCTTCATGCAGGCTAAGCTCACCCATACTGGGAGGGTGGCATCTCAGATGGGATGGCAGGCATCCAGGAGCTGCCCCAGTTTGAGGATTTGGGACGTGAAGATAAATAACTCTCCTGAGGGAAAGGTGAGATCAGTCTCTCCCAGTAAGACAGTATGGATGAGCCCTCCACGAGTTGGCCACATAATGCGAGTGATATGCAATGTTGTACTCTGTCTGCCTACGACTTAAACCTGTCTTCTTTCTCTTATCACCACTAGCTGGCCCAAACACATCACCGGAGCTGCCACAAATCTCAGCCCTGAGGCTGCCTCAGAGGAGGATGCTACAGATGCATCAGAGAAAGAGCCATCACTGCATTTCCCTGCACCCTTCACCAGCACAGAGACTCCCACCCTGGTGGGTCACGGCTCAGGGTCACATTCTGGAGAAAACTTCGCTGACAAGTCTTTGCAGCAGACGGAGGCAGTGACAAGTCTCTGACACTTCGAGGACTGCTGGAAATCAGGGAGCCACTGAGTCTGAGTTAGCTGACGAGAAGATCCCTGCAAAGGGTCTTCTCTAATCTCCTGGGGATGGGACAGCTGATGACAAATCGATCTGCAAGAGGCAGTCAGCAGAAGGATGGCAGAGTCCTTTCACGTTCTGTTTGATCCTGTGGCTCCGAGCTGTAACCACCTGGAGATCACCATGGGAAGGGTGGTGGCTACTTTGGAGACCTTGTTTTTTTTAATATTCATTCATGAGGCATGGGCATCAATAGTTCGCCAGCATTTAGTGCCCATCCCTAGTTGTCCTTAAACTGAGGACGGCACAATGGCATAGTAGTTAGCACTGCTGCCTCACAGTTCCAGGGGCCTTGGTTCGATTCTCGGCTTGGGTCTCTGTCTGTGTGGAGTTTGCACATTCTCCCCATGTCTGTGTGGGTTTCCTCTGGGTGCCCCAGATTCCTCCCACAGTCCAAAGATGTGCAGGTTAGGTGCGTTGACCATGCTAAATTGTCCCTTAGTGTCCCAGGATGCATAAATTAGAGGGATTAATAGGGAAATATGTGAGATAGTGGGTGCAGGCTCAATGGGCTGAATGGCCTCCTTCTGCACTGTAATGATTCTATGAATGGCTTGGTAGGCCATTTCAGAAGACAGTTTAGAATCAACCACGGAGCTGAGTCACATGTAGGCCAGACCAGGTAAAGACAGCAGATTTCCTTCCCTAAAGGAGATGAATGAACCAGATGTGATTTTCCAATAATGATTTTATGTCATCAGCAGATTCTTAATTCCAGATTTTTAAAAAATTGAATTTAAATTCCACCACCTGCTATGGCAGGATTTCAACCCAGCTCCCCAGAGCATTAGCTGAGTAACAGCCCAGCGATAATACCACCGGGCCATCGCCTCCCCACCTTAATGTCCCAGATTTGCAGATTCTCTTCCACTGGACCTCAATTTTCCATATGATTCTTGTGTGTGCAAAGCAAGTTATTTACAATGTGAAACAAGCAGTTAACATTGAGCTAACTTTTCTCCTGACTATTCACACATACACACACACACAGAGTTGTCTGTGCTGGGAAGAGATACACTGCTGAAAATGAATATCCTTAATCATTCATCATGCCTGTGCAGTGACAGATTAATAGGGCAGATGGAAAAATGATTTCATAATGAAAGAGAGAAGAATAGAAAAAGCTGTGACTGAGGACACTAGCTGGTGGAATTCTAAAGCAGATGCCCTCCTGGTCACACGTACAATAATACTGCTGACATGTTACTGAGGTTTATTTCTTTGTTTTGCACTTATCAGGACAAATGCAAGAATACCAAATTTCAAATGATCATAACTTAAGGCCAACAAGGGGCATACACACGGTGGGTTGTGCAAGGGCTGCTCTTGGATGTTGCTTCGAGAGTTGCCTAGTGCTTCACGTCATTAATGTACACTTAAACTGGACCAACTGACGAGCAACACGACAGCTCAGTGACTATCACTGTTTGCTGTGCAGATACAGGGACCCAGGTCGGATCTCTTACTTGGGTCAGTGTCTGTGGGAATTTGCACATTCTCCCCGTGCTTGCGTGGGTTTTCTCCGGGTGCTCCGGTTTCCTCCCACACCCCAAAAACGTGCTTTTAGGCTGATTGGTGTTAATAAATTGTCCCTAAATTAGACGTCCCTTAATCTGGCGCACATATAATCCTCTAAATTTGCACCCTTTATTGTGGAGCCCAAGAGGCGTAGACAACCGTCGTAAGTAGAAGAAGGATTGGAATAAGGCACTCACTGAGTGTTAAAATGGGCGGCGCAGACTTGTAGGGCTGAGGGGCCTGTTTCCTGTGCTGTGTTGTGCTGTGTTGTTCTTATATTATAGGGTGCTGATTGGTTAGCAATTCAACTCTCTTTGACCAAGGCACCTCCATGGAGAAAGCAGTCGGGAACTATAGGCCCCTCAAGCTTCCGGATAATTCCAAAAACCAACAAATCTTAAACATTTTCCTTTTCTTGCTAAGATTGGGTTCATGTGTATTTGCAGGTGTAAATTATTTACATAATGAGCTCAACTGATTATCCTAAATTGGCTGTTTACTGTCGCTATTTGCACACTCAGGATTGTACAGCAGATGCTGCCTGATTGTGGAATCACATTTAACAGTAGATATTTTGGTTTGGGTTTTACAAGAGCGTGCTGACCCTGCAAAGGAGTAGCAGCCAGTCACTGTGATGTACAGCCTATATCTCGGGTGTTGCAATGGCAGTCAGTGCTGCGGAGAATCTCATTGCACCTGGTGCATGTTTCTTTAAAGATGGCATGCACCAGTTGGTTTTATGCCATTGAGTGTAAGGACTGCAGTTTTCCTTACTGAACTTTACAGCACAAGGGAGGGCAGCAGGAGAATGGCTGCTTCAGAGGGAAGTAGCGGAGTAGTTATACTGCGTTTGGGCTAGTAATCCAGAGAGCCAGGTTAATGGCAGTGCGGTGGCATAGTGGTTAGCACTGCTGCCTCACAGAGCCAGGGACTCGTGTTTGAGTGCCAACTTGGATCACGGTCTGTGCAGAGTCTGCACATTCTCCCTGTGTCTGCGTGGGTTTTGTCCAGGTACTCCAGTTTCCTCCCACAGTCCAAAAGACATGCAGGTTAGGTGCATTGGCCACGCTGAATTCTCCCTCAGTATATCCGAACAGGTGCCAGAGTGCGGCAACTAGGGGATTTTCACAGTAACTTCATTGCAGTGTTAACATAAGCCTACTCATGACATTAATAAATAAGCTTTCAAGCTCTGGCGACTCAGGTTCGAATCTCACCACAGCCAATGGTGAGAAATAAAATGGCAAACAAGCCCTGTTGACACTGAAAAGTCTATCTTATCATCTGGGGGCTTGTGCCAAAATTAGGAGAGCTGTTCTTACAATGTCTCAAATACCACCAAGACCACCCCCATGCCCCACCAGCATGACAGACCCAGCAGAACTGGTAGCACAGTAGTACGCAGTAGGGAAGGAGTTACCCTGGGAACCCTTAGCATCAACACCCTATGAAGTCTCATGGCACCAGATGAAACACGAGCAGCGGAATCTGCTCATAATGGCACGTCGTCCTTCTTCAGCTAATGAATCAGTACCCTCCTGCATTGAACACCATTTGGAGGAAGCAGAGAGGGTGGATAGAGCACAGTATGTATTCTGGATGGAGGATTTTAATCATCACCAAGATCACTGGGAGTAACTAATTCCTGGGATGAAGGAGTTATCTCATGAGGAAAAGTTGGACAGGTTGGGCAACATTGGAGTTTAAAAGAATGAGAGGTGATGTTATGGAAACATAAAATATCCTGAGGGGAGTTGATAGAGTAGAAGCTGTAAGGATGTTTCCCATTATGGGACAAACTAGAATTTTAGGACACAGAGAGGAAGCTGGAAAGGAGGAGAAAGTTTATTTAATGTGGAATTCCCCTCCCCAGGAAGCAGTGCAGGCACTGTCATTGAATATTTATGAGGCTGAGTTAGATTCTTGATTGATAATGGAGTCAAAGAATTTAAAGAGTTGACAAAGTTCAGACCAGTCATATCAGCCGTGATTTTATCAAATGACAGACAGGGGGGCCGAATGGCCTACTCCAACTCCTAACTCAAAGGATATGCTTGAATGTAAGTACCTTACTGAAGGGTTGTATAGAAAAGGCACAAAGTGATGTGGAGGAAGCCCCTGGTATGGGTGGTTGGGGGTGAGCGGGGGTGGGGGGTGGGGGGGGGGGGGGGGGGGGTGCCGCGGGTAGTGGGTTGGGGTGCGAGCATGAAGGTGACAGGAGGAAGGTGGAGGGTAACAGCTCAGAGTGTAACCTTCACAATGACCATTTTTTTGCAATGTCTCCTCAACTCCATGGGTGAAATCCATCAGCATTCACGTTCCCAAATCCGTCTGCCTCCTTCATCCAGCTTAATTGCTGGAATATCTCGGGGTCTCATACATCCAATCTTCCTGGCAGTGACAAAGGAGGGCTTTGACCAGTCAACAAAAGAGGCCACAACACCATAGAAATGAGAAGCAGGAATAGGCCATTTGGCCCTTCGAGCCTACTCCATTCATTTTGAAAATGGCTAATCATCAAATTCAATATCCTGATCCCACCTTACCCCACCTTGATCCCTTTAGCCCCAAGAGCTATATCTAATTTCTTCTTGAAATCAGACATCACAGAGCAGACTGGTCAGGTGCAACCAACTTCAAAGGCAAACACTGGGTGTTCAGTGGCAAGGTTGTGGCCATGTCAGGGCTTTTGGGGGGGAAGCTTTTATATCCCATCAATAGCTGTAGTATTGTCAGGTGATGGCAGGTTTGTTAACCTTGAGACTGCCAATTTTGGGAGGGATAGCAGGGGTGGGGCGGGGGGGTGGGGGGGAGTTGTGGTGGAAGTGGTAGTTCCAAAGAGATCACATGGAAAGGCAAGTCACAGGAACAATGGGGTCTATTAATTAACTGTACTCCTCTCCATCCAGCCCTCGATCGCCGAAGGGGCAGTTTCCCCAGGCAGGTCACGCCTTGGCCCAAGTCATGTGACCCGTCCTTTCATAGGAGCTACGCCCCGCACAAGTCCACCTTCAAAAATCTTCCTCCGCCACTGAATCACAAATGTTTCCCATGCATGTTTCCCAGGGCAAGGAGAGAGAGGGTGCAGAAATGAGTTACACCCTCGGAAACGCCCTGCTGTTGACCAAATTCTCTCTTGTGTGTTAAAGTCTCATTCTTGTGCACAACAAGTAGACTGTCATGATCGACTGAACCGCCATTTTCCTCAATTTAGGATTCCATGATTGAGATACATCACCCGTTAACCAACCGAAGGACAGAACAGGCTTGGAGATCTATTTGGGCTATTCTTATTCTCATGTGCTATACGTGTAGGGATTTATAGTATTGCAGTATCCAGTTCATCGAACAAAGGGTTTCATTCTTACAACCGTTCGATGACGCTATTAAATGGTTACATACCTTACACGGAAAAGCGACGACGCTGAGAGAGAACATTGAGACCTGACCTGAAGCTTGTAACGTGCACTCAGGCAGTAAGTCACTAGAGAACTGATTTTATGCTTCACATCACAATCTATAGACTTGCCAACAGAATAGTGACAATAACCTCTCCTATACAAAAGACTAGGGAGGAGGGTTCCTAAGACAACCCCTTGTATGTTTTCTGCCATTTTTGAGACAGTAAAATTTGTTGCCAATCTGAATGTCACTGTCATCTCCCCTGACACAGCCATCTTCTACCACCTCTTCACCAATTGGGTGGCACAGTGGCACAGTGGTTCTGACTGCTACCTCATAGTGTCAAGGACCCGAGTTTGATTCCCTGCTTGGCTCACTGCCTGTGCAGAGTCTGCATGTCCTCCCCGTGTCTGCGTGGGTTTTCTTCAGATGCTCCAACTTCCTCCTACACTCCGAAGATGTGCGGGTTAAGTTGATTGGCCATGTTAAATTGTCCCTTCATGTCAGGGGATTATTGGGTCGGTTTGTTATCAGTGCAGGCCCAATGAGCCTGTGGGGATTCTATGGCACTGTAGGAATTATATGATTCAATTGCAGACTTGATTTCACTTGCCCCAGTTGATATCAGAGTTCTACTCAATATCAACTTCAATTCATCCAAAGTGCCTCTGTTGCATCTATCCTGCACATTTCTCTAATAATACAGTTCTCACTAATCACCATTGATTTTTCTTCTCTCAGATTATTCAATACAAAATACTTGTCTATTAATCTTCCTGTGGTTATATTCTTTCTGCCATACTCAGTTCTCAGTGCCCTGAATCTTGAGAATAACCTTGGCCTCCTTTGCAACCCTCTTCTCACTATTCCACCTCCTGTGAAGGGGTCTTCAGCACTCTAGATACATCTTTAGAAACTTCTTACCCAGCTCCCAACCTTCAGAAGTTTCCTTTCAATGTTATTTCTTTGGCTGGGCTTTGCTTCCCAATACAGATCACTGTTCAGCTTCAGGAGCATGTCCTTGGATGCACATCGCAAAGTCTGAGCAATGAAGCAACTTTCCATACCTCGTTGTATGGAACTGAGAGAAATGTTTATTTATTTTTTATTTATTTACAAGTAGGTTTTCTGTCTTTCCAGGTATGAGAAACGATCAGTGCTGCAAAGCTGAACTTTGCAACCTCTGACTTTAGGAACATGGGCAATTGGAATTGTGGACGATGCAAATATCACAGTGTTATTTTTTCAATCTCCCCAGTTGTTCTACCAGTTTTTTTTTATTCATTCGTGGGACACGGCTAGAATTTATTGCCCATCCCTAGTTGCCTGAGGGGACAGTTGAGAACCATCCACATTGCTGTGGCTCTGGAGTCACATGTAGGCCAGACCAGGTAAAGATGGCAGATTTCCTTCCCTAAAGGACATTAATGAACCAGATGGGTTTTTTCTGACAATCGACAATGGTTTCATGGTCATGAGTAGATTCTTAATTCCATTTTTTTTCTTATTGAATTCAAATTCCACTAGCTGCCATGGTGGGATTCGAACCAGGTCCCCAGAACGTTAGCTGAGTTTCTGGATTAATGGTCTAGTGATGGTACCATTAGGCCATCACCTAAATAAATCTGTAATGCAAATGATCAGCATTCCAATATTGCTCCTCTTCTTCAATTAGAATAAGGTTCACGATATTTATAATTAGCAAAACCACTAACTCACCGAGAATGGGGGGAGATGGGGGGCAGGAAGAATTGGCTGCCAAGTAGAGGCAAGATGCGGACTGATGCTTTTAAATGGGTTTGCTCGAGGGAGGGCAATCTTGGAGTGCTGCAGACTTCTGCAAAATAAATGCCAATGAAAAGCAGCAGCAGACAATGTCTGAGCAACACATCCAAACACTTGAGTGAGGAATTCAGAAAACCCCATTCCCCACACACATTTTTAGATTTTATTTCCTCCCCAAGTGTTTTTTTTAAGTTTATTTAGCTAGAGTCACAAGTAGGCTTACATTAACACTGCAATGAAGTTACTATAATAATCCCCTAGTCGCCACATTCCGGCACACTGAGGGAGAATTTGACATGACCAATCCACCAAACCTGCATAGCTTCGGACTGTGGGAGGAAACCCACGCAGACACAGGGAGAACGTGTGAACACTGCACAGTGACTCAAGCCGGAATTGAATCCGGATCCCTGATACTGTGAAGCAGCAGTGCTAATCACTGTGTCACCGTACTGCTGTATGGGCACCTTTTCACATACCTAATACTTATGTTTTAAAAGGAGCCAATTTAATTAGGCTCTCTTGAATTAAGCTAGACTGGGTTTGCTACCTATCGAAGGCAATGGGAAAAATGGTAAAACACATGCCTATACATTCATACAGGCAGGAAGTGAGAATTGAGTCCAAAGTAGGTAAATGTTTAAAAAACATAAATGGAACAGTCCTTGAATTGAGTAAAGGAGATGTTAATGCAAGCGGCTGTTACAATTCAGGATTCTGGTGTAGTTGAATTCAGTAAGCACATAATCAGTTCTGAGTTTCCAGTCGAGCTAACTTAAGCAGGTGAGTAGTTGGTAATTTTATTCCAGTGTCTGTGGTTTGGCAGCGGAAGTCCCCAGTTCTTGTTTCTGCCGTGATCCTTTTGCTGTCTGTGTGACTTCCACAGTCAGAGAGAGAGAGAGAGAGATACATGAAAAAATGGCTATTTTACAGGGGTGCTGTGCACCACACCTTCAATGTGAAAAACTTGCAGCTGCTTAGCCTCATGGAACACACACACACACAAATAGACAGATACAGGGGAAGCTTTCCTTACTGGGAACCCATTCTTTGTATACTCCAGCTGGATGATAAATCTGCAGTTCTTGTCTTGGCCTCACTCACAAGGTCTAGGGGGATAGTGAAGTAGGGTAACTGGCGAGTAATTGAAAGACCTGGGGGCCTGGGTTCAAATCCCACCATAGCAGATGGTGAAATTTGGATTCAGCAAAAAAATCTGTAATTAAAAATCAAACAATGGCTATAAAACCAATGTTGAAAAATCCGCTTGGTTCACTAACGTGCTTTTAGGAAAGGAAACCTGCTGTCCTTTCTTGGTTTGGCCTACGTTTGACAGCAATATGCCTAACTCGTAAATGCCGTCTGAAATAGTTAGGGGTGGGCCATAAATACAGGCCTGGCCAGCGACACCCATGTCACATGAATTAATTTTAAAAAACTCTGGAGATGGGATGACCAGTACATCCTTTTGATTTTATCGTTGATGGTAGTAAGTCTCTAGGTGCTTTTAGAAGTACCCTGTCTAGAAACAGGGAGGGGTTTTGATTTGATTTGATTTGATTTATTATTGTTACATGTTTAATGTTTATTCATTTATTAGAAACATGTAAGGCTTACATAACACTGCAATGAAGTTACTGTGAAATTGCCCTAGCCGCCACAGTCACCAGCTGTTCAGGTCATTGCACACCTATTAACATATAGTGAAAAGTATTGTTTCTTGAGTGCAATACAGAGAAAGCATATCGTTCATAGAGAAGGAAAGGAGATAATGCAGAATGTAGTGTTACAGCCATTGCTAGGGTGTAGAGAAAGATCAACTTAATGCAAGGTAAGTCCATTCAAAAATCTGACAGCAGCTGGAAAGAAGCTGTTCTTAAGTCGGTTGGTAGATGACCTCAGGCTTTTGTATCGTTTTTTAGACGGAAGAAGGCGGAAGAGAGAACGTCTGGGGTGCATGGGGCCCTTAATTATGCTGGCTGATTTGCTGAGGCAGCGGGAAGTGTAGACAGAGTCAACGGATGGGAGGCTAGTTTCTGTGATGGGTTAGGCTACATTCACAACCTTTCGTAGTTCCTTGCAGTCTTGAGCAGAGCAAGAGCCATACCAAGCTGTGATACAACCAGAAAGAATGCTTTCTATGGCGCATCACTAAAAGTTGGTGAGTGTTGTAGTTGACATGCCAAATTTCCTTAATCTTCTGAGAAAGTAGAGGCTTTGGCGGGCTTTCTTAACTATAGTGTCAGCATGGGTTGGACACCTTAGTTCCGTTGTCACATGGAGAATCACTCTGCAGCCATCCAGCCAGTGTCTTATGTGTACATTTCCACCCAGCTTTGGGTTAGGGGCATTTTTTTAAAATGTAAAACTAAGTTCTTAATTAAAGTTTAATATTCCGTTGTTTTTGTTTTCTCCATCATAACTTGTCTGCCACGAGTTAGCACAGGGCACAATTGGCCAAATGGATTTGATCCAAGTTTAAGTTTTAAAGTTTATAAGTTCATTTATTAGGGTCACAAGTAAGCTGACATTAACACAGCAATGAAGTTACTGTGAAAATCTCCTAGTCCCCACACCCCGGTGCCTGTTCGGGTACACTAAGGGAGAATTTCGCATGGCCAACCCACCTAACCAGCACTTCTTTTGGACTCTGGGAGGAAACTGGAGCACCTGGAGGAAACCCACGCAGATACGGGGAGAACGTGCAGACTCTACACAGTGACCCAAGCCTGGAATCAAACCCAGGTTCCTGGCGCTGTGAGGCAGCAGCGCTAACCAATGTGCCACCGTGCCGCCCCATCTGTGTTGGAAACACTCTATAACTCCACGATAAATGTCTTAATTGCAGTTGTAATTTCACCTCCATTTAACAGAGTTGATCGAGTTTGCCAAGTGTTTGAAACAGATAGCTCACTATTTTCCACTGAGTTAATAATGTGTCAAGGACTGTGCATCCACGGGCCTTTTTTTTACCGGTTTAGTGATCATCTTGACATGAGTTGCAAGCAGAGCATTGAAGCAATTCAAAGTACGTGTGTCTCCACTTCCATTATTACTGTTACACTTCATTTCAAAGTGACTTTTTTGGCACATTTACTTCAAAGAATGCCTACTGATTGAACAGATATCAGACAGACATGATTCTCCTGCTGTCTTCTTGCCTTTTCTATGAAGTGCATAATTAAAGTGCATTCTCTGGAGAGCATGCTGCTCCTTAAAATGTACCGCAAAGCATAAGGCACCTAACTGGGTTTGCCTGCATTCATAATTTCCAAAGTGTTGCCCAGAAAGTGGGATGGAAATGGCAGTCGGTATTCAGTGAATTCCAGCTCCTTCACCCCATCCCCTAGAATTCAGAGAACGATACAACACAAGAGGAGGCCATTCATCCCATTGTGCCTGTGCTTATGCTAACTCTTTCGTAGACTTATCCAATTAAACACGCTACCTGGGTTTAAAAGCACAGTGGTTAACACTGCTGCCTCGCACCCCCAGAGACCTGGGTTCGATTATAAGCAAAATACTGCGGATGCTGGAAGCTGAAACACAAACAGAAGATAGCTGAAAAATCTCAGCGGGTCTGACAGCCTCTGTGGAGAAAGAGTAGACATGATGTGCAGATGCCAGCGTTGGACTGGGGTAAACACAGTATGAAGTCTCACAAGATCAGATTAAAGTCCAACAGGTTAAACCTGTGAGAAAGAGTAGAGCCAATGTTTCGAGTCAGGATGATCCTTCGGCTCATTAACACTGCAATGAAGTTACTGTGAAAATTCCCTAGTCGCCTCACTCCGGTGCTTGTTCGGGTACATTGAGGGAGAATTTAGCATGGCCAATGCACTTAACCAGCACGTCTTTCAGACTGTGGGAGGAAAAGTTGAGTTTAAAGTTTATTTATTAGTCGCAAGTAAGGCTTACATTCATACTGCAATGAAGTTACTGTGAAATTTCCCTTGTGTATGGGTCAATGCACCTAATCAGCATGTCTTTCAGACTGTGGGAGGAACCAGAGCACCCGGAGGACACCCATGCAGATACAGGGAGAATGCGCAGACTCCACATAGACAGTGACCCAAGCGAGGAATCGAAGCCGAGTTCTGAGCGCTGAGGTAGCAGTGCTAACCACTGTGCCATCGTGTCGCTATTTTTCAGATGTTTCCCTTTTTAATGGTTAATAAACTTTCTGAAATCATCATTTAAAATCATCTTCACCTGTAGGACTTGGTGTGATTTGCGATTGGGAGGGTTATTGCAAACAAGTGAACCCCTAAGTCATAAGTTCATATCAGCAAAAACAACTTATACCACAGTCCTGCAAATCTTCAATGATTTATCTAGTTACCTTTTGAAAATTACAGTTCAAACTGCTTCCATTGTCCTTCCAGACAGCACCTTCCTGATCATAATGACTCAAGGTGTAAAGGGAATTATCTCAAACCTATTTCCTCTGGTTATCAAGCCACCTGCCACTGGGGAAAGATTCTCCTTATTGATTCCATCAAATCCTTACGTGATTTTGAACACCTCGCACAAATAAAAAAATAGGAGCAGCAGTCACTTGGCCCATCAAGTCTGCTTTGCCATCCAATAAGAATCATACAATCCTACAGTGCAGAAGGAGGCCATTCGGCCCATCGAGTCTGCACCGACCACAATCTTACCCTATTCTCGTAACCCCACATATTTACCATGCTAATCCCCCTGACACGAGGGTCAATTTTAGCATGGCCAATCAAACTAACCCGCACATCTTTGGGCTGTGGGAGGAAACCTGAGCACCAGGAAGAAACCCACGCCAACATGAGGATAACGTGCAAACTCCATACAGACAGTGACCCGAGGCTGGAATTGAACCCTGGTCCCTGGCGCTGTGAGGCAGCAGCGCTAACCACTATGCCACCGTAAGAATAGGATTAGTCAGATTGTGGCCTTAACTCCACTTTCCTGCCATTTTCCAATAATTATTATTCATTATTCATTCCTGGGACATGGGTTACTCTGGCTGGCCAGCATTTATTGCCCATCCATTTTTGCCTGTGGGCAGTTGAGAGTCAACCACATTGCTCTGGCTCTGGAGTCACGTGTAGGCCAGACCAGGTAAGGACAGCAGATTTCCTTCCGTAAAGGACATTAGAGAACCAGATGAGCCCACTCCTCTACTGTACTCAACAACTCTCCTGTCACTCATGGCACCTTCCCATGCAATCGCATGGCACCTGTCCCTTTATCTCGTCTATGCTCACCATCCAAGGTCCAAAATCTTTATGCTGAGTTGAGCAGCTTTTCACTTGCACCTCTTTCAACTTGGTCTATTGCATTCACTGCTCCCAATGTGGTCTCCTCTATATCAGAGAGACCAAGTGTAGACTGGGTGATTGCTTTGCTGAGCACCTTCGGTCTGTGTGCAATCAGGACCCTGACCTTCTGGTTGCTTGTCATTTTAACACATGATCCTGCTCCCATGCCCACATGTCTGTCCTTGGCCTGCTGCAATGTTCCAGTGAATCTCAACACAAACTGGAGGAACACCATCTCATTTTCCAGCCAAGCATTTTACAGCCTTCCAGTCTCAACATCGAATTCAACAACTTCAGATGATTTGCTCAACCCCACCTCAACCCTTTTGTTTTCATTCTATTTTGTTCAAATTTTATTGTTCTCTCCCTTTCATTTATTTCTTTCTTGCCTTTCTCCATTTCTCCTCGCCCCAACTTTTTGCCTCCATCGTCCTTCCCTTACTTTTTCTCCCCCTTGTCTGAATTTTAGCGTCTGTGTATGAGCATGCAGACACTATATCGACCGATGAATGAACACTGCTTGACAATCACCAGGCAAGAGTGTTCTCTTCCTGTTGCGGAACACTTCAGCGGGCACAGGCATTCGGCCTCTGATAGAACAAAGAGCAAAGAACAAAGAACAACACAGCACAGGGAACAGGCCCTTCAGCCCTACAAGCCCGCGCCGCCCATTTTAACACTGTGAGTGCCTCATTCCAATCCTTCTTCTACCTACGACTTTTGTCTATGCCTCTTGGACTCCACAGTAAAAGGATCTTTGGGTAAGCATTCTCCAAAGCAGCCTTCACGACACATAACAACGCAGAGTCGCTGAGTAAAGACTGATAGCCAAATTCCGCACACATAAGGACGGCCTCAACCGGGATCTTGGGTTCATGTCACACGATCTGTAACCCCCAGGACTTGCCTGGGCTTGCAAAATCTCACTACCTGTCCTGGCTGAAGACAATACACATCTCTTTCACCTGTGTTTAACCCACTTTCCACTCACATTGTCTGTACCTTTAAGACTTGATTACCCGTAAAGACTCGCATTCCAACCATTATTTTGTAAATTGAGTTTGTGTCTTTATATGCCTTGTTTTTGAACAGAACTCCCACTTACCTGATGAAGGAGCAACTCTCCAAAAGCTAGTGGCTTTTACTACCAAATAAACCTGTTGGACTTTAACCTGGTGTTGTGAGACTTCTTATTGGATTCAGGGTAGACCATTTAGGATGAAGGTGAGCAGACATTTCTTCACCCAATGAGTTGTGAGCCTGAGGAATTCATTACCACAGGAAGTAGTTGATGTCGAAATATTGAATGTATTCAAGAGACAACTGGATATAGCACTTGGGGCGAATGGGATCAAAGGTTACGGGGAAAAAGCAGGATTAGGCTATTGAGTTGGATGATCAGCCATGATCGTAATGAATGGTGGAGCAGGCTCGAAGGGCCACATGGCCTCCTCCTGCTCTTATCTTCTATGTTTCTATGTTTCTATGCATGTCTGTGTGGGTTTCCTCCAAACGCTCCGGTTTCTTCCCATAGTCCAAAAATGTGCAGATTAGGAGGATGGGCCATGCTAAATTGCCCCATCATGTCCAAACATGTGTAGATTGGGTAGATTAGTTATGGCAAATGCACTAGGTTGTGAGATGTGGCGGAAGGGAGGGCCTGAGTGGGATGCATTTTCAGCGAGCCTGTGCAAACTCGATGGGCCAAGTGGCCTCTTTCTGCACTGCAGGAATTCCATGATTGGCTGGATTTATAGGAAAGTGCTACATGTGCCTTATCCAAGTTGTCTATTTCTGCGAATGAACCTAGTCATTGATTATTGGCAAGGACAATGATTATGGAGGGCACACGGAGGGATCCCAATTCTGTTCTTCATCAATGTCCACAACAGCAGTGGAGGATAACAATCGTGGATCACCACTCAATAATATGAACTGATTGGTGATATATATTGTAAGGAGTTTCTCTTGAATGCTAACTGTTTTTGTTGTTTGTTGATTAGTGGTACGGTGGAGATGGCATGATGCATCAAAAATACTGAGACGACCAGCTACTGAAGTTCACCTTGATGAGGGAAATAATCAATCGGACTGTAAATAGAAATAAACAATGTGGTAAACGGAATAGCGTACATTATTAAGAAAAAAAGAATTTGAGTGATTGCAGTGACATGCACTCACCTCGTGATTCACAGGACGGCCATAAATCTGAAGCTATGAATCATGTAATCACTTCCAGCTACTCCTAGCTATCCAATACCCATTACCGTTGCTTTTTGGTAGAAGGTTTGACACTGAGGTCACTGATTTTAAGGTGATTGGCAAAAGAAGTGGAGGGGGCATGAAACTTTTTGAATGCAGCAAGTGTTTAGAATTGGGAATGCATTGCCTGAGAGCATGTGGAAGTAGGTTCAATCAAGACCTTCAAAAGAAGGTTGGATACTTGTTGGCAGAGATTTTTGTTTAGGAAATCTGTTACAGGGAGCAGGTGGAAGGTGGGAAGATGGAATCATAGAATCATAGCATCCCTACGGTACATAAGGAGGCCATTCAGCCCATCGAGTCAGCACCGATTCTCCAAAAGAGCATCTTATTAAGGCCCCAGTCCTATAACCCCATATATTTACCCTGCTAATCCCCCTAACCTACATGTTTTGGAACACTAAGGGGCAATTTAGTATGTACAATCCACCTAACCTGCACATCTTTGGACTGTGGGAGGAAATCAGAGCACCCGGCCAAAACTCACATAGACATGGGAAAAGTGTGCAAGCTCCACACAGTCACCCAAGGCTGGAATTCAACCTGGATCCCTGGCGCTGTGAGGCAGCTGTGTTAACCACTGTGCCAGCGTGTTGCTCCCTAGGGGTAGGGGAACCATTCTGGCAAAGAGCCAACACAGATTTCTCCTATTTCCTGTGCCGTAGCCATTCAATGATTCATCTTAGATTTATTATACATGGACCTGTAACTTCCTGGCTCCCAGCTTTGGACTGGGAGCAGGGGGAGGGGGAGGCTGCTCAGGAATCTCTCTCTGAGGTTCCCAGGTAAGGGTTGGATGGCAATTGTCCAGGAACACTAACTTCCCCCAGACAATTGTTCTGGTCTGGGAACCATCGGAGAAAGCGATTTAAATCACTAACTTCAGATGTTCCTGCCAACACCATCATTAGTTCCTCAGCAAGAGTTAGAAGAAATGAAAGCACGTCTAACTTCAGCCTAATTATATTCAAGACCAAGACTAAGACCCACAAGGGACATTCCCCACACTCCCAAACTCCCAGATCCAGCTAAGCACCACCATCCACCCCGCCATGGTATTCCCCATTCCCAACGACCCCAACATACATTGCATTAGTTCATCAACCCTCCGCACCCCCCACCCCCCCCCCCCCCCCACCTCCATGGCCCAACACAACCCAGCTGAACTAAAGGTCCCCTTCAACCCAAACCCCAAATCCCCAACCTGACCAGACCCGACCCCTGCTCCTCGACCCGACCTGATCCTCACAATTCCCAATCCAACCCCCCCTCCCCACCACCTCCTGCCCCAGATGACCAACCGCCAGCACCACCTGATAACTGACATCTCGCTCTCCGACGCCCAAACCCCCACACCCTGAGGCCTGACTCCCCCACCCAGTGTCTGACCCCACTCTTCCATGTCCAAACCCTCTCAATGTCCAATCCCACCACCCCGTGTCCAAACCAATCCCCCCACCTCCCCCGCCCCCCCCGCCTGACCCGCACAATAGCTAACCACCCGCCTCCTTGTCCGACCCCATCCCTCAATGTCCAATTCCTCCCTGGTGTCCAACCCCACCCCACTTACAAACCACCCCCCAGTGTCTGACCCAACCCATCTCCAAGTTTCTTCCGTGTCCAACCCTGCCCCCACGTACAAACCCCCATGTCTGACAGATGCCCGTCCCCTATGCCTTTGTCCAAACCGCTACTCCCCACCTTCCACTGAGACACCTCCCTGCTGTTTGGCCTGTTATTAACAGTGAGATTAAACTCACCAGCAGTTAGTGCCTTCATGGGGAGTATCCTATCCATGTCCCCCTTCAATCCACTCCTTTCGGGTATCGATTTTGGAGACAGGGATTTGATGTGCAGCCTGAACCATACCAAACCTGAGTCAGAAATGGGGAAGTGTTAGTATAAGTCTAATGTAAGAAGTGTACTTCAGAATTTTAGTGCAGATAAATGGATACAGAATGGCAATCTGAGGAAGCTGTAGCCCAGGGTGTTAACTATGTTCTGGTACTGTAAAAATAATACTGAAGATTTCTTTTGGCAGGTAGTATTTTGGGATACATTATACCCGTATAGATGGGCACAGTGGCACAGTGGTTAGCATTGCTGCCTCACAGCGCCAGGGACCCAGGTTGAGTCACTGTCTGTGTGGATGTTCTCCCTGTGTCTGTGTGGGTTTCCCCCAGGTGCTCTGGTTTCCTCCCACAGGCCAAAGGTGGATTGGCCAAGCTAAATTGCCCCTCAGTGTCAAGAGGACTAGCTAGTGTAAATGCATGGGATTATGGGAATAGGGCCTGGGTGGGATTTGGTCGATCGGCCGAATGGCCTTTTTCTGCACTGTAGGATTCTATGATAGTTTTTTCTTTCATGGAATATGGCAAGGCCAACATCTATTGCCCATCCTTAACTATTCATGAGAAGGTTGTGATGAACTGCCTCCGTGAGCCGCTGAGATCAACCTAGCCTCGGTACACCCAGTCAGGGATAAGGGATCAAGCATGTGGGACCAAGATAAGGAGAAGCTCCTTCACCGAGTGAGTTGAGAATATCAGCAATTCTCTATCTCAGAGTTTTTTGGATGCTGATTCTTTGTATCTACTTGAGACTGAGACTGACAGATTTTTGGCGACTAAGAGAATCTTAGGCTCCCTACAGTGCAGAAGGAGACGATTCAGTCCACTGAGTCTGCACTGATTCTGACAGAGCATCTTACTCAGGCCCAACCCCATAACCCCAAGTATTTATCCCATTAATCTTCTAACCTACACATCTTTGGACACTAAAGGACAATTTAGCATGGCCGATCCACCAAACCGCACATCTTTGGACCATGGGAGGGAACCGGAGAATCTGAAGGATACCCACGCAGGCACTGGGAGAATATGTCAACTGCACACTGACAGTCAAGGCTGGAATCAAACACAGGTCCCTGGTGCTATAAGGCAGCAGTGCTAACCACTATGCCACTGTGCTGCAGGGTATGGGGATATGGAAAGTAGGGTGGTGTTGGTTTCAAAATTCAGTGATGATCAGATTGAATAATAGAGCAGGGGCCACTCCTTCACCCATTTCCCAGGTTATCTTTTCCATTGCCACTCACCTTAGGAATAGTCGCAGGCGGGACTGGAAAGTCCTGCCCCCTAAGTTTGAGTCTACAGTAGCAAGTCAAGAAGCAAAGCAGGCATGCTGCACAGATTTTTACTTTTATAATGTCGCAAGTAGACTTACGTTAACACTGCAATGAAGTTACTGTGAAAATCCTTGAGTTGTCACACTCCAGCACCTGTTTGGGTACACTGAGGGAGAATTTAGCATGGCCAATGCACCTAACCAGCACGTCTTTCAGACTGTGGGAAGAAACCAGGGCACCCGGAGGAAACTAGGCAGAGACAGGAAGAACGTGCAGACTCCACACAGACAGTGACCCAAGTCGGGAATCAAACCCAGCTCCCTGGTGCTGTGAGGCTAACCACTGTGCCACGGTGCTGCCCTGTTGAATATTCAGCCGTGATCATAATGAATAGCAGAGATATTCTGCAAACGGAGGTAAAACTTCTCGAATGAGCATTAATATACAATTGGCCTCACTCGTCGTGTGCCTTTCACGTGTCAAGAGTTGATTGTCGAGAGTTCTTTTCCTCATGAATTCAAGCTGCTCCAACTCTCAACATCGTAAATTATAAATAATTGAGGAATAAAACAATTACTGACATCTATTTGTGAACTCACAGGGGCAGCAAGCTAGCCTTGAATTCTTCATTTACCGAAAAGTTCTGATAATTATTTTGATTTGAGCGAGACAGAAGGTTGTAATTCCTCATGGACAGCCTCAAGCGATACAGGGACATATTACCTTTCCTCACGGGTTGATGGGCTTGAAGTGTTCTGTGAGATATATGGACATCAGTTTACTCATAACTAATTGAACCACTAGTGATTAAGAAGCAAATTAGAGTTCGATTAGAAAATGCGTTAGCGATGTTGAGTACTGTTGGAAGATAGAGAAGTGACAGGAAAATCATGGAACCAATCTCCGAAATCTGAGCTCTGCAGATATTGTGTGAAAATATAAAACTGAAAACCCCAGGTGCAGGGAGTGGGGTGGCAAAAGTTCCAAATCGCAGGGCAGCTGCCTCACAGCACCAGGGTCCCGGATTTGATTTCTGGCTTGGGTCACTGCCTGTGTGGAGTTTGTACATTCTCCCCATGTCTGCGTGGGTTTCCTCTGGGTGATCCGGTTTCCTCCCACAATACAAAGATGTGCCGGTCAGATGGATTGGCCATGCTAAATTGTCCCTTTGTGTCGGGGAGACCATCTAGGGTAAATGCATAGGTTGTGGAAATAGGGCCCTTAGTGTCCTGAGATGCGTAGATTAGAGGGATTACAGGTAAAATATGTAGGAATATGGGGGGTAGGGCCTGGGTGGGATTGTGTTCAGTGCAGACTCGATGGGCCGAATGGCCTCTTTCTACACTGTAGGGTTTCTATGATCTTCTATGATCTATGGGATTGTTGTTGGTACATACTCGAAATGGCCTCTTTCTGCACTGTAGAATTCTATGATTCTATAAAGAGTACAATGTGATCTATGACTCTGTGATATTTTCGGCAGTAATATATTTTTAACCATTCAGAGATTGAATACAATCTTGAAGCACCAGTTTAACTGGCAGAATAGCCCAAACCGCAGAAAAAAATAACTAGGCCATTGTGTTCCAAGTGGTATCGGGGAAACGTCGGCAAGGCACACTAGCTGTGAATGGACTGTGCTTGACAATGGCTGAGAAAAACATTGTAATTACAGAAGTGCCAGGCTTAAAGTTACATTCCCATTGCTTTTCGCAGTTGCGCTAGTATTAACATGGTATACGCTTACTGGCATGGCACCAATAATAGAAGTGTTAAGTGTGAACTATGCAGGTTCAACAGGGCTGTACAAGCAAAATGCAAAATTGAAATTCCTTTTGGGCAGGGATCAGTGTAACACTGGGAAGGAGTTAAGAAAATCTTGGAATAGAATCTTACAGTGCAGAAGGGAGTCATTTGGCCGATCGAGTCTGTGCTGACCACAATCCCATCTAGGCCCCTAACTCTATAACCTCATACTTTACCCTGTCTAGCCTACTGACACTAAGTGGCAATTTAGCATGGTCAATCCACCTAATCTGGAGCATTTGGAGGAAACCCACGCAGACACAGTGAGAATGTGCAGATTCCAGCAGACAGTTGCTCAAGCCAGGAATTGAACCGAGGTCCCTAGCGCTGTGAGGCAGCAATGCTAACCACTGTGCCACCGTGCCACCCCCAAAATTGCAGAGAGGAATAAAAATGTACCAGCCTATCGTGCAACACATTGCTCTCCCATCCTCCTCACTTCCTCATATACGCACACACACACACACACACACACAATCACACACACACCAGGAGCAATATTAGCTCTCGATCCAATGGTCTCAAGGCTGGATATGCTCCAAAACTTGCCTAAGACTTTGTGAAACTCTTCCAGGTGATTCCCTCAAGATTAAGTAGTCATTCCAGAATGAAATGAAAGTGTATTTTGCTTTGTACTGGTATCACTAAGATAAGATTTCCTCCGGGTGTTCCAGTTTCGTCCCACAGTCCAAATATGTGTGGGTTAGTTTGATTGGCCATGATAAATTGTCCTTTAGTGTCAGGGAGATTAATAAACATATGGGGTTGTGGGGGTAGGGCCAAGGTGGGATTCTTGTTGGTGCAGGAGCAAAAAGCCCTCTTTATGCACTGTAGGGATTCCATGATTCTAAAATGGCGACAGGGAGAAGGAACTGCGCTACCACAGAAAGCAGTTGAGGTAAAAATGTTGTGTGATTTCAAGAAGAAACTAGATATAACTCATGGGGCTAAAGGGATATGTGGGGGGGAAGGAGGGATCAGCCATGATCGAAATGAACGATGGAGCAAGCTCGATGGGCCGAATGGCCTACTCCTGCTTCATGTTGGAAGAATAAGAAAAAAATTCTCTCAGTTTCTTCCTCCCAATGATTAAGCATACGGGCTTCAAAACACAAAAGAGGTAATAGTAAAGTTGGTAAAATGGATCTTTGTGTCACAGAGTGATGCTGCTTCCAACCTTGCTAATGGCACACTCACAACAATATGTGCAGATATATTTCACAATCTCACTCGCTAGGCTGGCAGAAAATGATGTTAATATCAGTTTGGGCAATTTGTTTAGCAAAGAAATGGCCAAATACTCCATTTATTTTGAACCAATTCCACCGCCCACGCAGTCATCTTCACTGATTCCTGCGATGGTTGAATTAGTTTGAAAAAACAAGAAATGAATCCTTTTGGCATGATAGAAAAGTATCCAGTGTTTAGCTAATAATAACTCAATGCCTCATGAACTGCAGCAATTCTTCAGTGTCGGAGGAAGACTGAAACACCATTAAATGGGTTTCTCTAAAATGATGCACATTCTGGTGCCGTTGAGATAATTTTATTCTGTTTCAATCACACCAGTCAGCAACCCATAGACTTTTAAAACATGTTCCCTGGTTTTCGAATAGTGACCCTGGGGAGGATAGAGGTGATGACGCCCTCTCACCAGTCTTATGAGGCCTGAGGCTAATGATCCCTGGCCTACACTGAAGGCCTCATGCCCTGGGGCTTCAGACCTCCGTCCATCCCCCCTTTTCCACCCACCCCCTGCCCGCTGCCCAGACTGATCGCAACTCTCTGCCCACTTCCATCCCTACAAATTGCCCGCAGAGTGGCAGCAGATACCCCCTGCCCCACCTCCCCAGTCCCCCCACCAGAGATCCATTTGGCCCTTCCCCCCACTACCAGTGAGGATCGGACCTCCCGCACTCTGCACCACCGCGCCCCCCCTCCCCATACCAGAGATACATCTTACCTGCGTCCCTCCTCCCCATCTCCCAAACCCAGAGAATGATAGAGTCATGGTCGTAGAGGTTTACAGCATGGAAACAGGCCCTTTGGCCCAACTTGTCCATGCCGTCCTTTTTTTTGTAAAACCCCTAAGCTAATCCCAATTGCCCACATTTGGCTTATATCCATCTATACCCATCATACTCATGTAACTATCTAAATGCTTTTTAAAAGATAAAATTGTACCCACCTCTACTACTACCTCTGACAGCTTGTTCCAGACACTCACCAACCTCTGTGTGAAGAAGTTGCCCCTCTGGACACTCTTGTATCTTTCCCCTTTCACCTTAAATCTATGCCCTCTAGTTTTAGACTCCCCTACCTTTGGGAAAAGATATTGGCTTGTCTCTGCTCCTCATTGTGTTATAGACCTCTATAAAGTCACCACTCAGCTTCCTACGCTCCAGAGAAAAAAGTCCCAGTCTATCCAGCCTCTCCTTATAACTCAATCCATCAAGTCCCAGTAGCATCCTAGTAAATCTTTTTTGCACTCTTTCTAGTTTAATAATATCTTTTCTATAATAGGGTAACCAAAACTATACACAGCATTCCAAGTGTTGCCTTACCAATGTCTTGTACAACTTCAACAAGATGTTCCAACTCCAGTATTCAATGTTCTGACTGATGAAGCCAAGCATGCCGAATGCTTTCTTCGCCACTCTGTCCACCTGTGATTCCATTTTGAAGAAGCTATGAACATGTATCCCTAGATCTCTTTGTTTTATAACTGTCCCCAGTGCCCAGCCATTAACTGAGTAAGTCCTGCCCTGGTTCAATCTACCAAAATGCATCACCTCACATTTGTCTAAATTAAACTCCATCTGCCATTTGTCAGCCCACTGGCCCAATTGATCAAGATCCCATTGCGATTGGAGTTAACTTTCTTCACTGTCCACGATGCCACTAATCTTGGTGTCATTGCAAACTCACTAACCATGCCCCCTATATTCTCATCCAAATCTGGCCTCACAATCCTCACAATCCTGCCCCCCACTCCCCAAGAGAATGATCCTCCCCTCCCCCCAGAAGTACATCAGACCAGTCTCCCTCCCCCCCACTTAACCAGACAAGGATTGGGCCTCCCTCTTCCCTCACTCTCCCTCACCAGGGAATGATCTGGCCTGCCTCCCTCCCCCACTGACTACCGATCTGAATTAGGGAGCCGTTAGAAGCATTGAACTTACTTCTTCAGCAGCTGGAGAGGCCAAAACAGATTTTTATTTAGCATGTCCATTTCAGCCTGATTCTGGATTGGTGAATATGGTGGTAAAGAGGGAAATGCTGGATAAAGTTGGGTGGGCAGTTCATTAATTCAATTTAAATGGATGCAAATCCATTTAAATCGCCACTGCGCCCGTTTCAGGTCCAAATCAGATCGCAGCCATTCCCGGGCCTTGGTAAGGTGCCACCTGCGCGGACGTGGGCACAGATCACGTTAATGGCCTCATGTCTGACTTTACCATGTTTTCGCACTCAAAAATGGGCGCGACGCAATGGTAAAATCGTGCCCTGTCTGTGCAGAATCTGCACATTCTCCCCGTGTCTGCTTGGGTTTTCTCTGGGTGATCTGGTTTCCTCCACAGTCTGAAAGGTGTGTTGGTTAGGTGCATTGGCCCTCAGTGTCCCCAAACGGGTGCCGGAGTGTGGCAACTCGGGGATTTTCACTGTAACTTCATTGCAGTATTGATGTAAACCTACATGTGACACTAAGAAAGAAACTTTAGATCCATACTCCACTACTCTTATACAATCTAGAAGTCTGCAGCAGCTGACCAACCACACTGCTACTGCACCTCTGAGCCCTGTAATCTGAGACCTGAAAAAGGTCGGCACGGTGGCACAGTGGTTAGCACTGCTGCCTCACAGCTCCAGGGACCCAGGTTCAATTCCAGTCTTGGGCCACTGTCTGTTTGGAATTTCCACGTTCTTCCTGTGTCTACATGGGTTTCTTCTGGGTGCTCTGGCTTCTTCCCTCAGTCCAAAACTGTGCAGGTTAGGTGGATAGGCCATGCTAAGTTGTTTGGTGGTGTCCAAAGCTGTGTCGTTTAGGAAGGATAGGCAGGAGGGAAAAGGGGGGGGCGTAGCTCTGCTGATTAAGGATAGCATCACGGTGGTAGCAAGGGATGATATTGGAGCCAAGGAGCAGAGGGTAGAATCGTTGTGGGTGGAGATTAGGAACAGCAAAGGGAGGAAGACGCTGGTGGGTGTCGTCTATAGGCCCCCGAATAATGATCTGGAGATGGGGCGGGCTGTTAACGCGCAAATAAGTGCGGCGTGCAGGAATGGGACGGCCGTAGTTATGGGAGATTTCAATCTGCATATTGATTGGTCGACCCATGTTGGACGCGGGGGGCTCGAGGAGGAGTTCTTGGAATGCTGCCGGGATAGTTTCCTCGAACAGTGTGTGTTGGAGCCGACGAGGGAGCGAGCTATCTTGGATCTGGTGCTATGTAATGAAGCGGGTAGAATTAGGGACCTTGTGGTGAAGGATCCTCTTGGGGAGAGTGATCATTGTATGGTGGAGTTTCTGGTGCAGATGGAGGAGGAGAAAGTGGGTTCCCGGACACGCGTCCTTTGTTTGAATAGAGGGGAATACGGTAGGATGAGAGAAGAATTGGCGAATGTGGATTGGGATAGCGCATTGGAGGGAGGGTCTGTTGAGGAGCAGTGGAGGATCTTTAAGGAGATCTTTCTTGGTGCTCAACGGAAATTTATTCCAATGGTCAAAAAGGATAGTAGGAGGAGAGGTAATAAGCCGTGGATAACGAAGGAGGTGAAGGAAAGTGTTAAACTAAAAGCGGAGGAATTTAGAGTAGCTAAGAGTAGTGGGAGAGAAGAGGATTGGGAGAGGTTTAAATGTCAACAAAGATTGACAAAGAAGTTGATAAGGAAGGGTAGGAGAAACTATGAAGCTGGGCTAGCGCTTAATATAAAAAAGGATAGCAAGAGTTTTTATAAATATATAAAAAGGAAGAGGCTGGCTAGGGTGAATGTTGGTCCTTTAGAGGATGAGAAAGGGGACCTAGTGGTAGGGGATGGGGATATGGCTAAGGTATTGAATAGCTTTTTTGTTTCTGTCTTCACGGAGGAGGACGTGAATAATTTGCCGGGTGTTAGCGATGGAAAGGTGGTAGGACTGGAGGGTCTTAATGACATTACTGTTACTAGAAAGGCGGTGCTCGACAGACTGGAGGGGCTGATTGTGGACAAGTCCCCAGGACCGGATGGAATGCATCCGAGGGTTCTGAAAGAAATGGCGGAGGTGATAATGGATGCCTTGGTGGTTATTTTCCAGACGTCGCTGGATTCCGGGGAAGTGCCGGATGATTGGAAAACGGCTAATGTTACGCCGTTGTTTAAGAAGGGTGCCAGACAAAAGGCGGGGAATTATAGGCCGGTTAGTTTAACGTCTGTGGTAGGTAAAATGTTAGAATCTGTCATTAAGGAGGAAATTGCGAGGCATCTTGAAGGGAATTGCTTGATAGAGCAGACGCAGCACGGTTTCATTAAAGGGAAGTCGTGTCTGACAAATTTACTGGAGTTCTATGAGGATGTGTCTAGGGCGGTGGATAGAGGAGAGCCGGTGGATGAGTTCATGTCACACTATCTGTAATCCCCACCATTAGGTCTGGGCTTGCAAAATCCTACTAACTGTCCTGGCTTGAGACAATTCACACCTTTTCACCTGTGCTTAACCCTCTTTTCACTCACATTGTCTGTACCTGGAAAGACTTGATGACCTGTAAAGACTCACACTCCAACCATTATCTTGCAATTGAGTCTCTGTCTGATAATACATGAGTTCTGAAATTCCTTCCATTCTTCTCCCCGCCTTTTGACCTCACATTTCTTCTTCAAAACACCCTCTAAAATACATTTTTTTGAGCAAACATTTTTTCAATTATTCATATTCATTCATGGGACACGGTATCGCTGGCTGACCAGCATTTACTGCCCATCCCTAGTTGCTCGAGTGCAGTTGAGAGTCAACCACATTGTTATGCCTCTGGAGTCACATGTAGGCCAGACCAGGTGAGGACATCAGATTTCCTTCCCTAAAGGACAATAGTGAGCCAGGTGGTCCACTTTGGTAGGAAGAATGGTAGGAAGGACTATTACTTACGGGGCGAAAAACTGCAGCAGGCGACGGTGCAGAGGGACCTCGGGGTCCTTGTGCATGAGTCACAAAAACCCAGCTTGGAGGTGCAGCAGGTGGTCAGGAAGGCGAATGGGATGCTGGCCTTCATCGCGAGGGGGATTGAATATAAAAGTAGGGAGGTCTTGCTGCAGCTGTATAGGGCATTGGTGAGGCCGCAACTGGAGTACTGTGTGCATTTTTGGACGCCGCACCTGCGCAAAGATATTTTGGCCTTGGAGGGAGTGCAGAGGAGGTTTACTAGGCTGATACCGGAGTTGAGGGGGTTGAGCTATGAGGAGAGGCTGAATAAACTGGGCTTGTACTCGTTAGAGTTTAGAAGAATGAGAGGAGATCTCATTGAGACGTATAAGATGATGAATGGGATGGATAGGATAGAGGTGGAAAGACTCTTCCCGCTCAAAAAAGACAATAGGACTAGGGGGCATAGCCTCAAGATAAAAGGGGGGCGGTTTAGAACGGAGTTGAGGAGGAACTTCTTCACTCAAAGGGTGGTGAATCTCTGGAATTCTCTGCCCGTTGAAGTGGTGGAGGCTGCCTCGCTAAATATTTTTAAGACGCGGGTTGATGGGTTTTTGATAGGAGAGGGGATTAAGGGTTATGGGGAGAGGGCGGGAAAGTGGAACTGAGCAGCGACAGATCAGCCATGATCTTATTGAATGGCGGGGCAGGCTCGAAGGGCTGGATGGCCTACTCCTGCTCCTATTTCTTATGTTCTTATGTTCTTATAAGTGCATTGGGTTCTGGGAATAAGTGTGGGAGTGGGTAAGACACTCTATCAGTGAGTCGTTGAAGACTTATTGGGCTAAGTGGCCTCCTTCTGTACCGTAGGGATTCTGATTCATAGAAACTGGAAACAGGAATAGGCCATTCGGCCCTTCAAACCTGCTCCATCATTTCTCTTGAACACGGCTGATCATCGAATTCAATATCCCCTTCCCTCTCAGATCCCTTTAGCCCCAAGAGCTATATCTATTTTTTTTCTCAAAATCAGACAATGTTTTAGCCTCAACTACATTCTGAGGAAGTGAATTTTACACATTTACTATCCGTTGGGTGAAGAAATTCTCCTCACCTCAGTACTAAAAAGGTTTGCCCCCCTGTCCTTAAACTATGACCTCTAGTTCTGGACTCCCCCATCAC
Organism: Carcharhinus amblyrhynchos; assembly: GCF_965287045.1. NCBI lineage: Eukaryota > Metazoa > Chordata > Chondrichthyes > Carcharhiniformes > Carcharhinidae > Carcharhinus > Carcharhinus amblyrhynchos. Next base: position 18,655,429 of record NC_137324.1, read on the forward strand.
TGGGAACATTCTTTCTGAATCTACCCTGTTAGAATTTCATAAGTTTCTATGAGATCCCCTCTCACTCTTCTAAACTCCAGTGAACATAATCCAAACCGACTTCATCTCTCCTCATATGACAGACCTAAGGTAAAGCATGGAAATGTCATGGGACTATTGTCACTGCTGGATTCTCCTACAAGTCACGCACCAGCCTGACTTGGCAGGTACTGCCACTGCACCTTCACTGTGACTGGATCAAAACCCTGAGTTTCATAAACTAACAACATGGCTCCAGATCAAGAAGGCCCACAATCACCTCCTCAGAACAAGAAGTGGTTGGAACTTTGTAAACATTACCCACATTCAAAGAACAAAATTTGATTTGATTTGATTTATTATGGTCACATGTATTAACCCACAGTGAAAAGTATTTTTTCTTGCACGTTATACAGACAAAGCATACCATTTATAGAGAGGGAAACAAGAAAGTGCAGAATGTAGTGTTACAAATAAACCAAGATGTGTGATTATGTTACAACACCATTAATTTACTCACCGCTGATACACTATTGCTGCAATATGTTCCATTTGCAGGATGCAGCAAGCTTACTTTAACAGAACCTCCCAGCCTCACAATCTCAACCAGCAGAGATGCGATAAATGATTTGCACTGTAAATTGAGCCCACAAGCTCAGCTTTGAATGAAGTTTTCTGTCACTACTAAAGACAAGTAGACTTACATTAACATTGCAATGAAGTTACTGTGAAAATCCCCTAGTTAGAGTCATAGAGTTATAGAGGTTTACAGCATGGACCCTTCGGCCCAACTTGTCCATGCCACCCTTATTTTTTTAAAACCCTTAAGCTAATCCCAATTGCCCGCATTTGGCCCATATCCCTTTACACCCATCATACCCATGTAAATATCTAAATGCTTTTTAAAAGATAAAATTGTACCTGCCTCTACCACTACCTCTGGCAGCTTATTCCAGACACTCACCACCCTCTGTGTGAAAAAGTTGCCCATCTGAACACTTTTGTACTCTCCCTTCTCACCTTAAACCAATGGCCTCTAGTTTTAGAAAAGTTTATCTTTATAAAAGATATTGACTATCTACCTTGTCTATGCCCTCATTATTTCATAAACCTCTATAATGTCATCCCTCAGCCTCCTACGCTCCAGAGGGAAAAGTGCCAGTCTATTCAGCCTTTCTTTACAACTCAATCCATCAAGTCCCAGTAGCATCCTAGTAAATCTTTTCTGTTCTCTTTCTAGCTTGATAATATCCTTTCCATAATAGGGTGACCAGAATTGCAAACAGTATTTCAAGCCTTACCAATGTCTTGTACAACTTCAACAAGACTTCTCATCTCCTGTATTCAATGTTCTGACTGATGAAACCAAACATGTCAAAAGCCTTCTTCACCACTCTGTCCCCCTGTGATTCCATTTTCAAGGATCTAAGAACATGTACCCCTAGATCTCTTTGATCTATAACTCTCCCCAGTGCCCTACCATTAACTGAGTAAGTCCAGGCCTGGTTCAATCTACCAAAATTCATTACCTCTCATTTGTCTAAATTAAACTCCATCTGCCATTCGTCAGCCCACCAGCCCAATTGATCAAGATCCCACTGCTATTGGAAATAACCTTCCTCACTGTCCACCATGCTACCAATCTTGGTGTCATCTGCAAACTTACTAATGATGCCTCCTATATTCTCTTCCAAATCATTAATATAAATGACAAATAACAGTGGGCCCAACACTTTTGCCACACTCTGGTACCTATTTGGGGATGCGCCGAGCCAGCAAGTATTCTTGGACTGTGGGAGGAAACCGGGGCACCCAGAGGAAACCCACAGACATAGGGGAAGGTGCAGACTCCACACAGACAGTGACCTAACCTGGGAATCGAACCCATGGCGCTGTGAGGCAGCAATGCTAACCGCTGTGCATCGCCCTGATAGCGTGGAAGCACAAAATTATTCACTACCTTAAAACAATGGAGAAAAAGTCTTCACCAATTCCAAAATATGAGAAGACATCAAGGCTGGAGAGAGATATCTTGAGATGTTGGGGGAGAGGTGGTGTGGGTTCAGAATGATCTCAGATGTGAGAGGCAAAATATTCTAGGATAAGAGACTGATGTCCAGGCCTTCAGCTGTACCAGACGAATGTGCCCCGTTAAACACTTCATTACTTCTTTACCTGAATAATTTTACCTAATTAATGTCTCATGTAGAATATCAACAACACGTACTCTGGAGAGCTGAGTGGTATGATTATATACCACTAATGTCATTAATCATAGCTTGCTCATGTCTTAGTTATTCAAGAGTTATCAGGTCAGCTTGCTTTGGCATGAAAATTATAAATCGTGGGTCTCCACATTGTGCTGTCAATGTAGTTGCTGTTCTGCATGAATCAAGCTCATTCAATATGATTGATAAATCAGTTGCAATGATCCCAATAATTTTCTTCTTTTGTTAAAATTGAACCTGATGGATTGAAAACCCCCATTCAGTATTATAACAAGAGCATATATTTGTACAGCACCTTTAACATGCCCCAATGTGCTCTATAGTAGCTTTATAAAATACAATTTGACACTTAGACATGTAAGGAGACATTAGTTCCCATTATCATAAAATCCCTACAGTACCCATTGGTCCATTGAGTCTGCACCAACCACAATCCCACCCAGGTCCTGTCCCCATAATTCCACATATTCATCCTGCTAATTCCCCTGACACTAAGGGACAATTTAGCATGGCCTAACCCGCACATCTTTGGACTGTGGGAGGTAACCGGAGCACCCAGACGAAACCCACGTAGACACCAGAGAACGTGCAAACTTCACACAGACAGTGACCCAAAGCCAGAATCGAAGCCATGCCCCTTGCGCTGTGAGGCAGCAGCGCTAACCACTGTGCCACCGTGCCGCCCTATCAAATCCTGCCACAGCAGATGGTGGAATTTGAATTCAATAAAAAGTATCTGGAAATAAGGATCTACTGATGATCATGAAATCATTGTTGATTGTCAGAAAAAACCATCTGGCTCACTATTGTCCTTTAGGGAAGGAAATCTGATGTCCTTACCTGGTCTGGCCTACATGTGACTCCAGAGGCATAACAATGTGGTTGACTCTCAACTGCACTCGAGCAACTAGGGATGGGCAGTAAATGCTGGTCAGCCAGCAATACCGTGTGAATGAATATGAATAATTGAAAAAATGTTTGCTCAAAAAAATGTATTTTAGAGGGTGTTTTGAAGAAGAAATGTGAGGTCAAAAGGCGGGGAGAAGAATGGAAGGAATTTCAGAACTCATGTATTATCAGACAGAGACTCAATTGCAAGATAATGGTTGGAGTGTGAGTCTTTACAGGTCATCAAGTCTTTCCAGGTACAGACAATGTGAGTGAAAAGAGGGTTAAGCACAGGTGAAAAGGTGTGAATTGTCTCAAGCCAGGACAGTTAGTAGGATTTTGCAAGCCCAGACCTAATGGTGGGGATTACAGATAGTGTGACATGAACTCAAATTCCAGTTGAGGCCGTCCTCATGCATGTGGAACTTTCTGCGTGCTAACTCTGCACTGTCGTGTAACTTGAAGGCTGCCTTGGAGAATGCTTACCCATGCAACTCGGCCAACACTGTCAATCTGATACACTGCAGGAAAGAGTGTCCCGAGGTTAGGTCATGCAGACGCTATGACAACGGATGAATGGACACCGCTCGACAACAGCCAGGCTGGAGTGTTCCCTTCCTGTCGAGGAACACTTCACGGGCATTCAGCCTCTGATCTTCGGGTAGACATTCTCCAAGGCGGCCTTCAAGACACACTACAATCGAGAACCGTAGATTTGGCCTGGGCTTGCAAAACCCTACCTGGTGCTGTGAGACTTCTTACTAGGAGGCAATATACGTCCGCGAGCAAGAGGGTGGATGGAGCTGGTGTGAGTTAAGGCATGGGTGGCAAAATTAGTAATAAGCCAGGACTTCAGAAATTCTGTAAAATCACAGAAAAATGGGTTTAACACAGAAAAGTCTACACTTGCAATGACATAAATAGTCTCAGAATGAATGATTTGATCTATTGAATGTGAAAATGAAGGAGAGCCAACAAAAGTAGATCAATAAAAATGCATGCTTATGCACCAGAAGCAAGCACACCTCCTTTTTCCAAATGGCACATGATCCCACAAGCACTAAATCACAGCAAACTACAATAATGTATGATAACAAGCAAATTAAAAAATCAATGGCTGGAAGTGAATTGCCAAGTCGTGACATTGATATTCCGAGCTGGGGCTTCATGAAAATTTAAGAAGAAATTTTCATCTCCATTATCCAGTGAGCTAAACGGACAGCTAAATGAGTGGCATGTTGGCACAGTGGTTGGCACTGCTGACTCACAGTGCCGGTTTTCAGGGTTCAGTTCCATCCTCGGGTTTCTGTCTGTGTGGAGTTTGCACTTTCTCTCCATGTTTGTATGGATTTCCTCTGGGTGCTTCAGTTTCTTCCCACAGTTCAAAAATGTGAGGGTTAGGTTGATTAGCCATGCTAAATTTTTCCTAGCGTCAGGCGGATTAGCAGTGTGAATGTGTGGGGTTACGGGAATAGGGCCTGGGGGGGATTGGTGCAGCCTGAATGGGCCAAATGGCCTCCTTCTGTAATGTAGGAGTTCTATGAAACATTGGATGTAACAGAGCAGGTGGCTTGGTGGAGGTGCCATAAGAAATAGGAGCAGAATTAGGCCATTTGGCCCATCCAGTCTATTCCTTCATTCAATCTTTTTTTTTATTCACTTATGGGATGTGGGCATCGCTGATTGGCCAGCATTTATTGCCTATCCCTAGTTGTTCTTATTCAGAGGGCAGTTGAGACTTAACCCCATTGCTGTGGTTCTGGAGACTTTGACTTTAGTTTTGTGTGACTGGCAAATACCAAGGCAGACATTGGCCCTTATCTGCGTGTTGGTCTCTGTAGCCCTCTTATAGTCTGAACCTTTGGTCTGGTCTGATACTCTGGTTCTGGTCTCCCTTCCTTCTCCGGTGTGGTGGCACTCCTTGTGCTGGTCATTGCTGGTGATGGTCACCATTGTTGTTGTTTATTTGTTGGATAATAGAGAGAGAGAGAGAGAAAGAGAGAGGGAGAGGGAGAGGGAGAGAGAAAGAGAGAGCATCTTCTGTGGTGCAGCACCTTTTATCCCTCTTTGATTTTATGTCTTGCTAGTGACACAAAAGTTAAGTCTAGTATTGGACTTGAACTTTAGTATTCTGCAAGATAACTCATTGTTGATTGGGTGGGCGATTAATAATTGTGTGTAAGTAAATATTATTGTACTAACAAGAAGTCTATTTGCAATCCTTTGTCCTCTTGTGTGGCAGGCACAGCAACATGGTGCTCCCGTGTGTCTGCTGTCCTTATCTTTCGGGTTGGTAGTGGTTGTGGGTTTGGAAAGTGCTATCTCAGAGTGTTGTGAGTTCTTGTAGTACATCTTGTAGGTGGTACAGCAATATTTTTCCAAGTCAGGATGGTGAGCGGCTTGGAGGAAAATTTGTAAGCAGTGGTATTCTCATGCGTCTATTGCCCTTACCCTTTTAGATGGTAAAGGTCACAGGTTTGAAAAGTGGTGTTGAAGGAACCTTTGTGAGTTGCTGCAGTGCACCTTGAATATACAGTGGTGTATTGGTATTGTCAATGGTCTAGTAATCTAGACACCCAGGGTGATGGGGACTCGGGTTCAAATCCCCTCATGGCAGATGGTGAAATTTGAATTCAATAAAAATGTAGAATTAAAAGCCTAATGATGACCATGGAAGCATTGTTGATTGTTGTAAAAACCCATCTGGTTCACTAAATTCACCATTCTTACTTGATATGGCCACGTGTGACCGAGCAAGCCACTCAGTTCAAGGACATTTAGGGATTGCAATAAATGCTGATCCAGCCATCAACACCCACATCCAATGAATAAAAAAAGATATGTTACACTCTTGCTGCCACCGTGCACTAGTGGTGGAAAGAGACACCTTTGGATGTCAGAAGGTGCGTCACTTGTCACAGAAGTCCAGCTTCTGACCTGCTCTTGTAGCCACCATATTTATTTGGGGGGCAGTTAGCTCAGTTGGCTGAATGGCTAGTTTGTGATGCAGAGTGATGCCAACAACATGGGCTCAATTTCCATTGCAGTTGAGTTTATTCAATAAGGCCCTGACTTCTCAATCTTGCCCCTCACCTAAGGTGTGGTTATCCTCAGGTTAAATCACCACCAGCCAGTTCTCAGAGAAGACAGTCTATAGTCATATGGGATGATGGTGACTTTACTTACCTTTACCGTTTATGTAGCTGATCCAATTAAATTTCTGGTCAATAGTAAATCCCCAGAATGTTATTGGTGGGGTATTTAGTGATGATAATGCCATTGAATATCAAAGGGAAATGGTTAGATTCCCTTTTATTGGAAATGGCATGTTTGTGGCATGAACGTTATTCATCATTTATTAACCCAAGCCTGAATATTGTCCAAGTCTTGCCGCACAAGGTCACAGACTTCTTCAGTATCCGAGGAGTGATGAGGGGAGCTGAACATTGTGCAATCATCAGCAAACATTTCCACTTCTGACCTTATTGAATCATAGAATCCCTACAGTACAGAAGGAGGCCATTCAGCCCATTAAGCCTGTACTGACCACAATCCCACCCAAGCCCTATTTCCGTAACCCCATACATTTACCCTGCTGATCCCCCTGACTTAGGGTCAACTTAGCATGGCCAATCAACCTAACCCACACATCTTTGGACTATGGGAGGAAACCAGAGCACCCGGAGGAAACCCACGCAGACACAGGGAGAATGTGCAAACTCCACTATGCAGTGACCTGAGGCCGGAATCGAACCTGGATCCCTGGAGCTGTGAGTCGGCAGAGTTAACCACTGTGCCACTGTGCCACCTTATGATGGAGGAAAATTCATTGATGAAGCAGATTATATTTTTAAATATACTTGTAAGATACTTTGTAAAATATGCTTCAAATCTTGAGCAGAAGATCCCATCTCCCATCTTTTTAAATGTTATTTTGAGATTTATTTAAGTTCTATTCCCAGCATCTTTCAGAGTTCAAGTTGTTAAGAAGGAGGGTAGTTTGGAGTGTTTTGCAGAGAAGCCTTCACGATTATTAAACTGGTTGAATTCCAAAAGTGCAGGGTCAGAATGATGAAAGCAACGTGACGGTCGAACTTCCTTTCTAATTTTACTTTACAAGTTGTAGGTGTTGTATTCAGTTAACATGCAAGTCACACATAACTGTCAGGACCCGATCAGGGGATTCTAGGTACCTCCTATGAATAGCCACAAAGCATTAATCCTATTTAATCTGCTGTGCCACATTTACTTAATGGAATTTCAAGACTGTTTGGATAGATTCAAGATGATCAGGGATATCTGTCCAAAATGCAGAAAGCGTGGCTGAAAGTGAATTTAATGAGGCACATGTCTCCACAGAACAATCCAGTGCACAGCTCAGGTATCCGAAAAGGAAAGAAAATCTATGGCATACACAGGTCTGGCACTGTGCAATCTCCGATAATGTTTTAGTGAAATCTGCAGGAGGGAATGAACGAGCTGAGTCTTCAAAGACCATGTAGAATGTCAACATAAACTGCTTTATTCGACATGCATGAGGGAGAGCAGAACTCATGGTTGTAACTAGCTTGCTTCTGAGATACTCTACTAAGCATTGGCTCTTACAAATTCTTATATCCTTACTTTACATTATAAGATGTTACATTTATATCAGGTCATAATTTGTTACTTTGAATTGGTTACTGTTCTGTGTTTGATTACATTATATGGTTCCATTGTCTTGTGTGCTTTAGTTTTTAATCATTTTCTGGACATCTCCTGTCTACCTGCTTACAATATCAAAGCATTGTGATTGTCAAACTGATTTTGATGGGGTGTTAATTGCCCTATCTCCTGGATATTTGATTAAGTTTTCAGAGGCACAAATGTTCCTCTAATCTTTTGAAGCCTTGATAAATGATATCAATTCTCATATGCTTGTTGTAACCTTGTGGTGATACCAACTGGAGTGTGATCGTTTAGCCCCTTCTGAGATAAAGTTATTTGCATTTTGTCCTGTCTGCCTGCAGTGAGTCTGGATATTACAGTGCTGGCAATTTAAACCTTTCTATTCACTCCTCTCCTGCTGCAGCCCACATTGCCTGGGTTTTGCCCTACTACATAATCTCTTACAGCCTTCGAATAGTTCAAAGCACTTCACAGCCAGTTCGCTACTTTTTTGCGGAGTAGTCACTCTTACGGTTTCTTTTTATTCATTCATGGGACTTAGTCATCGCTGGCAGGCCAGCATTTATTGCCCATCCTTTGTTGCCCTTGGAGGGCAGTTGAGAGTCACCAACAGTGCTGTGGCTCTGGAGTCACATGTCAACTAGTCCAGTTAAGGAGGGTGGATTTTCTTACCAAGAGGACATTAGTGAACCAGATGGGGTCTTCTGACAATCAACAATGCTTTGACAGTCATCAGTAGATTCTTAATTCCAGATTTTTTAAAAATTGAATTTAAATTCCACCATCTGGCATGCTGGGATTCGAACTCAGGTGCCCAGAACATTAGCTCAGTTTCTGGATTAATACTCTAGTGTTAATATAACTAGGCAATCACCCACCCACCCCTCCCGCCCTCCCTGCTCCCCCCTGCTCCCCCCTCCCCCGCCCCAATGCTGACTCAAGCAGTGATGCTCAAGAATCATAACAGGGATCACATACTTCAACATATCACCTTTGCGCTCTAGAAAAAGAAACTAGAAGGAATGTTTTTTACTAAATGTCATGGCATTAAAGGCGTGATGTAAATGCAAATTTTTATTGTAGCATATGGATTTGTGAGGACGAATCATTAAGTAAAGGTAAAATGAATGAAATGTCAGGAGAAAGTGTTGAGAATTAATCAGATGATGCCTGGTGAGTACTCAAAAAACTACACTTTTATTGCTTGTGCACAAGGAGAGTAAGCACAGTGAATCTCACTATGATGTTCCAACAATGTTCTGCAAAACAATCATTTATAGCACTTCTTTACCAATAGGAGAGAACATGCCAGTTAAAGTACCAATAACCTTACAGTTTGGTGTTTACCTTCAACCTTGTGGGTGGCACAGTGGCACAGTAGTTAGCGTTGCTGATTCACAGCACCAGAGACCCGGGTTCAATTCCCGGCTTGAGTTACTGTTTGTGTGGAGTTTGCATATTCTCCCTGTGTCTGCGTGGATTTCCTCCAAGTGCTCCAGTTTCTTCCCATAGTCCAAAGATGTGGAGGTTAGGTTGATTGGCCATGCTAAATTGCCCCTTAGTGCCTGGGGAACTAGCTAGGATAAATGAATGCGGTTACAGGGATAGGGTCTTGGATGGGATTGAGGTCAGTGCCAATGGGCCAAACAGCCTCCTTCTGCACTGTAGGATTCTATGATAGCCAATATAATTCAGCATCAGCTTAATCCTTCATTTGAATCATTATCTCTTATACAGTCAGCTGCATAGAATCCTTGACATCTTCAGCAGACAATGTTGAATTAACTTCCTATTTTGTTTAACCACAATCAGCATTTGGAACATTCTGTGGTCTCTCAAAGACCCACTCATGCTGCAAAACAGATTCAGGCCCTTCGCTACTAACAGCAGGTTCCAACATTCACAAAAGATTCCATAAACCATGAGTTTGGGAGCATTCAACATTTGACACAATGTTGACAATGTAGCTGTAAATACTATGGTTAACACAAAGGTTCCCCATGCAACCAAAAACTGTTGGATTGGAGACACTGAAGGACAACTCTGGATTGCTTAAGGTTATTGATTACTGCTTCATGGAAAACCATGGTTTCCTGCATGGTACTTCCTTATTCACCTTCTGGAGTAAGTCAGACATTTCCCAAGGAGATTGTGTGTCGCGTGCAATGGTTTAATTGATCTGCCTTTGATTATGTTACATTGTTGGCTAATCTATGTGCACTGTGCTTGATTGATTGAGTCTTGGTGTAGCTTTGAAGAGCTGAAGGAAATAGAAGCTTCAAGAGAAAGACCTGAGAGGCCAGAGCAGTGAATATGTGTGTAGAAATTCTGTGACTGTTGAGGAATCTTAAAACACCAAATATAAACCTGCTGTAGTTTTGGAACCAGTGTCACCTCTGCATTTCTCTGAGGTAAATCAGATGTATATATAAACACACAATAGGTTGCATTAGTCATACAGGTTACACTTGATTTAGCTACTTGAGAAATTGAGAGAAGGCTATGAATCCTATCAACACTGCGCTCATCTATTAGACATTAAGATTTAAAGACGTTACCTCTCAAACAGCAGCAATGTCAAGTCTTGAGACAGGAAAAGCCTGCAGAAATGAAAGCTGCAAGGAAAATCCTTGGGAATATTTCACTCCAAAAGACAATTAAGAAAGTTCCCTATAGGAAACCATGGTTTTCCATGAGGCAGCAATCAATAAGCTAAAGCAATCCAGATCACCTGGTGCAACATTCTCCACACCATGGAAACTTTCCACTTTCTTCCTGATGGACCACGCTTCTGATCAGAATTTTGTGGTCTCTGGCAATCAAGCATGGAACTCACCAAAAAGCAAGAGGGCAGAACTTCAAGGATGAGCTACAGAATGGGATATTCTGGTGTGTATGTATACTGGCATTATATCTGAACATGTGCTATGAAGTGCATTTGCGTTGCCCTAGATTATGCCTGAGAATGCAACATATGTTATTCCCAAGATGTGGCATAATGTGTTTCATGTTGTACTTTCGGAAATGTGCAAGTTCAGTGTGTTTCCTTTCAGAAGTTTCTGTTTCAGATTCTGGCATGTGCAGAATTTTTATTTAATGTACTGCCTGTATTTACATCTCTACTTAGTCTGTAAGTTCCAATATGTACGATAGTATAAAGGATCATTGGTAAATTAATATGTACATGGTATTACAGAGTCTCTGTATTTCAGTGAAGAACAAAGATCAAGGAAAATAACAGCACAGGAACAGGCCCTTCGGCCCTCCAAGCCTGCACTAATAATGCTGCCCGACTGAGCTAAAACCCACTACCCTTCCCTCCAATCCCATCCTATTCACGTATTTGTCAAGATGTATTTGTTAAAAGTCACTATCATATCCGCTTCCACTATCTCCCTGGTAGCGAGTTCCATGAGCCATCATCCTCTGTGTAATAACAAACTTGCTTCGTGCATCGCCTTTCAACCTTGTCCCTCACACCTTAAACCTATGGCCCCTGTAAATGACTCTTCCACCCTGGGAAAAAGCTTCTGACTATCGATTCTATGCCTCTCATAATTTTGCCGACTTTTATCAGGTCGCCCTTCAACCTCTGTTGTTCCAGTGAGAACAAACAAAGTTTCTCCAATCTCCCTTCATAGCTAATGCCCTCCATACCAGGCAACATGCTGGTAAATCTTTTTTGCACCCTCTCCAAAGCCTCCACATCCTTCTGGTAGTGTAGTGATCAGAATTGAACACTATTTCAAGCACGGCCTAACTAAGATTCTATTAACCTGCTACATACATGACTTGCCAATTTTTAAACTCAATACCCTGGCCAATGAAGGCAAGCATGCCGCATGCCTTCTTGTCTACCTTCTCTACCTGCGTTGTCACTTTCAGTGACCTGTGTACCTGTACACCCAGATTCCTTTGTCTATCAATACACTTAAGGATTCTGCCATTTACTGTATATATCCCATCTGTATTATACCTTCCAAAATGCATTACCTCACAATTGTCTGGACTAAACTCCATCTGCCATCCTCTACCCAAGTTTCCAACTGATTAATATCCTGCTGTATCCTCTGAAAGTCCTCATTGCTATCCACAAATCCACAACCTTTGTGTCATCCACAAACTTACTAATCAAACCAATTACATTTTCCTCTAAATCATTTATATATATTACAAACAGCAAAGGTCCTAGCACTGATCCCTGAGGAATGCCACTTGTCACAGTCCTCCATTCAGAAATGCATTCTTCCACTGCTATCCTCTGTCTTCTTTGATGGAGGCAGTTTTGTATCCACCTTGCCAGCTCACCTCTGATCCCATGCGACTTCACCTTCTGCACCAGTCTACCATGAGGCGCCTTGTCAAAGGCCTTACTGAAGTCCATGTAGACAACATCCACTGCCCTACCCTCATCAATCATCTTCGTCACTTCCTCGAAAAACTCAATTAAGTTAGTGAGACATGACCTCCCCTTCACAAAACCATGTTGCCTCTCACTAGTACGTCCACTGAGCTCCAAATGTGAATACATCCTGTCTCGAAGAACCCTCTCCAATAATTTCCCTACCACTGATATAAGGCTCACTGGCCTGTAATTACTTGGATTATTCTTGCTACCCTTCTTAAATAAAGGAACAACAATGGCTATTCTCCAATCCTCTGGGTCCTCCACTATAGCCAGTGAGGATACAAAAATTTCTCTCAAGGCCCCAGTAATTTTCTCCCTTGCCTCGCTCAGTATTCTGAGGTACATCCCATTAGGACTTGGGGACTTGTCTTCCTTACTGTTTCTCAAGAACCCCAATGTCTGCTTCCCGCCCCCCTCACCCCCCGGCTTTTTGATCTCAACATCACTCAAACTATTCATACACTATTTTCCAGATTCATCATCCACAAGTCCTTCTCTTTGGTGAATACTGATGCAAAGGACTCATTTAATACCTTGTTCATTTCCTCTGGGTCCATGCATACATTCCCTCCCCTGTCCTTGAGTGGGCCAACCCTCTACATGGCTACCCTCTTGCTCTTTATAAATGTATAAAAAGCCTTGGGATTTTCCTTAACCCTGCTGGCCAATGATTTTTCGTGACCTCTTTTAGCCCTCCTTACTCCTTGCTTAAGTTTCTTTCTACTTTCCTTGTATTCCATACTTGCTTTCAGTGTTCCCAGCCTCCGAGCCTTGACAAATACTTCCTCTTTTCTCTTTGACTAGGCTCATACTATCTCTCGTTATCCAAAGTTCCCAAAACTTGCCATATTACCCTTCATCCTTACAGGAATGTGCCCGTCCTGAACCCCTATCAACTTACACTTGAAAGCCTCCCACATGCCAGATGTTGATTTGCCCCCAAACATCTGCCCCCAATCTACACTCTTCAATTCTTGCTTAATATTATTATAATTAGCCTTCCCACAGTTTAGCATCTTAACTTGAGGACTACATTTATCTTTATCCATCAGTACCTTAAAGCTTACTGAATTGTGGTCACTGTTCCCGAACTGCTCCCCTACTGAAACATTAACCACCTGGCTGGGCTCATTCCCCAAAATCAAGTCCAGTATGGCTCCTTCCCTAGGTGGACTATCTACATACTGTTTCAAGAAGCTCTCCTGGATGCTCCTTACAAACTCTGCCCCATCCATGCCCCTAGCACTAAATGAGTCCCCTTCAATTGGGGACGTGATAGTGTAAGAACATAAGAAATAGGAGCAGGAGTAGGCCATCTAGCCCTTCGAGCCTGCCCCGCCATTCAATAAGATCATCGCTGATCTGTCGTGGCTCAGTTCCACATTCCCGCCCTCTCCCCATAACCCTTAATCCCCTCTCTTATCAAAAACCCATCAACCCGCGTCTTAAAAATATTTAGCGAGGCAGCCTCCACCACCTCAATGGGCAGAGAATTCCAGAGATTCACCACCCTTTGAGTGAAGAAGTTCCTCCTCAACTCCATTCTAAACTGCCCCCCCTTTATCTTGAGGCTGTGCCCCCTAGTCCTACTGTCCTTTCTGAGCGGGAAGAGCCTCTCCACCTCTATCCTATCCATCCCATTCATCATCTTATACGTCTCAATGAGATCTCCCCTCATTCTTCTAAACTCTAACGAGTACAAGCCGAGTTTATTCAGCCTCTCCTCATAGCTCAACCCCCTCAACTCCGGTATCAGCCTAGTAAACCTCCTCTGCACTCCCTCCAAGGCCAAAATATCCTTGCGTAAGTACGGCACCCAAAACTGCACACAGTACTCCAGCTGCGGCCTCACCAATGCCCTATACAGCTGCAGCAAGACCTCCCTACTTTTATATTCAATCCCCCTCGCTATGAAGGCCAGCATCCCATTCGCCTTCCTGACCACCTGCTGCACCTGCAAGCTGGGTTTTTGCGACTCATGCACAAGGACCCCGAGGTCCCTCTGCACCGTCGCCTGCTGCAGTTTTTCGCCCCGTAAGTAATAGTCCTTCCTACCATTCTTCCTACCAAAGTGGACCACCTCGCACTTGCCAACATTAAATTCCATTTGCCATTTCCTGGCCCATTCGCCCAGCCTATCATGGTATTATCGCTAGACTATTAAACCAGAAACTCAGTTAATGTTCTGGGGATCTGGGTTCAAATCTCGCCATGGCAGATGGTGGAATTTGAATTCAATAAAAAAAATCTGGAATTAAGAATCTACTGATGACCATGAAACCATCATCAGTTGTTGGGAAAAAAAAACCATCTGGTTCACTAATGCCCTTTAGGGGGGGAAATCTGCTGTCCTTATCCAGTCTGGCCTACATGTGACTCCAGAGCCACAGTAACGTGATTGACTCTCAACTGCCTTCTGAACACTGACAGCTCAGGATGGACAATAAATGCTGGCCAGCCAGTGATGGCCATGTCCCATGAATGAATTTACAAAAAGTTAATTCACCTTTGCTTTGGTTCCCACCCCCTGCCAAACTAGTTTAAATTTCACTGCACACTGTCATGTGTCCAGAATATGTTTCATTATTTCAAATCAAATACCTGTTGAGAGATAGCTTTTCCGAAATATATATGCACGTGTTGAGTGTGTGTGCGTGTGTGTGCGTGTGTGTGCGTGTGTGTGCGTGTGTGCGCGTGTGCGCGTGTGCGCGTGTGTGCGCGTGTGCGCGTGTGCGCGTGTGACTTTTCATTTGACTTCTCGTGTGTGCGGACACACTTTAGGGCTACATGTGGGTTCGCGATGGCCTGTTGAATCGGGGGTCAGGGCGAAAACGAGATTCTTGCTGGGTATCAAAAGCACTGAGAGTCTCCGAGCCCCTCAAAGTCTTGATCATTAATACTCACCTAAATCTAGTTATTGTGTTTGAGGCTGGATGCTCCAGGATCCTAGCATATTCCTATTTCCACCAGAGAGAATTCCAGCGGGCGCCAATAAGTGCAGGTCCTGACAAGTGTGGACCAGACACCTTGAACTTCAAGGGATGGCAAGGAGGTACGTCCTGTGCCCATTTGCCCCTTTGCCACTGCCATGTTGCAAAGGGATGATTTCCCCCAAGGGACCTGGGCTTTTGGGCTGGGTTGAAGGGATTGACCTCAGCACTCTCCACTGGACTGAGGGTTTCATGGCTCAATTTCCTTCCTTGCCTTGGGACACATGGAGATCACTCTTAGCTTAGTGACTCCAGGCACCTTTCTGTTAAAGAACCTTTACTCTTGTTTGTGTTCTGTAAAAACTAGCCTAGCCACATTAATATCCATTCATTTTATTTTATTCATTCGTCGGACATGGGCATCACTGGTTGGCCAGTATTTATTGCCCATTCCTAGTTGCCTGAGGGCAATTGAGAGTTAACCATATTGCTGTGACCCTGGTGTTACATGTAGGCCAGGCCAGGTAAGGACAGCAGATTTTCTTCCCTAGAGGTCATCAGTGAACATAGAAACATAGAAAAACTACAGCACAAACAGGCCCTTCGGCCCACAAGTTGTGCCAATCATATGTCTACCTACCAGGCTTACCTATGACCCTCAATCCTATTAAGTCCCATGTACTCGTCCAGAAGTCTCTTAAAAGACCCAATCGAATCTGCCTCGATGGCAGCCGATTCCACTCGCCCACCACCCTCTGACTGAAAAACTTACCCCTGATATCTTCTCTGTATCTACTCCCCAACACCTTAAACCTGTGTCCTCTTGTGGCAGCCATTTCAGCCCTGGGAAAAAGCCTCTGAGAATCCACCTGGTCAATACCTCTCAACACATTATACACCTCTATCAGGTCATCTCTCATTCTTCATCTGTCCAAGGAGAAAAGACCGAACTCCCTCAACCTGTCCGCATAAGGCATGCCACCCAATCCAGGCAACCAGATGGGTTTTTCCAACAATCATGGGTTTTATATACATCAGCAAATTCTTATTCCAGAACACACCTGAAAGCCTTCAAAATCACAGCAGGACTTTATTCCACAGAAGAGATTGTCCATTGATTGAAGTCCCAGAAGCCCCAGGTGTGGCCAGGCCCCTTTGAAGTGTTCTGATTCACAGAAGATGTTAGTTTCATCAGAGGGATTTCCCTTTGTAGTCTGAATGAGCCGCAGGTGCTGCCTGACCACTTTGAAATCCTTTGCTTGGCAGCTCCTGATCAGGTCAAACAGTTCATTGTTGATGCAATACATTCATGCTCCAGTAAGCCTCAAGCACTTTCTCTTTTTAAGACATCTGTTCAGTCTAACCCCATTTTTTTTTAACACTGCAGTTTCTTTTAAAGTCTCCAGCCATGCTGAGAAGCCGAAATGCATTGAAATGTCTTTTTATATTCAATTTCACACTCCAGTACCTTTAATTAGACTCCTGATTGATAGGCCCAGGCTATTTCACAGCAGCCAGTAGCGGTGTTTGTTTTGTTTCCCTTCACAGTGGTTAAACTTGAAGTGCTTCCACTTTTCTAAGCACAGTTTTTTTTTTAAAGACAAGCTTTCTTTTTGATCTCAAGCTCCTACTTATGTCAGGAGCAACTGGTTCTGGCTTCAGTTCTATTTTTAAATAGGCTTGTTCTTTGATCTGAAGCCTTTGGCTGACTTTGTTTTCATCATGGGTCTCCTACAACCTCTCATGGTAGTACATCATGCCTGCACTGGAGATAGGTTTCAGACATCAAAGAAGCTGGAACCATTCCCCTGGCACTGATACCCTGGCACTGATACTTTCACAGTGACACCCTTGCTATGAAACCACATTGGCAGAGTGTCACTGCCAGGATAACAGGGGCCAATGCCAGGTTGGCACTATTAAGAGGCAGGGGTGGAGGGGGCAGGGCCACCAGTGACACCATTTCAAAATGTCCCTCTTCTAGGGGGAGCAGTGGGTGTGAACATAGAACACTACAGCACAAACAGGCCCTTCAGCCCACAAGTTGCGCCGATCATACCCATACCTACCAGGCCATAGAACTATCTGTAACTCCCAGTCCCATTAAATCCCATGTACTCAATCAGAAGTCTTTTAAAAGACCCCAGTGAGTTCGCCTCTACCACCACTGATGGCAGCCGATTCCACTCACTCACCACCCTCTGAGTGAAAAACTTACCCCTAACATCTCCTCTGTACTTGCTTCCCAGCACCTTAAACCTATGTCCTCTCGTAGCGACCATTTCAGCCCTGGGAAATAGCCTCTGAGAATCCACCCTATCTATTCCTCTCAACATTTTATAAACCTCTATCAGGTCACCTCTCAACCTTCGTCTCTCTAGGGAGGAGACCTAGCTCCCTCAACCTATCCTCATAAGGCATGCCTCCCAATCCAGGCAACATCCTTGTAAATCTCCTCTGCACCTTTTCAATAGCTTCCACATCCTTCCTGTAGTGAGGTGACCAGGACTGCACACGGTATTCCAAGTGGGGTCTGATAAGGGTCTTATAACATTACCTCCCAACTCCTAAACTCAATCCCTCAACTAATGAAGTCCAGTACACCATACGCCTTCTTGACTACACCCTCCACCTGTGAGGGGTGGGGGTAGATTATCCTCATGCCTGCTTGGTGTAGGGGATGCATGACTTAGTGGCAGGGAGGAGGTTTCCCATTGTTCCCTTGTTCTGGATTGCTATGTCCATGAGGAGTGGGTGGATGCTAGGGGGCTCGGGCCTATCATGCACCACTCTCATGGGTGCCCTCTCATCGAAGTCCTACAATGCAGAACAAGGCTATTTGGCTGATTGTGTTTGCACAGTCTCTCTGGCAGAGTATCTTACCCAGGTCCTGTTCCCCCTAACCCCACATATTTACCCCACTAACCTACACATCTTGGGACAATAAGGGATAATTTGGCATAGCCAATCCCCCTAACCCACGCGTCTTTGGACTGTGAGAGAAAACCGGAGCACCTGGAGGAAATCCATGCAGACACGGGGAGAACGTTCAAACTTCACACAGTCAGTTACACAAGGCTGGAATTGAACCTGGGTCCCTGGCGCTGTGAGGTGCTAACCACTGTGTCACCATGCCACCCAGATGGCACACCGATCTCTGTGTAGTTGGGTTGGCCTGCGTGTTCCCCATGGGGAATTTTTTTTTCCCAACTAAAGGTCCCTGCCAGCGCCGGTTTTCCCACATAGTTTTTATTACAGAGAATCACAGTCTATGTCTAGGAAAGTCCAAAACTAAATTTATATTTGAGAAGTGGCATTCCATAAACATGTGTTGGCAAGGTGATGGCCTAGCAGTATTATTAGACTTTTAATCCAGAAACTCAACTAATGTTCTGGGGACCCGGGTTCAAATCCCGCCATTGCAGATGGTGGAATTTGAATTCAATAAAAAATCTGGAATTAAGAATCCACTGATGGCCATGAAACCATTGTCAATTGCCAAAAAAAAAATTCATCTGGTTCAGTAAATATCCTTTAGGAAAGGAGATCTGCTGCCCTTACCTGGTCTGGCCCACAAGTGACTCCAGAGCTATAACAATGTGGTTGACTCTCAGCTGCCCTCAGCCAACTAGAGATGGGCAATAAGTGCTGGCCAGCCAGCGAAACCCATACATACAGTGCAAAAGAAGTCCTTCGGCCCATTGAGTCTGTTCATGTCCCAGAAATGAGTAAAAAGAAACAGCCATCACAGATATAATGGGCCAAATGGCCTCATTGCCAGATATTTTCCAACAGCCCAGTGAAGGGGTTAATGGAGCACTTAGCAGCAGCGCAGCAGTGAAATCTGTTTGTTCCTGGCTTTGAAATCCAACCACAGTATTTTATTCCTTGAATATTAATGGGTTTGATGACCCATTATTCCGTAATTATACTATCATTAGCACTCACATATTGCTAATGAAGCCAACTGAATTCAATGTTTCTACTCCAGCATTGCCACACGTAGGTTAGAATAACACTTCTCAGTAAATTCAGGCTCACTGGATAGAGGGAAGATGTGGAGGGGGAAGTCGGAAGGTCATTTAAATCATACTGTTGAATACGGATGAATGCTATTGCCCTTGTTAAAGAAAGGTTACAATGACAGGTCATTATTTAAGGTTTCAGCAGTATAGCTCACCTGGCAGCACGGTAGCACAGTGATTGGCACTGCTGCCTCACAGCGCCAGGGACCTGGGTGCAATTTTGGCCTTTGGGTCACTGTCTGTGTGGAGTTTGTGTATTCTCCCTGGGTTTCCTCTGGGTGCTGTGGTTTAGACCATAAGACCACAAGACATAGGAGCAAAATTCGGCCACTTGGTCCATCGAGTCTGCTCCACCATTCAATCACGACTGACATTTTTCTCATCCCCAGACTCCTGCATTTTCTCCGTGACCCCTGACCCCCTTATCAATCAAGAAGCTATCTGTCTCTGTCTTAAAGACACCTGGCCTCCACAGCCTTCTGCGGCAAAGAGTTCCACAGATTCACCACTCTCTGGCTGAAGAAATTCCTCCTCATCTCTGTTTTAAAGGATCGCTCCTTTAGCCTGAGGTTCTGACCTCTGGTTCTAGTTGGTCCTACTGGTGGAAACATCCTCTCCACATTCACTCTATCCAGGCCTCGCAGTATCCTGTAAGTTTCAATAAGATTTCCCTTCATTCCTCAAAACTCCAAAGAGTACAGACCCAGAATCCTCAACTGTTCCTCATACGAAAAGCTCTTCATTCCAGGGATCATTCTTGCGAACCTCCTCTGGACCCTTTCCAAGGCCAGCACATCCTTCCTTAGAAATGGAGCCCAAAACTGCTCACAATACTCTGAATGGAGTCTGACCAGAGCCTTGTACAGCCTCAGAGGTACATCCCTGCACAGAATACATCTTGCATTCTAGCCCTCTCAACATGAATGCTAATAATGCACTTGCCTTTCTAACTGCCGACTGAACCTACACATTAACTTTAAGAGAATTTTGAACAATGGGTCCCAATTCCCTCTGTGTCTGATTTCCTAAACATTTTCCCATTTAGAAAATAGTCTATGCCTCCATTCCTCCTTCCAAAGTGCATACCCTCATTTCCACATTGTATTCCATCTGCCACTTCTTTGCCCACTCTCCTAACCTGTCCAAGTCTTTCTTCAGCCCCCATACTCCAAAGATGTGCAGGTTAGGTTGAATGGCCATGCTAAATTACCCCTTAGTGTCAGTGGGATTAGCAGGGTAAATACATGGGGTTACAGGGATAGGGCTGGGGAGGGATTGTTGTCAGTCCAGCTGGATGGGCACTGTATAGATTCTATTTCAAAACTTATTTGTGAAATTTGACTTTTATGTGTATCACTTCCTAAGTGCTAGAACTAATTATGAGCTGAGCCCTGTCGTGTTCGTGGATTTGAATCCATTAGCAAAGAACCTGCCGAGTTTAATTTAATTTTTCTCATCTTTAGGGATTGATAGTAGGGAATACTCCAGATCCTCATAAAGGCTTTCCACTGCATTGCCGTTGTTTTTCATTGGAAGGGCACAGCAACTTCTTCGTGCTGCATGCCACCCTGCCAGGCAGCTGCCGAAGTCATGGGCATCAGGAATTTGTTGACACTTCCAGCAAAGTTTTCCAGATTGTTTGTAAACTCTCTTCGATGGCAAAAACCAATGTCTTGCCTTTCCACAGAAGAATGCTGGAAGATGCCAGCAGATCTGACAACATCTGTGAAGAATGGAGCCAACATTTCAAAGAACAAAGAACAACCCAGCACGGGAAACAGGCCCTTTGGCCCAACGAGCCCGCACCGCCATCTTTATGTTCTTGTGTTCTTATGAATATCAAGAAGTGATGGTTGGAGTTTCTCTTGTTGGAGATAGTTATTGCCTGGCACTTGTGTGGTGCAAATGTTACCTGCCACTTGTCAATCCAAGCCCGGGTATTTGCCAGGTTTTGGTACATTTGGACATGGACTGCTTCAGTATCTTGAGGAGTCAGAAATGGTACTGAACATTGTTCAAAAATCAGCAAACATCCCCAGTTCTGTCCTTAAGATGGAGGAGGCATCATTGATGAACTTTGTTGGGCCTTGGACATGGCCCTGACTAACTCCTGCAGTGATATCCTGGAGTTGAGATGATTGACTTCCAACACCCCCAACCATCTTCCTGCACCAGATTTGGCCCCAACCTGGATTAATCCCTCAACCAATAATACTAAAACAGACTTGAAACACAAAATCCTACAGTGCAGAAGGAGGCCATTTAGCCCATCAAATCTACACTGACCACAATCCCATCCAAACCCCCATCCCCAGAACTCCATGCATTTACCCAAGCTAGACCCCCGTCCCCCCACACACTAAGGGGCAATTTAGCACGGCCAATCAACCTAACTCTCACATCTTTGGACTGTGGGAGGAAACCGGAGCACCCGACGGAAATCCATACAAACAGTGACACAAAGCTGGAATTGAACGGGGGTCCCTGGTGCTGTGAGGCAGCAGTACTAACCGCTGTGCCACCATGACTATCTGGTCCATGGGACCTTGCTGTGCACAAATTGACAGTCAATTTCCTCCATTATGCCAATGGCTAATTTTCAAAAATCGTGCGGTGAAGTGTTTTTGGACATCTTTTGGTCATGAAGGTGCTATACAAATATAGGTTGCAGCTAGACCTGCCAATGCCACGACCTTCTTCATTGTCTTTCATAGATCCTGTCGCGCTCACCACCCACCTCTAACAGTTGCAATTGCCATTTCTTTTGCTGTGCCTTTTGGCTTTACGCCTGGCTGCAGAGAAAAATGGAAACATCCCTGACTTTGCCTAAGATAAATTCTTCACATTCCTCAAGGTGAGGCAAGTTAGCGCTGGGCAGGGTGGTGAGGGGGAAATGCGGGGAATGAAATGGAATGTTCTCAATCCTCAGTGCCGGGTACCAGCATCCAGTGCCAATACACCTCACAGTGAAACATACAAAATCAAAGCTTGATAAGCTAAAAATAAATGGAGCATCTGTACTAACATTTGGACGCTACATTGTCACAACATCTCACTGTGTTATTCTCCTGCTTGCACACCCGCCCGCACAACACAGTTGGTCCAATGAGTCTTCCAAATATTTGATTCAAAAATATAGTGTGTGGGCTTATCTCAAGAAACGAAGTAAATCGTCTGCAGTCAGCAATGTTACAACTCTGAACTGCATAGATTTGTTTGATCAGCATCCACACGATACATCTATATTTCCATTTCACTCCCAAAGCTGCTGACCCTGGCTTATTCTCCATGTTGATACTTAACTCTACCTCACCTTACCTTTTTGCATTCAGAATACAGAAGCTGGTTGCTCGATTTTCCTCGTAATTGGGAGGAGTGAGTGGACCAGGTGGCGTTGGGGGCAGGAGGCTCTGTGGTTAGCTCTGCTGCCTCACAATGCCAGGGACCCAGGTTCAATTCCGGCCTCGGTCACTGTCTGTGTGGAGTTTGCACACTCTTCTCGTGTCTGCGTGGGTTTCCTCCCACAGTCCAACGATGTGTGGGTTAGGTTGATTGAACATGCTAAATTGGCCCTAGAGGCATTAGCTGAGTAAACGTGTGGGGTTACAGGAATAGGCCCTGGGTGGTATTGTGGTCGGTACATTCTCGATGGACTGAATGGCCTCCTTCTGTACTATAAGGATTCTAAGAATATAGCCCCTGCCTCCTGGCAATATGATCAGCAACATCTTCTGATAATACCCACTGGCAGTGCCAATTGGTGCCAGGTGAGATCTTTCTGGGATCTTGCTGGATGCAAAATGACAGCTGTGTTTACAAAATAACAAGAGAACCTGAAGTTCAAAGTAATTAATTGGATTCAGAGCAACTGACCTGTTACCAAGAAGTGGGATAAGTTACAATGTAAATGGCACTCAAAAAATTGAATAGGCTAGGGATACTTTCAATAGAAAAAAAACAGGCCAAGGGGGTGACCTGATACAGATTGATAAGAATAGGAAAGAATTTCATAGAATCATGGAATCATAGGATCCTACCGTGCCATTCAGCCCATTGAGTCTGCACCAAACACAATCCCACCCAGGCTCTAACCCTATAACCCATGCATTTACCCTAGCTAGTCCCCCTGACACTGAGGGAGAATTCAGCATGGCCAATGCATCTAACCAGCACATTGGAACCAGTACTTTGGAAACCAGAGCAGCCAGAGGAAACCCACGCAGACCACCAGGAGAACATGCAGACTCCACACAGTCAATGACCCAAGCCAGGAATCGAACCTGGTCCTTAGCACTGTGAGGCAGCAATGCAAACCTCTGTGCCGCCCATTTGATGGAAAAGACGGGCAGAACAGAAAGGTCATTGTAGCTGGACAGTGGGTGGAAACGCCACAGCCACCTTCCAGGAGCCCACTGGGATTAAGTTCCATTTATGTAGCTCGCTGGTCCCCTGCTAAACCAGGGGCAAATTCCCAGTGCAGGGTGGGTGTCCCACATCTGAGGGCTGCTGTACATAACAGGTCATTGACATAAATTAAGAAAGGCGGAGGTCTTAACATCAGACACTGAGGAACCCCAACATATACCTTCCTCCAATATGTAATTCTCTGTTAGTCTTTTACACATTGTAGATGTTAGGCTTATCTACTGCACTGCTGGCATTCAAGATTTTCACAAGTTGTTTTTTTTCCCCTCTCTCCAAAACTCTAATCTAACAGGTTTTAGCTGAAAATTACATTCAACTCTTCAAGGGGTTCTAATTATAAGGACACGGTTTTATTCCAAGCTGCAGAATAAAAGTGTTTCTGCAAAGGAGCCCTTAAATACATCAATCATCCACAGCATAATAGGCATTCCTGAGACTAACAATGCAGGAATGATTACAACCTCAAATGAAAGCCTGTTATACAATGACTCCTACTTCCTATCATCGAATCACAGAATTCTTACAGCACAGAAGCCGTTCGGCCCATCATATCTGCATCAGCTCTCTGAATGAGCAATTTACTTTGTGCCTTCTCCCCTGCACATTCTCCTTTTTTAGATAACAATCTAATTCTGTTCTGAAGACTTTGATTGAAGCTGCCTCCACCACACTGTCTGGCAGTGTCCCAGACCCCAATCACATGCTGTGCAAGCTTTTTCTTGCATGTCTTGCAAATTATTTTAAATCTGTGCCCTTTTATTCTCAATCCTTCCACAAGTCAAAACTTTCTCCCTAGCTGTGGTGAGAGATTTTAATTTAAGATTTTAGTTTCCACCCACAGTCCAAAGATGTGTTGGTTAGATGCATTGACTGGGACTCACTGAGTGCTAGGGGAGTGGATGGGGCAGAGTTTGTAAACAGCATCCAGGAGGGCTTCCTGAAACAGTGTGTAGATAGTCCAACTAGGGAAGGGACCATACTGGACCTGGTATTGGGGAATGAGCCTGGCCAGGTGGTCGATGTTTCAGTAGGGGAGCAGTTCAGGAACAGTGACGACAATTCAGTAAGCTTTAACGTACTGATGGATAAAAATAAGTGTAGTCCTCAAGTTAAGGTGTTAAATTGAGGGAAGGCTAATTACAACAACATTAGGCAGGAACTGAAGAATGTAGATTGGAGGCAGATGTTTGAGGGCAAATCAACATCTGGCATAGGGGAGGCTTTCAAGTGTAAGTTGATAGGGATTCAAGACCGGCATATTCCTGTAAAGATGAAGGATAAGTATAGCAAGTTTTGGGAATCTTGGATAATGAGAGATATTGTGAGTCTAGTCAAAGAGAAAAAGGAAGCATTTGTCAAAGCTAGGAGGCTGGGAACACACAAAGCAAGTGTGGAATACAAGGAAAGTAGACAGAAACTTAAGCAAGGAATATGAAAGGCTAAAAAGGGTCATGCAAAAGCATTGGCCAGCAGGATTTTAAAAAATCCTAAGGCTTTTTATACATACATAAAGAACAAGAGGGTAGCCAGGGAGAGGGTTGGCCCACTCAAGGACAAGGGAGGGAATCTGCGTGGGGCCAGAGGAAATGAACAAGATATTAAATGAGTACTTTGCCTATGAGGAGAGACTGAGGGATTTGGGGTTGTTTTCACTGGAAAGGAGGCGGCTAAGAGGGGATCTTATAGAAACATATAAGATGATTAGAGGTTTAGATAGGGTGGATGGTGATAGCCTGTTTCCTCGGATGGAGAAATCTAGCACGAGGGGGCATGGCTTTAAATTAAGGGGGGGTAGTTATAGGACGGATGTCAGGGGCAGGTTCTTTACCCAGAGGGTGGTGAGGGACTGGAATGCCCTGCCTGCTGCAGTTGTAAATGCGCCTAGTTTGGGGGCGTTTAAGAGATTGGTGGATAGGTTTATGGACGAAAAAGGAGTGGTTTAGATTAGTGGGTCAATGTTTTTTTTTTTAAAATAAGACTGGTCGGCGCAACATTGTGGGCCGAAGGGCCTGTTCCGCGCTGTAATGTTCTATGTTCTATGTTCTATGTACTTTGTGTTGGTATTCACCAAAGAGAAGGGCTTGGTGGATGATAAGCCTGTGAAAGGATGTGCAGATAGTTTGAGTCATGTTGAGATCAAAAAGGAGGAGGTATTGGGGTTCTTGAGAAACATTAAGGTAATCCCCAGGGCCTGCTTGGATATACCCCAGAGTATCGAGAGAGAGGTAAGAGAGGAAATTGCCGGGGTCTTGGGAGAAATCTTTGTATCTTCACTGGCTACAGGGGAGGTCCCAGAGGATTGGAGAGTAGCCAATGTTGTTCCTTTGTGTAAAAGTAATCCAGGTAATTACTGGCCGGTGAGCCTTACATCAGTGGTAGGGAAATTATTGGAGAGCATTCTTTGAGAAAGGATTTATTCCCATTTGGAAATAAGTGGACGTGAGAGGCAACAAGGTTTTGTGAAGGGGAGGTTGTGTCTCATGAACTTGGTCAAGACTTTCGAGGAAGTGACAAAGACGAAGACTGGTGCAGAAGTTGAATTCGCATGGGATCAGAGGTGAGCTGGCAAGGTGGATACAAAACTGGTTCAGTCAAAGAAGACAGAGGGTAGCAGTGGAAGGGTGCATTTCTGAATGGAGGGCTGTGACAAGTAGTGTTTCTCAGGGATCAGTGCTGAGACCTTTGCTGTTTGTAATATATATAAATGAGTTAGAGGAAAATCTAACTGGATTGATTCGTAAGTTTGTGGACGACACAACGGTTGGTGGATTTGTGGATAGTGATGAGGATCATCAGAGGATACAGCAGGATACAGATCAGTTGGAGACTTCGGCCAAGAGAAGGCAGATGGAGTTTAAGCAGGACAAGTGTGAGGTAATGCATTTTGGAAGTTCTAATACGGACAGGAAATATCCAGGAAATAGCAGAATCTTTAAGAGTATTGATAGGCAAATGGATCTGGGTGTACAGGTACACAGGTCACTGAAAGTGGCAATGCAGGTGGAGAAGGCAGTCAAGAGGCAAGTGGCATGCTTGCCTTCATCAGTTGGGGCATTGAGTTTAAAAATTAGCAAGTCATGTTGCAGCTTTATAGAACCTTAGTTAGGCTGCACTGGAATATAGTGTTCAATTCTGGTCGCCACACTACCAGAAGGATGTGGAGGCTTTGGAGAGGGTATAGAAAAGATTTACCAGGATGTTGCCTGGTATGGATGGAATTAGCTATGAGGAGAGATTGGAGAAACTTAGTTTGTTCTCACTGGAGTGACAGAGGTTGAGGAGAGACCTCATAGAAGTCTATAATATTATGAGAGGCATGAGCAGGTGGATAGTCAGAAGCTTTTCCCCAGGGTTGAAGAGTCAATTACTAGAGGGCATAGGTTTAAGGTATGAGGGGCAAGGTTTAAATGAGATGTACAAGGCAGATTTTTGGGTAGGGGGTGCCTGGAACTCATTCCCGAGTGGAAGCAGGTACGGTAGTGATTTTTAAGGGGTGTCTTGACAAGTACATGAATAGGATGGGAATAGACGGATATGGACCCCAGAAGGGTAGGGGGTTTTAGTTCAGTTGGGCAGCATGATTGGTGGAGGCTTGGAGGGCTGAAGGGCCTGTTCCTGTGCTGTTATTTTCTTTGTGCTTTGTTCTTTGTTCTGCTGTCAAGACATCTCATGATTTTGAACCCCTCTATCAAATCTCCTCTCAACTTTCTTTTCTTCACAGAAAACAATCCTAACTTGCCCACTCTATCTTCATAACTGAAATTCCTCACCTCTGGAACTATTCCCCTGAATCTTTTCTGCACTCTCTCCCAGGCCCTTACATCTGTCCTGAAGTGTAACACTGAGAACTGGAGCCAATTCTCTAGCTGAGGCCAAAACAATGTCTTATCCAAGTACAACATAACCACCTTGCTCTTGCCCAGGATACTGTATGCTTCATTAACATCTCTCTCCCTGTCCTGCCACATTCAATGACTTATGCACATATATCACAGAATCACCCAGTGCAGAAAAGGCCTTTTGGCCCATTGAGTCTACACTCAGGTCCCCCTATCCCTGTACCCCTTTTAGAATTAGACCTTTATTTTGTACTGTCTCCCCATGTTCTTCTAAAATGAATCACTTCACATTTCTTTATACTGCCACTTGTCCACCTATTGCACCAATTTGTCTATATCCCTTTCTTCCTCATAAGAACATAAGAACATAAGAAATAGGAGCAGGAGTAGGCCATCTAGCCCTTCGAGCCTGCCCCGCCATTCAATAAGATCATGGCTGATCTGTCGTGGCTCAGTTCCACTTTCCCGCCCTCTCCCCATAACCCTTAATCCCCTCTCTTATCAAAAATCCATCAACCCGTGTCTTAAAAATATTTAGTGAGGCAGCCTCCACCACTTCAATGGGCAGAGAATTCCAGAGATTCACCACCCTTTGAGTGAAGAAGTTCCTCCTCAACTCCGTTCTAAACCGCCCCCCCCCCCCCCCTTTATCTTGAGGCTGTGCCCCCTAGTCCTACTGTCTTTTTTGAGCGGGAAGAGTCTCTCCACCTCTATCCTATCCATCCCATTCATCATCTTATACGTCTCAATGAGATCTCCCCTCATTCTTCTAAACTCTAACGAGTACAAGCCTAGTTTATTCAGCCTCTCCTCATAGCTCAACCCCCTCAACTCCGGTATCAGCCTAGTAAACCTCCTCTGCACTCCTTCCAAGGCCAAAATATCTTTGCGCAGGTGCGGTGCCCAAAACTGCACACAGTACTCCAGCTGCAGCCTCACCAATGCCCTATACAGCTGCAGCAAGACCTCCCTACTTTTATATTCAATCCCCCTCGCTATGAAGGCCAGCATCCCATTTGCCTTCCTGACCACCTGCTGCACCTGCAAGCTGGGTTTTTGCGACTCATGCACAAGGACCCCGAGGTCCCTCTGCACCGTCGCCTGCTGCAGTTTTTCGCCACGTAAGTAATAATCCTTCTTACCATTATTCCTACCAAAGTGGACCACCTCACACTTGCCAATATTAAATTCCATTTGCCATTTCCTGACCCATTCGCCCAGCCGATCTAGATCCTTCTGTAGACTCTCCACACCCTCCGCACATATTTGCCAATGCTTGTATCACTCACAAACATTGACATTTAAAGTTTTTACATTTTAAAGTTTAAATTTTAAAGTTTATTCATTAGTGTCACAAGTAGGTTTACATTAACACTGCAATGAAGTTATTGTGAAAATTCCCGAGATGCGACTCCCTGGCACCTGTTCGGGTACACTGATGGAGAATTTAGCATGGCCATGCACCTAACCAGCATGTCTTTCAGACTGCAGGAGGAAACTGGAGCACCCGGAGGAAACCCACTCAGACCAGGGAGAACGTGCAAACTCCCCATAGACAGTGACCCAAACTGGGAACCTGGGTCCCTGGAGCTGTGAGGCAGGAGCACTTACCACTGTGCCACCCACATCTCTTTGGCCTCTTAATATTTCTTCCTTTGTTTTGGCAGTGCATTGAAATGTTTTTCTTCATCAGAATAAGTTTAGAATTTCATGTTGCTGATACCGACTTTGAATCCAACTCACATGATCCATGATTGGATTGAAGTTCTGGGTGTGAAGTTCATTCAATGCGCCAACATCCTGGAACTCTCTCCCTGGAAGCACTGAAGGAGTATTTACACCACTTCAACTGCAGCCCTTCAATGAGGTCATTCACCACCTCCGTCTCAGGGCGAATCGAAGACAAACATCTTCAAACATCCTCAATCCCATCAACGATTTCTTTCAAAAACAGGCCGGAGGGACTGGTTGGGCAACTCCTGACCCTATGTTGCTATCTTCATGACACCAGCAGTCACAATTGATGGATTGATATTTGTTACTAAGCTCCTTGATTCCTTTTGATTTTGTTCCATTTTATTGAGTGAGTCACGCAATAAAATAAGTCTGCACACAGCTAGGCAGCTAATTGAAACAAGGGCTTTAACAGTTTTGTTTCATTGTTCTGTGCTTTTTGACATTTTAATGAAACAATCTACCTTGAAACTTCAAAGAGACATCTTGTTTTTTATACATTCATAGGACATGGGGGTCTCTGACTGGTCAGCATTTATTGCCCATCCCTACTTGCCCTTGAAGTGAGTGGCTTGCTCGGCCATTTCAGAGGGCAGTTGTGAGTCAAACACATTGCTGTGGCTCTGGAGTCACATGTAGGGCAGACCAGGTAAAGACAAGTCCAAAGATGTGCAGGTTAGGTTGATCGGCTGTGCTAAGAAATTGCCCCTTGTGTCCAGGGATGCGTAGGTTAGAGGGATTAGTGGGTATAATATGTAGGGATATGGGGGTAGGGCCTGGGTGGGATTGTGTTCGGAGCAGACTCGATGGGCCGAAGGGCTTCTTTCTGCACTGTAGGGTTCTATAATTCTATACAAAAGATCTCCTTCCCTGAAGGACATTAGTGAACCAGGTGTTTTTTGCGACAATTGACAAGTGTTTCACAGTCATCAGTAGGTTTTTAATTCCAGATTGTTTATATATTGAATTCCAATTTCATCATCTGCCGTGGAGGGATTCGAACCCAGGTCCCCAGAACATTAGCTGAATTTCTGGATTAATTGTCTGGTGATAGTATCACTAGGCCATCGCCTCCCTTAGCAACAACTGGAAATTTGCTTTTTAATCTTCCAGACAGTGGACCAATTTGCATTGTCAGGCTGTTTACCAGCTCATTAATGATCAGTATTCTGCCTGCTTCTCCACAATGCCCCAGGCCACCACTTAATAAAGGTGAAGGCTCCGTTTTAAACTGTGAGGAACCAAAAAGCAGAATGGCACATTTATTGCAACAGATGTCGGGAAAGGCTTCTGAGACATACAGCAGAACTGAGTTCGAAATGTGATGAAAAGAGCTTCTTGTCTGCTGCCATCAGACATTTGAATGGATCTACCTCAAATTAAATGGATCTTTCTCTACACCCTAGCTATGACTGTAACATTTTGCACTCTTTCCTTTCCTTCTCTTTGAATGGAAAGCTTTGTCTGTATAGTGGGCCAGAGACAATACTTTTCACTGTATATTAATACGTGTGACAAAAATAAATCAGATAAAAAATCAACTCAAAAGATGTATTCCTGGTGAGCATCTTACCGAGAACAAACAGAGAAGAAACAGACCATTCTGCCTGCCATGCTGGAGTTTATACTCTGCATAAACCCATTCAGAATTAGAAGCAGATATCTGGGAGTGAGATCCAACAGGAAAAGGTCAGGCATATAGGGCTTGATATCAATTCCAATTCCTAAGCATCTTACATTCCTAAGATTTCAGCAACATCGGAACATTAGAAACAGCTCTTCAAACATGCTTCGGAAAGATGCGCTGGCTTTGGGGAGGGTCCAGGGGAGGTTCACCAGAGTGATCCTGGGAATGAAAGGCTTGATGTATGAGGAGCATCGGAGGACTGAGTGCCTGTACTTGCTGGAGTTTAGAAGGATGAGGGGGGATAGATCTCATTGAAGCTTACAGAATAATGAACGGCCTGGGTGGAGTAGACATGAGGAAGATGCTTCCATTAGTGAGCGAGACCAGGGCACAGCCTCAGCATAAAGGGACAACCCTTTAGAACTGAGATGAGGTTATTCAGACAGAGGGTGGGGTGAATCTGTGGAATTCATTGCCACAGAAAACTATGGAGGTTTGGTCATTGATTGTATTTAAGACAGAGATAGACAGGTTCTTGATTGGTAAGGAGATTGAGAGTTACGGGGAAACTGCTGAAGAATGTGGTTGAGAAACTTATCAACAATGATTGAATGATAGCGCACACCTGATGGTCCGAATTCTGTTCCTATATTTCATGGTCTTATGCTCAACTAGATACATGACTGATCCGTACACTTTTTAAGCATAAAGTCCATACCCACACATTTATACTATTTGTCTCTAAGCTCCTAATACAGGAATACATAAGAACGGCTATCCCTCTTCAGAACCCAAGGATCAGAGCATAATGGACAGAAACATTCATCCCAGCTTTGCGTCGCACTCACTCATGAATTTCCATCTTGATTTTATTGGATAGAAAGTGATGGAGAGAGTGTGCCTCATTTTGCGATGCCAGCCTCGAACCTGTCAAAGTATCCAGATTCTCAAACAAAATGCCTGGCCTCTGATTATATCATTGTCAATGTTAACTGGAACCATTTAATTATCAGGTTGGTAAGCCAGGAGTGAAACTTGCAACAGTGTTAGACACTTGCCATTGAAAGCATCACCAGTCTATGGCTCTGTAGGCCTGACCTTTGTGCATTGCCAGTCCCAAACCCAACACCTTACTATCATGTGGAATCGAGTGAACCCATCACTCCAACAATGATAATTTGGGAGGTAAGTGGGCTGGCATCAGGAAGGCTGGAGTCAGGCTTCAGATGTTGAGGAGCACCACAGCTTTCCTCATCGAGAGTTATCACCGCCCTCCGTCCTTGTGAGGAGACCTGTGACACAACCAACCCAGGCCCATCACATTGATGTGATGCCGTGCTGACCCTTGCACTGTGAGGTAGCAGTGGATTTCGGCCTTCCAACCCTACACTGACCATGCTGCCCATCTGAACTAAAAGCCCCAACTCCTCCAGGGACCATATCCCCCTATTCCCATCCTATTCATGTATTTGTCAAGGCGCCCTTAAAAGCCACTATGGTGACTACCTCCCCCGGCAGAGAGGTCCAGGCATTCACCACCCTCTGTGTAAAAAACTTGCCTCATCCACCTCCTTTAAACCTTGCTCCTCGCATCTTAAATCTATGCACCTTAGTAATTGACTCTTCCACCCTGAGAAAAAGCTTCTGACTATCCATTCTGTCCATGCCCCTCACAATTTTGTAGACTTCTATCAGATCGCCCCCTCAATCTCTATTGTTCCAGTGTAAACAAACCGAAGTTGAACTTTCTGCTTCCTCCAGATCTCTTTTACTCAGTCGTGTGGTTTTACATCATTGCTGCATCAGTTCAAGCTGAAATTTATTTATTAGTGTCACAAGTAGGCTTACAGTGACACTGCAACAAAGTTACTGTGAAAATCCCCTAGGCACCACTTTCCAGCACCTGTCCTGGTATGCTGAAGGAGGTTTTAGCGTGGTCAATGCACATAACCAGCACATCTTTCAGACTGTGGGAAGAAACCGGAACACCCAGAGGAAATGCATGCAGATATGGGGAGAATATGCAGGCTCTGCACAGACAGTGACCCAATCCGGGAATCGAACCTGGGTCCCTGGCTCTGTGAGACAGCAGTGCTAACCACTGTGTCACCCCACCTTGTGCCTCATATGCTTCTGATGTGAACCCTTCACTCTAGAGTGGGTCAGGTTAAAATTGGCATGGACTCATTCAGCAGAATGGGTGCCTTTTAGAAGCATAGAAACAGAGAATATCGAAGCAGGAGTGGGCCATTTGGTCCTTCGAGCCTGCTCCACCATTCATGGTTGATTGTCCATCTCAATACCAAACTTGCATTCTCTCCTAACAGCCCTTGACACCTTCCGAGTCTAGAAATCTATCTACTTGCTACTTAAATATATCCAGTGACTTAGCCTCCACAGATACAAATTCACTCTCTCAGTGAAGAAATTTCTCCTCATCTCAGTCCTAAATAGCCTATCCCTTATCCTGAGACTGTGATTCTCCAGTCAGAGGAAACAGCATCCCTGCATCCAACTCTGAGGAAGAGTTATCCAGACTTGAGACATTGGCTCTATTCTCTCTCCACACGTGCTGCCAGACCTGCTGAGATTTTTCTGGGTTTTTTTTCAGATTCCGACATCCGCAATAATTTGCTTTTATCCCTGCATCCAATCTGTCCAGCCCTGTCAGAATTGTATCGTTTTGATGAGATCCTCTCTCATCCTGTGAATACAGGCCCAGTTGACCCAAATCTCTCCTCATACAATATTCCTGGCATTCCAGGAATCAGTCTGGTGAACCTCTGCTGTATTCCCTCTCTGACAAGTATATCCCTTCTTGTGAGATGACCAGAAGTTGCACGGAAACGCCAACATCCAGTCAACATTTCCCAATCTATCAGCATTCAAAGAATGTGCTGACATACTGATTTTCCTCCTGAAGTGGATAATTCACATTTATCCACGTTATCCTACATCTGCCATATACTTGCATTCACTCAACATGTCTGAATTATCTTTAGTTCCTCACCACCACTCTCACATTCCCATCAGATTTCCCATCAGAAAACCAGGGAATCATAAAATCATAGAATCCTTACAGTGCAGAAGGAGTCCAGTCAGCCCTTCGGGTCTGCACTGACAATGATCCCACCCAAGACCCACCCCTATCTCCACGTATTTACCCTACCAATCCCGCTGACACACAGCGCCAATTTACCTTGGCCAATCCACCCAACCCGTACATCTTTAGACAGTGGGAGGAAAGTAGAGCACCCGGAGTAAACCCACGCAGACACGGGGAGAATGTGCAAACTCCACACAGGCAGTCACCCGAGGCCAGAATTGAACTCGGGTTCCTGGCACTGTGAGGCAGCAATATTAACCACTGTAAGATATTATATTTGGTTCTCTCATGATAAAGAGGGTTGACAAAGAAGGCCTGGAGAGGATGTTCCTCTTGTGGGGCAATCTAGAACAAGAGGTCACAGCTTTAGGATAAGGGGTGGCAGATTTAAAACAGAGATGAATAAAAATTACTTCTCTCAAAGGATCGCGAGTGTAGAATTCACTATCCCAAAGCGTGATGGATGTTGGGATATTGAGTAACTTTAAAGAAGAGGCGGACAGGTTTTTAATTAGTAATGGGTTTGAAGGGCTGAGGTGAAGAGACAGGTAAGTGGAGTTAAGGCCAAGATAAGATTAGCCCTGACCATATTAAATGGCAGAACAGGCTCAAAGACATGAATTGCCTGTTCCTGCTCCTAGTTCATATGATTCTTATGATCTAAATCATTGATAGATATTGTGAATCACGGGAGCCCAAGTATCGATCCCTGAGGTACCCCACTCGTCAATGGCTGCCCGCTCTGAAAGTGATCCATTTATTCCTACTCTCTGTTTCCTATGTGCTAACCAATTCTCAATCCATGCCAATCTATTACCCGCAGTTCCCTGTGCTTTTACTTTGCACATTAACCTTTGATGTGGGAATTTAGCAAAAGCTTTCTGAAAATCCAAATGCACCACACCCACTGGATCTCCCTTTCTAGCTATGTCCTCAAAAACCTCTAGTTTGTTTGTCAAGCATCATTTCCCTTTCATAAATCCATGTTGATTTTGTCTAATCCTGTTGATACTTCCTAAGTGTGTTGTTATCACAGCCTTTGTAATAGACTCTAGCATTCTCCTTGTTGTTGATGTGAGGTTAACTGATGTCTCTCTCCCTCCCTCCGTTTTTTAAATCATGGGGTTACATTTACCATCCTCCAACCTGCCGGGATTATTCTGGAATGTTGGAATATGACAACCAATGCATTCATTATTCCCACTGCGAACTCCTTTAGCCCCCTGGGATGTAGATTATCAGGCCCTGGGGTTTTATCAGCCTTCAGTCCAATGAATCTCTCTAGTAATTTCTTCTTCTGTAAAGGCAGAGGGAAAGTTTTTTCAATTCTTCTGCCATTTCTCTGTTATTAACTCTCCCATTTTGGACTGTACATTTGTCTTCACTAATCCCTTTCTCTTTTTATACAAGGATGGAAGCTTTTACAGTACACTTTTATGCTCCTTGCAAGTTTACACTCATACTCTATTTTCCCCCTCTTAATCAATCTCTTGGTCCTGTTTTGCTGAATCCTAAACTGCTCACAATATAGAAACTAGTTGGTAACTTAACTTTGGATCTAATACTACCCTTGATTTATTTCATTAGCCATAGTTGGGCTGCTTTTCCTGATGTGTTTTTGTGATAGAAAGGAGTGCGTAACTTTTACAATGCCTGCATGTGCACCTTAAATATGAACCATTGCCTATCCACTGCTGTGCCTTTCAATGAGATTCCCCAATCTAACTTTGCCAACTCACATCCCAGACCTTTGTGTTTTCCCTTTGTTTAGATTGAGGATCCTAATTTCAGATTGGACTACTTCATTTCCAGCCTAATGAACAATTTTATTGTTATGGGCACTGCTTCCTAAAAGTCCCTGAACAACATGATTATCAATTAACTCCTTCTCATTGCACAGTACTAAAATTAGAATAGCCTGTTCCCTAGTTGTTTCCCTGATGTACTGGTCTAAAACAAAACATCTTGTGCACGCTCCAGGAATTCATCCGCCTCAGTATTTTGTATCGTAATAACCCTACAGAATGCTTCGCAATCAGAATCCGGGCAGGAAAGCGGTAATGGGGAATAATAGAATTCCTGCAGAAGGACTCCATTCAGCCCATCAAATTCCACTCTATCCCTGTAACCCTGTGCATTTACCATGGCTAATCCACCTAACCTGGACACAAAGGGGCAATTTAGCATGGCCAATCAACCTTGGACTGTGGGAGGAAACTGGACCACCCGGAGGAAACCCATGCGGACACAGGAAAAACGTGCGAGCTCTGGCAGACAGGCATCCGAAGCCGAAATTGAACCCTTATCCCTGGTGCTATGATGCAACAGGTGCTAACGACAATGCCACTATGCCTCGACGCACTTCAGTTTGCAAATGAAAAGTTCCAATGGAAAAGGATGGATGCTTCTGGTTGTCTGCCTCTCCACCCACCCCTCCACTACGCTGCCCTAACACTACCCCTCAGTAGAAAGCATGACTGCCAGGATGATGTTATCTGCTGGTTGTACTTCACTCATAACTCATGATGAACCCAGTTATCTGCTATAAAAGAGTTCCCACTGAGATTCACATTGTTGCTTGACATAAAAATCTCAATCATAAACTAATTACCTTCAGGAAAACAACGATTGCAGGAGCAGAGAGGGGATCACTTCAGCACCTAACCTAACTATTGCCAGCTGCATCTTGCCTAGGCTCTGGAATTCCCTCCCTAAACCTCCCTCTCTTTAAATCATTCCTTAATGTCTGCTTGTTTGACTAAGCTTTCGATCAACTGTCCTATTATCTCATTATGTAGCTCATTGTTTGATAATTCTCCCGTGAATGGCCATTTGTTACATTAATAGTGCTATCTGAATGCAAGTTGTTGTTGTTAATGGCCTGGTAAGATCGAGCAGCAGGCTAATTTAGACTCCTGAGGTCATTTTGGGGCTGATGTGAATCCATCATTGTACCTGATGCTGTCCATTCCTAAAAAAGGTGTGTTAGATTGGAATTACCTCCATCACTCAGTTTGAGCAGTCAGGAGTTGGGATATCTTGCCGCAATTATACAGGGTCTCGGTGAGGCCACACCTGGAATACTGTGTGCAGTTTTGATCTATTTATCTGGGGAAGGATGCTCTTGCTATGAAGGAAGTGCAGCAATAGTTTACCAGAATGATTCTTGGAATAGGGTGGCACAGCGGTTAGCACTGCTGTCTCAGGCTACCAGGGACCTGAGTTCAATTCTGGCCTTGGGTGATTGTGTAGAATTTACACATTCTCCTGGTGTCTGTGAGGGTTTCATCCAACAATCCAAAGATGTATAGGTTAGGTGGATTGGCCATGCTAAATTGCCCCTTGCTGTCCAAAGACATGAAGGTTTGGTGGATTAATTGTGGTAAATGTGCAGGGTTGGGGTGGAGGGGGTGGGTTTGGGTAAGATGCTCTGTTGGAGAGTCGGTGCAGACTAAATGGGCTGAATGGCTTCTTTCTGCACTGTAGGGATTCCATGATTCTATGACAGGACTGACGTAGGAGGGGAGATTGATATTTGCTGGAGTTGAGAAAAATTAGGGTGGATCTCATAAAAGCCTGTAACATTCAAACAGGACAGCTTAGGTACAGGAAGGATGTTCCTAATGGGAGGGAGGGGATTGTCCAGAACCAGTGGTCACACATTAAGGAGATGGGGTAAACCTTTTAGGACTGAGATGAGGAGAAATTTCCTCGCCTAGGGATGGGTGAATATGTGGAATTAATTACCACAGAAAGCAGTTAAGGCCAAACCATTGTATGTTTTCAAGGAAGAATCAGATCAAAGGATATTAGTGGCGGGGGTGGAGGTGGGATCAAGCTGTTGAGTTGGATGATCAGTCATGATCATAATGAATGGTGGAGCAGTCTCGAAGGGATGAATGGTCTACTCTAGCTCCTCTTTTCGATGTTTCTATCCCCTTCAATCTTTCAACAAACCCAGGGAGTGGCATAAATGGTGCAGCAGCCATCCCCTCCCCTCATCCCTGGTTCTGTGGGTGAACCCCCCCCACACCCTGGGACGTGGGATAGAAATCAGAGCTTGGCACCTACTGGCCGTCACGTACACGAGGCCCCGGGGCATTTCAGAGAATGATTGACAGGAATTCGATGAATTACACGTGGGAACGGCTGGTCACGGATGAAATGTTATATTGCTAGTGCGGCAGGGTCTGTGCGTTGCAATCAGAACTCAATCTCGACATGGGGAAAACAATAGGTTTCACGCGTTCTGTAGTGAAGACTCCACAATGAGAAGCCGCAGCTGGAATATTCACTCTGTGTTCATCATAAATGCCCAAAGCCTGTTTGTCGAAAGTCAGCTTTACTCGTTCGATGCATTTTGATGGGTTTTACGTTGGGGGCCCCGCTGTTTTATTTCTGTGGAAGAGCTGCTCAATAATTTAAACAGCTGATTTACTATTTGTACAGCTGTTTCCTGTCGGTGTCTCCTGTTAGGATCAAAGGCTTAAAGAGGCCATGTCCTTGTTAGATGGGAGAGGGCAGTGAAACAGAGCTGTGCCGCCGTATCCTTGACATGTGCTCCTGTCTCCCAGAGTACCACACTGCTCCAAACATAGGGACTGGAGGAGTCCATTCTATCCACTGAGCCCATTCCTCCCATTCCATTATGTCATGGTTGATCTGTACCTTAACAGAGTTTACAGCATGGAAACAGACCCTTTGGCCCAACTTGTCCATGCTGTCCAATTTTTACCATTAAGATAGTCCAAATTGCCCATGTTCGGCCCATATCCTTCTATACCCATACTCATATAACTGTCTAAATGCATTTTATAAGACAAAATTATGTCTGCCTCTGCTACTACTTCTGGCAGGTTGTGCCAGACACTCATCATCCCCTGTGTGAAAAAATTGCCCTTCTGGACCCTTTTGCATCTGTCCCATCTCACCTTAAACCTATGCCATCCAGTTGTAGACTCCCCTACCTCTGGGAACAGATGTTGACTATCTCACTGATCTGTGCCCCTCATTATTTTGTAGACCCATAAGATCACCCCTAAACCTCCTACGCTCTAGGGAAAATGTCCCAGCCTATCCAGAGCAAACCTGATTTCCCGGGTCTCTTGCAATCTTACCGGCTTGCCCCACTGATTGGCCGCTGGGGTGCAATGGTAAGATTGTTCCCCCAAACGTTTCCTGTAATGGGACAATCTAGAAGAAGAGGTCAAAGGTTTGGGTGGTAGATTTAAAACTGCGATGAGGAGGAACTGCTTCTTACAGAGTGTGGTGGAGTTGTGGAACTCGCTGTCCCATAGCATGGTGGAGTCTAAAGTATTAAATGGCTTTAAACAGGAGACAGGTGTATTTCTAATAAAAAAGTAGGATAAGTGGATATGGGGAACAAGTGGGGAGGTGGATTTGAGACCAGGGAGAGATCAGCCATGATCTGATTGAATGGTGGAGCAGGCTCGAAGAGCTGAATTTGTCTACTTCTGCTCCTAATTCCAATGTTCCTACGTTTTGTGAAAACATAGGTTGGATTTGTCTCCAGTTATGTTCTTCTACAAGCTCAGTTTCCTAATGGTCACTTTCTGGGTGTTGACCCAAGAAATTCTCCTCTTTAATATGATGAAATAATTAAAATCAAAAAAGTGGTTACAGTACCAAAAGAGGCCATTCAGCCCATCATGTCTCTGCAGGAGTAATTATTGTCGTGGCCCTTCTCTGTATTTTCCCCTCATAGCCCTGCAATTCTTTTCTCTCCAGATTGCTGAGGAAGAATTGTTGTAATAGCATCTGTCTATGTAAATGTATTGCTGAGATATTTTAGTGGGTCTGCGCATGCACGCATGACATCTTTGGTAGTATAAGCTTGGGGAGGTTTTTTGGATCTGCAAGACAGTGTTAATAAGAACATAAGAAATAGGAGCAGGAGTAGGCCATCTAGCCCTTCGAGCCCGCCCTGCCATTCAATAAGATCATGGCTGATCTGAAGTGAATCAGTTCCACTTTCCCGCTTTCTCCCCACAACCCTTAATTCCCTTGTCTATCAGAAAACTATCTACCAGTGACTTTTATATATTCAGAGAGGTAGCCTCCACTACTTCAACGGGCAGAGAATTCCAGAGATTCACCACTCTTTGAATGAAGAAGTTCCTCCTCAACTCTGATCTAAACTGCACCCCCCCCCCCACCTATCTTGAGGCTGTGCCCTCTAGTCCTGCTGTCCTTTCTGAGCAGGAAGAATCTCTCTACCTTTACCCTATCTACCCCCTTCATTATCTTATACGTCTCTATAAGATCCCCCCTCAGCCTTCTAAACTCCAACGAGTACAGACCCAGTCTATTCAGTCTCTCTTCATAGGCTAACCCCCTCATCTTTTGTTATTTTCTTTCAGAAAGAAGGTTGTTCTCTTGAATATGCATCCGACTACCTTTATTATGGCTTCAAGTTACCATGTTCCCATTTCTCAGACAGCAGCTGTTGCCATTTGCAACTCTTAACGTAGAAACATAGAAACTAGAAGCAGGAGTAGGCCATTCAGCCCTTCGAGCCTGCTCCATCATTCATCTTGATCATGGCTGACCATCAAATTCAATATCCCGATTCCTCTTTTCCTCCTATACCATTTGATCCCTTTAGCCCCAACAGTTAATCTCTTCTTGAAATCAGATAACGTTTTGGCCTCAACTACTTTCTGTGAGTGAGAATTCCACACATTCACCACCCTCTGGGTGAAGGAATTTCTCCTCACCTCAGTTCTAAAAAATTTACCCCTTAACCTCAAACTATGATCCCTAGTTTTGGACTCCTGCACCATTGGGAACATCCTTTCTCAATCAACCCTGTCTAACCCTGTTAGAATTTTATAAATTTTTATGAGATCCCCTGTCACTCTTCTAAACTCCAGTGAATATAATCCTTAGTGACTTAATCATTTCTCACTTGACAGACCTGCCATCCCAGGAATTAGCCTGGTAATCCTTGACTGCACTCCCTCTATAGCAAGGACATCCTTTGTCAAATAAGGACACCAGAACTGTACACAATACTCCAGGCGTGGTTTCGCCAATGCTCTATATAATTACAGCAAGACATCCCTATCCCTAACTCTTCTAAACTTATGTTTCTTTACTTACCACTCTACTTTTAACTTGCACAATGATCCTCTTCATCATTTAGTCTCTGCTGTTTTCCATGCTATTGCGGGCTGTTATAAAAGAACAAAGAAAATTACTGCACAGGAACAGGTCCTTTGGCCTGCCAAGCCTGCACCGACCATGCTGCTCGTCATAACTAAAACCCCCTACGCTTCCAGGGACCATGTCCCTCTATTCCCATCTCATTCGTGTACTTGTCAAGACGTCCCTTAAAACGCACTACCATGTCCGCTTCCACTACCTCCCCTGGCAATGAGTTCCAGGCACCCACCACTCTCTGTATAAAAAAATCTGCCTCATACATAACAACATAACAACATAAGAACATAAGAAATAGGAGCAGGAGTAGGCCATCCAGCCCTTCGAGCCTGCCCCGCCATTCAATAAGATCATGGCTGATCTGTCGTGGCTCAGTTCCACTTTCCCGCCCTCTCCCCATAACCCTTAATCTCCTCTCTTATCAAGAACCCATCAACCAGCTTCTTAAAAATATTTAGCGAGGCAGCCTCCACCACTTCAACGGGCAGAGAATTCCAGAGATTCACCACCCTTTGAGTGAAGAAGTTCCTCCTCAACTCCGTTCTAAACCGCCTCCCCTTTATCTTGAGGCTGTGCCCCCTAGTCCTACTGTCTTTTTTGAGTGGGAAGAGTCTCTCCACCTCTATCCTATCCATCCCATTCATCATCTTATACGTCTCAATGAGATCTCCCCTCATTCTTCTAAACTCTAACGAGTACAAGCCTAGTTCATTCAGCCTCTCCTCATAGCTCAACCCCCTCAACTCCGGTATCAGCCTAGTAAACCTCCTCTGCACTCCCTCCAAGGCCAAAATATCCTTGCGCAGGTGCGGTGCCCAAAACTGCACACAGTACTCCAGCTGCGGCCTCACTAATGCCCTATACAGCTGCAGCAAGACCTCCCTACTTTTATATTCAATCCCCCTCGCTATGAAGGCCAGCATCCCATTCGCCTTCCTGACCACCTGCTGCACCTGCAAGCTGGGTTTTTGCGACTCATGCACAAGGACCCCAAGGTCCCTCTGCACCGTCGCCTGCTGCAGTTTTTCGCCCCGTAAGTAATAGTCCTTCCTACCATTCTTCCTACCAAAGTGGACTACCTCACACTTGCCAACATTAAATTCCAT
The DNA here is from genome assembly GCF_965287045.1 of Carcharhinus amblyrhynchos. Classification (NCBI taxonomy): domain Eukaryota; kingdom Metazoa; phylum Chordata; class Chondrichthyes; order Carcharhiniformes; family Carcharhinidae; genus Carcharhinus; species Carcharhinus amblyrhynchos. The sequence continues at coordinate 18,697,613 of NC_137324.1, forward strand.
TTGCCATTTCCTGGCCCATTCGCCCAGCCTATCTAGATCCTTCTGCAGACTCTCCACACCCTCCGCACAATTTGCCTTTCCCCCAATCTTGATGTCATCAGCAAATTTCGACACCCTACACTCGGTTCCCTCCTCCAGATCATCTATATAAATGGTAAATAGCTGAGGCCCCAGCACCGACCCCTGGGGCACCCCACTAGTCACCAACCGCCAATCCGAATAGCACCCATTGACCCCCACTCTCTGTCTCCTATTTGACAACCAATCCTCTATCCACGCTAACACCCTACCCCCAACTCCATGTCCCCTGACCTTCTGCAATAACCTCTTGTGAGGTACCTTGTCAAACGCCTTCTGAAAATCCAGAAAGACCACATCCACTGGCTCTCCTCTATCCACTGCCCTAGACACATCCTCATAGAACTCCAGTAAATTTGTCAGACACGACTTCCCTTTAATGAAACCGTGTTGCGTCTGCCCTATCAAGCAATTCCCTTTAAGATGCCTCGCAATTTCCTCCTTAATGACGGATTCTAACATTTTACCTACCACAGACGTTAAACTAACCGGCCTATAATTCCCTGCCTTTTGCCTGGCACCCTTCTTAAACAACGGCGTAACATTAGCTGTTTTCCAATCTTCCGGCACTTCCCCGGAATCCAGCGACGTCTGGAAAATAACCACCAAGGCATCCACTATCACCTCCGCCATTTCTTTCAGAACCCTCGGATGCATTCCATCCGGTCCTGGGGACTTGTCCACAATCAGCCCCTCCAGTCTGTCGAGCATCTCTTTTAAAAATTGCCTCTCGCACCTTAAACCTATGCCTTCTACGAATTGACTCTTCCATCCTGGGAAAAAGTTTCTGACTATCCACTCTACCCATGCCTTTCATAATCTTGTAGACTTCTATCAGCTCTCCCCTCAACCTCCATCGCTCCAATGAGAACAAACCAAGTTTCTCCAACCTCTCCTCCTAGCTAATGCCCTCCAAACCAGGCAACATCCTAGTAAATCTTTTCTGCACCCTCTCCAAAGCCTCCACATCCTTCTGGTAGTGTAGCGACCAGAATTCAACACTACATTCCAAGTGCGGCCTAACTAAGGTTCTACAAAGCTGCAACATGACTTGCCAATTTTTAAACTCACCCCAGTTGATGAAGGCAAGCGTGCCATATGCCTTCTTGACTACCTTCTCCATCTGCACTGCCACTTTCAATGACCTGGGTACATGTACACCCAGATCCATTTGCCTATCAATACTCCTAAGGGTTCTGCCATTTACTGTATATTTCCTATCTGTATTAGTTCTTCCAAAATGCATTACCTCACATTTGTCCGGATTAAACTCTGTCTGCTATCTTTCTGCCTAAGTCTCCAACTGATCTATATTTTGCTGTATCCTCTGATGGACCCCATCACTATCTGCAAATCCACTAACTTTTTTGCATTCTGCAAACTTACTAATCAATCCAGCTGCATTTTCCTCCAAATCATTTATATGTATTACAAACACATGATTCTTCCTCTCTGTTGAGTAAATGGGCAACTACTGTGCCTTGGCAAGTCTCGTGCCACACTTGGAAATCGGAAATTAAACACAGATCTAAAAATAGAAACAAAAATCACGACGTCATGGCAAAATGGCAAAAGGCTACACTCTGATTATTTGTAAGCAGCAGTGTGCTTTTCTTACCTATTGGCCGTATCCATTGATACATCCAATGGGTACGTTTGTTGCAATTGAAGGGACACGTTCTATGCAGCATGTCCATTCATTCTTGTGTGAGAGCTTCAATGGATATTGGTAGTCTTGCATTTCAATAGGCCTTCACATTAACCTCTAGCCAACTATTCATAAAATGCCAACACTGCATGGAGCCAGGAGGGTTTTGTATTCTAGCAAATGCTCCAATCTAATTACTGCAACTATATTTTAACACAGCAATTACAGGTGGGATTGGGGACACAGTAAATGGTACCAAGTATGGTTGTCCAAGCACATCATCAGTCAGTCACGTCACTGTAGATCGAGTCCATTTTCCGAGAAAGTTCTGACTAGCTATTTACCGTATTCTTTGGCTTTGTTTTCCGAAATGTCTGACTGGCCTCTGAGCAGCATGGTGGCACAGTTTTTTAGCACTGCTGCCTCATAGCACCAGGGACCCGGGTTTGATTCCGGACTCGGGTGCAGAGTCTGCATTTTCTACCATGTCTGCGTGAGTTTCCTCTGGGTGTTCTGGTTTCTTTCCACTGTCCGAAAGATGCACTGGGTAGCTACAAAATTCTCTCTCAGTGCACCCGAATAAGCACTGGAGTGTGGCGACTAGGGGATTTTCAAAGTAACTTCATTGCAGTGTTAATGTAAGCCTACTTGTGACACTAATAAATAAATCTTAAACTTTAGATCCATACCTCCATTAATCTTATACAATCCAGAGCTCTGCAAGCATACTTCGACTGCACCTCTGAGTCCTGCAATCCGAATGCTATGAAAAGGTTGGCACGGTGACACAGTGATTAACACTATTACCTCACAGCTCCAGGGTCCCAAGTTTAATTCCGACCTTCGGTCGCTGTCTGTATGGAGTTTGCACATTCTCCCCATGTCTGTATGGGTTTCCACTGGTGCTCCTACTTGAGAGACTGAGAAATAAACGTTAAAGTGTCAGATATCTCATTTCCAGACAACTGGTGACAACAACTTGGATTTATGTAGCATACTTGACACAGTTAAATGTGTCCAAAGGCTCCTCACAGAAGAGTTGTTGGACAAAATTTAACACCAAAGGAGATCCAACCACTTGGTCAAAGAAGTAATCTCAAGAAACAACTGAAAGGAGAAGAGAGAGTCATAGAGATTGACAGCATGAAATAGGCCCTTCAGCCCAACTTGTCCATGCCACCCCTTTTTTTAACCATTACACTAGTCGCAATCGCTCGTGTTTGGTCCACATCCCTCTATACTCATCTTACCCATGTAACTGTCTAAATGCTTCTTAAAAGACAAAATTGTACCCACCTCTACTACTACCTCAGGCACATTGTTCCAGACACTCACCACCCTCTGTGTGAAAAAATTGCCCCTCTGGACACTTTTGTATCTCTCTCCTCTCACCTTAAACCTATGCCTTCTGGTTTTAGACTCCCCGACCTTTGGGAAAAGATATTGACTGTCTCTGCCCCTCACTATTTTATAGACCGCTATAAGATCATCCCTGAACCACCTACGCTCCAGAGGAAAAAGTCCCAGTCTATCCAGCCTGTCCTTATAACTCAAACCATCAAGTCCTGGTAGCATCCTAGTAAATCTTTTCTGCACTCTCTCTAGTATTCTTAATAATATTCTTTTGATAATAGGGTGACCAGATCTTACATGGTATTCCAAGTGTGGCCTTACCAATGTCTTGTACAACCTCAGCAAGAGGTAGAAAGGTTTGGTGAGAGATTTCCAAAGTTCGGACCCAAGCTGTCACTGCTACGGTGATGTAAATTAATCTCTTTTTTGAGCTTGCTGAATTGCATTGTTGCCATAGGCTGATCAGGATTTTACCTGGAAAGACACAGCCCTGGGCCAGAAATTCCAATCTCCAGTGGAAATGCACAGTTCTGCCAAAAAGAGAAAAATGAATTTACATACTTACGTTTCCTGAGCAGCTCTGCCGAAACTCCCGATGTCTGCAGCAGTTTCAACAGTCAGTGCAAACATCTGACCAAGCTCCAGCGTGGGGCAAGAGATTGCTAACCATGCCCCCTTATGATGTAGCAAGCCTGGGAATGCCCATTGAGGTCCAGGTTCTAAAAGGTGGTTTTGCATTGAACAAGGGTCTTTGCTCTGATAAAAGATATCACAGAATCCATAGAATCTTTACAGTGCAGAAGGACGTCATTCCGCCCATAGAGTCCACACCGACCGTAGTATAACCCAGGCCTTATTCCCACTCCCTACATATTTATCCTGCTAATCCCTCTAACACGCAGGCCAATTCAGCATGGCCAATCAAACTAACACACACATCTTTGGACTGCTATGTATTTAATTGTATTTGGTATGTATTTGTACTTTTTATATACTTATTTCAAGTAATTAATATTACTCTTATAGGCTCACTTAAACTGTAAATTTTAAATGTATTTTAACTATTGAATGTGAGTATTATTTATTATGTGCAAATAAACAAGTGTTTAATTTGTTTTAAATTTGTGAAAGTGTTATTTAAAGTCATAAAATCATAGGGGCAAATTTTACCATTCCACCCGCCACAGGAATCATAGCCTGCAAGGGGCAGATCATGGAAAGGTCTGTTAATCTCGGGTGAGATTTTCCAGTTTTGGGGCAGATGCGGCTGGAAAATCCCGCCCATAGAATCCCTACAGCACAGAAGGAGACTCTTCAGCCCATCATGCCTGCAACAAAAAGGAAAACCGGAGCAAACCCATGCAAACATGGGGAGAACATGCAAACTCCACACAGACAGCAACCCAAGGTCAGAATTGAACCCAGATACCTGGATCTGTGAGGCAGCAGTGCTGACCACTGTGCCACTGTGCCACCCTAAATCTGCACTGTGTTAGGGCATTGGTGAGGCCGCAGCTGGAGTACTGTGTGCAGTTTTGGGCGCCGTGCTTATGCAAGGATATTTTGGCCTTGGAGGGGGTGCAGAGGAGGTTTACTAGGCTGATGCCGGAGTTGAAGGGGTTGAGCTGTGAGGAGAGGCTGAATAAACTAGGCTTGTACTCGTTAGAGTTTAGAAGAATGAGGGGAGATCTCATTGAGACATATAAGATGATGAATGGGATGGATAGGATAGAGGTGGAGAGACTCTTCCCGCTCAAAAAGGACAGTAGGACTAGGGGGCACAGCCTCAAGATAAAGGGGGGGTGGTTTAGAACGGAGTTGAGGAAGAACTTCTTCACTCAAAGGGTGGTGAATCTCTGGAATTCTCTGTCCGTTGAAGTGGTGGAGGCTGCCTCGCTAAATATTTTTAAGACGCGGGTTGATGGGTTTTTGATAAGAGAGGGGATTAAGGGTTATGGGGAGAGGGCGGGAAAGTGGAACTGAGCCACGACAGATCAGCCATGATCTTATTGAACGGCGAGGCAGGCTCGAAGGGCTAGGTGGCCTACTCTTGCTCCTATTTCTTATGTTCTTATGTTATTATCTAACTTTGTTCATAAGTGTTGTTGTGTTTTAATTTAGAATATGGTCAGAACTTCTTGTACAGTGACTTGGACACCTGCATGAGATTGTTCAAAGGAGAGTTCCATTTTGAGCTGTGGGAAATTTAGATTTGTTTAACATTAGTATTCTTCTGCCTTGCTTACTTTATTTATAATTCTCATATTTAACTATTGTATGTTTGAATAAAGCATCCGTATAATTCCATACTGAAATGTTGGAATTAGTTTCAATAAAGCATTAGTAGAATTTTGTAGTTTACTGGACAATATTTATTAACAAAAAAATGTTATAAATCCAAAATTTTGATACCATGTTAACATTTAACTAAACATTTTACTTCAGCAGTTGCACTGACAGGTTTAATTGCCTCGCCTTTTCAAGTTTCGTACCAAATATATTTCTCCAACAACAATCAATAACATTAACACAACAAATCTGTTGTCGCTAAACAAGGAGGTAAGGGATGGATATGAGGAAGAGGGGGATGGGAAAGGAGGAGGGGGAGGGGAGGGGGAGGGGATGGGGAAGGAGGAGGGGGAGAAGGAGGAGGAGGAGGGGGAGGAGGAGGAGGAGGAGGGGGAGGGGGAGGGGAGGGGGAGGGGGAGGGGAAGGGGGAGGGGAAGGGAGAGGAAGAAGGAGTGAGAAAAGCACTGAATCCCTGCAGTGCAGAAGGAGGCCATTCGGCCCATCAAGTCTGCACCAACCACAATTCCACCCAGACCCTATCCCTGTAACCCCACACATATACCCTGCTAATCCCCTGACATTAAGAGGCAATTTAGAATGGCCAATCAACCTAATCTGCACATCTTTGGAGTGTGGGACAAAACCGGAACATGTAGAAGAAACCCACGTAGACACAGAGAGAATATGCAAACTCCACGCAGACAGTCACCGAAGCCTAGAATCAAACCCAGGTCCCTGGCGTTGTGATGCAGCAACGCTAACCATTGTGCTGTCCATGTTTAGGCTAGTGGGGTCTGATTCCTGGCTTGGTGCACTGTCTGTGTGAAGTCTTCACATTCTCCCCGTGTCTATGTGAGTTTCCTCCACATGTTCCGGTTTCCTCCCACAGTCCAAAGATGCGTGGGTGAGGTGAATTGGCCATGCCAAATTCTCTGTTAGTGTAACTGAACAGGCACTGGAGTGTGGTGACCAGGGGAATTTCACAGTACCAGCATTGCAGTGTTAATGTCAACCTACTTGAGACACTAATAAAATAAACTAAATCATGATTCACAAAAAGTTAGAATGCAGGTAAAGCAAGTAATTAGTAAGATAAATGGAATGTTGACCTTTATTACAGGGGGATGGAATATAAAAGTAAGTAAGTTTTATTAGAGCTGTATAGGGAGACCACACAGATATACAAATTAGGAGCAGGAGTAGGCCACTCAGCCCCTCGAGCCTACCCGCCCATTCAATAAGATCATGGCTGAGTACTGTGTACAATTTGGCCTCTTTACTTAAGAAGGGATATTCTTGCATTGGAAGCATTTCAGAGAAAGTTCACTGGACTGATCCTTGGGATGAAGAGATTGTCTTATGAGGACGTTTCCCCCCGTGTCTTCATGGGTTTCCTCCCACAATCCGAAGGACATGCTGGTTAGGTGCATCGACCATGCTAAGTTTTCCCTCAGTGTACCTGAACAGGTGCCGGAGTGTGGCGACTCGGGGATTTTCACAGCGGCTTCATTGCAGTGTCAACGTAAGCCAACTTGTGACACTAATAAATAAATAAACTTAGAAGTAAAAAGCCCGGCAACAACTCCCCCAGGGCAACCCAATGCTGATTCTGTCCAGCTACATCCAACTTCCAGAAAGTTAATTCTAAAACATAGTGACTCTGCTGATGTTGTTCATCTTAAAGCCTATTAACTAAAACAAAACAGAGGGCATAAAGTGTGAAACATTTGAAATGGCATTCTAAATGAGATAAAGATTGTTCACAGTTATTTACCTCAATTCCTTACATAGAACATAGAACATAGAACACTACAGCACAAACAGGCCCTTCGGCCCACGAGTTGCGCCGATCACATCAACACCTATCTATAACCCCCAATCCCATAAAACCCCATATACTCATCCAGAAGTCTTTTAAAAGACCCCAGCAAGTTCGCCTCCACCACCACTGACGGCAGCCGATTCCATTCACTCACCACCCTCTGAGTGAAAAACTTACCCCTACTCCTTATATTGGCATTGTGACTAGCTGCTTTCTTTTAATGCCAGATTATACATCTAGTATCGGCACTTATAGATGCCTGCCTTATTATGCTGTGTGCATGATTTGCTTGAGGGAGGGAGCTGGAAAGTCGTGAAGCCCCAAAAGCAAGTGCAGTCAAGGCAACACTAACCAGTGACTGGGCAGGAGCGCTGAACTCCAAGAACTTGAAAATCCCCCCTCGGGGGTGGGGGGTGGGGGTCTGCTGGATTCCAATTTCCCCCACTCTGCTCAGCTGAATCCAACCAACAGTGAATAATCCAGCCTGATTATTATTCTCCTTGAGACTGAACGGCAGATTGGCCATTTGGCAGAAGACGCGGCTGAGGGATTAATAACCCTGAATTTGAGTTAATTCAGCAGTGCCACACAAGCCTTCCTGCTAAATAAGATGTTTAGATTGCGAGCAGGCTAAGGGTCAATTAAATGAAACGCTAAATGGATTACAGCATCAATTAAATCCCTTGTTAAAGAGTGGGCCCGACTGAAATAGCAGGCAACCAGCAATTTGCCGCAATGATACTGCGTGGTAAGTGAAGCCTGCTCTGGAGCTGAGGTGTAATCTACCTGCACGGCTGGATAAATGTTCAATCATGTAGCCACCGCATGCAGCCTCCTCCCTGCCAACGTGCTGTGATTTATGGGGCTGTTCCAATTCATAACCATTGACTGATGCTACACGAATGGACTGCTTTTGTAATTTTGGCGCGGCGACGATGACCCCTGCAGTGTTGACCGAGCAGAATGCAGACAAACCTCGAGTGTTTTGATGGGAATCAGATAAAACAGAATTGGTATTTGCATGTTCATGTGCACAGTTGCTTTAGCCCAGGAGCGAATCGATGGCAGCTTTGCACCAACCCCCATGCCCCAGAGCCACAGCAATGTGGTCGACTCTCAACTGCCCTTGGGCAACTAGGGACGGGCACTAAATGCTGGCCAGCCAGCGATGCCCGTGTCCACGAATGAATTTACAAAAAGCTGGCATTTTCCATTGGGAGTCAGAGCAGACTCTGGAGCGAGACCACATGAAATTCCGGAGTGAGAGCACATGATAATCCGGAGAGCAAACAATACCCCATTAATTCAGTTTGACACCACGTCGCGGAGAAATCCACTGGAGCATCAAATACGGTTTTCATTGTGTTCACACTGTTCACATTGTTGATTGATCCCCATACTTTCCTGCCCCCCCACCACTCCCTACCATACCCCTCCCACAGCACCCCAGCACTTTGAAACACTATGAAACCTGGGTATAAATGCTCAGAGAGTGTGTGAAGGGCTCCCAGAGAATTCATTCATGCTCCACAACAGGCAAACTGACTCTCGGACAGTAACTGTTAGCCACAGACCACCGGGGATAAAGGAACAAGATCGGAGAACCATGAGCACTGATGTCATTTTTACAAGTAACATAGATTGTACACAACACTGGAATCACAGACAGAGTTGAACTCAGTTCACTGTCTCGGCCAGTATTGCTATTTATTGAATAACAAAGCTGAAAGGCACTAGGTGTAGAACGGATAAAATAAAACGATGCTTTATTCATGGGCCTGTTGGAAAATGCAAACATCTTCACAAAACATCTGCAAAAACTTTGAGGCAAAGGTATAGGAAGAGGCATCGTCAAAATGACCTGCCAGAGCTTCAGCTTCTGAATGAGGTGACAGATATAGTAAGAAGTCTCACAACACCAGGATAAAGTCCAACAGGTTTATGTGGTAGCAAAATAAATCTAGTTTCTACCTTTTGCTACCAAATAAACTTGTTGGACTTTAACCTGTTGTTGTGAGACTTTTTACTGTGTTTACCCCAGCCCAACACCGGCATCTCCACATTGTGGCAGATATGGCACAGCTTGGCGTGAGGATTCTCCAGTGACCTAGCTATCAATCGGTGTCAATGGGCTATATTTGAGAGGATGGCAATGGATAACATAGTACAGAGAGTAGAATTTGATCACCGTCAGCCTATTCTGCCAAACTGTGTCCATTAAAGCTCCCAATTACCACAGGGAGGTGTGCCAGAATTACAAGCATCCAAAACATGTGAGACCTTTGTTCTCTGATGTTTGTTCATCAGTGTCACAAGTAAAAATATGCACCATAGAAAACATTCTTTCTGGTTGTATCACAGCTTGGTATGGTTCTTGCTCTATCCAAGACTGCAAGAAATTACAAAGGGTCATGACCATAGCCCAGTCCATCACTCAAACCAGCCTCCCATCCATTAACACTGTCTACACTTTCCACCGCCTCGGAAAAGAGGCCAGCATAACTAAGGACTCCCCACACCTTGGTCATTCTCTCTTCCACCTTCTTCTATTGGGAAAAAGATGTAAAAGTCTGAGGTCACATACCAACCAACTCAAGAACAGCATCTTCCCTGCTGCCATCAGTCTTTTGAATGGACCTACCTCATATTAAATTGATCTTTCTCTATACCTCAGCTATGATTGTAGCACTACATTCTGTACGCCCTCCTTTCCTTCTCTAGGAACAGTGCGCATTGTCTGTATAGCGTGCAAGAAACAATACTTCTCACTGTATACTAATACATAGGAATGTACTTATTCAAATCAAAAACTCAAATTGGAGGTGTGACTGGAGGAGGTTACAAATATAGGACAAGCAAAGCAGCCAAAATAATTGAGGACCCCACACACCCTGGCCTTTCTTTCTTTCACCTTCTCCTGTAGGAAAAAGATACAATCGCCTGAGGTCATGCACCAACTCCCTCAAGAACAGCTTCTTCCTTGCTGCCCTCAGGCTTTTGAATTGATCTACTTTGCATTAAGTTGATTTTTTCTCTATAACTGTACCACTGCATTCTGTACCTGCTCCTTTCCTTCTCTATGAATGGTATGCTTTTTCTGTATCGCGTGCAAGGAATAATACTTTTCACTGTATACCAATACACATTACAATAATAAATCAAATCAAATCAAATCAGGACGATGGCTGCAGGTTTAGATGAGCTCAAGTTCATGGCCAATGATGCTGCATCATGTGGGTGTGAAGACCACTCCAGGAAGTGAGTTGCACCAAGGAGCCACATGATGAACGGAGAAAAGCGAGATGTAACAAGAAGCAAATTGGGTACAAAGTTCAGACAGCACCCAAAACAGATTTCTGTTTTGTGCTCAAACACATGCAATTGATTGAGGTAATAAAATTTAACAATTAAAGCAATTAGTTAGGCTGCGAGCAGGATTGCAGAGCTCCATATTTCAGAGTGTATCCATTATTTATGTTCGCGCTGTCATTAAGCCACTTGGTAACTTTTCAAAGACATCTTATTAAAGGCATGCTGTTCTTGGGAGTCTGAAATAGTGAATTATGAACTTCATTCCGGAATCAGTTTTAGATTGCTGTAATAAAAAAATGATAGTTTGTCATTTACAAAGAACAATTAGTTCAGAAGCACCCCTCCAAGCTGAGGCTCAACTCACACAGCTAGTGTGCTTCATACCTGCATTTATTCAGTCAAAGCAACATCAACTAATTCCATTGTTAGACACACAGGTATTCAAAGTTTGGCTGATTAGGCAAGAACTCAGGCATCACTTGTTCAAAAAGAGAATTGCTCTGCAGCATTAGTATCAAAAGGACATTGTCAGCTTCCCTTTTGCTTTGTATCTGAGGTGGCAGAGCAACAGAATAGTGTGGCAGACAGCTAGACCTAGGAGAGACACTTCATGCAATGAGCCCTGGTGGATGGCTGGCTCCAGTCCTGAAGGGCCAGCTATAAAGTGCTATGTATGGTTTGTTTCATTTATGTAAAGACTTCATTTTAAGATTTTGCTGCCTATGTAACTAACTCTGCTAAGCGTTTTAAGTTAACTTGACCACATTTTAAAACTCAGCAATGATGCTGAGTTAGCTGGGAAAATTGACTGCATTTTTGAGAGTATAATGCAAGTTAAAAACAGGCTTTTACATAAGCCAAACAAAGTTTTTCATAAACAGCAGATTTTCATGGCCACAGCTGTGAGAATTGTTTTGGTAGTCATATTCCAAACAATTTCAATACAAGATAAGAGTTAACAAATAGTTTTGGAACTGTGTGGGTAGCAGTCAGTATATTTTCAAGATCTGCTCAGTATATTTTGAGCTCTTTTATCAGTACATAAGAACATAAGAAATAGGAGCAGGAGTAGGCCATCTAGCCCCTTGAGCCTGCCCCGCAATTCAATAAGATCATGGCTGATCTGTCGTGTCTCAGTTCCACTTTCCTGCCCTCTCCCCATAACCCTTAATCCCCTTGCCTATCAAAAACCTATCCACCCGTGACTTAAATATATTTAGCGAGGTAGCCTCCACCACTTCAACGGGCAGAGAATTCCAGAGATTCACCACCCTTTGAGTGAAGAAGTTCCTCCTCAACTCCGTTCTAAACTGCCCCCCCTTTATCTTGAGGCTGTGCCCTCTAGTCCTACTGTCCTTTCTGAGCGGGAAGAGTCTCTCCACCTCTATCCTATCCATCCCATTCATCATCTTATACGTCTCAATGAGATCTCCCCTCATCCTTCTAAACTCTAACGAGTACAAGCCTAGTTTATTCAGCCTCTCTTCATAGTTCAACCCCCTCAACTCCGGAATCAGCCTAGTAAACCTCCTCTGCACTCCCTCCAAGGCCAAAATATCCTTGCGTAAGTGCAGTGACCAAAACTGCACACAGTACTCCAGCTGCGGCCTCACCAGTGCCCTATACGGCTGCAGCAAGACCTCCCTACTTTTATATTCAATCCCCCTCGCTATGAAGGCCAGCATCCCATTCGCCTTCCTGACCACCTGCTGCACCTGCAGGCTGGGTTTTTGTGACTCATGCACAAGGACCCCGAGGTCCCTCTGCACCGTCGCATGCTGCAGTTTTTCGCCCCGTAAGTAATAGTCCTTCCTACCATTATTCTTACCAAAGTGGACAACTTCACATTTGCTAACATTAAATTCCATTTGCCAGTTCCTGACCCATTCGCCCAGCCTATCTAGATCCTTCTGCAGACTCTCCACACCCTCCGCACAATTTGCCGTTCCACCAATCTTGGTGTTATCAGCAAATTTCGACACCATACACTCGGTTCCCTCCTCCAGATCATCTATATAAATGGTAAATAGCTGAGGCCCCAGCACTGACCCCTGGGGCACCCCACTAGTCACCATCCGCCAATCCGAATAGCACCCATTGACCCCCACTCTCTGCCTCCTATTTGACAGCCAATCTCCTATCCACGCTAACACCCTACCCCCAACTCCATGTCCCCTGACCTTCTGTAATAACCTCTTGTGAGGCACCTTATCAAACACCTTCTGAAAGTCAAGAAACACCACATCCACCGGCTCTCCTCTATCCACCGCCCTAGACACATCCTCATAGAACTCCAATAAATTCATCAGACGTGACTTCCCCTTAACGAAACCGTGCTGCGTCTGCTCTATCAAACAATTCTCCTCAAGATGCCTCGCTATTTTCTCCTTGATCATGGATTCTAACATTTTACCTACAACAGACGTTAAACTAACCGGCCTATAATTCCCTGCCTTTTGCCTGCCACCCTTCTTAAACAACGGTGTAACATTAGTCGTTTTCCAACCTTCCGGCACTTCCCCGGAATCCAGCGACGTTTGGAAAATAATCACCATGGCATCCATTATCACCTCCGCCATTTCTTTCAGGACCCTTGGATGCATTCCATCCGGTCCTGGGGACTTGTCCACAATCAGCCCCCTCCAGTCTGTCGAGCACCGCCTCTCTAGTGACAATAATGTCATTCAGGCCCCCCACTCCTACCATCTTTCCATCGTTAACACCTGGCAAATTATTCACGTCCTCCTCCGTGAAGACCGAAACAAAAAAATTATTCAAGGCCTCAGCCATTTCCCCATCCCCTACCACTAAGTCCCCCCTCTCATCCTCTAAGGGTCCAACGTTCACCCTAGCCAGCCTCTTCCTTTTTATATATTTATAAAAACTCTTACTATCCTTTTTTATATTAAGCGCTAGACCAGCTTTATAGTTTCTCCTACCCTTCTTTATCAACTTCTTTGTCATTCTTTGTTGACATTTAAACCTTTCCCAATCCTCTTCTCGCCCACTACTCTTAGCTACTCTAAACGCATCCGCTTTAAATTTAACGCTTTCCTTTACCTCCTTCGTTATCCACGGCTGATTATCTCTCCTCCTACGATTCTTTTAGCCGTCGGTATAAATCTCTGCTGAGCACCAAGAAAGATCTCCTTAAAGATCCTCCACTATTCCTCAGCAGACCTACCTTCGAACGCGCTCCCCCAATCAACATTCGCCAATTCCTTTCTCATCCTACCGTACTCCCCTCTGTTCAAACAAAGGACACATGTTCGGGAACCCACTTTCTCCTCCTCCGGCATCAGAAACTCCACCATACAATGATCACTCTTCCCAAGAGGATCCTTCACCACAAGGTCCCAAATTCTACCCGCCTCATTACGTAACACCAGATCCAAGATAGCTCGCTCCCTCGTTGGCTCCAACACACACTGTTCAAGGAAACTATCCCGGCAGCACTCCAAGAACTCTTCCTCAAGCCCACCGCGTCCAACATGGGTCGACCAATCAATATCTAGATTGAAATCCCCCATAATTATCGCCGTCCCATTCCTGCACGCCGCACTTATTTGCGCATTAACAGCCCGCCCCACCTCCAGATCATTATTTGGGGGCCTATAGACGACACCCACCAGCGTCTTCCTCCCTTTGCTGTTCCTAATCTCCACCCACAACGATTCCACTTTCTGCTCTTTGGCTCCTATATCATCCCTTACTGCCACCCTGATGCTATCCTTAATCAGCAGAGCTACGCCCCCCACTTTTTCCTCCTGCCTATCCTTCCTAAACACTTGATACCCCTGGACATTCAGCTCCCAGTCCCCGTCACCTTGCAGCCACGCCTCTGTAATGGCCACCAGATCATATCCATTTGTGCTGATCTGCGCCGCCAGCTCATTCACTTTATTCCATACATTTTATTCAGTACAGGACTAGCAAAACCCATATCTCTCCCTTTCTCTCTCTCTCTCTCTCTCTAGCTTCTCTCTTTCTGTTCATTTCCGTAGTGATTTAATTTCAAATTCTGTTCAATAAAAAGAAATTCATCGTGTCAGTGCTGTCTTCGCCTATTCTAAGGAATGAAATGATCCTATATAAGTATATTGTCATGCAAAACAATGGGATTTTCAAAGCTTGAATCATGGTCTGTGCTGAGTTGGCTGAGGTTAGTCTGGGACAAAATGCAGTAAATAGCTTTCACTGTGCCCCTGATCTCAGAATGGGGAGAAGGGTAAAGGAGTTAGGACATTATGTTACAACTGTGTAAGATATTAGTAAGGCCACATATGGAGTATAACATACAATTCTGGTCACCCTGCTATAGGAAGGATATTATTAAACTGGAAAGGATGCAAAAAAGATTTACAAGGATGTTACCAGAATTGGAAGGTTTGAATTCTATGAAGAGATTGGATAGGCTGGGAATTTATATCCTGGAGCATAGGAGGAGGTGGGGTGGCCTTATAGAGGTCTATGAAATCATGAGGTGCATAGATAAGGCAACTAGCCACGCTCTTTTCCCCAGGGTAAGGAAGTCCAAAGCTAGAGAGGATAGACTTACGGTGAGGGGGGGGGGAAGATTTAAAAGGGAACTGAGGGGAAACTTTTTCACACAGAGGGTAGTATGTATATGGAATGAGCAGCCAGAAGAGGTGTTTGAGGCGGGTACAATTACAACAATTGATCATGGATAGGAAAGGTTTCAAAGGATATGGCCAAATGCAGGCAAATGGGACTAGTTCAGTTCAGGAAACCTGGTCGGCATGGATGAGTTGGGCTGAAGGGCCTGTTTCTGTGCGGTATATCCCTATGACTCAAGGAATGGAAATCAGCCAGTTCTCCAGGTATTGTGTTTGCAGTGTGGTTAGTCTGTGGCTAACTTGTTTTACCCTTCACTATTCAAAGAGTGAACTAGACCTAGTGTTGATGCTGAATGGGAGTGTTTCTCCTTAACATAGCAAAGGCTGTGATTGTTATTTAGCCCTTTAATCACACTTCAACTGGGTTTCAGAGGCCTGCCCATGGTAAATGTTTGGTGAGTTGGCACAGAGGATCTAAGGGCCTAAGATAATGAGCCTCTTGCCACGCTGCCCCCACCACCCTCCCCCAACTCCCCGAATGAAGATCATAACAATTGGGGGAAGTTCACCTGAGGTGGAGGCGGTGAGCTGCCTCAGAGGACAAAGTTCAAGCAAATGTGCCCTTATCTGGCTCCGTGTCACATTTTGTTGGGTAAGTAGTCTCACAACACCAGGTTAAAGTCCAGCAGGTTTATTTGGTAGCGTGAGCTTTTGGGGTGTTGCCCCCTTCATCAGGTGAGCAACGGTCTGAAATCTCGTGCTACCAAATAAAACGGTTGGACTTTAACCTAGTGCTGTGACACTACTTACTATGCCTACCCCAGTCCAACATCGGCAACTCCACGTCACATTTTGTTTGGTAACAATGTAAGGTTGAGACGTTTTATTACATTTGAGGTGCTATATAAATGCGGGTTGCTTTTGTAGTTGCAGACAGCAATTGCTGATAGAATATTTGGACCTGATCAAGGTTTATGCTATCTTGTAGTGCTGAGAGAATGAAGAGATATCAAACCCAATTGCCTGTTTCAGTGAATCAGGTAGATATTAAGGGCGGAATTTTTACCAGCACATCTGCCCTAGTTTCACAAGATCCCGCCAATGGAGAATGTTGTTCTCCGAGCCTCCTGGAATCGGGGCAGGGGTGCCAGTAAAATTCCGGCCAAAGGATCTCACGTTGCCATCGAAGATGGGTTGAGCCTATTTTACCTATGTACTCCTTAGGTCCGTATGTTCCTGCTCAGGAATAGGCTGAGTGGTACAGAGGTTAGCATTGCTGCCTCACAGCACCAGGGACTTAGATTGAATTCCGGCCTCAGGTCACTGTCTGTGTGGAGTTTGCACATTCTCCCCGTGACTGCATATTTTCTCCGGGTGCTTCAGTTTCCTCCCACAGTCTGAAGATGTAAGGGTTAGGTGGATTGGCCATGCTAAATTGACCCTTAGTGTCAGGGGAAATTAGCAGGGTAAATGCATGGGGTTATAGAGATAGGGCCGGATGGGATTGTGTTTGGTACAAACCCGATGGGCCGAATGGCCTCCTTCTGCACTGTAGGATTCCATGATCACAAGAGATGGGCTCAGTTAAGTAGTTTTTTTTCCCCTGGTGGTTCAAACATAATTATTTTTGATCTAACCAATATTTACAGATATGATGATGGTTGAAAATATATATACATCGCCAAGGCGCAATACAAGGGGCACTCTCGCAAACTGATTGTGCTCAGATTGGCTGGGATTTTCATGAGGCAAAGTTGTCCTGGGAACAAGATAGCTGGTGCTAAGCTATGGTAGAAAGTCCACCTCCTACCGCCCCCTCCCCTCCGGGGTGAATATGTTTTCTGAGCGGGCACTCTCTCCTGAGGCAGTTCTGCCATGTCGGAAATCTTTACGACTTCAGCTGCCTTGTCTCAAAGACAAAAATTTCCTCCTCGCTGTCCTATCCAGTAGTCATTCCTCAGCCAACACCCTCCAATATGATTAATCGGGTATTCACCTCAGTGTTGTTAGATTTGATGCACACCGAAATGGCTGCCTCGATTGCTTAGAATCATAGAATCTCTACAGTGCAGAAGGAGGCCTATCGGCCCATTAAGCCTGCACCGACCACACTTCCACCCAGGCCCTATCCCTGTAACCCCACACTTTTACCTTGCTCACCCCCCTTGACACTAAGGGGCAATTTAGCATGGCCAATCCAGCTAACCTGCATATCTTCGGACTGTGGGAGGAAACTGGAGCACCCAGAGGAAACCCATGCAGACACGGGGAGAACGTAAAAACTTCACACGGGCAGTCATCCAAGACCGGAATCGAACCCTGGTCCCTGCCGCTGTGAGGCAGCCCTGCTAACAACTGTGCCACCATGCTGTCCATGGCAAGGGGCTCACACTGAGGGGTGTAAATTTAACTGCATTCACGCAACGGGCAACTGGCTGATGAGTAGCAAACCTGGCGAGGTATAAAACAAGCGCACGCTCGGAGAGAGAAAAGGGAAACCCTTCTTTTTAAACTGAGACTGCTTCAGCAACACTCCCAACAACTAAACAGTTTGAGGTGTGAACCGTTGTTGTAGGAATATTTTCATACATTCTGCCGCACTTAAGAATTGCAGCCCTCTGGATTCCTCATGGAATCCTTCACATTGCCGACCATATGTCGTGCGACATTACTTCCCAAATTTTTTTTTAGAACAGAATTACATTCTCTTATTTTGGAAACGCTTTCCACTGACAATTCGAGTGAGTCAGGAACATCTTTGTGAGACGTGTTGTTAGTATATTGTATGGGAATTCCTGTCAGTCCTCCCGATAGATGGAGCAGCCCTCGCAACACTGAGGATTGTTCTATGTGCTGGTAATTCAATCACTTTTGCATCTGGGTGATGTGTTCCTTTGCATGCATACAGATGAAAGCACGCTGCAAAGGGTCTCTCAGTCTCAAATGACATTAGATTCCGCTGTGGTGAAAAGTGTTAATGGAAGCATTGCAGCCTCACAGCTCCAGGGACCGGGAACCAGCCCAAAGACGTGCAGGTTAGGCGAATTGGCCATTCTAAGTTGTCCCTTAGTGTCACAAGGTGTGTAAATTAATGGGGAAAGTAAATGGAGTTACAGGGATAGGCCTCTCTCCAAGAGTCAATGATGACTCGATGGGCTGAAAGGCTTCCTTCTGCACTGTAGAGATTCCATGGTTTTATGATTCTTCAAGGAAAACAGGAAAAATGCAGTCAGAGCCTTCCTAGTTTCCATCTTTTCTTCCTTCTGTAACATACGATGCAGCCCATCCAAACTTTTTAGGTGTCCAGATCACCAACAACTTGTCCTGGTGCCCCCATACCGACATTATAGTTAAGAAAGCCCATCAACACCTCGACTTTCTCAGAAGACTAAGGAAATTTAGCATGTCCGCTATGACTCTCACCAACTTTTACAGATGCACCATGGAAAGAATCCTTTCTGGATGTATCACAGCTTGGTATGGCTCCTGCTCTGCCCAAAACTGCAAGGAACTACAAAGGGCTGTGAATGAAGCCCAATCTGGGGCCTCAGCTTTTTACCATTTATATAGATGATCTGGAGGAGGGAACCGAGTGTAGGGTGTCGAAATTTGCTGATGACACCAAGATTGGTGGAAAGGCAAATTGTGCGGAGGGTGTGGAGAGTCTGCAGAAGGATCTAGATAGGCTGGGCGAATGGGCCAGGAAATGGCAAATGGAATTTAATGTTGGCAAGTGCGAGGTGGTCCACTTTGGTAGGAAGAATGGTAGGAAGAACTATTACTTACGGGGCGAAAAACTGCAGCAGGCGATGGTGCAGAGGGACCTCGGGGTCCTTGTGCATGAGTCGCAAAAACCCAGCTTGCAGGTGCAGCAGGTGGTCAGGAAGGCGAATGGGATGCTGGCCTTCATAGCGAGGGGGATTGAATATAAAAGTAGGGAGGTCTTGCTGCAGCTGTATAGGGCATTGGTGAGGCCGCAGCTGGAGTACTGTGTGCAGTTTTGGGCACCACACCTGCGCAAAGATATTTTGGCCTTGGAGGGAGTGCAGAGGAGGTTTACTAGGCTGATACCGGAGTTGAGGGGGTTGAGCTATGAGGAGAGGCTGAATAAACTGGGCTTGTACTCGTTAGAGTTTAGAAGAATGAGGGGAGATCTCATTGAGACGTATAAGATGATGAATGGGATGGATAGGATAGAGGTGGAGAGACTCTTCCCGCTCAAAAAAGACAGTAGGACTAGGGGGCACAGCCTCAAGATAAAAGGGGGGCGGTTTAGAACGGAGTTGAGGAGGAAATTCTTCACTCAAAGGGTGGTGAATCTCTGGAATTCTCTGCCTGTTGAAGTGGTGGAGGCTGCCTCGCTAAATATTTTTAAGACGCGGGTTGATGGGTTTTTGATAAGAGAGGGGATTAGGGGTTATGGGGAGAAAGCGGGAAAGTGGAACTGAGCAGCGACAGATCAGCCATGATCTTATTGAATGGCGGGGCAGGCTCGAAGGGCTGGATGGCCTACTCCTGCTCCTATTTCTTATGTTCTTATGTTCTTATGACATTCTTTCACTTTCTTCCTTCAGGAAAAAGATACAAAAGTCTGAGGTCACATACCAACCAACTCATAAACAGCTTCTTCCCTGCTGCTGTCAGAGTGTGATGGCCTTAACTTGCATTAATTTGATCTTTCTCTACACCCTAGCTATGGCTGTAACATTATATTCTGCACTCTCTCCTTTCCTTCTCTGTGAGCGATATGCTTTGTCTGTAGAGCACGCAAGAAACAATACTATTCACTGTATGTCAATACAAATGACAATAAAAAATCAAATCAAATCAAATCAAGGGAGGACTTTGAGGATGGTAAAGGTAAAGAGAGAGTGTTTTCTCTTAGTCTTTTCATATCTTTTCCAGCACCAATCCTGTATCTTGCTTTACTGATTCATTGGCAGCATTCCCTTCCCCAGTGAAAACCGATGGAGAGTATTCATTCACAATTCATTCATTCATTCATGTGTTTTTGTGCCCATCCACAGGCCCTTGGCTTCATGCCAGCTTATGTATTGTCCCATGCTGCTTTTCTTGGCAAAGGTTTACAAGCGTTGGTTTTCAATTGCCTTCCACTTTCAAGGGCAGGGCAAAGAGGCAGGTACCAGGTCTATCTCAGCAGGAATGGGAATGGAGCCTGCAGATGGCATTAGTCTGAACGAGATGCTAACCATGAAGAAATCTGAGCTAACTGGTCCCGTATAAAGCATTGTTTAATGCTATGCAGCTTGATGTCAGCCTTGAGGCTTTTATTCAACTTTATTGGCAAATCTTCCCATCTGGTGAACAGAAGACAGGATTTAAAATTTATGTCATGCACAGCCTCCAAAACAAGGTCCAGATCCCCTGATCAGGATGGAACCTCTTTTTACCCACCCCGACCAGACAAAGCACGACTCACTTTGGATTGGATTTTCCCACGCAATCTTCAAATAGTTCCAGATCCTCTGGGGAAGAAAGAACATAGTATGCTAGAATTTCAAATTCAATTTGAGAGCAAGAAACTGAAGTCCCACATGAGCTTTCTGGAGTTAAACAAAGATAATTACATAGGCACATGGACTGACTTGGGCTGAGTGGACTGGACAGGAAGACTAAAAGTATGACAGTTGATGATCAGTGGCAGCTGTTTAAGGAGATCCTTATTCCTCTCAACTAAAATACATTCCAGAGAGGAACAAAGATTCTAAGAGGGGCAAGGAACATCCGTGGCCAAACAAGGAAGTTAAGGACAACATAAAGGCAAAAACTAAGGCATATCGTATTGCAAAGGCCAGTGACAAGATGGTCAACAAAGAATTACTATGAAAGTAATGGAAACATAGAAACTAGTTGTAGGAATAGTCCATTTGGCCCTTTGAGCCTGCTCCGTCATTCATTTTAATCATGGCTGATCATCAAATTTGATATCCAAATTCCCCTTCCTCTGTATCAGTTGATTCATTTGTCCCAAGAGCAATATCTAATTTCTTCTTGAAATGAGACAAAGTTTTGGCCTCGGCTACATTCTGTGCCAGTGAATTCCACACATTCACCACACTCTGGGTGAAGAAATTTCTCCTCACCTCAGTCTAAAAGGTTTACCCCTTATCCTTAAATTACGATCCCTAGTTCTTGACGCCCCCATCATTGGGAACATTCTTTCTGAATCTACCCTGTCTAACCCTGTTAGAATTTTATTAGTTTCTATGAGATCCCCTCTCACTCTTCTGAACTTCAGTGAATATAATCCTAACCGACTTAATCTCTCCCCATATGACTGACCTGCCATCCCCGGAATCAGCCTGGTAAACCTTCACTGTACTCCGTCTGTAGCAAGGACATCCTTCCTCAGATAAGGACTCCAAAATTGTATGCAATACTCCAGGTGTGGGCTCGCCAACACCCTATACAATTGCAGCAAAAAATCCCTATCCATATTCCCAAATCCTCTCACTGTAAAGGCCAATGTACCATTGGCTTTCTTTATTGACTGCTGTTCTTGCATGCTTACTTTGAGCAACTGATCCACGAGGACACGAAAGTCTCACTGAATATCAACCATTCTTTATTTACATGCATTCAAGTAATAATCTGTCTTATTATTGTTACCAGAGTGGAAACTTCACATTTATCCACATTATACTACATGTGCCATACACATACCCACACCTGTTTACATCACACAGAAGCATCTTTGCATCCTCCTCACAGCTCACCCTCCCACCCAACTTTTTATCAACTGCAAATCAAAAAGAAAGGTAAATTATGACAGAAAATTGGCCTAAATTCTAGGGTCTTAAAGGAAGAGGCAGTGGAGACAATGGATTAATTGGTTATAATATTCCAAAATGCCCCTGGATGCAGGAATGATAGTCATGATATGGAGATGCCTGCATTGGACTGGGGTAAACACAATAAGAAGTCTCACAACTGCTCATTGTCTCACTGCTCCGAAAGCTCGTTGCTTGTGCTACCAAATAAACCTGTTGGACTTTAACCTGATGTTGTGAGACTTCTTACTGCAGGAATGGTTCCAGTGGATTAGAAAAATGTGAACATAATGCCCTTATTCAAAAAGGGAAGGAGGCAGAAAATAGGAAACAATAGACCAGTTAGTTTAACGTCTGTCATTTTAATATTTTTGGAATCCATTATTAAGGGGGTAGTACAATGGTAATTGGTAGTAACGGGACATTTAGAAAGTCAAAGCATAATCCATTAGAGTCAGCATGGTGTTATGAAAGTAAGCTGTGTCTGACTAATTTGATAGAATTCTTCGAAGATATAACAAGCAAAATGCAAACTATGGATCCTGTAGATGGAATATATCTGGACTTCCAGAAGGTATTTGTTAAGTACTGCACAAAAGATTAATACACAAGGTAAGATCACATGGAGTTAGGGGTAATTTATGAGCTTGGATAGATGACTGGCTGACAAACAAAAGGGAGAGATCTCGGGTTGGGGTGTGGGAGAGTGGTGGGTCGCTGTGGAGACAGGAGGTCAGGGGAGTTAGGTGATGGGGGTTTTGATTTGATTTGATTACTTATTGTCATATGTATTCGTATACAGTGAAAACTATTTTTTCTTGTGCGCTGTACAAAGCATAACATTCACAGAGAATGTAGTGTTACAGTCATAGCTAGGGTGAGGAGAAAGATCAACTTAATGCAAGGTAGGTCCATTCAAAAGTCTGATGGCAGCTGGGAAGAAGCTGGTTTAGTCTGGTCGTGTTAGGGGGATTAGAGGGTTCAGCATTAGCAGGGGTGGTTCAGTTGTAAAATCACTCAGGAATTAGACTAGGATTTTTCTGTGTAATATTTCCTGGATAAACTATTTGGGTAAGTAAGGTAGAACTATCCATCATTTCTGAATCAAACTCATAGTTGGAGATATTTTGGAGGGTCTTTGAGAATATGGGAATATAGAAATTGCCTTTCAGAAGACAGAACTCCTTGGGCAATTCCATTGAACTCAGTGGCCAGAATGTTATGCTCCCTCTCCCCAGAGGGGTCTGAGGCAGGAGGAGCAGAAGATAGCAGGGCCCCAGGGATCCAGTTAATGGCCACTTAAGGGTTTTTTCTTGCTCAACCTCAATTTTTAGGCTACTAGGTGCCCGGTGACTGTGGGACGGAACTGAAAACATCATCACCCTTGATCTTGGGCAGTTGAGGTGTCCCAATCAGGAGGCCCCTTCAGACTGGAAGCACTCTCCCCTCAGGGACATGGAGAACTTCATCTTTCCCTCTCCCTACCTATGATACCGATACCTCAAACCCGCCCCTCCAATCAGACCCAAGGTGCTTACCAATCATTATCTTTTTTTCCTGCAGTATAAATTGTTGTCATATTTGAAATTTGGTACTCCTGTATTTGTCCTGATGAACACAAGGCAAAAAACTTCTTGGGTTTGATTTATTATCAGCACATGTAGTAGTTTCTTGTATGCTATACAGACAAAGTATACCATTCATAGAGAAGGAAAGGAGAGGGTACAGAATGTAATGTTATAGTCATAGCTAGGGTGTAGAGAAAGATCAACTTGATCCAAGGTAATTCCATTCAAAAGTCTGACAGCAGCAGGGAAGATGCTGTTCTTGAGTCAGTACATGACCTCAGACTTTTGTATCTTTTTCCAAACAGAAGAAGGTGGAAGGGAGAATATCTGGGGTGTGTGGGGTCCTTGATTATGCTGGCTGCTTTGCCAAGGCGCGATGGACCGGACTACATTCATACCACACTGTACTTTCTTGTGATCTTGGTCAGAGCAGGAACCATACCAAACTGTGATACACCCAGAAAGGATGCTTTCTATAGTGATGCAACATGTCTTTGTCTTGAACCATATTTTGAGTTCTGCACTACCAAGCGACTATCAGTCTCTTATTTTAATTAATCAGTCTTCCAGCTTTTCTGAAGGAGAATTCCGGTCCCTAATCGTTTGATGCTGAAATGCTGGGCATTTTCATGTTGTGAAATGGCAGTCTCTTTGAGATTCCCCAGGCTCTCTCACTTAGAATATCAGCCATACAGAGGGGAAGAGAAAAAGATGTTTATCCTGTCACTGTATTCAAACTCAGGCTCCAGAATGAAAGAAAGATTTTCTACCCAGAGGGCTATTTTCTTAATTGCAAGCAGACGTTTGGGCTTAGATGCATCTGTTAAAAGTTAGATAGCTCCTGTAAATCAATGTGTTTTGTCAATAACTCAACCAGTTTGACAATCTACTGAGACTTCAAGTTCCCATGGCCTCACTCCAGCAGTAAAAAGTCTGACAACTCACTCCAGCAGCAGAGGGTGAGTCAGCACCTCCACCTGTCATCTACAGGACAAAGATCCTGTTGATGCACTTAGTTAAACAAAGCCAGTCTAAATTCTGACCATGTTAAATTCTCCCTCAGTGTACCCAACAGGTGCCGGTGTGTGGCGACCAGAGGATTTTCACAGTAAATTGGTTGCAATGTTATTGTAAGTCTAGATGTGACACCAATAAATAAACTTAAAACTTAAGGTGGGATGAGTGCTACCAGTAATAGGGACAGTTGTGCCCAGGGATGCCAGAGAAATTTAAATGGAGGGCAGATGGGCAGACGTGTCTGCTACGACTCTCTCCAGTTTTCACTGATGCACCTTAAAAAGCACCCTCTACCGAAGTATCACAGCTTGGTATGGCTCTTGCTCTGACCAAGACTGCAAGAAACTTCAAAGGAATGTGAATGTAGCGCAGTCCATCATACAAACCAGCCTCCCATCCATTGACTCTGTCTACACTTCCCACTGCCTCAGGAAAGCAGTCAGCATAATCAAGGACCCCACACACCCTGGACATACCCTTTTCCATCCTCTTTTGGGAAAAAGTTACACAAGTCTGTGATCACGTCCCAACTGACTCAAGAACAGCTTCTTCCCTGCTGCCATCAGACTTTTGAAGGGACCCACCATATATTGAGTTAATCTTTCTCTGCACCCTGGCCAAGACTGTAACACTATATTCTGCACCCTCTCATTTCCTTCTCCCCTATGTAATCTATGAATGGTATGCTTTGTCTGCATAGGTCTCAAGAAACAATACTTTTCGTTGTATCTAGCACATGTGACAACAATAAATCAGGGCACAGAGTAAGAGCTAAAGACCAATCAGTCAAGGAGAAAATTCAATAGTTTCAACCGCTTCAGGGCTAAATTCTGGGTGTTTTGGTACATGAAGCACAATGTAATTTTTGATTCAGAGAGCAGTGGATCTGTCCACCCAATAGCTGATCAAAGAAACAAGGACTAGCATTTCAACAGCAACTTTCATGGCACTGTTGTATTCCCAAAGCGCTTAACAGTCAATTTTGTATTTTGGATATATAATCGCTGTTGTAATGTCGGAAACACAGCAGTCAATATTCATACGTCAAGGTTCTCAAAATGAGGTACATAAGGGTTACTTCAGGGTAAACGTTGGCCAGAACACCAGGAAAGAATTTCCATGATCCCCCTCAAAGTCACATCATGGGGTTCTTTAACATGAATTGACAGGTGTAGTCTAAGTTTAACACCATGTCCAAAGGATCATCTAACATCCCTTCAGTGCTGTGCCAAGAGGTCAGCTTTTAGTGTTCAGCTCTTTGGAGAGAAACTTGAACCCACAAATCTCATGCTTGGAAATCAGAATGCCTAAGCCTTGGTGGATATCTACCAAAGAGCAAAGGCTGCTAGCGGAAATCCATAACACCATGTACCTCTTCCCCACTTAGAACACAGGGTGAAATGTAATAACCTGAACAATTGACAGGGTGAAATTGTTTCCCTTGATGGAAGATTCTAGAACCAGGAGACACAGATTCTGGTGTACAGGGGACATGAGGAAGAATTTTTTTATGCAGAGGGTGGTGAGTATCTGGAATTCACTATCCAAGCTGCTGTTGGAGACAGAGACACTAAATG
Organism: Carcharhinus amblyrhynchos; assembly: GCF_965287045.1. Taxonomy (NCBI): domain Eukaryota; kingdom Metazoa; phylum Chordata; class Chondrichthyes; order Carcharhiniformes; family Carcharhinidae; genus Carcharhinus; species Carcharhinus amblyrhynchos. Next base: position 18,723,645 of record NC_137324.1, read on the forward strand.
CTTTTAAAAAAATGCTTTGGTTTGTACCTTAAGTGCTGTAAGCTTCAGATCTATGGGTGGGGTGCAGGAAAATAGGGTTAGAAAGGGTATCTGGGTGTCCTCAGGTTAACGTTTTTTAAAGTTTATTTACTAGTCGCAAGTAAGGCTTACATTAACATTGCAATGAAATGACTGTGAAATTCCTCTAGTCACCACACTCTGGCACGTGTTTGGGTCAATGCGCCTAATCTTTCAGACTGTGGGAGGAAACCGGAGCACCCGGAGGACACCCATGCAGACACGGTGACAATGTGCAAACTCCACACAAATAATGAGTGACCCAAGCCGGGGATTAAACCCGAGTCCCTGACGCTGTGAGGCAGCGATGCCAACCACTGTGCCACTATGCCGCTCCTACATACTGTGGGTTGGCATGGACAAGATGGGCCAAATGGCCTCCTTCTGTGCTGTATATTTTCTATGGTTTCTATGGCCACAATGCTAAGTGAGCAGACAGCTTAAGTAACCAGACAGCTGCAGAGAAAATTCCTCATTCACTGCCCCAAGCATTGAGGTTCAGCATCTATGGGTTTTGTCAGAGCACATGTCATTCCTTCCATCAATCAGTGTGCCGCATGGACGATAACAGCTTGCAACTTTAACATTGAAAAGCATCCCTTGGTGTAATAAAACAAAACTCCAGTTAACATCCTATCACACCTCAACCCGCCTACATTGTTCTTATAAACGCTCATGTTCAAATACCTCCAACATACTTCAGTGCATTCTTTGAATGTGGCAGTCAATTGAAATAAAGATTCAAGGGCATTGTGGTTATCTAATATTGATGAATTCTTCTTCCAGGAAAAAATGGTATCCGGCACTACAGCTGAAGGCCACTGTGCATTGATTCAGGCATCAAACAATGAGCACAGCAGGAAGAAGAAGTCATGCATATCTTAGAGAGGAATTCTTCTCAATCTGTGGGAAGTTAGAGGTCTGCAGTCAGTTCGTGATGATCAAGGTATACACAGGTACTGATTTTGATTCTGAAAGTAAAAGCAATCCATCAACTGAACTTGCATTAGTTAAAAGAGAGGCCATTCTGCCCAACAACATGATACCTAGGGGAGGTGATGGCTTAGTGGCATTATTGCTGGGCTATTGATCCAGTAAACCCAACTAATGTTCTGGGGACCTGGGTTTGAATCCAGCCATGGCAGATAGTGGAATTTGAATTCAACAACAAAAAATCTGGAATTAAGAATCTACCGATAACCATGAAACTATTGTCGGAAAAACCCATCTGATTCATCAATGTCCTTTAGGGAGGGAAGTCCGCCGTTCTGATCTGGTTGGGCCTCCATGTGACTCCAGAGCCACAGCAACATAATTGACTCTCAACTGTCCTCAGAATAAGGGCAACTAGAGATGAGCAATAAATGCTGGCCAGCCAGCAACGACTATGTCCCACAAATTAGTATACAAATAATGCCAGTTTTTATGCTCTTTGCGAATTTCCTCTCACCTCTCTTCACTAACTCAACCAGCATAACCTTCTATTCCTTTCTCCACCATGTATTTATCTCATATCCCCTTGTCAGTCAAATTGCAGCAGAAGACAATATTGACAGCTGGATGTGGCAAGCCACATACCTATGCTGCTCTGACGAGGTCATTCAAGCTCTCTCTACACTGCAGGGAGCATTCTTGGTGTTATGGAGTTGTTGATGACTGGGTTTACCACTTTCGTTCACCTAACACAAACCAACACACGTACAGGTCTCCCACCACCTTAGTAAGAAGACTATCCCTTCTCTGCCCTAATTCCTGCAGGACTATCACCACATCGCAGTCTGAAATTGCAGAAATTAGGTAACAAGAGCTCTCTAAGTCTCAGAATCACTATCGGGTGACTTTTTCAGGCTGGTCAGATGGGCAGAACATTGAATAGAATCTCCACAGTGTGGAATGTGGCCATTCAGCCCATCAGGTCTGTACCGACCACAATCCCACACAAGTCCTATCCTCTTAACAACATGTAGTTATCCTGCTGGTCCCACTTCCACTAAGGGGAAATGTAGCATGGCCAATTAACCTAATCCGCACATCTTTGAACTGTGGGAGGAAACCAGAGCACTTGGAGGAAACCCGTGCCGACACAGGGAGAATGTGCAAACTCCGCACAGTCAATGGCCCAAACCGGGAAACGAGACCAGATCCCTGGCACTGTAAGACAGCAGCACTAACTATTGTGCCACTGTGCTGCCCATGAACGGTGGCAAATGAAGAGCATTTTGGGAGGGCTAATAAGGCCAGGGAATACACAATGAACGGCTAGGCAGCATAAAGGATCAGAGGGACCTTGGGTGTGTGTCCAAAGATCTCTGAAGACAACAGGAGAAGTAGATAAGGTGGTTAAGAAAACATATGGGGGATTTGCCTTTCGGAACTGAGGCAGAGATGTCTAGAGCCGGGAGGTTTTGATGGGAGTTGTATAAAACTCTTGTTAGGCCACCATTATAGTACTGTGTGCAGTTCTGGTTGCCACACTATAGGAAGGATATAATCACAATGGAGAAGGTGCAGAGGAGATTTACCAGGACGTTACCTGGTCTGGAGTGTTTCAGCTATGAAGAGAGGCTGGTTAGGCTGGGGTTGTTTTGCATGGAGCAAAGAAGGTGAGGGGGGACATGGTCGAGGTGTACAAATTACAAAGAACATAGATGGGGTAGCCAGGAAAAAACTTCTCTCCTTAATAGAGGAATCAATAAAGGAGGGGCATAGATTTAAGATAATGGACAAGAGATTTTGAGATGATTTAAGAATAAATGTTTTCACCCAGAGGGTTGTGGGAATCTGGCTCTCACTGCCTGAAAGGGTGGTAGGGGCTGGAACCCTCACAACATTTAAGAAGCATTTAATGACCCCTTGAAATGCTATAGCATACAAGGCTACAGACCAAGTGCTGGAAAGAACAGATAGATGCTTGATGGCCAATGCAGACAGGATGGGTTGAAGGGTCTTATTTTCAGCTGTAAAATTCTACAACTCTTACGAGTCAAAGGTCAACCTGTAAGCTGACATCCTGACTCAGACTTGGGCATTGAGGGCATAATTTCAAAGTCTGTTGATGACATGGAACTCCAAAGTCATAGAATCACAGATATGCTACGATGCAGAAGGAGGCCATTTGGCCCATTGTGTCTGCACCAGCTTTCCACATGAGCATTATGACTCAGTGCTACTCTCCTGTCTTTTCCCTGTCACCCTTGCACATTGTTTCTATTCAAATAATGATCTGGAAATGGGATGAGAATATATAGGGCGGCACGGTGGCACAGTGGTTAACACTGTTGCCTCACAGCACCAGGGACCCGGATTTGATTCCCGGTTTGGGTTACTCTCTGTGTGGATCTTGCACGTTCTCCCCGTGACTGCATGGGTTTCCTCCCACGATCCAAAAGACGTGCAAGTTAGGTGAATTGGCCATGCTAAATTCTCCCTCAGTGCATCTGAACAGGTGGCAGAGTGTGGCTCCTAGGGGATTTTCCCAGTAACTTCATTGCAGTGTTAATGTAAGCCTACTTGTGACTAATAAATAAACTTTAAAAAACTTTTAGGTTCTTGATGGCTGGCATAGACATGATGGGCAGAAGGATCTCTTTTTGTGCTGGAAAACTCTATGAAATATTTGCATTACAATGGAAAGCCTCTCCATTGTGGTGAAAACTGCAGAACTCCCTGACAATTGTAAGTGCCTCCCACCTCCCCAGCAAAAGCAGCATTTCACGGGAATGGGGATAGGGGCAAGGCGTGCTTTGTGCAAGTGTACTTCAGGGAGATTGTTGGCTATTTAAATGATCGGCTGGACCCACTGTAATTGGGCTTTGTAGCCCAAGAATGTGAAACCTGGAGTGTGCAAACACCACACAGACAGTCACCCAAGGCTGGAATTGAACTCAGGTCCCTGGAGCTGTAAGGCAGCAGTGTTAACCATTGCCACCCTAGGTATTCTCATTGCACCATGTGCTCAGGGGTGTGACATTGCTGCACTCGCACACCCTGTTTGGGGCAGAAACCTGAGCCACGGCAAGTCACAAATGGAAGGAAAGATTCCAAGCTTTTCTGTAGATGCAAACTGTCATGGAAACTCACTCACACTTACTGTCAATTGCACTCGGTAGCCCGTGATGAATGGCTGGAGTTCAGCATAACAGCATGTGACAAACTGTCAAAAGGAGATTCTCGAGGAAGCCAAAGGGATGAGTGTGTTTGATGGGAGTTGAACAGACCCTAAGAAATCTCAGTGGTGAGCAAATGGATGACAATCTCACCTGAAGGTAAGCATGCAGGTGCAGCAGGCGACAAAGAAGGCAAATAAGAACATAAGAACATAAGAACATAAGAAATAGGAGCAGGAGTAGGCCATCTAGCCCTTCGAGCCTGCCCCGCCATTCAATAAGATCATGGCTGATCTGAAGTCGCTCAGTTCCACATTCCCGCCCTCTCCCCATAACCCTTAATCCCCTCTCTTATCAAAAACCCATCAACCCGCGTCTTAAAAATATTTAGTGAGGTAGCCTCCACCACTTCAACGGGCAGAGAATTCCAGAGATTCACCACCCTTTGAGTGAAGAAGTTCTTCCTCAACTCTGATCTAAACCGCCTCCCCTTTATCTTGAGGCTGTGCCCCCTAGTCCTACTGTCCTTTCTGAGTGGGAAGAGTCTCTCCATCTCTATCCTATCCATCCCATTCATCATCTTATATGTTTCAATGAGATCCCCCCTCATTCTTCTAAACTCTAACGAGTACAAGCCTAGTTTATTCAGCCTCTCCTCATAGCTCAACCCCCTCAACTCCGGTATCAGCCTAGTAAACCTCCTCTGCACTCCCTCCAAGGCCAAAATATCCTTGTGTAAGTACGGTGCCCAAAACTGCACACAGTACTCCAGCTGCAGCCTCACCAATGCCCTATACAGCTGCAGCAAGACCTCCCTACTTTTATATTCAATCCCCCTCGCTATGAAGGCCAGCATCCCATTCGCCTTCCTGACCACCTGCTGCACCTGCAAGCTGGGTTTTTGCGACTCATGCACAAGGACCCCGAGGTCCCTCTGCACCGTCGCCTGCTGCAGTTTTTCGCCATGTAAGTGATAATCCTTCCTACCATTATTCCTATCAAAGTGGACCACCTCGCACTTGCCAACATTAAATTCCATTTGCCATTTCCTGGCCCATTCGCCCAGCCTATCTAGATCCTTCTGTAGACTCTCCACACCCTCCGCGCAATTTGCCGTTCCACCAATCTTGGTGTCATCAGCAAATTTCAACACCATACACTCGGTTCCCTCCTCCAGATCATCTATATAAATGGTAAATAGCTGAGGCCCCAGCACCGACCCCTGGGGCACTCCACTAGTCACCAACCGCCAATCCGAATAGCACCCATTGACCCCCACTCTCTGCCTCCTATTTGACAACCAATCCTCTATCCATGCTAACACCCTACCCCCAACTCCATGCCCCCTGACCTTCTGCAATAACCTCTTGTGAGGTACCTTGTCAAACGCCTTCTGAAAATCAAGAAAGACCACATCCACCGGCTCTCCTCTATCCACCGCCCTAGACACATCCTCATAGAACTCCAGTAAATTTGTCAGACACGACTTCCCCTTAACGAAACCGTGCTGCGTCTGCCCTATCAAGCAATTCCCCGCAAGGTGCCTCGCTATTTCCTCCTTGATGACGGATTCTAACATTTTACCTACAAATGGTATTTTGGTCTTCATTGCGAGAGGTTTTGGGTAAAGGAGCAGGAATGTGTTGTTGCAATTAGGCCTTGGTGAGGCAACACCTCAAGTGTTGTGTGCAGTTTTAGCCTCCTTTTCTGAGGAAGGATGTTCTTGCTCTCGAGGGAGTGCATTGAAGGTTTACTAGACTGATTCCAGGGATGGCGGGGCTGATGTATGAGGACAGATTTACTCAGTTAGGATTGATATCACTGGAATTCAGATGAATGAGGGAGAGAATCTCATAGGGACTTATAACATTTTAACAAGACTAAACAGGGTAGATGCAGGGAGGATATTCCCGATGGTGAGGGAGTCCAGAACCAGGAGTCACAATCTGAGGATTCAGGGTAGACCATTTAGGATGGTGATGAGGAGATATTTCTTCACCCAAAGAGTGGTGAGCCTGTGGAATTCATTACAACAGGAAGCAGTTGATGCCAAAATATTGAATGTATTCACAAGGTGGATAGATGTAGCATTTGGGGCGAATGGGATCAAAGGTCATAGGGAGAAAGCAGGATTAGACTGTTGGGTTGGATGATCAGCCATGATCGTGATGAATGGTGGCGTAAGCTCGAAGTGCCAATCAGCCTCCTCCTGCTCCTATCTTCTACGTTTCTATGTTTTGCCATTAAACAGAAGATTACAGCAATGTGAACACATTGTGCGGCCTCTGAGTAGATAAAGAGCAATTGGTTGGCATGGTGACAGCATCCAATGTCATCTTCCATGTCACCATTCAAGAGTGAATCCACTCAATGTCGTACATGTTACAGAGATTGGCAGCTCCAGACACACCTCAATTTTACACCTCAAAGAATAAGATAAGTCCTTGGCCTCCAAGTAGAAGCATTGGCAACTGCCTTTCAGACCTTGGAGCGCCGTGTGCCGTGCACAATGGTTATTGGATTTTCAACAAAATTGTGAAGGATTTAGATAATATCCAATTACATTCTTTCTCTCACTCTCAAGGCTTGAGGGATATTGGTGTTTCAGTTCAATCTGTTCTCTGCAAATATTGTTATGTCAGTATCCTGTTCCCAGTTCAAATAGGCTAGCTGTGAATCACACTGAGGAAATAGTATTCGTCGTAGCCTAGCAGCATAGAATCATTGAGACTCTACAGTGCAGAAGGAGGCTATTCAGCCAGTCAAGTCCGCACTGACCACAATCCCACTCAGGCCCTATCCCCAAGACCCCACGCATTTACCCTGCTAATCCGCCTGAGAGTAAGGGGAATTTATCATGGCCAATCAGCCTTACCTATGCATTTTTGGAGTGTGGGAAGAAGCTGGAGCACTCGGAGGATACCAATGCAGACATAAGGAAAGAATGGAATCCTGATCCCCAGTGCTATGAGGAAGCAGGGCTAACCACTGCGTCACTCTGATGCCACAGACCACAGACATCTTCAGACAATGAACCACAAAAGCTTACATATGTGGACAGATCGGAAGCTTATTTGAATATTCAGATTGCTTTATCAATGCAAATCCTTGTCCTGTTGTGAGCTACATTGAATTGCCTGTGGGGGGCATGGTGGCACAATAGTTAGCACTTCTGCCAGGGACACGGTTTTGATCCCCAGCTTGGGTCACTGCCTGCGCGGAGTTTGCATGTTCTCCCCCGTGTCTGCATGGGTTTCCTCCGACTGCTCCGGTTTTCTCCCACTGGCTGAAAGATGTGCTGTTTAGGTGCATTGACCATGCTAAATTTTCCCTCAGTGTACCTGAAGAGGCGCTGGAGTGTGGCAATGAAGGGGATTTTCGCAGTAACTTCATTGCAGTGTTAATGTAAGCCTACTTGTGACACGAATAAATAAGTAGACTTTACTTTAATTTTGTTTTATCTCCCTCCTGCTTCATTGATCATTCTGTGTCATTGGAGAGGTTTGACATGATCAGAAATAGTCAGCATGGTTTTGTCAAGGGCAGGTCGTGCCTTACGAGCCTAGTTGAGTTCTTCGAAAATGTGACGGAACACACTGACGAAGAAAGTGCAGTGGACGTGGTGTACATGGACTTCAGCAAGGCGTTTGATAAGGTCCCCCATGCAAGACTTCTTGAGAAGGTGAGAGGGCATGGGATCCAAGGGCCTTTGGCCTTGTGGATCCAGAACTGGCTTGCCTGCAGAAGGCAGAGAGTGGTTGTGGATGGGTCTTTTTCGGCATGGAGGTCAGTCACCAGTGGAGTGCCCCAGGGATCTGTTCGAGGACCCTTGCTGTTTGTCATTTTCATAAATGACCTAGATGAGGAAGTGGAGGGATGGGTAAGTAAGTTCGCTGATGACACGAAGGTCGGTGGTGTTGTGGATGGTCTGGAAGGATGTCAAAAGTTGCAGCAGGACATAAATAGGATGCAGGACTGGGCGGAGAAGTGGCAGATGGACTTCAACGTGGATAAATGTGTAGTCGTCCATTTTGGCAGAACCAATGGGATGAACGAGTACACTATCAAGGGCAGGAGTCTTAGTAGCGTTGAAGAGCAGAAGGATCTTGGGGTCCGGGTCCACAGGACTCTTAAATCGGCCTCGCAGGTGGAGGATGTGGTCAAGAAGGCGTATGGTGTACTGGCCTTCATTAATCGAGGGATTGAGTTTAGGAGTCGGGAGGTAATGCTGCAACTTTATAAGACCCTTGTCAGGCCTCATTTGGAGTACTGTGCGCAGTTCTGGTCGCCTCACTACAGGAAAGATGTAGAAGCTATTGAAAGGGTACAGAGGAGATTTACAAGGATGTTGCCTGGATTGGGAGGCATGCCTTATGAAGATAGGTTGAGGGAGCTGGGACTCTTTTCCCTGGAGAGACGAAGGTTGAGAGGCGACCTGATAGAAGTTTATAAAATGTTGAGAGGAATAGATAGGGTGGATTCTCAGAGGCTATTTCCCCGGGTTGAAATGGTCGCTACGAGAGGACACAGATTGAAGGTGCGGGGAGGAAAGTACAGAAGTGATGTTAGGGGTAAGTTTTTCACTCAGAGGGTGGTGAGTGAATGGAATCGGCTGCCGTCAGTGGTGGTGGAGGTGAACTCGCTGGGGCCTTTTAAAAGACTTCTGGATGAGTATATGGGATTTAGTGGGATTGGGGGTTATAGATAGGTCTATGGATTGGTAGGTGTTGATGTGATCGGCGCAACTCGTGGGCCGAAGGGCCTGTTTGTGCTGTAGTGTTCTATGTTCTATGTTCTATTAGCTATTGGAGAGTGACTGTTCTCCAAAGACCTTTCTTTGCCCTCCAGTTTGAAAGCTACAGACATGTTGAGATGACTGATTTTAAACATACCATGGTAAATGTTAGTATGTTTGACACTGGGGATGGCCTAGTGGTATTATCGCTAGATTATTAATTCAGAAACTTAGCTAAGATTCTGGGGACCTCGGTTCTAATCCTGCCACAGCAGATGGTGGAATTTGAATTTAATTTAAAAATATCTGAAATTAAGAAACTACATAGACTATGAATCCCTTGTCGATTGTCAGAGAAACCCATCTAGTTCACCAATGTCCTTTAGGGATGGAAATCTGCTGTCCTTACCAGGCCTGGCCTACATGTGAGTCCAGACCCAATCCAGTCAATATAGTTGACTTTCAAACTGCCCTCTGACAAAGGGCAACTGGAGATGGGAAATAAATGATGGCCAGCCAGCAATGCCCATGTCTCACGAATTATTAGAAAAATGAAGAAATCTGAGTAAAATGCAGCCTAATATTCAGGGAGTGAAATCAGGAGCTTTCAATGAAATGTCGTGGGATAGTAAGCTAAGGCAGACAGAGCAATGAATGTAGCCAACGGTATCCAGAAACATGAAAAACTCTAGCTCCTTGACTTCTGAATAGTATCAAACTTGATCAAATTCTCAGAGCTAGCATACAAAACGTTTGGTGACTGAGAACTGACTAACGTAGTGAAAGTAAATCACACTTTCTGAGCATCTGGAGGTCTGCAGCTGTGATCACAATCTCCACGGTGGTCAGCGGGGCCCTGACTGTGGACAGTTCCATTTTGCCGCAGGGACTGCCGGCCTTCAAGATAGAATCAAAGCCTCCTTCGGGTTGACTCATGAGAGGGATTCAGGGAAGATATAGGCCAGAATTCTCTGACCTTGTCCACGGCTGGAATTCTCCAGTCCCGGATACGGTAAATGGAGATTTGGCTGAGTGCCAAGTTCTCCATTCTCGCTGGTGGCAGGGGTGGATGACATCAGAGAATTCATTGCCGTAGTCTGTTGAGAGATCATTGGCAGGGGAGAGCAAAAAAAAGCATGAGAAATAGGAGCAGGCCTAGGCCCATTGGCTTTTGAAGAGATTCAACAAGATTGTGGCTGATCTTTGACCTCTATTCCACCTCCCTACACCATCTCATAATTCCTTTAATCATCATCACCAGCCATTGTCTCAAAGACATCTCTCCCCATGAGAAAGAGACAATTTTGTCAACTAGTTGCTTGAGGAATGCCATTCCACAGGCGATGAGGCGAGGAGGCAGGGCCTCCATGAAGTACCATAGCCCATAGTGGAATTGAACCCATGGCATTGACAAGATTCTGTATCACAGTCTGGCCACCTGGGCGGCTGACTCCCTGTTTCCTTCATACCCAAATATCTAGCCTTGAATATACTCAGTAACTGAGCATCCACTCTATTGAGGTTAAGTTTAATTTTGTTGATTAGTGTCACAAGTAGGTTTACATTAACACAGCAATGAAGTTACTGTGAAAATCCCCTGTCACCACAATCCGGCACTTGTTTGGGTGCATGGAGGGAGAATTTAGCACCTAACGAATGCATGCTTTTCTGACTGTGGGAGGAAATCGGAGCACCCGGAGGAAACAAATGCAGATATGGGGAGAATGTGCAGACTCTGCACAGACAGTGACCCAAGACCAGAATTGAACCTGGGTCCCAGGCGCTGTGAGGCAGCAGTGCTAACCACTGTGCCACTGTGTCACCCTGAGGTAGACAGTTTCAAGTTTTTAGATGTCCAGATCAGCAACAACTTGTCCTGGTCCTCCCATGCCAATATTATAGTTAAGAAAGCCCACCGATGCTTCTATTTTTTCAGAAGACTAAGGAAATTTGGCATGTCAGCTACGACTCTCACCAGCTTTTACAGATGCACCATAGAAAGCATTCTTCCTGGTTGTATCACAGCTTGGTATGACTCCAGCTCTGCCCAAGACCACAAGGAACTACAAAAGATCGTAAATGTAGCCCAATCCATCACGCAAACCAGCCTCCTGTCCATTGACTATGTCTACACCTCCCTCTGCCTTGGCAAAGCAGCCAACATAATTAAAGACACACGCACCCCAGACATTCTCCCTTCCACCTTCTTCTTTCGTGAAAAAGATACAAATGTCTGAGGTCACGTACCACTGACTCAAGAACAGCTTCTTCCCTGTTGTTGTCTGACTTTTAAATGGACTTACCTTGCATTAAGTTGATCTTTTTCTACACCCTAGCTATGACTATAACACTCTATTCTGCACTCTCTCATTTCTTTCTCTATGAATAGTATGTTTTGTCTGTATAGAGTGCAAGAAAAAATATTTTCACTGTACAGTAATACATGAAACAATAATAAATCAAATCAAATCAGAATCAAATCAAAAAATCCAAAAGATTCACAATACAATGACAGAAGAAATTCATCACGATGGCCAACTGCTTATTTTAAATTCCTGACCTGTGTTCTATATTAATCTGTCAGTGGAAACATCTTCTCAGCAACTACCCTGTTAAACCCTTGAGACCTTTCTATGTTTCAATTAGATCGCCTCTCATTCTTCTGAACTCTGGGGAGTATAGACCTCATCTACTCAATGCTGCCTCATGGGATAATTCCCTTATCCCAAGAACCAGTCCAGTGAAACCACGTCACACTTCCTCAAGGACAAATTTGTTATTCCTTAGATAAGGAGACCAAAATTATGCACTGTCCTCCAAGCGTGATCCCAACAATACCCTGTGCGATTCTTACAAGACTTTTTTTTACTCTTATCCTCTAATCCCTTTGTAACTGAGGCTAAAATACCACTTGCTGTCTAATTGCTTGCTGTATCTGAATGCTAACTTTCTGTGATTCATGTACAAGGACAGGCAGGTCCTGCAGAACTTAAACATTCCTCAGCCTCTCAGAACTTTTTTTTAAATTAATTTTTCCTACAAAAGTGCAATACTTCGTTCATTATCAGCCACATACTTGCCTATTCACCTGGCCTTACTCTATCCCTTTCCAACTGCACACTTTCTCATTTCAGTTTGGATACATTTTGACCTTTGTCATAATCCAGCTTAGAAACTCCAAAGTGCTTTATGAAGTCAGCCTAGACCAGAAGTTTTACACTTTGAACTTGGCACAGGTAAACATGAGACGTTTCACTCCAGGTATGATTCAAGTGACCTACTAGGGAGCTTTTATCAAGTTTATTTCAGAATACAGTTAATATGTAAGAAGAAAACTTTTACCAATTCCAAAAAATCCCCATGGTAGTGTATAAACCTTAACAGCTAAGTATACTGTTCCGAGCTTAACAATCCCCATAAATGTACTCCCCTTTCTCGGCTTAGCACTGAAAGCAAGTACACTCACCTGATGCTGGAGTTTGTAGTTTTGCAACACCTGCTATGAATCAGTTCTTTGGATGCGGAATTGAAACACTGAGATTTCCCAGTCCTGGATCTTTCGGCACACCTTGAGAGAGACAGGGACACTAGTTGTCTTTAGTTTCTGGCTAGCCAGCCACCAGAATTCCAAACACCAGGGATAGAGACAAAAAAAAACATTGATTTCAGCCTGCAGCCCAAACGGCTTCTGCAGAAATGAAAGCAAAACCTTTGGATTTCTCCTGTGGAAAATAAACTGCCCAAAGGCACCTGTCCTGTCAATCATTTGCAGATCAAACCCCAACGTAGCAATTCTAAAATGGTTATAAAACTCCAGGACACTGCATTAGGCCCAGATTAAAAATAAACATTGCTTCAATTATGCTGCTTCAGCAACCATAAAAGGGACCATTACAGGCAGCATGGCATCGAAACAAAAATGTCAGGCCTGCTTAAAGAAAAGCTGCAGAGAAACATGATTAAGATACATTTCTGAAAGGCAGAGTGTCGTCATAACGTCACACTCAGTCCCTTCATCTAAATCATTAATGGCAGAGGAGCCTTGCTCCTTTCTTGACGTTCCTCCTTATGAAATGTGCTTCTTCTGAAGCTATTTACAGCTTTTTCTTCTTCTTCCTTCAAAATAAATGTCAGTTTATGGTTCCCATTGGAAATTCATTGCGCTGTGTTCCAACATTCCCAGCTTCAGAAATCTCTCTTTTTGCAGTCATCAGATCAAAATTGCAAGCATTGTTCGTCAGAAAGCTTCAAGTGAAAGCAAAATATTTTGGGTAGCACAGTGGTTAGCACTACTGCTTCACAGCTCCAGGGAGCTGGGTTTGATTATTGGCTCAGGTCACTGTCTGTGTGAAGCTTGCACATTCTCCTCGTGTCTATGTGGGTTTCCTCCAGTTTCCTCCCAGAGTCCAAAGATGTGTGGGCTTGCTTGTTTGGCCATGCTAAAATTGCCCCTTAGTGTCCTGAGATGCATAGGTTAGAGAGATTAATGGGTAAAATATGTAGGGATATGGGGGTCTGGCCTGGGTGGGATTGTTGTCAGTGTAGACTCAATGGGCTGAAGGGCCTCTTTCTGCACTGTAGGGTTCTATGATTCTATAATTTTACTCTTAAAGTTATTCTTACTGAATAACTTGCACAATTTGCCTTTGAGTTTGCGCCTGTAACTCTGGAAGCTCTGACAGGCACGCCTGCTTCGTAAAGGACAATGGTTTGTAAAAGGGTAAATCCTCTTGTGCGATTTGATTGCATAATGGACAGGCATTATCTCGCCTATCCTGCTACAGGCCATTTAGGAGCACAGAGTATATGGGTGGAAATCCAGGGGAATTGGGCCTTGCCTCACATTCCTGCAAAAGTTGGAGGGAGAGAGGACCTGTTGGGATACTCTGTCAGAGAGTGGGTGTAGACTCAATGGGCACTGTAGGGATTCTATGATTCATTACACACTTCATAACATCAAGACCTTAGGGTGGGATTTTTCAGCTGCACTCATCCTAAGGCCGGAATATTCCATCCAATGTCAACGGACTTTTACAAGGTCTGCGTCCTGCCCGCTATGACTCCCATGGCAGGCAGGTCAGGAAAATTCCGCTCGTAGTGTTTAAGGCTGTGTGTTTCAGAAAGCTTATTCAGGAATGGACGCTGAACAGGGGAGAATTACTCTACCTGTCCACATTCATTTAATAGAGTAACAATATTCCAAAACTAGGTTAAAATATTTTCTTAACTCAACCTAGGAACATAAGAACAGGCCAATGTTAAATGTTTGCTCCACTAGTCAATTGGATCTGATGGATTGTACAGATGGGTATGAAAAAACGTGTCAGAACGTGTGAACGCTTTGTAGTTCAACAAGCTAGGTGGTTAGGACTGAGGAAACAATATAAAAGTAACACCAATTCACAGCGTAAACTGGCCATGATCCAGTTTCAACGAATGATTTTGTATCTTAATGTGCCTTTTCACCCAGTGTCAGTGTTGATTCCATAAACTGCATAAATAGTGAAGAATAATATGTAACTACTGAACAACATATACATAAATCAATACCACACAATCGGGTGACACAGTGGCTGAGTGGTTAGCACTGCTGCCTCACAGTGCCAGGGACCTGGGTTCGATTCCTGGTTTGGGTCACTGTCTGTGTGGAGTTTGCACATTCTCCCCGTGTCTGCGTGTGTTTCCTCTGGGTGTTCCGGTTTCCTCCCACAATCCAAAGATGTGCGGGTCAGTTTGATTGACCATGCTAAATTGCCCCTTAGTGTCAAGGGGTTAGTAGGGTAAATAAGGAGAGTTATGGGGATAGAGCTGGGTGGGATTGTGGTCGGTGCAGACTCGATGGGCCGAATGGCCTTCTTCTGCCCTGTAGGCCTTCTATTCTATTCTATAATTTGACAGCCATTACAAAAGCATGGCTGCAGGAGAGCACAGATCGGGACCTGAATATTGAAGGGTACAGATATTTGGGAAGAATAGGAAAGGAGGATAAGGCGGCGGGGTAACTCCATGAGTTAATTGGCACAACAGAGAGTGAAACCAGGATGTGGAAATGGTTTGGGTAGAGAAGGGAAGTGGCAAAGGCAAGCAGTCACTTGTGGGAGCTCTGTGCAGTTTCCCTAACAGTAACCATATGGTAGGATGGGGTATAACGGAAGGAGTAATGGGAACTGGTCTATGGATTGAATGGCTGTGTTCCATAAATCAGCATTTGGTTACCCTCAGTGTAGAATAGACCACACTGTGAGCAGAGAATACAGCAGAGTGAAAGAAATTGCTGTTCATTATGGAAGGAGCATTTGCACATGAGAAGGGAGGAGATAAGAGCATAAGATGTAGAAGCAGTAGCAGGCCATTCTGCCCATCAAGTCTGCTCCACCATTCAGTGAGATCACGACTGATCTGATGTGATAATCCTCAACTCCACTTTCCCACCTTATCCCCATAACCCTTGATTCTCTTGCTGATTAAAAATCTGTCCATCCAGAATCATTGAATCCCTACAGTGCAGGAGGAGGCCATTCAGCCCATCAAGTATGCACCAACAACAATCCCACCCGGGCACTATTGCCACAACCGCACACATTTACCTTTCTAACCTCCCTGACGCTGAGGGGTAACTTAGCATCACCAATCAACCTAACTCGCATATCTTTGGACTGTCAGAGGAAACCGGAACACCCAGAGGAAACCCACACAGACATGGGGAGAGCATGCAAACTCCACATAGACAGTGGCCCGAGGCTGGAATTGAACCCAGGACCGTGGTGCTGTGAGGAAGCAGTGCTAACCACAGTGCCACACACTAAAAATCAGATGTTGCACCTCTTGCATTTGCATGACAAGGTGCTGTAGGAAAAGGGAGGGAATGTTTGGGGGTAATTGAAGAGTGAACTTTGCAAGTCATTGCTAAAGTGCTGTCAAGATGTCGTGAATAACCTTTTTTTGTCAGATTCGTATCTGTTTTTTCTTTCCTTCTGAGTTGAAAGCTATTAATATATTATCTGGGTCATCCCTAATGTTAACCAGGACAGCGACACTATCTGCGGGATCCGAGTCTGAGAATTGACAAGGTGCAAGAGGAAAGTCTTTGCCAGCTCTTTGAACCAGTTGTACGGAAGGTGACTTATAATTGGGTTAACAAGTCCCCACCTTTTGAAAAGATGCATGAGGAAAACTTATTCCCACTGGTTGAGAATGAACGACTGGACAGGATAGATTGAATTTCATTACCAAAAGAACAGAAGCATTTTAACAGCTGGAATACTCTTAACAGGAGAAACGGAATTCGTAACTTGTAAAAGGGAAACACATCAATATTTAGAAAAAATAGATACAATTTTTTAGGATATAAGGAAAGGGTGTGAATGGAAACATCGATCAGACAGTCTGAACAAGGAATGAGGGGCTGAATGGCCTTCTTCCGTCCTGTAAAATGCTATGATTCCAAGCACAACAAAATTCTACTCAAGTCCTGCAGAATTGGCAAGACAATCCAATTTATTGGCTGCATTACACTGACTGCATCGTTCATTGACATATAGGATATATGAGTGATAAAGATTTACATCCCTTCGGCCCAACTTGTCGACGCCACCCTTTTTTTTAACTGCTAAGCTGTTCCCAGTTGACCGCATTTGGCCCAGATCTCTCTATACCCAGCTTAACCATGTAACTGTCTAAACGCTTTTTAAAAGACAAAATTGTATCCGCCTCTACTACTAGGACTGGCATCTTGTTCAAGACACTCACCACCTTCTGGACCCTTTTGTATCTCTTCCCTCTCACCTTAAACCTATGCCCTCTAGTTTTAGACTCTCCTACCTTTGGGAAATCACATTGACTATTTGCCTGATCTATGCCCCCCATTATTTTATAGACCTTTTTAAGATTACTCCTAAACCTCCAACGCTCCAGAGAAAAATGTCCCAGTCTATCCAACCTCTCTTTTAATGGTGTAGCATCTTGGCACAATGGTTAGTACTGCTACCTCACAGTGACAAGAACTCGGGTTTGATTCCGGCCTTGGGTCACTGTCTGTGTGGAGTTCACACATTCTCTCCGTGTCTGTGTAGGTTTCTGCCAGGTGCTCCAATTTCCTCCCACACTCCAAAGATATGCAGGTTGGGTGGATTGGCCATGATGAATGTGACGTATTATGGGGATAGGACAGAGAGTGGGCATAAGTAGTTAAGTTCATTTGTTAGTTACAAGCAGGCTTACATTAACACTGCAATGAAATTACTGTGAAAATCCCCAAGTCTCCACGGGGAGAACGTACAAACTATACACAGAGAGCAACCCAAGGTTGGAATTGAACCCAGGACCCTGGTGCTGTATGGAAGCAGTGCTACCCACAATACCGCAGTGCCGGAGACTAGAAGTCATATGTTGTATCTCTTGCATTTGCTTGGCAAGGTTCTGTAGCAAAGGGAAGGGAATGTTTGGGGTAATTGAAGAGTGAGCTTTGCAAGCCATTGCTAAACCCCAAAGGTTGTGTCACACCTGTTCAGGTACACAGAGAGAGAAGTTAACATGGTCAATGCACCTAACCAGCACATCTTTCAGACTGTGGGAGGAAACCAGAACACCCGGAGGAAACGCACGCAGACACAGGGAGAACATGCAAAGTCCATACAGTCAGTGACCCGAGCCTGGAATCAAACCCAGGTCTCTGGCGCTAAGGCAGCAGTGCTAGCCACTGTGCTATCGTCCCGAGTTAGTAGAGTGTTCTTTCAGAGGGTTGGTTCAGACCTGATGGGCTGAATGGCCTCCTTCCACACAGTAGGGATTCTATGGATATACAGTAGGAAATATATGTCTGCAGCCATTTTGCGGTGTCTTCCACTTGCCTTGTCAATATGATGCAAACCACACTCACGGTCAATAGACAGCAATGTGTCGGAGGCAGAAGAATTGCTTGACTTTTGCTGCAAGTTTTCAAAGGCTGCATATCTGGAGCACTGAGCTTTCATAAAGCCAGGCTTATGTCATTTTGTTTCGGTGGGTTGTAAAGGGCAAACACAGTTGAGAGAGGGCAATGGAGACTGAAAGGAGAATTGTACTTTTATGATTTCACATTTGAAATGGTGCTCTCTGTATGTTGAAGAGGCAGAATGACATGCCCCTACCTCGAGTTAGCTGGAAGAACTTCAGGCCTGCAAAATGAGTGATTATGACTGGGGCCACTTGTTTACTGTATTAGTTGAATACGTCTTGCACTTCTTGGGATATTTGGGATTTTTATCAGTGGTTTGAAGATTGCTTTTGCGATATTATCCATTTTCCTTGGGAAATTGGTTTGGCCCTGACTACAATGTACAATATACAATGTTGATTCGCAATAGAACATACTCTGCTTTAAGGTTTCCCCGTCACTGCTGTGTTTACTGACCTTCAGCGATACCCATTCCTGAAACCTGTTAATGTTAAATTTCTCATTTACAGATTCAAATCCCTGCATGCCTTGGCCTCCCTGGTAAATTTTAAAGTTTATTTATTCATGACACAAGTATATTAACACTGCAATAAAGTTACTGATAGAATGCCCTAGTCGCCACACCCCAGCGCCTGTTCGGGTACACTGAGGGAGAATTTAGCATGACCAATGCACGTCTTTCTGACTGCGGAAGAGGATCGGAGCATCTGGAGGAAACCCACGCAGACACGGAGAAGAATGTATTGACACCACACAGACAGTAACGTCGGCGGGGAATCAAACTCAGGTTCCTGGTACTGTGAGGCAGCAAGGCTAACCACTGTGCCATCCACAAATTTTTCTGAGCACTCTGCAACTTTCCAGTACTGCTTCTCTTGTACATCCTTGATTTTTATCAGTGCATCACTGGTGGTTATTCTTTCACTTTAAAGTTTATTTTATTAGTGTTACGAGTAGGTTTACATTAACGCTGCAATTAAGTTACTGTGGAAAACCGCTGGTCGCCACACTCTGGCGCCTGCTCAGGTACACTGAGGGAGAATTTAGCACAACCAATGCACCTAATCAGCACGTCTTCCAGATTGTAAAAGGAAACGGCGGGGCAGGCTCGAAGGGCTAGATGGCCTACTCCTGCTCCTATTTCTTATGTTCTTATGAAACCGGAGTATCTGGAGGAAACCTATGCAGACACGGGGAGAAAATGCAGACTCCGCACAGACATTGACCCAAACTGGGCATCGAAACTAGGTCCCTGGCACTGTGAGGCAGCAGTGCTAACCACTACGCCACAGTGCTGCCCTACTGCCTGGGCCTCAAGATCTGGAACTTCCTCCCTAAAGATCTCCGCCTCGCGACCCACTTCTTCGCCCCCAATTAATTGCTCCTTGAAACCTATCATGCTTTTATGAAGGCAAATGGAATTTTGTCCTTCATCGTTAGAGGGATGGAGTTTAAAAATAACAAGGTTATGTTGCAGCTGTATAACGTGTTGGTGAGGCCACACTGTACTGTGTACACTGCATTGTGTACAGTTTTGATCTCCTTACTTGAGAAAGGATACACTGGCACTGAAGGGGGTGCAGAGGAGATTCACTAGTTTGATTCTGGAGTTGAGAGGGTTGGCTCACAAGGAGAGATTGAGTAGACTGGGGCTATACTCATTGGAATTCAGAAGAATGAGTAGATCTTACAGAAACATATAAGGTTATGAAGGGAATAGATAAGATAGAAGCAGAGAGATTGTTTCCACTAGCGGGTGAAACTAGAACTGGGGGCATAGCCTCAAAATAAAGGGGAGCAGATTTGCAAGAGTTCTATTACTTGAGGAGGAACTTCTTCACCCAAAGGGCTGTGAATCAATGGAATTCCCTGCCCAGTGAAGCAGTTGAGGCTACCTCATTGAATATTTTTAAGGCAAGGATAGCTACATTTTTGAACCTAGTTAAAATGCTCTGTAGGTGTTGACTCGGTGGGCTAAATGGTCTCTATCTGTGCTGTAGGGACTCTAGGAAATTCTTCTATTCTATGAAGTATTAGAACTCTTGCAAATTAATCTCCATCATTTCCAAACACAAATATTTCCAGCTCCCAGACAACGTAAACAATTAGGTAGCAATAGGGATCTCAGAAAGAAGATGAGTTACTCTGCAATGATTTTGAGAGGAAATGCTGCAGCAATGTCAATGATTGTAAACTGGGGGTCAAACCCTACTTCTGTCACTTTTGGAATTTTGGATAACAAATTAAAATTGACCATTTAAATTGTCTTCAATGTGAAGTGTTTGATCGCTTCAGAAGAGATATGTTTCATGCAGAGAAATATTGTTTGAGGAAAGTCTTTGTCAACTGAATGGTACTCCAGGAACATTCATTCAACGAAGAGAAATGACTTAGAACAAAGAACAAATTGAAACAATTTGCATTTATAAAGAACCTTTCACAGCCTCTGGACATCCCTCAGAACTTTGCAGCAAATGGAATACTTGTAAACTGTAGTCATTGTAACACTGGGAATGTGGCAGCAAGTTCCCCTGAGCACCAATGTGATAATGATCAAGTCAGCTGTTGATGTTGGTTGATGGATAGAAAATGGTCAGGAGACCATGGAGGGCTCAAATTAAGACAGAAATTGCTGGAAAATTTCAACAGATCATAGCATCATAGAAAATAGGAGCAGGAGTAGGCCATTTTGCCATCAAGCCTACTCTGTCTTTCATAGAAGAGAATCAGAATCCATACAGTGCCATTCGGCAATCAAACCTGCACTGACAACAATCCCATCCATCCTGTTCCCTGTAACCCCCAAGTATTTATCCTGCTAATCCCCCTAACACTTGGGTCAATTTAGCACGGCCAGTCAACCTAACACACACGTCTTTGGACTCTGGGAGGAAACCGGAGCGCCCAGAGGAAACCCACACAGCCACAATGAGAACATGCGGACTCCACACAAATAGTGATCCGAAGCTGGAATTGAACGCGGGCCCCTGGCGCTGTGAGACAGCAGTGCTAACCACTGTGTTAACGTGCTGCCCGTAAATCAATGTGATCATGAGTGTGACGTTCAGTGCTTTTCCTGGCTGATTCTCTGACTCCGTATTGTACTCCTGCACTCTCCCCATGCCTCTTGGCACATGTTGAGCTCCTTCTTAAATAGGTTCAGTGACTTGGTCGCCACAGCCATAAAGAGCAAAGAATTCCATCGGTTCACCACCGTGTGAGTAAAGAGATTTCTCCTCATCTCAGTCCTAAATAGCTTACCCTGTATCTGAGACTGCAACCTCCTTATTCCAGAGCACCCCACCCTGAGGGAACATCATCCCTGCATACAGTCTGTCCAGATTTTTTATGTCTGAATGAGATCCCCTCTTATTCCTTTTAAACTCATTGAATACAGTCCCTGTCGGTGCAATCTCTCCTCATAGCACAGTCCTGCCACCCCAGGAATCAGACTGGAGAGAGAAAAACAGAGTTAATGTTTTGGAACTGAAGAGAGGGAGGAATGTGATTTTTTTTTGCTGACGAAAGAAGGAGGTGGGATCAGATAGAACAAAAGGGAAGGTCTGGCATTGGTTAGGGGGCAAGGGGAGATTAAATGACACAAAGGTGTCAAGGTAAAAAAGAGAGCAGTAATAGTACCATGGAGAACTCGTCTACTCTTAGGTGAAATAGATCTTCAATGTTGAACTTTACTGTCCTGCCTGCTTTGGGAATCGGAGCGAGTAAGGTGCAGAACATGGAAAGGTCCCTTGACCTGCGGTGGGATTTTCGGTTTCGGAACAAGTGAGGTCAGAAAATCCCGCTCATTGACCGAAACCCTTCCCCCTTGCCCTCCCTGGCAGACAAGGTTCCCAGAATGGAAATCTCCATTGGCCTCGGGCAGGATTTTACAATCTCGCCAGAGCGAGGCTGTAAAATCCCACCCATTGCCTTAATTTAGCACTTCATGCAAAAGAGGCTCATGGAATCCCTACAGTGCAAAAAGAGGCCAATCGGCCCATCAAGTTCGCACTAACCACAATCCCACCCAGGCCCTACTCCCATAAACCCATGTACTTACCCTGTTAAACCCTCTGACATTAAGAGATAATTGAGCATTGCTAATCCACCAAACCCGCACATATTCGGAGTGTGGGAGGAAACCCACGCAGAAACAGGAAGAACATGCAAACTCCACACAGTGATCTGAAGCCGGAATTGAACCTGGATCTCTGGCGCTGTGAGGCAGCAGTGCTAATCACTGTGCCACCGTACTACTTTGACGCTGAGGTATTTCCTTAGTAGTTAAGTTATCACCTGATAGTGTCACATCTTTTCACGTAGTCACATATCTCAGTCGATTATGTTAAAGTCATCTGGTTTCAGTTCCTTTTAGATCTCCATTAAGACTCATTTCTTTCGTTCTGAAATGCAATCTTAATGCCAATAAAAAGCCGCAGAGTGTAACTTTTCCAATAACCTACTTGTCAATTTCAGGCCAATGCCATTAATTCTGAAACAAACAGCTGCCAATTCTCACGAAGATTTATACTGGAGCCCAGTGATAAATGGGCTGCTGCAATAAAACACAGTTAACTTCATTTAAAGGGAAACAGCTAGTCTGTCAACTGGGCAAAATGCAGTGCTGAATAACCCATCGACGTCACAAAGTAGGAGGTTACTCTCCATACTCCAGAACAGATATTGGAGCCAGAAACAGACATTGGAACAGAAATGACTTGCTGTGCAGAGAGATAGGGCATGACGGCACACTGCTTGGCACTGCTGCCTCACAGTGTCAGGAACCCTGGTTCAATTCTGGCCTTGTGTTACTGTCTGTGTGGAGTCTGCACATTGTCTGCATGGGTTTCCTCCGGGAGCTCCGGTTTCTTCCCACATTCCAAAGATGGGATTAGTAAGGTAATATGTGGGATTAGAGCCTGGGTGGGTTGGTGCAGACTCAATGGGCCGAACGACCTCCTTCTGCACTGTAGCGATTCGATGATTCTATGAGGCAAGGCCAGAGGAGGAACTGGAGGAGAGGGGGTGTCATCCAAAGGCTCACCATCTGACTGGGATTGTCTGAGAGCCGTCCCAGTGTTAGAGACCTGGCCTGTCCCAGCCTCTGGCCACTGTGGGGACGTGCCTGTGAGGTATTCTCCAAAAAGTGACTTTGAGTCTAATGTAGAACTACACCCGACCTCGGTGTGTGTCTCTGCACCAATGAAGGGTGAGTCTGAACAACGTGACAGTTCATCCTGAGCTTCCTTATCCCGAGATGTGTGTTAGGTGGCACAGTGGCCCAGAGGTTAGCACTGCTGCCTCACAGCACCAGGGACCCGGTTCAATCCCCGACTTGGGGTCACTGTGTGGTGTTTGCACATTCTCCCCGTGTCTGCGTGGGTTTCCTCTGGGTGCTCCGGTTTCCTCCCACACTTCAAAGTTGTGCGGGTTAGATTGATTTGGCTATGCTAAATTGCCCCTTAGTGTCAGGGAACGTCAGGCTATGGGGATAGGGCCTGGATAGGATTGTGGTCTGAGCAGACGTGATGGGCTGAACGGCCTCCTCTGCACTGTAGAATTCTATGAGTCTATGACCTCGGAGAGGCTGCGGGGCTGGCTGGCTGTCTGACATATCTGCAGAAGGCAAAGACATATTTTTGTGAATGAGCTAAAGCTCATTCAGGGTTTATTTTTATTCATTCATGGGACATGGGCGTCACTGGCTGGCTAGCATTTACTGCCCATTTCGAATTGCCCTTGTTCAGAAGGCAGTTGAGAGTTGACCACATTGCTGTGGCTCTGGAGTTACATGTAAGTCGGGCCAGGTAGGGACGGCAGATTTACTTCCCTAAGGGACATATACTGATGACTGGACAGACATATTTAACGTGGTTGAAGTTTATAGAGCCTTTCAGTCCAGATTCTGCAGAAGTATGTTCTTCCCCTTCATATTCTCCATGTCAGATATAAAAATGACTGGACACCGAGAGAATGACCAGACAGTCAAAAGGTTACAGTGGAAACCCAGTGTCATCACAAGGTTCTTATCAATGCTTTCTGCCCTCTGATAAATCTCAGAAATAAGTCGCATATGAGGAAAGATAGACAATTATTCAGCAATATAGTTGGGATGTGATGTGGCGAAAGACTTGGTGAGAAGCTAAGAACAGAAGAACTAAGAGCAGGAGTAGGTCATCTGGCCCCTCGAGCCTGCTCCACCATTCAATAAAATCATGGCTGATCTTTTCGTGGACTCAGCTCCACTTACCCACCAGCTCATCGTAACCCTTAATTTCTTTACTGTTCAAAAATGTATCTATCTTTGCTTTAAAAACATTCAATGAGATGGCCTCAACTGTTACATTGGGCAGGGAATTCCACACATTCACAATCCTTTGGGTGAAGAAGTTCCTCCTCAACTCAGTCCTAAATCTGCTGCCCCTTATTCTGGGGTCATACCGCCTAATTCCAGTTTTACCTGCCAGTGGAAATAACTTCCCTGCTTCTGTCTTATCTGTTCCCTTCACTATCTTATATGTTTCTATGAGATCTCCCTCATTCTTCTAAATTCCAATGAGTATAGTCCCAGTCTACTCAGTCTCTCCTCAACTTCGGAATCAACCTAGTGTTGATGCTACTCTTCACCAGACTGTGCAGGTTACAGGATATCCAAATCCCAGAGGGAAAAGCCAGTAGTCTCAAGGCAGCATCGACTTTCAGTGCTGGGATCCTTGAGGCCCTTATTCAGGGGTCCAGGCCCAGTAGTTTCTGCTGTCCCCCATGGATGGTTCAAAGAAGCACACCGACCTCATGTTTCTGACCTAGGAGGCCATTGTCCAGAAGGTCAGCACCTCTATCACCCGCTGGGAAGCACCACCAGGCACAGGAAGGAGAGGAATCACCTCCTCTGCTGTGCCAGGGTGTCTTCACTGGAGAGAGCTGTATGTGTGTACTGGAAGTGATTAAATATGGCGCTGGGACATTTGAACCCACCAGCTGAGGGCAGATGGATAAATCAGCTGCCAGCCCTCCAGGAGAGTTGGCAGGGGAACTCGCCTGTGCTTACCAATGATGTTCTAAGTGCGGAATCTGGAGATGTATCCTGCTATTCTGGTCAGCAGGGCAGACGATCACCACTGCAGCTTGTCTCAAAATGGGAGAATTTCGTCCAGAAATTTTTGCAAATGTGCTATTACAAGCTTTGTTTCAATCACGAAAATCAAATCAAATTGAAAGTCAAATCAAGGAAGGATTTTAATGATGAATGGTAGAACCTTAGGGAATATCATAGAATTGAGCGACGTTGGAGTTCAGGTGTACAGTTCTCTCAAGGTGGTGTCACAGGTAGATCGGGCAGTGAAGAAGGCTTTCAGCATGCTGGCCTTCATCAGTACAGGACATTGAGGATACTGGTTGGGAAGTTATGTTGCAGTTTTATGGGACGTTGGTGATGCTTCATCTACTGTGTTCAGTTTTGGTCATCTTACTACAGGAAAGATGTTATTAAACTGGAGAGAGTCCAGAAGAGATTTACAAGAATCCTGCGAGGACTCATGGGACTGAGTTATAGCAGGAGATTGGACATGTTTTTTCTTTGGAGTATAGGAAACTGCAGGATGATGTCATAGAAGTGTATAAGATCATAAGAGGCACAGATAGAATGAATGCACTCAGTCTTTTTCCCAGGGTTGGGGAGTTGAGAACCGGAGAACAAAGGCTGAAGTTAAAAGGGGAAAGAATTAATGGGAATCTGAGGAGCAACCTTTTTACACAGAGGGTGATACGGATGTGGAATGAGCTCCCAGAGGAAGTGATTGTGGCAGGCACATTGACAACATTGAAAAGGCATTTGGACAGATACATGGATAGGGAAGGTTCAGAGGGATATGGGCCAAATGCAGGCAAATGGGCTTAGCTTTGGGCTGACGGGCCTGTCTCCATGTATGCATTCTACGATTCAATGAATGGCCAAAAACATTTGTCTTAAACATTCGCTTTTTAAGTTAAAGCTTGTTTGAATGTGACATTACTGACAAAATTGTAGTTTAAAAAAAACAAAGTAAGCTATAATTCAGAGTTCGGTTTTGTTTCTATTCATCATTGTATTTAATTTCATTATGTATGCTATGTACACACATGTTCTATCAGAGGTATTGGGCAGGTTGCTTTAGAATTGCCCATTTTTCTCCTCACAGCACTTTCTTTTAAACCATTCCGGGTAAAAGAAGAGGTTGCTGACCCTTGTACCAGGCTATAACGTGTTACCAGACTGGAGCTGGTAATTACCAATTCATCCTTCCTTGGAAGCCCTCCCTTCCAAGGGCTCAGATTGTGGGTTAATTCTTGCGGTAAACAGCTCACACATTTCTGTGATTACTTCTGCCTCCCTTCCCAACTTGTTGACCTACAGTGTCTGCTGGGGATCTGCATCACAACTTGTTTTTCAATTAACATTTGGAATTTTTCTGCCAATATTCTGCAGCCCCACAATCCCGCTCAGCCTGTTTGATGTTTTGCGAAGCGCTTAGTCAATTAGTGCAAGCATTTGCTGCTTAATTCCCTTGTGGTAAAAGGTCTTGCAGAACTCTTGTACACAAGGAAAAGCGGCATGATGGCACAGTGGTTAGCACTGCTGCCTCACAGTGCCAGGGACCCGAGTTTGGTTCCTGGCTTCAGTCACTGCCTGTGTGGAGTTTGTGCGTTCCCCCAATATCTGCGTGGGTTTCCTCTGGGTGCTCTGGGCTCCTCCCATAGTCTGAAACGCATGCTGGTTAGATGAATTGGCCATGCTAAATTGTCCCTTAGTGTCAGGGGGATTAGCAGGGATAAATATTACAGGGATATGGCCTGGATGGGATTGCTGTTGGTGTAGGCCTGATGGGCCGAACAGTCTCTTTTTGCACTGTAGGGATTCTATGATTCTATGTAACTGCCTCTCACAACTTCAGAATATCTTAAAATTGTTTGCTGTCAATTAAATACTTCAGAATTGTAGTTGCTGTTGTCATTTGGGCAAATGTAACAACCAATGTAAACACAAATGGGGAGGCAGTGGCCTAGTGGTTTTATCGCTATACTATTAATCCAGAAACTCAGCTAATGTTCTGGGGACCTGGGTTCGAATCCCGCCAAGGTGGATAGTGGAATTTGAATTTAGTAAAAAATATCTGGAATTAAAAATCTATGGATGACCATGAAACCATTGTTGATTGTGGGAAAAAGCCATCTGGTTCCTTTCAAAAAGGAAACTTGCCATCCTTACCCAGTCTGGCCTACATGAGACTCCAGAGCCATAGCAATGTGGTTAACTCTCAACTGCCCTCCAAGGGCAACTAGGGATGGGTAATAAATGCAGGCCAGCCCATGTCCCACAAATCAACAATTAAAAAAAAACAGCGATGAGAAATGATTAGCTCAGTTTTTATAGTGACGGGGGTTGGCAAATCAATTCTGATTTGGTAAATTTCTCTCTACCTCTTCGAATAGTTGCATGGGATCTTTCATGCCCCCCCAGAGGCCTTGTTGTCATTTTTCATCCAAAACTGATGAAGCTCTCTCTCAGTCTACTCTCAGCCTGGATTATGTTTTTGAGCTGATTCGATTTTGACTTGATTTGATTCGATTTATTATTGTCACATGTATTAACATATAGTGAAAAATATTGCTTCCTGTGCACTATACAGACAAAGCATGCCGTTCATAGAGAAGGAAAGAAGACAGTGTAAAATGTAATGTTACTGTCATAGCTAGGATAGAGAAAGATCAACTTAATGCAAGGTAAGTCTGTTCAAAAGTCTGACAGCAGCAGGGAAGAAGTTCTTGAGTCAGTTGGCACGTGATCTCAGACTTGTATCTTTTTCCCAAAGGAAGAAGGTGGAATAGAGAATGTCCGGGGTGCGTGGGGTCCTTAATGATGCTGGCTGCTTTGCCGAGGTAGCAGGAAGTGTAGACAGAGTCAACGGATAGAGGCTGGTTTGTGTGATGGACTGGGCTACATTCATGACCTTTTATAGTTCCTTGTGGTTTTGGGTAGAGTAGGAGCCATACCAAGCTGTGATACAATCAGAAAGAATGCTTTCATGTCTCTGACATGTGGCTTGAACCCATGGCCTACTGACTTGAGGGGTGTGTGTGTGTGTGTGTGTGTGTGTGTGTGTGTGTGTGTGTGTGTGTGTGTGTGTGTGTGTGTGTGTGTGTGTGTGTGTGTGTACTACCACAGAACCCCTGCTAACTTCTCTAGCCCAACACATATTGGTGACATGATGCAGAAAAGCTGTGTGAATGACAGCGAATCATATTGTTATACTGCTGGCATTGTACTGTTGCAAAGCAATTTTCACATCTGTGTCAATGTAACTCAATGTCCAAATATCTCCAGGATGCAGTTCAGCCCCTCCAAGTACTCAGCGTTGACTCCTCAAGGTGCTTAATTCTGATACATTATCAAAGCGATTTTAAAAAAGGTGCTTGGAAGGCTCACTGTATCCATAGAACCATTGAACCACAGAAAATTACAGCTCAGAAACTAGCCTTTTGGCTCTTCTTGCCTGTGCTGAACCATTTTTTGCCTAGTACTGTTCAGGTACACTGAGGGAGAATTTAGCATCACCATTGCACCTAACCAGCATGTCTTTTGGACTGTGGGAGGAAACCAGAGCAGCCGGAGGAAACCTACACAGACACAGAGAGAGTGCAAACTCCACACAGACAGTGACCCAAACCGGGAATCGAACCCGGGAGCTGTGAGACAGCAGTGCTAACCATTGTGCCACCACATGCTGCCCTGAAAGAGACAACTAGATGTTACTGGCATTTGGGGGTCTGTGGGGGTGAGAGGTCGGGGTAAGCAGTTGTGTGGGTGCAGACAGAGGATCTCTTAGATGGGAGCAGCAGGACAAGGACCCCTGAGGCGTACGTTTGTTACGCACATCACAGATCTCTGGTGTATGTGATCTGTTAAACTGTGCGAGAGGAAAGAATGAAAACAAGCTTGGCAGCACAAATCAATGAGAAAATGCCTAGGCCAAGAGTAAAAGACACAGCAGCCCTTTAATTACAGAAGAGGATAGCAAATCATAATTCTAAGCGCATAATTTCAAGAATATGTTCAGTGCACACTCAGCAATGTTAGCAATTATGATTCATCTTAAACCTTCTATCCTTGAAGTATAGAAAAGTCACTCCTGACTGACGACAGTTATCTGATGATCAAGGTGAAGGGTGAGCAAGAACGCTAGTGCATTTATCACTCAAAGCCCCAGTGGTTTCGCACAAAATGCCTCTTCCTTGCAGAGATAGATAGTGGTTCTATCTGTAACCGGATTAAGCTGATGGATTTTATGGCTGGGTGCAGCATTGTATGATGTTAACTAATCTCCCACTCCTGATTAACAGTATCTGAGTGAGGGAAGTCCATGGCAGAATGCGAATCTAGGTCAGGAGGAACGTGAATGATCTGCCAGAAGGAGCCCAATGCCACCTGAACTAATCTTTAAATGCTGAAAATTGTACAGATAAGGAGTAATTTTACATGGCTATGTTCCCAGCATGGAGTCCTATTCGATGGAAACATGGGTTGAATGAACAGACCTACTTTCGTACCCCTTGCAGGTAAGTATTTAGTAAAAGGACGGAATTGGTGCCACAGATAGGGTGGAATTTTTGACAGATGTCAAACAAGATAGCTTTGCTCTTTCTGGTGTTCAACCAGAGGAAGCTTTGGCTTGTTGACAACTTGACGTCAAGCAAGTCTGATAATGTTTGTGGAGTTAAGACTGGTGAGAGGAAGTAGAGCCACTTGGAGTCTACATGATTTTGTAAACTGATGTTATATTTACATGGAATTAAAAAAAAACATTTACAGGATGTGGGGTTTGCTGGCTACACCTGCATTTATTGCCCAAGCCTAGTTGCCCTTTAGGTGATGAGCTACCTCCTTGAACTGCCGAGGTGTGCTTAGGGATGAAATTCCAGGAGTTGGAACCGGTGACCATGAAGGAAAAGCGATATATTTCCAAGCCAGGATGGTGAGTGCATTGGAGGGGAATTTGCAGATGATGAACAAAGAACAGTACAGCACAGGAATAGGCCCGTCAGTCCACCAAGTCTATGCCGACACAGATGCCTCTCTACTCTAATATTTTATAGCCTCTACATGGTCCACATCACTCTGTTCGCTGCCTATACATGTTTCTATCCAGATGCCTCTTGAACATTGTTATAGAATCTGTTTCCACCACCTCCTCCAGCAGCATATTCCAGGCACTCACCATCATCTGTATGAAAAACCTGCCCCTTACATCTCTTTTAAACTTTCCCCCTCTCCTTTTCAACCTATGCCCCTGGGTAATTGACCCTTTGACCCTGGGAAAAAGACTCTGACTATCCACTCTATCCCAATCTGTCATAATCTTGTAAACCTTTATCAAGTCCCCCACATCCTCCAATGCTCCAATGAAAACAATCCAAGTTTGTTCAACCTTTCTTCATAGTCCATGTCCTCCAAACCAGGCAACATCCTGGTAAATCTCTTCTGCACCGTTTCCAATGCATCAACATCCTTCCGGTAGTGTGGCGACCAGAATTGTACACGATAGTCAAATGTGGCCTAACCAAAGTCTTATACAGCTGCAACATGATTTTCCAATTCCTACACTCAACGCCCTGACCAATGAAGGCCAGCATGCCAAATGCCTTCTTGTCCACTTGAGTTGCCACCTTCAGGGAACTGTGGATCTGCACACCCAGATCCCTCTGTATGCTAATATTTCCAAGGGCTTTACCAGTGACTGTATAAGTGATGGTGTTTCCCATGCTGCCTTTGTCCTTCTAGATGGAAGCAGTTGTGGGTTTGAGTGACCCTTGGTGAATTCCTGCAGTGCATTTGTAGATGATACACACTGCTGCCACTATTCTTTGGTGGTGGACAGAGTGAATATTTTTGGAAAGGGTAGCAATACAGGGACCTTCCATTGAGCTTAAATGCGTGGATATTTAACCTTCCCTTCAGTTTATATGAAATGTGAATTGGATTCAGCGTATTTATACAGTTTAAATTTCCACATTTTTTCATTGTCCAAAGGGAGAATGCAGTGAATGAGGAGGATTCATTGTGCATCTATAAGTTTTCGGGAGGCTATAGTGGCAGATTAAATTTCCCTGCTCTGTGTCAACACTGACATTCAGTAAGTGATAGTTATCCATCAATTCTTAATTCCGTGGAAATACAGTCATAGTGGTGGGATGGTGCACCATTTTGTATGCACATATATATGCACAAAAATTGCTGAAAATAGAGACATGTTGCTGAAGATTTTCTTCATGCATTCAACAGGACAAATGCAAGAATGCCAAATTTCAAGCAATCACAAGAATTTATTTAATATTATACTATATATATTTATATTATATGCAAGGGAAAAATGTTCAGATTGAATCATAGATTCATTGAAATATACAGTGAAGAAGGGAGGCCATTTGGCCCGTCGAGTATGCACCAACCACAATCCCACCCAGGCCCCACTCCCATAACTCCATGCATATATCCTAGCTAGTCCCTCTGACACAAAGGGGAAATTTAGCATGGCCAATCCACTTAACCTGCATATTTTTGGAAAGGTTGGTAGGTCGACTCTATAGCTGAGGCATTGTCACAGAGGAAGCAATAAGGCTCTACAGGCTCCCCAACCTCCCATGTGATTCAAAAAAAGCAGAAGGCTTGAACATATTCCTTCTGTTTGGAGTGAATTGGGATGGGATTTTCCAAAAATCCTGCCCGAGGCTAACGGACCTTTTCATGGTCTGATCCTTGCCCACTCTGATTTCCTTGGTGGGCAGGATAATAAATTTAATCCCTGGGTCTTTGCATACTCATGTGTCTTTTAGCATGAATGTTTCTAGCAAACAAATATTCAGGAAGACAATGGCCTAGTGGTATTATCGCTATTAATCTAGCGACTCAGTTAATGTTCTGGGTACCCAGGTTTGAATCCCGCCACGGCAACTGGTGGAATTTGAATTCAATAAAAATCATCCGGAAGTAAGAATCTACTGATGACCATGAAACCATTGTTGATTGTTGGAAAAACCCAACTGGTTCACTAATGTCCTTTTGGGAAGGAAATCCGCCGTCCTTACCCTATCTGTCCTACATGTGACTCCAGAGCCACAGCAATGGGGGTTGACTCTCAAATGCCCTCTGAAATGGCCAAGCAAGCCACTCAACTCAAGGGCAACTAGGGATGGGCAATAAATGCTGGTCAGCCAGCGATGCCCATGTCCCACAAGTGAATTAAAAAAAACTCAAAATACTGCACAGATAACAAAAAAATAGAAAGAAAAGGCTGGGTAATGGAGTTGAGGTATAGGTCAGCCATGATCTAACTCAGAGGTCTTCAACTTACAGCCCACGGGTCACATCCGGCCCGCAGCGGACTGTATCCGAATCAGAGTTTGGAGACTGCTGATCTAACTGAATGGTGAAGTGGGCTGAATGGTCTACTTCTGGTCCATTGTTCCTATTACAATGCACTCAAGTCAGTGGACTGCCCTGTGGTATCGCATTTCTGTCAATAACTCATTCAGGAGTTTTCAGTCAAAACATTTACAGGATGCGATTTTCACTGACTTCTTTCAATGAACACAGTTGACAGTCGCTGCCTATTAACTTATTTCAAAATCCTAAAAACAAATAACCACAGTTAGAAATTTGTATAGAAAGATAAATCTGTGCAATATATTCAGTACCCTGAAGGCAACTGAAGGAAAAAAAAATCCAGGAGTTAAATTTAATAACATGGTATTTATTATTAATCAGTGTTTCGAGCCAAAATTCAGGCCTTTAAAGTGCGAAGAGATATGGATGAGAAATTCTACAGCTTGAACTGCGTAGACGTGTGAAGGATGTGAGAATAAAAAAATAAATAAAACCTCAAGCAAAATTCGAGATTTGAAAGGTCTCCCTTTGCACTGCTAAATGAATATAGTGCCAGCCGTAACTCTGTTGTGACACCCTTGTCTCTAATCCAAAAGATGGTGTGTTTGAGAACCTATCAAAATTCTTGAACCCAATATTTGCACTGATGTGCAATTGCAGTATTGAGGGGATGCTGCACTGTTGGAAGTGCCATCCTCCGTGGCCTTTACACCAAGGCCTCATTTCTCGTGGCATATTTAAAGAAGATTTCATGGTACTCGATCAAAGACTATTAGGGGAGGTTTCTCTGGTAGCCTGACAATATCTGACCTTCAGGCAACATCACAAAAACTTGTATATCTGGTCATTACCAAATTGCTGTCAGTGGGATCTTGCTGTGCGCAGATTAGTTGCAATGTTTCCCGACATTACAACAGTAATTTCACTTCAAAACTACATGCATGGATGTGAAGAGCTTTGGAATGCCCTGAGGTCATAGGGCGGCATGGTGGCAGAGTGGGTTAGCACTGCCACCTCACAGTGCCAAGGACCCGGGTTCAATTCTTTTTACACGTGCTCCCCATGTCTGCATGGGTTTCCTCCAGCGCTCCGGTTTCCTCGACAGCCCAAAGATCATAGACTCACAGAAGCGCAGAATCCTACAGTGCAGAAGGAGGCCATTCGGCCCCTTAGGTCTGCATTTACCACAATCCCACCTAGGTCCCACCCTCACACCTCCATGCATTTACCTTAGCTAGACCCGCTGACACTAAGGGGTAATTTAGTGAGGCCAATCAACCTAACCGGCACATCTTTGGAGTGTGGGAGGGAACAGGAGCATCCAGAGGAAACCCCTGCAGACACAGGGAGAATGTGCATACTCCACACAAGCAGTGTCCCAAGGCTGGAATTGAACCAGGTCCCTGACGCTGTGAGGCAGCAGTGTGCCACTGCTCCACCCTAGTTGCTCTTGTTCAGAGGGCAGCTGAGAGTCAACCACATTGTGGTGGCTCTGGAGTCACATGTAAGCCAGACCAGGTAAGGATGACAGATTCCCTTCCCTAAAGGACACTAGTGAACCAGATGGATTTTTCCAATAATCGACAGTGGTTTCATTGTCATCAGTAGATTCTTAATTCCAAATATTTGAATAGAGGGATATGGATCCCAGAAGGGTAAGGGGTTTTAGTTCAGATGGGCAGCATGGTCGGTGCAGGCTTGGAGGGCCAACGGGCCTATTTCTGTGCTGTAATTTTCTTTGTACTTTGTTCAAATTCTACCATCTGCCATGGTGGGATTCAAATCCGGGTCCCCAGGACATTAATCCAGCTTTTGGATTAATAGTCTCGTGATAATACTACTCGGCCATTGCCTCCTCCTTAACACAAATAATTTTTGTCTCTGGGGGTTACAAAACCCACCTTTTTAAGGTAGAATGCATTTTGGAAAAGCCATAAAGGTTTTGGGAGATCAATGAAAAAGTGACTTATTGTTCTGCTAGAGTGCAGAGAATTGAAAATATACCTCAGAAAATCAAACAACACAAATAAAGCTGACTCCCAAGGGAGTTCAAGAGTGAAGCTTATACATTGGAAGGGCATATGTGTTCAGTCTATCAGGATAATTCCTTGATTCAAGAGCCAGGTGAGAAGGCAATTGAAGTGACAGACTAATTGGGTGAAGAGTGAGCAGAGAGGAAAACAATTTGACAAAACCATCTCGCACCCAAGTATGTAGCAACATGGCAGAAGGGAACCATGAATCCGGAGTCAGGGGCTATTCTGGGTGTTAACAGATCCAACACAGACGTCAGCAAGAAGGGGGAGGAGAATCCCTTCCAGGCATAAGGGTCTACTGTATCAGAAGGTCCTATCTTGACCTGACCAAAGCCCAGTGGCAGACAAAGGCTAAGAGTCTCCAGAGAAATTGTTGGACAATGACCTAGGAAAGACTTTTGATTTGTTATTATCACATGTATTGGGAAACAGTGAAAAGTTTTGTTTCTTGTGCCCATACGGATAAAGCATCCTGTTCATACAGTGAATGGGGGAGAAGAATATAGTGTAAGATATAGAGAAAGATCAGCTTAATACAAAGTAGATCGACACAGATGGCAGCAGGGAAGAAGCTGTTCTTGAGCTGGTTGGTAGGTGATTTCAAACTTTTGTACTTTTTTTCCCGACAGAAGAAGGTGGAAGAGAGAATGTCTGGGGTTAAAGGGGTCCTTGATAATGCTGGCTGCTTTGCCGAGGCAGCAGGAAGTGTAGATAGAGTCAATGGGTGGGAGGCTGGTGCATTTGATGGATTGGGCTTCATTCACGACCCTTTGTGGTTTCTTGCAGTCTGGACAGAGCAGGACCAAGCTTGATTTCAATGGTGCATCTGTAAAAATTGGTGAAGTCGTAGCAGACATGCCAAATTTCCTCCTGAGAAAGTAGAGGCACTGGTGGACAAAGGTAGCTAATGGAAAACTGTCAGCTGCAAGATGTCCTCCAAACCATCCTCCACTTTGGCTTGGAATTCTATCATCATTCCTTCATTGTTGCTGGGTAAAAATCCTGGAATTCCCTGACTGGCAACACTTTGGGTGCACCCACACCACATGGACCACAGCCTTTCAAGAAGGTGGCTTCTCAAGAGCAGTTAGGGCAAGGGCAATAAACTTCCGCCTTGCCAGTGACACATACACTTCATGATTGAATAAAAACAAAATTGCAATGGAACAAAGCTGTTCATGACTCAGGCTTCTTTATATATGAAACTGTCACCAAAATGCCCTGATACATTAGAGTATAGTAATTAAACTTTCTGAACATATGTCAATGCCTTCGGAATTACACAAAAAACATTTATTAAGCAAGTTCTGCTGTCATACATGTGATATTTCTTATTCCTATGCTATTAGATGATGGAGTCTTCTTACGTCATGCCTTATCCCACCCCCAACCTCCGCTACCCCAATGATCATATCAGCCTCTTGACTCAATTCTTTCAAATGTTTATTGAAGCTTAGCTATTAATACACTCAAACATGTTCAACGTTTCAATGACATCTCAGACTTTTCTGTGCAGATTGTGATCCAGTGAAAAAGATCATCTTGTCCGCAACGATTGGAAAATCAGCAGGGAAATCAGAATCACCAGGGAGGCACAGTGGCACAGTGGTTAGCATTATTGCCTCACAATAGCCAGGAAGCCGGGTTCGATTCCCAGCTCGGGTCATTGTCTGTGTGGACCTTGCTCGCCCTCCCTGCGCGTATTTCCTCCGGGCGCCCCAGTTGCCTCCCACAGTCCAAAGATGTGCGGGCTAGGTTGATTGGCCATGCTAAACTTGACCTATGAATCTGGCTGTACTTAAATGGCCAAGATTCCTGACCAGAATGGCACTGATCCCTGTGATGATATACACATCATCGTATCCCTGTGATGCATGTATATACATCATCATACAGGCAATATATATAATGTTTGGGGTGTGGACTGGTCCTTTAAGTATGTGGTTCAGGTGACCCCTGATCTGTTGGGTAGTCTTAGACCTGATTGTGAATGAGTGCACATCTTCAATAACCTGCTCCCGGTATTGAAATATTCAAGCTTACCTTGTAATCCTTTGCGCCCATTAGTCCGCAGGGGCAGACATAATAATCCCCCTCATCAATCCACATGCCACACTGCTGTAAGTGAGTAGATTGATTTGACCCACACCATTTAGTCTCCTCTCGCTGTTTTCTTTTGGAAAATATATGGCACAGTGGCATAGTGGTTAGCACTGCCGACTCGTAGGGTCAATTCCGGCCTCAGGGTCACTGTCTGTGTGGAGTCTGCACGTTCTCCCTGTGTCTGCGTGAGTTTCCTCTGGGTGCTCCGGTTTCTTCCCACAGTTCAGAGTTGTGCAGGCTAGGTTAACTGGCTGTGCTAAATTGCCCCTGGTGTCAGGGGGATTAGCAGGGTAAATTACGGTCATAAGGTGTGGGTGTGATTGTGGTTGGTGCAGACCCAAAGGGCTGAATGGCCTCCTTCTGCACTGTCGGGATTCTACGATTCAATGCCTGCTTCTATCCAATCACTCAGCTGGAGTTTTGATCAATGAATTAGATTTCTTGTACGTCATAGAGATTTTTTTTTTAAGTAGACTCTTGCAGACTGTTTGCCAGCCTACGTTCTCTAACTGTTTGCTGAGTAATTTATTTTTCCATGACTCTTGTGGTTCTGCTCTGCTTCTATCTTACTGGTTAACACAGTGCTGTCAATAGACACTTGCTGGAAAATGGGATTAGAATAGATCAGTAGTTTTGGATGTGATGGCAGAAGGGTCAACTGGGTTAGATGTCATAACAGAAGTGACATGAGCAACTAATTTTTATGATTTGGAATTCAGTACCTGAAAGGGTGGTGGAATCAAATTCAAAGGGGAAATTGAATAATCAGTCAAAAGCCAGTTTATTTATTTATTATTGTCACAAGTAAGACTTCCATTAACACTGCAATGAAGTTACTGCGAAAAACCCCTAGTCGCCACACTCCGGCGTCTGTTCAAGCACACTGAGAGAGGATTTAGTGTGGCCAACGCATCTAACTAGCACATCTCTCGGACTGTGGGTGGAAACCGGAACACCATGAGGAAACCCACGCAGACTTGGGGAGAACATGCAGGCTGCGCACAGACAGTGACCCAAGCCGGGAATCGAATCCGGATCCCTGGTGCTGTGAGGCAGCACTGCTGACCACTGTGCCACCATGCCGTCTGAATTTATTCCCACTGAACAAAAGATAAAGTGGAAAACAAATCACAGCTACAACTGATCAGTGCCGCAATTCTAATCCTCTGGAAGCTGAGAATCTGGCATCTAAATCCTAATGGAAATGTAGGATGATTAATTAATGGATAACAGGATGATGGCATGATGGAGGATTAGAAAGCAATTTACGATCGCTGTAATTGAAGCTAAGTAATGGTATGAAGCAAGCGGATATATGGAGATCTGTTTGAAGTTTGATAGAGGACAGAGGAGACATACAGACGCAAAACGATGACCCAACTATTCACAACTTTTAGACAAAGCCATTGCAATTTCCAAAGACAAAAGTAGTTTCAAGGCAGATAGATTTCAGATGTTTATCCGAAAACCTGGTAGTTTTGTCACATCTTAAGTATTCCATTTGACTGAATTGATTCTCGGAATATTTTGTAAGATGTCCATACCACTTCTGAAAGTGTTGTTTCAAGTATACCTTATTCAATTTCTCTGAAGGTCCATTAGAGCAGCTCGAGTAAACTGGCCTTAAAGAGATTTGAATAGTGATGCACTTTTATCGTTTGGAACTGAAAGGATATTGACAAAATACAATCAGACCAGATTTAAGTGTATAAGAATTGATCTTAAAGAGGTAGCATTGTGCATCATTCTGCCAAGTCATTATTAATATTTAAAAAGCCAGCTCCAGATGGCGTTGGCTTTATGAGTTGGCTGTTATGTATAATATTTCTCGAGGGTCGCAGAGTCACTATGGCACACAAGGAGGCCATTCAGACCATTCGCCCGTGCTGGCTCTCTCTAAATCAATCTAGTCAGCCCCATTTGCCCAATCTACCCCCATAACTCTGCAATGTTATTTCCTGTAAGAAGTCTCACAACACCAGGTTAAAGTCCAACAGGTTTATTTGGTTGTAGACACCACTCGCTTTCGGAAGGCTATTCCTTCATCAGGTGAGTGGAGAGTTCTGATCACAAACAGGGCATATAAAGGCACACACAGTTTACAGAATACTGATTAGAATGTGACTCTTTACAGCTAATCTGTTGTTCAAGTCTTAAAGGTGCAGACAATGTGAGTGGAGATAGCATTAAGCATAGATTAAAGAGATGTGTATTGTCTCCAGACAGGACATTAAGTGAGATGTTGCAAGTTCAGGCAAGTGCCCCCTAGTAATTGACTCTTCCACCCTGGGGAAAAAACTTCTGACGATCCACCGTGTCCATGCCTCTCATAATCTTGTAGACTTCTCTCAGGTTGTCCCTCAATCTCATTCGTTCTAGTGAGACCAAACCAAGTTTCTCCAACCTCTCTTCTTAGCTAATGCCCTCCATACCAGGCAACATCCTGGCAAATCTTTTCTGTACCCTCTCCAAAGCCTCCACATCTTTCTGGTAGTGTGGCGACCAGAATTGAACACAATATTTCAAGTGTGGTCTAGCTAAAGTTCTATAAAGCTGCAACGTGACTTGCCAATTTTTAAACTCAGTGCCCCGGCCGATGAAAGAAAGCATGCCATATGCCTTCTTGACTACCTTCTCCACCTGTGTTGCCACTTTCAGTGACCTGTGTACCTGTACACCCAGCTCCCTTTGCCTATCAATACTCTTAAGGATTCTGCCATTTACTGTATATTTCCTATCTGTATTAGACCTTCCAAAATGCATTACTTCACATTTGTCCAGATTAAACTCCATCTGCCATCTCTCCACCCAAGTCTCCAACTGATCTATATCCTGCTGTATCCTCTGATGGTCCTCATCACTATCCATAAATCCACCAAACTTTGTGTCGTCCACAAACTTACTAATCAAACCAGTTAGATTTTCCTCCAAATCATTTATGTATATGACAAACAGCAAAGGTCCCAGCGCTGATCCCTGAGGAATGCACTTGTCACAGCCCTCCATTCAGAAATGCAGCCTTCCACTGCTACCGTCTGTCTTCTTTGACCAAGGCAGTTTTGTATCCACCTTGCCAGTTCACCTCTGATCCCATGCGACTTCACCTTCTACATCAGTCTGCCGTGATGGACTTGTCAAAAACCATACTAAGGTCCATGTAGAGAACATTCACTGCCCTACCCTCATCAATCATCTTTGTCACTTCCTCAAAAAACTCAATCAAGTTAGTGAAACATGACCTCCCCTTCACAAAACCATGTTTGCCTCTCACTAATACATCCACTTATTTCCGAGTGGGAGTAAATCCTATCTCGAAGAATCCTCTCCAATAATTTCCCTACCACTGATGTAAGGCTCACTGGCCTGTAATTACCTGGATTATTCTTTTTACTCTTCTTAAACAAAGGAACAACAGTTGCTCTTCAACTCATGGCGGATTAATACAGAAGGTGAAGTCATATGGGGTCCAAGGTGAACTGATAAGATGGGTACAAAACTGGCTCAGGCATAGAAAGCAGAGATTAGCAAGGGTATTTTTCTAACTGGAGGTCTGTGAAAAGCAGTGTTCCACAAGGATCATTGTTGGGGCCTCTGTTGTTTGTAATATATATAAATGATTTGGAGGAAAGCGTAGGTGGTCTGATTAGTAGATTTGTAGATGATACAGAAATTAAGGGAATGGTGGTTAGTGAGGAGGATTCTCAGATGATTGTCATTGACAGCAAGACATAAATTAGCTGGAGACCTAGGCCAAAAGATTTGAGGTGATGTGATTTGGAAGGTCTACTGCAGAATGAAAGTACACAGTAAATAATAGTCCTGAGAAATATTAGCATACGGAGGGATCTGGGCATGCAGAGCCACAGTTCCCTGAAGGTGGCAATTCAGGTGGACAAGGTGGTCAAGAAGGCGTATGGCATGCTGGCTTTCATTGGTCGAGCATTGAATGTAGGAATTGGAAAATCATGTTGCAGCTGTATAAGACTTTGGTTAGGCTGCATTTGGAGTATCATGTACAATTCTGGACGTCTCACTACTGGAAGGATATTGGTGCATTAGAAAGGGTGCACAAGAGATTTACCAGGATGTTGCCTGGTTTGGAGGATATGGACTATGAAGAAAGATTGAACAACTTGGATTATTTTCATTGGCGTGTCAGAGGATGAGGGGGGACCTGATTGAGGTTTACAAGCTTATGACAGACTTGGATAGAGTGGATAGCCACAGTCTTTCTCCCAGGGTTGAAGGGTCAATTACTTGGGGGCATAGGTTGAAACAGAGAGGGAAAGTTTAAAAGAAATGTAAGGGGCAAGTATTTTACACAGAGTGTGGTGCATGCCTGGAACATGCTGCCGGAGGAGATAGTGGAAATACATTCTATAACAACGTTATAGAATCAGGATAGATGCATGAATAGACAGGGAATAGAGGGATATGGATCATGTAGAAGCAAGAAAATATTATATTAGAGACGAACCTGTGTCGGCACAGACTTGGTGGGCTGAAGGGCCTGTTCCTGTGCCGTACAGTTCTTTGTCTCAAGTCTTCAGTACTATTTTCACAGTAACTTCATTGCAGTGTTAACATAAGCCTACTTGCGACGCTAATAAATAAACATAAACTTCCTGCCAAAATATTGTCAGGCTCTGTCTATCACATGCTGCTTTCTCTGTACGGGATACGTTTAACCTTGTTTTAGCTTTATCAGGTTGACACCTCATGCTCCTGGCATGCACACCTATCCTTTCTGTTGATCCTTAGATTGGTGGTAAAGGTAGAGTGGGGTATATGCCGGGACATGAGATTACAGGTTGCGGTTGAATACAATTCTGCTGCTGCTGATGGCCCACTGTGCCTCACGGATGCTCAGTTTTTTAGCTGCTAGGCCTGTTCAAAATCTATCCCATTTAGCAGGGTAGTAGTGCTACACGGCGCACTGGAGAGTATACTCAACGTGAAGACGGGACTTCACCTCCACAAGTACTGTGTGTGGTCACTTTTACTGATATTGTCAGATGCAACTGCGATAAGCAGGTTCGTGAGTATGGGATCAAGTATGTTTCCCCTCTTTTTGGTGT
This sequence comes from Carcharhinus amblyrhynchos, assembly GCF_965287045.1. Classification (NCBI taxonomy): domain Eukaryota; kingdom Metazoa; phylum Chordata; class Chondrichthyes; order Carcharhiniformes; family Carcharhinidae; genus Carcharhinus; species Carcharhinus amblyrhynchos. Next base: position 18,765,111 of record NC_137324.1, read on the forward strand.
TCCCTCTACCTGCCGGAGACCCAGTCTAGCAGTTATGTCCTTTAGGACCTGGCCATCTCCTGAGCTACTGTACCACTGAGCCATTCCCCCACCATTCCATGCCCTCACTGCCCTCAGTGCATCTTCCAAGTGGGCGGTCATTAGCTGATTCATTAGCTGGTGGGGGTGGGTGGGTGGGGTATGTGGAAATGGGCAGGAGGTTTCCTTGCTTATGTTTGACCTGGTGTCATGAGGGTTGAAGGGGGCCATATTCAATGTTGAGGACTCCCAGGGAAACCTACTCCTGTCTTCACAGGGCTGAGCTCGCCGTTGTCATATCGAGTGCCTAGGTTGATGCCGAGTTGTCAGTCCGGTTTCATTCCTTCTTGCCAGCTTTGTAGCAGTTTGATACAACTGAGCGGCTTACTAGACCATTCCAGAGTGCAGTTAAGAGTGAACCACATTCCTGTGGGCCTGGTGTCAGATGTAGACCAGGGTAAGGATTCCCTTCCTACAAGGGTGTCTGTGAACCATATAGACTTTTACGACAATTGACAATTTTAATTCCAGATCTACTAGTTGAATTTAAGCTCCACCATGGCTGCCATGTTGGGATTTGAACCCATGTCCCCAGAACATTAGCCTGGGACGCTGGATTACTAATCCAGTGACATTACCACTATCCCACTCCATTATTATATATAAATCTGGGAACCACATGTTAGGAAGGATAGGGTGCCGCAGTGGCACAGTGGTTGGCACTGATACCTCACAGCGACAGGGACCCGCGTTCAATTTCTGCCTAGCATGACTATCTGTGTGGAGTTTGCACGTTTTTCCATTGTCGGCATGGGTTTCCTGCAGTTGCTCCGGTTTCCTCCTACAATCAAAAGATGTGCAGGTAAGGTTGATTGAAACATAGAAACATAGAAACATAGAACATTACAGCGCAGAACAGGCCCTTCAGCCCACGATGTTGCACCGACCAGTTACAAAAACAATGACCCACTAGCCTATACCAATCCCTTTTCGTCCATAAACCTATCCATAGATCTCTTAAACGCCCCCAAACTAGGCGCATTTACAACTGCAGCAGGCAGGGCATTCCAATCCCTCACCACCCGCTGAGTAAAGAACCTACCCCTGACATCCGTCCTGTAGCTACCCCCCCTTAATTTAAAGCCATGCCCCCTCGTGCTAGCTTTCTCCATCCGAGGAAAAAGGCTATCACTGTCCACCCTATCTAAACCTCTAATCATCTTATATGTTTCAATAAGATCCCCTCTTAGCCGCCTTCTTTCCAACGAAAACAACCCTACATCCCTCAGTCTCTCCTCATAGGACCTCCCCACCATACCGGGCAACATCCTAGTAAACCTCCTCTGCACCCTCTCCAAAGCCTCCACATCCTTCTTGTAATGTGGAGACCAGAACTGCACACAGTACTCCAAGTGCGGCCGCACCAGAGTAGTGTACAGTTGCAACATTACGCTGCGACTCCTAAATTCAATCCCCCTACCAATAAACGCCAAGACACCGTACGCCTTCTTAACAACCTTATCTACTTGATTCCCAACTTTCAGGGATCTATGTACACATACACGTAGATCCCTCTGTTCATCCACACTATTCAAAGTCCTTCCGTTAGCCCTATACTCAACACATCTGTTGCTCCTACCAAAGTGAATTACCTCACACTTCTCCGCATTAAATTCCATCCGCCACCTCTCGGCCCAGCTCTGCAACCTATCTAAGTCTCCCTGCAGACTATGACACCCTTCCTCACAATCTACCACACCTCCGACTTTGGTGTCATCAGCAAATTTACTAATCCACCCAACTATACCCTCATCCAGATCATTAATAAAGATTACAAACAACAGTGGCCCCAAAACAGATCCCTGAGGCACACCACTCGTAACCGAACTCCATGATGAATATTTACCATCAACCACCACCCTCTGTCTCCTATCTGATAGCCAATTCCTGATCCAACTCCCTAGATTACCCACAATCCCATACATCTGCATTTTCTGCAGAAGCCTACCATGGTGAACCTTATCGAACGCCTTACTAAAATCCATATATACCACGTCAACTGCCTTGCCCCCATCCACCTCTTTGGTCACCTTCTCAAAAAACTCAATAAGGTTAGTAAGGCACGACCTACCCGCTACAAAACCATGCTGACTATTTCTAATCAATTCATTACACTCCAAATAACTATAAATCCTATCCCTAATAATTTTTTCTAAAACCTTGCCCACAACAGAAGTAAGATTCACCGGTCTATAATTCCCGGCAAAGTCTCTGTTCCCCTTCTTAAACAATGGGACAACATTCGCTATCCTCCAATCCTCCGGGACTACACCAGAGACCAATGACGACCTGAAGATCAGAGCCAGAGGCTCTGCAATCACCTCTCTAGCCTCCCAGAGAATCCTAGGGTAGATCCCATCCGGACCAGGGGGCTTATCTATTTTCAGCCCCTCAAGAATATCCAGCACATCCCCCTTATCAACCGTAATACTGTCTATTTTACACCCCTGCAACCCAGTGTCCTCCTCAGCTATATTCATGTCCCCCTGCGTGAACACCGAAGAGAAATATTGGTTCAATGCTTCTCCAATCTCCTCCGGTTCCACACACAACTTCCCTCTGCTGTCTGTAACTGGCCCTAATCTTGCCCTGACCAACCTTCTGTTCTTGACATACCTATAGAACGCCTTAGGATTCTCCTTAATACTATCAGCCAAAGTCTTCTCATGTCCTCTTTTAGCCCTTCTTAACTCCCTCTTCAACTCCCTCCTAGCCAATCTAAAGCTTTCTAGTGCACTACCTGAGCCCTCAAATCTCATCCGAACATAAGCCTCCTTTTTCTTTTTAACCATCGACTCAACTCTTTTAGTGCACCACGGTTCCCTAGATCTACCAATTCCTCCATGCCTGACAGGGACATACCTATCAAGGACTCGCAGTAGCTGCTCCTTGAAAAAACTCCACATTTCGGACGTTCCCAGTCCCTGTAATCTCCTAGTCCAATCTATGCTTCCTAATTCACTCCTAATAGCCTCATAATTACCCTTACCCCAGCTAAAACTACTGACCCGAGGTTCATGCCTATCCCTTCCCATCACTAAGGTGAACGTAACCGAATTGTGGTCACTATCACCAAAATGCACACCAACTTCCAAGTCTAGCACCTGGTCTGGCTCATTTCCCAGCACCAAATCCAATATAGCCTCACCTCTAGTTGGCCTATCTACATACTGAGTCAAAAAACCTTCCTGCACACTTTGTACAAACACTGACCCCTCTAACGAGCTAGAGCTGTAGCAATTCCAATCAATATTCGTAAAGTTAAAGTCCCCCATAACAATTACCCTATTACTTTCACTCCTAACCAGGATTGACTCCGCAATCCTTTCCTCAACCTCTCTAGAACTTTTAGGAGGTCTATAAAAGACTCCCAACAGGGTGACCTCTCCTCTCCTATTTCTAATCTCCGCCCATACTACCTCAACTGACAAGTCCTCACCAAACTTCCATGGCCATGATGAAATGTCCCTCAATGTGAGGATAAGTACATGGGGTTAAGGGCATAGGGCCTGGATGGGATTGTTGTCAGTATAGACTCGATGGGCTGAATGGCTTCCTTCTGCACTGTAGGATTTCTCTGATTCTATGATTCCATTATATAAAAGCTTTAAACTGGGTGCAAAAAGGTTTACAAGGATGCTTCCAGGGAAAAGGCACTATGTGGATAGATTGGTGAGATGATAACTGCTTTACTTAGAGAAGAGCAGGTTAAGGGACATTTGATGGAGGCATTTATAGTCACGAGGGGTCGGGATAGAGAGGATAGGGAGAAACTGTTCCCTTGTCAGAAGGGTCGAGATCCAAAGGGCACCAATATCAGGTTAGTGTCTAAACAACCAACGGTGACAAAGGGGAAATGAAATAACTCCTCAGAGGCTGGTGTCCTTTCACCAGATTCCCTTTATTTACAAACTCTATTCCACTCCTCGGCCAAAATGTTAGGGCCATTCACACCGGTGGGATTTGAACTGAGATTTGACTGGGCGCCAAATTCTCCAACCTCGCTGCACCTCGATAGTGTTGGTAAGATTGCACTCCGAGAGTGCTTCAGGTACAAAGTCAGAATCCAGAGTGCCAGAAGACCTGACACTCCCGGTTTTATATACAGGTGGGGCTCCCTGATTGGGCAGGCAGTTACATTTTTTTATCTAAAGTTTATTTATTAGGAGGCTTACATTAACATTGCAATGGAGTTACTGTGAAAACCCCCTAGTTGCCACACTCTGATACCTGTTCGGGTACACTGAGGGAGAACTTAGCATGGCCAACGCAGCTAACCAGCATGTTTTTCGGACTTCATAGAAATCATAGAAACTCTATGCTGCAGAAGGAGGACATTCGGCCTATCGAGTCTGTACGGACCACAATTTCACCCAGGCCCTTCATATTTACCCACTAATCCCTCTCACCTATGCATCTCAGGACATTAAAGGGCAATTTTGGCATGGCCAATCAACCTAACCCGCACATCTTTGGACTGTGGGAGGGAACCAGAGTACCCGGAGGAAACCCACACAGACATGAGGAGAATGTGCAAACTCCACACAGACAGTGATCCAAGCCGAGAATCAAACCCAGGTCCCTGGAGCTGTGAAGCAGCAGTGCTAACCATTGTGCTACCATGCCAATTGTGGGAGGAAACCGGAGCACCCAGAGGAAACCCACGCAGACACGGGGAGAACATGCAGACTCCGCACCGACAGTGACCCAAGTGAGAATCGAACCTGGGTCCCTGGTGCTGTGAGGCAACAGTGCTAACCAGTGTACCACTGTGACCTCAATCAGGGAGCTCAAACTCCAAGAAGTCAATCTCATGTGTGACTCTGAATTCAGAAAACATTTCCTACACAGCGCATGGGTAAGATCTGGAATATACTGCCTGAGAGTGGGCTGGGGGCAGATTAAATCGTGGTTCTCAAAATGGAATTGGATTAGTTCCAGCAGCATTCAAAATTGCAGGGCTGTGGGAAAAGGGTCATGGGCTCGTGGGAGTAAATGAGTCGTTTCTTTTTTCAGAGAAACAGCACAGACACAACAGATGACGATTTTCCTTCGGAGCTGTAACAATTTTATGATTCAATAAAATGAGAAAAGTCTCAGAAAAATGGAAGCAGCGAAGTGAGAAATTGGTGAGGTATTGACGCTGAACTAAATGCATGACCACCAGGTTATAAAGGTTATAACTTCCAACCTGCAGGAGGTACCATGGATATTTAGGTAGGACAATACAAATAAAGTTTCTTTACAAAAGCTAAAACAACACAGAAATAGTGTAGAAGACCAAGGAGATCGAGAACAGGGCACTCCAAGTTCAATATTACTGTCCCTTGGTAATGTGTTCTTAGTTACTTAACGTTCATGAGTTTGGTTACTTCTTGCGAATCAGCAGTTGAAAAATGGGATAACGTTGTTGTTATACTGGAATAAGCTTTTTTTCAATTTGTATCCTTTTAAAGCAGCGCAAATTGCCCAGCTTTGAGTTCAAGTTACAATCCATTGCTGATTCTAATTTAAATGCCAAAGTGCCCCTTAGTGCCCCACAATATGTATTTTCATAGAATCATAGAAACCCTACAGTGCAGAAGCAGACTATTTGGCCCATCGAGTCTGCACTGACAACAATCCCACTCAGGCCCTATCCCTGTAACCCCAAATATTTATCCTGTTAATCCTCCTGACACCAAGGGGTAATTTATCATGGCCAATCCACCTAACTTGCAAATCTTTGGACTGTAGGAGCAAGCTGGAGCACCCCTAGAGGAAACCCGCACAGACACGGGGAGAATATGCAAGCTCCACATAGACAGTGACCCATGGCTGGAAATGAACCCGAGTTCCTGGCATTGTGAGGCAGCAGTACTAACCACTGTGCCAGTGGTGGGGATAGGGTGAGGGGAAAAGGGCCTGGGTAAGACAGTCTGTCAGAGAGTCAGAGCAGATTCTTCTGCACTGCAGATATTCTATGATATGTAAAATGGATTTACAATGCTGCTCAATATTCTCCATGTAAAAGGCTCTAGGATATAATGCCTGGTGCTCCTCCTCCATTTCCAGAGAAGCTGGATTAATCACAGGGTATCCAATCATTTTCCAATGCATGAACATGGCGCGACTAGTTATACATGGAGGGAGAATTCTGCTGAAGCTGGAGCTGTAGATTCTATGGGGTGTGACCATACTTTGTAAAATTGGTACCTGGGGATCATTATGTACCATGGTAGCTCCTGGACTTAATTAGCTGGAATATCGAAATATGTGGCACAGATGCAATTATTGGGAAGATAAAGAATGGGACTGTGTGTGGGTGAGGCACCCACAGCTGGCATTAAGCTGTCTCAGGCCACTCATCGGGTAGACACAGAGTAAAGCTCCTTCTCCTCCTGATTAATGACAGCAAATCGTTACTGTAACAGGCGACATAGTTCCATGTCCTACTTGAAATGGGCTTGGCCCTGTCAAAATGGTCAGCTGACTGGGGACTGAACTGAAGTTCCTCCAAGCTTATTTTGCAAAGAACCTTCAGAGCCACAGAAAGAGCAAAATTTGTCTCTCATCGCGGGCTGGATTTGATGCACACTTGGAAAAATAGTGTCCGTATAATGTGCCAACCAAATACACTCACAGAATGTGACAGAACAGAGGACACTATAGTTAAGAAAGCCCAACAACACCTCTACTTTCTCAGAAGGTGAAGGAAATTTGGGCTGTCTGCTACAACACTCACCAACCTTTACAGATGTACCATAGGCAGCATTCTTTCTAGTTGTATCACAACTTGGTATGGCTCCTGCTCTGACCAAGACCACAAGGAGATACAAAGAGTTGTGAACGAAGCCCAGTCTATCACGTAAACCAACCTCCCACCCAGTGACTCCACCTATACTGCCTTGGAAAAACAACCAGCATAATTAAGGGCCCCAGGCACCCCGGACATTCTCTCTTCCACCTTCTTCCATCGAGAAAAAGATAAAATCTGAGATCATGTACCAACCAACTCAGGAACAACTTCTTCCCTGCTGCTGTCAGATTTTTAAATGGACCTAATTCTCATTAAGTTGATCTTTCTCTACACTGACTGTAACACTACACTCTGCACCCTCTCTTTCCCTTCTCTATGAAATGTATGCATTGTCTGTATTGTTTCTTGTCTGCAAGAAACAATACTTGTCACGTTATACCAATACATATGACAATAATAAATCAAATCAATAAATCAGCCAATCTTGTCCATGCCAGCTCTTCGGTAGAGCTGTCTGATCATCTTTCTATTTTTCCACAGCCAGGCAATTCTTTTACCCTTTGGGCATTTACTTAATTCCCGCTTGAATGTTATATCGAATTTATTTAATTTTATCCTTCCAGCAGTGCAGATCACAACAGCTTGCTATGTTAAAATATAAAAGTCCTCATGCCGCCTTTTATTTCTTGCGCTCCTCTAAGATCTGATTAGAGATGTTTCTACTACCCGACAGAGTCTCTCCGTATTTACTCTGTGCAAACCATTCATGATTTGAAAGATCCCTGTAGTGGTCTGTACAACCGCTGAGCATAGATGATGCTTCCCCAGCAAGCACAATTTCTGCAAATCCTTTTTAACTCTTGTCCACAGGAAGAATGTTAATTTCAGAGGAATCCAATTGGTGGAAATTAATTTCCGGAGAGAGGGGATCTCCCAAGGATCGTCTTCTCGCTGATGGAGTTGATGAGGCTGTCAGTTTTGCATCCTTCTCTTCAGAATTACAAATTTCTTCAGCTTCATTTTGCAAGTTGCTGCTGCCAAATCTGGCCATCTGGTGCTCACAGAATTGTTTCCTGACTCTTTAGGGGACAATGTTACAGGCCCTTTCTCTCGAAAGCAACTACTAGCTTAAGCAAAGGCTAGAAGAAACAATGTCCCCAACCTGATCGAAGTTTCCCTACATATCCGAGGGGACCCATTGACATCAAACAGTTGTCCAGTTCATCACCAGCACAAATGACCTTCATCAATCGAGGGATTGAGTTTAGGAGTTGGGAGATAATGATGCAGCTGTATAAGACCCTGGTCAGACCCCACTTGGAGTACTGTGCTCAGTTCTGGTCGCCTCATTACAGGGAGGATGTGGAAGCCATTGAAAGGGTGCAGAGGAGATTTACAAAGATGTCATTGCCTGGATTGGGTGGCATGCCTTATGAGGATAGGTTGAGGGAGCTCGGTCTTTTCTCCTTGGAGAGACGGAGGATGAGAGGGGACCTGATAGAGGTGTATAAGATGTTGAGAGATATTAATTGGTTGGATTCTCAGAGGCTATTTCCCAGGGCTGAAATGGCTGCCACAAGAGGACACAGGTTTAAGGTGCTGCGGAGTAGGTACAGAGGAGGTGTCAGGGGTAAGTTTTTCACTCGGAGGGTGGTGGGTGCGTGGAATCGGCTGCCTTCGGTGGTGGTGGAGGCAAATTTGATAGGGTCTTTTAAGAGGCTTCTGGATGAGTACATGGGACTTAATATGATTGAGGGTTATAGGTAAGCCTAGTAGGTAGAGATATGATCAGTGCAACTTGTGGGCCAAAGGGCCTATTTGTGCTGTAGTTTTTCTATGTTCTAAATAAATTAATGGGCTGGATAATATAGAAGCATAGAAACTTGAAGGAGTAGGTCATTAGCCCCCTCGAGCCTCCTCCTCCATTCATTTTGATCATGGCTGATCATCATATTCAATACCCTGATCTTCCCTTACCCCTATATCGCTTGATCCCTTTAGTCCCAAAAGCTATATCTAATTTCTTCTTGAGATCACACAACATTTTGGCCTCAACTACATTTTGTGGTAGTGAATTCGCCACTCTCTGGGTGAAGAAATTTCTCCTCACCTCAATTCTAAAAGGTTTACCCTTTATCTACCCCTAGGTCTGGACTCCCCCACCATTGGAAGCATTCTTTCTGAATCTATCCCGTGTAATCCTGTCAGAACTTTTTAAGTCTCTATCAGATTCCCTCCCACTCGTCTAAACTGCAGTGAATATAATCGTAACCGACTTAATCTCTCCTCATATGACTGACCTGCCATCCCAGGAATTAGTCTGGTAAATTTTTGCTGTACCCCCTCAATGGCAAGAACATCCTTGCTCAGATATGGATACCAAACTTACACACTATACTCCAGGTGTGGTCTCACCAACATCCCATACAATTGCAACAAAACATCCCTATCCTTATATTCAAATTCTTTTGCTATGAAGACCAACATACCATTTGCCTTCTTTACTACCTGTTGTCCCTGCGCACTTACTTTCGGTGAATGATGCATGAGAACTCAAGACCTCTCTCAATTTATATCCATTCAAATAATAATCTGTCTTCCTATTATTGCTACCAAACTGGATAACCTCACACTTATCCACGTCATACTGACAGCCAGGTACAGTGGGCAGTCTTTCAACTCCTGCCCTGTCATCGAAAAAAGCCATCTAAAATAGCAAGTATGCAAATTTGGGCTGAGGGACAGGTTGCGTGGCCTCGAGAGCATTGTGCCCAATTAGTGCTGAGGGAATGATATCTGGTGTCCAAGGGCATTGGCCGTGACCCAGTAGGAAGTCATAGAATCATTGAATCGCTACAGTGTAGAAGGAGGCCATTTGGCCCATCTAGTCTGCACTGACCACAATCCCATCCAGGGCCTATACCTGTAACCCTGTGCATTTATCCTACTAATCCCCCGACACTAAGATCAATTTGGCATGGCCAGTCAAACCATCCCGCATATCTTTGGAGTGTGGGAAGAAACCGGAGCATCCGGAGGAAACCCACCATGACACGGGGAGAATGTGCAAACTCCACACAGACAGTGATCCAAGGCCACAGTTGAAATTGGGTCTCTGGCGCTGTGAGGCAGCAGAGCAAATCACTGTGCCACTGTGCCACCCTCTCACATTTGAAGGGTAACCTGGCATGGAGCAGTCAGTATTAGCTGGCCCAGCCAATTCTATGCATTTTACACAGATCTGCAGTCTTAGTTAATAGGATTAGGATCAGCAAATATCAGATGACATGTCCGTCATCCATGTTGCTTTTCCCACTGATCACAGGTGACAGTCAGGGTGGCATGGCAGCACAGTGGTTAGCACTGCTGCCTCACAGCGCCAGGGGCCTGGGTTCAATTCACAGCCTTGGGTCACTGTCTGTACGGAGTCTGCATGTTCTCCCCGTGTCTGCGTGGGTTTCCTCTGGGTGCTCTGGTTTCCTCCCACAGTCCGACCAGTGCTGGAGTATGGCGACTAGGGGATTTTCACAGTGACTTCATTGCAGAGTTAATATAAACCTTCTTCTGATAATAATAAATAAGCTTAAAAACAATTTGATCATGGACGTATTTTCCAGATTTTCACATAGTGGAACTGTCTTTTGCATGTTTTCCTCCATGTCAGGAGGAGACAAGAGAGCAAGGGAGAAAACAGCCTTCGTAATTCAATGACAAATCTCTGCATCCTCGTCAGGGCATTATCCAGCAGATATGAACAGCCAATGCTAACTGACAGATAGAGATGAGCTCCCTTGGTCAGAAGAGCAGCCTGGGAGGAGTTTATAGCAATCTCAGCAACATGGGGCTAGTGTGTCGCACTTGGACTCAATGGCAGAAGAGACTCAATGATCTCCTGAGGTCAACCAGAGTGAGGTTTTTTTTCATTCATTCATGAGAAGTGGTATCATTGTCAGGATGTGGAGATGCCGGCATTGGACTGGGGTAAACACAGTAAGTAGTATTGTGAGACTTGGTGTTGTGAGACTTCTTACTCTCATTGTCAGGGCCAGTGTTTATTGCCCCTAATTGCCCTTGCACCGAGTGTCTTTTGTGGCCATTTCGGAGGGTTTTTTAAGAGCCAAGCACATTGCTGTGGATCTGGAGTAACAGATACGCCAGACTGGGTAAGGATGGCAGATTTCTCTTCTCTGAAGGATATTAGTGAACCAGATGGGGTTTGTACAACAATCGGCAATGGTTTCACCCTCATCATTTGACGTTTAATTCTAGATTTTTATTGAATTCAAATTTCACCATCTGCCGTGGTGGGATTCAAACCCAGGTCCCCAGAGCACTAGTCCAGTGACCAAACCACTAGATTTCCACCTCCCCAGAAGCTCCCAGTCTTGTTCCAGGAAGTTACAGGGTGATATTGGGAATGTTGGCGGCTTGTGAGGTGTTCAGACATCCAAGGCAATGCCTCTGTTCTTTTCCATTTGCTCCAGTTGGAATGGGAGGGGTGTGGAGCCTGAACAGATGAGGAAGGTGGACCACGATTTGGCTGTCAAACATTGTGCAGATCATTGGTAATCATCCTGACATCAATTAACCTAACAGCGTACGTCATTGCAATCTGACACTGAGGAGCGTGCCCACAATACCAGGGAGAAAGGCAGATCCGGAGATGGTGCCCGTGAGTTTCCAATCCTAATGCCACAGGACGGTTCTCCTGCTCTCCTCAGTTGAATTCGCTCTGCTGATTCACAGAATCTCTGCAGTGTAGAAGGAGGCCATTCAGCCCATCGACTTTGCACAGACAATAATCCCACCTTGGCCCTATGCTTGTAAACCCCTCATAATTCCCCTGAGAACAATCCCACACAAACCTGTCCCCATAACGGCAAGTATTTACCCTGCTATTCCCCCAACCTACACATTTTGGGATGCACACACACACAGAGAGTCAATTTATAATGGCCAATCCACCTAACCTACACATCTTTGGAGTGTGGGAGGAAACCAAAGCACCCGAAGGAAACCCATGCAGACACGAGGAGAATGTGCAAACTCCATACAGACAGTGACCCGAGGCCGGAACTGAACCCGGGTCCCTTGCGATGTGAGGCAGCAGTGCTCACCACATGCCACCGATTGGCCAGGGTGGGACTGGAGAAAGGCGTGAGTCTGGTGACATAGAAAATATATTATTTATATGGCTGGCCCAGTTCTGTTTCTGGTAATGGTAGCTCCCAGGATGTTGATATTGGGGGATTGAGCAATGATAATGCCATTGTAGGGGACATAGTTCAATTCTCCTTTGTTACAGTGCCAATGCCTGCCAGTTGTGTGCTTTGCATGTTGCATGCCACTTACCAGCCCAAATATAAATGTTGTCTCGGACTTGATAGTTCCAAAAACTCAATGAACATTATGCTCTCGCTAAACATAATATAAAATATCTTAAAAGTTCGTCCATTTAATGGACACTTCTGTAATTTTTCTCTGTTATTTCTGTTATGTTATTTCCATCAAATTATTTTGTCCAATTTTTCATAGTTAGTTTATGTTACTGTCTTCTTATCAAATCCACCAAAATAACTGGCACTGTGACTCAGATTTCTACAGCAACAGACGCCTCAGAGTGTGAAAAATCTGGCTTTAGGACTTCAAGGCACACATTCCCTCATCGCTGAACTGTCAGAAGCTCAGGGGAAATAGATTTGGAAGCCAATATGCACATAGTGAGGTGAATCATGCTGGTGGCTAAGAGAGAACAATTGTTTCCATCATAAGAACCAATAACTGGGAATCATTATGGAACCACAAGTAACAGCCAGTAAATGTTCTTGCCATAAAAATCACCTGAGTCCCCTTCTCTGGAAGCTGAAAGGGAACACTGGGCAATGGTTAAATAGAGCAGGATGATGGCCTAACCTAGTAGGGGCTTTTTGTGCAAGGTATTAGAAGTATGCCATCTGCCAAACACATGGGAATATATCAGAATTCAGCATCAGTGGATATTGGAAATGTGTCAGAAACCAGGGATAATGGATATTGGAAATGCGTCAGAATCCAGGCATAGTGGATATTGGGAATGTGTCAGAATCTCAGGATCAGTGGATATTGGGAATGTGTCAGAATCCTGGATTTGTGTGTATTGGGAATGTGTCAGAATCTCAGGATCAGTGGATATTGGGAATGTGTCAGAATCCAGGGATAATGGATGTTGGGAATGTGTCAGAATCTCAGGATCAGTGTTTATTGGGAATGTATCAGAATCCTAGGATCAGTAGATATTGGGAATGTGTTAGAATCCTGGACCAGTGGCTATTGGGAATGTGTTAGAATCCCAGATCAGTAGATGTTGGGAATATATTAGAATCCTGGACTGGTAGATATTGGGAATGTGTTAGATTCCAGGGTCAGTGTGTATTGGGGATATGTCAGAATCCCAGGATCAGTAGATATTGGGAGTGTGTCAGAATCCTGGATCAGTGGATATCAGGAATATGTCAAAATTCAGGATCAGTGGATATTGGCAATGTGTCAGAATTCAGGATCAGTGGATATTGGCAATGTGTCAGAATCCTGGATCAGTGGATATTGGGAATGTGTCAGAATTCAGGATCAGTGGATATTGGGCATATTTCAGAATCTTGGACCAGTGGATATTGGGAATGTGTCAGAATTCAGGATCAATGGATATGGGAATGTGTCAGAATCCTGGACCAGTGGATATTGGGAATGTGTTAGAATCCAGGGTTGGAGTGCATTGGGAATGTGTCAGAATCCAATGATCAATGGATATTGGGAATGTGTCGTAATTCAGAATCTGTGGATATCAGGAATGTATCAGAATCCTGGATAAGTGGGTAATACTGTGTTGCCAATATCCGATTCCAATATTTCCAGGTACTCAAATGCACCTGGCATCTGCCCAGTTATTTCCTCAGAATGCAGAACAGAAGAAGAGAGAGTGTGAATTTTATGAGTGAAGTAACTGCCAGCATAAGCACACGTGGAACCAAACTCGAACTAATTATTACAATTTTACAAAGAGTTGACTGGCAGCAGAGTGTCAGGTTAAATAGACACTTTATCGTGTTGGAGTAGGATGAGATTGTGTAGTACGCATCCTATGCCGACTCTGAGTGCTGACAGGTGCCATCACTTTTAACTATTGTTCGTTGTGTGGGAGTGCCTAAATGACTTTGCAACTGCCTCATTTGTGAACATTGTCATCGCCACATTCTGTGCTCTGTTTGGAGTTTATTAGATGTTCTTGCACAGGAGCAGTAGAATGTGTGTCATCCCGCTGCCTGGTGATGGTGTGTGAGGCATCATTTGCTGTACACCTCATTGCAGAAGGCTTGGCAATCTTTGAAGTTTTGTCTCAAGTTATCGTGCTTGCTTTGAAACATTCCCATTCAAGATCAAAAGCAAAATACTGCGGATTCTGAAACAAATACGGAAAACGCTGGACAATCTCTGCAGTTTTGACAGCATCTGCGGAGAGAGAATAGAGTCAGCACGATCCTGACTCGAAACACTGGCTCACTTTTGGGCTAATACTCGCTGGAGTTTAGAAAAATGAGAGGGGATCTGATTGAGGGAGATTAAAATTTTAAAAGGGATTGATAAAGTAAATGTAGGCCAAATGTTTCCTCTTATGGGACAACCCAGAACAAGAGGACAAAGGTACAGGATGAGAGGTGACAGATTTAAAACTGAGGTAAGGAGGAACTACTTCTCACAGAGGGTGGTGAATTTGTGGAACTTGCTGCCCCATAGCGTGGTGGAATCTGAATCATTGAATGATTTAAAGAAGGAGATAGATACATTTATAGAACATAGAACAGTACAGCACAGTACAGGCCCTTCGGCCCTCGATGCTGTGCCGAACTTTGTCCAAAACCAAGATCAAGCTGTCCTACTCCCTATCATCCTGGTCTGCTTCATCTCTCCAATAGCCGCTTGAAAGTTCCTAAAGTGTCCGACTCCACTATCACAGCAGGCAGTGCATTCCACGCCCCAACCACTCTCTCCCTGTTCCTCAACTCGCGAGCATTTCTGATTTGAAAAAGGGATACGGAGATATGAGGAATAGGTGGGGTGGTGGATTTGAGACCAGGGAGAGATCAGCCATGATCTGAGTGAATGGCAGAGCAGGCTCGAAGGGCTGAATTTGCCTACATCCGCTTCTAATTCGTATCTTCCTATGTTCTTCTCTCTGCACAGACCTATTCAAGATTTACTGGGTGGGAATTTCCTCTCTAGAGTTGTAGAGTCCCAATTTACATTGGAGAAAGGGATCTTAAAAAAGAAACAAAATGACTGCAGCACTTCACTCAATCACATGACATGTGCTTTCCAGTTAGGGCAATGCTTCTGAGGGGCAGTCACCATTGTAATGTTGGAAACACATCACTAAATTGGACTCAGTGTATTCCCACGAACTGATGATCAGGTTATCTGTTTTTGTGATGTTGAATGGGGGACACATTTTGGCCAGGATCACCCCCCTTGCTCTCTTTTGAAATTGCAGCACAACATCTTTTAAATCCACCCGTGTAGACCTTGTTTTTCTTTTATTCATTCGTGAGACATGGGCGTCGCTGGCTGGGTCAGCATTTATCCCCCATCTGTAGTTGCCTGAGGGCAGTTGAGAGTCAACCACATTGCTGTGGCTCTGGGGTTACATGTAAGCCAGACCAGGTGAGGACAGCAGATTTCCTTCCCTGAAGGACATTAGTGAACCAGGTGGGTTTTTCCGACAGTGGTTTCATGGTCATCAATAGGTTCTTAATTCTAAAGTTTTTTTTATTGAATTCAAATTCCAACATGTTGTGGGATTCGAACTCGGGTCCCCAGAACATTAGTTAAGTTTCTGGATTAATAGTCTAGCTATAATATCACTAGGCTATTGCCTCCCTACAGCCCTGCAATTTTTTTCTCTGAAGGCACCTATCCAATTCCATTTCGAGAGCCATGATTTAATCTACCCCTACCATACTCTCAGGCAGCACATTCGAGATCCTGCCCACGGGTTGTAGTGGGGTTGGTCTCTTGGAGTATGAGCTCCCTAATTGCTCTATCAGAGAGACTCAGCTATATGAAAAAAATGGGAGTGTTAAGTCTTCTATAGGTGAGGTGCCAACAAATTGTACAATCCCTACAGTACAGAAGGAGGCCACTTGGCCCATAGAGACTACACCGACCACAATCGCACTCAGCCCTATTCCCCCAACCTGCACATATTTACCCTGCTAATCTTCCTGAAACTAGGGTCAATTTAGCATGGCCAATCAACCTTACCTACACATCTTTGGACTGTGGGTGGAAACCAGAGCTCCTGGAGGATAGAGACGGGGAGAACATGCAAACTCCGCGCAGACAGCAGGAATCGAACCCGGATCCTCGGCACTATAAGGCAGCAGTGCCACCATATTATGTGCCAACCAGGTGCTTACATGGCCATCAATGACCCTGGGCATTCCTTCCCAATCAGAAGTTGGCAACCCCCATTGTCATCAGTGCCACAGGAGGAGTTCTTCAAATTAGTTTGTAGGACATGGACATCACTGGCTGGGCCAGCATTTATTGCCCATCCCTGATTGCCCTTGAGAAGGTGTTAGTGAGTTGTCTTCTTGAACCACAGCAACGAAAGTAGGTACACCCACAGTGCTGTTAGTTAGAGAAAGCGTTTGTTGCAATGCACTCATCCAAGGCCCAGAATAAGTGAGAGGCACCAAGCAACGGATGAGTGAGAGTGGGCAATGCGATAAAAGAAACTCTTTGGTCTGCCTGAAACTTGTTGGACTTCCAGTGCAAAGAATTGCCCTTGACCAAGTGTTGCACAGGACTATGTGCTCTGGAACGCACTAAAGCTTGGGGCAATTGCTGAAGAGGCATAATGGGGGAAGGTCACTATCTATGGCCTTACAGCCATAGGGAACTGAGAGGGGGGTGGTGGTGGTGGGGGTGTTGTGGAAATCATTACTATGACTCACGTAGAATATATCTGGTGATTATTCCATGTATCACAATAGCATTAAAGCACCTCAGGATGCAACCCAATCTATGTAGACAACTCAAATACCAATTGCGCCCTTTGTAGTGACCATTTTGAAATGTCTATAATGTTTCTTTGACTCAATTGAAGCACCTCAAGAGTGCAGCATATTCAATGTAGAGAGCCTGAATATCACTGCACTTAGTGCAATGGCTATGTTTGTAAAGTTCCTTCAGATATTTTATGGATAAAGTATATTTTTGCAAAAAAAAAAGTGAGGGTGGGATAAAGTTCTCAGGGGAAGGGGATCGTTGGCAAGGCGACTTGCAGGAGGCTCTGAAGAAATGGCAGGGGGTGGCTCTCAGTGACCTCCCCCTGACTCTGCCATTCCAAGGCTGGATGCTTGGATCAGGAACTGAGTAACTTACAATGGAGAGAGCCCCACCCAATGGCTGCCCCACAAGCAATATCAATAAGTGTTTTGGGTCCCCTGAGTTTTTTTTTGCTTTATTCATTTGTGGGATATGGGTGTCGCTGGCCAGCCAGTATTTATTGTCCGTACCTAATTACCCTTGAACTAAGTGGCTTGCTCAGCCATTTCAGAGGGCAGTTGAGAGTCAACCACATTGCTGTGGCTCTGAAGTTACATGTAGGCCAGACCAGATAAGGAAGGCAGATTTCCTTCCGTAAAAGGCAATTGTGAACCAGATGAGTTTTCCAACAATTGACAGTGGTGTCATGGGCATCAGCAGACTCGTAATTCCAGATTTTTTTTTACTGAATTCAAATTCCACCACCAGCTATGGTGGGATTCGAACACGGGTGCCCAGAACATCAGCCAAGATTCTGGACTAATAGTCTAGCAATAATACCACCATTAATAGTCCAGCAATAATGCCACCATTAATAGTCTAGCAATAATACCACCTGCCCTCCCACTGCTGGCTGAATACCAGCGGCAGTGGGATGAAGCCTTGAAGTGGTAATTAATTGCCCCCTTCGAGGGCCGCAACTGGAATCGAGGCAGGAAGGCTGCCCACAAGGTTTTCTGCCACAGAGTTAATCAGGGCAGTGTCAGGAAGGTGACAGAATTTCCATCCTTGCACCATCTAACCTGATTAAATACTTCCCCTCCCCTCACTGCCGCTTACAAACCCACCTCGGGCGAGAGCATTGTATTCTGCTCCATGTGTGCAGGCACTCAGCAATAACATTCTAGTTAATTGTACATTTTTATTTTTCCCAGTTGAGCCAATTATTGGTCCAAATTGTATAAAGCTCCTATTTTGGCTACTAATGGAGCAAGAAAAATTGAATGGCTTGTTTTATCAATATAACTCTAATGAATTAAATTTGCCCCATTCGCAAACTGCTAAGCAGCAAATGGAGCCATCTTGAAGCATTTTACAATGTGACCTGAATTGAATTATTTTGAACGATTAGGCGTCCATTCATAAATAGAAACTAGACCTTGATTAGCAGCGCGGGTGAACTGAAAGGTCATTACTATTTCACTTACTTGTATGCACTTCTGCAGCGACAACTTTTATTTTCATTTATCCACCAATCTGCTTTCCAGACATGTTTCTGCAGCTTTATTACATTTTCCGTCAGATAATTATGTACAGAATGTTCCCATTGTTAGTCTGTCAGCGCAGTAAAGCTCCTGTTTTCTTTTGTAAGCCCCGGACCTCGTGTTAAAGGACTCTGCGAACAAGGGCCACTCTAATAGAGCAATAATAGATCACTAAGCAGCCCGCTCCACCATTGTGCCTCTTTCGAAAGAGCCACGTTAATCCCTGTGACGGCACTCGCAAACCCAACCCTTTCCCCGAAGTCCTGCAAATCCTTTTTAATTGTATGGCTAATTCCCATTGGAAAAATGAATCTGCTTCAACCACCTTTTCAGGCAATGCATTCTGCACAACAAATACCTTCACAATCAATTCACATCTATTCAACATCCTTGGCGAGGAATTGTGGAATAGAGTCATAGAGAAATACAGCACGGGAACAGGCCCTTTGGCCCAACTCGTCCATGCCGATCATGTTTCTTAAACTGAACTAGTCCCACTTGCCTGTATTTGGCCCATGTCCTTCTAAATCTTTCCTATCTATGTACCTATCTTTTAAATGTTGTATACGGTGGCACAGTGATTAGCATCACCACCTCACAGCACCACGAACCCTGGTTCAATTCCTGGCTTAGGTCACTGTCGGTGTGGAGTCTGCACATTCTCCCCATTTCTGCATGGGTTTCCTCCAGTTTCCTCCCACGGTCCGAAAGACGTGCTGGTTAGGTGCATTGCCCGTGCTAAGTTCTCCCTCAGTGTACCCGAACAGAGGGTGGTGACCAAGGGATTTTCACAGTAAATTCATTGCATAAGCTGACTTGTGACACTAATAAGTAAACTTTAAAAAACTTTTCTGCACTGTTCGGATTCTATGTTCTATGATTCTACAATAAATAAATAAATAATTGTACCTGCCTCTGGCAACTCATTCCACATACACACCCCACTCTGCGTGGAAAAATTGTCCCTCAGGTCACTTTTGTATCTCTCACCTCTCGCCTTTAACCAACACCCTCTAGTTTTGGGATTCACTACCCTGGGGGGCAAAAAAGCTTGACCATTCAGGTTGACTTATCTGTGCCCCTTATAATTTTGTATACTCTGTAAGGTCACCCTTCACCCTCCTCTGCTCCAGGGAAAAGAATCCCAGCCAATCATGCCTCTCCTTATAATTGACTAGGAATTTATTATTTCGCTCTGTCAGCCTAATGGTTTCCAGAAGACAAACATAGCGACTGGAAATAATTGGCAAGGGTGGGAATTGGATTGGATCCCTACATTACCCTCCACCACCTTGACATTACTCTGTATTATACTCAGTGGAATGTCAAGAGGGATGGGACATGCTATGCTTTGGGTCAAACTCATCCCTTCAGTTCCCACATGCATGGGATTGGTTAGAACCGACACCTTCCCCCCACCCCCCCACCCCACCCTTGAGCTCCCAGGATGCCAACAGAAGCCGATGAGCCAAGTGGTGGAAGTGACATTGAGATCAAAAGAATGGAACCTAAGAACTAGGAGCAGGTGTAGGCCATCGGGCCCCTCGAGTCTGCTTCACCATTCAATAAGATCATGGCTGATCTTCTCGTGGACTCAGCTCCACTTACCCGCCCGCTCACCCTTAATTCATTAACTGGTCAAAAATGTACCTATCCTTGCCTTAAAAACATTCAATGAGGTAGCTTCAGCTGCTTCACTGGGCAGGGAATTTCACAGATAGGCGCTGGAAACAATCAGTAGGCCAGGCAGCGTCTCTGGACGGAGAAAGAGATTGAATGTTTCAGGTCAATGATGAGGTCTGTAGAAAGGGCTTCTACCTGAAAGGTTTGTTCCCTTTCTCCTTCCACTGATGTTGCCACGCTTGCTCAGTGATTTCCAGCACCTTCTCTATTCACTCCAGCACTCGCAATTTTTTTTCACCCTTTGTGTTTGTAACCTCTTTGCAGTTTTCTGTTTTCAATCTAATAAGAGGCTATTACGTTGCTGAGCTGCCTCTTTGTAAGAGCGTATCTCTGTGGTGAACGGCGACAAAGGGAGAAAGCTAGATCAATTAATTTGTGTCTGCGGAGAGAGCAGGCAGCTGATGGCCTGGGTACTTTCACAAACAGAACAAAGAAATTAAACTCAGAAAACATTTCAGCAATGTGATATAAAACAGATCATCTCACACAAGTAAATAAACAGAAGGTTCTAAAGAAATGTTAAAATGGCTAAGTAAGAGAGCAAAGGAAAATGTGAGTGGATAGGAATATTTGGAATCTTCATTTATTCTTTCCATCCCTACATTCACTTGATTCCTCCCGCTCAGGATTTTCCCTTCCAGCCCTGATTAATGGGATTCGCCCTGAAATTAATGAATGAATAGAAACACTCGGCCGGTTAGGCAGTAACTGTGGAAGGAGAAGTTTAAATTCGTTTACTGGTGTCACAAGTTGGCTTTCATTAACACTGCAATGAAGTTGCTGTGAAAATCCCCTTGTTGCCACACTCTGGCGCCCGTTCAGATACACTGAGGGAGAATTTAGCATGGCCAGCGCACCTAACCAGCACTGTGGGAGGAAACCAGAGCACCTGGAGGAAGACACGGGAAGAAAGTACAAATTCTGCACAGACAGTGACCCAATCCGGAAATTGAATCTGAGTCCCTGACACTGTGAGGTTATGGGGAGAAAGCGGAAAAGTGGAACTGATCCACTTCAGATCAGCCATGATCTTATTGAATGGTGGAGCATGCTCGAAGGGCTAGATGGCCTGCTCCTGCTCCTATTTCTTATGTTCTTATGTGAGGCAGTAGTGCTAACTACTGTGCCACAGTAGAATGTAATGCAAGCGATGGGGTAGAGAATGGTTGGGAACACGTAGAGAATGGTTGGGAACACCCTGAGGCCCAACAGGATGACCAAGTAATCAGGCACTTCTCTGGACAACCACAGGCTTCCCACATAATTAAGCCCCCTCCTCCCCTCATACTGTTGGGTGGAAATTACTCTCCTGAGAGGAACTGACCAATCAGAGGCCAGCAGCTTAGCCGTACTGACAGCGCCACCAGGAGCAAAGTCCATTACATGTATTGCGCTGTGGCCAAAATGTGGGATCTCACAACTGAGCATGATTGGTGGAGTGGTGTGATGCTATGGAGCCCATAGTTAGAAAAGGCCCTTAGTTTCTGGGTGTTTGGTAGAAGGTCCATTTTTCTCATCTGTTTTAATCACATTATCCAACTCTGTGCAATTATACCCCTGACACTAGTTGACAAGTTAGCATGGCCAATCCACCTAACCTGCACATCTTTGGAGTCATGACAATGAGTTTTTCATGAAGTGAAGGATGTGGAAGCTATTGAGACTCACTACAGGAAGGATGTGGAAGCTATTGAGAGGGTACAGAGGAGATTTACAAGGATGTTGCCTGGATTGGGAGGTATGACTTACGAAGATAGGTTGAGGGAGCTAGGTCTCTTCTCCCTGGAGAGACGAAGGTCGAGAGGCAACCTGATAGAGGTTTATAAAATGTTGAGAGGAACAGATAGGGTGGATTCTCGGAGGCTATTTCCCAGGGCTGAAATGGTCGCTACGAGAGGACACAGATTTAAGATGCTGGGGAGCAAGTACAGTGGAAATGTTAGGGGTAAGTTTTTCGCTCAGAAGGTGGTGAGTGAGTGGAATCAGCTGCCGTCGGTGGTGGTAGAGGCGAACTCGCTGGGGTCTTTTAAAAGGCTTCTGGATGAGTACATAGGATTTAATGGGATTGGGAGTTACAGATAGTTCTATGGCCTGGTAGGTATGGATGTGATCGGTGCAACTTGTGGGCCGAAGGGCCTGTTTGTGCTGTAGTGTTCTATGTTCTATGAGTGGTCAGGGTTGGCAATGCACTGCACAAGAGTGTGATGGAGGCAGGTTGAATCGAGGAGCTCACAGAAGAAATTAGACTGTTACTCGGATAGGAAAATATGCAGGGCCATGAGGAGAAGGTGGGGGAAGTGGCACACTGGATCAAAATCCTGGAATTCTCCTGGAGAGATTGAGTCAGTTAAGATTGTGAGAGATTGATTAGGTTAGGAAGTGTTTTCCCTGGAGTTCAGATGAATGAAGGGGGATCTCATAGTGATTCTAACAGGACTAGACAGGATAGATGAGGGAGGATGTTCCCAATGGTGGGGGAATCCAGAACCAGGGATCACAGTCTGAGGATTCAGAATAGGCCATACAGGACAGAAGTGAGGAAACATTTCTCCACCCAAAGAGTGGTGAGCCTGTGAAATTCGTTATCGCAGGAACTAATTGATGCCAAAATATTGAATCAATTCAAGAGGCAGCTGGATATAGCACTTGGCGTGAATGGAATCAAAGTTATGGAGAGAAAGCAGGATTAGGGTATTGAGTTGGATGATCAGCCATGATCATAATCAATGGCGGAGTAGGCTTGAAGGGCTAAATGGCCTCGTCCCGCTTCTATCTTCCATGTTTCTACAAATTCTCTCCCTAACGGCACTGAGGGTCAACCCCTAGCGTTGGACTGCAGTGAAGGCAGCTCACGGCCACCTTCTTAAGGGCAATTAGAGATGGGCAATAAATGCCAGCTAGCCAGTGACGTCCATGTCCCACAGATGAATATTAAGAAAAAGATTTGTGAATTGCTCATTTGGAGAGTTGGTGCTGACGCGCTGGGCTGAACAGCCTCCTTCCGCACCCTAACAAACTCTGTGCTTCTGTGGGCGAAGGTCAGCGAAACAAGTAATGAGATACGATATATTTCGGAGCCCGTAGACGTGTTCCTGTTGCAGGAAAGGTAAATTAAGAACAGGGATAATGTAACTCGCTAAAATGCAGAGAGCAAAGATAACCACAATGTAAAAGGAGATTTTTCTTTCAGCTTGAGGACATGAGTACAAAATTGAAAGCCCTCAAGCGTGACTTGGAAATAGGATTTTTCACATATATTAGATGTACAGATCAGAACACTTGAAAAACAGTTAACTTCAAAAAAAAATGTTGGACTATAAACTCGTTAGAAATAAAGTGAATGTTACAAGGATAAGTAAAGACACACACAAATATTGAATAAAACAATACAGGTTCCATCTTATTTGGAAAATGCAGCTGTCGTCACTGGAATGTAACAAATCAGCCTGGAAACTTCATTACAAAATGCTGGAAATACTCAGCAGGCAGCAGCCCTTGGTGCAGAGAGACACACACAGTGTGAGCACTTCGGGTCACTGACCATTCGTTGGAATTAAAGTCGCAGCTCAGGAAAGAAATGTGGCCCTGAAACTGAGTTTTAGCAAGAGAAATTGTTTCCTCCTTGTGGGAGAGTTCAGGACCAGAGGGTTCAATCTCAGAGTGAGGGTTCTCCCATTTGAGGCGGAGATGAGGAGACCGGCATGGTGGCAAAGTGGTTAGCATTGCTGCCTCGCAATGTACAGACTGGGGTTCAACTCCAACTTTGGGTGACTGTCTGCGTGACGCTCTCCCCGGGTTTGCAGGAAGTTCCTCCATGTGCAGCAGACCAGCATCACAATCGTCCCAATTTATTTCACTCTCCTCCCGGTCTGCTTCACACTGATCCTGAGCTGCTGCACTCTCCTCCTGGTCTGCTTCACACTGATCCTGAGCTGCTGCACTCTCCTCCCGGTCTGCTTCACACTGATCCTGAGCTGCTGCACTCTCCTCCTGGTCTGCTTCACACTGATCCTGAGCTGCTGCACTCTCCTCCCGGTCTGCTTCACACTGATCCTGAGTTGCTGCACTCTCCTCCCGGTCTGCTTCACACTGATCCTGAGCTGCTGCACTCTCCTCCTGGTCTGCTTCACACTGATCCTGACCTGCTGCACTCTCCTCCCGGTCTGCTTCACACTGATCCTGAGCTGCTGCACTCTCCTCCCGGTCTGCTTCACACTGATCCTGACCTGCTGCATTCTCCTCCCGGTCTGCTTCACACTGATCCTGACCTGCTGCATTCTCCTCCCGGTCTGCTTCACACTGATCCTGAGCTGCTGCACTCTCCTCCCGGTCTGCTTCACGCTGATCCTGAGCTGCTGCACTCTCCTCCTGGTCTGCTTCACACTGATCCTGACCTGCTGCATTCTCCTCCCGGTCTGCTTCACGCTGATCCTGAGCTGCTGCACTCTCCTCCTGGTCTGCTTCACACTGACCCTGAGCTGCTGCACTCTCCTCCCGGTCTGCTTCACACTGATCCTGACCTGCTGCACTCTCCTCCCGGTCTGCTTCACACTGATCCTGACCTGCTGCACTCTCCTCCCGGTCTGCTTCACACTGATCCTGACCTGCTGCACTCTCCTCCCGGTCTGCTTCACACTGATCCTGACCTGCTGCACTCTCCTCCCGGTCTGCTTCACACTGATCCTGACCTGCTGCACTCTCCTCCCGGTCTGCTTCACACTGATCCTGACCTGCTGCACTCTCCTCCCCCTCTGCTTCACACTGATCCTGACCTGCTGCACTCTCCTCCCGGTCTGCTTCACACTGATCCTGACCTGCTGCACTCTCCTCCCCCTCTGCTTCACACTGATCCTGACCTGCTGCATTCTCCTCACGGTCTGCTTCACACTGATCCTGAGCTGCTGCACTCTCCTCCCGGTCTGCTTCACACTGATCCTGAGCTGCTGCATGCTCCTCACGGTCTGTTTCACACTGATCCTGAGCTGCTGCACTCTCCTCCCGGTCTGCTTCACACTGATCCTGACCTGCTGCACTCTCCTCCCGGTCTGCTTCACACTGATCCTGACCTGCTGCACTCTCCTTCCGGTCTGTTTCACACTGATCCTGAGCTGCTGCACTCTCCTCCCAGTCTGTTTCACACTGACCCTGACCTGCTGCATGCTCCTCCCGGTCTGTTTCACACTGATCCTGACCTGCTGCACTCTCCTCCCAGTCTGCTTCACATTGATCCTGACCTGCTGCACACTTCTAGAGGTTTATCGCATGAATGCCTAACTTGTCCATTCTTCCCATTTTCTTTAATGACTAAGCTATTGCCCGTGTTTCGCCCATACCCTTCTATACCCATCTGACCCATGTAACTGTCTAAACGCTTTTTAAAAGACAAAATTGTACCCACCTCTACTCGTAATTCTGGCAGCTTGTCCCAGACACTCACCGTCCTCTATGTGAAACAATTGCCCCTCTGGACCCTTTTGTATCTCTCCCTTCTTGCTTTAAACCTATGCCCTCTAATTTTAGACTCCCCTATCTTAGAGAAAAGATATTGACTATCTAGCTGATCTATGCCCCCATTATTTTATAGACCTCTATATGATCACCCCTCAGCCTCTTATGCTCCAGTAAAAAATGTCCCTGTCTATCCAGCCTCTCATAACTCAAACCATCAAGTCCTGGTCGCATCTTAGTAAATCTCTTTTGTACTCTTTCTAGTTTGCTCCTCCCGGTCTCCTTCACAGTGACCCTTCCCTACTGCACGCTCCTCCGGTTTGCTTCGCAACGATAATGAGTTGCTGCATACTTCTCCTGGTGTGCTGCACACTCCTCCCAGTCTGCTTCACAAAAATGCTGATATGCTGCATACTTCTCCTGGTGTGCTGCACACTCCTCCCAGTCTGCTTCACAAAAATGCTGATATGCTGCATACTTCTCCTGGTGTGCTGCGCACTCCTCCCAGTCTGCTTCACACTCCTCCTGGTCCGCTTCACTCTCCTCCCGGTCTGCTTCACTTTTCTCCCAGTCTGCTTCACACTCCTCCCGGTCTGCTTCACACTCCTCCTGGTTTGCTTCACACGCCTCCCGGTTTGCTTCCCAGCGAAACTGAGCTGCTACACACACCTCTTGGTCTGCTGCACACTGCTCCCGGTCTACTTCACTCTCCTCCCATTCTGCTTTACAACAATGCTGACCTGCTGCACACATCTCCAGGTCTCATTGCTTCATGGCCTTTGAAGGATAGATGACCAAATGTAAATGATATAATGGTAAAGAGGTCATATCAGTTTACTTTAGTTTTTGGGCATTAGGTTTGGGTTTTGACATGTTCACATCCATTCAGATCAGAGTAGGCATCATACAAATTTGCTGCACCCATCTTATCTGAATGAATATGGTGTTCTCCGGTGTATTTTCAGCACTGCACACACACCAAGAGACCCCAGCAGGGGCCTTTGTTGACCATATGGTGCAGGTATAGGAACCAATGCCTCTACGTTTGCAGGAGACTAAGGAAGGTTAGCATGTCAGCTACGACTCTCACCAACTTTTACAGAAGCACCATAGGAAGCATTCTTTCTGGTTATATCACAGCTTGGTATGGCTCCTGCTCTGCCCAAGACCGCAAGGAACTCCAAAAGATTGTGAATGTAGCCCAGTCCATCACGCAAATAAGCCTCCCATCTTTTGACTCTGTCTACACTTCCCGCTGCCTCCCCAAAGCAGCCAGCATAATTAAGGACCCCATGCACCCCGTACATTCTCTCTTGCATCGTCTTCCTTTGGGAAAAAGATATAAAAATCTAAGATCACATACCAACTGACTCAAGAACAGCTTCTTCCCTGCTGCTGTCAGACTTTTGAATGGGCTTACCTTGCATTAAGTTGATCTTTCTCTACACCTTAGCTATGACTGTAACACTAAATTTTGCACTCTCTCGTTTCCTTCTCTATGATCGATATGCTTTGTCTGTATAGTGCGCAAGGAACAATACTTTTCACTGTATACTAATACATGTGACAAAAATAAGTCAAATCAAATCAAATCAATCAAATCAAACATAGTCCCCTGTTGCTCTTAAAGGCAAGCTGATCCTCTTAAAAAGAAGCTACACAATAGGATTGCTGCTATGTAAGTCTTGAAAATTGAATACCAGAGTAGACAGTCAGATCTATAGTGACTGATGCAGCCATTGACGGCATTAGCTATGCGGGTGCAGAAGAGACATTATGGCAGGACTTTTATGGCCTTGCTCATCCCGAGACTGTAAAATCCTGTCCGAGGTCAATGGATCTTTTTCATTGTCCACCTTCGCTCACTCCAATGGACAGGACTGGGCTACATTCACAACCTTGGGGAATTGGGCAGGGCAGGAGCCATACTAGGCTGTGATACATCTGGAAAGGATGCTTTCTATGGTGCATCTGTAAAAGCTGGTGAGCTTCCTAGAGAACATGCCAAATTTCCTTAGCCTCCTGAGAAAGTAGAGGCTCAGAGGCAGGCTCAGATTCTGGAAGTTGTGAAATGATCTCCGAAACAGAGATTTTGATTAACTCAGTTTTTCTTATATCCGAGAAAAAATATAATGTTTCACACAAGTGGCATCTGACTGCTCTACAATGCATACAACAAAACAAAAAGCCTGCCAGAATGTTCCACACACCAAGATATGCACAAATTTCCTTTCCCCGGCTCTATCTAATTTCAGTGTAGTAAGCGACCAAACCCATTTCTTTTACACTTCAGAATTGTCATCATATAATTTCCTTTTCAATCTAAATATCATATTGTCAGACCTATACCCCTCATTCATTCCTCTGGGAGGGGGGAATCATTCCCTCGTTCTGACACTCATCAATAAATCCATGTGCCTCAGATACAAAAGTTGTTTTTGACTGTATCCTGAGTTATAAATTGCCATTTATTGCAGGGGTGACGTCCTCCAGTCCGCTCTTTAAAGCTGAAAACACTTAAAGGAAAGAGGTTCTATTCAAGGGGAAGTACATGGTCCACTAAATTCTTCATCAGTGATGTATTGCGCACTTATCAGTAATCGCCTGCTGCTCAATATTACCCTCTTTAAAACCTTCATCCCTTTTTTTTATTCATGGGATATGGGTGTCGCTGGCTGGCCAGCATTTATTGCCCATCCCTAGTTGCCCTTGAGAAGGTGGTGGTGAGCTGCCTTCTTGAATCGCTGCAGTCCGCATGCTGTGAGTTTACTATGGGGTCTGCAGCTTTTCTACAGCTATCATACCTTGCACATTCCAACTCCCTTTAAAACAGCACTCCTTTCAGATTAGGTCTGGCATGACGGTCAATGTATCTTCAAGGAACAGTGCAGATTTAATGAGGTTCAGTGTTGATGCCAAAGGATTGCTGTGGATAAGTTAGGTGTCCCCTCACCCGGTTAATGGCGCTAAGTGGAAATGGCAGGCCAAGGGGAGTGCCATGCCTACTCAAGGGAAGGCGGATGTGCATCAGTAACAGTGCCTTCACTTACATTGGCCATCTTTGTCAGATCATCAAAGCCATTTCTTACATTGCAGCAGGTTTGGGATGCACTGCCTGTCACAGCAATCTCAGTCCACATTATCTGTACCTAAGTGGATTCTTGTTCTTAGCCCCAGGAGCCTGTCTATTCTGGCCCTTACTCCTGCAACTCAAACATCAGTGGATAAATCATGAAACCCAGGAGCCCATTCTGAGCGGGTAACAACCTTCTGCTAATATAGATTTTTTTCAGCTACACTGTCCACAGAATGATTATTCAGCTGAATTTAAAGCCCCTTCTTCCCAGCAGTGACAGGAAGCCAATCACCAGCGGCATACTGTTGTCATTGTTAACCTATTTACCTTGGGGGGTGCTGAGTGGTGTTGTTGCTGGATTATTAATCCCAGCTCATGTTCTGGCAGCTCAGGTCATGTTCTGGCAGCCTGGCTTCGAATCCTGCCACAGCAGATGTGGAATTTAAATCCAATAAACAATATCAGGAATTAAGAATCTACTGATCACCATGAAACCACCCCTCACAAGTAGGCCAGGCAAGGTAAGGACAGCAGATTCCCTCCCCTAAAGGACATTAATGAACCAGATGGGTTTTTTCCGACAATGGTTTCATGGTCATCAGTAGATTCTTAACTCCAGATTTTTTTTATTGAATTCAAATTCCACCACCTACCGTGGCAGGATTCGAACCCACGCCCTAGAACATTAGCTGAGTTTCTAGATTAATAGTCTAGCAGTAATAACAGTAGGCCATTGCCTTCCAGGCATCGAAATCCTCAGCTAGCCCAGAAAGCACTATTTATTCAAACATTTTGAGACAATGTAACAGCAGAACGCTAGGAGAGCAATTTGACAGATTAGTACAGCAACATTCCTCTCTCAAATTTGACCCCAGTGACTGCTACCAGCGTGTGGAAAGAGTTGTAGATATTGCACTGAGTTCCAGGTGGCAAGCTGCAGAATTCATCTGAATTTATGCATATTCTATTACCTCTGTTTCAGCTACTGATGCCTAACTCTGCATTACAGATCTACACTGCCTGCAAGGACAAAGTATGCACTCTTATGAAAATATAATGTGGAGGCTAAATAAAGGACCAAGGCCTTTCTTTAAGACTCTGCCAATATCGTTAGTACCAATAGAGACTTCGGTGCCAAGAGTGAACTGATGGATAATGATTTATGAAAGAGAAAATGTTTCAAAGTTTGAAACATTTAAAAATAGAGTGGAAAGCGCAAGCATGAACCAGCCATTAGATTCCACTGAATGCTTGAAGAAGTTACAATATTATTGCGATTTTGCTTCTTCCTTTGCAAGGTTGTCAGTGCAGTATTGAAGACCTTAAGAAGTAGGCCATTCGGCCCATCAAGTCTGCTCCACCATTCGATGAGACCATGACTGACCTGATGTGATAATCCTCAACTCCACTTTCCTGCCACACCCCCATTCCCTGTGATTCCCTTACTGATAGGAAATCTGTCTATCTCAGCCTTTTACATAGGTAATGACTAATCCGCTACAGCTCTCTGTGGTGAAGAATCAGATTTATCCACTGTTGTTTTGGATGTGTCAACTCTGGAAATCCTTCAGTCATCATCAGCTGAGTTTCCACGCAAAACGCCCATTAGCTGGAGGACTGGAGCTATTCAGCTGGATCATGCACTTTATTATTTATCGTCTTTTGGAGAAAAGGAGGGGAAGACTTATTCAGAGACAGAGCATTGAACCCAACTGGTCCATATCAATATTTAATTCCTATTTAAGCCTCATTTCACTTGCACGATCTTTCCTCTGTAAGGAGGAAAAATAGGAACTAGAAGCAGGAGGAGGCCATTCGGCCCTTTGAACCTGCTCTATCGTTCATTTTCATCACGGCTGATCATCAGATTCAATATCCTTCTTCCCCATAATTCCTGATCCACTTTATCCCCAAGAATGATTTCTAATTTCTCCTTGAAATCACAATGTTTTGGTCTCAGCTACTTTCTGTGGTAGTGAATTTCACACATTTACCACTCTCTGGTTAAAGGAATTTCTCCTCACCTCAGCTTTAAAATGTTTACCCCTCAAACTATGGCCCCTAGTTCTGGACTCCCCCATCACTGGGAAGATTATTTCTAAATCTACCTTGTCTAACCCATTTAGAATTTTATAAGTTGCTATGAGGTCCCCCTCACTCTTCTAAACTCCAATGAATATGATCCTAACCAATTTAGTTTCTCCGCATATGACGGACCTGCCATCCCATGAAGCAGCCTGGTAAACCTACACTGCATTCCCTCTATCGGTTCACAAGAATGGTCCCTGGAATGAAGTATGAGGAACGGCTGAGGACTCTGGGTTTGTATTCGTTGGAGTTTAGAAGGATGATGGGGCATCTTATTGAAACTTATAGGATACTGCGAGGCCTGGATAGAGTGGACATGGGGAGGATGTTTCCATCAGTAGGAAAAACTAGAACCAGAGGGCACAAATTCAGGCTAAAGGGACGATCCTTTAAAACAGAGATGAGGAGGAATTTCTTCAGCCAGAGGGTGGTGAATCTGTGGAACTCTTTGCCACAGAAGGCTGTGGAGGCCAGGTCATTGAGTGTCTTTAAGACAGAGATAGTTAGGTTCTTGATTAATAAGGGGATCAAGGGTTAAGGGGAAAAGGTAGGAGAATGGGGATGAGAAAGAAAATCAGCCACGATTGAATGGCGGAGCAGACTCGATGGGCTGAGTGGCCTAATTCTGCTCCTATGTTTTATGGTCTTATGGTCTATAGGAAGGACTCCCTTTCTCAGATAAGGACATCAAAATGTCACACAATATTCCAGGTGTGGCCTTACCAATGCCCTATGCAATTGCAGTAAAACATCTCTTCACCCTGGTTATATACACCAAGACTGTCCTTGAAACTGCTTGTGAAATCTGTTTCAACCAGTCTATGAGTCCAGGAGTCCCACATTCTCACCATTCTATGAGAAACAAATGTTTTATTTCACCTGCTAATCTGACCTGATTTCAATGCTGCCTTGCTCCAGAGCACCCATGGGTGGAAACAGTTTCTCAAGCATCCACCTTATCCAAACCCTTGATTGTTATAAAGACCTGTGCCAAGTCTCCTCTTAATCTTCTCTTTCCCAGAGAAAAAAATAAAACAAAGGAAAGACTTGTATTTATAAAACAGCTTTCACAAGCTCAGGACATCCCCAAGCACTTTGCAGCCAATGAAATATTTTGAGTGGCATTCACTATAGTAATCTAGGAAACAGGGCAGAGAATTTTCACTCAGCAAACTCCCAAAAGCAGCTGTGTAATAATGACCAAATAATCTGTTGTGTGAAGTTGAATGAGGTACCAAAAGCAGCCTGGACACTGGGGAGAACTGCTCCCTATTCATCTTCAAAATGGTGCATACGGATCTTTTGCAGGGTGGCATCTTGTTTTAACGTCTCATCCAAAACCAGAGTAACGTACTCTTTCAGTGCAGTATCACACAACTGTGTCAGCCTTGACTTTTTTTATTACCCGAGCCTTCTCGAACAGGATTTCAATCTACAACTTTCAGGTTCGAGAGCACTTACGACAGTCCCCCTTCCAAACCTGCCCCACCTCACTCAATCTTTCCTGATAATTTCATCCTCTTAGTCAGATGAATAGTTTGAGAGAAATCAGGTTACTGGAGTCAGATGGCAGAACGCTCCACAGGAAGGGAGATATTGTGGGAGGTGGACTCGGTGGCCAAGGAAGGTGTGTCCACTAACGCGGTCAACCAGGTGGAGCGAGTCAACCAACAAATCCTTCCAAACATGCTACTGATTGGCGGTACATTGAGAATCATAGATTTCCTGCAGTGCAGAAAGAGGCCATTCAGCCCATCGAGTCTGCACTGACCACAATCCCACCTGGGCCCTATTCTCGTAACCCCACACATTTCTCCTTGTTAGTCCCCCTGACATTTGGATCAATGTAGCATGGGCAATCCACTCAACACACACGTCTTCGGAGAATGAGAGTGAGTTGGAGCAGCCAAAAGAAACTCACACAGGCATGGGGAGAGTGACCTGAGGCTGGAATTCAACTGGGGTCCTTGGCGTTACGAGGCAGCAGCGCTAACCATTGTGGCATCGTGCCATTGTGCCACCCCAAAGAGCAGGAGAGGCTCCCGGTCCGCCACACCTGATATGGAGTGGCGCTCCTCAGGATAAATGCCCCTGGTTACAAATTAGTGATCTCTTCTGGGAATTATAAGCTATGGAAACAAATGAAAGTCTTCCTTGGTGCACCACTAGATGCAGGAAGTGAGTTGGAAATGGAACTGCGAGAGATAGTATAATGGAGCTGCAACTGAACGAAATAATCTCCTTCTCATGATGTTGGTTGAGGGATTAAATATTGGCCAGGGCATGGGAATAACTTCCTTACTCATCCTCAGAATTTCACCTCATAGAGTCTGTTGGATATGCGTATATAGGTTGCCTTAGACTGCACTGGCTTTCTAATTTAAAGAGCCTCCTTTTGTTTTATTCATTCGTGGGACATGGGTGTCACTGGCTGGCCAACATTAGTTGCCTTGGAGGGAAGTTGAGAGTCAGCCACATTGCTGTGGCTCTGGAGTAACTTGCAGGCCAGACCAGGCAGATTTCCTTCCCCAAAGGACATTAATGAACCAGATGGGGGTTTTTCCGACAATTGATAATGGTTTCATAGTCATCAGTAGATTTTTAAATCCAGATTTTTGTTATTAAATTCAGATTCCACCATCTGCCACGGTGGGATTCAAACTTGGATCGCCAGAACATTAGCAGAGTTTCTGGATTGATAGCCTAGCGATAATATTACTAGACCATCCCTTTACCTCCCCTAAACTTCAGCCCCACGCTCCTGATCTACAGGCAACCAGTGCAGGGAAGAGCAGGGAAGGAGGAGGGCCTCTTCATCTGGCTAAACTGACCATCAACAGGTCCAGGTAGCGGGCAACCGAGGGGATCGTCCGACCCTACTGTGTGTGCCCCTACTGCAGCTACATTCACGGCTGGGTACCCCTGGAAAGGGAGCTTATGGTGTCCATGGGCACCATTGAGGCCTTCCATGCCCATTGGCACCGTGGGAACTGGGGTATCCATTAACCCCTGTAGCCACATTTTCATTTGATGTCTTAAATTTCATTTGTGAATTGTTTTTGCTGAAGTCAGTGAACCTTTAAGGGGCTGCCCCTTTTTACTTTGTTCCCCTGGTTGCTTTATTTGGTTTAATTGCTTCATCCAAAAGAGTTGGAATCTCGAATCACGGCACGGTGGCACAGCCTCAGGTCACTGTCTGTGTGGAGGTTGCACGTTCTCCCCGTGTCTGCATGGGTTTTGTCCGGGTACTCCAGTTTCCACCCACAGTCCAAAGATGTGCAGATTAGATTGTTTGGCCATGCTAAATTGACCCTAGTATCAGGGAGGTTAGCAGGGTAAATATGAGGGGTTACAGGAATAGGGCAAAGAATTGCGGATTAGGGGGATTGGCCAAGTTAAATTGCCCTTTAGTGTCCAAGGGTGTGTAGGTTAGGTGGAAAATACACGGGGTTGGGGGGATAGGGTGGAGGAGAGGGTAAGATGCTCTCTCAGAGAGTCGGTGCAGACACAATGGGCCAAATGGCCCCCTTCTGCACTGTTGGGATTCTATTGTTCGAAGGAGTTAGATGTGAATGGACAGATGGAAAATATTACACATGTCAAACAAGAGCGAGGATGGGAGGAGATGTTAAATGGAAACAATTTGGAGAGAGTGAGTGAGCAGTGAGATCCAGGAGAACAGGTACAGATAGAAAAAGTTACTGAAATTGTCAACAGTGTTTAGATTTTACAAACCAGAGCTTAGAATGAATGTGACTGGAGGACAGCTAGAATACTGTGAGCAACCCATGTCCTTATGGACAGACATGAAGAACATACAATGTGGATTCATCAGAAAAATACAAGTGATGGGAAGCTATAGTTGAGAGTAAAGATATTGTTTCCTTTGGAACATCAAATGTTCAGAAAAGGTTTTGTACAGGTCATTAAAATTTAAAGAGTTTTGAGAGAGTGAATAGGCAAACGCTGTGTTTGTGGAGTCAGTGGCAAGGAATCAATATCATCACAAAGTCATTGAGGATGGAGAGTAGGAACGATGGCTTTGCACAAAGGGATGTTGAAGGATGGCGGTGCTTTGTCACGGGCAGTAGCTGACACTAAGACCTTTCCATTTTTTTTAAAATGGGAACATTGAATAAATACTTCGAAGATATTAAAAGGTAAAGTCATCATTGTTCCAGATGACCATAGGCTGTTCCCCACTTTGAAGGGGAGAGTGACTGATGGTGATTTAACTTGAGGATCAGCACACCTCAGGCGAGGGGCAAGGTTGAGAAGACGGGACCATCATGAATGACCTCAGCTATTATGGGAATTGAACCCAAGCTGTTGGCATTGCTTTGCATCACTAACCAGCTGTCCAGCCAACTGAGCTAAGCCAAATGATATTAGGCTTGTGGTGAAGGCATGGTGCAGAGATTAGCTTTGGGTTGCTCTCGCAAGACTGCCACAGTTGTGATGGTCTCAACGGTCTTTTTTTCTGAGTCACGCCCAAATTTCATTACACAGTTCACAAAGGGGGGAACTTTCCTCCGATATGTTAAGAAGCAGGCAATTTTACGCTAACTTACCGCAGTTCAAATGCTCTGCTGATTGCTATTCCACTTTGCAGTCCCCATAAACCTGAGGTCATCCAAAGCTCCTGCACTGTGGGTGGGATTTAACTGCCTCAGTTGTCTCAAAACCGTAAAATCCCCACCTGAGGGCAACAGAATGTCCCATCGTCCACCCCTCACCTGCTCCGATTCCTGTGGCAGGCGGGGTTGTAAAATTCTGGGTCATGTGTCCAGACTCGCACAAACAGTGTTTGACCATCACCCCAGTGCTCAACAGTCATATGAGTGTCCTCTGGAAACAGGCAAGATGCAGATACCATTGGTCAGTGGTCCCAAACTGTGGCTTTGGCCAAATCTTGCGTTGATACATTTTGGACTAGCAAGAGGGACGAACCAGTCTCTGGTTAAATTTTACCAGTCCTATGGGGACAATCTGGAAGTTCAGGGAGGGCCTATAAGATGGTGGGTCAGGTGAGGAGCGGGGGTGGTGAGAGTGGGGGTGGGGGGGGAGGTGGGGGAGGGTCGGGGGGTGTGGAATGTTCATTGTCTTCCTGCTACCTTGGCAGTGGTGGGGAAGGTGACACAGGGGCCTTCCACCCATAAACCAATTGACCAAACCATTTAAGTGGCCAAGTCAAGGGCTCTTCCTGCTGCAACTGGCATTTTATTGATGGCAGATGGGCAGTCCACATTGCTGTTGGCCCGGAGTCACATGTAAGCCAGACCAGGTAGGGGTGGCAGATTTCCTTCCCTAAGGGACATTAGTGTACCAGATGGGTTTTTCTGATAATCGACAATGGCTTCAAGGTCACCAATAGATTCGTAATTCCAGGTAGTTTTATTGAATTCAAATTCTGTCGTGGCGGGATTTGAATCCAGATCACCAGAACATTAGATGAGTTTCTGGATTAATGGTCTAGCGATAATACCACTAAGACAGCGCCTCCCAATCTACACAGTCCAAAGATGTGCAGGTTAGCTTGATTGGCCATGCTAAATTGACCCGATTGTTAGGGGATTAGCAGGGTAAATACGTGGGATTACGTGGATGGGGCCTGGGTGGGATTGTGATATGCGTAGGCTCGATGGGCTGAATGGCCTCCTTCTGCACTGTAGGAGTTCTATGATTCTATGAGGGCCCATTTTGGACCAAATAGGCTGAAAAGCCTGGTTCTGAGCTGCATATTCTATGTAAAACAATGATGGCATAGTGGTTAGCACTGCTATCTTACAGTGCCAGGGACCTGGGTTCGATTCTTGGTTTGGGTCATTGTCTGTGTGGAGTTTGCATGTTCTCCCTGTGTCTGAGTGGGTTTCCTCCCAGTGCACGTTAGGTGCATTGGCTATGCTAAATTCTCCCTCAGTGTACCCGAACAGGCGCTGGAGTGTGAAGACTGGGGGATTTTTACAGTAACTTCATTGCAGTGTGAATGTAAGCCAACTTGCGACTAATAAAAAAAAACTTTATATTTTAATTCATTCATGGGATGAGGGCATTGCAGGCTGCACCAGCATTTAATTGCCTGTCCCCTTTGAACTGGATGGCTTGTGAGACCATTAGAATTATAGAATCATATCCTCTCCAAAAGGCTCTACATCTTGATAAGTTGTTGTTACAGTTTCCTCTTTGATGCCGCGTTGTCACATAATTGGGAACACTTAGATTTTTCATAATCCTGTTGAACTTGGTATTCCGTTCGAGTTTTGTGTTCGATTCAACACCAGCCTCTCTCTTGAAGTATTTTCACTTACAAGTTGTAAAAGATAGCGTCAAGAAATGGTGAAAATGAAAAGCTGTTGGATATTTTATTAGCGTGGAACAGAGGACTCAGCAGTGACAATACATTCTGCCAATCCCTTTGCATCTTTTATTTCCACGACACATACCCCCAGGGCGAGACGTTCCCACTTATTATTTGTTTATTTTTTTTTCAATCCCTAAAATCCCTTCTTTACTTCGATACATGCCTTTGATATCCGCACAATGCCACCACAGTTATTTGATTCTCTGCTCACATCGAGTGTCACAAACGAAAGATTGTCAGAAAATGACCAGCAACCATCGCTAAGCATGAAAGATCCCAGTGTTTATCAGCACTGCACAGATCTAGTGCTCAGATGCATGATCGTATAATTAGCTATTGCTGAGATTGTTGAAAAGATAGCTTGACAGGTTATATTTTTAAAAGAGCTTTCTTTCATGGAATATATTTACAAATTGGTGCCTCAAAATGAAATTGTTCAAAGCCTTCTCCTATGGGGATGTGGGTAGCTGAGGAAGAAAAGCAGCTACAACTAAATCAAGGGGTGCAGAAATCACGGCTGACAAATAGAAGCAGACAGCCCAGTTCTCTATCGCCACAGGGAGTCATAGTTAGTTATAAATAACACTTCTTTGTAAATGTGCAATAAAGAAAGCAAAGGGAATATGCTATGTTGCCTGATTGGGAACGTTACTGAGAACATTGATTACTATTGACACAAAGCTGCCAGATATTTATTTGATGCCATTGCGTTGCGGAATCTTACACAACGCCGCTTTGATTGAGATGCAATAATTATCCACAAGAAGTCAAATCAGGTGCAAAGCCTTCCTGCATCACAGAAAGGTTCCAGCACAGACGGAGGCCATTCAGCCCACCCTCTCCTCACTGGCTCTCCAAATGACCTTTATTGTTTAATACCATTTCCCAGCCGTTTCCTCCTGGCCCCTGCACATTGTTTCCATTTGAATAATCATCGAATGTTTTCTCAAATGCCTCGGGCAGCCTGGTGGCACAGCGGTTAGCTGCGCCTCACTGTGCCAGTGGCCCGGGTTTGATTCCCAGCTCGAGTAACTGTGCAGAGTCTGCACATTCTCCCCTATTCTGTGTGGGTTTCCTCCGGGTACCCCAGTTTCCTCCCATAGACCTGCTGGATCGGTGCATTGGCCAAGCTAAGTTATCCCTCGGTGTACCCAAACAAGTGTGGCGTCGAGGAGATTTTCACAGTAACTTCATTGCAATGTGAATGTAACCCTACCTGTGACACTGATAAATAAACTTTAAAATGGTGGGAACCTGCATTCACAACACTTCCAGGTAGTGCGTTCCAGACCCCAACCACTCGTGGTGTGAAAGGGTTTTTTCCCTCACATCACATTTGCTTCTTTTACAAAGCACAGTGGCACAGTGGTTAGCAGTGCTGCCTCATAGCACCAGGGACCTAGGTTCAATTCTGGTCTTGGGTCACTGACTGTGTGGGATCTGCACATTCTCCCCATGTCTGCATGGCTTTCCTCCGGGTGCTCCAGTTTCCTCCCACACTCTAAAGATCTGCGATTTAAATTAATTAGCTATGCTAAATTGTCTCTTAGCATCAGGGAGACTATCAGGTTAAATAAATGGGGTTAAGGGGATGGGGCCTGGGCGGGTTTGTTGTTGGTGTAGGCTTACAGGCCTAATAGCCTTTTACATTGTAGGGGTTCTATGATTCTGAATCTGTGCCCTCTCATTCTTGATCCTTTTGTAAGCAGGATAGTACCCAATGCCATTCCAAACTTATTGAATGGAAACACACAAGTGAGCCCCCTGTCACTGTAATTTCCTGAGCGCATACAACATCCACTGATAAATGAACATTTTGATCATTTAGCCAAAGCAGAAGTGCTTCCTGCCATCCACTGTCACCAATATGTAGGTTAACATTCACTGCTTGACTCATTACAGGGTCTATAACACAACTGAATTCCTGTCCCCATATATTAGCTGTCTGTAAACGTTTCCTTGCTGGATTTAATGGGCAATATATTTCAACCTCTAGATGCACAAATCTGTAAATTCCTCGCGATATTTTTTATTGCAACAGGTCTCCTTGCCTCAGTAAATCTTAATGCTTTCAGTTTTTGGGCTACAGCCAGCTGCATCCCAAGTTCACATTACATATTAATGATTTGGAAATGGGAACTAAATGTATTGTCACCAAATTTGCAGATGATACAAAGTTGGGTGGGAGGGTGAGCTGTTTGAGGATGTGGGGCTCTGCAAGGATTTGTGCGAGAACCCCAACTGTCCACATTATATATTAATGATTTGGAAGAGGGAACTGAATGTATTATCTCCAAATTTACAGATGATACACAGTTGGGTGAGAGGGTGAGATGTGAAGAGGATGCGGAGATGCTTCAGTGTGATTTGGACAGGCTAAGTGTGTAGGCATGTGCGTGGCAGATGCAGTATAATGTGGATAAATGTGAGGTTATCCACTTTGTAATAACAATAGGAAGACAGAATATTATTCGAACTGGTGTAAATTGAGAGAGGTGGAACCTCAACGAGACCTTGGTGTCCTCTTGCATCAGTTGCTGAAAGTAAGCCAGTAGTAAAGGAGGCAAATGGTACGTTGGCCTTCATGGTGAGAGGATTTGAGTGTAGGAATAGGGATGTTTTTTCTGAAATTTTATAGGACATTACTGAGGCCACACTTGGAATATTGTGTGCTGTTTTGGTGTCCTTATCTGAGAAAGGATGTCCTTGCTATAAAGGGAATGCAGCGAAGTTTTACCAGGCTGATTCCTGGGATGGCAGGTCTCACATATACGAGAGACTAAGTCAGTTAGGATTATGTCCACCTGAGTTTAGAAGAATGGGAAGGGATCTCATAGAAACTTAAAAATTCTAACAAGGTTAGACAGTGTTAGATTCAGAAGGAATGTTTCCAATGATGGAGGAGTCCAGAACTAAGGGTCATAGTTTGTAGGTAAGGGGTAAATATTTAGAACTGAGGTGAGGAGGAATTTCTTTACTCACGGGGTGGTGAATGTGTGGAATTCACTATCACAGAATGTAGTTGTGTTTTCAAGAAGAAATTAGATATAGCTTTTGGGGCTGAAGAGGTAAAGGGAGATGGGGAAGTGGGATCAGGATATTGAAGTTGATGCTCTGTCATGATCAAAATGGATGGTGAAGCAGGCTCGAAGGGCCAAATGGCCTACACCTGCTTCTAGATTCTATGCTTCTATGTTTCTAAGTCACAGCAACTAGCATTTACTTTGTCAATGGCGAAAACATGTTATTGACATTAATATGAACCAGAGGTACAGCACACACCAATAAAATGACATGACTGAATTGGAGCAGTAAATTTGGTCAGATATCTGAGTCTAACAGCATCCACAACTCAGAATCAGCTTGCTGCAGTTCGGAACTTTGTGGTCAGTGAAGTATAGGAATCCACTTTTTTGACAAAATTGATGTTCTTTTGTTCAGGCTTGTTCCTCTTGTTCAAGATTGTCCATCCGTTTCTTGCTTGATATAAACTGCCCTTCCCAGTAATTATCTTGTGAGTCCTTCACCTGCAGTTCATGGGAAACCTTCTGCCTGGCCTTCTCAATGTTTCCACTTGATTCCACCAGGATCTGGTTCTTCCAAATCACTGTACTGCTTTCAACCTTTTCAAAACTGATGGTTAAGTTTGGAAATTCTGCCCGGAATTCCTTTTGGATTGTCTTGGCTTCCCAGTTTGTCCACATTGTGGATCGATCATAGAATCCTATTGTGCAGAAGGGGACCATTCGGCCCATCGAGTCTGCACCAATCACAATCCCACCAAGGCCCTATCCTTACAACCCAGGCATTTATCCTAACAAGTTCCCTGGACACCAAGGGGTAATTTAGCATGGCCAATCCATCTAACCTGCACATCTTTGGACTGTGGGAGGAAATTGGAGCACTCAGAGGAAACAGACACGGTGAAAAGCAGGCATGGGGAGAGTGTGCAAACTCCACACAAACAGTGACCCAAGCCGGGAATCGAACCGGGGTTCCTGGCGCTGTGAGACAGCAGTGCTAACCACTGTGCCACCGTGCCGCTGATGAGCTGTAGATCTGTGCAAGATTTCCAGCTTAATACTTCAGAGTGCAAAAGGTTTTGCTATGGCCTGTAACTTTAAAATGGCCTTACAGGAATGGTATGCCGCATGTTTAGTGGGACATTCTTCGCAACAATGCTGCCTTTTTTTGCCATAGTGAGAGTAACTGCGGCAACAGCTCTGTTCCTGTTTTTCAGTCAGTGTGTTGCTACTTCCGAATCCCACAGCCTGCCCAGTGTCAGCCATTTTTCTCCAGGAAACCTCCACTTCACCTTGAATAAATAATTGCACAATTTTGTTTCCTCGCTTCGGTAACCGCACAGCCTTTGAAAGCATTAAATTCACCTTTGACTGTAGAAAAATCTGATGAAGCCTTTCTTGCCTCATTGGCCACTCAGTACGATTATTTTTGTGCGTTGACAGAACAGATTCTATTCTGATGGAAAGTGACTGACCCGGATGGGGTACCTAGAATGGGCACTGAGATTCTGCGCAGACCAGCTGGCGGAGGTATTCACAGACATTTCAACCTCTCTTTACAACAATCTAAGGTCCCTGCTTCAAGAAGACGACCATCATCCTTGTACCAAAGAAAAGCCAAGCAGCATGCCTTAATGACTATTGGCCAGTGGTTCCGACATTCATCATTATCAAGTGCTTCGAAAGGTTAGTCATGTCATAAATCAATTCCACCCTTCCTGGATCCACAACGGTTCACAACAGGTCCACAGCAAGTGCTATCTCCCTGGCCCTGCACTCAATCTTGGAACACCTAGATAACAAAGATACCTATGTCAGACTCCTATTTATCGGCTGCAGCACAGCTTTCAACACCACTGTTCTTACAAAATTCATCTCC
This sequence comes from Carcharhinus amblyrhynchos, assembly GCF_965287045.1. Classification (NCBI taxonomy): domain Eukaryota; kingdom Metazoa; phylum Chordata; class Chondrichthyes; order Carcharhiniformes; family Carcharhinidae; genus Carcharhinus; species Carcharhinus amblyrhynchos. The sequence continues at coordinate 18,807,053 of NC_137324.1, forward strand.
AAACTCCGTGGCTTGGGCCTCGGCACTTCCCTCTGTGACTGGATCCTGAATTTCCTAACTCACAGACCATAATCAATAAGGATAGGCAACAACACCTCCTCCACGATCATCCTCAACACCGGTGCCCCACAAGGCTGTGTCCTTAGCCCCTGACTATACTTCTTATACACCTATGACTGTGTGGCCAAGTTCCTCTCCAGCTCCATTTTCAAGTTTGCTGACGACATCATCGTAGTGGGTCGGATCTCAAAGAATGGCAAGACAGAGTACAGGAATGAGATAAACAATCTGGTGAACTGGTGCAGCAACAATAATCTCTCCCTCAATGTCAACAAAATGAGGGGGATCGTCATCGACTTCTAGAAGCATGCTGAAGGACATGCCCGTCTAATCAACAGGGATGAAATGGAAATGGCCGAGAGCTTCAAGTTTCGAGGTACCTCGATCACCAACAACCTGCCCTGCTCCCCCCCACCCATGCCAACTCTTTAGTTAAGAAGTCCACCAATACCTCCACTTTCTCAGAAGACAAAGGAAATTGGGCATGTCAGCTACGACTCTCACCAACTTTTACAGATGCACCATAGAAAGCATTCTTCTTGGCTGTATCAAAGCTTAGTATGGCTCCTTCTCTGCCCAAGACCGCGAGGAACTATAAAAGGTCGTGAATGTCGTCCAACCCATCACGCAAACCAATCTCACATCCATTGTCTTCATCTACATTTCTCGCTGCCTTGGAAAAGCAGCCAGTATTACTAAGGATCCCACGCACCCCAGACATTCTCTCTTCTACCTTCTTCCTGCGGGAAAAAGATACAAAGGTCTGAGGTCACATACCAAATGACTCAAGAACAGCTCCTTCCCTGCTGCCTTCAGACGTTTGAATGGACCTACCTCATATTAAGTTGAACTTTCTCAACACTCTGCCTATGACTGTAACACGATATTCTGCACTCCTTTCCTTCTTTATGATTTTCAGTATGCATTGTATGCTTTGTCTGTATAGTGCACAAGAAACAATACTTTTCACTGTATACTAATACATTTGTCAATAATAAAATCAAATCAGGAGATGGCTCGGTGGCACAGTGGTTAGCACTGCTGCCTCACAGAACCAGGGACCCAAGTTCAATTTCTGGCTTGGGTCACTGTCTGTGTGGAGTTTGAACATTCTCCCTATGTTTGCGTGGGTTTTCTCCAGGAGCACCGGTGGAGTTTGAACATTCTCCCTGTGTCTGCGTGGGTTTTCTCTAGGCGCACCGGTTTCCTCCCATAGTCTGAAAGACGTGCTGGTTAGGTGCATTGGTCTTGCTATATTTTCCCACAATGTACCCGAACAGGTGCTGGAGTATGGCGACTTGGGGATTTTCACAGTGACTTTCATTGTAATGTTAATGTAAGCCTACTTGTTAGTAAACTTTAACTTTAAGAAAGGGCAGTCAAGTGGCTTTTTGAGGAAAATTGTCCATTTAATCGTCTCAATTGACATCAAGGTGGGAAGGTTCTCTCTGAGCCTTTCTATCCTGGACTTACTCTGGGCAGGGTTAGGAATATGGTGGGGTCCTGCCTGGCAGTCTCCTGCCTGATTAAGTGCCTTAAACAGGCCTGGATAGAGTGGAGAGGATGTTTGCACTAGTAGGAAAAACTAGAACCAGAGGGCACAATGTTAGGCTAAAGGGACGATCCTTTAAAACAGAGACGAGGGGGAATTTCTTCAGCCAGGGAGTGGTGAATCTGTGGAACTCTTTGCCACTTTGTGGAGGCCAGGTCATTGAGCGCCTTTAAGACAGTGATAGATAGGTTCTTCTTTAATAAGATCCTCCCCATCCTTCTAAACTCCGAGTGCAGACCCAGAGTGCACAACTGTTCCTCATATGACAAGCTCTTCATTCTAGGGATCATTCTTGTGAACCTCTCCTGGACCCTTTCCAAGGCCAGCACATCCTTCCTTAGATGTGGGGCACAAAACTGTTCACAATACTCCAAATGGGGTCTGGCCAGAGCCTTATATAACCTCAGAAGTACATGCCTGCTCTTGGATTCTAGCCCCCTTGACATGAATGCTAACATTGCATTTGCCTTCCTAACTGTCGACTGAACCTGCCCGTTTCCTTCTCTATGAATGGTATGTTTTGTCTGTTTCGTGTGCAAGAAAAAATACTTTTCACTGCATGTTAATACATGCGACAATAATAAATCAAAGCAGATCAAATTAAATCAACTCTTGCATGAAATCTGGCTTTGTTCTTTGTCGAATTGCGTTGCTCTCTCGCATCCCTAGTGAAGTTACCTCCAGAGCAAAGAATTCCCACCATTAATCTAGTTCGATTTTGCATAAATGAATTCATTCACAATTGGTATCCTCCCGCTCTTTGATGTTCTTATTATTTGCTCCAATAATCCTGCATCAATCTCTACCTTTCACTCTGGCTGATTATAACAATCCCCAATTAGTTTGCTTCTTCATCCCCTTCATAAAGCAATTTCCCACTCATCGCCTGAGGTTGCCTCTTTCCATTTCATTATATTGGAGACTGCACTGCCAACCCTGCCAATAAATGATTTTCCTTCAAAACATTTTAAGTTCTGCCAAGCCACCGTTATGTTCTGTCCCCTTTCATTTATGTACTGGAGGCCTAAACGTTAACAACAGCACCTGGTGCCCAACGATTGGAAACAGTTGGTGGAATCATATCACAAACCGTTACTCACCTCCGTCCTAAATGGTCTACCCTGAATCCTCAGACTATGACCTCTGGTTCTGGACTCCCCCACTATCGGGAACATCCTTCCCGCATCTACCTAGTCTAGTCCTGTTAGAATTTTATAAGTCTCTATGAGATCCCCCCTCAATTGTAGAAACATTAAAACAACACATTTAGAGCAAACTTGGATAGCCTGAATGTAAATCTCAGCCATGCCTCCAAGCACTGTTGTGCCTAGGAATGACATGGAAACCCTATTCCCGGTGTAAGGCAGAAAGCAGCAACTATTTATGCAGAAAGAGCAATGATTTGTTGACTAATTGGTATTTATATATTGGTATTGGATGAAGAAGGAATTTGGGACAATATCCCGGGAGATCTTACTGTGCCATGTGGATCTGAAACATTGCAGCAATCAGGTCGATTGTGGTGAAATAAACAACATATTGTATTGTAAGTAAAGTGTTGGGATAAGCCTCACAGAAAGTAATTGAAGAACATCGAACAATTCAAAGCCAACATAAGCCTCTGAAAATCTAATTGAGTTGACATTAGTCAACCAAATCCATATTCAAACCTCCAGGCATCATTACGTTAAGACAAACAAATCCTACATGTCCAAGTCTCCATTGGCTTCAACCTACCCCATTCCAAAGTTCATCAAAGAATCTCATAGAATCTCTACAGTGCAGACGGAGGCCATTCGATCCATCAAACCTGCACTGACGGCAATCCCACCCAGCCACTCTTGCTGTATTTGTTTCTTGGGACACTGAGGGGCACTTAGCATGGCTAATCAATCTAACCATACATCTTTGGACTGTGGGAGGAAACCAGAGCACTGGGAGGAAACCCATGCAGACACAGGGAGAATGTGCAAACTCCACACAGACAGCCACTCAAGGCTGGAATTGAATCGAGGTCTCTGGCACTGTGAGGCAGCGGTGCTGACCACTGTGTCACTGTGAAGCCCTCTCATCCAGGTCCTCACTGATCTACCCCAGAACCTCAAATTTCAAAAGCTTACCCTCTTTCCATAGGTGCTCATTGCTAATTGTCTCTGATGTGGAGATGCCGGTGTTGGACTGGGGTAGGTACAGTAAGAAGTCTCACAATACCAGGTTAGAATCCAACAAGTTTATATGATAGCACAATCTTTCAGAGCGCTGTTCCTTCATCAGGTGAGTGGAGAATTGGGTTCACAAACAGGGCATATATTGACACAAACTCAATTACAAGATTGGAATGCGAGAACAGTTAATGGGTTCATTCAAAAGTTGATAGCAGCAGGGAAGAAGTTGTTCTTGAGTCAGTTGGTTTGTGACTTCAGACTTTTGTATCATTTTCCTGATAGAAGGTGGAAGAGAGAATGTCTAGGTTGCGTACGGTCCTTGATTATGCTGGCTGCTTTTCCAAGGAAACGCAGATGGTATCATTGGAGTAAAATTCACCTTGAAAATCTCATAAACCTTGACCTAGTCAAGTACAAGATCTTGTATTTATCTCTGGGCAGCATGATGGCACAGTGTTTAGCACTGCTGCCTCCCAGTGCCAGGGACCTGGGTTCAATTCTCATCTTGGGTCACTGTGTGGAGTCTACACGTTCTCCCTGTGTCTGCGTGTGCCTCCTCTGGGTGCTCTGGTTTCCTCCCACAGTCCAAAGGCGTGTGGATTAGGTTGATTCGCCATGCTAAATTGCTCCTTAGTGTCAGGGGACTAGGAGGGTAAATATGTGGGTTTGCAGGGATAGGATTGTTGTTGGTACAGGGTTGATGGGCCAAAAGGCCTCCTTCTGCACTGTAGATTCTATGACTTGAGATTCTGCAAAGTCTCCCTCTCTCCCACCACCCCCAATTTTCCACAGTCCCAGTTGTGAGAACAGTGGATAAATTGGATACTTGTAAGGATCTGGCCTGGCAGAGAACTTAAAAGAATATAATTCATGAAAGAACCAGGGATAAGGAAACAAATGGCAGGACTCCAAGATTAAATTGAAATTCCCAGAGAATCTCTACTATACAATCTTGAACAAAACAAACAAAGGCAATAATGATTAAATTGGTACACTGAGAAAATAAGATAATGATTTGAAATAATATGAGCCTCTGCCTTAAACACAATCAAACAGGCTGGGCCAAGCTGAGCCTTTTAACTGTGGCTTTCACTCTGATCAACTTTTAAACATACTCTGGGAGGCTGTTTCCTTTTTCTCTTGAGTCTGGTGGTTCAAGTTACAGCCAGACTCAAGAATTACAGCCGATGATATTTTCCTGCCAGTTTAGAATCCATAGAATCCCTACAATGCAGAAGGAGGCCAGTCGACCCATTGAGACTGTACCGACAGTACGACCAGCTTGTCCAAGTACAGTGTCACTGATGGTCATATACCACAACTCATGCATAGAAACTCCCTGAAGTGTATTCACAGCGATTTGGTCCACGCCAATTCTCTATAACTCTGTTTTTCTCTTCCTAAACACAGAAAGAACAAAGAACAGTACAGTACAGGAACAGGCCCTTCGGCCCACCAAGCCTGCACCCGATCACATTGCCTTACCTAGGCTAACCACCTGTAACCCTCTATTCTTCACCTGTTCACGTGCCTATTCGGATAAGCTTTAAATGTCACTAACATGTCTACCTCAACCACCTCCAGATCCCCACCCTCTCTGTGTAAAAAACTTCCCCGGCACACCTCTCTTTTCCCCCTTTACCTTGACCTTGTGCCCCCTTGTAATTCTCATTTCGGCTCTGGGAAAAATTCCTTCAGCTGTTCACCTTATCTATGCCCCTCATAATTTTATAAACTTCTATCAGGTTGTCGTCAGCCTCTGTCTTTCTGGGGAGAACAATCCCAGTTTATTCAATCTCCCTTCATAGCTAATACCTTATGTACCATAAATCTTTTCCGTATTCCCTCATGAACTGAGTTCTCTGGTTCAATAGAACAGACTGGATGTCTGCACCCTCCAGATCAGTCTCACTCACACCTACTTTTTCTAAAAAAAAATACACCAAACGTACCGGTTTTCCTTTAATGTGCAGCTCCACCCTGAACAGTTTTCTCCATAGCAACCACAGGGTTTTCTCGCTTCTCGAAAACTCTCAGTTGTGTCAAAGGTTCAAGCATGGTTTACAAATACACACCAAAAGTAAGCAACCCTAATTAACCTTAAACTGAAACCGAAGCTCTACATTCTTAACCCTTAATATAACCCAAAAAAAACAATTATAACATTAGTCTGATCATAAGGTCAAAGCTATTTGCTGCCTCAGCCACAGAGTTTACAATATTTCTTCTTCCATGTTTGCCAGAGGGAGTCAGTCACCCCTTTCTCTGAGCAACCAAGTTAACAAGGGTCACCTCTCCCCTCCCTGTTCATAGACCTTGGCTGCAATCCCATCTATTCAACAGGCTTCATGTGATTTTAATTGTATCGTGGAGTTCTTGATCTCCTTATGGGTCAATAGTATTTCTCCTAACTCTGGACTTCGCTTGCCTCTGAGAGTTCTTTGCGATGCATGTTTCCTGCACCATCTGCTAGTCACCAAATCAGCTCTCAAGTGCTCTGACTATTGGCGCAAGATGGACACTTTGTCAAAAGAAGGGTTGTGTCATCAGAAAACTTAAGTGGCGGCTGCACCTGGCAGGAACATAAGAACATAAGAACATAAGAAATAGGAGCAGGAGTAGGCCATCTAGCCCTTCGAGCCTGCCCCGCCATTCAATAAGATCATGGCTGATCTGTCGTGGCTCAGTTCCACTTTCCCGCCCTCTCCCCATAACCCTTAATCCCCTCTCTTATCAAAAACCCATCAACCCGCTTCTTAAAAATATTTAGCGAGGCAGCCTCCACCACTTCAACGGGCAGAGAATTCCAGAGATTCACCACCCTTTGAGTGAAGAAGTTCCTCCTCAACTCCGTTCTAAACCGCCTCCCCTTTATCTTGAGGCTGTGCCCCCTAGTCCTACTGTCTTTTTTGAGCGGGAAGAGTCTCTCCACCTCTATCCTATCCATCCCATTCATCATCTTATACGTCTCAATGAGATCTCCCCTCATTCTTCTAAACTCTAACGAGTACAAGCCTAGTTTATTCAGCCTCTCCTCATAGCTCAATCCCCTCAACTCCGGTATCAGCCTAGTAAACCTCCTCTGCACTCCCTCCAGGGCCAAAATATCCTTGCGCAGGTGCGGCGCCCAAAACTGCACACAGTACTCCAGCTGCGGCCTCACCAATGCCCTATACAGCTGCAGCAAGACCTCCCTACTTTTATATTCAATCCCCCTCGCTATGAAGGCCAGCATCCCATTCGCCTTCCTGACCACCTGCTGCACCTGCAAGCTGGGTTTTTGCGATTCATGCACAAGGACCCCGAGGTCCCTCTGCACCGTCGCCTGCTGCAGTTTTTCGCCACGTAAGTAATAGTCCTTCCTACCATTCTTCCTACCAAAGTGGACCACCTCACACTTGCCAACATTAAATTCCATTTGCCATTTCCTGGCCCATTCGCCCAGCCTATCTAGATCCTTCTGCAGACTCTCCACACCCTCCGCACAATTTGCCGTTCCCCCAATCTTGGTGTCATCAGCAAATTTCGACACCCTGCACTCGGTTCCCTCCTCCAGATCATCTATATAAATGGTAAATAGCTGAGGCCCCAGCACCGACCCCTGGGGCACCCCACTAGTCACCATCCGCCAATCCGAATAGCACCCATTGACCCCCACTCTCTGCCTCCTATTTGACAACCAATCCTCTATCCACGCTAACACCCTACCCCCAACTCCATGTCCCCTGACCTTCTGCAATAACCTCTTGTGAGGTACCTTGTCAAACACCTTCTGAAAATCCAGAAAGACCACATCCACCGGCTCTCCTCTATCCACTGCCCTAGACACATCCTCATAGAACTCCAGTAAATTTGTCAGACACGACTTCCCTTTAATGAAACCATGTTGCGTCCGCCCTATCAAGCAATTCCACATACACATTTCAAGATTTAATAGAGCTCATATCTCCCATACCTGCAAACATTTGTACCTTTTCAGAGAACAAAGAAAATTACAGCACTGCAACAGACCCTTTGGCCCTCCAAACCTGCACCGACCATGCTGTCCGACTTAACTAAGACCACCTTCCGGGGACCATATCCCTCTATTCCTATCCTATTCACATCTTTGTCAAGGCGCCCCTTAAAGGTCATTATTATATCCGCTTCCATCACCTCCCCCGGCAGTGAGTTTCAGGCACCCACCACTCTCTGTGTTAAAGACTTGCTTTGGGGATGCCGGCGTTGGACTGGGGTACTAGGAACTGCCGGCTCCAAGAAGATCACGCATATTGACACGGAAATCAAGTTTCTGCAAAGATGCAAGAAAGTGTTAAAAACTTACCTCTTACATCTCCTTTAAACCTTGCCTCTCACACCTTAAATCTATGCCCCCAAGTAATTGACTTTTGCTCTCTGGGAAAAAGCTCCTTATTATCCACTCTGTCCATGCCTCTCATAATCTTGTAGGCTTTTATCAGGCTGTCCCTCCACCTCCATCATTCCAGTGAGAATAAATCAAGTTTCTCTAACCTCTCCTCATAGCTAATGCCCTCCATACCAGGCAATATCTTGGTAAATCTTTTCTGTACCCTCTCCAAAGCCTTCTGGTAGTGTGGTAAATGATATCTGCCAATTTTTTTGGACAACTCGGAGACTGGTTTTCAGGGAGCTGCAGATTGCCCTACAAGTAGCGAGGCTACATATATGTAGCCTATATATGTTCATATACATATGAACATGCGTGTAATTCACAGGATTCATAGAATCCCTACAGTGCAGAAGCAGGGCATTCAGCCCATTGTCTCTGCTCCAACAGAGAATATCACCCAGACCCTAACCTTGTAATCCCATATATTTACCCCGCTAATCCCTCAAACCTATACATCTTGGGAAACTAAAGGGAAATTTAGCATGGGCAATTCACCCAACCTGCATATCTTTGGAGGAAACCAGAGCACCCGGAGGAAACCCATCCAAACACGAACATTCACCCAAGGCCAGAATTGAACCCAGGTTCCTGACGCTGTGAGGCAGCAGTGCTAATCTATTGTGACAGTGTCTCTGTTGAAGCCATTCTTGGATTTTCTTGTTATTTTCATCAAACCTATCTCTCGCGAAAGCAAAGCACTGCAGGTACTGGAAATCTGAAATAAGAACCGAAAACACTGGAGATACTCAACAGACTGGGCAGTACCTGTGGTTCTATTGAAAGGTCATGACCTGCAACATTGGATAGAACTTTATGGGTAAGGGGCTTTCTCACAGCGACCACAAGGTTAAGCAGACTTTGCAACACGCAGGTTGCTTACTCTCGATGGTATCTTCTTGTCTGCCATCGATTAGCTGTTAAGTCCATCAATTAAACTTTATCCTCCGTGCTTGAGGTCACCACAGCAGAGAGGATTACTCAGCAACTTGCTGTGTAGTCCAAGGGGCACAGAGAGTATTGCCTGAATATATATGTAAAAACCTTATTTTCATCATTCAAGGTGGAGAAAGTGAAAAACAAAACTTCACCTAAACAGCAGCCAGCACAGAGAGAAAACAAGATCTAGAAAAACAAATCACTACTGAGTAACTGTTGCTGGCCACCTATCAGTAGCTACCAAGTGAGAAAATACAAATGAATTAAAATATTAAAAATCAAAGTTGAACAAATCACAGAAACCCCACAGTGTAGAAGGAGGCCATTCGGCCCATCGAGTCTGCACTGACAACAATCCCACTTTGGCCCTATCCCTGTAATCCCACATTTTTACCCCACTAACCCCTCTAACCTATACATCTGGAACACTAAGGGGCAATTTAGCATGGCCAATGTACCTAATTTACACACCTTTGGACTGTGGGAGGAAACCGGAGCACCCGGAGGAAACCGGAGCAGATATGGGGAGAACATGCAGATTCCATGCAAACAGTGACCCAAGCCAGGAATTGAACCCAGGGTTCCTAGCGCTTTGAGGCAGCATTGTTAATCGCTGTGCCACACTGCCGCCCAAGGTGACATGTGCCTTGTTTTTGGAGCATTTTACCTATCCGGTCCTTGCTGTATCCATGCAGAATTATTTATGTTATCCGTTATAAATCATGGAAGTTGTTGGATTGCCTCCAATTTGCACTGATATTTGTTATTGTCCATATAAGTAAACTGTATAATATGTCATTTCTGCAAATAGGTCATAATAATGATAAATTGCACCAAAATTGTAAAACTCCTCGAACGTATAGATAGCTGCAGCTATCGATCTTCAGTCATCCGTTATAAATGTAGTCGAGCTGAGGCTTTTGCACTGAAGAAATGCTTACCCTTAACATTTCTTCACAATGAAATCCACTTTTTCAACAATTCCTCTAAATCAGAGTTATCTTCTAAAGAGGGAAACAGTTAGCTTACTGTGCTGCATGCCCAGATACTTGTCCAGAAAAGGTGCTGAGGGCTACAGAAGAGAAAAAGCTTGCTTTTGTATAACATCCTGTTGGGTTACTCAAAGGGAGGGCTCTCCCAGCTACGCTCACCCCAAAATCCCACCCGAGATCAATGGACTTTTGCACAGTCTGTCCCCTGCCAGCCACGTTTTCTGTGGCAAGCGGTTCCAGAAAATTCTGTCTAAAATGACCCAAAGCACTTTCCATACAAATTATGGCTGATGTGCAGTGACTGATGTGATTTTTTTTATTCATTCATGGGAAATGGGTATCACTGGATGGCCAGCACTTATTGCCCATCCCTTGTTCTGAAAGACATGCTGGTTAGGTGCATTGACCTGAACAGGAATCAGAGTGTGGCGACCAGGGGAATTTCACAGTAACTTCATTGCAGTGTTAGAGTAAGCCTTACTTGTGACTAATTAAAAACTAAGTAAAAACTTTACTTTTAGTTGAGAGTCAACCACATTGCTGTGGCTCCGGAATCACATGTAGGCAGACCAGATAAGGATGGCAGATTTCCTAAAGGACATTAGTGAACCAGATGAGATTTTCTGACATTTGTCAATGGTTTCATGGTCATCAAATTCCATCATCTAACGTGGCAGGACTGGAACCCAGGTCCCAAAAACATTAGCTGTGTTTCTGGGCTAATAGTCTAGTGATAATACGATTAGACCTCCCCGTTATTACACAAATAACAATAACTCTCTGACTTACAAAGGGTATTAGAATTGATCCATATAGGGGTTGGAAAGCAAGTGAAGAGTAAACTGGAAAGGAAATGGTTGCCAGTGATGGGCCTTTCTTGCTTTTAAGCTTTCTAATATGCTGTTAGAGATCACTGCGCGCGGTAAGTTATATTTTGACTTGAGGACATGTACGACAAATGAGGCTATCAGAATTCAATCAGAATCCAGTCACCAAATCACATAGATTGTAGTGGCTTAATTTCTAAATATTCCTTTACAAGATCAAGCTTTCTGCACAAGAGAGGCAGACATTTCCTGTTCATATCATATCAATTCTGTATCATATATAACATTTGAAATTATAATAGCTGAATTGTTCACAGGTCGTCTGAAACATGGTTCTGATGTTTTGTTGATTTGATTTATTATTGTCACGTGTATTCGTATACAGTGAAAAGTACTGTTTCTTGCACGCTGTACAGACAAAGCATACCACTCATACAGAAGGAAAGGAGAGAGTACAGGATGTAGTGTTACAGTCATAGCTAGTGTGTAGAGAAAGGTCAACCTAATACAAGGTAGGTCTATTCAAAATTCTGATGGCAGTAGGGAAGAAGCTTTTCTTGAGTCAGTGAGAGGCACGGTGGCACAGTTGTTAGCACTACTGCCTCACAGCTTTCGATTCCCAGCTTGGGTCACTGTTTGCGTGGTGTTTGCACGTTCTCCTCTGTCTGTGTGGGTTTTCTCCAGGTGCTCCGGTTTCTTCCCACAGTCTGAAAGAGGTGCTGATTAGATGCATTGATCTGAAAAAATGCTGGAGTGTGGCAACCAGGGGAATTTCACAGTAGTTTCATGGCAGCGTTAACACAAGTCTTACTTGTGACTAATGAAACAAACTTTAAGTTGGTACATGACCTTAGACTTTTGTATCTTTTTCCTGATGGAAGAAGGTGGAAGAGAGAATGTCTAGGGTGCGTGGGGTCTTTGATGATTTGCTGGCTGCTTTCCCAAGCAGTGGGAAGTGTGGGCAGAGTCAATGGATAAGAGGCTGGTTTCTGTGATGGATTGGGCTACATTCATGACAAAGAATAAAGAACAAAGAAAAGTACAGTGCCGCCACACTCCCCCCCCCACCACAAACCTGTGCCGATCAAGATGCCTGAGTAAAGTAAAACCGTATGCACTTACAGAGTCGATATCCTTCCATTCCAATCCTATTCATGTATTTGTCTAGTTGCCCCTTAAATGCTGCGATTGTACCTGCTCCTATCACTTCCACACCCACCGTTTATAGTTTCTTGTGGTCTTGGGCAGTGCAGGAGCCATACTAAGCTATGAAACAACCAGAAAAAATGCTTTCTACGGTGCATCTGTAAATGTTGGTGAGAATCGTAGCTGACATGCCAAATTTCTTTAGCTTCCTGGCAAAGTAGAGGCGTTGGTGGGCTTTCTTAACTATAGTGTCAGTGTAGAGAGGCCAGAACAGGTTGTTGGTGATCTGGGCACCTAAAAAATTGAAGCTATTGACCGTTTCTACTTCATCCCCGTTGATGTAGACAGGGTCATGTCCTCCACTATACTTCCTGAAATTGATGACTATCTCTTTTGTTTTGTTGACATTAAGGGAGAGATTATTCTTTTCACACCAGTTCACCAGATTCTCTGTCTCTTTCCTGTACTCCGTCTCATCATTGTTTGAGATCCGACACGGTGGTGTCATCAGCAAACTTGACAATCTAGTTGGAGGGGAATTTGGCCACACAGTCATAAGTCATCAGGAGTGTGGTAAGGGGCTGAGGACAAGCCTCGTGGGGCACCGGTATTGAGGATGATAGTGGAGGAGGTATTACCTACTCTTACTGATTGCGGTCTGTGGGATAGGAGGTCTATGATCCATCTCTGAGGGAAGAGCCAAGGCCCAGGCCATAGAGTTTACAGATGAGTTTTTTAGGAATAATGGTGTTGAAGGCTGAGCTGTAGTTAATAAATCTGATTTACGTGTCTTTTTTATCCAGGTGTTCAGAGGTTGATTTGTCTCAATAATTATCCATTAGGGACACTCATCTGGTATTCTCTATGAATATGTATTTTTTGGTACTTTGATTGTGAAATGCATCTAATCCACCAAAAATGAAGGAATTTCCCACTTTTTGATATGTATAGTTTGATATGAAATCATTCTTTGCTTCCATTGCTCACATAACCTGGAGTTTGACCAAACATTTATAAGATGCTAAGTATAGCTTGCTTCCACAATAACTTCACTGGAACTCAACATCTTGCCACATCCCATGTCTTCTTTCTTTGAAAGAGTACATTATATTCATCACCCGTCTGTGCCAGGTGCAGCAGTCCTGGATGAGCCTGGTCCATGACGCCATGTCGAGATCCTTGTGGTGCTTCTTTTGACCTTCTTGTGAATGCACATTAGAACCAAGCTCTTTATAGAAAACATGCTTTGGTTGTTATATTGTCGTATGAGAAGTGGTGAGTGTCAGGACTCCATGGCCAGTTCAACTCAATTATGCTTATGGATGTTTGGTATGCTGGCTTGGGTGGGCACCTCAATGTCTGGTATTTTGTCCTGCCATCTGATCTTCAGAAGCTTTGAAATCAGCTCAGGTGAAAGTAGTCGAACATTCTATCATGAAGCTGCTACAAGAATTCAAGTCTTCCAATGTGTCCAGCAAAATGAACAGGATCATTGCTTTCAGTTTGGTGGCTAGATGTACTCCTCTTCATTCCCAGACTGATGTTTGCCAAAGGATATACTTACCTTCATGTTTTTTTTAAGTTTATTTATTAGTCACAAGTAGGACTTACATTAACACTGCAATGAAGTTATGGTGAAATTCCCCAAGTCATCACACTCCAGCACCTGTTTGGGTCAATGCACCTAACCAGCACATCTTTCAAAATGTGGGAGGAAACCGGAGAACCCGGGGGAAACCCACACAGACAAGGGGAGAACATGCAAACTCCACATGGACAGTGACCCAAGCCGGAAATCGAACCCAGATCCTGGCACTGTGAAGCAGCAGCGTTAACCATTGTGCCACTGTGCTGCTCCTGTTGATCAGGCACTTTCCAGCATTCCAAACTCAACATTGAGCTCAATTATTCCAGGTCATAACTGCTGCCTTCACTCTGTTTCATTTTTCATTGCTGACTTTGTTATTTTTCTCTTTGTTTTTGCTTTTATTTTTGCAGGGCACCTATATGGAAGCCATTGAATCACAGAATCATAGAACCCTACAGTGCAGAAAGAGGCCCTTTGGCCCATTGAGTCAGCACCAACCGCAATCCCATTCAGGCCCCCGTCCCCCCACATCCCTACATATTTTACCCGCCAACCCCTCAAACCTAAGCATCCTAGTACACAAAGGGGCAATTTTAGCATGGCCAATCAACCTAACCCGCACATCTTTGGATGTGGGAGGAAACCAGAGCACCTGGAGGAAACCCATGCAGACATGAGGAGAATGTGCAAACTGCACACAGACAGTGACTTAAGCTGGGAATCGAACCCAGGTCCCTGGAGCTGTGAAGCAACAGTGCTACCGTACCATTGAAAGGATGCAGAGGAGATTAACAAGGATGTTGCCTGGATTGTGTGGCATGCCTTATGAGGATAGGTTGAGAGAGTTCGGTCTTTTCTCCTTGGAGAGATGAAGGATGAGAGGTGACCTGATAGAGGTGTATAACATGTTGCGAGGTATTGATCGGGTGGATTCTCAGAGGCTTTTTCTCAGGGCTGAAATGGCTGCCACAAGAGGACACAGGTTTAGGGTACTGGGGAGTAGGTACGGAGGAGATGTCAGGGGTAAGTTTTTCGCTCGGAAGGTGGTGGGTGTGTGGAATCGGCTGCCGGCAGTGGTAGTGGAGGCAGATTCGATAGGGTCTTTTAAGAGACTTTTGGATGAGTACATGGGACTTAGAAGAATTGAGGGTTATAGGTAAGCCTAGTAGGTAGAGATGTTTGGTGCAACTTGTGGGCCAAAGGGCCTGTTTGTGCTATTGTTTTTCTATGTTCACTATGTTCTATTCACCATTCATAGGGTTTGCTGTGTGAGGAACAGTTGAGGACTCTGGGTCTGTACTCAATGGAATGATGGAGGACCTAATGAAACTTAAAGAATACTGAGAGACCTAGATAAGCTGGATGTGGAGAGGATGTTCTGACTAGTGGGAGACACTAGAACATGAGAGCACAACCTCAGAATGAAGGGACGCTCCTTGCAAACTGAGATGAGGAGGAATTTCTTTAGCCAGAGAGTGGTGAATCTATGGAACACATTGCCACAGAAGGCTGTGAGGGCCAGATCATTGAGTATCTTTAAGGCAGAGATAGATAGGTTCTTAATCAATAAGGGGATCAAGGGTTATGGGAGAAGGCAGGAGAATGGGGTTGAGAAAAATATCAGCCATGATTGAATGGTGGAGCAGACTCGATGGGCCGAATGGCCTAATTCTCCTCCTATATCCTATGGTCATTCAGGCATTCACATCGCTTCAGGCACACATTTTGTTCCATTACTTGTCTCATTGCCACTCTCTTTTTGCCTTATACCATCGACCCTTCTATAATTTAATCTAAAGAATGGTATGGAGAAACAGTGGTTAGCACTGTTGCCTCACAGCACCAAGGACCCAGGTTTGTGTCTCGGCTTGGGTCGCTGTTTACGTGCACATTCTCCCCGTGTCTGCATGGGTTTCCACTGGGTATTCCGATTTCCTCCCACAGTCCAAAAGACGTGCAGGTTAGGAGCATTGACGATGCTAAATTCTCCCTCAGTCTACCCGAACACATGGTGGAGGTGGCAACTAGGGGATTATCTCAGTTACTTCAGTGTTAATGTAAGCCTACTTATGACACTAATAAATAAAACTCGCGCATTCCATCCCATCATCGGATCTCCCTTTTGATCTTTCTTCCCACCAATCCCCAATCTTTCTCAAAACAAAAAATCTGTTGCAGTCTCTGATTTTTCCCAGTTCTGTTGAAATGTCCTCAACCAGAAACATTAACTCTGCTTCTCCCCCTGTAGATCCTGCCAGCTCTGCTAGATTGTTCCAACACTTTCTGTTCCTAGTGTTAGCTTGCTTGTTAAATGGCTCACTTACCAAGAAGAATATACGAATAATTACGCCTGAGTCGATCGCAACAGAAACACAGCACAGCCTTGAGTGTAATTAGTTAACACAACTCATATGATTGCAAAGGTCAAACATTGAAAAATTACAATAGTCAGCAAGGCAAAGGTTATGAAGTGTTAATTGTTACAGCAAGTTAAGTGCATCATAGTCTCCCCGTCTCTTCATTACAGTACAACAAAGTCACATTCAATCACACAGATTAGTGTACAGATTAGCAAGGTTATCTGTTCTTAGATGTCAATCAATTAGATGGGAGCTTGAGGAATATTCTAAACAGTGAAATTTAATGTATGTTTGATATCAAAAGAAAATGTAGCTGGTCTGATGTGCAAGTTTGCAGATAATACTAGGATTGCTGGAGTTGCGGATAGTGATGAAGATTGTCAGAGAATACAGCAGGGTATCGATGGACTGGAAAATTGAGCAGGGAAATGGCAGGTGGAATTTAATCCAGACAAATACCAGGTGATGAATTTTGGTAGATCCAATTCAGGTGGGAGCTACAAAATAAATGGCAGAACCATCAGGAGCATAGACACACAGAGAGATCTGGGAGCACAGATTCACAGATCCTTAAAAGTGGCAGCACAGGTGGAAGAAAGCATATGGCATGCTTGCCTTCATCAGATGGGGCATCGAGTATAAAAGCTGGCAAATTATATTATAGTTGTACAAAACGTTGGTTAGACCACATTTGGAATTCTGTGCCCAATTCTGGTCATCACGTTACCAGAAGGGCATGGAGGCTTTGGAGGGAGTACAGAAAGGTTTACCAGGATGTTGCTTGGTATAGAGGGCATTAGCTAAGAGGAGAGATTGAATAAACTGGGATTGTTCTCCCTGGAAAGACAGAGGCTGAGGGGCAACCTGATAGAAGTTTATAAAATTATGGGGGGGGCCTGCTGAGCCTCATTTGTTACATTGCTTCATTTTTGCAAAGGTTTCATTTTAAGATATTTCTGCCAATGAAATTACATGTAAATATAAGATTTAAAAATTAACTAACTCAGCTTTAGCTTGACAACATTTTAAAATTCAGAAGGCAAGCTGGGTTAGCTGGGAAAATTAACTGCATTTTTGAAAAGCAAATAAAAACAGGCTTTTCATAAGTCAAACAAAGATTTTCACAAACAACATCTGGTTTCTCCAAGTTAGAGACAGCATGTGCCAAACAATTTCAAGAACAAGATAAGAAATTACATGTAGAATCATAGAATCCCTACAGTGCAGAAGGAGGCTATATGGCCCACAATCCGACCCAGGCCCTATTCCAACAACCCCACACATTTTACCCGCTAATCCCCCTGATGCTAACAGACAATTTAGCATGGCCAATCAATCTAAACTGCACATCTTTGTGGGAGGTAACTGGAGCACCCAGAGGAGACCCACACAGACATGGGGAAAATGTGCAAACTCTACACAGGCAGTAACCCAAGGCCAGATTTGAACCCGGGACTGTTATGCTATGAGGCAGCAGTGCAATCACTGTGCCACCATGCTGCCCCATTACAAAGCTGTTGTAGCTTCAGCTGTATGTTTTGAGTTCAGTCCAGCTTTGTTTTTGAGTTTTGTGTTCAAGATCATTGTAGAGAGCTGGCAGGAAAAAGCCAGTTTCTCTCTCTCCCTCCCTAGTTTTTATCTTTCTTTTCGCTTTTGTAATGATTACATTTTAAGTTCTGTTCAATAAAATAAATTAATTTAAACTCCGTGCTAGTGCCATCTTCATCTATTCAAAGGAATGAATGGACCCTACAGGGGTATGGATAGGATGAACAGCTTTTTCCCAGAACAGAAATGACAATTATAAGGGGGTACAAATTCAAGATGGGGGGGGGAAGATTCAGTAGAGATGTGCAGAGAAAGCTTTTTTTATACAGAGAGTGATAAGGGCCTGGAATGTACTGCCAAGTGAGGTGGTTGAGGCAGAGACATTAGTGACATTTTAGACTTTTCTGGATAGACACATGAACTGACGGGGAATAGACGGGTACAGGCAGTTGGCCTATATAGAATAATATGTTCGGCACAAGCTTGGAGGGCTGAAGGGCCTAGTCCTGCGCTGTACTGTTCTTTGTTTTTTGTTCTATTAGAGCATTTAATCAGTTCACACTACTTAACATTCATAAGCAACAAACTACAGCCAGATGGCAATAATTCTGACTTCTTGAACTCGTAAAATCTTCTCAATTTATTCCACTTCCTGCTCATCTACCAAACTGACCCCATCACTGCAATCCAAGGCTGGCTACCTTGGTTAAATTTATCACACTTTGGTTCCAGTGACAAGTGTTCCTGATCTGATGAAGGAATCGTGTCTGAGAAAAAAATTGCTCCGTGTTCTCCACACGTGCCAACTGACAGGAGTGTTCCCAGTGCTTTCTGATTTACTTTCATATTTCCAGACCTCTATAGTATTTTTTTCCCTCCTACATTTCTACATTTCTGCTCTTCTGGATTTCCAGTACTAACTGATGTGGTTTTCTACAGCAGTCTCTTTCTGTCTGTGCCCGTCCAAAGGGTTTTGCTCGGCATTTGCCAAGTGTAATTATGGGATAGTCGTTGTTTGTGAATGTCTGCCTCCTGATCATTGGGTGCAGTGTGTGAGTGTTCAGCCATCAAGGCCAGAAACACCCAGTTCGTGCATCCTCACCTCACCCATCCACCAGCAAACTGGGGCTGAGCACTTCTAAGCAATTCTTTAACAGGGACAAGGGTAACACTGGCTAGGTCAGCATTTATTGCCCATCTCTAATTTCCCTTGAGGTGGTTTGAAGTTCAAAGTTTCTTTCTTAGTGTCACAAGTAGATTTACATTAACACCGCAATGAAGTCACTGTGAAAAACTCCCTAGTTGCCACACGCCTGTTTGGGTACACTGAGGGAGAATTTAGCAATGCAAATAATCAGCAACACGTCTTTCAGACTGTGGGAGGAAATCAAAGCACGTGGAGAAAACCTACTTAGGGAGAATGTGCAAACTCCACACAGACAGTAACCCAAGCCAGGGATCGAACCCAGGTTCTTGGTGCTGTGAGATAGCAATGCTATCCACTGTGCCAAGATGCCGTCCATATATGTAGAAGCACTTCCTAACATCTCTCCTGAACAGTGTGGCCCTAATTTTTAGACTATGCGTCCGAGTTTTAGAATCTCCAACCAATGGTATCTTTATCTGTCCTGTCTTTTCATAAGAACATAAGAACATAAGAAATAGGAGCAGGAGTAGGCCATCTAGCCCTTCGAGCCTGCCCCGCCATTCAATAAGATCATGGCTGATCTGTTGTGGCTCAGTTCCACTTTCCCGCCCTCTCCCCATAACCCTTAATCCCCTCTCTTATCAAGAACCCATCAACCCGCTTCTTAAAAATATTTAGCGAGGCAGCCTCCACCACTTCAACGGGCAGAGAATTCCAGAGATTCGCCACCCTTTGAGTGAAGAAGTTCCTCCTCAACTCCGTTCTAAACCGCCTCCCCTTTATCTTGAGGCTGTGCCCCCTAGTCCTACTGTCTTTTTTGAGCAGGAAGAGTCTCTCCACCTCTATCCTATCCATCCCATTCATCATCTTATACGTCTCAATGAGATCTCCCCTCATTCTTCTAAACTCTAACGAGTACAAGCCTAGTTTATTCAGCCTCTCCTCATAGCTCAATCCCCTCAACTCCGGTATCAGCCTAGTAAACCTCCTCTGCACTCCCTCCAGGGCCAAAATATCCTTGCGCAGGTGCGGCGCCCAAAACTGCACACAGTACTCCAGCTGCGGCCTCACCAATGCCCTATACAGCTGCAGCAAGACCTCCCTACTTTTATATTCAATCCCCCTCGCTATGAAGGCCAGCATCCCATTCGCCTTCCTGACCACCTGGTGCACCTGCAAGCTGGGTTTTCCTGTTAATATCTGGAAAACTTTGATCCAATCACCCCTTAACCATCTAAACTCCAGGAACAAACAGGTCTAAATCCTCATAATTCAACCCCTGAAGTTCAGGTATCATTCTTGGAAACCTATGGTGTACTCCCCTCAAGGTCAATATACCTTTCTTAAGGTGTGGTGCCCAAACTGTTCACAGTATTCCAAGTGGGGCCTAACCAGGATTTTGTATCCCTGCAGCATAACTTCTGCATCCTTATACTGCAGTCCTCTAGATATAAGGCCAGCATTCTAATATCCTTCTTGATTATTTTTGGAACCTGTTCATAGCATTTTAAAGATCTATGTGCCTGAACTGTTGTAATTTTATGCTATTACCTAAGCTTTCTATAATGTCACCTAACATTGTGTCTTCAGCAAATTTGGATATATAGTATATAAGTCACAGCTGAAAGTCTTTGGGTCCAGAATACTATTTGGTAGAACACCTGCAGCAATGTCCTGGGACTGAGGTGGTAGACTTCAAATAATCACAACCATCTTCCTTTGTGCCAACCACCCCCAGATCCCTATTGACTCCAGTTTTGTTAGGACTCCTTGATGCCACATTTGGTCAAAAGCTTACTTGATGTCAAGGACAGCCAACCTCACCTCACCTCTTGAATTCAGTTCTTTTGTTGATGTTTGAACCAAGGCTGTAATGAGGTCAGGAGCTGAGTGATCCTGGCAAAACCCAAACTGGGCATCACTGAGCAGGTTGTTTCAGAGAGTGCAGCTTGATGTTAATGTTGATGAACTCCTTTGTAATCTTGCTGATGATCAAGAATAGACTGGCAGGGTGATGTTTCGTCAGGTTAGATTTGCCTTCTATTTTGTGGACAGATCATACCTGGGCAAATTTCTACAATGCTAGTAGATGCCAGCATTGTAACTTACTGGAACAGCTTGGCTTAGGAGGTGACAAGTTCTAGAGCACAAGTCTTCAGTATTATTGTTGCAATATTGTGAAGAGCCATAGCCTTTGCAGTATCCTGAACCTTCAACAATTTCAGGAAAAGACCAAGATAATCATCCACTCAGCACCACTGGCTGAAGATTGTTTTAGAATTATAGAATCCCTACAGTGCAGAGGGAGGCCCTTTGGCCCATCAACCCTGCACCAACAGCAATGCCACCTAGACCCTATCCCCGTAACCTTACATATTTACCCAGGTAATCTTCCTGATGCTAAGGCGTAATTTAGTATGGCCAATCCACATAACCTGCACAACATTTTCAAATGCTTCAGCCTTATCTTTTGCATTGATGTGCAGGGCCCTTCCATCATTGAGGATGGGGATATTTGTGGAGCCTCCTGCACCAGTGAGTTGTTTAATTGTCCACCACTATTCACAACTGGATGTAGCAGAACAGCAGAGCTCTGCTCTGATGGTGGATATGATCTGTTGGTTTTGGAATCACTTATCTCTGACTCTCACATGCTGCTTTCACTGTTTGGCATGCAAGTAGTCCTGTGTTGCAAATTTAACCATGTTGACACCTTAGTTTTATATATGCTTGGTGCTGCTCCTGGCGTGCCCTCCTGCATTGTACCCCTTGGTGGTAATGGTAGAGTCAAGGATATGCTGGGCAGTGAGGTTACAGACTGTGGTTGAGTGCAGTTCTGCTGCTGCTGATGGCCCACAGCACCTCAATGATGCCCAGTATTGAGTTGCTCGATCTGTTCGAACTCTATTCCATTTAGCAGGGCGCTAATGGCACACAACATGATGGAGGGCAATGTGAAGATGGGACTTTGTCTCCAGAAGGACTGTGCGTGGTCATTCTTACTGATACTGCTGTAGACAGATACATCTGCTCCAGGCAGGTTCACGAGAATGAGGTCAAGTTAGTTTATCCCTCACCACTTGTCGCAGTCCGTGTCTAACAGCTATGTCCTTTAGGATTGGTTTGCTCAGCCAGTAGTGGTGCTACTGAACCAACCCTGTTAATGGACATTGAAATCCTCTAGTCAGTATACATTCTGTGCCCTAGCCACCCTCAATGCCTCCTCCAACTGGTGTTCAACACGGAGGAGTATTGATTCATCAGTTGAATGGGGGCAATAGATGGTAATCAGCAAGTTTGCTTATGTTGGACTTCATGATACTTATGGGGTCCAGAATTGATGTTGAGAACTCCCAGAGAACCCTTCCAACAAGATGCCACTGTGCCACCATCTCTGGTATGTTTTTCCTGTTAATGGCACAGGATATACCTATGATGGTGTCAGGGCCACTGTAAGGTTCAAATCTGTCAGTCTATGTCATGCTGCTGAGTCTGTGGGCAGCACAGTGGCACAGTGGTTAGCACCGACATTATATTTAGTTTCTTTACCTTAGCTTCCCCTCTTTGCCTGTTTAAGGGTGGTCTTGGTTTTTGCAGTGTGTTGCACATTGACCACAGGTGAAAAGCCATAACCGAAAATATTTCATGATGTGGGACATGACTTTTACAAGCTGAATGCATTTTTTTCAGGTCATATGATTAGATGTCATGCAATCGGATATCACATGGTCAGGTGTCATGTGGGCAGGATGTCACATGATTAAATCTCCAGGAATGTCTTCAGTTAGAGTTGGCAATCTGACATCTGTACCCTATGGTCATTGACTCACCAGAAAGGTTGGCCACACCAAACAAACTTCCATTCGAGGCTGGCCCATTGAGCTGAAACCATTTTATTTATTTATTTATTAGTCACAAGTAGGCTTACATGAAGTCACAGTGTAAGTCCCCTATTTGCCTCACTCGAGCACTTGTTCGGATACACTGAGGGAGAATTTAGCACAGCCAATGCACCTACCCAGCACGTCCTTCAGTAATGGGAGGAAACCAGAGCACCCGGTGGAAGCCCACACAGCTACCAGGAAAATATGCAGACTCCGCATAGTCATACAAGCCAGAAATCGAACCTGGGTCCCTTGCACTGTGAGGCAGCATTGCTGACCACTGTGCCACCATGCCACCCATTGACTATAGCAATCAATGAACAAAATAAACGTCTTGCTATCGATGGGGGAAGGAAGAAACACAATAAGCTCAGTGGATGAGGATGGGCAAAGAGTTTATTAGATTTATTGTCAGGATACAAAGACAGATTAGTCTACAGTTCAGGCAAATCAAAATTCTACATCCACTGTTATGTCCAATCTAACACATTACTCACTATATACTGCCTATCACAACACTGTCAGTGAGTGACACAGGGCCACTCAAGTGCATTAAGGAGTCGCATCACAAGCACCTTGTCCCTGTGTGACAATTCCACAATGCCGTGCTGACGGCAGCGCAACAGGTTTATATATTCTACGGGCTTGCTCATTGAGCTGCTTTCCAGAACCGTTAAAAGTTAAAGTACAATTAGTTGTCACTTTTGTTGTCAGTAACATTAATTACCAGGCTTCAGGGCTGCGAAATTATTACCAATGCCCACTGAATAAATAAGGTTTCAGTTTTCCCTTGAAAGCACGAACCTAATATCCTAATACGGTCAGTTATTAGTATGGATTACAAAATAAATAAAAGGCCATTGAAGTTACACGTTGTGCTTCATACTACACCAAACAGAGGGAACACATCTGCTTTATGTTGTTAATGTCCAGTACTGTATTATTTGTAACAAACAAGCATTGATATTAAAGCCTTATAAGCTCAACACAGAGATCAGGTTAGCAAGCTGTGTAACCATTTTAGCTCCATCCCATTTTATTCCCTTATTTAACTACAGCAATGCCGGATTGTATGTACCTTTTAATTCTATAATTTAAATCCTATTCCAACGTCAAATCGGTCCCAATTCATTTAGGAATAAGCCAATGATTTATTTTTGTATTTGAGGAACATCATCCAGTTTGCTTTGCTGAATTTTAATACAGCGTCGTTGGTCATTTCAAAGGGCTGCTGACAAGGGTTTCCGCCGCTTTAGAAGGAGTCCATCGCCTTGAACTCGCTAAGGGCTTGCACTGGGGAAATGTGCTTCTTCTGTGATCCCCTCCTCACCCGGGTCTGGTACTCTTCTGGCTTCTCCCTCTTCACCAGTGGTTTCTTTTCAGGGGCTTTCATTTTCCAGGACACCACGGGAGAGTTCACAGCAGCCGTGCCGTACACCTTCTGGTATTTGGTGGATGCCACGTAGGAAGCCTTCACCGTCAGAACCACCGCATTCATCAGATTCTTGGCAGCCTGGATGAGTGAGGTAGCACTATCCAACTGCATGGGAGGAAGCAGACAAGAGGATTCTGTCAGTCATCTGAAGTACCGTTCTCACGTCAGATTTCAGTTTATGATTTAGCGATAATCACGGTTTCAATTATTAAAAATATTCCGCAGTAAAACAAGAAAAAAGACTTGCATTTATATTTCACAACCTCCGGATGCCTCAGAATGTTTTGCGGCCAATGGAACAGTTTTCAGCTCTAGCCACTTAGCCCTAACACCACTTTTGATTACTTTGTATCTGAGAGCAATGGCCATTGGACAACTGGCCACCACATTCTCACCAGAATGGCAGCAACTATCTGCCCTGAGCAGTGTGGTTAGCATCAGCACAATTCATGATGTAATATGTAAGTGCACGGCACCACCACCCCCTCCCACGCACCCACTCCTCCCCCCCCGCCCCCCCCGCCCCGGCACCCTGAACATCCTCATAACTCAAGGACAAAAGGCATACCCATTGAAGGTAAAGAGTTTCAGCGACAACTTCTTGCTTACACTCAACCAATTATGGAAGGCATCAAACCCTGTGTAAGCCCAAGTGAAGCTGTACTGTCATCTAAAGCCCAATACTTCATCCCTGGTCTAGTGTTATTATCACCAGACTACTAATCCAGAAATGCAGCTCATGTTCTGGGGACCCTGGATTCGAATCCCACCACAGCATTTGAATTCAAAAACAAAATCTGGAATTAAGAATCTACTGATTGTCGATTGTTGGAAAAAACCCATCTGGTCACTAATGTCCTTTAGGAAAGGAAATTTGCCATCCTTACCTGGTCTGGCCTACATGTGACTCCAGATTCACAGCAATGTGGTTGGCTTTCAACTGCCCTTGGGCCACTAGGGATGGGCAATAAATAGAGGCCAGCCAGTGATACCCTTGTCCCACGAATGAATAAAAAAAATTTAGTAACTTTGCTCACAAACAGTGTCACATGGGACTTATACAACCGGCAGCTATCCTGGGTGAAGCCAACAACATGTTAAATAAAAATTGTATTTTTATTGCTTCTTTTGCATCCCCAAAGCACTTTGTTTCTGTAAAGATGCCCTTTCACAGATTTTATTAATGAAAGGATTTATTAAAATTTATTCATTGGTTTCACAAGTAGGCTTACATTAACACTGCAATGAAGTTGCTGTGAAAATCCTCTAGTCGCCACAGTCCGGCACCTGTTCGGGGACACTGTGGGAGAATTTAGCATGGCCAATGCACCCAACCATCACTAACAATGGTAACCTTTACTCACAACAGTAAGTACTATTACTAACAATTGTTCAGCAGGCTCAAGCTTGCTGAAGCTTGTTCTCTCTATGTCTCCTGCTTAAGAGAGCACCACTCCCTGGGGAGTTTATCCATTGTTCCAATTGGTCACCCAAACCAAGTGGCCCTTTTCTGCTGTGTTGACCTTAAAGGGACAATCACCAAAGAATTAAATGAAGTTTTTTTTTGAAGTGATACTGTTATGTTTCAGAAAAAGGCAGCAGCCAATTTATACACAGCACAAAGAGCGCTGTCATCATGACCAGCTAATGTTTGATGTTGTTGGCTGAAGGATAGAACAGATGGGCTGACCTGCTGGTACCCCTTCCCTGCATGGCAGGAGCAATTAAAACTGACCTGCCTTTTTTCCTTATTTACTGGATCTGTGCATTGTTGACTGGGCCAGCATTTATCGCCCATCCCTAATTCCCCTTGAACTAAGTCATCGAGTGCAGAATAGGCCCTTTGACCGATCAAGTCTGCACCGACAATATCTACCACTATAGGCGCACTAATCCCATTTTCATGCATTTGTCCCATATCCTTGCATATTAAGATATTTCAAGTGGTCACCCAAATATTTAAAAGTTTCTGAGCTTGACTACCTTCCCCAGGCAGTACATTCCGGATTCCCACCATTCCTGTGGCTTGTTAGTCTATTTCAGAGGGTAGTTGAGAGCTAATCACAATGCTGTGTGTCTGGAGTCACATGCCAGCCAAACATGGTGGGTTGCCTTCCCCAAAGGACATTAATGAACCAGGTGTGTTTTTATGACAATCGTTTCATGGTCATCATTAGAGTTTTAATTATGTATTTTTATTACCATGGTGGGATTCGAATCCGGGTTCCCAGAGCATTACTCTGAGTCTCTGGATTACCAGTGACAACCTCACTGTGCCACTGCCTCTCTCTGATTTGACTTGTATCTGTCAGTCAGCCTGAGAACTTGGGCATTATTACATTCATTTGCCCTAGGTTTGCAAAAAACAATCTTTCATACAACTAACTATATGTGGTCAATGTCACGTTTGATGTGCCGTTAGCAGAAAAGGAAATGTATCTTGAATACCTGAAAAACAATCCAACCCAAGCTATTTTCCTGGCACCTATTAATGCATTACAAATAAGTCACTCCCTTCCCCAACTGTGTTAACCCAAAGTGCAGCCTTGCCTGCTGGTGGTGCATTGATAGATCATAAAGGAACTTATAAATGGCTCCTACAAACATTACTTAAAGAAACTTTACCTGGGCACAAAGCTGGTGACGTCTTCAAACCATTCTGTGGCTTTGCAAATTGGCTAACAAGTTTACTTCAAGTTTTACTCCACTGAGCACACTTCAAAAGGCCCATATAAGTCATGAAAGGCACTGGATAAATGAATGTTTTTCTATTTTAAACACCACTTACCATGCTAGACTTCACCAAGAGATGTATAACTATAATAATTCTTTGAAATCTTTTCTTGATCTTCAAACTTTAATGAAAATATTATGTCAGCTGGTAGGTCACCAGAATTAGGTAACCACTGTAGCATTGGATTTAATGCATGCAAAGAGAGAACTGTCTTGTGACAATGCATAATACTACCTGGAACAGGCATCTATAACCTGCAACCAACGTCTTCACTTACTCTTCACATTAGAAAAACACAAAGATAAATTCTAAATGGCATGCACCCACCATCAGCTTTAATGTCACACACAGCGCTCACTTGTAATAAATTGGTTGAACCTCATTTAAACTAGGATCCAGAAAGTTTACTTGAGGTGAAGTTGAACAAGGTTAAAAGATGGACATCCAGTGTATAAAGGCAATCCAACACTAAGAGAAAAATGGAAAGCAGTTTCATTCTCTCTATGGACTGCCATTAGCAGCCTTTCCCCTTGTTTTTGTGGCTATGACTCATCTTTCATTCCCTCACCGTGCAGTATAAATATCTCCCATTTTCTATGCATTTTAGCTCTGACAAAGGGTCATCTGGGCTCCATTTTCCACTGCCATTTTTGAATCATAGAATCCCTACAGTGCAGAAGGAGGCCATTCAGCCCATCGAGTCTGCATCGCCAACAATCGTATCCAGGCCCTATCCACATAACCTCAGGTATTTACCCTGTTAATCCCTTGACATTAAGGAAAATTTAACGGCCAATTCACCTAACCTGTACATCTCTGGACTCTGGACTTTGGGAGGAACACAGTAAAAAGTCTGACAACACCAGGTTTTAGTCCAACCTATTTATTTGATAATATACTCGCAAGCTTTCGAGGGGTTACCCTCTTCGTCAGGTGAATGGAGAGTTCTGGCCTCAGACAGAGCATATAAAGCACAGACAGTTTAGAGATTACTGATTAAAATGCGAATCCTTACACCTAACCTGCTGTTCAAGACCTGAAGTGGCTGATAATGTGAGTGGTAGGAGCACTGATCACAGTTTAAAGAGATGTGTATTGTCTCCAGACAGTACAGTAAGTGAGGTTTTGCAAACCCAGGCAAGTCACGGGGGTTACAGATAGTGCGACATGAACCCAAGATCCCTGTTGAGACCGTCCTCATGTGTGCGGAACTTGGCTATCAGTCTCTGCTCAGCGACTCTGCGCTGTCGTGTGTTGTGAAGGCCGCCTTGGAGAATGCTTACCCGAAGGTCAGAGGCTGAATGCCCGTGATACCCACATCATGACTTTGGGAGGAAACCAGAGCACCCAGAGGAAACCCACGTGGACACGGGGAGAACATGCAAACTCCACACAGGCACCCAAGACAGGAATTGAACGCAGGTCCCTGGATCTGTGAGGCAGCAGTGCTAACCGTTGTGTTACCATGCTGCCCATAAACCCATTTTGGAGTTAAAGAAAGTGATCTTTAAGTTGTAGACAAATAAAAACACTTTATATATATAATATGTCATCATTTCTGTCAACGACACAGGAGATGCAGCAGGGTTAGAACATAGAACATCGAACAGTACAGCACAGTACAGACCCTTCAGCCCTCAAAGTTGTGCCAAGCTATGTCCAAACCCAAGATCAAGCTATCCCACTCCCTATAATTCTGGTGTGCTCCATGTGCCTAACCAATAACTGCTTGAAAGTTCCTAAAGTGTCCGATTCCACTATCACAGCAGGCAGTGTATTCCACACCCCAGTCATTCTCTGAGTGAAGAATCTACCTCGGATATCCCTCCTATATCTCCCACCATGAACCTTAAAGTTATGTCCCCTAGTAACAGCTACATCCACCCGAGGAAATAGTCTCTGCATGCCCACTCCATCTATCCCCCTCATCACGTTATAAACCTCTATTAAGTGGCCTCTCATTCTCTTCTGCTCCAAAGAGAAAAGCCCCAGCTCCCTCCACCTTTCCTCATAAGACCAACCCTCCAAACCAGGCAGCATCCTGGTAAATCTCATCTATACTCTCTCCAATGCTTCCATATCTTTCTTATAGTGAGGTGACCAGAACTGCACACAATATTCCAAATGTGGTCTCACCAACATCTGGTATAGTTGCAGCGTAACCCCACTGCTCTTAAACTCAAACCCCCTGTTAATAAACGATAACACACTACAAGCCTTCTTCACGGCTCTATCCACTTGAGTCGCAATCTTCAGAGATCTGTGGATATGAATCCCAAGATCTCTCTGTTCCTCCACATTCCTCAGAACCTTGCCATTGACCCTGTAATCCACATTCAAGTTTGTCCTACCAAAATGAATCACCTCGCACTTATCAACATTAAACTCCATCTGCCACTTTTCGGCCCAGCTCTGCATCCTATCAATGTCTGTTTGTGGCCTGCAAAAGCCCTCCACCTCATCCACTACTCCACCAATCTTGGTGTCGACAGCAAATTTACTAACCCACCCTTCAGCCCCTTTTTCCAAGTCATTAATAAAAATCACAAATAGCAGAGGACCCAGCCCTGACCCCTGTGGTACACCGCTGGTAACTGGCCTCCAGTCTGAAAATTTTCCCTCCACCACCGCCCTCTATCTTCTATGAGACAGCCAGTTACTTATCCAATCAGCCAAATTTCCTTCTATCCCACACCTCCTTACCTTCTTCATGTGCCTACTATGGGGAACCTTATCAAACTTCTTACTAAAATCCATGTATATGACATCAACTGCTCTACCTTCGTCTATACACTTAGTTACCTCCACAAAGAATTCAATCAAATTTGTGAGGCAGGACTTACCCCTCACGAAACTGTGCTGACTACCCTGGATTAAACTGAATCTTTCCAAATGGCCATAACTCCTATCTCCCAGGACCCTTTCCATTAACTTACTGACCACTGAAGTAAGACTAGCTGGCCTATAATTACCAGGGTCATTCCTATTTCCTTTCTTGAAGACAGGAACAACATTCACCACTCTCCAGTCCTCTGGTACAATCCCCATGGACAGTGACGACCCAAAGATCAAAGCTAAAGGCTCCGCAGTCTCATCCCTTGCCTCCCAAAGTAGCTTAGGATGTATCCCATCTGGCCCAGGGGACTTATCGATCCTCAGGTTTTTCAAAATTGCTAATGCATCCTCCCTCAGAACATCTACTTCCTCCATCTGATCAGCGTGTATCACGCACTCCTCCTCAAAAACATGGCCCCTCTCCTTAGCGAACAGCAGGGTTCTGAGGAATGTGGAGGAACTGAGAGATCTTGCGGTTCATATCCACAGATCTCTGAAGGTTGCCACTCAAGTGGATAGAGCCATGAAAAAGGCTTATAGTGTGCTAGCATTGCTGGGCAGTAGGCCAGATAGGATCATAGAATCCTACAGTGCTGAAGGAGGCCATTCAGCCCATCGAGTCTGCACTGACCACAATCAGATCCAGACCCTATTCCCATAACCCCACATATTTATCCTGCTAATCCCCCTGACACTAGACTCAACTTAGCATGGACGATCAACCTAACCCGTACACTTTTGGACTGTGGGAGGAAACAGGAGCACCCGGAGGAAACCCACGAGAGCAGACACGGGGGATGCGCAAACTCCGCGTAGACAGTGGCTCGAGGCCGGAACTGAACCCAGATCCCTGGCGCTGTGAGACAACAATGCTAACCACTGAGCCACCCAATAACATTGGAAAAGTTCAGCATCCACATTGACAAGTCTCGGCTTACAGCCTATTTCAGACTTAGTTTTGGAGTTTTGTTTTTGCTATTGCCAAGTACTTTGCCAGGTGCGTTAGTGTGAGTTGTTGTGGGGTTATTATTCTCCTCCCCCTCATCGATTTCACATAGGGCTCATCAGCAATGAAATGAACTGAAGAGGATTCTTTGTTAAATCTGAGAGATGCTTCTAATACACTGAGGTGTTTAGACAAGTGAAAATATCTTATGGGATTTAGGGAGCCAGGGCTCATTTCTGAGTGTAATCTGAGACATGGAGACAAAAAAAACCCCAGCATTTTTCAAGAAGTAAAGAGAAAAGCATAGTTAGCATATTTCTCAAGTTTTTAAGTTTTAAGTTTATTTAATTAGTGTCACAAGTAGGCTTACGTTTACACTGCAATGAAGTTACTATTAAAATCCCTTAGTCGCCACACTCAGGCGCCTGTTCGGGTACACTGAGGGAGGACCTAGCACGGCTAATGCACCTAACCAGCATTCTACCTGTTGCAAATGCAGCTGTCCATGGCACTTCATGGTCCTGTGGAGAACAAGTCCCATCTTCACATTGAGGACACTTCCATCTTGCCAAATGGGATAGACTCCGGAATGATCTATCAACTGGACTGAGCTGGGAATTCCGCGATGAGGAACTCACCTTCTGAGTTCCCAATACATGTTGACTAACTACAATGCATAAGACAGGATTGTGTTTACTTTAATTAATTCTTGGGATATGGGCCCACACTTATGGCCCATCTCGAAGTGTTTGGAATAAGGTGGTAGTGAGCTGACTCCTTGAATGGTTGAGTCCATGTGGTGTAGGTACACCCAAAGTGCTGTTAGGAAGGGATTCCAGGGTCTTTCAGACCGGGGAAACGAAACAGGACGAAACCCAGGCAGATACGAGGAGAACGTGCAGACTCCACACAGACAGTGACCCAAGCTGGGCTTCGAACCTGAGTGCATGAAACTGTGAGGCAGCAGTGCTAACCTCTGTGCCACCATGCCGCCAAACCATTTTACACGGATTAGCTCAAAGCTCAATGCTTCACTGCTGAGAGACACAAGGAACCTCACATCTGGTATTGAAGACAATTGCTGCACATAGATTTCAACCACTTAATGAAGGTCTCACACATTATGGATGAGGGCACCCCAGCTTATAGTCACACTGTTACACGGTGATGTTTTCACATCACACTCACATTCCACAGATGTTTGGCATGTAGCAATATCACTGATTGTTGACACCATTTTTCAAATTCTTTTCAAAAGATGTAAATGTTGCTGGCAAGGCCAGTATTTATCATCCATTGGTGATTGATCTTGAGGTGATGGTGATTGTCATGGGTTTGGAAGGGCTTGACTAAAGGACCAAGGCACAATTGCTGCAGTGCATCTTGTAGATTGCACACACACTGTTGCCACTACATGCCAGCGGTAAAGGAAGTGAATGTGCAAGGTGGTGCATGAGGTGCCAGTCAAGCACACTGCTTTTGTGCTGATGATGTTGAACTTGTTGCGTATTACTGGAGCTGCAATCATCCAAGCAAGAAAATCTCATCACTCCCCATCCTAACTTGGAAATATATCTTTTCCTTCATTGTCTCTGGGTCAAAATCCTGGAATCCCTCCCTAACAGCACTTTGGGTGTACCCACACCACATGGACTGCAACCGTTCAAGGAGTCAGCTCACCACCACCTTATTCCAAACACTTTGATTTGGGCCATAAATGCAGGCCCATATCCCAAGAATTAATTAAAGTAAACACAGTCCTGTCTTATGCATTGTAATTAGTCAACATGTATTGGGATATCAGAAGATGAGTTCCTCATCGCGGAATTCCCAGCTCAGTCCAATTGATAGATCCATTCGGAGTCTGCCCCATTTGGCAAGATGGACTTTTTCTCCACAGGACCATGCAGTGCCATGGACAGATGCATTTGCAACAGGTAGATTGATGAAACAAAACTTATTCCAACTTTTAAATCAGTGAAAAAAGGTTTAATAAAGCAACATCATTGCAACCTTTCCCTAGGCCATTCCAAACCCAGCAATTCCTTATTTACAATGTGTCAGCTGATCACCACATCATTTTGTCATTGGTGAAATAGGTGACTGGGTCAGCTGACTCTTACAGCAAGTTACCATTGGTCACTACAACAGATGCAATGTTATCATTGGTTACATTCTAACACTGACTGAACTGGCCAAGTCCTTAAGTTGGTTTATTCCTCACACCTGCTGCAGACCCAGTTTGGTAACTGCACCCCTCAGGACTTGGCCAGTTCAGTCAGTGTTAGAATGTAACCGATGATAACATTGCATCTGTTGTAGTGACCAATGGTAACTTGCTGTAAGAGTCAGCTGACCCAGTAAACTATGCCACCAATGACAAAATGATGAGGTGGTCAGCTGACGAGCTGACTCATTATAAATAAAGAGCTGCTGGGGTTTGGAATGACCTAGAGAAAGGTTGCAATGATTTTGATATGTTAAACTTTTTTCACTGATTTAAAAGTTAGAGTAAGTTTTGTTTCATTTTATTGTCTATACCTGAAGAACTCCTTCTGCTAAATCAACAGTCAGTAGGGATGTCACTGAGCCATTTTTGGTGACAGACATTGAAGTCTCTCCACGGAGTACATTCTGTGCTCTTGCTACTCTGTGTTCCTTCCAAATGATAGTCAACATTAAGATGCATTGATTACTCAGCTGAGGGAGAGAAGAAAGGTAGTGGTCAGCAGGATGTTGCCTTGTCTGTCCTTCAAGTCCATTGCAGATGTACCTCAGCTGCTGGTAGTCAGTGTCTTGTTGAATCATAAAATCCAATAGTGCAGAAGGAGGTCATTCGGTCCATCAGGTTTGCACCGACCACAATCCCACCCAGGCCCTATTCCAGTAACCCCATGCATTTATCCTGGCAATTTAGCATAGCCAATCCACCTAACCCACACATCTTTGGACTGTGGGAGGAAACTAAAGCACCCAGAGGAAACGCATGCAAGACATGGGGAGAATGTGCAGACTCCACACAGACGGTGACCCAAGCCGGGAATCGAACCTGGGTCCCTGACGTTGTGAGGCAGCAGTGCTAACCACTGTGCTGCTACTCTGCATATGCTTCACCCTCACAATGCACTTTGACAGTGGCATGACTTAATGGTAAATTATGGAGTGAATTGCTCCCCTGCTACCCTGCCAGTGTCATGAAAGTCCGTGAATGTTTACTGCAAATTAAAAAAACAGGATTGCTTGCAGTCTGAGTATAATTTTAGACCGGAGGGTGCATTTTACTGTGAATGAATTCAAAGTTGTTAACTGATTTAATGCTGTTCTTTTAATTCAGATTGATGAAGCTCTGTGATTTTTGTGATGTTTCTGTGTATTATACAGTCTGAAGCTGTCCTCAGCAGCCCTGTGACTAGCTCACGGGCATAACAAAGCGTATAAAAGCAGTTATTGATTCAAAGTGTTTCACTGAGTTGTCGGCAGAGTCTATGTAGCGTGTTCGACCAGTGCATTGTGAGCACAGTAAGTGGCCTGTTTGAGTGCGATAATTTAATTTTCCATTGGGAAATCCTGCTTTTTTTTTTTGGCTCAGATGTTAAGAGCATGGTGTGCATTTCCAGCACTCTGCTTTTATTTATTTTTTTTAAAAAGATGTACTGGTGTTCCTTTAGAGGATCATATATTTTCTGTGTTTTGAACTAGTCAACCTGCCCCACTTGTTGTGTTTTTATGGGGCAAAAGAAAGCCAAGATTTTATCTTTGTTTCTTTGGCCAGATTCAGGAAGTGCCCTGGCACGTGGGGACAGAAACTTGTTACTGCTGTCCGTTTTTGTCCCGGGCATGCTTTCAGCCATCGTGTCCAAAGGAAGTGCCCTGCCCAAATAATATTGGATCGATTTTAAACATGGCACAAGTGCAATGGCAATTGCCACATAAGTTGTAGAGGATATCTTTTTAGCAAATTTGTTCAAGGGTTGTGGGCCATCACTGGCTGGGCCAGCATTTATTGCCCATCTCTGAGGGCATTTAAGAGTGAACCACATTGCTGTGAATCATGTGCAGACCAGAGCAGGTAAATACCCCTCCATTTCAGAGGGCAGTTGAGAGTCCATCACATCACTAAGGCTCTGGTGTCACATGTAGGCCTGACTGTTGATTTAGCAGAAGGAGTCTTTCAGATAAGGATGGCAGATTTCCTGCCCTAAAGGACAGTAGTGAACCAGATGTTTTTTTTTTACAGCTATCGACAACTGGTCGTCATTAGATTTTTAATTCCAGATTTTTACTGAATTCAAATTTCACCGTCTACCAAGGTGGTTTTGAACACAGGTGCTTTGAGCAATATCCTAGGTCTCTGGATTGTTAATCCAGTGATAACACCAATATAGCACTGCCTCCTTTAAAAGGCAACAGACATCCAGTATTGCTATGCAAGGATATAACAAATGGCCACAAATGCACACGGAATTGATGTAAAGGACTTTGAATCACCAATTTCACACTGTTTCACTATCACACGTTCTTGTTTTTTGCCAGTTGCCCTGTTCCTTTAACCTACCACACACGTCTGCCGTACTTCCATTCTGCCCTGCTTCTGAGTTCAGAAGCACCACCCTTCAATTCAACCATTGTGTAAATTGCTTTGACACAGGGAAAACCCATCAGATTATCTTCAGCAGGTACAAACCCCACTATAGTTGGGCAGCAATTTTGCATGCAAGTAAAATCTTGGTCCTGAAGTCTGTATTGTGAAACTGTAGTTCATGTTTTTCCACCCTTCCATTGTGTCTCATGATGCAGACGCATTAATCATTAATGTTTTAATTGCCATTTAGAAAGCAAACATCAGAGCTTAAGGCATGATGCCAACCTTTGTCCCTTTTTCTTATCATCTGAATAGATGCCAATTTAGATTTTGCTATCTCTCAGAAAAATTAATTTATTCAGTTAGCAGCCATGCCAATAGTTGTCTCAGCCCCAAGCTTTCCCCAAGCATCTCCATTCTTTACTTTCCTCCTTTAAGGTGCTCCTTAATATTAACTTCTCTGGCCAAAGATTTATCCTAGTAGCCCCCCTTTTTGCATAGTGTCGATGTTTGTTCAATTATGCTCCTGCTTAGGGCTTTGAGACATTTATTACATTAAAAATCCGATATGAACAAGTTACAGATGTGGCTATCGAAGTCGAAGAGAGCCAGCCTGAGAGTTGAGGGCTTTCTTCTTGAGTGATCTTGGAACTGCAACCATCAAGGCAAGTGGGAAGTATTCTAGTACACTTATGCCTTTTAGATGGTGGGTAGGCTTTGGAGAGTCTGGAGGTGAGTTACTCACCTAACTTCTGACCTGCTCTTGTAGCCACTGTTTATGTGGTGAGTCCCGTTGAGTTTCTGGTCAATGGTAACCCCAAGGATGTTGATGGTGGGGGATTCAGTGATGGTAACACCATTGAATGTCAAGGGCAGTGATTCGAGAGTCTCTTATTGGTGATGGTCATTGCCTGGCATGTGTCATGCAAATGTTACTTGCCATTTGTCAGCCCAAGCCTGGAGCTTGTCTAGATCTTGTTGCATTTGAACATGGTATCAGTATCTGAGGAGTTGTGAATGGTGCTGAACATTGTGCAGTCATCGTTGAACAATCCTGCTTCTGACCTTATGACGGAGGGAAGGTCATTGATGAAGCAGCTGAAGATGGTTGGGCTTAGGGACACTACACTGAGGGACTCCTGCAGAGATGTCTGACCATCGTGCCCACCGACAACAACCACCCCCCCCCCGCCCCACACACACCCACACACACACACACACACACACACACACACACACACACACACACACACACACACACACACACACCTTTGACTGTTAAAACAAACCTGGTGTTTCATTGGGGCCCTGTGCAGCTAAAACGGAGGAGAGTTTGATTCCATTAACCTCAGCTGAATGTGAACTAGTGCCCCTGATACGAACAGCCAGTGTCTAACTCAGTAATAATTATTTTAATCACAGACTTACATGACAAACTTTGATTATTAAAGGAGCTGTGACAGAAGAGAAAAATATGGAGCAGCAGGGACACAACTGCTGCTAATTTCAACTGATCATTAAGGAACTTCAATTTCTGCTGGGTTGGTTATGGCATGGCATGGGGTAGCTGTCTGTCTCATAGGAGGCGATGCTTATTTTGAAAGAATTTTGCGAAAGGTTATAATGGCTGCAAATGTGTGATGCTGCGTTGCTACGGAAATGCGGCCTCACATCTGTCAGGAAGACAAAAATGTGTCAAATCTGGAAGGTGCCGAGTGGATTTTGAGCCTGCTAATGAGCATCATTTATCCTGTAAAACACAATAAATGATTGCACGTAATCAAAGAACAACCTTTCTCTCTCTCTCCCTCAGGCACTGACTCCTATAGAGGATAGTTCAGTCCACATTGGGTAGCAGTGTCTACCTACCTAGTTTTCACCTCGGGGCGTGCACAGTGAGGATGAAGGGCTACTCCACAAGGGGGGGAATATTTGCAGCCAATTCCCAATCGTCCAGGGTTGGCACAGTGGTTAGCACTGCTGCCTCGTAGCCATGATGCAGAAATGCCGGCGTTGGACTGGGGTAAGCAGACACAGGGAGAAAGTGCAAACTCCGCACAGACAGTGACCCAAGGCCACAACTGAACCCAGATTCCTGGCACTGTGAGGGCAGCAGTGCTAACCACTGTGCC
This sequence comes from Carcharhinus amblyrhynchos, assembly GCF_965287045.1. Classification (NCBI taxonomy): domain Eukaryota; kingdom Metazoa; phylum Chordata; class Chondrichthyes; order Carcharhiniformes; family Carcharhinidae; genus Carcharhinus; species Carcharhinus amblyrhynchos. Next base: position 18,844,333 of record NC_137324.1, read on the forward strand.
ACCCTTGCCACGCACCGTGTCCCTTCCCGAGATCCTATTAACACGTGTGCATGCAATCCATTGGTGCTGGGGGCCAAGTGCAACTCCCCGACAGCTACCAAATTGGAGATCGGTTAGTACAACACAGGCTGACAATTAGACTCTGCAACCTCTTTGTAACTCAGCATTCAGCCAGGTGATGGCTGGACCTGCCAGGAACTGAGTGTTTTTTTCTGTCATGAAACCATTTGAGTGACGGGCAGTGATTTGTATGAAAAATTCTCGGTGTTAAAAAGAAAAACTGATGAGGAGAATCATGCTAATTATTTTGTGTTTACAGAGCGGCTTCTGCCATATGGCTGCTGTGGATTTCTCAATCAGTCGGTGAGGCGGTTACTGCTCATTAGAGCCGGTCAAACTCTAATCTAACTAAGCAGTGTGAGCGCGCAGACTGATTTGGGTTCTGCTGCCTTCTCCTTTTCAGTGCCAGCCAGCAGAGGTTTCCAGCATTGGAGCAGCCAACCACAGGGCCAAACAGATGGCCTCGGAGCACTGAGCTTAATTACAGTCAGCAAAACAGCAGAAAACGGGGGCCAGGGTTACAAAGGCAGAGCTGCAACTTTGGAACAACGTCGCTGAGATTGCGGCTGCCAAGCCCATCAGTAGGAAGGGGGCAGGGCAGTGGGTGGTGGAATCGCAGCTTGCTCTGTTTGTGATGAGATTTAACCGCAAAGCTCGAATGAGCGAGGTCTCCACGTACTTAGCAGGACAATACAGACCATGTACTGCCATAAGGAAAGAGACATGTCAGGCTGGATTTTCCCATCTCATCCGCCAAGAGATTCATAGCGGGTGGGACACAGATCATGCAAAGGTCTGTTGACCTCCGACGGGATTCTCCGGTTTCAGGGTGAGCACGGCTAGACAATCCTACCCATCATCTACCTCCAAAGACGTGCAGGTTCAGTTGATTGGCCATGCTAAATTGACCCTAGTGTCAGGGGGATTAGCAGGGTAAATATGTGGGGTAATGGGCATAGGGCCTGGGTGAGATCATGGTTGGTGCAGACTCAATGGGCTGAATGGCCTCCATCTGCACTGTAGGAATTCAAGACTTGTATTCCTCCCATCAGGACAGACAACAACTATGACAAGTTTCAACAGGAGCAAAAATTTATATACTATACAAGAAACGGGTGCTGATTGGTTGAGGTATTGCCATGCAAAGTGCTCAAGGTTTTCCCATGTTTTTTGTTTAATGTTCTCCCATGTTTTTTGTTTAATTTAGCAAAGTGCACTGCCTGGACATGTTCTTATTGCCTGCAGGGGACGCATCCCTGTGTCTAAATTTATGTAGCTTCCAGCCACAGTCAGTGAGCCACATTGTGAGCCCAAATGATAATTGTAAATTGGTTGTTAGTGTAATCCTTGGCACGCTCAGGATTGCTCAGTAGGTGCTAGCCAATCTCAAATTCACAGTGACACCTTGGCCAATTGGAGTCGATATGCCGACCAATCAGCATCCTTTTTCTCATACAGTATAAATTATTGTTTCCTTTGAAATTTGACTTTCTTGTATCCGTCCTGATGAGTTCAAGATGAAAAACTTCAACAGCATGCCTTTTTTTTCAGCAACATTCAAGTTCCGTAACACCAGGTGATTTTTTCTTGCAATACAGAGCATTTTGAATACTGGTTGGAAATGATTGCTTTTACATTTTAGAAATTCCTAGATCATTAGTTAAATCACAGCCTGAAAACTGGACGGATGATACTAATGCAGGAGTGAGTTTCATTACCTGTAATTCTCCAGATATCATTTCTTCAGCATCCAAATGAGCAGATACAAAGCAAAAGTAAGGGATCTCACTGCTTGTGGACGAGATTGTGTGTCCATGGAGCCTTGCTCATTGCATTTAACATTTAAGCCTATGGTCCCATTGATTTGCATGGATTTCACGTTCTTGGCCAGCAATGAATCCTGATATTCTGATTTAAGATACATCTCACAATAAAGTGACACCACCCCTTTTCAAAGAATCAAGCTGAAGAGCAATTCACAACGGCTAAGCTAGCCAATAAGAAAGATAAGTTAACTGGTGTTCGAGAGATGGAACAGTTTATTTATTTATTATTGTCACAAGTAGGCTTACATTAACACTCACAATGAAGTTACAGTAAAAATCGCCTAGTCGCCACACTCTGGTGCCTGTTCAGGTACACTGAGGGAGAATTTAGCACGGTCAATGCACCTAACCAGCACATCTTCTGAACTGTGGGAGGAAACCAGAGCACCTGGAGGAAACCCATGCAGACACAAGAAGGACATGCAAACTCCACACAGACAGTGACCCAAGCTGGGAATTGAACCCGGGTCCCTAGCGCTGTGAGGCAGCAGTGCTAACCACTGTGCCACCAAAGAGTTTGCAGTTTGGACACCTGTGAATTAGAACATTGTTGTAACAACATGAATTGCAAGGGCAGACCAATTTAAATGTAGATGATAATTTAGTCATTGGCTGATAAAGCACAACAGCTGATATTGATTAATATCTGTTTTAAATCTTCCCGATTTTCATTTGTTTTAACTTTATTGGAAGGGAAAACTGGGAGAGATGTGCAACTGAGCAACTATCACTCATTTTAAAATATCCGTGAAAGCCAAAATTGCATGTTGACTCCAAGGGCAAAGTTTTCCTGTCCTGCCTGCCATGGGGATCATAGTGGGCAGGACAAGGACTATGCAAAGGTCCGTTGACCTCGGGTGGGAATTTCCGGTCTTGGGGCGAGCAGGACTGGAAAATCCTGGCCGAAGAATTTGTCAGAACTGAACAATTAACTATGTATTAAATATGTGTACACATGCACATATAATATTTATCGAGCACTGGCCACCAAAGAATCTGGAGGACAGTGACTCTGAGAGTTAACAGGCTTTTGTGAGGAAAGGGAACAGAGAGGTGCAGAAACATTTCCATTGCAGGGAGGTATTCTTTTGTTTACTAACAGTTCAAATGCACCCCAGTGAGACTCCCGTGTGACAGCGAGCTACATAACAAGGCATTTTTACATATGCAAAATTTTTGAAGACTAATGATGTTTAATAAACGATCGCTTTGTTTTAAATGCTCTCATCTTGTCAAACAAACGCCTCTTTATGAGTCTGTCTGACCTTGCACCGCTGAAAAAAAACTCATAATGTGTTAACCCATCAATATAACAAATGTTGGTTGGAAAAGGCCATGATCACACTCTTTAATGCCGCTGATTTATACATTATGCATTTGTATGAAGGTATGTCACAAGTTGTTACAGAATGAAGGAAAGAGCAACTGTGATGTCCCCCTGAGGATGAAAAGAGCTTTGTGTGACTCTCTTCTGCCCTTTTACAAGAGAGATGTGACATATTGATGGTTTAATAGGCTCCCAGGAGGAGATGTGTTAGGCAAAACATGAAAAAGGATTTTAAAGTCATGTCTGTCTTAAGTCGAAGGTGATGAAGTGGATGTTACAAATGGGTTGGGGGGTTGGGAGAGAGGGAACCTGCATGCTTGCTCAGTTTTCACTCATAGAATCCTACAGTGCAGAAGGAGGCCATTCAGCCCATCGTGATTGCACCAATCACAATCCCACCCAGGCCCCATCCCCATAACCCCATGCATTTACTCTTGCTAGTCCCCCTGACACTAAGGGGCAATTTAGCATAGCCAATCCACCTAATCTACACATCTTTGGCCTGTGGGAAGAAACCGGAGAACCCAAAGGAAATCCACACAAACACGGGGAGAATGTGCAAATTCCACAAACGTGACCCGAGCTGGGAACTGAACCCCGGTCCTTGGCAGTATGAGGCAGCAGTGCTAACCACTTTGCCACTGTATTCCCCTTCACCAGAAATAGGCTGCACTTAACACATGAGCCTCCTGTTTTCCATCATTCTCTCTCTTGTTCCTTTGCTCAGAACACGAAGATCAAGACTGTCGTTATAAGGGAGACTACTGGAACTCTGTGAAATCATTGAATTTGTGGCCATGATCCCATGACAAGCGAGATGGTGATCTCTTGGCATCAGGGAGGGGAACGCAGGGAGCCTGTGAAATTTTGAGGGAAAGTCACTTCTGGCTGGCTCATGTTCATGGGAGAGGTCAAAGTGAACATAAAAAATGAATCTGGGGAGATAGCCTTGGGAACCAAGAAAATGGCAGAGGAATTAAACAGATAGTTTGCATCAATCTTTGCGTTGGAAGATACTTCAAACATTCCATTAATACTGAAAAACACGGGATGAATTAAATACCATCATTACAGAAGTAGCATTGGACAAACTATAGGGTTAAAGGCAGGTAAGTACCCTGGTCCTGATGGCTTGCGTTCTCAGATCCTAAAAGAGTAGCAATTGAGATAATGGATACATTGGTTGTAATTTTCCAAAAATCCTTTGATTCTGGCAAAGTAGTGGAAGATTGGAAGACTGCCAATGTGATATCCCTATTCAAAAGGAAAGAAGGCAAAAAGCAGGAAACTATAGACTGATTAGAGTAACATCCCTTGTTGGAAAAATGTTGGAATCAATTATTAAGAAAGTGATAGTGGCACATTTGGAAAAAATCATAATTTAATCACATAGAGTCAGCATGGCTTCATGAAAGGGAAATCATATCTGACTAATTTATTAAAGAAGGTTCAATCAGAGTGGTCAGAGGGGAACCAGTAGCTGTGTTGCATTTGGACTTCCAGAAAGCATTCAACATGGCACCACACAAAAGGTTAAAAGCCCATGGTGTCAGATGTGATATATTGGCAAGAATGGAGAATTGGCTAATGGGCAGGAAACAGCCAGTGGGGATAAGGGGGATTTTTTTCAGGTTGATGACTTGTAACCAGTGGAGTTCCACAGGGATCAGGGCTGGGACTGGAAACTGTTTATGTTCATGACTTGGAAGAAGAAAGCCAATTTACTACTGTCAAATTTACAGACAACAAAAAAAAACAGGTGGAAAGGAAAGTTGCGAGAGGGATACAAACAGTTTACAAAGCGATATTGATAGGTTAAGTAAGTGGGCAAAAAGTTGCTAAGTGGAGTACAATGTGGGAAATTGTTCATTTTGGAAGGGAGGACAAAAGAACAGAGTATTATTTCAATGGGAAAAGCTGCAGAAAACTGCAACACAAAGAGACTTGTGGGTACTTGCAAAACTAGCATTTTATGCACAAAGTGATCAGGAAAGCTAACAGAATGTTGGCCTATAAGGGAGTTAGAATATAAGATAGGGAAGTCTTGCTGCAACTGTACAAGGTTCTGGTAAGACCACATCTGGAGTAGTGTGAGCAGTTTTTGTCGTCTTACTTAAAGAAAGATATTTCACTGAAGATTCAGAGAAGGTTCACTAGGACGATCCCTGGTATGGAGGGGTTGTCTTATGAGGAAAGATGAAGCAGGTTAGGACTTATTGGAATATAGAAAAATGAGAGGTGATTTCATTGAAACATATAGGATCCTTAAGGGGTTTGACTGGGCAAATATTGAGAGAATGTTTCCCTTCATGGGAGAGTCTAGGACCAGAGGGCATAGTCTCAGAATAAAGGGCACCAATTTAAGACTGAAATGAAGAGGAACTTCTTCTCTCAGCGGATTGTGAATCTTATAGTGGAAATTTTATAAATCACATCGCTGACATAGTGGAAATGCTGTACCAACATTGTTCAGTGCCTATCACCAAATACATTTTTTCTGGGGGATGGCTAGATTCTTTCATGCCTTCATTTGCCTCATGGAATAATACCTGCCAAAATTACTTTTGGCAAGGAAGAAGCGATATTGAAACGTATGATCCCTTCCAAACGTGTTCTCATATGATTACATCAAGTCCTCCCAGAATCAAGTAAAATAAAAGACTAGTTATATAGGAATAGGAGTGGACCATTCAGCTCCCCCAGCCTGTTGCCTTCAGTTAGATCATGGCCCCTCTGCACCTGAATTCCCTTTGCCCATTATTGTTCCATATTCACTGACATCCTTAATCGGACAAAAATCTTCTCAATTTCAGTGTTAACCATTTCATTTTTTTAAATCCCAAAATCCACCAGGTGGGAATTTCTGCCCCTTCAGAAGGTGACTCCCTGTGGTGGGTACCCTGGTGGCAGGGCAGATGAGCTATACAAAATGTAATAGACCTTGGCAGGACTGGAACGTCCTGAAAGCGGCCAATGGGAAGACAGCTCTGCCATTGGAAAACAGTCTGCAAGGGGAGGGCTGGAAAATCCTAGCCACAGTCTTTTGAGGGAGAGAATTTCAGGTTTTCACTATCCTTTGTGAAGGAATAAGGCATGGTTTAATTCTAACTTTAAGATTGTACCTTCTTGTTCTGATTCCCCCACCAGAGGAAATAGTCTCCTTCGATCTACTGAGCCCCTTAAACATTTTCTGCATTTCAACTGGCTAAACTTAAGAGAATACAAGCCAAATTAACACAACCTGTCTTAATAACCCTTTAAGCTCTGGTTAACTCCTGGTGAATATAGATAGAAACACAGAAACTAGAAGGAGGAATAGGCCAATTGGCCCTTTGAGCCTGCTCTGCTGTTCAATAAGATCATGGCTGACTTTTTCGTGGACCCAGCTCCACTTATCCGCCCGCTCATCATAACCCTTAATGCCTTTATTAATCAAAAATCTATCCCTTCCTTAAAAACATTCAATGAGGTAGCCTCAATGCTTCACTGGGAATGCCACAGATTCACAACCCTTTGGGTGAAGAAGTTGCTCCTCAACTTAGTCCTAAATCTGCTCCTCCTCATTTTGAGGCTATATCGCCGAGTTGTAGTTTCATCTGCCAGTGGAAACAACTTCCCTACTTCTATCATATCTGTTCCATTCATAATTTTTGTGTTTCTTTAAGATTCCCCCCTCATTCTTCTAAATTCCATGGCCGATCATCGAATTCAATATCCTGATTCCCCCCTTCCCCCATATACCTTGATCCCTTTAGCCCCAAAAGCTATATCTAATTTCTTCTTGAAATCACACAATGTTTTGGCCTCAAATACATTCTGTCGTACTGAATTCCAACATTCATAAGAACATAAGAACATAAGAAATAGGAGCAGGAGTAGGCCAACTAGCCCTTCGAGCCTGCCCCGCCATTCACTAAGATCATGGCTGATCTGTCTTGGCTCAGCTCCACATTCCTGCCCTCTCCCCATAACCCTTAATCCCCTCTCTTATCAAAAACCCATCAACCCGCTTCTTAAATATATTTAGCGAGGTAGCCTCCACCACTTCAACGGGCAGAGAATTCCAGAGATTCACCACCCTTTGAGTGAAGAAGTTCCTCCTCAACTCCGTTCTAAACCGCCTCCCCTTTATCTTGAGGCTGTGCCCCCTAGTCCTACTATCCTTTCTGAGCGGGAAGAGTCTCTCCACCTCTATCCTATCCATCCCATTCATCATCTTATACGTCTCAATGAGATCTCCCCTCATTCTTCTAAACCTCATTCATCAACCGCTGGGTGAAGAAATTTCTTCTCACCAATTTCTTCCCAAATGTTTACCCCTTATCTTCAAACTGTGACCCCCCAGTTCTGGACTCCCCCACCATTGGAACATTCTTTCTGAATCTACCCTGCATAACCCTGATGGAATTTTATAAGTTTCTATGAGATCCCCTCTCACTCTTCTAAACTCCAGTGAATATAATCCTAACTGACTTAGTCTCTCCACATGTGACAGAGCTGCAATTTCAGGAATCAGCTTGGTAAACCTTTGCTGTATTCCCTCTATAACAAGGACACCCTTCCTCAGTTAACTACAAATAATACTCTAGATGTGGCCCGATCAACGCTCTATGCACAGTTCTTCTTTCCATGTTTAATTCCCGGGCAATAGTATGTAAAATTGAATATACAGCTCCAGATGGGGTCTGACTGTATATGAATTACTCTCACTTTCAAATTCCTATCCCTTTGACATAAAGGCCAACACTTGATTAGCCCTTTTGCAACTTTAATGATTTCTGTATATGGACACACTTGTTCCTCCACAGCAAGTAGTTTTCTCAACATTAGGAAAATATTATGAATTACTTTTCTCAGATTCAGAGTTACTGACCTTGTATTTCCCACACTGAACTCCATTTCCCATAGTTTTATCTACTTCATCAATATATGTCCCTGTTACTTCGCAGTGAAATGAGACACAAGGGCCTTGAGTTTCAGAGCCAGAGTTCTGCTGGTGACAGTGTTATGGTAGATCTGGAGACAGATGATGAAAGCTGGAAGATGCTCCGTTGCCTTTGGCTCTTGGCTGATTTGATGTATATTCTGCCAAGTTGGATCACGCAGGTCCAACTAAAGAATGTGTTCAGCTGTTTGAGGGTTCCTCCAATTTGGAGCTGAGGTGCTTTTGACTGTTTCATTCCTGCAAAGTTTGTGGAATTGCCTTGGTGTGTCCTTGGCGGACCTTTGGTGACTTGTTGGGTTTTGAAGGCAGCACTGCTGGACCCTGATGGGGAGGTCACAGGTGCTTTTTTCCCTTGTCAGCAAAAAGCCTTCTTGGATTTATGAAAGTTATGCCTTCAGTGTCTTGTCTTGCAATATAAATGGAACAGCGAGCAAGCTGTGCAAAGAGGGTGATGGAGGGGGACTTTCCACTGAAGGTTCTATCCACCTTGAGTACAGGAGCACTTCTCCCGCCTCTAGCTCAGCCAGGGGCAATGTTTGAAGTGCCCACAATTCACCAAAGGACTTGTCCCACCTCCTACAAATGGATCGACAGCCTCACAGTGAGGCGAGGATGATGCTGCCAATTGTCACCATCACCCTCAACTGCTATAGAAGCAATTTTCCCATGCAGAAACAGGTAACAAAGCCAACATTTGATACCCATCGCTGCATCAGATGGTACCAGAGACCAGCAGAGGTCACAGCCTTCTCCCTTACCGGAGAGAAACACAGTCAAAGGCATTTGAATTGGCTAGTCTAACAGGATTACCAAAGGTAGGGGGAGCCATTGACTGCACAATTTCAGCCTTGTGTGTGATTGGGGTGATGTACCCAAACTGTGACCATGATCAGAGAGCGTCACGTTGGTGAATGTCTGCTATCCTGCTAACAAGCACATTGCCTTCAGCCTGAGGAAGTGAGGCATAGCCACCAACTTTGGGCCAGAGCAATGAACCAGGGCTCAGCTGCTTGTTGGAGGCACATGAAACTCTCTCTATATCTGCCTTATGACTCACCACCCAACCACTCAAGAACAATGAATTTATAATGAGAGCCGACATTAAGGACATTTAAAATGGTCATTAGATAAACATATGGATGATATTAGAATAGCTTAGGTTAGGTGGGCTTTAGATAGGTTTCACAGGTTGGCGCAACATCGAGGGCTGAAGGACCTGTACTGCGCTGTAATGTTCTATATTCTATGTTTTAAGTTCCAAGCAATCACAAGAAACATTGTGGAGAAAACCATCAATGTGCTGAAGCAATAACTGGACTAGTTGCATCTTGGGGGGGTATGTGGGGATTCTCAGTGCTCAATAGAATTGGTGAGCAAATTTGGACTGATTTACTGCAATTAACCGTTCCATTTTCACTTACCTGGATGAATGCAATGCCAGCAACACTCAAGAAACTCGACACCATTCAGGACAAAGCAGCCACTTGGTGGGTACTCCATCCATTATATTAAACATTCATTTCCTCCACCACTGGCATACAATGGCAGAAGTGTGTACTATTTACAAAATCCACTGCAGCAATTTACCAAGACTCTTTCCACTGCACCTCCCAAACCTGCGGCCTCAACCACCTAGAAGGGCAAGGATAGCAGATGCATGGGAATATCACCACTTGCAAGTTTCCCTCCAAGTCATACACCACCCTGACTTGGAGATATATCACCATTCCTTCACAGTCGCAGAGTCAAAGTCCAGGAATTCCCTCCATAGCAGCACTGTAGGAGTACCTACACTACATGTACAACAGCTCAAGAAGGCAGCTCACCACCACTTTCTGAAGGGCAATTAATGCTAGCCTAGCCAGCAATGCACACATCATCTGAAAGAATTTTTAAAAATTCATAAACTCACTGTTGTAATGATGTGAACTTTGCCCCTAGGCATCCAGAGGCCATAGGATCCCTACAGTGCAGGAGGCCATTCAGCCCATCAAGAATGCACCGGCCAAATCCCTCCCAGCTCTATTCTCATAACCCCACATATTTACCTTGTTAATCCCCCTGACACTAAGGGGCAATTTTAGCACGGTCAATCAACCTAACCTGCACACCTTGGAGTGTGGGAGGAAACCGAAGCACCCGGAGGAAACCCATGCAGACATGGGGAGAATACGCAAACGCCACACAGACAGTGACCTGAGGGTGGAAGTGAACCTGGGTCCCTGACGCTGTGAGGCAGCAGTGCTAACCACTGTGTCACTGTGCCACCCCAAAACTTGTGTGTTGGGAGAATAGTCTGAATTGGGTTGTGAGATCCCTTACCTCACTTCACACACTGAGTTTAGCAAGCCAGCCAGAAGCCATTCCTATTCCAGGCAGTAACTGCATCCACAGTCCTGGAACTGCTTCTGCTTTCTGTCCCTGCCTGAACCATATTTCTGGTGACTTCCTCACCTGTATCAGGTCACACCCTGCAAGGGCAGCTATTTTGATTTGATTTATTATTGTCACATGTGTTAACATACAGTGAAAAGTATTGTTTCTTGCATGCTATACAGACAAAACATAGTGACATAGAGAAGGAAACGAAAGAGTGCAGAATGTAGTGTTACAGTCATTGCTGGGGTGTCGAGAAAGATCAGCTTAATGCAAAGTAAGTCCATTTAAAAGTCTGACAGCAGCAGGGAAGAAGCTGTTCTTCAGTCGCTTGGTATGTAACTTTTGTATTTTTTTCCCAACGGAAGAAGGTGGAAGAGAGAATGTTCTAGGTGCGCGGGGTCCTTAATTATGCTGGCTGCTTTGCCGAGGCAGCAGGAAGTGTTGACAAAAACAAAGGCATGGTTCTTTTGAAGTTATTGGTTTTTTTTTCAGACCTTCCCCAAGATTGGGCAATGAGTGATTTGCACTCAAGGTATGATCTCGATGGTGAATTTCCCATCCCATCCCATCTTGGAGAGAGAAGAATAAGGAGGAAGCGAAAGAAACTGAATCTACGATTTAACTACCTTGTTTTATTGATGATGTTATGAATATTCTTGGGCAGGATTCTTACCCGTAACTATCTCAATTATGCACATATGTCCTGACAGTCTTTTACTCAGACCTTTTGACACTATATGTTCTTCGCTCCCTCTAACTAGTTTAACCTTCAGTTTAACGATCAATTACTTATTTTTGTCACTCTGCCACTAAATGTTTGCAAATCAGACCAATGGAAAGAAAAATAACAGCTTCTTTTTTTAGGGTCACGTTAAGAACATGGCTGGCCAATATACAGATTTCAGTAAAAATAATTAGCGCACATCTCAGGGGAAGTATGGGCCTATTTTAGTACTAATCATCACGTGTCGTTGGTCCATCCAGTAGCTCATTATGTTGGAAAGCTATTTTTCTTCAGCTGTTAGGGTGAAGGAACTGTTTGAGAGCTAAATGCTTTAGTTTTTAATCAACTTCGATCATTGCTCTAACTTTACGATTGACAGCTCTCAGCCAAAGAGTGGTGAATCTGTGGAACTCATTGCCACAGAGGGCTGTGGAGGTCATTGAGTGTCTTTAAGTTGTAGATAGATAGGTTCTTGATCAATAAGGGGAGAAGACCGGAGAATGGGGATGAGAATCATATCAGCCATGATTGAATGGCAGACTCAATGGACCAAATGGCCTAATTCTGCTCCGATATGATATGGTTTTATGGTCACTCACTTGTTCTGTTTATTTTACTCTCCATCAAGGTTGCAAATCGAAACCAGTTGTTACTGGATATTGAAGTGGTGTGGTTTCATTCACCGATGAATACAAGCAACAGCTCATGTGAGCACAGACTGAACCCTAACATTTCCATATTTCATCAATTAGAAAGGGTGTGGTCACCCTGTAATGTGTAACTGTGCATCCAGTCAGAGAATAGAGTCAAATAGGCAAAGAATTCCTCTATGTGGCTTGATGTTGCAGGGTAGTAAATGCAACTTGTCATCCATTCCTCTCAATGTATATCATGTGTACAAGTATGACATGAGTATGAACTTTTAGACCCTTAATCGGGAAGGAAATAAAAATCCTACTGACACTTGATTTGTCAGAAACTCCCCCAAGTCGACAGAAAATAGTTAAAGGCCAACTCCACCAACAAGGCTCCATAACCACATATCATAATTATGTTGCAAGATAGCCATTGAATTGAAATTCCCAAGGCAAAATTACGAGACAGACCAGAACAAAAGTCTTGTACCAAAGTAAAGGCAACGGCCAAGTGGTATTATTGCTGGACCATTAAACCAGAAACGTAGCTATTGTTCTGAGAACCCAGGTTTGAATCCCATTGCAGAGGATGGTGGAATTCAAATTCATTAAAAAAATCTGGACTTAAGTGTCTGCTGACACCATTGTCAATTGTCAGAAAAACCCATCTGGTTCACTAATATCCTCTAGGGAAGAAAATCTGCTGTCCTTACCTGGGTCTGGCCTACATGTGACTCCAGGGCCACAGCAAAATGTGGTTGACTCTCAACTCCCCTTCAAGGGCATCTAAGCATAGGCAATAAATGTTGGCCCACAAATGAATAAAAAAAAATGCACATGGGATCAGCTGGAAGTGGTTGCTCAAACCAGCGCCCTCTAGTTTCCTCCCACAGTCCAAAGATGTGTGGGTTAGTTTGATTGGCCATGCTGAATTGGCCCTAGTGTTAGGGGATTATTAGCAGGGTAAGTATGTGAGCTGCAAGAATAAGGTCTGGGTGGGATGTGATCAGTACAGACTCAATGGGCTGAATGGTCTCCTTCTGCACTGTACGGATTCTATGATTCCATGATTCAGTGGCGAAAAATAGAAGGGGATCTAAACTGTACAAGAATAAAAAAGCTTGAATAATGATACCAAAGGCATAGGCCATGTAACTGAGAATTAATCAGCAATATGCATTCAAGTTGCTGATTATGCAGTCACAAACTTGATGAAAAATCATCTACGGCGCAACATCTAAAGATTGGCTTCATGCCTTTAACAAGAAAAGCAACAGCCATGGGTGCTGCAATTTCATTTAAAAAAAAATTAGTATGTTTCATCAATAGAAAGTAATTTTAAGGGATTAAAGTTGGTACTTTTTAAAAATGTTATTTTATCTCCTCCAGCAGTATGTCCTTTCATATAGTATTAGTTGGGTTAAACAAGTCACTGTTTATTTATCTGCTGAACATGTCATAATCCTCCAACTTGCTTAGGTTATATTTTTCAACCACTTTTTCCAGGAGAGGTATTTAATTAGAGAGGCTGAGAATCAATTTGTACAAGACCAGTTGGCCCTTTTGCCATCCCTGATTTGCTTCATTGCTTTGTATGTGTAACTCACACAAGTAGAAGGTTTCTACCTACCTGCTTGTGTGTTTGGTATGGTCCCTAACAAACTAAATTGAAAAGAAACGTTCATATTTATATAACACTGTTCACAACCTCAGCCCATCCAACAACACAGTACAGCCAATGTTCAGCTTTTGAAGTGTAACCACTGCTTCAGTGTAGGAAGCAGGACAGCCAACTAGAGAGTATCAAGATCCCATAAACAGCAATGTAATAATAAGCAGCTGAGCTGGTTTTGTGACAGAAACATAGAAACTAGAAGTAGGAGTAAACCCGTTTGAGAGAAGGGGAGAGACGAGGAGGCCCTTCGAGCCTGCTCCATCATTCGTTTTGATTATGGCTGATCATTGAATTCACTATCTTGATCTACCCTTTACCCAATATCCCTTGATCCCTTCAGCCTCAACAGTGATATCTAATTCCTTCTTGAAATTAGATGGTTTGTTCTCAATTACTTTCTGTGGTAGTGAATTCCACACATTCACCATCTAGTTCTAAAAGATTTACCCCTTTACCTTCATACTATGACCCCTAGTTCTGGACTTCACCGCCACCATTGGGAACATTCTTTCTGAATCTACACTGTTAGAATTTTATAAATTTCTATGAGATCCTCTCTCTCTCACTAAACTCCAGTGAATATAATCCTACCCAACCTAGTCCCTCCTCATATGATAGACCTCCCATCCCAGGGATCAGCCTTGTAAACCTTCGCTTTACTCCCTCTATAGCAAGGATATCCTTTCTCAGATAAGGACACCAAAACTGCACACAATACTCGGTGTGGCCTCACCAACACCCTATACAATTGCAGCAAAACATCCCTATCCCTACATTCAAATCCTCTCGCAATTTACACCCATTCAAGTTATAACCTGTCTTCCTATTATTGTTATCAAAGTGGATAACCTCACATTTATTCACATTATACTGTATCTGCCATTCAGATGCCACACACTCAGCCTGTCCAAACCATGCTAAATATCTCTGCATCCTCCTCATAGCTCACCCTCCCACTTAGTATCATCTGCGAATTTGGAGATCTATCTTTGTAGCTTATCTGCTTTCTATCCATCACAAGATATAACTTGCAATCCTTTAACTTTACATTACAGTCTGTTATGCGAGACCTTGCTGGAAGTCTTCTGAAAGTCTAAACAAACCACATCCACTGGTTCTCCTTGGTCAACTCTACAAGTTACATCATATGTAGATGTAGATTATGGAGTGAACATTGGCCATGACACCAAGTGTTTAATTCCTCTGTCCTTCTTAAAAACAGTGGCATGGGACCATTGACTCCATTTGAAAAAACAGGTTTATAAGATTAGCATGCAGGTGCAGCAGATGATATAGAAAGCAAATGGCATGTTGGCCTTCATTGTGAAAGGTTCTGAGCACACACCTAGAGTATTGTGTGTGATTTTGGCCTCCTTTTTTGAGAAAGGATGCTCTTGCTTTCAAGCAAGTGCACTCTCAAGCAAGAGTGCAGCACAGTTTTACCAGGCTGATTCCGGAGATGGTGGGACTGATGTATGGAGAGAGATTGACTAGGTTGGGATTGTTTTCACTGGAGTTCAGATGAATGAGGGGGGATCTCAGCGAGACTTATAAAATTTTAACAGGACCAGATAGGATAGATGCAGGGAGGATGTTCCCATTGGTGGGGAGTCAAGAACCAGGAGTCATAGTCTGAGGATTCAGGATAAATTATTTAGAATGGAGATGAGGAGACATTTCTTCACCTAAAGAGTGGTGAGCCCGTGGAATTCATTACCGCAGGAAGTAGTTGAAGATAAAACATTGATGCCATAGCATAGATGTTAGGGAACCTGGGGAAATAAATAGTGATGTCTTGAGGAGTATACATGTTACAGAGAAGGAGGTGCTGGAAGTCTTAAATCGCATCAAGATAGATAAATCCCTGAGACCTGGTGAAGTGTATCCCAGGACATTGTGGGAGGCTGGGGGGAAATTGCGGTCCCCTAGCAGAGATATTTGAATCATTGATGGTCACAGGTGAAGTGCTTGAAGAGTGGAGAGTGGCAAATGTTGTGCCTTTGTTTAAAAAGGGCTGCAGGGAAAAGACTGGGAAGCCAGTGAGTTTCACATTTATGGTGGGTAAGTTGTTGGAAGGTATTTTGAGAAACAGAATCTTCAGGCATTTAGAGATGCAAGGACTGATTACGGACAGTCAGCATGGCTTTGTGAGTGGAAAATCATATCTCACAAATTTGATTGAGTTTTTTGAAGAGGTAACCAAGAAGGCAGGTGAGGGCAGTGCAGTTGATGTTGTTTACAAGGACTTTAGTAAGGCCTTTGACAAGATACCGCATGGTAGGTTGTTGCATAAGGTTAAATCTCGTGGGATCCAAAGCAAGGTAGCTAAATGGATACAACATTGGCTTGATGACAGAAGCCAGAGGGTGGTTGTAGAGGGTTGTTTTTCAAACTGGAAGCCTGTGACAAGTGGTGCTGAGTCCATTGTTATTTGTTATTTATATTAATGATTTGGATGAGAATATAGGAGGCATGGTTAGTAAGTTTGCAATGACACCAAGATTGGTGGCATAGTAGTCGGAGAAGAAGGTTATTTCAGATTGCTACAGAATCTTGATCAATTGGGCTAGTGGGCAGATGAATGGAAGGTGGAGTTTAATTTAGAAAAATGCGAGGTGATGCATTTTGATAGACTGAACCAGGGCAGGACTTACTCAGTTAATGGTACGGCGTAGGGGAGAGATCTAGGGGTATATGTTCATAGCTCCTTGAGAGTGGAGTCACAGGTGGACAGAGTGGAAAAGTTTAAAGGGAATATTAGGGCGGGGTTCTTCACACAGAGAGTGGTGGGAGTGTGGAATGAGCTGGCAGATGAAGTGGTAAATGCGGGCTCACTTTTAACATGTAAGAAAAACTTGGACAGGTACATGGATGAGAGCAATGTGGAGGGATATGGTCCAGGTGCAGGTCAGTGGGACTAGGCAGAAAAATGGTTCGGCACAGACAAGAAGGGCCAAAAGGCCTGTTTCTGTGCTGTAATGTTCTATGGTTCTATGGAATGGTGAAGAAGGCACTCAGCATGTTTGTTTCATTGGTTAGAACATTGAATACAGGAGTCGGGACGTCTTGTTGAAGTTGTATAAGACATTGGTAAGGCCACACTTGGAATACTGTGTACAGTTCTGGTCCAGTGGCGTAGCTAGTGAGGGTGCAGGGAGAGTGACTGCTCCTCCTGAGCACATTTTTCAGAAGTGGCACCTTTTATACTCACTAACTCCCGCCCACACCCAACCTCCTGACTGACAGCTTGATAAACAGCTCCTCACCTCCTCACTGACAAGTTTACAGAGAGGCTGGAACCTATATTGGGAATGTCCATAACCTAGGAACTAAGCGGCAGAAACACTCATGTCAAGTGCAGTGAGGTGAGTGGATAAACACACCAGTACTCGTTTGTTAGTTACACTGTATTTTTTAATTCTGTCATAAAGTTGAGCCAGAAGTTATGAAGTTGAAATGTCCCATTTCTCTGTTGAAATTAGCTATCTCGCAGCACTCCTGAGATTATAGTGTCAGACAGAAATATTCATTGTCCTTCCATCTGTCTGCAAGTGTCCACATGAGGGGATTTTGAATGCCTTTCGAACCTTGTGCACGGAATTCATTAATTACAGCCTACCTGTGATTATTGATTTTTTTTTTAAATGTATATTTTGTGGTTATATATTGTGGTTTATGGGGAAGACCCACACCCAACCCCCTTACTGACAGCTCGATTAAACCAATCCAGAGCACAGCTCCTTACTCAATAACTTCCGCCCACACCCAACCCTTGACTGACAGTTTGATAAACCAATCTGGAGCATGGTCCTTACTCAATAACTCCCGCCCACACCCAACCCCCTGACTGACAGCTTGATAAACCAATCTGGAGCATGGCTCCTTACTCACTAACTTCCGCCCACACCCAGCCCCCTGACTGACAGCTCGATAAGCCAATCACCACCACCCCCCCCACCCCACCACACTGCCGCTCCCTGCTCCGCTAATCCGGGAACCTCACGTAGTGCTGACTGACAGCTGATTTCACCAATCACAGCACGGCGCGTCCACAAGCTCCACCAATCCGGACAGGGCTCCTCAGCCCCGCTCCGTCAGAATGACGGCCCGGTCTATGGATGAACATTGGGATTCAGCAGTGGTCATTTTTCAGATGTGGCTCGTTTTCAAAAACAAATGTTTTTTTTAAAGGAAAGAAAGTAAATTACTGAGAAAGGAAAGGTTGTTTTGCGTGTGACGTGATGATGCCCGACTGTGATGATGTCAGCACGGTGGGGATTGGTGGAATAGTAATGAGAGGGTGGTAATTTTTTTATGTTGTAGCGCCTTTTTATGTGCTCACTCCCCCTAACCTTCGAACCTGGCTACGCCACTCTTCTGGTCACCCTATTACAGAAAGGATATGACTGAACTAGAAAGAGTGCAGAAAAGATTTACTTGGATGCTATCGAAACTTAATGTTTTGAGTTATAAGGAGAGGCTGGATAGACTGGGACTGTTTTCTCTGAAGCGTAGAAGACTTGGGGGTGATCTTATTGAGGCCGATAAAATAATGAGGGGCACAGATCAGCCAGATAGTCAATATCTTTTCCCAAAGGTAGGGGAGTCTAAAACAAGAGGGCATAGGCTGAAGGTGAGAGGGGAGAGATACAAAAGCACTCAGAGGGGCAATTTTTTCACCCAGAGGGTGCTGAACATCTGGAACAAACTGCCAGAGATAGTAGTAGAGACAAGAAAAATTCTGTCTTTTAAAAAGCATTTACATGGGTAAGCTAGGTAAAGAAGGCCAAACAAGGGCAATTGGGACTAGATTAGTCTAAACTGGTGGCATGGTCAGATAGGGCCAAAGGACCTTCATCCATGCTGTAGATCTCTATAACACTACAAACACAAATATGCTGTTCACCCAACTGAAAGAGGGAAATGTCTATATGAGTGAACAGTATTACTCACATTTGTTAAATACAAAAGGATGCTCTCACATAAAATGCTGTTGGACCACTAAATATTTCGAATGCTGGGAAATTCTCCATCTAATGCAACATATTAAAAGTACATGATTGCATTTCCTGTCAAGTTTCATTTAATTACTTTCTCCTTTCATGTTACTTCCATCAGATCTAGCTGCCTGTCATAATTAACCATTCCTGCTCATTTCACTTACTGCTAACTGAGCTTCCTATGTTTGACAGTGGAGGTAATTGGCACTGTTATTTCCTTAACACTGAGACTTGCCAGTTACATTGCCATGACAGAGGATATCTGCCATCCTCTCTCAGTTACAGCAGTGCGTGCTATCTACAAGATGCACTGCAGCAATTTACCAAGATCCTTGGACAGCACCTTCCAAACCCACGACCACTTCCATCTAGAAGGTCAAGGGCAGCAGATACATGGAAACGCCATGTTCCCCTCCAAGCGACTCACCGCCCTGACTTGGAAATACATAACCGTTCCTTTGCAAATGCTGGGTCAAAATCCTGGAACTCCCTCCCTAGTAGCATTATGGGTCAGCCCACAGAGTATGGACTGCAGCGATTCAAGAAGGCAGCTCACCACCACCTTCTCAAGGGAAGCTAGGGATGGGCAATAAATGCTGGTCTAGACAGCAATGCCCATGTCCCAAGAATGAGTTAAAAAAAAAAATCCCTACTGATCCTTATCAGACACCTGTATAGGGCAATTCATGCTAATCATTTGCTAGTCACCAGGGATGTCAATTTAGACTATAGACCATAAGATATAGCAGCAGAATTCGGCCATTCGGCCCATTGAGTCTGCACCACCATTCAATCATAACTGATATATTTCTCAACCCAATTCTCCCACCTTTTCCCTGTAACCTTTGATCACCTTTCCAATCAAGAATCTATCTACTTCCATCTTAAATACACTAATGACCTGGCCTCCACAGCCATCTACGGCAATGAATTCCACAGATTCACCATCCTCTGGCTAAAGAAATTCCTCCTCATCATCATTTACAATGGCACCACTTAAATAGTAGTAAGCGTGCTGACGATTTTGGGTGGTTCAAAGCATAAAGTGTGATTACCTATTGTAGAATTCTTGAAGCCCTACAGTGCAGAAGGAGGCCATTCAGCCCATCAAGTCTACACCGAACAACAATTCTCCCCAGGCCCTATTCCCGTAATTCCAGGTATTTACCTGCTAACCCACCTGGCACTAAGGAGCAATTTAGCATGGCCAATCAACCTAACCCAACCTATTGTTAGGTCCTTTCAGGCAGGCCTGTCATCTTCAGTCACCTACTTGGCCACAATGTCTCCCGTGACCTGTAATTCCTGCTCACAAAGGTGAAAGACCAGGGATTAAACAGAGCAGAACTTTGCTTACATCAACCTTGTGCGGTCAGATCAAAGCATCCTTTTCTAGATTAACTGCAGACCCGCTTACCTTGAACATTCTTTTTAAAAGCTGTGCAGTAAAATAAATGAAAGAATGAACTTGCATTTATGTCGTCTTTCACAACCTCAGGATGTCTCCGAGCGCTTTACAGCTGATGAAGTGCCCCTGAAGTGTTGTTACTCTTGCACAGTAGGAAACTTATTGTCAATTTAAAGTGACTGCAAAGTCCCATAAAGATTGGCTGGCCTGAAACCTGCTCCAGTTGAATTCTGCTCTTGTGTCTAGACTGTCAACTTGCTGCAGTGACAATCTGATAATGCATTAAATGGGTGTATCATCAGCAGTTTCACACTGAACGTAGAGTCTTTTTTTAAACTCTTCAATGGAGTGTGTTGCTGTCGCTGGCTGGGTCAGTGTTTCTTGCCCTCCCTAATTGCCCCTGGACTGAGTGTCTCTCTTGGCCATTTTAAAGGGCAGTTCAGAATCAACCACATTGCTGTGGATCTGGAGTCACATGTAGGCCAGACCGGATAAGGATGGCAGATTTCCTTCCCTAAATAGCATTAGTGAACCAGATGGGTTTCTATGACAATCGACAATGGTTTTGTAAAGTTCATTTATTATTGTCACAAGGAGGCTTACATTAACACTGCAATGAAGTTACTGTGAAAAACCCCTAATCTTCACACTCGGGTGCCCATTTGGGTATTCTGAGGGAGAATTTAGCAGGCCAGAGCACCTAACCCACAGGTCTTTTGGACTGTGGGAGAAAACCGGAGTACCCAGAGGAAACCCACACGGACATGGGGAGAACGTGCAAAGTCCACTCGGTGACCCAAGCCGGGAATTGAACCTGGGACTCTGGCACTGCGAGGCAGTAGTGCTACTCACTGTGTCACCATACTGCCCTGGTTATCATTAATGGTTATTATTTGACTTTTAATTCTAGATTTTTTTAATATTGGATTCAAATTTCACCAGCTACCATGGTGGGATTCGAATCCTGGTCCCCACAGGATTACCCTGGGTCTGTGGATTACTCATCCAGTGACAAAACCATACACCTAAGTTTTGCTGGAACCAATCTGGTTTGCCTAGCTGAATCCGATCCTGTTTCAAGACTGCAATTGTTTGACAGAAGGTGGAGTCATCATGCGAGAATTTATCGGGAATGTAATATGGCTAATGGACATGGCAGCCACTACATGCACAACAAGGTCCCACTTGTTATACTGGCCGCCACATCTGATGGGAACATTACATTGGCATCGGTGTAGTTTTTATACGCAACAGATTATTTACTTAAACCATGCACTGGTTCAAGATATGTTTTGCTTTTTGGCCCCCTCTTCCCACCTGCAGTGTGAGGAGACCCTCATGGCTGCCACGAAAGAAAACCAGCTTTAAGGTTTGCTCGGGGCTCCCCGTGAGTTGGGAAAGGAGTTGGTGGGAGAGTGGTTGAGGGGTGGAGGTGCAGGAGGATTTAGAGGATTTCACCAGCAGTGAGCTGGCAAAACACCAAATCAGCAGCCGGACTGTATTTCAAAGATTCCCCAGGGTACTGCAGATATCAGGTCAAGAAATCTCTCCCTTCCTCCACTCTCTGCAAAGACTGAGCCCTTCCAACCATCCCTTGCTCATGCAGAAGGGCTCGAGGGCTGAATGGCCTACATATAGTGGTTAGCACTGCTGTTTCACAGCTCCAGAGAAGGGGTTCGATTCCTGGCTTAGGTCACTGTCTGTGTGGAGTTTACACATTCTCCTCATGTCTGCGTGGGTTTCCTCCGGGTGCTCTGGTTTCCTCCCACAGCCCAAAGATGTACAGGTTAAGTTGATTGGCCATGTTAAAAATTGTCTCTTAGTGTCGTGAAATGTGTAGGTTAGAGGGATTAGCAGTTAAATACGTAGGGATGTGAGGGTGGGGCCTGGGTAGGATTGTGGTTGGTGCAGACTCGATGGGCTGAATGGCCTCCTTCTGCACTGTAGGGTTTCTATGATATCCTTCTATTACCATTTGTCACTTTAACTCCTGTCATACCAACTGTCAGTCACCCTGAGAAAGCTTTTATCACTGCTTTACCAGCAGTACTCTGTGTCACATTAAACAACCTGAGAGAATTTCACACCACAAATTACATTCGAGAGACTGCTGTTCCTCCTACCCCACCGCAAAAAAATGAAAGCCAGTAACATTTTGCAAGGGTTACATTCTTCGGTTCCGTTTTTGTTTTGAAGCAGGTTAAAAATTAAATGGCCCATCGAGTAATTCCAGGCTGTCAGAACAGACCAGAAAGCAGTAAAATGAATCAATCATTTTCTTCAGCCTGCGCCGCAGACTGGGAGGCAGATTTAAGAGGTGAATCAGAGCATGGCCGAGTGAATCTCGTCCTGTCAGGGGGGATAATAAAGTGTTAAAGTGAATCTAACCATGTTCAAGTGAATCGCAGTCAATCAGATACAATCAAGAGAGGCGAGAGAAAAATCTATAAAAAGTCCTGAGGAGCGAATGAGTTTGCTGTCAGTAGCGCAGGCTCTGAGCGAGAAAATTACCACAGTCCTGCAATAATAAGTCAAGGATCCCAATGAAAGATATATCTGTTTTCTCTTACGATGAGGGTGAGGGCCATGGAATGTTGTTTTTCTGTGATTATATCACCCTGGTGCGGTAATCAATAATCAGCACAGTGCAACATTAAACTGAAGCCATAAATTACAGGTCTCCTCTTGCCAAAATTTCAAAAGAGAAAAGTACGAAATGGGATTTATTTTCTCATCACCTCCTCCACTAAAATTATCAAGGAGTTCAGCACCAGTAACTCTCCAGAGCTTTGAGAAACAAGAGCTTGTATTCACTGAAGCATACAAGGTGAATATAAGTGTTCTAAAACGGTAAATAGAGAATCATTTCCACTGGTCAGCGAGTGAGTAACAAAGAGGTGTAAATTCAGCTTTATTACTAAAAGCACACAAGGGAAGGTGGAACTTTCCAATCAACGTGGACGGCACATTAGCACAATGGTCAGCACTGCTGCCCCATAGCGCCAGGGACCCAATTCAATTCCTGGCTTTGGTCACTGTCTATGCGGAGTCTGCATGCTCTCCCCATGTCTGTGTGGGTTTCCTCTGGGTGCTCCAGTTTCCTCCCACAGTCTGAAAGATGTGCTGGTGAGGAGCATTGGCCATGCTAAATTCTCCCTCAGAGTACCCGAACAGATGCTGGAATGTAGCAACTAGGGGATTTTTCATAGTAAATTCATTGCAGTGTTAATTTAAGCTGACTTGTGACTAATAGGCAGATAAACTTTATTATTATAAATAAACAATCAAGTCAATGTGTTAGATGAATACAGAGTCCTTTACCTAAAGGTGATTGTCTGTGTGGCACTTGCATGTTCTCCCTGTGTCTGCAAGGGTTTCCTATGGATGCTCTGGTTTCCTCACACACTCCAAAGATGTGCGGGTTAGGTTGATTGGCCAGGCTAAACTGACCCTTAGTATTAGGAGATTAGCAGCGTAAAAACTTGGGGTTACAATGATAGGGCCTGGGTGGGATTGATGCTGGCTCGATGGGCTGAATGGTCTCATTCTCCACTGTAGGGATTCTATGATTCTAAAGTAGCTATTGGTCTGGTCAATTGTAACATGCAAGACGGAATTAAATATACATTTCAAAATGAGAACGCACAAAGAACAATGAAAATTACAGCACAGGAACAGGCTCTTCAGCCCTCCAAGCCTGCACCGACCATGCTGCTTGACTTAACTAAAGCCCCCTATGCTTCTGGGACCATATACTTCTATTCCCATCTCATTCATGTACTTGTCAAGATGCCCCATATCCGCTTCCACTACCTCCCCCGGCAACGAGTTCCAGGCACCTACCACTCTCTGTGTAAAAAATCTGCCCCGTACATCTCTTTTAAAACTTGCCCCTTGCACCTTAAACCTGTGCCCCCTAGTAATTGACACTTCCTACCCTGGGAAAAAGCTTCTGACTATCCACTCGATCCATGCCTCCCATAATCTTGTAGACTTCTATTAGGTCTCCCCTCAACCTCTGTCACTCCAGTGAGAACAAGCTAAGTTTCTCTAACTTCTCCACATAGCTAATGCCCCCCATACCAGGCAACATCCTGGTAAATCTTTTCTGTACCCTCTCCAAAGCCTTCACATCCTTCTGGTAGTGTGGCGGTCAGAAATGAACACTATATTCCACACGCGGCCTCACTAAGGTTCTATAAAGCATCAACATGACTCGCCAATTTTAAAACTTAATGCCCCGGCCGATGAAGGCAAGCATGCCATGTGCCTTCCCGACGACCTTCTCCACCTGCATTGCCACTTTCAGTGACCTGTATACCTCTACACCCAGATCTCTTTGCCTATCAATACTCCTAAGGGTTCTACCATTTACTGGATGTTTCCTATCTGTATTAGACCTTCCAAAATGCATTACCTCACATTTGTGCAGATTAAACTCCATCTGCCATCTCTCCGTCCAAGCGATCTATATCCTGCTGTACCCTCTGATAGATACAGAGGATATTTGCAACTAACCATAAGAATTATGAGATAGAGGAGAAAGATGGGATTATGACAGTTTACTCTGTTACTGTGGTAAGTTTTCCAATCCTGCCCAGTGCGGGAATCATCAGTGAAGCGGACAACTTGACGGACCAGTGAAAGACCTGTTGACTTTGGGTGGGAATTTCCAGTCTGAGAACAGGCTGGACTGAAATATCCTTTCCGTAGAGTTAACATGAACGTGTATCCAATAGGCGCAATGGTCCCAACAAAACCTGCACTTACTCTGTTGACAAAGGTATACAAATAATTCACTGATGGTTACGGCACAGCAGGAGGCCATTTGATCCATTGCGTCCATGCCAGCTCTCTGCAAGAGTACTTCACCCAGTACCACTCTTCCACCTGGTCCATGCAATTTTTTTTCTCTATTCAGATAATTAAGGTCTCAAGGTAGAGGGGAAATGAATGTCAGGCTGTGGTCAGAGGGACTATTGACAGCGCAGTCACTGACATAGATACGAAGGAAACTTTAAGGATGGGGAGTGTTGGTTTGGGAAGAGGGAGAAGGGTGGTGTGAGGGTGGATGGGGAAATAGTTCCACAGAGTAGGAGCAATCCAGCTCAAGGCACTGCTATCCATTGCAGAGAAGAGAGGAGAATTCACAGAATTGGAGGGCTCAGGGTCATGGGATGAGATGCTATTCTGGAGGAAATTGCAGATGGCATAGAGATTTGTAAATAAGGAGGTTATTTGTACTGAGACAAGGAGCTATGAAAAGTCAGCAAGGAATTGGGGAAGTTGTAGATGTAATATACTTGGATTTTCAGGGCAGCACGGTGGCACAGTGATTAGCATTGCTGCCTCACAGCGCCAGGTACCTGGGTTTAATTCTAATTTCGGGTCACTGACTGTATGGAGTTTGCTCATTCTCCCCGTGTCTGGGTGGTTTGCTCCAGGTGCTCCGATTTCCTCCCACAGTCCAAAGATGTGCAGGTTAGGTGGATTGGCCATGCTAAATTGCCTATGAGGCTCGCAGAATGACATTTTTCATTGGTCTTTGGTGGGATCTTACAAGCCTCAGGCAGGCAAGGTGATAAAACTCTGGCATATGGCTCTAAATGTAGTAAACAATGAGAAGGGCAGTAACAGTCTTCAAGAGGGCATAATCAGGCTAATAAAATGGGCAAAGAAGTGGCAGATAAAATGTATAGAATCCTTGATTTTACTAGTATACAGTGCAGAAGCAAAGAACCCATGAAACATTGGTTAGCCCTGAGTTAGAGTATTAAGTTCAATTCTAGGCATCACGGAGGGGCTGCATGAACCAGAGCTTGGGATCCTCAGTGTAGATTCAAAAGGGGAACAAGCAAAGCGGAAAATGGAATGCAGAAACTTAGTACGCGAGTATGAAGGGCAGAGAAAACAAAGGAGTTTGCTCACACTTACTGGTACATTTCTAATGAAAGAGTCTCGTGAACAAGCCAGATGAGCTGAGGGCATTTGGCATTACATTATAGCCTGAAGTAGGGCAACAATATGGCAACTCAACGTTCCAGGATACAGGGGATAAAATGATGGTGGTGGAGGAGGAGTGAGGATGGGGGTGATGATGTGCTGGAAGGATAATCAAATAGGGCCATCCTGGATGAACTGAGGAACAGAAAATGAATAGTCACCGTACTGGGAGTATACATGGAACGCCAAACAGTCACGCTGACTTAAAAGATTAGTTATGCAGGGAAATATCTGAGAAATGCAAAAATAATAGGATAATTGTACGGGGTTTTAATTAACCAAATATTAACTGGGATAAATTCAGTGTGACTGATATAAATAACACATTAACTCTTAAAATGTAGCAGGAGAATCTTTTAAGCTGGTGCATCGTCATCCCAACAAGAGTTGAGCAGTTCAGTATCTGACTTTAGGGAATGACATGGGTGGTTTTTTTAGTTGTAGTGATCATAGTACAGCAAGATTTCGCACAGTTATAGAAAAGAACAAAGTTAGACTATGACTGGAATTTTCCAACTGTTCACGCCAATGGGATTTTCTCATCCCGGTGCAGTGAACGGAGATCTGGCTTGTCGCCAATATCTCTGTCTTCGCTACAGCAGGAGTGTGATATGAGTGCCTGTAAGATTACGCCCCACGAGTAAAAGTTCTCAATTGGCCAATTTTAGTAAGCTAGGATGTGATTTAACAAAAGTGGACTGGAAAAAGCTACTTGAAGGTAAATTGGTGTCAGAGCAGTGGGATACATTCAAGGAGGCACAAGGTTCAGAACAAACAGTCTAAAGAAGTGCAGGTTAAGTGGATTGGCCATGCTAAATTGCCCTTTAGTATCAGAAGGACTAGCAGGGTAAATGTGTGGGGTTAGAAGAGTAGAGCCTGGGTGGGATTGTTGTTGATGCAGACTCAATGGGCCAAATGACCTCCTCCTGCACTGCAGGGATTCTATGATCCTATAATATATCTCTATTCCTTTATTGTTGCTGGGTCAGAAGCCTGGAGCTCCCTTTCTAACAGCACTGTGGATGTACATACATTGCATGGATGGCAGTTGTTCAAGAAGTTGGAAAGGCAGCTAGGGATGAGGAGCAACCCACATACACATTTGTTGTGTATTTCTCTTTTAGTAATGTCAAGGATTCCACATGCTTTATTTAGCAATCTGCTCAACTTGTCACACCACATTCAAAGATTTGTGATCATAAGGTTCCACATCTCCTTGTTTCCTCGCCTGCTTTAAACTTGTACCAGCATGTTCTGAAGGCCTGTCCTCATTTTTCTTATCAAAATGCATCACTTCACACTTCACTTGAAGGGAGGCAGTAGTGTGCTGGTATTATCACTGGACTAGTAATCCTAGAAACCCTAGGGACCTACGTTCGAAACCCACCATGGCAGATGGTAAAATTTGAATTTAAAAAAAAATCTGGGATTAAAAGTCTAATAGTGATAATGAAACCACTGCCTATCGTTGGATAAACCCAAATGGTTCACTAATATCCTTTAGGGAAGGAAATCTGCCGTCCTTACCTGGCCTGGCCTGCATGTGACTCCAGACCCACAGCAATGTGGTTGACTCTCAACTGCGCTCAGGCAACTAGTAGAGTTGATAAAGTAAAATCAATAGATGTGATATATTTGGACTTTCAGAAAGCATTTGACAAAGTCCCAGGCGAGAGATTATCGTGTAAGATTAAAGCTCATAGGATTGGGGCAAATGTATTGAGATGGATAGAAAACTGGTTGGCAGAGACAAAACAAAGAGTAGGAATTAATGGATGCTTATCAAATTGACATGCAGTAACTAGTAGAACTCCAGCTATTCAGAATATATATTAATGATTCGGATGAGGGAACAAAATGCAACATCTTAAAGTTTGTAGATGATAACAAGTTGGGTGGGAGGGTAAACTGTGACGTGGATGCAAAGATCATTCAGAATATTCTGGACAGGTTGGGTGAGTGGGCAAATCAATGGCAAATACAGTATAATTTGGATAAGTGTGAGGTTATTCACTCTGGAAGCAAAAACAAGAAGGCAGATTATTACCTGAACGGTTATAAATTGGGAGAGTGGAGTGTGCAATGGGACCTGGGTGTCCTTGTGCACCAGTCACTGAAGGTAAGCATGCAGGTGCATCAGGCAGTAAAGAAGGCAAATGGCATGTTGGCCTTCATTGCGAGAGATTTTGAGTAGGAGCAGAGATACGCTGTTGCAATTATACAGGGCCTTGGTAAGGCCACACCTACAGTATTGTGTGCAGTTTTCTCCTTTTCTAAGGAAGGATTTTCTTGCTGTTGAAGAAGTGCAGCAAAAGTTTACCAGGCTGATTCTGGGGATGACAGCACTGATGGCAGGATTGATGAGGCTAGGATTGTTTTTGCTGCAGTTCAACCAAATGAAGGGGGGGATCTCATGGAGACTTACAAAATTTTAACAGGTCTAGGCAGGGTAGATGCAGTGGGGATATTCCTGATGATGGGGGAGCCCAGAACCAGGGGTCATTGTCTGAGAATTCAGAGTAGACCATTTAGGATAGAGGTGAGGAGACATTTCTTTACCCGAACAGTAGTGTGCCTGAGGAATTCACTACCACAGGAAATAGTTGATGCCAAAACATTGAATGCATTCAAGAGGCAGCTGGATATAGCACTTGGGAAGAATAGGATCAAAGGTTATGGGGAGAAAGCAGGATTAGGTTATTGAGTTGGACAGTCAGCCATGATTGTGATGAATGGTGGAACAGGCTGGAAGGGCCCATTTTCTGCTCCTATTTTCTAAGTTTCTATAAAATGGAGTGCAGTTAGGGATGGTCAATAAATGCTGGCCCAGCCGTGATGCTCACATCCCATAAATGAACAAAAAAAACACTTCATCTGCCCTGTTGGCCCTGGTTACCAGTGTGTTGATGTCCTCCTGAAGTTTATCACAGTCTTCATTGTTACTATGTTTCCAAATTTTGTATCAACAATATTGTTGTTCTCCAAGAACATATCCTGCCTCATAAGACTCAAGCGAAAGTCAGCAGCTTTGTGCCGTACCAGGATTGGTGGCCAATGTCGTTATTTCAGGACAGAGCAAGAGGAACCATGGATGCCCCCAAACCTGGTTAAACCCTGAAGTTCTGGATCAAACCAGATGCAGTTGGCAGATCTTGGCAGGAACTAGGTGGGTTGGAGAGGTGCATGCTGCACAGGGCAGGGGTGAAGGTGTGAGGGTCAGCAAAACTGTGTCGGGGGTTGAAGGAGGAGGTTTGGGGGCTCCAACTGGCACAGGGAGGCCTGAGAGGAAGGCTGTCCCCTTTCACTGACAAGCGACTTTCAGGGTTAAACTTGCTGGAGCTACAAATTAATTGAACAGGCTGCTGGAGAGGACGATGCCCAGAGTGGTGGGGGCAGGATGGCATTGTCCTTAATTGTTCACTTAGTTTGCCTATTGCTGCAACAAGTCCACAGCAGATGCCATCTCCCTGGAACACCTAGACAACAAGGACACCAATGTCAGACTCCTTGGGGTCCTTGTGCATGAGTCGCAAAAACCCAGCCTGCAGGTGCAGCAGGTGGTCAGGAAGGCGAATGGGATGCTGGCCTTCATCGTGAGGGGGATTGAATATAAAAGTAGGGAGGTCTTGATGCGGCTGTATAGGGCATTGGTGAGGCTGCAGCTGGAGTACTGTGTGCAGTTTTGGGCGCCGTACTTACGCAAGGATATTTTGGCCTTGGAGGGAGTGCAGAGGAGGTTTACTAGGCTGATGCCGGAGTTGAGGGGGTTGAGCTATGAGGAGAGGCTGAATAAATTAAGCTTGTACTCGTTAGAGTTTAGAAGAATGAGGGGAGATCTCATTGAGACATATAAGATGATGAATGGGATGGATAGGATAGAGGTGGAGAGACTCTTCCCGCTCAGAAAGGATAGTAGGACTAGGGGGCACAGCCTCAAGATAAAGCGGGGGGCGGTTTAGAACGGAGTTGAGGAGGAACTTCTTCACTCAAAGGGTGGTGAATCTCTGGAATTCTCTGCCCGTTGAAGTGGTGGAGGCTGCCTCGCTAAATATTTTTAAGACGCAGGTTGATGGGTTTTTGATAAGAGAAGGGATTAAGGGTTATGGGGAGAGAGCGGGAATGTGGAACTGAGCCACGACAGATCAGCCATGATCTTATTGAATGGTGGGGCAGGCTCGAAGGGCTAGTTGGCCTACTCCTGCTCCTATTTCTTATGTTCTTATGACTATAACTCAGCCTTCAACACTATTATTCCCATGAAACTCATTTCCAAACTCTGTGGTCTGGGCCTTGGCACTTCCCTCTGCGATTGGATCCTGAACTTCCCAACTCACAGACCACAATCAGTAAGGAGAGGCAACAACACCTCCTCCACGATCATCCTCAACACCAATGCCCCACAAGACTGTGTTCTCAGCCCCCTACTATACTTCTTGTACACCAATGATTGTGTGGCCAAATTATACTCCAATTCGATTTTCAAGTTTGCTGACAACACCACTATATGTTGGTTGGATCTCAAACAATGACGAGACAGAGTACAGGGATGAGATAGAGAATCTGGTGAACTGGTGCAGCCACAATAATCTCTCCCTCAATGAACAAAACAAAGGAAATTGTCATTGACTTCAGGAAGTGTAAAGGAAACATGCCCCTGTCTACATCAATGGGGATGAAGTAGAAAGGGCCAAGTGCTGCAAGTTTTTAGTTGTCCAGAACACCAACAATATGTCCTGTCCCCCACATGCCGACACTATAGTTAAGAAAGCCCACCAACGCCTCTAATTTCTCAGAAGACTAAGGAAATTTGGCAGGTCAGCTATGACTTCTCGTCAACTTTTAGAGACGCACCATAGAAAGCATTCTTTCTGGTTGTACCACAGCCTGGTATGGCTCCTACTCTGCCCAAGACTGCAAGGAACAACAAAAGATTGTGAATGTAGCCCAATCCATCACGCAAACCGGTCTCCCATCCAGTGACTCTATCTACATTTCCTGCTGCCTTGACAAAGTAGCCAGCATAAATAAGGACTCCGCGCACCCCGGGCATTCTCTCTTCTGTCGGGAAAAAGATATAAAAGTCTGAGGTCACGTACCCACCGATTCAAGAATAACCTCTTCCCTGCTACTGTCAGACTTTTGAATGGACTTACCTTGCATTGACTTGACCTTTCTCTACACCCTAGCTATGACTGTAATGCTATGTTCTGCACTCTCTCCTTTCCTTCGCTATGAATGGTATGCTTTGTCTGTATAGCACACAGGATACAATACTTTTCTCTGTATGTTAATACATGTGACAATAATAAATCAAATCAAAACTTAAGGAATTC
This sequence comes from Carcharhinus amblyrhynchos, assembly GCF_965287045.1. Taxonomy (NCBI): domain Eukaryota; kingdom Metazoa; phylum Chordata; class Chondrichthyes; order Carcharhiniformes; family Carcharhinidae; genus Carcharhinus; species Carcharhinus amblyrhynchos. Next base: position 18,875,648 of record NC_137324.1, read on the forward strand.
AAATGGGACCTATTATGTTGTGGCTTTCCAGTGTCATCAAGAAATTTCAGACTTTGTTCGGAACAAAACGTATTTATTGATAAGAGAAACTTGGGTACAGGACATTTGCTGCCCTGGAGTAACCTGGAGCAGAGCTCCAGTTTTTACAGATTTACTACAGGCTTCCTCGATGATTCTGCCTGAGAGATGATTCAGGCATGGGGGCCTGATAACAATATGTCAATGATCAGGATTTTCACAAAAAAATGACGGAAGTGTCACAACGGCAAGAAAACTGGTGCAATCAGGACCTGTCTGTTCAGCATGGACCGGAGCATAATCATCCTACGCTTAATCATTTCTTGTGAGTTCCACACTGGTTCAGGGAGGGGCATTTCAAGGACCCCAGATGCAAAGTGATTGGGCACCTGTTTGAAAGGATACCCCAATCTTACAGTGCACTGGGGGACCCCCTCCCTCCCCCCATGGACATCAGGGCAGCATGGTGGCACGGTGATTAGCATTGTTGCCTCACAGCACCAGGGACCCCAGTTCAATTCTGGCCTTGGGTGACTGTCTGTTTGGAGTTTTCACATTCTCCCCGTGTCTGCGTGGGTTTCATTCAGGTGCTCCAGTTTTCTCCCACACACCAAAGATGTGCAGATTAATTCGACTGGCCATGTTAAATTGACCATTAGTGTCAGGGGGATCATCAGGGTAAATGTGTAGGGTTATGGGAATGGATGGGATTGAGGTCAGTATAGACTCAATGGGCTGAATGGCCTCCTCCTGTACTGTAGGGATTCTATTCTATGGGACATCAGCCTTCAGGACCTCTGGTGTGGTCATCATACTCGGTCTCTACTCGTGTAGACCAATAGTGATTCTCACTGGGCTCACACTATGCCCGAGGGTTGGAAGATTCCGGGATCTGGGAGAATTCGGCGTGGAATGCACTGAGCATATTTGAAAGCCCAGCGCCCTTTCTGGGTGAGATCCATTTTGCGCCAGTAGCAAGGGACCAGGATGATTGTAAACCATTTGACACAAAACCCCTTTTCTAGTCTTGCACGCACTTTTCCGGGATTGGCGCAATCAAGGTCAGGCGCGGAGAGGCTGGAAAATCGTGGCCAATGCGTTTAAATGCTGTGCCTGACATTGAATGTTGGGAAACATTCCCGGTCACTGGCGTGGAGTGTGGACAATCCACACCACGCACTAATACTGACGCGACTTTGCCCTCTTCGTAATATTTTCCACTCCCGTCGCTGAAATCACCCGATGCAGAGGGGACTGGAAAATCCCAGCCTAGCATCCTGTCCGTGCAGCCTTTGGATGAGGATAGACAGGCTGCAAAGCCCTCCATGGGTAAAAGCAGCCTGCCAACAGTCAATATCTGGATCCACCCTCCAAGAAAGACCATTTGGAACCAACTGCCCGAAGACGGTTGGCACCCACAGAGCCATATCCCAGCATCAGTCAGAATACCGGAAGACCAAATACATTCAAAAGGACAAATTTCAGAGAGGTTTCACCTGTGCCATGCGCCACAGATGAGCAGTGTGGTCCTTTTGATTAGTACAATACAGGATTCGTGCCAGAAGATCTAAACAGAAGCCTCCAATGTTTAAAGTTGCTGTTGGCATTCACCTCGGGTGAATGCAGGTCCCAGCTGTATGTAAGTTTGAGAAGACGTGTGTCTACAGCTGAAATTTGCATTTATGTGAGCTGCATACAAAAGCACTTGGCTGCATTCTGCCCGTCTGCCACAATAGGCTTAAGCTGACATTGAAAAAGCATTCAGTCTGGTAAGAGAAGTGATTTCCGCCTTCACTTGGAGCTGAAGGATGGAAGGCATTCTGTTTGAGGATTCAGTGCTCATCAGCCAGTGCACTGAGTGCTCCCAGGTCAGCTGTAGCACGGTTACAGTGAAGAAACTCACCCTGTTTCCATCTCCATGAGATGCACCTCCACCTCCGCAGAATACAATATTTCTTTTTCATTTCCAACGCCAGCCAACCTGTGGTTTCTTTCACTGAGATTGCCAAATTTAGTGCCAACTGATGACAAACTAGGAACAGTCCTGCACAGTGTTCCTCTGCCCAGTAAGAACTGCATAGAAAACGCTCAGTGTTAACACGAAGCACTGGGTGTCAGCCTTGGCTTGATGGCTAGCATGATTGCCTTTTAGATGGTTGCGGGTTCAAGCTCCACGCTCCACAGTGAAGCGCTCATAGTCTTGACTGACTTTATAGGGGGCGCGTGGTGGCACAGTGGTTAGCATTGCTGCCTCACAGTGCCAGGGACCTAGGTTCAATTTGGGCCTTGGGTCACCGACTGTTTGTGGAATTTGCACATTCTCCCCGTGTCTGCGTGGGTTTCCTGCCACGGTCCAAAGATGTGCGGGTTAGGTTGATTGGCCATGCTAAATTGCCCTTTAGTGCCAGGAGGATTGGGAGGCTAAATATATGGAGTTACAGGGATAAGACCTGGGTGAGACAGATGTTGGTGCAGGCTTTATGGGCTGAATGGCCTCCTTCTGCACTGTAGGGATTCCATGATTCTGATACTTCAGTGCAGTATTGAGGCAGTGCTGCAGATGCCACCTCTTAGCACAGACGTTAATCTGAGATCCTGACTACTCTCAGGTAACTGTAAAAGATCCCGTGGTACAAAAAATACGTCGGGGCGTTCTCTCCTGATGGCCAAGCAATGCTTATCCCTCCCTAAATCAGATTAATCAGTCATTTATCTCATCAATGTTTGTGAGACTGAGCAATGTGCCAATTGAGAGGCGTTGGCCTAGTGGTATTACCATTAGACAATTGATCCAGAAGCTTAACCAATGTTCTGGGGACCCGGGTTTGAATCCCATCACGGCAGATGGTGGAATTTGAATTCAATAAAAAAATCTGGAATTAAGAATCTACTGGTGACCATGAAACCGTTGTCGATTGTCAGAAAAACCCATCTGATATCACCCTAAGGAAGGAAATCTGCTGTCCTTACCTGGTCTAGCCTACATGTGACTCCAGAGCCACAGCAGTGTGGTTGACTTTCAACTGCCAAGGGCAATTAGGGATGGGCTATAAATGCTGGCCAGCCAGCATTGCCCATGTCCCACAAATGAATAGTAAAAAAGCCACATTCCCCCATTCTGGCAAGCACACATCAAAAGCCCTGGGAAGTGTTTTGTTAAAATCATGACGCTTGACAGCAGAGAAGGAGGCAATTCAGCCTGTCGATTCTTTGCTGCCCCTTTCAAAGAGTTGCTCAGTTCAGGACTGGAATTCTCCAGCTGGTCGCGGGCGGTGGATTCATTGGTCCCGCCGGCAGCACAAACCCATCGCTCGTTCCCCAACAGCGTGGGGTGGCTTCAATGGGAAATCCCAATGACAGCGGCGGTACCAGAAGATCCCGGCACGAGTGAATGGCGTGCTGCCTCCTGCTGTCGAAAAACTGGCTGACAAGAGGCGCCCTTTTCTCCGTAACTCTGCAAACAAGTTCTCTTCAAGGTAAGGAGATTCTTCCCGCTTAGAGGTAGAGAGATTCTTCCCGCTTAGAAAGGGCACAGCGTCAAAATAAAGGGGGGGAGCAGTTTAGAACAGAGTTGAGGAGGATCTTCTTCACTCAAAGGATGCTGGATCTCTGGAATTCTCTGCCCGTTGAAGTGGTGGAGGTTACCTCGGTGAATATGTTTAAGTCACGGGTAGATAGATTTCTGGTAGACAAGGGAATTAAGGGTTATGGGGAGAAAGCCGGAAAGTGGAACTGATCCACTTCAGATCAGCCATGGTCTTTTTGAATGACGGGGCAGGCTCGATGGGCTAGATGGCCTACTCCTGCTCCTATTTCTTATGTTCTTATGTTCTCATGTTCAAGTATCTGCCCAATCTGCAGGGTGCCCTAAGATTCGCTACATAAATGGTAGCTTATTCTTTCTTCCAAGAAGAGACGTGTACATTCCATCAGCGTGGGCTGACTTTGCACCCTGATCCCTGGACAGATCGGCCGAAAGTTAATTTAAATTTTGCAATGCAGGCTGAACATCAGTGTCACTGACAGATCATTGGAAATATCCCTTTGTCCTCCAGCAGTCCTCAACAAAGTAGCTGTTAAGTTATGCTGTGCCGTTCCAGTGCTGCAGCATTGATTGTTCTCTGAGTCCTGCACTCGCGCACCTCATATTAGTATAAATAACACATTTTCTTTGTTGCAAGAATGATTTAAATCGCGTTTCTTAGATTTTGTCACATATGAGCTCGTGCGGTTCTAGAACATTCATCACTGGAAGGAGAAAAAAATGTATAGTCCCACAGCGGTGGCACAGAATGAAATACAAGACAACCTCAGTTTCCATAGTTTAATATTCCTCAGGCAGGTTTTTAATGAGGTCACGGCAATCACTAAATGTATATATATGTATATATTTTATCTGTCACAGATATACATTAACAAAAAAAGGAGCATCATTGCCTAATGAAGCGTGAACAGAAGAATACGCTATTAAGGAGTGAATATTCAACAGCACATGTCAGGGAGCGAGAGAGAAGTGGCATTCAGAGACTTTATGCCGTTGGAAATTGCGAACGCTGTAGTTAATTGGGGGTGGCAGGGTGGCACAGTGGTTAGCACTGCTGTCTCATAGCGCCAGGAACCCGGGTTCAATTCCAGCCTTGGGTTGCTGTCTGTGTGGAGTTTGCACGTTCTCCCCATGTCTGCGTGAGTTTCCTCAGGGTGCTCCGGTTTCTGCCCACAGTCCGAAAGACATGCGGGTGAGGTGCATTGGCCGTACTAAATTTTCCCTCAGTGAGCCCGAACAGGTGTCGGAGTGTGGCGACTTGGGGATATTCACAGTAACTTCATTGCAGTGTTAATGTAAGCCTTACTTGCGAGACTAGTAAATAAACTTTACTTTTGCTTTGATTGTTGCTTACCCCAGATACAATCAGCTCTCCTCCCAGGTTCTGGACTTCCGCCTTCACTTTACTGCAGATGTTAAGTTGGTGACAGTACAGTGCAATCCGCTGCAGGTAGGCCAGCAGATCCTGCTTACAGGCCGAATCAGGACACTGAAAGAAAACAGACAACAGTCACGTCAGCTTTCTCTTTGTCCATTTCCCACTCAGCACACAAATCCGCACACATTCCTCTCTCCCCAGTGGCCTGCTGCCTACATTCCCCTCCTTCTAAAACGGCTCTTCGCCGTGAGGTCACGCTGAAGTATCTGCAAACATCCAACTTGACTTTGACATCTCCCCGTCACCTCACTTCTCTGGCAGGACTTTTGCCTGCCCCGGTCCATTCCAGATTTTCCTGCCAAAACATGTGGAATTATGGCTAAGGTGAGGTTTCAGTGTCAGACCACATAGTCACAACTGGATGAATAAATAATTACAGAGCAGCTATGCACCTTTAACCTTTGAAGTGGGTCTGCACGGTGGCACAGTGGTCAACGCTGCTGCCTCGCAGCTGCCAGGGATCCGGGATTGATTCCCGGCTTGGGACACTCTCCATGTGAAGTCTGCACGTTCTCCCCGTGTCTGTGTGGGTTTCTTCCGGGTGCTCTAGTTTCTTCCCACAGTTCAAAGATGTGCTGGTTAGGTGCATTGGCTGTACTAAATTCTCAATCCTTGTGCCTGAACAGGAGTGTGGCGACTAGGGAATTTTTCACAGTAACTTCATTGTAGTGTTAATGTAAGCCGACTTGTGACACCAATAAATAAACTTTAAAACTTTTCACTTTACTGAAGGGTATTAGAGTCAAAGAGCATATAGCATGGAAACAGGGCCTTTGGCCCAAACCGTCCATGCTGACCATGGTGGTCTCCCAGTGAGTCCCAATTGCATGAACACTGAAATGAAGTTAATGTGACAATCCCCTAGTTGCCACACTCGGGTACACTGAGGGAGATTCTAGCATGGCCAATGCATCTAATCAGCGCATCTTTCAGGCTGTGGTGAAACTGGAGTACCCAGAGGAAACCCACACAAAAGCGGGGAGAATATGCAAACTCCACACAGATAGTGACCCAAGTTGGGCATCAAACCCATGCTGACCATGCCAAATTGCCATTGAGATGATGTTCTCAGGTTCTGAATGTTTTCTATGCCATTAAGCCATAGCCGGGGATTTACTGGCTCTTCCCGCCAGTGGGATCTTCTGGTCCCGCCAAAGGTGACCCAGCCCCTGCCCACGGCTAGGGATTCCCCGGTGATGCAGTTGGCAAATGGCACAAATAGCACACTGGCAGCCAATGGTAAGCCGCCTCTGCTGCCGGAAAACCTGCCACGGGGGAAAATCTGGAAAATAAGGACACCTAAGCTGACAACGTTGGTCTTTAAAATTGCTTGAGACAGAAGAACAGCCCAAGATCGCATTGAGTGGCAGAGCTGACTTGGTGGCACAGCGGTTAGCACTGCTGCCTCATGGTGTCAGGGACCCAGATTCAATTCTGGAACCGAGTGACTGTCTGTGTGGAGTTTGCACTTTCTCCCCGTGTCTGCGTGGGTTTCCTCTGGATGCTCTGGTTTCCTCCCACAGTCCAAAGAAGTGCAGGTTAGGTTGATTGGCCATGCTAAATTGACCCTAACATTAGGGAGATTGGCAGGGTAAATATGTGGGATTACAGGGATAGGGCCTGGGTAGGATTGTGGTTGGTACAGACACGATGGGCCACATGGCCTCATTCTGCACAGTAGGGATTCTATGATGATTCAATGAGGGGCTGAATGGCCTACTGTTGCCCCTATGTTATGTTCTTAGAACTTGTCCACCACATTTCCCAGTACTGATCTGAAACATTAGCTGTTTTTCTGCCCTCCCAGGTGCCACCATATTTGCTGAGTATTTCCCATTTTTATTTGTGACTACCTTTATTGTAATACACTAAGAGATGGCCTGAACCTATCACAGAAGGTGCTACACAAATGCAAACCAATCAATCCTGCTTTCTATTTGTTTATTTGTCTTCCTTTTTTGTCCTTCTTTTACTTGACCCGGGGTCAAACACTAAGCTTGATAGCCCTGAGCATTATCCCTTTCTTAATGAGCACAAGATTCACATGAGAAGCTTAAAGGACAGAAAGAGTAATCCAGCCAATATTGCAAAGCCAGCCCATTGACAGGACTGTAATAACCATATAGGAGAGATAGTATCGCAGTGCCAAATACAAGGGAGATAGAGCAGCAGAATTTATCTCTTCTGAAGTATCAAAGAATAGTGAAACCTTTTTTACTTTAAGTCTCATTGATCTTTTCCATAATAATCTTTCATAAGGGATTCCAATCTTCACCAAAGTAGGAGAAGCATGTCCTGATTAAAAACTGCTGGCTGATAGGTAACTGGTTAAGTGCCGAAGGAGAATACACAGACATGCCCACACTCTTTCCCATGATGGCCTAATATATTAAGAGGCTATTAATAGGATACCATCTTTCTCCTCACACACATGTTATCACTTGTCTCCATAGAGTTAGATTCTTCCTGATATGTTTGTGTTGAATTTATCGTGCAGTACTTTAGTTCTTCACAAAACCAACTTGTTTTCTTGACAAGAGGTTGTTTTAATCCAGCTAAAGGCCTTCAGTTTATTTTCTCCCACTTGTGAAGCCTGCAGTTCCCGGAGACTAAAGGCTTAGGCAATGTCAATGGATGGAATTTAAAGTCCCCGCACCCAATACTGGTCCCGGCGGTGAATTTGGAGACTCACCGTGAGAGGTATTTGATCGGATGGGAGTTCTTGCTGTCTAAGTGCTAACTGAGGCCGGTAAATTGGAGATGAATGTACACTTTAGAGACTTTATTTTTTATTCAGTCATGGGATGTAAGCGTCGCTGGTAGGGCCAGCATTTATCACCCATCCCTGAGAGCAACCCTAAGAGACAAACACTTTGCTGTAGATCTGGAGTCACATCTAGGCTAGACTAGGTAAGGATGGCTGATTCCCCTTCCGAAAGGACATTCATGAACCAGATGGGTTTTTATAGCTATCGACAATGGTTTCATGGTCATCATTAGACTTTTACTGCCAAATTTTCATTGAATTTAAACTTCACCATCTGCCCTGGTGGGATTCAAGCCCAGGTCCCCAGAGCATTATCTGGGTGTCTGGATTACTAGTCCAGTGACAATACCACTACACCACTGTCTCCCCCCATATTCTACAAGAAGCTGGGTAGGGAATCACACACAGAAAGACCAACAAGCAAAACCTGTTGACTTTGCTTGTAGGCTCCCGGTGAGGGTCTCTTGTTCAAATTCACTCCATGCCTGTGGGGAGAACCTGATCTTGGGAAGGTGGGGGGCTTTTGGGAGCCGCACTCCTACCCTTCCTGCCAACCCCTATCCATAACCCCTTACTCACCTTTAACCTGGGATCTCTCATAATAACAACATAAGAGCATAAGAAATAGGAGCAGGAGTAGGCCATCTAGCCCCTCGAGCCTGCCCCACCATTCAATAAGATCATGGCTGATCTGTCGTGTCTCAGTTCCACATTCCCGCCCTCTCCCCATAACCCTTAATCCCCTTGTCTATCAAAAATCTATCAAACCGCGTCTTAAATATATTTAACGAGGCAGCCTCCACCACTTCAACGGGCAGAGAATTCCAGAGATTCACCACCCTTTGAGTGAAGAAGTTCCTCCTCAACTCCGTTCTAAACCGCCCTCCCTTTATCTTGAGGCTGTGCCCCCTAGTCCTACTGTCCTTTCTGAGCGGGAAGAGTCTCTCCACCTCTATCCTATCCATCCCATTCATCATCTTATATGTCTCAATGAGATCTCCCCTCATTCTTCTAAACTCAAACGAGTACAAGCCTAGTTTATTCAGCCTCTCCTCATCGTTCAACCCCCTCAACTCCGGAATCAGCCTAGTAAACCTCCTCTGCACTCCCTCCAAGGCCAAAATATCCTTGTGTAAGTGCAGCGACCAAAACTGCACACAGTACTCCAGCTGCGGCCTCACCAGTGCCCTGTACAGTTGCAGCAAGACCTCCCTACTTTTATATTCAATCCCCCTCGCTATGAAGGCCAGCATCCCATTAGCCTTCCTGACCACCTGCTGCACCTGCAAGCTGGGTTTTTGCGACTCGTGCACAAGGACCCCGAGGTCCCTGACCTTAGGTCACAGGTGGGTTCATCGCTGGCAGCTGCCAATGGGCCAGGTGGCTCCAATGGCAGTGGATAGCTGCTGGTCTCTGATTGATCTGATTTATTATTGTGACATGTATTGGGGCACAGTGAAAACTATTGTTTCTTGCATGCTATACAGACAAAGCATACCGTACATCGGAAAAGAAAGTAGAGGGTGCAGAATGTATTGTTAGAATCATAGCTATGGTGTAGAGAACAATCAACTTAATATGAGGTCGGTCCATTCAAAAATCTGATAACGGTAGGGAAGGAGCTTTCTTGAGTTGCTTGGTACGTGATTCCAGACTTTTGTATCTTTTTCCTGATGGAAGAAGGTGGAGGAAATAATGTTTGGGATGCATGGGGTCCTTGATTATGCTGGCTACTTTTCTGAGGCAGCGGGAAGTGTAGACAGAGTCAGTGGATGGGAGGCTGGTTTGTGTGATGGAATGGGCTTTGTTCATGACCCTTTGAGGTTTCTTGCAGCCTTGGACAGAGCAGGAGCCATACCAAGCTGTGACACAACCAGAAAGAATGCTTTCTATGGTGCATCTGTCAAAGTTCGTGAGCGTCATAGCGGACATGCCAAATTTCCTTGGTCTTCTGAGAAAGTAGAGTCATTGATGGGCTTTCCAGAACTCTTGGGGAGTCCCTGGGAACCTTGATGCAGGGGATGACTCAACACTGGCCACTGCCATGCCTGATGGGCATTTCATTCCAGCAGTCCTTCACCAGGGTGGGGGCAACACGGTGCCCCCTCCAGTTCTCAGACTCCTCGGTGAGAACCCCGTCTCAAACATTAAGTTCCATCCAATGTGTGGACGAGGAGTCGGGAGGTAACCAATTCTTGCCAGCAACTCGAGTGCTTCTTTGTAAAAAAAAATGAAATCAAATCACGTCAAGAAGAAATAAGATGAATACTATTTCTGCAAACAAAATCAAAATTGGGCTGACAAATTGCTGCAGAGATGGGAATAAAAAAATGAATTAATCTGAATATTTTTTCCCCACAATGGGCCCTTCTTCAGGTTTGTTTATCAATATAAAAATTATCATGTCACACAGTTAAAGCTGAATGCCAGCTCTGTGACTCACTGTTGCAATCTGTCCTATTTCGACCTGTGAATTTCAATTCCCAGTTCCCTCAGGGGATTTGCAAGATGATGGCCACTCACTTCTCAAAAGGTGAGAGGCAGCTCTCCTAAGCTACTGAAGGATATAAACGCACACTCAAGTGCCTGTAAAATGACTCTTTACAGGAGCATTAGTTGTACTTGGCAGAAGAAAGAGGCAAATTATCACTCCAGTTTTTTTTGAACGTTAAACGTTAATGCCACGTTTCATGCATTAGAACAGTGGCCATAAGAACATAAGATATAGGAGCAGAAATGGGCCATTCAGCCCATTGAGTCTGCTCCACTATTCAAACATCACTAATAAGTTTCTCAATCCCATTCTCCCTCCTTTTCCCTGTATTCTTCGATCCCTTTACCAATCAAGAACCTATCTATCTCTGTCTTAAATATACTCAATGATCTGGCCTCCACAGCCCTCTGAATTCCATTGATTCATCACCCTCTGTCTGAAGGAATTCCTCCTCCTCCTCCTCATCTCAGTCCTAAAGGGTCGTCCCTTTATTCTGAGGCTGTGCCCTCGGATCCTAGTCTCAACTGCCATGGAAATGTCTTCCCCACATCCACTCCATCCAGGCGTTTCAGTATTCTGTAGGTTTCAATGAGATCTGTCAAACATTCTGAGCTCTAAGGTTGTAATATATATCGTAATATAATCTGTATTCTCCCCCTCCTACTCCCCATAGTACAACAGCCTGCCAATACTTGCTCCATGAACTCACATATGACATACTTAAGTGAACAACGTAACTTAAGCAAAGTACTGCCAGAGCCCAGGAAATTAGTAAGTCAATGCTTCCGATTCAGAAGAGTTGAAAACTGGAGGGATAAAGAAGTAGTTCCCAGTACCACCATCTGACAACTTGCTTCCATCACAACATGGACACCATTTCAAAGTAATTCATTGGGAATTAGGAGTTATGGGGAAAGGGCGAGAAAGTGGACGTGGGGGAATTCAGCCATGATCCTACTGAATAGTGGAGCAGGATCGAAGGGCTGAACGGCCTACACCTGTTCCTATTTCTTACAGTTACATTGCTGTGGGATCAGATAAAGTGCAGAATAACACTAAGTCTTATTATTTTTGTAGCACAATAAGAGCAAATGTTCACTATCACCATTGGTAACATCTTGGGGCTAGTGCAGCGAGCCCTTCTCTGAGAGACTTCCAATTACCTCTGGAGCTTGTTTGGGTTGGGCTCCATTATGACAAGATTACAGAGAATCTGATGATCTGGTGTGATGACAATAATCTCTCCCTCAATGTCAACAAAACGAAGGAGATTGTCATCAACTTCAGGAAATGCAGTGGAGAACATGCCCCAGTCTACATCAAAGGGGACAAAGATGGTCAAAAGCTTCAAGTTTTTAGGCACCAAGATCATCAACAACCTTTCCTTGTTCCCCCCCATGCCAACACTATAGCTAAGAAAGGATGGCATGGTGGCAAAATGGTTAGCACTACTGCCTCACAGTGCTAGAGACCCGGGTTCGATTCCCAGCTTGGGGCACTGTATGTGTGGAGTTTTCACGTTCTCCCCGTGTCTATGTGGGTATCCTCCGGGTGCTCTGGTTTCCTCCCACAGTCCAAAGATGTACAGGTTTGGTGGATTGGCCATGCCAAATTCTCCCTCAGTATACCCGAACAGGCGCCAGAGTGTGGCGACTGGGGGAATTTCACAGTACATTCATTGCAGTGTTAATGTAAGACTACTTGTGACTAATAAAAAAACTTTTTATTTAAAGCCCACCAATGCTTCTACTTTCTCAGAAGACTAAGGAAATTTGGCATGTCAGCTACGACTCTCACCAACTTTTACAGATGCACCATAGAAAGCATTCTCTCAGGTTGTATTACAGTTTGGTATGGCTCCTGCTCTGCCCAAGACTGCAAGAAACTACAAAAAGTCGTGAATGTAGCCCAACCCATCACACAAACCAGCCTCCCATCTATCAACTCTGCCTACACTTCCTGCTGCCTCGCAAAAGAGCCAGCATAATTAAGGACCCCATGCACCCTGGACATTCTCTCTTCACCTTCTTCTGTCAGGGAAAAGATACAAAGGTCTGAGATCACATACCAGTCAACTCAAGAACAGTTTCTTCCCTGCTGTTATCAGACTTTCGAATGGATCTACTTTGCATTAAGTTGATCTTTCTCTACTCCCTAGCTACGACTGTGACACTACATTCTGCACCTTCTTCTTTCCTTCGCTATGAACGGTATGCTTTGTCAGTAAAGTGCGCAAGAAACAATACTTTCCACTGTACACCAATACAGGTGACAATAATACATCAAATCAGATCAAACCTTATGCCTGTACTCTTGAGACACCAGAGAAGGAAACCAAGCAGGACAGAGGCCTAACAGATTTATCAACGACCTACGTCAGACTGCGAGAAAGAGCTTTAAATGAGCAGGAAAGAGAGAAACTAATCAGCAACACTCGTTAAGTGCAGAGGGAGAACTGTACTGAATAAGACGAAGCAATGCTATTAAATTAATGGATGTTTTGTTGCTATGGGACTGCTCTTCAGTCTGAATGAGGCAGCAGTGAAAATCATAACAAAACAAAGTCACTGACTTACCACCAGAGGCCTCTGTGTTGCAATTTCCAGGAAGGCCTGGATTTAGGCAGCAAGTGCTCCTGCCTGAAACCCTAGTGATATAATTAATAATGATAATAAGCATCTTATGACATCGCCAGGACCCCAGCGCAATTTTCATGTCAATCAACACTGCCTGCAGCTCACCCGCAAACAGGGTACGCGACAGGAAGCGGCCATTTGCAGTCAGGTAAAGCTGGAAGCAAGGCACCATGATGAGCTTTCATTCGCTATCTTCACGGACATTGAAACCTTATAAACAAATGGTCCCCAACTCAACTTCTTGTAACTTGGTAAACTCTTTACATTTTTTTTGTTTATTCATTCATGTCGATTGTTGGAAAGACCCATCCGGTTCACTAATGTCCTTTGGGGAAGGAAATCTGCCGTCCTCACTCGGTCTGGCCTGCGTGCGACTCCAGAGCCACAGCAATGTGGTTGACCCTCAACTGCCCTCAGGCAACTCGGATGGGCACTAGATGCTGGCCAGCCAGTGCCGCCCATGTCCCACGAACGGATAAAAAAGAATAAATACTTCATTCTTTCTCATGATGAAATCCCCCTGCCCCAAAACGACAGGCAGCCTCCAAGCATTGCCAGTTGCTGATTTCCCAATGAAAGGGGGGCCTTGTCAACTCTCGTCCAACGCACACCAAAAATGAAAACCGACACCTCTATACATTAAACGGCAGCCTTTTTGCTGGTGGTTCCGTACTTCTCCCACCCGAACCCAGAAGGATGGCTTTCGTGGTTCTGTCTGTGATTATTCTGTTGTCAGTTGTGATAGTGCAACACGCCATAGATGCAATTAAATGAAGAAGTTGTTTGTCGTTGAGAGAGTGCTGTGTCAAGTTCTTAATATCTCTGAAGTGACCTAAGGGTTAATTGATAACTCGTCTCCGTGTTGCACTATCATTTTAAGTGCCCACTGGCTGTGATCTCTTTTCAGGATGACAGTCGCTTTTAACGCAGCGATGACTACAATTTCACAACATTTAATTCATTCAGGCATAAATGTATCAATCAATCTCTCCTACAGATATAATTCTGTGTTATTTCCCAGTAATCAACTCTTGATTGCTGCAAGGGCTCTAAAATCAAACAGCAATGATTATATCTGACGTTGCAGGGTAATGAAACACGCTCAGCAATGGACTCCAGAATTAGCTGGACTCTCGCCGGCCATTTTCCAGCGTGGCTCAGAATGGTGTGGCAGAGCTTTGACAAGAGCTGGATTCGAAACACCAGCTCTTTTATCTCCTTACAGATGCTGCCAGACTTGCTGAGATTTTCCAGCAATTTTCTCTCTTGGTTTCAGATTCCAGCATCCGCAGTAATTTGCTTTAATTTTGGCGGAGTTTTAATGCAAGTGCTAAACATCGTTTCAATATCAAATATTAAATCAGCGGCGCTACAGGACACGGCACACAGCCCCACGCAGAATAAGAACTTCATCTCTGAGCACCAACACTCTCTCCCAGGGCGGAAGAGTCAATCACGAGAGGGCCATAGGTTTCAGGTGCGAGGGGCAAGGTTTAAAGGAGATGGACAAGGCAAGTCTTTCACACAGAGGGTGCCTGGAACTCACTGCTGGGGGAGGAACGGAAGTGGATACAATAGTGACTTTTAAGGGGCATCCGGACAAATATGCGAATAGGATGGGAATAGAGGGATACGGTCCCCAGAAAAGTAAGGGGTTTAGTTAAATCGGGCAGCATGGTCGGTGCAGGCTTGGAGGGCCGAAGGGCTTGTTCTTTTGCTGTAATTTTCTTTGTTCTTTTTATATAGTGAATTTTAAATCAGGGATGATGTGAAGTTAAGCTTCTAAGATCTCAGTGCCCCCTGAATTTTTCACACAAACATTAGAGTTGAATGCCGCTTTTGTTCAGACAGATATGTTTGTTTAGATAGTAATGCAGAGCTGTTTTCCCAATTTCCAAACAAAAGCCTTTAGTTCAATTGATTGCACAACATTACCAACAACATTAGAATGACTTTAGTTTCAATCCTCGCTGTTCTGTTGCCTCAATGCTCATAAATTGGTGGCAGGTTATGTCAGCAGTTGCGCTCTCTCTGAACTGTGCTCCAATTAACGTGTTTTTTTTCCGTGACAGCATTTAAAATAGACAGCAATATTGTGGCATGCACTGTTCATCATATCATCATGAGGGTTCAAAGAGTAAAGGATTGAAAGCTGTGGATGAATCATTTGAAGCCTCAGTGTAATAGATATACCTTATCCAGTTTGCATTCGGAGGAGAAGGGGAAATAAATGGGACAGAATTCTGCCAAAATTTTTTTTTTGGGGGCTGGATTCACCAGCCCGGTTCACCAATGGCTGGAATCCCGATGGCCACTGAATCAGGGGTTGGGGCTAAAATAAGGATTGCCGCCGGATATGGGGGGGGCTACCAGGATTCACCCGATTCGCCCTGCCGGCCCTGATCGAGTTTCAGCCCGATTACTATGCAAACCAGCTAATACAATTCCTGGGTGTGATGGCCCGTTCACCTTATTGCACCCCCCATCCCCCACCACACACCCCCATCCCCCACCCGCACCCCACCCACGCCATTCACCTGCCTCTTCAGTGGGAAATGCACCAAGTGAGCTTTAGTGTTGGTAATCATCTGCATGGGCCTGGCGGTCTGGACCCCGAGGGTCCAGGGAAGCAGCACCAACCCCTCAGCAAAGAGGGCATCCTCCCCCCCCACTATTTAAATAATAGGTCACTCCCCCCCCACAACACAATGCAGGTGTGAAGGTGACCTGACCCAAGTCCTCCCTTCAGCACCAAATTCCCCACCCCCACACCAGACACCTTTAGTCCCCGTCCCTCTCAAACCCTCACTCAGTCTCATCCCCCTCAAACTCTGTTAGCCTCCCTCCCCCCCCCGAGACCCTACTCAAGCCCCCTTCAGGCCATACACCTTGGCAGTGCCAGCAGTGCATTGCCCCCTGGCATTGACAACCTGGCATTGACATCTTGGGTTCTGAGGAAGCTTGATGATGGAAGTCTAGTGGCCATTTGCCCCAGTGCCACTGACAGGCTGGAGAGGAAGGATTCCCCCAAGTTCCATGGGGGTTGGGAGGGCTCTAGCGGGGGGTAAGTGGTTGATTTCACCCAGGATGGAGGTTTTACGGCTGGATTGCCCCTTCTAGCCCTGACAGATGTCAAGGTCACCCGTGGCACAGTGATTTCAGGCAGCTCTGTGTGATCAACCTCTTCATTCCTGCCTGTCAGCTGTGAAAATGGTGAAGTGGCCTGGTCACTTTAATCTCCATGCCCCCATGCAGCACTCCATTCTGCAGCAGGAATTTCCCCTTCTCTCTGTCAGAAGCTGCAGATGTGAGCAGAGACCTTTGAAGTCCTCTCACAGAGAAAATATGTCAATTTAAATGGGGAGTGTGAGGGTTCCCTTCTCCAAAGCTGTGCTCTCTGATTCTTCTTAGCAAGCTGAAACCTTTGAAACTCTCTCCATTCCACTGAAGACCATTGATCTCATTCAATTTTATAGTGCAAAACTTTAAAATAGGCTTTCATGGACAGTCTGATGGATTTACTTAGCCACCAGTCAGATGTGCTTATTTACTTTTCCCTTCATGCTTGAATGCATTTCAAGTGCCTCCATTGTTCCTAACTGAATTTTTTACAAATACTCAAAGCCTGATTGATAGTTTCTGCAAAGGGAATACATGATCTGCAAATGAGCACATTAATGCCTCGATGGTCCCCCTTGACTCCAGTGGGGTCGGACCGCCAGCTCCTAACAAGACTAGGACTAGAGGGCACAGCCTCAAGATAAAGGGGGGGCAGTTTAGAACGGAGTTGAGGAGGAACTTCTTCACTCAAAGGGTGGTGAATCTCTGGAATTCGCTGCCCGTTGAAGTGGTGGAGGCTGCCTCGCTAAATATATTTAAGACGCGGGTTGATAGGTTTTTGATAGGCAAGGGGATTAAGGGTTATGGGGAGAGGGCGGGAATGTGGAACTGAGACACGACAGATCAGCCATGATCTTATTGAATGGCGGGGCAGGCTCGAAGGGCTAGATGGCCTACTCCTGCTCCTATTTCTTATGTTCTTAAGTGGAAAGCTATTGAAAGGGTGCAGAGGAGATTTACAAGGATGTTGCCTGGATTGGGTGGCATGCCTTATGAGGATAGGCTGTGGGAGCTCGGTCTTTTCTCCTTGGAGAGATGAAGGATGAGTGGTGACCTGATAGAGGTGTATAAGATGTTGAGAGGTATAGATTGGGTGGATTCTCAGAGGCTTTTTCCAAGGGCTGGAATGATTGCTATGAGAGGACACAGGTTTAAGGTGCTGGGGAGTAGGTACAGAGGAGATATCAGGCATAAGTTTTTCACTCAGAGGGTGGTGAGTGAGTGGAATTGGCTGCCGTCAGTGGTGGTGGAGGCAAATTTGATAGGGTATTTTAAGAGACTTCTTGATGAATACATGGGACTTAATAGAATTGAGGGTTATAGGTAAGCCTAGGATGTATGGCTATCATCAGCGCAACTTGTGGGCTGAAGGGCCTGTTTGTGCTGTAGTTTTTTTCTTTTCTATTATAAACTCCGCTGGAGTTAATATTGCTCCATGCCGATTTCTGGTGCGGGGCTGACGACACCGGAAATCTGGCAGCCAGAGAGTCGCGAAGGCTGTGACGCCCAGTGAGAAGCTCGCTAAATGGCCTGCGCTTGAGTCTTCCAGCCCATTCTGCTGCAAAAGACCTCAGCAGGCTGGGAGAATTGCCCCCAAAAGGCAGAATGAGAACCTACAAAATGACTAGAAAGGGATAACTGCCAAGCTCAGCAACTAGTCCATTGACCATTCTTTCAGGATATGTTCATTACTCACTCTGGGGCAGCATGGTGGCACAGTGGTTAGCACTGCTGCCTCACAGTGCCAGGGTCCCAGGTTCAATTTCAGCCCCTCGGTCACTGCCTGAGCACCTTCTCCCTGTGTCTGCATGGGTTTCCTCCGGGTGCTCCAGTTTCCTCCCACAGTGTCAATATATGTGGGTTAGGTGGAATGTCCATGCTAAATTGACCTTAATGTCAGGGGTATTAGAGGGTAAATGCATGGGGTTACGGGAGTAGGGCCTAGGTGGTTGGTACAGACTTGATGGGCTGAATGGCCTCCTGTACTGTTGGGGTTCTTTGGGATTCTGTAGCAAGCTCTGAATTTGCACAGCCGTACAAATTGAAAGCACATAAGGAGACCAGGCAAACCATTGGGTAGAATTTTAACTGACTTGACCCTCAGTGAGCAGGTCAGTTGGGAAGTTGGAGGAACCAATTTGAGATTCCCCCACGTACTGTGGAGTATTAATTCCAGTGCATATCTCTGACATCAAACATCAGTTCCCCACTGCACCAGGTTACGAGCAGCAGCCTGTCATATTTATACCTAACAACCAATAGCGCTGACTCCATCACCATCCCTGTGTATTTCTTGCCCTAATAGCTGGACAGACTCATCAGAAGTGGTGCGAGGCATTCCATAGGCCATAAGATATAGGAGCAGAAATAGGCCTTTCAGCCCATTGAGTCTGTTCTATCACTCAATCACGGCTGATAAGTTTCTCAACCCAATTCTCCCATCTTTTCCCCATAACCTTTGATCCCCTTTACCAACCAAGAACATATCTATCTCTGTCTTAATATACTTAATGACCCGGCCTCCACAACCCTCTGTAGCAATGAATTCCACAGATTCACCACCCTCTGCTGAAGAAATTCCTCCTCATATCTATTATAAAGCATCATCACAGTTAAAGGGAAGTTACCCTCGAGGGGTTCAACATTGACTCCTGACGCCATGAAGTCTCATTGTATCAGGTCAAACATGAAGAAAGAAACTTTCTGCTTGTTCATACCTACAGTTCAGTCAACTGATGAATAAGTACTCCTCCCTGTTAAACAGCATTTGGAATCAGCACTGAAGGTAGCAAAATTCCAGAATGTACTCTGGGTGCAGGGATTATAATATCACCAAGAATGGCCTGTCTGGTCGTATCACTGATGAAGTTGGCTGAGTCTTGAAGGATACGTACGTGAGAATGGTCCTATCACATATTAAGCTGATCTTTCTCCTCACCCTACCGATAACCGCAACACTGCGGGTAGAATTTTACTGGCTTTCCCCGGCCACCGATGGATGGAGCGAACGGTAAAATTACGCGAGAGCGGAGAAATCAGGATTGTGCCCGGTTTGTCAGCCCTCACGATTTTACGACACCCGGATTTCCGACGCGGTCAGTCTCTCGCCAGAATTGGGTGAGAGGCTGAATAATTTATTTAAATATATTTAAGCGTTGATTTCCAGATGTTTAGAGAGCCCGGCGCGCTCAATCATCTGGGCTCACTGCCCTTTGTGGCCTCGTGGGGAGAGGTTCTGTCTGGCGAGGAAAACGCCTGCTCCTCACGAACGGCGAACAGTCATGTTGGCCTTGCCAGTGGAACCAGAAGCCACTGCCTCCTTCCGGGAAGGGGAAGTTTCAATGGATTGGACTCATACATCAAAGAACGAAGAACAGTACAGCACAGGAACAGGCCATTTGGCCCTCAAACCCTGCGCCGATCACGTTATCCTGTTTAGATCGCTTCCCCATCTGTTCATATCCAATGGGGAAATAAGGAGGAAATTCTTTATCTGAGTTAGAACATGAAACTCACTACCACAGCCTGGAAACTGATAGAAGATAATGAGATGAACATATAAGAGGAAAGGTGAGAAAAGGATATGCTGGATCAGGATGTGAATGGGAGGACGCTCTTGATGATTATAAACACTAGCACAGGCTAGGCAGAGGCAAAACACCGCAGGTGCTGGAAACCTGAAGTAAGAGCAAGAAAAGCGGGAGAAACTCGGCAGGTCCGCAGATGCTGCCTGAGCTGCTGAGTCCCTGTAAAGCTTTTTATTCTTTTACCAGCACAGGCTAGTTGGACTGAATGGCCTAGTTTGGAACTGTTTATTCCTTCTAACTCTATGAAAGTTACAATGAGAATGCATACTTGCTTCTGTAGTTACGACATGCCTAAATGCAGCACGGTGGCACAGTGGTTAGCACTGCTACCTCACAGCGCCACGGACCTGGGTTCGATTCCTGGGTCAATGTCTGTGTGGAGTTTGAACATTCTTCCTGTGTGTGCTCTAGTTTCCTCCCACAGTCCAAAGATGTGCGGGTTACGTGGATTGGAAATGCTAAATTCCCCCTTAGTGTCAGAGGGACTAGCTAGGGTAAATGCATGGGGTTACGAGGATAGGGCCTGGGTGGGATTTTGATCAGTGCAGACCCGATGGGCTGAATGGCCTCCTTCTGCACTGTAGGATTCTATGTCTATATCTTCTAAATTCAATGATTTAATCAGGTAGCACACAATATAAGTTTAATATATAGAATTGCAGGTGGTTGAGGATTGAGTAATAATATTGTACTTTAACTCCAGGGATTCCAAAGGCATCAGAAGACAAGAAAGCAAAACTTTTAGTAATTTATAGATGTCTTATAAAGCCCAGGAGTAAACTGCAGCCTTTGATTTACTTCCCACCAACTCAAATTCTTTTATTGCTAAATCAGTTTCAATAAAATGAACACAATGTCATTCAAGATCTGAGCTGAAGTTACGTTGACGAAGGATTAAAGGAAGCTTTTTTCTGGGACGTTGACAAAAAAATGTTGCTTCATTCAGAAGACATTGTTGTGAGAGAAACTTTCACAGTTTCGAAATGAGAATTAGAAATTTTTGATGACTTTAATCAGGCAATTGAGGTTGACCAGCTTGAATAGAGCTAATTGATGGCCCAATCAAGGAGCCTCATGTCCCATGTCAGTCCCTGTGCACTCCTGGTGCAGATAGCACACTGTGGGCACTCTGCATGGTGTGGTGAGATTGAGTGAACAAAGGAACTTTGGTGATGGGACTTCTGTCTCCGTGAACTTATTAGAGAAATAAATGATTTAATTTGCAATTTTGTGACTGGTGCACTTCTTTACAACAGTGGTGACATTCTAAAATAAGAAGTGCGTTATGTAACTCATTAAGTTACATTACACAGAGATTCTCATCTAGTAATCCGTGATTCATTCCAGGTGGCTTGTATGGCTTTATCCATTCCTTGTCTTTCTCAATGGGATTACTGAAAATTTAATATTACGTTACCTTGTATTTCAAGCACATGCTGGCCAATTTCTAAAGAATCAAGCACAGTAAAGTACTCTGATCAAGTGCTCTGTATCTGTGCCATGTTTCCTGCATTTCTATAACACTCCTATTAAGCATCTTGGGATGTTTCATTTCATTCAAGACATTATATATATGCAAATCATTGTTATTGTCTGTTTATCTACAACCATTGACACATATCATAATCATACATATTGGAGAGAAGGCAATGAGGTATTGTTGTACTGAGTGTGGTGGAATATTTCCCACTTGCCTGGATGGATGCAGCTCCAACATTTAAGAAGCTTGACATCATCCAGGACAAAGCAGCCTGCTTGACTGGCACCACATCTACAGACATCCACTCCCTCCACCACTGGCGGTCAGTAGCAGCAGTGTGTACCGTCTACAAGATGCATTGCAGCGATTCACCAAAGATCCTTGGGCAATACCTTCCAAATTCACAACCACTTGATACATGAGAACACTACCACCTGCAAGTTCCCCTCTAAGCTACATACCATCCTGCTTTGGAAATCTATCACCATTACTTTGCAGTCGCTGGGTTAATATCCTGGAATTCCCTCCCTAATGGTATTGTGTGTCAACTCACAGCACATGGACTACAGCGATTAAAGAGGGAGGCTCACCAACATCTTCTCAACGGCAACTAGGGATGGGCAATAAATGCTGGCCAGCCAGCGATGCCCATGTCCCATGTGAATAAAACTGGCCAGACCATCATTTACTGTCCACTCCCAATTAACCTTGAGAAGATTTAAGAAAAACTTAGACTGGTTCATGGATGAGAGGGGTGTGGAGGGATATGGTCCAAGTGCAGGTCAGTGGGACTAGGCAAAAAATGGTTCGGCACAGACAAGAAGGGCCAAAAGGCCTGTTTCTGAGCTGTAATTGTCTATGGTTCTAAGATGGTGTGATGATCTGTTTTCTTGAACCACTGCAGTCAATGTGGTATAAGCATACCCACCATGCTGTTAAGGAGGGAGTTCCAGTGTTTTGACCCAGTGACAGAGAAGGAATGGCAACATATTTCCAAGTTGATAACCATAATTAGTATAAACGATAGGGCAATTAGTTTTAGTTTCCACGAGGGTAATCTTAATGTAAATTTTCACTTGTGCATTCTCAGCTGTAAGTCTTGCCTACTTAGAGTACAGAATGGGAAATTGTACACATGCGGCTCCTGAAAGGCACAGATAGAAAATCATGGAATTTTTTCGTTCTTTCATGGAATGTGAGCATCACTGGCAAGGCCAGTATTTGTTGCCCATCCCTAACTGCCCTTCAGAAAATGCTGACGAGCCTCTTTCTTGAATGGCTGCAGGTGGTCTAGGTATACCCAAGGTGCTATTCAGCAGGAAGTTTCAGGTTTTTGATCTAGCAACAGTAAAGGAATTAGTCCAAAGTCAGGATGGTGAGTGGCTTGGAGAGGAACTTGCAGAAGGTGCTGTTGCAATGTATCTGCTGCCCTTGTCTAAGTTGCTGGAAGCACTTACAGGTTTGGAAGGTGCAGTTGAAAGAACCTTGGTGTGTTGCTGCAGTACATCTTGTAGATGGTGCACACTGCAGCCACTGTGTCCTGGTGATAGACAGAGTAATGTTAGAAGAGGTGGATGACATGCTGATCAAACGGGTTGCTTCATCCTGGATGGTGTCAAGTTTCTTGAGTGTTGTTGGAGCTGCACTCATCCAGGCAAATGGAGAGTATTCCATCACATGGGTGATTGAATGCTCTTCACAGCACAGTGGCACAGTGGTTAGCACTGCTGCCTCACAGCGTCAGGGACCTGGGTTCAATTCTGGCCTCGGGCGACTGACTGGGTGGAGTTTGCATGTTCTCCTTGTGCCTGTGTGGGTTTCTCTGGGTGCTCTGGTTTTCTCCCACAGTCCAAAGGTGTGTAGATTAGGTTGATTGACCCATGCTCCATTGTCCCTTAGTGTCAGAGGAAATAGGACAAATACATTGAGTTAGGGTAATAGAGTCTGGGCAGGATTGTTGTTGATGCAGGCTCAATGGGCTGAATGGCCTTCTTCTGTACTGTAGAGATTCACACTCCTTGTTTGTGCCTTGCAGATGGTCGACAGATAGATGGCAGCACAGTGAGACAGTGGTTAGCACTGCTGCCTCACAGTGCCAGGGACCCAAACTCAATTCCTGGCTTGGATCGCTGTCTGTCTGAAGTTTGCACATTCTCCCATGTCTGCGTGCATTTCCTCCGAGCGCTCCAGTTTCCTCCCACCGTCTGAAAGACGTGCAGGTTAGGTGCATTGGCCATGCTAAATTTTCCCTCCATGTACCCCAACAGGTGCCGGAGAATGGCGATGAAGGAAATTTCACAGTAACGTTGTTGCAGTGTTAATGTAAGGCTACTTGTAATAAATAAATAAACTTTACTTCAATTTTTACTTTGTAAAATCAGGAAGTGATTTAATCACCACAGAATTCCCAGCCCTGATCTGCTCTTTGAGCTATGGTTTATATATGGCTAGTCCAGTTCAGTTTCTGGTCAATGGTAACCCTAGGATATTGATAGCAGTGGATTTAGCATTCTTGGTGCCATTAAATTTCATGGGGAGATGGTTAGCTTTTTATCTTCTGGGAATGATCATTGCTGGCACTGGTGTGGTGAGAATGTTACTTGCCACTTTATCAGCCCAAGAGTGTATATTGTCTGGGTCTTGTTGCATATGGACATGGACATCCCTAGTTGCCCGAGAGCAGCTGAGAGTCAACCATATTGCTGTGGCTCCAAGGAGTTGTGCATGATACTGAATATGTGCAACCATCAACAAATGGTCCCTTGTGACCTTCAATGGAGAGGAAGTTATCTTGGTCACAAAGCTGTGACCTTGGCGAAGTAGCTGAAGATATTTGGGCCTAGGACAGTGTTCTGAGGAACTCCTGCAGCTATGTCCTAGGACTGAGGTGATTAACCTCCAACAACCACAACCACCTTCCTTTGTTCTGACTCCAACCAGTTGATTTCCCCCTTATTTCCAATGATTGCAGTTTTGCCAGGGCTCCATCATGCCACAGTCAGTCAAATGCTACTTTGATGTTACGGGTAATCACTCTCACCTCATGTCCTTAATTCAGATCTTTTGCCCAGGTTTGGACCGAGATTGTAATGAGGTCTGGAGATGAGTGGGCCTGGGGGAACTGAAACTGAGCACCAGAGAGCAAGCCATTGCTATGTAAAGGCTGCTTGATCAGATAGTCGACAACACCTTCCATCACTTTGCTGATGATTGAGTGAAGTTGATGTGTTGGGCATTGTTGCAGTATAACTGCTTCACAGTTGGTGAACCTCTGCCAGATAATACATATTGCCACCCAAAGAGCAATTCAATGAAATGAAACTTTGTTCTCTGGCTTTTAAATTTCAGGTCACACTTTATATTGGAATATGAATTTAAATAAATAGGATATTTAATATTCACAAAAATTTGTCCTTTATTAGCTGCTATATATCAGTTATGCTTTCATTGTTATCTGAATAAATTGTTGATTGTAAAATAGTAGCTAAAATAGAATCAGCTAATGAGATGGTTCTGCAAGATGCAGTGTAGCAACTCACCAAGGCTCCTTTGACAGCATCTTCCAAAGTTGTGACCTTGACCATCTATAAGGACAAGTTCAGCAGATGCATGGCAATATCACCACTTGGAAGCTCCCCGCCAAGCCACATACCAGTCTGAGTTGAAACTATTCCACCATTCCTTCACTATCGCCTGGTCAAAACCCTGAAATACCCCATGGATGTTCCTACGGAAAGTTTATCTGGGTTCACTAATGTCTTTTCGGGAAGGAAATCTGCCATTCTTACCTGGTCTGGCCTCCATGTGACTCCAGAGCCACAGCAATGTGGTTGACTCTCAACTGCCCTCGGGCAACTAGGGATAAACAATAAGTGCTGGCCAGCTGGTGATGCCCATGTCCCACGAATGAATAAAAAAAGCGTGTGGCACGGGGGCACAGTAGTTAACACTGCTGCCTTGCAGCACCAGGGACTTGGGTTCAATTCAAGCCTTCGGTCACTGTCTGTGTGGAGTCTGCACACTCTTCCCGTGTCTGTGTGGGTTTCCTCCGGTTGTTCTGGTTTCCTCCCACAGTCCAAGGTTAGGTTGAATGGCCACGCTAAATTGTCCCTCAGTGCCAGGGGATTGCAGGATAAATGCATGGAGTTGTGGGGATAGGGCCTGAGTGGGATTGTGGTGAGTTCAGACTCGATGGGCCGAATGGCCTCCTTCTGCAGGTAGGGATACTATGATTCTATAACAGGGACTAAAGTGGTTCAAGGAGACAGCTCACCACCACCTTCTCAAGGGAAAATGGGCAATAAATGCTAGTCTAGCTTGTGATACTCACATCCCATAAACTCATAAATAAAAAGATGGAATAAGAAATAGTGACTGATTAAGGGGTTGAGGCAATGCCCATTGTAATTGAATGCCCCTTTTCTCTGCATGAATATGGTTCAAATTTAGGATTGAGCCGTCGCTACTTAAACTGATACCCATTCAAAGACAAACATGAAATCATGTCTACTTAATAACAAAAGGTAAAATATTATATCATCTTCTAGCTGAATATCCTTGACTAGATCAAGGGTAACGCTGCACAGACATCCATTTCAAAAAGATGGGGGTTGCTGGCTCAACCTGTAACCTGGTCTTGAAGTCTGGTCCCCTTGGTCTGTGTTATAGTGGGGGCTCCAGTGTAAAAACCCATCTGGTTCACTAATATCTTTTAGGGAAGGAAATCTGCCATCCTACACCCGTTCTGGCCTACATGTGACTTTAGATCCACAGCAATGTGGCTGATTCTTAGCTGCCCTCTGAAATAGCCGAGCAAACCGTTCAGTTCATGGGCAATTGGGATGGGCAAATAAATGCTGGCCCAGCCAGCGAAGCCCATATCTGGTGGATGAATTAAAAAAAAACACTTGAAGAGTGGCAGCGGCACAGATATGCCGGCGGGGATTTTACGACTTCGCTCGGGAGAGGCTCGTAAAATCCCACCCAAGGCCAACAAAGAATCCCGTTCTGCGAGTCTCGAGTGGGTAACATTCTGGCTGCTGCAAGGCAATATCTGTAGGGAGGATATTCACCCAACAAGTGGCTCCAAATGCAACCTGTAGAGAGTGGTGCATCTAGAACACGAGTGTCTGGGAGCTTATAAATCCAGAGCACCGGCAATGTGGTACATTCCTCTTCAGAATCACTTACTTATCCATTATCGTCACCAATTAGAGATGGTAAAGGTGCTACAGTTGGTTCAGAAAAATGATAGATTTGGTATTACTGAGCATTCGGCTCTGAAATTTGCCCCAAGCAATGCTTACTCTGCTACTAATTCCAAGAGAGTTCCGTAAATGTTACCTGGTTTAACATGTCATTCTCTATAATAATTACAAAGTTCGCTAGTAATATCTACTGATGTAAGTTCTATTGAAGTAGACTGCACTGTGGAATCATATTGACGCTGTGGGGCTTAAAGAAATAGAGCCGCGGTTGTGTAATGTCAGTTCAATTCCACATCAGTTTCAGTTTTAAGACAAACCTGTCAGTTGGCTCACCACCACCTTCTCAAATAACAACCCTGCTGGTAAAGTCCACTATCCCACAAACAGAACAACAAAAACAAAAGATTTATTTTGCTTTGATATTAAATTTGGATTGAGGCATTTCATTGTCTACTTAAGTCGGCACGGTGGCATTGTGGTTAGCGCCACTGCCTCGCAGTGCCAGGGATCCGGATTCAATTCCTGGAGTTTGCACCTTCTCCCCATGTCTGCGTGGGTTTCCTCTGGTTTCCTCCCACAGTCCAAAACACGTGCTATTTAGATGCATTGACCATGCTAAACTCTCCCTCAGTTTGCCCGAACAGGCGCCGGAGTGTGGTGACTAGGGAATTTTCACAGGAACTTCATTGCAGTGTTAATGTAAACCTGCTTGCAACACTAATAAATAAAACAAAAAATAAATGCAAAAAGCCACACAAATTCCAAATGCTTGTCGTGGGCCTGTTTGCTCAGATTCAGATGAAATAAGTCATTAACTGCTGAGTTTGGCTATCCGAATTCTGGATAATAATTGTCCAGAATATTTTATTATGGAAGCAAATAACTTACTAGATTTCAACTAAATAGTTATTAATAATTCCCTAAAACTCTGTAACACACCATACATTAGAAGCCTTTGCAATATGATAAATGATAGCCTCGGGAAAACAGTGCAGAATGAAATTCAAAGCTCACAGAATAAATGTCAGGGTGGATGACCTGAAATGTCAATGTCATTGCGCACAGCTGCAATGTGAAGGAATGTGGGAAATACAAAATCCAATTCTGAAGACAATGCTATTTATAAATGTATGAACCTGATACGAAAGCGCCATCAAAACCTACCTTCGGGACTTTTATAATGCAAGAACTTGCATTCGTATAGCGTCTTAATGGAATAAAATGTCCCAAGGCCCTTCACAGCGGCATTATCAAGTCAAATTTGACAGAGGGCCACATAGAGTCACAGAGGTTTACAGCATGGAACAGGCCCTTCAGCCCAACTTGCCCATGCCAGCCCTTTTTTTAAACTGCTAAGCTAGCCCCAATTGCTTGCGTTTGGCTCATATCTCTCTATATTCATCTCACCCAAGTAACTGTCTAAACACTTTTTAAAAGACAAAATTGTACTTGTCTCTACTTCCCACCTCTGGCAGCTTGTTCCAGACACTCACCAACCTCTGAGTGAAAAAATTGCCCCTCTGGACCCTTTTGCATTTCTCCCTTCTCACCTTAAATCTAGTTTTAGACTCACCTTACTTTGGAGGAAAGATGTTGGCTATCTAGCTGATCTATGCCCCTCATTATTTTGTAGACATTGATAAGATCACTCCTAAACCTCCTACGCTCCAAGGAAAAAGTCTCAGTCTATCCAGCCTCTCCTTATAACTCAAACCATCAAGTCCCAGTAGCATCCTAGTAAATCTTTTCTGCACTCTTTCTAGTTTAATAATATCCTTCATATAGTAGGGTAACCAGAACTGTACACTGTATTCCAAGTGTGGTTTTACCTTGTACAGCTTCAACAAGACGCCCCAACTCCTTGTATTCAATGTTCTGAACAATGTGACACAAAGAGATATTGGAACTTTTGGTCAAAGAGGATACTGTATCAAGGAGAGGTTTAAGGATGGAGGGAGAGGAATAGGAATGAAATATCAGTGGGGGCAATTTTGAACTTGCATTCTCCATCAGTGACAATGGCAACACCTGCTCAAAACACGGAGAGTACGATGCACATCAATGAGTTTCTGAGTTCCGATCTTATCGACCCCTCACCAGCGGAGAAGTGTGAAATATGTTCTTTTTAATACATTAGCATGTTATTATTGAGCATTCTCTCTGAGATCTATCCCCTCACCAGATATTCAGCAGGCACCAACCTGTGGTCACGCTACCACATTTACAACAGGTTTACCTAGACGTGAACTTGTTGTGGGGGGCCTCCCTGGGTGTAAAGGTGAGTATAGCCCCCCGCGGGGAGAGTGAAATGACTGAGAATTGACCCGGCAATGCCCCCTGGCACTCATCCTTTGCATAGGTTGGCCTCACTGGGAGCCTCATGGGCGAGGACTGGGGAGGGGGTGTGGAATTCATAGAGATTTGGTTGTAGGCCGGGAGTGGATGGAGGAGCAGAGGTGCCATTGTTGTGGAGGGGGGGGCATCTGCTGTATCTGACTGTTGGGGGGAGGAGGGGAAGAGGTCAATCATTAAGGGGCAGGGTAGAGAGGCCCTGACTCCATTCGGAGATGGCGGGCGGGGGTGGGGTGGGGGGGGTGGCGGCTGGGACCTCCATGACAGGCTGGAGGGAGGTTTCCTCCAGTGCAGATCGAGGTACCTTTTAAAGATGGCGTGCCAATCTCTGAGCAGCCAGGTTTTGCCAGCTTTTTGAGGCCCTGGCCCCCATCTGGCAATGTGAAACCCAACCCACTCCTTGAGTTTTTTGGCAGAGTGCCATAAGATCTGGAGAGAAAACTGACCAGTTTCTCTTAAGAGAAATATGCCCATTTTCTCCATGGAAATGACATTTTGCCAGTTTTTGGTAAGATTTCGCTGAGGTAGTTATTTTTAAAAATTCATTTATGGGATGTGGGCATCGCTGGTCAGACCAGCATTTATTGCCCATCCATTATTGCCCTTGAAAAGGCGGTGGTGAGTTGTACCTTCTTGACCTGCTGCAGTCCCTGAGGTATAGGCATACCCACAGTACTGTTAGCGAGATGTTCCAGGATTTTGACCCAGCAACAGTGAAGGAAAAGTGATAAATTTCCAAGTCAAGATGGTGTGCGGCTTGGAAAGGAACTTCCAGGTGTTGGTGCTCCTCAGTGTCTCCTGCCCTTGTCCTTCCAGATGGTAGTAGTCATGGGTTTGGTAGGTGTTGCCTAAAGAGCCTTCGTGAGTTCTTGTAGTACATCTTGTAGGTGGCACACACTGCTGCCACTATCAGTCAGTGGTGGAGGGATTGAACGCTTGTGACAGGGGTAGTAATCAAGTGGACTGCTTTATCTTGGATGGTGTTGAGCTTCTTGACTACTGTTGGAGCTGTACCCATCCAGGCAAGTGGAGAGTATTCCGTCACATTCTTGGCTCATCCTTGTAGATAGTGGACAGGCTTTGGAAATCAGGAGGTGAGGCACTCACAACAGGATTTCTAGCAGTTGACTTGCTCTGGTAGCCACGGTTTTTATATGGCTAGTTCAGTTCAGATTCTCGTCACTGGTAACCGCAGGACGTTGATAGTAGGGGGATTCAGTGATGGTAATGCCATTGGCTGTCAAGGAGCAGTGATGATATCCTCTCTTGTTGAAGGCATGGCAACTAATCATGGAGCAATTAAAGTAAGAGATCCTCTAGAAATGGAGGAGTGCAGAGGTCCCGGAGGGTTGTAGAGCTGGAGGAAGTTATGTTCACATGGGGCAGAATTCTCCATGGTGGGAAGTTCTAGTGGCATCTTTCTTGTGGCTGGAATGATACGAACTCACACCCGGTTCCATGCTTGCAGCCTCATTAATTATGCATTGCGAGCATCTTTCTGAATCGCCTGGCAGGTCAGGAGCTGATTCATCCGGCCACCATCAGCTCGTGAGCTCAAAGGTCCAGGAACAATATGTAAACGTTAGTCCAGCACCCTGGATATTGTCCAGATCTTATTGCGGTTGAACATGGAATGCTTCAGTAGCTGAGGAGTTGCAGATGGCGCTAAACATTGTGCAATCAATGGTGAACATCCTCACTTCTGACCTTATGACGGAGGGAAGGTCATTGATGGAGCAACTCTAAATGGTTGGGCTTAGGACACTACCCTTGAGGGACTCCTGCAGAGATGTCCTGGAGCTGAGATGACTGACCCTCCACAACCACAACCATCTTCCTATGTACCAGGTATGACTCCAACCAGTAGAGTGTTTACCCCCGATACCCGTTGATTTCAGTTTTGCTAGGGCTCCTTGATGCTACACTTGGTGAAATGCATCCTTGAAGTCAAGGGTTGTCACTCTCACCTCATAACCCAAGTTTGTTCTAACTTCCTTCATTAAGTTTTAAAACTTTCCAATGCATCAACATCCTTCCAGTGATGTGGTGACCAGAATTGTACACAATACTCCAAATGCAGCCTAACCAAAGTCTTATACAGCTGCAATATGATTTTCCAATTTCTATGCCCAACGCCCCGACCGATGAAGGACAGCATGCCATGCGCCTCCTTGACCACCTTGTCCACCTAAGTTGCCACCTTCTGGGAACAGTGGATTTGTACGCCCAGATCCCTCTGTATGCTAATATTTCTAAGGGCGCTACCATTTACTGTTCTCCCCTTGTTGCGTGCATTTCCTCTGGATGCTCTGGATTCCTCCCACAGCCTGGTTAGGATGCATTGGCCATGCTAAATTCTACCTAATGTACCTGAACAGGTGCCAGTGTGTGGCGACTCGGGGATTTTCACAGTAACTTCATTGCAGTGTTAATGTAGGCCTACTTGTGAGGCTGATAAATAAAATAAATAAAGGATGTTGTTTTCACCTTGAAGTCTTACACTAACTGAGGTACGCCTTGCGCACCTCACTTTTGAACAAGTGGGATTGAGGCCACTGTGAATTCTCACTGGCGTCACGCAAGATTGGAAGGCCTGCCGAGATTCCAGTATGCAGTTATTTTAATGAGCATTCATGAGATGCAAATGAATGCAAATTGCCTCCACATCACCAGGCAGTGGGGAGAACTGATCTGCCATTAACCTGCCATTGGGAGAATTTCACACTACTTAACACCAGTGAGTTTCAGACTCCAGCTGGGATTCTGTACTCCCACCCCTCACCAAACCAAGATGGGAGAATTCTGCCCTTTGAGTGGCATGGCCAAGGAGGGTCTTGAAAACTTGAATTTTGGAAAGAAAGCAATGCCAGAATGGGAGCAATGTAAGTTTATGCCAATAATTACATCACTCAGAGTTTATATTAAGAACATAAGAAACAGGAGCAGGAGTAGGCCATCTAGCCCTTCGAGCCTGCCCCGCCATTCAATAAGATCATGGCTGATCTGAAGTGGATCAGTTCCACTTTCCCGCTTTCTCCCCATAACCCTTAATTCCCTTGTCTATCAGAAACCTATCTACCCGTGACTTAAATATATTTAGCGAGGTAGCCTCCACCACTTCAATGGACAGAGAATTCCAGAGATTCACCACCCTTTGAGTGAAGAAGTTCCTCCTCAACTCCGATCTAAACTGCCGCCCCCCTTATTTTGAGGCTGTGCCCTCTAGTCCTGCTATCCTTTATAAGTGGGAAGAATCTCTCTACCTCTACCCTATCTATCCCCTTCATTATCTTATATGTCTCTATAAGATCCCCCCTCAGCCTTCTTAACTTCAATGAGTACAGACCCAGTCTATTCAATCTCTCCTCATAGGCTAACCCCCACATGTGGTGACCAAAATTGCACACAGTCCTCCAGTTGCGGCCTCACCAGTACCCGGTACAGTTACAGCAAGACCTCCCTACTTTTATATTCTATGCCCCTCGCTATAAAGGCCAACATTCCATTCGCCTTCTTGATCACCTGCTGCACCTGCAGACTGGGTTTTTGCGACTCATGCACAAGGACCCCCAGGTCCCTCTGCACCGTAGCATGCTGCAGCTTTTTGCCTTTTAAATAATAATCCCTCCTACTATTATTTCTACCAAAGTGGATAACCTCACATTTGTTAACATTATACCCCATCTGCCAGGTCCTCGCCCACTCGCTCAGCCAATCCAGATCTCTCTGCAGACTTTCCACACCTTCCACACAATTTGCTTTTCCACTCATCTTCATGTCATCAGCAAATTTCATTACCCTACACTCGGTTCCCTCCTCCAGATCATCGATGTAAATGGTAAACAGTTGAGGCCCCAGCACCGATCCCTGCGGCCCTCCACTAGTCACCAACCGCCAACCAGAATAGCACCCATTGATTCCAACTCTCTGCTTCCTATTAGACAATCAATCCTCTATCCACGCTAACACCTTACCCCCAATTCCATGCACCCTAACCTTTTGCAGCAACCTTTTGTGAGGCACCTTATCAAACACCTTTTGAAAATCTAAAAACACCACATCCACTGGTTCCCCTCTGTCTACCGCACTAGTCACATCCTCATAGAAACCCAATAAATTTGTCAAACACAACTTCCCCTGAACAAATCCGTGCTGCTTCTGCTCGATCAAACCATTCTTTTCTAGGTGCCTCGCTATTTCTTCTTTGATGACGGTTTCTAGCATTCTCAATTTTAATATGGGTTCAATGCCGTCCCACATTGTTTTCAACTTACAAGTCTGAAGGGAGTGTTTAAAATTCCGGAGCTTAGTTTCAAGCAGTAATTCACCAATTTTACAGGAAAATCCTCCGTTCTCTCAATATTCAAATGCGGCAGCTCAGGCAGTATGTGGGGCATGGAAAAAAATGTGTAAATTAATTTCTAATGGTCGTAAAATGTTCAAAATGAAGCCTAAATGCTCTAACGAGCTCCACAGACATCATCCTTACTTCAAACCCCAGCAAGCTGTTGCTTCCAAGTTATAGATTTATTTTTGAAGGGCAAGGTATCTTATAAGCTGTCATGCCACTCGGGATTGGGCTATTAGCTGTTATTCAGTGTCAAAAATAACAAGCCAGTAAACTCCCCTGAACCATATCCATCTGGGTATTGTAAGTATATATTGCAATTAGGAGCTGCCTCTTAAACTGTGGAATACTGAAGCCTTATGTGGCAGTAAATAAGAATGTCAGCTTCCATTTGTAGAGGTTCAGTAGAAGCTGTCATCTTCATGTAAGATATTGGGAGAGGACCAAATGTCTGATTTCCTGCAGCACATTCATTGCTGCTCCTCGCCAGTGGCCAAGATGGGGTCCAGGCTGAAATGCTAGTTTAGTCCACAATTAGCACAAAATGCCATCTTGGGAAGGGGATTGAAGCCTGCAGCGGGGACAGCTTCCCGGAGGCACATTAAGGGCCTGTTAGCCACATCAATTGTCTGCAGGGCAATTTGCTGGCTAATACTTGTTCTACCATCTTACAAGACATTGGTAAGGCCTCACTTAAAGCAAAGTTTATTAGTCACAAGTAAGGCTTATATTAACACTACAATGAAGTTATTGTGAAATTCCGCTAGTTGCCACAGCCTGGCGCCTGTTCGAGTTAATGCACCCTAACCAGCACATCTTTCAGGATATGGGAGGAAATCAGAGCACCAGGAGGAAACCCACGCAGACACGGGGAGAACATGCAAAGTCCACACAGTGACCCAAGCCGGGAATCGAACCCTGGTGCTGTGAAGCAGCAGTGCTAATAACTGTATTACTGTGGATTTTGATATGCATTTTAAGCACTACCTCAAGGGAAATTCACCAAAGATCCTTAGACAACACCTTCCAAACCCACAACCACTTCTATCTCGGAGGATAAGGGCAACAGATACACAGGAAGACCACCACTTGCAAGTTCTCCTCCAAGTCACTCAAAGAGCAAATAACAAAGAAAAGTACGGCACAGGAATAGGCCCTTTGGCCTTTTAAGCCTGTGCCGAAATTGATGCCCTAAATACAACAAAAACTTTCTGCCCCTACTCAGTCCAAATCGATTTGTGTCAATATCCTGGCTTGGAAATATGTCACCGTTCATTCACAGTTGCTGGGTTAAAATCCTGGAATTCCCACCCCAATGGCATTGTGGGTCAACCCACAGCACATGGACTGTAGTGTTTCGAGAAGGCAGCTCACCACCACCGTCTGAAGGCAACTAGGGATGGGCAATAAAAGCTGGCCAGCCAGCGACACCCATGTCTCACGAATGAATAAAAAGAAATATTTGTCATTTCATGTCCATTTGCTGTTGGAGCTGTGAACTACATCGGGAAACTTTCTGGGACATCACCAATAATCTATCATTGTATACTTTGCAAACTCTCCAAGAACTTCACCAACAGAAAGAGTAAGTGTTCTGTCACTGGGAGAAAGGACATATGAATCTCACTGGGGTTCCCCTTGGTTGGATGAGAAATGGGAATGCAATGGCTTAGGAATATTATCACTAGACTATTAAGCCAGAAAATCAGCTAATGTTCTGTGAACTCAGATTCGGATCCCACAGATGGTGGAATTTGAATTCACCAAGATAATCTGGAATTAAGAATCGACTGATGACCATGAAACCATTGTAGGTTGTCAGAAAAAAGCCAACTGGTTCACTAATGTCCTTTAGGGAAGGAAATCTGCCGTCTTTATCTGGTCTGGTCTATATGTGACTCCAGAGCTACAGCAATGTGGTTGATGCTCAACTGCTTTGAAGGGCAACTAGGAATAGGCAATAAATGCTGGCCAGCCAGCGACGCCCATGTCTGTCCCACGAATGAATAAAAAAAAACCAGCTGCTGCCAAAGAGAGGGACAGGAGGGCAAGACAGCAATCTCTCCCCGCTGTGGTATAGGATATCCCTTCTTCTCACCATCAGTGCCACGTGTGGGAATCTGCACACCCTCTCACTTGTTTCCTGAACCATCCTATTATGTGTAACTTCAGCAGAATCGGGCGTGAGGAGCCCATATACACTGTTCCACAATAACTGTGAATATCTAGAAATGTAGTGCTAATCCTAGGGGTGTCTGCATCAGCACTTCTGGGCAAGTTCCAATTACAGTAATCAACAATTTGGACCAAAATCATGTGCTAAATTCAGATGTGTTTTATTAGCACAGCACCCATTTAGTGCCTGTTTTGATCCTTTGAACTGTTACAAGACCCCCACTCTTCAGGTCAGACAGGGCTTTGAAAATTGTAGAAAACTTTCCTGGTTAACATGTTTCCCTTAATCAATGACATGACAAAACTCCACATGAACCGATATTTATTTCTTTGCAATGTGAGAGACACTGCTAACTGCTAAATTTGCCTACAGGACAAATCACTGATGTTCTATGTTAATGAACTCTGTGAGGTGCTTAGCGAGCTAAAGATCATCTCTATTACGCCTATCAATAAGACATTATTAATGAGCTCCCATCATAAGAAGTCTGCAGTGAAGTGTCTTGTTGTGGGTTTATCTCACGATTTGTTGACTCCTTAATCTAGATGAGGTCTTGCTGGAGGCAGTAGTATTTTGTTAAAAAACTTTTATTTACATGCTATTTAGAAGATTAAATAAGATTAAGGCATAGCTGGAGTTATTGTCTTGAAGTTTTAGACTCAGTAATGGGGTTGACTCTCAAGTACCTATTGAAATGGCCTAGCAAGCCACTCAGTCATATCCAATCACTTCAAAGAAAACACAAAGGAACACCAGGCGTACCTAAAAATGAGGTGTTAACTTAGTGAAGCTGCAGCACCAGGCTATATGTGTGCCAAATAGCAGAAATGGCTAATAAGCCGATATAAGTAATTCCACAACGAATGGATCAGAGCTAAGCTCTGCAGCCCTGCCACATCCAACTGTGAGTGGTGGTGGGCAATTAAACAACTCACAGAAGGAAGAGGCTTAGAGGGGCCATGTAGCCTCTATCCAGCAAGAATAATGGTCTACCACCATAAAACATATTTTCCCTTTAGAGCTGAACAAATCCATGCAAAGATAATCCTAAGACCTTGATGGGAGTTGGGAGGGGAGGGTAGAAATGATTCCTTCTGTTTCTATCATATCCTTCCTTGGGGAGAGAGCCCAAAACTTGTATACGGGACCCCTGTTGTGGTTTCATCAAAGCTGTATGTAACTGCAGCTTACTGCGTGTACTTGTAAATTCTCATTTATGGACCTGCAGATTGAATCTAATGTTTTCTAATTTTACAGTAGGACGTTCCCTGAAGCCCAGAGTTTTTTTTATGGAGAGTGCGAGGACGATTTGATTTAAGATTCTTCTTCAGCACTGCTTAGCCTAACGAAGAAGAAATATTAAACTGATGAAATATTAAGAAGCAGATTTAATTACTTGACATGCTGTCTGTATCAGACAAAGTACATTTAACAATCCCCTCTGCATAAAACATTTATTGTTGTTCCAGTAATAGTACTAGACTACAAAATATGTTTTCTACAAATTAATTAAGTTAATGCATTATTGGGAAACATGTGTAATATTTTATCTCACATCTTACTGATTTATTAATTCCCTTTTAAGAGAGTCAAATGCTATCAGTAAATAATCGAAAACACCAGTTAGTTTACATAGGTTAACAAAGAACGTACATCACAGAAACAGGCTTTTCAGTCCAACTAGTCTATACCAGTGTTTGTGTCTCAAATAAGCTTCCTGCCAACCTACCTTGTTTCACCTGATCGGCACAATCTACTGTTCCTTTCTCCTTCATGTGCTTATTTTCACTTTTTCTGTGTCATGCCATTTAATTTAAAATTTAAATTCTCCATTCTTGAAACACTTGGAGAAAGGAGAAGGGAATATAAGAAGGACAAAACAGTCTGACACTTCTGAACTATATTTTAAATCTAAAGCATATTTTGTGCAGTTTTGGTGTTGATTTAACAAGTGTCATGAAGCCACAAGCCGGAATTTTACCGCCCCGCCCGCTATGGGAATCAGAGAGGGCGAGGGGCAGAACGTGGAAAGATCCATTGATTTTGGGTGGGATTTTACAGTTTCGGGATGAACGAGGCTGTAAAATCCCGCCCATCAAATCATAGAACAATATAGCACAGAAGCAGGTCCTTCGGTCCATCCAGTCAATGCCGACCATGGGGTGCCCTCCCAGCTCGTTTCAATTGTCTGCATTTGGCCCATATCCCTGTAATCCTTTCCCATCCATGTACTTATCCCATCCACGTACTTATGTTATGTACTGGGGGAATTTCACAGTAACTTCATTGCAGTGTTAATAAGCTTAACTTGTGACTAATAAATAAACTTCACTTTCCTTTTATCTAAATGCTTTTTAAATGTTGCTATTGAACCTGCCTCAACCACTTTCTCTGGCAGCTCATTCCATACACACAGCACCATCAGCGTGAAGAAGTTACCCCTCAGGTCCCCCTTTAATCTTTTCTCTCTCACCTTAAACCTATGCTTGCTAGTTTTCAATTCCCCTTCCCTAGGGCAAAAAAAACTATGTGCATTCATCCTATCTACGGCCATCATGATTTTGAGTGACTCCAGCTCTGACTCTACAAGCTATTTAGAACCACGAAGACAGTCCTGGGTTAAGATGAGAGATGGAAGACTCAAAGGTCATGAAGTAACTAGGCTGGGAAGTGTTGAGAACAAGGGAGGTGCATCGGTGAGAAAGAAAAGGAATATACAGCAGAAATGAATGATGATAAAGACATCAAGGGAGAGGTTTATAGGCAAGTGCTGAAGGAATGGGTAGTGAACAGTCATTGGGAGGGAAATCACAATGTAAAAGTCTTTGCATTCAATCATTTTTAGGCAAATAATGAATAAATAAAAATTGCAATGAAGCAGTCAAGAAAGGAAAATGAAGGAAATCATGTAGCAGTTTTATAGAATCTTAGGCAGTATTTAGAATATAGTGTTTAATTCTGTCGCCACAGTATCAGATAGATGTGGAGGCTTTGGAGAGGGTACAGAAAAGATTTACCAGGATGTTGCCTGGTATGGAGGACATTAGCTATGAGGAGAGGTTGGAGAAACTTGGTTTGTTCTCACGAATGACAGAGGTTGAGGGGTGACCTGATAGAAGTCTACAAGATTATGAGGGGCATGGAAACTGGAAACTAGCGAAACTGGAATCAATGGTTATCCAGGGGGCAAACTCTCCGTTGGTTGGAATCATCCGGGGTACATAGGAAGACGGTTGTGGTTGTGGAGGGCCAGTCGTCTCAGCTCCAGGACATCTCTGCAGGAGTCCCTCGGGGAGTGCTCAACAATCTTCAGCTGCTTCATCAGTGAAGTACTGAAGCCGTCCATATTCAAATGCTACTAGATCTGGGCAATATCCAGGCTTAGGCTTGACAGGTGGCAAGCACCACACAAAGGCCAGGTAATGACCATCACCAAGTGCGGAGGGTGTGGAGAGTCTGCAGAAGGATCTAGATAGGCTGGGCGAATGGGCCAGGAAATGGCAAATGGAATTTAATGTTGGCAAGTGTGAGGTGGTCCACTTTGGTAGGAAGAATGGTAGGAAGGACTATTACTTACGTGGCGAAAAACTGCAGCAGGCGACGGTGCAGAGGGACCTCGGGGTCCTTGTGCATGAGTCGCAAAAACCCAGCTTGCAGGTGCAGCAGGTGGTCAGGAAGGCGAATGGGATGCTGGCCTTCATAGCGAGGGGGATTGAATATAAAAGTAGGGAGGTCTTGCTGCAGCTGTATAGGGCATTGGTGAGGCCGCAGCCGGAGTACTGTGTGCAGTTTTGGGCGCCGCACCTGCGCAAGGATATTTTGGCCCTGGAGGGAGTGCAGAGGAGGTTTACTAGGCTGATACCGGAGTTGAGGGGATTGAGCCATGAGGAGAGGCTGAATAAACTAGGCTTGTACTCGTTAGAGTTTAGAAGAATGAGGGGAGATCTCATTGAGACGTATAAGATGATGAATGGGATGGATAGGATAGAGGTGGAGAGACTCTTCCCGCTCAAAAAAGACAGTAGGACTAGGGGGCACAGCCTAAAGATAAAGGGGAGGCGGTTTAGAACGGAGTTGAGGAGGAACTTCTTCACTCAAAGGGTGGTGAATCTCTGGAATTCTCTGCCCGTTGAAGTGGTGGAGGCTGCCTCGCTAAATATTTTTAAGAAGCGGGTTGATGGGTTCTTGATAAGAGAGGGGATTAAGGGTTATGGGGAGAGGGCGGGAAAGTGGAACTGAGCCACAACAGATCAGCCATGATCTTATTGAATGGCGGGGCAGGCTCGAAGGGCTAGATGGCCTACTCCTGCTCCTATTTCTTATGTTCTTATGTTCTTATGTAAGAGACATTCTAACCATTGCCCCTTGTCATTCAGTGGTGTTACCATCAATGAATCCCCCACTGTCAGCAACTTTGCGGTTACCATTGACCAGATACTCAACTGGACTCACCACATAAACACAGTGGCTACAAGAGCAGAGTAGAGGTTAGGAATAATGCGCGAGTAACCCACTTCCTGACTCCCCAGAGCCTATCCACCATCTACAAGGTGCAAGTCAGGAGTGTGGTGGAATACTCCCCACTTTCCTGGATGGGTGCAGCTCCAACAACACTCAAGAAGCTTGACACCATCCAGGACAAAGCAGCCCTCTTGATTGGCACCACATCTACAAACATTCAATCCCTCCATCACTGATGCTCAGTAGCAGCAGTGTGTACTGTCTACAAGATGCACTGCAGCAGTTTACCAAAGATCCTTAGATAGCACTTTCCAAACCCATTTCCACTTCCATCTAAAAGGACAGGGGCAGCAGATAAATGGGAACACCACTACCTGCAAGTTCCACTCCAAGCAACTCACCATCTTGACTTGGAAACATAACGCTGTTCCTTTACAGTCACTGGATCAAAATCCTGGGATTCCCTCCCTAATGGCATTATGGGTCAACCATAGAACATGGTGCAGCGATTCAAGATGGCAGCTCACCACCACCTTCTCAAGGGCAACTAGGGATGGGCAATAAATGCTGGCCAGCCAGCGATGCCTATGTCCCATGAATGAATAAAAAAAAGAATAGATTGGATAGTCAGAAGCTTTTTCCCAGGAGCACAAGAGTCAATTACTAGGGGGCACAGGTTTAAGGTGTGGGGGGCAAGGTTCTAAGGTGATGTACAAGACTAGATTTTTATGCAGAGGGTGGTGGGTGCCAAGAACTCGCTGCCGGGGGAGATAGTGGAAGCAGATGAGATCATGATTTTTAAGGGGCGACTGGACACATACATGAATAGGACGGGAATGGAGGGATTTGTCCTTGAAAGGATAGTTCAGACAGGCAATATGGTCAGTGCAGGCTTGAAGTGCTGAAGGATCTGTTCCTGTGCTGGAATTTTCTTTGACCTTTGAAAGGCAGAAAGAAGCTGCATTTACCTGGTACATCGCCCGTCAAGATTTTAGAAGCATTTTGCAACCAACTAAGTTCTTTTGATCGTGACAAAGGAGAATTGAGTCTACCCGAACCGCCCTTTCTTCAATAGGGTGACAGTTCTATTTAACTAGAGCCATCAGTGAAAGGAAGGTTCAAATCCATGGTTGAGTTCCAGCAGAGGAAATGAAAACACTGCCAGCAGTGTCAACATCTGTCTTCAGCAGTGACTAATCACTCAGTCAGTTCTGATGTTCTGATAATCCAGCAGTTGGAAGGTAATGAAATGGGGCCTTGGCATCTGCGCAATGCACCCTCAGCTTCAGCTGAGTTATAATTGAAAGGAAAAGAGGGCGAGCGAAAATATACCATCAACGGTTACATTCCACGTGAGTGGAAACTCAAACTAAATCCTTTATGACATCGGAATAGCTACTGGTGATTTTCTGCAAGGAGGAAGGAGCGTGTCACACACAGATTGGTCTGCAGCTCTCAAAAGGATATAAGTCATCATTTGATGCTGATTGCTAGTATGCAGTTCACCATCAGGAGTAAATAGCTTGACTGTTTAAGAAAACACATATAGCTTAGTCTTACGACCTAACAAAGAGCAGGAGATGTCAAATCCACACAGGTGATATAATCCTGTCATCTGTCTATATTTACACTTAAAGGCCTTTGCAATTATCGCATCAAGAAGTCTCACAGACAAGACGCTTACCGATTTGCTTTGTCCTGAAGGGCTGCAAATTGCTTCTCAGGATTCTGAGAGGTGAACCTGCTGACTTTTGAAGCCTATTTTGATTGACACTTCAGATGAATGGTGATGGCATCCCTTTATCCTCCTTTAGTAATGCACTGATATCAAAGGGGAAGAGTTTTCAGACCAGTAATGTTCTTTAAGTTTCTGTCTTCTTTTTATTCATTTATGGGACATGGGTGTCATTGGCTGGGCCAGCATTTGTTGCTCTTCCCTAGTTGCCCTTGAACTGAGTGGCTTGTTGTGCCATTTCAGAGGGCAGTTGAGAGACAACAACATTGTTGTGGCTCTGGAATCACATTAGGCCAGACCAGGTAAGGACGGCAGATTTCCTTCCCTCAAGAACATCAGTGAACCAGATGGACTTTTCCAACAATGGTCATGAATAAATTCTTTGGTATTGATCATGTCAGGTAAAGGGAAAAGTGGTAAGGGGCTTAATAACGGCAGAGCCAAGCAGCACCACAAGGTGCTCCGCGACAATATTCAAGGCATTACCAAGCTTGCCATCGGGCATCTGGCTCGCCGTGGAGGCGTCAAGCGTAACTCTGGCTTGACCTACAAGGAGGTCCGTGGGGTGTTGAAGGTGTTTTTGGAGAATGTGATAGGGTGACCTACACTGAACATGCCAAGCAGAAAATGGTGACCGCCATGGATGTGGTCCACATGCTAAAGTGCTAGGGGCAGCCCCTGTATGGCTTTAGTGGTTGAGGACAGTGTGAAGGGGAACAAAGACTTATTGAATTCAAATTGCACCATCTGCTATGGCGGGATTCAAACACAGATCCCCAGAGCATTCACCAAAAGAGAAAATGCAGGAAACCCTCAGCAGGTCTGACAGCATCTGTAAGGGCAGGACATTTTTAGACCAGATTACCCTCTTCAGCTTTGACAAAGGGTCATCTGGACTTGAAAAGTCAGCTCTTTTCTCTCCTAAAATTATATTTTAGGCAGACAATGGCATCATGGTAATAATCCAGAGGCCCATGCCCCTGTGAGAATGGGTTCAAATCCTGTCATGGCAACCAGGTTATAAATCTAGTCTCAGTCTTGGTGACCATGACAACTATCATTGATTGTTGTATCAACATTCTTGCCTCACTAATGTCCTTCTCCTAAGGAAATCTTTGATTCCAAACCCACAGCAATGCCATTGACGCTTAACTGCTCTCCGAAGTGACCAAGCAAGTCATTCACTGAGGCATGGGCAACAAATGCTGACCTTACCAGTGACCTCCACATCCCATCAAACAAAAAAAAGATGAATTAGGAGTAGGAGGAGGCCATTTGTACTCAAAGCCTGATTGGCCCTTTGGTAAGATCATGGCTAATCCAATTGCTGCCTCTAGCATCCTCCCTTTAACTTGTGCACTTTGACTCCCCTGTTGTTCAAGAATCTATCCAACTCCACCTTAAAAATATTCAATGCCCCTCCTTCCATTGCTCTCTGAGGAACAGAGCTCATCTCACCAGCTCAAGGGCATTCCGGGCTAAGCAATGAATGCTCACCTAGCCAGCAAAGCCCACATTACAGGATCACAGAATTGTTACAGCACAGAGGAGGCCATTTGGCCTGTCATGTTACAGAATGGAAGGAGGCCCTTTGGCCCATCGTCTCTACACCAGCCCTCCAAACAGACATCGTGACTTAGTGCCATTCCCCTGTCTTTTGCCTATACCCCTGCACATCGCTTCTATTCAAATAATCAGTTAAGGTCCTCTTGAATAGAACAAAGAACAAAACAGCCCGGGAAACAGGCCCTTTGGCCCAACGAGCCCGCGCCGCCATCTCAACACCACCAGTCCCCCTCTCCACCCACGACCCCCGTCTAATGCTTTATGGCCATCCAGATTGAGGGAAACTGATTTAGGGACAATTTATTCCTGCCAATCAGCCTAACAGCACATCTTTGGGGTGTGGGAGGAAACCGGAGCACCCGGAGAAAACCCACGCAAGCACGGGGAGAATGCGCAAACTCCCACAGACACCGGCCCAAATCTATGTGTCTGCACAGCAATCAGCGATAGTCACTGAGCT
Organism: Carcharhinus amblyrhynchos; assembly: GCF_965287045.1. NCBI lineage: Eukaryota > Metazoa > Chordata > Chondrichthyes > Carcharhiniformes > Carcharhinidae > Carcharhinus > Carcharhinus amblyrhynchos. The sequence continues at coordinate 18,919,037 of NC_137324.1, forward strand.
GTCGTCTTGCCCAGTATCTGGTCCAGTTTAGGCACACACTAATGACATGAAGCACTAGGCCAATCCCGAACAACCAAGAGCAGCCCAAGTACGACTCATCGTATGCCCCTCGTTGGACACAAGGCGGACCGACTTAAAACCTGATAATGCCTCGATTGAATCTTTTCTCCACCACACTTCCAGGCAGTGCATTCCAAACCTAAACCACCCACTATGTGAAAAAGATTTTCTCACATCACATTTGCTTCTTCTGAAAATCACTCCAAGTCTCTCATTCTGATCCTTTTCTAAGCAGGAATAGTTTCTCCCTATCTGTCCTATCCAGCCTCTTCCCAATTTTGAACATCTGTATGAAATTTCTTCCTAGCCTTCTTCTCGCCACAGAGAATAGTCCCAACCTCTCTAGTCTATCCTCATAACTGAAGGTTCTCATCCCTGGAATCATTCTTGTTAACATTTTTTTGTATTCTCTTCAATGTGTTAACATCCTTTTTATAGTGTGGCACCCAGAACTGTACACAAAAGTCTAACTAATGTTTTCTAAACGGTCAGCATAACCTCCTTGTTCTTGTACTCTATTAATGTCCCTATCAATAAAGCCCAGAAAACTGTATGCTTTATTAGCTGCTCTTTCCGCTTCTCCTGCCACTTTTAACAATCTCTGCACATATACGTCCAAATCCCAGGCTTCTACAGCCCTTTAGGAATTTTACCCCTTATTTTGTGTTGTCTCTCTACATTTTTCCTAACAAAATGCATCACCTCATACATCTCTGCATTGAACATCATCTGACACATCCTTAGAATGAATAATAAAATGAGTGCTGCTCTGAGAAACTGTCCCGAAAACATTCTATTGAATTATCTTCCAGACTACATTTGCCAAGCTGATTTGTCCAATCTATATGTAGATTAAAATCACCCATGATTATTGCTGTACCTTTCTCACAAGCCCCAATTATTTCCTCCTGTATATGTCCTTCTACAGCATAGTTAGTGTTATGAGAAGCAACACTATTCCCTCAGGTGGCTTCTTACTTTTGCTGTTCCTTATCCCTACACAAACTGACTTTACGGTTGGAATTTTACTGGCACGCCTGCCCTGATTCCAAGGTGGGCCAGACACGGAGAATGGCATTCTCCGTTGGCCTCGCGTGGACATGCTGGTAAAATTCTCCCCTATGACTTCATCTCTAGAACTAACTCATCTCTCATTATTGTACTCACGTCATTCTGAATTAACAGAGCTACCCCACCACCTTTACCTAAAGTTTTTAAAGTTTAAGGTTTTTGAAGTTTGAAGTTTGAAATTTTTAAAGGACACTTTCAAATATAAACTAATGTTATCATAAATGACAGAACTACCCCACCACCTTTACCTCGTCTCCTGTCCTTTCGAAATGCTATGCACCATCGAATATTCAGATCCCAGCCTTTGTCATCTTGTAGTCCTGCCTCAGATCATACACATTTATTTCTATTTGAGCTGACAATTTAGCCATTTTATTGCAAATGCTACACACACTAACATTCATTTTACTTTGCAATCTGCGGCATTATTTCCTATTGCATTCTTCAGTTTGTAAGCCCTGTCCATTAATGCAACATTCCAATTTTTATAGGAGTATAAGACCATAGTACAAAGGACCAGAATTAGGCCACTCAGCCCATCGAGTCTGCTCCACCATTCAATCATGGTTGTTATTTTTCTCATCCCCAATCTCCTGCCTTTTCCCCATAACCCCTTTTTAATCAAGAACCTATTTCCGTCTTAAAAACATTCAATGATCTGGCCTCTGCAGCCTTCTGTGGCAAAGAGTTCCACAGATTTACCACTCTCTGGCTGAGGAAATTCCTCCTCTTCTCCATTTTAAAGGATCGTCCCTTTAGCTTGAGGTTGTACACTAGAACTAGAGTTTTCCTACTGGTGGAAACATCCTCTCCACGTTCACTTGATCCAGGCCTCGCAGTATCCTGTAAGTTTCAACAAGATCCCCCCTCAACCTACCAAACTCCAACGAGTGCAGACCCAGAGTCCTCAATCGTTCCTCATATGACAAACTCTATGTTCCAGGGATCATTCTTGTGAACCTCCTCTGGACTCTTTCAAAGGCCAACACATCCTTCCTTAGAACTGCTGACAGTACTCCAAATGGGGTCTGATCAGAGCCTTTTACAGCCTCAGAAGTACATTACCCACATTATGACTTTGCTGTCATGTCTTGTCCTCTCCCTTTAATTTATCACATGATTCCTTCACTCCACTATTTAATTTAAAATGCTTTTGACCACCCAAGATATCTGACTCACCAGAACACTGCTTCCAGGGGAATACTGTTCCAACGGTATTGCTCCCAATTTCCCCAGTACTGATTCATGGCAGTGATCCATGAATCAAAACCCATTTCTCCCACACCAATCTTTAAGCCATGCATTCAGTTCTCTAACTTATTGGCCCGATGCAAATTGGCTCATGGCTCAGGTAATAATCTAAAGGTTATTACCTTTGAGGATTTTCTTTCTAATTTAGCTTCTGGGTCTCATACTCCACAAGTTGGAACCCTTTGCTAGACTGATACTTAGTCTAATACCAACGTCCTTCATACCTTTGTGGGTGCCCCTGTCGATATCAATGGGAATGAAGTGGAAATGGTTAAGAGCTTCAAGTTTCTCAGTGTCCAAATCGCCAACAACCTGTCCTGGTCCCTCCATGTTGTTACTTCGGTTAAGAAAGCTCACCAAAGCCTCTACTTTCTCAAGTGGCTAAGGAAATTCGGCATGTCCACTTTGACAGATACACCATAGAAAGCAAGCATCCTTTCTGGATGTAACACAGCTTGGCATGACTCCTGCTCTGACCAAGACTGCAGGAAACTGCAAAGGGTCATGAATGTAGTCCAATCTATCACGCAAACCAGCCACCCATCCATTGACTCTGTCTACACTTCCCGCTGCCTCAGCAAAGCAGCCAGCACAATCAAGGACCTCATATGCCCCGGACATTCTCTCCTCCATATTCTTCCGTCAGGAAAAAGATATAAAAATCTGAGATCACATACTAACTAACTCAAGAGCAGTTTCTTCTCTGCTGCCATCAGACTTTTGAATGGACCCGACCTTATATTAAGTTGATCTTTCTCTACACCCTAGCTACAACTGTAAACTATATTCTGCACCCTCTCTTTTCGTTCACCCTTTCAGAGTATAGAGTTCATACTCTATGAATGGTACGCATTGTCTATATAAAGTAAGAAACAATACTTTTCACTGTATGCCAAGACATGTGACTATAATAAGTTAAATCAAATCAAACAATGCCACAAATAGTCAATGAGGTCACACACAAAGTCCAGGACAGTGAATGCAATGAACTGCATCACTAGCCTCACACACTGCTCAATGCAGCATATCTACATCGCTTATCCACCAGCAATCTCTATCAAACATGACTCATACCTAATATTCATAGCTTCACCTCACCCCCACACTCTACAAACTGCTGCAAGCCTCACACATACACTTTCCAGCCTGCACACACCACGGGGTGGAGGCCAGTTAGCTCAGTTGGCTAGGTGGCTAGTGCATGTGCAGGAATTTGCCAAGAGCGTAGGCGCGATTCCTGTCTTGGCAGAGGCAGATCTGGGACCTGCTTCTTTGCTCTGCTGATGATGGTGGAAGGCAATTGCAAACAAGCAAAAAAAAAGCCAAGAGAAACAGCTGAAGATGAAACATCGGCAGACATTGAGCCAAGGACCTGCCCTTCTATCACAGCCCACGTGGCACGATGTGAAACTATGGGGTGTCAGAATGGTTAGATTACTGGATTAGTAATCCAGAGGCCTGGATTCACAGTTTGAAGATATGAGCTGAAATCCTACTATGGCAGCCAGGAAATTTCAATTCTGTTAATTACATAAAATTGAACAAATGGTGACGATGAAATTACTGGGTTGTTGTGAAAACTTCTGATTCACAAGTGCTCTTTAGGGAAGGAAACCAGCTTTCCTACCCCGTCTGGCCTACATGTGATTCCAAACCCTCCAAAATGTGATTCCAGGTCCCTCAAACTCTCCCTGAAATAGCAAAACCAGTCAGGTGCATTCACAAAGATGGCTCATCACCATCTTATTAATGGCAATTAAGCATAATAATTGCTGGCCTTACACAGCAACACACACATCTTAGAAAGAAGAAATAATAACTGCTAGCCAGTTCTCAAAGTCCAAGCTTCAGTCTCTCTTCACTCTCTTAACCAGAGGCGACATGAGCTAACTGGAGGTGGACCATCAAGGCTAAAAGTCCTTTGGGATCTTCACCTTTGGAGGAACTATGGCTGAAGCCATGACCGACAGCAAGGCTGAAGACATTGAAGGTGATGGTATGTTGATAACTAATCTTCCCCATTATCTGGCAAAGAAACATAGAAACCAAGAGAAGGGGTAGGCCATTCAGCCCTTCTAGCTTCCCCTGCTATTCAATATGATCATGGATGATCCTCAATCTCAATGCCATATTCCTGCCTTCTCCCCGTATTCCTTCATGCCATTAAAATCTAAGAAGTTATTTGTCGCTGTCTTGAAACCATTCAGTGACTTGGCCTCCACAGTCTTCTGTGGTAGAACATTCCACAGGCTCTTAAGAGTGAAGAAATGTTTCCTCATCTCAGTCCTAATTAGTCTATCCCGTATCCTGAGACAGTGCCCCCCCCCCGCCCCGCCCCCCCGCCGGTTCTAGATTCCCCAACCATCCTCTCTGTATCTAGTGTTGTCCAGCCCTGTTAGAATTTTGTACGTTGCACGCAAATCCCCTCACATCCTTCAAAACTCAAATGAATACAGGCCCAATCCAACCAATGTCTTCTTATACGGCTGTTCAGGGGTTGGCGGAACTATCAGCCTTGTTGGAACATTTATTGCAATCCCTCTCTGGCAAGGATATCCTTTCAGAGGGAGGGAGACCAAAACTGCAGGCAATATTCCAGGTGTGGTCTCACCAAGTCTCTGAATAACTGCAGCAAGGCATCTCTGCTCCTGAACTCACAATCTTTTTTAGTTTACAAGCTGCAAATGGTTAAATTGTGCACCCTTACATCTCCTCCCCTCCACCCTGCACACACCTCCCCCCAGCTCCCCATCACCACAACACTACCCTGCATCCTTCTCCTTTCAGAAACTCCCAAAAAACTGTAACCTGACCAGGCGATGGTGAATGAGCCAGAAGAACAGTATCGATGGTGAAACTCTGTCACTTGCTTTCGCACTCATCATTAGCAGCTCAGTCGCTGCAGTAACATTTCACTTACACTGCAGGACAGCTTTAAGGTGGAATCTGCATGTCAAATAATGGATATGAGGCCTGCAGGCAGATCGGGGCAAGGGTAACCCTGCATGGTGTCGATTCATTGGAGGTTGGGGTTGCATCTGGGCTTCTGTTCCATTTCGACAGGGTAGCCTGGGGAAGAATATTTAACAAGTCTGCACGACAAACTATTTGGTGCTCTGTCAGCTCTGCCAAACAGCCTGCAATTAATGCCAAGGTGCATGGAGGAAGCCAGCACTAACTTGGCAATGTGCTTTGCACAGAGCTCAGACTCCATGCGTTCCAACATGTCAGGGGATTAGCAAAGCAAACATGTGGGGTTATTGGGATAGGGCCTGGGTGGGATTGTGGTCGGCGCAAACTCGATGGGCTGAATGGCCCCCTTCTGCAGTCTAGGATTCTATGATTTTAAGTGGTGCCCAACTCTATCAACACACTCTGCCATGATGCAGCCTCTGACTGCCACAAAGAGAAGCCAACGAGGTCTGAATGCTGCACACAAAACTCAGGTCGTTGCCATGGAGATTCACTCTGCCACCTCGCAAGCTGAGGCTGCTGCTTTCTCAGCTGAGGGTAGCAGGCTTCAAAGGGGTTTGCAGGGTCTCACTGCAGTCCAGCAATCTGTCCTCCAGTGCATCCCTGAGCGACCATCCTGGGGAATGGGGGTGACTCCTTGCAGCAAGAGCCTGCTGTCCTCTCTCTCAGGAAGATGGCGCATCCGTCTTCCTACCACTGCCAGTCTAGCCTGTACCCTTTTTGCTGCCTGTCAGCCAGCCCAGGCCAAGATCCTTCTGGGCCAGAGCTCCTTGAGATCATCCTCCAAGGCACTTGTAATCTTCCCCACTGAATACCAGGCACTCTTCCAGCAGCCATGCTGTCCCCACACAGAACAGGAACACAAACAAGGCCAGAAAGGCACGAGGAAATGAGCACAGGTGATTCATTGATGTTTATTTGCGATATGCTTTGATTTGATTGGTAAATTCGGTTTGGAGGGCTTATTATTAAAGTTAAAGTTTATTAATTAGTCACAAGTAAGGCTTACGTTAACACTGCAAGAAGTTACTGTGAAATTCCCCTATTATGTGGTTACTTTTACATTTGCATTACGACCACTATGATGGTCAGTGACAGAGGGAAGATGAGATGTGGGACTGCTGGTGAATGGAAAAGTGGGTAGGTATTCACGAGAATCGCAGTTGAATGAGGTGATTACATATCGCCAGGAGATGGTGTGTGAGTTGGCTCCTCCCTGCCTGTTCTCCTTCTCTTGTTCCTCTTCCTTACCTTGCTCCTCAGTTTCCAAGGTACTGGGCATTAAACTGGTAGACTCCAGCTGGACACTGAGTGAGTGGTGTCCTTTTCAGGAATTCTTTGGCCATTCACGCTGGCGCGATTCCCCGATCCCTCCCAGGAGGCAGTGCATCCACTTCCAGGGTTTCCCCGCAGCGTGGGTGGTCTTAATGAGAATTCACTTTTACAGTGGTGGGATGAAAGGATCCCACTGCCCGTGAATGGTACGCCACCTCCCACCGCTGAGAAAAACGTTGAGCGGATGTCAGAGAAGCTCACTTGTCATAGACGTCAGGGTTGATGAAATGTTAAACTAAAACCCTTTTTGCCTATTTGGGCAAGTGTAAATGATCCCTTGCCACTATTTAGAAGAAGAGCAGGTGGGTTAACCCCTGTCCTGGTCAATATTTAACTCTCAATCAACATCAAAAAACTGATTATCCAGTTATTGTTGCAAAGTTGGGTCAAGTAATTGTCAATTGGTGTCTGTAAAATGCTTGGGAGAAAGGATTACATACTTCCTTTAAAAGGTCATGCTTTTTCTGTGCTTAGGAAGTTAAAAAATACAAGTACACAAAGAGAACTCGACCAAAACATTTATATCAAAAGGCCAAATACCAGTTTTTAACAAAAAAACTGGCTTTTGATTTTTTTTAATTCAGCCAATCAGTTTGAATTAGGCACTTAGATACCAAGAATCGATTAAATTTAAATCTGATGGTTTTGACAACCTAGGACCAATCCTATTGTAGGCAATATTGATATGTGATCCCAGGTATAAAAGAAAAGGGCAGTGCTCACAGCTCTCAGTTCAAAGCACCATCTAGATAGCCAAAGTACCAAAGAAGGAAGACATTCCAGATACAAGAATTAACAGAGAAGGTCCAGAATATTCCAGAAGTCTGGCTGTAATTTAGTGAGTGAATTTTTTTTTTGGTAATGAGTGGGAATTGTATTTATTGGAACAGTGTACCACTGGAATTTTGTTTTACTCTGGAACAGTTAATGGATAGAAGGGATTTATTCAGTTTATTAATAGTTTAGTTAACTTGTTCACTGTTAGATAAATAAATTGTTACTTGTTGATCTTAAAGAGAATGTCAGGGAGTTATTTTGATTTAGCCACTAAAAGTTACTGAAGAGCAGATCGTACTGCTTTGCACAGACTTTGCACAGATTATAGGGTGAGGTACTCCTTGTTGGGAGGTTAGGTGTTAGTTCTTGGAGGGGTAGGGGGGGTAGTTCCACCTCTGCTACATAACATTAGCCATGATGTGGAGATGCCGGCGTTGGACTGGATAAACACAGTAAGAAGTCTCACAACACCAGATCAAAGTCCAACAGGTTTGTTTGGTTGCAATCACCACTAGTTTTCGGGGCTCTGCCCCTTTGTCAGGAGAGTGGGGAGTTCTGATCACAAACAGGGCATATAAAGGCACACACTCAGTTTACAGAATACTGATTATAGGGCGAGGCACTCCTCTTTGGGAGGTTAGGTGTAGGTCTTGGAGGGGTGGGGGGGGGGGGGGTGGTTCCACCTCTGCTACGTAACATTAGCACATTGCTATTTGTGGCAGTTTGCTGTGCACAAACTGGTCGCCGCTTTTCCTACCTTACAACAGTCACTGGACGTTAGTTAAAAGCAAACTTCATTGGCTGCAAAGAGCTTTGATACATCCAATGGTTATGAAAAGTGTTATATAATAAAGAACAGAGAGAATTTAATTCATATAAAGGCTTTCAGAACCTTAGGGCATCTCAATTTAATCCGGAATTTAATCCGGAGAAATGCGAGGTGATGCACTTTGGCCGGAATAATGTGGAGGGGAGTTATACGATAAAAGGTAGAACTATCCGGAGTATAGATACGCAGAGAGACCTGGGGGTGCAAGTGCACAAGTCCCTGAAGGTGTCGGTGCAGGTGCAGAATGTGATGAGGAAAGCGTATGGTATGTTAGCCTTCATAGGAAGAGGTATAGAATATAAGAGTAGGAGTCTGATGTTGCAGTTGTATAGAACGTTGGTTAGGCCTCACTTGGAGTACTGCGTCCAGTTCTGGTCGCCGTACTACCGGAAGGATGTAGAGATCCTGGAGAGAGTGCAGAGGAGATTTACCAGGATGCTGCCTGGTATGGAAGGGCTGTCTTACGAGGAAAGATTGAATGAACTTGGGCTGTTTTCCCTTGAGAGACGTCGGCTGAGGGGGGATCTAATAGAGGTTTATAAGATTATGAAAGGGATAGATAGAGTAAATGGTGGTAAGCTTTTTCCGCTATTAGAAATGGATAGAACGAGGGGTCACGGGCTTAGGGTGAGGGGGGCTAGGTATAAGACAAATATTAGAGGGCAGTTTTTCACGCAAAGGGTAGTGGGGGTGTGGAATGCACTGCCGAGTAAGGTGGTGGAAGCAGGCACGCTAGGGTTGTTTAAGAGTCACTTAGACAGCCACATGAGCGGGCTACATATAGGGGGATATAGTAGGCCTTACTAAACATTGTAGGCTTGGGAATACGTTTTGCCTCAGGATGTTACACTCTTTGCCTGTTTAATAATGAATTTTTTTGTCTCCACAGGCATTTAAGTCCAGCAAGGGGCATGCATGCGGCAGGTTGTAGTGGGCTGCTCTTGGACGTTGCTTCGGGAGTTGCCTATTGCTTCATGTCGTTAGTGTGCTTAAACTGGACCATCTCGAGGGCAACATGACAGCTCAGAGACTATCTCTGTTGCTGTGCGGACACATGAATTTGGGCCTGTGTCTGTGGGAGTTTGCACGTTCTCCCCGTGGTTGCGTGGGTTTCCTCCGGGTGCTCCGGTTTCCTCCCACATCCCCAAAGATGTGCTTTTAGGCTGATTGATTGGGTACTAAATTGTCCCTAAATTGGACCTCCCTGATCCTCACACATTAGGCGTAGACTAAAATCACGAATAGGACACTGAGACAGTGGGACGGCGGCGCGGGCTCGTTGGGCCGAAGGGCCTGTTTCCCGTGCTGTGTTGTTCTTTGTTCTTTGTTCTTTGTTCTTTGTTCTCAAGGTGCTTTACGACCAATGAGAAATGTTTGAAGTGTAATGACAGTCTGAAGACAGACTCTCTGCTCCCACACATGGCAATGTAATATTGGTCGATCTGTTTTAGAGATGCTGGTGAAGGGATTAATATTAGACAAAATATTGTGTGTTCTTCTTTGAATTAGCACCACAACAGAAATAGGGATCTTTAATTTCCATCTAAGAGAGCAAACAAGACTCCATCTAGAATCATAGAATCCTAGTGTGTAGAAGGAAGACTTTCGGCCCATCATAATCACGCTTACCCTAGTCCATAACCCTATTTACCCTATTAAACCCCCTGATACTAAGTGGCACATCTTTGGACTGTGGGAGGAAACCGGAGCACCTGGAGGGAACCTATGTAAACACGAGGAGAATGTGCAAACTCAACTTCCAGCTTTCACTGGAGTTCACTAGCACGGAAAGTAGCTGGGGCCAAAACGTTGGGTGATTTCAAGAAGAAATTGGATATATCTCTTGGGGCTAAAGGGATCAAGAGATAAGGGGTGGAGGGTGGATCAGGATATTGAATCTGATGATCAGCCATGATTATAATGAATGGTGGAGCTGGCTAGAAGGACTGTACAGCCTCCTCCTGCTTCTAGTTTCTATGTTTCTAAGTAGCAGCTCCTGCAGCATTACCCTCCCTTAGTACTTAAGTGTCAGCCTGAAGTTCAGAGTAGAACTTGGATGCCACAATTTTCTGATCTAGAGGCAAGACTGTCACTAACTGAGCTACGGTGATACGTTTTAACATTTGAAGGAGCCTTAGCTCAGGAATTTCCCTCTTAAATCTCTCCATCTTTTTACCTCTCTCTTCTTCTAGAATTTGCCCCTTCAGCCCTACCTCTTTGACCAAGTTTTCAGTCACCTCTCCTCAAATCATTTTGTTTGGCTTGATGTCTAACAATTTGAGAAGTTTTATAAATGTTTGTGCTGCACAAACATTTGGCGTTTTAGCATAGTCTTTGGCAAATCTGAAAATTAAAAATAAGTGGTGCATAATGAAACCTGATATTCAAAATGTGTGAGAAGTTTTGACTAAGTTCATCAGGAAAAATATCGAACAATGTTGATCGATCAGTGCCTCAAATAATAGAAGCAGAAAGATAAACCTGAGCTGATCCAAAGCCCTGCTGTGTGAATCCCACTTTACACCAGGCCCTACTGATCCCTGTGCTTACTGACTTAAATCTACTCCAGGCCTGGCAATACATTGGTTTTAATGTTCAAGTCCTTCGAGGCCTCACCACTCCTTAGCTTTTTAAAGACTTAAAGTTTACTTATTAGTCTCACACATAGGCATACATTTACACTGCAATGGGTGGCATGGTGGCTAGCAATGCTGCCTCACCGCGCCATGGAGTTGGGCACAATTACAGCCTTGGGTGACTGTGTGAAGTCTGCGTGGGTTTCCTTTGGGAGCTCCAGTTTCCTCCCACTGTCCAAAGATATGTGGGTTAGATTGACTGGCCATGCTAAGTTGTCCCAAGCCTCCCATGACGTGTAGTTTAGAGGCATTAGCAGGGTAAATAGATGGGGATAGGGGCCAAGATTGTTATCGGTGCAGGCTTAATGGTCCGAATGGCCTTCTTCTGCACAGTAGGAATTCTATGGATTCTATAAGTTACTGTGAAAATTTCTTAGTTGCCACAATCCTGCACCTGTTTGGGTACACTGAGGGCGAATTTAGCACGGCCAATCCACCTAACCAGCATGTTTTTTGGACTGTGAGAGGAAACCGGAGTACCCGGAGGAAACGCACGCAGACACGGGGAAAACATGCAGACTCCGCATAGACAGTGACCCAAGCTGGGAATCGAATCCAGTTCCCTGACACTGTGAGGCAGCAGTCCTAACCACTGTGCTGTCCACTCCAACTTTACAATCAGACAAAACACCTACAGTCTGTGCTACGGTTTCATCGATCTGTCCTTGATGTTTATAGTCTGTTGATTGATTTATGTTCACAGAACTTGATTGAATCAGCCTGGCTGTACATCTGAGAGATGAAGTAAACAGAAGCTTTTAGAGAAAGACTAGAGGAACCAGGACTCTGAACGCATGTACAGAAATCTTGATTCCTAAGATATTTTCTAGCACTGTAAATAAGCCTGTTTTAAGTTAGGTACATCATCGCTACATGCTCTGAGGTAAGTCAAATATATAAAACATATAATAATCCACATCAAATATACAACATTCTCCAACTCTGCCTCTCCCACATCATGATGTGGAGATGCTGGCATTAGACTGGGGTAAACACAGTAAGAAGTCGATCAAATAAATTGGTTGGACTTTAACCTGGGTGTTGTGAGACTTCTTACTGTGTCTCTCCCACATCACCAACTTCCCTCATTCCATCATTGGCAGCCATGTCTTCAACTGGTTAGGCCCTTAGCTCTGGAATTGTCCCCTTAAATCTCTCCATCTTTCTCCCTCTTCCTTCTTCTATGGCACACTTACCCTTATCAATCGAGGCATAGATTACAAAAGCAGGGAAGTCATGTTGAAGTTGTATGGAACTTTGGTGAGGCCACAGCTGGAGCACTGTGTGCAGTTCTGGTCACCACATTATCAGAAAGATGTGATTGCATTGGAGGGGGTGCAGGAGAGATTCACCAGGATGCTGCCTGGGATGGGACATTTACCTTATGAAGAGAGGTTGCATAGGCTTGGTTTGTTTTCATTGAAAAGACAGAGAAGATTGAGGGATGACCTGATCGAGGTGTACAAGACTATGAGGAAATGAACAGAGTGGATAAGGGGCAGCTGTTCCCCTTCGTTGAAGAGTCAATTACAAGGGGTAATGGGTTCAAGGTGAGTGGTAGGAGGTTTAGGGGGTGATGTGAGGGTGGTGATGGTCTGGAACGCACTGTCTGGGTGGGTGGTAGAGGCGGGTTGCCTCACATCCTTTAAAAAGTACCTGGATGAGAACTTGGCACATCATAACATTCAGGGCTGTGGGCCAAGTGCTGGCAGATGGGATTAGATGGGAGTTCAGGCATTCCTCTCATGTTAATGCAGACTCAATGGGCCAAAGAGCCTCTTCTGCAGTGTATGATTCTATGATCTCATGATTCTATAATTTTTTTCCTTCAGCCTTACCTTGCTGACCAAGGTTTCTGTGACCCACGCACAAATTATTTTATTTGGCTTGATGTCTGACAACTTGAAAAGTTTTATAAATTCTTTACTGTACACTAAGTACAGTCTTTTGCAAGTATGGAAATTAAAAATATTCTTTGCATCATGAGATATTCAAAAGTATGAGGAGTTTAGATCAAGTACATCAGGGAAAATATCCAACACTGCTGATCGATCACTGCTTGACTTAGGGGTTTAAGTATAAGAAATGTATCGAAAGGGCAGAAGGAGAAGTTTATGTGCAGAGGATTTTAGGATGTGGAATCCCCTAGTTGAATTTCTGCTGGAAACAAAAATCCATAATAGCTTTTAAAAGCGAAATGGATAAAGACTTTTGAAAAGAAAATTGAAAACAGTATGGGGATAAGACAGGAGAATCAAACTGAGTGGATAACTCCATTAGACACGCTGTCCTCTTTTTCTGCTCTAAGGCTGGAGGATTTTGTGACTTGCAAATTAATTGCTGGAGCTGGCAGGGCTCTGAACGTTCCTAGGTCAGTCAGAGTCAGACAGATCACAGAATATCTGAAATGTATTCTCGAGGATGTCAGACAGCAGGGGATGAGGAACACTCATTCAGTCCATCAAACATCCTTGCTCAACAAAAAATTGCCCATCAAAATTTCTATTCAGCAAGATGACAGCCCACGAGTAAAAGAGAAGGTAAAGACCGAGGCATTCTTTTCTGTATCCTGAAGGCAATTGAGCATCATTAAGCTAATCTACCCAACCTTACCATATGTACAATTTGATTCTGACTAGCTGCATTGCTTGGTCCTAATCATATTGCAGCCACTGTCCCCTCACCAACTTTTACAGATGCACCACAGAAAGCACCCTTTCTGAATGTATCACTGCTGCTGCTTTGCCCAAGACCACAAGAAACTATAAAAGGTTGTGAATGAAGCCCAGGCCATCACGCAAACCAGCCTCCCATCCATTGGCTCTGTCTACACATCCTACTGTCTCGGAAAAGCAACCAGCATAGTCTAAGACCCCGTGCACCCCAGACATACTCTCTCCCACCTTCTTCTGTCGGGAAAAAGATACAAAAGTCTGAGGTCACGTACCGACCGACTCAAGAACAGCTTCTTCCCTGCTGCCATCAGACTTTTGAATGGACCTACCTTGCATTAAGTTGATCTTTCTCCACACCTTAGCCACATGAAGCACTACATTTTGCACCCTCTCCTTTCCTTCTCTATGAATGGTATGCTTTGTATAGCATGCAAGATAGAATACTTTTCACTGTATATTAATACATGCAACAATAATAAATCAAATCAAATCAAATTGCCTGCTACTTTGTCCCAAACCATATGTATCAATGTATAAAAAAGCACATCTCCCTGTGTCAGAACTTTTTTTTTGCATGAAATTGAAGTTAGGAGGCAGAACTGAATGTTTTGTATTATGTGGAATGACATTTCTTCTAACCTCTCCAATCACTCCTTTATTGACCATTTTAAATAAATGACCCCTCATTAGACGACTCAACTAAAGAAAATCGCCTTTGTTCACATACAAAACATTTCATAATTTTAAACGCCTATTTTTAATATCTCCCACATCTCCATTCTGGTAAAATGTTCTCATTATCTCAAGTTTCCCTGCATAATTATAGGTTCCCCTTCTTGGCATCAAACTGGATACTCTTCATGACTTTAATGTTCTATAATGGGATGACCTAAACAGCACACAGTATTGTAAATATGCACCATCCAACATGTCGTACAAATTTACCATTATGCTTTTGCTTGTATTCTATGCTGTATTTATATAATCCAAAACATTATTGGCTCTTTCATGCTTTGATCTACCTAACTCACTTTCAGTGATATTTGAATCATTAAATCCCTCTGATCATTGCACATCCTTCGAGAGCTCCTTTTATCTTATTGAACTTTGTATTTAACTGCATCACAATTATCTCCTCATTACCCTGTTTTCACATTGATCTTAACTCTGCGAGGTCACTATTTCCCAGTTTTTCTCAGAGTGTCATCTCCTGTTTTTGCCAACTGCACTGACCAGCACTTGAACGAGAAATGCTTCTTTCCTATTGAGCAATTAAAAGCATACTAATCGGGAATGAAGTCATGGGGTATGTTCTGGAGAGCGTTCCTTGCTGCAGGATCTCCAAGTACTACTGCGGCAGCACTAGAGGAGGGGGCAACATAGTGGCAGAATGGTTCGCACTGCTGCCTCACAGCACCTCGCACTGCTGCCTCACAGCGCCAGGAACCCGGATTCAATTATGGCTTTGGGTGACTGTGTAGTTTGCACACTCTCCCCGTGTCTGTTTGGGTTTCCTCCCACAGTCCAAAGATGTGCAGGTTAGGTGGATTGGCCTTGCTATAATTGCCCTTTCGTATCCCAAGCTATAGTTACAGTTAAGAAAGCCCACCAACGCTTCTACTTTCTCAGAAGACTAAGGAAATTTGGCATGTCAGCTACGACTCTCACCAACTTTTACAGATGCACCATAGAAAGCATTCTTTCTTGTTGTATCACAGCTTGGTATGGCTCCTGCTCTCTGCCCAAGACCGCAACAAAATACAAAAGGTTGTGAATGTAGCCCAATCCATCACGCAAACCAGCCTCCCATCCATTGAGTCTGTCTACACTTCCCACTGCCTCAGCAAAGCAGCCAGCATAATTAAGGACATAATTAAGGACATAATTAAGCACCCTGGACATTCTCTCTTCAACCTTCTTCTTTCAAGAAAAAGATACAAAATCTGAGGTCATGTACCAACCGATTCAGGAACAGCTTCTTCCCGGCTGCTGTCAGACTTCTGAATGGACTTGCCTTGCCTTGATCTTTCTCTACACCCCAGCTATGACTGTAACACTATATTCTGCACTCCCTTGTTTCCTTCTGAATGAATGGTATGCTTTGTCTAGAAACAATACTTTTCACTGTATACTAATACATGTGACAATAATAAATCAAATCAAATCAAATCAAGATGAGTAGATTAGATGAATTGGACTAAAATTCCAACTCACAAAGAAAGATCACAACAGGAAGTTATTCAGTCCATCATGTGTGTCCCATCCCTTCATTTACCCTGCACTTTTTAATACTTCTTGTAATGGAGGTAGTTTCAATTGAATCTTTCGACACTTCAGACTGTTATTTGAAAAGGAAAGGTGTGCAAGATTACGGAGAGAAACCGGGAGAATAGAACTGAGTGAAGTGGAAGTTCAGAGGGCTGGTGCAGACAGGCTGGGCTGAATGGCTTCCTTATGCACTCTATCAGTTCAGTGATTCTGTGAAATGATTATTATTTCACTCTTAAATGCTGTGATCACAATTTAAAAGCTGTATGCGGTAATGGAATCCTTATCCTAATAACACTGCGTGAAAAAAATTGCAATATCCTCCTTTCTGGTTTTAGTTTTTAAATTTATGGCTCCTTGATGGTGATTTGCTGAGGATTGGAAATAAAGTTCTCCATTTCTATCTCAGATCCTATCAACATTTTAACACTTCTGTTTGATCCCACTTAGCCTTCAGTGCTCCATTGAATGGAGCTTACATTTTCAAGTCTCTCATCATAATTATATCTGTCAGCTTTGGCGTCTTTCTAGTTTCTCTAATGCCATAGTATTTTTTTATGGTTCCAGTATCCTTTCTATAATGGGGTGCTGAGAATTGCACATAGTACTCCGACTGCAACCAAGACAAATCCAGGCCTCGTTAGCAGCACTGACAGGCAGGGAGATCTGGGCGTACATGTCCACCGACAGGTTGGAGGAGCTTGGTCTTTTCTCCCTGGAGAGACGAAGGTTGAGAGGCGACTTGATAGAGGTTTATAAGATGTTGAGAGGTATACATAGGATGGATTCTCGGAGGCTATTTCCCAAGGCTGAAATGGTCACTACGAGAGGACACAGGTTTAAGATGCTGGGGAGCAGGTACAGAGGAGACGTCAGGGGTAAGTTTTAGGTGAGTGAGTGGAATCGGCTGCCGTCGGAGGTGGTAGAGGCGAACTCATTGGGGTCTTTTAAGAGACTTCTGGATGGGTACATGGGATTTAATGGGATTGAGAGTTATAGATAGGCCTGGTAGGTATGGATATGATTGGTGCAACTTGTGGGCCGAAGGGCCAGTTTGTGCTGTGGTGTTCTATGTTCTATGATTACTGAAAGTGGAAACACAGGTGAATAAGGCAGTCAAAGAAGGCATACGGCATGCTTGCCTTTATCGGTTGGGGCATTGAATATAAATATTCGCAGATCATGCTACAGCTGTACAGGACTTTACTTAGGCCTCATTTACAATTCTGGTCGCCACACTGCCAGAAGGATGTGGATGCTTTGGAGAGGGTACAGAAGAGGTTTACCAGGACATTGTCTAGTCTGGAGGGTATTAGCCATCAGGGGAGGTTGGATAAACTTGGTTTCCTCTCACTGGAATGACAGAGGTTGAGGAGTGATCTGATAGAGGTCTACAAGATGATGATGAGTGACATGGACAGAGTGGATGTACAGATGCTCTTTCCTAGTGCAGAAAAGTCAAGTACTGGAGGGCATGCAGTGGACGGGGAAAGGTTTAGAGGAGATGTGCGAGGCAAGTTTTTTACAGAGGGTGGTGAACATCTGGAACACACTGCCTGGGAGGTGGTGGGAGCAAATACAATAGTGGCATTTAAGGGGCAACTAGATGAATACATGAATAGGATGAGAGTGGAAGGATACGGACTCTGTAAGTGCATACGGTTTTAGTTTCGGCAGACACCATCATGGCACATGCGTGGAAGGCTAAAGGGCCTGTTCCTGTTCTGTACTTTTCTTTTTCTTTGTTCTTTGTAACCTGGGGGAGAAAAAAGCCTTCCTCATAACAAAAAGTCTCCTTCCAGAAGCAAGCCTCCCTCACAATGGGCTGAATGTCTATGGACTTCGGGCTAGTTCCATCAAAGTAGCAGTGGTGAAAATGCAAAGCAAATTCAGACCCCGTGTTAACATTCAGAACTCGGCTGGATAAAAGAGAAAGAGTTGGATAGATAATCAAACAAGATTTGGACAACTGCTCGTGAGGAGGGGGCACAGATCTCCAACAAGATTCATTGAATACAATCGTTAGGGCTCAGTAAGAGGCCACTTGGCTGTGCCAGGTGAAAAATCAGCCACCCAGATTAATCCTACTTGAGTTTGGTTTGTGGGCCCGTGGGTTACTGCACTTCAGGTGCATATCCAGATATCTTTTTTCAATGAGTTGAGGGTTTCAGGCAATGAGTTCCAAACCCCACAACCCATTGCCTGAAAATAATTTTTCCCACCTCCCCTCCTCCTTCTGGCAACACTTTAAATCAATGCCCCTTAGTCATTGACCTCTCTCCTAAAGTAAATAGGCCCTTCCCACTCACTTTATCCAGGTTCCTCACAATTTTTTATATGTCATTCAGCATCCTCTGTTTCGAGGAGGACAACCAACCTCAGCCTATCCATTTTTTCCTCATAGCTGCAATTCTCCAGTCCCGGCAATATCCTAGTAAATCTCTGCCGGACCCTCTCGGCTGCATTCTTTCTGTATTGAGTGGACCAGATTGGCTGGTCCGAGTGGCTTACTCCCATGTTAAAACTTCTGGGTATTTCAATGATGTACATAAGAACAAAGTACAGCAGGAGGGAAGGTGGAAGAAGAGTTCAGCATCACATCAAGCCCAAAATTTGTTAAGCTGAGGCTGTAATGGTGTGAAGTATGGTCCTTTGCTGAGTACAGCACACACAGCCTCAGTGAGAAGGTCAGAGAGTATGCTGAATAAGCGGTAAGGGCTGGAAAAGTATAGCACAGGGATAGGCCCTTCGGCCCTCCAAGTTTGTGCCGATCATGATGTCCAAGCTAAACTAAAAAAAAATCTTTGCTAATTGATATTTAAAATTGATATTCCTTGCTTGCACCAATAATATATAGACAAAAATATAGGATACAGTCTTGGTTGGAATCATTAAAGTTTATTTATTAGTGTTACAAGTAGGCTTACATGAACAAAGCAATGAAGTTACCGTGAAAATCCCTTAGTCACCACACTCCGGCGCCTGTTCGGGAACACTGAGGGAGAATTTAGCATGGCCAATGCATCTAACCAGCACATCTTTTACACTGTAGGAGGAAACCAGAGCACCCGGAAGAAACCCATGCAGACACAGGGAGAATGTGCAGACCTCACACAGACCGTGACCCAAGCCAGGAATTGAACCTAGGTCCCTGGTGCTCTGAAGCAGCAGTGTTAACCATTGTGCCACTGTTCCACCTTACTGCCTGCAGGATATCTGTTAAGCAACTGTCATTTTAGCTCCAGAATGGTGCCTAGGGCTTGCATACACAATTCTGGTACAAGCTGCAGCAGATGTCCTTTTGGTATGGACCTTTATGCAAGCACATTTGAAGGATCTCGACGGCATGCTGAGCTTACACCAGCATTGCCATCTTGGAGATCAAAGCTCCAGCTCTCAAACTCAAAACAGATGAACACGTGTCCAGTAGCAGGAAAGATCCCCACCATCCATTTTTTTAAAGGGATCATTGACTACTTTCAGGGAAGCTGCTGATTGATAACCAGCTGCTAGCTCTTGCTCCAATTGTAGATTATGTTTGGTGGTTTGCAGACTCCCCAACATCAACAAGGAGTGATATGGCATGTGCTGAAGGGCTTTGTCATAGAATCATGGAAGGAGTACAGAAGGAGGCCATTTAGCCCATTGAGTTTGCACCGACCACAATCCCATCCTGGTCCTATCCCCGTAACCGTAAGTATTTCACCTTATTGAAACATACAAGATGGTTAGAGGTTTGGATAGGGTGGACAGTGATAGCCTTTTTCCTCGGATGGAGAAAGCTAGCATGAGGGGGCATAGCTTTAAATTAAGGGGTGGTAGTTATAGGACGGATGTCAGAGGTAGGTTCTTTACCCAGAGGGTGGTGAGGGATTGGAATGCCCTGCCTGCTGCAGTTGTAAATGCGCCTAGTTTGGGGGCGTTTAAGAGATCCGTGGATAGGTTTATGGATGGAAAGGGATTGGTTTAGATTAGAGGGTCCTTGCTTTTTAATTGGTTGGCGCAACATCGTGGGCCAAATCTCCCTGACACCAAGGGGCAATTAAACACGACCAATCCGCCTAACCTGCACATCATTGGACTGTGGGAGGAAACCCATGCAGACATGGAGAGAATGTGCAGACTCCACACAGACAGTTACCCAAGGTCGGAATTGAACCCGGGTCCCTGGCACTGAGGCAGCATTGCTCACCACTGTGCCACCATGCTGTCCTTCGAGGAAACTATTCAAGCAACTTGCTCCTAGGCATCACAATAGGGAGAATATGCAGAGGCGACACAAAACAGGGTAAGGTGCTTGAAGAGGGAGGAGGCAATTAGAGGGAAGGCCATATCCACCTACAGTGCTCGGAAACAATTCTCCTTCCTTAATCTCAAAGAGGAACAGTTTGTCAAATGTCTTCAGCTCACCAAGGATTTCCTCAATGAAATCTGCCAACTGTCACAGCCACAGAGCTGATCAAAGATGGCATTGCCAGTGGCTGTGAAGATGAAGCATGTGACATTTTCAACACCTTCCAGTCTGTCATCCACTGCTGCACAAGGCAAAAAGAGATATGCACTTTCCCATCACCCTTATCTCTCACTTTGATGAAAGTGGAGTCGCAGGTTGACAGAGTGGTGAAGAAGGCATTCAGTATGCTTGGTTTCATTGGTCAGAACATTGAATACAGGAGTTGGGACGTCTTGCTGAAGTTGCACAAGACATTAGTAAGGCCACATTTGGAATACTATGTACAGTTCTAGTCACCTTATTATAGAAAGGATATTATTAAACAAGAAAGCGTGCAGAAAAGATTTACTAGGATGCTACTGGGATTTGATGGTCTGAGTTATAAGGAAAGGCTGGATAGACTGGCACTCTTTTCCCTGGAGCATCGGAGACCCTAGGGGTGATCTTATAGAGGTCTATAAAATAATGAGGGAGATAGATCAGCTAGATAGTCAACATCTTTTCCCAAAAGTAGGGGAGTCTAAAACTAGAGGGCATAGGTTTAAGGTGAGAGGGAAGAGATACTAAAGGGTCCAGGGGGCAATTTTTTTCACACAGAGAGTGGTGAGCATCTGGAATGAGCTGCCAGAGGCAGTAGTAGAGGCGGGTACATGGGTAAGATGGGTATAGAGGGATATGGGCTAAACGGGGGCAACTGGGACTAGCTTCATGGTTAAAAAAAAAGGTGGCATGGGGGAATTCAGCCGAAGGGCTTGTTCTCCTGCTGTAAACCTCTATGACTCTATGACGATCAACTCAATTACTGTACCTAAAATAGGAGTAACCATAGTTTCAAATGACGTTTCTTTTTCCTAATATTCAACTCACAACCCAATACCCATGGGTTAGGAAAACAGTTTCCAAGCCAAAATCTCTGAATAAGAAACTTTTCAATGGCATTTGAAATGGCTGCAATTACACACAATGTAGAAGATTTTTCTTCAGTCTGATGACAAGGGGGGAGCTGCGGGTCACCGACTGCAGTGAAACTCGTTGCATTTTCAGCCTAGCTTCTGCATCACTCACATCACACATAACAACAGGCTATTAATATTCGGCCCAGAGTGCACTCTGAATGCACATGAGAAGGTTGAATCTTAACTTTGTGCAAAATGGATGCAAGCAGTTTGGCAGCCTGATAACACGGAACAGTACAGTAAGAAGTCTTACAATACTAGGTTACAGTCCAACAGGTTTATTTGGAACCACGAGCTTTTGGAACACTGCTGCTTCGTCAGGTGAATGGAGAGGTACTTACCTGTCCACTCACCTGATGAAGGAGTAGCGCTCCGAAAGCTCATGAATCCAGATAAACCTGTTGGACTTCAACCTGGTGTTGTGAGACTTCTTACTGTGCCCACACCAATCCAACACTGGCATCTACACATCCTGGAACAGTACAGCACAAGAACAGGCCCTTCAGCCCACAATGCTGTGCTCAACACGATGCCAAATTAAACTAATCCCTTTTGCCTGCCCTTGGTCCATATCCCTCTAACTCCTTGCCTATTCATGTGCTTATCTAAAAGCCCTTAAATGCCCCTATCGTATCTGTCTGCACCTCTATCCCTGGCAACGTGTTCCAGATACCTATTACTCCCTGTGTGAAAAACTTGCCCCTCACAACCCCTTTGAACATTCTCCTCTCACCTGAAGTGTATGTCCCTCCTAGTATCTCTCCTGGTTTTTGTTCACAACCAAGTCGATCGGGAGAGATGCAAAACGAATTCTCAACTTGCTCTCACCCATTCTACACCACCGCACAAAGTCAAAACCTACCCCAGAAATTTTCACCAGAGGTTGCCAAAAAATGCTGGAACAACTTTTAAATACCGGACAGCCAATATTTAAGATAAATATTCCTTTTAAGGTAATTGGCAAAAGAACCCATTGAAAGTAAAGGAGTGTAATCCGGGATGCATGCCTGAAAGGGTGGTGGACTCAGATTCAGTAAAAAGGAATTAAAAGAGACATGGATAAAACCAGGAGGGGATGGATTTGCAGGGTCAAAGGGAAAATTTGGGGGGGGGGGGGGGGTGCGGTGCTGGACAAATTGGATAACTCTTTCAAAGAGGTCCCCACGGGTACAATGGGCTGAATGGCTTCCTGCACTGTAGCAGATGGAGTGTACCAGCTGCTCATTTCGAGGTCTGGAAGTTATGACACTAACATAATTGGCACTCCACAAGGGTGATGCAGATTACTGGATCCAGGCCCCACGGAATGTGACGGGTGGGGGACAGGAGGTATTGCAATCCTTGACTCACAATATCCTTGCAGCCTTGAATAATCTCCACAAAAATAATTTATGGACTTATCTTTTCAGGCCCCTTCACATGTTCTATCCGCATTCACTTGGTGAAGCATCCATTAGACATTAAGCTTGCAGCAGTATCCTACGTTCATCACAGGAGCACAATTTGTTTTTATTCATTTGTGGGACTGGATGGGCATCATTTATTGCCCTCCTAGTTGCCCTTGTTCAAAGGGCAGTTGAGAGTCAAACACACTGCTGTGTCATATGTCAGCTGGACCAGGTAAGGACAGCAGATTTCCTTCCCTGAAGGACATCAGTGAACCGGATGGGTTTTTCCGACAATCGACAATGGTTTCAGGGTCATTAGTGGTTCTGAATTCCAGATTTTTTTTGTTGAATTCAAATTTCACCATCTGCTATGGTGGGATTTGAACTCGAGTCCTCGAAATGTTAGCTGAGTTTCTGGATTAATAACCTAGTAATTATACCATGAGGCAATTGCCTCCCCTATTTCCACTGATTAATGAGACTCCAACCAGAATCAAGTAGGCCAAAGGACCTGGGTGTGGGCATGTGGGAAATACAATATTTCTGCTGAACTCTGCATGTTTCCACCGTGTCTCTGTTGGGCAGAGCAATTAAATTCTCCCCCACAATACTTACAATTTATAAATCAACACACATTTAGCAATTAACAAGCATTTTGTGTTTGAGTGCAGGCAACAGTCTGTTTTGCAAAGCTGCCCAGAAGGAAAAGGAAATAGTAAAAGCAGGAAAATAAGAACATTGGTTCGAACTGTTTTCTTTCCTCTAGGCTGTAGCTTTTCAACATTGCTTAACCCACACTTTATATTCAAGATTCTATCCTGCCAGTCCTGATTCAATCTGTTTGGACTCAAGGGACTTATTTTACCAAAATGGGTTTTCTTTAAAGCAAACATACAGTCTCGTGATCGGACATGCATTGTATGGATTATTTCACCACACATCATTTGAAAAACACAAATTCTAGATATTGACCTTCTTCTGTAAACTGTCTCAGCTCCATAGACAACCGTCATAGGGCTCACAGCAGCTGCAGGATATTCTGAAGTTGGCAGGGGGGGGAAGGATGAACAGCCAGTGGCCACAGTACACGTTGGTACAAATGACACAGGTCCGAAAAGCAGATTACAGGGAGCTAGGAAGCAAGTTGAAAAGTAGGACATCTCAGGATTACTACCAGTGCCATGTGCCAGTCAGAGTAGAAACAGCAGGATATACAGGATGAATATGCGGCCCAAAGATGGTGTGAGGGGAATGGTTTCAGGTTCTTGGGGCTTTGGGAACAGTTCTGGAGGAGGTGGGACCTGTACAAACTGGATGGGTTACACCTGAGCAGGAACGGGACTGATGTCCTTGGGGTGGAGTACTGGCTAGGATGGTTGTGAAGGGTTGAAACTAACCTGGCAGGGGGAGGGGAATCGATGTCAGGATTCACCCCAGGGGGAACTAAGAACAAAAGGAAATGACAGCAAGGAGAATAAGAAAAGTGGTAGGCAGAGAAATCAAGGGCCAGAGTCAGATAAGGACACAGTAAATAATAGTAGGAGTGGGACAAGGAATGTTAAAAGGACAAGCCTTAAGGGGGTGATTCTCCCAGCAGGCTGTGCTGCTGTAGCAGTGCAATGGGCTGGGAGACATCAGTGGAGGCCATTTAGTCGGTTCCCCGTTGGGCTTATGGTCTCCATGCTTCTCCGGGGCTAAGGTTTTTTTTGGAGTAATCAGCTCCACGCTGGAAATCAGCATGGAGCTGATTAAAATATTAAAATTTGGATTTCTATCTTACTGACAGACCCGGGACTAAGGTCAAGAGTAGTTCACTCCAGTGTGGTCTACAACTGCTCCCACTAATGGTAAGCAGGCGGTCTGACCCCACTGGAGTGAAGAGGGGCCACTGGGACTCTCCAAGGAGGCCGGGGGTAAGGAGGGGGAATTGCCCCTGGGCAGTGTTAGCCTGGCAGTGCCATTTTGGCCCCTGACAATGCCCAAGGGGCACATTGGCATTGGCATTGCCCATTGGCCATCCTGCATCGGGGGGCAGGAGGTCAGGACTGCTGGGGATAGGCTGAGGAGGGCAGGACTGCCATGGGATGGGGTGGGAGGGGGCGAATCAGAAAGATTGGGGCTGACAGGGTGGGTGGACATTGGGGCTTGCGTGGAGAGGTCCGAAGGGCCAGTGATCAGGGGGTGGGGGTAGGTCAGAGCGATGCGGGGTCACCAGCAATCAAGAGGCCAGCAATGCAGAGCCACTGCCTTTGCTCCGATCGCAGTGCTGACAGATTGGCGCACGTGCAGTGGCCTACTCAGCGCTATGCTGCTGGCCTCTTGGATGGGAATAGGCCCCGTTCATTCTTTTTCAGAGTGAATCACACAAGGGCACTCAGTCGAGTGTGGGAGATTCAATCTGAAAATCTCACCACAAAGCCAGTGGGAGTTACTCCAGTTTTCACATGAATTCAACACTTCGAATCTTTCTGGGAGAATCGCCCCCAAGGCTTTGTACCTGAAAGCTCAGTGCATTCAAAATAAAATGGATGAATTAGTTGCACAGATAAGTATTAAAGACTGTGATATAGTTGGCATTACGGAGGCATGACTCCAAAGTGACCAAGGATGGGAACTAAACATTGAGGGCTATTCAGCGTTTAGCAAGATCAGACAAAAAGGAAAAGGTAGTGGAGTCGCATTGTTGATTAAAGAAGATATCAATATAATATTGAGGAAAGACTGTATGGAATCTGTAGGAGTCGAGTTAAGAAACATCAGGGGCAAAAAACATTTTGTAGGGGTGGTATAGACCACCAAACTGTCATAGTAATAAGAACATAAGAACATAAGAAATAGGAGCAGGAGTAGGCCATCTAGCCCCTCGAGCCTGCCCCGCCATTCAATAAGATCATGGCTGATCTGTCATGGCTCAGTTCCACTTTCCCGCCCCCTCCCCATAACCCTTAATCCCCTTGCCTATTAAAAACCTATCAACCCGCGTCTTAAAAATATTTAGCGAGGCAGCCTCCACCACTTCAACGGGCAGAGAATTCCAGAGATTCACCACCCTTTGAGTGAAGAAGTTCCTCCTCAACTCCGTTCTAAACCGCCCCCCCTTTATCTTGAGGCTGTGCCCTCTAGTCCTACTGTCCTTTCTGAGTGGGAACAGCCTCTCCACCTCTATCCTATCCATCCCATAGTCATGCTTGGAATAACATTCGGCAGGGAATTAGAGATGCACGTGATAAAGGAACATCTGTGATTATGGGTGACTTTAATCTGCATATAGATTGGGTGAGTAAAATTAGTCACGGTACAAAAGAGGAGGAATTTCTGGAGTAAATACAGGATGGTTTTCTGGGACAATACACTGAGAAAACAACAAGGAGAATGCCTATCCTGGATTGCGTATTTTTCAATGAGAAAGGATTAGTTCTGGTTGTGAGAGAGCCCGTAGGGATGACTGACCATAATATTCTTTGTCAAGGTCGATAGTAATGTAGTTGATTCTGAGGCCAGGGGCTGGGATCCTAATTAAGGTAACTATGATGGTATGAATTGGCCATGATGGACTGGGAAACATTACTGGAAGGAAAGACAGTCGACAGGCAATGGCAGGCATTTAAAGAGCAAATAGGTGAACTTCAAAACTTCCTTATTCCTATTTGGTGCTAGAGTGGAAAAGGAACTATGGACAGACCATGGCTTACAAGGAAATTAGACTTGGTATTAGATTTAAGAAAGTAGCATATAAATTGGCAAGAAACAGCAACAGACCTGAGAATTAGGAGCATTTTAAAATTCAGCAAAAGTGGACCAAGGGATTGATTAAGAAGTGGAAAGTAGAGTATGTAGGTAAGCTAGTGAGAAACATACAAACTATCTGTAAAAGTTTGTACAGTTATGTAAAGACAAAATGATTGACAAAAATGAATGTAGACCCCTTACAATCAGAAATAAAGGAATTCATAATGAGGAACAAAGAAATAGCTGAGGAACTAAATTCGTACTTTGCTTCAGTCTTCAGAAAGGAAGGCATGAATAATATACCGGATGTTCTGAGAAACACAACTTTTAGTGAGGAGCTGAACAAAATCGGCATTAGTAGAGAAATGGTTTTGGGGAAATTAATGGGATTGAAGGTGGATAAATCTCCAGGGCCTGATAATCTTCATCCCAGAGTACTTAAGGAAGTGGCCCTGGAAATAGTGAATCCATTGGTGGTCATTATCCAAAATTGGTGAATTCCAAAATGTACTGTCCATCTCTAATTGTCCTTCAGGAGGGATAGTGAGCTATAATGGTTTAGGGGAAAAGGAGTGGTAGGTTATGGTGATAAGGCCAGGTGAAGTAAGGCAGGTGGAAACCTGTGTGGATAACAGTATGGAGTTCCCAAATGGCAATTTCATAAACACATCACAACCTGACTGGAAATGACCTCATTGGCTGCAAAATGCTTTGGTTTGTCACAATGTTGTGAAAGGCATGAGTGAAATGCACTTCTTTTCTTGCTTTGTTTGAGGACCTTAAACATGAGCATCGATCTGTTGGTGGAACGGCCTGTTTTCTGTACTGCAAGTGCTATCGAATGTTTAAGGTGTTTCAGAAAGGTCAAGTGTTGGAATTGCTACTCAACAAACTGAATGCCGCAAAAAGCAGAAACAACATTCAAAAAGGGCGGTGACCCCCCCCCCCCCAGCATAACCTTCAAACTATATATTTTCCTACACTTGGAGATGTGGCGTTAAATAAGACTGTGATGCGTTACTGTAAGGCAAACCACATTCCATTCAGACTGATCTGTTTGCGAGATTGATGGATGATGGGTAGGGAGTAGGTGGCTAGGGGTGGAGAGGGGTTGTTGGTTAAGTAATGGTAAAGTGGGCCAAATACGCATGACTTGAAGTTCCTCTGTGCCAGAGAGCCATTTCAAAGATATTGAAGTTGAAGAGTTGACTTGACGGAACGTCTTTCTTGCTTTTGCACAATTAATACAACTATCAAATCTCATGACATCCAGCACCGTATGCTGCCTTTCAAGGAGAGTAACCTCAATTAAATGGAATAGCATTTTCACTTCTGCTTTATGTTCTAAAACCGCTTTCCGTTAAATGGCAAAAGGGCAATTCTCTTGTTAACCTTTTCTAGGCCCGTGGTAGCATTTCAGTATCCAAAAAAAGCAGGAAAGTTTATTCCTGAGAGTACGTTCATTGTGGCAATAACCGCTCCCAAGTGAAGCAATATTTCTGTTGTCACTAACAGTTTGGCTCTAAAGGGGGTTATCGAGTCTGGCATGGAGTCATCAGCTGGAATTTTGTGCTCCCTCCTGCAGCAGGAGTAGACTGGGAAGCGGAGAATGAAATTGGGCATTTTATCAGCACCAGGGAAAAATGGTGAGTTGCCTACCTGTCCCTAGGCTAACTTAGGCCCTTTATTGGACTGGTGTCAGGCAAGGGAGAGAATTCTACTTTCCAAGTCCCTTGTGCCCATCAGAGACAACCACCCTCCCACCACTTCCTCCACCCCTGGCCACCTGCCCCCTCCCCAAGATCACACTTCTCCTTTATCCTTCCCTCTGAAATCTCTAACCTGTCCCACCTAACTCCCCCCCACCCCACCCCCCCCCCCCAACCTCACCTGCTTGTCAGGCCCTGCCAGCCTATCTCTGATGGAATCTCTTCACCTACCTTGGCATATGGCTCCATCAATGATCTCCACTGGGGACTAACTGTAGCCCCAGCAGTGTCTAACACTCTTGCTTGGCATCGTTGGAACCACAGAGCTATAGGCCGTCCAATTGGCTGGCTGCTCTCTGAAGCAGGACCCCCTGTCCCTGAGGGGTGGAAGTCCCCCTTCCATTCCATCACTGGCCAACAGATTGTTAAATGAAAGCAGGATTAGGCTATTGAGTTGGACAATCAGCCATAAGCATGATGAATGGCGGAGCAAGCTCAAAGGGTCAAATGGCCTCCTCTTACTCCTGTCTTTTATGTTTCTATGTAAAGCAGCCATGGGACGAATCTCCATCCACTTTTTTAGCCAGGGGACCAGAGACCATAAAATTAAACACATTGTCATTACGTACCAGAAGGAGACCATTCAGCCCATTGAATTCAAGCTTGTTCTCAACGGAGCAATCCTGTCAGCCCCATTGATGTGCTCTAACCCTGTAGCCCTACAGGTTTATTTCCCTCAGCTGCCCATCCAATTTCCTCTTGCAATCAGGCATTGAGTATTTCCATCTCAATCTGTGTCCCCTGGCTGTTCCACACTCAGCAAATGGAAATGCTTTTCCTTTGTCTACCCTCACTAAACCTGGCATGATTGTGAGATCCACTGTGATCCAGAAAAGTTGCAGAATAAAGCATTGGCTTCAACAGGGTTTTGGGCCGGGTGCAGGAGGGTGGGATTAGAAAGGGCACATGGGTGCCCTCAGGCTGGTATTGACAAGACAGGCTGAGGGGCTCCTTTTGGGCAGTACCATTTCTATGGTTCTGTGTGCTGCTGCAACGGGGCAAAGAAAACGGGTGCATTTATGGTCTTGCATTCAGGAGTTTACCACTATAGGTACAACATTATACCTCAGCATGCGGCAACCTAAGGAACTATGAAGCACCTATAACTGTGTTCATGCAGCTGCCTCCACTTATAAACTGAAAAAAAGTGAAATTGTTGAACAAAATCACAGTGAGTTCACAGGCTGTTAGTAAGCCCAGAGCTCAGGAAAAAAACAGACATCAGGACCTGAATTTTACTGTCCCGCCCACCACAGGAATCGGAACGGGCAAGGGGCAGGCCATGGGAAGGTCCGTAGACCTCGGGCAGGATTTTACGGTTTTCAGATGAGCAAGGCCATAAAATCCCGTCCCATAAGTTAGGGGGCGGCACGGTAGCACTGCGGTTAGCGCTGCTGCCTCACAGCACCAGGGATATGGGTTTGATTCTCAGCTTGGGTCACTGTCTGCGGAGTCTGCGCGTTCTCCCCGTGTCTGCATGGGTTTCCTCTGGGTGCTCCGGTTTCCTCCCACAGTCCAAAAGGCGTGCTGGTTAGGTGCGCTGCCCGTGCTAAATTCTTTCTCAGGTGCCGGAGTATGGCGATTAGGGGATTTTTCACAGTAACTTCATTACAGTGCTAATGTAAGCCTGCTAATAAATAAGCTAAAACTTTAAGAATCACCATATGCTCCTGATCAATTTTCATCCCTCTGCCATTTGCGATATACAAATTAGAACATCTCTGCCTTAGCCTCTCCATTATTTTTAAGAACTTGCTGGATCTGTGCGTTGAATTCAAATTAAATTCACTGCAGTATGTTAGGCCTGGTACTTTTGTAACTGAATTAGTTCAACTGCTTAATTTTACTGGATCATTGTCTGTAGCAATTAATGCATGCTGAACTGTAACGGGGCATTATTTCAAAGTTTGCAGATATCAAAATGCTTAGGAATGCAGTAAGTAGTGAGGGGGATGGCAACAGATTGCAGGAGTACTCGGGCAGACTGAGCAGGCACAGGGCAGCACAGTGGTTAGCACTGCTGTCTCACAGCATCCAGAATCTAGATTCAATTCCCACTTTGTGTAACTGTGAGGAATCTGCACATTCTCCCGTTTCTGCATGGGTTTCCTCTGCATGCTCTGATTTCCTCCCACAGTCCAAAAGGCATGCTGGTTATGTGCACTGACCATGTTAAATTGCTCCTTAGTTGAGAAAGTTGAAACCCTTACTTGAGAAAGAATATACTGGCACCGGAGGGGGTGCAGAGGAGATTCACTAGGTCAATTCCAGAGCTGAGAGGGTTGGCTTATGAGGAGAGCTTGAGTAGACTGGGACCATACTCCGGATATAAATTACCCATTGGTAAGACGCAGCATGGGTTTTTGAAGGGAAGGTCCAGTTTGACTAATTTGGTGGAATTCTTTGAGAACATTACATGTGCAGTGGACAATTCAGTTATATGGAGGAACTGGAGAATGGGATTATTTGAATTATAACAGATGAGGTTAAAGAGAGATCTCACATGGGTGTTCAAAATTATGAGAGATTTTGACAGGTTATATTGGTAAAATTTATTTCGGCTGGTAGAAACATCAGTAACAAGAAGACACAAATTTAAGCCAAAAATTTGGAGGGAAAATTAGGATACATAGTGAGTTGGTACGATCTGGAATGCACATCTTGAAAGTTTGGTGGATGTAGCTCAGTAGCAATTGCAAAGGAAATTGTTTATATTCTTGAAAAGGATAAATTTTCAAGGCCTTGGGGAAAGAGCCAGGAATTAAGACAAATTGATGACATTGCTGAGAAAAGAGACATGCTTTCAAAGCTTTTTGTCTTGGTACTCAGGACAGATGCAAGAGTGCCAAATGTCAAAGAGAACAACAATTGATGCTGCAAAATTGCTCCCTTTGAAATTTGACATCATTGCATCTGTCCTAATGACTATAAGGCAAAAGCTTTGACAGCATGTATCTTTCTTCCACAATACTCAAGTTCTGTACTAATAAGAGACTAATTAATTGATAGCACTTTTAAGAGGCAGCAATGATGGACTGAATAGCCTTCTTTTGTGTGACATGATTCCTAAAGCGTGCTTTGAATTTCTGAGCCAATTTACACTTTAGCCCCGTGCTTCACCTGCATTGCTGTAAAATTGGATTTAAAAATACAATCTCCACATGTCAGTCCTGCAGCTCATTTACCCAGCGATGCAATTTAAACCAAGACTGCGTCAACAATGGACTACTAAAATGAGCAAAGGAGCAAGAGGGTTAATAACAGAGAGAGAGAGACCAAACTATTCTTTTCAGCTATGTATGACACCTTAATCTTCTTTAAAAGCTTCACGTGCAGAAATTTATCAAATGCCCTTGGAAATTACATCCACAGATAGCCCTTGTCCACTAATTGAGTTAGGTCTTCGTAGAATTCCAGCAGATTCATTAGGCATGATTGATTGCTTCTAAAAACCATGCTGACTAATTCTTATGGCTTATGTTGTCTCTGGCCAAACACTGATCGCGTCTGTAAAAAGCTCTGAAGAACTTCCTCCCTCTACAGATGTTATACTAACTAGTCTATAATTCCCTGATTCAGACCTCTCTCCTGAATATCAGCAAAACATTCACTAGCAGCGCTGAGCTGCAGAATTTATGCAGCTCTTGAAAATATATACCAATCTCGGTTATTTTCTTGCCTATCCCAAGGTGCGCTCCATCTGCTCTTAATATGCTGTGGAAATTTTATGTTTTGAGCTTTCACTTCATACAAACTTTCCTGATCTCTTCCACACATTTTATAGACTATGCAACTAAACTGATTTAAGTCTGGATTTGTTCTTAGAATTGATGCATAAAATTCCCCATGCCATAACAAACTCTAATCAAAATACAAAACCTGCACTGGGTAAAATTCTCAGAGGAACATGCAGAAAAATGTCTGTTTAATATCCTCAACAACTCCAGAAAAATGAAGGGTTTTTTTGTTGAAGAAAGGAAAGAAAGACTTGCTTCTGTTAAAATGCCATTCACAGCCTCAGGATAGCCCAAGATCGCAAGGCCGTAAGACATAAGAGCAGAAGTAGAACATTCAGGCCATCAAGTCTGCTCTGTCATTCAGTGAGAATGAGTGTCTGTTCTGATATAATTCTCATCACCACTTTCCCACCTTACCCCCATAACCCTTAATTTTCTTACTGATTAAAAATCTGTCCATCTCACCCTTCAACATGTTTAATTACCCAGCCTCTACTGCCTCCTGTGGCTGAAAAAAAATCCACAGATTCACTCCCCTCTTAGAGAAGACGTTCTCTTCACTTAAACAGTGAAATATTCACCTAAAGTTGATTCACAACACCAGGGACCCAGGTTCGATTCCCGGCTTGGGCCACTGTCAGTGTGGAGTCTGCACATTCTCCACACGTCTGCATGGGTTTCCTCCAGATGCTCCAAGTTCTTCTCATAGTCTGAAAGACGTGCTGGTTAGATGCGTTGGCCATGCTAAATTTTCCTTCAGTGTAGCCGAACAGACGCCAGAGTGTGGTAACTAAGGGATTTTCAGAGTATCTCCATTGCAGTATTAACGTAAACCAACTTTTGACAATAATAAGTAAGGGGGGCAGCACAGTGGCACTGTGATTAGCACTGCTGCCTCTTAGTGCCAGGAGCTCGGTTCGATTCCTGGGTTGGGTCACTATCTGTGGGGAGTTTGCACATTCTCCCTGTGTCTGCACGGGTTTCCTCCAGGTGCTCCGGTTTCCTCCCACAGTCCAGGAAGAAAGAGGCTTTAAGGGAAGAATTAGGTTAGAATAATTCAGTGCTGGAAATTCAAGAGGGAGAAAGAGTATAAAGGATGACATATTTGAAGATTGGATGGAATAGCCAAAGTAGCTCCAAACGCAGTTTGGAGAAGAAGGCAACATCCAGCACTGAGAACGAGTTCCTATTAAAAGACAATACTCTTCATATCTCATATAATTGTGAGAGAGATATTGGGAAAAAGCTCACTATGGAAGTATTGGATGGACTTGAATTTCATAGTTGAGTTGCCGAAGGGAAAGCGTGTGCGTAACAGATAAGCCAAACATTTTGAAGATAACATTATTGATAAATCAAATGCCACAATTTTATTTAAAGTCACAGGACCCATGGTTAGGAGGCATGGTAGCATTATGTCACTGGACTGGTAATCCTGAGGCTTTGACTCATGTTCTGGAGAAACAGGTTCAAGTCCCACTGCGGCAACTGCTGGAATTTAAATTCAACTACTAATGTCTGGACAATAAAGCTCGTTTCAGTGATAGCGACCATGCCAACAATCATTGATTGTTTCAAAAACTCATCTGGTTCATTAATGTCCTTTAGGGAGGGAAATCTGCTGTCCTTACCTGTTCTTGCCTATATGTGACTCCAGACCCATGACAATGGGGTTATTTCTTAACTGGGCTCTGAAATGTCCTAAAAATGCTGGCCTTGTCAGTGACGGCCTCATCCCATAAAATAATCATAGAATCCCTACAGCACTGAAGGAGGCCATTCAGCCCATCGAGACTGCACCAACAACAATCCCACCCAGGGTCTATCCCCATTACCCCATCTTGCTAAACTCCCTGACATGAAGGATCAATTTAGCATGGCCCAATCAACTAACCCGCACATCTTTAAAATGTGGGAGGAAACTGGAGCACCCGAAGGAAACTCACGCAGACATAGAGAGAATGTGCAAAGTCCACACAGACAGTGACCCGAGGCTGGAGTTGAACCCGGGTCCCTGGCACTGTGGGGCAGCAGTGCTGTGCCACTATGCCACCCATAGAATTAATATATTTTTAAATGATCTTCTTTTTTCAAAAGAAAGGAGACAGTGAGGGCAACAACATTCAGAGGTGTAGGAGAACTTAGTGTGGACCCATTAACATTAAGCAATGATGTGTGCAATACATGAGTAGCTGAAAGAATTGGGATTACTATTACTTCAGGGAAGAGCTGCTGGCGTGTGGGAGGGAGAGGAGGATGTTGATGGGCGATGGCAGAGTTGGGAATTCATCAAGATGTAGTCATTCATCCATTGCATAACGTGAGGAATAGAGTTTGTAAGAATTGAGGGCTTACAGGGGACAGTTTAAGCAAGGAGCCGGAAGAAATCAGAACAAATTATTGATATAATTCCATGAGCCAAAACACAAATATAATGGCATTCAAGCGATAAATATTCAGTAATACCAACAGATAAATCATACTCTGTTGTAACAGGTTCATCCATCTTAGCTTACACGTAGAAAAATCACTGAAGCAAATAGTTCAGCATTGCCCTCACAAAAATAATTTTGGAATTGAATACAAACAACATTTTTACCTATTGTGTCTATGGGAACGAGCCTCTTCCTGTTAGGCAGGCAGGCTTTGACTTCACTTATTTAATCACTTTCCCTGAAATTGTGACTATGTGACCATATGACAATATGTGACCATATGTGACTATATATATGGCCATTTTAGTCCAAGTAAATATTTCAGATGGAATCAAGGATGTAAGCACTTCATTGTCTTGAAAAATTACTCCTTTCACTTCAGTCTGCATGGTTTTGGAGAACTGACTCCATGGGATCTGGGGGAGATGGTGACATTGCAGTAATTACACTGGACGAGTAATCCAGAGGCCCAAGCTAATGTTCTGGTGCAGACAGCACCACATAGATTACCTCCACTGTCTCATCTGTCTGCCCAGCACACACAGTGAATAAGTGATGACTGAATGTTTGCAGATGCACCATCCATTAATGCCTGGGACCATCCTGAGGACCCCCTGTGTGAGGAAGACACCCCCACCCACAGAAGCATCATACCTTATTGCAGAACCAGGCACTAATGCAGATATGTACACGTTGGTGGGCATTAGATTGTCACCTCCGCAGGTAGTGCACAGCGGTGAGGGCACATCACACTCACGTGTGGAGTTGGCAGAGACAGAGTACCAGAGCACTGACAGTGAGAGTGCTACTGGACACCATAAGAACATAAGAACATAAGAAATAGGAGCAGGAGTAGGCCATCTAGCCCTTCGAGCCTGCCCTGCCATTCAATAAGATCATGGCTGATCTGTTGTGGCTCAGTTCCACTTTCCCACCCTCTCCCCATAACCCTTAATCTCCTCTCTTATCAAGAACCCATCAACCCGCTTCTTAAAAATATTTAGCGAGGCAGCCTCCACCACTTCAACGGGCAGAGAATTCCAGAGATTCACCACCCTTTGAGTGAAGAAGTTCCTCCTCAACTCTGTTCTAAACTGCCTCCCCTTTATCTTGAGGCTGTGCCCCCTAGTCCTACTGTCTTTTTTGAGCGGGAAGAGTCTTTCCACCTCTATCCTATCCATCCCATTCATCATCTTACACGTCTCAATGAGATCTCCCCTCATTCTTCTAAACTCTAACGAGTACAAGCCTAGTTTATTCAGCCTCTCCTCATAGCTCAACCCCCTCAACTCCGGTATCAGCCTAGTAAACCTCCTCTGCACTCCCTCCAGGGCCAAAATATCCTCGCGCAGGTGCGGCGCCCAAAACTGCACACAGTACTCCAGCTGCGGCCTCACCAATGCCCTATACAGGACCATGCTGAGTAAGCAAATAACTATGGAAATGACCATCAGGTGGCAGATGCTGGATGTCCAATGAGAGGTGCAGGAAGACCTGGCAGAGTGTGTGTGTGACATGGCTGCTGCCACTGACAATGTAGAACATGAACAGTGTGTTTATGTTGAACACCAAGTGCACAGACTCCTCCATGGAGAAAGTGGTG
Source organism: Carcharhinus amblyrhynchos (assembly GCF_965287045.1). Taxonomy (NCBI): domain Eukaryota; kingdom Metazoa; phylum Chordata; class Chondrichthyes; order Carcharhiniformes; family Carcharhinidae; genus Carcharhinus; species Carcharhinus amblyrhynchos. The sequence continues at coordinate 18,954,982 of NC_137324.1, forward strand.
TCTCTCTTTCTCCATGAGAAGCAGCTTTAGGGACACCCTCAGGGGTCACACCTGGATCTGCAAGGCTGAACACCATTGTGAAGTCTGGATGTCACTACCAGCGTGAGAGATGGATGAGGCACCTTGTCTCACTGACAGGTGCCTGTTCATCAATGGTGAACAGGGAGGTGCAAACACACTTAATGTTGACAGGATGAGCTGTCTGTCTGTGGGCTCCTCTCAGGGTGCTCTGGACGAGGGCAGCAGATCTTTCGTCCCTCTGTCAGGGTTGCTGAGGAGTTCTGAGACATGGGTTTGGATGCTCCTTCCCACCTGGTGCCAACTCAGGCGTCACTGGCCAGAGGACATCCACCAGGCTCCCTCCAGTGCCACTGCCAGCAAAGTGGTTTGGGTGGGAGTGGGGTCACAACATCCACAGGCATAAGTTTAAGGCCATGATGTGGAGATGCCAGCATTGGACTGGGGTGGGTGCACTAAGAAGTCTCACAACACCAGGTTAAAATCCAACAGGTTTATTTGGAATCACGAGTTTCAGAACATTGCTCCTTCACCAGGTGAGTCACAAGTTAAAGGAACCTTAAGCACAACATGGGCATATCATGGGTGACATTATTTGTATTCATTGCTGTGAAGTCTCTGTTAGGTTGGGAATATTTGTATGTTGTTCTTATGTTTAAACATGTTCCTCAATTCGATGAATTGAGTTGATGTAATGCTCTTTGAACACTGGCCAGATGTTGCACAGGCTTGGGGGGCTCTGTGTGATGCAGGATTTCTGGATTGGGCTCTAAAGGAAAGTTTTATTGCGAATGAGACATCACCACTGGGTTGAGTCAGTCTCCATGCTATGGGCACCTCACTGAAGATTCTCTGAGTCAGTGCATCCCTCACGTCCCTGTCCCCCCAATGGTCATTATCATCCAATTCAAAGTGCTCATCCTGGGCATTCCCAGGCTTAACCCCAATCCCTCACTGGAGTCATCCTCCCTGTCCTGTGCTCCTGCCTCATTATCCTCAGCCTCTACCGAGTCCCCTCTTGTCAGAGCTAGATTGTTCAGGGTGCAGCGCGTGACAATGAGGAGAGAGACACGCTCTGATGGATACTGTACTGATCCCTGGATTGGTCAAGGCTTTGAAAGTGCATCTTGAACAGCCCAGTGGTCCTCTCCAGCACCACACTCGTGGATGCACGGCTACAGTTATATCTGTCCCCAGCCTCCATTCCTGAATGACGGAGTGGGGTCATCAGCCTCTTTCAGGGGAAAGCTAGCCATTGTCACTCAGGGACCAAGAAGAGCCGTGGGACCTAGGAATGCTGCAAGATGCATGAATCACATGAGCTCCCTGGATAATGGGCACATACTTGTAGAATTAGTATCCTGTGGTCACAGACATTCTGCACATTGATCAAGTGGTACCCCTTCCTGGTGTTGACCAGATGGCCACATGTGTGCAGTCTATAGTACTCTAGATGCAGGAGAACCTGGCCATCACCATGAACACTCTTGGTCTCTCCAGCTGGCTGCCCTCACTGTCCAATACAAAGAACAAAGGACAAAGAAAATTACAGCACAGGAACAGGCCCTTCTGCCCTCCAAGCCTGCACCGACCACGCTGCCCGACTTAACTAAAACCCCTACCCTTCCAGGGACCGTATCTCTCTAATCCCATCCTATTCATGTACTTGTCAAGACGCCCCTTAAAAGTTAGTACAGTATCCGCTTCCACTACCTCCCCTGGCAACGAGTTCCAGGCACCCACTGCTCTCTGTGTCATACATCTCCCTCATACATCTCCTATAAATCTTGCCCCTCACACCTTAAAACTGTGCTCCCCAGCACAGAATTAAAAATTGATTCTTCCACCCCGGGAAAAAGCTTTTGACTATCCACTCTGTCCATGCCTCTCATAATCTCGTAGACTTCTATCAGATCACCCTTCAACCTCCATCTTTCCAATGAGAACAAACCAAGTTTCTCCAACCTCTCCTCATAGCTAATGCCCTCCATTCCAGGCAACATCGTGGTAAATCTTTTCTGTGCCCTCTCCAAAGCCTCCACATCCTTCTAGTAGTGTGGCGACCCGAATTGAATACTACATTTCAAGTGCAGCGTAACTAAAGTTTGATAAAGCTGCAGTATGACTTGCTAATTTATAAACTCAATGCTCCCACTGATGAAGACAAGCATACTGTATATTTCTTGACTACCTTCTCCAGCATACTGTTACTAGAGAGGTGGTGCTCGACAGACTGGAGGGGCTGATTGTGGACAAGTCCCCAGGACCGGATGGAATGCATCCGAGGGTTCTGAAAGAAATGGCGGAGGTGATAGTGGATGCCTTGGTGGTTATTTTCCAGACGTCGCTGGATTCCGGGGAAGTGCCGGAAGATTGGAAAACGGCTAATGTTACGCCGTTGTTTAAGAAGGGTGCCAGGCAAAAGGCGGGGAATTATAGGCCGGTTAGTTTAACGTCTGTGGTAGGTAAAATGTTAGAATCCGTCATTAAGGAGGAAATTGCGAGGCATCTTGAAGGGAATTGCTTGATAGGGCAGACGCAACACGGTTTCATTAAAGGGAAGTCATGTCTGACAAATTTACTGGAGTTCTATGAGGATGTGTCTAGGGCAGTGGATAGAGGAGAGCCGGTGGATGTGGTCTTTCTGGATTTTCAGAAGGCGTTTGACAAGGTACCTCACAAGAGGTTATTGCAGAAGGTCAGGGGACATGGAGTTGGGGGTAGGGTGTTAGCGTGGATAGAGGATTGGTTGTCAAATAGGAGACAGAGAGTGGGGGTCAATGGGTGCTATTCGGATTGGCGGTTGGTGACTAGTGGGGTGCCCCAGGGGTCGGTGCTGGGGCCTCAGCTATTTACCATTTATATAGATGATCTGGAGGAGGGAACCGAGTGTAGGGTGTCGAAATTTGCTGATGACACCAAGATTGGGGGAAAGGCAAATTGTGCGGAGGGTGTGGAGAGTCTGCAGAAGGATCTAGATAGGCTGGGCAAATGGGCCAGGAAATGGCAAATGGAATTTAATGTTGGCAAGTGTGAGGTGGTCCACTTTGGTAGGAAGAATGGTAGGAAGGACTATTACTTACGGGGCGAAAAACTGCAGCAGGCGACGGTGCAGAGGGACCTCGGGGTCCTTGTGCATGAGTCGCAAAAACCCAGCTTGCGGGTGCAGCAGGTGGTCAGGAAGGCGAATGGGATGCTGGCCTTCATAGCGAGGGGGATTGAATATAAAAGTAGGGAGGTCTTGCTGCGGCTGTATAGGGCATTGGTGAGGCCACAGCTGGAGTACTGTGTGCAGTTTTGGGCGCCGCACCTGCGCAAGGATATTTTGGCCTTGGAGGGAGTGCAGAGGAGGTTTACTAGGCTGATACCGGAGTTGAGGGGGTTGAGCTATGAGGAGAGGCTGAATAAACTAGGCTTGTACTCGTTAGAGTTTAGAAGAATGAGGGGAGATCTCATTGAGATGTATAAGATGATGAATGGGATGGATAGGATAGAGGTGGAGAGACTCTTCCCGCTCAAAAAAGACAGTAGGACCAGGGGGCACAGCCTCAAGATAAAGGGGAGGCGGTTTAGAACGGAGTTGAGGAGGAACTTCTTCACTCAAAGGGTGGTGAATCTCTGGAATTCTCTGCCCGTTGAAGTGGTGGAGGCTGCCTCGCTAAATATTTTTAAGAAGCTGGTTGATGGGTTCTTGATAAGAGAGGGGATTAAGGGTTATGGGGAGAGGGCGGGAAAGTGGAACTGAGCCACGACAGATCAGCCATGATCTTATTGAATGGCGGGGCAGGCTCGAAGGGCTAGATGGCCTACTCCTGCTCCTATTTCTTATGTTCTTATGTTCTTATTTCAGTGACCTACGTATCTGTACTCCCAGATCCCTTTGCCTATCAATACTGTTAAGGGATCTGCCGTTTACTGTATATTTCCTATGTGAATTAGACCTTCTAAAATGCATTACCTCACTTTTATCTGGATAAAACTCTATCTGCCATCTCTCCAAGTCTCCAACTGATCTATATCCTGCTATATCCTCTGATGGTCCTCATCGCTATCCACAAATCCACCAACCTTTGTAATGTCCGCAAACTTACAAATCAAACCAGTTACATTTTCCTCCAATCATTTGTATATATTACAAACAGCAGAGGTCCCAGCACTGATCCCTGAGGAATACCACTTGTCACAGTCCTCCATTCAGAAACGCACCCTTTCACTGCTAGCCTCTGTCTTCTTTGACCTTGTAAAAAGTCTGACAACACCAGGTTTTAGTCCAACCGATTTATTTGATAATAGACTCACAAGCTTTTGAGGTTTCCCTCTTCGTCAGGTGAATGGAGAGTTCTGGCCTCAGACAGAGCATATAAAGCACAGACAGTTTAGAGATTACTGATTAGAATGCGAATCCTTACACCTAACCTGCTGTTCAAGACCTGAAGTGGCTGACAATGTGAGTGGAAGGAGCACTGATCACAGGTTACAGAGATGTGTATTGTCTCCAGACAGTACAGTAAGTGAGATTTTGCAAACCCAGGCAAGTCACGGGGGTTACAGATAGTGCGACGTGAACCCAAGATCCCTGTTGAGACCGTCCTCATGTGTGCGGAACTTGGCTGTCAGTCTCTGTTCAGCGACTCTGCGCTGTCGTGTGTCGTGAAGGCCGCCTTGGGGAATGCTTACCCGAAGGTCAGAGGCTGAATGCCCGTGACCACTGAAGTGTTCGCCAACAGGCAGGGAACAGTCTTGCCTGGTGATTGTCGAGCGATGTTCATTCATCCGTTGTCATAGCGTCTGCATGGTCTCCCCAATGTACCATGCTTCGGGACATCCTTTCTTGCAACGTATCAGGTAGACAATGTTGGGCGAGTTGCAAGAGTATTTACCATGTACCTGGTGGATGGTATTCTCACGTGTAGTGATGGTATCCATGTCGATGATCCAGCATGTCTTGCAGAGGTTGCTGTGGCAGGGTTGTGTGGAATTGTGGTCACTGTTCTCCTGAAGACAGGGTAGTTTGCTGCGAACAATGGTCTGTTTGAGGTTGTGTGGTTGTCTGAAGGCAAGAAGTGGGGGTGTGGGGATAGCCCTGGCGAGATGTTCGTCTTCATCAATGATATGTTGAAGACTCCGGAGAAGATGTTGTAGCTTCTCCGCTCCGGGGAAGTACTGGATGACGAAGGGTACTCTGTCCACTGTGTCCCGTGTTTGCCTTCTGAGGAGATCGGTGCGGTTTTTCGCTGTGGCGCATCGGAACTGTCAATCTATGAGTTGAGCACCATATCCTGTTCTTATGAGGGCATCTTTCAGGGTCTGGAGGTGTCTGTCACGATTGACAGTTCCGATGCGCCACAGCGAAAAACCGCACCGATCTCCTCAGAAGGCAAACACAGGACACAGTGGACAGAGTACCCTTCGTCATCCAGTACTTCCCCGGAGCGGAGAAGCTACGACATCTTCTCCGGAGTCTTCAACATATCATTGATGAAGACGAACATCTCGCCAGGGCTATCCCCACACCCCCACTTCTTGCCTTCAGACAACCACACAACCTCAAACAGACCATTGTTCGCAGCAAACTACCCTGTCTTCAGGAGAACAGTGACCACAATTCCACACAACCCTGCCACAGCAACCTCTGCAAGACATGCCGGATCATTGACATGGATACCATCATCACACGTGAGAATACCATCCACCAGGTACATGGTAAATACTCTTGCAACTCGGCCAACATTGTCTACCTGATACGTTGCAAGAACATAGAACATAGAACATTACAGCGCAGAACAGGCCCTTCGGCCCACGATGTTGCGCCGACCAGTTAAAAAACAATGACCCACTAATCTAAACCAATCCCTTTTCGTCCATAAACCTATCCACGGATCTCTTAAACGCCCCCAAACTAGGCGCATTTACAACTGCAGCAGGCAGGGCATTCCAATCCCTCACCACCCTCTGGGTAAAGAACCTACCCCTGACATCCGTCCTATAACTACCCCCCCTTAATTTAAAGCCATGCCCCCTCGTGCTAGCTTTCTCCATCCGAGGAAAAAGGCTATCACTATCCACCCTATCTAAACCTCTAATCATCTTATATGTTTCAATAAGATCCCCTCTTAGCCGCCTTCTTTCTAGCGAAAACAACCCCAAATCCCTCAGTCTCTCCTCATAGGACCTCCCCTCCATACCAGGCAACATCCTGGTAAACCTCCTCTGCACCCTCTCCAAAGCCTCTACATCCTTCCTGTAATGTGGGGACCAGAGCTGCACACAGTACTCCAAGTGCGGCCGCACCAGAGTTGTGTACAGTTGCAACATGACGCTGCGACTCCTAAATTCAATCCCCCTACCAATAAACGCCAAGACACCGTATGCCTTCTTAACAACCTTATCTACTTGATTCCCAACTTTCAGGGATCTATGTACACATACACCTAGATCCCTCTGTTCATCCACACTATTCAAAGTCCTCCCGTTAGCCCTATACTCAACACATCTGTTATTCCTACCAAAGTGAATTACCTCACACTTCTCCGCATTAAACTCCATCCGCCACCTCTCAGCCCAGCTCTGCAACCTAAGTCTCCCTGCAAACTATGACACCCTTCCTCACAATCTACCACACCTCCGACTTTGGTGTCATCAGCAAATTTACTAATCCACCCAACTATACCCTCATCCAGATCATTAATAAAAATTACAAACAGCAGTGGCCCCAAAACAGATCCCTGAGGCACACCACTCGTAACCGAACTCCATGACGAATATTTACCATCAACCACCACCCTCTGTCTCCTATCTGCTAGCCAATTCCGGATCCAATTTCCTAGACTACCCTCAATCCCATACATCTGCATTTTCTGCAGAAGCCTACCATGGTGAACCTTATCAAACGCCTTACTAAAGTCCATATATACCACGTCAACTGCCTTACCCCCATCCACCTCTTTGGTCACTTTCTCAAAAAACTCAATAAGGTTAGTAAGGCATGACCTACCCGCTACAAAACCATGCTGACTATCTCCAATCAATTCATTACTCTCCAAATAACTATAAGTCCTATCCCTAATAATTTTTTCTAAAACCTTGCCCACAACAGAAGTACGACTCACCGGTCTATAACTCCCGGGGAAGTCTCTGTTCCCCTTCTTAAACAATGGGACAACATTCGCTATCCTCCAATCTTCCTGTACTATACCAGAGACCAACGACGACCTGAAGATCAGAGCCAGAGGCTCTGCAATCACCTCTCTTGCCTCCCAGAAAATCCTAGGGTAAATCCCATCCGGACCAGGGGACTTATCTATTTTCAAACCCTCTAGAATATCCAGCACATCCCCCTTATCAACTGCAATACTGTCTATTTTACACCCCTGCAACCCAGTGTCCTCCTCAGCTATATTCATGTCCCCCTGCGTGAACACCGAAGAGAAATATTGGTTCAATGCCTCTCCAATCTCTTCTGGTTCCACACACAACTTCCCTCTAATGTCTGTAACTGGCCCTAATCTTGCCCTAACCAACCTTCTGTTCTTGACATACCTATAGAACGCCTTAGGATTCTCCTTAATCCTATCAGCCAAAGTCTTCTCATGTCCTCTTTTAGCCCTTCTTAACTCACTCTTCAACTCCCTCCTAGCCAATCTAAAGCTTTCTAATGCACTACCTGAGCCCTCAAGCCTCATCCGAACATAAGCCTCCTTTTTCTTTTTAACCAACGAACCAACTTTTTTAGTGCACCATGGTTCCCTAGCCCTACCAATTCCTCCTTGCCTGACAGGGACATACCTATCACGGACTCGCAGTAGCTGCTCCTTGAAAAAACTCCACATTTCGGACGTTCCCAGTCCCTGTAATCTCCTAGTCCAACCTATGCTTCCTAATTCTCTCCTAATAGCCTCATAATTACCCTTCCCCCAGCTAAAACTACTGACCTGAGGTTCATCCCTTTCCATCACTAAGGTGAACGTAACCGAATTGTGGTCACTATCACCAAAATGCACACCAACTTCCAAGTCTAGCACCTGGTCTGGCTCATTTCCCAGCACCAAATCCAATATAGCCTCACCTCTAGTTGGCCTATCTACATACTGAGTCAAAAAACCTTCCTGCACGCTTTGTACAAAAACTGACCCCTCTAACAAGCTAGAGCTATAGCAATTCCAATCAATATTAGTAAAGTTAAAATCCCCCATAACAATTACCCTATTACTTTCACTCCTAACCAGGATCGTCTCCACAATCCTTTCCTCAACCTCTCTAGAACTTTTAGGAGGTCTATAAAAGACTCCCAACAGGGTGACCTCTCCTCTCCTATTTCTAATCTCCTCCCATACTACCTCAACAGACAAGTCCTCATCAAACTTCCTCTCTGACACTGTGATACAGTCCTTGACCAATAATGCTACCCCACCCCCCCTTCTACCTCCTTCCCTACTCCGACTAAATCATTTGAACCCCGGGACCTGCAACAACCATTCCTGACCCTGCTCTATCCATGTCTCTGAAATGGCTACAACATCAAAGTCCCAGGTACTGATCCACGCTGCAAGTTCATCCACTTTATTGCGAATACTCCTCGCATTAAAGTATACGCATTTCAAACCCTGCTCCGCCCCACCCCCACAATGCTGTGCATTGCAGTCCCCATCTATGCCCCCCTCACTTTCACCCCCTCTACTCAGGATCCCAGCCCCCTCCGATGTCCCGAAAGGATGTCCCGAAGCATGGTACATTGGGGAGACCGTGCAGACGCTACGACAACGGATGAATGAACATCGCTCGACAATCACCAGGCAAGACTGTTCCCTGCCTGTTGGCGAACACTTCAGTGGTCACGGGCATTCAGCCTCTGACCTTCGGGTAAGCATTCTCCAAGGCGGCCTTCACGACACATGACTGCGCAGAGTCACTGAGCAGAGACTGATAGCCAAGTTCCGCACACATGAGGACGGTCTCAACAGGGATCTTGGGTTCATGTCGCACTATCTGTAACCCCCGTGACTTGCCTGGGTTTGCAAAACCTCACTTACTGTACTGTCTGGAGACAATACACATCGCTTTAACCTGTGATCAGTGCTCCTTCCACTCACATTGTCAGCCACTTCAGGTCTTGAACAGCAGGTTAGGTGTAAGGATTCGCATTCTAATCAGTAATCTCTAAACTGTCTGTGCTCTATATGCTCCGTCTGAGGCCAGAACTCTCCATTCACCTGACGAAGAGAGAAACCTCAAAAGCTTGTGAGTCTATTATCAAATAAATCGGTTGGACTAAAACCTGGTGTTGTCAGACTTTTTACTGTGTTTACGCCAGTCCAACGCCGGCATACCCACATCATTCTTTGACCTTGCCAGCTCACCTCTGATCCCATTCAACTTCACTTTCTGCACCATTCTGCCATAGGGGACCTTGTCAAAAGCCTTACTGAAGACCATGTAGACAACATCCACTTCCTCACCCTCATCAATCATCTTTGTCACTTCTGCGGAAAACTCGATGAAGTTCGTGAGAAACGATCTCCTCTTCATAAAACCATGTTGCTTCTCACTAATAAGTCCACTTATTTCCAAGTGGTAATAAATCCTGTCTCAATGAACTCTCTCCAATAATTTCCCTACCATGGATGTAAGGCTCACCGGCCTGTAATTACCTGGATTATTCTTGCTACCCTTCTTAAACAAAGGAATAACATTAACTCTGGGACCTCCTCTGTAGCCATTGAGGATTCAAAGGTTTCTCTCAAGGCCCCAGCAATTTCCTTCCTTGCCTCTGTCAGTATTCTGGGGTATATCCGATCAGGCCTGAGGGACTTATCTACCTTAGTGTTCCTCAAGAACCCCAATACTTCCTCCTTTTTGATCTCAACATGACTCAAACTATCTACGCACCCTTTCCCAGGCTCATCATCCACCAAGTCCTTCTCTTTGGTGAATACTGACGCAAAGTACTCATTTAATACTCATCCATTTCTACGCATAGATTCCTTCCCTTGTCCCTGATTGGGCCAACCCTATCCCTGCCTACCCTCTTGCTCTTTATGTATGTATAAAAAGCCTTACGATTTTCCTTAATCCTGCTGGCAACACTTTTTCGTGACCCTTTTTAGCTCTCCTTACTCTTTGCTTAAGTTTCTTTCTACTTTCCTTGTATTCCGCACTTGCTTCCTCTGTACCCAGCCATCAAGCTTTGACAAATGCTTCCTTCTTCTCTTTGACTAAGCTCACAATATCTCTCGTTATCCAAGGTTCCCAAAACTTGCTACACTTATCCAGTATCCTTACAGGAATGTGCCAGTCCAGAATCCCTATCAACTTACACTTAAAAGCGTCCCACATGCCAGATGTTGATCCATTTTCAGACATGCCAGTAGTTGGGGAATGTCTGGACATGTCTGAAAATGGCATTGGTCAATAGCTTGACATTGTGCTCTGTTGATTATGTACCCAAATGGGTGCCAGAGTGTGGCGACTGGGGGATTTTCACAGTAACTTCACTGCAGTATTAATGTGAACACTGGTGTTCATCGTAAATACAGTGTTCATGTTAATGCTACTTGCAATATGGTGGCGCAATGGTTAGCACCAGGGACCCGGGTTCAATTCCAGCTTTGGGTCACTGTGTGGAATCTGCACATTCTCCTCATGTCTGCATGGGTTTTCTCTGGATGCTTCGGTTTCCTCCCCCAAAACAAAGATGTGCGGGTTAGGTTGATTGGCCATGCTAAATTGCCCCTTAGTGTCAGAGGGATTAACAGGGTAAACATGTGGGTTATGGGGATAGGGCCTGGGTGGGATTGTGGTCAGTGCAGACTTGATGGGCCAAATGGCCTCCTTTTGCAATGTAGATTGTATAATAATTAAACTTTAATGGCTTTAACTGGCCCTTTAATTGTCCATATGCTTGCATCCAGTTTGCACAAGTGATCACCAATCTCAAAGTCTCACACATGCCCAATAACATCAGGAAATGCTCCTGACATCTTCCCATGCCACTTTACGTGGGGCGCACGCCCAGGCCAGATGTGTAAAATTGTGGCCATTTTCTCTTCACTGCAGCTCTCTCCTGAACATCAGAAATATTTTCATTCTGATACTGCGTTGCCACTCCCTGTGCAACAAGTGGGGCTCTAGACACGGGCAATTATGAATAATTTCAAGCTAAACCCATGGAATTGAAGACTCTTCCCAAATCTCACATTCCAAATTTCCACATTGATTTCAGAAGAGAGTAAGACTGGGCCGAGCGCAAAACAGATGTAGTGCCTGACTATGTGTTTCCCAGTGGGTGCCATGGTGTGGAGATGCCAGTGTTTGACTGCGGTGGGCAGAGTGAGAAGTCTCACTACACCAGATCAAAGTCCAACAGGTTTATTTGGAATCACGAGCTTTCGGAGCACTGTCCCTTTATCAGGCCCACTGACCTGATGAAGGAGCAGTGCTCTGAAGGCTCGTGATACCAAGTCAACCTGTTGGACTGTAACCTGGTGTTGTGAGACTTCTGACTGTCCCAATGGGTGGGTTCAGTTCAAACTGCCCCCAATCAGATGACCAATGTCTTCTGCTTGTGCAAGTGTTCAACAATCAGGAAACTGTAAGGAAAAAGAGTAGGCCCATCACTGTCACTGATCCCTCACCATCGCATGTGACCACTCGATCACCCGTTAATGTTACATAAGCAAATGCACTACCTGGTCAGCCACAGCTCGAGCTAGTTTATCCATCCTAGACCCTGCTTCCGCGATCTTCTTTGCTGCGTTGATGACATCGGATGTATTTTTTAGCGGACCCTTGCCCCTACAAGATATTGGAAAACAAAATGAAGAAATAAGTGAATCTTCTAGTTTAGGAAAAGAAAATGACAACAAAATTATTTTTTGAAGTAAAATTTAGAATTTTTGTTATTATTGGACTGGGATTTTGCAAAAGTCTTTACACATAATTTCTGGGAACATTGAACCAACAAGACATCTCTCGGCGTGTGTAAGGAGGAAGAGAATTCTAGTGCAAGATAAAAGCAAATTACTGCGGCATCTGAAACCAGAAGAGAATAAGCTGGAGAATCTCAGCAGGTCTAGCAGCATCTGTAAGAAAAGAGCTGACGTTTCAAGTCCAGTTGATCCCTTGTCAAAGCTTTGACAAAGGGTCATCTGGACTTGAAACATCAGCTCTTTTCTCTCCTAATAGATGCTGCCAGACCTGCTGAGATTTTCTAGCATGTTCTCTTTTGAATTCTAGACCAACCCTGCATAACAATGAAGTTGAGGTGACAATAAGAACAGAATCTGCAGCAGCATCTGAAAAGGAAAATCCAGTTAGTATTTCATTAGAAGCACCAAAGTTAAGAAAGTGAGAGCGACGGGTTGGCCAAAGCAATTTGAGCAGTGGGAGGAGAACAGGACGAGGTGGGGTGGGAGAATAATCAAGATTTTAAAATGTTTTCAAAATCCCGCTATAGCCTTGCTTTTTCCCTATTTCTGTCATCTCCTCCCGGCCCACAAGTTCCTAGGTATCCAAATTCTTTCAAATCTGCTGTATTGGGCAACACCAATTTTAATCGCTCCACCATTGGCATGTCTACCCCTAGCTGCCAAGGCTCTAAGCTTTGGAAAATCGTCCTTAAACTCCTCGGCCTCTATGCATCTCTTTCCTCCTTTTAGGCAATTTTTAAAGCCTACAACTTTGACTTCACTTGCAAGCATCTTGCCTTGTTTTTATTTATATGGCTCGGTGTCAGGTTTTGTGTCAGAATGCTCCTGTGAAGTGCCTGAGGATGCTTGGTTATGTTACAAGTGCTGTGGTTAGCACAGTGGCACAGTGGTCAGCACTGCCACCTCACTAAAGACCCTGATTCGATTCCCAGCTTGGATCACTGCCTGTGTGGAGTTCGGAGGTTCTCTACGTGGATTTCCTCCAGGTGCTCTGGTTTCCTCCCACAGTCCAAAGATGTGCGGGTTAGGTTGATTGGCCATGCTAAAGTTGTCCCATAGTGTCAGGGGATTAGAGGGTAAATGTATGGAAGTAGGGCCTGGGTGGGATTGCAGTTGGTGCAGACTCGATGGGCTGAATGGCCTCCTTTGATACTGTAGGATTTCTATGATTCTTTGAGTCAAGCATTGCAAACAACTATTACAAAGGAAAGGGCATACCTATTAGGTTTAAGTAGCTTTGAATCCTACAAGGGTGAAAAGTATGGGACAACATACACAGCTATCTTAGCCAGTCATCCTTGTTTAATTATGATAAAGAGTTTCTACTCAAAATGTTCTCAAGGGTCTAAATTCTGCGATCGTTGAGTACATGGGAATGGCGGAACGAAAGGCACTTCCTGCTGCGATTAGCCCCCCAACAGCATGATTTCACACTGGTGGGCAATTTGCAGTCATCCAGAAAGACTCAGCACTGCCAGGTGTGGGATGGGGCAGGGCATGGAAATGGGTACGGGTTGTGAGAAGAGCATGGGCACAGAGACAAGTGAGAATGTGGGTGAGTGATCTGAAAGAGCTCCCTGAAGGTGCACAGCTGCTGTGGAGCTGCCTCACAGGGCCTGAGACCTCTGCAAATTAAATGAGATGAAAAAAATGCATCAAACTGTATCTTTTCAGCACATTTAAGCAGCTCACAGCAGAGCTCCAAAAAATACTAGTCCCCAGATATTTTCTTACTATATTTAACTTTGGACATTTCATCCAGCGCTGGAACGAGGTTGTAGCATATTTGTGCAGGCTGTCTGGCTGACTGGCCCCTCCTGCCAAAAGTTAAAGGGGATGGGCCTTGTAAAATTGCTTTGAATTGACTCCTTAATGGACTAAATTGCACATGCTTAACTGTTAATTGGGGTAGCACAGTGGCACAGTGGTTAGCACTACTGCCTCGCAGTGCCAGAGGCCCATGTTCGATTCCGGCCTTGGGTCATTGTCTGTGCGGAGTCTGCACGTTCTCCCCGTGTCTGTGTGGGTTCCTTCTGGGTGCTCCAGTTTCCTCCCACAGTCCAAAGATGTGAGGGTTATGTTGGTTGGCCATGCTAAATTAACCCTGGTGTCAGGGGCCTTAGCAGGGTAAAATATGAGGGGTTACTGGAATAGGGGCTGGGTGGGATTGTGGTCAGTGCAGACTCAATGGACTGAATGGCCTCCTTTTGCACTGTAGGGATTCTATGATTCTATTCTAATTGTTGGCAGGCTTGCTTTCGACTGGTGCGTGTGCCAGCTGCGTGCAATACCACGTGAGTGCACAATTATATTCGGACATGCATTCATCGTCTCCACTTACGAATTCACGTGCTGTCAGGTCAAACACATATCTCCTCAAACAATGTAAAATTCTGGCCAAGGGGTTGGAAGAGCCTTTAACCTCCATGTCTCTAAGCTTTGGTTTACTATTCCATTGGAAGGATGGTGCCTCTGATCATCATCCTTCCATGTGTCCTGGAGTGGAACTTGACTTGCACCCTTACAACTCAGAGGTGAGATCTTGTATCATCCACAAGTTTAACAATTAGACCACCTACATTCTTCTCCAAATCATTTATATATATATTACACACCAGAGTGTGTCCCGGCACTAATCCCTGTGGAACACCACTGATCACAGGTCTCCAGACAGGAAAACATCCTTTCACTGCTACTCTCTGTCTTCTATGACCAAGATGTGGAGATGCCGGCGTTGAACTGGGGTAAGCACAGTCCAAAGATGTGCGGGTTAGATTGATTGGCCATGCTAAGAAATTGCCCCTTAGTGTCCAGGAATATGTAAGTTAGGGGGATTAGTGGGTATAATATGTAGTGATATGGGGGTAGGGCCTAGGTGGGATTTTGTTCGGTGCAGACTTGATGGGCTGAAGGGCTTCTTTCTGCACTGTAGGGTTCTATGATTCACAGTAAGAAGTCTCACAACACCAGGTTAAAGTCCATCTGATGAAGGAGCAGTGCTCTGAAAGCTTGTGGCTTGTGCTGCCAAATAAACCTGTTGGACTTCAACTTCTTACTGTTCTATGATCAATCCAGCTCTTGAGTGGACCTACCCTTTCCCTCGCTACCCTCACAGCACCAGAGACCTGGGTTCCATTCCAAGCTTGGGTCACTGTCTGAGTGGAGTTTGCACACTCTGTCCGTGTGTGCATGGATTTCCTCCAGGTGCTCCGGTTTCCTCCCACAGTCCAAAGATGTGCGGGTTAAGTGGATTGGCCATGCTAAATTATCCCTTAATGTCAGTGGGACTAGCTTGGGTAAATGCATGGGATGATGGGGATAGGGTCTGGGTGGAATTGTGGTCGGTGCAGACACGAAGGGTTGAATGGTCTTCTTCTGCACTGTTGGATTCTATGATTCTCTTGGTTCTTATATACTTATAAAACATGTTGGGATTCTCCTAAACCCAGTTTGCCGAGAATGTTTCATGGCCCCTCGTGGCCCTCGTAACTCCTTGTTTAAGTGCTTCCCTGCCTCCCTTATACTCTTCGAGAGCTCTGTCTGTCTTTAGTTTCTTAAAGCTTACAAATGCCTCCTTTTTTCTTTTGACTTGTCTGAAATAGTGCCATGGGATTCTTTTACTCCGGCCTGAGGCCAGACAAAGCCTCACTGTAATGTTTATCCGAGAGACATCACATCCAGCTGCGCAGTACTCAGTGGTTGTGTGTTACTGGTGGTGGTTACATTCTGGCTGAAGTATACTTGCGTATCTGAAACAAATGCTTTCCTTCTAATAATGCCAGCTTTAACCTCCATGTCTCAGAGCCTTGGTTTACTATTCCATTGGAAGGATGGTGCCTCTGATGATGCAGCATTCCTATATGGAAGGATGAGGGGTGGGGGGGGGGGGGCGCGGGGGGGAATCTAATTGAAATTTACACACTACTGAGAGGCCTTGATAGAGTGGATGTGGAGAGGGTTTTCCACTAGTGGGAGAGACGAGAACTCGAGGGCACAACGTCAGAGTGAAGGGACATTCCTTTAAAACTGAGATGAGGAGGAATTTCTTCAGCCAGAGGGTGGTGAATCTGTGGAACTCATTGCCACAGAGGTCTGTGGAGGCCGGATCATTGACTGTCTTTAACGCAGAGATAGGTAGGTTCTTGATCAATAAGGGGACCAAGGATTATGGGGAGAAGGCAGAAAAATGGGGATGAGAATCATATCAATCATGACAGCGGGGTTATGGAAATAGGGCCAAGATGGGATTGTTGTCGGTGCAGACTCGATGGGCCAAATAGCCTCTGTCTGCACTGTAAGGATTCTATGATTGAATGGCAGAGCAGACTCGATAGACCGAATGGCCTAATTCTGCTCCTATCTCTTACAGTCTTATGGAATTGTCAGCCTCCTTCCATGTGTCCTGGGATGGAATTTGACTCACTCTCTTACGGCTCAGAGGTGAGAGCACTACCAACTGGGCCAAGCTGACTCAAACTCACAAACTGTTCCTGTTGAATTGCAGAACGGTAGCTTTGTGGGAAATGTAAGTGCGTCATTTCCTCAGGAATGAAGCAGATCGAATATTAAGCACCAGCCACCTGTTTGTCTCAATTCAAGACTGCAAATTAAGCCTCGAAGTGAATGCTGAAATTTATAACAGAATTTTATCAAATTCTTTGATCTACATTTCTCAGGGAGGCATTGGGGTTATTTTGGCCCTGGAGGGAGTGCAGAGGAGGTTTACTAGGCTGATACCGGAGTTGAGGGGATTGAGCTATGAGGAGAGGCTGAATAAACTAGGCTTGTACTCGTTAGAGTTTAGAAGAATGAGGGGAGATCTCATTGAGACGTATAAGATGATGAATGGGATGGATAGGATAGAGGTGGAGAGACTCTTCCCGCTCAAAAAAGACAGTAGGACTAGGGGGCACAGCCTCAAGATAAAGGGGAGGCGGTTTAGAACGGAGTTGAGGAGGAACTTCTTCACTCAAAGGGTGGTGAATCTCTGGAATTCTCTGCCCGTTGAAGTGGTGGAGGCTGCCTCGCTAAATATTTTTAAGAAGCGGGTTGATGGGTTCTTGATAAGAGAGGGGATTAAGGGTTATGGGGAGAGGGCGGGAAAGTGGAACTGAGCCACAACAGATCAGCCATGATCTTATTGAATGGCGGGGCAGGCTCGAAGGGCTAGATGGCCTACTCCTGCTCCTATTTCTTATGTTCTTATGTTCTTATGTTTTCAACGCACTCTGGGGGCAAGTGCAGATTCAGATGCAGATTGAAGACTGCGTTCCTAGATCTCAAAACCTCCAGATCGCGCTCACATTTTCAAAGCAAGTGTGAGACAGAGAGAGTCAGGAACCTGAAAAGCTACTTGAGGAACTTGTTTGTGTCCCAGGGAGAGTGAATGCAATTTTCAATTTGTAGATCAGTGAGTCCAAGCTGGCCGATACACAGTGGTGCACAGCTGTTGGGTTCAATGCGGGCACAAACTGAAGTTTATTTTAACACGGTGAAAAATCTCGGCACCTTGGGGATTGTGTGCTGGATTGAGGATGATGCCTTTCATTTGGCCAAGTGGCCACTTGCATGCACGGTGAGACTGCAGGCCCTCTGAAGTGCTGCTGCCTCCTCTTCTCTGCAAGGCAGTGGCATGGCTGCCATCTGCCTTTGTCCCTCCCACTCTGTCAGCAGCTGCTGCCGCCTGGTAATAACGCTGGGCACTGCCAATTGGGCACGTCTTCCACACAACGCAGGAAATAGAGGCAGGAGTGGACCTCCAGGCCCTTCAATGGCATGGTGGCACAGTGATTAGCACTGCTGCCCCACAGAGCCAGGGACCAGGGTTCAATTCCTGGCTCGGGTCATTGTCTGTGTGGAGTTTGCATGTTTTCCCCGTGTCTGTGGGGGTTTCCACCGGGTGCTCCGGTTTCCTTCCACAGTCCAGAGATATGCGGGTTAGGCTGATTGGTCATGCTAAACTGTCTCTTAATGTCATGGGGACTAGCAAAGTTAAATGCTACGGGGATAGGGTCAGGATGGGATTGTGGTCAGTGCTGACTCGATGGGCCAAATGGCCTCCTTCTGCATTGTAGGGATTCTATGATTCAAGCCTGCCTCACCATTCAATACAATCATGGGTGACCTATGCTGGTCTCAACTCCTTTTCCGTGCCATTTCCCCACAGCCCACTATTCCTCAATGTATCAAATATCTATCCACCTCCACTCTAAATACTCCTAATGATCTGGCCTGCACTACCCTTCGGGGCAGAGGGTTCCAGAGATTCACTACCCTCTGCGAGAGGAAATTCCGCAGTTTTAAATGACGACCTCTGACCCAATTAGAACATTTACATTTAAAGGTAGCATTGTGTGAGCGACACAGATAAAGTACATTCCTACTCTTTGTTACCAGTTTTCTATCAATCTCAATACCATACCCCAATCCAATGTGCTTTCACTTTACATGCCAATCTCTGATGTGGGACTTCGTCAAAAGCCTTCTGCAAGTCCAAAAGGGCCACATTCACTGGCTCCCTCTCATTAACACTACTTGTTACATCCTCAAAGAGTTCCAGTAGATTTGTCAAGTCACCAATTTAAGATGAGAGATGAGGAGGAATTTCTTCTCTCAGAGACTGATGAATCTGTGGAATTCCTTACCACAGAGGGCTGTAGAAGTTGGGTTATTATGTATGTTAAAGGTTCAGACAGGCAGATTTTTAATCAGTAAGGCAATTTTACTGCTTATCACAGAATCACAGAATTCTACAGAGCAGAAGGAGGCCATTCGGCCCATCAAGTCTGCATGGACCATTATCCCACCTGGCCTTATCCCCATAACCCCATGCACATACCCTCGCTAGTCCCCTGACACGAACGGCCAATTTAGCATGGCCAATCCACATGACCCACAAATCTTTGGACTGTAGGAGGAAACCGGAGCACCTCGAGGAAACCCACACTGTCATGGGGAGAATGTGCAAATTCCACACAGACAGTGACCCAAGCTGGGAATCGAACCCGGGTCCCTGGTGCTCTGAGGCAACAGTGCTAACCACTGTGCCACCGTGATGCTCCATTGTTATGGGGATAAGGCAGGGGAAATGGAGTTGGCAATTATCATATCAGATCAGTCATGATCTCATTGAATGGCAGGGCATATTGGCTGAATGGCTTGCTTTTGCTCTTACATATTATGGTCTTTTGTAAGGGGTCAGGTTCCCCATCCAATCTGAAAATCAATTAGAACAGATTAGATTCGCTCACTCTTTAGTTTTCTTTAATTCCGAGGCTGAGATTTATAACCAACTTACATTTCACTCTTGTGGTTTCCATTGTCGTCAGAAGTCTCGTTATTTAACAAGCGTCTTATAACTCACTCAAGTGCTCATCATTCTGCAGATACCCAGCCAAATTTTTCAAACAATGCCGAAAAGAGTTAAAGGGCAACTCATAAAAATAGTGAAGAGTTTTAAAGCACCATCTGCGCTTGTAATGATTATCATTTGAGCTAGATTTATTTTATGTATTACATTTTAATTAAGTTGTTCCCTGTATTGCGCCATAATAGGATCTAAAGTAATAATGAGTAGAATACCCGATATCCCAGGTACGAGGGAAAACTTCACAACTCCTGGCTCCCTTTGTTACTATGAGAAATTAAGAATTCACTGGATTTTACTTGACCCACTTATATATTCTCTGTTTATTTTAAGAACATGTTAATACGGTGCACAGTGATTAGCGCTGCTGTCTCAAAGCGCGAGGGACTCAGGTTTGATTCCCAGCTCAGGTCACTATCTGTGCAGAGTTTGCACATTCTCTCTGTGTCTGCGTGGGTTTCCTCTGGGTACTCCGGTTTCCTCTCATACTCCAAAGATGTGTGGGTTAGGTGGATTGGCCATGCTGAATTGATCCTTCGTGTCAGGGGTACTAGCTAGGGTAAATACATGGAGCTATGGGGATAGGGCCTGGGGGGGTATTGTGGTCAGTGCTGACTCGATGGGCCGAAAGGTCTCCTTCTGCACTGTAGGATTCTATGATTCTATGAACAGGACAAGCACATTGAAAGTTCAGTGCTGCAGCTCTAGAATTCCAATTAGGAAAGATAAAGGCTCTAATACTGAAATTCCATCACTTCTCCACCCTCCCTCCAACCCATCCCCACTCCTAGCTCCCATCCTCTGAAGATTAGACTTATATTGAGAATGTGGAAAATTACCCAGCTATGACCTCTAAACAAGGAATAGGAGAAAGCCAACCTGCGCAATTACCTCCATCTGCCTCCCATCCCATCAATCTACTCTGATCAGCAATAAAGTGATGGAAAGGGTCATCAAAAGTGCTATGAAGCAACATTTGCTTAGCAATAACCTGTTTACTGACGTTCAATTTGGGTCCCACCAGAGTAATTCAGCTCCTGACCTCATGACAGCCTTAGTTCAAAGGTAGACAAAAGAGGTGAACTCCAGAGGTGAGGTGAGAGTCATTGTCCTTAATATTTAGGCAGCATTTAACTGAGAATGGTATCAAGAATCCCGAGCAAAAGATCATAAAACGTAAAAGCAGAAGTAGGCCTTTCGGCCCATCTGCCCTGCCATTCAATGAGATCATGACTGAACTGATATGATAATCCTCAACTCAATTTTCCCCGCCTTATCCCCATAACCCTTGATTCCCTTACTGATTAAAAATCTCTCTAGCTGAACCTTTAACATACTTAATGATCCAATCCCTACAGCCCTCTGTGGTAAGGAATTCCAGAGATTCAATGTCCTCTGAGAGAAGAAATTCCTCCTCATCTCTGTCTTAAATTGGTGACTTGACAAATCCACTGGAATTCTTTCAGCATGCAACTAGTAGTGTTAGTGAGGGGGAGCCAGTGGATGTGGTCCTTTTGTACTTGCAGAAGGCTTTTGACAAAGTCCCACATAAGAGATTGGCATGTGAACTGAAAGCACATGGGATTGGGGTATTGTATTGAGATGGATAGAAAACTGGTTTTCAGGCAGGAAACAAAAAGTAGGAATAAACAGGTCTTTTTTCAATTGGCAGGCACTGACTAGTTGGGAGTCACAGGAATCAGTGCTGGGACCCCCACTGTTCACATTCCAAATTAATGATTTAGATGAAGGAACTAAAGAATGTGCAACTGGAAAGAATGCAGAAGAGATTTATTAGGATGCTACTGGGACTTGATGATTTGAGTTAGAAGGAGAGGCTGGATAGACTGGGATTTTTTTCTCTGGAGTGTAGGAGGCTGAGGGGTGATCTTATAGACGTCTATAAAATAATGAGGGGCATAGACAAGGTAGATAGTCAATATCTTTTCCCAAAGGTAGGGAAGTCTAAAACTAGAGGGCATAAGTTTAAGGTGAGAGGGGAGAAATACAAAAGGGTCCAGAGGGCAATTTTTTCACACAGCAGGTGGTGAGTATCTGGAACAAGTTGTCAGAGGTAGTAGTAGAGGTGGGTACAATTTTGTCTTTTAAAAATCATTTAGACAGTTACATGAGCAAAATGGCTAGAGACAGATATGGGCCAAACATGGGCATTTGGGACTAGCTTATGGGTTAAAAAAAGGGGCGACATGGACAAGTTGGGCCGAAGAGTCTTTTCCCACGCCGTAAACCTCTATGACTCCATGACACAAATCCAGTTGGGAGGGTGAGCTACGAGGAGGTTGCAGAGATCCTTGATCAATAATGGGATCAAGGGTTACAGGGAGAAGGCAGGAGAATGGGGGTGAGAATCATATCAGCCATGATTGAATGGCAAAGCATGACTCAATGGGCTGAATGGCCTAATTCTGCTCCGATACCTTATGGTCTTATGGAATTGTCAGCCTCCTTCCATGTGTCCTGAGATAGAATTTGACTCACTCCCTTACGACTCAGAGGTGAGAGCACTACCAACTGGGCCAAGCTGACTCAAACTCACAAACTGTTCCTGTTGAATTGCAAAAGGGTAGCTTTGTGAGGAACATAAGTGCATCATTTCCTCAGGGTGGAAACACAGGAGTGAAGCAGATCAAATATTAAGCACCAGCCACCTGTTTGTTTCAGTTCAAGACTGCAAATTAAGCCTTGAAATAAATGCTGCAATTTATAACAAATGGCTACACAGTACTCTGGGAGACATCATGTCACACTTTCCCCCCTTCCCCAACCACCACCCCGTACATCGCTCCATCCTCCCCACCAATCAGTGACATGGACATTGCTCCCCCCACGTCCTGATCAGCTATCCAATCCAATTGCCCTCTACCCCGATTACTGCCTGTGCCGCTCTTCCCCCCCTTCTAATTGCCACCCTAGCCAAACAGTCCCACCCTCCAATGCTTGGTTCCTACCTTCCCTCCACCCCTATGGAACTGCTCACCCTCCTCTTCTCCCCCACCGCCTCTCCCCCTATCAAGGCTGTGCCACCCTCAGGCTTTCACATCAGGTCCTGCCCCATCAGGCCCCTCTTAGCACTGTCAGGGTGCCAGGCTGGCACTGTCCAGCCATGCCCCCAACCACCCCAGGGTGGGGATGTACTTCAATGGTCTCTGGTCACACCGTTGAGCCCATTAAGTCTGATCTTCATTGATGGGGACCATATGTGTGATCCTTGCCAGTGCAGACTGCTACCAGCGAGCAAGTAAGGGCGTGAGCCCGGAATATTGCATCCCGGTCTCACTAATTACAATTAAATTGGAAATCGGCTTCACGCCTGGATTTTGTCGGCAGAACAGTGCCAGTAACATCCTTGCCTGAACTGCCTGCCTCACCTTGCCAAGCTCTCCCCTAAATGTCTCAGTAAGATGACCTCTCATTCCTCTAAACTGCAACGAGTACAGGCCTGACCAACTCA
Organism: Carcharhinus amblyrhynchos; assembly: GCF_965287045.1. Lineage (NCBI taxonomy): Eukaryota > Metazoa > Chordata > Chondrichthyes > Carcharhiniformes > Carcharhinidae > Carcharhinus > Carcharhinus amblyrhynchos. The sequence goes on from NC_137324.1 coordinate 18,977,762, forward strand.
ACCTCTCCTCATAAAAGAATCCCTCCATACGAGGAATTAACCTTGTGAACCTTCCCTGGGCTGCCTAGCAAAAGTGCAGTCAATGGAAATCATATATTTTTCTCGCGGATGCTTTTTCCAAATCCAAATGTGCTTTTATTATCCACGCAGTGAACCTTAATCAAACAAGGTTTCCTTCAGTCAAAGAAAGAGCAAGTTTATTAGCCACTAAGCCCAAAGAAAGTGATATGACGCTTGTGTGATTTTCTCACCTTCACCTTGGAAGGTGGTCTCGCGTTTGTTCCGTCTCATTCCAAATTGTAGAATTTTCAGTCAGTTGAAGGTCTTATAAATCATTTTTCAAAACTAAAGAGCGATAACTTCATAACAACCTTTACACTCCAATTTTGTCCTTATCCAATCTTCACCTCTATAATGTCCTCAAAAGGGTCACTTGCCTGTTGCAGCATGATTTCCAGCTGTGATTGCCCCCAAGGACCAATATTTTGCTTTCATGACCACCACGAATAGTGGGCTAACTCGTGTGTTGTGGGGATGGCGGCCCCAGGTGTGCTGATATGGCTTTACAGAGGGTGGATTTCAAAGGTATAATTTGGGAAGCAACAAATGGTTTTGCTCAAAATCACTTTTGTAGCTGAGGGTTTATACAAGCTTTAGGCTGAATGCAGTTTCGCAAGGCAGCACTGAGAGGTGGTGATTGGCTATTTTGTTCTTCCTCAACTCCTTACAATGTCAGCAAATTCACAATGTAAGCCCACCTTGTAGTCTGTGGGCTGCACCTAAACAGTTCCCCTCTGTACTTCAGATCTTCCAAGGGGAGGCAATGGCCTGGCAATATTATCATTAATCCAGAGATTAAGCTAATGATCTGGGGACCTGGGTTCAAATCCTGCCATGGCAGGTGGTGGAATTTGAAATCAATAAAAGATATCTGGAATTAAGAATCAACTGATGACCATGAAATGATTGTTGGAAAAGCTCATCTGGTTCACTGACGCCCCTTTAGGGGGAAGGAATTCTACCATCCTTACCTGGTCTGGACTACATGTGACTCTAGGACTATGGCAATGAGTTTTAACTGCCCTCTGGACAACTAGGGATGGTCAGTAAATGCGGGCCCAGCCAGTGATGCCATGCCCATGAATTAGTTTTAAAAAAACACATATAGAAAAGTTTTGCCTGACATCTGTTTGAGGTTCAGACCCAAGATGTGATTTGATTTGATGTATTATTGTCACATGTATTAGCATACAGTGAAAACTATTGTTTCATGCATGCTATGCACACAGTGTGAGATGGTGTGTGGAATAAAGAAGAAAAAACAACGGAAAGTGCAGTCACAGCTGATAAGTCTCTTTACCAAATGGCTCCCACCCTAGGATTGTGCAACTGTGCAAAATTAAATTTGCGCATGTCACTGATATGTAAACCTGGAATATTTGTTCATGGGATATGTGTGTCACTGGCCGGCCAGTATTTATTGCCCATTCCTAGTTACCTTTGAGGGGTCATTTAAAAGTCAATTAGATTGCTGAGAGTCTGGAGTCACAAGTAGGCCAGACCAGGTAAGGATGGCAGATTTCCTTCCCTAAAGGGTATTAGTGAACCAGACAGGCTTTTACAACAATCAACTGTGGTTTCATGGTCATCATTAGAACATTACATTACAGCGCAGAACAGGCCCTTCGGCCCACGATGTTGCGCCGACCAATTAAAAAAGCAATGACCCTCTGACCTAAACCAATCCCTTTCCACCCATAAACCTATCCACGAATCTCTTAAACGCCCCCAAATTAGGTGCATCTACAACTGCAGCAGGCAGGGCATTCCAATCCCTCACCACCCTCTGGGTAAAGAACCTACCTCTGACATCCGTCCTATAACTACCACCCCTTAATTTAAAGCTATGCCCCCTCGTGCTAGCTTCCTCCATCCGAGGAAAAAGGCTATCACTGTCCACCCTATCTAAACCTCTAATCGTCTTGTATGTTTCAATAAGGTCCCCTCTTAGCCGCCTTCTTTCTCACGAAAACAACCTCAAATCCCTCAGTCTCTCCTCATAGGGCCTTCCCTCCATACCAGGAAACATCCTGGTAAACCTCCTCTGCACCCTCTCCAATACCTCCACATCCTTCCTATGATGTGGGGACCAGAACTGCACACAATACTCTAAGTGCGGACGCACCAGAGTTTTGTACAGTTGCAACATGACGTTGCGGCTCCTAAATTCAATCCCCCTACCAATAAACGCCAAGACACCGTATGCCTTCCTAACTACCTTATCTACTTGATTCCCAACTTTCAGGGATCTATGTACACATACACCTAGATCCCTCTGTTCATCAACACTATTCAGAGTCCTACCATTAGCCCTATACTCTACACATCTGTTATTCCTGCCAAAGTGAATTACCTCACACTTTTCCGCATTAAACTCCATCTGCCACCTCTCGGCCCAGCTCTGCAACTTGTCCAAGTCTCTCTGTAAACTATGACACCCCTCTTCACTATCTACCACTCCTCCGACTTTGGTGTCATCAGCAAATTTACTGATCCACCCAACTATACCCTCATCCAGATCATTTATAAAAATTACAAACAGCAGTGGCCCCAAAACAGATCCCTGAGGCACACCACTTGTAACCGAACTCCATGACGAATACTTACCATCAACCACCACCCTCTGTCTCCTATCTGCTAGCCAATTCCTGATCCAATTAACTAAATCACCCTCAATCCCATACATCTGCATTTTCTGCAGAAGCCTTCCATGGTGAACCTTATCAAACGCCTTATTAAAGTCCATATATACCACGTCAACTGCCTTACCCCCATCCACCTCTTTGGTCACTTTCCCAAAAAACTCAATAAAGTTAGTAAGGCACGACCTACCCTTCACAAAACCGTGCTGACTATCTCCAATCAATTCATTACTCTCTAAATAACTATAAATCCTATCCCTAATAATTTTTTCTAAAACTTTGCCCACAACAGAAGTAAGACTCACCGGTCTATAATTCCCAGGGAAGTCTCTGTTCCCCTTCTTAAACAATGCGACAACATTCGCTATCCTCCAATCTTCTGGCACTACACCTGTGACCAACGACGACCTGAAGATCAGAGCCAGAGGGTCTGCAATCGCCTCTCTTGCCTCCCAGAGAATCCTAGGGTAAATCCCGTCCGGCCCAGGGGACTTACCTATTTTCAAACCCTCAAGAATATCATTAGATTTTTAATTCCAGATTTTTACTGAATTCAAAGTTCTTTCTCAGCTGTGAAGGGATTCAAACCCAGGTTCCCACAGCATTACCCTGGGTCTCTGGATAACCTCCAGCTCAGAGGTCCAGAGAGTTCACTAAAGGTGAATGTGGACAGCCTGTGCATCCAAACCAAGTGCTTAATCCCAATAGAGAGTGGCAGCTTTGGGTCAGTGATGGGTCTCTTGCCTCAGAGTCAGCACATTGGGAGTCCCGCTACAGGGCTTGAGCATAACACAACAGTTGACACTCCAGTGGTATACTGATGGAATGAGCATGTAAATCGAAGCACCAAGTTTGCTCTTGGCTGACCTAAGATCCATGGCACAACTCAAAGCAAGACAGGGGTTCTCCCAGAGTCCTGGTTTATCACACATTTTAGATGTACATCAGACTGCTCAGAACTATTAGCCACTGAATCATTAGAAATAAGCTGGAGACTTGGATCAACATCCATCTGTGCCAGTTTTGGATTTGAATAGTATGACAAGTTTACTGTTTCTGAGCTATTTAGAAAGGTGAGAGAAAAAATCAATAGCTTTCTGAAAAAGAGACACTTGGATACATTTAGAAGAATGGAGCGAATTGGCCCATCAAACCTATCGTTCCTCAGAAATCCATGTCAACTTATTGTACTGTCTACCTGCCACAAGAAAGGTCCCAGAGATTTTTTTTCTATTATTTGGAATTGAAGTCCATGGGGTTAATGGCAGTATGGATAAAAAATTGGCTAGGACAGAAAGCGGAGAATAACAGAGAATGATTGCATCCGTATTATAACTTCTGCTCTTCTTTACATATATCAATAACCTCCACGCGAGTTGTCTTAGCAGCCTTCCATCTCATGCGACGATGTTTTGCGTCGTGGTTGAATACTGTTTTGTGTGGCTGGGGGGTCCCACTCTGGCGTGCCAGTTTTTGTCTCATTTGCTGAGAAGCTGCATTCACTGCCCTTTGATTTCTCTGGGTTTCCCTTCTCAGCCAGCTGACCTTTTTCGTTCTCATCATCTCTTCTAAGGTCTATCAGAACAGTTAGAGCATGCAAGGCACGAGACTCAGAAAGGTACATCTCGATAGGCAAATCTAATACGGCCCTCATCCTACACACTCAACAGTAAAAAGAACTCCCATTCATAACTCCATTCAAAGCTTTTAAATCTCCTCAGGTGATTAACCTCTCACAAAACCAAACAAATCTCTATTTAGAACCTGCATGAAGGACAGCAAATTCTTTCACAGCCTCTTTAATGGGCAAAAGCACCGAGTTCAAATGGCCCTGCTGAGTTCTTACTTAGAATCATAGAATCCCGACAGTGCAAAAGAAGGCCATTCAGCCCATCGAGTCTGCACTAACTCTTTGACAATAATCTCACCCAGTACCTATCCCCATAACTCCACGTATTTACCCCACTAATCTACACAGTTTTGGACACTAAGGGGCAACTTAGCACGGCCAATCCACCAAACCTACACATCTTTGAGAGGAAATCGAAACTCCCGGAAGAAACCCACACAAACACAGGGAGGACGTGCAAACTCCACACAAACAATGACCAAAGCCAGAATTGAACCTGGATCACTGGCGCGGTGGGCAGCTGTGCTAACCACCATGCTTCCCGTCTGCCTGATGGCACATTGGAGAAAACTGCATATACAGTAAATGGGAGTGAGACTTGCAGACCTGGGTCACACCTACTGCAAATTCGGAAAGATTTTACAAAAAAATCTGGCCCTTTTACCCCTAGTTCAAAACATACTGGCAGGGGAGATGGCTTCTTAGCATTTTTGAATAGTGCCATGGGATCTTTTACATCTGCTTAAGAGCACAGATGGGGCATAACCCAAAAGAAAATCTGAAGTATCTAGAAGGCTGGAGGCATTTTTAAAGTCTCAGAAAGTTACACAAGAGGCTGCCAGAATTCCTTCCCAAAGAGTAGGGTGAAAAACAGTACAATTAATTTGAAAGGGACTACGTACAATATCAGCAGTTTTCTTTCTCTCTCACACGGACACACATGCATTATTTATAACGGTAGCCTCATGGCAGTTAAGCTTACAGTTGTACTGAGGGCTGAAATTCCTGTCTGATGATCAGTGACAGGGTCACTTGATCTGTAACTTAGTCAGCTCTCTGCTGGCCACTTCCATAATCTCATCCAATTGTGCTTCAAGTTTCTCTAGAAGGCGGAATTGTTTTTGTTTTGTTCCCAGTAGGATGTTAGCCCATATAGTAGGTTTACTGCTCTCCGCCTCTTGCAAGAATCAATTGAACACAAAATTCTCTGCAATGTGCTCATTTTAAAGTTTTGCTTTGATAGGCAACACCCTCTTTGTGTCATTGCTAACAGGTTGAACCTCTCACTGGGCATAATGCCTACTTTCAGCCTATGTATTTATATTGTTGACTCAGTTTCACCGCGACCTTCCCCTTTTTTGTAACCTTCCCTGGTTCATTACTTGGCATGGAATCTGGTGTTAAAAGATTGGGTGCTCCTTTAATGCCAGGGTCGAGGGTAGGAGAGGGCAGGGGCCAGGACCCAACAAGGTTTCAAACTGAGATGGAGGCACTGCCAGGATCTGCGAACACCAGGCTCGAGAAACAGATTGGGAATTTTGGCCCTTCCAGCATCTCTTGTCAAGTCAAGCTGCACTGGGGACAGCTCAGCTCTGTTGCTGAGCTTGTTTCAGTTCATCTCTCACTCAGGAACATAGAAGATAGGAGCAGGAATAGATCATTTGGCTCTTGGGGCATGCTCCACCATTCATTAAGATCATGACAGGCCTTTGACAAGGTCCTTCTGGTGCAGAAAGTGAAGTCGTATGGGATCAGAGGTGAGCTGGCAAGGTGGATACAAAACTGGTTCAGTCAAAGAAGACAGAGGGTAGCAGTGGAAGGGTGCATTTCTGAATGCAGGGCTGTGACAAGTGGTGTTCCTCAGGGATCAGTGCTGGGATCTTTGTTGCCTTTAACATATATAAATGGTTTGGAGGAAAATGTAACTGGTTTGATTAGTAAGTTGGCGAACAACACAAAGCTGGTGATTTTGTGGATACCGATGACGAGCATCAGGGGATAAAGCAAGATATAGATCAGTTGGAGACTTGGGCGGAGAAATGGCGGATGGAGTTTAATCCGGACAAATGTGAGGTAATGCATTTTGGGAGGTCTAATACAGATAGGAAATATCAGTAAATGGCAGAGGGTTCTGGGTGTACAGGTACACATGTTACTGAAAGTGACAATCAGGTGGAGAAGGTAGTCAAGAAGGCATACAACATGCTTGCCTTCATCGGCTGGGGCATTGAGTTTAAAAATTGGCAAGTCATGCTGTAACTTCATAGGATTTTAATTAGGCCACACTTAGAATATAGTCTTCAATTCTGGTCACCACAGTACCAGAAGGATGTGGAGGCTTTGGACAGGGTACAGAGAAGATTTACCAGGATGTTGCCTGGTATGGACAGCATTAGCTATGAGGAGAGGTTGAAGAAAATTGGTTTGTTCTCACTGGAATATCAAGGTTGTAGGGCAACCTGACAGCAGTCTACAAGATTATGAGGGGCATGGACTGAGTGGATAGTCAGAAGCTTTTCCCAGGACGGAAGAGTCAATTACTAGGGGGCATAGTTTAAGGTGCAAGTGGCAAGGTCTAAAGGAGATGTACGAGGCAAGTTTTTTTACACAGAGGGTAATAGGTGCCTGGAACTTGCTGCTGGGGGAAGTAGTGGAAACGGATATGAGAGTGACTTTTAAGGGGCATCTTGACAAATACATGAATAGGATAGGAATAGAGGCATATGGTCCCTAGAAGGGTAAGGGGCTTTAGTTCATTCGGACAGCATGGTCGGTGCAGGCTTTGGAAGGCCGAAAGGCCAGTTCCTGTGCTGTCATTTTCTTTGTTCTTTGCTCTTATATTGGTTGCAGCAGAAAGAAAATGCTGCCTCAGGATAAAATGTGAGATCTCAGCAAGAATTCAAACCAAGACGACGCCACCATTTAGTAGAGTCGATCAGGTTTGACGGTAACAAAGATCACTCAGGCTCCAGAAAATGCAACTCACCGAAGCAACTAACACCGGCAGATCTCTCAACAAGGAGAAACAGCAAGAGGCTGATTACCTATCCTACACCTCCCCACTCTCCGCACCACAACTCCAAACATCAATTCCTACCAGTGGCACTCTGCACGTGCGGGGGAGGTCACGTCAGTGCAACACATCGGAACTTACAGGCAGAACCTGTCAGGCGGATTGTTTATGGTGCCAGGGAGGCGTGCGACAGAACGGTCATGAACAGTGATTGTGAAGCATGAGAACGAGGCCCCTAATTGACAAGCTGTTCATTTACTGACGTGAATTTAGCGCTTCTTTCACAAAGCCAGCTGAAGTGTAATCCATCACCGGGATCAAGGTTGCACAGTGGTGACTGAGCTCCTCCCCGTCACTGCCTGGGGAAAGGGCACTGGACTCGGGGCAGACAGCAAAGCCTGAATGAGCCCCTTTACTTGCTCAGTCAGTCAAGGGTCAATTGGCTCACCCTAAGTGCTCAGCACACCCGACTGCTCTGCAGCAACAGTGAGGGAGGATGGCTCTTACAAATCACTGCACACAGTTTGCATGGTTAAAGTCAACAGGCAGCCGCACTGACCCACACGGTTCCCCAACAGCATGGCATCTGGTCTTCGAGGGACAACATTTCAACGGGGGAGGGGGGGGATGAAGTGTAAACATTGACATATGTCAAACGGTGACACGAAAGAAGGGTTGCTACTGCTGAACAAGTCACCCTGCCCAATGGTGCTGACAATGTGGTTGCACCAGATGAGATAATACTGCAGCAAGAGTTGATTTATGAAGCCGACAGGACGGTCGTGCCAGATGAGTAAAGAGTGCACCGGGGGGTTGAGCAGGCATTCCACTAATACTCTTATACATGAAATTCCATCGCACAAAACGAGTCACTGCACTCTACTTCAGAATATGCACTGCAGCACAGAGAGCAGAGAGAGTAACTACGTTCATCTGTGCTCCCAGAAAATGAGTTTGCATTGCCAGCTGTGACTTTTGGCACAATACAAATGAACTAAAATATCAGCCCAAGGCATGCTCTGAGAATCATCTCCACAAGCTGCATCAAAACCTTATCAGACACAAGTCCGTAAATGATAGAACTCCCTGGGTATTCTGTGCGACGAATGGGACATTTTGGTGCCAGACTGGCGAGGGTTTTTCCAGTGATGGGGTATTGTTGTGATGTCTTCACACTAGCGCAATTGGTTTGATTTGGTTTATTACTGTCACATGTATTAGCGTATAGTGAAAAGTATTGTTTCTTGCGTGCTATACAGACAAAACATACTTTTCATAGAGAAGGAAAGGAGAGGGTGCAGAATGTCGTATTACAGTCATAGCTAGGGTACAGAGAAAGATCAACTTAATGAGAGGTAAGTCCATTCAAAAGCCCGATGGCAGCAGGGAAGAAGCTGTTCTTGAGTCGTTTGGCATGTGACCTCAGACTTCTGTATCTTTTTCCCCACTCAGATGACGGCAAATTAATGCCTTTTGAGGAAATGTTCTCACCCGATGGATTTATGGAAGACATCAGGATAGATGGGTGCTGAAATGTGCTGTGTAAATGAGTTTATAAAACAACTGGATGTGTTTCTTAAGAATTCTGGTGCTGTTGTTGAGGAAAGATGGAAGTGGCTAATCTCTAGAAAAGCAATGGGCTTGTTGGGCCATGATGTCGAGATGCCGGTGTTGGACTGGAGTAAACACAGTAAGAAGTCTCACAACACCAGGTTAGAGTCCAACCAGTTTATTTGATAGTAAACCCACAAGCTTTCGGAAACGGTGTCAAGCTTCCACACACCTGACGAAGGAACACCGTTTCCGAAAGCTTGTGAGATTACTATCAAATAAACCGGTTGGGCCAGGCAGCCCAAGTAGTTTTTTTGATATTTTTATGCAGTTGATCATCTTAGTGAGGGGAAGGACAATGCCTCATTGCGATAAATTGCTTCACTAGTGGCAGCAACTATGGGAAAATGACAAGTGCTTCTCAGTGTAAGAAGTGACTATTACTTACGGGGCAAAAAACTGCAGCAGGCGACGGTGCAGAGGGACCTCGGGGTCCTTGTGCATGAGTCGCAAAAACCCAGCCTGCAGGTGCAGCAGGTGGTCAGGAAGGCGAATGGGATGCTGGCCTTCATAGCGAGGGGGATTGAATATAAAAGTAGGGAGGTCTTGCTGCAGCTGTATAGGGCATTGGTGAGGCCGCAGCTGGAGTACTGTGTGCAGTTTTGGGCGCCGCACCTGCGCAAGGATATTTTGGCCTTGGAGGGAGTGCAGAGGAGGTTTACTAGGCTGATACCGGAGTTGAGGGGGTTGAGCTATGAGGAGAGGCTGAATAAACTAGGCTTGTACTCGTTAGAGTTTAGAAGAATGAGGGGAGATCTCATTGAGACGTATAAGATGATGAATGGGATGGATAGGATAGAGGTGGAAAGACTCTTCCCGCTCAAAAAAGACAGTAGGACTAGGGGGCACAGCCTCAAGATAAAGGTTCCTCCTCAACTCCGGTTCAGAACGGAGTTGAGGAGGAACTTCTTCACTCAAAGGGTGGTGAATCTCTGGAATTCTCTGCCCGTTGAAGTGGTGGAGGCTGCCTCGCTAAATATTTTTAAGAAGCGGGTTGATGGGTTTTTGATAAGAGAGGGGATTAAGGGTTATGGGGAGAGGGCGGGAAAGTGGAACTGAGCCACGACAGATCAGCCATGATCTTATTGAATGGCGGGGCAGGCTCGAAGGGCCAGATGGCCTACTCCTGCTCCTATTTCTTATGTTCTTATGTTCTTAAGTGAGCCATTTTATGTAGCAGAAGGGCGTTAATTGTAGACTGATTTCAATGTATCCAAAGTCCAATTGAGACAACACTCTTTTAGATGAGTTGGGTAAGAAAATCATGCCCTCCCCTTTGGGGGGGTTAATAAGGGAGGAGCGGGGGGAGGGGTTAACTTTTCACTTGGGAATGTGCTGGCTGGGAACCGCACTGTGTTCCCACTACTGTCCCCCATGGAGTTCATGGGGCCTTCCTGCACCATTGCCAAATCAGGCGCTTGAGTGGGCAATTAATGCTTTTTACAAAGGCACATTCAGTGCCTGACTGAGACACCCTGCATTTGGGAAGGGGTGGGTCCCCTCTGAGAGCCATTCACTCCACCTTGCACAGTGATTAGCACTACTGTCCCACAGCACCAGGGACCCGGGTTCGATTCCTGGCTTAGGTCACTGTCTATGCGGCGTCTGCGTGTTCTCCCCGTGTCTGCTTAGGTTTCCTCCCACAGTCTGAAAGACGTGCTGGTTAGCTGCATTGGCCACGCTAAAATTCTCCTTCAGTGTACCTGAACAGGGAAGTGTGGCGAGCAGGGGATTTTCACAGTAACTTCATCGCAGTGTTAGTTTAAGTCGACTTGTGACACTAATAAATAAACTTTAAAAAAAAACTTACTGCTGGCCCTCTCCCCTCTTAGTTTGTAACCCCTGAACCCTTCCATCACTCTCACCAATACCTGGATCCATGGGAGATCCTTGGCTATGTGTAACCCTGACAACAGCCACTATGCCTCCCCGGTGGTGCTGCTAAGCAACAAAGGGTTGCAGATCGCTCTCTTGGTAAGTGGGGCTTCTAACCCTGGGAAATGTCTGTCACTGCCCAGTTATTTATTTATTTATATTTTATTTATTAGTGTCACGAGTAGGCTTACATTACCACTACAATGATGTTACGGTGAAAATCCCCTCGTCGCCATACTCCAGCACCTGTTCACGTACACTGAGGGAGAATTTAGCATGGCCAATGCACCTAACCAGCAGGTCTTTCAGACCGTGGGAAGAAATCTGAACACCCGGAGGAAGCCCACGCAGACACAGCGAGAACGTACAAACTCCACATGGACACAGAGTTGAACCAGGGTCCCTGGCACTGTGAGGCAGTAGTGCTAACCACTGTGCCACCCCTAGTTAAGGGCTTGATTGGCACTTAGTTTGGCAAGTCATCCCAAAAAGAGGCAACGTGGGGCTTTCACTGGTTCCCCAGTTGGTGGGCAAAATGACTGTCACCTCTGTGTGTTCAATTTTACCCAATACAGAAAGCATTGTCAGTGATGAAGAGTGAAAATCTTACCTTGTGCAGACATTGACAGTACTAAGTGAACGCAACAAAGCTGGGTATAGAATAAAATGGAAAATATACTGTACTGCTCCAACACTGCTTTAATTCCATTTTGAGAAAGCCACAAGGGTAATATTTCCATCTGCAATACCAGCCACTTCAGCAACTATAAAAACAATTCTCATTTTGTTACTGTTTTCTGTTACGCTGTATTGAACTTGGTTGAAAGGCACTCAAATTAATTTAAATGACACACTTTCAGGAGAAAGAAGAAAGTCATCCTCGCAGCTGGGACTAGATTTAAACTCGGGTCTCTGAAGTGAAAAGACGAGGTTCAAAAGCGCTGCACCATCCAATTCTGCTAACATGGTTCTTTACATTGTGTCCAGAGACAGCATGGAGCCATTCTGCAAACTGTTTCAGGATCTCATCACTCAACTCAACACTCTCATCACTGATCATACAGAAATCAGCTTCTTAAAACTCTTGTCTTTGTTTTCTTGGCAAATATCCAATATGCAGGAAAAGATTTGCAACTAGTTTTGCACCTCTGTGTTTATGCTGAACATAATATCCAAATATCCAATCATAGCTGATATTCCTCATTCAACTGGTTATTCTTAGATCCATCAATGTCTAAGCTCTGTTCCCGATGGTGGGGGAGTTCAGAAATAGGCACCACAGTTTGAGGATAAGTTCCTTTTGGAACTGAGCTGAGGTTTCTTCACCCAGATGGTGGTGAATCTGTGGAATTCACTATTACAGAATATAGTTGAGGCCAAAATGTTGTCTGATTTCAAGAAGAAATTAAATATAGTTCTTAGGGCTAAAGAAATCAAGCAATGGGGCGGAGGGTGTGTGTGTGTGGGATCAGGATATTGAATTTGATTAGGGGTGGCACGGTGGCACAGTGGTTAGCATTGCTGCCTCACAGTACCAGGGACCTGGGTTCGATTCCCAACTTGGGTCACTGTCTGTGTGGAGTCTGCACGCTCTCCCCTGTGTCTGTGTGGGCTTCCTCTGGGTGCTCCAGTTTCCTCCCACAGTCCAAAAAATATGCAGGTTAGATTGATTGGCCATGATAAATTGCCCCTTAATGTCATGGGGATTGGGAGGGTAAACATGTGGGGTTATGGGGATAGGACAGGACCAGGTTGGGATCATTGTCAGTGCAGCCTTGTTGGGTCAAATGACCTCTTTCTGCACTGTCGATCCTATGATTCCATGATCAAAATGAATGGTGGGGCAGGCTCAAAGGGCCGAATGGCCTACTCCTGCTTTGAGTTCCTGTTTTTAACAAAGAAATGGAGCAATTTGAATTTCCGCAGGACAATCACTCCTGTGCAAAGTACTCAGCTACCTTTCTAGGCCAGGTTTGTTGTGAGGATTGGCTTCTTAGGATCAGTTTTCTTTGCTCCAGGAATGCATTTTACTTTCAAAATGAAGTCTGTGGCATGTGCACAGCTGTGCTGGGCGCCGTTTTGGTGACAGGGTTAGTCCGTGTTCAGGGAGTTTCTAGGAAAGTGTAGGAAGTAGGCAGATCATGAAATCAATTGACAGGTAACACTGATTTTATGTGAGTGCTGCCAGCTGGAGTTCAGTGCTTCAGCAAATGTTTACTTGTAACTTTGCACTGCTGAACACGTGCTAAGGACCTAGTCCACTCTCCATCAACATCCCCCCCTGCCCCGCGCCCCCGGCACCCCATTCTCCCACCAGTGCTCTTTATCAAAATCATCAACTCATTTTTAACTATTTGCTGCTTAATCTGTCCTGGCTCTTGCTGTGATTATGGATTGCAGAATTTGGTGGTTTCCAGAGTTATTGAAATTTCTGACACCTACAATGAGTGCTGTGACACCTGCTGAAGATAGGAACCGGCTCGAAGGGCCAAGTGGCCTCCTCCTGCTCCTATAATCTATATTTCTATCTTCTATGAAGGACTTTGCCCTGACTTCATGATTCTGCCCAAGTTACTCAGACTCAGGTAAGGGTGCAGTAGTTCGTATCCCTTTCGGACTTTGACAATTGCAATGACGAATGATCATTCAAACCCAATCAACATTAGACCCCTAAGCCATAATAGTTTCTCGCAAGAACACGCAGCATGAGTTAAGGTGCCAAATCTTTCAATCAGCATTTGAGCTTCTGCTGAGTTTGTTCTCCATATCCTACACTGGAAATTATTAGGCTGCCCCTTCAAATGACCCAAAAGTGCCGTAGTTGATTCCTCCCACAAGCCCTCAGATTCCTTGCCTGGTGACTATTCTCGGAAGTTATTTTCCAACCACGTCATTTCATCAGCTGTCAAAATGATGCTCTCTGGATCTATTATAAACAGGAAGAAGTCTCACAACACCAGATTAAAGTCCAACAGATTTATATGGCAGCACTAGATTTTGGAGTCTCAGGCTCCTTCATCGGGTAAGTGGAAGTTCTGTTCACAAACAGGGAATATAAAGACACAAACTCAATTTACAAAATAATGGTTGGAATGCGAGTAAAATCTCACTTACTTTCCTGTCTGGAGACAGTACACATCTCTTTAACCTATGCTAATGCTATCTCCACTCACATTGTCTGCATCTTTAAGACTTGAATAGCAGTACAAAGGTCCAGAACTATCTCAGAGCGAAGAAGCTACGGCATCTTCTCTGAACCTTCAATATATCATCGATGAAGATGAATAACTTGCCTAGGCCATTCCCACACCCCCACTTCTTAGAACATAGAACATAGAGCACTACAGCACAAACAGGCCCTTCGGCCCACGAGTTGCGCCGATCACATCAACACCTACCAATCTATAGACCTATCTATAACCCCCAATCCCATTAAATTCCATATACTCATCCAGGAGTCTTTTAAAAGACCCCAGCGAGTTCGCCTCCACCACCACTGACGGCAGCCGATTCCATTCACTCACCACCCTCTGAGTGAAAAACTTACCCCTAACTTTTCTTGCTTTCAAAAACCGCAAAACCTCAAACAGATCATTGTCCGCAGCAAACTACACAGCCTCCAGGAGAACAGTGATCACAACCCTGCCACAGCAACCTCTGCAATACTTGCCAGATCATCGACACGTGAGAACACTATCCACCAGGTACACAGTACATACTATTGCGACTCGGCCAACATTGTCTCTCTGATACATTGCAGGAAAGGGTGTCCCAAGGCACGGTACATTGAGGAAACCATGCAGACACTACGACAATGAATGAATGAACACCGTTCGACAGTCACCAGGCAGGAGTATTCTCTTCCAGTCGGGGAACACTTTAGTGGTTACAGGCATTCAGCTTCTGATCTCTGGGTAAGTGTTCTCCAAAGTGGCCTTCACGACACATGACAACGCAGAATCGCTGAGCAGAAATTGATAGCCAAGTTCCGCACACATGAGGAGGCCTCAACCAGGATCTTTGGTTCATGTCACACTATCTGCAACCCCCGTGACTTACTTGCAAAATGTCACTAACTGTCCTGGCTGGAGACAATACACATCTCTTTAACCTGTGCTTGGCCCTCTCTCCACTCACATTGTCTGTACCTTTAAGACTTGATTACCTGTAAAGACTCACATTCCGACCTATTTTGTAAATTGAGTTTGTGTCTTTATACTCCCTTTTTGTGAACAGAACTCCCACTTACCTGCTGAAGGTGCTTGAGACTCCAAAAGCTAATGCTGCCAAATAAACCTATTGGACTTTAATTGGTATTGTAAGATTTCTTACTGTGCTTATCCCAGGTCAACGCCAGCATCTCCACATCATGTCTATTATGAAACCAGCTTATAATCTCTCTGCCCCCTGATGATTCCTGCTGTGATTGTTCCAGCTCCTCCTATTGGCCCTGGAAGAACATCATGTGGGAGTTTCCATCTGATCACTCTCCTCTGTCTAGTTTTATCAACCCCTCTGCACCCTGAGCCAAGCCTTATAAGCTACACCCCACTGCCTTCCTTCTAGTCCTGTTTGTGCAGCCTTTGCACAGAGTCAGAGAAGCTGCGAGCACAGTGCAGTGAAAGGTAGACAACCGCTGAAAATTCTCATCCGAGGTCAACAGACATTCCTGTTGTCCGCCCCTCTCAGCTCCAAATCTGTGGTGGGTGGGGTGGAAGAACTCTGGCATTTGTGTCTTTAGGTCTGAATCAATTGGAGAATTACATCCAGTCACAATGTTTCCCCTCTTCAATCTATAAATTTGGAGATAATACATTCAGTTCCCTCTTCCAAATCATTAATATATGATGTGAACAGATGGGGTCCTAGCACAGATCACTGTGGAACCCTGTTAGTCACTGACTGCCAATCAGAAAAAAGACCCATTTATGCCAACTCTTTGCTTCCTATCTGGTAACCAGCTTTCTCTCCATCTCAAGACATTCCCTACAATCCCATGTGCTTTAACTTTACATAGTAGACTGTTGTGTGAAACCTTGCCAGAAGCCTCCTGAAAGTCTAAATAAACCACATCCACTTGCTCTCCTTGGTCAATTCTACGAGTTACATCTTCAAAGAATTCCAATAGATTCGTCAAACATGATTTCCCCTTTGTAAACCCATCCAACTTTGTCTGATTATACCACAGCCTTTCAAATGCTGAGTTATGAAATCCCTGATAATAGACTCCAGCAACTTCCCCGGTACTGACATTAGGCTCACTGGTTTATAGTTCCCTGTTTTCTCTCTACCTCCCTATGTGAATAGCAGGCTTACATAAGCTACCCTCTAATCTATAGGAACCCATCCAGAGTCCAAAGAAATTTGGAAAATAATCACCAGTGGATCTGTTATTTCCTTCCACTCCCTTAAGTATTCTGGAATGAAGATAACCAGGACCTGGAGATTTGTCCACCTTCAATCCCACCAATTTCTCCAAAACCATTTCTTTACTAATGCTGATTTCCTTCAGCTCCTCACTAAAACATGTTTCTTTCAGCACTTTTCAGGTTAGCTTTAATTGTTTTGGTTTCTTATGAATTTGCTCCTCAACCTTTTATTCACTTTTTCATGGGATGTGATCATCACTGACTGGGCCAGTATTTATTGCCCATTCCTAATTGCCCTTGAATTGAGTGGCTTGCTCAGCTATTTCAGTGGATATTTAAGAGTCAACCAAATTGGTGTGGATTTAGTGATACAAATGCAGGCCAGACTGAGTGGAGATAGCAGATTTCCTTCCCTGTAGCACATTACTGAACCAGATGAGTTTTTACAACAATCAATAATGGTTTCATGGTCAGCATTAGACTTATAATTCCAGACTCATTGAATTTCACCAGCTGCTGTGCTGGGATTTGAACCTGGATCCCCAGAGCATTGTTCTGAATCCCTGGTCCAGTGAAAATACCACAATACCACCCCTTCCCCAAAAGGTACAGCTACACAACACCAAATCTGATTTCAGACTACAATCAACTGTATTAGTGTAGTAAGTCCTTGGAGGCAGAAGTCGCTTCACCAAAATCCCTTTATTTACAAGTCTGGCGACAGCATACAAAGTGCCTTCAGTTAGCAGTCTACACTAGGAATCCCAGAGGAACAGACACTCTTGGCTAAGTACAAAGCAAGAGGCTCCCTGAGTGGCCCGTCAATTTGGCCCTTAATCAGAGAGTTCCTATTCTAACAGGCCCACCTCAATTTCTTGATTAAAGTCATTACAATTAGTAAGCAACAAGGTGCTTGTGAGCAACTGCACCATTCTGCTGCCTATTTTTGGGTCCTGTCCAATTCTGCAGTCATTGTGTTATATTTTTCACACTATGTCACACTGATAGAAACTCAACGTTAAGTGCCGAACATGGGTAGGCTTTGAAATTATGCCATGTGAGTACTGGCTCAAGAACTTTTAATATGTTCTCATGAAATTAATCTTGGATTAACACTTCCATCGAGAGGGTTAAAGTCACCTTTGAAATGGCCATTCACTGGAATTCTACCGCCCCGCCCGCCACGGAATTGGAGCGGAAGAGAGGCGGACAACAGAAACGTCAATTGATCTTGCACGGGAATTTCCGGTTTCCCTCGAGGGAGGCCATAAAATCCCGCCCATTGTGTTCGTGTTTGTCTCCATCACTGTGTAGTTGGGTGCTCACTGTTGCAAAATCAATTTAGATAGTTTGTGCAGACAGAACTTTTGCCCACGAAGTTACTACCTTTATCAGTAAGGTGCCCTGCATGTATAAGCTTCGTCATCTACATATTCAATTCCGAGCACATCTTCTGTGGTGGAAAATGAGCCAGATGTTGAATGAGAAATTTCCATCAGTTCGAGGAAGAATCATAGGGCAAGAAAAGATCTCCTTTGTTGCTCAGGGGACCTATCTGGCTTCAGATAAACTGTGGCTGCTTGGCAGAAATTCTCGCATGAAAAATCATTTTTAGCAGTTAATGAACCTGCAAGTGGCAGATGCAGCTTGGAAAGATTGACTCATAGGCGCATCTAGAGCAAATAAATGTTGTCTAAATAGAATCTTACAGCACAGGAGGAGGTTATCCATCCCAATGTGCTTGCCCTAACTCTTCGAAAGAGCTATCCAATGCGTCCCATTTCCTTGGCCCTCCAAGGGTGTTCTGAAAGGGGCAAATTTAGATCTTGTTTTTATCATCCTTTGAGCAACTGGGCAGCACAGTGGTTAGCGCTGCTGCCTCACCGTGCCAGGGACCCGGGTTCAATTCCAGCCTTGGGTGACTGTCTGTGTGGAGCTCGCAAGTTCTCCCCGTGTCTGCTTGTGTTTCCTCTGGGTGCTTCAGTTTCCTTCCACAATCTGAAGATGTGCAGGTTAGGTTGATTGGCCATGCTAAATTGCTGCTTAGTGTCAGGGGAATTAGCAGGGTAAATATATTGAAACAGGAATTAGGAGCAGAAGTGGGGTTACGGGGATAGGGACTTGGTGGGATTGTCGTTGGCGCATGTTAAATGGGCCAAATGGCCTCCTTCTGCACTGTGGGGATACTATGATTCTATGAAGTGGTGAAGTCCACCTTGAGACCAGGAAAATAGCAACTGTCCTCGCGCTGGAACTCTGCCGGTAAACCAAGGCCACAGATCTCCATTATGTGCTCAAACCATCCAAGGCGGTTAACTAATGGTTAGTGAAAAATTCATGGTAGCTCTGTTGGAGCTGCTATTTTGAAGTAGAAAGGGAAGAGGGGCAGCTCCTCAAATGAAGCCTGATGTGTGGCAGAGCGAGTTAGACTGTGAGTTGACGGTGAGTAGCTTTTAAAAAGACACTACTTCCCCAGCTTGGTAAATGAGCCGGCTAGATGAAAGGTTTGGTGCCTCTACACTTTAATGCTAGGATGGAAGTCTCTTTCTTCTTAAACTGTCTCATCCAAAAATGATTAAGCAATTACAGAAGTACCAAAACTCAGCCCTGTTACCTACACACTGAACATCAAAAGTTGGGCACTATCTGTCACAACAGCTTTTGAGACATTTCTGTTAGCAAAGAGCATAAAGAGGTATAACAGTGGGGACAGCTTCAAGACTGTCATCTTGTTCAGCTCACTGTCACTATTCCAATAGTTTAGTGAAGATCTTTATTAGATCCATACCGCCACTTGAGCTGCCAATCAAACTACATGGTAGAGGGAGGGAGACACTCATTATTTTAGGAATAGTTGCCTCATGCAGGGCTGGCTTCATTCCTAATCCCTACCTCCCCGCACCCCACTACACTCCCCTCCCCACCCTACGCGCGCACACACACACACACACACACATACACACACACATACGCATATACATACACACATGCATACATACACATACACACGCATACACAAGCATACACATACACACATACATACACACACTCACGCGCACACACATACATACATATATGCATATACATACATGCATACATACGCATACACACGCACACGCTTACACAAGCACACACATACATACACACACTCGCACACACACACATACACATACACACATACATGCGCATACACACACACATACACACACACATACACACACACACACATACACACACACACACACACACACACATGCCATTTGTGACAACTCAGCATTTCATTGAGCTTCCATGGTGGCTGTCAAAACCGATGTCTCATGGGGAGCTTTTTTGTTGCAGCAAGAACTGTAACAGTGGGACAGAGGAAAAGTGAAGCAAGAGAAAAGCCAATTGAAACTCATTCATCTGGTATGCTCACCCTCGCAGTTCACCAGCCAACCGCATTGTACTTTTTTTTGTCTCCACTATCCCTCACTGCATTACTTGTCACTCTGAGTCAAGGATAATATCTATTCACTTCTCCCTGATTTAAATTTAGCTTATGGAGGTATTTGAAGCGTGGCTTGACACTTCAGGGTAGAGCTGTGCTGCCCACTGTACTATCCTTTGGATCAATATTAAACCAAGGCCCCGGCTGCCTGTTTGAGTGATTTCAGTGGATGTTAAAGACGCTGAGGAACTACTGGAAGAAGAGCAGGGATTTTTCACAGTCCAGGCCAACATTTCTCCTGAGCCAACGCACGGAATGTTCCAGTCCCGTTCACCAAGGGTATTGTAGCAGGACCTTACAATGGTCCAGTGACCTCGGGCAGGATTTTCCGGTCTGGGGAAAGCACGGCTTTCGCCACACAAAGAAAAAACGACCACAGGGTAACTGCTCATTTGTCGCATTATTTCTTCTGGGATCTCGATTAGGACAAAATAGTTGCTGCACTTCCTCACAACACTTCAACTTTGGGGAAGCTTGGCAAATACATGAAGGTGAAAGAAATAGGAAGGTAAGCCGATAGGATGAAATGGAGAAAGGTGGAAGGACGTTAACGTGGAGCATAAACAACAGCATGGACTAGTTTTAAAACAAAATAATTCATTTACAGGATGTGGGTGTCAATGGCTAGGCCAACATTTGTTGTCCATCCCTAGTTCATAGCATCTATAGTGCAGAAGGAGGCCACTTGGCCCATCTAGTCAGTGCCAACAGCAATCCCACCCAGGTCCCACCCCATAACTCCACCTTCCTGATCCTCCTAGCACAGAGGGTCAATTTAACATAGCCAATCAAGCAAACTTGCACATCCTTGGATTGTGGGAGGAAATTGGAGCACCCCTTGGGAACCCATGCAGATATGGGGAGAATGTGCAAACTCCACACAGACAGTGACCCGAGACTGGACTTAAACCCAGGTCCCTGGCGCTGTGAGGCAGCAGTGACCACTGTGCCACCAGGCTGCCTCTATGTACTACCTAAACAGGTTTGATTCCACAAATGCTTTGTACAACAGAGCACAAAAATACTCTGATAGAGAAGCAAAGGGATTGTGAACAAACGCAGCAAAATAAAACATTGAAATGCTGACAAAAAGTCATCTTAGAGCTCTGTCCATTGATTCTGATCGAACAAGATCACAGATGCTGCTGCTCAGGTTTGAAAGCTGAATGCCTTGGTGTATCTACTAGAAAGGTTATAATGAATGGATCTTCAAAGCCAGGTACATTTCTGTACTGTCAGTTTTGAGGGTTTTGGTTAGCACACTTCCTTTTTATCCTGACAATCTGGATTTCCCCTGAGCCAAAAGAAAAGTACGTTCTTTCTTTCTGCGAGATGAAAGATGCCATGAGGGCAAGGAGCTTATGCACTTTGTCGCTGAAACAGGCCTAATCAAAGTCACAATACAGACAGCATTACAGTCATTGCTGAGCCTATCACACAATACAAGTGTGTAATAACCACTGCCTTGTCCACACAGCTTTGTTACAATGCATTCCCCTTTATTGGCTAACATTGACTTGAAAGATCTTGGGGGCCAGATTTTCTCATTTGAGGCAATACCGATCCCAGGAGAGGGGATTTTTCATAGGGATAGGGTCTTAAATACTCCAGAAATGGGTCCGTCACCTTCTTTCTGGTGGTGGGGAGGGGGTGGGGAGGGGGGCAGTGGAGGAGAGGGGTAGGAATGGAGATGTAAAGTGGGCCACAATCGGCACCCACCAAGTCTTAAAAATATAAAAGGAAACAGGACTAGGCAGGGAAGATGCAGGGAGGATGTTCCCAATGGTGGGGAAGTCCAGAACTAGGGGTCACAGTCTGAGGATTCGGGGTAGATCATTTAGGACGGAGGTGAGGAGACATTTCTTCACCCAAAAAGTGGTGAGCTTGTGGAATTCATTACCACAGGAAGTAGTTGAGGTCAAACCATTGAATGTTATGAGGAGAAAGCAGGATTAGGCTATTGAGTTAGACAATCAGCCATGAGCGTGAAGAATGGCGAAGCAGGCTCGAAGGGCTGAATGGCCTCCTCCTGCTCCTATGTTTCTATGAAATTCATCTGCTGCAAAGTGACCAAGGCGAAGTGGAGAGCTGGGAGCTGGCAGCTGGGACAAGATAGGGAAAGGTTGCTATGTCAAATTCCACAGTGCCACAGTGACACTACTTGCAATGCTAATGAATAAATAAGACCCTTTATAAGACCCTTGTCAGGCCTCATTTGGAATACTGTGTGCAGTTCTGGTCACCTCACTATAGGAAAGATGTAGAAGCTATTGAAAGGGTACAGAGGAGATTTACAAGGATGTTGCCTGGACTGGGAGGCATGCCTTATGAAGTTAGGTTGAGGGAGCTGGGACTCTTTTCCCTGGAGAGACGAAGGTTGAGAGGCGACCTGATAGAAGTTTATAAAATGTTGAGAGGAATAGATAGGGTGGATTCTCAGAGGCTATTTCCCCGGGTTGAAATGGTCGCTACGAGAGGACACAGATTTAAGGTGTGGGGAGGAAAGTACAGAAGTGATGTTAGGGGTAAGTTTTTCACTCAGAGGGTGGTGAGTGAATGGAATCGGCTGCCGTCAGTGGTGGTGGAGGCGAACTCGCTGGGGTCTTTTAAAAGACTTCTGGATGAGTATATGGGGTTTAATGGGATTGGGGGTTATAGATAGGTCTATAGATTGGTAGGTGTTGATGTGATCGGCGCAACTCGTGGGCCGAAGGGCCTGTTTGTGCTGTAGTGTTCTATGTTCTATAAATGTATTTAATTTAAAATTCCTTCAGGAAAGTCAGCAGACCTGGGGGGCAGAAGCTGGGGGCCCACACTCATAAGAACATAAGAAATAGGAGCAGGAGTAGGCCATCTAGCCCTTTGAGCCTTCTTCCACCATTCAATAAGATCATGGCTGATCTGAAGTGGCTCAGTTCCACTTTCCCGCTTTCTCCCCATAACTCTTAATTCCCTTGTCTGTCAAAAAAACTATCTACCTGTGTCTTAAGTATATTTAGCGAGGTAGCCTCCACCACTTCAACGGGCAGAGAATTCCAGGGATCCGCCACCCTTTGAGTGAAGAAGTTCCTCCTCAACTTCGTTCTAAACTGCCCCCCACCCCCTTATCTTGAGGCTGTGCCCTCTAGTCCTGCTATCCTTTCTAAGCGGAAAGAATCTCTCTACCTCTACCCTATCCATCCCCTTCATTATCTTATACGTTTCTATAAGATCCCCCCCTCATCCTTCTAAACTCCAACGAGTACAGACCCAGTCTATTTAGTCTCTCTTCATAGTCCAACCCCCTCATTTCCGGTATCAGCCTAGTGAACCTCCTCTACACTCCCTCCAAGGCCAATATATCCTTCCGCAAATGTGGCGACCAAAACTGCACACAGTACTCCAGCTGCGGCCTCACCAGTGCCCTGTACAGTTGCAGCAAGACCTCCCTGCTTTTACATTCTATCCCCCTCGCTATAAAGGCCACCACTCAGACTGCTGGTATCAGTCTTTTGCTTCCCAGCTCCGTTCCATTGCAGTCCAGAATGGGAAAATCCAATCCCTTTAGTCTTTAATAGTCTCTTTAGTCTTTAATGCAGCCTTTGGTATAATGGTGCCTTCCAAAGTGATTGAAATTCCAAAGTACGACACTAAATTACTTCTTTGTGGCTGCCTCAATCTACAATTATAAGAAATCCACTGAGATAATTAGAAGAACAAGTGGAGTGACATTTGATTTTGTGAAACCATAGGGTGGGATTTTACAGGCCTGTCGTGGTGGAGTGGGGGACCGGGGTTGGGAGGACGGGGTGCGGGGGGGTGGGGGAGGGGGTGCAGAGTGGTTTGGGAGAGGAAGAGGGAATGTGCCAAGCTGCTCAAAACTCCATTGACTTCAGAAGGTCCAGGAAATCCCACCGGTGTGAAGGGCTAGAAAACTCGTCCTGTCGGTTTCATGGAGCAACTGAGAAATATACAATGTAACCAGACCCCAACTAATGAGGAGCCTTGTACAGGAGCAGTTAAAACTAGGAAACACAGGGGTAAGATATGTTCGCGAAATTTTTCTCCCCATCTCAGGGCCACATTCCCAGCCAATGACTAAAGTAAGGTAAAAGCATAATATTGCGGACGCCGGAATCTGAATAAAGAACAGAAAATGCTGGAAAATCTCAGCAGGTCTGACAGCATCTGTGGGGACAGAATAGAGCCAACATTTTGCGTGTGGATGATCCTTAGCTCTGGTGAAGCATCCACCAGACTCGAAACATTGGCTCAATTCTCTCCTCACAGGCACTGTCAGAGTTGCTGAGACTTTCCAGCATTTTCTGTTTTTGTGATTGAACGAAGGACAGTATTCCAATGTACAGCACCACTATGCCCACAATTGATCAAGTGTCCATTTGCTTCACTTGGTTAAAAATGGCTTTTTAACACTTATCTGAGCAACCGGGAGTAATACCGCATACTTGGGATATTTGTGCAGCAGTACGAACAGCATTCGGCTCTTTCAGATGCCTGCTGGTTGGGCACCTTCAGCTTACTCATTGTGACAGGCACATTGCCCACATTCTCTTACCTGGTGAAATCGGTCATTTCCATCATAATCATACACATCTGCTTGGCCAGCACGATGATGTCGTTGCCGCTGTCATCCCACTTTGCCACCTCAGCGTCCAGCTTGTTTTTCTCCTGGTGGAAGCTCTCCACTTGCTCAGCAATCTTCGCCTTTTCCTCTTGGGGCAGCTGAGCCATGATGGCCTGTACCAAAGACAAATTACACATGGAAATCAGTCCTGATAGCTTTCATAGAAACTAGAAGCATTTGGCCCTTTGAGCCTGCTCTGTCATTCATTTTGATCATGGCTGATCTTCAAATTCAATATCCTGATTTTCCCCCCTCTTCCTCCCATATCCCTTAATCTCTTTAGCCCCAACTGCTATAACTAATTTCTTCTTGAAATCTGACAATGTTTTGGCCTCAATTACATTCAATGGTAGTGAATTCCACACATTCACCACCTCTGGGTGAAGAAATTTCTCCTCACCTCAGTTCTAAAAGGTCTACCCCTTATCCTCAAAATATCTCCTTTGATTTTGGACTGCCCCATCATTGGGAACCTTCTTTCTGAATTTACCCAGTCTAACCCTGTTAGAATTTTATAATTTTCTATGAAATCCCTTCTCACTCTTCAAAAAACCAGTGAATATAATCTGAACCCGACTTAGTCTCTCCTCATATGGCTGTCCTGCCAATCCAGGAATCAGCCTGGTGAACCCTCACTTAACTCCCTCTCCTTCCTCAGGTAAGGACATCAAAACTGCACACAATACTCCAGGTGTTGCCTTATCAACATCTTACATAATTGCAGCAAAACATCTCTATCCCTATACTCAAATCCTCCCACTGTGAAGGCCAACCATTTGCCTTTTTTACTGCCTGCTGTACCTGAGCACTTACTTTCAGTGAAAGATCACGAGGACACCAAGGTCTCACTAAGACGTTTCCAACTCGTGCAAAGCCTGCATTCAAAATTTCTCCTCATAAAATATCGAGCTGCTCAAAAATCACCTTTTGTGACGTCTTCCGATGGGATCCTGTCTGATCTTTCAAGTGGATGTTAAAGATTGCCTGACACTGTTCAAAGAGTATCTTCCTGAGGTCAATATCCACATCTCAACTAATGTTAATAAAAATTGAATATTTGATCATTTAGCTCATCGTTGCTTGCAGAAGATCGCCGTGTGCAAATTGTGCTTCCTTCAGAATAACTGAGTGCTTTGGGTGACCATGAGTTATGAAAAGTTTCAGATAAATGCAATCTCTTTCTGTCATTCTTTACAATTCTGACCCTTGGCACTAAGGAACAATCTGTTGACAATCTGTTGAAATGGGATAAGTATGGGTCAGATTCTCCCACGTTCCCGCCAGCGTGTTTGGTGATAGGCCTAATGGGAGAATACGGCGGAGGGTCCAGAAATCGGGCTCATGTTGGTGTGATTTTACAGTGGGATGATCCACTGGTGCCTATCACCCCCAGCTAGAAAACCCACCAGTGGCCTTATGATATTAGTTGCATCCCATTAGTGGGATCCAGGTGAAAGTCCGACCCCCTCATCCCAGGGTCTTTGCCATGCCAGCAGGAAAACACACCAATGTGAACCATTTTTGGAACAACATGGCGTGCAGATATCAGCTGACTAGTATCTGGGGCTGGAGTTCAGGATGAAGGCCGCCCTCAATCCTGGGCCCTAAACAACTAGAGTGGGTTTGGGGGTACATCCGTGAGCGGACCTTCTAGATTAGGGGTGCAGTTCTCCCAAAAAATTTCCAAGGCCGGAATTCTCCAATGTTGTTCGCCCCATCAGCGCTGCCAGCGAGAATGAAGGATTTGGCGTTCAGCCAAATCATTATTCATAGAAGTGGGACGGGAGAATCCCAGCCGTGGGCGAGGTCGGAGAATCCCAGCCGTGGGTGAGGTCGGAGAATCCCAGCCACAGGTGAGGTCGGAGAATCCCAGCCGTGGGCGAGGTCGGAGAATCCCAGCCGTGGGCGAGGTCGGAGAATCCCAGCCGCGGGCGAGGTCGGAGAATCCCAGCCGTGGGCGAGGTCGGAGAATCCCAGCCACAGGCGAGGTCAGAGAATCCCAGCCACGGGCGAGGTCGGAGAATCCCAGCCGTGGGCGAGGTCGGAGAATCCCAGCCGTGGGCGAGGTCGGAGAATCCCAGCCACAGGCGAGGTCAGAGAATTCCATCTTAAGGTGTTGTCTCCAGCAGGAAAGCCTGATGAGATTTCCATAGGAGGGTTTGGTGTGATTCAGTTCCCAATTAGAATCATAGAAAAACTACAGCACAAACAGACCCTTTGGCCCACAAGTTGCGCCAATCGTGTCTTTACCTACTAGGCTTGCCTGTAACCCTCAATCCTATTAAGTCCCATGTACTCATCCAGAAGTCTCTTAAAAGACCCTAACGAATTTGCCTCCACCACGACTGACGGCAGCCGATTCCACTCACTCACCATCTTCTGAGTGAAAAACTTACCCCTGACATCTCCTCTGTACCTACTCCCCAGCACCTTAAACCTGTGCCCTGTCATAGCGACCATTTCAGCCCTAGGAAAAAGCCCTTGATAATCCATGCGATCAATACCTCTCAACATCTTATACCCCTCTATCAGGTCACCTCTCTGGTCTTTTCTCCTTGGAGAGACAAACTCTCTCAAGGTATCATCATAAGGCATGCCACCCAATCCAGGTAACATCCTTGTAAATCTCCTCTGCACACTTTCAATGGCTTCCACATCCTCCCTGTAATGAGGCGACAAGAACTGAGCACAGTACCCCAAGTGGGGTCTGACCAGGGTCTTATACAGCTGCAGCATTATCTCTCGACTCCTAAACTCAATTCCTCGATTGATGAAGGCCAGTCAACCATACGCCTTCTTAACCACATCCTCTATCTGTGAAGCCGATTTGAGAGTCCTATGAAGCCGGACCCCAAGATCCTTCTGATCTTCCACACTGCTAAGAGTCTTACCCTTAATATTATATTCCTTTATCCCATTTGACCTGCCAAAATGGACCACTACACATTTATCTGGGTTGAAATCCATTTGCCACTTCTCCGCCCAGTCTTGCATCCTATCTATGTCATGCTGCAACTTCTGACATCCCTCCAAACTATCTACAACACTTTGTGTCATCGGCAAACTTACCAACTCATCCCTCCACTTCCTCATCTAGGTCATTTATAAAAATCACAAACAGCAAGGGTCCCAGAACAGATCCCTGGGGCACTCCACTGGTGACCGACCTCCATGCAGAAAAAGAACCATCTACAACCACTCTCTGCCTTCTGTGGGCAAGCCAGTTCTGGATCCACAAAGCAACGTCCCCTTGGATCCCATGCCCCCTCACTTTTAGCCATGTTTAGAAAATCTTTCAGAGCTTGAGGACATTCTCCGTAGAATCCATCGAATGCCAACAGTGCAGAAGGAGGCCATCAAGTCTGCATCGACTGAGCACTTTCAGGGCTCTCCCACCTCAGGAGACCCCAGAATGTTCCCTTTGTGTTGCATTGCTTCTGCCACACTGACTTCAGTGACAATCATTTGGAGTTTGCTACGTTATGTAATATAAAGGTATGTGAGCCTAGAGTTAATACTGCACAAAATGCCGCATAAATTACCATTCAAAGCAGGGGTGATAAGATGTTATTTGGCAACAAATTTGATTACCTGAAACACTAGAAATAACTATTATCTTATGCTCTATAAAAAGTATATTAGGTTGACAAAGGATTTGTCGAGGTATAGTACGCAGCTTACAGCCTGCAGACAATCAAAACCAGAAATTTAACGAACAAATTCTGATAGCTTATGATGATTTAAAGATGGGTCTATCGTGCAATTGAACCGAGAAACACCAGTGTTGGTAGCTTGCCATTCTTTTGATAGCTACTTTAATGATGGCTTTAATACATTTATTTTAAGTGGGTTAACGCCTACTAAAACCA
The DNA here is from genome assembly GCF_965287045.1 of Carcharhinus amblyrhynchos. Taxonomy (NCBI): domain Eukaryota; kingdom Metazoa; phylum Chordata; class Chondrichthyes; order Carcharhiniformes; family Carcharhinidae; genus Carcharhinus; species Carcharhinus amblyrhynchos. The sequence goes on from NC_137324.1 coordinate 19,005,945, forward strand.
CGGACAATGAATGTCATATGAAGGTGTTAGCCTTTGTTCATTAATATTGCAAGTCCCAGGCTTCAGAAGCTTCTAAGGCAGATGCGAGGATAACTATGATGGGATTCACTGGCACCCAACATTTAATTATTCAAAGTCACACTCACCCTTCACACCTGTCCTCATTGATCTACATTAGCTCCTAAAACCCCAGATGTCTCATACATTTATCATCCCTATCTTTATGTTCAGATTTCAACATTGCCTTGAGCCTCTTCATCTCCATAACCTTATTCAACCTTACAATGCCCCTCCACACCCATTGCCTCCTACTAAACAGTGTCGCCAATGCTGTCGCATGGTCCTGCAGGTATTAAAACGAATGCCCGGGAATTTCTCCGAACCCCCCTTGTGAAAAATCGAATTGCCCGTGTTGATATTTTCTTTGAACACTGATCAGATGTCAATTTAGAGATGGGAGGAAGAACTTTATGGGCAGGACAATTGAAGGCAGGCCATCAAGTGATGAAACTAGGGCTAAACGGCTGGCTTGATTGGCACATCCTGTCCATCACTGGTGAACTTTGGCAGCGTCTACTAGATGCACAGCAGAAATAACATAAGAACTAGGAGCAGGAGTAGGCCATTTGGCTCCTTGAGCCTACTCTGCCATTCAATAAGATCATGGCTGATCTCTTCGTGGACTCAGCTCCATTTACCAGTCAGCTCACCATAGCCCTTAAATCCTTTATTGTTCAAAAATGTATCCATCCTTGCCTTAAATTCAATGAATGAGGTAGCCTCAACTGCTTCAGTGGGCAGAGAATTCCATAGATTCACAGCCCTTTGGGTAGAGTTCTTCCTCAACTCAGTCCTAAATCTGCTCCCCCTTATTTTGAGGCCATGCCCCTTAGTTCTGGTTTCACCCGCCAGTGGAAACAATCTCCCTACTTCTATCTTATCTAATTCCTTCATAATTTTATATGTTTCTATAAGATCCGCCCCCCCTCACTCATCTGAATTTCAATGAATATAGTCCCAGACTACTCAGTCTCTGATACTCATAAGCCAACTCTCTCAACTCCGGAATTAACCTAGTGAATCTCCTCTGCACCCTCTCCAGTAAATGCCTCCTTCGACAGCACCTTTGATACCTACAACCTCTACCACTTAGAAGGACAAGGGCAGCAGATGCATTGGAACACCATCACCTACAAGTCCCAAATCACACACTACCCCGACTTGGAAATATATCCAAAATCCTGGAACTCCCTTCCAAACATAATGGTGGGTGCATCTACACCACATGGACTGCAGCAGTTCAAGAATGTTATTCATCACAATCTTCTCAAGGGCAATCATCAAGGGCTTTATAGCGGAGCATTTAGAAAGCAGTGGCCGGATCAAACATGGATTTACAAGGAGAAATCATGCCTAACAAATCTGTTGGAATTCTTTCAAGATTTAACTCATCGAGTTGACAGGGGAGAACCAGTCAATGTGTATATTTGAACTTTCAGAAAGCGTTTGACAAAGTCCCGCACAAGGGAATATCGTGCAAGATTAAAGCACATGGGATTGGGGGAAGTGTATTGAGATGGACAGAAAACTGGTTGGCAGCGAAGAAACAAAGAGTAGGAATTAATGGGTGTTTTTCAAATTTGCAGGCAGTAACTAGTGGAGTGCCCACAGGGATCGGTGCTGGGACTCCAGCTATTCAAATGATTTGGATGAGGGAACAAAATGTAACATCTCAACATTTGCAGACGATACCAAGTTGATTGGGAGGGTGAACGGTGACGAGGACGCAGAGATCCTTCAGAATGATCTGGACAGGTTGGGTGAGTGGGCTAATCAATGGCAGATGCAGTATAATTTGGATAAATGTGAGGTTATTGACTTCGGAAGCAAAAACAAGGAGGCAGATTATTATCTGAATGGCTGTAAATTGGGAGAGGAGAGTGTGTAGTGGGACTTGGGTGTCCTTGTGCACCAGTCACTGAAGGTAAACACGCAGGTGCAACAGGCAGTAAAGAAGGCAAATGGCATGTTGGCCTTCATTGCAAGAGATTTTGACTACAGGAACACGGATGTGTTATTGCAATTATACAGGGCCTTAGTGAGGCCACACCTAAAGTATTGTGTGCAATTTTGGTCTCCTTTTCTAGGGAAGGGTGTTCTTGCTCTTGAGGGAGTGCAGCGTAGGTTTACCAGGCTGATTCTGGGGATGGCAGGATTGATGTATGAATGATGATGTATGTATGATGTATGACACTAAACAGATGCCAGAAATGTTGGAGAATGCAAGATTTAGTGAGAGGGAAGAACTGAGGGAAATCAATATTAGTAGAGAAATGGTCCTGGGAAAGTTGATGGGATTGAAGGTGGATAAATCCCCAGGGTTTGATAATCTACATCCCAGAGTACATAAGGAAGTGGCTCTAGAAATAATGGATGCATTGGTGGTCACCTTCCAGGATTCTGTAGACTCTGGAACAGTACCTGCAGATTGGAGGGTAGTGAATGTCATTCCAATATTCAGAAAAGAAGTAGAGAGAAAACAGGGAATTATAGACTAGTAAGCTTAACATCAGTAGAGGGGAAAATTCTCAAATCCATTATTAAGGACCTAATAGCAGAACATTTAGAAATCAGTGGCAGGATAGGCAGAATCAGCATAGAGTTATGAAGGGGAAATCATGCTTGAGAAATCTGTTGGAATTCTTTGAAGGCGGAATCAGTAGAATTGACAAGGGAAACCAGTTGATGTGGCATTTTTGGACTTTCAAAAAACATTTGCCTAAACATTGAATGCATTCAATAGGCGGCTGGATATAGCATTTGGGGCTAATGGATCAAAGATTATGGGGAAAAAGCAGGATTAGGCTACTGAGTTGGATGATCAGCCATGATCATAATGAAAGGCATAGCAGGCTCAAAGGAGCAAATGGCCTCCTCCTGCATCTATCTTCTATGTTGCTCTGTTTCTATGTTAACTACCCTCTGCTTGGTTCAAGGGCAGTTGTGGGACAGCAACAGATACTGGCTGTGCCAGTGATGCCCTCACCCAAGAAAGAATAAAACAAAGGAAAGATTCATGAAGCATCTGGAGCTTTGTTCAGAGGCAGTTTCCAACTCTTTTTAAATTCATTTTGGAGGGAATGTAAGCTTTGCTGATAAGGCCAACATTTATCGTCTATTCCTAATTAGAAGCATAGGAACATAGAAGATCGGAGTAGGAGGAGGCCATTTGGCCCTTCAAGCCTGCTCGGCCATTCATCACGATCATGGCTGATCATCCAACTAATAGCCTAATCCTGCCTAATCCTGCTTTTTCCCAACAACCATTCATCCCAGATGCTATATCCAGCCGTCTCCTGAATAAGTTCACTGTTTTGGCACAGCTACTTCCTGTGGTAATGAATTCCTTTGGGTGAAGAAATGTCTCCTCATCTCCATCCTAAATGGCCTACCTCGAATCTTCAGACTGTGACCCCTGGTTCTGGATTCCCCCACCATTAGGAATATCCTCCCTGCATTTATCCTGTCTAGTCCTGTTAGAATTTTATAAGTTTCTATGAGAACCCACCCCCACCCCCACCCCCATTTGTCTGAACTTCAACGAAAACAATCCTAATCTCATCAACCTCTCACCTAAAGTGCATGCCCCCTAGATTTAGACATTTCAACTTTAGGAAAAGATTCTGACCGCCAACCCAGCAGTTACGAGTGGTGTGCCTCAGGGATCTGTTTTGGGGCCACTGTTGTTTGTAATTTTTATTAATGATCTGAATGAGGGTATAGTTGGGTGGATTAGTAAATTTGCTGATGACACCAAAGTTGGAGGTGTGGTAGATTGTGAGGAAGGGTGTCATAGTCTGCAGGGAGACTTAGATAGGTTGCAGAGCTGGGCCGAGAGGTGGCGGATGGAATTTAATGCGGAGAAGTGTGAGGTAATTCACTTTGGTAGGAGCAACAGATGTGTCGAGTATAGGGCTAACGGGAGGACTTTGAATAGTGTGGATGAACAGAGGGATCTCGGTGTGTGTGTACATAGATCCCTGAAAGTTGGGAATCAAGTAGATAAGGTTGTCAAGAAGGCGTACGGTGTCTTGGCGTTTATTGGTAGGGGGATTGAATTTAGGAGTCGCAGTGTAATGTTGCAACTGTACACTACTCTAGTGCGGCCGCACTTGGAGTACTGTGTGCAGTTCTGGTCCCCGCATTACAAGAAGGATGTGGAGGCGTTGGAGAGGGTGCAGAGGAGGTTTACTAGGATGTTGCCTGGTATGGTGGGGAGGTCCTATGAGGAGAGACTGAGGGATTTAGGGTTGTTTTCGTTGGAAAGAAGGCGGCTAAGAGGGGATCTTATTGAAACATATAAGATGATTAGAGGTTTAGATAGGGTGGATAGTGATAGCCTTTTTCCTCGGATGGAGAAAGCTAGCACGAGGGGGCATGGCTTTAAATTAAGGGGGGGTAGCTACAGGACGGATGTCAGGGGTAGGTTCTTTACCCAGCGGGTGGTGAGGGATTGGAATGCCCTGCCTGCTGCAGTTGTAAATGCGTCTAGTTTGGGGGCGTTTAAGAGATCTCTGGATAGGTTTATGGACGAAAAGGGATTGGTATAGGCTAGTGGGTCATTGTTTTTGTAACTGGTCGGTGCAACATCGTGGGCCGAAGGGCCTGTTCTGCGCTGTAATGTTCTATGTTCTATGTTCTATGTAACCCTATCTAGCTTCTCATAGTTTTATAGACTTTTATCAGGCCATATTCCAGGTTTATTAATTGAATTTGAATTCCATCAGCTGCAGTGGTAGGACTTGAACCCATATCCCTAGAGCATTAGTCTCCCTCCCTGGATTCTTAGTGCAGTGGCAATTGCCACTACACTACCATCTGCCTCTTCATAGCCCTGTCTGCTTTAAGCCACCTTTCTCCCGCTTTCTGGAATATTGTTTCAAAATCACCTGCCTTTTCAACTCCCACTCCATCTTGAAAAACCTTTTTAAAACCCATTACTCTGAGCAAATTTTGACCCCCTTTTCCTTTTATTGCATGTCGATTATTGTCCAATTTTTGTTCTGCTACCGTGAAGGACCTTGGAACGTTTTCCACATTCAAGGCATTTTTATAAATGTGTGCTGCTAATGCATATTATTTCCACACTGTATAATTTACATTTGCTCAGTCTCTGAGACAACATTCATCATTGCTGATTCTTGCTCCATATATTTAGCATAATAAACTGTACCAAACATGCAGAGTCCTGCAGAGGAGCTGGAATTACTGCATGAAATGAAATGAGACACGTCTCTTACATCTAACCTCATTTTTACTTTTCCGTTCTGACTTTATTATTTGTTCCACTGAACAAACTGTTGATTTCTTTCATACAAATCTTCTCCAATGCAAACTGGCTGCCACTCATAGTGGGTTAACCCCATTGAATATGTATTGCATCAAAAAGTTAGATAAATCCTGGGTGTACAATTAAAAGCTGGTCTTCTGTCCATCATGTTTTCGGCATAAATGATAACCATGAACCAACCTGTTGGACCTCACTCTGCATTCATATTTCTCTCCCTAAACCAACGCTTGGCAGTCCCACTTTCTTCCCCTTTTTCCCAGACAGACAGCCATTTGTATTGGGCAGATGGTCTTGAATAGCTGTCGTTTTGCCAGCTGTGGCTAGTTGGGAGTAGCCCCCCCCCCACCCCGACCCCCGAGTGAGAGGGTTGAAGGTCTAAGTCCCAACTCAAAGATTTGAGCACATGTTTCCAGCACAGTACTGAGGGAGTGCTGTGCTGCTGGAGGTGCCAGCTTTTGGATGAGACTTGGAACCAAGGCCTCGGCTATCCACTTCGGGTGAATGTAACAGATCCCATAGCACTGTGTTGAACATAAGAACATAAGAAATAGGAGCAGGAGTAGGCCATCTAGCCCTTCGAGCCTGCCCCGCCATTCAATAAGATCATGGCTGATCTGTCGCTGCTCAGTTCCACTTTCCCGCCCTCTCCCCATAACCCTTAATCCCCTCTCTTATCAAAAACCCATCAACCCGCGTCTTAAAAATATTTAGCGAGGCAGCCTCCACCACTTCAACGGGCAGAGAATTCCAGAGATTCACCACCCTTTGAGTGAAGAAGTTCCTCCTCAACTCCGTTCTAAACCGCCCCCCTTTTAACTTGAGGCTGTGCCCCCTAGTCCTACTGTCTTTTTTGAGCGGGAAGAGTCTCTCCACCTCTATCCTATCCATCCCATTCATCATCTTATACGTCTCAATGAGATCTCCCCTCATTCTTCTAAACTCTAATGAGTACAAGCCCAGTTTATTCAGCCTCTCCTCATAGCTCAACCCCCTCAACTCCGGTATCAGCCTAGTAAACCTCCTCTGCACTCCCTCCAAGGCCAAAATACCTTTGCGCAGGTACGGCGCCCAAAACTGCACACAGTACTCCAGCTGCGGCCTCACCAATGCCCTATACAGCTGCAGCAAGACCTCCCTACTTTTATATTCAATCCCCCTCGCTATGAAGGCCAGCATCCCATTCGCCTTCCTGACCACCTGCTGCACCTGCAAGCTGGGTTTTTGCGACTCATGCACAAGGACCCCGAGGTCCCTCTGCACCGTCGCCTGCTGCAGTTTTTCGCCCCGTAAGTAATAGTCCTTCCTACCATTCTTCCTGAAGCATTGGAAAAGTATAGGCAACTGAACGAAAACCAAGATAGACTTGTTAAAAGCTAGTCATGACTAACCTCATGGAATTTATTGGTGGAGTAACAGGGCAGTTAAGTTTAAGGTTTATTTATTAGTGTCACAAGTTGGCTTACATTAACACTCAATTAAGGTACTGTGAAAACCCTTAGTCGCCACACTCAGGTGCCTGTTCGGGTCAATGCACCTAATCAGCACGTCTTTCAGACTGTAGGAGGAAACCAGAGCACTCGGAGGAAACCCACACAGACATGGGGAGAACGTGCAGACTGCACACAGACAGTGACTCAAACTGGGAATCAAATCCAGGTCCCTGGTGCTGTGAGGCAGCAGTGCTAACCACTGTGCCTCGCTGGGAGAATTTAGAACAAAGTACATAAGAACATAAGAACATAAGAAATAGGAGCAGGAGTAGGCCATCTAGCCCTTCGAGCCTGCCCCGCCATTCAATAAGATCATGGCTGATCTGTTGTGGCTCAGTTCCACTTTCCCGCCCTCTCCCCATAACCCTTAATCCCCTCTCTTATCAAGAACCCATCAACCCGCTTCTTAAAAATATTTAGCGAGGCAGCCTCCACCACTTCAACGGGCAGAGAATTCCAGAGATTCACCAAAGTACATCATTGGAACAGGTCCTTTGACCCTCCAAGCCTGTGCTCATCACAGTACCCTAACTAAGCTAAAAAAAATCTTCTGCCCTTACTCAGTCAGTATCCTTCTATTCCCTCCCTATTCATGTACCCATCCAGATGCATCTTAAATGTCGCTAATGTGCCTACTTCCACCATCTCCTCTGGCAGCACGTTCCAAGCACCCACCACTCTGTGTGTAAAATGTTCCCCTCACATCTCCCTTGAACTTTCCCCCTCTCACCTTGAGGAAAGGAGAGGACAAAGATACGTAGAGGGAAAGGTAACATTGAGGAAGCAGGAGGGCTGTAGAAGGGCTTGGACAGGCTAGGAGAGTGGGCAAAAAAGTGGCAGATGGAATACAATGTGGAAAAGTGTGAGGTTATGCACTTTGGAAGGATGAATGGAGGCACAGACTATTTTCTAAATGGGAAAATTCTTAGGAAATCAGAAACACAAAGGAACTTGGGAATCATTGTTCAAGATTCTCTTACCTTAACGTACAGGTTCAGCCAACAGTTAGGAAGGCAAATGCAATGTTAGCATTCATGTCGAGAGGGCTAGAATACAAAAGCAGGGATGTACTTCTGAGGCTGTATAAGGCTGTCTTCAGATCTCATTTGGAGTATCGTGAGCAGCACTTGTGACTAACCATGAGGTTAGTCATGACTGGCTTTTAACACATCTAAGGAAGGACGTGCTGGCCTTGGAAAGGGTCCAGAGGAGGTTCACAAGAATGAATGATTCCTGGAATGAAGAACTTGTCACATGGGGAAAGGTTGAGGACTGTGGGTCTGTACTCATTGGAATTTAGAAGGATGAAGGGGGATCTTATTGAGACCTACAGGATATTGCAAGGCCTGGATAGAATGGATGTGGAGAGGATGTTTCCATGAGAAGGAAAAACTAGAACCAGAGGGCACAAGGAAGAATTTCTTCAGCCAGAGAGTGGTGAATCTGTGGAACTTTTTGCTGCAGAAGGCTGTGGAGGCCTGGTCATTGAGTGTCTTTAAGATAGAGATAGATAGGTTCTTGAATACTAAAGGGGATTGGGGGTTATGGGGAAAAGGCAGGAGAATGGGGATGAGAAAAATATCAGCCATGATTGAATGGTGAAGCAGACTCAATGGACCGAGTGGCCTAATTCTTCTTCTATGTCTTATGGTCAATGCACCTAACCACCACGTCTTTTGGACTGTGGGAGGAAACAAGAGGAAACCCACGGGGAGAATGTGCAGACTCTGCACAGACAGTGGCTCAAGCAGGAATCAAACCTGGGTCCCCGGTGCTGTGAGGTAGTAGTGATAACCATTGTAACCACCCTGACAGTGCAGTTGATTTGTATTAAAGTATTACAGGATACATTTATCAGCAAAACAAAAACCCAAGGGATTAAATGGGCAGCAGTCTGTGGGTTTGAAATTAGCTATGGGACAAGGAAACAGAGAGCAATGATGAATATTTTTCAGCTTGGGTGGAGGGATACTGTGGTGTTCCCCAGGGATCAGTATTGGACTACTCGACTTGTTGAAATATACATTAATGATCTCGGCTTGAGAGCACAGAGGATAACTTCAAAATTTGCTGATGATATGAAACTCAGAAGTAAAAAGAAGGATAGAAACAGATAACATGGACAAAATGGGGAATAAGTATTGGTATAGCCAAAGTCACCCATATCCCGTGAACAAATATAAACAAAATTGTCAAAAATAGAAGATGAAGGCTCCTAACTTCCTGGCTCCCCACATTGGATTTTGGGAGTACCCCAGAAATATGCTGGGGAATATGCTTGCAAATTCCCAGATAAGCCTTTACACAGCAATTGGGGTGGCACGATGGCACAGTGGTTAACACTGTGGCCTCACAGTGCCAAGGACCCTGGGTTCGATTCCTAGCTTGGGTCACTGTCTTGTGGAGTCTGCACATTGTCTGTGTGAGTTTCCTCCGGGTGCTCCAGTTTCTTCCCACAGTCCGAAAGATATGCTGGTTAGACACATTGACCTGAACAGGCACTGGAGTGTGGCAGCTAGGGGAATTTCACAGTAACTTCATTGCAGTATTAATTCAAACCTTACTTGTGATTAATAAATAAATATATTTTAAATAAACTTTAAATTGTCCAGAACTGCTAACTTGTCCTGGGCAATTGTGTTGGGCTGGGAGCCATTCAACAAAGCAATTTAAATTATTGTCTTCAGAGGGTTCTGCCAATTTTACATGATTAGTTACTCTGAAAGACTTAGAAGAAATAAAACAACTAATTTCAGCATAAGTATTTCAAATACCCAGACCGAGCCATGCATGGGACACCAACGCCCCTGACCCTCATTCAACTAATCAACCCCCAGGGTATTCTCAACACTGCCCCCCACACCTAAGCACATGAGATTACCTCGTCTTTCGACCTTCAAGCCCAATTTCCCACCCCAACTCACCCTCCCAGTATGGAACCTGACTCCCCCTAATCTCCCAAGCAGACCCGCCCTGAACTGCCCCACTACTTCTCCCTTGGCCCGACAATACCCATCTTCTTTGGTACCAGGGGAGGGTTTTCACTCAAATTCCCATTGACTCCACCTTTGCAAGGGTTCCTTGATGCCATTCCTTCCAGTGCCTAGCTTGACGCTGGGTGGTCCTGGTGTGGTTTGATTCCTTTAGACACTTCAGTGGTTTGATGCAACAGAGTATGATTACAAAGGATATATGGCAGAGAAACAAGCCATTGCACCCAACCAGTTGATGCTGGTGATGCCACTGGTACTGTGGCACAGTGTAGCGCTGCTGCCTCACAGTGCCAGGGACCTAGGTTCAAATCCCAGCTTGGATCACTGTCTGTTGGAGTCTGCACATTCTCCCCATGTCTGCGTGGGTTTCCTCCAGGTGCTGTGGTTTTCTCCCACAGTCAAAGATGTGAGAGTTAGGTTGATTGGCCACACTAAATTGCCCCTTAATATCAGGGGAACTAGCTTGATTAAGTGCATGGGGTTACGGGAATAGGGCCTGGGTGGGATTATGATCGGTGCAGACTCGATGGACCAAATGGCCTCCTTCTGCACCATAGGGATTCTCTGATTCTTATGTTCCACTCAAGAATGGCTGGTGGAAGCAGATTCAGGAGAAACATTCAAAAGAGAATAGGGTAGCATAGTGGCACAGTGGTTAGCACTGCTGCCTCACAGTGCCAAGGATCGGGGTTCAATTCCCAGCTTGGGTCATGGTCCGTGTGGTGTCTGCACATTCTCCCTGTGTCTGCGTGGATTTCCTCCAGGAGCTCCAGTTTCCTCCCATTGTCCAAAGATATGCAGCTCAGATGAATTAGCCATGCTAAATTCTCCCTCAGTGTGGCCGAACAGGTGCCGGATTGTGGCAACTTGGGGTTCTCACAGTAACTTCATTGCAGTGTTAATGAAAGCCTGCTTGTGACCAATAAATAATCTTCAAAAAAAATTGAAGAAAAACTCAAAGGAGAAAAAAAAACACTGGACGAATTGGATAGCTCCATTAAATACCTGATATACAGGTCAAACTGTCTCTTTTCACACTGCAGAATTCTATGAAAAGCAATAGAGTTGTGGCCAATATTTATCCCTCAATCAATGTCACCACAAGGTAGGTGATCTGACCAACATCACACTGCTGTGTGTGGGAGGTTGCTGTGTACCAACTGGCCACCATGTTTACAAAGAAATAAGGACAAAGAAATTTACAGAACATAAACTGGTCCTTCGGTCGTCCAAGCCTGCACCAACCTTGCTGCCCGTCTGAACTATATTAAGAGTGGTGACTACATTGACTGGAAGGTACTTTAACAATCGGAGGTCTCAATGGCACTGTATCGATTCAAGGCTTTTCATTCACTTTCAAGATTGGTGTCAATTCCAAAGCCAAGGCTGCTGGTGGGCAGTTCAGGAGGTTATTTAGGGTCACCCTCCATCCACCCCGTTCCCATCCACTGCCGTCCACCTTCGTGAAGTGTTGCATTGAATTACTGAATGAAAATTTCAGACAGACAATCAGAAATGTGGCGGCAGCTAACTGTCCTGCAGTTTTCAACTTGACTAAAGTCGTTTTGTACACGGCTCTGAAAGACATTCGACGTCACACGTGCTGGACTTATCAAAAAAAAACTCTTGCTTTCAGACCAAAGAGGATTTCATAAAACATAATTACATTATAAAACTGCTCAGGTCTTTTGTATCCGAGTGTAAATCTATTTTTTATGTTTCTCTCGCACTTAAGAGTGTCTTTCGAGCCAACAGTGCTTATGGGTGTCATGATACTTTCTGCTGGCCCATAGAGCATGATAACTGGTCGGGCATCAATCCTGGAGAGAAAAGGTTGGCATGGTGGCACAGTAGTTAGCACTGCTGCCTCACAGCAACAGGGACCTGGGTTCAATTCTGGCTTTGGGTCACTGTCTGTGTTTAGTTTGCACGTTCTCCCCGTGTCTGCATGGGTTTTCCCCAGGTGCTCCGGGTTTCCTCCCACAGTCCAAAGATACGTGGGTTATATTGATTGGCCGTGCTAAATTGCCTCTTAGTGTCAGGGGGATCAGCAGAGCAAATATGTGGGCTTATGGGAATAGAGTCTGCGTGGAATTGTGGCCGGTGCAGATTCGATGGGCCAAGTGGTCTCATTCTGCATTGTAGATTTCCTACAAAAAGCTGGAACCTGTTTCGGAGGAGCAGTAACAGGGCACTTAGATAGTATGACAGGGCAGTGTCAGTGCAGATGAATGAAAGGGAAGTCAAGTTTGACAAATTTGTTAGTTCTTTGAGGTTATGAGTAGCAGGATTGATAAGGGGTACCAGCAGGAGAAGCATATTTGGATTTTCAAAGAGCATTCGAGAAGTTGCCACGCAAGATGTTCTTACAGAGAATGAGGGCGCATGGAATTGGGGCCAATATATTAGCAGGAAGTAAGGACTGGTTAACGGACAAAAACATGGAGCAGGACATTTTTGGTTCAGCAGGATGTAACATGCGATTTACCACAGGGATCAGTGTTTGGCCCTCAGCTACTTAATGTTTATCAATGGCTTAGATGAGGGATGAGATTGTAATGCATCCAAGCTAAATGGGAAATGAAGCTGTGAGGAGGCTGTAGCAGAAAGTAATCTAGGCAGGGTAGGAGAGTCCAACAGATATCCATTAGTATGGAGAAATGTGAAGATATTCACTTCTATGGGGAGGAGGCATTTGGGAGGAGGGGAGCAGTGTCGAGGGGATGGTGGAGAGGATGATGTGGGGGGGGCGGTGTGGGTGTCTGTGTAAGATACTCTTTCAGACTCAGAGTGGGATGATTGGCCTGTTCTGCACTCTAGGGATTCCATCAACCCCAGCAGATCAGGACAGGTCCAGGTCAGGTGAGCATTTTACACCCGACCTTATTTTACAAAGAACAAAGTGGCTGAAGTCTCCAGGCCCACTAGCAGCTCCCACCCCAGCACCCAAGAAGTGGGGCTGCACAGTAGCACAGTGGTTAGCACTGCTGCTTCACAGCTCCAGGGACCTGGGTTCAATTCCTGGCTTGGGTCACTGTCTGTGTGGAGTTTGCACATTCTCCTCGTGTCTGCGTGGGTTTCCTCCGGGTACTCCGGTTTCCTCTCCCAGTCCAATCGGTTGATTGGCCATGCTAAAATTTCCCTTAATGTCCTGAGATGCGTAGGTTAGAGGGATTAGTGGGTAAATAAGCAGGGATATGGGGGGTAGGGCCTGGGTGGGATTGTGGTCAGTGCAGACTCAATGGGCCAAATGCCTCTTTCTGTGTTGTATGGTTTCTATGCTTCTACGTACCCCCTCCCCCCAGCTCCACCACAGTGTTTCATTCCCTCGGGGATTACAGTAACTCTCCACTTTCAGAGAGCTAGTGGCCCGATCACGCTGGAGTGAAGGGGAGTCAATCGGGGCCCCCCAAAGGGTCGGACAGTGGGGTGGTGCCCCCTGAGCATTGGCACCCTGGCAGTGCCAGCCTGTGCCCATCGCACTGTCCAAGAGACTAAGTTCCAATGCCTAGGTGGCAATATGACTCTGCCGACCAGACATGCAGCAGTGCCCAGGGGGCAGGGCATATGGGGGAGGTGGGCCGGGGGGGGGGGGGGGGGGGGCGGTGTGGTTGGGGCCGAAGGCGGCAGAGCCTGATGGGGCAGGGCCTAGGGGGTGATCGGTGGGGGGAGGAGGGGGATGGGGGGGGAATCCCAATGCCACTCTGCATAGGGACTGGTGGGGGAAGCAGGGAGATTAGTGATCAGAGCAGGCTGGGGGAGGTTGGGGGGAGAAGTCAGCTTGTTGGGGAGGTTGGCACGGCGGGGGGGTGGGTTCAGGACTGTGGTATGGGGGGGGTTACTGTCGAGGGGGAATCAATGGCGGGGGTGCTGGAGATCACAGTGGGCCGGGGGGGCTGCAGTCAGGTCACATTGCAGTGGTTGCGGGGCTGGCCAGCAATCGGGGGTGGGGGGCATCGGTGCAGGGCCACTGCACATGCGCCAATCTCAGCACAGACACATCTCTGCATGCTTAGTGGTCCGCCCAGCACGCTGAGTTCAACCTCTCCAATGGGGATAGACCTTGCCCCCTCAAATTTGATGATATCCACACTAGTGACCTCTGCAGTGCACAGAGTGTGGGAGATTTTTCTCTGAACACCCACCGAGAAAAATAAAACAGCCTGAATTACTCCAGTTTTCTCATAAATTCGACACTTAAGAATTTTTTGGGGAGAATTCCACCCAGTATCTTTCATAAAATGAAGAAACAAAGAGGGTCACATGACTGTCCTGAATCCTACCCCACTCAAACTGAGATGGCTTTGCGGTTACAGAATAAAGGGAGGCTGGATAGTCATAACTGTAAGCAATGACACAGCGGCTGTCTTGACAACGGATAAACTGTTCATCTCCAAGTACTACAGGGAGGTATTAGGAATGTCGGGTTTGGGAAATGACTATACTTTAAATTGTCCATTTAATTCCAAGATTTGTGGTCTAAAGGACAGCTTATAAGCATTTCTATCTGGATACAAAGTCCATGTCATTCTCCAATGCTGCCATGGGGAAAGGGCTTTGAGAAGGAAAGAGTCCATAGCAAGCCACAGGCGGGTGAACCTTTTTTAAAAGTTTATTAGTCACATTAACGCTGGAATGAAGTTACTGTGAAATTCCCCGAGTCGCCACATACCGGCGCCTATTCGGGTCAGTGCACCTAGCCAGCAAGTCTTTCAGACTCACGGACAGGTCATTCTGCAAGGATATGAGAGGGCAGAGAGAGAAGAGGGAAAGAGGGAGAGAGAGAGAGGGAGAGGGAGAGGGAGGGAGAGGGAGAGAGAGAAAGAAAGAGCAAGAGAGAGAAAGAGGGAGAAAGTGAGACAGAGAGACTTCCCCTGTGGAAAATGAAGACAAAAGCAAGTCATCAGAAGCTGAGAATATCTTTGGACTGGTTTGTGGAGAATGAATCATCCATTTAAGGAATAGAGCAAAAAATAACCTTGAGGCAATATCTTTGGTCATCTCACGTTAAATGGGGAAATATTTCTGTAGTTTAGAGTATTAGTTGTTGAATGAAATAGTGTTTAGTCAATGTTGCTCTGAATTTGTTTGTTACAGTGAATATTGTCATGTGATTCTCTCAGCCAGTACTGGAAATTCAAATATCATTTGTAAAAGTATTTGTTCTTTTGAGAGACATAACATAGCTGTCAGATCATCAGCATCAGGAAAATTCCAGCCCTACTTCCTCCCTTGGGATTTTCAAAGTTCTGACGGAGAAAAATATGTTGAAACAGCCTGAAAGAGAAAACCCACTTTACTCGAACACAAACACTTTCCCATTTAAACTTGGAAAACACCTTTATATTATCCCAGGTATATCCTGGATCTCTCTGTATCGAAGCTACTCACTTTTAATTTTGCCACAGCAGCTTTTTTGTTACGTCTTAAAACACAACGCCTGCAGCCAATATTCAGCAGACTGAGTTAGAAAGTAATTGGCTGGAAGCCAAGCCAAAGTTAATCTACTTGTCAGGAAAGTCTTTGTATAAGCATTTCTATATTATTCCTCTCTCTTGCAGAATAAACATGTTTCAATTGTCCACTGCACTCTCTATATAAAGAATAAAGAACAATGCAGCACAAGAACAGGCCCTCTGGCCCTCCAAGCCTGCGCCAATCATTTTGTCCTATCTAGACCAACCACTTACATCCCTCTATTCCCTGTCTGTTCATGTGTCTATCCAGATAAGTCTTAGATGTCGCTAACATATCTACCTCAAACACCTCATCTGGCAATGGATTCCAGGCCCCCACCAGCCTCTGTATAAAAAACTTACCCCCACACATCTCTACTGAACCTTTCCCCCCCTTATCTTGAATTTGTGCCCCCTTGTAATTGTCATTTCTGCCCTGGGAGAAAAGCTTCCAACTGTTCCGCCCATTCATACCCCCTCATAATTTTATAAACTTCTATCAGGTCACCCCTCAGCCTCTGTCTTTCCAGGGAGAACAATCCCAGTTTATTCCATCTCTCCTCATAGCTAATACCAGACAATATCCTGGCAAACCTTTTCTATGCACTTTCCAAAGCCTCCACTATTAAAGCGCTGGCCAAAACATAACTTTGTGTGAACATTGCCTTCCATTTTTAACTTGGAAACTCACGTATGCGTGTCAGGGAAGTATCCCTGAGCAAGGGTTGTGAATCAGGGTTACGGAAATCTGCGATCAATGTAAACTTAATTGGAAGAATGCAGCTTAATTGAAATTCCAACCATCTGCCAGCTCTTTGAAATATGTATCACATACTAATATCGATGGCCGGATAGTGGCAGAGATTGATCCAAACAGCTGCCAACCTTTGATCGTCTAAAATGTAAGACGAGAGGATCTTTAAATTTGTTATCCTGAATTAAATTGGTGAAGAACATTTTCCTTTGTATTTCTGCTCAAGCTCTGTACTCTGTTTTGCAACAGATAGCTGTGGGTGCCAAATTTTCAGCAGATTATTGTCCTTTCTGTCTCTCCTCCAGCTGTGCCCGAGATCATTTACCAGTTTTTTGGAGGAATATGGATAGTTGGCAATATGAAGTGTTCCTGAAGCAATGGTTAGGTTAGCTTTTAAAGTCAAGGCTCTTTCATCAGAAAAGAAAGGTCACAAGGCTAAATTTTTGTTCTGGGGTCACAACATCGCGATAATATCTGGGTCTCGACCCTGCACAACTGTTACATAACACACATGTCTTGATTTTTGATTGAAAGGCCAATTAGTAGCCAGAGGTCTCCAGAAGCTGGAGGATCAATAGTTGGGCCTGTAGTACTGAACAAGCTACAGCCTGTTGGAGCATGTTGATTACATGGATGCAGGGATAGAAAGTACGTTAGCCAAATTTGCAGCAACACTAAAATAGTTTTAAGTTTAGGCTTGAGGTTTAAAGTTTTATTATTGGTGTCACAAGCAGGCTTACATTAACACTGCAATTAAATTAGTGTGAAAATTCCCCAGTCACCACACTCTGGTGCCTGTTCAGGTACACTGAGGGAGAATTTAGCATGGCCAATACGCCTAACCAGCACATCTTTCGAACTGTGGGAGGGAACCGGAGCACTCGGAGGAAACCCATGCAGACATGGGGAGAACATGCAGACTCCGCACAGACAACGATCCAAGGCGGAATCAAACCTGGGTCCCTGGCGTTGTGAGGCAGCAGTGCTAACCACTGTGGGAAAGCAAGTTGCAATGAGGAAATAAGAAATTTCCAAATCGATTTGGATAAGTTAAGTCAGTGGGCCACGGTTTGGCAGACGGAATTTAACGTGGATAGTGCGAGGTTTCCCATTTTGATCAGCGGAATAAAAAGGCAGCTTACTATCGAAATGGAGAAAAACTTCAAAATGCTTTGGTACAGAGGAATCTGGGTGTCGTTGTGCATGAATCACAAAAAGTTAGTATGCAGGTTCAGCAGGTAGTAAGGAAGGCAAATAAAATTTGGGCATTTATTGCTAATGGAATAGAATGTAAAAGTAGGGAAGTTTTGCTGCGACTGTACAAAGCATTAGTGAGACCGCATCTGGAGGACCACATACAGTTTTGATTTGATTTGTTTACAATTTACATAGATGATTTGGAATCGGGGACCAAGTGTGTCAAAATTCATAGATGCCACTAAGATGAGAGCTAAGAGTGCAGAAGACACTGAAGTCAACAAAGGAATATAAAAAGTTTTTTTTAACCAAAGGGTGGTGATGGTCTGGAATGCACTGCCTGGGAGGGTGGCAAAGGCGGGTTGCCTCACATCCTTTAAAAAATATCTGGATGGACACTTGGCACATCATACCATTCACGGCTATGGGCCAAGTGCGGGCAGGTGGGATTAGGTGGGAGTTCAGGTGTTTCTAATAATGTGTCGTGCAGAATCGATAGGCCGAAGGGCCTCTTCTGCGCTGTTTGATTCTATGATTCTAAATTACTGGTGAATGCAAGAGTAGCTCGAACTAACACCTCGACTTCAATAGGGGGGATGTTAGGTGGCATTTATAACTGCCTGCATGAGATTACTGCGTCTTTATTTTAATCGGTACATGGAGGACAGGCTCTCTGTACCTGGAGAAGGTGCATAATGATATGGGAGATGAACTCCTGCCTACAAACAGGTTGTTTTCTTAAACCATATACCACAGATATGCAAATCCATGTGCCCAGGAGCGCAGTACAATATATTTTCTGAAAGAGGGCACGCATTACTAGGTGACAGCTGGCCAAACTATCTGCCTATTATTTCTCACCAGAAGATTGTTTTGTTTACCCAATGGGTTTTTCAGAGGGAGTGCTTGATATTAATATTGGTTGTATTTCTTATTCGCAACTTTTTGTCAAGAGAGGAAGGGATTAAAGAACATCTGGGCAGTGTGATTTTGTTTTTGTCAGAAGAACTTTGGCTGCTTTTCCAAGCAAGCCAAGTAACCGTCGCAAACACTGTTATTTATTTGTTCTTTTGATGTGGACGTCATTGGCAAGGCCAGCATTTATTGCCCAGCCTAATTACTCTTGAGAAGGTGGAGATGAGCCACCATCTTGAACAGCTGCAGCCCACGATAAGCAGACTTTTACATTGTAGTGGACTCGAGAGAAATGGGCAATAAGGCAGGAAAGTGGAAGTGATGCCAGGATCTGATTCACCATGATCCTATTGAATGGGGGGAAGGATGCTCAAGGGGCCATATATTCCTGCTCCTATTTCTTATATTCTTATTTTTGTACGCCTCTGTGACAGAGGTACACTCACAGTGCTTTTAACGAAGGGAATTCCAGCTCAGCAACAGTGAAGGAACAGCGGTATATTTTTCAGTCAGAGTGGTGGGTAACTTGGAGGAGGTCATGTTCCCCTGAGCTTACCTGTCCTGATCTTGGAGGTGGTAGAGGTCACAGGTTTGAGAGGTGCTGTTGAAAAAAATCAGCTGCAGGTGATTGGTTGCAAAAAAACCTCTCACTCAATCTCCTTGGCTTCAGACTTGATATTGTATTGTTACACACAGCCTAAACACACACAGAGGCCCAGAAATACGAAGCAGTGAGGATAATGACGGATTTGATAGGGTCTTTTAAGAGACTTTTGGATAAGTACATGGGACTTTGTAACATAGAGGGTTATAGGTAAGCTTAGTAGGTAGGGATATGTTTGGTGCAACTTGTGGGCCGAAGGGTCTGTTTGTGCTGTAGTTTTTCTATTTTCTATGTTCTATGTTCTATATTAGATAAAACATTACCTCCTCAACAAACAAAAACCATTGATATGTTGCACTGTGGGGCCCATATAACGCAGCACCATCATCATCAAATGGTTCAAGTTCAGTTAAGATTATGAAATATGTGTCATGGATTTTCACATTGATGCAAAACTTACATTATAACTTTGGAACGTAGTTGCTAAACTAACAGTTTGATGTTTGGCAAGCAATGTGAAACCACCTCAAGAAATTTGCTTCTAAGTGCCTTGCACCACCTGCAATGTTACTTGTTGTAATAAGTTCTCGGAGGCAGAAATCCCTTCACCAAAATCCTTTCCTGTACAAGGCAGGCAACAGTATATAGAGTGCTGTCAGTCAGCAGTCTACACTGGGAGTCCCAGAGGAACTGATACTTCTAGTCAAATACTAAGCAAGAAGCTTCCTGATTAGCCCATCAATTTGGCCCTTAATCAGGGAAATTGTTTGTGTTGAACCAAATAAACAAAATCAATTTAACTTAGGGGCTCTTAATCAGGGAGTTCATATTTGAACAGGCCCACCTCAATTGTCTGGTTAAAGGCTTGTCTACAACTGGACTGAGTTCCAAACTCCATTTTGAAACAGCATTAGCAAAGAGCAGACTGTCGTATCAGCTGACCATATTTTAGCTAAATTTGCTGGTGATAGAAAGATAGGAAAGCAAGTTGTGCGGCGGATAGGCAATGGTTTTAAATTTAGGTGATCCCTCAAAATGAAAATGGGGTGGGGAGGGGGGTTGGGGCAGAGGGGGGGTGGCGGTAAGGCAGTGTTGGACTTCCACCCTCCAATCAGAGGAAGACCTGCCCCTGTGAGCTGCCGGCTGATGTGATGGGCTGGCATTTTTAGCCATCCTAGCCATGCTGAAACTCAGTCGGGTTACTGAGACCAGGCCGGAGAGTTCATATCACAATCAGATCGGCCTTATCGAATAGCAGAGCAGCTTGATGGCCAAAGAGTCTACTCCTGCTCTTATTTCTTATGATCTTATGGAGCAAACCTGTCATGTACGTGTGAAAGGTACTTACTTATAATTTTACACTGCCTGACCAGAGAGTGGTGCAGAATTGGCTATGTAAGGCCGCTCTAAATTACATGCCAGCCTTCTGTGTAACTGGGCAATTAGAAATTAACATTACATTCATTGAAATCAATTCCTAATAAGAGTTTTCTTTACAACTCTTTGTTTATTTCCATTCTTCCATTGGGAATAAGATATAAACATCTGAGGTCATGTACCAACCGACTCATGAACAGCTTCTTCCCTGCCGCCATTAAACTTTTGAATGGACCTGCTTCATATTAAGTTGATCTTTCTCCACACCCTACTATGACTGTAGCACTACATTCTGCATTCTCTCCTTCTCTTCTGCATGAACGGTATGCTTTGTCTGCATAGCATGCAAGAAACAATACTTTTCATTGTAAACCAATATATGTGACAATAATAAATCAAATCAAAAACGAACCAAATCAAAATAAAAAATGACATAGGAATTAGGAGAATAGGCAGTTCAGCTCTTCAAGCCAATTCTGCCATTCTATATGATCATGGCTGATTTCCATCTCATCCTAACTCCACTTCCCTGCAACCCTTTATCCTGCTTTTGATCAAATATTTATAGGTCTCTTTCTTGAATCCATTGATTGATTCTGCATCCACTGCACTCTGGGGCAGTGAATTCCATAGATTCACAACCCTCTGTGAGAAGTAGCTTCTCCTTATCTCTTTCTTGAATGCATTGATTGATTCTACATCCACTGCGTGCTGGGGCAGTGCAGTGGAAGCACTGCTCGGCATTCTCCCAGAATTTTCACCTTGGAAAGGGACAAAGGTGAAAAACAAATGAATCGAACTGGACAAACTCACCCTTGCGCTTTGCCCTGCGATAAGCTGATCATCCTCAGTCTGGACACTGGTCCGGCTACGCACATCATAGTCTTCTTGTTCAAAATCGGAATCGTCCTCCAGTTCTTCCGGAGTCTGAATCGGGAGAAAGATATATGGAAAGAAAGGAGGTTATTACTCACTTACAATCCTTGCATGGTCTCCTTCTGATAAGTGTGCAGATGCCATCAGATTCTATATCTCACATTAAACAATTGAATAGGGCAGTAGCTATTACATTGTAGAGGGCCGTCATTTTTCTTAAGTAGAACTGAGACCAGGACTAATCCCAGGGTTGTCAGACTAAGCTTTGTCCTGGAACATTTCTGTGTGAGCTCTAATTAATAACAAGCCCAATTTCAATAAAAATCCCATGTAGAACTGCACTGTAAATCCATCTGCTCCAGGGGCTATGAATGCCTGACACACTGCTTTCTAATTCTGCTTCATCTAATGACTCTTCCTCCTGGCGGTCATTTAATTGCAGAATTTGGATGTCTCTGAGAAAAATGGTCTCATTTATTTTACTTGAATCTCTTATAGAAAATGCAGCAGAAATAGTGGGATAATGTTGAAGTGAGATTGGGATTCACAGTTTATTGTCCCCCATCTGCTCCTTCTTGTTACAGGAACGTTCTCTGAGAAGAGAGAACAGTAGCATAGTGGGCAGCATTGTGCCACAGTGGTTAAAGTTTATTTATTAGTGCCACAAGTAGGCTGCCATTAACACTGCAATTAAGTTACTGTGAAGATCCCCAGTTAGCACTGCTGCATCACAGCATCAGGGACTCCGGTCTGATTCTTGGCTTGGGTCGCTGTCTGTGTGGAGTTTGCACATTCTCCCCGTGTCTCTGTGGGTTTCCTTTGGGTGCTCCAGTTTCCTCCCACAGTTTGAAAGACATGCTGATTGGCCATGCTAAATTCTCCCTCAGTGTACCCAAACAGGCACCAGAGAGTGGTGACTGAGGGATTTTCACAGTAACTTCACTGAGGTATTAATGTAAGCCTATTTATGACATTGATAAATAAACATTTAACTTTTTAAACTTTAGAAACTAGTGACTAGTGTACGATTAGGCTAGTAATCCAGAAAATTGGACTAACACTTCAGAAATTACAGCACAGTAGCATTTGAACTGAGATTTCAGAAAGGTCTGAGACTCTCAAACTCTGGAACGAGAACAGGTTTTCTGAAAAATCCAACTGGTTCACTTTGATCGGTATTTGGCTCCAATCCCAGACCAATCTGATTGACTTTTAACTGTCCAAGCAAGCCACTCAGTTCAAAGAATCATAGAATCCCTACAGAAGGAGGCCATTCCACCCCTTGAGCCTATACCAACATCAATCCCACCCATGCCCTATCCATGTACCCCCACACATTTAATCTGCTAATCCCCCTGAAACGAGGTTCAATTTACAATGGCCTATCAACCTAACTTGCATATCAAAGTTGATTTAAAAAATATATATTCTTTGATGGGATGTGGGCACTGCTGACAAGGCCAGCATTTGTCACCCTTGAATTGAGTGTCTTGCAAGGTCATTTCACAAAGCAGCAGAAAGTCACCTGGTTGTTATGGATCTGGAGTCACATGGGGGCCAGGCTGGAGATTCCCCCCCCCACCTTACTGCCAACCCTCTGAGGGGAACGCCATGGCAACCCCCGCTTCACTCCAGTGAGGCTGGGCTGCCAGTTCCCCATTAATGGGGAGCTGTTGTGAAATACTCTTGGCAGTGGGGGGAGAAGGTAGCAGGCACAGAGACTTCCATCCTGGGCCTGCTAATGATACTGAGATGATCATTTGAACCAATTTCGGGTGCGAAGCTGACGATGCAGGAAATCCTGCACGGTAGCACAGTGGTTAGCACTGCTGCTTCACGGCTCCAGGGACCTGGGTTCGATTCCCACCTTGGGTCACTGTCTGTGTGGCGTTTGCACATTTTCCTCGTGTCTGCATGGGTTTCCTCCAGGTGCTCCGGTTTCCTCCCACAGTCCAAAGATGTGCGGGTTAGGTTGATTGGCCATGCTAAAAATTGCCCCTTAGTTCATGAGATGTGTAGGTGAGAGGGATTAGTGGGTAAATATGTAGGGATATGGGAGTAGGGCCTGGGTGAGACGGTGGTCTGGATTACTAGCCTAATCGTACACTAGTCACTAGTTTTTAAAGTTTAAAAAGTTAAGTGTTTATTTATCAATGTCATAAATAGGCTTACATTAATACCTCAGTGAAATTACTGTGAAAATCCCTCAGTCACCACACTCTGGTGCCTGTTTGGGTACACTGAGGGAGAATTTAGCATGGCCAATCAGCATGTCTTTCAAACTGTGGGAGGAAACTGGAGCACCTGAAGGAAACCCACAGAGACACGGGGAGAATGTGCAAACTCCACACAGCACTCCTGCACTGTAGGGTTTCTATGATCCGGTGGCCAGAGACATGCAGAGCCCATGGCGCCCAGCAGGATGCCTGCTACACGGCCTCCACGTATATCTTCCGACTGGGAGAATCACCCCCCTACACCTTTCACTGTATCTATCCTAATACATGTGACAGTAATAAATCAGCTCAATTCGGTTCAACTCAAGTTTCAGGAGTGTGATAAGAAATTAAAAGTGGTTGGTATTCATATCATTCATGAGAACGGTGACGAACATTCTGTTATGCTGCAAAAAGCAAATAAACCTCCAACCTTTTCAAACAGAAGTCAAAAGTGCCAGGTGAAATGATTCTGAATGCTGTTTTTCAGTGAGTTTGTAGCATAGCAAGACATTCTACTTTGGACCTTTGATCTTGACAGGGTAGATGCTCTGAGGAGACAGAATATTGTACCTACCACGGAGCCATTGCATGCTTATTCACAAAAACCATATGCAAAGGATAGCGACTTGGTATATATTGAACTTGGGTAGAAAGAGCAGAAGTTTGCAGTTCCGGAAATAAACAGTGAGGAGAATATTAACAGACGCCAAGAGGACATGGACAGACGGGTTTAAAAAAAGGTAGAAACTTCAGAAAGTAATCATTTACCGGGCTACAGGGAAAGAACAGAGCAATGGAGTTAATTGAATGGCTCTTTCAAATGCGCAAGGGGTAAACAGCCTCCATCTGTGCTGTTTAATTCCACGGTTTGCAAGGGGTGAGGTGGGGGGGGTGGGGGGTGCCTTCTCTAAATATGTGCGAGCATTGACAAAGGGGCACTGACGTTGTGCCACAATTTGCACTGGGTGCAAAATTAAACAGATTGAAAACCATAGTTCTGAGGAAACAGGAGTGAACATTTTGTTCACTGCTATCTCTTACCCTCTGGGTCATTTTGTTAACGGATAAACAGAGCAAACACCTGATCCACCTTTTTATTAAAAAAAAAGGATGCTGCCCTGAAGCAATGAGCCCTTGTGAGGAATATATAACTGGACATTTTACTGGAAGACTTCAACTGTTACCAGATTCTCAGGTAGCAGAAATTACAAATTGAAAAAAATGCAAAGTGGGACTATTATCCATCACTGAACCTGAAAGATGATGTGTGCTTCAATCTTCTCTAAACGCTACTAATATATGATTTATATGCATACCACCTATGACAAGCTGCATCAGCTTCCTGCAGTATTCCTTGCATTAAATATTTAGATGTTATTTTTCTGGCAGTCAGTTCAATAAGTTGATTACCCCCATTCGTCCCCTGTTCTTTTTCAGTAGGTTCAGAAGAACAAAGATGTTGGTGTTTCCGACCAGCTGAGCAACATAATAGTGACTTTACTTCAAAGTTTACCTCAATGGGGTGGCACGGTGGCACAATGGTGAGCACTGCTGCAGCGCCAGGGACCCAGGTTCGGTTCCCGGCTCGGGTCACTGTCTGTGCAGAGCCTGCACATTCTCCCTGTGTCTGCGGGTGCTCTGATTTCCTCCCACAGTCTGAAAGATGTGCTGGTTAGGTGCATTGGCCATGCTAAATTCTCTGGCACCTAGGGAATTTTCACAGTAACTTCTTTGCAGTGTAAATGTCAGCCTACTTGTGACACTAATAAATAAACTTTAAAAAAGAGCTTTTTGAGACTGTGACAGACACTATATCAATGCAAGTCTCAGCTTTGTTCTTCAATGCAGCAACCATTAACTACATGAAACTACATAGCTTACTGTCAATCAACAAAATGAAGGGCTGTCTTAAGAGTAAAATGATTCTGACTCTATTATCACCATTTATAACTTCAAATATACCATAGTCTTACAATGCAGTATTAGGAAGGGGTTTATGGGGCCTAATCTATGTTAGGCCACCAGTATCCAAACTATGTTTCCAATGTTACGACAGTGGTAAGACTTAAAAAGAACTTCATCAATTGTAAAACATTCTGCAGTCATGAAAGAAGCTACATAACTGAAACATTCTCCTTTTGGTATCTATGAATAAAGCAATATTACATTGTTCAGAAAGGATCCAAAATAAAAAGTTTGTTCACATATGTGGAATTCATAGCTTATTTAAGTTCAGAGTTCTGTCCATTTATTTGTGGCTCTGGTGTTCCCCATATAGAGAGGATAGAAACATAGAAAAACTATAGCACTTTACAGGCCCCTCGACCCACAAAGTTGCACCAAACATGTCCCTGCCTTAGAGATTACTAGGTTTGCCTATAATCTTCTATCTTACTAAGTTCCATGTGCTTATCTAAAAGCCTCTTAAAAGGGATATGTGATCTATTTCCAGCGCTCACTAACAACAGAGTAGATAACAAAAACACTGCAAGCTGCGTTATCAGAGACATACTGAAAATGGAGGTGGAAATTAAATCAGGAAAGTTCAAAATCATCATCAAAGAGGCTGGGATGAAAGAAGTTCTGCAGGAGAAGCTGGAGTTGCTGGAGAGGCTGGTGGGTGGTGGATGGGTTAGAAAATGGATACCAGCGAGGAGGATTCAAAAACTGAAGGCAAGACCATGGTAGGCCAATGGAGAGGGCAATATGTAGCGAAACCAAAGTTAACCAGAGGAAGAGTTGAATTCGGAGGGGGGGAGCAGCAGAAGTTGGAGGAGGGTGCTTCCTTTCAATCACATGGACAGGGACGCCACGCCCCATATCTGAAACAAAAGCACAAAATGCTGATAAAATCACAGCAGGTCTGGCAGCATCTGCGGAGAGAGAACAGAGCTCATGTTTCGGGTCTGGATGACTCTGCATCATCCTGCATTTATCTAGTGTCCCCTAATCTTGCTGCAGTTACGTAGGGCCTTGGTGAGGCCACACCTTGAGTGCAGTTTTGGTCTCCTAGTCTGAGGAAGGACATTCTTGCTATTGAGGGAGCCCAGGGAAGGTTCACCAGATTGATTCCTGGAATGGCAGGACTGACAAATGAAGTGAGACTGGGTCGACTGGGTTTCTACTCACTGGAAGTTAGAAGAATGAGAGGGGAATCTCATAGATTCCTGATGGGACTGGACAAGCTAGATGGGGGAAGAATGTTGCCGATGTTGGAGAAGTCCAGAACTAGGGATCACAATCTAAGAATAAGGGGTAAACCATTCAGGATTGAGATGAGGAAGAACTTCTTCACTCAGGGCGGTGCGAACCTGTGGAATTCTCTACCACAGAAAGCTGTTGGAGCCAGTTTGTTAGATATGTTCAAGAGGGAGCTGGGCGTGACTATTGCGGCTAAAGGAATCAAGGAGTATGGAGAGAAAGCGGGAGTGGGAGACTGAAAGTGCATGATCAGTCATGATCATATTGAATGGTAGTGCAAGCTCGAAGGGCTGAATGGCCTACTCCTGCTCCTATTTTCTCTGTTTCTATCTTTATTGTAGGGACCTTTGAGATGAAGACAAATAGAATCCATGTTCCACATCAGTGGGCAATGGCTGTGATTGTATAATGGTTCTGTCTGCATTAATTGATGAATAGTTTGGAGAAGAATCAGAACTGGTTTTCAAATTTTTGCCTGTGTTACAAGAACATAAGAAATAGGAGCAGGAGTAGGCCATCTAGCCCTTCGAGCCTGCCCCGCCATTCAATAAGATCATGGCTGATATGAAAGTGGTTCAGTTTCACTTACCCACCTGCTCCCCATCACCCTTAATTCCCTTATCGATGAGAAATCTATCTACCTGTGACTTAAAACATATTCAACGGGGTAGCCTCCACTGCTTCAATGGGCAGAGAGTTCCAGAGATTCACTACCCTCTGAGAGAAGAAGATTCCTCTGTTCTAAACTGACCCCTCCTTATTTTGAGGCTGTGTCCTCTAGTTTGTTTCCTTTCTAAGTGGAAAGGATCTCTCTGACTCTGCCCTACGTAGCCCCTAATTGTTCCTAATGTTGTGGTAGGGATGACATGATGCAGTGGTTGCTAAACGAGCCTCAGAGACCCAGTGAAGGGTGAAATCCAGCATGCTTTCAGTTCAAGAGACCTCTTGCATTGTTGTTGGATAATGTCTGCTCTTATTACATGAGAACATTGTGTTACGGTACGCTTCAAAGTTACAGAAATGCTTTTGACTGGCCCCATATTAAAACGCTACACCTTAGTTCACCCCAGATATATATTTGAAAGGGGTTTGAGGCTTAGAATTAAGTATAAATAACTGCTTTTTAATTCAAAGTCAGACAATGCAGCACAAGGTGAAAATTTACAGATAAACCTGAGGCACATCTGGTGCAGCCTACACATTTGAGGAAGGATTAGGATTGTCTGTAAGTAGTACAAAGAGTCATACAGTCACACAGCACAGAAAAGGACCATCAAGTCTGCACTGACAATAACTACCACTAATGGCGTGCTAATCCCATTTTCCTGCACTTATCCCATATCCCTGAATGTTACAGTATTTCGAGTGCTTTTCCAAATATCTTTTAAAGGTTGTAAGGTTTCCGGCCTCCACTACCTTCCCAGGCAGTGCATTCCAGATTCCCACCACCCTCTGAGCGAAAAAGTTTTTTCTCAAGTCCCCTCTGAATCTCCTGTCCTTCACTCCAAAACTATACCCCGTTTGTCATTGACCCCCCAACCCAGGTGTACCCTACTCACCCTGTCCATGATCTTATACACCTCAATCATGTTCCACATCTACCTCTGTGCTGGTTTCCACCTTTACCAAGGCCCGAAAACGGCCATGATCTGGACTGTGCCCGAAATGGACACGACATTCATTTAAATGCATTTAAATTGACTTAATGGGCTGCATGCCCAACCTTACCGGCACTTCCCCTTTTACCACCCCGTTCGCCCATTCAGATTCAGCATGAAACAAACGTGCTCTACAAAAAAGTCCGATTCAGGCACTCCAACTAATAAGGAGGTAAGTGCCGAGATTCTGATGGCTCTCTGCTTGAGATCTCATACTAAATCAAATCAAAACTGGCACCAGCTTACATACCGGAGTCTTGAATGTCTTATTTCCAAACAATGAACTTGGAAGACAAATAAGGTTCCGATGTCCAGAATCACATAGCTAACAGCAGTCCAGATGTATCTGTCAGAAGCTGTACTGTATGAAATCACTCTGGGCTAAACTTCAAATATAATGATGCATCTACTGTTCGTTCGGGCAGACAAAGCAAAAATTCTGTGGGTTCAGTTGAGAAGTTAAACTGGTGTGCCACTCCCTTCCCAACCCCAATGATAATAAGCATTTTAATTTATTTAAATAATGTATGCTCTGTTTATCACATCATGGGTAGCACTGCCAGGGACCTGGGTTCGATTTCCAGCGCAGGTGACTGTGCAGAGTCTTCCCGTGTGAGTCTGGGTGGGTTTCCTCCCACAGTCTGAAAAATATGCTGGTTGATGTATTGGCCGTGCTAAATTCTCCCTCAGTGTACCCAAACAGAGTGTGGCAACTAGGGATTTTCACAGTAACTGCATAGCAGTGTAAGCCTATTTGTGACTAATAAATAAACTTTGAAAGAAAATAGCAAATAACTACCGGAAGTGTCTAACATGATTGAAAACACACTGTAAAACATAAGTATACAAAAGGTGTCAATACACCTGTATGTTAGCTAATAAATAGACCCTGTTCAGTTTAAATGAATGAGTACCTGCATCAAAATAACACAGCAATGACAGACATATTAATGAGTCAGCATGGTCATTGATAGATTCACTCTATTAGAGTCCTGCTGTGCTAGTGCAGACCTTTCCCATTAGAATTATATGTAAAGAGGGAGGTCTAAAATTAGTTCTAAATGTTATACTATTTAAATAATTAACCAACAGACAAGAGTCTTGTATTAAGTTGATTTTTCTCTACACCCTTGTTATGACTGTAACACTACATTCTGCACTTCCTCCTTTCCTTCTCTATGAATGGTATGCTTTGTTTGTGCACAAAAAACAATACTTTTCACTGTATACCAATACACGTGACAACAATAAATCAAATCAAATACCACACTGGGCTGATTTTATCATGTTTGGGGTTAGAAAATTACAGTCAATCTTCACCTCCTTCCTGCAGTTCCACTGCAGAGGTACATGGCCATTATTCAATCAAGGGGGCTCACAATTGGATCACTTCTGCAACCTCAGATTTCAGCCTCATTTTTCTCCAAGATGGTTTCATGTAAACCTATATCTTTATTAACAGCATCGCAAGAAATTGCCTGCGTTGAAGGTTCCTCGCCTAAGAACACAGAATATTTCTGCAAGAAGAAAGGGTTTTAGAATTGGTGCAAAAGCAGGAAAATGCTGGAAAATCTCAGCAGTCCTGACAGCATCCGTGGAGAGAAAACTGAGCTAACATTTCGAGTCTGGATGACCCTTTGCCAGCTCTGTCGCAGGGTCATCCAAACTCGAAACGGTGGCTCTGTTCTCCTTCCACAGATGCTGTCAGACCTGCTGAGATTTTCCAGCATTTTCTGATTTTGTTTCAGATTCCAGCAGTATTTTGCCTTTATTTTAGAATCAGTGAACAAGTTCATTTTGATTGATCTCAACCTACGTCACTTCTCACCTTATGCTTCATTCCTCTCCCCTAAGAATGCACCAAAATTCCTCTCAAAATGTGCTATTCATTTGAATGGACTGCAGAGGTAATTTATTGCGAGAGCAATAACCCTGCGGGTATGAGAGAGTTTAATGTGACCTCTCTCAGTGCTGCTTTCAGATTTTTAATTTCTGTCCCCTGGTATTTGAACTCTCCTCCATAGTGAACAATTTGCCTGAATAATGTTTATTGATTCCCTTCGTAATCTTCAAAGCTTAATTTAGAGCACTTCCAAGCCTCATAATTAAAATTCCAGAGACTGAGAGGCGAGGGACTGTATGAATGTTGTCTGCGACGTAAGATCTGAAGGTGTGCAGTGTTACATGTCAATTATTCTACGATTAGAAATCGCCGTCCTTTTAGAAAATGGTTGATATGTGAATAACTTTAATGCATGATGTTAATGTCATTTTACAAGGACTTAACTTGATCTTTTGAACAGGCAGCACCATTCTTATTTTGCATCTTACTGGAATATCACCCCCTCTTTGGCCCAAACAAACCTGATTGGCAACTTTGGTGAACAGAGAAAAATATAGCATGATGCCAATGGTAAAACGTGAACCATATGCATTACCGTAGCTTCAATCACGTCTACACTCAGTCAATCCGGGAGGAAACGCTGCTTTAATTACATATTCCTCTTTTAATTAAATATTTACAGCTCCTAATTTGTGTAAACTGATCCTATTACATGCTTATTTTCTCAGTTTTCTTTTAAACTTAACAAGCTTATTCCGAATTTATTTTCTGTTTCCTTTCAAGCAATGCCAAAACTGATTATTTCCTTGCTGACAAGAGCCTTCTGTACTTTCCGTGGAGAGACAGAAGGTTCCCTAGTTTATGCTCAGAGAAATAATCAATTCTTTGAACTGTTTGTCCTTTTTGATCCTTATGGAAATATTGCTGAGAACAACAGAACGTGACTGCTTCAGCGTGATCAGAGATCACAAGAACTCCAGGCACAAGAAAATCTATTGTGCGAGGCCTGAACAAGCAGTCTAGGTTAATAAGGTCACTGTGCAAGGCGCACGCATAATCACAGAATGATACAACTCAGAAGGAGGTCATTCAGCCCATCATGCACGTGCCAGCTCTATGAAAGTGCCATCCAATCAGGCCCACTCCCCATACTCATGAAAGTTCATCTGTCAACCAATTTTATTTTGCTTTGCAATGCCAGTCAAAGTGTTGCATATCATTGCAATTCACTGTGTAAAATGAAACCACCTTATTATTTAGAATCATAGAATCCCTACAATGCAGGAGGAGACCATTCGGCCCATCGAGTCTGCACCGAGCACAATCCTACCCGGGCCCTATTCCTGTAACTCCACTTATTTACCCTGCTAATCCCCCTGACAGTAAGGTCAATTTAACATGGCCAATCACACACATCCTTGGGGTATAGGAGGAAACCAGAGCACCTGAAGGAAAATCTTGCAGTGAGGGGAAAAACGTGCAAACTCCACACAGACAGTGAGGCAGCAGTGCTAACCACTGTGCTACCATGAAGTAGGCTGACATTAACGCTGCAATAAAATTATCTGCATTGGTTGGCTAGTGCTTGTAAATGAGGTAAAATCTCATCTCTGAATTGCCCTCTGAAATGGCACAGCAAGCCACACAGCTCATACTCAATTACGATATGCAATAAATGCTGGCCCAGCTGGTGGTGCCCACATCCTGTGAAAAGACTTTTAAAACTCAAACAGGTTAAATTCCCTTACAGCCACCAGCCGTTGAGATAATGGGCAAAATTTCTGCTGATTCATGGAGACTTCCAAAATGGCGAATGGTACCAGGATCTAGAAATCTCACCTCCCCCCACGTCTCACACCCAATTCCTGATGCACCTCATCCTGGTCCGTAGGGGAAAGAGGCTGGGGTGTGAATCAGACATGAGGGAAAACCTGTAATAATTTAATCAGACAATTAAGGCAAACCTGCTTGAATATAAACTTCCTATCGAAAGGAGTAAATTAATGGTCCTGTCAGGGAGCCCCAGATTCTGTATTACAACAGGACTGTCCGTTCCTCTGGCACTCCAGATGTAGACTGCACACTGAGAGCACTCTGTATGATGTTGTTGGATCTTGTAAATAAAGGAATTTTGGTAAAAGGACATCCGCCTTCGAGGACTTATTACAAAACTGAACTCAGTTGGGCCTTTTGAGCTCAGCGCTAAAGTTAAGCACAGACAACTTTCAAGCCACTATTGCTTAGGCATATGGAGCACACCAGAATTATAGGGAGTGGGATAGCTTGATCTTGGGTTTGGACATAGCTCGGCACAACATTGAGGGCCGAAGGGGCTGTAGTGTGCTGTACTGCTCTATGTTTCTATGTTTCTAAGAGTTTCATCCTGCAGAGTGGATAGCACAAATTTAAATGCTCATGAAGGGCAGATAATGAGCAGAACTCTCCCATCTTGGGTCTGAGTGCCTATGCCGCCAGGAAAGCAGGAATGTTTCCAGTTGGTGTTAGGCGTATCTACCTGAAAGATTCTAATGAGCTCATTTCCAGCAGTCCTTCTGCCTGCCCAGCTGTCAGAGATCAGGGTCATAAGAAATAGGAGCAGGAGTAGGCCATCTGGCCCTTCGAGCCTGCCCCGCCATTCAATAAGATCATGGCTGATCTGTCGTGGCTCAGTTCCACTTTCCCGCCCTCTCCCCATAACCCTTAATCCCCTCTCTTATCAAAAACCCATCAACCCGCTTCTTAAAAATATTTAGCGAGGCAGCCTCCACCACTTCAACGGGCAGAGAATTCCAGATATTCACCACCCTTTGAGTGAAGAAGTTCCTCCTCAACTCCGTTCTAAACCGCCCCCCCTTTATCTTGAGGCTGTGCCCCCTAGTCCTACTGTCTTTTTTGAGCCGGAAGAGTCTCTCCACCTCTATCCTATCCATCCCATTCATCATCTTATACGTCTCAATGAGATCTCCCCTCATTCTTCTAAACTCTAACGAGTACAAGCCTAGTTTATTCAGCCTCTCCTCATAGCTCAACCCCCTCAACTCCGGTATCAGCCTAGTAAACCTCCTCTGCACTCCCTCCAAGGCCAAAATATCCTTGCGCAGGTGCGGCGCCCAAAACTGCACACAGTACTCCAGCTGCGGCCTCACCAATGCCCTATACAGCCGCAGCAAGACCTCCCTACTTTTATATTCAATCCCCCTCGCGATGAAGGCCAGCATCCCATTCGCCTTCCTGACCACCTGCTGCACCTGCAGGCTGGGTTTTTGCAACTCATGCACAAGGACCCCGAGGTCCCTCTGCACCGTCGCCTGCTGCAGATTTTCGCCACGTAAGTAATAGTCCTTCCTACCATTATTCCTACCAAAGTGAACCACCTCACACTTGCCAACATTAAATTCCATTTGCCATTTCCTGGCCCATTCGCCCAGCCTATCTAGATCCTTCTGCAGACTCTCCACACCCTCCGCACAATTTGCCGTTCCCCCAATCTTGGTGTCATCAGCAAATTTCGACACCCTACACTCGGTTCCCTCCTCCAGATCATCTATATAAATGGTAAAAAGCTGAGGCCCCAGCACCGACCCCTGGGGCACTCCACTCGTCACCATCCGCCAATCCGAATAGCACCCGTTGACCCCCACTCTCTGCCTCCTATTTGACAAACAAGATGACCCCTGAAGATGACCCCTAGCATAGAGATTTCAGGCAGTCCTCCGATCGGAATCTTCATTCCTGCCTGAGAACAGTGACAATTCTGAAGCAGCCAGGTTACATTAAGCTCCATGCCCCCGGCCATCTGGCAGGATTTTAAAGTTTAGCTGTGTGAGAGATCTCTCCACCGACATTATTATTTATTTTCATTTCCCTTTACGCTTGAATGCACCTCAATTATTGGAATCATTGAATCCCTACAGTGCAGAATGAGGCCATTTGGCCCATCGAGCTTGCACCAACAACAATCCCACCCAGGCCCTCTCCCCATAACTCCTTTTATTTACCCTGTTAATGCCCCTGACACTAAGGGGCAATTTAGCATGGCCAATCCACCAAACCTGCACATCTTTGGAGTGTGGGAGGAAACCGGAGCACCTGGTGGAAACCCACGTAGACATGGGGAGAATGTGCAAACTCCACATAGACACTAACCCGAGGCCGGAATCGAACCCGGGTCCCTGGCGCTGTGATACAGCACTGCTAACCACTGTGCCACCGTGCCGCTCATTTAATTGATCAATTGACCCTGAGTGTTGAGAAAGACATGAAAGCCTGATTGACAGCCTTTTTGCAAACCATATTCGTTTTGAATAATTCTGGCATCCTGGCAAGTGGAGAAAGAAAATATTCTGTTCTAAAGTGTCTTTCATGATTCCAGGAAGTCCCAACATTCCTTAAGGTAAATGAATTACTTTTCAAATGTTGTAAAGTAGGAAATGGGGCAGTCGACATCTGCACAGGAACCTCTCACAAAGAGCTATGTAAAGTTAGTTAGCATCCGTCCACCTTGAGAGCTGATGGATTGGCCCCAGGCTCAATGACACTTCTGCTGTGACTGATTCATGGGTAGCAGTCCCTTCCCCATCTGGCACAGATCATTCCCGGTGGCCTCCAAGGCTGACTGATTTTTTTTCCCTTCCAGCGAGTTCTCCTTTCTACCATCTGGTCATTTTTCTTTTTGCCCTCTGCTTTTTCCATGCCCTTCCTGACTCTCGGATCAGGAACAAGGACTTGCTGTGAACAGCTCCAATCTTAGTCAACTTCAAATCTCCCTTGCAGACATCTTCGCATCGAAGATAAAGGCAGCCTGCTGGTGCCATGCCGATGACAAGTTGGCCTTAGAGCATGTCTTCAGAGATGCAGGCATCATCCGTTCAGCTCATATGACTCAGTCAACCAAGTCTTCGCTGACTCAAGAGGAGAAATATGTTGGGATGCCTGCACGCTGGTGTACTTCAAATGTTTGACACTTTATCTTGCCATGAGATTCTGATTTGTCTGAGACAGCGGGGGTGGAAGCTGTTCAGCCACTGTTCTTGGTTTGTGCAAGTTGTCCACTCCTCGCTACTGTAAAGGAAGGTGCTGAGAACCCAAGCTGGGTGCATATGGAGCTTTGTACTTTGAGTTAGTTTGCTGTTGGCCCTCACTCCACTTCTCAATGAGAGCTGCAGCCTTTAGCTAGTCTGGTGCTGCTTTTGGCGTCGAGGGACAGGTTGTTGGTAATTGTTGATGTGAGATGTGTGAAGCTGCAGATGACCTTCAGAGTGAAGTTATTAATGTTGTTGGGAGGTACAGTCTCCACATCCTGGCCTATCACTTTGATCTTCCTGGTGGTGATTGTCAGTCCAAACTCTTTGTTGGACTGGGAGGACTGATCTACAAGATCTTATTGAATATCTGTATGGGAGCCAGCAAACAGCAACTCACAGACTAGGGAATTACACACTCTGTCAGCATTGTTAAGTCGAACAGATTGTTGCCAGTTCTGGCATGCAGGTTGACACCCTCATTTGAGGCACCAAAAATATACAATGGCAGCATGGATAAAAATGCCAACGAGTGTAGGTGCCAAGACACAACCCTGCTGTCCCTTACTGCTGATCTTGAAGGTCTCCAATAATGCTCTATTGTGACTGGCAAAGCTGTGCATGGTCTCCTGGAAAGAATAAATGACAGCCAGGAGGCCAGGTAGGCAGCCTATTCCCTGAAACAGTTTGAGAGTCAGCTTCTGCTTACAAAGGCCATGGTGAGATCTATCTAAATGAAGTAGAGTGGTTTGCACTGTCTGCGGCACTGTCCCTGTAATTGTCTAAGTGAGAAAATCATGTGGACCATCGGTCTTCCAGCCACACCAATACTCAGGGGAGATGTGTGACGCCAGGGTTTGCAACCCAGTCAGACCAGTGTGAGAAAAGACCTTCTCCATGATACTGAGCAAGATGCTACCTCAATAGTCTCTAGCTGCACCAATAATTACCAACTGTGATCGTGGAAGCTTCTGCTTACTTTATGAGGAAACTTGTTTACCTTACATTGTACTTTCAGAGAATGTAGCTAAGTTTCTCGGCTGAACCCAGAATTCCAAGCTGATAAGGCCAAGTTAACTTAAGTTAGCTTTAAGCACAGCACAATTAGTTACATTTGGCAGAAATACAGTCAAATGAAGCCTTTTAACTGGACAAATCATAGTTGAATCGCACACTAGGACAGAGGAGAGAAAATTCTGAGTGCTTCAGTGTAGAGGGATCTGGGCGTCACCGTGCATGAATAACAGAAAACTAGCATTCAAGTGCAGCAGGCAATAAGGAAAGCATTTGTCCTGATGTGTACAAGAGGAAAAGTTCTTGTAACAGGTCTCTTGTTTCAACAATATTCAAGTTTTGTACTCCATGTCATGTTAATATCCCACCCAAATGACTGGATTGCCAGCCTAGGTTTTTGTGCTCCTTCCTAGAGTGGGACTTGAACTCATTACATTCTAACTTAGAGACCATCATGCAATTCACTGGGGTGCCAACAACTGAGTAAGCCAGTGGTCAGCATCCTTCACCCAGATAAAAGGAATCCCTACTTGTGCACGTACAGAAGTAATCATTAATATCGAGGACTCCATAAACTAAAATAAACCTTCCTTCGGGATTCATTAATGGACTTCATTGTGTGTATAATTTTCCTACTTCCTGCAGTAAAATGCATTAGATGACATTTATCCACAAAAATCCTCTCTCCGTCCTTGGCTTGCTGAAATAATATGTCCAGCTTCCATACAATTATCATAGTTCTGCACTATCAGCCAATTTAGTAAATGTGCCTTCCTCGATATCACTTTTGAATAGTAGAACCATGAGGGGACTGCCAAATACAGAATTATACTCTAGACATCATCTGTGAATCAGTGGGCAGCACTCTTCCTTGTCGCACGACTGTGGGTTTAAACCCTGATAAAAACCCTCAAACAGAAAACACCAGAACTGATACTGCAGTGAAACACTTCTTAGAAATGTGATCCTGCAGCTGAGGGCAGAGGCCTGTCTACCCTCTGCGGTGGTCATAAAAGATCACATTTTAAACTTGATTTATTAGTGTTGCAAGTAAGCTTGCATTAACACTGCAATGAAGGTATTGTGAAAATCCCCTAGTCGCCCCACTCCAGTGCCTGTTTGGGTACACTGAGGGAGAATTTAGCATAGTCAATGCATCTAGCCAGCATGCCTTTCATGGGTGGCACGGTGGCACAGTGGTTAGTACTGCTGCCTCACAGTGCCAGGGACCCGGGTTCAATTCCAACTTTGGGTCCCTGTCTGTGTGGAGAATGGACATTCTCCCCATGTCTGCGTGGGTTTCCTCTGGGTACTCCAGTTTCCTCCCACGTGCAGATTAGAAGGATTGACTAAGCCAAATTGCCCCTTAGTATCAGGGGGACTAGATAGGATAAATGAGTGGGGTTATAGGGATAGGGCTTGGGTGGGATTGTGGTTGGTGCCAAATGGCTTCCTCCTGCACTGTAGGATTCTATGATCTTTCAGACTGTGGGAGGAAACCGGAGCACCCGGAGGAAACCCACACAGACACGGAGAGAATGTGCAACTCCACACAGACAGTGACCCAAGCCTGGGTCCTTGGCGCTGTGAGGCAGCAATGCTAACTACCATGCTGCCCAAGAGTGAAAAGAAGAGAGGAGTGCTGGCCAATATTTATCCTCAGCCAACATCGTGAGTACACACTCTGGGTCCGATTTCAATGCTGAATGTAAATTGGCCACCACGTTTCCCACATTACAACAGTGAATACAGTTCCAAACAACTTCATTGGCTATAAAGTGCTTTGGGACATTGCCAGGGCCAGGGCTGCAGGAAAGCAAGTCATTCTTTCTTTAATAGGACAATTCAATATAAAATTGTTTCTTTTAGTATCTTTGAAATAGGACTAAATCCTCTCCAAATAAGGTCACCAATCATTTGAAACCATTTTGTAGTTTTGCCTTCAAGGGTAGAGGAAGGGGAAGCCTTTATAGATCAACAGAGGACAACAAAAAAGAAGTAAGAAGGAGAAGGTGTAAAACAAGACTGAGTGCTTTTTAGATCTATAGAGGGTATGAGGGAGGCAAGAGTGGAGATTGGGCTACTGGAAAATGATGCTGGAGAAGTAATACTGGGAAACAAAGGAATGGCGGAGGAACTGAATAAGTCCTTCGTATCAGTCCTCACGATAAAAGACACCAGTCATATCCCAAAAATTTAAGAGAGTAAGGAGCACAGGTGAGTATAGTGGCTATTACTAGGCAATACCCAGTTAGTCCCATTTCCTCAAGACATCCTTGGTGTCTTAAGGATGCCAGGAAAAAGTCAAGTTGTCATACTGATCTCAAATGATTTTTAGGCTTCCAGGGTGGCCACCAAAAATGGGCATTAGTCACCTTGGATATGCTGTTGAGAAGCCTAAGACTTGGCGTACGACCCCTCAGAGATTGGGATGACCTGAACAAAACTGTTCAGGTTTGTTTGCAATGGGTGAGCCTTGGAACTGATCACAAGCCTCAGTGAGCCGGGATTGCCAAAGGTGATCAACGTGTGCAGTTGTGCTGGGTAAAACAGGACTAGCTATGTGTTCCGATCTGGACAGCAGAGTTTTGCGTGAACTCTTGTTTACAGAGTGTGGAAACTGGGAGAACAGGATAGCAGTGGAGCAGCTGGTTCAAAGCATTACAAAAGCATGAATGAAGATTCAGCAGCAGATGGGCTAAGACTGGGCAGGAGACACACCTTGATAGCAGCTAAGCATCGTAATTGTTCTCCTGAGTCAAACATACTCATGTACAAGCTGTGGGAGAACTTCATCACAGCCTACCTTTGACTAACATCAATTCTACTATTGCAATTTGAAACTGGAATGTTGGATTTCTTGCTTCAGGAATATGCATTAAAGCATCGAACAAGAACACTCTTAAATTCAAACCTAAGGTGGTCACGTTTCTTCATAATCTTGGACCTGCGTGCTAGCCAGTAAGACTTTCAAGTTTATCTTTGTAAACACTTTAAATAAATGAAATATATGAATCTGAAGGCTTGGTAATCCCTCCATAATCCGCGGGCATATTCCATGACATTCCTCAACTCTGAACCTTAATGACTTAGTTGATGTGTGCCTTCCTGTCTGATATTGATTACACTTACCCATGGGATAGTCTGTAATGTTTAATGAAATTTAATGTCAAGTAGTGTGATGTGATACATTTTGGTAGGAAAAATAAGGAGAAGCAACATGAAAAAAAGGTTACAATTCTGAATGGAGTGTAGAACCAAGAAACCTGGTGTTCTCAGAGCACACATTGTTGAAAATGAGAGGGCGGGTTGAGAAAATAGTTGTTAAGAAATACAGCATTTTGATCTTTACCAAAGAACAAAAAACAAAGAGAAGTACAGCACAGGAACAGGCCCTTCGGTCCTCCAAGCTGCACCGATAATGATACCTGCCTGAACTAAAACCACATGCACTTACTGAGCAGATATCCTTCCATTCCCAACCTACTCATGTATTTGGCTAGATGTCCATTAAATGTCGCTATCACACCTGCTCCCACCACCTCCCCAAGGTAGCACGTTCTCGACACTCACCATCCTCTGTATAAAAAAACTTGTCTCGCACATCTGCTGTAAACTTTTCCCCATGGCCCTTAAACCTTATCCCCTAGTACTTGAATTTTCTACCTTAGGAAAGAGCATCTGACTATCCAGTCTGTCCCTGCCACTCATAATCTTGTAAACCTCTATCAGGTCACCCCTCAACCTCCATTGTTCCACTGAAAACAAACCAAGTTTATCCAACCTCTCCTTAAAGCTTCAGACCCTTCAGACCAGGCAACGTTCTGGTAAACCTCTTCTGTACCGTCTCCAAAGCATCCACATTCTTCTAGCATTGTGGCGTTTAGAATTGTACACAATATTCTAAATTAGGCCTAACTAAGGTTCAAGGCTTTGAGTACAAATGTAAAGGAGTAAGAATAAACCTTTGTAAAAGTGTTGTATTCGATTCCAGACATCCCACTTTCAGGGAGGTCTTGGAAAGAGCGCCTAAAAGGTTTGTGATATATTTATGTTGCAAAAAAAAGTAAGCCTGAGTATTGGCAGCTTTTAGATTTCAGCAAAGGAGGGCCTGATAAAGAAAGAGAAAATAAAACATGAAGTTAGCAAAAAACAAAAATGGACTCTAAAAGCTTCTATAGGTAGATAAAAAGGAAGAGATTCGCAAAGACCATCCAACATGAACAACACTCTGCGAAAGGCTGAGGTTTTTTTAATTCATTCATGGCACATGGGCATTGCTGGCTGGCCAGCATTTACTGTCCATCCCCAGATGCCCTTGGAGGGCAGTTGAGAGTCAACCACATTGCTGTGGCTCTGGGATCACATGTAGGCCAGAGCAGGTAAGGACAGCAGATTTCCTTCCCTAAAGGACATTAGTGAACCAGATGGGTTTTCTTCCAACAGCTGAAAATGTTTTCTTGATCATACCATAAAACCATACAGCACAGAAGAAGCCCCTTCGGCCCATCGAATCAGCACTGACACGTTAAAAACACCTGAACTCCCACCTAATCCCAACTGCCAGCACTTGATCCAGGGCCCTGAATGTTATGATGTGCTCATCCAGGTACTTTTTAAAGGATGTGAGGCAACTGGCCTCCACCACCCTCCCAGGCAGCGCATTCCAGAACATCACCACCCTCTGGCTAAAAACATTTTCCTCACATCCTCCCAAAACCCCCTGCCCCTCATCTTGAACCTATGTCCCTTCCTGATTGACCCTTCAACTAAGGGGATTATCTACTCCTTATCCACTATGTCCATGCCCTTCATAATCTTGTACACCTCAATCAGGTCACCTCTCAGGCTTCTCTGCTCCAATGAAAACAACTCAAGCCTATCCAACCTCTCTTCATATCTTAAATGTTCCATCCCAGGCAGCATCCTGGTGAATCACCTCTGCACCCCCTCCAGTGCAATCACATTCTTCCTATAATGTGGCGATCAGAACTGCACACAGTGCTCTAGCTGTGGTCTCACCAAAATTCTATACAACTCCAAGATGACTTCCCTGTTTTTTCAATCTATGCCTCGCCTGATAAAGTGAAGTATCCCATATGCTTTTCCTAGTGTCCTACCATTCATTGAATACTTCCTTGTCAAATTACTTTTTCCAAAGTGTGTCATCTCACACTTTTCAGGGTTAAATTCCATCTGCCACTAATCTGCCCATTTGACCATTCCATCTATATCTTCTTACAGTCCAAGACACTTTGTCTCATTGTTAACCCCATTCAATCTTTGTGTCATCCGCAAACTTACTAATCCTACCCCCCCCTCCCCCTTAGTCAGCAATGTCATTTATATAAATAACGTTTAGGGGGCTAGCACAGATTCCTGTGGTACACCACTGGATACTGACTTCCAGTCACTAAAGCAGCTTTCTGTCATCACCCTCTGTCTTCTACAACTGAGTTAATTTTGAACCCATTTTGTTGTTATCCCGTATCCTATGTGAATTTATCTTCTTTATAAGTCTCTCATGTGGCACCTTGTCAAAGGCTTTGCTGAAATCCATATAAACTAAATCAACTGCACTACCCTCATCTAAACACTTGGTCACTTCCTCAAAAATATCAATCAGATTTGTTAGGCATGACCTCCCTCTGATGAAACCATGCTGACTATCCCTGACCAAGCTTTGCCTCTCCAAGTGGCAATAGATGCTCTCCTTCAGACATTTCTCTAATACTTTCTCTAGCGCTGACGTGAGACTCTCTGGTCTGTAGCTCCCAGGTTGACCTCAACAACCCTTCTTAAATAGTGAAACCACATTTGCTGTTCTTCAGTCGTTTGCCATCTCCCACAAAGTGGAAATGCCGGCATCGGACTGGGGTAAACACAGTATGTGGCGTTTGCTACTAAATAAATCTATTGGACTTTAATCTGGTGTTGTGAGACTTCTTACTGTATATCTCCCACAAAGCCAGACAGGAAATGAAAATTTGAGTCAGAGTCCCTGCAATCTCCTCCCTTACCTCTCACAGCACCCTCAGGCACAGTTCATCTGGATCTGGAGATTTATTCACTCTTAAGGTTGCCAACACTTCCAATACCTTGCCTTCTCTATGTTGATTAACTCAAGAAATTCAGTCTCTCTCCCCTTGAATTCCATACCATTGTCCTCATTCTCTCGGTTGGAGTTGGATGTGAAGTATTCATTCAACATTCTACCAATGTCCTCTGGCTCCACCCATAGATCATCAGTAGGTTTTTAATTCCAGATTTTCTTTTTATTCAATTCAAATTCCACTATCTGCCATGATAGGATTTGAAGCTGGGTCCCCAGAACATTAGCTGAATTCTGCATTAATAGACTAGCAATAATACCACTCGGCTATCCCTTCCCATGTGCTTCTGACGAGGATGGTAACAGGGCAGGTATCAGGAGAAAGCTGCAAGCTGTCATTTCTCAGGGATAGCCATTGTGGAACTGCCTCAGGGAGCTGCTGACCTGTGAGAAATAAATGGTGACAGAAAAACTATGCACAGAATGTCTAGGTGTCACATACAAACACAAATCTTGGTCCCCAGAAAACATTTTAAGTTTTATATCAGTCCTGGCATTTTATCCTACCCTGGGTCAAAGTTGAATCTATAACATATTGGCCGAAATATTACCACCTTGCCCATCCCAGAATCGGGATGGGTGAGGCTCACAGAGCAGTATTCTCCATTGGTCTCAGGTGGGATCTTACAGGCCTCAGGCAGGCGAGGTTGTAAAATACTAGCCATAGCGGACCTGGACAACAGACCCACCCGCAAACTGTAAAAGCCAACGGGTTATGTAAAATTGTGTTCCATTGGTGAATCTCTGGAATTCTCTGCCCGTTGAAGTGGTGGAGGCTGCCTCGCTAAATATTTTTAAGACGCGGGTTGATGGGTTTTTGATGAGAGAGGGGATTAAGGGTTATGGGGAGAGGGCGGGAAGGTGGAACTGAGCAGCGACAGATCAGCCATGATCTTATTGAATGGCGGGGCAGGCTCGAAGGGCTAGATGGCCTACTCCTGCTCCTATTTCTTATGTTCTTATGTTCTTATGTTAACGGGCTAAATTGCCAATTTGATTGTTGGCCCATTCTTGTGTGCCTCAACTCCCTGAAATCTTAACTGAGTACGTGACAATGGCAGAACATGCGTCCAATATCTTCTCACATGATTTTACATGCTTCTAGATCGAGCACATGCCTGCCCACCCGAGCAATACAAAATTCTGGCCATGATGTTTTACCTGATCTCCTCTTCTACTATCATCTCTGAATTGAAATTAAGGATCTGTGTGCCAATGCTTAGGTCAAAGTATTCTCTTCCTACCTTCACTAACATTCAGATATTTTAAAACCTTAGCTTAGGGACATTTAAACTTAGGGATTCTCTAGCCATTCACGTCAGCGGGATGCTTTGGTCCCGGGGCAGTGAACGGAGATTTGGCTAAGTGACAAATTTTCTGAAAAGTTCTGGTCCCTGTCTTAATTTATCTCCACTAATGTTTTTCAGCCAGACTGGTGTCCTGTGTTGGCCATTCAACATGTTTCTCAAGGTCAAAGCCAAAATTTATTAATTAGTGCCACAAGTTGGCTTACATTAACATAGAGTCATAGAGTCATAAAGATTTACAGCATGGGAACAGGGTCTTTGGCCCAACTTGTCCATGCTGCCCTTTTTTTTAAACCCTAAGCTAATCCCAATTGCCCACATTTGGCCCATATCCCTCTAAACCCATCGTATTCATGTAACTGTCTCAATGCTTCTTAAAAGATAAAATTGTACCCGCCTGTACTACTACCTCTGGCAGCTTGTTTCAGACACTCACCACCCTCTGTGTGAAAAAATTGCCCCTCTGGACACTTTTGTATCTCTCCCCTCTCACCTTAAAGCTATGTCCTCTAGTTTTAGACTCCCCTACCTTGTCTATGCCCCCCATTATTTTGTAGACCTCTATAAGGTCACCCCTCAGCCTCCTACGCTCCAGAGAAAAAAAGGTCCCAGTCTATTCAGCCTCTCCTTGTAACGCAATCCATCAACTCCTAGTAGCATCCTAATAAATCTTTTCTGCACTCTTAATGAAGTTATTGTGAGAATCTGCTAGTTGTCACACTCCAGCACCTGTTTGGGTCCACTGAGGGAGAATCTAGCATGGCCACTGCACCTAACCAGCACGTCTTTCAGACAGTGAGAGGAAACTGGAGCACCCAGAAACCCACGCATACACGGGGAGATAGTGACCCAAGCTGGGAATCAAACCCGG
The DNA here is from genome assembly GCF_965287045.1 of Carcharhinus amblyrhynchos. Classification (NCBI taxonomy): domain Eukaryota; kingdom Metazoa; phylum Chordata; class Chondrichthyes; order Carcharhiniformes; family Carcharhinidae; genus Carcharhinus; species Carcharhinus amblyrhynchos. The sequence goes on from NC_137324.1 coordinate 19,050,203, forward strand.
GTCTCCAGCATTGTGAGGCAGCAGGGCTAATTATTGTGCCACTGTGTTTCTCAAGTTAAGAAAACCACAGCAATCACTGTACTGCTGACTGCAGTGCTGAGACCACAAGTATTGTATAAAACCAATTGAACAGACCATTGAAACATGTTTTGATTTTGTTTCAAATGACTGTAGTACCTTTTTGAGAAGCACCGAATATCTATAAAATCAGTCTTTGGAAAGAGCAATTAAAATATCAATATAAATTACATTTGCAAGTCATAATTAGTATTTTTACACAGTGCATGACAGAACATTATTCATTTTTCACCATCAGTTTAATCCTTCGAGTCACTACAAAGGGACAAATTCTAACCAATTAAACAAAGCTGACACTAACATAACTGAAGCACTGAAACAAAAAAACTTCAGGATTAATGCACATTTACTGAACTTTTGCTCAGCTTGACAAAGACTCAACAACCTCGTGTGTAACATTCTGAAAGTTTTCAGATTTAAAATCTGGAAAACCAGCCTCCCATCCATTGACTCTGTCTACACTTCCCGCTGCTTCGGAAAGGCAGCCAACATAATTAAGGACGCCACACACCCCGGACATTCTCTCGTTCACCTTTTCCATCGGGAAAAAAGATACAGAAGTCTGAGGTCATGTACCAACCGACTCAAGAGCAGCTTCTTCCCAGCTGCCATCAGACTTTTGAAAGGGCCTACCTGGCATTAAGTTGACCTTTCTCTACACCCTAGCTATGACTGTAACACTACATTCTTCTCTCCTTCCTTTCCTTCTCTATGAACGGTATGCTTTGTCTATATAGTTCACAAGAAACAATACTTTTCACTGTGTACCAATGCGTGACAATAATAAATCCAATCAAATCAAAAACCATATTCTTTACTGATCTCCCCAGAAATTATTATTATGACATGTTTTAGTGTCATCCTCTTCAAGCCAATAGTATGCCCAGTGTAGCCCAAGGGTTAAAGATGTCGTGGTTGCAATCTGCTAACTTTCAATAGCATTCTTCAGGACAGCTTATATTTTTTCTTTTATTTTTCAACTGAGAAACACAAAATCAAGCATTTTGTTTTAATAACCGCCTGAATTTGGTGGAATGTTGGTGGTGGCACTGTAATATTAGTCATTCTATTGTAATATGCCATTGAAGAACATGGACTGCTCAAAGGTTATGAAACAAGGTTCATTTATTCCATTGGAATCAAAGCAGCATCAACTCACAAGGGAAAGTAAAGAAGGGAAAGGGAAAATAAACAAACTACTTATGGAGAACATCCACTGCCAATGCTCCAGATTTCTTTCCTATTCGGTGCCTCAGCTCATCAATGCCGACACTCGTTAGGTTTGTTCTGCTGCCCAACTCCTTGTTGCAGCTCTGTTCTCTCTCCCTCCCTCTTCCTCTTGCATGAGGCTTCTCAGCCTTAGAGTGCTGCTAGCTGTTTAACGAGGCTTCCGATTCCCTTCCCAGCTTCTTAGGTCCTTAAGGAGTTTCAAGCTGCGTGCAGTTCATTCCACAAAGCCACTCATTAACTGGATTAATGTGTGCTGCTTTCTTCCTCACTTAATGGCGTTTGGCCCTGCCAATCTGCTGGCATACGCATTATGGCAGAAAACCTACCACCTTGCCCACCCCATGGAAAGGAAATCTCCGTTGGCCTCAGCGTGATTTTTACGATCGTGCCCAAACAAGGCCTTAAAATCCCACCACAAGGGTGGAATTTTCCCTTCCTCTCTGCCACAGGAATCGTAGCAGGTGGTACACGGACCATGCAAAGATCCACTGAGCTTGGGCAGAATTTTCCAGTCTTGGGTCAGGTTCTACCCTATTACTCTCTGCAGGCACAAGCCTACAGGGGACAACCAACCCTTGCATGGTGCTAACCTGCTGTGTCAAAGGCCCCTTTTCACACTTAGAACCATACAACCACAGAATCCCTACAGTGCAGAAGGAGGACATTCAGACCATTGGGTCTGTACTCACCACAATCCCATTCAAGCCCTATCCCTGTAACCCCATGCATTTACCCTCACTCAGCCCCATCTCAGATGGTGTCATGGCTTAGTTGGTTAAAGCGCCTGCCGAGTAAACATGAAATCCTGAGTTCAAATCTCAGTGGTACCATTATGTGCATTTCACTTTATAACTTTTGCTATGTTTCTATAGTGTAGTAGTTACCACGTTCACCTCACACATGAAAGGCCGCTGGTTCAAAACCCACTCTAGCTTGTTTCCCTGACACTAAGGGGCAATTTAGCATGGCCAACCCACCTAACCCGCACATCTTTGGACTGTGGGAGGTAACTGGAGCACCTGGAGGAAACCTACACAGACAGCTGGAGAATGTGCAAACTCCAAACAGGCAATGACCCAAACCAGGAATCAAATCTGGGTCCCTGGCACTCTGAGGCAGCAGTGCTCACCACTGTGCCACCATGCTTCCCCTGGTGAAGAGTTGCTGTCCTGGCCACTCAATAGGTCACATAGACAGAACTTGATATATCAGGTGGTGACTGTTCACTCAGCAATCACACAAACAGCGTGTTCAGTTGAGCTATGGCAAGCATGTTCAAGTGCACGTTGCTGGCAGCATTTTCTTCATTCATCAACAATGTTGGCAATTACATTGGACTCGTTGGGGTCTTTTAAGAGACTTCTGGATGAGTACATGGGATTTAATGAATTGAGAGTTATAGATAGGCCTGGTAGGTAGGGATATGATCAGCACAACTCGTGGGCTGAAGGGCCTGTTTGTGCTATGTTCTATTACTACGATTTGGAGTGATATCAAGCATTTGTTCGAGGTGACTTTCATGGCCCCTCTTCTAATGTGGCAATTCCAGTGACACCCAGGCTTTATGATGGGTCAGCTATCTGGATCAGTCATGACTCTAGGGCCTGTATGATCAACAGCACTGGTTGCTGCCTCCCTGTCAGAATTCCAGTCACCTCCATCCAGCATCAAACTCACACAGGCTGCCACTTCAGGTCCCACTGTGATGTCGATCTTGCCCTCACATCATCCACCAGACTTTTGTCATTGAGCAACTCCCCTCTGGAAATGGTCGTGTGAGATTGCCCTCCAGCTACCTGTCCAATATCGTGCGTGTGAGCACCAGTGTCGAGCTGCGTCGCTGCTTCTGACTGCAGTTGGCAATATTGGCAGAATTCCCCAGCCAGTGCCTTCTCTGACATTTGGGAAGGAATCTTATGGCCCCATTGCGGGGGGTAGGGCAGGTGTTGTGTATGCAGTGAGCTGTTCAAAAGTCCACTGACTCTGGTGCAGCTGAAAATTCCCACCAGTGGGAGGAGCAGGAAAACGCCATCATTTTGCTTCTCGTCTGATCATGAGCCATGATCAGCACTTGATGCTGGAGACTGTCAGGGCGAGATACATTGCATCATCTTTCTCCTGTTGGCCACTGGAGACCTCTACCCTTCCCTCTGATCATTTTCCAGTATCTCGGAAGTTTACAATTCCTCTTCATGAGGCAGTGCTGGGTCAGTTGACATTTAATCTTCCAGGACAAGTGATATTTCCCAATGTCTTATTGAGCAGGTGAAGCTGACTGAGGTTCTCTTTTGAACTGGATGTAAATATAAAAACATACATAGAATCATATCCTCTGGCTCAGGACTGGATCTCCATCAAAATCCTGGGCAGGGTTGTGCAACAGAGGATTGGGGTGCTGCCACTTGCTTGTGGCATGACTGTGCTATTCACTACACCATAGCTATAATGTTCCTCTATACCATAGATATGTGTTTATCTACACCATAGCTATAGATTCATAAAATACCTTCATTGTTGATAAGGTCATTCAGCCCATCGAGTCCATGCTGACCTCCTGACACCATATTATCTGGGCCCTATCCTCATAACCCAACATATTGACCCTTCTAATCTCCCTAACCTATATATCTTGGACACTATGGGGCAATTTAGCATGGCCAACCCGCCTAACCTGCACATCTTTGGAGTGTGGGAGGAAACAGAGCAACCAGAAGAAACCCACGCAAACATGGGGAGAATGTGCAAACTCCACACAGACAGTGACCCAAGGCCGGAATTGAACTCAGGTCCCTGGTTCTGTGAGGCAGCAGTGCTGTGCCACATGCCACTTGTAGCTATACTGTTCAGCTACCCCATAACCTTACTATTCATCCTCACCATAACTATACTGTCTATCCACACTAATTACACTGTTCATCTATACCATAGCTATACTGTTAATCTATATCATAGCAATACTGTTCATCTCTTTCATAGCTGTACTGTTCATCTATATAATAGCTATGCTGTTCATCTACATCACGCCTATATTGTTCATCAACACCATAACTACGCTTTCCATCTATACCACAGCTATACTGTTAATCTATACCATAACTATATTGGGGATCAAGTAGATAGGGTTGTTAAGAAGGCATACGGTGTCTTGGCGTTTATTGGTAGGGGGATTGAACTTAGGAGTCGCAGCGTCATGTTGCAACTGTACACAACTCTGGTGCGGCCGCACTTGGAGTACTGTGCGCAGTTCTGGTCCCCACATTACAGGAAGGATGTGGAGGCTTTGGAGAGGGTGCAGAGGAGGTTTACCAGGATGTTGCCTGGTATGGAGGGGAGGTCCTATGAGGAGAGGCTGAGGGATTTGGGGTTGTTTTCGCTGGAAAGAAGGCGGCTAAGAGGGGATCTTATTGAAACATATAAGATGATTAGAGGTTTAGATAGGGTGGACAGTGATAGCCTTTTTCCTCGGATGGAGAAAGCTAGCACGAGGGGGCATGGCTTTAAATTAAGGGGGGGTAGTTATAGGACGGATGTCAGGGGTAGGTTCTTTACCCAGAGGGTGGTGAGGGATTGGAATGCCCTGCCTGCTGCGGTTGTAAATGCGCCTAGTTTGGGGGTGTTTAAGAGATCCGTGGTTAGGTTTATGGACGAAAAGGGATTGGTTTAGGTTAGTGGGTCATTGTTTTTTAACTGGTCGGCGCAACATCGTGGGCCGAAGGGCCTGTTCTGCGCTGTAATGTTCTATGTTCTATACTGCACATTTATACCATTCCTATCCTGTTCATCAACATCATAACTATACTGTTCATCTAGACCATGCTTATATTGTTCATCTATACCATGATTATACTGTTCATCTATACCATTCCTATACTGTCCATCTACATCACAGATCCACTGTTTAACTATACCATGTCTAAACTGTTCATAAACACCAGAGCCATAATGTTAATCCATACCATAGCTATATAATTCATCCAACCAATGACAATCTGTCTCCTAAAAGAGGAATAAAAGCAGAAGAAGAGCCACTCAAGTTAATTCCAAGTAGCTTTGGAGTTTCCAGTTATATTTCACAATCACAACTAACTAGAAAATTAGCTCTTGTAATTAGAAGCATCCTCTTGCTTAACAGTTTGCCATGGTCCCTGTCCCAGAAGAATGTGCAAACTCCACACAGACAGTGACACAAGCCAGGGAATTGGGTCCCTGGTGCTGTGAGGCAGCAGTGCTAACCACTGTGCCACTGTGCTGCCCCAGTTGTGCTTCAACCATTGAGGCTTCAAATGCCAGGAAGTTTTTAAGACCCTTCTGAAAGCCCGTCACCTGACCAGACTTTCTGCTGTCCTTCCAGATGTCTTCTCCCTCGGTTCCGTTTCTGTGAGAGGAATCGGGCAGGTGTTATGTGTCACTGGCATTGCACAAAAGTAAGCTTGTGCTGTTGAGTTAATCATATTAGCCACATTTGATGAGTTGAAGAATGCTGTAGAGCGTGTGGCTGAGTTAAATTTATTAATATTTGCCTTGTCAATGCCCTTTAAGTATTAACTTCAATAAGATTATCTCTGAGTCTTGTCTTCTCCTGTGTAAACACAAACAGTTTTTGCACCTGCTCCTCATAATTCAGTCACCTAATTTCAGCTATTAATTTCAAGCCTCTGCTCTACACTTGAGAATGCCTTTGTCACAATGACTGGGACTGTGCAACACTTTTACAGGCATTTTGTTGAGAATTCTGTTCTATTTCATAGAACCCTACCCAGTGCAAAAGGAAGACATTCGGCCCATCAAGTCTAACAATCCAACCCAGGCCCTATCCCTGCAACACCACATATTTACCCTGCTAATCCCCCTGACAGAAAGGGGCAATTTAGCATGGCCAATCCACCTAACCTGCACACCTTTGAACTGAGGGAGGAAACCCACACAGACATGGGGAGAAGGTGCAGACTCTGCACAGACAGTCTCCCGAGGCAGGAATTGACGCTGTGAAACAACAGTGCTAACCATTGTGGCGCCGTGCCACCCCATTTCATCTCCCACATGTTCCAAGATACTATTCAGTCTCTTCCCTGCTGCTAAAAGTTACCGAATTATTCAGCAATATATCCAACAACACCTCCAAAATCTTTTTCCTGTGTACTGTAGGGAGTTATTTAACTTTTATCAGTATTTATTTTCCATCTTCTGTGATGCGACTTCCACTTTGAATAATCCCAAACATCCACCACCTGCCCAAGCTATCCATGGAGTAGGGGCAACACAGTGGCACAGTGGTGAGCACTACTGCTTCATAGCTCCAGGGTCCTGGGTTCAATTCCTGGCTCGGGTCACTGTCTGTGTGGAGTTTGCACATTCTCCTTGTGTCTGTGTGGGTTTCCTCCGGGTACTCCGGTTTCCTCCCACAGTCCAAAGATGTGCAGGTTAGGTTGATTGGCCATGCTAAGAAATTGTCCCTTAGTGTCCAGGGATGTGTAGGTTAGAGGGATTAGTGGGTAGGGCCTGGGTGGGATTGAGTTCAGTGCAGACTTGATGGGCCAAAGGGCCTCTTTCTGCACTGTAGGGTTCTATGATGATTTCCTTATTTTTTGATTAACCCATTCCCAATTATTTAGCCTCCTTCTCAACCAGCAAGAGATGGGTGAGATCCTAAATAAATATTTCTCATCAGTATTTACTGTTGAGAAAAGCATGGATGTTAGGGAACTTGGGGACATAAATAGTGATGTCTTGAGGAGTGTACATATTACAAAGAAAGAGGTGCTGGAAATCTTAAAGATCATCAAAGTAGATAAATCCCTGAGTATATTCCAGGAGGCCAGGGAGGAAATTGTGGGTTTCCTAGCAGAGATATTTCAATCATCAATAGTCACAGGTGAGGTGCCTTAAGATTGGAGGGTGACAAATGTTGTGCTTTTGTTTAAGAAGGGCTGCAGGGAAAAGCCTGAGAACTACAGACCAGTGAGCCTCACATCTGTGATGGATAAGTTATCGGAAGGTATTTTGAGAGACATTTAGAAACACAAGGACTGATTAGGGACAGTTAGCATAGATTTATGAGTGAAAATCATGTCTCACAAATTTGAGTTTTTTGAAGGGGTAACCAAGAAGGTCAAGAGGACAGTGCAGTTGATGTTGTCTATATGGACTTTAGCAAGGCCTTTGACAAGGTACCACATGGTAGATTGTTGCATAAAGTTAAATTTCACAGGATCCAGGGTGAGGTAGCTAAATGGATACAAAACTGGCTTGATGACAGAAGTCATCAAGTGGTTGTAGAGGGTTGTTTTTCAAACTGGAGACCTGTGACCCAGCAGTGTGTCTCAGGGATTTGTGTTGAGTCTACTGTTATTTGTCATTTATGTAAATGATTTGGATGAGATATAGGAAGCATGGTTAGTGAGTTTGCAGATGACACCAAGATTGGTGGCATAGTGGACAGTGAAGAAGGTTATCTCCAATTGCAACGGGATCTTGATCAATTGGGCCAGTGGGCTGGCGAACGGCAGATGGAGTTTAATTTGGATAAATGTGAGTTCCTGCATTGAACCAGGGCAGGACTTACTCAGTTAATGGTAGAGTGTTGGGGAGAGTTGCAGAACAAAGAGATCTAGGGGTACATGTTCATAGCTCCTTGAAAGTGGAGTCACAGGTGGACAGAGTGGTGAAGAAGGCATTCAGCATGCTTGATTTCATTGGTCAGTACATTGAATACAGGAGTTGGGACATCTTGTTGAAGTTGTACGAGAAATTGGTAGGGCCACACTTGGAATGCTGTGTACAGTTTTGGTCACCGTATTATAGAAAGGATATTATTAAACTAGAAAGAGTGCAGAAGGATATTATTAAACTAGAAAGAGTGCAGAAGGGGTTTACTGGCTGCTACCGGGACATGATAGTTTGAGTTATAAGGAGAGGCTTGATAGATTGGGACATTTTTCCTCTGGAGCATAAAAGGCTGAGATCTTATAGAGGTCTATAAAATAATGAGGGGCACAGACCAGCTAGAAAGTCAATATCTTCACCTAAAGGTAGGGAAGTCTAAAACTACAGGGTATAGGTTTAAAGTGAGAGGGAAAAGATACAAATGCGTTGAGAGGGGCAATTTATTCACACAGAGGGTGGTGCATGTCTGGAACAAGCTGCCAGAGGTTGTGCTAGAGGCAGGTATAATTTTGTCTTTTAAAAAGTGTTTAGATGGTTACATGGGTAAGATGGCTATAGAGGGATATGAGCCAAATGCTGGTAATTGGGATTTGCTTAGGAGTTTCAGAAAAAAAGGGCAGAATGGACAAGTTGGGCCAAAGAGCCTGTTTCCATGCTGTAGACCTCTATAACTCTATAACTTTTGGGTTAACTATCAACTAGGAGAGTTTACAGGCAGGATTGTAGACAATATGAGTGGAGAAAGGATTAAGCACAGGTTAAATAAGTGTGAATTGTCTCAAACCAGGACAGTTAGTAAGATTTTGGAAGCCCACACCAAATGGTTAACAAGTTGTGAGACATGAACCCAAGATCCCAGTTGACAATCACTAAGCCTGTGTTCCCTTCCTGTCAAGGAACACTTCAAAGGCCTGTTGGACTTTTATCTGGTGTTGTGAGACTTCTTACTGTGTTTACCCCCATCCAACACCCACATCAGGGAACACTCCAGCAATCAAGGGCATTGCTGCAACTGCCTCAGTACTCAACGCCAACAACTGCCAATCTCCAGACGCAACTCTGCAACTCATCCACTTCATCCTGGACCACAACAGCTTCACCTTCAGCAACTAGTTCTTCATCCAGACACACAGAACAGCCATGGGTCCAAATTTGCACCTCAATTTGCATAGATTCGAACAAAACCTCTTCACCGTACTGGACCATCAACTGACGCTGCACACTAGATACATCGATGACATTTTCTTCCTTTGGATTCACGGCGAACAATCACTGAAACAACTGCATGATGACATCAACAAGTTCCATCCCACTATCAGAATCACCATTGGCTACTTCCGAAATCGGTTGCATTCTTGGACACATGCACCTCCATCAAGGACGGTCACCTCAGCACTTCACTGTACCGCAAGCCCACAGATAACCTCACGATGCTCCACTTCTTCAGCTTCCACCCTAAACACGTTAAAGAAGCCAGCCCTGATGGACAAGCCCTCTGCATATACCATTGTCAACAGGGTTTCCCATTGAATATATACCCCTCACTGCCAGGAAACCTGCAGTGGGGCGCGTCTTCGATGGGACTGGAAGATCCCACTGGCATGAACCGCCAGAAAACTCAGGCCCTTGATCTCCAGCCTATCCAGCAGTGCATTTCAATAAAGCAAGGTTTATGATACCAAGTGCTACCTGAGATTCTGCTGGGATTTCATCCACTTACCAATTGGAAAATCACCACCATTACAAAGGGGGCAGTATTGAACCTTTCTCATGTCCCATTGACTGCAAGTGATCATGGAGTGAAAAGTCACACAGGAATGTGAGTCTGAAATATTGCTTTCACTGGGTATCAACTTAACGTTTAATGCACAAAGGTACTTTGTAAAAAAGCAAATGACTGCGGATGCTGGAATCTGAAACCAAAAGAGGATATGCTGGAAAATCTCAGCAGGTCTGGCAGGATCTGCAAGGAGAGAAAACAGCTTTGACAAGGGGTCATGTGGACTTGAAACGTCAGCTCTTTTCTCTCCTCACAGATGCTGCCAGACCTGCTGAGATTTTCCAGCATTTCCTCTTTTGGTACTTTGTAAAACTTGCTTGGAAGTTTCAAAGGAACTTGTGTACTGTGGAAGCTGTTCCTCAGTCCTGATAAATGGTACGTGAAAACGTGAGGATAATTATTCCATAAGTTGCACATTGACTGTGACTCACATCTGAAATTGTGCCTTTTTGTGTTGTCTCTGAGAAAAAAAAGACCTTTACATTTAAAATTCTTTGTAAGGTGAACAGTTGGCAAGCATACCCTGATCATCAGCACTGCTTTCCTTATGTCACGTACTCCGTCGTAAACTAAGCGTGAAGCATCTATGAACTCATTCTCTTCGAAAGCCTGTGGGGGATTCGCACTTAGTGCTTCGATTGCAACTTCCACTTGTTCAGCAAAACGAGGCATAACTGGATGGGAGAGAGAGAGGAAAAAACAACACAAGAAAAGCATTAGAGATTTCTTTTCCAGTCTCTGTTCCTGCCTTAAGGCCTGAGCACTCCTTTAAAGGGTACCCAAGCTTGTCTTATTGTCACAGAATGCACTGCAGATTGGACGCTGATTAATTCTGCAGATGCTGTGTTAAGTAGGTACAAAAAAAAATCACTTCACTATAAATGGCTTAAGACGGAGAGAAAAGAAATAGGTGGTGACTTCGTAAAGATTTACTTTGGAAAGGAAGCAGATGCTAAAATATTAAATATTCCTGCACATTGCAAGTCATCAAAGTTTTAATATCAAATCAATTAAATTAAACCAAAGTATTTGATTACAGCATTAATTTATTCTCCCTGTTCTTTTGTGTATAAATGTTTATTTTATGGCTACCATTGATTGTGCAAGTTAGTGCATTATGGATTCACACAGTATAGTTTTGTTTATTCACATTGATTTAATATTTATTGCTGATGCCATTTTTGCCTCTCAGCCTATAACCTAGCGCCGGAACGGCATCTAATGCTTCCCTCAGAGGCAGGCTGGGAGGTAGGGGGGAGGGGGCGTAAGATAAACAGGAAAATGCAGAGTGGAGACCCTATTGTCTTCCCAATTTCCCCCATTAAACAGAGAAACTAGAAGCAGGAGTAGGCCATTCAGCCCTTCAAGCCTGCTCTGTCGTTCATTTTGATCATGGCTGATCATCAAATTCAATATCCTGATTCCCGCTTCCCCCTCATATCCCTTGATCCCGATAGCCAGAGGAGTTATATCTCATTTCTTCTTGAAATAAGGTAATGTTTTGGCCTCAACTACATTCTGCAGTAGTGAATTACACACATTCAGCATCCTCTGGGTGGTTCAGAACAGGCAGGGTCAAGGATGGTCTTCTTGCCCAGAAGCCAACTAAGGCCCTTAAATGACAACCAGTACGAGTTCAAGAGCACATAATGTGGACAACCCATCAAGTAAACCATGGCAGATGTGCTTACAGGCTTGTGAGGGTGTGCAGTGGGACTCATTCCAACTTGGGCAACCTGTGCCTAATGGGAAGACTTACCAGTGGTCACCCATGAGCGAAGTCTCCTTACCATTAACAACCTAACCCAACCCCTCCATCACTATCCTGAAAACCTTCCTGACTGGCTCTGGCAAACCTGACTGACTTCCCTTCACATCAGCCTACATCAATGATCCTGGGTCTACCGCAAGACCGGCAATAGCCACCATTCCCAGTGGCACTGCCAGTACTGGAGAGCTGCCAACCTCTGATCGGCCAGCAGTTCACAAAGGTAGGAAATTTCCACTGACCATGGTGAGAAACAAAGCCAACCCGCTAAGTGCCTATTGACATTAAATTGTGTTGTGTGGGCTTGGATTGGCTGTGGCAGGGTTAATACCAGTTCTCTACCGGGCAGGTCCACTGCCATGAGTCAGGACTGCACAGCATTATATACCCAAATGGCGACTATTCAGATCATCACACCTGTGCCAGCACTTTCAAAGTCCTTGGAATATAATGTTCAATTCTGGTCACCACACTACCACAAGGATGTGAAGGCTTGGGCAGGGTATAGAAAAGATTTACCAAGATGTTGCCTGGTACGGAGGGCATTAGCTATGATGGGAGGTTGGAGGAACTTGATTTGTTCTCAAATCAAACTTGATTTGTACAGGAACAATGGAAGTTGAGGGGTGACCTGTTAGAAGTCTACAAGATTATGAGAGGTATGGACAGATTGGATAGTCAGAAGCTTTTTCCCAGGGTGGAAGAGTCAACTACTAGGGGGCACAGGTTTAAGGTGCGAGGGGCAGGGTTTAAAGGAGGTGTATGAGGCAAGTATTTTACACAGAGAGAAGGCATCTAGGCAAATACATGAATAGGATAGGAATAGAGGGATATGGTCCTCAGAAGGGTAGGGGGTTTTAGTTCAATTGGGCAGCATGGTCGGTGCAGGCCTGGAGGGCCGAAGGGCCTGTTCCTGTGCTGTAATTTTCTTTGTTCTTGTTCTATACAATTTGTCACATCCGGTTTTTCCTTCCCTATGGGCCTTCAATTTTTTCACTCAAAGTATTATCGAAACTTATGCGCACAATGTAGGCTTTCATAGAATCCCTACAGTGCAGAAGGAAACCATTTGGCCTGTTGAGTCTGCACCGACCACAATCCCACCCAGACCGTATCCCCAGAACCCTATGCATTTACTCTAGCAAGTCTTCCTGACATAGGAGACAATTTAACATGGCTAATCCACCTAACCTGCACATCTTTGGGGTGTGGGAGGAAATCGGAGCACCCAGAGGTAAACCATGCAGACACGGGAACAATGTGCAGATTCTGCACAGACAGTCACCTGAGGCTGGAATTGAACCCGGGTCCCTGGTGCTGTGAGGCAGCAGTGCTAATCACTGTGCCACTGCCAGTCGAAGAGTCACACAGACTTGAAACATTAACCCTGCTTCTCTCTGCACGGTTGCTGCCTGACCTGCTGAGCTTTTGCTGCCTTCCTGATTACTTGCTGTGTCTGCATCTGAACATTTTGCCGATTCATGTACCAGGACATACAGGTCTCATTTTACTGGAGTCTGTTTTCATCGAAATAATGTTTTGCTTTTTGTTCTTTTGTGCCAAAGTAGACAACTGCACAATTTCCCACACTTCACTCCATCTGCCAATATCTTGCCCACTCAAATGACCTGCCTTTTCAAACATTCTCTTACAGGACGTGGGCATCGTTGGCTCGGAGGGCATCCTTACCAGCTTTCCCTCATTGAGAAGGCGGTGGGTGAGCTGCCTTCTTGAATCACTGCAGTCAATGTGATGTAGATACACCCACAGTGCTGTTAGGCTGGGCGTATTAGGATCTTCACTCAACAACAGTGAAATAATGGTCCTTTTCCAAGTTGGGATGGTGTTTGGCTTGGCGGAGAACTTATAAACTTTTGCAAACTCTTTCAGTGGAATTCTGGGCCCTCTCCTGTGATAAATTTGGTGGCAGGGTGTTGCATTTAATCAGCTTGAGGCATCTACTATCATCTTGGCTTCCATTACAAATAAGACCACGTCAGGAAGCCCCTTAAAGGGGCCACAACCTTGCCCCAGCTGGTATTATGTGGAAAGCATGAGGGTTGCGGGCTCTTGTTTAATGACAGGCAGTGCTTGATTGGAGGACCCAGCAATCAGGAGACTGGTGGAGGGTGGGGGTTTGACGATGGGGGGGACATTGTGGAGGGTGCAGAGGTCACTAAAAGCGACCACACTATCAACTTGTCCTCTCCACCCCCCATCCCCCAATTGGCCTGCAGCTCTTGGTGAAAGGGGCTCCTGCCCCATCTTGGGATCCTTGAATCCAGAGCAGGTCCATATCTGGCCTGCAAAGTGCATTAATGGAAAGAGATGTGCAAGGCTTTCCATAACTGGGCCAGACAGCAACTGAGACCCCCATCTCCTGCACAGCATTTCACCCATATCGTTCACACAATCTGTTTTCCTCCCTCTCTTTCTACTCTCAGTAATTTTTGACCCAATACAGTCAATACCTTTCTCATTAATATAGATCAGAAATAGCCGAGGCCTCAAAAAATCCTCAATCTGAACAGCTTCTTCCCTGCTACCATGAGATTTTTGAATGCTCCGATCATACATCAAGCTGGTCTTTTCCTCCACTCTATCTGTAACTGTAACACTATATTCTGTACCTTCTCTTTTTCCTTTTTCCCTCTGTAAAGAACAAGAACAAAGAAAATTACAGCACAGGAACAGGCCCTTCGGCCCTCCAAGCCTGCACCAACCATACTGCCTGACTTAACTAAAACCCCCTATCCTTCCGGGGATCATATCCCTCTACTCTCATACTATTCATGTATTTGTCAAGACACCCCTTAAAAGTCACTACCGTATTTGCTTCCACTGCCTCCACCGGCAACGAGTTCCAGGCACCCACTATTCCCTGTGTAAAAAATCTACTTCGTATATCTATATTTTATAAGTGCGAGGTGATTCATTTTGGTAGGACAAACTTGAATGCGGATTACAGGGTCAATGGCAGGGTTCTGAGGAAAGTGAAGGAGCAGAGAGATCTTGGGGTTCATATCCACAGATCTCTGAAGGTTGTCACTCAAATGAATAGAGCCGTGAAGAAGCTTGTAGTGTGTTAGCGTTTATTAATAGGGGGTTTGAGTTTAAGAGCTGTGGGGTTATGCTACAACTATACCAGATCTTGGTGAGACCACATTTGGAATATTGTGTGCAGTTCTGGTCACCCCACTATAAGGAGGATGTGGAAACTTTGGAGAGAGTGCAGAGGAGATTTACCAGGGTGCTGCCTGGTTTGGAGGGTAGGTCTTATGAAGAAAGGTTGAGGGAGCTGGGACTTTTCTTTTTAGAGTGGAGGAGGATGAGAGACGCCTTAATAGAAGTTTATAAGAAGATAAGGGGGATAAACAGAATGGACATGCAGAGGCTATTTCCTTGGGTGGATGTAGCTGTTACTATAAGGTTCACAGTGGGAGGTATAGGAGGGATGTCTGAAGTAGATTCTTTACTCAGAGAGTGGTTGGGGTGTGGAATGCACTGCCTGCTGTGATAGTGGGGTCAGACACTTTAGGAACTTTCAAGTGGTTATTGGATAGGCACATGGACCGCACTAGAATGATAGGGAGTGGGATAACTTGATCTTGGGTTTGGACGTAACTCGGCACAACATTGAGGGCCGAAGGGCCTGTACTGTGCTGTACTGTTCTATGTTCTATGTTCTAAACCTTGCCCCTCGCACCTTAAACCTGTGCCCCCTAGTAATTGACTCTTCCACCCTGGGAAAAAGCTTTTGACTATCCACTCAGTCCATGCCTCTCATAATCTTGTAGGTTTCTATCAGGTCGCCCCTCAACTCCATCATTCCAGTGAGAACAAACCAAGTTTTTCCAACCTCTCTTCATAGCTAATGCCCTCCATGCCAGGCAACAGCCTGATAAATCTTTTCTGCACCCTCTCCAAAGCCTCCACATCCTTCTGGTCGTGTGGCGACCAGGATTGAACACTATATTCCGGGTGCGGCCTAACTAAATTCTATAAAGCTGCAACATGACTTGCCAATTTTTAAACTCAATGCCCCGACCGATGCACACAAACATGCCGTACGCCTTCTTGACTACCTTCTCCACCTGCATTGCCACTTTCAGTGACCTGTGTACTGTACACCCAGATCCCCCAGCCTATCAATACTCTTATGTACTCTATGAACAATATGTTAGAACATGGAACAGTACAGCACAGTACAGGCCCTTCGGCCCTCAATGTTGTGCTGAGCTATGTCCAAACCCAAGATCAAACTATCCCATTCCTTATCATTCTGGTGTGCTCCATGTGCCTATCTAATAGCTGCTTGAAAGTTCCTAGAGTGTCTGACTCCACTATCACAGCAGGCAGTGCATTCCACACCCCAATCACTCTCTGTGTAAAGAATCTACCTCGGGCATCTCTCCTATATCTCCCATCATGAACCTTATAGTTATACCCCCTAATAACAGCTGCATCCACCCATGTTGTGGCTGTACAGCGTGTGAGAAACAATACTATTCACTGTATCCCAATACATGTGGCAATAATAAATCAAATGAAGAGCAATATATCAACCCCAAAGCCACGAGCTCGTAATTTTTGCAGAAGCCTTACAACATTCAAAAAACATTTGGATGAGCGCTTGAAATATTGCAACATTTAAGGATAAGGGACAAGTGCAGGAAAATGGGATGAGCATGTCTCTAGTGGTAGTTACTGTTGGTGCAGACTTGATGGGCTGAAAGGTCTTTACTGCTCTGTATGCCTCTATGAACCTTTTATTGGTACCTTACTGAATACCTTTGTAAAGTCATGCAGATGTGGTGATGTTATCTTCCAGTCTCGGGAGGGAAAGATGTATCCATGGATTCTACAGATGTATTTTTAATACAGTGTGTTGATTTCTTTGGTCAGAGATGTTTGCAGCATAGAAGGAGGGTCAATGTACCTGCACCCTTACTTAATTCACTTTGAACAGATCTAAAACAAGATGGGGATTGAGCTGTATTCCATCACAGATGATTTGGTTCAATGTGGGACTGTGAGGAAACGTGCCAACAGAAAACACAACTAATCACTTTCACAGTTCTCATGCACTTAAACTGGCACATGTTCAAGAATAACCAATTAGCATTTTGCTCATCCAACTATGCTATACGCAAAAATTTTGAAACATTGCACAATGAAAAATTAACAAAAGCCTGCTTGGGCAACCAAGACATTAAATTTTGATTCATAGGCAGAGAGAACATGTCAATACGTCAAAGACCAAGGTCCAGTTGAGGTTAATACGCTGCAAAAAGGTGGGTGTGGGGTTGATTTTGCAGTGGAGAAACCTCGACAAGTTGAAAAGGAAAGCAGAGTGACTGCATTCCCATTTTAATAGGGAGAGGAGAGAGGATTTATGGACCATTCATTCTGACAATCAGACCACATAAGATAAATGCCATGGATAGAAGCATTAAGAAGGATTGAACAAGGAATAGAGTACAAGGTCAAGTAAGTGGCAGTTTAATGCAAATCACATCATAACTGCAGGATTGCAAACACAGTGAACTGCAGGAAGGAATTAATATTCTGATGTGGAGACGCTGGCATTGGACTGGGATAAGTACAGTAAGAAGTCTCACACACCAGGTTAAATCCAACAGGTTTATTTGGTATCACGAGCTTTCAGAGCATTGCTCCTTCATCAGGTGAGTCTCAGAACATCAGGTTAAATTCCAACCTGTGAGACTTCTTACTGTGCCTACCCCAATCCAACGCCAGCATCTCCATGTCATAGCTACTACCGACACCGCAAACTGCTGGCTCAAAGTGGAGAGGATCTCCAAGAAGATGGCACATATCGACATGGATTCACCTAATGAAGCAGCAGCACTCTAAAAGCTTGTGTTACCAAATAAACCTGTTGGACTTTAACCTGGTGTTGTGAGACTTCTTATTAAATGTTCTGAATCCATGATGATCTTTTATTCAGACAGAAATAGGTGTTGGTGCAAAGACCATCATCTGAGTAACCTTCAATACTAAAGACCTGCTAATCTTGAGGTCAAAATCTTAGTTAAAGGGATAAGTGTTCAGAAGCATCTCAAAGGAATGGAGAGAGGTGAAGAAGCAGACAGGAATTCCAGAGTCTCGAGCTCAGGCAGCCAAAGGCATGGCCACGGTGATAAGTCTTCAGAGGCAGAAGTCCCTTCACCAAAATTCCTTTGTTTACAATTCCAAGAGTAGTACACAGAGTGCTCTCAGTCAGCATCTACTTTCAGGAGTGCCAGAGGAACTGACTCTCCTGGTTAAATACAAGGAAAAGACTCTCTGATTGGCCCATCAATTGAGTCCATAACCAGGGAGTTCATTAGGCCAACCTCAATGGCCTGATTGAAGCCAATACATCCACCAAAATCAGGAACACTAAAGAAGCAAGAATTAGACAAGCACAGAGATCCTGGAGCAAAGTAGAGCTGGAGAATGTTACAAAGGCTGAGAGGAGCATGTGACACCACAGAGAAATTTGGAAACTTAGGTGAAAATTTTTAAATTGAGACATTGACAGACTGGGTATGTCAACGAGCACAGAAGTGATTGATGAACAGGACTTGGATGTGATTTAGGATACAGGCATCAGTGTTAATGGATTACCCTTCACAGAGGGTACAAGGTGGGAGAATTGCTCACGTTAGGACACTCAACATCCAACAGTCCTGTTGCTTATTCAATTATGTGGGGGGGGGGGAGGTGTTGCAAGTAAGTTGGGGGTTAGTTGTAGGTAAATTGTATAGATGACACGGTGGCAGAGTGTTCAGCACTGCTGCCTCACAGTGCCAGGGACCGGGTTTGATTCCCGGCTTGGGTCACTATTTGTACATTCTCCCCGTGTTTGTATTGGTTTCCTTTGGGTGCTCTGGTTTCCTCCCATGTCCAAAGATGTGTTGATTAGGTTGATTGGCCATGCTAAATTGACTCTAGTTTCAGGGGGGTTTAGCAGGGTAAATATGTGGGGTTACGGGGATAGGGTGGGATTGCTGTTGATGCAGGCCCGATGGAATGAATGGCCTCCTTCTGAACTGTTGGGATCTTATGCTCTTTTATTCAAAGGTTTGTTTTTCAATTTTTAAATACTTCCAGCATAGTTTTTTGAAAAGGTATGTCTATAGATTATGAAGGATTTATTTAACCTGATTCATAAACTGACTTTAATTTTCATGCTTAGTTTTATATTCTTCCAGTAGATTCCATGGTCTGCCAGTCCTTCCCCTCTCATGTAGCCAAAGAAAGCTGCCTGATATTCCTCCCACTCTCCAAACTGGGCCTTCCTTCTCATTTTATATTCCCATCATCCCTGGTTTTCTCTCACTCCTTCCTTTTCCTTCCCCCTCAATGAGTTATCTCTTCTCAAGTGTCCTCGCACTGGCTGTACTCTTGTTCTATCAATAGCACTCAGAAAAATAATGCACACTGCAGTTTACCAGTTTCTCCTCAGGGAGTGCCTGAACATTGGCCCTAAAATAGAGACAAGGCTGAGAGCACATCTGCATTTCAGCAGCTAAACATAACAACAATGCTCCACATAGCAGACTATCTGTGATTAATGCTGAGGGAGATCAGCTGGTGTACGAACATGGTGTTGCTTAGGACTAGGCCTTTGTTTTTTTTAAAGTCTCTGAGGGCATCTATTGAGACACTGTACAATGAGTTTACATCTGAACGGGGAGACCTTCTCAAGTAGCCAATTAAATCAATTATTATTCAGTAAAATGTAAATCTTGAAAGGAGGCTGAAATGCACGAGGGATCTCTCACCACCTCAGTGCATGGACATCAATACTGCCCTTTCTATCCTTAGGATAACAGGCTCAAATGGCAGGGAAGGAGGCCATTCATAGAATCCCTACAGTATAGGATGAGGCCATTCAGCCCATCAAACCTACACCGACAACCCTATTCTCCGTAAACTCACATACTTACCCTGCTAATCCCCCCAGAACGAGGGTCAAGTTAGCATGGCCAATGAATCTAACCTGGACATCTTTCAGACTGTGGGAGGAAACCTGTGCAGAACACAGGAAGAACACATAGACAATGACCCAAGCTGGGAATTGAACTGGGGTCCCTGGCGCTATGAGACAGCAAAGCTCACCATTGTGCCACCGTGCTGCCTTCCATCCATCGTGTCAGCTCTTTGAAAGAGTTACCCAATTAGTTTTGCGCCCTTGCTTTTTCCCCACAGCCTTGCAATTTCCTGGTATGTTAGATGCATTCAAGGTAACGGCCTCCTTGCATTGCTGGAGAAACTGAGCAATGATTCAGCTGCACACTGGTGAAATGTAAAGCAGGTAAAGGAGACTATCTCCCACCAGCAGGATCCAGTTATTTTCTGAGGGTCGAATTTCTCAATTGGTGTAGCTGTCCTGCACTGAACCTCATCAAAAAACACCTGCAGAGGTGAACTACGGCAATGTTTTTTCCTCTCAATCAATGCTCAACCCAAAAATTACTGAAAGAACAAATTGATGTCTTATTCTTGATCAGTTCTCAACATTAACACAATTTAATCCAATTTTTATTGTAATTCTTGGCATCCCTAATCACTTTCCCCTTATCAAGGAATCCAATCTGCACAAAAACCAGATTATGTGCCTTGTTATCACCTCCTAAATCCACCCTTTGTCACGCACACTGCACAATTTAGAAAAGATGCATCTGTTCCTGAAGCCATCATTCTGCGGGACAACCAAATGCATTTCAAATCCCCACAGAGGACAAATTTGCATACTGTCAAGGCAGAAAGTGACAAACACTGAGAGTCAGCATGTGCAAAGAATTAAAACGGAGATTCATGTTCAATTAGCAACCACTGCTTCATCTTTTTAATCACCGTAAACAAATTTTTGTACACAGATTCTAAATTTAATTTGCATGACTCTTGGACCTGGGTTTCATTGAATCCTTACAGTGTAGGAGGAGGCCATTTGGCCCATCAGGTCTGCACCGAACACAATCCAACCCAGGCCCTATCCCCGTAACTCCACATATTTACCCTGCTAATCCGCCTGATACTAGGATCAATTTTAGCATGGCCAATCCACCGAACCCTGGTTAGGCTGCATTTGGAGTACTGCATCCAGTTCCGGTCGCCTTACTACCAGAAGGACGTGGAGACTCTGGAGAGAGTGCAGAGGAGGTTTACCAGGATGTTGCCTAGTATGGAAGGACTGGGGTATGAGGAAATATTGAAGAAATTGGGGCTCTTTTCCCTTGAAAGACGCCGACTGAGGGGGGATCTAATAGAGGTATATAAGATTATGAAGGGTATAGATAGAGTAAACAGAGGTAAGCTATTTCCTATAATAGGGACATGTAGGACAAGGGGCCATGGACTTAAGGTGAGGGGGGAGAGGTAATACACAGATATTAGAGGGAGGTTTTTCACACAGAGGGTAGTGGGGGTATGGAATGCTCTGCCAAGTAAGGTGGTGGAGGCAAACACGCTAGAGTCATTTAAGAGTAACTTAGACAGGCACATGACTGGGTTGGAGATGGGTGGATATAGGAGATTGTTTTAAATAAGGGTCATTAGCATTGGGGCATCCCTGGTAATGTAAATGGGTATAGTATGATAATAATGTTTTTTCTCTTTTCATTCACAGGTTTTAAGTCGGTCCACCTCGTGTCCAACGAGGGGCATACACGCGATGGGTCGTACTGGGGCTGCTCTTGGTTGTTCGAGATTGGCCTAGTGCTTCATGTCGTTAGTGTGTGCCTAAACTGGACCAGATACTGGGCAAGACGACAGCTCAGTGACTATCGCTGATTGCTGTGCAGACACATGGATTTGGGCCGGTGTCTGTGGGAGTTTGCACATTCTCCCCGTGCTTGCGTGGGTTTTCTCCGGGTGCTCCGGTTTCCTCCCACACCCCAAAGATGTGCTGTTAGGCTGATTGGCAGGAATAAATTGTCCCTAAATCAGTTTCCCTCAATCTGGATGGCCATAAAACATTAGACAGGGGTCGTGGGTGGAGTAGGGGGACTGGTGGTGTTGAGATGGCGGCGTGGGCTCGTTGGGCCGAAGGGCCTGTTTCCCGGGCTGATTTTGTTCTTTGTTCTTTGTAACCCACACATCTTTGGACTGTGGGAAGAAAGCAGAGTGCCCAGACCACACCCAAGCAGACACAGGGAGAACGTGCAAACTCCATACAGACAGTGATCCAAGCCAGGAATTGAACCCAGAACCCTGCCGCTTTGAGGCAGCAGTGCTAAACCCTGTGCCACCGTGCCGTCCCACTACCCAAGTGATGGCCGTGGTTGACATCCACTGACTATACATGTGGTGAGCTCTGTAAGGTTTTGTGTGACTGAGGCATAGGACATATGTGAAAGACAATCAATCCTCTTGGGACGAAGGTGGCATAGTGGTAATGTCACAAAACTGGTCCTCCAAAGGATCTGGTTAATGCTCTGGGGGCACAGGTTCAAACCCTATCATGGGAAGCTAGTGGACTTTAAATTCAATCCAATCAATAAATCTGAGAGATAAAGCCAGTTTCATTAATTGTGACCATGACAAGTAGCATTGACCGTTGTAAAAATAAACCTGTCCACTTAACCCTTTAGGGAAGAGAATCACCCAACTTTACCTAGTCTGGTCTACATGGGACTCCACGTCCACAGCAATACAGTTGACTTTCAACCTCGCTCTGAAACAGTGGTCTAGAAAGTCACTCAGTTCAGGGGTAATTAGGGATGAGCAACAAATAGAACATAGAACATAGAACATTACAGCGCAGAACAGGCCCTTCGGCCCACAATGTTGCGCCGACCAGTTTTTTTTAAAAAAACACTGACCCACTAATCTAAACCAATCCCTTTTCGTCCATAAACCTATCCATAGATCTCTTAAACGCCCCCAAACTAGGCGCATTTACAACCGCAGCAGGCAGGGCATTCCAATCCCTCACCACCCTCTGGGTAAAGAACCGACCCCTGACATCCGTCCTATAACTACCACCCTTAATTTAAAGCCATGCCCCCTCGTGCTAGCATTCTCCATCCGAGGAAAAAGGCTATCACTATCCACCCTATCTAAACCTCTAATCATCTTATATGTTTCAATAAGATCCCCTCTTAGCCTCCTTCTTTCCAGCGAAAACAACCCCAAATCCGTCAGTCTCTCCTCATATGACCTCCCCTCCATACCAGGCAACATCCTGGTAAACCTCCTCTGCACCCTCTCCAAAGCCTCAACGTCCTTCCTGTAATGCGGGGACCAGAACTGCACACGTACTCCAAGTGCGGCCGCACCAGAGTTGTGTACAGTTGCAACATGACGCTGCGACTCCTAAATTCAATCCCCCTACCAATAAACGCCAAGACACCGTATGCCTTCTTAACTACCTTATCTCCTTGATTCCCAACCTTCAGGGATCTATGTACACATACACCTAGATCCCTCTTCTCCTCCACACTATTCAAAGTCCTCCCGTTAGCCCTATACTGAACACATCTGTTACTCCTACCGAAATGAATTACCTCACACTTCTCCACATTAAACTCCATCCGCCACCTCGCGGCCCAGCTCCGCAACCTGTCTAAGTCACCCTGCAAACTATGACACCCTTCCTCACAATCTACCACACCACCGACTTTGGTGTCATCAGCAAACTTACTAATCCACCCAACTATACCCTCATCCAGATCATTAATAAAAATTACAAACAGCAGTGGCCCCAAAACAGATCCCTGAGGCACACCGCTCGTAACCGAACTCCATGACGAATATTCACCATCAACCACCACCCTCTGTCTCCTATCTGCCAGCCAATTCCTGATCCAAGTACCTAGATTACCCCCAATCCCATACATCTGCATTTTCTGCTGGCTGTGTCAGTGGCTTCCACATGCCATGAAAGAATAAAGGCAAACAAAAGACCCAGAAGAACAAATAACCAGTGTTAACCATGCTTGTAGCGCTCTGGCCTCTAATGTTGTGGGTTCAAGCCCCAATCCAGAACTTCATCACAAAAATCAAGGCAGACGCTCAGTGCAGGGACGTGCTGGGAATACTCAACAGGTCAGACAGTACTTATGCAGAGAAACACACGGTGGAATTTTCCTCACACCCCCCCTGAAGGTGGACACAGCTTGACATTACCCACCAGCAGGATCTTCCAGTCCCGTTGGGGTTTTGCATGGCTCGTCCATCCTGCCGCAGGGGAATCTGTCGCAGCGGGCCACTTTCGGTGGAACCAGAAGACACAACCTGCCGGAAGGGCTGGAAAATCCTACCCACCGTCCATGTTTCAGATCAATGGCCTTGCCTCTCAGAATGAGATGAAGGTAGAAATGTGGGAATTTTTAAACCAGGGGAAGTGCGATGTGGGCGGGAGAACGGGATCGAAAGAACAAAAGGGAAGGTCTGTGTCATGGTGGAGGGCAGGGGAAATAAAGTGATTGGTGGAAAAGCCAAAGAGAGTGATGGTGGGTAAATGTAAAAATATAAAAATGCCCTGCCTGCAGCAGTTGTGGACTCGCCAACTTTAAGGGCATTCAAATGGTCAGTGGATAGGCATATGGATAACATTGGAATAGTTTAGGTTAGAGGGTCATTAGATTGGTTCCACTGGTCGGCACAACATCGAGGGCCGAAGGGCCTGTACTGCGCTGTAATGTTCTATGTTCTATGTTCTAAGGCAGTCTTCACGGCACACGACAACACAGAGTCGCTGAGCAGAGACTGATAACCAAATTCTACACAGGATGGCCTCGACTGGGATCTTGTCACACTACCTGTAACCCCCACAACTTACCTGGGCTTGCAAAATCTCACTAACTGTCCTGACTGGAGACAATGCACATCTCTTTAACATGTGCTTAACGCTCTCTCCACTCACATTGTCTGTATCTTTAAGACTTGATTACCTGTAAAGACTCGCATTCCAACCATTATTTTGTAAATTGAGTTTGTGTCTTTTCTGCCCTGTTTGTGAACAGAACTCCCATTCATCTGATGAAGGAGCAGCATTCCGAAAGCTTGTGGCTTGCGCTACCAAATAAACCTGTCCGATTTTAACCTGGTGTTGTGAGACTTCTTATCGTGTTTCTACACTCTTTCTAGTTTAATAATATTCTTTCTATACTAGGATGAAGAGAACCGTACACTCAGATAAAAGATGAATTGCTGTATCTACAGTTTGCATTGTGCTTCTTTGAACCATAAAGGGAAAAAAAAATCAGTAAAAACTGGGAAATTTGATGACTGGCCCAAACTGTTTTTTTGTATAGCTAGCAGACCATGACAGAAAGGTCAGGATTCATACAAACATATGAAGTAGGAGCAGGAGTAGGCCACTTGTTCCTTCCGTAAGATCATGGCTCATCTAATTGTAAATTCAACCCCACATTCCTGCCTACTCCTGATAATCTTTCACCTCTTTGGTTGTCAAGAACCTACCTATCTCTGTATTAAGATATTTGAAGTCGCTTCCACTGCCTTTTGAGGAAGAGTGTTCCAGAGACACATTACTTCTGAGAAAAAAAACTCTTAATTTCCATTTTAAATGAGCAACCCTTAGTTTTAAACAGAGACCCATGGTTCTTTATTCTACAAAAGGGAAATCATGCTTGATAAAACTATTTGGAATTATTTGAGAATGTAACTAGTGGACTTGGTAAGGGGGAGCCAGGGGATGTGGCAAGTTATGTTACAGCTGTCTAAAACTTTAGTTAGGCCAGATTTGGAATATTGCGTGCAGTTCTGTTTGCCACACTATCAGAAGGGTGTGGATGCTTTGGAGAGAGTGCAAACAAGGTTTGCCAGGATGTTGCCTGGTCTGGAGGATTTAGGTGTGAGGAAAAGTTGAATAAATTAGGATTGTTTTCACAGGAAAGACGGAGGCTGAGGGGTGACTTGATAGAAGTCTACAGAATTATAAAAGGCATACAAAGCGTGGATATTCAGAGGCTTTTTCTCAGAATGCAAAGGTGGACTACAAGATGGCACAGGTTTAAGGTGAGAGGTGGTAAGTTTAAGGGAGGTGTGCGGGGAAAGTTTTTCACACAGAGGGTGGTGGTTGCCTGGAACTCTCTGTCAGTGGAGGTGGTAGAAGCAAGCACATTAGCAACTTTCAAGGTGTATCTTCATAGACACATAAATGGGAGGTGAACAGAGGGATAGAAACCACATATTGGCACAGGCTTGGTGGGCCAAAGGGCCTGTTCCTGTGCTGCATTGTTATTTGTTCTCTTTCTTCTTCAAGAAGCAATATTCTCTCCACACTCACTTGTCAAGATCCCTTGGGTTCTTAAAAGCCTCAACCAAGTTGCCACTTACTCTAAACTCAAGATGCAGAAGTGCCAGCGTCGGACTAGGATGGATACCTATCCACTCACCTGATGAAGCAGCAGCATTCCGAAAGCTCGTGATTCCAAATAAATCTGTTGGACTTTAACCTGGTGTTGTGAGACTTCTTACTGTGTCTAAATTCTAGAGACTACAATCTTAAATTGTCCAAGCTTCCTCAAAAGACAATCCATGCATTCCTGATATGAGTCTAGTAAACCTTCTTTGGACAAACACTGCCAGTGGACATCCTCTATTTTCTCAGAAGACTGAGGAAATTTGGCATGTCAGCTATGACTCTCAACAACTTTTACAGATGCACCATAGAAAGCATTCTTTCTGGTTGTATCACAGCTTGGTCTGCCCAAGACCGCAAGGAACTACAAAAGGTCGTGAATGTAGCCCAATCCATCATGCAAACCAGCCTCCCATCCATTGACTCTGTCTACACTTCCCACTGCCTCAGACAAGCAGCCAGCATAATTAAAGACCCCACACAACCCGGGCATTCCCTCTTCCACCTTCTTCCATCGGGGAAAAAGATACAAAAGTCTGAGGTCACATCCAAATGGGCTCAAGAACAGATTCTTCCCCCTGCTGTCAGACTTTTGAAAGGATCTACCTTGCATTAAGTTGATCTTTCTCTACACTCTAGCTATGATGGTAATACTACATTCTGCACTGTCTCATTTCCTTCTCTATGAATTGTATGCTCTGTCTGTATAGCCCACAAGAAACAATACTTCTCACTATATTTTACTACAAGTGACAGTAATAAATCAAATCAACTCAAATACTGCGCACAATAGTCCAGGTGTGGCCTCAGCAATGCCCTGTACAACTTTTGTCATCAATTTTCCTCACAATGAAAGATAACATTCTATTAGTTTTCTTAATTACTTGCTGTAACTGTATACGACGTGTTTGCTATCTGCTTATGGTAATTAAAAAAAGAAGGCAGTAGATGCTAATTGTTTGTGAATCTCCGTTTTAATTATTTGTACATACAAGGTGGAAAATTGAAATGACAAGTGACACAATTATCAGGGTCACGGTTGCTGACTGGAGAAAGGTGTTTTACAAAATAATCACTCAGCCTACCTGAATATCGCGGAGAGCACAGCACGAACAGTGAATTAAGGAGACAAAATTCTAAAAGTACAGACAAATTGCTGTTTTACTTTGGAGACTTCGCTGCTGAAAGGTTACCAAGTTTGCGGATGATGTAGAAACTATTGGGAAGTTAAGTGTTGAGGATGACACCAAGGGGCTCGATCTTATGGAAAAAAATTCGAAGGGCTGAACTTTATGAAAAAAAGTGCCGAACGAGCACGAAAACAGGAGAAAATCACACTGATTTTTTTCAGCGACCTATGAGGAACTAAAGAAGGGCCTTAGATGCGATTCTCGCCACTGGGAGGAAGTGGAGAGGCTGGGGGTTGGAGGGTGGCGGGGGGGGGGGGGGGGGGGGTGGTAAGGGATGTGGGGCAGAGCCTGAGCTCACCAGGGAGGCCGGCTGCTGAGCTTTTCGATCTTCCAGTGTACTGGGGGATCTCCTGCTGAGTCCCTCCATCCACCCTATAGATATCGGGACCTGCACACCCATCCATACCCCCCCACCATTCGCCCCCACCGATCTGGCCCGCCTGCAGAGTTTCCCGTATCCCGTCAATCATCCCCATCTGCAGAGTTCCCCCTTCTCCCCGCTGATTGCCCCCGGCTGCAGTGTTCTCCCCACTGATTGACCCCTTCCCTGTAGAATTCCCTTCCACCCTCCCTGATCACCATCTCTGCAGAGTTATCTCAAACTCCGATCACCACCCATGCAAAGCTTCCCCTCCCGTCATGGCTCCACCCCCACTCTGACTCCACCCCCACCCTATTTGCACTTCCCCGGCTCAGTTTTGGCAGCCGATGGAGGGTGCCAGAGTGAGCAGTGCTGTGGTCCTGATAAGCATTTTTAGGCTTGCACTGCCCCATAGGCACTACGCAGCCATGCCCCCAACCACCTGGGATTTCAGATGCCTCCAATTCCTCTGGCGAGGCCATCACATCAGATTTCTCGCTGGTCGAGACCATTTGTCTCTCACCAGTCAAAACCTAGACCGGCGAGCAGATAAACTCAAGTTAGCCCAGATCAAGTTAGCATCTGGGACTCACTAATGACATTTAAATGATATAAATATTTCAATCAGTAAATCGCTGGCAAAACAGGGCTGGTATGATCAGGGGGAGCGAGAAACAGAATGCATTTCTCATTTTTCATCTCTCACCCAATTGTAACACCTTATCTTGCTGAAAGTCAAGTGGGATGAGGTCATAAGATCACACCCAAGTTGTCCACAGGGGGATATAGACAGGTTAGGTAAGTGGGCAAAAACTTGGCAGATGGAATGTAGTGTAGGAAAATGTGAAGTTATGCACTTTGGTAGGAAGAATAAAGGAGCCGAATATTATTTCATATGACCGGGTGAGGCCTCAACTTCCATCCAATTTCCAAAAGAGCCAACTTTTGTTGGCATTGTGGAGAGGGAATTTACAGAGGAGGCTGGGAGCCATTTGGGCTTTGTGCTAAGAGCGTACTCACCCCATTTTGCCTTTTATAAGGGCCTTAATCGACAGTGTGTGAATAATGAATCAATGCAATGTTCATGATGCATCGATAAGATCTGATAAAGTGTTATACCCTGAAGATTTTTTTGAAAGCCTTTGAAGAGTGATCTTAACAAAAAAAAATTGAAGTCCAGAACAAGTGTGAAGACAGAAGTTTCAGTAAGGCCACCAGTCGAATCTTATGCACTTTGTGCAATAAAAAAGTTCTCAATCGTAATCCCCTGCCTAAATCCCCTGTAAGCCAGCTGATAGCAGCACATGGCACCATTGCACATGCGCAGGTTTCTGTGCTCTGAGAGCAGCAGAGACCTGTCAGTGCCTCTGCTGCTCGCAGCCAGCTTCCATGGCCTAAACCCACCCCCTCCACCCCTCCGCCCGTTGCCGCGGGACCCCAACGAGACCTCACAGGCCAGTGAGCCTAGATGATTCTGTCCCAGACTCACTATTTCTAATTGAACTAGACTTTAAGTAAATTTAAATAATATATTCAGCCTCATGCCCCAAATGCACTGGATATCCAGCGCTGGTAAGATTGCAACAAGCAAGAAATGAGGTGCAAACCTGATTTCTCAGCTCTTTTGCAATCTTACTGGCTCGTCCAGACACGTGGGACCTGAGGCTAAGTTTGCTCGCTTTGTCTTTAAACAGGATATAAAGTTCAAACAGTCAGAGTTCAAAAATAATACTTCTGCTGTACTGTTTTGGCCACCTGGCTTATTAAGAAAAAATACCATCTGGTTGTACAGTTCCAATTGAGGTCTTCATTGACATTTACCCAAGTGTCATTATTGTGTCATTATGAATGCTTAGCTGAGTTTCAAAGCTACAATTATCTCAACAGGATCTTTGCGTTCACAGTTTGATAGGCAGACTAAAGTGGCTATTACAGGTCTAAATGTTTTTGATGTGAGGTTTGAATAGAAGTTTTCTTTTACAAGTGATAAGCGCTTGAGGAAATTAAAAGATTCAAATGGGGTTCATATAATCAGAAAATCCCTGCAGTGCAGAAGGAGGCCATTCAGTCTATCAATTCTGCATCAACTCTATCCGGCAGTGCCCTATCCCTATAACGCCACATATTTATCCCTAAGCTACACATCTTGGGACATTAGATACTTGAGCAATTTTCCACGGCCAATCCACCTAACATGCACATCTTTGGACTGTGGGAGGAGACCGGAGCAAATGGCAAAAACCCATGCAGACACCGGAAAAGGACGCAGGCCTTGGGTAAGATACCCTGTCAGAGACTCAATGTAGACTTGATGGCCTGAATGGCCTCCTTCTTCATGTAGGGATTCTAACATGCAAACTCCACACAGTCGCCCAAGGCTGGAATCAAACCCCTGGAGTTGTGAGGCAGCAGCGCTAAACCAGTGTACCCGAACAGGTGCAGGAGTGTGACGACGAGGGGATTATCAAAGTAACTTCATTGCAGTGTTAATGTAAGCCTCCTTCTGATTAATAAATGAACTTAAACTTAATGGAGCCCTTTAAACAGGAGTAGATCTAATCGCTTGAGTAGCAAAAATGCAGCACATCAGACCTCACCAACGACATTCATGAGGCAGCTGCAAGTACCTAATGTTCTACTGTTCCAACACTGTAAGTTGGAACATGAGCATCAGATTCATTCACAGAATCTTCGAATAAGATAAAATATGCTGGCCTTAACTTTTGCCTTGAATACATTGTGAAACAGTCCTCAATAAACTTGCAGCGGCGCTCGGCATATCTAGATAATTAAGTAATTTTTTTCTGCTTTAAAATGAAAGTTAATAACACCCTGTCAATCAGAATGATAACTCGTTCCTTCTGATGGGCTTGCAGTGCTAGTGTCGGGGAGTTGCTCACTTAAAGCTCACCACAAGTAATGTCGAATTCACAATTCCTATGTACCTACTCTGGCACGCCACGCGGCTGTGAGAACTGACAGAAATGTCTTTAACGCTGCTGTTCTGAGGAAAGTACAATGGGAGTGACCCAACTTTGTGAATCGCTAGCCCAATCTGTGCGCCAATCTTAGTCTTTTCACTCAGCCCGACTCCCAGCTGAGATCTTACACGTTCAGCTGAATAAATGCAATGTTTCTAAGTACCCTAATTTCCATATAAAAAGAGTCCACACAAGCTAATAGAAAATGTACCTAATATAATGAGTGAAATTTCAGTTAATTAATCAACTGCAAGTTCATTCACTGGAATATATTAATAGTCCTTTCATGGCTTAAAAACTCTACAAAGGAATGGATTTTCCTAGCCCATCTATAATAGGCTGGCAAAATGCTGTGGGGGAATCAGGCGAGGGGAGGTTTTTGGTGGAGGAGCTTAACATCTTCCTCCTGCCCCGCCTCATTGCCAGTCGTGTGAAATACGGCAGCTGGGCCAACCACCTAGCAGCCAATCGAGCCACTTCTGTGGCCAGTTGAGGGCTACTTCATGACTCATCGGCCAATTTCCCAACTTTGGGTAGGCCTGCTGCATCATGGAGAGACTGCCAGGTTTGTTAACATGGTATGGGAAACATAAGATAGTGGAGGTCATTTTAGCTCATTGGCCAGATCATATGGTGGATGAGGTTGGGAATGAAGTAAGTATTTGGTTCCTGACCTATGCTGAGGTGTCCCACCTTCATCCGAAAGAGAATAAATGAGGCACAGAAAATGTACCAGACTAACTAGCTGGCAGCAATCTCACCTCTGAGGCAAAAAGCCAAGAATGGATGGTTCAATCTCCATTCCATATGACACAGGATTGTGTTTACAGAATTTGGTGAAATATCTTAACAGAAAGAAAAAAACAGAAAGGACGAGCAAACAGGTCACTTTTGGGGTGGCAGGGTGCAACGGGATGTGGGCATCGCTGGCTTGTGGCACAGCGGTTAGCATTGCTGCCTCATAGCATCAACGACCCGGGTTCGATTCCTGGCTTGGGTCACTGTCTGTGCAGAGTTTGCACATTCTCCTTGTGTCTGCATGGGTTTCCTCCCATATGCCAAAGATATGCAGATTAGGTGGATTGGCTGTGCTAAATTGCTGCTTAATGTCAGGGGGACCATCTGGGGTAAATGCATGGGGTTATGGAGATAGGGTCTGGGTGGAAATGTGGTCGGTGTAGACTTGATGGGCTGAATGGCCTCCTTCTGCACTGTAGGATTCTATGTAGTATTTAGTTTTAAAGTTTAAAGCTTATTTATTAGTGTCACAAGTAGGCTTACATTAACGCTGCAATGAAGTTACTGTGAAAATCTCCTAGTCGCCACACTCTGATGCCTGTCTGGGTCCACACAAGTAACCAGCACATCTTTCATACTGTGGGGGAAAACCGGAGCACCCTGAGGAAACCCATGCAGACATGGGGAGAACCTGCAAACTCGGCACAGACAGTGGCTGAAGCTGGAATTGAACCTGGGTCCTTGGCGCTGTGAAGCAGCAGTGCTAACCACTCTGCCACCGTGTTGCCCACTGAATGGTGGACTTGACAGTCTTGTCTCCTCCTGCTCCTATCTCTTACGTCCTTCATGCATATTTTTAATCAATGAGGATATTCAAGACAGACATTGATAAATTTTTGGATACTAAGAGGATCAAGGGGATATGGGGATTGTGTAGGTATATGGAGTCGATGTAAAAGGTCAGCCATGATCTTATTGAATGGTGGAGCAGGCTCGAGGGACTGTATGGCCTACCCCTGCTTCCATTTCTTATGTTAATTGAGAACACAATCTCGGTTGACATTTCAATGCAGTACTAAGGGAGTGCTTTCCAGATGCAAATAATTGACGCGTTTCCCTGCATAACAGTAGCTGCATGTCAAACTTAATCACTAGTTGTGAAGTACTTAGGGGTGTAATGAGACTCTATATCAGAAATAAAGAATCCAGGGTTCATCATTTACAATGTGTATTTACTATTTTCTGATGACTCACCGACACATTCTTTGGGACAGTTAGTAATAGGTGACAATTGCTGCCCTTGCCAGCAATGTTGACATTTAATAAGCAAATAATTAAACAAAAAAGCATGCAATATTCTCCACTCAACTAATGCCCTTTGTCTTTGAGACAGGAGACTTTTTTTATTCATTTGTGGGACATAGCGTCACTGGCTGGGCCAGCATTTATTGCCCATCTCTAGTTGCTCAAGGGCAGTTGAGAGTCAACCACATTGCTGCGGCTCTGGAGTCACATGCAGGCCAGACCAAGTAAGCACCACAGATTTGCTTCCCTAAAGGACATTAGTGAACCAGATGGACTTCATGGTCATCAGTACATTCTTAATTCCAAATTTTTTTTTATTCAAATTCAAATTCCACCATCTGCAGCGGCAGGATTCGAACCCAGGTCCCCAGAACGGTGAAATTCATGAGCTGAGTTAGTGGATTAATAGTCTAGCGATAATACTACTAGGCCATCGTTTCCCCATGAGGAGTGAAATACTTTTTATCCCATCTGCTGATCCTGTCGTAACCATAGACCATCATCACTATGACTTACTTCTTCCTGGGTAAGAAGTCTCACAATGACAGGTTAAAGTCCAATAGGTTTATTTGGGACCACGAGCTTTCAGAGTGCTGCTCCTTCATCATACTTCTTCCTGCCCAGCTGATAAAGAGCAGCCCTGCAAAACCCACTGGGTATAAGTAAAGAAGTGGTTTTATTTAGCTTTTTTAATCTCTTATCTTGAGCGTTCAAAGGTATTGCTTTCCATGCGGGGGGTGGGGGGGGTAACGGTGGTGGGGGATGTGTGTGTGCGTTGGTGCACAACTCCACGGATGAACTGGTGTAATTGTACTTTTCTATTCATTTTTTCACATCAGAATTTAGCTGTGCAAGACAGAGCTATTGCAAATGAGCCGATTAAGGGCCTATCCTTGTCCAATGTCCTCAACACTTGGATAGAGATCAGAATCAGGAACCTTGCTAATTTTTACTTCTATGGACTAAAGTTGTCTGAAGTTGCCACCAAGCCTACTCCCCCGATTAAGATTAGCTAACGCAGTGCAGAGCAGGGACTGACCTGGAGCAGAGCAGAGAGTGATTATCAGTGTGTATCAGCTAAATTCGAGACCAGATGGTGGATTCAGCCATTAAGCCTTGAGGGCAGCGAACAGCAGCAACACAGAAGATTGAAACTCCAATAACACGGAAACGCTGTGTTGGAGTTCAAACAAAAATAAATGTTAACTTTCTCAAGGGTTGAGCTGCAGGTTTACTGAGCAATAATTTCTCATTCATTACCAATAAATGCTTTGGCCTCATGTCTTACAATGAACTCGTGTCAGTTTGCAGTAATTGGATGACAGGATAAGTAGTGTACAACGCTGATTACTTAATGCTTCTCCTCTCCAGAATAATAACCTGAATGAGAAATACATGGGATTCTCAATGAAGGGATAAACTTCACACAGCAGCAAGTGTGATAGTGGCACACCATAAATGTGTGTTTATAACTTGTGCAGTTACTAATCCATTAAAACAGTTACAGTTTTATAGTTACACATTTATTGGTGTATTGGAGTAGATAATACTTTTGGTGCTATTACACCTCATTCTAATTATAGCAATATTAGCACATGAGATCATACAGCTATTGTAGTGCTGAGGCCTCTTAGCAAAGCATCTTTGCCTGAAGGTAAAAATCAATCACTTATAGGGAAAGTTTAGGCTGAAATTTAATAGTTACAATGAGGGTAGGCCATGCTGGCTAAAGAACTTCCTCCACTGGGGAAGGCCCATCAACATTAAGTGTCCCTCTAGTGGGAGGGTGGCAGGGGTGGGACGGGATGCAGAATTCAGAGACAAGGGTAGGGGGGTCTTTCATGGGCTGCTGCTATCCACCACCATCCCTCCAAACTACACCCCACCCCACCCCAACAGCCCTTACCAATGCCAGACCCTTTGATCAGTCACTGTATGCTGAGGTAGCCCCCTTGCCCCCCCCATGCCCCCCTTGCACCCCCCCCACCCCACCCCACCACCACCCCACCCCACCACCACCACCACCACTCACAAACCCACAACCCCTGGGAGCCTGCAACCAAACCAGACAGGATTTGCTTTTCATGAAGGCTGTGAGGTCCCGAATTGGCACTAAATGTTCACTCAATCTCTGAACGTGCCTTCAGAGGCAACAAAAAAATTCCAACCCAGAATCTCCAGCAACAAGTTAAGTATCAGAAATGTAGAAGTGAGAAGAGACTCTGATTAAACAGACAGTACTGGGATAAATTTCCAGGGAAGTCCATTGAGGTGAATGATGGTATTACTGGGTTCAAAAAGCTATCACAGGCAGGGACAGAGT
The DNA here is from genome assembly GCF_965287045.1 of Carcharhinus amblyrhynchos. NCBI lineage: Eukaryota > Metazoa > Chordata > Chondrichthyes > Carcharhiniformes > Carcharhinidae > Carcharhinus > Carcharhinus amblyrhynchos. The sequence continues at coordinate 19,084,964 of NC_137324.1, forward strand.
GAGTTGCAGAGATACAGTGAGAAGGCACCTATGTTGGGGGTCATCCAGACAGGCCCACAGTAAAAAGCATCGAGAACCACCCCCCCTCCCCCGCAACCCCATTGCATAATTAATGAGGCTGGTGCTCTGCAACATCCCCCATTCTCACCGGCCTCCCCCCGCAGCATCGGACTTAGCCCTGAAATGGAAATTTTGATCAAAGTTTCTCGTTTTCATTCCGAGTTGTCGAACAAAGTTCACACAACCGCTGCTTTAGGGTCTTTACTAACCTTCTTACCCATCATAATTTCAAATACTACTCCAATGATAAATCCAACTCCCCAAGAGTTCAAGGGTGTCTGTCCTTGTTCCAGGTCTGGGCAATTTTGAGACAGTACAGGCAAGCGAACAGCTAACCTTGTTGGATAATTGTTTGTAGGTTTTTAATGATGTGCTTCTATTAAATCCCATTTCAATCTTCAAAACCAACAGAGCATCACAAACCACCTTGTTTTCAAGCTTAAGACGGCAAGCAATTCATTAAATGAACAATGAGTAATTGCATTACTTAACAATGGTATAACATACTCACATGTACGCTAGATTGTTTTATCTAACTCCTCAATTAGAAAACATAATAAAAGATGACGTCTCAAAGAACTAAAAGCTAATAGCTTGTAACTGATGTTTTTATACCCAGATTTTCCTCACTCTTTCTGGAACGTCAGGTTGATTCCTCTGAGATTCCTGAGCAGAATCCTTTCCCCGCAGAACTGCTCATTTGTTTGGACAAAATGGTTCCTGTCATAACTTGGAAGAGTTACCAGGACATTTTCCATTTTAAAATCTGACCTCTCAAATTCAACAGGGAACTGTCAACCCAGTCCAATCAAAACTGATTACTATAGGGATGCAGTGGCAGAGTGACATTGTCACTGAACTATTAATCCAGAGACTCAGGGTAACGTTATAGATTTGAATCCCACCACGGCAGATAATGGAATTTGAATTCAATGGGAATTGGAAATTGAAAAGTCTAATGACGACTATAAAACCATTGTCAATTGTCATAAAAACCCATCTGATTCACCAATGTCCTTTAGGGAAGGATTGCTGCTGTCCTTACGTAACTTACATGTGACTTCAGATCCACAGCAATGTGGTTAACTCTTAACCGTCCTCTGAAATAGCCTAGCAAGTCACTCGAAGGTCAATTAGGAATGGTCAATAAATGCTGACCTTGTCAGTAGAGAAAAAGCTGGAAAATCTCAGCAGGTCTGGCAGCATCTGTGAGGATTTGATATGATTTGATTTCTTATTGTGACATGTATTAACATAGAGAGAAAAGTATTGTTTCTTGTGCGCGATACAGACAAAAACATACCGTTCATAGAGAAGGAAACAAGAGGATGCAGAATGTAGTGTTACAGTCATAGCTAGGGTGAAGAGAAAGATCAGCTTAATGCAAGGTATGTCCATCCAAAAGTCTGACAGCAGCAGGGAAGAAGCTTGAGTCGGTTGGTACGTGACCTCAGACTTTTGTATCCTTTTCCCGAAGGAAGAAGGTGGAAGACAGAATGTTTGGGATGCATGGGGTCCATAATTATGCTGGCTGCTTTGCTGAGGAAGCAGGAAGTGTAGACAAACATGGACAAAAGAGCTCCAGAGGTAAAGTGCAAGTGGCTATCATTGACATCAAGACACCATTTCAAACGGCGTGGCAAAACTGGAGTCAGTGGGAAAGGGGAAATGCTCCACTGGCGGGGGTCATACCTAGCACAACGGAAGATGATCATGGTTGTTGGGGTCAATCATCTCAGTGCGAGGATCTGTCTATAGGAGTTCTTCAGCGTGGTGTCCTAGGCCCAACCACTTTCAGCTTCTTCATGAATGACCTTCCCGTCAACATATGGTCAGTGGTGGGGATGTTTGCTGACAATGTTCAGCATCATTTGTGATTCCTTAAGATAGTCATGGCATCCTGAATGGTCCCTGTCCATATACAGCAAAAGCTGGACCACATTCAGGCTGGAGCGGGTAAGTGGCATGTAACATTTGCACCACAACAAGTGCCGACCAATGACCATCTTCAATAAAAGAGGATCTAACCATCCATCCCAAGGCAGTCAATGACATTAACTTCATTATATCTCCCATAATCATTGTTCTGGGGTTGTTCCTGAGCAGAAACTGAACTGGACCAGTCATATGAATACTGTGGCTACAAGAGTGGAGGCTGCGAAATCTATGGCTAGTAACTCACTTCCTGACTCCCCAAAGTCTGTCCACCATCTATAAGGCCTGTACGAGGAAAGTTTTTAAATGTATGAGGCAAGTTTTTTACACAGAGGATAGTGGGTACCTGGAACTCGCTGCGGGGGGATAAAGAAATGGAATCAGATACGATAGTGACTTTTAAGGGGCATCTAGACAAATACATGAATAGGATGGGATTAGAGGGATATGGTCCCCGGAAGGGTAGGGGTTTTTAGTTCAAATGGGCAGCATGGTCGGTGCAAGATTGAAGGCCAAAGGGCCTGTTCCTGTGCTGTAATTTTCTTTGTTTTGATCTTTGAATGCGGCTCCAACAACACTCAAGAAACTCAACACCATCCAAGACAAAGCTTGATTAGCACCATCTTCAATGGTTACTTCCCCCAAAGCATAGTGGTAGTAGTGTGTATCTACTAGATGCAGTATAGCAACACACTTTGACAGCACTGCCCAAATCCATGACCTCTACCACCTGGTAGGCAAAGGGCAGTAGGTGCATAGGAACACCACCATTGTCAAGTTCCCCTTCAACCATAAAGCATTTTGACTTGGAACAATATCACGGGTCCTTAAATGTTGCTGGGTCAAAGTCCTGGAACTCCCTCTCTAACAGCACTTTGGGTGTACCTAAACCACATGGACTGCAATGGTTCAGGAAAGTGGCTCACCACCGCCTTCTGAAGGGCAATTAGGGGTCAGACAATAAATGCTAGCCGAGACAACAATGCCACATCCTGTGAACAAATTTTAAAATTATTAACAATGTAAGTTAATACAGAGCATTCCTCCATCTGGAATATAAGCATCAGCTATTGACTGATGTAAAAAAAAATCAATTGGCAGCAATGCAATGTTCTGAGAATCAGTTTGACTCTCCCGTACAGTATCCATTAGAGGTTTTATGTGGTCCTTAACGGTCTTCCAATATTGCTGAAGAATTGATATTACTGCCATAATTGCACATCATTTCCTTTCTCAGAGACCTCTTGGCTACTTGTACAGCTGTTTTTTGTCTCCTTCAATGGCATGTGCTGCTTTTTCCTGCTCTTCTCTGAGTGAAATGCATTAAATATCTAGAATGAAAGCAAAATACTATGGATGCAGGAAATCTGGATCTGGAAGATGCCACACACGTATTCGAAACATTAACTCGGGGTAGGATTTTCCAGCTGTTCCTGCCGGATGGGATCTTCCGGCCCTGCGGTCAATGACTCTCCGCTGCAGGTTTCCTGGTGGCCGAGGGGGTGAACAATGGGAAAATGCGTGCACAGTGGCAGGGCTGGAAAATATCACTGCTGGCCAATGGTAGTCCTTCTCCACGAGCGTCGTGCATACTGCGTGGCGTTGGGGTCGGAGGGAGGAGTTGGAGGGTGGGGGTGGGGGTGAAGCGTGGGGTGGGGTGGATAATCCCACCCTCTGTTCTCTCTTCAGAGATTCTGCCTGGCCTATGGAATTTTTCCAGCACTTTCTGTTAAATATTGGAAGGTGTTCTGTTTCAATCAAATTTCCTTCACAGGTTCACAGGGCATAGATTTAAGGTGTGAGTGGCAAGGTTTAAAGGAGATGTATGAGGCAGGTTTTTTACACAGAGAGTGGTGGGTGCCTGGGACTCGCTGCCAGGGAGGTAGTGGAAGCAGATGCGCTTGTGATTTTTAAGGGGCGTCTTGAGAAATATATGAACAGGATGGGAATGGAGGGATATGGTCCCCGAAGGGTACGGGGTTTTAATTAAGTCCGGCAGCATGGTCGGTGTAGACTTGGAGGGCCAAAGAACCTGCTCTTGTGCTGTAATTTTCTTTGTTCTTTGGTTCTCTACTGCATAATGATTTTGCTTTGTCACACACCCTTCCTTTAAACATGTGGCTTTGTTCTGTTTCAGATAGGTTTTAAATATCACCCATTGGCCTGCGGTACTTGAATTCATACCCAGCAGGATTGCCCTGTCATTGCTGTAAAGTTAAAACCTGCAGGCCAACAGGATTAAACATCATCGAATCCTTACAGTGCAGGGGGAGGCCGTTTGGCCCACCAAGTCTGCACCAACCACAATCCCACTCAGGCACTATTCCCATAACCCTTCATATTAACCCTGCTGACACTCGGGTTAATTTAGCATGGCCAATCCACCTAACCCGCATATCTTTGGACTGTGGGAAACCCAGAGGAAACCCACGCAGACACAGGGAGAAGGTGCAGTCTCCACACATACAGCGACCCGAAGCTGAAATTGAACCCAGGTTCCCGGCACCGTGAGACAGCAATGCTAACCACTACGCATCATACCACCCTAATTATAATATTTTCAGAACTGGCCAGGTTTAAGCAATATCGGAACATAAAACATAGAGCAGGAGTTGGCAATTCAGCACCTCAATCCTACTCTGCTATTTGATAGGATTGTGGTTGATCTGGTTGCGGTTGTTGTCTGCCTGCTCAGAACCCTTGTTGTTCGGGTTTATCAAAAATCTATCGTACTCGGGCCTTTAGCAAATTTAGGAGAATTTGACAAAGTGTCAGCCCTGGTGAGAAAACTGGCATGAAGCTCTCCACCTCTCCAGATCTCGTCCCTTTAATTGCGGGAAAAAAAAATTGGGCATGGTTTGTGCCGTCACTCAGTCAGGGCGGGGATTCTGAGCTGGGAACCAGGTTCACTGAGATCAGGGCACTCATTATAATAAACAAATATAACTCTCCCTCCTCCATCATGGAGGCATCTGTGGCACCATTCCTGGCATCACTCTCCTCATCCCCAGCATCCCTTCTCTCTCCCCCAGAACCCCCAGCCCCAAACCCAGCGAACCGTTTGCACAATTCCCATCCCTTTCTGTGTCTGCTCCCCCACCACCCCAAAGAGATGAGTCCCCTGGCAGGTTTGCCAACATGGCAGTGCCAACCAATACAAGGGCAGTCCCGGGGGCACTGCCCTTCCCCTGGGGGCTATACTGACCTTTGCACTGCAGAGGGATCGCCTTGACTGGGTCATGTCGGGGTGAACCCGTTGTAAACCTCGCTGACTTGAGTATGGCAATCTCGCATGGGAGGAAAATCTGTTGAGGGGGTATTTACTATGTTTAAATTTATTGAAATGTATTGGAATTAGGTTCACACGCTGATTATATTGCCACCGAGGGGCAGCAAAAATCAGACATCATGATCTTTGCATCAAGATCTGCGATTTCTCTGGATTTTGAACTCATACGGATCTTGAAAATGGAGAGTGTGGGCTCAAGATCCCATTCAATGAGTCAGCCTCCTGTGCTTTGTCCAAAAGAGAATTCCACAGAATAATGACCCTCTGGGGAGGCGATGGCTTAGTAGTCTGGCCTACCTGTGACTCCAAAGCCACGGCAATGTGGTTGGCTCTCAACTGCCCTTTGAAATGGCCCAGTAAACCACTCAGTTGTATTAAATGACTGGTATTGAATGACTACTTTGGGTCAATAGTCACAAAAGAGAAGGACTTGGTGGATGATGAGTCTGGGAAAGGGTGTGTAGATAGTTTGAGTCATGTTGAGATCAAAAAGGAGGTATTGGGGTTCTTGAGAAACGTTAAGGTAGACAAGTCCCCAGGGCCTGATGGGATATACCCCAGAATACTGAGAGAATGAAGGGAGGAAATTGCTGGGGCCTTGAGACAAATCTTTGCATCCTCATTGGCTACAGGGGAGGTCCCAGAGGATCGTAGAATAGTCAATGTTGTTCCTTTGCTTAAGAAGGGTAGCAAGAACAATCCAGGTAATTACAGGCCGGTGAGCTTTACGTCAGTGGTGGGAAAATTATTGGAGAGGATTCTTCGAGACAGGATTTATTCCCACTTGGAAATAAGTAGACATATTAACAAGAGGCAACATGGTTTTGTGAAGTTATGTCTCACAAACTTGATTGAGTTTTTCAAGGAAGTGACGAAGATAATTGATGAGGATAAGGCAGTGGATGCTGTTTACATGGACTTCAGTAAGGCCTTTGACAAGATTCCTCATGGCAGACTGATGCAGAAGGTGAAGACGCACAGGATCAGATGTGAGCTGGCAAGGTGGGTGCAAAACTGGCTTGGTCATAGAAGACAGAGGGTAGCGGTGGAAGGGTGCATTTCTGAATGGAGAACTGTGACAAGTGGCGTTCCTCAGGGATCAGTGTTGGACCTTTGCTGTTTGTAATATATACAAATGATTTGGAAGAAAATGTAACTGGTTTGATTAGTAAACTTGCAGACGACACAAAGGTTGGTGGATTTACGGACAGTGATAAGGACCTTTAGAGGATACAGCAGGATATAGATTGGTTGGAGACTTGGGCAGTGAGATAGTAGACGGAGTTTAATCCAGACAAATATGAGATAATGCAGCTTGGAACATCTGACACAGACAGGAAACATACAGTAAATGGCAGAACCCTTAAGCATGTTGATAGGCAGAGGGATCTGGATGTACAGATGCACAGGTCACTGAAAGAGGCAACGCAGGTGGAGAAGGTAGTCAAGAAAGCATACAGTATGCTTGCCTTAGTTGGCCGGGACATTGAGTTTAAGAATTGTCAAGTTATGTTGCAGCATTATAGAACCTTAGTTGGTCCATACTTGGAATACAGTGTTCAATTCTGGTCATCACACTACAAGAAGGATGTGGAGACTTTGGAGAAGGTACAGAAAAGATTTACATGGATGTTGCCTGGTATGGAGGGCATTAGCTATGAGGAGAAGCTGGAGAAACTTGGTTTGTTCTCACTGGAATGACGGAGGTTGAAGGGCGACCTGATTGAAGTCTACAGGATTATGAGGGGCATGGACAGAGTGGATAGGAAGAGCTTTTTTTCCAGGGTGGAAGAGTCAATTACTGGGGGCATAGATTTAAGGTGTGAGGGGCAAGGTTTAAAGAAGATGTACAAGGAAAGTTTTTATACAGATGGTGGTGGATGCCTGGAACCCGCTGCTGGGGGAGGTAGTGGAAACAAATACGATAGTGACTTTTAAGGGGTGTTTTGATAAATACACAAATAGGTTGGAAATAGAGGGATATGATTCTCGGAAGGGTACAGAGTTTTAGTTCAGTCGGCCAGCATGGTCAGTGCAGGCTTGGAGGGCTGAAGGGCCTATTCTTGTGCTGTGATTTTCTTTGTTCTTTGTATTAATCACTAAGAAGGCAGCTCACCGCCACCTTCTTAAGGGCAACTTGGAAGGGGCAATAAATGCTGGCCAGCCAGTGACACCCATGTCCCACAAATGAATAAAAAGAAGGTCTGTTCCCCATACATGGAAGATTAATGGAGCACTGGGGTCACTGATAACTATCAGATAGGGAATTGGGGTTACCTCACTAACATGTTCTGTAAGTCTCACAACACCAGGTTAAAGTCCAACAGGTTTATTTAGTATCACAAGCTTTCAGAGCACCACTCACCTGATGCAGGAGCAGCGCTCCGAAAGCTCATGATACCAAATTAACTTGTTGGACTTTAAACTGGTGTTATGAGATTTCTTACTTTTCCCACTCCAGTCCAATTCCGGCATCTCCATATCATAACATATCATAACATGTTTTGTGTGTTTGAAACAATCGATAATGGCCCATTCTTAATGGATGTGACCGCATGGCCATTAAAGGCAGCCTCGTTATGTCTGTTTCTCAGATTCCATACATCCAAAATGAAGTCCCAAAATGGTATCAGAGATACATGCACACTCACAACTCCTGGCTTACTTGAGGCTGACATTGCAGGACTATCTCATGAGGTCAGGGATCCTAAAAGATCTGCTTAATGACCTGCAGCCCTGCAGAACTGCAAGTCAAGCACTGAAGGAATTAATGACTATTCTGTGAGAGGGAGTGAGCTAATGGAATGCATTCCTCTACAAATTTAGTAGCATTCATCGAAAATGCTTCAAGTTGTTTATTAATGTTTCTAGGGCGTAATAAAAGATAAGGGCTTCTGGTTACATTAACTTCATAAGGTGGTGTTACTAAAAGCTATTAGGAGGATCCTACCGCAATGTTTAGTGTTACTTTACAGAGTCAAATGAAAATACAAATTAGGAGAGGAGCAGGCCACTCGGCCCTCTAAGCCTGCCCTGCCATTCATCAAAATTATGGCTGATCTGACTGTAAACTCCTGCCTGCCTCAAATAATCTTTCATCCCTTTGTTAATTGAGAATGTATCAGCGTCTGTGTTGAAAAAATTCAAAGGCTCTGCTTCCACTCCCTTTTGAGGAAGAGAGTTCCAAAGACTCATTTCCCTCTGAGGGAAAATAATCTTCTCATCTCTGTCTTAAACAGTGACCCCTCGTTCTAGATTCTCTCACGACGAGAAACATCGGCCGGAATTTTACCATCTTGCCTGCCCCGGAATCGGGCCGGTGAGGGTCACAGAATGGAATTCTATGTTGGCCTCGAGTGGGATTTTACAAGCCTCGATCAAGCTCTCATCTCTAATTCCAGCATGCCAAAATCCCTCAGGATCTTAAATGCTTTTATCAAGTCATCTCTTGCTCCTCCTAACTCCAGCGGATATAAGCAGAGCCTGCCCAGTAGCTTATAAAGAAAAGGAATATAGAGTATGAATACAAACTAGCAAGAAACATAAAAACAACTGTAAAAGCTTCTATAGCTACATAAAAAGAAGAATTATCTGGCTAAGACAAATGTGGGCCCGTTACAGGCAGAGTCAGGAGAATAGAGAAATAACAGAGACGTTTAATGATTAATAACAGAAAATGCTGGAAAGCTCAGCAGGTATGACAGCATCTGTGGAGAGAGAATTAGAGTTAATGTTTCGAGTTTGTCTTGGAAGTCCAAACATTAACTCTGTTTCTCTCTCCAAAGTGCTGCCAGGCTTGCTGAGTTTACCTAGCATTTTCTGTTTATATTTCAGATTTCTAGCATCCACATTTTTTTGGTTTTATTTCAGCTTAATGAATACTTTGTGTTACAATCCCAGTCAACGTTACTGCTAGATGGGAAGATACAGTAAGAAGTCTGACAACACCAGGTTTAAGTCCAACTGATTTATTTGATAGTAAGCTCACAAGCTTTCGAGGTTAAACTCTTTGTCAGGTGAATGGAGAGTTCTGGCCTCAGACAGAGCATATAAAGCACAGACAGTTTCCAGATTACTGATTAGAATGTGAATCTTTACACCTAACCTGCTATTCAAGTCTTAAAGTGGCCGACAATGTGAGTGGAAGGAGCACTGATCACAGGTTAAAGAGATGTGTATTGTCTCCAGACAGTACAGTAAGTGAGGACGGTCTCAACAGGGGTCTTGGGTCCATGTTGCACTATCTGTAACCTCCGTGACTTGCCTGGGTTTGCAAAACCTCACTTACTGTACTGTCTGGAGACAATACACATCTCTTTAACCTGTGATCAGTGCTCCTTCCACTTACATTGTCGGCCACTTTAAGACTTGAATAGCAGGTTAGGTGTAAAGATTCGCATTCTAATCAGTAATCTGTAAACTGTCTGTGCTTTATATGCTCTGTCTGAGGCCAGTACTCTCCATTCACCTGACAAAGAGTTTAACCTCGAAAGCTTGTGAATTTACTACCAAATAAATCGGTTGGACTTAAACCTGGTGCTGTCAGACTTCTTACTGTGTTTACCCCAGCCCAACGCCGGCATCTCTACATCAGATGGGAAGATGCCAGAGTGGAATCCGGGCACAAAGGGCTGTAACCATTTTGTTTCAGAAAATATGGATACATAGAGTTGCAAGACTGACAATTAGCTTTTTACAACAAAAACAAACATGAAAGTTTGACTATAATACCATAACCCATCACTCCCACTTATCTTCATAAATGCACACAGATTTGAAGGATTACCCAGGTTTCAGCAAACACAGAGTGTCTGTAACTTAACAGGTTAACTGTGGTCAGACAGCACCTCACTCTAAAACCAAGAGGCAGATGCCTCTCAAACAATCTTTGGTGGATTTCTCCTCAAATCCACCTCCACAACCCCCCACTCCCCAAGTATTTCCAAGCTCCCCCCACAGAAAGACATGCTTTAAATTTTTATTTTAGACAATGCTTTCCCCTCAGCTTTTTCTGAAATGGATCCTCCTCCAAGTTTTCCAACTCTCTTTTCACTCGTCCTTTGCCTTGAATGTTTTTACACAAATTCCGAGGATCCTGCCACTAATTGCTTCACAATTGCTTCAACTATTGCTTTACAGGTTGTAGTGAAATGTCATAAACTTTAGGGTCACTTTAGATAGATTGGCATCCCACTTCTTCTCAGCTCTGTCTGTAACTTCAACAAGCAGTTTCCTCTGTTCCTTTAACTTCAGACTTAGAAATATTCTTCGTTTTCTAGTTTCTGTAACTAGCAGATCTGTAGATTTCTGGCGCTTGCTTCTTAACCTCTTACTCCATTATATAGTATTGCAGATGAGACAAAAATTGGTGGAGTTTCAGATAGTGACAAGGATTATCAAAAGACATAGCAAGATTTCGAGAAGTTGCAGACTTGGGCAGAGAAATGGTAGGTGGATCCATAGAAATGCTAGCTGATGCATTTTGCAAGATCAAATTCAGTTGTGGATGATAGTGTACATGGCAGAGTCCTTCGGGGCATTGACATACAGAGGGATATGGGCATACAGGTCCACAGATCGCTGAAAGTAGCAACATAGGTGGATAAGGTGGTCACGAATACAGCATGCTTGCTTTCATTGGCCAGGACATCAAGTATAAAAGCTGGTACATTATGTCACAGCTGTATGAAATTTTACATTTGGAATATTGCACGCAGTTCTGGTCACTACATTATCTCTCATTATAAAATTATGAGAGGCATCGATACGGTGGAAAGTCAGAGACTTTTTTCCAGGATGATAAGGTTAACTACAAGAGGGCACAGGTTCAAGGTGAGAGGGGGAAGGTTTTTCACAGAGAGTGGTGGGTGCCTGGAATGCACAGCCAGTGGAGGTGGTGGAATGAGGCACATTGGCAGCTTTTAGAACAAAGAACAAAGAACAAAAACAGCCCGGGAAACAGGCCCTTCGGCCCAACGAGCCCACGCCGCCATTTTAACATTGCCAGTCCCCCCTCCACCCATGACCTTATCTATGCTTATGGCATTCCACATTGAAGGAAAACTAATTTAAGGCGTATCTTGATAGACACATGAACGGGAGGCGAACAGAGTGACAGAACATAAGAACATAAGAACATAAGAACATAAGAAATAGGAGCAGGAGTAGGCCATCTAGCCCCTCGAGCCTGCCCCGCCATTCAATAAGATCATGGCTGATCTGTTGCTGCTCAGTTCCACATTCCCGCCCTCTCCCCATAACCCTTAATCCCCTCTCCTATCAAAAACCCATCAACCCGCGTCTTAAAAATATTTAGCGAGGCAGCCTCCACCACTTCAACAGGCAGAGAATTCCAGAGATTCACCACCCTTTGAGTGAAGAAGTTCCTCCTCAACTCTGTTCTAAACCGCCCCCCTTTTATCTTGAGGCTGTGCCCCCTAGTCCTACTGTCTTTTCTGAGCGGGAAGAGTCTCTCCACCTCTATCCTATCCATCCCATTCATCATCTTATATGTCTCAATGAGATCTCCCCTCATTTTTCTAAACTCTAACGAGTACAAGCCCAGTTTATTCAGCCTCTCCTCATAGCTCAACCCCCTCAACTCCGGTATCAGCCTAGTAAACCTCCTCTGCACTCCCTCCAAGGCCAAAATATCTTTGCGCAGGTGCGGCGCCCAAAACTGCACACAGTACTCCAGCTGCGGCCTCACCAATGCCCTATACAGCTGCAGCAAGACCTCCCTACTTTTATATTCAATCCCCCTCGCTATGAAGGCCAGCATCCCATTCGCCTTCCTGACCACCTGCTGCACCTGCAAGCTGGGTTTTTGCGACTCATGCACAAGGACCCCGAGGTCCCTCTGAACCGTCGCCTGCTGGCAATAAACAGTGGGTCTAATTAAGCATTAGGAATTGGTACAGGCTTGGTGGCTGATGGGCCCGTTCCTGTGCTTTTTTTTGTTCTTTTAGCAGAGCTGAGAAAGTTTCCCTCTCTATCTGTGAAACTCCTCCTGCTTTTCTCAAGTCTGAGAGAGAGAAAGCAACTCTCTCCCTAGATTCCTAGCTCCATCTGCTATGTATTCAACTAAAGCACAAACATAAGATTTGTCTCTCCAAAAGTTGCTGAGCAACATCTCATTCTTTCCCCAAGCTCCTGTTTATCTTTCCCTTTCTAAACACACTCAGCACAATACAATCACAGCTTGAACTGAAACCAAAATGTCCCATTCATGCAAACACTTTATTCAACATGAATCTAACCAGAATTGCACGCTTTCCTACACAAAAAAACACTAACTTAAACTCACTTAAGTCTATACTTTATGTCTAATATTTAACAATACAATTATAGATAACTTAAAACTACATATTTTCCTGAGAGTGTCTTCACTGAAGAACTCTCCCAGAATTAGAGATCCAAGCAACATAGGAGAATGGGAAATTGAAGGAAGTTTTTATAGAAAGCATTTTTTCTTGTTGCATCCCAGCTTGGTATAGCTCCTGCTCTGCCCAAGATCGCAAGGAACTATAAAGTGTAATGAATGAAGCCTAGTCCATCATTCAAGCCAGTTTCCTATCCATTGATTCTGCCTATACTTTCTGCTGTCTTGGAAAAACAGGTAGCATAATCAAAGACCCCACGGATCCTGGACATACTCTTTTCCACCTTCTTCAATCGGGAAAAAGATGCAAACATCTGAGGTCACCTACCAACCGACTCAAGAACAGTTTCTTCCCTGCTGCCATCAGACCTAGCTCACACTAAGTTGATCTTTCTCTACACCCTAACTATGACTGAAGTACTACATTCTGCACTGTCTCCTTTCCACTTTATGAGTGGTATGCTTTGTCTGTATGGCGCGCAAAAAACAATTCTTTTCACTGTATAAAGAACAAAGAACAAAGAAAATTACAGCACAGGAACAGGCACTACAGCCCTCCAAGCCTGCACGGACCATGCTGCCTCACTGAACAAAAATCCCCTACCCTTCCAGGGACCATATCCGTCTATTCCCATCCCATTCATGTATTTGTCCAGATGCCTCCTAAATGTTGCTACCACATCCGCTTCCACTACCTCCCCCAGCAATGGATTCCAGGCACCCAGCGCCCCCTGTATAAAAATCTGCTACGTGGCCTATGGTAAACCCCCAACATTGTGACTACACCCTTCCTCTTCCTGAGCTCTATCCATATTGCCTTGCTGTATGAGCCTTCTGAGGTATCCTCCCAGACTACGTGTATACTAATATATGTGACAATAATAAATCAAACCAAAATCAAAAATCAGTATGAATTGGAAAAATTAATGGGAATGAAGGTTGATCCATTCCTGGGACCTGATGTTCCCGATTCCTAACTTATGGAAATCTTGGATGCATTGGTGATCATCATCCAAGATTCAATAGATTCTGGAATGGTTCCTACAGATTGGAAGGTGGCAAATTAAAGAAGGGAGGGAAAGGGAAGACAGGGAACCATAAACCTGCTTTATGCCAGTGGCAGGGGAAATGCTAGAATCTAAAGGATGTGATAGACAAACACTTGGAAAATAATGATCTGATTGAGCATTGTCAACATGGATTTATAAAAATGAAATTGTGTTTGACAAACCTATTGAGGTTTTTGAGAATGCTACTAATGGAATTTATGAAGGGGAGACACCGAATGTACTAAACTTGGACGTTTAGGAGGCTTTTGATGGAGTTCCCCACAGCAAGTTGGTTAGCAAAATTAAAGCACATGGGATAAGAGGTATCACACTGACATGGGTTAAGGATTGGTTAACAGGCAGGAAACAAAAGAGTAGGAATAAATGAGTCATTTTCAATTTGGCAGGCTGTGAGTAGTGGGGTACTGCACGAATCAGTACTTAGCCCCCAACTGTTCCCAATGTATATCAATGATTTGCATATGGGGATCAAAAGTAATTTTTCCAAGTACGCAGATGACACAAATCTATGAGGGAGTGTGCGCTGTGAGGAATATGCAAAGTGGCTTCAAATGGATTTAGATAAACTTAGTGAGTGGGCAAGAACATAGCAGATGGAATATGTAGAAAAATGTGAGGTTATCCACTTTCGTGGGAGGAATAGATGAACAGAATATTTTTTAAATGGTAACAGATTGGAGAGGGTAGATGCACAAATGGAACTGAGTGTCCTCATTAATAATTCACTGAAGGCTAATATGCAGGTGCAACAAGCAATGAGGTAGACAAATGGGATGTTAGCCTTTATTACAAGAGATATGACTGCAGGAGTAGTGAAGTCCTGCTTCAGTTGTGTAGACCGTTGGTTAGACTGCGCCTGGAATATTGTGTCCAGTTTTGGTCCCCTTATGCATGATATCATTGCTACATAGGGAGTGCAATAAATGTTCACCAGATTTGTTCCTGGAGTGACAGGACTGTCTTATGAGGGAGATTGGGCAAACTGGACATGTATTCTCTAGAATTTCAAAAAAATAAGAGGTCATTTCATTAAAATCCACAAAATACTTAAAAGGGATGGACAAGTTAGATGCAAGTAAGATTTTTCCCTTGATTGGTGACTCTAGAACCAGGGGCATAATTTTGAAATAAGGGGGGTCATAGAATAGAATCATTTAATCCATACGGTGCAGAAGGAGGCCACTTGGCCCATTGAGTCTGCACCAATGACAATTCCACCCAGGCCTCATCCTCATTCTTTTACCCTGCTAATCCTCTGACACTAAGGGTCAATTTAGCGTGGTCAATCCGGCTAACCTGTACATTTTTGGAGTGTGGAAGGAAACTGGAGCACCCAGAGGAAACCCACACAGACATAAGGAGAAAGTGCAAACACACAGAATTGAGGAGAATGTGCAAATTCCACACAGTCATCCCAGGCCGGAATTGAACCCAGATCCCTGGCGCTGTGAGGCAGCAGTGCTACCATGCCGCCCACTGGAATGCCACTAAGTTCCGAGATGAGGAGAAATTTCTTTGCACAGAGGTCTGTGGAACCTCGGTCATTATGTATGTTTAATGCAGAAATTGATAGATTTCTAAATGACAGCGGCGTAAAGGAATATTGGAATCGTGCCAAGAAAAAGGCATTGATGTGGATGTTCAGCCATGATCATATTGAATAGCAGAGCAAGTTCAATGGACTGAAAGG
Organism: Carcharhinus amblyrhynchos; assembly: GCF_965287045.1. Classification (NCBI taxonomy): domain Eukaryota; kingdom Metazoa; phylum Chordata; class Chondrichthyes; order Carcharhiniformes; family Carcharhinidae; genus Carcharhinus; species Carcharhinus amblyrhynchos. Next base: position 19,100,389 of record NC_137324.1, read on the forward strand.
CCTATCATTCCTTATTCCTTTTCTGGTATTATTCTGGTAAACCTTCGCTGAGCTGCTTCCAATGCAATTATATCCTTCCTTAAATAAAGAGACCAGTACTGCACAAGTACTTCAAATGGTCTCACCAGTGTCCTATACAACTGAAGCATGAGCTCTGTAATTTTATATTCAATTCCTCACACAATAAATATTAACATTCTATTTTATTTCCCAATTACTTGATATACCTGCATGTTAGCCTTTTGTGATTTATGTACAAGTACACCTTGAACCCCCAGCATAGAATCGTAGAATCATAGAAATCCTTTAGTGCAGAAGGAGGCTATTTGGCCCATCGAGTCTGCACTGACAACAATCCCACTCCAGCCACTATCCCCACAACACCACACATTTACACCGCCAATCCCTCTAACCTACATATCCCGAGATATTAAGGGGCAGTTTGGCATGGACAATCAAACTTACCGACACAGCTTTAGATTGTGGAAGGAAACCCATGCAGACACGGGGAGAATGTGTAAAATCCACACAAACAGTGACTCCAAGCAGGGAATCGAATCCAGGTCTCTGGAGCTGCGGGGCAGCAGTGCTACTGTGCCACCATACTGCCTGCAAGGATATCCTTCCTCAGATAAGGATACCAAAGCGGCACACAGTATTCCAGGTGTGGCCTCAGCAAAACCCCATACAATTACAGCAAAACATTCCTATCCCTATGCTCATATCCTCTCACTATGAAGGCCAACATACTATACCTTCATGCTTACTTCTAGTGACTAATGCATGAGGACACAAAGGTTTGCTGAGTATCTATCTCTCTCAATTTACACCCATTCAAGTAATAATCTGTCTTTCTATTATTGCCATCAAGGTGGATAACCTCACATTTATCCACATCATACTGCATCTGCCATACATATGCCCAGGCACTCAGCCTGTCCAAATCATGCTGAAGCATCTAATCACAGCTCACCCTCCCACCCAACTTTGTATCATCTGCAAGTTTGGAGATAATACATTCAGTTCCCTCTTTCCCTCATTAATATATAATGTGAACAATTGGAATCCTCGCACAAATCCCTGCGGAATCCCATCTAATCTATGACTGCCAATCAGAAAAAGACTCATTTATGCTAACGCTTTGCTCCCTATCTACTAACCAGATTTCTATTCATTACAAGACATTACCTGCAATCCCATATGCTTTAACTTTACATAGTAGTCTGTTATGTGAGACCTTGTCGAAAGCCCTCAAAAGTCTAAATAAATGCCTGCCATTGCCTGTCCATTGTCTTTCATTTCAGTAATGTTTCCCAGTTCATTAAGGCCAATTCATGCCTCATACCATCATAGTTATCTTTACTGAGATTCAAGACCCTGGTCTCAAAATTAATTACATCTCGATCCACCTTGACAAAGAATTCTATCACATTATGGTCACTTGTCCCTCAAGATTCTCTCACAACCAGATTGATGACTAATCCTTTCTCACTGCATAACACCCAATCCAAGATGTCTGTTCCCTTGTTACCTGGTCTGGCCTACTTGTAACTCCAGATCTAAATAATGTGATTGACTCTTAAAAAATGCATTCAGTTCAAGGAGAGATGAGCAATGCTGGCCTAGCCAGTGGTGCCAACAATGAATAGAAAAAAAAGTGTGGAACTCAAAATACGTCTGTGGGTACAGCAAATAGCAAATACATTTCCAGACAAGTGAGACATATATATGAGGAATAAAGAAATATATGGTTATTCAGGAGATATTCGTGGAGTCTTAACACAGCTATGCTTCTGTATATTAATAAAAAATATATAGCACAGAAGATCATTCATGTCATCTTCAGAGTAATTCAGAACTAATCCCGATAGCCTTCATTCAATTTTTATCTTTTTAATCCCTTAAAGGGTGCAGAGGTCTTTACTTCAAATAATTGCAAATCTCTGTATTAGGACATTTCTACCAAATCCTTAACTCCTTGTGTTTGTGACAGTTTTTAATTGATAAACCCTCACCTCTGACTCTCCAACCAATGGAAATAGTCTTTTTATAAAGTTTATTTATTTTTTAGTGTCACAAGCAGGCTCACATCAACACTGCATTGAAGTTACTGTTAAAATCCCCTAGTCACTACACATCAGCGCCTGTTCGGGTACACTGAGGCAGAATTTAGCATGGCCAATGCATCTAAGCAGCAGGTCTTTCGGAATGTGGGAGGAACCCCACTCAGAGGTGGGGAGAACATGCAGACTCTACACAGACAGTGACCTAAGCCAGGAATCGAACCCACGTTCCTGACACTGTGAAGCAGCACTGTGTCACCGTGCTGGGTCTTGAGTGTTTATTTTCCCTATCACCTGTGGAGTGCCAAAGGAATCCATATATCAAGTGACAAGTCCTCCTTTTTTTCCACTGATCATCTTTTGGGACCAGTGTGATGCCATGTGGCAGCCATGACTAACTGCCCACTTGTTAGCCATCTTCCCTCAGCTAGTGAACTGATGAACATGAGAGTAGCCTGCCCCGCACATTAAACATTTAAATCTCAGCCCATGTCAATCTCTCAATTGTTTTTTTTTTTAACAGATTTGATTGGTTTCAGTTGAGAGGAGGGCTGGGATTCCTCTCCTGCCCTGATTGCTGACACCAGAATTGGGGCCTTGAAATCCACACAATTCTCCATGCTGGTATCTTTGGTGTGGATAAACCAGTGTTGGACTGGGGTGGGCACAGTAAGAAGTCTCACCAGATTTCTATGCATTTCGAGATATTACCTGCAATCCCATATGCTTTAACTTTACATAGTAGTCTGTTATGTGAGACCTTGTCAAAAGCCCTCGAAAGTCTAAATAAATACTTGCCATTGCCTGTCCATTGTCTTTCGTTTCAGTAATGTTTCTCAGTTCATTAAGGCCAATTCATGCCTCATACCATCATAGTTATCTTTATTGAGATTCAAGACCCTGGTCTCAAAATTGACTACATCACGATCACCTTGACAAAGAATTCTATCACATGGTCATTTGTTCCTCAGGGTTCTCTCACAACCAGATTGCTGACTAATCCTTTCTCATTACACAACTCCCAGTCCAAGATGGTCTGTTCCCTTGTTACCTGGTCTGGCCTACTTGTAACTCCAGATCTAAACAATGTGATTGACTCTTAAAAAATGCATTCTGATCAAGGAAAGATGGCAGTAAGAAGTTTCACAACACCAGGTTGAAGTTCAACAGTTTATTTGGAATCACAAGCTTTCGGAGCACTGCCCCTTATCACTCACCTGATGAAGAGGCAGTGCTCTGAAAGCTCGTGATTCCAAACAAACCTGTGGGACTTTAACCTGGTGTTGTGAGACTTCTGACTGTGATATTTTTTGGGCCCTCCTTGCCTCTGTTCCTGACTTCAAGAGGCTGCCAAAATTCAGTTCCCAGCTGTCAGAAATCAGTAATATTCTGCTCCCCGGCACGAATAAGCCTCATCTGGTGATCAGCAAAGAAAACATTTATTCTAGACTGCACCACTGCTGACTCTAATCTCAGCTGGCAAGAGCACATATAATTAAGTATCAGTCCCTAAGCAATGATGCCCCACTTTAATCAGGCTTTCGATCTGTATCATTAGCAGAGGACAAAATCAAAGGGACAGACAGATACAGCGGTGTTACTGAGTAATATGACAGCATCAGTTTCTTAGTAAACCCCAAAGGAAAGATTACAGGCAAGTTGCTTGCTTCTCAATGATATCCCTCTAATAAGTCTCTTAATGCTACACGAGCTTTTCTCCTGATAGTTTAATGAGCTGTTGGCACTCTGCAAAATATGTTACAACCTGAAGTGTAGAAAAGCAAAAGGAACTCTTTTCACGCACGGATTGAATGAGAAAGCAGTCGCTAAAATTCAGTTCCTGGAATACAGTGCGTAAAACAGACAGAAAGGGCTACAGCAGGACTTCCCAAACTCTGTGCCTACAGGAAGAACAAGAGCAGTGGCCACATAGGAACACTTCAGGCAAGTTGTTTCCACTGGCAGGTGAAATTAGAACTAAGGGGCATGGTCTTAAAATAAGGAGGAGTAGATGTAGGACTGAGTTGAGGAGGAACTTCTTCACACAGCGTAGGAGGTTGAGGGGGTGATCTTATAGAAGTCCTGTGAGGAGCATAGATCAGCCAGATAGTCAATATCTTTTCCCAAAATTAGGGGAATCGAAAACTAGAGGGCATAGGCTTAAGGTGAGAGTGGAAAGTTACAAAAGTGTCCAGGGGGGCAACTTTTTCACACAAAGGTTGGTGAGTGTCTGGGACAAGCTTGTTGGAGGTCGTAGTAGAGGTGGGTACAATGTTGTCTTTTAAAAAGCATTTAGGTAGTTACATGGGTGAGATGGGAAGAGAGGAATATGGGCCAAATGCGAACTATTGGGATTGGCTTACGGGTTCAAAAAAAAGGGAGGCATGGACAAGTTGGGCCTCTATGACTCTATGCCACAGAGGTTTGTGAATCTGTGGAATTCCCTGCCAGGTGAAGCAGTTGAGGCTATCTGATTGAATGTTTTTAAGACAAGGATAGATCAATTTTTGAACAGTAAAGGAATTAACAGTTATGGTGACCGGGTGGCTAAGTGGAGCTGAGTCCATGAAAATATCAGCCATGACCTTACTGGATGGCAGAGCAGTCTCGAGGGGTTGGATGGCCTGCTCCTAGTTCTTATGTTCTTAACACCCCCATCTGAGCTTAACATTATCAGCCTTCCTTCATTGCCTCTAGAAAAATAAAACTGTTGGAACTCCCTACCTAATAGCACTGAATGTACCCACATCACAAGAACTGCAACATTTCATGAAGGTGGTTCACCTCCTTCATGTTGAAGTATTTTTAACCAATATGTACACAGCTCTATGCACTGATACATCCTATAACTATGATATGGCGATGCCGACGTTTACTGGGGTAAGCACAGTAAGAAGTCTTACAACAGCAGGTTAAAGTCCAACAGGTTTATCTGGTCGCACAAGCTTTTGGGGTGTTGCTCCTTCTTCAGGTTAGTGAAGAGTTTTTCACTCACCTGAAAAAGGAGCAACACTTCACAAATAACCAAATAAATCTGTTGGACTTTAACCTGGTGCTGTGAGACTTCTTATGTCCTATAACTCCAGTTTCAGTGGAAAACTGTCTCCCATCATCGGCCATCAGTTACGAAGGCTTCATAGATGCAAATCTTCATTGTATCTCACAGAATCATAGAACCCTACAGTGCAGAAAGAGTCTGCACCAACCACAATCCCACCCATATCCCTACATACTTATCCACTAATCCCTCTAACCTACACATCCCAGGACACTAAGGGGCAATTTCTTAGCATGGTCAATCAACCTAACCCGCACATCTTTGGACTGTGGGAGGAAAGCGGAGCACCTGGAGGAAACCCACGCAGACACGAGGAGAATGTGCAAACTCCACACAGACAGTGACCCGAGCCGGGAATCGAACCTAGGTCCCTGGAGCTGTGAAGCAGCAGTGAATCATTTATTTATTTATTGTTATTTTATTTATCACTGTCATAAGTAGGCTTACATTAACACTGCAATTAAGTTTCTGTGGAAATCTCCTAGTCGCCACATTCTGGTGCCTGTTCAGGTACACTGAGGGAGAATTTAGCATGGCCAATGCACCCCACCAGCACGTCTTTCAGACTGTGAGAGGAAACTGGAGCACCCAGAGGAAACCATGCAGATACAGAGTGTAGACTCTTGATAGTGACCCAAGCCAGGAATCGAATCCAGGTTCCTGGCAGTGTGCGACCTTGCCTTCTCAGGTGACAACCCCCCACCCCCCAAACCCCCAATACTGTTGATGATAGAACTTGCAACACTAGCATTAGCTGCCACCCAATCTAAAAACAGCTTCAGAATGGTGATTCGGTGCATTGACCCAAACAGGGGCCGGAGTGTGTCGCACAGAGGGGAATTTCACAGTAATTTCATTGCAGTGTTAGTTAAGCCTTACCTATGACTAACAAATAAAATTTAACTTTAACTTTTAAGAACTGGCTTTTGAAATTGTTGAGACATATTTTAAACTGAACACCGGGTTAAAATTATTAACTTAGCCCATGCACACATGGAGGCCTGCCAGAAATCAAGGTGTTAAAGAGGCCATTAATCAGTGTGTAGAGACTAATTATTAGTGTTGCATTTCACAGTGGGCTGCGAAGCCAAATAGATTTGCACTGTTGGTGATTGTGATGTCTGAGAACGAACAAAAATATGATCATACAAAAACTAGTCCTATGTTTATAAAGCACTTTATCTTGTCTCAAATAGCTTCATGCACTTCACACACAATGAAGTGTTATGATTGCATTTCAGTAAAAACAGTAGCCTTTTTACACACAGCAAGTTTTTACAAAGTCAAACAGCCAATGAAGTTGAGTTGGCTTTACTGGTGATTGGTGAGGGATTGATTGGACCCCAGTCCAACGCCGGCATCTCTACAAAACACCAAATAAAACTCCCTATTCTTCATCAAGCAATGTCCTTACATTGAGATTGCCACTCCATTCTCATGGTGGTGAACTCTAATGAAGGGAGCGGGGCAGCATGGTGGCACAGTGGTTAGCACTGCTGCCTCACAGTGCCAGGGACACGGGTTCGATTCCCGGCTTGGGTCTCTGTCTGTGTGGAGTTTGCACATTCTCCCTGTGTCTGCGAGGGTTTCCTCTGGGTGCTTCGGTTTCAAAGAACAAAGAACAAAGAACAAAGAACAACACAGCACGGGAAACAGGCCCTTCGGCCCAACGAGCCCGCGCCGCCGTCCTACTATCTCAGTGACCTATTCATGATTTTAGTCTACGCCTAACGTGCGAGGATCAGGGAGGTCCAATTTAGGGACAATTTTAGTACCCAATCAATCAGCCTAAAAGCACATCTTTGGGGGATGTGGGAGGAAACCGGAGCACCCGGAGGAAACCCACGCAACCACGGGGAGAACGTGCAAACTCCCACAGACACAGGCCCAAATCCATGTGTCCGCACAGCAACAGAGATAGTCTCTGAGCTGTCATGTTGCCCTCGAGATGGTCCAGTTTAAGCACACTAACGACATGAAGCAATAGGCAACTCCCGAAGCAACATCCAAGAGCAGCCCACTACAACCTGCCGCCTGCATGCCCCTTGCTGGACTTAAATGCCTGTGGAGACAAAAAAATTCATTATTAAACAGGCAAAGACTAACATTCCTGAGGCAAAACATATTCCCAAGCCTACAATGTTCAGTAAGGCCTACTATATCCCCCTATATGTAGCCCGCTCATATGGCTGTCTAAGTGACTCTTAAACAACCCTAGCGTGCCTGCTTCCACCACCTTACTCGGCAGTGCATTCCACACCCCCACTACCCTTTGCGTGAAAAACTGCCCTCTAATATTTGTCTTATACCTAGCCCCCCTCACCCTAAGCCCGTGACCCCTCGTTCTATCCATTTCTTGTAGCGGAAAAAGCTTACCACCATTTACTCTATCTATCCCCTTCATAATCTTATAAACCTCTATTAGATCCCCCCTCAGCCGACGTCTCTCAAGGGAAAACAGCCCAAGTTCATCCAATCTTTCCTCGTAAGACAGCCCTTCCATACCAGGCAACATCCTGGTAAATCTCCTCTGCACTCTCTCCAGGATCTCTACATCCTTCCGGTAGTACGGCGACCAGAACTGGACGCAGTACTCCAAGTGAGGCCTAACCAACGTTCTATACAACTGCAACATCAGACTCCTACTCTTATATTCTATACCTCTTCCTATGAAGGCTAACATACCATATGCTTTCCTCATCACATTCTGCACCTGTACCGACACCTTCAGGGACTTATGCACTTGCACCCCCAGGTCTCTCTGCGTATCTATACTCCGGATAGTTCTACCTTTTATCGTATAACTCCCCTCCACATTATTCCGGCCAAGGTGCATCACCTCGCATTTCTCCGGATTAAATTCCATTTGCCATCTATCTGCCCAATCTACCAGCCTCCCAGAGTTCGAAAGATGTGCTGGTTAGGTGCATCGACCGAACAGGTGCCGGAATGTAGCAATTAGGAGAATTTCACAGTATCTTCATTGCAGTAATGTAAGCCTTACTTGTGACTAATAAATAAACTGCTTTATGCTTTAAATCTATGGTTATTGACCCCTCTACTGAAGGGGAAAATTCCTTCCTATCTTTATCGCTCATAAATTTAGACACCTAGATCAGGTTCCCAATCAACTTTCTCTGCTGTAATGCCAGGCTATCCAGCCTCTCCTCACAGCTCAAACACTCCAGCCCAGGCAATAACTTGGAGAATTTCCTGACTGAGGTGTCCAAGATTATGAGGGGCATGGACACGGTGGATAGGGAGCTAACAGTCAGTTGTAAGGGGACACAAGTTAAAAGTGAGAGGTGGGAGGTTAAGGGGGATTTGAGGAAAAATCTTTTTACTCTGAGTGTGGTGACAGTCTGGAATGCATTGCCTGGGAGGGTGGTGGAGACGGGATGCCTCGCATCGTTTAAGGAGTACCTGGATGAGTCCTTGGCATGCCATGAAATTGAGGGCTATGGGCCAAGTGCTGGTAAGTGGGATGAGATAGGCAGGTTAGGGCCTTTCATGCTTTGGTACAGACACGATGGGCCAAAGGGTCTCTTCTGCACTGTAGGATTCTGTGATTCTGTTTGGATGTATATAGTAATTCAAAGCAAAGGAATACTGAAAGGAGAGTTGGCAAACCTTGCTGAAATACAGATGAGAGAAAGCCTTCTTTCAAAGGATGGTTAGAAAACAAGGAGGTGGAATTTTGCTAAAACGGTTGAGAGGAAGTGTTGTTTGAGAAAAGATTTTAAACCTTCTTTTGAGACTGGAGTTGGGAATCACTTGTGTGACAATCATCGATAGGGGAATTTGAGGAGAAACCCACAGAAGAATAATAAAGTGATATTTGCTGCTGGGTTTCAGAGTGGGGTGTTGTCTGACAACATTCAGTTTGTTGTGTTACAAGAACCTCCTGTTGGGAGTGAAGGATTATTGTTTTATGGTCCAATTTAAGTTTTAAGTTCATTTATTAGTATCACAAGAAGGCTTACATTAACACTGCAATGAAGTTACTAGTTGACACACCCCAGCGCTTGTTCGAGTACACTGAGGGAGAATTTAGCATGGCCAAAGCACCTAACCAGTACTTCATTTGGACTGTGGGAGGAAACCAGAGCACTTGGAAGAAACCCACGCAAACATGAGGAGAATGTGCAGACTCCGCACAGACTGTGACCAAAGCCAGAAATCGAACCTGGGTCTCTAGCGCAGTGAGACAGCAGTGGTAACCACTGTGCCACCGTGCATGTTTAATAAGTGTTTTCTTTTGTTGTTAAAAGCTAACTGCAGTGCTGTGACTCTGTCCATCCATAAAGAAAAGTCTGCCATAAAAATAAAAGTTGAGGTCTTCTGAGCTAAGGTTCCATTCTGGTGCCTTCTGTTCAGTTGTAACACAAGTTGGGATTGTAACATATTTCCACCAGCTATAAGGCACAGGTCAGGAGTGTGATGGAAGAGTTTCCACTTACCTGGATTGGTGCAGCTCCAACAACACTTAAGAACCTCAGCACCATCCAGGACAAAGCAGCCGCTTAATTGGCACCTCCTTCACCAACTTCAACATTCACTTCCTGCACAGTGGCAGCACTATGTGCTATCAATAAGATGCACTGCAGCAACTCACCAAGGTTATTTAGGAAGCACTATTCAAATCAATGAGCTCTACAATCTAGAAGGGCAAGGTAGCAGATGCATGGGGACGGTATCACTTGCAAGTTCTCCTCCAAACCACACACCATCCTGACTTTGAAATAAATCATTGCTCCTTCACAGTTGCTTGGTCAAATTCTTGGAACTCCCTTCCTAACAGCAGTGTTGCTGTATCTACCATGAATAGCAGCTATACTAGGAGCTAGCTCACTATCACCTTCTCAAGAACAATTAGGAATGGGCTAGACAGTAGTGCCCACATTTCATAATAAAAAGGTAATTCCTGAGAGGTGTGGCACATCTTGGTTTGGTCCAAGGCGAAGTGAAGAAACCCTTCATGTTCTGTAATGGATAGAAAATTACAAGTGAAATGGGAAGTAGCCTGCCAGGATTTTCAGGTTGAAAACCTAAATGTTAATGAAACATATTGCTCAGTTGGTTGTATTTGCTTTGCTTGACTGTGTACAGGAAAAATTGTTCTTTAAAATGTAAAACCTAATTCTTTCAGTTAATTAGGAATAATTGGTCATTTGAGTTTCTTTCTAAAATTTAATGGCCTGTCTCAAGGTCATAACAGCTGTTGGACAGGTAATTCCAGGACTTTGTTGCAATTCCATTGAAGAGTCAGGGATATATTTCCAAATGTGGCTGGTGTTCCCCATTAAAGGGGAACACGGTGATGATGTGTACAGGCACTCAGTGGCCTTGTCTTTCTAGGTGGTAGCTTGTGGGCGTGGAAGGTGGTTCCGAAGAAGCCTTAGCAAGTTAGAGCAATGCAATTCCGCACACCAGTGGTGGAGTGACTGGATATTTAGGGTGCCAATTAAGTGGGCTGCTTTGTCCTGGATAATGTTGAGCTTCTTTTGTCTTGTTGCAGCGGCACCCATCTGGGCAAGTGGACAGTGTTCCATCACTTATGCCTTGGTAGATGATGGAGAGTCTGCAGAGACACAGGAGCCTCTGAAGAATGGAAAATTCAATACAAACCTGATGAGGGCTGACTGAGCTGGCTAACGTACTAAAATAACCAGCCTATGAATATTGAGCAACAGGAGAGACTTCACGGAGAGAACTGTATGTAATATTGAAAACACAAGGGTCAATTTTATGGCTACCACCACCAGACATGTTTTTGGTGTGGAGACCTAGTATAAGCCTCCGCACCCACCTCTGAATAATCCCACAGAATATATGTTCAAGTAATCAATTAACAGTCAGTTGAACTTGTTATTGAGCCAACTGACCAGAATAATACAATGTCCATGCCATAACATGGCTGGCATGGGCTGGTGGGTGGCAGGGAGCAGGCCATTTTGGAAGTAAACTGCTTTGAGGGTTGGGGGTGCTCTGTGTACATGGGGGGCACGATGCTACCTTTTGTCCCTCGCTCTGAAACCCATTCCCCCATCGCTTCCCTCCCTCTGGGCTCTTCAAGCCTTCTTCCTGCTTCCAGTCCAACTGGAGCCCGCCACCGATACTGCCGGGGCAGCTGAGGCTGCCAACGAGGGACAGTCGTGCCACTCTCACCATGTTCATGTCACCCGCAGTGTTGTTATTGCTGCAGGGAGTCACGTGCGTCTGACATTTCTTCGAGCGGGGGGGGGGGGCGCGGAAGGACATGACACCCCTCCCCTAAGCCCCTCCTTTAAGATTCAGCCCAAGGATAATTAATTGCCAGTTTCTCCAAAGACAATGCTGAACTGTATGCAAAAATACACACACACACAAGGTAAACCTGGAGCTTCTTTGCCATGTTTTATTTATCTTTAGTGTCACAAGGAGGTTTATATTAACACTGCAATGAAGTCACTGTGAAAATCCCCTGGTCGCCATACTTTGACGCCTGTTCAGGTACACTGAGGGAGAATTTAGCACGGCCAATGCACCAAACCAGCACATCTTTCAGACTGTGGGAGGAAACTGGAATACCCGGAGGAAACCCAGGCACTCACAGGGAGAATGTGCAGATTCTGCACAGACAGTGACCCAAGCCAGGAATCGAACCCAGGTCCCTGGTGCTGTGAGGGAGCAGTGCTAACCACACATTGAGCTTGTGTCCTTCTGTGGGTTGTGAGCCTGAACGAAAATCAAAGCTTTGTTCGCTAAACACTTTCAGCGAGAGAAAGAAATTGAAGAGCTGACATCTCCTTGTTAACGACGTGAAAAAGAATTCTTCTGTTCTACCGTTTTATCTCAATTGGCAGATTGAGTTGCAGCTGCAATTGATTGTGTTTTATCTATCTGATGACCCAATGTTCTCTACACTGAGTTATTAAGGACAGTCTGTACAGTACACTGCGAATCTTAGATGTGAACCACAGGCTGGTGTATTGTGTATTGAGGGAGTGGGGAGATTACCTCTGGAATATGGATGCAAAAATATTGCTGCAATGAAAGCAGCTTCAAGTGCCAGGTCATAAAACCCTGCTTGGATTTTCATGCCACATCCACACTGTCATAATCATAAATGTCCACTTAAGGCTTATGGATGTTTATTGTTTATAGTTTCCCATGTTGTTCTTTTGAGTGAGATTGCTATAAAATGGAGGATTAGTGCTATGGGAATGCTCCTTTGGCATAAGAACCAGACAAAATACCGCAAAAGCCTTGGTGATTGCTCAAGTGGAGTAAAAGATCCCAGGCACTATTCGAAGAAGAGTACAGAATTCCCTGGTGTTCAGGGCCAGTTGTCGTACCCGAACCAAAGTCCACAGTGACAGATTATCTGCTCATTCAACAAACTGTTCTTTGTGGGATCTTGCTGTGCTCATATTAACAACATTGATCAAATGCCACAGAATTAGGAGGCTATTTGTGCCCACCGGGTCGGCACAGGACGTAAGAAGTTTTTTCAAAGTTTATTTATTAGTCACAGTGCAATGAAGCTACTTTGAAAATCCGCCAGTCGCCACACTCTAGCACCTGTTCAAGTACATTGAGGTAAAATTTAGCACGGCCAATGCACCTAACCAGCACATCTTTCGGACTATAGGAGGAAACCGCAGCACCCTGAGAAAACCCATGCAGACACAGGGGGAATGTGCAAACTCCACCCAGATAGTGACCCAAGCAGGGAATCGAACCTGGGCCCCTGGCACTGTGAGGCAGCAGTGCTAACCACTGTGCCACCGTGCTGCCCTTTAACACCAATGACTGGCCTTGCACCTTTGAATACCAGCACCTCCCCCCAGGGCTATTCCAATGGGTAATGACTGACCTCGACATCCATAACACAAGAGACAGAGTTTTAAAAAACACATCCGCAGGTCAGGTGATTCTCAGCCTCCACAATAATGAGTTAGATTAGCTGGTGAGATAAGAACATAAGAACATAAGAACATAAGAAATAGGAGCAGGAGTAGGCCATCTAGCCCTTCGAGCCTGCCCCGCCATTCAATAAGATCATGGCTGATCTGTCGTGGCTCAGTTCCACTTTCCCGCCCTCTCCCCATAACCCTTAATCCCCTCTCTTATCAAGAACCCATCAACCTGCTTCTTAAAAATATTTAGCGAGGCAGCCTCCACCACTTCAACGGGCAGAGAATTCCAGAGATTCACCACCCTTTGAGTGAAGAAGTTCCTCCTCAACTCCGTTCTAAACCGCCTCCCCTTTATCTTGAGGCTGTGCCCCCTAGTCCTACTGTCTTTTTTGAGCGGGAAGAGTCTCTCCACCTCTATCCTATCCATCCCATTCATCATCTTATACGTCTCAATGAGATCTCCCCTCATTCTTCTAAACTCTAACGAGTACAAGCCTAGTTTATTCAGCCTCTCCTCATAGCTCAATCCCCTCAACTCCGGTATCAGCCTAGTAAACCTCCTCTGCACTCCCTCCAGGGCCAAAATATCCTTGCGCAGGTGCGGCGCCCAAAACTGCACACTGATGATAATGTTCCTGGTGGAGAGCATGTATGGAACACAGTGGAACATGTATTACAAAGAGCCAATTTTTCCACAGTGCAAGGCCAATATCAGTGAGTAAAATACATCAGAAGTAGGCTTAAAGCAGAAATGCAAGCATAGGCAGATGTGCCAAGTGGATAATCCATTTCAACCTCCTCCAGCGGTTCCCCAGCATCTCAGATGCCAGTCTCCAGCCAATTCGATTCGCTCCATGTGATATCAAGAAATGTTTGGATGTACTGGATATTGCATAACATTCTGGCAATAGTACTGAAGACTTGTGCTCCAGAACATATCGCTCCCCGAGCCAAGTTCATCCAACACTGGCAGCGAGTTGACAATGTGGAAAATTGCCCAGGTATGTCCTGTGCACAAAAAAGCAGGACAAATCCAAACCCGGCCAATTACCGCCCAATCAGTCTATTCTCAACTATCGGTGGTCTGATGGACGGGTTCATCAACAGTGCTATCAAGCAGCACCTGCTCAGCAATAACCTGCTCAGTGACGCCCAGGGTCACTCAGCTCCTGACCTCATTACAGCCTTGGTTGAGCTGAACACCAGAGGTGAGGTGAGAGTTGATTTGATTTGATTTATTACTGTCACATATATTGTGCTCTGTCTGTATCATGCACAAGAAACAATACTTTTCGCTGTATGCTTATACATGTGACAAAAAAAACAAATCAAATCAAATCAATGTATAAGCGTACAATGAAAAGTATTGTTTCTTGCACAATATACAGACAAAGCATACTGTTCATGGAGAAGGAAAGGAGAGATTGCAGAATGTAGTGTTACAGTCACAGCTAGGTGTAAAGAAAGATCAACTTAATGCAAGGTAGGGAAGAAGCTGTTCTTGAGTCAGTTTGCACGTGTCCTCAGACTTCTGTATCTTTTTCCTGTCAGAAGAAGTAGAAGAGAATATGCCCAGGTTGCGTGGGGTCCAAAGCTGGCTGCTTTGCCAAGGTGGCAGAAAGTGTAGACAGAGTCAATGGATGGGAGGCTGGACTGTGTGAAGGGCTGGACTACATTCGTGACCTTTTGTAGTTCCTTGCAGTCTTGGGCAAAGCAGGAGCCATACCAAGCTGTGATATAACCAGAAAGAATGCTTTCTATAGTGCATCTGTAAAAATTGGTGAGAGTCATAACTGGCATGCCAAATTTCCTTAGTCTTCTGAGAAAGTAGAGACATTAGTGGGCTTTCTTAACTGTAGTGTCAGCATGAGGGGAACCATGACAGGTTGTTGGTGATCTAGAGACTTAAAAACTTGAAGCTTCAACCATTTCTACTTTGTCCCCATTGATATAAAGAAGGGTATGTTCTCCACGATGGTTCCTGAAGTCGATGACAACCTCCTTTGTTTTGTTGACATTGAAGGAGAGATTATTGTCGCCGCACCAGTTCATCAGGTTCCCCACCTTATTCTTGTATTTTGTCTCGTCATTGTTTGAGATCCGATCCACTATGGTGAGGTCATCAACAAATTTGAAAATCGAGTTGGAGTGGAATTTGACCACACAGTCATAGGTGTACAAGGAGTATGTAGGGGACTGACAGCACAGCTTTGTGGGGCACCGGTGTAAGGATGATCGTGAAGGAGGTGTTGTTTCCTACCTTTACTGATTATGGTCTGTGAGTTAGGAAGTTCAGGATCCACTCACAGAAGGAGGAGCTGAGGCCCAGGCCATGGAGTTTGGAGATAAGGTTTGTGGGAATACTGTTGTTGAAGTCTGAGCTGTAGTCAATAAATAGGAGTCTGACATTGGTGTCTTTGTCATCTAAGTGTTCCAGGGTTGAGTACAGAGCAAGGGAGATGGCGTCTGCTGAGGACCTGTTGTGGCAGTAGATGAATTGCAGTGGATCCAGGTAGTCCGGGAGGCTGGAATTGATTCTTGGCATGACTAACCTTTTGAAGCATTTGAAGCATTAGTGGGCTTTCTTAACTGTAGCCCTGTACTGTAGTGGAGAACATGCCCTTCTTTATATCAATGGGGACAAAGTAGAAATGGTTGAAGCTTCAAGTTTTTAAGCATTGATTTTTTTTAAGTACTGGGATGATGGTATCTTCTTAGAGCAGATAGAGATTTCATATTGTTGTAAAGAGAGGTTGAAGATATCTGCAATATCCCCATCAGCTGATCCGTGCAAGATGTGAGTGCCCGTCCAGGTACCCCATCCAGGCCAGTTGCTTTTCGTGGGTGACATGACATCATCACCACATTTGACCAAGTGTGACATCAAGGAGCACTAGCAAAATTGGAATCAATGGGTTTCAGGGGGCAAACACTCAACTGGTTGGAGTCATGCCTGGCATAGGAGAAGATTGTTGTGATTGTGGGGGGGTCAGTCATCTCAGCTACAGGAGATTTCTGGAGGAGCCCCTCAGGATAGTGATTGCACAATATTCAGCACCATTTGCGATTCCTCAGATACTGAAGCAGTCCATGTTCAAATGCAACAAGATCTGGACAATATCCAGGCTTGTGCTGACAAGTGGCAAGTAACATTCGAGCCACACAAATGCCAGACAATGACCATCACCACCAATAAGAGACAATCTAATCATCACCCCTTGACATTCAATGATGTTACCATCACTGAATCCCCTCCTGTCAACATCCTTGGGGTTACCATTGACCAGAAACTCAGCTGGACTCAAGAGCAGGTCAGAGGCTAGAAATATTGTGGTGAGTAACTCACCCCCTGACTCCTCAAAGCCTGCCCACCATCTACAAGGCACAAGTCCGGAGTATGACAGAATATTCCCCACTTGCCTGGTTGGGTGCAGCTTCAACAATATTCAAGAAGCTTGACATCATCCAGGACGAAACAGCTTGATTGGCACCACTCCAAAAACATCCACTCTCTTCACCATGAATGTTCAGTAGCAGCAGTGTGTACCAGCCACAAGATAAGATCCTTAGACAGCACCTTGCAAACCCATGACTACTTCCATCTATAAGGGCAAGGGTAGCAGATACATGGGATACATGGGAAATATATCGCTGTTCCTTCGCAGTTGCTGGGTCAAAATCTTGGAATTCCCTCCCTGATGGCATTGTGGGTCAACCTACAGTGCATGGACTGCAGCGATTCAAGAAAGCAGCTCATCAGCATCTTATCAAGGGCAACGAGGAATGGGCAACAAATGCTGGCCAGTCAGCAATGCCCATGTCCCATGAATGAATTTTAAAAATCTGCATTTTTCAATCAATTTCAAAATGATGCTTCTGAGAGGAAAACATTTAGAACATAGAACATTACAGCGCAGAACAGGCCCTTCGGCCCACGATGTTGCGCCGACCAGTTAAAAAACAATGACCCTCTAACCTAAACCAAACCCTTTCCATCCATAAACCTATCCACAGATCTCTTAAATGCCCCCAAACTAGGTGCATTTACAACTGCAGCAGGCAGGGCATTCCAATCCCTCACCACCCTCTGGGTAAAGAACCTACCCCTGACATCCGTCCTATAACTACCACCCCTTAATTTAAAGCTATGCCCCCTCGTGCTAGCTTTCTCCATCCGAGGAAAAAGGCTATCACCGTCCACCCTATCTAAACCTCGAATCATCTTATATGTTTCAATGAGGTCCCCTCTTAGCCGCCTTCTTTCTAACGAAAACAACCTCAAATCCCTCAGTCTCTCCTCATAGGACCTCCCCTCCATACCAGGCAACATCCTGGTAAACCTCCTCTGCACCCTCTTCAAAGCCTCCACATCCTTCCTATAATGTGGGGACCAGAACTGCACACAATACTCCAAGTGCAGCCGCACCAGAGTCTTGTACAGTTGCAACATGACACTGCGGCTCCTAAGATCAGAAGATCTTGGATTCAGAAATAACCGATGGATTGTTGGGGAAGGGTTTCTAGGGATGTAAACCCTCTTGTGCTTTCCTAGTATACAGTCCTGAGGCTTCTGGCTATATCAACTGTGATTTCTGCTTGTATTCTCCTATAATTTCTGGGGATTAAAGTCCTGTGTTTTCTGGATATACAAAGAAAGAACAAAGAAGATTACAGCACAAGAACAGGCCCTTTGGTCCTTCAAGCCTACACCGACCATGCTGCCCAACTTAACTAAAACCCGCTACCCTTCTGGGGACCATATCCCTCTATTCCCATCCTACTCGTGTATTTGTCAAGACGGCCCTTAAAAGTCACTACCGTGTCCGCTTCCACTACCTCCCCCGGCAATGAGTTCCAGGCACCCACCACCCTCTGTGCAAAAACTCTGCCTCGCACATGTCCTTTAAACCTTGCTCCTCATACCTTGAATCTGTGCCCCTGGTCCTATATTTTCCAAGTATATAGCTCTGTATTTTCAAGGTGGAAGTTTACAGCTTCACTCAAGCGAGACCAGAAATTCTCACCCAAGGCCAATGGACATTTCCGTTGTCTGCTCCTAGCCTGCTCCGATTCTGTGGAGGGCGCAGCGGTCGAATTCTGGCAATAGTCTTTTGACCCATTGGGTTCACCTCGTCTGCCTCACATTTTTAAGTATCTGTTGTAAGTAGGCATTCAGGAATTCTTTATGTGAGCGGAACACATGGTGGGGAACGCTCCTCAGGTATATGTAGATTTATTCAAATATATCTAAGTGAGTCATTATGTCACTGGCAAGGAGAGGGGAATATCAGAGATCAGAGATTGTCATTCTTATTATCTTAGCATTCTGCTGACATAGCCATTTTTGCCCATGCTGAATTTTGGGGTACAGTGGTTTACAGAGTTAGCCTTAGGAATTCAACTCCGGAATCCAGATCCAATGAAGTCTCATGGCATCAGGTCAAATATGGACAAGGAAACCTCCTGATTACGACTGATCATACCAATCCTCCCCTCCCCCCAGCAGCTGATGAATCAGAACCTCTCCATGTTGGACACACTTGGAGGCAGCATTGATGGTGGCAAGCGCACAGGAAGTACTCTGGCTGGAGGATTTCAATGCCCATCACTAAGAGTGGCTCGATAGGACTATTACAGTCCAAGTTGGCCAGGTTCTCAAGGGCATAGCTACTAGACTGGGATGGCAGCAGGTGGTGAGGGACCTAAAAAGAGGGATAAACATACTTGACCTCATCCTCACCAAACTGCTGCAGATGCACCTGTCCATAATAGTATTGATAGGAGTAACCCTTGCACAGTCCTTGTGGGGACAAAGTCCCATCTTCGTATTGGGGTTACTCTCCATTATGCTGCAAGGTACTATCACCATGCTAAATGGACAGGCTTCGAACTGATCTAGCAACTCAAGACTGGACATCCATAAGTTGCTGTGGGCCATCAGCAGCAGTAGAACTGTACTCCAGAAGAATCTGTAACCTCATGGCCCAACAGATCTCCCACTCCATCATTACCATCAAGCCAGGGAATCAACCTTGATTCAATGAAGAGTGCAGGAAGGCACGCCAAGCAACACCAAGCATATTTAAAATTGAGGTGCCATCTTGGTGAAGCTGTAACACTTGTGTGTGCCCAGAAGCAGCATGTAATAGACAGAGCTAAGTGAGCTAACAACCAATGGATCAGACCTAAATTCTGCAGTCCTGCTGTATCCAATCCTGAATGGCAGTGGACAGAATGGCAGAAGGGGGATCCAGAAAAATATCCCTATCGTTAACCAGGAGAGTGAAATATTTACATAACTGGACTGATTTCTCATGCATTATCTGATCGTTACCACACTGTTGTTTGTGGGAACTCACTGCACACAAATAGGCTGTTGCATTTCCTATTTCATGACACTGACTCATGGATCATCTCTTTCTAATGATGATTTGAAGAACCATTTCCGATGTATTGGCACTTCTGATCAGCTGGATGCCTGACATGATTTTGCAACATGCTTAAGATCAAACTGCTGACAATTCTTAGTTTCTGTTTGCCTCTGTGGAAACTAATGCTCTTGCTTAGATGGCATGGTGACACAGTGGTTAGCACAGCTGCCTCACAGCACTAGGGACCTGGGTTCAATTTCTGACTTGGGTCACTGAATGTGTGGAGTTTGCATGTTCTCCTCGTGTCTGCATGGGGTTTCCTCCGGGTGCTCCAGTTTCAAAGAACAAAGAAAATTAAAGCACAGGAACAGGCCCTTCGGCCCTCCAAGCCTGCACTGACCATGCTGCCCTACTTAACTAAAACCCCCGACGCTTCCAGGGGCCATATCCTTCCATTCCCATTCTATTTGTGTATTTGTCAAGGTGCCCCTTAAAAGTCACTATTGTATCCACTTCCACTACCTCCCCCAGCAACGAGTCCCAGGCACCCACCAACCTCTGTGTAAAAAATCTGCCTCGTACATCTCTTTTAAACCTTGACCCTTAAACTTGTGCCCTTAGTAATTGACTCTTCCATGCTGGGAAAAAGCTTCTGACTATCCACTACGTCCATGCCTCTCTCATAATCTTGTAGACTTCTATCAGATCACCCCTCAACCTCTGTCGCTCCAGTGAGAACAAACCAAGTTTCTGCAACCTCTTCTCATAGTTAATGCCCTCCATACCAGGCAACATCCTGGTAAATCTTTTCTGTTTCCTCCCGTAGTCCAAAGATGTGCGGATTAGATGGATTGGCCCCTTAGTGTCAGGGGGATTAGAAGAGTAAATGTGTGTGGTTATGGGACTAGGATCAGGATAGGATTGTTGTTAGTGCAGGCTCATTGGGCTGAATGGCCTCCTTCTGCACTAGAGATTCAATGATTTTTCTCACCAAAGACCTTAGGTGCAGAGTGTGAGCAACTAATATGCAGACGGAAAATAACCAACCTATCAGCAGTGGTAGGCTTCTGGCTGTTTGTCCAGCAGGAATAACTCCATATGATGGGGCTTGGTTTATACAGTAATGAGGAGCAATGTTGGACAAGTCCTGGTTTGATCTTTACATCTGGTACTATTAATGAACCAGGTTGGCTGGTTAATGAGCAAGCGTGAAAGGATAAGTGTAGACCTGCCAATTTTATACTGGATTGTTGATTACGGTGAAACCACACCAGATTGATCTGGAACTTCACTGTAATTCATTGACTGTACATTGGGGCATTTTCAGGTCTCAAAATGCAAGTTTTGAGAACTACCATTCATGAGGAGATGCACATTTTGGTGGCATCTTAGCCAGAAAGCAGGAAGGTCCATAGTCAGTTATTATTTATTTCAATGCATCATCATATTGTGGACATGGCAGTTAATGAAATAAACAAGAATTAGAATTTAAATAGCTTCAATTTAATTATTAAAGTCAATTTGAAATGAACAGTATGGGGATGGGATTTTATGGCCTCGCTCATCCCGAAACAGTAAAATCCCGCCCTAGGTCAACGGACCTCCCCATGCTCCTCCCCTCACTCGCTCTGATTCCCGTGGTGGGCGGGCCAGTGAAATTCTGCCCACAGAGTTGATGGAATATCCAGAACGAGGGGACATAATTTAAATATCAGAGCAAAATTGAGAAACACTGTTAAAGACAAAGGGAACATGGCACAGTGGCACAGTGGTTAGCACTGCTGCCTCACAGCGCCAGGGACCCGAGTTGAATTCCAGCCTCAGGTCACTGTTTGTGTAGAGTTTGCACATTTTTCTTGTGTCCGCGTGGGTTTCCTCCAGTCCAGTTTCCTTCCACTGTCTAAAGATGTGCAGATTAAGTTGATTGGCCATGCTAAATGACCCTAATGTCAGGGGGATTAGCAGAGTAAATGTATGGGGTTACAGGAATAGGGCCTGGGTGGGACTGTGTTTGGTGCAGACTCGATGGGCCGATTGGCCTCCCTCTGTACTGTAGGGATTCTATGATTCTAAGTTTTGACCTCTCTTCTGCAAAAGAGACTTGATGATGGGTCAATTGTCAATTTTAAGTCTGAGATTGAAAGAATTTTGTTCACCAGAGGGACTTACAGTGAAGGCAGATATGTGGACTTAAGTAGCAAATCAGACAGCATACATTAAATAGTGGAATAGACTCAAGAGTTTAAGTGGCCTGCTCCTGTTCCTACGCTCCTAATTAATATGTGAACAAGTATGCAACACTGTCAAACTTTGATCTACAACTCTTACCAGTCTCAGAGAGTAACTTTGTGGACTCCATTACTTTCTCGGTGTACACTCCAGGCTCGTAGTTCTCCATCTCCGCACTGATGATGTGGATAACCCTTGCTGCCCGCCCTCGGATGGCCCCAGCAGTTCTATCGAGTGTGTCCACGTCACCTTCCTGGAGAGCTATAACGCACTTGTTCACATCCTCCAGTATGTGGTTTTCTGACAAAGTTTAAAGGAAGAGGTTAAAGAAAATAAATAACCTTTAAGATGAGGCTGACATCAATGTTTAGAAAATGGTTGATCATCCGAGAATTGAACAACAGTTACGGGCACGCACTGCAGTACATAGGACAGTGGGAACACGGTGCAGTGAAAAGGATGTAATTAAATGGCAGGTCTAAATACATCAAGATCTAGTCCTGTTCTCCCAATATACATACATACCTGTCTCAATCAGAATTCAACAATATAAGAGTCTTTGGGTCATAGAAGTTTACAGCATTGAAACAGACCCTTTGGCCCAGCTTGTCCATGCCACCTTTTTGTTTTAAACCCCTAAGCTAGTCTCAAATGCCCACATTTGGCCCAAATCTCTCTATACACATCTTACCCATGTAACTGTCTAAACGCTTCTTGAAAGACAAAATTGTACCCGCCTCTACTACGACCTCCGGCAGCTTGTTCCAGACACTCACAAGCCCCTGTGAGGTGAAGCACATGGTAAATTGAACCAGGGTGAAACTTATTCAGTTAATGGGAAGGTGTTGGGGAGAGTTACAGAACAAAGAGATCTTGGGGTACATGTTCATAGCTCCTTGAAAGCGGAGTTACAGGTGGACAGAGTGGTGAAGAAGGCATTCAGCATGCTTGGTTTCATTGGTCAGAATATTGAATACAAGAGTTGGGAACCGTGTTGAAGTTATACAAGACATTGGTATGGCCACACTTGGAATACTGTATACAGTTCTGGTCACCCTATTATAGAAAGGATATTATTAAAGAGTGAAGAAAAAATTTACTAGGATGCCAGCGGGACTTGATGGTTGATTTAGTAGGAGAGGCTGGATAGACTGGGACTTTTTTCTCTGGAGCGTAGAAGGCTGAGGGGTGATCTTACAGTGATCTATAAATAACGAGGTGCATAGATCAGCAAGATAGTCAATATCTTTTCCCATAGGTAGGGGACTCTAAAACTAGAGGACATAGGTTTAAGGTGAGAAAGGCGAGATACAGAAGTGTCCAGCGGGGCAATTTTTTCAGAGGGTGGTGACTGTCTGGAACAAGTTGCCAGAGGTAGTAGTAGAGACAGGTACAATTTTGTCTTTTGAAAAGCATTTAGGCAGTTACATGGATAAGATGGGTATCGAGGGATATGGGCCAAATGTGGGCAATTGGGACTAACTTCGGGATTTTAAAAAATGGGCGGCATGGACAAGTTGGCTGAAGGCCCTCTTTCCAAGCTGTAAACCTCTATGACTCTGTGGCTCTACAGGACAGTTTGAATAAACAAATACATTCATCCTTTAATTTTTCACAGGTTGTGGGCATCACTGGCTGGGCCAGCACTTGTTGCCCCTCCTTAATTGCCCTTGAACTGAATGGCTTGTGAGGCCATTTCAGAGGGCACTTAGAGTCAACTGCATTGTTGTGAAAGTAGGTTTTCTTCCCTCAAGGACATTAGTGAACCAGAAGAGTTTAAACAATGACTGACAATGGTTTCATGATCAACATTTGACTTTTAATTTCAGATTTTTTTGAAATTGATTTCCAACATCTGCTGTGGTGGGATTCAAAATGAAACCATTCCCTTGGGTCTCTGGATTATTAGTTCTGTGTCTATACCACTACACCACCACTCCAAATATTCCAGGGATTCATAAATTGGGGAAATTGAATTTTATGTTGCATGTGGAGCAATGTGGGTTTGAACTTTTACACTTTTTTGATTATTTCATGGAATGTGGGCATCAATGACAAGGCCAAAATTTGTTGTCCACTCTATCTGCTCTTTAGAAGGTGGCAGTGAGCTGCCTTGAACCACCGTGGTCTATATGAGCCATGCGGTCTAATTCTGCTCCTATGTCTTATGATCTTATGGTGTCTCAAGGGAGTAAATGGTTAAGTTGGTGGATGGGGTGCTAATCAAGTGGACTGTTTTGTTGTGGATGCCCTGGAGCTCCTTGAGTATTTTTGAAGCTGCACTCATCTCGATGTAGGCAGTATTCTATCTTGTGTATTGTAGATAATAGAAAGGTTTTGGCAAGTCAGGAGGTGAGTTACTCATCTCAGAATTCCCAGTCTCTGTTCAGCTCTTACAGACACAGTATTGATACAACAAGTCCAGTTCAGTTATATTACCAATGCTATGCATGAAATTACTTGATGAGCAGTAAACTAATTATTTCGTATTGTACAGCTCATTTTCACCCTCATTTTACCTAGGCATCCAGAATAATAGACGGAGTGCCATCATCGGCTGGAATAGGCAATGACAATATCCCTGAGATTGCGCCAAGGCAGCTGAACTATAAAGGATTAATGTGTCATTCTGAACAGACTCTTTCCATTATTTTTAGCAGGCAGTAACCCATTTATTTTAAACTGGCAAACAATCCACGAACAGGAATTTCAGGCAAACACATTAACTGTTCCTTGACCAGTATCCCTTGTGATGCGCCCTGCTAGTTGTTTCCTCCGATTTCTTCATTTCTGAAAATGCTTTTAGTCACCATTGTTTCACGTACTATATCTTGGGTGCTAAAGAACAAAGAACAAAGGACAGTACAGCACAGGAACAGGCCCTTCGGCCCTTCAAGCCTGCGCCGGCCACGTTGTCCATCAAGAGTAACTGCTTGTATCGCTCTATTTCCCCACCTGTTCTTGTGTCTATCCAGATAAGTCTTAAATGTCGCTAGTGTAACTGTCGCAAGCATCTCACCTGGCAGTGCATTCTAGGCTCCCACCACCCTCTATGCAAAAAAACTTCCTCCGCACATCTCCATTGAACCTCCCCCCAGCCCCCCCACTACCCCACTCCTCCACCCACTTCCCACCTTAGATTGAACTTGTGCCCCCTTGTGATTGTCATTTCTGCCCTGGGAAAAAAGCTTCCAACTGTTCACCCTCTCTATATCCCTCATAATTTTATAAACTCCCATTAAGTTGCCCTACAGCCTCCATCTTTCCAGGGAGAACAATCCCAGTTTATTCAATCTCTCCTCAATAGCTAATGCCCTCCAGACCAGCCCAACATCCTGGTAAACCTTTTCTGTACTCCCTCCAAAGCCCTCACGTCTTTCAGGTCATGGTAAAT
Organism: Carcharhinus amblyrhynchos; assembly: GCF_965287045.1. Taxonomy (NCBI): domain Eukaryota; kingdom Metazoa; phylum Chordata; class Chondrichthyes; order Carcharhiniformes; family Carcharhinidae; genus Carcharhinus; species Carcharhinus amblyrhynchos. The sequence goes on from NC_137324.1 coordinate 19,125,405, forward strand.
AAAAGCAAAAAACAACTTTGATTTAACTGAATTATTATGTTGCACTGTCTGAAAGAGTGGTGGTAACAGATTCAATCGTAACTTCCAAAAGAAAATAAAATAACTACTTGGAAAGAGAAAACTTACAGGACTATGAGGGAAGAATGGCACTTTTTTAATTAATTCATGGGATGTGGGCATTGCTGGCTGGACCAGCATTTGTTGCTCATCCCTGAGTGCCCCTTGAACAGAATGGCTTATCATGCAATTTCAGAGGGCATCTTTAAGAGTCAACCACATTTCTATGTACTGGAGTCACATGCAGCCCAGACCAGGTAAGGACGGCAGATTTCCTTCCCTAAAGGAATTAGTGGACTAGTGGGTTTTTGCAACAATCAACAATGGTTGCACTGTCCTTGTTAATTCCATCATGGTCGTCATTAATTTCAGATTTTTACTATATTCAGATTTTACCTTCTGCCATAGTGGGATTTGAACCCAGGATGCCAGAGCAACACCCTGTGTCTCTGGGTTACTAGTCCAGCAACAATACCACTACACCACTGGCTCCCCTAAATCCAACAGCTCTTGCAAATAGCCATCACAAGCACAATGAGCTGAATGTTTCTATGGTACGTTCACACAGCAGTGGAAGGAAGGTTTGTGGTTCAGGGATTGTCATGGAGAATATAGCAGGGAAAGGTTATTCCCACGTCGCATGGCTCTGATTGATTGATGTGTTGTGTGAGGAATATTCTATGTATATTCACCATGACAATGCCTCAACTAACCAGAGTCCACTTGGCAACTAATCAGCACCCATTATTTTTCATGTAGAATAAATTGTTGTTCCCTTTGAAATTTGCAACGTTTTGGATCTGTCCAGATGAGTGCAAAATGAAAAGCTTTGACAGCATGTCTCATTTTTTCAGCAGCACTCAATTTCTGTACTACCAAGCAATTATTTACTTTAATGTTATTAATTCATAGAATCCTACAGTGCAGAAGGAAGGCATTCGACCCATCAAGCCTGCACCAACCACAAACCCACCCAGGCCCTATCCCCATAACCCCATACATTTACACTAGCTAGACACCAGACACTAAGAGGCAATTTAGCATGGCCAATGCATCTAACCCACACATCTTTGACTGTGGGAGGAAACCGAGGCACCCGGAGAAAACCCATGCAAACAAGGGGGGGCATGTGCAAACTCCACACAGACAGTGACTCAAGGCCGGAATCAAACCCGGGTCCCTGGTACTATGAGGCAGCAGTGCTAACTACTGTGCCGCCATGCTGCCCTCTGGCAATTAACAGTGTCTTTGAAGAAAATTAGATTTGGGTAGAAATGAGAAATGTGAAGAGTAGGACACTAACTGTGAAGCCCATTATTGATCATGAGGTCGAGAAAAAGATAGAATTCTACTGAGAACTTGGTGGTCAAAATAAAGAAAGCTGACAGGAAAAGACAGTTGTTAGGTCATTTGAATGTAGAATAGACTGGGAAATTTATAAAGGACTTCATTGGGCGGAAAACCTGATCCTGAGCAAAGATGTGGATTATTACTTCGAATAGTCGCTCAAGGTATCTACAAAAGTTCCTGAGCCCTTCATGCACAAACAGGAGCACTAGTGGACTGGATATTAAGTGACAATTAATAAATTGTACAACATAGCAATTTGACCACAGCTGAACTTCAAATAAAGGAAGATACGTCTTGGGGTGAATTTTAACTACCAGAAAGAGCAGCATGATGGCACAGTGGTTAGTACTGCTGCTTCACAGTGCCAGGGACCTGGGTTCAATTCCCGGCTTTGGTTACTGTCTGTATGGACTTTGCATGTTCATCCTGTGTCTGCATGTGTGATAGTGTACAAATGAAGCAGTGGCCTGATGGGAAAAATGGTCAAGTATTTAGTATAAAGTAAGGACAGCAGCCCAAGCCATTTCAAAATGCCAGACCCCTGTAAAACTGAATGACTCTGAACAAAGAAATGACTACAACCAGTGAAGGCCAAATGCGTGGCCTCAGTCAACCTTTACACAGTTGACTTCATATACCATGAGATAACATACGAGACATCAGATAAGGTCGGGAAGGAGGGAGTCGCAGAATCTGTTTATTACAGAAACCAAGGCATGAGGGAGTCACAGAATTCATTTTGTTCAATGTAGCACTGCTTGTGTTGCTAAAATCATGTAAGCTGATAAGAAAATGTATTATTATTGAATTGATCCTTGCAGAGAGCGCAGTCTTGGGATAGAATCAGCAGTTAGTGTGGACTGCTGTCTGTTTGCAAGATTCGGCCATATACTGCATGCAGTCTTGTGATAATAAAAGCTAGTTGTTTTTTAAAGCAAACTTTGTTAAGTTTAATTATCACTACTCAGGGAACAAGAAATTCTCCAGTACAACACAAGTTTCCTCCGGGTGCTCCAGTTTCCTCTCCCACAGTCCAAAGATGTATGGATTAGGTGGATTGGCCATGCTAAATTGCCCATTAGTATCAGGGGGACTAGCTAGGCTAAGTGCATGGAGTTATGGGGATAGGGTCTGGGTGGGATTGTGGTTGGTGCAGATGGGCCAAATGGCCTCCTTCTACACTGTAAGATTCTATGACCTATCAAGTATGAAAAATAGGTGGATTTGGATCAGAATAGGTTACTAAATTGTAAAATCTGAAGGCTGGGATGTTTTACTACTGTTACATATTATTTTGGTGAGACCACATCTCGAATACTGTGTGCAATTTTAGTCTCCTTACTTAAGAAAGGACGCAATTGCGTGAGAAGCATTTCAGAAAAGGTTGACTTGACTGTCTTCCTGGGATGAAGGGTTGGAGAAAAGGTTGGACAGCTTGGGTCTATATCCAGTGGACTTTTAAAGAATGAGTAGCAATCTTATTGAAACATATAAGGTTCTGAGTCGACTTGACAGGATGCATGATGAAAGAATTTTTCCCTTTGTGCAATAGACTGGCAGAAGGGAACACAGTTCAAAAGCAAGAGATCTCCCATTTAAGACAGAGCTGAGGAGAAATATTTCTTCCCAGGCAGTTGTGAGTCTGGAAGTCTCCTCCCCAGGTGGTGTTGGAGGCAAGGTCATTGAATATTTTTAAAATCTGCATTAGATAGATTTTAGATTGACAAGGGGGACAAAGGATGTAGGAGATAGGAAATAATGTCAGATCAGCTTGAATGGCAGGTTAGGCTCAAGGGGCCAAATGGCCTACTCCTGCTTCTAATTTGCATGTCTGCATCTATGGAAGACAGTAAAGGAATGGCGATACAGTGCCAAGTCAGGACTTGGAGGGGAACTTGCAATTATAAATGCAAGCTGTTAATGTTGTGTCTCAAATTCAAGATGGCAGGATTTAAAGAGGGAAAACCCAAATCATCTAAACACCTTGGGGGCGGTTTTACAAAAAAAAATTCTAAGCGTCCAGCTAGCATGGACACGGGAGAGCTTCAGATCTGTTTTTTGCATGAGTCTTCACTCTCAATTATATGGAGTTAGATTGTGAAAAAGTGAGCTAGACCATTTCCAGCTATGAGAGGCAGTGAAGAGGGAAGAGGGGGTAGGGAGGTGGGGGAGTGGTTGTGGCAGGCTTCCATCACCAGCAGAGGGTGCTATTGCGCATGTGCAGACCTCTGTGGCCCTTGATGTGAATTTAGCTCTCGGAACTTTCTTTGGCTCAATTCCATTTTTCTGTACCTGAGACAGCCAGGAAATCGTCAACAGAAGTGATGTCATCGACAGCCTCGGTCAGAACCCGTACTTGCTTCTCCCATTGGTCTTTGAAGACATCCATGTTATCTTGGGCAACTTTGCTCTGTGGCCTCGCAGCCAGGGTCAATGCTGCATTAATTACCTGAAAGAAAAGGTACATGTTTGAATTACTTAGCCTAAATTTTTCAGAGCTTTTAAGAAAACTACAGCATTGAGGAAGGAGGGAAGAGTGCACCCCAAATCTTTAATTGTGATAAAAACTGTGTTTGTGAGCAGTCATCTACGTACAACATTTCCTATTAAAAGACAAATGTGGCTGTAAGCAACATACTGGGAATCATTCCCACTTACCAAATTCAGTTTTTTTTATTCAGGGGATGTGGGCATTACTGTCTGGGTCAGCATTTATTCCCCACCCTTTCAGCGTCAACCACATTGCTGTGGATTTGGAATCACACATAGGCCAGGTCAGGTAAGGACAGCAGATTCCCCTCCCTAAAGGGAGATTACTGAACCAGTTGGGTTTTTATGACAATCAACAATTGCTTCATGGTCATCATTAGACTTTCACTTTCAGATTTTTTAATGAAATCAGATTTCACCACCTGCTGTAGTGGGATTTGAACCTAGGCCTCCACAGCATTACCCTGGTCTCTCGATTACAAGGCCAGTTACAACACCACAAGACCACAGTTTCCCCCCTAACAATTAAGAAATATCTTCCCAATAGGTCATTTTAAAACCTTGTAGAGTGATTCAATAGCTTAGATTCTGTGAGGCCAACAGGGAGTCTTCCAAAGCAGTAGGGAACCCCACCAGTTCCATAGGATAGGCCTGACAATCAAGTGTCTTTCAGGCACCTAGTTAGCCACTGGTGGGCCTTCCCCATGATTCTAGTACGGCCAGCCAGTGGTCAGCAATTCCTCATGCCACGCGTGCCACCAAGAACAATGAGTTCTGATGTTAATCTAAATAATTCGATTGTGGGAGGAGGTGGTAGTGTGGTGGTGAGATCACTGGACTCATAATCCTGAGGCTTAGATGAATGTTCTGGGGGAATGGGTACAAATCCCACATGACAGCTGGGGCGGTGTGGTGGCACACTGATTAGCACTGCTGCCTCACAGTGCCAGGGACAGGGTTAGTTTCCCAGCTTGGGTCACTGTCTGTGTGGAGTTTGCACGTTCTCCCTGTGTCTGTGTGGATTTCCTCCAGGTGCTTCGGTTTCTTCCCACAGTCTGAAAGATGTGCTAGTTAGGTGCATTGGCCATGCTAAATTCTCTCTGTGTGTACCCAAACTCTTATGGGGGTAGGACCTGGGTGGGATTGATGATGGTGCAGGCTCGATGGGCCAAATGGCCTCTTTTTGCACTGTTGATTTCCATGAGTTATTCTGTGGCCAATAGCACCTTTCGTGCAACAGATGAATCATTCCCGCTCTTCGTTCTCATCTCTGATCTCACCAGTGAATCAGGGCTGTGGGTTTGGTGTCTGCACTGATGCTAACAGTATAATTGGTAGTAATTAAGGGACGCAGCATTACTGATCCTCATCTGTTCTCTGGAGAGAGCGGCTGTAACAGCCATTCATACAACCTCTTTAACACCATTAAACAGGTGCTTCACAGAGGATGTTCAGCAGTAATGGAAGTGTCAGGGAATCCGAGGGTTTTAACACAAGTGCATGTTAGGATTTGGAATTCGGTATAGTAAGGTGGTGAAAACAGATTTAATGGTAGCGCTCAGGAAAAGATTGGACAAATATTTGAAGTTTAAAGTTCATTTGAAGTTTAAAACTTTAATAAACCTTAAAAAAATTGGGCAAATATTTGAAGGAGAAAATATTGCAGGGATATGGAGAAAAATGAAGGGGGTGGGATGGAGAACTTAATTCCTCAATGAAAAAAGCCAGTGTAAGGTCAGTGGGATGAATAGCCTCCTTTTGTGCCGTACTATTAGAATCAAGAATCCTACAGTGCAGAAGGAGGCCATTTGGCCCTTCGAGTCTCCACCAACCACAGTCGCACCCAGGCTCTACCCCTGTAACCCCACTTACCTACCCTACAAATCCCCCTGACACTAAAAGGCAATTTAGCATGGCCAATCAACCTAACCCGCACACTTTTGGAGTTTGGGAGGAAACTGGAGCACCCGGAGGAAACCCACACAAACATGGGTAGAACAAGCAAACTCCACAAATTTGAATCTGGATTCTTGGCACTGGGAGGCAGTAGTGCTAACCATTCTGCCACCGTGCTGCCCAAATTCTTTGATTCTAAAAAGCAATGGACATGGTTGATTGGTGAGTAAGTCCTAGTGGGTATTCCCAAACCATATTGAATCAAAGCTCATTGTTTAGAATCACAGTCATAGAAGTTTACAGCATGGAAACAGGCCCTTCAGCCCAACTTGTCCATGCCACCCTTTTCTTTTAACTCCCTAAGATAGTCCCAATTGCCTGCATTTGGCCCATATCCCTTTATACCCATCTTACCCATGTAACTGTCTGGATGCTTTTTAAAAGACAAAATTGTACCTGCCTCTACCTCTGGTAGCTTGTTCCAGACACTCACCACCCTCTGTGAAAAAAATGTCCCTCTGGACACTTTTGTATCTCTCCCCTCTCACCTTAAACCTATATCCTCTGGTTTTAGACTCCCCAACCTTAGGGAAAAGATATGGACTATCAAGCTGACCTGTGCCCCTCATTATTTTATAGACCTCTATAATAGCACCCCTAAGTCTCCTACACTCCAGGGTAAAAAAATCCTAGTCTATCCAGTTGCTCCTTATAACTCAATCCTGGCAGCATCCTAGTAAATCTTTTCTGCACTCCTTCTAGTTTAATAATATCCTTCCTATATTAGGGTGACCAGGTTTAGGCAAGGTTGGGGAATTATTTGCTTTATTTCTTTTTCCTTATCAAGTTTTTAAAGTTAAAGGGTTTAGTCATGGCAGGACAGCTGGAAGCTGTGGTTTGCTCTTCTTGTGCCATGTGGGAGACCGGGTACATTTTCGATGACCCTTTCTCATCCAGGCTCGAAAGGTTGGTTCTATTCTTTCTCCATAGGTGCCGTCAGACCTGCTGAGATATTCCAGCATTTTCTGTTGTTTTGCCATCAATCTATTGCTGCTATTCCTCGAGTTTGAGGAGAAAGAACAGACATGTAAGCAAAGAATTTCAGAGCTTTGAAAGGAAAATAAAGAACATCTCAGTCTACCAAAGGAATGACATTTGCCTTGTAAGATGACAGTACTGACCCGACAACATGCTCCCTGCAAATGTAATCGTATGAGAGATACAGAAAGCAGCAGTGTCTTTACTGATGGGCAGATAAAGGGCAATCTGAGAACTGTTGAGTTGTCCTACATGAAAATTCCTTCAGTCAACCTGTTATTTTCAAAATGTTTCGATATTTTGGGCTCTACTGCTGACAAAATGCCCCAGGGAGTGTAAAACATATCTGTAATAGCAAATCAAAGTGCAACAATACATCTTCACCAGCAAATCTACTTTCCCTGATCCTTAAAGAAAATCCATTTACTTTGTTATAAACAATTGTAATCTTGAAAAAGCTCCATTTTAAAGAAGTGTATATGAAAAAAAGTGTACAAAACATCTTCTTCATTTTCAGGGCGATCTGTAAAGTCACTCATACACAGAAGAAGCATGTGTTCCCTAGCACAACATCAGATAAGTGGCACGTACACAGTCTTTAAATCAGGATTGTGGTTAAAAATGGTCAGCTTAAATTATGTTCTGGGTTTTATACACTTGAGGATTCAAGTAAAGAAGAAGGGATGTCTTGCTGCAATTAAACAGGGCCCAGGCGAGACCACACTTGGAGTTTTTGATTTGATTTGATCTACTATAGTCACAGATATTAGTGGTGGGTCAGTGGGTGGCACAGTGGCACAACGGTTAGCACTGCTGCCTCACAGCGTCAAGTACTCGGGTTCAATTCCTGACTTGGGTCATTGTCTGTCTGAATTTTGGACATTTTTCCTGTTTCTGTGTAGGTTCCCTCCGGGTCCTCCAGTTTCCTCCCCTAGTCCAAAAGATGTGCTGGTTAGGTGCACTGGCCATGCTAAATTCTCCCTCAGTGTACCCAAACAGGTGCCAGAATGTGGCGACTAGGAGATTTTCACAGTAACTTCATTGCAGTGTGAATGTGAATCTACTTGTGACTAATAAATGAATTTTAGTGTACAGTATAAAGTATTATTTCTTGAGCGCTGTACAGACAAAGCATACCATTTATGGAGAAAGAAAGGAGAGAGTGCAGAATGCAGTGTTACAGTTGTAGCTGGGATACAGAGAAAGATCAACTTAATGCAAGTAAGTCCATTTAAAGGTCTGATGGCAACAAGCGAGACGCTATTCTTGAAGAAGGTTGAAGAGAGAATGTCTGGGGTGTGCGGGGTCCTTAATTATGCTGGCTGTTTTCCCAACATGGGCATGTAGACAGAGTCAATGTGCCATTTTGGTTTCCTTATCTGAAAAATGATGTTCATACTTTGGAGAGAGGGCAGAGAAGGTTGACTGGACTGATTCATGGCTTGATGGGAACGATATATTAGGAGAGACTGAATCAGTTAAAGTTAAGGGTGCCATGATAGTACAATGGTTAGCATTGCTGCCTCACAGTGCCAGGGACTCAGACTCAACTCTGGCCTTGGGTGACTGTCTGTGTGGAACTTGTATGTTCTCCTTATGAATGTGTGAGTTTCCTCAGGGTGCTCTTGGAGAGGTCAATAAAATAATGATGGGCACAGATCAGATAGATAGTCAACATCTTTTCCCAAAGGTAGGGGAGTCTAAAACTAGAGAGCATAGGTTTAAGATGAGAGGGAAGAGACACAAAAGGGTCCAGAGGGGCAATTTTTTCACACACAGAGTGGTGAGTATTGGGAACAAGCTGCCAGAAGTAGTGGTAGAGACGGGTACAATTTTGTCTTTTAAAAAGCATTAAGAGCGTTACATGGGTAAGATGGGTATAGAGGGATATGGGCCAAATGTGGCCAATTGGGACTAGTTTAGGGCAGCATGGATAAGTTGGTCTGAGGGGCCTGTTTCCATGCTGTAAACCGCTATGACTCTATGAGGTTTGAAAGGGTGTATATGACCAACACATTCAACTGCTTAACTTTTATAACACTTCAATGTACTGATAAAGGGCAATATGAACATTTGAAAGGAGAAACAGTTAAAAGCATAAGAACATAAGAACATAAGAAATAGGAGCAGGAGTAGGCCATCTAGCCCTTCGAGCCTGCCCCGCCATTCAATAAGATCATGGCTGATCTGTCGTGGCTCAGTTCCACATTCCCGCCCTCTCCCCATAACCCTTAATCCCCTCTCTCATCAAAAACCCATCAACCCGCGCCTTAAAAATATTTAGCGAAGCAGCCTCCACCACTTCAACGGGCAGAGAATTCCAGAGATTCACCACCCTTTGAGTGAAGAAGTTCCTCCTCAACTCCGTTCTAAACCGTCCCCCCCTTTATCTTGAGGCTATGCCCCCTAGTCCTACTATCCTTTCTGAGCGGGAAGAGTCTCTCCACCTCTATCCTATCCATCCCATTCATCATCTTATACGTCTCAATGAGATCTCCCCTCATTCTTCTAAACTCTAACGAGTACAAGCCTAATCTATTCAGCCTCTGCTCATAGCTCAACCCCCTCAACTCCGGCATCAGCCTAGTAAACCTCCTCTGCACTCCCTCCAAGGCCAAAATATCCTTGCGTAAGTACGGCGCCCAAAACTGCACACAGTACTCCAGCTGCGGCCTCACCAATGCCCTATACAGCCGCAGCAAGACCTCTCTACTTTTATATTCAATCCCCCTCGCTATGAAGGCCAGCATCCCATTCGCCTTCCTGACCACCTGCTGCACCTGCAAGCTGGGTTTTTGCGACTCATGCACAAGGACCCCGAGGTCGCTCTGCACCGTCGCCTGCTGCAGTTTTTCTCCATGGAAGTAATAATCCTTCCTACCATTATTCCTACCAGAGTGGACCACCTCGCACTTGCCTACATTAAATTCCATTTGCCATTTCCTGGCCCATTCGCCCAGCCTATCTAGATCCTTCTGTAGACTCTCCCCACCCTCCACACAATTTGCCTTTCCACCAATTTTGGTGTCATCAGCAAATTTCGACACCATACACTCGGTTCCCTCCTCCAGATCATCTATATAAATGGTAAATAGCTGAGGCCCCAGCACCAACCCCTGGGGCACGCCACTAGTCACCATCCGCCAATCCGAATAGCACCCATTGACCCCCATTCTCTGCCTCCTATTTGACAACCAGTCCTCTATCCACGCTAACACCCTACCCCCAACTCCATGCCCCCTGACCTTCTGCAATAACCTCTTGTGAGGTACCTTGTCAAACGCCTTCTGAAAATCAAGAAAGACCACATCCACCAGCTCTCCTCTATCCACCGCCCTAGACACATCCTCATGGAACTCCAGTAAATTTGTCAGACACGACTTCCCTTTAACGAAACCGCGCTGCGTCTGCTCTATCAAGCAGAACCCCTCAAGATGCCTCGCTATTTCCTCCTTGATGACGGATTCTAACATTTTACCTACAACAGACGTTAAACTAACAGGCCTATAATTCCCTGCTTTTTGCCTGGCACCCTTCTTAAACAACGGCGTAACATTAGCCGTTTTCCAATCTTCCGGCACTTCCCCGGAATCCAGCGACGTCTGGAAAATAACCACCAAGACATCCATTATCACCTCCGCCATTTCTTTCAGAACCCTCGGATGCATTCCATCCGGTCCTGGGGACTTGTCCACAATCAGCCCCTCCAGTCTGTCAAGCACCACCTCTCTAGTACATAAGAACATAAGAAATAGGAGCAGGAGTAGGCCATCTAGCCCTTCGAGCCTGCCCCGCCATTCAATAAGATCATGGCTGATCTGTTGTGGCTCAGTTCCACTTTCCTGCCCTCTCCCCATAACCCTTAATCCCCTCTCTTATCAAGAACCCATCAACCCACTTCTTAAAAATATTTAGCGAGGCAGCCTCCACCACTTCAACGGGCAGAGAATTCCAGAGATTCACCACCCTTTGAGTGAAGAAGTTCCTCCTCAACTCCGTTCTAAACCGCCTCCCCTTTATCTTGAGGCTGTGCCCCCTAGTCCTACTGTCTTTTTTGAGCGGGAAGAGTCTCTCCACCTCTATCCTATCCATCCCATTCATCATCTTATACGTCTCAATGAGATCTCCCCTCATTCTTCTAAACTCTAACGAGTACAAGCCTAGTTTATTCAGCCTCTCCTCATAGCTCAATCCCCTCAACTCCGGTATCAGCCTAGTAAACCTCCTCTGCACTCCCTCCAGGGCCAAAATATCCTTGCGCAGGTGCGGCGCCCAAAACTGCACACAGTACTCCAGCTGCGGCCTCACCAATACCCTATACAGCTGCAGCAAGACCTCCCTACTTTTATATTCAATCCCCCTCGCTATGAAGGCCAGCATCCCATTCGCCTTCCTGACCACCTGCTGCACCTGCAAGCTGGGTTTTTGCGACTCATGCACAAGGACCCCGAGGTCCCTCTGCACCGTCGCCTGCTGCAGTTTTTCGCCACGTAAGTAATAGTCCTTCCTACCATTATTCCTACCAAAGTGAACCACCTCACACTTGCCAACATTAAATTCCATTTGCCATTTCCTGGCCCATTCGCCCAGCCTATCTAGATCCTTCTGCAGACTCTCCACACCCTCCGCACAATTTGCCTTTCCCCCAATCTTGGTGTCATCAGCAAATTTCGACACCCTGCACTCGGTTCCCTCCTCCAGATCATCTATATATCCAGATCATCTAGTAACAGTAATGTCATCGAGACCCTCCAGTCCTACCACCTTTCCTTCTCTAACATCCGGCAAATTATTCACGTCCTCCTCCGTGAAGACCGAAACAAAAAAGTTATTCAAGACCTCAGCCATATCCCCATCCCCTACCACTAAGTCCCCCTTCTCATCCTCTAAGGGACCAACGTTCACCCTAGCCAGCCTCTTCCTTTTCATATATTTATAAAAACCCTTGCTATCCTTTTTTATATTAAGCGCTAGCCCAGCTTCATAGTTTCTCCTACCCTTCTTTATCAACTTCTTTGTCAATCTTTGTTGACATTTAAACCTCTCCCAATCCTCTTCTCGCCTACTACTCTTAGCTACTCTAAACGCCTCCGCTTTGAATTTAACACTTTCCTTCACCTCCTTCGTTATCCACGGCTTATTACCTCTCCTCCTACGGTCCTTTTTAACCATCGGAATAAATTTCTGCTGAGCACCAAGAAACATCTCCTTAAAGATCCTCCACTGCTCCTCAGCAGACCTACCTTCCAACGCGCTCCCCCAGTCCACATTCGCCAATTCTTCTCTCATCCTACCGTACTCTCCTCTTTTCAAACAAAGGACACGTGTCTGGGAACCCACTTTCTCCTCTTCCATCTGCACCAGAAACTCCACCGTACAATGATCACTCTCCCCAAGAGGATCCTTCACCGCAAGTTCCCTAATTCTACCCGCCTCATTACATAGCACCAGATCCAAGATAGCTCGCTCCCTCGTCGGCTCCAACACATACTGTTCCAGGAAACTATCCCGGCAGCATTCCAAGAACTCCTCCTTGAGCCCACCGCGTCCAACATGGGTCGACCAATCAATATGAAGATTGAAATCCCCCATAATTACGTCCGTTCCATTCCTGCACGCCGCACTTATTTGCGCGTTAACAGCCCGCCCCACCTCCAGATCTTTACTGGGGGGCCTACAGACGACACCCACCAGCGTCTTCCTCCCTTTGCTGTTCCTAATCTCTACCCACAACGATTCCACCTTCTGCTCCTTGGTTCCAATATCATCCCTTGCTACCACCCTGATGCTATCCTTAATCAGCAGAGCTACGCCGCCCCCTTTTCCCTCCCGCCTATCCTTCCTAAACAGATACAAAGAAAAACAAAACAATGAAATTCTCATGGAGAATTTGGACAACATGATGGCATAGTGGTTAGCATTGCTGCCTCACACCACTGGGAACACGATTTCTGGTTTGGGTCATTGCCTGTGTGGAGTTTGCACATTTTCCCCATGTCTGTGTGGGTTTCCTCCAAGTGCTCCAGTTTCCTCCTACAGTCTGAAAGACATGCTGATCAAGTGCATTGGCCCGAATAGGCGCCGGAGTGTGGTGATTCAGGGAATTTCACAGTGACTTCATTACAGTGTTAAGGTAAGTATGACTTGTGACTAATAAATTAACTTTAAAATATTGCAGTTTATTCAACTGTCGTCTCTTAATAAATTTGAAACTTTTCTCAAATGAAAGGAGTTTGATTCCATCAGTGCAGCCTGGAGCCTGTCCAGAATGTCAATCCACCTAGTAGGAGGAGATTGTATCATTGGAGCATCTTTCTTTGGGGTATATTGTTAGCCATTTTCTCGAGGTAACTCATAAAAAAAACAACTTTGTAGGACAGGGCAGGAGTGAGCTGGAGGAGGAGGGTGGGGGGATGGGATTTCTTCCTTGTGAGGTATAGAAAAGTTGGAGACAAAGATCAGAATGAGTTCAATTACAGATTTTTCTTTAAGTGAGAGGAAGGGAAAGGAACCCTTGTTGAATTCTTGCTTCTGAGTGCTGTGTGACAGGGGTATTATATGGGCATTTTGGGTTAGGAATTAAGACACACTGGGCCATTTTAATTAATTCATCCACCCAGAATTACTTACTGGACAGTGGGAGAAAATCAGACGGAGAAATGAATCACCTTATTGTGATAACCTCAGGACTCTAATGTCCTTTGAGGAAGGAAATGTGCCATTCTTGCCTGGTTTGGTCTACATGTGACTCCAGAGCCACAGCAATGTGGTTGACTCTCAACTGCCCTCGGGCAGCCGGGAATGGGCAATAAATGCTGGCATGTCCCATGAATGAATAAAAAAAACTTGTACAGGAAATCACTGATGGACCTCCTTGTAGGAGCCGTTGAGTACGAGCTCCCTGGGGATTGGTAACTAACTCACCAGGTGGAGATCGTATACCAAGCCACGTCTCAAACAGGCCCCTGAGTGGGTCTGTTATTGCATTGTCCCAGTTGGGATCTGTTTGTGTTCACTACAGGCTTGTGGTTTTGCTTTACTTTATTTCATGTAACAGAGTATCATTCCTTTCCTGCCGACTCCTGGAGTTATTATACTTATGAGGATAATTCCATGACACCAAATAATACACACATTGCCTTAATTATGGTCTTTTTCAGCAACACTACAAAAATCCTTTAAGTTTCAGATTAGTGCAAATTGCACTGTGACTCTATAATTATCCTGCAGTTCATCAAAATTCCCTGAACCAATTATCAGCCAATTAATCAATTGCCTAATGGGCCTTTGGGAGTGAGTCTTGGCTCTGTTGTAAGATTGGCGCCTTCTGAATCAGAAAAGGAGGGTTTTGAACCTCATTCCAAATTAATGGAGGTAAGAATTCCAATGTTTGAATACCATGTGAATTGGCATCCATTTCCTCCCTCACAAATGCCACTTCCCACCCACACCCCTCTCTATTGTAATGTTGTGAAGTTGGGTTTGTGATGTTAGAATTTGATGTTGGTGAAGATGTAAAAAAATTGTAAAAATGCTGAGAGAAAAAAATTCTGTGGTCTTTTTAAAACCTGATGTTTTGCTTCAGAGCTTGGGGGTCTAAAATGCAAAGTGCATCCAAAGTTCAAGCTGAAACATTTGTATTAAAAGTCAAGCAGTAGTCTTGACAAGACAATCTGTTTTTGTTTGAATTTTGCCCAAACGATTTAAAACAGGCGCTCAGCTACCAAGAACTTATAAGATTTGAATGCAATGTTGTTGACAAAATCAGACCAATTCTATTGTAGGAAAATTGATAGGTTATCACAGGTATAAAAGAGAGTGTAAGGGGGAGAAACAGGAGATAGCAACTGCCACCTCTCAAACCTTGACAATGACAGAACAAATGCCAATTGCCCAGAGCTAAGACTTCTCAGCTCTCAACTCTGCCAGCTTTATATATGTCTTGAGAGAATGCACCATCTAATCAGTGAAAGGTACCAAATCAGAAAGAATTTACAGACAGAAAAATCAATCGAGAAAGTCCGGAATGTTCTGAAAATACACAAATCTGGTTGTATATTTTTTGGGAGTGACTACATTCTATTATTACTTTTCTGTTAATGAAAGGGCATTGTATTTATTTGAATAGCATTTCAGTAGAATCTTATTTTGTTGGGTATGTTACTTGTTTCGTTAAAGCTCCCAGTCAGTTCAATAAATAAATTGTAAAATGTTCACTTGAAAGTGAGTGTCAGGTATTTCTGTTATGTAACCACTAAACTGTACCGAAGAACAGTTCACACCTTCCCGCACACTTTGAACAGATTACGAGGTGAGATATTCCTCTCTGGGCTCCAACTTACGCATCATAACAGTAACGAGCTGTCTCTCCTGATTGCTTGGTTTGACAGTCAGCTCTCCACATAAAAAAGGAACAAAGTTGTAGGTACAATTCAGAGCTTGATCGGTGGAACGCCAAACAGCGGGAGAAATAAGTTGTCTCATGTGCTGAAAGGCACGGGGTAAGAAAAAATGTTTAAATAAATCCCTCGTTGCTCAGGATACTATAGTGGAGCCTCCAGCAGTAGGGAGTGATGGTGGGGGAGACAGAGCATGGAGCAGGGGAACTGGCCAGCTCCTGTGGGACAGTGTCTTTGAAAAGCTAATGGGCAGAGATAGATGTGAGGGAGAAAACAGCTGGCACATATGCAGGACTTGTGAAGGATGTTGCGGCAGGGATTCAACACAGCTGGAATCCCTTAAGATTGACTCAAGAGCCAGGAAGGAGAACTAGCACCTGGTCAGGTTGTCTGAGATTGCCTCACGGCAAGAAGGGAGCAGGAGCACAGCCAGGAGCTGGGCAGCAGGGGAAGGCGAGCATGCCTGCTGAGCACGGTGCTGACAGGCTGAGGCAAAAGTCTACAGCGTTGGCCATGAATAGTTTGTTCTTGGAGTTATGCTTTCCCTTGACAGTTTATACAGTTTTGATGCTTGTGCACTAAAGGAACTTTTTTTATTATTTATATCCAATTCAACCCAATTCAAAGTCTCAGCAAGTGACAGATTACTGATCCAAGCTGACAAGACAGGATCTCACCCTGTCTTGGACTTGATCTAAATGATCCAAGGCAAAAGGACTCGATGCCACTTTAAAAAATTGCTTCAAATGAGGCCTCAGTGTAACCTCGTGACTTCAACCAAATGCAGGATGCCAAAACAACACTTGATCTGATAAGAACAGATACTACAATTGATCTTAGCCACAAGGCCGAGAAGCGATATCTCCTTGCAAGCAGTGTGCTTAAACTGAACATTACACTACTCTAAGTAACTTACCTATTTGCACAGTTTTGTGTGAACAATAGTTTCTTTTCTACTACTCACTGTACCTTTAGTTCCTGTTGTAAGTTGAAGTGTTTCAACACTTATCTAGCTCTACGTATTAGCCAGAGGCCGCTAGCCTCTACCCAGTACGCAATATTGTAGCAGAAGAGCATTACGGAGGCTGGGAATTCTGTGGAGAGTAACTCAGCTCCTGACTCCCAAATTCTGTCCACCAGCAACAAGGCACAGTCAGCAGTGTGATGCAATACTCACTTGGATGAATGCAATTCCAACAACGCTCAAGGAAATTGACACCATCCAGGACAAAACAGCCTGCTTGATTGCACCCAAACCACCCCCTTCAGCATTCAATTTCTCCACCAGCGACATGCATTAGAGCAGTGGGCCCCGTCCACAAGGTGCACTGGTGTACCTCACCAAGGCTCCTTCAACAGCACCTTCCAAACCCACGACATAGAGTCAGAGTCATGAGGCGGAATGTTAGCATCCCGTCCACCATGGGAATCAGATCGAGCATGGGCCGGACCATGGGAAGGTCTGTTGACATCGGGTGGAACTTTACAGTTTTGGGATGAGCAAGCCTGTAAAATCCCGCACATAGAATCATAGAGCAATTCAGCACGGAAAAAGGCCATTCGGCCCAATTGGGCACTGCTGACCATGGTGCCCTCCCAGTTAGCCGTGTTTGGTCCATGTCTTTGTAATTCTTTCCCGTTCATGTATTTATCTAAATGCTTTTTTAAATGTTGCTATTGAACCTGCCTCAACCACTTTCTCTGGCAGCTCATTCCATATACACACCAACCTCTGTGTGAAGAAGCTGCCCCTCAGGTCCCTTTTAAATCTTTCCCCTCTCACCTTAAACCTGTGCCCTCTAGTTTTCAATTCCCCTTCCCTGGGGAAAAGACTACGTGTGTTCACCCTATCCATACCCCTCATAATTTTATACACCTCAATAAGGTCACCCCTCATTCGCCTATGTTCCAAGCAATAAAGCCCTAGCCTGGTCAACCACTCCCTATAACTCAGGTCCACTAGTCCTGGCAATATCCTCATAAGTCTTTTCTGCACTCTTTCCAGTTTATCAATGTCTTTCCTATAACAGGGTGACCAAAATGGTACACAATATTCCATGTGCGGCCTCACCAATGACTTATACAGCTGTAATAAAACCCCTGTACTCAATGCCCGGACTGATGAAAGCCAGTGTGCTAAACACCTTCTTCACCACTCTGTCTACCTGTGGCGCTGCTTTGAACAAACTGTGTCCTTATACTCTTATGTCCCTCTGTTCCTCAACACTGCTCAGGGTCCTCCCATTCACTGCATAAGTCTGATCCTGGTTTGACTTTACAAAATTCAACACCTCACACTTACCTGTATTGAAATTCATTTGCCAATCCTTGGCCCACTTCCCTAAACTGATCAAGATCCCTCTGTAATTTTTGATAACCTTCTTCGCTATCAACCTAGAAGGACAATGGCTGCAGATGCATGGGAACACCATCACTTGCAATTCCCCCTTTAAGCCATCCTGACATGAAAATATATTCTACTGTGCATTTGGAATCTGGGGTAAGATCTTGGGAGAGATCATGTCCCCAGTACGCACAGGGTAACACGAAAGGATGTACCCCCTCCTTTGATCCTGCTTTTGAAGAAGTTTGCTCAAAAGAAAAGGCCTGCAAACTCCTGCTCGCTTGCCCACACCAACCGTTTTATGGTATGGGCGGTGTTTCTGGGTCAATTGACTCCGTAACTTTAATTATTTATTTACAACGGGTGAGCCGGCTACTAATTCTGGCACTTGCCCACCTACTGCCTTATGGGGCACAGCTGGACGGTGGGAGGGATAGTGGTGGACTTTATGCCCCTTGTATTTTACATGCCCCCCCCAACACCCTATCACATGCTAAAAACACACCCGGTGGTCACGGCATAAAATCCAGCTCTGTGTCTGAGACTTAGAGAGAAAGAAAGTCCCACTCAGTCTTTTTGACAGAAACAAATTTGGTTCACTGAGGCAGGGTCCGAGACTGCCCAAAGCAATCAAGAGAATAGGTGACAAATTAACCCTATTCGCCTTTGAAACGGGATACGTGAACAGCAGAACAATGGGGCTTTTGTTTCTGAACAGTCTGATGTATGCTAAAGGGCTATAGTGTGGCATGATACATTTGATAGATAAGTGATAGCCAATCTTCTTTAATGATGGAGCAATCATAAGGAAAAGTACTTTGAAATCGGGCAAAACAGAACGTGATCAGAGTGAAAAAAAAACCTCCTTCAGGAATACTGAAATTGTGAACAGCGTGTGTGTTTTTTTTACTTAATTATACAACTTATTCTGATTAGATGGTTACTGAAAGCTCCAGAACGATCAGCTGGCTGTTTCAGATGATCACATGGAGTGAGTACATGACAGCTATAAGCAGTAACACTTAAATGGGTTTAAATAACATCATAAACCAGAAAGAAAATTAGATTGAATTGGCTTAATCCCATATGAACACAAGAGCCTGAGAAAAAGCTCAAATACTACCAAATATTGCTTATTTTTGAAGCATGTACACGGTGTTCCCTACTGCTACTCTGTTTGCAGCTTTCCTAGGAACTTTCAAGCGGTTATTGGATAAGCACATGGAGCACACCAGAATGATAAGGAGAGGGATAGCTTGATCTTGGGTTTGGACATTGCTTGGCACAACATTGAGGGCCGAAGGGCCTGTTCTGTGCTGTCCTGTTCTATGTTTCTATCAACTTCTGCACTAACTCTCCTGAGTCATCCAGCGTTCTGGGAATTGAGTCTTCCTGTGCAGCTTGAAAATTGGGATTTGAAGGAAGCGGATTTACCAACCCCTGAGCTTTGCGTGAATTTACACATGGAGGAACGTCATTTTTTTTCTGCTACTTTCACAGAGTCGCAGGGTTATTATGGCACAGAAGGAGGCCGTTTGGCCTGTCGAATCCATGCCAGCTCACTATAGAGTAATCCAATCTATCCCTCTGCTCTTCACTCAAAGCCCTGCAAGTTTACTTCCCTCGAGTGCCTATTTCAGCGTCACTAAATGTCTTGGCTTCTGCCACCCTTGTGGGCAGCAAGTTGTAAATCATTACTGTTCACTGTGTTGAAAAGTTCTTCCTTATCTGCTACGGCCCCAGATCTGATGGCCCTTCCATCTGACTGAACTTCTCGGTACGATGCCCTCTGGAACACAGCACTGGTTACCTGCTTGTTGCAGTCGTGGAGTGCTCACCGAGAGACCCCACAGGTATCTCCAGAATGACCCTGCAATGACCCTGATGCAAAAAAATGCTTGAGTACCTCGATCACCTTCAGGGCCACAGGGAATGAGTAGTCACCACATGTCGTAGCCTCAATGCCTCCTCCTGCATTCCACAGACGTCAGAAGCCACCTTGCCAATCAGCCACAGTCTCCAGAGACACTGATTCTCCAATATTTCCACAAAAAGTTAAGCCTTTGTCTATATTACCTTTGAGGCAGGTATTGCTTTTATCCAACATTAGATTGCCTTCTTGCTCCTATGGGTCTTCCTCCTCCTCGTCCACACTGGAGAAACCAGACTCTAAAGGCAGAACACTAAACTAACTCTGGAGACTTCATGGCACCGTGGCTCCGACCCCTGGTTTGC
The DNA here is from genome assembly GCF_965287045.1 of Carcharhinus amblyrhynchos. Lineage (NCBI taxonomy): Eukaryota > Metazoa > Chordata > Chondrichthyes > Carcharhiniformes > Carcharhinidae > Carcharhinus > Carcharhinus amblyrhynchos. Next base: position 19,145,214 of record NC_137324.1, read on the forward strand.
GTTGGTTGCAAAATGCTGCAGGGAACCTGGGGAGGCACTTGTCCACTGACAGCGCTCCACCACGTGGCCTGCCATCGCTGTCCAATCCGTCTCAACGTCCCAGCCTTTGACTCACTCAGCTTCTGTACACAGAAATAAATGCGTTTCAGCTACCACTCAGCAGCCACTGTGTTCACCTCCTTCGCACAAACGATTTGCTGATGCTCTGTGAAACTCGTGCACTCCATCGAAATATGCAAAATTGTGAGCCATTGTCCCGCATGACAGACTGAGCTGCGTGCCTGCCCAGTGCCAGTGGGCACAGTCTCGATACCATAACCCAACCGCCCCTGGGAAAACTAGCCAGCAGAGTAAAGTAGTCTCACAACACCAGGTTAAAGTCCAACAGGTTTATTTGGTAGCAAGAGCTTTCAGAGCATTGCCCCTTCATCGGGTGAGTGATGAAGGGGCAACACCGGTGGAGGGGAAGACATTGGGAAACTGTTCCAATCTGATCCCCCTCCCCATTGTTTTAACGGGCTTCCCACTCCATCACTGGTAAAGTTCCGCCTTACATGTAAGAGTGGCACCATGATAAGGTACAGTGTTGAATTCAATGATTTTGCTTCTTTCAGGGCAAACATAAGAAAAAAGAATGAACACAAAAGCAGCCAGAACGCTGTAGAAACAGTTAGATCTTAACTGACATACAGGAATCAAAACCTGGAGTTCTACAGCATGTGGTTGACTCTTAATGCTCTTTGAAGTCCTCGAGCAATCCACTCTGTACAGAAACAATTGTTAAAAGCTCACCACTTCCTTGCCAGAACCAGTAGGGATGAGCAATAAATGTAGTCTTTCTAACATGTCGGATTCTCTGGGGTATCATGCTCGTATCAGGTTTTAGCAATCTGATGATTAGAATCATAGAATCCCTATAGTGCAGTGCCTAGCCAATCAACCTAACCCACACGTCTCTACATTGTGGGAGGAAACCAGGGCGCTTGGAGGAAACCCATGCAGACAGAGGGAGAATGTGCAAACTCCACACAGTGACCTAATCCGGGAATTGAACCCAATTCCCTGGTATTGTGAGGCAGCAGTGTTAACCACTGTGCCACATTGTGGCCCCAAGAGGCACAAAACGGACACTTGAATATCCAAAGTGACAGAGGGATGTACATGTTGCACTGGCAAAGGCAGGAGAAAAAGGTACCAATGACTAGTGTAGGGCAGAAGCATTCAGGCTTTTGTGAAAGCGAATCAGAGGCCTAATTCCAGTTTAAAGCCCCAGTACTAACTTGGTTTGCCCTGAACACCTCGCTGGTAGCTTTCAGGAAAATTCAGGTCAACATGCAGCTTAATGAGCAGACTTAAGGAGTCCACCGGATGGCTGTTATAAAAGATGTGTGCTAATAATAATATGAGCAACATGGTGGCATAGTGGTTAACTCTGCTGCCTCACGGTGCCAGGGGCCAGAGTTCGATTCTGGCCTTGGGTGATTGCCTATGTGGAGTTTGCACATTCTCCCTGTGTCTGCGTGGGTTTCCTCCAGGTGCTCCAATTTCTTCCTACACTCCAGAGATGTGCAGATTAGGTGGATTGGCCATGCTAAATTGTGTCAGGGGGATTAACAGGGTGAATACATAGGTTTACAGGAATAGGGCCTGAGTGGAGTGGGATTGTTGTCAGTGCAGACTTGATAGCCCGAATTGTCTCTTTCTGCACAATAGGAATTCTATGATTCTATGAATAAGAATACACACTGGTGCATGGTGCCTAGAGGCGAAGGACTGCTCCACCTTGTACTGCCCAAGAAGCATCACTGGCTCCAAGTTGACCCTCTCCTGATTTGCCACATTTTAACTTGAACATTTGCCTCCCCCTTCAACTCTTTCAAATACCAGCTCCCTCCCGATCACCTCCTCCCATTCCGGGTCACACCTCCCTTCATCAGCTCTTCCAGTTATCTGTAAGGTCTATCCAATCTTCATCCCTTCTCAGAGTAACATCACACAGGGCCCAGTGCCAAAGCTGAAATCATCTTTGCCAAGAAACCTCCTGGCAAAGCCCAGCAAGCAACTGCAGCCCAATTCATGGCCTCCTTTAAATAGGCTTAAGACATAATATATGGTGCCTCTTGGGCCTACCTGCTCCAGTGAAAGAATCAATGGTTTGCATCGGCTGGCCAACACTAATGAATTTCTGGGACACAATTTCCACATGCATTAAATGTCTCAATAAATCCTAGAATTTTATGTGTGCTGAGAAACCTCAAGAACGACATAAAAATAGGATCTGTCGGGCTAGTGAGAATTCTTCACCATCATTACTAAAGCTGGGTGAATTTTTGTTCCATTGAACAAAGTAAACTCAGGAAGCTGTGTGAAGATGAAGGAGGTTTGCACTGCTACCTCACAGCGCCAGGGACCCGGGTTTAACTCCGACCTCGGGTCACTGTCTGTGTGGAGTTTCTCCCCGTGTCTGTGAGGGTTTCCTTCGGGTGCTCCGGTTTCCTCCTACAGTCCAAAGATGTGCAGGTCGGGTGGATTGGCGATACTAAATTGACCCTTTGTGTCAGGGGGATTAGCAGGATAAACGCATGGGGTTATGAGAATAGTGGGTAGGTGGGATTGTTGTCGGTGCAGGCCCGATGGGCTGAATGGCCTCCTTCATTCAGCTGTCAGAATTCTATGACTCTGAACAGGCAAAAAAGAGACAAAGGATGAAAGGTAAAAAATAGGGAGAAAAATAGGGAGAAGTCTACAATAAAGTGGGGGAGGAACATTTCAGTGTCATTTATCTATCTTTGTGGCCCATGCTACTTTTAACTTCTAGTGAGTTGTCTGAATTAGTGGGCTTCTTGGACACAAAGTGCAAAACTAAAAGGCTATTAGGATAGTTGCTAGCTCCCACCCAGGCACTGCACCATATTAATATCAGGTGAGAGGCAGGCACCATTTTTTGAAGAGACAATATGCTCTCTAATGTACTGATGGATGAGACTCTGTTATTTCAGTAAATCACTGACAGCCCAGGCTGCCACTCTGTTTCAAAGGCTGAAAAATGGCTGAAGGAACACAACGGCAAATAAGCAGCCTGAGTCTCAAAATGTTAACAGCAGAACTCCCCACTCTCCTGCCTTAAGGCACTGTATGTTGCTTTTTATCAACTATCAAAGGTTCCTATGACAAGCCAGACATATCAGGATTTTTAAAAATGAACTTATCCCCTCTCAGAGTTACTCAGCCAATGCACAGACACAATGAGCCCGAGGGGCCTTTTCTTGTGCTGTAAAACCTTTGCAAAAATAGACTTTATTCATGAAATATTTGAAGGAACACTGCAAGCATTTCAAAATGGCCGTCACACGAAGCACAATAATATTCAGGTTCATTACATAGATCACGTTGTGTTCTGAGATTCTTCAATGCAGTCAAAGAGATGTTGCAGATATTTCAAAATCATAGAAACCCAACAGTGCTAAAGGAGGCCATTCAGCCCACTGGGTCTGCACCGACAACAAACCCACGTCGGCCATATTCCCAGAACCCCACACATTTACCCTGCTAATTCCCTCTGAGCTACACATTCCAGGACACTAAGAGGCAATTTAGCATGGCCAACCAACCTAACCGCACATCGTTGGACTGTGGGAAGAAACCAGAACACCCAGACGGAACCCACACAAACATGGGGAGAATGTGCAAACTCCACACAGACAGTGATCCGAGGCCGGAATTTAACCTGGGTCCCAGGCACTGTGAGGTGGCAGTGCTAACCACTACACCACCCTGCCACCCAGGTCACTAAATGGTCATTATGAATGGCACAATGGTAATTAAATTCAGCCATTCTGAATTCAACGGTCATTGTTTTGGGCCAGACCTGCACCACGGACAGCAACACCGAGAGTGCCTCACACCTGATGACCAGGTTCTTACCTGCAATGGAGAGACAGCGCCAGTCCCACATGCCCAGTTTTTGTTATTATACCTACTTGCTCCTTCCAATTTCTAACACATGCACTGGTGCCTCCGAACCATATCCTTAGCACCATCAGACTGCCTGACCTTACCGTGAAGGAGACAAAGGGTCGGTCAAGTTCCAGTTCTCAAAGACTAATTTACCCCTGGCGTCCGAGGCCAGTTTGAACAGGTCGCAGATGTTGAATTGTCTGTGCAACAATAGCAGGTCTCAGCTAAAGATGGTGACATTGCCCATGTACAGAGGGTTTTGACCTGAGTGCCTCCACTGCCTGGGACAATCACTCCTCTTGTGCCATTCTTCCTGATGGGCTCAGCAAAGAGTTCTATAGAGCACACATACAGGGCGGGAGAGAGGGCAGCCACTCCTAACTCCAGTTTTAATTGGAAAGTGTGCCAACTGCCACCCACTGATTTACACAATGGTTAGCACTGCTGCCTGGCAATGCAGGGACCTGGGTTTCATTGCCGGCTTGGGTCACTGTCTGTGCAGAGTCTACATGTTCTCCCCATGCATGCGTGGTTTTCTTCTGGGTGCTCTGTTTCCTCCCACAGTCCAAAAGATGTGCTGTTATAAAATCATAGAATCTACAGAGCAGAAGGAGGCCATTTGGCCCATCAAGCCTGCACCGACAATAATCCCACCCAGGTCCCAACCCGGAACACCATATATTTGCAGTCCTAATCCCCCTGACACTAAAGGGCAATTTATCATGGCCAATCTCCCTAATCCGCACATCTTTTCTACTGTGAGAGGAAATGGGAGCACATGGAGGAAACCCACACAGACACAGGGACCACGTGCAAACTCCACGCAGTCACCCGAGGCCGGAATTGAACCAAGGTCCCTGGTGTTGTGAGGCACAGTGCTAACCACTATGCCACCCTGCTGCCCTTAGGAATATCAGCCACACTAAATTCTCCCTCAGTGTACCTGAACAGGTGCCGGAGTGTGGCGACTAAGGGATTTTCACAGTAACTTCATTGCAGTATTAACGTAAACCTATTTGTGACGCTAAGAAATAAATAAACTTGATGTTTGTGTCGAGCTGTCAGATCCAGGTGCAGACTCCCTCCCCATTTGGAGAGAACATCCATCATGTAGGTATGCAATATTCCAAAAAAGGCCTTCTCGTGGTCCAGGTTTATAAGGCAGGGATCCATATCCTATCCCTGCATAAAAAAAGCTCAGAGACAGAGCATTGTTCATAGGTTGGATAATAGTCAACATGTAACCAGTCTATCTCATCGTTGACTGCATTTGGGTCAGGACTACTTTTACATCACATCATGAGATTGTGCACAGACAAAGCAGCTAATTTATTAATTATTGCTCTGTAATCCATTCACTGTGAGAGTGTATCCAGCCTTGCCCTGTAATGATTGAGCTCTGCAAGAATGAGAGGGTTGATCACTTGGATCTGCATACCGTTAATAAAGATTAATTGGACAGTTTTGCTCAGGTATTTCTATTAGCATTACCCAAAGTAATTCTGGTGAATTCCAAAGGAAGTTGTTGATTGCCCCCGAAACTGCCACGCAGCAGAGAAAGAAAAACATTGTAAAGCACAAATTAAGGAAGAGAAATTGCTGGAAAAACCCAGTATGTAGTCTCTGTTTACAAGATGGTGAGTGGCATGGACAGAGTAGATAGTTTCCTAGGGTAGAAAAGTCAAGTACTAGGGGGTGTAGATTTAAGGTGTGTGGGGAAAAGTTTAGAGGAGATGTGCAAGGCAAGTTTTTTTACAAGAGGGCGGTGAATGTCTGGAATGTGTTGCCCGTGAAGGTGGTGGGAGCGGGTACAATAGTGGCATTTAAGGGCAACTAGTTGCCCAGGATATTGCCTGGTATGGAGGATCTTAGCTATGAGGAGAGATTGGGCAAACTGGGGTTGTTCTCCCTGGAAAGACGGAGGATGAGGGGCGACCTAATAGAGGTGTATAAAATTGTGAAGGGGATAGATAGAGTGAACAGTGGGAAGCTTTCTCCCAGGTCGGAGATGACAAACACAAGGGGGTCACAAGTTCAAGGTTAAGGGACAAGGTTCAACACAGATGTTAGGTGGACGTATTTTATACAGAGGGTGGCGGGGGCCTGGAATGCACTGCCAAGCAAGGCAGTTGAGGCGAACACGCTGGGATCATTTAAGACTTATCTAGAAAGCCACATGAACAGACTGGGAATAGAGGGATACAAACGAATGGTCTAGTTGGGTGCATGAACGGCACAGGCTTGGAGGGCTGGAGGGCCTGTTCCTGTGCTATACTGATCTTTGTTCTTAGACAAATACATGAATAGGATGGGAATGGAAGGAATTGGACTCCATCAGTGCGTATGATTTTACTTTAGGCCTGCTTCATAATTGGCAGAGGCTTGGAGGGCTGAAGGGCCTGTTCCTGTGCTGTCCTGTTCTTTATTCTTTGTTCTCTGTGAATGGTTCTCTTTGTTCTCTTGTTCTGATGAATGGTCACAATCTGAAAAGGTGACACCAGTTGGAATTTGATACCCTCGCCTGAGGAGGGTTTGGAGGTGGAGGGGTATTTAATCAGGTTGGAGGTTACAGAGTGGAGACCCTGACACCTTCCTGCCTCTGTGCCCATTAAGTCCGGGGTGGTAAACATTGTGGTCAGCAACTAATGCCCACTTAAAGTTTCTTAAGTTTTTTTTTTAGTCACAAGTAGGTTTACATTAACACTGCAATGAAGTTACTGTGAAAATCCCCTAGTCGCCACACTCCTGTGCCTGTTCGGGGAAATTGAGGGAGAATTTAGCATGGCCAATGCACATAATCAGCACATCTCTCGGACTGTGGGAGGAAAAGAAGGCGTATGGTATACTGGCCTTCATTAATCGGGGGATTGAGTTTAGGAGTCAGGAGGTAATGCTCCAACTTTATAAGACCCTTGTCAGACCCCACTTGGGAGTACTATGCGCAGTTCTGGTCACCTCACTACAGGAAGGATGTGGAAGCTATTAAGAGGGTGCAGAGGAGATTTACAAGGATGTTGCCTGGATTGGGAGGCATGCCTTATGAAGGTAGGTTGAGGGAGCTGGGACTCTTCTCCCTGGAGAGACGAAGGTTGAGAGGTGACCTGATAGAGGTTTATAAAATGTTGAGAGGCATAGATAGGGTGGATTCTTGGAGGCTATTTCCCAGGGCTGAAATGGTCGCTATGAGAGGACACAGGTTTAAGGTGCTGGGGAGCAAGTACAGAGGAGATGTCAGGGGTAAGTTTTTCACTCAGAGGGTGGTGAGTGAGTGGAATCGGCTGCCGTCGGCGGTGGTAGAGGCGAACTCGCTGGGGTCTTTTAAAAGACTTCTGGATGAGTACATGGGATCTAATGGGATTGGGAGTTACAGATAGTTCTATGGCCTGGTAGGTATGGATATGATCGGCACAACTTGTGGGCCGAAGGGCCTGTTTGTGCTGTAGTGTTCTATGTTCTATGTTCTATGAAATCGGAGCATCCGGAGGAAACCCACGTAGGCACAGGAGAACGCACAAATTCCACACAGACAAGCTGGGAATTGAATCAAGGTCCCTGGTGCTGTGAAGCAACAGTGCTGACCACTGTGCCACTGTGCTGCCCCATCACACTGCATCCCCTTTAAGGTCCTCATCTCTCTGCTACTGGTATTCAGCCAATAGCAGAAGGAACGGATGGGGTGGGAGTCCTTAGGGGTGTTTGGGACAGGTGGGGTGGGTAGGTGGGGGTAGGGCTGTTTGGAGGAGGTAGGGAGAGTGGGGAGGACACAGTTGCCTTGTGCTTAATCTAAAAAGCAATGGGAGCAATATAGGGATTTCTTGTTACTTATTCGGTGGCTCTCTGGCAGGCAAGATCTCTGTCACCTTGATTGAATTCCCCTCACTGTTTTTCTCTCTCCACAGACACTGCCATGCCCTCTGAGTACTTTTTCTGTTTTAGCTTCAGATTTCCAACATCCACAGTATTTTACTTCCTTGTGAAAATGAAACCGGGCAGAGCACTTGATATAGACACCAGATTCAGAGACTATAAAGATGAACCTTTAGTAGCCCAGTCGACCCTGCATAATTCTCCTCAAATGTGTTTGGGGTCTTTATAAGTTTGGGAGAGCTGTCCACGCTGAACTATTAACATTACATCATCATACTCAGGTAAACCAGACCTATCATGCAAGATCCCAGACATCTCCATCACTGGGTATATGTTCATGGCATGTGAGGATCTTTTCCGAGGTCAGCACTCAAACCCGTGAAAACTGTACGCTGTTGTTCGGTGATCCCTCATACCAAAGTATAAGGTCAAGTGCACCATCTTATCGATCGTGCACGCCACGTTCCTGCTGCAGCAAGATCAGAGAATTTGGCACCCAGCCAAATCTCCATTCACTGCAGAGGGATAGGAAAAATCACACTGGCGTGAATGGTGGTAATATTTCGGCACAAAGCTTTGCAATCCTGCTGCATCCAGTTGTGAATCCTGATGGGCAATTAACGACGGCGGTTGTCTCGGTGAACATCTCCATCCTTGATCAAGCAGACCCCAGCAAGTCAGAGCAAAGAGAAACCTGAAACAACTGCAATGCTCTTCAGCCGTAAGTGCCAAGCAGATGACCCACTGGGGCCTTAGGTCCCCACCGTCACCAAAGGCAGTCTTCAGCCAATTCAATACACTCGATGTGACATCAAGGAACAGCTGAAAGTGTTGAATACAGCAAAGGCAATGGCTCCTGACAACATCTTGGCTGTAATGTGGAAGGCTTATGCTCCAGCACTAACTGCACCTCCAGCCAAGATATTCAGTACAGATAAAATAATGCATCCACTCGAGAATGTGGAAAGCTGCCCAGGCATGGTCTGTCCTCAAAAAGCAGGACATAGTCATTCCAGCCAATTTCCACTCATCTCCTTCCAATAATCAGCAAAGTGAGAGAAGGTGTTGCTGACAGTTAAAGAAACAGCAATTACTCACCAGTTAATAGGCTCACTCATGCGCAGTTTGGATTCTGCCAGATCACTTGGCTTCAGATCTCGTTGCAGCCTTGAGTCCAAATACGTACAAAAGAGCTGAACTCAAAGTGAGGTGAGAGTGACTGTCTTTGACATCCAAAGCAGCATTTGGCCCAATGTATTGGCAAGGGGCCCTAACAAAATTGAAGTCAATAGGAATCAGGGACAGAACTCTCCACTGGTTGGAGTCATACCGAGCACAAAGGAAATTGGTCATACTAACTGAAGGTCAATCAACACAGCCCAAGACATCATTGTAATCATTCCTCAGGGTAGCGTCCTAGACTCAGCCATCTTCAGCTGGCTTCATCAATGACCTACCCTCCAACATATGGCCAAAGTGAGAATGTTGGCTGTAGCTTGCATTATGTTCAGTTTTATTTATAACTACTCAGATTATGAAGCATCCAAGCCCACATGTAGCATGCCCTGGAGGACATGTAGGCTGAGGCTGACCAGCAGCAAGTAATATTCATGTCACACAAGTGATAAGCAATGACCATCTTGAACAAGAGAAAATCTAACCTTCTCCCCTTGACATTCAACAGGGATGAAAAACTTTGGTTATGAGGATAGATTGAAGAGGCTGGGACTGTCTCCTTCCAGAGAAGAAAGCTAAGAGGACATTTGATAGAGATCTTCAAATCATGATGGAACTAGACAGAGTAGATAGGGAGAAACTGTTCCCAATCATAAATGGATCAAGAATAAGAGGGCACAGATTTTACAAGTGGTTTGAATAAGAAGCAAGTGTGACGTGAGGAGAAAATTTCTCACAATGAATGATTCGGGTCTGGAATGCACTGCCTGAAAATGTGGTGGAAGGCAGGTTTAATGATTACTTGAATAGAAATAATGTTCAGGGGTACAGGGATGCCTTCTTGGACAGCAGGTGTGGACACGATGGGCCAAATCGCCTCCTTGTGCACCGTAACAATTCCGTGATTCGGTGGATACCATATAGTTGTTTGGTAGTGGTGAATTTGAGTGTTCCTGAAAAAAGAGACATGCTATCAAAGCTTTTCATCTTGTACTCATCAGGACAGCTTACCAGTAGTCACCAACAGTAAAGGGAAACAATTTATACTGCATAATAATAGAGAGCCATTTGGTTGGCAAGTGAATTCTGATTGGTGGCAGTGTTGGCATAGAGATTGCACTATAGAGGAAACCTGCCCAGTTTAAGTCTGAACAAAGCTGGGCAGTGATCTGCTCTATGCTGCATTCTCCATGGTATTGCCTCCATAAATCAGAGCTGACTCTCTCTTCTTATTTGGTAAAAAATGTTGTTCCCCTTTACTGTTGGTAATTTCTTATACACTGTTCCAATGAGTGCAAGACAAAAAGCTTTGAGAGCTTGTCTCTTTTCTCTGTGTTATCATAATTAAATCCATCACCATTAACATCCTGGTGGGTATTATTGATCGGAAACTTAAATGGACCAGCCGCACAATTATTGCATAAATAGAGTAAGTCAGATCCTAGAACTTCAACTTTGACAAAAGGGTCATCTGGACTTGAAATATCAGCTTTTTTCTCTCCTTACAGACGTTACCAGACCTGCTGAGATTTTCCAACATTTTCTCTTTTGGGGTTTTGGAAACTCTGTGGTGAGTAACTAACCCCTGACTCCCTAAAGTCTGTCTATCACCTACAAGGCACAAGTCAGGAGGGTAGCAGGATACTCATCACTTGGATGAGTATAGTTTCAACACCATTCAAGAAGCTTGACACCATCCAGGTAAGGCCGCTTGCATTCTCCCAAGAAACATTCACATCTTCCACCAGCAGTGCAAAGTGGCTGCAGTATCTACCAATTACAACATGTATGGCAGCAAACTCACCAAAGTTTCTCCATCAGCACCTTCTAGACTCATGATCTCTGGCATCCAGAAGTACAAGAGCAACAGCTGCAAATCTCCCTCCAAGCCACACACAGTCTTGACTTGGAAGAATATTGCCATTCCTTCATGGTTCCAAATCTGCTTCTATCCGTATTGTAAAGATCTGGGAGATGCACATCAGGACCCCATAGAGGTTCAGGCATGCACACATGCATTGAAAATGTCCAGAAGGTTTAAACTTCTAATGGGGTGATTACTCTTCCCTGAGACTTCCTGTGAATGTCTCCCAATATCAGTAACAGAGACCTTGGAATTTACCCAGATGCTTACCCAGGAAATATTATGCCGATGAATACTTGTTCTAACTCAGAGATTAGTCCGTGTAAGCTAATTGAGCACCTCAACCAGCTCCCTCAACCCTCTTGGTTGACTGACTCCAATCCTCTTGATCCGATGCAACTCCCGCTCCCAACCACCATCACCCCTCTCAACCTGACCCAACATCCATCTGACCTGATTCTCTCTTCCAGCGCCCCCTCAACATAATCCAACACTATCTTCCACCGCCACCACAAATTGCTCACCAACCTACTGTCCAGTCACTCACCCTCTCACTTTTCCTCTTACTCAATCAAATACTCATCCACTGACTAATCCTCTGAAGGACTATAGAACTTAAGAAACTTCTCTGAATATTACTGCTAATGTCATGAAAATGGAGACATGTCTTTGACTTGATTAGATTTATTATTGTCACATGTATTGCTATAAAGTGAAAGTATTGTGCACTATACAGGCAAAGTATACAGTTCATAGAGAAGGAAATGAGAGAGTGCAGAATGTAGTGTTACAGTCATAGCTAGGATGTAGAGAAAGCTCAACTTAGTGCGAGGTAGGTCCATTCAAGAGTCTGACAGCAGCAGGAAAGGAGCTGTTCTTGAATCGGTTGGTATGTGACCTCAGACTTTTGTATCTTTTTCCCAACGGAAAAAGGTGGAAGAGAGAACGTCCGGGGTGTGTGGGTTCTTTAATTATGCTGGCTGCTTTTTCGAGGCAGCAGCAAGTGTAGACAGAGTCAATGGGTAAGAGGCTGGTTTGCGTGATGGACTGGGCTCTGTTCATGACCCTTGGTAGTTTCTTGCAGTCTTGGATACAGCAGGAGCCACACCAAGCTGTGATACAAGCAGCAAGAATGTCTGCTCTTCGTCTGTTTGTCCCGCGCGGGCTGATCTTCCATGAGGAGTGCTGGGCTGACCCATGGCTGCTGCAGCCAGGATCAGAAGTCCTGGCTGAAAATTCACAATATGGTTGGGTTGCAGAAATCTTCGTGGGCAGTGACAATACTTGTGGCACTGACGCCAACTGAATGTTCTGGGCCACCGTCGCTGGCTCAAAATCCTAGTACTCCTCTCCCCCCCCCGCCCCCCTCCCCACCCCCCCGCCCCCCCCCCCCCCCCCGCCCTTATGGCCATCTGGGAGTACCTTCACCATACACACAACAGCAGCTCATCACCATCTTCTCAAAGGACAATGGGCAAAATATACCAGCCTTGCCAGCAACGTCCACATCCTGTGAATGAACAAAAACTGACTTTTGTGTTGTAGAGTTGGCTGCAGAATATCTTGCAATAAGTGCTGACTGCATGTGGTGGTTTGTTTAAAATTAATTTACAGAATATGGGCATTTTTAGTTAAGCCAGCGATTATTGCCCATCTCTAAATGCTCTTGAGAAGTGATCTTGAGCTGCCTTCTTGAACCGCTGAAGTCCATGGACTTCCCGTGGTACACTCATGATGATATTAGGGAGGGAGTTCCAGGATTTTGACCAGCAATAGTGAAGGAACAGCGATAAATTTCCAAGTCAGGGTGGAGAATGGCTTGGAGGGGAACTCCCAGTGGGTAGTGTTCCCATGTGTCTGTTGCCCTTGTCTTTCTAGAGGTAGTGGTCGTGGCTTTGGAAGTTGCCACATAACCAGGGTGTGGTCCTGCACTACATTTTGTAGATGGTACATACTGCCACCACTGTTCATTGGTGGTGGAGAAAGTGAACATTTGTAGATGGCGTGACAATCAAGTGGGCTGTTTTGTTCTGGATGGTATCGAGTTCTTCAGTGTTGGAGCTACATAAGATCATAAGAAATAGGAGCAGGAGTAGGCCATCTAGCCCCTCGAGCCTGTCCCCCCATTCAATAAGATCATGGCTAATCTGTCGTGTCTCAGTTCCACATTCCCGCCCTCTCCCCATAACCCTTAATTCCCTTGCCTATCAAAAACCCATCAACCCGCATCTTAAATATATTTAGCGAGGCAGCCTCCACCACTTCAACGGGCAGAGAATTCCAGAGATTCACCACCCTTTGAGTGAAGAAGTTCCTCCTCAACTCCGATGAGCTGCCACTCATCGAGGCAAGTTTTTGGCGTGTTGTAGGCCTTCTCCTTTGTTTTTCCCTCCTTTATCCCAAATCTGAACTTGTTCGTAAAGTGTTACATCTCTAACATCTTCCAGCTCTGCTACACATCACAAACCTGAAACGTTAACTATCTCTCTGTCTCCACAGATACTGCCAGAGCTGCCGAGATGCATCCAGCATCTCATGCCATGCATTTCCAAAATCCCAGTATTCTAGTCTATTTACTTGTGTCACAAGTAGGCTTATATTAATACTGCACTGTGAAAATTCCTTGGTTGCCACACTCTGGTACCTGTTCGGGTACACTGAGGGAGAATTTAGCACGGCCAATGCACCTAATTGGCACGTCTTTCAGACTGTGGGAGGAAACCAGAGCACCCGAAGGAAACCCACCCAGAAACAGGGAGAACCATGCGGACTCTGCACAGACGGTGACCCAAGCCGGGAATCAAACACAAGTCCCTGGCGCTGTGAAGCAGCAATGCTAACCACTGTGCATATTCCAGGATATAGACAATAAAAAAAACAACATAAATTACTGAGAGCACAAACATGCAGAAGCGGCGGGACTGAAGAGAAATGCACTTCTGCCTCTCACAGAAAGCTGACAGCTGCTTCATTATGTTTGGTGTGATTGGCACTAAAATCAGCTGCCGGGGATGATTTTACGCTTGGATCAAGAATTATGAATGGGAATTGAAAACGGCACATTCAGAATTCCAAGCTTGGATTAAATTCACACTTGGATCGCCTTTGGTTATCCAGAATGGAACAGCAGCCCTAATAGGTTATTTTCCGCGGGCCCTGCTTTTTATGCACATGTTGTTAGGATATTCTCAGCTTTTTTTTTGTTTGCATTTACGTCTCCAGCCTTGTTTTAAGGCAGTGGAAGATGTGTTTTTTTTTTATTTTGCAAACAGCAGCATTGACTGCTAAAGGAAAAATAGCTTTTGTTCATTTGTTTCCAAATCGCACGATTTGGTTTGAAGACACCTGCTGTCATTCAGGCTGTGAAAGATAATCGGAACGGTATTATCTATCCACTCCTATAATTTTCATACTGATAGCTTTTTGTTTGAGATGTCTTGCATCTGTGATCGTGGAGCAGCCAATGCACTGTTTGCAGCATCATCCTTTCTTACCTGTGGGCAGAGGCTATCGATCTGTGTTGCCGCCATGCGAACCAACTTCACGCCTTCCTCGTTATTCGAAATGGAGCACGCCAGGTTTGCAACCTGTAATTTAGATAGCAAATGAGAAAGTGCATTACAAAATTTGACACTCTCCTAATGTTCATCATCTGTGGGGAAATCAAGTGCAAGTCTAAAGGACCATTATCCACATTATAAATGAACAGTTCTGGGCCTCAATTGCATCCGAGCCATAAACAACTCAGTGTTTGGAAGACGGTTGCTTAAAAAGTACAAATCGCCTTGCTCATTGATATTGGTTTCATTGGCTTATGTTCTCATTGATATTGGTTTGCTTTCAGCATTCTTGAAGGAATGCAAACATATCTTCATAGAATCCCTGTAGAGCAGAAGGAGGCCATTCAGCCCATTGAGTCTGCACTGACCACAATCCTACCCAGGCCCTGTACACATAACCCCATGCATTTACCCTAGCTCATTCCCTTGACACGAAGGGGCAATTTAGCGCGGCCAATCTACCTAATCGACACATCTTTGGATTGTGGGAGGAAGCCAGAGCACCCAGAGGAAACACACGCAGATATGGGGAGAATGTGCAAACTCCACCCTGACCCAAGCCGGGAATCGAACCTGGGTCCCTGGCACTGCTAACCACTGTGCCACCGTGCCACCCTTATGGCTAACTGAGTTAAATGCATCATGCAAAGATGTGCAGAGCCAAATAGATCTAAAAGATTTGATCTCTGGTCCTTTGCATAAGCTGTTCTCAGCTGGAGCTTCAGTTTGGTCAGCAGACTTGGCCTCATCCTTTGTTTACAAGGGCGAGAAGTTTGCCAGTATTTTCATTCCAGGTCGCTGTCCAATATCCTCTTTGGGAAATTTCTCTGACAATTGGATGAGGCGAGGATGATGCCATCCTTTGTAAGAATGTAACCAATGATAAATTTGTATTGGATGTAATGTGACTAATGGAAACAAGATGGAAGGGTCAGCTGACCCGATAAAACATGGAACCAATCACAGAGTGATGTAATAGTCAGCTGACCAACTGATTCACTATAAATAAAGAACTATGCAAAATTGTGGGAAGCTTGGAGTGGCCCAGGGCGAGGCCCTAAGTTTGGAGTAATGATGTTTCTTTATTAAACCCTTTCTTTGATTCATAAATTGGAGCAAGTTTTGTTGTTGTTTCATTTGCTGCATTTTGAAGAGTTCCTTCTGAAGAAACATCCTTTCCTTCTTCCAAATATTCTGCAGAGATTGAGGTCCTGTTTTGAAATCAGTCCCTCTTTGCGGAAAGCAAATCTGGGTGGTCTGGAGGAATTAAAATGAAGCAGAGTTCTTTTAAAATGATGTAATCAGGGCCCAATGTGCCATTTTATTCTGAGGCGAGCAATGCTGGCTTATCCCCACCAGGCCAAATCTGTTGGAAACAGGACCCAAGGATAGAGGCAAGTGTAAATTTGTTATCGTCTAACTAGGTTCCCACGTAGACCAGAAAGACTTGGAAGGCTTCTCTGGTTCCCACAAGGTAATATTGGCCAACACCCACACCATCTCACCCAACTTACCCACTGAGTACCACTCCTTCTCATCCCCAGTGGTGGAATTTTAGTGGTTTGGCAGTCACTCTGACTGCCTCCTGCTGCTGCCCACTCTGCTGAGTTCACACAGGGAAGTAAAGGTCTGGGCTCAAAGGTCAAGACTCACACATGAAGTTAAAATTTATTTATTAGTGTCACAAATAGGCTTACGTTAACACTGCAATCAAGTTACAGTGAAACTCCCCTAGTCACCATACTCCAGCATCTGTTTGGATACACTGAGGGAGAATTCAACATGGCCAATGCACCAAACCAGCATGTCTTTCAGACTGTGGGAGGAAACCAGAGTAGCCAGAGGAAACCCACGTAGACATGAAGAGAGCCTGGAGACTCCACGCGGACAGTGACCCGAGCCAGGAATCGAACCCAGGTCCCTAGCACTGTGAGGCAGCAGTGCTAACCACTGTGCTACCATGCTGCCAAGTGAGCTATCAGAGCAACACCAGTACCTGTGGAGCCTTATACCACTGGGAATCCCCATTGGCATCAGCAATGTTTATTTAGCAGCCTTGATCGATCAGTAATGCCAAGGTACTTCAGAAAAGCGGCAAAGAGAATACAGCCATCCAGGATGAGCTTGGGGAGATAACCAAGAGTAAAATGGGAGAGAAGATTTTTAGATGGGGAAGAGAGATGGAGCAAAAAAAAGGGAATGAAACAGACAAATTCTATCAGCAGGGATTCATGCCTTTGTAACTTATGGTTAAGCAGGAGAAGAATAGTATAGCAGCAAGATGTTGGAGCCAGAAGTTTGCACTGTGAAAAGCTAAAGAGATTCCCCAGGAGAACATTGGAGATATTGTGCCTGGAGGTAGTTAAAAAAGATGGATGAGAATTTCTGTTATGATGGAGAGGGTTGGGAATGGAAGCAGGCAAGGTGGGAATGGATGAGGAGTAGGATGCAACATTTGAAGAGGGCACCAAACCTCTTGGGGAAGCCATGGCATAGTGGTAAAGTCACTGGACTAGTAATCCTAAACCTAGGCTAATGATCTGGGAATAGGGGGTTCAAGTCCCACTGTAGCTGTTGGTAGAATTTAAATTAATTTAAACTTAGCGATGCTGGTCATGAAGTATCATTGATTGTCTTAAGACAATTGCCCTTTAGGGAAGAAAATCTGCCACCCTTACATCATCTAGCTTACATGTGACTCCAGATCCACAGCAATGTGTTTCACTCTTAACTGTCCTCTGAAATTGCCGAGCAATGTCACTCAGTTCAAGGGCACTTAGGGATGGGCAACAAACACTGATCTTGCCCTCACTCCTGTATCTTATGAAAGGATAAAAATAAAAGCAGGGAGCAAACATTAAATGAGAGTTTTTTTTCAGGGAATTAGCATGAGCTGATCAAGTTTAGATTTTGTTAGATTTGACCATCTCATCATATAATGAATAAATTGGCTTTCAAAATGTTTTCAATAATTTGATTTTTATCTTGCGGTTATAAAGAGTCCTTTCTCAGCAGATGACTTTTTTTTAGGGTGGGGGAGGGGAGAAGGAAGAAAAGTGCTGCTGGCCTGATATATCGATACCATACGAGCTTCAATAGAATGATTTTAATGATCAAAAGTATTTATAAAATATATTTTTCAAAAGTACAAAGTGAGGGGAAGTGGTGTGGTGTTGGTGGATATATTGGAAAAAAGAATCCCCCTCAGCTTCTGGCCTGCTGCAATTCTATTACACAGCTAAGGAACAAGCAAGTTATTCCACCTGAATAAAGTCCCAGGTAATGTAGCAGGTACTGAGCTGCCTGGGAGACAGGTTCGTTTCATGAGTATCAACTTTAAAACCCTCCCCAAAAGCTGCGGAACGCTCATTTGGAACTGAAAGCACACAAAATCATCTGTTCGCTGTTCGCAGCTTGTAACTTCTTTTCCCCCCCAACTGCAACACTGAAAGAACCTCAAACAGAATCCTACACGAGAAATATCACATCGGCCAGGACAGCTGGGAATGTTGGTGCTCATTTAAATCGCTCCGTGACTCCATGTTTCACGATTTCCCTCCCCTTGGCCAAGAAACATTCCTCACCTTGAGGTAAACAATCTCCCTTTTCAAAAATAAAGCGTGATTAATTTCTGAGACATTGTTTTGAACCAGTGGCCTGTTTGAGGCTTTCTCTGTGCATTCTTTTGTTAATTCTCTCACAAGGCACTGGCTTCTAGAATCTGCTTGATAGAACAGCACGGTGGTTCTGCTGCTCGCTTCACACTTTGATGCTCACAGACTGAAGTGCCGGTGGAGGCAATGTGCCAACTGGCTGCCTTACACGTTTTTGTCGCTCCTTTTGTCCTGGTGCCTTGTTGATGTGGCAGCTGATCAGGGAAACAGCACTGGTAGCAAAACAGTGGGGAAGTTCGCTTCCCAACCGGTGTCTGAACATTGTTAGATACATTTTTGGGGCAGGGCCAGGAATTGAGGAGTTATATGTCTCACTAATGTTTTTCCAAGGAATGACAAAGGGTTACCCTCAGGAATGTGCTGTATGGAGTGAATGACATAATTCTGCACACAGTAATAGTGACTGTATTTTAACATGGCATTGCTTTGGGACTTTAAATCATGAAAGACTTAACATGAATGCAAATCTTTATGTTGTCCTTTTTTTTCACCTGTGGTTTCCTTCCATAGGTCAGCTCATGACACCACTCAAGGGACTGTATGCAGCGGCAGACAGACTAGTGGGGAAGCAATGACATAGTGGCATTGCCACTGGAGTCCCAGGGCATCCAGGTTCAAATCCCACCACAGCAGATGAAATTTGAATTCAATAAAAGTCTGGAGTTAAAAGTGTAGTGATGACCATGAAACCATTGTCATAAAAACCCATTTGGTTCATTAATACCCTTTAGGGAAGGAAATCTGCCATCTTTATTGGTTTGGCCTACATGTGCCTCCAGATGATTCCACAGCAATGTAAGTAGTCTCACAACACCAGGTTAAAGTCCAACAGATTTATTTGGTAGCATGAGCTTTTAGAGCACTGCCCCTTCATCAGGTGAGTGCAGGATTCGTTTCACAGACAGGGCATATATAGACACAAACTCAATTACAAGATAATGGTTGGAATGCGAGTCTTTGCAGGTAATCAAGTCTTTACAGGTGCAGACAATATGAGCGGAGTGAGGGTCAAACACAGGTTAAAGAGGTGTGAATAGTCTCCAGCCAGGACAGTTAGTGAAACTGAGCAAGCCCAGGCAAGTTAAGGGTATTACAGATAGTGCAACATGAACCCAAGATCCCGTTTGAGGCCATCCTCATGTGTGAGGAACTTGGCTTTCAGCTTCTGCTCGGCAATTCTGTATTGTTGTGTGTCTTGAAGGCCGCCTTGGAGAATGCTTACCCGAATATCAGAGGCTGAATGCCCTTGACTGCTTGAAAGGGAACACTACTGCCTGGTGATTGTCGAAAAATGTGGTTGACTCTTAATTCCCCCGGAAATGGTAACTCAGTTGTAGGGCAATTAGGGATGGATCCTGCCAGTGATCCCATGATCTTCTCATGAATAAATTAATCAATCTCCCTTGAGTGTGCACAGTCAAACAATTCCAAATCTTGACCAATGTATTGTAAGATCCCTTACGCTATTTTGGTTGAACCAATTAGTTGCTGTAGCTGCTACTGTTCCAGTTTGAACATAAGAACATTAGGACATAAGAAATAGGAGCAGGAGTAGGCCATCTAGCCCTTCGAGCCTGCCCCGCCATTCAATAAGATCATGGCTGATCTGTCGTGGCTCAGTTCCACTTTCCCGCCCTCTCCCCATAACCCTTAATCCCCTTGCTTATCAAAAACCCATCAACCCACGTCTTAAAAATACTTAGCGAAGCAGCCTCCATCACTTCAACGGGCAGAGAATTCCAGAGATTCACCACCCTTTGAGTGAAGAAGTTCCTCCTCAACTCCGTTCTAAACCGCCCACTACTCTAAACGCCTCTACCATTTCTTTCAGACCCTTGGATGCATTCCATCCAGTCCTGGGGACTTGTCCACAATCAGTCCCTCCAGTCTGTCGAGCACCGCCTCTCTAGTAACGATAATGTCATTGAGACCCTCCAGTCCTACCATCTTTCTAAACCACCCCCCCCCTTATCTTGAGGCTATGCCCCCTAGTCCCACTGTCCTTTCTGAGCGGGAAGAGTCTCTCCACCTCTATCCTATCCATCCCATTCATCATCTAAAATGTCTCAATGAGATCTCCCCTCATTCTTCTAAACTCTAACAAGTACAAGCGTAGTTTATTCAGCCTCTCCTCATAGCACAACCACCTCAACTCCGGCATCAGCCTAGTAAACTTCCTCTGCACTCCCTCCAAGGCCAAAATATCCTTGCATAAGTGCGGGGAGAGGGCGGGAAAGTGGAACTGAGCCACGACAGATCAGCCAGGACTTACCATCTTTCCATCACTAACACCTGGCAAATTATTCACGTCCTCCTCCGTGAAGACCGAAACAAAAAAAAGTTATTCAAGGCCTAGAACAAAGAACAAAGAACAACCCAGCACGGGAAACAGGCCCTTCGGCCCAACGAGCCCGCGCCGCCGCATCGCCCTACACCTATCCTACCCTGCATGTCTACGAATGGGACCCTACTCAGTCAGATTCAGGGAAGAAATAGTGTCAATTTGGTGGAAACCAATTAGCCTAAGAGCACATCTTTGGGGTGTGGGAGGAAACCGGAGCGCCCGGAGGAAACCCACGCAACCACAGGGAGAATGCGCAAACTCCCACAGACACAGGCCCAAATCCATGTATCTGCACAGCTAGCAGTGCTAGTCACTGAGCTGTTGTGGAGCCCGTCTATCGGTCCAGGATCAAGCACACACACCGACATGAAGTACTAGGCCACTCCTGGACTTCCAAGAGCAGCCCACGCACAACCCGCCGTGTGCATGCCCCTCGCTTGACACGAGGTGGACCTCCACCTGTGGAATAAAGACAAAACATATTAGTTATACAGCCTGCCCTTCCGGTGTCTCCCGAGGTTTACCCTATTTAATAGCCCCTACCATATCCCTCCATTCCCGTTTCACTCATATGCCTATCTAACTGCATCTTAA
The DNA here is from genome assembly GCF_965287045.1 of Carcharhinus amblyrhynchos. Lineage (NCBI taxonomy): Eukaryota > Metazoa > Chordata > Chondrichthyes > Carcharhiniformes > Carcharhinidae > Carcharhinus > Carcharhinus amblyrhynchos. The sequence goes on from NC_137324.1 coordinate 19,166,250, forward strand.
ACGAGTCCAACGTGCCTGCCTCCACCACCCTACTCGGTAGCGCATTCCAGACCCCCACAACTCTCTGTGTAAAGAACCTTCCTCTTACCTCCAAATTATACCTCCCCCCCCTCACCCTTAATTGATGACCTCTTGTGTTCGTACCCAGTCTAGGGAGCAGTCTCTCACTATTAACTCTATCTATTCCCTTCAGTATCTTATATACCTCTATCATGTCCCCTCTCAATCTCCTTCTTTCCAAGGAGAATAGCCCCAGTCTCTTCAGTCTCTCCTCGTAACCCAGTCCCCCCATGCCAGGCAACATCCTGGTAAACCTCCTCTGCACCCTTTCCAGAGACTCCACGTCCTTCCGGTAATAAGGTGACCAGAACTGGACGCAGTACTCCAAATGCGGTCTAACCAACGTTCTGTATAACTGAAGCATTAGACGGCAGCTTTTATACTCTAAGCCCCTTCCTATAAAGGCTAACATCCCATAAGCCTTCCTAACAACGTTCTCCACTTGTGACACAACCTTCATGGATTTGTGGACCTGCACTCCCAGGTCTCTCTGTACATCTATACTCCTAATCGGCCTACCTTTTATCACATAACTCCTCTCTGCATTATTCCTTCCAAAATGCATCACCTCGCATTTGTCAGGATTAAATGCCATCTGCCACCTATCTGCCCACTGCACCAACCTATCTATATCCTGTTGTATCACCTGACAATCCAGTTCTGTACCCGCCAACCCTGCCATCTTGGTGTCATCAGCAAACTTGCTGATCACACCACCTACTCCCTCTTCTAAGTCATTTATGTAGACTACAAAGAGGAGAGGTCCCAGTACCGAGCCCTGCGGCACACCACTGGTCACTGGCCTCCAGCCCGACAAGGTACCCTCCACAACTACCCTCTGTCTTCTATTTCCCAACCAGTTTTCAATCCACCTAACTGCCTGGCCTCGTATCCCTGGCCTCAGCCATTTCCCCATCCCCTACCACTAAGTCCCCCCTCTCATCCTCTAAGGGTCCAACGTTCACCCTAGCCAGCCTCTTCCTTTTTATATATTTATAAAAACTCTTGCTATCTTTTTTTATATTAAGCGCTAGCCCAGCTTCATAGTTTCTCCTACCCTTCTTTATCAACTTGTGATGTGATCGGCACAACTCGTGGGCCGAAGGGCCTGTTTGTGCTGTAGTGTTCTATGTTCTAACTTCTTTGTCAATCTTTGTTGACATTTAAACCTCTCCCAATCCTCTTCTCGCCCACTACTCTTAGCTACTCTAAACGCCTCCGCTTTGAATTTAACACTTTCCTTCATCTCCTTCGTTATCCACGGCTTATTACCTCTCCTCCTACGGTCCTTTTTAACCATCGGAATAAATTTCTGCTGAGCACCAAGAAAGATCTCCTTAAAGATCCTCCACTGCTCCTCAGCAGACCTACCTTCCAACGCGCTCCCCCAGTCAACATTCGCCAATTCTTCTCTCATCCTACCGTACTCCCCTCTGTTCAAACAAAGGACGCGTGTCCGGGAACCCACTTTCTCCTCCTCCATCTGCACCAGAACTCCACCATACAATGATCACTCTCCCCAAGAGGATCCTTCACCACAAGGTCCCTAATTCTACCCGCCTCGTTACATAACACCAGATCCAAGATAGCTCGCTCCCTCGTCGGCTCCAACACACACTGTTCAAGGAAACTATCCCGGCAGCATTCCAAGAACTCCTCCTCGAGCCCATCGCGTCCAACATGGGTCGACCAATCAATATGTAGATTGAAATCCCTCATAATTATCGCCGTCCCATTCCTGCATGCCGCACTTATTTGCGCGTTAACAGCCCGCCCCACCTCCAGATCATTATTCGGGGGCCTACAGACGACACTCACCAGCGTCTTCCTCCCTTTGCTGTTCCTAATCTCCACCCACAACGATTCCACGTTCTGCTCCTTGGCTCCAATATCATCCCTTGCTACCACCCTGATGCTATCCTTAATCAGCAGAGCTACGCCTCCCCCTTTTTCCTCCCGCCTATCCTTCCTGAACACTTGATACCCCTGGACATTCAGCTCCCAGTCCCTGTCACCTTGCAGCCACGTCTCTGTAATGGCCACCAGATCATATCCATTTGCGCTGATCTGCGCCACCAGCTCATCCACTTTATTCCGAATGCTTCGTGCCTTCATCCCAGCCTTCACCTGGACCCTATTTGCCAGAACGCCACCAACCATACTCACACCCCCAACTCCCTTTATTATTGGGACATCCTCGGCCTCTTCCCTTACCTGTACCCTCTCCTTAACTTTAGACCCCGTAATGTCACCTACCCTCGCACCCTCCCCCCCCCAATTAGTTTAAAGCCCTACCTACAGTCCTATTTACACGAATCGCCAGCACTCTGGTCCCAGCATGGTTCAGACCAACCCCATCCCACCCGAACAGGTCCCACCTACCCCAATACTGATGCCAATGCCCCATAAATTCAAACCCATTCCTCCCACACCAATCCCTGAGCCACCCATTCACTTCCTTAATCTTATCAACCCTACGCCCGTCTGCACACGGTTCAGGTAGTAATCCAGAGATAACCACCTTGTCGGTTCTACTTTTTAATTCCATTCCCAGCTTTTCATACTCCCTCCCCAGATCCTCAGTTTGCATTTTGCCTACGTCGTCGGCACCCACGTGTACCACAACCACCGGATTCTCACCCTCCCACTCCAGATTCCTCTGCAGCCCAGATGTGACATCCTGGACCCAAGCACCAGGCAGACAACACACCCTTCTGTGCACTTTGTCATTGTGACACAGGACAGTGTCAATACCCTTAACCCCACTATCCCCAATTACGACTACGTTCCTTTTCCCCTTCTCTTTGCCTATATCCTGCGTCTGCATCACTGTACTGTGTGCAGTTTGCTCACCAACCTCACCTCCCTCATTCTCGTCCAGACTAGAAGCAAGAACCTCAAACCTGTTATGCAGATTGAGAGGCTGAGGCATCCAGTCCCCACCCTCGTTCCTCCGGTCCCCACCCTCCTTCCTCCTCTCAGCAGCCCCCTCTTGTTCCTGACCCTTAGAGTTAGCCAGTCTAGGGGGCGTTGATGTCTCTTGCACCCCATTGACAACGGCACCCTCTCTCCCCCTGATACAATTTGCAGGTACAATTATCACAAGTTGAAAGTTGGGCATGAGACTTCCAGGGTTGACCTGCCATCCGCCAATAGTATCACCATTTAGGACCAAAATGAGAAATTTCTTTAAAGTTTTAAAGTTTATTTATTAGTGTCAAGCAGGCTTACATTAACACTGCAATGAAGTAACTGTGAAAGTCCTGAGTCACCACACTCTGGCGCCTGTTCAGGTACAATGAGGGAAAGTTCAGCATGGCCAATGCACCTAACCAGCAAGTCTTTCGGACTGTGGGAGAAAACCGGACCATCCGGAGAAAGCCCAAACCGGAATCAAACCCGGGTCCTTGGTGCTGTGAGGCGGCAGTGCTAACCACTGTATCACCGTCCCACCCCAGTGGCACTCTCATGGATTTTTCAAAACCTCTACCCGCAAGGGTTGCAGATGCCCATTTGTTGGAGATACTTAAAAAGAGTTTGATATATCTTCGGATACTAAAGGAATTAGAACCATAGAATATCAACAGTGTATCTGTTACTTGGCCCATCAAATCTGCACTGACTCCCCAAAAGGCATCTTACCCTGGCCCTATCCCCATAACCCCATACATTTTTTCCATGGCTAATCCACCTAAACTGCACATCTTTGGAGGAAACAGGAGCACCCGGGGGAAATGCACGCCGACACGGGGAGAACGTGCAAGCTCTACACAGACAGTCACCCAAAGCCAGAATTGAACCCGGTCCCTGGCGCTGTGAGGCAGCAATGCTAACAACTGTGCCACTCTTTGACACTGGATAAAACAGTAAATTAATTTCTCATTAATTTTTTTATGCCCTGACCTACTTGAATGTTTCTTTGTATCTTTTTCTTTTCTCTTACAAGGCTATGGATCCTAGAATTTCCTTGACACAACAGTACAGTGGTGCTATTGTTTGCTTCACTGTTCTATGCTTACAGACTGGAATGCCAGAGAAGGGAAGGGAGGTTGGAAAATCAGCCATACTCATACTGAATGGCAGAACAGACTCGAAGAGCCAAGTAGCCTACTCCTGCTTCCATCTCTTAGGTTCTCACACTCTTTTGTTCTAGAGATAAGAAAACTCACACACCATCCATTACAATTTGGCTACCACGTGAGAAAGTTGCATAAACCTTGATAAAACATGGGCTGGAATTTATTCACTACCTTCCCATATGAATGGGTGTATGTTTTCAATGTAAGCCAGACAATGTAGCTGGGGAATTCATAGAACATAGAAAAACTACAGCACAAACAGGCCCTTCAGCCCACAAGTTGCCGAACATGTCCCTACCTACTAGGTTTACCTATAACCCTCTATCTTACTAAGTCCCATGTACTTATCCAAAAGTCTCTTAAATGACTCTATCGAATCCGCCTCCACCACCACTGCCAGCAGCCGATTCCATGCACCCCCTGACATCTCCTCTGAATTCCTTGGAGGCAAAGAAAAAATGTAACAGCAGGAGTCTGTCACATGAAAAAATTCTTCCCCATCTCAGTCCTAAATGGCTGATCACTTATTCTCACAATATGACTCTTGTGTTCCAGAGTACCAAGCCAAGGGACACATTTCCTCAGCAACTACTCCATCAAACCCTGTCAAAATTTTATTTGTTTCGATTAGATCACCTCTCATTCTTCTACTTGACAAAGAACATAGCCCTGATTTACTCAACTTCTTTTCAGAGGATAATTCCCTCATCCCTGGATGCAATCCAATGAACCTTGGTTGCATTCCCCTCTCGGGGAAGTATTTCTTTCCATTTGGAAGGAATCAGAACTGCACACTGTATCAAAAACAGAAAATGCCAGAAAATCTCAGCAGGTCTGACAGCATCTGTGGAGAGAACCAAAGTTTGGAGTTTGGATGACCCTTTGTCAGAGCGAAGAGCAAAGAAAATCAGGAAAGATTTATGCTATGAGGGTGGGGCTGGGGGGAGGAGGAGTTGTTGCTGTATTAGGGCAAAGGGAGTGTAAATGGAAAATGGACACTTTTAGCAGCTCATTCAGCCTTCTTCATAACCATTTACATTCCCCTTGTCCTATCCACTGTCATGGTATAAATCTTTTCTGATTTCCTTTGTTCTTAGCTCTGATGAAGGGTCGTCCAGACTTGAAACATTGGCTGTATTCTCTCTCCACAGATGTTGCCAGACCTGCTGAGATTTTCCAGCATTTTCTGCTTTTGTTTCAGATTCCAGCATCCGCAGTATTTTGCTTTTAACTGTACACAGTTTGCCTTGTATAATTATAGTGAGATATATTTATCCCTATATTCAATTCCTTTCATGTGAAAAGTAACATACTATTTGCCTTCCTAATTGTTTGCTGTACCTGTGTGTTAACTTTCTTGATATGTGTACAATTAAACTCTCAGGTGTCTCTGAATACCAACATTTGCAATTCTCTCCCCATCCAAAAATTATTCTACTTTTTAAAATTGTTCCATGAAAATGAGATAACTTCACCACATTGTATTCCATTCACCATGTTCTTGCTCACTCACCCAAACTATCTCAACTTGTCTGAGCCTCTTTGCATCCAATTACTTTTCCACCCAATCTTATATCTTCAACAAATTTGGTTATGTTACATTCAGTCCCTCATCTAAGTCATTAATACAGAGAGCAGAGGCAGTAATCCTGCAGCCTGGGGGCCACGTGTGGCTTATCTGGGTTCTGAGCATGAGACATTTTGTTGACCATTGTCCACATGCAGGATTGTGACATTCTGCTGATTTTTTTCCAAAAAAAACACATTTTTGTTTGTGGTTTCCTTTTTCCAACCAGTATGACTTAAATGAAGTGAGTGAGGTGCATGCATTTTCCTCAACCGTGGATTCCCATCTACAGTTGTTGGCAGGGCCCTCAACAGCGTGCGGTCCATCTCCCGTGCCACAGCTCTCATCCCCTCGCCTCCCTCACAACACAAGGATAAAGCCTTGTTCTCACATTCCACCCCGCCAGCCTCCGCATTCAAAGCATAATCCTCCGCCATTTTCGCTAACTCCAGCGTGATGCCACCCCCAAACACATCTTCCCTCCAGTCCCCATGTTAACATTCTGCAAAGACCGTTCCCTCCGGAATAGTCTAGTCCACTCCTCCACTGTTCCCAACTCCTCTCCCTTCATTTATGGCACCTTCCCATGCAATCGCAGAAGGTGTATCACCTGTCCCTTTACCTCATCTATGCTCGCCATCCAAAGTCCAAAACCTTCATGCCAGGTTAAGCAGCATTCCACTTGCACCTCTTTCAATTTGGTGTATTGCATTCGCTGCTCCCAATGCGGTCTCCTCGATAGCGGAGAGATCAAGCATAGACTGGGTGATTGCTTTACTGAGCACCTTCGGTCTGTGTGCAATCAGGACGCTGACCTTCTGGTTGCTTGCCATTTTAACACATGATCCTGCTCCCATGCCCACATGTCTGTCCTTGGCTTGCTGCAATGTTCCAATGAAGCTCAACGCAAACTGGAGGAACGGCATCTCATCTTCTGACCAGGTATCTTACAGCCTTCTGATCTCAACATCGAATTCAACAACTTCAGATGATTTGCTCTACCTCACCTCGGCTCCCTTTGTTTTCAATCTGTTTTATTTAATTTTTTTTACTGTTCTCTACTTTTTTTTATTGTCTTTCTTCATTTTTCTTCTCTTCCTCACCCTTCCATTCTCCCTACTCCATCCCCCTTCCCTTACCTTTTCTCTCCCCATTTATCCTTTTCCACATTCTCCCTCTGTCCCCCCACCAAACTCGCTGAACATCTTCATCTGGCACAGCTTCTCTGCCGTTTGGTCATTCACACCTTTTATTCTCTCTGTGGGCAGTTATTAGCTGTCTTTTGCCTGGTTTCTATGGCTATGACTCATCTTTCATTCCCCGCAGTATAAATATCTCCCACTTTCTATGTTTTTTAGCTTTGACAAAGCGTCTTCTGGACTTAAAATGTCAGCTCTTTTCTCTCCTTACAGATGCTGCCAGACCTGCTGAGATTTTCCAGCGTTTTCTCTTTTGGTTTCAGATTCCAGCATCCGCAGTAATTTGCTTTTATCTTTTATTTATTGTTATGAGGTGCATGCTTACTGCACACAACATTGACTGTGAGAGCTTTGCGCCTCCTCTGTGCCCAAACTATAAATATCCATTTTATCTTTACCGTTTGAGGTGGATGTTCTCTTAATATATATGAATGATTAAGTATTTTCTATAACTTGTTATGAAATATTTGACGTGCACTAGGGCGGCACGGTAGCACAGTGATTAGCACTGCTGCTTCACAGCTCCAGGGGCCTGGGTTCGATTCCCGGCCTGGGTTACTATCTGTGTGGCGTTTGCACATTCTCCTCGTGTCTGTGTGGGTTTCCTCCAGTTTTGTTCCACAGTCCAAAGACGTGCGGGTTAGGTTGATTGGCCATCCTAAAAAATTGCCCCTTAGTGGCCTGAGATGTGTAGGTTAGGGGGATTAGTGGGTAAAATAAAAATGGATATGGAGGTAGGGCTTGGCTGGGATTGTGTTCGGTGCAGACTCGAGGGCCTCTTTCTGCACTGTAGGGTTCTATGATTTAATGTATTTAATCTTATTCATGGGGTCATGATTAGTGAATGAGCCTGAATTCAGTCTTACAGTCCACTGAGACGAAGGAGGGCCACTCAACAGCCTAAGTTGCCCATCTCGAATATAAATGGTAAAGAGCTCAGGCTCAAGCATCGAACCTTCCAGCCTGCCAGCTGAAAAATGTATTATTTATTACGACTCTGACCTTTCTTTGTTCAGTAACCAATTTTTACCCATATGATGCTCAATCCCAGCAGTCCTACTTTTGTGAGCTAACCTCTCGTGTGACATCTTTTCAAATGAGTTTTGAAAATCCAAAATTAAAGCTAACACACCTCCGCCAATCTTTGACAAATGACATTCGACGAGACAAAGCTCTTGACACACTTTCACCGTGCGGGGTGGAAATTTTCAGCAGCGCTCTGAACAATGTTGAGACTCAGACTCAACATGATCGAATCATATCTGCTACCGCTGAAGTGAATTTTTAGCTTTCTCATTTCTTTCCTGGCACAGCATCAAGTCCGCATAATTCATCAAGGTCTACATAACGAAGCAATTCTGCTTCTCTTCAACTCCCTGCAAAGCCTGTCATTGCTGAATAATATATCACATGTTAAAGGCTTGCAAATTCTCTGCACACTACATTTCTTAGTTGGCATGTCATCTCATTCACACTGCAGTGACTTGTCATTTAATTTAAGGGCTTGTACAGCTAATATTTTTCCTCGGCAAATCCTGTGATGCAAAATACAGTCCAGCTCCTTTCACTGCCGCGACATTCAGCTGGGTAGATGCATTTGCATCAACATGTATAATTGCACAAAACTAAATGTCAAATCAAGCTTGATCATCGGAACCGTTAAGGTTCTAATGGGAGGATTTTCCATCAGCATTTAAAAGAATTCAAAGATGAAGGAAAGAATGATTGCAAACTGCAAAGTCATTTTAAGAAGGTGGGGTGGAGAAGAATGGCCACGTGTCAGGTTGTGACTGAAAGTGACCATGTTCCCCTCCAAATACCCAGATTTACTCACCAGATCTCCTGACACTCTTTCACAAACAAAAATCAGGGTCCTGGTTTGCACCAGCACTCTGGTGGGGTAAGGTGTGGTATGGTTGGGTAGAGCTGGTAAGGCAGGCTCCACAGTGCACAGAGCATCATTTTTAAAAGATGCCCAATCTGTGGAAATAATAGATTACCTCCCACACCTCATGGCCATGGACGGCAGCACCGCCTCCCAACACAAGCTATTGAGGTGAACACCGCGCCACCCCCCCCCCCAACCCCCAACCACCAAGGAAGTATCCAGGGGCACTCTCCCCCCTTTAATCACCCCCCCCTTACTGTCCTCAGCATGAACCCCTCCCTCATCCATCACACATAAAGGAACACCCCCCCCTTCCCAATGGACGAGGATAACGCCCCTGGCCGTGCCCAATACAGTGCTACCTGGCATTGCTAGTGTGCCGGCTGCAATGTCTAGCCTTACCCTCAACCCTGGGCCTCCAGGCATCTCCATACCCCGGCGCGGTCATCGCACCCGGTTTTCGTGTTCGAAAACCAGTGGTGAATCGCGCAGGTGTGACATCTCACTGCAGGGGGGGCATTCCATGGAGCTGGACTTTACAGTGTAAAGCAATTTAATTATATTTAAATTATTTAGATTCATGTAAATAGGACATGAACCTAATTATGTCGCTGGTGGGGGCCCAGGAAGATCTGAGGCAATGATCTCATGGCACAAATAAGGCCCTCTCATGAGATTGATAAGGGGGATGTGCTGGAAATTCTTGAGGGGCTGAAAATAGATAAGTCCCCTGGTCCGGATGGGATCTACCCTAGGATTCTCTGGGAGGCTAGAGAGGTAATTGCAGAGCCTCTGGCTCTGATCTTCAGGTCGTCATTGGTCTCTGGTGTAGTCCCGGAGGATTGGAGGATAGCGAATGTTGTCCCATTGTTTAAGAAGGGGAACAGAGACTTTGCCGGGAATTATAGACCGGTGAGTCTTACTTCTGTTGTGGGAAAGGTTTTAGAAAAAATTATTAGGGATAGGATTTATAGTTATTTGGAGTGTAATGAATTGATTAGAAATAGTCAGCATGGTTTTGTAGCGGGTAGGTCGTGCCTTACTAACCTTATTGAGTTTTTTGAGAAGGTGACCAAAGAGGTGGATGGGGGCAAGGCAGTTGACGTGGTATATATGGATTTTAGTAAGGCGTTCGATAAGGTTCACCATGGTAGGCTTCTGCAGAAAATGCAGATGTATGGGATTGTGGGTAATCTAGGAAGTTGGATCAGGAATTGGCTATCAGATAGGAGACAGAGGGTGGTGGTTGATGGTAAATATTCATCATGGAGTTCGGTTACAAGTGGTGTGCCTCAGGGATCTGTTTTGGGGCCACTGTTGTTTGTAATTTTTATTAATGATCTGGATGAGGGTATAGTTGGGTGGATTAGTAAATTTGCTGATGACACCAAAGTTGGAGGTGTGGTAGATTGTGAGGAAGGGTGTCATAGTCTGCAGGGAGACTTAGATAGGTTGCAGAGCTGGGCCGAGAGGTGGCGGATGGAATTTAATGCGGAGAAGTGTGAGGTAATTCACTTTGGTAGGAGCAACAGATGTGTCGAGTATAGGGCTAACGGGAGGACTTTGAATAGTGTGGATGAACAGAGGGATCTAGGTGTATGTGTACATAGATCCCTGAAAGTTGGGAATCAAGTAGATAAGGTTGTTAAGAAGGCGTACGGTGTCTTGGCGTTTATTGGTAGGGGGATTGAATTTAGGAGTCGCAGCGTCATGTTGCAACTGTACACTACTCTAGTGCGGCCGCACTTGGAGTACTGTGTGCAGTTCTGGTCCCCGCATTACAAGAAGGATGTGGAGGCATTGGAGAGGGTGCAGAGGAGGTTTACTAGGATGTTGCCTGGTATGGTGGGGAGGTCCTATGAGGAGAGACTGAGGGATTTAGGGTTGTTTTCGTTGGAAAGAAGGCGGCTAAGAGGGGATCTTATTGAAACATATAAGATGATTAGAGGTTTAGATAGGGTGGATAGTGATAGCCTTTTTCCTCGGATGGAGAAAGCTAGCACGAGGGGGCATGGCTTTAAATTAAGGGGGGGTAGCTACAGGACGGATGTCAGGGGTAGGTTCTTTACCCAGCGGGTGGTGAGGGATTGAAATGCCCTGCCTGCTGCAGTTGTAAATGCGTCTAGTTTGGGGGCGTTTAAGAGATTTCTGGATAGGTTTATGGACGAAAAGGGATTGGTATAGGCTAGTGGGTCATTGTTTTTGTAACTGGTCGGCGCAACATCGTGGGCCGAAGGGCCTGTTCTGCGCTGTAATGTTCTATGTTCTATGTTCTATGTTCTATTCAGTGGCCGTAATGGGATTTGCACCAATGGCGAATGGACCGCTTCATCTCAGCCTTGATGTGAAGGTCACCCTCAAATTTATTTACTTTGTTTTTATTGTACTCAAGTTTTAAAACTCAAAGATTGATATTAACAACTTTATTTTATTTGGTTTGATATTGTTCGTCTCCAAGGAACTCTTCTTCTGTACAACTTTTGACTGAGTCATACATTCATTGCTGCTGATATCTTGTTTATTTTATGTTCCAAAGCCATCCTTCCTTCGCTTCCTACATTCTCACTTGGATTCCCTTTGATTTCAATTTTCTTTTATCCTGGGGACCTAAAAACGATCCACTGTTTTTTTTAGTTAAAATCATAAAGATTCCACTTTGATTTTCCTCACGTCCTTTTCCACTCAGTTGCATCTTGGTGATGTCCTAATATATGGACCATTGATTCTCACCCGGGATTGTCCACTTTCCAGCCAGCTTACTCTTTTTTTTACCAGGTGGAATGGCCTGACAATTCTGCTTGTTATCCCACTTTGCATTGACTCTGCATCTCTGGAATTCACTACCCCAAAGTGCAGCGCATGCTGCGACAGTGAGTAAATTTAAGGAGGAGTTAGATAGATTTTTAATTGGTAATGGGTTATGCGGAATAGGCAGGAAAATGGAGATGAGGAGCATATCAGTCATGATCGAATGGCAGAGCAGATTTGATGGGCCGAGTGGCCTAATTCTGTTCCTATATCTTATGAACTTATAAAGGACATTGCTGTTGATGTAAAATATTTGGCAATCACAGCAGATGCAAGAAACAGATTTAATAATATTTAAAAAAGAATTAAATACCTTAAGTGGAAAGAAAAACATGCACTACTGGAAAGTGGAGGAACATGGGAGCAATTGAATAGCTTTATCAAAGAGGCGGCACAGATACAATGGGTTTAATGGCCTCTTATGTTTTATCATTCTATGGAAAAGAAATGCTGGAAAGTGTTGAAATGCAGCAAGACAAGAATTTTAACCTTGATAGCTAAATCTCGACCTTCTAAATCTGCATCAGGAACATCTATAACTTCCATTAGATACCCAACACAGTAAACGCCTAGGACAAGACACATTAATAGATCCCATGTGGATAGGTAGGCGTATTTCTCTGCCTGATCTTGTACAGCTACAAACAGCTAAAACGAAGCTGAAAGGTTTCTGTCCTCAGCTGCTTTCAAAATCCATGTTTCAATCTCTTGAACCAGGTTTCCGCCACAGCACTGATACAGTCATTATCAAAGTCACTAATCACACCCTATCTTATTGTGACAAAGGTAAACTTCCCTCTTTGTACTTTCCTACTGATCTTCAGCCTTTGTTTGACACAGCTGACATACCATCCACCTCTCGTGCCCTCGTGCTTCTCTCTCTTTTGACCAACTGGCCTAGTTCCATTCTATCTAATCGTGGTCAGAGTGTCAATCACAATAGCCTCTCTTGCTGTTCCCACACCTCTTGTTGGCCCCTTCCTATTTCTGATCTACACTCTGCCCCTTCACAACATTATCCAAAAACATAGCATTAGTTTTCACATGGATGACTTATATCTCCAGCTCACTCCTACCTTGCTCAACACCTCAACTATTGCTAAATGATCAGACTGCTTATCCGACAGCCAGTACTGGATGAACAGAAGTTTCCTCTAATTAAATATTGGGAAGTCTGAAGCCATTCTTGGGCCTTTTTCCAAACTCTATTCCCTTGCCACCAACTCTATTCCTTCCTCTGGCAACAGTCTGAGACTGAACCAGACTGTTCGCAAACTTCTGCCATATTAGACTACAAGGCTACCTTCCGTCTTGTGTTCGTGCTAAGACTCAGGTTACCTTCTCCTTCCTGCAAAACATTGCTTCAAATTCCTCAGAGTAACAAAAGGCAGCAAATTGCCAATCCGTAGCAATTTACCTGTGTTTATAATGAAAAGTGCCTGCTTCATCCAACCTTCCTGACTCAGGCTAGATGAGAGTGAAGGAGCAATGGAGAGGAGCAGAGAAGAATATGTCCTCTTTTTCCAGCACTAGCCCCGTAAAGCAGGTGAGTTTAAAGATTCCACTGAAAGGGACAAGGTAAGATTCAAAAGTAAGAGAATGGGAGATGGGGCTCAGAGTTCAGGTATCGGCGGGGGGGGGGTCTGGTTCAAGAAGGGGGTAGGGTGTCACTTGAGTCTGGCATGAGAGGCGGTGGGGTTGGTCGGGCTAGTGTGGGGCAGACCTGGTCTAGTCAGGGTGTCAGGTCACAGAAGCTGGGTGGGGAATAACATGAGAGGGGCCTTTTTTTTTGTTTGGTGTGTGTGGGAGGGTTCACTGGGGGATTGACAGCTTTGGTAGGGGTTCAGCTATCAGAAATGAGAGGAGGTTGGACATCAGGGGATAGGGGCAGCCAGACAACAGGGTGATATTGAGTAGGGGCATGGGGCCTGAACAAGCTGAGGGGTTTATCCAAGTTGGGTAGGTTGAGGGTGGGGGGGGTGAGTCTTCAGATTGGGGACATCCAGGTTGGATGGGGTTTGGGATATAGGGAGGCTTCATTCAGTCAAGGGGTGAGCTGGGAGGGGGGTATTGGGTTGGGGGTTGTTGCCTCAGAGGCACATTGCGGGGAGGAATGGGCAAGGGTTGTGTTGTTGTTTGGGTTGGGTGTGGGTCCAGGCCTGGTCGGGATGGGAGATCAGATCAAAGTGGGGGATGGGGAAACCATGGCATATCTTGGGGGTTCTTGTTTGGGATGGGTGTGAGTGGTCCCCTGCAGGTGGTTCTGTGTAAGGCTGGGTCTGGCTGTTTAAAATAGTCACTGTGAAGCCAGAAGTGATTTTCCCTTTTAACTCTGTCAGAGTAATCATGAATGTGAAATTGAAACTCAGCCCAGAGCAATTGTCCAGGGGAAGTTAGCCCCCTCTTGGGGACCCCCCTGTCTGATATTAGGGATGATGTAGAGATGCTGGCGTTGGACTGGGGTAAACACAGTAAGAAGTCTCACAACATCAGGTTAACATAGAACATAGAACATAGAACATTACAGCGCAGAACAGGCCCTTCGGCCCATGATGTTGCGCCGACCAGTTAAAAAACAATGACCCACTAACCTAAACCAAACCCTTTTCGTCCATAAACCTATCCACAGATCTCTTAAACGCCCCCAAACTAGGCGCATTTACAACCTCAGCAGGCAGGGCATTCCAATCCCTCACCACCCTCTGGGTAAAGAACCTACCCTGACATCCGTCCTATAACTACCCCCCCTTAATTTAAAGCCATGCCCCTTAATTAAAAGCCATGGTTAAAGTCCAACAGATTTATTTGGTCACAAATGCCACTAGCTTTTGGGGCTGTGCCCCTTTGTCAGGTGAGTGGGGAGTTCTGATCACAAGCAGAGCATATAAAGATACATATTCAGTTTACAAAATACTGACTTGAATGTGAATCTTTACAGCTAATCAAGCCTTAAAGGTACACCCCCACTCCCCATTCACCTGACAAAGGGGCAAAGCCTCGAAAGCTAGTGGTGTTTGCTACCAAATAAACCTGTTGGACTTTAACCTAATGTTGTGAGACTTCTTACTGTAATACTAGGGAGCCAGGAAGTTACAGTCTGACATTCCAACAGGTCACACTCTACCCTCTGTAAACTTGAAGTCATTGGCTGTCCTTGTCCTAACTCGTGCTAACTCTTGTTCTGCTATGAGGAAAGATAAAATGGTTGAAGGACCATCAAATGAAGCCATGGCCAGTATGTAGTAAGCCCAACAAGAAAGGCAGTTCTGGGCAGGCGCACATTTTAGTAGTCGTGAGAGTGGAACGGAGTGTAGAAAACACGGGGATGAAATCTAAAAAATAAATTACAAAAGTAAAAAGAAGGCAGGAAAAAATATTGTTAAATAAAATCGAGGAAAACCTAAAGATATTTAATCAGTACAGAAAAAAACATAAGGAAACTAAAGGAAAAGTATGGCCAAATGGTGACTAAATAGTAATTTGTCCATGTGTATTATAAATATATAGTTAATGATAATACATAATATTATAATATACAATATATATTGTTACCTGTAATCGATACAAATATAATTACACAAAACGCAAGAAGACGTAAGATTTTTAATCCATTCTAGTATTTGATATTATTCATCCAGGTGCATCTGTTGTTTGCACTGCTTGGCATTCGTTACAATGATTGAAAGTTCAATTGTCAGCCGCTGTTAAAACCTCACCAAATACATCTAGATTTCTTCAAATGTGGCCCTTTTATTTGAGTTTGCAGTAATGGCCACCGTTGGGTGTAAGAGGAAACAAATGTGTATGTGTTTCCCCCTGTGTATGAGATTTCAGGCTGCCAAGTGACATTTTCCAATTAGAAACACAGCAGATGTGTCATCAAACTATTCCTAAAATATCCCTGCCCAGAATGAATTCATTTGTAGCGCCAGTAATTTGTGTTTCGCATTGCACTGCACCTCGATGTCATCTCCCTTCGTTTGTTTCTC
This sequence comes from Carcharhinus amblyrhynchos, assembly GCF_965287045.1. Classification (NCBI taxonomy): domain Eukaryota; kingdom Metazoa; phylum Chordata; class Chondrichthyes; order Carcharhiniformes; family Carcharhinidae; genus Carcharhinus; species Carcharhinus amblyrhynchos. Next base: position 19,181,840 of record NC_137324.1, read on the forward strand.
TGGAACCATGTCTCGAGGCTACTGTATAATACAAGCAACTAACAGGGCTAGGCAGGTTTCTCTGAAGTGCACAAATTGCTACATTTGCCACTGAAGCATTCTGAAAAGAGCAGTAATGTCCTGTCACACTGAATCGACAACCTCAGAGCTCTGGAAATATTCTTCATATGTTTAATATTTCTGCTCAATTTATACAATCTTGTGAACAATCTTTCCTAAAGTGGTTGCTTTGTACAGTGTTACCCTATCAACCATGGGCCAGAAGGTTACGAGGTAAAGCTGCAGCTCATTACTTGAGCATGAAAACCAGGCTGACACTTATCCCAATTCTGAGGTGTACTGCTGGAGGTGTGGTCCTTCAGATTAGACATCAAGTCAAGCTACTGTCTGCCTGTTCAGGTGGATGTGAATGATCTAGCCATCATTCAGTTGGTGCCACTCTTAGCTCTATTTGATTTGATTTATTATCGTCATATGTAGTAGTATTCAGTGAAAAGTATTGTTTCTTGTGTGCTATAGAGGCAAAGCATATCATTTATAGAGAAGGACATGAGAGAATGCAGAATGTGGTGTTACAGTTATAGCTAGGGTGTAGAGAAAGATCACCATAATGCAAGGTAGGTCCATTCAAAAGTCATAGAACATAGAACATTACAGCGCAGTACAGGCCCTTTGGCCCTCGATGTTGTGCCGACCAGTGGAACCAATCTAATGACCCTCTAACCTAAACAATTCCAATGTTATCCATATGCATATCCACTGACCATTTGAATGCCCTTAAAGTTGGCGAGTCCACAACTGCTGCGGGCAGGGCATTCCATGCCCTTACTACCCTCTGAGTAAAGAACCTACTTCTGACATCCGTCCTATAATTACCACCCCTTAATTTAAAGTTATGTCCCCTCGTGTTAGCCATCACCATCCAAGGAAAAAGGCTCTCACTATCCACCCTATCTAACCCTCTGATCATCTTGTATGCCTCAATTAGGTCACCTCTTAACCTTCTTCTCTCCAATGAAAATAACTTCAAGTCCCTCAGCCTTTCCTCATAAGACCTTCCCACCATACCAGGCAACATTCTGGTAAACCTCCACTGCACTCTTTCCATTGCCTCCACATCCTTCTTATAATGCGGCGACCAGAACTGTACGCAATACTCCAAGTACGGCCACACCAGAGTCTGATGGCAGCAGGGAAGAAGCTGTTTTTGAGTCAACTCGTAGGTAATCTCAGACTTGTATCATTTTCCCGATGGAAGAAGGTGGGACAGAGTATGTCCGGGGTGTGTGAGGTCCTTGATCATGCTGACTGCTTTTCTGAAGCAGCAGGAAATGTGGGCAGGGTCAACAGATTGGAGACTGGTTTGAGTGATGGACTGGGCTTCTTTAATGACTCTTTGTAGTTTCTTATGAAATTGGCAGAGCAGGGGCCATATACCAAGTTGTGATACAACCAGAAAGAATGCTTTTTTTGGTGCATCTGTAGAAGTTGGTGAGGATTGTAGTGGACATGCCAACTGTCCTTAGTTTTCTGAGCAAGTGGGGACACTGTTGGGCTTTCTTAGCTATAGAATCTGCATGGAGGGAACAGGACAGGTTGTTGGTGATCTGGACAAGTAAAAACTTAATGCTCTCGAACATTTCTATTTCGTTTCCATTGATGTAGACAGGGGCATGCCCTCCACTATGCTTCCTGAAGTCAATGACTACCTCTTTCGCTTTGTTGACATTGAGTGAGAAATTATTGTCGTCGCCAGATATCTGTCTTTTTCCTGTTCACCAGATTCTCTGTCTTTTTCCTGTACTGTGTCACATTATTGTTTGAAATTTGACCCACAATGGTGATGTCATCAGCAAACTTGAAAGTCGAATTGGAGAGGAATTTGGGCAAACGGCTCATCAGGGAGTGGTGCGTGGGAGCCAGCCATTTTACATGTCTTCGTTTTGTGGCCTTTTTTTTGTCTCACAGACCTTGCCATAGTCGGCGGGGCACTTTTGGCTAGCCTGGGATTCTAGCTTGGTCTGGTGCTGTCCTTTGGCATCTTTGCTGGATCTCTGTAGATAGTATCTGGCTTTCTTGTATGGTATAGGATCGCCTGACTTGAATGCCTCAGACCTGGACTTCAGCAGGCAGTGGATATCCTTGTTCATGCATCTAGTGTCAGAAGGTACATGTTCAAGGTCCACTCCGGAGACTTGCACTGGTAGTTTCCGCCCCTATTTCCATCAGTGGGTTTGGTGACAGGCACAAGGTATCTTGTGAGATAATTGGATCACATTTCACACTGACATAAGCATGTGATGTCATTGTCCCCACCCCCTCACCGGTCAGGAATGTAATTTCCATACATTTGCATATACTTATCAGGCCTCTACACCTTAATCATTCCTCCCCCCATCAGCCCTACAAGAAAGTTCAATCATCTTGATGAGAGGGCAAACCGGGTGTCCCAAGACATGCCCCTGGTGAGCAGACCTCCTAGAAGGTCATCCCTGGGCACATCATGGGCAGTGTCAAAGGGCAGTACTGGGGGCAGTGCCCATAAAGTGCTAGGGGTCATGCCCTGGCAAAAGCCAGAGGACAGTGCTGGGGAGCAGGGGTTGCCTGAGGGTGGGGTGCATGAAGAAGGCTTCCTGACCAACTGAGGCAGCCTTTAAAAAAGTGCCCCAAGAAACAAAACTGACTGGTCAAGTGATCTCATTCAGAGTCCACCCCTCCAGTGTGACATCCTGGGACACACCCCTTGCTGTTTTATTTTCCAAACCCCTAAACAATAAAATGGAGAAACTGTCATTGCTGCTGATGGCCTCAATGCAGCCCACTTTGCTGAGTTTAGGGGAAACTCTGTCCTTAGTCCATGCTGACACTCTGTGCAGTGTGGGAGTATGAACTACACAGAAGTACCATCTCTCACACAAGATGCCAAACTGAGGCCTGTTCTCCCCCTCAGCTGGGTGTTAAAAAGACTCATGGCACTACTATGGAAGACAGAGGGGAGTCCATATTGGCGTTCTAGCCCACGTTTATTCATAGATAGAAACATAGAATTCGACGGTGCAGGAGGTCAATCGGCCCATTGAGCCTGCACTGACCACAAACCCACCCAGGCCCGATACCCACGATACAGCCCCATGCATTTACCCTAGCTGGTCTCCCTGACACTAAGGGACAATCCACCTAATGCACACATCTTTGGATTGTGTGAGGAAATGGGAGCACCCGGAGGAAACCCATGCAGACATGGGGAGAATGTGCAAACTGCACACAGATAATGACCCAAGCCGGGAATCGGACCCAAATCCCTGGCGCTGTGAGGCAGCAGTGCTAACCACTGTGCTGCTCCAAATTATTTGTCAATCAACATCACTAAAACAGATTATCTGGTCATTGTCACCTTGCTGTTTTTGGAAGCTCACTGTGAGTATATTCGCTTCTGTGCTTCGTAAATTACAACAGTGACTACACTTCTGAAGCGTTCCATTGGTTGTAAAACACTTTGGAATGCCTTGAGGTCGAGGATTCATGTTTTTTCTTCAAGGGCTAGCATCTGTCACTGTTTCACTGCACCAAACTTAAAGCCTTATAGCATGGCAGCATGTGAGAAGTGGGCAGGAATTATACAATGCACCAGATTATGGCTTACCTTTCCTCCAGTATCAGCAATGACAGCTTAATGTGGAATAAAACATGTTAGAATCATGTTCCCAGAACCACTCAATGGCAAGAAGAAATGGGTTATCAGGCAGAAGTCATTCATGGTGATGATTTGTTTCCTTGTTGGTGAAGCCTGTCCATTGACCTGAATCCAATGGATAGGCCCCTCCTATTAATCTCAGGGATTGAGAAGATCCAATGATTAACCAACTCTACCATGCTGACACTATAGTTAAGAAAGCCTACCACTCTCACCAACTTTCATAGATGCACCATAGAAAGCATTCTTTCTGGTTTTTACCTCAGCTTGATAAGGCTCCTGCTCTGCCCAATACTGCTGGGAACTATGAAAGGTCGTGAATATAGCCCAACTCTTCATGAAAACCAGCCTCCTATTCATTGACTCTGTCTACGCTTCCTGCTCGGCAAAGCAGCCAGCATCATTAAGGACCCCACACATCATGGACACACTCTCTTCTACCTTCTTCTGTTGGGAAAAAGATACAAAACTCACATACCAACTGACTCAAGAACAGCTTCTATCAGTCTTTTGAATGGATCTACCTTGCGTGAAGTTGATCTTTCTCTACACCCTATGCCATGTAATACTCCATTCTGCACTTTCACGTTTGTCTCCAGACACGTGTGACATAATGCATTTTGGAAGGTCGAATACAGATAGGAAATATACAATAAATGGTAGAACCCTTAAGATTATTGAAGGCAAAGAGATCTGCATGTACAGGTACACAGGTCACTGAAAGTGGCAATGCAGGTGAGAAGGTAGTCAAGAAGGCACACGGCATGTTTGCCTTCATCGGCCGGGGCACTGAGTTTAAAAATTGGCAAGTCATGTTGCAGCTTTATAAAAACTTAGTTAGACTACATTATAGTGTTCAATTCTGGTTGCCACACTACCAGAAGGATGTGGAGGCTTTGAAGAGGGTACAGAAAAGATTCACCAGGATGTTGCCTGGTATAGAGGACCTTAGTTATGAAGAAAGGTTGGAAAAACTTGGTTTGTTCTCACTGGAGCAACAGAGGTTGAAGGGAGACCTGATAGAATTCTACAAGATTATGAGAGGCATGGACAGAGTGGATAGTCAGAAGCTTTTTCTTAGGGTGGAAGAGTCAAGTACTAGGGGGCATAGGTTTAAGGTGCAAGGGGCAAGGTTCAAAGGAGATGTACGAGGCAGATTTTTCACACAGAGAGTACTGGGTGCCAGGGGAGGTAGTGGAAGCAGAAACAGTAGTGACTTTTAAGGGGCGTCTTGAGAAATACATGGATAGGATAGGAATAGAGGGATATGGTCCCTGGAAGGGTCGGGGGTTTTAGCTAAGTCAGGGAGCATGGTCGCTGCAGTCTTGGAGGGTTGAAGGGCTTGTTCCTGTGCTGTAATTTTCTTTGTTCTTTGTTCCCTTCTCTATGAACGGTACGCTTTGTCTGTATAGAGCGCAAGAAACAATACTTTTCACTAATACGTGACAATAATAAATCAAATCAAATCAAATCATTGGAAACCAGGATCTTTGTTAGTGATATCACTCACAGAGTTATTATCCTCACTGCACTCTCTCAGTTCCTACCCTTGTCAGGCCTCATTTGGAGTACTGTGCGCAGTTCTGGTCACCTCACTATAGGAAAGACGTAGAAGCTATTGAAAGGGTACAGAGGAGATTTACAAGGATGTTGCCTGGACTTGGAGGCATGCCTTATGAAGTTAGGTTGAGGGAGCTGGGTCTCTTTTCCCTGGAGAGACGAAGGTTGAGAGGTGACCTGATAGAGGTTTATAAAATGTTGAGAGGAATGGATAGGGTGGATTCTCAGAGGCTATTTCCCCGGGTTGAAATGGTCGCTACGAGAGGACACAGATTTAAGGTGCAGGGAGGAAAGTACAGAAGTGATGTTAGGGGTAAGTTTTTCACTCAGAGGGTGGTGAGTGAGTGGAATCGGCTGCCGTCGGTGGTGGTGGAGGCGAACTCGCTGGGGTCTTTTAAAAGACTTCTGGATGAGTTTATGGGGTTTTATGGGATTGGGGGTTATAGATAGGCGTTGATGTGATCGGCGCAACTCATGGGCCGAAGGGCCTGTTTGTGCTGTAGTGTTCTATGTTCTATGTTCTCCTAGAATCACTGACTTCTGGCAGGGAAGTTATGAAGAGGTACAAAAAATACTTAGCAATGATCATGGCGGAATTTAGTTATCCAATTAGGTGGCAAGATGAGAATGACTGCACTTGATATCAAGACCACATTTGACCAAGTGTGGTGTCAAGGAGTCCTAGCAAAACTGGAGTCAATGAAAATCAGGGGGACAAGTATTCATTGGTTTGAGTCATACCTGGCATCAAGGAAGATGGTTGTGGCTCGTGAAGGCCAGTTATCTCAGGTTCAGGACATCAGTGCAGTAATTCCTCAGGGAAGTGTCCTAGGTCCAACCACCTTTAACTGCTTCATTAATAACCTCCCTTCCATCTGAAGGTTAGAAGTGGGGATGTTCATGATAACTGAACAGTGTTCAGCACCATTCACGACTTCACAGATACTGAAGCAGTCCATGTCCAAATGCAGCAAGACCTGGACAATATCCAGGCTTGGGCTGACAAGTAGCAAGTAATGTTGGCACCGCATAAGTACTAGGCAATAAGCATCTCCAACAAGAGAGAATCCAACCATGGCCCCTGAGCATTCAATGGCATTACCATCATTGAACCCCCCCACTATCAACGTCTTGGGAGTTACCATTGACCAGAAACTGAACTGGACTAACCATATAAATATTGTGGTTCCAAGAGCAGGTCAGAGGCTAGGACGCCTGTGACAATTAACACAGCTCCTGAATCTTGAAAGCCTGTCCACCATCTACAAGGCTCACTTCAGGAGTGAAATGGAATGCTCCCATCTTGCTGGAGAAGTGCAGCTCCAACAACCCACTTCCATCTCACTGAGGAGGCTCCAGGCCAATCCACATCCAACAATCTGCTCTGAAAATTCTGCTCACATTTTGACAGCTGTGCCTTCCACCATAGTTGCTGAGACAATCGCAAATAATCAACAGCATTCTAAGTAAAACCCACAACATTTTAAAATAAGAACAATTTGCCTATCTGACAATGTTAATGGGTTCTTTAAAAAAATTCAGTATCTGGAAGTTGATCCATATCTTCACCAAAACCCTTATCAGTTCCCCTATCTGTGTACCAGGTTTGGCAGCATGACCAAGCCGTGTAATGCACTGGATTAAGACTCCACTCTCTGTAGGAGTGTGGATTTGAATCCCACCGCTGCCAATCGTGATTTACGGGTGTCGGTTTCTCTCGGTCAGCGAGACAGTTGGTTCGTGCTGCAGAGCGACGCTAACAGCACGGATACTGGCTAAGGTTATTCACGATGGTCTTGCCTTCTCAACCTTGCCCCTCACCTGAGGTGTGGTGATTCTCAGGTTGAATCACCACCAGTCATTCTTCCCCTCAAGAGGAGCAGCCTATGGTGGTCTGGGATGATACATTCTTAAATTCATAAGATATAGGAGCAGAATTTGGCCATTTGGCCCATTGAGTCTGCTCTACCATTCGATCATGGCTGATATGCCTCTCATCCCCATTTTCCTGCGTTCTCCACATAACACTTCAACCCATTACCAATTAAAAATCTGTCTAACTCCTCCTTGAATTTACCCACTGTCCCAGCATCCACCACACTTTGGGGTAGCAAAATCCACAGATTCACAATCCTATGGGAGAACTAGTTTCTCCTCAACTCTGTTTTAAATTTGCTACCCTTTTTCCTAAGACTATGATCTCTCATCCTAGAATGTCCCACCAGCAGACGCATCCGTTCCACATCCACTTTATTCATACTGTTAATCATCTTGTATACCTCAATTTGATCTCTCCTCATTCTTCTAAATCTCAGGGTACAGACCTAAACTGTTCAATCTCTTTTCATACAACAGGCCCCTCATCTCTGGAATCAGACTGTGATGACTTTTACTAGATTGTTGAAATGTTCCACTTCAGTAGCAGTTGATATTCCTGTCTCAGTCACCTTTGAATAGCTGTTCAGCATTTTCTGTTGCACTGGCAATTGTTAGGTATCAGTTCATTAGGGCAGTTAGGCTTGCTATAGGAATACAAGTTGTCCCTTTACACTTACATCTGACTCCCTCAACCAGTTAAATTCACTCCACTATAAAAATCTACCTTTGACACGTTTCTGCAGGAATGATGTGCAAATGAATCTGCATCACAATGCATTCTTTTCTTCTCAGGACTAATGAGTCACAGCAATTATCTTAGCTTTGCCTTCAAAAGATAATAAACAGAAGAATCCAGAGTTCCCAAACTGAAAGGCACAATCTCAGAAGATTACAGAGCAGGTACTTAATACTGACTGTCAATGTTGCCTTTTCAATCTTCCCCTTTTAATTCCGACATGAAATGCCTTGCCCATCATAGCTTTCATTCTCCTCTCCATATCTCCCTCTGTATCATGGCAGTTGTGTTAAGCTGATGTTCTTAATAACGATACTTTAATTTAAAAAATTAGACATGTGTGTCTACTCCCAGGTGTCAAATAACTGATCATTCTATCATTTTCTTTTAACAAGTGAAACTTTTCCAGTGTATCAGTTGGGTGAATATGCACATGTAGTAATATAAAAAAGCACACGTTTGTCTCTGTCAATTTGTGCCACATTGCCAAATGTAATTACTAAAGCGATTTGTTTCCTCACATTGTAAATGTTTTGCAGAACAGCCATAACTTCCCACTAATGCACTGCATTGCTGATAATGATACTTTATTCTGTCACCAATTGGATAAATTGGAAATTAATGCATGCATATTGCCTGCTATTGCTTTCATTCTGTGGGCAAGCGGAACATATACACCTAATACATGGGGCGGCATGGTGACACAGTGGTTAGCATTGCTTCCTCACAACGCCAGGACTCGGGTCCGATTCACGGCTTGAGTCACTGTCTGTGTGGAGTCTGCATGTTCTCACTGAGTCTGCGTGGATTTCCTCCGGGTGGTCCAGTTTCCTCCCACAGTCTGAAAGACGTGCTGGTTAGGTGCATTGAGTTCTGGTGTGAATTAAGTGGTGGGATTTAAGGGCTATGGTGAGCTGGTGGATAAGTGGAGCTGAGTCCATGAAAAGATCAGCCATGATTTTATAGAGCGGTGGAGTGCACTCGAGAAGCCAGATGGCCTACTCCTGCCCCTAATACGTATGTTCTTATGTTCTTTTTACTGGCCGTGCTAAATTCTCCCTCTGTGTATCTGAACAGGTGCCAGAGTGTGGCAACTAGAGGATTTTCACAGTAAATTCATTACAGTGTAAATGTAAGCCTACTTGTGACAGTAATTAATACATTTTAAATGAGTACATACACACAAATTTTAGTTATCGCCATGCCACCTTTGACCTGTTTTATTAAACCCATGGATAAAGCATTGAAGGAGGTAGCTATAGAGATAGTAGATGTGTTTGGCGGTTATCTTCCAAAATTCTCTAGATTCTAGAACAATTCCTGCAGAATGGAAGGTGATAAAAACAATTCCACTATTTATAATGGAAGGAGAAAGAAAACTGGAAACTACTGTACACAAGTAGTAGGAAAATAATGGTAGGCTTGTGCAGAGTCAACAAGGATTTATAAAAGGGAAATCATGTTTGACAAAACTGTTTTCTGAGGGATTAAATAGCAGAATAGATGACCAAAAATCTGTAGATATGGTGTATTTTGGATTTTCAGAAGGCTTTCAAAAAGGTTCCCAAACAGGAAGTTAGTACACAAAGTTAGAGGGGTTGGGCGGTAATATGCTGGCAGGGATTGAGAATTGGTCAACATAAAAAAGACAGAGAGTAGGAACAAATGGATTATTCACAGGTTGGAAGGTTTTAACCAGTGTTCATAAGGATCAATGGTTGGGCCCAACTAAATGCAATCTATGTCAATGATCAGGATGTGGGGACCAAGTGAAATACTTACAAGTTTGCTGGTAACACAAAATGAAGATGCAAGTTGTGAGGAGGATGAAAAGAGGCTTCAAGAATACTTAGATATGCCGAGTGAGCAAAAAACATGACAGATGGAATTGAACGTAGAAATTTGCAACAACTTGGATACTGAAGCAGTCTATGTCCAAGTGCAGCAAAACCTGGACAGCATACAAGCTTGGACTGACAAATGGCAAACATTCATAGCCCACAAGTGCCAGGCAATGAGCATCTCCAACAAGACAGAAATTAGTCATCTCCCCTTGACATTCAACGGCACTAATGAATCCCCCACCATCAATATCCTAAGGGGTTACCATTGTCCAGATATTGAACTGGAGCAGCCAGATAATGCCTGCGCCCCACCACTACCAGCCCATCCATGATTCACAAGGCAGAAGTCAGGATTGTGATGGAATCCTCTGCACTTTGCCAAGATTAATGCAGCTCCATCAACGCTCAAGAAGGTTGACACCATCCAGGATAATGCAGATTGCTTGATTGGCACCCCATCCACAAACATTTACTCCTTTCACCCCCAACACACAGTGGCAGCCATGTGTACCATCGACAAGATGCACTGCAGGAACTCACCAAGGTTTCTTAGGCAGCGTTTTCCAAACTCCCCACACCTCCCATTTAGAAGGGCAAGGGCATCAGTTGCATGAGGGCACCACCATCACCGGCAAGTTTCCCCCAAGTCCCTCAGCAGCTTAACTTGGAAATAGATCATTGTACCTTCACTGCTTCTAAGTCAAAATCTTGGAACTCTCTTCCTTCCAGCACTCTGGGTATACCTATACCACATGAACTGTAGCAGTTCAAAAAGGCTATTCACCACCATCTCCTCAAGGGTAATGAGGGATGGGCAATAAATGTTGTCCTAGTGTTTAAAATGCTAGCCTAGAAAAAAAACATGAAGTTATCTACATGGATGGGAACAATAGAAAAGCAGAGTTATTTCTTAAAAGGAGAGGTTGGGAAATGTTGATGTCCAAAAGGACATGGGTGTTCTTGTTCATAAATCACTGAAAGTTAACCTGCACACACGGGAAGTAAATAGGAAAGCAAATGGCATGTTGGAAGGGGATTTGAGGACAGGATTAAATAATTCTTGCTGCTACTGTTTAGAACCTTGGAAAAACCACTCCCTGAGTATTATGTACAGTTTGGTCTTCTGACTTAAGGACTTACCATTGAGCGAGTGCAATGGAAGTTCACCAGACTGATCACTGGGATGGCTGGATTGCCTTACATGGTGGCTGGGCCTATATTTTCTAGAGTTTAGAAGATTGAAAGATCTCATTGAAATATTCAAATTTCTCACAGGGTTTGACAGGGTAGATGCAGGCTAGATTATTGCGTCCAGTTCCAAGTACTGTACTTTGGGAAGGATCTGAAAGCATTAGAGAGAGGGTGCAGAAACAGTTCGCAAGAATAGTCCGAGCGATGAGGAACTTCAGTTATTAAGATAGAACGGACAAGTTAAGACTGCTTTCCTTTGAAAAAAAGGGCTGAGGAGAGATATCATAGAGATATGAGAGATGTGGGCAGCCTGCTTGCCTGGTAAATTCATCAGAGTGAAAGAAAGGCTTTTATTGGATTAGCTTAGGTGTTTAAAAAAATAAGGATGGCATGGACAAGTTGGGTCGAAAGGCCTGTTTCCATGCTGTAAACCTCTATGATTCTATTTAGCTCACACTTTCCATGGACGTCCCAGTGAGGTACTCTATTTAATGTGTAGTCACTGTTGCAATTTTGGAAATATGACCACCATTTGTGCACAGCAAGCTCCCACAAACAACAATTGAGAACAGCCAGATAATCTGTGCTAGTGATGCTGATTTCTATTCTATAACCATTTAGTGTTGTCAATAAAACTGGTCACTTAACAGACACCCTACTGTGATTATGTCAAGTTATAAAATTGGTCATGCAGCACAAATCCTTTAATTATAGTACTTAGGTAAAAAAAAGAGAAATATCAAGTACTAACTTTTTCACACATTTTTAACTAAAAGCTCAGAAGAGTGAAATCTCTTGACAGCTCTGACAGTGCCTATGAACTCTGGAAGTTATTTCCCAGCTTGATATTTCTTTGATAGTTTTCACGGTTCCTTGACAGCTCAACAGTTCTTTGACAGCTTGACTGTTCATTGACAGTTTGACTGTTCTTGACAGGAATGTCACGAAACAAAATTTGATAGCAATCCACATGAGATATTAACACAAATGGCAAGAAGCGTAGACAAACTGATGGGATTTAAGGAACAAAATAAAAAAGAAACGAAGGAGAGGTACAGAATCAGAGAGGTTTTAGGGAGGGAATTCCATCAGCAGAATTCTATGGTCCTCTGCCCTCAGGTTTGCAAATGGGGGTGGCCCATGGTCCTTTGTTGGCTTTTCCGCTGCCCACTGCGCCCCCTGCACCCCCCCACCCCCCCCCCCCCACCCGCCCGCGGATCTATCTTTACTATAGCTATGTGGATAGGGTCTGGGCGGGATGCTACATTAGAGAGTCAATGCAGACTTGATGGGCCGACTGGCCTGCTTCAGCACTAAATGGATTCGACAATTCTATGATGAAGTAACAGTGAGGGTTAATTGGAATAGAACAGTTGACATTGGCTCAAAGAACAGTCAGTTTCAACTTAAAATGCTGCCTCCGTTTTTCTCTCTCCACAGAAGTTGCCAGACCAGCTGAGTTTTGCCAGCATTTTTTGTTTTGTATCAGATCGCCAGCATCTCTGGTGTTTGGGTTTTACTTTCCTTGTCCATATGGGCTTTGATAAATGATTTTGATAATGTGCTACACGATAGACTTGCTAACACATTTTAGCTCATGGTTAAGGGATGGTTGCAGCATGCGTAAAAAATTGACTAAGGGTAACAGAAAGCAGCAAGTAGTGATGAATGGATGTTTTTAGTCTGGATGAAGGTGTACCATGATGTTCCCCAGGAGTTACTATTGGCACCACTGTTCTTTCAAATATATAGTAAGAAGTCTCACAACACCAGGTTAAAGTCCAACCAGTTTATTTGATAGTAATCTCACAAGCTTTCGGAAACGGAAGGTTCTCCACACACCTGACGAAGGAACACTGTCTCCGAAAGCTTGTGAGATTACTATCAAATAAGCTGGTTGGACTTTAACCTGGTGTTGTGAGACTTCTTACTGTGTCTACCCCAGTCCAACGCCAGCATCTCTACATCATGACTTTCAAATATATATCAATGGCCTGGGTAGAAAATGAGCAGGTGACACAAAATTTGAAAATGTAGTCAACTATGAGGAAAATAGTAATAAACTTCAGGAGGGCATAAATTAATTGGTGAAATGCGATGTGATTCATTTTGGTGGAACAAAGGACAAGATAGGATGAGCGAAATGGTACAATTGTAGTGTAATTCCCATTTAATAAAATGTGTGTGACATAGGGAGCTGAGGTGAGGGCTGATTTTTAGATTTTTAGGCGCATGTTGGCAGGGGAAATTTTTGTGATTTCCATGTTTGGCTGCCACACTTGGGCTGCGTCCCATTTGGAAGTTAGGACATGGTAAACATAGAATGGTGGCCTGGTCTGAAGAGCTCAAAAGCCAAAGTTCTTTTCCTATGTTATTATCGCAACTATATTGCACAGACCTCAGTAAAAATCTACTCTCCCGCTTGCCGTGGAACTAGAGAGGCCGAGGCCCGGACAACCAAAATGTCCGTTGACCCTTGGGCAGGAATTTCTGTCTCGTTCGAGCGAGGCCATGAAACCCCACCCATGATGAGCAGCATCATTTAGCCCAATCCATCACGCAAACCAGCCTCCCCATTCATTGACTCTGTCTACACTTGCCACTGCCTCGGCAAAGCAGCCAGCATAATTAAAGAACCCACACAACCTGGACATTCTCTCTTCCACCTTCTTCCGTTGGGAAATCAGTACAAAAGTCTGAGATCACGTATCAGTTGACTCAAGAACAGCTTCTACCCTGCTGCTGTCAGATTTTTGAATGGACTAATCTTGCATTAAGTTGATCTTTCTCTACACCCTAGTTATGACTGTAACACTACATTCTGGACTCTCTTGTTTCCTTCTCTATGAATGGTATTGTCAGTATAGATCACAAGAAACAATACTTTTCACTGTGTGTTAATACATGTAACAATAATAAATCAAATCAAATCAAATCAAAATCAAACCAACCCCAGTCAACTGCCCCTGTCCCATAAATGGCAGTACATAAGCACGCTGGGCTGCCACAGAGAAAATGGTTAAGTTCTGAAGTAGTTGAAGTTGATATTGTGATCAAGGACTATGACTACCTGCTAGAAAGGTGACATGTCATAAAATCCCGACAGTGCAGAAGGAGACTGCTCGGCCCATCGAGTTTGCTCCGATTCTGAGATAGCATCTTACCCGTTCCTTTTCCCTGTAAACCCACATCTCATCTCCTGAACATACACACCTTGGGACACTATGGGGCAGTTTAGCATGGCCAATCCACTTAACCTGCACATCGTTGGACTGTGGAAGGACACCAGAGTGCCCGGAAGAAACCCACGCAGACTTCCCGGGCTTGTGCAAAGCTTCACTGAAATAAAGCAGGAGATAAAAGGAAGAGATCGCAAAGAGAAACTGGGGAAGGAGTTGCAGTGCTAGACATCAGGAAGTTTATTGTTGCACTTCTGGATGGAACAGCATTGCTCAGTGCACCAATAATCTAATTTACATTTGGTCTCCCTGCTACAGAGGATTCCAATCTGGATAAAAGTGATTTTTATCATCAGGATTTAATGAAAGGAAAATATTAATCTCATAAAGTAAACATCTGAGAAAAATAATCTGTTTCTGGCTTAAATTTAAAAAGAACTTATTTTAACTCTGAAAGCACCTGTTTCTTCAAACAATGAAAGTTGCAATAACTACATACATGGAACCTTCCAACATAACCAATGGGAATGTAAACTATTTCACCGATAAAAACGAGGTAGGCTTCTCATACATCCAAAAACTGTTTTGCTATGAGACATAAATGACTGAGTACATTAAAAACAAGTTTATCTATAGTCATAAGTAAGGCTTACATTAATGCTGCAATGAAGTTACTGTGAAATTCCCCTAGTCACATTCCAGTGCCTGTTCGGGTCAATGCACCTAACCAGCACGTCTTTCGGACAGTGGGAGGAAATCAGAACACCTGGAGGAAGCCCACGCAGTCACAAGGAGAATGTGCAAACTACACACAGACAGTGACCCAAGCCGGAATCGAACCTGGGTCCCTAGCGCTGTGAGGCAACAATGCTAACCACTGTGCCACCATGCCTCCCACTGTGCCATGCCATGCCTATACATCCAGCACTATGACATGTCACAAATTCCCTTCCAATGTTTCCCATTCAGTTATTTCTTGTCAAAAAACAAAAGTTAGTCCATTTCTTGTCTTGTTCTTGTTGTTTTTCTTTCTTAGAACATAGAACATAGAACACTACAGCACAAACAGGCCCTTCGGCCCACGAGTTGCGCCGATCACATCAACACCTACCAATCTATAGACCTATCTATAACCCCAATCCCATTAAATCCCATATACTCATCCAGAAGTCTTTTAAAAGACCCCAGCAAGTTCGCCTCCACCACCACTGACGGCAGCCGATTCCATTCACTCACCACCCTCTGAGTGAAAAACTTACCCCTAACATCACTTCTGTACTTGCCTCCCCGCACCTTCAATCTGTGTCCTCTCGTAGCGACCATTTCAACCCGGGGAAATAGCCTCCGAGAATCCACCCTATCCATTCCACTCAACATTTTATAAACTTCTATCAGGTCGCCTCTCAACCTTCGTCTCTCCAGGGAAAAGAGTCCCAGCTCCCGCAACCTAACTTCATAAGGCATGCCTCCCAGTCCAGGCAACATCCTTGTAAATCTCCTCTGTACCCTTTCAATAGCTTCTATGTCTTTCCTATAGTGAGGCGGCCAGAACTGCGCACAGTACTCCAAATGAGGCCTGACAAGGGTCGTATAAAAGGTCTTTCTTCTCCTCATCATTTATCCTATAGAGAACCTGCCAGTTGAATGAATTGCTATGATCTGCTAACTTTGGTACTGTTGGTTTTCCAGCTCTGTGCTGCTCGAGTGCTGGCCCACACTGACTGAAAAATATCTTTTTTACCACTCCTGATCTTGTAGGGGGGAGTAGAGGGAAAAAAATTAACCTGGCTTTCAGTAACTCATCCTAACATTCTTCTATCAAATTAGAAACTGTGGGTATTGAGAGGAAGGATGCAAAGCAAGGGTGGGGGGAACGTGGCTAAGGGAATCTTAGTTCAGAGCAATCATAATCTTACCGTCATTCTACAGCCTCTAAAGGCACTTTGTGATTGAGTTAAAAAGTAGCGATGAGGAACTGGAAACATTGGATTTACTGAGGATGTGGAGATATACCGGCTTCACAAACTCCGGCAGTCCCTGTTAGGAAGATATTTTCCACAACACTCATCACAATGTGCTGCAAGTGAGTGACTTGCTATTAATATGAGAGCTATGTTGCTGTGGGTGTGGAATCACATCTAGGCCAGATTGTGTAAGGACGGCAAATTTCCTTCCCTAAAGGATTTCAGTGAACCAGATGGATTCTTACAGCAATCCATTAGTTACACGGTCATCATTACTGCTTATTCCGGATTGATTTTGTTAATTGAATTAAAATTCCCCAGTTGTTATGGTGGGCTTTGAACACATGTGTTCAGATAATCAGTTCAGACCTCTAAATTATTCATTCAATAACACAACCACTGTATCACTGCTTGCCTCATATTTTGCACTCACTTCGTGTAACTTACAAAATCTCCTTTTCTTTTCCTTTCTCCCTTGTATTCAGGAAACTTCCACTTAATTCCATCTCTGCTATTTGCATCAGCTTCTCCTGGTCGTAGTGAGTTCCACATTCAATCTCCCCGGTTACAAGTATAAGAACAGGATTAGGTCATTAAGTACACATTCGATATTTTGAAGAGATATTGGTCCTCAATCAATCTACGTTTAACCTATCTATCTGTCTGAAATACATTCAATGAATTGGCCTCCATAGTCTTCTGTGGCAATGAATTCCACAGATTTACCACCCTCTGGCTGAAGAAATTCCTCTTTATCTTGGTTCTAAATGGTCGTCCCTTTACTCTGAGGCTATGCTCTCAGATTCTAGTGTCTCCTACTAATGGAAACATCTTCTCCACATCCACTCTATCCAAGCCTTTCAGCATTCTGTAACTTCCAATGAGATTCCCCCCTCATCCTTCTAAATTCCATCGACTACAGACCCAGAATCCCCAAACGGCCCCCAATACATCAAGCCTTTCATTCTCGTGAACCTCCTCTGCACCCTCTTCAAGGTCTTCCTTAGATACAGGACCCAAAATTTCCAACAGTATTCCAAATATGGTCTGACCATAACACAACATTAATTGTCCTTGGGCTGCTGGGACCAGCTTCCAAGCTGTGTGTTAAAAATTGCACAGGCACACAGAGTGCCTTTAAATTGAGCCATCAGAGACGATCAGCTATGTTTAAATTTTAAACAGAATAAAAGTCTACATGATCCTTTTAAGTTAAATCATGCTCTGCCAATTCACGCACTATTCAGCTGGCAACAAATTAGGATCTAATTCCAGTTGTCCACTTGGCCTGTGTAAATGTTGTGCTGATCCAAAAGGCTCAGCTTTCATTCTTCTCATTCCGTTCCTGGTTGTCAAACATAATCAATAACTGGTTTTCAATTTTAAAATGAAAACAAAACAAATCAAAATCTCGATTAGCAAGCAACATGATCAGGCTTTGCAATTTTCTTTTCTCCGTACAATATGCGCAAAGAATACACCGGCTACAGAAAAAGCAATTGAGGAAGTTATTAACATAATTGATTGACTAAGTCTATTTTAGTGTAAGAAAATTTGATGGGAATCCAATTAAGTTTGTGCTTTCAGCCTCCATACAAGAAAAAACACTGGTTGGACAATGTAAAGACTGAGGTCATTGGTGAATACATGACGGCTACAATTGGACAATACCCAACTGCAGGGTCATGGCAATATTATTCAATTAGTATTCTATGAAGCTTAGGCAGCCTTGACAATTACAACACAGCAGTGACTGTCTATTAAGGACACCACAGTATCTTAAGCTGGCAAATGATTAATACTGGCACAGGATGATTAGGATTTAGATTTTTAAAACTGGTTGAAATAAACAAGTTAAGAGGAGGGTTTGCATTAATGGTGTAACAAAGATCTAATTTTGGGCCAACAGATACCAAATGAAGGATCGGCATAAGATCCTTCGGCATAGTATATAAATAGATATGTTCAAAGGTCTGAGGAGTTGAAACTCTGGTGTGTGATCTGTAATGGACTGGTTGATGTGCTTGCATTAAATTCCTCTCTTTGCTATCTTGACAAAAGCAGGGGCTTGTGCAAAATGATATTACACAAATTAACTGATCAATATGTTGCAATTACTGTATTTTTAATCACTTGGCATTATCATTAATCCAATACTGCCAATAACAAGTATTTGAGACTTTCCAGGCTGCTATGTGATATGGTACCATACACTCCATTTGACAACCAATGCCTTGGCAAAATGATCAATGTTTTAAATGCCAGTGAGTGCTGGAATGCTGTTCAACCACAACACCATTCTTACAAAGTCTCATAATCATGACGTGGATCTTGGATTCATGTCACAATACATGTAACCCCATCATTTTGTCTGGGCTTGCAAAATCCTACAAACTGTCCTGACTTGGGACAATTCATACCTCTTTAATCTGCTATTAACCCTCTCTCTACTCACATTGTCTGTACCTGTAAAGGCTTAATACCTGTAAAGACTCGCATTCCAACCATTACCTTGTAATTGTGTCTCTGTCTATATACGCTGTGTTTCTGAACCCAACTCTCTACTCACCTGATGAGGAGCAGTGTTCCGAAAGCTCGTGATTCTAAAGAACCCTGTTAGACTTTAACCTAGCATTGTGAGACTTCTTACCAAGTCCCATGGCATCTTTATCAGTGTTCAAGCTTTCAAGAAAGGGACAGGAAGAATAAAAGCTCATTGGCAATGAAACCCAAGGTAAAATATACAAGTTAGCTCATCTGTGACAACTATTTTGCATTAGAAAAGACAGAAAGTATGCAACTCAGAAAAATATACCCGAATGGTAAAACTGCTCATCCAGTTCTGAATACCAAACCATTTTCTCATGGGGCTCAATCACATCTGATTCACATGCTTGACTGTAAATCACCACCTTAGCCTGCTGCATTCTATTGCTCCCCTGAACATAAGAACATAAGAAACATAAGAACATAAGAAATAGGAGCAGGAGTCGGCCATCTAGCCCCTCGAGCCTGCCCCACCATTCAATAAGATCATGGCTGATCTGTCGTGTCTCAGTTCCACATTCCCGCCCTCTCCCCATAACCCTTAATCCCCTTGCCTGTCAAAAACCTATCAACCCGCGTCTTAAAAATATTTAGTGAGGCAGCCTCCACCACTTCAACGGGCAGAGAATTCCAGAGATTCACCACCCTTTGAGTGAAGAAGTTCCTCCTCAACTCCATTCTAAACCGCCCCCTCTTTATCTTGAGGCTGTGCCCTCTAGTCCTACTGTCCTTTCTGAGCGGGAAGAGTCTCTCCACCTCTATCCTATCCATCCCATTCAACATCTTATACATCTCAATGAGATCTCCCCTCATTCTTCTAAAGAATGAGCAATGATGATGGGTATCTTTACTCTTCACAGGGCCAGTATTGGTGGCAAGGTCAGGGGGAGGTGCATATCTCACCAGTTGCCTAGGCAGAGAAAGGCTGCAGCAGCAGATGGTGCCTGTCACTGTAACTTGGCACATCACCAAAATCTAACCACTGGCCTGCCAAAATTGTGTGCACAACGATGGTGCCCCAAGGTCCCCACGTTAAACAAAGTCATGCAAAGGCTTCTGCCAGTCTCCGCCTGCCAAGTTATGTGGGGATGGAGAACTGGCAATGCAGACTAAGCTGAGAGCCTCAAAGTCCTGCCTCAAGACAAGACTGAAGGATTTTCAACCATCTTTAGCCAGAAGTGTTGAGTGGATGATCCATCTCAGCCTCCTTCCGAAGTCTGCAGCATCACAGATGCTAATCCTTAACCAATTTGATTCATTGAAGAATCATAGAATCCCTGTAGTGCAGAAGAGGATATTGGTCCATTGAGTCCGCACTGACTCTCTGACAAAGCATCTTACCTAGGCACTCTCTCCCACCCTATCTCCATAACCCCACTCTAGATGGCTAGTCCATCTTGGGACACTAACGGGCAATTTAGCATGGCCAATCCACCTAACCTGCACATTTTTGGAAGGTGGGAGGAAACCAAAGCACCCGGAGGAAACCCATGCAGACACGGGGAGAATGTGGAAACACCACACAGTCACACAAGGCCAGAACTGAACTGAGGTCCTTGGATTTGTGAGTCAACAGTGCTAACCACTGTGCCACAATTCATTCCATGTGATGCCAAGAAACAGCTGAAGGCATTGGATACGTCAAAGGCTATGAGTCCAGACAACTTCCCAGCAATAGTACTGACTACTTGTGTTCTAGAATTTGTCCCACTCCTGGCCAAGTTGTTCTAGTTCAGCTCCAACACTGATACCTATTCAACAATGTGAAAAATTACCCAGATATGTCCTGTCTACAAAAAGCCGGATAAATCCAACCCAGCCAATTACTGCCCAATCAGTCTACCTTGATCATTAACAACGCGATGGAAGTTATCACCAACAGTGTTGTCAAGCTGTACTTCCACAGCAATAACCTAATCACTGACGTTCAGTTTGGGATCTGCCAGGGCCACTCAGTTCCTGACCTCATTACCACTTTGGTTCAAGTGTGCACCAAAGAGCACTCAAGGAGTGAGGTGAAGGTGACTGCCCTTAACATTAATGCAGCGCCTGACCCATGTGTGACATCAAGGAGCCCCAGGTTTCTGTGAGATCCCCCATCGTTGTTCTAAACTCCAGTGAATATAATCCTAACTAATTCAATCCCGCTTCATACATCAGTCCCGCCATCCCAGGAGTCTATCTGGTAAACCTTCTTTGCACTCCCACTACAGCAAAAACATCCTTCTTCAAACAAGCAGATTAAAAACTGCACACAATATTCCAGGCATGTCCTCACCAAATTCCTGTATAATTACTTCATTACATCTCTATTCCTGTACACGAATCCTCTTGCCATGAAAGCCAACACACCATTTGCCTTCTTACTGCCTGCTGTAGCTGCATGTTTACCTTCAGCAAATGGTGTACAAGAACACCCAGGTCTTGTCGCACATTCCCCTCTCTTAATTTATAGCTGTTTGGATCATAATCTGTCTTCCTGTTTTTGCTACCTAAGTGGATAATCTCCTCTTTATCCACATTATACTGCATCTGCCATGAGTTTGCCAACTCCCTCAGTTTGTCCAAATCAAGCTGAAGCATCTCTGCACCTTCCTCACAGCTCAGTCTCCCACCCAGCTTTGTGTCATATACAAATCTGGAGATACTGCGTTTAGTACCCTAATCTAAATCATTAATATATACTGTGCATAGGTGGGGTCGCAGCACAGATCCCTGCGGTACCCAATCAGTCACTGCCTTCGGTAAATGACCAGTTTATTCCTACTCTTTTTTTCCTGTCTGACAATCAGTTTTCTATCCATCTCAATACACTACTCCATTACCATGCACTTTGCTTTTTATTACAATAATTTCTTATGCGGGACTTGGTCAAAAAACTTCTGAAAGTCCAAACGAACCACAGCCACTGGCTACCCCTCATCAAGTCCACCAGCTACGTCCTTGAAGAGCTCCAATAGATTTCTTAAGCATGACTTCCCTTTCATAAATCCACGCTGACTCTCTCCAATTCCACCACTGTTTACCAAGTATTCTGCTATAAAAGGTGCCCCATCAAATGTTACTACACAAAGTAAGATTTCATGGTATAGGGGGCATCATGTTAGCATGGATAAAGGAGTGCTTTGCTGACAGAAATCAGGGAGTAGTAATTAATGGGTCTTTTTGGGTTGGCAAGCTGTAACTAGTAGCGTGCCACAGGGATCACTGCTGGGCCTCAAGTATTTACAATCTACATCAATGATTTATATGAAGGGACCGATTTTGTGGTAGCTATTATTGCTGATGATGCCAAGATAAGTAGGAAAGTAAACTGTCAGGCAGAGATACAAAATTTGCAAATGATGTAGGCAAGTTAAATGAGTTGTCAATAATTTGACAGATGAAGCCTTGTTGGAAAAGCTATATCTTCATGAACAATATTTTTCTTTTGAAATTTGGAAGGATATTGCATTATTTGGACAGTTGGATTATTTGATAAAAAGATTATAAATTCACCTTTGAATTGGGGGCAAGAAAGCCTTTTCCAAGAAACCACCAGACTAGCACAATGCTTGAGAAGGGAAGAGTGTGCTTGTTTGCACAGCAACTATTTTAATTAATGGGAAAAACTACTGGTGAAAAAGCAAAGGTTACTGATTTACTGGAGATCATATGACTGGGATGAGATTTAAGTTTTGAACTTGTTTTTCGAAATCAGTTGGGACTGAACTGAAAAAGTGAGTAGTGGCTCAACTCTCATTCTCCTTGCCTGAGATAGTGTGGTTAATAGTGTTCAGCTAGGAATCCTCATCTCAACGGAAACTGTCTGTCTGTGGAACCCCAAGAGGGATGATACAGTCATATTCTCCTCCAAGCTGAAGCTCGGTTGGTGTGAACCTTCAGGCCTGTAATGGGAATAGCAATGTGCCTGCACACAGGAGAACTCTGTTATCAGACTCCATCTTCCACTGCTCATCTCTGCAGACACCCCTGTCTGCTGTCTGGGTGTGTGTGTGTATGTGTGTGTGTATGTATGTGTGTATGTGTGTGTGTGTGTGTGTGTGCACACACACGTGTTTGTGTATATGCATGCATGTCTCTGTGTGTGGATGTATGCACATGTATGTGTGTGTATGTGTGCATGTTTGTGTGTATACGTGGGTGCACATGTGTGTGTGTGCATGTATGTGCATGTGTTTCTGTGTATGCATGTGCATATGCGAATTGAAAAAATGATGGATTGTTATATGCTCAGAGTACAATTGTGTGGTATCCAGTTCTTGCAGCCTGTTTTAAAAATAGAAGTTTTGTTTTACAATAAATTAACTGTGCTGAGTTTTTTGAAAGAAGCATGGTTAAATTCTCTTTTATTTTGGGTCAAAGACCAGCAAAAATAAATAATTGGCCATTTTGGTGAGCGAATAAACCTTTTACACTAATGATGTGAATTGTGGGGCTAGATTTTTTTTTAATCTTTTATTTATTAATGTCACAAGTTGGCTTACATTAACTCTGCATAGTGAGAAAATCCCTTGGTCGCCACACTCTGGCACCTGTTCGGCTACACTGAGGGAGAATTTAGCATGGCCAATACACCTAACCAGCACGTCTTTCGGACTGGGGGAGGAAACCGGAACACCCGGAGGAAACCCACGCAGACATGGGGAGAACGTGCAGACTCTACACAGTGATCCAAGCCAGGAATCGAACCTGGGTACATGGTGCTGGAGCAGCATTGCTAACCACTGTGCCCCTGCTACACACTCCTCCCATCCTGTTCAAAACATTATAGTGTAGGAAAATGTGAACTTGTCCACTCTGACAGGAAAAAAAAATCAGTGTATCATTTAAATAGAGAGAAATCGTAGAACACTATATATGGGCCAAATGCAGGAAATCAGTTTAAGCTTAGAGGTTTCAAAAAAGGGGCAGCATGGACAAGTTGGGCTGAAGGGCCTGTTTCCATGCTGTGAACCTTTATGACTATGACTCTAACTCAGTGGTGCACAGGGATCTGGTTGTCCTGGTACATGAATCACAAAAGGTCAGCAATCAGGTACAGTAAGTCATTAGAAAGGCATAAGAACATAAGAAATAGGAGCAGGAGTAGGCCATCTAGCCCTTTGAGCCTGCCCCGCCATTCAATAAGATCATGGCTGATCTGAAGTGGATCAGTTCCACTTTCCCGCTCTCTCCCCATATCCCTTAATTCCCTTGTCTGCCAAAAACCTATCTACCCGTGACTTAAATATATTTAGCGAGGTAGCCTCCACCACTTCAACGGGCAGAGAATTCCAGAGATTCACCACCCTTTGAGTGAAGAAGATCCTCCTCAACTCCGTTCTAAACTGCACCCCCCCCGCCTCCCCGCCGCCTTATCTTGAGGCTGTGCCCTCTAGTCCTGCTGTCCTTTCTGAGCGGGAAGAATCACTTTACCTCTACCTTATCCTTCCCCTTCATTACCTTATACGTCTCTATAAGATCCCCCCCTCATTCTTCTAAACTCCAACGAGTACAGACCCAGTCTATTTAGTCTCTCTTCATAGTCCAACCCCCTCATCTCTGGTATCAGCCTAGTAAGGCAAAAGGAATGTTGGCATTTATTGTAAAAGGTTTGGAATATAATAGCAGGGAAATTTTTCTGCAGTTGTACAGGGCCTTGGATAGACCACACCTGGAACACTGCGTATATTTTTGTTCTCCTTACTTAGAAAATGCTAGGGCTAGGATTTTACAGTCCTACCACAACATGACCTCCCCTGGCAGATGTAGCAGGCCATTTAAATTGCCATTTACTTCGGTGGGATCATAATAACTTAATGGGAAGGAGAGGCCATCAAATCCTGGTCATAGCTGCATTAGAAGTAATTTGGAGAATTCAGTAATTTAGAGTAATTCAGTTCACCCGACTTATTCCTGGGATGAGGGCCTTATCTTATGAAGAAAGATTGACAGGTTGGGGCGGTACCCATTGGGGTTCAGAAACATGACAGGTGATCTCATTGAAATGGACAAGATTCTGAGGGATTTGAGAAGGTAGATACTGGGAGGACATTCCCACTTGTGGGAGAGACTAGAACCAGGGGACACAGTTTAAGAATAAGAATCTACCATTTATGATGGAGATGTGGAGAATATATTCCTCTTAAAGGGTAATTAATTTCTGAAATTCTGTATCCCAGAAAGCAATGGAATTGAAATGATTCAGGGAAGAGTTAGATAGATTTTTGATCAATAAGAAAGTCAAGTGTTATGGGGGCAGACAGCAATAAGAACATAAGAACGTAAGAAAATAGGAGCAGAAGTAGGCCATCTAGCCCTTCGAGCCTGCCCCGCCATTCAATAAGATCATGGCTGATGTGGGGTTAAGACCATAACCTGAACAGCCATGAATTGAATAGCAGAGCGGACCCAAAGGGCTGAATGGCCTACTCCTGCTTTTAAGTGTTACTTTTCTTTGAGTGCAATTCCAACCACATTCAAGAAGCTTGATATCATCCAAGTCAAAGCAGCTCGCTTAGTCGGCATGCCATCCACCAATTTAAACAGTCACTCCCTCCAAAGCAGAGACAGCGATGTGCACTGCACACATGATGCACTGCAGCAACTCACCAAGGTTCCTTCCACAGCATCTCCCAAACTCCCCACTTCTACTATCTATAGTCATAGAGGTTTACAGCATGGAACAGGCCCTTTGGCCCAATTTGTCCATGCTGTCCAGTATCTTTCACTAAGTCCCAGTTGTCCACATTCGGCCTATACCCTTCTATATCAATCTTACCCATGTAACTGTCCAAATGCTTTTTAAAAGAAAAATTGTACCTGTCTCTCCTACTACATCTGGCAGCTCGTACCTGACACTCACCACCCTCTGAGTGAAAAAATGCTCCTGTGGACCCTTTCATATTTCTCCCCTCTCACCTTAAAACTATGTCCTCTAGTATTAGACTCTTCTACCTTTGGGAAAAGATGCAGCAGCTGCATGGGAACATCACTATCTAAAAGATCCCCACCAAGTCACATACCAGTCTCTCTCTTGGAATTATATTGCCGTACTGTTGCAGGATAAAAATCTTGGAAATTCCCTTCTGAGCAGCAGTGTGAATATACCTGCACCAAACCGCAGTAGCTCAAGAATGCAGCTGACCGCTGGCTTCTCAAGGGCAACAAATTCCCAACCTAGCGGGCAACATCCACATATCATGAAAGAATTTTTTCAAAATATCTGCACACAGGCAACAAATGTATGAAGGTGAGTTGGGACAGAGGCCCCCCCACTCTTCCCCCACCCCAGTCTCTGGTTGGGCAATCACACCAACATTGTGAACAAAGACTGTATTTTCACTCTCAAGATGCCAGTGTTGTGAGAAGGATGAAGAAAATGCTTCAAGGGTACATTGTAGTGCATCTGGAGAGATACACTTTGGGCGGAATTTTCTCAGAAAAGTTCTAAAAGTAAAACAGGTAAGAAAACAGTTGGTTTCCTCTCCTGATTTTCCAGTGAAATAAATGCTGGTAATACATGGCATTTTGTGCAAGAAGAGGAGTGTGCGTGGTGTCTCAGCTCACCGGGAATGTGGCTGCTGAGCCTGAGGGTCGCCAGGTGCCCCCAGCCCCCAGTACACTGTTACACTGGCTACGCAGTATACTGGCAGATCTGTCACTCTCCCCTATGGACAGCGCACCCACTACTCCCCCATCCTACCACGGAGATTGCCCCCCCATGGACCTTCACCCTGATCGCTGCCCAATCCTCGGTCGCTGCCCTCCCCGATCTGCTCCCACAACCCGATGCAGAGTTCCCCCCCCCGCTTACCTTCCCCTCCTACAGACACTGCAATGCCGCCCCCACCCCCATCCCCCTTGGCATTGCTGGTGTGCCATGCTGACAGTGACAAGAGTGTCCAGTGGGTATAGTGTCAGGGTAGCCAGTGGACAGTGCCAGGGTGCCAGACTGAATAATGAGCACTGCCTGGCCCTGCCCCTACCTCTGACCTCATGGGGCGTAGGGAGGAGGGGGCAGCTTCAATACGTGTTGGTGGGGACCATCTTTGATCCTCACCAGTGAGAACCTCTAGTGGCGAGGTAGGAAAGGTAAGAAAGCCCAGACTATTCATGGGCGCGAGGCTTATTTCACTGGCAGAACAGGATTGGCAATATTATGAGAGGCAAGAAATCAAGCATGAAATCAGCCACTCGCTCATATTTCTCCTCGACAAACACAGCGGGGTGGACAAATCCAACCTTATGGTTTTCAGTCAGAACCTGACACTCTGACAAATTATGGGACAATTCCACCTATAATGACTGTTACAATATTGTCAGCTGGTCTCAGACTTGTGCCAACCCATCAGCACCATTAAATCAAACAAGTAAATGTTTTAAGGGCTTTGAATTGTCACCACTGCAGAAGAATTAAGCACTACCTAAATATTTTGATAAATTCCATAATTAAATTTATTAGACACAAGCACTGATATTAACTGTAACTAATGCCGTCAGATTATCGCAGATTAAGTGGATTTTCTGCTGAAAAAAAAAACAAATTGAAATAACTTGTTGAGAATGACTTTGGAATTTGAATACTTAATCTTTCTGGGTTGCTTATGCATTCAGGGACATTACAGAAATACAAGCACCCATTAGCATTAGGAAGGGTCTATAACTTTGCTGAAGGAGATATTAATACAATGCAAAGGTTTTACAATTCCACAAATAGTGAATTGACTACACAAGCTTACTTAATTCTAATCCTCCATGGGTTTAAAGTATTTAAAAACATTTTTGCACAAAGCTGTGAGTAAACAACATTAATCATGCATCGGTATAATCACAGCTTTTGGTTAACTCTCTCTTCTGCTGGTAACTCTTCCACAGAACATTCTGAATAATTTATTCAGTTTGGAATACAAATTTGCAAAAGAAGCAATTACTGTGTTTTTTTTTCAGAGCAATTATTGTGAATCTCAAAGTCCTTAATTCATTTGTATAATACACTTTTCTTTTTGAATTCTGTGCTCATTCTTAAATGATTCTTCTAGGCAATGAGTTTTTAATCATGCACAATGCACATCCGGAAGGAATAAGGCCATGAGGCCATATGACATAGTAGCAGAATTAGGCCATTCGGCCCATCGAGTCTGCTCCGCCGCTCAATCATGGCTGATATTTTCCTCATCCCCATTCTCCCGCCTTTTCCCCATAACCTCTGATCCCCTTATTAATCAAGAACCTATCTATCTCTGTCTGAAAGACACTCAGGGGCTGACTTTGATTCTAAATGCTGAATCTGGGTG
The DNA here is from genome assembly GCF_965287045.1 of Carcharhinus amblyrhynchos. Classification (NCBI taxonomy): domain Eukaryota; kingdom Metazoa; phylum Chordata; class Chondrichthyes; order Carcharhiniformes; family Carcharhinidae; genus Carcharhinus; species Carcharhinus amblyrhynchos. The sequence goes on from NC_137324.1 coordinate 19,209,711, forward strand.
CAATTCAGATCCGATTTGAAAGTCTACTCTCAGGCACTCCCATACGCACGCAGCCTGAAAAAAAAAGTCACGAATCTGAATTGCACTAAGGGTGGGAGTTAGCGCGCCCGAAACAATCGGAACTCTGAACTGTGCAGGCGCAGTTAGAAAAAGATTTGAAAGAAGTGTCAGATCACTCCTGGGCTGCAAACAGCAGATAAAGTGGCCCAGGAGAGATGGTCCCCACAGATGTCACCTCACCCCCCCACAACATAACTGTACCTCTTATCCACTTGCTCCCTCCACTCCCTTGCTACCCAGACCAATCGCAATCCCCTGCTCCCTGCCGCCACACCGATCGCCCGCAGGGTGGCAGTTTTTCCTCTCTGCCTCACTCCGTCTCCCCCACCAGAGATTCATCTGGCTTCCATTCTCCCCAGCCACCACCCCTCCCACCCCACCACCAGTGATGATCAGGCCTCCCACCTATCTCCACCCATCAAATATACATCTTACTCACCTCCCTTGGCCCCCCCCACCCACCTCGCTCAGAGAACGATCTGGTCTCCCTCCCTCTGTGCCTCCCCCCACCCCCCCCCCCCAACCCCCCGAGAACAATCTGGCCTCCCTCCCCTCCACCCACCCCCTCTCCCACATCACCCAGAGGTTCATCTCACCTGCCTCCTCCTCCTCCCTTCCCCCAGTCAGACAAAGATGTGGCCTCCCTCAGCCCTATATCCTCCCCCCCACTCCGCCCCCTCACCTCCCACCAGAGATATATCTGACCTGCCTACTCCTCCCCTCCCACCAGAAAATGATAGTGTTTCCCCGCTCCCGCACCTCCCCAACCAGGCAATGATCTGCCCTCCTCCCTCCCACCCCCCCCACCGGGCCTCCCTCCTCTCTCACCCCCCTTCACCAGAGAATGATCAGACATGCTTCTCCCCCCTCCTCCTTTTCTCCCCCAACTCCACCCCCCCCGCTCCCCACCCCCCCCCCCCCCCCCCCCACCCACCACCACCAGAGAGCCATTGGAAGCTCTGAACTTATATCTCCAGCAACTGGAGCGACCGAAACAGACTTTTTGCCGAGCGTGTCTGTTTTGCGCTAAATCTGGATGCCCGAACACAATGGTAAAGGGGGGAAATGTTGATAAAGTTGGGCGGGCAGCCCATGAATTCAATTTAAATACTTGCAAATATAGTTAAATCGCCATTGCACCCATTTCGGGTGCAAATCAGATCGCCGCCATTCCCGGGCCTCGGAAAAGTGGCCATCTGCGCGGACCCGGGCGTGGATTGTGTTAATGGCCTCATGCCTGACTTTATCATGTTTCTACGCACAAAAATGGGTGCGACACAACGGTAAAATCGGGCTTTCAATGCCTCCACAGCCTTCTGTGGCAGAGTTCCACAGATTCACCACTCTCTGGCTGAAGAAATTCCTCCTCATTTCTGTTTTAAAGGATTGTCCCTTTAGCCTGACGTTGTGTCCTCTGGTTCCTCTCCACGTCCACTCTATCCAGGCCTCGCAGTATCCTGTAAATTTCAATAAGATCCCTCCTCATCCTTCTGTACTCATTGACCCAGAGTCCTCAATCATTTCTCATACAACAAGATCTTCATTCCAGGGATCATTCTTGTGAACCTCCTCTGGAGCCTTTCCAAGTCCAGCGCACCCTTCCGTAGATATGGGGTCCAAAACTGCTCACAATACTCCAAATAGGTCAGACCAAAGCCTGAATGTTGGAAACAGTTTCTATCTCCAAACAAACCAGGACTGCTTTTTTTGTCAGCTGCTGACCATTTATTTAGCATCATGCTCAGGGGGGCAACACAGTGGCACAGTGGTTCGCACTGCTGCCTCACAATGCTAGGAACCTACGTTTGATTCCCAGCTTGGGTCACTGTCTATGTGGAGTCTGCATAATCTCCATGTGCATAACTTCACATTTTCCTACGTTATATTCTATCTGCCAAGTTTTTGCCCACTCATCTAACCTGTCTATATCCCTCTGTAGACTCTGTATCATTCTCACCACTTGCCTTCCCACATATTTTTTGTGTCATCTGCAACTTGGCAATAGTACATTCACTTCCCTCATCCAAGTCATTAATATATATTGTAAATAATTGTGGCCCCAGCATTGATCCAGGTGGCATTCCATTAGTTCCAGGTTGCCATCCTTAAAATGCACTTCTTCTTCCAAATCCCTGTCCTCCATCAGTTAGCCAATCCTCTATCCATGCTAAATCCTCTGCCCACGTCAAAACCATGGGCTATCTTATTAAGTAGCCTTTAGCATGGTATCTTACCTATGCATTTATTCCCCTTTATCTAACTTGCTGTTAAAGAATTCTTATAACTTTGTCAGGCATCATTTCCCCTCATGAAGCCATGCTGACTCTGCTTGATTATATGATGCATCTCTAAATGCGCTGCTATTCCATCTTTCATAATGGACTCATTAAACAATCTTCCAATGGTACTCTTCCCTTTCAGAATAGAGTTGTGAATTTGATAAACAAAGCGGGTAGTCTTGCAAGATAATCACATGCATGGACAAGCTCTCATTGTGATTAACATAACCAGCATTACAACTTTTCCAGCTCCAGTAGTCATCAAACTGTTCAAAAGATCTGTCTTAAGGCAGACAAGACAGATGAAAGTTCCCAGTAAGTCAATGTTTGCCTGACTACAACAATGCCAAATCACTTCACAGGGCCATTATTCATTAAAGTGTGACACTGAGACAGGTGAGAAGATATTGGGTCAGATGATCAAAAGCTTTGTCAAAGGAAAGTGGATCTTCATATTCTGTGCCCTGTTTTTGATGGGATGGTACAAAATCAGGTGGGTGGCCATCCCACTACCATCCCACCCAACCCCTAGCTCACGCTCTTTATGTGGGGGGTGTGGGCCAAGCCCAACCACCATATTCAAATCAGTAATTAAGAGTCAACTCGGCTTGTTCACAAGCCAATTGTCCCTGATAATATGCTGTCCGTTCCAAAAACGTTTGTCATGGGAAGCTGGGCAGGGTCAGACAGCTGAAATTTTCATCAACCTTCTTCAAAGGGCCCAACAACCCAATCCACAAGCCCCTCCCTGAGTTACCCAAACTCTCCCTGCCCAAAATTCTGGATTTGGGGAACCCTGGGCCTTTCTGCCTTCTTTGCTGTAGTCCCAGCAGTGACTACTAACACATTCTTGGCACTGTCGGGACAGAGGGAGCAGCTCTCGCGGACAGGACCTTCTCCCCAGTGAAGGGCAGAAGTCCCACACTGGACCTGTTAAGCCTGCCTGCAGGCCCACGGCTACAGGGCGGACCAGCATGGAGTAGGTTGGCTTCACAATGACTTTACTTCAGCAAGCACAGGCTACATATCACTTCTTTTATGCCTAAGGCAAAAACCTTGTGTTCAGAAATATTGCTCCATTCTGTCTATTTGATTTGATTTATTATTGTCACATGTATTAGCATGCAGATAAAAGTATTCTTTGTTGCGCACTAAACAGGCAAAGCATATCGTTCATAGAGAAGAAGATGCGTTACAGTCATAGGTGGGTGTAGAGAAAGATCAACTTATTGCGAGGTAGATCCATTCAAAAGTTTGATGGCAGCAGGGAAGAAGCTATTCTTGTGTCGCTTGGTGCATCACCTCAGATTTTTGTATCTTTTTCCCAATGAGAAAAGGTGGAAGAGAGAGTTCTGGGGTGCGTGGGGTCCTTAATTACGCTGGCTGCTTTGCCGAGGCAGTGGGGAGTGTAGACAGAGTCAATAATGAATGGCAAGCTGGTTTGCATGATGGATTGGGCTACATTCATAACCTTTTGTAGTTTCTTGCGGTCTTGGGCAGAGCAGGAGCCATACAAGCTGTGATACAACCAGAAAGAATGCTTTCTATGGTGCAACTGTAAAAGTTGGTGAGAGTCATAGCGGACATGCCAAACTTCCTGAGAAAGTAGAGGCTTTGGTGGGCTTACTTAACTATAGTGTCAATATGGGGGAACCAGGACAGGTCGTTGTTGATTTGGGCACCTAAAAACTTGAAGCTCTCGACCCTTTCTACTTCATCCCCATTGATGTAGACAGGGGCATGCTCTCCTTTACACTTCCTGAAGTCGATGCCAATCTCCTTTGTTTTGTTGACATTGAGGGAGAGATTATTGTTGCCGCACCAGTTCACCAGATTCTCTATCTCACTCTTGTACTCTGTCTCTGTTGACGACACCACCATAGTGGGTGGGATCTCAAACAATAAGACAAACTTGACAATCGAATTGGAGGTTAATTTGGCCAAACATTCAGAGGTGAATAAGGAGTATATAGGGGGCTGAGAGCACAGCCTTCTGGGGCACCAGTGTTGTGGATGATGATGGAAGAGGTGTTGTTGTCTATTCTTACTGATTGTGGTCTGTGTGTTAGGAAGTTCAGGATTCAGTTGCAGAGTGAGAAGCCAAAGCCCAGGCTATGGAGATCAGGGGAATAATTATGTTGAAGGCTGAGCTGTAGTCAATAAGTTGGAGTCTGTCATAGGTGACTTTGTTATCTAGGTGTTCCAGGGTTGAGTGCAGGACTAGAGAGATGAAATCTGCTGTGGACCTGTTGCGGCTGTATGCAAACTGTAGTGGATCCAGCTAGTCCGGGAGGCTGGACTTGATTTGTGCCATGACTAATCTTTCAAAGCACTTCATAATGATGGATGTCAGAACCACCGGCCGTAGTCATTAAGACATGTTGCTTGATTTTCCTTAGGTACCGGGATGATGGTTGTCTTCTTAAAGCAGCTGGGACCTCAAATTGTTGTAGAGAGAGGTTGAAGATGTCTATGAAAACCCCTGCCAGCGAATCCATGCAGGATCTAAGTGCTTGTCCAGGTACCCCATCCGGGCCAGTTGCTTTGCATGGGATAACCTTTGAGAAAGCTGCTCTGACATCTGCAACGGTGACCCCAGATACAGGTTCGTCCAGGGCTTCCAGGGTGGAGGGCATGCTCTTCCTGACCTCTTGCTCAAAATGGGCGTCAAATGCGTTGAGCTCAATGGGAAGGGGTGTGTTGGAGCCAGAGATTTTACATGCTTTCAACTAGTAGCCTGTTATATCTTGCAGACTTTGCCATAGTCGGTAGGGGTTGGTGTGGCTAGCCTGGGCCCCTAGCTTGGTTTGGTACTGTCTTTTAGCATCTTTGATGTATCTCTTTAGATCATATCTGGCTTTCTTGTATAGATCAGTGTCACCTGACTTGAATGCCTCAGACCTGGACTTCAGCAAGCAGTGGATATCCCCTGTTCATCCATGCTTTCCGATTTGGGGAACACATGGATTTGCTTCTTCGGCACACAGTCTTCTACACACTTACTCATGAAGTCAGTTACTGTTGTGGCATACTCATTCAGGCTGGTCACAGAGTTTTTTAAATACTGACCAGACTACTGACTCCAAGCAGCCCCGTAGGAGATCATCCGACTGTGCCCCACTTTCACTTCCAGTTATTTCTGACTGCAAGTTCTTTCATTTCCAGATTTATGGAAAAAGACATCAAGCCCTTACAAAACTGCTGACTTTAGCACATCAATCTCATCTTAACAATCATAAGATAGATATGGATGAAGAAAATGATTCCTTCTATTTCAGTTGCAGCCATGCAGAAAGAAACAGTTCTGTCCCTGGAGCCCTGCACACAGTATCCAACTATTTCTTAAATGACTTGTCTATAATACTCTGCTCAAAATCCATTCCACACATATCAGGCATTGTGTGCAAAGTTCATACCCTTTGCTGACCATCTGATTTGCTTCAAGCACAGTTAAAGTTGCAAGTTTAACATTTAAAGTTTATTTATTTGTGTCATAAGTAGGCTTACATTAACACTACAATGAAGTTGCTGTGGAAAATCCCTTAATCACCATACACCGGCACCTGTTCAGGTACACTGAGGGAGAATTTGGCTTGGCCAATGCACCTAACTCGCATGTCTTTCAGACTGTGGGAGGAAACCGGAGGAAACACATGCAGGCACGGGGAGGATATGCAGATTCCATACAGACAGTGACCCAAACCAGGAATCGAACTCGGATCCTTACCGTGAGGCAGCAGTGCCACCAATTACTCAATTATTCAGTTACTCAATAACTGATGCTAGACTATTCTCCAAACCACTCTCCAGTAAACAGGAAACTCTGCCAGGTAACTGGGATCACTCCCCTTATTTTTTGTAAACTAAATATTTCTTTTCACAATGCCCAGAACAGTCGGAAGTTTGGTATTCTCTGCGGCCTTGCCACTGCTATTAACATCAAACCTGAGTCCCTTACCAAGGGACAGGACCACATTCTAAGTGAACATGGAGAAAGCAATATTTAACAACTGCTGCCTGCATGCTTACTTCGATATTCATTTGCAGGGTTGCAGGTGTGATAGAAGAATAACTTGCCTGTTCAACAATCATAAAAACCCTGCAGTGCAGGAAGAGGCCATTTGGCCCATCAAGTCTGCACTGACAACAATCCCACCTAGGCCCTATCCCTGTAACCCTTATACTTATCGTGCTAATTCCTCTAACCTATGCATCCCAGGACACTAAGGGGCAATTTAGAGTGGCCAATGCCACCTGCACATCTTTGGAAGGAAACCGGAGCACCCGGAGGAAACCACACAGACACAAGGAGAAAGTGCAAACTCCGCATTGATAGTGACCCAGGCTGGGAATCAAACCCAGGTTGCTGGTGCTGTGAGGTAGCAGTGCTAACCACTGTGCCACCGTACCCTTGTGTACAATTTGTCGCATCTGTTCAGTTAACAGGGAGAGCAGATCTTGGCTGGTGGATGAGTCATGTTCTTGCTCTGCTGATGTCTAACCAGGAAAAACAAAATTAAAACACAAAGAAGCCACGTGTTACCATAATCAGACAACAGTATGAATCAGACCTGCTGCAAGTGTTTGCTATGCACTGCACTTAGACTGTCTCAAGTGTTCCAGTTTTTTTTACATATTTGTAGGCATAAAAAGGCAATAATTTCTCATAGAGAATAGAATTTTGTTGTGTAAAATAAAACAAAACAGAGTTGTAAATGAAGTGAGTGCTGCAGGGTGAAATGAAAGAGCTTTGGAGTTGGGTGAAGCTGAAAGGCTGAGGGCAGGGTTTTCTGACTACACTCCTCCTAAGACCAGAAAATCCCACCCAAGGTCAACGGGCGTTTGCACAATTCATGTCCCATCTGCTACGAGTCTCGTGGCGGGCGGGACGGGAAAATTCCACCCTGAGTGCAGAACGTTAGTCTCTGCTCCGGGCAGGAGCAGAGCGCAGCAGAGCTACATAAACACCAAGAGGGAGAGCGAGGCAACTGAGAGTTGTGGGTAAGTCAGGCAAAGTAATTGTTACTAGATTATAGCACTTATCTTTTAGCTGGAGGAGCAGGATAAATTGGCAGGAGGACGGGGACAAATGGCGGAGTTCCAAGGTGTAAGGTCACAGTTCAGAAAGTGACAATGGCAACAACTGGTTGGTGAGTGAGTTCTGCTGAGTATTTTTAAACTAGAAACTGTAAGTCATTGCCTAAGCAAGGATAGGTACTTATTTGATTTATTTTATTTAAAACGTCTCCTAAAGTTGTAAATTTTAAAAGTTTTAGTCATGGCAGGAGAGCTCAAAGCCAGATGGTACTCCCCATATTCCATGTGGGATGCCGGGCCTATTTCCAGTGCCTGGGAAGTGTGTCCAGCTGCAGCTCCTGGAAGCTCTAGTTTCAGAGCTGAAATGGCTGCTGGCGACACTATGGATCACCCTCGAATCTGAGAGCAGTGTGGATAGAACATTTAGAGAGTGATCACACCACAGCTGTAGGGATTTGAAGAAGGAAGGGAACGGACCACCAGGCTGTCCAATGGAAGCAAATGGGTGGTTCAGCCCTCTGGGGTCCTGCATGCAAATCTGTATTCAATTTTGGAGGCTGGTTCCTCCAGGGCGTACAAGCTTCTGGCACCTCAAGCAGCATGTCTGAACAGGGGAGGAAGAAACAAAGAGGGGGGGGTTCATAGCCAGGGGAAAAGCGACTGTGGCCATCAACGTGATTCCAGGATCGTGTGTTGCCTCCCCGGTGCCTGGGTCCAAGATGTCACTGAACAGCTGCAGAGCTTCCTAAAGTGGGAGGGTGAAAAGGCAGAGGTCATGAATACATGTTGGTACCAATGATATAGAGAGATGAGGTCTTGCACCAAGAATTCAGGGAGTTAGGCAGTCGACTAAAAAAGTAGGGCGTCTATGCTAGCGTGCAGAGAAACAGGAGAATTGCACAGTTGAATGCATGGCTTAAAGGTTGGCGCAAGAGGGAGGACCACTGGAGGTGACACATCTTGGACAGAGTAATTTGACAAGGAAATATTCAATGAACAGCATGACTGTAGGAGGTTCTGAGGAACAAAGAGGCTTTGGTGTGTTTGCTCATAGATCTCTGAAAGCAGAAGGATATGTTAGTAAGACAGTGAAAAAGACAAATTGGACACACTTGTCTTTAGTCACAGAGAAAGGTTGAATGGGTTAGGACTTTATTCCCTGGAGCATAGATTTGATCGAGGTGTATAAAATTATGATGGGCATAGATAGAGTGATTGCAAGCTGGCTTTTTCCACTGAAGCTAGGGGAGAAAAAAACCAGAGGGCATGGGTTAAGGGTGAAGGGGGAAAAGTTTAAAGGGAATATTGGGGGGGGAGGTTTTTCACACAGAGAGTGGTGGGAGTGTGGAATGAGCTGCCAGATGAAATGGTAAATGCGGGCTCAATTTTAACATTTAAGAAAAACTTGGACAGGTACATGGATGAGAGGGGTGTGGAGGGATATGGTCCAGGGTGCAGGTCAGTGGAACAAGGCAGAAAAATGGTTTGGCACAGTCAAGAAGGGCCAAAAAGCCTGTTTTTGTGCTGTAATGTTCTATGGTTCTATGGATCTATTGGTCAAGGAATAGATTCAAAAGCAGGGAAGTCATGGTGGAGTTGTATTGACCTTTGATGAGGCCACTGATTCTGCTAGAGTACTGAGTGTAATTACTGACAAAGAATCTTACCTGGATCATCTTTCCCCGCTATCCCTGTAACCCCACACATTTATCATAGTTAATCCATTGAAAGTACGCACCGTGGGACACTCGGGGGCAATTTAACATGGCCATTCCACTCAACCTGCACATCTTTGGACTGTGGAAGGAAGCCAGAGCACCCGAAGGCAACCCACACAGACACAGGGAGAACATACAAATTCCACACAGACAGTAACCCCAGCCAGAATTGAACTCGGGTCCCTGGGGCTATGAGGAAGCAGTGCTAACCACTATGCCATCATGTGGCCCTGGTTATCCCCTCAAGCCCTCACTCCTCACCCCTCACAGCCCCATACCCCTTACATCCACTTCCCATGCCATTCCCATGCCAACTCATTTCAAGCTCTGCATTAAATTGCATCTGCTAGATGTTTGCTTATTCACCCAAGGCTGGAAATGAACCAGGGTCCCTGGAGCTGTGAGTTGGCAGTGCTAATGACTGTGCTACTATGCTGCCAAGTGCTAGTAAATGGGATTAGGTAGATAGGTTAGGTGGTTCTCACGAGTCCACGCAGACTAATTCTGTGCTTCTGTGACATACGCATTGCATTTGTGGCTGCAAATGTCCAAATGGTAATTATAAAACACCCTAGCATCAAGAATATAGATGTGATAATTTTTCCCTTTAAGAATCAAACTGCAGAGTGAGAGTCACATGACCCAGAAATCATCCATGGTTTTCCATTGGGGAACACACGGATTTGCTTCTTTGGCACACACTCTTCTACACAGTTACTAATGAAGTCAGTTACTACTGGGCAGGATGGTGGCACAGTGGTTAAAACTGCTCCCTCACAGTACCAAGGACCCAGGTTCGATTCCCGGCATGAGTCACTGTCCGTCTGGAATCTGCATATTCTCCCCGTGTCTGCGTGGGTTTCCTCGGGGTGCTCTGGTTTCCTCCCGCAGTCTGAAAGTCATGCTGGTTAGGTGCATTGACCATGTTAAATTCCCCCTCAGTGTACCCAAACAGGAGTGTGGCGACTTAGGGATTTTCACAGTAATTTCATTGCAGCATGAATGTAAGCCTACTTGTGAAGTTAACAAATGCATTTTAAACTTAAGCGGGGGCTTATGTATGCAGATTCATCTTGGGGCTTGACTGTAGCCACGAGGCTACAAGCCTCTGTATAGTTTTAACCTGTAAATAAAGGAGTTGTCTTTTCCCTAAACTGGTGAACAAGCAACTATACAGTAGGTTTTGTACAAATATTGCTCACGTACTTACAATGAATAAAATATGCTGTACAATTAGTTTACTTTGAAAAACGTGGGTTTATGCACGTGATTAAAGTGCTTGGAATATAATCCAAGTATTACCCAGATTTTGGTAAACAGTAAAAAGGGCAGCATTTGCAACATTGCAAATGAGGAAATGTACTGTGAAAGTGACTTTGAAAGTGTCCTCATTGTTGTACCATTAGAGGAAAGGGATATTCGACCAGATTATTATATAGCCTGAATGCCATCAAGAGATTTTTATTCTTCAGTGTTTTTCCACCAATGTTATGCCACTACATTTCGCTTTTTTAAACCGGTAGCTTGAAGCAGCACAGGGATAGTCTTTGCACGTGACATTTGAATTGGGATGATGGACCCTGGGTCTCTGTATTAATGCAGTGAGCACAAGAAGCGCTGCAGCTGCAACTCAACATTCTTCTCACATTACTTCCCCCTGCCTGTGAAGCTCACTGACAGACTCTGCTGCTGTCCTTTGACCTTTATGTGCAGGCTTTCAGAAAATGACTGCGTTTTAGGGGATGTAGGTTGAAGGTGCATGGGGAAAAGCTTAGAGGAGATGTGCGAGGCAAGTTTTTTTACACGGAGAGTGGTGAATGTCTGGAACGTACTACCCAGGCAGGTGGTGGGAGCAGGTACAATAGCAACATTTAAGGGCAACTAGACGAACATATGAATAGGATGGGAATGGGAGGATACGGACTCTGTAAGTGAATGCGGTTTTAGTTCAGGCAGAAATCATGTGCAGGCTTGGAGGGCTGAAGGGCCTGTTCCTGTGCTGTACCTCTCTTTGTTCTTTTTGTTACTGAAGTAGGATTGCTGGAGGAACAAGTCAGCAGCGGCAAATTTGTTATTTGATCATTGGCACCCCTTGTGGACTGCTTCTCAACATACCTATGGTTCATCAATCGCCCAGTCATTTTCCCCAGCCTGACTGAACAGGCCGCTTTGTTTTTCATCCGGACTTCTTCCACCCGGTGCTTTCTCCGTCTGGGGTGGCATGATGGCACATTGGACCCCAGTCCAATGCCAGCATCTCCACATCATGACTACTAGTGGCACGATGGCACAGCGGTTAGCACTGCCCCCTCGCAGCACCGGGGATTCTAATAAATAAACTTTAAAAAACATTGTCCAATTTTGCTTCAACTTTCACCTGTTGAGACTGAAGATGAGTCAGGATTCATCAAAATATAATAAGATGTTAATAAACCCATCTGATTCAGAAGCGAAAAAAGAAAACAAGCGGATGTATTGCTCTAGCTTAAGTCCCGTGGCCGGAGTTGGAAGCAAGAGTGTTGCCCGCCCCGTAGGCCAGTGGGCCTTGCCAATTTGGGCCAAATCACATGGTGCTGGGCTCAGGAGGAGGCAGGGACAGCCAAGGTCAGCAGCACTTGAAAGATCGCTGGGGAAAAGGCTCCAGCTAAATCTGTGCCAAATGATGAGCCTCTGAGCCAGGATGCTGGAGACACAGCGAGATGCGGGCGAATATCAGGCAGAGGTTTCGGAGGCTCTCAACAGAGTGGCAAGTCAGGCTGAAGAGTCCGCTCTCTGATCATAGAGTCATAGCATCCCTACAGTGCAGAAGGAGACTATTCAGCCATTCGAGTCTGAACCGATCACGGTCCCACCCAAACCCTATCCCCATAACCCCATGCATTTACCATAGCTAGTCCCCCTGACGCTAAGGGGCAACTTAGCACGGCTAATCAACCTAACCTGCACATCTTTGGATTGTGGGAGGAAACTGGAGCACCCGGGAAGATGATGCAAACTCCACACAGACAGTGACCCAAGCCGGGAATTGAATCCAGGCTCCTGGTGCTGTGAAGCGGCAGTGCTAACCACTGCACCACCCTAGAGTGACGAAGTGGGAACAGACGACATGTGTGCACATTGAGGTCTCCATGGGGAGGGTGATGAACTTGATCCAACTAACTGTCTAGTTTCTACTGGAGAAGTGTGTAGACCAGCATTCCATCGCTGTACCCAAAAGCGAGCTTTTGCAACGGCCACCCATGAGGGGGACGAGGCACCGCAACCTCCTTCTAAGTGCCCCTTTCCCTCAAGAAGTCAGAGACCACAAACTTCACCGCTGGCATGAGGGGACGCTTCCACTCTTTATCTGCTTCCCCCCCAGCTACACTGTGCCTTGTTGCACTGCTGCTGACAGAAGTGAAAGATTTGTTTCCTTGGCTTTAATATTCAAATGTTTTCTCTGATCTTGGGCTGATTGATTTGCTGTTTAAGTTGTAAATTAAAAGATTTTTCTGAAATGTCTCACAACATTTCTTCATTCATTCATGGGATGTGGGTATCACTAACAATGTAGCATTTGTTGCCGATTCCTAATTGCCTTGAACCGTGTGGTTTCTTAGTCCATTACAGGAGGTATTTAAGAGTCAGCCACATTGTTGTAATGTGCTGACATTATGAGGAAGTCCCACGTAGACCAGGCCAGGTAAAAATGACAGATTTCCTTCTCTAAAGGACATTAATGCACCAGGTGGGTTTTCACAACAATTGACAATGATTTCATGGTCATCATTATACTTTTAATTCCAGATATTTATTGAATTTATTGAAAAGTGCGGCAGATGCTGGGACAGTGAGTAAATTTAAATCTGTCATGCTTACCTGGTCTGGTCTACGTGGGACTCCCACATAATGTCAGCACATTACAACAATGTGGCTGACTCTTAAATACCTCCTGTCATGAACTAAGAAACCACACGGTTCAAGGCAATTAGGAATGGGCACACAAACAAATGCTACATTTAAGGAGGAGCAATGGGCTGAAGGGGAGAAAGCAGGAAAATGGGGATGAGGAGCATATCAGCCATGATCGAATAGCAGAGCAGACTCGATGGGCTGAATGGCCTAATTCTGCTCCTATATCTTATGAATTCAAATTCCATCATCTGCCCTGGTGTGATTTGAAATAACAGCATTACCCTGGGTCTCTGAGTTACTTGTCCAATGACAATTCCAGGATGCCACCACTTCTTCTGCCAATGCAGTCACTGCCATTTTAGAAGGGAGTCAATAAGATGTACAACAGAAGCATATCATTCAATGTAGAAAAGAAAAAGTCAGAATGTGGGCAAAAAAGAATGCGTTCCTAAGTATAAAGCTATGGATAACGTAGACAAAAACAAATGTGAACCATGTATCTGAAATATTAAGAAGGTAAAGTGGTTAAATGAAAAATGTGATTGAGGCAGGAAGGAAATCTATAACTTCATTTACAACAGACAAATGAAAAAGTTAACAACACAGCCACTGAATTATCCCAATAGCTACAAATCATCAAGTGACAGGAGGAGCAAATATCCTAAATAAATTATTTTCTGTGTTCACAGAGGAGACTATGAACAGTCTAGGAGATGGATATGAATCAGTGCGGTTTCAGTGGTGCCACACAGTAATTTTGAGGAATGAATATCAGATATGAAGAGTATGATTTACAATGGCTGTATTAAATAAATAGACTGTGTACATATGTGGGTATTATCATAAGTACGCTGCTAGCCTGAGTAACACAAGCCCACAGTGCTTTTCAAAAGTGAAAATGACCTGATTGTGGCGGAATGAGGCTGGGCAAAAATTGGCAACCAATACAGTGCACTTTAACAGGCAAGGGCCTTTCACAAACCAGGGTTAGCTGGAGGTACACTCCTACTTTCTGTTCCATTGTGGCTGGGGCGGCATGGTGGCATAGTGGTTAGCACTGCTGCCTCACAGCGCTAAGGACCCGGGTTCAATTCTAGCCTCAGGTCACTGTCTGTGTGGAGTTCGCATATTCTCTCTGTGTCTGCATGGGTTTCTTCTGGATGCTCCAGTTTTCTCCCACACTCCAAAGATGTGTAGATTAGGTGGATCCACCATGCTAAATTGCCCCTTAGTGTCCCAAGATACATAGGTTAAGGGTACTGGGGGGGTAAATACTTGGGTTTATGGGGGAACAGGTCTGGGTAGGATTGCCCTTAGTGTCAGGGGGATTACATGGGGTTACAGGGATAGAGCCTAGATGGGATTGTTGTTGGTGCAGACTCGATGGGCCAAATGGCCTCCTTCTGCACTGTAGGGATTCTATGACTTTGCTGTTATGGATCGTTAGTACCACTTAGTGAATTAATCCTATTGGATGGATAAGGATTGTAAAATGGAGGAATCAAGTAAATAGTTATTGTAAATGTCTGGAACAAAGCAACAGTTTCATTGAGTTCCATCTATCTTTTGTCTCCTGTTTTTAACCATTGAATTCCCTTTCTCAGTAAAAGTTACCTCCTGTCCTTTCTGAAGAGAATAATGTGTTAACTCTGTTTAATACAGGGAGATAAGCTGTACAGTATTCTAATTATATGATTGATGTCTCATTTGGACATTCCATTTCCAGTTACAACAGGTAAAAACAAACCTTTCCGCAGAACTTGACTCCATCCTGAGAGGTGAGAAGCTTCACCTCATGCATAACCAGTTTAAAATATGTTTGCGGGCCTAACTCAAGGTTGGAGGTTGAATCATTTGCAAAACCCATGCCCTAAATTAATATACACTCCTCTCCAGCTGGTACACCATGGCAGCAGTGTGTACCATCTACATGGTTAATCACCAAGGCTCCTTCGACAACCCCCTACAAAACTGTGACCTCTACCGTTTAAAAGAACAAGGACAGTAGGTAAGGCGATGGGGGTGCCACCACCTGCACGTTCCTGTCCAAGTCATGCATCATTCAAAGTTGAAAATACATCTTTGTTCCTCCACTGTTGTTGGGTCAACATCCCAGAGTCATTCCCTGACAAAGTCATGTGCCCATTCCTCCTGCTTTTTTCTGCTCAAGGAGCAAACAATGACTCTTGGAATACAGAGCATCTGCTAGTTCCCATTTGCAACTATAAACCTGTAATATACAAAGGACAAAGAAAAGTACAGCACAGGAACAGGCCCTTCGGCCCCCAAGCCCATGCTGACCATGACGCCCTAACTGAACGAAAAAAAACCTTCTGCCCTTAGTCAGTCTGTATCCCTCTATTCCATCCCTATTCATGTATCTATCCAGATGCCTCTTAAATGTTGCTAATGTGCCTTCTTCCATCACCCGCCTCTGGCAGCGCGTTCCAGGCACCCACCTCTCTCTCTGCGTGAAAAATCTGTTGTGATGCCACCAGTTCCAGCCTGAAAGGACCTGCTGGTATTGAAATTGTTGGGCAAGGTGACTTTGATGACCATTGGTGGTGCCACCCTTGCCCAGCTCTGAGGTTTTAGATCTTGCTTAAGGAGGTGGCACAGTTCTGCTACTCCCTTCGAGGTGAAGCACATCTAAAGCAGAGACTGTTCCCGGCCTAGGTGAAGATAGGAGGAGTGTTCTTGAAAACTCGAGATAGGTAAGGCCTCGGACAGAGAATCCCCTTCCTCATCCTCTGTGAACAGCTTCTCTGCTGCCTCTGCTCCATTTCACTTTGAGAAACTACATCCCGCATACCTCTGGGTGGAAGCAGGTGCTGTACTCAGATCCCTTTTGACAAAACAGCTTCTGTCAACTTTTGTGACAGCACAGTACTGCCACTAAATTTGCAACAGAGAGTTGATAGCAAAAGGCTGCTCTCCTGAAAGTCGGATGGTGATGCCAGGAGGGCGGTGGGGGGTGGGGAAGGGGGTGCATGGATCCTTTGTGCAGCCATGCTTGTTTCAGAGGGGTCACAAGGCCTGGAGCCTGGTCAGAAAGTGCAGGTTGGACATCAAATCAGCTTCAGCAATGTTGAGTGATGCTGTCTGAGGCAATCAAGGACACCCGCACTATTACCATCCACACCTTCGGAAACCATCGGGAGTGGACCCCCTTGCTGTTTACTGGCTCGTCTTCCACGGCGCTGAGGTTTGTGGACAAAATCCTACCTCGAAGCAACTGTGGGAGAGCTATCAGTCTGTGAACAGGGACTCCCTATTGAGGGAGTCGCCTAGTCAGCCTTAATTTACACATGTAGGTTACATTAATTAGAAATCAAATTCTTTGCTCTGGTTCAAGGATTTGAACCGTGCATTTACAAAATATTTATGAAAGCCTGAGGGTATATTTGTTGTGCTACAATGGATACGAAGAAGATAGAGTGAGTCAGTGAACATGGAATTGATCCCAGGGGGGAATGCAAGCAAAAAAGTGACAGATGTTTGGAAGAGTTTGCTCGGCCCCTGTCCCTCTCATTGTGACATAAATCCTGTATTCCCCATTGATTATTCTGTTTTTCCAGCAGGTACAGACAAGCTATAAATACATTTTTAATAAATTGTTTTCTTACTCTTCTCCATTTTGAGTTCCGTTTGTGTGGGGACAGTAGAGTGGTTGAAATTTCATTTCCTTTCCAGCTTGGAAATATATTGCCGTTCCTTCACTGTCACTGGGTCAAAATCCTGGCACTCCCTGCTGAACAGGGCTGTGGGCGTACCTACACCGCATGGACTGCAGCAGTTCAAGAAAACAGCTCACCACCACATTCTTAGGGGCAATTAGGTATGGGCAGTGGTTGCTGCCTAGCCAGTGATGTCCACATCGCATGAACAATAAAACAAAGAGCAGAAATAGATGGGTCAGAAACTACTGGGCGCAGGTTTGAGGTAATTGGCGTAAGAACTGGAGGTGACAAAATGACATCTTTTTAAAGTTGTAATATGATTTGGAATACACCGCCCGAAAGGATTGAAGAATATTCAACAGTTTTTCTAAAGTTTAAAGTTAATTTATTAGTGTCACAAGTAGAATTACATTAACACTGCAGTGAAGTTACACTGAAAATCTCTGAGTTGTCACACTTCAGCACCTGTTCAGGTACACTGAGGGGGAATTTAGGATGGCCAATGCACCTAACCCAATGCATTCTTCAGACTGTGGGAGGAAACCGGAGCACCCGGAGGAAACCCATGCTGACACAGGGAGAATGTGCAGACTCCATGCAGACAGTGACCCAAGCCAGTAATCGAATCCAGGTCCTTGGCGTTGTGAGGTAGCAGTGCTAACCACTGTGCCACCATTCTGCTCAATTATAAAAGGGATAAATAATTGAAGTGGGAAGAAATGGCAGAACTAACGGGACAGTGTAGGGCTATGTGAACAACTGGTACACCAACACAGTGTCAATGTAACATAGACACAGCTTCAATGTAACACCAAGGTGGCACTGGCACAATGGACTAAATGTCCTCCTTCTTGCAGAGTATCATTCCATGATTCCATGATATTTGGCGTCAGGATCTACCCTGATTAGAACAGAAGCATTTCTGTTTGGGCAAGTTTCTGGAAACGGATGGTGTCCATGGTGTTGTATCCTGTAATGAGCCACAGTCATCAGGACAGGATGGGGAAAGGTCAGAAAATTTGTAGGGCAATAGGAAGAAAATCTATCTCACCCTGATTGCCTCGTTCACAATGAGAAACTAGGTGAACAGCTTAGTGCCTTTCAATCACATTCCAGCTTATTGTTAATTAAAAAAATGTTGCAATGTAAAAAAAATCTTTGTCTTGGTATTTGGGAAAAGGCAACCATTACTTTTGTTTCAACATAATCCACATTTGTAAATCAGGTGGATACTGAAAAGGCTAAATCGTACTCTAATGGAAAATGAACATTTCTCTCACCTGTTATAAGAAGCACTATATTATTTACATTGGACTTATTTGAATGTTCAAATCATACAATTTCTCCTCAGTATAGGAATGATGATGTGTCTGCAATTTAGGTTAATTACAGTGGTAGCTATCAGTTATAGAGATGGTTTCTTCCTTCTAAATGTGAAGGAAGAAAGATGACTGATTCTAAGTAGCTTCGTTCTAAATAGGAGCCCAGTGATGAGTGAAGAACATTTAAACTGTTCAGCTCAGATTTGTTGAAGCATTTTTTTAAAGCATTTTAAAGCCAAAAATGTCTTCAAACAGAAACTGTGGGAGGCTGAGTGGCTTCAGAGTTTGGTGGTTTTTGAGAGAATCTCAGTGCCTGTTTAAGAGGATCTCTCAAGAATCTTGACGAACATCTGAGGAATCATGGCACAATCACAGAGGAAAGCGACAATTCTTTTAAAGACAAGTGAGTGAGATGCACATGCCCTTTCCAAAGTTAATCACAGCCTTCATGAGGAGAAAACAGGCACACCTAGGAATTGATGGGATCAGGAGTTGGGGCGGGGGGAGCATTTTTGGTACAACATACATTACCTGCTCCTGCTGAGCTGACAGTTACATGGGTAAGATGGGTATAGAGGGATATGGGCCAAACATGGGCAACTGGGACTAGCTTAGTGGTTAAAAACAAGGCAGCAAGGAAAGTTGGGCCGAAGGGCCTGTGTCCATGCTGTAAACCTCTACGATTCTCTCAGCTGGTGGTATGACAACAGCAAATTGGTCTGGCACTGTAACTGTGAAGGTATGTTGAAGGGGAAGTGTGCTGGCAGCCTTCGGAGAGTTAAATGGGAGATCAGTGCGATTCTCTAACTTGCCCAGTTGCCCAAATGTTCCGCAGTCTCATAAAAGTCAGCTTAATTTGCATTCTGCATCCAAGGGGTTATAAGTTCAGGAGCAATTAGTGGCACTGTCATTTGTATTGCTCGAGTGGGCAAAACTGCTTCAGAAGCCAGACTCCAAGCTTGTCAATGGAGCTGATACTGAATGGGTCTCAGCTTTGGAGGAGTGCTTAAACCTGAAATGTTTTTCCAAAAATGTGATCAATTTCTTCACTTCTCCTTGCCATGTGCTTGTGCACTTCTTTCAGTCTATGCTCCCTCACTCCCCCTCTCCCACCCCCATCCCTGGCACTGGAACCCTTGGTCTAAGGCTTCCCTTGGTTGTGACTTGCTCCATGCCCCAACACTCTCAATGAAGAAAGTTCATCAGAACTGGCTCCTAAATCACAGACCTTTTATCCTGAGTCTGTGACCCCCTAGTTCCAGTGTCTCTCGGGAAACGACCACTCAGCATCATTCCTGTGCACTCTAAGAACTTTTCATTCTTCTGAACTCCATAGAAGGCATTTTACTCATGCTCTGCATGAAAAAAACTTACTTCTAATATTTGTTTTGTCTATCTAGTGTTTAACTTGTCTTTGGTTTGCCTCCTGATATAAACAATGGACTAAATCTTGTGTCCAGGGTCGGGGCACTTATTTCCGATCCTAATCAAACAAAAAAGTACACGTTTATCTTCTTTTGATATTTCTAGGCAATCTTCCAGTTGAAGATCCTGCAGAACTCAATGCATGAAACCTTGGCGGTAGCAGTAGTAAGAGTTTGCACAGAAAACAGACCTCTTTTACAACACCAGCTGCCATGTTCTAGTAGGTAAGAGTTTAAATGTCCCAACGCATCTAAAGTTACAGACAGAAGATAAGTGTATAAGGATTTATGGTGGTTAAGGGGGTATGGTAGCTAAGGCAAGTGAGTAAGGAATAAGGTAGGTAAAATAACTGAGTAAGGGGGTAAAGTGGTAGGTGGGTAAGGTGGTGAAGTCAAGTCAGATCAGGTCAGGAGAGAATTGGGTGGTGGTCTCGTCAAGTCCGGAAGGTGGGGTGGTCAGAGTTTAGGTAGGGGTGGTGTCGATTGATGGAGTGGATTAAGAGGTGGACTCAGGTGACGGGGGCTCATTGAATCAGGTTTGGGGGGGGCATTTGGGTGGTGAGGTAGGATCAGGTCAGGTATTGGGTACTCAGGGTATCAGGGGGAATCTGGGTATGGAGGGAATAGTTTGGCATTCCAAACCAGGGAACATAAAGTCAGGGTGGAGTCAGTGTGAGTGATTGGAGGGGTCAGTTGTATAGTCTGACATTTCCTGCAGCCAGGCAAGTAAGTTGGAACTGTTCGAAAGCTCCAACTAGCTCTGAAATCTCCCAGTGGCCCGCTCCTGCTCCTAATTCATATGTTCATATATTCATCCCCACCACCACTGACACACAGTGGCAGCAGTGTGTGCTGCAACAACTTACCATGGCTCTTTCCACTGCACCTTCCAAATCTGCAAACTCTATCACCCAGAAGGACAAGGGCAGCAGGTGCAAAGGAGCACCACCATCCACAAATTCCCCTCCAAGCACACACCAACCTGACTAGGAACCATTTCACCATTTCTTTATTGTCCATTGGAAATTCCCAAAGAGTCACTGACTTCCAAGGGATCTTGCAGTGTATCTTGGGCTGTATGTCCAGTCTCCAACTATCTGGAGACTGCAAGATCTGGACCAATTATTGATAATTAATAATATGTCTATTATTTACCTATCATTCAATGCCTTTTATCAAATTCTCAATCTTCTTCACATCCGTTACCAAAGTAAAATGTTGTCAGATCACTAGATGTCTTTTTCTAGTCAATTCTGCCTGGAATAAGTTGTGTTTTCTAGGTTGCCAATTGGAGTGATTTTGGGAATCTTTATTCAGCTGCCCGTGGTTACAGTCTTTATTGGTTACATCCATTATTGGGAAGACCCTTGTTCTGCTGTGATATACCTGACATGGCATCAAAAATGTGAAATTGTTCTCTAAGCTAGCATTGGCATTCCAAACCAGATAGGTAACATAGACCTGGATTTTACTTCCATGTGAAAGTACTAAAAGGAGAATTTTCAAACAAGTGGAAAGTTGTAAGTTCATAAGTTCATAAGACATAGGAGCAGAATTTGGCCATTTGGCCCATCAAGTCCGCTCCGCCATTCTATCATGGCTGATATGCTCTTCATCCCCATTTTCCTGCCTTCTCCCATAACCCTTCAACCCATTACCAATTAAAAATCTGTCTAACTCCTCCATAAATTTACTCACTGTCCCAGCATCCACTACACTTTCTATAGATTCACAACTCTTTGGGAGAAGCAGTTCCTCCTCAACTCAGTTTTAAATTTGCTATCCCTTATCTTAAGACTAGCAGAATCCCCAATCAACTAATCTGCGGATCTCCTGTTGTTAATGTTAATATTCACTTTGCAGAACGTATTGTGAGCACAAATATTGCCTGCGTGAGGGCTCAAATGCTACCATGTGGGTAAACATTATTTCTTGCTGAAAACAAGGAACTTAAACAAATTTAACATATAGCTTTATAGATTAGGAGCATACAGTAGTAGAGTGATTATTGAGTTATTAGACAATTGCTGCTGCAAAATCCACTACCACCTTCTTAAGATGATTAGAAATGGGCAATAAAATGTGGTCTTGAAAGGTTACCCATATCCTCAAATTTTGAAAAGCTTCATTTGATAATCAAGCATAAATACTGGAATAGTTGAGCACTGTTAATTCATCGGATAATAGTAAAAATGGAAGAGAGGTAGGAGATGGCACAAATGCATTCATTTGTTTGACCTTGATTCAGATGTCTCTATTGCTCTTAGCTACTTTTTCTCCTGCGTCAAAGTCATAAAATCCAAACTCGACAGTCACATCAATTAGCTGTAGTATTCATAATTGAAAAGCTGCAATATTGTTCTGCTCAGCATCAGAATGACTCAAAGAAGAAAGAAATAATGCCCAGGGCAGCTCTGCACTGTATGTACAGTAGGGATAGAGGGGGCGAAACTAAAGATAAAATGCTCTGAATAATATAGATCACATCACCACCATCCAATGAAGGCAATGTCAATTATGTGTTGTTGGACTTTTTTTGTCCGTGAGTCATGTACCATCAATATGTTCCAAATTTGATAAACAGAACAAAGGTCCCACACTGAATATACAGAAGTGAAAAAGCAAGTCCCCACAGGCCGGCTCTCTGTGTATCCAACAAAGCAGTTGAGTAGTGCTTCGCCAGCTAGAGGAAAGCAAGAACAATAGACCAAACCAGTCATTACCAATATGGCATCTACCTTTGCAAATTTCTCCTGCTTATTATAAAGACAATGGCTTGAATTTTTCAGTGAAAATTACACAGAGGCGGACAGCACTGACATTTATTAAATAGTAAATTGGGCAGAAAGGTCTGGCGGCCATGCATGTTCCGTTAAAGGTAGGAATCATGAGGTTGTTGTTCAACTTGGCCTGTTAAGCTGTGCAAAAGTGGCATCATACTGAGATGTTCAGCATTGAAATTGTTGTACTTAAGTCACATGCAGGAGAACTAAACATCGAATGCATCGGAAAATTAAATAGTATTTTAATATTGTAACCTGGTTTAATTAAATGCCAAACAACCTTACAAGTGAGGGGTCTCATCCCTTTTCATTTTAATTATTGCTGGGAGATTGAAGCATTTTCTCTTTCTCTTTTACCTTTTTCTCTGAACTGTATCTATCTTCTCTCTTTCAGTTCACTTTCTGTATTTGAGCTGGCATTGAATTAACTATTCTAATGGACCTTCTTGTTTCTTGTTGTGGGCGGCACAGTAGGCAGCACGGTGGCACAATGGTCAGCACTGCTGCCTCCCAGTGCCAGGGACCTGGGTTCGATTCCCAAGTTGGGTCGCTGTTTGCGAAGAGCATGCACATTCACCCTGTGTCAGCTTGGGTTTCCTCCCACAGTCTGAAAGACGTGCTGGTTAGATGCATCGGCCATGCTAAATTCTCTCTCAGTGTACCCGCACAGGCTCTGGGCTGTGGCAACGAGGGGATTTTCACAGTAATTTCATTGTAGTGTTAATGTCAGCCTTATTGTAACGTTAATAAATAAATAAACTTTAAACTGTTTCAGATGAAGGGGGTAAATTTGATTGGGTAGTGTCACTTCAAGCAACACTAAGTAGGTAATATTGATTCTTCAAGAGCAGACAGGGCTGCAGGCCATTACCAATGTGGGCTTTATGGGTTTTATCAATTATACCGATGAATTATTCCATATAGCTCACTGAGGTATCACCCAGGGAATCGATGTACATTTTCATTGTACAAGTTGAACAAATAATTCCCTCTGAGAAATTTAGCTAGCAATTTTGAATCTAATTGGTTAAAGAGGCTGACACAGGCTCCAGTTCCTCTGTAGAGGTTCTTTTCATCCTTTCACAGGTTGTGGCAGTACTGGCTAGGCCTGCATTTATTGCCCATCAGGGGGTGACCAGAGCTGCACGCAGTACTCAAATTGTGGCTATGTGTTTAATATATCTCAAATATACCCTACCTGCTTTGCTATGCCTTGGTTAATGAGGGAAATTATTGAATGTGCCTTCTTAACCACCTTATCCTGCTACCTTTAGGGATCTGTGGACATTCACTCCAAGGTCCCTCACTTCATCTGCACCTCTCAGTATCCTCCCATTTATTGTGTATTCCTTGCCCAGTTTGACCTCCATAAATGCATCACCTCCCACTTCACTGGGTTGAATTCCATTTGTCACTTTTTTACCCATCTGACCTGTCCATTGATACTATTCTGCAGTCTGCAGCTATCCTCCTCAGGGCCAATTTTACTGTCATCTGCAAACTTCTTGGTCAGTCTCCCTCCATTTATGTCCTAATCATTATTGTACAAAAATCATTATTGTATATCAGGGGACCCAGAACTTAACCCTGTGGAGCCCCCCGAAACAGCCTTCCAATCGCAAAACATCCAACAACCATTACCCTTTCCTTCCAGCCATTGAGTCAAATTAGTGTCCAACCTGCCATCATTTCCCCGGATTCCAGAGGTTTTTATCTTTCCAACCAGTCTGCCATGTGGCACTTAGTCAAAAGCTTTGCTAAAATCCATGGCGGCAAAAACAACAACACTACCTCCTGAAACTTCCTTGCTATCGCCTCAAAAAATTCAGTCGCTAGTATTTCTAGACATAAGAGAAAATGCTGGAAAATCTCAGCAGGTCTGGCAGCTTCTGCAAGGAGAGAAAAGAGTTAATGTTTTAAGTCCAGATGACCCTTTGTTAAAGTTAAAAGGCAAAGAAAGTGGGAGATGCTATACTGTAGGGTAAGGGAATGAAAGATGAGTCATAACCACAAAAACAAGGGGAAAGGCTGCTAATGGTAGTCCATAGAGAGAATAAAAGGCCATTCATGCCTTTCATTCTCTCCATGGACTGCAACAGCAGAGGTCTGACTCATCTTTAATACGCTCACCCTAGAGTATAATATCTCCCACCTTTTAGCTTTGACAAAGGGTCATCTGGACTCAAAACATCAGCTTTTTCTCTCCATCCAGACCTGCCGAGATTTTCCAGCACTTTTTCTTTTGCTTTCAGATTCCAGCATCCATAGTACTTTGCTTTTATAAACATAAATATAATCTCTTAACAAATCCATGCTGTCTTTGATTAGCCTATACCTTTCTCAGTGACACTTTATCTTGTTTCTCAGAATTAATTTGATTTGATTTATTATTATCACATGTATTAGGATACAGTGAAAAGTATTATTTCTTGCATAATATACAGACAAAGCACATAGAGTGCTTAGGGGAGAAGGAAAGAAGGTGAAGAATATAGTGTTATAGTCATAACTAGGCTGCAAAGAAAGGCTAATTTAATATAAGGTAGTCCATTCAAAAGTCTGACGGCAGCAGGGAAGGAGCTGTTCTTGAGTCAGTTAATTCCAATAATTTGCCCATTTTCAAGGTTAGACTGACTGGCCTGCAATTACTTAGTCTATTCCTCGCTCCATTTTTAAACAAAGGTATAACGTTGGCAGTCCTGTACCACAGTGCCACGGTCAGTTTGTTCATCTAACTTGCAGCACTTGCTTTTGGCAATACTGTTTGCAAGAGCCTTTAAGTGTGTTACATAATTGCAATTGCTGACGCTCCTCCACTTTAAACTTCTCTAACCCCTTAACATAAGAACATAAGAATTAGGAGCAGGAGTAGGCCATCTAGCCCGTCGAGCCTGCCCCGCCATTCAATAAGATCATGGCTGATCTGAAGTGGATTAATTCCACTTTCCCGCTTTCTCCCCAAAACCCTTAATTCCATTGTCTATCAGAAATCTATCTACCTGTGACTTAAATATATTTAGCGAGGTAGCCTCCACCACTTCAATGGACAGAGAATTCCAGAGACTCACCACCCTTTGAGTGAAGAAGTTCCTCCTCAACTCTGATCTAAACTGTGCCCCCCCCCCCCACTTTATTTTGAGGCTGTGCCCTCTAGTTCTGCTATTCTTTCTAAGCGGGAAGAATCTCTCTACCTCTACCCTATCTAGCCCCTTCATTATCTCGTAAGTCTCTATAAGATCCCCCCTCAGCCTTCTAAACTCCAATGAGTACAGGCCCAATTTATTTAAACTCTCCTCATAAGGTAACCTCCTCATCTCCGGTATCAGTCTGGTGAACCTTCTCTGTACTCCCTCCAAGGCCAATATATCCTTCCGCAAGTGCGGTGACCAAAACTGCACACAGTACTCCAGCTGTGGCCTCACCAGTACCCTGTACAGTTGCAGCAAGACCTCCCTGCTTTTATATTCTATCCCCCTCGCTATAAAGGTCAACATTCCATTCGCCTTCTTGATCACGCGTTGCACCTGCAGACTGGGCTTTTGCGATTTTTGCACAAGGACCCCCAGGTCCCTCTGCACTTTAGCATGCTGTAGCTTTTCGCCCTTTAAAAAATAATCCCTCCTACCATTATTTCTACCGAAGTGCACTACTTCACATTTGCTAACATTATATTCCATCTGCCAGGTCCTCGCCCACTCACTCAGCCTATCCAGTTCTCTCTGCAGACTTTCTGCGCCTTCCACGCAATTCGCTTTTCCACTCATCTTCATGTAAATTTCGTTACCCTACACTCAGCCCCCTCCTCCAGATCGTCTATGTAAATGGTAAACAGTTGAGGCCCCAGCACCGATCCCTGTGGCACTCCAACTGCCAACCAGAATAGCACCCACTCACAGTCACACCCTCCTAAACATGATTATTGAAGAGATCAGAAGACCCTATCCTAAGGGTTGTGACTGCCTCCTGTAACCGAGCGTCCATGTAATGTTCCTCTCCCTGACGCATCACAGTGTCTGCAACTTGGCTTCCATCTTAGTGACTTTGTCCACGTTTGCCTTGGATCACACTGGTGTCAAGGAGCTTCCACATTCTTCAGTCGCAGCACATTACCTACCCTGTCCTCTCTATTATGTGTTCATTAATTTATTATTTTTTAAAATTAACTTACAATGAATAAAACTTACTATTCCCAACAAGCATGTTTTACTATTGCGAGGAAACCTTACCACTGCTAATGAAAATGTGCAAGTCCACTTAAGACAGGCGAGGAGAGTTTTTTTCTCTCTCTCACAGGGTTCTGAGTCTGTGGAATTCTCTTCCCTGGAGTGCATTGAGGCTGGGTAATTGAATGTATTCCAGGCTGAATCAGATAGATTTTTTTTTATCAACAAGGGAGTGCAGGGGGCCCACTGGAAAGTAGAGCAGATGTACAATTAGATCAGCCTGATCTTATTGAATTTCACAGCAGACTCAAGAGGCCAAATGGCCTACTATTCCTTGTGTTCTTGTATTGAATGGGTTGTGCCATACATTTGTTATTGACTGTAGAACCTGTGAATTTATGGAATTATATTTATCCATAATAAATTTCAATGTGTTTTGGTATTTAGTGAGGGCAATTTTCCAGGGCTGCAGATCCCAGCCGTGAATCCCGATGGCCTGCTGAGTTAGGCAAGACGGCCAAACCGGGATTCTTGCTCCACGTCAAGCCTGTTGTCTTCCAGCCCAGTGAGATCAGGATCCTACCCAGAGTGGCTGAGAACCTGAGCAGAACTCATTTAAATATATTTAAATATAATTATCAGATTTGAGGCCTCCCAATTTGCTCCCACTACCCCTCCTTCTGCTGATGTCCACAGGCACCAATCTCTGTCGGCCTGGACAAGCGGGAACCATGCATCAAGGACTCCAAGGGTATCAAAGAGGTAGGTACTGCCTCCATCTGTGTGTGTGGCCTCATTGTTGCTGCCAGGCTACAAATGGGGGCTGGGTCCTTCAAGCATCCTGGGGGTTGAGGGGCTCAGACTGGGGAGATAGGTTTGACCTCAGGGATGTCCCTCAGGATGGGGCTCTTGTGGCTAAACCTCTCCTTGTTGTTGCAGGAAATGTGGAAATCACTCTTAAGATCAGGACTTCAGGCATATTTCTGGTAAACTTTTTTGCTATTGTCTGTGTCCTGTGAAACCTTTGAAGTGGCCTAGTCACCTTAACGACCATGCCCCATTATCACCTGGAAACATATAAAATTATGAAGAGAATAGATAAGATAGAAGCAGGAAAGTTGTTTCCACTGGCGGATGAAACTAGAACTAGGGGAATAGCAACATAATTAGGGGGAACAGACTTAGGACTGAGATGAGAGGCTTTTTTCACCCAAAGGGTTGTGAATGTGTGGAATTCCCTGCCCAGTGAAGCAGTTGAGGCTACTTTGTTGAATGCTTTTGAGGCAGAGGTTAGTAGATTTTTGAACAGTAAAGGAATTAAGTGTTATGGTAAGTGGGCGGATAAGTGGAGCTGAGTCCACAAAAAGAATAGCTATGATTTTATAGAATGGCAGAGTAGGCTCAAGGAGCCAAATCATAGAATCCTTACAGTGCAGAGGAGGCCATTCAGCACCGACAACAATTCCACCTAGGCCCTAAACCTGTAACCTCACATATTTACTCTGCTTATCCTCTAACCTACGCATCCCAGGACACTAAGGGGCAACTTAGCTTGGCCAATGCACCTATATCACACATCTTTGGACTGTGGGAGGAAACTAGAGCATATGAAGGAAACCCACGCAGAGACGGGGAGAATGTGCAAACTCCACATAGACAGTAACCCAAGCCAGGTCTCGAACCCAGGTCCCTGGAGCTCTTGAGGGATCAGTGCCAACAACTGCATCACCACGCTGCCCCAAGTGGTCTACTCCTGCTCCGAGTTCTTATGTCCTTAAGCCTTCAAAATCATGTGTGTCCAGGGATGAGGGGATGTTGGCACTATCCAAAGAGAGGTAGGCATGAACACTGGACCACTGTCCAAAACACAGGAGGAGGCGAACGGTATATTATCAGATCTTGGTTATTAAACAAAGCAAGGAAATTCTGACAGGTTATTTCTATGACAACACTTTAGACAGGGCCTTTAACAGCACAATCCCTACATGGAATGGAGTGGTGCAGTGATTCTGCAGGCTACCAGGTGTCCAAGGGGCATGGATCGCAAAGTGACCAGGGCACTTCAAAGGTCTTAGAGGACAGAGACACTAATGAATATCTTACCCTAGAATGGTGTCATCCTGAAACTGAACAATATCTTTCACAGGGCAATCCCAAGGACAAGTGCAGCCAATGAGATCCCCATCCCAGGGGAGTGTCCTGAGGTCAAGTCTTGTCCCAAAAGCCCTGGCCCACCCAACCCCCAGGTCCCTTGGGGGACTTTCCCTCTGCTGCCTGGCAGTGGCAGTGGGGCATATGAGCACAGCACTGACCTCCCTGATCCCCTCTGAGTGCAATGCCCTAGGTCAGATTGGCACTGGCAAGGTGCCAGGTGGCAGTGCAAGATTGACACTGAGGAAGACTTTAAGAGGGTCCCTCTTGTTGGAGGGGGGGCATGGGTTAAGGCCTCTCACTGGGGGAGCGGAGTTGTATCTCCCTTATGCCTGTGTGGTGTGGCGTGGGAGGGAGAATGGGGGGTGATAGTAGGTGTCCTGTTCTTTTAGTGATGGGTAGAGGACGCCCCTTTGAGCTGAGGAGTGCTTCCCCTGACAGCAGGGGTTGACACGTTCAATGCTGGGGTGGGAGGGGGGAGGGAGGAGGGAGGGGTTTGTCTGTCAATGCAGGCTAACTGGCGTGATCCCCAGGATGCCTCGATTTAAATAGTTAAGGTGGGTAGATCCTACCTGACAGAGGCTGCTAAAATACTTCAGTTTTCCCTCTAAGGTACAATTTTCCCACCCACTGGCCACAGGAATCGTAGTGGGTGGGCAAGGACCATGCAATGGTCTGTTGACCTTGCGCAGGATTTTCCAACCTCAGAGCGAGCATGCTGTTAAAATCCCACCCCTTTGAATGCAAATGCAAGAATTCCACCCAACATTCAGCATCATCTGCAAAAGATGAAATATGCACAATATGCTTGAGTTCCCTACAATGAAAAAGGGCAGCAGCTCCAACACCAATCCCTGTGGAACAAATTTGTGTGGGTTAAGTTGATTGGCCATGCTAAATTGCTCCTTAGTGAGAGGGGACTAGCTAGGGTAAATGCCTGGGATTATGGGGATAGGGCCTGGATGGGACTGTGATCCATGCAGACTCAATGGGCCAAATGGCCTCCTTCTGCACTGTAGGGATTCCATTGGCTCTATGACACATCTTTTAAAGTTTTAAAGTTTATTTATTAGACATAAGTAAGGCTGCGATGAAGTGACTGTGAAATTCCCCTGATCATCACATTCTGGCGCCTGTTTGGATCAATGCACCTAACTAGCACATCTTTCAGATTGTGGGAGGAAACTGGAGCACTTGGGGGAAACCGACGCAGACACAGGGAGAACATGCAAACTCCATGCAGACAGTGACCCAAGCAAGGAATCGAACCTGTATCCCTGGTGCTGTGGAGCAGCAGTGCTAACCACTGTGCCACCATCCCTGAGTCTGAAAAAAAACAAGCATTCTCTCTCGTGTCAGTCCATTTGCCAATTTTGCCTCAACACAACCATAGTCCCTTTAATCCCATGGATTTTAATTTTGCTAGAAAGACAATCATGTGGTACTTTATTGAAGCCTTTTGAAAATGCATATACAATATCAACCATGTGACCCAGATCGATCCTCTCTTTTGCTTCATCAAAGCACGCCAGCAAATTAGTCAAACAGGATTTGCTTTTGACAAACGCCTGTCAGCTTTCATTTATTAACCAATATTTCTGAACCACACAAAATAGGTCAAATTGAAAGGGAAAACATAAAGAAAAAGAAAACAGTGGAGCAATCGTGAGAATCTTTCACTTGGCAAATAATTCAAGTACAGATTCAGATGAAATACATTCTCTGAAGATATAAAGGAAGTGCAGCAAATGCTATAGTTCATTTGTTGAGCAGAAAAGATAAATTGTGGCTTAATGTTACCAAATAAAAGATCCGGGGTGAGTAATAGAAAAGGGAAGCAAGTGGGAAAGGGGAAAAAAAAATTATTAGAAAGACGATGAAGTGAACTTTGCAGTGAAAATGAAGGAGTTTTAAGGGGCGTCTTGACAAATACATGAATAGGATGGGAATGGAGGGATATGGACCCTGGAAGGGTCGGGGGTTTTAGTTCAATCAGGCATCATGGTTGGTGCAGGCTTGGAGGGCCAAAGGGCCTGTTTCTGTGCTGTAATTTTCTCTGTTCTTTGAGAGTAGTGAAAGATTTTACTGGGGGAGGGGAAGGGGAATGGTCAGGAAAGAAAGAGGAATATCTTCCACAGGGCTTGTACTCATTAGAGTTTAGAAGAATGAGGGGAGATCTCATTGAGACGTATAAGATGATGAATGGGATGGATAGGATAGAGGTGGAGAGACTCTTCCCGCTCAGAAAGGATAGTAGGACTAGGGGGCACAGCCTCAAGATAAAGGGGGGGCGGTTTAGAACGGAGTTGAGGAGGAACTTCTTCACTCAAAGGATGGTGAATCTCTGGAATTCTCTGCCCGTTGAAGTGGTGGAGGCTGCCTCGCTAAATATTTTTAAGACGCGGGTTGATGGGTTTTTGATAGGAGAGGGGATTAAGGGTTATGGGGAGAGGGCGGGAAAGTGGAACTGAGCAGCGACAGATCAGCCATGATCTTATTGAATGGCGGGGCAGGCTCGAAGGGCTGGATGGCCTACTCCTGCTCCTATTTCTTATGTTCTTATGTTCTTATGTTCTTAGGACAGAGGTCGAGTAGATAGTTTGAATGCACAGTAGCACAATGGTTAGCACTGCTGCCTCACAGCACCAAGGACCCATGTTTGATTCCCGGCTTGGGCCAATGATTGCGTGGAGTTTGCACATTGTCCCCATGTCTGCGTGGGTTTCCCCCAAATGCTCCAGTTTTCTCCCACATTCTGAAAGATGTGCTGGTTAGGTACATTGACCTGAACAGGCGCCGGAGTGTGACGACTAAGAGGATTTCACAGTAACTTTGTTGCAGTGTTAATGTAAGCCTCCCTTGCGACTAATAAATAAACTTCATTGATCTTGAGCTTAGTAGAGGAGTGTCACCAAAAATGAGAGGAGGAGGTGGCGAAATAACCTGATAGAAGAACAAAAAAATTAATTGAAAGAACCAGTGAGACTGTGAGGAGAAAATGAACAGGGACTCTTACAAAGTGTATCTAAAATTACAACACAAGGCACCACTGCTCATTAAATTATTAGTTGAAAACCACATTAAAATAAAAAGGCACAGAAACACTGCGATGAGAGATTGACCTAATAATTATCGTCTGAAGGAGAATTACATCAACATCGCAGAGTGAAACACAGATTAAAGGACGGGACGTAGCATTTTTTTAACCATCAACAGGGCCAAATGGCCTGCTCCTATTTTCTACTTTTCTATATCTCCCTTTTTCAGCCACTTCATTTCAGGGCATCATGTGAGATGGCACACATTAAGGGGAAGGTGTAAGGACTGGCATTTTGGCTTAAGATGAGAGGACAGTTGGAATTTCTGCCTTCATGAAAACAGGTTGTATGAATTTATTGCAGAGTTAAAACAATTACTATACCATCGGTGTCTGAGTAATACATTTCTGTTTGATCAATATACTTAAGCACAAACCTTGAAGAATCATTTAATTGGGGTTAAGAGGTTTCCTGACAAACATCGAAGTTGCTTTTACTCATTGTTTTCAATTTCTTTTGTACAATATGTGACAGTGGCTTCAGGGACACAGTAAATGTGCCTAATGTATACATAATATTGAGCAATCAGTGCTGTGAGAAGAGAGGATATGATGGAACAGATCCACTTGGAATTCATGTTTCTAACATAATGCTATTACAAATGTGGTATCAACAAATGAAGCACCCAGCAGAAGCTAGTTTTAATCTGGCAGAAAAGGAATTAGCAGGATGCAAGAGATTACAAAGCATATTCTCACCATTCATGGCGCATGGTGGCACAGTGGTTCGCACTGCTGCTTTACAGTGCCAGGAAACCAGGTTCGATTCTCAAGTTGGATCATTGTGGAGTCTGCACATTCTCTGTGTCTGCATGGGTTTCCTCTGGATGCTCTGGTTTCCTCCCACAGTCCAAAAGACATGGTGGATAGGTGCATGGCCTTGCTAAATTCTCCCTCAGTGTACCTGAACAGTTGCCAGAGTGGTGACTAGGAGATTATCACTGTTACTTCAATGCAGTGTTAATGTGAGCCTACTTGTGACAGTAATAAATAAACTTAAAACTTTAGATTCATCTAATTTCTGTGGAAAGTAAACTCTGAAAACTTAGTAATTTGGATCTTGAGGTCATATAGCACTCTATAATAAGGGGCAGCACTTATTGCTTTGGGTTGGGGTCTTGATATCTGGGTTAAATGCGAATCCCAGACCTTCACGGTGTCTGGAGCCCAAATGGCCCTCTTAATTACATTCGCTACTCAATATGGCCCTCTCAAAAATTGCTTGAGAGTGGGATAATGCTGGCAAGCCAACATGCTGGACAGTGCCACAAAATTACCCACACACTGGCCTCTGTTTCTACTCTCATCAGCCTCCAAACATCGTCCAAGGTTTCTTGGTAACCAGCTGGTAAATTGTCACTGATGCTGCATCCTATTAACATGCTTTAAAAGACTTTTCATGAGGAATTTTACTCAAGTGCATTAAGTAGGGCGGAATGGTGGCACAGTGATTAGAAATTACCTACACAACAAGAAGTTCAAAAATATTTCTTTGCACATTAAACTCTTTGGAACAATTTTGAAGACTGTGGTGGATGCAAAATAAATTAAAGACCTACTTAAAAAAAAAGTTCATGATCTGTTTTCACAGCTTTTATTGCATGCTCTTTCTAATTAAGTCCTTCTCAATGTGGGAAAATCATGATAAAGTTATACCAAGAGGAACAAGTGATATTTGAAGTTTATTTATTAGTGTCATAATCAGGCTTGCATTAACACTGCAACAAAATTACTGTGAAAATCCCTGAGTTGCCACACTCCGGTGCCTATTCGGGGTACATTGAGGGAGAATTTAGCATAGCCAATTCAACTAACCAGCATGTCTTTCAAACTGTGGGTGGAACCTGGAGCACCCAGAGGAAGTTCATACAGATATGGGGAGAACATGCAAACTCCGCATATTGACCCAAGCCATGAATTGAAGCCGGGTCCCTGGCGCTGTGGGGCAGCAGTGCAAACCACTGTGCTAATGTGCTACCCTACGAAATGCACTTGAGTAAAATTCCTCTTTCCACTATCTTAATGGATTGTTATCTTTTATTAAAAGTTAACTTCTTAGAATTAAATGTGTTAATGCTAAACTAGAAGGGAGATATACTGCCTTTGCTAGCATCTGGTGGTGTCATTCAACTGCCTCCAATTTTGAGGAAGAAAGCACTCAAGTGCTGAAGTCAAAAATGAGACAAAAATGTCTGGATTTGCGCTCGGGTGAACTGTCCTTCACCATTGAATGAGCTGTCCTTCACCATTATTAAAGTAGAATGAGGCTCAGTTAATGTCTTAGCAGTCTCAGGACTTTCAAATCAACTATGGCTTAACTTGTCACTTTAGCTCAGTTTGTAACGCTCTCATTTCGAAGTCAAAGGGCGGACATTCAACACCCACTTCAGGACCATAGCATATAACATAAACTGATGTTTTAGTGCAATATTGAAGAAGTGTTCAGGTGCCAGGGATGTCATACTTCAGATGAGATGCGAAACCAAGTTTCAGTTTGGCAATTCTAGTCATCCAGATGGATGTTAAGAATCCCATGGCACAATTTGAAGGAGAGCAAAGAATTTTTCCTTGCCCCTCCTAATTGCTCTAATTGATAACATCTCTCACTACTGTTGAGATGTCACAGTTTTGGGATGTCAGAGAAATTATCTATACAACAAAATGTTCAATTTTTTAAAAAAAAAAATTCATTTGTGAGACATGGGCATCATTGGCTGGCCAATATTTCTTGATTTATTTATTATTTAGGACTCACCTGATGAAGAGGCAGCGCTCCGAAAGCTAGTGGCTTGTGCTACCAAGTAAACCTGTTGGATTTTAACCTTGTGTTGTGAGACTTCTTACAGCATTTATTGCCCATCCCTAATTGCCCGATGGCATTGAGAGTCAACCACATTGCTATGGCTCTGGAGTCACATGTAGGCCAGACTGGGTAGGGATGGCAGAATTCCTTCCCTCAAGGACATTAATGAATGATGTGTTTTTCCTACAATCAACAATGGTTTCATGGTCATCAGCAGACTCTTAATTCCAGATTTTTTTGTTGAATTCAGAGTCCACCATGTGCTGTGACGGGATTCGAACTCGGGTCCCCAAGAATATTGGCTGAATTTCTGGACGAATAGTCTAGCGATAATATCACTAGGCCATCACCTCCCTCTGTTTCTTTGCGCATTAAGCTCTTTGGAACAATCTTGAATACTGTGATAGATGCAAAATAAATTAAAGCCCTACTTTAAAAAACTTTCAGAATCTGTTTTCACAGCTTTTGCTACATGCTCTTTCTAATTAAGTCCTTCTCAACATGGAAAAATCATGATGAAATTATCTCTTTGATCTGCATTAGGGCCTCATGCCAACCAGCTGAGTTTATCTGATTTCCCTGCTGTATGGTATGTGCAAGATGTTCTGTGTTGCCCCTCAAATCTCTGATGGAGCTGTAGTAGAAGGGACCAAGTTTAAACAACAAGCGTACACAAGAACAAGGGATAAAAAGAACAAAGCACAAGGACTGCAGGTCACAGAGAGAAGATCATTTGAAGGAAACTAGCTCTGCGCTTAAAGAATGAATTACATTTCAATAGGCCATACCAATGGAGTTATCCTAACACTGCTCCTCTTCTGTTTATCTTTCCCATACAAATGAATTGTCCAAAGGAAGTACACCAACAGAGACAGGTAAATCTATGAATTAATTTTGAAGCTGGCTTTCAGCACAGCGGTGCCAAAATGCTCAGGGCATGCAAAATACTTTAAATTGTTACGGATGGTACCAGAACTGACGGGATATAATAACCCGGAAAGATTGAACAAGATTGAACAGTCATAGCCATAGAATTGTACAGTGCAGAAAAGCCTCTTCAACCCACCGATCTGCACTAACAATAGCTACCACTAAAGGTGCGCTAATCCCATTTTCCAGCACCTGTCCCATATCCTTGAATATTATGATATTTTGAGTGCTTACCCAAATACTTCTTAAAGTTTGAAGGTTTTCGGCCTCCACTACCTTCCCAGGCAGTGCATTCTAGGTTCCCATCACCCTCTGAGTGAAAGAGCAATCTCAGATCCACTCCGAAACTCTAAAACTATGCCCCCTCATGATTAAATTCTTAAGGGGAATAGTTGCTTCATTTTCACCTTGTCCATATTCCTCATAGTGGATTTTATTTTAAAGAGAAGACTCAGATTAATCATTTAGTCTAGGAGGGGGTGGGGGAGTCCAGAACCAGGGGCCACAGTCTGAGGATTCAAGGTAGACCATTGAGGATGGAGGTGAGGAGACATTTCTTCACCCCAAAGAGTGGTGAGCTTGTGGAATTCATTACCACAGGAAGTAGTTGATGCCAAAACATTGAATGCATTCTAGAGGCAGCTGGATATAGCACTCGGGGTGAATGGGATCAAAGGTTATGAGGAGAAAGCAGGATTAGAGTGTTGAGTTGGATGATCAGCCTTGATTGTAATGAATGGCGGAGCAGACTCGAAGGGCCAAATGGCCTCCTCCTGTTCCTATCTTCAATGTTTCTATTCGTGAAGAGGCGTGGTTAGGTCCAGACCTTGGTTGCAAGGTACATACAAAATGGGATCGTCAGGGTTGAGTGAGAATTAAAGGCAAGTTTTTATGCACCATAGCCTGGAAGGAGTGGGGTTGAAATATTGATGAAAGGTTTGACATTCCTCATTCCCATGTGGGAACAGATTTGGAAGTTGTTCAGAGATATATTTGCAGTTGAAAATTATAAATGATGTAGATGTACAAACTGGGCTAGATTGTGACAGAATGAAGGGCTGTATTGATCAAGGATGGGCTAGAGTTTCACCTGGGAAACTAAGAAGTTCTGGTAGCCCCCATCAGCACAGGTTACTGAGACTTGCATTGACAGGTTTTTTTTAATTAATTCATGAGATGGGGGTGTCACAGGTTGGGCCAGCATTTATTGCCCATCCATAATTGTCTTTTAATTCAAATTTAGGGACCATAAATATCAGATAATTACTATTAAATCCAATAGGAATGCATCAAAAAAAAATACTTACTCAAAGTGGTTAGAATGTGAAACTCACTGTCGCTGGAAGCAGTTGAAGGAAATAATCGAAGCATTCAAAAGGAAACTAGGCTAGTACTTGAAGCGAAGGGGAATAAAGAGAAGCTGAGAGGTTGTCATGAGGTAGATGGAATGGGAGGAGATTTGGGAGGAGTATAAATTTCAGCATCCAGTTTTAGCTCTGAA
This sequence comes from Carcharhinus amblyrhynchos, assembly GCF_965287045.1. Classification (NCBI taxonomy): domain Eukaryota; kingdom Metazoa; phylum Chordata; class Chondrichthyes; order Carcharhiniformes; family Carcharhinidae; genus Carcharhinus; species Carcharhinus amblyrhynchos. The sequence goes on from NC_137324.1 coordinate 19,246,553, forward strand.
GAAGTCACACAGACTCAAAACATTAACTCTGTTCCTGTCTCCACAGATGTTGCCAGATTGGCTGAGGTTTCCCAGCATTTTCTGTTTTTAATTTCAGATTTCCAGCATCCATGGTATTTTGCTTTTATTTCAGCATTGACTGAGTGGGCTGAATGGCACACTCCTGTATGAAGAACAAAGGACAAAGAAAAGTACAGCACAGTAACAGGCCCTTTGGCCCTCCATGCTTGTGACCATTATGATGCTCTAAGTAAACTAAACAAAAACCTTCCCCCCTTACTTGTTCCGTATCTCACTATTTCCATCCCTATCCAGATACCTCTGAAGTGTGCCTGCTTCCACCACCTCCTCTGCAAAACTGTACTGTGTATTTTATGTGGCTAGCTTGTAGGTAGAGACACTCTACACGTTGGGATAACAAGAGACCAATGATGTTTCAGCTCTGACGAAGGGTCATCCTGAATCGAAACATTGGGCCGAATTTGACCTGCATATCTGCACGGGGCCAATGGAGAACGCCGTTCTCCGAGCCTCACCTGCCCCCAGAATCGGGATGGGCGTACTGGCAAAATTCAGGCCGTTGGCTCTATTCTCTCTCCATAGATGCTGTCAGATCTACTGAGATTTCACAGCATTTTCTATTTTTATTTTAGATTCCAGCATCTGTAGTATTATCCTTTATTATAAGAGCATAATGAGAATGCGCGTCAGATAGAATTAAGTTGAGGTGGCGCAGAGGGGGTGCGGGTGGAGGGGGCAGCACAGTGGTTAGCACTGCTGCCTCACAGCACCAGAGACCTGGGTCCAATTCCAGCTTTGGGTTAACATCTGTGTGACGTTTACACATTCTCCCCGTGTCTGTGCGAGTTTCCTCCTCATGCTCTGGTTTCCTTCCACCGTCCAAAGATGTGCAGCTTAGGTGGATTGGCCATGATAAAGTGCCCCTTAATTTCCAAGATGTACAGGTTAGGTGGATTAGCCATGGGATAAGGCAGAATTGTGACCTGAGTAAGGTACTCTGTCAGAGAGTTGGTGCAGATTTGATGGGCCATATGGCCTCCTTATGCACTGTAGGGATTCTAGGATTCTAAATAAAAACACATTCTGTGACATATTCAGCCAGATTTTCCTCAGCAATACCATTTACTGAAGGTAATAATTGATTGTGTTTTGGATTTTGACAATATATAAATCCAAGACTGTGCAAAATGGTACTTTCTCAATAAATAACATGAAATGGCAGAAAATCCTTAGCAGTTGTGACTAGGGTTTCATTAAAACCTATTGTGAAGCTTGCTGTGTACCTATCAAGCATGAAAAATCATTTGTCACAATAACAGATTTTGACCAGCCAACTTCTGTTTGGAGGGAGTATTTTAAGCTACATAACACCAAAGCATATCTAAATTTTATTGGCAGAAACACATTCACTTTGCAAAGTGGTAATACTAGCAGGCTGCGGAGACAAGTGAAGTTCAGATCCCTTTTCAGATAGAGACAATGATGTGTTCTTAAAAGTCTTCCAAAAACAGTGTGGGTTAACTCAACAAGGCAACATCCTACACAACATGATAAAGTTAAAGTTCATTTATTTATTAGTCACAAGTAAGGTTTACATTAACACTGCAATTAAGTTAATTGGAAATTCCCCTTGTTGCCACAACCCGGCACCTGCTTGGGTCATTTCATTTATTAGCCTGAATAGAAATGTTAGAGCTGTAAATACCAGACCATATTATCCAATGCTGTGCACTTCCTTGCCAGGATACTTTGATTAAAGAGCAAATATTCTGGCCAGTATTCTTCCCTTCAGCCAAGCAACACTGAAATTAACTGCGAACCAACAAATGGTGCACTGATGGAGCTCTACTCAACAAGGCAAGAGCCCTGACGAATTGTGAAGTCTTTGCATCTTATCCAAAATGATGCCAGCATCATGGATCCAGAAGTCTCACCCCATTTCCAACAGGTCCCATTTTTACTTATAGGGGAAAAGCACATGAAGTAATTCTACATGGGGGAAACCCAAACCCAGCAAAGCTATTTGAACTCAGTGCTGAGTTCAAACTATCTCTATTGTTGCGTAGCAAGGTTCTTTTCCACAGTGTGTGAGACTGTTAATGCTATTTAAATCATCTGCCCTTTAAATTTTGGAAATGAAAAGCCTTTGTGTCTCTGAGTTAAAAGACATTGGTCTTTTAAATAGCTGTTTGTTGACATAACTCGAAGACATATCATTACAGTATTATTACTGCTTGAATGCTTTTACAACTTATCATTATCACAGTGGAGGGCTGTGAGTTAATAGTTGATTGACAGATCCAAGAGGCTATTACAGAATTAGTGTTTGATGTTGGGGGTGTGAATATAAATGCTTATTTTATAAGCAATTAAGAACTTGAGGGAACTTAAATATAGTGAATATGGTTTTATTCATGAGAGTGTTTTTATGTTAATGTTTTGTGTAGATACTTGGTGAGTTGGCATGGAAAGTAAAAGGGCAAAAGGTGGTGGACGGGGCTGCATGTGTTTGATTGGGTTGGCATTGAGTTGGCCTTGAGGCTATAAGGGACCATGGGAGGCCATGGGTTGGCATGCAGGGTATGAGGGACCACTGGTGCCAGACGGAGGCATGGGTTGGTATCAAGTGGCACAGGTAGGAGTGTAAGAGTGTAAGAGTGCATGAGGAGTGTAAGAGGTTGAGGCAGTGTGAGATTTGAGATCTAGAGGGTCTAAAATTCAACCATGCAAGTGGCATGAAGTGTTGGGCCTTTTAACCAAACAGTCTTAACGTGCAACAGCCCCTAAAGTTTTATTTATTAGTCACAAGTAGGCTTACATTAACAACGAAGTTACTGTGAAAATCCCATGGTCGCCACACTCCTGTGCCTGTTCGGGTACATCGAGGGAGAATTTGGCATGGTCAATTCACCTAACCTACGTATCTTTGGAGTGTGGGAGGGAATCAGAGCACCTGGAGGAAACCCACACAAACATGGGGAAATGTGTAAACGTTGGGTGCTAACCACTATGCCACCGTGCTAATTGGGTTAATTTTTCAAGTAAGGACAATTCTGTCACTTTAATGGTCCTCAACAAATTGTATGTGAGGGATCATTTCATTTATTAGCCTGAATAGAAATGTTAGAGCTGTAAATGCCAGACCATATTACCCAATGTTGTGCACTTCCTCGCAAGATACTTTGATTAAAGAACAAATATTCTGGCCAGCGTTCTTCCCTTTAGCTGGGACCCAAGCTGGGAATTGAACCCAGGTCCCCGGTGCTGCGAGGCAGCAGGTGCTAACCACTGTGTCACTGTGCCGCCCCAAGGTTTCCTTGTTTTTGGGGGTGTTTGGCCAAGCTCCAGCACATACCCACACTCAGAACGAAGATAGTGCTATTCTGGGCACTTTGTCCTGGGGCAAGTATAGTGAGCCAGGGTATTTCCTGACTCAGCAAACCCACCTTGGGAGTGAAAATCCAGGCCAAGTATAGGAATTAAAATTGAAACATACATGGTCTGTGTGGCACAGTCCTATATCACACTCCTATGATTCATTTGCCTATACTGTCATCCCACCATGCCATTAAAGGAATGATATATTGAAATAATAAAACACAGTACACATCAGGGCTTTCAAATCTTTCTACATTGGAGACTCCTGCGAATCATATCTGGGACTCTTGATCTTTCAAAGGACAGTTGCAACTACAGTGGCACGGTGGCACAGTGGTTAGCCCTGTGCCACGGACCTTGGTTCAGTTATCAGCTTGGTAACTGTTAGTGCGGAGTCTGCACGTTCTGCGTGGACTTCCTGCGGTGCTCCAATTTTCTCCCACCGTCCGAAAGAAGTGCCGGTTAGGTGCACTGGCCATGCTAAATTCTCCCTCAATGTACCCGAACAGTCGCCGGAGTGTAGCGAACAAGGGATTTTCACAGTACCTTCATTGCTAGTGTTAATGTAAGCCTATTTGTGACACTAATAAATAAACTTTAAAGCTTTTCTAATGAAGTATACTCTAAAAAAGTAAGAGAATGCATCTTCTTTATTGTACAAGATAAATATCACAGTAATAAATCAACAAAAGAAAAATTGGATAACTCGCGAATCACAGCACTTAGCCAAGGACGGACAAAACTCTCAACAGCTATACTACCGACCCTCCCGAACATTAGCTGCTAATAAAATTCCATCCTTAAAATCTTGCTCCTACATCGTATCTTGGATTTTAGTCATCGTCAGCATCAATTATTATATTACACATATCACATTACCTGAACATATGATATTTGTGTTCTTGTTCCTTATGGCCACAGCTAAATAAATAGAATCATACATCAGAGAAGGAGGCCATTCAGCTGGCCTGTTGTGCCAACCCTTGAAAGAATGATCTAATTAGTTTCACTCCCCTGCTATTTCCTGTAACCTTTCTGTGATAACTCAAGGCAACTCGTTATGGCAGATATAAAACAAGAAGATTTATTCAACAAGAAGGAATTATTTACAACAGAACATAAGAACATAAGAAATAGGAGCAGGAGTAGGCCATCTAGCCCTTCAAGCCTGCCCCGCCATTCAATAAGATCATGGCTGATCTGACGTGGCTCAGTTCCACTTTCCCGCCCTCTCCCCATAACCCTTAATCCCCTTGCCTGGCAAAAACCCATCAACCCGCGTCTTAAAAATATTTAGCGAGGTAGCCTCCACCACTTCAACGGGCAGAGAATTCCAGAGATTCACCACCCTTTGAGTGAAGAAGTTCCTCCTCAACTCCGTTCTAAACCGCCCCCCCTTTATCTTGAGGCTGTGCCCCCTAGTCCTACTATCCTTTCTGAGCAGGAAGAGTCTCTCCACCTCTATCCTATCCATCCCATTCATCATCTTATACGTCTCAATGAGATCTCCCCTCATTCTTCTAAACTCTAACGAGTACAAGCCTAGTTTATTCAGCCTCTCCTCATAGCTCAACCCCCTCAACTCCGGTATCAGCCTAGTAAACCTCCTCTGCACTCCCTCCAAGGCCAAAATATCCTTGCGTAAGTACGGCACCCAAAACTGCACACAGTACTCCAGCTGCGGCCTCACCAATGCCCTATACAGCCGCAGCAAGACCTCCCTACTTTTATATTCAATCCCCCTCGCTATGAAGGCCAGCATCCCATTCGCCTTCCTGACCACCTGCTGCACCTGCAAGCTGGGTTTTTGTGTCTCTTGCACAAGGACCCCAAGGTCCCTCTGCACCGTCGCCTGCTGCAGTTTTTCGCCACGTAAGTAATAATCCTTCCTACCATTATTCCTGCCAAAGTGGACCACCTCGCACTTACCAACATTAAATTCCATTTGCCATTTCCTGGCCCATTCGCCCAGCCTATCTAGATCCTTCTGTAGACTCTCCACACCCTCCGCACAATTTGCCGTTCCACCAATCTTGGTGTCATCAGCAAATTTCGACACCCTACACTCGGTTCCCTCCTCCAGATCATCTATATAAATGGTAAATAGCTGAGGCCCCAGCACCGACCCCTGGGGCACTCCACTAGTCACCATCCACCAATCCGAATAGCACCCATTGACCCCCACTCTCTGCCTCCTATTTGACAACCAATCCTCTATCCACGCTAACACCCTACCCCCAATTCCATGTCCCCTGACCTTCTGCAATAACCTCTTGTGAGGTACCTTGTCAAACGCCTTCTGAAAATCAAGAAAGACCGCATCCACCGGCTCGCCTCTATCCACCGCCCCAGACACATCCTCATAGACCTCCAGTAAATTTGTCAGACACGACTTCCCTTTAATGAAACCGTGCTGCGTCTGCTCTATCAAGCAATTCCTCTCAAGATGCCTCGCTATTTCCTCCTTGATGACGGATTCTAACATTTTACCTACAACAGACGATAAACTAACCGGCCTATAATTCCCTGCCTTTTGCCTGGCACCCTTCTTAAATAACGGCATAACATTAGCCACTTTCCAATCTTCTGGCACTTCCCCGGAATCCAGCGACGTCTGGAAAATAAACACCAAGGCATCCACTATCACCTCCGCCATTTCTTTCAGAACCCTCGGATGCATTCCATCCGGTCCTGGCGACTTGTCCACAATCAGCCCCTCCAGTCTGTCGAGCACCGCCTCTCTAGTAACAGTAATGTCATTAAGACCCTCCAGTCCTACCACCTTTCCATCTCTAACACCCGGCAAATTATTCACGTCCTCCTCCGTGAAGGACTTGCAACAGAACAATACAGGTCTACCCCCAACAACTCCCCAACTCGCTCTGCTAACTTACAGCCCTAGGGGTGCATACCCTCGCTCCCGATTAGCCGAGGTCCACGCGCTTACGTTCTGGCTGGTCATGTGGCCTGCAAAGGATTGCCCCTTAAAGGGACAACAGTACCACACTTGTTATCTCCAAAGTCCTTGAGTTATACCCATGACTAAACAAAAGAACAGTTACAGGCAGCTATACAGGCAACAAGATTACACTAGGGTATGGGGTGGGTGGGGGGTGGGGAGAGGTGGAGGAATGGACAGGCAGGTGGTTAGCTCACAAGGTCAGAAGGTCCTTCTCAGTTGAAGACACAGGATGCACAGAAGGTGTGGACAGATTAGCTACTTCTGATGCTTGGCTGTTGCTGGTCCTTTCTGCCTTGGCTGCCAAAGCCAAAGACTCCCTTGGTCTAACCCTGGGCTTTGAAACCTCAAGTTCATAAGCTGGTATGGATGAAACCGATACAGGATCCCTTTGTTTGTCTCCCACAGCAGAATCTACCCTCTCATGCCAGTGGTCCACATGTTTTTTCACTCAATGGCCCTGTGCCTCGAACTTTTTTGATTTGATTTGATTTATTATTGTCACATGTATTAGCATACAATGAAAAGTATTGTTTAAGAACATAAGAACATAAGAAATAGGAGCAGGAGTAGGCCATCCAGCCCTTCGAGCCTGCCCCGCCATTCAATAAGATCATGGCTGATCTGTCGTGGCTCAGTTCCACTTTCCCACCCTCTCCCCATAACCCTTAATCCCCTCTCTTATCAAAAACCCATCAACCCGCGTCTTAAAAATATTTAGCGAGGCAGCCTCCACCACTTCAACGGGCAGAGAATTCCAGAGATTCACCACCCTTTGAGTGAAGAAGTTCCTCCTCAACTCCGTTCTAAACCGCCCCCCTTTATCTTGAGGCTGTGCCCCCTAGTCCTACTGTCTTTTTTGAGCGGGAAGAGTCTCTCCACCTCTATCCTATCCATCCCATTCATCATCTTATACGTCTCAATGAGATCTCCCCTCATTCTTCTAAACTCTAACGAGTACAAGCCTAGTTTATTCAGCCTCTCCTCATAGCTCAACCCCCTCAACTCCGCTATCAGCCTAGTAAACCTCCTCTGCACTCCCTCCAAGGCCAAAATATCTTTGCGCAGGTGCGGCGCCCAAAACTGCACACAGTACTCCAGCTGTGGCCTCACCAATGCCCTATACAGCTGCAGCAGGACCTCCCTACTTTTATATTCAATCCCCCTCGCTATGAAGGCCAGCATCCCATTAGCCTTCCTGACCACCTGCTGCACCTGCAAGCTGGGTTTTTGCGACTCATGCACAAGGACCCCGAGGTCCCTCTGCACCGTCGCCTGCTGCAGTTTTTCGCCCCGTAAGTAATAGTCCTTCCTACCATTCTTCCTACCAAAGTGGACCACCTCACACTTGCCAACATTAAATTCCATTTGCCATTTCCTGGCCCATTCGCCCAGCCTATCTAGATCCTTCTGCAGACTCTCCACACCCTCCGCACAATTTGCCGTTCCCCCAATCTTGGTGTCATCAGCAAATTTCGACACCCTACACTCGGTTCCCTCCTCCAGATCATCTATATAAATGGTAAAAAGCTGAGGCCCCAGCACCGACCCCTGGGGCACTCCACTAGTCACCATCCGCCAATCCGAATAGCACCCGTTGACCCCCACTCTCTGCCTCCTATTTGACAACCAATCCTCTATCCACGCTAACACCCTACCCCCAACTCCATGTCTCTCGACCTTCTGCAATAACCTCTTGTGAGGTACTTTGTCAAACGCCTTCCGAAAATCTAGAAAGACCACATCCACCGGCTCTCCTCTATCCACCGCCCTAGACACATCTTCATAGAACTCCAGTAAATTTGTCAGACACGATTTCCCTTTAATGAAACCGTGCTGCGTCTGCTCTATCAAGCAATTCCCTTCAAGATGCCTCGCAATTTCCTCCTTAATGACAGATTCTAACATTTTACCTACCACAGACGTTAAACTAACCGGCCTATAATTCCCCGCCTTTTGCCTGGCACCCACACTATACAAACAAAACATACCATTCATCGAGAAGGAAATGAGAGAGTGAAGAATAGAGTGTTACAGTCATAGCTAGAGCGTAGAGAAAGATCAATTTAATGCAAGGTAGGTGCAGTCTGACAGCAGCAGGGAAGAAGCTGTTCTTGAGTCGGTTGGTGCATAACCCTGGACTCCCTCATACTTAAAGAGCGTCTCAGACCCTGGTGCTTCTCTCTCTTCTCATGCTCTGTTGCGCCCTCTGTCACTGTTCCTAGCAGCAGCCAATTCTGGCACAGATGGTTCACCTCACTCTTCACATCTTACAGTTCGCCAATGCCTTGCTCTGAACATCAGTTGCTTGGGCTAACCCTACTGCTTTTTCCAGTGGAATCTTGGTTTCAACAAGCAGTTTCTTTTGGGATGTTGAGGTTGTTGATCCCACAAACCAAACAATCGCTCAACATGTCTCCTAACAAAGGACTGAACTGACACTCTTGCTGTCCAAGTCTGGCCATGACGCTGGAGACTGTGTTGCCTGGATCCCTAACAGCAGGAGTGGAATTCGCATCTCCGCATAATAATAGAACATAGAACATTACAGTGCAGTACAGGCCCTTTGGCCCTCGATGTTGTGCTGGGCTGTGAAACCAATCTAAAGCCCATCTAACCTACACTATTCCAATATCATCCATATGTTTATCCAAAGACCATTTAAATGCCCTTAATGTTGGTGAATCCACTATTGTTGCAGACAAGGCATTCCACACTCATACTACTCTGAGTAAAGAACCTACCTCTGACATCTGTCCTATATCTATCACCCCTCAATTTAAAGTTGTGTCCCCTCATGCTAGCCATCTTCATCCGAGGACAAAGGCTCTCATGTCCACCCTATCTAATTCTCTGATCATCTTATATGCCTCTATTAAGTCAATTCTTAACCTTCTCTCTAACAAAAACAGCCTCAGCCTTTCCTCATAAGACCTTCCCACCATACCAGGCAACATCCTGGTAAATCTCCTCTGCACCTTTCCAATGCTTCCACATCCTTCCTATAATGCGGTGACCAGAACTGTACACAATACTCCGAGTGCAGCCACACCAGAGTTTTGTACAGCTCCGAAACTCAATCCCTCTACCAATAAAAGCTAACACTCCGTACACCTTCTTAACAACCTTATCAAGTTGGGTGCCAACTTTCAGGGATCCATGCACATGGACAGTGAGATCTGTCTGTTCATGCACACTACCAAGTAACTTACCATTAGCCCATTACTCTGTGTTACTGTTACTCCTTCCAAAGTGAATCGCTTCACACTTTTCCACATTAAACTCCATTTGCTATCTCTCAGCCCAGCTCTGCAGCTTATCTATGTCCCCCTGTAACCTGCAACATCCTTCCGCACTGTCCACAACTCTACCAACTTTAGTGTCATCCCCAAATTTACTCACCCATCCTTCTACGCCCTCATCTAGGTCATTTATAAAAATGACAAACAGCAGTGGCCCCAAAACAGATCCTTGCTGTACACCACTAGTAACTGAACTCCAGGATGAACATTTCCCATCAACCACCACCCGCTGTCTTCTTTCAGCTAGCCAATTTCTGCTCCAAACCACTAAATCACCCTCAATCCCATGCCTCCGTATGTTCTGCAATAGCCTACCGTGGGGAAACTTATTAAATGATAATAGAAAGCCAGGGATTTTTGTGATCCTTAACTAAATTGTGTTCGGAGCTTTGGGGAGGTGTCAAACTCCTCATCAGATTTTAAGTTTGTGGGCTGTAGGCTGAGACTTCTGCTTCATAGAATCATAGAAACCCTACAGTACAGAAAGAGGCCATTCAGCCTATCGAATCTGCACCAACCACAATCCCACCCAGGCCCTACCTCCATATCCCTATATATTTTACTCACTACTCCCTCTAACCTATGCATCTCAGGACACTAAGGGACAATTTTGTAGCACCAATCAACCTAATCCACACATTTTTGGACTGTGGGAGGAAACTGGAGCATCCAGAGGAAACCCAAGCTTCACCTCATCGTTATTTTGTTTTGCAGTCCCTCAATGTATTACCTCCAACTCTGACTTCGGGATCGAATGGCTCTATTTTCCTGAATAGCAGCATCTTTCAAATAGCATCTGTGCCTCGCCTCCTTTAGACTTTGGGTGATTGCCGTCCTCTTCCATTAACTCTGCAGTGCAGCTTTCAATGACATGATGTGGGTTATCCTCATCACCAGTGTAATAATTCGAGGTGAAGGTTTGTTCAATGAGAAGAAACTATTTACAGCTGAATGATTTGCAACATTTAATTTGATTTGATTTATTATTGACACGTAATAGCATACAGTGAAAAGTATTGTTTCTTCCGTGCTATACAGACAAAGCATACCATACATATAGAAGGAAACGAGAGAGTGCAGAATGTAGTGCTACAGTCATAGCTGGAGTGTAGACAAAGATTAACTTAATGCAAGGTAAGTCCATTCAAAAGTCTGATAGCAGCAGGGAAGAAGCTGTTCTTGAGTCGGTTGGTACCTGACCTCAGACTTTTGTGTCTTTTTCCCGAAAGAGGAAGGTGGAAGAGAGAATGTCCGGGGTGCATGGGGTCCTTAATTATGCTGCCTGCTTTGCCGAGAGAACTGTAGACAGAGTCAATGGATAGGAGGCTGGTTTTGCACAATGGATTGGGGCTACATTCATAACTTTTGGTTCTGGCCTCATCACATGGCCCACGAAGGGTGGTCTCTTGAAGGGACCTCACTACCACACTTTCAAATATTTACCATTTTCTTTTTGATTGCTGCAACTAAGTCTTGTTACCAGTGCAACTTGTATAAGGTTGCTACATTTTGGGAACATCTTTTTCATTTAAGATGAAGTGGAGGAATGAATGGGCCATGTGACATACTTTGAATCTTGCTCAATATCAATTCTGGGGTGACTTGGTTTCTGTGGGAACAAGAGGATTCCAAGTCAATTTCTGAGAATGTGCGAGGATGTTCACAGCTGTGGACATCAGTAAAAATATTTGTGTAGTCTGTGGATAGACTGTGGATAGCTCTAAGCCTAAAAGGGGTTAGGAACTTCAGGTTTCATAAATGGTTATATTTTAAATGGTCTGTTTAATTCCGAGTTGGAATAGAGTTTGAGGCCCATAGGATAGCTAATTGGCATTCCAACATGGATATAAGGCCATTTGTATATCAGTGAAGATGGACTTTGGGAAGGGAAGAATCCATAGCGAGTCACTGAAGCATCAGTGAACAGGAAGATAGCCCTGGATCTCACACAGACAAAATGATCTACAAAAATAGAAGGAAGAGGGAGATAGAGATAGACAGGTAGAGAGATACAGGGAGAGAGCAACAGAGGCAGTTGGTCCTGCATTTGAAATAGAGAAAAGTTTGATGCTATTATTCGCGATACAGAAAATGGGTGAGAGTTCACACTCAGATTGAAAAGACTAACTTTGTGAGGAGTCAAAGGAGGCAGGACGATTTACCTTGCTTGGGCTAAAAGAAGGAATCTCCAGTTTAACCCTCACAATGAAAGTCAGCTCTAGGCTAAGAAAGTAGCTGGCTTGGAAAGAAAAGTAAGCTGACCATCGGGCAGTGGAGAATAGCTTTGTATTGCTTTTGCAAAAAATAAAGTGTCCAATTCAACACAGCATAATGCATAATAGTGGTGGGGCATTGTTGGTCATGTTAAAAGTCAAATGCAGATATTTTCTGTGGTTTAAAGTATAAATTAACGATTAAATAGTGGTTAGTCAATATTGCTTTTGGCCTGTTTGCTGCCGTGTAAGTCTTGAAACCTGAAATTTTGTCATTGTCATGTCATTACAATGATATAATAAATTGGCCTTATTTACAAGATATAAGGAAGCAATCATTCATTAGGGATTGGATAAGCACATTTTTGATTCATTTATAAAGACCAGGCACATGAGAATAGATGTCTTCACCATTCTGACTTGGAAATATATTGGCCCTTCCTTCACAGTCACTGGGTCAGAATCCTGGAACTCCCTCCCTGACAGCACTGTGGGTGTACCTACACCACATGGACCACAGCGATTCAAGAAGGCAGCTCATCATCAGCTACTCAAGGGGCAACTAAGAATGGACAATAAATGCTGGTCCTAACCAGCAAAGCTTGTACATCAGAGCTGTGTGTCTGTGCCCTGCTCAAAGCAAAAATGAAACCCAGACTGGCTCACATGACATGTCTCCCTTCTAGTGATGTCATACTGATATCCTTTAAAGGCAGATTACAATTGTCATGTGATAATTTCAGTCAGTCTCTCATTATTCACAAAGCTTTTCAAAAATTATCAGTTTCTACTGAGATCACAACAGTCTACTGGTTGCTTCTGGCAGTTCATCCTAGATCAAAGCAACTTGTTGAGTTAAAGAAAAAAAAATCATCTCATCTTCCTCCTGGCTTCTTGTTTGCCAACTAATTTAAAAGATGGAACGTGATCATGGAATCACAATAAAATATTCAGCAGCACAAAATAAATGGTGCAATTAGAAAACTGCTGAAAACTAACTCAACAGTGAGATTACACAGAATGCGATTTCAGCAACAGCAGAAAATCAACACAAGAAAGCGCAAGGCATGATATGATGCAGGGAGACCGAACAAGTCAATTATATGGAAGCCCAAAGGCAAAGCACAGAAACAGAATTAGGATCATAGCCTCTGAAGAGTCCAGTGAATCTTACAGGTCAACGTCCATGGGAATCACATGAGATGTGTTTTCTTAGACTTATTATTTCCTTTTGCAATCCGCTTTGAATGGGTGTGGATACCATGGGCGAAGTTGGGTCAAAATGCAAATACATTATTAATTTTCCATTCAACTCTAATATATCTTGAATGGGAGTCTTGCAGAGATTTAAAAAGGAATTTGTTGAATCTGTTAATGAAATATTATGGCCAAAGGTCCTGACCTGCCTACCTAATCCCACTTGCCAGCTCTTGGCCCATAGCCTTGAATGTTACGGCGTGACAAGTGCTCATCCAGGTACTTTTTAAAGGATGTGAGGCATCCCACATCTATCATCCTTCCAGGCACTGCACTCCAGACCATCACCATCCTCTGGGTAAAAAGGTTTTTTCTCAAATCCCCCCTAAACTTCCCTGCCCTCACTTTCAACTTGTATCCCCTTTTGATTGATCCTTCAACTAAGGGGAACAGTTGCCCCTTATCCACCCTGTTCATGACCCTCAGACTGGAAAGGCTCCAGATTTAGTATCTGTCTTGAGATCCACATCCCACTAAAGTAAAATTCTGCTTGGAACACAGTACTTGGAGGCACAGTAATTGGAGGCTGTGCCTCAGAAAGTTGGGAATCCTACCACAAATACTCCCTCTAAGCTGTGTATATATGCTCAGCCATGCAATAACATTGAATGCACCACTCGGTGCAATTAACAGGCAGTGGTCAGCCAACATTCCCTTTGACTTGCATACCATGTGCATAGCTACACACCAGTCTTGAATGCACTGTGAACAGCGTTTACACTGTAAAGGAAAATGAGGGGCAACATTGAGCACCATCACATGATCGCTATATTGAGATACTGAGAGAGGACAATAATGGGCTTAGCTGTGATGACATCTCCCATGATCCTGGCCCAGACCAACAGATAAAAGCCAGACATTTAGCAAAGCAGCAGGAAAAGTACATCTCAGCAGGAAGTCAGTGTCTTTTGAAGAGAAGAGCAAAAAAAGAAAAATACAGAGCAGATAAATGAAAACATATTCACATCTCGGTATGGTGGCACAGTGGTTAGCACTGCTGTCTCACAGCGCCAGAACACGAGTTTGATTCCCAGCTCGGATCACTGTCTGTGTGGTGTTAACACTTTCTCCCCATGTTTGCGTGGGTTTCTTTCAGGTGCTCAGTTTCCTCCCACATTCCAAAGATGTGCAGGTTAGGTTGATTGGCCATGCTAAATTGTGTCTTAGTGTCAGGGGGACTAGCAGGGTAAATATACAGGGCTACAGGGATAGGGGCTAGGTAGGCCTGTGATCAGTGCAGACTTGATGGGCCAAATGGCCTCCTTCTGCACTGTAGGGATTCTATGATCTCATTTCAGAAAGACATAAGTCTCATCATTGGTGGAGGAGCTTAATTGTTGAAAGGCGATTCTTATTTTCACATGGAAACTTTGTATTCTGAACTCTGCTGCAGTAGGGCAGGGGACATGGAGCATAGGAGAGAGGCAGAGAAACATAGGAACAGAATTTTAAAGTTCTGGCCTGGGCAGCTAGAGGCATGGCTGTTAATGAATCTGAACCTTCACTGGGTATCAATGCATGATGTGATGTGGCACAGAGTTACACCAATCAGAAAGGCTCCACACTTCATCCTGCTTGAAGGCAACTCAACCATGCAACTTGCAAAAGGAAATTAGATAACTATTTGAAGGGATCAAATCACAGGGTATGGGGAAATGGCTAACAGCCTACAAGGGTTGGCAGAGGCACAATGGGCCAAATGGCCTCTTCCAAAACTATATGATTCCATGTTGATAACAATAGTTGGTGTCAGAATCACTAGATCAGGGACAGTGCAATAATATTTATCAGCTAGGGTTCCTTCTTCTCATGTTGTTCCAGGATTCCAGGTGGAACTTTGCATGGAAGATGTCAAACTTAGTGGAGCTTGACTAACGTACACTCCATAAACAATTGGGAGTGTAAGTTAAAAATAAACAGAAAATGGGACAGGAACAAAGAAATAAACACAGATATTTAAAAGTACTAACAATTGCATGACCTGAGGGCTGAAACGGAACCCTCCATTCCAGGTCATTGCTTCCACCCTGAGCTTTGTCTCACAGGGAGGATGACTTCTTAACAATGCCAGTGACATGACCACCACTTATATGCTGCACAGGGAGGCAATTTCAAAGCACTGTCAGAAACCAAGAATGATAGCACCGTAACCATGGATAGGTTTTCCTCTCCTCTGTAAAAAAAAACATGAAAATTGTACAAAAAGGAGAAGCTGTCACTAAACACAATCAACGTAAGGAGTTTGGATAGGAATAAAAATGTTAACTTTGCAGAAAAGCATAACATCCTTGCTTCCTCTTCCCCATTTCAACAAAGATGGGTGAGGTTGATTGGCCGTGCTAAATAGATCTATCGTCAGGGGATTAACAGGGTAAATGTTTGGGGTTACAGGAATAAGGCTTGGATGGGATTGTGGTCAGTGCAGACTGGATGGGCTAAATGGCCTCCTTCTGTACTGTAGGGATTCTATGATTCAGTGATGGTATTTTCAAATGATCTGTGACTCCATTCAATTTCTTTTCTACTGTCAAGTGGTTGTTTTGAGACTGGATCTGTACCAGAAAAAGCACAGAATCATACCATCCCGAGTGCAGAAGGAATGTATTCAACTCATCAAACTTGCACCAACAACAATCCCAACCATGTCCTATCCCTGTAATCCTATTTACTTGCCCTGCTAATCCCCTGATACAAGGAGTTGATTTAGCATGGCTAATCAAACTAATCTGCACATCTTTGGACTGTGGGAGAAAACCAGATCACCCAGAGGAAAGCCACGCAGACCGGGAAGAATGTGTAAATTCCATCTGTATATTATTTATATGGATCTGTTTACATGCAAGGAAAGGATGTAAAACTCATTTACTTTTCCAAAACCAGAATGATTTTGAAGTTGGGCTACTTAGCATAAATCTTTGTTTGAGGGTATCCCAAAATATGTCCCGTCACCATGGAGATAGGATGTGGGAGGTGGGAGTTCTTTTGTTTAATTTACCTGATTGTTTACTCTAACGGCAGTTTAACTACTGTTTGGGCTCTGATAGTCTGCAGCTCACTGAAATAAAATAGCCAATGGGTATTGATCAGGCCAGCAGTTGAACCCAGAAATTACTAACTTCATTGTTCCATATGGAATATGGTTGAGGGCTTAATCTCAGTTTGGAGGGAAAAGCAGCTGGAAAATTTGCCCTATCTCACAGCTGGCAGAAGGTAATCTACACTTGTCCTCACAGAGGCTTGTAACAAAGAAAGCAAAAAGCCAAATTAGCTGGGGAGCACTGAGAAGTCACACGAACAATAGACTGTGGCATTCACAGTTCTGAAGTATTAAACAGCTGGAACAGAAGACAATTAAAGTAAATTCCAGAAGACTGTGGCATACATTTTGGATGTTTCCATTAGAATTATATTACTCCATGATACGAGGAAAAGAACATTCTTGTGGAGAAATAATAAGTTAATTGTACTTGTTTCGTTTAAATATTTTACGTACAATAAAACTTGCTTTGTCTAAAAATGTGAATTAAGGACCAGGATTCTCTCAAAGAAATTCAAAGTACCGAATGCACGTAAATTTAGGATTAACTCCCGTTGATTTTTTGGCGGGATTTTCAGAATATATCTCTCATATTCTGTGCACTGCAGAGTGTCTCGGAGAGATTCACCCTGAAAATCTGGGTGTGGGGCCTATTCCCACCTGAGAAGCCTGCAGCATAGTGCTGAGCGGGCCACTGCACATGCGCCGATCTATCAGAGCAGAGATCTGTCAGAGCACTGCCGGCTGCCTGATTGTTGATCAGCACAGCAACGCCACATTGCTGACTATGTGACCTGCCCCACCCCACCCTCCAACCCCCCGCCCCACCCCAATTATCCGATTGCTGGCCTTGTGATGTCTCTGGGCCAGCCCCGATGTCCCTGCTCCCTCCCCCCACTCCAAGCCCTGATCTCCTCTACCTCCCAGCCCAGCAGTCCTGATCCTCTGCTGTCAGTTCCAACTCTCCACTCCCTAGCCCGCCTCAACTGCTCCCCACCCTGATGGCCACCACCGATCAGATCTTCCCTCCCTCTGTCACTGATTTCAACTGCAGATTGGTAGTGGAACCCACCCCACCTCCCTCCCAAAAGGCCCTGCCCCACCTCTGTTCCCATCCCTTGACACCGTCCAATGCCCAGTGGGAAGTGCCAAGGTGTCCCTTGGGCATTGCCACTTTGCCCCTTGGGCAGTGCCAGGGTGGTCATGCTGGCACAGCCAGGCTGGCAATGCCCAAGCGGCATTACCCCTTAACTCCTGGGGTATCTCCCTGGCTTCCCTTCACTACAGCTGGGTCGAGCCACAAGTCCCCCAACAATGGGGAGCTGGTTTATACTCCAATGGAGTGAACCACTCCTGGCGGGGGCAGCGGGGAGGCTATTGGCCCTGGAAACTTCAGTTCTGCACAGAGGTTGGGAGAATTGTCCCCAAGATACTTGAATTTCTCTTTAAATGTTAATGGTCCTGATTAGGATTATAAAATGTCTTGGCAAGATATTTTGTTGTATTTCAGGAGGTCGACCATCAACTTCTCAGGGGTGGATAGGGATGGGAAATAAATGCTAGCGTTGCCAATGATGTCCATGCTCCCTCAATGAATCAAAGATGAACATATTCTGTCGAGTTTTATTTCTTTTCAATGGAGAGTCACTGAACGATGTAGAGGAACAAAAAGCCTCAGAGGTTCTAATATATCTTTAACATGTTCCTAAAACCAAAATAATATGTGTGCATTTATTCTTAAAAACAAGGTATAAAGTACAAGAGGTTACGATTGGACTGCTCTATTAAGTTTGAGTCCCCTAAATATCCAAAGGATATCAAAGCCCCCGAAAGTTTACATAGATTTACTCGGATAAGGAAAGAGACTTGGGCTACTGAGTTGAATCTCACTGCAGCAGACAGCAAAAAGGAAATTTAACAGCAATTTTTTAAAAGTGAAAATAATTTTGGTAGGGTGAATTGGGAAAGGCTATTTTCTTTGTAAAGGAATGAATGACAAGATGTCATTAATTTACAGCAGTCACAAAGAGAGTGATTAGGAGAATTGTTTACTATGCAGGGGGTCGTTGGAGCATGAGATGCTTTTCTACGGAAATGAAATAACAAATAATGAAGTCAAGGAAGATACAATGAAGAGGTCCCGAGGCGCTGTGGGAGCATCTTGTCTCTGAACCAGAAGATCTGTGATCAAGTCCCACTCCAGGACTTTAACATGGCCAAAATACATCAGTATCAACTTGTAAGCTCTTCCAGTGTTTGCTACTGACATGCGGTGAGAGTGGGAGGAATTTCTGGTTAGTCCCATGATATAAAGAAATTGAAGCTGCCATATCCATCACTATCCCCTAGCTCTAGGTTACCACATGTAGGTAAGTGTGTATGTTACCAGAGCAATTCAGACTCCTTGTGAGGGCTGATTGGTTGGACAGCTGGCCTGGATCAGATTGGTGTTAACAGCAAGGCGATTGATCCTTGATTCCTGTTCTGGCTGGATCGATTCAGGAGCTGCCTCATTTGCCCTATCCTTTGAAGAAGATTGCAGTGCTGCAGGTTGATCCGGTCTTCGGGCGGAGAATTCAACAAGCACAAGTTACGGGAAGAGGGGGTGGGGGGCAAGGTGGCACAGTGGCTAGCACGGCCGCCAGGAACCCGGATTCGATTCCGGCCTCGGGTCACTATCTGTGTGGAGTTTGCACGTGGCTGCGTGGATTTCCTCTGGGTGCTTCGGCTTCCTTCCACAGTCCAAAGATGTACGGGTTAGGTTGGTTGGCCATGCCAAATTGACCCGAGATTAACAGGATGAAAACATGGAGCTATGGGGGTAGGGGCTGAGTAGGTGTGTGGCTGGTGCAGACTTGATGGGCCAAATGGCCTCTTTCTGCACTGTAGGAATTCTATGATTCTATGAAAAAGAATGTACAAGATGATGGGGAGCAGTGAGACCAGCATTAGACTGTTCTAGTGGAGTGCAGGCACAAAGCTGATGGTCTAAATCACCTCCTTCTGTGCAGTGAACTCTGAGAGGAGACAATAACATCTGAATCAGTTGAGAGGAAGTTGGATCAAGATGCAGTTATGAGAGAATGAGCTAAATGGGCTAAATAGTCTCTATTAACTGCACTTGTAAAAGATGCAGCTCCATGATTAACAAATGTTTGTTATAAATACACGAGGTAGGTGATGGCCTGGTGACATTATCACTTGGTTATTAATCCAGAAACTCAGCTCACGTTCTGGGGACCCGGGTTCGAATCCTGCCATGGTGGTTGGTGGAATTTGAATTTAATTACGCATATCCGGAATTAAAAATCTACTGATGACCATGAATCCATTGACAATTGTCAGAAAATCCAACTGGTTCACTAATGTCCTTTAGGGCAGGAAATCTGCCAAGTTTACCTGATCTAACCTACATGTGGCTGATCCTCAAGTGCCCTCCAGGGGCGATTAGGAATGGGCAATACATGTCCCACGAATGAATAAAAAAGAAACCTGTTTAATATTGACTGCTTTAGATGTATAAGACAGATGCCACTGCCTCAAAGTAGTAAAAATATCTGCTGTCTAAAATGCAGGCATTCAACTGGGATTGGTGGACGCAAGATTAGATACATGAGCTTTGACCTTTCAAAACATAGGTAAATGAGATTTGATTGTGAGTTAGCCCTCAGCTGTCACATTAGATAAAAGTAAAATATCCCTTTCCAAATTCAGTCATTTTTATGTTGTGAAGTTATTTAAATTTTATTCACAGTTGTAATTTATTGGTGGTCTTACTTTCGAATGACCTTGTTTTGATGGACTTCCTTGCACTTGAAGGCCATGTACCGTCACAGAACTGCTTCGACAGGGAGTGCCTATAGCGATGATTGATGTGTAGATGTTTCACTACCTTTACAGCAATTACAGCAGTTAAGAATGAGATTGGTAGACAAAAAAGTGGGAAAATCACAATTTCAGTATGTTCTTTTTCCCACCAATTTCTTTGTTTCCTTCTTCTAAATTCACAAGATTATTGTTCTACATGTTATAGAAGCCTTCTAGCCCTCCGTCCAAGTGACCATTGTTCAAAAAAGGGAGAATTCAGCACCTATTCCTTCATGGTGCACATCGCAATCAGGTTAATGCTGTTTTCCACCAGTACACAAAGGACAAAGAACAAAGAAGAAACAAATGTACAACACAGGAACAGGTCCTTCGCCACCCCTCCAAGCTTGTGCCAATCATGATGCCCTAACTAAACTGAAAAAAATCCTTCTGCTCTTCCTTAGTCCATGTCCCTCTATTCCCTCCCTATTCACGTAACCAGCCAGATGTCTCTTAAATGTTGCTTATGTGTCTCCACCACCTCCTCCGGCAACACGTTCCAGAACCCACCACTCTATGCATGAAAATCTTTAGGTTTGATTTAGCCTCCAATGCTTTCTGTCTTGGAGAATTCCATAGATTCACCACACTCTGAGTGAAGATGCTTCTCCTCATCTCAGTCCTAAATAGTCTAACCCCCTTTCCTGAGACTGAGACCCCTTGTTCTGGACCCTCCAACCAGAGGAAGTAACTTTCCTACATCCAACCTGTCCAGCCCTGCCAGAACGCTACATTTTCAATTCAAGCCCCTCTCATTCTTCTAAACTCCAGTGTGCACAGGCCCAATTGATCCAATCTCTCCTCATATGA
Organism: Carcharhinus amblyrhynchos; assembly: GCF_965287045.1. Taxonomy (NCBI): domain Eukaryota; kingdom Metazoa; phylum Chordata; class Chondrichthyes; order Carcharhiniformes; family Carcharhinidae; genus Carcharhinus; species Carcharhinus amblyrhynchos. Next base: position 19,267,397 of record NC_137324.1, read on the forward strand.
CAATCCTGCCATCCCAGGAATCAGTCTGGTGAACTTTTGCTGCACTACCTCGATGGCAAGTATCCCCTTGCTTAGAGAAGGAGACCAAAGCTACACATATTACTGAAGGTGTGGTCTCACCAGGGCTCTGTACTGCTGCAGTAAAACATATTTGCTCCCGCGCATGTTATCTCCCTATAGAGGCAAACATACTCTTTGCCTTCTGAACTGCTTGCTGTACCTGTGAGCTTGTTTTTGGTGAGTGTACTCAGACACCCATTGGACAACAACATCTCCTAATCTACCACCATTTAAATAATATTCTGCCATTCTTGTCCCCCTTCTGAAATGGATAACTTCACATTCATCCACATTATATCGCATCTGCCACTCACTCAAATCATATAAAACACCTTGAAACTTCTCAACATCCTCCTCATCACTCACCTTCCCACGAAGTTTGGTGTCGCCAACAAACTTGGAAATGTGACTTTTGGTTCCCTCATCCAAATCATATGTATGTTGTGAGTAGCTGGGGCCTAAGCATTGATCCCAATGGGATCCTGTTAGTTACTTCCTGCTGCTTTCAAAAAGACCCTTTTATTCCTTTTCTCTATTTCCTATCTGCACTTCAAGCAGAAGTTGCTGAATAGCATAAACCAGACTAGGCTTCCTCTTCCTAATCCAAGAAATGTCTAATTAATGGCCCAAATATGGACGATTTTCCCAGACCTCCGGCATTTTGCCAATGCTGACCTTGTGTTGTATGGAGGCAGCTGCCTGTGGTGAAGGGGAGAGGAGGTGCCAGAGGTGCCATGGCACAGGAAGGGAGGGAACCACCAAATGATGCACCTGTGACTCCAACACTGCTGCCGGACGGGTTCCTTTCCATTCACTGGGTCTTGCCTGTTTGGCCCACATGAAAGTATATTTCATGCTCATCATCCTGAGGGCCTGAAACTGAAAGTGCCCCACATTCTCCTTGCTGCCTCAGCAACAGCAGCTGCCTCATGTGGCACTGCCCAATCAGGAAGAGTGACCCACCACTCTCAACTGGCCTCCTTCTGGCTATTAATTACCTCCCCTTGGCACTAACGCTGTCCAGCGTATTTCTAATATCCTGCGGACTCACTGAGTCAGCACTGTGTATGATGGATTTTATTCAAACACCTCTGCATATATCAGGCAAAAGGACTATGCACATAAACCAACAGTAAATAACCAAGTCGCAACTTTACTCCAAACAGTAAAGTTGTAAATTGTTACAACTTCAACAATTCTCTCCCTGTCTGGATGATTGATCATTTAGAAATTCATATACTACCCCAGATCCTCGAGATTCCATCAGTAGGTTGAACTCTCAAGTCAGTCTCTCGCGCTCTCTCTCTCTGTCACTCTCTCTCTCTCTCTCGCTCTCGCTCGCTGTCTCTCTGTCTCCCGCTCTCTCTGTCACTCTGGTCTGGAGGTGAGCTGCTCTTGTCGCTGCCATGTCCAGATGCGCTTCTGAGAGAAGCTGGAGAGGTGGGTTCTCTCAAACACTGCTGGTTTCTTATACCTATCTGGCCACCTTCTAGAATCTTCTGAGGAATTGGCCTATCAGTGCTTAGGTCTAATTAGTTTCGCATCATTGTTGATGGGTTTCAGTGGGTGTTAATGAGCTTCACTGGTGGGTTCTTTGTGTTTGTATACTAGATGTCTAGTTTCAGCTATTAAATGCATCAAATCTTCTGTTTCACTGATCCATGTCTGTCCCGTGTACATAGTGGTGATTTGTTTATTAGAAAATGCATAACTATCTTTTTACATATGCTAATGTGCCCTGCTGCATCTTTAGTTTTCAATTGTCTAAGCTCGAATCTTGCAAAGGACCTGTCTCCAGGCAGACTGAAGTAATACCAGCATATCTTGCTTTTAGGCCAATTGCTATGTCAGTTTTTATGTCATTTTGCTGTGCTTATATTTCTGGCCTTATGTTTGTCTGCAGTTGGTTTCCTTTCAATGGTTCTATTTTACTTCAGCACAGCTTACAGGTTGTTCCACTATTGAGGGGTGCGCCCACCTGCTGCCTATGCATGATGGCTAGCCGAACAAAACCTTCACTATTTTGGCAAAATCTGGGATGGATGAGATCATGGATGCAAGGATGATGGCTATAAATTGAACGTGTTGCCAAATCTTTAATCTCATATAACAAAGACTCAGCGGCTTCAGAAGAAGATTGAAGAAAACAGTGAGAAGGAAGAACGCTTTTTTTTAAATTCATTTGTGGAATATGGGCATTGCTGGCTGGCCAGCATTTATTGCCCATCCCTAGTTGCCCGAGGGCAGTTGGGAATCAACCACATTGCTGTGAACTCTCAAGTCACATGTAGGCCAGACCAGGCACGAGCTGCAGATTTCCTTCCCTAAAGGACATCAGTGAACCAGATGGGTTTTTCCGACAATCGACGAAGGTTTTATGGTCATCAGTAGATTCTTAATTCCATCGCCAGAACTCTATCTTCACCATGCCAGCCATGGAATCGGAGCAAGTGAGGATCCGCCAATGGGAATCTCCATTGATCTTGGGTGGGAATTTCCAGTCTCACTCAATTGAAGCCACAAAATCCTGCCCCAGATATATTTTATTGTATTCAAATTCCACCATGGCGGGATTCGAATCCCTGTCTCCAGAACATTTGCTAAGTTTCTAGATTAATAGTCTAACGATAATACCACTAGGTCATTGCCTTCCATGAGATCGACTGATCTTGAGTCTACACAAAGCCTTTTACATAGAACATAGAAAACTACAGCACAAACAGGCCCTTCGGCCCGCAAGTTGCACTGATCATATCCCTACCTACTAGGCCTACCTATAACCCTCAATCCCATTAAATTTCATTTAGATCTCATTGAGTTAAATCATGAATTGTTGGGTGAATGGATATGATTTCTCAGATATGTTTCCATGAAGTTGCAGGTTACCATTTACAGATTTTACGCAATATTATGGTACACAATTATGGCATTACAAATTTTTAGAACAACAGTTTAAAGGTTACATTGAAAAGAACTCTTGCCGACTGAGTTCAAGGACTGTTTTCAAATGGATCCAAACAGCCAAGTCATAATTGCGCATTGCAGGCTCGGGCCGGGATTGTCTGACCCCACCATGGTGGGTGTAGTGGGCCAGCCAAGTGTCCATTGACTTTCTGTGGGATTGAATGGTGCCAACAGTAGGGAGAAGCTGGAAAATCCCGCCTTGAGTCACCTCCTTCAAGAGGAGGAAATACAATCTTTAATACAATTGCGATTGCGATCTCGTCCAGGAGATAAGAAAGTTTCTTTGACTCCTCAGTACGAAAATGTAAATTGTGCCTTGGCTAGGACAAAAGCCAAGAACCACAGGTGGGAGAGAGGCTGTTTGAAGTGTTGCTGTCTATATTTGGGAGATGACTTGGCAAATTGTGCAGGTTACACAATAATAGCACCATCTTAGCTCCTGCAAAAAGTGCTGAAAAGGGCAGGGAGCTGAGAAAAAAATCAAAAGCATCTTCAGAGAAACAGACATGAGCTTCAACACATAGAGAGAGAGAGAGAGAGAGGGAGAGAGACCAATAAGCACTGTTCCATGATTGGGTCCTTCTGTATTGGATTCAAGTGCTGCAATTTTGTGCCCACGTTCGTCATGGGCACAAATGGCAAAGTGGGCACTGACTATTATGAAATGAGAAAATGGGGGGATCCCATTTTCCAACCCCGCTGCCCCCCCACTATCAGTAATGTAATGAGGGCCCTGCACTTTTTGGCTAGAAATATTTAAACAAATTATGATCCACTTAAAGGGCTTTCCTGCCACATGTTTAAAGTCTTAAAGTTTACTTATTAGTGTCACAAGTAGGCTTACACTAATGCTGCAATGAAGTTACAGTGAAAATCCCCTAGTTCTCCCTCCCTGCATCACATTGAGACCTCCCCTTCACTGACACGACATTCATTTGGTGAGGTTTATAATAAGTTTTTAAAAATGGGAACCAGTCGGAGGGAACTCATTGGGGGTGGACAGGTAAGTATAGGCCCCCGGGGAGAGGTCTGTGACTCGTGCATGTCCCCACCACTGCCACACGGCACTGATCTTGGGGGCAGTGCCAGGGGCCAGTTTGATGAGTTCCAAGGGGGCTGAGGCGGGGGGCTCCTCTTGTACAAATGGGGTTTCCACCACATCTGTGGGGGTGGAAGCATTCCCTTTGTGCATGTGAGGGGATGGACAGACGGATGAGTTGTGTTGTATTGTGTTTCATTACCATCATGCTAAATGGGATAGACTTCAAACAGATCTAGCAACTTCAGAGTAGACATCCCAGAAAGCTGTGGGCCATCAGCAGCACAATGGAGGGTATACTCAATGTGAGAATGGGGCTTTGTCTTTACAAGGATTGTTCAGTGGTGACTTCTACTGATACTGTTGTGAATAGATGTGTCTGCAGCAGGCAAGTTGATGAGGATGGAGTCAACCCGCTTGTTGATTCTGTCATCACCTGCAACAATCCCATTCTCACAGCTATGTCCTTTAGAGCCCAGCTAGCTCAGTTTGTGGTACCAAATCACTTTTGCTGATGAGCATTGATACCCAGAATACAATCTATGCCCTTGCCACCCTCAGCGCATCCCCCAAGCGCTCTTCAACATGGAGGAGTACTGAATCGTTAGTCGAATGTGGTAGTCAACAGGAGGTTTCCTTACCCATGTATGACCTGGTGCCATGGGACTTCATGGGGTTCAGAGTTGGATTGCTTTGAGTACTGCTGAGGGGGAATGGCCTCTCAGGGGAAAACAGCAACAGCTGAATTCATTGCAGCATAGATGAGTCTGCTGCGCAGGGAAAGGCCAACATGCCATTTGCCTTCTTTACTGTCTGCTGCACCTGCATGCTTACCTTCAGTGACTGGTATATGAGGATACCTAGGACTCGTTGCACATTTCCCTCTCCTAATTTATGGGTATTCAGATAGTCAACTACCTTCCCGTTTTTGCTACCAAAATAGATAACCTCACATTTGTCCAAATTATACTACACCTGCCATTCATTTGCCATCTCACTCAATTTGTCCAAATTACATTAATGGATCTCTGCATTCTCCACACAGCTCGCCCTCCCATCCAGCTTTGTGTCAGAAAACAAATTTGGAGATATTACATTTAGTTCCCTCATCTAAATCATTAATAATTATTGTGAATACTGAGGTCCCAGCACCAATCCCTGTGGCACTCCACTGGTCAGTACCTGCCATTTGGGAAAAAACATATTTATTCCTACTCTTAGTTTCCTGTCTGCCAACTAGTTTCCCATCCATCTCAATGCAATACAAATATACTTTAATTTTACAAGCTAATCTCTTACGTGGGACTTTGTCAAAAGCCTTCTGAAAGTCGAAATAAATCACATCCACTTTCTGTTCCTCAAAAGCTCTACTAGTTACATCCTCGAATAATTCCAGTAGATTTGTCAAGCATGATTTCCCTTTCATAAATCCGTGCTGACTCTGTCCAATCATGCCACTGTTTTCCAAGTGTTTAGTTAAGAAATCTTTTAAAATTGTTTCTAGAATTTTCTCCATGACTGGCTTACTGGCCTATAATTCCCTGTTTTCTCTCTACCTCTCTCTTTAAATTAGGTACCCTCCAATCTGTAAGAATTGTTCCAGAGTCTATAGAATCCTGGAAGATGACCACCAATGCATCAATTATTTCTCAGACCACTTCCTTAAGAAGTCTGTTTGTAAAACATCCAGCACCTTGGGGATTTATTGGCCTTTAATCCCATGTTTTCCCAATACTATTTCTCTACTAATACTGATCTCTTTCAGTTTTTTCCTCTCACTAAACCCTGCGTTCCACAACATTTCTGGTATCTTATTTGTGTCCTTCTTTGTGAAGACAGAAACAAAGTATGCATTTAGCTGGACAGCCATTTATTTGATCCCCCCCGTTATAAATTCCCCTTTTTCTGACTGTAAGGGACCTACATTTATCTTCACTAATCTTTTCTCCTCATAGACATATAGAAAATTTTACAGTCAGTTTTTATGTTTCCTGCAAGCTTACTCATACTTTATTTTCTCTTTTTAATTGACTTCTTTGCATTCCCTTGCCGAATTCTAAACCATTTCCAATCCTCAGCTCTGCTGTTTTTCTTGGCCCATTTGAATGCCTCCCCCTTGGATCTAATGCCATCTCTAATTTCCCTGGTAAGCCATAGTTTGGCCAATTTTCCAGCTTTACGTTTGTACCAGACAGGAAAACAATTGTTGCAGTTCACTCGTGTGCTCCTTGAATGTTTGCCATTGCCTATCCACCGTCATCCCTTTAAGCAACACTTTCCAATCTATAAAAGGCAACTTGTCCCTCATATCATCGTAATTTTCTTTATTAAGGTTCAGCATCCTAGTCCAAGAATCAACAATGTCACAGCATAGCTGGTTAAAGAGATTAAACAGGAAAATAACAGAATAGTACAGAAAGGTGTCAGCTCCATCAATGTGGCATTGAGAAATGTGGCAATGTGGAACTGAGAAACACTAATACCACTATTGTGGTGTATGCACACAAGTTCCTGCCTAGCACTGCAGTTCAGCAGGCCCATTCCTGACCCTGCCTTATAAAAGGCTCAGGTAATGAGTTCCAACTGGGCAAGCCACTGCCTGTTACCAGGGGACCTCATACTAAACAAGGCCCGGAGGGAGATCATTCACAGATTCCTCATGGACCTTGTGAGGTTTATCACATAACTCTATGGGCGGCATGGTGGCACAGTGGTTAGCACTGCCTCCTCACAGTGTCAGTGACCCGGGTTGAATCGCGGCCCTGAGTTACCGCCTGTGTAGAGCTTGCACATTCTCCCCATATCTGCGTGGCTTTCCCCCTGTTTCCTCCCACAGTCCAAAGATGTGTGGGCGAGGTGGCTTGGCTATGCTGAATTGACCCTAGTGTCAGGAAGATTAGCAGGGTAAATGTGTAGGGTTACTAGGATAGAGCCAGGGTGGGATGTTGGTCGGTGCAGATTTGATGGGCCGAATGGCCTCCTTCAGTACTGGAGGAATTTTATGATTCTACTTTTTTTTCCAGAGGGACTGAGTGAAATAAAATTTTTATTTTTAGACTGAAAAAGCAGCTTTGCTGCTGGGTTATTTTAAATTGAATTTCTCATTTCATGAGTAAGAAAATTCACACACACACTCATCCAAACGCATCATTCATGGGTGACTTTGGGGACCTTTTAAAGGGTCCGTGGCATTATTCTCTATATGTTTCATCAAGCGAGACAAACAGGATTGGAATGGTGTGACTTCCATTCTTCAATAAATGGATCCCATCAGCCCATTTCTTTCTTAATTACTGCCAGTTCCTGTGACAACAGCAATTGAGAAATCAACAACTGATGAAGACTCACATAAAATGGTAGCTTTATTGGCACGCCTAAATATTCTCACTCGGCAACACATCTCCAGCAGTCCATTAATAAATAAACTGAAGGAAAAATAAAGGATACAATATTGGCCCTTTGAGGAGAACCGACCAGCATCTCAGACACAATACACACTGTACTCTTAAAAACCCTGCTTTGCTATCTACGATTTAAACTAAGACATTGACCTAAGGCTGAAAAACAAACCATTTAAGTTTCCTGCAGTAGTATTTTACAGGCAGCCATGTCAACTACCTCATGTAGGTCAAAAGACTCAGCCAACCATTAAAGTGCAAAGAAAAGGTGAATGTGTGTAGTCAGTGAATTCTATACAAATTGCTGGCTCTTCAAGTATAAGTCACCAAACTTATTGCATTAACCCCATGTTGTGTTCACCAGATTTAAACAGTAAATGGAGCATTCATATTGTGAGTTTGGATCCGGTCCTGGCCCAAAAATGACCAATCAAGTTAAAATTTTCAAAACAAATGTGTGGCTTTGCTGAGGAATTTTTGCTTCAGTTTTAGATTGGGGGAAGAAAAGCATTGAGGTCAAATAACGGATTCACAGTGCTCATTTTCTGATTACTCGCAAACTTTAAATAAAAATGTCTAGGATCATGAAAAAAGCATTCAAATAAAAAGAAAAAAATACTCAAGCTAAAACTAAAAAATACTGAGGAAATTTGGCAAGTCAGCTACGACTCTCACCAACTTTTACAGGTGCACCACAGAAAGCATTTTTTCTGATTGTATCATGGCTTGGTATGACTCCTGCTCTGCCCAAGACTGCAAGAAATTACAAAATGTAACTCCAACACACAAACCAGCCTCCCATCCACTGCCTCTGTCTACACTTCCCGCTGTCTTGGCAAAGCAGCCAACATAATTAAGGACCCCATGCACCCCAAACATTCTCTCTTCCACCTTCTTCCATTGGGAAAAAGATACGAAAGTCTGCGGTCATGTGCCAGCTGACACAAAAACAGCTTCTTCCCTGCTGCTGTCAGACTTTCGAATGGACTTACCTTTCATTAAGTTGATCTTTCTCTACACCCTAGCTATGACTGTAACACTACATTCTGCACTCTCTCCTTTCCTCCTCTATGAACGGTATGCTTTGTCTGTATAGCATGCACGAAATAATACTTCTCACTGTGTGCGAACATACGTGACAATAATAAATCAAATCAAAGCAAATCAAATAAAGCAGCTCAGAATCTGTCCAGAAAGGGGAAAAGAAGTCTCACTTTATGGTGGTAGTCAATGATACATTAAAGGAAACTAACCTGTGGAGACAGTGGGTGGAGCCCAAGGTTCGTACAATCCTGCCCGGGGCCAATGGAGAATGCCATTCTCTGAACCTTGCCCACCCCAGCATCAGGGCAGGCGTGCTGGTAAAATCCTGGCCAGTGAGCACAAGATTTAGAAGCTTCTAACAGCTGGCAAAAAGATTGCATCACGTGGTTACCCCACAGCAAACATTGTGCTGTCTGCCAATTATAATGAGGGTGAAATGCAGCCCACCACTAAATGTGCTGTGCCCAACTTGGCAGGGCCAGTTTTATGCAAAGATTTCATGAGCCTGCACAAAGTCAGACTGTACCTCTCAAAGTGGAGGTGCATTTTCTTTTGCCAAGGCAGAGGCTGGAAGTGGTGAATAAGGTGTTACCGAGTTGGAAATATCCTGAAAATGGAAAAGCAGGGCCAAGAGCTTACACAAAGATTTTCTGATGCAACACCTTAAGCCTTGGTATGAGAGGTGCACAGTACAGGGGGAAGGATAAAAGCAAAATGCTGTTGATGCTGGAATCTGAAACAAAAAAAAATGCTGCAAAAACCTCAGCAGCTCTGTCAGCATCTGTGGAGAGAGAACAGGGCCAATGGTTTAAGTCCGGATGACCCTGACTCAAAACAGTGGCTCTACTCTCTCTCTACAGATGGTGTCAGACCTGCTGAGATTTTCCGGCAGGGAGAAAGGATAAGATTGATTGCCGGCTAAGCTCATGGTTTTAGTTGAGGACTTTTATAGGGCTCCATGTAGAAATGCTTGGTACAGTGGCAAGACTGCCGAACAGCCTACTATCACTATGAAGAAGCACAGTGGTGTCTGGTTCCAATTTGGCACAGGACTTTGCATCAAGTGAGGAATCCATTCTTTCAGTGTGGGGAACATGAGAACATTGTGGATCTGACCATGATGCTGTGTCTAATGGCCAACATCTCAGCTTCCATCTCAGCACAAGCAAAACACGTACCCAAAATGCATTTTGGCAGGGCAAACAAAGCAAGGGAATAAAATAATACTCAATAAACAGGAACAGAGGGATGGAGAGGCTTGGAGTGCATGTCCAAGGAATATAGAGAAAGTAAAAAACAACTCAAACAGGGAGTTAGAAGGGCAAAAAGAAGTTACAAAATGTCCTTGGGAGACATAATTAAGGAGAATCCCAAGGCATTTTATACATACGTAAGGAACAAGAGGGTTGTTAGAGAAAGAGTCAGGCCTCTCAAGAACAAAGGAGGGGAATTATGCTTCGAACCCAAGGAAGTAGGTGAGATTCTAAATGAATACTTTGCATCAGTATTTAGAAAGGAGAGGGACACATTGATTGGTAGTGTCTCAGGAGGATGTGTAGACCTGTTAGAACAAATCACAATTACAAAGGAGGAAGTGTTAGGTGTTTTAGGATGCATTAAGATAGACAAATCCCTAGGCCAGATGGCATCTGCCCTAGATTACTGAGGGATCCAAGAGATGAAATTGCTGGGCCGCTAACAGAAATCTTTGTTTCTTCATTGGACACAGGTGAGGTTGCAGAGGATTGGAGGATAGCAAATGTGGTCCCATTATTTAAGAAGGGTAGCAAGGATAACCCGGATAATTATAGGCCAGTGAGCTCAATGTCCTTGGTAGAGAAATTGCTGGAGAAGATTCTTAGAGATAGAGTCTATACGCATTAAGAACAGAATAACCTCATTAGTGATAGACAACATGGTTTTGTACAAGGGAGGTCATGCCTCACAAACTTTGTTGAGTTTTTTGAGGAGGTGACAAAAATGATTGAAAGGGAAGCACCATGGATGTCGTCTACATGGATTTTAGTAAAGCATTTGATAAGGTCTCTCATGGCAGGCTGGTGCAAAAGGTTAAATTACATGGGATCAAGGGTTAACTAGCTGGATGGATTCAGAACTGGCTTAGCCATAGAACTGGCTTGGCCATAGAAGACAGAGGGTAGCAGTGGAGGGGTCATTTTCTGATTGGAGGTCTTTGACTCGTGGTATTCTGCAGGGCTCTGTACTAGGACCTCTGCTATTTGTGATATATATAAATGATTTGGAAGAAGACGTAGCTAGTCTGATTAGTAAGTTTACGGATGACACAAAGATTGCTGGAGTTGTGGATAGTGATAAACATTGTCAGAGAATACAGCAGGATATAGATAAGCTGGAAATTTGGGCAGAGAAATGGCAGATGGAATTTAATCCAGATAAATTGAAGTGATGCATTTTGGTAGATCTAATGCAGGGGGGAGCTATACAACAAATGGCAGAACCATCAGGAGTATAGACACACAGAGGCAGCTGGGTGTGCATGTCCACATATCCTTAAAGGTGGCAACACAGGTGGAAAAGGTGGTGAAGAAAGTATATGGCATGCTTGCCTTTATAAGATGAGGCACAAAGTATAGAAGTTGGCATATGATGTCGCAGTTATATGGTTAGGCCACATTTGGAATACTGCATCCAGTTCGAGTCGCTACACTACCAGAAGGACGTGGAGGCTTTGGTGACAGTAAAGAAAAGGTTTACCAGGATGTTGTCTGGTATGGAGGGTCTTAGCTATGAGTTGAGATTGAGTAAACTAGGGTTGTTCACTCTGAAAGGACGGAGGTTGATGGGCAACCTGATAGAAGTTTATAAAATTATGAAGGGCATAGACAGGGTGAACAGTTGAAAGCTTTTTCCCAGTTCGGAAATGACAAAGACAAGGGTCACAAGTTCAAGGTAAGGGGGGAGCAAGGTTCACTACAGATATGCGGGAGACATATTTTACACAAAGTGTGGTGGGACCCTGGAATGCACTACCAAGCAAAGTGGTTGAGGCAGACACACTAGGATCATTTAAGACTTATCTAGATAGCCACGTGAACAGACTGGGAATAGAGGGATACAAAAGGATGGTCTTGTTAGGAACACATGATCGGTGCAGGCTTGATGGGCCAAAGGGCCTGTTCCTGTGCTGTATTGTTCTTTGTTCAGATGGTAGGACAGGTGAACAAAGTTGTAAAGAAAATGTGGAATGTTTTCCTTTATTGGACGAGATATAGAATACAAAAGTGTGGATGTAATGTTGGAACTGTACAAAATGCTGGTTAGGCCACAGCTGGAATTCTGTGCACCGTTCTGGTCATCACACTACAGGAAGGACATAATTGCCCTGGAGAAAATACTAGACAATTAGTTCAAAAAGAATATTAATTATTTTAGCAAGTAAGTGACAAAACTGAAAGAGGATCAAATTCCCAAGTCTGAATAGGATACCTGAATAACTATATAGGGAAACCTGAGGAAAGATAGCGGAGGGACTCATTTGTATATACAGAAGCTCCATAAAAGATAGGATCTTGATGGAGCCCTTGCAGACACTAAAGTTGTTCCCATAGACAAAAAAAGAGATAACATTAAGACTGGGACCTAAATATCAGTCAGTGTAATGTCGGTGTTAGAACAGGTAATAAATTTATACAAAAAGTGTGGGAAGAATGATAGTTATTCAGACTGGAGGAAGTTAGAAATTTATGTTCCACACAGTTCAGTACTGGAATCACTGTTACCCAAAAGTTACTTGATTTTCATTTTGTTCTTTCACAGGGTATGGGTGTGGCTGACCCAATTTCCCTTGAGAACGTGATGGTGAGCCACCATCTTGAACCATTGCAGTCTATGTGTATCAGTACACTCACAGTTAGGACGGGAGTTCCAGGAACTTGATTCAGCAACAGTGAAGAAATGGCGATGTGCTTTCAAGTCTGAATGGTGTGTGGCTCAGAAGTGAAATTGGAAGTGTTGGACTTCTCAATAATAGTGGTCAGATGTTTGGAAGGTGTTATTGAAGGAGTCTTGGTGAGCTGTTTTAGTGTAACTTGTATATAGTATACACTGCTGCCCACTGTGCATCGGTGTTGGATGGAAGTGAATGTTTAAGTTGGCAGAAGGGATGCCGATCAAGTGGGCTGCTTAGTTCTGGACACTGCTCGGCTGCTTGAGTGTTGGAGCCATACTTATCCAGGCAAGTGGACAGCATTTCATAATATTCCTGATCTGTGACATATATAGGTGATAGAAAGCTTTGAGGAGTCAAGTGGTGAGTTATTTGTCTCAGAGTCAACAATCTTTGATCTGCTCTTGCAGCCACAGTGTTAATATGTTTAGTCCAGTTCAGTTTCTGGTCATAGTAACCTTCAGGATGATGATAGTGGGGAATTCAGCATTGGGAATACCAATGAGTTACATCTACACAGATAACAGGAGGTGATAACATTTTTGACGGATGACAGTGGGGGAAAAGTTGGAGAGTGGGAAGGGAAGGGGGTGGGAGGGGAAGTGACTCATACATGAGGGAAACCCAAACTCAGCAGGGCAACTTAAACAGACTCTAGTTCTGTTGCAGCAAGGCCCTTAATCCACAGAACTCTTTCATTAATCTGCAGCGTGGGAATGATAATTTTTTAGAGAGTTATCACAGATACTGATGAAAGGTGAAGAAAGTCTGTGGAACTGCAAAGTTTGATGTTATTTAAATTCTTAGTCCTTTAAAGAATGAAAAGATAGGCTTGCTGGGATGTGAAGTGATGGGGTGTGAGCAATGAAGGTTAGAGGGCCTAATACTGAACAAAACAACTGGAACAAAGCCCTAGAGAACCGAGGCAGGCCTTTCAAATAACGTGACTGCCAAACCTGCTGAGATTTTCTAGCGTTTTCTCTTTTGGTTTCAGGTTCCAAAATCTGCAGTAATTTGCATTTATTTTTCAAACAGTTTGCCTCGGCAGTCAGCAGCTCTGGGGGGTGGTGGGCCTCACTCTGCCTCAGAGGAACAAATCAAGGTTCAACCCTTAGCATTCCCCTACCCCCATGGAGTGAAAACCGTGCCACTCAGGGCACTTTTCCTGAGGTGGGTGCAGGCGGGCAGATTCCCCAGATTGAGTTACCTGGCTCTGGAATGAAAATCCTGCCCAGTGTCTCCAGTTGTTTTGACGATTACAAGCATCTAGGTAACACAGCTCTGAAGTTTTCTTTAATTACTCTACATGCCTGGAATTCATTCAATCTGTTATTCATATTGCCCTGGCTAGGGTCGAGTAAAGCCAATGAGGCTTTACATGATGCAATTTTTCAAAGCCATCTCAACCTTATGGCTAAGTTGAAGTGTTAGATCAAGGTTAATAGGGGGTGCAATGCCTCATTTTTTTTAACTTTATTTATTAGTGTCACAAGTAGGCCTACATTAACACTGCAATGAAGTTGCTGTGAAAATCCCATAGTCGCCTGTTTGGGTAAACTGAGGGAGAATTTAGTGTGGTCAATGCACCTAACCAGCACATCTTTCAGATAGTGGGAGGAAACCAGGGCACCAGAGGAAACACATTCAGCCACAGGGAGAATGTGTAGATTCCACACAGACAAGTGACCCAAGCTGGGAATTGAACCAGGGTTCCTGGCACTGTGAGGCAGCAGTGCTAGTCACAATGCCACCATGCCATCCCACAACTTGGATCTTGTTTGACTGAGCCCAAGATGGAATGCAATGTCTTGTCAGCTAGGATTTTGTTTCTCCCTCATTGAATCTAAGTGCAGATTCACTTAGATTTGGTCCATTGACTCTGTACTGACAATAATTCCACTCAGGTCCTATCCCTTTGTCCCCATATATTTTACTTTCCTAGTCCCCCTGGCACTAAAGGGCAATTTATCATGGCTAATCAACCCAACCCACACATCTTTGGAGTCTGGGAGGAAACTGGAGCACCCGAAGGAATTCCACGCAGACACAGGGAGAATGTGCAAACTCTACACAGACAGTGACTCTTGAGCCAAGAATTGAACCCGGGTCCCTGGCGCTGTGGGGCAGCAGTGCTAACCACTGTGCCGCCGAGCTGCCCATGTGGGGACCATGATTAGCCTCAATTTAAATTGGCTTTTTTTGATTAGAATTACAGTACCAAAAGGTACCAAAAAATGCACCAAAGATCGTACAACGGTTCAGCAAAAACAAGTTAATGCAGGAAAAGTGTGTGCTCCTTTTAACTGAAGAATGAATAATGTGTTGTAGCAAAACAAAGAAACTGGAAATCATTACACTATTTCTTCCGGTTGGATAAATTAATTTAATAGCTGATTTATTCAGAGCCATTAACTTTGCTGCCTATTTATTTGGTTCATGCACAACAGCCATGATGCGGTTTGAAACTTATTCAAGTTATCAGAGGAATTCAGTGTAATAGACTGCAGGGTTTACGTTCATTACTCTGAACAAAGGGATTAGAATTGATAATGAACCTGCTTTCAAAGTAGCTTTAATACATGAACTAGCTTAGGATCTCAAAGCCATATAATAATATTGATTAAAACAGGTTGAGTGTGTGTGTGGGCCAGTCTGTGTAATCAAAAAAAGCAATCTCTGTTTCTCTATGAAAAAAACATGAAAAAGAGTTTATTTTGAAATCTTTGTGTGCAAAAGGAGAGGGTTGGAGGTGTCAGGCTTCAAAGGGTCCTGGGATCCTTGTACACAAATCAGAAATACTTAATATGCAGAAATGGCAAACAATTAGGAAAATAAATGGTATAGCAGCATTTCTTAGAAAAGAATTAAGAATAAAGAAGTCTTCCTGCAATGATATAGGGCCTTGGTGAGGTCACACTTGGAGAATCATCATAGATTATCATAGAATCCAGACAATGCAGAAGGAGGCCACTCTGCCCATTGAGTCTCCACCGACTCTCTGACAGAGCATTAGTGTGTACAGTTCTAGTTTGCTTCCCCGAGGAACAATATGCTTGTCTTAGAGGGAGTACAATCAAGGTTCATTACATAGGATTATGTAATCCCAGAAAAGGTATGGAGACATCTTTTTACATTTTAATCTATTGTCGCAACCTTCTGTGAGGAAAACAAAGATGGTCTTAAGGGATTTATTTTTGTATGGGTAAACATTAGAAATAAAGTACAGTTGTAGGTGGGTTGAATACTTCTAAACCTGGAAGGGACCTATAGTTAGATTCATGCTGGACAAAGGCATTTGTATGTGTGGGGGTTGGTTAAATTCCAGCTGTGATTCTATTGTTCTTGTGGGGGTTGTAGCCTGAAGAGTAAATAGAAGTGAAGGAGAAGTGGTTACTTACCAACTGGACCCTTGTAAGGATGAAAAAAGAAAGCTTTATTTAGTTCTTATTTGTAACTGAAAGCCACGGTAGTTGAACAGACGGAGAGAGCATGAAGGCAGCTCTCATGGCTCAGCTCAAAGCAGGAAAAGTTATATAATACAACAATATGCAAGAAAGCAAGTTTCAGAGGAACTAAGGGATGGTTGGTTCTAAAAATCTGGAAAGAGAAAAGGATACTGTTCATGGACATTCCAGACAAAACTGAAAAGGTGATGAGAAGATTGGTTTCCAAAGTAATCCTAAAGATTTCGATAATAATCCCAAAATGTGGAATGTCTTACCACAGTCTGTGACACAAATTTTAAAGTAATTAGGAAGACAGTTTTGGCTGGATATCAGAGTTTGTCTAACAGTAGAAGTTAAGTCAAAGACTGAAAGGTTGGTATAAAATCCTGGTGTGGATTCTCTGGTAGAAGTGGAGCAGGAACTCTTTCACAAGAGTCTTTCAGAAAACATGGACAGGGTTTGGGAATGTAAATCATGTAAATGAATTTTGTCATCCAGTTAATCTTAAAACCGATGTGTGATTGTTACACTAAAGGGGAGTGTTGTATTATAATCCAATTTTTCCATGTGTAATAAATGTCCTTTCTTGTTGTTAAAACTAATTAGCAGTCCTATGGTTCTGTTCCACCACATTTGATTTAAAAAAAGTAAAAGCCAGGGTTCCATTCTGGAACCTTTCCATCCGGTTATAACATCAACTGGGATCATAATACCTTCTATCCCAGCTCCCTTATTTGCCTGTCTAGTTCCCCCTTAAATGCAACCATATCACTTGTTTCAATCTGTTCCAAACTGTTTCAGGACAGCTACAGCAATGGCATCTACTCAGCAATATGGAAAATTACCCAGGTATGTCATTTCCACAAAAATCAGGATAAATCTATCTGAACAGTTATTATCCCATCAGTCTAATCTCGATCATCAGTAAAGTGACGGAAGGTGTCATCAATAGTGCACTCAAGAGGCAATTACTCAGCAATTACTTGTTCACTGAAACTCATTTTGGATTCTGCCAGGGCCAGAGATGAGGTGACTGCCCTTGACATTAGGGCAATGTTTGCCAGAATCTAGCATCAATCAACCCGACCAAAACTAGAGTCAGTGGGACTAAGGGGAAGAACTCACCACTAGTACAAAGGAAAATGGTTGTTGTTGTTGGAGGCCAATCATCCCCCTCCCAGGACATCACTGCTGGACTTCCTCAGAGGACGATTTTCAACTGCTTCATCAATGATCTTCCCTCCTTCCTGAAGTCAGAAATGGGAAAGCTCAGTGATGACCATAGAATGTTCAGCACCATTCGCAATACCTGACGTACTGAAGTAGTCTATGTCCGTTATGCAGAATGACCTCAAACAACATTCAGGCACGGGCTGTTAAGTTGCAAATAACGTTCTTGCCACACAAATGGGGAGGCAATGGCCGAGTGGCGTTACCACAGGAATATTAATCCAGAAACTCAGCTGATGTTCTGGGGACTCGGGTTTGAATCCTGCCATGGCAGACGGTGGAATTTAAATTCAACAAAAAAAAAATCTGGAATTAAGAATCCACTGATGATCATGAAACTGTTGATTGTCGGTAAAATCTATCTGGTTCACGAAGGTTCCTTGAGGGAAGGAAAGCTGCAGCTTTTACCTGGTCTGGCCTACATACGACTCCAGAGCCACAGGAATGTGGTTGATTCTCAGCTGCCCTCTGAACAAGGGCAACTAAGGATGGACAATAAATGCTGGCCAGCCGTGACGTTGATGTCTCACAAATGAATAAAAAAGAAGGCAGACCATCTCCAACAAGAGAGAATTTAACCATCATCCCTTGGCACCCCCTAGCAGCACCATCACTGAATCTCCAAAACTGAACTGGACCAGCCATATGAACACTATGCCTATAAGAGCAAGTCAAAGGCTAGGAATTCTGTGATGAGTAACTCCTGACTCCCCAAAATCTGTCCACCATCTTCAAAGCGTAAGTCAGGAGTGTGATGGAATTCTCTTCCCTTGCCAGGGTGTAAGCAGTTCCAACAACGTGAAGAAACTCAATAGCATTCAGGACAAAGCAGCTTACCTGACTGGCAATGATGCATCACCTTCAAATTTTACTCCCTTCATCACTGACAGCAGTGTGGTGTATCTACAATAAACACTGCAGCAACTCACCAAGACACCTTAGACAACACATTCCATACCTACAACCTCTGTCACCTTGAGGGACAAGGGCAGCAGATGCATGGGAACACCGCCACCGTGATGTCCCCTTCCAAGTCCACACTATCCTGATTTGGGTATGTCATTGTTCTTTCACTATGGCTGAGTTGAAATCCAGGACCTCCCTTCCTTAAGAGCAGTGTGGACGTATTTACACCACATGGACTGCAATAGTTCAAGAAGGCAGCTCATTATCACCTTTGCAGAAGCCATTAGGAATAGCCGAGCTGATTATGCTCACATCATGTGAAATAATTTTAAAAGTGGTTGTTCCCTGTGGTAGCGAGTTCCATGTTCTTATCATTCTTGTGGTAAAGAAGTTCCCTTTGAATTTCCTATTGGATTTCATGGCGACTGTTTATTATTGGTTGCCTTTAGTTATGCTCTTCCCCATAAGAATGCTCTTCCTCTAGTCCCCAGGACTAGAGGGCACAGCTTCAAGATGGGGGGGGGGCAGTTTAGAATGGAGTTGAGGAGGAACTTCTTCACTCAAAGGGTGGTGAATCTCTGGAATTCTCTGCCCGTTGAAGTGGTGGAGGCTGCCTCGCTAAATATTTTTAAAACACGGGTAGATAGGTTTTTAACAGACAAGGGAATTAAGGGTTATGGGGAGAAAGCAGGAAAGTGGAACTGATCCACTTCAGATCAGCCATGATCTTACTGAATGGCGGGGTGGGCTCGAAGGGCTAGATGACCTACTCCTGCTCCTATTTCTTATGTTTAGAAGATTTATTCTCTCTGTGTGCATGCTATCAAAACCTTCCAGAATGTTAAAAACCTCTATAGGGTATTGCTCAGCCTTCTTTTTGCAAGAGAATAGAGACCCAGACTGTCAATCCTTTCCTGATAAACTGATTATTTGAATTGAGGGAGTTGGCTTATGAGAACAGATTGTGTAGTCTAGGCCTCAACTGCCTACAGATGAGGTGAAAATGACAGCCCTTGACATCAAGGCTGCATTCGAGTGAGTGTGGCATCAAGGAGCCCTAGCAAAACTGAAATCAAATGGTATCAGGGGACAAACTCTCTGCTGATTGGAGTCAGAGCTGGTACATAGGAAGATGGTTGTGGTTGTGGAGGGTCAGTCCAGGACATCTCTGCAGGAATCCCCAATTCCCTCCCTAATGTCATCATGGGTCAACTCACAGAACGTGGATTGCAGTGATTCAAGAAGGCAGCTTGCCACCACCTTCTCAACGGCAACTAGGGATGGGCAATAATTGCTGGCCAGCCAGAAACACCCATATCCTATGAATGAACTTAAAAAAGTTTAGTTGAATGAGAGGTGATATCAATGAAACATGTCACATCAACTACTGAGGATGGTTTTCCTGGCTAGGGAGTCTTGAATTTCACAGTAAGAGTTGGCCATTATGGACTCTGATGAAGAGAGATTTCTTCACTCAAAGGGTTGTGCATCTTTGGAATTCTCTACCCCAGAGACCTCTGGATTCTCACTGGCTGAGTATTTTTAAGAGGGAGATATCAAGGGCAGTTAGAATGGGCAATAAATTCTGACCTTGCCAGTGATGTCCACATCCCACGAACAAATAAGAACAGGCAGTTTGGACACTGAGTGAACCAAGGAATATGGGGATAATGATGGAAAGAAGGTGCAGTCCAGTCACCATATTATTAGGGGAATGTTAGGGGAAAGTTTTTCACTCAGAGGGTAGTGAGTGAGTGGAATCGGCTGCCGTCGGTGGCGGTAGAGGCGAACTCGCTGGGGTCTTTTAAAAGACTTCTGGATGAGTATATGGGATCTAATGGCATTGGAAGTTACAGATAGTTCTATGGCTTGGTAGGTATAGATGTGATCGGCGCAACTTGTGGGCCGAAGGGCCTGTTTGTGCTGTAGTGTTCTATGTTCTATGTTCTTAAATCGCGGAGCAAGCTTGAAAAGCCAAATGACCTCTTCCTGCTCCTATTTCTTATGTTTTTATGAGTCAGCCTCAAACAAAGAATGCTCTGACATCCCCAGTGAGGAGTATGCTCAAAGTTTAGATCTCTGAGACAGCGTTAATAAAGCTGTATATTATTATAGATTCATTAAAACAAATGCAAAAATATATTGCGAGATAGAGAAGGCAAATACAAAGGATTATCAAAAAGTGACATGCTTGTTAGGTCTAATGCCCTCTTCCCCTATCTGCATTAATTGCGGCATACAGTCGTGCAGTGATTATGGCAATAGTCTAGCAAGTACCTTAAAGGTCATGACAAGTTGTGAAATTGAATTTGCGAATTGGATAATTTGTGGACTAGCTCCAGAAGAAAAATGAATTTGAAATCTGTTGACTAATGCAAAAACTCAAATAGTTGCCGAATATTCTTCAATCAAGGGAATTTATCACCCTTACCTGCTCTTCCCTTCACATGACTCCAGTCATGGTTGACTCTTCATGCCTTCTTAGGTATTTAACAAATCACATGGTTATAGTCATTGAGATTTACAGTGTGGAAACAAACCCTTTGGCCCAACTTATCCATGCCACCTTTTATTTTCAAACCCCTAAGCTAGTCCCAATTGACCACATTTGGCCCAAATCCCTCTATACCCGTCATACCCATGCAACTAAATGCTTTTTAAAGGAGAAAACTGTACCCGCCTCTACTACTACTATCTCTGAACAGCTTGTTCCAGACACTCAACATCCTGTATGTGAAAAAAAATTGCCCCTCTGGAACCCTTTGTATCTCCCTCGTCTCACCTGAAACCTATGCCCTCTAGTTTTAGACTCCCTTACCTTTGGGAAAAAATGTTGATTATCTCGTTATCTAGCTGCAAAAGGCATTTTCTCAGGGCAGTTACAGATAGGCATTAAACCTTGAGAACCAATAATTTTTTTTAAGATTGCATTATTTCAACTGGAGCCAAAAAATAGGTTTCCAGTTCCAACTTGCAGAAAACTTGAGCTGGATTTGTATTGCATCTTAATCAGATAAGGGAAGATGGCGGTGCAGTGGTGATGTTACATAAGAAACATAAGAAATAGGAGCAGGAGTAGGCCATCTAGCCCTTCGAGCCTGCCCCGCCATTCAATAAGATCATGGCTGATCTGTCGTGGCTCAGTTCCACATTCCCGCCCTCTCCCCATCACCCTTAATCCCCTCTCTTATCAAAAACCCATCAACCCGCGTCTTAAAAATATTTAGCGAGGTAGCCTCCACCACTTCAACAGGCAGAGAATTCCAGAGATTCACCACCCTTTGAGTGAAGAAATTCTTCCTCAACTCCATTCTAAACCGCCCCCCCTTTATCTTGAGGCTGTGCCCCCTAGTCCTACTGTCCTTTCTGAGCGGGAAGAATCTCTCCACCTCTATCCTATCCATCCCATTCATCATCTTATACGTCTCAATGAGATCTCCCCTCATTCTTCTAAACTCTAACAAGTACAAGCCTAGTTTATTCAGCCTCTCCTCATAGCTCAACCCCTCAACTCCGGCATCAGCCTCGTAAACCTCCTCTGCACTCCCTCCAAGGCCAAAATATCCTTGCGTACGGGACTAGTCATCCAGAGGAGGCAAAGCCCAACTTGACTCTTCTGAAGAAGAGGGATGCAGACTCAGAGCGCCAACGATGCTTCTCTCTCGCCACAGATGCTGCCAAACCTGCTGAGTTTTTCCAGCATTTGCTGTTTTTGTTTCTGCTCTGCCTGCTATGTTTTATTTTCAACAACTATGGGGTTTTAATTTAAATTTACATAATGCACATATTGGATAAATCAAGCAATCAGTAACCTTTAGTCAATTCTGAAGCAAAGCTATGACTAAGTGGTGGGCTTCAATAAAATGTTAATAAACCTTTGTTGACGCAGCTGTAGATTCTCAACCATGTAACAGGAAGGTAAATTCACCCTTAAACCTACCTTCTTTGGTTGGTTTAAGTTTTGTCAATTTTCAGCTCTGTAGAAATGCATTGTGCAGGGAAACAGGTTTCATCATGAGGTGAGGTGAGGTGGGGGGGGCGGTGGGGTGCAAAACAAAACAAGGCTTGCTGCAGTCAGGGCGCAACACAAATTGAATGATAGGCACATTTTTTTACAACAGCTTGTATTTATATAGCACCTTTGGGGGTAGCCAACAAGAACTCAAGAACCAGGGCCTCAGGTCAAAGAGGTGGGTTCTGAGGAGCCTTGAGTATGAAAATAGATCAATGAAAAGATTTACCAGTTGTGTTGCCTGAGTATGGAGGGTGTTGGCTATGAGGAGAGGTTGGGGAAATTTGGTTTGTTCTCAACTGGAACGACAGAGGTTGAAGGCTCGGCTGATAGAAGTCTACAAGATGATGAGGGGCATGGACAGAGTGGATAGTCAGAGGTTTTTTTCTCAAGTTGGAAGAGTCAGTCACTAGAGGGAGCAGGTTTAGCTGCAAGGGCAAGGTTTAAAGGAGATGTATGAGGCAAGTTTTTTACACAGCGGGTGCCTGGAGTTCACTGCCAGGGGAGGTAGTGGAAGCAGATACGATAATGAGTTTTAAGGGGTGTCTTGACAAATACATGAGTAGGATGGGATTAGAGGGATATGGTCCCTGGAAGAGCACGGGTTTTAGTTCTGTAGGGCAGCATAGTCATAGAACATAGAACATAGAACATTACAGCGCAGAACAGGCCCTTCGGCCCACGATGTTGCGCCGACCAGTTACAAAACAATGACCCACTAACCTAAACCAATCCCTTCTCATCCATAAACCTATCCACGGATCTCTTAAACGCCCCCAAACTAGGTGCATTTACAACTGCAGCAGGCAGGGCATTCCAATCCCTCACCACCCTCTGGGTAAAGAACCTACCCCTGACATCCGTCCTATAGCTACCACCCCTTAATTTAAAGCCATGCCCCCTCGTGCTAGATTTCTCCATCAGAGGAAAAAGGCTATTACTATCCACCCTATCTAAACCTCTAATCATCTTATATGTTTCAATAAGATCCCCTCTTAGCCGCCTTCTTTCCAGCGAAAACAACCCCAAATCCCTCAGCCTCTCCTCATAGGACCTCCCCTCCATACCAGGCAACATCCTGGTAAACCTCCTCTGCACCCTCTCCAAAGCCTCCACATCCTTCCTATAATGTGGGGACCAGAACTGCACACAGTACTCCAAGTGCGGCCACACCAGAGTTGTGTACAGTTGCAACATGACGCTGCGACTCCTAAATTCAATCCCCCTACCAATAAACGCCAAGACACCGTATGCCTTCTTAACAACCTTATCTACTTGACTCCCAACTTTCAGGGATCTATGTACACATACACCTAGATCCCTCTGCTCATCCACACTATTCAAAGTCCTCCCGTTAGCCCTATACTCGACACATCTGTTATTCCTACCAAAGTGAATTACCTCACACTTCTCCGCATTAAACTCCATCCGCCACCTCTCGGCCCAGCTCTGCAACCTGTCTAAGTCTTCCTGCAAACTATGACACCCTTCATCACTATCTACCACACCTCCGACTTTGGTGTCATCAGCAAACTTACTAATCCACCCAACTATACCCTCATCCAGATCATTAATAAAAATTACAAACAGCAGTGGCCCCAAAACAGATCCCTGAGGCACACCACTCGAAACCGAACTCCATGATGAATATTTACCATCAACCACCACCCTCTGTCTCCTATCTGCTAGCCAATTCCTGATCCAATTCCCTAGATCACCCCCAATCCCATACATCTGCATTTTCTGCAGAAGCCTACCATGGTGAACCTTATCAAACGCCTTACTAAAATCCATATACACCACGTCCACTGCCTTACCCCCATCCACCTCTTTGGTCACTTTCTCAAAAAACTCGATAAGGTTAGTAAGGCACGACCTACCCGCCACAAAACCATGCTGACTATCTCCAATCAATTCTTTACTCTCCAAATAACTATAAATCCTATCCCGAATAATTTTTTCTAAAACCTTGCCCACAACAGAAGTGAGACTCACCGGTCTATAATTCCCGGGGAAGTCTCTGTTCCCCTTCTTAAACAATGGGACAACATTCGCTAACCTCCAATCTTCCGGTACTATACCAGAGGCCAACGACGACCTGAAGATCAGAGCCAGAGGCTCTGCAATCACTTCTCTTGCCTCCCAGAGAATCCTGGGGTAAATTCCATCCGGACCAGGGGACTTATCTATTTTCAGACCCTCCAGAATATCTAGCACATCCTCCTTATCAACTGCAACACTGTCAATTCTACTCCCCTGCAATCCAGTGTCCTCCTCAGCTATATCCATGTCGGTGCAGACTTTGAGGAGGGGGTGGGGAGGGGAGGGCGAAGGACTTGGTCCTGTGCCATAATTTTCTTTATTCATTGTTCTAATGAAGAAAGAAGTTACATCAAGGCAAGATATTTTGCAGAAAGGGGATCAAAAGAAAAACAGACATTTTAAGAGAAAAAGATTTAAAAGGAGGATAATATCATTTGAAAACTTTTAAAACCAACAAGCTTCTTTATTGTAAAGAGTTGTGCGTGTACAGATTCGGAATATCTGCCACACTAACATGGCTGCTATATAGAAAGGCACCAGGAATTTGGTAAGAGTGGAGTTTGGCACAAAGGAGTCAGGAAGTCATTGAGTGCTTTAAACCTAGAGACAACAGTAAACATGTAAATAATAATAGAAATTCATTCAATCCAATGGGATAAAATTAAACATTAGTAAGTAGAGAAAACCAAATGCAATAAATAAAGGAAAACTTATATTTAAATACTGCCTTTCATGACCACAGCATGACTCAAAACTCTTTGGGTGGAACAGTTCCAAAATTTGTCAGAGTCTCAGTTTCAGTCTGAAAACCAGCCTGTATTTCTCCAGCTGCACTGCTGAGTTTTCTGTCCAGATTCTCTGACCAAGGGGCAGTGCCAGGGGGCATTGTCAGGGCATTGCTGGCCATGTCTCTCATCCCTGGGGACTATATTTACCCATACGCTACCAGGGGGACCTTATCCTGTGAGCACAAGTTGCCTTTTGAATAATAATTATCTTAAACCTGCATGGTTTGCAAGTCTCTGGATGTTTACCATCGTCACGTTGACAAGGTTTACAACAGGTATACAGAACATGAACCTGGTGGGGGGCACACAGATAAGTACAATCCCAGCAGCGGAGGGATATGGCTGGCAGTACCAAGGGGGGCGGGGTGGGGGGGGGGGGTAGGTGGGTTCCTCTGGAAAGGGTTACAGGGGGGTTCCTGTGTACCAGGGGGCTGGGGGCAGTCCCCATGTGCAAGCGGGCGGGGTCTCCATGTCGGTGGGTGAGTCTCCATGTGCCTGTTGGTGGAGGAGTCTCCATGAACATTGTGGTTTGGGGGGGGGAGCGGGAATGAACAAATTGTGATTAAGAACGTACTGCCTTATAGGGCAGTAGAAGCAGATTCAGTATTCAAATTCACAAGAAAATTAGGCACATTCTTGAAGAGAAAAAAGACAAAGTCATAAGGAAGCAGAAGAAGAGTGGGACAGATTGGATTGTTCTACCAAAGAGCTGGTACAGGCACATGATCTTACCATTGAATAATACCTCCAAAACAAATACCATTGTTTCATAACTGTTTCAATATTTTAAACATGTTCTTGTCATAATTTTTGTGTTAATTTAGGTGACTGAGGATGATGGCATTGCAAGAAGAAATTATGTGACTGTCATTGTTAGATGGAACGTGACCGGAATTAAATAACTATTCATCCCTGAAGTGCAATTGATTTTGGAGGCCTCTTTAAATATGACAATTAGGTCTGATTATGTCAGCGGTCCGCACAGCAGTTTTCACTATAGTCTGAATGGGAAATCATCGGGCCTTCAAATGAGGACCAAAAGGGGCTATATATGATCATTTTGGAGGTGGGGGAGCACGAATATTTCTCCAGGTCACACAGAGAAATAGTGCTTCCCCTGCACTGGGTCAAACAATTTTGTTCCTACAAGACCCTCTTAAAATTTCCTTCCCACAGCTAGTCTCCTTTCCAAAGGGTCTCTCTCTGTTGTCCGCCACCAGCCTCAAACTGCCTGAACTCCTGGTCTTGCCAGTTGGTCAGCCATTGCTTCCCACCCATTTTGGTGAGGCCATTGACTGGTGCCATACACATGAGGGAGTTAAAATCTCCAGAGGGTCCCTGACCTTCATTCTGAGCTCCAGGTCAAAATCAGGACTTGTACTTGCGGTTGCAAGCTCACCACAGAGGAAGGGGTTTTCTGGAAAATCTCCACTGAGTACATTATCAAAGAATGAACTCACCAGAAATATCGAACATGGGCAGCCTTGACAAAGCATTCATAGTGTGGATACACATAATGATCAAGGGTCCAAAGGAGATCTATCAGGATGTCATTAGGGATGAGTGACTACAGTTATGAGGAAAGATGTGAAAAATTAGGACTGTTCTCCTTGGAACGGGAAAGGTTAAGAGGTTACCGATACAGGTTTTCTAGATGATGAGGACAGATTTCTTTTTAATTCATTCATGGGAGTCACTGGCACGCCAGTATTTGTTGTCCATCCCTAGTGCTCGAGGGCAATAGAGAATCAACCGCATTGCTATGGCTTTGGAGTCACATGTAGGCCAGACCAGGTAGAGATGGCAGATTCCCTTCCCTAAAGAACAGTGGTAAACCTTAGTAGATTCTTAATTCCAGATATATTCATTGAAATCAAATTCCACCATCTGCTGTGGAGGGATTCAAACCCAGGGTCCCCAGAACACTAACTGAGTTTCTGGATTAATAGCCCAGCAATAATACCACTAGGCCATCGTCTTTCCTCTGTTTCAGATTCACGTATACTTCACAAAAGGCTGGGAACCTGACAGCACTGATTTCAAAGGGATATGAGGATGAAGCTTGAAGACATTGTAAGGAAGAAAAGGCTTTTTCATAATTACCCTGAAAGGTGGAGAAACCATCAAACAGCCACCCCTGCAAATCTAAAGTTCAACTTTAAAATAATGGAATGATGGCGATTACCTTTCTGATTATTTGACCTATGATAGATTATAGCTTCTGGTTAATAATATATCAAATCTATAATCAGTGCACCAGAATTTATGCCCACTTCTTAATTAATCATATGCCTGGCAAGCATTTTTACCTCTTCCATTCCAACTATTTAGGACAGTCAGGCCTTTTGTTAATTAACAGAGATTATCTTCTTCCTGTAATCAGGATTGATGGCATTTCTTATGCTTGGAGGCAACTTCTTTTTAGCATGCACAAATCATTGCCCACGTAGAACAAGACAAATAAAGTGTGATTTATAGTGTTAATTTAAAAAAATATGTTCCACTGAGCAACACTGGACAAGCTTTCCCGTTGAGGAATTCAGGCAGGAAAAAGACTCGGAAGATCACAAAAGAGTTTAGCACATCTGCTGAAGCATCGCCTTCCCATCAGCCTGCCTGTTTAAGTGCAATTAGATATGCTTTTATTAAACTTTTGTAAGTGTTTTGTAACAGGAAGCCTTAATCTTTTTAAAATAGACATTGAAGCTGATACTCCTGGTTAGGTATTTCTTCTCCTTTCTTGTGCAGTGAAGCAGTGTCGGCGAAAACCACAACCTAGGACAAGAGAGATATCTCTCTCTGAGGGGACTGTAGAGGTGTTCTTGTTCCTCCTAACCCAACAAAAAAGTAAATAACCTTAAATGGCCTCTTCTATTTTAATTACTTATTAGTGTCACCAGTAGGGTCACATTAACACTACAGAGAATCCCCAGTCACCTCACTCCTGCACCTGTTCGGGTACACTGAGGGAGAATTTAGTACCTAACCTGCACATTTTTGGAGTGTGGGAGGAAACCGGAGCACCCGGAAGAAGCCTACGCAGACAGGGGGAGAACATGTAGACTCTGCACAAGCTGGGAATCAAACCCGGGTCCCCGGCGCTGTGAGGCAGCAATGCTAACCACTGTGCTACCGTGCCACCCTTCTGCGTGTGGAATTGCTAACTGCTGTCTTCACCTGCCACCTGTAAAACCCCGTGCCTTCTCAATCCAGCCTCTGATGTTCACATAGGTGGGTTTTATTTATCATTTTGGTTTCTTACTTAATGGATTTGGAAGAAGCTATTTTTAACACTGTTGCTTCATTATTGGATAAATCAAAACATTGGCATCTGCAACTTGAGATGTGTGCATGTTAGTGGAAACATAGGTATAAATTTTAATATGTGGCCCCTCAAAGTCTTCACAGTACCCTCAAATTGAAGCTGTAGGAAGATTTAAGATTAAAAAAGTTGGTTCAAAAATAACTAACTTTATAAGCTAGGATAAGATAGCATTATGCTGAATAAAGCATTGAACCCTGTGCTTGTTGCAGTGGGGGCCTTTTCGAGTTTCCCTGCCAAATTGTTATTGTTAAAGGAAACTCATTAGTTGAGTGGAGAATAGAAGAAAATTACCATGTTCTGTATCACTAAAATAGATGTGTTATGTACTATTTCACACCACAGTACACTTGTTAATAAAGTCATCTTACTAAAGGACAGCCCAATTGAAAGCCAATTCCAACTGTGCTAAGTGTCTGTAGTTTTAGCCGCAGAATGCTCTCCATTTTTTTTTATTGAAACCTTGCCAAAGTTCCAATAGTTTCAGCCCTTTGGAATTTGTGTCTACTTGTTCTATTGCCATGTCCCTCAGTATGTTCAGCTTCTCTGCTGCATTCTAACCTAGATGAGGGCACATGGCCCAATACATCTTATTTATGGCTTCAAAGCCAAAGGAAGGGCTAGGAATAGATTATTAAAAAT
The DNA here is from genome assembly GCF_965287045.1 of Carcharhinus amblyrhynchos. Classification (NCBI taxonomy): domain Eukaryota; kingdom Metazoa; phylum Chordata; class Chondrichthyes; order Carcharhiniformes; family Carcharhinidae; genus Carcharhinus; species Carcharhinus amblyrhynchos. Next base: position 19,296,219 of record NC_137324.1, read on the forward strand.
TCATTCTTGGGATATGAGCATCATGGCAAGGCCAACATTTATTGCCTATCTTCCACTGACCATGAGAAGATGGTGATGAGCCTTTTCCTGCTGCAACCTATGCTTGGCACAACCGCAGTGTTGTTAAGGAGGAAGCTTTGAGATTTTGTCTCAGTAACAATGATGGAATAGTAGTACAGTTCCAGGTCAGGATGGTGGGTGGCTTGAAGGGAAGTTTAGAGAGCAGTGATGTGGCCATACATCTGTAACCTTTATCACTTAGGTGGCAGAGGTCAATGGTTGGAGAAAATCTTGGCATGTGGTTGCAGTGCATATTGTAGATGGTACACACTGTTGCCACTGTAAGTCATCTGTGAAGGATATGAATGTTTACAGTGATGGATGAGGTGCCAATCAAATGTAGCTTTGTGTAGATACTGTTGAGCTTCTTAAGTGATGAGTAGCAGTCATCAAACGAGTGGCAAACCTGAGTTGATGGGATGGTGGCACAGTGGTTAGCACTGCTGCCTCACAGAATACAGGTTCCATTCTAGCCTTGAGTGACTCTTGTGTGGCATTTGCACATTCTCCCCGTGTCTGCGTGGGATTCCTCCAGATGCTCCAGTTTCCTCCCACACTCCAAAGACGTGCAGGTTAGGCAGATTGGCCATGCTAAATTGTCCCTTAGTGTCAGAGAAATTTGCAGGGTAAATGCATGGGGTAATGGGGATAAGGCCTGGGTGGGATTGTTATCGGTGCAGGCTTGATAGGCCGAATGGCCTCCTTCTGCACTGGAGGGATTCTATGGTTCTACGATTCTACGACTTGTGGCTGGTAGATGCAAGGCAGTCTTTGGGAAGTCAAAAGGTGAATAACTTGCTGTAGAGTTCCCAGTTCTGACCTGCTCTTGGTTGGTCCAGTTCAGTTTCCGGTCAATGATAACATCCTGGATCCCCACCCTTGCATGACACCAGCCCAGAAAGCTAAAGCTGCTGGGGGTCATGAATGGTTTGGGCCATTTGGGTGAAATACTGGTGGTGGTAAGATGAGCCTCTATAATAGGGTGGACAGGCAGGTGGCAGGCAAAGCACCCACTGGAGTTAACATGTTCCCACCCTTCTTCTTCACACCCCTCCCCCCCCCCACCCCGCCCATCACCACCACCACTTCCCCACCTTCAAACTGGCTTAGGGATGTGTAAGATCCAAAATCTTATATGCACTAGCAAAAGATTATTATTTATTTATTTAGCAAGCTGTGAATGCCTCTTTACCTCCTTCCTCCAGTATAGATGTTTGCTGCACTTTCTGGTGCAGAATGTGTGTGAAGGCTAGCTGGCATAATGGCTATTTTGGTACCCATTTTATGTCTGTTAACAGGAACAGTGTTAACAAACAACGCTTCAATTTTTCTCTATTCCATCTTTCACTGCATAAAAACTTGACCTTTTTAAGAGCGAATGAAAACTTTCTTTATAATTCCTTCATGGGATCTGGGTGTCCCTGGACAGACTAGCATTCATTGCCCATCGCTAGTTGTCCTTGAGAAGGTAATGGTGAATTTATTTGTTAGTGTCACAAGTAGGTTTACATTAACACTGCAATGAAAATCCCCTAGTCGTCACACTCCGGTGCTTGTTTGGGTACACTGTGGGAGAATTTACTGCTCCAAAAGGAGCCAGTGGAAAGTCTTTTTTAATCTCTGAAGATTAAACACTCTAACAAACTTAATAACTTTTTAACAGGTTTAATAAATGAGCTCAGAGTAAAAGATTCCCTGGAATGCAGTGACCACAACAGAGTTTGCATATTCTCTCTGTGTTTGCGTGGGTTTCCTCCGACTGCTCTAGTTTCCTCCCACGGTCCAAAGGTGTGTGGGTTAGGTGGATTGGCTATGCTCAATTGTCCCTCAGTGTCAGGGGGACGAGCTAGGATAAATGTATGGGGCTATGGGAATAGGCCCTGGGTGATTTTGTGGTCAGTGCAGACTTGATAGGCTGAATGGCCTCCTCCTGCACTGTAAGATTCTATGATAGAGTTCAATATTTAGTTTGAGAGTGAGAAACCTGGGTCAGAAACAACTGTGTTTATCTTAAATAAAGGGAATTACAATGAAACGACGATCGAGTTATCTAAAGTGGACTGGGCAGATAGATTAGCAGGAAAGACAGTAAGTAAGCAGTGGCAGGCATTTAAGGAGATAATTAATGACTCTCAGCAAAAATATATCGCTGTAAGGTGGAAGGAATCTCAGAGAAGGATAAACCAAGGAGGTTAAGGTGAATACAGAGTTGAAAGAAAAAACATATAAGCAGGCAAAAGTCAGCGAGCGCCCTGAAGACTGGAATCAATTCAGAATTCAGCAAAGGGGGACTAAAAAATTGATAAAGAGAGAGAAAATAATCTATGAGAGCAAAATGGCGAGGAATACAAAAACTGGCAATAAGAGCTTCTCTAAATATCTAAAAAGGAAGAGAGAGGCCACAGTGAACAGAGGCCAATTGGAAAATGAATCAGGCGTGATGGATATGGGGGAAGGAAATGACAGAGCTGATCAGATATTTCCCATCATGATATAAAGGCAAAATATTATGGATGCCAGAAGCGGAAACAAAAACAGAAAACGCTGGAAAATCTCAGCAGGTCTGACAGCATCTGTAGAGGGAGAGTACAGCCAACCTTCCAAGTCTGGGGGGTGGGTCACCCTGATTAGAAACAATGGCTCTATTCTCTCTTCACAGATGCTATGATGTGGAGATGCTGGTGTTGGACTGGGGTAGGTATGGTAAGTAGTCTCACAACACCAGGTTAAAGTCCAAAGGTTTACATCACCTGATGAAGGAGCGGCACTCTGAAAGCTCATCCTCCCAAATAAACCTATTGGACTTTAACCTGGTGTCGTGTGACTACTTACTTCACAGATGCTGTAAGACCTGCTGAGATTTTCCAGATATTTTCTTCAGGCTTTCCTGTGGAAGACACTTCAAACATCACATTAACACTAAAGAATATGGGGGTGGGATTAAGCGCCAGCACCATCACTAGAGAAATAGTACTAGACAAACTAATGGAGCTAAAGACAGATAATTCCTCTAGCCTTGATGGTTTGCATCCTAGAATCCTAAAAGAAGTAGCTACAGACATAGTAGATGCATTGGTTATAACTTTCCAAAAATCCTTGGATTCTGGAGAAGTATCGGAGGATTGGAAAACTGTTACTGTGACACCCCTATTTAACAAAGAAGGGAGGCAAAATGCAGGTCACTATAGGCCAATTAGCTGAACATCTGTTGTTGGAAAAATGTTGGCATCGATTACTAGAGAAATGATATAATTAAACTAGAAAGAGTGCAGAAAAGATTTACTAGGATCTTAATGATCTGGAGGAGGGAACCGAGTGTATGGTGTCAAAATTTGCTGATGACACCAAGATTGGTGGAACAGCAAATTGTGCGGAGGGTGTGGAGAGTCTGCAGAAGGATCTAGATAGGCTGGGCGAATGGGCCAGGAAATGGCAAATGGAATTTAATGTTGGCAAATGTGAGGTTGTCCACTTTGGTAGGAATAATGGTAGGAAGGACTATTACTTACGTGGCGAAAAACTGCAGCCTGCGACAGTGCAGAGGGACCTCGGGGTCCTTGTGCATGAGTCACAAAAACCCAGCCTGCAGGTGCAGCAGGTGGTCAGGAAGGCGAATGGGATGCTGGCCTTCATAGCGAGGGGGATTGAATATAAAAGTAGGGAGGTCTTGCTGCAGCTGTACAGGGCACTGGTGAGGCCGCAGCTGGAGTACTGTGTGCAGTTTTGGTCGCCGCACTTACACAAGGATATTTTGGCCTTGGAGAGAGTGCAGAGGAGGTTTACTAGGCTGATTCTGGAGTTGAGGGAGTTGAACTATGAGGAGAGGCTGAATAAATTAGGCTTGTACTCATTAGAGTTTAGAAGAATGAGGGGAGATCTCATTGAGACGTATAAGATGTTGAATGGGATGGATAGGATAGAGGTGGAGAGACTCTTCCCGCTCAGAAAGGACAGTAGGACTAGAGGGCACAACCTCAGGATAAAGGGGGGGCGGTTTAGAACGGAGTTGAGGAAGAACTTCTTCACTCAAAGGGTGGTGAATCTCTGGAATTCTCTGCCCGTTGAAGTGGTGGAGGCTGCCTCGCTAAATATTTTTAAGACGCGGGTTGGTGGGTTTTTGATAAGAGAGGGGATTAAGGGTTATGGGGAGAGGGCGGGAATGTGGAACTGAGCCACGACAGATCAGCCATGATCTTATTGAATGGCGGGGCAGGCTCGAGGGGCTAGATGGCCTACTCCTGCTCCTATTTCTTATGTTCTTATATTCTTAGGATGCTGCCGGGATTTGATGGTTTGAGTCACAGGGAAAGGCTGGATAGGCTGGGACTATTTTTACTGGAACATAGGAGACTTTGGAGTGATCTAATTGAGGTCTATAAAATAATGAGAGGCATAGATCAGCTAGATAGTCAATATCTTTTTCCAAAGGTAAGGGAGTCTAAAACTAGAGGGCATAGGTTTAAGGCGAGAGGGGAAAGATAAAGAAGTGTCCAGTGGAGCAATTTTTTCACGCAGAGGGTGGTGAGTGTCCAGAACAAGCTGTCAGAGGTAGTGGTAGAGGCATTTTGAAAAGCATTTAGACAGTTACATGGGTAAGATGGGTATAGAGGGAAATAGGCCAAACACAGGTAATTTGGACTAGCTTAGTAGTTTATAAAAAAAGGCGGCACAGACAGGTTGGGCCAAAGGACCTATTTCAATGCTGTAAACCTCAGTGACTCCTTATGATTTTAATAGCAGTACACTTGGAAAATCATAATCGGATCAGGCATTGTCAGTGTGGCTTCATGAAAGGGAAATCGTGTCTCACTAATTTATTTGAGTTTTTTGAGGAAGGTTTAACCAGAATGGATAGAGGGAAACCAGTGGATATGTTGTATTTGGACTTCCAGAAAGCATTTAACATGGTACTACACAAAAGGTTAAGTCGTAAGGTAAGAGCCCATGGTGTTGGCGGTAGTATATTGGCATGATAGAGAATTGACGAATAGGCAGGAAATAGTGAATGGCGATAAGAGATTCTTTTTCACCTTGGTAACCTGTAACTAGAGGGGCTCCACAGTGCTGGGAAGTAACTATTTACAACATATATTAATGACTTGAAGGAAGGAAGTGAATGTACTGTCGCCAAATTTGCAGACAACAGGAAAATATGTGAAAAGGGAAGTTGCAAGAGGGATACAAATAGTTTACAAAGAGCTACTGATTGGTTAAGTAAGTGGGCAAAAGTTGGCAAATGGACTATAATGTGGGAATATGTGAAGTTGTTAATTTTGGAAGGGAGAACAGAAGAACAGAGTATTATTTTCTGTGAAGGAAAACTGCAGAAAGCTGCGACACAAGGAGACTTAGGGGTACAAAACACAGAAAGGGCCAGAGGGCATAGCCTCAGAATAAAGTGGTGCCAATTTAAGACTGAAATGAGGAAGAATTTCTTTTCTCAGAGGGTTGAGAGTCTTTGGATCTCTTTGTCTCATGGCAGAGTCCTTGTGTATATTTCAGGCTGAGATAGATTTTTGATCAGTAAGGGAATCAAGAGTTAGGGGGAAGGGACAGGAAAGTGGACAAGAGGAATGCCAGATCAACCATGATCCATTGAATGCTGGAGCAGACTTGAGGGGCTGAATGGTCTACTTCTGTTCCTATTTCTTACAGTCTTATTCGAATTTCATACAGCAACCTAACCACACTCCATGCAAAAACTAATCGGATTTTTTTTTGTTAACAGCTAACTTGGTTTCAGTTGTTCAAAACCTTGCTGCCTGAGGCTTAAAGTTTTACCCAAATGTTTCCCATAATAAGCATCACAAAGAAAAACTGAGTTGTCATCAAAACATGCCAGAATATGGAGTGATTTGATGGAAGTGATTAAAATTGTGAACAGGCAAGACAGAATCGGGACAAGTGGGCACAGCAATAGGAAGGGACAGAGGAACAAGAGTAGGTCATTCAGGAGCCTGTCTCGCTAATCAATTAGATGAGAGCTGATTGGTATTTAAATTTCATCTACCTTTGTTGGTCCCATAACAATTAACACCCTTGCCTAATGAAAATCTATTTGTCTAAGCTTTGACGTTTTCAAGTAATTCCTAGGATCAGTAACTTTTCAGGAGAGAGAGTTCCAGATCTTCATAATTCTTCGTTTGAGAAGCTTTTCCTGACACCCACCCCTAATCGGCCTAGACCTCAGCTCTAATTCCAGAGATAAGATTAAAAGTGTATGATATCTAACAGAGGGCAAGAAAAACTTCCTACTTTAAAACAGTGATATACTTCAACGGCACGGTATTGATTATAAAATGCTTTGCAAAGTCCCGAGGTCACGAAAGGCACATTATAAAGGCAAGTCCTTTCCTTCATGCTTTACATAGAGTTGTGAGGCTGTGAAATTTATTTCCACGGTTAGTGGTTCAGGCAGAAACAACGTCAACAGTCAGGCTCAGACTGGATAAAGGAAATAGGATTGAAGGGACATGGAAACAGGGTAGATAATGTGATTAGGACTCCTTGCTCACATGCTGCTAAAATGTTGACAAGGGCAGTTTGAGCAGTATGGCCTGTTTCCAAGCTGTAATTTCTGTAGATTACTGATGCAACAATTTTGTTGCAGAATGTTCACACAGGAGCCATCCTCCAGCAGTTCCTAGCTCTGATTCCGTAGGAAATACTCTGTGTTGGTGCACTGACACTGTAGCTCAGTGTGATATAGCCATACTGCCTCTGGAGGCCTCTCATCTCTCAGGTCGACCTCGCCATTTCCCATGCTTAATCTTCTTAGCTTCCACTTTAATCACAAGGATTTCTCCTTCGAAGTAGCTCGAGGTTTTTAGCATGGTTCTTGGCAACCATGTTAAATTTGTTCCTATTTCCATTCACAGCTGCCTCATTGCAAAAATGACATCAGAGATTTGAATGGAATCAACGGTGCCACATCCAATTCTTAATGATTGGCTTTAGGCGGAGATAAAACGTTTGTATAGCTTCAACATCATTAATAAAAACTGTTAGTCAGCCTGAAGTTCTCTATGCAGGTTCAAGCCCAACTAAATTGTGGACTCCTGCTCCATGGGGACTCTGCTTCCTCCACAGTCCTAAAAAATCCCACAGCTTCCTCAGAAAATTACAGATGCTTCCAAGAATCACTCCCAAAATACTGCAAGTGTGCCTTTGGTATGTGCTCGGAACATTGCATGCCTCTAAATGATGCCTCCACGCTCTCCCCCTGACAAGAAGAACTGAGTGGCTTTACGACATGGATGCTCTTATTGCAGCAGCAAGAAAGAATCACCTTACAGCAGGTGAGCGAGAGCTTGTTTAACATAGATGTCTTATATAAGAGTCATGCACGTCAAAGTAAGTCGTTGTATTCATAATGTTCATTATGAGAGAAGGTAAAACATTACATAAATGCATGTCTTTCTAGGTTTTAAAATTCACAATTAGCCTTTTCTTGAAAGAACTTCTCCACGGTGTATGCAACAACCTCACAAGGCATTTAAAGTACAATTTAATATTATAATGTGAGAGTTATCATGGGGTTGAGCTTGGAATGTATAAATGGTCTTTACATGGTCTTCTTATGCACTTAAATATGATTAAGTAGAGCTAGAAACAAACTTATTGGAAACCAATCTCCTGAAGGCCATTTCAACAGTCAGCACTGAGACAAGAATGGTGTAAATTAGCTTACGGTGAAAAAAAACTTTATTAATAAAAAGTCTTAATTTCACACTTTAACTTTCAAGTGTACGGTTTTGGCCAGAGAAAAATAAAACAAAAAGAAAATCTTGCACCAATATAGTGCCTTTAAATTTAATTATCTTTCTGCAAAACATTCCAAGGTGCTTCACAAGAGGAACAATAAAATTAGATACCATGTCGAGGAAGATACTACCATCAGCACTGGGAAAGTTCTTCAAGGGACAGACTGAGGCTGGGAGCTTTGAAGAAGAAGCTCCAGAGGGCATCTGGTGGCTGAAGCCATCGTCACCAAAGGAAGGGAGATGCACAAGAGTTAAGTGGAATAAACACTGTCAGGCTGCAGAAGGTTGTAGATAGGGAAGGGGTTGAAGCCTGAAAGGATTTTGTGAGCAGGAGAAAATTAAACATTTGAGGCATTGATCACCATGAGCCAATGTTGGCCTGCAAGGGCAAGGATGGAAGGTGAGACTTGCTGCATTTACAACTGAACTGCATGCATTGCTATTAAAGGCAATCACAGCAAAGACCCAGAAACCGCTAATCAGATGAATGATCATTTATTATCAATATAGTTGAGAGTCAATGGTAGAACATCTGGCAGCATGGTCGGTGCAGGCTTGGGGGGGGGGGGGGTGGGGGGCTCAGTCAAAGCATGATGTGGAGATGCAGGCATTGGACTGGGGTAAACAATGAATACAGGCTCAGTTGACCCCATCTGTCCTCATAGAACAATCCTGCCATCTCAGAAAGCAGTCTGGTGGACTTTGAGGTTGCAAGCGGCCAGCCTCAGCTTCATACAGGTGAGATGTCATTCATGTGCAGATAGTGAAATAGTTATCCTTGTCACAAAGCTTCTGGGATTAAAAGATGTCAAATGCTGAGTCCATTCAAGTTCTATGCCAGGCTCCATAAATTTTTAATTTGATGCAGACTAACAAAGTTAAGAAAAATAATTGCATCTAATCACTTTAAACTAGCTGTAACTTGGCTGTGATTCAGAAAGCCTTAAAGCAGTTGCAGTGAGATACATCCTCACTGGCTTTCAGATGCCAACAACCACTGAATAACATTCAGCATGAGCAGCTCACCAAGGAGAGAGAAATAAATATTGACTGGTCCTGAAGTTACTTCTATTATTGTGGCAAACTTTCACTGTTACTCAAATAATCAGTCTGGAGATGCAGATGGTAGTTCATTAAGTGCAATAAATGAGTGACAAGTTAGAGAATAGAAGTCTGATGAATGCATTTTGTATGGTGTCAGATTCATTTTATGCTGTGTCTTGTGAAATACATGCTTTGAACTCAAGAATTCCTCGAATCTTTTGGTACCCTTTAAGATAACATTACAAATTATGCCATTGCAATATTAAGGAGCTACAGATACAAATGTGACTGCAATGCATGAACGTAAGATAATAGTCATTGACCAAAAGAGAAAACACTGGAAAACCTCAGCAGGTCTAGCAACATCTGTAAGGACAGAAAAGAGCTGATGTTTCGAGTCCAGATGGCCCTTTGTCAAAGCTTGCTGAGGCCAACAAGTCATTGGCATTTGTGATAATTAGTTTAACAGCCTAAATCTGACACTCAAGGATGATTAATTTGATTTATTATTGTCACATGCATTAGTATCCAGTGAAAAGTGTTGTTTCTTGCATGTTATACAGACAAAGCATACTGTACATAGAGCAGGAAGGGAGAAGGTCCAGAACGTAGTGTTACAGTCATAGGGTATAGAGAAAAATCAACTTAATATGAGGTAGGTCCATTCAGAAGTTGATGGCAGCAGGGAAGAAGCTGTTTTGGAGATGTACAACGTGCCTATTGTAATCCTTTAGGGCAGTATTTTCCACCCCCTCTGTAGTGTGTTTTCTGGAGACCATTGGCTGGCAGTGGGATCTTCCAGAACTGCTGCTGTCAATGAGTTTACCCCGTTGTTCACACCCTCAGCCGTTGTGGAACCCGAGATGCATGGGGGGCGGGGGGGCGGGGTTGGGTGTTGCTGATGGCAAGGCTGGAAGATCCTGCTGGAGGGAATGGCCAGAAAGTTTCAGCCCAAGTATTTACTCTCAGGATGTAGCCATGCCAGAGTAGACCTTGTTTACTGCCATCCCAGTTGGCCTCAGTAAGCCTTTTTGTCGAGTGCTGACTGCTTTTACAACCTTGTTGTTTATTTGGTGGTCTACTTTAGTGGGCATTGAGTGTCAATCAATTGGGGTGGACCAGGTTCATATGCATTTCAGATCATGTGGAGATTCTCTGAATGATAGCAGTGACCAAATTAATCAAACATCTTTTTGACGTAGAGGATGGTTAGGATCTGCAATGCATTACCTGAGAATGTAATGGAAGCGGGTTCAGTCGTGGCATTCAAGAGGGAATTGAATTTCTTTTTATTCATTCATGGGATGGGGGCATCACTGGCTAGATCAGCATTTAGCGCCTTTTCTTAATTGCTCTCGAGAAGGTGGTGTTAAGCCCCTTTGTTGAACTATTTTTTATAAGGACTATTGAATACCTTTCAATCCTTTTGGATAGTGTTTCACAAATCATAATAACTTATAGCTTTAGAAAAAAAGAGGGCTTTCTGTCATCTTCAGTTCTTTTGCCAATTATCACAAATCTGATTCCTGTAGTTTCTGACCCATCTGCGACTGGAAACTGCTGCTCTTTGTTTTACTTTATTCGTTCATGGGAAGTGGGCGTCCTTGCCTGTTCGACATTTATTGCCCATTCCTAATTGTCCTTGAGGTGGTGGTGGTGAGCTTCCTCCATGAAGCACCAAAAAGGAAATAACTGGTGCAACTGTTGTCTGAAATGTAGCAGGCAATGTGCACTCAGCCAGGTCCTACAAACACCAATGTGATACTGAGCAGGTAATCTGGATGTTGTTTAGTGTTCCGAGAAAATAGTACACAAGAACCGTCAAGAGAATCCTAAATTCTTCCACTTAATGATATCCTCTTTCAAGAAAAGGTCAGGGAAATGGTCCTGGTAAAAACAGACAGTCCTTCAAAGTCTTCAGTTTTGTCCCTTACCTTCCTTTCTCACCGTAGTGCTTCTTTATATTCTGGTTGACGGGAAATCACAAATTCCTTTAGGTTCAGTAAATAAGAAGCTATTTCCATTGCAGGATGTGTGCCAGGCAGGCGCCCCAGATCCCATTATAAATTTGCCATGCTGCTTTCTGCATTCACAGATTGTAGTAGTTTCAAGAGAGGTTTGCAATGCAGAAAGTTAGGCCGCTTCTCCATTTCTTACTTGAGGATTCAACCCAATTTGTTTTACCCCTCAAGGGATCTGACAAACCACAGGTTTCCAAATAAAGACGGGGTGATAAAATCCTGCAAATTTTCACCCAGACCTTAAAGTAATTTAAGATTCTTGGATATCAATGTAATATTACATGTTATTTGTCAATGTGGATCAGCTGCCTGCTCTGCCCAAGGCCGCATGAAACTACAAAGATTGTCAATGCAGCCTAGTCTATCATGCAAACAAGCCTCTCATCCATTGACTCTGTCTACATTCGGGATATTGAGGCCCTGGTGAAGAAGAAGGAGGAAGCACATGACATACATAGGCAGCTGGGATCAAGTGAAACCCTGGAAGAGTATAGGGGGTGTAGGAGTAGAGTTAAGAGAGAAATCAGGAAGGCAAAAAAGGGACACAAAATTGTTTTAGCAGATAAGGCAAAGAAGAATCCAAAGAGCTTCTACAAATATATGAAGGCCAAAGAGTAATCGAGGAGAAAGTAGGGCCTCTTAAGGATCAACACATTCATCCATGTGTGGATCTACAAGAGATGGGTGAGATCCTAAATAAGTATTTCTCATCAGTATTCACTGTTCAGAAAAGCATGGATGTTAGGGAACGAAGTACTTGGAGAAATAATAATTTTCTGCTCCCCTGACCTAGAATACCTGTTGTTAAAATGCTGCCCCTACTACCTTCCGTGGGAGTTCACCTCCATTATCCTGACGGCAGTTTAAATCCCACCCCATGTGGACGTGAAGATCATGCTGGACAAAATATACACCATTACGAATAGTCTTGAGACAGAACATCCCAAGGCCTTGTTCATCATGGCCGGGGACTTCAGTCAGGCCAAGCTCAAGAGTGTACTACCAAGTAACCACCAACACGCCTCCTGCTCCACCAGAGTGGTCTAGGACTGCTACACAAATATCAAATATGCCCACTCCTCTATCGCCTGCTCACACTTTGGCAAATCAGATCACAAGGCTGTGCTCCTGCTCCCAGCTTACAAGCAAAACCTGAAGCCAGAGAATCCATCAACAAGAGTCATGCAATGTTGGTCTAAGGAATTAGATGACCTCCTGCGGGGCTGCTTTGAGTCAGTGGACTATCGCTGTAACAGGTCCACAGCAGACACCATCTCCCTGACCCTGCATTCAACCTTAGATAATAAGGACACTTTTGTTAGACTCCTATTTATTGATGACAGCTCAGCCTTCAACACTATTATTCCCATGAAACACATCTCCAAACTCCTTGGCCTGGACCTCAGCACCTCCCTCTGCAATTGGATCCTGAACTTCCTAACTCAAAGACCACAATCAGTCAGGATAGGAAACAACGCCTCCTCCACGATCATCCTCAGCACCGGTGCCCCACAAGGCTGCGTATTCAGCCCCCTACTATACTCCCTGTACACCTATGACTGTGCAGCCAAATTCCCCTCCACTACCTACCCTCATCAATCATCTTCATCACTTCCTCGAAAAACTCAATCAAGTTAGTGAGACACGATCTCCCCTTCACAAAACAATGTTGTCTCTCGCTAATACGTCCACTTATTTCCAAGTGGGAGTAAATTCTGTCTCATAAGAACATAAGAAATAGGAGCAGGAGTAGGCCATTTAGCCCTTCGAGCCTACCCCGCCATTCAATAAGATCATGGCTGATCTGTCGTGGCTCAGTTCCACATTCCCGCCCTCTCCCCATAACCCTTAATCCCCTCGCTTATCAAAAACCCATCAACCCGCGTCTTAAAAATATTTAGCGAGGCAGCCTCCACCACTTCAACGGGCAGAGAATTCCAGAGATTCACCACCCTTTGAGTAAAGAAGTTCCTCCTCAACTCTGTTCTAAACCGCCCCCCCTTCATCTTGAGGCTGTGCCCCCTAGTCCTACTGCCCTTTCTGAGTGGGAAGAATCTCTCCACCTCTATCCTATCCATCCCATTCATCATCTTATACGTCTCAATGAGATCTCCCCTCATTCTTCTAAACTCCAACGAGTACAAACCTAGTTTATTCAGCCTCTCCTCATAGCTCAACCCCCTCAACTCCGGTATCAGCCTAGTAAACCTCCTCTGCACTCCCTCCAAGGCCAAAATATCCTTGCGTAATTGCGACGACCAAAACTGCACACAGTACTCCAGCTGCGGCCTCACCAATGCCCTATACAGCCGCAGCAAGACCTCCCTACTTTTATATTCAATCCCCCTCGCTATGAAGGCCAGCATCCCATTCGCCTTCCTGACCACCTGCTGCACCTGCAAGCTGGGTTTTTGCGACTCATGCACAAGGACCCCGAGGTCCCTCTGCACCGTCGCCTGCTGCAGTCTCGAAGAATCCTCTCCAATAATTTCCCTACCACTGATGTAAGGCTCACCAGCTTGTAATTACCTGGATTATTCTTACTACCCTTCTTAAACAAAGGAACAACATCGGCTATTCTCCAATCCTTTGGGATCTCCCCTGTAGCAAGTGAGGATACAAAGATTCCTCTCAAGGTCCCAGCAATTTCCTCCCTTGCCTCTCTCAGTCTTCTGGGGTATATACCATCAGGCCCTGGGGACTTGTCTACCTTAGTGCTTCTCAAGAACCCCAATACTACCTCCTTTTTGATCTCAACACGACTCAAACAATCTACATACCCTTACCATCATCCACCAAGTCCTTCTCTTTGGTGAATACTGATGCAAAGTACTCATTTGATACCTCACCCATTTCCTCTGGCTCTTTGCATAGATTCCAACCCCCCACCCCCCCAACTCCACTGCGCCCCCCCACCGTCCTAGAGTGGGCCAATCCTCTCCCTAGCTACCCTCTTGTGTTTTATATATGTATAAAAAGCTTGGGACTTTCCTTAATCTTGCTGACCAATGTTTTTCGTGACCTTTAAGCCTTCCTTACTCCTTGCTTAAGTTTCTTTCTACTTTCCTTATATTCCACACTTGCTTTGTGTGTTCCCAGCCACCTAGCCTTTGTTTAAAAAGAGCTGCAGGGAAAAGCCTGGGAACTACAGGCCAGTAAGCCTCGCATCTGTGATGGGTAAGGTGTTGGAAGGTATTTTGAGAGATAGAACCTACAGGCATTTAGAGACACAAGGATCGATTAGGGACAGTCAGCATGACTTTGTGACTGGAAGATCATGTCACACAAATTTGATTGAGTTTTTTGAAGGGGTAACCAAGAAGGTAGTTGATGTTGTCTACGTGGACTTTAACACGGCCTTTGACAAGGTACCGCATTGTAGGCTGTTGCGTAAGGTTAAATCTCACGGGATCCAGGGTGAGTTGCTAAATGGACACAAAGTTGGCTTGATGACAGAAGACAGAAGGTAGTTGTACAGGGTTGTTTTTGAAACTGGAGGCCTGTCACCAACGGTGTGCCTCAGGAATCAGTGCTGGGTCCACTGTTAGTTGTCAATTATATTAAAGATTTGGATGAGAATATAGGAGGCATAGTTAGTAGATTTGCAGATGATACAAAATTGGTGGCATAGCAGACAGTGAAGAAGGTTATCTTGGATTGCAAAAGGGATCTTGATCAAATGTCAGATGGCTGGCTCGGAATAGAAACCAGCATAATTTAGGACCCACGCACCCTGGACATTCTCTGTTCCACCTTCTTTCATCAGGAAAAAGATACAAAAGTCTGAGGTCGTGTACCAACCGATTCAAGAACAGCTTTTTCCCTGGTGCCACCATAATTTTGAATGGACCTACCTCACACTAACACACTGATCAGTCGCTACATCCTAGCTATGACTGTAACATTACATTCTGCACTCTCTCCTTTCCTTCTTTATGAATGGTATGCTTTATCTGTATAGAGTACAAGAAACAACAGTCTTCATTGTACACTAATATATGTTACAATAATAAAGCAAATCAAATCAAATATTTCAATGGTTCCAGCAAAACAGGGGTCTATTATATTCCATACAATCATCTCTGTTCTCATAATCATCCTTTTAACTTTCTTAGCTCTATACTTTCACGGTTATTCTTCATCAGATGCTTATCAAGCTTTTGTTTTGAAGGAATACATTTGTAATTAACTTTTCATTAAAATTCTATTCCATTATCTGCTACTTCATTGATTTGGGTGGAGAGTAAGAAAACATTCTTTTAATCTCTGGTACAGCTTGGTATTTAATTTTAAGTTTATATCGACTGCTTTTTTTTGGAGGAATCCTTCAGAAACGGATATTAGAGATAAATTAGAGTTTGTTACAATTATCGAGGAGGTAAACTGGATACACTGCAATGAGCCACGTGGCCTATTCAGATCCTTGCTTTCTATATTCTCATAGCTTCTAGGGATTTTCACAGTAACTTCATTGCAGTGTTAATGAAAGCCTAATTGTGACACTAATAAATAAACTCTTCTCAATGTGAAAGCATAGTGTTAACTTTCATAGCCTACTTCCATCTACATTAATAATGTTATTATTTCAAATATTAAAGAAACTATTGTGCCGTTTTTCAATTTTAATTGATGAAAATTCATTCTATTGTTTGAATCTCCTTAGGTCCTGAATTCTTGTGTCTCATCAGAATGTCACTCTAGTTTAGTTACTGTCTCACAAGCTTCACTTGTAGGATTCTAAGCTGACACTTGCTTTTTTTATTTGTGAGACATGGGTGTCGCTGGCTGGCCAGCATTTATTGACCATCCTTAGTTTCCCCGAGGGCAGTTGAGAGTCAACC
The DNA here is from genome assembly GCF_965287045.1 of Carcharhinus amblyrhynchos. NCBI lineage: Eukaryota > Metazoa > Chordata > Chondrichthyes > Carcharhiniformes > Carcharhinidae > Carcharhinus > Carcharhinus amblyrhynchos. The sequence goes on from NC_137324.1 coordinate 19,311,948, forward strand.
ACATTGCTGTGGCTCTGGAGTTACATGTAAACTAGAGCAGGTAAAGACGGCAGGTTCCTTTCCCTAAAGTACATTAGTGAAGCAAGATTAGTGAACCAGTTCCTATGATCGTGAGCCCACAGGCAGCTAATTTGGAGGCAGTCTGAGGTAACATTGCCGAACAGATTCTGCTACGGATAAGGGTGGATTCGGTATCTGCCTTTTACAGAGTCCATGGCCAGAATCTTGCCATCCTGCTGCAGTGAACAGTGTTGTCAAAATCCCTGTCTTTGATGCAGTGGGAGCATGGCTTGAGCAGGGGGTAAGATTGCGCTCATCAGGTTTTCCAGCTCAGAAAAAGGCACTTCAGCCCATCATGTCTGTGCTGGCCATCATGCATCTCATAGACTCACAAGTAGATAGGGTCGTGAGAGAGTGCTTTTGGTACATTGGCCTTTATAAATCAGAGTATCAAGTATAAAATTTGGAGTGTTATGGTAAAGTTATATAGTGATGCATAATGTAGCAAGGTTATATAAGGCATTGGTGAGGCCGAATTTAGGGTATTGTGTACAGTTTTGGTCACCTAGTTACAGGAAGGATGTAAATAAGGTTGAAAGAGTGCAGAGAAGGTTCACAAAGATGTTGAAGGGGCTTGAGAAACTGAATTACAGAGAGAGATTGAATAGTTTAGGGCTTTATTCCCTGGAGCGTAGAAGAATGAGGGGAGATTTGCTAGAGGTGTATAAGATTTTGATGGGTATAGATAAAGTGAATGCAAGCAGGCTTTTTCCACTGAGGCTAGGTGAAAAAAAAACAGAGGTCATGGGTTAAGGGTGAAAGGAGATAAGTTTAAAGGGAATATTAAGGAGGCTTCTTCACACAGAGAGTGTTGGGAGTGTGGAATGAGCTGCTGGATAAAGTGGTAAATGCGGGGTCACTTTTAACATTTAAGAAAAACTTGGACAGGTACATGGATGAGAGGGGTGTGGAGGGATATGGTCCAAGTGCAGGTCAGTGGGAATAGGCAAAATATGGTTCAGCACAGGCAAGAAGGGCCAAAAAGCCTGTTTCTGAGCTGTAAATTTTCTATGGTTCTATTTTCTAATCCTACAGTGCAGAAGGAGGCCATTTGGCCCATCGAGTATGCACTGGCCACAACTCCACCCAGACCCTATCCCCATAACGCCATGCATTTGCCCTAGCAAGTCCCCTTGACACTGAGGGACAATTTAGCATGGCCAATCCACCTAACTTGCATAGCTTTGGGCTGTGTGGGGGGGGAAACGGAGCACCTGGAGGAGACACAGTGAGAATGTGCAGACTTCACACAGACAGTGACCCAAATCGGGAATTGAACCTGGGTCCCTGGCGCTAAGTAGTGCTAAGTACTGTGCCATCGTGCTGCCCCATCTACCTATCCAACTATCTATTCTAATCCCATTTTCCAACACTTGGTCTGTAGCCTTGTATGCTATGGCTCATCTAAAGGCTTCTTAAATGTTGAGAGGGCTCCTGCCTTTACCATTCTTTCAGGCAGTGACTTCCAGATTCTCACCACACTCTGGGTGAAAGATTTTTCCTCAAATCCTCTCTAAATCTCCTGGCCCTTATCTTAAATCTATATCCCCTGTTATTTACCCATCTGCTAAGGGGAAAAGTTCTTTCCTATCTACCTTATCTGTGTGACTCATAATTTTGTACACCTTAATCAGGATCCTTCCCCCCCCCCCAACCATCTCCGCTTTAATGAAAACAGCCCCAGCCTAACCAACCTCTCCTCATAGCGGAAACACTCCAGCCCAAGCAACGTTCTGGTGAATCTCCTCTGCACCCTTTCTAGTGCAATCACAGCCTTTCTACAGTGTGGCAACCAGAACTCTAACACAGTACTGTGCTGTAGCCTAATTAGCATTTTATACAGCTCCATCAGAACCTCCCTGCTCTTATATCCGAAGCCACGGCTAATAAATGCAAATATCCCATAAGCCTTTTTAACCATTTATTTACCTGTCCTGCTGCCTTCAGGGATCTTTGGACATACACCCCAAGGTCCTTCTGATCTTTTGTAATTCCTAGCATCCTACCATTCATTGAGTGTTTCCTTGTCTTGTTAGTCCTTCCAAAATGGATCGCCTCATACTTTTCAGGGTTAAAGTCCATTTGCCACTATTCTGCTCATCTGACCAGCCCATATATATTGGCCTGTAATCAAAGGAATCTGGGTCTTAACGCTCCACCCCCCCACCCCACTCCACCCACGCTCATAAAGTTCTGCCCCATTACTGCAATACTGTCCTGACTTATCTCCTTCTACACCTCTCCTCAGATGGCAGGGGAGGCAATTAGGTGGAGGCAGCAGCCTACTGTTATTATCTCTCAGCTATTAATCTAGAATCCCAGCTAATGTTCGGGGGGCCCAGGTTCCAATCCCATCACGGCAGATGGTGGAATTTGAATTCAATAAGAAATATCGGGAATTAAGAATCTACTGATGACCGTGAAACCAGAAAAACCCATCTAGTTCACTAATGTCCTATTGGGAAGGAAATCCACTGTCCTTACCTGGTCTGGCCTACATGTGACTCCAGAGTAACAGCAAAGTGGTTGACTCTGAACTGCCCTTAGAGAAGTAGGGATGGACAATAAATGCTGGTCAGCCAGCAATGCCCATGTCCCACAAATGAAAAAAAAAGGAGAAATTTCTTTGCTCAAAATAGAACAAAGAACAAAGAACCATACAGCACAGGTAACAGGACCTTCAGCCCTCCAAGCCTGTGCTGCTCATTAGTCCAACTAGACCATTTATTTTTATCCCTCCAATCCCAGTCTTTTCATGTGGTTTTCCAGATAAGTCTTGAACGATCCCAGCGTGTCCACCTCTACCACCTTGCTTGGCAGTGCAATGTTGTGAATCTCCAGAATTTTCTACATTAGAAGGTTGTGGATGCTCTATTATTGTGTCTATTAAAGGCTGAGTTACATTTTTGGCTGATTAAGTAACCAAGGAAAGGGGGGAGTGGCCGGGGAGTGGAGTTGAAGCTGAAGATCAGCAATAATCATCTTGTTTATTTTTATTTGTCGTAAGTAGGCTTACATTAACACTGCAATGAAGTTACTGTGAAAATCCCCTAGTCACCACACTCCAATGCCTGCTCGGGTACACTGAGGGAGAATTTAGCATGGCTAATGCACCTAACCAGCATATCTTTCGGACTGTGGGAGGAAACTCAAGAACCCAGAGGAAACCCATGCAGACACGTGGAGGGAATGTGCAGACTCTGCACAGACAATGACCCAAGGCTGGAATTGAACCCAGGTCCCTGGAGCTAAGAGGCAGCAGTGCTAACCACAGTGTCACCGTGCTGCCTCTAATGATGGAGGAAGCTCAGGGTACCCCTGCTACGATTACTTACATTCTTATGTTCTGCCCTCCATAAACTTGCATCCATCCAAACTCTATTATCGCTGCACCAGGTTCCGTTGTCCTATCATCTCAGTGCTCACAGACCGACATTGGGTCCCAGTCTGGAAACAGCTCAAGTATAAAAATTCTCATCTTTGTGATGAAACCCTCATGGTCTCAAATCTGAGATCACCCGTCTCCTTCAATTCGAGCTCTGGTGTATCTGGTGGGTGTGCAGCCTGCGTCCCAATGACGCCCCCACGCCCCCCCCAAAAAAAAAACTTTTCACCTCCCTAGGTCTGCCTCCTTCTTTAAGATTTTAAGAAGCTATTGAAATCTTTCCCTTTGACCAAGGTTTTGGTTACTTAATATTTTCCTACTTTTTTGATCAATATCAAATTCTGTCTGATAACGCTCCTGCAGAGTGCCCTGGGATATTTTGCTATGTTAAAAGAGATATATAAATGTCATTTTTTTTTTATTCATCCAATCCTGCTGTGGATTGAATTGTGAGAGAATTTTTAACATCAAGTAGGCAGCTCACCACCACCTTCTCAAGGGTTATTTAGAAATGGGCAATAAAAGAATTGGCCGAGCCACATATATTAATGAATGAATAAAAAGAATAAGAAGCAGGACGTAAAAAAATCTTTGCTGAACAATTTTACGTTTTCTTTCATATCAATTGGTCTGTGAATGTGTTAATTATTCAATCTTTTTGTAACGTTTTATCTGCATAAAAGGAAACCTCACGGCTATAGCTTTGATCCCAGTGCTTCCCAAGTACACTTTGTGATTTTGAGGATTCCCTCATCTATTCACTCATCTCCAGTAGATGTTTTGTCGGAACTTTTGCATGTTGTAACTATTCTTAAATGAAGTTCAAAAAGGCAAGAATTCAAGGAAAGCAGCTACAACATTCTCTTTGCCTGGTTCAGTGGCTTTTAGCCATTGACAGAACTAAGGATTTAACTGATGTGGAAATCGAAACGTCTTGGATCAAAGATAAATTGAGTACAAGCAAAAGCAAAGAGTTAAAATTTTGCTATGGCATGTTTTCAGACTCGAGGGCATAGTTTACCAGTAGCCCACAACCACTGTGACTGAGCCAGGCTGCATACAAAGTAGGTGCTTTTACCTGATTGTAGCATCCTGGAGGGTTAGCATTGACCAGAAATTGAATTGGACTAGCCATATTAGTACTGTGGCTAAATTACTGGTCAGAGACGAGGAATCCTGCGGTGTGTAACTCACCTCCAGATTCCCCAAAGACTGTCCACAATTTACAATTCAGGAGTGTGTTGGAATATCCTCCACCTGCCTGAATGAATGCAACTTTAATAACACTCAAGAGGCCCGACACTAGAGCGGTAGGGTGGCACAGTGGTTAGCACTTCTGCCTCTCAATGAAAGGGACTCAGGTTCAATTCTGGCCTCAGTTACTGTCTGTGTGGAGTCTCCACTTTCTCCCTGTGTCTGTGTGGGTTTCCTTCTGTCCAGTTTCCTTCCACAGTCCAAAGATGTGCTAGTTCGATTGGTTGGTCATGCTAAATTGACTCTAGTGTCAGGGGAATTAACAGTGTAAATGTGTGGGGTTATGGGAATAGGGCCTGGGCGGGATTCTGGTTGGTACAGACTCAATGGGCTAAATGACCTTCTTTTGTACTGTTAGGATTAAATGATCTATGACTACCCAGAACAAGGCAGTCCACTTAACTGGCATCCCTTCCAATCACGCCCACACCTTCATTCCCTTCACCATAATGGACAGTGGCAGCAATGTGTACTGTCCACATGATGCAGTGCAGAAACTCACCACAGTTCATTCCAAACCCACAACCACTCTGATCTAGAAGGACAAGAGCCAGCATGTGCATGGGAAACCACCACCTGGAAGTTCCCCTCCAAGTCACTCACCATCCTGACTTGGAAATATATGGCTGTTCTTTCACTGTTGCCAGGTAAAATCCCTGGAACTTCCTCCACACTGCACTACATGGTCTGAAGCAGTTCAAGAAGGCAGTTCACCTTCTCAAGGCCAATTAGGGATGAGTAATAAATGCTGGCTCAGCCAGTGACACCCAAAATCTGTACTTTTATTTTTCTTCGTTCTTGGAAAGAGGACAGGAGCACCAAGAACAAAGACTTGGACAAAACCTCAACTATCAGAACGCTTCCCAACAATAGGTTTGATCTTCAACGCAACTTAATCACTACACCTCAGTTGAGGTTGCATGGTTGCTTTGTCTGCTGAACTGACTAAATTGATAAGGTTCATTTTAAAATAACTGTACCGGTCACTAGCCATTGGATTTAATCCAAACATCTACATTTTTAAAATGTCCTGCGAAATAGCTTATAATAGCTATATGAAATAGCTGTGAAATAGCTATATGAGATTTTCCAGCATTTTCTCTTTTGGTTTCAGATTCCAGCGTCTGCAGTAATCTGCTTTTAAATTATATTGATAATTTGGATGACAGGATTGAAGGTGTCGTTGCTAAACTTGCCAATGACAAAAAGATTGGTAGGAAAGAAAGTTATGAAGAGGACATAACAAGGTGGAATTTTGCTGTTCCACCCACTACAGAAATCAGAGTGGGAGAGGGACAGATCATGGGATTTTCCAGTATGGGCAAGCAAAGTCGAAAAATCCCGCCTAAAGAGTTTGTAAAAGTACATTTATAGCTTAGGTGAACAGGAAAATATCTTGCACATAGAGTATAATGTGGGAAAATGTGAAATGGTCTGTTGCAGTAGGAAGAACAAAAAATAAACTTTTTTATCTAAATGGTGAGAAACATTAGAGCTCTGAGATTCAGAGGGATCTGGGTGTCCCCATGCATGAATCACAAAAGGGTTGTATAAGTGGTTGGGAAAGCTAATAGAATATTTTTGTTTAGTGCAAGGGAAATTAAATATAAAACTGAGGAGGTTATGCTTCAGTTACAGAGCACTAGTGAGACCACATCTGCTGGTATACTGCGTACAGTATTGATCTCCTTATTTAAGGAAGGATGTAAATACATTAGAAGCAATTCAGAGAAGGTTTAGTCAACTGACACCAGGAATGAGCATGTTCCCTTCCGGCAAGGGATTGGACAAACCAGGGCTTGTATCCTCTGAAGTGTAGAAGAGTAACATACAAACAAACAAAAATAGAAGCAGAAATAGGCCATTCAGCCCCTCGGTCCATAAGATCATCATAGAACCCTACAGTGTAGAAAGAGGCCCATCGAGTCTGCATCAAACACAATCCCACCCAGGCCCTACCCCCATATCCCTACATATTATACCCACTAATCCCTCTAACCTACAAATCCCTGATCACTAAGGGGCAATTTCTTAGTACGGCCAATCAACCTAACCCACACATCTTTGGACTGTGGGAGGAAACTGGAGTACCCAGAGGAAACCTATGCAGGCACGAGGAGAATGTGCAAACTCCACACAGACAGTGACCCGCGCCGGGAATTGAACCCAGGATCCTGGAGCTGTGATGCAGCAGTGCTAACCACTGTGCTACCATGCTGTCCACTGACTGACCTGCTGGTGTTTAGGGGTCCACATTTCCATCTAACCCAGATAACCTTTAATTCCTTTGCCTCAGGAGAATCTATCTGCCTCTGCCTTAAAAGTATTCATTGATCCTGCTCCCAATGCCTTCCTCGGCAGTGTTCCAATATTGCACAACCCTCTGAAAGAAAAGATTCCTCCCTCCACTATCCTATCAGGACAACACCTAATTTTAAGACTGTGCCTGTTAGTTCTGCATGCACCCACAAGAGGAAACGTTGTATCCATGGCCACCTTATCTACACCATTCAGGGATCTTATAAAATTCAATCAAGTCACCCCTCACTCTTCTGAACTCCAGTGGAAACAAAGCTGTCCAATCTATTCTCATAAGACAACCTATTCATTCCAGGTATCAATCTCGTAAAACTCCTCTGAACCGCCTCAAAAACATTTGCACCTTCCCTTAAATAGGAAGACCAAAAGTACATACAATATGCAAAATGTGATCTCACAAACGCCCTGTATAACTAAAGCATAACATCCAATAAAGGATAGCATTCCATTTGCCTTTTTGATTAGGTGCTGTACTTGCACACTAGCTTTTTATTACTCAAGCACTAGAACACTTAAATCATGAGGTATTTGAGAATTCTGCAATTGTTCTCTGCTAAAATCTACTTTTTTATTCTTCCTGTCAAAGGAACAACTTCATGTTTTTCTGAAACTCACATTTTCTGAGCATGGATTTTAGCTGTTCAAGGAGGCAGCTCACCACCGCCTTCTCAAAGCGGCATGGCAATAAATACTGGCCCAACCAGTGATACCCACATCCCATTAAAATTTTTCACAGCATACTTTCCTACCTATCTTTGTGCCATCTACAGAGTAAGCTACCAAGCCTTCGCCGCCCTCATCTCGGTCCTTGGTGTTAATTGTAAAATGTTGAGGTGCCAGCACGGACGTCTGCAGGACTCCAGTCATCACATCCTGACAATCAGACAAAGAGCCATTAATGCATGCATGGCAGGAAGTTGGTGACTCCCTGCTGCGGGCAGCTGGAATGAAGTGACCCTTTGGGGAAGTTTGGAGCTTGTCTGGCTGATGATCTGAAGTTGTGCTTGTGAATTGGTGCTGGAACGACGCCCCCTCAGCAATCCAGGCAATAGATTCTGAGAAGTGGAAATTGAAACACTTGAAGACGTTCAATCACTGAAGTCGTCCAAGTTAGAGCAGCCTTTGGCCAGAATTTCAAGGCAAGATCTTTGAAGATGGGATAGACTATGAGATTGGTTAACTCACAAGATTGCTGACTTCTGGATGGGCTGTTGACAAATCCGTGGAATATGTCCTGATCACATCTGTGATTTATTGTTTAGAGTGGTGTGTTTGACCACAGCTTGCGTGTTAATTCACATGTATTTTATATTAACTCCTAATGTTAGAATATAAGAGAGATATTGTAAATTGTACTGTATCCTCCTGACCTTGTATAGTAAAATTCATTTTTGTTTGCGAAAAGCCCGTAACATCCTGTGTCTTCATTCTCTTAGCAAGTGCCTTCAATCTTCAATTTTGTCTATTTCATTGGCCCCTAACCTGATCATGCCAAGAACTTTGAAGTCTGGTCCAGGATGATAACCATGGCTGAATGATGTCAAGAATTCAAATAATATTGTTATAGCACCATAGAATTCCTATAGTACAGAAGGAGGCCATTCGGCTCATCAAGTCTGTACCGACCACAATGCCAAACAGGCTCTATTCCTGCAACCCCACACATTTACCCTGCCAATCCCTTTGACTCCAGTTGAGCCTGGCCAATTAACCTAACTTGCATATTTTTGGACTGCGGGAGGAAACTGGAGCACCCGGAGGAAATCCACGCAGGCACAGGAAAATGTGCAATCTCCACACTGACAGTGACCCGAGGCTGGAATTGAACCTGGGTCCCTGGCACTATGGGGCAGCAATGCTAGCCAACTATGCCACCCGTTCAAAACCTGAATCAGCTCTGAATAAAACCAATATCAGTTCAGTATCATTTTTTTTTCTCAGTTCTCCCTTGTACATTCGCCATCAATTAGTCAAGATCCATGGACAGGATCATTTCAAGCTCAGTGTTAGTTTGAAAAGTAAAGTGATCAATGCGCAACCTCTTAAGAATTAAATGTAGAACATGAAAGCCAACGCCACACTTACCACTACGCTATGATATTTCCACAGCTTTGACAGCAGTCTTGTTTGAGCAACAGACTGAAACAGGTATTCCCCTTATACTTAGCACAGATTTGAAATAATGGCATCAATCAGTGTTGCATTAATCAGATACACAGAGAAAAAGAGATGCATTCTGCCCCTGCTGCAAGAATAAATCAGTTCTTTTCAATCCAATTACAACTCAATGTGACAGGACTAATCATTTTTGTTGTGTTCTTGTTTACCAAGGTGGTGAATGAGCTACAGTGGATTTTTTTCAGGGCAGAAAACAGTAAATATGAACTAACGCAGATTGCATTCATTAATCCCAGATAATGCATGTGTTTATAATGAAAAATATTTTGTTGTCCTATTAAGCTAACACCTTTTATTTCCTACTTTACTGTTCTTCTAATGCCATTTAGCCATGTTGCATGAGTCAACGTGAACAAGAATGAAGGGAAGATTATATTGATGGGATTAGATGAAGAAAAGTAGGAGGGGGTTCAATTGGAGCATGGGTACCAATAAGGATCCGTTGGGCTAGATAGCTTTTTGATTTGATTTATTATTGTCACATGTATTAGTATTAGTGAAAAGTACATTTTTTTTACACACTGTACAGACAAGGTATATTGTTCGTAGAGAAGGGAACGAGAGAGTGCAGAATGCAGTGTAACAGTCATAGCTAGTCTGTAGAGAAAAATCAACCATGCAAAGTAGGTCCATTCAAAAGTTTGATGGCAGCAGTGAAGAAGCTGTTCTTGAGTCAGTTGGTACATGACCTCAGACTTCTGTATCTTTCTCCTGACAGAAGAAAATGGAACAGAGAATGTCCGAGGCTGGCTTCTTTGTGAGGCAGTGGAAAGTGTAGACAGAGTCAATGGATGGGAGGCTGATGTATGCACCAGCAAGCGTGATGTATTGGGCTACATTCACAACCTTCCGTAGTTTCTTGTGGTCTAGGGCAGCGCAGGAACCATACCGAGCTGTGATACAACCAAAAAAAATGCTTTCTATGATGCATCTAGAAAAGTTGGTGCGAGTAGACCTGTGCTATCCATTCTATGCAGTATTAAATAGGTGGGTGTGAGAAAACAAGAAAAGGATTTCATGGGATGGGGGGTGTCAATTTTACCTTCAGAACCTGTATGATTAAAACTTGTCTCACTTCCTCGTTCTGTGAACAGTATGTCTTACTGTCTGCTGCCTCTGTTCCTTCCCTCTTATGCAACCACCCATGTGGGATTCCAGCTATCGCACCTCTAACTGGAAGCAAATAGAGTGCCCAGAGCCTTTACAGTCAAGTCAACACATTCTCCATAATGGTTCCCTGTCAACTTCACCACTTGGAGCCAACTCCAACTCAAGCAATTAATCCCACTGTATTAACACCAATGGTAATGGGATAGGAAGAACATCCATGGGCCTTCCTGCCATAGACTTAATCGAAGTACAGATGTGGTCCCAAATCACCACCCTTCCATCTAATTAAATGCCCCCCCCACCCCCACTACCAAATTCGCTGCAAATTGTTTTTATTCATTCGTGGGACATGAACATTGCTAGTTGGCCAGCATTTATTGCCCATACCTAACTGCCCTTTGAGGACAGTTGAGAGTCAACCACATTGCTGTGGCTCTGGAGTCACAAATAGGCCAGACCAGGTAACGATGTCGGTCTTCCTTCCCTAAAGGACAATAGTGAACCAGATGGATTTTTCCAACTAGCGACAATGGTTTCATGGTCATCAGTAGAGTCTTAATCCCAGATATTTTGATTGAATTCAAATTCCACCATCTGCCATGCTGTGATTCGAACCCAGGTCCCCAGAACATTAGCCGAGTTTCTGGATTAATAGTGCAGCAATAATCTCACTAGGCTAGCGACTCCCCAGTTTCACCCATAGTCACATCTCTAAAAACACAACAGCCAGCATGCAGATAGCAAACTCCCCTGACAAAGGGTCATCCAAACTCGAAGCCTTGGCTCTATTCTCTCTTCACAGATGCTGTCAGACCTGCATTCCAGCGTTTTCTGTTTTTGTTTCAGATTCCAGCATCCGCAGTAATATGCTTTTATACTATAGCAGTGTTAATATGCCCAGACAACTGTTTCTTTGATATTGGTTGAGGGAAAGCATCATCTAGAACACCAGGGATTACTTCCCTGAGCTTCTGCAAAATGATGCCATGGGATGTTGACATCTATCAGAAAAGGCAGACAGGGCCCAACCAAAAGACATCCTCACACTGGAGTGTGAGCCTTGATTTTTATGCTCTGGAGTGGGAATTGAATTTGGAACTTCCTGATTCAAAATAAAACCAAAAGAACTACAGCTTACACATGAACCTGAGAATTGTTCATAATCCTTTAACATGGTGAGAACAGCAGGTGTAGAGCGGTACTTCCAGCTGCTTAATGCACATTCAGTTGTTCAGGGTTAAGAAAGGGCATTAGTTACAATGGCAAGTTTAAAAATGAAGAACAGGCATTGTTGTAGGATGTTGGATACTGTTCCGTAGGTCACAATGTAGTCTTCAATAGGTTAACGCCACGCATTTATTAACTGCAAAAACTATATATATATATATACAGCAAAGGGTTCAAGCTAGGAGTTGTCTCCATGCTTGCTTGTGCACACAACACTGTCCAACATGAGACTGACTTCTAGGTGTATGAATGATATAAGTGCTATTTTGGTACCAAAATCGCACCCTTAGTGTCGAAACTACAGGCACCTCAGAGTCCAATTTTATGGCCACCTTCTGCAGATTTTTTAGTCCAGCTCTTGGGATTTCTCATTTAATAACATAATTACGCTACCATACCCCCTGTGGAGCATTAAGAAACTGTGGAATTTGGCTCAATTGAAATTTCCAGGACTAATATCAACAAATTTTAATTAGGTACAAGCATCAAGGGATATGAATCAAAGGCAGACAGATGAATTGGATGTACAGATAGGCCATTATTTAATTAAATGTTGCATGAGGAAGATGGGCTGATTGGTCTACTTCTGTTTCTATGTCGGAAGAAGAATCTGACTAGGCTTCCATGGCAACTATCCCCACTGAACTCAAACGAATCAAGTCATCCTAACCAGACTTGATGTGAATAATCAATGAAATGGTCAGGCCAACATTATTAGCCTCAAGGAAACTGGCTCCGAATATACATCTTCCAGCTCAGCTGACCTCTGGATTTAACCCTTTTGGACACTCACTTTAACTCAGTAAGCACATTTTAAACATGCATTACACATTTGGTGGATTAGTCAGAAATCCCTAAACACGTGAGTTAGGTAAAGTGAACCCACACCTCTCCCCTCTTATACTCCCATCTCTAGGGTTCACCTTAAACCCATCTGGCTGGAAAAAGTGGGAAAGCTTTACAACTCTTTTCTTAGGTAGTTTATTGTAACACTGATAAACTGACAAGCATCAGCACACTTCTTCTTTGAAAGTAAATCAACACTTACTGTGCACCACATTCACAATAGCTATCGATGATTTGAATCAGGGAACTAAATTGCTCCACCTGCTCTGCCCCCTCTTATACAAGATAAAATCCATCACATTTCTCCAGCTCTTTAGCATTGAAAAAAGAGTCATATGGACTCAAAACATTAACTTTGTTTCTCTCTCCACAGATGTGGCCAGACCTACTGAGCTTTTCCAGCATTTTCACAGTATTATACTTTTACTCAAATGTAATAAGAACATAGGAACATAAGAACTTGGAGCAGGAGTAGGCCATCTGATCCCTTGAGCCTGCTCCACCGTTCAATAAGATCATGGCTGATCTTTGCCTTAAAAACATTCAGCGAGGTAGCCTCAATTGCTTCACTGGGCAGGGAATTCCACAGATTCACAACCCTTTGTGTGAAGAAGTTTCTCCTCAACTCTGTCCTAAATCTGCTCCCCCTTATTTTGAGACCATGCCCCCTAGTTCGAGTTTCACCTGCCAGTATAAACAACATCCCTGCTTCTATCTGACCTGTTCTCTTCACAATCTTATGTTTCTATAAGATCACCCCTCATTCTTCTGAATTAATCAATTAATATATCCAAGTTTGCTGATGACAAAAGTTAGATAGGAAACTGAGTGGCGAGGAGGATGTAAAGAGGCTTCAAGGTGATTGAGACAATGTGAATAAGTGGGCAAATGAATGGCACATGCAGTACAATGCAGCTAAGTGTGAATTTATTCACTTCAGTAGCAAAAGCAGAATGGCAGAGTATTCTGTAAATGGTCATAGATTATGAAATGTTAATCTACAAAGGGACCTGGTTGCCCTGATACACCAATCACTGAAAGCAAGCATGCAGATGCAGCTAGCATTCAGGAGGGAAATGGTATGCTGGCTTCCATTGCAAGAGGACCTATGTACATGAGCAAGGCTGTAAAACTGCAGCTGTACAGAGTCTTGGCAAGACCACACCTGGAGTATTGTGTACAGTTTTGGTCTCCTTACTTAAAAGATATAGTCATAGGGAGGGTGCAGTGAAGGTTCACCACATGGGATGACAGGAATGTCATCTGAGGAGAGATTGGGTTGACTAGATTTTTATTCACCTCAGTTTTGAAGACTGACAGGAGATCTCATTGAAGCGAATAAAATTCTGACAGGACTGGATAAACTAGATGCAGGGATGATGTTTCCTCTGAATGGGGGGGGTGGGGGGGGGGGGGGGGTCACAGTCGCAGGATGAGGGGTAGGCCAGTTAGGACTGAGTTGAGGAGAAATTTATTCCCTCAGAAGGTAGTGAATTTGTAGAATTCTCTACCACATATGGCAATGGAGATCAAGTAAATAAATATATTTAGAAAATAAATAGATTTTTAGACATGAAAGGCATTAAGGGATATGAAGAGAGAGTGGGAGTATAGCATAGAAAAAGAGAATCAGCCATGATCACATTGAATGGTGGAGCAGGCTCGAGGGGCCGAATGGCCTACTCCTACCCCTCTCTATGTTTCAAGTCAACTTACAAATGTTCATACTTTGCTCCTATTTTTATATTCAATCACCACAGATGCCAACATCTCAACTTCTGAGCTGCACCCACACTGTTAATCCTTGAATTGCTGATTCTGAAAAATTGCTGCTTAAGTTCCTGCTGTTACTTTGGCTCAGTTGTCCCCTTTTAGTCCATTCAATTCCACTGTTAAAGTTATTTTGCGAGAGCTCAATACTGACGTTGACTGCTGCTTCTTCACTTGCCTGCTTTGGCTGTTACTGTTCTTACTCCAAATTGCTATTCTTACAACAGAAATACACATTTCTTTAATGCAAAATCACTACTTGTGACAAAGCTGTAAAATCAAATATGTGTCTTCTTACAAATTATAACAACGGAATGACAGAGGTCAAAGGGGCAACCTAATAGAAGTCTCCAAAATTATGCGGGGCACGGAGTGGATAATCAGAACCTTTTTCCCAGGGTGGAAGAGTCAATTACTAAAGGAGATAAATTTAAGATGTGAGGGGCAAGGTTTAAAGGAGATGTACGAGGCAAGTTTTTGACACAGAGGATGTTGGGTGCCTAGAACTCTTTGCCGGGGAGGTAGTGGAAGTGGATATGAGAATGACTTGTAAGGGGCCTTTTGACAAATACATGAATAGGATGGGAATAGAAGGATCAGGGCTTTTAGTTCAGATCGGCAGCATGGTCAGTGTAGGTTTGGAGGGCTGAAGTGCCTGTTCCTGTGCTGTAATTTTTTTTTTCTTTGTTCAGGAATAGTTCATTGATATCTGAAAGTTCTCTTGATGGGGAAGACCCTGGTTATGATATCTCCAGGCTTCACCCTAATCAAAAAGTTCTCTGTATTTGCAAGGAATATTCAATAGGGGGCACACTAAGATGTAGTGGGTCCTAATCTGTAAGTTTTATAGTCTGTAATTGCATGCCCATTGTATGGTCTTGATGGTTTTGTTCTGGACAACTATGTTGAAATGCATATGTCAGGCTTTCAATGTTTCATGGAATGCTGAGAGGCAGAGTTTGGCCAATTTCTGTAAATTGTCCATCACATACAGCCCATTCTTTGCAGAACATTTTTCTTTTCTTTTAAGTGTTGGTTTCTTTTGAGTTGAATGCACTCTTGATGAAGGGCCGGTACATACAATCAGGCCTTGTCAACATCAGCCACAATCCATGAAATAAATGTCTAACCATTAAATGTTTAATAGTGAGAGCTATCAAATGCAAGTGGACCATCGTTTTATTAGATTGCTTTTGCACATGAATTGGACATTTGAATTGTAATCACTGTGCAGTAAATTAAATTATTTAAATAGTAGTTTAAATAATAATTTGCCTTTTGGGTGAGTTTCAGGAATAATTTAAACATAGTTCTGATATAAGTCTAGACTGATGAGAGAGCTAAGAAAGAGTTGCGCAACAATACTGACCTAGGATCATTTCCCAAATCACACTCAAAGTTAGCTAGACTAATTTGTTTTCTCCAAAGTATTAGCACTCTATAAGTTTACGGCCATCAAAGGGTCATTTTACGCTATATCCATCCATGCGTCCACTGAAACCTGTCTTCTGTCTAGAGGAGCATCATAGCTAATGGAATGGAAACACACTTTTCACGGCTAATGCTAAGACTGCATTTTTTTTCCTGCAGGTTATATCTATTGCAGAAAGGTCTGCATAATGAATTATCGGAATGGTGAAGCCAATTGAAGTATAATTCATTTTTTTTTTGGTGAACAAAAAATTAATCACACTACTTGGGTAATGAGAAATAAAACCGTTCAACTTTCCAGACCTGTCTTTCATTCAGCCTTATGATTACATTCAATTTTCAGGTTAATCCCAACGGATTAAGGCTCGCATAGAACATGTCAATGCTTGTGTTGGTGGCTCCGATGCCTAACTAGAAAAGTGAGCAACTCTCACAGAAATCCCCAGTGCTGAGGAATGTTTACACAGGTGATTTCAGAAATCATTTAGGGAAGGAGTCAAAATTGGATGAGGGTAGAAAGCGCACCACGTGAAAAATGTCATTTGATTTGAAGTCAGATTCATAAATCATTAAGGAGACACCGACATTGCAGAACAAGGGTTTCTGCTATTTTGTTAACAATACAATGTGCCGCCATGAAAAATCTTGTTGCTTCAGTAGAATGTGTTGATGTGCAGCTCTACTGGTTGTTCTCCAGTGTTAACAAACACTTCCTTGGCTCCTTCTTTGCATATAGCAACAACACAAAATTTGAAAAAGTATATCGGAAAAAAAGGCTGAAGTGGATGAGACAAAATTGAAATCAGGTGAGGCTACATATTAGAAGAAACAAGTGTTATATATGCAGCTAAAACAGAAAATGCTGGAAAATCTCAGCAGGTCTGATAGCATTTGTGGAGAGAAAATACAGCGAATGTTTCAAGTCAGGATGACCCTTTGTCAGAGTCATATTGTGATGTTAGTGTACCTTTAAGAGGTTTTTTTTAAATCATGGTCACAGCCTTGCATGATCGCTGGAAGGAGAAAAAGAACTTCTGGCTGTTCAGGTGATAGAAGTCTTGCAGCTTTCAGTTTAGCTACAGTGTTACAGGCAGTTTTAGGAGCAAGCTGGAAAAAAAGTCTCTTTCTCTCTCTGTTTTGCTTTGAAAATTTTATCAGCTAGATGAAAGGAAGGCTTGTTGCCATACTGCAGTAAGGAATCCATGCTTTAGTACTTTGGGGAGCTGATCTGATTACAAACTGCTCTGGGTTTTCAAGATCATTTGAAATCAGCATTCCACACAGGGAACTGGATTCTAGCATCATGTGAGCTTCAGCTTGTGCAGTGATAAAGCTGTTTAAAAAGTTTTGTTTATTGGGTATTGGTTTTGATTGGAACATCTGATATATATATAAGTTAAGGATTATACATTACTGCAGTTGTTTTGATTTTGCTTGCAATTGATAATAAGAACATAAGAAACAGGAGCAGGAGTAGGCTATCTAGCCCTTCAAGCCTAACCCGCCATTCAATAAAATCATGGCTGATCTGAAGTGAATCAGTTCCATTTTCCTGCTTTCTCCCCATAACCTTTAATTCCTTTGTCTATGAGAAGTCTATCTACCCGTGACTTAAAACGAGGTAGCCTCCACCACTTCAATGGGCAGAGAATTCCAGAGATTCACCACCCTTTGAGTGAAGAAGTTCCTCCTCAACTCCGTTCTAAATTGCCCTCCCCTTATTTTGAGGCTGTGCCCTTTAGTTCTGCTATCCTTTCTAAGCGGGAAGAATTTCTCAACCTCTACCCTATCAAGCCCCTTCATTATCTTGTATGTCTCTATAAGATCCCTCTGAGCCTTATAAACTGTAACGAGTACAGACCCAATCTATTCAATCTCTCTTCATAAGCTAAATTATTGCTACTTTTCATTCTGTATATGGTAACTATATTCCTAAATAAATTTTGTTTGGTAAAAGCTCCCTAGTGGGTCTTTCGAATCACACCTTAACTGGAATATGTCATGTTTATCCTAGCCAAATTCAAGATGCAAAACTTTATATTTCAGGTGGGTTCATCAAACATTTTGGAGTTTCTAATCTGAACCACTGCAATATACAGAACAGCCACTCAGCAAATATGATACCAATTAACTCAAAGAAGATTTGGTGAAATTAGTGATATTAGTCTTGAAATAAGTAAGGCGACCTAATCTAAGAGCTGGTATACAAACCTTTTTTTTGCATTGATCAAGATCAGTTTCCTTTCTCATACACCAGAACAATCAACTGTATTCCTGCACAAGCCTGTTCCTATCAATCTTTGGGATCACCGGATGACAGAAGAAAAGTCCCTACAAGTATAATGTGCAGTGTTATGATCCCTTTTGAGATCAGTAACTTTTAAAAGAAAGGAATCTCCACAGTACCATTGGATAGAAAACCACTCGACAAGGTTACACTTTTAAAATTTATACTGTAACAATCAATGTAATTCCAGCATATATAATAGGTAAGAGATATTTCAAATAAAAAGATAGATTTCACTTGAATTAGTTGATAAAATAATGACACGTCTCAAGTAGTTACATGCACTGGTATCATTCCTGCATAAATGTGATACCATGTGTACTCTCATAGCCTTTTCAACTTGTACATCGTGATGTAAGATCTCTCTGTAGCCAAACGGACCATCTAAAATGGTGTTTTGTAAAGCACTCTGGGACAATTCGGCAAGAAACTAAACCGACAGGCTGCAGTTTAAAGACAGAGACAAATAGGCTGCGACCCTGATGAGTGAATAGACAGGATATGGGTCATCTCCAGGATGAAAGAGACTTTACAGTCACACTGGCTTGTTTCATCTCCGGGAAGAGACTTTCTAGTCACACTGGGTTGTGTACCAGACATAAGGGCACCGTGAATCCTGATTTAGGAGGGAGGTATGTGACCTATGTGCCTCCAACACCTAAAGACATGGCCGCTGGGGATACACCCAGAGATTGGTGTGGTAGCACCTGATTGGACTCTTATCGATCAGGGTGATCAAGTCCGGATCAATTGATTGGCAATGGCCAAAAAGGAGCGTGAAACCAAATGGTATAAAGGATGCTGCACAACCAGGAATCTCTCTCTCTCTGACCCCTCCAACAAGCTACAACAATGGTGACCATTGCCAGCATGAGGAGGGCCACTACACCTGAGAAGGAAGGAAGAAAGTCCAGAGCCAGAATGCCAGACCAGACTACGCAGACGACTTCCGAGACCGACACACAGATAAAGGCCAATATCTGTTTGGGTACTTGCCAGTCACACAAAGTTAAGTCAAGGTCTTGTATTGGACTTGAGTCCTAGTATTTCCTATAAGATAACTTATTGTTAGTCGGGTGGGTGATTATTGATTGTGTGGGTTTAAATATATATTGTTTGTACTAATAAGACGTCTACTCATAGTTATTTGCCCACCGTTTCAGGGTTAAAACAGACTGTGTGGCAGGCAACATCTCACTTCCCACTCAATTGTTTTAGTCCTTGAGTCACTTTTCCCAGCTGCTGTATTCCATCTGAAGTCCATGGGCACTATCAACATTGATAAAGTGCACATCTATGAACACTCTCTCATGATAGTCCCAATGGCACAGGATCCCCAAACCAGGCTCTTTCAACAGTTGGCTTGGCCCTGGCAAAACTGAAACAAGAGCAGTGGGGTTTTACCCAATCCCGTGTTCTGCTTGCGTTCAATTCACTATCCTTTCTAATAGTTTAACACAATAACACAGTCTCTGCTCTATTCTCAGGGGCCTGCTTCAACACCAGAGGCCATTCTGTTCTGAACTGTCGACCACAAAGACAGGCTGAAACCCAGCACCACCACAATTAGCTTTCTATTTACCCTTCGCTTCTTTGGATTCCATTCCCATGGCCACTTCAGGTCACATGGGCATTTCTTGAAACTGAGCTGATGTCATAACCACAAAATCAACTATCCCTCTTTCACTTTGCTCATAACAAGGACATCACACAAAAATAAAGGACAGGCTTTGTCTAAAGCACAGGGGTTATCAAATATTCCATCCTTGGAAAAAATATATCTTACTGAAAAGTAAGGATTTTTCACAACCCTTTCAAAATACAACACATTTTAATCTTGTAAATACTATAACAATTCTCTGATTACACATTGGATGGATAATATTTTCCCTTTGTCACTTTTTACATTCAATATATTGCACTGGCAACATTCTAAAAGTTAATCCAAAATCAAAACAACCAAATGTGACAATTAGATTTTAAGGTTCAACATCAATGACGCACAAGCATTTGTTTTACTTCTGGTTAATTCACTTCTTGTTCAGTTTTCTCAAGAGACCTCCTTTCCAATTTTGTACAACCTACCAGATTTTCCATGTTCTTAGCTAAAAATGTGTGCGGTAGTGTTGCACTCTTCATGCTTTTGTTTTAAATCAGTGTAAAATTATAGGCAGTCTGCACTTGGGTCAGCTGTGCAAAACCTTGCTGTGTTACTTAAACATGCCGATGGACAGCTCTGCTGGCTTTCGTCCAAAGCTTATGTGACATTGGTCCCTATGCTCATTGTGAAAGAAGCAGTCTCTTCCTCCAATTTGGCCAGAGCATTCCACCTTAGTATCCACTGTGGAAAATGTCCTGGATATTTCCATTCCTTCCCATTTCACGAGTGTGTATCCATAGAATCATATAACTGCAGAAAAGTTACAGCACAGAAGGAGGCCATTTGTCCCATTTTCTCCAGGCCAGCTCAAGGACATCCAAGTGCCTTTCTAAACCCACCTTCCTGCAACGGCCTGTAGCCCTATAGTTTGAAGCACTTAAAGTGCAGATCCAGGGACTTTTTGAAAGAGTTTAGGGTCTCTGCCTCCACCACCAACTCAAGCAGTGAATTTCAGACACAAACCACCATCTGTGTAAAAAAAAGTGCTTCCTTGTGTCCCCTCTACACCTACTGCCACTTATCTTGAATCTATATCCCCTGGTTCTAGAATTCTCCACCAAGGGAAACAATTTTATTCTGTCCATTCTATCTCTTCTCTTCATAATTTTGTACACCTCTATCATGTCATCCCTTCACCTTCTTTCTGCCAAGGAAAAATGATCCTTACCTCTCCAATCTCTCCTCATAACTGCACTTTTCTAGCCCTGGCAACATTCTTGCAAACCTCCTCTGCATTCTCTCCAGAACAAATATGTCCTTCCTGCAATATGGTGACCAGAACTGCACACAATATTCCAGTTATGCCCCAGCAGTGTTATATACAATTCTAATCATTATACCCTTCTTTTTATGCTCTGTGAAGAGGACCATTCCATATGCCTTCTTTACAACCTTGTCCTCTTCTAAGGTCAAACCAAATAGACAAACTCAAACTAAATTAGGACAAAGTAAAAGGGGCAGCTCCCCAAAAAAAAGGGGAACAGCCCAAACAAAAACCGAAGTACAAAGGAAACTTAAGACACATTAAATTAAAATGTGTCTACTTGAATTGCTGCCCTTAGAGACCTGTGTACTTGTATGCCAAGATCTCTCACTTCATCTACCCCACTTAGTATATTTTTATTCAAAATGTATTCCCTGTAACTGTTTGACCTCCCAAAATGCATGACCTCTGTTGAAATCCATCTGCCATTTTACTGCCCACTCCACTAGCACCATCCATCTCATTTTGGAGATCATAACGATCCTCTGCACTGTCCACTACCCGGCCAATCTGTGTGCCATCTTTAAACTTCCCAATTGTGCCTGTTCACATCGAAATCATGAAGATGTAACACAAACAACAAGGATTCTGACACCAAGCTCTGTTGAACTCTATTTAAAACATCTTTTCATTCACAAGGGCATCCATCAATCATAACCTTTGTTTCCTGTTACTAAGCCAATTTTTTTTTCTAATTTGTCACATTCACCTCTATCCCATGGGCTTTTGACTGATGGGTCATGTGGGACCTTGTCAAGCACCTTGCTGTAACTCATGTACATCAAACACCTTGAGGCATAGATCAGCTAGACAGTCAATATCTTTTCTCAGAGATAGGAGAATCTAAAACTAGAGGTCATAGGTTTAAGGTGAGAGGGGAGAGATACAAAAGGGTCTAGAGGGCAATTTTGTTTTCACACAGAGGGTGGTGAGTGTCTGGAACAAGCTGCCAGAAGTATAGTAGAAGTGGATACAATTTTGTATTTTTAAAAAGCGTTTAGACAGTTCCATGGGTAAGATGAGTATAGAGGGATATGGGCCAAACATGGGCAAATGGGACTAGCCTAGCGGTTAAAAAAAGGATGCGCAAGGACAAGTTGGGCCGAAGGATCCGTTTCCATGCTGTAAACCTCTAACTCTATGACTCTACGACCTTGCTAAAATCCATTGAGAAAATCAGACAGCAGAAGACACTGTAATTCACAACCGTTTTATTGCTATGCTGTAATTCAGTACAATTGCCAGTTTCCACTTTTCCCTTCTGGATCTTCTCCCTATCCTGAAGCAGCCCCTCACTGAGAAAAAGAAACAAACTTTTAAATGCAAGCTTCAGTGAGCATAACCTGCTCTCGGATCACTCTGAACTAGTCCTGATTTACTCTTAAAAGGATCTGCACTTCCAACATTATCACTTCTTCCGCTTTACTGTGGTGCCTACTTCTTTTAGTGCTGCAGCACTGTTCTCACTGCAACGCCACTGGCTGCTGGGATGCCACACGTTCGCCTGCTAAATCCTGCTAGATACCAACCATGAAGGTCGAATAATCCTCAACTCAGAAAATTTGGCAGAGGCCAAAATGGCATCAGCGTGGCAGAACAAAGTCATGTCCTGGCCATGTAAGGGCAGGAAGAAGGAGGTAATGTCCTTCAGTGGGCATGTTATTGATAAGCAAGTCCCGCTTGATTGCATTGTTGATGACTGCTCCCAACATTTCACTGATGATCAAGAGTAGGCTGATGCGTTTAATCACCAATGGTGGTGGTGCCACACAACATGATGAACTGTATTCTCGACGTGAAGACAGAACTTTGTCTCCACAAGGACTGTGTGATGATCACTTCTATCATTATTGTATTGACAGACGCAACTGCAGTAGGCAGGTTGGTGAGGCTGATCTCAAGTGTCTTTTTCCCTCTTGTTGTCTCTCTCACCACCTGCCCCAGGCCTAGTCTTGCAGCTAAGTCCTTTAGAACCTGGCTATCTCGGTCAGTAGTGGAATTACTGAGCCAGCCTTGGTGATGGACATTGAAGTTCACCACCCAGAGTAAATTCTGTGCCCGAGCCATCTTCAGTGCTTCCTCCAAGTGGTGTTCAGTGCGTGACTTTGTGAGAATTAGAACACGGGCCACAGCGTCAAGAATAATCTCAAAGTTATGGGGAGTAGAATATGTGACGCCAGCCAATGCGTCAGAAGCATCTAGTGCAACAAAAGGATGGGTGAAGATCCCAATGGGAGGTAAACTGACAAAGAGTGGACTCAGTTTGCAGAGGTGGAAATAGGTGCTCTTAGTGGTGGCATGGATACTTGGTCTGGAGGTAAACTCAGGGTCAAAAATGAGAACAAGTTGGTGAAGTGTCTGCTTCAGACTCGGACAGTTGCTAGGAAAATGGACGTGTTGGTGATTATACAAAATTTGTGACAGGGGCCAAAGATAATGAGTTGAATTTTGTTCGACAGGGTCAATTTCCGCTGCCAGGGTCAGAAGTGGGAGCCAACCTGCTGCGGTAGATGTTGGGCCCCTTGGTGCAGGACTTAACAGGCTGCTGCTGGGGCCAATGCCCACTTGAGATGATCCCCCCCATCCAATGAGAGACTCAGCAATTCAGCAGCTTCGGAAGTGCTAATGCTGGTGGTGGCCACTGCTGGAGTTGAGGCACCCTTGAGGATGGATGAGTTTTTTGAGGAAGCTGGAACCAGGCAGACAGGCCTCAATAAATGGAGGGAGGGGGAACTGAGCTTTTCTGGGAGTGATCTTAGGTCCCTGTAAAATGTGTAAGCTAGACAGCAAGTTGGAATAAGGCATATGAAGCATATCATGTAGAAGTCCCTTCTTTACAAAACATCTACACATGCACACACACCATATCATTGTCTATCACCTGCTACCCTGGACACAGAGATACAACTGTGAATGAGGCCGAGGATCTTCCAATGTGCATGACTTACATCAAATAGTGACTTTACCCGCTAAATCCATTTGCGTTTCTGCTGCGAACCCAGTCAAGACAGCTCAGGAATTGGAGATGCAACATCTCGATTACATCACATTCTCACCTCTACCAGCTTGTTGGCATGCTCGCGGAACACCTGTGCATACTCCTTCACCTCCTTTTCATTACCGCTCTTTGCTGCCTCAATGAGAACCAGGAGAGGGACGTTGGTCTCCAGAAATGAGTCAGAGATGTGATCCATGACAGCCTTGCGAAGCTTTTGAGGAAAAGAGAGAGAAATTAAAAGGCAGCAATAAAGTGCAGTTGGTCTCAAGGATTTAAATGTGCAAAAAAAAGAGACTTTGTTATTGAATGAATACAATTTATCCTTCAGAACACAGAATATTTTTCAATTCAACTGCTAGAAATATACTATGCATTTCACTGCATCCTGCCATAGGTCACTCAGGAGATTTTTAATACTTAACCCTTTTTCAATGACAGTAACGGTACCAGGTAGTAAATGTTACAGGCCAAATCCATTCATTTAAATGGACTGGATTTTATTACCCGCTGTGAGTGTGTTTTGGCAATGTGAGGAAAGAGGTGCATGTAAAATATGAGGGGTACCACCTTCTCACCCATTCCTGAGCCCCCATAATACGCTCGATGGCCAAGCATAGAAACCGGCAGCCGCCCAGTATATCTGAGTGAAAAATAGAGGTGAACTGAACTTGATCCCAAGCCCACTGATCGGGATATTGCACTGTCCACACAATACAACGTGGACAGGAGTGGACACTCCTTTGATTGAGGTCAGGTTGAAAATGACAGCAAGGGAGTGAAGTGCCCATGCCCATGCCCACCCCCCTCTCCAAACACTGCCCCCCCGCCCCCACTGGATGTCACCTTCAACTGCCCCCAGCCTCATTCGTCACCTGCTCTCCAAAAGCCCACCCCATCCATTATTCTCTTCCTCTCCCTAGGCTCTGAGCTCTCCTTTTCCTAAAAGCCAGCGGCTTCCCTGTCTCCAGCAGCCAATCACTCTCCTCCTTGCCAATCATTGCAATACCAGTAGAGCCCATTACTGAGTGCTGGAACTACTAAAGTTGCCAGCCAGTCAGATTGCAAGGTGAGTGCTGCCTGGCTGTGTGTCAGTGCTTTTGGAATTTGGTGGAAACTGGGAGTTACGTGAAACAGGGAGCAGAGGCTACAAGGGAGAGCGCTGATTGTTGGGTAAGGGAGAGCGCTGATTGGTGGGTAAGGGAGAGCGCTGATTGGTGGGTAAGGGAGAGCGCTGATTGGTTAATAAGGAAATTGTAGAGCCATTGGTCATGATCTTTCAGGAATCACTGGAAGCAGGGAGGGTACCAGAGGACTGGAAAGTAGCTAATACAACACTGCTGTTTAAGAAGGGAGGGAGGCAGCAGGTGGGAATTATAGCCTGGTTAGCCTGACTTTGGTCATTGGCAAAATTTTAGAATCCATTATTAAAGTTGAAATCACAAAGTACTTGGAAGTGCATGATAAACTAGGACTGCTTTGTCAAGGGGAGGTTTTGGTAGAGTCCTTTGAGAAGGTAACAAGGAACATGGAACATAGAACATTACAGCGTAGTCCAGGCCCTTCGGCCTTGATGTTGTGCCGACCAGTGGAACAAATCTAATGACCCTCTAACCTAAACTATTCCAATGTTATCCATATGCCTATCCAATGACCATTTGAACACCCTTAAAGTTGGCGAGTCCATAACTGCTGCAGGCAGGGCATCCCACACCCTTACTACCCTCTGAGTAAAGAACCTACCTCTGACATCCGTCCTATAATTATCACCCCACAAGGAAGTTAGATAAAGGAGAAGGTTGGCTGAACGACAGAAGGCAGAGAGTGGGGATAAAGGGGTCTTTTTCAGAATGGCAGCCAATGACTAATGGTGTGCCACAGGCATCAGTGCTGGGTCCACAACTTCTCACAATGTACATTAACAATTTGGAAGAAGGAACTGAAGGCACTGTTGCTAAATTTGCAGATGATACAAAGATATGTAGAGGGACAGCTGGTATTGAGGAGCAGGGAGGCTGCAGAAGGACTTGGACAAGCTAGGAGAGTGGGCAAAGAAATGGCAGATGGAAAAGTGTGAGGGTATGCACTTTGGAAGGAGGAATGAAGGCATAGACTATCTTCTAAATGGGGAAATGCTTAGGAAATCAGAAAAACAAAGGGAGTTGGGAGTCCTTGTTCAAGATTCTCTTAAGTTTAACATGCAGGTTCAGTTGCCAGTTAGGAAGGCAAATGCAATGTTAGCATTCATGTCGAAAGGGCTAGAATACAAGTGAAGGGATGTTCTTCTGAGTCTGTGTCAGGCTCTGGTCAGACCCCATTTGAAGTATTGTGAGCAGTTTTGGGCCCTGTATCTAAGGAAGGATGTACGGCCTTGGAAAGGTTCAAGACGAGGTTCACAAGACTGATCCCTGGAGTGAAGAGCTTGTCATACGAGGAATGGTTAAGGACTCTGGATCTGTACTCGTTGGAGTTTAGAAGGATGAGGGGAGATCTTATTGAAACTTACAGGATATGTGAGGCCTGGATAGAGTGGATGTGGAGAGGATGTTTCCACAAGTAGGAAAATCTAGAACCAGAGGGCACAACCTCAGGGTAAAGGGACGATCCTTTAAAACAGAGATGAGGAGGAATTCCTTCAGCCAGAAAGTGGTGAATCTATGGAACTCTTTGCCACAGAAGGCTATGGAGGCCAGTTCATTGAGTGTCTTGAAGACAGAGATAGATCAGTTCTTGATTAATTTGGGGATCAGAGGTTATGGGGAAAAGGCAAGAGAATGGGGATGAGAAAAATATCAGCCATAATTGAATGGTGGAGCAGACTTTGATGGGCCGAGTGGCCTAACTATTATAAGACAGACCTACCTGATGATGTTCCTCAAGTGTCTATGGCATGTCCAAACTCCCCTCCCCACTGTATGCAGTCTGCACTCTGGACATTCTCTCTTCCACTCCCAAGGCTCAAGATACAGAAGTCTGAGATCACGTACCAACTGACTCAAGAACAGCTTCTTCCCTGCTGCCATCAGACTTTTGAATGCACCTACCTCATTTTGAGTTGATCTTTCTCTACCTCTGGCTATGATTGTAACATTACATTCTGCACTCTCTCGTTTACTTCTCTATGAATGGTATGCTTTGTATGTATATATGCAGTATTTATCTGTAAGTATGCAGTATAAGTTTGTATGAACGCAGTATATATTGATATTAATAATGGTGGCCATTGCTGGTTGTAAAAACCCATGTGGCTTACCAAGGAAATCTTCCAGCTTTAACTGGTCTGGCCAACATGTGACTCCAGACTGGTTGATGTGGTCTGGCGAGTCATAGATAGAGTCATAGAGCAATACAGCACTGAAACAGGCCCTTTGGCCCAACTCAAGTCATTCAAATTAGCTTAAATGGTAGCATGCTTGCTTTGCATGTGGGTGGCAGTGGGATGCCCATATTTTCCACTTTGATTTGTGGGCAGCACAATGGCATGGTGATTGGTGCTGCTGCCTTGCAGCGCCAGGGACCTCAGTTCAATTCCAGCCTTGGGTCACTGTCTGTATGGAGTTTGCACTTTCTCCCCATGTCTGCGTGGGTTTCCTCCCACACTCCAAAGATGTGCGGACTAGGTTGTTTAGCCGAGCTGAATTGCCCCATCGTGTCAGGGGGATCAGCAGGATAAATGTGTGGTGTGACGGGAATAGAACCTGGGTGGGATTGTGGCCAGTACAGACTCAATGGGCTCAACGGCCTTCTTCTGCACTGTCTGGATTCTATGTTTGTGTAAACTTTGTGCTTGCAAATCTAACGATCAGTTTGAGTTTGCAAGTTATAAGGTGAGATGGCAGAGGGTTGTTTCTCCTCAGCAATAACACTGTTGACAAAAATAAAGAGTGCTGCAGCTTCCGTTTTACACTGCCTTGAGAAAGCTGGAAAACTAGTCATTAAACAACTCTTCTTCCTGCCTGACATTTGCTGACTCATCATGTGTGATAAAACCCAGCAACCCTCACAAATTAGAGTGAAACTCACTCTTTTAAAAGGCATCACCTGTTTCAATGTATCTCACTCTTAAAAATAAACACAACGCCGTATGTTTAAGTGAGTTTGCAATCTGTCTCACTCTCCTTGATCCCATCTCCCAGACTGAACATTTCCCCACATTGTCAGCTCTGCATGTGGTCATTTATTGCTCTGAACTTGCTGTAGACACATTATGCAAATAGGTCAATTTTGCCAAATCCTGTAACAATTTTAAATTTTTCCAAGAAAGAACATCTGGATGTTTCACAAAAACAGGATAAAACTTGGGATTTCACGAATACTATGAAGTAACATTAATACTATACAAGTGCCAGGCAATTAACCAATTCCAACAAGACAGAATCTAGTCGTCTACCCTTGACATTCAATGGCCTCACCTTCATTGAATCCCCTACCAGCAACATTCTGAGAGTTGACACAGACCAGAAACTGAAGTGGGTCAGTGATATGAAGGAACTGAAGGCACTGTTACAAAGTTTGCAGATGATACAAAGATATGTAGTATTGAGGAAGGAGGGGGGCTGTAGAAGGACTTGGACAGGTTAGGAGAGTGGGCAAAGAAATGGCAGATGGAATACAATGTGGAAAAGTGCGAGGTTATGCACTTTGAAAGGGGGAATGAAGGCATAGACTATTTTCTAAATGGGAAAATGCTTAGGAAATCAGAAACATAAAGGGACTTGGGAGTCATTGTTCAATGGTTAACGTGCAGGTTCAGTTGGTGGTTGGAAAGGCAAATACAATGTTAGCATTCATGTAAAGAGGGCTAGAATACAAGAGCAGGGATGTACGTCTGAGGCTGTATAAGGCTCTGGTCAGACCTCATTTGGTGGATTGTGAGCAGTTTTGGCCCCCATATCTAAGGAAGAAGGTACTGGCTTTGGAAAGGGTCAAGAGGAGGTTGACAAGAATGATCCTTTGAATGAAAAGCTCGTGTTAAGAGGAACGGTTGAGGACTCTGGGTCTGGAGTTCTTGGAGTTTAGAAGGAAACTTTTTGAAACTTACAGGATATGTAAGGCCTGGATAGAGTGAACGTGGAAAGAATGGTTCCACGAGTAGGAAAAACTAGAACCAGAGGGCACAACCTCAGGATAAAGGGATGATCCTTTAAAACAGAGATGAGGAGGAATTTCTTCAGCTAGGGAGTGATGAATCTGTGGAATTCTTTGCCGCAGAAGGCTGTGGTGGCCAGGTCATTGAACGTCTTTGCGACAAAGATAAGTACATTCTTGATTAATAAGGGGGTCAGAAATTATGGGGAAAAGGCAGGAGAATGGGGATGAGAAAAATATCAGCCATGATTGAATGGCGGAGCAGACTTGATGGGCCTAGTTGCCTAATTCTGCTCCTATGTCTTATGGTCTTATATAAATACTGTGGCTACAAAGAAGGCTGGGATTTCTGCAATAAGTAACTCACCTCCTAACTCCCCAAAGCTTCTCCAGACTCGTGGGGAGTCTGATGGAAATACCAAAGATCCAAGCCACTTGCTTGGATGAATATATCTCTAACAACAATCAAGCATTTGATACCATCCAAGACAAAACCCATTTAATCAGTTCCTGATCAGAACTTGAATAATTGGATTAGCATAAAGCTGTTTGACCCCTCGAGACTGCTCCGCCATTGAATAAGATCATGGCTCATCCGATTGTGGTCTTAAATTCATTTTCCTATCTCCAATAACCTTTGACTCTCTTGTGAATCAACGATCTATCTAACTCAGCCCTGAATATAGTCAATGGGATGGCAATGGTGGCACAGTGGTTAACACTGCTGCCTCACAGCGCCAGTGATCCAGTTCGATTCCTGGCTTGGGTGACTGTCCATGTGGAACAAAGAACAAAGAAAAGTACAGCATAGGAACAGGCCCTTTGGCCCTCCAAGCCTGCGAGAACAAACCAAGTTTATCCAACTTCTCCTCATAGCTAATACCCTCCAGATCAGGCAACATCCTGGTAAGCCTCTTCTGTACCCTCTCCAAAGCATCCACACCCTTCTGGTAGTGTGGTGACCAGAATTGTACACAATATTCTAAATGAGGCCCAAGTAAGGTTCTGTATAGCTGTAGTATGACCTTCCAATTTTGATACTAAATGCCCCGATTGATAAAGGCAAGCATGCCGTACGCCTTCTTGACTACCTTGTCCACCTGCTTTGCCAGATCCTTCTGCCTGTCAATACTCCTAAGGTTCGACCATTTACTGCATAATTTCTACATGCATTGGACCTTCCAAAATGCATTATCTCACACTTGTCCAGATTAAACTCCATGTGCCATTTTCCTGCCCAAGTCTCCAACTGGTCTATATCTTGCTGTATCCTTTGACACTATCCACAACTCCACCAATTTTTGTGTCACCTGTGAACTTACTAATCAGACCAGCCACATTTTCATCCAAATCATTTATATATGCTGTGAACAATACTGATCCATTCAGAAAAACACCCCTCTACTGCTACCCTCTGTCTTCTATGCCCAAGCCAGTTCTGAATTCATCTTGCAGCTCATCTCTGATCCCATGTGACTTGATCTTTGATACCAGTCTACCATGAGGTACCTTGTCAAAGTACGCGTATACAACATCAACTGCCTTTTCCTCATCTATCATTTTCGTCACTTCCTCGAAAGTTCCTCGGAGTTTGCGTATTCTCTCTATGTCTGCATGGGTTTACTCTGGGTGCTTCAGTTTCCTCCCACAGTCCAACAATGTACAGGTTAGGTTGATGGGCCATGCTAAATTGGCCCTAGTTCAGGGGGATGAACAAGGTAAATGTGTGGGGTTACAGGGATAGGGCCTAGGTGGAATTGTGGTCAGTACAGACATGATGGGCAGAATGGCTTCTTTCTGTATTGTAGGTAGTCTATGACCCAGCCTTCATTGCTTTCTGGAGTAGAAAATTCAAAGAATAATGACCCTCTGAGAGAAAAAAATTCTCATTTCTATTTTAAAGGAGAGACCCCCCCAGTTCAAGATTCCCCCGTGAGCGTATCCTTTCAGCCTTTACCCTGAAAAGCCCCCTCAGAAATCTTCTATGTTTCAGTAAGATCACATCTCAATCTTCTAAACTCCCAAAAGTATTGGCCTAATCTGCTCAAACTTTCCTCATAAAACAAACCCTTAATCCTAGGAACCAACCGAGAGAATCTTCCCCGAACTGCCTCCAATTAAATATATACGTCACTAAATATTTCAACATCCAAGTTGCTAAGCAAGAGTCTGGAAGAAGGCTGCCAATGGAGCAGTAATAATCTCTCTCTTTCTTCTGTCTCTCAATTTTAAAACCCGATCAGTTTAAAATCCAGCACAGAGATAGAGAATATCAATCAAAAGGAAGTGAAAATTACAGTCTACATGACTTCACTGAATTTTTAAGACCACTGTGGAAAAATTCTGTTTCAGCTTCGGATACCAACGTTTCTGAATGGAGGCTTGTAACAAATGGCATTCCTCAGGGATCAGTGCTGGGACCTTTGTCGCTAGTAATATATATAAATGATTTGGAGGAAAGTCTAACTGGTTTGATTCCTACGTTTGCTATGTTGGTGGATTTGCGGACAGTGATGAAGACCGTCAGAGGATACAGCAGTATATAGATAATTGGAGATTTGGGCAGAGAGATGGCAGAAGGAGTTTAATCTGGACAAATGTGAGGTAATGCATTTTGAAAGATCGAATACAGATGGGAAATGTACAGTAAATGGCAGAACCCTGAAGGGTACTTATTGCTAGGCAGAGGGATCTGGGTATACAGATACACAGGTCACTGAAAGTGGCAACGCAGGTGGAGAAGGTAGTCAAGAAGGCATACAGCATGCTTGCCTTAATTGGCCAAGACATTCAGTTTAAAAATTGGCAAGTCATGTTGCAGCTTTATCGAATCTTAGTTCGGCTGCACTTCAGTGTTCAATTCTGGCTGCCACACTACCAGAAGGATGTGGAGGCTTTGGAGAGGGTACAGAAAAGATTTACCAGGACGTTGCCTGGTATGGAGGGCATTAGCTATGAGGAAGGGTTGGAGGAACTTGGTTTGTTCTCACTGGAATGATGGAGGTTGAGGGGCAACTTGATAGAAGTCTACAAGATTATGAGGAGCGTGGATAGTCAGAAGCTTTTTTT
The DNA here is from genome assembly GCF_965287045.1 of Carcharhinus amblyrhynchos. Taxonomy (NCBI): domain Eukaryota; kingdom Metazoa; phylum Chordata; class Chondrichthyes; order Carcharhiniformes; family Carcharhinidae; genus Carcharhinus; species Carcharhinus amblyrhynchos. The sequence continues at coordinate 19,343,891 of NC_137324.1, forward strand.
CTGGGTGGAAGAGTCAGTTACTAGAGGGTATAAGTTTAAGGTGCAATGGGCAAAGTTTAAAGGAAATGTACGAGGCAAGTTTTCCTCACAGAGGGTGGTGGGTGCCTGGAACTCACTGTTGGGGGAGGTAGTGGAAGCAGATAGTGACTTTTAAGGGGCATCATGACAAATGCATGAATAGGATGGGAATGGAGCAATATGGTCCCCATAAGGGTAGAGGGTTTTAGTTCAGTCGGGCAGCATGGTCGGTGTAGATTTGGAGGGCCAAATTTTCTTTGTTCTTTGTAAAAGACTCAGAAACAGTGAACTCTCTTTTCAACCTGGCCATTAGGGTTAGTAACTCCATGTGTATAACTTGTAATTTTGTGTGTGTCTTCTGAAGATCAGAACGTGGCTTTATCTTTGTAAATATCTTCATACCTTTATCTGGTTGGGTTCTTAGCTTAATAAAAACAAACACTTTTTGCTTAACCTCAAGAACACCTGCCAGATTGGTTTCTTTGCAACCACTATGTTAAGCACAGACTCTAAGATAATACTTTCATCCTTATCTATTACTTAAACTCTGTTATGATCAATGGAGGAGGGGAAAAGAAAGGGCAGGTCCTGCAAGTGTTCTCACAGGGTCGGAACATTGGGCAGGAGTTTACAGCCTCATCTTTCCTGAAACCGTAAAGTCCCGCCTGAGATCAATGGATCTAGCGATGGTCTGCCCCCCACCCGCTCCAATTTGAGGGGCGGGCAGGGCAGTAAATTTCCGGCCATCGTGTGTAGTAATCTTTTCTGTAGAATTTTAACAATGCCTTTTTGAAATCCAAATACACTACATCCACTGGTTTCCCTTTATCCGCTCTGCTCATTGCATCCTCAAAGAATTCTGATCATTGTTTTCAGCATGATTACCTTCTCGCAAAACCATGCTAACTCTGGTTGTATTCTGATTTTCTAAATGCACTTCTACTATTTCCTGAACAATGGATGCCAACATTTTCCCAAAGACAGATATTCGGCTGGTTATCCTATAATTTCCTCCTTTATGTTTGCCTCATTTCTTGAATAGAGGTGATACATTTGCATCGATTGCCTTAAACATTCCTTCCCTCCACCACCAAGGCACACTAGCAGCAGTATGTATTATCTACAAAATGTACTGCAGCAATGCACCAGGGCACCTTTGACAGCACCTTCCAAAACCGTGGCCTCTGCTAGCCTTTAGGACAAGGGCAGCAAATTCCCAACCAAGCCACACAATATCCTGGCTTGGAACTGTATCTTCATCCCTTCACAGTCATTGGGTCAAAATCCTGGAACTCCCTCCCTCACAACACTGTGAGTGTCCTGACACCACATGGGCTTCAACGGTTCAAGAGGGTGGCTCCCCATCACCTTCTCAAGGCAATTAAAGATGGGCAATAAATGCTGGGCTTGCCAGCAATGCTCATATCCCAAGGATGAATAAATAAAAACTTCACAAGAATCAAAACACCACGTACAGAGTATTTCTGAAGAAGAAAAGCACAATGCAAATATGACATAATTAGCTTAATTTTAAAAAGAAAATGTCATGTTGTAAAGGTACAATTGCATGAGATCCTTGCCACAGAAAACGAACACATTATTGTATGCTGTCTTTAATCTTATTTAATTTTTAGAAAATTGCAGATATAAGCTTACTGAACTATGAATATTTAATTCTGCCTGCAGCTAACTCATTCTTCATTAGTTCATAAAAATGCATTAAGTATTAGTATCTAAAACTAAGTTTTTATTACTGGACCCTAACCTGTTAACTCTGCTTCTCTGTCCATACAGGCTGCCTACCTGCCGACTATTTCCAGCACTTCCTCTTTTATATTAGTTCAGTCAAGAACCCTGATGTTGCTGAAGAGTGTCTTTCTCAAACAGAACCTCATTTGTTCACTGGCACTTAGAGGTAAGGGGGGGGAATTTTCCCATCCCGCCACAGAAATCTTGGCAATGGTAGTGGTGGGGGTGGGGGAAATCTTTCACTGGGCCTTTGCATGATGGCACATGCACAGTGGCACGGTGGCACAATGGTTAGCACTGCTGCCTTACAGCGCCAGGGACATCAGTTCAATTCCTGACTTGGGTCACTGTCTGTGTGGAGTTTACATGTTTTCCCCGTGTCGGCGTGGGTTTCCTCCCACAGTCCAAAAGATGTACTGGTTAGATTGATTGGCCATGCTAAATTGCCCTTTAGTGTCCTAAGATACATAGGTTAGAGGGATTAGTGGGGAAATATGTGGGATTACAGTGATAGGGCCTAGGTGGGATTGTTCTCAGTGCAGACTTGATGGGCCGAATGGCCTCCTTCTGCACTGTAGGATTTCTATATTGCTATGACCTCGGACGGGATTTTCTGGTTTTGGAGCGAGCATGACCAGAAACTTCCACCCATAGAGTCATAGAGTAATACAGCACAGAAACAGGCCCTTTGGCCCAACCTGTCCATGCTGACCATGGTGTCGTTCCAGCTGGTCCCAATTCCCTGTGTTTGGTCCATATCTCTCTAATGCTTTCCCATCCAGGTACTTATCTAAATGTTTTTTAAAAGTTGTTATTGCACTTGCCTCGACCGCTTTCTCTGGCAGTAGTTGCCCCTCAGGTCCCTTTTAAATCTTTCCCCTCTCACCTTAAACCTATGCCCTCTAGTTTTTAATTCCCTTACCGTGGAGAAAAGATTATAGGTGGGATTTTACGATCATAAAATCCCGCCCAAGGCCAACCGAGATTTCCGTCCTGGGAACCTCACCTGGCCCGGAATCGGGCAAGCGAGGTGGTAGAATTTCGGCCTATGTGCATTCATGTTATCTATGCCCCTCATGATTTTATACACCTCAACTCAAACCTCATCAGCATAAACAAAAGGAGGCCAAATGTGACAAAGAACAAAGAAAATTACAGCACAGGAACAGGCCCTTCGGTCCTCCAAGCCTGCACCGACCATGCTGTCCAACAGAACTAAAACCCCCTACCTTTCTGGGGACCATATCTCTCCATTCCCATCCTATTCATGTATTTGTCAAAACAACTCTTAAAACTCACTATCATATCTTCTTCCACTACCTTTCACAGACAATGACAGCTTAACAAGTTATTGCAGAGCCACTGGACAGGTCATAGAGATTTACAGCTTGGAAACAGGCCCTTTGGTTCAATTTGTCCGTGCCGCCCAGTTTTTACCACTAAGTTTGATGCAATTGCCCGTATTTGGCCCATATCCCTCTGCACCCATCTTACCCATCTGGGGCTGCTTTGTTATGAAAGGAAGGTGAGAGTTTCAGGCTGATGGTCCAGTGTACCATCAAGGCTGAAAGCCAAGTTTGGACTTTAAAAACTTGAAGATGGGAAAATTGAAAGCAAGAGGTTCCACAATTTTGGAGTTCAGGGAAAGAATGAGTTGTCAGCTTCAACCCTCAGTGAGGTTGAAGGGAAGAGGAAAGGTGTGCTGGATCAAACAGGGAAAGAATAAAATGCTGAGAGCAGTAACCATAATAGTAGGACATACGTGTAGGGCTTGTGAAATGCCACTGGTGGACTGCCCATCGCCTGACCCAGACCTGTCTCTCATGTTACAGTGGGCAGTGGAGGTGTCGGGCAGTCCAACTCCCTTTAGGCCTATTGAGGCCATTAAGTGGGCAATTACAGCTTTAACTCCACAAGAGGGGATAGACAAGTGCAGCACCTCCTTTGGACAACTCACACAACGAAGGTCATATCTCCCTTTAACTTTCTCTTCCAGCCACTGACATCCAGCCTTCTCACTTCCTTCACTTGTCTTGGTGGAGCCTGCCAGCAAGGCCCCATGTATTACCCAGAGTTACTTTCAGTCGGGGTAATCGGATTGGCTGGCATCTCTCTGAGGTGGGACTTCACCCCCAGCTCTTGAGTGGGGGGTATGGAATCCCTCACTGAAAGACACTCCGTGCTTGAATGAGAAACCTGGTGTCACTTGTTGATTGGCTAGCAGCGCCAATGAATGCAATGCCACCAGATAGGTCCTGGCTGCTCACTGAATGACACAACCTAAGGCCTTAGATTGTTGCTGGATTCCAGGCCACAGGTGGGAGATGGCAAGGGAAGAGGGTGGGGGCAGAGGGAATGTGGGGCAGGTTGGAGTTGGTGAGTGTCACGAGGACTGAAAGTTGACAGTGAAGGCGGGTCAGATGTGGGACACTTACTGAGAGCTATCTGACGTGCCCTCGCTGCCAACTTTCAGTCCTCGATACACTCAGCAACCCCACCTGCCCCATACTCCCCCTGCCCCTACCTCCACCACATGCGATTGTCCTCCTTTGGCCTGGGATCCATCAACAATCCAAGGTCTTAGATTGGTATCACACCGGCAGTAGCCAACACCTACCTGGTGACACTGCCATTCATTGGTGCCGCTGGCCAGTCAACAGGTGATACTTCTGGTGTTGGTGCCCTTGAGAGCAAGGAAGTCCCACCATTGTCCAGTTAAATACCTGAATGGCAATTAATTTGGCAGCTGTTCTCTAAAAGAAGAAAGGGGGAGATGATGGCGTAGTGGTATAATCACTAGACTAGAATCCAGAGACTCAGGGTAATGGTCTGTGGACCTGGGTTCGAATCGCACCATGGCAGGTGGTGAAATTTGAATTCAGTAACAAATCTGGAAATAAAAGTCTAATATTGACCATGAAACCATTGTCGATTGTCGTTAAAAATCTATCTGGTTTATTAATGTCTTTTAGGGAAGGAAATCTGTTATCCAGGCCTGATCTGACCTAGACGTTTTCTTTTTAAAGTTTACTTATTATTGTCACAAGTAGGCTCACATTGGCAATGCAATGAAGTTACTGTGAAAATCCTAAGGTTGCTATACTCCAGTTCCTGTTCAGGTACACTAAGGTAGAATTTAGCCAAACCCCCTAACAGCATGTCTTTTGGACTGTGGGAAGAAACCCATGCAGACACAGGGAGAACGTGCAAACTCTGCACAGACAGTGAATTCCATGCCGGGAATCGAACCCGCGTCCCCGGTGCTGTGAGGCAGCAGTGCTAACCACTGTGCTGCCATGCCACCCTGTGGCTCCAGAGCCACAGCCATGTACTTGACCTCCAGATGCCCCCTGAAATTGAGGGCAATTAGGGATGGGCAATAAATGCTGGGCCCAGCCAGAGATGCCCACATCCTGTAAAATAAATACATAAAGAGTGACGGGGTGGTCTTGGCAGCTCATTAGCCAAGGGTGAGACCCTGATCACCTCCATTAAATAACACCCATTATCACTATGCCACCAACATGTGCATTATTGTGCGTTTATCTTGCTTCATCTTGCTGAGAGTTTCTTTGTTGTTTCCAAAAAGCTTTCAAGGAAACATAAATTGAATTTTCAATGTTTTATTTCATGCAAGTACCAGCAATTATTTCAATTATACTTTCCTGACTGAACTATTCATTAATAAACAATGCTTTTGATCAATAATAAGGGTGTTTTTGTTGCTGTTTAACAAAGAAAACACAGCAAATGTCTACCAAGGGAAGAATATCCTTTTTAGTACTGTATTTATTTGCAAAAAATATACAGTTAAAATGCTTCTCATCCGAACCAATTTTTTTTTACAAACTTGGAAAGTGTAAATAATAAACTTTATGAGCTGGCTTTTATTTTTCTAATGGAAAGTTATGCTTATTAAAGACAGCGTAGTTGGCAAACTCATTAACAGACAGCCTAACGATATTTTCCACTGCTATGCTCTTAGTACATGTTGTGAGAATGAGAATGTATCAGGTAATTGAACACCCCCAGCCTGTGATTTTCTATTTCATTAATTTTAGTGAATGGAGTATCACTGCCTGGAGGTGAACAATTTATGCCCCAGGACTCAATTTCAGAAATTTACTCTTAATTACTTGAAGGGAGAGAGAAACATTAATGTCAGGATGTAAAGACATGGACAGCTGATATAGAGAGATACACAAAGACCCAAAAGGAGCTGCAGATGGATTGAAGGAGCATACCAGTAGCCCAGAAATGATCACAATGACAGTGCCTGGTTATCTGGATTTGAAATTGATTCTATTGGACACCACCAATACTATTAAACCCTGTTCCCCCTCATGATGTCAGATCACACAATCACTATGAGTACCACCACATTTACCAGAAGAACATAAGAACTAGGAGCAGCAGTAGGCCATCTGGTCCCTCGTGCCTGCTCCACCATTCAATAAGATCATGGCTGATCTTTTCGCCACCACCTCCCACTGGACCACAGGAAAATCACTCTGTCAATTTCTCTCGCCCAGATCCCACGTTGTGCATTCAGTACTTACAATTCAGGATAATGAATCGGATAATCAACCATGTTCATATTGATTGGCACAGAAGGCTTGAAGGGCAGAATGGCCTACTCCTGCTTCTAGTTTCTAGGTTTTGATGTAATTCCAAGTGTTTCCTGTTCCCAGAAGTACTCCCTGTTCCTCACCTATTATCACCAGCTCCAGAGCACCTTTTTCAAAGCTCCCAGACACAGAGGATCTATCTCAGTGTTTCCAGAACAGCTCTTTGCAATGTTCCAATACCCTTTTCCCTTGCCATTTCAAAATGTTGGTAACCCCTCAAAGAACCTCAGATCCCAGTTCCGTACTGCTACACCTGAATCCTTACCTCTATTATTCTCATGTCTCAAGACCGTCCTCTGTGCTGGTAAGTCAGTGACCACGGCATCACAAATCAGTATAACACTTTTTCACTTTTAGTAGCTGATTCTAAGGCCACAGTGTATATTGATAATTGGATATACGAATCCCCACAGATGTGCACTGAAAATAATTTATTGTGTTGAATGATTTCAGACATTTCAACAGACTGTCAGGAGTTATCAATTATTCTGCAGAAATTACATCTCAATTCACTTCACTTTTTTAAAAAAATACTATTGGTCCTTTTAATGCAGCTAAATTTTTCTCTCCTTATCATTGGCTTTTTAGTTAATCATAAGGACAGATGCATTGACAAAGATTTTATTAATCATGGCTTACGCGTAATTTTCAGAATCTTCTACACTGATAAGGAGAGAAATGGCTTAGAACAAGGCAAAAGTATTTTAATGAACATGAGGCTTCTTTTTCTAAAATATTACTGACAGCACTGGTACTGTAATCAATGGTGAATAGATGGAATCATAGAATTCTTCAATGCAGAAAGAAGCCATTCAGCCTATCGAGTCTGCACCAACCTCAAGTCCTACCCCAATAAACCCAATGCATTTACCCTAGCTTGTCCCCTTGACACTAAGGGGCAATTTAGCATGGCCAATTCATCTAATCCACACATCTCTGGACTGTGGGAGGAAGCCAGAGCACCCAGCGGAAACATATGCAGACACGGGGAGATCATGCAAACTCCACGTGACCACAACAGTGACCCAAGCTGGGAATCGAACCCGGGTCCCTGGCACTGTGAGTCAGTGTTAACCACTGTGCCATCGTGCCACCCTGCGGAAAATAGTTTGGAGTGTCACTTTGAGCTTCTGCATTGTATTTGAATTGGTGTTGTGTGATCTTTTACTGTACCTATAGACAATCCCTACCATTCTGCCACCCAGTTAAAATAAGACTAAGATTGCTACCAAATATCTCACAAAGCAGCACCCAAACTTATTTTTGTGCAGTTACAGTGAAACTTCCACTGATCATCAGAGCACCCAGAAAAAAAGTGCTGCCTCCCTTTAGCAGTGGAGCAGGCTGGAAGGGCCAAATGACATACTCCTGCTTCTGGTTTTTATGTTTCTGCACATAACTGTTGAGCTGTACAATTATTATACAATGATCCCTTTAATATACACGATATGTTAATACTTGATCAAATACAATGCAGAAGCTTAAGGGGATAAGTATCTATGACCTGTTGAAAATAGAAGTCTTGTTAAAGTTGTACAAGACATTGGCAAGGCAACACTTGGAATACTGTGTGCAATTCTGGTCACTCTATCATAGAAGGGATATTATTCAACTAGAAAGAGTGCAGAAAAGATTTACTAGGATGCTACCAGGACTTGATGGATTGAGTTATAAGGAGATGCTGAATAGACTGGAACTTTTCTCTCTGGAGCGTAGGAAGCTGAGGGGCGACGTTATAGAGGTCTATAAAATAATGAAGGCATAGGCAAGGTAGATAGCCAATATCTTTTCCCAAAGGTAGGGGAGTCTAAAACTAGAGGGCATAGGTTTAAGGTGAGAGAGGAGATACAAAAGTGTCCAGAGGGGCAATTTTTTCACACAGAGGGTGGTGAGTGTCTGGAACAAACTGCCAGAGGTAGTTGTAGAGGTGGGTACAACTTTGTCTTTTAAAAAGCATTTAGACAGTTACATGGGAGAGATGGGTATAGAAGAATATGGGTCAAATGTGGGCAATTGTGATTAGCTTAGGGGCTTAAAAAAAAAACAGGTGGCATGGACAAATTGGACTGAAGGGTCTGTTTCCATGCTGCAAACCTCTATGATTCTATGACTCTATGCTGATGAAAACATAGAAACTACATCATTCACCTATAAACAGCGTACAGGATTTTGATACAGATGATCTTACCAATATAAAACTAATAAGTGTTATTTTCATAAGAAAATGAGCAATAAATTTAATCTCATGGGCTTTGTTTTATATTCTGTCAAATACAGGATATGAGAAAAAAGACAACTGAGCTTTAGCCTTGTGTGTCATGGGAGTAATTGAGGATGTGTGCCTGATGGAGACTGGGGCCTGAGTTCTCATACACTCGGCCACCGCTGTCAGCAAGGATGGAGAATTCAGTGCTCAGCCGGATTTCCATTCACAGCAGCGGGACTGGAGACTCCCAGCTGCAGACGAGGTCCAAGATTCACAGTTTGGGTTTCACTACGCTTTGTGAGTTCATGGGGAAATGCAGTCACCTCTGCGTCCGTAATAAGACTCGGATGAAGCATTAACATATTGTATATATTAAAGGGATCATTGTACAATGATTGTACAGCTCAACAGTTATGTGCAGAAACATAAAAACCAGATGTAGGAGTATGTGTAATTTGGCCCTTCTAGCCTGCTCCAAGGCTAAGAAGGGAGCCAGCACTTTTTTTTTCCTGGGTGCTCTGATGATCAGTGGAAGTTTCACTATAACTGCACAAAAATAAGTTTGGGTGCTGCTTCGTGAGATATTTGGTAGCAATCTAGTTTCATTTTAACTGGGTGGCAGAACGGTAGGGATTATTTATAGGTACAGTAAACACCAAGTTAAAGTCCAACAGGTTTATCTGGAATCACAAGCTTTTGGAATGCTGTGCTCAAAGCGCTCCAAAAGCTCGTGATTTCAAATAAATCCATTGGACTTTAATCTGGTATTATGAGGCTTCTTACTGTGCCCACCCCAATCCAAAGCCAGCATCTCCACATCTTATCTATAGATGCATGCTCCTTAAAGTTGAACTGCTGCTTAAACCTGACATTATTTAACATTGCAGAAACTTTTGATAGCCACATCCATTTGCTACCATGAGATGCTTCACCAAAGTGGGCATGGTGCAAATTACTGTGGGTTTCAACAATAATTCTCAGCTTGAAAGTAGAAAAACAGCTTCCACAGAGAAATGAAAGGTACATTTCATACTATCAGGCACTTACACCATCTCTTAGAGCACAACTATTGACAACTTATATCACAGGAATAACTCTTTCTGCTGTATTCAAGTTAGCACTATCAATTCATTTCACTGGCTGATGTCAAATGAGTCAATCAACTAGTCAATGAAACATAAACAGGTACGAGAGTTTACAATCAATTTTCCTGTGGAATGGAGTCTTCATCTCAAGAGGATGCAGGAGATTTGTGTCCACGGAGGTCAGACGCTGTTTTTAAAGAGTGCCCTGATCAGCATTGAAGTAGGATCCCTACTCTCCCACCAAGAAGGTAATGGAGACTCCCCCCGCATCTGCACATTGGAGGCTCCCTACTTCCCTGCACAGTTTTTGGGGATTTGCTCCTCCCCAACCACTCCTCCCGCCCCCCCCGCCCTCCCCAACCCCCTTCCCTGGCACCCTTTACCACTGTGGAAGTATCACCGGCACTCCCCTTCCTCACTGTCCACTCTCCCTCAGTGCCTGCAAGTTTTACCCTCACTGCTCATTCTCCTCCCCCTCCCACCACACATAACTGGAGACCCTTCCTCCCTGCCCCCTAGGGCTCCTACGAGGGTTCACTCTTGGCACTGCCACCCTGACACAGGTTGGCAGTACCAATTTGGCACTTCAAACTGGCAGTGCCAATCTGTACTGGTGGCACTGCCGGGGTGCTGTTTAATCATGTCCCTCTCCCCCGGGGAGTTATACTTAACTTTGGACCCCCAATGGGAATCCCCTTGGCTGAATCTTGTCTTTAAAACCTGTGGCAAACCTCATCAAGATCACGTCAGTGAGCTTTGAACATTCAGTGAGGGGGAATGATGTGGCGGGGACTAGGTAATTATTTTAAAATGTATGGAAATCCACTAAAATTAGGTTCCTGCCCTTTTTGGACGCGCACCTCATGACATCATTAGCAAGGGGCATGGAAAATCATGCCGAAAATTGACCTCAATGTCTCTGCATCTCTGTCCTTTGAGGGAGACCCTTAATGTGCAGGATTGGTCATGCTAAATTGCCCCTTAGTGTCCAAAGGTGTGTATGTTAGGTGGATCAACCATGGTAAATTCATGGGGATATAGGGACAAGGTAGAGCGGTGGGTCTGGATGTGATGCTTATTCAGAGTCAATGAAGACTTGATGAGGCAAATGGCATTTTCCTGCACCATAGGGATTCCATGGACTCTATGCCTCTTGGTTCTGGACTCACCCACAAGAGGAAATATCATTTACATATCTACATTGTCAATACCATTCATGATTTTATATAAATCAATCAAGTCACCCCTCACCCTTCTGAACTCTAGTGAAAATAAGCCCGGCTTTTCCACTCTACCCTCATAAGACAACCCGCTCATTCCAGGTACCAGTTCAATAAACCTCCTCTAAACCACCTCCAGTGCATTTTCAATTTAAATAAGGAGACCCAAAACTGAACACAATATTCAAGATGTGTTCCCACCAATGTCCTGTATAATTGAAGCAGAATATCTTGTGTTCATTTCCTCTTGTTCATGGTACAGGGTGTAAACAGGCAACTGTTTAAGTGCCAACCCATAGATACTTACAGCATAATAAATGACCACTCAACCATCGCATCTCTGCTGGCTGTGTAATACAGCAATCCAAAACTATTCCCATTTCCCATATCCTCCCCATACCTACATCTTCCTTTGCTTCAAATATTTATTGACCGTTCCTTAAAAGTTGCAACTCTTTTGCATGAACCATTCCCAATGCCAAAGCGTTCCATATCCCAACACTTTGTGCATAAGGAAAATATTGCTAATCTCCCACTTCCCTTTCTGTGATAACTTTAACCTATAGATATCACTGATTCCATAGCCAAAGAAAATTGTACTTTTCCGATTTATTGCATTCACACCTTTACTAATTTTTAAAAAATCTGTTACATTTTCTCTGTGTGCTGCAGTAGAATTACAGTGTCAGTACTTCAGAGGTGCCGACTATGAGATACATTCTCCAGCCCCGCCCGCCGTGGGGAATCATCGTGGGCGGAACGGAAAATTTGGCGGCCATTTAAAAATCTGTTGACCTCAGGTGGGATGCAATGGGAGAATCCCATCTTATTTTCCCATTACAAACCAATAAAGTATGTTCCATATCGGGTGGGATGAAAGTTATGCTCAGTGGGCTAAACATGTTTGCCATTGTTTCATTAGAAAGCAACCACTCTTGCACCCACTCCTCTGACGCAATAGCACTGGATTGGTGAGTTCAAAATGACCCCTTATGTCTCGTTAATGTTACTTTGGTTGGGTAGGGTATTGATCATCACAAAGTTTCGATTGACAGCAGTTTCCTTTTCCTGCAATTCTTGAGCTCACATGGGTTATTTATAGCTACATACAGTCTCAGAGCCACCTATTTTACACTGGTGCTGGAGTGCCTGCTATCGGCTAAAGATTTCCACTGTAGAATGTTTATTCTGACTCTGAGGTTGCAGCTACTATACAAGCCACCATTTAAATGTCTAAGGAAAATGTCTCCTTTCAGCCTAGCCCTTAAGGGATTGAACATAAATAAAGTGTATGATTTGGCCAATACTAACTGAAGATCAGTCAGTAGCCCAGTCAACATCGAGGCGATTGCGTTAAGTGAATGAATGCAACAAACATAGAAATATAAATATTAAGGATGATGAATAAGGCCAGACTGCACTATCCCCACAGATGAGATTAGCATCTATTTTTCTGGTTTAATTCTTAATGAGAAACAGTGCATCTTTTAAGATAAAGCACCTGCTTTAACATGAAAACAGATGTTTGGGAAGACTATTACTCAGAATCATGCAGCTGATTCCCCCTATTAGCAACTAAACTGCTCAACTCATCAATGTCAAGATTCACTAATGCAACAGCAGAGGCCAACTCAATGAAAATGATTGATTGAAGACTTAATTAAATAATATTTCCAAAGATGAAACGTTCACTGTTAACCAGCGCAATGCATTTTTTTTTTAAGTGCCGTGCCGGTGAAGAATCTATAACAAAAAATTGCTTTCTTTAATATCATGAACTAACATGAAAGTAATGTAGCTGCTGGCACATGCAGTTTCTGAGGCAGTCTCATTCCTTTGGCAAAGAAGCTTTGTGGGAACCACGTGAAGCATTCTTTTTAATGCTTCTTCTGAGAATGCTTCTGCAGCATTGCAAGCTGATAAGCAAGGCACTTTGACAGATTATTGTGAACTCTGGTACACTGAATGAAGTCCTTCAAAGAAACAAAGATGATAGGAACAGGAGGAGGCCATTTGGCCCTGTGAGCCTGCTCCACCATTCATCGCGATCATGGCTGATCGTCCAACTCAATAACTTAATCCTGCTTTCTCCCCATGATTTTTGATTCCATTCGCCCCAAATGCTATATCTCGCTGCTTCTTGAATACATACAATGTTTTGGCATCAACTACTTCCTGTAGTAATGAATTCCACAGGATCACCACTCTTTGGGTGAAGAAATGTCTCCTCATCTCCATCCTAAACGGTTTACCCCGAATCCTCAGATTGTGACCCATTGTTCTGGACTCCTCCACCATCGGGAACATCCTCCCTTCAGAAAATGCATTCAAACTCTTCAATAATCAATAATCATTTGTGTGTTATCCCTGCTCATTAATAGTAATTCATTAACATTTTGAATTGCCAGAGGAACCCATGCCTTTGTTGTTCAGGATCAGCACTGAAGAATTTAGAAACCAGTTACTTGAAATGGGATCACTTAGACAATCCCAAACATTTTGGAGGTCCAGGCAAAGGTTTCTTTCACTGGTGACAGAAATTTGGAGAGAGTGATCAAGAATTTAAATTATCCATAAGTGGGGGGTGGTGCCATGGGCAGGGCTGACAGTTCCTGTGTACTCCCTGTTGCCTATGCAAAGGGGCAATTGAGCTCCCTGCTTAACCTGTCACAGTCCATGTGACAAAGATACTCATATGATGCTGTCAGGTAGAGAGTTAGAGGATTTTCACTCACTGGCAATAGAGGTAAACTATACCAAAGTCAGGATGGTGTGTGACTTGGAGGGAAGTTGCACGTGAAGGATTTCCCATGTGTCTTCTGCTCTTGCCCTTCTAGATGGCTGAGGTCACAGGTTTGGGAGGTATAGGCCAAGAAGAGTTGGTACGTTCACAGAATATTTACAGTACAGAAGACCCATTGGGTCTGCACCGACTCTCTGAAAGAGTATTCTACCCAGTCCCACTCCCCTGTCTAATCCCTGTAACCTTGCACATTCTTTTCAGACAGCAATCCAATTCTCTTTTGAATGCCTCAATCGAACCTGCCTCCACCACCCTCTCAGAATCTTTATTCCATACTCCAACCACTCTCTTGCTGAAAGATTTTATTCCTCACTGCACTTTTACTCCTTTTACTCAGGATTTTGAATCTGCGCCTTTTAATTTTTGATGGTCTCCTGCGTGGGAACAGTTTCACATTATTCACCCTATTCATTCCCCTCAGGCTATTGAATACCTTGATCAAGTCTTCACTCAGCCTTCTTTTCTCCACGGTAAACAATTCCAACCTCTCCAATCTATCCTCATGGCTACAGTTCTTTATCACTGGAATCATTCCTGTGAATCTCCTCTGTACCCTTTCCAATCTCTCCACAACCTCCCATCAGTGTGTTGGCCAGGCTTGGGCACAGTACTTCAGATGAGGCCGAACTAGTGCCTTATACAAATGCAACATGACCTCCTTACTCTTGTACTCAATGTCCCTATTAATAAAGCCTAATATACTTCATGCTTTAATAACTGCTCCTTCAACATGCCTTGCCACCTTCAGTAAGGCCTGCATAAATATAACTGAGGTTCCTTTGTTCCTGCATGTCCTTTCAAATTTCTCCCTTTATTATCTAATTTACTATACAACTCTTGCACCTTTCTGTAATTTCTTTGCAAATTTGTCTTTCTACATCCCTCATACTGCTAACTGCCGTGCATCTTGTAGATGGTACACATTGTAGCCACAGTTCCCTGATGGTGTAGGGAGTGAATGTTTAAGGTAGTGGATGGGATACCAACAAGCAGGTTGCTTTGCCCTGAATGGTCTGCAGCTTCTTGTGTTTTGTTGGAACTGTACTTAGCCAGGCAAGTGAAGAATGCTCCTTGTAACTGGTAGAGAGACTTTGAGAAGTTAGCTGGGGAACCGTTAACTGCATAATTGCTTTTTACATATTCACAGCCACGTAGGCCTTCATGGCAACAGCAGCATTTAGAATAAAGAACAAAGAAAATCACAACACAGGAACAAGCCCTTCGGCCCTCCAAGCTTGCACTGACTATGCTGCCCGACTGAACTAAAACCCCCTACCCTTCTGGTGACCATATCTCTCTCTTCTCTTCCTATTCCTATGTATTTATAATGATGCCTCTTAAAAGTCACTATCATATCTGCTTTCTACTCCCTCCCGTGACAGCGAGTTCCAGGCACCCACCGCCCTCTGTGTAAAAATCTTGATGGTCCAGGTCCATTTGAAAAGGGAACCATTGAGGGAACAACAGACATAGTTTGCATCTTGATAAGCTTAAACCCCTGGCGGAGTCAGAGGGTCTGACTAGAACACCCCCGCCCAACCCTTGCCCCACCATCCCACTCCCACTAACCAATCGAATTCTGAATAAATCATCATTTAAGAGGGGATTAAGGGTTATGGGGAGAGGGCGGGAAAGTGGAACTGAGCAGCGACAGATCAGCCATGATCTTATTGAATGGCGGGGCAGGCTCGAAAGGCTGGATGGCCTACTCCTGCTCCTATTTCTTATGTTCTTACGTTCTTATCATGAAAGTTTGCTGCGAGTGATTTTTAAATTGGATCACACAAACTGAAGCCACAGTCCACTATAAAAATATTTCAAAAGCACCTCTGCTTAAAGGCAGGCTGGGAAGGGATGAAGAAGTTGCGTTTCCCTCTTTCCTGTCTGTAACACTGTGCTGGATACTTTAAGTAATCCTTAAATAATAAATTGCTTCCCAGTAATGGATTTTCTATTGCTGACAGGCCTGCTGCTAATCACAATACTCTCACCGTGGGAGAGAGAAAGGAGAATTAAATTTGTCTTTCATTTAGACATCTTTGTTTTATTTAGTCATCTTTAACTTTTTCCTTGACCCATTTACATGTCAGTGGTGGGTTGGCGTTCACTGGGGAAATGCACTCAGGCTGCATTTGAGTCTGTGATTCCGTTAGTGTCAGTGAAGTTCACAGTCAAATTAATTTGAATTAAATTAAGAATAAAAAAAACAAAATGCAAATTTTCAATTGGTTTTCTACTGACATTATATAAGAGGCCTGTCTTGAATACATTTCCTTGCTCTCATGCCTGCACATCGGACTTTGGCCTGCTGCAATATTCCAGGGAGGCCCAACACAAACTGCAGGAACAATATCTTCTGATTATGCACATTGCAGCCTTCTGGATTCAACATGGAGTTTAACAACTTTAGACTGTGAACTTTCCCCTCCATCTTGACACTTTTTTTAATCCAATAATTTTTTTTGTCCCAATGCCAGCTCCTTCCCCTCCCCCACAGGACCACACTTGACTACATTTCCCGCTGATTCGGCAAAGCAGCCAGCATAATTAAGGATCCCACACATCCTGGACATTCTCTCTTCCACCTTCTCCCATCAGGAAAAAGATACAAAAGTCTGAGGTCACGTACCAGCCGGCTCAAGGCCATAAGACATTGGAGCAGAATTTGGCCATTCAACCCATCTAGTCTGCAGCAGCACTCTATTTTGGCTGATATTTTTCTCATCCCCATTCTTCTGCCTTTTCCCCATAACGCCTGACCCCCTTATTAATCAAGAACCTATCTATCTCTGACTTAAAGGCACTCAGTGACCTGGCCTCCACAGCCTACTGAAGCAAACAGTTCCACAGATTCATCACTCTCTGGCTTAAGAAATTCCTCCTCATCTCTGTTTTAAAGGATTGTCCCTTTACTCTGAGGTTGTGTCCTCTGGTTCTAGTGGAAACATCCTCTCCAAAGACAGCTTCTTCCCTGCTGCCGTCAGACTTTTGAATGGACCTATTTTGCATTAAGCTGATCCTTCTCTACACCCTAACTATGACTATAACACTACATTCTGCGCTCTCTCATTTCCTTCTCTATGAACGGCACGTTCTGCCTGTACAGCACGCAAGAAAAATACTTTTCACTGTATGTTAATACATGTGACAATAATAAATCAATCAAATCAAATCAAAATCACGTCAAAGGAATGAAGGGTTGTCATGTGAGGAATGGTTGAGGAGGCTGGGCCTACACCTGATGGAGTTTAGAAGAATGGGTTGTGGGGGGGATCTAATTGAAACTTACAGAATACTGAGAGGCCTAGATGGAGTGGACGTGGAGAGGACATTTTCCACTCGTGGGAGAGACAAGAACTCAAGGGCACAACCTCTGAGTGAAGGGACATTCCTTTAAAACTGAGATGAGGATGAATTTCTTCAGCCAGAGGGTGGTGAACCTGTGGAACTCATTGCCACAGAGGAGACCAGGTCATTGAGTGACTTTAAGACAGAGATACATAGGTTCTTGATCAATAAGGGGGATTGAGGGTTACGGGGAGAAGGCAGAAGTCAGGAGAATGGGGGTGAGAATTATATCAGCCATAATTGAATGGTGGAGTGGACTCGATGAGCCGAAAGGCCTATTTCTGCTCCTATATCTTATGGGAAAAAGATACAGAAGTCTGAGATCATGTACCGCCTGACTTTTCCCTGCTGCCATTAGACTTTTGAATGGACCATATTTTATATTCAGTTGATCTTTCTATTGGTGCTGGGGCCTCAACTATTCACAATTTATATCGATGATATGGAGGAGGGGGCTGAGTGTAAGGTGTCAAAATTTGCTGATGACACGAAGATGAGTGGAAAAGCAAATTGCGTGGAGGGTGTGGAAAGTCTGCAGAGAGATCTGGATAGGCTGAGCGAGTGGGCGAGGACCTGGCAGATGGAGTATAATGTTAGCAAGTGTGAGGTTATCCACTTAGTCAGAAATAATAGTAGGAGGGATTACTATTTAAAAGATGAAAAGCTGCAGCATGCTACGGTGCAGAGGGACCTGGGGGTCCTTGTGCAGGAGTCGCAAAAACCCAGTCTGCAGGTGCAGCAGGTGGTCAAGAAGGCGAATGGAATGTTGGCCTTTATAGTGAGGGGGATAGAACATAAAAGTAGGGAGGTCTTGCTGCAACTGTACAGGGTACTGGTGAGGCCACAGCTGGAGTACTGTGTGCAGTTTGGTCGCCGCACTTGCGGAATGATATATGGGCCTTGGAGGGAGTGCAGAGGAGGTTCACTAGGCTGATAGTGGAGATGAGGGGGTTGGACTATGAAGAGAGACTAAATAGACTGGGTCTGTACTTGTTGGAGTTTAGAAGGATGAGGGGGGATCTTATAGAAACGTATAAGATAATGAAGGGGATAGATAGGGTAGAGGTAGAGAGATTCTTCCCGCTTAGAAAGGATAGCAGGACTAGAGGACACAGATAAGGGGGGGCGCAGTTTAGATCAGAGTTGTGGAGGAACTTCTTCACTCAGAGGGTGGTGAATCTCGAGAATTCTCTGCCCGTTGAAGTGGTGGAGGCTACCTCGCTAAATATATTTAAGTCACGGGTAGATAGGTTTTTGATAGACAGGGGAATTAAGGGTTATGGGGAGAAAGTGGGAAAGTGGAACTGATCCACTTCAGATCAGCCATGATCTTATTGAATGGCAGGGCAGGCTCGAAGGGCTAGATGGCCTACTCCTGCTCCTATTTCTTATGTTCTTTTGTAACATTACATGCTGCACTCTTCCCTTTCTTTCTCCCTCAGTACTCTATGAATGGTATGCTTTGTCTGACTGGCACACAAGAAACAATATTTTTCATTGTATACTAATACATGTGACAATAATAAATCAAATCCTTTTTCTTCTTCCCTTTGAAGACTATGAATGGTACGCTTTATCTGTACAGCATGCAAGAAACAATACTTTCACTGCATCAAAATACATATGACAATAATAAATCAAATCAAATCAAATCTTTTGCTTTCACAGTGCAAAGAACAAAGAAAATTACAGCACAGGAACAGACCCTTCTGCCCTCCAAGCCTTCACTGATCATATTGCCTGACTTAACTAAAAATCCCTAATCTTCCAGGGACCTATTCCTCTATTCCCATCCTATTCATGTATTTGTCAAGACGCCTCTTTAAAGTCATTACCGTATCCGCTTCCACTACCTCCCCCGGCAATGAGTTCCAGGCACCCACTTACTCTCTGTGTAAAAAAATCTGCCTCATTCATCTTTAAATCATGCCCCTCGCACCTTAAATCTGTGCCTCTTGGTAATTGACAAAGCACTGATCTTTGTTCTCCTGTTAACGTATTCTGTTATCTTAACTTTATGCCAATATCAGAACCTTCTGTGTTCCTTCACATTGCCATGACTGTACGTGTGGAGTTTGCACGTTCTGCCTGTGTCTGCATGGGTTTCCCTGGGTGCAATGTTTCCTCCCACAGTCCAATAATGTGTGGGTTAGGTGGATTGGCCATGCATTATTGCCCTGACATGTCAACAGGTTTGTCAGATTAATTACATGGGATTAGAGGATAAAGCCTGGGTGGGATTGTTGTTGGTGCAAGCTCAATGGGCCTTTAGGGATTCTACGATTCTATGAAAGCGACTATCCAGTAGTACTGAGGGACTGGTGAAGGTGAAGAATTCAAAGGCTAGCAAAGTTTCCAACTTTAAAATGTTATTAAATAAAAGGCCGTATCTGTGGCAGAGAAGACCGACTCTTTTTTTTTAGTTAATTTATTAGTGTCGTAAGAACATAAGAACTAGAAGCAAGAGTAGGCCGTCTGGGCCCTCAAACCTGCTCCACCATTCAATAAGATCATGGCTGATCTTTTTGTGGACTCAGCTCCACTTACAAGCCCACTCACCATAACCCTTAATTCCTTTAATGTTCAAAAATTTATCTATCCCTGCCTTAAAAACATTCAATAAGGTGGCCTCAACTGCTTCACTGGACAGGGGAATTCCACAAGTTCACAACCTTTCGTGTGAAGAAGTTCCTTCTCAATTCAGTCCTAAATCTGCTTCCCCTTATTTTGAGGCCATGTCCCCTCATTCTAGTTTCACCTGCCAGTGGAAACAACTTCCCTGCTTCTATCTCATCTATTCCCTTCATAATCTTATATGTTTCGTTAAGATCTCCCCTCATTCTTCTGAATTCCAATGAGTGTAGCCCCGGTCTACTCAGTCTCTCCTCATAAGCCAATCCTCTCAACTCCGGAATCAACCTAGTGAATCTCCTCTGCACTCCCTCCAGTGCCTGTATATCCTTTCTCAAGTAAGAAACTGTACACAGTACTCCAGGTGTAGCCTCACCAGGACCTTATACAGCTGCAACATAACCTCACTGTTTTTAAACTCCATCCCTCTAGCAATAAACGGCAAAATTTAATTTGCCTTCTTAATTATCTGCTGCACCTGCAAACCAACTCCTTGAGATTCCAGCACAAGGACACCCAGGTCTCTCTACACAGCAGCATGCTGCAATTTTTTACCATTTAAATAATAGTCCATTTTGCTGTTATTCCTATCAAAATGGATGACCTCACATTTACCAACACTGTACTCCATCTGCCAGACCCTCGCCCATTCATGTAGACTATCTATATCCTTTAGCAGACTTTCAGTGTCCTCTGCACCCTTTGCTCTGCCACCCATCTTAGTGTCATCAGTAAGCTTGCATTAAGACTGCAATGAAGTTCATAGGTCATAGATACCCTACAGTGCAGGAAGAGGCCATTTGGCTCATCGAGTCTGCACTGACCACAATCCCACCCAGGCCCTACCCCCATATTTACCTACTAATTCCTCTAACCTACACACCTCAGGACACTAAGGGGCAATTTTAGCATAGCCAATCAACCTAACCCACACATTTTTGGACTGTGGGAGGAAACTGGAGCACCCGGAGGAGACCCACACAGATACAAGCAGAACGTGCAAACTCCACACAGACAGTGACCCAAGCCGGGACTCAAACCCAGGTCCTGGAGCTGTGAAACAGCAGTGCTAACCACTGTGCTACCGTGCCACCCTGTGAAAATTACTGTGAAAATCCCCTAATCGCCACACTCCTGTGTCTGTTTCTCTCCCCTTGAATGCTGTCCAACCTGTTGAATATTTCTAGCACTTTCTATTTTTATTTCAGATTTCCAGAATCTCCATTGTTTGTCTTCTGAATTAAAACATCTCAGGTACAGTTGATAGCTCATTGGCACTGAGATGAATATCAGAACATTCCAAGTCGGCACTCCAATCACAGTGTGACAGTGGCACAGTAGTTAGCACTGCTGCCTCACAGCGCCAGGGACTCGGGTTCGATTCCTGGCTCGGGGAGTCACTGTCTGTGTGGAGCTTGCACTTCTCCCTGTGGCTGCGTGGTTTCACCCCAAAATCAGAAAGACGCGCTGGTTGGGTGCATTGGCCCGAACAGGTGCCAAAGTGTGGCAACCAGGAGATTCTTGACAGTAACTTCATTGCACTGTTAACATAAGCCTTACTTATGACACAAATAGGCACATTTTAAACACTGTTTTGGGAAAAAAGAGAAATCTCTCCTGTCATGTGCTTGCCAAGTTCTGCCATGAAGGAATGGATCGATTCTTCTCACTTCACCTAATTAGCAATCAAACCAAACTAGAAATCTTATTCGAACAAACAAAAGCAAAATTCATGTTGCTAATGGTTTTCACAGCAGCCATTTTCTGATTAAGTGCTTTTGTTTATTCTCTGCGTGCATGACTTGTGCTCCATTCTGAGAAGTAACAGCAGCTCTGGCAGACAATTACTTAACAATCTGTCATTTTAATGAACAAAGTGATTTAATTTTTATGCTTTGCATCGACTCTGGTTACAGACGCAGCAGCAATGTCATTAATTGTTACAGTGTCCTGTGCAGTAGAATCGGATCGTTTTAACAGATAGAGAAACAGTTTTCGGTATTGATGTGAAGATTTTGAACAAGATACTACTATAGATTCACCACAGACTCATAATTTATTCATTTCTAATCAATTCATAGCAATAGAATCATAGAAGTACCGAAGGAGGCCATTCAGCCCATCGAGTCTGCACCAACAACAATCCCACCCTATCCCCGTCCTTGTAACATATTTACCCTGCAAATCCTCCTCACACGAGGATCAATCGGAGCACTCGGAGGGAACCCATGCAGACACGGGGAGAACATGCAAACTCTACACAGACAGTGACCCAAGGCAGGAATTGAACCAGGCTCCCTGACACTGTGAGGCAGCAGTGCTAACCACTGTGACCACTAAGCCATATTCCATATCCAACCATATCTTAATATATTTTAAAAATATACTTTCAACATTTATTTTAAAAGATTTAGCAAAAAATCAAACCAAAGGGATGTTTCAAAGTGGTGGCAGTGAAAGCCCCCATAATAAATGTCCTCATAATATCGCATCCCAATGTTAATATACCAACAGGCATTTTATAGAGGTTTCAGACAAGAACAATTCTCTCCCGCATTATGTTGAAAAAATGGCCAGGTTTTTCCCATGCAGATCACTTTGTTATGTAACTATGGCAATGCAGACCATAAAAGCTGAATTCCCATATCATCCTGATGTTACTAGGATTGATCATTGCTTTGATATTAATGGTGCATTCATAGAAAGTGACGGATTGTTCGTGAATTTGCAAAGGGTAGATTGGATGAAGGGATGGAGAGATGTTCATCCAAATATGCAGATTATATTGTAGGCTGACTTTTTTTTAATTTAATGCCAGATTTTTACCAAATTCAAATTTCACCACCTGCTAGGGTGGGATTTCGAACATGGATCCCCAGTGCATTACCTGGTTCTATGAATTACTAGTCCAATGATAAAACCACTATGCCATTGCCTCCCCAAAACAATTGAATTTGTTGTGACAGGGGAGTGTCTGTGGGGAATTTCAGAATCTTTTGATAAAAGTCATCAATGTGATCATTAGTAAAACTAAAAACATGCAGAGCTGGCCTTCCAACTTGGATTGGCAATTGGTTGGGAGGTGATTGACAGAGAGGTGTAGCAATAAAGGAAGTGTAGTCTAATTGGCAGGGTTTGATAAGTGGGATCTGTACTGGGGCCTCAGCATTTCACAACATACATCAATGACTTGGATGAAGGGAAGGGGGGTTGTACATCCAAATGTTAGATGACATTGAGTTAGGTGTTACAATAGATGAGAGTAGGAGGTTAAAAAGAAACACAGGCTGATTAAGTAGCAAAACAACATATGGAGCTAGATTTTTGCCAACTCAGGATGGCTGGGGAGCCATTTAGAAATGGTAGCCAGGACCTGAATTCAGGATTCCCAACTCTATTCCTGCGGTTTCTGATTTTGAGGTGTGTTTTTTAAGCATGTGGCTAGTTTGGGTTATGAGCCTCCACCCTGAATTCTGAACCTGCCCAGTTCCATTGTGTGGCGAGACATGCCCTGGCCCTCTGCAAGTTCCATGTGTCACGAACCATAGTTTGAAGGAGTGAATCTTTTGAAAGGGAAGTTCATGTTCCTCATGTTCCCATACCAAAGTATGCAACTCCAAACATCCTCAAGGCCCCTTCTGATAGTGTTGTGACCAGAACTGCACACAGTACTCTAAATGTGGCCTAACCAAGGTTTTATATAGCTGCAGCATGAGTTCCCAACTCTTGTACTCATTGCATCAGCTGATGAAGGTAAGCATGCCCTATGCTTTCTTAATCGCCTTGGTCACCCTTGTTGACACTTTTAGGGGACTGTGGACCTGCATGCCTAGATCCCTCTGTATGTTATTTCTCTTACGGTTCCGTCCTTTACAGTATAATTCACACCTAAATTTGATCCTCCAAAATTCATCAGCTAGCATTTGTCTGGATTGAACACCATCTGCTATTTATGTGCCCAAGTCTCCAATCTATCTATATCCTGTGGTGTCCTCTGACAATCCTTGGCATTATCAGCAACTCCACCAATCTTTGGGTCATCTGCGAACTTACTAATCAGACCCCACACATTTTCCTCCAGATCATTTATATATGCTATAAACAACAGAGATTCCAGCACTGATCCCTGCAGAGCTCCACTAGCTACAGATCTCTATTCTGAAAGAAGGTTTAAAAGACTAGAGTTCTTTCTCTCAAAAAGTGAAGACTGAACAATATACTACTATAGATTTACCACAGACTCATAATTTACGTCCATAAGAACATAAGAAATAGGAGCAGGAGTAGGCCATCTAGCCCTTCGAGCCTGCCCAGCCATTCAATAAGATCATGGCTGATCTGTCGTGGCTCAGTTCCACTTTCCCGCCCTCTCCCCATAACCCTTAATCCCCTCTCTTATCAAGAGCCCATCAACCCGCTTCTTAAAAATATTTAGCGAGGCAGCCTCCACCACTTCAACGGGCAGAGAATTCCAGAGATTCACCACCCTTTGAGTGAAGAAGTTCCTCCTCAACTCCGTTCTAAACCGCCTCCCCTTTATCTTGAGGCTGTGCCCCCTAGTCCTACTGTCTTTTTTGAGCGGGAAGAGTCTCTCCACCTCTATCCTATCCATCCCATTCATCATCTTATACGTCTCAATGAGATCTCCCCTCATTCTTCTAAACTCTAACGAGTACAAGCCTAGTTTATTCAGCCTCTCCTCATAGCTCAATCCCCTCAACTCCAGTATCAGCCTAGTAAACCTCCTCTGCACTCCCTCCAGGGCCAAAATATCCTTGCGCAGATGCGGCGCCCAAAACTGCACACAGTACTCCAGCTGCGGCCTCACCAATGCCCTATACAGCTGCAGCAAGACCTCCCTACTTTTATATTCAATCCCCCTCGCTATGAAGGCCAGCATCCCATTCGCCTTCTTGACCACCTGCTGCACCTGCAAGCTGGAACAGACATCAGACATCTTTGCGGGACCGCAGAGGTTAGCATCTTGTGTGACAAAAGCTACCCGCAAAAGACATGGCTGATGATGACATCCAATGTTCACAAACTCCAGCTGAGGGAAGGTAAACCAATGCTCATTCTGCCACATGAACAGTGATAGAACAGACCATTGAAATATTGAAGATACGATTCCACAACAGATCAAGCAGAGCACTCCAATAGACTCAGAGGATCTCCTAGATTATTGTGCTTTGCTGCACTCTACACAAGCTGGTGCTGAAAAGGGGAGGATGACTTGCCAGATGCAAAGATGGAGAAGTTGTATATCTCCTCTGATGAGGAGGACATCAACAGGGATGAGCGTGATGGGGTGAGGAATTCAATCAACGCAGCAGGGAAGAAGCCATAGCACGAGCCAAATGAAACAGATGTGCACATGACGTATTAATAGCTACCAGATTCGAGGAGCACCATGGTGAGTAGCAGTGTTTATCCTGTTTGACCAGTGCCCTCCATGATGGGTCCACATTGCCGCCATTGTGGATAGTCTCCCCAAGCATCGTCTTCATTCCGAGATTGAGCATTTTA
This sequence comes from Carcharhinus amblyrhynchos, assembly GCF_965287045.1. NCBI lineage: Eukaryota > Metazoa > Chordata > Chondrichthyes > Carcharhiniformes > Carcharhinidae > Carcharhinus > Carcharhinus amblyrhynchos. The sequence continues at coordinate 19,369,105 of NC_137324.1, forward strand.
CACATTCTGCTCACCATGTCCTCATCCTTCAAGGTTGCAAAAGCCTCGTTGCTCGTGCCCTTACTGAGATGAGGTACTAGCTGCAGGAGATTGTTTCAGCATCACGTGACAGAAAGTGTTGCCTCTTCAAGAGTTTCAAGAGCAGGAGGGGTTGAGTTAGAAAATATAACTAAGCACTAAAACATGCATCTTCTCTGTCTACACTTCCTGCTGCTTCAGCAAAGCAACCATTAAGGACCTCACACACCCCAGACATTCTCTCTTCCACCTTCTACTGTCAGGAAAAAGATACAAAAGTCTGAGGACACACACCAACCGACTCAAGAACAGCTTCTTCCCTGCTGCCGTCAGACTTCTGAATGGACCTACCTTGCATTAAGTCAACCTTTCTCGATACCCTAGTTACGACTGTAACGCTACATTCTACACCGTCTTCCTTCCTTCTCTATGAATGGCATGCTTTGTCAATGTAGCACACAATAAACAGTACTTTTCACTGTGTAAGTCACAAATACATGCAACAATAATAAGTCAAATCAAATCAAATCAAATCATGTCACATCTATGAACAATAGGTATTTGCTCCTCAATTCCTTCTTTTTCATTTTTATTTTTTATTAAAGCCACCTGTATTGTTAGTGGTATAATTCACCGGCTGCTCTTTTTAGTTTCACCAATGTATCAACATGATTTTTTGTTCTTTTGTTCTGCAGGTGTATTGAAGTTCCTAATTATTAATCCTACCTTTGGTGTGACAAGATTTAAACTCAAATAGACTCAGATGTCTGTTTGACTGAAGTGAAATGGACTCTTTTGATGATGTTTCCTCATTTCTCCCACGCCAGCAAACACTAACACCTTCTGAAAATTATTTTCTCTTATGAATGTTTTTATTTGATTTGAGTCCAGCATGTTGCAATCCATTCCAGTATCCCTGCAGGTTTGTGAAGCCCAAGAACTCTTATGCTTTTCGCAATATGTCTTGCCACTTTCAAAGATTGATACAAATGCACCTCCGGGTCCCTCTGTTCCTGCACACTCTTTAGAACTGTGCCATTAAAACTAGATTGCTCCTCCCTATCCCTTCTGTCAAAATGCATTGCCTCACACCTCTCTTTATTAAATTCCATCTGCAACATGTTGCAGACAATTTGCATTTTTTTCATTGTTTTCCATTCCTCCAAGTTTGGTATCATCAGCAAATTTTGAAATTCTACTCTATGTTTGAAGATCATTTACATATTATCAAAAATAGCAGCAGTCCAGCCCTGATATTTGGGGAACAACATTGTCTACCATCCTCCAGCATAGAAAATAACCATAGGTCATGATGCGCTGGCTTTCTATCCTTAAGCCTCTTTTTAATCCAATTGGCCAATGACCCTCCTAGTCCATAAGCTCAGTGTTGTTAGCTAGGTTTTCATGTGGTACTTTGTCAAAAGCTTTCTTAAAATCTAGATAGACAACAGCTACCACATTCCTTTCATCAACTTTCTCTGCCACTTCATCAAAAAATTCAATTAGTTTAAACAAGCATGACCTGACTTTTACCAATCCATGCTGGCTCTTCTTAATTAAGTCTAACAAAGAACAAAGAAAATTATAGCACAGAAACAGGGCCTTCGACCCTCCCAGCCTGCACTAACCATGCTGCCCGTCTGAACTAAACCCCCTACCCTTTTGGGGACCATATCCCTCCATTCCCATCCTATCCATGTATTTGTCAAGACACCCCTTAAAATTGACTATTGTATCTGCTTCCACTACCTCTTCCTGCAGCGTGTTCCAGGCACTCACCACCCTCTATGTAAAAAACTTGCCTCATATATCTCTGTTAAACCTTGCCCCTGGCCTATGCCCCCTAGTAATTGATTCTTCCACCCTGGGAAAAAGCTTCGGACTAACCACTCTCTCCATGTCCCGCATAATCTTGTAGACTTCTATCAGGTCGCCCCTCAACCTCTGTCATTTCAGTGAGAACAAACCAAATTTCTCCAACCTCTCCTCATAGTTAATGCCTCCCATACGAGGCAACAAGCTGGCAAATCTTTTCAGTATTCTCTCCAAAGCCTCCACAACCTCTCCAAATAGCTGTTAATTTTTTCCCTCTGATTATTGTTTCTAAAATCTTACCCACTATTGATGTTAAATTAACTGACTTGCTAGGATTTTCCTTGCATCCTTTCTTGAATAAGGATGCCTATCTCCAATTTGCAGACATACTCCCTCAGGAAGACTGGAAAATTATGGCAAACCCTTCTGCTATCTCCACTCCCCCATTTGTCAGTAACCTTGGATGCAGGTCATTCAGACAAGTGACTTATGTAGCCTGAGTCCAGCACCTTTTCCAGTAGCTTCTCTCACTCTCAATTCTCACACTATCCACTGCTTCTGCTACTTCTTCTTCTCCCAGTATGTCCGATTTCTCCTCATCCTTATTCAGCAATAACACAAAGAACGTATTAAGTACCCTATCCTTGGACTGCAACTGCACACATCCGCTGACTTGCAACAACCCATAAAATGTTGGAAAAGTTTGCAATGGCCCCCACTTTCCACTTCTTGCTGATCTATTCAGCCCACCCAAGGTACGATTCCCATCAAGAAGGCTGATCTGGAAAACCCTCCCACATAGGACTTCAACTCAAATTTCACCTGGACAAATAAATGGGAATCATTGGGCACGACAAACAAGTACTTGGTCTCAAACCCAACCTAACAGCTGCCTGATTTCAATCTTTCAAGGAAAGAGTGACCCAATCTCAACAGATTCACGATCGACCACAGCCCCTGCTTGGCCAACTTCCATTAGTGCCAGCCCTCTATGTGCCTGTGGGAGAGAGCAAATGCTGCATCACACCATAGAAAAGGGTTCAATTCACAATGGAGGCCTAAACACACTCAACACAGCAGCACTGGAAGAAACTGCTTAGCTTTGGGACTTTGCATTTGCTAAATAAATACTGCACCTCTGAGCATATTTCATCTCCTTTGTCCCTCATAGGATCCCACCTTCCCTCTGAGTGCCTGCCTACTATTTCCATGCTGGTAGAAAATGTTTGGGTTCCATTTTGTGTTGACTGCCATTCTGTTCTCAAGTTCTAACCAATCTTATTTTCTTTTTCACCTCCCCTCTCAACTTCTGAGCTGGAATTTCATGACCATCCATGCCAGGGAAACTTTCCCATCCCACTGCATTGAATGGAGATTTGGCTTGCTACCAAATTCTCCATCTTCGCTGCAGCAGGAGCATGGTGTGAATGAGCAGTAAGATCGCACCCTTTGTATTTCAGGAACTCAGGACATTCCAAAGCACTTCATAATTATTTAAGCACTTTGAAGTTTAAACATGGTTTTAATATAGGAAATGCAATTTATGCACTACAGCGTTCCAGAAATGACAGTGTGATGACAAACAGATATTCTGCTTTTTTCTTGGTTGAGAATCACTAAGTTGGTTGCCATGATCACTAAAGCTTGAGTGTATTTGATACAAAATCATAGAATCCCTACAGTGCAAAAGGAGGTCATTCAGCCCATTGAATCTGGACCAACACAATTCTACCCAGACCCTATTCCTGTAAACCCGCACATTTGCCCTGCTAATCTTCCTGACATGGCCAATCAACCTAACCCACACATCTTTGGACTGTGGGAGGAAACTGGAGCAAACCCACACAGACACGGGAAGAATGTGTGCAGACTCCACACAGACAGTAACCCAAGGTCAGAATTGAACATGGCCCCCTGTTGCTCTAAGGCAGCAGTGCTAACCACCATGCCACCCTAAGGTCATGGTTTGTGAACAGGGGTTAAGTACCTTCGTCAGGACACAATGCAGGCCCTAAGTCTGTGTTGGGAGAAAGGCAGCAAGATCATGGCAGCAACTTTCCCAGCAGCAACAAATAAGAGACCTCCCTCTGCCCAAATTGCCATTAAATTGAGAACTGAGTGCATCTCTCTGAGCTCCCAATCTAATCAGAAAATTGGCAGCTCAGCAATGCCACCAATAAACGTAGACGCTACTAAGGGTGTGAGGGGAAAAAGTGTGTGCCTCTATTCTGAGTCACTGCAGGAGTGCCATTGCACAGTCTCCTCTTCAGGGCTGGAATCTGCAGAAATATTGGCTTAGCCTGGAAGCCTCTAAGAGTTTGACCCCAGGAAGCTAGCCATCTCCCAACTGCGTGGGGAGCTGCGTCAGTGCTGGCAAAATGCCAGCGGCCCAGAAAAATGGCTGTTAAATATGGCTGACTTAAAATCTTTTAAAATTAACAAAATCTTGGCCATAAAAGTGGGGAAGGATTTTCCTCTCATGTGCTTCTCCTATCCATTAGAGACACAGAACCAAGTGAGTTCAAATTTCAATTCTTTTCTGGAATTCTCTGCCCATTGAAGTGGTGGAGGCTACCTCGCTAAATATTTTTAAGACGCGGATTGATGGGTTTTTGATAAGAGAGGGGATTAAGGGTTATGGGGAGAGCGCGGGAATGCGGAACTGAGCCACGACAGATCAGCCATGATCTTATTGAATGGCGGGGCAGGCTCGAAGGGCAAGATGGCCTACTCCTGCTCCTATTTCTTATGTTCTTATGTTCTTATGATCTGGATCCTATGGAAGAGCCACGCGGGAAGCTGGACAAATTGTGAGTGAAGGCACAGTGGGTTAGCACTGCTGCTTCACAGCTCCAGGGTGCTGGGTTCGGTTCCCGGCTCCGGTCGCAGTCTGTGTGGAGTTTGCACATTCTCCCCGTGTCTGCGTGGGTTTCCTCTGGGTGCTCCGGTTTCCTCCCACAGTCCAAAGATGTGCCGGTTAGGTTGTGCTAAGAAATTGCCCCTTAGTGTCCAGGGATGCGTAGGTTAGAGGGATTAGTGGGTATAATATTTAGGGATATGGGGTTAGGCCCTGGGTGGGATTGTGGTTGGTGCAGACTCAATGGGCCGAAGGGCCTTTTCCTGCACTGTAGGGTTCTATGTAATTTGGTCTATCGTATTCGCTGTTCCCAGTGTGGTCTCCTCCATATTGGAGAGACCAGACTGGGTGGTCGCTTTGCTGAGTACCTTTGGTCTGTGCGCAATCAGGGCCCTGACCCTTCTGGTTGCTTGCCATTTTAACACACGATCCTGCTCCCATTCCCACATGTCAGTCCTTGGCCCTGCTGTGATGTTCCAGTGAAGCTCAACCCAAACTGGAGGAACAGTGACTCGGGCCGGGAATCGAACCCAGGACCCTGGAGCTGTGAAGCAGCAGTGCTAACCCACTGTGCCACCGTGCTGCCCTTTGGTCGTTATTTAGAAACAACCTCCATGCCCTTTCCTCACGCGAGTTCAGCTTCACAGGGCAGGCCATGTTGCCCGGGTGGAGGATTCCCGCATCCCAAAGGCCCTACAACCAGCTGGGAACAGGAACCCACACTGCAGGCCATCCCAAACTTAGACAATCCAAAAACTATAACCTTACAGCTTGCCAGCTGAATCCCAAATCCCAGTATATTGGGAAACAGCAACCTTGGACACACCCAATGGGAGAAGTCTCTGTCATTCCCACATCCGACGTGCTTTCAGGATAAGCAAGTGTGATATGATGCCAGTGCCTCCAACCATCCCTCCAATACTGACTTCATATCGCAGTTGGTTATGCAAATTGAGACTTGGCCTAACGCTATACATTCGACAACACCAGATCAGCCATGATCTTATTGAATGGCAGGGCAGGCTTGAAGGGCTAGATGGCCTACTCCTGCTCCTATTTCTTATGTTCTAATGGCATGAACTGTAAACCACTCTTTTCTTCCCAACTTTCCAAACACTGATCCAGCGTAGTGATGGGAGAATCCATCAAATTAGAACATAGAACACAGAACCCACGCAGACACGGGGAGAGTGTGCAGGCTCCACACGGGCAGTGGCCCAAGCCGGGAATCGAACCCGGGTCCCTGGGAGGCAGCATTGGTATCAATGGGTGCTGTTCGGATTGGCGGTTGGTGACTAGTGGAGTGCCGCAGGGATCGGTGCTGGGGCCGCAACTATTTACCATTTATATAGATGATTTGGAGGAGGGGGCTGAGTGTAGGGTGTCGAAATTTGCTGATGACACGAAGATAAGTGGAAAAGCAAATTATGCGGAGGGTGTGGAAAGTCTGCAGAGGGATCTGGATAGGCTGAGTGAGTGGGCGAGGACCTGGCAGATGGAGTACAATGTTAGCAAGTGTGAGGTTATCCACTTTGGCAGGAATAATAGTAGGAGGGATTACTATTTAAAGGGCGAAAAGCTGCAGCATGCTACGGTGCAGAGGGACCTGGGGGTCCTTGTGCATGAGTCACAAAAACCCAGTCTGCAGGTGCAGCAGGTGATCAAGAAGGCGAATGGGATGTTGGCCTTTATAGCAAGGGGGATAGAATATAAAAGCAGGGAGGTCTTGCTGCAACTGTACAAGGCACTGGTGAGGCCACAGCTGGAGTACTGTGTGCAGTTTTGGTCACCGCACTTGCACAAGGATATATTAGCCTCGGAGGGAGTGCAGAGGAGGTTCACTAGGCTGATACTGGAGATGAGGGGGTTGGACTATGAACAGAGGCTGAATAGACTGGGTCTGTACTCGTTGGAGTTTAGAAGGCTGAGGGGGGATCTTATAGAGATGTATAAGATAATGAAGGGGATGGATAGGGTAGAGGTAGAGGGATTCTTCCCGCTTAGAAAGGATAGCAGGACTAGAGGGCACAGCCTCAAGATAAGGGGGGGGCGTGGTTTAGAGTGGAGTTGAGGAGGAACTTCTGCACTCAAAGGGTGGTGAAGCTCTGGAATTCTCTGCCCGTTGAAGTGGTGAAGGCTGCCTCGCTAAATATATTTAAGACACGGGTAGATAGGTTTCTGATAGACGGGGGAATTAAGGGTAATGGGGAGAAAGCGGGTAAGTGGAACTGATCCACTTCAGATCAGCCATGATGTTATTGAATGGCGGGACAGGCTCGAAGGGCTAGATGGCCTATTCCTGCTCCTATTTCTTATGTTCTTATGTTCTCATTGCATCACCCCGTGGGATTGAGACTGAATTGTGAATGGATTCACCAAACAGGGAATTAGATTTTTATCCCTTCAGTACTTTGGCCAGATCTGTCAGAGCTGCTCATTAATTGGCAGCTCAGCAGTGTGTACTGCACTCCGGACAGATAGCGTTCTTGTTTCAATTCCTGGCACGCATTTTGATGCTAACAAAAAATAAAAACAAAGCTTAATGGTTACTAAAAAAATTTGGAAAATAATGAGGTTTCTCTTCTCTCATACCAGTAAAAAGTGTGCTGAGTGAATGGGTGACTGACTTTATTTATTCAATAAGGGCCCTGAAGGACTGCCTGTAATGCTTAGAGCTGAGGAGATGATTTTCTATCTAGGACTTGATTTGCTGCACCGTGCTTTCAGATTGCTTTGTTTTTATATACCAGCTCTCTTTTAGTTAAAAAAACTCCACAAATTTGCATTGATATAGTGCCTTTCTCAACCTCAGGGTATCCCAAAGCACTTCTCTTCTGTTCAAACACCTTTGAAGTGTGGCCACTGATACCATATAGGAAATGTGGCAGCTAATTTGCACATCGCAGAAATCTGATCAATGGTCATGTATTCTGTTTCATAAGTGCTTTTGATTGAAAGATAAATATTGTCCAAGAGATGAGGAGGACTTCTTTCAATGCTATCATGGGCTCATTAACAATCACTAGAGGGGGCAGATGGGGTCTCAGTGGATTATCTCATTCAGAACATGACATCTCTTTAATACTAACTTGCAATATATAGCGCTTGTAATATAAAACATCCATAATTGGCACTTTATAGCAGTGTCAACAAAATAAATTTAACATTGAGCTATATAGTGAGCTATTGGGACAGATGATCAAAAGTTGGAATAAAGAAATTGGTTTGAAGGAATGTCTTAAAGGAAGAGAGTGAGACAAAGAGACAGACAGTTGGAGGGAATGCCAGAGTTTAGGGCCTCTAAAGGCACTAAAGACATGGCCGCCAACGCCAAAGTGATTAAAATTAGGGCTGTAGAAAAGACAAGAATTGGAGCAGTGTAGAGTGTAGTGGAAATGGTCGAGAGCTTCAAGTTTCCAGATGTTCAGATCAACAACAACCTGTCATGATCCCTCCACGTCAACTCTATAGTTAAGAAAGCCCATAAACACCTCTACTTTCTCAGAAAGCTAAGGAAATTTGACATGTCCACTACGATCTCATCATTTTTTACAGATGCACCATAGAAAGCATCCTTTCTAAATGTATCACAGGCTAGTATGGCTCCTGCTCCAATGGAGACCACAAGTAGCTATAATGGAATGTGAATGTAGCCCAGTCCAACATGCAAACCAGCCTCCCATCCATTGACACCATCTACACTTCCCACTGTCTCAAAAAAAAATCAGCATAATCAAGGACCCCACACACCCCAGACATACTCTCTCCCAGCTTCTTCCATCTGAAGTCACATCCCAACCAACTCAAGAGTAGCTTCTTTCCTGTTGCCAACTGACTGTTGATTTATCTTAAGTTGATTTTTCTATGACTGGAACATTACATTCTGCAACCTCTCCTTTCCTCACAATATATAGTTCTTGCAATATCGTAAAACATCCCCAATTGACACTTCACAGCAGTGTCAACAATCTAAATGTAACAATGAGCCATATAGAACATAGAACATAGAACATAGAACATTACAGCTCAGAACAGGCCCTTCGGCCCACGATGTTGCGCCGGCCAGTTAAAAAGCAATGACCCTCTAACCTAAACCAATCCCTTTCCATCCATAAACCTATCCACGGATCTCTTAAACGCCCCCAAACTAGGCGCATTTACAACAGCAGCAGGCAGGGCATTCCAATCCCTCACCACCCTCTGGGTAAAGAACCTACCCCTGACATCCGTCCTATAACTACCACCCCTTAATTTAAAGCTATGCCCCCTCGTGCTAGCTTTCTCCATCTGAGGAAAAAGGCTATCACTGTCCACCCTATCTAAACCTCTAATCATCTTATATGTTTCAATAAGGTCCCCTCTTAGCCGCCTTCTTTCTAACGAAAACAACCTCAAATCCCTCAGTCTCTCCTCATAGGACCTCCCCTCCATACCAGGCAACATCCTGGTAAACCTCCTCTGCACCCTCTCCAAAGCCTCCACATCCTTCCTATAATGTGGGGACCAGAACTGCACACAATACTCCAAGTGCGGCCGCACCAGAGTTTTGTACAGTTGCAACATGACGCTGCGGCTCCTAAATTCAATCCCCCTACCAATAAACGCCAAGACACCGTATGCCTTCCTAACAACCCTATCTACTTGATTCCCAACTTTCAGGGATCTTTGTACACATACACCTAGATCCCTCTGTTCATCCACACTATTCAGAGTCCTTCCGTTAGCCCTATACTCTACACATCTGTTATTCCTGCCAAAGTGAATTACCTCACACTTCTCCACATTAAACTCCATCCGCCACCTCTTGGCCCAGCTCTGCAACCTGTCCAAGTCTCCTTGTAAACTATGACAGCCTTCCTCACTATCAACCACACCTCTGACTTTGGTGTCATCAGCAAATTTACTAATCCACCCAACTATACCCTCATCCAGATCATTTATAAAAATTACAAACAGCAGTGGCCCCAAAACAGATCCCTGAGGCACACCACTTGTAACTGAACCCCATGACGAATACTTACCATCAACCACCACCCTCTGTCTCCTATCTGCTAGCCAATTCCTGATCCAATTACCTAAATCACCCTCAATCCCACACATGTGCATTTTCTGCAGAAGCCTTCCATGGTGAACCTTATCAAACGCCTTACTAAAATCCATATATACCATGTCAACTGCCTTACCCCCATCCATCTCCTTGGTCACTTTCTCAAAGAATACTTTCTCATATAATGAGATATTGGGACAGATGATCAAAGGTTGGAATAAATCGATTTGAAGGAATGTCTTAAAGGAAAAGAGTGAAAGAGAGAGAGAGAGAGATGTATCCGCAATAGTTTCCTTGAACAGTATGTAATGGAACCAACAAGGAAGCAAGCTATCCTGGATCTGGTCCTGTGTAATGAGACGGGAATAATTAGTGATCTTGCAGTTAGGGATCCTCTTGGAAGAAGCGATCACAGTATGGTTGAATTTAAAACACAGATGGAGCATGAAAAGGTAAAATCCAATACCAGTGTCTTGTGCTTAAACAAAGGAAACCAAAAAGGGATGAGGGACGAGTTGGCTAAGGTAGACTGGTAGGACAATCGAGGAACCATGGAGGACTTTCAAAGCGATCTGGAGGGAGTGCAGACGAGATTCACTAAGTTGATTCTGGGGTTGAGAGGGTTGGCTAATGAGGAGACACTGAGTAGATCGGGGCTATACTCATTGGACTTCAGAAGAATGAGGCGAGATCTCATAACGTATAAGATATGAAGATATATGTTATATAAACATATAAGATTATGAAGGGAATAGACAAGATAGAAGCAGCAAATTTCATCACTGACGGATGAAACTAGAACTAGGGGGCATAGTCTCAAAATAAAGGGAAGCAGATTTAGGACTGAGTTAAGGAGGAACTTCTTCACACAAAGAGTTGTGAATGTGTGGAATTCCCTGCCCAGTGAAGTAATTGAGGCTACCTCATTCAATGTTTTTAAGGCAAGAATAGATGCATTTTTGAACAGTAAAGGAATTAAGGGTTATGGTGAACGGGCGAGTAAGTGGAGCTGAGTCCACGGAAAGATCAGCCATGATCTTATTGAATGGTGGAGCAGGCTCGGGGGCCCAGATGGCCTTCTCCTGCTCCTAGTTCTTATGTTCTTATGTTCCTTATCCCCTATGCACTCTGTGGACAATATACTTTGTCTATATAGTGTGCATGAAACAATACTTTTCACTGATTCCCAGTACACATGACAATAATAAATCAAATTCAATTCAAATCAAATCTCATAAATTTACATATTGCATTTAGGTGGGCCACAGAGAACGAAGGTTGGAGGGCCGCAAGGGGCGGCAGAGATACATTCTGGAGTAATTTTAAAACAAGGACACAAATTTAAAAATAGGGCACTGTTAGACTGGGAGTCAGCTAGCACAGGAGTGATGCTGTTTGTCCTGTCTGCAGAATGCACTGTATTCAGAGCTTCTTTGGCAGCCCCTCCCAAACCCACAACCTCAACCACTTGGAAGAAGACCATGGGCTGCAGCATAGAAAAACCACCACCTCAAGTTCCCTTCCTAACCATACATTTTCCTGACTCAGAAATATATTGCTTAGCCTCCCTACTGGGAGCATTACTCCACGCAGTCATGAATGTGCCCTGTCTGATTGACCCCGTGGGCACATCTGTTGAATACTGAACTCTGACAATTTTCTGCAACGCTGATCTAACACATGATTAGTTGTTATTGCTTAGTCAATGTTTTGGACCTCCCTTCTGAAGGGAGGATATGCACACTGTGGAAAAAGGTGATTCATCAACACTTAGAACATAGAACATAGAAAAAAGAAAAACTACAGCACAAACAGGCCCTTTGGCCCACAAGTTATGCCGAACATATCTCTACCTACCAGGCTTACCTATAACCCTCAATCCCATTAAATCCCATATACTCATCCAGAAGTCCCTTAAAAGACCCTACCAAATTTGCCTACAACATCACCGCCAGCAGCCAATTCCACTCACCCACCACCCTCTGAGTGAAAAACTTATCCCTGACATCTCCTCCATACCTACTCCCCAGCACCCTAAACCTGTGTCCTCTTGTGGCAGCCATTTTAGCCCTGGAAAAAAGCTTCTGAGAATCCACCCGATCAATACCTCTCAACATGTTATACACCTCTATCAGGTCACCTCTCATCCTTCATCTCTCCAAGGAGAAAAGACTGAGCTCTCTCAACCTATCCTCATAAGGCATGCCACACAATCCAGGCAACATCCTTGTAAATCTCCTCTGCACCCTTTCAATGGCTTTCACATCCTTCCTGTAATGAGGCAAAACTTGCTCAAAAGTAACTAAGATTGGATAATTAATGCCAGCTTAGTTGGTGATGCCTATATCCTAAGAATGAATTTAAAAAAAAATGCAAAAATTCTTACAAATGTTGGCATTAAATACATGAGATTTAAAAAAAACCTTTCCATTTCAACAATTTTTACTTATCTTGCTACAGAATTCTCCAGACAAGCCTCAATTGTTCATTTATTAGATCAGTATTGCAGAAAATGGACATAGTTCAATATTTAACAGACATATCGAAAAGGCCAATCAACCCAGTAAGATATAGTCCCCGACAGGGCACATTAACTGCTGCATGGAGCAGTGCACCCATTAGGGAGGTTAAGACAGCATTTACAAAATCAAAAAAAGAAAATTGCAAATGTATTTGCAACTCTTTGAAAAACCATCCCCATTGTCCCTTCACCCCGGGACCTTGGTTTGACTGAAGATATAATACCCTCTCTTCTCTGGAGGCTGTTTTGTTTCCCAAATGAACCAGAGTTGGCTGATCTCAACCTGGCTCCCAATGGACGCAGGCCGCAACAAAGCAATTTTGCTTTGCAATTTAACAGGGCTCACTTGACGCTGGTTTGGTTTTAAAACACCTGGAGTGAACAAAGACCTGGTAAAATTGAATTAATGTCTGCGAGAGCACAAACCATCATGTAGGTCACGCAGCTTAGTAATCTAACATCAGCATCCCCTTACTAAGGAAAAATAATCTGCCCATTATATTTTTCTATTGAACAGAAAGAAAAAAAGAATTGGAGGTGCACCCTTGAACTCTCAATCCCTCGAGCCCCTCCAGCTCGATTTTGAAATACGTGTAGCATCATTGGTGATACTGCCTTCACAGGCCATTTAAATGCAAAAGGAATGAAGAGTTCTACATGAAGCCTACTCGAATGCTCTTCAGCAACTGAAAGATTCTAATTGGTCTTGATTTATATTGTAAGTAAACTACAAGGAGCATAGAAGCTTTTGATTTTGTATGTTTTCCGTAGCAAAACATAGCAAAGGGCCATCAAAAGCCAAAAAAGATGGCTAATTGAACAATTTTACAAGCTAAACCTTGTCTGGTTGAAGTGGCGAGATTCCTTCAACAAGGGAATGAAATTAAACGATGAAAATATAAAACTCAATAATGAATCAACAAAAGCTTTATAGGCTGATCTGATGGGACCATTTGTTTAGCAAGGTGACAAAGGCTTTGTAAGAGCACCAACACTTGGCATTAATCCAAATCTGAACTGGGCTTGAGCAAAAGAATATTAATTGTGTGAGGCAGACATTTATAGATATGGGGATGGACTTTGACTACTGAGAGGAATATAAAAGTACCCGGCGTCGGCGATTTTCGGTCCGGAAGGGAAGTTGTTGGTGTGGAATGGAATTGGGCCAATTACCCACTCTGCAAAAGAAAATCTGTGTCTCCCCCCCACCCCACCCCACCCCCCTGTCTTTGCACCATCAACTAATTTCTCTGTCTTTGCACTCAATGCTTCTTTTGTACTCAATGCTTCCTCTTAGTGTCCTGGGGTGCCTAGGTTAAAGGGATTAGCAGAGCAAATATGTGTGGTTACAGGGTTTAGGCCTGGGTGGGATTGTTGTCAGTGCAGACTCAACGGGCCGAATAGCCACCTTCTGCATTGTAGGGATTCTATTCTATTCTATTTATGAAACCTAAGATTCCATATGCTTTGCGAACTACTCTCTCAATATTTCCTGCCAGCTTCAAAGATTGACATATGGGGAGAAAATGGCATAAAGATAATGGCACAGGGCTGGTAAAGCAGAGGCCGAATCTAATGCAATGGGGACACTGATCTGAGTCATAAGAACATAAGAACATAAGAAATAGGAGCAGGAGTAGGCCATCTAGCCCTTCGAGCCTGCCCCGCCATTCAATAAGATCATGGCTGATCTGTTGTGGCTCAGTTCCACTTTCCCGCCCTCTCCCCATAACCCTTAATCCCCTCTCTTATCAAGAACCCATCAACCCGCTTCTTAAAAATATTTAGCGAGGCAGCCTCCACCACTTCAACGGGCAGTCCCACAGTAGCAAAATAGGAACTGAATTAGACCAGATGGGTCACCAAGCCTGCGCTGTCATTCAGTACAATCGTGGTCAGTTTTCAGCTTCAATTCCATTTCCTCTCCATTTGCATATTCCTGAATTCCCTGAGAGATGAGTAATCTGTCCCAGCCTTAAATGTGTTAGACAATGGAGGATCCAGAGCCCTCTGGGGTAGAGGATTCCAAAGATTCACAACCCTTTGAGTGAAAATATGTCTCCTCACCTGAGTCCTAAATGACTCCACTCCTGTACGCACTCAGCCTGAAAAAAATTTGCAGGTCCCATTTGCGCTTTGGGCGGGGCTTAGCATGTCTGAAATGATCAAAGCATATTCCAACCCTGAACACCCCAACCCTGCATACTCCTACCCTGCATATTCAAACCCTATATACTCCAACCCTGCATACTCCAACCCTGCATACTCCAACCCTGCATATTCAAACCCTATATACTCCAACCCTGCATACTCTAACCCTGCATACTCCAACCCTGCATATTCAAACCCTATATACTCCAACCCTGCATACCCCAACTTGTGGGAGGAAAATGAAGCACCCAGAGGAAACCCACGCAGACACGAGGAGAACATGCAGACTCCGCACAGACAGTGACCGAAGCCAGGAATCGAACCCGGGTCCCTGGAGTGTGGAGCAGCAGTGCCAACCAGTGTGCTTCATGTATCGTCATCTCATTGGATCTTCCTGCTTGATTCTAGTATTAGGTACAGAATCATTGAGACCAGCACAAAGGGAGGGATAAAAGGGGCAATCTGTACTTCCAGCTCTCTCTGCTTTTGCACCTTCTACAATGGTATCCCCAGAGACCATTTCCAACTGGCAGTGAGCAGCACAGCATCTCCAGATCCTTGAACTTCATGGTGAGCATAATCAGGCTGGCCAGACCCAGAAGACCACCCCAATGAGATGATCCAAAGGTCAGAACCAGCCGCAGTTGAGAGGAGAAGCCCCAATCAATGACTGCAGATCCTGAAATATCTGCCAACCCACAAAGACTGAGGAACAGCCTGTCCCAGCTTTATCGAACAGGTCTCATCAGTCTTTCCTGACAAACAGTTCTATTATACTGATAGGGATCTGTGGATAGGGTGTAGCAAATCCCCGGAAGCGCGCATCAGAAGTAGATAACTGAAGTAAATTTAAGACTGTTTACTGAAGAGCCTCGTGAAGTGATTGATAGGCCAGAAGTTTACTGTCCCAACCGTCAAGGGAATTGGAGCAGGCGATGGGGCAGACCATGGAAAGGTCTGTGGATCACAGGCGGGATTCTATGGTTTTGGGATGAGCGAGGCTGTAAAATCCTGCCCATAGAATTTGATAGAGTTTAATTAAAACTCTATTTAAAGTACAATAATTAAAATGCAATAGTACAGTCTGATAAATATTGTTTTTCCTTGATAAAGTGTTCAATAAAGTGTTGTTGGACTTTCACTTAACTCTTGTCTCATCTGTCTGTTTTATTGCGTAACATGCCTTATTTTAAATAAGGGTTACAGTAAACTGGTTGAGTCAGGGTACATTTACCCACCTTTCACTTTACAACACAGGTAATTTATATCACCCATAGTGTTTGGACTTCTCCAAGTTTTTATAAAATCAGCAAATTTTGAAATTCTATCCTGCATTCCAAGATCCAAGTCATTTACAGACAGCAAAAAAGCAGTAGGTCTCACATTGACCCTTAAGGAAACCAGCTTCTACTATCTCCCACCCTGAAAAACAACCATTTACCAAAACTCACTGTACTCTGTCCTTAAGCCAATTTTTATCCAAATTGACAATGAACCTCTGATTCCAAGAGCCTCAAAATTGTTAGCCAGTCTTTTATGTGGTACTTTGTCAAAAGCCTTCTTAAAGGCCACATAGACAACATCCACTGCATTCTCTTCGTCACTTGTTCACTACCTTGTTAATAAATTCAAATGGCTTAGTCAAGCATGAACTGCTGCTCTCCTTAAGTAATTCAAAGCTCTCCAAGTACCTGCTGTTACTTTCCTTGATTATTGTATCTAAAACCTTATCCACTTTCAATACCAACTAACTATTGTGAGGTTGCTGGATTTTAATCCTGAAAAAGTTTCATCGAAGCACTTAGCAACTACTTTGAGTTGGCATTAAACATAGTAACAGGAATAGGCCATTGGGCCCCTCAGGCCTGTTCCTGTCCAGATAAATCACATGAGTCATTGATTAATTAATTTTCTTCAAGCAAACATCCATTCCCATCACATCGATTTTGTTTTGAGCTAATGAACTAAAATGTGTCATTACTGCATTACATGGTAGATAATGGTATCAAGGTCTACCAACAGACAAGAGATTTACTGAGCCTCTGTGGTGGGTTTGAGGTTTTGGTAGTTTGTAATGAAACATTGGGTGGTTATAATTCAGCCTTTGATGTTACTGCTATCTGTATTAATCGCTACATGAGTACCAACTGTACTAGACAGGAAAACGACACTTGAACTGTAGGTTTACAGTGGTACAGTGGTTAGCACTGCTGCCTCACAGCTCCAGGGGTCTGGGTTCGATTCCTGGCTTGGGTGACTGTGCGTGCAGAGTTTGCATGTTCTCCTCGTGTCTAGGTGGGTTTCCCCCGGTGCTCTGGTTTCCTCGCACAGTTCAAAGACATGCTAGCTAGATTAATTGGATGCACTAAATTCTCCCTCAGTTTATCTGAACAGGTGCCAGAGTGTGGCGACGAGGGGATTTTCACAGTAACTTCATTGCAGTGTAAGCCTATTTGTGACACGAAAGAATAAACTTTAACTTTTGGATCCTCAGGCTAAGATTTATCTGATATTAATGGCAACATATTTTGAGCAAAGCTAAAAATGGACCAACTTTCCATTGAATTTGGAATTAAATGCAGATATTTCCTATTAGAGTCATAGAGTCATGGAGGTTTATAGCATGGAAACAGGCCTTTCGGTCCAACTAGTCCCTGCGCCCTTTTCTTTTTAAAACCTCTAAACTAATCCCAATTGCCCACATTTGGCTCATATCCCTCAATACCCATCGTATCCGCGTAACTATCTAAAAGCTTTTTAAAAGATAAAATTGTACCCGCCTCTACTGCTACCCCTGGCAGCTTGTTCCAGACACTCACCACCCTCTCTGTGAAAAAGACTGCCCCTCTGGACACTTTTGTATTTCTCCCTCTCACCTTAAACCTATGCCCTCTAGTTTTAGAGTCCCCTACCTTTGGAAAAACATATTGACTATCTACCTTGCCTATGCCC
The DNA here is from genome assembly GCF_965287045.1 of Carcharhinus amblyrhynchos. NCBI lineage: Eukaryota > Metazoa > Chordata > Chondrichthyes > Carcharhiniformes > Carcharhinidae > Carcharhinus > Carcharhinus amblyrhynchos. The sequence continues at coordinate 19,386,466 of NC_137324.1, forward strand.
CTCATTATTTTATAGACCTCTATAAGGTCATCCCTCAGCCTCCTACCCTCCAGAGAAAAAAGTCCCAGTCTATTCAGCCTCTCCTTATAACTCAATCCATCAAGTCCCGGTAGTATTCTAGTAAATCTTTTCTGCACTCTTTCTAGTTTAATAATATCCTTTCTGTAATAGGGTAACCAAAATTGCACACAGTATTCCACAAGTGTTGCCTTACCAATGTCTTGTACAACATTAACAAGGCATCCCAACTCCTGTATTCAATGTTCTGACCAATGAAACCAAGCACGCCGAATGCCTTCTTCACCACTCTATCCACCTGTGACTCCATTTTCAAGGAGCTATGAACATGTACCCCTAGATCTCTTTGTTCTGTAACTCTCTCCAATGCCCTACCATTAACTGAGTAAGTCATGCCCTGATTCAATCTACCAAAATGCATTACCTCGCATTTGTCTAAATTAAACTCCAACTGCCATTCGTCAGCCCACTGGCCCAATTGATCAAGATCCCATGGCAATTGGAGATAACTTTCTTCACTTCCCCAATCTTGGTGTCATCTGCAAATGTACTAAACATGCCCCCTATATTCTCATCCAAATCATTAATATAAATGACAAATAACAATGGGCCCAGCACTGACCCCTGAGGCACACCACTGGTCACAGGCCTCCAGTTTGAAAAACAACTCTCTACAATCACCTGTCAAGAAGCCAATTGTGTGTCCATTTAGATACCTCACCCTGAAATTTAACTTTATGCAACAACCTACCATGCTGTACCTTGTCAAAGGCCTTGCTGAAGTCCATGTAGACAACATAGTAGCACTGTCCTCATCTACCTTCTTGGTTACCCCTTCAAAAAGCTCAATTAAATTTGTGAGTCATGATCTTCCACTCACAAAGCAATGCTGACTGTCCCTAATCAGTCCCTGCATCTCTAAATGTCGATAGATCCTGTCTCTCAAAATAACTTCCAACAATTTACCCACCACAGATGTGAGGCTCACTGGCCTATGGTTCCCAGGCTTTTCCCTGCAGCTCTTTTTAAACAAAGGCACAACATTTGCCACCCTCCAATCTTCAGGCCACCTCAACCGTGACTATCGATGATTCGAATATCTCAGCTAGGGGACCTGCAATTTCCTCCCTAGCCTCCCACAACGTCCTGGGATGATATTCTTGCTAGTACAGCTGATAGTTCCCTGTTACATGATCTGGGAGGCCTGTGCATGCCTTGCAATAGAGCAGGATCTCTCCGAGCTTCCTCCCTATTAGTTTTGATTCTTCACTGCTCACCGAATCTTAGCTATGGAATTGCTTGAGTTAAATGTTGCTGCTTAAAAAGATAGTAAAATTCTTTGTGGTGGAAATGAATCTGGAATGTGTTTCACTTTCTGGTGGATACTGTGGGTTGGTGATAACTGTCGGTGTCGCACATAGCCTCAAGACAAACAATGAAGAACAGTTTGCACACCTCATTTTGTCTGTGGTATGATTAATGGTGACTAGTGGCAAATACAAGTTAGCATCTGGAAGTCAAGTGATAGATTCTGTTTCATGCCACCAATCACATTCAGTTTGTTGATGCATTTAGGGTTACAAAAATGATGCAGAGAGAAATGTGATTTCTTTTTCATCAATTTATCATTGTGTTACAATTCAGCGCTGTGTAATTTCAATCTAATTCCAATGATGTTAAAAAGAAATACGTATAATGACATTTTCTACTGAAATTCAGGAGACAAAACAAGATGTAAAATTGTTATACTGAGAGGAGGTTGAAGGAGATTACACCTTATAAGTGCTTTGGTTGTGGTGAAAAACAAATTTACCAGAAGTACTTTATTATTCCAACTTTCTATTTTAATATTCTGAGCAGAAAATTCAACAAAATTAGTATGGATTTAAATAATTCCTATTTAATAAAATTAATGAGAATCGATATCTATTGGAACCAAACGGACAGCAGGATGGATATGGACAATTTTTTGTAAACTATGAGTTATTTCATAGTAACTTGGTGAAACATGATGCAAAAGCACTGCTTTAATTGTTGAAGTAAATCGGACATGAACTTATTATTGATGTTAGAACATGGAAACAATGATAGCTCATTTGGCCCACTGAGTTAGCTATCACAGAATGATTCTTTTTAATCCAAGCTCTCTGCTTCTCTCCATGTATTTTACACATTTGCTTAGGATGTAAGTACATTTTCGCATTTTAAAATACGCGAATTGAATTTAAAATCTAAGGTCACCTTAGAAAGGCATTGTGTGTTGGCGCAGGTTTGATGGGCTGAAGGAACTTTTACTGTGCCCTATACTTCTTTGTTCTTTAGTTTGGTCAAGATTCTTGTTTGTCAAGAATAATAATGTGTAAGATACATGGAGACAAGCAGAGAAGTTGGATTAAAAAGAATCATCCTGCGATAGTTAGCATAGTGGATTTGGCTCAGTGGGCCAAATAGACTATCATTGTTCCCATGTCCTAATATCAATAATAATGATTGCTTTTAACTGACTTAGAGTCGCACAAATTAATGAATGAAAGAAGGGGCGCCCCTCAAGCTGTAAACCTCTGGAAACAGACTGGCAATTTGTTCCAGGAATAACCAGCCAAATGTTTACCTTTGTGAACCACTAGGTGCAGGAAGAGAGTTGGAATAGATCTGGATCATGTACCCAGTCCACCTTCAGTCATTAAGTTTTCTTTATTATTTCTTTCTTCTCAGTTGCCTAGTTTCCTCTTCAAGAGACAGACCAGATCAAAATAAACTAAAGCAGAGATTGGGCAGATTTTTGAGGCATCAAGAAGATTCCACAGACCTTTAAGCATTCACCTGCCCCTATGTCCTCCTACCTTCTGCTTCCGGGGTCAACTTCATCTCATCAGAGCGAAAATCTCATGATTCAGGACACATTTTCACCAAGTCAACTACAGCAAGTTGGAGTTTTTTTTTATTTTAACTCTGGTCTTAAAGTTACAAAGCCAGTGCTCAGAGTGGAACAGACAAGCCCAAATCCATCTCCTTGCTTCCTCCAAAAACCAAACTCAAATTGAACCTAATCCCTCGCCAGAGATACATACAGCTTCCAAGCTGACAAGATGCATAGAATCTCCACAGTGCAGAAGAAGACCATGAGGCCTATCAAGTCTGAGGTCACGTACCAACCGACACAAGAACAGTTTCTTCCCTGCTGCCATCAGACTTTTGAATGGACCTACCTCATATTAAGTTGATCTTTTTCTACATCCTAGCTATGACTGTAACACTACATTCTGCACTCTCTCCTTTCCTTCCCTATGTACAGTATGCTTTGTCTGTATAACATGCAAGAAACAGTACTTTTCACTGTAAACTAATACATGTGACAATAATAAATCAAATCAAATCAAAAATCAGCACTCTCTGAAAGGGCATTGTACCCAGGTTTACCCCTCCGCCCTCTCACTGTAACCCCGCACATTCAACATGTCTAATCCACCTAACCTGCACATCTTTGGTGTGTGGGAGGAAACTGGAGCACTCGGAGGAAACCCACACAGACACGAGGAGAATGTGCAAATTCCACACAGAGAGTGAGCCAAGACCAGAATTGAACCTGGGTCTCTGTGAGACATCAATGCTCACCACTGTGCCTCCGTGCCACCCTCAAATAGGGCATTGAACCCCATCTTGTGCTTGATCTTTGCGAAACAGTTGAAAAATGTCCCTTGTCGAGCTACACACCTTTGCAGACAAAATCCAGCCCACTGTGTCACACAGTACAAACGTTCCCCCATTCCTTTCACTGCTCCAGTCAGCGTGTATATGTTTTGGCAAAAGCAGCGTGCAAGTTAATGTTGTCTTATGAGCCATCATGAAAAATATCAAGCAATGCTTTTGAAGTGATAATAGGTACCTCTTCAGTATTGAAGCACTTCATTCAAAAACCCAGCGAATATCAAATTACTCTTCCGAATGCAAAGCATCCCATTCAAGACTATAAAATAAGCGAATCAAACAGTGAATGTAGATTTCAAAATGTCAAACTACAAAATTATTCCTAATCATCTTCCTTCATACAAAAATGCAGCATTAATATGAAAAAACAGGACCTCAGTTGCTAAGCACACAGGAATATTCACCTTTCAAATACTGTACTCAGAACGCACTGAACCAAATAAGTGAAAACAAACACCCCAGGTCTTTGAGTCAATTAACATCACAAATTTGGTACATGTTTCCTGATCTTGGACACTTAATTTGTTATAAAATCAAGTAGAACATAGAACATAGAACACTACAGCACAAACAGGCCCTTCGGCCCACGAGTTGCGCCGATCACATCAACACCTATCTATAACCCCCAATCCCATAAAACCCCATATACTCATCCAGAAGTCTTTTAAAAGACCCCAGCGAGTTCGCCTCCACCACCACTGATGGCAGCCGATTCCACTCACTCACCACCCTCTGAGCGAAAAACTTACCCCTAACATCACTTCTGTACTTTCCTCCCCGCACCTTAAATCTGTGTCCTCTCGTAGCGACCATTTCAACCCGGGGAAATAGCCTCTGAGAATCCACCCTATCCATTCCTCTCAACATTTTATAAACCTCTATCAGGTCGCCTCTCAACCTTCGTCTCTCCAGGGAAAAGAGACCCAGCTCCCTCAACCTAACTTCATAAGGCATGCCTCCCAGTCCAGGCAACATCCTTGTAAATCTCCTCTGTACCCTTTCAATAGCTTCTACGTCTTTCCTATAGTGAGGCGACCAGAACTGCGCACAGTACTCCAAATGAGGCCTGACAAGGGTCTTATAAAGTTGCAGCATTACCTCCCGACTCCTAAACTCAATCCCTCGATTAATGAAGGCCAGTACACCATACGCTTTCTTGACCACCTCTTTCACCTGCGAGGCCGATTTAAGAGTCCTGTGGACCCGGACCCCAAGATCCTTCTGCTCTTCAACACTACTAAGACTCCTGCCCTTGATAGTGTACTCGTTCATCCCGTTGGTTCTGCCAAAATGGACGACTACGCATTTATCCGCGTTGAAGTCCATCTGCCACTTCTCCGCCCAGTCCTGCATCCTATTTATGTCCTGCTGCAACTTTTGACATCCTTCCAGACCATCCATAACACCACCGACCTTCGTGTCATCAGCGAACTTACTTACCCATCCCTCCACTTCCTCATCCAGGTCATTTATGAAAATGACAAACAGCAAGGGTCCTAGAACAGATCCCTGGGGCACTCCACTGGTGACTGACCTCCATTCAGAAAAAGACCCATCCACAACCACTCTCTGCCTTCTGCAGGCAAGCCAGTTCTGGATCCACAAGGCCAAAGGCCCTTGGATCCCATGCCCTCTCACCTTCTCAAGAAGTCTTGCATGGGGGACCTTATCAAACGCAAAGTACCATGGTGATAGATTGAATAGAACCTTTAGTAGACCAAGTTCACTTCCTTCCTCCATCTGGGTTATGTTAAATGTTCCCATTAGCAGAACAGCGAGGATCAACCTCTTATCAAATAGTAATTCAGGATTCATTCAAACCCACCAGGTCACTCAGTGGCACTTCACTCCACAGTTAGCATTCTAATCGTGCTCGCTGTTCCTCAGACCTAACCCACAAATCAAACCTCCTACTGTCCCACCAAGATTGGTGCAGTGGAAAGTAGAGTGTAGCCATGCAGTGTTATCTAACTGGCTGAGAGTCACATTTCTCATCCAAGAGAAACCATTAGCAGCTAGTAGTCACACACTGTTCCTGAAAGAAAATGGTGTCCTTGTTTGTCCCTAGTTGTCTCACGACCATTAACGGGCCACACAGCTGTGATGCCAATGCCATCTGATGGTTTTCAGGGATCCAAACTGCAGTTGTATATAAGTATCTTGGGACATGCTGAATTTGAGCGTGTCTATTTTTTAATAATGTCCAGTGATATTGCCATTTGGAGGAAGGCATGGATGGTTTCCTACTGGACATTTGTTTTGTTTTTCATTCCTTCCTGGGGTGTGAACATTGCTGACAATGCCAACATTTATTGTTCATCTTTAATACCCTTTGAGATTCCAAAACTAGGAGCATGAATCAGGAGGCAGGTTTGTATGAACTTCTCAAAGATAAGGAGGCTGGAGAGAGATAATTCAAGTGGGTAACATTCTCAACTCATCAGAGCTGCCTCGTTTTAAAGGCCCTGTTAGACCCCATATTCAACCTGCGGAGGAGTGGGTGGGATAGAGTTGGTCCCGCCAATGCCAAAAGAAGATTGTAGGTGGCCACATACATGGGTCAGTGCTGAAACAGACTGGTTTAAAAAACTTGCTTCAGTTTCCTGGGATATTCCCTCAGATTCTTTGTAAGCTGTGGGTTCTTCAGCCCCCAGCCCTCACATCCTTGACCCCTAGTAATCCTCCATGCCACCACATGCACCCCATCTCACCTCCATGTCAACTCATTCTCCCCATTGAACCCTCCATGGTTTCTTATACACATCATGGCACCTCCATAGTCACTCCTCCAGTATTCGCAATGGACAAACTTTAAGAGCCACGTGGAGATGAAAAGGAAACTAACGATCAAATACATGTATCACTTATATGCTCCTTATAGTGATAAAATCCTATCAATGTAATCCATTCAAAGCAAAACCTCATGCAATTAAGCTGTTGTTAAAAACAAACACATTACTCTTCAGTATTCTCATCAAAGGCAGTTTATCCTTTAATGGCCTCTTTAAACTGTCAATCAAGCTGTAGTCTGAAAACTCCACACTGAGATAATTGTAATTTTGAAACTCAGCAAATCATTCATAACAATATACTAACAGTACTTATTGTTAAACTGTCAATTGTCTTCATGTTGACAGCATATGCCTGTATTTTTCTAGCTTCAAAATCAGAAGATTTAAAAAAATCTTCAGATCATGATATTTAAAACAAAACTTGCCCAGTATTTTCCAGCTGTTCACCAGAGAACTTGGTGCTCAGCCAAATCTCCGTCCACTGCAGCAGAATCGGAGAATCTCAGCTACAGTTTGGGGAATCTGGCCACTTATCTGCCCTCCAAGGCCATTTATATCTACTCTATCAACTTGCCATATCTACATTGCAGGTGTCCCAATTGTAATGAAAGCAGTTCAGCCTTAGAGCTCTTACCCTTCACATCCCCTGACCCTGCACACACTCTCTATGCCCCATGCACTCCACCTCATGCCTCCCATCCACCCCCTGAGGTACCTTATACTCTGCAAGCCAATCAATGCTTTTCTACTCATCCTCATAGCTCCTCATACACTCCATAGCAACCTATGCCCTCTATCCATGTCCCATATTCCACATATCCTCCTTATAAACTTAGTGATAACTCATGCCAATTTGACTCATTTCCATGTCCTCTTAAAGCCTCTATGCCAACTTCATGCTAACTTATGTCAACCTGAGATCCCATCCATCACCCACCTTACAATTCGCCAGTGTCCACCATTGGCATGCCTAACCTTAAAATGAAATAAAATAAAACTGTAAGTACCTATTTTAATGATACTATGTTATTGATATAAGAACATAAGAATTAGGAGCAGGAGTAGGCCATCTAAAACTGCAGCAGGCGACGGTGCAGAAGGACCTCGGGGTCCTTGTGCATGAGTCGCAAAAACCCAGCTTGCAGGTGCAGCAGGTGGTCAGGAAGGCGAATGGGATGCTGGCCTTCATAGCGAGGGGGATTGAATATAAAAGTAGGGAGGTCTTGCTGCAGCTGTATAGGGCATTGGTGAGGCCGCAACTGGAATACTGTGTGCATTTTTGGGCGCCGCACCTGCGCAAAGATATTTTGGCCTTGGAGGGAGTGCAGAGGAGGTTTACTAAGCTGATACCGGAGTTGAGGGGGTTGAGCTATGAGGAGAGGCTGAATAAACTGAGCTTGTACTCGTTAGAGTTTAGAAGAATGACAGGAGATCTCATTGAGACGTATAAGATGATGAATGGGATGGATAGGATAAAGGTGAAAAAACTCTTCCCGCTCAAAAAAGACAATAGGACTAGGGGGCACAGCCTCAAGATAAAAGGGGGGCGGTTTAGAACGGAGTTGAGGAGGAACTTCTTCACTCAAAGGGTGGTGAATCTCTGGAATTCTCTGCCCGTTGAAGTGGTGGAGGCTGCCTCGCTAAATATTTTTAAGACGCGGGTTGATGGGTTTTTGATAGGAGAGGGGATTAAGGGTTATGGGGAGAGGGCGGGAAAGTGGAACTGAGCCACGACAGATCAGCCATGATCTTATTGAATGGCGGGGCAGGCTCGAAGGGCTGGATGGCCTACTCCTGCTCCTATTTCTTATGTTCTTATGTTCTTATCTGGTCCCTCGGGCCTGCTCCGCTATTCAATAAGATCATGACTGATCTTTCTGTGGACTCAGCTCCACTTACCCGCCTGCTCACCATAACCCTTAGTTCAAAAATCGATCTATCCTTGCCTTAAAAACATTCAATGAGGTAGCCGCATTATATGTTTTTGTAGAATGTTTTAAGGTTCAGGTTTTTTTTCTACAGAATCAGTATGTCTGGAAGGAATACATTTCAGATGCTAAGAAAGCAGAATAATAACTAATTTTAGCTGGGAATGTGTCACTTTGTAGAATTAATGGGCTGGTGTTTGTACAAGAAGTTATCCTGGAATTTCACACGAGGTATACAGGGCTAGGCTTTCATCAGAAAAACAGCTTCTCTTTCTTTTTTTAAGAATGTGGCTGGAGCTGCTTTAAGACAGAAGTCTCTCTCTCTCCATAAAGTCTCACCCTGCAAAACGTCTCTCAAGGCTTCAAGACTGTTAATCAATTTAAACCAATTATGCCTGGCTTTACTAACAATATTTAAAGTGGATTTAAGTCTATGGGATGACTGCTGTTTACTTGGAATTGAAACAGTGATAAGTTAGAAATTAGAGTTGTTTGTTTTCATGTTTAAAGATTGTTCAATGGTTAAAAGTTAAATGTTAAAAATTATGAATAATGCGTGTTTCGATAAAAAGATCCCTAATTTGTCAGTAGAATCACTCGAGGCGGGAAGCACCCAATCTTCACATTTATGCCAAAATTAAAAAGAAAATGTTTGGATCTAGTCTGGATTCAGAATATACCTTGGGGTTCTGGTCCAGGGTCCTAACACTACACCATCTTTAATATAGGAAAAAACACAAATTGATAAAATCCCATTCAATATGTGCGAAACACTTCATAGGGTAAGTGTAAAGAGGATGTTTCTCCTGAGTGGTGAGTCTGGAATCTGGGGAGAATCTCAGAATAAGGGGCAGTTCATTTAGGACAGAGATGAAGAGAAAGTTTTCACTCAAGAGGGTAGAAAATCTTCAGAATTCTGGACGCCAGAGGTTTGTGGAAGTTCAATCATTATGTTTGATAGAAGTTGACTGATTTCAAGGGATATGGGTGTAGCAAGGGAAAATGTTGTTGAGATAGATGAGTAGGTATGATCTAATTGATCTTTCAAGTGCTTAATCCTTTATAAAACAATCATTTGTGTTCAGAGCTCCACATTAAAGACAGCTAATCCCATAATAATCTCTTTGAATTGTCAATCAAACTATGAACTGACAGGCCCCTACTGTGATAATGACAGATTGATGAAGCAGTCAAGCAGTTTTTATACTATGACAACCCTTAGGTTTTTGTCAACAAACAGCTGTCAAAGTATTAATATTTTTTCAACTGAGAGACGCAGCAGGCTGTTCAATATTTTTTTTCAAAATTTAAACAGCAGGAATTTCCATAACTTGACAGCTTGACAATTCCATAGACCTTATCCACCTTTGAAGCTCATTAACCTCTTTGTTAAAAGTTCCAAAGAATGCTAGGCTTCTCAAAAAATGGTATTTGACCTCTCCAAAGGGTTCCATTAGCTTTAAACCTTTCTCTCAAATTTGTAGATTCTGTGAATTGGACTTCAAAAGCATTGGTGATGAAAATAGTTTCTGAATGAAGGCAGGTGCACTATTAAAAATGCTCCTGCCTCTGTGAATCATACTTGTACAAAATGTGTCTTGCTCCCAGGTGAAAATGCTGAGTGCCAGATACGAGGGGTGGGGCTTCCAGGTTCAGGGATCTGACACCATTTTGGCTAAAGCTTGGAGCCCTTCTATCTGTATGGAACTTCAGTCCTCAGTTTTTCAACCGAGGGTTTGCCGCGTTAGTCAAGTGCTTACATCACTGAGGCAATCTCATTCTCCTCATCACTCAGTTCAGTGAGTACTTGACCATTCTTCTCTTATTATGATCCCTGCTAGCTGCAGCTGTCTGAAAGTCACTGTCTGTTTGCTAGGAAACATATTGTGGAGGCAATAAAGTACAAGACAGCTGTAGTAAATACACTGCAAATGTATTAATTTAACAAGCTTTTGTTTCTAAGTGAAGAAACCCTCTTTCAACCTGAGTAATCACTGTTAATTAGCTTTTATCTGTGGAAAGTGATCATTCGCGTTAATGTGACTCAGCTTGCAAAAGGTAAAGAAAATGCTTTGTAGAAGACAAAACTGTTCTCCTAAACAGTCTCAATGATCTCTTTCTGCAGACACGGAGAAAGGGATTTTCCAGCTGTATCCTGCCAGTGGGATGCAAACAATGGGATGATCCTGCCATAAGGTCAATGGTAGGTCACCTCTGCTGCCACTAAACATACCACGTTTTTTTTTGGGGGGGGTGGAGACCAGGAAACCCCTTCCGTACAAGCCTGTATTTCTGCTGTTTTTGCCCTTTAATTGATATTTTGAATATCTACGGTTTTTGACTTTAGATTTAAAAATACAGGGCACATATTGAATTGGGTTATATGTTTTAGAACATAGAACATAGAACACTACAGCACAAACAGGCCCTTCGGCCCACAAGTTGCGCCGATCACATCTATACCTACCAAGCCATAGAACTATCTGTAACTTCTAATCCCATTAGATCCCATCCAGAAGTCTTTTAGAAGACCCCAGCGAGTTCGCCTCTACCACCACCGACAGCAGCCGATTCCACTCACTCACCACCCTCTGAGTGAAAAACCTACCCCTAACATCTCCTCTGTACTTGCTTCCCAGCACTTTAAACCTGTGTCCTCTCGTAGCGACCATTTCGGCCCTGGGAAATAGCCTCCGAGAATCCACCCTATCTATTCTTCTCAACATTTTATAAACCTCTATCAGGTCGCCTCTCAACCTGGTTTTCTGGGTGGAAAGTTTAGATAAAAAGGGCCACAGGCCAGGTTGTCTTCCAGGCCCCACTGACATCTGAAATTCTTTCAACCCTATATTACGTTGGGCAAGTTATCAAGCATTTCTAGTAGTAACGAGAAGGAAGGATTAATTAGGCATCTTCTTCTGCTAAACAAAGATCCAGTGCCAGGTTTAGGACCTTTTCCTGGAATTGGGATTGTACAAACACTGAGTCTGATCTGCTCAGGTTTTCCTGGTGTGAATATGCAGCTGCCAACCAAAAATAATTTTGTAAGAAAACTTGAAAACAGGGAATATTTCAAAATCAATAGATGAATTATTCTCTGGCTGGTGAAATAGAACTAGCGGGGTGTTGCAGGGGTCAGTCTTCGGACCTCAACTATTTACCATCCACATAAATGATCTGCAAGCAGGGACAGAGTGTATTGTAGCAAAATTTGCAGATGATACTAAAATAGGTGGGAAAGCAGGAAGTGAAGAGGATATGATCTTATTGAATGGTGGGGCAGGCTCGAAGGGCTGGATGGCCTACTCCTGCTCCTATTTCTTATGTTCTTATGTTCTTATATAAAGATTAAACAGATGGATATAGACAGGCTAGGATAATGGGCCAAAATTTGGCAGATGGATTTTAATGTGAATAAGTGTGAGGTTGTCTGTTGTGTGAAGTCTCACAACACCAGGTTAAAGTCCAACAGGCTTATTTGGAATCATGAGCTTTCGGAGCGCTGCTCCTTCTTCAGATGAGTCCTGAGGTTGTCCATTGCGGCAGAAAACAGAGAAAGGCAAATTATTACCAAAATGGAAAGCAAATTCAAAATGAAATCCAGGCAGCGGGATCTGGGTGTCTATGTTCATGTATCATAGAAAGTTGGTATGCAGGTGCAGCATGTAATTAAAAAAAGGCAAATGGGATGCTGACATTTATTGCAAAGGAAGTGGAGTACAAAAGAGGAGAAGTGTTGTTGCAATTGTATAGTGTGTTGGTGAAACCACATCTGGAGTATTGTGTCCAGTTTTGATCTCCTTATTTGAGGAAAGATGTGGTGGCACTGGAGGCAGTGCAGAGGAGGTTCACCAGATTGATTTTGGGAATGAAGGGGTTGACAAATGAGGAGAGATTAAACAGTTTGGGCTTACACTTGCTGGAGTTTAGAGGGATGAGAGAGGACCCTCCCATCTCCCGCCCCCCAGCATGGACTTAACTGGGCTCCAGGATCTATGGCACTTGGTCTTCAGGGGCTGCTTGTTATCCCAACAATGGCCACTACTCGTTCCTGTTGCTGCTGAGATTGTACAGAGTTTCCAACTAATCAGATGGGCTGGAAGCTCTCCAAGACGGGGCTTTGTGTCTCTGAGGGGCAGAGGTTGCACTCTTTTAGAATAAAGGCCATCCAACTATTATCACTGCTCGATGAGGTGCACAGTAAGAAGTCTCACAACACCAGGTTAAAGTCCAACAGGTTTTTTTACTTTAACCTGGTGTTGTGAAACTTCTTATCGTGCTTACCCCAGTCCAATGCCAGCAACTCCACATGATGAGGTGCTGACAGACATTTTGGCTGTGGCTGATGAGTAATTTGTCCCATTGTAAGATTCACCTCCTATGACTCCATAAAGTCAATTAAGAGCTTACTTCTCTGATTTGTAGTTTTCATTTAGTTGATACTTCTACATACATCAACAAACTTCATACATCAACATACAGGAGTCAATTATGACTCTTGTATGTTGATGTATGTAGCATGGACCTTGCAAGTGAGACACTTTCCATTTTTCTCCTGGCAAGTGGGCATGAAATTCCTTACAAGCTTTCAGATCTTGCATAGTGATGCTAATGGTCCTGTAACTAATATCTTGGAAATCATGCTGATCCCTTGCTTCTAACTTGGAACAGGTAAGGGTATCATTGATTCTGCAGATGAATTAAATCAGGCTCATTACCATTCTGCAGATATGTCCTCAGATGCACCAGCGGCCGAACTCCCTCCAAAATTTGTAGCTCACACTTAATCATGATCAGTTTAAAATGAACTGCAGTTAGACTCCAAGGTGTTCAATTTTTGGCTTACCTCATGAGGTTGAGAGATTAGGAAGTAGATTCTGATCATAGAATCATAGGAATCCTACAGTAGAGAAAGAGGCCATTCGGCCCATCAAGTCTGCGCCAACCATAATCCCACCCAGGCCCTACCCCCATATCCCTACATATCTTACCCACTAATCTCTCTAACACACGCATCTCAGGACACTAAGGGGCAACTTCAGCTTGGCCAATTAACCTAACTCACACATCTTTGGATCAATGTTGTTAATTAACTGAAACATGACTTGCTGGGGATGAAGGGGTTGACAAATGAGGAGAGATTAAACAGTTTGGGCTTGTACTCACTGGAGTTTAGCGGGATGAGAGTGGACCCTCCCACCTCCCACCCCCCAGCATGGATTTAGCTGGGCTCCAGGATCTATGGCACTTGGTCTTCAGGGACTGCTTGTTATCCCAACAGTGGCCACGACTCATGAATAATTTTACCATGGACAGTGACTGTGGAAAGAAAGGTGTGTGCAGCAACACAAAGCACTTTGCAGTCTGGGTTGCCTATCGATCCATTTCAATTAATTGCTTCATTACTGTAGTCAGAATTTTATATTCTGGCTGTGGTAGCTTTTTGCTTGAGTCAATCAGAATTTGAGGGCTTTGCAAAATGTAGATACATTAGCAATTTCTCGAGATCAGACCTTAGGATGGGGCAGCACTAACTACCCAAGTAGAAGAACATAAGAAATAGGAGCAGGAGTAGGCCATCTAGCCCTTCGAGCCTGCCCCGCCATTCAATGAGATCATGGCTGATCTGAAGTGGCTCAGTTCCATTTTCCCGCTTTCTCCCCATAACCCTTAATCCCCTTGCCTACCAAAAACCTATCTACCCGCGTCTTAAGTATATTTAGCGAGGTAGCCTCCACCACTTCAACGGGCAGAGAATTCCAGAGGTTCACCACCCTTTGAGTGAAGAAGTTCCTCCTCAACTCCATTCTCAACTGCCCCCCCCCCCACTTATCTTGAGGCTGTGCCCTCTAGTCCTGCTGTCCTTTCTGAGCGGGAAGAACCTCTCCACTTCTACCCTATCCATCCCTTTCATCATCTTATACGTCTCAATGAGATCTCCCCTCATCCTTCTAAACTCTAACAAGTACAAGCCCAGTCTATTCAGCCTCTCCTCATAGCTCAACCCCCTCAACTCCGGTATCAGCCTAGTGAACCTCCTCTGCACTCCCTCCAAGGCCAAAATATCCTTGCGCAAGTGCAGCGACCAAAACTGCACACAGTACTCCAGCTGCGGCCTCACAAGTGCCTTGTACAGTTGCAGCAAGACCTCCCTACTTTTATATTCAATCCCCCTCGCTGTGAAGGCCAGCATCCCATTTGCCTTCCTGACCACCTGCTGCACCTGTAGGCTGGGATTTTGCAACTCATGCACAAGGACCCCCAGGTCCCTCTGCACCATAGCATGCTGCAGCTTTTCGCCCTGTAAGTAGTAGTCCTTCCTACCATTATTCCTATCAAAGTGGATAACCTCACACTTGCCAACATTGTATTCCATCTGCCAGGTTCTCGCCCACTCGCTCAGCCTATCTAGATCCCTCTGCAGACTTTCCACACCCTCTGCACAATTTGCTGTTCCACTTATCTTTGTGCCATCAGCAAATTTCAACACCTTACACTCGGCTCCCTCCTCCAGATCGTCGATATAAATGGTAAATAGCTGAGGCCCCAGCACTGATCCCTGGGGCACTCCACTAGTCACCAACTGCCAATCTGAATAGCACCCATTGACACCCACTCTCTGCTTCCTATTTGACAGCCAATCCCCTATCCACGCTGACACCCTACCCCCAACTCCGTGCCCCCTAACCTTCTGTAACAACCTCTGGCGCGGCACCTTATCAAACGCCTTCTGAAAATCGAGAAAACCACATCCACCGGTTCCCCTCTATCCACCGCACTAGACACATCCTTATAGAATTCCAATAAGTTCGTCAGACACGACTTCCCTTTAATGAAACCGTGCTGCGTCTGCTCTATCAAACAATTCTTCTCAAGATGCCTCGCTATTTTCTCTTTTATTACGGATTCAAGCATTTTTCCTACAACAGACGTTAAACTAATCGGTCTATAATTCCCTGCCTTTTGCCTGCTACCCTTTTTAAACAGCGGCGTAACATTAGCCGTTTTCCAATCTTCCGGCACTTCCCCGGAATCCAGCGAGGTTTGGAAAATAATCACCAAGGCATCCACTATCACCTCTGCCATTTCCTTCAGAACCCTTGGATGCATTCCATCCGGTCCTGGGGACTTGTCCACCATCAGTCCCTCTAGTCTGTCGAGCACCGCCTCTCTAGTAACAATGATCTCATTCAGACCCTCCACTCCTACCATCTTTCCATCGTTAACACCCGGCAAACTATTTGCGTCCTCCTCCGTGAAGACCGAAGCAAAAAAGTTATTCAAGGCCTCAGCCATTTCCTCATCCCCCACCACTAAATCTAAGTATATCAGCAAACTCTAGACCTAAGGAAGGAACAGCACTAACTATCCAGGTATATCAGCAACCTCCACAGATAAGACCCTTGGAAAGAAGGTGCCTCATGTCTCATTTCAGAATTGCCCTAGAATTGGCAAAAGGTCTGAAAAGAAACAATCAAAAAAGGGGCATAGCAGAATGATATTAAAAGGCAGGACAAAACTGTGCACTCTCAAATGTAAAGACTTAGAGTCATAGAGTTACAGAGGTTTACAGCTTGGAAGCAGGCCCTTCAGCCCAACCTGTCCATGCCGCCCTTTTTATTAAACTCCCAAACTAGTCCCAATTGCCCATATTTGGCCCATATCCCTCTATACCCATCTTACCCATGTAACTGGTTTTAAAAGACAAAATTGTACCTGCCTCTATTACTGCCTCTGGGTGATTGTTCCAGACACCACCCTCTGTGTGAAAATATTGTCCATCAGGACACTTTTGTATCTCTCCCCCACCCCCCTCACCTTAATCCTATGCTCTCTAGTTTTAGACTCCCCTACCTTTTTGAAAATATATTGACTTTCTAGCTGATCTATGCCCTCATTATTTTGTAGACCTCTATAAGATCACACTTCAGCCTTCTGTGCTCTGGAGAAAAATGTCCCAGTCTATCAAGCCTCTCCTTATAATGCAAACCATTAAGTCCCAATAGCATCCTAGTAAATCTCTCCTGCACTCTTTGTAATTTAATAATACCCTTTCTATAATAGGGTGACCAGAACTGTACACAGTATTCGAAATGTGGCCTTACCAATGTCTTGTATAACTTCAACAAGCTGTCCCAACACCTATATTCAATATTCTGACCCATGAAATCAAGCATGCTGAATGTTTTCTTCACTATTCTGTCCACCTGTGACTCCACTTTCAAGGAGCTATGAATCTGTACCCACCAGATCTCTTTGTTTTGTAAGCTGAATAAACTAGGCTTGTACTCGTTAGAGTTTAGAAGGATGAGGGGAGATCTCATTGAGACGTACAAGATGATGAATGGGATGGATAGGATAGAGGTGGAGAGGCTCTTCCCGAAGTGGTGGAGGCTACCTCGCTAAATATATTTAAGACGCGGGTAGATAGGTTTTTGATAGGCAAGGGGATTAAGGGTTATGGGGAGAAGGCGGGAAAGTGGAACTGAGCCACTTCAGATCAGCCATGATCTTATTGAATGGCGGGGCAGGCTCGAAGGGCTAGATGGCCTACTCCTCCTCCTATTTCTTATGTTCTTATGTCTTCCCAACACCCTACATTAAATGAGTAAGTCCTATAGAATCATAGAAACCCTACAGTGCAGAAGGAGGCCACTTGGTCCATTGCATCTGCACCGACCACAATCTCACCTATGCCCTACCCCCAGGTCCCTACATATTTACCCACTAATCCCTCTAACTTACGTGTCTCAGGACACTAAGGGACAATTTTAGCGTAGCCAATCAACCTAGCCTGCACATCTTTGGACTGTGGGAGGAAAACTGAGCACCGGGAGGAAACCCACGCAGACATAAGGAGAATGTGCAAACTTCACACAACCGTGACCCAAGCCGGGAATCAAACCCAGGTTCCTCGAGCTGTGAAGCAGCAGTGCTAACCACCATGCTACCATTCCGCCCACAGGCTACTGTCCTGCCTGGTTCAATCTACCAAATGCATCGCCTTGCATTTATCTAAATTAAACTCCATCTGCCATTCATCAGCCCACAGGCCCAATTGATCAAGATCCCATTGGGTGGCTCAGCAGCACAGTGGTTAGCTTCACAGCTCCGGGGTCGTGGTTTCGATTCCCGGCTCGGGTCACTGTCTGTGTGGAGTTTGCACATTCTCCTCGTGTCTGCATGGGTTTCCTTCGGGTACTCCGGTTTCGTCCCATAGTCCAAAGATGTGCAGGTTAGGTTGATTGGCCATGCTAAGAAATTGCCCCTTAGCATCCAGGGATGTGTAGGTTAGAGGGATTAGTGGGTATAATATGTAGGGATATGGGGGTAGGGCCTGGGTGGGATTGTGGTCGGTGCAGACTCCATGGGCTGAAGGGCCTCTTTCTGCACTGCAGGGTTCTATGATTCCATTGCAATTGCAGATAACTTTCTTTCCCATCTACTATGCCACCAATCTTGGTGTCATGTAAGTTCTGAAAATATCACACATGGGATGAATGAATAAGCCTGGATTTGAAGACTGCATTTGCCACATAGAGATTTGTGCTGTCTTCCATTGAAATGCAAGAAACGTTGAGTCAAAGGCTATGGAAATCCAGTTGTCCAGCCTGAACACAATGACCAGTGCACAAACTACCCAGAAATTAATGCAAATTAGAGTGTGTGTGTATCTATCTAGCTAAATGCACCTGGATGAGCTACAAGCAGCTACTGATTAACTGTCAAATTATATGAAGTCTGATTTACCATAATAAAATTGTGGTTCCAAAAATGATGTAAGATGATAAATTTTCAATTTCATTTTGACACGCTTTGAGTTGTTAATATCAAAAGAATCAATAAGACATTTACAATGCTTCTTAATGAATTGACATTCAAATTACATCAAATGTTAAGACACACATCAGGAATACTATTTAACATCTGTAGCAGCTAAGCACATTATTTAACATCAGGGCACTCATTTGTCAGCAACTAGCTTCTGAGATTCATAATCACATCATTAAGCGTGATTGGTCTGCACTCAAGTGGTCTTTCACTGGTATATTGAAAGGAATAGAAAGCACGAGACTCGGCTGTTTAACTAAACTGAATGAAATGGTCTCAATCAGCGGATTGTTTTCTCATGACGGTCATTCCGCCCACGCGTTTAAAAAAAATCAAACTTTAACTGGCGTAAGTCGAAGCACAGTATATCTCAATCTTACTTTGCTGAAGACTGCCAATACCTTAGAATGGCAGCATGTTTATTCGTACAAAGACTCTGAAAAGAAATTAAGTGCCAAAATGCACGGTGTCCTCCGGTTAGCTTACCCAAGTTTATTTAGTGAAACCTGCGCATGTGTACACACACATTCTCAGCCTTACACACACACTCACTCACTCTCTCTGTCTCTCTCTCACACACACACACAAACACACACAGAGACACAAACATGATGGGACCAGGGTCTTGATGAATCATATAACTAGGGATGTAAATAGGGCTTTAAACTAAATAGTGTGTGGGTGGAGAGGGGGCTGGGGCCAAGGTTCAGTTGTATGGAGAATTAGAAAATCAAAGTTAAAGGACAGGGTAGAAATGTAGGTTCATGATGAGGACTTTCAACTAGTTAAAGGAGCTGAGGGCTCAGGAAAGATTAGTAAAGTTTCCAGACCACGTAATAGAACTGAGAGTATAGAAGGAGGCAGGAATCTAACCTCAGGCAGAGCAAAAAACGGTGACAAGTATGTGAAGGGATGTGCTCAATATAGGATTGAGGGTCTTGTACCTAAATGCGCGCAGCATACGGGACAAGGTAAATGAGCTTGTTGCGCACATTGAAATTGGCCGGTACGATGTTGTCAGCATCACAGAGACATGGCTACAAGGAATCAGGGCTGGGATCGAAATCTCCAAGGATATATGTCCCATCGAAAGGACAGGCAGATGGGCAAAGGGGGCAGGGTTGCATTGTTAGTAAGGAATGAAGTTAAATTGATTGCAATAAGCAATATAGGATCAGAAGGCATAGAATTTCTGTAAGATAGAGTTGAGGAATTACAAAGGTAAAAAGACCCTGATGGGAGTTATGTGCAGGTCCCATAGCAGTAGTCGGGATGTGGGACAGAAAATAAATCAGGAGATAGAAAAGGCAAACAAAATAGGCAATGTTACATCATCATGGGTGTCTTCAATATGCAGGTGGACTGGGAAAATCAGGTGAGTAGTGGATCACATGAAAAGGAACATCTAAGAAGTTTATTTACTTATTAGTCACAAGTAAGGCTTACATTAACACTGTAATGAAGTTACTGTGAAATTCTAGTCGACACAGTTTGGCACCTGTTCAGGTCAATACACCTAACCAGCACATCTTTCAGAATGTGGAAGGAAACCGGAGCACACCCACGCAGACAAGGGGAGAATGTGCAAACTCCACACAGACAGTGACCCAAGCTGGGAAGTGAACCTGGGTCCCTGGTGCTGTGAAACAGCAGTGCTAAACCACTGTGCTACCGTGCTGCCCTCTGGACAGTTTTTTGGAGCAACTTGTGACAGAGCCTACTAGGGAACAGGCAATTCTGGATTTGGTGATGCATAGTGAGACAGACTTGAACAGGGAACTTAAGATGAAGGAACCCTTCAGGAGCAGCGGCAACAAAGTAATCAAATTTACCCTGCAGTGTGAGAGGGAGAAACTGGAATCAGATGTAATGGTATTAATTTACAATTAAATAACTACAAAGACATGAGAGAGGAGCTGGACAGAGTTGTTTGGAAAGACAGCCTAGCAGGGAAGACAGTGAAATGGCAATGGTAGGAGTATTTGGGGATTATTTGGGAGGCACAACAGAAATTCATCCCAAGGAGGAAGAAACATGCCAAGGGGAGGATGAGGCATCCATGGCTGACAAGAGAATTTAAAGACAGCATAAAAACAAAAAGAAAAAGCATACAAATTGGCAAGGATTGGTGGGAAGCCAGAGAATTGGAAAGCCCTTAAAAGTGAGAAGAGGGCAACTAAAAAAGAAATAAGGGCAGAGAAGATGAAATATGAGTGTAAGGTAGCTCGTAATATAAAAGAAGATAGGAAGAAGCTCTTTCAAAATATTAAAGATAACACAGGGAAAAATAGACATTGGATCACTGGAAAATGAGGCTGGAGAAGTAATAATAGAAAACAAAGGAATGATAGAGGAACTGAATAGTCAGTTTGCATCAGTTTTCATGGTGGAAAACACAGTGGAGTGCTAGAACTTCAAAGAATCAAGGGGCACAGGTAAGTGTAGTGGCGATCACTAAGGAGAAGATTCTGGAGAAACAAGGTCTGAAGGTGGATAAATCACCTAGACTGAATGGACTATATCCCAGGGTTCTAAAAGAGATAGCTGAGGAAATTGTGGAGGCATTGGTGCTGATCTTTCAGCAATCACTGGAGGTAGGAAAGTAGCTAATGTAACACTGCTGTTTAAGAAGGTAGTGAGGCAGTAGACAGGAAATTATCAGCCAGTTAGCTTGACTTCGGTATTGGCAAGATCTTAAGAGTTCATTATTAAAGATGAGATTGTGGAGTACTCAGACATGCATGATAAAATAGGACTGAGTCAGTACAACTTCATCAAGGGGAGGACGTGTCTGACAAATACTGTTAGAGCTCTTTGAGGAGATAACAAGGAAGTTGGATAAAGGAGAACCAGCAGACATGATTTATTTAGATTTCCAGAAGGCCTTTGACAAGGTGCTGCATAGGAAACTGTTAAATAAGCCAACAGCCCATGGTGTTGAGGGTAGGATCCTGGATAGTAGATTGGCTGACTGGCCGAAGGCAAAGAGTGGGGATTAAGGGGTTATTTTCGGGATGGCAGCCAGTGACTAGAGTTGCGCTTCAGGGGTCAATGCTGGGACCACAACTTTTCACAATACATATTAATGATTTGGAAGAAGGAACTGAAGGCACTGTTGCTAAGGTTCCAGATGACACAAAGATATGTAGAGGGGCAGGTAGTATTGAAGAAGCAAAGAGGGACTGTAGAAGGACTTGGACAGGTTAGGAGAGTGGGCAAAGAAGTGGCATATGGAATACAATGTGAAAAACTGTGAGGTTATGCACTTTGGAAGGAGGAATGGAGGCATAGACTATTTTCTAAATGGGAAAATGCTTAGGAAATCAGAAGCATAAAGGGAATCCTTGTTCAAGATTGTATTAGGTTAACATGCAGGTTCAGTCAGCAGTTAGGAAGGCAAATGCAATGTTAGCATTCATGTCAAGAGGATTAGAATACATGAACAGGGAGGTATAAGGCTCTGGTCAGACCCCATTTGGAGTATTGTGGGAAGTATTGGGCCCCATATCTAAGGAAGGATGTGCTGGCCTTGGAAAGGGTCCAGAATGGGTTCATAAGAATGATCCCTGGAATGAAGAGCTTGTCGTATGAGGAATGGTTGAGGACTTTGGATTTGTACCTGTTGGAGTTTAGAAGGATGAGGGGTGATCTTATTGAAATATACAGGATACTGCGAGGCCTGGATAGAGTGGACATGGAGAGGATGTTTCTATTTGTAGAAAAAACTAGAATTAAAGGCCACAACCTCAGACTAAAGGGACAATCCTTTAAAACAGAGATGAGGAAGAATTTCTTCAGCCAGAGAGTGGTGAATCTATGGAACTCTTTGCCACAGAAAGCTGTGGAGGCCAGGTCCTTGAGTGTATTTAAGACATAGATAGGTTCTTGATTAATAAGAGGATCGGGGTTATGGGGAAAAGGCAGGAAAATGGAGATGAGAAAAATATCAGCCATGATTGAATGGTGGAGTAGACTCGGTGGGCCGAGTGGCCTAATTTTGCTCCTATGTCTTATGGTCTTAAACACACTCACACACGTAAACAAACATTCATACTTAGAGTAACACACACACACACACACACACACACACACACACACACACACACACACACACACACACACACACACACACACACACTATAACACATGTACAAACATACACACAGCAGCAGAGTTGTTGGTACTGCTGCCTCACAATGCCAGAGACCCAGGTTCGATTCCAAGCTAGGGTCCTCTAGATATAAGAACATAAGAACATAAGAAATAGGAGCAGGAGTAGGCCATCTAGCCCTTCGAGCCTGCCCCGCCATTCAATAAGATCATGGCTGATCTGTCGTGGCTCAGTTCCACTTTCCCGCCCTCTCCCCATAACCCTCAATCCCTTCTCTTATCAAAAACCCATCAACCCGCTTCTTAAAAATATTTAGCGAGGCAGCCTCCACCACTTCAACGGGCAGAGAATTCCAGAGATTCACCACCCTTTGAGTGAAGAAGTTCCTCCTCAACTCCGTTCTAAACCGCCTCCCCTTTATCTTGAGGCTGTGCCCCCTAGTCCTACTGTCTTTTTTGAGCGGGAAGAGTCTCTCCACCTCTATCCTATCCATCCCATTCATCATCTTATACGTCTCAATGAGATCTCCCCTCATTCTTCTAAACTCTAACGAGTACAAGCCTAGTTTATTCAGCCTCTCCTCATAGCTCAATCCCCTCAACTCCGGTATCAGCCTAGTAAACCTCCTCTGCACTCCCTCCAGGGCCAAAATATCCTTGCGCAGGTGCGGCGCCCAAAACTGCACACAGTACTCCAGCTGCGGCCTCACCAATGCCCTATACAGCTGCAGCAAGACCTCCCTACGATATGGCACCCAAGGGAAGACAGAGATTTTATTAAAGATTCAAGCAAAGTGTTGAGATAAACACTTCTCCCAGTATTTCTTCCAGCCTACTCCCTGTACAGCTTAAAAAAATTTAGTAGCGATGCGTACATTGTAGAATAATCATTAATCTCCTTTTCCCACTTGGCTCCCAACACTCCCAGGTGGCATGTGGCAGGGCAAACTTTCCTCTATTGTATCTGACAGTAGTGCCTTTGCCCAAATTATTGTGACTTTTCAATTCCCATGCTCATGATCCTTCTGACCTCTGTGAGCGAGATGGTGTCTCAGTGCCAATTACTGTTAAGATCAGCAAGGCTTTGGTGCAGTGGAAATAGTAATCCTGTTTGCCTACAGACCAGGTCACTGAGGTTAAATGACAGTGCTCCAACCCTGTCCATAACCCAGCTGCTTCAAACTGCTGGATCCCTCTGGAATACGGACAGAGTGTAAGAATAGTTTAAAGAGGTTACATAGTCCTATAAATGCTATGTGGTGTTACAATGATGACTGCACTCTTTCACTTAAGCAGGAGATGGAGGAGGTTGGCATGGTAGTTATTAGCCCTTACCACCGCGAATGATATTTGAAATTAACTAGTACTTATCCCCATGCTACACAAATACTAAATCCCCGAAATACAATGATTCACCTCTCACCACAAGATTCCAAGCAACTTACCTGTCGCCGCAGATCTCTTGTTTTCTTTGTCATTTTCTCAATGGCAGCATTGAGTGGATCACCTTTTTCTTTCCTGCCGGTCTGAAAGAGATCACAAGCTTCATTTAGAAATACGTTTGAAGAATGAGACATTTAATTTATGAAAGGACCAACCTCATTACCAGTTATTATTCTGTTACTGTCACCCATCCACATGTGAAAGGGAACCTGGCAAATTGTTCCCGAATTGTGTCAACTTAGAAAACATTGCCAGTTGGACACAAACTATGCACGGGGAATTATTCTGTGTTAGTCGGCTCCATATGGTTCAACACTTTCACGTGGCTGCATCAATGTGAAGCTTCGGGACGAACTCATATCTGAGGTCACCATCATAGACGTCAGATCAGCCTTCTCGAAAGTCAGCCCACGGAAAGTTACTGGCCCAGATAGGGTACCCAGATGAGCACTCAGATCCTGAACGGACCAGCTGGAGGGGTATTTGTCTTTAACCTCTTTTTACACCAATTTGAGGTCTCTATCTGCTTCAGGAAGATGACCATCATCCCTGTTTCAAAGCCAGGTTGTGTGCCTTAATGACTATTGCCCACTCTCTCCCACATCCATCATTATGAAGTGCTTCAACAGATTAGTCACGAATCAATTCCTACCTCCCAGATTGCCTGGATCCACTACAGTTCACAGTCTATCACAGCAACAGGTCCACAGCAGACCCATCTCCCTCACCCTACACACAATCGTGAAACACCTGGATAACAAAGACACCTACGCCAGAGTCCTACTCATTGACTACAGCTCAGCCTTCAACACCATAATTTCTATGAAACTCATCTCCAAACCCTGTGGCCTGGGCTTTGGCACCTCCTATGACTGGATCCTAGATTTCCTAATGCACAGACTGAAATCAGTAAAGATAGGCAACAACATCTCCTCCATGATCATCCTCAACACCACTGCCCCACAAGGCTGTATCCTGAGCCCTCTACTATACGCCTTATACACTTATGACCATGTGGCCAAATTCCTTTCCAATTCTATTTTCAAGTTTGCTGATGACACCACTGTATTGGATCAGATTGCAAACAATGATGAGGCAGAGTATAGGAATGAGATAGAGAGTCTGGTGAACTGGTGTGACCACAATAATCTCACCCTCAATGTCAGCAAAACGAAGGAGTTAGTCATTGACTTCAGGAAGTGTAGTGGAGGACGTGTCCTTGTCTACATCAATCAATGGGGATGTAGTGGAAATGGTTCATGGTTTCAAGTTTCTAAGTGTCCAGATCACCAACAACCTGTCTTGATCCCTCCATGCCGACAGTGCGTTCAAGAAAATCCACCAATGCCTCTACTTTCTTAGGAGGCTAAAGAAATTTGGCATGTTCATTATGACTCTCACCAACTTTTACAGATGCACCACAGAAAACATCCTTTCTCATTGTATCAGTTTGGTATGGCTCCAATCTGTCCAAGACTACAAGGAACTACAAAAGGTAGTGAGTGAAGCCCAGTCCATCACGCAAACCAACCTCTCATCCATTGACTCTGCCTACACTTCCCGCTGCCTCGGAAAAGCAGCCATCATAATCAAGGACCCCATGCACTCTGGACGTACTCTCTTCCACCTCCTTCCATCAGGAAAATGATACAAAAGTCCGAGGTCATGTACCAACTGATTCAAGAACAGTTTTTTCCCTGCTGCCATCAGACTTTTGAATGGATCTACCTCATATGAAGTTAACCTTTCTCTACACCCTAGCTATGACTGTAACAGTACATTCTGCACTCTTTCCTTTCCTTCTCTATGAAAGGGTATGTTTTGTCTGTATAGTGCGCAAGAAACAAATCATGTCAAATATCCCAATACGTGTGACAATAATAAATCAAATAAAAAAATGTTTCTTCTATGCTGTCCAGTAAATCATATTGCTACAAAGTCAGTGGCGGGATTTTCAAAGGCTGATGGGGTTGGGAGCTAAGGCAGATGTACAGTTTTATGCCTCCAGAGGCATGGAGGTTTGTAGGCACTCTTCAACTCCTGAGTCACTTTCAGGAATTGGACGTGGAATGGCTACCCAACTGCTCTTGGAATAGATATAGGACAGATGTCAGAGGTAGGTTCTTTACTCAGAGAATAGTAAGGGCATGGAATGCCCTGCCTGCGACAGTAGTGGACTCACCAACTTTAAGGGCATTTAAATGGTCATTGGATAAGCATATGGATGATATTGGAATAGTTTAGATTAGATGGGCTTTAGATTGGTTCCACTGGTCGGTGCAACACTGAGGGCCGAAAGGCCTGTACTGCACTGTAATGTTCTATGTTCTATGCTCGTGGCTGATAGCTTGTTCGGGTTACTAAAAGACGAATTAAGTCAATTTGCCAATCAATCAGGATCCTTTTTTCCTGATTGGGTGGCATGGTGACACAATGGTTAGCGCTGCTGCCTCGCAGCGCCAAGGACCCGAGTTCAATTCCCAGCTTGGGTCACTGTCTGTGTGGAGTTTGCATGTTGTCCCCTTGTCAGCGTGGGTGCTCCAATTTCCTCCCACAGTCCAAAGGTGTGCGGGTTAGGTTGATTCGCCATGCTAAATTGGCCCTTAGTGTCAGGAGGATTAACATGGAAGTGTAAGATGAAGATTTGAAAAGACGATTCTTAATAACCTTGCACTAAGAAACAAGAATGTACAAATACATTCACATTCACACACAATACATTGGTAGAAAGAAACATGAGGTTTATTTTGTAAAATAAAGGCAGAACATGCTTCAGTTTCAATTAAGCACTGCAATTTCCTCGAGAATGTTTTTCATTTTTTCAAGGGAGGTGAGGGTTGTTGGTTGGGCCAGCACTTATTGCGGAGAAGTTGTTTCCTCTAGGACTGGAGGGCGTAATCTCAGAGTAAGAGCTTGCCTGTTTAAGACATAGATGAATTTGATCTCTCAGAAGGTCGTGATTTTGTGGAGTCTTTTTTACCGTAGAGGCCTGTAAAGGTTGGGCTGAGATAGACAGATTTTTAATCAGCAAAGGAATCAAGGGTTATGGGGATATGGCGGGAAGGTGGAGTTGAGGATTCTCATATCAGAACCAGCCATGATCTCACTGAATGGCAGAGCAGGATCAATGGGCTGAATGGCCTGCTTTTTGCTCCTCTCTTCTGTCTAATTGCTTTGGAGGAGATGGTGGTGAGCTACCTTCTTTAACTTCTGCAGTCGTTGTGGTGTAGGTACACTCACAGTGTTGTTAGAGAGGGAGCTCCAAGATTTTGACGCAGCAACAGTGAAGGAATGACAATATAGTTCTAAGTCACGATGGTGAGTGATGTGAAGGGATCTTCCACATGATGGTGTTCCTATGTATGTGCTGTCCTTGTCTTTCTAGTTGGGTTTGCTGTCGAAGGAGCGTTGGTGAGTTGCTGCAATGCACGGTACACACTGCAGCCACAACATATCAGTGGGGAAGAGTAGGGTGGGGCGTGAATGTTGGTGGATGAGGTGCCAATGAAGTGAGCCATCTTTTCCTAGAAGTATAGAGATTGTTGGATTCCATGAAGCAAATCCACAAAATAAAGGGAATCACTGACCAGCAATGCAATTGTCAGGGCACAGGGAATATTGATGAAAGATGTAATAAACTTCACTTGAAACAATAAATGGAGCATGGTTATACAGTCAGACTTTGAAGTCAGTCTTGCACTGGTGCTGCCAACTCCTGACATGCAGATTCTTTAGCAAGCTGCAAAAGCAGTTTAAGAACACCTTATGTTAATAATGCCTCTAGCTTTACCTTGATCTCACAAACCCAAACTAACAGATTAGGATTATAGGGTCTCGCTCCTGGGATCGTGCCCCAGGACAATGGAGATTTCCGTTGTCGGACCCTCCGATTCCATGGCGGGTGGGGCAGTAGAGTTCCGGCCAACGTGACAGCTCACATGGGGGGGGGGGGGGGGGGCGGGCGGGGGCGCAATGCAAATGTTCCGAACAGCTCAATCCACCTGTCTACACTGTCAATACTTCCCGCTGCCTCGGTAAGACATACCCACGCACCCTGGGCATTCTCCCTTCCATCTTCTTCTTTTGGGATAAAGATACAATCGTCTGAGGTCACGTATCAATCGACTCAAGAACAGCTTCTTCACTGCTGCTGTCAGACTTTTGAATAGACCTCACATTATGTTGATCTTTCTCTGCACCCTAGCTATGACTGTAACACTACATTCTGCACTCTCTCGTTTCCTCCTCTGCAAAAGGTATGTTTTGTCTGTACAGCACACAAGAAACAATACCTTTCACTGTATGTTAATACAAGTGACAATAATAAATCAGATCAAATCAAAAATCTGAGGGGCTGTTTTAACATTAAGAAGGGGGCTAACTCCAAGAACATTTACCCTCTGTATTGGGAAAGGCACTTTGCCAATGCACTGCTGGAGCTGCACAACAGGGACAGGAAAGCACGGGACTGCAGCCTAGCAACAGGACATGTGCACGTGTGTGTGTTTATGCACAGGTGTGTGCATGTGTGTGTATGTGTGTGTGTGTGTGTGTGTCTGTGTGTGTGTGTGTGTGTGTACGAGATGCTGAATGTTGCCTTGGACCACTAAGGTTGTGATTAGAGACAGAACTGCTGTTCCAGTCATAGATTCTCTCTGTCTGTGTTCGCTATTTTATTACCCCATTCATAGATTTCCCAACCTTGCTGCTCCCCAATTATTCAGTCTGTCTCTGAAGGAGCAGCAGAGGTTAGAGAGAGAGAAAATCCATGACTGGGAGAACTAAAACATCAAGCAAGGGAGAGATAGAATCTATGACTGACTGGAGGAGCAGATTATTCATTTACAATTTTAAAAAAAAATTATTTGTGGCAAGAAATGTTGATCACATGTTGCAGTATGTTAAAAGCAAAAGTTGCTGGGCAAGGCAGAAGGTGAGCTGGATTTGCTCCTCCTGTTCTCGGTCATTCAGGAAATCAAGGAATGACCCTGCCTGATTTGTTACCAATTCTCAGGGATTTTTTCCACTTTTGTTCACAGAGAGCTGCAAAGGATCCTGATTACCGATAGAGTTACATGATCACTGATCGAAAGGCTGGCTGAGTGCAAGAGATTCCGTGTACACGTCGGCAGAAAACTAGCCATTTCAGACATAGCCGTCACGGTACACCTCCAATTACAACTCTGCTGGTCCCACTCTTGCTGACAAGAGTTGAGATTAT
The DNA here is from genome assembly GCF_965287045.1 of Carcharhinus amblyrhynchos. Taxonomy (NCBI): domain Eukaryota; kingdom Metazoa; phylum Chordata; class Chondrichthyes; order Carcharhiniformes; family Carcharhinidae; genus Carcharhinus; species Carcharhinus amblyrhynchos. Next base: position 19,415,517 of record NC_137324.1, read on the forward strand.
TTTGGAAAGACCTTTTCCACCACCAACGGTTGGAATTTTTATCTAAAATGGTGGGTTTCCAAAATGGCATTGCCAGAAATCTGCCAAATGGCAGAAACTTCTCATCCCTGTATACATAACCTAGGCATCCGAGCAAAACAGGGGAGTGGCATGGTGGCATAATGATTAGCACTGCTGTGTCACAGCACCAGGGACCCAGGTTTGATTCCCGGTTTGGGTCACTGTTTGTGTGGAGTTTGCACATTCTCATGAGTGGATTTCCACCAGGTGCTCCAGTTTCCCCCCACAGCCCCCACACACAAGGCATGCTGGTTAGGTGGATTGGTCATGCTAAATTCTCCCTCAGTATTCCCAAACAGGCAGTGGAGTGTGGTGACTAGGGGATTTTCGCAGTAACTTCAACACAGTGTTAATGTAAGCCTACTTGTGACACAAATAAATAAATCTAAACTTTTTACAAATCCATTTTTCCACTTTGTTTCCAAGGCTAATGCTGTAGAAACATTCACCATTAACACTTCCAGCATTTTTAATGATGTTCATCATAGTAAATAAGTAAATAAGGCCATTTGGCCCATTATTCTTGTGCCAGCTCTTTGATTTGATTTGATGTGATGTCTTTTCCTCAATTATTTATTCAATTTCCTTTCGAAAGTTACAATTTAAGCTGCCTACGTCACCCTTTCAAGCAGTACACTCCAGGTCAGAACAATTTGCTGCGTGAAATAAAGCTACCTCATGTTGCCTCTGGTTAACTTTCCAACCACCTATGATGCTCTAACTATGTCAGCATTACATTCGGTACATAACTATCATAATTTAGCTGTTTGGTTAGTCCAAGAGAACAGGAAAATTAATTCATTTCAATTTCAAAGTATTAAAATATTATCATTGGGAATGTCGAGACTAAGGGCATACATGAAAAAAAAGGTTGATTTATTTGCTGAAGACAAAACTGAGGGTCTGTGTGGTAAAATGAAACTGCCTTTCTGAGCAAACTGCAATTGCTAAGGGTATTGACTTGTGTGTTATTTTTAAAACAACCATGGTGCAGTTGCAACCTGGAGGAAAGCAGCAGCCCCCAAAGAGAATATTGCTTGTGTTATATCTGTCTCACACTGTGCGCAGTAAACACTGTTTCCAAAGAGGCTCTGTAATTCCAGGCACATCATTTCTGCTTTGTCTACAAACCAGAAAAATGCACAACTTTGCCTCCATCTTCCAGTCCCAAAGGTAATGGCTTTCCGTCATTCCAAATCTACCCTCATGCAAACAATATATTCCCTGCTAGACTATAGCTAGGGGAAGATTAAGAATCAATGCCGAGGTTGGTACACTTTTTTGTACATCGATGCCCAGCTTAATGTTAAATCTATGCCACAAGGCCAAAGCAATTAATATCAGATGAGATTATTCAGACACAATTTTTTAAAAAATTAGTTGCGGAAAGAAATGTTGATCACCTGCTGCAGTATGTGAAAAGCAAAAGTTGCTGATGAGAATTGCTTTTAATACCTAGGCAAGGCAGAAGGTGAGCTGGATTTGCTCTTCCTGTTCTTGGTCATTCAGGAAATCAAGGCATGACCCTGCCTGATTTGTTACCAATTATCGGGATTTTTTCCACTTTTGTTCACAGAGAGCTGCGAAGGATCCTGATTACCGATAGAGTTACTTGACCGCTGATCGAAAGGCTGACAAGCGATTCCGTGTACACATTGGCAGAAAACTAGCCATTTCAAACACAGCTGTCGCTTTCAGGGCAACACTCCTTTCACGCATCTCAAATAGAATCATAGTCATAAAGTCACAGAGGTTTACAACATGGAAACAGGTCCTTCAGCCCAACTCTTCCATGCTGCCCTTTTTCTTAACCCCTAAGCTACATAAGAACATAAGAACATAAGAAATAGGAGCAGGAGTAGGCCATCTAGCCCTTCGAGCCTGCCCCGCCATTCAATAAGATCATGGCTGATCTGAAGTGGCTCAGTTCCACTTTCCCACCCTCTCCCCATAACCCTTAATCCCCTTGCCTACCAAAAACCTATCTACCCGCGTCTTAAATATATTTAGCGAGGAAGCCTCAACCACTTCAATGGGCAGAGAATTCCAGAGATTCATCACCCTTTGAGTGAAGAAGTTCCTCCTCAACTCCGTTCTAAACTGCACCCCCCCCCCTTATCTTGAGGCTGTGCCCTCTAGTCCTGCTGTCCTTTCTGAGCGGGAAGAACCTCTCCACCCCTACCCTATCCATCCCTTTCATCATCTTGTACATCTCAATGAGATCTCCCCTCATCCTTCTAAACTCTAATGAGTACAAGCCCAGTTTATTCAGCCTCTCCTCATAGCTCAACCCCCTCAATTCCGGTATCAGCCTAGTGAACCTCCTCTGCACTCCCTCCAAGGCCAAAATATCCTTGAGCAAGTGCGGCGACCAAAACTGCAGACAGTACTCCAGCTGCAGCCTCACCAGTGCCCTGTACAGTTGCAGCAAGACCTCCCTACTTTTATATTCAATCCCCCTCGCTATGAAGGCCAGCATCCCATTTGCCTTCCTGACCACCTGCTGCACCTGCAGGCTGGATTTTTGCAACTCATGCACAAGGAACCCCGAGGTCCCTCTGCACCGTAGCATGCTGCAGCTTTTCGCCATGTATGTAGTAGTCCTTCCTACCATTATTCCTACCAAAGTGGATAACCTCACACTTGCAAAGAGCTAGTCCCAATTGTCCATGTTTGGTCCATAATCCCTCTATACCCATCTTACCCATGTAACTGTCTAAATGCTTTTTTAAAGATAAAATTGTACCTGCCTCTACTACTCCCTTGGGCAGCTTGTTCCAGACACTCACAACCCTCTGTGTGAAAAAATTGACCCTCTGGATCTTTTTGTATTTCTCCCTCCTCACCTTAAACCTATGCCTTCTAGTTTTATACTATCCACTTTGTAGGGGAGTCTAAGTTACAGAAAAGCTCAATATTCCAAATACCAAGCACAGGAATTGCCTTTTATAAGTGGGCCATGTAGCTCCATGAGCGTCTTTAGCCATTCAGTAAGACAACAGCCAAATTTCGACATCAATTCCACTTTCCCACCTCATGCCCAAATCCCTTGATTCCACAAAATAATCTATCGGCATTAATACTTGGTGTAAATTCTCTCTACAAAGTTGTCATGCATGGAATTACCTTTATTAACATGTATAATAGTGTCTCAACCTCAGTATCTTTATTTCTTCTCTTAGCTGTAGTTAAGCAGCAAATATATTGTCTGTGTGAGGGTACTGAGTAGATACGGAACAACAATTGCCATTGCTTTCCCCATTGTCACAACTCTGGTGGAGTAGGTTCCAAACTGTCGCAAGACACTCGTTTTTCTAAGGACATCCTACAAAGTCTACCTACCTATCAGATTACATATCTGGCTTCATTTAAAAATGTACACAGCTCCTACATTCAAATGATGTGACGTTGCACATGTTAACCTCCAATTACTGCATAATTTTCCTGCAGATAACAGCTGAATCAGGATGGAGCCATATGAAACAGCACTAAAGCTCACAGAATGTTAAGCTTTGTGCCCAATGCTACTTTACACTGGAGCGTCCTCAATCTTTTATACTTGGTCAAAAGTTTATTTGACCAAAGCAGTCATCCCCAATGAACTGTCCAGATGCTCAGGTTGCAGTGGTGAGCTTTTGCCAATTATGACCTCTTGGGGGGTATTCATTACATTGCACCGATATCCTAAGGTGCATGGACACCCATGCTGATGGGAATCCAGTATCCATTTCCTGACTGGCAGCTGCCAGCGGTCAGCTACTGAAGCTACTGTCACAGTTCTGCTTCTCCTGCTGCTCAGTGTAAATTCAGTCAGGCGACTGACCCTTTAGATGTAAGGCCTGTGACCAACAGTTAATTATGGTCACACAGGTAGCTCTTTTGTATACCAACCAAATAAAGTAACTCAAATTAACTTAGGGACAAATTAAAAGGGGCAGCTCCCCAAAAGGAGGGGGAACAGTCCGAACAAAAAACAAAAGTCCAAAGGAAACTTAAAACATTAAATCAAAAGGTGATTATTAGGGTCGATAATACACCCTAGCCCCTGCAGTGCCCAGCAGGCACGGAAGTCGTCAACTGTGCCCATGGATACCGCATGCTTCCCCTCCAGGGCCACCTGGGCACGAATATAGCTGCGGTAGAGGAGCAGACAATTGGGGTGGTTGACCCCATTGATTGCCCGCTGCCTGGACCTATTGATGGCACGCCTCGCCAGGCCCAGAAGCAGGTTCATGAGGAGGTCACCATGCCCACCCACCCCTCTCCACACCAGGTGCCCATAGATCAGGAGCATGGAATTGAAGTGCAAACAAAACATTAGTAAAAAGTTTTTGAGAAAAACACAAAGAGTGCAACCTAAAACACAAAACGTAGACATGGTCCATGGACTCCACAAGACCACAGAAGGGACAAGCTTGGGAGCCATGAACCGGAAACACCTACAGTTGTATGGTATTGCTGCGTGCAGCACCCTTCACTCCAGGTCCCCAAGATAACTGGGGGAGATCCCTCCATAGAGAGACCTCCACTGGGGACCTCCGGCACCCGGCGGCAACAAGGCCCGCCAAGGTGTAATGGTCACACAGGTACATCCTGCTCTACTGTGGCAAGGAGGTAATTGAAATTAACAGCCAATTATTGCCACAAGCCTAAAAGAAAAGTGTCTATTGCGATTTCCAGCCTCATTCTTTATCCTAGCCCACTCAATGCCTTGAGCCATCATTGGCTCTTTTCGAGTGACGGCTTGATTATGCAGCATGTTTATGCTGATATTATGTTCAGGCTTATGTGAATGAACTTGCATGGATACATCAGCGTAAAATAAACCTGCACAATGTCCAGTGTATTCTGACAATACCTTCCCCAGTGGAAACTCCAGGTTATTGTCCCATATGTACAAAGACCATGCTGTTAATAAGCTGACATTGCTTTGCAAATGGGAGCAAATATTTTACTTTTCAACCAGGCTCCTATCAGAGACCACCACTCAAGGTTCAGAGATTGGTGTCTAATGGCCAACAGCAAAATACTTTACATATGAACACTGCCAATGCGAGATAGTAATTAAACTATCCCTGTTTGAAAGCAGAGAGAAATTTGGATTGTCACAGGGTATTGTTTTGGGCTGTCCAAAAGTTTGGACTTTTTGAAGGTATTAAAAGTCTGGTCAGCCCAGCGGCTTCTGTGTACTGAGAGAGATGGAGGTAGTATTGATGTAGCACCATTCACAATCCCATGACATCTCAAAGTGTTTACAGCTAATGAGATACTTTGAAGTATTGTCACTGTTGCAATTTTGCTTGAAGTAGAATGTAGGAAGAAGAAAACAAAAAGTACAAAGAACCAATGACACAGGTCATGACTGACAATGAAAATAATGTTATATAAACCAAAGAAAATGCAAATACTCAATGAGTCAGATATCAGTTGAACCATGTTCAAATTATAAAGTAGTATAGTGTGGAAAGGCACTTCAGCCCATCAAGTCTGCACTGACACTAACTACCACTAAAGTTATGCTAATCCCATTTTCCAGCACTTGCCCCACATCCTTGAATGTTATGATATTTTAAGTGCTCATCCAAATATTTTTGAAGGCTATAAGGTTTCCAGCCTCCACTACTTTCCCACCACTGTGTTATTTTGTTATATTTTAAGGTGGGGCTGCTTTGAGAGGCAGTGTGTTGTTACAAGAGTTGATTTGTCTGGGAAAATGTGCAGTTCAAATGTTGAGAATTAAGGAGAATTGATTTTAACTAGGAATTTGTTATCTTGTGGAGTTAATGGACCTTTTGCTTACTTATGTTCTCTTGGGATTTTAGACAAGGTGTGTAGAGTCATTTGTGTGTTTGATTAGGTTGATTGATAGGGACAGAATCATGTGGTTAATTGGAGGAGCTAAATGTGCAGGGAAAAAAAATCATTTTCATTTTGAAATAAAGAGCAGTTGCTTTCAGGAGCTGATGGAAGAAAGAAGTATCTCCCTTTCTGAAAGTCCAAGACTGTTAACCTAAGTCACAAGCAGGTATGCCTATGGTTCTGCTAACTAATTTTAAAGAGCTGTTTAAATCTGTAAGAGAAATAATGCTTGATTGGAACTAACTGTTGATGGACTTATCATGTTTAAGTATTATTCAATTGTTAAAGGCTAAGTTAATTAATTTGTTATAATTAAACTTTGTTGTTAAATAAAGTTTGTTTTGAAAGATGTTTGTTGTTTCTCAGTAGATTGCACCTTGTGCAAAACTGCCTCATATTCATGCCAAAATACAAAACTGTTAGAATCTAGCCTGGCTTCATAGTATATTGTGGGGTTTCTGATCTGGTAGCCTAACACCAAGCAGTGCAATCCAGATTCCCACCAATGTTTGTGTGTTTTTGATTTTCTCAAATGTCCTCTGAATCTTCTGCCCCTTTACACTAAAACTGTGCCCTTTTGAGATTATTCCCTCAACAAAACAAAACAGTTACTTCCTATTCATCCTGTCCAAACCCTGTATAACCTTATACACCTCAATCATGTCCCCCTCAGCCTTCTCTGCTCTAATGAAAACAACCCAAACCTATCCAGTCTCTCCCAATAGCTCAAATATTCCAACCCAGGCAACATCCTAGTGAATCTTCTCTGTACCCCTTCCAGTGAAATCACATCCTTTCTACAGTGAGGTGATCAGAACTGCAGACAGTACTCCAGCTATGGCCTAACCAATGGCTGTATAGCTGCAACATAACCTCCCTGCCCTTGCTCTCTATGCCACAACTGATAAAGCCAAATGTCCCATATGCCTTCTTAACTACCCTAATCACTTGCTCTGCTGCTTTCAGGGATCTGTGAATAAGCAATCCAGGATCCATCTGTTCCTCTGAGCTTCCTAGTGAGAGGAATTAAAACTTGTCTGACCTCCCACAGCAGCCGAAGATTCAATTCATCTCAGCCTGGGGATTAGTCCACTTTTAAGATTGTCAAAGCCCCCAGTACCTCCTCACTTCATATGTCAACAAGGTCCTCACAGTCCCTTTCCCTGAGGGACCTACACCCTCCTCTTCCTGAGTGAAGACCAATGAGAAGTATTCATTTAACGCCCTTCCAATGTCCTGCAACTACACACACAGATTGCCTCCTTGGTCTCTAATTTGGGGGAAGGCTAGATACAGCCGGATTAGGCAGGAGCTTAGGGATACAGACTAGGATAGGCTGTTGGAAGGCAAGACCACGTTAGGCATGTGGGAGTCTTTCAAGGGAAAACTGCAAAAGGAGCAGGAATGGCATATGCCAGTTAGGAGAAAGGATGGGAAAGGTAGGATTAGGGAACCGTGGATTACTAGAGATATAGAAGACCTGGTTAGGAAGAAATGAGAGGTGTATGTCAGGTCTAAGCAGCTGGGAACGGAGACAGCGTTGGAGGAATACAGAGATAGTAGGAGGGATCTCAAACGGGGAGTTAGGAGAGCAAAGAGGGGGCATGAGATGGCTTTGGCAGGTAGGGTTAAGGAGAATCCAAAGGCGTTTTACTCCTATCTTAAGAACAAAAGGGTGGCTAGGGGTAAAATCGGTCCTCTCAGGGACAAACGTGGGGAATTGTGCTTAGAGGCAGAGGGAATGGGGGAGATCCTGAATGAATACTTTGCGTCAGTATTCACGAAGGAGAGGGGCTTGATGTCTAGTACGGTCATTGAGGGAGCGGTAGACCGATTGAAAGATCTATTGATTACGAGAGAAGGAGTGTTGGGGCTCTTAGAGGGCATTAAAACCAATAAATCTCCAGGGCCTGATTGCATTTATCCTAGGCTGCTTAGAGAGGCGAGGGATGAGATTGCTGGGCCTCTGACGCAAATCTTTGTCTCTTCTTTGGACACTGGTGAGGTCCCAGAGGTCTGGAGGATAGCGAACGTGGTACCGTTGTTTAAAAAGGGTAGGAGGGATAGCCCGGGTAACGATAGGCCAGTGAGCTTAACGTCAGTGGTAGGTAAGTTGATGGAGAGGATTCTTAGGGAGAGGATGTATGCGCACTTGGAGCATTGCGATCTGATTAAGGATACGCAGCATAGCTTTGTCAAGGGGAAGTCTTGCCTTAAGAATCTGGTAGAATTCTTTGAGGAGGTGACAAAAAACGGTCGACGAAGGATGAGCCGTTGATGTCGTCTATATGGATTTCAGTAAGGCGTTTGACAAAGTCCCTCATGGTAGGTTGGTACAGAAGATTAAAGCTCATGGGATATGTGGTCAGGTATCTAGATGGGTAGAGAACTGGCTTGCGAAGAGGAGTCAGAGAGTAGTTGTGGAGGGGTCTTTTTCTAGCTGGAGGTCTGTCACTAGTCGTGTGCCGCAAGGCTCGGTACTGGGACCTCTTCTCTTTGTAGTGTATATAAATGATTTGGAAGAGGGAGTAGGTGGTGTGATCAGCAAATTTGCTGATGACACCAAGATGGCTGGATTGGCGGGCAGTGAGGAGCAATGTCTGGCAATACAGCAGGATATTGATAGGCTGGTTGATCGGGCAGATACATGGCAAATGGAGTTTAATCCGGATAAATGTGAGGTGATGCATTTTGGCCGGAATAATGTAGGGGAAAGTTACATGATCAAGGGTAAGCCTGTAAGGAGTATAGAGTCGCAGCGAGACCTGGGGGTGCAAGTGCACAAGTCTTTGAAGGTGGCAATGCAAGTGGAGAGTGTGGTGAAGAAAGCCTATGGTATGTTAGCCTTTATAGAAAGGGGTATAGAATATAAGAGCTGGAGTCTAATGTTGCAGTTGTACAGAACGTTGGTTCAGCCGCATTTGGAGTATTGCGTACAGTTCTGGTCGCCTTACTACCGGAAGGACATGGAGACTCTGGAGAGAGTGCAGGGTATGGAAGGACTGGGGTATGAGGAAAGATTGAAGAAATTGGGGCTCTTTTCCCTTGAAAGACGCTGACTGAGGGGGGATCTAATAGAGGTATATAAGATTATGAAGGGTATAGATAGTGTAAACAGAGGTAAGCTATTTCCTAAAATAGAGATACGTAGGACAAGGGGCCATGGACTTAAGGTGAGGGGGGAGTGGTACAACACAGATATTAGAGGGAGGTTTTTCACACAGAGGGCAGTGGGGGTATGGAATGCTCTGCCAAGTAAGGTGGTGGAGGCAAACACACTAGAGTCCTTTAAGAGTAACTTAGACAGGCACATGACTGAGTTGGAGATGGGTGGATATAGGAGAACCTTTTAAATAAGGGTCATTAGCATTGGGGCGTCCCTGGTAATGTAAATGGGTATAGTATGATAATAATGTTTTTTTTCCTCTTTCATTCACAGGTTTTAAGTCGGTCCACCTCGTGTCCAACGAGGGGCATACAGGCGATGGGTCGTACTGGGGCTGCTCTTGGTTGTTCAAGATTGGCCTAGTGCTTCATGTCGTTAGTGTGTGCCTAAACTGGACAAGATACTGGGCAAGACGACAGCTCAGTGACTATCGCTGATTGCTGTGCAGACACATGGATTTGGGCCGGTGTCTGTGGGAATTTGTGCATTCTCCCCGTGCATGTGTGGGTTTTCTCCGGGCGCTCCGGTTTCCTCCCACACCCCAAAGATGTGCTGTTAGGCTGATTGGCAGGAATAAATTGTCCCTAAATCAGTTTCCCTCAATCTGGATGGCCATAAAACATTAGATAGGGGTCATGGGTAGAGAGGTGGACTGGTGGTGTTGAGATGGCGGCGCAGGCTCGTTGGGCCGAAGGGCCTGTTTCCCGGGCTGATTTTGTTCTTTGTTCTTTTAATGGGCCCTTCTGTTTCCCTGATGAACCTCTTCCCTGTAATGTGTTTAAAGCATATGAATGGGATGGATAGGATAGAGGTGGAAAGACTCTTCCTGCTCAAAAAAGACAATAGGACTAGGGGGCACAGCCTCAAGATAAAAGGGGGGCGGTTTAGAACGGAGTTGAGGAGGAACTTCTTCACTCAAAGGGTGGTGAATCTCTGGAATTCTCTGCCCATTGAAGTGGTGGAGGCTACCTCGCTAAATATTTTTAAGACGCGGGTTGATGGGTTTTTGATAGGAGAGGGGATTAAGGGTTATGGGGAAAGGGCAAGAAAGTGGAACTGAGCAGCGACAGATCAGCCATGATCTTATTGAATGGCGGGGCAGGCTCGAAGGGCTGGATGGCCTACTCCTGCTCCTATTTCTTATGTTCTTATGTTCTTTGCATTCTCCCTAATCCTGATCACAAGTCCTTTTTCACACCCCCTTTTTTGCTCTTCTAATTGCTTTCTTAAGTTTCCTCTTGCATTTCTGATATTTCCCTGGGGCTACAGCTGAATTGCTCCTTTTAGACTTGCTAAAAAGCCTTTGTCTTCTTCACAGAATCATAGAATCTACAGTACAGAAGGAGATCATCTGGCCCATCAAGCCTGTACCAACAACAATCCCACCCAGGACCTATTCCTTTATAAATTCTCCAATAGTCTCCCTACCATTCCTTATCCAGTCTTGAATTGTCCTAGACATCTGTGGTTCCCTGAACTTATTGCTCCTACATTTTCCCCCTACAGGGAACATATTGGATCTGTACTCTCTTATTTTCCTTTTTGAAAGACCGCTCCCCCCCTCCTCCCCCACAGCTCCACTGCAGGTTTTCCCATAAGGAGCTGTTCCCAGCACATGTGAATTGTTATGTTCTGTTATTATTTAATCCAATTTCACAGTAACTTAATGCAGAGATTCAAGTCTTTCCTTTCTTTAGATTAAGTGAAAAATGCATAGCCAGAAGTTCAGGATGGTCATCACTGTACAACTTATTTCTACAGTTTTGTATGGGATTACAATTAACTAATCAATTGTGAAACAATGGTAAACTCAGATTATTACTGGCATTGAGTGCCCCTTGTTGATCTATTAATGCTCTGTTGCAACATTCTTCATAAGGAAAGCTATGTAATCCACCAGTATCCAAAAGCAGTGATAGTTGCCAGGGTTACATCTGTGACCATTTTTTCTTGAAACAGCAAAGTCATCACACAACCAAAAACATGAATTTAGGATAAGAGTTTGCTGTCTATTAATCTATGGTATAGATAATTCAAATAAAATCACATTAGATCTTGTTTAAAATACAGATTTATTTATTTTCATGGAGGAAATGTCACAAGGTGTAAAGACCTTAAGACCATAAGATATAGGAGCAGAATTAGGCCACTCAGCCCATCAAGTCTGCTCCACTATTCAATCATGGCAGGTATTTTTCTCATCCCCATTCTCCTGCGTTTTTCCCATAACCCCTGATTCCCCTTATTAATCAAGAATCTATCTATCTCTGTATTAAAGGCACTCAATGACCTGGCCTCCACAGCTTTCTGCAGCAAAGGGTTCCACAGATCCACCACTCTCAAGCTGAAGAAATTCCCCTTCATCTCTGTTTTAAAGGATCATCCCTTTAAAATGAGTTTTGCCCTCTGGTTCTAATTTTTCCTTTTGGTGGAAACATCCTCTCAACGTCCACTCTATCCAGGCTTGGCGGTATCCTGTAAGTTTCAATGAAATCTCCCCTCATCCTTCAGAGTCCTCAACTGTTCCTCATATGACAAGCTCTTCACTTCAGCGATAATTCCTGTGATCCTTCTCTGGACCCCTTCCAAGGCCAGCACATCATTCCTTAGGTATAAGGCCCAAAACTGCTCACAATACTCCAAATGGGGTCTGACCAGAGCCTGATACAGCCTCAGAAGTGAATCCCTGTTCTTGTATTCCAGCCCTATCGACATGAATGCTAACATTGCACTGCCTTCCTAACTGCTGACTGAACTCGTACATTAACCTTAAAAGAATCTTGAACAATGACTCCCAAGTCCCCTTCTGTTTATGATTTCCTAAGCATTTTCCCATTTAGAGAGTAGTCCATGTCTCCATTCCTCCTTCCAAAGTACATAACCTCACAATTTTCCACATTGCATTCCATCTACAACTTCTTTGCCCACTCTCCTAATCTGTCCCAGTCCTTCTGCAGCCCTCCTGCTTTCTCAATACTCCCTGTCCTTCTACATATCTTTGTATCATCTGCAAATTTAGCAACAATAAATGCATTTATCTAACACATTTAGTATTGCCACGAAAGGAGACAGCAAATTCAGAGATAAAATAGGACACAGATGTCTGAGATAAGGCCTTAAACATATGTGTTTCAAATTTTGATGTTTAAATGAAATATATTAATGTATGTGTTTAGAAAAAGATCAGTTGAGATTTGGTTGCTCTTACCATTGAATGAGACTCATGTCCGGCTTGGATTTTCACAAGAATAATCCAAATCTAATCCACTGCTCTCTTCTTTCACATATCTTTGCTTGCTTTTCTTCAGATATTTCTCCAACTTCCTGTTAAAAGTTGCCATTGTCTATACTGCATGCCATAGCAAATCATTCAATGAATAATAACCCTTCATCAGGTCATTGGGCTGTTTTTTTGCAGAGTTGGGGAGATTTCAGGACCTTTAAATGTAACGGGTGAAACATAAACACAGATCCAGAAAGTCTCGGGGAGGGCTTAATATTTAACTGGGAAAAAAATTTACAGAGAACCCAGACAGGCCTATTAAACAGTCCAACAGGGCACTCCTGTGGCTTGGTCGATCTGCATCTAGGTATGGAAGGCTCTAAAGGAATAATTTGCAGTGTCTAAAACAAGGCATGGACTACTTGGGAATCTTCTTCAAAAAGTCAGCACACATAATGAGCTGAGTGACCCCTTGAGTTGAAAGATTCTCTGATTCCAAGATTTGGCATGGGAATTGCTTATTGGCTGGATTGACAATCAGTTGGTGTATGCAAGCTTGTCTTTGTTTAGCCAAAGCCACGCACACATATATCTAGAACAATATACACACACACACACACACACACACACACACACACACACACACACACACACACACACACACACACACACATACATGTATATAGCTAACAGCAGTTATTGTAGGACAAGACTCCACCATAATTACTTTCCAACCATTACATGTGCGGCCCGGTTAAATGGCCATGCTGAATTGTCCCTTAATCAAGGGGTTACGTGACATTCTGGGGATAGGATCTGGGTGAGATTGTTGTTGGTAAAGGTTCGATCGGCCGAATGGCCTCCTTCTGCATTGTAGGAATTCTACGATCCGATGTTTGAAACAGCTATACAATAGTGTTACTTGTAACCACAGAATGAGATGTAGCAGAGCAGGGGCCTGTTGGCCAATTGCATCTGCGCTGAATCTTTGAAAGATAAACCCATAAGTACAATCCAGATTCATGATTAATCAAAGCATTAAAAGAATGTTCATCTCCCCCTGAATCTATAGAATCATCTTTTGCCACCCTATCTTTTGCCACATTGCAGATCGTAACAACTCTTTTCCTACAGAAGAACAGCTGTGTGCAAACATGATGATATCAGAACCAGAGGACACACTAGTGCCAGCAGAATGACATGTTTACTTATGTCTCTGGAGGATCGAGCGAGAAAGGAAAGGGTCTTCTGGGCCATCAGCTTCAAGAAATCTGGTGCCTTCAGCTCCACGAGGCCCAAGCAAAGCAGCTGGCACCAGGGATAGAGAGAAATAGCTTCAGCTGCACAAACTTACTCCTGCAGGTTGTTCACCATTTGAACACAGCTCCATTCTGAAAACTGGAATTGGCAACAACCTGCTTCATCAAATTATCTTGTGGCTGCATATAATCGTGCAAAACCTACAAAGTAAATAATCAGTGACCAGAGCATTTAATATATAATTTTTCACATTCTGACTCACTGTAAATACTGAGCTTTCTGATGTATTCCACAATTTGGAGAGCCACTTTATATCATAAAAACATAAGGACATAAGTAATCACAATTTCCATCAGGTGCGTCTGTGAGTTACAATCCAATATCAGTGACTGGGAAGATAATTACAAAGTCAAGATACATCAAAGATAAGCAATAAGCAATGCTTCTTATGATTGGTTGGCCTGGTGAGAATGCACAAAGCTCTCTGTCTGCAGAGTGGGGGACTGTAAGTTCCTCGAACGGCCTTCGGGCTGCTGCCTGCTCCAACCTCTCCACGTTTTCAGGTGGGATAGTTGAGGCCTAGGTTAGCGCATCTACCCTGCTCAAATTGAGGCCGATAAACAACCAATTATTGGCAATTTAAGGGCCATTTCCCAACCAACATCAGGCTGGTGGGCAACATTACAGAGGCAGGTGGAAAGTTCAGAAATTGACCCTTCCTAAGCCTCATGCGTGAGAGGGAGAGAGGGAGCACCGCCATCAGCAACCTCTTTTAGCCCCATCCCACAAGATCTCACTCTTGCAGTCACTCCCTCACCTCCCTGCCCAGTCAATCCCCCTTCCAGCATCTCCAACAACACCCTCCTCCACTCTGCCCAGCCATCCCCCACCCCACCGCGCCCTCTCCCTCAACACCCTCCTTTCAGGCTTCACTCCCCCACTCTGCCCTGCAACCCCAGCACTTAATTAGTCCTGGATTCCTGGGACTTAGGTTCTGAGGGAGGCCTTGCAATCTCACTCCTGCCTACTGCAGCTTCTGGCACACTGGGGTCAGAGAATTGCCGGTCAGTCAGGTTGTCCATAGCTCTCTGAAGTGGGACTTCCTCCCAAATGAGTGCACTAAATGGCTGTAGGGTTGCAACCCTGCCATCCTAATAATCATTTCCTGAACCATTCCTTTCTGTCTATAAGACCATAAGACATAGGAGCAGAATTAGGCCACATTTCTTTTTTCTCCCGCCACTTGAACGGCTCCCTGTACCACGGTGCCATGGTCAGTTTGCTCATCCTCCCTGGAGTACTTGTTCTCGACCGTACAGGGAGCAAGAGTCGCAAACCTGTTGGACAAGTTCAGGGACTAAGACTCCTGCAACCATACCTGTCCACCTGCCCCTGCTGGAGTTGGCAAAACGTGTGACTAAATGAATTGTTTGAGACACTCAAGCACACACAAACCTGACTCCAATTAATTGTAAAATGCACAGCATTCTAACGAAGGGTGTGATTTACAAAAGCTGGTTTGCAAATCATTGCTGTGCTGGCAAATCTGATCAGGCATTTACATTATTCTTAACATAGATGCTCCAACGCTCACTTCCACTACTGTAGTAAGAAGATGGGGAAAAATGTCTAAGCCTGAAAGAAACATAAGGAAATATGCAACAACAGTATTATCTTCAACCCTTGTGCCAAATCCAATGTGTACCAGGAGAAGGGAAGATAATAACTGCAGACAAATTGTACAAGAACGTTATGAAAATCTTTCTCCATACCATAGATACTTGAATGAATGACTGCAAGATGTCAAGAGAGTGTTCTTAAATTCCAACTGATTAGGTACTTAGAACATTGATAACTAAGTGGATAAATGTGCCATTCAATGTGGTACTATTATACACAGTAAACCAGCCCATGCTGCTATCTCTTGCCTATGCTTCGTCAGCTTAACTCAACTGCAATAGACAGATGACAACTGGCCTCACCACTCTTCAGCAGGGAAGGGAAAGTTGCCCAAAGTTGCTGCAGCTTGTTCACTTCACCCGAAGTCGCTGCCAGAAAGCGTAAGGAAAATCAGGTCGGCCAAGTGTTAAATAGCTGGCAGTGCTAACACTCGCAGTTTGAATGAATGACTGAGAGGGCTCTGCCACCTGTGCAGCCACAGGCAACAAGTATTTTGTGGTCATAGAGAGAGTGGGGGGGGAAGGAAACAGAACTTATGCAGTATCTTTGTGCACAGCAAGATTCCATAAATATCAATAAGCTGAATGGCTAGTTAATATGTCTCTGGGGTACTGGTTGTGGTATCAGCATTGACCAAAATACTGGAAGAAATCCCCTACTCATCTTCAACCAAATCATTAGTTTTAGAAGTTATTTCAACAAGGTAGTTCCAAAACTGTAACATTAAGGTCTCATCCTAAAGTTCAAAGTTTATTCATTAGTGTCACAAGTAGGCTTATATTTACGCTGCAGTGAAGTTACTGTCCAATTCCCTAGCTGCCACTAGGTGCCTGTTCAGGTACACATTTCCAAAGATGTGTGGGTTAGGTTGATTGGCCACGTTAAATTGACCCTAGTATTGGGGGATTAGAAGGGTAAATATGTGGAGTTATGGGAAAAGGGTCTGGATGGGATTGTGGTCAGTGCAGACTTGATGGGCTGAATGGCATCCTTCTGCACTGTAGGCATTCTATGATTCCACACTGAGAGAGAATTTAGCATAGCCATTGCACCTAACCAACACATCTTTCAGGCTGTGGGAGAAAACCAGAGCACCCTGAGGAATCCCATACAGACACAGGGAGACAGTGACCTAAGCCGGGAATCAAATGCAGGTCCCTGGAGCTGTGAGGCCAACTACTGCTAACTACAGTGCCGCCTAGATTATCGCTTAAGCCCTGCAAATGACTCTAAACCCATGACCTTCTGACTCTCAGAAATAAACAGAGTCCTGCATTTATATAGTATCTTTCTCAGGATGGAACAATACCAAAGTGCTTTAATGAAAAGCATCTGGAAGGAAGTCATGGTGCTAATCCTGGAAATGATGCAGACAATTTATGCACTAACAGCAATGAAATAAAGATTGGACAATCTGAGTTTTAGCGATGTTGGCTGAGGGGTAAATAGTAGCCAGAACCGCAGAACAAAATTACGAAGCTGTGGATGCTGGAAATCTGGAATAAAAACAGGGAGAACTAGAAAAACTCAGCAGGGTTGACTGCATCTGAGGAACAAGAAACTGAGTGAATGGCCCTGATTTTACCAGCATGCCCATCCTGGAATCAAGTGGGCAAGCCTCGCAGAACAGTATTCTTTGTTGGCCTCAGGAATGACCTTACAAGTCTCGGGCGTGTGTGCAGGTAAAATTACGGCCAATGTTTTGAGTTCAATATGGTTCTTGCTCAGGGCTCAACAATAGACCTGAGCAAACCTTACTGTTGTTCATTGAATAGTGCCTCTTACCTCACCTGAATAGAGTCTTGTTCTTCCTCAGCTGAAAGACAAGGAGAAATTTTCCCAGACAAGACCAAACTGGGTTGGGTATTTGCAGGGACCTAAATCCCCAAAACCTGACAGTAAGTCAAAAGTTTGACCAATATCAGTACCTCCACCATCCCCCACCCCAACCCCAATTCAAAGTTAGGTGCATTGGCAATACAAAATTCTCCCTTTGTGTACCCCAACAGGTGCCAGAGTGTGGCGAATAGGGGATTTTCACAGTAACTTCATTACAGTGTTAATGTAAACCTACTTGTGACTAATAAATAAACTTTGTTTTGCTTTGCTTTTATATTTTTAAATGGAACACCAATAAAACAGGGAAATAAAAATACTGATCTGAACTGGTGGATTTGAAGGCAATCAGGAACCCCATGGCATTTAAATATTAGAATAAGCAATTACCTTCTGTTTTATGTACTTATCAGGCAGCAGACCTATTTCCAGAGCTGTGTGGATCTCCTTCAGTGCTGCATAAAGTCTCAGCCTAGAGCTCAGGTTTCTGAGGGGAAACCTGAACCCATAACCTTCAGACTCAGAGGCAAGGGTGCTGCCACGGGCTACCATTGCTGATTATACGGAGCTGGAAAAGGATTATGTGTTAGTTCCTTTGTTCAGCTTCTAATCAAATGTTTTGAAATCTAAAATCCTGTCAAGGAAATTCGCCCCAGCTGCTAAACTCTCATCTTTCTCACTTAGCCAGGTGCCAGTCCATGACTTTAATCAAATGTGAAATGTCAGTTCTTTTCTCTCCTTGCAGATGCTGCCAGACCTGCTGAGATTTTCCAGCATTTCCTCAATAAAGTTTTGTGCCTTTGTGGTAAAGAAAAGATTCAACAAAATATTCCTTAAATATTTATCTCTGTTGAACTTAATGTGATATAATTGCTTTAAACATGTTAATATTTTAACAGTGAATTTCAACCACTGTTTGATGTGCAATAATGTTAATACGAGAACACTCTTATTTTCAGAAATAAGCTTTTGTCTAATATATGCTCCAGCTCCAAAAAAAGGCAAAACAAACTTTCTGTACAAATCACAGCTGTGCTGCTACAGGTGACCATGAGCTATGATAGATTTAGATGATGTCCTTTTCTCTTCCAATCAAATCTTTCTTGTGGCATCTGTGGCAATGAGCTTTATTTTGGCTTACTCTGTAGGTAACATCACAGGAAAAAAAATTGTTAGGGGTTACACAAAATTACACTGAGACTTCACGATAACATGCAATTTAGAATCCATTTCGGGAGCGCGTGATACTTGAAGAGCTTCAGCTTTGCTTGACAGCTGCAGGGTTCTGTTCTATACGCAAGCAGCAAGAAACCCTGACATGAGAACAAAGACATAGCAATGCAGTTGGTTTTAACTAATGTTTTGCCACCAACATTAACATTGCAACATCCGATTGCAGCTTAACTTAACCCATTAACCAGCCTGATGCATCTCCTGGAGCAATACATTTTAGCTGACAGTTGCAAAGAGTTGTCATGGTTCATTTAAAAGCGATAAAGCACCTTTGGGTTTCAGAACCTTGACAGCTAAAGGGTTAAAGATATCTACTGTGGCATTCCCCCATGGCTCAACATGTTGATATGCCCACGCTGTGTGCAGTGAAGTGGGAAGCAGGCATCTTTCTGCCTACAGTTCCACCCGCATATGGAGCTACCAATATCAAATTGGCTGCTTAGTGGGAGGTGCTGAAAACACATAAGATTCTTCTCCACGGGGAAGTAGGGGAAATTCAGAAAAGGGACTGAGCTGATAGGTGAGAAAAAGTAAGTGCACACTAAGCACAGAAAGCTCCAAGCGCAGCAGCTTTGGCAGAGAGCCAGAAGCATTTTGTTCTTGGGAAAATACAACTATGTTGTCTTTGCACCACTTCTTCCCCTTCCATCTTCAGTGCGTTGACATTAAGATACATTGAACAATTTCCTCCCAAGAGTCCTTCAGTCCCAGGGATGTGAACTTGGCTTCCAGCATTTCTCCCAGAACCAGATACAAAACGTAGAACCCTTATCCCTGCCATCTCCAACATGGCTCATGGACACCTCTCTTCCTGATCCAATTTCAAAACCAGATTGCTACATTGTTCATGAGCTAGCGACTGGCAATACTTAAACCCCTGGGGACAGATGAGGGTGTGGGCTCAGAGTCTGGGCCAATTCATGAACAAAGAAAAGAATAATGCAAAGTTACAGCACAGAAATAAGCCTATTATTTTTCTTTTTTTCTACTGAGCTGCCTATTCAAGGCCACTTCTCAAATCTTTTAATATGACTCTTTTTTTTCAAACAAATGATGTTTTTGCCTTTCAACAGAATTTATGAGTTATGCTGCTATAACAAGTATGTGGGAGATATTTCAACATTCTATCTTCAACATTTTTATAACCTCCTCTCTAATTCTTTTTGAGTTCATAATTTATACATTCAAGTGCCTCACTCTCTATGAGAACAAATCTAGTTATCTCATTCTTGAGACACAGACATCAGTGGCAAGGCTTTTACTGCCCATCCCTATTCTGAGCGACTTTCCAGGCCACTACAGAAGCTGTTTCGAATAAAACTGCATTTACCTATTGACCAGATCAAGAGACCACTGTGGGATTCTCCACAAAAATTCTAAGTGTCGAATTTGTGTAAAGACTGGAGTAAATCAGGCAGTTATTTTTTTCAACGGGATTTTCAGAATGAATCTTCCACACTTGGTGCATCACAGACAGCTCTAGCGTGAATCATGCTAAAAATCCAGCTTTTCCTGCTGGAGAGACCAGCAGCATAGCACTCAGCAGGCCACAATGCAGGCACTGATCTGTCAGCACTGAGATCGGTACATGCACAGTAGCCCCACACTGCCGGCCTCTTGATCACTGGGCAGCCCCACAACACCCACATCATTGGCGCACAGACCCTCTCACCACCCAATCGTACGCCCCCCCAATTGCGACTAGGCCAGCCTTGACCCCACCCCAGCCTTCCTGATCTCCCCACCCCCCTCCATAGATTCATAGAGGAAATCCATAGATTCAGCATGGAAATAGGCCCTTCTTGCCCATGCCACCCTTTTTTTTAAAATCACGAAGTTAGTCCCATTTGTCCGCATTTGGCCCAGATCCCTTTATACCCATCTTATCCATGTACCTGTCTAAATGCTTTTTAAAAGATAAGATTGTATCCACCTCTACCACTACCTCTAGCAGCTTGTTCCAGACATTCACCACCCTCTGTGTGAAAAAAATGCCCCTCTGGATACTTTTGTATCTCTCCCCTCTCATCTTAAACCTGTGCCCACTAGTTTTAGACTCTCCTATCTTTGGGAAAAAATGTTGACTACCTGGCTGATTATGATTTTCTTGACCTCTATAAGATCATCCCTCAGCCTTTTATGCTCCAGAAAAAAAAGTCCAAGTATATCCAGCCTTTCCTTATAATTCAAACCATCAAGTCCCGGTAGCATCCTAGTAAATCTCTACTGTATTCTTTCTAGTTTAATAATATCTTTTCTATTATAGGGTTACCAGAACTGTACGCAGTACTCCGAAGTGTAGCCTTATCAATGTCTTGTACAACTTCAACAAGATGTCCCAACTCCTGTATTCAATGTTCTGAAACCAAGCATACTGAATGCCTTTGTCAGCACTCTGTCCAGCTGTGACTCTACTTTCAAGGAGCTATGGACATGTACCTCTAGATCTCTTTCTTCTGTAACTCTCCCCAATGCTCTACCATTAATTGAGTAAGTTCTGCCCTGGTTCAATCTACCAAAATGCATCACCTCACATTTATCTAAATTAAATTCCCATCTGCCATTCGTCAGCTCACTTGCCCAATTGATCAAGAATCCGTTGCAATCCGAAATGACTTTCTTCACTGTCCGCTATGTCACCGATCTTGGTGTCATCTGCAAACATACTAACCATTTCTCCTATATTCTCATCCAAATCATTAATAAAAATGACAAATAACAGTGGACCCAGCACCGATCTCTGAGGCACACTGCTGGTCACAGGTCTCCAGTTTGAAAAACAACTCTTTGGCTTCTGTCACCAAGCCAACTTTATATCCATTTACCTATCTCACCCTGGATCCCATGAGCTTTAACCTTATGCAACAGTTTACCATGCAGTACCTCGTCAAAAGCCTTACTAAAGTCCATGTAGACAACATCAACTACACTGCCCTCATCTACCTTCTTCGTTACCCCTTCAAAAAACTCAAATTTGTGAGACATGATTTTCCACTCACAAAACCATTCTGACTGTCCTCAATCAGTCCTTGCATCTCTAAATGCCTTGTAGATCCTGTCTCTCAAAATACCTTCCAACAACTTACCCACCACAGATATGAGGCTCACTGGCCTTTAGTTCCCAGGTTTTTCCCTGCAGCCCTTTTTAAACAAAGGCACAACATTTGGCACCCTCCACTCTTTAGGCATCTCACCTGTGACTATCGATGATTCAAATATCTATGCTAGGAGTCCCGCAATTTCCTCCCCTGCCTCTGCAGTGTCCTGGGATACACTTCATCAGGTCCCGGGGATTTATCTACCTTGATGCATTTTAAGACTACCAGCACCTCCTTCTCTGTTAAATGTACACTCCTCAAGACATCACTATTTTTTTCTCCAAGTTCCCTATATCCATGCTTTTCTCAACAGTAAATACTGATGAGAAATATTCATTTAGGATCTCAACCATCTCTTGTGGATTTGCACAAAGATGGCCTTGTTGATCATTAAGAGGCCCTATTCATTCCCTAGTTACTCTTTTGGCCTTTATGTATTTGTAGAAGCTCTTCCAGTTCTCCTTTGCCTTAATAGTCTTGTGTCCCCTTTTTGCCTCCCTGATTTCTCTCTTAACTCTACTCCTACAATCCTATACTCTTCAAGGGCTTCACTTGATCCCAGCTGCCTGTGCAAGACATGTGCCTCCTTCTTTTTCTTGAACAAGGCCTCAATATCCCGAGTCATCCAGGGTTCCCTCATTCTACCAGCCTTGCACTTCACTGTAAAAGGAATGTGCTTACCCTGATTCCAACCGGGAGACTCGACCCTTGGAAGACTGACCCATATCTTCAACCTTGATGTCCATCTCCAATTATTGGCCTACCTCCCTCTGCCTATGATCCCATTATGATCGCAATTGCAGAGTGCAGCGAGACCCCCCCCGTCCCCACTGATCTCCCCCCATTAGGCCCTGCTCCCCTGTCATTGCCCAATGCCTGGAGGCCAATATCAAGGTGCCCCAAGGGTATCACTACTTGGCCCCTTGGCTAGTGCCAGGGGGCAAGGCTGGCACTGCCAAGCTGGCAATGCCCAGGGGAGAGACTCCAACGGACACAGAGAGGCTCTAACTGGTCTAGCAGGTCCGTTTATGATATTTAAATTTGAATTTGAATAACTTATTCAGCTCCACACTGATTTCTGGCGGCTAGAGACTCCCAGCGGCACCCAGCTAGAGCAGCACAGTGGATTGGGAGATTTCTACCGCACCCCCCCATCCCTTCCCCCACTAGCCAAATGTGGTTTTACAATGACATAGCAGTATCAAATATTGATTCCAGATTTAGTGAACTTAAACCTATGTTCCTAATTCAAATTCACAAATTGCTGTGGTGGGATTTGAGCCCATATTCTCTCAATTATTTGCTCAGGCCTCTGTGTTGTTTGACCACTAAAACACCCACTACACAAGTCTCCTTCTGACCTTATGTAACCCTCCGTATCTTGAAGACCTTCATCAGAACACCTTTCAAACTTCTCAATCTCTTGATATTCCTCCTGCTAACAATTTTGTTTTTTTTCATTCATGGGCCATGAACATCGCTGGCTGGCCAGCATTTATTACCCAACCCTGGTTGCCCTGGAGAAGGTGGTGGTAAGCCATCTTCTTGAACAATCAACTTTAATAAGGCCTTTGACAAGGTCCTGCATGGGAGGTTAGTTAGGAGGGTTCAGTCACCAGATACACATGGAGAGGTAGTAAATTGGATTAGACATTGGCTCAATGGAAGAAGCTAGAGAGCGATAGTTGAGGATTGCTTCTCTGAGTGGAGGCCTGTGCCACAGGGAGCAGTGCTGGTTCCATTGTTGTTTGTCATCTATATCAATGATCTGGATGATAAGGTAGTAAATTGGATCAGTAAATTTGCTGATGATACAAAGATCGGAGGAGTAGTGGACAGTGAGGAGGGTTTTCAAATCTGGCAGAGGGATTTGGACCAGCTAGAAAACTGGGCTGAAAAATGGCAGACAAGTGTGAGGTATTGCAATTTGGAAGGACAAACCAAGGTAGAACATACAATGTAAATGTTGGGACACTGAAGAGTGTAATAGAACAAAGGGATCTGGGAGTACAGATACATAATTCACAGGTAGATAGTGTTGTAAAGAGTGCTTTTGGAACATTGCCTTTATAAATCAAAGTATTGATTATAAGAATTGGAATTGTTATGGTGAGGTTGTAAAAGGCATTGGCGAGGCTGAATTTAGAGTATTGTGTGCAGTTTGGGTCACCTAATTACAGGAAGGATATTAATAAGGTTGAAGGAGTGCAGAGAAGGTTCACAAGGATGTTGCCGGGGCTTGAGAAACTGAGTTACAGAGAAAGATTGAATAGGTTAGGACTTTATTCCCTGGAACATAGAAGAATGAGGGGAGATTTGATAGAGGTGTATAAAATTATGATGGGTATAGATAGACTGAATGCAAGCAAGCTTTTTCCACTGAGGCTAGGGGGAAAAAAACTAGATGGCATGGGTTAATGGTGAAGGGGGAAAAGTTTAAAGGGAAATGGGGGGGGCTTCTTCACGCAGAGAGTAGTGTGTGAATGAGCTGCTAGATGAAGTGGTAAATGTGGGCTCACTTTTAACATTTAAGAAAAACTTGGACAGGTACATGGATGAGAGGGGTGTGGAAGGATACGGTCCAGGTGCAGGTCAGTGGGACTAGGCAGAAAAATGGTTTGGCATGGTCGAGAAGGGCCAAAAGGCCTGTTTCTGTGCTGTAATGTTCTACAGTTCTAATTATATTACATCCCCCACCCCAAAAAGATTAGCATTAAGAGGGAGAATTAGCAGTTTTAGTGGGTCTTAAAGTAGATAAATCCCCAGCCCCAAATGAGATGCAGCTTAGACTGCACTTGGAGGCAAGAGAGGAGATTGCAGGAGCTCTGAGAGTAATCTGACGGAAGGAACCTATTGACCAGTTGTATATTGTTGGGAAACTGTTGGAATTCATTATCAAGGAAGTAGTAACATGACATTTGCAAAGTCAAAATGCAATCCATCAGAATCAGCATGATTTTATGAAGAATAGGTGTGATGTATCTGGACCTCCAGAAGCCATTTGATAAAATGCCACATAAAAGGTTAATACACATGGTAAGATCTCACAGGATTGGGGGTAACTCATTAGCTTTGACAGAGGTTTGGCTCACAACAGAAAGTAAGAAGTGGAGATGAAAGGATCTTTTTCTGTTTGGCAAGGTATAACTAGTGGAATGTCACAACATTCGGTCCTCAGGCCGCAACTATTTACAATCTATATTCATGACTGGGTGCAGGGGTAGAATACACCATAGTCAAATTTTCATCCAACACTAAAATAAATGAAAAAACAAGTTGCAATGAGGAAATAAGAAATTTACAAATGGATATGAATAAATTAGGTGAATGGGCCAAAATTTGGCAGGTGTAATTTAACATGGATAGGTGTGAGGGTATCCATTTTGGTATACATGCCAGAGTTTAGAAGAATAAGACAAGATCGAATTGTGGTGTATAAGATGCCAAAAGGGATTGACAGGATTGACATAGAGTGAATGTTTCTGCTTCTTAGACAATCTAAAATGAGAAGCCATTGTTTTAGGAGGAGAGGTGGCAGATTTAAAACAGAAATGAGGATGTATTACTTCACTCACAGGATTGTGAATCTATGGAATTCTCTAGCCCCAATGCAGTGGACGCCGGAAACAGTGACCAGGTTTAAGAAGGAGATGGATAGGTTTTTAATGAGCGGAGGGTTGGAGTGGACAGAAAACTGAAGATAAGATCAGCCATTATTGTAGTGAATGATGGAGCAGCCTCAAGGGACTGAATTGCCTTCTCCTGGCTCCTTGTTCTTATCTTCAACATAGAACCCTACAGTACAGAAACAGGCCCTTCGGCCCATTGAGTCTGCACCGACCACAATCCCACCCAGGCCCTATCCCCATACCCCTACACATTTACCCACTAATCCCTCTAACCTACACATCCCAGGACACTAAGGGGCAATTTTAGCATGGCCAATCAACGTAACCCGCACATCTTTGGACTTATATTCTTATAAACTCCCTCTGGCCACAGGAGAGGTGCCAAAGGACTTGAGGACTGCTGATGTGGTACCATTAGGGAAGTAGGGGGAAAACAAACAGGAAATTCCAGGCCAGTGAGTTTAACATCAGTGGTCAGGAAATTATTGGAAAAAAAAAATCAGAGGGGCAAAATTAATTTCCACTTGGAGAGGCAAGGATTAATCATGGATAGTCGGCAAGGCTTTGTCACGGGAAGATCATGTCTGACAAATTTAATCGAATTTTTAGAGGAAGTAAAGCTTCTGACAAGATCCTGCATGAAAGACTGGTCAAAAAGATAAGACCCCATGTGAAGCAGGGCAATCCAAAATCCAATGTGTCCAGTGGTGTATCACAGGGATCATTGCTGGGTCCCTTGCTGATTGTAGGGTACATTAGTGATCTAGATGTGAGAATAGGAAGCATGATCTGTAAGCTTGCAAATGACATAAAAATTGGTGGTGTGGTAAAAAGTGAGGAGGATTACAGGTCAATAGAGATGAGCTGGTCAAATGGACTTTAACTGAAAAATGTGAGGTGATGTATTTTGGAAGGACGAACAAGGCAAGGGAATACACAATGGACAGTAGGATGCTCGGCAGTAACGAGGACCAGTGGGACTTGGCGGTGCATGTCCAAAGATCCCTGAAGGCAGCAGTTTACCACAAGACCTCTTTCAATACTGTAAACTTATAAGAGCTTGTGACTAAAATCCCAGTGGTGGCAGATTGACTATGAGCACATGATCTCTGCCATGCCAACCAATTTGATGCCCTCCACCTCTCAATGTGCATCAAGAAGGGGAGGAGACTCAGGAACGCAAGTAAGATTTGATCCTAAGACAGTGAGGGATTTCTTTGGGAGAATGGCCATCACTTACTACCCTTTAAACTTTGCTTCCTTTAAACCCTCACTTAACATACTATTTTACAGATCTATTGAAACTTCCTTTTACGTTGTAGCCGCCACACTAACTTTTATTGTAATTACCTGAGCAGATGAGGTTTCTTTGCAATGGCACTGGTAAACAGCAAACACATTTTGCTAAGCCTGTTCTTTCCCCTTCTGGTAGCAGAGTTGATTAACAAGTCCATAGATCCCTTTCAAATCCACAATCTCAGCACCTCAAGAAAAAAGTCAGTTCAGATATTTGGATGTTGTTTAGTTATTGCAAATGATGGTGGTGTTAGACTATATAAGCCATATCGTGTCTCTTAAATGAAAATGTAAACGTGCACACAGCAAACATAGTTCTATAAAGGAATGCATAACAAAACTACAACAGCAAGTCTTTTGGGAACTTCAGTCAATCCTGCTGCAACATCTCTCATCAATCCTTTTCATCCTCGTCTCTGACATTCCTTCCAAAGTGCCATCCATTATTTCATATTCTATACTTCTATACACAACCCAGGTTTCCAGCTGGCTTGTTATAACCTTACTACTTGTCTTGCAACCTTTAATGCCTCAAACGTCAAGGGTCCAACATAACTCTAGTCCCATTTGTGATTTATTTTCTTTCCTAACTGATAGATTTGCAGAATGACCACTGCCCTTTCAGGTACTGTATTCCAGTTCACAATAACTCACTGTAGAAAAACAAGAAAACAGCTCTCCCCCATAGATCCTTTGTTAATCTTCTTACCACCAAGTCTTCTGGGGACCCACGTTCCTGCTTCCAGTGCAAACAGTTTCTTCTTCTTTACCCCATCAAAATCTAAATGTCTCCGCTGTAAGAACAATAATTGGAACTTTTCTAGATCGTACAGAACTGTACAAAGTCTACGTAACTCATCCCTATTCTTGCTGGAGGTCGGTTTGGGATATTGGCATACAATATTCCATGGCACGGGACGGCACAGTGGTTAGCAGCAGGAGATCCAGGTTTGATTCCCAGCTTAGGTCACTGTCTGTTGTCGTGACTGTGTGGGGTTCTCCAGATGCTCCGGTTTCCTCCCATAGTCCAAAAGACATGCTAGTTAGATGCATTGGCCACGCTGAATTCTCCCTCAGTGTACCCAAACAGGAGGCGGAGCATGATGACTCAGGGGTTTTCATAGTAACTTCAATAGAACGTTACATAGAAATAGAGAAACTAGAAGCAGGAGTAGGCCATTCGGCACTTTGAGCCTGCTCCACCATTCATCTTGATCGTGGCTGATCATCGAATTCAATATCCTGATCACTTTTCCTCCCATATCCCTTGGTCCCTTTAGCCCCAAGAGCGATATCTAATTTCTTGAAATCAGACAACGTTTTGGCCTTAATTACACATTCACCACCCTCCGGGTAAAGAAATTTAACTTCACCCCAGTTCTAGAAGACTTAGCAGTATCCTCAAACTATGACCCCTAGTTCTGAACCTTCCCACCATCGGGAACATTCTTTCTGAATCTACCCTGTCTGATCCTGTTAGAATTTTACATGTTTCTATGAGATCCCCTCTCACTCTTTCAAATTCCAGTGAATACAATCCTGACTTAATCTCTCCTCATGTTAATGTAAGCCTACTTGTGACACATAAAATAAAATTTAAAACAATTAACTGTTCTGATTTTTTTTTTACTGAGACCTGATGTACGATAATAATATTAACATTGTTTTTCAAGGATGCCACATTTCCTGGTGGATTTGGCCCTTGAATAAATCTAAACTGACCTGGTAAGTTGGATTCTTCATCATTTAATGTTTTTATGTAGTTACAGTGTTAAGTGTTAAATGTCATCACTTTTTTTAAGAATGGGTGTACAGCAAACTCATTTTTTTCAAACTTTTTATTCTATAGGAGGGTTTCAAAGCAAAACATTTGGGCCATCTAAGAGTTTTTTTGAGCATAGAATTATGCTGGAAGGCAATTTCTTGATCTGCCTTCAGTTTTTAAAAATATTATCTGCAACTTTTCCTAGATTTCAAGATGGCCTCGCTGCTGATATCGAAACAAACAGATTTCCTGAACTTACTAGTTTTGGTGGCCTCTGTAACATGGCAATGGGGTGCATCTTGAAATAATTTCTTTCGTCTTGGATAGACTGTGTGCTGAGTTCTTGTGTTCTATAGTTTCATGCTCCAGTTTTCTCTCACAGTCTGAAAGGCATGCTGTTTAGGTGCATTGGCCATGCTAAATTCTCCCACAGTGTACCCAAACAGGCGCTGGAGTGTGGTGACTGGGGGATTTTCACAGTAACTTCATTGCAGTATTAATGTAAGTCTTCTTATGGCACTAATAAATAAAACTAAATGCAAAACTTAAACATAGATTCCCTGCTGTATAGTAGGAGGCCATTTGGTCCATTGAGCCTCCAGCAGAAACAATCAGACCCAGCTCCTATCACCCTAACCTCATGTACTTAAACCTGCTAATCCCACTGACACTAAGGGGCAATTTAACATGACCACTCCATCTAACCTGTACATCTTTGCACTGTGGAAGGAAACTGGAACACCCAGGGCAAATCCACACAGACATGGAAAAACATGCTAACTCCACACAGACAGTCACCTGAGGCTGGAATTAAGCCTGGGTCTCTGGAGCGGTGATGTAGCAGTGCTTCACTGTGCCCTACCCCATGTCAGTTAATTCATCATATGAAGTAGTCTATACAGTAATTGTGACCACCCAATAGCCGCATCCTGATTCATCTCAATTCTTTTCAATCTTGGTATTATCCTTCACTATGGCTGATTACTCATAAAAAGCCAAAGGAATACTTTATATGGAACTTGAACAATGTTCAAAGAGGGTTAAGTAAGTAGTAATCTTACGCATTTGATCAATCTTCAGATACAGATGACTCATGCTAAATTAGTGTGGGAAATAAGTGGGAAGCTACATGGCTTAAAATTGAGGACAACTTTGAGAACCACAATGACAGACATTAGTGTCTTATAAAAGTGTTTCAATTATCCTGTATAGCGATCATGCAGATTGAATAACAAAAACATAAATATTTCTTTCTGGCTGCTGATTTGCAACATAACCATGTCATTGGTGTAATGAACTTAAATTTTGTAACCAGCAAGAGGATGATGGAATGCTCTCCACTTGTCTGGATGGGTGCAGCTCCAACAACACTTAAGCAGCTCAACACCATCCAGGGTAAAGCAGCCCATTTGACTGTCACCCTGTCCACTAACGACCAGCATCAACACACAGTGGCAGCAGTGTACATCATTTACAAAATGCACTACATGAATACACCAAGAATCCTTCAGACAGCACCTGTCAGATGCCTGACCGCTACCATCTAAAAGGACAAAGACAGCAAAAACATGGGAACACCACCACCTGGAGGTCCTCTCCAAGCTGCTCACTGACCTGACTTGGAAATATACTGCTGATCTTTCACTGGGTTAACATCGTGGAATGCCGTCCTTAATAGCACTGTAGGTGTAACTACACCTCAGGGACTGCAGTGGTTCAAGAAGGCAGCTCGACACTACCTTCTGAAGGGCAACTAGAGATGGCAATAAATGCTGGCCTAGGCAGTGATGCTCACATCCCATAAGTGAATAAAAAATAAATATGTGCAATGTCTCAGGAGTCTGCTCTCCCTCCTCCCCCACTTCTTTTTTTAATTCATTTTGTGGGACATGAGCATTTTTGGCTGGCCAGCATTTATTGTCCATCCCTAATTGTTGAGAGTCAACCACATTGCTGTGGCTCTGGAGTTACATGCAGGCCAGACTAGGTAAGGACGGCAGATGCCCTTCCCTTTAGCTAACCAGATGGATTTTTCCAACAATCAATAACGCTTTCATGGTTATCAGTAGATTCTTAATTCCAGATTTTTTTTACTGAATTCAGATTCCACCATCTGCCACGGTGGGATTCGAACTCAAGCCTCCAGAACATTAGCTGAGTTTCTGGATTAATAGTCAAGTGATAATATCACTAGGCTCCCTTTCTTGTTTAACATATCATGGTAAATACTGGGAATTTCAATTGGGGGTCTCCTAACCAGATAGTTAAAACCAATTATTATACTTTCCTTTGGAGTTGACTAACTTTTTCTGCAGTTTTGGTATTTTTAGTCAGGCCTAGTAAAGGTTCACTGCAGTGCTTCTTCCCTCTGTCTGATTTTAAATCACCATGCCTGTAACAGTGACAAATAGCAGCTATAATATCTCAACTGTAGCACATCAATTCAATTCAGCACTGAGTTGAATTAATCGGAATAAATGTCAAGTCCGCATTTCAGACTTGTTGCCACACTTTCATGGATTTTTAACTCAAAGACAATATAAGGTCATTAGTCAAACATTCAAAACACATCCAAAGATGTGTCATTACATAATTTACTGTACAATAACTGAGATGCACAATTATGGAATGATTTGGTTAGCAACTGAATAACCCACTGTCATATCATTGGCTGAACAATGGGTCCGGTCTTGCTATTAACTGGCTCCAGATCAGTTTATTAACTTTTGCCCTGTGAAATCACCAGGAACTCCATATGGTTGGCATGATCAACATTGTGACAAGCGTTTTGATGGATGAACAAGGAGGAAAAATATCTGAAGATGGCTTGAGGCAGAATGGCAGGACTACTAAACTACAGAGCTACGGCCAGAATCAGAAATGATGTAGGAGCAGAATCTCATAAATTATTTTTAAAAAAACACAGTAAATGTATAGCAAGGACAGTGGATGGGATTTTTCTCGCCCCTTGCGGTATTTGGTGGCAGTTGGAGGTGGTGCACTGCTTGCTGACAGTAGGATCTGGTGGTCCCACCATTGTCAACATTTAATGCACCCCTTGCCACCACCAAACCTGCGGCAGCAACACACCATCAGTGGGACCATAAGATCCCACCAGCCTGAACGCAGCAAGATTTCGGCAGGTGCGTGTGGGTGAGGGGGAAGTGTAGAATGTAAGGGCTGTCCTAGGTGAAGACTCTTAGAAAACTCACGTTATTGACAATACATCAGATTTCAAAGGTCCAAATGAAAAAAAAACTGTCCAGCTGAAATCTAATCGGACATTTTAATCTAATCACCTCCCCCTTCCTAGCAACAGCTTTATAAAAAAAGCAGTGTGTTAACTGCGCTTAGAAACAAATGTTGCTGGCTGCTTTATTAAAAATTGAGCACCTCCAGATTTTACAAGGTGCAGCAAGTTAAGGGTACATGATATTTTTTTCTCCTTCTCCCTCAAAATGAACTCCAAGGAGGACAGTGGATTGGTTTCATGGGGACAGAGTCGGCAGAATTAGCAGACATTTGGCAGATGAAATTTACTGTTGTGAAGTGTGAAGTGGTCCATTTCGGGAGAAGAACAAAGGCATTCTCAAAAAGGATGCAATTGTGAGACCCCCTAGAAACTACCCCACTCCCACATTTTCTTTATTGATCATTTTCTCTATTCAATATTCCGTGTTTGATTTGTAATTGGTTGCATTATACCTTCTGTTAGTTTTCTTTTTCCCTTCAAAGTCAATTCAAAATATCCCAGGGAGACAATGGACTGATCTAAACCCAAACAGCACCCCTTGTCACCCCCCAACCTTCCCCTTCTTTACCCCCTCCCCGCAAACTCCAGAGCCAATGGGCCATCTGTTTAGAAGCAGAAAATATTGTTGTGCCATCTTGCCACTCCCTTATATAATGTCAAACTGCACACTTGCAAAGGAGTGGCACACAGGATGGGGAACATATTAAGTAGCGGCAAAGAGAACAAAAGCAATAATAAGGTAATGTTTTAAAATACTGGTTCAACCTCAGCATGGCGGCACAGTGGTTAGCATAGATCATAGATCATAGATTCCTACAGTGCAGAAAGATGCCCATCAAGTCTGCACCGAACACAATCCCACCCAGGCCCTACCCCCATATCCCTACATATTATACCCACTAATCCCTCTAACCTACGCAACCCTGGACACTAAGGGGCAATTTCTTAGCGTGGCCAATCAACCTAACCCACATATTTTTGGACTCTGGGAGGAAACCGGAGCACCCGGAGGAACCCACACAGACACAAGGAGAATGTGCAAACTCCACACAGACAGTGACCCAGGCTGGGAATCGAACCCAGGACCTTGGAGCTGTGAAGCAGCAGTGCTAACCACTGTGCTACCATGCCGCCCGTCACTGTTGCCTCACAGCACCAGGGACATGGGTTTGATTCCCTGCTTGGGTGACTGTCCGTGTGGGGTTTGTGCATTCTCCCCGTGTCTTCTGGTTGCTCCAGTTTCCTCCCACAGTCCAAAGATGAGCGGTTTAGGTGGATTGGCCATGCTTAGTGTCGGGGAACTATCTAGGGTAAATGCATGGGGTTATGGGGATATCGCCTTGTGGGATTATAGTCAATGCAAACGCGATATGCTGAAAGGCCTTCTTCATGCACTGCAGGATTCTTGATTCTAACCTCAACTGTGGAATTGTAGACAGCACACTTTGGAACAATTGTGAAGTCATTAGAGAAGATGCAGAAAAACTAATATAAGAATGGTTCCAGGGATGATGAACTTCAGTTACGTGGATAGGTTGCAGGTGCTGCAGTTGTTCTCCTTACAGCAAGGTAGGTTCAGTCAGAAGAGAATGGATCGAGGTATTGAGGGTTCTTTTTTTAATTCTTTCATAGGCAAGGCCAGCATTTGATGCCCAGATGCCCATCCCTAATTGTACTTGAACCATATGGCTTGCTAGGCAATTTCAGAGGGCAACTTAGAGTCAACCAAATTTCTGTGGGATTGGAGTCACAAGTCATGGTCACCATTACTGAGACTAACTTTTAGTTCAAGCTTTACTCATTGAATTTGCATATCACCAGCTGCCAAGGTGGAGTTTGAACTCATCTCTCCAGCGCATCTGCCTCAGCCTCTGGATTAGCCCAATGATATTACCATTGCAGTACCACCTCCCCAGTGTAGGCACGATTAAACAGTTCCCATTGGCAGAAAAGTGGTGCAGTGCTTAGAACAGCTGCCTCACAGCACCTGGGTTTAATTCTGCTCTTGGGTGACTGTGTGGAGTTTGCATGTTCTCCCCATATCTGCATGGGTTTCCCCTGAGTATTACATTTTTCTCCCACAGTCCAAGGATGTGCTTGTTAGGTGGATTAGCCATGCTTAATTGCACCTCACTGTCCAAAAATGTTTAGGTAAGGTAGATTAGCCATGGTAAATGCCTGGCAAGCTGTCTAAGATGAGTCCAAGAACTGTCAAGTTGTCAAAGAGATGGCAAAGCTGTCAAAGAACTGAAATTGTGAAGACACTGCTACGTAGCAAGAATCATAAATGACTGAATTTTACATTCAGTTTGAGGAAAGGAAGAGGACTAGTATTTTAAAATTAAGTCAGGACAATTACATGGGAATGGAAGCAGAACTAGCTAAAATGAACCGATAAATGACATTAAGGAATAGTTTAATAGAAATGCAATGGCAGACATTTAACGGGACATTTCAGAATACACAAAATAAATATATAGAAAGAAAAATTCCAAGACGAGGACCATCCTCCATGGTTAACTCAAAAACACAACGATAGAGACAGACTTAAAGACAAAGCATTTAACTGTGCAAAGACAAGTGGCAGATCAGAAGATTGGACAGAATATGGAGAAGAGCAAAGAATAACAAAAAGATTAATAAGGAGGGAAAATTAGAGTGAGAGAAAGCTAGCTAGAAATATAAAGATGGACAGTAAGAGTTTCTGTAGACATTTAAATAAGAAAAGGGTTAAAACATATGTTGGTTCTATAGAAAGTGGGTCTGGAGAATTTATAATGGGAAATATGGAGATGGCAGGTGAATTGAACTGGTATTTGACTTTGGTGTTCATGATACAAATAACATCCCAGAAATAGCTATAAACTAGGAATTAGAAGAAAGGAATAAACTCAGAAAAATTATAATCACTGGGGAAGTGATAATTAACAAACAGTTGAACCTACAGCTGACAAATCCCTGGATCCTGATGGATTTTATTCCACAATCTTAAAAAAAGTGGCTGGTGAGATAGTTGATCTCTTGGTTTTAATTTTCCAACAGCGATTGTATTCAGGGACTGTGTCATTAGATTTGAAAATAGCAAATTTAACTCCATTCAAAAAGTGAAGGAGACAGAAAGCAGGAAACTACAGGACAGCTAGCTTAAAATCTGTCATACGAAAAATATTGGGAGCTATTTATGGCAGGGCCATAAACAATTACCACTTAGAAAAATTCAAGGCAATCAGGGAGAATCAACACGGTTTTGGGCAGAGGAAATCATATTAAGCCAAATTATTGGGGAGTTTTGTCGAAGTCAAATGTGCTGTGGATAAAGGAGAACTGGTGGTTATGCTGCAGTTAGATTTCCAGAAGGCATCTGATAAGGTGCCATATCAAAAGTTATTATGGAAAATAAAAGCCCATAGTGTCGATGGCAACATATATTCATGGATAAGAGATTGGTAGCTAACCAGATGGTAGTCATTTTTTTTTGTAGGTGGGATATAACTAGAGGTGTGCCAGAGCGATCGGTGCTGGTCTGTCAACTATTTACAATGTAATCAAAGATATGGCTGCTAAATTTGCTGATGATATAAAGATAGGTTGGAAGGTAAGTTATGAAGAGGACGTAAAGAGTGGGAAAAGAGCTGATCAATGCAGATAACATGGAGAATTGGGAAATTGTCCATTTTGGCAGGAAGAATATAAAAGAAGCATATTATCTAAATGATGAGAAACTTCAGAGCTCTGAAGTGCAGAGAGATCTGGATGTCCTAGTACATGCATCACAAAAGGTTAATGTGCAGGTACAGCAAATAATTAGGAAGGTTAACAGAATGACATAATTTATTGTGAGGGTTTGAGTATAAAAGTAGGGAGATTATCCTTCAGTTGTACAAGGCAGGCACTGGTGAAACTACATCTGGAGAACTGTATACTGTATTGGCCTCCTTATTAAAGAAAGTATGTAAATGCATTAGAAGCAATTACATAGGACACAGAACACTACAGCACAAACAGGCCCTTTGGCCCACAAGTTGCACCGATCTTATCCATACCTACCAGGCCATAGAACTATCTGTAACTCCCAATCCCATTAAATCCCATGTACTCATCCAGAAGTCTTTTAAAAGACCCCCAGCGAGTTCGCCTCTACCACCACCGACGGCAGCCGATTCCACTCACTCACCACCCTCTAAGTGAAAAACTTACCCCTGACATCTCCAAATTGAGAGGTTTATTGGACTAATACTAGAATGGGCAGTGCAATAACTTTTGTGATTGGCTCTTAACTTATGAATCACAACGATTTATTACAACTACAAACAACTATTTACTGGGTGTTCTAAATGATCTTTCTGTTCTCATCCCTTGAGTCCAATCACTGGAACAAGTCCAGACACAGCCCAGTGAATTTCCAACTCCATTCCAGATTGGGATAGCAGGTCACATGACTCCTCCCTGGAGCACAGCCCTTAAAGGGGCGAGCAACCGTATCTGTCCCCCTGTAAGCCCCTTCCATTTCCTGATCTACAGTTATTTCTAGGATGTTACTTGTGTCCTCTATGGTGGAAACAGATGCAAAAAAATTGCTTAATTCATCTGGCTACAGACAGGTTACTTTATGAGAAAGGATGGACAGATTAGGCTTGTATGCACTCGAATTTAGAAGAGTAAGCAGTGACTTGATTGAAATTCATAAGATAGTGAGGGGTCTAAACAGGATGCTTGTGGAAAGGATATTTCCTCTTGTGGAAGAATCTAGAACTAATGTTTATTTTAATTAGCATCAGAAGTGGGCTTACATTAACACTGCAATGAAGCTACTGTGAAAATCCCCTAGCTGCCACACTCCAGCGCCAAAGACCATAAGAGCACAAGACGTAGGAGCATAATTAGACCACTCAGCCCATCGAGTCTGCTCTACCATTCAATCATGGCTGATTCTTTTTCTCATCCCCATTCTCCTGCCTTTTCCCCATAACCCCGATCCCCTTATCAATCAAGAATCTATCTATTTCTGTCTTAAAGATACTCAGTGATCTGGCCTCCACAGCCTGCTGTGGCAAAGACTTCCACAGATTCAATACTCTCTGGCTTAAGAAATTCCTCCTCATTTCTGCTTTAAGGAGTGTCCCTTTAGCCTGAGGTTGCGCCCTCTGGTTCTAGCTTTTCCTAGTAGTGGAAGCATCCTCTGCACATTCACTCTATCCAGGCCTTGCAGTATCCTGTAAGTTTCAATAAGATTTCCTCTCATCCTTCTAAATTCCAATGAGTACAGACCCAGAGTCCTCAACTGTTCCCCATACACTGAGAGAGAATTTAGTATGGCCAATGCACCCAATCAGCATGTCTTTTGGAATAGGCAGCACTGCTTAAAAATAAAGAGTTGCCCATTTAAGACAGAGATGAGAAGAATTTTTTCTCTCAAAAGGACTGAGAATCTTTGGAATGCCCTTCCTCAAAAGGCAATGGGAGCAGAGTCTTAGTACGTTTTCAAGGCAAAACTAGACAGATTCATCAAGAAGGGGGTGAAAGTTTACTAGAGATAGTTACAGTCAGTTCAGCCAAGATCTTATTGAATGGTGGAATAGGATAGAGAGGCCGAAAAGCCTACTCCTGCTCCTAATTCATGAATACAAAGGAAAAAAGAAATACAGGGCAAAGGGGAAGCGGAGTGAGTGTAGCTGATTTGCTTTTGCAGACAGCCTACAAGGCTATGGTGGGCCGAATCACCTACTTCTATGCTATCATTCTGGGATTCTATAAAGTATCAATTTTCAGCTAAATCCTTTTGGACACAATGGGCCCGATTTTACCATTTTGATTCTATGTGCTGAATCTGGGCGCAATTAAGACCCGACTTGAAAAACTGTTCTCAGGTGCCTCCATGTGCACTCAGCCTGGAAAAAAAAATCATGAGTCTGAATTGCTCTTTGGGCAGGGCTTATTGCGCCCGAAATGCTGCAGTTCCAATCGGAGCTTTGAAATGCGCACGCGCAGTGAAAAAAAAGTTGAAAAACGTGCAGTTGTTACATCACTTCCGGGCCGCAAACAGCAGATAAAGCGGCCCGGAATCAAAAAGCGGGAGTGATGGCCCCCACAGACATCGCCCTCACCTCCACAACATAACTATCTCCTTTACCCACCACTCCCGGTACCCAGACCGATTGGGACCCCCTGCCCCCTTTTCCCCCACCAATCACCAACAGAGTTGCAGTGGTCCCCCCCCCCCCACCCCTCACCGATCATCCGCAGAGGGCAGCAGTCCCTCCTGCCCCCTCCCCGTTGTCCCCTCTCTCCCCCTCAAACCAGAGATCCACCTGGCCTCTCTCCCCATCCCCCCACCAAAGAATGATCTGGTCTCCCTCCTCACCCCTTCCCCACCAGAGAATGATTGAGCCTTCTTCCTCTCACACCCGCCCCCCCCAAAACCAGAGAATGATCTGACCTCCCTTCTCCTCACCACCACCCCCACCACAAATACATCTGACCTTCCTCCCTCCTCCCCCCACTTCCTCCCTCCACCCTCCTCCCACCACCGAACTGAGTCGGGAAGCATTTGGAAGCTCTGAACTTACCTCTCCAGAAGCTGGAGTGCCCAAAACAGACCTTTGCTTAGCATGTCTGTTCCACGCCAAATTTGGATGGGTGAACGCGATGGTAAAGGGAGAAAATGTAGGTATGATTGGGCGTCCATTTCATTAAGTCAATTTAAATACATGCAAATACATTTAAATTGGCATCATGCCCATTTTGGGTACGGTTCGGATCATGCCCATTTTCGGGCCTTGGTAAAGTGGGCATTTGCACGGACGCGGGCACGGATCGCGCTAATCGCCTCATATCCGACTTTACCAAGTTTAATAGGGCCCAATGTATTCATTATTCAATTTACACATTGAAGTTTAAGCTGCGCACTTATGACCATATCATATTTTACAGTCCTTCTAATCATCTTTAAGAACTGCGCAATTAAATCTGTAATAAGTTGGGATAGGCAAAAAGGGAACATATTTGCATTTAACCTTAAAGACAATTAATCTTGGCTTAACTGGATAAAACTGGCACTTGCTAACACACTGATAATATCCAAATCTGCTTTTATTCATAGCATTTCCTCCCTTCTCAAGATGCATAAAGTTTATGTCTTCACTCTGAGAGGCATTATGAACCTATTCATCACATGGTCATTCAGTCTCTTCTCCTGTACAATAGATACACAGTAATGGCATTTGAGCATGTTTTTTTGTTATACAATAGATACACAGTAATGGCATCTTCATGTGGCAAGTTTCCATTTCAATCTCATTGTTGGTGACAAACAAAGGTTTCCATTAAAATAAACAGGAGGAGAAAAAGTAGAGCAATTGTCCCATAATTTCTAACTACCATCCACAGAGTGGTGTTGGAAGATGCCTGAGACATTATTTGCTCAACTGATTTTCAAATCCTTCAATGACTTTGAACCCTCAGTTTATCTGTCATTTACTCTAGCCATATGACTCCAGGATTGGTGCACTCCTCCTATTCCAACCTCTTGAATGTCCATTTTCATTGCTCCACTACTAGTGGCCATGCCTTCAGGTGCCTAGACTAGGCGCACTGTAATTCCCTCCCTAAACATCTATGTTATGATACTACATGGGGTCACCTGCCCTTGAGGTTGAAGGTCAGATAGCACATGTTGGAGAAGATTGGAACAAGGCTACAGATGCCTTGCAGTTGTGTGTTCCTGTTCTGAAAATGTGTTAGTGTTAAAGTTTGTTTACAGCAATGGTGTCGGTTAACCTGGAGCATAAAAACAAGACACTCTCATCATCATGTCAAGCTTGAAAGGCATTGTAGTGGGTGACAAGGCAATGAAGCTGAGCACTTCACTGAGAACTGGGTAGGCAATGACCTAGTGGTATTATCACTAGACTATTAATCCAGCTAATGTTCTGGAGACCCGGGTTCACATCCCGGCACAGCAGCTGGTGGAATTTGAATTCAATAAAGAATATCTGGAATTAAGAATCTACTGATGACCGTGAAGCCATTGTCGGAAAAACCCATCTGAGTTCACTAATGCCTTTAGGGAAGGAAATCTGCCATTCTTACCTGGTCTGGCCTACATGTGACTCCAGAGCCACAGCAATGTGGTTGGCTTTGAACTGTCCTCAGGCAACTAAGGATGGGCAATAAATGTTGACCAGCCAGTGATGCCCAGTCCTATGGATGGATAAAAAAAGGTAAAGTGCTGCCTGAGCTGCTGAGTATTTCTGGCATTTTCTGATTTTTATTGCAGGTAGCACTAGTTCATTACAGCATTTATGACTCAAAAAATAATAACCCTGTTTATAAGATCAGAAATCATGACTGGTGATTTGGGCTGAACCAGCAAGTAAAGCACTCCTGTTTGACCTTGATGCTCTACACTAGATGGGAATAAAATAAACAGGTCCATCGCCCTGATTGCTATCTAACAACCTATGCTAGCAAATGCACATGTGGGCATGGGGTGGAGTCGGAATCAAATTTATGCTTATGCGCTCTCCACAGACAAACAGGCTTCCAGCAGGCCTATTTCTAAATTTCTAAAAGAAATATCCCCCAGCAAAGATTGGAAGGTGTAAATCTGGACCAATTGTGGAAAAGTATAATAAAGGACCCAGCAGCTAATACACTATCTTTCCTGTGCCCTTCATTATATATTCTGATGATCAAACTGCTCTAATGATCTGATTAAATATCATGCTCAATAGTGGTAGAATGCTTCACTCAAGAATGAGACTTAATAAGCTGAGATAATGCTATTGTAAATTATGAGTCCTGATGACATTATAAATTTCCTTCAAGGGCTTTAGGTTTCCTCATAAAAATAAGGATAGAAAGCTCGTATGAAAAGTGTCGTGTCCAGTATTAATAATTATATTTTAGTATTACCTTTACTCTTTTTACTATTGTGTTTGTATTATTTCTGCGTA
This sequence comes from Carcharhinus amblyrhynchos, assembly GCF_965287045.1. Taxonomy (NCBI): domain Eukaryota; kingdom Metazoa; phylum Chordata; class Chondrichthyes; order Carcharhiniformes; family Carcharhinidae; genus Carcharhinus; species Carcharhinus amblyrhynchos. The sequence continues at coordinate 19,455,829 of NC_137324.1, forward strand.
GATAATAAAGAATATCTAACATGAACAGCAACTACTATGGACAGACAAGGACATTCAAACAAAATTAAAACTAGTTGCTGGTCACAGTCGATGTCTCCCTGAGCATTTCATTTCAACCACTTCCTTCTCCAGTATTCACTGAACTGTGTGTGTGGCCATCTCCTTGCTGCATCCTTTTAGAAGACACTGTTCCTTCTTTGTTTATGTACCCTCATGCATTATACTCTCCTCTTTCTCACTGGAGCTACCTACCAAGGTCCAAAATTGGACACTACCGTTGATTATAAAGTCATGGAGTCATAGAGGTTTATAGTAAGAACTTGCCATGCCACTCACTTTTTTAAACCCTAAACTAATCCCAATTGCCCACCCCTTTGGCCCATATCCCTCTATATCCATCTTACCCATGTAACTGTCTAAATGCTTTTTAAAAGACAAAATTGTACCCGCCTCTACTACTGCCTCTGACAGCTTGTTCCCGACACTCACCACGCTCTGTGTGAAAAAATTGCCCCTCTGGACACTTTTGTATCTTCCCCTTTCAGCTTAAACTTACGCTCTCTAGTTTTAGACTCCCCTACCTTTGGGAAAAGATATTGATTATCTAGCTGATCTATGCCCCTCATTATTTTATAGACCTCTTTAAGATCGCCTCTCAGCCTTCTATACACCAAAGAAGTCCCAGTCTACCCAGCTTCTCACAAGTCAAACCATCAAGTCCCAATAGCATCCTAGTTGTTGCAATAAAAATGTTACATCAAAGTAAATTACCATTAGACAAATCACACTGAGCTGAGGCCACGAGTTCCCCTTCATTTTCCTTTCTTTAAAATACATGGATGCAATCTGTTCAAACATTTCTGCTTTTCAATGTCCTTCTTTCCCTAGTTAGAATCATAGAAGAAGGGTAACCAGTTCATAATGTTCATGCCAACTCTCGACAAGACCAACTCAGCTATTGCCAGGCTCCGACCCCATCCCATACTCCCCCAGATAGAACATAGAACACTACAGCACAAACAGGCCCTTTGGCCCACAACAAATGTTGCCTCTTCAGATAATTAACCAATTTCCCTTTGAAAGGCAGAATTAAATCCACCCCCAACACTGCACTGTAGCATAGTGGTTAGCACTGCTGCCTCACAGCGCCAGGGAGCCGGGTTCAATTCTGGCCTTGGATCATTGTCAGTGCGGAGTCTGCATGTTCTCCCAGTGTCTGCCTAGATTTCCTCTGGCTGCTCCAGTTTTATCCAAGAGTCCAAAAGACATGCTGGTTAGGTGCATGGGCCATGCTAAATTGTCCCTCAGTGTATCCAAACATACACTGGAGTGCTGCGACTAGGGCGTTTTCACAGTAATTACATTGCTGTATTAATGTCAGCCTACTTGTGACACTATTAAATAAACACTAAACTCTTGGACAGTGCATTCCAGATCCTAAAAGTTCCCTGATCAAAAATGCTTTTCCTATGTCGCGTTTGGTTCTTTCCTCATTTGCTTTAAATTAGTGTACAAATAGTGCTTGGTTGTACAGAACTTGAGTGTTACTGAAGTGAAGAGACATGTTGTCGAAGCTTTTCATCATGCACTCATCAGGACAGATGACTAAATGCCAAATTTCAAAGAGAACCACAATTTATACTAAAAGTGAAAAGTGTGCCTGTTTGTTGGTAAGTCAGCTCTGATTGGTCAAGGTCTTGCTATGGTGAACTGGACCATGGAGTTCCACCATGCTCACTTATCCTTGTTAGAAGCTTCATACATTCATAGTCAAGGATCTGTCTTCTGCAGGCAAAAAGAATATGTCCAGACATTGAATCCCTTTTTTGAATAAAAAAAAGTAAAATAACGCAGCATATTTTGAATATGTTTACAGCAAACTGTGACATGAAATAACCATTGGAGGATCTGACCTATGTTGTTCATCATCAATACCACCACTCTGGTGAAATCCAAGCAGATTACCTCTGCGACTTTGGTTAGGGAATCTTCACCCCATAGCAGAGGAGGAAATTATCAGGGCAAAAGAAATAGCATCAAGAGTGGATCAAATGGCTAGTTGAGTTTGCAACTCCATTCAGAGTGATGATCATAGCTGATCATGTGCATCAACTTACCCAGCCCCTCCCCATGTTCCTTGATTCTTTGAGAGCCCGGAAATTGGTCTATCCCAGTCTTAAATTTATTCAGTGCTGGAACATCCACAACTCTGGGATATAGAATTCCAAAAACTCACAACCTTTTGAGTGAAGACACTGCTTCAAAATCTCAGTCCTAAATGACCAGCCCTCGTTGTAAGACTGTGTCTCAGTGTCTAACCTGTCAAGTTCCTTCAGAATTTTACGTATTTTAGTGAGGTCACCTTTCACGCTTCTAAACTCCAGAAGAAACCACAAGGAGGGTTTAAATCTAGAGTTGGTAGAAACATAGGCACATGCTACGGAGGTAAAACACACTGAAGAACTCTAGAAAGGAATGGGGTTTTCAGGCACAAATGTCAAGGGCACCATTTTTTAATGAAAAGGCTTGTAATGACAGCCTTCTGTAAAAGATCAATACCTGAGGAGAGGGAATTATTTTTAACGTCACATGGGGGACTAAGAAGGAATGTTGGATAGTCTGCAACTGAGTGGTAATGGAGTCATAAGGGGAGGTGCTGAATCATTTGGAATGGGACATGAGAGGAGATAGATAAAAAATATAAATCCATACACATGTAAACATAGAATATAGAACAGTATAGCACAGGGACAGGCCTTTCAGCCCACGATTTTATGCTGATTAGGCCAAATTAAACTAATCTCTTCTGCCTGCCTTTGGTCCACATCTCTCTATTCCCTGCATATTCTTGCACTGATCTAAAAGCCCCTTAAACACTCCTGTTGTATCTGCCTCCACCACACCCTGACAGACACCTACTACTCTCTGCCCCTCGCATCTCCTTTGCACTTTCCCCCTTTCACCTTAAGTGCATGCCCCCTAGTATTAGACATTTCAACTCTGGGTGAAAGGTTCTGACTGTCAAACCTATAGATGCATCTCATAATTCAATAGACTTCTATCAGGTCTCCCTTCAGCCTCCATATGGCATAGTTAATCTTCAATGAACCTCCTAAAATACTTTGGCCGGAATTTTACCACCCCGCCCGCTACAGAATCAGACAATGGAAATGTCCATTGACCTTGGGTGGGATTTCACAGTTTTGGGACAAGCAAGGCCGTAAAATCCCACCCTTTGTGTCCAATCAATTAATTTTGTGTATAACTATCATTGCTTCACAGGCAGAAAAACAGCCACCTCCACTAAACAGCCTTGAACTAACTCATCAGCTACAATGTTTTGGTAATGTTGCTTAAAGGATAGATATTGACTGCAGCATTGGGAGGACTTCCCTGCTCTTCTTCCATGAGATATTTTACATTCAACAGAACAAGCAGACAGTGGGCAAGATTTTGACTGTGATGTAGGAACTGAGGTGGGCAGCTGAATAATCTTGTGCCGCTGGCCAGTTTGATGGTACCATCCTGCCATTTCCCTGGAAGCCACAAACAGTGGGTAGCTAAATGAAGTAGTTGAGGTCAACAATTAGTTCCCAACTGGAGTTTTCCCAGTCAAGTTGTTGCTTTGAGAGCACAGCAGTGGCCTAAAGGCAGCACTCCGATGACAAACTGGAAGGTCGGTGCTCCAGGAAGATTTTTAAGCTCTGCATCTCATAAGAACATAAGAAATAGGAGCAGGAGTAGGTCATCTAGCCCCTCGAGCCTGCCCCGCCATTCAATAAGATCATGGCTGATCTGTCGTGGCTCAGTTCCACTTTCCCGCCCTCTCCCCATAACCCTTAATCCCCTTGCCTTATATATTTAAGTCACGGGTAGATAGGTTTTTGACAGACAAGGGAATTAAGGGTTATGGGGAGAAAGCAGGAAAGTGGAACTGTTCCACTTCAGATCAGCCATGATCTTATTGAATGGCAGGGCAGGCTCGAAGGGCTAGGTGGCCTACTCCTGCTCCTATTTCTTATGTTTTTATCAAGTCTGCACCAAAAACAATCCTACCCAAGCCCCATCCCTGTAACCCTGCATATTTACCCTGCTAACCCCCTGACACTCGGGTCAATTTAGCATGGTCAATCAACCTAGCCCGCATGCATATCTTTCAACTGCGGGAGGAAACCAGAGCACCCAGAGGAAACCCATGCAGACATGGGGAGGATGTACAAACTCCACACAGAGAGTGACCCAAGGCCCGAATTGAACCGGGATCCCTGGCTTTGTGAGGCAGCGGTGCTAAGCATTATGCCCCAATCACCCATCTTTATAATCAGAAGGTCACTGAAAATATGGGTAAGCATTCAATTCATGTGGTTGTTGTGCGGTTCTGTAAGCAAGGCAGGATATGAATGCTCCCATAGCAGAACTGAGAAAGTTAATACACTGAAATTCTCAACAATCTTCGCACACATCTCAATTACTTACAGACTGTGGATTTTCTCTCCAGCTGGTTCCCTTTTTGTTTTTGTTTCCTTGGTTTGTTCCATAAAATGCTCCCCATCTCCTGCTGCCCTCCATTGCACAGGGTCATCTGTCACTCATTATTCTGTTTTGCTTTCACTGTGCCCTGACCTTTGTTCTCCCATTAACAAATTCTGCTATCCTACCTTTAGGCCACTATTAGCTCCTTCTTTAGTCCTTAATGCTCCCATTAACATTCACTTTGCTTTGCGTCCATGACATTTCTGTCAATCTCTCCTTAGCTTTGACCTATCCCTGGTCTTCTATTTTGCTCTACCTCTTCTAATCTCCCTATCAAACTTCATATAATCTGTTACGGGAACAATTTTTCCACCCTGCTGCACTGATCAAGTAGTGTAGTAGGGTAGAAAATTTCAGCTGGAGGCTTAAAATGGGAATCATGCCTGGTGTGGGCTGGTCACAATCCTTCCAGGCCACTTTTTCTGATGTTAGTTTGACACCCAGGAAGGGAGTGAGGCTAATTTAAATATTTATGACCTAATTTAAATCCTTGTGAGTGAGCCTGAAATGCAATTGTTCAGGCTCACTTTTACTCTCTGGTGTCTCCAGTAGCTGTCCTCACCGACAAGGATCACAGGTTGTCCCTGCCAATGGGGACCTGACGTGATGGCATTGCCAAAGGAACTGGAGGCTATTGAGTCCCCCCCAAGATGGTCGGGACTGGGGTGGGGGGGGGGGGAGGGGTGGCTGCAGCGCCCCCAGGGCCTTGGCAGTCCCAGCCTGGCACTCTGGCACTACTGCCCACCTGGCACCAGGCAGTGCCACGGGAGAGGTTCTGGGGATAGAACCCCACAGAAGGTAGGCCCAGGCAGGGGTGAAGTCAGACCGGAGGAGGAGAGGGAAGGGGGGGAAGGGGGGATATCTTCAACATGGAGTGGAAGCTGGTGATGGGGCTGTCGATTGGGGTTTGGGACTGCTGATCAGGAATCAGGGGCATCAATCATGGGGTAAAGGCTGCTGGTCAGGGGGTCACGGCCATCTATCAGGAGGCAAATGAGTTGGGAAGGGGATCTGTGGGGGTGGGGGGAACTATCCATGTGGAGTGGGTGGTGAACAGGGCGGTTTTTGGGGACGTGTCTGTGGGAGGGGCCTGTGGGGGTGCTTGTGGTGGGATGTTTTTGGGGGGGGTTGGCAATTGAGGGGCTTCTGAGGGGGGGTGAAGGGGGAGATGTCCGTGAGGAGGGGTTTGACATATCTCCCCTCTTTCTATCCCTCTTCAGTTCAGAAGAGTCAAATGGACTCAAAACGTTGGGTGAGATTTTCCAGCCGTATGTGCCCCAAGACCAGAAATTCCCATCTGAGGTCAACGGACCTTTCTATGGTCCACTGAATTTTCTGTCCCATTCACTACGATTCCTGTGGCAGGTGGGAGGGGAAAATTCCTCCCGTTGGATTGTTGTCAGTGCAGGCTCAATGGGCCGAATGGCCTCCTTCTGCATGTTGGGATTCTACGATTCTATGATTCAGTTTCTTTCTCCACAGATGCTGCCAGACCTGTGGTGTTTATCCAGCATGTTCTGTTTTTATTTGAGATTTCTAGCATCCACAGTATTTTGCTTTTATCTAAATTACTCTTGTTGTATTTACAGTTTTGTGATCAGATATTTTCATTTCCTCCTCTTTTGAACTTGAAATTTCATGCTCGCCTTGAAAAATGATGAAGCCACAGAGGAATCCTGAATGCATTAGGAGGAAACATTCGACCTAGGCTTTGCCCACTAGAATAATCGTGTTATTTCAGGATCAAGACCAATTTATACAACTGGTCTCAAATGTCAGCAACCCCATTATCACTGTGCATGTGGACTAGAAATCAATCTGGCAATGGTACATATCCAATAAATCCCGATTAAATCCAAAGTAATTGAACCTGTACTCAACGTCCCACTGCTAAACACTCTTCTTGTCTTTATAGATAACATTTGGTCTAGGTGAGCTCCCGGTGGATTCTTGGTCGGATGAAGTGTTCAGTCAAGTTTCGTTCACATTCTGGCATGTGGGCATCACTGGCTTGGCCAGCATTTATGGCCCTTCCCTAATTGCCCTTCAGAACATGTGCAGCAGGTTTGGTGGACCAGTTGGTCTTTTCCCACCCATCAACTTTGTTTGTCATTCCGCTCAGTCAAAGAAGACTGTACCTCACCCATCAACTTTCTCACCCATCTACTTTGTATGTCATTCCACTCAGTCAAAGAGGGCTGTACCTCAGCAAATCACATTTCAGAGTTAGCAATTTCAGGAAAGCACATCGGGGATGAATCAGCATTTAATTTATTCTGTTTCCAACTGTCTTCACAACTAAACAAAGTGTAACTCCAGATATTTAATGGTCTGCTCAAAGTGCAAGTACCACACTTGAACAGCCAATTTAAAAGCTCAAGTTGTCAACCAGGGCCAGCACTGCTGGGAGTGCAAACAGGAAATAATTAAACTGATCTTAATTTGACATGAATCACAATGAATGGCTTTATAATGGTTTTAGAGCTGAAATGAATGGCTTAACTATAGAAAATAGATGGCAAGTCACACTGGAGACTGGAAGATTTGATTCAGGTGGCACAAATTGGAACAAAGGATAGAATTATACTGTTGCGTCAGAGCAATGACTTAGATTATATGTAAGGCAACCGTACTGAACTTAGGTTCAGAAATAATGGGGTCAACTTCAGTCATAGATGAGGGACGATGCAAGTAACGGTGAAAATCAATAACACTGCCATCAGAAAAGGAGATAAGAAGAAATCACCATGATGATAAACTGCAGATAGTTACATACGCACCATATAGGAGTGGCACAATGGCACAGCAGTTAGCACTGCTGTCTCACAGTACCAGGGACTTGGGTTCAATTTCCAGCTTGGGTCACTGTGTAGAGTTTGCACGTTCTCGCTGTGTCTGTGGGTTTTCTCCGGGTGCTCCGGTTTCCTTCCACAGTCCAAAGGTGAGCAGATGAATTGGCCATTTTGAATTGACGCTCAGTGTATCCGAGCAGGTGCTGGAGTGTGGTGACTGGGGGATTTTCACAGTAACTTCATTGCATAGTGTGAATGTAAGCCTACCTGTGACTAATAAATTAATAAAGTTAATATTAACACCTGATCATTGGAATTTGATCATTGTTCTGTTTACAACTTTTCACTGGCGTGTTTGCATACCATTTGGAAGATTTGGAAGCAGCTGGAGAATGCAAGCTTGACTGGAAGGATTTTTTTCTGATCAGTTATGTGATGGAGCTATTGAATAGCAAATGAAAGGAGCGTTCCTGTCCTTTGCTGGTGAAGTGGCTGTTGGTGCTGCTGAAGGAGACTAGGAGACTGCCATTAAAGACTATTGTTACTCTTCTAACCATCATTAATTTCACAAACAAGTAACTAAAGGTTGCAAGTTCCTCCAATAACTTCTGAAGCTGGAGAAAATACATATTTTTCATATTCAAAGACCAAAACAACCCCTTTCTTGGCACAGTGGTCAGCAAGACCCAGCTTCAGTTCCCGGCTTGGGTCACTGTCTGTGTGGGGACTGCATGTTCTCCCTGTGTCTGCATGGGTTTCCTCCGGGTGCTCCAGTTTCCTCCCACAGTCCAAAGATGTGCGGGTTAGGTGGGTTGGCCATGCTAAATTGCCCTTTAGTGTTAGCGGGGCTAGCTAAGGTAAATGCATGGAGTTATTGGGATGGGGTTTGGATGGGATTGTGGTTGGTGCAGACTTGAAGGGCCGAATGGCCTCCTTCTGCGCTGTAGGGTTCTATGTTTAACAAAAAGTATCCTTTAAGATTGATTGCACCTGAATGAGCATTCTGTCATTCTGGAAGTTTTGGTTTATTGATCAAAAATATAACCATCGAAGAAATGAATTTTGCCGGGTGCCCATGGAGGAGTGTGAATTCTCCCAATAGTGACGGTGGCTGGGGCTGTTACCTTAGGTGGGGGTCTGAAAATCAGATTTACGACAGCATGAATTTCCCGCTGTGCCCAACACAGCAGATTGGGAAACTGGCTGGAGGCTGGCATGAAACTGACTTGCATCCTGCTAATAGGATGCAGATGAAGGCCTGACTGCAATCCTCCACCCATACCCGATTCTCCGCAACGTCAGTGAGAAAACATGCTGGTCCAAAGCATGTCTGGAACAACATGGTGGGCAGATGTTAGGATGCACTTGAACACCACGTGGGGCTGCCTGCGACCCTGGAACACTACATCTTCAGGTTGGTTCTTCCAGATTTAGTGTCATTGAGGGGTTCCATCTTCCAGCCTCAGGACTTCCTGGAGATCCATCTTCTTTTTCAGAAGGTCCATCTTTTTTCCAGTGGTGGGTCAGGCACCTTTTCAATAAGACACCCAGGTATGTTGGCACACCATAATTCCATGCAATACGCTGCTAAAGCCCCAGGTATATATTTAATGAGGGCAAGACTGGAAGATTTGTCATGTTTTCTCACTGGTGTCTGCAATAGAAAACATTCTCCCCAACCTCTTGCAATTCCTGCCCCTGCCATGGGACGTAGTCCCCGAAGGGAGAATGCCACTCTCACTTCTGGCACTTAAATATATGTGCTACCTCAATCGTCAGCTTTTTAAAAAAGCAGTTCCCCTCTGAACAACACCCAGCAGTGCACTTGTCCCTCATCAACATGAGAAGTCTATCAAGCACCTTCCTCAAGTGCAAATCCCTATGAGGCTATGTGGTGGAACAGTGGCACAGTGGTTAGCACTGCTGCCTCACAGCACCAGGGACTCCGGTTTGATTCCTAGCTTGGGTCACTATCTGTGCATAGTCTGCACGTTCTCCCCATGTCTGCATAGTTTCCTCCGGGTGCTCTGGTTTCCTCCAACAATCCGAACGAGTTGCTGGTTAGATGCATTGGCCATGCTAAATTCTCCCTCAGTGCACCCGAACGGGTGCCAGAGCATGGTGACTAGAGGATTTTCACAGTAACTTTGTTTGAGTGTTAATGTAAGCCTAGTAAGTAGTCTCACAACACCAGGTTAAAGTCCAACAGGTTTTGTGGTAGCCTATTTGTGACTAATAAATAAACTATACTTTATTTGTGCTGAAGTGTTGTTCAGATGTGAAAGGGGGATGTATTAGTATCCATGTACATAACTTATTTTGCTTCAGTACAGAAAATCTAGAAATATCAACATTATTCCCTCTTCACTGAAAGTGAGATGGACTGGGCTGGATTTTACAGGCAGCAGAGAGTGTGGGTGCATTAACTACGGTGGGCAGCAAGTCCCAATTACGAGAGCTGCCAGTCAATCTGACTGACCAGTATCTCCAGCAGTCCCAACAATGTCAGAGACCAAGAGTGGCTGCTGCCATGGTTGCATTCAGAAGAGTGATGGCTAAGAGAGGGGGTAAATCCTGGGGTTTTAAGATGGTGAGGAATTGCTGCAGAGCCCAATAGGGGGTGGGGGGGGGGGCTATAAAAATACATCCCCTTCCACTCCACTTTTTCAAAGAAAGCTTTTTGAAAACGGAAAACGCTGGCGAAACTCAGCAGGTCTGATAGCATCTGTGGAAAGAGAGGATTTGAAATGTTGGCTCTCTACTCTCTCCACAGGTGCTGTCAGACCAGCTGGGATTTTCCAGCATTTTCTGTTTATATTTCAGATTCCGGTATCTGCAGTATTTTGCCTTTACCTTTTTATCCCTCCAAGGATATTTTGGCCTTGGAGGGGGTGCAGAGGAGGTTCACGAGGCTGATACCGGAGTTGAGGGGGTTGAACTATAAGAAATAAGAAATAGGAGCAGGAGTAGGCCATCCAGCCCTTCGAGCCTGCCCCGCCATTCAATAAGATCATGGCTGATCTGTCGCTGCTCAGTTCCACTTTCCCGCCCTCTCCCCATAACCCTTAATCCCCTCTCCTATCAAAAACCCATCAACCCGCGTCTTAAAAATATTTAGCGAGGCAGCCTCCACCACTTCAACGGGCAGAGAACTCCAGAGATTCACCACCCTTTGAGTGAAGAAGTTCCTCCTCAACTCCGTTCTAAACCGCCCCCCTTTTATCTTGAGGCTGTGCCCCCTAGTCCTACTGTCTTTTTTGAGTGGGAAGAGTCTTTCCACCTCTATCTTATCCATCCCATTCATCATCTTATACGTCTCAATGAGATCTCCCCTCATTCTTCTAAACTCTAATGAGTACAAGCCCAGTTTATTCAGCCTCTCCTCATATATTCACATATTCATATATTCATAACTATGAAGAGAGGCTGAATAGACTGGGTCTGTACTCGTTGGAGTTGAGAAGGATGAGGGGGATTCTTATAGAGACGTATAAGATGATGAAGGGGGTGGATAGGGTAGAGGTGGAGAGGTTCTTCTCGCTCAGAGAGGACAGCATGACTAGAGGGCACAGCCTCAAGATGGGGGGGGGGTGCAGTTTAGAACAGAGTTGAGGAGGGACTTCTTCACTCAAAGGGTGGTGAATCTCTGGAATTCTCTGCCCGTTGAAGTGGTGGAGGCTACCTCGCTGAATATATTTAAGACGTGGGTAGATAGGTTTTTGGTAGGCAAGGGAATTAAGGGTTGTGGGGAGAAAGCGGGAAAGTGGAATTGAGCCACTTCAGATCAGCCAGGATCTTACTGAATGGCGGGGCAGGCTCGAGGGGCTAGATGGCCTACTCCTGCTCCTATTTCTTATGTTCTTATTTTTAAAAGTAGCCTCTGCGCTCTGGCTTGCCTGCTTCTGTCCAGTATTTAATGACAGATGGAAGTGGGTTCCAGCCCTTTGTTGCCAATTAATTGAGCAGTTCAGGACCGCAATAGGCCTAAGGGGGGACAGCCTAGTGGGTGACTTTATCCACACCTTATGTTATGGGGAGCAGAATGGGAGTGGGTAAGAAGGAGGTGGCGTGGGCATCTAACAAGTTTCACATGCCACCAGCCTTCAAATCCAGCCCAGTATGTTCCTTGGGCGGCATGGTGGCACAGTGGTTAGCACTGCTGCCTCACTGCGCCAGGAACTCGGGTTCAATTCCCAGCTTTGGCCACTGTCTATTGGATTTGCGCATTCTCCCCATGTCTGTGTGTGTTTCCTCTGGGTGCTCCAGTTTCCTCCCACAGTCCAAAGATGTGTGAGTTAGGTGGATTGGCCATGCTAAATTGCCCCTTAGTATTAGGAGAAATGCATGGGGTTATGGGGATAGGGCCTGGGTGGAATTGTGGTCGGTGCAAACCCGATGGGCCGATTGGCCTCCTTCTGCACTATAGGGAACCTACGGTTCTTTCTCAGAACAGCTGATTAAACACATGACGGGACTGATGCTTCCAAGGTTGAAAAGGTTTAATAACCAGGGAACTAAAACCAATGTTTTTCCCCAAACTGTATGAATATTCCATTCAGTGAGATAAAGAAGCCCACAGATTAATGGATAGGCCTTGCTTGTCCCAAATGAATTAACACTGGGACACTGCCAGTACAAATGCATCAGACTGTCTCCATCAACTCCACCTCTCAAAATTGTTTCAGCAATGCAAGGCTCTTGAGGCCCATTGCCAGAGAGAGAAGTGGGCCCTATTTATAGCTCTGTCGTGAATCAGCTATATAGATGAGCGCTAAGTGCAACTCGACAGTTTCCTTTTTGTCATGACCAAGAAAATAATTTAGATCCTTCTTCTGGAGTGACATTGGCCCAAGAAGGATCCTGCTCCTAATGCTGGCTGCTTATTCTTGACACAAATAACTGTCTGTTGAGGTAACATAAGTGTTTAATTTGTCAGATAAAGTGAGAGTTTCCTCCTGGGAGATCCTTCCAAGTAGGTGTATTGGTACACTTCAGTGGTTAAATATTTGATTGATGGATTATGCAAACTAATTTAACCAAATTATTGAAAGAATTGACAGGGACTATGAATTGTTGGTGGATCTTTTTCAATAGCTTTTCCAATCTTTAAGTCATTACTCTACCAAATAATAAATGGCACTTGAGGGCATGAATTAACTTTAACTTATTACAAAATACAATGGTCAGAGAACTCCTTGTTAATCAGCTGCTGGCTATGGTGACTGTAATTTTGAGTGTTCTTTTGTGCCCTTGAAACTGATGTGGAGCCTTGAAGGAACGTAAAAAAGATGCCCAAAAAATATTTAAAGGGGATATAGAGACCTAGCACAAGAGTAGGGCATATTAAAATAAAATAGCTGATGCTTATGGAGGCTGGGTTGTCGCTTGATTGAAGCAACAGGTCACAACAACCTTCAGAGTTGAAACAAAATTTCTCCATAATGAAGATAAGTGGCAGGAGGAGTGGTCAGATTTGAGACTGGGAGTGGCGTTTCACCAAGAGTTGTTCTGTAAACAGACCCTCAGAACCACACTCATAGTTTGACAAAGGGTCATCTGGACTCAAAACGTCAGTTCTTTTCTCTCCTTACTGATGCTGCCAGACCTGCTGAGATTTTCCAGCATTTTCTCTTTTGGTTTCGTAATTTGACCCCTTTGGACAAGCTATCATTTGCTGTAAGTTTTGAACCAGTTCCACCAATGATAAAAAAAATCTACATTTTCATGCAAAAGGGGCAGAGAGAGAAACAGCTCAAATGAGAGGATAGGAGGAAAAATACATCAATATAAATAAACATTAAAAATAAATAGGTATAGGAAACCCAGAGATGACCTCAAATTAGGTCAAGCAACAGCAAAAAGATTAAAGTTAAATCACTAAAAAGCAAATCATATACCACGAATTTTTTTTCTTAAAACAACAAATGTTGAGAATAATTTGTCAGATAGAGCAAAAGTGTCACAGATACACAAAGTTGAATGCTGTTCAGGGAGATGAGGTCCAATGGGATAAAAACAGGTTTCTCTTATTGTGACCTTTTTACATGTTCATGTCAAAGCTACATTTCAATAAACTCCATAGTACACTTGAAAGCTGACTGAAAGATATTAAATTGTGTGTGCTGGGTTTGGTATTGGCTTATGTTATGATGTTTCCCCAGAAGGAAAAAACGGAGAAATAATGATCTATTCTATGATTCTAATACTGATCCAAACAGTTTTATTCCTACTGGATTCTTTCTTTTTACTTAAAAATAGTTTGTGGATTTGCACTGTAGCTATAGAAATAATCAAATGGTTAAACATGTTTACTCCTGAATGCTTTAAGATGTAATATGTAAGGGCACAAATTAGTTATTTGTGCTGTGTCACTTCTTCTCAAGGTCACAAACAGTGAAAGATCGTGTTTGTTGGCTTCTTTGTGTGACCACGTCATGAAATACACTAGCCAATATAGCCTTGAGGTAGCACGTGGCCTAATAGGCTATCATGATGAACAATTTAGCATGATGTAACTTCTGGGGGGAGTTGTCCATTTGTCAGTGGACAATAATGAACCAGCAAAGACAGTGTTCATGAAAAATCGCTATAAAGATCTTGAATTTTCCTTAGCAATTTGTAAAGTCAGGATGAAAAGGCATCCAACGAAGGGTCACTCAGACTCGAAACGCTTTGGGCTTATTCTCTTTCCACATCTCTTGTCAGACCTGCTGAGATTTTCCAGCATTTCCCTTTGTTGTTTCAAAAAGCGTCCTCTGTCTCAAGGGAAAAAAAAGGGTTAAGTGTGCTGCTTTCTCACTATGTGTACTATTTAAAGGGATTGTATGTGTCTGGACTTGGGCAAACACAATAAGGTGATTTAGTTGCAATTATGGTTGGTGTCAGAGATACATGTTGTTTTACATGACACTGACACACAAGCAATTATTTTTAGGTGACATCAAAATTAACATATTAGCTGTAGAATTCACTATCAGCATATTGAAACTGTTTAAATGGAAAAGTATTACCTTGCAAGGAAAACTGCAGCTTAAAATTATCATATCATATGCAACACACAGCACAATGTGTGCGCTGCAATGTGATTTCTCTATAGGTGCCACTTTTTCTGTAAATGGGGAGGCTCAAAGCAACAAAGTACCATATACAGCAAACAACCTGATTCCCTGAAACAGCTTGAGACTAAAAGATTCAATAAAAAATATATAGCTGTGAATTCAAGCTTTAAAAAGAATCCTGCAGATCAGTAATGTTATAAAAATAAAATCCAACAGGCATAATGGTCTAAGTTACCTTCATTGGAAAAGAACAGCAGTCCAACGTAGTTAGGGACATAGAACTCTATTAGCTTCCAGATGGTGAAGGAACAGAATAGCTACATTCATCCTCATTCCCCTACCACTGCAATAAAAAGTATTTTACTGAACAAGATTTAGGCTGGGATTCTACTCCTCAAGTCAGGATATTGGGCCATCCTTCAAAATCTGTCGCAATGCTGACCCTGGGTCAGAGATGATCAGAAATTTATAGCTGGCTCCCAGTGAAATTGCAGCCACCAAGAAAGAGCCCAATAATTATAAACTGAGCTCTGATAGTACTAGAATGTCACTACAACTCCACAAGAACCTGTGAGGGAACTTAAAGTCTTGAAGATCTGAGGCAACATTTTTTTGTTGATGCCAGGACCATCGGCAGATAAGAAATGGTTACTGCAAGGTCCTTTCCCTCCACAGCCTGAAGCCGTGAAGATACAGGAAATGTCGGTAACACCTAATGAACAGGCTGACAAGAAAACTTGGAACCATAAGGACCAGCCACTGAGGAGCTTACCAATAAGAAAGTATGGAAAATTATGGGCTCAGATTTTGTGGTGGTAAAAACAAAATGGTGAAACTGTCAGCTTCTGCCATCATTACCACATTAAAATTACAACAACTTCTGGAGTCTACATTTGGATTTAGAATCATAGAATCCCTATAGTGTAGAAGGAGGCCACTTGGCCCATCGAGTCTGCACCGATCACAATCCCACCCAGTCCCTATTCCCGTAACCCCACATATTTACCCTTTAATCCGTTGACACTAGGATCAATACACCTAACCCACACACCTTTGGACTGTGAGAGGAAACTGCAGCACCCGGAGGAAACCAATGCAGACACGGGGAGAATGTGCAAACTCCACACAGATAACGACCCAAGGCCGGAATTGAACCCGGGTCCCTGGCGCTGTGAGGCAGCAGTGTTAACCACTGTGCCATCCATGTGAAGAATTATATATATTATAATTAATTAGATATATGTGAAGAATTGTATGGAAGTCCTGAAGTTGCTGTCAATGATTCTACACGTCATGACACTGCCAGGCTTTAACTAAACAACAATCAATGCAAATCAACTGAGTACAAGCAAAATTCGTCTTTAACAGTGTTAGTCTCACACTTAATGTCATTGAAAATGGTACATCTTATCAAATGAGGTATGTCTAATTGGGTTTTAAATGGCAAACTAACTTGATAAAACTAAATATTCTCACTCAGACTGAATCACTAAATATTTATTTGTGGTACATCAAATTTCTCTAAAATAATAAACAAAGGTGCCACAAAGGTTATTGTAGAAAATAAAAGTTCATGGTGTATGGAATAATGTATTGGCATGGGTAGAAGATTGGCCAGCCAACAGGAAATAGAGGGTAAGCATAAATGGGTACTTTTCTAGTTGGCAGGATATGAGTAGTGGTGAGCCACAGCAATCAGATCTGAGGCCTCAACTTCTTACAATTTTTGTAAATGATTTGAATAAAGGGACCAAAGGTATGATTGCTAAATCAGCTGACGCAAAGATACTTAGGACAGTAAGTTGTGAGGAGGATGTAAGAAAGCTACAAAGGGATATGGACTGGTTCAATAAATTGGCAAAGACCTGCCAAATTGAATATAATGTGGTCCACTGTGAAACTGTGCATTTTGGAAGGAAGAATACATAAAGCTTATTATCGAAATGGTGAAAGATTGCAGAGTTCTGAGATACGGAGGGATCTGTGTGTCCTAGTGCATGAATCAAAAAGGCTCGTATGCAGGTACACCATATAGTTAGGAAGCTAATAGAATGTTATCATTTCTTGCAAGTGGAATTGAAATCAAAATAGGTAGGTTATGCTTCAATTGTACAGGATACTGATGAAATCATTTTGAGAGGCATTGATCGCCCTATTGATTGGTCCCCACCACGGATCACCCCTCTGTTGACTAACTACCCACCCCCAGCCAAATGCCCAATCATTCCAACCTACCCGACTGCCCACCTGTTCACCACACCGCCCCCCAACCCCCCCCACCCCACCCCCCAACCCCCACCCCCACCCCATGTTCATCATGGCTATCACATCTGGTCCCCATTATTGGAATCATTGAAACATAGGATCCCAACAGTGCAGAAGGAGGTCATTCGGCATATCACACTTGCAATGACAATAACCCTACCCAGGCCCTATCTCCTTAACCCCAGGTATTTATGATACTTGTTGAGCTGATTCTCAGGGGCAATTTAGCATGGTGAATCAACCTAATCCTCATATCTTTTGAGTGAGGGAGGAGACCAGAACACCTGGAGGAAACCCACACAGACACAGGAAGAATGTGTAAACTCCACACAGACCCTGTGAGACAGCAGTGCAAAGCACTGTGCCACTGTGGTACCCATTCGTGATCCTTGTCACAAAGGTCATTGTCACTAGAGAGGCGGTGCTCGACAGACTAGTGGGACTGTTGGTGGACAAGTCCCCAGGACCGGATGGAATGCATCCCAGGGTTCTGAAGGAAATGGTGGAGGTGATAGTGGATGCCTTAGTGATTATTTTCCAAACCTCACTGGATTCCGGGGAAGTGCCGGAAGATTGGAAAATGGCTAATGTTACGCCACTGTTTAAAAAGGGTAGCAGGCAAAAGGCAGGGAATTATAGGCCGGTTAGTTTAACGTCTGTTGTAAGAAAAATGCTTGAATCCGTCATCAAAGAAGAAATAGCGAGGCATCTTGAGAAGAATTGTTTGATAGAGCAGACGCAGCACGGTTTCGTTAAGGGGAAGTCGTGTCTGATGAATTTATTGGAATTCTATGAGGATGTGTCTCGTGCGGTGGATGGAGGGGAACCGGTGGATGTGGTGTTTCTCGATTTTCAGAAGGCGTTTGATAAGGTGCCGTACAAAAGGTTGTTACAGGAGGTTAGGGGGCATGGAGTTGGGGGTAAGGTGTTAGCGTGGATAAGGGATTGGCTGTCAAATAGGAGGCAGAGAGTGGGTGTCAATGGGTGCTATTCAGATTGGCGGTTGGTGACTAGTGGAGTACCCCAGGGATCGGTGCTGGGGCCTCAGCTATTTACCATTTATACAGATGATCTGGAGGAGGGAGCTGAGTGTAAGGTGTCGAAATTTGCTGATGACACAAAGATAAGTGGTACAGCAAATTGTGCGGAGGGTATAGAAAGTCTGCAGAGGGATCTAGATAGGCTGAGCGAGTGGGCGAGAACCTGGCAGATGGAATACAATGTTGGCAAGTGTGAGGTTATCCACTTTGGCAGGAATAATAGTAGGAAGGACTACTACTTACAGGACGAAAAGCTGCAGCATGCTATGGTGCAGAGGGACCTGGGGGTCCTTGTGCACGAGTTGCAAAAACCCAGCCTACAGGTGCAGCAGGTGGTCAGGAAGGCAAATGGGATGCTGGCCTTCACAGCGAGGGGGATTGAATATAAAAGTAGGGAGGTCTTGCTGCAACTGTACAGGGCACTGGTGAGGCCGCAGCTGGAGTACTGTGTGCAGTTTTGGTTGCCGCACTTGTGCAAGGATATTTTGGCCTTGGAGGGAATGCAGAGGAGGTTCACTAGGCTGATACCGGAGTTGAGGGGGTTGAGCTATGAAGAGAGGCTGAATAGACTGGGCTTGAACTCGTTAGAGTTTAGAAGAATGAGGGGGGATCTTATTGAGACATATAAGATGATGAAAGGGACGGATAGGGTAGAGACGGAGAGGTTCTTCCCACTCAGAAAGGACAGCAGGGCTAGAGGGCACAGCCTCAAGATAAGGGGGGAGTGCAGTTTAGAACAGAGTTGAGGAGGAACTTCTTCACTCAAAGGGGGGTGAATCTCTGGAATTCCCTGCCTGTTGAAGTGGTGGAGGCTACCTCGCTAAATATATTTAAGACACGGGTAGATAGGTTTTTGGTAGGCAAGGGAATTAAGGGTTATGGGGAGAAAGCGGGAAAGTGGAACTGAGCCACTTCAGATCAGCCATTACTGAATGGCGGGGCAGGCTCAAAGGGCTAGATGGCCTACTCCTGCTCCTCTTTCTTATGTTCTTACGTTTGCCGATAAGAACCTCCACCAGCGAGGCGGTTAAGATAAGTGAAGCCGGCCAAATATGTCCTAGACTCACTAATGATATAAAAATTAGAATTTAAGGTCCTGGGTGCAAGGCTGATTCTGCCAACAGATTGGGGCCAGTAAAGGCCCAAGAGGCAAGAAACTGGGCGCAAACCTGTTTTTTTTGCCTCTCTCGCAATCATACCAGCTGCCACACTGTTCACCACGCCCCCAAGGAGTCACTGTTTAAAAATAAGGGATCATCCATTTGAGACATCCAATCCCAGGCATAATTTGACACCTCTGAAGGGTTTCCTACTCGGGGCTTTGCCTGCCCAAGTGTAAAATTATGTCTGGGGTTGGATGGGTGGATTCCCAAGGGGGAAATCCCTTCCATTCAATTTTATGCTCCACCGATCTCCCAACCCACGTTGGGGCAGCATAAGATTCTGCCCTAAGGCCCTTCTTCATTTGCTGTCTGTGAATAATTCAAGTGTTGTTTACCTGATCACTGACATTACTGATGCTGCAAGTTTCGACATCCTTTGACTTTGTGACAAATTGAAACTGCCATGGTAATAAGGAAAATCCTCACCACAAAGACTTTTGTGTGCAATTTTCTTCGAGGTCAGCAGCGAGCATCCTTGCATCGCCCCTGACTGCAAATTCCGGGCCAATTAGTACCGACTCCCATTTCAATATATTTCCCAACAATGTGCTCAAGTGAAATGAATCTCCTTCACAAACCTGGCATAAACCCAATCCGGTGCCATCTGTGAAACAGGAATCAGGCAGATAATCTAAATTGCACACCTACATTTTAACTGAAGTTAAACCAATTAGTGTAAATGGAATGGATGGCAATTGAGGCACTGGCTTACAAGTGGAGATCGCCATCTCCCAGGGTGACACTTTGACATCCCCTATTTTGAGTAGAATGAGGTTGAGCAGGTCTCCATTTGGTTCCTGAGATACTGGAGACCGCAGCAAACAAAACTATAATCAGATAAAGCATTGATTTAGCAATATCACTTGGACAAGCTGCAAGCTATATGGCAAGAGATACAAAGCTGGTGCAGTAAAAAACAGGGCCTTTTTTTAACCAGTGAAGGGAAAATCAATTACAGCGGAGTTCAGCTCTTCCATAATTTGGAGAAAATGCCATCATTTGATAAAATAGCACACATTTTATAAAACAAATAATTTTGCTGATTGAGTCTCTTTGGTAACTACATTAAAACCCTCAGGTTTTAATTGCATTCATTTGATCTGGTCGCTGTCCTGTTCTAAATAATGGCTCCCGGCTGCACAGTGTACCATTAAGTTGATTTAATTTCCCTCAGCTATTTCCAAAGCTTCTCTCTGAGGTTTCAGCAACAAGCTATTCTTTATACCTCAGATAATTTTCTTCACTTCAGCTGAGATTTTGACCTTGCTCTCACTTTTATCTCAGCGAGATCATCAGCTCCTGCTGTGTTTACCTCTATGTTCAACAACAAACCTCACTTTGCTCTCAGTTGTTTCCTCAATCCCTCCAACACTCCTGTGCATTGACCATCCTTTAGTTCCCTTTCAACAATTCATTTATTTGCAGCACTGCCTTGATCCCTACTGGGTTTTCTCACCTGCACAAGTTATTCCAAGCTGCTCAATTCTTCTGGAGCTACACAGGAACTTGGAAGCAGGAATAGGCCATTCGGCATTTCGAGCCTGTCTGCATTCAGTTAAATCATGGCTGATCATCGACCTCAATGCTGCTATACAGCACTACCTCCATGTCTCTTGATGCCACAAGACTCCTCTGATTAATCTGGCGAGCACTGTTGCCTCACAGAATCAGGGGCCTGGGCTCAATTCTGGCTTTGGGTCACTGTCAATGTGGAGTTTGCACATTCTCCCCATGTCTGAGTGGGTTTCCTCTGGGTGCTCCAGTTTCCTCCTACAGTCCAAAGATGTACAGATTAGGTTGATTGGCCACGCTAAATTGCCCTTTGGTGTCGGGGGATTAGCAGGGTAAATATGTAGGGTTACAGGAATAAGGCGTGGGTGAGATTGTGATCTGTGTAGACTCAATAGGCTGAATGGCCTCCTTCTGCACTGTAGGTAGTCTATGAATCAATTTCTTTTGTGAACATGCTCAATGACTGAGCTTCCACAGCCCTCTGGGGTAAAGAATTCCAAAGATTTGCCACCTCCGGAATGAACAAGTTCCTTTTCATCTCAGTCTTAAATGGCACATCCCTTATTCCAAAATGATGTGCTCTAGCTTTAAGTAAGGGTCAAGGAAACAGTTACAAAGTCAAAAGATCAGCAAGTTAAGGAAACTGGAGAAAGGCACAGAAGATTCCAGGAGATCTGAAGTTAAGAGAACAGAGACAACTGAAGACAGACAGAGCTGAGAAAGAGTTGGATAGTGAGAAGCTAGAAAGATATATAAAAATTTTCTCAGGTTTGTGATATCTTTCTAGTTTGTGAGTTGTTAGGTGAAATAATTGCAGGGCAATCAGTGGCTGAAATCAAAGCTTTGTGTAAAAACATTCAAGATAAAAGAATTCTAAAGGAGAGATAGAAAACCTGGAGTGGGTTCCTTGTTAAAACAGTGGAGAGGAAGCCTTGCTTGAAAGGATAGTTGGAAAACCTGGAGGTGGATTATTGATGGAACTGCTGATGGAATGGATTACTTTAAAGTACATTCTAAAGATTGTCTTTCAGAGCACAGAATGAAAACACTGATATGACAATTATTGGAAGGAGGTCAAGGAGAAATCCATGATTAAGTGGTGTTGGCTATTTTGTTTTAAAGTGGGGTGTTATCCTTGAAATCTGTGTGTATTCATGAAGACAAGGAGAGTATTGCATTATAACAAAACTTTTCACATTTAATAAATGCTTTTTTTCTTGCTGTTAATAAGTAATTGCAGTCCTATGACTCTATTCCTTTACAATTTCTTTAAAAAAAAGCATTACAGTCTTCTGAGCCAGAGGTCATTTCTGGGACCTTCCTGTACAGCAGTAACACCAGCTGAGATTTTAACAACACCCTCAAAAAACAAGTTTGTCAGAGATGATTTGCCTTTCATAAATCCATGTTAACTCTGCCCAGTTTTACCATTCTTTTCTTCATGTACAGTTATAATGGATTCTGAAATGTTCCCTACTACTGATGTCAGACTAACAGGTTTGTAGTTCTCCATTCTCCTTCCTAACAAGTGGGATGTGGGGTTACATTTACCTCTTTCTAATCTGCAAGAATCTTTCCAGAATCTATAGAATTTTGAAAGATAATCCATCAATGAATCCACTATCCTTGTACCACCTCTTTCAACACTGGGAATGTAACTCATCAACCTTCAACCTTCAATCCAGTACAGCTTTCAAGAAATACCTATTTCTAATTCACATTTCTTCAGTTTCACAAGTCTCAGTTGGTTGCTTAGTATTTCTGGGAGATGTTTTGTATCTTGTGTGAAGGCAGATGCAAAGTATCTATTTCATCTCTCTCTTCATTTTTACGCTGTTCTCCACAATGAATTCTCCTGTCTTCACCTGTAATGGCCCCACATTTTTCCAAACGGGTATTTTCCTTCTCATGTACCTAAAGAGGCTTTTACATCCTTCATAAAAAATGTGCCTTTTAAATTGGACTTGGTTTCTGCACTGTATCAGACAAAAACTACTGCTTGCATTTGATGTTGCTTTGATTCTTCCATGTTCTGAAGTACTGCTGATGCTATTTCTTCAAAAGGTCCAATGTTAGCCATCTTGTGTTAGTCGAGAATGGACCACATAATTTGAGAATGAAATTTGAACAAAAACCAATGTGATTTTCTGCAGACATTAAGACCAATGACTTCCTAACTAGTGGAAAAAAGCTAGGAAATCGTGCATAAGTAGGCCAGAATTTTACTGCCTTGCCCGCCCTGAAACCAGGGTGGGCGACGCTCACAGAATGGAATTCTCCATTTGCCTCAGGTGAGATTTTATGAGCCTCGCACAAGGGAGATCGTAAATACTGGCCATAGTGTTCAAACTATGTAGAGGTTAAGTTTCTTTGTTACTTCTAGACATTATTTCAAGGTGAGGAATGTGAAAGCACAAAAATACTTTTTCAGCTTGTGGTTTAATTTTATCTTGACAACATGCACAATTGTAGTGCAAGTCGACTCATAAGAAGAGTCCATCGCCATGCACAAGGCCAAGAGCCTGGCTACAAAGAAGGTGGTAAGCTTTCAAGCACAGCATTGTTTTTGGTGTCATTAATGCTAGGATGAAAACACAAGACATGTGAGTCAGTTATAGCACCAACTGACTATTCCTAGGGGTGGCGATGGCCTAGTGGTGTTGTTGCTTGACTGTTAATCCAGAAACGCAGCTAATGTTAGAAATATGGAAAGTAGAAACATGAGTAGGCCATTCAGCCTTCAAGCCTGCTCTGCCATTCAATTTGATCATGGCTGATGATCAAATTCAATATTCAAAAAAAATCTGGAAGTAAAAATCTACTGATGACCATGAAACCGTTGTTGATTATCAGAAAAAAACCCATCTGATTCACTGGCATCCTTTAGGGAAGGAAATCTGCTATCCTTACCTGGTCTGGCATACATGTGACTCCAGAGTCACAGCAAAATGGTTGACTCTCAACTGCCCTCTGAAATGGCCCAAAAAGCCACTCGGCTGAAGGCCAACTGGGGATGGGCAATAAATTCTGGTCAGCCAGTGATGCCCATGTTTTATGAATGAATAAAAGAAAAACAACCCTTCCGCATTGACTCCACACCAGCTGGCTGCAATAGCTGGAGAAAAAATACTGAATACTGGAAACAACTGCAGACTACTCAAACTTAATATTGACAGATTGAAATGAACTAAGCCTTTACATTGGATTACTGCTTATAATTAATTTCCAGTTAGCGTTATTTAAAGGAAAATGGTTTGTTTCAAATTATTCTTTCATAAGTAACAATCTGACTCATTTGATATCCTGGGTGATTTGCTGACAGACAGTCATCATTATCCATTTATTTCATATAGGCTAAATGACAGTGGGATTTCCGGAAAATTACTGGATTTCGCTGCATGTTGACATAAGCAGTGTGCTTTTTTCACCATGCTTTTCAACAGAACAGGTTGGGTCAAGGGTAACATCATGAAAAACAACTCACCCCCTTTTTCTTTTTTCATAGGGCTTTGGAATAGGCAGCCAATGCTTGCCCCACAAATAAGCAGGGGCACTGTTGCCAAATGCCAAAGTGGGTCCCAAGGCACTGTTCGGATGGCTTTTTGAGATTAAAGCATGCAGTGCACATGTTGTGCAAAGCCTGTCCACCGACCATGAGCAGAAAACTGCCAATCAAGCTACTCAGCCTTACGCTTGCAGTATATTTTCCTTGTGACCTTCTTCTCAGTTCTTCTCAAAAATATTGTTAAAATGTTCCACAGAAGATTTCTGTGGTGCATGCAAAGCATAATTAGCCGCTTGGTCATTCAGAACTTGAGTATTGCTGAGAAAAGAGACCTGCTGTTGAAGCTTTTCAACTTGCGCTCATCAGGACAGACCCAAGAACAACAAATTTCAAAGGGAACATAATTTATGTTGCATGAGAAAATGGCTGCTGATTTGTTGGCGAGTCAGCTCTGATTAGTTAAGACGTTGTAAAAAGTCTCAACATCAGGTTAAAGTCCAACAGGTTTATTTGGTAGCACAAGCCACGAGCTTTCAGAGTGCTGCTCCTTCGTCAGGTAAGTGGGAGTTCTGTTCACAAACAGGACATATAAAGTCACAAACTCAATTTTACAAAATAATGGTTGGAATGTGAGTCTTTACAGGTAATCAAGTCTTAAAGGTACAGACAATGTGAGTGGAGAGAGTGTTAAGCACAGGTTAAAGAGGTGTGTATTGTCTCCAACCAGGACAGTTAGTGAGATTTTGCAAGCCCAGGCAAGTCATGGGGGTTACAGATAGTGTGACATGAACCTAAGATCCCGGTTGTGGCTGTCCTTATGTGTGTGGAACTTGGCTATCAGTTTCTGCTCAGCGATTCCGCGTTGTCGTGTGTTGTGAAGGCTGCCTTGGAGAACACTTACCCGAAGATCAGGATGCAGACCAGTTGCGAAACGACACAGTTATCAAATTTCCACAAAGATGCAAGAAAGCATACAAGATATCAAAAGGACTATAGATCATGAACCAACTCAAGTCAACCTATAATACAGACTAACTCAGAGACTTTGCCATCGCACCTCTCTCACACTCCTCAACCGCCTCATACACCAGCTCTACAGCAAACGCCGCATCCTGGAAACCAAGACAGAGTCCATATGCTCAACTTGCACTCAGGACGCAGACCTGCTGCGAAACTTCAGGTAAGCATTCTCCAAGGCGGCCTTCACAACACATGACAAAGCAGAATTGCTGAGCAGAAACTGATCGCCAAGTTCCGCACACATAAGGATGGCCTTAACCGGGATCTTGGGTTCATGTCACACTATCTGTAACCCCTATGACTTGCCTGAGCTTGCAAAATCTCACCAACTGTTCTGGCTGGAGGCAATACACACCTCTTTAACTTGTGCTTAACCCTCTCTCCATCTGCATTGTCTGTGCCGTTAAGACTTGATTACCTGAAAGACTTGTATTCCAACCATTATTTTGTAAAATTGAGTTTGTGTCTTTATATGCATGTTTGTGAATAGAACTCCCACTTACTTGAGTAAGGAGCAGTGCTCTGAAACCTAGTGGCTTTTGCTACCAAATAAACCTGTTAGACTTTAACCAAGTGTTGTGAGACTTCTCACTGTGTTTACCCCAGTCCAACGCCAACATCTTTATGTCATAGTTAAGATGTTGCCAGAACAAATGCTCCGGAGAGCCACTGTCTCCCATGTAGCCTACTTACTAAGATTAGAATCATATAACTATACAGCGCAGAAGAGACCCTTCCACCCAGCGAATCTACATGACAATTAGAAACACCTCAATTCTCACTTTGTCCCATCTGCCAGCACTTGGCCATACTCCTGAATGTTATGATGTGCCAAGTGCTCATCCAGATGCTTTTTACAGGATATGAGCCAACTCACCTCAACTACCCTCGCAGACAGCACATTCTAGACTGTCATCACCCTCTGGGCAAAGGAAAAGTTTTTCCTCATATCCCTCTGTTTGCTAGAAGTATTCATACAAGGGACATGTTCTCTGCAGGATAAGAGATCATGTTTAGACATTGTATCTTTTTTGAATAAACAAAGCATGGGAAACAAACCCAATGGACTTTTTTGAGGCTGTAACGAGCAGAATAGACAAGGAGGAAACCAATGAATGAGATATATTTAGATTTTCAGAAAGCATTTGAAAAAGTCCCACAAAAGATATTAGTGATCAAAATTAGAGCACACGGGATTGGGGGAATATGCTGGCATGGATTAAGAACTAGATACTGGACTGAAAACAAAGAGTAGGAATAAATGGATCATTTTCAGGTTGGCAGGTTATTTGTAACAATAATAAGTAAACTTTAAAAACTTCAGTCCCAGGCCCGCTAATGATATTTGAATTCTCATTTTAATAATTTATTCAGCTCTGCACCGATTTCTGGTGCGGAACTGATGGCACAGGAAATCTGGTGGCCTGGAGACTCTTGGAGCCTGTGGCACCCAATGGAAAGCCTGCTACACAGCCTCCGCTTAAGTCTCCCAGCCTGCTGTGCTGCTAAAGCACCACAGCCCACTGGGAGAATAACCCCTGATGTTTCCCCTGGTTTGGGTGGGTGCAGAATCAGGGGGTGCAATCTCAGAATAAGGGACAGGCTATTTTGGGCTGAGAACGGGGGGGAATTCTTCACTCAGAAGGTGGTGAATCTAACGAATTCTCTATCCCAGAGGGCGGCAGAAGTTCAATATGAGCATATTCAAAACAGAAATCGATAGACCTCTAGAACATAGAACATAGAACATTACAGCGCAGTACAGACCCTTCAGCCCTTGATGTTGCGCCGACCAGTGGAACCAATCTAAAGACCCTCTAACCTAAACTATTTCAATATTATCCATATGCCTATCCAATGACGCTTTGAACACCCTTAAAGTTAGCGAGTCCACAACTGCTGCAGGCAGGGAATTCCACACCCTTACTACCCTCTGAGTAAAGAACCTACCTCTGACATCCATCCTATATTTATCACCCCTTAATTTAAAGCTATGTCCCCTCATGTCAGCCATCTGGAGACCAATACCATCAAGGGTATGGAGATGGTACAGGAAAGTGGCATTGAGGTAGATGATCAGCCATGATCTCATTGAATAGTGGAGTGAGCTCAAGGGGCTGAGTGGCCTTCTTCAGCTCCTATTTCTTCATGGTGTTTCTGTTCGAATGAGCGCAAAATAAAGAGCTTCAACAGCATGTCTCTTTTTCAGGGATAAGTGTAATTGTTATTCTTGCTCCTTCACAAACATCAATTGGGATCAGAACAGAAGTAACTATCTTTCACTTGAGGCCCTGCAAATGGACTCAGGGAGATGTAAAGCATCGTATAGCACCCTTTTTTTCTGGAAACAAACAGGGAGTTGTCATGGTAACATGCATTATCCCTCAAATACCACCAATCAAAATAAATGTTCTGGTCACTTGCTCATTTGATGTTTGTGAGCCCTTTATGTATGCAGATTTGTTCCTGCTGGACCTAAATGGACCAAAAACAACCTAGATTCTCAAGCATGTAATAAGATGGTATAAATCTGAATGTTTTTTAAACTTCAAAAGGGAATGTGATAATTTCATGGTTCTGTAAGTAAATGCATCGCTGTACACTGCACCTCAAACCCGTGACAGGATCACTTACATTTTCAAGAAATCACAATCCAAATATTCATTTGCTTTATTCTTCCTTACAGATTAGACCCTGCTAACCCAAAGCTGGCTCCCTTTCAGTGACTCATTTGCTTTCATCAAGAATTTTTAAGGCAAGGATAGATAAATTTTTGAACAATAAAGGAACTAAGAGTTATGGTGAGCGGGCGGGTAAATGGGGCTGAGTCCATGAAAAGGTCAGCCATGATCTTATTGAATGGTGGAGCAGGCTCGAAGGGACGGATGGCCTACTCCTGCTCCTAGTTCTTACGTTCTTATAATTGCCTCTTTTGGCCACACATCTAATCTGGAGGTGGTATCGCTTTCATCTTCAGGTTCCAATTTCAGGTCAATGAACTGCCATCAAAACATTTAGAATTCTCTTCTTATCCACTTTAATCAACTTTTGTGTTGAATTCCAGCTGGTTCTAAATATGCCTAGTTTCCACCAGTCATGTCTCCTCTGTGCTTCCTAAACCACAGAAACTTGAGTAACTCCCTTGTACAATCAGAGTCACGTCCTCCAATTTGTTGCTACATTAGCCCTCATCAACCTTCAGGTTTGAGTCAGTTATCTTTTTAACCTCAGCACCAGCAATTTGAATCTTCCCACACAGTTGAGATTAAAGTCGTGTTATGTAAGTTAGCAGTATTACAAATCGACGTGGTATAACTCCGTGGTAATATAAAATGGAAAGTCGCCACAGTTCAGATGATCAGAGACTGCTCTCCCCTTTGAGGGAAAGAGTCGACTGGTGGTAATTTTAACCTGAGGTGAGGGGCAAAGCTGAGAAGGCGGGACCTTCGTGAATACAGCATCTTGGAATGCTGGCAAACTGCAAAATTCTGTAGGAAACCAGAATCTAAATTTGGTTTCAGATAAATCTGGTCTACTCAACTCTGCCATTTGTAGTGAGTGGGAGGCAGTTGCTCTCAGCAGATATTGATGTGTATAAAGGATCAATCTGAATCAAAAACAATCTTTAATTAGAGCAACTTCCAACAATTCTACCATTTTAGAATTAGACTGTTGAATAAAAGCAAGGTGTGTTACTCCAAAAGTCTCTGAAGTAACGTTTTTAAAAAGGCAAAGTGAACAGAAGGCATGCAGAACAATTATCTGTCAATCTGTCGAATTGTTACACTCTCTGTCATGGAGCAAAAAGAAATTGTGTCGGAATTAATTAATAATTAGCAATGGTATGGAACTGTCCAGAAACATCTTTTTTTGACAGCACATTTTGTCATGGCATTCCTTCTAGGTGAAGTTTACAAGCCTTCTCTACAGGCAAAATCATTAGGGTCAGGGCAAATGGTTGCACCCTGCCAAGAATGTTCAGTATTCTGCTTTCCAGAGCTATGCATTTCACAGCAAGAATGGTTATAAATGACTGTGTTAAATTATAGTGAGGATCTGAGCGGGGTGGAGCAAAACAACACTCTGAAATTATTTAATTATTTAATCCATTTGAAGATCTGTACACCGTGCAAATAAACCATTGTGTCACGGACAGCCATATCAAAGCAGTCTTTATAATGGAAGCACAACACTCAATCATTAAAGTGCTTGGTTTCCTATGTGCAGAGCACAAATACATTCCTACAATTATCCAATATTGTAAAAATTATAGGTACTTTGGAGAGATTTTCCAGTTAACTTCAATTACAGGTTATAAACATAATCTTTTAAATAAAACCAGAAAAGACTGTAATCATTTCAGTCAAGTCCAAACTCTGATACCCTTGAATCGCCCACTGCCTTCAATATCTAATTTGCCTAGAGATTTTTCTACACTATCTGCCTCCGCAGATACATGTTCCACATGTTCATCATGCATTGTAGTTGAGTTAGACTGCCTTGAGTCAGTGCTCCTAGTTCTAAAGTTTGCTGCAATCTCAAATGTATCATTGGTATTCAATGTATTTCTTCTCTTAAACATCTTGAATATTTTTCTGAACTTTCCTCCTTTTTTTTAACCTAAAGAATCCCTCAACCTCCCTCACAGCTTAATTCAGCATGCCCATTATGACACTCACCAATTTTTACAGCTGTACCATAAAAAGCATCTTTTCCGAATATATCACAGCTTGGCATGGCTTGTGCTCTGACCAAGAGCGCAAGAAACTACGAAGGGGTGTGAATGAAGCCCAGTCCACCATGCATTCCAGCCTCCCATCCATTGACTGCTTACACTTCCCGCTAACTCCGAAAAGCAGCCAGCATAATCAGGGACCCTATGCATCCTGCACATATTATCTTTCAGCTTTTTCAATTGGAAAAAGGATACAAAAATCTGAGGAAATGTACCAATTGACTCAAGAACAGTTTTTTCCCTGCTGCCATCAGACTTTTAGGAACATAGAAACTAGAAGCAGGAGTAGGCCATTTGGCCCTTTGACCCTGCTCCACCATTCATTTTGATCATGGCTGATCATTGAAATCAATATCCTGATCCTCCCCCCGCCTTCCTCCTATATCCCTTGATCCCTTTAGCTGCAAGAACCATATCTAATTTCTTCTTGAAATCAGACAACATTTTGGCCTCAACTACAGTCTGTGGTAATGAATTCCACATATTCACCACCCTCTGGGTGAAGAAATTTCTCCTCACCTCAGTTCTAAAATGTTTACCCCTTATGCTCAAACTGTGGCCCCTAGTTCTGGACTCCCCCACCATTGGGAACATTTTTTTCTGAATCTACCCTGTCCAACCCAAAGAAACTTTTATAAGTTTCTATGAGATCTCCTCTTCTAAACTCCAGTGAATATAATCCTAACCAACTTCACGTCTCCTCTTCACAATGGAACTATCACATATTGACCTGATCCTGCTCTTCACCCTATATGTAACTGCAATACTATATTCTGCACCCTCTCCTTTCCTTCTCCTTACGTATTCTATGAATGGCATGTCTTTGTTTGTATAACGCATAAGAAAAAATATTTTCACTGTGTCCCAATACATGCAACAACAATATATCAAATCCAATTAATAATATACCCAGAGGCATTTGAGAGGATGTTGCTGGGCTAGTTGAGCTGTTTAGAAGACTTCCATTCTCTGAGACATTGGTCAGTTGTACTAAAGGTCACTAGGTCCTCTAGCCTGTACTCCTCACATCTCCTCTCTTCTAATTTATTATGCACTATTGGAAGGCTTCAAGGTCCATATAGGGATGAAAGAAAATTATTTTAACCTAATAAAGGTCTCACTCAAATAGAATTGATACTGGAAAACAAGATTTCCATTCATGAAACCCATTCAATGAAAAATGCAAATCTCCTCAAGTAATCAATCTGCTGTAAAAACATGAGCTACATCAAAAGTGTCCATCTTTCAACAGCCTCTTAAAACTTGCAATCAGAATATGAACACAGCTTCCTGCTGAGGTAAGTGTTCTGGATTTTTTGAAACTCAGTCAAGCATTCATAATGGGCTTAGCTATAAACAAACTTTGGGAAATGTAAACAATGAAGTCTATGAAATTGCAAAACAGATGGGCTAATTTACTTTTTTAAGCTGCCCCAAATGGTCAATCAATACACTCTGGCAGTGGCTGTCTGTTTCTTTTAACTCAAAGTGAAGGCTGAAAACAGTTTTTTTAAATGTGTTTTTGAAATGCGAGGGATTTAAACCACTTTAGATCATGACGCTTAGATAAACCTTCAATCTTCCCACTCCTCCTCAAATTTACCCACACTGCTTGGTTAGGCCCTTGGGAACAGTGAAAACGGAACCTGTTTGAAATTTTATGAGGCTCAGCAGATTCGTGTTTCAGCCTATTGATGAGAAGTTGATGTGAATTAGCCATTTCTGTGTCATGGCAACCAAAGTAGGGCAGGCACTCTTGAATATTCTGTGAATTGTGGTTCATCCCCTAGTTCCACCATCCATCGGTAAATTCTGGAGAATGACATATTCCTCACCATTTGCCTCACTGGGTGCAGCTGAAGTAACATGCAAGACAACGGTTTTCAGAGTTTCCCTTTTCTGAGCTGAGATTTCATTTGTTCAGGATAGATGTCATCTTTTATTTATGTGGCCAAATTGTTACTTGCAGTAGCTACGATTAGTTTTATCAGTTGTTCTGTATCCTTCATTAGTATACCTATATTTTATTTCCATCATTATTTGTGGAAGCTGATGTCAAATACTTGTTATCACGATCGTACCTTCATCCTCCACAATTGGACACATTTTTTCTCCAATGAGTCATATTTCTTTTAACCTTACGCCTCACAACCAAATTGCCAGACTGATAATTTTGCTTATTGGAGTTAATACCAGACTCCTGGATGCTGGGCTGAAGGAGCTGTCTAAATTCCCAGTAACAGATTGCCAGATCTATCAGTACACTAGAAAAGCGGGGGGGGAGGGAAATTATAAATTATTGCTTCATAAAAATAAGAGACAATGCTATTGTGCTAAGTGTTCACCTGAGCTCAAAGCAACAGATTTATGGTTTGGGTCTTTGAACAGTCTTTTTTCCCGTAATCTGGAAAACCATTAATAAGTAAACTGTTGACATAACTGTTCTCTGCAACTCTGATTTCAGCAGAGTGAATTTGAGGTCATAGCCAAATGGGGAGAAACATGAATGAATGGCTTTTTGCATTATTGTTGAAAGTGATGTTTTACATGTAATTGTTTTACAAGTGATCAGAAAATATTGACCCATAACTTCCTGGTTCCTCAGCTTATCCCAATGATGCGCTAGGAGATCCCTCTCGGAAGTTCCCACTTAAGGATTTGCCCAGCAATTGTCCAGAAGTGCTAGCATCCCCTGGACAATTGTACTGGGCTGGGAGCCATCCAACAATGTGATTTAAATCATTAACTTGGAATGGTTCTGCCAGTTCTATCCTGACAGTTAATCTGAAAGATTTAGAAGTTAAAGAAAGTATTTCCAGCTCCAGCGTTACTATTTTAAATACCCAGACCGATCCCTGTATGGGTCACCCTGCAGACACACACATGATTCCCCAGGAGACCCAGTACACTAAACTCCCAACCAAGCAGTCTCTTGTTTAGTTCAACCCAACTCAACACCAGACATAACCTAATACACCCACCAACACCCCCCACCCTTCCCCTCTTCCAACCCCCCCCCCGCCCCCCACCGACTCTGGTCACCTTACTACCGGAAGGACGTGGAGACCCTGGAGAGAGTGCAGAGAAGGTTTACCAGGATGCTGCCTGGTATGGAAGGACTGGGATATGAGGAAAGAATGGGTAAACTGGGGCTTTTCTCCTTAGAAAGACGGAGATTAAGGGGGGATCTGATAGAGGTGTATAAAATAATGAAAGGTATAGATAGAGTCAACAGTGGCAGGCTTTTTCCTAGATTGGAGACAAATATCACAAGGAGTCACAAGCTAAGGGTGAGGGGGGAGAAGTATAATATGGATACTAGAGGGAGGTTTTTCACACAGAGGGTCGTAGGGGTATGGAATGCGCTACCAAGTAAGGTGGCTGAAGCACGCACGCTGGACTTGTTTAAGGTTTACTTAGATAGGCACATGAGTGACACAGGGATGGAGGGTTATAGGCGACAGTTTTAAAAAGGGTCAGAGCCTCGGGACGATACTGGAAATGTAATACTACATGTTAATGTTTTGTCTCTTTTAATCCACAGGTGTCGGTCCACCTTGTTGTCAAACGAGGGGCATGCACACGGTGGGTCATGCGTGGGTTGCTCTTGGATGTTTCGAGAGTGGCCTAGTACTTCGCGTCGTGGTGTGTGCTTAAACCTGGACCAGCAGACAGGCACCACAACAGCTCAGTGACTATCACTGCTAGCTGTGCAGATACATGGATTTGGGCCAGTGTATGTGGGAGTTTGCACATTCTCCCTGTGGTTGCGTGGGTTTCCTCCAGGTGTTCCGGTTTCCTCCCACACCCCAAAGATGTGCTCTTAGGCTGATTGGTGTAACAAATTGTCCCTACACTATTCTCCCCTGAATCTGGTTACAATAGGGATACCATTAGCATACACACGGGGCAAGGTAGGTGTAGGAAAATGCTTTGTTAAGATGGTGGCGCGGGCTCGTTGGGCCGAAGGGCCTGTTTCCCGTGCTGGGTTGTTCTTTGTTCTTTGACTCCCGGCCTCACTCAATTCCAAAACCTGCCGCCACCCTACACTCCCCCACCCTCCCCCCCAACCAACCCCCACTCTCCGGTACATTCCAACTCATACACTGCCTCCCACCCACCCTTCCCCACTCCTCCAGGTCTGAGCCAGGCCAGCCCCTCGTCCAATACTTTCCCCATCCTTCTGATATGACCGTGCCCTCACTGGCTCCTTGCCACCTCCCAGCCCAACCCTTGTCTACCTACCTTCATCCCTCAACTTCCCAGTCTGACTCCTGGTCTTGACACTGCCTCCTGGTTCCCAGTCTAATACCCCTCCTCTTATTCTGACTCTACCCCTCCAGGTATCCCCCCTGTCCAACTCCACTTCCCTCAGCCTGACTCCACCACTCCACGGTCCAAGCCCTTGTTTACCTTTGACATTTGCCTCCTCCCATTAAATTGTCCTTTTAAACACTTGCTCTCTGGCAGCTTGTGCCACAAAAGGGGACTTGTATTTCCTCTCTCTACACTCCAGTTACTTGACACCATTGCAGCAGGAGGGTATGCTTCATTGCTCTTGTTTCGCCCAGCCCAAGAGGAGCAGCTTACACAAGACAGGTGTTTTGGAATTTCAATGAAGGTAAGTCCTTCCAGAGCGGCAATCCTTCAGT
The DNA here is from genome assembly GCF_965287045.1 of Carcharhinus amblyrhynchos. Lineage (NCBI taxonomy): Eukaryota > Metazoa > Chordata > Chondrichthyes > Carcharhiniformes > Carcharhinidae > Carcharhinus > Carcharhinus amblyrhynchos. The sequence continues at coordinate 19,490,104 of NC_137324.1, forward strand.
GATTGCCAACCTGAGGATATTATGGCTATTAAGTGTGACAATTTGGTTCATTGATTAGCGATGTTGGAAGTACAATCCGTTTACTAAGGCTGTGAATTAAGCATCAATTAATATAAAATGAAGGCTCGCCCAGCCAGCTGAGACTGAAAATTTCAGGCTCAATATCTGGGGTCCATTACCAAAGTTGAAAGAGTTGTTCCACAAACTAGTCAAGCAATGGCTTATGACAGTCATGTTTACAGGTTCAGCATTAATCAGCATCACAGAATTTTTTATTTGTTCATGGGATGTGAGCATCACTGGCATAGCCAAAACCTACCGCTGACCTCCAATATCCCTTGAGAAGTTGGTTAGTGAGTTGCTTCTTGAGCCGCTCAAGTCCATACGATGAAGGTACAAGAGAGGGAAGACAAGATGTTTTCTCTTGCTACAGCAAAGAGAATGGCGATATAGTTCAAAGACGGAATGGTGTATGACTTGGAGAGGAGTTTGAAGGAAACTTGTATGTGGGAGTGTTCCAGGCATCTAATGCCGTGTCCTTCTTGTGGTAGAGGTCACACGTTTGGAAAGTGCTATTGAAGCAGCCTTGACAAGTTGCAGCAGTGCAACTTGTAGATGGCATGCACTGCGACAAATGTGTATTGGGTGTGAAGCATTGAATGTTTCAGGTGGAGGATGGGTTGTCCTAGGTGATGTGGAGCTCCTTGGGTGTTGTTGGAGCTGCACTCATCCACAACAATCTTCACTTGTACCTTGTAGATGATGGGCAGGATTTGTGGATTGCTCGCTGCAGAATTCCCAGTCACTAACCAGCTCTTGTAGCCACTGTACATGGTCCAGTAAAGTTCCTGGTCAACGGTAATACCTAGGATGTTGATAGTGGGAATTCAGTGATCGTAATGCTGTTGAATGTCAAGGAAGATGGCTAGTATTTCTCAACTTAGACATGCTAACTGTCTGGCACTTGTGTGACAGGAATGTTATTTGGCATTTTTCAAGCCTGAATGTCGGCCAGATCTTGTTGTGGACATAGACTGCTTCAATAATTAAGGAGTTGCAAATGTGTAATCATCAGTGAATGTCCCCACTTTTGATCTTAAGTTAGAGGGAAGTTCACTGAAACGATTAAAGATCATACAGCCTACTTCACTATCCTGAGGAAATCGTGCAATGATGTCCTGTAGCTGAGATGAGTGCTCTCTGACAAACACAAACATCTTGTTCTTTGCTAAATCTGATGCCACCCCAAAGTAGAACTTTCCCTCTGATTTCCATTGACTAGAGATCCTTAATGCCACACTCTCACAGAGGAAAAACTGCTACCAACTGTGCCACAGCTGACACTTGATGTTATAAAAATGTTGGATCACTATGACATGTAAAGAAATCCAACAGTGTAGGAATCAAAACATTATTCTTTCTGCTATTTTTAAAATGCTACAAGTCACATGACCACAGGATTGACCCTTTGTTCTGGAAGCTACCGGCAGTACTTCCCAGAACAAACAAATTCCTCATTGTGCAGCTCCTTTGTAATCACAAAAACAGAGGATTTCCACTTGAAATTTGTTATGCCTACAGAGTTGCTTACAGCCTCATTCCCCACCTGAAACTGTCCAAATCCATTTCAAGAGGGAACCACTGAGGGGACAAAGATACAGCATTTGATAAGCTCACCCTTCTAGCAGAGTCAGATAGTCTGCCTAGACAATCGCTTCTTGAAACCAGACTCAAAAAATGGATGGTAACACTTTCAGTCACTGATTATGACTGGGACATAGAATGATAGAATCATAGAAAAACTACAGCACAAACAGGCCCTGTGGCCCACAAGTTGCACCGATCTTATCTCTACCTACTAGCTTACCTATAACCCTCAATCCTATTAAATCCCATGTACTCATCCAGAAATCTCTTAAAAGACCCTACGAAATTTGCCTGCATCACCACCGACGACAGCCGATTCCACTCACCCCCCACCCTCTGAGTGCAAAACTTACCCCTGACATCTCTTCTGTACCTACTCCCCAGCACCTTAAACCTGTGTCTTCTTGTGGCAGCCACTTCAACCCTGGGGAAAAGCCTCTGAAAATCCACCCGATCAATACCTCTCAGCATCTTACACCCCTTTATCAGGTCACCTCTCATCCTTCATCTCTCTAAGGAGAAAAGATCGAGCTCTCTCAACCTATCCTCATAAGGCATGCCGCCCAATCCAGGTAACATCCTTGTAAATCTCCTCTGCACCATTTCAATGGCTTCCACATCCTTCCTGTAATGAGGCCACCAGAACTGAGCACAGTACTCCAAGTGGGGTCTGACCAGGGTTATCAGTCCTGAAATCAATGCCAGCTCCAGATACTGGATATACACATCTTTTGAAGTCATTGTGGACAAAGAAGGTCACATTGTCTGACTATCCATTTTAAAATGGCTATATGCCTTTGAGAACTAGGAGAACATCATATTGCTGTTTTCACACCAAACTGGAAAGAACTCCAATAGCCCAGCTGAGCATTCAGCCAGTCACCATCTCTGCACACCATGAAGCCTGCTTAATTGTAAAAGCCCCTGACCAGTGCCTGCCAAACAGTTTAAGCACAGGAAGCTTATTGTGTTGCAGTATTATTAATTTCAAGGATTTTTATTTTATCTCCAACCGGAAATTCATTGGAATTGAACTCCAACAAGAAGTAAACACCCTCTGGATTTCTTTACAGACAGAGAAAAACTCATTTTTTCTATTCCCACACCACCTACACCCTCCCCCCACTCCCCCACTCCACCCCTCCCACCCATTGATGTCTGATGGAGTGGGAAGTTGCCCAAGACACCTCCTATACATTCTGAATATGAAATAAACTAACCTTCAGAGTTAATTTTAATATAAGTTTGCTATGAGTAAACAGGACCACACAAACCGAGGGTTTGGGGAAACACTTCTCAAAACACACTCCTTGTACCAATGTTACGTCTGCTGTTCTAATATAATCTTATGGGGCTTGGTGTTAAATTGTATATAATAATGGTCCTGTGAAGTATCTTGGAATGCTTAACTCAGTTAAAGGTGTTGTATAAATGGAAGTTCTTGCTGTTATAAATTGACTTATTTGGGTGTGAGTTGAATTGAGTAAGGATTCCCATCGATTGTCATAATGAACCAATTGACAATTGGCAAGTCAAGCTGGGAAATGGGCATGGATGGATCACACCAAGTAACTAGTCATATTGAGTTGACACCCCATGTCTCCTAGTCAAGATAGACAACATGCTTCTGAGGTCCTCCATATCCTGCTCTGTCAATAGACTTTGCAAATTCTTCATTGGGTTATTCTGACTCTACAGCTGCTTGCACAAATTTGTTTTTGACCAATTTGTTACATTTTAATTTATCTGTTTTTGAACTGTAGGAATGGGTTTTGTTGGGGCAATACAACTTTGGCTGCTTCAAAGAGCAATGAAGCAATTAATTCTCTGATGTCAGGCTCCCATCCCTCTAAAGGATGGTAGCTGCATCCAAGAGCTGCCAGCTAATTGGACGATCAGCAACTCCTTAGTCCCAGGAACACAAGGTGCAAGGGCCATTCTAAGTTCTCCCTCAGTGTACCCGAACAGGCACCAGAGTGTAGTGACTAGGGGATTTTCACAAAAACGGCATTGCGCTGTTAATGTAAGCCTACTTGTGATGCTAATAAGTAAACTTTCAACTTTAAACTTTAACTTTAAACTTAAAGAAAAAGTGCTAGTGAGAGGGAGAGGTGGGGGGTTTACGGAGGTGGCCAGGCAGGGTAAGGTGAGACCAAAAGAGAAAATGCTGGAAAACCTCAGCAGATCTGGCAGCATTTGTAAAAAGAGAAAAGAGCTGACATTTCGAGTTCAGATGACCCTTTGTCAAAGTGAGGTGAAAGGTGTATTGAGGGGGAGGTGGTGGCGGTTGGCAGGGGGCATGGTTCTTGGCAAGGGGAGCCTCACCACAGGTCACAGGCTGTTTATTAGCAGGGCATTCTCCAGAGCCCACAGGAGACCCCCAGGTTTTGCCAGGCAGATTCCTCACATGGTGGCGCTCCTTTGCTCACTCCCAACAATGGTAGGAAGATGCCCTTAAGTAGCTCTTAACTGGGCACTAAAGAGCCTAAATTATCCTGACGGAATATAATCGTATACCTCCCTGATGCTACCCAGAGAATTCCACAGTGTTGAGAAGCTGATAGGCATTCTGCCACCCCACTTTCCCTCTCAATTCTCCAGCCTGCCTCACCTGCCCTCTCAATTCTCCAGTACGCCCCACCTTCCCTCTCAATTCTCCAGCCTGCCTCACCTGCCCTCTCAATTCTCCAGTACGCCCCACCTTCCCTCTCAATTCTCCAGTACGCCCCACCTTCCCTCTCAATTCTCCAGTACGCCCCACCTTCCCTCTCAATTCTCCAGTACGCCCCACCTTCCCTCTCAATTCTCCAGTATGCCCCACCTTCCCTCCAATTCTCCAGTACGCCCCACCTTCCCTCTCAATTCTCCAGTACGCCTCACCTTCCCTCCAATTCTCCAGTATGCCCCACCTTCCCTCTCAATTCTCCAGTATGCCCCACCTTCCCTCCAATTCTCCAGTACGCCTCACCTTCCCTCTTAATTCTCCAGTACGCCTCACCTTCCCTCTTAATTCTCCAGTACGCCCCACCTTCCCTCTCAATTCTCCAGTACGCCTCACCTTCCCTCTCAATTCTCCAGCCTGCCTCACCTTCCCTCTCAATTCTCCAGCCTGCCTCACCTTCCCTCTCAATTCTCCAGCCTGCCCCACCTTCCCTCTCAATTCTCTAGCACGCCCCACCTTCCCTCTCAATTCTCTAGCACGCCCCACCTTCCCTCTCAATTCTCCAGTACGCCTCACCTTCCCTCTCAATTCTACAGCTCATCCCACCTTCCCTCTCAATTCTACAGCTCATCCCACTTTCCCTCTCAATTCTCCAGCCTGCCTCACCTTCCCTCTCAATTCTCCAGTACGCCCCACCTTCCCTCTCAATTCTCCAGTACGCCTCACCTTCCCTCTCAATTCTCCAGTACGCCCCACCTTCCCTCTCAATTCTCCAGTACGCCCCACCTTCCCTCTCAATTCTCCAGTACGCCCCACCTTCCCTCTCAATTCTCCAGCTCACCCCACCTTCCCTCTCAATTCTCTAGTATGCCCTTCCTCTCAACTCACTCAGAAGGGTGAGTTCAATTCCACAAGCAAAATCTGAAATGAACATTGCATCAGGTTGGATTTCAGTCTCTTCCCATTTTAGAATTTGTGTTGGATGAAACTAGCTGCAAAACAAAAAATAGAATCGGGAATAACTGCCATTCTGATTGCCTATAATTAAAACAACCACATAAAAAAAGCTTCTTTTGACAAAATAATAAAGTACGTCCGCACTTAACGACCAGTTGTTAGACATTGTTTAACAGGATGGTGCCGCATCAATAAACCCAAGGCGACAAATAGTACTGTTAAAGAGATGTATTTTGATCTATGGTTTACTATGCTGCACTTGCTGAGCAGATCCAATATCATACAGAAGTCATGGAATCCCAACAGTGCAGAAGGAGTCCAGTCGGCCCATCAAGCTTACATTGACTACAATCCCACCCAGGCCCTTTACCCATAATTCCACATAATTACCCTGCTAATCCCCCTAATTACACATTCTGTGAAAATAAGGGGCAATTTAGCATGGACAATCAACCTAACCTGCATATCATTGGAGTGTGGAAGGAAACCGGTGCACCCATTGGGTACTCAGATGGTCTGTTATCTTTAGTATTTCATGTTGCTATAAGAATTACAGAATGCAAATTTTTTTTTGAAAAATTTGCATTTCACTTTACATGGCCTCGAGGTTTGAATTTTTCAATTATGTTCTAGTTTTATGATTCTCTGCATTATTCATTATCAAACAAGATTAACAAGAAAGAAGAGACTTCAATCTTTCTGTTAACTTTTTTGCAAACTTTCCCTCTGGTTGAAAGTTTAAAAAGTGGCCCCCTTAATCTGTTGTCTGTGATGGAAAACGCTGGAATGTCGCCAATACACAGTGCAATAAATATCAATGGAATCAACCATTACTAATGTTCATAGACGGAGGTCTGTGAACAGGAGTCTCAGTATTCCCTGCTGACAAATTCAGTGGAAATTATCACCTGTTTGAAAACAAGACAATACCTCTGCTGCTAAACTCGAAACAAAGTTATGCTAAATTGTTTTCAGCCTGTGCAACCAGGTGCACTAGGGGTACATTTAACTAACTGTAAACTGCAATGTTGTCTTTGCAATTATTTTATTACAAGTGAGATCGACTCAGTTTGTAAATGCAACAAATTGGAATGTGTTACAAAGCTACACAAGTGCATTTGCAGCAAATATTAATAATGTAACGGACAATATTAAAAAATAGAAATTGGTTTCTGCAAGGGAAATGGCAGTCAAACAATTAAAAATTGAATACAATAAATTTCACTCTGTTTGCTGGAGAATTTTTCAGACATTAAGTTTTTTTTTACTAATGTAGAGACTGCAATTTTTTTACAGGATGAAAATCTCTGATGCGTTACTTAACCACGACACATTTTAAAAACAGGCCTTTAGGTCCCACAGAGATATCATTCACTTCAATGGCTTCAGTAAATGTGATTCAAGCATCCACTACAGCCTGGATACATTACTGACCCAAGGGGAAAACTGTGCAGTTAAGCAAAATTTTTAATAACGACACACAAGAAATATTCTGTATTGCACAAAAGTGATAATGAGAAACAAATCACTTATCTGCAATCCAGTGAGGGACCTGCAAATGACCCCACACTTACTCCAGTCACCCCTCGGGGGTTCTCTTTAATTCTCAGCAGAAAATCAACTATCCAAGGAAGATTTAATCATCTGCTTGAACAATTTGTCATATCAAAAACTCAATCAAACATCATGGTCAAGTGCCCAGCAAGCTTTTCTTATTGTCAGGCAGGATAATCATGTGGTTGTTGTCACTTGAGTAAAGTTTCAAGTTGTTGATCCATGGGAGCAGGATGAGGGTTGTGGGGAGGGTGGTGGTGGGGGGGGTGGGGTGGGTGGAGGTAGAGGGTTCCCAGTAATGCATGGGAAACCCAAGAGTTTGTGCTAACAGTTTTAACTCAATTGTGTGCGTGTGTGTGTGTGTGTGTGTGTGTGTGGTGTCAATGACAGGTTCCCCACCCAGAAGCCAGGCTGATTGACAGATTGGGCTTCCAGTCAGGTGGTTAACATTGGAGGTGAGGCCACAGAACCAGATAGGTTTGAGTTCCAACCCCAGGGGATCTGATCCTTGAGCCTGCACGAAGGGTTTTGGTCAGAAATTGGAGGCCTGCAAGATCAGAAGCTGTGACGGATGGGTGTTGGTCAGAGGCCGAATTGCTGAAATCAGAGGCTATGGGGAGGGGGATGTCACAGGACATTTATGTATGGGGAAGGGGGTGGGGTGGGGGGGCTGTGGATAGATCATAGTTCGTAGTGGGGAAGATCAGAGGCCTGAGTGAGTGGAATAGTGGGGAAACCTTGGAGGCGGGGAGTTTCTGGGGTGATTGGAAGGATGGTGCTTGGGGAGATAGCGCGTACGATTGTTGTATATTGATCCAGCAGGTACGTGCAAAGGAACAGACCTTCTGGATCCGATAGTCCTGGGCTCCTTTTAGTGAGTGGGCTTCCCAATACCCGAGAAATCTGGCCAGCCAGGTTTTATATTTCAATTGGTGGATAAATATGAGGCGCAAACTGGGATGGGATATGGGCGACCAACCGGTTCCTGAGAGGTGGGCTGGTGATATTTAAGTTGCCACACTGCCTCCCAAGAACTGGCTGGTCACCCATACCCCAACTCAGCTTGATTAAAGCTGGAGCTGGGTGGTTTTGAGGTAGATTGAGATTGGGATTCAGATTTGTCAATGCAACCTCCCACTTGATCCAAATGAACCCATTTTTTCAGGGGTTAAAAGTACTCTGTGGTCTTTCAGTGTTTAAATCAGTAAGTTGAAGTGGTGAGGTCCAGTGAATCCCAAGCTCATCAGAGACTAGAACTCCACTTAGCCAAAGTGACTAAATATTTATGATGCTTTCACTACACGTTGCATTGCAAAACAAATCAGAATTATGAAAGGGGCATAATTATCCACAATTAAATAGAACTAACTACCCAAAATTGTGAACTTGTTGTAGCAACAGGTACAGCGCACAACACAAGGAAGGAATATCTGGACCATCATTTTTTTTTTCAAACTGCTATAAGTATACAATAGCAAGACACAGTTACTCAATTCATAATTTTGAGAACAAACTTTAATAACAATATGCACTGTTTGTGTAATGTATGTCACTCCTTACCAGAACTGTGTTGACTCTAAATATTCTGTCACTCTGACACAGCAGAGAAGCTGAAGTACACTGAAGTTATGGCAAACAGAGTAGATTCCAGATGAATGATATCCAAAAGTGGTCCTGGCAAGGGAAGCAATGACGGAGTGGTATTGTCACTAGACTAAAATCCAGAAACCCGGGGTAATGCTCTGGTGACCCAGGTTTGAATCCCACCATGGCAGATGGTGAAATTTGAACACAGTATTAAAAAAAAGGAACTACAAGTCTAATGATGACCATAAAACCATTACCAACTGGCATAAAAACCCATCTGACTCACTAATGTCCTTTAGGGAAGTAAATTTGCCATCCTTACCAAGTCTGGCCTACATGTGACTCCAGAGCCATAGCAATGTGGTAGGCAATTAGGGATGGGCAATAAATGCTGTCCCAGCGAATGGAGCCCACATCCGTAAAATAAATGTCAGAAACTGAAGGGTCAGTACTTTGGCAAAAGTGAAAATCTCCTATGAAATGTCATTTACACGTCAAAGGGAGGGGCAATAAGGAGTGAGAGTTAATATGATTACTGAGCCTGATTTTAATCAAAAAAACCTATTTGTCTAGATTAGACTTAAAATTCAGTCTCTAATACATTTTGTGGGGGTTGGTAGGGAACTCTCCTTTAAATCATTTGGGGCTTGGGTAGTGCAGGCTACATGAACTATGGATTGGGGGCATATCAGCCTTGAACAGAAACTTTCTACTAATGCAGAACTATGTCACTATAGAGGTCATTAATCCCATCAAGTGTATGCAAGATCTTTGTTAGACCTTTCCAAAAAATGATCACCTTGCTGTCCTCTTCTCTTTGCAGAGAAAGTTGAGGGGATTGAGCTATGAGGAGAGGCTGAATAAACTAGGCTTGTACTCGTTAGAGTTTAGAAGAATGAGGGGAGATCTCATTGAGACGTATAAGATGATGAATGGGATGGATAGGATAGAGGTGGACAGACTCTTCCCGCTCAAAAAAGACAGTAGGACTAGGGGGCACAGCCTCAAGATAAAGGGGAGGCGGTTTAGAACGGAGTTGAGGAGGAACTTCTTCACTCAAAGGGTGGTGAATCTCTGGAATTCTCTGCCTGTTGAAATGGTGGAGGCTGCCTCGCTAAATATTTTTAAGAAGCGGGTTGATGGGTTCTTGATAAGAGAGGGGATTAAGGGTTATGGGGAGAGGGCGGGAAAGTGGAACTGAGCCACAACAGATCAGCCATGATCTTATTGAATGGCGGGGCAGGCTCGAAGGGCTAGATGGCCTACTCCTGCTCCTATTTCTTATGTTCTTATGTTCTTATAAATGTCCCCAGTTCCAACAATTTGCTATCAACCACTAGAAAGCACACAGTTTCCAACTCCTCTTCATTGGCAATACTAATCAGATTCTAGTCACATACAACATGCACACAAACTATTGCAAAATGTTATTGATAGGTTAAGTGTGTGGGCGTAAATTTGGCAGATGGAGAAGAATATGGGAAAATGTGCAGTTGTCTTCAATGTGAGGAAGATTTTTTACAACTTTTACAGGTGCACCGTAGAAAGCATCCTTTCCGGATGTATCACAGTTTCGTATGGCTCTGACTCTGTCCAAGACTGCAAGAACCGACAAAAGGCTGTGAACGTGACCCAATCCATTTCACTAACCAGCCTCCCATCCATCGACTCGGTCTACACTTCCCACTGCCTCAGGTAAGCAGCCAGCATAATTAAGGAGCCCATGCACCCCGGACATTCTCTCCTCCACCTTCCACCATCAGGGAAAAAAACAAAAGTTTGAGGTCACATACCAACCACCTCAAGAACAGCTTTTTCCCTGCTGCCATCAGACTTTTGAATGGACCTACCTTATATTGAGTTAATCTTTCTCTACACCTAAGCTAAGGCTGTAACACTATATTCTGCATCCTCTCTTTTCCTTCTCCCTTATGTACTTACGAACGGTATGTTTTGTCTGCAAGAAACAATACTTTTCACTGTATCCCAATACAATGATAAATCAAATCAAGTTGAAGAATAGAAGTTATTGTATAAATGGAAATGTGCTGCAGAGGGATTTGGATGTCCTTGTGCTGAATCATAAAAAATGAAAATGCAGGTACAGAAAGTAACTAATAAGACAAATCGAATGTTAAACTTTGTTGCTAGGAGATTCAAGTATAAAAATAAGGAATTCTTGAGAGAATTGTGCAAGATGTGATGAGACTATGCCTAGAGTACTGTGTACAGTTTTGGTCTCCTCACTCAAGAAGGCATATACTTGAGTTGGAGGTTACCCAGAGAAGATTAATTCAGCTGATTCCAGGGACGAAGGGGTTGTCTTATGCAGAAAGTTTGTGCAAGCTAGGCCTCTACTCATTGGAGTTTAAAAGAGTGGGATATTACCTTACTGAAACATGTAAGGTTCTGAGGGGGTTTGACAGGGTAGCTGCTTTCCCCTTGTGTGAGAATATAGAACAAGGGACACAATTTAAAAATAAATGGTTTCCCATTGCAGACGGAAATTAGAAGGAACTACTCTCAGAAGGTTACTAGTCTTTGGAATTTTCCTCCAGTGAGCAGCCGAGGCTGTGTCATTGAAGGTACTCAAGGCTGGACTGGATATACTTTTGATCTAAAAAGGGGCAGGCAGAAAAATGGAGATAATGGGCGGCACGGTAGCACAGTGGTTAGCACTGCTGCTTCACAGTTCCAGTGACCTAGGTTCGATTCCCGGCTTGAGTCACTGTTTGTGTGGAGTTTGCACATTCTCCTCGTGTTTGCGCGGGTTTCCTCCCACAATCCAAAGATGTGCGGGTTAGGTTGATTGACCATACTAAATTGACCACAGATGCATAGGTTAGAAGATTAGTGGGTTAAAAAAAACATGAACGGATACGGAGGTAGGGCCTGAGTGGGATGTGGTCGGTGCATACTCAATGGGCTGAATGGCCTCTTTCTGTACTGTAAGGTTTCTATCAGGCCACTGTCAGATCAGCCATAATACTGAATGGCTGAGAAGGCTAGGTGGCCCAAATGCTCCTATATATTATGATCTTATAATATTAAGGTAATTGAAATCCATAGAACATAGAACATAGAACATTACAGCGCAGAACAGGCCCTTCGGCCCACGATGTTACGCCGACCAGTTAAAAAACAATGACCCTCTAACCTAAACCAAACCCTTTCCATCCATAAACCTATCCACGGATCTCTTAAACGCCCCCAAACTAGGCGCATTTACAACTGCAGCAGGCAGGGCATTCCAATCCCTCACCACCCTCTGGGTAAAGAACCTACCCCTGACATCCGTCCTATAACTACCACCCCTTAATTTAAAGCCATGCCTCCTCGTGCTAGCTTTCTCCATCCGATGAAAAAGGCTATCACTGTCCACCCTATCTAAACCTCTAATCATCTTATATGTTTCAATAAGGTCCCCTCGCAGCCGCCTTCTTTCTAATGAAAACAACCTCAAATCCCTCAGTCTCTCCTCATAGGACCTCCCCTCCATACCAGGCAACATCCTGGTAAACCTCCTCTGCACCCTCTCCAAAGCCTCCACATCCTTCCTATAATGTGGGGACCAGAACTGCACACAATACTCCAAGTGCGGCCGCACCAGAGTCTTGTACAGTTGCAACATGACGCTGCGGCTCCTAAATTCAATCCCCCTACCAATAAACGCCAAGACACCGTATGCCTTCCTAACAACCCTATCTACTTGATTCCCAACTTTCAGGGATCTATGTACACATACACCTAGATCCCTCTGTTCATCCACACTATTCAGAGTCCTACCGTTAGCCCTATACTCTACACATCTGTTATTCCTGCCAAAGTGAATTACCTCACACTTTTCCACATTAAACTCCATCCGCCACCTCTTGGCCCAGCTCTGCAACTTGTCCAAGTCCCCCTGTAAACTAAGACACCCTTCCTCACTATCTACCACACCTCCGACTTTAGTGTCATCAGCAAATTTACTAATCCACCCAACTATACCCTCATCCAGATCATTTATAAAAATTACAAACAGCAGTGGCCCCAAAACAGATCCCTGAGGCACACCACTCGTAACTGAACTCCATGACGAATACTTACCATCAACCACCACCCTCTGTCTCCTATCCGCCAGCCAATTTCTGATCCAATTACCTAAATCACCCTCAATCCCATACATCTGCATTTTCTGCAGAAGCCTTCCATGGTGAACCTTATCAAACGCCTTACTAAAATCCATATATACCATGTCAACTGCCTTACCCCTATCCACCTCTTTGGTCACTTTCTCAAAAAAACTATTAGCATTCTTTATATTTTTGTTCTTCTTCTCAATTTGCTGACATATTTGCACTGCTATTTCCCTCTGACTATTTAGAGATCTATAATATCCTTCCAGCAGAACAACTGACCCTTCCTTGTTCCTCAGTTCAACTTTTATTGTCTCATTTGATGCTCATTCTGGTATATCATTCTTCCTCACAGCTGTGACTGTTCCCTTGACCAATATAGTGACTCCTCTTTTTATATCTCCCTTTCCACCTTGTCTGTAACACTGCAACCAGAAACATGGAGATGTTAATCCTGCCCTTTTTTGAGTTGTTTCAACTGTAGATCTGATAACAGAATTGCAAGTGTCTATTTTGCCCTGAGATCACCTGCCTTATTCAATAGACTCTGTGCATTGAAACACATACTATTAATCAGTTTGATTTCTGTTTTCTCGCCTTTGTCGTCTTGGTCTTCCATACTCACTTATTAATTTTCTGCTTTCTATTTCCAGCTTTGCTTCTTTCCCTTCTAAATCTACGCTCAGGGTTCCATCCCTTACCAAACCTCCCTCACAAGGGTGTGAAAGGTTTTGGGGGAAAAGTAGGAGTGTGGACTTGAGGCCATCCATCAGCCATAATCTTACAGAATGGTGCAGCAGACTCGAAGAGCTGATTGACCTACTCGTGTTCCTAATTTATTTATTGTATTCATTCGTGGGACATGGGCATCGCTGGCTGGCCAGCATTTATTGCCCATCCCTTGTTGTCCTTGAAAAGGTGATGGTGAGCTGCCTTCTTGAATTGCTGCAGTCCATGTGGGTTGATCCACAATGCCGTTAGGGAGGGAATTCCAGGGACTGCAAAGGAATGGTGATATATTTCCAAGTCAGGCTGGTGAGGGGCTTGTGGTGGTGGTGTTCTGATGTATCTTCTGCCCTTGTCCTTATAGATGGAAATGGTCGTGGGTTTGGAAGGTGCTGTCTAAGGGTCCTTGGTAAATTGTGGCAGTGCATCTTGTAGATGGTGCACACTGCTGCTACTGAGCATTGGTGGTGCGGGGACTGGATGTTTCTAGGTGTAGTGCCAATCAAGCGGGCTGCTTTGTGTGGTGTCAAGCCTCTTGAATATTGTTGAAGCTGCATCCATCCAGGCAAGTGGGGAATATTCAATCACATTCCTGACTTGTGCCTTGTAGATGGTGGATAGGTTTTGGGGAGTCAGGAGGTGAATTACTCACTTCAGTATTCCTAGCCTCATATGTTCGTATGTAACACTACAAGGAAAACACCTCACCACGATACGGGTCCCTGTTGAGGTGCCACCCACTTGTGGCTTGTGCAGGTCTCACTGCCCAAAGAACTGGGTCTAATGCCCCAGGAATCTAAGCTTTATCTATTTTTTAAATTTATCATCTCATATCGCCTCAACAGCTTTTTTGGGGAGAAGCCCACAGTTCTACTACCCTGTATGACAAGTCAACACACTTGAATGTAATAGATCTAATTTTCAGGTTATACTCCCTTGTTGTGGATTCCCCACCAGGAAAAATAGTTTAGCTATCCCATCAACTCATTTGATTCTGAAACACCTGGATTAGATCACCCCTAACCTTCAGGATTTAAGTGAATAAAAAGCAAGGACCAAATTTTCATTCAGAAATATTCCAAACTCCCAGAATCAGCTCAGGAGAAACTTCCCCAAAGTTACATGCCAACTCATGCCAACCATGACAGATCTATCACCCTCATGTTCCTTTATAGCCTCTATAACAATTTAATGTCAAATCATGAGAATTAATGCCCCTCCACCCCCAAAACACTACCCTTTGCCCTTACACTCTCTATGCTAACTTACCCAGTATCCATCATCAGCGTATCTCAGGAGCCTTGCTGAGATTAACTGATAAAATTGTAAGTGGAGAGGGGGCAATCTTATCAAAAAAATTCTAAGTGCCAGATGATCATGAAAATGGGAGAGAATCGTGAGTTGCTCAAAGCAATAGTATGGCACTTAGGAAAAAAAAGCCCAGCTCTGATTCCCACCAGTAGGGGGAGTGGGTGGAGCTAGCTGCTATGCTCTAAGGATGCCATTGTGCAGGCTTCCCAATCTCCCAGTGCACTGTGTACAAATGTACACAGTGCGCTGGGATATCTGTCACTCCCCCTCACCGATTGCCCCCTTGGACACCGATGCCTCGCCTGTCGAACTGCTACCCCCATTCCCACTGACCACTGCCCTGGCCAATCCTCTCCCGTCGCCATCACCCCATAATCACCGCCCCGGCCATGATCATATGAGATCTGTTCCAGTGAGGGTATTGACTGGAGAGGGGGTAAGTACAATTGAGCCCGACAATACAGTCAAGGACTCACTAATGGTATTTGAATTGCACACTGAATATTGAAATCGGCTTCATGCCCGATCTTACCGGCTCATCATGCCGATCGGCTGGTGTGATGAGCTTGTAAGAACGCCCCCTAAGTGCTTGTTATGAATTTATAAGCCCATTCAGTACATTTTAATTCCTACGATTTCTTAATCCCTTGTATTTCAATAATAGCTAATCCTTTTACAACCAGCTGTGGCTGAAAATCAAACTGTGAACTTACAAAGTCCCCAACTGTAATGGTGATACAGCTACACAAATATCAAACATGCCTACCGCTTTACCGCCCGCCCACACTTTGGTTAATCAGATCACAAGGCTGTGCTCCTGCTCTCAGCTTATAAGCAAAAACTGAAATGGGAGAATCTATTAAAGAAAATCATGCAAAGTTGGTCTAAGAAATCAGATAATCTCGTACTGGACTGCTCTGAGTCAGTGGACTGGACAGTACTTAAAAACTCTGTGACCAACCTGAACGAGTACGTCATTACAGTAACTGACTTCATTAGTAAATGTGTAGGAGACTGTGCCAAAGAAGCAAATCCGCGTTTTTCCCAACCAGAGACCATGGATGAACAGGGATATCCACTGCTTGCTGAAATCCAGGTCTGAGGCTATCAAGTCAGGCGACCCTGACCTATGCAAGAAAGTACAGTAAAAAGTCTGACAACACCAGGTTTTAGTCCAACCGATTTATTTGATAGTAAACGCACAAGCTTTCGAGGTTTCCCTCTTCGTCAGGTGAATGGAGAGTTCTGGCCTCAGACTCTAAACTGTCTGTGCTTTATATGCTCTGTCTGAGGCCAGAACTCTCCATTCACCTGACGAAGAGGGAAACCTCGAAAGCTTGTGCGTTTACTATCAAATAAATCGGTTGGACTAAAACCTGGTGTTGTCAGACTTTTTACTGTGTTTACCCCAGTCCAACGCCGGCACATCCACATCTATGCAAGAAAGCCAGATATGATCAATGAAGATCCATTAAAGATGCCAAAAGATGGTACCGGACTAAGCTGGAGTCCCAGGCTAGCCATACAAACCCCTGCCAACTGTGGCAAGGCCTGCAAGACATAACAGACTACAAGGTGAAGGCATATAAAATCACCCAAGTTCACACAAGTCTCTTTGAACAGCAACACTTAGAAGTTTTTCACTTTTTAAAAGATTCAAAACCTTCACTTCATCTTTATATGCATTCCAATATGGCCAGTCTTACACTCACCTCTCCTTGTCTTCACATAACACTCCTAATCCCCAACCTAGCCATGCAACAGTGGAACACATATTACCCAATCACAGTGCAACACAACCACTGACATTGTTCTCTCTCTCTCACAGAACAAGGTGGCACATGAAAGAAGGAAACACAGCAGGGAAGGATAAGGATACCTACATTTTCCAAGCCTCAAAGAGGAGATAGTTCACTGCATCAAGGCAGCAGCTGCAAGATGGCCTGTAGCATTTAACAGCAGTAAGAATATTGAGGATGATGGTGTGCCCCATCTCAACCTCCTGCTCATCCTTAACTTTCCCCTTCAGAGATTCTACTTTTAGACAACCAATAAATGCTGTTTGCCCAGCTATAGCAGCCTAAGGAGGAAGAGGGAGAACGTGAGAACACTACACCACTGATGAAGAGCCATTACCATTTAATCCAACCATGCAACTAAAATACTGGCAATAGGGTAATCCAGAGACCCAGGCTAATCCTACCACAGCAACTGGAAGAATTTAAATTCAATTAACAGATCTGAAATATGAAGCTAATCTTATTAATAGTGACCATAAATATTGTTGATCATTGTTAAAACACATCTGGTTCACTAATACTTTAGGGAAGGAAATTTGCCATCCTGACCAGGTCTAGCCTACATGTGACTCCAGACCCATAGCAATGTGCTGAACTCGTAACTGCCCTGAGAAATGTCGATCAAGCCCCTCAATTTCAAGGGCAATTAGGAATGGCCTTGCCAGCAACATCCGCATCCCATGTTTGAATAAGGAAAAAAATGTGTGCAATTTGGCGGCAAGTATAGAATTCATCCACAAATGTGCTGCAGTCAGGCTGAAAGAATAATAAATTTGCTACCTCAAGTAGTGCTGATAGTGAGGTCACAGATGAATCCTGATGTAGTGGACTTAAATGAGGACATCAATGAGACAGCATGCAGAAGAACAGTGAGGGCCATGCACACCAAGATGTTGGGCGCATTGGCTCATCCGTCAGACAGCTTCTAGTTCACTGTCAAGGTATGTCTGCTTTTGATTTGAAAAAAGGCATCTGCACAACACTTGTCCTCTCCATAGCCTCTGTTCCAACTCTCTGTCATTTTGCAGACCCAGAACAACTGCCATCACAGCTCTTCTATCTTTTGCAGTTAAAGTGTGGAATTGTCATTTGCTCCTTGTTTCCCCTGTGACCATGCAGGAATGTTCTTTGGCAAACCCAGGAATTTTTCACTCCAACATCTCTAAAAAGATCCCAGAATACTTTCACACATTTTACAACAGAAAAAAGTTCTTAAAAGTTCTTCAATGTGGGTGCCAGACCCTTCAAATAACACGACTGCTGCAGAACAATTATTATTTACACAGTGATTGATGAAGACACTGAGTGGAACTCTCTGGTCCAAATATGGGATACTAGCATCACATTGACTTACTGAGCAGGGCACCCCCGCAAAGTGACAATGTAGGTGGCATCACACAGCATAGTATTGTGCCTTTTTTTAATATACATAACCATTAATGTTACAGTTCTTACTTACAACTCATTTCCAGTATACATTAATACTGAATAAACTATTGATATTACTGAGTAGCACAGCACAAAGCTATTTTTTAAAAGTGGATTTCACAGTTTCAGAGCATTGCCTGCAAACATGCACCTATTTCATGGACATTTAGTTTGAGGAAAAAGGCATACATAATATTCAAAGGCTTGTGATACCTGAACACAATTAAAAATGTCATAGCCCTATCCAAATTGCCTTTTTTCCCTTGTCTGTGGAGATGTCTATGCGTCTCTCAGTGTCTCATTTATGCACTTGCTCTGATTTCTTATTAAATTTCATAGATTTCCCTGGATATGTTTCATCCCTTAGTTTTCTCTCTCTGAATCTTTTCCAGAATGTGCTGACTCAGTCTGACAGGTAACTCTGATATATTGCCCAAATGGCAATCATTCGGTGATATAGGAGGCAGGATGTTTGATCATAGAAAGCACAACAGGTGACCTTTGACCTTTCCTTACCTTAATTTTGCATCATAAATAAGAAGGAGATCCTGAATAAGAAGCAAGAAAGCTGTTCAATTTTACCCTCCCTAGCAACTGGGACACTGGAGTCATTAGTCATATTGTAGCTGCTACCTCAGTTGTGATCAACCAACTCAACAAAGGCTGGAAATCAATTATTTACCTTCTGTATGGTTTAGTTCCACCTTGATTCTCTTTTCCTCAACTAGGCTTTTGATGGAGTTGAGTTAAGCTTAGGCTAGTAATTTGTAGATTACTATAAATCTGTAACAATTTGGGAATAAAATGAAAATGTTGGCGTTTGATTAAGATTGCAAATGTGTAGGTTTGTAAGTTACTTTGATTGCAGTGGTAATGAAAAACCGCCAATGGTTGCCTGTCCAGTGAGTTAGTTCTTTGAAACAGGGAAAAGGACGAGACTGAAAGTTAACCTAATGACTTCAAATACTGTCAAGCAGAAATGCTGTTTAAACTGGTTAATGGGAGGTGACAGATTAATACTGGGGAAAGCGATCTTAAATGGAAAGTGTGCTTTTGCTGAAGGGCAATACTGAACTTACAAAAAAAAATGTCCTTAGACTCAATTCCTTGGTCATTGCTTTTCTCAGTGTTTAATCAGTGACCTGTCATTTATTCCTCACCAAAAACGGTCATGCTGACCTTCAGGCTACTCCTATTCTTCACTTCCACAGTGTGGATGTACATCGGGACACTGCATTACTCTGCCACATAGTGTGCGTAATAATTCCATCACAATATAGTTAGAAACAAGAATGGTTAGATGAAAAAAAGAGGTCCAGCCAGTGCAAGTAACATTTGCAGTCTCTGGAAAGGAATAATCTAATAATCTCCCTTTGATGTTCAACAGCATTACCACCATTGAAACCCCCTTTATCAAAATCCTAGAGGATGGGTTACCACTGGACCAGTTATATAAGTGCAACAAGAGCAGGTCGGAGGCTGGGAATAACACAGAGTAACTCATCTCCTGATTTCCCAAAGTTTGTCTACCATCTGCAGGGCACAAGTCAGCAATGTGGTGGCATATTCTCAATTTACCTGGATGAGTACAGCTCCAGTAACTCTTGAAGCTCAACAACATCCACTCCCACTCGTCTGGCACCCAAACTGCTTTAAATATCCATCACCGGCGCACAGAGGTAGCGAAGTGTGCTTACCACAGGAAGTGAGATACTGGACCTTTGTTTGAGTGGCAGCAAACAAGTGATGGTATATTTCCAAATCAGTATGGTGTGTTACTTGGAGGGGAACTTGCAGGTGGTGTTCCCATGTGTCTGCTGCTGTGTTCAGGGTGGGCGAGTTCACAGGTTGGAAAGCTACTGTGAAAGGAGCCTTGGCAAGTTGAAACAGTGCATCACATAAACTTCTGCGATTCAGGAAGGTGCTTCATCACCTCCTTCTTAAGTGCAATTAAGAAAATGCAACTTTTTTTTCTCTTTTTCAGTTGTTTCATTTGAGTGTCACTGGCAAAGTCGACATTTGTTGCCCATTCTTACTATAGGGGTGGCACAGTGGGTAGCACTGCTGCCTCACAGCGCCAGGGACCCAGGTTCAATTCCAGCCTCGGGTCACTGTGTGGAGTTTGCACATTCTCCCCATATGTGTATGGCTTTCCTCGGTTGGTCCGGTTTCCTTCCAAAGTCCAAAGATGCGCAGGTTAGGTTGATTGGCCATGCTAAATTGCCCCTTAGTGTCAAGGGGATTAGCAGGGTAAATCTGTGGGGTTATGGGAGTAGGCCTGGGTGGGATTGTGGCTGGTACAGACTCGATGGGCCGAATGGCCTCCTTCTGTACTGTAGGGATTCTATGATCTGCCCTTGACAATGAAGTACCTTCTTGAACAGCTGCAATCCATCTGATGTACGTGCACCCAAATTGCTGTTAGCAAAACGTGGTGAGTTTTTGATCCAGCAATTTGCTTTACTGGCAATTATTACATTCTACAAATTAATAAAAATATTCATTATCTGCCATTCTGGTAGTCACATGATAGAACAAAATGGAGCTGTTGACTGATCATCACAATCAATCTCTTTCAATTGTTCTACAACTAAACTTACATGTCAGCATTGGTTAAACAATGCCACTGATAGCTCTGACCAAACATGAGGGGCAGAAAGCGTAACCATACTTCCAAAATTACCCGTTAGTTCTCAGCATGTTACACTCAGCAGATGTTGTATCTCAAATTACTCATGAACTGTATCCCAAAATATTATTTTCTGAATATATCTTTCTAATTTGTCTTTCAACGAATATCACCAGCTGGTATTCTGTTCCAATAAATTTGCCACTCAGTCACTGAGTTTCCAAGACTGGCTTCATTTTTTTCCCCTCTTGAGTGCAAGCCATGTCCTCTGCATCTACTGTTCTGGTAACGAGAACTATATATCTTAGTCGAAGTGTGGTCACACCAATGATTTATAAAGTGATAAGATTACTTTACAACTTAGGTTCGATATTGACTTTTTATACATTCTGACATGTGACTTCCTTTGCAATGATACTTTCTGATAGCTTCACTTTATTATCAATTAGAACATCCTGATCACTTACATTTTAATATAGGACATTTTATTTCCATTTGTGTTACAGTCCCATTTTGGAATTATTGTTTCCACATGAAAAACTTTGCACTTTTAACATTGAATTTCATTTATCAACCCTCTGCCATAACTTGTGTTGTTAGCCTGTTTGCTTTTCATTATTAATTCATGAGATATAGAGTTCTCTGGCAGTGTCAGCATTTATTGCCCATCCCTAATTACTTTTGGTGGTGGTGAATGCCTTCTTGAAAACAACTTAATGGGTTTTTTTCAGCCATTTCAGAGATGTGTCAAGAGACACTACATTGCTGGAGGTCTGGAGTCATATACAGGCCAGACCAGGTAAGGACAATAGATTTCCTGCCCTAAAAGGCATTAGTGAATTAGATATATTTCAATCGAGTAGTTTATTAGTCACCATTACTAATACTAGCTGCAATGGTGGACCTATAACTTTCAGATTGAGAGCTATCAGTGGTACTGTTTAACCAATGCTGACACCTAAGTTTAGTTAGCGTGGCACTTTCAAAGTGTCTTTAAGACATCTATATTTAAGCTCACTCTACAAAAGCACATTTATTTCAGATTCCCAGAGAGGTGGTGATGGCATCAATGTGTTTTTTTTACTGACTAATCTGCCAAAAATTCATATGAGTATATGAAAATGACAAACTGATCCATCAAGCCTGTTCAATGCAGCTTTGATGCCAGATCAAACACCCAAAGCCAACTGGGGAACACAATCTGGCCTCCTTAATTCATCTGGGTGTTCAAAACTTGTCCACAAGGCCACATGGATCATTTATTTGGTATTATCTGATAAGTACATAATGTGTAACACAAACTGCACGCCAGACATGAACTGGTGGTGAGTGTCTGGCATCAGCTGCCAGAGGCAGTAGTAGAGGTGGGTATGATTTTGTCTTTTAAAAAGCATTTAGACAGCTACGTGGGTAAAATTGGTGATAGAGGGATATGGCCAAATGTGGACAATTGGGGCTAGCTTAATGGTAAAAACATGGACAAGTTGATCCAAAGGGCCTGTTTCCAAACTGTAAACGTCTGTGACTCTATGGCCTAGTTCCCCTCTTGACAGTGAATCAAATCTTCCCACACAAACCTGTCATTTTCTCCTTAGGTCCAATATTCCCTGAGAAAGGAAGAAGTGGCACATGGCACGGTGGCACAGTGGTTAGCACTGCTGCCTCGCAGTGTGAAGGTCCCGGGTTCAATTCCAGCCTTGAGCCACTGTCTGTGTGGGGTTTGCACATTCACCCTGTGTGTGCGTGGGTTTCCTCCAGGTGTTCTGATTTCTTCCCACAGTCCAAAAATGTGCAGGTTAGGGTGATTAGTCATGCTAAATTGACCCTTGTTCAGGGAGATTAGCAAGGTAAATATGTGGGGTTACAGGAATAGGGCCCAGGTGGGATTGTTGTTAGTGTAGACTCAATGGGCCAAATGGCTTCCTTCTGCAGTGAAGGATTTTATGAATGGCAATTTTGTATAATGCACTTGTACAAACCACCCACCTCTCCAAAAGCTCAATGAACAAATGAGTGCAAGAACATAAGAATGATACATTGGCGCAGAAAATACTAACAATTCAGATCCTTTCCTTGATGTGTTATAGGTGAGTAGATTTAATGGATGGAACAAGGAAAAGATTTGACTTCCTATTTCTCCTTATTATCCTTTAATCCATTACCATGAGAAACAATGGTATAATCAGAGATGGGCTACAAATACTAGCCTTGCCACTGATGGTAACATCCCAAGAAACAAAAAGTAAATTCAAACTCAGTTGTGAGATCAACCATAGTTAATGATTTCCTTGACTTTTCTGCTGTATTTGATGCTACAAATCTCATCATTCTCTTGTAGCATTGAATTTTTATCTATCAGATCAAAGCCAGTACATCTCCAGCAACAGTTTCCCCTCTCTCCCTAGTAATACCGCCAATAAAATATACCAAGTATATATGCAACATCTGTCTCTCTCTCCTCTTTATTAACTACTTTTGTCCATCAGGAATATAACCTATTAACACTGAGTCAGCTGGAGGTGACTGCATTGAAACCTTTAAGGTCCTGAAGTGTCTTAACAAAGAAGATGTGGAGAGGATGGTTCCTCTTATGAGAGGGAGAATCAAGAACTAGGGGTCACCGTTTAAAAAAAAGGTCGCTCATTTAAGACAGAAGTGAGAAAAAAATATTCTCTCAGTGAGTCATGATTCTTTGGAACTCTTTCCCTCAGAAGGCAGTGGAAGCAGAGTCTTTGAATATTTTTAAGGCAGAGCTAGATGGACTCTTCATTAACAAGGGGGTGAAAGGTTACTGGCGTAGGAATTATAATCAGATCAGCCACGATCTTATCGAATGTCAGAGCAGGCTGAAGGGGCCAAGGAACATACATATTAGGACCTCAGCTCCTATTATGTATGTTCTGTACATCATTGATACAAAGTTCTACCTCACCATTTATTTTTTGAATTTGACAATCCCTTATGCCATAAGATAGCTGGTCTTCCATCCAATTATGGATAAACTGCAACTTCCTTCAGCTCAATCTGTTAGATATTCAGAAAAGCCATAGCCAACACCCAAAACTGCCTATTTCTAACATAACTGCATTCCCTATTTTGACCTACCTTAACCTTCCTTGTTAACTTCCCATCCTCCACTCTCTATAATCTCCAATTCACCCAAAAATTGTCCACTCATATCTGATCATAATTTTAATTCCAACACCTCTATCCTTACTGATCTACATAGCACCTTATACTCCTATGTAGGTAAATTAAACATTCTCATCCATTTTCAAATAGAATTTACATCACAGTAATAGGCCAACTAGCTGAACAGATCCATGCAAATGTTCATGTTGTTCCTATTCTTCATCCAACCTTATCCACATAACATTCTATCCCTTCTTCCCTTATGTGTTTATCGCGCCTATGCTTAAATGCATCTTCCTAGTTATCTTAACTACTCTATGTGGCGTTCAATTCTAAAGAGGGGGCAGGATTAGAGGGATCTGGATATATATCGCATAAGTCACTGAAAGTGGCAGAGCTGGTTGAGAGTGCAATAAATAAATCATATAGTCTTTTGGATTTTATTAATAGGGGCATGGAGTACAAAAGCAAGGAGGTTATGTTGAACCGTACAAGACACTGGTTCAATCTCAACTGCAGTACTAAGTCCAGTTCTGGGCAGTGTAGTTTCGGAAGGATGTGAAGGAATTAGAGAGAATGCTGGAAAGATTCAGGAGAATGGTTCCAGGGATGAGGAAATTCAGTTATGAAGATAGATCGGAGAAATTAAGTCTGTTTTCCTGGAGAACTGATGGCTGAGAGGAGATTTGAAAGAGATTTTCAAAATCATGAGGGGTCTGAATAGACTAGACAGGGAGAAACTGTTCCACTCACAAAATGATCAAGAACGAGAGGGCACAGATTTAAAGTCAATGTCGAAAGAAAGTGACATGAAAAAGAAGGTTTTCATACGACAGGAATTGGGGTCTGGAATGCACTATCCAAGAGTCTGGCAGAGGCAGGTTCAATCAAGGAATTTAAAAGAGAATTAGACAGTTACTTGAAAAGGAACAATGTGCAGATTTACAGGGAGAAAGCAGAGGAATGACATAAGGTGAATTACTCATTTGCAGAGCTGGGTTAGACACAATGAATGACCTGCTTCTGCACTGTACAAATCTGTGATTCTGTGAAATTAAAGAAAAACTAAAGAATTTTTTCCTGAATTTGTTCATAGCCCCTCCGCTTATTCTTGCTGCAAGTTTGAACATCTTCCTTACCTTTATTCTATCACACTCTTTCATTATATTAAAAATCTCTATCACACCCCGTCAAAATCTGTTTTCTCAGAATAAAGGTCCCAAGGTATTCAATCCTTTCCAACAGTTGCAATTTCCCAATTTCTGGTATCATTCCGCTTAATCCATTTACATCTTTTCCAGTGTCACTACATCCTATATATAAAATTGGCCATAACAAAGAGCAAAGAAAATCACAGCACAGGAACAGGTCCTTTGGCCATCCAAGCCTGCACTGACCATGCTGCCCGACTAAACTAAAACCCCAAAACTTCGGAGCTCTGGGTTCATGTACCCTGGGGGAGGGGGGAATATCCCAAAGTGCACTGGGGGATCTTCCAAAGGTCCCCAAGTAAGGATTGCATGGCAATTACCTGGGAAGTTCAAACTTGCATTGGGCAATTGCCCTGTAATAGAAACCAATCAAACTGCTGACTGAAATCACAAATTTTGGCCACTTCCAACTGTCTTGCAACAATAGTCACCCAGAAAAGGTTAGAAGAATTAAAGCCACTTCTGGCTTCTGGATAATTAAAATACTGATCCACCCCACTCCTTAACTCTTTATAAGACTTCCTCCAACTCAGCTCCACAGCCCCTGACTGCACCTAACACCCCTAACTAACTCGAAAACCCCCATGGGACACCTGGCTACCTCACAAGCCCACACAGAGTTCCCCAGAATGCCCCCCACCCCAACTTTCCCCCTCTCACTTTCAAAAACTGGATGAGGAAGTTGTGGCTGCCTTTCAGGCTAAGTAACTGGGAGCAGAGTGGCAATCTGAATGTGATTTCCATTCTGTGGAAGTTAGACCAGAATTGTTCACAATACTCCAAACTTCTCTTCTGTCCCTCTAGAAATGAACCAAAGTGCTTTGATTGTATTTTGTAATGGCCTTATTCATGGAATCATAGAATCCTACAGTGCACAATCCCACCTGCTTATTAACCTGCACCTTATTAACCTGCATTACATTTTTGCATTTTTTTAAGTTTATTTATAAGTATTTCAAGTAGGCTTACATTAACACTGCAATAAAGTTACTGTGAAAACACACCCTAGTCACCACAGTCCAAGACCTATTTGAGTACACTGAGGGAGAATTCAGCATGACCAATGCACCTAACTAACACATCTTTCAGACTGTAGCGGGAAACTGGAGCATCAGAGGAAACCCACGCAGATACGGGGAGAATGTGCATACTCTGACAGACAGTGACTCAAGCCGGGAATCAAAGTCAGGTCCCTGGCGCTGTCAGACAGTAGTGCTAACCACTGTGCCACCCTTACCCCAGAACCCTTTGTTTGTTCATTTTCCAAGGAGAGATTATTGGAGAGAATTCTTTGAAACAGGATTTACTCCCACTTGGAAATAAGTGGGCATACTAGCGAGAGGCAACATGGTTTTGTGAATGGGACGTGATGTCTGACTAACTTGATTGAGTTTTTTGAGGAAGTGACGAAGATGATTGATGAGGGTAGGGCAGTGGATGTTGTCTACATGGATTTCAGTAGGGCCTTTGACAAGGTCCTTCATGGCAGACTGGTGCAGAAGGTGGAATCGTATGGGATCAGAGGTGAGCTGACAAGATGATACAGAACTGGCTCGGTCATAGAAGACAGAGGGTAGCAGTGGAAGGCTGCATTTCTGAATAGAGGGCTGTGACAAGTGGCATTCCTCAGAGATTAATGCTGTTTGTAATATATATAAATGATTTGAAGGAAAACGTAACTGGTTTGATTAGTAAGTTTGCGGACGACACAAAGGTTGGTGGATTTGTGGATAGCAATGAGGATCATCAGAGGATACAGCAGAATATAGATCAGTTGGAGACTTGGGCGGATAGATGGCAGATGGAGTTTAATCAGGACACATATGAGATAATGTATTTTGAAAGGTCTAACACAGATAGGAAATATACAATAAATACAATACCCTTAAGGGTATTGATAGTACAGATACACAGGTCACTGAAAATGGCAATGTAGGTGGAGAAGGTAGTCAAGAAGGTATACAGCATGCTCGCCTTCATTGGTTGGGACACTGAGCTTAAAAATTATTCAGTCATGTTGCAGCTTTATGGAGCCTCAGTTAGGCCGCACTTGGAATGTACTGTTCAATTCTGGTTGCCACACTACCAGAAAGATGTGGAGGTTTTGGAAAGGATGCAGCAAAGATTTACCAGGATGTTGCTTGGTATGGAGGGCATTAGCTATGAGGAGAGATTGGAGAAACTTGGTTTGTTCTCATTGGAATGACAGAGGTTGAGGGGCCACCTGGTAGAAGTGTAAAAGGACAGAGTGGATAGTCAGAAGCTTTTTCCCAGAGTAGAAGAGTCACTTACTAGGGGGCATACATTTAAGGTGTGAGGGGCAGGTTTAAAGGAAATGCAGAGGCAGGTTTTTTACACAAAGGGCAGTGGGTGCCTGAACTCGCTGCTGGGCAGGTAGTGGAAACAGATACAATATTGAGTTTTAAGGGGCATCTGGACAAATACATGAATAGGATGGGAATAGAGGGATATGGTCCCGGAAAGGTTGGGGGTTTTAGTTCAGTCAGGCAGCATGGTCGGAGCAGGCTTGGAGGGCCAAAGGACCTGTTGCTGTGCTGTTATTTTCTTCGTTCTTTGAGAATGTGGATTCATTATTCCTACCAAAATGTAACACCTGACACTTACTTATAATGATATTGTAGTTGTCAATTACATAGTCATTCTGCAAACAAATTAATGTTTTCCTGTACTTTTAATGTATGTCATATTATGCACTCTCCTCATTGGATGTCATCTGTAAATCTACAAGATATTATTCTTGACACTATACTATTTATCTGTATACATTTCTGAAGTTTGGGTAAGATACCAGAGGGCTGATGGCTCTCGTACAGTTGTACTTAATATGAGCTACCACTATTAGAAGAGGAAGTGGAGAAAACTGGAACAGGAAAATAAATTATCAGATTGTTATTTGTTGTTACATCAATGTAAAGAAAATTTCTAAGGCTTTGCAGAGTCCACAGGGAAACCAGTAACAAAATGAAAGAACAGTCAGTCACAAATGTATTTGGAGAGTAATATAAAATTAAAGTACCAATATGATACCATTTTGTTTAGTGTGTGCTTAAATCTTTCATGAACAATAAAGCTGTAGTATCAAAGTCTTTTCTAAAGAGATCTGCTGACCACAATTTTCAAGAAAATTTTATTCTGTCCCTAAATTGTTTGGGCAACCTGTAGTTAGCTTGGTATGGAATCAACCAACATTTAGCACAGTTGTCATCCATCTCCAGCTGTCTTTAATCACTTGGGGCAGCACTGGAAGGATGTTGCATTGCAGATATTCACCTTGTCTCTTAGTTAAAGCCACAGCTAGTCAATGGATTTGAAGCGGTCCTCTTCCAGCAATAACCAAGCTCAGTAAGTCATAACAGATGTTTAAAGTTTATTTATTAGGGTCATAAGTAGGCTTAGATTAATACTGCAATGATGTGACTGTGAAAAATCCCCTGGTTGCCACACTCTGGCACCAGTTCAGGTAAACTGAGGGAGAATTTAGCATGACCAATGTACCTAACCAGCACATCTTTTAGACTGCGGGAGGAAACCGGAGCACTTGGAGGAAACCCATGCTAACACAGGGAGAATGTGCAAACTCCATACAAACAGTGACAGGAATCGAACCCAGGACCCTGTTAGGCAGCAGTGCTAACCATTGTGCCACCATGCACCTGGCCGTGATAGAACATCTACTACCACACAAACAGACTGGTTATTGACAGTGCAACATTTGCAGAAAATATCGTTATGGGCATTTTCTGTTTGTTTCTACAATCACACATTTACTTTCAGGAAAGTTGACTAAAATCTTTCAGGAAAGGTTATCTTACCTCCTATTTCACAAACAAATGCTCTTCATACCATAGCAACTTACATCTGTATAGCATCTTTAATGTGATAAAACTGTCCCAAAAGGCTCCGCTCATGAGCATCATAAAGCCAAAGTTGATACCAAACCATAGAGTAGATGGCCAAAAGCATGATCAAGGTAGTAGCCCAGGTCATTAAGTACATTTAAGACAGAGATAAATAGGTTCTTCACTGGTACGGGAATCAAAGGTTATGGGGAAAAGGCGGGAGAATGGGGTTGAGAAACTTACCAGCCATAATTGGATGGTGGAGCAGATTCGATGGGCCAAATGGCCTCATTCTGCTCCTATATCTGTGGCCTTATGGATTTAAGGAGCATCTTGAAAAGGGGGAAGAGGTGTAAGGGTGGACTGGTTTAGGGAGGGATTCAATGGTTTAAAGCCTTGGCAACTGAAGACACAACCACCAATGGTGAGGCAATTAAAATTGAGGATGTTCAGAATTAAATGAGAATAGATACCTCAGAGAGCTGTGAGGGAGGAAAACATTACAAAGGAGTTGTGAAGGAAGGAGTTTGGAAAGGATGAGAAGTATTGCTTAACCAAGGGTCAGCAAGCACTGTGGGCATGGGTAAACTGGAATTGGAGCGTAACAGGATAGTTTTGGATGACCTTGAGTTTACAGAGGGTAGAATGTAGGAGACCTATCAGGAGTGCTTTGGAATAGTTATCTAAAAGTCACATATGCATGGATATATGTTCCAGCAGTAGGTGAGCTGAGGTGGACGTGGAGTTGGGTAATGTTATGAGGGTGGAAATAAGACGGTCTTAGCGATTGGTGTGGATATGTGGTCAGGAGCTCATCACGGGGTCAAATATGGCATCAAGTTTGTGGCGTATCTGATAGTTGCCAGCGAGAGGGATGGATATGGTAGCTATGGAATGGAGTTTGGAGGAAAGACAATGGTGTTAGACTTCCCAATATTTAATTAGAGTAAATTTTTAGTCATCTAGTTCTGCACAGTGTGAAAGGAGTCTAATATTTTAGCAACAATGGAGGAATCAAAAGGTACCATAAGGAGGAAGAGCTAGGAGTCATCAACACACATGTATAAATAAATGTTGTGTTTTTGACATTTACCAAACACTAAACATGGAGATTAAAAATGATGGGAAGGGCAAGGATAGATCCTTGGGGAATGAGGGGGGAGCATCAGGTACAATAGTGTGTGAGTGGGGAAAGAAACTATTGCAGATACTCGGGCTATGATGAGGTAGATGAAAATAAACCAAGCAAGTGTAATCCTATTCAGTGGAACAATGGTGAAGCGGTGTTGAGGGAGGATGGTATGGACAACTGTATAAAGGCTGCAGGCAAGGCAAGAAGAACAAGTGGGGACAATTCACCTTTGCCCTGGGCACATAAGATATCATTTTGTGACTTTGATTAAGAGCCATGTTAGGAATGGAAACCTGATGGAGGGATTCAAATAGCTGGAAAAGATAAGCATAGATTTGGAAGGCCATATGTTGAAGAGCTCAGGAGAGGAAAGGGAGTTTGGTGGAGGTAAGGATGGTGGTCAAGCGTAGTTCTTTTGAGCAGGGCGGTGATAATGAAGTTTCGAAGAAGAGAGGGACAGTGCCTGACGAAAGAGAACTGTTAAAGAGAGTCTGCAGAAGGATCTAGATAGGCTGGGCGAATGGGCCAGGAAATGGCAAATGGAATTTAATGTTGGCAAGTGCGAGGTGGTCCACTTTGGTAGGAATAATGGTAGGAAGGATTATTACTTACGTGGCGAAAAACTGCAGCAGGCAACGGTGCAGAGGGACCTCGGGGTCCTTGTGCATGAGTCACAAAAACCCAGCTTGCAGGTGCAGCAGGTGGTCAGGAAGGCTAATGGGATGCTGGCCTTCATAGCGAGGGGGATTGAATATAAAAGTAGGGAGGTCTTGCTGCGGCTGTATAGGGCATTGGTGAGGCCGCAGCTGGAGTACTGTGTGCAGTTTTGGGCACCATACTTACGCAAGGATATTTTGGCCTTGGAGGGAGTGCAGAGGAGGTTTACTAGGCTGATGCCGGAGTTGAGGGGGTTGAGCTATGAGGAGAGGCTGAATAAACTAGGCTTGTACTCGTTAGAGTTTAGAAGAATGAGGGGAGATCTCATTGAGACGTATAAGATGACGAATGGGATGGATAGGATAGAAGCGGAGAGACTCTTCCCGCTCAGAAAGGACAGTAGGACTAGGGGGCACAGCCTCAAGATAAAGGGGGTGCGGTTTAGAATGGAGTTGAGGAGGAACTTCTTCACTCAAAGGGTGGTGAATCTCTGGAATTCTCTGCCCGTTGAAGTGGTGGAGGCTATCTCGCTAAATATTTTTAAGACGCGGGTTGATGGGTTTTTGATAAGAGAGGGGATTAAGGGTTATGGGGAGAGGGCGGGAATGTGGAACTGAGCCACGACAGATCAGCCATGATCTTATTGAATGGCGGGGCAGGCTTGAAGGGCTAGATGGCCTACTCCTGCTCCTATTTCTTATGTTTAACATTATCAGATAATATGGGGAAATAAATAGTCAGAAGTTTAGTGGGAGCAGGGTTGAAGGAGCAAGAGGTGCGTCTCTAACAAGATTAACTCAGAGAGGGCAGAAGAGAAGACAGGAGAAAAACTGGAAAAGGATGAAAGTTTAGCCATGGGCTAACATTCAAGAATTTTGGTCTGGTACATTCATAATCGCATATCTTTTAGACAAATAACTTTGCAAGAACTAATTTTAAGGAGGTAGTGGGTGGATTTAAGCATTCCAGAACACTATGTACATTTTCTCCAAGTAGGACATTTTATTTGGTTTCTTGTAATGATGTGAGATCCTGTAGATTTCATTGTTCCCTTCAATTCTAGGAGATGATTTGTTGACAGTTCCATGGGTCCTTTTGACATCTCACTCCAGTGGACGTTTTTCTAAACTGTACATATACATTAAGTAATGATAGATCATTTGGCTAC
Source organism: Carcharhinus amblyrhynchos (assembly GCF_965287045.1). NCBI lineage: Eukaryota > Metazoa > Chordata > Chondrichthyes > Carcharhiniformes > Carcharhinidae > Carcharhinus > Carcharhinus amblyrhynchos. The sequence goes on from NC_137324.1 coordinate 19,521,682, forward strand.
GGTGGGTGTTTAGCCCTAATCCAGGTCATGTTCTGACATATATTCATTCTTGCAATAGTTATTGGATAACGATCTGAATTGGATTGGCTGGTCACAGAGTCATAGAGGTTCACAGCACAGAAACAGGCCCTTTGGCCCAACTTGTCCATGCTGCCCAATGTTCTTATTCCTTCCTGGCTCAGAATGCAAAGGTCAATTGTTGAGATCAAGTACTGCCAGAGCTAATATGAGCTAACCCAGCATACAGTGGGATTAAAACACATATGCATAGCTTAGTGCTACACTGTTCTACCTTCACATGCCCTGCAACCTTTGTTGCATTGTTTAGGTACCAACAGCTATTATTCCAGTTAACTGGAGCTACTTGGCCCAAATCAAGTGCTGACATAGATGTGTTCTGGTCATGGAATGCTACTGCAACTGTGGTCATGCAAATTCATTCTGACTTATCCAGACCAATTCTTGCTGTGGGATTCTTCAATTCCAATGAGCTTCTTCAAGTCAAGACTGAGATTTATTACATGCTTAGCTAGGTCTTCAGTTAAGTACTGCACATTCACATAGGACTAACTTGATTTATTTTGATTTCATGCTTGTCAAGGTCCAAGAGTTGCATAGCAGGTCACTGCTGGAAATGCATTTATCTGACGAGCGAACTGATTGACTGCCACAGGAACATGGAAACAAATTGTCAGCTAGGCTCCCTTTTGCAGATTTTGAACCCATTGAAAATCTTTGTTTGGGTATAGACAAGGGAAGAGAGAAGATATGGGAAAAGAAGAGTGAGGTGGTCGGGGGGGGGAGCGGAGAGGAGGGGGAAGGGAGGAGATGAGTTAAATGGAAAAAATGGTCAAAGGAAGAAGGCAGGCATAGACAAAAGAAAAGTGTAAGAAAAAGATACATGAAGATGAATAACAGAATGTGAAGAGGAAGAGTGAAAAGAGGGAAGAAAGAGAATGAAGGAATTATATAATGAGGAATAGATCTCAACATTTAATTGAATCTCAGATGAAATGCTAAACCAAATATCCTTTTGAATGCAAAGACTAACAACTCCACTTCATAATTTTAGAGCTGAGATTGGTAGTTTTTTTGTTAATAAATGCAATTGAGGAATATGGGACAAAAGCGGGCATATGGAATGAGGTTGCCAATTAACTGTGACATCACTGAATGCATCTTGAGGGGAACTGCTTGATAGAGCAGACGCAGCACGGTTTCGTTAAAGGGAAGTCGTGTCTGACAAATTTACTGGAGTTCTACGAGGATGTGTCTAGGGCGGTGGATAGAGGAGAGCTGGTGGATGTGGTCTTTCTTGATTTTCAGAAGGTGTTTGACAAGGTACCTCACAAGAGGTTATTGCAGAAGGTCAGGGGGCATGGAGTTGGGGGTAGGGTGTTAGCGTGGATAGAGGACTGGTTGTCAAATAGGAGGCAGAGAGTGGGGGTCAATGGGTGCTATTTGGATTGGCGGATGGTGACTAGTGGAGTGCCCCAGGGGTCGGTGCTGGGGCCTCAGCTATTTACCATTTATATAGATGATCTGGAGGAGGGAACCGAGTGTAGGGTGTCGAAATTTGCTGATGACACCAAAATTGGTGGAAAGGAAAATTGTGCGGAGGGTGGTGAGAGTCTACAGAAGGATCTAGATAGGCTGGGCGAATGGGCCAGGAAATGGCAAATGGAATTTAATGTTGGCAATTGCGAGGTGGTCCACTTTGGTAGGAAGAATGGTAGGAAGGATTATTACTTACGTGGAGAAAAACTGCAGCAGGCAACGGTGCAGAGGGACCTCGGGGTCCTTGTGCATGAGTCGCAAAAACCCAGCTTGCAGATGCAGCAGGTGGTCAGGAAGGCGAATGGGATGCTGGCCTTCATCGCGAGGGGGATTGAATATAAAAGTAGGGAGGTCTTGCTGCGGCTGTATAGGGCATTGGTGAGGCCGCAGCTGGAGTACTGTGTGCAGTTTTGGGCGCCGTACTTATGCAAGGATATTTTGGCCTTGGAGGGAGTGCAGAGGAGGTTTACTAGGCTGATGCCGGAGTTGAGGGGGTTGAGCTATGAGGAGAGGCTAAATAAATTAGGCTTGTACTCGTTAGAGTTTAGAAGAATGAGGGGAGATCTCATTGACAAGTATAAGATGATGAATGGGATGGATAGGATAGAGGTGGAGAGACTCTTCCCACTCAGAAAGGACAGTAGGACTAGGGGGCACAGCCTCAAGATAAAGGGGGGGCAGTTTAGAACAGAGTTGAGGAGGAACTTCTTCACTCAAAGGGTGGTGAATCTCTGGAATTCTCTGCCCGTTGAAGTGGTGGAGGCTACCTCGCTAAATATTTTTAAGACGCGGGTTGATGGGTTTTTGATAAGAGAGGGGGTTAAGGGTTATGGGGAGAGGGCGGGAATGTGGAACTGAGCCACGACAGATCAGCCATGATCTTATTGAATGGCGGGGCAGGCTCGAAGGGCTAGTTGGCCTACTCCTGCTCCTATTTCTTATGTTCTTATGTTCTTATGTTCTTATGACGAACAGCATCCAGGGATTAAACAAAATATATCTGCTCCTCTCCTCTGTTCCAAGCTCAGTCCATCTTGTATCAAACCTCTCATCCATGCTTCTGTCACTTCCAAACTCACTCATCAAATCCTCTCCTGACTGATCTCCCATCTACAACTTTCCCTAACCTTAGGGCCATCCAAAACCCTGCTGCTTCTATTCTATCCTACCCAGATCCCACTCACACATGGGGACAAATTTTCCAGTTCTGCCTGCTACGAAGGTGTGGAAATGTCTGTTGACCACTGTGGGATTTTCCGGTTTAGGGTGAAAAACCTCGTCCATCATCTCTGACCTTGCTGGCCGACATTTACTCCAGGTATCTAATGTCTCAATCAGAAAGCTCTCAGCTATGTTCAAATCCCTTTGTGGCCTTATGCTCCCGAACTCTCAAGTTCTCCAGTCCTTTACTCTGCTCCTCTGATTTTGCCTTTATCTACCCCTAGCCCCATTCCTCTGATTCTGATTCTATACCACTCCCATCCCAATCACCCTTTTACCTACATCCTATCACTGGTTATCATATGTTTTTGATTTCCTCATTTACTCCTTTGCTATCCATCCCCCTGTCCCTTATTTAAAGCTCAATGGTTATTGGTCTTTCTTATATTTCCTTTAACTCAGTGTAGTGCACTCCTGTAAAGCTCTTTCAGACAATTTTTGAAGGCACTATACAAATGGAAGGTGTTCTTGGGAGAATGGGAGAGGGGACAGTAAAGGCAAAGGTGAAAAACAAGAAAGTGAGAGAGTGAAGGGAGAGCTAAAGTAAGAATCAGAAAGCCAATAAAGATATTATGAGGGACAAGAGAAAATAAGAAACAACAAAGGTCCCATGCTTTTTGTTCACCACTTTAGCCAGGGGCTTTATACTAAGGCAGTGAATATAAAACTTTTCAAAGGGTCAAGGAACTTAAAGGACAGTATAATGCAGGCTATTCTACAAATTGATCTTTTAATTATATGGTGCATGCATAATCCTATGGAGTTTTCACAGAAGAAGTGGGCAGCCTTGAAAGAGATGGTTTGCGTGCATGCCCAAGTTGCCACAAAGGGGGAAGGGAGGGCAACCAAAGCTGGAGATCCATGGGTGAGGAAGCAGTTCCAAAGTAAGAAGAAGCAGAAAAAATGAGTGTGTGACAGGTGTCAGCTTAAAAATTCAAGGAAGAATCAAACTGAATATAAAAAGTGCAGAGGATGAGTGAAAAAGAAAATAAGGGAGACAAAGAGATAGCACTAAAAAAGATTGACAGCTAATGTGAGAGGAAATGCAAAGGTCTTTGACTTAGGAATTACCAATGAAAAGGCTGTCAAAGGAGAGGAAGTGACAGATGAGGAATCAAAAGGGAGCTGTGTTGGTGCAAGCTGATGGCATGACTGATGAATAAATGGGTACTTTGCATTAGCTTTTACCAAGGAAGAGGACTTTGCCAAAGCTATATAAATGAGGAGGCTGCCAGGTTACTGGATGAGATTTTAAAAAATAGAGAGGAGGCACTGGAAAGTACTTAGTGTGGGTAAGTCATCCAGATGGAATATATCCTAGGCTGCTGAGGAAACTAAGTGTGGAAACTGCGGAGGTGCAGACCACAATCCTCCAATCCTTCTTGGATACAGGGTGGTGCCAAAGGATTGCAAATGTTCAAAAAGGGTGAAAAGGGAATTATAGACAGTCAGTGTAACATCAGTGATGGAGATGCTTTTAGAAAAAATAACTTGGGAGAAAATTAACAGCCATTGAGACAAGAATGGAATACAGAAGTATCACGAGTATAGATTTTTTAAGGGAAAATTGTACTTAATTAACTTGATTGAGATTTTCATCAGGAAACAAAGAGGGGGGATGAGGGCAATGCAGTTGATTTTGCTCGTATAGGTCAGGATTCTCTCCATAATAAATCAAAACACCCAATGTGCAGGGAAATGGGAGTATTTCCCAACAATTTTTGGGGAAATCTCCAACACTGAGCATTGCAGAGTGTTTTCGTGGAATTTACCCTGGCAAGTAGGGGGTGGGGTTTATTGCCACCCAAGAAGCTGGCAATGTAGCGCTGAGCAGGCCACTGCACATGCACCGATCTGTCAGGGCGGAGATGGGCAAATGTGCTGTGCATTCCCTGCACACCGCCCCCTCCCCCATAGCTGGCCAGCCTGCAACCTCCCCTGATTACTGGCTTCCCAGACCTCCCTGGACTAATCCCTAAGTCTCCATCCACCCCTGGCCAGCCTTGACCTTGACCAGTGCAGCGGGTTGGGAAAATCCTGGTCTTGGACTTTCAAAAGGTGACAGATAAAGGACAACGTACTGGGCTTACTCGCAAAAGGAAGCCCATCTGATAAAAGGGACAATAGCAGTATGGATGTATAATTGCAAAATTGGCTGAAATTGGTAGAAATCAGAGATTTGTGGGAGATCATTGCTTCTTGGATGTGATAGAGGTATACAATGGTATTCATCAGATGTCAGAAGTAGAACCACAATTGTTTTTGATATACTAAATGACTTGGACTTGGGGTGGGATATTATTTTGAAATTTCTATATGGCAGGAAACTTAAAAGTTTATTCAAAAGTGAAGAGGAGGGCTGAAACTATAGTTAAGAAAGCCACCAACACCTCTACTCAGAAGACTAAGGAAATTTGGCATGTCAGCTACAACTCCCACCAACTTTTAGAGATGAACCATAGAAAACATTTTTTCTGGTTGTATCACAGCTTGATATGTCTCCTGCTCTGCCCAAGACCGCAAGGAACAACAAAAGATCATGAATGTAGCCCATTTCATCTCACAAACCAGCCTCCTATCCACTGACTCTGTGTACACTTCCCACTGCCTCAGCAAAGCAGCCAGCATAATTAAGGATCCCACACACCCCAGCCATTCTCTCTTCCACCTTCTTCCGTCAGGAAAACGATACAAAGTCTGAAATCACGTACCAACTGACTCAACAACAGCTTCTTCCCAGCTAGCATCAGACTTTTGAATGGGTCTACTTTGCATTAAGTTGATCTTTCTCTACACCTTAGCTATAACTGTAACAGTACATTCCACACTGTCTTATTTCCTTCTTTATGAATGGTGTGCTTTGTCTGTACAGTGTGCAAGAAACAATACTTTTCGGCGTAGACTAATACATGTGACAATAACAAATCAAATCAAATGAAAAGAGCAGTGACATATCTCAGGTGCATCTAAAAATTTCATATCATTCAATGCTTATCTATGATGATGCAAGCAGCAAGATGCCATCTTTACTAAACTAATGATACAGCAGCAGAAAATTGGTCAGACTTTTTTGAAATTGGCATCTATTCATGCACTTGCCCTTCACATGAAATTGTTGTACTACTTATGCATAAATAATGACAGGCTCTATTAGCCTCACCATTATTTTGACAGCATATTTGAGCTCAATACTGTTCAGTTTGAACAGTAAAGGAAATAAGGTTTATGGTGAGTCCATGAAAAGATCAGCCATGATTCTATTGAATGGCAGAGCAGGCTCGAGGTGCCGGATGGCCTACTCCTGCTCTTCATTCTTCTGTTCTTAATACACTGAACATTTATGCACATTTCCTCTTCCATTTTCCATTATAACATTGTAACTCCAATGTCCAGATCTACAATATAATCTTCTGACATAAGCTTTATTGTGATTATACATTTCTCCCAGTACAGATAATAGTGACACCACTTGTCAGAGGGCGGAATTAAAATGTGACACGTTTACATTGGCAGTTCCCATTATAAATGTGAACTTTAGAATTTAAAATGAGGACCTAATCGCGCTGGTACCAAGGTTGAATTATCCTTCGCTCTCTTACCCCATTTTACCTGAAAGCTACACTTGGCCTTGACTCCCTTGTGTATGACATGTTAGCAGGCTGACTAGAATATATGAAACAGAATGAGGAAACAAAGAGAAAGATGCATGAGACACGGATTCAGACTGTAACATCATCCCTGTGTTCAGATGACAGTAACAAGTCATTTGAAACTCTCAATGAGATTACGATCTTGTAATTGGTCCCCAGAGTCCACTGTTCTCTACATACCTGAAATAGTAGTAACACGTCTGCTGTATGCCTGAATGTTGCCAAGGTGAGATCACACTCTTTGCAACACTGTCACTCCACACTATATTAATCGGACATGTAATTTTGTTCTTGTGGTTGAAGGTGCTGAATTCCGTACATGTTCTTTTATTAAACAGCAACGTAGCTGGCGCCAGAAATTCTGCTTTGGTGGATCAAACTCATACGTCAACACTGCCTGGCCCTTTGTGCTGGTAGAGCAAAATAAGGTGCCATCGTCCAGCTCATCAAATGTGTCACTCACATTCCATTAGCACATTGATTTATTTGAATCTGATTGTAATATGATTAGGATAGCATACAGTCAATCCAGCTGAATGCAGAGATCCCCAGGGTCAGGTTTAGTGACAGGCGTGAACATTCGACAATCCAGAGAAGTGGGATGTAAAATGCTGGTTTGGAAACGGGTTGAGATGCAGCTGGACTCGGTCATGCGGAAAATTACTGTCCTGACAATGCCAGAAGTGTGCCTCCATTTCCCACTCCATCAAAAGGCAGGTAGTTACAAACGAATCCGGAAGCATGTTTCAGAGATAGCTAGTGAAAGCAGCATTCTACTGATCCCAAAGTCTGGCTTTGATATACAGATTTCTCTCATCTGCTTCAACTCAAACAATTATAGAACATAGAACATTACTGTGCAGTACAGGCCCTTCGGCCCTCAATGTTGCGCCGACCAGTGGAACCAATCTAATGACCCTCTAACCTAAACTATTCCAATGTTATCCATATGCCTATCCACTGACCATTTGAACGCCCTTAAAGTTGGCGAGTCCACAACTGCTGCAGGCAGAGCATTCCACGACCTTACTACCCTCTGAGTAAAGAACCTACCTCTGACATGCGTCCTATAATTACCACCCCTTAATTTAAAGCTATGTCCTCTTGTGTTAGCCATCACCATCTGAGGTAAAAGGCTTTCACTGTCCACTCTATCCAATCCTCTGATCATCTTGTATGCCTCAATCAGGTCACCTCGTAACCTTCTACTCTCCAATAAAAATAACCTCAAGTCCCTCAGCCTTTCCTCATAAGACCTTCTCACCATACCAGGCAACATCCTGGTAAACCTCCTCTGCACCCTTTCCAATGCCTCCACATCTTTCTTATAATGCGGCGACCAGAACTGTACGCAATACTCCAACTGCGGCCACACCAGAGTTTTATACAGTTGTAACATGACCTCACGGCTCTGAAATTCAATCCCTCTACCAATAAAAGCTAACACACTGTACGCCTTCTTAACAATCTTATCAACCTGGGTGCCAACTTTCAGGGAGAGATATGTCATTGCTAATTTAACAGAAATAGAAATATTGTAGTTCATGCATTTTATTTCCTCACATGGATTTGTACTAGAGCAGGATGTTCCCAAAGGCAGGAAAAGAAACAGCAAAAAAAAAGAATGATTTTTAAATGTGGCTGTTACAAGTGGCTAGGCACTATACTGCAGCTTCAACAAGCTGTTCCACAGAATGTAGCAATGAGGGTTCAAACCGTTAATAAGATATGAGTTGGAGTGGGCCATTCTTCCCCTTGGGCTTGCTTCTCCATTCAGTAAGATCTCGGCTGATCGTCTACCTCAACTCCTTCAGGACTCGGCCAGCTTGGACAATAGTGGTGCTACCAAACCACCCTCAGTGATGGACATTGAAATGACGTGTAGGCCAGACCAGGCAAGGACAGCAAATTTCCTTCCCTGAAATGCATCAGTGAACCAGCTTTTCATACTCCTATCCCTCTGTAGTAAAGGATAATATATCACTTGCCTTCCTAAATGCAGTCTGTGCCTGCATGTTAACTTTCTGTATTCTGTGCGCAAGTGCACCCATATCTTTCTGAATGCCAATATTTACTAGCCTTTCAACATTTGAAAAATATTCTGCTTTCCCACCAAAGTGGACAACTTCATCACAACTTCCACCAGCTGTTATTGTTATCCACTGTTTGTGGATAACAAACTGCTGTTTGTTATCCACAGGGACAGATGGTTCGTGATGTAAAGCGATGCCAACATCACGAGTTCAATTCCCAGACCAGCTGAAGTTCTTCATGAAGGCAGTCTTCCTTCTCAGTCTTGCCTTTTACCTGAGGTGTGGTGATTCTCAGGTTAAATGACCACCAGTCAGCTCTCCCCATCAAAGGGGAGAGCAGCCTATGGTCATCTGCGACAATGGTGACTTTATATTCCTGATACCCACCCATCCATCCTGCCTACATTCCTCTGCAGCCACTTTGAGTACTCCTTACCACTTACTTCCCACGGAACTTGGTAATGTCAGCAGATCTGGATACACTGTACTCAGTCCCCACATCTAAGTCATTGATATAAATTGGAAATTGTTGAGGCCTTGATGTATCTTGCCAGTTACAGCCTGACGATCTGAAAATGTCCAGTTTAATTTGACTTCTGTCCATACTAGCGTGAATCCTCAATCCATACTAGCGTGAGCCTGAGTGCTAATTTTGTGTAATGTCGTTTTGTGTGACACCTTATCATTAGAGAGTTTTACAGCATACAAGAAGGTCCTTGGGCCCATCCTGTCTGTGCTGGCCATAAAGCATCAAATCCCATTTTCCAGCACTTGGTCCATAGCTTTGTATGCTGTGATGATTCAAGTAGTCATTAAATGCTTCTGAAATGTTTGAGGGTCCCTTCCAGGCAGTACATTCCAAATTCCCACCACCCTCTGGATAAAATGTTTTTTCTCAAATCCCCTCTAAACCTCCTGCTCCTTACATTAAATCTACGTCTTCTGGCAATTCACCTTCTAACAAAGGGAAAAGTTTCTTTTCATTTACCCTATCTATGTCCCTCATAATTTTGTACACCTCGCTGCTGTTTGGAAATCCAAATATTCTACATTCACAGGTTCCCAGCTTACCAGAAACATCCTTAACAAGATTCTAACAGAGTTGTTAGAGTTTCTAGAATTCCTCCCATATTAAAATCATTCATGCACCCATGACATTGTGAGAAGGAGCCAAGCAAAGTGAAAGAGCTATGAACATCACCTTTGCTTGGGGCAGGTGGTCAATTCAGAGCAATACTTCTAAAACTTGATTATGGAAACATAATCTTAAACACCAGGGACCAATAGTTAAAATGAAAAGAAAAATGCTCTTAGGTGCTGCATCTGCCTAATTACTATCTTGCAGGATAATGCTTCATGAGAATATATAAATATGGCTGGTAATGAATTGCTGATGATGTGCTCAGAGAGCATCAAATATATAGGGGTAATGTTTCCTACATGCAAACAATTGCAAACTGATTGAACTCTTTGAAGGAAGCATGTTGGCCTTTTGAGGCTAAGATCCAACAGTGCAAGTAAACTGGATGATACTAGAACCACCCTAGGCCATCAAGCATCTTTTCCTGTGGCATCCATTTACACATCCGTTTACATTGGCACTAAGCTTATGCAGTCCTTCAAAGCATCAAACGATGCAGAGTAACATCATTTGCCTTTGTATTGTCCAACACCCTGTGCACAACGCACCCCCCCCACACACCCCCTCCCCCCTCCCCCCTCCCCCCACCCCAACCCCAGTCCCAGCATCCTGAGAATCCCAGCTCACATTACCCAGCTGTCAACTCATTAGGCTCCATGTCTAAAAACAGGATTATCTGCTCATTGGCAATGTCCCCTCAACTGACTGTGTGTACGCCATGGATCTTCAAATCAAAGTGCTTTTTTGTGGACTTGGTCATTTGAATATATTGTCGCAGTTGTGAAAAATTCAAATTTGCTTTGTCCTTAATCAGTTTCTTAACACTCTTGAGTCAGGAAGATTAACACTGTACTTTTCAATAATTAAAACCTCATACAATGACCTTCACATGCAATCCTAATCCTCTTGATTGAGAAGGGTAGAGAAAAAAATTAAATAAATCACTTTTTGAATATTATCCTCCAATTTCCTTGATAATTCCAAACTGTAGCATTTACTTCAGTGGTTTTAAATTTTGAGGACAATTACATCTTTTGATCAAATGAAAATTGTTGAGAAGTACGCACACCATTGACTTCTGTTACACAGCTGACATTAGCCATTTACTGTCCAGTTCTGGTCAGCTTGCCTTAGCCTTGAATGATTCCCAGTATAAAAATAACTCCACAAAATGATTAGGAAAGAAAAATAATAAACAGTTGCATAATGTTGCTACAACCACTCGAACAATAAATTGGTTGGCATAATTTTATGTTGGAAAGATCTGTTCTATTAAAGTACAAAAAAACTCAAAGCTGGGTACATGTTGCTGGAGGCTTTGCTTATATTTGTGTAAGGAACAAACTAGCCTGAATTTGACATTGATCTTTATTTTCGTTATAGATTATCTAACTGTCCTACTGTCCAAATGCTTCATCTGACTCATAGCTCTCTTTTTGAATTGGCCACTGTGATCATTTTTTTCTGCTCTATGTCAGGAAATGTTTCTGCAGCAATCCATATTGCTAATGGTCATACTTCTACATCAGCCCAAGCACAATGAGATTCTGGATTGGTCAATGTTATCACATGGTTGAACCCAAAATTGACAGATGGATTACTGAGGACCGCAGCTGTCAAGAAAACAAGAATGTTGTCTGGGCAATTGAAAAGTAATAAAAGAAAGATTCTTTTTGCAGTAATCACTCGTTGGATCACTTTTCCCTTCAAATTTAAGGGGAAAATATTATTTGCTGGACTTACAGTATGCCAGTTCTCATTTGCTGACTTATATTTTAAAGAATTGGTTTTATATCTAATCTCAGACAGTTTCAATTCTTGCTTCCATTCAATTTGACTGGCGCATGTTAGTTATCTCTTAAGATTGCAGGACTTAGCAATACAATTATTGCTCAATACTATTAACTGCAGAAGGCAAATGGCATAAGCAATTCACCTCCCTCTCGAGCTGCGATGTTTCTTACAACTGTAATGCTGCTGTGAACTGGCAAAGATCACCAGCGTCCAGGAGAACAAGCTGTGTTGGAGTTGAAACAGCAGGTAGGCAACAAACAATGTAGACTTAAATAGTTCCTTCGAGATCACAGGATATCAGCATGAGTTTCCCAGTTGGGTATCAGCCCCAAGAAGGAGGGGAGGAGGTCAAAAATAAGAACATAAACATAAGAACATAAGAAATAGGAGCAGGAGTAGGCCATCTAGCCCTTCGAGCCTGCCCCGCCATTCAATAAGATCATGGCTGATCTGTCATGGCTCAGTTCCACATTCCCGCCCTCTCCCCATAACCCTTAATTCCCTCTCTTATCAAAAACCCATCAACCTGCGTCTTAAAAATATTTAGCGAGGCAGCCTCCACCACTTCAACGGGCAGAGAATTCCAGAGATTCACCACCCTTTGAGTGAAGAAGTTCCTCCTCAACTCCGTTCTAAACCGCCCCCCCTTTATCTTGAGGCTGTGCCCCCTAGTCCTACTGTCCTTTCTGAGCGGGAAGAGTCTCTCCACCTCTATCCTATCCATCCCATTCATCATCTTATACGTCTCAATGAGATCTCCCCTCATTCTTCTAAACTCTAACGAGTACAAGCCTAGTTTATTCAGCCTCTCCTCATAGCTCAACCCCCTCAACTCCGGCATCAGCCTAGTAAACCTCCTCTGCACTCCCTCCAAGGCCAAACAGCTAGGTGTATAAGAAGTTTTGGAAGTTGGTGTACAAAGTTTAGGGAGGAATTTCCAAATATAGGGATTATGTGAAAAAATAATGCTTCAACTGGGGGAAAATAGATGGCAATAGTGGACATGCAAAGACCAAAATCGTTGCAAAAGTACGAAGGACAAAGCCATGGAAAGAGTTTCATCACAAGATGACAAATGTACGGATGATAACTTCAGCAATAGTGGTAATGGGAAAGGCAAATGGTGGCTGACAGAAACATAGGAAATAGGAGTAAGCCATTGGGCCCTCCAAGACTGTTTAAAGTTTATTTAATAGTGTCACAAGCAGGCTTACATTAACAATGTAATGAAGTTACTGTGAAAATCCCTGGTCGCCACGCTCCGGCACCTGTTTGGGTACAGTGAGGGAGAATTTAGCATGGCCAATGCACCTAACCAGTCTTTCGGACGGTGAGAGGAAACTGGAGCACCTGGAGGAAACCCAAGCAGATACGGGGAGAACACACAGACTTCACACAGTCAGTGACCCAAGCCAGGAGTTGAACCCAGGTCCTGGTGCTGTGATGCAGCAGTGCGACCCATTGTGCCATCAGACTGGCAATTCCAGTTCACTTTCAGGTCAGTGGTAACCCAGGATGCTAATGGTGAAGGGATTCAGCAGTGGTAACACTGTTGAATATACAGGGGAAATGCTTAGATTGGCTATCCTTAGATAAGGTTATTTCTGGGAACTTGTCTGACATTAATGTTACCTGCCACATATCAGCTTAAGCCTAAATATTGTCCTGGTCTTGTTGCATGCGGGCATGAATTGTTCATTATCTGGAGAGTTACAATTGGAAGCGAACATTGTGCATTTGCAGTATTTATAATAGTGAAGAACATATTTGAAAAAAAGTACAAGATCAAATGTTCCTTCTGGTTCTTCCCTGACAACATATTGTATTCTCTAAGAGCTTAGTAACACCTGGTTACAATTGAACTGAACGTCACTGGACGCCTCTTTCCACTCAGCCAAGATGAATACTTCATCAAACTACTGTAGGCGTGACTGGAGAAATCAAGGTTGGCATTTGGAAAGCTGTGCGAGTGCTCAATGCGTAACACTGCCAACATACAAATGGCAAAGACAATAAAAGACTAAATTTTCAATTTGTCAATAAAGTGTGAGGTCTCATAGGTCACAAAATAAGCACTGTATGTCCGACATGGGGCAAGCTCACCAGTTCAATCAACAGCAAAATACATTAAGAGGTTGTCAGTTATGGTTGGGCTCTCTATTGAAATAGCAACTCAATGTGAATTGTACAAATTTTTAGTATGCTGACTGATACAGAAAAGAAAAAAACATTTGAATGAAAAGGATAAACATCAATATGTTCTTTCCTCACCAAAAGCTGTGATTTGAATCATGTGTGCAATGCCCTGGTGCAGTCCAAGATTGTGGGACTTTGAGGTGGAATTCTATGACCCAGTCATGGCGGAGTAGAAGGTGGGGAATGTGACAAACCATTCAAAAGTCCATTGACTTTGGCAGGACTGGAAAATACTGCCAGTGGGAGGGGCTGTAAAATTATGCCCTATGCATTATTTAAAATGACCATTTGTACTTACTATGCACACATTGAAATGGGTAATGCAGTATTAGAAACATTATTGTTTTTGACATTTGGTTTTGTGTTATTCACTGTTAGAACCTGAGGAACTAATTGTGTATGCTTTCAATGATGCAGTCAATGTCTGAGAAGTGAATGTTCAGGGCACACCAATGCAAACAAAACAATAAGCCAGGAAAGAGCTAGAAGCTCTCACTTCTTCTCGATATGTTGCTTGAATACAATAAGCTTCATTAAGCAGTTCGCTATGTTACATCTCCATATCATTTCACTATAATGCTGTGTCAATAAGGATTTATGCTCCCATAGATTTTTATGACGTAAAATGTACATTTTGACTCTTATGCAGAATTGCATTTAGGTTCGAAAACACAGAAATGAGCAAACAGATGACATAATGAAAATACAAGCCTTTTGAGTCTTTGTGCCCACTTCAGAGGACAGATTTGAATTAATTGAAGCAGTGAAAGTATAAACTCACCAGTCAAATCTAAGCCTCCACGGTTCGGTTTGAAAGATTTGTAAATTAAACATAGCAATCAAAGGGTTTTGGTCAAGACATTAGTTATTTAATGGAATATAATTGCGTTGAAGGCAATATGTATTAATAAAGAAATATCTTAGTCTTCATAGTGCAGTCTTTGAAAGGAAATAAAAAAGGCAAAGCTAAAAATATTTAACTTCATGTTTGTCACAGATTTAAATGAAGAAACTTCAAATGGGGTGCCAGAAATCTAGTCGCTTCACAATCAGTGACACTCAGGTTGCATTTAAAAATAGTTCCTTTTAAAATGTATGTGAGCAAACAGGATTATAATGCACTAAGTAGAATAGGTTTCCATTGTAACAAATACACCCCTAAACAATGAATCCACAAAGGAATACTCTATAGCTAGCCTTGTCTTAACATTCACTTAACTATGCATAAGCCTATTTCCTAAAGGACGGCAAGATAAAATATTTCAGTGTAAGCCACACTCCCCATCATTTAATCCATTTTTAAATGTCAAGTAATCCATCTTCATTAACTTGATTCTTCTTCTCAAGACCCTGATTTTTTTTAAATATTCATTGATATCAATTTATGAGTGAAATATAATCATATTTCACATTTTTACCTATTTGCTAGTTTTAAAAACACAAAGCCCATTTTTTGACTACGAGCAGACTTCCCGCAAGGTGGGACATGGAAAATCTGTAGATAGTTGTGATGCAGTAGGCGAAGCTATGGTGCCTACACAGGTTCTGACACTCTGCAGATGCTGGTAACATGTTTGTTTATTGAATTTTAGACACATGTATGCATGTGTCATCACCAAAACATTCACTGTTGTTCTGTCTCGGATGTAGCAGGACCGATGCTCTCCTGTCCCCATCTCAAACACAGCTCTTTCACTTTAATGAAAATTGACCCAGCTTGTTCCTTCTTCTTTTCTTCCCTCTCCTTTCTTTTCTTTTATATTTCTCTCCTATTCTTTTCTACCATTAATCTTATTTACCTGTCTGCTTCTTTCCCTTTCATGAGTATTTACACTTCTATTTGTCTTCCTTCTGGTTTAATGAACCTATTCTATTTGTTTGGTCCATCACTATCTTGTTCTGATTCGGTGCAATGTGTGGCTAGAAAAGGTAAACATAAAAAAAAATTATCTTCCATCTGTTATAACAGAAGGAATGGAAATAACCACATGAAAAGGAGAAATTTCCCAGTTTTGGGATTAATTGGATAACTCCTTCATAGAATTAGCACAGGCAAGATGGCGTGAATGGCCACCTTCTGCCCTTTAAGATTATATGAAGTAGCCTTTAAAATAATAATCACTGGCGATTACAAAAGCACAGCTGAAATTTTGGGTTAGACTTGACACTTCACACATTTATTTTCATTAGAAAGAAAGAATATTACCGATTTTGAAACTTAATAATAATAAATAATGTAAACAAAAATCTTAGAAAGCAGCCCCTAATTGCACACTGATGATGCTTTGTGGTTTTCTGTGCACCACTCAGATTCCACGGCCAGCCCAATGGCGCATATGTGCATGTAATCAGATTTTTGACAAATCAGTAATTTAAAATACCAGGAACTAATTGAAACAAACTATGAAGTATCACACTTGTGATGGTCATGTAGTCACTGGACAAACATAATTCAGCTACTTTTGGCTACACGAAATGGATGGTGAAGGCCAGCTAATGATGAAAAGTGGAAATTAAGCAATGAAATGGGTCTCGGAGGAAATGTTTGCCAGTAATTCACAGCTCAGCACAGACAACCTTCATCGGTAGGTTGGCTGTTTAGCATTGATTGTTTGAAGACATTCTTAGCTGCTTCTCAATTAGTTTTACAGATATCTTCTTCACTTATGATTCATATGCTCCCTAACTTCCTCCATTCTACATTACAACAGTGATGACATTTCAAAAAGTACTTCGCTGTCTGTGAAGTACTTTGAAATGTCTGGTGCTTATGAAAAGCACTATATAACAGCAAGTTTTCCATTCTGATTTGTCAGTCTTTTACATAATATGGGAAGTGCAATGACAACATATGCTAGCCTTTCTTTAAAAAAAAACTAATTACTGGTCAGTCTCACAATAAGTCAGATGACACAATTAGGGCAGAAGGTGGTAAACCATGGAAAACACAATGTATTATTCTGCTAAAATTGAGTTTCCTTAAGACTAGAGTCTGATTGTTATTAGGGAAATAAAGATTCGGTTCAATCAAAGTTCAATTGCAGGTTATTCAGGGAGCTTTGCAGATTGGAATGTGTCATTCAGTTTAAGAATGCAAGCGAAAGTCAAAGAGCACTTTAAAATTATAAAACTGATGTGATAGACAAAATTCACACATCTTGCAGTGCCAGAGACCCAAGTTCAATTTCAACCTTGGGTGACTGTCTGTGTGAAGTTTGCACATTCTCCCCTTGTCTGTGTGTGGGTTTCCTCCAGGCACTCTGGTTTCCTCCATAGTCCAAGATGTGCAAGTTAGGCTGATTGGCCATGCTAAGTTGTCCCTTGGTGTCAGAACGATTAGCGGGATAAATATATGGGGTTACGGGGATAGGCACTGGGTGGGATTGTTGTCGGTGCAAATTCAATGAGCTGAATGGCCTCGAAATGCACTGCAGGGATTTAATGATGCTCTGATCATCAAAGATAAGAAAAATGTAACAGGAGATAAAATTGTGCATGACTTTCTCTATGTTAGAGATGTAATTTGATTTGAATTATTATTGTCACATGTATTAGTGAAATGTATTGTTTCTTGCATGCAATACGGACAAAGCACACTGTTAATAGAGAAGGAAAAATGAGAGTGCAAAATGTAATGTTACAGTCATAGTAGAGAAAGGTCAACTTAGTGTGAGGTAGGTCCATTCAAAAGTCTGATGACGGCAGGGAAAAAGCTGTTTTTGAGTCGGCTGGTATGTGACCTCAGACTTTTGATTCTTTTTCCTGATGGAAGAAGGTAGAAGAGAGTATTACTGGGAGCATAGGGTCCTTAATTATGCTGGCTGCTTTTCCGAGGCAGCAGGAAATGTAGACAGAGGCAATGGATGGGAGGCTGGTGGGATGCATGATGGATTGGACTACATTCATGACTCTTTGTAGTCCCTTGCGATCTTAGGCAGAGCAGGAGCCATACCAAGCTGTAATACAACCAGAAGGAATACTTTCTATGGTGCATCTGTAAAAGTGGGTGAGAGTCATAGCTGATATGCCAAATTTCCTTCGTCTTCTGAGAAAGTCGGGGCGTTGGTGGACTTTCTTAACTATAGTGTCAGTATGGAGGGACCAGGACAGGTTGTTGGCGATCTGGACACCTAAAAACTTGAAGCTTTCGACCATTTCTACTTCATCCCCAATGGATAAACCAGATGAATATATGCTTCAGATATACGCACATAGTACAATGCTGCAGGACTGGTACAGTGTCACAGGTGCTGTTTTTTGTCTGGGACAATAAACTGAATAGCTTCCTGCCCAGCTGGACACACAAGTTCCCAAGGCTGCTTGAGGGACATCAGGCAACCCAGCCACCAGCAAACCCTCACCAAGTCACCCTGTGCCCTGACCCAACATTCCTTCAGCAGCTGACATCACTGAAAAACAGAAGATCTGGTCATTAATTAATTTGCTCTGTGCAGGATTTTATTGTACAAATTGATGGATGTAGTTGTCTACGTAATAATTGTGGCTGTACCTTAAAGTCATCCACTGAATTGAAAGCACTTTCAAACACTTTGAGAATGTGATAAGGCACCATATAAATATGTGCACTTTCTTTCAAACAAATTTCTCCAAAATACAAAGAATACTAATCAAAACCTTCTCTTCTGCAAATGATAGCCTCTTGCTTAATAATCCAACAATATTTACGATAGTGTCAGTTCCAAATTATCATCTGAAAAAAAAATAGATATTGTAGGATTCTGAGGAAGGTAAAGGTACAATTGCCAAAACTTGACCAATGAGAGTATCAATCTTAATCTAACCCAAAAGTTGGAACACAGGTTGCATGCCCATTTTAACCCAGGCCAGATGTTATATTCCAATGCAGAGTAAAATTGGACAGAGTGTGAAATGTTTAGTTTAGTTTATTTATTAGTGTCATAAATAGGCTTACATTAACATGCCAATGAAGTTACTGTGAAAATCCCCTAGTTACCACACTCTGGTGCCTGTTCAGGTTCACTGAGAGGATTTTCACAGTAACTTCATTGCAATGTTAATGTAAGCCTATGTGTGACTAATAAATAAACTTTAGTTTACTTCGAGGGAGAATTTCCATGGCCAATGCACCTAACCAGCACATCTTTCAGAAAACCCACACAGGGAGAATGTGTAGACTCCACACAGATTGTGACCCAAGATTTGAATCGAACCCAGGTCCCTGGCGCTGTGAGATACCAGTGCTAACCACTGCGCCACCGTGCCACCCATGGGTGGCTGAGCTGAATCCATTCTGTTCCGATCAGTCAAGCTAGGTTAAAATTGGAGCTTATTTAATTTTGGAATTTTATTGAGTATGGTTGTGTGATCGAGCATTGGAGATGGGCCAATACAGTTTCATTTTTGTTAAAAAGAGGGAGATGCAACTATTTGCTGTGCCAGTTAGTTTAATATCTGTGATGCAGAAAATGTTAGAATGTCCAATTAAGAATGAAATAACCATATATCTTGACAAAAAGGAAGTAGCCAGCAAAGATTTTAGAAGGGATGACAACCATTGGCAATATACTGAATGAATGATTACTAGAAAATTAAAGGTTTATGGAATTAGCAGGCAGATATCAAATTGGATTAAAAATTAGTGTGGAGATGGGAAAGGGTGTTGTGGTTAGGATCAGCTTTAAGTGCGGTTTAAAGAAGTTGAGATGTCAAAAGCATCCAGTTTTGGAGTTATTTATGTCCTCTGTACATGTCAATAATTTCAAATTAGGTCTAGGGAAAGCAGGGACAAAATCTGCAGATAATTTTGAGCTATTTAATTCTTAAGCATATACTAAGTCACAAACTGCCACAACTTTGTACATTGCAAAAAGTTTACTTAAAATTAGACATATTAAGTACAGAGCTAAGTATAAATATGCTTAAATAAAACCTTAATTCAGTTTTAGTATTAATACTTTGTGCCTTATTGGGATCTACACTTTGGACTCGACACTCAAGACTAAGACAGGGCAAATTTGGATTCACTTAAATACTGCCGAGCATAAGGAACATTTTGCTGAATGTGGCTTGGAGAATGGAACACTTTAAAGAGATGCAGTAGAGAATATCCTAGGTTTTATGAAGAGGGCCATAGCGTACAAGAGCAAGGAGGTTATGCCACAATTGTACAAAATACTGGTTTGGCCTCAGTTGGAGTACTGCAGCCAGTTCTGGGTGCTGTACTTTAGGAAAAATTTGGAGGCATAAGAACATAAGAAATAGGAGCAGGAGTAGGCCATCTAGCCCTTCAAGCCTGCCCCGCCATTCAATAAGATCGTGGCTGATCTGAAGTGGATCAGTTCCACTTTCCCGCTCTCTCCCCATATCCCTTAATTCCCTTGTCTATCAAAAACCTATCTACCCGTGACTTAAATATATTTAGCGAGGTAGCGTCCACCACTTCAACGGGCAGAGAATTCCAGAGATTCACCACCCTTTGAGTGAAGAAGTTCCTCCTCAACTCTGATCTAAACTGCACCCCCCCCCCCACTTATCTTGAGGCTGTGCCCTCTAGTCCTGCAATCCTTTCTAAGTGGGAAGAATCTCTCCACCTCTACCCTATCCATCACTTTCATTATCTTATACGCTCTATAAGATCCCTCTTCATCCTTCTGAACTCCAACGAGTACAGACCCAGTCTATTTAGTCTCTCTTCATAGTCCAACCCCCTCATCTCCGGAAAGGAAGAGTGCATTAAATATTCACAACAATGGTTCCAGGGATGAGGAACTTTGGCGATTAAGGTAGACTGGAGAAGTTGAGACTGCTTTCCTTGCAGAAGAAAAGGCTGAGCAAAGATTTGATAGAGATATTCAAAATCATGAGGAGCTTGCAGTGAATCAATAGGGAGAAACTGTTCCCACTCATGGATGCATCAAGAACATGACGACATAGATTTAGATTAATTGGTGAAAGAAGAAACAAAAGCAACATGAGGAACAGCTTCTTCATGCAACGAATGGAGTCAGGAGTGAACAGCTTGAAAATGTGGTTTGGTCAGGTTTAACTGAGACATTTAGAAGGGAATTAGATTGTAATCTGAAAAGGAAGAACGTGCAGGGCTACATGGAGAAGGCAGAAGTAGAAATGGTCAAAACTTTCAAAGGTTTTAGGTGTACAGATCACCAACAACCTGTCCAGGTCCCGCCATAACAACACTATAGTTGAGAAAGCCCACTTGCGCTTCTACTTTCTCAGAAGACTAAGGAAATTTGGCATGTCAGCTGCTACTCTCATCAACATTTACAGATATAGTTAAAGTTTATTTATTGGTCACAAGCAAGCTTACATTAACACTGCAAAGAAGTTGCTGTGAAAATCCCACAGCTTGGTATGCTCCTGCTCTGTCCAAGACAGCAAGAAACTATAAAAGGTCGTGAATGTAGCCCAATCCATCATGCAAACCAACCTTCCATCCATTGACTCTGCCTACACTTCCTGCCGCCTCAGTAAAGCAGCCAGCATAATTAAGGACCCAATGCACCCTGGACATTCTCTCTTCCACCTTCTTCCGTTGGGAAAAAGATACAGAAGTCTGAGGTCACGTACCAACCAACTCAAGAACACTTCCTCCGTGCTGCCATCAGACTTTTGAATGGATCTACCTTGCATTAAGTTGATCTTCCTCTACACCCCAGTTACGACTGTAACACTACATTCTGCACTCTCTCATTTCCTTCTCTGTGAATGGTATGCTTTGTCTGTATAGTGTGCAAGAAGCAATACTTTTCACTGTATACTAATATATGCAACAATAATAAATCAAATCAAATCAAATTAATTCAGGAGAATAGCAGGAGAACTGTGCATTCAAAAATCCAGTGCAGACATAATGGGTTGAATGGCCACCTTCTGTGTATTAACAGTTTTATGATTCTGTGGTATTTTATTTGTGTGCCAGACTGACAATTTAGTGCCAGTTGGTGCAAACTTAACCTTTGAGTTGATGCCCTGTAAGAAGTGAATTGTGATACTTGTTTCAAAGAGTCATTGTGGCATTGGAGGCCATTTGGCCCATTGAGTCCATGTTGGATCCATAGGTTTGATCTCAGAGCTAAAGGCCATACAGGATTGTAGATATTTCCTTACTTTCCAGGAATGTATGTTTTTTATATACAGTCTTTCAGGCAAATAGCAATTATGTAGAGATCTGACACTAGCTTCTGGCAATCAGAAATGATGCATTACTTGGGGAGCATCCTGATATACATCCTTATCTTGATAAATTCACTTGTATACAAAATTGAAGTGTCAATTGGTGGCACAACTCATGAATTAATCTTAAAATGCAAATAGAAAATGTGGTGAAGGATACAAATGTATTCCTTCTTAACCTCAAACTAATAGATGCTGTAATTCAATCAAGTGGTTCCAGGAATTATTTCACCAACATTTTGTGCTTTTTCACCTTGTACCGTCAAGTATTTTGTATTGATATAGCAGTGAATTAAACTGCAGGCAGTAAATGCAAATACTGTGTGTAACTAAAAAAATGGGAAGCTTTTATGAGAGGCCAGTTAGAAAGTGATTATTGGATGATGGCTATAAGATTCCTTGAAGATGTGGTAGATAAAGACATCTTCAAGCATAGGAATACAGACTTAATTATGATTTTGGGCTAATGCAGGCGGAATGATTTCAAAAATGTTAAGCCCAAGTCCAACTTGAACTGGCCATCAATTACCTAAAGTTTATAGGCAGCCAGGTGCGGAGTTCAGTTTTTCTCCAGTCAACAGGTAAGAGGATCGCAATGACTGGGTGTGATGAGGATTACGGTTGTCAGTTGGAGGAAGAACCTGGGGCAGGGGTCAATTAACTGTACTACTGACCACGCCATGATTCCTTTGCAACATGGATTCAGGGACCGACCTGATGATGTGAAATTAAATCAGTGGAGCGATCTGACTGACATAATTTGCTGCAAGCTTTGAATCTCAGTGAGGCCGTCAGTTGTCTGCTGCTCCTCAAAACACACCCATTATTATGGTGCCATGCAAGTACGCCATACGAATACATTAAGTGTCACACTTTCAATATTCTAAACCCCGTGTTCTCTCTGGGGCTGGGAATGAGGTTGAGAACATAAGAACATAAGAAATAGGAGCAGGAGTAGGCCATCGAGCCCTTCGAGCCTGCCCCGCCATTCAACAAGATCATGGCTGATCTGAAGTGGCTCAGTTCCACTTTCCCACTTTCTCCCCATAACCCTTAATCCCCTTGCCTACTAAAAACCTATCTACCCGCGTCTTAAATATATTTAGCGAGGTAGCTTCCACCACTTCAATGGGCAGAGAATTCCAGAGATTCACCACCCTTTGAGTGAAGAAATTCCTCCTCAACTCTGTTCTAAACTGCCCCCCCCTTATCTTGAGGCTGTGCCCTCTTGTCCTGTTGTCCTTTCTGAGCGGGAAGAACCTCTCCATCTCTACCCTATCCATCCCTTTCATCATCTTATACGTCTCAATGAGATCTCCCCTCATTCTTCTAAACTCTAACGAGTACATGCCTAGTTTATTCAGCCTCTCCTCATAGCTCAACCCCCTCAACTCTGGTATCAGCCTAGTGAACCTCCTCTGCACTCCCTCCAAGGCCAAAATATCCTTGCGCAAGTGCGGTGACCAAAACTACATACAGTACTCCAGCTGCGGCCTCACCAGTGCCCTGTACAGTTGCAGCAAGACCTCCCTACTTTTATATTCAATCCCCCTCGCTATGAAGGTCAGCATCCCATTTGCCTTCCTGACCACCTGCTGCACCTGTAGGCTGGGTTTTTGTGACTCACGCACAAGGACCCCCTGGTCCCTTTGCACCGCAGCATGCTGCAGCTTTTTGCCCTGTAAGTAGTAGTCCTTCCTACCATTGTTCCTACCAAAGTGGATAACCTCACACTTGCCAACATTGTATTCCATCTGCCTCACACTTGCCAACATTGTATTCCATCTGCCATTGAGACTGTGTGCATGCACGTGTATGCATTAAACTCAAAGTTTAAGACTTAATTTCTGTGATGGGTGTACATGGCCTCAGCATATATATGGCTAGAGATTGGTAAAGGGCTGCAGTGCATAGGATGTGGCACTGGAAGGGGTGCAGAGGAGATTCATTTGGTTGATTCCGGAGTTGAGAGGGTTGGTTTATGAGGAGAGACTGAGTAGACTGGGGCTACACTCATTGGAATTCAGAAGAATGAGGGGAGATCTTATAGTAACACATAATATTATGAAGGGATTAGATAAGTTAGAAGCAAGGAATTTGTTTCCACTGGCATGTGAAACTAAAACTGTGGGCATAGACTCAAATAAGGGGGGACAGATTTAGGACTGAGTTGAGGAGGAACTTCTTCATCCAAAGGGTTGTGAATCTGTGGATTTCCCTGCCCAGTGAAGCTGTTGAGGCTACCTTGTTGAATGTTTTTAAGGCAAGGATAATTTTTTGAATAGTAAAGGAATTAAGGGTTATGGTGAATAGGTGGGTAAGTGGAGCCGAGTCCATGAAAAGATCAGCTCTGATCTTATTGAATGGCAGAGCAGGCTTGAGGGGTCAGATGGCCTACTCCTGCTCCTAGTTCTTGTGTTCTGAAGTTCATCAGAATAATACCAGGGTTTAAGGAGTTAAATTGAAAAGATTATTTGTTAGTCACAAGTAAGCTTACATTCACACTGCAATGAAGATACTGTGAAAATCCCCTGGTAACCACACTCTGGTGTCTGTTCAGGTGAACGAAAGAGAATTTAGCACAGCCAATGCACCTAGCCTGCACATCTTTCGACAAGAGCAAGTTGCAGAAATGTGTCTTGCATGACCCTGCATTGAAGGTTCAGGTCTGATCAAAAGGTATTTCAAATAGTTATGGTATTGTATGGTGGTGATACGGAGAACCTATTTCCTCTGGTGTGGCAAGGCGGAACAAAGAGGCATGTTCTTCGAATTTGTGCCTGACTGTTCAGGAACTAAGTCAAGAAGCATATGGCACATAAAGAGTAATGAAAATCACACTCATAAAAAGCTGAGGGTGCTGTGACAAATTACATTTTCAGGAGTGAGGAGAATAAGGCCACCAGTGGATTTTGTAAAATATTACTTCATGGGATGTGAGAATTCTTAGCAAGGCCAGCATTTGTGATCCATCCCTGATTGCCGTTCAGAAGGTAATGGTGAACCACTGTCTTGAACCACAGCAGTTCATTTGGTACAACTTTTTTATATACTTTGGTATAACTTGATAGGTCACTTCTGAGGCCAGTTAAGAATCAACCACATTGCTGTGAGTCTGGACTCACAAGTAGGCCAGACCAGGTAAGGATGGATGATTTCTTTGCTCAAGTTGATAGGTTTTTATGATAATTGATGATAGTTTCACAGTCACCATTACTGGGACTTGACTTCTCAATTAATTGAATCTAAATTCCATTGGCCATGGTGAGATTTGAATCTGTATCCACGGAGGATTAACCAGGGCCTCTGGAATATTGATTAAAGGATATTAACACTACGATAGTGTCTCCCCTTGGAATCATTTTCATATTGCTGGTCTCCTGATCTCTAGCTACCTTGTTGTGGAACATCATGGAGTTGAATCCTACTGGCAAAGCTTATTCTTTCACTGCCCAGTAACTAGTTCATAACTACAACGGTTGCACAACTCATTCCCTTCTTGGGCCTGATTGATGAACCAGGCACAATACAGGGAAATAGTCACAGTCCCAATTATCATCCAACTTCTTTGAAATAATTAGGGCAGTACTGAGACAAAACTCATAAATGGTGTGAGTTTGGCTGTCAGTGAAAACGGCATGCTATTTTCACTGACACCCAAACTCACACCATTGTGGAGCAGATGTTCCCATTTGAAACAGCCAGGAGTCAACATAAATCAACAATATGGGGTTCCTATGCCATCTGTAGGTTTGTCAAGGCAGAAGGAAAGTAAATCCCCATTCACTACCAGTCCCACTGTTTCCTCCTTTCCCTCTCCACCTCCCCTGCTCCCCCCCAACCCCACCTTAAATTCTGTTTATAACTCAACTGCACAGGAAGCCCACAGATTTCCCTCCCCATTCCCCTCATTTGGGAGCTGCCTATCTCTCTATCCAAACTACACCTGCAACTTGCCAGAATTATTTCAGAAGCAGCCTGTTCTTAAAAATTGCTCAGCTCTTACCTGGGTTGTATTGGGCAAGCAGAGAGCTCATTCATTATTCCTAAATGATTCAATCACAACAATGTATCCCAAATTTCAGCCTGAATTAAAAAAGGAAGGTTAGAGCTTAATTTTAACTGACCAATATCTGTCAGAAGGAAAAAAAAGGTTGGAAAAATAGGAACAAATATTTCTCAATAGTGAGGCACCTGTTGTGGGGCAAATTATACTTTGGAGTTTTGTATTTGCTGGTCACTAATCTGCATAGATAAGTAGATGGATGAAGAAAGGAATTAAGGAGTTACATTTATATAGCAACTTTCACAACCTCAGAATGTCTTGAAACACTTCACAGGCAGTAAAGTACTTTGAAGCGTATCCCTGGGTTTAATACAGGGAAGCACTTGTATCCAGTTTGCACACCGCAGAGACTCAGTAAAGTCAATAAAATAAAAACCTCTTTTAATGATGTTGGTTAAGGGATAAATGTTGTCCGAAATGCCCTTGAACTTGCTTCAATATTGCCATGGGATCTTTAGAAACTAGAACTAGAGGGTAAATTGACCAAGATAAAGGGGAGCAGATTTAGGACCAAATTGAGGGGGAACTTCTTCACCCAAAGTGCTGTGAATCTGTGGAATTCCCTGCCCAGTGAAGCAGTTGAGGCTATCTCATTGAATGTTTTTAAGGCAAGGATAGATACATTTTTGAACAGTAAAGGAATTAAGGGCTACAGTAAGCAGGTGGGTAAGTGATGTTGAGTCCACAAAAATATCAGCCACCATCTTATTGAATGGTGGAGCAAGCTTGATGGGACATATGACCTACTCCTGTTCCTAGTTCTTATGTTCTAAATCCACATGGAGGTCAGATACAGTTTACCATTTTAATATGGAATACTGCACTGCTCCCATAGCATGTCACTGAAGTGCAGGTTGAGATTTTTTCTGGAGTGGATCTTGAACCTAAAACCTTCAGACTCAGACATGAGTGTTAGTAGTGACTGAAGAATGTGTCTTTAATGTACCTGCATTTTCCTGCATGAAAGAGGAGAAAATCTAGACCAAACAACACACTGCAGCTCAGTGTATTTGGAGAACAAAAACATAAATGTGAAATAAAATATTTCAGAACAATTAAGAAAATAAAGTTTAGCAACACAGCCGAAGATCCTGCTCGTCACTGCCACTGATCTTTATTGTGAAGTACGTGTACATGAAAAGCTCAGCTGAATGACCTGCCGATATTTGTATCTAGACTCATGCCCTTTCACGTGGGGCACTTGACAGCTGCTGAGCATCCGCAGAAGTGAATGAATTAACCACTTCAGGAGAGATGAAGATAAAACTGACAATGCAAATAAAGCTGAACAAACCTGAACATTTCATTATTTTTCTTTCACAATGAGAGCTTCGATTGTTTTGAAGTTTAACATTCTACACATCCCACCATTAGCTAAATTTTAGTTGTTTATTTCATGTCGACAATTTACATTGCAATAGGCATCCATAATTGAGGTGACATTATAAACTAACTGAGTCAAGTCAGCTCCTGTTTTTATTCATTCCAGCCCCATTAGAGAGCCTTTTGATGCATCCTGACAGGCTTGTTTTTTTTTGGCTCCTTCATTAGCAGCAGAATCACATTAAGCAGCTTCTCTTAAAGCACTCATTAGAATAGATTTTTAGAATGGCTCCAAAAAATACCACTTCATGGTCAAGGATAGGAATTATTTTTTTTCCATATGGGCTGTTGCTGCCCAACTACAGACAATTTTGGCATTTTCCAGTGGGTTTGCCAGTGTTTCTCAGTTCACAGTATTGCTGAGTGAGCCAGTGTAGTGTGCCAAGAAGGGACAGTGAGGTAATTAATTATTGGTGCACAATTTGCAATCGGCGGTGAAGAAATGGTGATCTGGAACAAAGCCCCCTCACCACCCCCCCCCCCACCCCCTCCCCACCACTATTAATGTAATGGGCTCTGGCACATCAGTTCCCCCGATTCATAGTGGCATCCAGAAACAGTGAAGTGATGGAGCAGGCTGAGCAACCAATCAGATGGAAGCATTCTCACAGGCAGTAAACCAGGAATCATCACAGCTGATGGTGATTAGTGTTTGGCCATTTTACAGAAAGCAAAATAAAGATGATGAAATTAAAATGCAAGTTGAATCTGATTAACAAACTTTTAAAATTAAAAATATAGGTTTTATTACTGGAAAAGGAATGGTATTTTAAAATGGCACTCTGGGGAATGACACTTCACATATCTACAATTAGCTTTTTGGGTGGCAGCACAATTATTCATCAGTAATTCTTATACAATTATGATTTAACACACTGTTAGGAACTCTGTTGCACCTCATTCAATAAGGATTAACATACTTAATCTTTTTTTTACAGCAGGAATGGTGCACAAAATCTTGTGGCTTCAAATCACTGATTCTATGTCGATCGCATCTGTTAAAACTGCAACAGTGCACCTTGCGGAGGAGAGGGTATCACTGATAACCAACTTCTGGATTCCCCGTGCCCAAGTGGACGTGCCAGAAGTTGCTGCTTTGTTTTGTACAGTCATTACAACAGCCAACTCCGGGCCAACCAGTGTGCCATTTATCCACCATGGGTGGTTGTCGGTAATTGCGTGAAGGGGTTAATCCGGGTTTACCCAATATTAACAAGCATGAAGCGGGGGGTGGGGGGGGGGGAGACAACGTCAAACAGCAATCAATGAAGGATGTGCATCATTGTAAGTGTGGTTCACATCTGTAGTGCACTTTGCTTAAGCTTCCAACGTGCAAAATGCTACATTCATGAATCCTGAAGCCTGCATCGATTGGCGAAGCCACCCTATTCCACCCCCCCCCCCACCCCCACCCCCGCACCCCAACCTCTGCAACAGCTGTTTCTTTGCTCTTGCTGAATTCTCTGGACCACGCCAAGTGCTGCGTTTCAAATGCCTCCTTCCACACG
Organism: Carcharhinus amblyrhynchos; assembly: GCF_965287045.1. Classification (NCBI taxonomy): domain Eukaryota; kingdom Metazoa; phylum Chordata; class Chondrichthyes; order Carcharhiniformes; family Carcharhinidae; genus Carcharhinus; species Carcharhinus amblyrhynchos. Next base: position 19,550,406 of record NC_137324.1, read on the forward strand.
GAAGAGCCGACGCGCTCTGGGGGTGTCCTGTCGGTCGGGAGAGTGAACGCTCCCTCCCTTGCTCGCCGCCTCATTCGAGCCCTGCTCTGCGCCCACCCCCTTTCAATCTGCCCGTGTTTGACACAGCGCTGGGAAGTCTGAACGATCACTGAGTGGCTTACGACACTCTGTCAACACTCAGCACGCCTGCTTTCGCTCTGGCAGCGCAGAGCGCTCCCGCTAGGCAAAAAAAAGGGAGGGAGAGTCATGCTCCGCCGTGCAGCCTGCTCTTAAGCGGCACCCCGGCACCAAGCGGTTAGTTCGCCCGGCTCCCGTCTCCCCTGATGGAAGGTCACGCTTTGGTCAGTGGTCCTCTGCAGCCATGGGACGGCGACTCCGGGCTGGCGGAGCCCAATAATTCATGAGCAAGAGGAGACAGAGAGAGAGACAAGAGAGAGTTTGGGAAGGTGCCTCAGCAACACGGACCGCAGCCGCTGCAAAAGAAGGGGCGAGAGGAGAAGGATTTTATTTTATTATTGTTTGAAAGAACTTGCAACAACTGAGCCCCGACTGCTCTGATTCTCTGCCGAGGAGGCACAGCCCGGGGTAACTGATGGTGAGGCAGCTGAGAGGACTAGAATCACCCACACTGGGTCCCTTTTATTTTTTACAGTCTTTAACTAAGTGACAAATAAAAAAAAAAGACGGGTGACTGAATGGAGCCTGTCACTGTGCGGAAAAGGATGGGTAAGATTATTTTCGTTTGAATCCTTTCATTAAAGCAATCTCGCGTCTCCTTGCAGACTCTACAATGAAAAAGATCAACTGATGCTCAGATTTTCTTCTTTTCTGTTCCCCCTTCCTTTTTTTCAAAACCCCCCTCCTCCTCCTCCTCCTCCTCCTCTTCTCCCCTTTCCCTCGGACCTGGATGTCACTGAGGCAGGAGACCCACCTGCCCGAGTCAGAAAAAAACCTCAGTTGCCGGCTCCGACAAAAACTAACAGCAACAAATGACGGGGATGTGAAAAAGTTTGCCCCTTCGCAAGGTTTCTGGCTTTCAATTGGGGGGGGGGGAGGAGGAGGAGGAGGACAGAGAAAAAAGAGGGAAGGAGAGAGAGAGGGGGGAAGAGAGAGAGGAAGAGGCTCCAACCGGGGATTGGAGGTCTAAACTCTTGCTGATGGATTTCCTGCTAGTGGCTCTCAGTCTCCAGTGGCTCTTGGCGAAGCCTTCGGCGTGGCTGGTGTGCGTTCTGGGCTTGTTGCTGGAGATGCTGCCGGCCGCCTCTCAGACGGTGTGCGCCGGCCAGTGTCGCTGCGACGGCAAGTTGCTGTACTGCGAGTCGCAGAGCCTGAGCGAGATGCCGCGCAACCTGTCCGGCCTGCAGGGTCTGTCCCTCCGCTACAACAGCCTGTCCGAGCTGCGGGCCCACCAGTTCGGCGGCGTGCTGCAGCTCACCTGGCTTTACCTCGACCACAACCACATCTACTCGGTGGACGGCGCCGCCTTCCGCGGGCTGCGGCGCCTCAAGGAGCTGGTGCTGAGCTCCAACAAGATCGCCCAGCTGCCCAACTCCACCTTCCGGCCCATGCCCAACCTGCGGCATGTGCAGCTCTCCTACAACAACCTGCAGGCGCTGGAGCCCGACCTCTTCCACGGGCTCCGCAAGCTGCAGACCCTCCACCTGCGCTCCAACGCACTCAAGTCGATCCCGGTGCGGATCTTCCAGGACTGCCGGAGCCTGGAGTTCCTGGACGTGGGGTACAACCAGCTGCAGAGCCTGGCCCGCAACGCCTTCGCCGGCCTGCTGAAGCTCACCGAGCTCCACCTGGAACACAACGACCTGGTGAAAGTGAACTTCGCCCACTTCCCCCGGCTCCTTTCCCTCAGAACCCTCTACATGCAGTGGAATAAAGTCAGCATCGTGGTGAACTCTTTGGAGTGGACGTGGCACCACCTGGAAAAATTGGACCTCTCGGGGAACGAGATTGAGTTTATTGAGCCTTATGCCTTTGAGGTCGTGCCTAACCTCAAGATACTGCAACTGGATTCGAACCGCCTGACCGCCATCGAGCAGCCCATCCTGGACTCCTGGAGGTCTCTGACTAGCATCAGCCTGTCTGGGAACAGCTGGGAGTGCAGTCGGAATATCTGTGCGCTGGCCAGCTGGTTGAGCAGTTTTAAGGGTCACCATGAAGGCAGCCTGCTGTGTGCCAGCCCTGTGCATACCCAGGGCGAGGAGGTGCTGGACGCCGTGCACGGCTTTCACATATGTGACGAGCTGACCACCAGCACGCTGGCCATCTCGGACATGGCCAGTGTAGCAGCAACAGACCAAGGAATGACAGCAGTCAGGGATGCCTCCAGCATCTATGTCACGCAGGATACAACGGGAGTAAAGACCACTGATTTAATCACTGCCACTAGTGTGCTTTCTCCCGAGCAGCAGGAGAATACCATTCAGGTTCACAAGGTAATCACTGGCACCATGGCGTTGCTTTTCTCCTTTCTGATCGTGGTGCTCGTACTTTATGTTTCGTGGAAGTGTTTTCCCGCTGGCCTGAGGCACTTGAGGCAGTGCTTTGTGACACAGCGCCGCAAGCAGAAACAGCAACAAACTATGCACCAGATGGCTGCCATGTCCACACAGGAGTACTACGTGGACTACAAACCCAATCATATTGAAGGGGCACTGGTGATCATTAATGATTATGGATCGTGTTCGTGTCATCAGCAGCCAGCCAGGGAATGTGAAGTGTAATTTTCACTCCAGCCAGCCCCGCTGGAAATGGCTACAGTTGCTGGGTGGACCTGCTGGAGGCTAAGAGACTGGCACACGCACAAAGGACCACTTTACAATGCAGAGTTATGAATGAATTACACAGTACTGAATCCAACAAGCCTTGCCCTGGGGGGTCTTTCAAAAGCCCAAACAGTATTTAAGCTTCAATGCGTCTTTAAAACCTTTCAAACCATCCTCTGTCCGACTCTCATTTGAAATTTGTAAAAGGAAAAAAAATGTATATGTAACTCTTCTCACCAGTTTCTTATGATATTAAATCCACCTGTAAGATCTGGGAATAAGGGAGTTCAAGGCTCGTCAATGATGTAAGTTAATCAATTTTGTAAACTATCCTGATTTAAATAAATATTTTAAAAAATGTTATTTACGTTATTTACAGCAGAGTCAAGGTTAACAACATGCAAACATATTTATATTATGTATGTGGTAATGGGCGAGAAAATCCTCTTCAATCTTGCACTGTGATTTATTCCCCCCCCCCCCAACCCCACCCCTCACCCCCAATTCATTGCAGTAATTAACCCTCTCTTGGCATGTAAAATAAAACCCTGCAGAGTGGTCACAGTATAGCAAAGCCTAGATCACTCATATTCCCCGCGTGTGCAATAGGTTAATAATTAAAACTAAGCACAGATGTACCCCCGTTAGTCTGAGCACGCACTCATCATCTTCCTCTAGGTGTGTGTCACCTGGAACACTGCAGCCTACAGCCAAAGCAGGGCGGATAGTGATATCTTGCTGCAGTGTGTGTGTGTGTGTGTGTGCGGGGGGGGGGGGGGGGGGGAGCGGTGTGTGGGGGGTGGGTCATTTCTGTTAATACTTCCGTCCCACAAATGACCACATTTCTCCAGAAACAATAAACAGAATGGCAATAAATAAATAAGCTGCTTCACAAATGTACCTAACAAGGAAAGGGAAGTGAAAAATGAGTTTCTTGAGACAGGGACTAAGTTTTAATTTCTAGATCATGGGTAATTGTTGATACCAGCACAAAATACCAATTATGCATATTATTACCGATGGCAATGTTTTATTTCAAAACAGATAACATTCAACAATTTAAGGTTTGTTAACATTGTTATCCGATTTTATTTTTTACCCAATTGAAAAATATTTTCATATTTGAAGCCACACCACTCCAAAAAAAACCTAGCAACAAAATTCTGACATGTTTTTTCTCTTTAATTTATCTCTTTTCCAATACAGGAATTTCACATAACTCATGAATATGAGAATATTTCAACCCCTTTAGGGTGGAAAAGGTTAAATCATTCTGTGCATGCTGTGTACATTCTCCATGTATTTTTTTTCCGCACTTTGTGTTTTCATTTCCTTTCTCTATCTTAGAATCCCCTTTATACTGGGCTTTCTTTATTCTTGATCACTCTCTGCCCTTTTCATTGAAACCCCTTCTGTTCCTGGTTGGCAATCTGTAGCCTTTTTGGCTCCCACTATAAATTTCGCTTCAGAATGCCACAAGTTCTCATTCCTGGAGCCAATCCCTTCCTCCTTTCAAAGCTGAAGGCACTCAGAAAGCTAGCAGCAATTTCTCCGACACATCACTACATTGAGATGTCAATTGTGTTCTCAGTTCCAGTTGCTACAGTAAAATTGCAAGGACCTCGCAGCAAGATGACATGCCGGGGGAGCCAAACAGCAAAAAAGACATTTATTCCAAAACGGCTGCAACTTCATGCTGGAGCCAAAGTTGGTCCCAGTGTTTATTATGTTCTGTACTAACACATTGGATTCTCTGTCGCGATCTTCCAGCATGACACTGCTGCACTGTTGTGAAGCTTTACTCCCCAAAATTACTTTTCTGAGCTGCGCCCCCGACTTCCCCCCCCCCCAACCCGCCTCCTTCGTCTCCTTAGTTATTTGTCTAAAATAATATTTCAGTGAACTCCCTATTAAGTGCATTGTCTTTTTCCCCCCAATATTTTCCAGTACTTTCATTGTTGCTTCTGTTTCTTGGCCGTCATCCACTGTCCTATTAGCACTTAGGCTTGCCAATTCTGCTCCAGTGTGAACCGCGGAGCTGGCAGCTTTAGGAATTAGTTATAGATAGCCTTCGTAACTGACACAGTTTCAGTAGACCGCAGGATAAAGCACTGGTGATAGTCTAAATATGTCGAGATAACAGCACAGTTGATTTTTTTTAAAAAATTCTTACAAAATTCAACTATGCCTCACAGACCAATCTAAAGGGAGGTGTTATGAAAACTATCGTTAAAAGGAATCTCAATACCGGCATCTACTGGCGACTGCTTTCCTTGCTGGCATTCAGATATTCATTGGCAATTTACTTCCACTTTCTGTTCTGCTTACCATCGCTTATAGCATCTGCATTTCACTATCCCGTTATTCACATCTGATGAATGGTGCCACAATGTAAATGCTGACAAAGAAGCGGGGGGGGGGGGATAGATTTAAATCACACAAATGAGGGAGCTTGGAGATGAGATCCGAGTTTACAAAGCCCTGAGAACGTTTTAGCAAAGAGCTTGTGTTAAGGTTAAAGCTCTTACAAAATTATATCACATTTCATTTCAGAAAAGTCTCCCTCATCCACCCCAATTCCCCACTGCCACAGGAGAGAGAAAAAAATAATCACAGAAGCACAAGCATCAGCAGAGATGTTGCAATGGCCAGCGAGGTTGATGGACATGCATTTCTGAAAAATAAACTTCACTTTGCTCAGCAACAGTGAAGGTATAAATAGTAGATTTGTAGCCCCCTGCAAAGCTAATTTATGAATACACTGTAAACATTCCTTTCCTCCTACCAACAGGAGATGAGATTTGGTAAAGCAATTTGCTTTACGAGGGAGAAGGGATTAGTTTCAGCAAGGACACTTTCTTTTCACCCTCTAGTGCTCATCTTGACGAAATTGCTGAACTCTCCAAGGGCAACCATAAGCATTACTATCACTTGCCACTGCAGGCTCTGAGAGTAGTGATGGCAGATGAGTGTTAAAAAGCATGGATAGCTTTCAAAGAGGAGAAGAACACAGATCACCACGGAAAGACTTCACGTCCACTGACTTTTTTTTAAATACCAATTGCCATTTTTATTTCATTTGAAACATTCCCCTTTTCAATCCCCAGAATTCAAAGCCATAAACATCGTAGTTTAGATCTGTTTTTGCTCTTCCCGCAGGCCTAGGCTTAGTTCCTTTTTTCAAATAAAACCCAAAGTAATACAAAACGTGCGACATCCAACAATTACTCAAACCGACGCAACGTTACAAGGAGTTTGTTGCTGAACAATTCTAACCCAAGACTAATCAGCATAGGTCCGCACTGGGGATGGAATCTACTCCCTATGAATATTTTCTCAATTTCGCAAGCTCAGCCTTTGGGGTCAGAACAGAAAATTCTGAAATATCCAACTTAAATTTCTTTAAGACAGTCCAGAATGCTGGGAATTCAACAGCAGGTTCATCATTTTCCAGAAGATAAATGATTCAGGCCAAGCTGTTCACCAGGATGCCAGTTCTGAAGCATGCCAGATCTGTATAATCACACTTTCCAGTTGTCTCCTTACAGATCAGAGAGGTTCAAAGATGCAGTCCATACTCAAAGGCAGTTAATCTCCACCAGCACGTCGAGAAAAGTTGATCTTCCCAATCAACTTTTTCCCCGTCTGTGTGGAGTTTGCACGTTGTCCCTGTGTCTGTGCGGGTTTCCTCCCACACTCCAAAGATGTGCTGGTTAGGTTGATTGGCCATGCTGAATTGCCCCTTAATGTCAGGGGGACTAGGAGTGTAAATAGGTGACGTTACAAGGGATATGACCTGGGTGGGATTGCTGTCGGTGCAGGCCCGATGAGCTAAATGACCTCCTTCTGCACTGTAGATTCTATGAAAGCCTCACAGTGTGTACGATTTTGGGATGATATGGGAAAGTGATGCCCTCCATAGTTAAACTGCCCAAACCTTATAGCAGGAATGGGTGAGCTAATGGGGGCCGTGCGGTTTAGCTCAGTTAGCTGGACAGCTGCTTTGTGATACAGAGCGAGGCAAGGTTCAGTTCCCAGCTGAGGTTATCCACGAAGGCACTACCTTGTCAACCTTGCCCCTCGCCTGAGGTTTGGTGATCCTCAGGTTTAAATCACCACCAGCCTCTGGTTTTCTGACGACTTTCCCTTTTCTGTTGGGCAACGGGCACTGTGTGTAGTTAAACTGCGAGGAATAAAATGACAGCAAAATGTTCCCATGTCCCTGCAGGCACGTTAGACAGCACAGCGGAGCTGAGTCCAGCCCCGTTTTTGTAGCAAAGTGATTAGATAACAAAGGATTGATTTTTTTAAACTAGAACGGAGATTCAATCAGGAAACACTCAAGAATTAAATCAAAGGTCAGTAGCAAAGCATAGGAAAAAATCAGTGCAATTATACAAGGTAAACTTGAACTCGGTGCTTAGGTTAACTTGGAATCATTTTAAAAAATAAACTGTCATCTTGTATTTCTCCTCAATGCTATTTAGATGTCGTGACCGCATCGTTTTGAGTTCTTATGCTCACAATGTACTTCCGTTGAATAAGCGTGGGCTCTGCTTTATCAGAGGCACTGCCATAAATAAAGCAGCGTTAGTGGCCAGTTACATTCCCTGTGTTGGGTGGAAGCGGGGTAGTAACATTCAGAAAATTGGGGTTGGGTCTCCGCCTTCATAGATTTATTCCTGCTCCAAGCTCAATTTCTTACTATTTCTAAGTTTTGGAAGTGGCTGGCAGCTTTCAGCCAGTCCCTCAACTGTGCCCGACAGCTGAATGTAATCCCGAGTTAGTGTGGGTGATCTGAGTGTACTCTTGATTTGCCCTAAGTGTAATATGGCCTAATCAGGTTCCTCACAAAAATGTTATATATACACATATCTTTTTTTTCAGGAAGAACATGAAAATTCCTCCTGGCCCGAATCAAAATTATTCCACCGACTGCCAGCCCTTCTCTGCCCTGCTTTTATAATTGTCTCCTGCTCCATTTTAGTCACCGGTAGAGCCACCAGACTCTCCCTAATCTGAACGACCAAGTGCCTGTGAATTTATAGCTCAGCGCACTTGGCTCACCAACCGGACGCTAATGAAATAAAACCAAAACAAACGTTGGAAATAGTCAGTAGGTCAGGCAGCATTTATGGAGAGAGAAACAAAAGTTCATGTTTCAGGTTTCATCAGAGGCCGATCCATCTGTGCCTCTGTTTATCTGCTTTTGGGACCAGACGAAAAGAGCTCAATGTATCATTATTATCTCTGGATGTAGTTGGGAGGGCACCTTGCTCTCCTTTCGTCCAATTCTGACACATGTTCCCACTTCCAAAAATGTGCCTCTGGGTCTCTTGTTCCGTTTCCTTCACATTGAAACGTCTTTTAAATCGCTCCCAGCACCCTCAATTCCACCCTCCCCTTCCCCCCGTCCTCAAGGTCCAATTCTAAACTGAGATAATATCTGAAGGGAAGTCGCTGCCAATGTTCCCAGCTTTGACCCTTTATAAGAGCAATGGTGCCATCTAGTGACTCCCTCCACCACTCACTGTTTACAGTGAGATTGCAAGTTAACTAAATACAGAGTGTGAATCATTTTAAACAGATAATGCAGTCTTCGCCTGATCATTTTTATAAAAAGGATATACTTGACACTGCACTGGTAAACGAACGAGATTTAGACCTCAAGTTTGTTCTTACAGATTTTGGGAGTGCCGTACCATCTTAACAGCCGGAAAAAAAAGTTAGTGAATCAACCATTACAAAGAGGGCCGGGACATCTTCCCACGACCACCCAATTAGATATAGTCATGTGATTTGAAACTACTTTGGTATCCTGGCAACCTAGCTTGTTGCTATGGCAGTACAGCCAACGTCCACAACAATAGCTTCATTCTGTCTCCTTTCGGTTTATTTTGGACAATCTGTGGAGCCATGTCACATCCAGATATACAGTGCGTCAGGAGAATAAATCAGAGCCTCGGTGAGGAAGATCACAAGCGCCATATAAATAGGGCTGAAATGGTGTTGGGTGTAGACATGCTTTGCTTATGTTTCACCTTATCTCCTTCGTAGGAGTGCTGTGTTACTGTTCTGTTGTGCGATGCAAATGAGATCAAGCACCGGAGGGGGTGCGATGTCTGCTCGTATCAGCTTGGATCATATAGATCGAGCCCAAGACAGGAAGAGGCTTGCCTGTCTTGTTAGCTTGGATCTGTAATGTCTCACTGGTTGAAATTTTGAGTTGGACTTTGGATTGGAATGTGTATGGCTTAAATAAAAACTGTTGCATTGTGCCCATTTTGTATGTTTACTGTGCAGAGTGGACCCAGCTACCCTGGGGTGTGAAATACTGGAGGTGCACAGTTGCTCAGAAATCACCAGTGTGACTCCAATCTGAACAGGCTTGGTGCATGCACAGTTAGTGCGCTTTTGCATTTGCACTGAGAGGTGCCAGGAACGTTAGGGTCATAGAAAGGTATAAAATTCTAACAGGTTAGACAGTGTAGATTCAGAAAGAATGTTCCTGATGGTGGAGGAGTCCAGAACTTGGGGTCCATTGTTTGAGGATAAGGGATAAAACCTTTCAAAATTTAGGTGAGGAGAAATTTCTTTACCCAGAGAGTGGTGAATGTTGTGGCATTCACTACCACAGAATGTAGTTGAGGCTAAAACATTGTCTGATTTCAAGAAGAAATTAGATGTAGCTCTTGGGGCTAAAGGGATCAAGGAATATTGGAGGGAGGGAGGGATCAGGACATTGAATTTGATGATCAGCCATGATCAAAATTGATGGTGGAGCAGGTTCAAAGGGCTGAATGGCCTTCTCCTGCAGTTTCTATGACTATGTCCTGAACAAACTTTTTTTCATTCATTCATGGGACATGGGCGTCGCTGGCTGGCTGGCCAGCATTTATTGCCAATCCTTAGTTGTCCTTGAGAAGGTAGTGGTGAGCCACCTTCTTGAATTGCTGTATAGTCCATATGTTGTGGGCTAACCCACAATACTGTTAGGGAGGAAATTCTAGGATTTTGACACAGTGACAGCAAAGGAAGGATGATGTATTTCCAAGTCATGATAGTGAGTGGCTTGGAGGGGAACTTGCAGGTGGTGGAGTTCCCAGGTATCTGCTGCCCTTGTCCTTCTCGATAGAAGTGCTCCAGGGTTTGGAAAGTGCTGCCTAAGGATCTTTGGTGAATTTCTCTAGTGTATCTTGTAGATAGTACACACTGCTGATACTGATTGTCAGTGGTGGAGTGAGTGGATGTTTGTAGATGTGGTGCCAATCAAGTGGGCTGCTTTGTTCTGGATGGTGTCAAGCTTCTTGAGTTGTTAGAGCTGCACCCATCCAGCCAAGGGAGGAGTATTCCATCACACTGCTGACTTGTGCCTTGCAGATGGTGGACAGGCTTTGGGGAGTGAGGAAGTGAGTTACTTGCCACAGTATTCTTAGCCTCTGACTTGCTCTTGTAGCCACTGTGTTTATGTTTTAAGTTGGCACTCAATTTCCACATTGGTTAAAGCCAGAAGATGGACCAGCCCATGCGCTACCACTTACAGCCCGGATGTCACACAGTCAGATTAGCAGGTACTGTTACTCTGCAGTGCTTTCGGGCAGCAGACATTTAGGTCATACAGAACGGCTTGGTTACCTTGTGGTAATTCCGTGCTAAAAATTAAAGAGGGTCACAGCAAACATTGCTGCGTGCAGAGAAAGTGAAGGAAGGAACTGTCACCTTGTGCAGAATTGCCTGAATGGCATAAGTACAAGAGAAAACCTAGCACTGACATAACCTGCACTCCAGATAAATGTCAGGCAGGAAATCATCTATTCACCAGTACTGCTATTTTTCCCCTTAATTACTGTTTCCTCCACCTTTGAGTAATAAGATTATTATTTTGTTTTACTTCGAACCGTCAGAAAATATCTCTTGAGTCTCTGCCTGCTATCAGACCACACATGCGAACAGATCTGGTATGAAGGTTTTTCCAGGTAAAATAAAACATCTTGTAGCCTGGACATTCTTAGTCCCATTCACGGTAACTACTCTATCTCAGAGTTATTGTCTCACAGAAGGTGCTGCATGTCACCATATGAAGCATGGACTGTGGATGGCAGTGAATGACTTCTGAGCTCCACAAATTAAATGTTCGTCCATTTAAAAAGACAAGTGGACGCTCCGTGCAATTTTATGTCTTAAAAAAAATAACTCAAATAAAGAGGCAGGCCTCTGCTGTGTACAGTAAGAAATTGTTGTATTACATAATGATAATGAAGCAGGGGGTGACCTCTGGGCTACTCTGGCTGATGGTCATTAAAATCAATGCAGTTTTGTGTGTGGAAGTTTCCGCCCTTTTCATAATGAGCAAGGCAGCAGAGCGTTGTGTCTCTCTAAGCAGGGCAAGGCACATACATATTGATTGGGTACAGGAGAACTGGAATGCCACCTTTACTGGTGTAGGAGGAGGAGGAAATATCTGAATTGCTGGATTCCTGGCGATACTTTTCTCTTATAGGATGCAAAAGCTTTCAGAATATATTTTTGGAGTAAGAAAGCTCCTCCCTGCCAAAAGAACGTTTAAATATTCTGAAGTGGCCAAAAGCTACTCAACAGAATAGTTAAACGAGCAGTCAGGGACTTGAATAGCACTGACAACACAATATATGAAAGCTATAAATTAATATCTTAAAAGACAGCATCACCTGCTGTGCTGCCCTCAGGTAAGACGATAGTAAAACAGCCTCTTACAATGTCACTATTCATTTTCTAGTATCTCATTTATTATTACAAAGGGACATTGGATTTATGTGTTGATAACCTCGAACCTGATTTCTATCTTTGACAACAGTCTCTATCTAAGTATTTAACTTTGGGATTAAATCCTCTCACTGGAATGCTCTATCCTGAGTTGGAAGTAACTGCACAGTTAATAAATATGATGACACCTTCAAATGTGCATTTTTAAAACCCAAGAGCAGTTTGGCACAGTGGCACAGTGATTAGCACTGCTGCCTCACAGTGCCAGGGACCCGGGTCAATTCCAAACTTGGGTGACTGTCAGTGTGGTGTCTGCACATTCTCCGTGTGTCTGCATGGGTTTCCTTCAGGTGCTCCAGTTTCCTCCCACCGTCCAAAAATGTGAAGGTTAGGCTGGTTGGCCATGGTAAGTTGCCCCTTAGTGTCAGGGGGACTAGTAAAGATATGGGAGTTACAGGGATAGGGCCTGGGCAGGATTTTTGTTGGTGCAGGCTTGATGGGCCAAATGGCCTCCTTCTGCACATGGGGATACTATTAAGATAACCTAAATTCTTCAGTACAGATTTTATTATCTGGACTCATGCAACAGAGTCAAAAGAGCGAACCAGCTCTGTGGCAGAAGCAGTTGAATGCGGCTGTAGCCATTTTTCTCCATCTGTCAGCTCGAGATATCAATATATACACACACATAAATAAAATCAGTCAGGTTAGAGCCTTAAAGTTGACGATTGTCATTAAAAGAATATGCAAGATATTCCCAAATTCTACATACTAAAAACAGACCTGGTAGTGTCTTCCTTCAGCAACCTGTGAACACGTGTCTCTTCACCTCACCTCCCCCCCACCGCCCCCCAATTCATCTACTGCATGGAAACTAGCTCATCAGAAGTGTGCAGCATATATAAAAAAGCTATTGGGCAAATACATGAGGAAAACCTTCTTTTGTTGCATGGTGATTAGTTGGGATCTGGAATGTACTGTCTGAGGGGGAGGGTCTTTCAAAAGGGAATTGAATCATTGTCTGAGAAAGGCAGGGCAGTGGCACTGGATGAATGACTCCTTCCAAGGGCTGGCACAGACATAGCGGGCTGAATGGCTGCATTCTGCGCAGTATTATTTTTCTGAAAACAGACAATTTTCATTGTCATCAAAGCAGTGCGTATGAAAACTGGAAAATGACAACAATTTGCATTTATATAACACCTTTATCCTAGTGACTTGAGCTCCAATCAGCATGAGCTTTCTGCCATGTTTCAGTACTATTTTCATACTGTTTGATATGGCATTCTGAACATCCTGACCTCGGTTAAATTTGATCAGTCATTTCACATAAGGCTTTACGACTGCTACTGATGCAGCAACTTCCACTAACTTGGCCTTTTTATAGCCTCTTCAACACCAAGAAACATTCACAGAGGACAGAAAGAGAAACTAAGCATAAAAGGAGCTTGAAGAAATGAACAAAGACACAGCTGTACTTTGCAGAAGTGGTATAAAATGTGAAGTGAATAGCAGGTTTATGAAGACAAATGTCAGAGAGTAGCGACTGGGATAGTTGGAAGTTCGATCACCAATAGTGCAATGGAGGAAGGAGGATTGTGTAACAGACTGAAATCCAAGAAATAAAAGTCAGAGGAATTGAGGATGGAGTTTCCAATAAAGGGTGACGATGATGGATTTGGAAAAAAAAAGAGGACTCCATTTTGCAATATTAGGAAGATTGGAAGTCTAGAAAATAAGTTTGGCAGTTATTCGTCACAAAAACCTGATCGCCATTCAAACCCAGGTCTTGGAGATCAAAACATTCATTGCATGCTAATCCACTGTCTCAACCAACCCCCTATTAACAGATCTTGGCTATTATTTCAAATCTGCCCCATCTAATATTTCTTACATAGTCTGCTTTGTAACTCTGTCACAGATCAACAGAATTAAATAAAAAGATTTTGAATTTTTTTTGTGATAAGTTCCTATCCTTCCTTTTATTCCCTGAGCCATACATACATCATTCCCAGATGGAAGTCTGCATCTTTGCTTCCATCAATGCTGTCTATAGTAAAGTTTATTTATTAGTCATAAGTAGGCTTACATTCACACTGCAATGAAGTTACTGAAAATCCCCTAATCACCACATTCTGGCACCTGTTTGAGTACACTGAGAGAGAATTTAGCAGGGCTAATTCACCTAACCAGCACGCCTTTGGACTGTGGGAGGAAACCGAAGCACCTGGATGAAACCCACACAGACATGGAGAGAATGTACAAATACCACACAGACAGTGACCCAAGCTGGGAATTGAACATGGGTCCCTGGTGCTGTGAGGCAGCAGTGCACCATGCCACCCCAGTGCTAGGATTTGTGTCCAGTGCTAGGATTCGATTCCACCATGATCGTAATGAGTGGCGGAGCAAGCTCAAAGGGTCAAATGGCCTCCTGCTGCTATTATTGTCTATGTTTCTATCTTCCATGAGTTGATTTGATTTTCACACAGATTGGTATGCAGTGATAAGTATTGTTTCTTGCGCGCTATACAGTTAAAACAAACTGTTCACAGATTACGTAGGGGTAAAGGAAAGATAGGGTGCAGCTTATAGTGTTGCAATTACAGGTAGGTTGCAGAAACAGCTATACCATGCATTTCCTGATAGTTCTGAAAAAGGCGTTATGAAATTGAAGGCATACATGTCTATTCAAGGCTCAGAACATTTTTTTAATACACTGACTTGCAATTATTTTCCAGCATCCATCTTTCATTTGGTTATTCTAAGAATCTGGTTGCTTGTTTGTTTAGGTGGATGTTATAAATCACTTATGCCCCAGCAGCTATCGGTTAAAGATTAGATAAATTAGCAAGGGTCCCCACTTCTGATCAGGATCTGAAGTGGTACTTGTCCTCCAATCCCTCACATTCGAGGTATCCTCCGCCAATTATTATCTGCCAGGCACGTGAAGAATTGCCAAGTGGCCAGGTGGGAGTGACAGATAGCTGTTAATTATCTCCCACTAAGGCCTTGGGCCAAGATGCCCAGGAAGATGCCTGGGCGGGTGGCATGGGGTGGTTAGCACTGCTGTTTCACAGCACCAGGGATCTTGGTTTAATTCCCGGCTTGGGTCACTGTCTGTGTGGAGCTTGCACATTCTCCCCGTGTCTGTGTGGGTTTCCTCCCACATCCTGTAAGACGTGCTGGTTAGGTGCAGTGACCCGAACAGGTACCGGACTGCGGTGACTAGGGGAATTTCACAGTTACTTCATTGCAGTGTCAATGTAAGCATTATATGTGACTAATAAGTAAACTATTACAAAAAGAGAAGTTTGGAATAGAAATTTTGATTAATGTTTAATGCATTAAAATCTCATATCCCTTCTGTGCTGTTTTAACATAGCCTTAATCAGTTTATTTTAAAGTTAAAATTTTAAAAAAGGAGGGAAAGAAATTTAATATTTGTATTGGAATAGCACAAATCAGCACATTCCCTCTGGAGTTATCAATGTTAAAACATGCAAATGCAAAATAGTGCAGATGCAGCAAATACTCTGCAGGTCAGGCTGCAACTGTGGAGAAAGAAACATAATTAGCTTTCCAGGTTAAGTCAGCTTTTCAGGTTGCCTGTCCTGCTGGGTATTTAAAACATTTTCTGTTTTTGTTTATTAACAATGTTGAAACCTACTCTGGTCCAAAGAATGAAAACCATCAATTTAAGAGTCTGAGTTTACTAGATTGTCATTCACTCTCCTACTAAACAAACACTCTCATCACACAGATTCTATGAGAGGACATTGATCAATGTTTCTTCACATTATTCATTTGCTCAAACATAAAAACAGAAATATCATTACAAAAAAAAGTAATACATCAGAATTCCCTGGAGCCTGTATCTATTACTGATTAATCATGTTTTATTCTGTAATAAAGCAATGTGAGATTACATTACGTGAGAAGGGTGTTTCAAGTGGCAAGAACAAGACATTTTTTTTGAAAGGCTTTTGTTCCCCCTTATGATGCAGTTACACCCTTTGGTCATTGTTAATCAAAATTTGCTTTTGAGCTCCAAATAATTTGCATTATAATTTTTAGGCATTCTTGAAAGACCAATTGAAGATTGGATTGAAGCTACCCAGCTCACTTGTGAGTTTGGCATCAGGTTCAGATATAATTTCCATTACACATTTAGTTGCTTTTATTGCAGCAATATGCTATGTTGAGCATTAAAGCAAGATCCTAATCCCATGAGCTTTAACCTCATTCCACCACTGTAACATTCTGAATGGAATTGTGCACAGAAGAAACGTTTAAACTAGCTCCATGAAAGCTTATACAAAGAGTATTTATTTCACAAATTGAAAACAGAGAATGAGTTCCTGCTACCAGCTAGGCTGAGGCTCCAATTTCTACCCTTATTCATAGAATATGTACACATTTCTAATACCATGGTCATAGCAGTGGCACAGTGGTTAGCTGCGCACAGCACCGGGCACCTGGGTTCAATTCCTGGCTTGGGTCACTGTCTGTGTAGAGTTTGCATGTTCTCCCCACGTCTGCGTGAGTTTCCTCCGGGTGCTCTGGTTTCCTCCCACAGTCTGAAAGGTGTGCTGGTTAGGCGCATTGGCCATGCTAAATTCTCCCTCAGTGCACCCGAACAGACACCAGAGTGTGGCAACTAGGGGATTTTCACAGTAACTTCATTGCAGTATTAATGTAAGCCTACTTGTGACAATAATAAATGCATTTAAATGAGCTTAAAAGCTAGTAGTAAAAGTGTGCAACTTTTTGATGGTTGTACATGGAATCAATTCGCATTTTAACCTTCACATTGAGTGCTGGAGAGAAATATGTAGCAGTTCACAATCTAATGGAGAATACTGTAAACATCATCACTTCAAAGGAAAACAAATGGAATTTTAAAAAGCAACTTTTAGGGAGGGTTGACATTTTATCTGAAATATAGAAGAACAATTCCAACTGCATCATTAGCAAATACATTTTAGAAATACGTGAAGTGTTTTGGCTCTCTCTCTCTTTCAATTCCTGCTTCAAATGCTAAATTCCCCCAAAATGCAAAGAGAGGTATAATCATAGAACCCTACAGTGCAGAAGGAGGCCATTAGGACCATCAAGTCTGCACTGATCACAATCCCACACAGGCCTTATCCCCATAACCCAGCGCATTTCAATCACAGAAATCATAGAAACCCTACAGTGCAGAAAGAGGCCATCTGGCCCATCGAGTCTACACCGACCACAAGCCCACCAAGGCCTTACCCCATATTTACCTGCTAATCCTTCTAACCTACGATCTCAGGACACTAAGAGGCAATTTTAGCATGGCCAATCAACCTAACCCGCACATCTTTGAACTATTTACCCTAGCTAGTCCCCCTTGATACTAAGGGGCAATTTAGAATAGCCAATCCACCTAACCCGCACATCTTTGTACTGTGGGAGGAAACCAGAGCACCTGGAGGAAACTCATGCAGAGAATGTGCAAACTCTGCACAGATAGTTACCCAGCCAGGAACTGAACCTGAGTCTCTGGTGCTGTGTGGCAGCAGTGCTAACCACAGTGCCATCGTGCCACCCTATAAAGAAACATGATTATGGTCAACAGCATTTTCAGTTTGCCAAAGAGAAGCATGGAGATCAAGCTCAAAAGTGTAATTTGAACGTGAGATTATTTCCACTTAATGTGAGAAGGTTAACAGGAGATTGTTACTTTCTATCTCAAGAGGGCTGAAATCCAAACGGATGAAGTTATGTTACAGTTGTATAAAGAGTCAACAATGGTGTAGTGGTAATACGAGTAATCGAGGTGTCCAGGCTAATTCTCTGGGGACATGCTCCTACCCCGCTCCTCGGCACCTACTGGAATTTAACTTCAATTCACTAAAACATCTGAAACTGAAACTGAGTTTCAGTGATTGTGATCATTGAACTATTATTAATTGATGTAAAAACCCATCTGTTCACTAACGCCCTTCAGGGAAGGAAATCTGTCGTTTATACCTGGTCTGGCCTACATGTGACTTTAAATCCACAGAAACGTGATTGATTCTTAATTGCCCTCCAGAATGGCCTAGCATGCCACTCAGTTCAAGGGCAATTAGGAATGGGCAACAAAAGCTGGTTTTACATCCCATGAAATAATTTTTTAAGAAAGCTCTGGTTAAGACAATATGGGGTGGTCAACTGGGGTGGCACGGTGGCACAGTGGTTAGCACTGCTGCCTCACAGCGCCAGGGGCCTAAGTTCAATTCCTGGCTTGCATCACCGTGTGGAGTTTGCATATTCTCCCTGTGTCTGTGTGGGTTTCCTCCAGGTGCTCCAGTTTCCGCCCACAGTCCAAAGATGTGCAGGTTAGGTGGACTGGCCATGATAAATTGATCCGAGTGTCAGGATTAGCTTGGGTAAATGCATGGGGTTATGGGGATGGGGGTTTGGTGGGATTGTGGTCAGGTCTAGACTTGATGGGCCATGCACCCAACTGTAGGGATTCTATGATTCTATATTTGGAGTACTGCATTCAGCTCTCAGCAGGACACTCCAAGAATGGTCTGTTGGCCTTGGCAAACGTGCAGAACAGATTCATGAGAAATTATATCAGGCTAAAGGTCTTGGCCAGATTATTACCTGTATTACAAAAGTGAGAGGTAACCTATTTGAGGGTTTTCTTATCCAGTAATGGGATGTAGGCACCTCTGGTAAGACCAGTACTCATTGTCTATTCATAATTGCATCTGAAATGATGTAAGATGATTAAGAGAGAAACTAATTTATTTGGTGAGGGAATTCAGAACTAGGCTAATCTTAAAATTAGAGGTAGATTGTTTAAAGGAATACCACCTCACGCAAAGGTAAACAGAAATCTGGAACTCTTCCCACATGAAAACTGGTGAGGCTAAATCAAATTGAAAATTGAGTTTGATCGATTTTTAATTAGTTAAAGGTATTATGGGATATGGAAGAATGTCAAGTAAATGAGTTGAGTCATGATCTGACAGAATTGTGGAACAGGTTCGTATAGCTTAATAATCCACTCCTCTCGCAATATACAAGAGATTTTTAATAAGCTGAATAAAGTGAATAACAAAATACTATTTGCTTTGGGTTGGACAGCCAGTGATTAAAAATTATCACTAAGAACGTGAGAAGAGAGATTGGACAAAATATGTTGATGCCGGAGTTGTCAGAACTTAGAATGCTTTTCCAAAGGGAGGAAGTTAAGACAGAAAACATTGCATCTTTTAAGAGAAAAATAGATAAATATATGAAGCAGAGGAACACACAAGACAATGAAGACAGAGTGGGACAGCGGGAGATTCATTTCCAAATGCTTTAGTAAAGAAAGAGTAGGTGTAGACATGCTGGAATAAATGACGTCCTTCTGTACTGTAAACCTCCATGATTCTAAATGGTATATGGGGAACATGAATTGCACATCATAAACTGCATAATCACACCGTCTAACGATGCATATGATGCTGCAAGGTGTAGTATGAGAGTCTGGAATATATAGGGTGAACGGGGGTCTGAGAACAGTACCACCCACACAGTGATGTAAGAAACATATGACCTGACCTGAGGTTCATTCTGACGTTGGTCAGAGCCCTGCGCACAAACATTTACTGTATATATCTACATATATCTTATGGTTAACAAATACATACAGTTAACTGACTTAAGATAATGAAGATTTAATTCAGACCTACCAAAAGGTATCCAAAACCCTATTGCATGTTGGCAGTGAATGGATGCGCACAAAAACTTGCAAAACAATGTAGGAAAAAACTAAAATCCTGAAGACTACAAGACAATTTAAGCAGCATCCTGACCTGAAGAAAACCTTAAGAAACAAGAAACAGACAGGAAAATCAAGAAGGAAAAGCTCTAAAGAAAGGTGTGGAAGCTGAAGGCAGAAATCTTTAATTCCAAT
This sequence comes from Carcharhinus amblyrhynchos, assembly GCF_965287045.1. NCBI lineage: Eukaryota > Metazoa > Chordata > Chondrichthyes > Carcharhiniformes > Carcharhinidae > Carcharhinus > Carcharhinus amblyrhynchos. The sequence goes on from NC_137324.1 coordinate 19,569,858, forward strand.
TTTAATTCCCAGGGAGCAGAGTTAGCTGACCTAGCAGAGATGAATTCAGACTTTTAAGTTCCAGCAAGTCCTGAGTAACTTTTAAATAGTTCAGTAATCAGAAATTGTTGTTTAAAAACTCCATCAGGGAAATCAGATTCTCAAGGCAGTGCCTGAACACAATCTAACTTAGAAAAAAAAATTACTTTGAAAGACTCACAACAAAATAATCAGCTTTACAGAGCATCAAAGGACACCTTGAAACATAGAGCTGAAACAGAGAAATCTGCAGCTACTCAATCCAACTAGGTAATATTTACATTCTTTTCAAGGCTGAGTGTGAACACAATTACAATGGGAGTCCATCAAACTCAGAAGCACGGGTAAATCCTTTAGTCTTCTAAGGAACAGTGGCACCTTCTGGAATTTCAGCAATCTTTTAAACTGGAATCTACGCATTTACATTTTTTAAACATGGATCAGAAATTCACCCTTCCAGATTAATTCAACCAAGGCCCAAATCAATCATATAACTGGGGACTTTGGAGAAAACGATAAGTTAATGCACTGCTTTATACAGTGGGCCTAACAGCGGATAACATTATTGCTGACAAGAAATTGACACATTATCTGCAAAATCTGAAAAAATACTAAAATCCTTCAATTTTTATTTCAGCCTATGAAGTAACAAAATCCTCAAAAGGATTAAATGTAATAAGCACATCCAGCAACCAGGAGAACCTATACATTAATTCATTTACAAACTGTAGAGAATGGCTGAAAGCTGCAAATCTGGACTTATAAGGGAAAGAATAATTGTAGAAAATTGTAGTATAAAGGAAACTCCACAGCCTAGTCAGTTTTACAGCACAGAAACAGGGACACTCCAGACCAAGAGAAGAGACCTTAACTGATTAGTAGAGTAACCATGACAGCAAGGAGCAAGCAAGCCACTCCCACAAGGTGAGGTCAATGTCCTGCAACTTCAGCCCAATATTTTCAAAGTAGCAGAATTAGACTTCAGCAAACTGTGCAATACCTAAATGCACAGAAGATCCAAAGATGATGCAGGAGGTCAAAACTGCACATCATGAGGACACACCATCATGCTTCTTGGATGAAGTCAAAGATCCTGGATATTCATTTTGGGATGCAAACATTTCAGTTAAGGGTTATCTCCAAACTTTCAACTGGATGTGGGAGCCAGTGTTAAGATCCTGTTGGGCAAAGAACCATGGACGGTGATCCAAAAGTTGATGCCACCTATAATACACTTCCAAAGAGCAGGAGAAATACATCTTTCAATGAAAGGCAATCTGCAGGCCACAGTGAGATACAAAGATAAAATAATCCAAGATACCCTATTCATGGACCACAATCAGGACTGTTCACTACCAAGCCACAAAGTCTCTTTTGAACTTAACCCTCTACAAAAATTGACAAGGTCGACCAAGAAGGACCCGGCTCCAAGTGTTCAGTCCAGCCGTATAGTGTTGAAACAAAGAAGGTGTCTCTCTTTTTATACTCTGTTGCTGAACAGGTTTTGCAACTTAAGCAACCTCTCACAGAATCATAGAGTCATAGAGGTTTACAGCATGGAAACAGGCCCTTCGACCCAACTTGTCCATGCCGCCCTTTTTTTAAAACCAGTAAGCTAGTCCCAATTGCCTGCATTTGGCCCATATCCCTCTATACCCATCGTACTCATGTAACTATCTATATGCTTTTTAAAAGACAAAACTGTACCCACCACTACTACCACCTCTGGCAGCTTGTTCCAGACACTCACCACCCTCTATGTGAAAAAAATTGCCCTCTGGACTCTTTTGTATCTCGCCCCCTCACCTTAAATATATGCCCTCTAGTTTTAGATTCCCCTATCTTTGAGAAAAAATATTGACTATCTACCTTGTCTATGCCCCTCATTATTTTATAGAGCTCTATAAGATCATCCCTCAGTTTCCTACGCTCCAGAGAAAAAAGTCCCAGTCTATTCAGCGTCTCCTTATAACTCAATCCATCAAGTCCCGATAGCATCCTAGCAAATCTTTTCTGCATTCTTTCTAGTTTAATAATATCCTTTCTATAATAGGGTGATCAGAATTGCACACAGTATTCCAAGTGTGGTTTTACCAACGTCTTGTACAACTTCAACAAGTTGTTCCAACTCCTGTATTCAATGTTCTGTCCGATAAAACCAAGCATGCCGAATGCCTTCTTCACTACTCTGTCCACCTGTGATTCCACTTTCAAGGAGCTATGAACATGTGCCCCTAGATCTCTTTGTTCTGTAACTCTCCCCAACGCCCTACCATTAACTGAGTAAATCCTGCCCTGGTTCAATCTACCAAAATGCATCACCTCACATTTGTCTAAATTAAACTCCATCTGCCGTTCGTCAGCACACAAGATAAAACAGTAAGTATCTTTCCATTGTTCTCTAGGCTGCAGCTTGAATTGGTCCTAACCAGCTCCATAGCCACAAGCCTGTTTCAAACAATCTTTTGTCTTCTACCACAGGTTTCAACAATGATACATGATGCGTCAAATCCCTCACATCTTACTGGGATATATATCAAAAGCAAGCATTCACTAGCATCAAAGCCATGCTGCTCCCCACTGACATTCTGGCCCATTACAACCCATCACTACCCAGCACCATTTCAGTGGTTGCTTCACCCATAAGCCTGCAGTAGTCCTGTTCAAGGGACAACTGATTCCTTTCAATCCTGCGGCCAGTGCAGAAACCTGATTGGCGAAGTTCAAAATGTGAACTTGTGAGAAAGTTAGGCACAAATTTTGAAGATGACAATGTAGGGTAGGAAAGAGGTTAAAGATGAAAAGTAGTTTTCTTGTACAGAAGGGTCGAGTGGCTTTTATAAAGAGTCATATAATTAGTTGCAGGGTTAAATAACTGGGGGATAACTCAAATGCCTTGGTTGTCACCTGGCAAGACAGACGTGATCCTCTGTAAATGGTTACCATAGCACATCCATGGAGCAGTAATCTTTCTTCTCCTTGGCCCTGGTAAAGATATCCATACAGTCTCTAACATTATCTCTGTTCAGACTCATTTAACACAAAGCAAGAATGAACCAGTAACCTTCATCAGATTTAATCACCAAACCATCAGAAAAGCTTAAAGGCATGTCCGAATCAAGATGTTTCCAGCATCAGGTTGACTGCAGCATTCACTAAATTGCCATGAGTAAGTTATCTAGTCACTGTCGTTGTGAATGTGGTATACCCATGCAATCAATTCTTCTACTGTTTAATCCCGGGACTGCCTTATTTACTTGTCATTAGAAAGGTATCAAGTGATGAGACAAGCACATGCAAACTAATTCAAATATGTCACTTCTCCTTCTGGAGTGTGTGCAGTAAATTAGGAAATTGCCTTATATTTCACTCAGGTACGTATGTAGGCAAGAGGGCAATGCTTAATGCAAATAAATCCCATCTCTAGGTCAGGTTGCATTTTCAGGTCAAGAAGAATTTGGAACTGCCGGCACTCTACTTTCTGTTATATCCTCAAGTAGCCTGACAGAATGAAAAGCAGAGAAAAATCTTCTTTTTTCCCAGTGTATTACATAATCCATCATCTTTTACCTATTACTTCTATCTTACATTTACAAGAAAAATATAACTAGAACCTATATGTCAGCAGAAAACACACTGCAAGCTTCCACTATTTTATTGTTCAGCGATTATTTCATCAGCCCTAGCCGCACACATTTATTTTTACTCAACATGACCTTGAGAAATCTGCCTTTAAAACTCCTCAACCTCCTCAGCAAATTATAACATCAGTATCACTCATTTATCCTTTAACTAAAATTATGACTTATGACCAATAAAAGCATCAGTAATTCTCCAGAGCCTTAAAGCAGTATCGGAGCATTTGGGTTTCATGTCCTTGTATTTTTTTTCCGATTCAAACCTTTGAGAAAGATAAATGTACCAAGATCTTGGTAACTCTTTCAGTCCCAGTGAACTGTGTCAGACAGATAGAACAGCCTTTATTAACACAGTGGGAAGTTGCAGACTCCACACTGTATTTTGTTTTTTAATCATTCATGGGACATGGGCATCGCTGACTGGTCAGCATTTATTGCCCATTCCTAGTTATCCGAGGGCAGTTACCTCGCTAAAGACAAGGTGGCAAGTGTACATGATAGCCATGCAAGATTATTAAGAGCTGCTACAGATAAGAAGGGAGCAGAAACTGTTATGGTTTTGGAGAGCAGGGCTAGAAAACAGCAAACTGCTTTGTAATTGCCCGCCTGAGACTGACAAATAAAATTCTATTTGAGGTGCTCAGAATCTCTTTTGTCACCATTGCGATGAACCCAAAAATGATGGAAGATTGTTACCATTATGGTATTCAGGTGTGATATACAAATTATGTTCAAACCATTCTCCTTTATGGTTTGATCTTCCGGGAAAGAAGGAAAAATAAGAGGGCTCTATGTTAGACCAACCAACCACTGGGATACCTAAGGCATAAATCAGTGTCATATTTCTTTGCCAAATCTTGTCATACAAGGATCAAAACAAAACAGCTGGTGGTGAGTAAACCTAGTATGCAACACTGGACTTGGATGTTGGAAATATCAAGCTGCATAGCACATTGCAAGGTACACTGTATAAAATCATGAGGGGCATAGATAGAATAGATAAGAAAAAACTTTGCCCCTTTGTGAAGTGATCAATGACTAGAGGGCACAGATATAAGGTAAAGGGCTAACGGTTTAGAGGAAAAAACATTTTCATGTTCATGGGTGGTGGGAGTCTGGAATCCACTGCTCATAACATTTAGGAAGTATTTAGATGTGCACTTGCAATGCCTGGGCATACAAAGCTATGGGCTAAGTGCTAGTAAATGGGATTAGAATAGTTGGGTGGGTTGTCTTTGACTGGCATAGACTGGATGGACCAACGGACCTTTGTCTGTGTTGTCGACTTGTATGACTCTATGGCTGCGTAAGTCATATCATGTGGAACAGAGGGCTATCAGATACAAATCTTATAATTTAAAAGAGAATCATTCAAACACGAACAACTAATGAAAATGGTTGAAGCAAGTAGTTGAACGTCACTCTGAAGATAAAGAAAGTAAAATCTTCAAATTAATACTGTGGTGTGTTCAGCATAAATATATAATGAAAACCTACAAACCCAGCTCAGCAAAACAATTCTGAATAAATTAGTAAAAGTAAATAAAGAGGAACATTAATGTCCATAAAACCTGGAAGAAAGAGACTCACTGGGATGAACATAAGAAAACTCAATCAAAGGGACATAACAGCAGAAATTAAGCACCAAATGGGTCCAGTAGCATATTGATTAAGTTACTGGACTAGCAATCCAGAAGCCTGGACTAAAGATCTGGGGGCATAAGTTCAATTCATACCATAGCATTGAGGAGTCAAAATTCAGTTAATTAATTAAACAAGTCTGGATAACACACATGAAACTACCAGATTACAAAAAAAATTCTCTAGTTCCCTAATGACTTTTAGAGAAAGAAACCTGACATCCTTACACGGTCTGGCCTATATGCTTGTCTCCTGACATCCTTACATGGTCTGGCCTATATGCTCCTCTAGACCCACAGCAATGCAGTTAACTCTTTACTGCCTAGCAAACTATCTAGTAGTATCAAAACAGCTACAAAAATGTAGACTCCTGCCATCATGTTTGGCTTTCGACAAAGACCAATTTAGCCCAGTCAATCATGCAAAGTCCTCCTCTGAGGATGTGTGCCAAAATTGGGAGAACTGTTTCCTAGAATAGTTTGATAGTAGTAATCTCAGAATCAAATACTTCTGCTATCTTCCCATATTTCTCCATCACCATCTTGGTTACTGGTCAGCCAGACTCATCATAGGTGGTGGAACAAGGGTATGACAATAGGCAGAAGTTGACCTGGGAGCTCTCCACATTGATTCCAGACCAGATGAAATCTCATGGCATAACGTAAAACATAGGTAAACAAACCTCTTCCTGATTACCACTTATAACCTTCCCTCAGGCAATGAATCAATGATCCTTCATGTTAAATGTGGGATGATAGCAGAAATATTTGATTTTGTGAATAAAACTATTAAAGGCAAAGAATGATCTCTGGGTAGGGGATGTGAATATCCATCACCAAGACTGGCTCAGTAACACCACTAAGTGACTGAGACTTGAAGGGAGTAGTTATAAGAGTGGGCTTACAGTCGGATGTAAAAGAACCAAACAAGGGACTAACGTATGTGAACTTGTTCTAACCAATATCACAGATGCATTTATTCAAGGTATTGACAGGAGCGACTCTCGCAGGTAGTCACAAATAACGGCGGAAGAAGGCTCCTTGAACATTTCCATTCAAATGACTGCAGATCTCAGTACAACAGTAAAAAAAGACAAGGCTGGGATGTTTGCAAACACTGGCCTCCAGCTGAGAAACCCACCATCATATGCTAGTCTTCAGCCAATTCAATTCATTCCACATCACAACAAGAAATGGCTGAACACTCTGGATACAGTAAAGGCTGTACAACATGCAGGCTGTAGTTTGAAGGTTTGGGTTTCAGAACTAAACTGTTCCAGTTCACAGATAACACTGGCATCTACCCAACAAAGTGATACATTTCCCAGGTATGCCCTGACCACAAAGAGCAGGACAAATTCACTCCAACTAATCAGGTTACTCTCAATCATGAGCAAAATCATGGAAGGTGCCATTAATAGTGATAATAAACAACATTTAATCATTTACTCACCAATAACCTGCACGCTGCTGTGTTTCACCGGGACCACTTGGCTCCAGATCTCAGTTGAGCCTTGGTCCAAAGATGAAGGAAAGAGTTGAATTGCAAAAGAGATGTGAAACTGACTGCTCTGTACACTAAGGCAGCATGAATGTAAATGGCATCAAGAAGCCTAAATAAAATGTAAGTCAATGGGAATCTGGGGCAAAGTCAACACTGGTTGGAGCCATACCTAGCACAAAGGAAAATTGTTGTCGGAAGACAATCATATCAGTGCCTGCACATTGTTGCAGTTCCTGAGGCCTAATCATCCTCAACTGCTTCATCGATGATTGTTCCTGCATCATAAGATCAGAAATGGGAGTTGTTCACTGTTGACTGTAACAGTTCCATTCCCAACTGCTCAAAAAACTGAACAGTAACATGCCTGCATACCTCAAAACCTGGATCACATTCAGAATTGGGCCATTACATGGCAAGTAACATTTTTGCTAAGCATCTTCAACAGAAATTGCCTCGGGGTTGGGGAAAGCAGTGGGGTGGGGGGAGGGTTTTTTGTGTGTGTGTGTGTGTGCGCGCGCGCGCACATGCGGTGTGTGCGTATATGTGTTTTACTACATTGTGCAGAAATGTTATTGCACCAGCCACATAAATATTGTGGCTACTAGAGTTCAGAGGTCACACATCCTGCAGCAGGTGCCAATCCTTCTCACTCTCCAAAAACCTTCCACCATCTAAGCACAAATTAGGAGTATTATGAAGTACTCTCCACATTCCTGGATGAGTACTTCCAAAACAACACTCAAGAAGCTCAACACCATTGTGGAAAAAAAAGCACCTAGCTTTTTTTGGAACTCCATCCACCACCTCAGAGCTTCACTTCCTCCGATACCAGTACACCTTACCTGCAGGTGGCCCATCTACAAGTTGAACTTGGGGAAGTTTCTTCTTCAACACCTCCCAAACCTGTGACCTCTGCCATCTGGAAGGACAGGGGCAGGAGGTGCATTGGAATACCAAGCTCCCCTCTAAGTCGCATGTAATCCTGATTTGGAAATATTTTACTGTCCTGTCATTGTTGCTAGATCAAAATCCTGGAAATTTCTATTAAACAGCACCACAGACAAGCTTCAATATATGGACAGCAACTCTTCAAGAAGGCGACCTTCTCAAGGGAAACTAAGGATGAGCCATAAAAGCTGGCCTTGTCAGTGGCACCCACATTCTGTGAATAAATAAAAAGTAAAGCAGTACCTACTTTTTTTTTCAGCGTTGCAACAGGATGAGGACAATCTGAGAAGAGTAGTTATTGATTTTGTATCTTTGCTGTTCCCTTGGAGAATAATAAGAAGTGAAGGATTCACAGGCTGATTAACAGCCTGACAGACTGTGATGTGAATACTCCATCCGTGTCCATAACTATTTTTATACCAAATGAAAACATGGTAAGTTGTATTTGGTCAGAGAAATTTATCGGTTCCTGCAACTTATATGAAAGAAGGAGCCAATTAAAAGCACCTGAAGTCATATCTTATTGATGGTCTGGAATGCACTACCTGGGAGGTGGTGAAGGTGGGATGCTTCACATCCTTTAAAAAGTACCTGGATGAGTACTTGGCATGCCATAACATTCAAGGTGGCACGTGGGATTAGGTGGGCAGGTCACGGTCTTCCATGTGTCAGTGTGGACTCGATGGGCCGAAGGGACTCTTCTGCACTGTAGTATTCTGTGATTCCATGTCAATTCAGAGCTGGATTTTTTAAAGTGGGTTATAATCCTGTACCTTCTTACCCAGTGGCAGAAATGTTATCACTGAGCCATAGAGAAGGGGTGAAAACTCTCTAAGATTTGGATAGTCTTGGAAGTGAAGAGGACTATAAAATCATAAATATTTTGAACGATTACTTCTTCTTATAAGAACATAAGAACTAGGAGTAGGAGTAGGGCTGGTCTTTTGCAGACTCAGTTCCACTTACCGGCCCACTTACCATAACCCTTAATTCCTTTACTGTTCAAAAATCAATCTCTCTTTGCTTTAAAAACATTCATAGCCCCTTCCATCATAAAAGTTGTGGGAACCTATAAATCCCTTCCACCAAATGCAAGTAACCATGTTTTCATTTGGTAGAAAAATGGTTATGGACATGGATGGAGTATTTACATCACAGCCTACCAGACTGTTAAGCCTCAACTGCTTCTCTGGGTAGGGAATTTCACACATTCATAATCCTTTGGGTGAAGAAGTTCCTCCTCAACTCGGTCCTAAATCTGCTTCCTTTTATTTTGAGGCTATGATCCCTAGTTCTGCTTTCACCCAACAATGGAAACAACCTTCATGCTGTTATCTTATCTAGTCCTTTCATAATTTTATATGTTTCTATAAGATCTCCCCTCATTCTTTGAATTCCAATGAGTATAGTCCCAGTCTACTCAGTCTCTCCTCATAAGCCAACCCTCTCAACTCCGGAATCAATCTAATGAATCTCCTCTGCACCCACTCCAGTACCAGTACAGCCTTTATACAACTGCAACATAACCTCCCTATTTTTAAACTCCATCCCTCCAGCAATAAAGGACAAAATTCAGTTACCTGCTGCATCTGCAAACCAGCTTTTTGTGACTCACGAGCAATCACACCCAGATCCCTCTGCACAGCAGCATGTTTGTGTCTTTGTGACCACGCTATTTATCTTTTTTGCTAGAACACTGGTCCCAGATCGGTTCGGGTAAAGACCATCCCAACAGTACAGATCCCGCCTGTTCCAATACTGATGCCAATGCCTCATGAAGTGGAATCCCTCTTTCCCACACCTTTGAGGACCTGTTCTTTAATTTAGCTCCTGGTGCCTGAGATTCCCAAACAGGCCCTCTTTCTTAGTCTTGCCTATGTTGTTTGTCTCACATGGACCACAACAACTGGATCCTTCCCCTCCCACTCCAATATTCTTTCAAGCTGGTCAGAGACATGTCTCACTGTGGCACCAGGCAGGCAACATGCCATACGGGACTCATGGTCCAGCTTATATATTTACAGGGGAAGGCATAAGTAATATGTCGTCTCTCAACACAGATAACTGAGTAAAATCAATGACTTCAATATAAATGAAATGGTAGCTGAGAGAGGTTAAAAGTGTTTGCAAAGAAATAAATCCTAGAGATAGATGGTATTTATTTCAAGAGTGCTGAGGGAGATTGAGAAGAGATTTGTGAGGCATTGACTTCCATGATAAGGCAATTACTGGGCAATGTGGATAGTTAGTGTTTGATTGGAAACAGGCTAACTTTAAAAGAGAGACAAAACAGATCTGAGCAATGACAGATCAAATAGCCTTACTTTAATGCTGTGAAGGACTAGAATTAATTATCAGGAGTAAGGCTTATCAGCTTTGTAGTATTTTGATAAACTAACTATATGAATGCAGCAGGGGGAGATAGTGGTGTAGTGGCAATCACATAGAATCTCAGAATCATACAGTGCAGAAGACTTCCTTTGGCAATGTCACTGAGCTAGTAATCCAGAGGCCAGGCTAATGCTCTGGCCATCTTGCCTTTTACATTAAATATCGTGTCACAAGAGCAATGCAACTTTGCTGTGGGGTTGGGACCCAGAATTAATCTGGCTGTCAGCATTGAAAATCCAGCCAAGAATCTATCTTGTAACTTTCTGGTTTGCACAACAGGTTTACACTAACTTTGAGGGAGATACCCACAAAAGTCCTCCAGACACACATTACGTCTTTCATTCTTGCTTCTATTCAGAAAGATATTGAGGCACTTCAACAAGTATGGGTTTTTTAACAACAATCACTGATAATTTCATGTTCACCGTTACTGAGACTTGTTTTCAATTCCAAATTAAATTTAAATTCCACGAAGTGCTATGATGGGATTGGAACACAATGGGCCTAATTTTACCATTGTGTCACGCTTGTTTTTGGGTGCAAAAACGTGGTAAAGTCAGCTGTGAGGCCATTAATGCAATCTGCGCCCACGTCTGTGCAGATTGCCACTTTACCAAAACCCGGGAATCGCGGTGATCCACTTCACGCCCGAAAACGGGCGTAACAACGATTTAAATGCATTTGCATGCATTTCATAGAATCATAGAACCCTACAGTACAGAAAGAGGCCTTTTGGCCCATCAAGTCTGTACCGAACACAAATCCTACCCAGGCCCTACCCCCATTTCACTGCATATTATACCCACTAATCCCTCTAACCTACGCATCCCTGGACACTAAGGGGCAATTTCTTAGCACGGTCAATCAACGTAACCAGCACATCTTTGGACAGTGGGAGGAAACCAGAGTACCCGGAGGAAACCCGGTTTGATTCAAACAATTAATTCAAACATTAATTCAAACAATTGAATTAATGAACTGCCCGCCCAAGTTTATCAGCATTTCCCCCTTTACTACCGCGTTTGCCAATCCGGAATCATGCTAAAATGGACCTGCTAACTAAAAGTCTCAATCGGGCGCTCCAACTGCTGAAGAGCGAGTTCAGAGCTACCAACAGCTGTCTGACTCAGATCGATGGTTGGGGGGGAGGAGGGGGAGGTGGTTGGGGTGGGGCGGTCAGATCATTTTCTGGATGGGGGGAGGGTGACTGAGGCCAGATTGTTCTCTGGGGCGGAGGAGAGGTGGGAGGAGGGAGGCAGATAAGATGTATCTCTGATGTGGTGGGGGGGAGCCCGATTGCTCACTGGTGAAGGTAGGGGGCGGATGGATAGATGATCTCTGGTAAGGGGGGGGTGGGTGGAGAGGGGGTGGGGGTCCGCTGCCACATTGCGGGCAATCGGTGGGGGAGAAAGGGTCAGAGGGTTGTGATCGGTCTGGGTAGCGGGGGGGGGGGGGGGGGGGCAGGGTGGATAAAGGGGTCTGTGGGGGCCATCGCTCCTGCTTTTTGCTCGTCGACCCCTTTCTCTGCTTTCTGCGACCCGAGAGCGCTTTTTCAAATTTTCAAATTTATTTAGGCCCCACAACAAATCTGATGATTGGTTGCTAATATACGGGACATGCTTGAAAAAAATGTGAAAATGGTATTCAAGAACAGCCTCCTTAACAAACACCAAAAGGAACTTAAGCTAATTGGCAGAAAGTGCATTCCCTACTCCATTCCTCCCACTGGACCTTTCAAAATTTAGAACTGCCGCAGAGCCATTGGGATCCTGATACAACGTCCAAGACCATGATCCGAAAACACCCACCGCACCACATGCTAACCTTTCACTATCATGGCCCCAGTCTCAATTGACGTAGGTGAAGCCAGCCAGGCTTCAGCTGAGATATGATGATTGGTGCAATGGTGTGTATCTCTGCCTATCAACCAATGTAAGAAATCTCACAACACCAGGTTAAAGTCTAATAGGTTTATTTGGTAGCACAAGCCACAAGCTTACAGAGCACTGCTCCTTCATTAGGTGATTGGGAGTTCTGTTCACAAACAAGGCATATAAAGACACAAACTCAATTTACAAAATAATGGTTGGGATCCGAGTCTTTATGTAATCAAGTTTTAAAGGTACAGACAACGTGAGTGGAGAGAGGGTTAAGCACAGGTTGAAGAGATGTGTATTGTGGCCAAACAGGACAGTTAATGAAATTTTGCAAGCTCAGGCAAGTTGTGGGGGTTAAGGTAGTGTGACTTGAACCCAAGATCCCAGTTGAGGCCGTCCTCATGAGTGTGGAACTTGGCTATCAGTCTCTGCTCAGCGACTCTGCGCTGTCGTGTGTCGTGAAGGTCGCCTTGGAGAACACTTACCCAGAGGCTGAATGATCAGAAAATGACCTGAAGATCAGATCAGAACTCCCACTCAGCTGACGAAGGAACAGCAGTCTGAAAGCTTGTGGCTTCTGCTACCAAGTAAACCTATTGGACTTTAACCTGGTGTTGTGAGACTTTTTACTGGGCTTACCCCAGTGCAACCCCGACACATCATAGTATCCAATGACAATTATTGAAATATATTCCTATGTGGATATTAGTTAAAGGCTGGACTGAAGTAGGTGTAGTGATCTCTGCACTCAGCCAGAAAACAACCCTAATTGCCCTGGTTTGTTTTCTGCATTTAAAATTCTCATCTTTTGTCTATAAAGCCATCTATAGGTCAAATTTACCTCTGTAACTGGGTCTAACCTAGCAATTTCTTCTGCACCCTTTAAATTTACAACTCTAATTTTGTATCCCTCCACACTCCTCATCCCATTATGAGTGCAAAGCTTTCATCCACCTCACCCTCATTCTCTTTCTACTTACTTTGCTTTAACTTTAAACAACTTTGCAAACTTCGCTGAGTTAACACAGCTTTCAATCACCTTTCCAAACACTTGTACTGAGGCTCAAGGTCAACTCCTTTATTGCTTACATACATATTTTGTCCTTTCTTTATTTTTAGCTAAATCATCTTAGAACATTTCTGACAGTAAATAGATTATATAAATACCGGAGATCTAAAATGAAGACGTTATTTGGGTCAGCAGCTGTCCCCTTGGAAATCAAATGGAGAAATGCCACACTCAACAATAACATTCAAATATTAGGTAGGATTCCCATGAGCAAATATTCCACACCTTTTGACAATTAGTGTGCTGAGGACTTTAGGAATGTCAGTTGCTCCTTCAGTTTGATCCTTAATCAGGATTAAAAGCTTTTGTGGTGTTACAATATATGTTAACAATGAGTTGAATTCATCAAGAACTCATATGAGACATAAATTCACAATAGTGAGATCCAGAGGCCAATCTAAGAAATCAGAAGACGATACCAAAAATGGTCCCAGGGAATTTTGAGGATCGATTGGAGAAGTTGACACTGTTCTCCTTGGAGAAAAGAAGGCTAAGAGGAGATTTGAAAGAGATGTACAGAATCATGAAGAGGCTGGACAAAGTAAATAGGGAGAAACTGTTCCTGCTTGTAAACCAATCGAGAACAAGAGGGCACAGATTTAAAGTGATTCGCAAAAGAAGCAAATGTGATGTGAGGAAATGCTTTTTCATACAGCGAATGGTTCAGGTCTGCAAGGCATTGTCTGGAAGTGTGGTGGAGGCAGGTTCAATTGAAGCATTCAGGAGAACGTTAGATGATGACTTGAATAGAAATAATATGAAAAGGTATGGGGAAAAGGCAGGAGAATGGCACTAAGTCATAATGTTCATTTGGAGAGCTGGTACAGACACAATGGGTGCAGAACGACCTCCTTCTAGTATCATAACAATGCTATGACTCTGACAGCCATATAGCCCTTCAGATCTGCCAACAAGATTGAGGCTGATTTGATTGTAGCCTCAAATCCACTTTCCCCATGAAACTCGATTTCCTGACAGCTCAAAGAGCCTTGATTATTCAATGGTTCAGCATGCAAAGCACTTGAGAGTACAGATTGCCAAAGATTCACAACCCTCAGGGAGAAAGCCATCCTCCTAATTTCCACCTTTAATGCGCAATCACTTATTCCAAAACTGCATCCCCAAGATTGAGATTTCCCCATGATGGAAAACATCCCCTTAGCATTTATTCTTTCAGAATCTTGTATAATTCAATAAAATAACTGCTCAGTCTTTAAACACCACTGAGTATGGGCACAACTTGCTCACTGTTCCTTATAAAAAAATTGTTGCACCCCAGGATCAACCTCATGAATCTTCTCTGAACTGCAACCAATGCAAGTATACCTCTCCTTAAATAAGAAGGCTCAAAGTCCACACATTACTCAAGGTATGTCTTCATCAACACTCTATACATTTGTAGCAAGACTTTCCCTTATTGTTTTTTTCTCCATTCCTCTTGCATTAAAGACCAACATTCAATTTGCCTTCCTAATTATGTGCTGATTTGGAACTGTTTCAAAGTTTCTGCGCTCCCGTCAGGTCAAAAACCTGGAACTCTCTTCCAAACAGCACCGGAGGTGTTATAGTCATAGAATCATTGAGGTTTACAGCTTGGAAACAGGCCCTTTGGCTCAACTTATCCATGCCTCCCTTTTGTTTTAAAACCACGAAGCTAAGAACATAAGAACATAAGAAATAGGAGCAGGAATAGGCCATCTAGCCCTTCGAGCCTGCCCCGCCATTCAATAAGATCATGGCTGATCTGTCGTGGCTCAGTTCCACATTCCCGCCCTCTCCCCATAACCATTAATCCCCTCTCTTATCAAAAACCCATCAACCCGCGTCTTAAAAATATTTAGCGAGGTAGCCTCCACCACTTCAACGGGCAGAGAATTCCAGAGATTCACCACCCTTTGAGTGAAGAAGTTCCTCCTCAACTCCATTCTAAACCGCCCCCCCCTTTATCTTGAGGCTGTGCCCCCTATTCCTACTGTCCTTTCTGAGCGGGAAGAGTCTCTCCACCTCTATCCTATCCATCCCGTTCATCATCTTATACGTCTCAATGAGATCTCCCCTCATTCTTCTAAACTCTAACGAGCACAAGCCTAACTTATTCAGCCTCTCCTCATAGCTCAACCCCCTCAACTCCGGCATCAGCCTAGTAAACCTCCTCTGCACTCCCTCCAAGGCCAAAATATCCTTGCGTAAGTACGGTGCCCAAAACTGCACACAGTACTCCAGCTGCGGCCTCACCAATGCCCTAAACAGCCGCAGCAAGACCTCCCTACTTTTATATTCAATCCCCCTCGCGATGAAGACCAGCATCCCATTAGCCTTCCTGACCACCTGCTGCACCTGCAAGCTGGGTTTTTGCGACTCATGCACAAGGACCCCGAGGTCCCTCTGCACCGTCGCCTGCTGCAGTTTTTCGCCACGTAAGTAATAATCCTTCCTACCATTATTCCTACCAAAGTGGACCACCTCGCACTCGCCAACATTAAATTCCATTTGCCATTTCCTGGCCCATTCGCCCAGCCTATCTAGATCCTTCTGTAGACTCTCCACACCCTCCGCACAATTTGCCGTTCCACCAATCTTGGTGTCATCAGCAAATTTCGACACCCTACACTCGGTTCCCTCCTCCAGATCATCTATATAAATGGTAAATAGCTGAGGCCCCAGCACCGACCCCTGGAGCACTCCACTAGTCACCATCCGCCAATCCGAATAGCACCCATTGACCCCCACTCTCTGCCTCCAATTTGACAACCAATCCTCTATCCACGCTAACACCCTACCCCCAACTCCATGTCCCCTGACCTTCTGCAATAACCTCTTGTGAGGTACCTTGTCAAACGCCTTCTGAAAATCCAGAAAGACCACATCCACCGGCTCTCCTCTATCCACCGCCCTAGACACATCCTCATAGAAATCCAGCTAGCCCCAATTGCCCTCATTTGGCCCATATCCCTCAATGCCCATCTTACCCATGTAACTGTCTCAATGCTTTTTAAAAGATAAAATTGTACCCGCCTCTACTATTACCTCTGGCAGCTTGTTCCAGATAGTCACCACCCTCTGTGTGAAAAAAATGCCCCTCTGGTCTCTTTTCTATCTCTCCCCTCTCACCTTAAACATATGCCCTCTTGTTTTAGACTTCCCTACCTTTGGGAAAAGATATCTAGCTGCTCAATGCCCCTCATTATTTTATAGACATCTATAAAATCACCCCTCAGCCTTCTTTGCTCCAGAGGAAAAATGTTCCAGTGTATTCAGCCTCTCCTTATAACTCAAACCATCAAGTCCCAGTAACATCCGAGTAAATTTCTTCTGCACTTTTTCTAGTTTAATAATATCCTTTCTATAATAGGGTGACCAGAACTGTACACAGTACTCCGAGTGTGGCTTCACCAATGTCTTGTACGACTTCAACAAGACATCCCAACTCCTGTATTCAATGTTCTGACCAATGATACCAAGCATGCTGAGTGCCGTCTTCACCACGCTGTCCATCTGTGACTCCACTTTCAAGGAACTATGTACATGTACCACTAGATCTCTTTGTTCCGTAACTCTCCCCAACACACTACCATTAACCGAGTAAGTCCTGCCCTGGTTCAATCTACCAAAATGCGTCACCTCACACTTATCTAAATTAAATTTGATCTGCCATTCGTCAGCCCACTGGCCCAATTGATCAAGACCCAGTTGCAATCTGAAATAACTTTCTTCACTGTCCACTCTGCCACCAATCTTGGTGTCATCAGCAAACTTACTAACCATGCTCCCTATATTCTCATCCAAATCATTAATATAAATGACAAATAACAGTGGACTCAGCACTGATTCCTGAAGCATACTGCTGGTCACAGGCCTCCAGTTTGAAAAACAATCCTCTATAACCACTTTTGACTTCTGTCATCAAGCCAATTTTGTATCCATTTAGTTACCTCATTCTGGATCCCATGAGATTAAACCTTATGCAACAACGTACCATGTGGTACCTTGTCAAGGGCCTTGCTAAAGTCCATGTAGACAACATCAACGGCATTGCTCTCATCGACCTTCTTGGCTACCCCTTCAAAAAACTCGATCAAATTTGTGAGCAATGATTTTCCACCCACAGAGCCATGCTGACTGTCCCTAATCAGTTCTTGCAACTCTAAATGCCTGTAAACCCTGTCTCTCAAAATACCTTCCAACAACTTACCCATCACAGATGTGAGGCTCACTGGCCTGTGTTCCCAGGCTTTTCCCTGCAGCCCTTTTTAAACAAAGGTACAACATTTACCACCTTCCAATCTTCAGGCACCTCACCTGTGACTATCAATGATTCAAATGTCACTACTAGGGGACCCACAATTTCCTCCATAGCCTCCCACAGTGTCCTGGGATAAAGTTCATCAGGTCCTACAATACATGAACTGCAGTGGTCAAGAAGACACCAAACCAGCACCTCCTGAAAGGTTGCAGTAGGCTGAAAAAAAAAATGGCATTGAAACCACAGGGCCTAACAGTGGCTTTCTTTGCTGTATCGTGAGGAACTCTAAAAAAATGTACAACTGGCGAGTCCCATGGCATCATGCAACCTAGCTTATTTAAGGATTGGAATACCATTTTTAAAGGCTTTCCTGATATTAAAAAAAATGAAAACAGAACACTGCGCCCCACCCACCCCAACATTGCATTGGGGATCCTGCTACATCCCTGGTGAGGATAATCACAATGGGACTTCCCGCAAACATATAACACATTTTAGGCCTCTCACAAGATTTTGCGTTCTTGTCACCATTCACACCAATGTGAAAGAGAGTACGAAAATCACAGCCAGAAAATCAGAGTTAATGAGCGGGATTCTCTGGCCTCGCAGCATCGTTTTTCGATGGCAGGAGGCAGTGCACCGTTCATTGGTGGAGGGATTCTATGGTCCTGCTGCCATCAACAATAATTCTCATTCAAGTCAACTCACATTGCCAGGAAGCCTGCATTGAGGATGCCCTGCCAGCAGGACCAGGAAATCCTGCCAATGTGAACAGCCAAAGAATTCAGGCCAACACTTCAGTCTGCGACCCTTGATCAGAACTGAGAAAAGTTAGAGATGTGACAGGTTTTGAACAAGGGGTGGGTGGGACAAGGACAAGGTCTGTGATAGGATGGAAAACAGGAGGAGTAGAATGATAGAAAAGTGAGTCCTCCAAAGGGAATAGAGATGAGGCAAGAAACAAAAGCAAGACTAGATCAGGAGTGCTGCTGACTGAAAGAAAAACAAACAAATCAATCGAAGAAAAGGAAACAAAATGGGGAACAGAGATGCCAGACTGAAACTCCTGAACACAATGTCGATTTAAAAAGGCTGTAAAGCACTCATTGAAAAACGAGGTGCTGTTCCTGCATGTTGAACTTCGCTGGAACATTACAGAAAGCCAAGGACAGAGATGTGAGCTTGAAAGCAAGATGGAAAATTGAAATGACAGCCCATTGAAAGCTCAGGGTCATGCTTGTGGAATGCACAGAGGCGTTCCACAGAGTGGTCACCTGACCTGTGTTCGGTCTCTTCAAAGCAGAGGAGACCACATTGTGAGCAGTGAGTACAATAGTTTAGATTGAAAGAAGTACACATACATGCTTCACCTGGAAATAATGTTTTGATGCCTTAGACAGTGAGGATAAGTGTTGCATATTCTTTACATGGAAAGGTGCCGTGGCAAAGGGCATGGTGTTGGGGTTGACTGAGGAGTTGACCAGGGGTATATTGTCCCTTTGGAATGTGGAAAGGGGAGGGAAAATATGTTTGGTGGTGGCAGAAAATGACCTATTGAATATGGAATCTGGTGAGGACGATTATTGTGGTTTTGGGAGGGAGAGGAAGGGATGACAGCACAAGTGCAGGAAATGTAGCAGACACGGTTGCGGGCCCTGTCAAACATGGTGGGAAATCCTTAGTTGAAAAAAAAGACATCTCAGAAGCAATATTATGGAAGATTGTCTCATTAGAATAGATGCAACGGGAGATGGAGGAACTCGGAGAATGCAATGGATATCTTACAGAGTGTAGGGTGTCGGAAGTAAAGTCTTCTGCTGTCGTTGATAAACATTTAAAGACTCAAAAAAAGTTAGACGATTCTGTGCGTAAGAATCTATCATAACTGCCAGAAAAACAAATGTTTTATTTGGTTAGGTCTTCACGCTTGTCTTCCATATCTGATGTTATCTCTTGAAGAGTGCCACTATTCATGCTGATTGCAGAAATCTTTAAAACAACTTGTCCGGAAAAATTACTCATGAAGAATGGTTGTAGTAATAAGGAAACAGTGATAAATTTGGAAAATCATTGAACATTTATCTTAATCTGTATAAAGGACTTACTGTTTGGGGATAGTGTTTCTTGGAAAGCAATGCTGAAGGAATAAGAACATAAGTAAATAAGACAGGACCAACAGAAGGCCAAATGACCCATCAAAACTGTTCTGCCAATCACTACATTCATGGCTAATCCTGTGCTTGAACTCCACTTTCCCACCTGCTCCCATTTCCCTTCATTCCTTGAGAGACCAAAAAATATGTCTATCCAAGCCTTAAAAGGAGCATCCATAACTTCCTGAAAGAGAGAATTCCAAAGATCTGCAATTCATAAAGATTTATTTTAAACTATTCTTTTATGAGATGCGGGTGTCACTGGCAAGGCAGCATTTGATCCCCATTCCTGATTGCCTTGAACTAAATGGCTTGCTCGGCCATTTCAGAGCTCAGTTAAGAGTCATCCACATTGCTGTGGGGCTGGAGTCACATGTGGCCTGCAGCAGGCAAAGATGACAGATTTCTTTCCCTAAAGGGGAATTAGCACTCAAATGCATTTTTATGACAATCAATAATAGTCATCTTTATTGAGGCAAGCTTTCAATTCCAGATTAATTTTAAATTCTACCAATTATCATAGGGGAGTTTTGAACCCATGTCCCCAGAGCATTAGTCCTGGCCTCTTGATTACTGGTCTAGTAATATTATCACTATTCTACTATCTTCCCAACATGAAAAATATTCCCCTCATCTCAATCTTAAATCATCACCCTTTTAACCTGAAACTCCCTTATTCTGAATTCTGTCATTCATCTAAACTTCTGAGATTATGGACCAAATTCAGACAGAGGAGTAAGTTGCCTGTAGTATGAATGGGCTGAGTCCCATGCACACAATTGGAGGTGGAAAGAGTCACAACTGGGCTGGCAGCCACCATTGTTCAGTCTCACTTCAGACTGATCAGAGATCGTGCATGTGGATGTTATCAGAATTTGAGGCTCGGAGTGGCTGTGATCAAACACTTAGCCAAAAAAAATCACATACTCCTGTGATTTTAATTATGCAAGAAATGAAACATGCATCAGAGGGAAACCCATTCACCATATCTGAAAGGCACAGCTTTCTTTAAATTCAACGGGTAATTATAGGCCGGTGAGCTTGACGTCCACGGTAGGGAAGTTGTAGGAGAGGATTCTTAGAGATAGGATGCATGCACATTTAGAACGGAACAATCTCATTAGTGACAGACAACATGGTTTTGTAAGAGGGAGGATGTGCCTTATAAATTTGGTGGAGTTTTTTGAGGAGGTGACAAAAACGGTTGACGAAGGAAGGGACGTGGATGTCGTCCACATGGATTTCAGTAAGGCGTTTGACAAAGTCCCTCATGGCAGATTGGTTAAGAAGGTTAAGGCTCATGGGATACAAGGAGAGGTGGCTAGATGGGTAGAGAACTGGCTTGGCCACAGGAGACAGAGGGTAGCAGTTGAAGAGTCTTTTTCTGGCTGGAGGTCTGTGGTCAGTGGTGTTCCGCAGGGCTCTGTACTGGGACCTCTGCTATTTGTGATATATATAAATGATCTGGAAGAAGGAGTAACTGGTGTTTTCAGCAAGTTTGCGGATGACATGAAGATAGCTGGACTTGCGGATAGCTATGAACATTGTCGGTCAATACAGCAGGATATAGATAGGCTGGAAAATTGGGAAGAGAAATGGCAGATGGAATTTAATCCAGATAAATGCGAGGTGATGCATTTTGGAAGGACTAATGTATGGGGGAGTTATACAATAAATGGCAGGGCCATCAAGAGTATAGAAACACAGAGGGACCTAGGTGTGCAAGTCCACAAATCCTTGAAGGTGGCAGCACAGGTGGAGAAGGTGGTGAAGAAGGCATGTGGTATGCTTGCCTTTATAGGACAGGGTATAGAGTATAAAAGCTGGAGTCTGATGTTGCAGCTGTATAGAACGCTGGTTAGGTCACATTTGGACTACTGCATCCAGTTCTGGTCGCCGCACTACCAGAAGGACATGGAGGCTTTAGAGAGAGTAAAAGAGGTTTACCAGGATGTTGCCTGGTATGGAGAATCTTAGCTATGAGGAGAGATTTGGTAGACTGGGATTGTTCTCCCTGGAAAGATGGAGAATGAGGGGAGGCCTCATAGAGGTGTACAAAATTATGAAGGGTATAGATAGGGTGAATAGTGGGAAGCTTTTTCCCAGGTTGGAGGTGACGATCATGAGGGGTCACGGGCTCAAGGTGAGGGGGAGAGGTATAACTCGGATATCAGGGGGACGTTTTTTACGCAGAGGGTGATGGGGGCCTGGAATGCACTGCCATGTAGGGTGGTGGAGGCAGACACGCTGGCATCGTTTAAGACTTACCTGGATAGTCACATGGGCAGACTGGGAATGGAGGGATACAAACAAATGATCTAGTTGGACTAATGAGCGGCACAGGCTTGGAGGGCCGAAGGGCCTGTTTCCTGTGCTGTACTGTTCTTTGTTCTTTATTTACAGGATGTGGGCATCACTGGCTAGTCCAGCATTTATTTCTCATACCTAGTTGTCCTTCAGCAGATGGTGGTGAGCTGTTTTCTTGAACTGCTGCAGACCTTGAGGTGTAGATATACCCACAGTGCTGTTAGTGGGGAGTTCCAGGATTTTGATCTAGCCACAATGAAGGATACTGTGGTATATTTCCAGATCAGGATGATGAGTGACGGTGGGGGTGGGGGGGAACTTCCAGATGGTGGTGTTCCCATGTGAATGTTGCCTTTGCACTTCTGGATGGTAGGAGTTGTGGCTTTGGAAGGTGCTGCCTAAGAAGCCTTGGTGACTTCCTGCACTGCATCTTGTAGATGGTATACACTGCTGCCACTGTCCATTAGTGGTGGAAGGAGTGAATGTTTGTGGAAGAGGTATCAATCAAATGGGCTGCTTTGCCATGAATGGTGTCACTTAGCTTCTTTGGTGTTGTTGGAGCTGTATTCAACCAGATGTGTGAGAGTATTCCATCTCACTCCTGACTAGTCCTTGTAGATGATGCACAGACTTTGGGGAATTAGGAGGTGAGCTACTAACTGCAGCATTCCTAGCCTCTGATCTCCTCTTGTAGCCAGAGTGTTCATATGGCTAGTCCAGTTCAGTTTCTGGTCAATGGTATCCTCGAGGATGCTGATAGTGGAGGATTCAGTGATAGGATTGCCACTGTCTGTCACGGGGCGATGATTTGATTATCTCTTGTTGGAGATGGTCATTGCCTGGCACTTGTATAGTGTAAATGTTACTGCTTTGAGGCAAAAGCTCACAGGTGGTGATCTTAACAAAAAACATTCAAAGTCCAGAAGGTGTGTGAAAAAGGGAAGAGTTTCAGATCCATTTATTTAGTGAGACCACCAGTTGAATCTTATGGCATTCTGCAATAAAAGAAACTTGATTTGTTTTCCACCAGTAGGGAGAGTGGGTGGGGCCTAAATCACCCAAAAGCTGGCAAATAGCAGCAGAGGGTGCCAGTGTGCATGCGCAAGTTTGTACGCTCTGAAGGCACAAACATCTGTCAGTATCTCTGCTGCTATCTGCCGTCATAATCTCCCCCCACCATGCAGCTGATTGCGAGTCACCCCAACCGGAATGATCGTAACCCCCTCCACCCTTGGCCCAGATCAACCATGGCCAAAACGACAAGCCCCACCCTCCCAACAATCACCACTGCAGAGTCCATCCATCAATCGCTGTTGTAGACTGGCAGCTGCCCCCCTCCCTTCCCCCATCGATCATTTTTGCACAGTGGTAGTGGTCTTCCCCTCCCACAATTGCTGTGGTAGAGTGCGCACCAGTCCTCTCCTCCACTGAATGGCTAGTCCCCAGTCTGGCCCCACCCCCTCAGGAATCACCCCCTTGCCCAGTGCCAGGTAGGCACTGCCAGCATGCCAGCCTGGCACTGCTAGGGTCCCAGGTTGGTAGTGCCAGGCTGGAACTGCCTGACCTCTTCCCCTGACCTCTCAGGATGCCTCAAAGGCCTCCAGTTCTATTGGCAAGGCCGTTGCATCTGGTCCATGTTGATCAGGGACTATACACAATCCTCATCAGAGAGAACCTATCCTGCGAGGCCACAGAGGCAAGGGAGCCCAGATGATTCCATCCTGGGCTTGCTAAGAATTTAAATATATTTAAATAATATATTCAGCTTTGTGCCAGGGCTGATCGTACCAGATATCCAGTGCTGGTAGGATCATGAGAGGTGAGAAGTCAGGCACAAACCGGTTTGCCCTGCCCATCAGCTGGAGGGGCGAGAAGGTAAAATTGCAACCACAGTGTGGAAGGTCATGAATGACAGAAGTGTGAGGATGACACTTCCTCTGTCCAAAGATGTGCAGGTTAGGTTGATTGGCCATGCTAAGAAATTGCCCTTTAGTGTCCAGGGATGCATAGGTTAGAGGGATTAGTGGGTAAAACATGTGGGGAAATGGGGGTAGGGCCTGGGTGGGATTGTGTTCAGTGCATACTGATGGGCCGAAGGGCCTCTTTCTGCACTGTAGGGTTCTACGTTCTACATTGACATTGACACTCAGAATGCCACCACAAATGTAAAAATACAACAAAAACACCTCACAAATATTTTACCCTGCCAGTCCAGGCTCATAGTCACATTGAATGACTCCAGCCAGATTTGTAAAATGTGGCCAACTCTTTTCTGGAGATCTGTTGGAAGTGAGACAGTCTCAATCTTTGCAAATTCTCTGAAAATATCAATATTTTAAAATGGAACAAATGCTTTTCACATTTCACTAGTCAGCCTATCAGCAGCAAGTGCAAGGAGGACTCAGCCTGTGATTGGCCGAATAGCTTCACTGTGTTTTCCAAGCAGCAGAACAGGAGATCAGTCAATTGTGGCTGTATCAGAAAGCCTGGAATGTCAATTCACATCACATGGCATTTTGGGGACCCCATGTCATTTGGGGGCTCTGTGTTTCCTTGTAAATCTGCCTCTGGTATTAGGGTGTTCATGGTTGAAAGGGATAATGTGTGGGTCTGAAGAAACAATACTGTCAACTTGATGATGTAAATGAGAAAGACATGACTAGGAGCCAAGAAGGAAAAAGGTCATGGTAACATCTGTTGTCGTTTGCATGTGTAAAATTTTCATCCAATAAACCTGTTATTGGTCAGACATAGAGACATCATTGCAACCATTCCTGAGTCAGTCACAATGAACATACAACATGGTGGCCACTATAATGGAACCCAAATCTCCAAAAATCAAGTTATGGTGCACTGAAAAAAAAGTGCACCATAGCTGAAGACTTTGGTAGGACAGTTGAAAATCTCCAAAAGATCTCCATATGAGATTTGGAGGCAGGAAGAGGCAAAATAAAATCACCTATGCAGCTTACTGAGGGCTCCACCATACCACATGGCTGTCCATGAAAAATCCCAATCCAGCAGCAGAGTCAAAGAATCTGAAGATGATCAAGGAAAGGTGAGAAAACTTTGAAAGAAGCCCAAAATCTTCCCATTCATGACACAGTGTGCAGGCAGCACTAGGCAGATTTCATTTTTGGTGAGCGCACGTTTCGATACGCCTCACATTCTAGGTCTGACAGCATGGAAAGTAGTCAAGCGCCAACATTGATTGAGTGTATGGTTAGGTCAACAATGAGCTATTGAAACTACTAGTGCAGTTTTTTTTTCCACTCTTTTGGACAGGCCAGCAGTTTTAAAAACATTTTTTAAAGGCTGGCCATTTAAATAACTTGACAACTTGACAGTTTGCAGACGTTATCCACCCTTCACAAGTATCCACAATTTATCTTAAGATTTGCACACTATGGGATTATTGATGCTTGACTACTTTCCATGCTGTTAGACCTAAACAAGGACCTGACAAAAGCTCATCAATAATTCATCTCCACGAAAACTGCACTATCTAGGAATGAAAGATTGCAAAAACGTACATCCGTTAGTTCATACATGAAATCATAGAATCCTACAGTGCAGAAAGAGGCCATTCGATCATTACTGGTGCGTGACTACTTTCCACGCTGTCAGACCTAAAATGTGAAGGCTATTGAAACCCGTGCTCACCCAAAATGGAATCTGCCCAATAAGGACCTTACTGGAGCAAAAATAGGGTCCATCTGAACTCAGCACCAAGTTGGCAAATAGCGCTGTTCGCCTTGCATTTCCGGCATATGTGAATCACATCACAGTCCGTTTCCTCACACATCCACCAGCGAAAATTATTTCTGTTGTTTGTGTGGGCTGTACTTCTGTATCTGGGCCTATCCACCATTTTGAATATGCCAGGAAAATCCAGGCCTTGGCATCTGTGTTCAGTGTTTTCTATCTGTTCTGCGTGAGAGTTACTGAAGTGCTCAAATATATTTTGCTGTCTCTGGATCATGATATAAATGGATATTTATAAAAGATACCTGAGAAATCTATATCAAACTTGTGTTTATATCATTTTTGTTGTAAATGCTGTCGAGTGTGCAGCCAAAACTTTGTAACTAGTTTTCATTTACAAGGACCTGACAAAAGCTCATCAATAATTCATTTCCATGAAAACTGCAGGATCTAAGGAGTAGAAGGTATAAAAATGCTCCACAGAAATGTTCAAATAAACAATTCCAAATGCAAATTCTTGCATAGAATTTTGAATGATCTATTAAAATGATACCAATTTTCAAGCCAGTCTAGAGGGGGAGGTAATGGCTTAGTGGTATTATCCGTAGATTATTAATCCAGAAACTCAGTGAATGTTCTGGGGACCTGGGTTTGAATCCTGGCATGGCAAATAGTGGAATTTGAATTCAATAAAAAATATCTAGAATTAAGAATCTACTGATGACCATGAAACCATTGCTTATTGTCAGAAAAACCCATCTGGTTCACTAAAGCCCTTTAGGGAAGAAAATCTGCCGTCCTTACCCGGCTTGGCCTACATGTGACTCCAGAGCCATAGCAATGTGGTTGATTCTCAACTGCCTTCTGAAATGGCACTCAGTTGAAGTTGATACGGCAAAAGATGGGCAATAAATGCCGGCCCAGGGAGTGATGCCCATGTTCCATGAATGAATAAAAAAAATGCCAAGAGTTAATAACAGATGGGAGTTTCCATGCAACCCGCCATGTGTTTTGCTGTGGCAGAGGTGATCTACCATTGGCTGGTGGTGGGACCTTCTGTTATCAATAGATTCTCCCATTGTATGCACTCTTCTGGCTGGGAAAGCCTCACTAAGGTGCACTCTAGACATGACTGTGAGATCCCACAGGCATGAATGGCTAGAAAATCCCAGCCAAAATTTCTGCTCTCTTCCTTATCTGAGCTGCATTATTTGTTTCTTGTCCTATGACAGTGGGATGACAGGTCTTTCAATGATCCATCATGTGCCCCTACCCGATCACCTTGATACCTGCTGAACGCTTTCCACATTGGCCCAATGTGATCCAGGCAAAAGTGATCTGCACACACTGTCAACTGGAAATTCCAGTCACTGTGGGAAAACAGCCTAATTTAAAATAATTGGCCTATTTGGCTATCTACCACATCCTGGCTAATAGCTGATTCAGCCTTAATCGTCTCAATGAAAAGGGCTCATGTCAGAACCATGGAAGAGAACTGTCCTGAAACCCAAACTATGCTTGCCTAAAGATTTTGCCCTAGAAATTAAAATTCTGCCCACTACATCATAGGTGACCTTTGCCCATAAGGTCACGACCCCAACTGGCTGAAGCTGGCAGCCAGGCAGCTAAAATAGCAGTGAGTAGATGTGTATAGGTAAATGCATAACTGCTTTCCTTTCCCACCACTCCTTCTTGCCCATTCCCACTTATTGGGTGGGTTAAAATTAGATATTATCACTGGAATTCTACCGTCCTGCCCATCATGGAATCAGAGCGGGCGAGGGGCTGGACAAAGGAAATGTCCATTGACCCCAGGCAGGAATTTCAGATCTCACTTGAGCGAGGCCATAAAATCCCTGTATGTTTAATTTACAACTAATAAACATTAACTTAGTCAATTCAATAGAGCATCTGCTTAATTGCAGGATAAGATTTAACAGTTGTGACACATCTGGTTTACTCCTCACAAAGAAAAAGACATTTGAATGATTTAGTAAAATATACGCCATCTGATGCTGCAATAAAGCCACTTTTTGAAGTGGTTGATGCTAGTTGATGCGCTTTGGGATCTAAATCTAAAAGGGTGGCACGTTGCACAATGGTTAGCACTACTGCCTCACACCTCTGGGGACCATAATTCGAATCCCGGCTTGGATCACTGTCTGTACGGAGTCTGCACATTCTTGCCATGTCTGCATGGGTTTCCACTGTTTGCTCTGGTATCCTCCCACAGTCCAAAAGACATACTGGTTAAATGCATTGGCCATGCTAAATTCTCCTTCAGTGTACCCAAACAAGTGCTGGAGTGTGGTGACAAGGAGATTTTCACAGTAACTTCATTGCAGTGTTAATGTAAGCCTACTTGTGACACTAATAAATAAACTTAAGAACTTAGCTTAAATCTTTGTTTAGTCAATCAACTGTCATAAACTGCAGCAGCAGGGCACAATAAAACTTTAATTGTCTAGAAGGGCAAAGGAATGACACATAACAATTTTCTACACTGATTCACAAAAACATAGCATTTTGCCCTCTTAGGACATAGAACATAGAAAAACAACAGCACAAACAGGACCTTCGGCCCACAAGTTGCACCAATCATGTCTCTGTACCTACTAGGCTTACCTATAACCCTCAATCCTATTAAGTCCCATGTACTCATCCAGAAGTCTCTTAAAAGACCCTATTGAATCCGCCTCCATCATCACCGCCAGCAGCCGATTCCACTCACCCACCACCCTCTGAGTGAAAAGCTTACCCCTGACAGCTCCTCTGTACCTACTTCCCAGCACCATAAATCTGTGTCCTCTTGTGGCAGCCATTTCAGCCCTGGGAAAAAGCCTCTGAGAATCCACCTGATCAATATCTCTCAACATCTTATACACCTCTATCAGGTCACCTCCCATCATTCGTCTCTCCAAGGAGAAAAGATCAAGCTCTCTCAACTCATAAGGCATGCCACCTAATCCAGGCAACATTCTTGTAAGTCTCCTCTGCAGTCTTTCAATGGCTTCCACATGCTTCCTGTAATGAGGCGACCAGAACCGAACACAGTACTCCAAGTGGGGTCTGACCAGGGTCTCATACAGCTGCAGCATTATCTCCTGACTTGTAAACTCAATTCTTCAATTGATGAAGGCCAGTACACCATACGCCTTCTTAACCACATTCTCTACCTGCAAAGCTGATTTGAGAGTCCTTTGAACCCGGACCTCAAGATCCTTCTGATCTTCCACACTGCTAAGCATCTTACCCTTAATATTATATTCCTTCTTCTCATTTGACCTACCAAAACTAACCACCACACACTTATCCGGGTTGAAGTCCATCTGCCACTTCTCCGCCCAGTCTTGCATCCTATCTATGTCTTGCTGCAGCTTCTGACATCCGTCCAAACTATCCACAAAAACTCCAACCTTCGAGTTATCGCAAACTTACCAACCCATCCCTCCACTTCCTCATCCAGGTCATTTATAAAAATCACAAACAGCAAAGGTTCCAGAACAGATCCCTGGGGCACTCCACTCATGACCGACCTCCATGCAGAAAAAGACCCATCTACAACCACTCTTTGCCTTCTGTGGGCAAGCCAGTTCTGGATCCACAAAGCAATGTCCCCTTGGATCCCATGCCGTCTCACTTTCTCAATAAGCCTTGCAAGGGGAACCTTATCGAACGCCTTGCTGAAGTCCATATAAATCACATCTCCCGCTCATCCTTCGTCAATGTGTTTAGTTACATCTTCAAAAGCTTAATCAAGCTCGTAAGGCATGATCTGCCTTTGACAAAGCCAAAACATGTTTAAAACATAGACAGTACTCATAATCATCAAATAAAAACTATAAACATAGTTATTCGATGCACTCTGTATAACACCAAATTTGGTTCACTACTATAACTATTAGAATGACAGATTTCTAATGTTTGAACTCAGACTTGAATAAAAATGATAATTTTATCATACAACATTTCCGATGACAGAAATAATTCTTAGTTAATTCCCAAAGGAATTTTATTTTCAGTATGATAAAATTTCATTCCTTCAGTAACTGCGAACAAAATATAATTTCATATTACTACACTTAACAATGGATTTTTTTTTAAAGTTTATTTATCAGTCCCAAGTGAGGCTTACATTAACAATGCAATGAAAGCACTGTGAAATTCCCCTAGTCGCCACAGTCTGGCGTCTGTTTGGGTCAACGCACCCAACGAGCACATCTTTCAGAATGTGGGAGGAAACTCGAGCACCCAGAGGAAATCCATGCAGACACGTGGAGAACCATGCAATCTCCACACAGACAGTGACCCAAGGCAGGAATCAAACCCTGGCACTGTGAAGCAGTGCTAGCCACTGTGCTGTCGTGCTGCCCCATTACAGTCTATGATAGTAGCCCCATGTTGGGTGACCCCTCTGCATGGGATACAATTAAATGTCCAAAAGCCCAACATAAAGCACAAGACATTTTTAATTAAAATGAAAGGAAAACTAAAAATTCACTTTAGCTTGGGTCACATTTTGGTGCACGGGATACAGACAAGCAGAAGACAACTGGGGAGAGTTGAGAGTTCTTCCCAGGTACCTGTGGAATCAGTTGGTTAATCCAGTCGCTTCTCACATGCAATTTTTGGCAAACTCACATTTATGCTTAAGGCAGGCTGCATTCTTTTTCACTTCCTGTCTTGAAACTATTTTTTCTAAACTGGTGGGAAGTGTTACAGATACTGCTGGAAAACACTTTCTGGTGCTTAGAATAAGCACAAGCTCCATCTTACAATTCAGTAATATCTTCAATTTAGGAAGTGAAGGGGAAGGAGAAAAAAATCCTTCACCAAAAGTTGCAAGTGTCTCCAGGTCCACGATGAATCAGGTGTGCACAGAAGTAGCTGACTGGGCCAGAGTTATAGAATCCCTACAGAGTCAGCTCATTGAAACTGCGCCAACCACAATCCCACAGAGGCCTAATTCCTGTAATCCCACATATTTACCCTGCTAAATCCCCTGACTCTAGGGTCAATTTATCATGGCCATTCAACCTAACCCACACATCTTTGGACTGTGGGAGGAAACTGGAGCACCCGGAGGAAACCCATGCAGACGTGAGGAGAATGTGCAAACTCCACTGACAGTGGCCCGAGGCCGGAATTTAACCCAGGTCTCTAGCACTGTGAGGCAGCAGTGCTAACCACTGTGCTACCATGCTGCTTAGAAAACCAGAACATCCGGAGGAAACCCACACAGACACTAGGAGAACGTGCAGATAGTCACTCCAGCTGGAAATCGAAACCGGGTCCCTGGCGCTATGAGACAGCCATGGTAACCACTGTGTCACCGTGCTGCCACCCAGTCTTGACTCAGGTACTGGCTGCACTGTAAGAAGAGGCTCATAACCTCAGAAACATGGATGAGTCAAAGTATTAATTTATTTACCTGACAACAGCTTCTCACAGTATTCCTAAACCCCCAAAAATTCCCACCCCTCAGTTTGGGCAGCATGGTTAGCACTGCTGCCTCATGGTGCCAGGGACCCAGGCTCGATTCCCGTCTTAGGTCACTATGTGTGTGGAGTTTGCACATTCTTCCCATATCTGCGTGGGTTTCCTCTGGGTGCTCTGATTTCCTTCCACATTCCAAAAATGTGCGGGTTATGTGGATTGGTCATGCTAACTTGCCCCTTAGTATCATGGGGACCAGCTTGGGTAAATGCATGGCGTTATCGAGATAGGGCCTCGGTGGGATTATGGTCAGTGCAGACTCAATGGGCCCAATTATCTCCTTCTGCACTGTAGAATTCTATAATTCTATGATTCTACCAAGGGAATATTACAACACTTGTTACTCATTTCTAGCATATTCACCTCTATGCTCTTTTCACACTACAGAAGGACTCCATTCTCTTCTCCCAGCTCTGCTGAGATGGATACTGATATCTTAGTCATAAATCCAAAGGGACAGCCATACAAAATACTGGAAGGCCTATGAAGGCGTTTCACCACTGTGGCTGAGAATATGGAGAGAGCAACTTCCAGGCTGAATGGCACCATGTCCTATTTCATTGGCAGTTGCAATCTAACCTTCAGAGTGCAGCCACTTCCAGCAATGCTGCAGTCAGGCCTTCATAACAGGTTGACACACTTTGCAGCTTTAACAGAAGTTCAGCCTGCAGTCATGCAGCCTCTGGACTCCAGCTTCGAGAGCTGCATGCCCGACCCAGACAGGTTAGTGAAAGACAGAGGCACTGATGCAATCATTCAGTGTCTGTTGTCTGCTATCTTGTCGATTAGAAGTGCCGAGCCCTATTTCTGCAGAAGTGCCAATTTATAGATGAGTTGAAGTTGCAAATGTCAACATCTCCCAGGGTGCCAGCAAGTCTGCTCATTTTCAAGCAGCTCCCCCCAATCCAGACCTATCACTTTGTCGATAGTCTGAGCTGGCAACAGTTGAGGAGCATCAGTATTCAGATGGGCCAACACAGGCTCAAAGACTCAGAAGTCACATCAAGCATCATCAGTGTCCGAGCACCGAGCATGTGGGCTTTCTCCCACTTTGCTGAGGCTCTTAGGCAGTGTCTTGTAAGAGTTGTAGCCCACTGAAATATTTTATTTTAAGAAAAATATTTGCATTGATCTATTGGGTAAGAGATGAATTCGGGTTAATGAATATATTTGGTATTAAATGAATAAACTTCCTTTATATTTGGTGAAAATTCAAAGTGTCAAATGCTGCCCAGGTTGACGAGAGAAGACAGTAAATGAGCAAGTCGTGGTTAATTTGGACTTTAACAGTCTTGAGAAGCAAGTGGGGTTACAGGGAAAGACAAATCAGGCAGCATATCTGAAAGTCAGATGGAAGATGGACAGAAAAGTTCAAGGGCCAAGTACCAGCAAACTAGAGAATGGGAGACACTGAATGATGTTGATACGGATTAGGAGCAGCAGTAGGCCAATCTGCCACTTAATCCCGATTGCCATTCAAGACGACCATGGCTGATCTGATAGCAGCATCAACTCCACATTCCTCCTACCCTGATAACCTTTGACTCCCTTGTTGGTCCAGAATTCAACCATCTCTGCCTTAAAAGTATTAATGAGCCTGCCTCCACTGCTTTATGGGGAGGAGAGTCCCAAAGACTCATGACTCCCACCCCTCTTCAGGAAAACAAAATATCTCATTTCCCTCTTAAATGTGAGGCACCTTATTTTTAAACTACGTACTCCAGTTCTAATCTCTCCCACAAGGAGAATATCCTCCTAGCATCCACCTTATCAAGTCCACTCATGTTTCAATCAGATCACTTCTCATTCTCCTAAACTCTAACCTTCTGTCATGGAATGGTGAACTCACATCAATGAGCAGGTGCAGTGTGTTTTAAAGTGAAAGTTTATTGATGGACAGCTGTTTACCTGTTGCTTATCTGATTCCTTTTTCTTGCACTTGCCTTTTTCATTTTGTCACTTCGAGTTAATCTGACATTTCATCGCACTTCTGAAAATAAATGCTAACAAAAAGGTGCTAACCACTATTAAATGTACTAGGTATTGTTTGAAATCAAATAAAACATTTTGTAATAAGGTCATTAAGCTATATGAGGCTAATTTCCTCTGAACTTACTAAACAGCACAATGAAATGATGCGGAAGCCAATAAACTTCTATGGATGGTTATTGTCAATATTTCATATACTTCTATTACCCAAGAACATGATAAAAGACTCTATGCTGTGAACATTTAAATACACACTTGGATTTTTCAACAGATTCTAAATAATACATTGTGCGAGAGGGATGGGGCAATAGGCATGGGGAAACAAAATTACAACTATTTTTGACCTTTCTGTGGTTTTATCAAAAATGAGTCCAAACAGGAACAAAATTTGACATGAGACAACAAAATTATTCCGATCACAATGCTCTACTTCAGAATTCTGTGGGTCTGTTTCCAGCCTACCTCACTGTGGCTGATTCTAATATTTAAATTAGATGCTGAGGGGATTAAAACTTAAAATAGTCATCTTGCTCTAAAGATATGGAGAAAAACAGTCTGATGAACATACAAATTAGAAGCAGGAGTAGGCCAATCAGACGCTTGAGCCTCCCCTGCCAGACTTGTTTTATGAAGGACTGTCTTATGAAGAGAGATTGGGCAAACTGGGCTTGCATTCTCCAAAATTTCGCAAAATGAGAGGTGATCTCAGTGTAACCTACAAAGTACTTAAAGGAATAGACAGGTTAGATGCAGGTAAGATGTTTCCCTTGGTTGGGGATTCTAGAACCATGGGCACAATTTCAAAATAAGGGGGATGCCACTAAAGTCCAAGATAGAATCATAGTCATAGAGGTATGGGGCAGAGGGGCATGGAAACAGCCCCTTCAGCCCAATTTGTCCATGAAGCCCAGCTTTTACTAATAAACTAGTCCCAATTGCCTGCATTTGGCCAATATTCCTCTATACCCATCTTACTCATGAAACTGTCTAAATGCTTTTTAAAAGACAAAATTGTACTCGCCTCTACTACTACCTCTGGTAGCTCATTCCAGATACTCACAACCCTCTGAGTGAAAAAAATTGCTCCTCTGACATATAGAAACATAGAACATTACAGCACAGTACAGGCCCTTCGGCCATTAATGTTGTGTCGAGCTACGTCCAATCCCAAGATCAAGCTGTCCCCTCCCTATAATTCTGGTGCGCTCCATGTGCCTATCCAATAACTGCCTGAAAGTTCCTAAAGTGTCCGACTCCACTATCACAACAGGCAGTCTATTCCACACCCCAACCACTCTCTGAGTAAAGAATCTACCTTGGACATCCCTCCTATATCTCCCACCATGAACATTATAGTTATGCTCTGGATCCTTTTGTATCTCTCCCCTCTCACCTTAAGCCCATGCCCTCTAGCTTTAGACTCCTCGAGCTTTGGAAATATAGGAGAAGTTTATTTACAGATGCTTGCAAATCTTTGGAATTCTCGACCCAAAGGACTGTGGAAGCTCAGCCATCGAGTGTGTTTAAAGCATTAACAATTATAGGTATATTGGGTGTAAAAGGCATTGAAGTGTCTAGTCAGCCATCATTGTATAAATGGAGGAGAAAGTTCAATGAGCTGAATGGCCTACTCCTGTTCTTATGTTCCTACCTACCAAGCCACTTAGTTCAGGGGCAATTAGGGATGGGCAAAAAAATCTTGGCCTTGCCAGTGACAATCATGCTATGGCTGGAGAATCGTATGAGATGAGCCAAATGGGATTTGCGCGGGTAACCCATTTTTGGATTCTCTCTACCCCTTGTGGTGATGTAATGTGGTTAATCCCAAGTGAGGGTATGACCTAGATTAGTGTATTTTCATTTGTATTTAAATATGCAATACTGGGTTTTAGCCGGATTCACCAAGCTCCCGGCATTCATAGACTCGCCGGCACAATGGAAAGCTAGTGGGAATCACAACTGGTCACAACAAATGGAGACCAGGAATGATGACCATGCAGGGAGGCTAAGAGGCCATTGTAGCCCCTGGGTGATCAGGTATAGTGCCCTGGCATTGTCCTGTAGCAACACCGGGGTGGCAAGGAGGCACTGGCAAAGGACAGGGCCTGAAGAGGATGCTTAAAAGGGGCAGGGCCCAGAGGTTTCTGAAAGCGGGGGAGCATAATGGAATATTACTCACTTCTGGGTGAAGCCGGGGCTGATGTCAGTGATAAAGTGGGAGAGAGAGGGATCACCCTCATGCCTGTGTGGTATGGGACTGGATGGGAGAGGTTAGTCGGACATTCAGTGATTGGGGTAGATTGCCCTTCCGGGTTCAAGGGTTGAGGTGTTCCCCATGTCTGCGGTGGGGAGGGGCGTGGTGGGGGAAGGTTTTGTGATGTCCATGGGTTGGGCAACACCACAATGTTGACAGTGTCAAAGCCCAGTTAATAATTTGTGATTTAATTTCGTCTTTGAAGTGGTTTGAAACATTGCAGTCAGGCTCAATGAAGTACTTGGGATGTATTCAACGATGAAGAGAAATAAAAATAAACACAGGTAGCTGCCGGATTAAAGAAATCCATTGAGCTGACAGTTGAGTCTTTCAGGAGGCACTACACGTTGAATATGTTGCAGATCAAGTGCAAAGGACAGGGTTTCAAAGATTACAGCTTGCTGGTAAGCTACAGCAAATTCAAATCAAAGCTGTCTGCATAAACTGGGACTGATGCAGACCTTACGTTCCTACCTAGCAAGCCACTTAGCTTGTGCAGACTGGAATCACCCCCCAACCCAGGTGAAATTGACATCTCCACTCTATCAGAGGACTTGAAAGCTATCTGCTCACACCTGCAACGTCTGACAGGAAGAAAGGGAAATCCCCACAATAGAATGGAGTGCTGCAATGATTTAAAATCTACTACTTGGCTGGGTGAGAGCATGGAGATTAAAATGACCAAGCCACTTTGGAATTTGCACAGCTGACAGGCAAGAATGCAAATACTGATCATAGGGTTTTCCTGAAATTGCCATGCCAGAAGTGATCTTCAGGTCAAGAAGGGGTAGTCCAGCAACAACATTCCTGGTGGAGAATGGTGAGGTGAAACCCTTAGCCCCAGCTCTAGCCCATCCAAAGCCCCAGAACCCTTGAAGAACCCCTTCTGCAGCCTGTCAGCAGCAGAGGGGTCAACGGCCACTAGACCTATCTCCTCAAGCCTCCTTGAGCCCAAGGCATGGGGCCGGGATGTCAGTGACAGGAGGCAGTGCATCGTTGGCACTGCCAAGACGCTTGGCCTGAAAGGAGGCTAAGTGGGGGCGGGGGGGGGGCGGGGGGGGGGGGGGGGGCTGGTGGTGGGCAGCAGCAGATTGGAGGATCTGAGGGTGAAGGGGGCCTGAGTGAAAGGTCTGAGGGGCAAGAGAGAGCTAAGAGGGGTCTGAGTGGGAAGGGGGGCAGAGTTGGGGATCTGAGGAGGAAGTGGGGCTGTGAGGGGGGTCAGGTTGGATAAACCACATGCCTGCATGTGTGAGGGGGTGGAGGGGAGAGGGGGGAAGATACCTCTCAATACTGAGGAGATGGCAATGCTTCATTGACTCTCAGTATTCAACACGCCAGATCTGTGCAATGATAGCCTGCTTGCTGCAGTTCCAGCTGAGAAGGTGGGTGAATAGCTATATGAATCAGGCTTCAAGCCCGTGAATTATTCTTAAAGTAGTTCATTTGAATCTTAATCGGTTTCCCACCAACCCAACTGGGGCCAGCAGGGAGGACCAGGAGCATCGCAATGGGCGCCAAACCTGTTTTGTCTGATGCCCAATTCTTCAAGCCATTGTGAAACTCGCCAAAGCCAGCAGGAATGAAGAATCCCCATCCCTGACAATCGTTTTTTTGGTAGACTTTGGCCCAAAAAGAAGAAGATATAAGAACTGGTCTTGTCCACATGGAGCAGGACAGAATCTGTTTGGTGTCTTGCATACAAATGGGGTGGCATTTCTAAGAACGTAAACACGTCATTGGAAACATGATTTTCTCTTGCGGCACTGTATATACATTGTTCCAGCATCAGCTTACCACTGCAAAGAGGGCTGGAGAACCAGCAACTGTATTTGCAACACAGCAAAGACAGCAGATTGTTTTCGTAAAAGATCAGACAGAAGTTTCAACACAAAACTTTCTTCTGTAATTGTTTCTGGACATACAACCAAACATCAAGAGATCTTTTTCAATATCTGGAAAGTAATAGTGGGAAAGAACCTTCAGAGACAGCATTTTATCTCCCTTCATTGACATTTGGCAGTATTATAACTCAAAAGGTATGTACAATATGTTCTTTAAAAAAACTCTACATGTCTTTTTTAACAAAGATATATTTTAAGTGTACTTAACAAGTTTAATTATTACTAACTTTCCAGAAATTTTAATAGGAGCTGCATTCAACTCTAATTTGCTCAAAAGCCTACGTCTTGCCTTGAGGATATGCATCGACCACATTCACTATGCTACTTAAGATAACACTTTGGTGAAACATGAATATTAGATCTAGTTTTTCTTGCAGAATAGACTGATTATCATACAGCTTTTCTTTTAAAACCAAACATTATTAATGGCCGTGGCACAAAATGCCACTGGCATTGCTGCAAACAAGTCAAATAAAAATAAAAGCTGCTGTGATTATTGTCTGAACTGCCTCATTAAATCCAGTGATTGTCCTGGACAGTGGAACCACTGACAAGAATCGTACACTTTATGATTTTATATTGGATATGGATAATCTACAGAACAATTTCTTACCCCTAAATTTGGTGTCAGAGCAAGTACAGAATAGCAATTATATGTTAGCTGGCTGGAATTGTGATTTACCCCACCTAAACTGCTCTATAAAGTAAGTAACATAATCAATTTAATCTCAGTAGGGCCATTGTGATGTCCTAATATCAGAGACTATTTGTGCAGAAATGTTTTTTTTGCTTTGAATGGCATTTTATGATTCTGCAATCTAACCACGGCCAGCAAACGATGCTTTTGGGTCCTTATTCAATAATTGGTTATTACTGGTTGATTTCCCAGAAAGAAAGATAAGCAAGGTTTAACTACCTGGGTTAGAGTTTTCACTTTGAGTGCATATGATGATCTGGATGCAAATTGAGCCTACAATTGCGTTAGTTTTGAGAAGGATCTTATTAACCACTCTGCCTCTGAGTTCCCATTCATGTTGATATCACTGAAAGTAAAACTGTCTATGATCCAGCAGAATCCATGTCTTAGAATTTATCTTATTTAAAAATAATATTGAAAAGCAATTTGATCACAGCTGAAAATGGATTTTATTGCAAAAAAGCATTTTTAATCAGTGTCCAGTCCATCCACTTAACACTCCACAACTTGAAGTACCTGTAAAAACTTTGATAAATTATAATCAAAAGCTTTTAAGAAGCCATTAGTGTCCTTGGGCCCAAAGGAACCAGCTTCAAATAAATCACATGGTTAAAAACAATGGGTGGCATTCTTCCATTTTGAGAATAAGTGCTGTGATGAGGGAGGCAAGATGGAGTATTGCCTGCTGAGGTGTGAAAACATACCTAACCTCCTGGCTGGGACTGACCTAATTATGCAACTGGGTGTTTTGCATCATATTCAGTGGCAGGGCAGACCACGGTCCACTATTGCGTTGGGGTGCCTTATTGAAAAGACTCCCAGTGTCACTGAACGACCATTGAAGAAAGAATCATAGAATCCTACAGTGCAGAAGAAGGCCATTCAGCCTATTGGATCTGCACCAATCACAATCCCACCCAGGCCCTACCCCCAGAATCCCATGCATTTACACTAGCAAGTTCCCCTGACACTGAGGAGAATTTAGCATGGGCAATCGACCTAACCTGCACACCTTTGGACTGAGAGAGGAAACCGGGGCACCCAGAGGAAACCCACACAGACAAGGGGAGAGTGTGCAAATTCCAACAGACAGTGACTCAAGTAGAAATTGCAGTGGGTCCCTGGTGCTGTGAGGCAGCAGTGCTAACCACTTTGCCACCGCGCCAGTGGACCTCCTGAAAATGAAGATAGATCCCTGGCAGCAGTCTTAGTCTAGAAGATGGACTCCCTTTAGGGCACTGAATCTGGGAGGTCCAGCTGCAGATATACCTCCCAACCCACCCACTACTGTGGCGTTCCAGGAATCAGGGTTGAAGGCAGCTTCCATCCTGAAAACTAGAGGCAGCTCAAGGCATTGTTCAGCTGAGACCTGGCATATACACACAACACTGTTCCAAACATGATTCATACTGGCATGTTTTCCCATTGGCATCACAGAGAATCTGGTGTAGGATTAGGCCTTCATTCCATTAATCTAAAAATTCAGTTCACATTGGCCTCTGACAGATTTTTTGATGTGCAATGGCAGGCACCAGGGAAAGATCCCACTGTAAATTCACGCTGGTGTGAAACTGATTTCTGCGTCTCCCACCATAGGTTCCCTCTGTGTCTGCAAACAAACCTGCTGACATGGACTTGGGAGAATTACAAACAGAAAATACTGAAGGGTAAATTTTCCAGTCCTGCCCACCACAGGAATTGTCACAGATGGGACAGACAATTTGACAGACTATCTAAAGGTCCCTTAACCTTGAGTGATGATTTCTGCCCAGGGAGGTTGGGAACCTCATTTTAATACATTAATATCCCACTTGTGGGCTTTTCTGACAAATTTGGAATTGCCCCTTGCCAATGTGACATATGTCATGCCAGTGAGGTTTACAAGTTTTCATAAATGGGAACCAGGCAAAGGGAACCCACCGGGGGCATACAGGTATGCAGAACCCTGGGGGTGGGGTAGGAGGAGAAGGACATATCCGGGCACTGTCCTGGCATTGCTCCCTGGTGATACCCTGGCATTGTCCCTACACTCTGGCAGTGCCACCTGGCACCCTGGCAGTGACCTGAGTGCCAGTTTTCTCATCTGAGCCAGCACTTGGTGCAAAAACAAATATATATGCCAGAGAGAGGGAACATACTTATTGGACAATTATTGAAGACTTTATTCAGCAAATGTCATGAAAAATGGAAATAGTTCAAAGACTTGAAATGCATCTAGTGAAGAGTCAAAGTAGAGTCATACAATCAGCACCGATGGAGCTACATTGTTATATAGAATAATCCCACTTTCCAGCACGTGGTCCATATCCTTGAATGTTATGATATATCAAGTGCTCATCCACATACTTTTCAAAGGTTGTGAGGTTTCCTGCCGCGACTAAAATCCCAAGCATCGCATTACAGACTTCCGCCACTCTCTGGATGGAAACATATTTCTTTAAATACCCACTAAACATTCTGCCCCTTAAAAGTATGCCCCCTTCTTATTGACTTCAATTAAAGGGAACGGTTGCTTCTTATCCACCCTGTCCACATCGCTCATAATCTTTTACACCTCAATACTGTCCCCACTCAGCCTTCTCTGCTCTAAACAAAACAACGTGAGCCTATCCAACCTCTCTTCATAGCTCAGGTGCTCCATCCCAGGTAAGGTCCTGGTGAAGGCAAAATACTGCAGATGCTGGAATCTGAAAACAAAAACAGGAAATGCTGGAAAATCTCAGCAGGTCTGACAGCATCTGTGGGGAGAGAGAATAGAACCAATGTTTTCAGTCTGGATTTTGATTCGATTTGATTTATGATTGCCACATGTATTAACATACAGTGAAAGGTATGGTTTCTTGCTCACTATAGAAAGCACACCATTCATAGAGAATGTAGTGTTACAATTATAGCTAGGATACAGAAAAAGATCAACTTAATGCAAGGTAGGTCTATTCAAAAGTCTGATGACATTAGGGAAGAAGCTGTTCTTGAGTCAGTTGCTACGTGACCTTTTGCACTTTTGTATCTTTTTTCCGAAGGAAGAAGGTGGAAGAGAGAACGTTCAGAGTGCGTGAGGTCCTTAATTATACTGGCTGTTTTGCCGAGGCAGTGGGAAGTGTCGACAGAGTCAATGGATGGAGGTTGGTTTGTGTGATGGATTGGGCTACATTCACGACCTTTTGTAGTTTCTTGCAGTTTTGAGCAGTTCAAGAGCCATACCAAGCTGTGATACAACAGGAAAGAATGCTTTCTATGGTGCACTTGTAAAGGTTGGTGAGAATCATAGGAAAAATGCCAAATTTCCCTATTCTTCTGAGAAAGTAGAGACATTAGTGGGCTTTCTTATCTATAGCGTCAGTGTGGGAGGACCAGAACAGGTTGTTGGCGATCTGGATACCTAAAAGCTTGAAGCTCTCAAACCTTACTACTTAGTCCCTGTTGACACAGACAGGGATATGTTCTCCATTATGCTTCCTGAAGTCAATGACAATCTCCTTAGTTTTGTTGACATTGAACGAGAGATTATTGTCGCTGCACCAGTTCACCAGATTCTCTATCTCATTCCTATATTCTTATCATTGCTTCAGATCACTACAGTGATGTCATCAGCAAACTTGAAAATTGAGTTGGAGGGGAATATGGCCACAGAGTCAGAGATGTATAAGGAAGAGTACAGTAGGGGGCTGAGAACACAGCCTTATGGGGCACCGGTGTTGAGGATGATCAGAGGAGGTGTTGTTACCTATCCTTACTGGTTGTGGTCTGTGGGTTAAGAAGTTCAGGATCCAGTCACAGAGGAAGGAGCCAAGGCCTAGGCCATGGAGTTTGGAGATGAGTTTTGTGGGAATAATGGTGTTGAAGGCTGTGCTGTAGTTGATAAATAGGGTCTTGATGCGCTTCGGCAATGCTTTGAGTCTGGATGACCCTTCATCAGAGCACGGACATTGGCTCTATTCTCTCTCCACGGATGCTGTTAGATATGCTAAGATTTTCCAGCATTTTCTGTTTTTGTAACATCCTGGTGAATCTTCTCTGTACCCCATCTAGTGCAATCACCGATACTGAGGCAACCAGAACTGCATGCACTACTCCTGCTGTGGCCTAAGAAAAGTTTTGTGCAGCTCCAATATAACCTTCCTGCTAATGTTACGCCGTTGTTTAAGAAGGGTGCCAGGCAAAAGGCAGGGAATTATAGGCCGGTTAGTTTAACGTCTGTTGTAGGTAAAATGTTAGAATTCGTCATCAAGGAGGAAATAGCGAGGCATTTTGAGGGGAATTGCTTGATAGAGCAGACGCAGCACGGTTTCGGTAAAGGGAAGTCGTGTCTGACAAATTTACTGGAGTTCTATGAGGATGTGTCGAGGGTGGTGGATAGGGGAGAGCCAGTGGATGTGGTTTTTCTTACGTCTCAATGAGACCTCCCCTCATTCTTCTAAACTCTAACGAGTACAAGCCTAATTTATTCAGCCTCTCCTCATAGCTCAACCCCCTTAACTCTGGCATCAGCCTAGCAAACCTCCTCTGCACTCCCTCCAAGGCCAAAATATCCTTGCGTAAGTACGGCGCCCAAAACTGCACACAGTACTCCAGCTGCGGCTTCACCAATGCCCTATACAGCTGCAGCAAGACCTCCCTACTTTTATATTCAATCCCCCTCGCTATGAAGGCCAGCATCCCATTCGCCTTCCTGACCACCTGCTGCACCTGCAAGCTGGGTTTTTGCAACTCATGCACAAGGACCCCTAGGTCCCTCTGCACCGTCGCCTGCTGCAGTTTTTCGCCACGTATTTTAGTAAGGCGTTTGATAAGGTTCACCA
Source organism: Carcharhinus amblyrhynchos (assembly GCF_965287045.1). Lineage (NCBI taxonomy): Eukaryota > Metazoa > Chordata > Chondrichthyes > Carcharhiniformes > Carcharhinidae > Carcharhinus > Carcharhinus amblyrhynchos. The sequence goes on from NC_137324.1 coordinate 19,612,490, forward strand.
TGGTAGGCTTCTGCAGAAAATGCAGATGTATGGGATTGGGGGTGATCTAAGGAATTGGATCAGGAATTGGCTAGCGGATAGGAGACAGAGGGTGGTGGTTGATGGTAAATATTCATCATGGAGTTCGGTTACGAGTGGTGTGCCTCAGGGATCTGTTTTGGGGCCACTGCTGTTTGTAATTTTTATTAATGATCTGGATGAGGGTATAGTTGGGTGGATTAGTAAATTTGCTGATGACACCAAAGTCGGAGGTGTGGTAGATAGTGATGAAGGGTGTCATAGTTTGCAGGAAGACTTAGACAGGTTGCAGAGCTGGGCTGAGAGGTGGCGGATGGAGTTTAATGCGGAGAAGTGTGAGGTAATTCACTTTGGTAGGAATAACAGATGTGTCGAGTATAGGGCTAACGGGAGGACTTTGAATAGTGTGGATGAGCAGAGGGATCTAGGTGTATGTGTACATAGATCCCTGAAAGTTGGGAGTCAAGTAGATAAGGTTGTTAAGAAGGCATACGGTGTCTTGGCATTTATTGGTAGGGGGATTGAATTTAGGAGTCGCAGCGTCATGTTGCAACTGTACACAACTCTGGTGCGGCCGCACTTGGAGTACTGTGTGCAGTTCTGGTCCCCACATTACAGGAAGGATGTGGAGGCTTTGGAGAGGGTGCAGAGGAGGTTTACCAGGATGTTGCCTGGTATGGAGGGGAGATCCTATGAGGAGAGGCTGAGGGATTTGGGGTTGTTTTCGCTGGAAAGAAGGCGGCTAAGAGGGGATCTTATTGAAACATATAAGATGATTAGAGGTTTAGATAGGGTGGATAGTAATAGCCTTTTTCCTCTGATGGAGAAATCTAGCACGAGGGGGCATGGCTTTAAATTAAGGGGTGGTAGTTATAGGACAGATGTCAGGGGTAGGTTCTTTACCCAGAGGGTGGTGAGGGATTGGAATGCCCTGCCTGCTGCAGTTGTAAATGCGCCTAGTTTGGGGGCGTTTAAGAGATCTATGGATAGGTTTATGGACGAGAAGGGATTGGTTTAGGTTAGTGGGTCATTGTTTTGTAACTGGTCGGCGCAACATCGTGGGCCGAAGGGCCTGTTCTGCGCTGTAATGTTCTATGTTCTATGTTCTATGATGTCACAGGTAGATAGGGCATAAAGAGTGCTTTTGGAACATTGTCTTTTATAAATTGAAGTATTGAGTATAAGAGTTGGAATGTTATGGTGAGGTTGTATAAGACATTGGTGAGGCTGAATTTAGAGTATTGTGTGCGGTTTTGGTCACCTAATTACAGGAAGGATATTAATAAGGTTGAAAGAGTGCAGAGAAGGTTTACAAGGATGTTGCTGGGACTTGAGAAGCTGAGTTACAGAGAAAGGTTGAATAGGTTAGGACTTTATTCCCTGGAGTGTAGAAGAATGAGGGGAACTTTGATAGAGGTGTATACAACTATGATGGGTATAGATAGAGTGAATGCAAGCAGGTTTTTTCCACTGAGGCTAGGGGTGAAAAAAACTAGAAGACATGGGTTAAGGGTGAAGGGGGAAAAGTTTAAAGGGAATATTAAGGTGGGGGGGGGAACTTCTTCACACAGTGGGAGTGTGGAATGAGCTGCCAGATGAAATGGTGAATGCGGGCTCACTTGTAACATTTAAGAAAAACTTGGACAGGTACATGGATGAGAGGGGTGTGGAAGGATATGGTCCAGGTGCAGGTCAGTGGGACTAGGCAGAAAAATGGTTCAGCACAGACAAGAAGGGCCAAAAGGCCTGTTTCTATGCTGTAGTGTTTTATGGTTCTACGATTACAATCCCACCCGGGCCCGAGTCCCGTAACCCCACATATTTACTCTGTTAATCCCCTGTCACTAGGGTCAATTTAGCATGGCCAATCAACCAAACCTGCGCATCTTTGGATTATGGGAGGAAACTGGAGCACCCAGAGGAAATCCATGCAGACACAGGGAGAACATGCAGACTCCACACAAACAGTGACCCGAGGCCAGAATTGAACCTGGGTCCCTTGCGCAGTGAGGCAGCAGTGCTAACCACTGTGCCACCATGCCATTCAGCTTCCCTCCATCAGGTCACACCCCTTGGCAGTGTCAGTCTTGCAAGCACCTTGGCAATGGGGTTTGAAACTTGGCCAAATATTTATAATTTGATTCCACTGCACAGCTATATAAACAAAATCTCCAGAGCTAAATATATCTGAACTTTGAAAGAGCTCAAGGGGCTCAAAGGAACTTTGACTGACAACTCAAACATGAGTTTACTGGAAAAGCTCAGTCATCTATTCAACCTTCGAAACAGGAGGATAGATTTCTGAGCTGTCAAAGAGCTTAGGCATCTATTGAATCATTAAAGGAAGCAGATGTCTGAGCAATCAAGAAAATCAAAAGTTGAAACCGTAGGGGGCTATTAGGATAGTCAAATCTGAATTGCAGTCTCGTTCAGTATACTTTACCCATTGGACAATTAGCTCTGAACACTTTTCCTTTTTCCAATGCTGCTCAATTTAATAATCACTTACATTTTAAGATTAGTCATCAATCAATGCATTAAAAGCATAATTATCATACTGCATTTTAGTGTGACATGTGAAATTGGCAAGACCTTTTGAACTTACCTTTATGGGCGGCACAGTGGCACAGTGGTTAGCACTGCAGCCTCACATTATCAGGGATCTGAGTTCGATTCCAAGTTTGGGCCCCTGTCAACGTGGAGTTTGTATGTTCTCCCCATGTCTGCATGGGTTTCCTCCAGGTGCTCAGGTTTCCTCCCATGTGGGTTAGGTGGATTGGCCATGCTAAATTGGTAAGAAGTCTGACAACACCAGGTTTAAGTCCAACTGATTTATTTGATAGTAAACTCACAAGCTTTTGAGAGCTTGTGAGTTTACTATCAAATAAATCGGTTGGACTTAAACCTGGTGTTGTCAGACTTCTTACTGTGTTTACCCCAGTCCAACGCCGGCATCTCCACATCATGCTAAATTGGCCCTTAGTGTTGAGGCCTAGCAAGGGTAAAATTCCTGGGGATATGGGGATAGGGCCTGGCTGTGATTGTGGTCAGTGCAGACTCGATGGACTGAATACCCTCCTTCTGCACTGTAGGATTCTATGATTCTACCTGTCCAAAGGTTCCTAACTCTGGACTGAGTGAGTGATCACAATTCCTGAGTTCCTGTGGACCATGTCTCTTTTAGACTTTAACAAACTTCCAGAGGATCTGAAATCTGAGTGTTGTGCATGTGTTCACTATGCATGTCCTTATTTCTAGCCACTAAAAATTCCCAGTGATGAGACTGGGAAGAGGTGCCCTGGAATCAGGTCCTATCTATCATTTCTGAAGTCCATCTGCCTTTATTCCAGCATGGACTGTCACCTTAAAATCCTGCCCCATAAATAAAATACCTAAAAATCCCAATTGCATTTTTAATTTTAATCCTAAATTACTAGTTTTCAGAATTGTACAAGTTTTCTGAATCGACCTCCCATAGGACTAATACCTTGGGATCGATTATCAGGACTCGAGATTACACAAGGGCATTTACAATAACCATTTTTTTTTCATAACAGTCCCCATTTCTTATGGATTTCTGCCTGAAATTATTTTAGTCCCCATTTCCATGAGGTTTTGATTTGACTTTCTGTATTCCCTTGATCATTGCACACAGTCCAGATGTTCCATAATATGAGCTTTAACTGCTTTAATTTTTAAATCATTCAGATAGACGTGTGAAATTGCTCTGAACCCTATTTTGAAATGCTCTTACACAAAATAATGTTAGAGCAGAATGGTGTACAACAAAATGAAAGGAAGATGGAGACTAAAACACCCACAGATACACACTTAGATCAATGGAAGGAGCACAAGTGGGATGCATCTTTGCTTGAAAAGCAGACAGCTGAAGACTTAGGAGTAACTCAAACAGGATTTTGAAAGTCTGACAGCCAGAAGCTATGTGACAGTCCAGTTAAATGCTGCTGTCACATCTTTGGTCCTGACAACATCTGAGATTCCAACTGCTCGTGTTTATGGAAGATGCCAGCCCTCTAAGCCTCAATGCCCTGCAGTCAGTTCACTGTTGCGCTGGTAATTTAAATCATACCTCAAGGATGTGAATCGCACAATGACTTGGCTCAGAGTCAGTCCCAGTGCTCACCTCCACAGTATCGTATGCAAACATATGCAGCATTTTCCCCAAGTAGCAACATGACACATCAACACCTCTCTGAAGTGTCAGCTATGACTGAAACCAAAGACAAACTAATACTGAACCCTGCCATTCTGCAGCAGCAGATGTCAGACTTTCCCATGATCACCTTTCACCAGTTTTGTTCCCACAAGGAAACTTTGACGTTGAAATGACCATTAATATTCATTCAACATTGCTAAATTTGGAAGACTTAACCTTTCATTTTGGTTAGGTGTTTATTTCTAGTCACGTTACTGGAGGTAGCAATAGAATAGAAAACATATATCTTTTAGGACTCTTAATGCTCAAGTTTTATAAATTAGCAGTTTAATTGTTCATTGTCACGTGCACACTTCAAGTTTAAGGACAATAGCCTGATTTGGGCAGTATTGATAATCTATGAAATGCTGGAAACATAATAGGTGTCCTGCTATCTTAGAAGCATTTACCATATGAATTAAGATTAGAGTCATAGAGGCTTACAGCATGGAAACAGGCCCTCTGGCCCAACTTGTCCATACCACCCTTTTTTTTTAAATTCCGAAGCTAGTCCCAATTGTCCGTATTTGGCCCAAATCCTTCGATACCCATCTTACCCATGTAACTGTCTAAATGCTTTTTAAAAGACAAAATTGTACCTGCCTCTACTACTGCCTCTGGCACAGATGTGAAAAAAATTGCCCATCTGGACACTTTTGTATTTTTCCCCTCTCGCCTTAAACTAATGCCCTCTATTTTTAAATTCCCCTACCTTTGGGAAAAGATATTGACTATCTAGCTGATCTATGCCCCTCATTATTTTATAGACCTATATAAGATTACCCCTCAGCCTTCTATGCTCCTGAGAGAAAAGTCTCAGTCTATCCAGCCTCTCCTTATAACTCAAACTATCAAGTCCCAGTAGTATCCTAATAAATCTCTTCTGCACTCTTTCTAGTTTAATCATATCCTTTCTATAATAGGGTGGCCAGAACTGTGCACAATATTCCAAAAGTGGCCTTACCAATGTCTTGTACAACTTCAACAAGACATCCCAACTCCTGTACTTAAGATCTCATTGAGACGTATAAGATGATGAATGGGATGGATAGGATAGAGGTGGAGAGACTCTTCCCGCTCAAAAAAGACAGTAGGACTAGGGGGCACAGCCTCAAGATAAAGGGGAGGCGGTTTAGAACGGAGTTGAGGAGGAACTTCTTCACTCAAAGGGTGGTGAATCTCTGGAATTCTCTGCCCGTTGAAGTGGTGGAGGCTGCCTCGCTAAATATTTTTAAGAAGCGGGTTGATGGGTTTTTGATAAGAGAAGGGATTGAGGGTTATGGGGAGAGGGCGGGAAAGTGGAACTGAGCCACGACAGATCAGCCATGATCTTATTGAATGGCGGGGCAGGCTCGAAGGGCTAGATGGCCTACTCCTGCTCCTATTTCTTATGTTCTTATGTTCTTATGTTCTTATGTTCTTAATGTTCTGACCAATGAAACCAAGCACGCTGAATGCCTTCTTCAACATCTGTCAACCTGTGACTCCACTTTCAAGGAGCTATGAACTTTTACCTGTAGATTTCTTTGTTCTGCAACTCTCCTCAACACTCTACCGTTAACCATTACTACAGACATATATGGTCAGTTCCCAATTGCCTAGCCTATGACTAATTTTTGTGACACTACTTTTCTTTCAATTTGATACCATTGTTAACTGCCTTAGCTAGCCACAGTAAAAAGTCTGACAACACCAGGTTTTAGTCCAACCGATTTATTTGATAATAGACTCACAAGCTTTCGGGGTTAGTCTCCTCGTCAGGTGAATGACTAACCCCGAAAGCTTGTGAGTATATTATCAAATAAATCAGTTGGACTAAAACCTGGTGTTGTCAGACTTTTTACTGTGTTTACGCCAGTCCAACGCCGGCATACCCACATCTTAGCTAGCCATACATAGGACATTATTCTGATAGTGTCTTTCTTTTTCAATATAATTATTTTTGCTGAGACTCTTTTTATAAAAAATAATCTTTAATGTCTGCCATGGCTTGAATACCATCCTACCTGTTAACCTATTTTTCCATTCTACTTTAACCAACTGTCTTCATGTGCATGTATTTGCCTTTATTTAAGATGAAGACTCTAGTTTCAGATCAATTTTTCTCACCCTCAAACTGAATGTGAAATATCTATCGTTATGAACATTCTTACTTACCTCAAGGATCCTTTACCATTTGGTAATTTAATAATTCTGTCTCATTACACATGAAATGTCTGAAATAGTCTATTCCTTAATGGGTTCCAGAACACATTTTTCTTAGAAACTGTCCCAAATACAGTCCATGAACTCATCCTCCAATCTATCTTTCCCAGTTTGATTTGTCTAATCAATGTTAAAATTAAAATCCTCCATGATTATTGCAGTATGTTTTTTTACTAACTCCCATCATTACTTGGTTTAGGCTGGAATTCTCCCACCTTGACTGCCGTTGGGATTCTCCGGTCCCACTAAGTGAATGGAGATTTGGCTAAGCGCCAAATTCTCCGTTCTCACTGGCAGAGGTAGTGGGCCATGTGAGATTACAGAATTTTGGCCTTATATTCTGTCCTACAGTGTAGCTACTGTCAGCTGGCTGGTAAATCAGGCCCACCAGTGACTTCTTTCCTGCGCTACTTCTTTTCTCCACCCAAACTGATTCTACATTTTGATCCTTCAAACCAAGATCATTTCTCACTGCTGTATTGATGTGATTCTTTATTAACAGAGCTCCCCAATCTGTTTCTCCTGTCCACCTTCCACAAGTACCTTTGGATATTCAGGTACCAGCCATGGCCACTTTGTAGCCATGTCCCTATAATGGTTATCGTATCATACTCATTTATCTATTCATGTTATTAATTCAATCATTCTGTTATAATTGCTGTGTGCATTTAGATATAAAGTTTTTAATTCTATTGATAAATCATTTTCCCCACTGTGATTTTATTTCCTGCTGGACTCTTATATTTGTATGCACTGGCCCTTCCTATCACACTCTTTAACTCTCGCCAACTTCACTATTGTGTTGTCCATTCTCATTAACTTTCTAAATCTCCCCTCATGTAACGTTGCACTCTTGACTATTTAGTTTTAAACCCTCTCTATAGCCCTGGTACACAATTCACCAGTATACTGCTCCCAGTACAAGTCATATGAAGGCTGTCCCATATGGTACAGCTCCCTCTCACCCCAGAACTGATGCCAGTGGCCCAAGCATCAAATATAGGCAGCTGCCCAGGATTGTGCTGGAATACTCAAGTGATGGGAAAAAAGCAGAGGAGTGGGACTAATTAGATAGTTATTTTCAGCACTGGCACAGGCACAAAGCACTGAATATCCTCCTCTAAGCAGCATGATTCTATGAATTACTAATGTTATAAAAATGGCACCACGTTTGCCAAAAATACTAAACTTTATCAAACTTAAAAAAAACCTTTGTTACCCCAAACATCTATGTTACTGTCTCAGTATTCAAAAGACCTGGATCAATAACCTTGACAATTGGACAAAAGCAGATAATCCCACTGTGGCACTCTGAGAATTTGAATTCAATTTAAAAAAAAACCTGTAACAAAAAGATAATAAAGTTGGCCATGACACTGTCAGATTGTCATTGATTTCTTCTGATCTGTATAAAACTAATCATTTATATTGTGTTTCTCATAACCTCAGGATGTCTGAAACCACTTTACAACCAATAAAGTATGATTTTAAAATGACCAGTGGTTGCAAAGTACGAAACGTGGCAGCCGATTTGCGAACAGTCAAATTTCACAATTATAATGATCAAGACATCTATATTTAGGTGCTAATCAATGAATAAAAATTTGTCACAAAGTATGCTGCTCCTGTTCTTTGCCACATTTCATATGACATTTACATTCATTTCAGAGAGGGAAGTTCAGTGTTCTTTCAATTCCACGCCAACATATCAGCCTAGATTTAACGCACAAGTTCCTGGAAGAGACTTGAACCTTCTGAATCAGAGACAAGAATGCTGGTCAAGGTTTTGTGAGGTCGATGGGGTCTCACCCATCCGTAACTGACAGGAGTCCCTGGCAGTTCCGTCAGGTGATTTGATGGCATCAATTGCTCTTCAGGCAATTAAGTCTCCACCATCAGGCCTTCCCCAGGAGCAAGGCCCCCAGCAGTAGAAGTTCTGTCTGCTCAGAGCTGCCAGTCAACAAGAAGCTGGCAATTTCTCATGCATCTTGCCATGAGGTGTTGGCCTAAACCAACAGGTTTTTATCCTGCATAGCTTTCTGAGGCTGTGGAGGCCACCGCATCTTCTATTGACTCCCTGAACCATTACAAAATTGCACTGGCCTCAGACATAATGGGTGTCAATTGGCTCTTTAATTAACCCAATTGACATACCACCACCGCTGACCTAGGATCCCTCATCAATCCCTTCTGATTCAATTGGGGGCGAGCTTTTCTGAGGCATGGGGCCTTTCCCATGATTAAGTGGGCCTGGCTGCCATGGGTGATTGCTATGTCGGGCTACTTAAAATCCATTTCTTAAGTGATGTTACCTTTAAAAATTTCATTACATTCGAACTTCACACACTCCAGTTCTGTGTTCTCCTTGTCTCAGGGTATTGACATCGTCCTTTCTGCACAGGCAAAGCATCTGGCTTGTGGATGAGGCTGCAAAACAGAGTGAGCAGTCTATTCTGTGAGAATACTGGGGTTAAATGACAGAGAACATCAACATGTGTTACCCTTGGCTTGTGTTAACATTGCATTAATGTACCATGTGAGTTTGAAACTTCAATATCCTGAATGCAGAAACAATCCATTAGTTGCAATAATACTTCAAAAATATTGGAGTAATCTCACCACAGGGATTACATGTGAAATTCATTTTATTTTTGTTGACACCAGGTTGTGAAGTTCAAGCTTTTAGTGTGTCAAAGTAAAGTTTATTTATTAGTCACAAGTAGGCTTACATTAACACTGCAATGAAATTACTGTGAAAATCCCCCAATAGCCACACTTTGGGCCTGTTTGGCTACACTGAGGGAGAATTTAGCATGGTCAATGCACCTGACCAGCATGTCTTTCGGACTGTGGGAGGAAACTGAAGCACCTGGAAAAAAACCATGCAGATATGGGGAGAATGTGCACAGTGACCCAAGTCAGGAATCAAACCAAGGTTCTTGGCACTGTGAATTAGCAGTGCTAACCACTATGCCACCATGCTGCCCTAGTCACTGTGGTTGCAGAAATTATGCATTGTTCAAACCACTAATAAATTTCCATACGAGAGGTATTTTGTAAAGGCGTCTTGCGGTACATTGGGTAGCCTCCATGTCTCTGAAACAGAAGCTCTAGGTTAGAGTCCCACTCCAGGATTTGATCTCCATGGAACTTGAACACAAAAAACGGCAAAACAGGTTGATCATCGACCTGCAAATCCTTCAAAGAGGCCATTGGCAGGCAGTAAGAGTGGGCAAGACCCCTGGTCAGCCTTGCTTGGTGCAGAGTGATGCCCCTCAAGCTTTAACTTCAGGCGAGCAACTGTTGCAAGAAAGGCAGCAGGTGCTTTGGCTGTCATGTGTGTCTCTAGAGGTAATAAGTTTTCCAGGTTTATACGTTCTGTATATGTTTTAATCTTGAATATGACTGGCTCATTTCTCTCAATTCACCAAGATGAACATTATTGAATGACAGTTGCATTAGTTTAATTTTCACCTTAACCATCTGAATCCTTAGCAGAATTGGCATTAGTTGCCCAGACTGCAAGCTAGGTGACTGGGTATAATTGCTAAACAACTACACAGAAAATTTGTTGTGATATTAAAATTTATTCCACAAATCAGCTGTCATATTCCACTTTAAAACACATAGATCACACATAGAAACTTATTACTAGTGGTTTAAACAATGGATCATTTCTGTATTCAGGACACACTAAATTTCCAAAATCATATGACACAGTAATGGGATGTCAACACAAACCAATGGGTAACATTTTTGATGCTCTTTGTCATTTAGTCCCAGAACTCTAGCTGCAGATAATAAAGTCTATTTTTTTCTGCTTTTCAGTTCCATCCTGCTTAACATATTTTACAGCAAAGGCAGTATCTCGCACTTCGCACCTTTATATGAAGCACACACTAGTTGCCCTTTCCCAATATAAAACTCAGCAATTGTCATAGAACTTTGTAAAAATGTAGACAAGTGCAAGACTTGCTAATATTTCCCCACACGAGAAACTACTGACAGGCAAAGTTCTATAATAATTCAAGAATGCTTAAAATGTTACAAGAAAACATACTCAACAGACGATATGGAGGTGCCAGCATTACGATACTCAAAAGAATGATAGAGAGAATAACAATTCAGCAGTCATGGGCATTCGGCCTCTGATCTTCAGGTAAGCATTCTCTAAGGTGGCCTTCACGACACACAACAACGCAGAATCACTGAGCAGAACTGATAGTCCAGTTCCGCACACGAGGACGACCTCAATCGGGATCTTGGGTTCATGTCACACCATTCGCAACCGCACAACTTGCCTGGGCATGCAAAATCTCACAAACTGTCCTGGCTGGAGACAGTACACACCTCTTTTACCTCTGCTTAACCCTCTCTCCACTCACATTGTCTGTACCTTTAAGACTTGATTACCCATGAAGACTCACATTCCAACCATTACCTTGTAAATTGAGTTTGTGTCTACATGTACGCTGTTTGTGAACAGAACTCCCTACTCCCTACCAAAGAAAGGATGATATTCCGAAAGCTTGTGCTACCAAATAAACCTATTGGACATTAACCTGGTTTTGTAAGACTTCTTACAGAGAGAATAAAAACAGAGCCAGAGCATATAAAAAGGAAGAGGCTGGCTAGGGTGAACGTTGGTCCTTTAGAGGATGAGAAAGGGGACCTAGTGGTAGGGGATGGGGATATGGCTAAGGTATTGAATAACTTTTTTGTTTCTGTCTTCACGGAGGAGGACGTGAATAATTTGCCGGGTGTTAGCGATGGAAAGGTGGTAGGACTGGAGGGTCTTAATGACATTACTGTTACTAGAGAGGCGGTGCTTGACAGACTGGAGGGGCTGATTGTGGACAAGTCCCCAGGACCGGATGGAATGCATCCGAGGGTTCTGAAAGAAATGGCGGAGGTCATAGTGGATGCATTGGTGGTTATTTTCCAGACGTCGCTGGATTCCGGGGAAGTGCAGGAAGATTGGAAAACGGCTAATGTTACGCCGTTGTTTAAGAAGGGTGCCAGTCAAAAGGCAGGGAATTATAGGCCGGTTAGTTTAACGTCTGTGGTAGGTAAAATGTTAGAATCCGTCATTAAGGAGGAAATTGCAAGGCATCTTGAAGGGAATTGCTTGATAGAGCAGACGCAGCACGGTTTCATTAAAGGGAAGTCATGTCTGACAAATTTTCTGGAGTTCTATGAGGATGTGTCTAGGGCGGTGGATAGAGGAGAGCCGGTGGATGTGGTCTTTCTGGATTTTCAGAAGGCGTTTGACAAAGTACCTCATAAGAGGTTATTGCAGAAGGTCAGGGGACTTGGAGTTGGGGGTAGGGTGTTAGCGTGGATAGAGGATTGGTTGTCAAATAGGAGGCAGAGAGTGGGGGTCAACGGGTGCTATTCGGATTGGCGGATGGTGACTAGTGGAGTGCCCCAGGGGTCGGTGCTGGGGCCTCAGCTTTTTACCATTTATATAGATGATCTGGAGGAGGGAACCGAGTGTAGGGTGTCGAAATTTGCGGATGACACCAAGATTGGGGGAACGGCAAATTGTGCGGAGGGTGTGGAGAGTCTGCAGAAGGATCTAGATAGGCTGGGCGAATGGGCCAGGAAATGGCAAATGGAATTTAATGTTGGCAAGTGTGAGGTGGTCCACTTTGGTAGGAAGAATGGTAGGAAGGACTATTACTTACGGGGCAAAAAACTGCAGCAGGCGACGGTGCAGAGGGACCTCGGGGTCCTTGTGCATGAGTCGCAAAAACCCAGCCTGCAGGTGCAGCAGGTGGTCAGGAAGGCGAATGGGATGCTGGCCTTCATAGCGAAGGGGATTGAATATAGAAGTAGGGAGGTCTTGCTGCAGCTGTATAGGGCATTGGTGAGGCCGCAGCTGGAGTACTGTGTGCAGTTTTGGGCGCCGCACCTGCGCAAAGATATTTTGGCCTTGGAGGGAGTGCAGAGGAGGTTTACTAGGCTGATACCGGAGTTGAGGGGGTTGAGCTATGAGGAGAGGCTGAATAAACTAGGCTTGTACTCGTTGGAGTTTAGAAGAATGAGGGGAGATCTCATTGAGACGTATAAGATGATGAATGGGATGGATAGGATAGAGGTGGAGAGACTCTTCCCGTTCAAAAAAGACAGTAGGACTAGGGGGCACAGCCTCAAGATGAAGGGGGGGCGTTTTAGAACGGAGTTGAGGAGGAACTTCTTCACTCAAAGGGTGGTGAATCTCTGGAATTCTCTACCCGTTGAAGTGGTGGAGGCTGCCTCGCTAAATATTTTTAAGACGCGGGTTGATGGGTTTTTGATAAGAGAGGGGATTAAGGGTTATGGGGAGAGGGCCGGAAAGTGGAACTGAGCCACGACAGATCAGCCATGATCTTATTGAATGGCGGGGCAGGCTCGAAGGGCTAGATGGCCTACTCCTGCTCCTATTTCTTATGTATCATCTGAGGTAAAAGGTAAATACTGTGGATTCTGGAGTCTGAAACAAAAGAGAAAATGCTGGAAAATCTCAGCATCTGTGGAGAGAGAACAGACCCAACCATCCTGACTTGAAATTTTGACTCTATTCGCTCTCCACAGATGCTGTCAGACCTGCTGAGATCTTCCAGCATTTTCTGTTTTTGTCCCTTCTGCAGTATTTTGTCTGAAGAATAGCACACACAAGCAGAATGAACTGCAACAAAGAGCTGGCATAATGTGCTATAGAGTACACGAGTGGGATCGGACATGTCAATTTGGAAGTTTCCAATTTTATTTGTGCCACCCAATAAGGGTGGCACGGTGGCACAGTGGTTAGCACTGTTGCGTGATAGCCCCAGGGACAGGTTCAATTCCGGATCAGATCACTGTCTGTGTGGAGTTTGTACATTCTCCTCGTGTCTCCTCCAGATGCCCCAGTTTCCTCTCACAGTCCAAAGATGTGTGGATTATGTTGATTGGCCATGATAAATTAACCCTAGTGTCAGGGGGACTGGAAGGGTAAATACGTGGGGTTATGGGAATAAGGCCTAGGTGGAATTGAGGTAGGTGCAGACTCGATGGGACGAGTGGCCTCCTTCTGCACTGTAGAGATTCTATGATTCCATGACCTAGGAAAAGCATGCTTGCCAGGGGAGAATTCATGGCAATGTTACCTTTATCTACTTTTTTTCTTGGGCATAAGTATCTTTCACAGGAGTATTCATTCGTTATTGCTCATCAATCTTTACCTTGAGACAGTGGTGGAGCGAGCTAAATAGCTGTCTTCCTCAACCACTTTGGAAGGCATTTAAGAATCAACTAGATTGACTGGAGGAAGTAACTGGAAAATCCCCTAGTCGCCCCACTCTGGTGCCTGTTTGGGTACGCAAAGGGAAAATTTAGCATAGCCAATGCGCCTAACCAGCAATGAAGTCATAAGAACATAAGAAATAGGAGCAGGAGTAGGCCATCCAGCCCTTCGAGCCTGCCCCGCCATTCAATAAGATCATGGCTGATCTGTCGCGGCTCAGTTCCACATTCCCGCTCTCTCCCCATAACCCTTAATCCCCTCGCTTATCAAAAACCCATCAACCCGCGTCTTAAAAATATTTAGCGAGGCAGCCTCCACCACTTCAACGGGCAGAGAATTCCAGAGATTCACCACCCTTTGAGTGAAGAAGTTCCTCCTCAACTCCGTTCTAAACCGCCCCCCCTTTATCTTGAGGCTGTGCCCTCTCGTCCTACTGCCTTTTTTGAGTGGGAGGAGTCTCTCCACCTCTATCCTATCCATCCCATTCATCATCTTATACATCTCAATGAGATCTCCCCTCATTCTTCTAAACTCTAACGAGTACAAGCCTAGTTTATTCAGCCTCTCCTCATAGCTCAACCCCCTCAACTCCGGTATCAGCCTAGTAAACCTCCTCTGCACTCCCTCCAAGGCCAAAATATCTTTGCGCAGGTGCGGCGCCCAAAACTGCACACAGTACTCCAGCTGCGGCCTCACCAATGCCCTATACAGCTGCAGCAAGACCTCCCTACTTTTATATTCAATCCCCCTCGCTATGAAGGCCAGCATCCCATTCGCCTTCCTGACCACCTGCTGCACCTGCAAGCTGGGTTTTTGCGACTCATGCACAAGGACCCCGAGGTCCCTCTGCACCGTCGCCTGCTGCAGTTTTTCGCCCCGTAAGTAATAGTCCTTCCTACCATTATTCCTACCAAAGTGGACCACCTCACACTTGCCAACATTAAATTCCATTTGCCATTTCCTGGCCCATTCGCCCAGCCTATCTAGATCCTTCTGCAGACTCTCCACACCCTCCGCACAATTTGCCTGTGAAAATCCCCGAATCACCACACTCCAGTGCCTGTTCGGGTACACTGAGGGAGAATTTGGCATTGCAAATGCAGTATATGGAGGTGGGCCTTCTAACCTGACTGCTTCAGCATCCGTCACTTCCATTTCCACGTCAGGACTGCATCAACTTCTCAAACTGGTTGAACTTAAACCTGGTGTTTTGAGACTTTCTTACTGTGTTTACCCTAGTCCAACGCCAGCATCTCTACATCAACTGCTTCTCGCCATGTTCTCACACTGGCAGGCTTACAAATCCATTAACATAACCATGGTTGGAATTCTCTGGCCTCTTTGGCCAGTGGGATCTTCCAGAACTGCCCAAGTAAATGGAGTTTTGAATGGCCCACTGCATCCACCATGACAGGAGCCACTGCACTGGCGCTGGAACATCTCGGCTAATGATATCACCATGCTCTAATCTTAGCCATGGAATAGTTTGAAATGGTTGCTCCTCTTACTCCAGCACCATTACTTGTGGCATTCCCAAGAATCTATCCGTGGTCCTTTAATATGTCTCATTTACATGTTGCTCAACAGCAATATTATCTAAAAGCAGAGCATTCAATTCTTACAAATAGTCTGACGAATCCCAGCTCTCTCTCACCACCACCTCACTCAACTCCTCCACTGTTGCTGAATAACAAATAACCAAAACTTATTCAAAATCCAGTACTGGATAAGCAGAAATTTCTTCCAATTCAATATTGGGAAGACTGAAGGCATTGCTTTTGGTCCCCTTTCCAAACTCCATTTCCTAGGTACTGTTTTCATCCCTCTCTTTGGCAACAGTCTGAGATTAAACCAGTCTGTTCACAAAGTTGGTGTCATATTTGACCCCAAGATTAATATGTAATCTTATATTCGTACCATCACTCAGATAGCCTATTTCCATCTCTGTTACATCACCAAACATTACCCTGTTTCAGCTCACTTACTCTTGTCTTTGTTATCTATTTCCATGCATTCTTGAATCGTTCCCCACAACCAAACATCCTATCTCCGCTGATTTTCCTTTATCAATTCTGTCAGTAACATTCTCAAAACACTCCAGCAGGTTTGTCAAACATGATTTCCCTTTCGTACATCCATGTTGCCTGTGTCCAATCAGGTTATTATCCAATTCATTATGGGTTTTAAAGTATCACCAGCAAAAAATGTAAACGCTTGAAACTTCTTAATCAACTGTAAGTAAACATTGTGAAATTGGCAACATAGCTCAGATGGCCAGATCTACCAATGAAGCAATGTTTTCTCTGGGCTTTGGTGTTTCAATAGACCACTGGGGGATTTCTGACTATCAGCCAAGAATATACACTGATGATGAAAATGCTTTAAAACCCAACCCAGTATCTCCTTATATGGCTCAATGTCATACTTTATTCTATAATGCTCCTGTGAAGTGCCTAGGAATGTTTCATTATAGTAATGGTACTAATATAAATACAAGTTGTTGTTAATCATTCATTTTGTAGGTTGCTTTGATTGAATAACAAAATTCCAATTTTGAATTTTGCTGAATGAAGGGGTAAAACCTATTGAAACATTTTAAAAGATATTAACAACTTATTGCAGAGCAAGGCACATGGATATTTCTGAGAGGTTTAATCTTTCAAGAGAATCTCAGGGAAAGATTTTTACTGGCGACAGAAAAGATTGGATTGCTTTAGAAAAGGAAAGTGCTCATCATTTCCTTCCAAATAAAGGACATTCTAGTGTCTCGCAGTGTCTAATGAACATACGAGACACGCTAAATCTGTGCAAAATTTTTTGAAGCATTTCTATCGCCCAGTTTACTTTACTCAACTGTTCCACTTTAGTCTTGCATATACTGCACAGCACTGCCAAGCTGGAAAAGCAAGTCTACTGGGCTTTGTTTCAACAGGGTATTGTCTGAAATATTCAGATGACATATCACGACTTGTCAACTTTCAACTGTGACAAATTGGGTGAAGTGTTTTTGGTGCTTTTCACACAGATTTTTTAAAAATAGCCTAATTTTTCCTCTCCCCTCCCTTCCCTTTCATTATTCCTCAGCTGATAGAATGGTGAGATTCCTGTTCTCAGGGGATTTCAAAATTCCTCTGCCGGTCACCTTTTCAGTCATTTCCTTTCCTCCTTCTCTGCGATCTGTATATGTTCACTGACTCTTTGTTGCCTTGATTAAGACGGCAGAGCATATTTGTTTCATAAGAAGATCATGCTGGTTATCTTCCAGTTTGCGGATGGAAAATGTCTACCAGTTTTTTTTGGCCCAGGTGTCTCTGAGCGCTGAATACTAATTTGTTTTTGTTTTTGCACCAAGATTGTAACTGCTGCTGCTGCATGCTGATGCTGCTGTTGGTGAAGGCATCTCAGACTTCTTTCTGTACGATGTAGCCTCAGGATATATAGCTGTATTGTTTGAGTTTTCCAAGCTTTACAGCTAGTTATCTACAATTACCTTAGGATTCCTGTCACATGCATAGCTTATAAATTAATTTTCACATGAATTAAGGTTTTAGCCTGGAGGGCAGGAAAGCAATAACGGAATGGCTAG
The DNA here is from genome assembly GCF_965287045.1 of Carcharhinus amblyrhynchos. Lineage (NCBI taxonomy): Eukaryota > Metazoa > Chordata > Chondrichthyes > Carcharhiniformes > Carcharhinidae > Carcharhinus > Carcharhinus amblyrhynchos. The sequence continues at coordinate 19,629,782 of NC_137324.1, forward strand.
GAGGATAATTGATTTTCATTTGGGTATGTAAATTATGTTTACTTCTCTTGTTACAATCTAATATAACAATGTCACAGGGTAATTGTTTCTATTCATAAAAATTGCATTATATATTTAATCATGCAATAACAGTATTGTTTTATCTTGAAGGAAGAAACAAGAAAAATTGATAACATACATCATAACCTGCATTGAAGCAATGAAAATTAAATGGGCAGATCCAGGTCACACAAACACGCACTATTTTTTCCTCACTTTTTTAATATCTCCGGGTGCGAATCAAATGGGGGCAATCTTACCGGCTCGCCCCACCAGTTGATCGGCATGGCGACAGGGAAGATTGGCGAGAGGAGAAAAATCAGAATTGCGCCCAGGATTTTGACTCCCATAATTTTACTGGCCCTGTTTTGAAGGGGAAACCAGATCAACACCCAGAAAGAATGCAATTCCAACATTCATGACATCATTAGCGTGAATCAACGAGGGCCAGATGTGACCAATGGGGACCAGATGTTATGGCCTCATCGGTGGGAACAGAGGCCAGTGAAGCACTCTGGGTGGTCAGGGGCAGGGCCAAGTACTGTCCCTTGAGCAGTGTCAGCCGAAGGGACTAGGGTCTAAGTGAGGTGGAGCCATGACTGTATGTTCATGATTGTATGGCCAGAGCCGGGGGGGGAGGGGGGGGAACAATTGGCAATTGGCTAGAGTGGCAGGGGGAGTGATGTCCAGGCTGACAACTGGGAATCGGAGGAGGGGGGAGGAATGAACCAGTAAGATCACTCCCAACATGCTGAATATGCGAGAAAATGGAAGAGAATGGAGCTGATTCCTTCAGTGGGCCATGAGTCGCAATCTTACAGCATTACATCCTTTCTTATCTTGTTGAATCAGAAGGCAGTGGTGCAATGGTATTGTCATTGGACTAGTGATCCATAGAGCCAGGGTAACGTTCTCAGGAACTGGGTTCGAAACCTGCCATCACAGATGGTGAAATTTCAATTCGATAAAAAATTGGAATTAAAATTCCAATGATGAACCATGGGACCATTGTCATAAAAACTAATGTCGTTTAGGGAAGGAAATCTGTCATCTTTACTTGGTCTGACATACATAAGACTCCAACTCCACAGAAATGGAATTGACTCTTAAATGTCCTCAATGCTTCAGTGAATATTTTCCCCACTTTGCTGCAGTCGAATTAATTATGTTTTTTTTCTAATAATGATATTGGGAATGAATCTCTGAGGCCGCGATCTGCAATTGTCAGTTAAATAAGGCAGGAGGACAAAATTGGGGTTCTTGCTCGGCATCAAACCCTGTCAAGCCCAAACAGGTTCTCAGCCAGAGCTGATTACCACTGATTTGAATCCATTTAAATGTAATTGCTTGGTTTGAGGCCAGGTGTTCTAGCCTCCCGGTATGCACCCACCACCCCCAGCAGGTAGCATTCTCCCACAGTCCTGTCCAATGGGGGCCAGGTAGTGTGGATTCTGAGGGCAGGGTAAAGGTATAAGTACTGCCTCCAACTGTGCCCATAGGCTCCAGTGCCAGCTGCAGAGGGTGTGCTGAGGGAACCCTCAAGGGACTGGGAGTTGGAGGGGCTCAGGGTGGGGGAAGGAGGTGACCCTGAGGCTCTCCCTGGGGATATGGCTTTCATGGCTGGTCTTCTCCTTATTGCCCTAGAAAACATGGAATTCACTCTTAGGATGGTGATTTCAGACATCTTTCTGCTAAAAATCTTTATTATCATCTGTGTTCTGTAAAACCTTTGAAGTGGCCTTGTCTCCTTAAAATCCATGCCCCCTGAACACCTGAAACCTTCGAAGTCACAGCAGCACTTTATTCTACAGTAGATATTGCCCTTGGTTGATCCCAGACTTCTCTGAAGTGTGTTGGGTAACAGGAGCTGTCAGTTTCACCAGAAAGATCCCCTTGCTTTCTCTCATAAGTCCCAGCTTCTCTAAATATCTTTGAAGTACTTTGATTGACAGGAGCAATCAATTTCATGAGGGAGATCCCCCTCTCTCACTTGAATGAGCCCTAGTTGCTCTAAATCCTCTTTCAAGTGCTTTAACCAGGTTTCTTTACACCAGGAACTAATTTGCTGCTGAAAACTTTTCTGACTGACAACTCCAGGGTAGATCGAACAGATAATTGTTGATACAATCAATTTATGCTCCATTAAACCTGAAGTGCTTCTCCTTTTCACCACAAGTATTCTTTCTGCCAACATCTTTTAAACACTGTAGTTTCTTTTTAAGTATAGGCCCCTTCTTAGAAAGTGGATATGCTTTTGTTTCCACTGACTTTTTCTTCTTGCCTGAAAAGCTTCTTACTGAACTCATAAGCTTTCTATTATCTTTTATCTCTTTTTGTGTTTTTTCAAGTCCACCAAACTTCAAGATTGGATAGGCTAGGCTTTTTATCTTTGAAATAGAAGATGCTGAAGGAGGATTTAATTGAAGTATATAAAATAATGAGGGTGCCTTAACAGAGTGAATATGGAAGGACCTATCTCTAAAAGCAGAGGAGTTACCTGAAAGCATAGCTTACAAGCGATAGGCTGAAGAATTAAAGGGGAGTTTGAGGGAAAATTATTTTAACCAGAGTGTTGGCAGGACTGGGGATGGCGTAGAGGCAGAAAATCTCTGAAACATGTAGTTATCCATTAGAAACATCATGATCTATGGGGCTACTGCCAAGTGCTGAAAAAATGAATCTCTTTCTGCCCGCAGATAATCGATGTGTTGAATGACCATCTTCTCTGCTATTATTTTCTATAAATCTACAACCAATCTCTTCACTTCATCCAATGAGCCTCTCAGAAGGACCACTCATACTAGTTAGATAAGACTACAAAATAATTTTGCCATTGACAAATGACATGAGGATGCAGAATCTTGGCCATTTGAACACTGACTCATTTGATATTCCATTGGCTCTGAAGTTTCACAAGTCTGACTTTTGTTGAGGCTACCTTGGATTCGAAACTGACCTTAGAGTTATGACACCATCACACTTAACATGCATGATCCTACAAATAAAAAGTGTTAATTCAAGTATCTGAATCTTTCTACCTGATTTTACTTTTTCCTTATCAATGTTCACATTTTTAAAAACTGTTCATAATATTTCAATGTAATTCATTGACACTCTAGGACATCATGGGAGACAAGGGGATACATGGGAAGTTAAACCACTTCTTCCCTTTGGAGAAACCACAGCTCTCAATCAGGGTTAAAGTATATGTAAACATTGTGGTCAGGAACAAAGGAGGTACTTGGGATGAATTCAAGAGTAAAAAGCAATATAAATAAAAACAACTGATTGGAGGCTGAGTAGAAATCCATCAAGCTATCAATGAAAGCCTCTTTCAAAGCATTGCATGTTGAAATTGACAGATGAAAGGGTTTCAATGAAAAGAGAGGGTTTAAAAGGTTTCAGCTTGCTAGGAAGATTCAGAGTTGTCAAATCAAAGTTGTGTGAATCTATTGGGGTTGAGCGCACAGTTGTGGTGAATAGCTCCTCTCCTCCCTGGTGAAATTGACACCTCTTTGTTTAATGACTTCAAAAGGGTCTTTTGACGTAGAGAAAGGGAAATCTCTGCTGAAGAATGGAGTGCTGCTGTGATTTAAAAGCCTGTCAGCTTTCCAGGGTATATGAAGATTGAAGTGACCTAGCCACTTCAACATTTTCACAGCTGACAAGCAGGAATGAAGCTGTAAATCACAGGGCTGCCACCAAGGTGCCAGACCAGGGTGCTGGGGACAGTGCACCATTGGCACTGCCAAGGCCTGAAGGTGGGCTTATGTAAGGATCTGAAGAGGAAGGTGGGGGGGGGGGGGGGGGGGGGGGGGGGTGCGGGGGGGGGGGTGGGGGGGGGGGAGCTGAGGAGGGAGGGGGTTTGACTGATGAAGTGAAAAGGGATTGAGTGGGAGCCTCAATGAGGGCTCAATGAGGGAGGTCTGAGTGAGGAAGGAGAGATGAGTGGGGACTGATTGTGGGTTGGGTTGACCTCATGCCTGCACAATGTGTGGGGGGGTGACCCATTATTTGTGGGTGGGGGAGGGAAGGATGTCCCTCTTTGGTGAAGGATTGGTAGTGCGCCCCTGATCAGTGGGGGGTGGCGGGGAGGCGTTGGGGGGTACTATTTCCGTTTCGGAGAGAGAGATGCCTGCCTCCAAGCACAGAGATCAAAAGGTGCCCCAATCTCTGAACAGCCGGGCTGGCCGGGGGTTCCGCGGATTCATATATTCACATCTATCATGTGGATGAATCCCACCTGACAGACACTGTCAGCACCAATGGGAAAAGCTCTGGTTTTCCTGCTGGTGTGGGCACCTAGTCCTGATTCAGGAGAAATGTGGATCAATAAGAACATTATAAGGTGCTATACAAGAATGTAAGCCTTTTTATGATGGTTTGCTCATCATTTTCGCTTTGAGTGAAGTGGTGAGAGCTGGTCATTATGAGGTCTGCAAGGGCTGGTATTGTGGTAACTCTCTCTCCTTGTGTGGCGAATGTTCACTTTCTAATGATTAGATGAGATTGGAAATTCATGAGACTTTATATGTGCTGATCTGCATCTCTCTGCTTTCCTCTTTACAAGCTCCAAACCCAAGTGTGCTGTGCACGTTGATGCCCCTGCACTCAATGCAATTTCAGAACTACGCCCCACTCCATTATTATGGGTATGTGTGAAAGTTAGAACCATCAAGATGCAGCTGTCATGGGGAAAACTGCAGGTTTGAAACAGTTACATCGCATATAAATGAACACTGTGCAGAATATCTAATTAATTTTGCAATTAACTAAATTTTGGGGGATCAATTGCGTTTCAAGTTTCAATGATTTATTTTGGGTTCTTACTGCATAGAACATAGAACATAGAAAACTACAGCACAAATAGGCCCTTCGACCCACAAGTTGCGCTGATCATATCCCTACCTACTACGCCTATCTATAACCCTCAATCTCATTAAATCCCATGTACTCATCCAGAAGTCTCTTAAAAGACTCCAACAAGCTCAACTCCACCATCACCGATGGCAGCCGATTCCACACACTCACCACCCTCTGAGTGAAAAACTTACCCCGACATCTCCTCTGTACCTACTCCCCAGCACCTTAAACCTGTGTCCTCTTGTAGCGACCATGTCAGCCCTGGGAAATAGCCTCTGAGAATCCACCCGATCTATACCTCTCAACAACTTATAAACCTCTATCAGGTCACCTCTCATCCTTCATCTCTCCAGCGAGAAAAGACCTAGCTCTGTCAACCTATCCTCATAAGGCATGCTACCCAATCCAGGCAACATCCTTGTAAGTTGCCTCTGCACCCTTTCAATAGCTTCCATATCTTTCTTGTAATGAGGTAGAGACTGTCAGAGGTAAATCCACAGTTATAACCCAAAAAGATTGCTCTCACAAAAGATCTAAGATGGAATGCATCCTGCATTAATGTGAGGCTGGATGATTGTCAATGTCAAGAAAATGTCCAATGGATTGGAAAATGAAGATGTGTACAACAATCAATATTGCCTGTTATACAATACTTGTGACTCTCTCAATAGAAATTTAAGTGCTGCCGCCAGCAGGAAAACTGGTGCCCGCTGGCACTGGCAATGCTGCTGAGGTGGAATTCAACTTCATCAAAAGGAAGAAAATTGTCCCAAAGTGAACCGCGCCGGGCCAAACACGCCAGGCATGTGAAGTTCGTGAATTGGCAATCAGTGGTTCGGCTGACATTCAAGAACATTTCCTGCTTTTCCATCTTTCAGAATAACTGAAGGAAGAATCATCCAAACAGCTGATTGCCAATTCAGGAACTTCACACGCCTGGCGTGTTTGGCCTGGTGCGATTCACTTTGGGACAATTTTCTTCCTTTTGATGTAGTTGAATTCCACCTCAGCAGCGTTGCCAGTGCCAGTTTTCCTGCTGGCGGCAGCACTTAAATTTCTATTGAGAGAATCACAAGCTTTTGTATAACAGGTAATATTGGTTTTTATACACATCTTCATTTTCCAATCCATTGGTCTGCATTTTCTTGAATGTGGACAACATTGGCAATGATGGAATTGTTGCTTTTCTCTAGTTGCCTGCATTGGTAAAGTTTATTGCCTTGCACTTTCTTATTTGGTCATTTTAGGAGACATTTAAAACAGAGATGAAGAGAAAGTTCTTCTCGCAGAGGGAATTGAATCTGTGGAACTCTTTAGCATAAAGGGCTGTTGAGGCTGCATCATTAAGTATGAACAAGGCTGAGATAGGCAGATTTTCAATCAGAGAATCAAGAGTTCTGGGGATAAGGCAGGAAAGTGGAGCTGACAATTATCACATCAGATCAGCCATGAACTCATTAAATGGCCGAGGAGACTTGATGAGTTCAATGGCCTGCTTGCGGTCCTATGTCATATGGTCTTGAGGAGTGAACACTTAGCATGGACTGCAGCCAAATATAGGCCAGATTGGTAAAGATGTCAAATTCCGTCTCTGGAGGAATTCAGAAGAAATTTTATAATAAAGTCGTGCCATGGTCATTCATATTGTGGCACCAGCTCATGTTACTGGCTTTGATTTAAATTACTGACAAAAAAGTTGATAAAGGAGGGTAGAAGAAGCTATGAAGCTGGGCTAGCGCTTAATATAAAAAAGGATAGCAAGAGTTTTTATAAATATATAAAAAGGAAGAGGCTGGCTAGGGTGAACGTTGGTCCCTTAGCGGATGAGAAAGGGGACCTAGTGGTAGGGGATGGGGATATGGCTAAGGTCTTGAATAACTTTTTTGTTTCTGTCTTCACGGAGGAGGACGTGAATAATTTGCCGGGTGTTAGCGATGGAAAGGTGGTAGGACTGGAGGGTCTTAATGACATTACTGTTACTAGAGAGGTGGTGCGCGACAGACTGGAGGGGCTGATTGTGGACAAGTCCCCAGGACCGGATGGAATGCATCCGAGGGTTCTGAAAGAAATGGCGGAGGTGATAGTGGATGCCTTGGTGGTTATTTTCCAGACGTCGCTGGATTCCGGGGAAGTGCCGGAGGATTGGAAAACGGCTAATGTTACGCCGTTGTTTAAGAAGGGTGCCAGGCAAAAGGCGGGGAATTACAGGCCGGTTAGTTTAACGTCTGTGGTAGGTAAAATGTTAGAATCCGTCATTAAGGAGGAAATTGCGAGGCATCTTGAAGGGAATTGCTTGATAGGGCAGACGCAACACGGTTTCATTAAAGGGAAGTCGTGTCTGACAAATTTACTGGAGTTCTATGAGGATGTGTCTAGGGCGGTGGATAGAGGAGAGCCGGTGGATGTGGTCTTTCTGGATTTTCAGAAGGCGTTTGATAAGGTACCTCACAAGAGGTTACTGCAGAAGGTCAGAGGACATGGAGTTGGGGGTAGGGTGTTAGCGTGGATAGAGGATTGGTTGTCAAATAGGAGGCAGAGAGTGGGGGTCAATGGGTGCTATTCGGATTGGCGGTTGGTGACTAGTGGGGTGCCCCAGGGGTCGGTGCTGGGGCCTCAGCTATTTACCATTTATATAGATGATCTGGAGGAGGGAACCGAGTGTAGGGTGTCGAAATTTGCTGATGACACCAAGATTGGGGGAAAGGCAAATTGTGCGGAGGGTGTGGAGAGTCTGCAGAAGGATCTAGATAGGCTGGGCGAATGGGCCAGGAAATGGCAAATGGAATTTAATGTTGGCAAGTGTGAGGTGGTCCACTTTGGTAGGAAGAATGGTAGGAAGGACTATTACTTACGGGGCGAAAAACTGCAGCAGGCGACGGTGCAGAGGGACCTCGGGGTCCTTGTGCATGAGTCGCAAAAACCCAGCCTGCAGGTGCAGCAGGTGGTCAGGAAGGCGAATGGGATGCTGGCCTTCATAGCGAGGGGGATTGAATATAAAAGTAGGGAGGTCTTGCTGCAGCTGTATAGGGCATTGGTGAGGCCGCAGCTGGAGTACTGTGTGCAGTTTTGGGCGCCGCACCTGCGCAAGGATATTTTGGCCTTGGAGGGAGTGCAGAGGAGGTTTACTAGGCTGATACCGGAGTTGAGGGGGTTGAGCTATGAGGAGAGGCTGAATAAACTAGGCTTGTACTCGTTAGAGTTTAGAAGAATGAGGGGAGATCTCATTGAGACGTATAAGATGATGAATGGGATGGATAGGATAGAGGTGGAAAGACTCTTCCCGCTCAAAAAAGACAGTAGGACTAGGGGGCACAGCCTCAAGATAAAGGGGGGGCGGTTCAGAACGGAGTTGAGGAGGAACTTCTTCACTCAAAGGGTGGTGAATCTCTGGAATTCTCTGCCCGTTGAAGTGGTGGAGGCTGCCTCGCTAAATATTTTTAAGAAGCGGGTTGATGGGTTTTTGATAAGAGAGGGGATTAAGGGTTATGGGGAGAGGGCGGGAAAGTGGAACTGAGCCACGACAGATCAGCCACGACAGATCAGCCATGATCTTATTGAATGGCGGGGCAGGCTCGAAGGGCCAGATGGCCTACTCCTGCTCCTATTTCTTATGTTCTTATGTTCTTATTATTATCACAAGTAGGCTTACATTAACACTGCAATTAAGTTACTGTGAAAGCCCTGTACACTCTGGCACCCGTTCGGGTACACTGAGGGAGAATTTAGCGTGGCCAATGCACCTAACCAGCACGTCTTTCAGACTATGGGAGGAAACCAGAGCACCCAGAAGAAACGCACAGGGAAAACATACAAACTCCACACAGATAGTGACCAAAGCCAGGAATCAAACCCCGGTCCCTGGTGATGTGAGGCAGCAGCGATAACCACTGTACCACCATGTCACCCTATTTCAAGTTCCCAGTGCGGCACAATTACTGCGATATCGCTGGAACCTAAAATTTAAGACAATCAGATGGAATTAAAGTGGAGGTTAATTTAAAGCATGTGTAAGTGGGTAGTCTGAAAACGGAATTTTCTGCAGATACTAATGTAGAAGCAATAAATTCTTTAAAAAATGAAAGTTGCTTTAAAGTAATTCTAAAAGCTTTAAGAAGCGAGCAGAGATTGGAATTAAGTTGGGCAATTCATAGAAAATAACACCCATTTATATCTGATAGGCCCTGTGACCTGTTTCTGCTCTATAACATCCTATGATCCTCATTACTTACTCATTCCATCACTTCACAAAAATCCTGTCATTCTGATCCCCCACAAGACTAAATTTAGATCTCTGAGCTTCTCTTCATGGTTCGATGATCAAATTATTTTTATTGACCTTACTAGATCATCTCTAAGCACTGCAGTACAGTATATAATACGTGGTCTTATTTGGAGTATATTTAGCGATAACAGCAGTTCTTTATTTTATTTCTTCAAGTATCTTTTAACTTGACATTTTATTTGACTTTGCAAGTGCTATTGTATTGGGGTGAGCCTCCGATTCAGACTACCCGCTCACACATGCTTTAAATTAACTTGCACTTTAACTCCTTTTGATTGTCTTAAATTTTGGGTTCCAATGATGTCACAGTAATTGTGCTGCACTGAAAACTTGAAAGATTGTAAATGGGGCAACATGGTGGCACAGTGGTTAGAACTGCTGCCTCACAATGCCAGTGACATAGGTTTGATCTGCCACCTGCAGATTGTGCTGGAGTTGTGCAAGCCTGGACAATCACGGGAGAGGGGCCATAGGGCATTCAACTCCAGGAAGAACCTCCTTTCGAATTCTTCCTGCCTCTATACCCTGACATAATCTGGTCATACCCAGCAAGGGCATGTAGTACTGCAGCATATTTAAAACCTTTTTTCAATAGGCTGGGCAGCATTCTCCAATCTTGTCCATACATTCTCCAATCTTGTCGTTTGATAAGGTTCGCCATGGAAGGCTTCTGCAGAAAATGCAGATGTATGGGATTGAGGGTGATTTAGGTAATTGGATCAGGAATTGGCTGGCGGATAGGAGACAGAGGGTGGTGGTTGATGGTAAGTATTCGTCATGGAGTTCGGTTACGAGTGGTGTGCCTCAGGGATCTGTTTTGGGGCCACTGCTGTTTGTAATTTTTATTAATGATCTGGATGAGGGTATAGTTGGGTGGATTAGTAAATTTGCTGATGACACCAAAGTCGGAGGCGTGGTAGATAGTGAGGAAGGGTGTCTTAGTTTACAGGGGGACTTGGACAAATTGCAGAGCTGGGCCGAGAGGTGGCGGATGGAGTTTAATGTGGAAAAGTGTGAGGTAATTCACTTTGGCAGGAATAACAGACGTGTGGAGTATAGGGCTAACGGTAGGACTCTGAATAGTGTGGATGAACAGAGGAATCTAGGTGTATGTGTACATAGATCCCTGAAAGTTGGGAATCAAGTAGATAGGGTTGTTAGGAAGGCATACGGTGTCTTGGCGTTTATTGGTAGGGGGATTGAATTTAGGAGCCGCAGCGTCATGTTGCATCTGTACAAGACTCTGGTGCGGCCGCACTTGGAGTATTGTGTGCAGTTCTGGTCCCCACATTATAGGAAGGATGTGGAGGCTTTGGAGAGGGTGCAGAGGAGGTTTACCAGGATGTTGCCTGGTATGGAGGGGAGGTCCTATGAGGAGAGACTGAGGGATTTGAGGTTGTTTTCGTTAGAAAGAAGGCAGCTAAGAGGGGACCTTATTGAATCATATAAGATGATTAGAGGTTTAGATAGGGTGGACAGTGATAGCCTTTTTCCTCGGATGGAGAAAGCTAGCACGAGGGGGCATAGCTTTAAATTAAGGGGTGGTAGTTATAGGACGGATGTCAGGGGTAGGTTCTTTAACCAGAGGGTGGTGAGGGATTGGAATGCCCTGCCTGCTGCAGTTGTAAATGCGCCTAGTTTGGGGGCGTTTAAGAGATCCGTGGATAGGTTTATGGATGGAAAGGGTTTGGTTTAGGTTAGAGGGTCATTGCTTTTTAACTGGTCGGCGCAACATCGTGGGCCGAAGGGCCTGTTCTGCGCTGTAATGTTCTATGTTCTATATGTTCTACACCTATCCCACTGCTGGCAAGCACAGAGAATTTTGCACAACCAAAACTCCGTTAACGGCAGCAGCCCTGGATAATCTCAGTTGTGGATGAGGTTGAAGGTTTACGGCAACTACATCAGCATGAAACTGGATTCTTCCTGCTCTCCGGGATTCTCCAAGCCTCAGGGCAGCAGGATCCCGACACCAATCAGTATTGGTTTCTTTCAATGGAAATCAGTCATGGTGGTCACGTCGGGTGACTGAGGAACTATTGAAGGGGGGTGAGTGTGAAAGGCCAGACAGGGGAATCGGGGGAGTCATGGAGGACCTTGTCACAAATTCAGACGTATCAAATAGCTAAAAGGAAGAGAATTTCCCAGCACAAAATCTGTGTTTTAAAAAAAATCCTTGATGGTTGAACTCAAACTCAAGTCATGACATTTAGCCCATTATGTAAAATATTAACAATCAAGACCTCGTCACCTATGATTTTGAATCTCTGGTCAATCATGAATCCGACTCAGCAGCTTTGAGAGTTTGATGGACCTTCTGCAATCACAGGAGAAAGGGCAGCAATACATTCACTATAATATCAGCCGCAACCATTTCTCATCATCAGAAAATTAACTCAATCTGTGAACCACAGTTATTTTTAGAAGTGGCAAGGAATGCTGTTGCTGTGAAACATATCTTTCAAAGAACACAGAACAGTACAGTACAGGAGCAGGCCCTTTGGCCTTCCATGCCTGCGCCAATCGTGTTTTCCTATCTAGACCAACAACCTGTACCCCTTTATTCCCCACCTGTTCATGTGTATATCCAGATAAGTCTTAAATGTCGCTAACGTGTCTGCCTCAACCACCTCACTTGGCAGTGCATTCCAGGCCCCCATCTCTCTCTATGTAAAAAAAAAACTTCCCCTACACATCTCTACTGAACCTTGAACTTGTGCTCCTTTGTAATTGACAATTCTACCCTGGGAAAAAGCTTCCGACTGTTCCCCCTATCAATGTCGCTCATAATTTGATAAACTTCTATCAGGTCGCTCCTCAGCCTCCGTTTTTCCAGGAAGAACAATCCCAGTTCATTTAATCTCTCTTCATAACTAATAACCTTCATGCCAGACAACACCCTCGTAACCCTTTTCTGGACTCTCTCCAGGGTCTCCATGTCCTTCTGGTAGTGTGGTGATTAGAAGGGACACAGTATTGCAAATGTGGCCTAATCAATGTTCTATATAACTGCAACATAATTTGCACCTTTTATATTTTGTACTGATGGGATAAAATCCCGCCCACCAAGGCAGGCCTTTACCATGGCTGGTGTCCACACTGTTTCCAGAAGTAATGAGCCCAACACGCGGTTAAACACCCACCACCAAACCCACTCCAACCTCCAAACAAAAATTCTACTGTCCAGAGCATTTTCTGTCATCAGGTTGTGGAATCAGAAATTGTCCCAATCTGCCAAATTTTTCCCCCAACTTGGGAGGAAAATCTGGCCATTAGTTAGTACCGAGTTAAAAAGGGAGAAAGCATTCTTGATCCTTCTGTGAAAAGACCAGATATCGTCAGTAATTAATTGAAGTTAGGAGTACACGGTCCAGTAAGAACTCATGTGAGACAGAATTATTATTCTGTGCTGGAAATCCATTTAAAAATAAACTCCATGAGACTTAAGGGTTAGGGACTTCAAACCTAAACATCTCAGTGATGGGTGAAGTGATGCAATGTGGAATATGATTTGGCAGCAGAGCTTTAGAATGCAGCTCAGCTTCTCAATGCCAATAATGGATGTGTAAAAAATGCAGATCTTGACAAGGACACCATGATGATCCAAATCATTGATATAAATTATAAGAAGTTGAGTCAACAACATTGATCTATGCGGCATTTCACTTGTTACATCCCATGAACCAGTAAAAGACTGATTTATGACTACTATTGGTTAGCTAACCAATCTTCTATCTGTGCCAATATGTTACCTCCATAACATGAGCTTTTATTTTCTGCATTAACCTTCGATGCGGCACCTTATCAAATGCCTTCTGAAAATTTAAGTACGTCTCTTTATTCACAGCACAAAGAACTCCAATAAATTCGCAAAATCACGTTGACTCTGCCTGATTGCCTTGAGATTTTCAAGTGTCCTGCCATAACACCTTTAATAACAGCTTCCAACATGTTCCCTGTGACAGATGTTAAACTTGTAGTTTCCTGCTTTTTGTTAACTTCCCTTTTCGAATAAAGAAGTCACATTTGTTATTTTCCAATCTAATGGCAGCTTTCTCGAATCCAGGGAATTTTGGAAAATTAAAACCAATACATTGGGTGGAATTTTACGGCCACTTTATGCCTGCTTTGTGACAAGAAAATGTTGTAAAATCAGGTGTAAAGTGGTTAGCGCTATTGGCGCCAGTTTTTGCGACTGGCACGATTGTACGACACCTAGAATTCCAGTGCGCTCAGCCTCTCACAGGAAATGGGTGAGCAGCTGATAAATTTATTTAAATTTATTAAAATGGTGTTGTGCATCTATTTAGCAAGCCTGGCATGCAATTGTTCAGGCTTGCTTTGTTTTATGACTTTGCCAGAAGAAGCATCAGAGGTCTGCACATGCGCAATGTCTCCCTCTACAGGCTGTCTGATGAGCTAAGCCCTGCCCACAGCCCCTCTGGCTAGAAACTGACGAGCCCATCTTTTTAGAGACAAAGTGCATGAGATTGGGCTGGATCCCTCTGACCTGGAACTCGCCCATTTTCAGACTAGCTGGGCATTTAGAGAAAATCTCGTAAATTTCACCCATCAACTATCTTACTAGCCACTTCTTTTAAAACCCTAAATATCGCTGCCGGGTGATTGTAATTTTCTGGATTTCCTCACTTCTTTCCGATTCCTGATTTACAGCTATTTCTGGGGTGTTACTTATACTCTCTATAGTGAACACCAATGCAAAATATATGTTCAATTCATCTGCCATTTCTTTATTTTCCATTATTAATTCCCAGATTCATATTCTGTGGGACTAACACTCACATTATTAACTCTTATTTAACTATCTATCGAAGCTCTTATTATCCACCCTTTATATTTCTGGCTAGGTTTCTGAGAATTGATAACAACATTTTAATGTTAAAATGGTCACAGATAATAAATTGCCTCAAACCTCAATTAGAGTTTGTGGTATGGCCTCGTTACCACACTAAAACAGTCAAATTGTTTTAATTAACAGAACCAGCCCTAGTGCAGAATTATACTGCTTGCGAAGACCATTCTCATTAATGTTTGGTAGGATATAACCATATTATTTATCTTTGGCTTGTCTCTAGGGTAGTTTTTAGCTACTTTTAAAACATTACAGCTCACTTAGTCTACTTTTTCAGTAAAGTCATCATATCCACTGCCTTAACATAAATGGTGAATTGCATAAGATAAACAACAAGTACTGGACAGAGGAACTGTGAGACCTCTCACAAGAATATCCCACTCATTAATCTTGTTGTATGCATGCCAAGGACATAGGTGCTCGTTGATAGATAGTGTTTGTATTCACAGTCGTCTCTGATACATAAAATTGACTAAGATCAGAATAAATGCTGACATATAATTACAATTGTCTGTCTATATGATGGCAAATAATTATAAATACTAAGAAGTAAATTGAACATTGTTAATCTAATCTCAGGATAATGATGAGGGCTATAAACCATTTTAATTTTATTAATTTATGAGGTCCATTGCAATAATTTCAAGGATTAACTTCCCCAGTTAACTTATAAAACACAACGATTTACTGCAACTATAAGCAACTAATTACAGAGTGCTTTAAACAGTCTTTGCACACTCAGCTGGAGGCCAGAATTCTCTGACCTTGCTTGCAGCTGGGATTCTCTGGTACCGGTGCTGTGAACAGAGCAGTGGCTGAGCATCCCTGATTAGAGTAACAGGTCACATGGCTTCTTCCTAAGTGAACATCCTTTGAAGGGGCGAGCTACTACATCCATTTTGACCAATGAATAGCTATCCAAGTCAGGATGGTGAGTGGTGAGGAACATGCAGCTGGTGGCGTTCCTATGCAACTCTTGTCTGTGTCCTTCTAGGTGGTAGAGTTTTGGGTTTGGAAAATATTGTGGAAGGAGCCTTGATGAATTTCTATGATTCTAAACAACAAGGTGATGGCTAAAAGTGATCATTGTATCACAGATTAGTAAAGGTGGGAATGTGGAGGACGTTGGGGAGGATTCACCAGTCCTGTTCACTGCTGGCAGGAATCCCAATGTCCCACAAGCAGGTACATCATTGAAGAATTTCCTCAGGGTAGTTGCTTGGGCCGAACCTTCTTCAGCTGCTGCATCACTCACCTTTCTTTGATCAGAAGTGTGGAAGTTTGCTGATGTTTGCATAACATTCAACATTATTTGTGAGTCCTCAAATATTGTACCATACTGTGTACAGAAATTGGGAGCCACATCCTACCAACCTCCTGCCCAACACCCAACCCCCACCCTCGGTGGAAATAGGATCTGTCAGGAATGGGGCAGGACTTGCAGCTGTGAGGTCGGCGCACCAGTTTGGAAGGTCACCGGAGTCTCCAAGACTGCAGAAATACAGGCTAATGTTTCACTGAGCTCACCTTTTGAATAGGTTTGATTTAGAACATAGAACATTACAGCGCAGTACAGGCCCTTCGGCCCTCGATGTTGTGCCGACCAGTGGAACCAATCTCTAACCTAAACTATTCCAATGTTATCCATATGCCTATCCACTGACCATTTGAACGCCCTTAAAGTTGGCGAGTCCACAACTGCTGCAGGCAGGGCATTCCACGACCTTACTACCCTCCGAGTAAAGAACCTACCTCTGACATCCGTCCTATAATTACCACCTCTTAATTTACAGCTATGTCCCCTTGTGTTGGCCATCACCATCTGAGTAAAAGGCTCTCACTGTCCACCCTATCTAATCCTTTGATCATCTTGTATGCCTCAATCAGGTCACCTCGTAACCTTCTCTCCAATGAAAATAACTTCAAGTCCCTCAGCCTTTCCTCATAAGACCTTCCCACCATACCAGGCAACATCCTGGTAAACCTCCTCTGCACACTTTCCAATGCCTCCACACCTTCCTTATAATGCGGCGACCAGAACTGTACGCAATACTCCAAGTGCGGCCGCACCAGAGTTTTGTACAATTGTAACATGACCTCACGGCTCCCAAATTCAATCCCTCTACCAATAAAAGCTAACACACCCTACGCCTTCTTAACAACCTTATCAACCTGGGTGCCAACTTTCAGGGATCTAGGCATCTGTACCCCGAGATCTCTCTGCTCATCAACACTACTAAGAGTCCTTCCATTAGCCCTATATTCTGTACTCCTGTTACTCTTACCAAAGTGAATTACCTCACACTTTTCCATATTAAACTCCATCTGCCACCTCTCAGCCCAGTTCTGCAGCTTATCTATGTCCCTCTGCAAACTGTAACATCCATCCTCACTGTCTACAACTTCTCCAACTTTGGTGTCGTCAGCAAATTTACTAATCCATCCTTCTACACCCTCATCTAGGTCATTTATAAAAATGACAAACAGCAGCGGCCCCAAAACAGATCCTTGAGGTACACCACTTGTAACTGAACTCCAGGTTGAATATTTCCCATCAACCACCACCCTCTGTCTTCTATCAGCTAGCCAATTCCTGATCCAAACTGCTAAATCACCCTCAATCCCATGCATCTGCATTTTCTGCAATAGCCTACCATGGGGAACCTTATCAAACGCTTTACTAAAATCCATATATACCACGTCAACTGCCTTACCCTTATCTACCTCTTTGGTCACCTTTTCAAAAAATTCGATAAGGTTTGTGAGGCACGACCTACCCTTCACAAAACCGTGTTGACTATCCCTAATCAATTTATTTCCCTCTAGATGATTATAAATCCTACCCCTTAAAATTCTTTCCAAAACTTTGCCCACAACAGAAGTAAGGCTCATTGGTCTATAATTCCCAGGATGGTCTCTACTCTCCTTCTTGAACAAGGGGACAACATTTGCTATCCTCCAGTCTTCTGGCACAATACCTGAAGCCAATGACGACATTTATTATTGTCACATGTATTAGTATACAGTGAAAAGTATTCTTTCTTGTGAGCAATACAGGCAAAACATACCATTCATAGAGAAGGAAAGGAGAGAGCGCAGAATTTAGTGTTACAATCATAGCTAGGGTGTAGAGAAAGATCAGCTTAATGCAAGATAGCATCCATTTTAATCCTTCTAAGCTCCACAGAATATCAATCCATTGTGCTCAGCTGCTCATCATAAGACAACCCTCTCATCCCAGGAACGATTCTAGATCCGAAACCAAGATCAAGCTATCCCACTCTTTATCATTCTGGTGTGCTCCATGTGTCTATCCAATAATTTCTTGAAAGTTCCTAAAGTGTCCAACTCCACTATCGTAGCAAGCAGTCCATTCCACACCCCAAACACTCTCTCAGTAAAGCACCTACCTCGGACATTCCTCCTCTATCTTCCACCATGAAATTTATAGTTATGCCCCCTAGTAACAGCTACATCCACCTGAGGAAACAGTCTCTGAATGTTCACTCTATCTATCCCCTTCATCATCTTATAAACCTCTATTAACTCACTTCTCAACCTCCTCCACTCTAAAAGAGAAAAGTCCTAGCTCCCTCAACCTTTCCTCATAAGACTTACCCTCCAAACCAGGCAGCATCCTGGTAAATCTCCTCTGCACTCTCTCCAATGCTTGAACATATTTCTTACAGTGAGGTGACCAGAACAGCACACAATATTCCAAATGTGGTCTCACCAAGGTCCTGTACAGTTGGCTTTTAAACTCAAAATCCCTGTTAATAAATTCTAACACACTATAGGCCTTCTTCACAGCTCGATCCACTTGAGTGGCAACCTTCAGAGATCTGTGGATATGAACCCCAAGATCTCTCTGTTCCTCCACATTCCTCAGAACCCTGCCGTTGACCCTGTAATCTGCATTCAAATTTGTCCTACCAAAATGGATCACCTTGCACTTATCAGGGTTAAATCCCATCTGCCATTTTTTGGCCCAGCTCTGCATCCTATCAATGTCTCTTTGCAGCCTACAACAGCCCTCCACCTCATCCACTACTCCACCAATCTTGGTGTCATCAGCGAATTTACTGGCCCACTCTTCAGCCCCCTCCTTCAAGTCATTGATAAAAATCACAAATAGCAGAGGACCTAGTATTGATCCTTGTGGTACACTGCTGGTAACTGGTCTCCAGTCTAAAAATTTTCCATCCACCATCACCCTCTGTCTTCTATGAAATAGCCAGTTACTCATCCAATCAGCCAAATTTCCCTCTATCCCACAGCTCCTTACTTTCTTCATGAGCCTACCATGCTAAACCTTATCAAAAGCCTTACTAAAATCCATATATGAGACATCAACTGCTCAACCTTCATCTACACACTTAGTCACCTCCTCAAAGAATTCAATCAAATTTGTGAGGCAAGAGTTACTCTTCACGAATCTGTGTTGACTATCCCAGAGTAAGCTGCATCTTTCCTAAATGGTCATAAATCCTATCCCTCAGGATCTTTTCCATTAACTTACTGACCACCAACGTAAGACTAACCAGCCTATAAATACCAGGGTCATCCCTATTTCCTTTCTTGAACAAAGGAACAACATTCACCACTCTCCAGTCCTCTGGCTATCCCTGTGGACAGTGAGGACCCAAAGATCAAAGCCAAAGGCTCTTCAATCTCATCCCTTGCCTCCCAAAGAATCCTAGGATATATCCCATCTGGCCCAGGGAACTTAGCGACCCTCAGGTTTTTCAAAATTGCTAATACATCTTCCCTCAGAACCTCTACCTCCTCTAGCCTATCAGCCTGTATCACACTCTCATCCTCAAAAACATGGCCCCTCTCCTTGGTGAACACTGAAGAAAAGTATTCAAGTAGGCTTCATTAACACATCAATTAAGTTACTAAGAAAATCCCCTAGTCGCCACATTCCAGCACCTGTTCGGGTACACTGAGGGAGAAGTTCGCATGACCATTGCACCTAACCAACATGTGACTGTGGAAGTAAATTGGAGCACCCAGAGGAAACCTATGTGGACACGGGAAGAATGTGCAGACTCCGCACAGACAGTGACCCAAACAGGGATTTGAACCTGAGTCCCTGGCACTGTGGGGCAGCAGTGCTAACCACTGTGCCACCGTGCCACCTGTAATTCAATAAAAATCTGGAATTAAAAGTCTAATGATGATCACGAAACCAGTGTTGTTGTAAAAACCTAGCTGGCTGACTAATACCTTATCGGGAAGGAAAATGCCATCACGTGATCTCAGACCAACAGCAATATGGTTGACTCTTAAATGCCCTTTGAAAAATCCTGGCAAGTCACTCAGTTCAAGGATAATTTGCAGTGGGTAACAAATAGTGGAGCAGCCAGTGACGCCAACATCCCAATGAAAGAATAAAATAGCTGAGACCCCAGCCCTGACCCTTGGGACACTTCATAAGTCACAATCTGTTCAACTTGAAAATACCCTATTTTATTCCTCCTGCTTCCTCTTTCCGTGCTAATCAAACCCAGCTTCATGATCCCTTATCTTGTGCATTAAGTATTTAGGTAGCATCTTGTCTTATGCCTTTTCAAATTACAACAACTGGTTCCCTTATCTGCCCCACTAATTACATACTAAAAAAAACTAATAAATTTCTCAACCTTTCAGAAATCCATGTTGGCTTATTCTAGTCATATGATACTTTTCTAAATGCACCAATAACACTCCCTTAATAACATTTTCCCTTTTCCCAACAAATGATTTTAGGCTAAATTACCAGTGATTCCCTGTTTTCTGATACCCTCCTTTTTGAACAACATTGTTAATTTCCAATCTGCTTTGACCATTCCAGAAACAATGGGTTTTGGAAAACAATAGGGGATTATGTTGGCTGTTTTTCCCAGGCAGCAAGAAGTATAGACTGCATCCAGGGATGAGAAGTTGGTTTGTATGATGGATTATGTTTTGTTCATGATCCTTTGTAGTTTATTGTGGTTTTGGACAGAGCTGGAGCCGTACCAAGCTGTGATAGTACTGGAATGGATGCTTTCTATAGTGCATCTGTAAAAGTTGGTGAGAGTTGGAGCGGCCATGCCAAGAGATGGGCTTTCTTAACAATAGTGTTTGCATAGTGACCAAGACAGGCTGGCACCTTTGTCAACCAGGCAGTGCCTATCTGGCAGCACCAAAGTGGTAGTCCCATTGGGAAGCCCCATTTTTGGTGGTGGGGAGGGGGCTTCCCCTATGTATAGGGGATGGATGGAAGTGACACAATGTGTGAGTGGGGTGCCCTGATACTTGTTTTAAGGCAAGGGGGGAGCACCCTGACGTTCCTTTGGTGGTGGGGGGCGAAGAGGGGGGAAGGGGGGGTGGTGTGGGTGTTGTCCTCCACGTCTGTTGTGGTGTGGTGGGAACTTCATTCCAACATAGGTCTAGCACCCTTTAAATATGGCTCCCCAATCTCTGTGGAGCCAGCGTTGCCAACTCTATCAGGTCCCACCCTGCCAGAGTGATCACACAAACCATGCCCCCAGATTCTCTATGCACTGACTGCACACTCGACTGTGCAGCAGGAGAGATACAGGCTGGTTTCCTCACTAAGCTGACACTGATAAATTATGGGAAGATTCTGCCCACTATTTCTGCAAGTTTCTCTTTTAGAACCCCAGGGTGGGGATTTGTTGCATTTTAGTCCATTGAGCTTCTCCACAATTTTTCTCTGAGTCATAGAGGTTTACAGCATGGAAACAGGCACTTTAGCTCAACTTGTCCATGCCGCCCTGTTTTTACTATTCTCAATTGTGCGCTTTTGGCCAATATCTCTCTATACCCATCTTACCCACTACTCTGTTGATATTAATTGCCTTAATTTCCTCACTCTTACTAGCCCCTATGTCATCTTCTATCTCTGCTGTGTATCTTGTGTCTTCAACTGTGAAGGTGAGCACAAAACATTTGTTCAATATCACTGCCACTTCCTCATTGCTCATGATAATTTCCCCTGATTCTGCTTCAAAAAGACTAATATTTTCTTTAGCGATATATGTTTCTACAACCTATGATTTTTCACATTAATTCCTGGTGTAGAGCAGGAAGGGATCTTGTCTGATTGCGATGAATATAATTAAAAACGTTTTAAAAAATTATGAAACACATATGGTCTAATACATTCAGTACAGTTCTATTGTCTTTCTTTTATACACATAGCTCTGATCATGACCGTTTGATCATTTATTATTGCTGTCCAGTTTTTCAGCCTCTACATATGTAAATATTACTAATCAAAGAGAAAGAGTTTTGCTTCAAACCAAATGAGCTGACAGCATATTATGAGCTTTAATATTCAATTGCTGCCCTCCCAGTGATTTAGTGAGATGCTAACACTTCAGGAGCAATATGTAGCTGAATTGAAATGGCCTGTACTCTTGAGTGCTTCAGTCCCAGTTACCACGGCAATCACAGACACTAAACATAAGGAAGGGGTGACCATAATTACAATGGACTGAGTATTAGAAGGAAAATTTCAGAAAACAGTTCATACCAGAATTTTCTGCGTTGCTGTACAAGTACCATAAAATCAAAGTACCATTCTTGTCTTTTGTTGTACAATTGGGCTGATTTCCAAAGGCATACAATTTCAATTCTGCTGAATTGCTGTCCAAATGAATCCACTTAGTGCTTTGCAAGGTAATTTCTTTTTAGGTTTGTGTTTTAGGGCCGAGGGAAATAATTTGTGATATGCTTTGGTTTTCAGTGTGCTGATTTTCTGCAAGAACATTGTGGGGATCTGCGCCCGTTATTCAGCTGATATGTTTCAGGAGAAGTGAGAGTCTATCCAGGTGAGATTTGATCCAGGTGGGGTTTGATCCAGGTGGGATTTGTTCCAGGTGGGATTTGATCCAGGTGGGATTTGATCCAGGTGGGATTTGATCCAGGTGAGATTTGTTCCAGGTGGGATTTGTTCCAGGTGGGGTTTGATCCAGATGAGAATTGTTCCAGGTGAGATTTGTTCCAGGTGAGATTTTATCCGGTGAGATTTCACTCACAGAGTGAAAACCAGTGGTCGAAATGTAGCCCACTGTTAGTGTTTCCATAGTGCATTGCCATGGAGATGAGGGCTGACATTGACAGAATCACAGAGAAATTCAGAGGGACAGAATGTGTATATGCAAAGGATTGCCTATTGCACATTTTTTCAACTGAAAATCTGACCACAGGACCTGGGGAGTGTAGAAATTCAACCACGGGACAGTTTGCGGTGCAAAATTAGTTCTTGTGACACAGTTGGTCTGAAACCGAGGAGGCAGCAGAAGGTTGTTAGCTCCATAATACTGTTACTAGCTTTCTGCAGCTGGGGTTCAAAGATGGCCCAGAGCTCAGAGCAATGTGGGAAACTGGATCTCAGAGAAGCCTGAGACCAGTTGCCAGCTTAGTGAAGCTGAACTGAAGTTGCCTGCTCCATGAAGTTGGCAGCTGGGGGCAAAGGTGAGCCCTGCAGCAGTGGTGTTGTTCCTAGAGCAGCTAGAGAGATAGAATCATGCCTGTAATTAATGGCTGGTGTGGAGTGTTGTGAATCCAGTGGGATGAATTCTCAGGAGAAGGGCTTGAGAAGCTGGGATGCAAGCAGTCATTGGGGAAGTCTGAATTGGTGCTGATGTCGAGGGAAATTAAAGACTAGATCCTTGAAAGAAAGGAACTAAAATCCCTTGCAAGGAAGGCAGAATGTTAATGATTTTGATGACTTACAATGTCTGGGTGGTTTGCTGACGTCTGTGTTGTCTGCCATGTGGCTTGCGGCTTGTGTTCAACCACTGCTTGCCTGTTAATTCATATTTAGCTAATGTCAGAGTACAACATGGATGGTGTCAAGTGTTTGTTTTGCTGACTTTCATATAGTAAAATTTCTTTTGTATGTTTAAGCCATGGAAGCTTGCGTACTTATCCTCATAGTAAATACCTGCAAATTCAAATTGTGTTTGTTTTACAACAGAGGTTAATGGTCCCTACTTGGATCTAACAGCTCTTGAATATATATTACGATGTTCTTGTATTTAAGACAAAGGTGACCATGGAAGAAAAAAGGATAGACTATACAAGGAATGTTCCAGTGTGTTAAGAAGCTGTTAGCACTGATCAGGTCTTTCAGAAGGATCTCACATTTTCACCGTGAATAGTGCTTTTGATGGATTTATTGCTGCCACTTTTGCAAAATGTTTGATATAACCAAGTCATACGAAGGGCACTCAAATCATTGAAACTCGTGACTTCAATAAATGTGATAGCATACTCACTTTTTGCAATATATCCATGTGTGTTACACATGAGAACAAAACTTTTTGCATGGTGCACGTTGGCAGAGTCATAGAGGTATACACAATGGAAACAGGCCCTTCAGCCCAACTTGTCCATGCCACCCTTTTTTTTAAACCCGTAAGCTAATCCCAATTGCCCACATTTGGCCCACATCCTTCCATACCCATCTTACCCATGTAACTATCCAAATGCTTTTTAAAAGACAAAATTGTACTGCCTCTACTACTAACTCTGGTAGCTTGATCCAGGTACTCACCACCCTCTGCGTGAAAAAAATTGCCCCTCTGGACACCTTTGTATCTCTCCCCTCTCACCTTAAACCTATGCCCTCTAGTTTTAGACCCCTACTTTTGGGAAAATATATTGACTATCTAGCTGATCTATACCTCTCATTATTTTACAGGCCTCTATAAGATCACCCCCAAGCCTCCCACGCTTCAGAGAAAAAAGTCCCAATTTATCCAGCCTCTTCTTATAACTCAAACCATCAAGTCCTGGTAGCATCCTAGTAAATCTTTTCTGCAGCCTTTCCAGTTTAATATCCTTTCTACAATAGGGTGACCAGAACTGTACAAAGTTGGCAATTGGTTAGCAATGCTGCCTTACAGTGCCAGGGATCCAGGTTCAATTCCTGGCTCGGGTCACTGTCTGTACAGAGTCTGCATGTTCTCCCCGTGTCTGCATGGGTTTCCTCTGGGTGCTCTGGTTTCTTCCCACAGTCTGAAAGATGTGTTGATTAGGTGCATTGGTTACGTTAAATTTTCTCTGCGTACCTGAATAGGTGCAGAGTGTGGCAGTTAGGGGATTTTCACAATAACTTCGTTTCAGTGTTAGTGTAAGCCTTGTGACAATAATGAATAAACTTTAAACTTCAGAACCCTATTTCTTTCTTCACAGTTGTTGCCAGAACTGCTGAGTTTTTCCAACATGTTCTGTTTTTTTTCTAAAGTTAATGTCAGACACTCAAGTATGGAAATAACTTGGGTTGCTGCTAATATTTTCAGTAAGTCATTAAATACTAGAGACTAGCATTTGTTACTCCAGGTTTTGGAAGAAGGAATGAAACATGGAACTGAGCATAATCAAATCGTTGTTGCAGCATTCATAGGGGAAATGCTTGCAAAGATGTAGGAGAGGGGTGAACAAGTGAAATTCCAGTGTGCATTTTAAATCTTTCATTGGTTACAATATTAAGATATTAAATTATATAAATAAGGTAACAGGGTAACTTCACTTCTCCAGAAAAAAACAGTATAAAAATGAAGTCCAGAGCAGATAAAAGCCATTTGACCCATCAAGTCCATTCCTGTCAGAGTTTGTTCCTTCACCTACACTTTTACTTCAACCTCCAAAATCACACATTGCTTCCATACATTAAACAACACCAATGTCTAAATCTTTCTCTGTCCATTTTAGTGCATTTCCTGAATGGCAAGAGATGGGATTGTACAAGGAAGCCTGATCACTCCACAAACCCTGACTATGATATCTAAAATTACTCATCAGTCGTTATGGAAAATTCCAAAAGTGGCTTATTCTCAGCGGTACCACCTCTTTTGCATATGTCTTCCCAAATATCACAGAATGGCTACAGTATAGGGGGCCATTCTGTGCTCGCTACTAAAGGAACAATCAACAGTGCCATTTCCCAGCCTCCCCAAGTAATCCTGCATATTCTTCCTTTTCAGATAACAATCCAATTCCCTGTTGAGCACCTTGATTGAACCTGCCTCCGGCAGAGTCTCAGGCAGCACCGTCCAGATCCTAATTGCTGCATTAACACATTTTTCCTCATGTTGTTACTGCTTCTTGTCACTGGCTTGAATCTGTGCCCTCTGGTTCTCTATCTTTCCAACAATCAGAAGTTTGTCCCAGTCTACTCTGTTCAGATCCCTGATGATTTTGAATACCTGTATTAGATTACCTTTCAAACCTCTCCAAGAGAAAGAATTCCAACTTCTCCTGCTGTTTTATGTAACTGAAGTTCCTCATTCCAGAACAATTCTCATGACTTTTTTCTACAACTTTCCGAAGTCTAGTGCTTGGAACTCCAGCCGGGGCTGAACCAGGTTTCTATGAAAATGTAATAAAACTTCCTTACCTTTGTACTCACTATCTTTATTGATGAATTGATAAAGCCCAGGATGCTGAACGCTTTATTAACTGCTCTCTCAACTGCCATGCCAACTTCAATGCTTCATGCACATTAACATTCAGGTCGCCCTGTGCCTGCATCCTTTTAGAAATTGTACTCTGAACTTATATTGTTTCTCCGCATTCTTCCTACCAAAATTAATCACTTCACACTTCTCTGCATTAAATTACACCATTCACTTGTTCACCCATTCTACCAAATTACCTCTGTCCTTTTGCAGTTCCATACAATCATTCTCATGACTCACAACACTTCCATTGTATCATCCACAAACTTTGAAAATGTCTCCTGTCCACCAAGGTCTTGGTTATTAATGTGAAAACCAGGAGTCCTCACACTGATTTCTGGACAAATCCATCATAAACTCTTGGCTCCTAACCCACAAATCTGTCCTCTTCACGCTGGGACATTTCCTGGGCTGCTTTGTGATCCTGGGACTCCAGGTGCTGCTGTTTTTCTGCAGCCATGGCTTCCTCTGTGGTGCCACCCAAGTGCAAGGATTTCCAGCCTCAGTTGGGGAAGGTTCACCATTATCCACTTAGCTGCCTGATGGGCAGAAGATGCAGTTAGGCCTTCCTCCTAGAAGTCAGTGTGGGTGTCTCACTACTTCATCATGAAACATGCAAGATAAAGACTGAGATTGGAAGATTCCACCCATTGTTTCTAAAAGCTTCCCAGCACCAAGCTTAAACTGACTGGCCTGCAGTTGATGGGCTTATCCTTGCCCCCTAGTTACCGCCAGGAAACTTGCAGCAGTTGTGTGCCATCGGCGGAGCGAGAAGATCCCGCTGAAATGAAGAGCCAGAAGATCATGCCACATATTCCACAGAGCTCTCTAGCTATAGCTCACCAATCTTACTTATCGCATTCCACCACCTCCTATAATTTTATACATTCTAATTAGGTCTCTCCTCAGCCCTCTCTGTTGCAAAGAAAAGAATAC
Source organism: Carcharhinus amblyrhynchos (assembly GCF_965287045.1). Classification (NCBI taxonomy): domain Eukaryota; kingdom Metazoa; phylum Chordata; class Chondrichthyes; order Carcharhiniformes; family Carcharhinidae; genus Carcharhinus; species Carcharhinus amblyrhynchos. Next base: position 19,656,234 of record NC_137324.1, read on the forward strand.
CAGCTTACCCAGTTCTTCCTCATTAATAAAGCTTGAGAGTCTCGGAAATATACTCATAAATCTCCTCTGTACCCTCTCATATGCCGTCAATAATTTCTGACCGTAGAATGACCAGAACTGCACAGTGTACTCCAGAAGATTGAGGGAGCAAGCAAGCGAGCAATTAGAGACTTTTCTGTTTTTGTACTTAACCATCCATGATCATTCCATTGAAAAGTGCAGGTACAATATCAGCTAACTTCTTCTACTACCCTTCTCCACTGTAATCTATCGCCCAGCAAACTTCTAGCTTTCATTTCTCTTAACTCATTGTCAGCGAATCAGTTTGTTCAAGCATGTCACACCATGGTCCGGTGAAATGTACTTGTGTTAAAAAGGGTTTCTTCCTAAAATTAACCACTGTGAATGTCATGCAAGGTAAATATGCTTCATGACTTTAGCAATTGCCTTCATATGTGGGCTGCGTTTAGGCAAAAGTAGATGATGCTGACTAAATCGAATGTACAGCACTCGATTTGGATAAATAAAATATAGTAGGTTGTCAAGATAAAGCTGTGCTATTTATGTCCTGCAACCATAGTGAAGGTTATCAATGAGAAAACATGCTCATAAAGTCAAAGCTCTTTTTTATTCATTCACAGGATTCGGCTGAGCCAGCATTTATTGTCCATCCCCAATTATCCTTCACAGGAGGTCATTTAAGTGTCAACCATTGTTGTGATCTAGAATCACATGTTGGTCAACAAGGTAAGAATGGCAGATTTTGTTCTATAAAGGGTATGAGTGATGGGTTTTTATGACAATCACAATGGTTTCATGGTCATCATTAGATTTTTAATTCCTGGTTTTTATTGAATTCAAATTTCACCATCTGTAGTAGCACGATTTGAATCTGGACCACCAGAGAATTGTGCTGTGTCGTTGGATTACTAGCCCAGTGACGATATCAATATGCCATTGCTTCTTCCTTTATCACAGTGAGAAGTCTCACAACGCCAGGTTAAAGTCCAACAGGTTTATTTGGTATCCCGAGTTTTTGGAGCGCTGCTCCATCAGGTGAGTGGAAGTAGGTTCACAAGCACTCTTTATTTTGCTCATCCTTCTCATGCTTTCTCATTGGTCTACCTAGCTAATTTCATCATTTTTTTTTGTTCTTTCAATGTCTGAGGTGATCTCAATATATAATTTGGAAACTGCACTTCTTTACAGTTCTTTTTAAAGCGTATTGGGAGATTACCTGTTCTTTGCAGCTCGCCTCACATTGCTCAGCAGTATAGAAGTGGCTTTTATTTATTTTCCAGTATACAATTCTGACAAAGATAATTACCGAAAATGTTAGGCCGGAATGTTATCACTGTTCACGCGATGAGATTTTCCCATCCTGCTGCAGTGAATTGAGATTTGGCTGGTCTCCTAATCTCCAAACTTGCCGCAGGAGCATGGCGGGAACAGCCACGAAGTTGGAGACCACAGTTGTAGAATCATAGAGGTTTACAGCATGGAAACAGGCCCTTCGTCCCAACTTGTCCATGCCGCCTTCTTTTTAACCACTAAGCTAGTCCCAATTGCCCTCATTTAGCTCATATCCCTCTATATGCAACTTATCCATGTAACTGTCGGAACACTTTTTTAAAAGACAAAATTGTATCTGCCTCTACTAGTACCTCTGGCAGCTTGTTCCAGACATTCACCACTTTCGATGTGAAAAAATTGCCCCTTTGGATCCTCCCCTTAAACCTATGCCCTCTAGTTTTAGACACCTCTATCTTTGGGAAAAAATGTTGACTATCTAGCTGATCTATGCCCCTCATTATTTTATACACCTCTATAAGATCAGCCCAAAGCCCCAGATAAATGAGTCCCAATCTAGCCAGCCTTGCCTTATAATTCAAATAATCAAAACCAAGTAGCATCCTAGTAAATCTTTTTAGAATATAGTATTCTCCAGCGCAGAAGGAGGTCATTAGGCTTATCGAGTCTACACTGACCACAATCCCATCCAGATCCCCTATTCCCCATAACCCCAAGCTTTTATCCTAGCTACTGCCATGAACTAAGGGGCAATTTAGCATGACTGATCCACCTAACCTGCACATCTTCGAACTGTGGCAGAAAATCGGAACACCCAGAGGAAACTCACACAGAGACAGGGAGAATGTGCAGGACTCTGAATAGTGTGGATGAACAGAGGGATCTAGGTGTATGTGTACAAAGATCCCTGAAAGTTGGGAATCAAGTAGATAGGGTTGTTAGGAAGGCATACGTTGTCTTGGCGTTTATTGGTAGGGGGATTGAATTTAGGAGCCGCAGCGTCATGTTGCAACTGTACACAACTCTGGTGCGGCCGCACTTGGAGTATTGTGTGCAGTTCTGGTCCCCACATTATAGGAAGGATGTGGAGGCTTTGGAGAGGGTGCAGAGGAGGTTTACCAGGATGTTGCCTGGTATGGAGGGGAGGTCCTATGAGGAGAGACTGAGGGATTTGAGGTTGTTTTCGTTAGAAAGAAGGCGGCTACGAGGGGACCTTATTGAAACATATAAGATGATTAGAGGTTTAGATAGAGTGGACAGTGATAGCCTTTTTCCTCGGATGGAGAAAGCTAGCACGAGGGGGCACAGCTTTAAATTAAGGGGTGGTAATTATAGGACGGATGTCAGGGGTAGGTTCTTTACCCAGAGGGTGGTGAGGGATTGGAATGCCCTGCCTGCTGCAGTTGTAAATGCGCCTAGTTTGGGGGCGTTTAAGAGATCCGTGGATAGGTTTATGGATGGAAAGGGTTTGGTTTAGGTTAGAGGGTCATTGTTTTGTAACTGGTCGGCGCAACATCGTGGGCCGAAGGGCCTGTTCTGCGCTGTAATGTTCTATGTTCTCACAGACAGTGACCCAAGCCAAGAATTGAACTCGGTTCCCTGGGCTGTGAGGCAGTAGATGTTGATGAACCTGTATTTTTGTGGCTTTTTTTTTCAATTTTTACAGTATTATTTAGCCTTTTCTTTGACATTTTGAGAAAAGTGGCCAACTGGTCTGATTCTTTTCTTTCCTACAAATTGTTCAACAAAATGCTTCAGACAACAATAGGTAATAATACTCATAAAGTCTGAGTACTGCTTCTGTTTGTATTTTTGTGGGTTTAAAGGCTGAAACCACTTTACTTGGCAGTGAACAACTTCACTGGGAGCTGGAATGTACAATCAGCTGGATTTACAATAGCTCTGATAATTTATTATTTCAATTTAAGCCATTGAATCACATAATCAGGTTTTATCTTGAACATGCACTAAAACTTAAAACAATTGTTATGAATTGAAAGAACAGATGGTGTTACAATGTGCACAATGACCATTTTGAGTGTTTTCCTTTGATGCTATAGGATATGCAGCCAGCTACACAACTCGAAACAACATATACAGAGTGGACTTCTCAGTGGATAGCAAACAACCATACAGAACTGGCATTCAACCATAATTCAGATGAAAAGCGACATTTATTTCAATAGTTTCAATACAATGAAAGAAAAAGGTCACGTGTGTGTATGTGTGTGTGTGTGTGTGTGTGTGTGTCTGTGTGTGTTGTTTGTGTGTGTGTTTGGGGGGAGGGATTGGGAGAATTGGCAGAAATATTATCCACTTGTATCAGGCTGGCTTTGAAACATATTCCTAGTTCCATGTGCGTTTCCGAGAATCAGGATCCATAAGAACATAAGAAATAGGAGCAGGAGTAGGCCACCTAGCCCTTTGAGCCTGTCCCATCATACAGTAAGATCATGGCTGATCTGAAGTGGATCAGTTCCACTTTCCCGCTTTCTCCCCATAACCCTTAATTCCCCTGTCTATCAGAAACCTATCTACCTGTGACTTAAACATATTCAGCAAGGTAGCTTGCACCACTTCAACGGGCAGAGAATTCCAGAGATTCACCACCTTTTGAGTAAAGAAGCTCCTTCTCAACTCTGATCTAAACTGCCACCGCATCCCCCCCCACCCCCCCGCCCTTATCTTGAGGCTGTGCCTTCTAGTCCTGCTATCCTTTCTAAGCGGGAAGAATCTCTCTACCTCTACCCTATCTATCCCCTTCATTATCTTATACGTCTCTATAAGTTCCCCCCTCATCCTTCTAAACTCCAACGAGTACTGACCCAGTCTATTCAGTCTCTCTTCATAGGCTAGCCCCCTCATCTCCAGTATCAGCCTAGTGAACCTTCTCTGCACTCTCTCCACGGCCAATATATCCTTCCGCAAGTGCGGCGACCAAAACTGCACACAGTACTCCAGCTCCGGCCTCACCAGCACCCTGTACAGTTGCAGCAAGACCTCCCTACTTTTATATTCTATCCCCCTCGCTATAAAGGCCAACATTCCATTCGCCTTCTTGATCACCTACTGCACCTGCAGGGTTTTTGCGATTTGTGCACAAAGACCTCCAGGTCGCTCTGCATGCTGCAGCTTTTCGCCTTTTAAATAATAATCCCTCCTACTATTACTTCTGCCAAAGTGGATAACCTCACACTTGCTAACATAATACTCCATCTGCCAGGTCCTCGCCCAGTCGCTCAGCCTATCCAGATCTCTCTGCAGACTAGCCACTGTTTAGCCCAGGAACTAGCCACTGTTACCCAGCAGTGGTAGCTACCCACTGTAGTGGACTGGCACTTTCCTTTTGCCTTTCCTTGTTCGCTAGACAATGGCAGCAAATGAGGTAAGAAGCCTTTCAAATGGCTCTTGATTGGCAACTTAAGTGCCTCAATTGGCCTAATGGCAGGTGAGCTAAGCTGACACCTTACCGCCCACCCTCAGATGAGGCATAGCTTGGGGGGTAGATGGGAAGGTAGTGGACTGGCCACATATTTTAATTTATGTGCACCCCCCCACCCACAACTCGTTCATATATGCTGGTGTGGGGATGAGGGATGTAAAATACCCCAAATCAATTTTTAATTAAAACAAAACACATCACTTTCCAAAATCAGAAACTTCATGCACACAAGTGAGATTTTCCATCATAGAAATTTCAAAGTTGCCAACATGTTGAAAATGGCCCTCCAGTCCCTAGTAGGAGAAAATTAGCTTACACCGCTTTATATTGATTTTTTTATTTAGTCCATATGAGGATAAGGTTTTCCAATAATAGAATGCAATTCTTTCCACTTGCCAGGCCTCTCCAGCTCATTTAAAAAAAATGCCACAAATTAATTTCAAACAGAGCTGCTAAATTTTTTAACAAATGGATCGATATCTCTCATTCTTAATGGAGATGCACAAAAAATATCTGCTACTTTTACAAGTCATAATCTAAGTCAATCTCTGAATTATCCGAAGAACAAAAGGTAAACTTTATGTCAAGGAAATTGCCCATCCATTGCTTATTAGAATTCAATAAGGCTGCTCTTGCATTTGCTATGTGTAATACGGAAATAATTGAGAATATTTATTCAAAATTTTCAAATGTCAAAGAAAATGTCATGATTGCCACATAACTCAGAGCTATTGGCTGTAGTAATATAGAATTAAATCTCAATATAAATGGAGTATAATTGCAAGTAGCACTTAAGCATTACATTTATGCCTGTAAAAACAATATATTTACTTAAAGGTATAGTTTTTTATATAAAAATATTATGCTAAGTGCATAACTGCAACGTTTCACGCTGTCGTTTCTGATGGGATAAATTAATGAGTAACCTCACCTTTTCATACTCAGTATTTTTTTTGCCAGAAGCAATGTCACAGGACGAGCAGCCCAATCTTGCAAATATATTTAGATACCCTTCTTTATTAAAATGTAAAGTAATACTAAACGCCTGCTAATAAAGGTAAGAACAAGGAGATAAGTTGGAGGTGCATATCGGTAAATTTGTAGATCAGTGCACATTGAAAAGATAGAGATAGCCTACAATCATTGAATGATGATAGAAAAGGAGGAGGCTTTTCATCCTTTGTCAGGTCTCTGCAGGAACCCTTATGGGTCACCCTGCAAATTTTCAAGCTTTAGGTGCTTCCTTCATGAAAACCACATTTGAATCTGCCTCACTGCCCTCTCAGGCATGCTGGATCCAACCACTCACTGAGTTAGGTTTGAAGTTTGTTTACTACTTTATTGTCACTAGTAGGCTTACATTAACACTGCAATGAAGTTACTGTGAAAATCCCCGAGTCGCCACACTCTGGCCCCTGTTCAGGTACACTGAGGGAGAATTTAGTGTGGCCAATACACCTAACCAGCATGTCTTTTGGATTCTGGGAAGAAACTAGAACACCTGGACGAAACCTACGCAAACATGAGGAAAACGTGCAAACACAGACAGTGACCCAAGCCAGGAATCGAACCATGGGTCCCTAGCGCTGTGAGGCCGCAGTGCTGACCACTGTGCCACCATGCTGCCCTACAGTTTTGCTTTTGGATCTTTGGCAATCACCTTAAAGTTCTGTCTTCTAGTTCTCGACTTTTCCAGCAATAGGAATATTTGTCACTAGAGGTCCTCAAGAGAAATTAAAACATCCAAATATAAGAAATAGGAGCAAAAAGTAAACCATTCAGCCTCTCGATTATGGTCTCTCATTCAATATGAACATGCTGATCTTGTATTTCAACTCCTGTTTTCCACCCACTCCCCATATCCTTGGATTTCCCAAGAGATCAAAAATCTATCAATTTCATTCTTGAATATATTCAAAGATGGAGCATCGTTAAGCCTTTCCCTTTCATGGATCTACCACATTGAGGCCAGCAATTCCTTGAGCGATGCTGTCAAAGCTTCTTCTTCCTGGGAGGGCTACCCATGGTGAAAAGGTCAAGGGAGAAAAAGTACAGGCACAAAATCCTTAATGGCAGGTGACTGAGGATTGTGGGTGGGATTTTCTTTTGTAAGTGGCAATACCAGTGGAAAATCTCAGTTGACTGCTGAAACAAGAATCTTGGCAGCGAGATCTTCTCTGATTTTCCCCACCACTCGTGGATGACGTAACAGGTTCCCACCTCTGTGAAGCCACATGGGTGAGATTTACAATTGTGATTCAAAAATGAGGGCTGGGCAAAGGGAACCTGCCACTGGTGTTATGTACGTATAGCCCCCGGGGGAAAGGGACATGCCAGGGCAGTACCCTGGCATTGCTCCCAACACTTCCCCGGCATACTGACACTGCCTAGTGACGCTGCTCCTTAGCACCCTAGCATTGCATCAGGTGTAGTCTCCGTGGGCATTGCCAGGGTGACAGAAGGTAATGCTAGGGTTCCAGGGGAAAAGCCATGGCAAGGGGGCAATTCAAAGATATCATGGGACAATGTCAGGGGCAGAGGCAGGGCCAGAGTCAGAGGGTTCCTCCTGGGAGCTCCATTAGAGGGGTTCCCCTTATCTGTTGGGGGGGGTATGTGGGGAGAGATTTTTTTCCCCGCAGGTCAGGACAGCCTTTAATAACAGACCTCTGTAAAGTCAGCAAATGGCTGAATCAGGCCCTGCCCCATCAGCGTGATGGTGTCATAAGAACATAAGAAATAGGAGCAGGAGTAGGCCATCTAGCCCTTCGAGCCTGCCCCGCCATTCAATAAGATCATGGCTGATCTGTCGTGGCTCAGTTCCACCATGCTGATCTAGGGTGTCACAATGGCTGCAGCGCTTTTTTTGCACTAACTGTTGAGAAAAGATGGCTGTGCAATCGGGGAGATGCACGCCAGTTTTCTCACCAAGGCCAGCTTTTAAAAGTAAATATCAGAAAATTTTGTCCATCATGTCTCACCGTTGTGAAGGGGAAAGAAGGCTGCATTACTAGGGTGACTCCTAGCTATTGTGGTTTGACACATGACCAAAGCCCCTAACCACATAGTGTGGAGAATGATGGTGCCCCAAGGCTTCTATAAGGGTCCCTTTCCCAAGTCCCGTGGTGAAGGAGAACCTGGGAGTCCCTGGTCAAGAATCTGCACACAGGTGACAGATGCATGAAGGTTGCTGCACACCTGAATTGTGACAGAGGTGTCTTTCGGATAGCAGCATCTGTGATTTAGTTGTCCTCTTCAGGATACCCTCTGCTCATTGAAAATGTGCTGTGGCTGGAAAAGATGCCCTAAAAATTGGTTGTCTCAAAGTCTCTTGAGTGGGGAGCCAAACCCTGAGGAGACCACATTTTTATGGCCAAAGAATGAGAACTTTACATTTTGCAACTTGAAGTGCTCCCCAACTGGAAGAGAATACTTCTGTCTGGTGATTCTTGTGAGGTGTCCGTTCACCACACAACCCTGCCATGGCAACCTCTGCAAGACATGTCAGATCATCGACATGGATACCACCAACACACATGAGAACACCAGCCCAGGTATAAGGTACACACTCATGCGACTCGGCCAACAATGTCTACCTCATACATTGCAGGAAAGGATGTCCCGAGGCATGGTACATTGAGACACTACAACAACGGATGAATGGACACCGCGCAACAATCTCCAGACAGGAGTATTCCCTTTCAGTTGGGGAATACTTCAGCAAGCAAGGGCATTCAGCCCCCGATCTTTGGGTAAGCGTTCTCCAAGGGGGCCTTCAAGACAAATGACAACGCAGAATCGGCGAGCAGAAAACGATAGCCAAGTTCCGTACTCACGAGGATGGCCCCAACCGGGATCTTGCGTTCATGTCACACTACGTGTAATCACTAAGATTTGACCTGGGCTTGCAAAATCCTGCTAACTGTCCTGGCTTGAGACAATGCACACCTCTTTAATCTGTGATTATTCCTCTCTCCACTCACACTGATTGTACCCGTAAAGACTTGATTCCCTTAAAGACTCGCATTGCAATCATTCTTCACATTCCAATGTGAAATTATCTTGCAATTGTGTCTTTGCTAATATATGCTGTGTTTGTGAACACACACCATTCACCCGATGAAGGAGCAGCACTCAAGAAGCTCATGATTCTAAACAAACCTATTGGACTTTAACCTGGTATTGTGAGATTTCTGACTCCCATGCCGGCATCTCCACATCATGTTTTACTGACGGGTTAGGCCTGGAACACAGACTCCGAAATTTTGAATTACAACCACCTTATGTCATAGGAACCAATTTTAAATGTATGAGAGATCCTACTTGCTTCTTGCAAGCATGCGGTCTTAATCAAAAATCTCTACGATGGAAGTGGCAGTGGGTAAGGATGGAGTGGTAAGTACCAGAAAGTGATTGTAAATGCTAGCTCCTCACCCTCGCTATTGTCGTTCAGATTAAAAACCATTTAACACAAACTTGGCACTTGTTTGCTTCAGCTTTGACATTTGAAAGGCTGTTTGAATAGTCATTGCAGTTCTGTGGCATAAAATGATCAAAGGCCTAGCTATCATTGAGCCCAACATTCACTCCAATTCCCTCATTTGTTCAAAGTGAAATTAGTGGAATCTGGCAAGTTATTGCAGACTTTACAAAATTAATAGCTTCTGTTTTTTGCTACAATAGATGAGGATCTTCAAATAAAATGGCAAGTCAAATCTATATAGTCGTATCTATTTTTCCTAAGTTTGCACAACAAAACTGTATTTAAAGTACAATAAAAATGGAACCTGCCAATATATTTAATAGTGTCTATGGTTATCATAGCTGAGCATTTTGGAGCACGTTGTGTCAAAAGCAGAATATTGTGAACTGTTTTTGGGAAGCAGACATCAGCGAGTTGTTCCAGAAAGCTGGCATGTTATGAATCTTATCTAGCAGCGACCTGGAGTCCAACTAAATACATGAACCTGTAATTACAGACCAGTGTGCCCCTGCCACATTTTTGCTGCTATCAGTTAGTCTACTTATTTATTGCACATTGGTAATCAACTCCAAATGATTTAAAATATATCACAATTTATATCAGCTCCATCACTTGTTTTAATTCCATGTGTTTACTTAATATTTCAAAAAAAGAGTCCATTGAAGCTAAAAGTTAATCACAGTTTAAAGATAGACTCCAGCATATAAATAGTGGAAATGACTCTCAATAACTATGCTTTGTTATTGCATAACTATAATTTGTCCTAAGTTTCATTTTCAGTCGTTAACATTAACCCTCAGATTATACGACAAAATGACTTTCCCGTACCATTAATGCAGATAAACATCCGAAGATTCTTCAAAGCAATTTGGAAAACGTAGGTCTGTTATCAGCCTGCTTTTCCAACATCCAAAATTGTATGAGCAGAATTCCCCACTATTGAATATTGCGAAGACTGAAACCACTGTTTTCAGTCCCTGGACTTGACTTTTTCAATGCACTCCTGTCTGATCTCCATTCTACATTTACAATCTGTAAACTTGAGTCATTCAAAAATTCTGCTGCCTGTATCCTTAACTCACACCAAATACCATTCCCTATCACCTCTGTGCTCGAAACAATGTCTTCATTTTAGAAATCTCTGTCCAGCCCTGTTAGAATAATATACGTCTCTATTAGGTCTCCTCACATCCGTCTGAACTCTACTGAATACAGACCTAGTCAAACTAATCTCTCCTCACAGCATACTCACACCAACCCCAGTATCAACCTTTCGAACCTCTGCTGCACTCTCTTCTCTGGCAAGTGTATCCTTTCTTAGGTAGGGAGACCAAAATTACATGCAATACTCCAGGTGTGGTTTCACTAAAGCCCTGCATAACTGCATAAAGTCACCTCTGAGCCTGAACTCAAATCTTCTTGCAATGAAGGCCAACATGCCTGCCAGAATCTTACCAAAAATGGTAAAGTGTCAAGGTGTGACTGAAAACTGGCATGTTTCTCTCCAGAGAAGCAGGCAGTGTTTGTCTCCAGATCTTTCGGCTCGTTGTCAAAAATAAACAGGGGCATGTGTTTCACACCATTATATTGAGGGGTGGCATCTAAACAAGCCTGTAAAGCTGGCTGCACTGAGATTGACACATCCTTTTTAAAGATGCCCAGATCAGACCAAGAAATGGCCTCTCCCAACCCCACCGTAAGTGTCTCAGGGATCCCCCTACCCTTTGAACACCAGCATCTCTTGCCCTCCTCTGTCCCCCCCCCACCAACCCAAAACATCATAAGAACATAAGAAATAGGAGCAGGAGTAGGCCATCTAGCCCCTCAAGCCTGCCCCGCCATTCAATAAGATCATGGCTGATCTGTCGTGGCTCAGTTCCACATTCCCGCCCTCTCCCCATAACCCTTAATCCCCTTGCCTATCAAAAACCTATCAACCCACGTCTTAAAAATATTGAGCGAGGCAGCCTCCACCACTTCAACGGGCAGAGAATTCCAGAGATTCACCACCCTTTGAGTGAAGAAGTTCCTCCTCAACTCCGTTCTAAACCGCCCCCCCTTTATCCTGAGACTGTGCCCTCTAGTCCTACTGTCCTTTCTGAGCGAGAAGAGCCTCTCCACCTCTATCCAATCCATCCCATTCAACATCTTATACGTCTCAATGAGATCTCCCCTCATTCTTCTAAACTCTAACGAGTACAAGCCTAGTTTATTCAGCCTCTCCTCATAGCTCAATCCCCTCAACTCCGGAATCAGCCTAGTAAACCTCCTCTGCGCTCGCTCCAAGGCCAAAATATCCTTGCATAAGTGCGGTGACCAAAACTGCACACAGTACTCCAGCTGCGGCCTCACCAGTGCCCTACACAGCTGCAGAAAGACCTCCCTACTTTTATATTCAATCCCCCTCGCTATGAAGGCCAGCATCCAATTTGTCTTCCTGACCACCTGCTGCACCTGCAGGCTGGGTTTTTGCGACTCATGCACAAGGACCCCGAGGTCCCTCTGCACCGTCGCCTGCTGTAGTTTTTCGCCCCGTAAGTAATAGTCCTTCCTACCATTATTCCTACCAAAGTGGACAACCTCACATTTGCCAACATTAAATTCCATTTGCCAGTTCCTGGCCCATTCGCCCAGCCTATCTAGATCCTTCTGCAGACTCTCCACACCCTCCGCACAATTTGCCGTTCCACCAATCTTGGTGTCATCAGCAAATTTCGACACCATACACTCGGTTCCCTCCTCCAGATCATCTATATAAATGGTGAATAGCTGAGGCCCCAGCACCGACCCCTGGGGCACTCCACTAGTAACCAACGTCCAATCCGAACAGCACCCAATGACACCCACTCTCTGCCTCCCATTCAACAGCCAATCCTCTATCTACGCTAACACCCTACCCCCAACTCCATGCCCCATTTCCCCACATCACTATCAATGCCAAATCTCTGCCTGTCTCATCAATTCCTGCATCTCTCTCTTGCCCCAACGATGAGTGCCGGAATTTCCTACCCACTTCCTTGAAGATGCTCTCCTTCCCCACAGACATGCCATCCACCCCATGAGACTACTACCCAGGATCCGCTTCGGCACTACTCCTTCACCTAAGGTTGGCACTGTCAGGCCAACCCAGCAGTATCAAACTGTTCCAGAAGACAGTAATGACGTGAAGATACCGGCGTTGGACTGGGGTAAGCACAGTAAGAAGTCTCACAACACTAGGTTAAAGTCCAGCAGGTTTATTTGGTAGCAAACACCACTAGCTTTCGCAGTGCTGCTCTTTTGTCAGGTGAGTGGGAGTTCTGTTCACAAACAGGGCATATAAAGACACAAACTCAATTTGCAGAATAATGATTGGGATGCAAATCTTTATAGCTAATCAAGTCTTAAAGGTACAGACAACGTAAGTGGAGAGAGCATTAACCACAGGTTAAAGAGATGTGTATTGTCTTGGGACAACATTGTCTACCTGATATGCTGCAGGAAAGGATGTCCCAAGGCATGGTACACTGGGAAAACCATGCGAATGCTACGACAAAGGATGAATGAACACTGCTTGATGATCACCAGGCAAGACTGTTCTCCTCCTGTTGGGGAACACTTCAGCGGTCACAAGCATTCGGCCTCAAATCTTCAGGTAAGCGTTCACCAAGGCAGCCTTCATGACACACGACAGCGCAGAGTAGCTGAGCAGAGACGGATAGCCAATTTCCGCACATGAGGACGGCCTCAACCAGGATCTTGGGTTCATGTCACACTATCTGTAACCTCCATGACTTGGCTGGACTTGCAAAATCTCACTAACTGTCCTGTTTAGAGACAACACACATCTCTTTAACCTGTGCTTAACACTCTCTCCACTCACATTGTCTGTACCTTTAAGACTTGATTAGCTATAAAGATTTGCATTCCAATCATTATTCTGTAAATTGAGTTTATGTCTTTATGTGCCCTGTTTGTGAACAGAACTCCCACTCACCTGACGAAGGAGCAGCGCTCCAAAAACTTGTGACATTTGCTACCAAATAAACCTGTTGGACTTTAACCTAGTGTTGTGAATATTGTTACCAGGAGACAGGGCCATTCTTGGGACATGTCCCTAACCCCTAGGGGCAATCCTAATCTTTGCACCCGGGGTGGGGGGGGGGGGGGCAGGGGATCCCCGTGGCAGGTTCACATCTGTGTGAACCTGTTGTAAATCTTGTCCATGTGTTTGAAAAGGGGAAATCATATGGTGAGGGGGGCATTTAATGACATTTAAATTTATTTAAATGAATGTAAATCAGGTTCTTGTTCATTATGGGTGTGGATCTAATCATGCCAATGGTGAAGGGCAGTGAAATCGGAGATTGTGATCGCGCCAGTGAGATTTGCAATTTCCTTGTTTCAGCAGATCTTGAGCCTGCCACTACCAATCCCGCAGATGAAGAATGCGGGTTCATAGAGTCATAGAGGTTTACAGCATGGAAACAGGACCTTTGGCCCAACTTGTCCATGCTACTCTTTTTTTTAAACTACTAAGCTAGTCCCAATTGCCCACATTTAGCCCATATTAGGGATAAGTTTTTCACTCAGAGGGTGGTGAGTGAATGGAATCGGCTGCCGTCAGTGGTGGTGGAGGTGAACTCGCTGGGGTCTTTTAAAAGACTTCTGGATGAGTATATGGGATTTAGTGGGATTGGGGGTTATAGAAAGGTCATTGGATTGGTAGGTGTTGATGTGATCAGCACAACTCGTGGGCCGAAGGGCCTGTTTGTGCTGTAGTGTTCTATGTTCTATCCCTCTATACCCATCTTGCCCATGCAACTCTCCAAATGCTTTTTAAAAGACAAAATTGTACCTGCCTCTACCACTACTTCTGGCAGCTTATTCCAGACACTCACCACTCTCTGTGTGAAAAAACTGCCCCGTCTGGACCATTTTTGTATCTCTTCCCTCTCACCTTAAACCTATGTCCTCCAATTTTAGACTCCCCTATCTCTGAGAAAAGATGTTGACTATCTAGCTGATGTACACCTCTCATTATTTTATTGACCTCTATAAGATTACCCCTAAGCCAATCTTGGTGTCATCTGCAAACTTACTAACCACACCTCCTAACTTATCATCCAAATCATTTATATTAATGATAAATAACAGTGGACCCAGCACCAATCCCTGAGGCACACCACTGGTCAAAAGTCTTCCAAAAATCCACATATAGCACTGGGTCTCCCTCAAAAAACTCTAGTAGATTTGTTAGGAATGATGTCCAAAGTCCAAAAGGCAGGGTGAATTGGCCAACCTAAATTGCCCCTTAGCATCCAAAGATGTTCAGGTTAGGTGGATTGGTCATGGCAAAATACGTGGGTTATGGGGATAGGGTGAAGGGGACGGTATGGTGGGTGGGATACTCTTCAGTGCAGACCTGATGGGCTGAACGGCCTCCTTCTGTAGAGATTCTATGGATTTGCGTTTCATAAACCCTTGCTTGCTTTGTCCAATCCCGTTCGTGCTTTCCAAATGTTCTGTAATCATGTCTTTTATAATATTCTAGCATTTCCAATTCCTGATATCAATCTAACTAATCTGTATTTCTTTTTTTCTCACTCTCTTCTTAAACAGTAGGGCTACAATTGTCATTCACTGGACCCTATAGAATTTTAGAGGATAATCACCAATGCATTCGATATTTCCAAGACCATTTCCTTTAATATTCTGGGATGTAAATTGTCAGGACCCAGTGATCTGTCAGTCTTTCATCCCATTACATTCCCATGCATCATTTTCTTACTAATACTGATTTGCTTCATTTCCACACTCACTAGACCCTTGGTTCCCTAACATTTCTTCTGCCATTTCTTTGTTCCCCGTTATAATTTGCTCAGCTTCTGACTGTAAGGGGCCCATACTTGTCTTGGTGAATCTTTTTCTCTTCACATATTAATAGAAGCTTTTACAGTCAGTTTCTATGTTCGTTGCAATTTACTCTCATATTCTATCTTTTGTAATTCTCTTTTGCTGAATTCAAAAACGTTCTCAAACCTAAGGCTTGCTGCTTTTTCTGGCAATTTTATATGACTCCTCAATGGGTTTAATATTATCCCTAATTTATTTTGTGAGCCATGGTTAAGCCACCTTTCCTCGTTTACTTTTGCCTCAGACAGGAATGAATAGTTGTTGGATTCAAATATGAATGATTTCCCATCCACCACCAACCCCTTTATTAAGGTTCCCCAATCTACCTTTGTCAATTCATGCCTCACACCATCATAGTTCCCTTTGTCAGGATCCTGGTTTCAGATTCAAATACTTCACTCTCCATCTTAATGAAGGCAAAGTGTCTTGCAGTCGGCATTGCAGTAAAACAGACTGCGCAGAATGCCCTGCAATGACACAGACTGAGGAAAGTGTCCTGCAGTCGCCATTGCAGCAAAGTAGGCTGGGAACAGTTAGTCCACTGATTAAAACCATTTAGCCATAGTGAACTTAGGGGTATGGAACTGTAACGGACCCCCTTGTGCTGTATGGTGTCTGTTGAGTGTATGCGTAAATATTCCATCAATCACAATTGTATGTAAGCACCTCTGAGTGCAACTTGAACAATGTAGATAGCACCGTTTGTAATGATCATTTGAAATGTTTGCAATGTTTCTTTGACAGAACTGAAGTACCTCAGAGGGCAACATGATATACGTAGAGAAGTTGAATATTATTGTACTTTGTGTGATGGTCATTTTGAAATGTTTGTAATGTTCTTTCAGATATTTTATGACTTAAGTATTTTTTGCAAAAAAATGCAGACTGGCAAGAATGTGCTTCAGTCAGCACCTCAGTAAAGCAGACTGGGAAGAGCTTCTTGCAGTCAGCATCACAGTGACACAGACTGGGAAGGGTGTCCTGCAGTCAGCATCTTAGTGAAGCAGAATGGGAAGAGTGTCCTGCAGTCAGCATTTAATTGAATCAGAGTGGGAAGAGCTTCCTGTAGTCAGCACCTTAGTGACACAGACTGGGAACAGTGTCTTGCAGTCAGCACCTCAGTGAAGCAGAGTGGGAAGAGTGTCCTGGAATCAGCATCTTAGTGACACAGACTGGGAGGAGCAAACTGCAGTCAGTATCTCAGTGACAGAGACTAGGATGAACATCCTGCAGTCAGCATGTCCATGAAGCAGACTGGGAACAGCATGTTGAAGTCAGCATCACAGTGAAGCAGAGTGGGAAGTGTCCTGTAGCCAGCATCAAATGGAGCAGAATGGGAAGAGCCAAAAACTGAAAATGTTAGAAAATCTCAGCAGGTCTGACAGCATCTATGGGGAAGGGATAGATCCAATGTTTCAAGTCAGGGTGACACTTCATCAGAGCTGAGAGCAAAGAAAATCAGCGAAGATGTATATTATGTGGGTGGGGGTGGGATGGAATGGGGCAAAGGGATGCAGACTATGAACAACACCCTGCAGCGAGCATCTCAGTGAAGCAGAATGGGAAAAGTGCCCTGCAGTGAGTTCTTGTTAAAAAAACAAAGAAAACTGTAAGTTCATTGGTTGATACAAAATTGCTAATTTTTTAAAACTTTATTCCAATCCAATCAAGTCAAATTAAACCCAATTCAGAGTCCCAACAAGTTGGGACATTCCCGATCCAAGCTGACAAGACACGGTTCTCACCTCCTGTCTTGGGCTTGAGCTACACGATCCAAGCTGATTGGAGTAGGTGTAGCTCCACCTCCAAGGCTTGATCTAATTTTCATCTTAGCCAAAAGGCCCAGATGCCACTTTAAAAAATTGTTTCAAATGAAGCTGAAATGTAACCTAATGACTTCAATCAAATGCAGCATGTCGATACTACACGATAAGAACAGATACTACACCTGATCTTAGCCAAAAGGCTGAGAAGCGAATTGCTATTTTTTTTAAACTTTATTCCAATCCAATCAAGTCAAATTAAACCCAATTCAGAGTCCCAACAAGTTGGGACATTCCCGATCCAAGCTGACAAGACAGGGCTCTCACCTCCTGTCTTGGGCTTGATCTACATGATCCAAGCTGACTGGAGTAGGTGTAGCTCCTCCTCCAGGGCTTGATCTTATTTGCATCTTAGCCAAATAGCCGAGATGCCACTTTAAAAAATTGCTTCAAATGAAGCTGAAATGTAACCTAATGACTTCAACCAACTGCAGCATGTCGATACTACACTTGATCTTAGCCAAAAGGCACTTTGGCAGCAGAGGCTTTGCCCACGGGCACCCCTGGAGGTGAGTCCTAGGAACAGATACTACACTTGATCTTAGCCAAAAGGCCGAATTGCTATTAGGGATCATGAACAAAGAGCTGGGAATTAGAAAAGTGCACACACTTCAAATAAGTAGTTGAATTTGAATCTCACTGACAACATCAGGGTCAATATAATGAGGTAAAAAAGTAGCATAAGGGAAATGAAGTTTAGATTTAAAGTGGGGTCTCCAAAGATTTAACGCAATGGATTGCATTCCAACAGGAGTTTTTGGAGTGGAATTAATATTCTTTAAAAGAAGTAACTAACAAGCTTAATGAGCATTCATGAGATGTCAGAGAACCGTCTTTAACCCCCCCACTGGCAGAATTTCAAATGTTTTTACACCAGTGGGGTTATGACTTTTTTTGGCTCATGTTAGATTCTTCACTTCCGTCCATTGCCGAACCCACCATGCGCAGGTTGAAAGAATTCCATCCCATGTTTTTAAAGTGCCAGCAGTTAATGAAAATCAAATTTTAAGTTTTTTTTCTCCTCCAGCAGTCCCTTTAAGTCAAGGGTCACACCCTGTGGTGAAGGTGGATGCATGTCAATACTGCCTTTGAAACAATTTACACTACTATTTTAGTGGGGAGAAGTAATTTGCCTCCATTTGTCATGTTTCGATGGGTGAAAACAGCAATTCTTGTGCAGGGACTTATAGAGAAGATGCTCTGTTAATAGCCTGAAAATGCACTTAAAATTAAGTTTCAGTGATCACAATATTGAGTCAGCAGTTAAACAATGCTGGGAAATGGCTAGGAAAACAATAGTAATTTAAACCATGTAGATTTATTTAGAACTAAATATACCTCACTGCTGATAAGATCAGCATTTCTAAATGTGTTCATGAAAACCTTGTTAACGTAACATAAATGTGTCCTGTCTTATCTGGCCCTTTATAGTAAAGTCTTTATTAAAGTGAAGATTGAGAAATAGAGAATCAAAAGTGGAATGTGCAATACCCAGGTATTTACGCCTTGAAGTGTAACTGAGGGATCTCAAAGGATACTGTGGATTAATTAAATGTTACTCATATCAGTAGAAGAATATTAATTGTTTGTACAATCAGTAATTTATATGTTTGAGGAAAATAATTAAGAAAACTCATATTCAGGTATTTATGCACAAGGTAAATTCAGTCATACTTACAATAGTGTAGTGCTAATACTAGCTGATCAGTAATCCAGTCAACCTGAAATATGAATTAGGCTGGATAATGAGTTCAAAGTTTACTATGGCAGTTGTGAATTTGAATTCAGATTAAGTAAAATCCCAGCTGACTCCTTTTAGAGAGGAAAGCTGCAATCCTTACTGATATTAAAAAGTGACTCCATATTTTGCTGCCCTCTGAAGTGGCACCAGGCAGGCATTCAGTCGAACCAAACTGATAGGCAGCAGGGGAAGAATGATACTGGATGGACCACTCGAATCAGCAGAGCACATTCAGTCCAGCCAACCCTTCAAATTTCTCCTTTTTGGCTTTCTCTTTGATGATTTGGATTGCCTTGCAGAGTGTCTGTATGGATTCGATAGGTTGCATGGCTTCCTTCTGAGCTGCAATGTCATTGTGAGCCGCATTTTCACTATTGGGTCAGGGAGTCAGGAATTCTTCCAACTCTGCAGCTCTGTCTCGAAACAAACCACAACCTAATTCTGGGGAGGGGAACCACAATCAAAATATATTTAATTTTATTAAACCCTCTCTTCTGCACAGACAAGAGGGAAAACAGAACTCCTTTATTCTCATTGTTTATATGCACACAGAGGTTATTTTTGTTCAAAGTAGGCTGTGGCACCGATTCAAAAAAACCTTGGTTTGTGTAGTCAGTTTTTAAAGCAATTCACAGCAAAGTCTCCAAGGATTAAAATCACAAGTTTATTTTATTCACACATTCAATCCCAGGGATGATGGCAATCTCTCTCATATACATACATAAGTATATAGTAAGGGGGCTAAAAAAGACAGGGCTCTACAACTTTGAATAGCTCAAACAGTAAAAGAACCACAAAAATATATCAGTTCACATGATTTCAGAGTCCAGAATGTTCAAATCCAGAAGGGATTCCCTCATGGGCAAGTTCTAAATCAGGCAGGTTCTGTGCTGAAAGCAGAAGTGCTGACTTATTTTAAGACGATGATACCAGATGAGTTTGATATTCAGCACTTGGTCTGCTTTGCAGGTGGCGGCCAGTGGATTCCAGACGAGCAGGCTTCGAGGATGGTTTATTGCAGGCTGTTGAGTCAGCCTGGAGTTCTCCTGTCAGATGTTAGCATGTTGGAGATAAATCAGCAAACTGGCCTGCTTCTGAACTGTCAACTGTATAAAAAGATATTCTGAAATGGTCACTCGAGGCACGGGACTTCTTTCCTCCAAAGTGATGTTTATCTTCTCTCTGGAGCTAGTTGTGCTTTTATGATTTATAATGTCCAAGTCATTATGCTCTGCAAGAGTTATTATCTATAGTAATGACCCTGTTCGCAGTAGCTATGCCTTTTGGTAGACCCTTGGGCTCTGCTAAAGGAGTAAGTTTGTAAAGATGCAAATGACCTACATTTAATTTCAAAAGTTCCTCTATGAAATGTCCTTTGACATATCCAGATGTGTGATTCCCAGTTATGATCCAGGATAATGACCCGATTCCAAGTAGCTATTCACTTGGTAAATCCTCAGACTCTGCTGGAGGGGTAAGCTTATAAAGATGCAAATGAGCTCAATTTTTGGTTAGCACTGCATCAGGGAGCCAGTTTTGATTCCCAGCTTGTGCATCGTCTACACATTCTCCCTATGGCTGCGAGAGTTTCCTCTGGGTCTCTGGTTTCCTCCCACAATCCAAAAGGCACGCTGGTCAGGTGCCATGGCCATACTACATTCTCCCTTAGTATATCGGAACAAGAGTGTAGCGACTAGGGGGTTTTCACAGGAACTTCACTGCAGTGTTAATGTAAGCCTATTTGTGAGACTACTAAATAAACTTTAAACTCACTTCAAAAATTCCTCTTTGAAATGTACCTTGACATTTCCAGATGTGCGATTACATGAACAACACGTCAGGCATGTTTCCATTGCAATCCATATAATGCGTAGTGGTCACCTTAAAATTCCAGACATCAAGGGAGCAATTCTTTCACCTCGCCACACTAACTTTCCAACAGTAGGGTGGGACAACCCTGTGGGGAAATGCGCGGGATTCACGCATGCGTTTCTGCTGTGAGCTCATCTCCCTGCGCCGGATTTCTGATGCCGTCAAATCTGAGCTGGAAACCAGCTGGAAGACCAGGTAATCATTTTAACAGAGGGGAGAAGGGGTAGAGGGGGGAAGGGGGTGGAGTGGGAAGTCAGCACTATGGGGGGAGGATCGTCACTGGGGATGGAGGGGGGAAGCTGAAGATCGGGGCGGTCTCGGGTGGGGTCTTTCTGCTGTGGTGTCGGCACTGTCTTGTGGCGAGGTCGGTATTAGATAGTCAGGATCGGCCCGGGAGCGGGACTGGGGGCTGCGATCAGGCCATGGCGGGGAGGGGGAGGGGGTTCATTGGGTGGTAGCACTGCGCTGTGTTGGCCACCGATTGAGCTGACCAGCAAACAGGGGGCTGTCAATTCAGACCACTGTGCATCCACAGGGGCCGGCTGGTTTCAGCCGCCTGGGTGGGAGGCTAAAACCTCCCGAAATCTAATGATATTGACACTGGTGGCCTTTGCATTGCACGGAGCCTGGGAGATTCTAGTGTGAACTCCCATTGAAAAAAAGCAGTGTGAATTACTCCAGTTCTCTGCCCGTTGAAGTGGTGGAGGCTGCCTCGCTCAATATTTTTAAGACGCAGGTTGATAGGTTTTTGATAGGCAAGGGGATTAAGGGTTATGGGGAGAGGGCGGGAATGTGGAACTGAGCCACGACAGATCAGCCATAATCTTACTGAATGGCGGGGCAGGCTCGAGGGGCTAGATGGCCTACTCCTGCTCCTATTTCTTATGTTCTTATGTTTTCCCGCAAATTCGATATGTCGAGCTTTTTTGAACAATTCCTTTCCAAGAGTCTTGCGGTGGCTATTTTTTGGTTCATCAGAGTTCATTTTTAAATAAGCAAAAAGTTAACGTTCATTTTCATTATTTATGATTTATTTCATATCTTACTGACATATCCCTCATCAAGCAGTCATTATGATGTAAAAACAAATTTGGTTCACTAACCATATAGACAGCTAATCCTTCAAAAGCCAATAAAAACAGTCAATCAAAATGTAAATTCAGCACCTTTTGCCATGACAAGTTGTTCAGTAGCTTTTAAAATATAGTCAAGCGTTCCATATAGGTTCAGCTATATGAAAAATCTAGGTAAATGTCAACAATTAAAACTATTGAAACTGCAGGAACATATAGAACATAGAAAAACTACAGCACAAACAGGCCCTTCGGCCCACAAGTTGTGCTGATGTTATAATAAGAACATAAGAAATAGGAGCAAGAGTAGGCCATCTAGCCCTTCGAGCCTGCCCCGCCATTCAATAAGATCATGGCTGATCTGTCGCTGCTCAGTTACTCGATTCGCCAGCACTCTGGTCCCAGCACGGTTCAGACCAACCCCATCCTGCCCGAACAGGTCCCACCTACCCCAATACTGGTGCCAATGCCCCATAAATTCAAACCCATTCCTCCCACACCAATCCCTGAGCCACCCATTCACTTCCTTAATCCTGTCAACCCTACGCCCGTCTACACTCGGTTCAGGCAGTAGCCCAGAGATAACCACCTTGTCCCTACCTACTAGGCTTACCTATAACCCTCAATTCTATTAAGTCCCACGTGCTCATCCAAAAGTCTCTTAAAAGACCCTATTGAATTTGCCTCTACCACCACGGATGGCAGCTGATTCCACTCACCCACTATCTTCTGAGTGAAAAACTTACCCCTGGTATCTCTTTTGTACCTACTCCCCAGCATCTTAAACCTGTGTCCTCTCGTAGCAACCATTCCAGCCCTAGGAAAAAGCCTCTGAGAATCCACCCGATCTATACCTCTCAACATCTTATACACTTCTATCTATTATTTTACACTTCTATCATATGGCTCATTTTTTTCTGAGCTACATCAGATGGCCTACCAATCAATTCACCTCAGCAGCAGTATCTTTTTTTCACTCCAACTGAAAGCTGCAACCTGTTACTTTATCACAAGGGCCATGATTTTAATACCTTCAAGATCACAGCTTTAAAACAAACCTTATCCACCGTTCACGAGTGGTTACACCTCATCCATAAAATTGTGATTCCCATAATGAAAGGTTAAGAGGCTTGGAACTGATAATATGGCTTTATTTGAACACAA
Organism: Carcharhinus amblyrhynchos; assembly: GCF_965287045.1. NCBI lineage: Eukaryota > Metazoa > Chordata > Chondrichthyes > Carcharhiniformes > Carcharhinidae > Carcharhinus > Carcharhinus amblyrhynchos. Next base: position 19,679,035 of record NC_137324.1, read on the forward strand.
TGCCAATTTCAAAACAACCTATTGAGTTCAAGTTTTGTGTCCTTGCACCAACCCCTCTCCCTGCCCCATATAATTCATGGAATCAGGGCAGAAGGAGTCCTCTTGGCCCATTTCTGCACCAACTTTCCCAAAGAGCATCTTACCCAAGGGTAGTTTTTTTAGTGCATCTAATGTAGGATTGGTAAAATGAATCCAAACCATCAGAACTGGGTGATGTCATCAGGATCTTAAAGAAGGATGCCATTCAATGCTGTGTCAACTATTTGAGATTATTCCAATTAGATATTATTCAATTACTCCTATTTTAAGTTTATTTATTAGTCACAAGTAGGCTTACATTAACACTGCAATGAAGTTACTGTGAAAATCCCTTCGTTGCCACACTCTGACACCTGTTCGAGTACACTGAGGGGGAATTTAGCATGGCCTTTTCACCTAACCTGCACAGCTTTGGACTACGGGAGGAAACCAGAGCACCCGGAGGAAATGCATGCAGCCACAGCGAGATCACGTAAACTCTCCATGCAGACAGTGGCACAAGCCAGGAATTGAATCCAAGTCCCTGGTGCTATGAGGCAGCAGTGTTAACCACTGCCCACATTTAACTCCTCTTTTCCCATAGTCTGTAAATGTCTCCATTTCGCACAGCACGGTGGCACAGTGAGGTTAGCACTGCTACCTCACAGCACTAGGGACCCGGGTTCAATTCCAGCTTTAGGTAACTGTCTGTGTGGAGTTTGCACATTCTCCCCACGTAGGCATGGGTTTCCTCTGGGTGCTCCAGTTTCCTCCCACACTCTCAAGCTGTGCGGGTTAGATTGATTGCCTCCTTAGTGTCAGGAAGATTAGCAGGGTAAATAAGTGGAGTTACAGGAATGGGGCCTGGGTGGGATGGTTGTTAGTGCAGGCTTGATGGGCAAAATGGCCTCAGTCAGCACTGTAAGGATTCAATGATTTTATTCTATTGGGGCAGGATAGTGGCACATTGGGTAGCACTGCCTCCTCACAGCACCAGTGGCCCAAGTTCAATTCCAGCCTGGTCTGTGTAGATTTTGCACATTCTCCCTTGCCTGTATGGGTTTCCTCTGGTTTCCTCCTACAGTCCAGGAGGTGTGCGGGTTAGGTTGATTAGACATGCTAAATTGCTACTTAGTGTCGGGGGATTAGCAAGGGTTACGGGAATAGGGCCTGGGTGGGATTGTTCTCAATGAGCTGAATGCCATTCTTCTGCATTGTAGGGATTTTATGATTACATGATTCAAGTACATATCCTATTCCCTGTTGAAAGTTTCTATTGAAGATGTTGAAGTCGCTGTTGAACTGAAGCTAAATGATAAATCCCATATAGTCCCTTGGGGAGCAGTTAAATTGAGGGGGTTAAGAATTTGTCTAGTTTTTTTGACAGGTATTTCTCAGGATACTAAACCCAGTCTTCCTCTAGATCGATCTGCACAAATTCACTTCCCGTCAGTCGGCAGAATATATTGTAGACTCACAACACATTGCAAAGCAATACATTCGTCCAACGATATACTTGTTACCATTCTTTCTATGTCCAAAGAGAGTCGTATTAGCTGGTGATTTGACAACACAACATATCACAGGCATTCCTAATCCAGTCTCGACTTGATATACTCTCACGCAAATTTTCAGAGACTTATCACCAACAGTGATCCAAGCTACATTTATGTAATAAGTCACTAAATGCTAGCATTTAAATCATTTCACGTGGAAATATTGCAAGCTGTTTCTGAAGTGAAGTAAAATTTGCCATAGTCCCAGGTGACCATAGGCTGCTCTCCCTTTTGACGGGCAGACTGGTGGTAATTTAACCTGAGGATCACCACACCTCAGGTGAGGGGCAAAGTTGAGAATGAGTAACTTTAGCCAATATGGGAATTGAACCTGTACTGTTGGCATCGCTCTGCATCAAGTAGCGACTTCCAGCCAACTGAGCTACACCCACCTCCTTAAAGGTGTTTCTACAATCATGTCAAATTTCATTCTGTAATTTTATACAAAATAAAGTTTTAGTTGTGGAGCAAATGAAGAGCAGTGTAACTGTACATTATTAGCATTTTTAAATGGAGATGCGTTTTTGCTCCAATACATTTCCACCATGGCTAAAGCTGGAATCTTCACACTAATGAGAACTAAAGTAAATAAGAATTTTAAGGCAGTTACTGCGAGTGCTATGGGACTAAATGTCTATCACCTGCCGTTATCTATAGGAAGTACAGGAAATCTCGGTATGACCTACATCTGATACCAGGCCCATAGTTATGTAGTCGACTCTTAAATGGACTCTGAAATAGCATAAGTAAGTCAGTTCAAGTGAAATTAGGAAGTTAGGAGTATATCACTTAGAAATAGGCCATTTGGTCATTTAGGCTTTCTCCATCATTCAATAACATCATAGCTGATCTAGTCCTGGTCTCAGCTCCACTTTCCTGTCTGCCTCCCCTAATCCTCAACTCCCTTGTCTAACACAAATCTTACTAAATCAGCTTTGAATAAAGTTAAAGGCACAGCGTCCACGACATTCTAGGGAACAGAACTCCACACTATAATAACACTCAGAGAGAAATGAATTCTCTCAATCTTTCACCAGGTGAAAGTCCAACAGGTTTTTTTGGCAGCACAAGCCTTCAGAGTGCTGCTCCTTCATCAAGTGAGTGATGAGCTGTGTTCACAAACAGGGCATATAGACACACAAACTCAATTACAAGATAATGGTTGGATCTTTTCTGCTTTCTTGCATCTTTGTAGAAACTTGATGTCTGTGTTGATATGGACAATCTGCTTGGAGATCCTCTCCACTTTGAGTCAGCAGGGAGAACTTTTACTCTTAAATTAGGTCCGAGTTCCATGTTTCCTTCACACAAGGAAACCACAACATTCCCCTTGCTTGAGTGGCTTCCTGTACCCATGTTCAATTTGCTTATCTATCCTGCTCTCATCCAGACAAACTGAAATAAACTTTTGGACAATTGCAAGGGCTGAGGCTCCAGCATCCTTGCCTTTTGGGTCCCCTTACCTGCCTTAGTTGAGGTCTCATCTCCTCTCCCTGATCACTGACTGAATCACTGACTGAATCTTATTCTTCCGATGTGACTGCCTCCTGAAACCCAGTATCCAGGTGACTAATTTAAACCTGAGTAGAGTTTATATTTTTCTGATTTCCAACTATTCACACACTTTCCCTAAGAGATGTTACTCACCTGCAATTAATTTATGGCTTTCCCATTTACCGATTTATTCAAATTGAAATTCCCAGTTCTCCTCTCGCCGTTTTAACCTCTCAGTCCCGAAATCTCACTACTTTAACTTTTTGTCCTGAAGTCTCATTATTTAACCTTTCTTTGCTGAAGTCTCACTATTTTCACCTCTCTGTCTCAAAGTCTCATCCTTTTATATATTTATTTATTAGTCGCAAAGAAGACTGCAATAACACATTAATAGTCACAACTGACACTGCAACTAAGTTATTGAGAAATTCCCCTAGTCGCCACACTCCAGCGCCTGTTCGGGTCAATTCACCTAACCTGCACATCTTTTGGACTGTGGGAGGAAACCAGAGCACCCGGAGGAATCCCACACAGACATGGGGCAAACTCAACACAGACAGTGACCAAAGCCAGGAATCGAACCTGGGTCTCTGGCATTGTGAGGCAGCAGTGCTAACCACTGTGCCACCATGCCGCCCATGTCTCTATCTCTGTCCCAAAGTCGCACTGTTTTCATTGGGATGGGGCAAAGGCTGGCCTTGCCAGTGATGTCAACATCCTGTGAGAGAATTAAAAAAACACTCAATTCCCTCGGAAATCAAAAATCTAATAATACAAACATTCACACATTATTTCAGATGTGTAATAAACGCATAGATGTTATAATACTTTTGTTTGCTTTATATTAAAAAAAACAAACTTTTCTTTGTTCTTTTGCGATGCATGAGGCAGATTTTTTTTTACACGGAGGGTAGTGGGTGTCTGGAACTCATTGCCAGGGGAGGTAGTGGAAGCGGATGTGGTAGTGACTTTTAAGGGGCGTCTTGACAAGTACATGAATAGGATCGGAATAGAGAGATATGGTCCCCAGAAGGACAGGGGGTTTTAGTTAAGTCAGGCAGCATGTTGAAGGGCCTATTCTTGTGCTTTAATTTTCTTTGTTCTTTGTTTTCCTATTAGGCAGAATTGCAGAGACTCAATTTGCCCAAACTTACAAAAATCTCGTATTTCACTATTTTGTCCATTAAGACTTCCAACATAATGGGTTCCAGCCCTGAGTTTATATCATTACTTTGTCAACATCCATCATTAATGAATTTGTAAGGACAACATATCTCTCTCTCTGATATAAGTGTTTCCCGTCTCAGTAATGCACAGCATCATTTTTGGTTTCATATTTTTCATTAGTGGAAAGGAAAAAAATACTTCAGATTCAATTAGTTACTCTTGAAGTGCCATTAATGTTGTAACACAGGAAATGCACAGCCATAAGTAAAGTTCCACAAATAGCAATGTGATAGTGACCAGATATTCTCTTTAAGCTTATAACTCCTATTTTAAGGCCTAGTCACACTCGCTTGCGGACATTTCAATAATTTATATTAAAATCTAGTGTTAAGAATATCATTCTTAGAAACAAACCAGTGTAATATATGGGACACAACTGACTGGTAGCATCAAGTGTTCTACCCCAATCTTGCTTCAAGGACCATTCTCAATCCAAAGGCTTCTCTAATTGCGACTGTATCACATACTGAAGAGTCATGCTGCTTCCTCTGTTCAACACACACTGTCATGTACGGTACCTTCACCGAATTGTCCTCTCATTTTTAGGTACAGCTAATTCTGCTCCTGGCGTGCTCGTTTACACTCTATTAAACCAGGGTTTGTCCCCCAGATTAATTGTAATATCAGAGTGAGGGATATACCAAGCCAGCAAGTTACAAATTGTGGATAAATACAATTCCGCTGCTGATCCAATGTATAATGGATGCTCTATTTCTGAGTTGCTGAATCTATAGCACTTAGCATGGTGACAGTGCCACTTAACAAGATAAAGAATATCCTCTGTGTGAAGATGGGACTTGGTCTCCATTAAAGGCTGCGCGATGGTCATTTCTAGCAATGCTGTTATTAAGATACACCTCTGACAGGTGGATTAGTGAACAAAGAACAAAGAAAATTACAGCACTGGAACAGGCCTTCGACCCTCCAAGCCTGCACCGACCACACTGCCTGACTGAACTACAACCCCCTACCCTATCTGGAACCATATCTCTCCATTCCCATCCTATTCATGTATTTGTCCAGATGCCCTTTAAAACTCACTATCATATCTGCTTCCACTACCTCCCATGGCAGCAAGTTCCAGGCACCCACCACCCTCTGTGCAAAAAAAACTTGCCTCGTACATTTCCTTTAAACCTTCCCCCTCGCCCCTCAAACCTATGCCTCCCAGTAATTGATTCTTCCATCCTGGGGAAAAGCATCTAACTCTCCACTCTACCCATGCCCCTTACAATCTTGTTGACTTCTTTCAGGTCACTCCTCAACCTCTGTCATTTCAGTGAGAACAAACCAAGTTTCTCCAACCTCTCCTCATAGCTGATGACCTCCATAACAGGCAACATCCTGGTACATCTTTTCTGTACCCTCTCCAAAGCCTCCACATCCTTCTGGTAGAGTGGCAACCAGAATTGAACACTATATTCCAAGTGCGGCCTGACTAAGGTTCTATAAAGCAGCAACATGACTTGTCAATTTTTAAACTCAATGCCCTGGCTGATGAAGGCAAGCATGCCGTATGCCTTCTTGACTACCTTCTCCACCTGCATTGCCGCTTTCAGTGACTTGTATACCTGTACACCCAGATCACTCTGCTTATCAATAGTCTTAAGGGTTCTGCCATTTACTATATATTTCCTATCTGTATTAGACATTCCAAAATGTATTACCTCACATTTTTCCGAGGTCAAGTAAGATTTTTCTTTGTGTTGCTTTGCTTACAATCAGTGGCAGAGTCAATCTGGCAGCTATCTCCTTCAGTAAGTGGTGCCAAGTCTCCCACCCAGAGTACATTCTGTGCCCTTGTTACCCTCAGTGCTTATTTCAAGTCACCAATTTTTACAGATGCACTATAGAAAGCATCCTTTCTGGATGTGTCATAACTTGGTATGGCTCCTGCTCTGACCAAGACCGCAAAAAATTGCGAAGGGTTTTGAACATAGCACAATTCATCACAACTAACTTCGTCCAACTCAACAATCTAAACTAAAAAAAACTACTATAATCAGTCTTAACATTTTTGGAAATTCAGCAAAAGATCTGAAATAGGTTTGACATGTCAATAACTCTACTATCATTGCCTCATACAACCAAAAGGATGTTTGTTCTTATGGAGAGATTTTTACATTGCTAGGTATATAGCATTTTCTTCCTTCGTGTTCATCAGGCATAAATCATCCATTTTAATGTTTAGTCACACTCACATGCCAATATTTTAGTATCTTATCATAAAATCTGATGTGAAATGTTTATTCTTAAAAATATACTAGTGATATGCAGAACATAATCGACTGAATCTCAAGTCCTCTACCACAATTTTGTTCCAAGGACCCGTCCTCATTACATATCGTTTCTCAAAACGCTATTCACACACAGAACAGTTTCTTTTAAACCTGTACACACAGAAAAATACAAAACAAATACAAAACTTCACGGCACATTCACAGGTTCAAGGTCTGGAACCCAGTTAAATGTGTAATCATGTGTAAGATTTTGTCAGTCTTCCAATGCTTGACCATTTGGGAAAAGCATTGCACTGGACCTTAGAGAACCTGAATTTTACAGTTTACCAAGGTTATCTGAAGTGTTTCCTTTCCAGTAAGTTTCACTAATAGAACAGCCCTCTGGGGTAACTGACATTTCTCCATGGATTTAAATGAATATTTCATGATGATAGTGAACAATGCTTCACAGAAATTTACCAAGTGAATTTAAAACAAAAATGCATTAGTACCACAAGTATGAGGGAAATGCATTACCATGCTTAAGTGCTGCCATTGATGTAAAGAAAACATTCAAAATTACATACGACTTCCGCAGAGTGCATTTTTGAAAATTAGTACTGTGAAATAAGAACATAAGAAATAACAGCAGGAAAAAGGCCATATTGCTTTATTGAGCCTGCTCCGCCATTCATCATGATCATAGAAATCCTAGAATCCCTACAGTGCAGAAGGAGGCCATTTTACCCATCGAGTTTACACCGACCACAATCCCACCCAGGCCCTATTTCCATAACCCCACATACTTACACTGCTAATTCCTCTGAAACTAGGGTCAATTTAGCATGGTCAATCAATCTAATCCATGCATTTTTTGACTGAGAGAGGAAACCAAAGCACCCGGAGGAAATCCAAGCAGACATGGGAAGAATGTGGAAATTCCACACAAACAGTGACCTAATGCTGGATTTGGACCTGTCCCTGGCGCTGTGAGACAGCAGTGCTAACCACTGTGCAACCCCTGCATCTTGGGCTTTAACTCCATTTTCCCACTTACTCCCCATATCCCTCAATTCTCTAAGACACCAAATTCTGCCGACCTCAGTCACAAATATTTTCAACGATGGTGCATCTACAACCCTTTGGGGTAGAGGATTCCAAAGACTTACACTCCTTAAGAAATTTCTCATCCCTTCTGTCCTAAATAATCGGCCCTTTATCCCGAAACTGCTCCCTTTGTTCTAGATTCTTCAGCCTGGAACAAGATAAAACATCCCAGTATCTATGCTGCCAGAAGCCTTCATAATCTTAAATGTTTCAATGAGATCACCTCTCATTCTTCTAAACTCCACAGAATATATGCCCAATTTACTCAGCTGCTTGTCAGAGGTAAACCCTCCCAAACTAAGGACGAATCTAGTAAACTGCACTGTATTGCATCCAGTGCAAGAATATCCTCCTCTAAATATGCAGATTAAAAATGAACACAATTTAAGGGGGTTTCATGGAGGAAGAGTGGGAAATATTGGAGGTGGGGAGTGACTTAATTAGTTGAAGCTAAAAGCAGGTTCCAATTTACAAATAAACTCAGAGGCATGTTTGAGAAATGTGGAGTCTTATACCATTCCATGGCAGATTATACATTTGCATTCCATAAATACTCATTATACTAACACTGTTTGTAATTGCATCCTACTTTCATGATAATGGCATCAGAATAGGAAAACGTTGTGTCACCCATTCACATTTGTTTAAAGCTTTGTGCAGTTATATCTGAGAGCAACAGTTTTCCTTGTTGAATTCTGCAGGACTAGGGAGGGGCACAGGAGAATGACAGCTTGCATGGAGCCTTGGGACAGGGATGGCAGTGTGGAGTGGGGTCAAGCACATGGAGGGTTGAAAGAAGGATCCAAAGGAGGCCAGAGAAGTGAAGTGGGAAAGGTCTGGCAGGAAGCCCCAGATGGGTTTGGTGGAAACAGGCATTCAGAAAATGCGGCTTGAAGTTTGGAGTCAGCATGTCCACTTGTCATCGAGTCATAGAGGTTTACAGCATGGAAATAGGCCCTTCCGCCTAACTTGTCCATGCCGCCGTGTGTTCATTTCAGGATCTTTTTATTCTGTTACGGGATGTGGGCATCACTAGCTAGGCCAACATTTATTGCTAGTTATCCATAAGAGGTTAGTAAGCTATCTTCTTGAATCATTGTAGCCCAGGTAGCCTAAGTACACCCACAGTGCTGTGAGGGAGGATTTGTATCTAGCAGGATTGTTGCAAGATTTTGATCCAGCGACAGTGGAGACATGGCAATACATTTCCAGGTGAGGATGCTGACACCAGATTCTGGTGTTTGCATGTGTCCAAATTTTGGCACAACTCCCCAGATATTAACAGGGAAGATTTTGCAGGATTGACAGGTTTGAATTTGCCACTGCTCTTTTCGGTGCCTAGGTTGAAGGGTATGATCCATCCAGTTTCTTTGCTCATTGACTTTCTGGCGGTTAATGCAACCGATTGGCCATTTTGGAGGGAATTTAAGAGTCAAACACATTGGTATGGATCTGAAATCACATATATCAGACATGGGTAAGGACGGTAGGTTTCCTTCTGTAAAGAGCATTAATAAACCAAATCGGCTTGAACATCAGTCAACAAAGGTTTCATGGTCATCACTAGACTTTTAAATCCAACTTTTGTTAATTAAATTGAAATTCCAACATTTGCAATGGTGGAATTTGAACCAGGTCTCCAAAGCATTACCAGATCTCGAGATTACCACCTTGGCACCACTCCTTTAGCAGAGTCCTTAAAAAGCTTTGAGTTCACGTACAAATTTTAGTTATTTCTGTGCAGAATGATCCCGGAATATGTCCTTGACAATGCATAGAAGAGGGAGCCACCTGAGCCCACAAATTTATGCATTTCCCACAGAGTGGTGAGTACAACACTGGATATTAACATGAACATTTGACAAAAAAATGAAGGCAAAAACACAAAATGGTCTGTTCCATAATAAAGAAATGTCCCTAACATGCTTGTAACCATCAATGTGAATCAATTTTGACGTATGTCAATATATTCAACACTATGACTAAGAAAGTCTCAAAAAATAAATTTGATGCACATATAAATAAAATGAAAGGAATGCAAGGTCAAATGTTTAAACTGATATTTGAATGTGAAAAATACCCATGCCACTTTAGTGCTCTCGATAATTCTTATGTTATTGGCAATGGATTTGGGAAATAAGTTGTGGCCTGATGAACAGCCTTTCTGGAGGTTCTTTTGCAGAACACTCATACCTGTTCCACAGCCACCTGACATAGATTTCACCACTGAAAAGCTTTCCCTTACAGGTCACTGAATGCTGATCACCGGTACTTTAAATTTTAATTGGGTTCGGCTGGTGTTCAGCAAAAAGTAGGAGGCTGAAAATGGCACCCATTCTCTATTCTGCCATCAGGAACAGCATGCCATGATTCAAATTCTGCACAATTTACCTGGCATGATACCACAACTGTAGCAAGACTTATTTATTCTTCTACTCCAATCCCCTTCTAATAAAAGCTTGGACAAGGGTTGCAGGGAAAAGCCTGGGAACTACAGGCCAGGAAGCCTCACATCTGTGGTGGGTAAATTGTTGGAAGGTATTTTGAGAGACAGAATCTACAGGCATTTTGAGATGCAAAGACCGATTAGGGACAGTCAGCATGGCTTTGTAAGTGGAAAATCATGTCTCACAAATTGAATTGAGTTTTGTTGAAGGGATAACCAAGAAGGTAGATGAGGGCAGTGCAGTTGATGTTGTCTACATGGACTTTAGCAAGGCCTTTGACAAGGTACCACATGGTAGGTTGTTGCATAAAATTAAATGTCACAGGATCCAGGGTGAGGTATCTAAATGGATACAAAATTGGCTTCTTGACAGAAGCCAAAGGATGGTTGTAGAGTGCTGTTTTTCAAACTGGAGGCCTGTGACCAACGGTGTGCCTCAGGGATTACTGCTGGGCCCACTGTTATTTGTCATTTATATTAATGATTTGGATGAGAATATAGGGGGCATGGTTAGTAAGTTTGCAGATGACACCAAGATTGGTGGCAGTGGACAGTGAAGAAAGTTATCTTCAATTGTAACAGGATCTTGATCAATTGGGCCAATGGGCTGACAAATGGCAGATGGAGTTTAATTTAGATAAATGTGAGGTGATGCATTTTGGTAGACTGAACCAGGGCAAGATTTACTCAGTTAATGGTAGAGTGTTGGGAAGAGGTACAGAACAAAAAAATCTAGATTTTACATGTTCATAGCTCCTTGAAAGTGGAGTCACAGGTCGACAGAATGGTGAAGAAGGCATTTGACATGCTTGGTTTCATCGGTCAGAACGTTGAATACAGGAGTTGGAAAACCTTGTTAAAGTTGTACAAGACATTGGTAAGGTCAAACTTAGAATACTGTGTGCAATTCTGGTCACCCTATTATAGAAAGAATATTATTAAATTATAGTGCAGAAAGAGTGCAGAAAAGATTTACTAGGATACTACTGGGACTTGATGGATTGAATTATAAGGAGAGGCTGAATAGACTGGGACTTTTTCCTCTGGAGCGTAGGAGGCTGAGGGGTGACCTTATAGAGATCTATAAAATAATGAGGGGCAAAGACAAGGTAGATAGTCAATATCTTTTCCCAAAGTTGGGGAAGTCTAAAACTAGAGGACATAGGTTTAAGGTGAGAGGGGAAAGATACAAAAGTGTCCAGAGGGGCACTTTTTCACACAGAGGGTGGAGAGTGTTTGGAACAAGCTGCCGGAGTTGTAGTAGAGGCAGGTACAACTTTATATTTTAAAAAGCATTTAGATAGTTACACGGGTACGATGTGTATAGAGGGATATGGGCCAAATGCGGGCAATTGGGATTAGCTTAGGGGCATGGACAAGTTGGGCCAAAGGGCCTGTTTCCATGCTATAAGCCTCTATGACTCTAAATTCATTTTGCTTGCAGAAGAAAGGTCCCTATATATGTATCTACATAGCTTCTAGCAAGCATAAGTCAGCTATACGATGAATCTAACTAATAATCTTAAATTCATTGTCACTGTAATTCTTAGCACACTCTGATTGTTCAGCAAGTATTACCTAATCATGGAATTGCATCTTTTGTCAAACAATTATGTTCCAACTTTTGCTAGCATGGGCTAAGTCAGTACTGTAAAAAGTCTGACAACACCAGGTTTTAGTCCAACCGATTTATTTGATAGTAAACGCACAAGCTTTCGAGGTTTCCCTCTTCGTCAGGTGAATGGAGAGTTCTGGCCTCGGACAGAGCATATAAAGCACAGACAGTTTAGAGATTACTGTACTGACAGTCAGTACTGACAGTACTCTACTTATTGTATACCCTCAGGACTCACACATATAAACACTGGGTGGAATATTATTATTTTTTAAATAAGTGTTGACTCAGGCAGGAAAAATGGTTTCCCCGCCCCCTTACCAACTCCTTCTCACCATCCCCCACCTCCCCCCACCCCCCCCCCCCCCGCCTCAACTTCCCAGCTTCCCCTTCGCACCCTTTCACAGACATGGAGAACACCCCCATGGACACAGTGATACCCCAACACACAAAAAGGGGAACACCTCCATGGACAAGGGGAACTGCTCCCCAAACACCATCCTTTCTCCTCAGGGGGCTGCACTCACTTGTGTGCCCCCTCATCGGCCTCTTTTTGCCAGGTCCTATTGTAAGCCCTATCTAATGTGGGGGGTGGAGTAATAGAATGGAGAGGCTAGTTATGTATGGCAATGTAGAAACTCCATTATTTCATTGGCGGGGATCAGGGATAATCGGAACAAGGAATCCTGCCAGCATTAAAGCCTTTTGGGGACTCCCATTGCTTCTCTATTCCCACCTCTTTCCTACTCACTGAAAATGATGGAGAATCACAGCCCATATGCCTGTATCACTGTTTACTCATCTGCAAATGTGAGGTTATCCACTTTGGTAGAAATAATTGTAGGCGGGATTATTATTTAAAGGGTGAAAAGCTGCAGCATGCTACAGTGCAGAGGGACCTGGGGGTTCTTGTGCATGAATTGCAAAAGCTCAGTCTGCAGGTGCAGCAGGTGATCAAGAAGGCAAATGGAATGTTGGCCTTTACAGCGAGGGGGATAGAATATAAAAACAGGGAGGTCTTGCTGCAACTGCACAGGGCACTGGTGAGGACGCAGCTGGAGTACTGTGTGCAGTTTTGGTCCCCTTATTTGCGAAAGGATATATTGGCCTTGGAGGGAGTATAGAGAAGGTTCACCAGGCTGATACTGGAGATGAGGAGGTTAGCTTATGAAGAGAGATTGAATAGACTGGGCCTGTACTCGTTAGAGTTTAAAGGCTGAGGGGGGATCTTTTAGAAACATATAAGATAATAAAGGGGCTCGTTAGGGTAGAGGTAGAGAGATCCTTTCCGCTTAGAAAGGAAAACAGAACTAGAGGGCACAGCCTCAAGGGGGCCAGTTTAAAACGGAGTTAAGGAGGAACTTCTTCACTCAAAGGGTGGTGAATCTCTGGAATTCTCTGCCCGTTGAAGTGGTGGAGGCTACCTCGTTGAATATATTTAAGTCACAGGTAGATAAATTTCTGATAGACAAAGGAATTAGGGGTTATGGGGAGAAAGCAGGAAAGTGGAACTGATCCACTTCAGATCAGCCATGATCTTATTGAATAGCGGGGCAGGCTCGAAGGGCTTGATGGCCTACTCCTGCTCCTATTTCTTATGTTCTTATGCTTCAGTTCACGCAGGTCACTTCCAAGCGGGTGTAACAGCAATGTGCAACTACCAACATGGTTGCTTGGGCACATTGTTAGCTCTGAAAATTAGGGTTAGCAATGGCAGAGTGTCATTACATCACAAAGTACCAATTAACTACTTTTAACATACTATTGCTATGCATATTGGCAATTTGTGTGCAGGAAAGTGCAACAAATAGCAATGGGGTAAATAGCCAGTGAATCTGCTTTTGATACTGTTGGTTAAAAGATAAATGTTAGCCACGGTACTGGAAGTACTCCCCTTCTCTTCAAATAGTGTCGTGGAATTTGTCATACAGATCAGAAAAGGATGATGGAACCTTGATTTAATTTTCGATCTAAAACAGCATTTCCAACAGCACTTTGTAAGACATTGATGTTCTGTCTAGATTATTTGTTCAAATTCTGCAGCTAAACATTGATTTGATTATTGTCAGATGTATTAGTTATATAGTGAAAAGTATTGTTTTTTTGTGCACTATACAGAAAAGGAAAGAAGAGACTGTGCAGAATATAGTTTATGGTCACATGGAACAACGATGCTTGAAATATCATGCTTGAAAAATAATTCAAGTCACAGTGGTCTGAATAATTTTAAAGTTTTCTAAAGTAATGTAATTACTACAATAAAATAGCACTGAAAAACAGACAGATACTTTATTGAGAGACCAAAGCCAGGACTTATTGAAGACTTCTGTTCGGCTCTGAGGAAAAGCAACACAGATCATCAGACTCTAATGCATCAAAGGTCTCCAGAGATTTTTACACCTGCCAAGCTGTCTTTGCAGAGTAATAGGAAACACCAAAAGTGCTGGCAAGCATTGCCTCAAATGACTTTCAGGATCATTCACTATAATCTCCTCAAATGTGTCATATTAAAAATGTGAGGAAACAGAAATAGTTAAGCAAAAATCAAGTTAGTTAAGATTTAGAGAGGAGTGCTTGATCATTGGCAGAATTAATATCAATAAACATTACAGACCATAACTTTCAGTGGAGGAACGAATAATTCTGATTGCCTCTCTTCTTGAAAGAACTTACCTGTAAATCCAAGCAATCCTATCGTACCCAACCTTCCAACTCAGGTAGTGCTGTGTACTCCCAAGGCCTCTCATTGAGGACAACTCTCAGTCACAGGTAAGTAAGTCACAGTCCTTGTTTATGACACTAGCACCAGCAGCAGTAAATCAGATAGGTTTAAAGGTCCAGCTAAGTTTAAAGGTCTTTAACAAGCCAGAGGGAAGGTGTGTACAAGCAAAATGGGAGAAGTGGATGGGGAGGGGTCACATTGGGCCTGGGGTGGGGGTGTTGGGTGAGGGTAAGAGTCAGGTTTTGTGGGGGATGGGGTGAAGAGTCAGGCGAGGCCTTGGATGGTGGGATTAGGTCAGACTGGGCTGGGAGTGGGATAGTTAAGAATAGTCCGGGGATTACTGGGCTGACATTATGTGGGCAGTCAGGGACATAAGCCCCAGGGGAAAGGGTGGCAAGGAGGTTTTTTTTTTATTCATTCATGGGACATGGGTGTTGCTGGCTAACCAGTATTTATTATCCATCCCTAGTTGCCCAAGGGCAGTTCAGAGTCAATCACATTGCTGTGACTCTGGAGTCACATGCAGGCCAGACTGGGTAAGGACGGCAATTTCCTTCCTTAAAGGACATTAGTGAATCAGATGGGTTTGTCCGGCAATCGACAATGGTATCATGGTCATTAGCAGATACTGAATTTCAGATATTTTTTATTGAATTCAAATTCCACTATCTGCCATAGCAAAATTCAAACCCTGGTCCCCACAACATTAACTGAGTTTCTAGGTTAATAATCCAGCAATAATACCACAAAGCCAGTGCCTTCCTGAAATCTGTGAACACAAATCATTGGCAATGAGGCTGGGATGGATTATGAAGACTCAGCCTCTGACCCGACAGGTGTTAGTATCCTGTTTAATTGAAGTCTGAAGAAAAGAAATACTCCCCCGAATGCCAGTCCTTGAGCGAACAGATCTATTTGAGATGTTGAGATATTACCAGACACTGAGGGATGGATGTGGAGTGTGCTTGAATTGGATGATGCAGTCAAATCTTTAAAAATGTAAAAAATAAAAAACAAAAGAGAAAATAATCTTTAAAGACAAGGGCTATGATTTTGAGTATAAGGAAAAGTAAAACTTAAGTTGAACGAAGACAAAGAGTTGTTAGAGTTTTTCTGAAGAAAACAGAAAGGAAATAGGCAGCACAGTGGTTAGCACGGCTGCCTCATAGCGCCAGGGACCTGGGTTCAATTCCAGCCTTAGAAGACTGCACGTTCTCCCAGTATCTGTGTGGGTTTCTTTCAGGTGCTCTAGTTTCCTCCTACAGTACAGACGTGCAGGTTAGGTGGATTAGCCATGCTGAATTGCCCCTTACTGTCCCAACCTCGTAGGTTAGGAGGATTAGTGAAGTAAATACGTGGGCTATGGAGATACGGCCTCAATAAAATGCACTATTAGAGAGTCAATATTTACTCGATGAGCTGAATGGTCTCATTCTGAACTGTTGGGATTACGTTATATATGAGGGCACAGAGAGGAGTATTTCAGATGAAGAGGAAAAAAAAATACCCCAGGGAACTACAGGACCTGTCCCGAAAGCACAGGAAAATGAAAGGCTAAATCTCTAGGATGAGACTGCAGACAGTGAAGTTCCAAAGTTTTGGAAAGAAAAGTCCTCAACCTGTTTAAAAAAAGTTTTCAACGTTTTTTTTGAAAAGGCTCAAATGGAATGTGCTAGATATCCCACTGAGTTGACTGGGGAAACCATCACATCAGAGAGAGGATGGAAAACAGACTCTCCGTGCAGCCAAAGGAAAAATAAAAGCTACAAAGATTGTTCGAAAGGCTTTCTGCCAGTAAAAGACAAGCTTAATAGTTTTAAAAAAGGGAAAGGTAGCAGCAGCCTGGATGCATGCCAAGGTTTCAAAATTGCTGAAAACACTGCATTTGGACTAGCAGCCCCTTTTGGCTGCCTCAGTGTCTACATATCTTCTATGTTTCATTTAGATATCTTCTGCCAAAGAGCGCTCCACTCCTTCGGGTGATTACCCAGGTCCGGCCCCTCAATCCAGGTGACCCACTTCTGTTGCATTGTCCTTAAAGGGACAATCACCACACAAAGGATTGCTCCTCACTCACATACCTAAATCCTTATTTCCATGGATGAGGAGTGACCCCACTAAAAAAGCACAAACAGCGGAAGAGAAGTGATGCAACAAGGTATCTATTTCTGCAAGAGTGGAAGGCTTTTGTGATCTTAAAAGGTTGCCAAAACAGATGGGGAAGGGCAAAGTAGTACACACTAGCTTGCATAGATGAAACAGAGCCGCGCTTCACACAAATATATACACTAAGCACTGAACTTTGATACTTGTAGCTGCTCTAGCAGTTTTAGAGTCAGTAGAACATGCAGGCGACCATCACAATGAGCTTTGTTCAGAAGATTCTGTTGCTGCTGCAAAGTGCACCTCAAATCACTGAAGTCATTTTCTGTTTAACACAGTGCTTTCCCCTCCTTCACCCATATCAACAATAGATCAACATTTCCTCCCCATATCACCATACCATTAACATAGCTATCCTACCCATGAATAAGAAAACACCACATGGGCATATTCTACGGTATTACAGCAAATCCCAAAGGGAGCACAGATCTATCGCTACGACTATCATATACACTGATGAACAGCTAGTGGGTGTGTCTCAACCATATGAACTGGAGCAGTTCAAGAAGACAGCTCACTTAACACATTCTCAAGGACAATCAGGCAGGGATGGGCAATAAGTGCTGACACCCACATCCTGTGCAAGAATAAAAAAAGGAAAAAAAGTTTAAGTGAATAAAAGAGAACAGCTGAAGTTGTATCTTCAATTGATTAAAAAGGATTTTGTTAGATTTGAATTAATACAAATTTCCTTTTAAAAGTCTTGTTTGTGAATTAGTTAATTTTCAGATTCAGTTTACTCTGAAGTTTCACTATGTTTTAAATTGTAATTAAGTAGATTGACAATTTTAATTCTGATCTGTACTTTTATAATGAAGTAATGAAAGCTCACTTCTACTGTACATTTCAGTGCAACTTCAGAGATTTTAAATCTTGGACTATGCATTATCTGAAAAGACATATTGGGTAGGTTTCCAGATTATAAGGGATAGGATCAACAGTGAAAGTGGGGTTGATTATGACTAGGGAATGAATATCCTATCTTGTGTAACTGAGCCTTAGTGCAATAATGCTTAACTTATTGAATCAGTACAATGTCATTATGTACATTTGGTAAATGCCATTGAAAGCCATCATCAAATTACATTTTCCTACAATAACAGCTCTTAAGCAATGTTCAGTGTGCGATTGTGCATTGACACATTCAGTGGAGCAGGTTCATTTACATTGCTCATTCTCAGTAATCCATTTTTTCAACATAGATTATTTTCATGGCACATATGACATTAGACATATGCAAACTTTTAAAACGTATCTTTTAATCTAATGACCAGAGCAGAGTGGGTGTGAGGATTAATAATGATCTGTTATATGTTTTTTCTCTTGGCTATGACTCAAATATGGTTATGACTCAATATCCACACATGGCCTTACTTTATACCAAAATGAATTTGGAAGGCAACGTGCAGCAACTTTGGTGTCATTGGAAGGTTGGACAGCATCTGACATGATTCTGCAGAAAATGCAGATGTATGGGATTGGGGGTAATCTAGGAAATTGGATCGGGAATTGGCTAGCAGATAGAAGACAGAGGGTGGTGGTTGATGGTAAGTATTCGTCATGGAGTTCAGTTACGAGTGGTGTGCCTCAGGGATCTGTTTTGGGGCCACTGCTGTTTGTAATTTTTATTAATGATCTGGATGAGGGTATAGTTGGGTGGATTAGTAAATTTGCTGATGACACCAAAGTCGGAGGTATGGTAGATAGTGATGAAGGGTGTCATAGTTTGCAGGGAGACTTGGACAGGTTGCAGAGCTGGGCCGAGAGGTGGCGGATGGAGTTTAATACGGAGAAGTGTGAGGTAATTCACTTTGGCAGGAATAACGGATGTGTCGAGTATAGGGCTAATGGGAGGACTCTGAATAGTGTGGATGAACAGAGGGATCTAGGTGTGTGTGTACATAGATCCCTGAAAGTTGGGAATCAAGTAGATAGGGTTGTTAGGAAGGCATATGGTGTCTTGGCGTTTATTGGTAGGGGGATTGAATTTACGAGTCGCAGCGTCATGTTGCAACTGTACACAACTCTGGTGCGGCCGCACTTGGAGTATTGTGTGCAGTTCTGGTCCCCACATTATAGGAAGGATGTGGAGGCTTTGGAGAGGGTGCAGAGGAGGTTTACCAGGATGTTGCCTGGTATGGAGGGGAGGTCCTATGAGGAGAGACTGAGGGATTTGAGGTTGTTTTCATTAGAAAGAAGGCGGCTAAGAGGGGACCTTATTGAAACATATAAGATGATTAGAGGTTTAGATAGGGTGGACAGTGATAGCCTTTCTCCTCGGATGGAGAAAGCTAGCACAAGGGGGCATAGCTTTAAATTAAGGGGTGGTAGTTATAGGACGGATGTCAGGGGTAGGTTCTTTATCCAGAGGGTGGTGAGGGATTGGAATGCCCTGCCTGCTGCAGTTGTAAATGTGCCTAGTTTGGGGGCGTTTAAGAGATCCGTGGATAGGTTTATGGATGGAAAGGGATTGGTTTAGGTTAGAGGGTCATTGTTTTTTAACTGGTCGGCGCAACATCGTGGGCCGAAGGGCCTGTTCTGCGCTGTAATGTTCTATATTCTATGAGTCTGCTAAAGTCACTCAGCCATTGGACACTCTTCTTCATTTTTAAAAAATTTTTATTGTTCCTTTGTGGGTACGCGTCTCACTGACAATCCAACAGCTTCATGGTTACTTTAACTGATAGAACATATAAACTGTCAGGAATTGAACTTATTCCTGGATATTAAACCTGATTTCAGCATTTCTAGTCCAGTAACATAGCCACTAGACTGCTATATCTTTTGGGGTGCCTTGCTGCCGCATCGCTCATCCACACCCCTGACCCCAGCCACTGACTGAATTTTGCTGTGATGTGCATTCTTCAACAAACAGGATAAAAGGGGGCTTTGACCAGTACTTTTCTGGAACATTCTAGCTATGGAACAAGAATGGTTTTGCACCACTTTTTGCATTAAAATTGCACAAAACTAGATTACGTTCTTTTTATACAGAAACAATGCTCCAATCTACCATGCAAAAGACCAGTTTGTGCAATCATGCCAATAACAATGCCAAAGATGGTTGGTGTGGCAGAATGATCCGAGTTTACCTGATGTAAGTGTAACTGAGATTTCTGAAAATTGATAGTAACATGCTTTTGACTTGTTTTAAAAAAAACGCTACTGAATTGAGCATCCATACAGATGGTCAGACTTTCCTTCATTCTTGGCAACATTATTCTCCTCGCGATCTGCCATCCTTAGCAGCAAATTTGATTTGAGATTTGGACTGAATCAGATTGGAGTCTACAATGAAATGGCACGGTTGCTCAGTTGGACATATCCATACTCGGTGGACTTTGAACTGAAGTATGTGCATCTACAAGAATGATTTAAGAGGTAATGCTTAAGTCGAGTCATGCTTCTGCTTTTAAAGCTGTGCACTTTCTTGATTTTTGATCATTTGTTGGAAGCTTCCCATTTTTAGCTCCCCCAGTTAAAAATAGAGTCACCCTACAACTATGGTCAGCAATCAGCTCCCGTTATTACTATGAAATGAGGAAAAACGTTGTCCCAATGTGCTCCATAATAATTTAAAAATCAGCAGTGTTGCCTCATTGCTATCATTCATTCTGGGAGATCCATCTTTTTAAACTACTTTGGACCTGACGCCAGTCAGAAGTTTGTCTTTTGTCTTATTGCAGAGCTGTGCTAATGGCTAATGTAACAAAGGGTGCAGCTGTGTTTGTGGTTTGTATTCAGCAGGATGTAAATTGGCATACGATTTCCAGGCCACAACTCATTCTGCAGTTCAAGTGTTTAGACCAGCAATATGCTTGTCTGGATAGATCAACATTCAATATTTGATTTCAAAAAGAGACGTTGGAAATAAATCAGTAGGTCATCATCTTCTGTGGAGAAACAGACACGTGCAACCTGGATTTTAAATCTAGGGCACAGTTCACCTGAATCGACTTTAAGAGCTTCAGCCAGTGGGAAGAGTGTTTCCTGCTGGCATTAGCAGTGCCTGTCAGATGGGATTCACCCACCTGATCGGGATGCTAATTTATGCATCATGGGAAACATGGCCAGCACAACAATTTTGAGAGTTTTAAAGAGCACCCCAACCTCAGCATTTAGACAGTCCCCCTTCACCCACACAATGAAAAAGGAGACACTCCCCCACACCCGCACTGACCAATGGAGCACCCTCAGCGCCTCGAAGGAACACTCCTCACCAGCACCAAGAGAACAGGTTACCAGTCCCCCCCGCCGCCCTCACCACACCACCCCCCCTTCCCCACGCCCCCCCACTTCACCACACCCCCTTCCCCACGCATCCCCCCCTACCCCACCACCCCCTCCCCTCCCCACCACCCTTCATGACTGACAGACAGGCTCACTCACTCATTCACTCCAATACAGGGTCCCATCAGGCCCCAGACTCCCAGCTCCCATCCCAAGCTGTAGCTCCCCCCAGGTCCTTGTCCTTGGCAGTGCCAAACATGCACTACTCCCTGGCAGTGACACTCTGATCTGGTGTGTTGGACGCAAAAGGACGTCAAGAAGGTAAGTGCTCTGCCCATTTGTCCCTGTCACTGCCAGGCTGCAGAAGGAGGGCGTCCCAAGGGACTTGGTGTTGTGGGGGTGGCAGGCTCGGGCTGGTGGCAAGGGGTTGACCTTGTGATCCTCCCTATTGGGTTCCACAGAATCATAGAAAATTACAGCTCAGAAATAGGCCCTTTGGCCCTTCTTGCCTGTGCTGAACCATTTTTTGCCTAGTCCCACTGACCTGCACCTGGACCATATCCCTCCATGCCCCTCTCATCCATGAACCCGTCCAAGTTTTTCTTAAATGTTAAAAGTGACTCTGCATTTACCACTTTATCCGGTAGTATATTCCACACTCCCACCACTCTCTGTGTGAAAAATCCCCCCATAATATTCCCTTTAAACTTTTCTCCTTTCACCCTTAACTCACGCCCTCTGGTTTTTTTCTCCCCTAGCCTCAGTGGAAAAAGCCTGCTTGCATTCACTCTATCTACACCCATCAAAATCTTATACACCTCTATCAAATCTCCCCTCATTCTTCTACGCTCCAGGGCATAAAGTCCTAACCTATTTAATCTGTCTCTGTAACTCAGCTTCTCAAGTCCTGGCAACATCCTTGTGAACCTTCTCTGCAGTCTTTCAACCTTATTTACAACCTTCCTGTAACTAGGTGGCCAAAACTGTACACAATACTCTAAATTCAGCCTCACCAATGACTTACACAACCTCACCATAACACTCCAACTTTTATACTCGATATTCCGATTCATAAAGGCCAATGTACCAAAAGCACTCTTTACAACCCTATCCACCTGTGACGTCACTTTTAGGTAATTCTGTACCTGTATTCCCAGATCCCTCTGTTCAACTGCACTCTTCAGAGTCCTACCATTTAGCCTGTATGTTCTACTTTGGTTTGTCCTTCCAAAGTGCAATACCTCACACTTGTCACTTCCATTTGCCATTTTTCAGCCCATTTTTCTAGTTGGTCCAAATCCCTCTGCAAGCTTTGAAAACCTTCCTCAATCTTTGTATCATCAGCAAATTTGCTGATCCAATTTACCACATTGTCATCCAGATCATTGATATAAATGACAAACAACAATGGACCCAACACCGATCCCTGCGGCACACCACTCGTCACAGGCCTCCACTCCGAGAAACAATCCTCCACAACCACTCTCTGGCTTCTTCCATTGAGCCAGTGTCTAATCCAATTTACTACCTCCCCATGTATACCTAGCGACTGAACCTTCCTAATTAACTTCCCATGAGGTACCTTATCAAAGGCCTTGCTGAAATCCAGGTAGACAATATTCACTGCCTTCCCTTCATCCACTTTCCTGGTGACCTCCTCGAAAAACTTTAATAGATTGGTCAAACATGACCTACCACGCACAAAGCCATGTTGACTCTCTCTAATAAGTCCCTGTCTATTCAAATATTTGTAGATCCTATCCTTTATCACATCTTCCAATAACTTGCCCACCACCGATGTCAAACTTACTGGCCTATAATTTCCTGGATTTCTTTTGGAACCTTTTTTAAACAACGGAACAACATGAGCCACTCTCCAATCATCTGGCACCTCCCCCGTGAATACTGACATTATAAATTTCATTAGTGTGGAACAGTGGTGCCCCACAGCACCAGGAACCTGGGTTTGATTCCTGGCTTGGATCACTGCCTGTGCGGAGTCTGCATGTTCCCCTCGTGTTGGCGTGGGTTTCCTCCAGGTACTTTGGTTTCCTCGCACAGTCCAAAAGACATGCTGCATTGGTGCATTAGCCATGCTAAATTCTCCCTCAGTGTACTCGAACAGGCGCCAGAATGTGACAACTAGGGGATTTTCATAGTAACTTCATTGCAGTGTGAATGTAAACCAACTTGTGACCAATAAATAAGCTTTAAAATTTTTACACTGACAACCTCTAAGTATTGGATTCCACAAGTGAAAATATTTTCTTCAGATATTACATATCATATCCCTTAACAATCTGAAAGACATGAATAAAAGCCAATCTGCCAACGAAGCTAAGTGGAATGCTTAAGTGGTGAGCTTTGATATTTCCTTTTGTTCATTTATTCACCTGCAGAGTGCTACATTGATGTAGGAGGTGATGTGCGAAAGGATGAACTGCAACTGTAATTTTAATTAGACAAAGAAAGCTGGTCTTCTACATCCTATTAATATAATCATGTGGCACTGTGCAAGCTTTTAAAATGGCATCATGAAATCGGACTGAGCTGATTGGAAAGGTAAAGTTGTGCTTTTAATTTTGAGTATTAATAATTTATGATGAATATCTTTTTTTTGTTCCTTTTCTATTGGCATAACGCAGTTTCTGTGATTTGCATCATTATGGCTTCTATTGGATTTTTGCCACATGTTACTTCAGTAAACTTTTTTTTATATTTATTCATGGGATGCGGGAGTCACTGGCTAAGCCGGCATTTATTGCCCATCACCAACTGCCCTTAAGGAGGAGGCGATAGAACATAGAACATAGAAAACTACAGCACAAACAGGCCCTTCGGCCCACAAGTTGCGCTGATCATATCCCTACCTACTAGGCCTACCTCTAACCCTCAATCCCATTAAATCCCATGTACTCATCCAGAAGTCTCTTAAAAGGCCCCAGTGAGTTCGCCTCCACCACCACTGACGGCAGCCGATTCCACTCACCCACCACCCTCTGAGTGAAAAACTTACCCCTGACATCTCCTCTGTACCTAAAACCTGTGTCCTCTCATAGTGACCATTTCAGTCCTGGGAAATGGCCTCTGAGAATCCACCCAATCTACACCTCTCATCATCTTATAAACCTCTATCAGGCAATAAGCTGCCTTCTTGAACTGCCTCAGTCCATGTGGTGTAGGGGCACCCACTGTGATATTAGGGAGGGAGTTCCAAGATTTTGGCCCAGCAACAGTGATATATTTCCAAATCAGAATGGTCAGTAACTTGAAGGGGAACTTGCACATCGTTGCTCCCTTGTATTTGCTGCCCTTACTCTTCTAGGTGGCAGCGATTGTGGGCTTGGAAGGTGCTGGTGATGGGTAAAGTTGCTGCAGTGTATCTTAGAGTCATAGGACAGGATTTTCTTCCCCCTCCACGGAATGTTTCGCAGCAGTGGGAGTGGCACGCCACTTGCTGGCAGCCAGATCTTATGGTCCTGCCATTATCGGTGGTTTCTCATTGCATGCACCCTCTCACCACTGGGGAACTTGTGGTGGGGTGCACTGCCGGTGGCACGGTAAGATTCTGCCAGTGTAAACAACAAGACTTCGGCAACAGAGTCATACAATACAGAAGATGATCTTCAGCCTTTTGAGTCTGCACCAACAAAATTACACTAAATCTGTACTAATTACACTTTCTAGCACTTGGCCCTGACCTCTGAGCTGTACAATCATAGACAACCAGGGTGCAGCTCTGACCTGATGATAAAGGGAGGGTCACTGATGAAGGAGATGAAGATGGTTGGGCTGAGGGCATTACCTTGAGGAACTCCTACAGTATATCACAGGGTTATAAAACGGTCTTGGGTCGAACAAATGAATGAAATTAAACTTGAAATGTGCTAAAACGTAGCAATGATGCAGTTTTCATTTTGTCCCAAAGTAGAAACAACCTGGTGATTCTAACTACAACCACTTAGAGATTAAAAATCTTTCCTTGCTATATTATTTACCAATGATGAGCTTTCAGTTATTAATTGGCAATATTCCCACAATAGTTTTAAATTGTAAATCATTCCTTCTGGGTACCACAAAGCATGATTTATTAGCAAATTAAAGGAAAAGGGTGAACCTGAATTTTATGTTCTCTCCTGGCAGTTTTGAGGCAGGCCAGGATGGAAGTGGTGGGTTGGGGATCACAGAACATGAATTTGCATGGACGGGAGGTGGGACTTTCTGCATAGCTACCTGGCCCGATCCAACCCAGATGTGACAAGGCCTTGGTCAGGAAGCCCACTTTTGCCCCAATCAATGCAATTAAACGGCCATTTAAGAGTCTTTCCCTGCCCAGCCCCAATTTTTAGCCTGGCAAGTATAGATAACTGAAGGTGAGAAACAAACAAAAAAATCATTATCCTCAACCTTGGGCGGGCAGGGAATGGGGGACTTCCAGTGCAAGCCCCCCCTTCTGATTGGAGGTGCTCTTCCCTCAAGGACCAGATACCTCTAGACCTCCCTCCCACCTCCGGCCTATCCGCTGATAACGCATCGTTTCCGTTGTGACTCCCTCAGTATCTCTTCTGGCGACTGCAGCACTCTGATTGGGTTAGGGAGCTGTCAGCTAATCTGATTGGCTGGCAACTCTCCAAGATGGGACTCCCTTCCAAGTGCAGGTGGATGTCCTGCTAGCTACCAATCAATGCTTATTTTCAAGTGAAATGGCAGTGGGCCTGTTGTGGAATCAGCAGGGAATGCATTCCTCACCTATTCTCCAGAAAGTGGGATTGAGTCTCTGTTTGCCAAAAAAATTCAAATAATTGCTCTTAAGTAATTATTATAGTGTTTTATGCACAACATTCTTTAGCTGCATCATCAATGACCTGCCCTCCATCAGACATCCAGAAGTGGGGTATTCGCTGATGATTGCACTGTTTTCAGTATCACTCCGCAAGTACTGCAATAACTCATTTGCAGCAAAAATTGACCAGCATTCAGGGTTGTTAAGTAGAAAATTACATTCATGCTAGACAATGACCATCTCTAACCATCTCCATGATATTCAATAACTTTGCTATCACTGGATCCCCATGCCCAACGTTCTGGACTGGTGAGTTTGTCACCTGCAAAAGTCGGAGAGAATGGAGAAACAGCAAGCGAGTGATGGTGCAAAATGCTGGCAGGCTGGAAAATATTAGCTCAGCCCCCGACTGCTGCGTTCCCACCCTGAGGACACCCAATTGAACCCAGAGCCACAGCTATTGGACGTACCAAGAAAGGAATGGCAGTCAGGCTTCTTCTTCACCACAGCCACTGATCCTTGGCCTCCTTGTATGTGTATCACATTGCCCAGCTCCAAAGCTAGCCACAACCTCTTGGTCCCAGAAAGATAACCAGCAGCATCAAGTAACCCAGCGATAGCAACATTCCAACTATTAAAAGATCATGACAGGGTCCAAGTATATGAGTTGAACTGGTGGCTGTGATTCACTGTCTCTCACCCCTTCAGAACGTGAGAAAAAGACACAGGTTCTGAGAGGGAGAGAGAGAGAGAGACAGACAGACAGACAGACAGATTCCAGAGGAGTAGGGAGATATTCCAAAGGGTTGAGGGAGATGGTTCGGATGTGGGTTGCTGGGTGAATGAGTAGGGGAGGACAGTTGGGGAAGAACATTGCTTGTCCATAAGAACTGGGAACCGGAGTGGGCAATTCAGCCCCTTGAGCCTGCTCCACCATTCAGTATGAATATGGCTGATCTCAACTCCACCTTCCTGCCTCTCCCTCTAACCCTTCGTCCCACTGCTTATTGAAAACCTATCTATCTCCTCCTTAAATTTGTTTAGTGTTTTGGCACCCACTGTGGTGCAGAATTCCACAGATTCTATGCTTTGTGCATATGTGATAAAATTGCATTAGTTGTGACCTCACTAGTTTGCGGAAGGGGCTTTTTGTGTGCGTCAGTTATTTTGCAAAAAACTGTCTTTGCCAGCTTATGTCTATTGCTCTTGTGTCAATTTAAATACTGTAGAGTCCAGGAGATTAACACTTTCCTTATCTGTTGTGACTTATAGATTAATGGAGAAGTGATGATTAGAGTCATAGGCTGGAATTTTACCACCCTGCCTGCCAAGGAAATCGGAGCAGGCAAGGGGTGGACAATGAGAAAATCCAATGATTTTGGGGATGAGCTAAGTGGTAAAACCCCACCCATAGAGTCAAACAGATATAAGAACATAAGAACGTAAGAAATAGGAGCAGGAGTAGGCCATCTAGCCCTTCGAGCCTGCCCCGCCATTCAATAAGATCATGGCTGATCTGTCGTGGCTCAGTTCCACATTCCCGCCCTCTCCCCATAACCCTTAATCCCCTCTCTTATCAAAAACCCATCAACCCGCTTCTTAAAAATATTTAGCGAGGTAGCCTCCACCACTTCAACGGGCAGAGAATTCCAGAGATTCACCACCCTTTGAGTGAAGAAATTCTTCCTCAACTCCGTTCTAAACCGCCCCCCCCTTTATCTTGAGGCTGTGCCCCCTAGTCCTATTGTCCTTTCTGAGTGGGAAGAGTCTCTCCACCTCTATCCTATCCATCCCATTCATCATCTTATACGTCTCAATGAGATCTCCCCTCATTCTTCTAAACTCTAACGAGTACAAGCCTAGTTTATTCAGCATCTCCTCATAGCTCAACCCCCTTAACTCCAGCATCAGCCTAGTAAACCTCCTCTGCACTCCCTCCAAGGCCAAAATATCCTTGTGTAAGTACAGCGCCCAAAACTGCGCACAGTACCCCAGCTGCGGCCTCACCAGTGCCCTATACAGCCGCAGCAAGACCTCCCTACTTTTATATTCAATCCCCCTCGCTATGAAGGCCAGCATCCCATTCGCCTTCCTGACCACCTGCTGCACCTGCAAGCTGGGTTTTTGCGACTCATGCACAAGGACCTCGAGGTCCCTCTGCACCGTCGCCTGCTGCAGTTTTTCGCCACATAAGTAATAATCCTTCCTACCATTATTCCTACCAAAGTGGACCACCTCGCACTTGCCAACATTAAATTCCATTTGCCATTTCCTCGCCCATTCGCCCAGCCTATCTAGATCCTTCTGCAGACTCTCCACACCCTCCGCACAATTTGCCGTTCCACCAATCTTGGTGTCATCAGCAAATTTCGACACCATACACTCGGTTCCCTCCCCCAGATCATCTATATAAATGGTAAATAGCTGAGGCCCCAGCACCGACCCCTGGGGCACTCCACTAGTCACCAACCGCCAATCCGAATAGCACCCATTAACCCCCACTCTCTGCCTCCTATTTGACAACCAATCCTCTATCCACGCTAACACCTTACCCCCAACTCCATGTCCTCTGACCTTCTGCAATAACCTCTTGTGAGGTACCTTGTCAAACGCCTTCTGAAAAACAAGCCCTTAGGCCCAACTGGTCCTTGCCGACCATGTATCCTAAATTGTACTAGCCCCATTTGCCTGCATTTGGCCCATATCCCTCTAAATCTTTCCTATTCATATACCTGTCCAGATGTTTTTCAAATGTTGTAATTGTACCCATCCTCTGGGAACTCATTCCACGACCCTTTGTGTGAAAAAGTTACCCTTCAGGTCCCTTTTAAATCTTTCCCCTCTCACCTTAAATCTATGCCCTCTAGTTTTGGACTCCCCTACTCTATTCATCTTAACTATGCCCCTCATGATTTTATAAGCCTCTATAAGGTCACTCCTCATCCTCCTACACTCCAGGGAAAAAGTCCCAGCCTATCCAGCCTCTCCTTATAATTCAAACCTTCCAGTCCTGGTAACATCCCTGTTTAATATCACCCTTCCTACAGCAGGGTGACCAGAATAGAAGTCCAAATGTGACCTCACCAATGTTGTGTACAGTTATAACAAAGTCCCAGCTCATTTCCTCATTGCTGACTGATGAAGGCAAATGTGCCAAATGCCTTCTTCACCACCCTGTCTACCTGTGACGCCACTTTCAAGGAGCTATTTACCCGCACCCCTCAGTCTCCCTTATCGACAACACTTCCTAGGGCCTACCATTAACTATGTAATTCCTGCCTGGTTTGTCTTATCAAAATGCAACACTTTGCATCTCCATCTGCCATATCTTAGCCTACTGGCTCAGTTGATCAAGATCCCATTATAGTCTCAGATAACTTTCTTCACTGTCCACTACATCACCAATTTTGGAGTCATTCACAATTATTGAGGATATTGATGAGTTCTTATAATTTTGCTTTTGTGCAAGTCCCAAATACTTCATATGTTGTCCACATATCCTTAACAGTACATAGGAAGCCTAGGGCACCTTCTAAATACACTCTCTGTCCTCTCTGCCACATTTATGTTTGCATAGGCTGGGTCAAATTTCCTACTCATAATTGTGCCTTTGACTTAGAACTAACATTTATTCTTGAACTCAAAGTAATTGTTTGCTAAACTTAGGGTGTAGAAATGGATTATTGTTTCATCTGGTCTGTCAGACTAGGGAAATTTATTGAAGATATTTCAGACAGCCAGAATACTTTTGGTCTGTTTTGACATTTTTGTACAGATCTTCAATGTTCAGTGTGAAAACATGACATTGCAGGTATGGTCAGTGAGTTGACCACCTCTATAAAGTAGTGTCACTGAGTTGTTTCTGTTCTGTACTAAAGTGTTCCAATGTATATCTCAGTAAAGTATTGATGGTGCACACAGGAAAGAAATCATTAAATTGTGATGTATATGTGAACCAAACCATTCATTATCTGATAGCTAGGTTAGTGTGGTGGCTTTAATCTGTGTATATTCCCTTGTTACACAGTTAGAAGCATGGAATCCTACAGTGCAGGAGGAGACCATTCAGCCCATTGAGTCTGCACCAAACACAATTCCACCCAAGTCCTATCCCCATCACCCCATACATTACCCTAGCTAGTCTCCTTGACACTAAGGGGCAATTTAGCATGGCTAATCCATCTGACCTGCACATCTTTGGACTGTGGGAGGAAACTGAGTACCCAGAGGAAACCCAAGGGGTCTCCCCAGACACAGGGAGAATGTGAAAACTCCACAGACAGTGACCCAAGCCAGGAATCAAACTTGGGTCCCTGGTGCTTTGAGGAGCAGTGCTAACCACTGTGCCAGAGAGTTGGTATCAATGGGTGCTATTCTGACTGGCGGTTGGTGACTAGTGGAATGCCGCAGGGTTCGGTGCTGGGGCCCCAGCTATTTATCATTTATATAGATGATCTGGAGGAAGGGGCTGAGTGTAGGATGACAAAATTTGCTGATGACACGAAGATGAGTGGAAAAGCAAATTGTGTGGATGGTGTGGAAAGTCTACAGAGGGATCTGGATAGACTGAGCGAGTGGGCGAGGACCTGGCAGATGGAGTACAATGTTAGCAAGTGTGAGGTTATCCACTTTAGCAGAAATAATAGTAGGAGGGACTACTATTTAAAGGGCAAAAAACTGCAGCATGCTACGGTGCAGAGGGACCTGGGGGTCCTTGTGCATGAGTTGCAAAAACCCAGTCTGCAGGTGCAGCAGGTGATCAAGAAAGCAAATGGGATGCTAGCCTTTATAGCGAGGGGGATAGAATATAAAAGCAGGGAGGTCTTGTTGCAACTGTACAGGGTACTGGTGAGGCCACAGCTGGAGTACTGTGTGCAGTTTTGGTCGCCGCACTTGCGTAAGAATATTTTGGCCTTGGAGGGAGTGCAGAAGATGTTCACTAGGCTGATACCGGAGATGAGGGGGTTGGACTATGAAGAGAGACTGAATAGACTGGGTCTGTACTCGGAGTTTAGAAGGATGAGGGGGGATCTTATAGAGACGTATAAGATAATGAAAGGGACGGATTGGGTAGAGGTAGAGAGATTCTTCCTGCTCAGAAAGGACAGCAGGACTAGAGGGCACAGCCTCAAGATAAGGGGGGAGCAGTTTAGAACGGAGTTGAGGAGGAACTTCTTCACTCAAAGGGTGGTGAATCTCTGGAATTCTCTGCCCGTTGAAGTGGTGGTGGCAACCTCGCTAAATATATTTAAGACACGGGTAGATAGGTTTTTGACAGACAAGGGAATTAAGGGTTATGGGGAAAAGGCGGGAAAGTGGAACTGAGCCACTTCGGATCAGCCATGATCTTACTGAATGGTGGGGAGGCTCGAAGGGCTAGATGGCCTACTCCTGCTCCTATTTCTTATGTTCTTATGAATAAGGTTAAATTCAGGGTGAGGTAGGCAAATGGATACAAAACTGACTGCATGACGGAAGACAGAGGATGTTTGTAGAGGGTTCTCTTTCAAACTGTAGGCCTGTGACCAGTGGTGTGCCTCAGGAATCAATGCTGGGTCCACCGTTATCTGTTACTTATCATTTATATTAATGATTTGGATGAGAATCTAGGAGCGTGGTTAGTAAGTTTGTAGATGACACCAAGATTGGTGGCATAGTGGACAGTGAAGAAAGGTTATTGAGGATTGCAGGGGGATTATGATCAATTGGGCCAGTGGGCTGACGAATGGCAGATAGAGTTTAATTTAGATAAATGTGAGGTGATGCGTTTGGAAGATTGAACCAGGGCAGGACTTAATTAATGGTAGGGCATTGTGGAGAGTTATAGAACAAAGAGATTTAGGAGTACAGGTTCATTGCTTCTTGAAAGTGGAGTCACAGGTGGACAGAGTGATGAAGAAGGCATTAGGAATACTTGGTTTCATTGATCAGGACATTGAATACGGGAGTTCATACATCTTGTTGAAGTTGTGCAAGATATTAGAAAGGCCACACTTGGAATAGCCACAATTCTGGTCACCCTATTATAGAAAGGATATTAATAAACTGAAAGGCTGCAGAAAATATTGACTAGTTGCTACCAGGACTTGATAGTTTGAATTATAAGAGGAGGCTGGGTAGACTGGGACTTTTTTCTCTTGAGCATAGGAGGATGAGGGGTGATCTTATAGAAATCTATAAAATAATGAGAGGCATAGATCAGCTAGATTGTCTAAAACTAGAGGGCATAGGTTTAAAGTGAGAGGGGAGAGATACAAAAGAGTCCAGGAGGGCACTTTTTCACTAAGCGAGAGGTAAATGCCTGTAATGAGCTGCCAGATGTAGTAGTAGAGGTGAGTACAATTTTGTTCTTTATAAAGCAAATAGTATATACAGTTACATGGGCAAGATGGGTATGGAGGGTTATGGCCCAAAATGGAGGCAATTAGAACTGGCTTAGTGTTTAAAAACTGGGCGGTATGGACGAGTTGGGCCGAAGGGTCTGTTTCCATGCTGTAAACCTGTATGACTCTGAGATCATGATTAATCTGATTGTGGCCTCAGCCTTAGAACGCAGCCTCCCCCAGTACCTTGGTGAATAGTCACCCATTAGCTTGGAGTTCCGCAATGTCCTGGTCATCATGTTTGGTGTTCTATCCTGCATTGCGGCAGCTTTTGATTTAAACGGGAGTCGTTCATGTGACAAATAATAGAAATGCATAAAAGGCTAGAAAATGGAAACAGGTCATTTGCCTCACGATCGCTGTTCTCTTCTTTACTTTCCATACAAGCAGTATGGGCATCACGGTGGCACAGCAGTTAACACTACTGCCTCACAATGCCAGGGACCTGGGTTCAATTCCATCCTTGGGTCACTGACTGTGTGGAGTTTGCACATTCTCTCTGTGTCTGCATGGGTTTCCTCCGGGTGCTCCAGTTTCCTCCCATACTCCAAAGATATGCGGGTTAGGTGGATTGGCCATGATAAATTGTCCCATGGTGTCTAGAGGGATTAACAGGGTAAATACATAGGATTGCAGGGATGTGGCCTGGATTGTTGTTGGTGCTGGCTTGAAGACCTCAATGGCCTCCTTCTGCACTGCAGTGTTTCTATGATTCAAATGGTCCTGTGAATTATGTTTATCATCCTGTTCCATATCCCCTCACCTTATTCATGTCAGTGTTGGTTCTTCCTAAATCACTAACTCAGAATGAATATTTCAACCTCATGAGAATGAGGAAACCTTACAAGCTTTCAACTGTCTATGCAGTAATGATTCTTGTAGCCTTTGTTCTGAAACTCTTATATTTAATCATCTGAATGTAGCCCCATATTTTTAACCCCTGAATTACTCAAAGGGGTTGACTTACTATCCTGCCAGATACTCACAATTTTAAACACTTATATCGGATCATTCTGTAATGTATGATGTCCTACTAAAAAAAGACTTATTTTTCGATGCATTTTTTATCATTGTATCTCTCCATACCAGACAGCAGCATACAGTAAAATTTCTGTCATCTGGCACTCTAGCAACCTGAACTGTTTATTATTCAGAATTCTGGGGTCTATCTTTTATTGACTAGATATGTTGAACTCACCAATTGTTGTCATTGGTGGCCTGTCCTCGCTCCAGTCTCAGTCTTGCACTGTTTTGCAGCACCATGTTACCTCAATGCTGCTTACAACATTCACACACGTCCTCCGTCCCTTCAAGACCCCAACGTCTGTAAGGTTACCCTGGAACTTTCTGACTGGATGAAAACAGGGAACTCACCTTACATCTTAGTTAATCAACATGTTTGGTTCCTGAGCAGAATAAGAGATATTCCTGTACCTTGGTTCTGAATGTGCCCTATTTAAAGAAACTTCAAAGCAAATAGGGACTGCAGGCACTTCACAACCACCTTCTCAAGAGCAACTAAGGAGTGGCAGTAAATACTGGCGTAACGAGGGACACACACATCCCATAAAAGAATGTAAAAACTGCATAAAGGAGAAGGTGCATCAACACTTTTCCCAACTCTTTTGTACTTAATAAGCTGTATTGGGACAGAGTGTTTTTTTTGCCAAAATGTTAATCAATTTATTGATGTTGACATCATCTTAAATTATTCATATAAATCGATCTTGGAAATGACCCCAATTGGGCTTCTGAAACATCCTTCCTGTTGCAGCTCTAATGATTGATTCCTTTTAACTACCTGTAAATATTTCAAAAAATAATACTCTTTTTGAGATCATTAAAATGACTGGCATCTTTTCCTTTTCATTAACTAATAAGAATTGAAGTAAGAGGAAATAAGGATCAGCGTTGTTGGACGTGTTGGGTCTAATAACCTTAAATACATCAT
The DNA here is from genome assembly GCF_965287045.1 of Carcharhinus amblyrhynchos. Lineage (NCBI taxonomy): Eukaryota > Metazoa > Chordata > Chondrichthyes > Carcharhiniformes > Carcharhinidae > Carcharhinus > Carcharhinus amblyrhynchos. The sequence continues at coordinate 19,712,949 of NC_137324.1, forward strand.
GCCTGTGGCAAGGGTACAGGGAACATTTGCTGGAACTTTGGCTATGTGAAGCTGAGATTATTCTCCATAAAACAAGGCAGAGCAGAAAATGTTAAAGTGAGATTTGATTACAGGGTTTTGAAAGGGTAAATAACAAAGTTTTTTTTCCCAGTGAGAAAAGCAACAGTAACCAGAGGATACAGAGTTAAGGTAGTTGCAAAAGAAGCAGAGGTTACATGAGGGAAAAATGCAACTGGTCAAGAATTGGAATATACTGCCAGTCAGGTTAGTGAAAGAAGGTCTAAAAGGGAATTTTACACATTTTGGAAAAATAGAAACTTGTAGGACCATGGGGAAAGAAAAAGAGTTTGGGACTAATTGGATAGCTTTTTGAAAGAGCTGGCATAAACATAATTGGCTAAATGGGCCCATTCTGTGCTGATTCATTCTATGGTTTAGAGTTTGTGTTATTTCCTGTACTAAAAATTTCAACAGGTATAGCAGAAAACATGGATGCAACTTCCCAAAAGGGCAGAGTGCTGGATCAGATGAGAAAAGCTGTGTGAAATTCAGCAGCTTCACAGCTGCCTTTTCTCGCCTGATTAAACTGTACAGTGCAATTTCAAAGTGATAGTGAGGATTACACAGCCAGCTGGAGGAGCTGAGCCTAAACGTGTCAGCAACACTGTGAGTGAGAGAAAAATGGAGCCCAATCTCAAAGTTAAATTTAAGGCCCCCTTCGTCCCCAATGAATATTGGGACCCTGCCCCGTGAACGTTGGGAGCCGCCGCCCACGGACATCAGGACCTCTTCCCCCTGCACGAGGAGGAAGCTCCCCAGCCTCACATGCAGAAGGGGACCCAACACCTCCCACCCTCCTGACCCATGGATAAAGGTAATGCCCCCCACTTCCGTCCCACAAGCAGAAGGGCAACCCCTCCCACTCCCCCCCAATACAGAAGGATAACCCCCCTCCTTGCATGTTCTCTCATGTCTGTTCCCCCTGGCATGGTCCTCTGATTATCTGATTATACCACTAGATGTTGGCAGAGATGAGCTCAAACTGAAATCCCACCAGCGTAAATCCCATTTTTGATCACTCGTAAGAATCAGATTTTCACCCATCGCAAATGAGGTGTCTTTCATGCCACAACAACATTACATATCTCTAATTAAGTTATATTAAAGACGATAATCCAAGTATGTAATAGAATTATATAGTTTGTTCAAAAGGTACGGTGTAAAATTGTTTCAGTGGCTATATGGATCTCTAACCCTTTTGTTTATTACTTGGGACCCATTTAAAACTTTTCCGTTCTCAAACTTTGAAGATGTGCCTAGGCTGATTGCATTTGTCACAGTTGAATAATTTCTTAAAATGAACATTAGCCAAATCTTTGACAAGTGATTTCCAACCCTTTTATTTGTTAGATTTATATGACTATATATATGTGCTGGTAATTTATCACAATTTATGTAATTGCTACCATGTCATCCATGATTCTAAAGCAAGTTACACTGAGGCTATATTCACATTTGCGGGATAAGAGAATAAGGAAGTATGCTGACAAGGTAAGTACGGATAATCAGGAGGAGGGACAAAGAGTGTGAAGGTGCATCCTGAATTCCTCTTCCAAATCATTTTCACCTGGTTCTAGCTGCCAAAAAGGGACAAGAGTTGGGGTGACCTAAGTTAGACCATCACAGACCATCTTGATTTTGAAAAATATTGTGGTCCCTTCACTTGCAGATGGGTCAAAATCCTGGAACACTCTTTCTAAAAACACCATATGGACTACCGCAAGATGGTTTACTACCACATTCTCGAGGACATCCTAGCCTGCAATGTTCACATCCCAAGAATGAATGAAAAAACTTAATTGGTAGATGATAGTCTTGAGAATACCATTTAACTTTGTGAAGATTTCCAAGTATGGTGAATTGAATGAACATGACGATGGATGATGATGGTGTTGAGACTAACGCTTGATTTGGATTAAAGTGAGGGAGAGTTGCGCAGCATCAACCTCACTCTCTTTTCCTAATTCCCATCTGGATCCAGTAGCAAGACAAGAGTCAAGATGGCTGGAGATGGGACTAGGTGCAGTGGATGACCAGGATGTCTTTTGTGTCTTGTCCTGCTCTTTGCGTTCCACAATGCTTGAGAATGAACATTACAAATAATATGAAGGCATTCAGACGACAATAAGGCATAGGAGCATAGATCATTGGGCTCATTGAATTCGCTCCTCCATTGAGTAAGACCATGACTGATCTGATACAATCCTCAACTCCACTTTCCCATCTTAATCCATAATCTTTGATTACCTTACTGATTGAAAATCTATCTATCTCACCCTTGATCATACTTAATGATCCACCTTCCACAGTGTTTTTGCTGGTGGCGGGATGCGGCATACCATTTGCTGGCAGTGGAATTCTCTTGTTCCATTACCATTGATGGGAATCCCTGTTGAGATTGCCCCATGCCACCAGGAAACCCCTGACTGGGGCTGCACCACTGGCAGAACCAGTGAACCAGTGTTGTGGCATTGTGTTCAATTCTGAGAAGCACTGTCTCTAGGAAGGATATGAAGACATTCAAAAGGATTTACAGCAATGGTTCTATGGATGAGGAATTTCGGTCAAGTGAAAAGACTGAACTGGGGTAGTTCTCCTCAGAGAAGGTTTAGAGGAAATTTAATAGATATTTTCAATTTCATGAGGACCAGATCAGGATAAATTGTTCGCATTGGTGGAAGGGTCAAGAATCAGAATACTGATTTTAAGCTGAATGGCAAAAGGACCAAAGGTAACATGAGGAAAAATCATTTTTTACTCATTGTGTAGCTAAGTTTTGGAATGCATTTCCTGAGTGTGTGGTGGAGGCACGGTCAATTTTAGCTTTGAATAGGGAATTGGATAATTACCTCAACTCAAAAGAACTTGCAGGGCTATGGGAAAAAGTCAGTGGAGTGGGATTAGCTGAGTTGTGCTTGCCAAAAACCAGCACAAACATGAGGGGTCAAAGGGCTCCTTCTGTGCTGTGACCATGCTATGAATGTTTGAGGTTTAGTTCATCAAGAATTAGTGGGATGTCAAAGTGATGGAGGCACTAGTTTGGTTGTAAGTAATAGAACTTAGCTACAGAAGTTTGTTTAATTTTTTGTTACTGCTAACATTCAATTACAGTTAAAGAGCTTTGAGTTAATTCTGTTGTATTTGTCAGAGAAATAAATTGCTTTTTCCACACTGCATAACTGATATGAAATGATAGTAATTTTATCTGTAATTGCACAGACACAGAAATCCATCCCATACCATGTTATTCCGTAGTTGAGGAATGGTTGATTAATTTTTGGTATTACTCCATAAAAAATTATTTCATTCTGATTTTTTTTTGTTTTGGGGAAGGTTGGATTCAAGCAATTCATACAGATACTGTAAAGTCACAACAGGAGCACATGAAGATGACCCATCAGAATCGACTTTTCTCTCTCCCTATTGATGGTAGTGAAGTCAGGGGTGCACCTAAAATCCAGTGGGTGGCCTTCCCACCATCCACTTGCCCTGACCTGAAATCATATGGGCTATGGGGACCCCCTCAGACAGCCTTCCTGCCCTTAGGTCTATTAATGCCCTTATGGGATCAATTAATGGCCACTTAAGTGGCTTATCCGCCACTGGTATTTTACTCACGTCATGTGAGAAGCATGGCAACTTTAGCTGAGCCAGCTGGTGTTGGATAAGGACAGGGGTGGGGGGAGCCTCCTTTGTGGGAGATACCAACCACCAGGTCAACTTTCCCTTTTGCCCTGGCCCCTGGCCTGGATTGGGCAGGCAGCTCTTTAAGTTGGAGCATCCTCCAGAGCAGGCTCTGATGAAGGGTCATCCATACTCGAAATGTTGGTTCTATTCTCTCTCCACAGGCACTGTCAGACCAGCTGAGGTTTTCCAGCATTTTCTGTTTTTGTTTCAGATTTCAGCATCCGCAGTATTTTGCTTTTATCTTGAATTACAGAGTTGGTTTATGAGTGATGATTAAGTAAAACGAGTCTATATCCTTGGCAAATAGATGACTTTGTGTAATTTTGTGACAATTGATACAAACTTGGAGTTCTAAGTTGATAGTTTGAAACACCATGGATAGCATCTGTTTCATCAGATTCTGTAAAAACTTTTTTAACTATAAAATGGAGCCCGGAATATTAAAGGACCTTCTTTAAAACAAAAAATTCTGGTTGTACTCCTCGCAGGGGTATTCGCTTTTTGTCATTTTATGTATTTATGATTTGGTTGAAGGAGTAGCAAGTTGTGTATCTAAGTTTGCAGATGGCACTGAATTAGGATTCACAGAGGGGTAAAATTTATTTTGTGCAATAGTACATTCACAGGCCATTTTGCATTCCAAAACAATGCAGTGTTAGCCATGGCTCAGTTGGTAGAATCTTTCCTCTGAGTCACAGTTTTGCACTTCAAGTTCCACATCAGGGCTCAAACACAGAAGTCAAGGCTGACAGTTCAGGAATAAGGAAGCGATGCTCTGTCAGATATCTTTCATATGAGATGTTAAATCAAGGTCCTCTCTGCTTTCTCGATGGACATAAAAGATCCCATGACACTACTATGAAGAAGAGCAGGTGAATTATCCCTAGTGTCCTGGTCAATATTTGTTCCTCAATTAAATTTGCATAAAGAGACTATCTAGTCATTAACAGATTGCTGTTTGTAGAGCTTTGCTACTGTGTTTTCTGCATTACAATAGTGATTATACTTCAAAAGTATGTTGTGGCTTGGGGAGCACTTTGGGGAGGTGATGGCCTAGTGGTATTATCGCTAGGCTATTAATCCAGGAACTCAGCTAATGTTCTGAGGACCCGGGTTCAAATCCTGCCATGGCAATTGGTGCAATTTGAATTCAACAAAAAAAAAATCAGGAATTAAGAACCTACTGATGACCACGAAACCATTGTCGACTGTTGGAAAAACCCATCTGGTTTAATAATGTCCTTTAGGGAAGGAAATCTGCTGTCCTTACCTGGTCTGGTCTATGTATGATTCCAGAGCTGCAGCAATGTCTCAGCTACCCTCCAAAGGCAAATAAGGGTGGTTAATAAATGCTGGCCAGCAAATGATGCCAATTTCCCATGGATGAATAAAAACAAAGATGTCTGGCGGCTGTGGACAACACTATATAACTGCAAGTCTTTGTTATTTTAATTCATGGAAAGCTTGGAATGATAGAGGGACGTGATTTGGGTGCCCAAGTCAGAGATTACTAAAGGTTAATGTACTGTTGCAAAGAGTGAGCAAAATGCTAATTAGACGTTGGCCTTTATGCCAAATGGGTCTGAATAAAAAAGTGAAAAAGTGATGGTTCAGTTAACAGAGACTTGGTCAGTCATCATCTAGCGTATTACATTCAATTTTGAGGACCGTACCTCACGAAAGATGTGTTCTGGTATTTTTAAAAATACTTATTTTCAGGATATGGCATTGGTTGTGATTGGCCTCCTTGGAGAGAAGGCAGCTAAGTGGAGATTTGATAGAGGTATGCAAAATCATGAGAGGACTGGGCAGAGTAGATAGAGAGAAATTGTTCCTGCCCAAGAAAAAGATCAAGGACAAGAAGGCACAGGTTTGAAGTGATTTGCAAAAGAAGCAAATGTATGTGAGAGAAAAACTTTTTCACATCGCGAGTGGTTTGGGTCTGGAATCCACTGCCTGGAAGTGTGGTGAAGGCAGGTTCAATTGAGGCATTCAAAAGGGCATTAGATGGTTATCTGAGAGTTGTCCAGCTCTTTGCCAGTAGATAAGTGTGAGTGACCTGCAAGAGAGAGGATAGAAGAAAAGGTAAATGGAAATGGGGGCTCAACCCTCCACAGGCAGAGCTTCACCTGCTGCTTCAAGCCGCAATGACTGAGTCATGGGCTCCAAAACCCAGAGGGCTTGTGCCACAGATATTTCATTTGACGCAGCAAGGGAATGAGCAGGCTACCTCTAGCTGTGCTGATGCCACAGGGCCGTATCACATAAAAGAAATAGAAAGCCGAAGATAAGAGTTCTTCCTTCCACAAGCAAATTCACTGTTGCCCTATGTTTGTCATTTTAGTTTTCCTAGGTGCATTCTCATAGAATATTACAGTGCTGAAGGAGGCCATTCGGCCCTTCAAGTCTGCATCAACAACAGTCCAACCCAGCCCTATCATACTTACCCACATATTTACCTTACCAATCCATCTGACACTCCCTAACACTAAGGAGCAATTTAGCATGGCCAAGCAACCTAACCCGCGCATTTTTGGACTGTCGGAGGAAACCGGAGCACCTGGAAGAAATCCACACAGACACGGGGAGAACGTGCAAGCTCCAGACAGATCGTGATCCAAGCTGGGAATCGAACTTGGGTCCCTGGCGCTGTGAGACAGCAGTGCTAATCAATGTGTCATTATGCCATCCTTGTGCCATCGTGCTACCCCAATTCTCAAAATCACTTTTTTACCCAATTAATTTACTTTGCCTTCGGTCCTTCTCCATCTTACCTTAAATCTTACTATGCTCTTATCATTGTTGATCTGTTGTGCTCCATTTCACAATTATCCAGCCTTACTTTCTTTCACATTGGGATTTTTACATATAGGATAAAAAAGGAGTCCTGCACACCTTGTAAAAGCTCCATTCACTATACCTCTTTTGCAACTGCTTCTTGCCAGTTTATTTAGAACTGTGAATCCTACAGGACACTGGTACAATCTAAAATAGAAAACCTAAATTGGAAGATGGGTAATTTCATTGGAATGACAAAGGATCTGGCCAGGTTGAAATGGAACCAAAGACGGACAGGAAATACCGCACGAACAATCGGGAGCTTCATGGAGCAGATGATTTAAGTACAGGCTAGGTACATTCTAACAAGGTCTAAACAAAAAGCTAAGGCTCCTTGGGTGATCGAGAACATAATGAAACAAAAAAGTTATAATGGCTGTTCTGTGTCAGCTGAATTCTTCAAATGAGAACCAGGTCATAGAATCATACAATCCCTACAGTACAGAAGGCGGCCATTCGGACCATCGAATCTGCATCAACAATGATTCCATCCTATCCCCAGCACTGCAAATATTGACCTTGCTAATCTCCCTAAAACTTGGGTCAGTTTAGCACGGCTAATCAACCTAACCTGCGCACCTTTATTCTGTGGGAGGAAAATGGAGCACCCAGAGGAAACCCATGCAGACACGGGAAGAATGTGTACAGTCCACACAGACAGTTACCCAAGTCAGGAGTCGAACTCAGATCCCTGGTGCTGTGAGGCAACAATGCTAATACAATACAAATACAACAAGTTAAGGGGTAGTGAAAAGGAAAATAACTTTGACAAAGACAGAATACAAGAATAAAAGGGAACCCAAAAATCTTCTACAGACATATAAACAATAAAAAAGATTTGGGATGAGCTGTATGAGGGACACATGGCAGCCTTTCATCTCCTAAAGCAACGGTTATGCACCCTGGTGGTCAACTATCTATTAGGCATCACCTGATGGGACTCAGAAGCCCCATTCTGTCATGGCAGACTCTGCCACAGTTTCTACATAGGAATTTAAATAAACAAGTTCAAATAAGTATCAAATGTAAGGAAAAACCATTTTAATGCACAAAGAATAGTGGCAGGTCAGAATGGGAGGGATTGACCAAAAAGTTAATCATGGGAAAGAAATTAGAGTTTAAGAGAAAGCAAGTTGGCCTTTATCGCGAGGGGGATAGAATATAAAAGCAGGGGAGTCTTGCTGCAACTGTACAAGGCACTGGTGAGGCCACAACTAGAGTAGTGTGTGCAGTTTTGGTCCCTTATTTGCAAAAGGATATATTGGCCTTGGAGGGAGTACAGAGAAGGTTCACCAGGCTGATACCGGAGATGAGGGGGTTAGCTTATGAGAAGAGATTAAATAGACTGGGCCTGTACACATTGGAGTTTAGAAGGCTGAGGGGATATCTTATAGAGACTTACAAGATAATGAAGGGGCTTGATAGGATAGAGGTGGAGATATTCTTTCCACTTAGAAAGGAAAACAGAACTAGAGGGCACAGACTCAAAATAAGGGGGGTGGGCAGTTTAGAACAGAGTTGAGGAGGAACTTCTCTTCTTAGATGGTGGTGAATCTCTGGAATTCTCTGCCCATTGAAGTGGTGGAGGCTACCTCATTGAATATGTTTAAGTCACGGGTAGATAGATTTCTGATAGATAAGGGAATTAAGGGTTATGGGGAGCAGACAGGAAAGTGGAACTGAGCCACTTCAGATCAGCCACAATCTTATTGAATGCCGGGGCAGGCTCGAAGGGCTAGATGGCCTACTCTTGCTCCTATTTCTTATGTTCTTATGTTCCAAGTGTAAAATAGATACAGTTTCTATAGATATTTAAAAAAAGAGTAGTGAATGTTGGGGGTGACAATGGGAATTAATAGTAGATATCAAGGAAACAGCAGATGAAATTAAGAAAGAGGTTGCTTTTGTTTTCACTAGAGAAGATACAAAAAACATTCTAGCAATACCTGTAAATCAGGAGGTGAAAAGAAGACAGGAGCTTGGCAAAATGACAATTACAATAGAGCTACGGGCTGACAATTATTCAGGTAAATTTTTATCCCTGGATCTTAAAAGAGGTGGCTAGTGAGGTAGTAGATGCATTTGTGTTAATATTCCAAAATTCCCCAGATTCTGGAAAGTTCCCATCAGATTAGCAAGTAGCAAATATAACTCCTCTATTCAAGAAGGGAGGGAGACAGAAAACCATAGGCCAGTCAGCGTGATGGCTGTTGTGGGATAGGTGAATTGCCCATTAAGGGGGTAAGAGCTCGACAATTAGAAAAGCTCAACATAATCAGGAAAAGTCAGCATGGTTTTGTGGAAAGAGAACACATTTAACCAATTTATTGGAGTTCTTTGGAGGAGTAAGATCTGGATAAAAGTGAGCCTGCAGCCAAACTGTACTTGGATTTCCAGAAAACATTTGATAAGGTGTCACATCAAAAGGTTAAATGGAAAATAAAGGTAGAGGTAACATATTTGCAAGGATAGAAGGTTAGCTGACTGGCGGAAAATAGAGACTATGCATAAATGGGTCTTTTTACTGATTGACAGGATGTGACCAGTGGAGTCTTGCAAGGCCTGTGCTGGGGCCACAACCTTTTACAATTTAAACCAACGACTTAGATGAGCAGAGCAAAGGCATGGCAGCTAAATTTTCAGATGACACAACATCAGGCAGCAAAGCATGTTGTGAAGAGGATGCAAGGTTTATGCAGATAGATATACTGTTGCTGGATCACGTTCCTGGGACTCCCTCCCTACCAGCACTGTGGGTGTACCTACACCACATGGATTGCAACAGTTTAAGAAGGCAACACCTTCTCAAGGGCAATTAGGGACGTGCAATAAATGCTGGCTTAGCCAGTGACGCCCACATCCCTTGTGTGAATTTAAAAAAATCTAGGTTGAGTGAGTGGGCAAATCTGGCAAATGGAGTAAAGCGTGGGAAAATGTAAAGTTGTTCACTTTGGTAAAAAGAATAAAAAAGGCAGAATATTACTTAGTTGGAAAGCGGATGCAGACTTCTGAGGTGCAGAGGGATCTAGATGTTCTAGTGCATGAGTCACAAAACATTAGTATGCAGAAACAGCAAGTCATGAAGTAGGCTAATGGAATGCTATTCTTCATTATGAAAATAATTGAACATGAAGGTAAAGATGTCATGTTTCCGTTATACGAGGCATTGGTGAGACCACCTCTTGAATGCTGTGGATGGAATTTTATGGCTTTACTTGGCCTGAAACCTGAAAATCCCACCCAAGGTCAACTGACCTTTCAATGGAGCGACCCTCAGTCGCTCTGACACCCATGGCAGGTGGGACAGTAAAATTCCAGCCTATGTGTAGTTTTGGTCTCCTTATTTAAGGAAGGATATCAATGCATTGGAGGCAGTTCATAAAAGATTTACTGGATTGATACCTGGAATGACTGGGCTGTCTTATGAGGAAAACATGGAGAAACTGGGCTTGTTCCCACCGGAGGAAAATTGAGTGGTTTATAAAGCATATGGGAACTTAGACCTGATAGAAAGAGGCATTGAGGGTAAATAAGGGAAGTTGTGATGATTTTGTTATGAAACTCTGGTTATTCCACAGCTTAAATTTTGTGTTCAGTTCAGGTCAATATACTTTAGGAAGAATATGAGAGTCCTTGAGATGGTATAGGAAAAATTTACAGAATTGTTCTGGAAATGGGGGATCATAGCAACAAGTTTATATTGAAGAAGTTGGGGGGAGGTGATGGCTAGTGGTATTATTGCTAGACTATTAATCGCTGGACTATTAATCTAGAAACTCAGCAAATGTTCTGGGGACCCGGATTTGAATCCTGCGATGGCAGATAGGGGAATTTGAACTCAATAAAAAGTATCTGGAATTAAGATTCTACTGATGACTATGAAACCAGTGTCAACTATTGGAAAATCCCATCTGGTTCACTGATGTTCTTTAGGGAAGGAAATCTGCCACTCTTACTTGGTCTGGTCTACATGTGATTCCAAAGCCATTGCAATGCAGGGGGTTGACTTTCTACTGCCCTCTGAACAAGGGCAATTAAGGATGGGCAATAAATGCTGGCCAGCCAACCCAGGTGCCATGAATCAATAAAAAAAATCCCCTTTGAGCACAGGTGTATCAGGGTACATTTAATAGAAATGGATAAGATTATGATAAGCTTGGAATAGGTAGACAAATAGAAACTGTTCTCATTAGCTAATGATACAAGGACTAAATGACACAGGTTTAATGTTTGGGCAATAGATCTAGAGCAGATGTGAGGAAGAACTTTTTTATTCAACAAATGGTTATGACCTGCAACTCACTGATTGTGGTCTTGCTCAACCTGAGAGTGGAAAATCCCATCTGAGGACAATGGAGCTCCCCATTGTCTGCCGCTCGCCTGCTCTGATGCCCACAATGGTCGAGACAGGAGAATTCCAGGAGCATGGTGGAAGGAGAGATGATCAATAGTTTATTAGGAAACTGGGTGGGCACTTAAGGAAAATAATCTTGATCCTATGAGAGAGAGTATGGGAATGGGACTGATGGGATGTTCGACAGGTATCCAACATCAACTGATGGGCCCAATAGCTTTTGTGCCAGTAATTACTTTCTGATATTATTTGCTTAGACCAATACCTTCAGTTAATAGAAAATAACTGGTGTGTTGGTGTGATGAAATTCTAAGATCAGGAGGAAACAGTTCTATTTGTTTGTAGAAATAATTAAGAGACAATTATAAATAAGGCATTTATGGTTTTGTAACAAATATCAAGAGGAATTCTTCTGTTCAAGCATGCCTTGGCCTTTAGCATTCCTATTATTAATATAACCTCTAATGAGTTTTTCAGAAATATATATAAAACAACTAACTGCACAAAAAGGTTTTGGGTGATCAATAGGTACTTCCATTTTATTTATTTGCATGTTCTTAGTGAATTTACACAGGTTTGTGGGCATTAGGTTAAGCAACTAAACTTGATGAATCTATTTAACTACAGCTCTGTATTATCTTTGCCAGCTTTTCTTGGCAGTGGTTATAATTTTACAAAGTATGCGGGCTAAGTTTTTACATTTATCTTGCAGTATTTTGAAGCAATTGACATTTGTAGAAAAAACTAATGAAAAAATATAAATAAGGTTATGTCAACCTTTGAAACCAAAATAGCTCTTAGAAAGTAAGAAGAAAAATAAATTGTACAGCAGACCTTGTGAAGCAATCATTGCCTGTCAAAGATTTATTATAAGTTAGCAACTGGTGGCAATAACTTGATTCAAATTACATGCTTCAGAAATTGAAGACCATATTAAGGCTAAGTTTTCAGATTGTATGTTTGCAGTAGAGTCTGTTGGCAGTTACGATGAAAGTTGTAATTTTGTATGGCTAACCTGTGACTCAAATCTTCAGTCACTGATGAGAAAACTTATTTCAAATTAAAACTGTTAAATAGCCTATATGTTTGAATCAATTTTTCAAAATACGTAATCACAAAGTTCTGCTAAGGTGAAAAAACATTTTTGTTCTGTTTTGATTAAGCTTTATTATCTGTTCAAATCAATTAAAGAAATTTTCATGGTTTATGTTATCTAATAAACTCAAGATGTCCCCCTTTTGGATACATGGTTCAGAAAATTAATATCATGCCTTTGTAAGTATTCACATTTCCCAGCTTCCTCAAAAACTGATCCATTATCCCATCAGTTAGGTTTTCAGACAGATTTCTATGAAGTCCTTATAGAATCTCAGTAGGTATTGAAGGGGAAAAGATGTATAATCAAGCTAAAACCAGATCAATAACACTGGTACTGAAGTTATTTGCCTTAGTTTGCATCACCACAGTATGTCTGCTTCAGAGTTTTAATGCAGAATAACATAGCAGATTTCACAGTATTGGCTATCCTTTGCTTGCAATATGATTGTCTTCCATGAGTCCAAAGATGGCTTACGAGGCCGATTCGGGATCCGCAAACTTTAATGGCACAGAGGACATTTATTGTCAGTGGAATGTCGGATCATGTATTCTCAGTTCAGGTCATGACTTCTCACCGCTTTTGCTTTTTCTCTTCATTTTGCCATCAATGGGTCTCAAAATGTTGGCACCACTCCCACAAAACAGCTGGCAGAAGGCGATGGTCTCCCATGAGATGATGCCAATATTTAATTTCTTCAAGCAACCCTCCTGTCCTCCTCTGGTGCATCTGCCCTGACTGGACTGGGAGAAGAACAACTATTTTGGGAATGTGATATCTGACATCCAAACTATATGATCAACAAGACTGGTGGGGGATGATCATAGTCTTGATGCTTGTAGTGCCTGCTTGTGAGGGGACAATAATGTTAGTACTTCTGTCCTCCCACTTAATATGTAAAACACTCCAACGGCAGTGTTGATGGTATAGTGGTATGGCTCTTTCAACTGCCCTCTAAGGTTGCATCATCTGCAAATTTGGAGATAATATATTTGTTTCCTCTTCTAAATCATTAATATATAATGTGAACAGTTGGGGTCCAAGCACAGATCCCTGCAGAACCCTACTATCACTGACTGCCAATCAAAAAAGGACTCATTTATACCAATTCTTTGCTTCTTATCTGCTAACCAGCATTCTATCCATTTCAAAACATTCTCTGCAATCACATGTGCTTCAAGTTTACATTTTAGTCTGTCATGTGAGACCACATCCACTGGTTCTCCTTGGTCATCTTCCAAAAATTCCAATAATTCATCAAGCATGATTTCCCTTTTGTGAATCCATGCTGACTTTGACTGATGATGATATGGAGATGCTGGCGTTGGATTGGGGTGGGTAGAGTAAGAAGTTTCACAACACCGGGTTAAAGTTCAACAGGTTTATTTGGAATCACAAGCTTCTGGAGCACCGCTCCTTCATCAGTTCATCAAATATGCTTATAAGATTGAAAAGAAGAAAGGATTGTTGAAGATTATCTAAATTGAACAATTTTAGCAGCCTAACAGCATTATGGGTATACCTAAACCACAGTGACTGCAGCGATTCAAGCGATTCAGAAACCTGGTGTTGTCAGACTTCTTACTGCAATTCAAGTAGGCAGTTTACCACTCCATGCACAATTAGGAATGGGTAATAAATGCTGGTTTAGCCAGCGATCCCCAATCCCGTAAAGGAATTTTTAAAAGATCATTTGGCAGTCTCTAGTTTTTGGTTTTGAAAGAACAAAGTGGGTGATATGCCCCTTTTTTAAGATCATCACATTTGTTATAATCATCCTCAATAATCTAACCGGTATTTGCCTTGAAATAGAAATGTATTTGCATTCCATTTATACCTTCCCTCCCCATTATCATTCTAAATACAAGAAATGCTACTTAAATAACATTTTAACATCAGATATTTTAATTACAGGCACATCATGTAAAATTAATAAAATGATTGATGCATTGATGTTAGAAAGTCTACAGTTTAATTTTCTTATTTTGCATTGAAAAACAACATCAGTGGATAAAGCAACATGGCCATGATTTGATTGTGATGAAACAAGATGAACACTACACATCAAATAATTAGGTCAGATAACAAAGAATTCTATCCCTGCTTTTAGGCACTCACTGATGTGATCATTCACAAAGAGTCAGTATGCAAAGAAGCAATATAACTTTCTGATGCTGCACTGATTGGCAGGAAAACTCCTTTTAGATTCAAATAAACTCGGAAAATGCAATTATTTTCAACAGATTGAATTCTTGAAGTTATAGAGAACAAAATATTGTTTCTAAATAGATACACCAGCTGAATAAGAAGTTATATTTTCTGATCTGGAGTATGTCTTTTGGCATACGCACAATAATGAGGTCTAAATTCACACTGTTGGACTTAAAGATACTGGCACGATCTGGGAGCTGCGTTAACCATAGGCACTACTCCCATAATGGCCAGTAAATCTCATCTGCGATCAAATACTGTGCTGGTTGGATCTAGTTTGAAATCTTCCTCTCCCCCTGCCAGTGACATAATCAACTTCACACCCAGGTAGGGCATGAAACTGATTTCCATATACTATTAAAAAATTATAATATAATTACTGCACTTGACACCATCATGTGCACCCATGTTTTGTCACCCACCCCCCCGGCCCCAATTCCACCTCATTGGGCTGACTTCAATCCACGCAAATCACTTCTCATTTTCAAAAGCAAAACTCAGTAGCGATGGCCATGCCAGGGGCATGGAGTGGAGATGCCTATAGCCTCGGGGGTTGAAGAGCATGGCTGTTCATTGTCCCCAGCAGGTGGCACTGTCAGGGGTATTACCAGCTTCTATTGAGGGGGAGAGGCTGCACTTCTGTATGGGAGGGACAGGGCGCAGGTCTTAATGTCAATTCTGGGAAGGGGGCTTAAACGTAACTTCGAGATCAGAAGCCCCTTCAACCACATGTTCCCAGTGATTTTTGGGCCACTGGTCCTGCTCAACAATGCCTCTACCTGCTCAGGAGACTAAGGAAATTTTGCATGTCCACTATTACTCTCACCAGCTTTTACAGGTGCACCATATAAACAAAAAGAATGCTTTCTATCACAGCTTGGTATGGCTTCTGCTCTGCCCAAGACTGCAAGAAACTACAAGGGTCATGAATGCAGCCATGAATGAATCCATCACTCAAACCAGCCTCCCATCCACTGACTCTGTCTACACTTCTCGCTGCCCTGGCAAAGCAGCCAGCATAATTAAGGACCCCACACGCCACGGACATTCTCTCTTCCACCTTCTTTGGGACAAAGGTCTGAGGTCATGTACCAACTGACTCAAGAACAGCTTCTTCCCTGCTGCCATCAGACTTCTGAATGGACTTATCTCACATTAAGTTGATCTTTCTCTACACCCTAGCTATGACTGTAACAATACATCCTGCACCTTTACTTTTCCTTCTCTATGAATGGTATGTTTCATCTGTACAGTGTGCAAGAAACAATACTTTTCATCAATACATATGACAATAATAAATCAATTCAAATCAAATCAAAAAGCTGGCTGTACGATCCTCGCCATCACTCTGAAATTACAGAGTGCTGTTTAATCAGGCAAGAAGATGGCTCTGAAGCCAGCAAATTTCACACAGCTTTGTTGCCTGGTCCAATACTCAATGCAATTTTAGGAAGATTGCATGACCTATGCAAAAGAAATTGGTTTTGATCACGTCCATCTTTCCAAGTCGGAAACAGGTAAAACATCAATCACATCTAACTTTCCATGATTAGTCTGAGCTTATGTTACAGCTGCCATCATATTGGTAAAGGCAGCTTGCTTTGCATTCCGGCCAGCCACCAAAAATAGACACCATGGGGGGTACTTTACCTTTTTTTTCCTAAGTGCTGGGTGGGCATGGATGGGAGAGTTTCAGATCTGTTTTTTGGGCATATTTTCAGCCCCCCACCAGTCCAAAAGCACTCTATTACTAATTCAAAACTCTTTGCGCCCTATTTCATCATTTTGATTTTAAGTGCTGGACACTGGGAATGTTTCAGATCCGATGTTTAGACCCGTTCTCTGGCACCCCCACACCCACTCTGCCTACAAAAATACCAGCAAGTCCAAATCATGCTGCATAATCCTTTGTGCAGGGCTTAATGCGCTCGAAATCTTGCGGCTCTGATCAGTGCCTCTTAGAAAAAAAAAGATGAAATGTTGCCACCCTACCACATCCCTCCTGGGTCGAATAATGCCTACCCCAGGCACCACAGACATTGCCCCACTCCTTCATCATCATTGACCCCCTTATCCCCCCCCATCCTCCCCCCCAGCCACTGAGACCGATTGTGGGACCCTCCCCCCCTTCCCACCAATCGATCTCAGGCAGAGTGGCTGCAGACCCCCTCCTTCTCCTCCACAGATCTCAGGCAGAGTAATCCACCTTCCCTCCACAGTTCACAGGCAGAGTGGCAGCGGACCCCTCTCCCCTCCCACTGATCTCAGGCGTGTGATCCACATTCCCCCTTCCCACCCATCTCAGGCAGAGTGGCAGTGGAAGCGGGCACGGATTGTGCTACTTTCCTCATGCCTGACTCTACCAAGAATCCTTGCCCAAAAATGGGCACAATGGGATGGTAAAATCAGGACCTTAGTGTGAGATCCCCCCAGTTGTGTATTTCATGACAGTGGAGTTGACCTGCCATTGGCCAGCAGTAGGTCCTTCTAATCATGCTATTGTCAACAGGGTTTCCCTTTCAACGCATCCCCACTGTGACAGGAGTTCACTGCTGGGCGGACTAGAAGATCTGGCCGGTAAGAACAGCCAGAAAATTCCAGCCCTAGTAATCTAAAAACTCTGTCTACTTAGCCTTTGCTCGCTGGTTCCGGCCTCCATTTCTCTGTTTCTTGCTCCCTGCCTCTTCCTCTTGCCACTTTTCACTCAGTACTTCCTTCTAACCTTGTCAATTGTTGTTTGCTTCTCCTGCTCCTTCTCTCTTGCCAGTTTCCTCTCCTGAACCTTTGTTGTCCTGCGAACAAGGGCTCAGGAGGGTGGTGAAAAGCAGTGAGTGGGAGGGTGGGGGGCAGAAAGCACTGAGTCGAAGAAAAACAGTGAACAAGAAGATCAGGGAGTGGGAGAGACAAGATGTCAACAGCTGAATTAAGCTCTGAATCTTGGAGCTCAAACTCCTCAAACTGACAACACTTGCTGCACAAGTTGTTGTCCAGAACACAAGAGATAAACTGGAGCTCCCACATGGCACAGGATATGCATTTTCCTAGACTGGTTTCCTGCATGCCTCTATGTATTAGGCTAAGTTTAACAGAAAAGATGCTGATTCAAAATCCTGAAAATCCCTTCCCAACAGCACCATATGGCCCGCCATGGCTCGAGAAGGTAGCTCTCCACCACCTTCTAGTCTAGCCAGCAACACCCACACTCCATGATTTTCTTTTAAGGGTATTCCATGATAATGGTATAGGTGTAATTCTTTGAATAGCTGCTTAGTTCTGAACACTTTGGACAGCAAGTAGAATTAAAATACATGTGACAAAGTGATACAGAACAGTTAATTACAAAATATGATTATTCCACTGATGCTATAAATAGAGCTGGTTAATAAAATTGCTTTCAGGGATTCAACTCTTTTAGTGATATCCTGTGACAAATTGAATATGTGAAGGGAAATGTTTCCAGGTCTACTGAAGTGTTTGGACAATCCGAGTGATTACTAAAATTGCATCAGGCAAACCTGGTTTGGGAGGAAGTCTGAACTCTTCCCATAGCCTCCCACATAACACAATTTTCCAAATGGAAAGCTAATCTAGATGACTCATTTCTCAAAACAACACATCACAGCAGACTGCTGGTGAATCAAACAGGTTTGCTAATTTCTCAGACACATGAAAATAATGGAGGCAACTAGTGCTCGCTATTATTAAGGAGTAAATTAGATAAGAAAATCTGGTGCCTGCACATGCACAATGTAGAAATCAGAAAATTGTTTTGTTTCTTCAAAACATGTATTATACTTATCTTGCATTTGAATGTGGTGTTTTGAGGTATGACATTGTGGTATTTCCCAATCAGATAACCACTAAGCACTTGATCAGTCAAAAGCAAGTGAATTAATTACTTCCAAACAACCTCTCTGGCACTAAAACATAGTGGACATGATCTTACCTGCCGTTCACGTCATGCTCCTGCTGCAGTAAGGTCAGAGAATTTGACAGTTAGCCAAATCCCTGTTCACTGCAGCAGGATCGGAAAATCCCGTAAGTGTGAATGGTGATGAAATTCTGGCCTGTGTTTACAAGTATCCAGTCCTAATCCTTCAGATTTTAAGTATTGATTGATAATCTTAAAAATATTTAGGAAAAATTAATTTTAACTCCTTCCACGTAATCATGCTGTCATCTCAATCCTTTTTTTCTTACCCACTCTTTCTTTTGCTGTATATGGCTTGGCTATGAAATAAATAATATGACTTACTGGTTTGGACTCAATGAGGGCTAAATTGGACGCACTATCATATCAGTGATTCATATGGATTGGCACCATAATCAATCTCCACTGAAATACTTCTGGGGAACACTCATTAAAGATGCACCAATATCTTCACCAAAGTGACTTGGACTAGGAACATAAAAACTAGGAGGAGCAGTAGGCCATTCAGCCCTTCAAGCCTGCTCCATTCAATATGATCACAGCTGATCCTTGATCTCAATACCATGTTCCTGCTTTCTCCCCATTACCCCTTGATTTTTTAAAAAATCTCTCATGTTATTTAGATCGTAGATGCAATTTGGGACTTCCAGGGGCACATGCAGTGCCAAGGAGCAGGTGCTATGTATCCAAATGTTGCCCTGTCTCTATCATGGTAAGAATTTTCAAACTGATTGACTAGGGAGACATACCGTTTCCTGCCTGTCCACAAAGGTCTCAGGTTCCCACTGGAGGGTGATTGGTTAAACAGATTTCTAATTTCCTCAAGTCTGTGAACAAGCACAAGTGAAATGAAGAATAGTATCATTCATTTACTGCTAACTGCAAAATCTGGGCAGTTTTGGGCGCCGCACCTGCGCAAGGATATTTTGGCCTTGGAGGGAGTGCAGAGGAGGTTTACTAGGCTGATACCGGAGTTGAGGGGGTTGAGCTATGAGGAGAGGCTGAATAAACTAGGCTTGTACTCGTTAGAGTTTAGAAGAATGAGGGGAGATCTCATTGAGACGTATAAGATGATGAATGGGATGGATAGGATAGAGGTGGAAAGACTCTTCCCGCTCAAAAAAGACAGTAGGACTAGGGGGCACAGCCTCAAGATAAAGGGGGGGCGGTTCAGAACGGAGTTGAGGAGGAACTTCTTCACTCAAAGGGTGGTGAATCTCTGGAATTCTCTGCCCGTTGAAGTGGTGGAGGCTGCCTCGCTAAATATTTTTAAGAAGCGGGTTGATGGGTTTTTGATAAGAGAGGGGATTAAGGGTTATGGGGAGAGGGCGGGAAAGTGGAACTGAGCCACGACAGATCAGCCATGATCTTATTGAATGGCGGGGCAGGCTCGAAGAGCCAGATGGCCTACTCCTGCTCCTATTTCTTATGTTCTTATGTTCTTATACATGGACCACAAAATGTCTGTGTTCACAGCTCTCCATGACACAAATTCCCAAATAGCCAATTCACATGATGATGCACTGTGAAGGACAAGGACAAGGACATATAGTGTGACAGCCTCAAAATTGCAATTCAATTCAGGCCATTGTCATTTATTCCTTAATCAATGATAATATATCAGCAGTGATGAATGTCAGAAAAGTAGTCACTTGACTATGCCCTCAGTTGGGTAGTATCACTTAACTCACTTGATTCCAAGACCACAATAAAGAATAAAACAATGAGTTGCAGCGTAGGAAGAAAGCTAAGCATCAAACAACTGCCAAACAAAAATGTAAGGAATAAAAATGTTCCTATGAATTATTTAATCTCAGAAATAGTTACCAACATCCTTTTGCAAAACAAATAATAACAGAAAATAAATGCACAAATAAAAATGAGACAGATTTGGATATCTAGAAATTGGAAGCTTCACAGCTGAATTTATTTTTTATTACCTTTAAATGTGTTTCCTGTGGTGTAAAGTTTATAGGATATTACTGCAGTTTTGTTAAATAGTTTAGCTTCTGATTGAATAATATTCTACATAAAGAATATACTATACTGATTAATGATGTTATCCATCAAAGCAATTATGTAAGGTGAACAATCACCAAAATCAAGCCAGTGCCAAGCTTAAAATTGCTTTAAAATCACTGCCATTTTAGATCGACAAATTCAAATGACAGAGGTTAAAAAGCTATTTTATTTTTCAAATTAACTAACCATTACAGGATCAGTTGCATGATAGTGACGTTAATATTTTCTTTTTTCACCAGTATGAGAAGATCAGTCACATGCTTAACACAACTTTGAATCTTGAATGCGTGGTGCATACATACTACAACAGCTAATAATATGACGTATCATATTTTGTTAGAAGCATTTTAAATAGGCCATTCGGCTCATTGAGTCTGCTCCGCCATTCAATCATTGCTGATAACATCTGCATCCTTCGTGTTTTCTTGTAATGTCAGTAATTGAGGGGACAGGTCAAATCATTCGCTCCTAAGACTTCAACTGTGCCACACTTAAAAACTCAGAAGAATTCCCTCAAGTTTCAAATGCCTTGGAATTATTTACCATGGTAAAGTCATAACTATATATCTACAAGTGTTTTTTCTTGGAGTGAGGAGAAAGAGGGATCATTTCTAGACCTTCTTGTTGGCCTGAACAAGACTAGCTATTCATTGTTGATGAGGGGGAGAGAGAGGAATAACACTACTGTGATAGTGTACGAATGAAGCCGTGGCATGATGGGAAAAATGGTCAAGTAATTGGTATAAAATAAAGGAGAGCTGACCAAGCTATTCCAAATTGCCAGACCCCTGTAAAATTGACTCTGAATAACCTAAGGCATGACGAACATCAGAGAAGGTCAAGTCAAGGCTGACTCCACATAACTTAGGGCTGGATGAGTGAGACAAGATAAGGTCAGAAATGACAAAGTCATCAGCCTTCTTCTGTCCTACCAAAAGGACAATGGTATTATTGATGAAACAAAGAGGTCTCGGAGGTCACCAGATCCTAATACCACTGATGATGTATTACTGCTTGTATCACTAATTGAACATGTACACTGATAAGAAAAAGGTATAACTATGGAACTGATTTTTGTAGCTGGTGAGGTCTTGGGATAGAACCAGCAGTTTGTAGGGACTGCTCTCTGTCTCCAAGATTCTGCCATTTACTGCATGCAGTTTTGTGATAATAAAAGCTAGTTGTTTTTGCAAAGCAACCTTTATTTAAGCTTTACTATCACAGCACAGAAAACAAGAAATTCTCCACTACAACGCTACTACAATTCAATAAAGCATATTACAGCTCCATTTAATTGCACCATCATATCTTTGTGTTCATCCAATTAGAAAAATATTTTAGTAATAAGATATTATTCTCTGCATTGGCTAATGAGCTACTCAAGGTTAAGCATTTCATTATTACAGTATACATTTCTGCTTGCATATCCTATGGTCCCCACAGTTCCTTAATGACCTTTAAAATGACCCAGGCATATACTTCTGATGTCAATATTAATTCATGATTATATCAGACAGTCTAGGTGGAATTTAATGCCTTCCGGCATTCCAAGTTTCGAGGAAAGAGGTGGGGAATTGCACTACTGATTAAGGAGAACATCACAGCTGTACTCGGGAGGACACCTCGGAGGGATCATACAGCGAAGCAATATGGATAGAGCTCAGGAATACAAAGGGTGTGGCCATAATATTGGGGGTTTAGTACAGGCCATCCAACAGCCAGTGCGAGGTACAGGAACAGATAGGTAGGCAGATTTTGGCAAGGTGCAAAAATAACAGGGATGTTGTAGTGGAGATTTTAACTTCCCCGATATTGACTGGGATTCAATTAATGCTAGGGGCGTGGATGGGGTAGAGTTTGTTCGGAGCATCCAGGAGGGCTTCTTGAAACAGTAAGTAGATAATCCTACTAGGAAAGGGGCCATGCTGGGTCTGGTATTGGGGAATGAACTCAGCCAGGTGGTTGATGTTTCAGCAGGGGAGCAGTTCGGGAACAATAACCACAATTCAATAACATTTAAGGTACTAATGGATAAAGGTAAATGTAGTCTTTAAGTTAAGGTGCTAAATTGAGGGAAGGCTATTTACCACAATGTTAGGCAGAAACTGAAGAATGTAGATTTGAGGCTAAATCAACTTCTAGCATGTGGGAGGCTTTCAAGTGTAAGTGGATAGGGATTGAAGACTGGCATATTCCTGAAAGGATGAAGGGTAAGAATGACAAGTTTTGGGAATCTTGGATTATGAGAGATATTGTAAACTGAGTCAAAAAGAGAAAAAGAAGCATTTGTCAAGGCTAGGAGGTTGGGAACACACAAAGCAAGAGTGGAATACAAGGAAAGTAGAAAGAAACTTGAGTAAGGAGGGCTAAAAGGGTTCACGAAAAGTCATTGGCCAGCAGGATTAAGGAAAATTCCAGGGCTTCTTATACATATGTAAAGAGCAAGAGGGTGGTCAGGGAGAGGATATACCCACTCAAGGACAGGGGAGGGAATCTATGTGTGGAGCGAGAGGAAATGGGTGAGGTATTAAATGAGTACTTTGTGTCAGTATTCACCAAAGAGAAGGACTTGATGGATGATGTATAGGTGTATAGATAGTTTAAGTCATGTTGAGATCAAAAAGGAGGTATTGGGGTTCTTGAGAAACATTAAGATAGGTAACTCCCCAGGACCTGATGGGATATACCCCAGAATACTGAGAGAGGCAAGGGAGGAAATTGCTGGGGTCTTGAGAGGAACCTTTGTAGCCAAACATGAGGTTAACCGGGGGAGGAGACACAGCACAGTCAGAAGTGATGTGAGGATACCTCCGAAGAACAGGTAACTCCGACGCTGCGCATACAAGGCACTCAGAGTGAAACAGCAGAAGACGAGGGCCGAACTCAGGAAAGCAGTGGGGATGATACTAGGGTCAATAGAAACTGCCTACAGGGAAGGTCCAGAGTGTTGGAGAGTAATCAGTGTTTTTTTTTTGTTTAAGAAGGTTAGCAAGAATAATCCAGGTAATTACAGGCCAATGAGCCTTATGTCAATGGTAGGGAAATTATTGGAGGAGATTCTTCAAGGCAAGATTTACTCTCAATTGGAAATAATTAGATGTATTAGCAAGAGGCGACATAATTTTGTGAAGGGGAGGTCATGCCTCACTAACTTGATTGAGTTTTTCGAGGAAGTGACGAAGATGATTGATGAAGGTAGGACAGTAGATGTTGTTTACACGGACTTCAGTAATGCCTTTGACAAGGTCCCTCATGGCAGATTGATGCAGAAGGTGAAGTCGCATGGGATCCAAGGTGGATACAGAACTGGTTCAGTCATAGAAATTAGAGAGTTGCAGTGGAAGGATGCATTTCTGAGTGGAGGGCTGCGACAAGTCGCATTCCTCAGGGATCAGTGCTGGGACCTTAAATGTAACTGGTTTGATTAGTATGTTTGTGGATGACACAAGTTAGTAGATTTGCAGATAGCGATGAGGACCAGAGAGTATAGATCAGTTGGAAACTTGGGCGGAGAGACAGCAAATGGAATTTAATCTGGACAAATGTGAGGTACTGCATTTTGGAAGGTCTAATATAGATAGGAAATATACAATAAATGGCAGAACCCTTAAGAGTATTGATCGGCAGAGGGATCCGGGTGTACAGGTGCACAGATCACTGAAAGTGCCAACACAGGTGGCGGAGGTATACAAGAAGGCATACGGCATGCTTGCCTTCATTGGCCGGGACACCGAGTCATGTTGCAGCTTTATATAACCTTAGTTAGGCCGCATTTGGAATATAGTGCTCAATTTGGGCAAGTGTGAGGTGGTCCACTTTGGTAGGAAGAATGGTAGGAAGGACTATTACTTACGTGGCGAAAAACTGCAGCAGGCGACGGTGCAGAGGGACCTCGGGGTGCTTGTGCATGAGTCGCAAAAACCCAGCCTGCAGGTGCAGCAGGTGGTCAGGAAGGCGAATGGGATGCTGGCCTTCATAGCGAGGGGGATTGAATATAAAAGTAGGGAGGTCTTGCTGCAGCTGTATAGGGCATTGGTGAGGCCGCAGCTGGAGTACTGTGTGCAGTTTTGGGCGCCGCACCTACGCAAGGATATTTTGGCCTTGGAGGGAGTGCAGAGGAGGTTTACTAGGCTGATACCGGAGTTGAGGGGGTTGAGCTATGAGGAGAGGCTGAATAAACTAGGCTTGTACTCGTTAGAGTTTAGAAGAATGAGGGGAGATCTCATTGAGACGTATAAGATGATGAATGGGATGGATAGGATAGAGGTGGAGAGACTCTTCCCGCTCAAAAAAGACAGTAGGACTAGGGGGCACAGCCTCAAGATAAAGGGGGGGCGGTTTAGAACGGAGTTGAGGAGGAACTTCTTCACTCAAAGGGTGGTGAATCTCTGGAATTCTCTGCCCGTTGAAGTGGTGGAGGCTGCCTCGCTAAATATTTTTAAGAAGCGGGTTGATGGGTTTTTGATAAGAGAGGGGATTAAGGGTTATGGGGAGAGGGCCGGAAAGTGGAACTGAGCCACGACAGATCAGCCATGATCTTATTGAATGGCGGGGCAGGCTCGAAGGGCCAGATGGCCTACTCCTGCTCCTATTTCTTATGTTCTTATGTTCTTATGTTCACATACCAGAAGGACGTGGAGGCTTTGCAAATGTTACAGAAAAGATTTGCCAGGATGTTGCCTGGTATGGAGGGCATTAGCTACGAGGAGAGGTTGGAGAAACTTGTTTTTTTTTCTCACTGGTACAACAGAGATTGACGGGCGACCTAATTGAACTTTATAAGATTATGAGGGTCATGGCAGAGTGGATCAGCAGAAGCTTTTTCCCCAGCTGGAAGAGTCAATTACTAGGGGATACAGGTTTAAGGTGCGAGGAAACCCTTAAGTGGACAATTAATGCCTCATCCCATCACTGCTCATGTTAACCCAGAGGTAGGCAGAGGTCTCAACATGCTTGAAGCAAATCTATTTGAGGTTGTGAACAAGTTTCCAGGGGGGAGGGGGTGGCCTCCTTGTTCAAAGGTACTCACTGCCTGATTGAAGGACCCAATATTCAGAAAGTTGGGCCTGCTGGGAGTCACCTTGCTCCTGAACACCCTCCACCCTATAATCCCCATTCTGTGACATGTTCCCCCAGTGCCTTATCCTTTTTTTTGCATCACAACATCTAAGAAATGGTACTTTTCACAATATTACAGAATTCTTACGGGGTAAATAAGCATAGCATGAGGCTACACCTGGCAAAAAAATTGTTTTGCTTCTCCCTCTGGTTCAGGCTTCCATGTTGACGTTTCTAAGTCAATAGGATGTTGTTTTGTAGCCTCTTCACCATACAAGTGGCTAGCAAAGGCTAACAAATGGCTCCCAGCCTAAGGTAAACAATATGACATTGAGCTAAAGTGATTGACAGGTGGGGAGGTGACCCCTCAGGTACTTATCCTGTGCTCTTTGGCCAGAGCTATTCAAACAAGTGGTTGATATAGGGTAAACAACAAGCCCATGGAAATAAACTATATTAACAGATGCTCAGAAACTAGGGGTGGTCACCTTTGGGCAACTGCCTTCTTCAGGTAGAGGAAGACCAGGGGAAGAACTGCTTATCACTTGGCAACTGGGCAGATGGCTGTCACCACAAGCTACAAAATTCACGCACGTTTTTATCCTCCAGGATCAGTAAACTGCTCTCGGCTGTCACAAATCCTATGCTTATCCTGACTATTTAACTTATGGACGATATATAAACTGTTGTTTTTTTTAATAAACTACCTTAAATTCACTTGCATTCTCCACCATCCATTTTGAGTAACTTGTGACACCCAAACCACTAAATTTTTGACTTACCGAAGCTAGTGGCATTTGCAGTCATGTATAAAATAAAACTAATTTTGGCAGTGACATGTAATTGCATACACATAATACTAGTGAAATATTTCCTAACCTGAATGTAAACCACTTTGCATTACTACCAACTTGTCTTGCTCTCGGAGCAAAATAATCTTTAAACATTTATTCCCTATGAAGCTGGCATGTAGAACTTTTTTAGATCAATCAGTCCCTCAAATGTTTCTCAAAGCCAGAATGCCATCATCTTAAATTCCAAAAAAAATACTCAACAAAAGAAAACACAGCGTGCAAAAAAAAATTCTAGAATTAAGAATCTACTGACAACCATGAAACCATTACTGGTTGTCGGAAAAACCCACCTGATTCACTAATGTCCTTTAGGGAATAAAATCTGCTGTCCTTAACCAGTCCAGGTCCATAGCAATTTGGTTGACTCTCAACTGCCCTCTGAAATGGTCAACAAGCCATTATGTTCAAGGGCCACTGGCGACGGCAATAAATGCTGGCCAGCCAGCGATGCCCATGTCCAACAAATTAATTAAAAAGAAAAGTTTAATTCTGCAAACACAGTCCAATGAAATGTTGCAAGTATCAGTGCACCTACTTTTGGGTAGTTTCAATTTTGCAGCAATCCACATTTTTGTTGCAGTGCTCTGAGATACAAGAAAAAAAACGTGACCTTCTGGGAATCTAGCCTGCAAATTATAAGAATCAATGAAGACACTTGCAAGTTATTTAGATTCTAACATTGTGGTAACAAAACACAATTTTTTTTGTCAGAACTATCCCACTTCCAATTAGAGCTTAACAGTCATGGCATATAGAAAAATAGTTAGTTTGATAAATGTCAAGTTTGCTATTAAGCATTCAGAATAAGAGGAATTAGGGGTCCTATTTCATCCATTTCACTGCTATTGCTTTATCTATTTGTGACAGATCGACAACTGAACCATTGCTCTTGCATTCCAGTCAAAGATTTGTCGGTTCAAGTCCCACTGCAGAACATGCACATAAACTAGGCTACAACTGACAATATTTCATGTCAAAGCACTTAGTACGTATGAGAATGTTAGATCAAGGGTAAAAAAAAGACTTGCATGAGGTAGAGCTCATAACAGCCACCATATGTCTCAAAGTGCTTCACAGTCAATGAAGTACTTTTTGAAGTGCAGTCACTGTTGTAATGTAGGAAATTATTTAAATTGTAAGTGGCTGCAGCACAGAGGGATAAAGGTGTCCTTGTATTAGAATCACAAAACTTAGAATGCAAGTATAGCAGTAGTGAGGAAGGCAATGCAATGTGGGCTTTTACTGCAAGGGGATCGCATATGAAAATGGGGAACTTACACTACAAATATACAGTGCACCTGGAGTACTGTTTACCATTTTGCTCTCCTTACTTAGGAAAGATATACTTCCATTGAAGACAGTTCAAGGAAGGCTGACCTGGGATGAAAGGGTTGCCTTAGAAAGAAAGGTTGAGCTGGCTAGGCCTATGCCCACTGGAGTTTAGAAAAATGAGAGGTGACCTTACTGAAATTCTGAGGAAGCTTGACAGGATACATGTTGAGAGGATGTTTCCTCTTGTGGGGGATATCTGGGAATCTTGAAAGAATTGTCACAGTTTAAAATAAGTGAGCTCCCATGTATGACAGAGGTAAGGAATTTCTTCTCTCAGAGGATCATTAATCTTTGGAATCTTCCACAGAGCATGGAAGCTTGGTCATTAAATATATTCAAGATGGAGGTGGACTATTTTTGGCTTATTGGACGGCCAATCGGTGGTGATTTGGGGTGGGAGGTGGGGGGCGAAGCAGGTGGACCGTGATGCACTCCACAATGGGATCTGTGGGGAAGGGAAGGAGGGGGCAATTGGGCTGGCCTTGGGAGGGGGTAGTGTGTATGCACCAATCTCCCCCAGACAGATCAGCACTTGCACAATGCGCTGCTCAGCACTCTGCTGGTGGCCTCTCCAGTGGGATGAAGCTCTGCTCCCTCCACTTTCTGAAATGAATCCCTCTGAAGCACGTTGCGATGCCCAAAAAGCAAGTGGGAAAATCTCCCATTTTCCCACTTATTGGACACTTAATTTTTATTTTGTAAGAATCCCAGCCAATATTGCAGGCAACACTGCACTCCTTCACTAAATGGACAGCTTTAATTTTGTGCCCAATCCCTACAGTGGGCCTTGAACTCAGAACTTTGTGATTTTATTTTTATGAATCTGTATGGTTTTTTTTTCAAATTCAATTCTCTTATTGACAGTGACAAGATTAGAACCTAAAACCTCCAGGACGCCAACATAACACCTTAACCACTAAACTACTCTAAGCCAGGGTGTTATCAATTGAGCTACAGCTAACAATCTAATTGTCAGAAGTGATAAAGTGCTATATAAATTAATACCAGAATAGATTATCCTTTCCCTACCCCCAAAGCTCACTATATAACTTACAACTTATAATTCATACACAATTCAGATGGTTAAAATTTAATAAAATAGCTATGCTACCTTAATATAACATGCATCCAAATTGTACAGCATCTAGCAGCACAATAAATCTTTCATACTGAACATGAGTAATATGCCCAATTCGACAATCTGCCTCAAACAAAGGCTTCTACTGACTCTCATCCATTTTATCAATCTTTTTCTCCCCTTAATTATCACATCAGTTTAATGTTACTTTTTATTTTGACTGCATTAAGTCTTGCCAGCATTATATATGTAATAAACATAGAAATTGCTGAATAAAAAAGGACAATGGTCCTTCTTGTTCACCTTCTACCATTCTGGTAGTTACATAACACAATAAAGGAATTATTAACAAATTATGGCAAGCGATTTCTATCAATTAGTCAATGTATTTCAGGCTTGCTTTGTATTCATATCTTTTGTTATTGGACAACACATTTTATGAAATTGGGTACACAATATGGAAGCAGGCTAAAGTTGCACTCAGAGCCTCCCCTCTAAAGGTCACAAGGGAACAGACACAGACTAGCAGGCAAGGACATGCTTTTAGAATGCAAATGAGGGCTAGCACACAAAGGGAACTGGACAGGATGGCACCTACAGGAACTAAATTGAAAAGTACACCCCCATCCAACCAAATCAGCACCTCTGATCTAATCAAGCAACCCTCTATGGAGACACCTAAGGATTAGCATAACTAAGGAAGCATCCCTGGCCCCACAAACTAGTCAAACACCCATTGTTCAAACCCCAGAGACTCTAGACCATTAATAAACCCATCAGACAGAAACGATTAACATACACTTAAAAACATTGTTACAACACGTGAAGACATCAAAACAGGATGGTCAGAGTCGAATACTGTAAACAAAACATTAGCATTTGAAGTCTACAATATATCAAGTTCAGGTATAACTGTAGCTCATTGTGGCAGGCCTTTAGAGTGCTTTCGGGACAGTTCTGTTTGTATGACCTGACTGCACCTCCGTCAACGTTAAAATAAAGCTGTACCGTTGTTGAATCTGACTCTGAGTCCGTAGTGGTCGTGTTCGTCCACTCGCGCTAACACTTTAATCATGTGATGCAACACATCTGTGATCCTTTTTGAAGAAACATTTCAACAGCTTTTAATTGTAGAATATTTCAGTTTTAACTTCACTAAAGAGCTTTAGCAGAAATATACTAATATGCATTGCTACTCACTGACATGATAAATTATGCAAGATATTATGCATAGACCCTAAATCCTTAAAAGTTAGCATTTCCTTTCAATTTGCATAAAATTCTCTAAACAAGCGTAGATTCTGATTGGCATTAATAAATTCATGAGTTTAGCCAGAGGTAAACTTGATCACCTTAGGAAGATGGTGGCACAATGGCAATGTCACTGGAGTAGAAATCCAGAGGCCCAGGGTCTGGGGACATGGGTTCAAATGTAACCATGGCAGGTGATGAATGAAATTCAATTGATTAATCTAGAATATATAGCTCATCTCAGCAATGGTGACCACAACAGTTATCACTGAATGTTGTAAAAACACATCTGATGTCCTTGGCATTTTGGGAAGGAAATCCATAATCCTCACCTAGTCTGGCCTACATGTGGTTGACTCTTAACCGCCCTCTGAAATGGCCTAGCAAACTACTCAGTCCAAGGGCAATTAGGCATGGACAAATGTTAGCTTTGCCAGCAGCATCCATAACCCCATGAAAGAATAAAGACAGGAAAACAGAAAAAACGCTGAAATTCTCAGCTAACTTTAAAATAAAATGTTTATAATATGCTTAAAGATCTAACTGATATTTGGCAATATTTTCTCTTTCATGGCAGAAAAATGAAAATGATACAAATTTAACCACATAGAAATGGCATCAAAAAACTATTTACTTTTTTCAGTTAAGAAATGAGAAGGAAGTGAAACTATAACACGCAAGAAACAATAAACAATGCAACTTTATAAGACCCTTGTCAGACCCCACTTGGAGTACTGTGCGCAGTTCTGGTCGCCTCACTACAGGAAGGATGTGGAAGCTATAGAGAGGGTGCAGAGGAGATTTACAAGAATGTTGCCTGGATTGGGAGGCATGCTTTATGAAGATAGGTTGAGGGAGCTAGGTCTCCTTCCTGGAGAGTTGAAGGTTGAGAGGCGACCTGATGGAGGTTTATAAAATGTTGAGAGGAATAGATAGGGTGGATTCCCAGAGGCTATTTCCCAGGGCCGAAATGGTCGCTACGAGAGGACACAGGTTTAAGTGGCTGGGAAGCAAGTACAGAGGTGGTGTTAGGGGTATGTTTTTCACTCAGAGGGTGGTGAGTGAGTGGAATCGGCTGCCGTCGGTGGTGGTAGAGGCAAACTCGCTGGGGTCTTTTAAAAGACTTCTGGATGAATACATGGGATCTAATGGGATTGGGAGTTACAGATAGTTCTACGGCTTGGTAGGTATAGATGTGATCGGCGCAACTTGTGGGCTGAAGGGCCTGTTTGTGCTGTAGTGTTCTATGTTCTAATACTTTTCACTGCATACTAATAAATGTGACAATAACAAATCAAATCAAATACATGATTTTGAAGTCATTATCATTTAACTTTCATAACAATTAGAAAGAAGATTAGA
Source organism: Carcharhinus amblyrhynchos (assembly GCF_965287045.1). NCBI lineage: Eukaryota > Metazoa > Chordata > Chondrichthyes > Carcharhiniformes > Carcharhinidae > Carcharhinus > Carcharhinus amblyrhynchos. Next base: position 19,744,083 of record NC_137324.1, read on the forward strand.
CAGAAAAACTTCAAAGGTAAAAAACAACCCCTACTTCAGAACAAACTAAGATACTTTAGCAACAGATTACTAAATTGCATAATTTAAAATTACTCTTTAAATTAGTATGAGTATTCAGAGTGGGGAAAGGGGGTTGGGCAGAAGGGAGCTCCCAGCATCAATGGAAGATAAAAGAGATGGGGAGGAAAACTCAGAACTGTTTGGAGACACCAGTGATAGCAGAGGATAAAAGAGACTAAAAGAGGGGAGTGCACAAGAGCCCGGACCTGATTACAGACACCGCAACATCAAAAGACAAAAGGGACACACAGAGAGAGCACAAGTGGAGAAAGAGCCTGGACTGATTAGAGACACAGTAAGAAGTCTCACAACACCAGGTTAAAGTCCAACATGTTTATTTAGTAGCAAAAGCCACTAGCTTTTAGAGTGCTGCCCCTTCATCAGGAAAGTGGGAGTTCTATTCACAAGCAGGGCATATAAAGACACAAACTCAATTTACAAAATAATGGTTGGGATGCGTGTCTTTACAGGCAATTAAGTCTTAAAGGTACAGACAATGTGAGTGGAGAGAGTGTTAAGCATAGGTTAAAGAGATGTGTATTGTCTCCAGATAGGACAGTTAGACTAAGCGTCCTGTCTTGTCACCATTACTAACTGTCCTGTCTGGAGACAATATACATCTCTTTAACCTGTGCTTAATGCTTCTCCACTCACATTGTCTGTATCTTTAAGACTTAATTACCTATAAAGACTCGCATTCCAACCATTATTTTGTAAATTGAGTTTGTGTCTTTATATGCCCTATTTGTGAACAGAATTCCCACTCACCTGAAGGGGAAGCACTCTGAAAGCTAGTGGCTTTTGCTACCGAATAAACCTGTTGGACTTTAACCTGGTGTGAGCTTTAACCTGGTGTCGTGCGATTTCTTACTGTGTTTACCCTAGTCCAACATCGGCATCTCCACATCCTGATTAGAGACACCAGTGACAGCAGAGCATAAAACAGACACAGAGAAAGAGAACACAAGTGGCATAGAGCCTGGACCTGGTTGGAGACACCAACTACAGTAGCCAAATCAAATAGTGATTATATAGAGATATCAGACTTAACAGAAAGACAAGGGAAACAACAAATAGCAGCTATATTGAGTATACTGGTAAGATTTAATACAATCTAAAGAAATCAACTATAAACAATGATCTAAAGGAAATAATGACATTACAATTAAATACCCTATAAAACAATGTGACATCAGTACAAGAAGAAGCATTTAATTTCCTTTCTTCTACATCTTTCTCACTGGCTGGTGGCCAAAAGAATACAGCAAGCAATTGTAAAAGAATTTGTAGCCAAAACTTGTATTAGAATGTGTGTAAAAGAACTGTACGAAACTTGTATTAGCATGTGTGTAAAAGAACTGTAGCCGAAACTTGTATTGGAATGTTTCTCTTATTGTAAAAGAATTGTAGCTGAAACTTGTATTAGAATGTTTTTCTTGAAGTAGATTTAGGATGGGTGATGGGATAAGACTAGTATAGTTAATCAGCTCAATGTGTGTGACTTAATGTAATTAAGTATAACTGATATAATCAATGCATGCGATCCAATGAAGATAGTATAGTAATCACTCATTTGTGAATGTAAATAGTAGCCACTTGGGAGAACAATGGACACTGCCCAGTTGTCCAACTTGATCTGTGACAGTAGCAAAAGAGAGAATAAAGTCAGCATGTTTTTCTTTACTATTCGGCTTGAGCAAGTTAAACTATGATTGGTAGGTAAGAATGGTCTAGACAAGGGAAAAGGTTTAACCACCATGGTTTCAAAAAGCAAAGAGAGGTAACAATGAATGACCAATCTCAAGCAAGATAGATAAAGGGTCGACCCAGAAACAATGGTGGCTAAACAAGATTGAATTTTGAAAGAAAGATAAGAGTCTTGAGATATGGGACTGTAAGGTGTATAAAAAGACTGTAAGCAGAATGGTTCAGTGGAATGTTCCGGACATCCCGGCTTTATTCTCGTGCTGGAAAATGAAGTCTACTGCTTGGAGGATTACAACTCAGACTCTCTGTTTCAATCGGGTTAAATAAGTTGTCGTCTTGGGGAACCACGACACAATAAGATTGTTTTGTTCCTTAATCAAACCAACTAGATTCTGTCCTTGGTCCTTCTGGGGCATTCTCTCAGATTGGATACTTTGTATCCAGAAATATTTACTACAATGTCCCGTCCTTCTTTAAGGCAAGTTTTGATGTGGCTATCTGCATTGGCAGCCTTTCAACTTTATTTACTGTCTCTGTGCACACACTTATATTCACAGTAATCCTAATTTTGATTTCATCACATTCCCTATTACTGTGACCCTACCCAGTACCTTACTATTTCCTAACCCTACCCTATCTGTAGCTTCCAATTCTTTGTGCAGCTTGATGTTCCTTTCTAATTTTACCCCTCTCGTTCCTCCATGCTGCACAGGTAGTTTAAACGAGTGGTGGACAATCTGTGGCCCACAGGTCACATAGAAATTAAATGCAACGGCCCATCTGGGTTCTGACTGTCGCCACAAGACATTTTGTTGATCAGTGCCCAAGTGCAAGGTTGCCATATTCTACTAATTTCCGTCCATTTGGTTTTTTCCCACTGGAAATGATGTGACTGAAATGGTGTACATGTAAAGCAAGGCTAAGTGAAGTGCATGATGATTGCACACAATATTGACTGTGAGTGCCATTTGAAGTTGATGATCATTCTCTTAACACATAAATGATTAAGCATTTTCTATAATTCATCATGAAACTTTTGGCATGTATTAAAAATACTTAATCTTATTCATGGGGTCACAGTCAGCGGACAAGTCCCACTTCAGCGAGGTTAGCTACATATGTGAGTGAATCCTTAAAAATATTGGGAACAACATCCATGCCCATGATGTACCGCCATCAATCAGCTCATCTACCTACCATCAATATGAAGGGTCTGGGGCTCAGCCTATTGGGATGAGATTGATCGTGTCAGATAAAATTAAATTGGTTGGAGATCTTCAACATAACCAACAATAGTTTCCAAGAGATTTTAAGGAAAATTATAAGAACATAAGAAATAAGAACATAAGAAATAGGAGCAGGAGTAGGCCATCTAGCCCTTCGAGCCTGCCCCGCCATTCAATAAGATCATGGCTGATCTGTTGTGGCTCAGTTCCACTTTCCCGCCCTCTCCCCATAACCCTTAATCCCCTCTCTTATCAAGAACCCATCAACCCGCTTCTTAAAAATATTTAGCGAGGCAGCCTCCACCACTTCAACGGGCAGAGAATTCCAGAGATTCACCACCCTTTGAGTGAAGAAGTTCCTCCTCAACTCCGTTCTAAACCGCCTCCCCTTTATCTTGAGGCTGTGCCCCCTAGTCCTACTGTCTTTTTTGAGCGGGAAGAGTCTCTCCACCTCTATCCTATCCATCCCATTCATCATCTTATACGTCTCAATGAGATCTCCCCTCATTCTTCTAAACTCTAACGAGTACAAGCCTAGTTTATTCAGCCTCTCCTCATAGCTCAATCCCCTCAACTCCGGTATCAGCCTAGTAAACCTCCTCTGCACTCCCTCCAGGGCCAAAATATCCTTGCGCAGGTGCGGCGCCCAAAACTGCACACAGTACTCCAGCTGCGGCCTCACCAATGCCCTATACAGCTGCAGCAAGACCTCCCTACTTTTATATTCAATCCCCCTCGCTATGAAGGCCAGCATCCCATTCGCCTTCCTGACCACCTGCTGCACCTGCAAGCTGGGTTTTTGCGACTCATGCACAAGGACCCCGAGGTCCCTCTGCACCGTCGCCTGCTGCAGTTTTTCGCCACGTAAGTAATAGTCCTTCCTACCATTCTTCCTACCAAAGTGGACCACCTCACACTTGCCAACATTAAATTCCATTTGCCATTTCCTGGCCCATTCGCCCAGCCTATCTAGATCCTTCTGCAGACTCTCCACACCCTCCGCACAATTTGCCTTTCCCCCAATCTTGGTGTCATCAGCAAATTTCGACACCCTGCACTCGGTTCCCTCCTCCAGATCATCTATATAAATGGTAAATAGCTGAGGCCCCAGCACCGACCCCTGGGGCACCCCACTAGTCACCAACCGCCAATCCGAATAGCACCCATTGACCCCCACTCTCTGCCTCCTATTTGACAACCAATCCTCTATCCACGCTAACACCCTACCCCCAACTCCATGTCCCCTGACCTTCTGCAATAACCTCTTGTGAGGTACCTTGTCAAACGCCTTCTGAAAATCCAGAAAGACCACATCCACCGGCTCTCCTCTATCCACTGCCCTAGACACATCCTCATAGAACTCCAGTAAATTTGTCAGACACGACTTCCCTTTAATGAAACCGTGTTGCGTCCGCCCTATCAAGCAATTCCCTTCAAGATGCCTCGCAATTTCCTCCTTAATGACGGATTCTAACATTTTACCTACCACAGACGTTAAACTAACCGGCCTATAATTCCCCGCCTTTTGCCTGGCACCCTTCTTAAACAACGGCGTAACATTAGCCGCTTTCCAATCTTCCGGCACTTCCCCGGAATCCAGCGACGTCTGGAAAATAACCACCAAGGCATCCACTATCACCTCCGCCATTTCTTTCAGAACCCTCGGATGCATTCCATCCGGTCCTGGGGACTTGTCCACAATCAGCCCCTCCAGTCTGTCGAGCACCACCTCTCTAGTAACAGTAATGTCATTAAGACCCTCCATTCCTACCACCTTTCCATCTCTAACACCCGGCAAATTATTCACGTCCTCCTCCGTGAAGACAGAAACAAAAAAGTTATTCAAGACCTTAGCCATATCCCCATCCCCTACCACTAGCTCCCCTTTCTCATCCTCTAAAGGACCAACGTTCACCCTAGCCAGCCTCTTCCTTTTTATATATTTATAAAAACTCTTGCTATCCTTTTTTATATTAAGTGCTAACCCCTACAGTGCAGAAGGAGACCATTATGCCCACCAAGTCTGCACTGACAATAATCCCACCCAGGCCTTATCCCCATACTTACCTGGAAATATCAATAAGGTACTGCCAAGTATAAATAGATAATGCAGCTACCATCCTCAGGACGCTGCTTCTATCTATGTACTGCCCAAGAAATAAACATTGTTTTATTGCTGACACCTGTTAAAATTCCTCATCCCTAAAACCATTCTCGTGAAACTCTTCTGCCTTTACGTTCTTCATAAAATGTGTTGCCTCGACCTGGGCTTCGGTTGGCATCCCAGCTAGCTCAGTTGGTGAGCTCACATATTTACCCCACTAATCCCTCTAATGTATGCATCCTGGGACACTAAAGGGCAACTTACCATGACCAATCAACCTAACCCGTAAACTTTGGAGTGTGGGAGGAAACCGGAGCACCCGGAGGAAACCCACGCAGACATGGGAGATCACGCAAACTCCACACAGACAGTGACCCAAGCCAGGAATTGAACCCGGGTCCCTGGCACTGTGAGGCAGCAGTGCTGACCATTGTGCTACCCTGAAATACAAAACATGGCACTCCATGTGGGGCACAAACCCGCAACCCTGAGATTAAGAGTTTCATTATCTACCAACTGAGCCAGCTGGATACACTGACTGAGCTAGCTGGGATGCCAACCGAAGCCCAGGTCTAGGCAGCACATTTCATGAAGAATGTAAAGGCAGAAGAGATTCATGAGAATGGTTTTATGGATGAGGAATTTTAAGAGATGTCAGCAATTAAACAATGTTTATTGCATGGGCAGTACATAGATAGAAGCAGCATCCTGAGGACGGTAGCTGCATTATCTATTTATACTTGGCAGTACTTTATTGATACTTCCAGGCAGCAAGCATGATTTTCCTTGCCATCAAAAGATCTTTGTGGTGTCCTTATAGGCAATGCAAAATTCTACTTTTGCCCATGAAACTTTGTTGTGAATCTCCAGAACATGCTTAGTCTTCCAATTTTTTAAGGAATCTGCTGGCTTGGATGTTTTCATTAAACTCACCACAGAAAGGGAAGTCTGATAATTTAACAGTAAATTAAGCAACATCATAATTATTAACAACTGCTCGCTGGCCCAGATATTGAACAAAGTAAACTGTGGAGCATCATTTCTTCAGATGGTAAATTGTTCAAGATTTGGCTATGACCAATGCGCTACATAAATGCAAGTTTTTGTTGTTTATATTAAACCTATGCTGATACCACAATAATAAATTAGACTCATGTACATTGGTCAAATAGTTGACCAAAAGAAATGCTACAATTAAGCAGAATCAGCTCATTACACATATTGTAGCTGGCATGTTAATTTTTTTTATTCATTTGTGGGCTATGATTCTATGATGACATGAGTGTCACTGGCAGGCCAGCATTTATTGCCCATCCCTAGTTGCCGTTGTGAAGGTGGTGGTGAGCCGCCTTCTTGAACCGCTGCAGTCCATGTGCTGTGGGTTGACCCACAATGCCATTCGGGAGGGAATTCCAGGATTTTGACTCAGTGACTGTGAAGGAAGGATGCAAGTCAGGATGGTGAATGGCTTGGAAGGAACTTTCAGTATGTGGTGTTCCCATTTAGCTGCTGCTCTTGTCCTTCTGGATGGAAGTGGTTGTGGATTTTGAATTAAGCCTCAATACTCACAGTTGATGCTCATTAGTGCATCAAAAAACTGAAAATCATTTTGTATTAATCTCTCCATTCAACTGACCCTTCTCAAAAAAATTGAGGATGAAAAGCTTTGAAAGTTTATTTAACAGAAACAGAAAGGGGGCATCGGAGTTGTAGCCAGGTTCTAAAGTCAGGGGGAGTGAGCACATGAAAAAGGTGTCATGGCACCACCACCACAACGCATACCAAATAATTTTAAATTCATAATACATTTTTATTTTGTATTGAAAATCAAAAGATAATAAAGAAAACGTGTTTTATTTAATTATTTTACATTTTAAACATAAAATTAAACAAAATGAAGCAAATTGGAAAAGGTATGAAGCAACTACAACAGCCTCTTTCATCTAGGCTTCATTCTAGCAAAGTTTTCTATTACTTTATTATAACCTACCTCAGTAGCCAACTGTCTTTCAATGGAGATCAATGCTAACCCAGACAATCTATCCTCGCCTATTGTAGAACGAAGGTAGGACTTTATGTGATTGAGCTGGCTAAAGGATTGTTCCGCAACTGCGTTACTTATTGGTAAGGTCAGAAAAATCTGGTACAATGTGGACAGGTTAGGATAAATGGAACACATGTCATTGGCGATCGTGAATTTTAGTACATTGTTAACGGTCAGTTTCTCGACACTTGAATTTGCCTTACTGCTAGTGCTTATTATCTCTTTGCACATGTCTTTAAATGAAAGAAACTCTTGTACAATTTTAGTTTGACTGTTAATGATGTCCGAGTATGTGTCTGTTAAAAATTCTAATTTGTTCATGTTATCTGTGTTGTCAAAACACAGATCGAAATAACTAAATTTGGAAGCCACATTTTTAAAATGCTGAAATTTTTACTTATGCTATTTATAACAGAATCTAAGGACACTAAGTAGGATTCAACTATGAAGTTCTTTCAGGTATCAAATATTCCTTCATTCTCTGCAATTTCTTCATGGAATCTTTTTCTTTTACGTTCTCTGTGCTGCTTGTATTTTGTATTAATAATCACATTTTCAAGCAACTCGGTTGCTTCATTTTCAATCTGTTTGAATTGAGATTCACATGTTTTTCATATATTTTTCAAAAAGCTGAATCAAATGAAAAGCCGTTACCAGATCTAGACTACTTTTCTGTAAATATATGGATAAATTGAAAGCCTTGTCTAGCACTTTACTCCAGAATATAAGAAAAACTAAGAATTCGTAAGTACTGACCGTTTCCAGTACACCGTTTGCCTCAGCAAGTTGTTTAGGTATGCAATTTTTTTTTATCTCACCATCCAGAATTCTTTGCAGAGCAACTACTAATGCTGGTAAATTCTGCAAGACTGCCTTTACTGCTACCTTTCTGGATGCCCACCTAGTATCACAAAGTTTCTTTAGAGCCAGTGTGAAAGATTTGATATGATTGCGTTGATCTTCTTTTAGTACTGAAATTCAAGGTAAACGGCCAGAAAAAGGCACTTTGTAGAGTACCAAAAAATATTGGCGCTTACTGCATCAATTAGTACCAAATTTAAATTACGTGCACAGCAGTGCATAAAGAGTGCACGTGGAGCAACTTCCCTAATCTTTGTTTGGAGACCAGATATTTCACCTGACACAACGCTTGCTCCATTGTAAGACTGACCGTAACACAGTCATTGACAGCCCTCAGTTTTTGATTGCTGGAAAAAGAATGTTGAAAAAATCTTCGGCCTTTGCTCCAGGTAATTCACTGAATTGTATAAATCATTCCACTACATCGCCGTTTACTGTTACATATCGCAAGGATAAAGAAAATTGATCAGTTCTGCCAATAACAATAGTAGAGTCAACAATTATTGCAAAATTCTTAGCCATCTTGATATCAGCTATTATCTTTGATAGACTCTGGGCTGATAAGGACTGTATCTGATCATTTTGTATGTCAGGGCTGAGGTATGTTGCATTTTGCTCATACAGTAATAAGTGTTGCTCCAGTAATGTACCAGTTTTGGCAAACACATTAATAAGTTCCAAAAAATTGCCATCATTTGTACATGGGGAACGTAAACCTTGATACTCATGATGACCATGGAATGCCAATCCCTGTTTTCCCAAATAAAGAACTGCATCTGTAATACAGGTTAGAATCATCCTATTTTTCTCTATCTCTTTCCTTCTAGCCGTTACAAGGCCAACCAAGATAGTTCTGTTGCTGAACAAACAAAGTTTGGTAAGGAAAATAATTTTCTCCGCTTTTTTTGACTTACACTTTGTTCAGGTTTTTCAATTTTGTGCGTACCTTTAACAAAATTCTTGCAGCCAGTTTTTGGATTATCCAATTATCCGACCAATTTGCAAAAAGCCAACAAGCAAAACAAAGCATAGTATTTTCTCTTGATGAGTAAACCAGCCAGTGCCTATCCATTTTACAACCACTTTTGACTTGTTTCTTGTACCTAGTTGCACTGAAATAATGTCCAGCTTTATCTTTTGGAAAACTGTCAAAATTATCTTTAAGACGAGGCTGACAAGAGCCTAACTCCAGAAGAGCATGTACTAGATCAGATGTTACAGGTGTTTCACAAAACAGATATGGATCTGTTGGGTAATCCATATGTGTGTCAATGATTGTACAGTCTTACTGTGTCATCTTCGTCCCCTGGATGATAGTCTGCTGAAATGGTCACATCTTCTAGGGCTCCACTTCCACCATCTGTGCAGCCGCAGCAGCCAGGCTGCTGTCACCAGCTCCTAGGACGAAAGTAGGTACTAGCAAGCCTTCAGAGGGTTCCATCTCTAGCGCAGAAGTCGTGTGCTTGCCAAATGAAAAGTAGGCCTCCAATCTCTGACATTTTGGCAATTCATTTTCTTGATTTGCAACTTCTTTCTGTCCCTTCAAATAATTTATTCTTCTTACTGTTTTTCTCCATGGATTTCCTTATCAGAAAAAAATGATAGTCTTTCTAGGCAATCTTAACAATAGACATGTAACCCCCTCACAATGAAATGAAAAAGCAACTCAAACTTGCCTTTGCAATATATATGCCATATATTAAATTGAACAATCCCGTAATCCATATCGCCTTTCTCACTTTGCTCTCGTATGGCAGGGCATGTGCACTTGTACCCACTGAGCATTCATGGCAGGGTGTGTGCACTTGTGCCTGCTGAGCACGCATGGCAGGGCGTGTGCACTTGTACCCGCTGAGCATGCATGGCAGGGCGTGTGCACTTGTACCCGCTGAGCATGCATGGCAGGGCGTGTGCACTTCAGAAACTGGAAATCATGGCAATAATGGCAATCATGTCACTTCCATAAACTCATTAATTCATTGGCTATGCTCGAGACACAGCTAACTCAAAATAACCAGTGCTCAAAATGGACAAATCATTCAAATCATCATGCAAATGGAGAGATACAAGGTGCCAGATTCTAGTTCAGCTTTGGAGTAATTAATTCTAAATGATACACAGGCACGTAATTTATGGTTTTAGTCAGTTACACAATATTGAATGAATGGTGACTAAAACTATAAATTATGCGCCAAATATTTTCACTAAACCATTCCTAAATATTTTCACTAAACCTTCACTAATTTGATTAATTAAACAAACTTGATCTTTGCAATGTGCTTAAAATTTAATGCACTCACCCAATCTCGGCTGGTGATCTGTGTCAGTGAGGGATGCTTGGTGTCGACTACATCGTGGTGGTTGCTTTTCTCCTTTGTGCCTCTGCAGGGGCCCGTGAGGAACGCCCCGTTAAAAAGGCACCACTTCAGCAAAATGTGCTCAGGGGAGCAGTTGCTCCCCCTGCACCCCATCACCGACCCCCCCCCCCGCCCCCACCAACCACCTCCCCCCCCGCCCCAGGTACGCCACTGGGGGTCGTTCAGGACAATATTGTGAAAAAAAACACTGAAATGGAATATCCTTACCAATGAAATCTAATAAATTTGCCATCAACCAATTGCTTTCCAAAATAATTTTATGTAGACAGATAGAAATTAATCAAGGCTTACAATCTCCACTTTTCTAATGAATATTATGAAACATGTCAGGAAATAAGAGCTGGAATAAATACAATTGCAAAATAAAGAACACTTTTGGTTAATATTCTAAATGTTTTGTAGATCACTGAAATTAAAGAGGTAGCTGAACTAAAACAAAATATACTTTTTATATTCAAAAACTCAATTTTCATCACCCAGAGGTAACTTGTTATATGCAAATTTACACGAAAGCTTTTCCCACTCAACATTTGCCACAGGAGTATAATCATAAACATTGTTTCATATAGGCACATTTGTAATTTTCCAATCTCACATACTACTTCAGCTAACCTAGTTTTGCAAATGTCTGATTCCCTGCATACTTAACATTGTTCCATAATCTAGAATTCCAGTCGTCATTTCCTGTCCTTTTAATTTCCTTACAAGCCCCTTGTGAATTGATCAATGTCAAAAAAAAATCTTCTATGGACTAACAAGCAAGTTGAACAGTCCAGATGACCTTTGAAGCTTTTAGAAAGACTAATCGCAATCCTATTAATAAAACATCAGGTTTTAAATATCTGACAGATGTACCAGACATGCTAATCGACTATAAGAACAAAAGAAATAGGAACGGGAGTAGGTCATTCAGCCCTTCAAGACCATTCCACCATTCAATGAGCCTCCCGACTACCTGGATCCACTACAGTTTGCCTATTGCTGCAACAGGTCCACAGCAAACACCTTCTCCTTGGCCTGCACTCAACCCTAGAACACCTAGATAACAAGGACACCTACATCAGACTACAACACTATTATTCCCACGAAACTCATCTCCAAACTCCCTGGTCTGGGCCTTGGCATCTCCTTCTGCGACTGAATCCTGAACTTCCTAACTCACAGACCACAAATCAGTAAGGCAACAACACCAGTGCCCCCACAAAGGTGTGCTCTCAGCCCCCTACTATACTCCTTATACACCTATGGCTGTGTGGCCAAATTCCCCTCCAGTTCGATTTTCATGTTTGCTGACTATAGTGGGTCAGATCTCAAACAATCATGAGACAGAGTACAGGAATGAGGTAGAGAATCTGGTGAACTGGTGCAGCAACAATAATCTCTCCCTCAATGTTAACAAAATGAAGGAGATTGTCATCGACTTCAGGAAGCATAAAGGAGAACATACCCCTGTCTACATCAATGGAGACAAAGCAGAAAGGGTCGAGAGCTTCAAGTTTTTAGGTGTTCAGATCACCAATCTGTCCTGGTCCCCACATGCCGACACTGTAGTTAAGCCCACCAACGCCTTTACTTTCTAAGAAGATTAAGGAAATTTGGCATGTCAGCTACAACTCTCACCAACTTTTGCAGATGCACCATAGAAAGCATTCTTTCTGGCTGTATCACAGCTTGGTATGGCTTCTGCTCTCCCCAAGACCGCAAGGAACTGCAAAAAGTTATGGAAGTAGTCCAATCCCTCATGCAAAACCAGCGTCTTCCCGTGCTTTGGCAAAGCAGCCAACATAATTAAAGACCCCAAAAACTCTGGGCATTCTCTCTTCCACCTTCTTCCATCGGGAAAAAAATACAAAAGTCTGAGGTCACGTATCAACTGATTCAAGAACAGCTTCTTCCCTGCTGCTGTCAGACTTTTGAATGGATTACCTTGCATTAAGTTGATCTTTCTCTCTACCCTAGCTATGATGATAACACTACATTCTGCACTCTCTCGTTTCCTTCTCAAAGAATACTATGCTTTGTCTGTATAGTGTGCAAGAAACAATACTTTGCATTGTATGTTAATACACGTGACAATAATAAACCAAATCATGGCTGATCTTCTATTTCAACATTATTTTTCCTGCACAAATCCCCATTTCTCTTGATGTTTAATTATTTATTAATCACAAGTAAGGCATATATTAACATAGCAATGAAGTTCTGTGAAATTCCCCTAGTCACCATAGTCTGGCGCCTGTTCAGGTCAATGCACCTAACAAGCACATCTTTCAGAATGTGGGAGGAAACTGGAGCACCCGGAGGAAACCCACGCAGACATGGGGAGAACATGCAGCCTCCACACAGACAGTGACCCAAGCCAGAGATTGAACCAGGGTCCCTGGTGCTGTGAAACAGCAGTGCTAACCACTATGCTACCGTGCAGCTCGTATGTAGTATGCTAGTACGTAGAAATCTATCAATCTATCTTGAATATACTTAACAACAGAATCTACAGTGTTCTGAAAGAGAGAATTCCAATGATTTGCCATTTTCTGGGTGAAGAAATTCCTCCTCAGCTCAGTCCTAAATGACATGTCCCTTATTCTGAGATGGTGCGTCCTAGTTCAAGACATCCCAGCCAAGGGGAACATCTTCCCTGAATCTACCCTGTCAAGCTATGTAAGGATTTTGTCTGTACATTCGAATAAGATCTCCTGTCATTCTTCAAAACTCCCGAGTACAAAGGTCTGTCTTTTTAGTCATTCTTTATAGGTTATCCCTCCACCCCAGGAATTAATTTAGTGAATCTTCATTGCACTGCCCCTATGGCAAGTATATATTTCCTTAAGTAAGGAGATCAAAACTGCACATAATACTCTAGGTGCATTCTCACCAAAGCTCTACATAATTGTAATAACATATCTTTATTCCTACAATCAAATCCCTTAGCAATAAAAGCCAATGTGCCATTTGCCTTCCTAATTGCTTGGTGTAGCTGCATGTAGTTTTTTAGTGTCTCATGAATAATGACACCCAAGTCCTTTGAAATTCAACACTTCCTAGCCTCTCATTCATTTGAGATACACTGGGTGGAATTTTCCTAAAATTGGCTTCACAGATACATTTTCTCACCTGATTAAACAGCACTCTGTGCAATTTCAGAATGCTGATGAAGATTACGCAGGGGCCAGAGCCTAAACAAGCCAGCAAACCTCAGATTCAGAGATAGGAGAACCCTTTATAAAGGGCACCCCAATTCTCAATGATAAATGAAAGGCATCTTTGTCTCCCACCTACCCCCAACAAACATTGCACCTCCCACCCACTCGGTGGACGAGGGGAACACCTACCACCCTCACACGCATAAAGGTAACTCCCCCACATAACTATAGTCTATGCCAATCATCAAGTATCAACCTATACCAATCCCATTTACCATTACTTGGTCCATAGCCTGCTAGGCCTTGGCAATTTAAGTGCTCGTCCAGAGGCTTCTTAAATGTTGTGGGAGTACCCACCTCCACCATCCTCTCAAGCAGGGCGTCCCATATTTACACTACCCTCTGGATGAAAAATATTCTACTCAGATCCACCCCTCTCAAAACCACTTAGTCCTCATCTTAAACCTTTACCCTCTGGTCTTAGACAGAAACATTGGCTCTATTTTCTCCCCACAGATGCTGTCAGGCCTGCTGAGATTTTCCAGCATTTTCTGTTTTTGTTTCAGATTCTAGCACCTGCAGTATTTTGTTTTTACTTTTGTTCTCATAATTTGTTAGTAGAACTATAGCTAACATCACTTACCACAAGTTCTAATAACGACTCGGAAATATACATCATCTGTCTATGGCTGGAGGGTCGACTACAACAATGATTACAGCAACAACTAGAATAACAATGGTAATAGTAACTGTAACAGCAATTGTGAGAATGAGAGTTAAGCATGTTGATAACTTTGGTCAAGTTATAAATAACTTGCAGGTTAGAAGGCTGCAGTGAGACATGACCTGGCCTGGGAACCTGGCACTTTCTGTGTTGACAAAAAAAGCGTAGTTGTTTGGACTATGCTAGAAGCACGGAGCCATTGTTATCATACGTGGTAAGGCTATGCATTTTACATGTGGCTTGGTATAAATAGTATGGAGTTGTTTATGAGTAGGTCCATGGAGCACAATCAAACATTGTGGTCGGTTTCTGAGTGCATGATTGGCTGAGTACCCAAGAACTTTCTGGAAGATTGAGAAAGTTTGGAGCTAAAGAAAGATGTTTGAGTTTTTGTCTCCAGTGACAACTTGAGACCCACCATTGTTTAATGTGCCCTGGAGAACATCTTCAGAGAAGTCAAAAGAACCATAATGGGAGATCTACTTTGGGAAGAACAGCCTGCCAGTTAATTCAAACCGGGTAGTATTTATTTCCGGTTAAAATTTTAGTGTTAAAGTTTGAGTGTTAAAATGAACTGAGTTAAAGTGTAGCAACTGTATGAATTTGTGTTTTGGTACCTAAAGTAGTAAATGTACACAAGCTTAATTACATGAAGTTGAATGGACTGACTCTTGTCCTTTGGTTTGTTATATTAAAATAAGTACCTGGAAAGAAGTTTAAGCTTACAGTCAGATAACATGTTTTAGAATATATTCCTTTCTCTATTCTTGCCCTACTTAGATGAACACTGCCAATATTAAAGGGAAAGGAAGATATTGGGACATATTTACCTCTTTAAAGTGATGTTGAAGAAGTGTTAGGCACCCTGGGTCACTTCTCTCACCCTTGTCCAACCTAATGTCCTCTCCATCTCCAATGCCAACCGTACACTTATGTTCCCTTTACACCTACTGTTTCCCTTCCCTACTCCATGTCCTCTTCTATATTCCCCCATGCCTGCTCACTCAGTATTCACAAAGGACAGAGCTCATGAGCCCAATAACAACATTGGGAAGTTTTTGAAGTGCTCAGAAAACTATCAAAGTAAACGAACAGCCATTCAAAAACCTGTTCAAAATATTTTATGATCCTCTTAAGGTCATAAAACTTTCCTGTCTCCCGAACAAGATGGCCACCCACCCCAAATTGGTTCATGACACCTCTGACCTGATGTGGCTCACACAAGCATCAGAAATCCACTCAGATAAAAGCAAAATACTGCAGATGGTGGAATCTGAAACAAAAACAGAAAATGCTGGAAAATCTCAGCAGGTCTGAAGTATCTGTGGAGAGAGAATAGAACCAACATTTCAAGTCTGAAGGACCCCTTCTCAGAGCAGCTCAGAGGAAGGGATGCAACAATGTAAATCTATACTCCCATAAGACTGTTCAAAGATCACAGTGACTTAAAACTCTGATATCAACTCCGAAGAACATCAAGCGTGGAACTGATGGACAGAGTTGAAATAGGAGGAGTCCTATATCCAATTCCAAACTCTGAAGTAAAATTAATGCAGCCAGATTATCACTTTTCTCTGAGTTGGCAATGCTTGCATGGCAGCAGGTGAGTTGAGAACCCACCTACCTCAAATTTGTCTCTAAATTTTAAAACACCATTCAAAATGGAATTTGGGGACATATTGGATTTGGCAGAAAGGGAAAATGTAAAATTTATTTATTAGTCACAAGTAACTATGAAATTCCCCTGTCACCCATCCTTGTTGTTATCTTCCAGAATCTGTGTACACTAACACTTGCACTCATCTGATTCATTCCTTTCCCTGATAATTACCCCCACCAAATGCTCTAGATTTATGAGATGAATAACACATCATTACAGTTACTTACAGGTTTGTTCTTGCCCCATTAAAGGAGGAAAGCTCAGGAGCAAAAGAAAGAAGAGAACAGGATCCTCAAGATTTCCCAGTTCACAGCTGCAGAGAAGTAGGAAGTTGAGATCAATCATGTTTCATTGTCCCTGACTATTAGCAACGGGAAGATCAGAACCTCACAGCTACTTGGTGATGCAAATGAATAGCAATAACCTACAAGTCAGTTATGCTGACTTGATTTCAACGATGAGTGAAATATAATCAGTTACATAATGACTAGTTAAAACACTTACCTTGTAAGTACCAATATATACATGTTTTGCCAGAATCTTCGCATATGCAAAAAATGTCCATGGACTTTGTGGGTGATGAATCTTCAGTGGGACAGAAGTCATTCATAACATAACTCATGTTCACCATGCACCAGCTCAGAAGGTCACAGTTTACATAAGAACATAAGAAATAGGAGCAGGAGTAGGCCATCTAGCCCTTCGAGCCTGCCCCGCCATCCAATAAGATCATGGCTGATCTGTCGTGGCACAGTTCCACATTCCCGCCCTCTCCCCATAATGCTTAATCCCCTCACTTATCAAAAACCCATCAACCCGCGTCTTAAAAATATTTAGCGAGGTAGCCTCCACCACTTCAACGGGCAGAGAATTCCAGAGATTCACCACCCTTTGAGTGAAGAAGTTCCTCCTCAACTCTGTTCTAAACCGACTTGCCCCCTAGTCCTACTGTCCTTTCTGAGCGGGAAGAGTCTCTCCACCTCTATCCTATCCATCCCATCTTATACGTCTCAATGAGATCTCCCCTCATTCTTCTAAACTCTAAACGAGTACAAGTCTAGTTTATTCAGCCTCCCTTCATAGCTCAAGCCCCTCAACTCCGGTATCAGCCTACTAAACCTCCTCTGCACTCCCTCCAAGGCCAAAATATCCTTGCGTAAGTACGGCGCCCAAAACTGCACACAGTACTCCAGCTGCGGCCTCACCAATGCCCTATACAGCCGCAGCAAGACCTCCCTACTTTTATATTCAATCCCCCTCGCTATGAAGGCCAGCATCCCATTCGCCTTCCTGACCACCTGCTGCACCTGCGTGCTGGGTTTTTGCGACTCGTGCACAAGGACCCCGAGGTCCCTCTGCACCGTCGCCTGCTGCAGTTTTTCGCCACGTAGGCCTGGTAGTATCCTAGTAAATCTTTTCTGCACTCTTTCTCGTTTAATAATATCCTTCCTATAATAGGGCTACCAGAACTGTACACAGTATTCCAAGTGTGGCCTTACCAATGTCTTGTATAACTTCAATAAGACATCTCAACTCCTGTATTCAATGTTCTGACCAATTAAACCAAGCATGCTGAATACCTTCTTCACCACTCTGTCCACCCGTGACACCACTTTCAAGGAGCAATGAGCATGTACCTCTATATCTCTTTGTTCTACAATTCTCCACAATGCCCTGCCATTAACTGAGTAAGTTCTGTCCTGGTTCAGTCTACCAAAATGCATCACTTCACATTTATCTAAAACTCCATCTGCCATTCGTCAATCCACTGGCCCAATTGATCAAGATCCCGTTGCAATCCAAGATAACCTTCTTCGCTGTCTACTATGCCACCAATCTGCAAACTTACTAACCATGCTTCCTAAATTCTCATCCAAATCATTAACAGTGGACCCAGCACCAATCCCTGAAGTACACTACTGGTCACAGGTCTCCAGTTTTGAAAAACAACCCTCTGCAACCACTTGATGACTTCTGTCATCAAGCCAGTTCTGTATCCATTTAGATACCTCACCCTGGATCCCATGCGATTGAACTTTATGCAACAACCTGCCATGCAGTACCTTGTCAAAGGCCTTGCTGAAGTCCATGTAGTCAACATCAATTGCACTGCCCTCAGCTACCTTCTTGGTTACCCCTTCAAAAAACTCAATCAAATTTGTGATACATGATATTCTACTCACAAAGCCATGCTGACTGTTCCCAATCTTTGCAACTCTAAATGCCTTACATCCTGTCTGTCAAAATATCTTCCAACAACTTACCCATCACAGATGTGAGGCTCACCAGCCTCTGGTTCCCAGGCTTTTCCTGCAGCCCATTTTAAACAAAGGCTCAACGTTTGCCACGCACCGCCCCCCTGCCCAATCTTCAGGCACCTCACCTTGACTATCGATTATTCAAATATCTCTGCTAGGGGGTCTGCAATTTCCTCCCTGGCCTCCCACAATGTCCTGGGATACACTTCATCAGCTCCCAGGGATTAATTTACTTTGATGCACTTTAAGACTTCCAGCATCTCCTTCTCTGTAATATGTACACTCCTCAAGACATCACTATTTATTTCCCCAAGTTCCCTAACATCCATGCTTTTCTCAACATAAATACTGATGAGAAGTATTAATTTAGGATCTCACCCATCTCTTGTGGGTCCACAGAAAGGTGATCCTTTGATCTTGATCAAAGAGGCCCTACTCTCATCCTAGTTACTCTTTTGACTTTTGTGTGTTTGTAGAAGCTCTTTGGATTCTCCTTTACCTTATCTGCCAAAACAATCTCATGTCCCCTTTGTGCCTTCCTGATTTCTCTCTTAACTCTATTCCCACAGCCCTTATACTCTTCAAGGGATTCACTTGATCCCAACTGGAAAGAGAGTGAAGTAATCTGACTCAAACATGACTAGAACAATTTTGCAGGAAATTGTGACAATAAGCTTTTGAATAAATGGAGTGGCCCACTATGTAAAAGATTGAATGCAGCAATCAAATGAGTCCACTCATACCCTTGGTGCCAAATACACCTTACATCTAAAACAGACGTAGCTGTACAACACCATACTAACTGCATCAAATCTCCACCACTAATATGGTTAGCCCATGGGACAGATGTGGCAAAAGGACACATGGAAGTGGGAACGCCAAAGTATTTCCATTTCTCACCTGTTGCCATTCCCAATCTCCCTTCCAAATAGTACCAGACGTGTTGTATTTTGTACTGATAACCAAGTGTGCCCCAACCCAATGAAGGTGGGACACTCTTGACATCAGCATCACAAGCTTCAAGATCCAGAGGACACCAGCCAGGAGCATTTCAGTTGCCAGAGAAAAGGTTTGAGTAGCCTGCTTCTAACTCTGCTGAAGCTACACGAGGTAAACCACATGGAAGTGATAGGAAAAGGAAGAATATACAAGATATACAAAAAATATTGTGAAACTTCCATTCTTTAATAGGACAAAATATTGTATTAGGTTGTATCACTTTTCCGTTTTGTCATTTTGTCGTATGAGAAACAGCTGAGGACTCTGGGTCTGTACTCGTTGGAGTTTAGAAGGATGGGGGGGGATTTATTGAAACTTACAGGATACTGCGAGGCTTGGATAGAATGGATGTGGCGAGGATGTTTCCATTAGTAGGAAAAACTAGAAGTAGAGGGCACAACCTCAGGCTAAAGGGACGATCCTTTACAACAGAGGTGAGAAGGAATTTCTTCAGCCAGAGAGTGGTGAATCTGTAGAACTCTTTGCCACAGAAGACTGTGGAGGCCAGGTCATTATGCATCTTTAAGACAGAGATAGATAGTTTCTTGATTAATGTGGGGAAAAGGCAGGAAATGGTGATGAGAGAAGTATCAGCCATGATTGAATGGTGAAGCAGACTTGATAGACCGAGTGGCCTAATTCTGTTCCTATGTTTTATGGTCCCATCTTTTTCATTTTTGTTGTTGGGCAAGCTGCCCTTTAACTTGCTTGATGATAAGACATTAATTTACAGGGGCCAGTCAGGTGGGATGGGAGATGTCCAAGGGGTGGCAGGTTGTTTACTAGATTGCCTTATGCCAGTGGTATTGAGTGATTAGCAGAAAGGGTGTTTGTTGCATGCCATTCCGCCATCATTGTCCACTGGTGCAGCCTAAGTGAACTGTGCATGATGAAACATACATGCAAAGCCAACTAGAGACTCAGTTCCGAGGAGATTGCATGCAAACAGCATAATGCAGGGTAAAACGCAGACATTTGCAGATGGGAACCCACTTCTTATTTTTGTCTGCTTTAACCCTCCAGCCTGAACTTCATCTGTACCCAAACTCATGTGCGCCTTCAGATTGAAATTAACTCCAGAAATTCTCCAATGGACTATCTCCAAAATGAATTTTGGTTCAGATGAGCCAACAATATTTTCTATAAATAAAACATTTTTTTAATCTTAATTGCTAGTCTATCCACAACCAGCCAAATTGAAGTTAACAACATCCAGCACACTTGTAGAAAACTATTCATATTCATCACCTTGCCAATTAAAATCCACCTATTAATGTGGTCTTTGTGACTCCAGTAGCATTACCTCTTTTTTATTATAGATTTGTCTCATGATACAGTTCTGTAATATGAAAATGAAACAAGTTATGCTACTTCCACCTATGAAGTATCACTGAATAAAGAACAAGCTCTTGTCACAGCTAATCTCATTTTAAAATTACTAAAGCTGACAGACTAATCATTTTAAACCAAGTACCACATAGACAGTCATCTCCATTCATGTATTTTTAATATTGGTTTTGTTAAATTACAACGAGAATGGGAACCATCAAAACGTGCTTTCTATTTGTCGGACTGAGTTTTCATGTATAACTGATATTGCCCTGAAAACCTCTCAACACCATGAGAGACCTGCATTTCAAGTGCTCATTTTTTGAATATTCATTCGTTTACTACTTGCCACAAATTGATATGTTTATTTCCCAGACCTCCCAGACAATTTATATGATGGAATCAATGAATTTTAACAAGGTCACATTATTGGCACAACATGAAACAAGCTGCAAATGCACACTTGGAGCTTTGTACTCTCTAAACATGTCGAAAATTATTAAGCAAAACTATTTGATTCTCAGGAGGTTCTATACATATTTACTAATAAAGAAATGGAAAACAAATACCTTTTTTACAATTTTATCACATTGGTAATATATGCAGCAATATTATACACCGTGAAAGAAATACAGATATTTTTCAATAGTTATCAGCAGCGACTCTAATTTGTTTCACTGTTCATTTTAAACCAAGTAAGGAAAACAGTTAAAATTCTTTTAGTCTTTTCAGTTAGCTTGCCTTTTCAGCTCTTGCAGAGAAAAAGCATGGACAAAATAGGCCAAAAGGCCTCCTAATGTGCTGTAAACATTCTATGATTCTAAGTTGAACAGCCACATTTGAATATGAATATATTTCATCTTTACTCTTCAGAAGAGCATATAAAGGACCAAATGCATGTTCCTTTGCAATCTGCTGGGCCAGTAAAGTTAACTTTAAAAAATTTGGTGATTCCAAACATAATTGCATTGGAATGCCTGGAAACTCAGGGTGTCACAAGGAATAAGAACATAAGAGCAAAAGAAATAGGAGCAGCAGTAGGCCATATGGTGCCCCGAGCCTGCTTCCCATTCGAGAAGATCATGGCTGATTTTTTTTGTGGACTCAGCTTCACTTACCCTCCCACTCATCATAAGCCTTGATTCCTTTACTGTTCAAAGTTTTATCGATCCTTGCCTTAAAAACATTCAGTGAGGTAGAATCATAGAAACCCTATAGTGCAGAAAGAGGCCAATTGGCCCATCAAGTCTGCACCAACCACAATCCCACCTAAGCCGTACCCCCATATCCCTACATATTTACCCGCTAATCCCTCTAACCTAAGCATCTTAGGACACTAAGGGCAATTTTAGTGTGGCCAATCAACCTAACCTGCACATCTTTGGATTGTGGGAGGAAACCAGAACACCCGGAGGAAACCCATTGAGACAAGAGGAGAATGTGCAAACTCCACACAGACAGTGACCCAAACCAGGAATCGAACCCAGGTCCCTGGAGCTATGAAGCAGCAGTGCTAACCACTGTGCTACTGTGCCACTCATAAGGTAGCCTCAACTATTCACTGGGCAATGAATTCCATAAATTCACAATCCTTTGTATGAAGTAGTTCCTCCTCTATTCGGTCCTAAATCTGCTCCCCCTTATTTTGAGGCCACGCCCCCTAGTTCTAATTTCACCTGCCAGTGGAAACAACCTCCCTGCTTCAATCTCATCTGTTCCCTTCATAATCCTAAGATAATAAGATCTACCCTCATTCTTCTGCATTCCAATAAGCATAGTTCATGTTTATTCATGTATAGGACAAAATTGCGATAATGAATTTGAAATTGTTTCACGTGCACAGCATTTCACCAATAACAATTAATATAAAATAAAATTATTCTTTTGGTTTCATATTTTTTAGCCATTTTAAAAGATCCAATACAAGTATATTACTTTTACACAGTAAGCCCGATCTAATTCAGGAGAACAATTTCAAATTGTTCTGTATGGCCGGAACTCCAACAGCTCACCTGCCATAGTATTGGAGCAGGCAAGGGTTCGACCACAAAATCTCCATTAACTTAGGGCAGGAATTTCTGGTCTTGCCCGAGTGCGGCCATAGAATTCTACCCAGTGCCTCATCTCCCAATGCTCTGAAACTCACTCTATTTACACTTCAGCGTTGATTGCAGAGCACCAAGGAGGAACACAAGACAAATGTATTAACTTGCACATGTACAAGAATTCTTAGGCCAGAATGTTATGGCCGTTCATTCCAAGGAGATTTTCCAATCCCGCCGCAGTAAACAGAGATTTGGTTGGGTGCTAAGTTTTGCTGCAGTGGGAGCGTGGTGTAACCAGCCGGTAAGATTGCGCCCAATTTTCCCAAGAAAATTGTACATTTTAGTCCGAGAGGCCCTATCATCACAAATAGTTAAACTTATCAGTTTTCTGTACTACGTTAATATTGCCTCTAGATAAAAAAAAACGAAACTCAGAATATGCACCTTAAAATTTATATTTCTAATTTTTTGAAAATCATTCCAAAAATATGAAATTCAATAAATTAAAATTTTTTAAACAGTTGGTTTGGGCAGGCTAATGGGAGTGAGTAGACGGGCAGGAGTTGGCAGGCCTTTGTAAAAGAAATACATCATTCAGGGGTGCCTTTTGCACTTTGGGGCACCAAGCCCTAAGATGAACAACATTCCCCCACCCTCTGTGATCCTCCCCAACTCCTCACCAAACTGATCACTTGCTCCGCAAAAAATACCCCTGACTTAACTCAGTCCAGATGCTATGGCCACCTTCGAGGACCAGTGTGCCCACTACTCAGTTCTGACACTGCTGGAACTGCTAGAATAAGGTCCCTTTATTTGAGGAAAGATATAGTGGCGTTAAATACAGTTCAGAGGAGGTTCACTAGATTGATTCCAGAGATGAGAGGTTTGTCTTATGAAGCGAGATTGAGAAATTTAGCCTGTACTCTCTAGAGTTTAGATGAATGAGAGGAGATCTACTTGAGGTATATAAGGTAATTGACAAGGTAGACATGGAAAGGATACTTCCTCTTGTGGGGCAATCTAGAACAAGAGGTCATAGTTTTAGGATGAGAAGCAGATTTAAAACAGAGTTTAGGAGAAACATCTTCTTTCAAAGAGTGGCAAATCTGTGGAATCCATTGTCCCAGATTGCAATGGATGCCAGGACATTGAGTAAATTCAAGGAGGAGATATTTAATAATGGATTGAAGGGTGATGGAGAATGGGCAGGAAAGTGGAATTGAGGCCGAGGTAAGGTCAGCCATGGCTGTATTGAATGGCGTAGTATAATTAAAAGGCTGCTCATACTCCTACTACTTATTTTCTTAACTTGAGAGTAAGTTATTTCTTCAACTGATGGGCCCTAATCCCACTCTCGGCCTGTTCAGCCTGTTGGCAGAACTTTATGGCTGCAGGGCTGACTCTTTCAATAGCGGCCAGTTAAAATCTGCCACTCCCTTGCACTGAGGTCTTCCTACAATGCAGTTGCAGCAGTTCAAGCAGCAGCAGCCACCACATTCTCAAGGGCAATTATAGATGGGCAATAAATGCTGTTCTAGATAGCCAGAATAAATTAAGTTTAAAAATGTACATATAAGTGGCAAAACAGATTGAGAGAGCAGTTAAAGTACATTGGGTGCCACAGTTTAAGAAAGATGTGAAGGCATCAGAGTGCAAAAGAAATTCAAAAGAATGGTTCAATTACTTCAGTTATATAGATAGATGGGAGCTTCCTTGAAGGGAAGTTTATGGGAAGATCTAATGGAGGTATTCAAAATCATGAGGAATCTCAACAGAGTTATTATTTCACTTCCTGCACTTAATAATGCACATGGAAGATATTCATCTGTTCCAAGAGTGATTTTTCATTCCTGGAACAGGTTGCTAGCCCCACAGCAGAGATGTATAGCTTGATGGATGCCACTCTGGATCAAGCATGGCTGATGAGGAGGCACTTGAACACTTATCATCTGCCACTGGAAGGATTATGCAGGTTGGTACTCAACCTGTTGGCCGTATTATGATTTGATTTATTGTCACATGTATTAGCATACAATGAAAAGTATTGTTTCGTGAGCACTATGCAGGCAAAACATACTATTCATACTCTATGTCCTTCATTTTACTGACATTGAGGGAGAGTTTATTGTCATCGCAGCAATTCACCAGATTCTCTATCTCATTCCTGTATTTTGTCTCATCATTGTTTGAGATGTGACCCATTATCGTGGTGTCATCAGCAAACTTGAAAATCAGGTTGAAGGGGAAAATGGCCACATTGTCATAGGTGTATAAGGAGTATAATAGGGAGCTGAGGATACAGCTTTGTGGGGCACCAGTGTTGAAGATAATTGTGAAGGAGGTGTTGCCTATTCTTATTGATTACGGTCTGTGGGTTAAGGTATCTAGAATCTAGTTGCAGAGAGAAGAGGCAAGTCCTTCTTCCTTAGCCATCAATTCCTGGTGTTGGAATGGAAACTGGAGCTTCTGGCTCAGAGGCAGAGAAACTATCCACTGTATCCCAAGATCTCCTCACAAAAGAGTATAAATGGAGAAACAGTTCCTATTGTTGAAGAATCCAAAACAAGACAGCATAGATTTAATGTTCTTCACAAAAAAAGCAATGTTGACATGAGAAGATACTTTATTCAGTAAGCGATCTGGAATGTGCAGACTGAGATTGTGATCGAGGCAGATTCAATTGAAGCATTCAAAAGGAAATGAGACTGTTATATGAAAAGGATGAATGTGTAGGCCCAGAAACAGAAGGTGGGGGAATGGTTTAAGGAGCACTGGTCCTTTAGAGAGCTGCTGCAGACATCAGATCCCAAATGGCCTCTTTCTGTACAGTAACAATTCTGTGATATCTTCATTGCTTGTTGGATGTGTCACATCGTCCACATGCCTAATATAAAGCAACTGATAGACTTCAAGCTTCAACACAGAAAGCAAGCCCCATGAGGGCAGAGGGAATGCTTAAAGGCCATCCTCAAAGTCTCCTTAAAAAACTGCAACAGCCCCAGCAACACCTGGGAATCCCTGGCCTAAAATTGCCCGAAGTGGAGGAAAAGCATCTGGGAAGGAATAAACATTTCAAGTTTAATCACTGTGTGCAAGCTGAAGCCAAGATAGTAAACGGAGTACCTGGCAATCTGAGCACTCCACATACATATATCTCCAACCACTGTCTGCCCCACCTGAAAACTCATTTTTAGTGTGGAAGCGACTCATCTTTGGCTCTGAGGAACTGCCTAAGAGACCTTGAAGCAACAACCAACCTCTGGGAAATGCTTCAAAGTTCTGATCATTGCGCCAACTGTGCAATCTTCAATCCATCATCTTGCATCGTCTAAAATCAATCCCTACTATACCCTGGAATACAAATTGATTTATTTGAAGTAAGTGCCTGCAATAACTTATCAGTGAGAAAAGTCTATTACCATTATACTATACATCAAGTGATGTTCATTTCTGTAGTCCACTCTTTACAGCTTGGTGCCTGAAACATCAGCTGTGGTGTTTAATTGATTTTTAAGCAACACTAGATTCAAATTGGTGCAGGATGATTAAGACTGTTCCAGTCCAGGAAAGCAAATAAAATAAATGGACTGGGTGACCACTTCTATTTATTCATTTCTGAGACCTGAGTTTAAATCTAATCAGGTAAAGGATCTTAATTCTCGACCAATTATGAGTGCCTTAAGTTTTATGAGTTCTTGAAATTTAATCTTGATTTGATTTATTATTGTTACATGTATTACTATACAGTGAAAAGTATTAGTTCTTGCGCACTATTCAGACAAAGCATACTGTACACAGGGAAGTGAAGGAGAGAGTGCAGAGTGTAGTGTTACAGTCATTGCTAGAGAAAGATCAACTTAGTGCGAGGTAGGTCCATTCAGGAGTGTAATGGCAGCCAGGGAAGAAACTGTTCTTGAGTCAATTGGGACATATCCTCAGACACTTGTAACTTTTTCCCAATGGAAGAAAGTGGAAAAGAGTACGTCTGGGAAGTGGCAGCAGCAAGTGTAGACAGTGTCAATGAATGGGAGGCTGGTTTGAGTGACAGACTGAGCTTCGGTCACAACCCTTTGTAGACTATTGCAGTCATGGACAGAGCAGGAGTCATGCCAAGATGTAGACAGAGGCATGCCCTCCATTATGCTTCCTGAAATTGATGACTATCTCTTTTGTTTTGTTGACATTGAGGGAGAGATTATTGTAATCACACCAGTTCATCAGATTCTCTGTCTCTTTCCTGTAATCCATCTCGTCATTGTTTGAGATCCGACCCACTGCGGTGGTGTCATCACCAAACTTGAAAATCAAATTGCTCGGCAATTTGGCTGCACAGTCATAGGTGTAAAAGGAGTATAGCAGGGGGCTTGTGGGGCACCAATGTTGAGGATGACCCTGGAGGAGATGTTGATGCCTATCCTTATTGATTGTGGTCTGAGAGTTAGGAAGTTCTGGATCCAGTTGCAGAGGGGTGCTGAGGCCAAGGCCACGGAGTTTGGAGATGAGTTTCATAGGAAAAATAGTGTTGAAGGCTGAGCTGTGGTCAATAAATAGAACAGTGACATAGGTGTCCTTGTTCTCTCCATGTTCCAGGTTGAAAGCAGGGCGAGGGAAATGGCGTCTGCTGCAGGCCTGTTGCGGCAAACTGTAGTGGCTCTAGGTCATCTGAGAGGCAGGAATTAATTTGTGCCATGACTACTAACCTTTTGAAGCACTCCTTAATTATGGATGTCAGAGCCATCAGACAGTAGTTATTAAGGCACGCTGTCTGGCTTTTTTTTGGATGATGATCATCTTCTTGAAGCAGATTGGGACCTCAGATTGGTGTAAAGAGAGATTGAAGATGCCTACAAATACTCCTGCTAGCTGGTCCATACAGGACCTAAGTGCGCATCCGGGTACCCCATCTAGGCCAGCTGCCAGTTTGAATTGTCTCATCAAAATCCCTTGTGGAATTCCACTGCAGAAAGATGTCCATTATTCAGCACAAACTGGACGCCATATTTAAAATAGCTGGTTGTCATCTGTTCCTTGGATTGTCATGTTGTCGTGATGGAGAGACTTGAACTTTCTGTTGGTCCCAAAAGCGATGGTTTCCTCTGGGTCATCCATGATGGTAAGGTTGCAGGGAAGGAACCAAACAAAGCTCAATCCAAAGCAAGTCCTCAATATAAGATACTCTTATTATCAAGGGCTGCTAACATATGCAGCCTGTAGATGCAGCAGTAAGGAAATCCTCAATTGTCGAGGTTCTCTTGCCACCTGAACTGGACATACTCTCTGCCCAGGACCACTAGTGGAATTTTAAGAGATTGATTCTAATTGTCCAGCTCATGTGAAAATTTTGAGTTTCTGATCTGACTTTTAGGGAAGTTTTACACCTAATAAGAACATAAGAACATAAGAAATAGGAGCAGGAGTAGGCCATCTAGCCCTTCGAGCCTGCCCCGCCATTCAATAAGATCATGGCTGATCTGTCGTGGCTCAGTTCCACTTTCCCGCCCTCTCCCCATAACCCTTAATCCCCTCTCTTATCAAGAACCCATCAACCTGCTTCTTAAAAATATTTAGCGAGGCAGCCTCCACCACTTCAACGGGCAGAGAATTCCAGAGATTCACCACCCTTTGAGTGAAGAAGTTCCTCCTCAACTCCGTTCTAAACCGCCTCCCCTTTATCTTGAGGCTGTGCCCCCTAGTCCTACTGTCTTTTTTGAGCGGGAAGAGTCTCTCCACCTCTATCCTATCCATCCCATTCATCATCTTATACGTCTCAATGAGATCTCCCCTCATTCTTCTAAACTCTAACGAGTACAAGCCTAGTTTATTCAGCCTCTCCTCATAGCTCAATCCCCTCAACTCCGGTATCAGCCTAGTAAACCTCCTCTGCACTCCCTCCAGGGCCAAAATATCCTTGCGCAGGTGCGGCGCCCAAAACTGCACACAGTACTCCAGCTGCGGCCTCACCAATGCCCTATACAGCTGCAGCAAGACCTCCCTACTTTTATATTCAATCCCCCTCGCTATGAAGGCCAGCATCCCATTCGCCTTCCTGACCACCTGCTGCACCTGCAAGCTGGGTTTTTGCGACTCATGCACAAGGACCCCGAGGTCCCTCTGCACCGTCGCCTGCTGCAGTTTTTCGCCACGTAAGTAATAGTCCTTCCTACCATTCTTCCTACCAAAGTGGACCACCTCACACTTGCCAACATTAAATTCCATTTGCCATTTCCTGGCCCATTCGCCCAGCCTATCTAGATCCTTCTGCAGACTCTCCACACCCTCCGCACAATTTGCCTTTCCCCCAATCTTGGTGTCATCAGCAAATTTCGACACCCTGCACTCGGTTCCCTCCTCCAGATCATCTATATAAATGGTAAATAGCTGAGGCCCCAGCACCGACCCCTGGGGCACCCCACTAGTCACCAACCGCCAATCCGAATAGCACCCATTGACCCCCACTCTCTGCCTCCTATTTGACAACCAATCCTCTATCCACGCTAACACCCTACCCCCAACTCCATGTCCCCTGACCTTCTGCAATAACCTCTTGTGAGGTACCTTGTCAAACGCCTTCTGAAAATCCAGAAAGACCACATCCACCGGCTCTCCTCTATCCACTGCCCTAGACACATCCTCATAGAACTCCAGTAAATTTGTCAGACACGACTTCCCTTTAATGAAACCGTGTTGCGTCTGCCCTATCAAGCAATTCCCTTCAAGATGCCTCGCAATTTCCTCCTTAATGACGGATTCTAACATTTTACCTACCACAGACGTTAAACTAACCGGCCTGTAATTCCCCGCCTTTTGCCTGGCACCCTTCTTAAACAACGGCGTAACATTAGCCGTTTTCCAATCCTCCGGCACTTCCCCGGAATCCAGCGACGTCTGGAAAATAACCACCAAGGCATCCACTATCACCTCCGCCATTTCTTTCAGAACCCTCGGATGCATTCCATCCGGTCCTGGGGACTTGTCCACAATCAGCCCCTCCAGTCTGTCGCGCACCACCTCTCTAGTAACAGTAATGTCATTAAGACCCTCCAGTCCTACCACCTTTCCATCGCTAACACCCGGCAAATTATTCACGTCCTCCTCCGTGAAGACAGAAACAAAAAAGTTATTCAAGACCTTAGCCATATCCCCATCCCCTACCACTAGGTCCCCTTTCTCATCCGCTAAGGGACCAACGTTCACCCTAGCCAGCCTCTTCCTTTTTATATATTTATAAAAACTCTTGCTATCCTTTTTTATATTAAGCGCTAGCCCAGCTTCATAGCTTCTTCTACCCTCCTTTATCAACTTTTTTGTCAATCTTTGTTGACATTTAAACCTTTCCCAATCCTCTTCTCGCCCACTGCTCTTAGCTACTCTAAATTCCTCCGCTTTTAATTTAACACTTTCCTTCACCTCCTTCGTTATCCACGGCTTATTACCTCTCTTCCTACTGTCCTTTTTAACCATCGGAATAAATTTCTGCTGAGCACCAAGAAAGATCTCCTTAAAGATCCTCCACTGCTCCTCAGCAGACCTACCTTCCAACGCGCTCCCCCAGTCCACATTCGCCAATTCTTCTCTCATCCTACCATACTCCCCTCTATTCAAACAAAGGACACGTGTCCGGGAACCCACTTTCTCCTCCTCCATCTGCACCAGAAACTCCACCATACAATGATCACTCTCTCCAAGAGGATCCTTCACCTCAAGGTCCCTAATTCTACCCGCCTCATTAGATAGCACCAGATCCAAGATAGCTCGCTCCCTCGTCGGCTCCAACACACACTGTTCCAGGAAACTATCCCGGCAGCATTCCAAGAACTCCTCCTCGAGCCCACCTCGTCCAACATGGGTCGACCAATCAATATGCAGATTGAAATCCCCCATAACTACTGCCGTCCCATTCCTGCACGCCGCACTTATTTGCGCGTTAACAGCCCGCCCCACCTCCAGATCATTATTCGGGGGCCTATAGACGACACCCACCAGCGTCTTCCTCCCTTTGCTGTTCCTAATCTCCACCCACAACGATTCCACTTTCTGCTCTTTGGCTCCGATATCATCCCTTGCTACCACCTTGATGCTGTCCTTAATCAGCAGAGCTACGCCACCCCCTCTTTCCTCCTGCCTATCCTTCCTAAACACTTGATAGCCCTGTACATTCATCTCCCAGTCCCTGTCACCTTGCAGCCACGTCTCTGTAATGGCCACCAGATCGTATCCATTTGTGTCGATCTGCGCCACCAGCTCCGAATGCTTCGTGCATTCAGATAAAGCGCTTTCATCCCAGCCTTCTTCTGGACCCTATTTGCCATAACGCCACCACTTGGGACATCCTCAGCCTCTTCCCTTACCTGTACCCTATCCTTAACTGTAGACCTCCTAACATCACCTACCCTCGCACCCTCTCCCCCCCTAATTAGTTTAAAGCCCTGTCTACAGTCCTCTTTACTCGATTCGCCAGCACTCTGGTCCCAGCACGATTCAGACCAACCCCATCCCGCCCGAACAAGTCCCACCTACCCCAATACTGGTGCCAATGCCCCATAAATTCGATCCCATTCCTCCCACACCAATCTCTGAGCCACCCATTCACTTCCTTTATCCTGTCAACCCTACGCCCGTCTGCACTCGGTTCAGGCAGTAGCCCAGAGAAGACCACCTTGTCGGTTCTACTTTTTAATTCCATTCCCAGCTTCTCATACTCCCTCCCCAGATCCTCAGTCCGCACTTTGCCTACGTCGCTGGCAATTCCTTCAAGATGCCTCGCAATTTCCTCCTTAATGACGGATTCCAACATTTTACCTACCACAGACGTTAAACTAACCGGCCTATAATTCCCTGCCTTTTGCCTGGCACCCTTCTTAAACAACGGCGTAACATTAGCCGTTTTCCAATCTTCCGGCACTTCCCCGGAATCCAGCGACGTCTGGAAAATAACCACCAAGGCATCCACTATAACCTCCGCCATTTCTTTCAGAACCCTCGGATGCATTCCATCCGGTCCTGGGGACTTGTCCACAATCAGCCCCTCCAGTCTGTCGAGCACCACCTCTCTAGTAACAGTAATGTCATTAAGACCCTCCAGTCCTACCACCTTTCCATCGCTAACACCCGGCAAATTATTCACGTCCTCCTCCGTGAAGACAGAAACAAAAAAGTTATTCAATACCTTAGCCATATCCCCATCCCCTACCACTAGCTCCCCTTTCTCATCCTCTAAAGGACCAACGTTCACCCTAGCCAGCCTCTTCCTTTTTATATATTTATAAAAACTCTTGCTATCCTTTTTTATATTAAGCGCTAGCCCAGCTTCATAGCTTCTCCTACCCTCCTTTATCAACTTCTTTGTCAATCTTTGTTGACATTTAAACCTTTCCCAATCCTCTTCTCGCCCACTGCTCTTAGCTACTCTAAATTCCTCCGCTTTTAATTTAACACTTTCCTTCACCTCCTTTGTTATCCACGGCTTATTACCTCTCCTCCTACTGTCCTTTTTGACCATCGGAATAAATTTCTGCTGAGCACCAAGAAAGATCTCCTTAAAGATCCTCCACTGCTCCTCAGCAGACCTACCTTCCAACGCGCTCCCCCAGTCCACATTCGCCAATTCTTCTCTCATCCTACCATACTCCCCTCTATTCAAACAAAGGACGCGTGTCCGGGAACCCACTTTCTCCTCCTCCATCTGCAACAGAAACTCCACCATGCAATGATCACTCTCTCCAAGAGGATCCTTCACCGCAAGGTCCCTAATTCTACCCGCCTCATTAGATAGCACCAGATCCAAGATAGCTCGCTCCCTCGTCGGCTCCAACACACACTGTTCAAGGAAATTATCCCGGCAGCATTCCAAGAACTCCTCCTCGAGCCCACCTCGTCCAACATGGGTCGACCAATCAATATGCAGATTAAAATCTCCCATAACTACTGCCGTCCCATTCCTGCACGCCGCACTTATTTGCGCGTTAACAGCCCGCCCCACCTCCAGATCATTATTTGGGGGCCTATAGACGACACCCACCAGCGTCTTCCTCCCTTTGCTGTTCCTAATCTCCACCCACAACGATTCCACTTTCTGCTCTTTGGCTCCGATATCATCCCTTGCTACCACCTTGATACTATCCTTAATCAGCAGAGCTACGCCACCCCCTCTTTCCTCCTGCCTACCCTTCCTAAACACTTGATAGCCCTGTACATTCATCTCCCTAATCTTATGCACTTAGTCACTGAAAAAAACGATCTAGACCATTTCTAGCGGCTGCAGGCAGCGGGTTGGGCTTAATTCGCCAGCCAGCCTGTGGAGGGATTTCTGATTTTGCAAATGCTCAATAGCAACTGTAGAGGTCTGACAGGCAGAGAGCTGTCAGGTCTCTGCGACTGCGGGCAGCACCAACCAGTCTCCTCGCCCCACAATTGTGGGGGGCCCGCAGCTGATCTCGGCCCCCCCAATGCATGGACATCTAGCAGCCAATCTTGGGCCCCCAAAAATGCATGGGCATCTAGTCCCTCTTGCCAGGCTGATTGGGACCTCCCATAATCCAATCACAACTGCAGAGGGGCAGCATCCTCTTCCTACCCAATCCCGTTGCAGAGTGCACAGAGTGTACAGTGGGCCTCCAATAGTCTCCACTCCCCCGCCGCCCCCCCCCATAGTTTCCACTCTCCCCCCCCCACCATAGTCTCCACTCTCCCCCCCCCAACCATAGTCTCCACTCTCCCTCACCCCCACCATAGTCTCCACTCTCCCCCCACCATAGTCTCCACTCTCCCCCCACTCAACCATAGTCTCCACTCTCCCTCCCCACCAACCATAGTCTCCACTCTCCGTGCCCGCGCCCCCACCCCCACCCCCACCATAGTCTTTACTCTCACCCCCATTATCTCCATTCTCCCCCCAGGTCTCCATCCTGCACATGCACTATCCAGTGGGCACTGCCCAGGTGCCAGATTGGCACTGCCCAGTGGATGCGCTCCTTGCCCTCAGCCTTCTTCCATCAGTGAGGCCAACAGAACTGTTCACCGTTCTCTCCAGCGAGACGATAAAGACAAGTGAGACCGGATGATTGGTCACCGGGTTCACTAAACACATGTAAAACCTCACTTTAGTAAAATCTGAATAAATTACTCCACCTCTCACCCAGAGAGGAAGAGTTCAGCGGAAATCTGGCTCTCAAAATCCCCAGAGCCAAGAAATCAGGCATGATTCTGATTTCTCGGCTCTAGTCCGATTTTACCGGGTCACTCCGCCCATCAATGGATGGGACAAGCAGGTAAAATTCCACCCTATGTGTCTGCTGATATGCAATGGCTTACCCATGTTAAAAGACATCCAGCACCAGGCATCCACCTAGACGAAACTAATACAACCCACACCCACACAGTGGATAAGGTGGGGCAAGTGGGCACTTTAAGGCTGGAAGTAAATTGGATACAGACTCACTATCTCACTCGCAACACTGGCATCTATCTGGCAATGTGAAAAATTGCCTCAGTACATCCTGATCAAAAAAGCAACACAAATCTAATCTGGCCAAATATTATCTCATCAGTCTCTCAATCATCAGTAAAGTGACAGTAGGGGCTCATCTATCAACAGTGCTACTGAACTGCACTTGCTTATCAGTAACCTGCTCACAAGTGCTAGGTTTGGGTTTTGCTAGGGTC
This sequence comes from Carcharhinus amblyrhynchos, assembly GCF_965287045.1. Taxonomy (NCBI): domain Eukaryota; kingdom Metazoa; phylum Chordata; class Chondrichthyes; order Carcharhiniformes; family Carcharhinidae; genus Carcharhinus; species Carcharhinus amblyrhynchos. The sequence continues at coordinate 19,778,282 of NC_137324.1, forward strand.
ATTACAGCCTCGGAACCTGCCATTGAAGCCAAGCAGTCCACTCAATAATTGCAAGAGAGATTCAACAGATCCATCTACAAAGAAAACAGCTGCACTGAAAACAAAGTTAGAGAGTCGTCACCAACTACAATGAACAGTTGGAGAGAAATGGGTGGAACACTACCTTGAGTTTTATTCGTCACTGAAAATGATTTAAACTTTAAAGAAATTATTTTCATCACTGATGGACCTGGTCCCTTTTTGACGCTTTTATTCACAAACCAAGAACTCCGAGCATCCACTGCCTTGCAGTCTGTCAGAGTTTACTTTAAGCATGACTTCAGGCATTCAAATTCTTCTCATTCCGAATGCTCCTGTGATTAATGAGAGCAGACGGCTAGGCTTCAAAGACAGGTTCCATCACAGTAATATTAGCCTCAAACTCATCAGCAATTTCCATTTTTAACCACCCCCCCCACCCATATGTTGAGAGAGTAGTATCGTAGAGGGCATCTCAAAGCATGTTCAATTTTGTTTTTGCACTGCTGGAGAGCAGCTGTTCAATCAAGTTGAGGAGTTGTTGATTTTTATGTACTTAGGCAGTCTGGCTGATGTTGATACTTCTGCTTTGAATGAAAAAAAGTGTCAAAGGTTGTCACAGCAAAGCTAGATATCAAACCCACAGTGGAGAAGCTTAGTAAATAGTTCACTTACCATAGGCAAACATCATACCATCATACCATACCACCCACAGTGGAGAAGCTTAGCAAATAGTTCACTTACCATAGGCAAACATCATACCATCATACCATACCACCCACAGTGGAGAAGCTTAGCAAATAGTTCATTTACCATAGGCAAACGTCATACCATCACGACATCATACCATCTAAACTTAAGCACAGGAAACAGCATTGCTGCAGCAATTGCATAAATTTCTCTGTCTTTGCTGGAGGAAGGGGCAATGGATATCTTAACTGCAACAAGTTGAACAAATATCGAGACATCTCCCTACTGAGGGTTGTGGGAAAATTAGCAGATGCTTGGAGAGGTTTGAATTAAATAACTCAAACATAGTTTTGCTTGACAAATATAATTTAATGTTTTTGGTGAATGTTCTGTATGTGGATCAGGTATACATAAAAGACCGGTTTGACAAGGCACCACATAAAATACTGTTAACAAAATAGAGGCTTACAGAATAAAAAGGCCAGTGGGCAATTGGATAACAAACTGGACAGAAGGCAGAGAGTTATGGTGGATGGTTGTTTTTTTTTGGAAATGAGGGAGGTAAATAGTGGTGTTCCCAAAGGGTGAATGCTAGGATCACTTTCAATTGCTACACATAAATCAATAGGATTTTGGAATTTTTTTTACTCATTCATGAAGCATGGGCATCACTGGCTGGCCAGCATTTATTGCCATCCCTAGTAACCCTTGAGAAGGTGGTGGTGAGCTGCCTTCCTGAGTGATTGATACAACTGAGTGGCTTGCTCGGCCATTTCAGACGGCAGTTGAGAATCAACCACATTGATGTGGTTCTGGAATCACATGTAGGGCGGACGAGGTAAGGATGGCAGATTTCCTTCCCTAAAGGACATTAGTGAACCAGATGGGTTTTTACAACAATTGCCAGTGGTTGAATGCAGAATTAAAGATCAAAATTTGCCAATGATACCTGTGAGGACTGATAAAAAATGAGTAGGATACAAATTGAACAGAATACACACAGGTTTACAGAGTGGTCTGTCAAGGGGTAGGTAAAATTTAAAAACAGTAAGTCCTCATATAAAGTTGCCTTCCTGAAAATCACAAGTTTAAGTGAAACGACTTTACATGTGTTCCCACTGGAATCACTGTTCAAGCCAAAGTTAGGTACTTCAGATATTTCTTGTCAGGAAATGTGCAAGTTATTATACTGTATCATACATCTGCTGTCCTCATTGGAATAACTTGCAAAATAAAATAAATCAATTAACATAAATACTGTATAAATTCAAATTTTATAGCATTAAATCACCCAAACAAGACTAAATAGCACAGTTTCTATGTTTCACCCATATAACTCCTGAAACTCAGCTCAAGTTTTTGTTCCAAAACAGAGAATGCTGGTAAATCTCAGCAGATCTGACAGCTTCTGTGGAGAGAGAATAGAGTTAAGCCTATATCTGACTCAAAACGTTGGCTCTGTTCTCTCTCCACAGAGGCTGTCAGACATGCTGAAATTTTCCAACATTCTCTGTTTCTGTTTCAGATTCCAGCATTTGCAATATTTTGCCTTTATCAAGTTTTTGTTTGCTTTCCCAGCACACTCACTCTGTGTGGAGCCTGGACACCCTCCCAACAGTCTACAGGAACCCTGTTTATGTATCAGGCTGGTGAGTGAATCAGGGAGAGGATGGAGCGATCATGGATTAATCCAGAGGGACCACAGATTGAGTCTGGGTTTGGGGGATTGAGCATGAATTGAGAGCATCTGTGGAGAGAAAGTAGGGCCAACATTTTGAGTCTAGTTGGACTCGAAACATTGGCTCTACTCTTTCTCCACAGATGCTGTCAGACCTGCTGAGATTTTCCAGCATTTTTCTGTTTTTGTTTCAGATTCCAGCAACCGTGGCATTTTGTGTTTATCAAGCGTGAACCAACTATCCTATACACATTTCACCACCAAATGACATCCTGAATTGCCATGGCACTTCTCCAAGTAGCAGTGACTGTCTGGTTGAGCTTCTGGGTCAGACTCCTCCCTTGCCCGTTAACATTTTGAAATGTAATCATTACTAAGTGTCCTACCTGGTTTACCATAGTCAAGTGAGTTCTGCCACGAGGAAATGTCTGGGGACATCCCCATGACATTCAAATCAATAAAGGTACTACACTACAAAAATTCAAGTCTTTGAGCTCATAATGTTAGGGGTGAAGCTGTGATTGATCTTTGAAAAGCTGGAAGAGAAGCTACAGCTACTGAAAGAGGAGCACTGAAGTATTCCAGCTTGCAAAAAGCTGCTAAAAAGACACAGACAAGGAAAAGCTATGACAAACTGAAGGCTGTAAGTAAAATAATGGCCAAGTCAAAAATGGCTGCAAGTTTTCTATTTCCAGCTCCTGTCAAAATGAAAGGAAATATGTGGCAGAAACGACAATTTCCACCTGAAATGGCAAAACTACGAGATTTACAGAGTTAATTAACAAGCTAGAGTCGATATGAGTAGCAACACTTAAAAGGCTGCTGAGGAGACTGCTACAAATTGTATTCCACACTAAATCTCTCCAAAGAACAGAAAAAAAACTGCAGGAATTTTTAAAGTCTTGAAGGCATACTTTGAAGTCCAACTGAACATAATGTTGAACACCAAATATTCATAAGTTAGGACTCAAGGTGAAAAAGAACATATTGGTCACTATTCACAAGTCACAGAACTTGCAGAATCACGTGAATTTTGGTAACAAAAGATGTTTTCATTAACGATAGTATTGTCTTGAACGTAAGAGATCTCACAGTGAAAATAAGTACTGCAAGAGGGAAAATCTACTCTTTGCAAAGTGACAGATGAGCACAGAAGCACAGAGGTTGTAAAACGTTGCCTAGACCACATGTATAGCTGAACAAACCAGAAGATAAATTATGCTGAGAGACATTCTGGGTTGAAAAAGCAGAACAATCACAGATAAAGGGCAGGGTGCAAATATTTTGGAGGACATAATACAAAGGAAATATTATTCAGACAAACTGCCAATGACAATGGGCACATGTTCCATTAAGAGACCTGCACAGCTTAATGACTATGTGTGCAGAGAAGAACGACAACAACTAACAGTTTGTCAAGGCATGAGAACAGTTGTGTTATGATGGGTAACTTGGGTAACTTACCACATGGAAAGGAGATATGCAAAGTTGTCATCCATACCATGTGCTTTGGCAGAATGAGGATCAGGGTTCAAGTTGGGTCGAAAGGCATGTTTCCATGCTGTTAACCTCTATGCCTCTATACAAGGTTGGTGGATAAGCTGATGCTCCCTTTCCCATAGGGGCAATTCCTGTCCTCCTGAGCCAATTTGGCCGCATACTCCTTGAATTGGTGAAGGATGTGGTGTTGACCATCATTCCTCCGGTCTGGGATCCTACGGCTGTGGCAATGGCGAAGAGATATTGTCATGGGACTAGTAATCAGGGTAATGTTCTGGGGACCTCGGTTTAACACTCACCACAGTGATGGTAGAATTAGAAGTAAATAATTCAAAAAAATCTGAAATTAAAAGTCTAGTAGTGACCATGACGCCATTGTTGTTTGTCATGAAAAAACCATCTGGTTCACTTTAGGGAAGAAAATTTGCCATCCTTACCCTGGTCTGGCCTACAGGGACTCCATATAGGTTGACTCTTAAATGCAGTTAGGGATTTGCAATAAATGCTGGTGTAGTCCAGTGACAGCCACATCCCATAAACAAATAACAAAAAAAGCTTGATCCGCATGAAGACAAAATAACGTGATGCGAAAGGTTGGGCAGATGTTAAGAAACATACATGCTCCCTGTTTGTGGCGAGCCCTCTGAAGAAAAGGCTAAAGATATGTGCAGTTTGATAGGTGAGATGGTGGCATTGTGAATGTGTCAAGAAAAATCAGTCCTCAGATTTGTCCACCGCTAATGGTGTTGTGCAATTTCCCTGAAGAGTTTAGCCTTTTGAGTGCATGATGTCATTATGAGAGTTTAATACTGGAGAAACTTAGTCAACTTACCACGACAGAGAAGATGAGATCATTAATCCTCTTGCTGCACTGGATCTCATTCTGGGTGTGATGCCTAGCTGAACTGCCTTGCAACAACTACCCAAGCCAGAGAGGTGAGATTGGTATGCTTCTTTGAGACTTCCCTTCGGAAGAGATCAAACAGGGTTGTGTTCTGGCACTGACTCTTTGTTAGTATCATATGTCTTCAAGTCAGCTATGGAAGGAAGATTTACCAGAACTGACAAAAAGCCGTTCAGCTTTGTTATGACACTGAAACGCTATGACATTGAAACGCAATGACATAGATAGAATTCAGCCACATCTACACACAGTTGGCAATACCATGGTAACATTATGTACTGAAGAACACCTGCAGCAGCAACTGGACAGACTCCCTCACTCCTGTAATGCGTTTGGTTTGACTATCAGCATTAGAAAGACAAATGCTATGGCTTATGACATTGCCATACCAACAGAGAACATGAGGCTGAAAGTTGTTGATAGCTTCACAAATCTAGACTCCACAATCACTGATAATCTGTCGCTTGATGCTGAAATCAAAACAGCTGCAGCTTTTGCGGTGCATGTGATGTCCAAGCTGAGCACAAGTGTCCAACAATCTGATAGGAAATACGACACTGCAAATCTACCACCCCTGTGTCCTCAGTGCACTGCTCTACAATGGTGAGACCTGGACAACGTACAACAAGCAGGAGAAAAATCTGAACAGCTTCCAGCTTTGCAATCTCAAATGTATCCTCGGCATCTCTTGACAGAACAATGGCCAGGGTTTAGCAGCTCTATTGATTACAGGATCAAAACACATAACGGCTGCAAATTCTTACAGGCAGCCAGAAATGTGCTTTATGCTGGCAAGATCTCAATTTAAGATCTTCCCTGCCCCCTGCCATTGATGTGGTCAGGTTCACGGCCAGATTAGGGTGGGAGCTTAATTTCCATAAAATTATCATATATTTACTAGCCCTGACGTTGTAACATCTGCCCACATATTATGCTCCCATCCAACCAATGTGACGTCATGCCCGCATGAATCAATGTTGGTTTTCAAAAATGTCAACCAGTTGCGATGACCATGAAAGGAGCACACGATGAGGTATAGTCCCAGGTGCTGTGGGATATAGTTGGGCAGAGCTCTGGTACCAAGGAGCAGTGCCTGGATGGCAGTGCCAGGGGAGGCACTCTGTGGGGGGTTCGTCCAGATATCTATTGAGGGTGGGAGGACATAAATTTAGCTTTGAGATTGGGGCACCCTTTAAAAAATGGCTCCCAATCTCAGAACCCTGACTGGTTAAGGCCTTGACCCTTCAATTGGCTGTGTGATCTTTGCCAGCACTTTGAAATTGCATAGAGTGCAGCTGAATCAGGTGAGGCAAGGTGTCTGTGACACCAACGAATTTCACACAATATTTTTCAGCCGATCCAGCACCCAGTGCAGTTTTGGGAACATTCTGCCCAATGTCAACAACTCATTGATCCTGGATGGAGTTAATTTCATCAGTATGCACTCATTGCTAAGTCAACTCATCTGCACTGGTTTGACCACATTCATCTGATGAATAATAGCCGTCTAGTCAAAGATCCATGTAGTGAATTATCCACTGGACCACAACTTCCTCAGCATCCATACTTCCACTACCAGGACATCTGCAAGTAAGATAAGAAAATTATAGCAACTGATACAGAGTGGAGCAGCACAGTAATACAGTGGTTAGCACTGCTGCTTCACAGTGTCAGGGACCCGGACTCCATTCCTGGCTTGGGTCAATGTCTGTGTGGAGTTTGCATGTTCTCCCTGTGCCTGTGTGGGTTTCCTCTGGGTGCTCTGGTTTCCTCCCACATCCTATAGGTGTGCTGGTTAGGTGCATTGACCCAAACAGGCATCAGACTGTGGCGACTAGGGGAATTTCACGGCAACTTTATTGCAGTGCTAATGTAAGCCTTTCTTGTGACTAGTAAATAAACTTTGGAAACGACGCCTGGGAGATATTACAATTGTCCATAACCTCTGGAGGCTGACTTTTTGGAGGGGCAAGACAAAAGGCAATCAAAGAGCTGAGCACAATCAAAAAGTTTCGCTAGCCAAGAAGAGGGCCCAGGGAAAAGACAGTATAGCAAATCATGCACTGTCTTCCTTTACAGGAAATGGAACAGAGGCTGTAATGTCAGACTGGAGCTCCTGAGCTACACCTGGCATGGTTTAACAGAGTTGACCACCAAAGAGCAAACCATCATCTTACAAGACTGCCACAGTACTTCATTCACAACCAGAGTTGGGTCAGGTACAGAATGCATTATGAACTCCACCTGAATCAGTCAATCAAGATATTTCAATCACGATTATGCATCTTTTTCTGCTTATCGACGGGTCTGAACACACGGCAACTCAGCAGTAACAACTTTAATGATTGTATATTCTGTCCAAAAAATGTGGCAAAAGAAAAGAATCTGCAGCAAAATTACAACACTCAGAACTTCAAGCACTAATTTTAGTTTTTTTCTGAGTTACAATTACCAATGTTTTATTCATAAATGTTTATAAAGATGGTGCTTTTCAAAAATGCATTAATTTTATACTGTATTATGTGACAAACAGAAAGATAGTTATGAACATAAGAATGAAATCGCTAGTATCAATCACCTTAATCGTTCTTGAGATTTTAACACCAAGGAGCTTGATTTCTTCTCCCCTTTTGCTACAAATTTTTACCTTGCGTAATTACTAATAAAGTACATACTACACATCCAATTTCCACTTCATCCTCTTCAGGAGTGGAGAGAAGAGAACAAATGGCATAATTGAACAAATTGGCAGATTAAATGATCCATTTTCTGATATTCGATTTGCAGTAAACAGTAATAAGTGGCTGCAGTCAATGTCAAACAAAATCAGAACTGTTTTGTCTAATTCAGGATCTCTGGGCAGTGATAGCAATTTCCTTGGTCACGTCATCAACAAAGCCTATAATCCCAGTGATTAACGTTTGGGATAGTAAACAGGAGGCACAAAACCAAGAAAATTCAATGTTAATACTGAAAGATTGATAATAATAATAGTGTCAGACTAATACTTATGCTGCCAATTTCATAGCATTTGGAATTACTAGTTTTGATTTCTTTATCTTTATACGTTTGTATTGATGGTAATCAACAAATCTAGTGGTAATGCCGCTGGACCAGAAATTCAGAAACCCAGGCTAATGCTCTGGGGAAACAGGTTCAAATCCCACAGCAGCTTGTGGAATTTAAATTCAATTAGAAAAATCTCAAAGTTTTATCAGATTTTTATTGATACATCAATGATTAAATGAGGTTTTTATAATTTGATGTACACTACCAAATATTCAATTTTACAGAAGAAAATTATGTTCTTACAAAATATATCATCACAGGTAAATGCAGGACTCTGAACAAAGTACCATAGTACCATTTTTCTATCCCAGAAACAAGCACACCCAATCACATGTTCTATTAAGTATCAACAAGTGCAGGAAGGAAGAGTGCAGGGAAGAGATAGAAAATCTGGTGAATTAGTGCAATGACAATAATCTCTCCCTCACTGTCAGTGAAGCATTGTGGAGGACATATCCCTGCCTACATCAACAAGGATGAAGTGGAAATGGTTGACAGTTTCAAGTTTCTAGGTGTCCAGATCACCAACAACATATCCTGGTCTCTATGTGTCGACAAATAAGTTAAGGAAGCTCACCAATGCTCCTACTTTCTCAGAAGACTGAGGAAATTTGGCATGTCCACCATGATTCTCAACAACTTTTACAGATGCACCATAGAAAGCATCTTTTCTGGATGTGTCACAACTTGGTATGGCTCCTGCTCTGACCAAGACGCAAGAAATAACATGGGGTCATGAATGAAGCCCAGTCTATCACACAAACCAGCCTCCCATCTATCTGTCTATACTTTTCACTGTCTTGGAAAAGCAACCAGAATAATCAACAACCCCATGCACCTCTTCCATCTTCTTCCATCAGGAGGAAAATACAAATGTCTGATGTCATGCGCTAACTGATTCAAGAATAGCTTCTTCCCTGCTGCCATCAGACACTGATCTTTCTCTATACCCTAGCTATGACTGTAAGACTACATTCTGTACCCTCTCCTTTCCTTCTCGATCAACTGTAAGCTTTGTCTGAAGAAGGAACAGTACTTTTCACTGTATATTAACACGTGGTAATAATAAACAAAATGAAATTTTTGCTTACATATTTTCTCAGTAGCCCACTGACCAACCAGTGCTTTCACTACAATCCATTACACTAACCATTAAATGGTGAAATCTTAGTCTGCTTCAATGAGCTATACACTAAGGTATCCAAGTCTATTCAGTAACAATAACTGGTAGCAATTCAGTTGCTCTGTCTACTTTTTAATTCTGTTATTTCTCATTACATGGCATTTGTCAATCATCAGGTTGTTTTGTATTTGTTTTTTCTTTTCCAAGTGTGTGATCCCCAACATAAAAAATACACTGAAACGGCTTTGTCTCTCTCCCAGTTCCAACCAATTTGTATAGACACCCACAGATTATTACGTTACTAACCAGAATATTAATATTAGAAACAAACATTAGCAATGTTAGGAACTCACGCTTGACTTTACTGAATACACTCCTTTGCAGTAAAGTGAAGAAAATTATGAATAGAGCACAGTACAGAAAATGGGACCGTAGAAAAATTAAGTCCAATTACGAAAGAACTGACTTACAGCAGAAAGCCAAGACCTCAAGTCTGTCTGCGAGACAGCTTCTGTGTGTCTCTAAAATATTTAGACAAAAGACACAGGTGAGTGTGAAAAAAGTTGCATAACAGCACAATGCTCATATGAAAGATAACTGGTTGGTTAATGAAACTATCCTCACAATAGTGATTGTGGTGAGGAAGAAGTTAATCGGATAACAACAACGGTCAAATATACTCTTGCTTTATTTTTATTTCCCGACAAAGAGACATCATTCAAAAACAGAACAAACAAGGCAAGAGACAAAGGAGAATGAGGAAGAGAGACTTGAAGACCAAAAAACCAAACCTGTGAGAGAAACAATTTTTGCTCTTTACCATCCAAATATTGACGTGGCTAGTGTAAGCTGCTTTAAATTGTAAATCACCACAAAAGTTTATCTGAGAATGCACTAAAATTGCACTGACTCTTTTTTGCTGCTTTGTCTCTTTCACTCGTACCCACCGTCCTTAAAATATTGATAAACAGCAAAGGGTCCAGTGCTAAAAACTCAAGGAAAGCAAGACAAATCCAATCCAGCCAATTAAAAGTCCATCAGTCTACTCTCAAAGTGATGGATCAACAAAGCTTTTTTCAAAATTCATTCTTGGAATATGGGGTATCACTATCTAGGACAACATTTACTGCCTGCCCCAAATTGCCCTTGAATGCTGCACTGGATGGCCTTGGTCCTTGGTCCAAACATGAACAAAATAGTTGAAAGCCCCCACCTTTGTCAACAAGGCAATGTTTGACTGAGTATAGTATCAAAAAGTCCTACTTAAATTGAAGTCAAATGGAATTGTGGGGACACCCTGACACTGTCGGTAGTCACACCTAGCACAACAGAAAATGGCTGAGATTTTTGACAAGTCATTCGTCTCAGTCCCAGGCTATCACTGCAGGAGTTCCTCTGGGTCATATCCTGCATGTAATGATCTTCAGCAACATCATCAATGATCTTCCCTCCATAATAACATCAGAAGTACAGATGTTGCTGATGGTTGCTCAGTGTTCAGCTCCATTCATAACTTCTCACGTAATGAAACCGTCCATGCCTGCATTTAGCAAGACCTGCATGACATTCAGGCTCATGCTGATATGTATCAAGTAATATGCATGCAACAGGAAATGACCATCTTGAACAACAGAGGAACCAACTACTTCCCCTTGATACTGATAACCAATACTATTCAACCATCAAATTCCTTAGGGTCACTATTGACCAGTAACTTAAGACCAGCCATGGGCGTGTATGGGGTTCAGGGAGGGGTAGTACCTTTGGTGGGGGAACATGTCGCGTCCTTTCAGGGCGGTTTGTCCATCTTTTGTCACCAACTAGCACTCAGCTCTCACCCTGTAGCTGTTTGCATGCGACAGCGGCCACACCCCGGGCATCGGCCTCGACAAGCCGGCTAAATCAGGTGAGGGTAGCCAACAGTTCTCAACCCTCGGTGAGATAGGGAGTTGTCTACCCCAGCACGTGAAGACAGAGTCTGACGGATTGAGCGGACGAAACAGATGAAAAGGTCCAATGGTCAAGAAGGCGGTGTCTTCAAGCGTTGTGGAACGCTAAGAGCAGGACAAGACACAGAAGACATCCTGGTCATCCACTGCGCCTAGTCCCACCTCCAGCTGTCTTGACTCTTGTCTTGCCACTGGATCTAGATGGGAATTGGGGAGAGAAAGTGAGGCTGACGCTGTGCAACTCCCCCTCACTTTAATTCAAATCAAGCGCTAATTTTGACACCATCATCATCATGTGTCCTGTTAAACCCTTGAAGTGCTGGGGCAATGGGTGAGCGACGAAGCAGCAGGTGTGGATACACTGGGAGCTGTAGTCACGGACCTGCACGCAGGTGGCTCAGGTCCAACGATGGTTTTCCACTGACTGAAGCAGCAGTGGAACTCGGCGTCTACCTGGGCGACTGAGCAGTCCTCTTCAGGGATGCACTGCTCACCTCCGCAGAATGAGGAAGGGGCTAGAAAAGGTGCCCTAGACATTGTCTGTTTCACTACACCCTGGCCAGTTTACTGCGGCTGGCGGGGATCCCATCTTGCGGTCGAACAAACAATATAAAACACAAGGTGACACCACTCACCACTGGCACTTGGAACATGCGCATACTTTTGGACAACCCTACGGCAGGCAGACCAGAGAGAAGAATAGCCTTAGTTTCCAGAGAGCTTGCAAGGTACAACATTGACATTGCAGTCCTGAGCGAAACTTGTCTTGCCAACACAGATCAGTTGACTGAAACTGGAGGTGGATACATTTTTTTTCTGGAGCGGTCGCGGCACTGATGAGTGTTGTGATGCTGGAGTTGGATTTGCTGTCAACAGTCACCTTGTTCAGAAACTTGATAGTCTACCCAAGGATGTGAACAACCAGCTTATGACATTATAGCTTCCGCTACAGAACAGAAGTCAAGCCACCCTGATCAGCGCCTACGCCCCCACAATGAACAACACGGATGAGATGAAAGACAAGTTTTACAAAGAACTAGACGCTCTACTATCAGCAGTGAGCAGTACCGACAAGCTGATCTTGCTTGGCGATTTCAATGCAAGAGTAGGGAGTGACTCTGCAGTCTGGCATGGAGTCACTGGGAGGCATGGAGTGGGCTAGTGTAACAGCAACAGCCTACTCTTACTGAAGACCTGTGCAGCACATGACCTCCTCATCACCAACACAACTTTCCATCTGCTGACCGTAACAATACCTTCTGGATGCACACCCGCTCTAAGCATTGGCATCTTATCACTATGTCATTGTCAGGAGAAAAGACAGGCAGGATGTCAGAGTTACCAAGCCCATGTGTGGTGCTGACTGCTGGACAGATCACAGGCTCGTTGTCTCCAAAATGAGGCTCCACATCAGACCCAAGAGGCGACCACAAGGAAGCAAGGTTATGAAAAGAATCATTGCGGCCAAGCTAAAGAACCCCAGCATAGCTTCAGCACTGGCTGAAGGCTCAGAAGTCAAGTTTGCTGACCTACACCTTGCAGGCAGCGCTGAGGATGACTGGAAATGCTTCAGAGATGTTATCCATACATCTGTGCTGAAGATGCTTGGACCCTCTACCTGCAAACAGCATGATTGGTTTGATGGGAATGATGAGGAAATACAGGTTCTACTTGTTGAAAAGCACCGTCTTCATTGGGCCTGTCAGAACAACCCATCTTCAGCTGCCAAGAAAGGTGCTTTTACCACTGCTCGCAGGACAGTCCAGAATAAACTGCAGGATGCCTGGCGAGCGCCAAGGCAGGTGAAATACAGGGATATGCTGGCAGAAATGACTTGAAACAATTCTATGAAGCCCTCAACACTCTCTATGGACCTCAATCTCTTGGGAGTTCCCTCCTCCTGAGTACAGATAGTACAACTCTCATTACAGAGAAGGCTCAGATCCTGCAGAGATAGGCTGAACACTTTGAAGCCGTGCTCAACCGATCGTCATCTACTAATGATGATGCAATAGACAGGATTCCCCAGGTTGATATCAACAGCGCCATGGATGATCCACCGGTAGTCACCAAAGTCACAAAAGCTGTCAGCCAGCTATCCAGTGGCAAAGCCCCAGGGGCAGATGCCATATCCGCAAAGATCTATAAAGCTGCTGGTCCTGCGCTTATCAAGAAGCTCACTGAGTTGTTCCAGTCCTTCTGGAAGCAAGGATCCATTCCTCAGGAACTTAAAGATGCTTCCATCGTACGCCTCTACAAAAGGAAGGGCAATCGGCAAGTATGCGACAACTGCCAAGGAAACTCGCTGCTCTCCATCACAGGAAAAACCCTCGCAAGAGTCCTGCTAAATTGTCCGGTCACTCATCTAGAGCTGGGCCTGCTTCCAGAGTCACAGTGTGGCTTCCACAAAGGTTGTGGAACTACTAACATGATTTTTGCTGCGCGCCAACTTTAGGAGAAGTGTCAGGTGCAGAATTGTGAGCTCTACACAACCTTTGTTGACCTCGTGAAAGCCTTTGACACTGTAAGCCGACGAGGCCTGTGGAGGATCATGTCAAATTCATTCAGATGGTATGCCAGTTCCATGATGGCATAATGGCCGGAGTACTGGATGGCAGAGAATCCTCTGAGGCATTCCCAGCCATCAATGGCGTCAAACAGGGCTGTGCGCTTGCACCCACACTGTTCAGCTTGATGTTTTTGAACAGAGGGGAGTACGGTAGGATGGGAGAAGAATTGGCGAATGTTGACTGGGGGAGCGCGTTGGAAGGTAGGTCTGCTGAGGAGCAATGGAGGATCTTTAAGGAGATCTTTCTTGGTGCTCAGCAGAAATTTATTCCGATGGTTAAAAAGGACCGTAGGAGGAGAGGTAATAAGCTGTGGATTAAAAAAACGAAGGAGGTGAAGGAAAGTGTTAAATTCAAAGCGGAGGCGTTTAGAGTAGCTAAGAGTAGTGGGCGAGAAGAGGATTGGGAGAGGTTTAAACGTCAACAAAGATTGACAAAGAAGTTGATAAAGAAGGGTAGGAGAAACTATGAAGCTGGGCTAGCGCTTAATGTAAAAAAGGATAGCAAGAGTTTTTATAAATATATAGAAAGGAAGAGGCTGGCTAGGGTGAACGTAGGACCCTTAGAGGATGAGAGGGGGGACTTAGTGGTAGGGGATGGGGAAATGGCTGAGGTCTTGAATAACTTTTTTGTTTCGGTCTTCACGGAGGAAGACGTGAATAATTTGCCGGGTGTTAGGGTGTTAGCTGTATAGGGCATTGGTGAGGCCGCAGCTGGAGTACTGTGTGCAGTTTTGGGCGCCGCACCTGCGCAAGGATATTTTGGCCCTGGAGAGAGTGCAGAGGAGGTTTACTAGGCTGATACCGGAGTTGAGGGGATTGAGCTATGAGGAGAGGCTGAATAAACTAGGCTTGTACTCGTTAGAGTTTAGAAGAATGAGGGGAGATCTCATTGAGACGTATAAGATGATGAATGGGATGGATAGGATAGAGGTGGAGAGACTCTTCCCGCTCAAAAAAGACAGTAGGACTAGGGGGCACAGCCTCAAGATAAAGGGGAGGCGGTTTAGAACGGAGTTGAGGAGGAACTTCTTCACTCAAAGGGTGGTGAATCTCTGGAATTCTCTGCCCGTTGAAGTGGTGGAGGCTACCTCGCTAAATATTTTTAAGAAGCGGGTTGATGGGTTCTTGATAAGAGAGGGGATTAAGGGTTATGGGGAGAGGGCGGGAAAGTGGAACTGAGCCACAACAGATCAGCCATGATCTTATTGAATGGCGGGGCAGGCTCGAAGGGCTAGATGGCCTACTCCTGCTCCTATTTCTTATGTTCTTATGTTCTTATGTTAGCGATGGAAAGGTGGTAGGACTGGAGGGCCTCAATGACATTATTGTTACTAGAGAGGCGGTGCTCGACAGACTGGAGGGACTGATTGTGGACAAGTCCCCAGGACCGGATGGAATGCATCCGAGGGTTCTGAAAGAAATGGCGGAGGTGATAGTGGATGCCTTGGTGGTTATTTTCCAGACGTCGCTGGATTCCGGGGTAGTGCCAGAAGATTGGAAAGTGGCTAATGTTACGCCGTTGTTTAAGAAGGGTGCCAGGCAAAAGGCAGGGAATTATAGGCCGGTTAGTTTAACATCTGTTGTAGGTAAAATGTTAGAATCCGTCATCAAGGAGGAAATAGCGAGGCATCTTGAGGGGAATTGCAAGATAGAGCAGATGCAGCACGGTTTCGTTAAGGGGAAGTCATGTCTGACAAATTTATTGGAGTTCTGTGAGGATGTGTCCAGGGCGGTGGATAGAGGAGAGCCGGTGGATGTGATCTTTCTTGACTTTCAGAAGGCGTTTGACAAGGTACCTCACAAGAGGTTATTGCAGAAGGTAAGGGGGCATGGAGTTGGGGGTAGGGTGTTAGCGTGGATAGAGGGGGGGTAGGGTGTTAGCGTGGATAGAGGACTGGTTGTCAAATAGGAGGCAGAGAGTGGGGGTTAATGGGTGCTATTCGGATTGGCGGTTGGTGACTAGTGGAGTGCCCCAGGGGTCGGTGCTGGGGCCTCAGCTATTTACCATTTATATAGATGATCTGGAGGAGGGAATCTAGTGTATGGTGTCGAAATTTGCTGATGACACCAAGATTGGTGGAACGGCAAATTGTGCGGAGGGTGTGGACAGTCTGCAGAAGGCTCTTAGATAGGCCGGGCGAATGGGCGAGGAAATGGCAAATGGAATTTAATGTTGGCAAGTGTGAGGTGGTCCACTTTGGTAGGAATAATGGTAGGAAGGACTATTACTTACGGGGTGAAAAACTGCAGCAGGCGACGGTGCAGAGGGACCTCGGGGTCCTTGTGCATGAGTCGCAAAAACCCAGCCTGCAGGTGCAGCAGGTGGTCAGGAAGGTGAATGGGATGCTGGCCTTCATAGTGAGGGGGATTGAATATAAAAGTAGGGAGGTCTTGCTGCGGCTGTATAGGGCATTGGTGAGGCCGCAGCTGGAGTACTGTGTGCAGTTTTGGGCGCCGTACTTACGCAAGGATATTTTGGCCTTGGAGGGAGTGCAGAGGAGGTTTACTAGGCTGATACCGGAGTTGAGGGGGTTGAGCTATGAGGAGAGGCTGAATAAACTAGGCTTGTACTCGTTAGAGTTTAGAAGAATGAGGGGAGATCTCATTGAGACATATAAGATGATGAATGGGATGGATAGGATAGAGGTGGAGAGACTCTTCCCGCTCAAAAAAGACAGTAGGACTAGGGGGCACAGCCTCAAGATAAACGGGGGGCGGTTTAGAACGGAGTTGAGGAGGAACTTCTTCACTCAAAGGGTGGTGAATCTCTGGAATTCTCTGCCCGTTGAAGTGGTGGAGGCTGCCTCGCTAAATATATTTAAGACGCGGGTTGATGGGTTTTTGATAAGCGAGTGGATTAAGGGTTATGGGGAGAGGGCGGGAATGTGGAACTGAGACACGACAGATCAGCCATGATCTTATTGAATGGCGGGGCAGGCTCGAAGGGCTAGATGGCCTACTCCTGCTCCTATTTCTTATCTTCTTATGCTGAATGATGCCTTCCAGGACACTGTTGCTGGAATCAGCCTCAAGTATAGAGTGGATGGGAAGCTCTCCAGTCTGAGGAGACTTCAAGCTATTACCAAAGTGAAGGAGACTGTTCTGAGAGATTTCCTCTTTGCTGTTGACTGCACCCTGTATGCTGGCTCAGAGCCAGAAATGCAAGTCAATATGGACAAATTTTCCACGGCTTGTGACAACTTTGGACTCACCATCAACATTAAAAAGACCAAAGTCATGCACCAGCCTGCTCCTCATGCACCGTACGCAGAACCCATAATCAGAAAGGGCAGAAACTACAGGCAGTGGACCAGTTCACTTATCTTGGCAGCACCCTCTGCCAAGCAGTGACTATTGATACAGAAGTTAACTGCAGAATAGCAAAGGCAAGTTCTGCTTTTGGTAGACTGCGCTCCACTGTATGGGGACATCGAGGAATTAGCCCAGCAACAAAACTGAAGGTCTACAGTGCCACGGTACTCACTACCCTCCTGTATGCCTGTGAAACATGGATTGCGTATTGAAGGCTTGCAAGGCAGCTCAATCATTTCCACATAACTTGTCTTCGCAGAATATTACACATTCGTTGGCAAGACAAAGTACCAGACACTGAAGTTCTCTCTAGAGCAAGTCTACCATCAGTCCACATGCTGCTGATGACAGCGCAGACCCAGTGGGCAGGTCATGTCATCCGTATGTCAGACGAGCGCATGCCCAAGCAGCTCCTTTTTGGGGAACTCTCTGCTGGAAGATGCTCGCATGGAGGGCAGAAGAAACGTTTCAAAGACACACTCAAGGCCTCCCTGAAGTCACCTGACATTGACACGACCACCTGGGAATCGCTGGCACAAAACCGCCCTACCTGGTGTGGCCTCATCCACAAAGGCCGTCAAGCTCACGAAGCAAGGTGTGTTGCTGAAGCACAACTTAAGCGCGAGCTGTGCAAATCCACAGCCACCAGCGTGACAACTACAGTGTCTACACAAGTCTGTCCAATATGTGCCAGGACATTCCGTGTCCGATTTGGCCTGATCAGTCATCTTTGGACACACCACAACCAGCCTCAAAATGACTAATGGTGTTGAGGTCCTCATCGATGACGATGGACAAACAACAAGACCAGCCACGTAAGCAGTATGGCTGCAAGAGAAGGTCAGAGGCTGGATAATCCACTATGAGTAACTCACTGCTTGACTCCTTGTAATCTGGAAGAATGGTGGGATCCAATATCAGATTGGTAGTTTTTGGATGTCCTTGCAGTGCAGGACATTGGTCCAAAAATAAGTCGTATTACGTCCGTTATTTGGACGTTAACAAGACAGGTTTTAATTTTCATTTTATTTTGTCAGCATTTCATTTGCTGGCCCGAGGTCCTGCATTTTTTTTAAACATTAACTTGAATGTCAATCTGGAGACCCCAAAATAGTCTTTTTCCCTGTGAGGTCACATTGATTGTGTGGAAATTGCACCAGTTCATCAATATACTAATAAGATGTCATGATACTATTGCAATATTTGACAATCAATTAACTATCAGATTCTGCACTGCCAAATGATAATGATGTATTAGATCACGCAAAATATTTGTACATGAAATGACCCTGTTCCACAGTCTTTGAAAACTGTTTAATTGTGTGCTGCTTAGGGATGTCGCCTCAGACATATGTTTCAAATCCATTATTGCTGCCAACTACTTGTTACTTCTCGTCATTAAAGCCATTCTACATCATCACCGCTCCTCAACGAGTTATCAATGACAATGTCTGCTGCTAAGAGAGAAGGAGCCACAGTAACCCCACTTTACCGTCCTTGTTGCCCATCCACTTTCTAGGGCAGCACAGTAGCATAGTGGTGGACCTAGGTTCAATTCTGGCCTCGGGTGCCTGTCTGTGTGGACTTTGCACATTCTCCCTATGTCTGCATGAGTTTCCTCTAGGTGCTTTGGTTTCCTCCTACACTCCAAAGATGTGCAGGTTAGGTGGATTGGCCATGTTAAATTGCCCCTTAGTGTGAAGGGAATTAGTGGGATAAATACATGGGGATAGGGGGATAAGGTCTGGTTGGTGCAGGCACAAACAGCTGAATGACTTCATCCTGCACTGTAGGTATTCCACAATTCTATGATAATAATCCTGTGTTAGCTAAGAACATTATTGCCAAAAAATCTAGTTAAGCAGCACAGGGAGATAAAGAAAATTATGCCATATATAGCATCAAGATTCCTCCACTATGAAAGAATGAACCATGCATTCAGACAGTAACATAGCTGACAAATCGTAACACTCACCATGGAGAAAGAAAATGGGTTTGTGGGAACACTAATAGATAATCTGGCAGTGCTTCAGCATTTTAGAAGATTTTACTCACATAACAATAACAAATATTTCCCACCAGAGGCCCTCAGTGGGCAATGGATTAAGAAGCCAGGCTACAACAGTAACTTGCATTTATGTAGCAGCATTAATACATTCTAAGCGGCCTCACAGAAGTCTAATCAGATGTACAAATTAGGAGCGCTTGCTCCCTTGAGCCTGCTGCACCTTCAATAAGATCATGATTGACCTGACTGTAACCTCAATGCCACATTCCTGCCTCACCCTGAAGTTTTCACCCCCTTGTCAATCAAGAATTTACCAAGCTCTGCCTCATAAATATTCAAAGACTGTGCTTCCACTACCTTTTGAAGAAGAGTTCGAGAGACTCTCGACCCTCAAAGAAAATATTTCTTCTCATCTGTCTTAAATGAGAATCCCTTATTTTTAAAAAGTTGACTCCTAGTTCTAGATTATTTGACAAGAGAAAACATACTGTCCACATTCACCCTGTCAAGACCCCTCAATATTTTACAGGTTTCCATCAAGTTGCATCTGACTTTTATAAACTCCAGTGGACACAAAGCTAACCTCTTCAACTGTTGTCCCCAAAACACAACCTGTCCATTTCTGGCTTTGGCCTCGTAAATCTTCTCTGAACTGCTTCTAATGTATTTACACCTTTTCTTACATGACAGCAGTGATGTGCACAGTCATCCAGATGTGGTCTCACCACTGCTCTTGACAACTGCAGCATAATCTCCCTACTTTTGTCATTTATCATCACAAGTGATAACATTCTATTTCTATAATTACTTGCTGTACCTGTAAACTAACCTTGTGTGATTCTTACACTAAGGCACTCAGATCCCTCTGCACCTCAGGGCGCCACAATCTCTTACCATCGAGGACAAACTTTTTTTATTCTATTTGCCAAATTGGACATATTCAGATTTTCCCACTTGCTAGACCTTTGTTCACTCACCTCACCTATATATATCCTTTTCGTAGTCTTAGGTCCTCTTCGCAACTTACTTTCCTATTATTTTTTGCCGTCAGCAAATTTAGCAACTATACCTTCAGTCCCTTCATCCAAATCATTTATATAAATTGTAAAGAGTGATCAGCAGTGATTCCTATGGCACTCGTTACATCTTGCCAACCAGAAAATGACCAATTATGCCGACTCGGTTCCCTGGTCGTTCACCAATCATCTATCCATGTCAGTATGTTTACTCTTTTCAAGAAGAGCTTTTATTTTCCTTACTGAAATAATCATACCTAAGCTCGGAAAATGAGATTTATCAGTCCATTTATTGTTAGGAAGTTGGAATGAAATAAAAGCCCATGAATTATAAAGATAGGCAGGTAGCTGCACTGAGAACTTATGAGATGCAGATTAGAATCATCGAATCACAGAAACCCTACAGTGCAGAAAGAGGCCACTCCGTTCCAAGTTTCCCTTCTGGAACTAGTGCTGCCCTCGCATAGAACATCATTGGGGTTCATAATAATGTATCGGTTCCACAGTCACAACAATTTGCTTTATATCACTTAAGATTCACTGATTTTCATAGATTCATAGACGTTTACAGCACAGAATGCTACTGTGTCCACACAAGTCAACAAAGATCTGACTACACTTATCCCTTTTTCCAGCACTTGCCCCATATCACTGGAGGTTATGGCAGTGCAAGTGAGTATCTAAATAAAAGCAAATTCAAAGATGTGCAGATTAGGTTGATTGGCCATGCTAAGAAATTGCCCCTTAGTGGCCAGGGATGCATAGGTTAAAGGGATTAGTGGGTATAATATGTAGGTGTATGAGGGTAGGGCCTGGGTGGATTGTGTTCGGTGCAGATTCGTTGGGCCAAAGGGCCTCTTTCTGCACTGTAGGGTTCTATGATTCTATGATTCTAAATTACTGTGGATGCTGGAATCTGAAACCAAAAGAGAAAATGCTGGAAGATCTCAGCAGGTCTGGCAGCATCTGTAAGGAGAGAAAAGAACTGACATTTTGAGTCTAGATAACCCTTTGTTAAAGCATGTTTCGAGTCCAAATGACCCCTGACAAAGCGTCATTTGGACTCAAAACATCAGCTCTTTTCTCTCCTTACAGATGCTGCCAGACTTGCTGAGATTTTCCAGCATATTCTCTTTTGAATATCTAAATATGTCTTCAATCTTAAGTGACTCAACCAGCCTTTCAGGCAGCAAGTTCCAGACTCCCACTGGGTGAAAAAGGCTCTCCTCAACTCCCTTTTTAGCCTTCTATCTCTTACCTTAAATGCATGTCCCCTGGTTATTGACTCCTGTACTTATGGAAAAAGTGCCTTCCTAGCCACCCTATCTATGCCCCACATAATCACATACAGC
Source organism: Carcharhinus amblyrhynchos (assembly GCF_965287045.1). NCBI lineage: Eukaryota > Metazoa > Chordata > Chondrichthyes > Carcharhiniformes > Carcharhinidae > Carcharhinus > Carcharhinus amblyrhynchos. The sequence goes on from NC_137324.1 coordinate 19,799,470, forward strand.
TCTATGAGACCCTTCTCAACCTACGCTGCTCCAAGGAAAATAGCCCCAGTTTATTCACTCTTTCCTTCCCTTTATGAGGCCCTTTCATGAAGCCTGTGGTCCAGCAGTAGAAGGCAACCTCAGGATTGGTGCTTTTCACATCCCGTCCCTCCACCTGGTTTCCCTGCGTCAACCCCTGACCGCCCCCCCCCCCCCGCCCCGCCCCCGCCCCACCCCCCCCCCCCCCCCCACCGCTTTGAAATTCTTACATTTCTCCATAATTTCCTAGTAAATTTGTTCTTCTATATCATTCCCACTAGTTGGCATGGTACTGGGAGTAATGCAGAGATTATTATTTTTAGAGGTTCTGTTTACTAATTTTCAACCAAGCTCATTAAATTCTGAATGCAGGATTACACCCCTTTTTCTACTTATGCCACTGATACTGACCACAGAATCTCTGCAGTGCAGAAGGAGGCCATTTAGCCCATAGAGGCTGTACTGATAACAATTCCACCCAGGCCCGATCCCTGTAACCCCACACATTTACCCTGCTAAACCTTGTGACACTAAGGCAATTTAGCACAGCAAATCCACCTAACCTGCATATCTTTGGATTGTGGGACAAAACCGGAGCACCTGAAGGAACTGTAACTCTCCCCAGTGCCCTACCGTTAACTGAGTAAGTCCTACCCTGGTGGATAGAGGAGAGCCGGTGAATGTGGTCTTTCTGGATTTTCAGAAGGTGTTTGACAAAGTACCTCACAAGAGGTTATTGCAGAAGGTCGAGGGACATGGAGTTGGGGGTAGGGTGTTAGCGTGGATAGAGGATTGGTTGTCAAATAGGAGGCAGAGAGTGGGGGTCAACGGGTGCTATTCGGATTGGCGGGTGGTGACTAGTGGAGTGCCCCAGGGGTCGGTGCTGGGGCCTCAGCTTTTTACCATTTATATAGATGATCTGGAGGAGGGAACCGAGTGTAGGGTGTCGAAATTTGCTGATGACACCAAGATTGGGGGAACGGCAAATTGTGCGGATGGTGTGGAGAGTCTGCAGAAGGATCTAGATAGGCTGGGCGAATGGGCCAGGAAATGGCAAATGGAATTTAATGTTGGCAAATGTGAGGTGGTCCACTTTGGTAGGAAGAATGGTAGGAAGGACTATTACTTACGTGGCGAAAAACTGCAGCAGGCGACGGTGCAGAGGAACCTCGGGGTCCTTGTGCATGAGTCGCAAAAACCCAGCTTGCAGGTGCAGCATGTGGTCAGGAAGGCGAATGGGATGCTGGCCTTCATAGCGAGGGGGATTGAATATAAAAGTAGGGAGGTCTTGCTGCAGCTGTATAGGGCATTGGTGAGGCCGCAGCTGGAGTACTGTGTGCAGTTTTGGGCGCCGCACCTGCGCAAAGATATTTTGGCCTTGGAGGGAGTGCAGAGGAGGTTTACTAGGCTGATACCGGAGTTGAGGGGGTTGAGCTATGAGGAGAGGCTGAATAAACTAGGCTTGTACTCGTTAGAGTTTAGAAGAATGAGGGGAGATCTCATTGAGACATATAAGATGATGAATGGGATGGATAGGATACAGGTGGAGAGACTCTTCCCGCTCAAAAAAGACAGTAGGACTAGGGGGCACAGCCTCAAGATAAATGGGGGGTGGTTTAGAACGGAGTTGAGGAGGAACTTCTTCACTCAAAGGGTGGAGAATCTCTGGAATTCTCTGCCCGTTGAAGTGGTGGAGGCTGCCTTGCTAAATATTTTTAAGACGCGGGATGATGGGTTTTTGATAAGAGAGGGGATTAAGGGTTATGGGGAGAGGGCGGGAAAGTGGAACTGAGCCACGACAGATCAGCCATGATCTTATTGAATGGCGGGGCAGGGTCGAAGGGCTAGATGGCCTACTCCTGCTCCTATTTCTTATGTTTTTATGTTCTTATGTAAACCCACACAGACACGGGGAGAATGTGCAAACTCCACACAGTCACCCAAGACCAGAATTGAACTCAGGTCCCTGGCACTTGAGGCAGTGCTAATCATTGTGCCAGCATGGACTACAGCCAGTAGTATTCACACTCCCCCTCAGATTGTTTTGCAGCCATGACATCTTTGACCCTGGCACGAGTGAGACAACATACCATCCTGGATTCACATCTAGAGCTACAGAAACATCTGTCAGTTCCACAAACAATTGCTCTTCTTGTCTTCTTTGTGCTCCCTTGTGCAGAAGTGTCATGGACTTGCCTCTCAATGTGCTCCCTGGTTGAACCATTGCTTTCTTTAGTATTCAAAACCTGTTGGGGAGTGAGATGCACTCGGGGACGTCATGCAATTCTTATTTCTTCTTGACTGGTGACATTCATTATCTCCCTCCTTGCATACTATTAAGTTACAGGCAGGAGTGGGCTACAGCCTGGTCAGTCAAAGATAGCACTGGTGTCAGTTCACTGGAGTGTTCATTCTCGCAAAGTTTTGTGGCAGAGGACTTAGTCAATCAAACAGAAATCTGCTGTTTGATTAATTCCAATATGAGTCTTTTTTTTCCCCTGGATGTTGTCAAGTTCGTCAAAAGTTACAGGAGTTGCAATTATCCATGCAATGGACAGTATTGCATTACATTCCTGACTTGTGCCTTGTAAATGGTGAATAGGATTTGAGAAGAAAGGAGTGACTCAGAGAATTTCAAGTCTCTGACCTGCTACTGTAGCTGCATTATTTATATAGCTGGTCCAATTAAATTTCTGCTCAATGGTAATCTTTCCAGGATGTCCATGATGGGGATGTTCAGTGATGGAAATGCTGTTGAATGTCAAGGGAAGATGGTTAGACTCTCTCTGGTTGAACTTGGTCATTGCCAGGCATGTGTGTTGAAAATGTTACTTGCCACTTATCATCCCAAACATTAATTTTGTCCGGTTCCTGATGCATGTAGGAATAGGCTGTTTTAGTACCTGAACATTGCAATCATCAACCAGTATCTGCACTTCTGATCTTATGGTAGCGTCAAGGTCATTGATTAAACAGCTGAAGGTACTTGTACCACAGAAACTACCCATAAGAACTCCTGCTGTGATATCCTGTGGTTGAGATGAATGACCTCCAGCAACCATAACTCTCTCTTTTTTGGTTTATGCTCTTGCACAGCCTCAAGATAAAAGGGGGGCGGTTTAGAACGGAGTTGAGGAGGAACTTCTTCACTCAAAGGGTGGTGAATCTTTGGAATTCTCTGCCCGTTGAAGTGGTGGAGGCTGCCTCGCTAAATATTTTTAAGACGCGGGTTGATAGGTTTTTGATAGGAGAGGGGATTAAGGGTTATGGGGAGAGGGCGGGAAAGTGGAACTGAGCAGCAACAGATCAGCCATGATCTTATTGAATGGCGGAGCAGGCTCGAAGGGCTGGATGGCCTACTCCTGCTCCTATTTCTTATGTTCTTATGTTCATATCACACTTGGATAAATGATGTCTTGATGTCATTCTCACCTCACTTCTCGAATTCAGCTTTTATGCAATGTTGCAACATGTTTTGGGATTAGATGTGCGGCCCTGGTCGAACACAAATTGAGCAGTAGTGAGCAAGTTATTGCTGAGTAAATGCCATTTGATAGCACTGTCAATGATGCTTTCCATCACTTTGATGATAATGAAAGTAGGCTGATGGGGAGGTGATTGGTGAGATTGGATCTGTCTTTTTTATTTGTGGTCAGGACATACCTGGGCAGGTGCCAGTATTGTAAATGTACCAAAATAGCTTGGTTCGCCACTGCTCATATAATCATTCATACATTTCCATTCACCCATCACCTCTTCCCAAAACTGTAAAATTTCACCTAAGGTCAATGGATCTTCCCACAGTCCACTCCTTGCCCGCTCCAATTCCTGGGGCAGCAAAATTCTGTCAGAGAATCGAGTGCAAACACAATGGACTGATTGGCTTCCTTCTGCACTGTAGGGGCTCTATGATCCACCATCTAAAATATTCAATCCTTCTACATCAGCATGCTGGTAGAAGTGTGTAAAAGATGCAGTGCAACAATTCACCAAAGCTTCTTCAAAAGCACTTTCCAATCCTACAACTTCTACCATTCCAAAGGATAAGTGAATCAGATGTATAGGACCACCAGCGTCTATAAGTTCTGCTCCAAGCTCCACACTGTCTACAAGTGCTGCCCCAAGCTCCAACCATCCTGACTTGGAACCACATCACTGTTCCTTCATTGTTACTGGGTCAAATTTCTGTAACTCCCTCTGAAAAGCACTGTAAGTGTACCGACACTATAAAGACTGCAGTAGTTCAAGAATATGGCTCACCACCAATTTTCCAAAGGCAATTAGTAATGGGCAATAAATATGTCCTGTCAGTGGCATTCCCATCAAATTTTGTTTGATAATGTTTGTGTGAAGCACCTTGGAACCTTTTGTTACATTTAAGATACTGTATAAATGCAAATTGCTGTTTAAAGTGCAAACGGTCTAAGTCTGTTTTTAAGAAGTACAAGCTCCAGAAGGCTGTAATTGAATCATTGATAGCTCAGGCACCATCCTCAGAATAAAATAAAAGCAAAACTCTTTTCTCCCTCTGTTTACAAAGTTTACACAACCTATCCATTTATTTATCTGCATTTGCTTTGTAAAATAAATGAGATTTTAGCTCTTCTAAGGGACTGGGTTTATGAAGGAATAGATCATTCTGACAATTGTGAATGGCACGAGTATATTTCAGATTTTCCTAATGTTATGTTGATAAATGAAACATGTCTGGAATGTATACAGATAATGACCATATCATAGATGAAAAAAATTACACAGTTACATGGTCAGCCAACAATAAAACATTAAATTGGTGCTGAGGAATATAATAGTATCTTGTTTGGGTTTGTACTGCTGGATTTATATCGCGCAAAAAGTTTATTCCGCAAGTATTGATTAAACATAGCGACCAGGAAATTTCATGAAAAAAATATTGCATTACTATATATATTTCCATAATACTATATAATGTATATAATACTTATAAAAAACATTGTGAAGTTCACTGGCAAAAGAAAATATGAGAAGTTTTAAAGTTTATTTACTAGTGTCACAAGTAGGCTTACACTGACACTGCGATTAAGTTACTATGAAAATCCCCCAGTCACCACAATCCAGCGCCTGTTCACATACGCTGAGGGAGAATTTAGCACCTAACCAGCACATCTTTGGTCTGTGGGAGGAAACTGGAGCACCCAGAGGGAAACCACGCAGACATGGGGAGAATATGCAGACTTGCACAGATGGTGACCCAAGCCATGAATCAAACCTGATGCCCTAGTATTATGAGGCAGCAGTGCTATCCACTGTGCCACCATGCCACCCCTGGACGATTAGGCAATGTTAAAAGAAAAACACCAAATAGCAAAAAGTTTATGTTTTCAACATTATTGTTTCCTTTCCCAAGAGACCTTGTGGCCACTTCTCTTTAGGAGCATAAAACCATAATAAGTTACAGCACAGAAGGTGGCCATTCGACTAAGGACACCCAGGTGCCCTTTCTAACCCCACCTTCCTACACCCAGTCCATGGTCCTGTCACTTACAGCACTTAAGGTGCAGACCTAGGTACTTTTTAAAAAAGGTCCGGTCTCGGCTTCCACCACCAACTTGGGCAAAGAATTCCAGACTCATTCAAAACTATGCTGCGAAGACTATTAATTGAAGGGCCGAATGGCCTGTTCCTGCACCTGGTTCTATGTTTCTATCAGCAAATCATTGACAGGAAACTCAGCCTGTGACATGAGTCAGTGTGGTTTACCAACTGGTAGGTGTCACAGATAAAAATATTCAGTGATAGTTCTGGACACAATATAAATAGAACAGGTAACCAAAAGTTTAGTCAAAAGGGTAGGTTTAAAGGAGGAAAACTAGTGAGGCCGAAAGATTTAGGGAAGTATGTCTGCACATTAGGCTTTGGCAGAAGGAGGCAGGGCAGCCATTAGTGGAAGAATTAAAATAAGAGGATGGACCTAGAGGAATAGAGATCTGAGATCTGTAAAGCTGAAAGAGGCTGCAGAAATAGGGACGGGCAAAGTCATGGAGGGTTTCAAACAAGGGATGAGAATTTTAAATTTGTGCGGCTGCTGGACTGGGAATCAATGTATGCCAGGGATAATGGATGAAGGGGGTCTGATGCGAGTTAGGATACTTGCAGCAAGGCATAGTGAGTGAGGAATACTGATCAGTATTTTAAGCCATATCAGGAGGTGATAACCCCTTATCATCTAACAGGCAGCTTCTCCAAATACTGCTTGCAGGCCTGTAAATGCAAACCAACTAGATGTTGAATTGGTCGAAGTCTTTTCTGATAAATATTTCAGAGTTCTCATGGGGAACTCACAATGCAAAATACTTACAGTCAATACCACCTTTCATGGGGAGTCCAGTCATGCAGGCAAAAGTTTGTGTTGTCTGTTCCAACCTTTATTTTATAATAGAAGAAGAGATGCACCTACTTCTCTTGGCACAGAAAGCCTCAGTGACCTTTGATATCAGGGCACTGCAAATTGCAAAATATTGCACATGTCAGTTTTAGCCTGAAAGCAATCACCACATAAAAGCTGAAAGTGGTGATTACCTTCATGCTATCCATGGCTTGCTTTGAAGTTACAATTGTGGCTGCAGCAATAGACACATCTCAGTGACAATCTCCTTCATTAGGGAAAGTTGTCTCATACACAGCTCTACGCTGAAGACCTCTGTGGTCTCCTGCACAATGTTCTGTTCCTCTTCCTCTTTGTTCAGATAGCTTGTCCAGTTCTGTGGTGTCTTCCTTCATGCCTCCAGTCATGTTGTGTTCTAACAGGTAAATATACCACACCAACCATGTCTGCCTGCAAATTGTTTAATAATAAGATAATAGCAGCACAACTGCAAAACATCCTTCTTCCAACAATCCGAAAACTTAGCCAAAATACACTTATTATGTTGTAGGTAACTTTAAGTATGTTAATGCAAAATGTTTAGTTTTATTTTCAAAAAATGACTCCCAACTATTGGAACTTACACACAACAGGACTCACCTGAGGAAGGAACAGTGCTCTGAAAGTTTGTGATTCCAAATAAACCTGTTGGACTTTAACCTGGTGTTCTGAGACTTCATACTGTACCCACCCCAGTCCAATGCTGGCATCTTCACATCATCACAATAGGTTTTGACTGAATATATTTTTGAAAAGGCATTCAGTAAATTGATTTGCTGCTTTTTTTGCTTTCTAATTCAATTTGCATATTTTCATAACTGCCAGGTTTGTGTCAAATGTTTTCTTAATGAGTGATTAATTAGTTCTATTTCAGTTTATTTTAATATATCTACATTCTGTAAAATGATCATAGAGATCTGATTTGTTGCTGTTCCACATAGGAATTAACCAATCCTTTAAATAATCATCAATTAACACTTAAATATTCCCATGCCATCTATTCCCACTGCTTTCTTGGACCAGCTGTTCCACATGTACAACACCATCAACATATATCTTTCAAACTTGAATTTTGGCTCCAGAGTTTGAGGTAATTTTGAACAATATTAAAATTTAACAGTTACATGGGTAAGATTGGGATAGAGGGACATGGGCTAAACATGGGCAATTGGAACTTGCTTAATGGTAAAAACTGGATGGCACAGACAAGTTGGGCCGAAAGGCCTGTTTCCATGCTTTAAACCTCTATGACTAACAGACTTGTGAGCAAAATTGTATAATAAGAGGTACAGTAGCAACATGGATAGGAAATTGTCTGCACGTCAAGAAAGTGTAGTGGTTAACAAATGTTTTTTGGATTGTTAGATGTAAAGTGGAATTCCCCTGAGATCTGTTAAGGGTCCAACTCTTCCTGATATATGTGAATGACCTTGATCTTGTTATACAGCTCAAAATTTGAAAATTTTCAGATGGTACAGAACTTGGAAGCTCACCAGACGAAGGGGCAAACCCCGAAAGCTTGTGGGTTTACTATCAGATAAACTGGCTGGACTTTAACCTGGTGTTGTGAAACTTCTTAGATGAAATCTAATGCAGAGAAGTGCGAAGTAATTTGTTTTGGGGGGGAAGTACTCGAGGCAATACAAAATAAAGCACAATTCTAAAGGGGGTTCAAGGAAAGGGATGTGTATGTATATGTGAACTAATCATTGGAGGTTACAGGGCAGGTTGGAAGTGTAATGAGTAAAGCATACAATATCCTAGGCTTTATTAACAGGGCATAGAACACAAGAGTGAGAAGGTAATTTTAAACTTATATAAAATGCTGGTTCAACCTCAACTGGAATACTGCATCCAATTTTGGCCACCATACTTTAGGAAAGACATGAAGACATTGTAGAGAGTGAAGAAAAGATTCGGGAGAATGGTTTGAGGCAGGAGAAACTTCAGTTCCCTAGGTATATTGGAGAAGTTGGGACTGTTTTCCTTGGAGAAGAGAAGGCTGCAAGGGGATTTGATAGAGGTACTGAAAATGATGAGAACTCTCGACAAACTAAATAAGGAAAAACTGTGCACAAGACTGAGGAGGAAGAGATTTAAGACAATTGGTAATGGAAGCAATGGAGGCATGAGAGAAGCTTTAGTAAAGATCTGGGCTGCATTGTTTCAGAATGTTGGGAAGGCAGAATCAATTGAGGGATTTAACAAGGAATTGAATTATCTGAAAAAGGATGTGCATGGTTATGGGGAAAAGCACAAGATGGATTGCTCATTCAGAGACCAGGCACATACATGATGGGCAAAATGGCCTCCTTCTGTGCTGTTATGATTATGCAATTAAATTTATCAATTCTTTCTCGGGTTTTAAACACTTTGGGGGGTGGGGGGGTGAGATTTGGAATTTTTTGAACCTTGCCTTATATCTGATTTGATGCCTTAGGTAAGCTATCAGAAACTGAATTTAATAAATCTGATCATTTATGAGCTAGTTCCAGAAAATGACCAGAAAAAAAGATACCAGGACTTTTGTAAAAACTCACCTAATTCGCTAACAGGAAACTTATCATCCAGCATGTATAATTCCAATCCCACATTATGGGTCTGGCTTTTACTGCCCTCTAAAGCGTCCTCAAAAGCTATAATTACCAGGGAAATTTGGAATGGACAATGTGTGTTGCACTATGGGACAGCTTCTTTTTAAAAAAGAAAGCAGTTCGATTGCTCCATTCTGTACAGTGTACATTATGCCAGGCATGAAACCAAAAGAGAAATGCTGGAAAATCTCAGCAGGGCTGGTAGCATCTGTAAGGAAAGAAAAGAGCTGATGTTTCGAGTCCAGATGAGAAAAGCTTTGACAAAGGGTGACCTGGACTTGAAATGTCAGCTCTTTTCTATCCTTACAGATGCTGCCAGGCCTGATGAGATTTTCCAGCATTTTATCTTTTTGTTTCAGATTCCAGCATCTGCAGTAATTTGTTTTTATCTTATGCCAGGCATGGTTATACAGACTCACTCCTTTGGTGCTTACTGGGTTTGTGTCCTAGTTTTATGTGAACTAGATTTTCTCCATACAATCATAGATGGCAACTGCATACAGCGAGCAAAAGTTGTTTCCTGAGTAATGTTGAGGGATGAATGATAGAACTGGGAACAAGATAACTTCCTCATATTCTTTGAATCATTTTTGTTGATTTATCTACTGGAGTACATGGGGTTATAATTTCATATTTCACCTGAAAGGTAGCATCTGGATCCATGACAGTTTGCCTACCGCTGCAACAGATCCACAGCAGACACCATTTTGCTGGCCCTGCACTCAATCCTGGAACACCAAGATAGCAAGGACACCTATGTTAGATTCCTATTTATTGACTACAGCTCAGCATTCAACATTATCATTCCCACAAAACTCATCTCCAAACTCTGTGGCCTGGGCCTCGGCATTTCCCTCTGTGGCTGGATCTTGAACTTTCTAACCCACAGACCACAATCAGTAAGAATAGGCAACAATACCTCCTCCACGATCATCCTCTACACCGGTGCTCCACAGGAATGTGTTCTCAGCCCCCTACTTATACTCTTTGTACACCTATGACTATGTGGCCAAATTCCCCTCCAATTCAATTTTCTAGTTTGCTGATGACATCATCATAGTGGGTCAGATCTCAAACAATCACGAGATGGAGTACATGAATGAGATAGAGAGCCTGGTGAACTGGTGTGGCAAAATAATCTTTCTTTCAATGTCAAAAAAACAAAGGAGATTGTCATCGACTTCAGGAAGCATAAAGGAGAACACACCCTGTCTACATCAATGGGGATGAAGTAGAAAGGGTCGAGAGCTCCAAGTTTTTAGGTGTCCAAATCCTAGTCTCTCCATGCCAACACTATAGTTAAGAAAGCCCACCAACATCTCTACTTTCTCAGAGGACTAAGGAAATTTAGCATGTCAGCTACGACTTTCACCAACTTTTACAGCTGCACCACAGAAAGCATTGTTTCTGGTTGTATCACTGCTTGGTATGGCTCCTGGTCTGTCCAAGGACACAAGGAACTACAAAAGGTCATGTATGTAACCCATTCACACACACACCAGCCTCCCATCCACTGATTCTGTCTCACCAAAGCAGCTAGCATAATTAAGGACTCCACACATCCCCAACATTCTCCGTTCCACCTTCTTCCTTCAGGAAAAAGTTACAAAAGTCTGAGGTCACATACGAACCAACTCAAGAACAGCTTCTTCCTTGCTGCTGTCAGACTTGCATTAAGTTGACCTTTCTCTGCACCTTAGCTATGACTTAACACTACACTCTGCACTCGTTTCCTTTTCTATAAATGGTACATTTTGACTGTATAGCACACAAGAAACAGTACTTTTCATTGTATTTTAATATGTGACAATAATAAATCAAATCAGGTCTCCAATAATTCATCACTCCTAGCCTTACTCTAGCTTTAGATGAAAGAAAGACAGAAATTTGCATGTACATGCCCAATATCTGAAGTGTGCAAGACTAAATTGACATTTTATATAATATTAATATGTAACCAAATAAAAGAAGTACCATATGAAAAGATTACACATTACTGCCAATACAAACATATAAAATACTGAGTGCTCAGAGGTGTAATTAGAATCTAACAAATGCATCATCAAATGGAAAATTCCTTGATAATTCAAGTCTATTTAACAAGTAGGTTTTGTGGACTTTCCTGTCCAATAATACTACATTGTTTATCATTTGTTTATCACTCTTGTGCTACTAAAGCAGCACATCATCTGACTTTAAAAAATGCTATGGGGTGATCAAGCATGGATTTGATACTTACATGTGTTTTATGTTTTTGCTATTAAACATGAAACATCACACCTTAGTAATACACTTTTTAAGCAAACGCTGCATTACCTTTCAAGCACAGAAAGAGAGCCAATTGCAGTCGACTGATTACACAAAAATCTTCATCGATATAACTTCTAACTAAAGTTTTCATATAATTTTGTAACTTTTTATAATAAATTAAAATAATAAACAAAATACAACCAAAACTAAACTCAATTCATTTAGTTTCCTATACCACAATGCTGAATACCAACTTCAAGGAGGTGAGGCAGTAGTCAGAGAGAAGCACCAAAGCTGTCTGGCTCCAATAATAAAAGTAGTAAGGAGTCTCACAACACCAGGTTAAAGTCCAATAGTTTTATTTGGTAGCAAAATCCACTAGTTTTCAGAGCACTACTCCTTCATCAGGAAAGTGGGAGTTCTGTTCACAAACAGGGCATATAAAGACACAAACTCAATTCACAAAATAATGGTTGGAATGTGAATCATTACAGGTAATCAAGTCTTAAAGGTACAGAAATTGTGAGTGGAGAGAGCGTTAAGCACAGGTTAAAGTGATGTGTATTGTCTCCGTACAAGGCAGTTAGTGAGATTTTGCAAGTCCAGGCAAATCATGGGGATTACAAATAGTGTCACACGAACCTCAAGATCCTGGTTGAGGCCATCCTCACGTGTGCAGGACTTGGCTATCAGTCCCTGCTCGACAACTCTGCGCCGTCATGTGTCATGAAAGGCCGCCTTGAAGAACGCATACCCACAGATCAGAGGCCGAATGCCCGTGACCACTGAAGTGTTCCCCAACAGGAAGAAAACACACTTGCCTGGTGATTGTTGAATGGTGTTCATTCATCCGTTGTCTTGGCATCTGCATGTCTCCCCAGTTTACCTTGCCTCGGTACATCCTTTCCTGTAGCATATCAGGTAGACAACATTGGCTGAGTTGCAAGAGTATGGACTATATAACTGGTGGATGATGTTTTTACGTTAAATTATGGCATCCATGTCGATGATCTGGCATGTTTTGCAGAGGTTGCTGTGGCAGGGTTGTGTGGTGTCATGAAGTTCTCCTGAAGGCTGGGTAGTTTGCTGCGGACAATGGTCTGTTTGAGGTTGTGCAGTTGTTTGAAGGCAAGAAGTGGGGGTGTGGGGATGGCCTTGGCGAGATATTCATCTTCGTCAATGTCATGTTGAAGGCTCCGGAGAAGATGTCGTAGCTTCTCTGCTCCGGGGAAGTACTAGACGATGATGTCATAGCTTCTCTGCTCCAGGGAAGCACTGGACGATGAAGGGTACTCTGTCCGCCGTGTCCCATGTTTGTCTTCTGAGGAGGTCGGTGTGGTTTTTCGCTGTGGCGCGTCAGAACTATTGATTAATGAATCGAGCGCCATATTCTGTTCTTATGAGGGCATCTTTTAGAGTCTGGGGGTGTCTGTTGTGATCCTTTTCATCTGAGGAGATCCTGTGTTTATAGAGGGCATGTCTGTAGGGAATGGCTTCTTGAACGTGCTTAGCGTGGAAGCTGGAGAAGTGGAGCATCATGAGGTTACTCGTGGGCTTGCGGTATAGTGAAGTGCTGAGGTGACTGTCCTTAACAGACAGTTGTTAGTCCAAGAATGTAACTGATTCCGGAGAGTAGTCCATGGTGAGTCTGATGGAGGGATGGAACTTGTTGATGTCATCATATTGTTGTTTCAGTGATTGCTCACCATGACTCCAAAGGAAGAAAATGTCATCAATGTATCTAACGTATAGTGCAGAGTTGCTGAGCAGAGACTGATAGCCAAGTTCTGCACACATGAGGACAGCCTCAACCAGGATCTTGGGTTCATGTCACACTGTCTGTAACTCCCACAACTTGCCCGGGATTGCAAAATCTCACTAATTTTCCTGTCTGGAAACAATACACATCTCTTTTACCTGTGCTTAAAGCTCACTCCACTCACATTGTCTGTACTTTTAACACTCCAACCATTATTTTGTTAATTGAGTTTGTGCCTTTATATGTCCTGTTTGTGAATATAACTCCCACTTACCTGATGAAGGAGCAGCGCTCTGAAAGCTAATGGATTTTGCTACCAAATAAACCTGTTGGACCTTAACCTGGTGTTATGACACTTCTGACTGTATTTACCCTAATCCAACACCAGCATCTCCACATCATGTCCAATAATAAAAGACATTATAGAACAATATAATAACATGAGCTCCCTCTCCCTCCCTGTAGTTGTGCTTGTTCAATCCAGTTTATGTTCTCTCCCTCTCAACTCAGTTTTGCTCTAAGTCAGAGACAACCTCCAAACATAGCCACCCATACAGGTACCCTTTCTCCCAAGTCACCTACAGCAGGAATTGGAAGACCAGTTGCTCATTCCAGGGTGCTCCCACCTATTGTGGAAGGATTGGGAATCCTGATGGAATCTCTCGGGATACACTGGACACGGTGAACAGGAGTACTTATTATACTGTTCCAGGCAACTCTGAGGTTAAAATTACACATATCAATATTACTGCTGCTCTGCAATTTTTTTTATTAGTTATTTAACCTAATCTAACTGAAAAGAGGGATAGATAGACAGAGACTTGACTTGTGTTCAAAAGAGAGATGATTGATGACAAAGCACTTGGTTCACAGGTCGTTCCTTTACAGTTAGAGTTTTATTTAAGAGGAGTAACTCAATTAAATTTTGGCCACCTTGGCTCTATTTCCAGTCAATTCTGCTGTTGAAAGATGTAACCTAGGATTTGCATCAGTTAATACAAGTGCAGATTCATTCAATGAGCATGCACTGGAATAAAGTAAGCAGTAATGTTTTCATTCATTGATGGACAAGGTGGCCAAAATTTAACTGGGAGCATTAAATAGGTTACTTCTCTTAAATAAACCTCTAAATATAAAGGAACAACCTTGTGAACCAAGTGCTTTGTCATCAATCATCTCCCATTTGAACACAATTCAGGTGTCTTTTTTCACTTTGGTTATCCAATTGGTACCCAGGGAAAACAGCATAGTTATTAAGTCAGGCAATTGTAGAACTAATTGGAAGCTCATTGGTACATTGACCATTCACTATTTCAACACTAAAACGTGTGCAAGATAAGTAACAATGTATGCTGAGTCTTCAGTTCCATGAACTTCCCCCTTTACCCCTATATCATGAGATGACAGAAAGCTTCATGTAAGGACAACTGGTCCCTGGAGAGGGAGCATGTGGTGTCTGCAGGCATTGTTGACACCTTTTGTGCTCGCTGGGCACGGCAGGGGATGGGGTGCATTACTGACCTGAATAATTATGTTTTAATTTGATGTGTCTTAAGTGCACATGCTTAAGTTTAATGCTCAAGTTTCCTTTGTACTTTTGTTTTTGTTCGGACTGTTCCCCTTCCTTTTGGGGAGCTGCCCCTTTTACTTTGTCCTAATTTAATTTGAGTTTGTTTATTTGGTTTGACTTTAAAAGAGGGCAACTGGTGTTACTGTGGCACAATAGATCAGTGCTTTAGGTTGGTCATTCAAGCAGAGCGAGAAACACAAAAAATTGAACTGCCAGCTTTTAAATACTTAAGGGAGAAGCAATTGGCAAGCTGGAATATCAAGACCATGTGTACAATATTGACAGACGATTTGCAGCTCATTGATAACTCTTATCAACACAGAATCTGACAGTCTGAACATCAACATAGCATCTTCACAAAATACCAGGCTCCCAAAGCAGATCACTGAAAGAAAAAGTTCCATGCTCATTTGGCAGGGAAGATTTTGGAAGAAGCAGGTAAGCAAAGTGTAGGCCTCACAGTAAGTAACATGCTACTATCAGTTATAGAAACCCACTCATAAATATGTTCTCTTTATCCACTTCTCAACCCATATAGGTCCAGTTAACCTCATGGATGCAGTCCATGTATAAATGCAGCAAAATCCATCTAAGATTTTAAAGCAAAACACTTGGAAAACAGTTGCAGGATCAGATAGAGTCAGCGTGGGTTTATGAAAGGGAAATCACGCTTGAGAAATCCACTGGAATGCTTCAAGGATGTAACTAGTAGAGTGGATGAGTTGTAGCCAGTGAATGTGATTTAGTTGAACTTTCAGAAGGTTTCGATAAAGTCCCACATGAAAGATTAGCGTACAAAATTAAATTCAGTCTGAGAATACAGGATAGACTGTTTAGGACAGAGATGAGGAGAAATTTCTTCACCCAGGCAGTGGTCAGCCTTTGGAATTCACTACCTCAGAAAGTAGCTAAGGCCAAAAGATGTATGTTTTCAAAAAGTCAGTAGATATAGCACTTAGGGCAAGGAAGATCAAAGGATAGAAGAAAGAGCCGGGATCAGGGTACTAAATTGAATGATCAGCCATAATAATGAATGGCAGAGCAAGGGGAAAATGGCCTCCTCCTGCTCCTATTTTCTGTTTCTATGTATCCAGGCTTGGACTGGCAAAAGGCAAATCACATTCATGCCTCACAAGTGCCAAGCAGTAACCATTTCCAACAAAAGAGAATGTAACCATCACCCTTTGACATTCAGTGGCATACAAACACCAAATCCCCCACTTTCAACATCCTTGGGGGCTCCTAAATACTTAACTAAACTAGCCATATAAATACTACGGCTATTACAACAGATCAAAAGCTAGGAATTCTGTAGTGAGTAATTCATTTCCGGATTCCTACAAGGCACCAGTCAGGAATGTAATGGAATAATGGGGAGGCAATGGCTTATTGGTATTGTCACTCAACTATTAATCCAGTAACTCAGCTAATGGTCTAGGGACCTGGATTGAAATCCCACTAAGGCAGCTGGTGGAATTTGAATTTAATTAAAAAATTCTGGAGTTAAGAATCTACTGATGATCCTGAAACCATTGTTGATTGTTGGTAAAACCCACCTGGTTCACTACTGTCCTTTAGGGAAGAAAATCTGCTGTCCTTACCTGGTCTGACCTACATGTAACTCGAGAGCCAGCAATGTGGTTGACTCTCAACTGCCTTCAGGCAATGAGGGATAGGCAATAAATGCTGGCCAGCCATGTCCCATGAATGAATTAAAAACTCATTTGTATGAGTGTACCTCCAACAACACTTAAGGAGCATGATATTATCCAGGAACAATCAGCCGATCTGATTGGCATCTCATCCATAAACATTCACTCCCTCCACCAGTGGCGAACAGTGTGCACTATCTATGATATGCACATGCGCTGTGGGAACTCACCAAAGCTCCTCAGACAGCACCTTCCAAACTTACAACCATCACCATCTAAAAGGACAAGGGCAGTAAGCATATCAGTTCCCCTCCAACTCACTCATCATGTTGACTTGGAAACATATTGCCATTCCTTCACCATTGCTGGGTCAAAATTCTGGATCTCTCTCTCTGAGAGCACTGTGGATGTACCTACGGCACTGAGACTGCAACAGTTCAAGTGGCAATTAGGGATGGCCAACATCTCGTAAATGAATTTGAAAAAAATCATATTTGCTCCAACATTGTCTACAGA
Organism: Carcharhinus amblyrhynchos; assembly: GCF_965287045.1. Classification (NCBI taxonomy): domain Eukaryota; kingdom Metazoa; phylum Chordata; class Chondrichthyes; order Carcharhiniformes; family Carcharhinidae; genus Carcharhinus; species Carcharhinus amblyrhynchos. The sequence continues at coordinate 19,816,232 of NC_137324.1, forward strand.
TGCGAAAGATCAGTTCCATGAGGAACTTGACATTGCTATCAACAGAACAACTATTGCAAAACTAGGCATGGCTCTCCTGCCTTGAACATCATGGGATGTGAAAGATAAATGAGCTTTGTTGCTACCATGACCATTGCATAACTAACTTCCTTCTGAACAAACCACACCACAAGATGTCCGAAAGAAATCAAAGATCAATGTATTTGCATCAGTTTGATTTGATTACTGGACATTACTCCCAGAACAGCATTCTCAACACATTTAACTACCACAGAACTTACTGTGTATTTGATCACTCCCAGGTGTGCACCGGAGTTAGGGTGCAAACCTTGAAAGTTTTCTTAAATAAGCAGACATGCCATCCTCATATCAATATTAGCCACATTGTCCACCCAGATAAAAGCAAAAGTTCTTTGACTTGATTGAACAGGCATTTTCCAGCATTCCCAGACGGCAGAACTGAAAGGGATCATGCTTTGAGACACCATCTACCATACCACACACTTCTCAAAATTGGAAGCAAGAGCAGAAAAATGCTAACTGGTTCAAGGCAAATATCAATGTGATGAATCCTGGGGCTGCTTCTCTCAAAAGAAAACTAAGTGCTCAACAGACAGGAAAACAGGAGATTTTTCTGCCTGTTTTTTGGGTGTATTTAGTTTCACAAACCTTGAGTACTCTGCTTCACAGCTCAGTGGTGTAGTCTCATTAGTTACAAGGGAAATCCAAGCAAGAACACTTGCACCAAGACCCGTTCTTAGTAAATTAGTCATCAACCTGCTCGGCAGTGAACCAATGACTATTGGTTGCAATTGTCCCACAATATTTGGATATCATTCAACTAATAGAATGCCAGGGACATGCATGAAAGGATCAAATAAGCAACAGATAAATCAGCAAAGAAAGTGGCTACACTGAAAACAAACGTAGGGGAGGATCATCACCAATGGCCAAAAACAGTTGGGGAGATGGGTTGAACACTACTCTAGGGACAACACAGTCACCAAGGAAGCTCTAGACACCACAGAAAGCACCTCCCTGCCATTGCAGAGCTGGATATTGAACCACAAGGAGGTTAACAAAGGAATTGACTTGCTTGCCATAGGCAATGTTCCAGGTGCTGATGCGATACCACTTGAACTCAACAAGCAAAGGAGATCTGCACTCCTACAGCATCTGAATGAAGGTCTCTGTCTTATGCACTTTGGAAGGAGGAATGGAGGCATAGACTACTTTCTAAATGAGGAAATGCTTAGGAAATCAGAAACACAAAGATTCTCTTAAGGTTAACATGCAAGTTCAGTCGGCAGTTAGGAAGGCAAATGCAGTGTTAGCATTCATGTCGAGAGGGCTAGAATACAAGAGTAGGGATGCACTTCTGAGGCTGTATAAGGCTCATTTGGAGTATTGTGAGCAGTTTTGGGCCCTGTAGGATGGCCAATCAAACTAACCTGCACATCTTTGCACTGTGGAGGAAACTGGATCGCCTTGAGGAAACCCACACAGACATGCAGAAAATGTACAAACTCCATACAGACAGTGATCCAAGGCCAGGCCAGTTCCCTGGCGCTGTGAGGCAGCAGTGCTAACCACTGTGCCATCATGCCAATAGTAATCAGTAGACAGATATACCAGATTTCAGAAACACATTGATAAGGTGCTACACGGCAGTTTAATGAGTAAGTTAAGGGCTCAGGAGGTTGGGGGTAATATATTAGGGGTAATATATTAGCATAGGCAGAGAATCAGATAATAGACAGGAATGAAAACGTAGGCAGAAAGAGCGTATTTTCAAGTTGGTAGGCTGTGACCAGTGGAGTGCTGCAAGGATCAGTGCTGGGAACTCAGCTATTTATAATCTATCTGAATGATTTAATTGAAAGAGAGTAATGTATATATGTTTACTTGTAATATCATGCATGGAAAGTCAAGCAAGCTATGATGAGCACATAGACAGCAAAGAGATATGTGCACGTTAAGGAAGTGGGCGCTAAAATGACAGATGGAGTATAATGTGGGGAAGTATGTGGTTATTGACTTTGATCATAAAAATAGAAAAGGACTGTTACTCTCACCTCACAAAAGAGCTGATTTCCAGAGGTGAGGTGAGAGTGACAGCCTTGACATCAAGGCTGCATTCGACTGAGTGTGGCATCAAGGAGCCCTAGCAAAACTGAAATTAATGGGTATCAATGGGCAAATTCTCCGCTGGTTGGAATCATACCTGGTATATAGAAAGATGGTTGTGGTTTTGGACGGTCAGTCATCTCAACTCCAGGACATCTCTGCAGGAGTCCTTCAGGGTACTGTCCTCGGCCCAAGCATCTTCAGCTGCTTCACCAATGACCTTCTCTTCATCATAAGTTTAGAATCAGGAATGTTCACCGTTGATTGTGCAATGTTCAGCACCATTCGCAACTTCTCAGATACTGAAGCAGTCCAGTTAAAATACAACAAGGTCTGGACAATATATAGGCTTGGGCAAGTAACATTCACACCACACAAATGCGAGACAATGACCATGACCAATAAGAGATGCTCTAACCACCACCCCATGACGTTCAATGGTGTTATCATCATTGAATACCTACTGTCAGCATCCTTAGGGTTACCACTGACCAGAAACACAACTGGACTCACCACACAAACACAATGGCTAGAAGAGCAGGTCAGAGGCTAGGAATACTATGACAAGTAATTCACCTCCTAACTCCCCAAAGCCTATCCACCATCTACAATGCACAAGTCAGGAGTGTGATGAAATACTCCTCACTTGCCTAGATGAGTACAGCTCCAACAACACTCAAGAAGCTTGATACCATCCAGAATAAAGCAGCCTGCTTGATAGGCTCCATGTCTACAAACATCCACTCTGTCCACCACTGACACTCAGTAGCAGCAGTGTGTATTATCTACAAGATGCATCGCAACAGTTCACCAAAGGTTCTTAGACAGCACCTTCCAAACCCACGACCACTTCCATTTAGAAGGACTAGGGCAGCAGATACATGGGAACACCTGAAAGTTCCCCTCCAAGCCACTCACCATCCTGACTTGGAAATATGTTCTTTTCTGTTCTCTCACAGTAGCTGTGGTACAAGCCACAGCATATGGACTGCAGCGATTCAAGAAGGCAGCTTACCAGCACCTTCTTAAGGGCAACTAGGGATGGGCAAAAAATGCTGGCCAGCCAGCAACACCCTTGTCCCACAAATGAATAAAAAAAACAGAAAATTTTTTGAAAGGTGTGAAATTTGTAAATGTTGATTTCCAGAGACATGCTATGCTTCTACTTGGTTATGTCTTTAAAAAATCCATTACTGCGATAAACATGATGAAGTAAACATGGTGCTTAATAAGCAAACTCAGAAACAGAGTCAGCAATCCATTAGGGAGGCAAATAGCATGTTGGCCTTTATTGCAAGGCGATTTGAGCCCAGGAATAAAGAAAACTTCCTACAATATTCAAACTGTACATGGAACACTGTGCAGTTTTGGTTTCCACATTGGAAAGCATATGCTTGCATTGGAGGCTGTGTTTTTTAAACCACTAACCTAGTCTCAATTGCCTGCGTTTGGCCCATAATTCTCTATATCCATCTTACCCATGTAACTGTCTCTGGCAGCTTGTTCCCTGCGTGGGTTGTCCTATGATAAGAGGTGAAGTAAATCAGCTCATATGCTCAAGCATTCGGAGAATCATAAGCAACCTTACTGCCTCAGTTACATGGATTTGATGGGTAGAGAGGGGTATGAACCAAATGTGGGCAACTGGGATTAGCACAAGGATTTAAAAAAAAAAAGGGCGGCATGGACAAGTTATGCCGAAGGGCCTGTTTCCATGATGTAAACCTCTATGACTCTGAACTGAAATATACAAGAATCTGAAGGAGCATGAAAGGGTAGCCCCAGAGATTGTTTCTGACTGACTGGGCCCACTACGCAGTTGCAGCCTGCCCTCCAGCGCCACCCACCATGTGGCAGCAGCCTGTCCTCCAACGTTATCTGCCAGGTAGCAGCGGCCTGATCTCGGGCTCTGCCTACTGTGCGGTAGCAGCCTGCCCTACCGTCTGTGCTTTAGTGTGAGACCTACATACTAATTTCATTGGACTTGCAGTTGGCAATGAGGGATGGATCACCACATGGAGAGGGAATGATCAGCTGGGCACTGGCAGAAGGAGTAGCAGCAAAGTTGCTTGGTGCTGGCTGCCACACCGTTGGGGCCTGCTATCTTGTTGCAAAGGTCCACTTGGAGCAAGTTATCTTTCAGGATTGCTGCAGTGCCTTTTGCAGCTTTAAAGGCAGTACTAACTGCAGGTTTAGCAATTCTTTCGAACTGGCACCAGCACTTGGCTGAGAATCAGTTGATACCAAGTTTGGGGCATCATGGTCAACCTCCACAACAGTATTTGACAGGCTCTGCAGCTCCAGCATGTTAACTGGCTGGCCACTGCATCACCACAGCTGACCACTCACATTCCATTCCTACATCCACGTTCACTGCTGAGATCCACACTGCACAAATACGTTCAGCTCGGAGAGATTTCTCTTTCTAAGAGCTAGATGATAGAGACTTATTGGGCCAAAAGGCCTGCTATGTTCCATGATTCTATGAACTGAGGACATGCCTAAATCTCAAACTTAACTGCCACAGGGAAAGGCTTTTCAGGACTCGCCTGATGAAGGGGCAGTGCTCCGAAAGCTCATGATACCAAATAAACCTGTTGGACTTAACCTGGTGTTGTGAGACTTCTTACTATGCCCACCCAGTCCAATGCTGGCATCACCACATCATTCTCAGGCCAGACACTAGGTACCAAATATGTCAAGTACAGGTGAAAACTCATAATTCAAATCAGGTTTGTGCCTTTGAAACTTCTATTATTACCTTCAACCCCAAAACACTCATAGCAGAAAAGAGCATGCGAGTCACTTTGTTTCTTCTAAGACTGACAAAATGATTTGAAGCTGGTTGCTAGAAGTATTATAAGTAGGGAGGTGAATTATATCTTCAGAAAGACAGGCAGCAAATGATATTAGCATGGTGTTTTTCCAAGCAAGCAACTTCAGCTATCACCATACTTCTCAGAGGCAAACCCAGCAGTAAATGTTTAACAATTATAATCAAAACAAAACGGCCACCAGCTTTATTTTTATTCCCAGGTTGGTTACATTAGCATATTAATCGGGATCACACAGTAGAATTTAATTAATTTAAAAACCTGTACATCCAAACCACTTAGACAAACTGAGCCCAGCCAATTTTTCTTAGCACTCACAAAACACCTTCCCATTTTCAAATTGATAACATTAATGAAAACGTATTTCAATCTGTTCCACTGAGATTGGAAAACTGAATCTATCCTAATGACTAGCCTCTCCTTTCTGCATAACAACTAGCCAACACCTGTACGTTATGGTTAAATGTTAATGTATTCAGTCAAAAACAGATTACCTTCTGTAGCTAAATTACTCAGTGTCATTATCTGCATGAACCATCTGTGTCTCTAATCCCTGGTGTTTTGAAATTCCAAATGACTGCTACACTATTTCTGTTTTACGTTCCTGCATAAATCTGTTAAACTCAATATGTTCAGACAAATTCCCTAAAGTGAATGCAATATGCTAGCCTATAAAACATCAGTTACTGAAAATCGAATAGATGCATTAAAGGAATACCTCAAACAAACAGTCACTAAGCAATTTAGTTAACCCAAAGGTCACACAGAATGCAACTATAACTGTTTAGATAATCCAACCTGTAAAATCACAGTTGAAATTATTATAATAGCCAACAGCTTTGAACTTTAATCTGTCTATAAAGTTGTTAAGTCGATGGTGTGAATCTTAAAAGGTTAAATTTTATGTCTTTAATTTTATTAGACTATCTACACCTGATTCCATTCCTGTCCATTAAGTCGTAGCCATTAAAACCTTTCTGCAATGATTTCTCTTCCACTCCTACACCATCAGCTTCAAGTGACTTGATTATCTGGCTGAATTATCATCAAGACCAACTACTTTTGACTCTATGCCACTGTAAAGTTCTACATCTATCTCAGTACACCCGCTGCTGAAACCCTCATCCATATCTCCCAACTCAATCATTTCAATACTTTTCCAGCTGGCCTGATACCTACATAAATGTGAGCTTATTCAAAACTTTGCCATTCGTTTACAAACTCACACCATGTCCCATTCACCCATCACTCCTGTACAATATGGACTTCCATTTAAGGCCATATCTTAATTCAAAAATTCACATTATTTTCAAATTTCTACCTGCTTCACCCCTCCCTATCTCTAACCTTCAAAAGCTCTATAACTTTACTCAAAATCACTGTGCTCCTTCAACTCTGGCCTCATTTATACATGATCATCATTCCTGTTGGCCACAATTGCAACTGCCTAGGTAGGGCCCTGGACTTTAGTTCCTTCCTCAAGCCTCAGTATGCTCCCTAAATCTACCTCAAGGTCCAAGCTTTAAAGCACCTGTACTAATATATCTTCATGTGGCTTGATGCCAAAGGTACTGCAGATTTAAAATTCCTTGAGGTCTCTCAACTCTCTGATCTGTAACAATTCATTTGCACTAATTTCAACATTCTAAATGCTATCTTAGCAGAACATTCTCACTTCATCACTTCAGGATACCATTTATTTTACCAATTCAGTGAAATTCAGACAGACAGTGCTGCTGGGCATGCTGAGCTATAAGTAAGCTCATAAACAAAGTTGTGTCTGTCCACCTAGTTGAATGCATAATATTCCATGGCACTGTTCAAGATAAGGGGAATTCTGGATTGTAATTCTCCTTCAACCAACACAAATGTTCATCAGATGCTGTATGGCCTGCTGAATATTTCTGAATTTTATTTTTTAAACCACAATAATTGGTCACCTAACTTGTTCACAGAAACGAAGGGTTTAAAGATGTTGTGGCAATGTGGATACAAAATTAGCAAAGAAACAGAAAACAGATAGCCACAGTGAACAGTCGATCTTCAGACTAGATTGAGCTATTCAGTGGTATCCCCCAAGGGTTGATACTAAGATTTTGTATACCATGTACTAATGACCTGGACATAGGTACGTAATGATTGAAGATCGCAGACTTAAGAGGAACATAGCAGAATGGTGAAATGGGCAAATATTGCAAATCAAATATAATACAGAGAAACATGGAATTTTGGAAGGAAGAATGAGGAGAGACAATATAAATCAATGTTATCATTTTCAAGCATGTGTTGGAACAGACAGACATGGACGTTTACAGACACACATTTTGCTGGTGACAGGACATGTTTAAAAAGTATACAGCATCTTTGCTTTATAAATAGAGACATGCAGTCAAGTATCCTTTATCCCTAAATCCAAAAAGCAAATATATCCAAAACTGCACTCTTCTGAACCTCATTGACCTATAGAATGGAAATCTAGTTGTTTACCTGCATTAGCTGTTTACCGTGTGATTGGAAAACAAGTTGAACAGAAACTTTTCAAGTGCCCTGAATTTATTCTTAAGTGAAACTTCTTTCTTTCCTAGCCATTTTATTTACTTTAGACACAGTTAACCTAGGCCTGCAATGACCAAGTAGCCATTGTCAATTGTCACAAAAAACAAACTGGCTCACTAATGCCCTTTTGAAAAGAAATCTACTGTCTTTTCCTGGCCTGGCCTTATGTGACTTAATTTGATTTATTGTTGTCACATGCATTAGTATACAGTGAAAAATATTTTTGTGCGCGATACAGACAAAGCATATCGTACATAGAAAGAAAGAGAGTAAACGTTTACTTGAAGTTTATTTATTAGTCACAAATAAGCTTATGTCCGCACTGCAATTAAGTTACGGTGAAAATCACCTATTTGCCACATTCTGGCACCTATTCGGGTACACTGAGGGAGAATTTAGCATGGTCAATGCACCCAGCCACGGTGGCACGGTATCAGTGGTTAGTACTGCTGCTTCACAGCTCCTGGGACCCTGGGTTTGATTCCTGGCTTGGGTCACTGTCTGTGTGGAGTTTGCACATTCTCCCTGTGTCTGTGTGGGTTTCCTCCGGGTGCTCCGCTTTCCTCCCACAGTCCAAAGATGTGCTGGTTAGGTTGATTGGCCATTCTAAATTGCTCCTTAGTGTCCCGGGATGCATAGTCAGAAGGATTGCAGGTAAATATGTAGGGATATGGAGATAGGGCCTGGGTGGGATTGTGGTTGGTGCAGACTTGATGGGCCAAATGGCCTGTTTCTGCACTGTAGGATTCTATGTCTCTATTACCAGAACGTAGTGTTACATTCATAACTTGGGTGTAGAGAAAGATCAACTTAATGCGAGGTAGGTCCACTCAAACGTCTGATGGCAGCAGTGAGAAGTTGTTTTTGATTCAGTCGGTACGTGATCTCAGACTTTTGTACCTTTTTTCCAATGGAAGAAGGTGGATGAGAGTATGTACGGGGTGCATGGGGTCCTTGATTATGCTGGCTGTTTTTTCGAGGCAGCAGCAAGTGTAAACAATGTCAATGGATAAGAGGGTGGTTTGAGTGGTGGACTGGGTTTCATTCATGACCTTTTGTGGTTTCTTGCGGTCTTGGACAGAGCAGGAGCCAAATTTCCTTAGTCTCCTGAGAAAGTAGAAGCATTGGTGGACTTTCTTTTTGATTTTATTTGGTTTATTATTGTCACATGTATGAACATACAGTGATAAGTATTGTTTCTTGAGCACCAGACAGACAAAGCATACCATTCATAGAGAAGTAAATGAGATAGTGCAGAGTGTATTATTACTGTCGTAGCTAGGGTGGAGAGAAAGATCAACTTAATGCAAGGTAAGTCCACTCAAAAATCTGACAGCAGCAGGAAAGATGCTGTTTTTGAGTCAGTTGGTACGTGACCTCAGACATTTGTATTTTTTTCCTGATGGAAGGTGGAAGAGAGAATGCCTGGGGTGCGTGGGGTCCTTACTTATGCTAGCTGCTTTGCCTAGGCAGTGAGAAGTGTAGACAGTGTCGATGGATAAGAGGCTGGTTTACATGATGGTTGGGCTACATTCACAACCTTTTGTATTTCCTTGCGGTCTTGGGCAGAGCAGGACCCATACCAAGCTGTGATACAACTAGAAAGAATGCTTCCTATGGTGCATCTGTAAAAGTTGGTGAGAGTTGTAGCTGACATGCCAAATTCCCTTAGTCTCCTGAGAAAGTAGAGGCATTGGTGAGTTTTTTTTTAACTATAGCGTCTGCATGGAGGAACCAGGGCAGTTTGTTGGTGATCTGGACACCTAAAAACTTGAAGCTCTCGAGCATTTCTACATTGACGTAGACAAGGACATGCCCTCCACATCCGCTTCCTGAAGTCAATGACTATCTCCATCGTTTTGTTGACATTGAGGGAGAGATTACTGTAATCGTACCAGATTCTCTCCCTCTCTTTCCTGTGCTGTGTCTCATCATTGTTTGAGCTCTAATCCACAATGGTGATGTCATCAGCAAACTTGAAAATCGAGTTGGAGGGGAATTTGGCCAGTCAAAGTTGAAAAAGGAGTATAGTGAGGGGCTGAGGACACAGCCTTGTGGAGCACCAACATTGAGGAAGATCATGGAGGCATTGTTGTTGCCTACTCTTACTGATGCAGTCTGTTGGTTAGGAAGTCTAGGATCCAGAGGGAGGAGCCAAGCCCCAGGCCACGAAGATGAGTCACATAGGAATAATGATGATAAAGGCTGACCTGTAGACTTGAATAGGAGTCTGACATAGTTGTCTTTGTTGTCTAGGTGAACTAGGGTTGAATGTAGGGCCGGGGGATGGCATCTGCTGGGAACCTGTTGTGGAAGTAGGCAAACTGTAGTGAATTCAGGCAGTCTGGGAGTCAGGAATTGATTTGTGCCATGACTAACCTTTTGAAGCATTTCATAATGATGGATGTCAGAGCCACCAGACAATAGTTATGAATGTACACTGCCTGGCTTTTCTTTGGTATCAGGATGAAGGACGTATCTTGAAGCAAGTAAGGACTGCAGATTGGTATAAAAAGAGATTGAAAATGTCTGTGAATAACCCCACCAGCTGATCCGTGCAGGATCTGAGTACTCATTCGGGTACCCCATTTGGATCAGTTGCTTTTCGTGGTTTGACTTCTGAGAAGGCTATTCAGACGTTGGGAATGGTGACCGCGGATACAAGTTCATCCGAGGTGTCTGGGCTGGAGGATGTGCTCTTACTGACCTCTTGCTCAAATGGGCATAGAATGTATTGAACTCATCAGGGAGAGGTGCAATTTTCTCTGCCTTCGTCTTGTAGTCTGTTGCAGACCTTGCCATAGTTGGCAGGAGTCCGTATGGCTAACCTGGGATTCTAGGTTGGTCGTACTGAATTTTGGCATCTTTGATAGATCTGTAAATCGTATCTGGCTTTCTTGTATAGGTCAGAGTTGCCTGACTTGAATGTCTCAGAGCTGGACTTCAGCAGGCAGTGGATATCCCTGTCAATTCATGGTTTCCAGTTGGGAAACATGTGAATTTGCTTCTTTGGCATGCAGTCTTCTACACAGTTACTAATGAAGTCAGTTACTCTAGTGGCATACTTGTTCAGGCTGGTTACAGAGTTTTTAAATACTGACCAGTTTACTGATTCTAAGCAGTCCTGAAGGAGATCATCCATTTCCTCAGATCAGCACTGCATGACTTTCTTTGACCTTCCTCATATGTAATTCCAGACTCACAGCAACATGCCCTTCTGAAATAGTCTAGCAAGTGACTCAGTTGTATCCATCCACTACAAAGTTTCAAACGAATGAAACCAGACAAATCACCCAGCAACAACTGTGGAAGCGACAACAGCATACGCAGCCCTGTCAATCCAGCAAAATCCTTCTTACTAACATCAAGGGACTTCTGCCAAAATTGGAAGAGCTGTCTTACAGACTGGTCAAGCAACAGCCTGACATAGTTATACTCACAGAATCATGCCTTACATGTCCCAGACATCACTATCCCTGGGAATGCACTGTCCCACTGATGGGTCAGACTCATCAGTTGACAGTACTGGTACAAAGTCGGGAGGGAGTGGCTCTGAAAGTTCTCAGCATTGATACCAGAGCCTATAAAGTCTCATGGCATCAAGTCAAACATGGGCAAGAGAAACTCCTGCTGCTTACCATCTCAGCTCATGAATCAGTAATCATGTTGAGCACCACTTGGGTGAAGCATTGAATGTGACAAGGGTGAAGAAGGTATTCTGGTGGGTTAATTACAAGGAATAGCTCTGTAGTGCCATTAATGGCTGAGTTAGTCAAATCCTAAAGGACATAGCTGCTAGACTGGATCTAAAGCAGGCGATGAGAGAACAAAGAGGAAAAGAATACTTTGAGCATATTCTGCTAGATGCACTTAAGAACATAAGAACGTAAGAAATAGGAGCAGGAGTAGACCATCTAGCCCTTCAAGCCTGCCCTGCCATTCAATAAGATCATGGCTGAGCTGAAGTGGATCAGTTCCACTTTCCCGCTTTCTCCCCATATCCCTTAATTCCCTTATCTATCAGAAATCTATCTACCCGTGACTTAAATATATTTAACAAGATAGCCTCCACCACTTCAATGGACAGAGAATTCCAGAGATTCAGCATCCTTTGAGTGAAGAAGTTCCTCCTCAATTCCATTTTAAACTGCCCCCCTCTTATTTTGAGGCTGTGCCCCCTAGTTCTGTTTTCCTTTCTAAGCGGGAAGTTTGCAGAGGGACATAGATAAGTTGCAGAGCTGGGCTGAGAGGTGGCAAATGGAGTTTAATGCAGAAAAGTGTGGGATGATTCACTTTGGAAGGAATAACAGGATTACAGAGTATTGGGCTAATGGAAAGGCTCTTGGTAGTGTGGATGAGCAGAGACATCTCGATGTACATGTGCCAAGATCCCTGAAAGTTGGCACCCAGGTTGATAAGGTTGTTAAGAAGGCGTACGGTGTGTTAGCTTTTATTGGTAGAGGGATTGAGTTTCAGAGCCGTGAGATCATGTTGCAGCTGTACAAAACTCTGGTGCGGCCACACTTGGAGTATTGTGTACAGTTCTGGTCACCGCATTATAAGAAAGACATGGAAGCATTGGAAAGGGTGTAAAGGGGATTTACCAGGATGTTGCCTGGTATGGTGGGAAGGTCTTATGAGGAAAGGCTGAGGGGCTTGAGGTTGTTTTTGTTAGAGAGGTTAAGAGGTGACTTAATTGAGGCATACAAGATAATCATGGGATTAGGTAGGGTGGACAGTGAAAGCCTCTTTCCTCGGATGGTGATGGCTAACACGAGGGGACATAGCTTTAAATTGAGCGGTGATAAATATAGAACGAATGTCAGAGGTAGATTCTTTGCTCAGAGGGTGGTAAGGGCGCGGAATGCCCTGCCTGCAGCAGTAGTGGACTCACCAACTTTAAGGGCATTCAAGTGGTCATTGGATAGGCATATGGATAATATTGGAATAGTTTGGGTTAGAGGGTCATTAGATTGGTTCCACTGGTCGGCGCAACATCGAGGGCTGAAGGGCCTGCACTGTGCTGTAATGTTCTATGTTCTATATAAAGCAGGTTGGTGGAATGTGCAGACAAGTGGCTGATTAAATTAAATGCACAGAAATGTGAAGTGATTCACTTTGGGGCAAGAATGAAAAAAGACAATATAAAGGGTACTATTCTAAATGGGGTACAAGAGCACAGGAACCTGGGTGTACACGTGCATAAATAATTGAAGGTAGCAGGACAGGTATTAGGGTGTCAGATCAGGAACTCCAAACAATATTATGAAGCCAGACTAGACCCCAACAATTTCTCTGTTTTGGCATAAATGCAAGAAAAGAATGCTTCATCTCCAAAGTATTTCCACTGGCAAATTAGGGTTTTGTTTCATCAAAACAAGCTTTATTCATAACAGTTTAAATATACCTCTAACAAAATTAAACAGATTAAGTCTTAACCACTGAGCAATCTTTAAACGTGAAAAGAAACAAATGCTTAATTTTTAACTTATTCCTATTCAGTTACGAGTTTAAAAAAACAAGTCATATAAAACACTGGTTCAATCTCATCTAGAGTATTGCATCCATTTCTGGGCTCCACACCTTAGCAACAATGTGAAGGCATCAGAGAGAATGCAGAAATGATTCATGAGAATAGCTCCAGGGGTGAGGAACTTCAGCTACGTAGTCACATTGGAAAAGATATAACGGTTCTCCTTGGAGAAGAGATAACTAGGAGGAGTTTTGATAAAGGTATTCAAAACCATGCAGCATCTGAATAGTGAATAGGGCAAAACCATTCCCATTGGTGGAGGAAGTGAGATGGCATGGATTTAAGATAAGTGACAGAAGAAAGAATGACAATATGAGGGGGAAATAAATTCACACATCTAGTGCTTAGGGTCTGAAATGCATTGCCTGAGACTGCTGGAGGCAGGGTCAATTAAAATTCATGAAAGGAATTGCACTATTACCTCAAAAACAAAATATTGCATGGCTCTGGACAATAGGCAGAAGGCAGGCTGATCCAAGAATCAAAGAGTAGACCATTACTGTATATCTTTGTTTGGAGGCCATTTAGCCTCTTGTGCCTGCGCCAGCGCTCTGCAGGAGCAATTCAGCTGACCCCCATACATTGACCCACCCTCCCTAGGATCCCCGATCCCTCCCTGACCATGTGCCCCAGATTTAATATGAACTCCTGCCATCATGGATCTATATTTTCTTGCAGACTGCTTGTAGTTCTAGCATCAAAACGGAATTCTGATAGTGCTGGGATGATTCAGCTGGCAGCCAGAATGTCAGGCAGCTGTCCAGGGTGGGACTTCTTTTCACTGAGGAGCAGAAGTCCCATAATCACCTCATTAAAGCCTTCTACCCTGTGATGGAGGGAAGGCCATTGATGAAGCAGCTGAAGATGGTTGGGCATTGAACGCTTTATCACGATACTGAATTTGAAGAATATTGCTTCAATTTCAGTTAAATGCAGTGCATAATTCTGCTTGCCCTATTATAATAGAGATATCTAATTTTTTTTTTACAGGTAAGAACATCAGCATCATATCTTGATAATGAAGCACCTTTCTGGTATCCCATCACTCTTAAGGAGAGGCTGCGGAATTGGGAATCAACACTGGCTGGCTAGGGTGAACGTTGGACCCTTAGAGGATGAGAGAGGGGACTTAGTGATGGGGGATGGGGAAATGGCTGAGGCCTTGAATAACTTTTTTGTTTCGGTCTTCACGGAGGAGGACATGAATAGTTTGCCGGATGTTAGCAATGGAAAGATGGTAGGAGTGGAGGGCCTGAATGACATTATTGATACTAGAGAGGCAGTGCTCGACAGACTGGAGGGACTGATTGTGGACAAGTCCCCAGGACCGGATGGAATGCATCCAAGGGTTCTGAAAGAAATGGCAGAGGTGATAGTGGATGCCTTGATGATTATTTTCCAAACCTCGCTGGATTCCGGGGAAGTGCCGGAAGATTGGAAAACGGCTAATCTTACGCCATTGTTTAAGGAGGGTAGCAGACAAAAGGCAGGGAATTATAGGCCAGTTAGTTTAACGTCTGTTGTAGGTAAAATGCTTGAATTCGTAATCAAGGAGAAAATAGCGAGGCATCTTGAGGAGAATTGTTTGATAGAGCAGACGCAGCACGGTTTCGTTAAGGGGAAGTCGTGTCTGACGAATTTATTGGAATTCTATGAGGATGTGTCTAGTGCGGTGGATAGAGGAGAACCGGTAGATGTGGTGTTTCTTGATTATCAGAAGGCGTTTGATAAGGTGCCGCACAAGAGGTTGTTACAGAAGGTAAGGGGGCATGGAGTTGGGGGTAGGGTGTTAGTGTGGATAGGGGATTGGCTGTCAAATAGGAAGCAGAGAGTGGGTGTCAATGGGTGCTATTCGGACTAGCGGTTGGTGACTAGTGGAGTACCCCAGGGATCGGTGCTGGGGCCTCAGCTAGTTACCATTTATATAGATGATCTGGAGGAGGGAACCGAGCGTGTGGTGTCGAAATTTGCTGATGACACCAAGATTGGTGGAACGGCAAATTGTGCGGAGGGTGTGGAAAGTCTGCAGAGGGATCTAGATAGACCATAAGAACATAAGAAATAGGAGCAGGAGTAGGCCATCTAGCCACTCGAGCCTGCCCCACCATTCAATAAGATCATGGCTGATCTGTTGTGGCTCAGTTCCACATTCCCACCCTCTCCCCGTAACCCTTAATCCCCTTGACTATCAAAAACCTATCAACCCGCGTCTTAAATATATTTAGCGAGGCAGCCTCCACCACTTCAACGGGCAGAGAATTCCAGAGATTCACCACCCTTTGAGTGAAGAAGTTCCTCCTCAACTCCGTTCTAAACCACCCCGCCTTTATCTTGAGGCTGTGCCCTCTAGCCCTACTGTCCTTTCTGAGCGGGAACAGCCTCTCCACTTCTATCCTATCCATCCCATTCGTCATCTTATATGTCTCAATGAGATCTCCCCTCATTCTTCTAAACTCTAATGAGTACAAGCTTAGTTTATTCAGCCTTTCCTCATAGTTCAACCCCCTCAACTCCAGTATCAGTCTAGTAAACCTCCTCTGCACTCCCTCCAAGGCCAAAATATCCTTGCGCGAGTGCGGCGACCAAAACTGCACACAGTACTCCAGCTCCGGCCCCACCAGTGCCCTATACAGCTGCAACAAGACCTCCCTACTTTTATATTCAATCACCCTCGCTATGAAGGCCAGCATCCCATTCGCCTTCCTGACCACCTGCTGGCGGGGTTTTTGTGACTCATGCACAAGGACCCCGAGGTCCCGCTGCACCGCCGCATGCTGCAGTTTTTCGCCATGTAAGTAGTAGTCCTTCCTACCATTATTCCTACCAAAGTGGACAACTTCACCCTTGCCAACATTAAATTCCATTTGCCAGTTCCTGGCCCATTTGCCCAGTCACAAAAACCCAGCCTGCAGGTGCAGCAAGTGGTCAGGAAGGCAAATGGGATGCTGGCCTTCATAGCGAGGGGGATTGAATATAAAAGTAGGGAGGTCTTGCTGCAACTGTACAGGGCACTGGTGAGGCCGCAGCTGGAGTACTGTGTGCAGTTTTGGTTGCCGCACTTACGCAAGGATATTTTGGCCTTGGAGGGAGTGCAGAGGAGGTTCACTAGGCTGATACTGGAGTTGAAGGGGTTGAGCTATGAGGAGAGGCTGAATAAACTAGGCTTGTACTCGTTAGAGTTTAGAAGAATGAGGGGAGATCTCATTGAGACGTATGAAGATGATGAAATGGGATGGATAGGATAGAGGTGGAGAGGCCCTTCCCGCTCAGAATGGACAGTAGGACTAGAGGGCACAGCCTCAAGATAAAGGGGGGGCGGTTTAGAACGGAGTTGAGGAGGAACTTCTTCACTCAAAGGGTGGTGAATCTCTGGAATTCTCTCCCCGTTGAAGTGGTGGAGACTGCCTCGCTAAAGATATTTAAGACGCAGGTAGATAGGTTTTTGATAGGCAAGGTGATTTAAGGGTTATGGGGAGAAGGCGGGAAAGTGGAACTGAGCCACGACAGATCAGCCATGATCTTATTGAATGGCGGGGCAGGCTCGAGGGGCTAGATGGCCTACTCCTGCTCCTATTTCTTATGTTCTTATTTATGTCTCATCCAAAAGACTGCAATTCTAGCTGTGCAGTACTTTTTCAATGCTCCATTAAAATGCCCATGAAGTGCACAAATCCAAGAGTTTCAACCTGCAGATTTCTGATTAAGAGGTAAGACTGTTAACAATGAACCAAGTTATTAGTTCCTAACAATTATTGTGTCTGGAAAGGTTGGTCCAAATATAATTGAGCTAACTTTTCTAAATTATTCAAGTAGGAATTTAAGAATTTATGCATTGATAAATTGAATGCATGGCTGGATATTATCACAAAATCTACCCACAATAAAATACATGCAGTGGGTAGGAAAGAAAGTTTACAAACCTCTTTCTTTCTCTTAATTAAAGTTTCTGTAAATTAATTTCATACCTCAATGCCAACACTAATGATCCTTTCAGTTCGTGTCACTCAACAATTATTTCTTAAACCCTGTTATGTTGGTCTGTCAAGCTAGATTTCAGCTAAGGACATCTCATAATGGTTATGTTCAGTCACAAAGTTAACAGTAAGAAGTTGATTTGGGGTTTTAATTAATCTTGATCAAAGGAATAAGAATTCAAAAAGAAACACATCCTAAAATCACAATCAATCATCAACGAAATGGGAGGAGAGACATCTACTATGAACCTAATTTCAGTTCAATGAAACGGAACAAAAATTACATTCAGTACCATTTATAGATACACCTGGTGCTGCTCATGGCATTCTCTTCCACCCCTTCATTGAATTACAGTGCCTTAAGGATGCCGGTTTTGAGCTGCGAAATCTGCTCTGAGTCTATCCCATTTAAAACCATGGTGATGCCACACAACACAATGAAGTATGTCCTGAGTGTGAAAATGAGAATAGAAGATTATATTGATAGAGATGATGAAAGATTAGAGGGGGATTGAATGGACTATTACCTGGTTGGGTGGAATGGCCTGTTTCTGTACTGCACATTTAATGTAATTCTAAAAAGTCTTTCTTCCCCCTCTTTTGCTAGCTCTTTTGATTATTTCCCTTGTTACATTATTCTTCTCACCCAACCTTCCTCCTTCACTTGTTTCCAACATCCCTCTTCCAGCTTGATATTCAAGTTTTCCTTTACACAGTTCAGGTTTTTCAATCTTCTTTGTGCTCTTCCTGAAGTAAATATGAATCCTGTTAGAACTTTTAATCAAAATTGGATGCAGTGATTTCAGTTTCCACAAACACTGCATCCTGATTAGATTTATTTGATTTATTATTGTCACATGTATTAACACACAGTGAAAAGTATTGTTCCTTGCGCACAATACAGACAAGCATACCATTCATAAAGAAGAAAATGAGAGACTGCAGAATGTAGTGTTACAGTCATAGCTAGGGAGAAGAGAAAGGTCAATTTAATGCAACGCAAGTCCATTCAAAAGACTGACAGCAGCAGGGAAGAAACTGTTTTTGAGTCGGTTGGTATGTGATCTCAGACTTTTGTATCTTTTTCCTGAAGGAAAAAGGTGGAAGAAAGAATATCTGGGGTGCGTAGGGTCCCTAATTATGCTGACTGTTTTGCCGAGGCAGTGGGAGGTGTAGACAGAATCAATAGATGAGAGGCTGGTTTACATGATGGATTGGGCTCCATTCATGACTTTTTGTAGTTCCTTGTGGTCTTGGGCAGAGCAGGAGCCTTAACAAACTGTGATATAACCAGAAAGAATGCTTTCTGTGGTGCATTTGTAAAAGTTGGTGAGAGTTGAAGCTGACATGCCAAATTTCCTTAGTCTTCTGAGAAAGTAAAGGCTTTGGAGGGCTTTCTTAATTATAGTGTCAACATGGGGGGACCAGACCAGGTTACTGGTGATCTGGACACCTAAAAACCTGAAGCTCTCAACCTTGTCTCAATCTATAGACTAATAAGCTATTATGGTGGAATTAAAAGTGATGGATACAAAACGGTTACCTGGTACACAAAATGGTTACCTGGGAAGGGTCATTAAGAGGCACTGCCTTTAGGCACAGACAGTTACACAAAAGGTTAAAACCTGCAATATCTGAATTGTTGCAGGAAGCTGGTCAGAGCTTGAGGCACTCTAGGTAACAGCAGACCCAGAACAATGAGTCTGATAATGTCAGCCACAGATGGGGACATAAATACATAAATGTAACATGATCAGCCACTGAATGTATAGATCAAAACCAGTCATTGATAGAAGACATAACTGCATAAATGTATCCATTCTACGAACAATGATATGTTAACTGTCCATGTCTGTACCTGTCTGCTTGTAACAATGTGTTAACCGTTGATGTCCGTATCTGTCTACTCGACTTGTAATGATGTGTTAACGGCCAATGCCCACACTGCCTATTGTCTAAAAGGTATAAAAATGATCAATACTACTGCGTATTTGAGAAGGTAGCTGCCAAGTACTGCGGAGTACCAGTGCTTTCTCCCAAAGCTTTGTCTGAAATAAAACTGTTTTGTTGAAACCTCCAAGTCTAACTCCGAAGTGGTAAATTTCCCACATCAAAACAATACATTACTTATGTCCTATATAATATTCAATATAACTTTTACACATAACAATAAATACATCTTAAGGTCCATTATGTAAATCTTCACACCCCACATGGCAGTATTTCATTTGTTTCACTTGCCAGAACCAAACTTCGGGTATTAATCTTTACTTGGAAACTGCACAGGAAATGGACAAAACTAGAAGGGACCATTTTTGATTTCACCAAAATATCATACTATATTTGTGCACTAGGAAAGTTGATTCGCTGATTAAAAAGAAAAAGGAGGCTTATATCCGGATGAGACTTGAGGGCTCAGGTAGTGCCCTAGAGAGCTTTAGATTGGCTAGGAGGGAGTTAAAGAGAGAGTTAAGAAGGGCTAAAAGAGGACATGAGAAGGCTTTGGCTGATAGGATTAAGGAGAATCCTAAGGCGTTCTATAGATATGTTAAGAACAAAAGGTTGGTTAAGGTAAGATTAGGGCCAGTTAGAGACAGCAGTGGGAATTTATGTGTGGAACCGGAAGAGATTGGTGAGGCATTGAACCAATATTTCTCTTCGGTGTTCACGCAGAGGGACATAAATGTAGCTGTGGAGAACACTGGGTTACAGGGTTGTAAACTGGACAGTATTGCAGTTGATAAGGAGGATGTGCTAGTTATTCTTGAGGGTTTGAAAATAGATAAGTCCCCTGGGCCGGACGGGATTTACCCTAGGATTCTCTGGGAGGCAAGGGAGGAGATTGCAGAGCCTCTGGCTCTGATCTTCAGGTCGTTGTTGGTCACCGGTATAGTGCCAGAAGATTGGAGGTTAGCGAATGTTGTCCCATTGTTTAAGAAGGGGAACAGAGACTTCCCCGGGAATTATAGACCGGTGAGTCTTACTTCTGTTGTGGGCAAGGTTTTAGAAAAAATTATTAGGGATAGGATTTATAGTTATTTGGAGAGTAATGAAATGATTAGAGATAGTCAGCATGGTTTTGTGGAGGGTAGGTCATGCTTTACTAACCTTATTGAGATTTTTGAGAAAGTGACCAAAGAGGTTGATGGGGGTAAGGCAGTTGACGTGGTATATATGGACTTTAGTAAGGCATTTGATAAGGTTCACCATGGAAGGCTTCTGCAGAAATTGCAGATGTATGGGATTGAGGGTGATTTAGGAAATTGGATTAGGAATTGGCTGGCGGATAGGAGACAGAGGGTGGTGGTTGATGGTAAGTATTCAACATGGAGTTCAGTTACAAGTGGTGTGCCTCAAGGATCTGTTTTGGGGCCACTGCTGTTTGTAATTTTTATAAATGATCTGGATGAGGGTATAGTTGGGTGGATTAGTAAATTTGCTGATGACACCAAAGTCGGAGGTGTGGTTGATAGTGAGGAAGGGTGTCTTAGTCTACAGGGAGACTCGGACAAGTTGCAGAGCTGGACTGAGAGGTGGAGGATGGAGTTTAATGCGGAAAAGTGTGAGGTAATTCACTTTGGCAGGAATAATGGATGTGTAGAGTATAGGGCTAACGGTAGGACTCTGAATAGTGTGGATGAACAGAGGGATCTAGGTGTATGTGTACATAGATCCCTGAAAGTTGGGAATCAAGTAGATAGGGTTGTTAGGAAGGCATACGGTGTCTTGGCGTTTATTGGTAGGGGGATTGAATTTAGGAGCCGCAGCGTCATGTTGCAACTGTACAAAACTCTGGTGCAGCCGCACTTGGAGTATTGTGTGCAGTTCTGGTCCCCACATTATAGGAAGGATGTGGAGGCTTTGGAGAGGGTGCAGAGGAGGTTTACCAGGATGTTGCCTGGTATGGAGGGGAGGTCCTATGAGGAGAGACTGAGGGATTTGAGGTTGTTTTCGTTAGAAAGAAGGCGGCTGCGAGGGGACCTTATTGAAACATATAAGATGATTAGAGGTTTGGATAGGGTGGACAGTGATAGCCTTTTTCCTCGGATGGAGAAAGCTAGCACGAGGGGGCATAGCTTTAAATTAAGGGCTATTAGTTATAGGACGGATGTCAGGGGTAGGTTCTTTACCCAGAGGGTGGTGAGGGATTGGAACGCCCTGCCTGCTGCAGTTGTAAATGCGCCTAGTTTGGGGGCGTTTAAGAGATCCGTGGATAGGTTTATGGATGGAAAGGGTTTGGTTTAGGTTAGAGGGTCATTGTTTTTTAACTGGTCGGCACAACATCGTGGGCCGAAGGGCCTGTTCTGCGCTGTATTGTTCTATGTTCTATATCATATCTCTTGTGAAACAAAGTAATTGAGAAAGTAAAATAATGTTCTCAATTACCTCCTGAACCTGATAATCTACCTACCTTGACTGTCATGTTCAATTCCACTCACTTTCTCCAAAGGAAAGTATTGCTATGGATATCCACATGGGACTGAGCTATGCAAGGCTTTTTGTGGGATATGTAGAACATTTCTTGTTCTAGTCCTACTCAGGTCTTCCCCTTGTCTCTTTTTCTAGTGCTGTAATGACTATATCAATGCCTACCCGAACTGGAAAATATCATTGGCTTAGTTTCCAAATTTAACCATTCTTTCACCTTCGCCTGGTTCATTTCTACCTCTTTCCTTCCTTGACTTCTCTATCTGCATTTCTGGAGGTAGGCTATCAACTAAAATTCACTATAAGCCCACAAGTATCTGTCTTACACTTCCTCACACCCTGCTTTCATGTTCAGTTCCCCTAGTTTCCACATCTTTGTTGTTTCTGAACAGCTGATGGAAAATTCTATATTAGTATTCCTGATATGTCTTCCTCTTGCCCCACAATGTGTTTGACATGCTCCTCCACCACAGCTATTTTACGCACTTTTGCTCCAACTCCTATCCTTCCATAGAGGGAACCTTCTCTGAACTGCTTTAAAAGGATGTATATCCCTTCTTAGAGGCCAAAACTTTACACAATACACTAGATGTAATTCAACCAATGGACTGTACAGTTATACTAAGATGTCCCTACCTTATGCTCCATCTCTCCATCAGTAAAGGCCGAAATACCATTTGCCTTCCTAATTACTTGGAGCAATAACATGTTATCATTTTGTGATTCACGTACAAGAATACCAAGATCCTGTGTACCACAGCATTCTCTGATCTCCTGCCTTTAATATCGTGAATTAATATTTTGCTTTCTATTCTTCTTGCCAAAGTAAAGGACCTCACATTTTCCTATATTAATTTTCCTACACGTTTAACATACCTATATCCAAACATTTCTTACGACAGAACTTGAATATTTCTGAACAAGAGAGAAATGCTGCCAAAGTTTTTTTGTCTTGTACTCATCAGCCAAACACAAGAATATCAAATTTCAAATGATCACCGCTATTTACATATTAGAAAAGGATGCTAATTAGTTGGAACGTTGATTCCAAATGGCCAGAGCTTCGCCATGGAGGATGTAATTGGGATCTATAAGCTTTACAGAATCACTACAGTGCAGGAAGAGACCATTCGGCCAATATAGTCTGCACTAACTCTTCAACAAATACCCAGCCCCTATTCCCCTAACCCCATGTATTTACCCTGCTAATCCATCTAATGAACATATCTGACAAAGTGTCATCCAGACTCAAAACGTTGACTCTACTCTCTCCCCACAGATGCTGTCAGACCTGCTGAGATTTTCCAGCATTCTTCTTTTATACCTGTTAGCTTGTCTGTCATTTTCTTGGTCCCCATAACTATCTCCCCAGATTCATTTTCTAAGGGGTCTATGTTCACTTTGGCTTCTCACTTCTTTTTCATATTTTTAAATAAAATCTTATTGCCAGTTTTTACATTGCTAACTAGTTCAGCCTTGTAGCTTATTTTCTCCCTCTTTATTATCTTTTTAGTCCTCCTTTGCTGGATTCTGAATGCAGTCCAGTCTTCACAGTTATCTCCTCACCCCCACCCCGCCTCACACTACACTTCTTATACCCCTCCCCAAATTCCTTTTATTTGCTTCTTCTCCCTCTGCTCTCATTCCCCTTCCCTCTCTTTCCTCCCACTCTTCCTGGCTACATCCTCCTCTCTTTCTCTCTCTTGCGAACTGTAATAAATTACAAGACAATATGAAGAAACTTGTAGAATGGGCAGTACTTAGCAAATCAATTTCAATATTGATCAGTGTGGAGTATTATATTTTGGCAACAGCAACATTTCAATATGTTAAGCATATGCATTCTGGTATGGTAATCGGTTTTCTCAATGTAGGTGTTAAGAATGTTTCAGGCGTTGATCATGAATCAATTTTTGTTTCTGAAATATTTAATCCTAAGGGAATTATCATGAGAAAGTTAAAATCAAGCAAGTGGGCAGCAGTGAATAGACTGTCTAGAAACCTAAATGGAATATAAATAGATTTTTGAAATATTCAAGAGATCCTAGGAACTCCCTGAATCCCATTTCACTTTGATTTGGTAGCATACTGTAGTTACAGTCCATGAGGATGTGATACATTCATCTCTGGGTCACTGCCTGCGTGGTATTTGCATGTTCTCCCTGTGTCTGTGTGGGTTTCTTCCGGGGGCTCCGGTTTCCTCCCACAGCCTGAAAGTTGTGCTGGTTAGGCGCACTGACCCGCATCTGATTGTGGCAACTAGAGGAATTTTACAGCAACTTCATTGCAGTATTAATGTAAGCCTTACTTGTGATTAACAAATAAACTTAAACTTACTTGATTTTAACTTTCTCATGATAATTCCCTTCGAATTACATATTTCAGAAACAAACATTAATTCATGACCAACACCTGAAACATCTTCACATTTATGGATGGGTGGTGAGGGGCAAAAGTAGTGACACTTAAATTAACCACCCTACTATCCTAACACACTGCTTATCTGATATCTCACCCAGCAGTTCAAAATTACATGCTGCAAGTGGGAAGCAGTGAATATACTGTCTAGAAAGGTAAGTGGAATATAAACAGATTTTTGGAGTACCTAAGAGGTCCAAGGAACTCCCTGAATAACATTTCAGTTTGATTTGGCAGTTATAGTCCATGAAGATGTGATACATTCAACTGTGCTGCAAATATCTACTCAAGTTTAATGTTCCCTTTTCCCTAATGATGAGGACTAAACTTCACTATCTTAAACATACATACTGCTTTAATCTCTCCAAAGATAGATTAAATACTTCATGGTAGAGTCTTTAAAGCGTGTGGCTTAATAGGTCAAAGGTTTTTTTCTCATTCCATACTTTTTTATTTTTCTTTATTTCCTTTTCACAGAAATATCACCTGTACCTGAGCAAATAAGGAAATTAATGGGGGTAAATTCTCGCAAAATGCTGGGATTATTTTAATGGATAACAAATTCAAAAGTTAATTTAATTTAATATTAAGCCAGGCATACTTAAAAGTGAGAACCGTAAAAGTTGTGCTCTTAATACTATATAAAAGGACATAGAAACAGTAAAAAGTCCAGAAAGGATTTACAAGGATAATGCTATAACCAAGAGGCTAAAGCTATTTTCAAGAAAATTGAACATAGAATCACAGAATCATGGAATGACTATACCAAACAAGATACCCATCATGCCTGCACTGGTTCTCTGAAAAGAGTAATTCACCTGGTACCACTGTCCTGTCTTTTTCTCAAAGCCGTGCATGTTTTTTCTTTCTTTTCAGATAACAAGGGCAATTTTGTGCCTGCGTTCACTCTGAGCCTGATTGATAGATTTGGTTTCCTCAAAGGAAATACGTGGCTTATCTTTCTTTTTTGCAGAGGAGCGCTTCATTTCCATACATTTTTGCTCTATGAAGTACCTCAGTGTTGGGCACTGTTATCGGACAACAAATTTTCTGAAATTGGGTACACAATATGGAAACAGACTAAAGCTGCACTCAGAACCCTCCACTAAAGATCACAAGGGAACAGATCCAGACAAGCAGGCAAAAGAACATAAGAACATAAGAAATAGAAGCAGGAGGAGGCCATCTAGCCCTTCGAGCCTGCCCCACCATTCAATAAGATCATGGCTGATCTGTCGTGGCTCAGTTCCACATTCCCGCCCTCTCCCCATAACCCTTAATCCCCTCGCTTATCAAGATCCCATCAACCCACGTCTTAAAAATATTTAGCGAGGCAGCCTCCACCACTTCAACGGGCAGAGAATTCCAGAGATTCACCACCCTTTGAGTGAAGAAGTTCCTCCTCAACTCCGTTCTAAACCGCCCCCCCCCCCCTTTATCTTGAGGCTGTGCCCCCTAGTCCTACTGTCTTTTTTGAGCGGGAAGAGTCTCTCCACCTCTATCCTATCCATCCCATTCATCATCTTATATGTCTCAATGAGATCTCCCCTCATTCTTCTGAACTCTAACGAGTACAAGCCTAGTTTATTCAGCCTCTCCTCATAGCTCAACCCCCTCAACTCCGGTATCAGCCTAGTAAACATCCTCTGCACTCCCTCCAAGGCCAAAATATCCTTGCGTAAGTACGGCGACCAAAACTGCACACAGTACTCCAGCTGCGGCCTCACCAATGCCCTCCCTACTTTTATATTCAATTCCCCTCGCAATGAAGGCCAGCATCCCATTTGCCTTCCTGACCACCTGCTGCACCTGCAGACTGGGTTTTTGCGATTCATGCACAAGGACCCCGAGGTCCCTCTGCACCGTCGCCTGCTGCAGTTTTTCACCACGTAAGTAATAGTCCTTCCTACCAAAGTGGACCACCTCGCACTTGCCAACATTAAATTCCATTTGCCAGTTCCTGGCCCATTTGCCCAGCCTATCTAGGTCCTTCTGCAGACTCTCCACACCCTCCGCACAAAAGACATGTTTTTAAAATGCAAACAAAGGCTAACACAGAAAGGGAACTGCACAGGATGGCACCTACAGAAACTAAATTAAAACTACACCCCCATCTAATCAAATCAGCACCACTGACCTAATCAAGTAAACCTTTATGGAGACACCTAAGGATTAACATAACTAAGGAAGCCTTCCTGGCCTCAAAGACTTCCTGAGATCTGCCAAACACCCATTGTTCAAGAAACCCTGAAGATTCTAGACCATTGATAAACCCATCAGACAGAAATGATTACCATACTTAAAACATCGATACGATACTTGAAAACATCGAAACTGAATGGTCAGAGGCAAATACTGCAAACAAAACATTAACATTTGAATCATAAAACGTGTCAAAGTTCGAGTATAACTGTAGCCCATTGCGGCGGGCCTTTAGACTGCCTTTGGGACAGTTCTGTTTGTATGTCCTGACTGCACCTCCGTCGATGATAAATTAAAGCTGTACCCCTGTTGAACCTGACTCTGAGTCTGTCGTGGTCGTGTTCGCCCACTCGCGCTAACAGGCACATTGCCCTCCCAATTTATGCTTTGGTGTTCCGAATATAGTAAGTCAGTTAGCTCAGTTGGCTTGATCATGATATAGCTGTGATGCCAACAGGGTTTAATTCCTATACCAGCTGAGATTATTCACGATGGCCCCTCCTTCTCAATCTTGCCCCTTACCTGAGACGTGGAAATCCATTGGTTAAATCGCCACCAGTCAAAATTAAATCAACACCAGACCACCAGTCTCCCCTCAAAGGGGAAAGCAGCCTATGGCGATCTGGGATTATGGAGGTTTATTTCTTTATTACAAAGGTACGGTAAAGATAAATTTGACTCAGATCAATTTTGACTCTAAACTGGTTAGAATGTGGAACTCCTTACTTCGAATAGTGGTGGAAGTAAATAGCTTAGGTGTTTTCAAAAGGAAACTAGATGAGCATTTGAGAGAAAAGGGACTAGAAAGATATGTTCAAAGGATGAGATGACATTGATGAAATAAGAGGGAATTCAGTGGAGTATAAACATCAGCACAGACCAGGTGTGTCAAGTAACTTGGTTTCTATGCTGTATTTTTTATGTAACTCTACATTAGAGTTTGAGGAAGATTGTTACATATATCACAAAAATAAAGAATATGCAACTCTGGGACTTTAGAGAACCTTTTACCACATTTGAAAGCACAAACTCTTGCTTTCCAGTTATTCCACAGTTGCAATCTGCTGTTACCTTTGCCCACTTCTGCTCTCTTTTGCTGCTTTTCCACTGCCCTGGTTTCATGTGCATGGATTGTAAAATGCATCTGTTCAAAGATTCACAGCCATCAAGGAAATTTGTCAATGCCAAGAGCCCAATTTTACCAATGTGTTGCACCCGAAAACTTGGTCAAAGTCAGGCTTGAGGCCATTAACGCGATCTGTGCCTGTGTCCACGCAGATGCCCACTTTACCAAGGCCAAAAACAGCCATGATTCGATTTGCGCCTGAAACGGGTGCAAGAGAGAGATTTAAATGCATTTGCATGCATTTAAATTACATTAATGAATTGCCTACCCAACTCTACCAGCATTTCCCCTTTACCATCGGGTTTGCACGTCCAGATTTGGCATGAAACAGGCATGCTTGGCAGATCATTCCCTGGTGGGGAGTCAGAAGAAAGGTCTCAATTTTTTGGTGGAGGGGTGGGGGAGGAGGAGGTGGCATGTCAGATGCATCTCTGGTGGATGGGGGAGGGGGGGTGCAAATGGAGGCCAGATTGTTGTTTGGTGTGGGGGGCGGGGGGGGGTCGGGCAGAGGGAGGCCAGATCGCTCTCTGGTTGGTTGGGGAGGTCAAGGAGGGGGGAAGTAGAGGAGGGGGGGGGTCACATGCCACTCTGCGGGCGGTTGGTGAAGGGCTAATGGGGGCAGAGGGTCACGATGGGTCTGGATAGCGGTGGGGGGGTGGATAATCATTTCAGGTGTGATAAGCCCTGCCCCTACAGCACAATTCAGACTGGTGAATTTTTTTTCAACCTAGATACGTATGAGGTCCCTGGGAACAGATTTCCAAGTCACCTGTATTGTGCCCACATTCAGCACTTAGAATGAAAATTGTAAAATTAGGCCCCAAAATCCCCAGATATTATTAACAATTAGGACATGGATTAAGATCTTTGAAAAATATGTCCTTCAGCATTTAAAGCACATAAACTGTCAGCACAGTGCCATCCAATTGGGAAGATATTTTCTTTTATGTCCAAAACACACAGTAAAATCAAATGCACAGATTCCCAAGCTTTCACAAACGTTACGACAGCTTTAAAAGAATTGCACATTATTCCTCTTTAAATTCTCTCTGGGGCCTAACCCTCCAATACAATTTTAACTTTTGAGGCACAGACACACCTTATGTTAATACTAAATCTGCAGGATATTTAAAAAGAAATTCTGTTAAAAGTATTTTAAAACTTACTGAGCACAAAAGGTGCCAGAGACTGGAAAATAATTCATATAATCCTAGAAAGGGCAAGAAGCATTATCCTGTGAATTTTAATGGAAGAATCAGGAATCTGTAAGTGTCACAATTCAAGGTTATTCATTGAGACAGAAGTAAAATAAACCATGGAGTCGATTTTATGGGGTTCCCATACTCCCCATCACCCAACACACCTCGCAACAAGAAATTCAGTTGACAGCCTGCATATGAACAAGCCATCAGCCACTTTACGCTCAACAGAGTATTAATTGGAGAGTTCAAGGGCAAGACTTTATCTATCAGGGAGGGAATTCAATGGGCCTGAAGTTCTGTGATCTCACCAATCAATGGTTCAATCAATGGCCACCAGTGAGACTACAAGTGTACAGACGGTCCCCAAAGAATAGAAAGATATGGAGGCCGGACCGAAGGCAAGACTGTGACAGCAGTGAGGGAAGTGAATGGCTGACTTTGAGAGGTGAATGAATCAAAGAATTACAATTATTACTGTGCAGAATGAGACCATTTGGCCCATCACCCGAATGGTAGTTAGGTTGCCAAGACCTCCACTACCTCCTGTAATATGGGAAACAGGTCAGGATGGGCATGCTGCACATTGCATTTCACAAGTCCCCCTACCTTGAAACATGCTGGTGGGACAGAGTAAAATTGACTCTGGCTTTGCCTTCATCACTCCACCATTCATAGCACCATTCCTTCAGCTACTTAAGCCCTTCAACAGCAGTTCCAATGGCCCACCCTCCATCATAAATGCAGATGGTCACTGATGATGGCCATGTTCAGTTCCATTTGCAATTCATTTAATAATGGAGCAGCCTGTGCACCTGATCATGTGTAAGACCTAGACAATATTCAGGCTTGGACTGATAAGAGGCCAGTAACATTTGTGTGACACAAGTAGCAGTCAATAATAACCACCAACTAGAGAGAATCTAACCACCTGCCTCTGATAATCAACAGCACCATAATTGCTGAATCCCCCACCATCAGTATCCTGGGGGTTCGCATTGACCAGAAATTTAGTTGGGTAAGACAAATAAATAGAGGCTACAAAAGCAGGTGAGAGGCCAGGAATTCCACAGTGAGTAATTCATCTCCTGACTTTGTAAAGCCTGTCTACCATCTACAAGGCACAAAGTAGTATGATGGAATGCTCTCCAATTACCTGGCACAATACAGTTCCAACAACATTCAGGAAGTTTGGCCCAATCAGGACAAAACAACCCATTTACTCATCTCTCCAACCACCATATTGAACATTCCCTCACTTCACTACCAGCACACAGAGTGTGCCAACTACAAGATGTACTGCAGAAAAACTGCATGATTTCTCTGACAGTATCATCCAAGCTCATAATGTTACTGCCCAGAAAAACCTGAGGAGCAGTTGCATAAGAACACCATCACCTGCAAGTTCCCTCCAAGTCATAGACAATCCTGATTAGGAAATATATTGCTTTTCCTTTGTCAGTGAGTAAAAATATTGGAACTCCCTACCTAACTACATTGTGGGTGTACCTACACCATATAAACTGAATGTTCAAGAAAGCAGATCACTGCCACTTTCCTAAGAGCATCACGGAGGGGCAATAAATGCTGGCTGAGGTAGCAACATCAGCATTTTGTGTTAGAATACATTTTTATAAATTGCCTTGATTATTGCTTACCATACCAGTTGATGCTAACTTTGTGACTTTTGTGCAAGAAATCCTGTCTAGCTCTGGTACTGGATTACTGAGTTAACAGGAATTGATTTGATTCCATCGCCAAATATGCCATCGTGAGCCACGTCAATCATAAAGAGATTCTACTAATCTTCTGCTGAAGGGATGATTATTTGGTCATTAGTGTGCCAATTAGATCCAAGTGCAAAATAAGCTGACATTTTATGACCATACATCAAAAGTATGGTGTCATCGAAAATAATTAATTTAGAACACAACTTGAATATTTGAAGCAAATACAGAAAATGCTGAAAAATACCAAAGGAAGGGCATGAGGGGTTAGGGGTTATGAGGGAGTGGACCAGGCTGTCACCAAGGGAGCGGTCCCTGGGGAATGTTGTTGGGAGTCGGTTGGTTAGGGGAAGATGTGTTTCATGGTGGCATCATACTGGAGTTGGCAAAAATTGCAGAGACTGATCCTTTGAATGCAGAGGCTGGTGGAATGAAAAGTAAAAGCAAGTAATCCTTCCATGTAATCGCAGAAAGTGTAATACCTCCCCAATTGCCTCCTGTCTCCTGTCTTCCACGCCCGCAAATATTTATTTCAGCTGAAGCAGCATTTCACTTGCAACCCCTTCAATTTGATCTTCTGTATTTGCTGCTCCCAATACAGTCTCCTCTATATCGGAGAGACTAAACGCAGATTGATTGACTGCTTTGCTGAACATATTCATTCAATTCATAAAGCATGCCTTCAACCTTCCTGTCGACTGCAATTTCAATTTGCCATCTTGGTCTCACGTCCATCCTTGAACTGCTGTAATGTTCCAGTGAAGCCCAACACAAATTGGAGGAAGAGGATCTCATCTTTCGATGAGGTACATTACAGCCCTCTGAATGCAACATTGAATTCAACAACTTTAGACTATGAACTTACTCCAAAAATGTTTTTGTCTCAATACAAATGCCCTCCCCCAAAAGGTCAACTTTCGTTTGTGCTTAAGTTTTGCTTTCACTGAGCAGTGACCTTTGTTTTCTGACTAAAGAATTCTGCTCTCTTACTTTCATGCTATTTTCAGAACCTTCTACTGTTACTTGCATTGTCATTAATACTTCCTTTGCCACGTACCCTAAAGATCCTTGTGCAATCTCTCTTAGCTCACACTTTTCACTGACCTTCTATTTTGCTCCACCCCTATTAAACAGTATAAAATCCATCATATTTCTCCCTCTCATTAGCTCTGAAAACTCATACAGACTCAAAACATTAACTGTTTCCCTCGCTATAGATGTTGGCACAATAAGAAGTCTCACAACACCAACTTAAAGTCCAACAGATTTATTTGAAATTACAAGCTTTTGGAGCTCTGCCCCTTCATCAGGTGAGTGGTGAGGTAGGCTTCACAAACACGGCATATAAAGACAAAGATACAATTACAAGATAATATTCACAGTGCGAGTCTTGTCTATATATTTCTATTCTCATGAAGGAGCAGCACTCCAAAAGATCATGTTTTGCCCACCCCAGTCCAATGCCGCTATCTCCACACCATTGCTACCATTGACATCACAAACCGTTGACTCAAAGTGCAGAGCATCTCCATGAAGATCGCGCATATTGACACTCACCTGATGAAGGATCAGCACCCTGAAAGCTCATGATTCCAAATAAACCTGTTAGACTTTAAACTGGTGTTGTGAGACTTCTTACTGCGTCCACCCCAGTCCAACACCGGCATCTCTATTCCATAGATGTTCCATAAGTGTTGCCAGACCTGATGAGTTTTTCCAACATTTCTGTTTTTATTTCAGATGTCCAACACCTATTGTGTTTTGCTTTTATTTCAATATTTAAAGAATGTTTGACTGGTTATGACAACTTAATTAACTTTCTATACATAATTCCTCTATCTACATTCTAGTTGGCCACGATAAACATATTGCAATGTCTTTTGCAAATTTAAAATTACTAGATTAGCATTTACCAAGTTGAGTAAGATGTTATTGACCTCTTTGGTGAATTATAGAACTCTATAATTAAATGAAAATTACTGTACACTTCATTGAATAGCTTTCATAGAAAATAAGAGGAGGGATTTTGGTGTTTGTCACATAAGCAAAAAAAATTAGCATAAAATATGACATATTTGAAATATAAATGTGATCACCATTTAGATTTGCCTGATTTGGTCAGTGTTCTATCAGAATTCTCTTCTATTTCTGATATCTATTTTTAATGATTGAAGTGCTATGCTTATCACCCATTGTTATTCTCATTACTCTGCAGTCAGCAAGGCCTACAATTACAATGATTAGTGCAGTGCAGAAAAAATAATTGGAATAATTTTTTTCCATAAGAATGTACCAAATAAATTACATTACTTGACTCACAGTTACTGCACATATCTGAATCATTATGTGCTGGTATTATCTGCCGTATTACCCATGACTGCTATGACCCGATACTAATGAGTATTTTCGTACATTTATTCATTATATTCATTATAGGCATTTTCTCAGTTATTAATTTATTTTCACAAATTCTACTATGCACACTGACTTGAAGTAATGCATTGCTGATATCAGAATTGGTTTTGAAAGCAACCTTCAAGAGGACACCTGCTGATCTGCATGTCATTTTCATTTCCCACACCTTCCATTCCCCATACTACTGCCTGAATAACAATCAGTTAAGTGCGAAGTATGGAAATTTTAGCATTGAGTTCATAAAATTATTCAATTTAGCACCTTTACAACCTCTAGACAGAGCAGACTTTAATTCAATTCGACTGTGAGCAGGAGGGTTTCAGTGGGTCTGTTAGCCCTTGGCAGGAATCCCTACAGCCTGTTGAATGGGCATTCAAAAGGAGGTTCCCACCAGGCAGCAAAATCATTGCAACACCCATCCCTAGCAGTGGAAAGTCCACTGGGCAGGCTTTGTTGTAGGTCCTGACAAACCCTGAACCTGGTGTCTTGTACTCCGAGGCAGAGGAGAGAGAGAGAGAGACAGAGAGAGAGAGAGAGAGAAGGGGTGGGGCGGGGGAGAATTGCCTTGGGAAAAGGGGTGTTCACTTTCAGGACACTGATTTCAGAAGCTATTCTGAGAAAGATTTTTATCATTGTCCCTGTCCTTTAAACCCTTTGAAATGCCCTGGTCACTTTGATATCATAAGAACATAAGAAATAGGAGCAGGAGTAGGCCATCCAGCCCTTCGAGCCTGCCCCGCCATTCAATAAGATCATGGCTGATCTGTCGCTGCTCAGTTCCACTTTCCCGCCCTCTCCCCATAACCCTTAATCCCCTCTCCTATCAAAAACCCATCAACCCGCGTCTTAAAAATATTTAGCGAGGTAGCCTCCACCACTTCAACGGGCAGAGAATTCCAGAGATTCACCACCCTTTGAGTGAAGAAGTTCCTCCTCAACTCCGTTCTAAACCGCCCCCCTTTTATCTTGAGGCTGTGCCCCCTAGTCCTATTGTCTTTTTTGAGCGGGAAGAGTCTTTCCACCTCTATCCTATCCATCCCATTCATCATCTTATACGTCTCAATGAGATCTCCTCTCATTCTTCTAAACTCTAACGAGTACAAGCCCAGTTTATTCAGCCTCTCCTCATAGCTCAACCCCCTCAACTCCGGTATCAGCCTAGTAAACCTCCTCTGCACTCCCTCCAAGGCCAAAATATCTTTGCGCAGGTGCGGCGCCCAAAAATGCACACAGTACTCCAGTTGCGGCCTCACCAATGCCCTATACAGCTGCAGCAAGACCTCCCTACTTTTATATTCAATCCCCCTCGCTATGAAGGCCAGCATCCCATTCGCCTTCCTGACCACCTGCTGCACCTGCAAGCTGGGTTTTTGCGACTCATGCACAAGGACCCCGAGGTCCCTCTGCACCGTCGCCTGCTGCAGTTTTTCGCCTCGTAAGTAATAATAATAATAATAATAATAATAATAGTAATATCCATGCCTTCAAAATCACTACAGCACTCCATTAAGGGTTGGCCAACATGCTAAATAATTTCTTTGAAGTCCTTTCAGAGAAAGGACCTGTCACAGCTTTTCCCAAGGGAATTCCTTGTTCTCCCTCATATGGCAAAGCTTCACTAAAACGCGCTCTGATGGTCAGTTTCACTTGGGAGTTCTCTTTCTACATCAAAAGAATAGCTTCTGATGTCTAGATCCTTGGAAAATAGTTTCATTGACAGGTTGGATCACTTGCCCATTAGAAAGGGCTAAGCTTCTTTTTAACATAGAACACAGAACACTACAGCGCAAACAGGCCCTTTGGCCCACAAGTTGCGCCGATCATATCCATACCTACCAGGCCGTAGTACTATGTATAACTCTAAATCCCATTAAACCCCATGTACTCATCCAGAAGTCTTTTAAAAGACCCCAGCGAGTTCGTCTCTACCACCACCAACGGCAGCCGATTCCAATCACTCACCACCCTCTGAGTGAAAAACTTACCCCTGACATCTCCTCTGTACCTGCTCCCCAGCACCTTAAACCTGCGTGCTCTCGTAGCAACCATTTCAGTCTTGGGAAATAGCCTCCGAGAATCCACCCTATCTATACCTCTCAACATTTTATAAACCTCTATCAGGTTGCCTCTCAACCTTCATCTCTCCAGGGAGAAGAGATCTAGCTCCCTCAACCTATCTTCATAAGGCATACCTCCCAATCCAGGCAACATCCTTGTAAATCTCCTCTGCACCCTCTCAATATCTTCCACATTCTTCCTGTATGGTTTAATGCATCTCTAGTGCTGCCTTTGTTCATACATTTATAAACATTCTGTCTTTGATTGACAATTTTGATCATTATGAGGTATCACTTCTTCTTTCCTAAGCAATGCCGATCTGTGCAAAGAGCCAGTGACAGGGGTGAGCACTCTGGGGAACCCCACTGGGAGTGGTGGGGAAAGCTGATGCCCAAGGGGGGTGTGGGGTGGGTTTTGGTTTCTTCATTTGTGGGAGCAAAAACTTTATATGGTGGGGAATTGAGAAAAAATGCTTTCAAAGCATTTTTTCAGTGTTCAGCAAGCATATATACCAGTGACAAGGAAGGACTGTAGTGAAAGGGATAATCAGCCATGTATGTCTCAGAAAATAAAGGAGGGTATCAAATTGAAAGAAAATGCATACAGAGTGGCAAATGGGAAACTCAAGGATTGAGAAATCCTTGAAGGTCAATAGAAAGCCATGAAAAAAGCTGTAAAGAAAAGTAAGATGGATTATGACAGCAAACTAGCTCAGGATATAAAAACAAATAGCAAAAGTTTCAACAAATATATAAAACGAAAAAGAGTAGCTAAGGTAAACATTGGATGAGAAAGGGGATTTCAGAATGGGAAATCATGAAATGGCCAAGGCATTGAATAAGTATTTGGAGTCGGTCTTCACAGTAGAAGACACAAATTGACGACAAGGCGGCTATGGCAGGTGAGGACCTAAAAATGCTGATTATCATTAAAGAGATAGTGTTGGGCAAGTGAATGGGGCTAAAGGTAGACAAGTCTCCAGGCCCTGATGGAATACATTCCAGGGTACTAAAAGAGATGGCAGGGGAAATGGCAAATACCCTCCTGTAGTTCACAAAAATTCACTGGCATCTAGAGCAGTTCCGGCAAATTGGAAAACAGCAAATGCGATGCTACTGTTTAAAAAAAATGGAGGTAGACAAAAGGCAGGTAACTATAGGCTGGTTAGCTTAACTTCTGTCAAGGAGAAAACACTTGAATCTATCATCAAGGAAGAAATAGCAAGACATCTAGATAGAAATTGTCCCACTGGGAAGGCGAATCATGTCCTCATGAAAGGCAGGTTATGCTGAACTAATATACAGGAATTCTTTGAGGACATTATGAGCACAGTGTACAATGGGTAACCAGTGGATAAAATGTATCTGCATTTCCAGAGGGCATTTGACAAGGTGCTGCACAAAAGGCTGCTGTATAAGATAAAGGTGCACGGTCTTATGGATAATGCATTAGCTTGGATAGAGGATGGTTAACCAACTAACCCCCATCTTGGGGGAGTACCTGCTAAAATGGTTGTGGAGGGTTTAACCTGATATTTGAAGGGGATGGGAACATTTGCAAGGATTCACAGCAGCGGGTATTAAGAACAAGAGGAAAAGACAGTAAGGAGAATAGGGAAAGTGATAGGCAGACAAATCAAGTGCCAGAATCAGATAAGGATCAAGAAAAAAAATTAGGGAAAAGAAATGTTAAAAGTGCCCACTTTAAGATTTTGTACATGAATACTTGGATCAACAAAGTGGATGAATTAGTTGCACAAATGGATGTAAAGCAATGTGATATGGTTGGCATTACAGAGGTGTGGCTTCAAGGTGAACAAGGATGCAAAATAAACAATGAGGGCTATTCAGTGCTTAGGAAAGACAGATAGAAAGGAAAAGGTGGTGGAGTTACATTGTTGATTGAAGTTGATATTGATACAATATTGAGGAAAGGTATTAGCATAGATGACGTAGAATCTGTATGGGCCAAATTAAGAAACAAGGGGTAAAAAACATTGCTGGGGTGGTATACAGATTACCAAACTGTAACGGTAATGTTGAGAAAAACAATAAATAGGAAATCAGAGATACATGTGTTAAAGGAACATTTGTGATTATGGGCAACTTTAATCTGCATATAGACTCGGACAATCAAATAGAGGAAGAATTTCTGGAGTGAATACGGGATGGTTTTCTGGAGCAGTATGTTGAGGAACTAACAAGGGATCAGGCCATATTGAATTGGCTATTGTGCAATGAGATAGAATTAGTTGGAAATCTCGTTGAGAGAGAACCCTTGGGGATGAGTGACCATAATACCTTTGTCAAGATAGTAGAGGTGTAGTTGATTCTCAATTTTAATAAAGGGAACTATGATGATATGAGGCATGAATTGGCCATGATGGACTGGGAAACATGGCTGAAAGGAAAGACAGTGAAAAGGGAAGGGCAGGCATTTAAAGAATGAACAAGTGAACTCCAGAAGTTGTTTATTCCTGTTTGGCGCTAGAGTGGCAAGGGAATTGTGGCCAAACCATGGCTTACAAGGGAAATTGGGGATAGTGTCAGATTCAAGGAAGAAACATACAAATTGGGAAGAGAAAACAAAGGCCTGAGAATTAAAATTGAAGGAAAGGAGAACCAAGAGTTCGATTAAAGAGTTCGGTTAAAAAGGACAGTAGGAAGAGAGGTAATAAGCCGTGGATAACGAAGGAGGTGAAGGAAAGTGTTAAATTAAAAGCGGAGGAATTTAGAGTAGCTAAGAGTAGTGGGCGAGAAGAGGATTGGGAAAGGTTTAAATGTCAACAAAGATTGACAAAGAAGTTGATAAAGGAGGGTAGGAGAAGCTATGAGGCTGGGCTAGCACTTAATATAAAAAAGGATAGCAAGAGTTTTTATAAATATATAAAAAGGAAGAGGCTGGCTAGGGTGAACGTTGGTCCTTTAGAGGATGAGAAAGGGGAGCTAGTGGTAGGGGATGGGGATATGGCTAAGGTCTTGAATAACTTTTTTGTTTCTGTCTTCACGGAGGAGGACGTGAATAATTTGCCAGGTGTTAGCGATGGAAAGGTGGTAGGAATGGAGGGTCTTAATGACATTACTGTTACTAGAGAGGTGGTGCTCGACAGACTGGAGGGGCTGATTGTGGACAAGTCCCCAGGACCGGATGGAATGCATCCGAGGGTTCTGAAAGAAATGGCGGAGGTGATAGTGGATGCCTTGGTGGTTATTTTCCAGACGTCGCTGGATTCCGGGGAAGTGCCGGAAGATTGGAAAACGGCTAATGTTACGCCGTTGTTTAAGAAGGGTGCCAGGCAAAAGGCGGGGAATTATAGGCCGGTTAGTTTAACGTCTGTGGTAGGTAAAATGTTAGAATCCGTCATTAAGGAGGAAATTGCGAGGCATCTTGAAGGGAATTGCTTGATAGGGCGGACGCAACACGGTTTCATTAAAGGGAAGTCGTGTCTGACAAATTTACTGGAGTTCTATGAGGATGTGTCTAGGGCAGTGGATAGAGGAGAGCCGGTGGATGTGGTCTTTCTGGATTTTCAGAAGGCGTTTGACAAGGTACCTCACAAGAGGTTATTGCAGAAGGTCAGGGGACATGGAGTTGGGGGTAGGGTGTTAGCGTGGATAGAGGATTGGTTGTCAAATAGGAGGCAGAGAGTGGGGGTCAATGGGTGCTATTCGGATTGGCGGTTGGTGACTAGTGGGGTGCCCCAGGGGTCGGTGCTGGGGCCTCAGCTATTTACCATTTATATAGATGATCTGGAGGAGGGAACCGAGTGTAGGGTGTCGAAATTTGCTGATGACACCAAGATTGGGGGAAAGGCAAATTGTGCGGAGGGTGTGGAGAGTCTGCAGAAGGATCTAGATAGGCTGGGCGAATGGGCCAGGAAATGGCAAATGGAATTTAATGTTGGCAAGTGTGAGGTGGTCCACTTTGGTAGGAAGAATGGTAGGAAGGACTATTACTTACGGGGCGAAAAACTGCAGCAGGCGACGGTGCAGAGGGACCTCGGGGTCCTTGTGCATGAGTCGCAAAAACCCAGCTTGCAGGTGCAGCAGGTGGTCAGGAAGCCAAATGGGATGCTGGCCTTCATAGCGAGGGGGATTGAATATAAAAGTAGGGAGGTCTTGCTGCAGCTGTATAGGGCATTGGTGAGGCCGCAGCTGGAGTACTGTGTGCAGTTTTGGGCGCCGCACCTGCGCAAGGATATTTTGGCCCTGGAGGGAGTGCAGAGGAGGTTAACTAGGCTGATACCGGAGTTGAGGGGATTGAGCTATGAGGAGAGGCCGAATAAACTAGGCTTGTACTCGTTAGAGTTTAGAAGAATGAGGGGAGATCTCATTGAGACGTATAAGATGATGAATGGGATGGATAGGATAGAGGTGGAGAGACTCTTCCCGCTCAAAAAAGACAGTAGGACTAGGGGGCACAGCCTCAAGATAAAGGGGAGGCGGTTTAGAACGGAGTTGAGGAGGAACTTCTTCACTCAAAGGGTGGTGAATCTCTGGAATTCTCTGCCCGTTGAAGTGGTGGAGGCTGCCTCACTAAATATTTTTAAGAAGCGGGTTGATGGGTTCTTGATAAGAGAGGGGATTAAGGGTTATGGGGAGAGGGCGGGAAAGTGGAACTGAGCCATAACAGATCAGCCATGATCTTATTGAATGGCGGGGCAGGTTCGAAGGGCTAGATGGCCTACTCCTGCTCCTATTTCTTATGTTCTTATGTTCTTACAGTAAAAAGTCTGACAACACCAGGTTTTAGTCCAACCTATTTATTTGATAATATATTATCAAATAAATAGGTTGGACTAAAACCTGGTGTTGTCAGACTTTTTACTGTGTTTACGCCAGTCCAACGCCGGCATACCCACATCATGACTTATGTTCTTAAGCAGGGGAAAAACAGAATATGAAAGTAAGCTAGCAGGGAACAAAAAACTGACTGTAAAAGTTTCCATGGATATGTAAAGAGAAAAAGATTGACAAAAATGAATATAGCCCCTTACAGTCAGAAACGGGAGAATTCATAACAGGGAATAAAGAAATGGCTGAAAAATTAAGATTGTACTTTGCTTCAGTCTTCACAAAGGAATATGTGAATAATGTGCCAGAAGTTTTGAGAAAAGCAAGTTTTAATGAGGATCTGAAGAAAATCAGCATTAGTAGAGAAATGATTTTGGGGAAATTGATGGGATTGAATGTGGATAAATCTCCAGGTCATGATAATCTTCATCCCAGAGTACTTAAGGAAATGGCCCTGGAAATAGTGGTTATTTTCCAAAATTCTTTGGACTTTCGACTGGTTCCTACAGATTGGAGGGTAGCTAATGCAAGTCTGTAATTTAAAAAGGGAGGTAGAGAGAAAACAGGGAACTATAGACCAGTGAGCCTAACTTCAGTATTCAGGAAATTATTATCAAGTCTATTATCATGGATTACCCCCGGTTTCCAGTATGGTTCTGACTGCACTGGATATCCAGTGTTGGGAGATGCACGTGCGTCGGGAATGCATGTGCAAATTCCATGAATCAGCCAACATGCAATTCTCCCAGCCTGCCATGCTAAAAAACTAGTTTGGTGGCATATCGCCCCCACTATATATTAATGGTCTGGAAGAGGGAACTAAAGGTATTATGTCCAAATTTGCAGATGATACAAAATTGCGTGGGAGGATGAGCTGTGGGGAGGATGCAGAGATGCTTCAGTGTGAGTTGGACAGGCTGTGTGTATGGGCACGTGTCTGGCAGATGCAGTACAATGTGAATAAATGTGAGAGTATCCACTTTAGTAGCAATAATAGGAAGACAGCTTACTACTTGAATGAGTGTAAATTGATACTCAGCAAGTCCTCATGCATTAGTCGCTGAAAGCGTACAGGTACAGCAGGTAATAAAGAAGGCAAATGGTATGTTGGCCTTCAGAGCGAGAGGATTTGTGGATAGGGATGTTTCGCTGCAATTGTATAAGGCATGGATAAGGCCACAACTAGCGTATTGTGTGCAGTTTTGGTGTCCTTATCTCAGGAAGGGTGTCCTTGCTCTAGGGGGAAGGTTTACCAGGTTGATTCCTGAGTTGGAAGGTCTGTCATATAAGGACAGACTAAGTCAGTTAGGATTGTATTTACTGGAATTTAGAAGAGTGAGAAGGGACAGAGGTGCAGAGGGACCTGGGGGTCCTTGTGCATGAGTCGCAAAAACCCAGCCTGCAGGTGCAGCAGGTGATCAAGAAGGCGAATGGGATGCTGGCCTGTATAGTGAGGGAGATAGAATATAAAAGCAGGGAGGTCTTGCTGCAACTGTACAGGGCACTGGTGAGGCCACAGCTGGAGTACTGTGTGCAGTTTCGGTCACCGCACTTGTGCAAGGATATTTTGGCCTTGGAGGGAGTGCAGAGGAGGTTCACTAGGCTGATACCGGAGATGATTAGTAAGGCGTTCGATAAGGTTCACCATGGTAGGCTTCTGCAGAAAATGCAGAGGTATGGGATTGTGGGTAATCTAGGAAGTTGGATCAGGAATTGGCTATCAGATAGGAGACAGAGGGTGGTGGTGGATGGTAAATATTCATCATGGAGTACAGTTACGAGTGGTGTGCCTCAGGGATCTGTTTTGGGGCCACTGTTGTTTGTAATTTTTATTAATGATCTGGATGAGGGTATAGTTGGGTGGATTAGTAAATTTGCTGATGACACCAAAATTGGAGGTGTGGTAGATTGTGAGGAAGGGTGTCATAGTCTGCAGGGAGACTTAGATAGGTTGCAGAGCTGGGCCGAGAGGTGGCGGATGGAATTTAATGCGGAGAAGTGTGAGGTAATTCACTTTGGTAGGAGCAACAGATGTGTCGAGTATAGGGCTAACGGGAGGACTTTGAATAGTGTGGATGAACAGAGGGATCTAGGTGTGTGTGTACATAGATCCCTGAAAGTTGGGAATCAAGTAGATAAGGTTGTTAAGAAGGCGTACGGTGTCTTGGCGTTTATTGGTAGGGGGATTGAATTTAGGAGTCGCAGTGTAATGTTGCAACTGTACACTACTCTAGTGCGGCCGCACTTGGAGTACTGTGTGCAGTTCTGGTCCCCGCATTACAAGAAGGATGTGGAGGCGTTGGAGAGGGTGCAGAGGAGGTTTACTAGGATGTTGCCTGGTATGGTGGGGAGGTCCTATGAGGAGAGACTGAGGGATTTAGGGTTGTTTTCGTTGGAAAGAAGGCGGTTAAGAGGGGATCTTATTGAAACATATAAGATGATTAGAGGTTTAGATAGGGTGGATAGTGATAGCCTTTTTCCTCGGATGGAGAAAGCTAGCACGAGGGGGCATGGCTTTAAATTAAGGGGGGGTAGCTACAGGACGGATGTCAGGGGTAGGTTCTTTACCCAGCGGGTGGTGAGGGATTGGAATGCCCTGCCTGCTGCGGTTGTAAATGGGTCTAGTTTGGGGGCGTTTAAGAGATCTCTGGATAGGTTTATGGACGAAAAGGGATTGGTATAGGCTAGTGGGTCATTGTTTTTGTAACTGGTCGGCGCAACATCGTGGGCCGAAGGGCCTGTTCTGCG
Source organism: Carcharhinus amblyrhynchos (assembly GCF_965287045.1). NCBI lineage: Eukaryota > Metazoa > Chordata > Chondrichthyes > Carcharhiniformes > Carcharhinidae > Carcharhinus > Carcharhinus amblyrhynchos. Next base: position 19,858,370 of record NC_137324.1, read on the forward strand.
CTGTAATGTTCTATGTTCTATGTTCTATGAGGGGGTTGGACTATGACAAGAGACTAAATAGACTGGGTCTGTAATCGTTGGAGTTTAGAAGGATGAGGGGGGATCTTATAGAGACGTATAAGATAATGAAAGGGATGGATAGGGTAGAGGTAGAGAGATTCTTCCCACTCAGAAAGGACAGTAGGACTAGAGGGCACAGCCTCAAGATAAGGGGGGGGGTGCAGTTTAGAACGGAGTTGAGGAGGAACTTCTTCACTCAAACATAGAACACAGAACATTACAGCGCAGTACAGGCCCTTCGGCCCTCGATGTTGCGCCGACCAGTGGAACCAATCTAATGACCCTCTAACCTAAACTATTCCAATGCTATCCATATGCCTATCCACAGACCATTTGAACGCCCTTAAACTTGGCAAGTTCACAACAGCTGCAGGCAGGGCATTCCACGACCTTACTACCCTCTGAGTAAAGAGCCTACCTCTGACATCCATCCTATAATTACCACCCCTTAATTTAAAGCTGTGTCCCCTTGTGTTAGCCATCTCCATCCGAGGTAAAAGGTTCTCACTGTCCACCCTATCCAATCCATTGATCAACTTGTATGCCTCAATCAGGCCACCTCGTAACCTTCTTCTCTACAATGAAAATAACCTCAAGTCCCTCAGCCTTTCCTCATAAGACCTTCCCACCATACGAGGCAACATCCTGGTAAACCTCCTCTGCACCCTTTCCAATGCCTCCACATCTTTCTTATAATACGGCGACCAGAACTGTACACAATACTCCAAGTGCGGCCGCACCAGAGTTTTGTACAGTTGTAACATAACCTCACGGCTCCGAAGTTCAAACCCTCTACCAATAAAAGCCAACACACCGTATGCCTTCTTAACAACCTTATCAACCTGGGTGCCAACTTTCAGGGAGCTATGCACATGTACCCCGAGGTCCCTCTGCTCGTCCACACTACTGAGAGTCCACACTACTAAGAGTCCTTCCAAAGGACTCTGCCCGTTGATGTGGTGGAGGCTACCTTGCTAAATATATTTAAGTCATGGGTAGATAGGTTTTTGGTAGGCAAGGGAATTAAGGGTTATGGGGAGAAAGCGGGAAAGTGGAACTGAGCCAATTCAGATCAGCCATGATCTTACTGAATGGCGGGGCAGGCTCGAAGGGCTAGATGGCCTACTCCTGCTCCTACTTCTTATGTTCTTATTATCACATAGAAACTTATAAATTTTTAACAGGGTTAGACAGCGTAGATTCAGAAAGAAAGTTCCTATATTGGGGGAGTGCAGAACTAGGGGTCATAGTTTGAAGATAAGGGGGTAAGCCTTTTAGAACTGAGGTGAGGAGAAATTTCTTCACCCAGAGGGTGGTGAATGTGTGGAATTCACCACCATATAATGTAGTTGAGGCCAAAATGTCTGATTTCAAGAAGAAATTAGATATAGCTCTTGGGCTAAAGGGATCAAGGGATACGGAAGGAAGGAGGGAATCAGGACATTGAATTCGATGATCAGCCATGATCAAAATGAATGGCAGAGCTGGCCTGAAGGGCTAAATGGCCTACTCCTACTTCTTGTTTCTACGTTTAAGGTGAAAGGGGAGATACAAAAGGGTCCAGAAGGGCAATCTTTTCACATAGAGGGTGGTGAGTGGTCTTTAACTCCTTGGATAAGGTACGGTGAGTGGCTTGCAAGACCACTGATGTATGTCTGCAATCTCATGTAGGCCAGACAATCAGGATGATTGATTTCCTCCCCGAAGGAACATGAATGAACCAGGTGGGATTTTTGTGACAATGTGGTAGTTACATGGTCATTGTTACTGAGACTGGCCTTTTATTTCAGATTCATTGAACAATATATGCCAGCTGCCATCTGGAGCATTAGTTCTCTGGGTAACTAGCCTAGTAATGTTCCAATTCTGATACCATTCCCGTGAACGTAATTATTTTATTACATCTTTCTCCCTTCGCCCACCAATGCCAACACATTTTCCCAGCTGAAACTAGTTGATTCCAAAACTGTTATCATTGGTCAACTAATTTTGTCTTGTCTGTTTGATCAGGTTACCCGTATACTTAATTAAACTGATTTATCTGATCACCGGCTACTTGGCAAACAATTTGACACAATCTTGCAGTTATGTTGCTTTCTTTCCTGCTTTGAGCTATCCAATTCCTGAGACAATTGCTTTTGGACTCATCAGCCTTGAGGAATTACCATAATTCAGCAGCAGTATTACCAAAATAGATAATTTAACACCAAACGAAATACCTTAAAAAGTACCATCCTTTATTACTGTCACTAACTACAAGGACACCCAATATCCTCTACCATTTTTCGCAACCTAGTTTTGATTTAAATTTTTTACACAAAAATAAAGTGCATCACCATTGCTGACTATGCAACAACAGCTGCAGTACCAATTTTTAAATCACATTTCAGAAAGAAAAACAGTTTAATTCTGAATAAATTTTAACTAAGCCCAATAGCTGTAAAGCCTGAGGGGCTGATTATGGGATAAGTAATGCCATTCATTTATGACCAGGCCTTTCAATCACATAGACAACAACAGCCTGAATAATACCTACATGCTGCTGCCAGCAGGAAAATCAGAGTGTTTCTTGCTGGCACTGGCAGCGCTAACCAGGTGGAATTCAATCACTCTTTGGTTGCAAAAGAATCACCAATGAGAAACAGAGGTCGAGGTAGCTTCTTTAAAAGGCACCCCAATCTCTCAGTGCAATGCCAAGGCCACCTCCCACAGGCATTACAATACCACACAGACAAGGGGAACACCCTCAATCCTCAACTTTCCCCTCTCTCAAAATGCCACACAGGAATAACAGTGACCTGGCCCTGCTTCCCCCCTCCCCTACAAGCCCCCCGCCCTCCTCCCCCCTCCCCCACAAGTTAAAGGCCTCACCACCAGCCCCAATTTTTCATTTCTCCCCCATCCAAGTCAGAGGCTTCATCCCCATTTTCCCTGAGTCAGAGGCCTCACCATCCACAAGAGAAATACTCCAATATGTAGCAGCAAAGGCCCTAGCCCCTTCAGTCACTACTTGGTAGTGCCAAGTTGGCACTGCCCCCACCACTCTGGCAGTGACTCCCTGGGCTTTTTAGATGACACATTTCAGTCAGAATGCATGTTCCTTCTCTGGTTATGATACACAAGGATTAAATTAATATCATGTTTAGAAGTGCTATCAAAATCCCAGCTAACTTCTTGTGTGTGATGCGTGACCTAGAGTCAAAATGTATTTCCGATTTGATTTATACCGATCACAACAATAAAATTAAGAACAAAAAAATCATAGGTTCATTATCCACCAAAGAGAAGTAGTTACTAAATAAAACATGAATAATGAAACTCTTCCTTGACCAAACACTGATGTAAGAATTGACCCTACCCCTGTGGAATTTGTAGGAGCAAATTCCACAGAATCACCAATCTCTGGGTGAAGAAATTTCTCCTCGCTCAGTCTTGAAAGGTAACCCTAATCTTCAAATTATGACTCCTAACTCTGGACTCCGCTACCATTGGAACATTCTTTCTGACAAATCCTGTTAGTACTTCATAAGTTTCTCTGAGATCTCCTCTCACTCTTCTGAACTCCAGTGGATACAATCCTAACCAAATTAGTATCTCCTCCTATGACTGACCTGCCATCCCAGGAATCAGTGTGGTAAACCTTCCCTCTATAGCAAGGACATTCTTCCTGAGATAAGGACACCATACTGCACACAATACTTCAGGCGTGGCCTCATCAATGCCCTATACAAAAGCTGTAAAATAACCCCATTCCTATACGCAAATCCTCTCGCTATGAAGTTATTTGCCATTTTTAATGTCTGCTATGCCTGTGCACATACTGTCAGCAACTGATACATGAGAACGCCAAGGTCTCATGGAGTAACCACCTCTTTCAATTTACACCCATTCAAATAATAATCTGCCTTCCTACTTTTGCTACCCAAGTAGAAAACGTCACAATTATGCACATTATACTGCATCTGCCATGCATATGCCCATAAATTCAGCCTGTCCAAATCACTCAGATGCATTTCTGCTTCATCCTCACAACTTTCCAACGCAACTTTGTATCATCTGCAAATTTAAAGATAATATATTTAGTTCCCTTGTCCAAATGATTAATATATAATGTGAACAGTGAGGGTTCCGCTTGCAATGCATTTACATCCTTCCTTAAATAAGGAGACCAATACTGTACACAATATTTCAGATGTGGTCTCACCAATTCCCTCTGTAACTGAGCCATAATCCCTTTACTGTTTTTATTAATTTCCCCCCACAAATAAACAATAAAATTGTATTTCCTAGTTACTTGCTGTACTTCATACTAGCATTTTGTGATTCATGCATCGGACTTCCAAATCCCTCTGCATCAATCTTCTCTAGATGGTCACCAAAGGCTTATGTGAATTGCCATAGGATTAAACAGATTTGAGAACTGAGTGGTGTGTGAAGAAAGGATTTCAATCAGTGGGACTCTGGCATCAGTACTCAAGGAAGTACTCAGGGGGTTGGGACCCAAGGCAGCAGGGAGACAGAAGAGAAGGTTGAGGACAGCACGGAAGTTAAAGAGAGCGCATTGAGTAGTAAAGGCAGCGTCAGCTATCCTAATACCAGACAGATCAGGCAAAAGCAGGGCAGAGAACAAGGGAAGTCCAGATTAAACTGCATTTATTTCAATGCAAGAGGCCTGATGGGCCAGGCAGATGAACTCAGGGCATGGATGGGTACACTGAACTGAGATAATACAACAATTACTGAAACATGGCTAAGGGAGGGACAGGACTGGCAGCTCAATGTTCCAGGGTATAGTTACTGTAGGAAAGATAGAACAGGAGATAAAAGAGGGGGAGTTGCACTTTTGATTAGGGAAAACATCACAGCCCCTACTGAGGGGGGATATATCTGAAGGTTTAGCCACTGAGTCTATATGAGTAGAACTGAGAAATAAGAAGGGGAAATCACTTTGATAAGGTTCTGCTATAGGCCCCCAAATAGTCAGCAGGAAATTGAGGAGCAAATATTTAAGGAGATTGCAGACAGCTCCAAGAAAAATAAGGTGGTAATAGTAGAAGATTTTAACTTTCCCGACATTGACTGGGACAGCCAAAATATTAGAGGGTTGGATGGAGAGAAACTTGTTGAGTGTATTCAGGAGGAATTTCTCATTCAGTCTGTGGATGGTCTGACTAGAGAGGGGGCAAAATTTGACCTCCTCTTGGGTAATAAGGAAAGGCAAGTGACAGAAGTGTTCGTGAGGGAATCAGTGACCAGTGACCATAATTCTATTAGTTTTAAGGTAACTATGGAGAATGATAGGTCTGGCCCAAAAGTTAAAATTCTAAATTGGGGCAATGCCAAATTGATGGTATCAGGCAGGAACTGTCAAAAATTAATTGGGGGAATCTGTGGGAAGGGAAAGGGATGTCCAATAAGTGGGAGGCTTTCAAAAGTGTGTTAACCAGGGTTCAGGGTAAGCACATCCCTCTTAGTGAAGGGCAAGGCTGGTAGAACTAGGTAACCTTGGATGACTCGAGATATTGAGGCCCTGGTCAAGAAGAAGAAGGAGGCACATGACATGCATAAGCAGTTGAGGCCAAGTGAATCCCTTGAAGAGTATAGGGGGTGTAGGAGTAGAGTTAAGGGAGATAACAGGAGGGCTAAAAGGGGATACAAGATTGAACATAAGAACATAAGAAATAGGAGCAGGAGTAGGCCAACTAGCCCTTCGAGCCTGCCCCGCCATTCAATAAGATCATGGCTGATCTGTCGTGGCTCAGTTCCACATTCCCGCCCTCTCCCCATAACCCTTAATCCCCTCTCTCATCAAAAACCCATCAACCCGCGTCTTAAATATTTAGCGAGGCAGCCTCCACCACTTCAACGGGCAGAGAATTCCAGAGATTCACCACCCTTTGAGTGAAGAAGTTCCTCCTCAACTCCGTTCTAAACCGCCCCCCCTTTATCTTGAGGCTATGCCCCCTAGTCCTACTTGTTTTGGCAGATAAGGCAAAGGAACATCCAAAGAGCTTCTAAGAATATGTAAAGGCCAAAAGAGTAACAAGGGAGAGAGTGGGGCCTCTTAAGGGTCAACAAGGTCATCTATGTGTGGATCCACAAGAGATGGGTGAGATCCTAAATGAATATCTCTCATCAGTATTTGCTGTTGAGAATAGCATGGATGTTAGGGAACTTGGGGACATAAATAGTGATGACTTGAGGAGTGTACATATTACAGAGGAGGAGATACTGGAAGTCTTAAAGCGCATCAAGGTAAATAAATCCTCAGGACCTGATGAAGGTGATATCCAAAAGAAAGCATTTGAAGAGGAGATGAGCCAAGTTACGATGGGTAACCAGGGAACAACACAAAGAAAAATTTGTATTAGGAGATAAAGAGGTGAGCTGTGGTTTAGCCATTGAATTTCAAAAGGAACATTTATAACTGGCAAAGATCATAGATTTTTCCCTAAAAGTAGTAGTCATAAAACAGCATTAAGTATTTTTATATCCTGGGACAGATACCTTTCAAAGGGGTTAAGAGAAATGAATTTAAAGATGAAAAACACGTATTTCAAGAAAGATTGAAAGCTATATAAATGGCGAATGCATGAGATATTCCAAAGAATGTACTGTGTTTAGGGTGAGCCCAGCCTCAGAAGTGTTCGTCTGTTCCAGAAAGCCAAAGTTTGTCACATGCCTTGAATTTCCTTTACCGAATAAGAGAGAGAAGTCTTGTGAAATACACAGTATTCATTCGTTTTTGTTGCCACTGAGGATTTTTTGAACAGCACTTTGTCATACACCTTTCCCTGACTTTGTTGCCTGGCCCTTTCAGGAACAAGGCACACCTGACAGCATTGCTCAAGGAATCATTGGAGTGCACAAGCTGCTCCAGCATGTCAAGGTAGCATCCCAAAGATGGAAAGATCAAAGTAACTAAATTCCAGAACAAGTCATTACAGAGACATAGAAAATGAATGAGATAATATTCATGCATCTTAACAGCAGTTATTATTTAAAAATAACCAAATTTACTGCCTTATGGCATTTTGAGCACTACCATTTTCTTCTGAAATGAAATGCTTATTATTACTCTCAGTAAATCTCATTACAATTTATACAACTATTGACATCACTTACGAATATCATTGCAACATTTGCAATGATTTTTGTTGTAATTCATCATAGCACATACTGTCTTTGTACTGTTTGTTGTATTGCCAGAATGTTATCCTAACAGGCTAAAATTGTTATTTTCAATGCAAGATTAAAATCTTTACACTAAACCAATTTTTAATATTTTTTTCAAAAGATGCATTAATTCTACCCAACAGCTTAAATAAAAAATGACTTATGGACAGAAAACAATGAGCTGTGGTAACTAGTTATTTTTTTCAGATTGGAGGGTGATAGAGGATGTGCTCCAAGGTCAATGCTGGGGCCACTACTTAGTTTCATTTACAAATCAGATGGATTTTGAAATGGGGAGTAAAATTTAAAAAATGGTAGACAGTAAGGGTGATACCAATCGACTACAACAGAATACAGATAGGCTGAGCAGAATGGGCAGACAAGTGGCTAATGGAATTTAATATATAGATCCATAGAACATTACAGCACAGAAACAGGCCTTTTGGCCCTTCTTGGCTGTGCCGAACCATTTTTCTGCTTAGTCCCACTGACCTGCATCTGGACCATATCCGTCCACACCTCTTTCATCCACGTACCTGTCCAAGTTTTTCTTACATGTTAAAAGTGAGCTTGCAATAACCACTTCATCTAGCAGCTCATTCGACACTCCCACCACTCTTTGTGTGACGAACACCCCCCCCCGCCCCAATATTCCCTTTAAACTTTTCCCCCTTCACCCTTAACCCATGTCCTCTAGTTTTTTCTCCCCCAGCCTCAGCGGGAAAAGCACGCTTGCATTCACTCTATCTATACCCATCATAATTTTATACACCTCTATCAAATCTCCCCTCATTCTTCTATGCTCCAGGAAATAAAGTCCTAACTTATTCAACTTTTCTCTGTAACTCAGTTTCTCAAGTCTCGGCAACATCCTTATAAACCTTCTCTGCACTCTTTCAACCTTATTAATATCCTTCCTGTAATTAGGTGACCAAAACTGCACACAATACTCTAAATGCAGCCTCACCAATGCCTTATACAACCTCACCATAACAATTCTAATTCTTATACTCAATACTTTGATTTATAAAGACCAATGTTCCAAAAGCACTCTTTACGACCCTATCTACCTGTGACACCACTTCTAGGGAATTATATATCTGTATTCCCAGATCCCTCTGTTCCACTGCACTCTTCAGTGTCCTACCAATTACCTTGTATGTTCTACCTTGGTTTGTCCTTCCAAAGTGCAATACCTCACACTTGTCTGAATTAAACTCCATCTGCCATTTTTCAGCCCATTTTTCTAGCTGGTCCAAATCCTTCTGCAAACTTTGAAAACCTTCCTCACTGTCCACTACATCTCCAACCTTTGTATCATCAGCAAATTTGCTGATCCAATTTACCACAATACAATCCAGATCATTGATATAGATGACAAATAACAATGGACACAGCACTGATCCTTACAGTGAAATGAAAAACTCCCGCCTGCTGGACGCTTAGATTTTTGGGATAAATCAGGCCCATTTTCTATCAACTTGTAGATGATACAAATTTTGGTGGGAGCGTGCAGAGATGCTTTAGTGTTATTTGGACAGGCTGCATGGTAGATGCAGTATCACATGGATAAATAATACATAAATTATCCAGATTATTTTTCAAATGGGTGTAAATTGAGAGGTGGATACTCAGTGAGACCATGATGTCCTTGTGCATCAGTCACTGAAAATAAATGTGCAGGTACAGTAGGCATTAAAGAAAGCAATTGGTAAGTTGGCCTTCATAGCAAGAGAATTTGAGCTTCTTAAAAATTCATTCATTGGACATGGGCGTTGCTGGCTGGCCAACATTTATTGCCCATCCCTAGTTGCCCTTGACAATGTGGTGAAGAGTTGCCTTCTTGAGTGATTGATACAACTTAGTGGCTTGCTAGGCTATTTCAGAGGGCAGTTAGCTGTCAACCACATAGCTGTGACTCTGAAGTCACATGTATGCCAGAACAAGTAAGGATGGCAGATTTCCTTCCGTAAAAGACATTTATGAACCAGATTGTTTCTTTTCAAGAATCAACAGTGGTTTTATTGTTATCAGCAGAGTTTCATTTCCAGATATTTTTAATTGAATTCAAATTCCATCATCTGCCACGAGGTATTCAAATCTGGGTCCCCGTAATATGAGTTGAGATTTTGGATCAGTAGTTTAGTGACAATGCTACTAGGCCATTAGGCATTGCCTCCCCTAAAGGAATACAGATGTTTCATTTCAATTGAATAAAGCATTAGTGAGGAGTACCTGGAATATTTTGTCCAGTTTTGGTGTCCTTATTGATCCATAAATTATTCAGATTATTTAGGTTAGGATTATATTCACTGGAGTTTAGAAGGGTGAGAAAGGATCTCATACAAATTTATAAAATTTTAACAGGATAAACACAGGGTAGATTTGGAAAGAATGTTCCCAATGGTGGGGAGTCCAGAACTAGGGGTCATAATTCAAGGATAAGGGATAAACCTTTCAGAACTGAGGTGAGGAGAAATCTTTTTACCCTGAGGGTGGTGAATGTGTGGAATTCACTCCCACAGAATGGAGTTGAGGCCAAAACATTGTCTGATTTCAAGAAGAAATTAGATATAACTCTTGGGACTAAAGAGATCAAGGGATATGGGGGAAGGGGATATTGAATTTGATGATTAGCTATGATCAAAATGAATGGTGGAGTCGGCTCGAAGGGCCAAATGACCTACTCTTGCTTCTAGTTTCTCTGTTTCTTAGCTAAGAAAGGATTTTAGAGGGAGTGCAGTGAAGTTTTACCAGGCTGATTCCTGAGGTGGCAGAACTGTCGCATGAGGAGAGTTGTCTATTAGAATTATATTCATTGGAGTTTAGAAGAGTGAGAGAGATCTCATAGAAACTGATAAAATTCCAATAAGGCAGGGCAGATTGTTCCCAATGTTGGGGGAATTCAGAACTAGGGGTCATAGTTTCAGGAAGGGATAAACCCGTTAGGACTGAGCTGAAAAGAAATTTCTTCCCCAAGACAGTGGTGAATCTGTGGAATTAACCAGCAGAAAAAGTAGCTATTTTTCATCTTTCATTTAAAATTTTGTTAAAATATTTATACAGCTCTTCTTGAAACCTGTTTAGATGGTGCCAATCTTATTTGCAACATCCAATTTACCATAGTCTGGGGTAAGCGGATGTGTTTTCTTCTCATCATCAGGCCTGATAAGTGTGTTCACTGTATCTACACCAATATCAGTTTCTTGACAGCCTGTTTTATCTAATGTTTATTGATATTGATGTCAATGATGACAACCAAAGTAATGTTGTCCTCGATTTTCTTCATTGCAGACTATGTCGTCAGAGGGAACTTAACGACCAAATAGTGATCCAATTTGTTCCTTTCTGGGGCACTTAGGGTGCTTCCTCAGCCTGAGTGTCTTTGGTCTCCTGAAGTTAGGCGTTGTCCTAATTTTCTGCTGCTTCTGACTATGAACTCCCTTCAAAATGGCCTTCTTTGCTTTCAAGGCCTTGGATTTAGCTTCAGTCTTAACAGGGGCAGCTTCCTTCGTCACCATTGGAGACATCAACGTATTGATTTTGCTGATCAGTTGTGATCATAATTCATGGCAGAGCAGGCTCAAAGGCCTGAATAGCCTGTTCCAGCTACTATTTTCTATGTATAGTTCTATGTACATCTTAGCTATTCAGCGCATACAAGAACTCCTCTTTTGAGTTTGTTGGTTGTATTTTTGTACATTTTGGTTTGACATCGATAATGCATAGAAAAACAAAATTCCTTTTAAAAAGAATGAAACATGAGGCTAAAAATATAATCCTTACCTTTCCAGGTCTGCATTTTCCAGCCAAGAGGTTAAAATTCATTCACACCAACTATATAAGCTTTCAAAAAGAGGTTTGATGAGTGAAACAAATTAATGCTGGGAAATATGTTAGGTGTTAGTGTCTCAATTTATTTAACATCTGCTGGTTAGTCTCTTCTTTTAATGAGGAAACACATCAAGGAACAAGTTATCATGCTCTTTCCTATAATTAACAATATTTAGTTCACAACCTCTCTCTACTGAGGCACTCTATTCATTTTGCAGAGTACGTACAAAGTAATTGTATGAAATTAAAATACTTCATTTTATTTTATAGTTTCTAAGGACAATATCGGTTCATCTTTTATGTAATCAGTCTCATAGTTATATGTTTTTGCATGATGGAGAGAAAGCAAAGCAGACTGAACAAGGGTGGGAATGAGCAAGAGATAATCAACATTGTTGTAGCTATTAAAAGAAAAATATCCTGCTTGCAAATACTCTTTGGAGTTCCTTAATCAAAAGACGGTGCCATCTACTTCACCAATGGTTCAAGTGAAATTAAAGCCCTGATGATAACTGGAGACACCCTGGGAGCAGGTTGTTCCCAGTATTTAAATGGCCAATCCAAGGATACAATTTAGACAGTTGGAATTGGGAAGAAGAGCACCATCAACAATGGATTTGAGATATTCAAACACTGCATTTCAATTCTCTGATGTCTTGATTCCTAGATATGCTGCAGAGGAATTGAACAGGTATATATTATTTCCCAGCAATGAGAGAAAGAAACCTACAACAAAACAAGACAGTGTGTTTGGAGGATGCCTGGTGGTAACCAGAGCAGGAAGGGCTTTAATAACTAAACTAGCTCAGAGACAGTGAGTGCTGTTGCACTTTCATCTTTGTCCTGTTCTAAACTGTCTCTTGAAGCCTACTCCATCACATCACTCCTCACACCAAACTGCCTCAGAGATGCATCCATGTTTCACTTGGAACATGTTTCACATCCTTGTTCATCTTTTCGCCACTGCCACTTACACTAATCCTCATGCAACTTCATAATTCTTCCTGATATCCTCATCAATTGGATGAAAGTGGTCCATTCTGCTCAGAGGTCTTTTATTCCCTCATTCAAGAAGATGAGAACATGCAATGCAATGGGTAAACTGGAGGTGGTGTTCCAAATGACAAACACACAGGGGGACCTCCTTGAAATTGGTGGAATTGTGCCAATTGGAAATGGGATGACAAGGAGATTGTGGCAACAGGATTAAATATTAGTGACTCACATGACACATGGAACCAAAGATCCCTTTATTCCAGTAGTCCAACACAACTTGTACCTTTCAAGTATTAAGTGGCCTCCATATTCCTCCTACCAAAATGTACTGTGTCATATTTACCTCTGTTGAATTTTATTTGCCAATTACTTGCCCACTCTGCAAACTTAATGGTGTCCTTGCAATTTGCTGAATTCCTCCTCAGTATTGAGTATCCCCACCAGTTTGGAGTTATCCAATGTATTAATATCTCAACCCAAGAGGAGATGTGGGTAATATGCCATGACCTTATGTCACCACTGGGAGTAACAACAAAGGTACCCAATTGAACTCCAAAAATCAAGAAGAGGGAAATTTGGCCAGGAAATGAAGAGGATATTGAAACTAGGTGTGGTGAATGGAGCGGCCACATTGTTTTGGTTTGAAAACCAACAATAATCAGTAGATGATCTGGAGGAGGGAACCGAGCGTATGGTGTCGAAATTTGCTGATGACACCAAGATTGGTGGAACGGCAAATTGTGCGGAGGGTGTGGAGAGTCTGCAGAAGGATCTAGATAGGCTGGGCGAATGGGCCAGGAACTGGCAAATGGAATTTAATGTTGGCAAATGTGAAGTTGTCCACTTTGGTAGGAATAATGGTAGGAAGGACTATTACTTACATGGCAAAAAACGGCAGCATGCGACGGTGCAGAGGAACCTCGGGGTCCTTGTGCATGAGTTGCAAAAACCCAACCTGCAGGTGCAGCAGGTGGTCAGGAAGGAAAATGGGATGCTGGCCTTCATAGCGAGGGGGATTGAATATAAAAGTAGGGAGGTCTTGCTGCAGCTGTACAGGGCACTGGTGAGGCCGCAGCTGGAGTACTGTGTGCAGTTTTGGTCGCCGCACTTACGCAAGGATATTTTGGCCTTGGAGGGAGTGCAGAGGAGGTTTACTAGGCTGATACCGGAGTTGAGGGGGTTGAACTATGAGGAGAGGCTGAATAAACTAGGCTTGTACTCGTTAGAGTTTAGAAGAATGAGGGGAGATCTCATTGAGACATATAAGATGATGAATGGGATGGATAGGATAGAGGTGGAGAGGCTCTTCCCGCTCAGAAAGGACAGTAGGACTAGAGGGCACAGCTTCAAGATAAAGGGGGGGGCGGTTTAGAACAGAGTTGAGGAGGAACTTCTTCACTCAAAGGGTGGTGAATCTCTGGAATTCTCTGCCCGTTGAAGTGGTGGAGGCTGCCTCGCTAAATATATTTAAGACGCGGGTTGATAGGTTTTTGATAGGCAAGGGGATCAAGGGTTATGGGGAGGGGGCGGGAATGTGGAACTGAGACACGACAGATCAGCCATGATCTTATTGAATGGCGGGGCAGGCTCGAGGAGCTAGATGGCCAACTCCTGCTCCTATTTCTTATGTTCTTAGCTCTGCAATGTCTTTTAGAATCTCAATAATATATTTAAATTCAATATTTATTCTTTGTTCTGGGTGGATGAGTTGATTGTGGTACTGCAAAAAGTCAATTATCTTACAACTTCAGATCCTACCTAAACGTATAGCAGAACCCATTGGTGAGAATCTGAAGGAGAAAAATGGCTTTCTTGGCTCATGAGCTTTCCCAGTACAGTATCATAAGATTTGGAATGCACAAGGCAAAACCTTATAGAGCAAGTCCTGAGGCTCATATCCAACATACAGCAACATTCATGCAGGTCATATTCTAAAACACAAACAGGGGCTTACACAAGTAGGGGTATTTAAGATAGTTTGAGAATATTTAAGCTTACAGCAAACTCACCGGTACCACACTGGGTTGTCAAAGACAAAGTATTTAGCAATTGACTTTTTTTTTAAATATGTTTAGGTATTAGGCAGGATCTTGTGGCCAGCAGAGGGTGTCAACAACGGGAAACCCCACTTACCGCAGTGGGACCAGAAGATCCAGTGCTAGCCAATGGCTGCCTCAAAACACACCATGTGGTGGCAGGGATGTGGGATTGGAAAATCTCAACCGTTGTTAGTTAGGTGCAGTGGAATCCTGAGTGCAGGCTGCTTTCAAGAAACTTAATCAAACAGTCTGTAATAATCCTGTGCTCATGGTGCCACATTTTAGCTAAAAAAAAAATCTATGTTGCGAACTGGTGCCTCAAGAGATAGTTTTGAAAGCAGCGCTCTCACAAATAGTGGAGGTGGCGTAACATCCCATGCTCTACTAACCAGAAAATTGTTATGATGTGGAGATGCTGGCGTTGGACTGGGGTAAACACAGTAAGAAGTCTCACAACACCAGGTTAAAGTCCAACAGGTTTATTTGGTAGTAAACGCCACAAGCTTTCAGAACTCTGTTCCTTTGTCACGAGTGGCAAGTTCTGATCATAAACAGGGCATATAAAGGTACACACAGTTTACAGAATACTGATTAGAATGCAGGTCTTTACAGCTAATCTGCTATTGAAGTCTTAAAGGTGCAGACAATGTGAGTGGAGATAGCATTAAGCACAAGTTAAAGAGATACGTATTATCTCCAGACAGGACAGTAAGTGAGATGTTGTAAGTTCAGGCAACTCATGGGGGTTACAGATAATGTGACATGAACCCAAGATCCCAGCTGAGGCTATCCTCATGTGTGCACAACTTGGCTATCAGTCTCTGCTCAGCGACTCTGCGCTGCCGTGTGTTGTGAAGGCCGCCTTGGAAAACGTTTACCTGAAGATCAGAGGCCGAATACCCGTGACTACTGAAGTGTTCCTCAACAGGGAGAGAACAGTCTTGCCTGGTGATTGTCGAGTGGCGTTTATTCTTCCGTTGTTGTAGCGTCTGCATGATCTCCCCAATGTACCATGCTTCGGGACATCCTTTCCTGCAGCGTATTAGATAGGCAACATTGGATATGGCGCTCGACTCATCGATCGGCAGTTCTGACATGCCACAGCTAGAAACCGCACCGACTTCCTCAGAAGACAAACACGGGACACAGTGGATAGAGTACCTTTTGTCGTCCAGTACTTCCCCGGAGCGGAGAAGCTACAACATCTTCTCCGGAGTCTTCAACATGTCATTGATGAAGATGAACATCTCGCCAGGGCCATCTCCACGCCCCCACTTCTTGCCTTCAAAACAACAGCACAACCTCAAACAGACCACTGTCCACAGCAAACTACCCAGCCTTCAGGAGAACAGTGACCACAACACCACACAGCCCTGTCACATTAACCTCTGCAAGACATGCCGGATCATTGGCATGGATGACATCATCTCACTTGAGAACACCATCCACCAGGTACACGGCACATACTCTTGCAATTCAGTCAATGTTGTCTACCTAATACATTGCAGAAAAGGATGTCCCAAGGCATGGTACATTGGGGAGACCATGCAGACGCTACAACAACGGATGAATGAACACCGCTCGACAATCACCAGGCAAGACTGTTCTCTCCCTGCTGGGGAACACTTCTGATGTGGATATGCCAGCGTTGGACTGGGGTAAACACTGTAAAAAGTCTGACAACACCAGGTTTAAGTCCAACCGATTTATTTGATAGTAAACCCACTAGCTTTCGAGGTTACCCCCTTCGTCACGTGAATGGAAAGTTCTGGCCTCAGACAGAGCAGAAAGCACAGACAGTTTACAGATTACTGATTAGAATGCAAATCTTTACACCTAATCTGCTGTTTAAGTCTTAAAGCGGCTAACAATGTGAGTGGAAGGAGCACTGATCACAGGTTAAAGAGATGTGTATTGTCTCCAGACAGTACAGTAAGTGAGGTTTTGCAAACCCAGGCAAGTCACGGGGGTTACAGATAGTGTGACATGAACCCAAGATCCCTGTTGAGACTGTCCTCACGTGTGCGGAACTTGGCTATCAGTCTCTGCTCAGCGACTCTGCGCTGTCGTGTGTCGTGAAGGCCGCCTTGGAGAATGCTTACCCGAAGGTCAGAGGCTGAATGCCCATGACCATTGAAGTGTTCGCCAACAGGAAGGGAACAGTCTTGCCTGGTGATTGTCGAGCAATGTTCATTCATCCGTTGTCGTAGCGTCTGCATGGTCTCCCCAATGTACCATGCTTCGGGACATCCCTGCCTTCAGACAACCATGCAACCTCAAACAGACCATTGTTCACAGCAAACTACCCAGCCTTCAGGAGAACAGTGCCCACAATACCACACAACCCTGCCACAGCAACCTCTGCAAGACATGCCGGATCATCGACATGGATACCATCACACGTGAGAATACCATCCACCAGGTACACGGTAAATACTCTTGCAACTCGGCCAACATTGTCTACCTGATACGTTGCAAGAAAGGATGTCCCGAAGCATGGTACACTGGGGAGACCATGCAGACGCTACGACAACAGATGAATGAACATCGCTCGACAATCACCAGGCAAGACTTCCTGTTGGCGAACACTTCAGTGGTCATGGGCATTCAGCCTCTGACCTTCGGGTAAGCATTCTCCAAGGCAGCCTTCATGACACACGACAGCAGAGTCGCTGAGCAGAGACTGATAGTCAAGTTCCGCACACAAGGACGGTCTCAACAGGGATCTTGGGTTCATGTCGCACTATCTGTAACCCCTGTGACTTGCCTGGGTTTGCAAAACCTCACCTACTGTACTGTCTGGAGACAATACACATCTCTTTAACCTATGCTTAATGCTATTTCCACTCACATTGTCTGCACTTTTAAGACTTGAATAGCAGATTAGCTGTACAGACTCGCATTCTGATCAGTATTCTGTAAACTGTGTGACTTTATATGCCCTGTTTCTGATCAGAACTTTCCACTCACCTGACGAAGGAACAGTGTTCTGAAAGCTTGCGGCATTTACTGTCAAATAAACCTGTTGGACTTTAACACGGTGTTGTGAGACTTCTTACAAAAAATTGTTATCCAGGGAATAGTGGTATGTTACGGTAGAGAAGGAGCCCCAAGTAAAGTTTGTTTATTCGTCACAAGTAAGGCTTACATTAACACTGCAATGAAGTGACTATGACACTCCCCTAGTCGCCACAGTCCGATGCCTGTTCGGGTCAATGCACCCAACCAGCATGTCTATTTCTCCCCACAGTTTCTATCAGACCTGTTGAGAATTTCCAACATTTTATTGTTTTTATTTCAGTTTTTTTTACTTCTGTTTAAGGAAAGATATAGCACCTTTAAAAACATCCCCTTTAAAATAATTTAAGAGAATTTCCCCAGCCAGCTGGGCATAAAAGGGGTTGTTCAAGAGAAGTGAAGCGAAGAGAATCAAGCTAGGCACTGAACAATTGAAAGATATACTATGTTGGCTTATTCGCAAAAGGAAGGAGAATCACAGATGGTTGATCCCTGTCCAATTACAAATTTTCTACAAAAGCACTGTCACAAAATGCTAATGGAAGGAATTCCTCATGATGCAAGTGGCATTACCTACCCAATTAAATATCCCTTCCATCCCAAGTATCCTCGGCTAATGTGTATCTCACCTGTTCAGAGATCATATTGGAAGAATGAGAGGAAAACGGAGGTGAACTCAATATCAGAAAAACAGCAAATAGGATAATGGTGAAGCAAATCCAAATTCATAAAGTGACATAGGAAATTGAGGAATCCCCAAGCCTGTTTAGAAAGGGAAGTGTTCTGTATACCATAATTACCAAATTGATCGTGCACTTTGATAAAGATCAATTCAGCAGTTATTTTTCAGTGATACCTATGCAAGTGAGGTTGGAGAGGCAGAATAGTAAACACATGATTACTAACTGTGCATTACAAATCTTTTTAAAAAAAAGCTGATGTTGTGCTATTCACTGCATACAATCTACATAATAATAAATATCCCGGGATTCTCCATGCCTACTAGCTCCAAATGCGAATCACGATGGCCGGAGAATCAGAGATTAGTAGAAAAACGAATTGGCACTGGGTGCCAACCCCACAGCCGCGCACCCCCCACCCCCCACCCCACCCTCCAAGGCCATGCTGCCAATCCCAATCAGATTCCCACCCACAGCATGAGAAAACCCAATGCATATTCAAAACCACAAGTTTAAATGCAATTAGCAGGCTTGAAGCTCAAGTCAAATGGCTCTCACTATTCACTGGCCTCCCTAGTGGGGATGTGGAGATGTGGAGATGCCAGCATTGAACTGGGGTAAACACAGTAAGAAGTCTCGCAACACCAGGTTGAAGTCCAACCAGTTTATTTGATAGTAAACTCACAAGCTTTCGGAGTTTGCCCCTTCGTCAGGTCACTCACCTGACGAAGAGGCAAACTCCAAAAGCTTGTGGGTTTACTTTCAAATAAACTGGTTGGACTTTAACTTGGTGTTGTGAGACTTCTTACTGTGTTCTCCCTAGTGGGATCAGCATTCTGTGGTCTTTAGTATAGGCCCCCACAAGCAAAGGCCTGGCATGTTGGACCCTGAGGGTTGAGGAAACATGACCAACCACTCAGCAATGAAAGACATCATGCCCAGAGGGGGAAATAACGTCTGGGCCTAACTCCTTAAGCCCTCTTGGGCTCAAGACAGCAGGCTGGGGTCTGAGTGCCTGGGAACCAAGGGGCCTGAGTGAATGGGCTTGGGGGCGGGGGGGAGGCTGCTGAAGAGACAGAGAGAGAGAGAGAGAGCGGGGTGGCGAGTCAGTTCAGAAACTAGAAGCTGAAGTAGGCCATTAAGGCCTTGGAGCATGATCTGCCATTCATCATGATCCAGCCTTGCGGTATGATGTTATTCTTTTTTGGGAGGAAAAAGGCTCTCACTGTCCACCCTATCCAATCCTCTGATCATCTTGTTTGCCTCAATCAGGTCACCTCGTAACCTTCTTCTCTCCAATGAAGATAACCTCAAGTCCCTCAGCCTTTCCTCATAAGACCATCCCACCATACCAGGCAACATCGTGGTAAACCTCCTCTGCACCCTTTCCAATGCCTCCACATCTTTTTTATAATACGGTGACCAGAATTGTACGCAATACTCCAAGTGCGGCCGCACCAGAGTTTTGTACAGTTGAAACATGACCTCACGGCTCCCAAATTCAATCCCTCTACCAACAAAAGCTAACACACCGTACGCCTTCTTAACAACCTTATCAACCTGGGTGCCAACTTTCAGGGAGCTATGCACATGTACCCCAAGATCTCTCTGCTCGTCAACACTACTAAGAGTCCTTCCATTAGCCCTATATACTGTACTCCTGTTATTCTTACCAAAGTGAATCACCTCACACTTTTCCTATTTAAACTCCATCTGCCACCTCTCGGCCCAGTTCTGCAGCTTATCTATGTCCCTCTGCAAACTGTAACATCCATCCTCACTGTCTACAACTCCTCCAACTTTGGTGTCGTCAGCAAATTTACTAATCCATCCTTCTACACCCTCATCTAGGTCATTTATAAAAATGACAAACAGCAGTGGCTCCAAAACAGATCCTTGAGGTACACCACTTGTAACTGAACTCCAGGTTGAATATTTCCCATCAACCACCACCCTCTGTCTTCTATCAGCTAGCCAATTCCTGATTGGAAAGGTGTATTCTTCCATTATCGCTGGGTCAACATTTGGGAACTTCTACCCAGCAACTACCTTCACCACAGACTGCAGCAATTCACAAAGGCAGCTCATCACCAACTTCTCAATGGCAATTAGCAATGGGCAATAAACACAGGCCTTGACAGTAATGCTTGCATTCCATTATATAGAATATATAACACAGAAACAGTTCATTTGGCCCAACCAATTCATGTCAGTGTATGTGCTCCAGTTGAGCCCTCTCTCATCTTTTTTCTTCATAACCATCTATTTCTTCTGCCTTGAATAGCTTCCCTTAAATATATCTATATTATTTACTCCCTATGGTGCCATGTTTCATGTTCATACCATTCTTTGAATGAAAAGGTTTCTTCTGAATTCCTTATTGGATATTGGGCAACATGGTGGCACAGTGGTTAGGACTACTGTGCCAGGGAAACGGGTTGATTCTGGCTTTGGGTGACTGTGAGGAGTTTCCATGTTCTCCCAGTGTCTGAATGGGTTTCCCCTGGGTGCTCTGGGCCTGGGTGCTTTTTTTAGTGGTGAATTCATGGGATAAATGGCCTCCTTCTGCACAGTAGGGATCCTATGGTTCAATATATGACATCAAGGTACTATAGGTTTGTTTGGATGAATGAATACATAAGTAAAAAACATGAACAGCACTTTCATTCCCTTCCACAATGTCAACTGAAGCTACAGTTTTAAATTCCTAAATAGTTGTAGCAGCACTGTTAAAGGGCTAAGTGCATGCATCTTAGAACATCAAGTTTCCCACACTTACAGCTGAGCCATTTAAAATGAAAATCTCAAGAGGAATGTTTCCTGCACAACAACATTATTAAAATCTTGATCAATAGGCCAGTGGGCTGACAAATGGCAGATGGAGTTTAATTTATACAAATGCGAAGTGTTGCATTTTGGTAGATTGAACCAGGGTAGGACTTACTCAGTTAATGGTAGGGCACTGGGGAGAGTTACAGAACAAAGAGATCTAGGGGTACATGTTCATAGCTCCTTAAAAGTGGAGTCACAGGTAAACAGAGTGGTGAAGAAGGCATTCAGCATGCTTGGTTTCATCAATCAGAACATTGAATATGGGAATTGGGACATCTTGTTGAAGTTGTACAAGACATTGGTAAGGCCACACTTGGAAGATTGTGTGCAGTTCTGGTCACCCTATTATAGAAAGGATATTAATAAACTAGAAAGAGTGGAGAAAAGATTTACTAGAATGCTACTGGTTTGAGTTATAAGGAGAGGCTGGATAGACCGGGACTTTTTTCTCTGGAGTATAGGAGGCCGAGGGATGATCTTATAGAGGTCTATAAAATAATGAGGGACTCAGATCAACTAGATAGTCAATATCATTTCCCAAAAGTAGGGGAGTCTAAAACGAGAGGGCATAGGCTTAAGGTGAGAGAAGAGAGATACAAAAGTGTCCAGAGGGGCAATCTTTTTCACAGAGGATGGAGAGGGTCTGGAACAAGCTACCCAGAGCTAGTAGTAGAAGCGGGTACAATGTTGTCTTTTAAAAAGCATTCAGATAGTTACATGGGTAAGATGGGTGTAGAGGGATATAGGTCAAATGCAGATAATTGGGATTAGCTTAGGGGTTTAAAAAAAAGGTGGCATAGATAAGTTGGGTGAAGGGCCTGTTTCCATGCTGTAAACCTCTATGACATGATAACAGTACTGCAGGTGCATTTGGATTATACAACCATAAGCCTAAAGTTGAAGAGCTCCACTTAGAATATAAAAGTAGGGAAGCCTTGCTGCAACTGTACAGGGTACTGGTGAGGCCACAGCTGGAGTACTGTGTGCAGTTTTGGTCGCCGCACTTGCGGAAGGATATATTGGCCTTGGAGGGAGTGCAGAGGAGGTTCACTAGGCTGATACCGGAGATGAGGGGGTTGGACTACGAAGAGAGACTAAATAGACTGGGTCTGTACTCGCTGGAGTTTAGAAGGATGAGGGGGGATCTTAGAGACATATAAGATAATGAAGGGGATGGATAGGGTAGAGGTAGAGAGATTCTTCCCACTTAGAAACGATAGCAGAACTAGAGGGTACAGCCTCAAGATAAGGAGGGGCGGGTGCAGTTTAGATCAGAGTTGAGGAGGAACCTCTTCACTCAAAGGGCGGTGAATCTCTGGAATTTTCTGCCTGTTGAAGTGGTGGAGGCTACCTTGCTAAATATATTTAAGTCACGGGTAGATAGGTTTTTGATAGACAAGGGAATTAAGGGTTACGGGGAGAGAGCGGGAAAGTGGAACTGATCCACTTCAGATCAGCCGTGATCTTATTGAATGGTGGGGCAGGCTCAAAGGGCTAGGTGGCCTACTCCTGCTCCTATTTCTTATGTTCTTATGTGATTAAACAAAATTGGTCAACAAAAGAGCTGAAAGGCAGTGTAGAAGAAAGCTAAAAGTGTTGCGGAAGGGCATAACTTTAAAGTTAGACCTAGGCCATTGGGTCATTGCCTGGCATTTGAGTGGCATGAATGTTACTTGCCACTTTTCAGCCAAAGTCTGGATGTTGTATAGATCTTGTTGTACTTGAACATGGACTGCTTCACTATCTGAAGAGTTGCAAATAATGCTGAACATTATGCAATCAGCTGTGAACATCCCCACTTCTGTACTTATGATGGAGGGAACATCATTTACGAAGCAGCTGAAGATGGTTGGGCCTAAGAACACTACCCTGAGGGACTCCTGCAGCCGAGATGACTGACCATCCACAACCATAACCATCTTCCTGTGTACTAGGTATGACTCCCACCAGCAGAGAGTTTGTCCCCTGATATCCACTGATTCCAGTTTTCCTTGGGTTCCTTGATGCCACACTTGATTGAATGCAGCGTTGGTATCAAGGGCTGTCACTCTCACTTCACCACTGGAATTCATCTCTTTTGCCCGTGTTTGAACTAAGGCTGTAATAAAGTAAGGAACTGAGTGACCTGGTGAAATTCAAACTGAACGTCATTGAGCAGGTTATTGCTGACCAGATGCTGCTCGATGACTCCTCCATCACTATACTGATGATCAAGAGTAGACTGATAGGAAGGCAATTGGCCAGGTTGGATTTGTCCTGCTTTTTGTGTACAGGACATACCTGGGCAAATTTCCACACTGTCGGGTAGATGCCAGTGTTGTAACTGTATTAGAAGTACTGTACTTTTTCTTTAATATTAATACAGTCCTTAACTTTTTTAGTTAACTACAAATGATGGTCTCTCCCTTTGGAATTTTTCTTTCTCTCCAAGTTACTTTCACATGCTGCTATGACAGATGCACTTTTACCACTTTTGCAGTCCCTCCAATCACTTCTAAACCCACTTGTAGCATGAAATCTCCTGGGTACCTACCAATGACATCCTGTGTAACATTGTAATTCATTGTTTTAATTTTGTTTGAGGATGGATATATTTCAAAGTCTCATCTTATTGGAAATCTGCCCAAATAATAACATGTGAAATATATTATTGGCTTAGTTGCACTGATGATCTTTCAAACAGAAATCAAATTTTAAAAAGTTGCATGAGTCCTTTGTAATGGCCTCCAGTACACATCAATATAGACACACACACACAAAGAAAAACTACACAGAAACTGGAAAACATAAAGAAGGAACATCATAATTTAGCTTATGTTTAACCTATATTATCAGTAGATGTTTCCTTTAGTTCAGACACTTGGAAAAGTATGGACTAATAAATGAAATAGTACTAATTCATTAAAGACAAATCATGTTCAAGTTATTTGATGAAGTGATGGAGAGGATTGATGAGAGTATGCGGTTTATCTGCATTTGGAATTTCAGAAAGCATTCAATAAAAAACAACAATAGACATGAGTAAAATTAAAGCTCCTATTTCGGGCAGTGACAGGATGAATATGAACTTGGTCAAGGGAAAGCAGAATCATGGTCAGCAGTTGAAACTAAATGATGCAAGAACAGATAGTCCTGGATCGTTGGACAATTAAGGAGGATCTTTAAAACATTGTTTGGTATTCTCTGTTTCATTAATAGAGGCAGAGAATGCTCAACTTGGATCTCCTCATGGCTGGTTGACTCTAAGTCTCATTCTAGCCTTTGTCCGTATTTGGCAGGAGGACTGGTAACATGGCGGGAGCAGGCATCGGAAGAAGAATCAATGGCTTCCTGCCATCATGGAATATTACTATCAAAGCAACCTCACTGGCCCAAAATATGTCATTGAATGAGCACTAAATCTCTGCCCTTGCTATTGGCACCTGACCCATCCCTGCACCTCTCTATCTGTATTTTGGGTCCTTCTGCAATCCTGGGCAGGCATTGTGGATGGATTCAATACCAGCAGCAGCCACCGTGCTGCTCCATCCCCACAACAGTGGCATACCCAAGCCATACACAACTGCTGGCCACTGATTGGATGGCAAATCATTATTTTATCAACCAGCAATCATCCAGAACTTATCCAAAACTCAATGATTTCTTCCTGATATTGGGTCACCTTGATACAGCCAGCTAAGTTTCCGGTAGAATGCATTTGTTATTTCATTGTGCATTATGATAAATTATAAATCCCATCCTGCCATTACGCATTCAATAATCCTTCTACATCTACGGAGACAATTATATAAAATATTGAGGACCTCAGGTGCCTCATTAATCTCTAAAGGAGGAATAGAATATAAAAAGAGTACTGTACTTCCTGACTGGTGAACATCTATGCATTAATTTATATTTCATATATTTTAATGTATTGCACTTTAAATCTTTAAAAATGTATGCTGCAAGTATTACCCTGTGTCCCATTGGTAAATGCAAGTCCCAACATTTTTGATTAACCGGCACCATCTATTCTTTGAGCATGCCAGATAACAAAAAAATTGTATTGTGAATTAGCGGTTTTTAAACACTGGATTGAAGGAAATACAAGAAAGAGTGGTCATTTAACCTCTCTGTTTTATGAATTATCATTTGCATATTAATACCTAGCTCATGATTTGATGACCAGGACACTCAATTAATGATCCTTATGAGACACAATGACACAACAAGTAACTCTAACTAATTGTTAGTCATTTCCAGATATTTTGCTATCCTTACAGTTTGTTTCACGTAATTTCAGAGTTCACAACTCTGCATAAATATGTTTAATTTGTGATGATACTGTGGCTTTAAGAAATGTACTTATATCATGTTCCTTGTATGGGGTATGTTTCAAATTCAGCTCTGTTTTACATGATGCCAATTTGTCTGGGCACCAGGCAGCTCAAATGCTGAGAATGCAGGATACTTATTGATTTTAGCTAATGGTGTGGTTGTCTTTACAGAATTAATACATTTGTATTTACTTAGGTTTCCCTTGGGATTTCAGAGCAGGATTTTATTTAGGTTGATTAACAAAGTCATGTGTTAAAGGACGGTGCAAAATCTGCAGGAGAGACAGTGTTTTAGAGCAGTCAGTCTCTGCCTGGTCCTGAAGGGAGTAATACGTGTCTCCCTGTCTCACTGTCCGCAGAAGTACTCTGAGAACTCTAGAGCGGCAATCTAATTACAAGCACACAAACGTATGTTTGCTAACTGGTTTTGAAGAGGGGTTTTAAGCCTGTCAGAAGGAATATTGCATGAATAGGAATTTAGGGATATGTTAGTAGTTAAAAATTGTATCTTGTCATACTTAATCATTGTTCAAATGTAAAATATTAAGCTGATTCATTTGTTCTAGTTAAACTGTGTTGTTAAATAAAGTTTGTTTTGAAAAAAGCTTCCCAGTTTGTCAAGAGAATCATTCTTGGAGTGAAACATCAGGGTTGAAATTCTCCAGCCTCCCAGACATTTGTTTCCCATCAATGGGAGGTGGCATATTGTTTGCTAGCATTTTATCGAACAAGCTGGAAATTGCAGAGCTCTCAAATTCAGAAGAATCTTGTATCCTACTGAATAAATCACAAAGAGCTAACGTGCAGGTACAGCAAGTAATTAGAAAAGCTAATAGGATGTCATATTGTCAATGGCAAGGAGAATTGAGTACAAAAGTAGGAAGGTTATTCTTTAGCTGCACAGGACACTGGTGAGACCACATCTGAAATATTTATATGGTATTGGTCTCCTTATTTAAAGGTCCGTGTAAATACATTAGCAGTTCAGAGAAAGTTTACTGCATTGATACCAGGAAAGATTGGAGAGGCTAGGCTTATGTTCAATGAGTTTAGAATGACAAAAGGCGACTTGATTGAAACATAAGGTTCTGAAAGGTCCTGACAGCGTGAACGTGAAGAGGATGTTTCCTTTTGTGGGAGAATCTAAAACGAGGAGTCACTGTTAAAATTAAGGGGTCACTCATTTAAGACACAGGCGAGAAGAATTTTTTTCCTCTGAATGTTATAAGTGTCTGGAATTCTCTCTCTCGAAAGACAGTGGAAGCATAATCTTCAAAGATTTTTGAGGCACATCTACATAAACAAGGTCGTGGAAGGCTTTTGGGGATAGGCAGGAATGTGAGGTTGAGCTAACAATCAGATCATCATGATCTTATTGAATACTGGAGCAAGCCCGAGGAATGAGGCACTCACTTCTGCTCCTAATTCATACATATGTATAATATTCTTACTCAATTGTAAGCATTTTAATTTCTAATAGCTTCCTCTTTTATTATACTGTTGACCAATGAGATCCCTATTCTCCAAAGGCTTATTTTAATTTAACAGAAATCTAAAGTTACACAACTATAAATCACCTCACAATATTTAGCAGGCATAACACAGACACTGTTATAAACCATTAAAACGTAAAATAATTTATTAGTTTATTCCTGCACAACATTTTTTGTTGTTTCATACTCAATTGCATTCATCAAAAGTGAATTATGAAATTAACAAAATGACCAATGTATTCAGCAAAGCTGCCACTCACTCACGGACATTCACTTATCGCAGACACATTTAATCACAATGTACAAAAAGTCTGTATCAGACCACCAACTTAAACTTACACCATGCCAAATTGCTTTTACTGCCACCAGAATCTTTTGTTTAAATAAATGATGATATTAAATAATAAGCTAATTCTCTGTAATAAACATTAACTATTAAAATATATAAGGCAGAATTTAATGTTTGCGATTGGATCTTCCACTGCTGACAGGAGCCCATATTGCCCCCATTGGTGGAGATCCTTCTCCTTTAACTGCCCATCAAGTTGGCCTACTTTAAGGGCCCCTGGGGAGGATATCTCCCCCACTCCGTCCCACCAAGCAAAAATTGCTGACCAGAGGCCAACAGTTCTCCACTGCCATTAGCACCACTAGAGTACCGGCAGTTGCCAGCAATCACCCATCAACAGACCCAGGATGAATGAGAGACTCCAGGCCAAATGTGAAGGCTGGATGGGGGCTGGAGGCAAGGGCAAGATGGTGGTTTTCAACAGGTCAGCTCCTTTCCAATGCCAGGTTCCTCAATCAGACACTGAATGCCTATAATTAGCCATTTAAGGACTTCAATTAGCATCCAAAGGGAAGGCAGTCTGAGCCTTTTCATCCCAAACTTAAGTTAAGCAAAGTTTATTTATTAATCACAAATAGGCTTACATTAACACTGCAATGAAGTTACAGTCATTTGTCGCCATTCTCCGGGGCCTGTTTACGTACACTTAGAGAGAATTTAGCAGAGGCAGGACGGCAGTAGATCCCTGTCCTGCAACTGGATTAAATATCCCCAGCTCCAAATTCGACACTGGGGGGTGGCGTTCAATTCCACCTTTAAACTTTGAAAAATATATTTTGTAAGTTACAACATTCCCATATTGAAAACCTTTAAAGATTGATGGAACAGTTGGAACCCTCTGATTGTGGTTTCTCATAAAACACAAAATTATTCCATTTTACCAAGCTGAATCCTGAACAGTCCGAACAGAACATAACCACTGCATTGCCCTTTGAATTGTTGGCAGATTTGATGGCGACCTGCTTCCTAGGTGGTTCCTCCCTAGGTCAGTAATGTATAACACACAAATCATTTGATAAATGGTACTGTCTGAGCTCACCTAACTAAATCAGCGCAATCTGATGATTCAGCACTTCTCTGGGAATCAGCTAGTTGTCAGCTATTACTGATCACAACGATTAGAACGCATATGGACATCATCTGTCATTTGAAGCCAATTTATGGCACAGTACTACATTGATTACCCTTGCACAGTTCAAAGGTATGATCTCGAAATTAAACCATGATTTTTCTTTAATGAACCACAGGAACAAAGTAACAATGTGTTGCATAACATCCTGCATAACAGATACTGTTTTGGTTTGAAATGAAGTTAAAGCTTGAACATGCAACTAAGAAGTTGATGCAACATTGTTTTCAGATCTCAAAAGAGAATCAAACTCACCGTTCATAGTCTCTTCCAATGGGATCATGTAACCACTGCAATTCAAGTTCAGTGATTTTTGACACTTTTGTCACACTAATTAGATTTAAGATTCCTCAACTTCTGAAATCATATCATACTTTATTATTGTTCGGGTATCAATGTACTGCTTAAATTCTTGCCTCTGACTGCTCCTTTTCCTTAAGCTAAGGATGAGGAATGAGAAATAAAAGGAGAAACTTTAAAAATACCACAGGATAAGATCTGTTATGAACTAGCATTTCTCTGATCAGCATTGGCCTGAAAAGCAAAGTTGGTGGGGGGGGAGAATTATTTACCCTAAAGGATTGATAGTGTTTTGTAAGTCTACTGATTTTTTTTGAGGATGCAACTGAATAACTTGATTGAAGCTATTAAATGTGCATGATAATATAAGTTGCCCATGGTCAGCATGCATCAAAAATATTAAGATGTACACGATGAACTGCAAAATTCAAAGTATCTAGCACATGGCATGGTGAAAACTCCTCAATACAGCAGGACAAAATCTCTCAAATCTCTGATATACATCAATAAGAAGCATTTATCTAGAAATTTTGGAGAATCTGTCCTATTATATGTATTTGTTAAGTTCTGCACAAACAATTTTAAATGAAAGCAAAGGCCAAACAAACTGTCCAAACCATAGAGAGCAGATTGTAGGGATACAATCACCAAGTTGTGTCGCAGTCTTCAAGTTACGTTTTCTTTCCTGAAGTGTGCAATTTTCATGGAATTATCAAATGTTGTGGTAACATCAAGTACTGAGACTGGATGAGCCATGTGGAGGCAACCACTAGAAAGAACTTTTTTTTGTAACAATGGCCAAAGAATGGCACACCCGCTACTGCCAGTTTCCTAGTGGCATAGGGTTGTTTCAATGGGAATTTCCATTTCCAGAACACCCCACTGCGAGTGAACAGCACTCCACCTCCACTTCCCGAGAAAAAGTCCAAGGGGTGGCCAGAGAATCTCGTCCAACTTTTATAACATTAGGTTCTCCCAAAACATTGCACAACCATTATTCTGTCAGCAGTCAATTTCCACAGAGCAAAGATAAATCCAACAGCTATGAGGCATAGCGATCAACTAAATTTCGTAAAATTCAAACTAGCTCAGAACTAGCAGAAAGTATTTAACATGAAAAAAATAATTCACAGCTGCAGGAATACTGCAACCAAGAATAGCCATAATAATGAACCAGTTTCAAGTCAAAAATAAGAACATAAGAACATAAGAAATAGGAGCAGGAGTAGGCCATCTAGCCCTTCGAGCCTGCCCCGCCATTCAATAAGATCATGGCTGATCTGAAGTGGCTCAGTTCCACTTTCTCACTTTCTCCCCATACCCCTTAATCCCCTTGCCTACCAAAAACCTATCTACCCGCGTCTTAAATATATTTAGCGAGATAGCCTCCACCACTTCAATGGGCAGAGAATTCCAGAGATTCACCACCCTTTGAGTGAAGAAGTTCCTCCTCAACTCTGTTCTAAACTGCACCCCCCTTATCTTGAGGCTGTGCCCTTTAGTCCTGCTGTCCTTTCTGAGCGAGAAGAACCTCTCCACCTCTACCCTATCCATCCCTTTCATCATCTTATATGTCTCAATGAGATCTCCCCTCATCCTTCTAAACTCTAACGAGTGCACGCCCAGTCTATTCAGCCTCTCCTCATAGCTCAACCCCCTCAACTCCGGTATCAGCCCAGTGAACCTCCTCTGCACTCCCTCCAAGGCCAAAATATCCTTGCGCACGTGCGGCGACCAAAACTGCACACAGTACTCCAGCTGTGGCCTCTCCAGTGCCCTGTACAGTTGCAGCAAGACCTTCCTACTTTTGTATTCAATCCCCCTCGCTATGAAGGCCAGCATCCCATTTGCCTTCCTGACCACCTGCTGCACCTGTAGGCTGGGTTTTTGCGACTCATACACAAGAACCCCCAGGTCCCTCTGCACCGTAGCATGCTGCAGCTTTTCGCCCTGTAAGTAGTAGTCCTTGCAACCATTATGCCTACCAAAGAGGATAACCTCACACTTGCCAACATTGTATTCCATCTGCCAGGTCCTCGCCCACTCGCTTAGCCTATCTAGATCCCTCTGCAAACTTTCCACACCCTCCACACAATTTGCTGTTCCACTTATTTTTGTGTCATCAGCAAATTTCGACACCATACGCTCGGTTCCCTCCTCCAGATCATCTATATAAATGGTAAATAGCTGAGGCCCCAGCACCGATCCCTGGGGCACTCCACTAGTCACCAACCACCAATCCGAATAGCACCCATTGACACCCACTCTCTGCCTCCTATTTGACAGCCAATCCCCTATCCACGCTAACACCCTACCCCCAACTCCATGCCCCCTAACCTTCTGTAACAACCTTTTGTGCGGCACCTTATCAAACGCCTTCTGAAAATCGAGAAACACCACATCCACCGGTTCCCCTCCGTCCACCGCACTAGACACATTCTCATAGAATTCCAATAAATTCGTCAGACACGACTTCCCCTTAACGAAACTGTGCTGCGTCTGCTCTATCAAACAATTCTTCTCAAGCTGCCTCACTATTTTCTCTCTGATTACAGATTCAAGCATTTTTCCTACAACAGACGTTAAACTAACCGGCCTATAATTCCCTGCCTTTTGCCTGCTGCCCTTTTTAAACAGCGGCGTAACATTAGCCGTTTTCCAATCTTCCGGCACTTCCCCGGAATCCAGTGAGGTTTGGAAAATAATCACCAAGGCATCCACTATCACCTCTGCCATTTCCTTCAGAACCCTTGAATGCATTCCAAAAATGGACATTCTGTATTGAAAGTGGCAGAAAAAAAGGATGGAAATCCATCATTGCAACAAATGGGTATTTAAAGAAACACAAATCTTGGCAGTTTAGATACTGCTATAATGGCAAGGCAAAAACAGGACAGGGTGCACGAGGGGTTTGAATTTAAGGAGCATGTCGATAGCAGTGTTGTAATATTTCTCAAAGAGAGAAATTCCTTTAAGGAGCTCAACATACAGATAAGGCAGGTACCTTGATGTGACCTGGAGCCATGGCTCACTCTGCATTGTAGTATCCTAGATAACAGGATATGTCTGGAGATTGCACTGCCGATTTGGCTGTAAATAAATCCAACCAGAGATTCCCCAAGCAAATGGAATATTTCTACCAAAGCTGTGTTACACATAGATACCACAAGGATATCACTACATGGCATATAGTGGTGATTATGCTCTCCGAAGAGGAAAAGCAGAACAAAGGATACAAGTTTGAAGATCAAGGGAAAAGGCAGCTTACAAAAGTTAAAAAGTACTCCAGAAGCACTTGTGGTACAAAAAAAAGACAAAAATGAGCACCAAAAATGGAAGAGACAGGGCTCACTTACTTCACAAACATGGGTATCTTTGGGATGAGTAAGTCCAGGCAAGCAACCAATTGTCTCAGGATCGTATTATTTAAAGGGGCAGTTAGAACAGAATTGAGGGTACGGAATTAAAAATAAACCAAAAAATAGAAACAGTAGATCAAACAGAGTGCGGAAAGCATGCAAGGGGAGCACAAGGTAAATTATAAGGCAAAAGAAAAATCAGAATGCACAAAAGGACCCTTTTGAAAGCGCAAAAAGTACATTCTATCATGTCAATAGTGTCTGAAAAGGCAAAAGAATAGCGGAATACTCTCCTGTATCAACAGCATCTGAAAAAGATAAAAGACCAGCACAAAGGCAGATACCAAACAACCCCCAGCATGAACTGGAAGGCCAACGATGTCCGATCAGAATTCAAACTTTTTAAACAAGGAATCCCCATTGATGGAGCACTTGCAGAACCGGATAAATACTGATAGTGATGGTTACACAGAGGTTTCTGAAGAGGACAAGCAAGATCCCACAAAGGTATGGAAGTTCCTAGAGGATCAGTTAAGAGTAACTTTAAGAATTCATTGCATATAACTGATTTCCTACAACAGCCATAGGAATCAATGGAACAATTCATCAAAGGATGCTATTGCAAGGGCAACGAGTGCCACCGAATTTGTGTTTCAGAGATTGAATTGCCAGAGTAAGTAATGGAGTTGGTGATTGTTTCAACACCTAACAAAATGTTCCAAAAGACCTCTTGGGAAAAAAATACACAGCATTTACTCACTGCTAGAAGATAGCAGGAAGTATGAAACTATTTTTTACTAGAAAACAGCATCTGCAAGCACACTAGGTGCAGCTAAAACAGTATTGGCACAATAGGGAGGCCATAAAAAGGCAAGCAAGCTCTGTGTAAGTGCAGTTTGATGGACCCCCCATGAAGCTGCCCTGCATTCTAAGATCTGTGCAAGTCATGAAGTGCACAAGGTCAGTGAGCCTGTCTATGCAAGAAATCTGGCTCTAGAGACTCAGTCAGAGGGTACAAAAGGACACAAACAAAAGCGAGGCACAGCAACAAGGACAGTGTCAGAGATTTATGCAAATACACTAAGTTCACTCCAAGACAGACCCTCCTCGAGACCCTGAGTGGAAATGCTTTTGACAAGACAACGAACAGACATTCCATGTTGTGACTGGAACACATTGTGTGAATAAAGTCAAGCCTGGAACCTTTTGCCACCACCAATGTCATTGAATGCTTTTACATAAACAAAATTGACACAGGAGCTAGCACAAATATCCTGCCAGTCCCAATTCTAAAAAAAATGTACCTGGATCATTGAAAAATCGATAGCATAATCAATACTTGCTAAATTGACTGCATAAAATGGCTCTCCAATGCCTTGCATTGGAACAGCAGTAGTGAAATGTAGCCACAGCAATGTGGTGTGGAAACCACAAATATTTTACCTGGTACGTATGTGCAGAGCAGTGATGGCAAGACTCGTAGCATTTGCAGATCTTAACATTGCAACATTCCACAAAATCACCAACGAACCAGTGGCAGCAGAAGAGACTAAGAACACTCACGTTAAGTCAGTCCAGGAGCTGCATTAAAAAGGTGATGCTGTACTTCACCTCGGAGAAGACACAATTCCATCAATCGACCATCCTAGAAAGTAGCAGCAATCTACAGCCAAGAAAAGCTTAATGGGAGCTGGATGACGTGGCTCACAATGGAATCATCTGCCATGTGCATCATGTGTCTATGATAGAGACACACAGGACAAGGGTACATGGGCTTAAGGTGAGGGGGGAGAGGTATAACACAGATATTAGAGGGAGGTTTTTCACACAGAGGGTAGTGGGGGTATGGAATGCTCTGCCAAGTAAGGTGGTGGAGGCAAGCACGCTAGAGTTGTTTAAGAGTAACTTAGACAGGCACATGAGTGGGTTGGAGATGGGTGGATATAGGAGATTGTTTTAAAAAAGGGTCATTAGCATTGGGACGTCCCTGGTAAGGTAAATGGATATGGTATGATAATAATGTTTTTTTTCCTCTTTTCATTCACAGGTTTTAAGTTGGTCCACCTTGTTGTCCAACGAGGGGCACACACGCGATGGGTCGTACTTGGGCTGCTCTTGGTTGCTCGAGATTGGCCTAGTGCTTCATGTCGTTAGTGTGCGCTTAAACTGGACCAGATACTGGGCAAGATGACAGCTCAGCGACTATCACTGATTGCTGTGCAGACACATGGATTTGGGCCAGTGTCTGTGGGAGTTTGTGCATTCTCCCC
The DNA here is from genome assembly GCF_965287045.1 of Carcharhinus amblyrhynchos. Lineage (NCBI taxonomy): Eukaryota > Metazoa > Chordata > Chondrichthyes > Carcharhiniformes > Carcharhinidae > Carcharhinus > Carcharhinus amblyrhynchos. The sequence continues at coordinate 19,892,221 of NC_137324.1, forward strand.
GTGCTTGTGTGGGTTTTCTCCGGGTGCTCCGGTTTCCTCCCACACCCCAAAGATGTGCTATTAGGCTGATTGGCAGTAATAAATTGTCCCTAAATTAGTTTCCCTCAATGTGGATGGCCATAAAACATTAGATAAGGGTCATGGGTGGAGGCGGGGACTGGTGGTGTTAAGATGGCAGCGCGGGCTCGTTGGGCCGAAGGGCTTGTTTCCCGGGCTATTTTTGTTTTTTGTTAAGGGCTGACGTGGTTCAATTATGTATGTTTTAAAGAACCATGGCACAATCTTGGTATGTCTAAACACAAACCATTTAAAACTCTGCCGAAAGAGATGCCCACACCAGATTCCAACACTGAAGGAACTGAATCCCAGGTTTATAAGAGCTGGATTAGTAAATTTGCTGATGACACCAAAGTCGGAGGAGTGGTAGATAGTGAAGAGGGGTATCATAGTTTACAGAGAGACTTGGACAAGTTGCAGGGCTGGGCCGAGAGGTGGCAGATGGAGTTTAATGTGGAAAAGTGTGAGGTAATTCACTTTGGCAGGAATAACAGGTGTGTAGAGTATAGGGCTAACGGCAGGACTCTGAATAGTGTTGACGAACAGAGGGATCTAGGTGTATATGTGCATAGATCCCTGAAAGTTGGAAATCAAGTCGATAAGGTTGTTAGGAAGGCATACGGTGTCTTGGCGTTTATTGGTAGGGGGATTGAATTTAGGAGCCGCAACGTCATGTTGCAACTGTACAAAACTCTGGTGCGGCCGCACTTGGAGTATTGTGTACAGTTCTGGTCCCCACATTATAGGAAGGATGTGGAGGCTTTGGAGAGGGTGCAGAGGAGGTTTACCAGGATGTTGCCTGGTATGGAGGGAAGGTCCTATGAGGAGAGTCTGAGGGATTTGAGGTTGTTTTCGTTGGAAAGAAGGTGGCTAAGAGGAGACCTTATTGAAACATACAAGATGATTAGAGGTTTAGATAGGGTGGACAGTGATAGCCTTTTTCCTCGGATGGAGAAAGCTACCACGAGGGGACATAGCTCTAAATTAAGGGGTGGTAGTTATAGGACGGATGTCAGAGGTAGGTTCTTTACCCAGAGGGTGGTGGGGGAGTGGAATGCCCTGCCTGCTGCAGTTGTAGATGCGCCTAGTTTGGGGGCGTTTAAGAGGTCCGTGGATAGGTTTATGGATGGAAAGGGATTGGTTTAGGTTAGAGGGTCATTGCTTTTTTCTAAATTGGTCGGCGCAACATCATGGGCCGAAGGGCCTGTTCTGCGCTGTAATGTTCTATGTTCTATGAATTCTTCTCGAAGCTGGAAGCCAAATATGGGTATTGATCAGTCCATTTAGTTAATGAATCTCAGGAAGCCACCACATTCTGAACACCATGTGGATGATAATCCTTCCAGAGTCTACCTTTTAGCCTGTCAGTCAAGACCTATTCAGGCAGCATATGTACAGAATCACAGAAAGCATTCCTGGATGCATATGCATCACTGATGATTTTGCCCATCAGTCATATTAAAGATGAATACAATTAAAATCCTCACTCATTCATGACAGCAGCTCGCCACGAGGAGCTCCGCTTTAACAACGGGAACTGCCAGGCGAGTTAGATCAATTTCTTTTGTTCTATCTATTTATATTGTAGAATCCTTTCTGAGTCAGACAAAGTCAAAGTTATCAGATACATGCCTACCCATGGAGAGTGACGGCCTAGTAGTATTATCGCTAGACTATTCATTCAGAAACTCAGCTAGTACACTCTGATTTCTCTTGATCCTATAAATATTTTTTTGGGGGGTCTGGGTTCAAATCTTGCTATGGCAAATGGTGGAATTTGAACTCAATTTTTAAAATATGTGGAATTAAGAATCTTCAACGAACATGAAACCATTGTCAATTGTCAGAAAGACCTATTTGGTTCACTAATGTCCTTTAGAGAAGGAAATCTGCCATCCTCACCTGATCTAGCCCTCGTGTGACTCCAGAACCACAGCAATGTACATAAGAACACTAGAAATAGGAGCAGAAGGAGGCCATCTAGCTCTTTGAGCCTGCCCCGCCATTCAATAAGATCATGGCTGATCTGAAGTGGATCAGTTCCACTTTTCCGCTTTCTCCCCATAACCCTTAATTCCCCTGTCTATCAGAAACCTATCTACCCGTGACTTAAATATATTCAGCGAGGTAGCCTCCACCACTTCAATGGGCAGAGAATTCTAGAGATTCACTACCCTCTGAGTGAAGAAGTTCCTCCTCAACTCTGATCTAAACTGCCCCCCGCCCCCTTATCTTGAAGCTGTGTCCTCTAGTCCTGCTATCCTTTCTAAGCAGGAAGAATCTCTCCACCTCTACCCTATCTATCCCCTTCATTATCTTATGCATCTCTATAAGATCCCCCCTTAGCCTTCTAAACTCCAACAAGTACAGACCCAGTCTACTTAGTCTCTCTTCATCGACTAGCCCCCTCATCTCCGGTGTCAGCCTAGTGAACCTTCTCTGCACTCCCTCCAATATATCCTTCCGCAAGCGCGGCGACCAAAACTGCACACAGTACTCCAGCTGTGGCCTCACCAGTATCCTGTACAGTTGCAGCAAGACCTCCCTACTTTTATATTCTATCCCCCTCGCTGTAAAGGCCAACATTCCATTCGCCTTCTTAATCACCTGCTGCACCTGCAGACTGGGTTTTTTTGACTCGTGCACAAAGACCCCCAGGTCCCTCTGCACCATAGCATGCTGCAGCTTTTCTCCTTTTAAATAATAATCCCTCCTACTATTATTTCTGCCAAAGTGGATAACCTCACACTTGCTAACATACTTCATCTGTCAGGTCCTCGCCCACTCGCTCAGCCTATCCAGATCTCTCTGCAGACTTTCCACACCCTCCACGCAATTTGCTCTTCCACTCATCTTCGTGTCATCAGCAAATTTCGTCACCCTACACTCAGCCCCCTCCTCCAGATCATCTATCTAAATGGTAAACAGTAGAGGCCCCAGGACCGATCCCTGCGGCACTCCACTAGAATCATACAATCATAGAACCCTACAGTGCAGAAAGAGGCCTTTCAGCCCATTGAGTCTGCACCAAACACAATCCCACCCAGACCCTACCCCCATATCCCTACATATTACACCCACTAATCCCTCTGACCTCCGCTACCCTGGACACTAAGGGGCAATTTTTTAGCACGGCCAATCAACCTAACCTGCACATCTTTGGACTGTGGAAGGGAACTGGAGCACCGGGAGGAAACCCACACAGACATGAGGAGAATGTGCAAACTCCACACACTAGTTACCAACTGCCAACCAGAATAGCACCCATTGATACCAACTCTCTGCTTCCTATTAGGCAGCCAATCCTCTATCCATGCTAACACCTTACCCCCAACTCCGTGCACCCTAACCTTCTGTAGCAATGTGGATGACTCGCAACTGCCCTCGGGCAACTAGGGATGGACAATAAATGCTGACCAGCCAGAAACGCCCATGTCCCACGAATGAAAAAAAAACAGGACAAAGAAGATAAAGCCTTGAGTTTTTCAAAATCTTGGCACCATACGTTTTGAACTTCTCTGGTAAAGTATTATCATTTAGACTTACAGAAAAGCATATCACCTGCGTAGCAACAAGACCACAACATATCTTCACTGTCAGCGAAGGTATGTTATAGTCTTTGGGCCATGGTACTGTAGCCTACAGAAGTATGGCCCAAAGAAGAAGAAAATCCTGGAAATTGATGCCTTGGAGAAAGGACTAGTGACGTGCATCATGCCAGTGGCAAACCAGTCACATTCAGATGCAAAAGCCTACCTCAAGCACAATTCAATTACCCCAACATAGAACATGACATGCATATTCTAGAATTTACGATCACAAGATCCTACACTTGTTGAGCAATTCACGGTCCAAACTGATGACAAACCACTGGAAATGATCTGGCACAAATTATTGTCACCACCTCAACAATAATGACTCCTCATAAAAGTACAGGATATGGCTTCAAGGTCTGCTGCAAAACTGGTAACAAAATGGCCACCTCGGACATGCTGAGCAGATTGGCAAAGCCAATATTGCTATTAAAAACTGAAGTGGTTCACTAATGTCTTTTTAGAACGAAACTAGTCGCCCTTACCTGATCTAGCCTCTGTCTCCAAATAAGCTGCAAGTCACTTAATTGAAACAACCAAGAAAACCCACCATATTCCTAGAGATGAGAAATAAAGTGAAGGGGTGCTCACATCCCAAAATTGAATAATAAAAATATGATCAATAACAATTCAAAGGAGTTCACTGTAGAGGTGATAGCTAATTTGTCCATTATGCTCGTGCCGGCGTTTGAAGTATGATCCAATAGTCCCAAGCCTCTGCTCTGGCCCAATATCACAGCAAAGTCACTGTGGTGAGAGTGTAAGAAAGTCCAAAATGGGAAAATACATTTGTTCACTCTGGTTATTGCTATTATTTTCAGCACCCAGGCTATGGAATTCTGTAGGTTTACGACAAATAAATTTTCTTCAACTCACAGTCCCAAACATTGTATTAACAAGTAGTCTGCCTTAATTTACCTGAAAATGCAGATTTCTCTATTCCTCAATCAGAAACAAACAAATATGTTTAGAATGTTAATCTTCCCAGAATTAGCTTAGTTTTATGGAGATACTGGTGGATGCTAATTATTTTTAAATGATCTTCAAATTTTGAGAGTTTTTTAGCACAACGTAGCAGATTTTTATTAATAGATTCATAGAGGTTTACAGCATGGAAACAGGCCCTTCAGCCCAACTGGACCATGCCACCCTTTTCTTCTTAATATTCTGTGTTGCGATCCAATTGGTGTTACTTGTGGACAGGAAGTCCTAGAATTGAAATCTGGCTCAAAAGACCACAACCTTTACTTTTCTTTTAGAAAATGTGAAGGAATAGAGGCACAGGAATGCCAATAAGCTCTTAACAACAAGAAACAATTATTAAGCATGAAACGTTTTACTATAAAACGATACTTGTTTATTCCCCCTTATCTTCACAAATTTCAAAGATAACAAAGAACAGTACAGCATAGGAACAGGCCCTTCAGTCCACCAAGTCTGCGTCAACACAAATGCCTCTCTAATCTAACAGTTTCTTGTCTTTGCATGGTCCACATCCCTCTGCTCCCAGCCTATTTGTGTATCTATCGAGATAGCTCTTGAACTTTATTACAGAATCTGCCTCCATCCCCTCCTCTGGCACCGTGTTCCAGGTATTGAGCATGTTTTGTGAAAATCTTGCCCCTTACATCTCTTCTAAACATTTTCCCTCTCACTTTCAAACTATGTCCACGAGTGATTGACCATTCAACTCCGGGGAAAAGATTCTGACTATTCACGCACCTCACAATCACCTCACGTTTGGGTAAATTTCATCTGCCATCTTTCGGCCCAGGCCTCCAGCCAATATATATCCTGCTGTATCCTCTGACAATCCGCTACTCCCCCAATTTTTACATAACACCCCACTCTAAAACCTTGTGGCACATGCCACTCAGTCAATTTCTCCTCTAATTCCCCTCAGATGATTGTCACACAAGTGTTTCCAAACTCTACTCTCAAGAAGACACGTTTTAAAATCTTCTTTCAAAAATGCTTTCTCTGAGCTGTTTTCATCAAGGATCCACAGAGATCCAGCCACGAATTGCTCTACAATTATTCATCTATCCTTCATAAGACTGATAAGATATCACAAACATTAGAACTACTTTAGACATCTTTCTAGCTTCTCACTTTTTAACTTGTTCTCAGCTCTGTCTGTGAATTCAATGAACTGTAATACCCTGTTCTAATTCCAGTTCATTCAACTTCAGATTTCCTGGGAACCTCTCCTTACGTCTCTGGTTTCCTGAACAAGATGTTCTTTAAAGTTCTTGCACTTGCTTTCTTGCTCTTTACTCCATTGCATGGCATTTCTTCTCACAAAGCTGTGACAGCACTTTCCCGCTCTCTCTGCTTTTCAATTAAAAATAAATGTAAAGAGGTATTTCCCCTAAAGTAGTCCTTGGTTGCTAAGCAACATCTCATTCTTTTCACAATCTCTTATTTACATTACCAATCATAAACCCTTCCTCAGCCCAATAGAAACATAATTTGAATTGAAACTAGTGTTTTATACTTTCTCACCCTAAAACACTAAATTAAACCATTTAAATTTCTAATATTTAACAATACAAATGATGATCACTTGAACCAAACTTTGTTTCTTGATGTCTGAATGCATTCAAAACTGTTTACAGTAGATAATAATTATTCCTGTATACAAATGATAACATTATTTTTAAAAGACAGCATTTTTCAAAGTGACACAGCAATAAATGAAAGCTAAGTTATAATGAATGAATGCTTAAGCAGACTGCATTATCTGCCCCATTGCGAATGTTCTGCTGATGTCACCTTCCCTAATGGTGTTTCTGACATGCTTTCTTATTCCTCAAACAAGGATTCCATCCCTTCACTTCCAAACTGTGGTTGACAGTGCTTTCAATTATGTTCAGCCCATTTCCTGCACCATGCTCTTACACACCTTTACCTTCACCCTAGAACCAAGATGGGGTTCTCATTGTTCTCATTTTCCATCCCACCCGAGTCTACATTCAAAGGATCATTTTGTGCCATTTCTGCCATCACTGAGATGAGGTCATTACTTTCCTCCCATCCCCGCCTCCATCAAAGGCACTATTCCTTTTATGACACCGTCATGCTCTCCTATCACTTCCAGCATCTAATCCCTTCCCATGCAGGCATAAGAGGTGATTTAATTTGTACTTAATATGCAAAGGCTGCAAGTTCTTGAAACTCACTGGGAATGTAAAGTACCATTTTCACAAGACAGATGGCAGGTAGGTAGGAATCTTTTAGAAATTTGTTGTAATTCACAACACATGAGGCAATTCTTCCTCACCACTAATTACTGGACGATGTGTATGCTAATAATGGTTTGCATAGTAAATTCACTGTTACATTTCCAGAAGACTTTTGGATTTTACTGTAACTAGTCTTTTTGTTTATTACTTAAAATGGAGCTCACAAACTTTCTTACTGAATGTGTTGATTGGGTGAGATGAAGTGGCAGGCAGCTCCTGTGAAGCATAAATATTGGCCCATTTCTTTGCTACAAATACTACACAGGCAATAAGGTACACAGGAATATGAGATCAGGAGAAAGTAATTCAGCCGTTCCAACTTGTTCTGTGTAGAAGTATAGAAAAGAAAAGATTGCTAGACTTGGTATGACATTATGTTTAATCAGCTTAAAAGTAAAGCTTGCTTTAGTTCAATAGTGAGCAAGCTGTCAGTAGTTGTAATTAGGTGTTTTAACTTAAAATAGAGCTCACAACCTTTCTTACTAAATATGTTGATTGGGTGATATGAAGTGGCAGGCAGCTCCTGTGGAGCATAAATACTGGCACATACATGCCCCACCTATTGGCCCAATTCTTTGCTGTAAATACCACTTACTATGTAAGCAATAAGATACACAGGAACATGAGATCTGGAGAAAGTAATTAAGCCCTTCCAACCTGTTCTGCCATTCATAAGATCACTGATCTGCAGATTAACTGTAGTTGCTGCTTTTGCTCCACATCCCTAGATTTCCTTGCCAAACAAAAATCTATCAATATTAGTCTTCAAAATAATTTCATTTGTATCTGTAAAAATTTTATCAGGCAACAGTAATTTCAGTACTCCATTGGGGCATTGCAACTTGCACAACAGATTAAACACGACAAAAATGTAAAATGCAATGATTTTGATTGCATCTAGATACAAAGACAAAAAAAACTATCAATATTAAATTGGTCAACTGGGTAACAAAGTTGAATGATTACAAACTATAAAGGAGGCCATCTGGCTAAAATGAAGCCATGATAAATCTACCATAAGATAACTAGAGAAAAAAAAACACCCAAAGTGTGAATGAAGAATGTAGAATTGCATAATGTACTATTTTCCAATGTGAAGGAAGATAGCCAATTTAAATCATTTTATATTCATACAGAATGTCACTGCATGTGAAATTGGGCTCAACACACAGAATGGCCAGAAATATACTGCATTTTTCATTTTACAAATGTACCTCAGTCAGTCATAAGGATCTCGGAAAAGTCACTGCATTATAACCCACATGGATATGCCATTCCTACTGAACCCTTAACATCTTCCACCATTTCCCACAAATGTTACAACTTAAAATAATGACACAATATAGATCTCAACGGACATACAATGTCACACACTATCATAAAATGCAATTTTAAGTTATTAATTCATGAGCTAAAGAAGAACTGGTACAGGGTACCACTCATTTTATATAAAAGGTGAATTCTACAGGTTTCTAGTCAAAATATAAATATTGAATACAATACGCAAAATCAAGTGTCAGATATTAAAGAGATGAAATAGAGGGCATATTTTTGGCAGAGGTCACAATGAGACCATGGAAGATTTTTCTTTTAAGCATGGAATCACAGTAGTCAGACAAACATTGCATTGTAATTGTAAATGAAACGCACAGTGACAATTATGAAATAAAACATTTCCTGAGTTGTATCTCATAGCTGAGTGGATCAGAAATTTCTGATTTTTTTTGATTATATTGAAGAATTGAAAATGCTCTGAACGTATTCCACACAATAGAGAGTCGATGAAAGTTATGAAAAATAGCTGCCTGCAGCAGTGATCAATTTTGTTAAACCTGTCACTTTCAATACTCCACATTTGGACTACGATTAATTCCTTATTTTCAAAAAGCACATCCTTAATAACAAACTAGTGCATCACTCCTTCACCACATCTCTTGAAGCCTCTGGGAGAAATTTTCTAGTTGTATTATTCACTTCTGTTGCAAATAAATTAGTGCTAATAATTTCAAAACCTTGAAAACCAACTCATGCAATTTTATGTGGAAGTTAGCTGAGAATTTGTATGGAATACAGACATGGAGGATCACAGACCCCACAGCAAATTGGTTTCATATAACTTACATTATTCATGTATTCAGTGAGAAGATCCTGAAGGGCCTGTCGCACAGCATTACACTCAGCCACAATTCTTTCCCGCCGGTCATCACGTGTACAAGACGAGTCTGCCATCAATGCCGCACCACTGATAATACTCTCCAGCCTCTCCTCGAGAGATGGCCTGTATCGCTGTTCACTGAAGTGCATAGGGTCCAAAATGATCTTATTCTGAAAGTGAAGTATGGAGCAAAGAGAAACAAATTATTATAAATGGAAAATTTTTGCTGCCCCCTTTCTCAACATGTAACTTGAGGTCATTTCTTTCTTCCATCATGTTTATCATTTACATTTTATCTCTTCCTAATGCAGTTATTATGGAAGTGAGGGACTACCATAGAGCTCATTTCACCAAAACTTTCATTTGATTTTGGAAATAGAATAAGAGAACAGATAGTTTAAGGATATACAATACCAGCTAATCTTCAAACATTTTAAGGCGGAATCCCTATCATCTAGTGTCACTTCTCTGGTCTTTAATTTTATGAGCGATTTTAGGGCTTCAGCTTAGAAAAGATCAAATTACTTTCATTTTATTATGACAATGATTATTGCATTTGAACAAACAGCAACAATTACTAGAATTTGAAAGTGACAATAAGCCACAATATTATCATTTATTCTAATAAGCAAACTGTCTTCTTGTTCCAGCGGGACCAAAGAGCAAGCATCAGACTCGAAGACATGTCTCAAGTGAGGAGGCTATGTACTGTCACCAAAAGTATTCAGTCTTACAGAACAAATATTTAAGGGGTGATTCACCACTGCTGCTAGCTGCAGCCAGGATCACCACTGGCCCGTTGAATTGGATGTGAGGCTCAAAACAGGATTCTCGCCACATATCAAAACCACTGAACGTCTCCCTGCCCACTGCATCAGCCCCAATCAGGTTCTCACAAAACCAATGAATACCCTGTAAATGTTACTTCAGTACAATACAATTAATGGGTTTCAGGGCCAGCTGCTCCGGCCCCTTCCCACAGAGTAGTAAATTCAGGAGGTACCAAACAGTACATGTCCTGACAAGCATGAGCCTGGCACCTTGGACTCCTAGGTGGGAAAACTATGTGCCCTTGTGCTCCTCTGCCACTGCCAGGCCACTAACTCTAACTCTAACCCCCAAGGGAACTGGAGGCTGGGTGAGCTGAGGGTTGACCTCAAGTCTCCTGTTCAGGATGGAAGTCTCATGGCTGGACTGCCCTGGGAAAACTGGAGGAGATCAGTCTCAGCATAGTGATTGCAGGTTGCTTTCAGTCTCTGCAATATGTACGTTTGAAGTAGCCTCTTCACTTTAATATTCATGACCCCTGGACACCGGAAACCTTCAAAATCCTGCAACACTCAATTAGAGGTTTACAGCATGGAAACAGGCTCTTCGGCCCAACTTGTCCATGCGCCTTTTTTTTATAAAACCTCTGAGCTAATCCCAATTGCCTGCATTTGGCCCATATCCCTCTACACCCATCGTACCCATGTAACTAACTAAATGCTTTTTAAAAGACAAAATTGTACCTGCCTTACTACTACCTCCAGTTCCAGGCACTCACGACCCTCTGTGTGAAAAAATTGCCCCTCTGGACACTTTTGTATCTCTCCCCTCTCACCTTAAACCTATGCCCTCTAGTTTTAGACTCCCCTATCTTCAGGAAAAGATATTGACTCTCTAGCTGATCTGTCCCCTCATTATTTTATAGATCTCTATAAGATGACCCCCCAGCCTCCTATGCTCCAGAAAAAAAAAGTCCCAGTCTATCCATCAAGTCCCGGTAGCATCCCAGTAAATCTTTTCTGCACTCTTTCTAGTTTAATAATATATTTTTACAATAGGATAACCAGAATTCCAAGTGTGATTGGGGTGAGTGAGTTGCGCACTTCACAATCATGTCTGTGTGGTTGGAGGGTGCCTTGTTCATATAAGCATGGGGGAGAGGGTAACCCCGTCATAGTGAAGGATTGGAGTGTCACCCTTGTTTGCAAGGGGGAGAGTGGGGGAGGGGTGGGGGTCATCCAGGCACAAGTATCGGGAATTCCCAACCCTCGACAATCAAAAACCATCAGGACAGTATCACCGGCCCTCCCCATCTCACCACCGGACAAGCACCCCCTCCGATGTTTCCGCACCCCCACCTCACCGCCAGGTTTCCACCACCCCTCTCTGCCAGTTTCTCCCCACCTCCCTTCACTGCTCGGCCTCCCCCCCCCTCCACCCCCACCCCTCCCAATAGCAGGCCCCTCCCTTCAATGCCAATGACATCATGGCAGTGAGGTTTGAATATTCAGTGAGGGGGATAATGTGCCAGGTAGGCCTTTTATTGCAAATTCATTAAAATATATTCAAGAACCTCATTATATTACTGGCAAGGGGCAGAAAAAATAAAATCGCAAAATGAGATTGTGCTGCCCAACTTTTCATGGTATTTTGTGCTCACATTGCTGTTCTTGCTGATGACAATGTGAGAGCAAATCTGCCCCCTTAAAGATTACATGGAAAGACTACTGGAATGGGCAAACAACTGTAGTATGAAATTTAATGCAAAGAAACATAAGTAATACATTTTGATAGGAAGAACAAGGAATGACAATAAAAGAAAAGATGCATTTCTAGAGTGAGTTCAGGGAACACAGACCTGGGGGTGTATGCACACATCTCATTAAAGGTGGCAGGACAACTCGCGAAATGATTCTAATTGGCAGATTGGATCCCAGATAGTATAACAGAGGTAGAAAATACAAAAGAAAGGAGATGTGATGGATCATAGTAAAGCAATGACTGATTCAGCTTCAAGTGAAGTACTGAGATGGAACTCGAAATCGGCATACTGGTAATTTTGTGCTACCAGATGGCATATCGGTCTGCATGCATGTTTTCCTCTAGCCTATTTTGACCGAGGCTGCTTCTGTGGACAACTGCTGCAGACATTCAGTGATGGGAAAGTCTCTATTGAGGATACTCGGATTTTACTCAGGTGGCATACTGCCATCTCCATCCCATCAAAGCCCATCAGGTGGATAGAGCCTGTGTCCCACGACAACTGAAACCCACACTGTGGCTGCAGGAAATCCAATCAATGCCGGTCCAACAATTGTGGTCACATTTCATTTTTAAATGTTTTAAACTCTTCAGAGGAGACTTCCATCTTGAGACACCCTTTTAGTACCTTACCTAAAGCTGCATTGACATTTTATCACTGGGTTGTTGATATTCCAATGCTGGATTCTCTTATATTGGCCCAGCAGATTCAGGAATCCACTCAGCCACCATCCTCAATTGGACGGGGCTCCCACAGGTAACATTGTGGGTTCCTGACCTGCATTTCACCATATCGGCACAATCAGTGTACTGAAACAAACATCTTGCGATTATGTCTAATTCTGGATATCACACTTTAGGAAGGATGAAAATTCTTTGAGTAAGGAATAGGAAAGATTAGATGAAGAATTTTAGTTCTGCGCACAGATTGGATTTGATTTGATTTGATTTATTATTGTTACATGTATTAACATACAATGAAAAGTATTGTTTCTTGTGCGTTATACAGACAAAACATACCGGTCATAGAGAAGGAAATGAGAGAGTGCAGAATGTAGTGTTATAGTCATAGATAGGGTGTTGAGAAAGATCAACTTAATGCAAGGTAAGTCCATTCAAAGATCTGGCTGTAGCAGGGAAGGAGCTGTTCTTGCATCGGTTAGTACATGACTTCAGACTTCTGTATCTTTTTCCCAAAGAAAGAAGGTGGAAGAGAACATGTCCGGGTGCATGGTCCTTAATTATGCTGGCTGCTTTGCATACTTCCTAGAGGGAAGTGTAGACAGAGTCAATGGATGGGAGGCTGGTTCGAGTGATGGATTGGGCTACACTCACAACCTTTCCGCCCTACTCACTTGTTAGTTTCTTGCAGTCTTGGGCACAGCAGAAGCCATACTAAGCTGTGATACAAACAGAAAGAATATTTTCTATGATGCATCTGTAAAAATTGGTGAGAGTTATAGCTGACATGCCAAATTTCCTTCGTCATCTGAGAAAGTTGAGGCGTCGGTGGGCTTTCTTAACTATAGTTTCAGCGTGGGAGAACCAGGACAGGTTGATGATGATCTGGACACCTAAAAACCTGAAGCTCTCGACCATTTGTCCCCATTGATGTAAACAGGGGCATATTCTCCTTTAGGCATCCTAAAGTTGATGACAATTGCCTTCGTTTTGTTGACATTGAGGGACAGATTATTGTTGCTGCACCAGTTCACCAGATTCTCTGTCTCTTTTTGGAGCTTAAAAGGGAAATTAGGAGAGCCAGAAGGGGTCATGAGAAGACCTTGGCGGGTAAGATAAAGGAGAATCCCAAGGCCTTCTATAAATATGTGAAAGGTAAAAGGATGAGAAGAGAAGGGATAGGACCTATAAAAGGTGAAGGGGGAAAGGTCTGTGTGGAACCAGAAGAAATGGTGGAGGTGCTTAATGAGTACTTTGCCTCAGTATTCACGGTGGAAGCTGATCTGGGAGATTTTGCTACGGATTTGCAGCAGATGGAAAAGATTGACTTTGTGGATATTAAGGTGGAGGATGTGTTAGAACTTTTGAATTCTATCAAGATAGATAAGTCTCCGGGACCAGATGGGATGTACCCCAGGATACTGTGGGAGGGGAGGGAAGTGATTGCAGAGCCCCTGGCGATGATCTTTGCGTCGTCAATGGAGACGGGAGAGGTTCCGGAAGATTGGAGGATTGCGGATGTAGTTTCTATTTTCAAGAAAGGGAACAGAGACAGCCCGGGAAATTACCGACCGGTGAGTCTGACCTCAGTGGTTGGTAAGCTGATGGAGAGGCTTCTGAGGGACAAGATTTACGAGCATTTGGAGAGGTTTGACATGATCAGGAATAGTCAGCATGGATTTGTCAAGGGCAGGTCGTGCCTTACGAGCCCAGTTGAGTTCTTCGATAATATGACTGAACACATTGACGAAGGAAGTGCCGTGGACGTGGTGTACATGGACTTCAGCAAGGCATTTGATAAGGTCCCCCATGCAAGACTTCTTGAGAAGGTGAGAGGGCATGGGATCCAAGGGCCTTTGGCCTTGTGGATCCAGAACTGGCTTGCCTGCAGAAGGCAGAGAGTGGTTGTGGATGGGTCTTTTTCTGAATGGAGGTCAGTCACCAGTGGAGTGCCCCAGGGATCTGTTCTAGGACCCTTGCTGTTTGTCATTTTCATAAATGACCTGGATGAGGAAGTGGAGGGATGGGTAAGTAAGTTCGCTGACGACACGAAGGTCGGTGGTGTTGTGGATGGTCTGGAAGGATGTCAAAAGTTACAGCAGGACATAAATAGGATGCAGGACTGGGCGGAGAAGTGGCAGATGGACTTCAACGCGGATAAATGCGTAGTCGTCCATTTTGGCAGAACCAACGGGATGAACGAGTACACTATCAAGGGCAGGAGTCTTAGTAGTGTTGAAGAGCAGAAGGATCTTGGGGTCCGGGTCCACAGGACTCTTAAATCGGCCTCGCAGGTGGAAGAGGTGGTCAAGAAGGCGTACTGGCCTTCATTAATCGAGGGATTGAGTTTAGGAGTCGGGAGATAATGCTGCAACTTTATAAGACCCTTGTCAGGCCTCATTTGCAGTACTGTGCGCAGTTCTGGTCGCCTCACTATAGGAAAGACGTAGAAGCTATTGAAAGGGTACAGAGGAGATTTACAAGGATGTTGCCTGGACTGGGAGGCATGCCTTATGAAGTTAGGTTGAGGGAGCTGGGTCTCTTTTCCCTGGAGAGACGAAGGTTGAGAGGCGACCTGATAGAAGTTTATAAAATGTTGAGAGGAATCGATAGGGTGGATTCTCAGAGGCTATTTCCCCGGGTTGAAATGGTCGCTACGAGAGGACACAGATTTAAGGTGCGGGGAGGTAAGTACAGAAGCGATGTTAGGGGTAAGTTTTTCACTCAGAGGGTGGTGAGTGAATGGAATCGGCTGCCGTCAGTGGTGGTGGAGGCGAACTCGCTGGGGTCTTTTAAAAGACTTCTGGATGAGTATATGGGGTTTTATGGGATTGGGGGTTATAGATAGGTCTATAGATTGGTAGGTGTTGGTGTGATCGGCACAACTCGTGGGCCGAAGGGCCTGTTTGTGCTGTAGTGTTCTATGTTCTATGTCTCATTCCTGTATCTGACCCATTATGGTGATGTCGTCAGCAAATTTGAAAATTAAACTGGAGGGGAATTTGGCCGCACAGTCTAGGTGCGCAAGTAGTATAGTAGGGGGCTGAAAACACAGCCTTGTGGGGCACTGGTGTTGAGGATTATTGTGGAGGAGGTGTTGTTGCCTATCCTTACTGATTGTGGTCTGTGAGTTATGAAGTTCAGGATCCAGTCACAGAGGGAGGTGCTGAGGTCCAGGCCACGAAGCTTGAAGATTGCTTTTGTGGGAATAATAGTGTTGAAGGCTGAGCTGTAGTCAATAAATAGGAGTCTGCCATAGGTGTCCTTGTTATCTAGGTGTACCATAGAAGAATGAGGGGAGATCTCATTGAGACGTATATGATGATGAATGGGATGGATAGGATAGAGGTGGAGAGGCTCTTCCCGCTCAGAAAGGGCTGTAGGACTAGAGGGCACAGCCTCAAGATAAAGGGGGGGCGGTTTAGAACGGAGTTGAGGAGGAACTTCTTCACTCAAAGGGTGGTGAATCTCTGGAATTCTCTGCCCGTTGAAGTGGTGGAGGCTGCCTCGCTAAATATTTTTAAGACGCGGGTTGATGGCTTTTTGATAAGCGAGGGGATTAAGGGTCATGGGGAGAGGGCGGGAATGTGGAACTGAGACACGACAGATCAACCATGATCTTATTGAATGGCGGGGCAGGCTCGAAGGGCTGGATGGCCTACTCCTGCTCCTATTTCTTATGTTCTTATGTTCAGAGAAATGGCGTCTGCTGTGTACTTGTTGCAGCAGTAGGCAAACTGTAGTGGGTCCAGGTAGTCCAAGAGGCTGGAATTGATTCGTGCCATGACTAATCTTTCAAAGCACTTCAAAATGATGGATGTTAGAGCCACCAGCCGATAATCATTAAGGCACGTTGCTTGGTTTTTCTTAGATACCGGGATGATGGTCATCTTCTTGAAGCAGATAGGGACCTCAAATTGTTGTAAAGAGAGGTTGAAGACGTCTGTGAATACAGATTGGAGGCAGTGTGGTTGTTCCCCTTGGAGAAGGAAAAGAGAAGATTTGATGGAGGCTTTTAAAATCATGAGAAGTCATGACTGAGTAGATAGAAATTGTTCCAATTGGCAGAAGGATTGCGAATCAAGGATCAATGATCAGCAAAAAAGCAAGAGTGTCATTAGGAAATACATTTTTTTAAATGCAGAAAGTGTTTGCAATCTGGAATGCAGTAACTGAAAGAGTGATGGAAACAGATTCAATTGAGAGTTTCAAAATATTACAGAAAAGAATTGGATTAACAGCAGAAGGGAAAAAATGCAGGAATATGAGGAAAGAGGTGGGAGTGAGCTGAGCTAAATTGCTCTTGCTGAGAGCTAACATGGACTTGACAGGCCAAACAGACTCCTTCATGTTATTATTTGATGTTGCGATCTTATTGCTAACTCAGAAGATTGGGAACTCTGATAGTGTCATGGAGCTGTTAGAGTGTTCGAATCATGATACGTCATACAGGAAGGGCGATATGCACATTTCCTCTGTTTTGTTCACTCGTGGGATTTGGGTGTCACTGGGCCAGTATTTATTGGCATCCCTGAGGGCATTTAAGAGTCAACCACATTGCTCTGGGTCTGGAATTACATGTAGATCAGACCAGGTAAGGACAACAAATTTCCTTCCCTGGAGGACATTCGTGAACCAGATGGGTTTTTACAACAATCAATAACGGTGTCATGGTCACCAGTTGATATTTAATTCCAGGTTTTTATTGAATTCAAATTTCACCATCTGCCATAGTAGGATTTGAACCCTGGTCCCCAGAGCATTACCTTGGGCCTCTGTATTACTAGTCCAGTGACTGCTCCACCTCTCCCTGAAAAATAAGTTATTCTGTAATACAGAAATTATAGGCAAACATAGCAAGCAGTTCATGCAAAGCATTGGTCTTATTTGACCAACCTTAATATTTTTGAGGAGGTAACAAAGAGTAGACAGCAGCAATATAGTAGATATGATCTATCAGGACTTTCAAAATGTATTCAGTTGGGTGCCCCCAAAAAAGATTAATGAATGAGGTCAGATATTGTGTAGTCAGAGGATGGATGCAGCAGAATGGATTGCTCATTGCTTTAAAAGAATGGAAGCTATTCAGAATGGCAGACAGTGGGAAATGGTATTCCACATTAATCAGAACTGGGCCACTGCTGTTCACAACATACACTAATGATTTGGAGTTTGATACCAAAAGTACAAATTCTAAGCATGCAGATGATGTTAGATTGAGGGTAATTGTTAATACCTGGAGGACTGTCCACATTACAGGAGGACATTAATTGGCAAATGCAGTTTGATACAAATGCATGTAAGGTTTATTTTAATAATGCATTTAGATGGAAGATTTGTTATTTGGATGTGATGTGAGTTGGTGGAATAGAGGAACAGAAGGATTTCATAATACCAATCATTAAAATTTGTATCACAGATCAGCAAGACCAGGCAAAAGCAAACCAAGCGCTGGGCTTACTCTGAGGCAGATAGAATGGACCAGGAAGTTATGCTAAACCTGTATCAAACCTTGGTTAGATCATACTAAGAGTATTACATGAAAAGGACAGAAACACAGGACAAGGTGCAGGGAAGATTTATAACGATGATACCAGGAATGCATGGAGATACATATCAAGAAAGGATGACAGGCTGGGTCTCCTTTCTTCTGAAAACATAAGAACATAAGAAATAGGAGCAGGAGTAGGCCATCTAGCCCTTCGAGCCTGCCCCGCCATTCAATAAGATCATGGCTGATCTGTCGTGGCTCAGTTCCACATTCCCGCCCTCTCCCCATAACCCTTAATCCCCTCTCTTATCAAAAACCCATCAACCCGCGTCTTAAAAATCAGAAGACTAAAGTTCTTTAAATTATGAAAGATCTCGATAGGGAGAAAGTTTTCTCTTGTGGAGAAGAGGAGAGCTAGAGGTTGCCAGTATAAGATAGTCACCAGGATATTTAATAGGGAGTTCAGGAGAAATTTCTTCACCCAAACAGTGATGAGACTGTGAAACTTCTTACTAAAAGGAGCAATTGAATCAAACAGAAGAGAAGCATTTAAGGAAAGTCAAGCATATGAGGGTGAAGGGGACAGAGTAAAACAATGATAGATTCAGATGAAGGAGGATGTGATGGAGGCTCAAGGAGAGCATAAACACTGGCATGAACTTGTTGAGCACAATGAACTGGTCAGCTAGTGACTGGTTTCCGTGTCTTATATGCTATGCAATCCTCTTTAAATGAGTTACATGACAAGTTAATTTATTTTGGTGGTATTGCTCACAGTAGAAAATTGACTAAGATATTGAAAAATCCTTGCTCTTTTAATTATGAAATAAAATTCCAAACATACTCATTAATTACTGAAATAAGCAGAGAAAACCTCAATTTATTGCCTAAAGAAAGGGCAATATCTCTTACAGTACAGCACTTGCAGTGCATGGAGTAATCAAAGTAGATTGTGTCCTCAAGTGCAGCTTGAACAGAAGATGTGAGAACTGCTAACGGTGCCAAGTTTACAGACTAAAGTAAAAGTCATAGAAAATGGAAGATGTCATTATACTGAAATAAAACATGCTGTGGTGTTAACCCTTTTTTTTAAATAAAGTAATTCTTGGCTGGTATCAAGAAGTGTTACAGTAATTTACACAGAAAACATGACTAATGAAAGTAACATAAAACAAGTTAAACAGAACTCCTTTAAAATGAACCTAAAACATCATATCTGCAGACACATTCATCATTATTTTTAGATTCCTAACTAATACTTAATGCAGTTTCATCCTGTCAGCTTTGCTTCCTTTGTCAAAATGGAGCTAATAACTCTCTATCAATGTATGGA
This sequence comes from Carcharhinus amblyrhynchos, assembly GCF_965287045.1. NCBI lineage: Eukaryota > Metazoa > Chordata > Chondrichthyes > Carcharhiniformes > Carcharhinidae > Carcharhinus > Carcharhinus amblyrhynchos. The sequence goes on from NC_137324.1 coordinate 19,911,305, forward strand.
GGGAAAATGTCATTAGGGTTCGTTAGCTTTAGACTAATATTCTCTCAAGCCACTAAAACAACGCAAAGAAGAAATATATTTCACTGAATAGTCACATAATTTCATTCTAAAATGTCTTTCCTAATTAATGGTGTCACTAAGTTTTTATTGTTGTATTTTATGCTAAATACAATCCAGTTATGAAGCAAGATGTATTTGTTTATTACTGGTGTCTCTGTCAGCCTTTATCACAATGATTTATTCTATATAACATGGCTCAACCTGATAATTGACATTTACTGTGGGATTCTCTTTGAAAAACAACTTTTAAGATGACACATCCTTTTTTGCAAAATACCAGATTGTGGTTTTCTTTATCCACCTGGCAATTTAAAATCATAAACTGCATCACAGAGAGCAATTTGAAACAAAGATAATGACAAGTATCCTCCTCCGACCAGTGGCTTCATGGCTGCTGCCACATATGTGCATCTGACAGCAAACAGGAAAAGAGCCAAAACAGTCGTCCCATTAATGTCAGCTAAAGACCATCAACCGCGCTCCCAAAAGCAACCCTCTCTCCTGCTCAGTTCTTGCTATCTGTTCTCCTATGAAATATTATGATGCATCTTTATATTTGTAATGAATTCTATAAAGATGCAGCTTCTTGTTCTCGAGCTAATTTTGGAATGCAAGCTTTATACCCTACATTAGCAGCCTTTTTGGGAAATCAGGTTGTTAATTTACAATCATTATGACTTGTTAAATTTTAAACTCACCACAGGGATCTTAATGATGTCTACAAATCTGTTTCAAATATTTATCTGCAAATAAACGTTCAATGTGTACCTATTCCATTTGAATTATCAGTTCAGTATATTAACTCTATCAATATTTTTAAGATGAGAAACAATGTGGAAATAATAGAGATTTCAAATTATTATTTTAGTCATGAATTCTTCTTGCTTTGAGATTCAGTGAAAAACAATGCATGAAGACCTTCAAATGCTATTAAAATTCCAGGCTCATGGTCATTTTTTTAATAGAATACAAGCAGCTATCACCAATGAAATATTTAATGTCATAAAACCAAGATATTGGATGAAGGAAGACATGCTGCCCTCAATACAGAATAAATCACATCACAGGAATAGTTATGCCTTGCTCTTGAAAATGACATTTCAGCAAGAACCAAGGTTTAAAAAATGATCAGCTGCTATTATCTTAGTCAGTTAAAACAAATTATTCACACATTAAAGTACCTCAGAAACAGATATTGCACTTAGAAATTGCCTCTCTTGAATTTAATATTTTGACGAATCTATTTTTCGAACATGCTGGTTAGACCAGTCTAAAAAATTCAACAGCATGTATTCGAATAGTGGATTGAATTCTTCCAAGCCCCTGCTGGTGGGTTTGTTGGTGTGTGTGTGTGCGTGGGTGTGGGGTGGGTGGCAGGGGATGGGTGGTGTGATAGTGGGGGGGAATACTACAGGAAACCCAGAAGTAAGTTTTATAGCAACGTGAATTTACAGCGTGATCTACAGTGCAATGAAAACCCACCGGAGGCCAATTTGAACCTCACTTACACCCAGTTAATGGGATGAAGTTCTGACACCCTCCGTGCCAGGTTCTCTGTGATGCCAGTGGGAAAACACACCAGCATAGAATACATCTAGAACAATGTGGTGTGCAGATATTAGAACTCACCTGAACAAAATCTGGGGTTGCCACTAGAATTTGGGACGGAGGCAGCCAGCAACCCTGTACCCTGGAAAATCACAGTAGTGGGTTAGGGATATATCTGCAGATGGACAACCCAGTTTGGGTGTCCCGCTCCCTCTTCTCCCACCTGTTTGATTTTCCATTTACATTGGTGTGAAGGCATTTCTTTAGAGGTGGTGTCCCAACTTTTAAAGAACTATGTTGTTGGCGGGCCAGGCTCAGTCAGAGCCCACACTGCCAATATGACACCGTGGGACTGACCTCTTTCATAGAACACAGAACAGTACAGCACATTACAGGCCCTTCGACCCTCAATGTTGTCTAAGCCCAATGTCTGAACCCAAGGTCAAGTTAGCCCACTCCCTTTAATTTGGTGTGCTCCACGTACCTATCCAATAACCGCTTGAAAGTTCCGAAAGTGTTCGACTCCAGCAGGCAGTACATTCCACACCCCAACCACTCTCTGAGCGAAGAATCTACCTCAGACATCCCTCCTATATCTCCCACCATTAAACTTATAGTTATGCCCCCCAGTAACAGCTACATCCACCTGAGCAAATAGTCACTGCACACCCACTCTATTTATCCCCCTCATCATCTTATAAACCTCTATTAAGTCACCTCTCATCCTCCTCCACTCTAAAGAGAGAAGCCCCAGCTCCCTCAACATTTCCTCATAAGACCTACACTCCAAACCAGGCAGCATCCTGGTAAATCTCCTCTGCACTCTCTCCAATGCTTCCACATCCTTCTTATAATGAGGTGACCAGAACTGAACACAATATTCCAAATGTGGTCTCACCAACATCTGGCATAGTTGCAGCATAACCCCACAGCTCTTAAACTCAAACCCCCCTGTTAATAAACATTAACACACTATAAGCCTTCAAGTCTCGATCCACTTAAGTGGCAACCTTCAGAGATCTGTGGATATGAACCCCAAGATCTCTCTGTTCCTCCACATTCCTTAGAACCCTGTTGTTGACCTGTAATCCGCATTCAAGTTTGTCCTACCAAAATGAATCACCTATCACTTAGAGTTAAGCTCCATCTGCCGCTTTTCCACCCCACTCTGCATCCTATCAATGTCTCTTTGCAGCTTGCAAGAGCCCTCCACCTCATCCACTACTCCACCAATCTTGGTGTCATCAGCAAATTTACAAACCCACCCTTCAGCTCCTTCTTTCAAGTCATTGATAAAAATCACAAATAGCAGAGGACCCAGCACTGACCCCAGCAGTACATTGCTGGTAACTGGCCTCCCATCTGAAAATTTTCCTTCTACCACCACCCCCTGTCTTCTGTGAGACAGCCAGTTACTTATCTATTCAGCCAAATTTCCTTCCATCCCACACCTCCTTATCTTCTTCATGAGCCTACCTTATCAAATGCCTTACAAAAATCCATGTATATGACATCAATTGCTCAACCTTCATCTACACACTTAGTTACCTCCTTAAAGAATTCAATCAAATTTGTAAGGCAGGACTTACCCCTCACAAAATCGTGCTGACTATCCCAGATTAAACTGCATCTTTTCAAATGGTCATAAGTCCTATCTCTCAGGGCCCTTTCCATTAACTTACTGACCACCGAAGTAAGACATTTTTTAAACTCCTGAAGAATATGGCAGAGTTAGCTACTATTGGAACAATCAATGCTACTTACAAAAACTCACTTACGCCCAAATTCACAGCCCCAACTTTTTTTGTCATATATATTGGGGAACCAGAGGGCAATTTCCCCAATTTACACCACGTTGTGCTTAGTCTATTCGCAAGGATAGCAACAGCATTGCCTGCAGTACGATAGGGTATCTCTAACAGCAACTTTCAGATATAATAGACTTGTTCAAAATTATGAAAGTTTTTGATAAATAGCATGAAACTGTTTCCACTGGCAATAAAAAAGTCTGGTTTAAAACAACTGGCAAAAAAGGTAAAGGGAGATAAGAGAGCAAGTTTTTTTTAAACTCAGTATGTAATAATATTGTGGAACACACTCCCCAAAGCAATGGTGGAAACAGATTCAGGATGGTGGAAGTGGACTCAAGATTAAACTTCAAAACTAAATAAGATAGCTACACAAAAATGAAAAGATTGAAAAGCTAAGGGAAAAGAGCAGATGAGTGGGATTAATTGTTATCTCTTTCAAGAGCTGGTGCAGGCATGATGAATTGAATGACCTCCTTTAATATTATACAAATAAATGATTCTATTAAAAATCACGTTTCTACTAACAGAGGAACTCATTTATCATATTCCTTATGGAAACAAAATTCAAGGCAAATAACTGTAATTTCAGCATTCTTGAAGTATTGCATGAGCATTGCCTAGTACAGTCTAAAGAGCCTGTCTCTTTTCTATGAACCTCTTTTCTTGGCTGTGCCCTTGCTAGAAACCTATTCATACCAAACATCTTCCAATTCTGATGAAAGGTCATCAACCTGAAACATTTCTCTCTCCACACACAGATGCTCCCTGGCATGCTCAGCTTTTCCTCTGCTCGTTCTGGTTTTCAGCATCTGCAGTATTTCACTTGTTAGAATATTTACAGATAACACATTGTGAGATGGTATATTGTGTTAACTAATTAAGTAGGTAATCTCCAAATCCTCAGAACATTCTGAAGCACTACTGCTAAATATTAAAAGACTGCACCTTACAAGAAAGGCTAAACCTAATGGATGATACTCATACTTTGTTTTAGCACTCTCCCATCTAAGTCATTAAATTTGTGGATTCATGCAAGGCATGGATAGCAAGTTTAGCGAGGTGATCCCACCACAGGTGGGGATTGAACAGGAAGAAAGGGAATGGGTGACCACCTGGAACAGTAAAAGACTCAGGAGGGTAGTGCTGGAGTCCCCTCTGGTCACCCTTCTCTCAAAAAGATATAACATTTTGGATACTATTGGAGGTGGGGTTGGTCAGGGGGGCTGATGGCTTCTCAGGAGAAAATAGCAGCAGCTAAGCTCACAGCACTGTGGGTGAGGGGTGGGAGGAAAAGAAAAGGTAAGGCTATTGTGAAAGGGGATTCAATAGTTAGGGGTACAGACAGATGCTTTTGTAGCCACAAATGTGAATCAAGGATAGTATGTTGCTTCCCTGGTGTTAGGGTCTGGGTTGTCAATGAGCGACTGCAGAGCACTCTGGGGAGGGAAGGTGAACAGTCGCTGATTGTGGTACATCTTAGTATCAATGACATGGGTAAACTAAGGGATGAGGATCTGCAAGCTGAGTGCAGGAAGTTAGAACATAAATTAAAATGCAGACCTGAAATGTAGTATAATTAAGATTATTCCCAGTTCCATGTGCCAGCGAGTGCAAGAATAAAAGGACAGACCAAATGAACACTTGGTTAGAGAGATAGTATGGATGGGAGAGACTCAGATTCTGGAGGCACTGAAACAGGTTCTAAGTAAAAGCAAATTACTGCAGATGCTGGAATCTGAAACCAAAAGAGAAAACGCTGGAAGATCTCAGCAGGTCTTGCAGCATCTGTAAGGAGAGAAAAGAGCGGACGAAACAAGTCCAGATGACCCTTTGTCAAAGCTCAATTCAGAACCTGTACAAATTGGATGGGCTGCATCCAGGCAGAGCTGGGACCAATGTCCTTGAGGGGCCTTTTGCAAGTTCTGTTGGGGAGTATTTAAATTAGAGTGGTGGGGTGATGGGATCGCAGGAATAGGATCAGATAGGTCAGACTCAGATCAGGAAAATGGAGGTAGAACATGAGCTTGTGATGTTGAAGATGTAATGATAGACTTGGATTTACAGGAGCAGGAAAGTTTAAAAAAAAGTGTCCAGCAAGGGGAATTGGCAGGTTAAACTGCTTATACTTAAATGAAAGTATAACAAACAAAGTAGATGAGTTAAAGGCACAAGTAGACAGAAAGATGGCAGCATGATGTCATTGCTATAATGGAAACCTGGCTAAAGGAGGAGAAAAATTGGCAGTTCAATATCCCTGGTTATAGAGCCTTCAGACACAATAGACTGAGATAAAAAAGAGGGAGAAGCACTAATGGTTAAAGAATCAATTCCAATCGTGAGGCAGGATGACATACTGGATGGGTCAACAAACAAAGCTTTATGGGTTGAGCTTAGAAATAAAAAAGGGGCAGTCACAATACAGAGAATATACAACAGAACCCCAAATAATGAAAGAGAGATAGAAGAACAAATACGTAGATAAATTTATGCCTCTAAGAATATGGGGGCAATAATAGTAGGAGGTTTTAACCATTCCAATATTAACTGGGATTCAAACAATATAACAGGCAGTGAGAGAGAAGAATTCATGCAGTGTCTAGGAAACATTTTTCAACCAATTAGTAACAAACCCAATAAGAGGTGTAATTCTAGACCTAGTCTTGGGGAAAAAAGGTCAAGTGAGTGAAGTGTTAGTTAGCGACCATATCGGGGATAGTGATTACATTTAAGTTAGATTTAGCATTGCTTTGGAAAAGGACAGAGATAAAGTTGGAAGAAAAGTTTTGAACTGAGAGAAGGCAAATTTTGCAGGAATGTGATGGGACTCGGCTAAGATGGATTGGGCAGCACTGCTAGGTGATAAATCAGTGGAAAACTAGTGGGAAGCACTAAAAAGTGACTTCCTAACTGTAAAAAGTAGGCATATCCCTCAAAAAAAAGTGTGGTACTGCCAAATCTAGACACCCCTAGTTGCCTACAAGAATAAAGAGGAAGATCACAAAGTGCACCTATTGTGCGTACAAAGAACTAAGCACTGCAAATAGCCTAGATGAATATTGGAAGTGCAGGGACGAAGTAGAAAAAGAAAATCAAAGAATGACGTGGAAAGAAATTAGCTAGTTAAGTTAAAGAAAACCCAAGAATGTTTTACCAATATATTAATTGTAAAAGATCAGTCAAGGAAAAAGATGAACTCAGAAGAAGGGAACTTGTGTGTTGATGCAAAGACTATGGGAAGGGTGTTAACTGAATATTTTGTCTCCATGTTTACAAAGGGAAAGGATGAAATAGATGTCATGGTCTAGGAGGAGCACTGAGATATTACTGGATGATCTTAAAAACCGAGGAAGTACTCGAAGGGTTGGAATCCTTGAAAATTGATACATCACCAGGGCCACATGGACTGTTTCCAAGGCTGCTGAAGAAGGCATGGAGGAGATAGCAGAATCTCTGAGAATGATTTTCCAACCTTCAGTAGATACAGGGGAGGTACCAGAGGACAGGAGAAATGCAAATGTTTAAAAAGGAATCAAAAGAAATGGAAACAATTATAGGCCAGTTAGTCTTACATCGGTGTTGGAAAAATTAGTAGAATCTATTCTGAGAGATAAGATTAACTGTCATATAGAAAGCCATGGACTTTTCAGGGATGGCCAGCATGGATTTGTTCAAGGAAGGTCTTGCCTCACAAGCTTGATTAAATATTTTGAGGAAGTGACAAGAAGGGTTAATGAAATTAGTGTAGTTAATGTTGTGTACATAGATTTTAGTAAGGTTTTTGACAATGTTTATTTTGGCAGATTGGTCAAAAAAAGCCCATGGGATAAAGGGTAATGTGACAAACAGGATTAAAAGTTGGTTTTGTAACAAGAAACAAATTGTTATGGTTGATGGATGCCCTCGCAAATAGAAAGTTGTTTCACGGGTTTCAATGTTGGGACCCTTGCTGTTTATGTTATACGTTAATGATTTGGTCATGAATGTGGGGGGGACATGATTGGAAAATTTGCAGATGATAAAAAGTTTGGCTGAGTAGTGGATAGCGTAGAACTATAATCTACAAAACTATATCAATGGGCTGGTGGAGTGGGTGGTAAAATGACAGATGGATTTTCACATAAAGAAGTGTGAGGTCATGCATTTATTGAGGTCAAACAGTTATAGGAAACACACAATCAATGGGAATATACTAAAATGGGTAGATGAAGTGAGAGATCTTGACACAAAATACACAGATCCCTAAAGGCAGCAGTTCAAGTAGACAGGGTTGTAAAGAAGGCATGTGGAATACTCTCCTTTATTGCCTGAGGTATAGAATATAAAAGTAAAGATATAATGCTGAAATTGTGTTCAACACTAGTGGGGCCACAACTGGAGTATTGTGTGTATTTCTGATCGCCATATTACAGGAAGGAAGCACTTGCTCTGGAGAGATTGCAGAGAAGGCAAGCATGTTGCCAGGGCTAGAAAAGTGCAGCAATGTGGAGAGAGTGGATACATTGTGGCTATTTTCCTTGGGATAAGGAAGGGTGACTTGATGGAGGTGCACAGAATTATGAGAAGAGATAGAGTGGACACGATGCTTTTCCTTGGTGGAGAATTCTAGAACCAGGGGACATAAATTCAAAATAAGTGGCAGTACGAGTAGAGGGGACATGAGGAAGAACTTTTTTAAAATGTAAAGCAAATATGGCAAGTCTACGAGAGTAGCAGTTCTGTCTCATTGTTTTCTCTGCAAATGTACGAAGATAGTACATTTAATATCACTTAATATTTTGTACATTATTGCTCAAATCTTTTTTAAGTTTGATACATCCCAGATCCAGCAATTCAACTCTTATAAAGATTTACCAGTAAAGATGATAATTGCAACACAGCAATTATTTTTAAAAATATTCACCTAATTCACCCAACAAATTGAATGAAATGGCTGCCGAGGCAGAGACTAGAACATTATTTAAAGTAATACTGAAAAAAAGTAAAAGACAAATGAAGAAAAATGAGTTTTGAGGAACTATTTATAATTAAAGAGCTAGAACCAGCACAAATACAATGGCCCAAATGGGTTGTATGTGTTATGATTGCTATGATTTTATGATACCTATAATCTGTACTGCATTTGAACATTTTAAACTTGCAACATGATTATGATTGTGCATTTTTTTGTTTTGTCAGAGGCACAGTATTTTTATGTTAAATTATCTTCATTATCATTGTCATAACTACAGGATGCAACCAAAAATAATTATATGAAATTAATGTTAGTACTTCTGAGAGCATTGAAAGTTTTTAGAGAAATTGTGTTGGAGTACTAAGAGGAAACAAATTTCCCACAGTCCGATCTATTTGCCGCGTTAATTTTGGGAACTTTAAACTTCTACAGACAATGAGAGAACTCCAGAAAATGTCACTGAAAGAGAACTGTAGACACACAAAAAAAAGTGCATGAAACTTTATAATTTGACATTCTGTAAAGATCTCTTGGATTGATCAACAAAAAACTGATATGCAGTAGCACATTTATTTCAAGCACAAATGTGTTTTAAGCACTATTATTGCTCAAATTATAATCTTGCACAGAAGCTGACTGCCTGGCCACAGAGGATGCAGGCTCAGAACTGTGAAGAACAAATTTAGAATAGAAGTTAAGAAATATTTATTTGCACAAGTTAAGGTTAACAATTAAAAGACGTTGCACATATGGTTGATCAAGGGGAGGACACCAGATTAATTTATTAAACAGTTGGACACTGAAACATGGCCCTGTTGATGGGTGCTTCAGGATGAGGTAAAACGGGTGAAGTAGCTTCTTCATTGTGACCTGCTTCGTGTTGCAGAGGAGAGACTCAGAGCATGGAATGGGCCATTACAGCAAAGTGGGCTTGTGTCATTTAACTGTCTTGAAGTCTGGTATGGTGGGGAGGTCCTATGAGGAGAGACTGAGGGATTTAGGATTGTTTTCGTTGGAAAGAAGGCGGCTAAGAGGGGATCTTATTGAAACATATAAGATGATTAGAGGTTTAGATAGGGTGGATAGTGATAGCCTTTTTCCTCGGATGGAGAAAGCTAGCACGAGGGGGCATGGCTTTAAATTAAGGGGGGGTAGCTACAGGACGGATGTCAGGGGTAGGTTCTTTACCCAGCGGGTGGTGAGGGATTGGAATGCCCTGCCTGCTGCAGTTGTAAATGCGCCTAGTTTGGGGGCGTTTAAGAGATCTATGGATAGGTTTATGGACGAAAAGGGATTGGTATAGGCTAGTGGGTCATTGTTTTTGTAACTGGTCGGTGCAACATCGTGGGCCGAAGGGCCTGTTCTGCGCTGTAATGTTCTATGTTCTATGTTCTATAAAGTTGACAAAAAGTTTTTTTTTAATGCAGCCTTGTAAAGTCAAATATTGGGCAAAAGTAAGCTTTTTTAAACGTAAAAAATATTTTGCGATGGCAGAAAATACAGCTCAGCTTTCTTGAGCAATCCTAGTCATCTGAAGACTTTTTCAAAAATCTAACTTTGTTTCTTGTCATATGTGAACAAAAAAAAGAAGCAAAACTGGCTTGAATGCCAGGGATGATCAGTCTCACTTTTTTTAAACACATGGTCACCGGATACAATATAAAATAAATAATCTTTACAGAAGCAATGATTCAAAAGCATGTCATCTACCCAGCTCAGGACTGAGTTGGCAGTAGGGTGGCCATTTCCAAAAAGGAGGACATTGCCCCGGTTCAAATTGAATGACACAGTGACGCTGAGCTGAGAGTCGCACAGATTTAGCGCATTTCAATTGGTCTATGCATTGCGATCGGCTAAGAAAGCTGTCAATCATATGGAGGGGTGTGTGTTGTTAGCAGCGCAGTCTATGATTGAACATAAGAAATATGAGCAGGAGTAGGCCATCTAGCCCTTCGAACCTGCCCCACCATTCAATAAGATCATGGCTGAGCTGAAGTGGATCAGTTCCACTTTCCCGCTTTCTCCCCATAACCCTTAATTCCCTTGTCTATCAGAAATCTATCTACCCGTGACTTAAATATATTCAGCGAAGTAGCCTCCACCACTTCAATGGGCAGAGAGTTCCACAGATCCACCACCCTTTGAGTGAAGAAGTTCCTCCTCAACTCTAAGTGGGAAGAATCTCTCTACCTCTACCCTATCTAGCCCCTTCATTATCTTGTAAGTCTCTATAAGATCCCCCCTCAGCCTTCAAAACTCTCAAGTACAGACCCAGTCTATTCAATCTCTCTTCATAAGCTAACCCCCTCATCTCCGGTATCAGCCTGGTGAACCTTCTCTATACTCCCTCCAAGGCCAATATATCTTTTCTCAAATGCGGGGACCAAAACTGCACACAGTACTCCAGTTGTGGCCTCACCAGTGCCCTGTACGGTTGCAGCAAGACCTCTCTGCTTTTATATTCTATCCCCCGCCCTATAAAGACCAACATTCCATTCGCCTTCTTGATCACCTGCTGCACCTGCAGACTGGATTTTTGCGATTCATGCAGAAGGACCCCCAGGTCCCTCTGCACCGTAGCATGCTGCAGCTTTTCACCCTTTAAATAATAATCCCTCCTACTATTATTTCTACCAAAGTGGATAACCTCATTTGCCAACGTTATACTCCAGCTGCCAGGTCCTCGCCCACTCGCTCAGTCGATCCAGATCTCTCTGCAGACTTTCCGCACCTTCCACACAATTTGCTTTTCCGCTCATCTTCGTGTCATCAGCAAATTTTGTTACCCTACACTCAGCCCCCTCCTCCAGATCGTCTATCTAAATAGGCCCCAGCACTGATCCCTGCGGCACTCCACTAGTCACCAACTGCCAACCAAAAAAGCATCCATTGATTCCAACACACTGCTTCCTGTTGGACAACCAATCCTCAATCCACGCTAACACTTTACCCCCAACTCCGCGCACCCTAACCTTTTGTGAGGCACCTTATCAAACGCCTTCTGGAAATCTAAAAACACCACATCCACCGGTTCCCCTCTGTCTACCACAATAGTCACATCCTCATAGAAATCCAATAAATTCGTTAAACGCAATTTCCCCTTCGCGAATCCATGCTGCGTCTGTTTGATCAAACCGTTCTTTTCTAGGTGTTGTGCTATTTCTTCTTTGATGATAGATTCTAGCATTTTACCAACTACGGACGTCAAGCTAACCGGTCTATAATTCCCTGTTTTTTGTCTGCTACCCTTTTTAAACAGCGGCGTAACATTAGCTGTTTTCCAATCTTCCGTCACTTCCCCAGAGTCCAGCAAATTTTGATTGGATACAATTGTGAGCATCATTGTCGGTGTTCTCGCAGTTCAGGAGGATGGAGCTCATGGATTGGATAACATAGCTGTCAATCAGCTCTGTGAGCCTTGCAGGTTCAGCACATTCTGAATGGTCAGTGTGTTGCAATTGGCTAACAAAGATGTCAATCACATTGAGGGGGTGTGTCTTGATAACAGTGCAGTCTGTGATTGGTTACAATTACTGAGCTTCATTTTCAATGTTTTTTAAGTTCAGTCGAATGGAGCTCGCAGATTAGATAATGTAGCTGTCAGACAGGAGGCGCAGAGCGTCTACTGGATAACCATGATACATCAATTTCCAATTCGTTTTCCCAGCTGCCGGTCATCGTCTTTAGTCAGACCCAAAAAAGGACAAGTTAACATCTGGCTCGAGGTGGCACTGGACGGAGGACAGAGTGCTCAAAAGCCAGGTTGTCCGGCCTAAAGCCGGACATTTGGCCTCCATAGTTGGCAATTCTATGACTGCCAACTCTGGCAGACACATTCCTGGACATTTTGACACATGACCTTCATTAGCAAACATCAGCTCAATCTATTTTACTATCTCCAATGCTCAAAATCAAAAACAAAGAAAGACTTGCATTTATATAGCACTTTTCACAACCACCAAATGATATTATTTTACGTCCAATGTTGCTCAAGCGCATGCTGGATTCTTTCAATATTTAGCCCAACCTGTGCTCTTTAATCACAGCAAATGTAGCAGCATGTTTTAAATTGTTTAAACAATTACATAGATTTTGCAAATGCCTTAGTGGCATCAACCGAAGTATACAACAACATGTAATTGCAATTCTCAAAATGTTATCTTTTCTAACATCAAATTACATACAAGATTTTGAACTTTAATTCTGAACGAGTCACTTTACATTGACAGTCTTTTATTGTATTAATGTCAATCTGCGGTGTCATTTTTCATTAGCGTTCTCTGAGATAATATAGCCATTTTATATACTAATAAAATCTCACAAAATGGATAGCTTAATCAAAATGTTTTATTCATGTGGGAAAGGAAGAAGAAACACACAAACAGATCTCCCTTGATGGCTTAGCAGGCAAGTGTACAGAATGGTATGGTACTAAATTACATGTACCAGGGTCAATATCCAATTTGTGCTGATCTCAGTCTTGGCAATAGCACAGGCAATAAAAATGTCCTCTCAGCGTGGCCAAGGAAAGAAAAACAGAAATCAGCCAATGGTTCCCTATTTGATCAAAATCCAGTGGCACCTTTTAGAAAAGGTGTTGATGTCAACATTGGACGAGAAGAAAAATAGGCTTAGCAATGTATCCATTGCAATTAGCTTGCTGGACTCTTAGTCTCGCATGAAGATGACAACAGATTAAAGACAAATAGCTTGAGAGCATATAGATATTAGGATATAGATATTAAGACTTCTAGCACCACCGCCTCTGTAATATGTACACTCCTCAAGACATCACTATTTATTTTCCCAAGTTCCCTAACATCCATGCCTTTCTCAATAGTAAATACTAATGAGAAATATTTATTTAGGATCTCACCCATCTCTTGTGGATCTGCACATAGATGATCTTGTTGATCCTTAAGAGGCCCTACTCTCTCCCTAGCTACTCTTTTGCCCTTTATGTATTTAGAACATAGAACATAGAACACTACAGCACAAACAGGCCCTTCGGCCCACGAATTGCACCGATCACATCAACACCTACCAACCTACAGACCTATCTATAACCCTCAATCTCATTAAACCCCATATACTCATCCAGAAGTCTTTTAAAAGACCCCAGCGAGTTCGCCTCCACCACCACTGACGGCAGCCGATTCCATTCACTCACCACCCTCTGAGTGAAAAACTTACCCCTAACATCACTTCCGAACTTCTCTCCCCGCACCTTAAATCTGTGTCCTCTCGTAGCAACCATTTCAACCCGGGGAAATAGCCTCTGAGAGTCCACCCTATCTATTCCTCTCAACATTTTGTAAACTTCTATCAGGTCGCCTCTCAACCTTCGTCTCTCCAGGGAAAAGAGTCCCAGCTCCCTCAACCTAACTTCATAAGGCATGCCTCCCAGTCCAGGCAACATCCTTGTAAATCTCCTCTGTACCCTCTCAATAGCTTCTACATCTTTCCTATAGTGAGGCGACCAGAACTGCGCACAATACTCTAAATGAGGCCTGACAAGGGTCTTATAAAGTTGCAGCATTACCTCCCGACTCCTAAACTCAATCCCTCGATTAATGAAGGCCAGTACACCATACGCCTTCTTGACCACCTCCTCCACCTGCGAGGCCGATTTAAGAGTCCTGTGGACCCGGACCCCAAGATCCTTCTGCTCTTCAACACTACTCAGACTTCTGCCCTTGATAGTGCACTCGTTCATCCCGTTGGTTCTGCCAAAATGGACGACTACACATTTATCCGCGTTGAAGTCCATCTGCCACTTCTCCGCCCAGTCCTGCATCCTAGCTATGTCCTGCTGCAACTTTTGCCATCCTTCCAGACCATCCACAACACCACCGACCTTCGTGTCATCAGCGAACTTACTTACCCATCCCTCCACTTCCTCATCCAGGTCATTTATGAAAATGACAAACAACAAGGGTCCCAGAACAGATCCTTGAGGCACTTTAAGAGAAGCTCTTTGGATTCTCCTTTGCCTTATCTGCCAAAGCAATCTCATGCCTCCTTTTTGCCATCCTGCTTTCTCTCTAAACTCTACCCCAACTACCTCTATACTCTTCAAAGGATCCACTTGATCCCAGCTGCCTATGCATGTCTATGCCTCCTCCTTCTTCTTGACAAGGGCCTCAATATCCCAAGTCATCCAGGGTTCCCTATTTCTACTAGCCTTGCCCTTCACTCTAAGAGGAATGTGCTTACCCTGAACTCTGGTTGATACACTTTTGAAAGTCTCCCACTTACCAGATGTCCCTTTGCCTTCCCACAGACTCCCCCAATTAACTTTTGAAAGTTAATACCATCAAAATTTGCCTTGTCTTGAGAATTTTAACTTTTGGGCCAGACCTATCATTCTCCATAACTAGCTTAAATCTAATGGAATTTTGGCCACTGGTCCCAAAGTGATCTCTCACTAACACTTGTATCATCTGCCCTTCCTTATTTTCCAAGAGGTCAGGTTTCGCCCCCTTCCCTAGACGGGCCTTCCACACACTGAATGAGAAATTCTTGCTGAATACACTCAAATGTCTTTCCATCCAAGCCGATAATGCTATGGTTGTCCCACTCAAAGTTGGGAAAGTTAAAATCCCCTACTATTACCACCTTATTTTTCTTCCAGCTATCTATAATCTCCTTACATATTTGCTCTTCAATTTCCCATTATTTGGGAAAATAATTGATCCTTAAGAGGCCCTATTGAAAACAGCTTTATAAGACCCTCGTCAGACCCCACTTGGAGTACTGTGCACAGCTCTGGTCGCCTCATGTGGAAGCTATTGAAAGGTGCAGAGGAGATTTACAAGGATGTTGCCTGGATTGGGTGGCAGGCCTTATGAGGATAGATTGAGGGAGCTAAGTCTTTTCTCCCTGGAGAGACGAAGGATAAGAGGTGACGTGATAGAGGTTTACAAGATGTTGAGAGGTATCGATCGGGTGAATTCTCAGAGGCTATTTCCTAGGGCTGAAATGGTCACTACGGGAGGACACAGGCTTAAGGTGCTGGGGAGTAGGTACAGAGGAGATGTCATGGGTAAGTTTTTCCACTCAGAGTGTGGTGGGCGAGTGGAATCAGCTGCCGCCGGTGGTGGTGGAGGCGAACTCGTTGGGGTCTTTTAAGAGACTTCTGGATGAGTAAATGGGATTTAATGGAATTGAGGGTTATAGGTAGGCTGAGGAGGTAGGGATATGATCAGCGTAACTTGTGGGCTGAAGGGCCTGTTTGTGCTGTGGTTTTCTATGTTCTAATATTGTTGTACAATCTTATCAAGTGATCTCTCTCTTCTTATTTTTCAGTACTAGACTCAGTGGGCAAACCCTCTAATATGTCCCCTCTCAATACTGCCAAGATGTTCCACTTATCAAAATACAACTCCCCCTCCTCTCTTTCCTCCTGTTCTATCTTTCCTATAGCATCTATACACTGCCAGTCCTTCCCCTCCCTTGGCCATGTTTCACTTATAGCTATAATATCCCAGTCCCAGGTATCCATCCATGCCCTGAGTTCATCTGCCTTGCCCGTCAGGCATCATATATTCAAATCAGTGCATTTTGATCTAGGCTTCCCTTGCTCTCTGCCCTGCTTTCTCAGCAAGAAGTCTCACAACACCAGGTTAAAGTCCAACAAGTTTATTTGGTAGCAAACACTATTTTGACAGCAACGCATCTGCTACCAAATAAACCTGTTGGACTTTAACCTGGTGTTGAGAGACTTCTTACTGTGTTTACTCCAGTCCAATGCTGGCATCTCCACATCATGACTGCTTTCTCAGACCATCTGTCCAGTCATGTTTTGTACACTTTCCCCATGTTTTATTTCTCTTAGCCTTACTGGACCCGGTCACTCAGTTCTCCACAGTCTCTGTACTGAGGCCTTTTTAACTTTTGACTTTGGTTTCTCAACTTTCACTTTTCCCCTTACTGCCTTTTGTTTCTGTTCTCAATTTGCTTCCCTCTGATTTCCTGCATCGGTTCCCATCCCCCTGCCACATTAGTTTAAATCCTCCCCAAATGCACGAGCAAACACTCCCCATTGGAAATTGGCTTCAGTCCAGCTCAAGTGCAGACCATCTGATTTGTACTGGCCCCACCTCCTCCAGAACTGGTTCCAGTGTCCCAGGAATTTGAATTCCTCCCTCTCACACCATTTCTCAAGCCACGTATTCATCTTAGCTATCCTGACATTACACTCTGACTAGCACTGGTACCAATCCGGAGATTACTACCTTTGAGGTCCTATTTTTAGTTTAATTCCTAAATCCAGCTTGTAGGGCCTCATCCCATTTTTCCACCTGTATCGTTGGTGCCTATATGCACCAATGATAGCTGGCTGTTCACTCTCCCCCTCCAGAAAATCCTGCAGTCACTCCAAGACATCCTTGACCCTTGCACTAGGGAGGCAACATACTATCCTGGAGTCTCATTTGCCTCTGCAGAAATGCCTGTCTATTCCCTTTACAATCGAGTCCCCTATCACTACAGCTCTGTCACTCTTTTTCCTACCCTCCTGCTCAGCAGAGCCAGCAGGGTGCCATGAACCTAGCTGCTGCAACCTTCAAAGAGCAAAGAACTGTACAGCACCAGGACAGGCCCTTCAGCTCCCCAAGCCTGTGCCAATCATGATGGTTGCCTAAACTAAAACTGTATGTACTTACGGAGTCCGTATCCTTGTATGCCCATTCTATTCATGTATTTGTCCAGTTGCTCCCTTAAATGCCACTATCGTACCACCTCTGTGGTACCAGTGCCCCGGGCAGGGCGCCCCCTTGTGAACCATCTCCCTCAATAGTATCCAAAATGGTACTTCTTACTCGGTAGTTTTTATCTGTGGTGTAACCAACTCACTGACCATGCTATCCATGACTTCCTCAGCATCGTGGATGCTCCAAAGTGAATCCATAAGCAGCTCCAAAGATATCACGTGGTCTAACAGAAGCTGCAGATGGACACAGATGGGAAAGCGAACACTGAAAATTCCCTCCAAAGTCTCATAAGAACATAAGAACATAAGAAATAGGAGCAGGAGTAGGCCATCCAGCCCTTCGAGCCTGCCCCGCCATTCAATAAGATCATGGCTGATCTGTCGCTGCTCAGTTCCACTTTCCCGCCCTCTCCCCATAACCCTTAATCCCCTCTCCTATCAAAAACCCATCAACCTGCGTCTTAAAAATATTTAGCGAGGCAGCCTCCACCACTTCAACGGGCAGAGAATTCCAGAGATTCACCACCCTTTGAGTGAAGAAGTTCCTCCTCAACTCCGTTCTAAACCGCCCCCCCTTTATCTTGAGGCTGTGCCCCCTAGTCCTACTGTCTTTTTTGAGCGGGAAGAGTCTTTCCACCTCTATCCTATCCATCCCATTCATCATCTTATACATCTCAATGAGATCTCCTCTCATTCTTCTAAACTCTAACGAGTACAAGCCCAGTTTATTCAGCCTCTCCTCATAGCTCAACCCCCTCAACTCCGGTATCAGCCTAGTAAACCTCCTCTGCACTCCCTCCAAGGCCAAAATATCTTTGCGCAGGTGCGGCGCCCAAAAATGCACACAGTACTCCAGTTGCGGCCTCACCAATGCCCTATACAGCTGCAGCAAGACCTCCCTACTTTTATATTCAATCCCCTTCGCTATGAAGGCCAGCATCCCATTCGCCTTCCTGACCACCTGCTGCACCTGCAAGCTGGGTTTTTGCGACTCATGCACAAGGACCCCGAGGTCCCTCTGCACCGTCGCCTGCTGCAGTTTTTCGCCTCGTAAGTAATAGTCCTTCCTACCATTTTTCCTACCAAAGTGGACCACCTCACACTTGCCAACATTAAATTCCATTTGCCATTTCCTGGCCCATTCGCCCAGCCTATCTAGATCCTTCTGCAGACTCTCCACACCCTCCGCACAATTTGCCGTTCCCCCAATCTTGGTGTCATCAGCAAATTTCGACACTCTACACTCGGTTCCCTCCTCCAGATCATCTATATAAATGGTAAAAAGCTGAGGTCCCAGCACCGACCCCTGGGGCACTCCACTAGTCACCATCCGCCAATCCGAATAGCACCCGTTGACCCCCACTCTCTGCCTCCTATTTGACAACCAATCCTCTATCCACGCTAACACCCTACCCCCAACTCCATGTCCCTCGACCTTCTGCAATAACCTCTTGTGAGGCACTTTGTCAAACGCTTTCTGAAAATCTAGAAAGACCACATCCACCGGCTCTCCTCTATCCATCGCCCTAGACACATCCTCATAGAACTCCAGTAAATTTGTCAGACACGACTTCCCTTTAATGAAACCGTGCTGCGTCTGCTCTATCAAGCAATTCCCTTCAAGATGCCTCGCAATTTCCTCCTTAATGACAGATTCTAACATTTTACCTACCACAGATGTTAAACTAACCGGCCTATAATTCCCCGCCTTTTGCCTGGCACCCTTCTTAAACAACGGCGTAACATTAGCCATTTTCCAATCATCCGGCACTTCCCCGGAATCCAGCGACGTTTGGAAAATAACCACCAAGGCATCCACTATCACCTCCGCCATTTCTTTCAGAACCCTCGGATGCATTCCATCCGGTCCTGGGGACTTGTCCACAATCAGCCCCTCCAGTCTGTCGAGCACCGCCTTTCTAGTAACAGTAATGTCATTAAGACCCTCCAGTCCTACCACCTTTCTATCGCTAACACCCGGCAAATTATTCACTTCCTCCTCCGTGAAGACAGAAACAAAAAAGTTATTCAATACCTTAGCCATATCCCCATCCCCTACCACTAGGTCCCCTTTCTCATCCTCTAAAGGACCAACATTCACCCTAGCCAGCCTCTTCCTTTTTATATATTTATAAAAACTCTTGCTATCCTTTTTTATATTAAGCGCTAGCCCAGCTTCATAGTTTCTCCTACCCTTCCTTATCAACTTCTTTGTCAATCTTTGTTGACATTTAAACCTCTCCCAATCCTCTTCTCGCCCACTACTCTTAGCTACTCTAAATTCCTCCGCTTTTAGTTTAACACTTTCCTTCACCTCCTTCGTTATCCACGGCTTATTACCTCTCCTCTTACTATCCTTTTTGACCATCGGAATAAATTTCCGTTGAGCACCAAGAAAGATCTCCTTAAAGATCCTCCACTGCTCCTTAACAGACCCTCCCTCCAACGCGCTCTCCCAGTCCACATTTGCCAATTCTTCTCTCATCCTACCGTATTTCCCTCTATTCAAACAAAGGACGCGTGTCCGGGAACCCACTTTCTCCTCCTCCATCTGCACCAGAAACTCCACCATACAATGATCACTCTCCCCAAGAGGATCCTTCACCACAAGGTCCCTAATTCTACCCGCTTCATTACATAGCACCAGATCCAAGATAGCTTGCTCCCTCGTCGGCTCCAACACACACTGTTCGAGGAAACTATCCCGGCAGCATTCCAAGAACTCTTCCTCGAGCCCCCCACGTCCAACATGGGTCGACCAATCAATATGCAGATTGAAATCCCCCATAACTACGGCCGTCCCATTCCTGCACGCCGCACTTATTTGCGCGTTAACAGCCCGCCCCATCTCCAGATCATTATTCGGGGGCCTATAGACGACACCCACCAGCGTCTTCCTCCCTTTGCTGTTCCTAATCTCCACCCACAACGATTCCACCCTCTGCTCCTTGGCTCCAATATCATCCCTTGCTACCACCGTGATGCTATCCTTAATCAGCAGAGCTACGCCCCCCCCCTTTTCCCTCCTGTCTATCCTTCCTAAACACTTGATAGCCCTGTACATTCAGCTCCCA
The DNA here is from genome assembly GCF_965287045.1 of Carcharhinus amblyrhynchos. NCBI lineage: Eukaryota > Metazoa > Chordata > Chondrichthyes > Carcharhiniformes > Carcharhinidae > Carcharhinus > Carcharhinus amblyrhynchos. The sequence continues at coordinate 19,931,462 of NC_137324.1, forward strand.
GTCCCTGTCACCCTGCAGCCACGTCTCTGTAATGGCCACCAGATCGTATCCATTTGTGTCGATCTGCGCCATCAGCTCATCCACTTTATTCCGAATGCTTCGTGCATTCAGATAAAGTGCTTTCATCCCAGCCTTCACCTGGACCCTATTTGCCGCAACGCCACCAACTATACTCACGCCCCCTACTCCCTCTATTATTGGGACATCCTCGGCCTCTTCCCTTACATGTACGCTCTCCTTATCTTTAGACCTTGTAAGGTCACCTACCCTCACACCCTCCCCCCCCATAATTAGTTTAAAGCCCTGTCTACAGTCCTCTTTACTCGATTCGCCAGCACTCTGGTCCCAGCACGGTTCAGACCAACCCCATCCCACCTGAACAGGTCCCACCTACCCCAATACTGGTGCCAATGCCCCATAAATTCAAACCCATTCCTCCCACACCAATCCCTGAGCCACCCATTCACTTCCTTAATCCTGTCAACCCTACGCCCATCTGCACACGGTTCAGGCAGTAGCCCAGAGATGACCACCTTGTCGGTTCTACTTTTTAATTCCATTCCAAGCTTTTCATACTCCCTCCCCAGATCCTCAGTCTGCATTTTGCCTACGTCGCCGGCACCCACATGTACCACAACGACCGGATTCTCACCCTCCCACTCCAGGTTCCTCTGCAGCCCAGCTGCGACATCCCGTACCCGAGCACCAGGCAGACAACACACCCTTCTGTGCACTTTGTCATTGTGACAAAGGACAGTGTCAATACCCTTCACCCCACTATCCCCAATCACTACTACGTTCCTTTTCCCTTTCTCTTTGCCTATGTCCTGCTGCATCACTGTACCGTGTGCAGTTTGCTCACCAACCTCACCTGCCTTGTTCTCATCCAACTTGGAAGCAAGAACCTCAAACCTGTTATGCAGATTAAGAGGCTGAGGCCTCCGCTCCTCACCCCCCTTCCTCTTCCCAGTAGCCCCCTCTTGTCCCTGACCCTTAGAGTTAGCCAGTCTAGGGGGGGTGGATGTCACTTGCACCCCATTGACAATTGCACCCTCTCTCCCCTTGGCAACCCAACATTGAAACACTTCATCTTTCCTTTACTTACCATTGGTCAAAAACATGGAACTGCCTTCCTAACACCACTGAGGATGTATTTAGACCAGGTGGATTGCAGTTGCTCAAGAAGACTGTTCACAATCAACATCTGAAGGGCAATTACTAATGTTCAAAAACATTAGTCTCGTCAGTGAAACTAACCTCACATGAAAATGTATTTTATTTTAAAATTGCTGCCTTCCCACATGATCTTTTCAGCCTTCCACCTTCAATACAGTCCCCAAAAGAGTAGAAAACCAAGGAAGTCATGGTGAATCTTCAAAACAATGGTTCAGCTTCAACTCGTGTCCAATCCTGGAGACTACACTTTCCTCAATGTCAATAAAATGAAGGAGATGGTCATCGACTTCAGAAAGCATAAAAGAAGGCATGCCCCTATCTACATCAATGGAGTCAAAGTAGAAATGATCGAGAGCTTCAAGCTTTTAGAGGTCCAGATCACCAACAACCTATCCTGGTTCCTCCATGCAGAAGCTATAGTTAAGAAAGCCCACCACTTTCCCAGAAGACAAAGAAAATTTGGGATGTCCACTACAACTCTCAGCAACTTCTACAGATGCACCACAGACCGTTTTTTCTGGTAGCATCACAGCTTGGTATGGCTCCTGCTCTGCCCAAGACAGCAAGAAACTATGAAGGGTTGTGAATGAAGCCCAATCCATCACACAAACCAGCCTCACATCTGCTGACACTATACACTTTCCACTACCTCGGAAAAGCAGCCAGCATAATCAAAGACCCCACGTGCCTTGGACACATTCTCTACCTTCTTCTATCAGAAAATATATACAAAGGTCAGAGATCACGTACCAACTGATTCAAAAACAGCTTCTTCTCTGCTGCCATCAGATTTTTGAATGGACCCACCTTGAATAAAGTTGATATTTCTCTACTTCATAGATATGACTGTAACACTACATTCTGCACCCCTCTCCTTTCCTTCCCTATGTACAGTATATTTTGTCTGCATAGCACGCACAAAACAATAGTTTTCATTGTATACTCATACATATGATAATAATAAATCAAATCAAAGATGTGAAGGCTCTAGAAAAGATTTCTCAGAATGTTTCCAAGGAGGAAGGACTCCACTTATATTGATAAATTAGAGAAGTTCTACTCAGAGAATAAAGGTGTTCAAAATCCTGAAGGGTCTGGTTAGAACAAGTAGGGAGAAACTAATTTGATTGATGGGGTGAGAGGGAGGGCTTCAGATTCCAAGAGCATTGTGACCAGTGCTGGGGGAGGTGGAACCTGGACAAACTGGATGGGTTACACCTGGGCAGGACCCAGACTGATGTCCTTGTGGGTGTTGGGGGGCAGGGGGGGTACTTGCTAGAGTGGCTAGGGAGAGTTTAAATTAAGATGGCAAGGGAATGGGAACCTTTACAAAGATTCAGAGCCAGGAGAACAAAGGGCAAGAGGAAAAGACAGTAAGGAAAATAAGAAAAGTGATAAGCAGAGAAATCAAGAGCCAGAGTCAGATAAGGACAAAGTAAAAAATAGTAAGAAACAGAAAACAAATGTTAAAAATGCCCACCTTAAGGTTTTGTACCCAAATGCTTGGAGCATTCGAAAAAAAAATGGATGAGTTAGCTGCGCAGATAGATGGAAGGGGGTATGACTGTAAGGTGAGCAAGGATGGGGACTAAACATTGATGGCTTTTCAATATTTAGGAAGGACAGGCAGAAAGGAAAAGGTGATGGAGTTGCATTCTTGATTAAAGATTATATTGATATAATATTACAAAGAACAAAGAACATCCCAGCACAGGAAACAGGCCCTTCGGCCCAATGAGCCCGCGCCGCCGCATCTCCCCACACCTACCCTGCCCTGTGTGTATGTGAGTGGAACCTCTAATGTAGCCAGATTCAGGGGAGAATAGTGTCAATTTGGTACACCAATCAGCCTAAGAGCACATCTTTTGGGGTGTGGGAGGAAACTGGAGCGCCCGGAGGAAACCCACGCAACCACAGGGAGAATGTACAAACTCCCACAGACACAGGCCCAAATCCATGTATCTGCACAGCTAGCAGTGATAGTCACTGAGCTGTTGCAGTGCCCATCTGCTGGTCCAGGATTAAGCACACACAACGACACGAAGTGCTAGGCCATTCCCGGAACCTCCAAGAGCAGCCCACGCACAACCCACCGTGTGCGTGCCCCTCGTTTGACAACAAGGTGGACCGACCCTGTGGAATAAAAAGACAATACGTTAACATATAAAACTACATTTCTGGGGTCATCCCGAGGCTCTGACCCTATTTAATACCCTCTACTATAACCCTCCATCCTTGCTTCACTCATGTGTCTGTCTAAGTAAACCTTAAACAAGTCCAATGTGCCTGCCTCCACCACCCTACTCGGTAGCGCGTTCCATACCCCCACGACCCTCTGCGTGAAAAACCTTCCTCCCGTATCCAATTATACTTCTCCCCCCTCACCCTTAGATCGTGACCTCTCGTAATTGTCCCCAGTCTAGGGAAAATCCTACCACTGTTTACTCTATCTATTCCCTTCAGTATTTTGTATACCTCTATCATATCACCCCTTAATCTCCGTCTTTCTAAGGAGAAGAGACCCAGTTTCTCCAATCTTTCCTCGTAACTCAGTCCTTCCATGCCAGGCAACATCCTGGTAAACCTCCTCTGTGCTCTCTCCAGAGTCTCCACGTCCTTCCGATAGTAAGGTGACCAGAACTGGATGCAGTACTCCAAATGCGGTCTAACCAACGTTCTGTACAACTGAAGCATTAGACGGCAGCTCTTAGACTCTATACCCCTTCCTATAAAGGCTAACATTCCATAAGCTTTCTTCACAACCTTCTCTACCTGTGTCGACACCTTCAGAAAGTTGTGCACCTGCACTCCCAGATCCCTCTGTATCTCTATACTCTTAATCGGTCTACCTTTTATCACATAACTCCTCCCTGCATTTATTCCTTCCAAAATGCATCGCCTCGCATTTGTCAGGATTAAATTCCATCTGCCATCTATCTGCCCAATATACCAACCTATCTATATCCTGCTGTGTCACCTGACAGTCCTCCTCAGTATCTGCCAATCCTACCATCTTGGTGTCATCCGCAAATTTGCTGATCACACCACGTACACCCTCTTCCAAGTCATTTATATATACTACAAAGAGGAGAGGTCCTAGTACTGAGCCCTGCGGCACACCACTGGTGACTGGCCTCTTGCCAGAAAAGGTCCCCTCGACAACTACTCACTGTCTCCTATTTGCCAGCCAGTTTTCGATCCACCTAGCGACCTGTCCTTGTATCCCATGTGCCTTAACCTTTTCTACCAGCCTACCGTGAGGGGCTTTGTCAAACGCCTTACTGAAATCCATATAGATGACATCAACGGCTCGCCCATCGTCAACCGTTTTTGTCACCTCCTCGAAGAATTCCACCAGATTCGTAAGGCAAGACCTCCCCCGAACAAAGCCATGTTGCGTATCCCTAATCAGATCGCAACGCTCCAAATGCTCATACATCCTATCCCTAAGAATTTTTTCGAATAATTTTCCTACCACCGATGTCAAACTCACTGGTCTATAATTACCAGGGTTATCCCTGCTACCTTTTTTAAACAGCGGTACCACATTAGCTACCCTCCAGTCTTCTGGGACCTCACCCGTGTCCAAAGAAGAGACAAAGATTTGCATCAGAGGCCCAGCAATTTCATCTTTCACCTCCCTAAGCAGCCTGGGATAAATACCATCAGGCCCCGGAGCTTTATCCGTTTTTATGCTACCTAAAAACCTTAGCACTTCCTCCCTTGTAATGGATATTTCCTTCCACTGATCTACAGCTCCCTCCAAGACACTACACGACACCAATCCCCTCTCCTTCGTGAATACCGATGCAAAGCATTCATTCAGGATCTTACCCATTCCCTCAGTCTCGATACATAGCTCCCCTCCCTTGTCCCAAAGTGGACCAATTTTCCCTCTAACCACTCTCTTGCTCCTAATATAAGAGTAAAATGCTTTTGGATTTTCCTTAATCCTATCAGCCAAGGCCATTTCATGCCCCCTTTTCGCCCTTCTAACTCCCCTTTTTAGCTCCCTCCTACTCTCTCTATATTCCTCCAGCGCACTCTCCGTTCCCAGTTGTTTCGACCTAACATATGCCTCCCTCTTCTTCCTGACCAAGTCTTCTATACCCCCTGTAATCCACGGCTCTCTAATCCTGCCTTTCCCATCCTTCCTCTTTACCGGCACATGCCTCTCCTGCAACATCTTCAGTTTGCCCTTAAAAACCTCCCACTTACCAACCGTGGACTTGCCAGCTAACAACCTCTCCCGGTGTCCTTCAGCTCCCTCCTAATCCGACTATAGCTCGCCTTCCCCCAGTTCAGAACCCTCCCCTTCGGCCGGCACTCATCCCTTTCCATTTTTATCCTGAAGTAGACGGACTTGTGGTCACTGTTAGCCACATGTTCGCCTACCTCAACCTCAACCACCTGCCCCGGCTCATTTCCCAGCACTAAATCCAGTATAGCCCCCTCCCTAGTCGGGCTAGTTACGTACTGCTCTGGGGACCCTTCCAACACACACTTTACAAACTCCTCTCCCTCCGTACCCCCAGCTCTAGGCACCTTCCAATCCACTCCAGGAAGATTAAAGTCACCCACTACCACCACCTTATTCTTTCTGCACCTATCTAAAATGCCTCTGCAAATACCTTCCTCCGCTGACCTCGGGCTGTTGGGTGGCTTATAGTATACCCCTGGCATCGTAATCTCTCCCTTTTTATTCCTCAACTCCACCCACAGTGACTCAATCCCTAACTCCTCCATATTGCCCTCCCTCTGCACTGCTGTGATGTGCTCCTTCACTAGCAACGCCACCCTACCACCTCTCTTCAACCCTCCTCTGTCACACCTAAAACACTTATACCCAGTAACATTCAGCTGACAATGCTGCCCTTCACATAACCACATCTCTGTTACTGCCACCACATCTAACTTCCTCACAAACATCAAGGCCCGAAGCTTATCTGTCTTACCCGTCACACTCCTCGCATTGAAACAGACGCAGTCCAACCCACCAGTGCCTCTCAGAACCTCCTTCTCCCTGATAATTTTCCTTCCACTAAACCCACCCTATCACCCAACTCCCTCTCGACCCCAGCGTCTAATGAGCTATCAATCTCATCCCCACCCCCCCTCCCTATTAGTTTAAACCCTGCCTAAATACTCCAGCTAACCTCCCTGCTAAGACATTTGTCCCTCTCCCATTCAAATTTTCCCCATCCCTCCCATACAGTTGCCCTGAAGAAAGATATCTGCACAGATGATGTGGAATCCGCATGGGTTGAGTTAAGAAATAACAAGGGGCATAAAACATTGGTGGGATTAGGATACATACCTCCAAACTGTAGTGATAATGTTGGGAAAAGCATTAGACAGTAAACCAGAGGTACATATGTTAAAGGAACATCTGTGATTATAGAAACAAGAAGCAGAAGGCAATTTGGCCCTTCGAGTCTGCTCTGCCATTCATCTTGATTATGGCTGATCATTGAATTCAATATCCTGATCCCCTTCCTCCCATATCCCTTTAACCCCAAGAGCCACATCTAATTTCTTCTTGAAATCTGACAACGTTTTAGCATCAACTACGTTCTGTGGCAGTGAATTCCACAGATTCATCACACTCTGGGTGAAGAAATTTCTCCTCAGCTCAATTCCAAAAGGTTTACCCTTTATCAACAAACTATGACCCCTAGTTCTGGGCTTCCCCCACCATTGGGAACATTCTTTCTGAATCTACCCAGTCTAACCCTATTAGAAACTTATAAGTTTCTATGAGATCCCCTCTCATTCTTATAAACTCCAGTGAACAGAATCCTAACCAACTTGTTTCTCCTCATATGGGCAGACCTGCCATTCCAGGAATCAGCGTGATAAACCTTCGCTGTACTCTCTCAATAACAAGAGCACCCTTCCTCACTAAAGATACCAAAACTGCACACAATGCTTCTGATGTAGCCTCACCAATGCCCTTTACAATTGCAGCAAAACAGGCAACCTTGTTAGGGTGGGGGAGAACACACTGTCAATGAAGCAGGGGATGGAGTCCAATGTCTATGGGGGGAGGCAGGGTCGGAGGGGGTCTCCCAGTACCCCATGAGATTGGGAGCCCTTGCAAAATGACAGCCGAGCACTCTGAAGCCAATTTCACCAGTATGTTTAAGCTTTGCTGCACCTCCCCCCACCTCCCCCTTACTGGTGCCAAGCTCCCAATTCTTCAAATAAGTGACTGCGTACCAAGCCCAAGAGACCAGTGCGGTTTACCCCATGCTTCTCGCCATTATGACACTTAGGCTGGAATTGTCCAACTTTTCAAGCTGGCAGGATTCTCTGGTTCTGCTGCAGCGAATGGAGATTTGGCTGAGCACCATATTCTCTGTCCTCACTTGCAGTGGCACAGGACATAAATAGCCAGCAAGCTACGGCCTTAGCAATTTTTTGGGAAAATTCCATCCCATATGTTCATGAAAGGATACTGGTGAACTCTATGACACAACTAAATCAGCACAGCAGAATTAGTAAATTAGTACAGCAGGTATGGTGAAATCAATAAACACTGAGTAGCAGGTAGCAGACCAAAGCAGCAATGGACAGAAGTCATTTAATACAATAGCAAGGACCAGTGAAATAAAAGTAGTGAACACCAGTACATTAGTAAATTTGTAAGCAGTGAGTGAACGCAGCAACAATTGAATTAATAGAATGGTGGGCACAGGGAAAAAGAAGCACTAATGGGTTAGTTGGCAACTCAAATTAATGTATCAATGCAGCAGCAGGCACGAGAGATTTTTACCTATTCAGTTTTGTCGTTTGCGTTTTAATTATCCAAGCTTCAAATCAGAAATAACTAACCTCTTGATCAAGCTTTTAATGAGGTCCAGCAATTCTTAGTTAGACTTTGGTGGACAGATGAGTCTTTATGCAGAAAAACAGATTTCCAACTAGAACTAAATGCTGCCAGTGGCCAACACACATTTTATGTCTCTGTCAACATAATAATTTGCTCTGTACATCAAACTAATTCTCTTTATTGACATAAATGAATTTTAAGAGTTTTTTAAAATGCATAAGCAGATTTCAGAAATTTTTTGGTAATTCAATGCATTTACTTTTTCTCTTTACATCACACTACCTTAAAAAAGCTAATATAATTTCTTATTCACCTGTCACAGGCAACAAAGGGACATAACTGTTAGGCAATTGGAACAGACTTAAAATAGAAAATGAACAAATTTGACCACTAGCTGTATTTAGGAGAATTTATCTTCTGACAAACAAATCATGGAATTATTATGGCAAAGGAGATGGTCATTTGGTGCATCAAGTCCACGCCAGCTCTCGTAGAGCAATAGTTATCCTCTTTCCTCTGTTCTATCTCCACAACCCTGAAAGTTTACTTCCATCAGGTATCCATCAAATTTGCTTTTGAAATTAATGAACATCGCCTCTTCCAACTTTGAAGGAATCAACTTCCAGTTCTTTGGCAATCAATGCATAAAACATGTTATTTTATACCTTCTTTTCACCTCTTGCCTAAAACTTTAAATCTGTACTCCCTAATCTTAGTACCATCAACGAGAACTGTTTTCCTTTGCCTTCCTTATCAAAACTTATCGTGATATTGTACACTATTTATCAAAATTCTTCTCAATCTTGTTTTCTCCAAGGAAAAAATCTAACTCTAGAGCAAAAATCCCTCATTCCATGGATCATTCTGATAAATGAAGGGGTAGAGTTACAATGATGCAGTCCAAGGTCTTGCTGTATTTTGGCCGACTTTACGGAAGTTCCATTTCTTCTTCCTTGCGCTGCTAATGACTGAAAGGCAACGACCGATATAAATGAATGATGACCTGCGTTAACTACAGGGCTTAGGAACAAAAGTAGGCAATTCAACCCTTCAAGCCTGCTCTGCCATTCAATAAGATAATGGCTGATTTGGTTGTAGTCTCAATATCACTTTGTCTGCTCCCCAATAACTTTTGATTTCTTTATCAATCAAAAATTTACCTAACTTGGCCTTAAATAATCACCATGACCCAGCCTCAATTGCATCAGAGGAAATTAATTTCACAAACTAATAATCCTCTGAGAGAAAACATTTTTCTTTATCCCTGTCTTAAAAGGGAGACCCTTTACTCTTAAACTGTGTCCCTAGCTCTCCCACAGATGGAAACATCCTTCTGGTATCTACCCTATCAAGACTCCTAAAGATAATATATGTTTCAGTCAGATCACCTCTTGTTCTTCAAAACTCCAGTGGATAATAAGCCCAACCTCTCATAATGTAAGTCCTTAATAATAAGAAAGTTGATAGGCAAAGAAATCATGGGCCAAAATCAAACAAAGCCACAGTGAAAAATAGTGGGAACAGGACAAGTTACATTAAAAAGACAAGCATCAAGGCTTTGTGCCTTAACAGTGGAGGATTTGCAATAAACTGAAGGAAGTAATTATGCAAATAGGCGTAAGCGGGTGTGATATAGTTGAGATTACGAAGAAAAGGCTGCAGGTTGACCAGGGACAGGAATTGAGCATCCAGGAGTATTTAGTGTTTGGGAAGGACAGGCAAAGATGAAAAGGCAATGGTGTTGCATTGCAGATTAAAGAGGAAATTGACACCATACTGAACAAGGATATTGGCTCCTACGATGTAAAATCTGTATGGGTAGAGCCAAGGAACACCAAAGGCAAAACATTTCAGTGGGGGTTGTATGCAGACCCCAAAACTGTAGTGTTGATGCTGGGAATGGCATTAAACAGAAAATTAGAGATGCACGTGATAAAGGAATGTTTGTAATTATGACGTCAATCTGCATATAGATTGGGATAGTCAAATTAGTCACAACACTAGAGAGGAGAAATGTGGGATGATTTTCTGGACCAACACATTGAGGAACCAACCAGAGATCAGGCCATCCTCAACTGGGTACTGTGTAATGAAAAAGGAAAAATTGGCAACCTAGCAGCGTGACACCCGTTGGGGATGAACGACTGTAATATGATAGAAGTTTTCACCAAGATAGAGAGTGATCTGGTTGATTGTGAGACTAGAGTCTTAATAAAGGAGCCTGCGATGGTATGAAGGATGAGTTAGCTATGATGGATTGGGAATCATTACTTAAAGGGATGATGATGGATAGGCATTGGCAAACACGCAGAGTGCACGAGTGAACTGCAATAATTCTTTATTCCTCTGACGAAGGGTCATCCAGACTCAAAACATGAGAGCGATAAGTCTGTGGAATTTGCTACTGCAGAAAGTAGTTGAGGCCAAAGCATTTTCAAGAAGGAGTTAGGTATAGGTCTTGAGTCGAAGGGAATCAAAGGATATAAGGGAAGGTGGAGTTGGAGAATCAGCCATGTTCATAATGAATGGTGGAGCAGGCTCAAAGGGCCAAATCATAGAATCATAAAATCCCTACAGTGCAAGCAAGGCCATTCAGCCCATTGAGTCTCTGACTATCTTACCCAGGCCCACTTACACTCCCTGCCCTATCCTGGTACCTCCACACATTTCCCATGGCTAATCCATGTAAACTGCACATCTTTGGACAGCAAGGGGCAATTTAGAATGGCCAAGCCACCTAACCTGCACTTTTTGGACTGTGGGAGGAAACCGGAGCACCCAAAGGAAATTCACGCAGACCCAAGGAGAATGTGCAAACTCCAAAAGATAGTTACTCAAGGCCAGAATTGGGTCCCTGGAGCTATGAGACAGCCACGCAGACCACTATGCTGCCCCTATTGGCCTATTCCTGTTCCTATTTTCTATGTTCCCATGTTCATCCCATGAATTAGTTAGGTGAACCTTCTTTGGACTGCTTCTAATGCTTTTCAAATAAGGAAACCAAAAGTGTACTCTGGTCTCATCAAGGTCCCGTTCAGCTGTCGTAAAATGGCCCTACTTTTGTAGAATATGCTGGGAAATCTCAGCAAGCCTGACAGCATCTGTGGAAAGAGAATAGAGCCAATGTTGAGTCTGGAGGGTCATAGAGGTTTACAACATGGAAACAGGCTCTTCAGCCCAAGTTCTCCATGCAGCCCTTTTTTTTTTAAATCCCTAAGCTAATCCCAATTGCCTGCATTTGGCCAATATCCCTCTATACTCATCATACCTATGTAACTGTCTAAATGCTTTTTAAAAGACTAAATTGTACCCACCTCTAGTACTACCTGTGGCAGCTTATTTCAGGCACTCACTACCCTGTGTGTGAAAAAATTGCCCTTCTGAACACGTTTGTATCTCTCCCCTCTCACCTTAAACCTATACTCTTCAGTTTTAGACTCCCCTACCATTGGGAAAAGATGTTGACTATCTAGCTGATCTGTGCCCCTCATTATTTTAAAGACCTCCATAAACATAAGATGAACTTTCAGCCTTCTATGCTCCAGAGAAAAAGTTCCCAGTCTATCCAGCCTCTCCTTATAATTCAAACCATCAAATCCCTGTAGCATCCTAGTAAATCTTTTCTGCATCTTTCCAGTTTAATAATATCCTTTTTATAATAGGGTGACCAGAACTGTATACAGTACTCCAAGTGTGGCCTTATCAATGTCTTGCACAATTTCAACAAGATGTCCCAACTCCTGTCTTCAATGTTCTGACCAATGAAACCAAACATGCTGAATGCCTTCTTCACCATTCTCTCCCTCTGTGATTCCACTTTCAGGGAGCTATAAACATGTACCCCTAGATCTCTTTGTTCTGCAACTCTCCCCAACACCCTAACATTAACTGGATAAGTAGTAGTAGTAGTAGTAGTAGTAGTAGTAGTAGTGGTAGTAGTAGTAGTAATAATAATAATAATAATAACAATAATAATAATAATAATAACTTTTTTTTGATATCTTCTTACATTCCTATGAGTATAGTGTCATATGCAAATTTAGCTACAATACACCTCATAGACATAGGATTATAAACAGTTAAGGCCCCAGCACTAATGCACAAGTTACAGTTTTCCAAACTGATAAAAATGCATTAATTCCTACTGTCTGATTCCAGTTTGCTAACCAATCATTGCTCCATGTTATCCCCTACCCCATGTGTTGCTACCTAATGTAGCAACCCTTGATGTTGTTTTTATCAAATGCCTTCTGGAAATCCAAGCATAACCACATCTTTAGGTTCCCTATTGCTTGCTTGTTACTTCTTTAAAAAAACTCCCATAAATTAGTTTAAATAATTAGATTATTAGATTTATTAAACTATTTAGACAATGTGAGACGTTGCTCAGGACTGGGCCCTTTGCTGAATGAGGCTGACCATCAATAACTCAACAGAGATCAGATGAGTAGTGCAGAGACTCTGGCTGAGTGGATAATTCCAGCTGTGGTTGTATCTCAGGTTGGGATCTTTTCTGGATACCTACTCTAGGAGTTAAATAAACACAATGGGTAGCATGTGTTTCACGGCAGTGGTTGGCAGCTTGCCATTGGCCAGTAGCAGGATCTTTTGATCTCGCCGTTGTGAATGGAACTCCTCTTAAATGCACCCCTCACCACCAGGAAACGCACAGCGGTAGTGCCGGTGGGACTGGAAGATGCTGCCAGCATGAATGGCCAATATGTTGGCTGTTAAAGGCTGCCATGTCAGCGGCTGTATGAGGAAGTATCAGCAGGACTGACCATTCCAACTTACCCTATTTGTCTATGCATATATAACCATATAACATCATGGTTGATAACAGGAAAATGCATCAATAATATCAAATTGCACACTGATGGCACAACCATACTTAATGAGGGGAGTAACATAGTAGATCAAATCCTTTGATGTGACAGTGACTGTCTTCTTCAGTTCTAATTTGGGTCCCTCACAGGCAAATGACGTTCATGGATAAGGCTTTTCTTGGCAGACCACAGGTTCTCAACTTAAGATTTGAGGAGTATGCACAAAAGTCAGAGGGCTGCTCAGTATTGAAATGGCCAATTCAAAGGAGACTCTACAAAGTGTCTCTTTTATTGTTCCACAAGTTTCTCTTAGAACTCACTATGCTGTTGATATCATTTGCTCCTCTAGGGGAAACTGAGTACTGGCAGAAGGCATCAATGCCCACTGTGCAGTCAGCCTCCAGAGCCAGGGCCTCAGTTCAAACCCTTTGTGTACTTGTGGAGAGACACAAACAATACTACATATTACTGAGGAATGCCCCCTCTACGGACCAAGTGGCAAACTAGTCACCTTAGACTCAGGAAATGAGGAGACTTGTTTAGTTTTGGGGAATTGCATTTGCTAAATAAGAAAAACTCTGATGAAGCTCCTACGTACCCTCTCGTGGATCTCGACATTCTTCCTAAAGTGTGGTAACCAGAACTGGACACATTATATCCCACTTAACTAGAGCTTTACAGAGGTTCAGCATAACCTCCCTTCATTTATACTCAATACTTTTATTTTGAAGCACAAGCTACAAAGCCCATTTGTTTTCCGAATGTATCTCTCAATATGTTCTGACAGCAAATAATTACGCACATGAACTCCCAGGCCCATTTGTCTTTGCACAATCTTTAGAACTATGCCATTAAGTATATATTACCTTTCCCTATCTCTTCTGTCAAAATGTATCACTTATACTGTTCCGAATTAAATTCTAAAACCCACTTTTGTCTCAATCTTCTAGCCAAGCAATGACTGTGTTGTCGTCATTTAAAATCATCGGGTGAGGTTTTCCAATCTTGCCTGTGATGGAAATCATTGTGGGCAGGTAAGAAAATTTGACTAAACAACCAACGGTCCGTTTTCCTCGGATGGGAATTTTCGGAACCAGTCCCGGTCTTCCTCACTGTTAATATCTCAGCAGGACCAGATGTGGGATGCAGCCAAAGATGTGGAGGGAAACAAGAGTTAAAATTTTGGTATCACCCACCCAAATCTTCCAATACTCTTTAGATACGCAGATGGACCCAGAGGAGAATTACAGATATTGCATACATGTTCAAAATCAGGCTGAAAGATAAACTCTCAACAACTAATCAGTTTAACCTGAGTGCAGGAAAAGTTTTTAGAAATTTTAATTGCAACAAATTAACCATCATTTGGACAATGTTATGACCTCTGTAGAGACCGATAAATCTTAATAACTTCCAGTTATTAGCCGAAAGGCTGACATGTTAAATGTTCACAGTTAAATAAAAACTTTTACTGTATCAAATGACTAAAACACTTAACTAAACACCATTTTCAGGTAGAGACAACATTTTTAAACCACAGAAATAAACAGTTTCTTGTTACTTATTACTGTCCCAAAATTTTTTTGTCTCATAACAGTTACGGTTGTTCCCAGCTTGTAACGGGTCACTTCCTCTGTTTTCTCAAACAGATAACTTCTAATCTCAGAACTGTCTTTGCTAGTGAGGATTACACTGTAGATTTCATGTTCTAGCTTCAAGCCAAGCAAATCTTTGAACTTTGTTTAACTCAAACTCCAGATTCAAGCTGAGTATGAGTTCCCATTCATGGTGAACAATAGTTGGCGTTTTCTCTGCTTAAAATGCATTGCTTCTTGCTCACTGCTTCTCAGTTGACTGCAGCCCACACAAGACAGAATTGCAACTCCTATATACCTATGATATACCTGGGCTTATAGGGAAACCTGTTACCTAATCTTGAAACAGCTTCCTCACCCTCTTCTCCATGGTAAAGGAAAACCAATAGCAATGTTAGTTATTTTTGATTACCACTCTTTTTTGGCTTCAGAATTAAAGGTATGATTTACAGAGCAGCCATTCACAATTTGTTAACTATAACACCTCTCTGGAAGCTTGGGAGACTTGGGCCTGGATTTTCTCAGGAGTCAGGCTTACTCGGCAGTCTTCTAAAAATGACTGGCAGGTCCCATTTCCGGGTTCCCCACCTCATTCCAAGGCTGTGAGACTTTTGGCAGAGCTTCCTGTCAGAAGCCTGCATCAAGCACTCTAGACCTGGCCTATTACTCTACAATTTTCAAAGAGTCAGACCAGGGTGGCATTGCGGCACGGTGGTTAGAACTGCTGCCTTACAGTCCCAGGGACCCGGGTTCAATTCCCTGCTTGGGCCACTGTCTGTGCACAGTCTGCAGTTCTCCCTGTGTTTGTGTGGGTTTCCTCCGGGTGTTCCATTTCGTCCTACAGTCTGAAAGATGTGCTGGTTAAGTGCAATGGCCATGCTAAATTCTCCCTCAGTGTACCCAAGCAAGCGCAGGAGTGGGACAATGAGGGGGTTTTCACAGGAATTTCATTGTAATGTTAATGTAAGTCTACATATGACACTAAATAAATAAACTTTAAAACAGGCTTTTAAAGACCAATGCTTCATGCCGCTTTAGAGGATTCATGAACCCGAGTGTGCATGAGGGGACCTTTTAAAAGGTAGGTTCATAAGGTCTCCTCATTTCCCCTTTGCCAAGTCACTCACACCCCTCCGCCCCCACCCAACCATCTCAGACCCCGACTTACCACTCTTTATTCTCTTCTGTTAAGTTCACTCATCATTCCAGGATCATAACGCCAGCTCCTTTATTCTACTACCAAATATACCAGTGGCCATTCTCCAACAAGTTGTCACTAAAACAGACTGGGTGATCGCTTTGTTGAGCACGTTCAGTCTGAGCACAATCAGGACCTTGACCTTTCGGTTGCTTGCAATTTCAACACAATCCTGCTCCCACGCCCACGTCTGTCCTTGGCTTGCTGCAACGTTCCAGTGATACTCAATGCAAACTGGACGAACAGCATCTCATCTTCTGGCTTGGCACTTTACAGCTTTCTGGTCTCAATATTGAATTCAACAACTTCAGATGATTTGCTCTACCCCACCTCGGCCCCCTTTGTTTTCACTCGATTTTATTTAGTTTTTTACTGTTCTCTACCTTTTATTTCTTTATTGTCTTTCATTTTTCTTCCCTCCTCCACTCGTTCACCCTACTTCATCCCCCTTCCTTTACCTGCTCTCCTCCCCACTTACCCTTTTCTACATTCTGCCTCTGTCTCATTTCATCCCCTCCCCAACATCTTCATCTGTCACAGTTTAAAGCTTCTCTGTCATTTGGCCATTCACACCTTTTATTCTCTCTATGGACAGCTATTAGCAGTCTTTTCCCCTGGTTTCTATGGCTATGACTCATCTTTCATTCCCTCCCCCTGTAGTATAAATATCTCTTACTTTCTATGTCTTTTAGCTTTGACAAAGGAATATCTGCACTCAAAACATCAACTCTTTAATCTCCTTACAGATACTGCCAGACTTGCTGAGGTTTAACAGCATTTTCTCTTTTGGTCACTAAAACTTAGTTGCCTCTAACATATTCCTCCTTATCCTTGCCCACAAAGACAAAGTTCCCATGCCCGAGACCTGAAACTGCATCTTTCTATAGTTTCTTTCATATCTCTACTTACAATCTCACTAGGCTCCAACAACAATCAGGAATGTCCATGCCATTCAACTGTTCATTTGATTGGCTCATTCACTCCCTCCACCACTAGCATATTATTATTCATGAGATGGAAAGTGGTACCTCCCAAGCCCATATCAAGGACAGCAAATGCATGGGAATACCAACACCTGCAATTTTCCCTCCAAATTGCACATCATCCTGACTTGGAGCTATTTTGTCATTCCTTTGTTGTCACTAGGTCAAAATCCTTCAACTCCCTTCCGAACAGCACTGTGGTGTACCTTTATCACACTCATCTCACATCATAAACAATTTTGATATATTTCCACAAGTTGTACGAACTACTTCAATAGAACTTTATTCTGCAGGCATCAACAGACCTACAGGAATTAATTCTGTCGTCTCGAAAGTTATGACGGAATTGCACAAAACTTAGATTTTCCACTTATCTCCTTAAATTCAGAATAAACTGCAGATTATGTTGTAACTTCAACATCATCATTTAGATTTAATGAAAAACATGTTTGTTATAAAATAAGATGGATGCAGTATTAAAAATTCCAGTTTCATGGTCACATAGAATTTAAAAATTCAAAAGCAGCCAGCAAACTGGATACATTAGCACACTTCCCTGGGAGTATTCATATATGCCTACTCATTTTCTCTGGATAATCCAAAAAAAATTACAGCCAGTGTTTACTTTTGAAGAGCAGTAACCACCAAATGGAGCAAATGTGGTGGTCAATTGTATACAACTAAAATGATCAGTTAACCTTGTGTTGTTTGAATACTTATGAGGACACCAAGTGAGCTGCCTGTCTCACTGAACAATGCATTACCAACTGAACTACTGTAATCCAAAGCACAAATTTATTATGTAGTCAATATCATTGAGGAGGTATATTTGAACACTATGCTAACCTATTCTGGTCAGTTAGAATCCCTTTTTGCTGTCTGTCAAATTGCCTACTTTTGCTCATTGTGTTAATTTCAAAACATTACTTCCTGTGATCAAGTAAGCATGTATATACCCGCAAAAAGTTTGATTGTACCCCTGAATCCATGGATACAGCGCTGACAAATATTCTCCAATCTAACAACCAGCCTGTCTAAGCATTTGACCTTTTAGTGAACTTTCTCTTGTACTATCCACCAGCTTTATTGGTATTTTGCCTTTAGGTGCATCAGGCAGAACAAGTGAAATCTTTGGTTACACACTGCCATCAGCTGTAATTGAACTGAACTACAGCAGATACTTTAAAAGAAATTACTTTTAAGATAAATGATGACCACAAGGAGAGATAATTGCATGTCTTTGCACATAAATGTAATTTTGATTTACCAGCAAAATGTAATTACTATAGTTAGATGTCAAAAGAAATACTGTGGGAACAATTTGTGCTATTCTTCTGATGCATGTATCAGTGGTTACTATACAAAATTCACTGTGAATGTTGTCCTACAGCACCTCCAACTGCACCAAGAAAGCTACTGCTGTGCTCCCAAATACATCTGTCTCCTTGCTTTTAATTAAGATTTTTTAACTGGCCAGTTTAAATAACATTTGACAGATAAAGTATAAAATACTAGTAGCTAGATAACACTGTAAAACCTGTCACCCTATCTAAGATTGTCAGCAACAGATCTTCAAAGAACTGCCAACATTTTTACTGAGGCACACAACATGAGACTTGAATTCAACCTTCAGCCCTCTGAGATAGGTTGCCAGCATCACTGATGTCAATCAGATAATTCAATTCATCCAGGTGATATCAAGAAACAGCTGGAGACACTGGATACTGAAAAAGCTATGGGCCCTGACAAAATTCTGCCAATAGCACTGAAGACCTGTGCTCCAGAACTTCTGCACCCTTAGTTAAGCTGTTCCAGTTCAGCTACAACACTGGCATTTACCCAGCAATGTGGAAAATTGCCAATATATGTCCTATCTACAAAAAACAGGGCAAATCCAACCCAGACAATTACTACAATCATCAGCAAGTTATGGAAGGGATCATCAACAATGCATTTAAATATCACCTGCTCAGCAACAATCTACTCACTGATGCTCAGTTTGGGTTTTGCCAGGGCCTCTCATCACCTGATCTCATTATAGCCACAGTCCAAACATGGACAAAGGAATTGAACTGAGGTAAGAGTCACTGGTCTTGACATCAAGGCAGCCTTTGGCTCAGTGTGGCATCACTGAGCCCCTGCAAATCAGGGGGGTGGGGGTGGGGGGGGGGGGGGTGGCTGTTGGCTGGAATCATATCAAGCATGAAGGGAGATGGTTGAGGGAGATTAAGGGGGCGATTCTCCCCCAAAAAAATTAAGTGCTGAATTGGCTTGAAAAATGCTGGAAATCACGACTGTCTTTTCAGTGGGAGTTCAGGCTCAAAACTCTCACACTCTGTGCAATGCACAGGTTACAACAGTGAATATCATTAAAAACTCAGGGGCGGGGCCTATCACACCACCGACTGATAGTCCCAGAAGTCTGCGCATGTGTAGTGGCCTCGATCTGTCAGTCTCTCCATTTGCTGGCCAGCTGGGATCCCTGTAGTGCTGCCCCTCTAGACCGCTCCCCACCCCAGCAGTGACAATCACCCCCAACCCCTTCACGTGGCAGATTCCCTCCACCGCCCCCCCAGGCTATTCCAATGGCTGGCCTCCCTCCAGTTCTACCCAGATCCAAATGGCAGAGTAGCAATGTGATTCCCCCACCCCACTGATTTCCCCAAGGACCTGTCCTCTAGGTTCCACCCCCAGCAGACCCCACCCCTTTCACACTGTCCCATTCCCGTTGGGCAATATCAAGGTGCTCCTGGGTATGGCCCTTTTCCCCTTGGACAGTGCCAGGAGTCACAGGTTGGCACTGCCAGGATGCCCATGCCCAGGGGGCACCAGCCCCCACCGCTCTACCCCCTGATTCCCACCTTCTCTCAGCGGGGTCTCCCTCTAGCTCCCCGAAAGTGGGGAGTTACTCTATACTCGAGTGAAATTATACTGGCAAGTGGGAGATTCTATCGGTCCCAAAGATTCCAGTCCCAAGCCCAATAATCTCAAGGAACTAACATTAAAAATAGATTTAAAGTACTTACCTGGTCTTCCCGCCTGTTTCCCCGTGTGGTCCCGACAGCGCTAGATATCCGGTGGTGGGAGATGCACTTGGGTCGGGAATGTATGCACAAATCCCGCAAAACTGGCACATGCGTGCATCTCCTGACCAAACCCGCCAAAATATTAGCAGGTCAGAATGGGAGAATCGCCCCCTGAATATCTCAGCTCCAGGACATTACTGCAAGAGTTATGCAGGGTAATATCCTAGGCCCAACTATCTTCAGCTGCTTCCTCAATGACCTTCCTTCCATCATCAGGTCAGAAATTGGGATGTTTGGTGATGATTACACAATTTCAGCACCATCCGAGACTCCTCAGATACTGAAGCAGTCTGTGTCCAAATTCAATAAGACCTGGACAATAGTAACACTGGGCTGACAAGTGCCAGGCAATGGCCATTTCCAACAAAACAGAATTTAACCTTTAACCCTTGATATTCAATAGCACTACCATTGTTGAATCTCCATCAATATCCTTGAGTTACCAGTGACGAGAGACTGAACTGAATTAGCCATATAAAGAGGTCAGAGGCTTGGAATCCTGTGGAGGGTAACTCACGTCCTGACTTCCCAAAGTCTGTCCGCTATCTGCAAAGGACAAGTCAGGAGTGTGACAGAACACTCCCCATTTGCTTCAGGGTGGCGGGACAACATCTGAGGAGTCTGAGGGAGTCTGTTGGCTGGCAAAAGGGATTTCGTAAGTGGAAGACTTTCAAAAGTGTGTGAATCAGGGGTCAGGATAAGGACATTCCTTTTGAAGTGAAAGACAAGGCTAGTAGAAGTAGGGAAGCCTGGATGATTCAGGATATTGAGGCCCTTGTCAAAAAGAAGGAGGAGGCATATGACATGCATAGGCAGCTGGGATCAAGTGGATCCCTTGAAAAGTATAGAGGGTGTTGTATTAGAGTTAAGAAAGAAAGCAGGGCAAAAAGGGGACACAAGAATCCTTTGCTTTATCTTCCAAAGCAGAACCCAAATAGCTTCTACAAATACATAAAGGACAAAAGAGAAACTATGGAGAGAACAGGGCCTCTTAAGGATCAACAAGATCACCTAAGTGTGGATCCGCAGGAGATGGGCAAGATCCTAAATGAACATAGAGAACTACAGTATTTACTGTTGAGAAAGGCGTGGATGTTGGGGAACTTGGGGAAATAAACAGTGATGTCTTGAGGAGTGTACATATTACACAAGTAGTAGTGTTGGAAGTCTTAGAGCGCATCAAGGGACCTGGTGAAGTGTATCCCAGAACATTGTGGGAGGCCAGGAAGAAAATTGTGGGTCCCCTAGTGCAGATATTTGAATCACTGACAACTAAAATTGGGGTGCCTGAAGACTGGAGGATGGCAAATGTTGCGCCTTTGTTTAAGAGGGGCTGCAGGGAAAAACCTGGGAACTACAGGCCAGTGAACCTCACATCTGTAGTGGGTAAGTTGTTAGAAGGTATTCTGAGAGGCAGTATTTACAGACATTTAGAGAGGCAAGGACTTATTAGGAACAGTCAACATGGCTTTGTGAGTTGAAAATCATTTCTCAAGTTTGGATTGCATTTTTTGAAGGGGTAATTAAGAAGTAGATGAGGGCAGTGTAGTCAGTGTTGTCTACATGGACATTAGCAAGGCCTTTAATAAGACACTGCACAGTAGGTTGTTGCAGAAGGTTAAATCTCATGGGAGCCAGGGTGAGGTAGCCAACTGGATACAAAATTGGCTTAATCACAGAAGTGGTTAAACATAAGAACATAAGAAATAGGAGCAGGAGTAGGCCGTCTAGCCCTTCGAGCCTGCCCCGCCATTCAATAAGATCATGGTTGATCTGTCGTGGCTCAGTTCCACTTTCCCGCCCTCTCCCCATAACCCTTAATTCCCTCGCTTATCAAAAACCCATCAACCCGCGTCTTAAAAATATTTAGCGAGGCAGCCTCCACCACTTCAACGGGCAGAGAATTCCAGAGATTCACCACCCTTTGAGTGAAGAAGTTCCTCCTCAACTCCGTTCTAAACCGCCCCCCCTTTATCTTGAGGCTGTGCCCCCTAGTCCTACTGTCCTTTCTGAGCAGGAAGAGTCTCTCCACCTCTATCCTATCCATCCCATTCATCATCTTATATGTCTCAATGAGATCTCCCCTCATTCTTCTAAACTCTAACGAGTACAAGCCTAGTTTATTCAGCCTCTCCTCATAGCTCAACCCCCTCAACTCCGGTATCAGCCTAGTAAACCTCCTCTGCACTCCCTCCAAGGCCAAAATATCCTTGCGTAAGTGCAGCGACCAAAACTGCACACAATACTCCAGCTGCAGCCGCACCAGTGCCCTATACAGCTGCAGCAAGACCTCCCTACTTTTATATTCAATCCCCCTCGCTATGAAGGCCAGCATCCCATTAGCCTTCCTGACCACCTGCAGGCTGGGTTTTTGCGACTCGTGCACAAGGATCCCGAGGTCCCTCTGCACCGTCGCCTGCTGCAGTTTTTTGCCACGTAAGTAATAGTCCTTCCTACCATTATTCCTACCAAAGTGGACCACCTCACACTTGCCAACATTAAATTCCATTTGCCAGTTCCTGGCCCATTCGCCCAGCCTATCTAGATCCTTCTGCAGACTCTCCACATCCTCCGCGCAATTTGCCGTTCCGCCAATCTTGGTGTCATCAGCAAATTTCGACACCCTACACTCGGTTCCCTCCTCCAGATCATCTCTATAAATGGTAAATAGCTGAGGCCCCAGCACCGACCCCTGGGGCACTCCACTAGTCACCAACTGCCAATCCGAATAGCACCCATTGACCCCCACTCTCTGCCTCCTATTTGACAGCCAATCCTCTATCCACGCTAACACCCTACCCCCAACTCCATGCCCCCTTACCTTCTGCAATAACTTCTTGTGAGGTACCTTGTCAAACGCCTTCTGAAAATCAAGAAACACCACAACCACTGGCTCTCCTCTATCCACCGCCCTAGACACATCCTCATAGAACTCCAATAAATTTGTCAGACACGACTTCTCCTTAACGAAACCGTGCTGCGTCTGCTCTATCAAGCAATTCCCCTCAAGATGCCTCACTATTTCCTCCTTGATGATGGATTCTAACATTTTACCTACAACAGATGTCAAACTAACCGGCCTATAATTCCCTGCCTTTTGCCTGCCACCCTTCTTAAACAACGGCATAACATTAGCCGTTTTCCAATCTTCTGGCACTTCCCCGGAATCCAGCAACGTTTGGAAAATAACCACCAAGGCATCCACTATCACCTCCGCCATTTCTTTCAGATCCCTTGGATGCATTCCATCCGGTCCTGGGGACTTGTCCACAATCAGTCCCTCCAGTCTGTCGAGCACCGCCTCTCTAGTAACAATAATGTCATTGAGGCCCTCCTGTCCTACCATCTTTCTATCGCTAACACCCGGCAAATTATTCACGCCCTCCTCCGTGAAGACCGAAACAAAAAAGTTATTCAAGGCCTCAGCCATTTCCCCATCCCCTACCACTAAGTCCCCCCTCTCATCCTCTAAGGGTCCAACGCTCACACTTGCCAGCCTCTTCCTTTTTATATATTTATAAAAACTCTTGCTATCCTTTTTTTATATTAAGCGCTAGCCCAGCTTCATAGTTTATCCTTGTAGTTGTAGAGGGTTGTTTTTCAAATCGGAGGCCTGTGACAGCTGTGTGTCTCAGGAACTCCTGATGGGTCCACTGTTATTCATATTAATGACTTGGATAAGAATTTAGGAAGCATAGTTAGTAAGTTTGCAGATAACACCAATATTAGTAGCACAGTGGGCAGTGAAGAAGGTTATCTAGGATTACAGCAGGATCTTGATCAATTGCGCCAGTGGGCTGATGAATGGCAGATGGAGTTTAATTTAGATAAATGTGAGATGATGTATTTTGGTAGATTGAACCAGGACAGGTCTTCCTCAGTAATGGGAAGGCACTGGGGAGAGTTATGGAACAAAGAGATCTAGGGGTACAGGTTCACAGCTCCTTGAAAATGGAGTCACAAGTGGACAGAGTGGTGAAGAAGGCATTTGGTATTCTTGGTTTCATTGGTCAGAACATTGGATACAGGAGTTGGGACGTCTTATTGAAGTTGTTCAAGAGATTAATAAGAGTTTGAATACTGTGTACAGTTCTGGTTACCCTTTTATAGAAAGAATATTATTAGACTAGAAAGAGCGCAGAAAACATTTACTAGGGTGCTACAGGGGCTTGATGGTTTGAGATACAAGGAGAGTCTGGAAATACTGGGACTTTTTTTCCCCTTAGAGTGGAGGAGGCTCAGGAATGATCTTACAGAGGTCTACAAAATAAAAAGGGGCATAGAAAAGGTCAAGTCAAGGCATAAGAACATAAGAACATAAGAAATAGGAGCAGGAGTAGGCCATCTAGCCCTTCGAGCCTGCCCCGCCATTCAATAAGATCATGGCTGATCTGTTGTGGCTCAGTTCCACTTTCCCGCCCTCTCCCCATAACCCTTAATCCCCTCTCTTATCAAAAACCCATCAACCCGCTTCTTAAAAATATTTAGCGAGGCAGCCTCTACCACTTCAACGGGCAGAGAATTCCAGAGATTCACCACCCTTTGAGTGAAGAAGTTCCTCCTCAACTCCGTTCTAAACCGCCTCCCCTTTATCTTGAGGCTGTGCCCCCTAGTCCTACTGTCTTTTTTGAGCGGGAAGAGTCTCTCCACCTCTATCCTATCCATCCCATTCATCATCTTATACGTCTCAATGAGATCTCCCCTCATTCTTCTAAACTCTAACGAGTACAAGCCTAGTTTATTCAGCCTCTCCTCATAGCTCAATCCCCTCAACTCCGGTATCAGCCTAGTAAACCTCCTCTGCACTCCCTCCAAGGCCAAAATATCCTTGCGCAGGTGCGGCGCCCAAAACTGCACACAGTACTCCAGCTGCGGCCTCACCAATGCCCTATACAGCTGCAGCAAGACCTCCCTACTTTTATATTCAATCCCCCTCGCTATGAAGGCCAGCATCCCATTCGCCTTCCTGACCACCTGCTGCACCTGCAAGCTGGGTTTTTGCGACTCATGCACAAGGACCCCGAGGTCCCTCTGCACCGTCACCTGCTGCAGTTTTTCGCCACGTAAGTAATAGTCCTTCCTACCATTCTTCCTACCAAAGTGGACCACCTCACACTTGCCAACATTAAATTCCATTTGCCAGTTCCTGGCCCATTCGCCCAGCCTATCTAGATCCTTCTGCAGACTCTCCACACCCTCCGCACAATTTGCCTTTCCCTCAATCTTGGTGTCATCAGCAAATTTCGACACCCTGCACTCGGTTCCCTCCTCCAGATCATCTATATAAATGGTAAATAGCTGAGGCCCCAGCACCGACCCCTGGGGCACCCCACTAGTCACCAACCGCCAATCCGAATAGCACCCATTGACCCCCACTCTCTGCCTCCTATCTGACAACCAATCCTCTATCCACGCTAACACCCTACCCCCAACTCCATGTCCCCTGACCTTCTGCAATAACCTCTTGTGAGGTACCTTAGATAAGGCTAAATCAGCATTTTTTCCCAAAGGAGGGGAGTCTAAAACTAGAGCGCATAGGTTCCAGGTAAGAGGGAAGAGATACAAAAGGGTCCAGAGGGGCAATTTTTTCACAGATATAGAGGGTATAGAGGGTTAAAGGCCAAATGTGGGCACTCTGGACTAGCTTAATGGTAAAAACTCGGCAGCATGGACAAGTTGGGCTGAAGGGCTGGTTCCATACTGTAAACCTCTATGACTCTATCAAGAAAAGAAGAATATATAATGGTTAGAGAAATGGAGTGCAGTTCCAGCAACTCTAAACAGGCTTGATACCATGCAGGAGAAAGCAGTCTGCTTGATTGGCAGCACATCCATAAACATTCACTCTCTCCACAACCAATACACAGTGGCAGTAGTGTGTACCACCTGTAAGATGCACTGCAAGAACTCACCAACACTCCTCAGATAGCACCTTCCAAACCCATAATCCATAAATAGCACCCCACTAAAGAGGTCTGAATCCTCATGCACCACAGAAAATAATTTGTTTGTAGTTCAAGTGAATGTGATGATTTTATTTTCAATGATATGATTTGAATAGGTATAAGTTGAAAATGGTGGATAATCAGCAAGACCCAAGGCAGGATTTTCTGGCCGTGCTCATCCCAAAGTTGAAAAATCCCATCCAAGGTCAACGGATCTTTGCATGTTCCATGTCCTGCCCCTGTGATTCCTGTGGCAGGCGGGATTGGAAAATTCTGGCCGTTGTGTCCTCGTGCATCAGTCAACTGACAGAAAGCGTACAGGTACAAGAGTAGGCAGTAAAGAAGGCAAATGGCATGTTGGCTTTCAGAGCGAGACGGTTTCAGTATAGGAATAGGGATATTTTACCGCAATTGCATAGAGCGTTGATGAAGGCACACCTGAAGTATTGTATGCAGCTTATCTGAGGAAGGATGTTCTTACTATGGAGGAATACAGCAAAGATTTACCAGGCTGATTCCTTGGATGGCAGATCTGTCATATAAGGAGAAACTAAGTCAGTTAGGATTATATTCACTGGAGTTTGGAAAAGTGAGAAGGGATCTGATAGAAACTTTTCATGATGTGGGTATGCCGGCGTTGGACTGACGTAAACACAGTAAAAAGTCTGACAACACCAGGTTTTAGTCCAACCTATTTATTTGATAATATACTCACAAGCTTTCGGGGTTAGTCCCTTCGTCAGGTGAATGGAGAGTTCCGGCCTCAGACAGAGCATATAAAGCACAGTTTAGAGATTACTGATTAGAATGCGACTGATAGCCAAGTTCCGCACACATGAGGACGGTCTCAACAGGGATCTTGGGTTCATGTCGCACTATCTGTAACCCCCGTGACTTGCCTGGGTTTGCAAAACCTTACTTACTGTACTGTCTGGAGACAATACACATCTCTTTAAACTGTGATCAGTGCTCCTTCCACTCACATTATCAGCCACTTCAGGTCTAGAACAGCAGGTTAGGTGTAAGGATTCGCAATCTAATCAGTAATCTCTAAACTGTCTGTGCTTTATATGCTCTGTCTGAGGCCAGAACTCTCCATTCACCTGACGAAGGGACTAACCCCGAAAGCTTGTGAGTATATTATCAAATAAATAGGTTGGACTAAAACCTGGTGTTGTCAGACTTTTTACTGTAGAAACTTTTCAAACAGGATTAGACAGGGTAGATTCAGAAAGAATGTTCCCGATGGTGGGGGACTCTAGAACTAGAGGTCACAGTTTGAGGATAAAGGGTAAACATTTTAGGATTGAAGTGAGGAGAAATTTCTTCATCCAGAGAGTGGGAGAATCTGTGGAATTCACTGTTACAAAAATAGTTGAAGCCAAAATATTGTGTGATTTCAAGAAGAAATTAGATATAACTTTTGGGGCTAAAGGGATAGAGGGATATGGGGAAGGGGTGGGGAAATCAGGATATTGAATCTGAGGATCAGCCATGATCATAATGAATAGTGTAGCAGGCTCAAAAGGACCGAATGGCCTATGCTTGCTTCTATTTTCTATATACGTTTCTGTGTATGCATGAAATTAACATAACTGCTCTATTGTGTCTTTCCACTATTTTCTGCTTTAAAAAAATACTGCTTTCTATGTATGCATTTCTCCCTATTTCACATCACTCTGGGTTTGTATTCTCCCCAATATGTACTTAAAATATTCCATCTTGCTTTATGGCTTCCTACATGCTAATTTTATTTGCCAATTTATCTTCTCCAGTCCTTCCATCACTGCTTTAAAATGAGTTCCCCTGTTACATTACAAAATCAGTTACATTATTTTTATTATCCAGCAGATGTCTTCTAATCTAGGAAACATTACGATCACTGGAGCTTAAGTACTTCAGATCTCCAAAATTTCAACCCTCAGGGTCACCGCTAAAAGGCCACTGAAGTATAGATTTTTCTTTACTTCCAATTTAAAATATATTACATGAAGTAATAACAGCTTCACAAATTGCCTTTTTTGCTGAAAAATAATTAAAACCATCAATAATTTCAGCTTTCCATTCCCTGGTCTTCTCACTTGTTCAAAAATTATCCATTTCTTCTCTTCATCGTGATGGTTACTGAGAAATGTTCACAATTAATAGTCCTCTTGATAAAAAAGCAAATTGGTAACTAAATTGACTCCATATTCCAAAGGGGTGGCAATTTAGTTATCTTCAGAAAACCATACAGGACACAGAAATGTAAACACAAATCCTGAATTTTGTTTCAGCATCATCATAAATTGTTTAGCACGCTGGTAATATTTCTGGTTGAGTAATGCAGAGACCTGAATTACTAGAGTAAAAAAACCTGAAATACCAACATGGTAGTTTGATCATTGGAGTAGAAGAACCTGGGAATCAAAGCTGTTATCAGTAAAGGTATCAAGTTGTCAGTTATCAGGTTGTCATACTAGCTACCCTCACACTACCCTCCTCCCCCACCTCTAACGGATGAAAGCTGCACTCTTATCAGACTGAGCTTAAATGTGACCCTAGTGCCTCAATTTTGCACGATGCCAAGTGCACTTTGAAGTTATTTTGTTACATTCCCTATGTTATGTTCTGATGTAACAGCTCAAAGTGGCAGCCAGCTTTGCAGGACAAGTAGCTGCAGGCAATAAATATGTGCCTTACCAGCAATGCTTAGATTGGAGAATAAAACATTTAGAAATTAGAGGCGAAGTTGTAAGAGGGCGAACAGAGATTATGCAGCCTCCGATGGAATAGTTCTAAACTTTGGCTCCCTTAGAACTTCCCAGCGTTAGAAACTTTTTTGGCAGGTCGGGATGGGAGATGTGCGTCGCCAGCTTTGTTCAAGGATTTGTGCATGCTCCGGGAAAGCACGTGCATCTCTCAGAGCCGGCGAACAGTCGCAGGTCAGATGACGTTGGAAACTGGCAAGAAGACAGGGAAGTGATTTAAATCTGTTATTAATATGTTTTAAATATCTTTTGAATGTAATTATCGAAAACCTACCACTCCCAATTCAATCTCAAGAACATAAGAAGTAGGAGCAGGAGTAGGCCATCTAGCCCTTCGAGCCTGCCCCGCCATTCAATAAGATCATGACTGATCTGAAGTGGCTCAGTTCCACTTTTCCGCTTTCTCCCCATAACCCTTAATTCCCTTGTCTACCAAAAACCTATCTACCCGTGTCTTAAATATATTTAGTGAGGTAGTCTCCACCACTTCAACGGGCAGAGAATTCCAGAGATTCACCACCCTTTGAGTGAAGAAGTTCCTCCTCAACTCCGTTCTAAACTGCTCCCCCCCTTATCTTGAGACGGTGCCCTCTAGTCCTGCTGTCCTTTCTGAGTGGGAAGAATCTCTCTACCTCTACCCTATCCATCCCTTTCATTATCTTATACGTCTCTATAAGATTCCCCCCTCATCCTTCTAAACTCCAACGAGTACAGGCCCAGTCTATTTAGTCTCTCCTCATAGTCCAACCCCCTCATCTCCGGTATCAGCCTAGTAAACCTCCTCTGCACTCACTCCAAGGCCAAAATATCCTTGCGCAAGTACGGCGACCAAAACTGCACACAGTACTCCAGCTGCGGCCTCACCAGTGCCCTGTACAGTTGCAGCAATATTCTATCCCCCTCGCTATAAAGGCCAGCATCCCATTCGCCTTCTTGATCACCTGCTGCACCTGCAGACTGGGTTTTTGCGACTCATGCACAAGGGCCCCCAGGTCCCTCTGCACTGGAGCATGCTGCAGCTTTTCGCCCTTTAAATAGTAATCCCTCCTACTATTATTCCTGCCAAAGTGGATAACCTCACACTTGCTAACATTGTACTCCATCTGCCAGGTCTTCGCCCACTCGCTCAGCCTATCCAGATCCCTCTGCAGATTTTCCACACCCTCCGCACAATTTGCTTTTCCACTCATCTTTGTGTTATCAGCAAATTTCGTCACCCTACACTCAGCCCCCTCCTCCAGATCATCTATGTAAATGGTAAATAGCTGAGGCCCCAGCACCGACCCCTGCGGCACTCCACTAGTCACCAACCGCCAATCAGAATAGCACACGTTGATACCAACTCTCTGCCTCCTATTAGATAACCAATCCTCTATCCACACTAACACCTTACCCCCAACTCCATGCCCCCTAACGTTCTGAAGCAACCTTTTGCGTGGCACCTTATCAAATGCCTTTTGAAACTCGAGAAACACCACATCTACTGGTTCCCCTCTGTCTACCGCACCAGTCACATCCTCATAGAAATCCAGTAAGTTCGTCAAACACGACTTCCCCTTAACGAATCCGTGCTGCGTCTGCTCTATCAAACAATTCTTCTCTAGGTGCCTCGCTATTTCTTCTTTGATGACGGATTCAAGCATTTTTCCAACAACAGTCATTAAACTAACCAGCCTATAATTCCCTGCCTTTTGCCTGCTACCTTGATTAAACAGCGGCATAACATTAGCTGTTTTTCAATCTTCCGGCACTTCCCCGGAATCCAGCAAAGTTTGATAAATAATAACTAAGGCATCTACTATCACCTCTGCCATTTCCTTCAGAACCCTGGGATGCATTCCATCCGGTCCTGGGGACTTGTCCACCCTCAGTCCCGCTAGTCGATCAAGTACTACCTCTCCAGTGACAGTAATCGCATTCACGCCCTCAACTCCTACCATTCTTCTATCTTTAATATCCGGCAAACTATTCGCGTCCTCCTCCGTGAAGACCGAGGCAAAAAACTTATTCAAGACCTCAGCCACTTCCTCATCTCCCACCACTAAATCCCCCCCTCTCATCCTCTACGGGTCCAACATTCATTCTAGCCAGCCTCCTCCTCTTTATATATTTGTAAAAACTCTTACTGTCCTTTTTTATATTTAGTGCTAGTTTAGCTTCATAGTCTATCCTTCCTTTCTTTATCAACTTCTTAGTCATTCTTTGTTGATTTTTAAACCTCTCCCAATCTTCTACTCACCCACTACTTTTAGCCACTCTAAACGCATCAGCTTTTAATTTAATACTCTCCTTTATTTCCTTCGAAAACCACAGCTGATTATCCCTTCTCCTATATTCCTTCCTTACCATTGGAATATATTTCTGCTGAGCACCGAAAAATCTCCCACTCTGCCAGGAGTACTTTGTTCTGGTGGGGATTAGAGTAGCTCCCCACATTCAGGGAACTAGTGGGAGACTCCGCCAGAATGAAGGGAGACAATCGGGACCCCCCCCGCCCCCCCCAGGGGATGGGTGCGGGGGGTGGGGGGGGGGGAACCGGTGCCCCCTGGACATGGGCTCCCTGACAAAGCCAGCCTGTGCCCCTTGGCACTGCCCAGGAGGCATCTTGGAACTACCCACTGGGCTTCGGGTACTTCTGCAGGCAGGATTGGTCAAAGCTGGAGGAATTGGGGTAGGGGGTGGTCTACTAGGGGGAGGGGAGGCTTGCATCCCAGGAGGTGGAGGGGGTGCTTTCAGGGTGAGGGAGGTGGGGGGAAAGAGGGTGGGGGGGGCATTGGACATCCGGCCGCACCCAGGTGGGGAATGGGTCAGGGCCGGCCTGGGAACTGCTGTGGGGGCCACGGGGTTGCTGGAGGGGCAGCATTATGGTTGTCAGCGATCAAGCTGGCCAGCAAACGGGGAGTCTAACAGATCAGGGTCAATGTGCATGCACAGAGTTCCAGAACTGTCAGACTCTGGTGCAAATAGGCCCTGCACCTCCACCCCCCACCCCCCACCCCCCAGCCCTCATCCCCCATCCCCAGGTTTTTAATGAGATTCATGATTGGGACCTCTGCAGTGCACAGAGTGCAGAGATTCGGGTGAGAAGTTGAACTGACAAAACAGTTGGGATCTAATAGCTTTCCTGCCAATTCAGCATTTTTGGGAGAATCGCAGCCCACTTTCTTGGCCTTAGATGTCTGAGCAGCAAGTGCTGGTAGCCACCTGATGGAAGTCAATAGTATGTTTCCTTTGAGCAGATATATGTAATTACCATCTTTAATCATAAGGGCCCCCAAAACACATGATCGTTGTGCAACTTGTACATTAATAGATCTCCCAAGACAACTTTTCAGGAACTAGTGTCGGCATAAGTAACTCTTACTAATGCTGTCCAATTTTTAGATTTATAAATAAATCTACAGCAGAGCAAACTGAAGTTCAACGGTAAAAATATGATTTTCAGAAAGGCAGAAAAGTCCGACATCTGAAGATTTTTAATGCAATAATTCAAAGTTAAAGTTACCACCTGGTTTAAAAACAGACATTAATAAACCAAGCAGTAAATTGAAAAGCAAACTATGTGCAAATTGAGTTTCAATCAACCAACTACCGTTTTCCCCTTCCTCTGCTCACAAAACCACGTTAGGGTTTCCCTTGCACTCAACTTTGACCCCCACCCTAATCAAAGCACCTTTCTCTGCCACTTAAGCTATCTCCAGTGTAATGCCATCAAATAAATTCCTTCCATGCAAGCACTGGAAATGCAACACATCCTTTGTAAAGTCATTCCTTTGTGTGATGTGAGCTTTGCTGGCTCGGTCGGCTGATATTGCCTTTGAGAAGGTGGTGACGAGCCTCATTTTTGAACTATGTGGCATAGTGACACCCACAATGCTTTAAAGAGTTACTGGCTTTTGACCCAGCAACAATGAAGGAAAAAAATAATTCCAAGCCAGGATGATAAGTGGCTTGGAGAGAAACTTGCATCTGCTGCCATTCTCAGGCATTTACTGTCCTTGTCCTTTTAGGTGGATACAATCATGGGTTTGGGAGATATTTTGGAGGGGCATTGATGGATTACTGCAGTGCATCTTGAAAATGGTACTCATCGCTGCCAACGTGTCTTGGGATGCAGGGAATAAAGGCGTGTGGAAAGGATACAATCAAGTGGGCAGCTTTTTCCCGGATGATGTCAAGCTACTTGAATGCTGCCATCCTCTTTCACAGAATGGAGACTTTTCTATCACAGTCATGACTTTATTCGCATAAATGGTGGACAGCTAGCAAAGTACTCACCATTAAAATCCCAGCATCTGAGTTGCTCTTATAACCATAGTATTTGTATAGCTGGTCCCATTCAATTTCTAGTCAATGGTAACCCCTCCAGGATGTTGAAGCTAGGGAATCAATGGTAATGCCATTGATTTTCATAGGGAGATGGATAGATTCTCTCTTGTTGGAGATGGCCATTGCCTAGCTCTTAAGTGGCAAGTAACATTCGCGCCACATATCATCCCAAGACTGGGTGTTGACTAGTTTTTCTGCATCTGGACACAGACTGCTTCAATATGTAAGGAGAGGCAAATTGTTGTCATCATCCATGAACATTTATATTTTGGATCTTATGACAGAGGGAAGATCATTGATGAAATGGTGGAAATGGTTGAGCCCAGGGTAACCCTGCAGTGATGTACTGAGGCTGACATGATTGACCTCCAAACAATGATAGCCAACTTCCTTTGCGGCAGGTATGACTCCAACGGGTGGAAACTTTCCCCCTGTTTAGGCTGTTTGGCCTGCAAGTAGTCCTGTTTTGTAGCTTCACCAGGTTGACGTTCTTAGATAGAACATAGAACATTACAGCGCAGAACAGGCCCTTCGGCCCACGATGTTGCGCCGACCAGCTTTTAAAAAAAACAACACTAACCCACTAATCTAAACCAATCCCATTTCGTCCATAAACCTATCCACAGATCTCTTAAACGCCCCCAAACTAGGCGCATTTACAACTGCAGCTGGCAGGGCATTCCAGTCCCTCACCACCCTCTGGGTAAAGAACCTACCCCTGACATCAGTCCTATAACTACCCCCCCTTAATTTAAAGCCGTGCCCCCTCGTGCTAGCTTTCTCCATCCTAGGAAAAAGGCTATCACTATCCACCTTATCTAAACCTCTAATCATCTTATATGTTTCAATAAGGTCCCCTCTTAGCCGCTTTCTTTCCAGCGAAAACAACCCCAAATCCCTCAGCCTCTCCTCATAGGATCTCCCCTCCATACCAGGCAACATCCTGGTAAACCTCCTCTGCACCCTCTCCAAAGCCTCTACATCCTTCCTGTAATGTGGGGACCAGAACTGCACACAATACTCCAAGTGCGGCCGCACCAGAGTTGTGTACAGTTGCATCATGACGCTGCGACTCCTAAATTCAATCCCCCTACCAATAAACGCCAAGACACCGTATGCCTTCTTAACAACCTTGTCTACTTGATTCCCAACTTTCAGGGATCTATGTACACATACACCTAGATCCCTCTGCTCCTCCACACTATTCAAAGTCCTCCCGTTAGCCCTATACTCAACACATCTGTTATTCCTACCGAAATGAATTACCTCACACTTCTCCACATTAAACTCCATCCGCCACCTCGCGGCCCAGCTCTGCAACCTTTCTAAGTCACCCTGCAAACTATGACACCCTTCCTCACAATCTACCACACCTCCGACTTTGGTGTCATCAGCAAACTTACTAATCCACCCAACTATACCCTCATCCAGATCATTAATAAAAATTACAAACAGCAGTGGCCCCAAAACAGATCCCTGAGGCACACCACTCGTAACCGAACTCCATGACGAATATTTACCGTCAACCACCACCCTCTGTCTCCTATCTGCTAGCCAATTCCTGATCCAGATACGCTATCAGCCACTCTTCATTGAACCAGAGTAGACCCCCTGGTTTGATGGTAATGGCAGCGTGGAGCATATGCCGGACTATGAAATTGTGAATGAACATAATTCTTCTGCTGATAGCCCAAAACTGCCTTGTGGATGGCCAGTATAGAGTTGATAGATCTGTTCCAAATCTACCTCATTTTGCACAATGGTAGTGTTACACAGAGAGCATCCTCAATGAGCATTGTAGCACAAGTTATCATAACAAGGAAGCCTTGAATAACAACAGTGATTTATTGAAGGAAAGTTAAAACAAACTTAGTATAGTTTCAGGTTAAGTCCCAACAGCTCCTGGGCTCACAATTGAAGGTTCCCTCCTAACAGGACTCGTGCCTTAATACCTCATGGGTGATCATTCACATGCTTCTTCTTGATAGGCCCCAGGATAGTCAGGTAACCCACGAACAACCATCCCTTAAAGAGGTCACATGACCACATTCTTTCCCCTCAAGTTTCCTTTAAGTCATACATAGAATCATACAGTCATAGAGGTTTACAGCATGGAAACAGGTCCTTCAGCCCAACTTGTCCATGCCGCCCTTTTTTTTTTAAGGCCCAAAGCTAATCCGAATTGCCCGCATTTGGCCCATATCCCTCCATACCCATCTTATCCATGGAACAATCTAAGTGCTTTCTAAAAGAGAACATAGTTGCAGAGGCAGGTACAATCTCTTGCAGCTTGTTCAAAAAATATACAGATATATACAGTCAAAATGGGGTTATTTGGCAAGGTCAATCTTTCTGGGGGCTGCCCGACTCTTGTGCAGCACCACAACCAGGTACTCCAAGATAGGGATTTTCAGAGTCTACAACAGTGGCAGGTGGGATGACAGATTTCAACATTGAAACAGGGCCAACTGCTCTTCCTCTGCTCCAACTGCTATCAAAGCTCTTCGTGGGGAACACTCAATTCTGCTAGTGCTGACTCAATTGTTGTCACACTTGAGCCCTGATGATTGAAGGCAGGGGTTGCAGCATCCCATCTTCTGATGTGACTGACGTGCTTCCACACTCTGTGGCCCTGCAGGTCGATGATCTAAGATACTGGGCCAGTCCTTCAAAACACCTTTGCAGGGTACCCAAGCTTCCACTGACACACACCTCCCTCCAGCAGTTTCAAACAGAAGGAAGCCATTCAGCCCATCAAGTCTGCACCAGCATGCCAACAGGTCATGTTACCAGCCCCACCCTGCAACCATTTACCCCTAAATTACATTAAGGGACAATTTAGCATGGCCAAACCACCTAACTTGCACATCTCTGGACCGTGGGAGAAAACCAGAGCAGTGGGTAACCCACGCAGACACGGAGACTGAGGAGGTGATTATCGCTGCGTCATTAATTCAGAAACTAAGCTAATGTTCTGGGGAGCCAGGATTGAATCCTGCCATGGGAGATGGTGGAATGTGAATTCAATAATAAAAGTATCTGGAATTAAAAATCTGCTGATGACAATGAAACCACTGTCAATTGTCAGAAAAACCCAAAAGGTTCACTAATGTCCTTCAGGGAAGAAAAATTTATCTGGCCTGGCCTACATGTGATTCCAGAGCTGCAGCAATGTAATTGATTCAACCGCCCTTGGACAACAAGGGATGGGCAAAAATCCTGGCCAGCCACCAATCCCCAGATCCCATGAAAGAAATAAAACACGTAAACTTCACATAAGGCTGGAATTGAACCTGTGTGTTAATCACTGTGCCGCTCCCTACATTTGTTTTATTATTGTCACTTGTATATAATGCAGTGAAAAGAATTGTTTCTTGCACGATATAGACAAAAACATACCATTCGTAGAGTACATATGGCAGAAGGAAAAGAGGGTGCAGAATTTAATAGTGTAGTTACATGGAGGGTGTAGAGTAAGATCAGCTTAATATATAAGAAATTCATTCAAAACTCTGATAGCAGTAGGAAGAAACTGCTCTTGAGTCGGTTGGTGCGTGTTCTCAACATTTGTAACTTTCTTCTGACTTAAAAAGGTGGGAGAGAGAATGTCCAGGGGTTGTGGGATCCTTGATTATGCTGGCTGTTATTCCGAGGCAGCGGGAAGTAGACAGTGTCAATGGATGGGAGGCTGGTTTGCATGATCAACTGCACTTTGTTCACTGCCCCGTGTGGAGCGGGCCCCACTGCCACTCTGCAGAGGAATCGGTGGGGGAAGGAGGGAGGCCAGCGATCGGGCACGTTGGCTTGGGGGGGCGGGGGGGGGAATGGCGGTAGGTGGTGGTGGTGGTCAGCCAGGAATGGGGGAATGGTAAGCCTGCTTGGGGAGCGTGAGGGGGCAGCACTGTATTGGGAGGGGGGAGAATCAGGACTGCAGGGGGAGTGCTGTAGGTCATGGCTGGCCAGGAGGGGAGAGGGGGTCAGACTAGCAGTCAGGCCGGGAGGGAGTGGGTTAGCCATCATTGCAAGGGTTGCAGGGCTGGCCAGCCATCAGGAGACCATCTGTGCGGGGTTACTGCACATGCACCAATCTCACACTAAGATTGGTGCATGCACAGTGGCCTGTTCAATGCACTGATTTCAGTCTCTCCAGTGGGAATAGGCCCCACCTTCAAATTGAATGATATTCATGGTGGTGGCCTCCGCAGTGAACAGAATGTAGGAGATTCTTCTCTACACTCACCTTGAAAAAGCCAGTGCAAATTCACATGAATTAGACATTTAGAATGTTTTGGGGTGAATTCCACTCATAATTTTTCTCTAAATAATGCATACATTTACATAACTCTTTGGCCTGAAGGAGTGGTTCATAAACTCAGGGTCAGTCTTCTCTGCTCCGCAATTTCAATGCCTCTCTGCAGCTTCCCAGCCAGTGGACAGAGGATTAGTATGGGAATTGTGGAAGAGAGTGTCTCCAATCACCCCAAGATGAATGATTTGTTCCTGATCTGGAAGTGCTCAGAAAGAATAACCTCTGGCCTCTCATGACTGTGTTGCTGCACCTTCAGACAGCAGTCCAACATACAGACACTTACGCCGGGAATAGTAACAGCAAAGCTCAGGATCTTCCACATGTGGCCAGCTGCAGCTGAGAGCTGCCAAATGGAGCTGAAACTCCAGTGGAAAGTTCCACGCCAAACTGCGTTTTGCTCCAACACCACACTCAGTAGTAATTATTCAATCAACAGTTTTAATATTAGAGTGCTAGAAGATAATCTGAATGTCGAGATTCAAGTCCACTCAGGTCATCACCAGGTATGTTCATGCGCACCAGGGAGCAATGGATTGAGAAGACTAGTAACAAAGAACGTTTTCTCATTTCTAATTCTGATGAGGCTGCCCCAATTAAGATGAAAAATTCAGTATGAACTAGAATCAAGCATGGGAAATTTCTCGTCGACACAGTTCAATTCTTCACTCGATAAACACGCTGAACCATTACCAAAACATTAATGTTAACCATGAATTATTTTTATATTTGTTGAAGAAATTACATAGTTCTTTAACTGAGAGTTTTAATTCCATTTATTTATTGCAGATTGGGAAATTTTATAATGAAATACTTAACTCCATAAAGGCATGGTATTAAAAATCATTCTTACACCAGCAGTATAGCTACCCTTTTCGAAGCGCTGCTGAAATTTACTTTATCAACCTTAGGGGCAGCATGGTGGTTAGCACTACTACCTCACGGGTTCAATTCCGGCCTTGGGTGACTGTCTATGTAAAGTTTTCGTGTCCTCCTCATGTATATGCGGGTTTCCTCCCATCGTCCAGTGATCTGCAGGTTAAGTGGTTTGGCCACACTAAATTGGCCTTTAGCATCTAAATATGGTGGGTTAACCAAGGTAAATACGTGGGGTTACAGGGCTTGGATGGGCCTGCATAAGATGCTCTTCGGAGAGTTGGTGCAAATTTGATGGCCAAATGGCCCCATTCTGCAATGTAAGGATTCAAAACTTTAATTTTGTGGATAATCTTTAAGATATTCTTATTTAGGATTTTGGTATCCGAGTTAGTACGTATACGTAAATCCACATCATAAGAAATAATATTAGAGGAAAATTGAATAATGCTTCATAATAAACAGTGCAGTCTTGACTGTTTAGCAGAAAATGATGGTTGATAGAATTAAGAATGGGTATCTTGGCAAGCACATTGTCACAATGAGATCTATGAAAAATGGCTTACACTAATTGTTTTTTGTATAGCACCTTGGGGGATTTTACTATGTTAAAGACAGATGTTGCTGTTAGTTTGGTGACATGCATTTCAGACAGTTGATTTTATAATGTAATAGAATGCTACACATTAACACCAACCTTGACACTGCAACCATGGTTTCTGACAAATTCAGAGAAATGGTTATTCTCTAAAGTTGTGCTGCTACCCTCAGTATATGCCTTTAAGAAATAAGACATCTGCAAAATCAATAGATCTTTTACGTATTTAAGAACATAATAAATAAGAGCTGGAGTTGGTCATTCAGCCCTTAAAGCTCATTCCAAGTTAGTGAGATCACGGCTTATTTTCTACTTAAAATCATTTCCCCGCACTATT
This sequence comes from Carcharhinus amblyrhynchos, assembly GCF_965287045.1. Taxonomy (NCBI): domain Eukaryota; kingdom Metazoa; phylum Chordata; class Chondrichthyes; order Carcharhiniformes; family Carcharhinidae; genus Carcharhinus; species Carcharhinus amblyrhynchos. Next base: position 19,970,299 of record NC_137324.1, read on the forward strand.
CCCATATCCTTTGATATTTTTAATATGAAGAATCTATCAATCTCAGTCTTCAACATATTCAATGGCTGATCCTCCATAATACTCTATAGCACAGAACTCAAAAGATTCAGCCCTCCGAGTGAAGAAATTTCTCCTCATCTCAGTCCTAAATGACCTGCCCTTTATGCCAAGACTGCATACCATGGTTCTAGTCACCCCAAGTCAGGAAGAATATCCTTCTACTATGTCACACCCTGTAAGAATTTTGTATTTTTGAATGAGATCTCGTCATTCTTCTAAACTCCGGAGAATAAAAGCCCAGACTATGTATTTCACAAAGGACAATCTCTTCATCCCAGAAATTAATTTAATGAACTTTGATTGCACTGCTTCTCTGTATTTCTTCTCTCAGATAAGGAGAGCAAGATTGTACACAATACTGTTAAGTGCGGTCTCACCAAGGCTTCATATAATTACAGCAAGATATCTTTCGTCCTATATTCAAATCCTCTTGTAGTAAAGGCCAACAAATCATTGCCTTCTTAATAGGATAAAAGCAAATTACTGTGGGTGCTGGAATCTGAAACCAGAGGAGAAAATGCTGGAAAATCTCAGCAGGTCTGGTAGCATCTGTAAGGAGAGAAAAGAGCTAATGTTTCTAGTCCAGGTGACCCTTTCTCAAAGCATATTTCAGGTCCTTGACAAAGGGTCATCTGGACTCCAAACGTCAGCTCTTTTCTCTCCTTACAGATGCTGCCAAACCTGAGATTTTCCAGCATTTGTTCTTTTACCTTAATTGATTTTTGTACAAACATTTTAGCTTTTAATGACTCATGAACAAGGACACCCATGTCCCCTTGCCAGTCAATACTTCCCAGCCTCTTTTCTTCGGCAATCTCTCAGAGTCTCACCATTTAATACTGTATTTCTATTTTCCTCACATATCTCCACATTTGTGTTCCATCTGCTGAATTTTTGCCCATTCACTTAGCCTTTCCAAATCCCTTTCCAGTTTCTTTGCATACTCTTCACAACTCACACTTACACCTAGTTTTGCGTCATCTGCAAACTTGAAAATATTATCTTTAGTCCCTATATCCAAATCATTGATATAGATTGTGCATAGCTGGAGCCCAAGCACTAATCCTTGCTGCACCCCACTAAACATAGCCCTAAAATGACTCAATTGACCTTCAGTTTTCTGTCCATGAATCAGTTCTCAATCCATGCCTTTCTATTACCCCTTTGCATATTAATTTTGTTTCCTAACCCTTGTTTGAGGCCTTTTCAAAAACTTGCCAAAAATCCAAATATATCCTATCTGCTGGCTCTCCCTTATCTACTCTGCTTGCTGTTCTCAAAAAACTCCAACAGGTTTGCTCAACATGATTCCCCTTTCAGAGGTCCATATTCACCCTGTCCAATTCTACCACTATTTTTTAAGAATCCTGGTATCACATCATTTATAACAGATTTCCAGCATTTTTCCTGCTTTTGATGTCAGACTAATAAGTCTGTAGTTTCCTATTTTGTTTCATGTGTCAGAAAAATTTTGATCTTTCTCAACAAGAGGAAAGGAACTTGCAGCAGATCAGCTTTTTAACATTGAAATACCCAATGAAATAAAGGGAGTTGACTGTATTTTAAAAGCAGTAAAGGATATTGAATGCTGTGCACACTATGTAGAAATTTTGATTTAGGAAAAGTATTTTTACGAACAATGAGTTGGCCATTCAGCACCTTGAGCCTGATTTGTCATTTGATAAGTTAGTGGCTGAGCTGATAATAACCTCAAATCTCTATTCCATCTACCCCCAGTAATTTAATCACCCCCTTGCTTACCAAGAAACTATTTTACACTGTGTTAGAAATAATTACAGACTCTACTTCCACTGTCTTTTCACAAAAAGAGTTGCAAAGACTCTCAATACTCAGAAAAAAAGTCACTTCATCTCCATTTTAAATGGGTGGCGATTCCTTATTTTGAACAGTGGTCTTAGTTCTAGAATCACCCACAAGAGGAGACATCCTCACCACATCCACCATGTTAAGACCTCTCAGGGTTGTGTATGTTTCAAGTAAATTGCCTTTAATTCTTCTAAACTCCAGTGGGTACAAGCCTAGACTGTCCAACGTTTCCTCATAAAACAACACATCCATTACAGTTGTTAGTCTGATAAACCATCGCTGAACTACTTCCAATGTATTTGCATCCTTCCTTAAATTAGATGGCCAATATTTTTTTCAAAAAGCATTCAAGTGATTTGGGCTTCGCTGACTATGCCAATATTCATTGCCCATCCCTAATTGCCCTCGAGGAGGTGATGGTGAGCTGTGCTCTTGACTTGCTGCAGCCTATGTGATGAAGGTGCACCCACAATGTTGTTGGGGACGGAGTTCCAGGATTTTGACCTAGTGAAAGAGAAGGAACAATGATATATTTCAAGGTCAGGATGGTGTATGGCTTGAGAGGAAACTTCCAGGTGGTGGTGATCCCATGTATCTGCTGCCCTTGACTTTCTAAATGGCAGTGGTTGTGAATTTGAAAAGTGCAGTCTAAGAAGCCTTGGTGAGTTCCTGCAGTACATTCTGTAAATAATGCACACAATACTGCAGATGTGGTCTCACTTGTCAATTGTTAACTTTGATTTTTCCTTGTGATTCACTGTTACCTTTCACCATTTGGGGAATCTGACACCAGGAAGGGAGGAGAAACAGAAGATAAATTAAGAACTCAATCTTTCACCTATGATCAAGATCCAGATAATTCTGGGAAAGTTGAAGAAAGAGCAAATGGTTTCACAGTGAATCAAGAGATGTATAAGGTGAGGTTGAGGCATGCAGAGACTTAAAAATAAGGAAGATTTGAAAGTCAATAGGTGATTCTAGATTTATTCTCAACTTCCCAGAAACCAAAAAAGGATTGTGCAGTAAAAGGAAAACTATATTAATGAGTAAGAGAATTTATTGAAGCATATGGGTGTGATTTTCTTGGCACACTGAGCTGCTTGATTAACAGAGCAGGCCAGGAAATATCAGCAGAAGGGGATGTAACGGGAATTTCCTGGGCCATTCTTTGTGGCTTTGTGCCAGTAAAACAAAAACCACGAGGCTGATTACTATATGGAAATTGACATTTGCATGTCATTGGAAAACCCAAGATGGCATTATCTGGGCTCACTAACATTTCCCACCCCTACCAGAGGAGGTTCCAACCATCGAGGATTAAAGCTGGACCCCAGCAATGGGGACTAGATGTGATGGTCTTTCTGGTGGGACAGGGAACATTGACGCCCTCACAGGAAGTCAGGAACAGGGATGACAGGGATGGGTGGGGGGTGGGGGCAGGGGAGGTTATCCCTTGGGCAGTGCCAGTTTAGTACTGCCATCCGGGGAGTGCCAAAGGAATGGGGCAGAGGGGAACCACTCTGCACAGCAATCAGTCGTGGTGGTAGGGGGAGGGGGCAACTGGGGCTGGCCATGGAGGAAGGAGGTGAAATCGGGCTGATCAGGAGATCCCGCACAGGTGTGACTCCCACAATGGGCTCTGTCAAGCACAAGAGTGCCAGAAATTCATCTATGTGCAGCCAAAAAATGGGCAGAAAATGTCCCATTTTTCCACCCACTGGGCACTTAGTTTTTTTTGGAAAATTGCCCCCTATATTTTAGATTAAGCAAAATTGGTAAACTCAGAACTTTGATGAGTAAATTTATCATTTCCATTTTCAAAAATGCTACCAGAGTTTTAAGTTTGCACCATAAATTTTAGAAAGTTTGTTCTCTATAACAAGCTACAAATCTTCTCATAAAACAGAGAAACAGAATTCTTGCCTTGTGTGAAACTCATTGATTTAGGGAGTGAGCTTATCACTGCTCATCCAAATATCTGTAAATTACCAACATCAGAACAGTGATAAAGCAACAGTTTCATAGATATAACATTCAAGGTATTTTGATACTAGCACCAATAATAATATGCAGGCCTAAACAGGAGAATTTACTTATTATGTGTGTCTTATTCTCATGAAAGCTAACCCAGCCTCGATGTTTTCCACTTCCCATGTGTGGCTTAGCAATGTCAAACTAAACCTGATGGATTCTGATTTTTCTCTCTCTCTGCTGGCTAATAATTTCACTGTTGCACAGAAAACTCACTTATAGCAAATTCATAGTTTGCTTGGTAGGATTCAAAGGTCAAAAGTTACCGTTTTTTAATTTAAATGCTTAATACAGTAGAACTAATTCATTTCTCAATGCCAACTTGGGCATTTTTTTTAGCATATATAAAAGGGAAGGAGCATGTGAACGTCATTTTGCAAAGTGGAAGTATACAAAAGTAAGGAAACTTGATAATAAAACAAACAACATCTGAACACACAAAGCATTTGGAACATAATTAATAAGCGGACAGAGCAAATAGAGGCAGAGAGATATGATTTGGTGGTGACAACTAAGACATGATGAGAAGGAATTCCTTCAGCCAGAGAGCGGTGAATCTGTGGAACTCTTTACCGCAGAAGGCAATGGAGGCCGGGTCTTGAGATAGATAGGTTCTTGATTAATATGGGGATCAGGAGTATGGGAAAAAGGCAGGACAATGGGGATGAGAAAAAAAATCAGTCATGATTGAATGGTGGAGCAGACTCGATGGACCAAGTGGCCCAATTCTGTTCCTATGTCTTACGGTCTTATGATTACAAGGAGACCAGGTGTGGGAATTGAATATTCAAGGGTACTCAGTATTTTGGAATGATAGACAGAAAGGGAAAGGAGGTGATGTAGCTTTGCTCATTAAGGATGGGACCATTGTTGTAGTGAGAAATGATACATGCAGATCAAGCTGCAGAATCAGGCAGGGTAGATATAAGAAATAGACGTCCCTGTCGGGAATATTCTACAGGTCTCAAAACAGTAGTTCTGCAGTCTGAGAGTATAAACAAGGAAATACTGGCAGCTTGTGAAGAAAGTACGGCAATACTCATGGGTGATTTAATGTTTTTATTCATTTGTGGGGCATGGGCGTCGCTGGCTGGCCAAATTGCCCTTCCCTGGTTGCCTTTGAGAAGGTGGGTGAACATAACATAAGAACATAAGTAGTAGGGGCAGGAGTAGGCCATCTAGCCCTTCGAGCCTGCCCCGCCATTCAATAAGATCATGGCTGATCTGAAGTGGCTCAGTTCCACTTTCCTGCTTTCTCCCCATAACCCTTAATTCCCTTGTCTACCAAAAACCTATCTACCCGTGTCTTAAATACATTTAGTGAGGTAGCCTCCACCACTTCAAAAGGGCAGAAAATTCCACAGTTTCACCGCCCTTTGAGTGAAGAAGTTCCTCCTCAACTCCGTTCTAAACTGCTCCCCCCTTATCTTGAGGCTGTGCCCTCTAGTCCTGCTGTCCTTCCTAAGCGGGAAGAATCTCTCTACCTGTACCCTATCCATCCCTTTCATTATCTCCTACGTCTCTAAGATCCTCCCTCATCCTTCTAAACTCCAACGAGTACAGACCCAGTCTATTTAGTCTCTCCTCATAGTCCAAACCCCCTCATCTCTGGTATCAGCCTAGCGAACCTCCTCTGCACTCCCTCCGAGGCCAAAATATCCTTGCGCAAGTGTGGCAACCAAAACTGCACACAGTACTCCAGCTGCGGCCTCACCAATGCCCTGTACAGTTGCAGCAATATTCTATCCCCCTTGCTATAAAGGCCAGCATCCCATTCGCCTTCTTGATCACCTGCTGCACCTGCAGACTGGGTTTTTGCGACTCATGCACAAGGACCCCCAGGTCCCTCTGCACTGCAGCTTTTCGCCCTTTAAATAGTAATCCCTCCTACTATTATTCCTGCCAAAGTGGATAACCTCACACTTGCTAACATTGTACTCCATCTGCCAGGTCTTCGCCCACTCGCCCAGCCTATCCAGATCCCTCTGCAGACTTTCCACACCCTCCGCACAATTTGTTTTTCCACTCATCTTTGTATCATCAGCAAATTGTCACCTTACACTCAGCCCCCTCCTCCAGATCATCTATATAAATGATAAATAGCTGAGGCTCCAGCACCGATGCCTGCGGCACTCCACTAGTTACCAACCGCCAATCAGAATAGAACCCATTGATACCAACTCTCTGCCTCCTATTAGACAACCAATCCTCTATCTACGCTAACACCTTACCCCCAACTCCATGCCTCCTAACCTTCTGAGGGTGGTGAGCTGTCGTCTTGAATCACTGCAGTCCAAGTGCTGTGGGGTGACCCACAATGTCGTTTGGGAGGGAATTCCAGGGTTTTGACCCAACGATGGCGAAGGAATAGCAATACATTTCCAAGTCAGGATGGTGAGTGGCTTGGAGGGGAACCTGCAGGTCACGGTGTTCCCATGTAACTGCTGTCCTATCCTTCCTGATAGAAATGGTTGTGGGAAGGTGCTGTCTAAGGATTTTTGGTATTGTGTAAAGATGAACAGGGATTAATTAATGACTTCACAGTTAAGAATCCTCACAAGAAGAGTGATCATAACGCAATACAATATTCAGTTTGAGGCTGAGAAATTGAAGTCCCACACTTACATTTTACAGTTAAACAAAGGTAATTATGTAGGCATGAGGACAGACTTGGCCCAAGTGAACTGGGCAGGAAGGTTAAAAGGTAGGACGGTTGATGAACAATGGCAGACGCTGGAGATACTCAATTCCTTCCATCTAAAATATATTCCAGAGAGGATGTTAGATTGTAAGAGAAAAAAAAGTCCATGGCTAGGCAAGGAAGTTAAAGACACTAAAGACAAAAACTAGGGCATGCATATTGCAAAGGTCAGTGGCAGGCTAGAAGATTGGGAAATCTTTCAAGATCAAAGGATTACTAAAAATGTAATAAAAAAGAGCAAAGTATGAAACAAAACTAGCACAAAGTATAAAAAGGCATAGCAAAAGCTTCTATACGTATATAAAAGGGAAGAACATAGCTGAAGTGAATGTGGTCACTAGGAAGATTAGACAGGTGACTTAATAGTAGAGAACATAAAAGTGGCAGAGATGCTAAATCAGTATTTTGCCTCAGTTTTCACAGTGGAGCATTCCACAAGTCTCCTGAGCCTGATAGCCTACATCCTAGAATATTAAACAAAGTGGCAGCAGACATAATGGATTTACTGGGAATAATATTCCTGAATTCCCTAAATGAGGGTAAGGTTGTTGTGGACCAGAAAAATGCTAACATAATGCCATTGTTTAAAAAAGGGAGGTATGACTTAGGAAACTAGTTTAATCTCTGTTCTGGGAAATTATTAGAATCCATTATTAAGGAATTAATAACAGGACATTTGTAAAGGCAAAACACAATTCATCAGAGTGAGCCTGGTTTATTTATTAGTGTCACAATTTGGCAATTAGATTAATGTGAAAATCTCCAAGTCGCCACACTCCAATGCCTGCTCAGGTACACTGAGGAAGAATTTAGAATGGTCAACGCACATAACCAGCACGTCTTGCAGACTGTGGGAGGAAACTGGAGTACCTGGAAGAAACCCACGCAGACACAGGAAGAACATGCAGATTCCACACAGACAGTGACCCAAACTGGGTGATCCAGTAGCAGGTCCCTGGTACTGAGAGGCAGCAGTGCTAATCACTTCAAATATGTAACAAGCCAAATGGATAATAAGGATCCTGTAGATGTATTACGTATCTCTGGAATCAATCTAGTGAATGGGCACTGCATTGCCTCCACTGCCATTATATCCTTCCTCAAATAAGGGGACCAAAACTGTACAGTGTACTCCAAATGCAGTTTTACCAAGGCCTTGTATAGCTGTAGCAAAACTCGTATAGTTTTAGCAACATATAAGCAACTTATATGAGACATATAAGATGATGAATGGGATGGATAGGATAGAGGTGGAGAGGTTCTTCCCGCTCAGAAAGGACAGTAGGACTAGAGGACACAGCCTCAAGATAAAGGGGGTGGGGGTGCGGTTTAGAACGGAGTTGAGGAGGAACTTCACTCAAAGGGTGGTGAATCTCTGGAATTCTCTGCCCGTTGAAGTGGTGGAGCCTGCCTCACTAAATATATTTAAGACGCGGGTTGATAGGTTTTTGATAGGCAAGGGGATTAACGGTTATGGGGAGAGGGCGGGAATGTGGAACTGAGACACGACAGATCAGCCATGATCTTACTGAATGGCGGGGCAGGCTCGAGGGGCTAAATGGCCTACTCCTGCTCCAATTTCTTATGTTCTTATGTTTTTATGTATGGATTTTAGGAAGGCATTTGATAAGGTGCCACACAGAAGGTTAATACACAAGGTAAGATCACATGGGTTTAGAAATAATTTATTAATTTGGATAAAGGACTGACTAACTACTGACAGAAGGCAGAGGGTTAGGATCAATGGGCCTTTTTATGGTTCAAAAGATGTAACTAGTGGAGTGCCACGGGGTTTGCTCATTAGGCCCTAGGTATTTTCAGTCCACATTAATGACTTGGATACAGGGGTAAAAGCTACTACAGGTAAATTTGCAGATGACACTAAAATAGTTGGGATTGCAAATTACAGTGAGGAAATGATAAATTTACAAATGGAAATAGATGGGTTTGATGAGTGGGCCAAAATATGGCAGATGGAATTTAACATGGATAATGAGGTTATCCATTTTGGTTGGAAAAATGGAAAGGCAAGTTATTATCTAAATGGGGAGGGATTTTGGGGTGCTTCGGTGCAGAGGGATCTGAGTGTCCTTGTGCATGAGACACAGAAAACTGGGATACCGGTACAGCAGGTAATAAGGAAAGCAAGTAGAATTTTGAATTTATAGCTAAAGGAACAGAGTATAAAAGTAAGGAAGTGTCGCTAAAACTATACGAGTTTTGCTACAACTATACAAGGCCTTGGTAAAACTGCATTTGGAGTACACTGTACAGTTTTGGTCCCCTTATTTGAGGAAGGATATAATGGCAGTGGAGGCAACACAGTAAAAAGTCTGACAACACCAGGTTGTCAGTGGAGGCAATGCAGTGCCCATTCACTAGATTGATTCCAGAGATGAGGGGTTTGTCTCACGAAGAAAGATTGAACAGTTTAGACCTATAGTGCCCAGAAGAATGAGGAGCAACCTAATTGAGATGATAAAAGGTGCTAACAAAATAGACATAGAGCAGATGCTTCCTCTTGTGGACAAAAAGTCATAGTTTTAGGATAAGGGGTAGCAGATTTAAAACAGACAAGGAGAAATTATTTCTCCCAAAGGGTCATAAATCTGTGCAATTCATTACGCAGAGTGTCTTAGATGCTGGGGCATTGAGTAAATTTGAGGAGATAGACATATTGTTAATTAGTGATCGGTTAAAGGGTTATGGAAAATGGGCAGGAAAATGGAATTGAGGCTGAGATGAGATCAGCCATGATTGTAATAAATGGCAGAGCAGACCTGAGGGGCTGAATTGCCTATGCCTGCTCCTAGTACGAACACGAGAGGTCATCATTTAAGGGTGAGGGGGAGGAGGTATAATTTGGAGGTGAGAAGAAGGTTCTTTACGCAGAGAGTTGTGGGGGTCTGGAATGCGCTACCGAGTAGGGTGGTGGAGGCAGGAACGTTGGACTCATTTAAGATGCAGTTAGATAGGCACATGAGTGAAACGAGAATGGAGGGATATGGTAGGGGCTATTAAATAGGGTTAAACCTCGGGAGACACTGGAAGGGCAGGCTGTATGATTAATATTTTCTGTCTTTATTCCACAGGTGGAGGTCCACCTCGTGTCAAGCGAGGGGCATGCACACGGCGGGTCGTGCGTGAGCTGCTCTTGGAAGTCCAGGAGTGGCCTAGTACTTCATGTCGGTATGTGTGCTTGATCCTGGACCGGTAGACGGGCGCCGCAACAGCTCAGTGACTAGCACTGCTGGCTGTGCAGACACATGGATTTGGGCCTGTGTCTGTGGGAGTTTGCGCATTCTCCCTGTGGTTGCGTGGGTTTCCTCCGGGCGCTCCGGTTTCCTCCCACACCCCAAAGATGTGCTCTTAGGCTAATCGGTTTTTACCAAATTGACACTATTTCTTCCCTGAATCTGACTGAGTAGGGTCCCATTCGTAGACATGCAGGGTAGAATAGGTGTAGGGTGATGCGGCGGCGCGGGCTCGTTGGGCCGAAGGGCCTGTTTCCCGTGCTGGGTTGTTCTTTGTTCTTTGTTCTTGGGTAGGATCTTAATGAAAAAAAATTCAAAGTGCCGAATGAGTGAGAAAACAGAAGACAAGTCACATTTTTACGACACTTAGTGCAAAAAAAAGCCTGGATGCGATTCTCACTAGTAAGGAGGAAGGAAGCAGCTGCAGAGTACTTGGGGTGCCATTGCGCAGGTCCTGACTCATTGGTTAACTGATAGAAAACACAGAGGACATAAACTGTGCTTTTTCAAGTTGGCAAGCAGTGGAGGACAACAACTATTTTCAATCTATATTCATGATGTGGATGAAGAGACAAAGTAACCTACCTCAGCTTGCTGATGATACCAAGTTATGTTAGAAGATAAGTTGTGGGGAAGACAGAGAGCTGCAGAGAGATTTAGGGCCCGAGTTTACCATTGTGTCGCGCCTGTTTTCGGGTGCAGAAATGTGGTAAAGTCGGGGATGAGGGCATTAACATGATCTGTGCCCAAGTCTGCGCAGATGGCTATTTTACCGAGAGCCGGGAATGGCTGCAATCCTATTCTCGCCCGAAACGGACGCAACAGCGATTTAAATGCATTTTCATGCATTTCAATTGAATTTATGAACTGCCCACCCAACTTTATCAGCATTTCCCCCTTTACCACTGCGTTCGCCAATCCGGAATCAGGCCGAAATGGACATGCTAAATAAAAGTCTGATTTGGGCGCTCCAGCTGCTGAAGAGGCAAGTTCAGAGTTTCCAATGCCCCTCTGATTCAGAGCGGTGGTGGTGGGGAGGCCGGCCAGGTCATTCTCTGATGAGGGGAATGAGGGTAGAGGAAGGCCCGATCATTGTCTGGTGGGGGAGGAGGGCAGATTGTGTCTGGTTGGGGGGGGTGGGGGGAGGAAAGCGGGCCAGATCATTCTCTGGTGAGAGGGTGGAGGGGGAGGAGGAAGGGGGAAGCGGGTCAGATACGGATCTTTGTTGTGTTGGAGGGGGAGGTGGTCTTAGGAGGCAGGGAGGTCCGAGGCCATTCTGTGGGCAATCAATGGGGTTGAAGGGGGCAGGGGGTCATAATCGGTCTGGGTAGATAATGGGGACAGTTATGTTATGGGGGTAATGTCCGTGGGACCATCGTTCCTGCTTTTCGCTCCCGGGCCGCTTTATACGCTTTTTGCTGCCCGGGAGCGATGTGACATAGGTGGTACGATTTTTCACTTTTTTTCTAACTGCACATGGGCATTTCAGAGCTCCAATCATTTCAGGCACGTTAAGCCCCGCCAACCAAGCAATTCAGACCCTCAAATTTTTTTTAAGACTAAGTGTGTATCAGGCAAAGACTACAAAATTCTGAAGAGGCTCGATAGGAAAGACGCTGAGAAATTGTTTCCGCTGGTTGAAGAATCTAAAACAAGGGACACAGGGCCCAATTTTACCATCAGGTTGCGTCCGTTTTTGGGCATGAAAACTTGGTAAAGTCAGGTGTGAGGTGAGTAGCCAATCCGTGCCTGCTTCAGCGCTGGTTCCCCTTTCACCAATGGCCGAAAATGGCCACTGTCAGGACCGTGCCTGTAACGGGTGCGACATCAATTTAAATGCAATTGCATGCATTTAAATTGGCTTAATTGGCTGACTGCATGCCCAAACTTCCCAACACTTCCCCCTTCACCATCACGTTCGCCTGTCCAGATTCGACACGAAACAGACATGGTTTGCAAAGGTCCAACTCAAGTGCTCCAGCTTCTAAGGAGGTAAATTCCGAGCTTCCGGCTGCATTCTGGCTCAGATTGGTGAGGAGGGGGTGGGGGTGGGGAGGGATTGGGTGGGGGGAGGCAGGTCAGATGGCTCTCTGGTTGGAGGGGTGGTGAGGAAGGCAGGTCAGAAGGCACTCTGGTGGGGAGGGGAGGGAGGTGGGTCAGATTGCTCTCTGACTCAAATCGGGGCAGTGAGTGGGAGGGGTGGGGGGCAGGGGCAGAGGGTTCTGCTGCTACTCTGCAAGTGATCAGTGGGGAGGGGGGGAAGGGGATGTCGTTGCCACTCTGCGTGTGGTCGATTCGGGGCGGGGGGGGTTGGTGGTGGTTTGGGGGAAGGCAGCGGGGGGGGTGGGGGTCTGCTGCCACCCTGTGTGTGATTGGGGAATGAATCTGCGATCAGTCTGGGTGGGGCAGGGATAAGGGGGTCAGTTATGTTGTGGGGGTGGGGCAATGTCTATGAGTGCCATAGAACATAGAACATAGAACATTACAGCGCAGAACAGGCCCTTCGGCCCACGATGTTGCGCCGACCAGTTACAAAAACAATGACCCACTAGCCTATACCAATCCCTTTTCGTCCATAAACCTATCCAGAGATCTCTTAAACGCCCCCAAACTAGACGCATTTACAACTGCAGCAGGCAGGGCATTCCAATCCCTCACCACCCGCTGGGTAAAGAACCTACCCCTGACATCCGTCCTGTAGCTACCCCCCCTTAATTTAAAGCCATGCCCCCTCGTGCTAGCTTTCTCCATCCGAGGAAAAAGGCTATCACTATCCACCCTACCTAAACCTCTAATCATCTTATATGTTTCAATAAGATCCCCTCTTAGCCGCCTTCTTTCCAACGAAAACAACCCTAGATCCCTCAGTCTCTCCTCATAGGACCTCCCCACCATACCAGGCAACATCCTAGTAAACCTCCTCTGCACCATCTCCAACGCCTCCACATCCTTCTTGTAATGCGGGGACCAGAACTGCACACAGTACTCCAAGTGCGGCCGCACTAGAGTAGTGTACAGTTGCAACATTACACTGCGACTCCTAAATTCAATCCCCCTACCAATAAACGCCAAGACACCGTACGCCTTCTTGACAACCTTATCTACTTGATTCCCAACTTTCAGGGATCTATGTACACACACACCTAGATCCCTCTGTTCATCCACACTATTCAAAGTCCTCCCGTTAGCCCTATACTCGACACATCTATTGCTCCTACCAAAGTGAATTACCTCACACTTCTCCGCATTAAATTCCATCCGCCACCTCTCGGCCCAGCTCTGCAACCTATCTAAGTCTCCCTGCAGACTATGACACCCTTCCTCACAATCTACCACACCTCCAACTTTGGTGTCATCAGCAAATTTACTAATCCACCCAACTATACCCTCATCCAGATCATTAATAAAAATTACAAACAACAGTGGCCCCAAAACAGATCCCTGAGGCACACCACTCGTAACTGCACTCCATGATAGGGAAGCATTATCTGGCCTGGGAGCGATGTGACAGGGAAGTGTTTATCTTCTTTTCTCTGCGTACACACAGTTGGAGGCGCTGATCAGAACTTCAGTGTTTTACATAAGAACATAAGAAATAGGAGCAGGAGTAGGCCATCTAGCCCTTCGAGCCTGCCCCGCCATTCAATAAGATCATGGCTGATCTGTCACGGCTCAGTTCCACTTTCCCGCCTTCTCCCCATAACCCTTAATCCCCTCTCTTATCAAAAACCCATCAACCCGCGTCTTAAAAATATTTAGCGAGGCAGCCTCCACCACTTCAACGGGCAGAGAATTCCAGAGATTCACCACCCTTTGAGTGAAGAAGTTCCTCCTCAACTCCGTTCTAAACTGCCCCCCCTTTATCTTGAGGCTGTGCCCCCTAGTCCTACTATCCTTTCTGAGCGGGAAGAGTCTCTCCACCTCTATCCTAACCATCCATTCATCATCTTATACGTCTCAATGAGATCTCCCCTCATTCTTCTAAACTCTAACGAGTACAAGCCTAGTTTATTCAGCCTCTCCTCATAGCTCAACCCCCTCAACTCCAGCATCAGCCTAGTAAATCTCCTCTGCACTCCCTCCAAGGCCAAAATATCCTTGCGTAAGTACGGCGCCCAAAACTTGCGGGTGATAAGTCCTGCCCACAGGCTTGCGCAGCGTGATTCAGAATCACTGCTGTTTTTCAGGCAGAGTGCATTTGGGGGTGCCTGTGAACAGGTCTAAAAGTCAGATCTGAAGCACTCCCAATTTCAAGTCTGCCCAGCACTTAGAATTAAACTGATAAAATCGAGCCCACAGTCTCAGGATATGGTGCTGGTCTTTTAGGATTATGATGAGAAGAGTTTACTTCACTCAAAAAGTCAGTGGCTTTTGGAATTTTCTACCCCAGAGGTTTGTAGATGTTCCATCATTGAAACAATTTAAGACTGATTTTTGGTCTCAGGGAATTCAGGGAGTGGGAAAGGGAATGGAGTTGAAGCCTGAGATCAATTATGCTAATATTGATGAATGTAGCTGGTGGTTAACACCTGCTTCTATTTGTTGTCATCTTGTTTGGTACATACAAAAGGTGTAATGTATGTAATGCCTTCAGGAAAGCAGTAGATGGCATTAGCTGTTTTTTTAAAAATAATTTCTCAAAAGTAAATGGAAAGAAAATCACAAGGTACAATACATATTTTACATTTTATACTTTCATCCATATTTTCTAATCATTTTATATATATTTCCTCATCAAAAATAACATTCTTTCCCACTAAATTGGAACAAAAACTGACAAGAAAGGAGGACAGTAGATTTTATGAGGACAAACAGTTTGATAAAATGGGCAGATGACGTTTAACACAGGGATCTCTGGGTGATGGATTTTAGAAGGAACAACGAGAGAGGCAATATAAACTAAAAGATATTTTAAAGACCTCAGGTTTGTTTACAGAAATCTTTGAAGGTGACAGGAAAAGTTAAGGCTCGTTGAAAAAAAGCACAGAATCCTGGGCTTGGAAGCATAGGGCACAAAAGCAAGATTGGTTTGTTAAGTCTTTGTAACTCGCTGCTTAGTCCTCATTTGGAGGATTAGGTGAAACTCACGGCATCATACTAAAGGAAGGATGTCAAAGCCTTGGAGGAGAATTATTGGCATGATACCAGGGATGAAAGGCTTCATCTGAGTACAGAGGTTAGGGAGACTGAAATTTTTCTCCTTAGAGTAGAGAAGGTTAAGGGGCATTTCACAGAAGGATTCAAAATTATTAAGGATTGTGAAAGATTAAATGAGAATCGGATTCCACTTGCCAAAGCTTTGGTAACAAGGGAACAAAGATTTCAAACATTTGGCAAAAGAACCAAAGGTGAAATTAACTTTGACACAGTATTATGGTTTGGAACACACTCCCTGACAAAAATAGATTTAATAACAACTTTGTGCAGGGACATATGGAAGAAGCAGGGGAGAAATCCAATTGGATCATTCAAAGGTTCATCATTGGCACAACAGGCTAAATGACCTCCACTTTTGTGGTAAGATTCCAAGACTTTATTCAAGAGGCCATAACAGCTTAAAATATTAAAGAATGAATTATTATTGCTACACATCTCGTGGAAATTGGGAGATTTGACCAGAAATGGGGAAACGTGCACAATGCACACCTTAATCAATATTAGCTGACAGCTCAGTCAAAATTGATTCAAGCAGTAAATTCATCTTTATTTTTATAAAAAGACTGCAAAGTAATGAATTGGAAAAAAAACCTTAATCATTGGGAAATAAGTTCAAACATAAATTCCCATCAAACGTAAATTAATTTTACACAACTGATTAAAGCGATCATGCACACCTATAAATTTAAAGTGCGTAAGCTCCATTTTAACTGCAAAGAAAAAAGGCAGCTTCAAGTGAAGAAAATTCTGCCACACAATGAAGCCAGTTTGATATGAAAGTTGTGGTCCCTTTAGACTTAATTGGTTTCGAGGCTTGACTCCTGTCCGTTTGGGAGGATGTCCTTCTAAAGCATCCATGCAAACAAATGGCTAACAGGGTTCTCTGGACCCTGCAGTGCCACCAAGAAAATGAAGGCAAGTCTAGGGTTTTGCCAAAGCCAATCTGGTAGGCCCCAGCAAAGGGTTGAGGGACTGTGGTTGGAAACTTGGAAGGCAGGATTACCCTGGGGAGGTGGTGTCAGCTGGTCACGTGCCCGGACAGGAGCCACCCTTCTTCCTGCCAATCCCTCCCTCAATTCCTCTCCCTGGTGGCAACATTGCATCGGCACCTGGCATGCACGGACACCAACACTGGGAATAGCACTGCTTCCATGATGTCTGATTCGACAATCTCCTCCCCTCCTCTCAGCCTGTTACCAGGGAAACTTCTATCCAATCATTTGAAAGTTTAAGGTTGCATGTCTGAAGGGTGGAGAGAAAAGTTTAATTGTGCCACCTATGTTTTTAGAGCCGATTAAAATTAGAATTACAGATTAGTCATCCATTTAAGACAGAGATGAGGAGAGATGTTTCCAAGGATCATGAGTATTTGAAACTCTCAAAAGATGGTTGAAGCAGAGCCTTTCAATATTCTTAAAGCAGAGCTAGCTAGATTCTTAAAAAAGGGGGTGAAAGGTATCGGGGGCATGTGAGAATGTGGAGTTAAGGTTAAAATTCAGATCAGCCTTTGGTTCAAGGGGCCAAGTATCCTATTCCTGCTCCCGATTCGTATGTTCGTAAGTATCTTCTGGAACACATTCTGAACAGAACTGTTAAGCAACTCTGAATTTTATTGCTGTCATAGTAATATAATATGAAATTAACAATGCATGATCTTGTTTGAAATGAGGTGATGAAGCTGTACATTTATAGTGTGACAATTAGAAGGTTAGTAGGATAATTGTTTGGACTGTGTGTTTAAACTTAGGTTACAATGAGGAGATCATGTGACTTTTGCAAATTCTGCCTGACAATAAGCCAGGCTTAATCAAGGGACTGGTTCAGCAAAATGTCAAATTCTCACACTTGGGAACCAGGGTCCAGGACAGCAGCACCTTATCCTTTTCTTTTCCTCGCGTACTCTATGAGTGGTATGCTTTGCCTGTATTGTGCACACGAATCAATACTTTTCATCATATCCCAGTACATGTGACAGTCAGAAAATCACATAAGCTGTGTTAACAGAAAATAGATTTAGAAGTTTGTTTATTAGTGTCACAAGTAGGCTTACATTAACACTGCAATGATGTGACTGTGAAAATTCCCTAGTCGCCGCACTCCGACACCTGTTCAGGTACACTGAGGGAGAATTTAGTGCGGCCAATGCACTTAACCAGCACATTTTTCAGACTGTGAGGAAACTGCAGTACCTAGAGGAAACCACGTAGTCATAAGGAGAATGTGCAGACTCCACACAGGCAGTGACCCAAGCTGTGAGGCAGCAGTGCTAACCACTGTGCCACAAAAAAGACTCATCAGCATCAAGCTTCAGGGCAAAAGGGAAAGAGAACAGTCGGTGGTATGGTCAACGGCGAGAAAAAGCTGCAGTGGAAGTTACCAAAGCTAGTTGCAGGAAGGAAACTAGCAAGATACAAGAAGGAGTGTGTCTTTAGATTGTCTCTGCTTTCAGGAGATTCATCCTAGTGTGGCCAGGTAGGGGGGGAGGAGAAAGAATCATTGGAGCAGACAGTGGATCTGGAAAACTCTCTGAAAACTGAGGGAAGCACCTGGAGACAGTGGTTTGAAGTCACTACTCAGTGATTGGGAGAACATGACCCATTGGAAGCTGGACTGTGGGCTGTTTACAATAAGGCTGCAATTCTGTATCAAATCACAATCACAGAATCCTACAGTGCAGAAGAGGGCCTTCAGTCCATTGAGTCAGCACCGATGCATGAAAGGCCCTGACCTGCCCACCTTGTCCCAT
This sequence comes from Carcharhinus amblyrhynchos, assembly GCF_965287045.1. Lineage (NCBI taxonomy): Eukaryota > Metazoa > Chordata > Chondrichthyes > Carcharhiniformes > Carcharhinidae > Carcharhinus > Carcharhinus amblyrhynchos. Next base: position 19,988,075 of record NC_137324.1, read on the forward strand.
TTGTCAGCACTTGGCCCATAGCCTTCAATGTTATGGATTGCCAAGTACTCATCCAGGTGCTTTTTAAAGGATATGAGGCATCCCACCTCCACCACCCTCCCAGGCAGTGCATTCCAGACCGTCACCACCCACTGAGTAAAAAGGTTTTTCCTCAAATTCTCCCTAAACTCTCCACCACTCATTTTTAACTTATGTCCTCTTGTAACTAACCCTTCAACTAAGAGGAACAGCTGCTCCCTATCCACCTTGTCCATGCCCCTCATAATTTCGAGCACCTCAAATCAGGTTGCCCCTTCTGCTCCAGAGAAAACAACCCAAGCCTATCCAACCTCTCTTCGTAACTTAAATGTTTCATCCCAGGCAACAGCCGAGTGAATCTCTTCTGCACCCTCTCCCTTCCTTCTATAGTGTGGTGACCAGAAATGCACACAGTACTCCAGTTGTGGCTTCACCAAAGTTCTGTACAATTCCATCATGACCTCGCTGCTTTTGTAATCTATACCCCGATTGATAAGGGCAAGTGTGCCATATGCCTTTTTCAACACCCTATTAACTGCCTTTCCGCGTTCAATCTATGAACAAACATACCAAGATCTCTTTGTTCTTTGGAACTAACCAGTGTCAGACCTTCCTTGTCAAATTCTTTGTCAAAGTTCACCTTCCAAAGTGCATCACCTCACACTTTTCAAGGTTAAATTCCATCTTCCACTTATCCACCCATTTGACCAAATTGTCTATATCTTCCTGTAACCCAAGTCACTCAACCTCACTGTTAAACACCCAACCAAATGTTGTGTCATCAGCAAAATTACTGATCCTACCTAACGATCCCCACCCCCCCCCAACGTACTCACCTGTGACATTTATATATATGACAAACAATAAGGGGCTCAGCATGGATACCTGTGTATGCCACTGGTCACGGGTCTCCATTCACTAAAGCAGCCATCTGTCAACACCCTTCATCTTCTACCGCTAAGCCGATTATGAATCCACCTTATCAGATCACCCTATATCCCATGCGCATTAGCTTTCTTAATAAGTCTCCCATGAGGGATTTTGTCAAAGGCTTTGCTGAAATAAATGTAAACTATATCAGCTGCACTAATTCATCCACGTACTTGCTTACATCCTCAAAAAATTTCACCAAGTTTGTTAGGCATGACCTCCCTCTGACAAACCATGCTGATTATCCCTGATCAAACCTTCCCTCTCCAAATGGAGATAAATTCAGAATCTTCTCCAGTAGTTTCCCAACCTTAAACATGAGACTCATTGATTTGTATTTTCCTGGCTTGTCTCTACAACCTTTCTTAAATAGTGGGATCACATTAGCTGTTCTCCAGTCCTCTGGCACCTCCCCAGGGGCCAAAGAGGAAGTAAAAATTTGGGTCAGAGCCCCTGCAATTTCCTCCCTTGCCTTGTACAATAGCCTGGAACACAATTCATCCGGACCTGTAGACTTGTCCACTCTTAAGCCAGCCAATATCTCTGATACCTTGTCACTCTCTATGATAATTTTCTGTAGACCCTTACAGTCTCTCTGAAATATTCATTTAACATCCTACTCATGTCCTCTGCCTCCACCCACAGATTTCTTTGTCCTTAAGGCCCTACTCTTTCCCTGGTTATCCTCTTCCCATTGATATAATGATGGAGTATCTTTGGATTTTCCCTACTTTTACCAGCAAGAGCTTTCTCATATCCCCTCTTTGCTCTCCCAACTGATTTCTTAAGCTCCATCCTGCACTGTGCAATGCGTGGTAAGTATACAAGAGGGATATTTATTTACTTAGTTTAAAGTATACGTTTTCTACAAAGGAAGTGTTTAATTAATTGTGTTTTAGACATTTGTTACAGTAAAATCTTAAAACGCGAGACATTAACTAGAAGTTGGAATTTCTTTTCTAAACAGATCTCTTGGGGATTGTAACAACATGAAACTTTAACTACATTAAAATGTTTCTACCCAAAGTTAATAACTAAAGGGCATTGAGAAAGTAAAGCCTTCAGGCAACTTGTCACCACTTTAAATCTGCTTGTCCTACAGGTACAAGTTCAAATCCTTGAAGCAAACACTTCAGTGCAATGATAAAGTTAAAACACAAACAGAAAATATTGGAATTACTCAGTATTCCCAGCAGCATCTGTGAAGAGTGAAACAGCTAACATTTCCAATCAATAGCAGAGATCACAGTATTTCTTATGAGAGATAAAAAAAGGGAGAAAAGGACACTATTTGATCACTATTTTCTTGGTGACTGTAAGCAAACTCAATACCTAGAAAAGAGCAATGGTGCTACTACAAAACTCAAAATACAGCTGCTAATCTTTCAATGCTGAATGAAGACCCTCAAAAGGAATCTATTCAATTTTATTCACCAGCTCAACACAAGGTTCTGGTACAGAAAGATAATAATTTGCTACAAATTTTAATTGTTAAGGCATGTGCGAGAAAAATCTGAAGAATTTGATCTGAAGAAAATGTCTAAGGTACTTACATCAAATTCATTCAAAGCTGCTGCTAGTTCACCAATGCCAACAGGTCCATGTTTGTCATCTGCCACTGAAGTAGACTGGGCTGCATTTGAAATTCCAGCAATTGCCTCCTGTACTTGTTTGAAGACATAATCTCGGTTTACTCTGGTAGCTGCTACATCAGGGTGTCGGAGGAATGCTTGGGAGGCAGTATACAGCATGGTAGCATTCTTTTTCAAAGCACCTCGGGCAGCTGCCATTTCATCCCTACAGTGATGATCCTTCAGCTCCTGCAATTAAGAAACAGGCAATTTCTTAAGACATATAGTTGTATAAGCTCATTTCTGACCCTTTCCCAGATATAGGAGTTGTTTTATGAAGAAAGGTTGGACAGGTTAGACTTACACCCATTGGAATTTAGAAGAATGAAAGGCGAACTTATTGAAACACACAAGATCCTGAGGGAGCTTGCTAAGGTGAATACACAAAGGATTTTCCTTTTGGGAGAGGGACTAAAACTAGAAAATATCGTTTAATAACATGGGCCAAAATTCTCTGGGCGTTCACGCCAGTGGGGTTCTCTGGTCCCGTCAGCGGCACATCCCCACCTGCGCGTTTCCCACCGACGTGTTAAAAGATTGACACAAATGTCTTTGGATTGTCATTGCTTAAACTTCGATTGGTTGTACCCTATAAACTGACAAATAAGCTTTATGTAAAAATGATAGGCATCTACAGTCTTCATTTTCAAGGTAATTAGAATTCTCTAGTCTTAGTGTCCCAGCATTTCAAAAGAAAAATGTTGTTTGGATTATAAACACAAATTTAAATCATACATGTAAACAGGTTAATTAATGCACTGCATGCATTAAATTTACATCGATATTACATCTAATATGTGAGAGCGAACAAGAGAACATATTAGCATAAAAAAAAGGAGATACTATAATCTATGTGAAGACGCATCTTGTATAAACTGTTCCTTTTCTACACAATGTCAAATTACAATAGAGCTTTGAATAATTTAGGAGACTACCACCAGAAAAAGAGTAACTTTTTTCAATCATGGGATGGGGGAGCACTGGCTAGGCCAGCATTTATTGCCCATGTATCATTTTTTTAAATTTTTTTTGGAAACCCTATAGTGCAGAAAGAGGCCAACTGGTCCATCGAGTCTGCACCAACCACAATCTCACCCAGGCCTTACTCCCATATCCCTACACATTTACCCGCCAATTCCTCTAACCTAATCATCTCAGGATACTGGGGGGCAATTTAGCATGGCCAATCAACCTAACCTACACATCTTTGGACTATGGGAGGAAACCAGAGTACCCGAAGGAAACCCATGCAGACACAAGGAGAATGTGCAAACTCCACACAGTGACCCAAGCCAGGAATCAAACCCAGGTCCCTGGAGCTGTGAAGCAGCAGTGCTAACCACTGTGCTACTGTGCCACCTGTTCATTTATGGAATGGGGGTATCACTGACTGGACTAGATTTATTGTGGGTCCCTAATTGCCCTTGAAAAGGTGGTGGTGAGTGCTTTCTTAAACCACTGCTTTCACTGAGGTGTAGGTACATCCATGGCGCTGTTAAGAGAATGAAGGGCATTCCAGGATTTGACTCACAACAGTTAAGAAATGGTTATGATAGTAAGCAACTTGGAGAGAACTTCCAGGTGGTGATGTTCCCATGTGTCTGCTGGCCTCCTATGAGATGGTAGAGGTCATGGGTTGTGAGCAGGCTGCTTTATCTTGAATGATATTGAGCTTGAGTGTTGCTGGAGCTGCACTCATCCAGGGAAGTGAAGAATAAAAGTTTAAAGTTTTAAAGCTTATTTATTAGTGTCACAATTAGGCTTATATTGAAAATCCGCAATTTGCCACACCCCTGTTCAGGTACACTGAGGGAGAATTTAGCATGGCCAATGCACCTAACCAGCACATTTTGTATCCTATTACATTCCTGACCTGTGCCTTATAGATGGTGGAGTAGCTTTGGGGAGTCAGAAGGCAAGGTAATCACTACAGCATTCCTGACCATTGACCTCTTCATGTTGCCACAATATTTATTTGGCTAGTCCAGTTGAGTTTCTAATCAACAGTAACACCCAGCATGTTGACAGTGGGGGATTCAGCGATGGAAATGACACAATGTAAATGGGAGATGTTTAGATTCTCTCTTGTTGGAGATGATCATTGCATGGCATTCGTGCTGCCATGCATGTTACTTGCCGCTTACTAGCCCAAACCGGAATATTGTCTAGATTTTGCTGCATTCGGACATGGACAGCTTCTGTATCTGAGTTGGTGTGAATGGTTCGGAACGTTTTGTAATCATCAGCAAATGTTCCCACTTCTGACATTATGGTGAAGGGAAGGTCATTGATGAAGATGGTTGCAAGTAGGTCACTAACCAAAGGAACTCTGGCAGTGATATCCCGAGACTAAGATAACTGACCTGCGACAAACGCAATCATCTTCCTTTCTGCTAGGTATGACTCCAAATCAGTGGAAGCACATTCGCCCGATTCCCCTCATGTCAGTTTTGTTAGGCCTTCTTGGTGCAATGCACTGTCAAATGCTGCCTTGATGTCAAGGGCAATCACTCTCACCTTACCTCTCGCATTCAGCTATCTTTTCCTTTTTGGACCAAGGCTGTGATGTGGTCAAGAGCTGGGTGACCCTGGCAGAACCCAAACTGAGTGCCAGTGAGCTAGTTGTTGCCAATTAAGTGCCACTTGATTGCACTGTTGATGACCCCTTCTATCACCTTACTGATGATCAAGAGTAGGTTGATGGGGCGGTAATTTGCCAGGTTGGATTTGTCCTTGTTTTTTGCGGACAGGACATCCTGGGCAATTTTCCACATGCCAGAGAGATGTCAATGCTGTAACTGTACAGGAATAGCTTGGCTATGGGTGTGACTAGTGCTGGAGCACAAGTCTTCAGTGCTATTGCTGGAATGTTGTTGGGCTCCATAGCCCTTGCATTACCCAGGGCAATCATCTGTTGTCGAAGAATTCATTCCAATATTGTTGCAATGATGTGAAGAAACTATTATTTCTTGGAGTTTGTGTCAGATTTGAATACATACATAAAAATAATTATATGCAACAGTTGTACAGATCTTGCAGAAGTGGCATTTTAATAAGGGACAAAAGAATTAGAAACCATGGCCAGTATTTTTGTGTGGATGGAGAGTTTCTCGGTCTTTGTGAAAATGGCTATAGAAATCTGGATCCAGATGGCCTGCCTGCAAACATAACCTCTGCCATTTTTTTTTGAAAGAGGTGGGGTTGAGGGCTGGTTCTGATGTGCACATTCGTGGTTCACAGAGGCAACTGTACATGTAAAAGTGTAGCTATCACAGTGAGATCTGATTTTGACTAGTGAGATGTTCAAAACATTATTTGTGCATTTTAGACCTATTGTTAGGAGGAGGTTAAAAGCTGCCAAAGTTCTTTGCAAAGATAGGATACCCTTTTAGATACCCATTTCCTGTGTGCCAGTGAGCTAGTTGTTGCCAATTAAGTGCCACTTGATTGCACTGTTGATGACCCCTTCTATCACCTTACTGACGATCAAGAGTAGGTTGATGGGGCGGTAATTTGCCAGGTTGGATTTGTCCTTTTTTTTTGCAGACAGGTTAGATACCCATTTCCTGTGGTCCAAGGACATCTTTTGTTCAAGGCCAGGAGCCCTTTGTGAATCTTAAAAATAGATATGAATAAGACCATAAGAAATAGGAGCAGAATTAGGCCACTCAGCCCATTGAATCTACTCTACCATTTAATCATGACTGATACTTTTCTTGTCCCCGTTCTCCTGCCTTTTCCCCTTATTAATCAAGAACCTATCTATCTTGTCTCAGAGACTCTCAATGACCTGGCCTCTACAGCCTTCTGCGGCAAAGAGTTCCATGGATTCACCACTCTCTGGCTGAATAAATTCCTCCTCATCTCTGTTTTAAAGGACCCCTTTAGCCTGAGGTTGTGCCTGATAGTGTGTACAAGTGCCTAAACTCATTGGAACTGTCAAGACCTTTAAATTTCCTGTCCTTTACAAATTATAAAGAAATACTTGCAGTATTAAAAAAATCAATGCTTGTTATTTCCCTCTGTTGATCTAATTCTAAAAGTTACCAATGTAGGATTAGTGTTGTATGACTGAATTCATAATCCATAATTTTCACAATGGGGTGTCTGTCAGTTCACAATTTGTCAGCTACAAGTGGTTACAAATTATGTGAAGTGGAACTATGAATACAAATACTAGTTTTCATAAAGGATGAAAAGAAATTAAATGTAGTGAGTTGTTTTTTTTGTCAATTAGTTTTTTTTAACGTAGTGAATTCATCAACAGCTTCTTAACTTCATTTAATCTTAGCATATGTCCTGAGTTCTGACCATTGTGGATATTTGGTGACTTAGGGTTATGGTGATATGGCAGGGAAGTGAAGTTGAGGATTATGTCAGATTTATCATGATTTCATTGAATGATGCAGCAGACTCGATGGGTGAATGGCCTACTTCTGCTCCTCCATCTTATGGTCAGAAGAAGAATGGTGGAAGGAGACGTGGAATATAATCAAAAGCATGGACACATTTGACAAAATGCTTTCTAGCTTTATAAGTAAGTGAACGAAAGTGGGGAGAAAAACTGATTTATGCCAATAACTAATTTGAATTTGCTGTGTTTATTCTTCATACGATCTTAAACAACACTGAATTTAGCAATTTTTTTTTTTAAACTGGCTGACTTCAACCAGTTGGGAAATCTTGTATTTTTCACTATAACTGCTTGAAGCTTAATGCAACTACTTTGATTTGATTCTTTCTTCTTAGCTAAATTGTATACCTTGCAAGATGAACACAAAGCTTTTCATCATACCTGCTGTCTTCTAGCGGCCACATAATTGAGCTTTACCATCTCCTTCCCAAACTCTTTGAAGCGACTGGCCAGATCCTGCTCATTGGTAGCATTCTTCACAGCATCCAGAGATTCCTCTACCTGTAAATTTAATAGGTATGTAGTGCATTTCATCTCAAGGCATTATCTTATTTTTCAATGCAAAATCTGGATGAAGGATCAAGTCCAAGATTCAGTATTTTACAAATGAAGTTGAAATGTATATCATAGAATTCTCACTATAAAAACTTTTTTCTTTCTTTTCTGGTTATTTAACCCAAGGATGCAGGTAACATCACGTTTTAAACTGTTAAACTTTTCATAGCACATTAAAAATTATATTAAATTTAACTATTTTCTAAATCAATCATTCATAAAATCTTACAATTTTTAAATGAGTTAAAAGCCTCATGACATCTGCCATATCAGCCAAGATCAACAGGCGGGTTACTCCAGAAAGCAGAGCTCGGGCTGCCCGAACCATAGTCCCGCGCTTTACAGAAGAACAGGGATCTTCTGCAAACTCCGCAGATGCAATTCTCATAGATTCTCCTACAAAGAAAATATAGAAATAATTAAGAATAAATCAAATTCATAATTGCTCACAAATCATGGTTCAAAAATTTAAAGGATTATTTGTATTCTGCACACCTCACCAACATGCCACAAACACCAAACTTTAAAAGCACAACACATTGTGTGTGCTTAGTTAAGAACAGTCTTCAAATATATGAAGGATGTTGCCTGGTATGGAGGGGAGGTCCTATGAGGAGAGACTGAGGGATTTGGGGTTGTTTTCGCTGGAAAGAAGGAGGCTAAGAGGGGATCTTATTGAAACGTATAAGATGATTAGAAGTTTAGATAGGGTGGATAGTGATAGCCTTTTTCCTTGGATGGAGAAAGCTAGCACGAGGGGGCATGGCTTTAAATTAAGGGGGGGTAGTTATAGGACGGATGTCAGGGGTTGGTTCTTTACCCAGAGGGTGGTGAGGGACTGGAATGCCCTCCCTGCTGCAGTTGTAAATGCGCCTAGTTTGGGGGCGTTTAAGAAATCTGTGGATAGGTTTATGGACGAAAAGGGATTGGTTTAGATTAGTGGGTCAGTGTTTTTTTTTTAAAAACTGGTCGGCGCAACATCGTGGGCCGAAGGGCCTGTTCTGCGCTGTAATGTTCTATGTTCTATATAAATTTAATCATTGGGGCTGAAATTGTCAAAATAGCAGAGACTAACAGCATTCGTCATTATTAAATCATCAAGGAGCTTCAGGCAAGGGCAGGCACAAAGTTAAACATGAGAATTGTAAATTGTTATGCTGAGCTGTGCTACTCTGCTGTTAGCAACTTTAAGCTCTACGGAAGTAATGTTCAGACCATGAACAGGAGGAGGCCACTTGGCCTATCTTGTCTACGTTAGCTCTCCATGAAGCAAGCTAGTCAGTCCCATTCCCCCAGACTTTACCCTATGCCTGTAGCTGTGCATGTTTATTTCCACCCAATTTTCTTTCCAAATCACTGAGCATCTCTGCTTCCACCGCCCAGTGGGCAATCTGTTCCTGGTCATTACCACTCACTGTGCAAGAGGATTCTTCCTTGCAACCCGAGGGCTCCAGTCCAAAATCAAATATCTGTGCCCCAAGTCCTTATACTATCAGTTGATGCAAAAAGTTTTTTTTTTGGATCTACCTTACTTACTCAAAGGTATCATAATGTTGTACATCTATATCAGATCTCCCATCAATCTCCAACTCTTCATGGAAAACTCCAACTTCTCTACCCTAATCTTGTACCCTAAACTAACCTTGCAGCTTAAATTCCCTCGTCCCTAGAACCAGTCTGGGAAACCTCCTTTGCACCTTCTCAAGGGGTTTGCATTCAAGGGTGTAGTGACCAGCACTCATGTTGCAGCTTTGCAAAGGTTCAACATCATTTTTTTGACATTGTACTCAGCACCTTTATTTATGAAGCCCAAAATACTGTGCTAACTACTGTCAATATGTCCTTCCATCTTCAATGACGTATGGCGTGAATTTCTATATCCCTCTGATCCTGCACACTCAAAAATAGGCACCATCAGGGACCAATAATGACAATAAGTGCTAAGATGCTTTGTATTAGCACTTGCTAAGGAAGAGGACATTGCAAAAATACTGGCAGAAGCAAATATTGGAAAGAATTAAAAATTGACAGGCAGCTGGTCTAGGAAGAGTTGACTATGCTCAGGAATAAATACATTGCATGACCCAGATGTCCTGCATCCCAGGTTGCTAAGGGATGCAGAGATGGAGGTAGCAAAAGGACTTGCCAATCTGCCAAGTCTTCCCTTGGTGTTTATCCATATACATTTTAAGAAAGCACTTGGCAAAGTATAGACAAAAGGCTAGTTAACAAAATTATAGCTCATGAATAAATAGTTGGATTTAGACTGGAGGACTTTTAGACATTATGTGGAGATGCTGGCGTTGGACTGGGGTAAGCACAGTAAGAAGTCTCAACACTAGGTTAAAGTCCAACAAGTTTATTTGATAGTAATCCCACAAGTTTTTGGAACCAAAGGAGGTTCTAATCGTAAGGCATATGGCATGCTTGCCTTTATAGGATGGGGTATAGAGTATAAAAGCTGGAGTCTGATGTTGCAGCTGTATAGAACGTTGGTTAGGCCACATTTGGAGTACTGCATCCAGTTCTGGTCGCCGCACTACCAAAAGGACGTGGAGGCTTTGAAGAAAGTGCAGAGGAGGTTTATCAGGATGTTGCCTGGTATAGAGGGTCTTAGCTAAATGAGGAGAGATTGGGTAAACTGGGGTTGTTCTCCCTGGAAAGACAGAACGAGGGGAGACCGAATAGAGGTGTACAAAATTATGAAGGGTATAGATAAGGGAAGCTTTTTCCCATGTTGGAGGTGATGATCACGAGGGGTCACAGGCTGAAGGTGAGAAGGGCAAGTTATAACTCATATCAGAGGGAAGTTTTTTTTTTACACACAGAGGGTGGTGGGGGCCTGGAATGCACTGCCAAGTAGGGCGTTGGAGGCAGACACGCTGGGATGGTTTAAGACTTACCTGGATACTCACATGACCAGAGTGGGTATGGAGGGATTCAAACGAATGGTCTAGTTGGACCATTGAGCGGCATAGGCTTGGAGGGCTGAAGGGCCTGTTTCCTGTGCTGTACTGTTCTTTGTCCTAAACTTGTTGGACTTTAACCTGGTGTTGTGAGACTTCTTAGACAGGCAGTGGTATTCCCCAAAAGTAAATGCTGTTACCACTGATTTTTGATAAGCTGTAAAAGGACTTAACATTTTACTCTGTTCCGATATTCAAGTCACCCCCTTTAAGAGAGAACACATGCACAACTGCATTAACAGTTGCCTTCCCAAGGGTTATCAAAGATGGGAATAAAATGTTGGCCCTGCCAGCTATAACAACATCCCATGAACAGGTACTTTGAAAAATCAAAAACAGCAATATTTTTCAACTTCATTGGCTGAGAAGATAAACAGCTGCTTACATTGTTGACAAAGATGCCAAATGCCCTGGTTAGGGGGCTGCATTATTTCAATCTTCCACATATAGCAGTTTCAAGCATTCAATCTTACAGAAGCTAAACATAAGAACATAAGAAATAGGAGCAGGAGTAGGCCATCTAGCCCTTCGAGCCTACCCCACCATTCAATAAGATCATGGCTGACCTGAAGTCGCTCAGTTCCACTTTCCCACTTTCTCCCCATAACCCTGATTCCCTTGCCTACCAATAACCTATCTACCCATGTCTTAAATATATTTAGTGAGGTAGCCTCCACCACTTCAACGGGCAGAGAATTCCAGAGTTTCACCACCCTTTGAGTGAAGACGTTCCTCCTCAACTCCATTCTAAACTGCTCCCCTCTTGTCTTGAGGCTGTGCCCTCTAGTCCTGCTGTCCTTTCTAAGCGGGAAGAATCCCTCTACCTCTACCCTATCCATCCCCTTCATTATCTTATACGTCTCTATAAGATCCCCCCTCATCCTTCTAAACTCCGAGTGCAGACCCAGTCTATTCAGCCTCTCTTCATAGTCCAACCTCCTCATCTCCAGTATCAGCCTAGTGAACCTCCTCTGCACTCCCCCCAAGGCCAAAATATCCTTGCGCATGTGCGGCGACCAAAACTGCACACAGTACTCCAGCTGTGGCCTCACCAGTGCCTTGTACAGTTGCAGCAAGACCTCCCTGCTTTTATATTCTATCCCCCTTGCTATAAAGGCCAACATCCCATTCGCCTTCTTGATCACCTGCTGCACCTGCAGACTGGGTTTTTGCAACTCATGCACAAGGACCCCCAGGTCCCTCTGCACCATAGCATGCTGCAGCTTTTCACCCTTTAAATAGTAATCCCTCCTACTATTATTCCTGCCAAAGTGGATAACTTCACACTTGCTAACATTGTACTCCATCTGCCAGGTCCTCGCCCACTCGCTCAGCCTATCCAGACCCTCTGCAGACTTTCCACACCCTCCGCACAATTTGCTTTTCCACTTATCTTCGTGTCATCAGCAAATTTCGACACCCGACACTCAGCCCCCTCCTCCAAATCATCTATATAAATGGTAAATAGTTGCGGCCCCAGCACCGATCCCTGCGGCACTCCACTAGTCACCAACCGCCAATCAGAATAGCACCCATTGATACCAACTCTCTGCCTCCTATTAGGCAACCAATCCTCTATCCACGCTAACACCTTACCCCCAACTCCATGCCCCCTAACGTTCTGAAGCAACCTTTTGTGCGGCACTTTATCAAATGCCTTCTGAAAATCGAGAAACACCACGTCCACCGGTTCCCCTCTGTCTACTACACTAGTCACATCCTCACAGAATTCCAATAAATTTGTCAGACACAACTTCCCCTTAATGAAACCATGCTGCGTCTGCTCTATCAAACAATTCTTCTCAAGGTGCCTCGCTATTTCTTCTTTGATGACGGATTCAAGCATTTTTCCAACAGCAGACGTTAAACTAACTGGCCTATAATTCCCTGCCTTTTGCCTGCTACCTTTTTTAACTGCGGCGTAACATTAGCTGTTTTCCAATCTTCTGGCACTTCCCCGGAATCCAGCGAAGTTTGGTAAATGAGCAAGGGCAACCACCACTTGTTTATCAGCTACACTTCAGGAGTTTAGGAATTGGGAAGTAATGCTGCAACTTTATAAGACCCTTGTCAGGCCTCATTTGGAGTACTGTGCGCAGTTCTGGTCGCCTCACTATAGGAAAGAAGTAGAAGCTATTGAAAGGGTACAGAGGAGATTTACAAGGATGTTGCCTGGACTGGGAGGCATGCCTTATGAAGTTAGGTTGAGGGAGCTGGGTCTCTTTTCCCTGGAGAGACGAAGGTTGAGAGGCGACCTGATAGAAGTTTATAAAATGTTGAGAGGAATCGATAGGGTGGATTCTCAGAGGCTATTTCCCCGGGTTGAAATGGTCGCTACGAGAGGACACAGGTTTAAGGTGCGGGGAGGAAAGTACAGAAGTGACGTTAGGGGTAAGTTTTTCACTCAGAGGGTGGTGAGTGAATGGAATCGGCTGCCGTCAGTGGTGGTGGAGGTGAACTCGCTGGGGTCTTTTAAAAGACTTCTGGATGAGTATATGGGGTTTTATGGGATTGGGGGTTATAGGTAGGTCTATAGATTGGTAGGTGTTGATGTGATCGGCGCAACTCGTGGGCCGAAGGGCCTGTTTGTGCTGTAGTGTTCTATGTTCTAAAACAGTTTGGTCCAATATCTTTGTCATTATCAGTTCATTAAAGACTTTATTGTTTTCTTGGATTTAAACTTGAGAACATTTTCTTTTTTAATGCTTCAGACTACTCTCATTGACAAACTTGTACATACTACGATCAGGATCATCCCTATACCTGACTAATACCTTGATAATATAATGCAAGTACAAGGATCAACTCATTATTGTATTCCAGCTTACTAATTATATCATATCCCTTCACATGATCTTCCTCAATTTTAAACGGTCAGAGAACAAATGATGGCTGAAGTAACTGGATGTGGACGGATGAAAGATTAATTACTAGTTGATATTCATAGAATTTCTACAGTACAGAAGAAGGCCATTCATCAAGTCGGTACCGACCACAATTTCACTCGGGCCCTTTTCCGCAACCCTATGCACTTACCCTACTAATCCCCCTGACAGTAGGATCAATTTAGCATTGCCAATCAACCTAACCTGTACATCTTTGGACTGTGGGAGGAAACCGGAGCACCCAGAGGAAACCCATGCAGACCTGGGGAGAATGTGCAAACTCCACAAAACCCAAGGCTGGAATTGAACTCAGGTCCCTGGCACTGTGAGGCAACAGTGCTAACTACTGTGCCACCATGCTGCCCTTTTCAGTTTCATAAATTGACAGAGAAGGAACATGTATAGGTTATCATTTTGATTGGAGTATAGAATGAATGAAGTGGCAGGAGCAATTGTTTAATAGTGCCATGAGAAACAACAACAGTGCTCATATGATTGGCTGTGATCCGATTTGTATATGCAACTTTAATCGTTCCACTACTGAATTTAACAGCAGTTTTCATGTTGAGCACCACTGTGTTTCAGAATTCCACAACACATCATTAATGTTAACACTCAGTACAAATCATTTGTTACAAATAAAGCTTTACAAGCATTAAATTCACATCATATGATTTTGTCATACATGTTTTGACAAAAAGAAATGCTCAATCTACTTCAAGTTGTGTCAAATTTACAGGGATCAACTATTGCTATGTTCTTCAAGCGCTATATAGTAGAACTCAAAACATAGCTCCAGTTTTTTTTTCTGATACTTCATAAAATTTTATGCACATATATTAAGGTTATTGGAGATAAATTGTTTGAAATCACAATTTGTCCTTCAATTTTCATATTGCCTAAAATAATTTGAACCCTCCATAGATTTCCAAAATGTTAGAAATGAGTTCAAGTTGACTACACAAACAGGTCAGTGAAAAAACAAAAATCTGCACAGTAATCCTCGATTACCCATCAATAATTAATTTGCTGTTTTTCAAAAGCATTCAAAATAACATACAAGACGCTCTCCTATGCGCTTGAGTTTAAAGCTTTCTCTGCTATATGTTCCTGCAGCAAAAATTCACTTTTAGGCCATATTCACTAATCCTTTCTAGTCTGGTTTTCCATCTACAGGCAGTGCTGCGAGCAACATTATTAGGTGTTAATCTGAATCAAACTTCAGAGAGTGCTGAGGAAGGCTGAACACTGAAAAGACAAGACGGTGTAGGGGATATTAGTGTCTAATTTTATCTACAGTATTTTTTCCCTATTGAAGCAGCAATATTGATAATTTGCAGATACACTATTAAGTCATTTTGCAAAATTGAGTGCCACTCTTTCACCAGACACGAGAGAAATAAACAAAAATGGCAGTTCTAAATCAAGGTCAGAATTATGCTTGTGCTACTGCCCAATTCTTCTTGAAGACAGACCATAAAGTTTGAACAGAATTGACTTTGTTATGTAAGGAAAGTGCAAGGCAGGTTATGGTATTGTGCAAGGCTACAGAACCATGATGTTTTTTAATTCATGAAACCCTCAAAAGCTTTGAGCAAAGTAAGATTTTGTCTAGATATTCCAGCACCTCTATGCATGTAGCTTCCAATTTCTGAAAGAAGTAAAAATGCATTTTATTGAAACTGAAGTTGTTGTTGTGTGTTGTCCTCAGGATTTGCTGGACTAAGCAACAATCTTGCTCACTATCAAGCAACAGGTGGAAACAATGGGATACAATAGATGGTATCTCTGTATGTGGAATTAAATAGCAGTTAATGCATGACGCAGGCCGTTTAAACCTAAGCACACTGTGTTTGCACGTACCTACAAGCAAAAAATGTTAATCAAATTTACTGCAAACTGTTACATGATTCGTTTATTCCTTTTCTATATTTGTCTTTACAACCAAGCCATAAACATGTTCATTGGAAGAGAATTTCCTCGGGGCTTTTCCACTCTGTTAAGTTGGAATTCTATTCATGCGTGTAAATGAAGTTTCCACAAAGGTACGGGAAATTCAAAGGTGCCATAAGGGGCCTCCTTATCTACTATACTAGTTACAGCCTGAAAAAACTTGAATCGATCTGACCACCTGATTTATCCTTGGAGCTATTCCAAAGGTACTGGTGTTGAGGATGATCATGGAGGAGGTGTTGTTGCCTATACTTTCTGATTGCAGTCTGTGGGTTAGGCAGTTCAGGATTCAATCACAGAGGTAGGCTGGAATAGCTCCAAGGATAAATCAGGTGGTCAGATCGATTCAAGTTTTTTCAGGCTGTAACTAGTATAGTAGATAAGGAGGCCCCTTATGGCACCTTTGAATTTCCAAGATGGCCACACAACGAAGGCGATAGTCACCAACTTCAGGAAGCATAGTGGAGGACATGTCCATCTGCATCAGCAGGGATGAAGTGGAAAGAGTCGACAGCTTCAGGTTTTGAGATGTCCAAATCACCAAAACCTGTTCTGGTCCCTTTACGCTAATGCTATAGTTAAGAAAGCCCACCAACACTTCTACTTTTTCAGGATGAGAAAATTCAGCATGACTGCTATGATTCTCAGCCTGACCTACACAAGAAAGCCAGATATAATCTAAGAAGATCCATCAATAATGCCAAAAGACAGTACTGGGCCAAGCTAGAGATCCAGCCTAGCCACACGGACTCCCACCGACCATGGCAAGGTCTGCAAGACATAACAGGCTACAATATGAAGGCATGGAAAATCACCTGCACCAACGCGCCCCTCCCTGATGAGCTCAATGCATTCTACACCTGTTTTGAGCAAGAGGTCAGTGAGACCACTCTCTCCAACCCGGATGAGCCTGTATGTGAAGTCACCTCTGCAGATGTCAAAGCAGCCTTTCTGAAGGTCAATCCATGGAAAGTGACTGGCGTGAATGGGGTACCTGGACAAGCATTCAGATCCTGCGTGGACCAGCTGGCAGAGGTATTTCCAGACATCTTCAACTTCTCCTTACAACAATCAGTTCCCTATCCGCTTCAAGAAGACAATCATCATCCCAGTACTAAAGAAAAGCCAAGCAGTTTTCCTTAATGACTGTTGTCCGGTGGCTCTCACATTCGTCATTATGAAGTGCTTCAAAAGGTTAGTCATGGTACGAATCAATTCCAGCTCGCAGACTGCCTGGATCCATTACAGTTCACCGATCACTGCAACTAGTCCACAGCAGACATCATCTCCTTGGCCCTGCATTCAACCCTGGAAAACCTAGCTAACAAAGACACCTATGTCAGGCTCGTATTTATCGACAAGAGCTCAGCCATCAACACCATTATTCCTATGAAACTCATCTCCAAACTCTGTGGCCTGGGGGTCGGCACCTACCTCTGTGATTGAATCCTGAACTGCCTAACCCACAGACTGCAATCAGAAAGTATAGGCAACAACACCTTCTCCATGATCAACACCAGTGTCCCACAAGGCTGTGTCCTCAGCTCCTTATACATCTATGTGCAGCCAAATTCCCCTCCAACTTGATTTTCAAGTTTGCTGATGATACCACTATAGTGGGTCGGTTCTCAAACAATGATGAGATGGAATACAGGAAAGAGATAGAGAACTTGGTGAGCTGGAAGCTTTGTCTTTCTCACAAATGTCTCCCAATCTCCACATCTGACAAACCTGCTTTAGAATTATCTTCAATCATTGCCCCCATTTGAACGCTTTTAACAAGGATTATTCTCCAAGGTTTCAATATCCCCTCCTGAGATTTCTTTCTCCAGGATCTCCATGTGCATCCAGGCTTCACCTTCCAAGCAAAATTACTTCAGATCCCCTGTCATGCTAAACAGAACACCATTGCTTCAAAATGCCTTCAAGTAAGGAGTCAACAAACTTCATATGCTTCCCCAAATCTTCAGGGCTTTTCTCAAGCCCACTTCACTTCAAATCTATTCCTTGCATCTCTCTCTAACACAGAACCTATTGTTCTACTCATTTCTTTTCTGCAGCCTCTTGCTGATCCTTTGATCTGTCCCTGCTGGGGACTTTCTTCTGGGACCTCTCACTTTTCTTCTAGAAGTTTTTGTGATTTATCTTTCAGAACACCCAGTACCTGAAACAGGGTCATTGACTCTCTTTAAGGAGGAGGTAGACAGATTTTTGTCAGACAAAGAAGTCAAACATTGTTGGAGATAGAACGTGGAATTAGAAACACAAACAGCTCAGCGTAATTTACTGAATAGTGAACCAGGCTTGAGGGGCCAAATAGAGTCATAGAGTCAGAGGTTTACAGCGTGGAAACAGACCCTTTGGCCCAACTTGTCCATGCTGACCTTTGTTTAAACCTCTAAGCTAGTCCCAATTACATGCATTTGGCCCATATCCTTCTATACCTATCTTACCCATGTAACAGTTTAAACACAGGACAAAATTGTACCTACTTCTACTACTACCTCAGGCAGCTTGTTCCAGATACTACATAAGAAATAGGAGCAGGAGTAGGCCATCTAGCCCTGTGAGCCTGCCCTGCCATTCAATAAGAAACTCACCATTCTCTGTGAAACAATTGCCCCTCTGGATTCTTTTGTATTTCTTTCCTCTCACCTTAAACCTTTGGGAAAAGATATGGACTGCCTGGCTGATATATGCCTCTCATTATGTTATAGACCTCTGTAAGATCACCCCTCAGCCTTCTACACTCCAGAGAGAAAAGTCCCAGTCTGTCCAGCCTCTCATAACTCAAACCAACAAGTCCCTGTAGCACCCTAGTAAATCTCTTCTGCAATCTTTCTAGTTTAAAAATATCCTTTCTATAATAGGATGACCAGAACTGTACACAGTATTCCAAGTATGGTCTAAATGGCCTACTTCTGCTCCTATTTCATTTGTTCGTATGTTCATCGATCCCTCTGTAACCACTGAGTTCTGCAACTCTCTCAATTTAAGTAATATACTGTTTTTCTATTCATCCAAACATAAGACTGTGGTGAACCTACACCTAGAGTATATCCCTTTGGGCTTCTTACAAAAAAAGATATACCTGCCTTAAAGGAAGTGCAATGAAGACTTGCTAGACTGACTCCGGGATGATGAGATTGTCCTTTCTATAGAGTGTACGGAAGAATGAGCTTTTCCCCAGATGGGCGTCAAGAATTAGGGTTCATGGTCTCAGATAAGGTCAGCTATTTAGTACTTTGATCACAGAAAATCTCTGAGGTTATCTCAATTATTCAGTATATTCAAGACAAAGTTAGATAAATTTGTGGACGATGGAAATCAAGTGAAATTGGGATACTGCAGAAAACTGTTCAAGCACATGATCAGCCATGATCTTATAAAATGATTGAGCATGTTTGTCAAGCCAAATAGCCTACTCTTTTGCCTTTTATGTTCTTACCTTATGAAATTCAACCCCTTATTCCACACATTTACACTAACCTACAAAATAAATTCCACTGTCTCAGCTCTTTATTATTCATGTACAGTGTCTTAAAACACCAATAACCTCCAGATAGGGTCTGTGCTGGATTTCAGTTCTTGAGTTTTTAGTTTGGGCTGGGTCAGCTTAGGCCTGTAAAGTGTTGGTCAGATTGGGCCTGTAGAGTGTTGGTGGTATGCTTTTCAATTAAGGGTTATAAAAGGAAGTTTTGAAAGACAGAGGCAACGCCACAAGATATGCAAGGAAATTCTTTGGAGCTGCTTCAGATCCATCAGTGCTCCTTACTGGAAGCATGGCAGGAGCTCCATTTAATGTCCCCTGGACCATGAAATTAACTCTAAAATATTACCATGAACCATGGATTAAATATTAATAACATTGGTGTATTGCTGCAGTATGTCTTGTAGATGATATATAGTGGTGCCACTATGCATTGGTGGTGGAGGAAGTGAATGTTGATGGCAGTGGATGGGTTGCCAATCAAGTGGGCTGCTTAATCCTGGGTGGTGTCAAGCTTCTTGGGTGTTATTGCAGCTACATTCATCCAGGCAAGGAGAGAATGTTCCATCACACTCCTGACTTGTGCCTTCTATATGGTACTTAGATTTCAAAGAGTCAGCTTTTCTGGATTGCATTCATGGGTTAGCATGAAATTCAATGTTCTCTTTTTGTAGGTTTCACCCATGATTATTTAATTCCTTCAGTAGGTTCAATAAAATCCATGGGAGTTTGATTCATGCATTGAACACATTCAATTACTTTTATTGAAAACACAACATCTAAGCATGGCTTATGAAGTGATTTAAGATGGATGATTTACAACAATGTCACATTTATAATTATACAAGGCCACTGAGGACTACTTATGAATGGTTTTGCCATTGTAGGGCAGTGATGCGTTTTCAAAGGAGTTCTGTCAGTCCAGTGAAAGCATTTTCAATGCACAATTAAGTATCTCAGCAAGTTATTGTAACATTTTTATCAAATGTTGTCCTCAAAATCTGGGGACTGCCTGACACTAACAATTCTGACCATCTCCCCATTTCAATGTTCATCTTCTGAAAATTGGAACTAGAAGTTTTTGTTTGCCAGAAAATACAGGAGTAAAATACATGGCCTTTCTCCATAAATTGTCTCTTAAGGAGATCAAAGCATGAAGTTAGAAGAATGAAGCTTGTTTTCAAGTCCCTCCACTGCCTCACCCATCTCTAAACATGTTATCTCTAACATTAAAGTAGGGAGGTCTTGCTGCAGCTGTATATGGCATTGGTGAGGCCGCAGCTGGAGTACTGTGTACAGTTTTGGGCGCCGCACCTGCGCAAGGATATTTTGGCCCTGGAGGGAGTGCAGAGGAGGTTTACTAGGCTGATACCGGAGTTGAGGGGATTGAGCTATGAGGAGAGGCTGAATAAGCTAGGCTTGTACTCGTTAGAGTTTAGAAGAATGAGGGGAGATCTCATTGAGACGTATAAGATGATGAATGGGATGGATAGGGTAGAGGTGGAGAGACTCTTCCCGCTCAAAAAAGACAGTAGGACTAGGGGGCACAGCCTCAAGATAAAGGGGAGGCGGTTTAGAACGGAGTTGAGGAGGAACTTCTTCACTCAAAGGGTGGTGAATCTCTGGAATTCTCTGCCCGTTGAAGTGGTGGAGGCTGCCTCGCTAAATATTTTTAAGAAGCGGGTTGATGGGTTCTTGATAAGAGAGGGGATTAAGGGTTATGGGGAGAGGGCGGGAAAGTGGAACTGAGCCACGACAGATCAGCCATGATCTTATTGAATGGCGGGGCAGGCTCGAAGGGCTAGATGGCCTACTCCTGCTCCTATTTCTTATGTTCTTATGTTCTTATGTTCTTATTTTCCAAGCCTATAAACTTCAGATATTTATACTCATCAAATCTGATCCACTGAAAATCTGCCTCTTCAATTGATCCACTATTACTGATCATGCCTTCAGTTGCCAAGGGCCTAAGTTCTGGAAACCCTTCCCCACATCTCTCCTACTCATTTTTCTCCTTTAAGACACTTCTGAAAACCAGCCTGTTCAACCAAGTTTAAGGTCATTGAATCTAATATCGCCTTATGTGGCTCAGTGTTGTATTTTGCTTTATAATGTCCCTGTCAAGTCTTGGAATATTATATTTATGCATGCCTTTTACCATATTAGAAGTTGTAGTCGTTATAACTGGCCTACTGAAATTTATTATCCTTTCCAATACCACCACTATCTGACACTGAAACTTGGGTCACCTACCAAATAACATATCTTGAATTAGTGGAGTCATTACAGGGTACTCAAAGTGGGAACACAGGCAAACAGCATCCACACCAAAGTCAATTACTCCAGATTCACAAACAAAATCATATGAAATCAACCCCTAACAGACAGGACTTAGTGATTCCACCAATGGATCAGATCTAAGCACTGCAGTGCTGGCTGTGAATGGAGGTCGGCCGTTAAATAACTTAGTGGAGAAGGTGCCACAAGTATCCCCCTCCTCATAGCACATCAGTGTAAAAGACAAGGCTGAAGCATATCCAACAATTTTCAGTCAGAAGTGCCGAATGAATGATCTATCTCAGCCACTACTGATCATCAGTAAAGTGGTGCAAGTGGTCATCAGCAGTGCTATCAATCAGCATTTGCTTAGCAATAACCTACTCATGGATACTTAGTTTGTGCTACACCAGGGTCACTCAACTCCTGACCTCATTATGGTCTCAGTTCAAACATTGTCTAAAGAGCTGAACTCCAGAGGTGAGACAAGTGCGACTGTCCTTTACATCAAGGCTACATTTGTGAGCATGACATTAAGAAGCCCCAATAAAACTGGAGTCATGAAAATCAGGAAGGGAAACTCTCTGCCTACACAAGAGATGATGCTTGTGGTTGCTGAAGTTCTTTAATCTCAGCTCCAAGACAATGCTGCAAGAGTTCCTTAGGGTACTATCCTAGACGCAACCATCTTCAGCTGCCTCAACAATGACCGTCCTTTCATAAGGTCAGAGGTGGGGACATTCAATGATGACTGCCGAACGTTCAGCATCACAACTCCTCAAGGTATTGAGACAGTCCACGTCCAAAGTCAGCAAGACCTGGACAAGACCAGGCCTACATTGAAAAGTGGCAAGTAACATTTGTACCATGTAAGTGCCAGGCAATGATCTTCTCTAACAAGAGAGAATTCAGCATGACCATTGCTGAATCTCTGACTATCAATGTCATGAGGGTTGACCAGAAACTGAACTGAACTAGCCAAATAACTGGTGTGGTTACAAGAGAAAATCAAAGGCTAGGAATCCTGCAACAAGTAACTCACCTTCTGACTCCCAAAACATGGCCACAACTTAAAAGGTGCAAGTGATGGAGTACCTTCATCTTGTTGGATAACAGCAACTCCAACACAAGATGTTTAACACCATCCCGAACAAAGCTGTTAGCTTGATTGACACCATATCCACAAAATATTAACTCTCTCCACCACTGACACAATAGCAGCAATGTGTACCATCTATAAGAGCTCATTAAAGTTCCTTGGACAGCATCTTCCAAACATATGACTATTATCATCTAAAAGGACATAGACAACAGATAAAGTTCCCCTCTAAGCCTCTCACCTTCATGACTTGGAAATATATCACTGTTCTTTCACTGTCACAAGGTCAGTAGGTCAAAGCCTTGGATCACTCCTATCCAACTCTACAACACACTGGATGTAACTATACCACTTCGATTGCAGCGGTTCAAAAAAGGAAGCTTACCTCCATCTTCTCAAGGGAAATTCATGATGAGCATTAAATGCTAGCCCAGCCAGTGAAGCTCACATCCTGTGTTTTGCTAGTCTGGACACTATATCTATAAGCCAAATGATAAACATCCTTTTGCAACATTAGGGTGACACCAGATCTCAAGGTATACAGAAGAAACATTTTAAGGCCACTCTGAAAGCCTCACTGAAAAAAGGACAAATAAACATCTGCACATGGTATGAAAGTACCAAAAACTGTAATGTATGGCCGCACCACATTCAACCAGCTGCAATATAGTCAGAAACTAACCACATAAACTGCTGCAAAGTAGTGACAAATACCAGTAAGTAGAACACTGGTTTAAGTACACCCCCACCCCTCCCTCTCCCCACTCCCACCTTTCCCACCCTCAAGGCAACTCTTGCCCTCTTTGTCCAAGGACCTATAGTTCCAGTATTGACCTGCTAATAAGAACATAAGAAACAGGAGGAGTAGGCCATCTAGCCCTTCGAGCCTGCCCCGCCATTCAATAAGATCATGGCTGATCTGAAGGGGATCAGTCCACTTTCCCGCTTTCTCCCCATAACCCTTAATTCCCTGGTCTATCAGAAATCTATCTACCCATGACTTAAACATATTCACCGAGGTAGCCTCAATGGGTAGAGAATTCCAGAGATTCACCACCCTTTGAGTGAAGAAGTTCCTCCTCAACTCCGTTCTAAACTGCCCCCCTCCCCCCTTATTTTGAGACCATGCCCTCTAGTTCTATTTTCCTTTTTAGGCAGAAAGAATCTCTCTACCTCTACCATATCTATCCCCTTCATTATCTTGTAAGTCTCCATAAGATTCCCCCCTCAGCCTTCTAAACTCTAACGAGTACAGGCCCAGTCTACTCAATCTCTCTTCATAAGCTAACCCCCTCATCTCCAGTATCAGCCTGGTGAACCTTCTCTGTATTCCCTGCAAGGCGAATATATCCTTTCACAAATAAGGGAACCAAAACTGCACACAGTACTCCAGTTGCAGCCACACCAGTGCCTTGTACAGTTACAGCAAGACCTCCCTGCTTTTATATTCTATCCCCCTCGCTATAAAGGCCAACATTCCATTCGCCTTTTTGATCTCCTGCTGCACCTGCAGACTGAGTTTTTGTGATTTGTGCACAAGGACCCCCAGGTCTGCACTGAAGCATGCTGCAGCTTTTCACCCTTTAAATAAGAACAAAGAATAAAAACAGCCCAGGAAACAGGCTCTTCGGCCCAACGAGCCCACGCTGCCATCGCAACATCACCAGTCCCCCTCTCCACCCATGACCCTTGTCTAATGTTTTATGGCCATCCACATTGAGGGAAACTAATTTAGGGACAATTTATTACTGCCAATCAGCCTAACAGTGCATCTTTGGGGTGTGGGAGGAAACCGGAGCACCCGGAGAAAACCCACGCAAGCACAGGGAGAATGCGCAAACTCCCACAGACACCGGCCCAAATCCATGTGTCTGCACAGCAATCAGTGATAGTCACTGAGCTGTCGTCTTGTCCAGTATCTGGTCCAGTTTAGGCACACATTAACGACATGAAGCACTAGGCCAATCTCGAACAACCAAGAGCAGCCCAAGTACAACCCATCGCGTGTATGCCCCTCGTTGGACACAAGGCGGACCGACGTAAAACCTGTGAATGAAAGGAGAAAAATCATTGTTGTACCATATCCATTTACCTTACCAGGGATGCCCCAATGCTAATGACCCTTATTTAAAACAATCTCCTATATCCACCCATCTCCAACCCACTCATGTGCCTGTCTAAGTTACTCTTAAATGACTCTAGCGTGTTTGCCTCCACCACCTTACTTGGCAGAGCATTCCATTCCCCCACTACCCTCCGTGTGAAAAACCTCCCTCTAATATCTGTGTTGTACCTCTCCCCCCTCACCTCAAGTCCATGGCCCCTTGTCCTATGTGTCTCTATCATAGGAAATAGCTTACCTCTATTTACTCTATCTATACCCTTCATAATCTTATATACCTCTATTAGATCCCCCCTCAGTCGCTGTCTTTCAAGGGAAAAGAGCCCCAATTTCTTCAATCTTTCCTCATACCCCAGTCCTTCTATACCAGGCAACATCCTGGTAAACCTCCTCTGCACTCTCTCCAGAGTCTCCACGTCCTTCCGGTAGTAAGGCGACCAGAACTGGACGCAATACTCTAAATGCGGTCTAACCAACGTTCTGTACAACTGCAACATTAGACTCCAGCTCTTATATTCTATAACCCTTCCTATAAAGGGCTAACATACCATAGGCTTTCTTCACCACACTCTCCACTTGCACTGCCACCTTCAAAAGACTTGTGCACTTGCTCCCCCAGGTCTCGCTGCGATTCTTTCCTTCTTATGGGCTTACCCTTTATCATATAACTCCCCCTTACATTATTCTGGCCAAAATGCACCACCTCACATTTATCCGGATTAAACTTCATTTGCCATCTATCTGCCCAATCAACCAGCCTATCAATATCCCGTTGTATTGCCACACACTGCTCCTCACTGCCCGCCAATCCAGCCATCTTGGTGTCATCAGCAATAACAATCCCTCCTACTATTATTTCTACGAAAGTGGATAACCTCACATTTGTTGACGTTATATTCCAACTGCCAGGGCCTCGCCCACTTGCTCAGCCTATCCAGATCTCTCTGCAGACTTTCCACGCCCTCCACACAATTTGCTTTTCCACTCATCTTTGTCTCATCAGCAAATTTTGTTACCCTACGT
The DNA here is from genome assembly GCF_965287045.1 of Carcharhinus amblyrhynchos. Lineage (NCBI taxonomy): Eukaryota > Metazoa > Chordata > Chondrichthyes > Carcharhiniformes > Carcharhinidae > Carcharhinus > Carcharhinus amblyrhynchos. Next base: position 20,013,438 of record NC_137324.1, read on the forward strand.
TCAGCCCCCTCCTCCAGATTGCCTACGTAAATTGTAAACAGTTGAGGCCCCAGCACCGATCCCTGCAGCACTCCACTAGTCACTAACTGCCAACCAGAAAAGCACCCATTGATTCCAACTCTGCTTCATGTTAGATAACCAATCCTCAATCCACACTAACATTTTACCCCCAACTCCGTGTCCTGTAACCTTCTGCAGCAACCTTTTGTGAGGCACCTTATCGAACGCCTTCTGGAAATCTAAAAACACCACATCCACCGGTTCCCATCTGTCTACCGTACCAGTCACATCCTCATAGAAATCCAATAAATTCGTTAAACATGACTTCCCCTTCACGAATCCGTGCTGCGTCTGCTTGATCAAACCGTTCTCTTCTAGGTGTCTTGCTATTTCTTCTTTGATGATGGATTCTAGCATTTTTCCAACTATGGACGTTAAGCTACCCGGCCTATAATTCCCTCAATCCCCTGCTGGGTGGGATTTTGCGGCCTCGCCCGTCCAAAAACCTCACAATCCTGTCCAAGGTCAACAGACCTTCCCATTGTCCATCCCTCACCCATTACTATTCCTGCGGCGGGCAGGGCGGTAAAATTCCGACCATTGAGTCACACACAAATCACGATATCAAACAGGCACCAAGCTTGATTTGAACAACTGACAAACACATCTCCATAACATGATAGGCTGATTGGCTTAAAGTTACTCAGGTTCTTTTTCCATGACTACACTAAATCTCACTGAATTAGGCCATTACCCTGAAGTAAAAAGTCTCCAAAGTACAAGATGAGTATAAGCTGCTCACCTCCTGAAAGGTCATGATTTCACCTGAAGGTCACCAGACATCAGGTGAGGGGCAAAGTTGAGAAGGTGGGCATTCAGTCAGTAATTCAAACTGCCTATTAGCATCGCTCCACATCACAAACCAGCCATCTTGTAAACAGAGTTAGCCAACCTCCAAGAATGCAATCTTCCTTTTTCTTTCATCCTCATATCTGTCACATCTCATACCAACTACATTTTTTGCAAAAGAGAAAGGTTCTCCATTAAAAATAGAAAGGTTCACATTGGAGCAGACTAATGAAAACTCACTACAACTTAATTACATTTTATATCACAGCATTTTCATGTTCAACGTTGACTTTTTGTTTTCCAACAAAAACGTGAACATTCTTTAACTATAACAAATGTGTCAAAAATTGACAAGCAGTATTATCAGGCTTGAAATGAGTTAGGTTTCAAAATAATGTAAAAACAACAATTACCTAAAGTTTGTTAAATTTATTTAGGCTTGTAGTGACCAAATTACATTGCGCTATGGTTGCCTTATAAATTGCAAATTTAATGTGGCTGGAATACTTTCTTTTTACCTTGGTCAGCTTATTTAATGTTAGTAGCAATGGTAGGTAAATTTAAAACGAAAGCTGCTCTCTCACCAATTTCTAATTGTCTGATAACGGTGCTGAAAGAAGATAATGTTGGGCAACAGCAACTTGCATAAAAATATATATAGGATGATATAAATGAAACAAATTTTAAGTCCAGAACAAGTTTGAAAGCAGATCTGTTTTCTCGGCAAGTCCGTGCATGAAAAAATTCTACAATCCATTTCTTGCTATTGGGGAATTGGGCAGGAACTAAATAAGCCAAAAGCCAGCTGATAGCAGCAGAGAGCACAATTGTGCACGTGCAGGTCTCCACTGCCGTAACTGTAGGTCTCCCCTTAATGAGAAGCCAGGAGACCAGATGAAGGCAGGGTATTAACAGGGGCAAGGTGGTAGTAGCTAGGATCAAGATGTCCAGAGAGAAGGGAAAGTGAGGGGATAGGAGCTCCAATGGACACAGGGTGCATGATTAAGGCACATATACCACACCCACAATATCAAGTGAAATCTGACAGCATGAACAGTTGGCACCAGCCTCTTCTGCTGCAGGTAAATTTCCAGTTGCAAAGTGAGGAGGTCCTAAAGTGGAAACTATTTGGCAAATTAACTGATGAGAAGAGAAACTTTGATAAGGTGAAGGGCAGGAAACATTAACTGACAAAAAAGGGATGATGGTGCAAGATAAAAGATGATGTTAACATTCCAAACGGACAGCTCCCTCCACAATATTCTGGTTCAAGCCTTTCGCCTCAACAATCTCCCCCCGCTTCCGATGCCACTTTCTTATATAAGTGCAGGAGGTGCACCAACTGTCCTTTTACCTCCTCCCTTCACACCAACTTAGAGATCCTAAATACTCTTTATAGGTGAAAGGCCAAATTTTATTGTAGCTCTTTCAACTTGTTGTTGTAGTGTATTTGGTGCACAAGATACAGTTTCCTCGACTCTGGGGAGATCAGCACTGATTGGGTGATCATCTTGCAAAACTCTGCATGCACAATCCCAAGATGCTAGTCATCTGTCATTTTAATTGGCAACATTTGGAAAACCATTTCTAAAAAAAAAGACAGCAAGTGGTTAGAATCTGGTATGCACTGCCTGAGAGTGTGGTGGAGTAGTCTTAGTCATGGTATTCAGGACAGAATTGGACCTTTATCTGAAAAGGAAAAAAAAATGTCTATGGGAAAAGGGCGGTGAAATGGTACTCAGTAAATTGTTCTTACAGAGAGTCAGCATGGAATTGCCTCCTTATGTACAGTACAATTTTAAGATTCTAATTCTCAGCCCCACTTCCATTATGACACCTGTCTTTGGTCTCCTGCACAGTTCCAACAAAGCTCAACCCAAGCTCTTTTGATTAGGTACTTTACAGCCTCTCAGATTTAACACAGTTCAACAATTTTAAATTATAATTATCAATGTGGACACTGGCATCTCCATATCACGCCAAGCAGAAACTGGTAGCCAAGTTCTGCACACAAGGACGGCCTTAAATCGGGATCTCAGGTTCATGTCACACTCTGTAACCCCAACCATTTGGCGTGGACTTGCAAAATCTTACTAACTGCCTTGGTCTGAGACAATTCACAAACTTAAACATATGCTTAACCATCTCTCCACTCACATTGTCTGTACCTGTAAAGACTTGATTACCTGTTAAGATGTGCATTCCAACCATTATCTTGCAATTGAATCTGTCTGTATATATGCCCTGTTGTGAATGCAACACTCCACTCATCTGATGAACATTGTATTCCTGGCAGATGGAATACAATGTTGGCAAGTGTGAGGTTATCCACTTTGGCAGGAATAATGGTAGGAAGGACTACTACTTACAGGGCGAAAAGCTGCAGCATGCTACGGTGCAGAGGGACCTGGGGGTCCTTGTGCACGAGTCACAAAAACCCAGCCTACAGGTGCAGCAGGTGGTCAGGAAGGCATAAGGGATGCTGGCCTTCATAGCGTGGGGGATTGAATATAAAAGTAGGGAGGTCTTGCTGCAACTGTACAGGGCACTGGTGAGGCCGCAGCTGGAGTACTGTGTGCAGTTTTGGTCGCCGCACTTGCGCAAGGATATTTTGGCCTTGGAGGGAGTGCAGAGGTGGTTCACTAGGTTGATACCGGAGTTGAGGGGGTTGAGCTATGAAGAGAGGCTGAATAGACTGGGCTTGTACTCGTTAGAGTTTAGGAGGATGAGGGGGGGATCTTATTGAGACATATAAGATGATGAAAGGGATGGATAGGGTAGAGGTGGGGAGGTTCTTCCTGCTCAGAAAGGACAGCAGGACTGGAGGGCACAGCCTCAAGATAGGGTGGGGGGGCAGTTTAGAACAGAGTTGAGGAGGAACTTCTTCACTCAAAGGGTGGTGAATCTCTGGAATTCTCTGCCCGTTGAAGTGGTGGAGGCTACCTCGCTAAATATATTTAAGACACGGGTAGATAGGTTTTTGGTAGGTAAGGGGAATTAAGGGTTACGGGGAGAAAGCGGGAAAGTGGAACTGAGCCACTTCAGATCAGCCATGATCTTATTGAATGGCGGGGCAGGCTCGAAGGGCTAGATGGCCTATTCCTGCTCCTATTTCTTATGTTATGTTCTTATGAAGGGGCAACCTGTTGGACTTTAACCTGGTGTTGAGAGACTTCTTCCTGAAATCCCTTTGTCTCAGGGGCAGTTAGCAATGATTTGCTTATCCTCCTCCAGATTCAACTTTTGTTTCTTTATTTGGTCTAATACCATGTTGTTAAGGAGATTAAAAGTTACAAGAAAAAGGCTGGAGAATGAGGTTGAGAAACATTTCAGCCATGATTGAATGATGATGAAGCAGACCTGATGAGACTAACTGGTCTAATTCTGCTCCTATATCTTATGGTCTTATCTTCTTTTGTCTGGTACCATACTTTTGTCATTTTTCTCCCTCCTTCACCATATCACAGACCTTCCCTTTTGCTCTCTTCATTCTTCATCTTTTTCCCTGTCTCTGCACGCACTTATATCTGTTCATTCTCTAACTCTTTTCTGATTATAGGTTATTAACTTGTGTTTCTCTCTTCAGAAATGCTGCCAGACCTGTTGAGTGTTTCCAGCATTTTATCTAAAATGATACAAAGGCAGGTATCCAAAAACATTGTCAAAGAGATGGGTTAAAGGGTACTGAAAAGAAAGAAGTAGAAAAGTGGAGAGATGTAGCAAGAGTACAGTAATGTCCCAGTGTTTGCAGCAGGGTTACATTGTTGTGGAACTTCACAAACAGCAAAATCACAAACAATGAATACTTTAAATGAGAATCAATTACATACATTGCCACCAGGTGAGGGCAGCATCGGTTTGTGCAGTGATTGTACAGTAAATTGTGGCACAGTATCTGTATATGACAATTAGGGGGTGTTGGGGAGGGGGATGGTGTGGACTGGGGTGGGGGTGACATAGATTGGAAAATTATTAAAAAAGGGCAAGCCCCATTTAAAGAGAAAAGGAATCACCTCAAAACTGACGGACAAAAATCACTGAACATTTCAAAATTGGACAGAACCGTTATTGCAGCTCTAAATAGAAGGGCTTAGACATTTCCAGGTTAATATCTACAGACTACAGTTCAGTTGCAACCATTCCATGCACCGCTTCTCATTCCTGTTGGAAAAGTGCTTTAAAAAAAAGGACAGCATTAAATTTCCAGTCAGGACTAATGGAAGAATCTGCTTCCAGACTTTAACACTATCACTGCATTGAAGCGCGTTAAGATCTCTGTTCCAATCATGACTGCCATTTCCCTAGGGTAAGGAGGAGAGGGGGAAAAAGGAAAGATAGATAGCTAACAATTTCTTGTGATGGGTAAAGTCATATGCAGAGGCATTAGCACAGATAGGCAAATACGCAAAAAAGGAAGTTGCAAAACTTAGGACTTGAGGCTGAAGATACAGACATCAAATAGAAGAGCAAAAGGATATCAGAGATGCACACAGACAGCCATAATTCAAGGAATGTAGCGTCCTCAAAGGATTGAACTGATGGGAGTCAGCATGTGGAGGGATGCTAGCTATAGGAATGCAGCCTCGTAACTTTGGTGATAAGATAGTCAGATGAGATCATTTGCTGCACATTTGATATGTGAAATGCCGATTCTGAAAAAGCAATGTCTGTCACAAGCTTCACACTTGAAGTTGTACCTTGCCAATAGTGTGGAATGATTTCTCCTGGTGTCTTCTTTGCAGGACTGGAATCTGTTTGAAGATTCTAAAAGCGCATACCATTGTGGTGGCAAATTTCTGCCTCGAGTTGGTGGTGCCATTTGCATCAATTATCAGTTTGGGTATCCCCGCTTGTTGTGATTAGTTTTGAGACTTTTCATGTCAGTTTTGAATTGGAGCTTCGGGTGTCCTGAAGGTCTCTTGGCATGAGCTACCTCACTGAATAACATATCTTTTGTTCAACTAGCACTCAACTCCCTACTCTCAGGCACAATGTCATGTTGCATGCACAAGCTGATGACTTGAACAAGGTGAATGAATACCATTCCAGCAGATGTGGAGCCATGACAAACATCACAATGCAAACTTTTCACTACAGCTCAGTACATGTGACAATAAACCAAATCATAGTTGATATTTCTGTTCATGAATGTGTGACAACTTGAGATCTTAACTTCAACTCTTGCAGATTTTTCTTCAATCAGTCTGGAAATTTTATTGACTGCTACTTCTATAACCATAGCAGATGGCATGAGATTTACCAACCATATTAACTTTAGTGATTTAAGTTTGCACTTATGTGATCAACGTCTATCACAGCTGAAATCATCTGGGAATGTAACAATATGTCTTGGATTGTGTGCAGGACCTGGGGACATATAGCAAGAGGCTTTTAATGTTAAAAGCTGAGTGCTCCACAATGCCAAACAGTGGGATGTACTGTTCCTTAAAATTATGCTGAACTATAAGAGAGGTCAGAGTGGGAGTGCGACAGAATTGAAATGGCAAGCATCAGGGAATCCAGCAGTCAGAGACAGAATAGAGCTGTTCAGCAAAATGAACAAATAATCTGTGACTGGTTTCCCAGATGTAGAAGAGATTGACTGAGAAGCGAATAGGTTGGAGGAATTGCAATTAAATTGCTATCACACACAAAGTATGTTTATGGCATTTTTAGAAGGGCTGACAGTGTGGGAGGAAATTAACAGGCAAATACTGCATTTTCTTTGCAGGAGAAAAAAGAAGCAGTAACAGTGACGGAAGAGTGAAGAAGTCATGAAAATGAGTTGTCCTCTCAGTTTAAAAGATGGATAGTGTTGGAGAAGGTGAATGTTGGATGTTGCATCTCCTTACTTGTATGGAGTAATACCCTGCCCCCAATATTTAAATAAACAGGTTGCCTCTGCTTGAATTTATTAAATCACTTTTGAATACCACCTATCTTAAAAAGATCATCGGCCCAAGAGAATGGCTAGGTCAAATAACATTTTAACGAAGGAATACAAAGTGTTATAACTGACAATCAATCCCTCTGATGCTGAAAATGAGTTATTCTAACTGCAGTCTAATTCCGTCAGGTATCAATCTTATTGTAGATAAATGCTGATAAAAGTAAAATTCATGATCAAGGAGAGATGGTGCCACTGTGATAATATCACTGGACTAGTAATCCAGAGGCCTAGGTTAATGCTCTGGGGACTTGAGTTAAAAATCTCACTACAACATTGATGGAATTTAAATTCAAATTAATGAAATCAGCTGCAGGTTTGCAGTTGTACATTTTTCATGAATTGCATTCTGGACATCCAGATTTAAAAACATGCAGTCATAAAAATAATGCAAATTAGATCTATTCTTATTCTATTCACGGCCTTGAAACTTATTTTCCACAATCATCAATCATGCTTATTGATCAAGCATTACAATTCAACTAAACTTAACATCTTTTCAAGCAGACAACTAATGCACTGATTCAATATTCATAATTTAACCTTCTTCACACTGATTTATAATAAACCTTACTGAATTGAAATGGTACATACCAAAAGGATGAAAGACCAGTACACTTTTGTCACAAGCACCAGGAACATAAAACATGCATGTCCGGTTCAGTCTGTCCATGTTACTGCTTATCTTCTAAATGAGGTGCAGTTCACATGGTCATTCTTTCCTTTCCTGGAAGTTTTTTTTTGCCAAGTTTAACTCCATACAGCAAAACCATGTTAGAAATGTTGAAAACCCACAGCACAAAACTTTTTTCCTCACTTACAACCACATGACCACATTTTGTATCATCTGCAAAAGTTTTGAGCATGACCCCTGCATTTGAAATCTAAACCATTGATATTTGCTGTGAAAAGCAATGTTGAGTTACAAGGTTTTTCTGCCTTCCCTGGTAAAACCAAGGAAAATACTGTTCCATTTTTTCACCATGGACCTCGTCCTATAAGTCCCATGACAAGTAAGTTAAAGAGAAGACTGAAATTATAAACAATTGCTTGAACATACACAAATATATCAGACTGATTCAACATGAGCACATACAGAAATTAGCACAAGTAAAATGGCAAGATGAAATAATTTGATACATGTTTGATCCAGGAAAATAACATTCAATAAGCATTCTGAAATGTACCTTCATGAATCTTTCTAACACAAGTAGAAGACTTGGCTTGCCTTTCAAATTTAAAAATGTTCACTACATAAGTAATCAGCAATAAAATTACCTCGGGGTGAATTTGAGCCTGTGTTAGCAGTGTGCGAGATCACTGACACAGGCGCAAAATCTGGCAAGCATCAGAAAACATGAATCTTGCCAGTGAGATCATGATTTCTGATTTTCAATCCCCTTTGCTGGCAGAGTAACATGACAAATACAGTGGATGCCTGAGAATCTCATTTTAATGCACATGTATGTCATTTGCAAGTTCACTCTGGGACTTCCCTCCTCACTGAACATTCAACGGGCACCAGTGATATATTACGCCAGCACCATTTACAACAGCTTTATAAGAATGTGAACCTGGTGATCTCACCTCCATCAGAGATGAGCACTCAGGTCACCCTCATCATCTTGGTGCCAGTCGCAGAAGAAGCGACTGAGAGGACACAGGAAGCCAGATAGGTTCAACTCAGGGCTGGGATGTGGATGGGGGGTTCAGCGTTGTCATCTCAGGGAGGGGGGGGCGGTGCATTGGCACGCAGGCAGTGCTTCCTGTGTCTTCCTTGCTGCGATTATGTGGATATTGCTGCTGAGGGGACTGCCCTTCCAGGGTGGGAGCTAAAAAGTGGATGGGCAGAGATGAATACAGAGAAGGGCAGCACTGGGGGCAACTGTACAGTTGAGTGGGATTCTGAAAGGGGCCGTGCCGAAAGGACAGAAAAAAGAGGTACATCCTCACCTCAAGAGGCCTGAAGATCCTCTCACTGAGAACAGGATGACTGCTCTGAGGTATTAACCTTATACTCAAGCAGATGTCAGAGGACAAATGAGATAGGCTGCAAAGAGATTCAAGGCCCAGTCACTGGTTATGGAGTTTTATCAGGGATTGAGGTCAGGGTGGCAGGCTGTCACAGATGGATGGCTTGTGTAATCTGCACTCCTTCCGAGTTGGGAAATGAGGGTGCCCTCTAAGGCTGAGGGTGACATGCTATTGCAGTCTTTGCACAAGTAAGTTGTGCCTCGTTTGCCACAACAGCTCCCTGAGTCTTCCTTGATGAGTCAGTTGTGCCACTTAAGCAATACATGAGTGTGCCACTGATTGCAGACCAGTTCTTAACCCTTCGGAAGTGTTTCCCTGGGCACCACAAGGACTGGGGGGGCCTTATTAACCACCTCAATCACATTTTAGTTTGATGTTTTAAAATTAATCTGTGATTTTTGTCGTTTAAGGCAGTTCTCCTTTCAAGCCCTGCTCCTTTTAGTTTGAACTCCCTAAATTAATTTGATTTATCTTAATCAGTTTTTCAGGAAAAAAGTTGGAAGCGTTCCACCAAGCATCAAACTTCAAAGCTCAAAACTAATATCAAACTAATGTGGACCCCAATGAAAGGCAAAAATGGTGACGTCTTTCATCACCCACCTTTATCAAGGCTACAACAGGGCCATGTTTGAGGACCCCATGAGGTAACCACACTGGTCCACTGCATGCACTCGACTGCCCTAGTATCCAATGCTAGGGAGTGGGAGACCGTTGGTTGGGAGTGATGCTCCAGATGCAGGATGTCATTGGGCTGTTTTCGTTGGAGCAGAGAAGACTGAGGGGTGACCTCATCAAGGAATACAAGATTATGACAGACATTGATAGAGTAGATAAGAAGCCGTTTTTCCCTTTATTTGAAGGATCAGTCAGGAGGGAACATAGGTTCAAGGTGAGGGGCAGGAGATTTAGCAGGGGACCATCACCACTTTTTTACCCAGAAAGTGGTGATAGTTTGGAATGTGCTGTCTGGGAGGGTGGTGGAGGCAGGTTGCCTCACATCCTTTAAAAAAGTATTTGGATGAGCACTTGGCACATCATAATATTCAGAGCTATGGGCCAAGTGCTGGCAGTTGGGATTTAGGTGAGAATTCAGGTGTTTCTAATGTGTCGATGTGGACTCAATGGGCCAAAAGGCCTCTTCTACATTGCATGATTCTATGATTTTGAGGGCTAGAAGGATGGCTCCTTAGGGACAGGGGGACAACCTCAGGAAGCTGGCTGATTTTGTCAGTGCGCAGGCCAGAAACATCTGCTCAGCCTTGCTATAACAAGATCCGTGCATTAACACAGTGTCATCAACACTGGAAAAAATATGGGAAGATTCCATGCTTTGTCTCTAAAATAACATTGCAGCAAGTATATCCCACAATAATTTAACTAATTGCAATGAGAAATGTGTTTCAGTTAAAAAATTACAATAGTCCATAATGAATAATGTCACAGCGGTTGAGTTATTTAGCCTCTGGCACAAATAACAATCTTTCATAGCATATTTAATCAGCACAGTTTGCATTTTTGATTCCTGACCGGAGTTAGAATGGCAGCAGTGATGCTACAGTTGGCTTCCTGTTCATCAATTAAGGGTGAAACAATCCAATCACTATACGCTGACCCTCTACGCAAAATGTTCATAGGAATGTCCATTGCAGCCAGGATTCCCAACCCCTATGACCTCCCCAACATGCCCAGTTATTCAAACAGCCAGTCTCCCTCTGGAATTAAAATATAGTTCAGCAAGTATCATGTGTCTTTAATTGAGGAAAAAGAAAAGACATGTTCCCCTTCTAAAAAACTGCACAGGATGAGCATTTAGGAGTAAGATGAACATTGTGAACTCTCACTTGCATTTCAAAATCCAACATTCAGAGTTTTGCACAGGTATGCTTCAACCAAACCATACTCACCTTGCTTGCGTACATCTTCCACAGCCACAAGCAGCTCATCCTTCAGATCCTGGCTCTCTTTTGCAATCTGGTCCCCCTTCTCTAAAAAGTTCTGTGTTGCCTGTTCAACAGAAGCAGCCAATACATGCGCTTTCTTGGATCGACCTTTCTTCTTACTTGATGGACCCTTGCTACTTGTATTCACAAGGGTAGTTACCTAAAGAAAACAAAACCAAATTAAATGCAGAACCATGACAAAACACGTCAAGCAGCATTTCTTCCTATTTACAACGAAACATAAAGACAGAGAACTTGGCGTTTCAAAAATTCAAGCCTAACAGGTTAATGCACTAATTTGTGACACCATTCTGAATCAACCACAATGGTTCTGACAACACATGCCACAGTTAGTACATGGGATTTCCAACTCCTTAAATTAATGGTGGGAAAGTCCCATTTCAGAACTTGAGCACAAAAAAATTAAGACTGCCACTCCAGTGCAATATTGAGGGAGGTGTTAAAGGTGGCTTTTTTTGGATGAGATACTAAATCTGCTTGGTTAGAGATCTTATGACACCACTGAAGAGAAGGGGCTTATTTTGTTGTCCTGGTTGATCACTCAATTGACATCAGAAAAAAACGTATCACATTTTTGTTTCCCGGAGTTTGCAGCATGCAAAACAGCTGCCATGTTTCGCACAGCAAAAAAGCTCTTCACTGGGTGTAAAACACATTGAAACATCCAGTGGTGGTGAAAAGCATGATATAAATATCAAGCTTTTCATTCTTTTAAAAAATAAGGATGAACATTGAATAGGAGGGAAATGGGCCAACATGATGGACAACTGACATTTCAGTCTAATCTTTTCCCCCTTTTTAGGTCAATGCTAGCCTTCAATTGAATGCACCAATTTATCACTTTGACACACAACAACAACATAAGAAATAGAAGCAAGACTAGGCCACCAGCCTATTTAAGCCTGCTTCCTCATGCAGCACAATCATGGCTAATCTATCCCAGCCTCAACACCATTTTTGTGCCATTTCCCCAAAGCCTTCTATTCCTGGACCTATCAAATATTTACTATGAATACTTCTAATGAACTGGCCTCCATTACCCTTTTGGGGCAGAGAATTCACCACTCTCTGCAAGAAGAGATTTCTCTACACCTTTGATTTAAATGACCGGCCCTTTGTCTTAAAGCTACATCCCCTTGTTTGAGACTCCCCAACGAGTGAAAACGTCTCAAAATCTACCGTTAAGCCTTCTCAGTATCTTATATGTTTGAATAAGGTCACTCCGCACTCTTCCAAATGCCAAAGGATACAGACTCAGACTATTTGCCCTTAATAGGGCAACCCTTTCATCCCAAGAATACAAGACTTACACAAAAGATACATCAACCTTTTTTTTTCCAAGGGAAGAGGACCAAAACTGTATGCAGTATTCCAAGTAGGACCCTGTACAATTGCAATAAAACCTCCATATTTTTAAACTCCAACACCTTTGCGATAAAGGCCAAAATGTTGTTTGACTTCTGAACCACTTGTTGGACCTGCCTGCTAGCTTTTTGTGACTCATGCAATGGAACACCAAGATCTCTCTGTGCTTCACTAACCTGCAGTCTCCCTCCATTTAGATAATCTGCCTTTTGATTCCTCTGACAGAAATGCATTACCTCAGAATTCCCCTCATTAAACTCCATTTGCCAGGTTTTTGCCCAAAGAACAAGAAAAACTACAGCACAGGAACAGGCCCTTCAGCAAGCCTGCACCGACCATGCCGCCCAACTTAACTGAAATTGCCTACCCTTTCGTGAACCATATCCCTTTATTCCCATCCTATTCGTGTACTTGTCAAGACGCTTCTTAAAAGTCACTATCATACCTGCTTCCACTACCTCCCTCAGCAGCAATTTCCAGACACCCACCACCCTCTGTGTAAAAACCTGCCTTGTACCTCTCCTTTAAACCTTGCCCCTCACACCTTAAACCTGTGCTGTGCCCCCTAGTAACTGACTCTTCCACCCTGGGAAAAAACTCCTGATTATCCATGCCTCTCAATCTTGGAGACTTCTATCAGGTCACCCCTCAACCTCTGTTGTTCTAGTGAGAACAAATCAAGTTTTACCCAACCTCTCCTCATAGCTAATGCCCTCTATACCAGGCAACATCCTGATAAATCTTTTCTGTACCCTCTCCAAAGCCTCCACATCTTTCTGGTAGTGTCGCAACCAGAATTGAACACTATATTCCAAGTATGGCCTAAGGTTCTATAAAGCTGCAACATGAATTGCCAATTTTTTGTCTCAATACCCCGGCAGATGAAGGCAAGCATGCCGTATGCCTTCTCCACCTGTGTTGCTATTTTTTATGACCTATGTACCTGTACACCCAGATCTCTCTGCCTATCAATACACTTCAAGGTTCTGCCATTTAATGTAAATTTCCTATCTGTATCAGACCTCCAAAATGCATTACCTCACACTTGTCCAGATTAAACTCCATCTGCCATCTCTCTGCCCAACTCTCCAACTGATCTATGTCCTGCTGGATCCTTTCTGATGGTCCTCATTGCTATCCACAAATCCACCAACCTGTGTGTTGTCTGCAAACTTACTAATCAAACCAGTTACATTTTCCGTATCACAAACAGCAAAGGTCCCAGCATTGATCTGAGGAATGCCACATGTCACAGCCCTCCATTCAGAAATGCACCCTTCCACTGCTACCCTCTATCTTCTATGACCGAATCCATTTTTCTATCCACCTTGCCAGATCATCTCTGATCCCATGCAACTTCACCTTCTGCACCAGTCTGCCATGAGGGACCTTGTCAAAGGCCTTACTGGAGTCCACGTAGACAACATCCACTGCCCTACCATCAGTCACCTTCGTCACTTCCTTGAAGGACTCAATCAAGTCACTAAGACACGACCTCCCCTTCACAATACCACGTTGTCTCTCACTAATACATCCATTTATTTCCAAACCACCCATTTACAGCATCACAAAATGCCCTATCTTCACGTCATTGCTTTACTCAGAGTAGTAAGGGCGTGGAATGCCCTGCCTGCAATAGTAGTGGACTCGTCAACTTTAAGGGCATTTAATTGGTCATTGGATAACCATATGGATGAAACTGGAATAGTGTAGATTAGGTGGGCTTTAAATTGGTTTCACAGGTTGGCGCAACATCGAGGGCCGAAGGGCCCGCACTGCACTGTAATGAAAACCTTACATTCTGCGTCTTCCTCCAAGTTATTAATGTAAATAGTTTGCAGTTGTGACGAAGAATTGATCCCCGTAGTACTCCACTAGCTACACCTTTCCACTCTAAAGAGGTCCCATTAATTCCAATTTTTTTTTCCTGTGTGAAGCCAGTTTCCAAACACTTCCATCAATTGCATGGGTTTTTACTTCATGCTCCAGCCTCTTATTTGGTTCTTTGTCAAATGCCTTTTGAAAACTTAAATACACTACAACTACAGGTTCCCCTCCATCTACTCTCCTGTTGTATCCTCAACGAACTTGAGCCAATTTGCCAAACATGATTTACCTTTCGTAAAACCTTTCATAAAAAGGCGACATGTCCATCTTTCGCCCCTTGAGTTTCATACAAAAAATCCAATTGCAAGGCATAAAGTAAGTTCAACCATGTTTTTTGAAATCAGCCCTTCTGTTATCTTTGGAGTATTTGCAATGTTTTCCATGGTGAAGACTGATGTAAAAACTTTATTTTACATATCCACCATTTCTTTGTTGCTGTTATCAATTCATCAGCCTTGTTCAATAGAGATTGCACATTTAAATTAGCCACCAGCTTCCTTTCATGTATCCAAGGAAACTCTTACTGTCTGTTTCTATGCCGCATGCAATATTGCATTGTCAGCCCATGCAATATTATTCACAAAAGATTTGCCTTTCAAATCGTTTTGTAAATTGAAGAAACATTAATAAGTAAAGGCATCAAGCAGAATTATTAGGATGGACACAGTGGCAGAATGATTAGCACTGCTACCTCACAGCATCAAGTTCAATTCTGGCTTTGAGTAGCTGTGTAGAGTTTGCAGATCTTCCCCATATCTGCATGTGTTTCCTCCAGGTGCTCCAGTTTCCTCCGACAGTCAAAAGGTGTGCGGATTGGATGGATTAGCCATGCTATATACATGGACTTATGGGGGTAGGACGGAGGAAGAGCCTGGATGGGATATTCTTTAAGAGTCGGTGCAGACTTGATAGGTCAAACTCCTTCTGCATTATAGAAATTCTCGATGCTAAAGACATTTTTGAGCATATCTTTGCAGTTTGTTATTCTACTTAAAGTTTAGTCCTTTAATTTTAGGATTAAACTTGGATGACCAGTGTATTTCAGGAAATCTACAGCCCACAGTGAGAAGCTTGAGAGACTGTTCCAATCTAGAGTCAGAGGTTTACAGCAAGGAAACAGATCCTTCAGCCCAAATTGTCCATGCCACTCAGTTTTTACCACTAAGCTAGTCCCAATTACCTACATTTGGCCCATATCCCTCTATACCCATCTTAGCCATGTAACTGTCTAAATGCTCTTTAAAAGACAAAAATTGTACCTGCCTCTATTACTGCCTCTGGCAGCTCATTTCAGACACTCCCCCATCCTGTGCATAAAAAAAATGCCCCTCTGGACCCTTTTGTATCTCTCCCCTCTCACCTTAAATCTATGCCCTCTAGTTTTACACTACCTTTGGGAAACGATGCTGACGATCTACCTTATCTCAAGAGTCAAGGGACTTCAGAATATAATCTAGGCTGGGGGAATAGTACACTGTCTGAGATGCCAAGAACAAAGATTCCAGCATCCTGACCAAGCTCTACCTCTCAGTGAACAAAATCAAAACAAATCATCTGGCAAATATCCAGATTGCTGTTTGTGGTAACATGCTTAGCACAAATGGGTTCCATACACAACAGTGACTATCCTTCAAGAGTACTGTATTACAGTAAAGCACTTTGATATGTTCCAAAGTCAGGAAAGCAGCCTCTTTAAACACCTATGCTTTCTTCCTTTACTTCTGTGAACAGGTTCAAAAAAATCCTGCCGCAATGTCTATTGAAATACAGGAGTTTTAGCATAAGAAGCTATTGAATTCTTGGCTGAACCAAACTTCTCCTCTGATTTTACAGGGGAACGGGGCAAGGCTGATTTAAATATTCATAATGCATTTAAATCTCTTTAGCAAGCCCAGGACACTCATGTTTCCAAACTTGCTGGTGGAGGTCCACACTACCAGGATCCCAACAATTGTGACCTGAGGTGGTGGCCTCACTGATGGGACCAGAGACCGTTGAGGGCCTCTGGGTGGTCAGGGCCAAGAGGAAAGGGGGCAGGGGCAATGCCTGTCTGGCATACTGGCGGTGTCCATCAGGCAGTGCAAACTCTGCATCAGGATATGGGGGCTGGTGTGGGGCCAGCATTCAAATGCCCTTAAATTTTTTTGGTGGGGAAAATTGCCCCCATAGTATTTCAAAGTCAGTCACCTTCTTCAAATATTTTCTTCCACAGAGTGAGCATCACCCAAGTAGAAATTCAGGATCTGTTGACCTTGGCTTCTGCTTTGTTTGTTCAGCATTAAAATGCAAATGCATTTACATTTTTCCTCACTGAAGGCAAATCAATATCTAAAGCTCGATCATGACTTCTCTTTCAAAAAGAGAGCAAAGCAGAAGTGTACAGCAAATGTGCTGCCCTCAAATCAGTAAACACAAACAATTGTACAGTTTTTTCTGCTTCACCTATTATTCCAGTAAAAAAAGTATAATATTTGTTGAAAACATCTTTGTTACTTTCAATTGTTGAGTTTTAAAGACAGTGGTTAAGTTCAGAATGTAGAAGTGCAAAGAATTAAACTCTGCAGTTCAGGCATTTTTCTCTCAGACAATTGGAAAGCAAAGGTTACCACCACTATAGCAATGGTGGAGCAAGTCATATTTTGGACAAAATTTCCTCTCCAAGTAATGAGTTCAGGAGCAGGGGACATTTAATCGGCTGGGAGGGTATGGGAGAGGGAATCCCTCCACTTGCCCACTGGATGCTAATTGAGGACATTGCGCGGGCAATTTATGCCCGATTAAGGGCCTCATCCAGCTGCCACTGGTATTCAGCCAGCAGCAGGTGGGAAAGACATTAGGCAGGGAACTAAAAAAAAAACAGAGACCTGGCATTGAGAAAAGGGTGCAGAAGCATGGGAGGACCATTGAGAGCTATCCCTTTACCTCCAACCCACCCTCTCTTACTGCCGGTGGTCTTGGTCCCTTGTCAATCCTAGGCCTTGGGTGGGTACATTCCTAGCAGAAACCACGACTTCCAGTTTCACTGACAGGCAATGGAGCCTGTGATTGCCTTTCAGGCACCAGCAGATGCATTTCCCTCCCTGGGGTCCTAAATTACCAAAGGAAGCCCGATGCTAACCTGGTGGGTTCTCAATACTGATCAGCATTCCTTAATGGAGGCAACAGAACACTCCAGCCAGTAGATGAGACCCCTGTCACCCACATTAAATTGCACTGTTCATGCAAGAATGTTCAGATTAACTATGGTATGTAATAAATAACATTCACAGCATCTGCAGAATGAAAACTGTATAATTCAATGCTTAAATCAGTCTTAGAATCAACATTGGGAAATAATTTGTTTAAAGATAATTTAGCTTACATCACCCTTTATACAAACTACAACACTTTGGCCCTAAATTGCTTGCTCATAGGAAGTCAAGATTCACAGTTTTAAGACAATTAATCATTGGGAAACATTTGTGCAAACTGAAGCTCAGGAAAATTATCACAGGTCCGTAAATGAAAGTTTTTTTTTCAGCTAAATCAATCTGCCCCTCCAAGCAAAGCAAAACAGCAACAGCAAAACACTCATTACTTATATAGATCTTTGCAATGCTGCCTTTGGAAGCGCTGGCCAATAACGTGAGATCACATTGGATCCACAGAGAACTAGCCAATTGGATACAAAATTGGCTTGCCAGTAGGAGACACAGGGTGGTGGTAGAGGGTTATTTTCCAGACCGGTGCAGTCTGCGACCAGCAGTGTGTCGCAGGGATCAGTGCTGGGTCCACATTGTTCATAATTTATATAAACAATTTGGATGAGAATATAGAAGACATGGTTAGTAAGTTTGTGGATGACTCCAAAATTGGTGGTGTCGTGAAGAACGAAGGTTATCTAAGACTTCAATGTGGTCCTGATCAACTGGGGCATTGGGCCAAGGAATGGCAGATGGAGATTAACGCAGATAAATGTGGTGTTGAATTTTGATAATCCAAACCAGGGCAGGACTTACATTGCAATGGTAGGGCCCTGGGGTGTGTTTTGAACAGAGAGACCTAGGGGTGTAGATAAATAGTTCCTTGAAGGTGGTATCAAAGGTAGACAGGGTGGCAAAGACATGTGGTACACTTTCCTTCATCAGTCAGAGCACTGAGTACACGATTTGGAACAATATGTTGCAACTGTACAAGACATTGGTAAGCTCACATTTGGAAGACTGTGTATAATTTTGTTCACTCTGTTATAGGAAGGATGTTATTAAACTGGAAAGGGGGAAAAAAAGTGGTTTATAAAAGATGTTACCACGACTGGAAGATTTGAATTATGAGGCTGGGGCTTTTTTCCCTGCAGCGTAGGAAGATGAGGGGGGACCTTACAGAGATTTTTAAATCATGACAGGTATAGATGAGATGAATAGTCAAGGTCTTTTCCCCATCTAGGGGTGCACAAGGGGATGGATGAGAGGGGAAAGATTTAAAAGGGATGTAAGAGGCAACTTATTCACACAGAGTGTGGTGGAATGAGCTGCCAGAGAAGGTGGTAGAGGCTGGTACAATTGGAAGATGACATTTGGACAGGTATATGGATAGGAAAGGTTTAGAGGGATATGGGCCAAAGTCAGCCAAATGGGTCACCTTAGGAAACCTGGTTGATATGGGCGAGTTCAGTTGAAGAATCATAGAATCCTTACAATGCAGAAGGAGACCATTTAGCCCATCAAGCCTGCACCAACAACAATCCCATCCAAGCCCTAGCCCCATAACCCCACATATTTACCCTGCTAATCTCGCTGACAATAACGGACAATTTACCACAGCCAATCAATCTAGCCTGCACATCTTTGGAGTGTGGGAGCAAACCAGAGCACCCGATGGAAATCCACGCAGACATGAGGGGAATATGCAAACTCCACACAGACAGTGGCCCAAAGCCAGAATTGAACCCGGAAATTCTGGTGCTGTGGGGCAGCTGTGCTAACCATTCTGGCAACGTGCCACCCTAAAAGGATCTGTTTCCGTGCTGTAAATCCCTATGACTCTTTATCCACTTATTGTTCGAACGCAAGTGTCCTAACACAGTTTTAATTATCCTAGGTCCAATACTGCACATTGCAACATGTGCACAGAAATCCCTTTGATTCTGTACAAGATTATGAATAATGAGTGTAGTGGTGGAATTAGTTCTGGATTATTCCAAGTGTTGGACACAATTATGGGGCACCAGTGGTCAAAATTGTGTTTCATAGCAGATTTGTGTCAGGGACCCACTGGTTCAATCCTGATTCTGGGTGGCTGCCTGTGTGAAGTTTACACATTCTCACCATATCTGCATGGGTCTCCTCCAGGTGCTGCAGTTTCCTTCCACAGTCCAAAGATGTGCAGGTTAGATTGATTAGCCACAATAAATTGCCCCTTAAAAGTCCAAAGATGTGGAGGTAGGGGGATTACTTGGGTAAATATGTGGGGTTATGGGGATAGGATTTGGAATAAAATGCTATTGAGGCATACGAGATGATCAGAGGATTAGATAGGGTGGACAGTGAGACCCTTTTTCCTCGGATGGTGATGGCTAACAAGACGGGACATAGCTTTAAATTGAGGGGTGATAATTATAGGATGGATATCAGAGGTAGGTTCTTTACTCAGAGGGTAGTAAGGGCGTGGAATGCCCTGCCAGCAGTTGTGGACTCGCCAACTTTAAGGGCGTTCAAATGGTCATTGGATAGGCATATGGATAATATTGGAATAGTTTAGGTTAGAGGATCATTAGATTGGTTCCACTGGTCAGCGCAACATCGAGGGCCGAAGAGCCTGTACTGCGCTATAATGTTCTATTGCAGAATCTGTGCAGACTTGATGGGTCTTATGGTCCATGTGAGATTCTGTGATACAACAATTGATCAAACAGCCAGTTCTGCGCCATAAATTTCATTTCTGCTAAACCAATTATTTGTCAGTCACTTTATGGACAACACCAAGCTTGTTAAGCAAACCTCTCTGGTGATCACTGGATGCAGAAGTTGAATAATTATTGCCAAAAAAGTGGACATGCATCATCATCCCTCATTCATGTACACATTTCCACCCTTACAAATTGAAATTGAAATCCATTTTTTATGGAATATTTGTTAACTATATTCAAAGCAGCTGTAGTGTAACACTTAACTTTTTCAATTCATTAGCTTCTCAGTTTCAATTTACATTTACATGACACTGGCCTTCCATGGCATTTAGTTGCAACACAATGCTGACAACTGTTAGAATCACATTAACTAAAAGAAACCGTGTAATGAAATAATGAATCATAAATTCTCACTGACAACCTTCTTTTAGGATCATTATGTGGTGCAGAATTCTAACCTTTGCTGCCAGGCAACATCAGGCTATCATTTACTACTTTCAGTCTGCAGCTGCTATGCTTCAGTCAGTTTGAGAGCTCCCAATCCTAACAATAAAATCACCATAATCCCAGTGTTTCAATCCATAATTATTGAGGGAAAACACATTATAATATTCAGATTTAAAATATAAATAGAAAGCTGTTTCAACAAGTAACAGAACTGTTGCATTAAATCTGGCTTATAGACATTGTGCATAATTTTACTTTGTTTATCGTAGAATCATACAGTGCAGAAGAGGCCCTTCAGCCTATTGTGTCTACACTAAACACATTAGAAACACCTGAACTCTCACCAAATCCCATCTGCCAGCACATGGCCCATAGCCCTGAATGTTATGACATGCTAAGTGCTCATACTTTTTAAAGAATGTGAGGCAACCCACCTCTACCACCCTCCCAGGCAGCTAACTACAGGCCATCACTACCCTTGGGTAAAAAAGATTTTCCTCACATCCCCGCTAAACCTCCTGCCCCCCACCTTGAACCTATGTCCCTCATGACTGATCCTTCAAATAAGGGGAGCAGCTACTCCTTATCCACTCTGTCCATGTCTCTCAATCTTGTACACCTCGATCAGTTCGCCACCCAGTCTTCGCTGCTCCAGAGAAAACAACTCACCCAAGCTCTCTTCATAACTACATATTCCATATCAAGCAGCATCCTGGTGAATCTCCTGTGCAATTATATCCTTCCTATAATGTGGAGATTAGAACTTCACACAGTACTCTAGCTATGGCCTCACCAAAGGCCAATACTGCTCCAACGTGACTTCCGAGCTTTTGTAATCTATTGTAGAATCATAGAATCTATGGCCAGAGGCAGGCCCTTCAACCCAAACTGGTCCCTGTCAACCAAAATGCCCATTTAAGTGAACCACATTTGCCTACATTTGGCCCATATCTCTCTAAACCTTTCCTATCCATGTATCTGTCCAAATGCCTTTTAAATGTTGTCAATGTCCCTGCCTCAACTACTTCCTCCAGCAGCTTATTCCACATATGTATCACCCTCTGTGTAAATTGCTCCTCAGGTTCCCATTAATTCTTTCTCTTCTGAACTTAAACTTATGTGCTCTAGTTCTCGATTCCCCAACCCTAGGAAAAAAGATTGAGTGTATGCCTCTGATGATCTTATACCTCTTTAAGATCACCCTCAATCCCCTACGCTCCAAAGAAAAAAGTCCTAGCTTGTCCAAAGTCTTCCTATAACTCAGTCCCTTGAATCCTAGCAACATCCTTGTAAATTTCTTATGCACTTTCTCCGCTTTAATAAATCTTTCCTATAACAAGGCAACCAAAACTGAACACAGTACTCCAGGTGCAGCCTCACCAACCTCCTGTACAATTGCAATATAACTTCCCAATTCCTGTACTCAATGCCCTGACTGACAAAGGCCAGCACGTAAAAAACTTTCTTTACTGCCCTATCTACATGTGACACCACCTTTCAAGAACTGTGCACCCAAACTCCAAGGTCCCGCTGTTCCAGATACTCAATAAGGTTCTACCATTCACCATGGAAGTCCTACCTTGATTTGACTTTCACACTTACCTGTATTGAAGTGAGTCATTTCTCAGCTCACTTCACCAGCTGATCAAGATCCTGATGCAAATTTTGATAACCTTCCTCACTGTCTACAATATCACCTTTTTTTAGTGTCATCTGCAAACTTACTGATCATGCCTTGTACATTCTTATCCAAATCATTGATATAGCTAACAAACAGCAATGGATGTAGGACTTGATCCCTAAGGCACAACACTAATAACAGGCCTCCAGTCTGACAAGGCTCTACTTCCTACCATCAAGCCAATTGTATACGCGACTTGCCAGCTCTCCCCAGATTCTACCATGTGGAACTTTACCAAAGGCCTTACTGAAGTTCATATAGACTATGTCTACTGCCCTGCTCTCATCAACCTTCCTGGTCAGTTCAAAGAACTCAAATTTGTAAGGCATGATCTCCTATGCACAAAGTCATGCTGACCACTCCAAATCGAACCCTGTCATTCTAAATGCCTATATATCATATTCCTCAGAATCCTCTCTAGTAACTTACCCACCAGAATTCAGGCTTACTGGTCTATAATTCCCAGGTTTGTCTTTGCAGCCCTTCTTAAATAAGGGCACAATATTTGCTACCCTCCAGTCTTCTGGTATCTTACCCATGGCTAACAATGATGCAAATACCTCAGACAGGGCTCCCGCAATTTCTTCTCTAGTCTCAAGCAGTGTTCTTGGATATACCTGGTCAGGGCTAGGGGATTTATTCACCTTCATACATTTTAATACATTTATTGCCACCTCCACTGTAGTGCGAACTGTCCCCAATATATCGCTACTAACTTTCCCAGGTTCCCAAGTCTCTATGTCTTTCTTAAACATGAAGAAATATTCATTGAAAACCTCAACCATCTTCTACGATTCCAAACATGTTTTCACTTTGGTCCTTGAGGAGTCCTATTCATTCTCTACTTTTTTTTTCTTTCAAAATAACAAAAGAATCCCTTTGGATTCGCCTTAATCTCAGCCAAAGCTACCTCATGCCCTCCTAATTTTCTTCTCAAGTATAGTCTTGCACCTCTTGCTCATCTCCAGGGAATCCCATTTCAGCTGCTTGTACCTGAGCCATGAACCTTCCTTTTCCTGGCCAGAACCTCAATATGCTGTCAGGTTCCCTACACCTTCCAGCCTTGCCTTTCACCCAAACAGGAACATACAGACCCTGAACTCAGTTCTTTAAAAGTATTTCACTTTTAAAGGTCTCCCACTGGCTAGAGGTCCCTTTGCCTGCAAACAAGCCACTCCAATCAACCCTTGCAAACTCCTGTCTAATTCCATCAAATTTTGCCTTGTCCCAGTTTAGAACTTGCATCTGTGGACCAGTATTGTCCCTTTCCATAACTATTTTAAAATGAATAGAACTATGGTCACTGGGCCCAAAGTGGTCCTCCGTCATCATCTCAGTCACTTGTCCTACCTGTTTTCCCAAGAGTAGGTCAAGATTTGCCCTTTCCCAAGTAGGGCTCTCCACATACTGCCTGGGGAAACTTTCCTGAACACACTTAAAGTCCACCCCATCAATGCCCTTAACACTATGGTAGACGCAGTCTACATTCAGAAATTAAAATCCCTTACTATGACAACCCTATTACTGCAAGTCCCCCCAATTTCCTTGCTTTTTTTTCCTGCAAATCCCCACTGATTATTTGGAGGCCTATTGAACAATCCCAACAAGGTCACTATCCCTTCTTATTTCTTAGTTGCACCCATAAAGTTTCATCCCTTGGTTATTTCAACTCTGCCTACTGCCGTGACGTCCCCCTTAATCAAAAATATAATTCCCCCACCTCTATGCCTCGATTGATAAAAGCAAGCATACCCTATGCCTTTTTTACCACCTTACTAACGTGCCTTTCCACCTCAGACATCTGCAGACAAACATACCAAGGTCCTTTTGTTCCACAGAACTTCCCAGTGCCCTACCATTCACTGAGTACTTCCTTGTCAAATTAATCCTTCCGAAGTGTTTCACCTTAGTTTTCAGGGTTAAATTCTATCTGACACTTAACTGACAATTTGACCATTGCATCTATATCTTTTGGTACCCCCCATCCACTTGCCTGGATGTGTGCAGCTCTAACAACACTAACACCATCCAGAATAAAGCGGCCCACTTGATTGGCATCACATCTACAAACATTCAATCCCTCCACCACCGATGTTCAGTAGCAGTAGTTTGTACTATCTACATGATGCACTGCAGAAATTCACCAAAGATCCTTAGACAGCATCTTTCAAATCCACAAACACTTCCATCTGTAAGGATAAGGGCAGCAGATACATGGGGACACCACTGCCTGCAAGTTCCCCTTCAAGCCATTCACCATTCTGACTTGGAAATGTATCACCATTCTTATCACCATTTGCTGGGTCAAAATCCTGGAATTCCCTTTCTAACAGTATTGTGGGTGAAGCCACAGCATGTGGACTGCAGCGATTCAAGAAGGCAGCTTACCACCACCTTCTCAAGATCAATTAGGGACGGGCAATAAACGTTGGCCAGCCAGAGATGCCCAGCCCCACGCATGAATAAATAACACTCCACCTTACTGTTAACCACCTTGCCAATCTTTGTGTCATTCACAAACTTGCTAATCCTACCCCCCACACAGTCATCAATGTCATTTATATAAATGACGAATAAAAGGGGGCACAACACAGATCCCTGGGCATGGACTTCCAGTCACTAACACAGCTTTCTATTGTTACCTACAACTGAGCCAATTCTGAATACACTTTATCAAATTACCTTGATTCCTATGTGAATTTATCTTCTTTACAAGTCTCTCATGTGGGACGTTGTCAAAAGCTTTGCTGAAATCCATGCAAGCTACATTGATTGCACTGCCCTCATCTACACACCTGGTCACCTCCTCAAAAAATTCAATCAAGTTTGTTAGGCGTGACCTCCCTCTGTCAAAGCCATGCTGACTATCCCTTATGAATTTTTGCCTCTCCAGGTGATGATAGATGCTCTCCTTCAGACGTTTCTCTAATAGTTTCCCTATCACTGATGTAAAACTCACATCTAAAGTTCCCAGGCTTATCTATACAACCCTTCTTAAATAATGGAACCACATTTGCTGATCTCCAGTCATCTGGCTCCTCCCCTTTAGCCAGTGAGGAATTGAAAATTTGGGTCAGAGCCCTTGCAGTCTCCTCCTTTGCCTCCCACAGGAGCCTAGGGCACAATTCATCTGGACCTGGAGTTTTATTCATTTTTAAGGCTGCGAACACCTCCAATAGCTTGACTTTCCCTCTGTCAATTTACTCAGGATCCTCTCAGTCTCTCTCTTCCCAAATTCCATACCATTGTCCTCAGTTTTTTGGGTGATGGCAGATGTCAAGTATTTATTCAACACACTAGTGTTTGCTGGCTCCAACCACAGATTGCACCATTAGTCCCTAATGGGCCCTTCTCTTTCCCTGGTTATATAAATCAATGGGAAGAGGATAAAATTAGGGAATATTTTAGGATTTTCTCTAATTTTATCAGCCAGAGCTTTCTCATATCCCCTCTGCCTCATTATACCTCACTAATACTTCCACTGATTTGCTCTCCTACTTCTTAAAAGCCTTTTGTTTCCTTCTCATTGTATCCTGAATATCTCTGGGCTTGTTATTCCTACTTATCACCTTCGAGGAAACATGATTAATATTAAAATATATTCAAAACAGAACTTCCATTTCACAAATACCTTACTGAAAATGTATTAAACACAGGTAATTGCACATCATGCAGCAATTAATGGGCAACAGTTGTGACACTTGCAATATTTGGTCCGAGCGGCAAGAAGAGAAAAACTTCAGCCAATGTTTCCACACGCGGGGAGAACTAGAAACCATAGTCTGAGAATAAGGAGTCACCTATTTAGACAGAGGAGAAGGAATTTCTTAGAAATTACAAGTAGTAGGCATTTGGCCCTTCGAACCTGCTCCACGACTCAACAGGATCATGAATGATCCCTTATCTTAATGTTGTAAAACAGCATTCTCCCCATACTGCTCTACACCCTTAGAGTCCAGTAATTTATCATGGTTGGCCTTCAAACTTCTACGACAGAATTCCACAGGTTCACCACCCACTAGTGAAGAAATTTCTCCTCTTCTCAGTCCTAAATGGCCTACTCCATATCCTGAGACTGTGACCCCTTGTTCTAGACCCTCAGCCAGAGGAAACGAACATCACTACATACAGTCTATCCAGCCTGCTCAGAGTTTTATGTTTCAATTAAATCTCCTCGCACTTTAAATTCCAGTGAATACAGGCTCAGTTGGTCCAATTTCTCGTTCCACAACAGTCTTTTCATCTTATAATCACGAATCTTTAGAATTCCCCATCCCAGAGTGCAGTGGAGACAAAAATCATTGACTTTTATTGGAGATTGAAATAGAAAGATTTTTAAATGAATAGAATACTGGGTCTGAGGCCTGAATACTTGGTCCATGGGTGTTTGTAAGGTTGCTGAGCCCGAACAATCCAAGTGACAGGATGTTGAACTGGTAAAGTGAACTCTTAAGAACTGAGAAAGCAATTTTTTCTTTTGTAAACTCGAAGGGATCTGTCAGTATAGTTTTGGTCAGATCTTTTGGGTAAGGCTGGTTGTATGGGTGGACGCACAGCAAATTAAATTTAAGTGGAGAAGAGGAAAATGATGCATTTGATGAGGCACAATATCAACTAGAGGGTGCTATTCTAAAGCAGATGCATAAGCAAAGCAATCTGAGACATCATTGCACAAATCACTGAAGGTGGCAGGGTAAGTTGAAAAAGTAGGTAACAAGGCACATAGGATAGTGTATAGTATCGGTGACCTTATTTAGAGACCGATGTAAATACATTGGGAGCAGTTCGGAGATGAATTACCAGACCCATACATAGAATGAGTGAGTTGTTTTACGAGGAAAGATTGGACAGGCCATGTTTGTATCTGCTGGAGTTTAAAAAGATAAGAGGAGACTTGATCAAAACATTCAAGATCCTATGGGATGTTGGCAGGGTGGATGTGGGGAGAATGTTGCCTCTTGTGGGAGAATCTAGTACTCGCGGTCATTGTTTAAAAAATAATATTCAAAATATTAATTGTTTTCTGAGGGTTGAGAGGCTTCGGAATTCTGCTTCCATAACCTTTTCAGGAAGAGTGTCTGAATATTTTAAAGGCAGAGGTGGATTGATTCTTGGTAAGCAAGGGGTGACAGGTTATAGGGAGTGGGCAAAGTGCAGATTTGAAGTTACTATCAGATCTTAGGGAATGGCTGAGCAGGCTCAAGGGGCTGAATAGCCTACTACTGCTCCTTATTCATAGCCAAGATTTTCATGGAATACAAAAATCCAAAAGCAAGGAAGTTATGGCAAATTTAAAACACTGGTTTGGCCTAAACTGGTATTTATATGAAGTAGTATGTCTAATTCTGGATAGCTCACTTTTAACATTTAAGAAAAACTTGGACAGGTACATAGATGAGAGGGGTGTGGAGGGATATGGTCTAGGTGCAGGTCAGTGGGACTAGGCAGAAAAATGGTTTGGCACAGCCAAGAAGGGCCAAAAAGCCTGTTTCTGTGCTGTAATGTTCTATGGCTCTACGTGAAAGCATTTGCAGATGGTGCAGAAAAGATTTTTGAGAATGGTTCAGGGAATGAGAGGATTAGTTACATGGACAGACTGTTTTCCTTAAGAGAAACGAAGGTTGAAAGGAGAATTGACAGGGGTGTTCAAAATTACGAGGAGTCTGGACAAAGCAGATAGGGTGAACATGGTCCCTTGGCACAAGGATCGAGACCAGAGGATACAAATCTAAGGCAGTTGGTAAAAGAACCCAAGACAATATGGAGTGGGAAAAAAACATTTTAGCACAATGAGTGTTTAGGATGTAGAGTGGAGCCTGGGAGCATAGTGGAGGCAGATTCATTTGCAACTTTTGAAAGAGAATTGGTAATTGGTTGAAGAGAAAAGAAGTTGCAGTGCTACAGGGAAAAAGTAGGGAATTGGAACTAGATAAGCTGTCCTGAGTTGGCATGGACACAACAGACCAAGTTACTTTCTTCCTTATGTTAACTATTCTATGATTCTACCTGCCTAGAGATTCACAGTGCTACCAAATTATAAACTGGTAATTTTTTTTTCATTTAATTTCACGTCGCAAATTGAAGAACAGTAGTTTCATTGTCTCAACAAAACATAGAAAGATCTAACATCCAGCTTTTTAGTTTTCACAAAGAGCAGACTGAAATCACCAGAAGTTATATGTTTGGGGAAAAAGCTAACAAACATTCCCACTGAAAACACAGCACAGCATTATCCACAGTATAATGGGGATAGTTATTAGAGCTGCAATGAGGCTTACGAATTGAAAATAAAGATCTGCCCAATGTGAAGCTGCATTGAGACAGCAAAGTCATTTTTTTTTTAAATAGTTACATAATTGGTTGTTAATTTGTCTCAACAGGATCATAGGACAAACAGTAGAAAGAGACAATGTGATCCTTTCCGGCTCATTCATCCAGGAACTACACTTGGATGTTGACTTCTCAGCTGACTAACTCGCAACTGCAATTCTGTATTTACATTTGATTAAGGAACATGCGCTCAAAACAATTTTAATTGTTAGTTTTTATTTACTCATTGGATGTGACATTTTTGGCAAGGGCAACTGATAAAAAAAATAGTGGAGAGTCACCTTTTTGACCCCAACTGAGTAGCTTATTAAGCCATTTTAGAGGGCAGTCAAGAGTCAGGCATATCATTTGTAAGCAGCCAGACTAGGAATGGATGGCAAAATTCTTCACCTGAATAACACAAGAAAACCAGATGACTTGTGGCAATCCAATAATTTCATGGTCACCATTACTGTCGCTGATGTTTTACTCCAGATTTAGCCAATTAATTGAATTTTAAAATTCCCAAGCTGTTGTGCTGGATTTTGAACATGTCAATGAACTTTTAGTCTGAGCTTCCGGATTACTATCCAAAAACATAACCATTATACCACATATCCCTGATGTGACACTATATTCTAAATTGTCTTTCCTGCATGACAAGGAATTAGTTTTGTGGATCTTCTATAAGAGGCTTTCAGGGCCTGGAGCTCTCCCGTAAGTCACAAAAATCATAGATAGCTGCAATGCTCAAGGTGAGATTAGGCCAGAGGCAATGGTCTGGATTTTATCCTAAAAACAAGTCCTGTGCATAGATCCAAAATAACGGATTCCTCAATGTTTTACAGAATTTAACTGCAGAGTGCCTGAAAATATTATTTCACCAATAGGCAGCCTGACCGACAAGGCCAAAGCCTGCAAGGACAGGCAGGTATATTCGGAAAGAGCAAATGACCAAGGGGGAACCTTGTCAGAGAGCCTGATGGTTGTTGTGGACAAAAGCAAACAGATCACTGGGGTATGATGTTTACTGGGTAGCGTGTTGGACTTGGAGGAAATATTTCTGATCATCCTGGCCCACAAGCAGAGTTGGAAAACAACTTTATTTATGGATTGAGCCTTTCTGATCTCCTTGAAGCTGGTAAGTTTTCTAAGGCCCATTAAAGCCAGCCACCAGTGATTTACCACTAAAACCTCTACTTTCACAGGAGACTAATGAAATTTTACATGTCCACCACAACTCTCACCAACTTCTACATTTGCACCATAGACAGCATTCTTTCTGGTTGTATCACAGTTTGGTATAGCTCTTGCTCTGTCCAAAACCGCAAGAAACTACAAAGGCTCGTGAATGAAGCCCAGCCTATCACTCAAAGCAGGCTCCCATCCATTGACTCTGTCTACACTGCCTGCAGCCTTGGAAAAGCAGTCAACATAATCAAGGACCCCAAGTACCTTGGGAATACCCTTTTCCACCTTCTTCCATCAGGAAAAAGATACAAAAGTCTGAGATCACGTACCAACCAATTCAAAAACAGCTTCTTCCCTGCTGCCATCAGACATTTGAATGGACTTGCCTTGCATTAAGTCGATGTTTCTCTGCACCACATTCTGCAATCTTTCCTTTTCAATGTACAGTATATTTTGTCTGTAAAGCGTACAAGGAGCAATACTTTTCACTGTATACAAATACATGACAATAATAAATCAAATCAAGAATTGAATAACTATTATAACTAATCCATGCAGCTTCGTTTATTATTCAAAGAAACAAATAACTGCTCCCAGTAACTAAACTGGTCACAAGGGATTACATTCATCAAGAACAGTCTGTGTTTCCAATTGCAAACTAAATGTTTTTAGGAATTTAAATAGCTCAATGTCGACAAAAATGGCAAAAGGAGAATAACTTGCTCAACACTAAATACTTCAACACTTTATGCCAAGCATTGTCCAAATGATAAAGTTATTATATGTTTTAGTTAATTGGGAACTAAGTTACAGATTAAAATAATTACAGAGAAAGATTCCTTTAAACATAGAATAGAGACTTTTTTTAACCATAAGTCCCCATATACTTTTAAAAAGTGAATTCAATTGCTAAAAAACTAGAGTTGCGATGGATACGAGGAGTTAACAGCAAAGTGGGCTAAAACAAAATGACTTTCTTTAATCTCAACTGGTTTCCAAGCTCTACATATCCAAAGAGTGTTAATTGTAGGTTGGGACCTTCTTCCAACAAACTATGACTGGAATCTTAACATTCTGTCCACAATGGGAATCGGAGTAGGTGAGGGACAGACCATAGAAAGGTCCATTGATCTTGGCAGATGGGGTGGGGGTTGGGGGTTGGGGGTTGGGGGGGGGGGGTGGTGGTGGGCGGGCTTCACAGTTTCAGGACGAGCAAGGCAAAAGTACAGAAAAAATTCCATTCTTGATTTGTAGTCTTACATGACTATCCATCTCTCCACCTCATAAAAGGTAGCTCACTCAGCTTGTGAAAATCTGGTTTAACGCAATCCATGTTTTAGTTTTCATACTTTCCCCCCTTTCCTATTTGGATCTGAAAGTTCATTGTCGTCACTACCGCCCACATTTAGTTCATTTTATTTTCTACTTTCATAATCTTTGTACTCATTAACATGCTGATGAGTGCATATTTTAGGGACTCAACTTTCCTCCTTTTCATTAAGCATTCTTTATGTTTCACACAAGACAAGTGATTGGGGTCCAGCTATATTAGCATTGACGAAGGACTGTTAATTGACAAAACAATAGTAATCAATGAGCACTTTGAATTACCAACATGCAACTATGGCATTGCAAGGATCAGTACTTGAGTCTCAGCTATTTGTAGTCTACATCAATGGTTTAGAAGAGGGTTCAGAGTGCAAATGTATCCCATTTTGCTGATAATATAAACTGTAAGGAAGACATTGGGGGAAGTGCAATCTGATTTCACACTGGCAGGCTTTTGACTCTTTGGAACCTATTAGATTCTCTGCTCCTGCCCACCTCCAAACCCGTCGCAGGCAAAGTAGGAGAATTCTGCCCACTATCTTTTCTTCTCTCACCACGGATGCCATCAGGCTTGCTGAGTTTTTCCAGCATTATCTTATGTTAAAGCTGTAGAGCCCCCAGATAAATAGATTAATTGAAAATTTAGTCTGCGAAGAATGCTAAGGGCCCAATTTTACCAAAAATTCACACCCATTTTCGGGTGCTAAATCATGGTAAATTCCGGCATCGGGCTTGTAATGCGATTGGCACCTGAAATCGAGCAGATCACGCCTTTACCGACACCCGATTTCGGCGCGGATCCGGTCCACGCCCCAGTCGGGCAGCCCAATGATTTAAATGTATTAGCATGCATTTAAACTGATTTAATGAACTGCGTGCCCAACTCTACCACCAAATCCCATTTTACCATCTTTGGATCCGTTCCAGATCCCCGCTGTTATCAATCCGAAGCGGATTCTTATTCTGCAAGGGAACCTCCAAAGCCCAACCTCCTCGAACACCCTTCGCAGACCCCCACTAACCACCTTAGCAGACCCGCCCCATCCCCACCCCCCACCCTCCCGGGAGGGAGGCAGGCAGGCCCCCCGTGGCAGAGCGCACGGAGGAGGGGGTGCACAGGCTCAGATGGAGCTCTGGTTGGGGGTTGGGTGGCGGGGGGGGGAAAATGGTGGCGATTCTCCCAAGTCCATCCTCCCCTCCCCCCACCCCCCCAACCAGAGCTCCATCTGAGACTCCTCCGGCAGACGCCAGCAGAAGGCCAGGTAGGTGCTGCAGGCTGTCCAACGAGTGCCGTAAGAAGTCTCAACACCAGGTTAAAGTCCAACAGGACTTCAACCTGGTGTTGTGAGACTTCTTACTGTGTTCACCCCCGTCCAACACCGGCATCTCCACATCAACGAGTGCAGGTCAGAAGGATAGTGGAGGGAGAGCAGTAATTGGGGTAGGTTGGGGGTGTATTCTGCCAAAGGGGAAACGGCTCATCCTCTTCCCCACCCCAGCTCTCTCTGCTGGTTTTGTCTTTCGCACCTGGGCGCGATGTTTTTTTCGAACTGCACATGCGCAGTTCAGAGCTCCGATCGTTCCGGCAGTATTAAGCCCCACCCACAGCACGGACTGGATGAGAGCCGGCAAAGAGCATATGGGTGTGCTGAAACATGGATTCCGGGCTTGGATCCGTTTTACGCCTGGATCCGGCCCTTAGCCTCCGATTGCAAAAATTTAAGGCCCGATTTCACCAATCTCTACAAATTCAACTAATGTTTATAAAAAATATGAATTAATCAGATAATTGCAGGCATACTTAGCATTAGATGAATCACAGATACTGAATTCTACCTTTAAGGCAGCAAGAAATACAGAGCTCTTTCCACAGAAGAGCTCCAACATTTTAGTTACAATAAAAATTTTATTATGCCCAAAATAAATCAATTCTAGGAACACTTACGAAGCAGCAAAGAATTACAATTCAGGAATGGAGAAAATTCACATTACAATCAATAAAATACACGTTTTATCGGCCAGATCAAAGTAATTTTTAATGTTCTTCAGGTAAAGACAACTACTAACTTTACTCTTTATGCTTCAGCTGAATTTATACTGTAATGTTAACATAAAAATAGAAACAGACTAGGAAGAATTAAATCAGCTGATCCTCATCAATGATACAATAAGCTCAGCTCTTTTATTTGGAATAGCAGCATTCCAAGTGGTGAATCAAATTAAAATGATTATTAAAGTCAATGAAGAGTATAGTAAATAAAATGAATACAATAAAATTATCTGCAGTCACTATTTCAGTTTTAAGTTGTTTTCTCATTTTCTGCCCATTATATTGATTCCTCTTCACTGCTTTATCATTCCATCCCTATATTGTGTCTAGCAAAGATCATCATGGGAGCAAAAGATACAGATGAAAATGTGGGTTGTTGGAAGTTAAATCACAATTAGTTTTGAAACTTTGCTTGATTCCAAGCTCACGTTAGTACAGAACAAGTCAGACTCCAGACTGAAACTTGGTTTCAAAGATCCTAATAGAGTCATAGAGTCAGAGGTTTGCAGCATGGAAATAGGTCGTTCAGCCCAACTTGTCCATGCCATCCTTTTGTTTTTTTTAAACCCCTAAGCTAATCCCAATTGCCTGCATTTGGCCCATATCCTTCCATGTCCCATCTTACCCATGTAAATGTCTAAATGCTCTTTAAAAGACAAAATTGTACCTGACTCTACTACTACTTCTGGCAACTTGTTCCAAACACTCACCACCCTCTGCGTGAAAAAACTGCCCCTCTGGACACTTTTGTATCTCTCCCCTCTCACCTTAATCCTATGCCCTCTAGTTTTAGACTCCCCTACTCTGGGGAAAGGTATTGACCATCAAGCTAATCTGTGCCCCTCATTATTTTATTTAATAAGATCACACCTCAGCTCCTACACTCAGAAAAAAGTCACAGTCTATCCGGCCTCTCCTTATAACCTAAACCATCAAGTCCAGATAGCATCCTATTAAATCTCTTCTGCACTCTTTCGAGTTTAATAACATCCTTTCTATAATAGGGTGACAGTACATAGTGTTCCAAGGTGTAGCCTTAGCAATGTATTGAAAAACTTCAACAAGACATCCCAACTCCTGCATTCAATGCTTTGACTGGTGAAACCATGACAAATGCCTTCTTCACCACTCTG
This sequence comes from Carcharhinus amblyrhynchos, assembly GCF_965287045.1. Classification (NCBI taxonomy): domain Eukaryota; kingdom Metazoa; phylum Chordata; class Chondrichthyes; order Carcharhiniformes; family Carcharhinidae; genus Carcharhinus; species Carcharhinus amblyrhynchos. The sequence goes on from NC_137324.1 coordinate 20,047,508, forward strand.
TCCACCTGTGACTCCACTTGTCAAGGAGTTATGAACATGTACTCCTAGATCTCTTTGTTCCGTAACTCTCCCCAATGCCCTACCATTACTAATAAGTCCTACCCTGTTTCAATCTACGAAAATGCATCACCTCACATTTATTTAAATTAAACTCCATCTGCCATTTGTCAGCCCACTGGCTCAATTGATCAAGATTCTGTTGCAATTGGAGATAATTTTCTTCACTGTCCACTATGCCACCAATCTTGGTATCATCTGCAAACTTACTAATCATGCCTCCTATATTCTCATCCAAATCATTAAATTATAAATAACACCAGACCCAGCACCAATCCCTGAGGCACACCGCTGGTAACAGGCCTCCAGTTTAAAAAAAACCCCTCCACAACCACCCTTTAGCTTCTGACAAGAAGCCAATTTTGTATCTATTTACATACCTCACCCTGGATCCTGTGAGATTTAATTTAGGCAAAAACCTACCATGCGGTACCTTGTTGAAGACATTGCTAAAGTCCATGTAGACAATTTCAACTGCGTTACCCTCATCTATCTTCTTGGTTACCCTTCAAAAAACTCAATCAAATTTGAGACATGATTTTCCAATCACAAAGCCGTGCTGACTGTCCCTAATCAGTCCTTGCATCTCTAAATGCCTGTAGATCCTCTCTCTCAAAATACCTTCTGACAACTTATCCACCACAGATGTGAAGCTCACTGGCCTGTAGTTCCCAGGCTTGTCCCCCACTACTTGGTTTTCCCTTACTGTTTCTCGCACATCCTTCAGTTGGGCGCTTAGTTCTAAAACATATCTAATCTGTCCTGTAATAGGTCTACATCTGTCCCACTGGTAACTGCATAGCCCATCCAGTATATGGTGTCAGCCCGGTGGTTCGATTTGTAGTGGCTCTGAGTTTTGTTAATATGGTGGGCAACATCTTGGTCCATCTCTCCCCCCACCTCACCCCCTGCCCCGCTCCCACCCCCCACTTGTTGTATCACCGTTTTCCCAACTACGGGCATTTCCTTGGTCCCCTTGGATATTAAATGTCCCAAATATAATACCTGTAGTTTTCCTATTTGGGCTTTTTTGGGGCTTGCCTTCAGTCCTCGATCTTTTAAGTGCTTCAAGACCGAGTATAGTGCTATCTGATGTTCCGCTTTAGTTTCAGAAGTTATCAAGATGTTATCTACATACTATAAAATTGCGCTCTCTTTCGGGAGTTCCACTTGTCCCAGTATCTTACTCATTACCCTGTGAAATATGGCTGGGCTGTTATGGAATCCCTGAGGGAGCCTAGGCCATGTATACTGCTTATCACCTACTGTGAAGGCAAATTTATCCTGTGAATTAAAATCCAAGGGGATGGACCAAAACCCATTGGTAATGTTTAATACTGTAAAAATCTCATGGATGGTGACAATCCGTTTAGTTTGGAGGGGGGGCTGGCCACAATGGGATATAGTTTAGGAGTTACTTTATTTAAAGCCATATAAATCAGTGGTTAATTGGTAACTCCCTTCCAGTTTGGACACCAGCCAAGTCAGGGAGTTGGTGGTACTGGTGGTCTCCTGCAGGATCCCTTTTTCCATCAATCCCTTCACAATTTCCTCGACTGCCTTCTTGGCTTCAGGCTTAATCGGATATTGTCGATGAGGTTTATGCTCCAGACCTTCCATTATTATAGGATTTTAATTAGCCCAGTATCTAGTTTAGTTTTTGCCAATATCCTTGGGACAGAGGCGCATGTGGCACCAAATCCACTGTCCTCTAATTGCCAATCACGTCCTGTTGCAGATGTGACATGGATGATTCCCAAATGATTTGCATAGGCTCCCACCTTTGCCTTTTTTCCATCTGGATGGGGCCAAATCAATTTGCCTTTTCCACAATCTATTAAAACTTCATATTGCTTCATTAAATCATTCCCCATAACTGTTCCTTCATTGCTCTTGCACATAAAATCACATGGGTATATACAAACTATTTAATTCTACCAGAGTGGTTTTGCTTAGATAGGCTGGGGTTTTCTGTCCGTTAATTCCTCTCACGTAAATCATTTTATTAGTTGTGGGTAGGAGTAGGTCCATGATGGATATGGAGGCTCCCGTGTCCACCAGCATCTCACATCGTCTGTCCCCTATGAGTACAGACACGTAAATCTTATCTTCCTTATTACCCAAGGAGGCGAATGCTTGGCTCAAAGATTGGTGTGGGAGGAATGGGTTTGAATTCATGGGACATTGGCACCAGTATTGGGGTAGATGAGACCTGTTCAGATGGGATGGTCTTCGTCTGAATCGTGCTGGGACCAGAATCCTGGTGAATCGTATAACTAGGGCTGTAGATAGGGCTTTAAACTAAATAGTGGGGGGGAGGACTCAGGGTATGGGGAAATTACAAAATCAAAGGTAAAGGAGAGGGTACAAGTGCAGGTTAATGTTGAGGACATGCAACTAGTTAAAAGGAGTAGAGGGCTCAGAAGTTAGAAGCGTTTCAACAAATCGGGTCCAGATAAAAGGCTGGCATAAAGACATTCTACCTGAATGCACAAAGCATTTGAAACAAAGTGACTGAGTTGATGACACAAATCAGTACAAATGGGTATGATCTAGTGGCCATTACAGAAACGTGGTTGCAGGGTGACCGGGTCTGGGAACTGAATATCCAGGGGTATCAGATATTTAGGAAGGATAGACCGGAAGAAAAAGGAGGCGGGATAGCTCTTAATAAAAAATAACATCAGGGAGGTAGTGAGAGATGACATAAGCTCCACGGAGCAAAATGTGGAATCGTTGTGGGTGAGGATAAGGAATAGTAAGGGGAGGAAGTCACTGGTGAGCGTGGTTTATAGGCCCCCAAATAATAACTTTGAGGTGAGGCAGGCTATAAATAAGCAAATAACGGATGCGTGAAAAAAGGGAACGGCAATAATCATGGGGGATTTTAACCTGCATATTGATTGGTTAACTCAAGTCAGACGCGGTGGACTTAGAGTTCTTAGAATGCTGTTGGGATAGTTTCCTCAAACAGTATGTTACAGAACCTATGAGGGAGCGAGTTATCTTGGATCTGGTCCTGTGTAATGAGATAGGTAGGACCTTCTTGTGAGGGATCCTTTTGGGATGAGTGATCACAATATGGTTGAATTTCTAATACAGATGGAGGATGAGAAAGTAGGATTCCAAACCAGTGTCCTCTGCTTGAACAGAGGGGAGTACGATAGGATGAGGCAGAATTGGCTAATGTGGATTGGGAGCGCAGACTAGTTGGTAGGACAGCTGGGGAACAGTGAAGTATTTAAGAAGGTTTTTCTCAGTACTCAGCAAAAATATATTTCGGTGATAAAGAAGGAATGTAAGAAAAGGGATAACCAGCCATGGATAACTGAGGGAATAAAGGAGTATTAAATTATAAACCAATGCCTACAGAGTGGCCAAACCTAGTGGGGAATTATAAGATTGGGTAAGCTTTAAAAAGACAACAAAGAACTACTAAGAAACCAAAACGAAAGGAAAGATAGATTATGAAACTAAACTAGCACAAAATATAAAAACTGATAATAAAAGTTTTTTGTGTCGGTCTTCACGGTAGAGGACACAAATAGCTTACTGAAAATTGAAGGTCGTGGGACTGTAGGGGTTGAGGTCCTTAAAACGATTGCTATTACTAAAGAGGTAGTACTTGGTAAACTAATGGAACTAAAAGGTAGACAAGTCCCCAGGCATGGATGGAATGCATCCCGGGGTACTAAAACAAACGACAGAAGTGATATCAGATGCGTTAGTAGTAATTTATCAAAATTCACTGGACGGTGGGGAAGTCCGGCTAATTGGAAACACCGCTGTTTAAAAAAGGAAGTAGACAAAAGGTGGGTAACTACAGGCCAGTTAGCTTAACGTCCGTAGTTGGGAAAATGCTGGAATCCATTATTAAAGAAGAAATAACAGGTCACCTGGAAAAGAATGGTTCAATCAAGCAGACACAGCATAGATTCATGAAGGGAAAGTCGTGTTTGATGAATTTACTGGATTTTTATGAAGATGTAATGAGTGCGGTTGACAGAGGGGAACCGGTGTTTTTAGATTTCCAGAAGGCGTTCAATAAGATGCCTCACAAAAGGTTGCGGCAGAAGATTAAGGTATACAGAGTTGAGGGTAAAGTGTTAGCGTGGATTGAGGATTGGTTATCTAACAGGAAGCACAGCATTGGAATAAATGGGTGCTTTTCTGGTTAGCAGTTGGTGACTAGTGGCGTACCGCAGGGATCGGTGCTGGGGCCTCAACTGTTTACCATATATGTAGACGACCTGGAGGAGAGGACCGAGCGTAGGGTAACAAAGTTTGCTGATGACATGAAGGTGAGTGGAAAAGCGAATTGCGTGGAGGAAGTGGAAAGTCTTCAGAGAGATCTGGAAAGGCTGAGTGAGTGGGCGAGGATCTGGCAGACGGAGTATAACGTTGGCAGGTGCGAGGTTATCCACTTCGGAAGGAATAATAAGAAAATGGACTATTATTTAAACGGTGAAAAATTACAACATGCTACTGTGCAGAGGGACCTGGGAGTCCTTGTGCGTGAATCGCAAAAACTCAGTCTGCAGGTGCAGCAGGTGATCAAGGCAAATGGAATGTTGGCCTTCATCGCGAAGGGGATGGAATATAAAAGCAGGGAGGTCTTGCTGCAATTGTACAAGGTACTGGTGAGGCCGCAACTAGAGTACTTTGTGCAATTTTGGTCCCCTTATTTGCAAAAGGATATATTGGCCTTGGAGGGAGTACAGAGAAGGATCACCAGGCTGATACCGGAGATGAGGGGGTTAGCTTATGAGGAGAGATTGAGTAGATTGGGCCTTTACTCGTTGGAGTTTAGTAGGCTGAGGGGTGATCTTACAGAGACATATAAGATAATGAAGGGGCTAGATAGGGTAGAGGCAGAGAAATTCTTTCCACTTAGAAAGGAAACAAGAGCTAGAAGGGACAGCCTCAAAATAAGAGGGGGTCAGTTTAGAACAGAGTTGAGGAGGAACTTCTTCTCTCAGAGGGTAATGAATGTCTGGAATTCTCTGCCCATTGAAGTGGGTGGAAGCTACCTCGTTGAATATGTTTAAGTCACAGGTAGATGGATTTCTGCCCAATAAGGAAATTAAGGGTTATGGGGAGCAGGCAGGTTAATGGAACTGAACCACTTTCTGATTAGCCATGATCTTATTGAATGGCAGGGCAGGCTCGAAGGGCTAGATGGCCTACTCCTGCTTCTATTTCTTACGTTCATACCCAAGGGGCTGCCAATCGTCAGTTAGCCTCCTCCATTGTAGTGGGAGAGGCTAGGTCAGGTAGACCATGTTTGCTCCAACAAATGGCTTCTGTACATCCACTCTTGTTGCAAAATTGGCATGCAAGCATTTTCCTCTTAACCCCCTTTGGGGCCCTACAGTCCCAGGTGAAATGTCCTGGCTTCCCACAAATATGACAAGTCCCCTTAGGCTTGATCCTATTAGTTAAGGCTATGCACTCCTGCTTTATTCGTGGGTATTGCTTTTCGTCTGGTCATTCCTTAATTCCAGAAGCCCATTCGACTAATTCAGCATAATCCCGTGAACTGAGGACTCCCATTTTAAGGATTTTCTGATGAGCTGGTGACAGCCCATCTTCAAATGTCTGGATGAATGCTCTATCTGTACGGGTGGCTTCGAGCATCCCTGAGCATTCCTGCTAGACCTTAAAAAGTCGCTCTCCATATTCGGAGGCCCCTTCACCCTTCTGTTGTTTAGTATTTGTAATTTTAGACTAGTTGGTTGGCGCACTACCCAGGACTCATGGAACTCCTGCCTTAAACCGATTAAATGGTTCCTGTTATGCCTCCAATTCTGCTGTTAACTCGACTGCATGTGTCCATCTTCCTACCTGGTAATCAAACCAGGGCCAGTGGGTGGGGTCCTATTGGTCCACCCCGTCACCCATCAGTTCCCCATTTGTCCTGTGGGCAAGCGGCTCGTACCAACTGATGTATATCTCGTAAGTGTAACTGGTGGCCAACCAAGTCTGTGTCCAACTCTGACCAAAATTTGGCATTCGCACTCCGGGGCTGAAGTTTCCCCAGCAAAATCAGGAACTGGTGTCTTTCCCCTGGGGTGAAAGGCTTAAAAAAAAAAAAATCGGGCAGTGGGGGCATTTATAGTACCTCCCCAAACTACAGGAGCTAAGTTATGAACCTCCTCCTCGTCGAGGTCAAAACTTCCACCAGCGCCATGGGCTTTATTATTGGCTACTGGGGTACAGGGCAGGGATCCCCAAGAAAAGTCCTCTAATGTTTGACTTTTTTTTTTCCAATTCTCTAACATGTGATTCTAACGTCTTGATTCTTTCCTTATCATTGGCCCATTTTTTACAGAAACAGAGACCTGCTTAATCAGTCTGGCTAGATGGTGCACCAACAAAACTTCAGTTTTCTTGGTCTTGTCTTTCTTTTCTTTCTCCAGCCACTTACACTGTTGATCCAGAGGATGGGACGTGTCCCACTCCCCCTTTTGTCATCTATTTCATGAATCTGTCTCTTTCAGTTATGTATTGGTTTATCAGGGATCCTGGGGGGTCCCCACTGTTCTTGTGATTCTGCCATATTATCGGTAAGTTTATACTCACCACCTAAAGTCTTCAATTCTTCTTTCTTGCTCTCCCACTCCTAGATCACTCTTGTCGGAGTCCAATGATACCTGTTAACGGTGATCAAATCCTTCTGCACAACCGCTTATACTATAAAGCCGGCTTTTCTTTTCCCTCCGGCAATCACTCAGACGGTTTCTCTCATTCATGTCTGAACATCACACCCTAGGCACCTCTTTCTCCAGTCTCTACACCCACTTCAAATTTCTGACCTTCGTCTGGGGGTCTACCTCTCTTAACAACCAGTCAAAGGCTAGGTGTTAGAGACGGATGCCTCCTTGTCCGCATATATTCAGTTCAGACGTCTTCCACTTCCACATTCTCTCATCACAAATGATTGTCCACTGTAGTTTGACCCACTCCATTAGGCTCGGTGTTCTATTCCAGTGCCCCGGTTTGGCCATTCAACTGGGTCCGCAAACAGAATCCTGTTCGTGACGCCAATTTGTTGTAGGTAAAATAATACCTCTAAGACTGTGAGTGAATCAAAGTACAATGCTTTATTACAAAAGCTTTTGGGAGAAGCCAGTTCCTAAAGCAATCTGCCAGGCTTCTCCCCGAATACAAGAATGGATGTTTATACATTATGGTTCCTAGCTCCAGTCATGATTGCAGTTCTTCTGGTTCCAGTCATGATCGCAGCTCCTTTCAAACAGCTGTTATCGTGCTTCAGCATCTGCAGCTGTTTAGCTATGTTTAGGTAGTACACAAGCCTGCACAAACAATAAGGTTTGCAATGCTCTTGCACAAATTCTAAGTACAAAATTTATTAACCCTTTCCCTTCTTTACCACATCTGGCAGGAGGAGCATACAACTGCCTTAACTGCCATACTACCTTTATACAGGTAAAAAGATCTCAACTCACCTTTTCCTGGCTTGTGGCCCTCCCGACTTTTTTTTTTAAGTTTTTTGTTTGGTTAGAGGAGGAGATAGGGAAACACTGAAGTAGTGCTTGGGGTTTAACTACCCTTTCACAACAGTTCCTCCACAAACCACCTTCTGGTCGCAGTGACTGAACCTATGCAAATGTTACCTGCAACCACCAATCACCTTCATTGCTCTGCTGCCCTCAGCTGGACACTTGCCTTCACTCGATAAAAACATTAACTTTGTGTTTTTTTTGAAACAAAAGATCAGTGCAGCTCCAACAACACTCAAGAAGCTTGACACCATCCAGGACAAAGCTGGCTGCTTGATTCATACCCCCTTCTACAAACATTCACTCCCACCAGCACCAACAAACAGTGGCAGCAGTGCGGAACATCTACATTACAGAAACTCACCAAGGCTCCATACCCATAACCACCACCATCTAGAAGGACAAGAGCAGCAGATACCTGGGAACACCAACATCTGGAGGTTCCCCTCCAAGTCACTCACCATCTTGTCTTGGAAATATATCACTATTCCTTGACAGTTGTGGGTCAAAATTCTGGAACTGCCCCCATAACAGTATTGTGGCAGTTCAAGCAGCCAGCTTATCAGCATCTTCTCAAGGACAACTAAGGATAGGCATTACATTCTAGCCTAGCTAGTGATGTCCACATCCTGTACATTAATTCTTAAAAACTAATATTGTTTAAAAAAGAGACATGCTATCAAAACATTTCATCTTGTACTCAAAGAGGGTTTGCAAGAATACCAATAGTAAAGGAAGCAACAATTCAGGCAATAGGAAAATAGAGTGCTGATTAGTTGGCAAGTTGACTCCGATTGATTTAAATGCTGATATTGAGATGCCAGTGTTGGACTGGGGTAAAAACAGAAAGAAGTCTCACAACACAATTTAAAGTCCAACAGGTTTATTTGTAGCAAATGCCACAAGCTTTCGGAACACGCTGTTCCTTCGTCAGGTGGGTGGGAGTTCTGATCACAAACATGTGCCCTGTTTGTGATCAGAACTCCCACCCACCTGACAAAGGAACAGCGTGTTCCGAAAGCTTGTGGCATTTGCTACAAATAAATCTGTTGGGCTTTAAATTGGTGTTGAGAGGCTTCTTTCTGATAGAAACACTGCCATGAAAATCACACCAGGGAACAGTTAGCTGCAAAGCTGTTGCTCAAACCAGACAGGCCAACTCTGGTGAAGGCCTTGCCATGGGGAATAAAAAAAAGATGCAATGCATGGACATCCTCCTGCTGACTGCATTGAACAGGGCCATCTGTGAACATATGTAGCTTTTAGCAAGTAGTGTTTTTGCTAAATGTATGGCTGGTATCCATTTCACACTTGTGGCATAACAATGATCTCCTTATTGAAATAAGTATCCTTTTGCCCTCACATTTCATCCAACAACTTGAGCTTGTTGTTAAAGCACTGGAGGTAATAAGAAATCAAGCATAGTTATCAACTTTCTCTGTCTTCCAAGCATTTCCTTTTTTTTCCAACCATGGAGACCATTCACTTTACATATTCTTGTTCACAAATGACCCTGCTAAAAATGCTAAAGAAATTGCAGCATGCTGCTGTGCAGAGGGACCTGGGTGTCCGTGTGCAGGAATCTGAAGGAGTTGGTTTGCAGGTGCAGCAGGTAATTAAGGTGGCAAATGGAATTTTGTACTTCATTGTTAGAGGGATGGAGTTTAAAAAAAACAGCAAGATTATGTTGTACTTGTATAAAGTGCTGGTGAGGCCACATCTGGATTACTGTGTACAGTTTTGATCTCCTTACTTGAGAAAGGATGTACTGGCACTGGAGGGGGTGCAGGAGAGATTCACTAGGTTGATTCCAGAATTGAGATGGTTGGCTTATGAAGAGGGACTGAGTAGACTGCAGCTATACTCATTGGAATTAAGAAGAATGAGGGAAGATCTTACAGAAACAAAAGATTGTTGCCTGGATTGGGAGGCATGCCTTATTAAGATAGTTTGAGGGAGCTAGGTCTCTTCTCCCTGGAGAGACAAAGGTTGAGAGGTGACCTGATAGGGGTTTATAAAATGTTGAGAGGAATAGATAGGGTGGATTCTCGGAGGCTATTTCCCAGGGCTGAAATGGTCGCTACGAGAGGACACAGGTTTAAGGTGCTGGGAAGCGAGTACAGAGGAGATGCTAGGGCTAAATTTTTCACTCAGAGGGTGGTGAGTGGAATCAGCTGCCGTCGGTGGTGGTAGAGGCAAACTCAGAGGTCTTTTAAAAGACTTCTGGATGAGTATATGGGATCTAATGGGATTGGGAGTTACAGATAGTTCTATGGCTTGGTAGGTATAGATGTGATCGGTGCAACTTGTGGGCCAAAGGGCCTGTTTGTGCTGTAGTGGTCTATGTTCAATGTTCTATGTTCTATGTTCTATGAGGAAGGGAATAGATAAGATAGAAGCAGGGAACGAGGTGAATCATTTTGGTAGGACAAACTTGAATGCAGATTACAGGGTCAACGGCAAGGTTCTGAACAATGTGGAGGAACAGAAAGATCTTGGGGTTCATATCCACAGATCTCTGAAGATTGCCACTCAAGTGGATAGAGCCATGAAGAAGGCTTATAGCGTGTTAGCATTTATTAACAGGAGGTTTGAGTTTAAGAGCCATGGGGTTATGCTGCAACTATACAGGACCCTGGTGAGACCACATTTGGAATTGTCTGTGCAGTTCTGGTTACCTCGCCATAGGAAGGATGTGGAAGCATTAGAGAGAGTGCAGAGGAGATTTACCAGGATACTGCCTGGTTTGGAGGGTAGGTCTTGAGGAAAGGTTAGGGAGCTGGGGCTTTTCTCTTTAGAGCAGAGGAGGATGAGAGGCGACTCAATAGAGGTTTATAAGATGATGAGAGGGATTGATAGAGTGGACGTGCAGAGAGTATTTCCTTGGGTGGATGTAGCTGTTATTGGGGGCATAACTATAAGGTTCATGGTGGGACATATAGGAGGGATATCCGAGGTAGATTCTTCAGTCAGAGTGGTTGGGGTGTGGAATAGACTGCCTGCTGTGATATTGGAATTGGACACTTCAGGAGCTTTCAAGCGGTTACTATATAGGCACATGGAGCACTCCAGAATGATAGGGAGTGGGATAGCTTGATCTTGAGCTTGGACATAGCTCGGCACAACATCAAGGGCTGAAAGGCCTGTATTGTGCTGTATTGTTCTATGTTCTATGGAAGTTGTTTCCATTGGCAGGTGAAACTAACACTAGGAGTCATAGCCTTAAAATAAGGGGACGCAGATTTAGGACTGAGTTGAGGAGGAACTTCTTCGCACAAAGGGTTGCGAATCTGTGGAATTCCCTGTCCAGTGAAGGTGTTGAGGCTACCACATTGAATGTTTTTAAGGCAAGGATAGATAGATTTTTGAACAGTAAAGGAAGTAAGGGTTTTGGTGAGCGGGTGGGTAAGTGGAGCTCAGTCCACAGAAAGATCAGCCATGATCTTATTGAATGGCAGAGCAGGCTTGAGGAGCCAGATGGCCTATTCTACTCCTAGTTCTTATGTTCTTATTATGTTCTAATGACCCCACTGTTATAGCAAAGCATCCCTCTATTCAGATATGCCACTCACTGTCTGGAATTTCACTCTTCTCAGAGTTTTTTCTTACTTGAGTCTTCCTTCTGGCAGATTAATCTTTAATCCTGACGTTGATTTTTCCAGCCCTCAAATATTTTAAGTCTGAGGACCCAACAATGTTCTTTTCTTCTACTCATAATCTTTTCTCTATGTTCTCAATGAGACAAGATCCTGACTTGTTGCCAAGTTCTTTGCTGTGACGACCTAACTATGCTACAAGTTGTGGATTTTTACACATGAAGAAAAGGCGTGGGGGACGATCTTACCACAGCCAGCCGATTGACGAGATGAGCCGATAAGATCATGCAAGAGTCAAGAAATTAGGTTTGTGCTGGATCCCTCACCTCCTGTGTTCTCACTAGCACGGAATATCCTGCAACGTCAGCATCACACCCATTTCCGGCGTGAGGCTGAATACATTATTTAAATGAAATTTAAATCTCGTTTCCATGTGATTAACTAAATCTGGGACATCATTGTCCAGGTTCATTTGCCTCTGTGGCCTTGCCAGAAGAGATTCTCTCTGGCAAGAATCACAGCTAGCCCCCAGCAACAGGACCAGACATGATGGCTTTGCTGGTAGAATTGGAGGCCATTGAAGTTGTGGGAAAGGGGGATGTCCCTTGGGCAATGCCAGCTTGGCCCCCTGGCAGTGAGAGGGGGCCTGCTCTCAATCTGTACCTGCAATCGGAGATGGGAGGGGTTTGGGGGGGGGGGGGGGGGTGGTGGTGTTGGGGGATTGCAGGGTCGATCGGTCTGGATGGATCGGAATAGACTACAGGACCTCCACGGTAGTGGAGGCGTGTGGAGTGTCTACTTGAGGCCATGGAGGCTAGCTGAGGGAGGCAGCAGCTTTTCTTTACTCACAGCAGAGGGAGCTGTGCATGCGCAATGATGCCCTCTGCTGCTCTCAGCCGGTTTTTAGCCTTACCCCTCGAGACAAGAAACAGTTTTTCCACTCGTGTGTAGGATTGCAGATTTGGGCTCACCAAAAAAAATCATAAACTCTTTCTTTTTCATGCTCATCCTGGACTTAGAACTTTTTTCGTAAGATTGCCCCATTGATTTGTGCACAGATTCAAACCAACAACAAAGGGAGTCTTGCCTGTACAGAGTATGAACAAAGAAAAAAAGAGCCTATAAAGCACTCCAATGACATCACCATTAAATCATGTTATCAGCTCCTAAAGTATTCAAGCCTATAACAGAATGAAACTACAAAACTATTTAAGATCAATCAGTATGGCTCACATATGTATGGTAGAAGTTAGATATATTCACACACTGGGCCCTACCCTTTGCAGAAATGGACATATGCATATACATATCATGCCTTTTTCGACAAAAGCTTGGGGACAGCCATTCCTGATCCATTCCTCTTACAATGCCTTGGCCAGAGTTGACCGGTCTGGTTTGAACTTGAATAAAAGCTTGGCAGTTAACTGTTGCCTGGTGCATTCTCCATGGCAATGCCTCTATCAAACTTAGCAACCAATCAGCACTTTCTTCTCATGCGGCATAAATTGTTGCTCCCTTCTACTTGTGGTATTCTTGTGAACTGTCTAAATGAGTGCAGTTTGAAAAGTTTTGACAGCAGCCCTTTATGTTCAGTAATACTTAAAATCTGTACTACCAAATGACTATTTATAACTAATTCCCTAATCTTGAAACATAGCTGAATCGTGTAAATTGACCAACATAAACATTTGCATCCAAACTTGTCTTCACATTAAAGAGCAGAAAACCTTATCTAGAAATTAGCATTATATAACCATATTTGGAAAGTAAAGGAGAAAATCAATCAATTTAGTTAAAATTGTAGTACAACTACCATATATAGTTATACAACCCTGAAAACACTATAAATATGGGAAGTACAATCAGGTTTTTAGATTCACTCAACTCACTTGAGTGTCTCTCAAGATAAGGTCTATTAGAGCAGATTATTGATGATCTTCTCCTTAACTTAGGTCAGAGGCATCTTGCAAAGTCTTAAATTAGAAATTTAAGCTAAACGTTAGTTTAATAACTGATAGCTATCCTATTTAAATATTTTACTGCAACAATATTTGTATTCTCAACCATAAGATTTTTGTTTTCTGTTTTATTATTATTGCCATTGAATGTCTTCCCAATTATGAAGTGTATGTTCAATTCTTTACTCAACTTCCATGTAGTTTATAATTCATGTTGTCACACAGTTTTCTGTATTGCTAACTCAGTTTCCATACCTACTCCGCCATTCAATACAATCACTGCTGATCTCATTTTGATCTCAACTCCACTTTCCTGCCTGTTCTTCATAGCCTTTAACACATTATCAATGAAAAACCTGTCCATCTCCTCCTTAAATTTACTCAATGCCTGGCATCTTCCGCATTCTGGGGTAGTGAATATACCACTATAACCATTGTGCTACCTAATAAATAACCTCTAATCCCATGTGATCTTACCTTATGTATTTACTTTTAATGCAACATCTTGTCAAATACCTTCTGGAAGTCCAAATATACAGCATTTACAGGATCCCCATTGTCCACTTTGCTTGTTGCATCTTCAAAGAACTCGAGTAAATTAATTAAACGTGACTTACTCTTCACAAAACCCTGCTGACTCAGATAGATTGTGTTTTGACTTTCTAAATGTCTCGTCATTACTTCCTTAATAATGGGTTCTGACAAGTTTTCAATGACAGATGTTAAACTAACTGGCCTATAGGTAGGAAGAAAAAATTGGTCCTGCAAAATGAGTTCAGGGAGTTAGGAAGGCAGCTGAAATGGTTGTATTCTCAGGAATAAGCCCTGTGCCATGTTGTGGTGAGGCAAGAAATAGGAAGGTTGTGCAGCTTAAGAAGTGGTTTGAGAATTGGTTCTGGACGGAGGGCTTTCAGATTTTTAGATCACTGGAATCTCTTCCACAGTAGATTGTATCCGTACAAAAAGGACAGGTTGCACCTTAACTGGAAGGGCACTAACATCCTAGCAGGGGGATCTAATCATGCAGTTGGGGTGGATTTAAACTAATAAGGCAGGAGGATGGGATCCACAACAGTCAGAGACAGTACACAACTGAGTGTGTGGGTCCAGTCAGGCTAAGAGAAATAAAATGTGTACAAAACATGACAGGACAGATAGTCTGAGGTGTGTTTGCTTTAAAGCAAGAAATATGACAGGTAAGGCAGATGAACTTAAAGCTTGGATTACTACATGGAACTATGTTGTGGCAATTACAGAGACTTGGATGAAAGGAGGACAGGACTGGCAGCTTAGCATTTCAGGATTTAGATGCTTCAGGCAACATAAAGATCGTGACAAAAGAGATGGAGGTGTTGCTTTACTGATTAGAGAGAATGTCACAGTTATACAGAGGGAGGACACCTTGGTGGGATCATGCAGTGAGGCCATATGGGTAGAACTCAGGAACAGAAACAGTGCAATCAGGTTGTTGGGGTTGTACTGCAATCCTCCCAACAGCCAGCACGAAGTGGAGGAACAGATACTTTGGCAGATTATGGGAAGATGTAAAAACAACATAGTTGTTGTGATGGGCAGTATTTACTTCCCAAACATAGACTGGGATTTCTTTAGTGCTAGGGCCTTGGATGGGGCAGAGTTTGTTTAGTGTGTCTGAGGATGCTTCTTGAGGCAATATGTAGATAGTCCAACTCTTAGACCTGGTTCTGGTAAATGAGTCCAGACAGATGATTGATGTTTCAGTGTGGTATCATTTTGGGAACAATGATCACAATTCTATAAGTTTCAACTACTTGTTGAAAAGGAAAGTAGTCCCTGAGTGAAAGTACTGAACTGGGGGAGGACTAATTACAACAGTATTAGGAGGAATTAGAGAATGTAGACTGGGGGTGGCCGTTTGAGGGTAAATCTACATCTGATATGTGCGAGTCCTTTAAAAGTCAGTTGTTAACATTTCAAAACAAGTATGTCCCTGTAAAAATGAAGGATGAAGAAGGCAAAATTCAAGAATACTGGATGACAAGAGAGATTGTGAACTTAGTGAAAAATAAGGAGGCATAGATAAATTTCAGAAAATTGAAAATGGATAAGGTTCTTGAGGAATACAAAGGCTTAAATACAAAGGCTTAAAGGCAGGAAAAGGCTTAAATTTAGGAGGGCAAATTTAAGCCTTTGTATTCCTCAAGAACCTTATCCATTTTCAATTTTCTGAAATTTATCTATGCCTCCTTATTTTTCACTAAGTTCACAATCTCTCTTGTCATCCAGTATTCTTGAATTTTGCCTTCTTCATCCTTCATTTTTACAGGGACATACTTGTTTTGAAATGTTAACAACTGACTTTTAAAGGACTCGCACATATCAGATGTAGATTTACCCTCAAACGGCCACCCCCAGTCTACATTCTCTAATTCCTCCTAATACTGTTGTAATTAGTCCTCCCCCAGTTCAGTACTTTCACTCAGGGACTACTTTCCTTTTCAACAAGTAGTTGAAACTTATAGAATTGTGATTATTGTTCCCAAAATGATACCACACTGAAACATCAATCATCTGTCTGGACTCATTTACCAGAACCAGGTCTAAGAGTTGGACTATCTACATATTGCCTCAAGAAGCATCCTCAGACACACTAAACAAACTCTGCCCCATCCAAGGCCCTAGCACTAAAGAAATCCCAGTCTAAAAGGAGACTCCCAAGGCTTTTTGTGTGTAAAAGAATTTGCCTTTTTTATTGAAGTTTGCATTTACAAAGCAGTTACTGAAAATAATTCCACTTTTCTCACCTGTGTGACCAATGGTTCCAGTAACCGTTCTACTGTCACAGTCCGTATTTCCAAGCTTTTGGGATCCCACTTAAGAAGAATAGGTGATGTTGCAGTTGTCATGTTTGGCTGAAACAATAAAATTAGTGTTTTATGAACATACATAAAAAAGCTCCTTTAAAAAAAAATCCAAAACTGTAGATCTATGAAATAATTGATTAACTAGATGGTGAACTGAAGGGCAAATAGTCATTAACCAACTATTGAATGGCAAGAAAAATATTAATTTAAGCATTTGTTCATTGTCAATCATTCTATTCCATGAAATATTTCTGGGAAAATGCACCAAACAATTGAATAATGTTTACAATGACAAAAGTACCAAGGAACCATAGAATCCCTACAGTGCAGAAGGAGGCGACTCAGCCCATCGAGTCTGCATCAAACTTGGAGGCGTATAAAACTAAACGCATGAAACCTGGCCTTAAATTTAGCCTTTTAATCTTATTGAAAAAGACAAGATTCTGAAGGGGTTTGACAAGTAGGCATACAAACTGTTTCCCTTGGCTGGGAAATCTAGAACACAGGGGCACAATCTCAGGATAATAATTATTTACAATTGAGGTGAACAGAAATTTCTTCATTCAAAGGGTTTTGAACCTTTGGAATTCTCTACCCCAGAGAGTTGTGGATGCTTTATCATTGGATATTTTAAGGCCAGGATAGTTAGATCTTTGGTCCCAGGGAATACAGTGATATGGGCAGCAGGCAGGAAAGTGGACATACGACTCAGGGTAAGCCATGATCATACTGAATGGCAAAGTAGCCTGGAAATCTACTTTCACTGTTATTTCTTGTTATGTTCTTAAATTCTAGCATCATTATTGTGAATCTGAACTGCAGGCGCTGTAAAGCCAATAAATCTTTTAGTTCCCAAAATTCAAAGTAGTACTCCAGATATTGACTAACCAAGATTCTGTACAACTCAGGCTTCCTCCTGAGAGAATGTACAACATTCTATTAACATTTCATTTTACTTTATTACAAAGTACTAGCTTTTCTGACTTAAACATACACCCCTAAATTTCCCTGCTCATTCATAGAGCCTGCATACTTGTCATTAAGAAAATATTGCATTTTGACTTGCTTGGATCCAAATTGGATGGTTGCACACATCCCCATGTTAAACTCCGCAAGCCATGATTTTATCTACTCACATAGTCAGTCTATGTCCCTTTCTAACTCCCTGCGCCCAGCTACACAATTTGTTGTGCCTCCTAACCAGGTATTATCTGCAAACTCAGATGTATATTTTTCTATCACGTAATTCAATTCATCTATGTATTTAATTAAAAGGCCATGATGTACATCCTATAACCAGAGACTGTTTCAATACGTTCTCCCTTCTCAACAAATTAACATGTATCCTTTGTCACCCAGAATTAGTAACTATTTCAATTGTACATCATAAATCTTCAGAGGAAGAGTATTAACTGGCTATTTCCTAAAGTCAATAACTAGTTCAGCCATCTTGTTTTCATTCAGTTTAAGGAAACAGGCATTGCAACATTTTACAACTTCACGATTGCATCCCTACAGTTTACTTTGTTATCCCTGATCAGTTCCATGAATACCCTATCAGCATATTTCTGGATTGTTGCATCATCATACTTTGATCAATAATGACTCAAAAGTAAAGGTAATGAAAAATTCAGTATAATGTAAATCAAACAATTAATCCCTTTTAAGTATTCTCCTATGTAACTTTCTTTTACTTTGGTTTACTTAATGTAAATGAAGCTAAGACATGGCAGGACAGCTCAGTCGCGTGAAATACCTATCCTGTAGTACATAGAAAGTTGTGGTTGCTAACAGTGACCTAGATGAGCCATTTACAGGAAGTGTCACTAAGCAGACACAGGGGTCAATTGTGAAGGGACATTGTGGTAGAGTGAGGGACAGGAGATTTAGAAGGGATTTGAGAAAAAATATTTTCACTCTCTGGAATGTACTGCTTGCAAAGGTAGTGGAGGCCAGAAACCTTACAACCTTTAAAAAGCATTTGAATGAGAACCTGAAATATCACAACATTCAAGGATATGGAATAAGTGCTGGAAAATGGGATTAGCATGATTTTTGTGATAGTTATTATTGGTGCAGACTCAATGGCTGACGGATCCTTTCTGCACTGTATGACTTTATAACTCTAAACTGAAGTAAATGGACTAAAGTAATTGTCATTACGGAGATGTGACCAAGGTTGGGAACTGAATATCCAAGGATGTCCGGCATTTAGCACTGCAGCACAGTATTAGCACTACTGCCTCAGTGCCAGGGACCTAGGTTTGATCCCAGTCAGGGGTGAATGTATGACTTCGGTGCTCATTTGACAGTAGTGTCTCTCTCTCTCTCTCTGTCTCTCTCTCTCCTCCCCCCTCCCCGCCCAACCCCTTCCCTAATGTCCCAATCTTATCTCTTAAGATTGATATCCCATCTCCTTTTCCTTTTTGTCCATCCAGAGAATCCATAAAATCGTAGAATCTTTACAGTGCTGAAAGTGGCCATTTTGCATATCGAGTCTGCACCAATTCTCTGAAAGAACATCCCACCCAGGCCCTCCCCTTCACCCTATCCCTGTAACCCAGTACATCTGCCATAGCTAATCCATCTAACCTACACATATTTTGGACACCAAGTGGCAATTTAGACGATCAGACATAGGAGCAGATTTAGGCCACTTGGCCCATCAAGTCTGCTCTGCTGTTCAATCATGACTGATGTTTTTCTCATTCCCATTCTCCCTCCCCAGGGAAATATCTGCACACTGACTGGTGTCTCAGTCATCTCTCTCACTCTCTCTGGGAGATATCTGTACACAGACTGGTGTGTCTCAGTTTCCCCCCCCCACCCCCACCTCTCTCTGTCTCTTTTTCTCAGGGAGATATCTGTACACTGACTGGTGTCTCTTCCCATTTTCCCCATGTCAGTGTGGGTTTCCTCCAGGTGCTCCAGTTTCTGCCCACAGTCTAAAGACGTGCAGGTTAGGTGGACCAGCCATGCTAAATTGGTGTTTCCATTAGTAGAAAAAATGAGAACCAGAGGACACAACCTCAAACTAAAGGGACAATCCTTTAAAACAGAGTTAAGAAGGAATTTCTTCAGCTAGAGAGTTGTAAATCTGTGGAACTCTTTGCCGCAGAAGGTTGTGGAGGCCAGATCATTGAATGTCTTTAAGACAGAGATAGGTAGGTTCTTGATTAATAAGAGGATCGGGGTTATAGGGAAAAGGCAGGAGAATGGGAATGAGAAAAACACCAGCCATGATTGAATGGCAGAGCAGACTTGATGAGTTGAGTGGCCTAAATCTGCTCCTATGTCTTATGATCTAAATGACCACTTAGTGTCCAAAATATGTGTAGGTTAGATGGATTAGCTATGGCAGATGCACTGGGTTACAGGGATAGGGTGAAGGGGAGGGCCTGGGTGGGATGTTCTTTCGGAGAATTGGTGCAGACTCGATATGCCGAACGGCCACTTTCGGTACGATTTTATGGATTCTCCGGATGGACAAAAAGGAAAAGGAGATGGGATAACAATCTTAAAGAGGAGATAAGACCTGGACATT
Source organism: Carcharhinus amblyrhynchos (assembly GCF_965287045.1). Classification (NCBI taxonomy): domain Eukaryota; kingdom Metazoa; phylum Chordata; class Chondrichthyes; order Carcharhiniformes; family Carcharhinidae; genus Carcharhinus; species Carcharhinus amblyrhynchos. The sequence continues at coordinate 20,067,029 of NC_137324.1, forward strand.
AGAAAGAAAGGATCTTAGATCAAAGCATCAACATGCAAAATAAGTATGGGTGGAGCTAAGGAACAGTAAATATTGGTGGGAGTTGTCGTGTTATTGCAGTGGTAATGTTGGGCATGGCAGATATCAGGACATTTGAACTGCATGTAATGTGGGTAATGTAGCCAACTTCAATTTAAAGCATATACTGGGTTAACTAAGTTGGCACTAGTGCTGTGGAGGGAAAATTCCTGGTATGCATAGGAGATATATTTCTGAAGCAGTACATTGAGAAGGCAACTAGGGAGAGGGGTATGTTGGATTTATTGCTGTGCAATAAGTTAGTTAATAACCTTACTGTCAAGAAGCCTTGGAAATAGTGATCATAACATGAAAGAATTTCACATTAAGTTACAGTATGATATAGTTCATTCTGAAACTAGGGTCATAAATCTGAAAAAAGGAGATTATGAAGGTATGAGGGGAAAATTTATGGATTAGGAAAATACACAAAGATTTGATGTGACACTGGCAATGGCTAATATTTAAATAATGACTACATGTTCCACAACAGATATGCATTCATCTAAGGCACAAAAAAATCAAAGAAAAATGCATATCAACCATTGTCAAAGAAATTAAAGATTGCATTAGATGAAAGGAAATGATTTATAAGAATACCGGAAAAAGTGGTGAGCCTGAGGATTGGAAGCGATTAGAACACAACAAAGGACAATGAAGAAACTGATTAAGAAAAGCAAAGAGAATATGAATGCAAACTAGTGAGGAACATGCAAAGTATAAAAGCTTTGTTTGGAATGTGAAAGGGAAAAAAAAATCAGCTATAACAAATATGGACTCACTACGGGTGGAGCAGGAGAATTTATTGTGGAGAAATGGCAGAGAAACTAAATAGTTACTTTGCATCTGTCTTCACAGAAGAAAATTTCCCAGAAATACTATACAGCAAGAGACTTGTGAAACTGAGGAACAAAATTAAATTAATATTTGTGAAGTAGTACTTGAAAGTTGATCAATCCCCTGAACCAAAAAAGATACATCCCAGAGTATTGAAAGAGGTGGCTATAGAGATAGTGAATGCATCAGTGGTTATCTTTCAAAATTTGGGAAAGGTTCCTGTGGACTGCAAAGTGGCAAATACAACCCTAACTGTTTAAAGGAGAGATGATGTGGAGATGCTGGCAATGGACTGGGGTAGACTCAGTAGGAAACCTGTGTCCTTACACGTAGGCTTTCAGAGCACTGCTCCTTCATCAAATGAGTGCATCTGAAGGAGCAGTGCTCTGACAGTTTGTGATTCCAAATAAACCTGTTGGACTTTAATCTGGGGCTGTGAGACTTCTTACTTTAAGAAGGGAGAGAAGGAAAAACTACAGACCTACTAGTTTGACATCAGTAGTAGGGAAAATGCTAGAATTGATGATAAAAGAATGTGATAACTGAACACTTGGAAATGAATGTCAAAAATTGGGTAGCGTAGACATGGACTTACGTAAATAAAACTGTTTGACCATCTTGAGAGTTTTTTTTTGAGAATGTTACTTGTAGCATTAATAAAATCAGGGGATATGGTGCACTTGGATTTTCAGAAAGCTTTCGATATGGTCCCATCCAGGAGGTTAGCAGATGAGGTTCGGGGAAGTATACTGGTCTGGACTGAGAATTGTTCAACAGACAGAAAGTAGAAATAAATGGATAATTCTCAGGATGGCAAGCTGTTTCTTGTGGCGTACTGCATGCAAGCTGTTCATAATTTATATAAAAGGTTTGAATGTGGGGACCAACTGTAATATTTCCAAATTTACTGATGAAACTAAACTGAGTGGGTTGAGGGAAAGATACAAGGCGGCTTCAAGGGGTTTGGGCAGACTAGTTGAATGGGTTAGAATATGGCAGATGGAATATAATGTGAAAAATAATGAAATTATTCACTTTGGTATGAAAAGCGAAGGTAGAATATTTCTTACATGGCGAGAGATTGGGAGCTACGAGTATCTAAAGAGATCCAGGTGCCCTTGCTCATGGGTCACTAAGCATAAGCATGCAGTGCAACAAGCAATTAGGAAGGCAAATGGTACATTGGTCTTCATTACAAGGGGATGAGAGTACGGGGTAGTACATCTTGCTGCAGTTGTATGGAGCTTCTCTGAGGCCTCACCAGGAGTTTGCGTAACGTTTTGTTCCTCTTATCAAAGAAGGGATATACTTGCAACGAAGGGAGTACAACGAGGGCTCAGCAAATTGATTTCTGGGATGGTGGATTGTTTTATGTATTCCTTAGAATTTCAAAGAATCAGGGGTGGCCTCACTGGGCAACATGGTGATTAATAATGTTGCCTCATAGCGCCAGGGACCCAAGTTCGACTCCAGCCTAAGGCGACTGTCTTGTGTGACGTTTGCATGTTCTCCCTGTATCTGTGTGTGTTTCCTCGGGTGCTCTGGTTTTATCCCACGATCCAAAGATGTGCAGGTTAGGTAGATTGCCATGCTAGATTGCCCCTTAGTATCTAAAGATGTTTAGGTTAGGGGGATTAGCCAGGGTAAATGCACAAGGTTGCAGTGAGGGGGATGCTCTTTCGGAAAGTCGGTGCAGACTTGATGGCCTAGATGCCTTCCTTCTGCACTGTGGGGATTCTATTCTACGGCAAGTACACAAAATTCTTATAAGGTAGATGTAAGAAAGATGTTCCTGGCTGGAACATCTAAAACCAGGGAACAGAATCTCAAGAATAAGGGGTAGGCCATTTAAGACTGAGTTGGCAAAGAATTTCTTCACTCAGAGGGTGGCGAATCTTTGGAATTCTCTCCTTCAGAGGGCTGTGGAAGATCAAGCATTGAGCATATTCAAGACAGAAGTCAATAGTTTTCTGGAGACAATGGCAATATCAGGGGAAGTTAGCATTGTTCCAGCATACAACCTCAACTTTAGTTTCTACACTTTCAGGTCATCATCTTGAGCAACACCTCAAATCTATAAAATTGAATGATGTTCCTCATAATACGACGTCAAAGTGACACTTCGCATTATGCTTTCCTTCTGTAGTCATCATTCCAACCAGCAGAAACCATTTTATATTCGATGATCAAGGACATCTGAGCGGTTGCAGGACATTCTTAAGGGGGAGGGTGAGCAGCCAGAAGCTGTTGCACACATTGGTACCAACAACATAGGTAGGAAATGGGATGAGGTCCTAAAGTATGAATATAGAGAATTAGGCAGAAGGCTAAAGTGCAGCACCTCGAAGATTGTAATTTCTGGACTACTGCCGATACCTCGCGCTAGTGAGAGTAGGAATAGGAAGATTAGGCAGATGAGAGCTGGTGCAAAGGGCAGGGATTTAGATTGTGGATCACTGGAATTTCTTCTGGGGAAGGGGTGACCTGTTCAAGAGTGATGGATTACATCCGAACTGAAGGGGGACTAATATCCTGGTGGGAAGATTTGATAGAGCTACTCGGGAGGATTTAAAATAGTTTGGCAGGGGGTTGGGACCCAAAGCAGTAGGGAGAGTGAAGGTGGTTGAGGACAGCACAGATTTCAATGCAAGAGGCTTCATGGTCAAGGCAGATGAACTCAGGGCATGAATGGATACATGGGACTGCATTAGCACACTTTTGAAAGCTTTCCACTTACCAGCTGTCCCTTTGCCTGCCAATAGACACCCCCAATTAACTTTTGAAAGTTCCTGTCTTATACTACTGGGTGGCATGGTAGCACAGTGATTAGCACTGCTGTGTCACAGAGCCAGGGACCCAGGTTTGACTCCAGCCTTGGGTGACTCTTGTCTAGAGTTTGCACATTCTCTCTGTGAGGGTTTCCTCCGAGTGTTCTGCTCTTCTCTCAAAGTCCAAAGATGGTTGGACTTTGGTTGACAGGCCAAGCTAAATTGACTCTTAGGGCCCTATTTTATCATTTTGATTCTAAGTGGTGAGTGGACTTGAAACTGAGTGTTTCAGATCAGACTTTTAGACCCATCCTGAGGTGCTCCCATACACATTCTGCCTGCAAAAATATCAATGATTCTGAATCGCGCTGTACAAGCCTGTGGATGGGGCTTAACATGCCCAAAATCCTGCAGTTCTGATCGGTATCTCCAACTGCCCCTGGTGTAAAAGTAATTGGGTAGGTGTCCAAATAAATAACTAAAAATCAGTTGGGTTTGTTTTCCCAAACTCAATTGCTTAACAAAGCTGTTTGGTAAATTGCACATGTTAACAAAGAACAAAAACAGCCCGGGAAATGGGCCCTTCAGCCCAACGAGCCCACGCCATCATTTTAACATTACCAGTCCCCCCTCCACCCATGACCCTTATCTATGCTTATGGCATTCCACATTGAGGGAAGCTCATTTAGGGACAATTTATTACCTCCAATCAGCCTAACAGCACATCTTTGGGGTGCGGGAGGAAACCAGAGCACCCGGAGAAAACCCACGCAAACACGGGGAGAATGCGCAAACTCCCACAGGCACCGGCCCAAATCCATGTGTCTGCACAGCAAACAGTGATTGTCACTGAGCTGTCGTGTTGCCCAGCATCTGGTCCAGTTTAAGCGCACACTAACGACATGAAACACTAGGCTACTCTTGAACAACCCTAGTATGACCCATCGCGTGTATGCCCCTCGTTGGACAACAAGGCGGACCGACTTAAAACCTGTGAATTAAAGAGAAAACCATTAGTATCATTCCACATCCTTATACATTACCAGGGATGTCCCAATGCTAATGAACCTTATTTAAATCAATCTCCTATATCCTCCCATCTCCAACCCACTCATGTGCCTGTCTAAGTAACCTCTTAAACAACTCCAGCGTGCCTGCCTCCACCACCTTACTTGGCAGAGCATTCCATACCCCCACTACCCTCTGTGTGATAAACCTCCCTCTAATATCTGTGTTATACCTCTCCCCCCTCACCCTAAGCCCATGGCCCCTCGTACTGTGTCTCTCTAACACAGAAAATAGCTTACCACTGTTTATCTATACCCTTCATAAATCTTATATACCTCTATTAGGTTCCCCCCAAGTCGCCATCTTTCAAGGGAAAACAGCCCCAATTTGCTCAAGCTTTCGTCATAACCCAGTCCTTCCATACCAGGCAACATCCTGGTAAACCTCCTCTGCACTCTCTCCAGAGTCTCCACGTCCTTCCGGCAGTAAGGTGAACAGAACTGAACGCAGTACTCCAAATGTGGCCTAACCAACGTTCTATACAACTGCAACATTAGACTCCAGCTCTTATACTCTATCCCCCTTCCTATAAAGGGCTAACACACCATAAGCTTTCTTCACAACCTTCTCCACGTGTACTGCCACCTTCAAAGATTTGTGCACTTGCACCCCCGGGTCCCGCTGCGTTTCTATACGCTTTATAAGTTTACCCTTTATCATACAACTCCCCCCTACATTATTCCAGCCAAAATGCATCACCTCACATTTATCAGGATTAAACTCCATTTGCCATATATCTGCCCAATATGCCAGCCTTTCTATATCCTGTTGTATTGTCAGACACTGCTCCTCACTGCCTGCCAATCCAGCCATCTTGGTGTCATCAGCAAATTTGCTGATCACACCACTTACTCCCTCTTCCAAGTCATTTATATATACTACAAAAAGAAGAGGTCCCAGTACTGAGCCCTGCGGCACACCACTAGTGACAGACCTCCAGCTAGAAAAGGACCCTTCCACTACTACTCTGTCTCCTCTTAGCAAGCCAGTTCTCAACCCATCTAGATACCTGGCCTTGTATCCCACGAGCCTTAATCTTTGCGACCAACCTACCATGAGGGACTTTGTCAAACGCCTTACTGAAATCCATATAGACGACATCAACGGCTCGTCCTTCGTCAACCGTTTTTGTCACCTCCTCAAAAAATTCTACCAGATTCGTAAGGCAAGACTTCCCCTTTACAAAGCCATGCTGTGTATCCCTAATGAGATCGCAATGCTCTAAGTGCTCATACATCCTATTCCTAAGAATCCTCTCCATCAAGGGTTGTGTGTGAAAATAAAATAGGAGTTACTTTTGTAAACATGATGCATCATTTTCTGGTAGAACAATTGGATAAGGAAGTAGAACAGTCAGAATGGATGAATAAAAGCAAAAGCTGTCTTTGATCTAGTGTTCTTGAACAGTAGGGAAAAAGAGACACAATAGCGAAGTGGAAAAGGAGCACTGTTAACAAATGCCAACCAACCTGGTCTGATACAAAGTATACTTTTGCTGTATAACCAGCTTGTGTTTTCTACTTTGACTAAAATTCACCATATCCACCATCCTATGATCCTGAGTTCCAGAGTTAAAAAGATAATTCTCTTTTTATAAACTTCTAAGAATACTAATTAGTTTTAAGAATCCAGCTGCAGTAACCCAACTTCATCTGCACCCAAATAGTTTGCAGAAAAATGGTCAAATAGAATCCAGAAAAATGAAAAAAAATTAATCATAGTTTTAGTTTGCTGTTAGTTTTAGTTTATAAATCCCACAAGTAAACACTTAGATCCAATTATTCTACTGGATCTCAATTCAATGGTTGCTTTAAAAAAAACTTCCATATACAGCTATTGCTCCTGGTCAGTTTTCTTTTAAGTGCAGTTCTTTCTACTCCTTTAGTCTGCCATGTAGCAATCCCTACCCAATAAAACAGACTAGTTGTTGTTTTCAGGTTTCTGCCAATATTTTCAATATCCATCAAAATGCACAGGCTAATTCACCACCTCATTTCTCTCGTCCTCTCATTTCGCTGGGCGCTTGCTGTACTGCATCTGAACTCAAAGTGCATCAATGCACCAACCTGTTTCACTAAATCTCTTGATAGAAACCAGCTTCTCAACATCAAATGAATCTGGTTTCTACATCTTACAGGTGGTTGGACTCACTCTCATTTCTTTCAGACTGATGTCATGGCTTGAGATGCAATCTGACATTTTAATGCAGCAATCAACTCAAAACATAAAGGATCAACACACATTTGATTATAAGGAATGGCCAAGTTTAAACCAAGGCTACAAATTTTTAAAATACAAGCTTAATTAGTCAATCATTCAAACAAAAATATTGCCAGTAGCAACTTGGATCAAAAGCTGGTTCAAATAAAACGACTATGAAGAAATTATTTTATTTGAACCATCCAATTTGGCATAATTAATATCTTCAGTTGGTGAATTTGTAAAATAGTCATTTTCCTTCTGGAAAAATGGTTTTCTTTCAATTGAATTTGCAATTCAAGTTTCACAGACATGCAGTTGCAACATGCTTCTACACTGTCTGTGCTGGCTGACAATTCAAATAAACATTAAAATGTGTTTTTTTTTAAATGGACTGAGTTTGCTGCCATAAGTTGGTGGCTGCAGATGTATAAATGCACATGCGCGGCACGGTGGCACAGTGCTTAGCACTGTTGCCTCAGAGTGCCAGGGACACGGGTTCAATTCTGGCCTTGGGTCATCGTTTGTGTGGAGTTTGCACGTTTTCCCTGTGTGCGTTTCCTCTGCGTGCTCCGGTTTCCTCCCAAACATCCAAAGATGTGCTGATTAGATGAATTGACCATGCTAAATTCTCCTTCAGTGTACCCGAACGAGCACCAGAGTTTGGCGACTAGGGGATTTTCACAGGAACTTCATTGCAGATTGAAAGTAAGCCTTACTTGTGACTAATAAATAAATTTGAACTTTTAACTTGATATCTATTCTGAAATTCTTCATTTTAAAAGGTAGAAATGGAAAAAACAGAAAAGTTAACACCCATTTTGCTGAAGGTTACAATAATTCATCAAGTTACATAGCTAGTTAGCCCATTGTACCTGTGCTATAAAAAAAACTTCTACTGTGTTAATGATAAAAGAAAAAACATGATTTACTTCTCAGACAACTTACACTTAAACCGTTGAACAGAGTGTGTCTTTTCTACTTCTAACCACAAGTAAAACCCAAATTTCATTACATTACTTGGTCTCTTAAACAGACATCAATTTTCTGAAGCTAATCCAAAATGTTCCACAGCTCACACGAGTTTCCAGTTTTTTTTTGTTTCTCAATACTATTTTCCACCATGAGAATTTTCTTACAACTTCAGATAGTACAATCCTTCAGCTGTGTTTTAAATTCCTCACAAACCCAGTCTTCAAACTGAATGCAAGATCCTGCTCACATTCCACGTGGTGAATGATAAAGCCAAGCCTGGCTACCATCCATCCTTCTGCTCTCCAGCTCCCTGTGGGCTGCAGATCACCCAAGACAAAACTGCAGCTCCCATTTCTGATATTTCCTTTGTGGAGAAGCCTTCAATGTGGTCACAAAATGATCTCTTCTATTCCCTTCTCCATCTCAACTGGAAACATATCATCTTTGTATCCAAATAGAAATGTTAATCAACTAGCCTGATCACCACTGTCTTTCATCATAGAAAAAAATGGGACAGATTGGTAACCAAGAAGGTGGATGAGGACAGTGCAGCTGATGTTGTCCACATGGACTTTAGCAAGGTCTTTGACAAGGCATTGCATGGTAGGTTGTTGCACAAGGTTAAATCTCATGGGATCCAGGGTGAGGTAGCTAAATAGGTATGAAATTGGCTTGATGATAGAAGCCAGAGGGTGGTTGCAGAGGGTTGTTTTCCAAAATGAAGACCTGTGACCAGTGGTGTGCCTCAGGGATTGATGCTCGTCCACTGTTATTTGTTATTTATATTAACGATTTGGATGACAATATAGGAGGCATGGTTAGTAAGTTTGCAGATGACACCAAGGTTGATGGCATAGGGGACATGAAGGTTATCTCAGATTGCAATAGGATCTTGATCAATTGGGCCAGTGAGCTGACAAATGGCAGATGGAGTTTAATTTAGATAAGTGCAAGGTGATGCATTTTGATAGATTGAATCAGGTCAGGACTTACTCAGCTAATGGGGAGTTGGGGAGAGTTACAGGACAAAGATCTAGGGATACAGGTTCATAGCTCCTTGAAAGTGGAATCACAGGTGAACAGTAGTGAAAAAGGCATTCAACATGCTTGGTTTCATTGGTCAGAAGATTGAATAGAGAAGTTGGGACATCTTGTTGATATTGAACAAGACATTGGAAAGGCCACACTTGGAATACTGTGTATAGTTCTAGTCACCCTATTATAGAAAGGATATTATTAAACTAGAAAGAGTGCAGAAAGTATTTACCAGGAATTGATGGTTTGAGTTATAAGGAGAGGCTGGATAGACTGGGACTTTTTTCACTGGAAGTCTATAAAATAATGAGGACCAGCTATACATTCAATATCTTTTCCCAAAGATAGGGGAGTCTAAAATTAGAGAGGGTGTAGGTTTAAGGGGAGCAATACAAAAGGCTCTAGAGGGGCAATTTTTTCACACAGAGGGTGGTGAGTGTCTGGGACAAGCTGCCAGAGATAGTAGTAGGGACAGGTACAATTTTGTCTTTTAGAAAGCATTCAGATAGTTACATAGGTATAGAGGAATATGGGCCAATTGCAGGCAATAGGGAGTTTTAAAAAATAACTTAGGAGTTTAAAAAAAGGACGGCATGGACAAGTTGGGCCAAAGAGCCTGTTTCCACACTGTAAACCTTTGTGACTGTGAAAGTTTTTCACATTACACTCAAAAAACTAAATTTAAAACTAGCTAAAAGCTACCTGACAGTGCCATTCTTCTATGAAAAGCCTGATTAAATATATTCATTACATTTCAACATGAGCTTTCTCACAATCCATTCATATTGCACACTCCAATCCACTCATCCCTGGACTGCAACAGACCAAAAATCTTTGCCTTAAACGTATTCAATGAATTTCAAATATTCACATTCCTTTGATCAGAGAAATCTCTCCCTATTCCAGTTCAAGATGATCGACTCCTTATCCCAAGACTGTGACCCATGTCCTAGATAGTTTTTTTTACCCCTGAACAGTTATTGTCTGTCCTAATCATCTTTCAGTAAGATTATTCTCTGACTTTAGAAGAATAGAAGTATACACCCAACTTATACAGCCTCACATGCCAGGAAACAAATCTCATGAATCTTTACTGTAACTTCTCCAACACTTAGATATGGAGACCAAAATTACACATACTACTTTAGGTCGGATCACCTTGTAATATATGCCACTTGCCTTTCTTATTATTTGTTGTCCTTGCATGCTAGTTTGGCATTCCTTGAACAAGCACGCTTAAGTTCCCTTTGAACATTCATATTTAGAATTTTCACACCTTTTAAAAAATACACTGTTTTTCTATTCTTACTGCCAAAGTGAATAAACCTCACACTTTCCTAAAAATACTCCATCAGCCACCTTGTTGCCCACTCACAAAATCTCTTGCAGCCTGTCGTCCTCATGCCTTGCATTCCACAGCTTTGTATAGTCAGCAAACTTGGATTCTTTGTGGTCTTTTCATCCAAGTCATTAATATACATTGTAATTAGCTGAGGTCCCAACATTTATGGTGTAGCACTTCTAGCCTATAAACTTGAAAATGTCCACACTGCTCCAAGTCCATTTAATCAATCCCGCATCCACACTCAATATACAGCTTTTCAAATCCACAAGTTTCACATTGCATACTTACCCTTTGTGTGGCACCTTGTCCCTTGAAACCTTAGTATAAATCTACTGGCTCCTCCTCATCTGTCCTACTGGTTGCATTCTTAAAAAACTCCAATAAACTAGCCCTTTTGGAAAACCAGGTTGATGCTGTCAGATTACACAACGATTTTCTAAGTGCAGTGTTATTAACACTTGCCAGCACTTTCTGCAGATGTAAAACTAACTGACTTGCAATTGTCCCTTCTCTCGCTCCCTCCTTTACTAAATAGAAGTGCTACTTCCAACCTGCTGTCACATCTGGGAATTTTGGAAAATTATAACCAATGCATCCATATCTCTGCAGCAATCTCTTTTTGAACTCCAAGATGCAGGCCATCTTGGGAATCTGTTGGATTTTAATCCGTTCAGTTTCTCTAATACCTCTTTCTACGATGAGTCACACAGTCTATCCAGCCTCTCTTTATAACTCAAACCATCAAGTCACAGTAGCATTCCAGTAATTTTTTTCTGCACTTTTTCTAGCTTAATAATATCCTAATGACCAGAGCTGTACACTAGCATGCCGAATGCCTTCTTCACTACACTGTCCACCTGTAACTCCACTTTTAAAGGAGCCATGAACCAATATATTTGTTGTATAACTTTCCCCAGTGCCCTGCCATTAATTAAGTACTCCTGTCCTGGTTCGATCTACCAAAATGCATCACCTCGCATTTATCGAAATGAAACTCCACCTGCCATCCATCAGCCCACTGGCCCAATTAATCAAGATCATGTTGTAATCCTAAATACCTTTCTTCACTGTCCATTATGCCGTCAATCTTGGCGTCATCTGCAAACTTACTAACTATGCCTCGTGATACAGCTTTTAATTTAAACATCTTCCAAACACCCTACTTTAAATGAGACAAACAAAGAAGTAATTCAACAATTTCTTTACTTAACACTTCCAGTACCAACTGAAACATAAACAGTTGCAACTCATTAACTCTAACTGAGCTTTAACTTTTAATTGCATATTAACTTTAACTGAACATAGAACATAACAGCGCAGTACAGGCCCTTTGGCCCTCGATGTTGCGCCGACCAGAGGAACCAATCTAATGACCCTCTCACATAAGCTATATCACTATTATCCATATGTCCATCCAATGACCATTTGAATGCCCTTAAAGTTGGCAAGTCCACTACTGCTGCAGGCAGGGCATTTCACACCCTTACTATCCTCTGAGTAAAGAACCTACCTCTGACATCCGTCCTATAACTACCACCCCTTAATTTAAAGCTATGTCCCCTCGTGTTAGCCATCACCGTCTGAGGAAAAAGGCTCTCACTGTCACCCTATCTAATACTCTGATCATCTTGTATGCTTCAATTAAGTCACCTCTCAACCTTCTTCTCTCTAATGAAAACAACCTCAAGTCCCTCAGCCTTTCCTCGTAAGACCTTCCCACCATACCAGGCAACATCCTGGTAAATCTCCTCTGCACCCTTTCCAACGCTTCCACATCTTTCCTATAATGCGGCGACCAGAACTGTACGCAATACTCCAAGAGCGGCCGCACCAAAATTTTGTACAGCTGCAACATTGTCTCATGGCTCCGAAACTCAATCCTTCTACCAATAAAAGCTAACGCACCGTACGCCTTCTTAACAGCCTTATCAACCTGGGTGCCAACTTTCAGGGATCTATACACATGGACACCGAGATCTCTCTACTCATCCACGTTACCAAGAGTCCTTCCATTAGCCCAATAATCTGTAATCCTGTTACTCCTTCCAAAGCGAATCACCTTACACTTTTCTGCATTAAACTCCATCTGCCACCTCTCTGCCCAGCTCTGCAGTTTATCTGTGTACCTCTGCAAACTGCAACATCCATCCGCACTGTCCACAACTCCTCCGACTTTAGTGTCATCCGCAAATTTACTAACCCATCCTTCTACACCCTCATCTAGGTCGTTTATAAAAATGACAAACAGCAGTGGCCCCAAAACCGATCCCTGTGGTACACCACTAGTAACTGAACTCCAGGGTGAACATTTCCCATCAACTACCACCCTCTGTCTTCTATCAGCTAGCCAATTCCTGATCCACACCGCTAAATCACCCTCAATCCCATGCATCCGTATTTTCTGCAGTAGCTTACCATGGGAAATGTTATCAAACGCTTTACTGAAATCCACATACACCACATCAACTGCTTTACCCTCATCCACCTCTTTAGTCACCTTCTCAAAGAACTCAATAAGGTTTGTGAGGCACGACCTACCCGTCACAAAACCATGTTGACTATCCTTAATCAAATTATTTCTCTCTAGATTATTACAAATCCTACCCCTTATAATCCTTTCCAAAACTTTGCCCACCACAGAAGTAAGGCTCACCGGTCTATCATTTCCAGGATGGTCTCTACTTCCCTTCTTGAACAAGGGGACAACATTTGCTATCCTCCAGTCTTCTGGTACTATACCTGTCGACAACGATGACAAAGATCAAAGCCAAAGGCTCTGCAATCTCCTCCCTAGCCTCCCAGAGAATCCTAGAATAAATCCCATCCGGCCCAGGAGACTTATCTATTTTCACGCTTTCTAGAATTGCTAACACCTCCTCCTTAGGAACCTCAATCCCGTCTAGTCCAAAAGCCTGTAACTCAACATTCTGCTTGACTACATTGACTTTTTCCTGTGTCAGTACCGATGAAAATCAACTTTACAAAACATCAACTTTAACAAAACATCAACTTTGGTTATTTAACTGAAAATAGCTACCACCGAGTTTAGGAAAACCTTGGCCAAGAAAGATCCTCAACGTAGAGGATTCTTCTGCTCTGAAGCATCCTTCAGGGTACAGGTCTCCTTTTGATTGTCGGCCTCTTCAAGTTATCGCTGGCAGACAGTGTCTCTTTTTCTACAATTCTCTTCTTACTTCCAGAAGATTCTTTGTCATCCAGCCAATGAATTGATCAGAAAACTTAATTACAACTTTCAATTAGGCCAATCAAATACAGGCAGAGAAGTGGCATTGGTCGCTCAAGAACTTACCGTCTCTCAACACTAAGTGCATACTGTATACATCCCAATGCCCAGATAAGGAACGTTGGCTCAAAGTCTATAAAGAACTCAGATTTAGCCTCATGCAACAACCTGCCACGTGGAACCTTGTTAAAAGGTCAAAGCCTTGCCAAAGTCCATGTAGTTAACACCGGCTGCATAGGCCTCATCTACCTTTTTGGTTACACCTTCAGACAACACAATCAAATTCATGAGACATGATTTTCCACTCTCAAAGCCATGCTGATTGTCGCCAATCAGTCCTTGCCTCTCTAAATGCCTGTAGATCATGTCTCTCAGAATACCTTCCAACAACTTTTCCACTACAGATGTTAGGCTCACCCGGCCTGCAGTTGCCAGGCTTTTCCCTGCAGCCCTTCTCAAACAAAGGCACATTCACCACCCTCCATTCTTCAGGCACCTCACCTGTGATTGTTGATGATTCAAATATCTCTGCTAGGGGACCCGCAATTTCCTCTCCAGCCTCCCACAACACCCATAGTAATAAGCAGAAGTCTCTCATTCTTATTTAACCCCTTAGCTATTTTCTATTTCTAGTGTGGAATTAATATCTTTAGCTAAGACGACAAACACAAAATAGTTATTCAACATCTCTGCTATTTCCTCATTCACCATGATAATTTCTTCCACTCAAGAAGCAATGGCCTAAATTCTTGTCTGTCAGGCACATGCACTCAGCAGGCCTGGAAATAGTTGTGAAATGCGCTTCTGGTCACAGTTGGCCCTAGGTTGTGATTATTGGTCAGCCAGTGTGAAATGGCTAACCACTGCAGAGAGGGCAGGAGCTGAGAAAAGGGAGGGTGTGGGTGAGCATTTCTGATGTGTTCCCTCAGGGAGATGGCCACGGAGAAGCTGTCTCAGGGAGCTGTAGACTTGTCACAATTTATTTTTACAAAACAACAATGCAAAAAGAGTGTCCAGGCAACACATTCAAACAAACCCCAGTACCCAGACAACTTTTGAATTTAATTTGTGCTGAAATTTCACCACCCTGGATCGAGGTTGAAGCTAAATGTAAAGACTGCCTGGCCAATCAGCCTGCCTACCAACCATAAAAACATTCAATTAATCCCTTAATGACCATGTGCGGTGAATGAGGTTGAAACGCGGACCTGTAAATTTTCAGGTTGGGCACACAACTGCCCAATGTAAAATTCTGCCCATTTCACTGACTCACTTTGTTATCTACTTCTAAATGTCCAGACAAGCAGTTTTAACATTCTTGGTTAGTTTACACTCATACATTTTCCCTTTTTAATGAATGTTTTGGTCACCCTTTATTGGTTTCTAAAATAGTCCCAATCCTCAAGCTTACTATTTTTCTTGGTAATATTATTAGCCTATTCATTCAATCTAATATTATTCAAAATTTCCCTAGAAAGCCATGGCTGGATCTTTTTTGATGAGTTTTTGTTTTATAATAATCTTTTTCTTACAACACTGGGAGACTTTTGCTCCTATTTTTGGGGGACGGAAATGGCAGAGGAGGTGGAGAATAACGTGTCCAAATGGCTCTTATGCCTGCGTGATTTTGTCAATCGACTGCCCCTGTCCCCTGCCAATGTCATAACGGGAATCTTGATTTAAAGCATCAGAATTCTATTTGCATCATTTTAAATATCAGTATTAGGTGTCCCTCCTCCCCACATTAAATTGCCCATTCATATCAATGAGAGGACACACCAATGTGAATCACAACAGGTCTCCCACAACATGCACCTGGCGAGCAGAATCACCCCACCCTCTGAGGCACACAGATGAATATAGCCCCCAAGGGGGAAGAGGGTCACACCTGGTCAACAGATTCAATGGGGCAGGAAGTCTTCATTTTTTTTTCTTAAAAAGAGAATATCATTGCAGATCCTACCTCTTCACTTTCTCTGGGTAAAAAAAAAGTTTTAAAAAATGGCAACTATACAGATGGAAAACCTTCCACTTTTCCTACACAGAATGATACTTGACCAAAAAAACGCAAAATTCCACCAACAATTGTTCTACAAAATACTTCCGATTATTTATGGCCATAACTTTCAATCTAGCTTCCTCTTAAACGTATCACTGGTAAAGTGGTTTCTTCCAAATTCCCTATTAGATTTATTGAAAAAAGAAATCTATTAAGGAATTCTGTTAGGTCACACCTCCAAATCATCTTTCTTCCACGGCAAACAGACCTAGGCTGTCAACCCTTTGCTAATATGTATATCCATTCAATTCTGTCTTTGTTCTCATCAATCTTCTCTGTACCCTCTCCTAGACCTTTACATCCTTGTTATAATATTGCCACCAGATCTGAACACAGTAGCCAAATGTGGTCTGGCCAAGGTTTAATATAGGTTTAGCATAATTTCCCTATTTCAGTTCTATCCGAATGCTATCCTATGGCTGCAACAAAGATGTGGAGGTTAGGCTGATTGGCTGAGATAACTGGCCTCTGTCAGGAGGATCCACTGGAGAAAATATATAGGGTTACGGGGATAGGGCCTGGGTGAGATTGTTGTCAGTGCAGGCTCAATGGACTGAATGGCCTCCTTTTGCATTGCAGAGATTCTTTGAATGGTGTATATGCACTTTAGGATCTCTTGTTCCTCTACAGCCTGACTTGCACATTCCAAATAATAGGTGACCTCCCTATTCTGCTAATCAATATGTACTACCCCACAATTAATCGGTGTTGAGCTTCAGTTACCAATTATTTGCCAATCCTGTATCTCTTATGTTCTCCAATAATTTGTTTCAGTATTGACCACCAACCCTCACAAATAGTGTTACACAATTTTGATGATTGTGGTTTTGATTCCAAAGTCCAAACAGTTAATGGAAGTGTGAACAGCAGTGGTCCCAGTACTGATCGTTGTAGATCACCATTTCCTATTTTTTGCCACTCTGAATAACTACCCCTTACACGCAATCTGCTTTACCCTGAAACAACTAGTTATCCATTCTGCCTCTTTTTGATTCAGCATTCTTTGACCTTATGGATTTGTTTATAATGGAACACCTCATCAAAATCTTTTTGAACTTCCAGATGAATTAAATCTACTGCATTACCCTTGTCTACTCTATTATGAAAAACATGCAATAAAAGTTGGTCATGCAAAATCCACGCAACTAATCACTATTATATTTTTCAGAGGAGCATGCAGCACAGAGTCTACTTTGATGGAGTATGCATTTCCAAAATACTTTAGGGATTAATCTCACTCACTAAAACAAAAAAATTGCAAAATGAATGGAACTAAAAGCTGATAAGTTTCTTGAGCTACAAGTCTTAAATAATGGGTCTAGAGATAATGGATGCATTGGTTGCAATCTTCCAAAATGTCCTCAATTCAAAAGATCCCATGCATCGAAAAAGCAAGTGTAACACCTCTAGTCAATAAACAAGGCAGGCAGGAAGCAGAAAATTATGGCCCAGTTAGCCCAATATCTATCATTTGGAAAATGCTGGAATTCATCACGAAGGAAGGAGTAGCAGAATATTTACTGTCACAATCAGAAGACAGGAAGAAAAAGTATATACGTATCTGCGTCAACCTGGCCAGTCGACAAAACTGTTTTGTTTTTAAATAGACTAACAATGAATCATACCAGAGGAATTTCTAACCACAGAAAACTACCAGGGACCTCATTACCTTCAAAAAGGTGCTAATGTTCTCTGTGATTGCTGACAATTCATTTCCAAACATACACACCAACCTTCTTTCACATTTCTAAACAAGAATTCTGTGTTTCACAGGGGGAAAAAAAAGGAACCTTGACTCCTATTAAACACTTCATGATTCCAGACCTGGGAAAATACATCCTTCATCAACACACAGGAACAGAAGTAGGAGATATGTCACATAACCTCACCAAGCTGCTTGAACCTATATTGTCACCATGTGGGAACAAAACTCTGTTCATCACAGTTTAACCTCTGAAATGAAACAGGACTGCAGACAAACAGCCTCTATCTACCATCGAGCCAGCGAAAGCAGGAAAAGATCTATTCCCCTTCCACACTGAAATATGGAACATTGGAACTTGTACTTTAAAAGAGTAATCCATTCCTACATGCCTTCTCATCAAGGAAGTCCTCAATTCTGGAAAGATGGATCACCCAGCAATTGTCAACCAACTACTCTCTGAAGGAATATGTCATTAAAAACTTTTGATTCTGGATTCATGTAAACCATAACCAGTAGAGGAGGTAGAGAGAAAAGAGGGAACTATCAGTGAGCCTAACATCATTACTGGAGAAGTTGCTAGAGTCCATTATCAAGGATTTCATAGCTCAGCATTTGAAAGGCAGTGGTATAATCAGACAAAGTCAGCATGGATTTCCAGAAGGGAAATCATGCTTGATGAATCTACGGAATTCTTTGAAGATGTAACTAGTAGAATTGACCAAGGAGAACCAAGTTTTATTTAGACTCTCAGAAGGCTTTTAACAAGGTCTCTCATGGCAGACTACAATGTAAAATTAAAGTGCATAGGATTACAGGCAATGTCAAGATGGATAGAAAGCTGGTTAGCAGATAGGAAGCAATTTGAGTTGGCATAAATGGATCTTTTTCTGATTCACAGTCTAGTGGGGTACCACACGGATCTGTGCTAGGACCCCCAACTGTTCACATTATGTGTTAACGATTTCAAAGAGAGAACTAAATGTATTGCCTCCAAATTTGAGCAAAGTGTGAGCGCGAATTGTAAGGGAGATGCAGAAATGCTTCAGCGTGATTTGGACAGGTTGAACATGCAGGTTTACGCATGGCAGATGCAGTACAATGTGAATAAATGTGAGATTATTCCTATTGATAGCAACAGGAAGACAGTTTATTCCTTGAATAGCTGTAAATTGAGAGTGGTGGATATTCTGCGAGACTTAGTTTCAATGTGCTTAAATCGCTGAAAGTAAGCGCGTAGGTACAGCAGGCAGTAAAGGTGGCTGATAGCACGTTGGCCTTCATAGCAAGACGATTTGAATATAGGGATAGGGATGTTTTGTTGCAACTGTATAGTTGTTGGTAATGCCACACCTGGAGTGTTGTGTGAAGTTTTGGTGTACTTATCTTAGGAAGGATGTCCTTGCTATAGAGGGAGTACAGTGAAGGTTTACAGGATCAATCCTGGGATGGCAGGTCTATCATATGAGGAGAGATTGAGTTGGTTTGGATTGTATTCATTGGAGAGAGGGTGTCTCATAGAAACTTAGGCTGACAGGGTTTGACAGGGTAGATTCAGGAAGAAAGTTCCCGGTGGTTTGAGAGTCCAGAACATAGAGATGATAGTTTGAGGATAAGGGGGTAAACCTTTGATGATCAGCCATGATCATAATGAATGATGCAGCAGGCTCAAAGAGCCAAATGCCTGCTGTTGCTTCCAGTTTATATGTTTTCTATGTATTTTATTGTGCTCTTGCCCTGAACACCCTCTCTTTCCCTTATTCTTCTTTTATTGTTTGAGAGCAAAAGGGATAGAAGTTGTAAGACCTCTTTCCCACGTTGTATATGAGAAATAGACCAACCCTTTCATTTTATCTCGCCTCAAATTTCCTGTACAACTTATTCATAGAGGATTTTAAAGCTCCTACTTATGAGTTGGAGGAAATACTTCAAAAAGGGGGAATACCTTCCATTTACAGATGGGTGGCAAGAGGGTAAATCAAGGCTGTTTAAGTTAATCCCCCACATGTCCACACACTTAAAAATAATCATAAAAACTTGTTGACTCTGCTTTATTGTGTGAAAGGGAAATCGTATTTGACAAATTCATTAGAGCTTTTCAGGGTGAAGATATGGATGAGGATATGGCAAAGGGCATATAAAGAAGAACCAATATGGTTTGTTTGGATTTAAAGGACATTTGAAAAGATGCCACACAAGATAAGGCCTTAGACATTTCTCTATGCTAATATATTAGTTGTCCAGTCCTCTGTTCCAAGACGAAAGAGAATGAAAATTAAAGGGTTATTTTCAGGTTGGCAAACTGTAACTAATGAAGTGCTGCAAGGATCAGTGCAGGGGTCTCAACTACTTACAATCCATTGTAATGATTTGGGTGAAGGTATAGAATATAGAACCGCCAAATTTGCTGAAAGTACAGACGATAGGTGGGAAAGAAAGAAAGGTGCAAGGAGGACACAGAGGCTGCAAAGGGACTTCACAAAACATTAGCGTGCAGGTACAACAAGTAATTAGGATGGTAATTAGAATGTTGGCCTTTATAATAAGAGGAATGGTGCAGTGAAGTCTTACATAGAACAGTACAGCACAGTACAGGCCTTTCAGCCTTTGATGTTGTGCCGAGCTCTGTCCGAACCCAAGATCAAGCTATTCCACTCCCTATCATTCTGGAGTGTGCCTTTCCAATAACTGCTTGAAAATTCCTAAAGTGTCCGACTCCACTATCACAACAGGCAGTGCATTCCACACCCCAACCACTCTGAGTAAAGAGCCTACCTCAGACATCTCTCCTATATCTCCCTTATAGTTATGCCCCTAGTAACAGCTACATCCACCCAAGGAAATAGTTTCTGAACGACCACTCTATCTATCTATCCCCCTCATCACCTTATAAGAACATAAGAAATAGGAGCAGGAGTAGGCCATCTAGCCCTTCGAGCCTGCCCCGCCATTCAATAAGATCATGGCTGATCTGTTGTGGCTCAGTTCCACTTTCCCGCCCTCTCCCCATAACCCTTAATCCCCTCTCTTATCAAGAACCCATCAACCCGCTTCTTAAAAATATTTAGCGAGGCAGCCTCCACCACTTCAACGGGCAGAGAATTCCAGAGATTCACCACCCTTTGAGTGAAGAAGTTCCTCCTCAACTCCGTTCTAAACCGCCTCCCCTTTATCTTGAGGCTGTGCCCCCTAGTCCTACTGTCTTTTTTGAGCGGGAAGAGTCTCTCCACCTCTATCCTATCCATCCCATTCATCATCTTATACGTCTCAATGAGATCTCCCCTCATTCTTCTAAACTCTAACGAGTGCAAGCCTAGTTTATTCAGCCTCTCCTCATAGCTCAATCCCCTCAACTCCGGTATCAGCCTAGTAAACCTCCTCTGCACTCCCTCCAGGGCCAAAATATCCTTGCGCAGGTGCGGCGCCCAAAACTGCACACAGTACTCCAGCTGCGGCCTCACCAATGCCCTATACAGCCGCAGCAAGACCTCCCTACTTTTATATTCAATCCCCCTCGCTATGAAGGCCAGCATCCCATTCGCCTTCCTGACCACCTGCTGCACCTGCAAGCTGGGTTTTTGCGACTCATGCACAAGGACCCCGAGGTCCCTCTGCACCGTCGCCTGCTGCAGTTTTTCGCCACGTAAGTAATAGTCCTTCCTACCATTCTTCCTACCAAAGTGGACCACCTCACACTTGCACCTCTCATCCTCCTCCGCTCTAAAGAGAAAAGCCCCAGCTCCCTCAATCTTTCCTCATAAGACCTACCCTCCAAACCAGCCAGTACCCTGGAAAATCTGCTCTGCACTCTCTCCAATGCTTCCACATCCATCCTATAGAGAGGTGACCAGAACGGCACACAATATTCCAAATGTGGTCTCACCAACGTCCGATATAGTTGCAACATAACCCCATGGCTCTTAAACTCAAACCCTGTTAACAAATGCTAACACACGATAAACTCCTGCACGGCTCTATCCACTTGAGTGGCAACCTTTAGAGATCTGTGGATATGAACCCCAAAGATCTCTCTATCCCTCAGAACCCTACCATTGACCCTGTAATCCGCATTCAAGTTTGTCCTACCAAAATGAATCACCTCATGCTCATCAGGGTTAAACTCCATCTGCCACCTCTTGTTGCAATTGTATTATGCATTAGGTAGGCCACAAAGAATACTGCACACAATTTTATTCTTCCTATTTAAGGAGCAATATACTTGCATTGGAGGCAATACCTACCATTCATAGTATAAATCCTATCCTAGTCTGACTTTCCAAAATGCAACACTTCACACTTATCTGTACTGAAATCCATTTAACAATCCTCAGCCTGCTTCCCTAACTGATCAAGATCCTCCTGTAATTTTTGATAATATCCTTCACTATCAACAGTACCTTCTAATTTATCATCCACAAATTTACTAACCATGCCTTGTACATTTACATCCAAATCATTTATATAAATAACAAATAACAAGGATCTCGACACCAACCCCTGAGGCACACCACTTGTCACAGGCCTCCAGTCTAAGAAACAACCTTTGACCATCACTCTCTGCTTCCTACCATTGAGCCAATTTTGAATCCAATTTGCTAACTGGATCCCATGTAACATGCTCGACCTTGTCAAAGGTCTTGATAAAGTCCACATAAATAACATTTACTGCTCTACCCTCATCCATCCTCTTGGTTACCTCTTTGAAAATCCTATTGAATGACAGAGCAGGCTAGGGATTCCTATTTCTTTTCATTTCCAGATCTTCTTCTATTCACTCCTGTAGTACTGAGACTGGAATTTTCCAACCAAAAGTAAACTGACTGGATTATAATCCCTTGGGCATGTTTTGTCCTGATTCTTAAATTACAAACATACCATTAGTTATCCACCAGTCCTCCTAGTAGTGCAACTTTTTTTGAATGCATTATTAAATGTGCCATGTTTTTGCTATCTTTTCCCTAGATTCTTTGAAAATACTTGAATGCAATTCATCTGGACTGAAGGGTTTATCCTTTTTATCCTTGGTTCCTTTATTCAATATATCCCCTTTTCTACATTTACATTATTACTCAGCTCATCATTCAATATAATGCCTAACAGTTCTATAACCCTGTTGAATAATGAAGCAAATTAATTATTTAATATTCCTGCTTTAGCCCTATCACTAACTATGGCCATACCTTGCCTATCCCTTAAATGGTACTGTTCTCATCCTAGCTTTTTTTAATTAATGCGCCCGTAAAGGATTTCACTATTCTGTTTTATGTCCCTTGATAATTCAATTTCATAGCACCTCTTTGCCTTCCTAGTGTCATTTGAATTATCTCCTACTTTTTTTTGTCTCTTAGCACGCGGCCCACTTCTGTCTATATTCTTAATACACTTCTCTTTCTGAATCCTCAGTTATTCCCTTATGTCATTATTCATCCATGGAGTCACACTACTGTTTAGTTTATTTCTTTTTAGGTGAATACTTTTTCCTGGGCTTCATTGAATACTGTTTTAAATGTTTCCTTGTCTGGGTTTAGAGTATGTTGCTCTCAAAGTCAATCTGGAATTAAACTGTATTAATCACTTTCCCCTAAGGAAGGTTTTACTGTGAGGTTTCTAATTAACCCTGCCTCATTGCACAATACAAGATCTACAACAGCTTTAACTTTAGTTGGTTTCACAACACAATCCCAGGAAACTCCATGAAAGCAGTCTACAAACCTCACCTTCC
Source organism: Carcharhinus amblyrhynchos (assembly GCF_965287045.1). Classification (NCBI taxonomy): domain Eukaryota; kingdom Metazoa; phylum Chordata; class Chondrichthyes; order Carcharhiniformes; family Carcharhinidae; genus Carcharhinus; species Carcharhinus amblyrhynchos. The sequence continues at coordinate 20,090,040 of NC_137324.1, forward strand.
TGGCTACCTTTGCCAATCTGATTTGCTCAAAGTCCCCATAATTACTACTGTGCCTTTGGAACAAACTCTCATAATTTCTTGCTTAACACTGTGCCCAACTGTACAACTACTGTAAGGAGATCTGTAAACTAGTGTTTTCTGACCTTTATTATTCCTTATCTCCACCCATGCAGAATCGACTTCCTGACTACCATCCTCACATCATTCTTTACCAGAGTTGCGACACTTCCTTTTCTATTCTGCCTGTCCTTTCAAAATGCTGCTTAGCTGTAATATATATTTTGGATGTTGGTCACTTTGTAACCATGGGGACAATTTTGCACCCCGTGTGCCATCAGCAAGAATGACAATATGGCACAAAATCCTGTGTGAATTCTCACTGGCGAGATTGCATTTCCCGTATTCCAACACCTCTCACCAATGACATAACAAAGTTCCCACTGACAATGGGGGGTTGCAATACAGTCCTGGTGGCATTGTGGGGGATTGCTGGGAGAAGTTTTAACTCTCTGGCAATCAGGACATCTTTTGGAAATGGATTAGACAAATTAAAAGATGGCGCCTGGTCACTGTGGATCCAGTCTTGCCAGCTCTATCAAATCCCACCCCGCCAGAATGATGATGTAAGCTGCTCAGCTGTGTACCTGGAGAGAGAGACACCGATTGTTAGTAAGAGCCTGGCCATCTTGACAAATTATGGGAAAATTCCACTGCATGTCTTTGTAATGGGCTTGTTCCTTATAGTTTTTTTAAAAATCGCTATTCTTTGCATAGCCCTTATTTCCTGATGCATTATTATCTTGAAATGTCTTCACAAAAATGGCATGAATTGGTACAAATTGTTTGAAGGTCATGGAATGCAGTGTTGTTTGAAATATAAAAAGGGGATTGGAATGCAAGTTTGGATGAGGTTCAATGCAAAACTCAATGGCTATAATGTATGACCTTCTGCAGCAAAGCATTTCCAGAGATTTCCAAAGCATCATCTGAGTATCTTTATTAAACTTGTAAACACTTGACTCATTTCATTAGAAATCTTGTCGTTGGTACATCAAAAGGTTCCAGTTCCACCTGCTCTTGCAACACAACTGGAGGAAATAGTCGAGAAATTAGGCAAAGGGAGTAGGATTTATAGACAAAGAAAGATCTTAAAGTTAATGCGCCTGGGGACAAAGAACCAACAGATCAGAAAAAAAAAAAGATAATGGAAAGATTGGACAGTGTAGCACTGGATGGGAGACAGATCTGGGCACGTTGGAGCACATTGAGGGTTTAAGATGGGAGCCCAGGATAGACAAAAAGTGAAACAAGAATCAACCAAAATTTAAAATTCCTATCTTCCCGCACTTAAAACAAAATTGCACTATGTTATATTTATACTCTTAAAATTGACTATTCAGAATTAAGATTATTTTCTAACTACAAGCTGAACTAAAATGCAATGTTAGGTGTTCTGTAAAAGAAAGAGATAGAGCATCAAGGATTATATTGCACAACTGTCAACTTGGCTTTAATTGGTAGCACACCAGATCTCAGAATCAGAAGGCTACATATGAAGAGAACTTGAACACAATGTATGCTCCATGCGCTATTCTAAGGTCATAGATTCATAGAGGTTTACAGCATGGAAACAGGCCCTTCGGCCCAACTTGTCCATACCACCCCTAAACTAATCCCAATTGCCCGCGTTTGGCCCATATCCCTCTATACCCACCTTATCCATGTAATTGTCAAAATGCTTTTTAAAAGACAGAATTGTACCTGTCTCTACTTCTACCTCATTCCAGACACTCACCACCTCTGGAAAAAAATTGCCTCTCTGGACTTTTTTTGTATCTCTCCCCTCAAACCTATGCCTCTAATTTTAGACTCCCCTACCTTTGGGATAAGATATTGAATGTCTAGCTGATCTATGTCCCTCATTATTTTACAGACCTCTATAAGATCACCCCTCAGCCTTCTACACTACAGAGGGAAAAGTCCCAGTCCATCCAGCCTCTCCTTATAACTCAAACCATCAATTCCTGGTAAATGCTTTCTGCACTCCTTCTAGTTTAATAATATCCTTTCTGTAAAAGAGTGACCAGAACTGTACACAGTATTCTAAGTGTGGCCTTACCAACATCTTGTATAACTTCAGCAAGACATCCCAATTCCTGTATTCAATGTTCTGACCAATGAAACCAAGCGTGCCGAATGCCTTCTTCTTCACTCTGTCCACCTGTGATTCCACTTTCAAGGAGGTATGAACAAAGGAGCTACCCCTAGATTTCTTTGTTCTGTAACTCTCCCCAATGCCCTACCATTAACTGAGTAAGTCCTGCCCTGGTTCAATCAACCAAATGCATCACGTCGCATTTATCTAAATTAAACTCCATCTATCATTCATCAGCTCACTGGCCCAATTGATCAAGATCCCATTGCAATCCTAGATACCTTCTCCACTGTCCACTCTGCCACCTACCTTGGTGTCAGCTGCAAACTTACTAACCATGCTTACTAAATTCTCATCCAAATCATTCGTGTAAATGACAAATAACAATGGACCCAGCACTGATCCCTGAGGTACACCACTGGTCACAACAGGTGCTGGTTTTCAGGCAGAATATGAACAAAGTTGCCTATTCCACTAAGTGTAAACGGCATTAGTTTTGGGGCAAGACAAAACATGCATTTATATAATACTTTTCATGAGGTCCTTGCCTTGTACAAGTGTTATGTCTATAAACATGGAAGCAAATTGTATGCAGCAAAGTCCCACAAGCAGTAATAATGTCGGACCAAATTAATCAATCAACATCACTGGAAACAAATTAGATGCTGACAGGTAGAATCCTTCTATTCTGCAGATAACATATAGGGATCATTTACATCTACATAAGAAGCAAAATGGAGCCCCTGTTTAATAGCTCATCTGAAAGATGACACCTTCAAGAACACACATTCCCTCAGTACTGCATGAAAGCACCAGTCTAGATTGAGACAACAAGAAAGAAAAGATACCGCTATAGACAATACGACTTAAAATAATGGATCAGAAAATAGAAACCAAGTGATCTGGATGTATGTGTGCATAGATCATTGAAGATGGTAGGACTGGTTGAGATCATGATCAATAAAGCAGACAGTATTCTAGACTTTATTCATAGGGATATAGAATACCAAATCAAGGAGATTGCATCCAATTTTGGCACTGCAATTTTGGAAAAATATGAAGGCATAAGGAGGATGGATTCATAAAAATGGTTTTATTGATGAGGCACTTCAGTTGTGAAGAAAGATTGGAGGTGAAGTTAGGACTGTTTTCCTTGAGAGAGAAGGAAGCAGAGAGGAGATTTGATAGAGATATTCAAAATCATGAGGGGTGTACACAGATTGGTAGCAGTTTCTTCCTATTCACAAATGAATTAAGAACATAAGGGCTTGAATTTAAGGCAATTAGTAAAAGCAGCAAAAAGTGATAAGTGGAAAAACTTCTTTTTGTATGTTTGAAGTCCAGAATGCACTGCATGTGAGCGTGGTGAAGGCAGATTGAATTGAAGCACTCAAAACGGAATTAGACTGTTGCCTGAAAAAGCAGAACATGCAGATAAGGGGAAACAGCAGGGGCTCACTGTATTGTTCATTCGGATAGGGAGATTTAGATGGCTAACTGAGAAGGAAGATTTTATAAACATTATTCTTCTTTTCACAGGGTGTTCGCATCACTGGCTAGATCAACATTTCTGTCGCCCATTTCCTCAGTTGGGAAGCAAGCTGCTGCTTTTTTGAACTATTGCAGTTTGTGGTGTAGGTATGCCCACAGTATTGTCAGGAAGTTCCAACATTTTAACTCAGCAACAGTGGTGGAATGGCAATATAGTTCCCAGGATGGTGTGTAGCTTAGAGGAAAACTTACACACGATAATGTGCAGGGTTATGGCACTAAGTGAGTTAAAGACATGATAGGTCAAATGGTCTCCTACTGCATTGTAACAATTCTGTGAATCGACACTGGAAATCAAGGATATTTACTAACTTAGAATTCCTCTCCCAACTAACACTACCAAAAACAAGCAATTAATATACTTTGAAGAAGGGTCATCTGGGGATTCTGGCTCTGACAAAAGGTCATCGAGATTTGAAACGTTGGCTCTATTCTCTCCCCACAGATGTTGTCAGATCTGCTGAGATTTTCTAGCATTTTCTATTTTTGTTTTGGATTCCAGCATCTGCAGTGTTTTGCTTTTATTTTAGTTCATATACTCATTCATTTGTTAGGTTGCTGGGACTTTGTTCTATAAAAATTAATAATTGTACATTAACAACTGTACAAAGTGTCCATACCACTAAAAAAACATAACACTTCGGTTATAAATTGGTACAAATATAATGGGTGTGATTTTCTAGTCGCATTCATCCGAAGGCAGGAAAATCCTGCCCAAGGTCAATGGACCTTTGCATGATCTGCTCCCACCTGCTATGATTCTGGTGGTGGACGAGACAGGAAAATTCCACCCAGTAAGTCGTTATATCAATGCAAATTTTTCTTCTTTTAAAGAAGATGCTTTAACAAATACTTGATCAATTCGAGCTAATTAAGCGTACATGTCGTAACAAGTGTACTCAATTGGTTACAACTCACACATGCGTCAATTACAACCATAATCCTTTCAGCCCAAATGTGCCAAACAGATCTTGTGATCATCAAAATGACTCAGGAGTAAGGATAGAAAGACAATAAACCCTTCAAAACCTCAAACTGTAAACATGAGTGAAGAAACAACCAATTTCCTTTGCATTTAAGCTTATTCATTATTACAAAAACAAATAGATTGCACTAGTGACCAGGAAAAGATCAACTGTTTTAACATGTATAGGCTGAATTCCAGATCACAGACAATGAAATTATAAACCATACTGGATTAATTGTCTGAGGATTATAATTAAATGCTAACGGTTTCTTCTTTTGACATTTTAATTTCTCCTCTATAAAACACTATTTTAAATTCAGATATAAAAACTGAGCCAAGCATAACCAGAACATCAATTAACTTGGCTTTCAATATACACATTCCCTTGTTTCCACAGCTCAGGGAGGTTCACTTTCAACTGAAGCAGACCATATCTACTTTTGCTCTCAAAACTATTTCTAGTCAATTATTCATTAAGCTGCTTTAAAAAAATGGGCACATAACATTAATTGTTTATGTTAAAGATTTACACATAGATTCAATAACATGTGAGGAAGGATATCCATTTTATTTCAAAGATCCTTTAAAGCCCCTGAACATTCCAATATAACTAAAATTGCCACGAAGCAGTGAAAAATTGCATTATTTTGAGCATAAACAGAGCTTCCACATTTTTTAATATTTCAATGAGATCACTTTTTTTAAGCTCCAGAGAAGATCGCAAATTAAACCCCAAATTTCTCAGCGTCTCAGCCCCCTTATCCAGGGAACAATTTACTGAACCTTTGATGTGCCGCCTCCTATACAAGTATATTTCTTTCTTAAATATAGTGATCAAAACTGCACACAGTATCGTAAATATTGATTGCAATTGTACTGTCTCACCAGACACAGGAATCAGAGAAAGCATAAAGTCCATTGACCTCAGGTGGGATTTTACGGTTCTGGGTCGAGCGAGGCCATAAAATCCCATCTATTGTCTCACCAAAACCCTGTACAATTGTCACAAGATTCCTTTTATTCATGTAGTCTAACTCCCTTGCAGTAAGGTCAACATTCCACATGCCTTCCTAATTACTTGCTGTGCCCACATGCTACATTTCTGTGCTTCTTGTAAGAGCACCCAAGTTTACTTGTATATCACATTTATAAGTTTCACACCTTTTGGAAAATATTCTGCATTTTTATTCTGACGACCAAAATGAATAATCTCCAGTTCCCCACATTATAGTTCATCTGTCATTTTGTTGCCCACTTATTTAACCTGTCGCTATTTCTATGCAGTCTGTGTGCGTCCTCCATACAACTTACCTTTCCACCTAGCTTTGTATCATAAACAAACTTGCATTACTGTCTGTTTGTCCAAGCCATTTATACAGATTATAGATACTGGAAGTTCCAGCACCAACTTTGCAGCACTCTACTAGTCATAGTCTGCCAACTTGAAAACACCCCATTAATGCCTAAACTCTGCTTCTTGTTCATTAATCAATCTTCTAAGCACTCTATTAACCCCAATTCTACGAGTCCTCATCTTGTTTATTAACCATTTGACTGACACCTTACTGAATGCCTTCCGGAAATCCAAACTGGATCTACTGGTTTTCCTTTATTTCCCCTACTAGTCACATGCGCAGAAGAATACAAATAAATCTGTCAAAAAGATTTTCACTTTCGTAAGACCAATCTGACTTGCTTGAACTATACTTAGCTCTGTTCACAGCATGCTGCTTCCAATTTTTAGCTTTTCCTACACTCCTTATTGTATCAGGATAGGTCCCCTGGCTTGCTACTAATAATAGAGTGCAGGGATATACTGCCAATGGAAGTTGCGGCTGAATAACATTTTGCTGCTGGTGGCCCAGAACATCGTACAGATGTCCAGTATTGAATTGCTACATTTGTTTAGTGTCTATGCCATTTAGCACAGCAGTAGTGCTACAACAGGATAGTGGCCTTGTGGTCACTCCTACCAATCCGGTCATGGCAGCTGCATCAGTGAGAGGTAGATTGGTGAGGACAAAGTTCAGTAGGTATTTCCCTCTTCTCTCACCAGCTATCACAAGCTGATGGAGATGGGAACCCAACAGGTAATTAAAATAAGAGAGAAGTTAAGCTGGTAATGGTATGGAAAGATGACAGGAACAAAAGACAACATCAAATCAAGTCAAAGCATGGAAAATATAAAAAAGGCAGAATAAAAGACACTAATCTGAACGCATGCAGCGTTCATAAAAATCTAGATAAAACTGATAGCACAGACAGAAGTAAGTGGATAACATCTAATTGCCATTAGGGAGGAAGCAGGGTGACCAAGGTTGGGAATTGAATATTCAAGGGTATTCGACATTTAAGACAAGAAGGCACAAAGGAAAAGGAGGCGGTGTAGCTTTCTGAATTAATGATGAGATCAGTATATTTGTGAGAAAGAAATGGATATTAGATTGGAAGATCAAGACAGAGTCAGTTTGGGTGGAGCAAAGAAACAGAAAGGGGCGGAAAGCATTGGTGAGAGTCATTTATCGGTCAAACAGTAGTTAGTAGTGATGTAGAGTACAGTATAAATCAGGAAATTAGAGTGTGAGTGCATACAACAACACAGAAACCATGGGGGATTTCAATCTACACAATGAATGGGCAAGTGCCATACAGGATGACTACCTGGAAGATCATTACGTGGAGATGCCGGTGTTCGATGGCGTGGACAAGATGAGAGGTTGCATGACATCAGGTTATAGCCCAACAGGTTTATTGAAATCACAAGCTTTTAGAACACTTTTCCATCACCTGGCAAAAGCAGCAGCACTCCGAAAGCTTGATTTCAAATAAACCTGTTGGACTGTAACCTGGTGTCATGTGATCTCTTACTTGGAAGGTATAAGAGATGGTTTCCAAGAACAACATTGTGACAAACCAACGAGAGAATGGGCTACTTTAGGACTAGTACTGAGCAATTAGAGGGCAAATTAATAATCTTGTTCTAAAGAGCCTTTAGGGAAGAAAGACAACAATAACAGTGACAATCACTGTTTGCTGTACAGATACATGGGTTTGGGCCAGTGTCTGTGGGAGTTTGCACATTCTCCCTGTGCTTGCGTGGGTTTTCTCTGGGTGCTCCAGTTTCCTCCCACACCCCAAAAACATGCTCTTAGGCTGACTGGTGTTAACAAATTGTCCCTAAATTAGTCTTCCCTCAATCTTCCCCAATAGGCGTAGACAAAGGTCATAGGTAGAAGAGGGCACTCACAATGTTAAAATGGCGGCATGGGCTCATTGGGCCAAAGGGCCTGTTTGCCGTGCTGTGTTGTTGTTTGTTCTTATAAGTTTGAAAGAGATGATGTTTAATCTGAAACTAGGGTCTTGAATCAAAACAAAGGAAATTACAAAGGTATGAATAGTGTTTGCTATTGATTAGTAAACTACATTTAAAGGTATGATAGTAGGTAGGCAATGGATAGCACTTAATGAATTAATAGTTTAGCAGGTTTGATTAGTAAATTTACAGATAACACCAAGATTGGTGACATAGTGGACACTGAAGAACGCTATCTAGGATTGCAACGGGATCTTAATCAATTGGGCCAGTGGGCTGACAAATGGCAGATGGAATTTAATTCGTGTAAATGTGAGGTGATGCATTTTGATCAATCAAACAAGGGCAGGACTTATTCAGTTAATGGTAGGGAATTGGGGAGAGTTACAGAACAAAGGGATCTAGGGGTACAGGTTCATAGCTCCTTGAAAGTGGAGTCACAAGTGGACAGAGTGGTGAAGAAGGCATTCAGCATGCTTGGTTTCATTGGTCAGAGCACTGAATACAGGAGTTGGGACGTCTTGTTGAAGTTGTACAAGACATTGGTAAGGCCACACTTGGAATACTGTGCACAGTTCTAGTCACCCTATTATAGAAAGTATAATGTTAAACTAGGAGGAGTGCAGAAAGAATTTACCAAGTGCTCGGGGACTTGATGGTTTGAGTTATAAGGAGAAAAACCTAGAAGGCATAGTTTTAAGGTGGGCGGGGAGGGGGGGGGGGTGGTGGGGGTGGTGGAAGAAATACAAAAGGGTCCAGAGAGGCAATTTTTTTTCACGCAGAAGATGGTCAGTGTCTGGAACGAGCTTCCAGAGGCAGTAGTAGAGGAGGGTACAATTTTGTCTTTTAAAAACCATTTACACAGTTACATTGGTAAGATGGGGATAAAAGGGACATCGGTCAAATGTGGACAATTGGGACTAGCTTAGGGGGCTAAAAAAAAAAGGGGCGGCATGGACAACTTGGGCCAAAGGGCCTGTTTCCCTGCTGTAAACCTCTGACTCTAATAAATATTGTTTACGACAATTCCTGCTTTAAGGGCCAAAAAAACAGAAAAAGTTGTGCAACCGTGGCTAATACATAAAGTTAAACATTGCATTGGGTTGTATAAGATTAAAAGGTTTATAAGGTTCTGAAAAATAGTAATAAAGCAAACGAAGGACAGCAAACGAATAAAGAAAGCGTGAACAGATCATGAATGCTATCTAGCAAAAAACATAAAAACTGACTTAAAAGCTTATATAGGTATGGAAAAGGATGTGTTTGGCTAAGACAAATATCCATTTCAGGCAGAGGCAGGAGAATTCATTATGGGGAACAGAGGAATGGCACAGAAGTTAAATCATGAATTTTTTCACCGTTTTCACCACAGAAGTTACAGGAAATCTCCCAGATATAGAAATCCAAGGGATTAGGAAGAATGCAAAGTTGAAGAATATTAGTATATGTAAAAGGTTGTATTAAAGAAATTAATGGGACTAAATTAATAAGTCCCAAGGTCTGATATTATGCATCTGAGTGTGTGTTGAAAGAGATTGTTATCGAGATAGTGGATATATCAGTGAACATCTTCCAAAATTCTATAGATTCCGGAATGGTCCTTGAAGAATTGGAAAGTAGCAAATATCACCCCACTATTTAAGAAGGGGAGGAGAGAGAAAACAGGGAATGACAGACTTGTTATCCTTACATCAGGAGTAGAGAAAATGCTAGAAACCATTATAAAAGATACAATAAATGGACACTTGGTCAATCATGATCAGATTGGGCATAGTCAACATGGAATTACGAATGGGAAGTCATGTTTGATGAAGCTGTAGGGAGTCATTTTGAAAATGTTATTAACAAAATTGCCAAACGAAAGCCGATGGACATAGTGAATGGAACCTTACCAAAGAAAATGGCAAGGAAGATCCTGACATGTTTATCTCTAGAGTAACAGGCAAGTTTTGTCTCCAGATCTTACGACACTATCGAAAAAAAGGGTGTTTTTCATAAGAACATAAGAACATAAGAAATAGGAGCAGGAGTAGGCCATCTAGCCCTTCGAGCCTGCCCCGCCATTCAATAAGATCATGGCTGATCTGTCGTGGCTCAGTTCCACTTTCCCGCCCTCTCCCCATAACCCTCAATCCCTTCTCTTATCAAAAACCCATCAACCCGCTTCTTAAAAATATTTAGCGAGGCAGCCTCCACCACTTCAACGGGCAGAGAATTCCAGAGATTCACCACCCTTTGAGTGAAGAAGTTCCTCCTCAACTCCGTTCTAAACCGCCTCCCCTTTATCTTGAGGCTGTGCCCCCTAGTCCTACTGTCTTTTTTGAGCGGGAAGAGTCTCTCCACCTCTATCCTATCCATCCCATTCATCATCTTATACGTCTCAATGAGATCTCCCCTCATTCTTCTAAACTCTAACGAGTACAAGCCTAGTTTATTCAGCCTCTCCTCATAGCTCAATCCCATAATGAGGGGCTGGGCCAAAACATGCCTAGCTGCTCTGAGATTGGGGCGCTGTTTCTAAAGGGTGTCCTGATCAGGCCAAGAAATAACCTCCCCCACCAACCCACTACAGAGATTTAAAGAGTTTCCCACCAATCCCCACCAACAATGGCATCTGACATTTCCCCCACCGCCCCACTCCATGATGGATGCCGATATTGCTCTCTCTCCCCCAACAAGAGTCATCGTATGCAACTCCCTCAAAAGGTTGATTTGCAAAACAGAAGTATAGCATGGGACACAATATACTTGATGTCATGTGACCCCTCATCTTGTCCAACACAGTCATGACTTTCCAGGTAGTCATCCTCCACAGCTCTTGCCTATTCACTGTGTAGATTTAGATCCTGATGTAGAGATGCCAGCGTTGGACTGGGGTGAACACAGTAAGAAGTCTCACAACACCAGGTTTAAGTCCAACCAGTTTATTTGATAGTAATCCCACAAGCTTTCAGAAACGGTGTTCCTTCGTCAGGTGTGTAGAAGGTTCTGATCAGAGAAAGGCATATAAAGTCACACACAGTTTACAGAATACTATTAGAATGCAAGACTCTGCAAAGGTAGAGCTTGATAGTGTTTGGAAAACAAAAGTAGTTTTCTGGGGCTTATGTAATAAATAATAGAAATAAGGTACAATTTTAAGTGGCTTTAAAGTTTTGGTGCCTGGAAGGGTAAAACTTATAGTTAGATTCATTCTGCATAAAGATGTTTGTACATGTGGGGAGTTAGTTTCATTTACAATTGTGTTTCTATTGGGCTTAGAGAGGAATGCACTGTGAAGAGTCAAGAGAAACAGCAGTGGCTACTTAGCAACTCGGAGCCTTTTAAGGTTGTAAGGTTTTAAGTTTTAGTTTTTTGCAGTCGGAGACAAGACACTGGCGAGTAAACATCTCTCAACTTTCCCAGAAGAAAAGCTGCAGAAGACAAGCTCCCCAAAGAACCAGATACAATCCAGATAACCAGGGAATTGGGACATAAAGAATGTCTGAAGACTGAAGTTAAAAGAACAGAGACCAAGATATGGTTCTGGAGACTACATGGGGAAAATAAAACAAAATTTATTTTTTATACACGAGCAAATTGGAGAGAAGCATATGAATCAACTATAAAAGCTTCTGGCATATAAAAACAAAAAGATTAGCAAATACAACTGTAGATCCATTGTAGGTAGAAAGAGGAAAATATATGGTGAAGAAGGAAATGGCAGAGAAAATTCAACAAATCATCTTCACAGAAGAAGATGCCAAAATTGTCCCAAAAATTCTAGAACTGAGGGACAAGTCAGCATGAAAAGATGAAAGAGATTAATATTAGGAATGAACTGTAGTACTAAAGAAATTAATGGGATTGAAAGTTGAAAAATCCCCTTGATTTGATGATCTCCAATCCAGAATGTTGCAAGATACGGTTATAGAGATGGTAGATGATTGGTGGTCATCTTTCAAATTCTATGGATTTTGAAATGGTTCCCAAAGATTGGTAGCAAATTGGAGAGAAGCATATGAATCAACTATAAGAGCTTCTGCCATATAAAAACAAAAAGATTAGCAAATACAACTGTAGATCCATTATAGGTAGAAAGAGGAAGGTGGCAAATGTAACACCACCTCAAAAGAGAGGGAGAGAGAAACCTGGGAATAATAGATCAGTTAATCTGATGTGAGTAGTAGGGAAAATGCTAGAATCTATTATAAAAGATGTGAAACTAGGGCAAATAGAAAATACTTGCAAGATTGTGCAAAATTAACATGAATTTATGGAAGTGAAATTATTTTTGACAAACCTTTCAAGGATGTACTTTGTAGAATAGATAAGGGGAAGCAACAGGATGTTGTGTACTTGCATTTTCAAAAGGTTTGTGATAAGGGACCAATAAAAGAGATTTGCTTACAGCATATGGAATCATGTACTGTATGGATTGAGAATTAACAGAGAAAACAAGGAGTAGGAATAAACAAGTCATTTCAGGTTGGCAGGTTGTGACTAGTGGGGTACCATAAGGATCCGTGTTTGGACCCCAGTTACTCACAAATCTACAACAATGATTGGAGTGTGGGAATCAATTATAAGATTTCCAAATTTGCTGATGATACAAAACTAGATGGGAGCGGGAGTTGAGAGGAGAATACAAGGAGACATCAAGGGGACTTAGACATGCTAAGTGACTGGGCAAGAAACATGACAGGTGGACTGTAATTTTAAAAATTCTACTTTAGTAGAAAAAACAAAAATGCAGAGTATTTCTTAAATGGTGAAAGATTGGGAAATGTTGATGCCCAATGGACCTAGGTCTCACTGTACACAAGTCATAGAAAGTCAAATACAGATACAGCAAGTAATTAGGAAGGCAAATTGTACACTGGTCCTTATTGAAAGAGGATTTGAATACAGGACTAGCGGTCTTTCTGCAATTGTATACAGCTTTGATGACATAATGTGTTTCCCTTACCCAAGGAAGAATATACTTTCCATAGACGGAAAACAGTGAAAAAGTTTATTTATTTGTCACAAGTAAGGCTTACATTAATGCTGCAATGAAGTTATGTGAAACAGTCGTCACACTCCAGTGCCTGTTCAGGTAAATGCACCTAACCAGCACATCTTTCAGAAGGTGGGAGGAAACTAGAGCATCTGGAGGAAACCTACACGGACACAGGGAGAACATGCAAACTCCACAGAGACAGTGACCCAAGCCAGGAATTGAACCCAGGTCCCTGGCGCTGTGAAGCAGCAGTTCTAACCACTGTGCTACCACCCCAGACTGATTCCTGAGATGGTGGGATTGTCCTACAGAGGAGGACATGGTCTAGTTGAAAGGCAGACTAGGCTTGAGGGACTGAACGGCCAACTCCTCCTGTCATTTCTGGTTCCTAGTCCAGCAGATATGTCATTCAGGCCTCAGTCAGCTCAATCAACAGTGGTGTTATTGAGCCACCCCAGTGAAGAACATGGAAATTTACCATGAGTGTGCCTTGTGTTCTTGGTATGCTCAGTGTTTCTTCCAAACTGGTATTCATCATGGGGGAGCCCTGAATCATAAACTGAGAGAGTATGGCAAGTAGTACAGAACTGAAATGGTTATTAGGAGAAGAGTTTGTATTATCTTAGTTTTCATTTCAGAGTTTGGAAGATTGAGGGATGGTCCAAAGTCTTTAAAATAAACTATTTCAAATTAGGTGAATATTAGGTTAATTCAAATTAGACTGGAGAAGTAGTAATGGGAGACAAAGAAATGGCAGTCTTCACAGTGGAAGACACCAGTAACATACTAGGACTTCAAGAGAGTCAGCGGGCAGAGGTAAATGGTGTGGCCATCACTAAGGAGAAAATGCTAGGGAAGCTGACAGATCTAAAAGTGGACTGGCAAGAACTACATCCCAGAGTTCTGACAGAGAAAGTCAGGAGATTGTGGAGGCATTGTTGGTGGTCTTTCAGGAATTACTGGAGTGAAGATCCCAGAGGACCAGAAAAAGGCTAACACAACATCCTTGTTTAAGAAGGGAGACAGGATATGGGAAATGATAGGTCAATTAGCCCGATTTCAGTGCTGGGTAAGATCTTGGAGTTCATTATTAAGGTTGAAATTGCGGAATTCTTGGAATGCATGGCAAAATAGGGTTGAGTCAGCACAGTTTCGTCAAAGAGAAGTTATATCTGACAAATATGTTGGAATTCTTTGAGGAGGTAACGAAGAAGTTAGATAAAGGAGAACCAGTGGATAGGATTTATTTCGATTTCCAGAAAGCCTTTGTCAAGGTGCCTTACAGGAGGCTACTAAATAAGCTAAGAGTCAATGGTGTTAGAGGTAAGGTACTGGCAATGGATGGAAGTTTGGCTGACAAACAGAAGGCAGAATGGGGGGATAAGGGGGTCCTTTACAGGATGGCAACTGGTGACTAATGGTGTTGCACAGGGATCAGTGTTGGGACCACAACTTTTCACTATATACGTTACTGATCTAGAAGATGGAATTGAGGGTGTGATTGCTAAATTTGTGGATCATACAATTTGTGGATGTGGAGGGACAGGTAATTTTGAGGAAGTGGGGAGACTGCAGAATGACTTGGGCAGGCTAGGAGAAGTGGCAGATGAAATACAATGTGGGAAAACGTGAGGTTATGCACTTTGGTAGGAAGAATAGTGGCATAGACTATTTTCTAAAATGAGTAAAGGCTTGCAAATGTGAATCTTGGGTCAGGATGCTCTTAAGGTTAGCATGCAGGTTCAGTTGGCAGTTAGGAAGGCAAATTCAATGCTAGCATTTATTTCTAGAGGGCTAGGATACAACAGCAGGGATGTTCTGCTGAGGCTGTATAAGGCTCTGGTCAGACCCCATTTGGAACACTGAACAGTTCTGGGCCCTGTATCTAAAGAATCATGTGCTGGCCTTGGAGGAAATTCAGAGGAGGTTCACAAGGATGATCACAGGAATTAAGTGTTTGTATTTGAGGGGCGGTTGAGGAGCCTGGGTCTATACCTGATGAAGGGGGATTTAGTTGAAACAAACAAAATACTGAGAGGCCTAGATAGAATGAACAGAGAGAGGATGTTTCCACTCCTGGGAGAGACTAGGACTTAAGGGCACAACTTCAGTGAATGGACGCCCCTTTAAAACTGAGATGAGGAGGAATTTCTTCAGTCTGAGGGTGGTGAATCTGTAGAACTCATTACCACAATGAAAGCCAGGTCATTAAGTGTCTTTAAGACAGAGATAGATAGCTTCTTGGGGATCAAGGGTTTTGGGAGAAGACAGGAGAATGGGATGACAATCACATCAGCCATGGCTGAATGGTGGGCAGTCTTGATGGACTGAATGGCCTAATTCTGCTCCAATAGCTTATGGTCTAAGGAGCAAAAATAAGAAGAGAGAGTTCAGGCAGTTAGAGTCATAGAATCTACAGTGCTGGAAGCCATTTGGCCCATTGAGCCTGCACTGACAGCAATCCCACCCAGGTCCTGTCCTTTCCCCATAACCACACATATTTGTTGTCTAAGGTAGTGTTGATTTAACTTTGGGGAGTTGGGGAGAAGAATTTGCAAATAAACGTTTAGGGGGAAATTCAAAATGCAGGTGCAAGGGAGTGAAATATTCAAAAGAGCAGAGAGAGGGAGTGCGTATTAGCATATAGGATAGCAGGAGGTTACTGAGTACAATTAACCCACAAAAAGATAGGAAAGCAAGAACAAGGATTTTGAAGTCAATACACAGCAGCACAGATATGTATGACAACAGGACAAGCCATGGATATGCAGAACCAAACATAATTCTACAGCTATGAACATCTGTTGGATGAAGAGGCTCGTTATACAGAGTGACAGAAGAAACATAAGAACATAAGAAATAGGAGCAGGAGTAGACCATCTCACCCTTCGAGCCTGCCCCACCATTCAATAAGATCATGGCTGATCTGAAGTGGATCAGTTCCATTTTCCCGCTTTCTCCCCATAACCCTTAATTCCCCTGTCTATCAAAAACCTATCTACCCAATGACTTGATGACAATAGGAATTTGGTGCAAATAGTAAATATATAACTCAGTCATTAATTAGATCCAAAATGACTTTTTTTTTTAAATGGTGAAAGAAGAGTCATGAATCAGAGAACACAGATTTAAGGTAAAAGAACCAGAGGCGACATGAGGAAAATATATTTCTACACAGCAGTTGCAGTGACTGAAAGGGTGATAGAAACAGATTCAAAAGTAACATCTTCCTGCAAGTCACCAGCTTCCAGTTTAGATGTTAATTTAATTTCCCTTTGAATACCTCGAATGAACCTACCGCCACTCAGCAGTGCATTCTAGAACTTAATCATTTGCTACATGAAAAGGTTTCTCTCATGTTTCCATTACCCCAATTACATTAAATCTGTGCTCCCTCGACAAATTACATTAAATCTGTGCCCCTGCATTCTCATCCCTTCTACAAGTCAGAATAGTTTTTTCCTGTATCTACTATGCTCAGAGTCCTCATGTTTTTGAGCACCTCAATCAAATCTCCTTTAACTTTTCAAAATAAAGTTCTCTATTCTATTTGTAATTTTCACACATTGGTGAAAACTATGGTTTCTTGCACATTATACAGACAAAGCATAGAGAAGGAAAGGACAGGATGCAAAATGTAGCGCTACAGTCATAGCTAGGGTGTAAAGAAAGACCAACTTAACATAGAGGTAGGTTGATTCAAAATTCTAATGGCAGCAGGGAAGAAGCTGTTCTTGAGTCATTTGGTACATGATCTCAGTCTTTTACAGCATTTTCCTGACAGAAGGCAGCAGGAGAGAGTATGTCCAGGGTGCACAGGGTCCTAGGTTACGCTGGCTGCTTTTCTGAGGTGGAGGAAGATTAGACAGTTAATTGGTGGAAGGCTGGTTTGAGTGATGGATTGGATTGCATTCACAACCCTTTCTAGTTTCTTGCGGTCTTGGTCAGAGCAGGAGCCATACTTAGCTGCAACTCATCCAGGAAGGATGCTTTCTACGGTGCACCTGTAAAAGTTGGAGAGAGTTGTCGTGGACATGCCAAATTTCCTTAGCCTCCTGAGAAGGCAGAGGCACTGGTGGGCTCTCTCAACTCCAACATCGGTGGGGAGGGATTAGGACAGGCTGCTGGTGATTTGGACATCTAGAAGCTTGAAACTGGCTACCATTTTCATTTCATCACCATTGATGTAGACAGGGGCATGTCCTCCACTATGCTTCCTGAAGTTGATAGCTTTTTTTTGTTTTACTGACATGGAGGGAAAATTATTGCTGTTGCACAAGATCACCAGGTTCTCTATCTCTTTCCTGTACTCAGTCTCATAATTGTTTGAGATCTGACCCACTAATGTGATGTCATCAGCAAATTTGAAAATCAAGTTGAGGGGAATTTTTTGGGAACTGAAGTTCCTCACCCCTGGACCCATTCTTCTGAATATTTTCTGGACTTTATCTAATGCCTTCATATCATTCATATAGTGTGGCAAAGTTTCATAAAACATTTTTTGTTAAATTATTTCTTGGGATGCAGCTGTCCATGTACTGAGTGGTTTGCGAGATTATTGTAGAGGGCAACTGATAGTCAACCACATTGCTCTGGTTCTGGAGTCACATGTAAGCCAGTCCAGGTAAGAATGGCAGATTTCCTTTCCTAAAAGGACATTAGTGAATCAGGTGAGATTTTGTTTTCCAATGGCTCACAGCGAGACTGAGACTAGCTTTCAATTCCAGGTCTCTTTTATTAATAAATTCCATCAGCTGCAAAGATGGGATTTGAACTCATGTCCCCACAGCACTAACCTGGGCCTCTAGATTACTAGTCCAGTGACATTACCACCACGTCACTCTTGCTCCTTGTACTTCGCTTTTATACTCAATGCCTCATAACTAAAGCCAGATGATAAACTAACAGCTTTTTAAACCTATTGTGCCATCTTCAATGATTTCCTCTGCTCCAACACTAGCTTTATTTTGTATTACCTCCTTATGTTTTTCCTGCAAAGAAAATGAATCATTTCAAACTCCTCTGCATAAATATCATCTAACTTGTCCATGTCCTTTACAGTTTCTACACTATCCTCCTCACAGTTCACAATACACCCAATTTCATATAATTTGTAAATTGTTTATCAAGATCTAGGTCATTAATGTATACCAAGAAAAATCAGAGTCCCAACACCGACCCCTGGGAAACTCCACTACAAACCTCCCTCCAGTCCAAAAAGAATCCACTACTCTCAATTTCCTATCTATCAGACAATTTCACATCCAATGTACAACTGCTTCTTTTATTCCACGAGTTATAACTTTGCCTACAGGCCTGTTGTGCAACATTTTATCAAAGGCCTTTTGGAGGCCACGTACATCAGATCAACAGCGTTATGCTCATGAACCATCTCTATTACCTCATTCTAAAACCAATAGAAAAACTCTCCTGGGGGAAAGGTAGGTTATCTAAGACGTTGATAAGGTAATGTAGAACAAATGTCTCCTCTTATGGGGCAATCTAGAACAACAGGTCACAGGTATAGGTTGCAAGATGATAGGTTAAAACTGAGATGAGGACAAACTACTTCTGGCAGAGGTGGTGCATTTGTGGAACTTGCTGCCCCATAGCGGGGTGAAGACTGAATCACTGAATGGTTTCAAGGAAATATCCTAATAAAAGAAGGGAAAGAGGGATAAGGGGAACAGGTAGGGAGGTGGATGTGAGACCAAGGAAGGAGTGATCAGCCATGATCTGACTGAATGGTGGAGCAGGCTCGAAGGGCTGAATTTGCCCACTTCTGCTCCTAATTCTTATGAACCTAAGTAGGTTGAGGAAAGCCTTACAAGGGAACACAGCTTTGAGACAATTGGTAAAAGAAGCAATAGTGACAAGAGAAAAAACATTTTGACACTTGAATAATTAGTAAGTGGAATGCTATGCTGGAGAGTGTGTTGGAGGTCAATTCAATCAAGGAATTAAAGATACTGTTGAATTGTCTGAAAAGGAAGAACATGCAGGGATACAGGGAGAAGGGAGCGGACTGACATTAGCGGAATTGCTCCTTCGGAGACTGTGTACAGAAAACTGAATTGCCTCCTTCGGTGTTGTAAAATAATTTGGATTATCTGACGCGAGACATGTTTTAAATCGTCTTCTTTAGTTCAAAATAGAAAGAAGCAGTTTAACAAGGTTGGGGGGGGGGGGGGTTGGTGGCGGTGTTGGTGGAGTGGGGTGAACATGTGGTGTGATCTCCTGCAAAATGTGCCAAGAGAAAAAGCCATTTGACACAAGAGCTATCTTTGTATCCTCACTGGCAACAGGAGGGGTCCAATACAATTGGAGAATAGCCAACGTTGTTCCTTTGTTTAAGAAGGGAAGCAAGGATAAGGCTGGTGAGTCTTACATCAATGGTAGGGAAATTATGAGAGGGGATTCTTCCAGACAGGATTTACTCACACTTGGGAATAAGTGGACATATTATTGAGAGGCAACACCGTTTTGGGGAGAGGAGATCGTGTCTCACCAACTTGATTGAGCTTTTTGAGGAAGTGATGAAGATGCATGATGAGGGTAGGGCAGCGGATGTCGCCTACATGGACTTTAGTAAGGCCTTGAACAAGGTCCCTCATAGAAGATTGGTATAGAAGGTGAAGTCACATGGGATCAGAAGTGAGCTACTATGTTGGACACAGAACTGGTTCAGTCACAGAAGACAGAGGGTAGCAGTGGAAGGGTGCATTTCTGAATGGAAGGCTGTGACAAGTGGTATTCCTCAGGGATTAGTGCCGAGACCTTTACCTTTTGTAATATACATAAATCATTTGGAGGAAATTGTAAACTGGTTTGATTTGTAAGCTTGTGGACAACACAAAGGTTAGTGGAATTGCGGATAGCGATGACAACCATCGTAGGATGTAGCAGGATATAAATTGGTTGGAGACTTGGGTGGAGCGATGGTAGATAGAGTTTAATCCAGACAAATGTGAGGTAATGCATTTTGGAAGGTCTAATACAGATGGGAAATATACAGTAAATGGCAGAACTCTGAAGAGTATTGATAGGCAAAGGGATCTGGGTGTACAGGTACACAAGTCACTGAAAGTTGCAAAGCAGGTGGAGAAGGTAGTCAAGAAGGCACACGGCATGCTTGTCTTCACTGCCGGGGCACTGAGTTTAAAAATTGGCAAGTCATGTCGCAGCTTTATAGAACATTAGTTAGGCCACACTTGGAATATAGCGTTCAATTCTAATTGCCACACTACCAGAAGGATGTGGAGGATTTGGATAACATACAGAAAAGATTTACCAAGACGTTGCCTGGTATGGAGGGCTCTAGCTATGAGGAGAGGTTGGAGAAACTCTGTTGGAACAACAGAGGTTGAGGGGCGACCTGAAGTCTACAAGATTATGAGGGACAGGCACAGAGTGGATAGTTAGAAACTTTCTCCCAGGGTGGAAGAGTCAATTACTAGGAGACAAAGGTTTAAGGCGCAAGGTTTAAAGGAGATGTACGAGGCAAGTTTTTTTTAAAAACACAGAGTGGTGGATGCCTGGAACTCACTGCCGGGGGAGGTAGTGGAAGCAGATACGATAGTTGCTTTTAACGGGCATCTTGACAAATACATGAATAGGATGGGAATAGAGGGATATGGTTCCCGGAAGGGGACGGAGTTTCAGTTCAGTCAGGCAGCATGGTCGGTGCAGGGCTGAAGGGGTTGTTCCTGTGTTACAATTTTCTTTGCTCTTTGACATGGTCACTTTGGAGACAGGGACACAGGTCAAATCTTATTGAAAGGAAGGTACAAGTTTCAATACTGCTGGGAATATACCCCAGGCCCCCAAATAATGAAAGGGAGATAAGAGCACACATATATTGGCAAGTTTCTGCCTGTAAGAACAAGAGGGCAATAATATTTTACTAGAATGTTATTGGGACTTGATGGTTTGAGTTATAAAGAGAGGCTGAATAGACTGAGACTTTTTTCTCTGGAGCGTAGGGGGCTGAGGGGTGATCTTATAAAGGTTCATAAAATATTGAGAGGCACAGATCAACTAGATAGTTAATATCTTTTCCCAAAGATAGGGGCATCTAAAACTAGAGGGCATAGGTTTAGGATGAGATAGGAGAGATACAAAGTGTCCAGAGGGGCAATTTTTTCACACAGAGGGTGACGAATGTCTGAACAAGCTGCCAGAGGTAGTAGTAGAAGCAGATACAATTTCAACTTTTAAAAAAGCATTTAGATAGGTACGATGGGTACAGAGGGATATGGGCCAAATGCAGGCAACTGGGATTATCTTAGAGTTTTAAAAAAAGACAGCATGGACAAGTTGGGCTGAAGGGCCTGTTTTCAAGCTGTAAACCTTTATGATCGTAATAGTAAGAGACTTTAACTATCCCAATATTAACTGGGATTCAAACAATATAAAGGGTACTGAGGGATAAGAATTCATGCAGCGTGTCCAGCAATTTTTTTTCAACCAATTAGTGACAAACCACAAAGAAATGAAATTCTACACCTAGGGGGTGATGGAACCAAAGTTAAAATTAATTTATTAGTCACAAGTAAGGCTTACATTAATAATGCAATGAAATTATAGTGAATTTCCCCTAGACGCCACAGTCCAGTGCCTGTTCGGGTCAGTGTACCGAACCAGCACGTCTTTCACATTGGAGGAAACCAGAGCACCCAGAAGAAACCCATGCAGACACGGGGAGAACGTGCAAACTCCACACAGACAGTGACCCAAGCCGAGGATTGAACCTGGGTCCCTGGCATTGTGAAGCAGCAGTGCTAACCACTATGCTACTGTGCTGCCTCTACAGAAACTAGAAGCAGGAGTAGGCCATTTGGTCCTTCAAGCATGCTTCATCATTCACTTTGATCATAGCTGATCATCGAATTCAGTATCCTGATCCCCCTTCTCCTTCAGATCCCTTGATCCCTTTAGCCCCAACAGCTATATCTAATTTCTTCTTGAAATCAGACTTTTTGGCTTTAGCTACTTCCTGGGGTAGTGAACTCTACACATTCATCACCCTCTGGGTGAAGAAATTTCTCCTCACCTCAATTCTGAGAGGTTTACCCTTATCTTCAAACTATGACCCTTAGTTCTGGAATCTGCCACCATTGGGGACATTCTGTCTGAATCTACCCTATCTCACACTTCTAAACTCCAATGAACATAATCTAAACCGATTTAGTCTCTCCTCATATGACAGACCGGTACCAGGAATCAGCCTGGTAAACCTTTGCTGTATTATTTCTACAGCAAGGACATCCTTCCTGAGATAAGGACACCAAAACTGCACACAATATTCCAGATGGATTTTACAGAGAAGTGGGAGGTCAAATAGTTACAGGGAATACATTAGAAAGGGTGGAAGTAATGAGAGATCTTGGCATACATGTGCACAAGCCCCTAAAGGCGGTTCAAGTAGACAAGGCTGTAAAGGTGGTATATGGAATGCTCTCCTTCATTGGCAGAGGTATAGAATATAAAAGTAAGGATATAAATGTTGGAATTGTGAGGTCACAACTGGAAGAGTGTGTGCAATTCTGGTCACATTACAGGAAAAATGGACTTGCTCGGGAAAAAGAGCAGAAGGGGTTTACAAGAACGTTGCCAGGCTAGAAAAGTGTAGCCATGAGGACAGATTGGATAGGTTGGGGTTATTTTCCTTGGAACAAAGAAGGCTGAGGGGTGACTTGGTAGAGGTGTACAAAGTTATGAGAGGAAGCGATAGAAGTGGACAGGATACAATTGTTCCCTTGGTGGAGAATCCTGGGACATAGATTCATGATGAGTGGCAGTAGGTGTAGAGGGGACATGGGGAAGAACTTATTTTGTGCAAAGGGTGGTGGCTGTTTGGAATTTGTTGCCTGAATCAGTGATGGAGGCGGAGATGCTGAACTTTTCAAAGTACTTGGGTCTGCACCTTAAATGCTATAAGCTACGGGGCTATGGGCCCTGGATGGGCAAGTTGGGCTGATTGGCCTCCTTCTGTGCTGTAATCTTTCTATGGTTCTACCTGGATACAAAAAAAAGAGGTGGCAATTGGTCTTGCTGCACACAGACTCACAAACTGGATTATCATCTCCTGATGGGTGCCTGGAATATTATTGGAAAAGTAAATGTTAGGATTTTGGCAGTAAATTTCAATTTGCAGTGCCTTTTTGTCTGGCCTCTTTGGAGGTCAAGAAAGCCTCGAGCTTAAATCCTGCTTGCACCTCATTTTGAGGTCAGGGTTGAATTTGTGAGGACAGTAAGAAATTTGAATGTCCTACCCCACACTATATATGTGGGCTTTGGAAGTCCTATGAGAAAAAGCTCACTAGATTTGAGGTTCACCAGTGGGAAAAACTTGCTGAGGAGTCTGATACATTTTTACTGTTAAGTGATAAGTGTTTTGATACCTTTAAATATTACCTGGAAGTTCCCCTCCAAATCATATACCATTCTGACTTGGAGATGTGTTGTCGTCCCTTCTGTCAAGTCAAAATTATGGAACTCCCTCCCAGCAATAGGTATACCTACACCACATTGACTGCAGGTTCAAGAAAGCAACTCACTACATCTTCAAGGACATAAGAACATAAGAAATAGGAGCAGGAGTAGGCCATCTAGCCCTTCGAGCCTGCCCCGCCATTCAATAAGATCATGGCTGATCTGTCGTGGCTCAGTTCCACTTTCCCGCCCTCTCCCCATAACCCTTAATCCCCTCTCTTATCAAGAACCCATCAACCCGCTTCTTAAAAATATTTAGCGAGGCAGCCTCCACCACTTCAACGGGCAGAGAATTCCAGAGATTCACCACCCTTTGAGTGAAGAAGTTCCTCCTCAACTCCGTTCTAAACCACCTCCCCCTTATCTTGAGGCTGTGCCCCCTAGTCCTACTGTCTTTTTTGAGCGGGAAGAGTCTCTCCACCTCTATCCTATCCATCCCATTCATCATCTTATACGTCTCAATGAGATCTCCCCTCATTCTTCTAAACTCTAACGAGTACAAGCCTAGTTTATTCAGCCTCTCCTCATAGCTCAATCCCCTCAACTCCGGTATCAGCCTAGTAAACCTCCTCTGCACTCCCTCCAGGGCCAAAATATCCTTGCGCAGGTGCGGCGCCCAAAACTGCACACAGTACTCCAGCTGCGGCCTCACCAATGCCCTATACAGCTGCAGCAAGACCTCCCTACTTTTATATTCAATCCCCCTCGCTATGAAGGACAGTTAGGGGGTAGGCATTAAATTCTAACCTAGCTATGAATGTCCACATCTCACATTTTTTTAAAATCAGATGCAACATTGTAATATAGAGGCACTTTTAATAGTGATTGATTTTAGAGCTCTGTCCTTCAGTAAGTTGACCATTATTTGGACTACCATTTTCAAAGTGTTGACCTGCATAACAGTATATGTGCCAATGGGGAAAGTGTCATCATACATTCAAAGTTGTAGAAATATTTCTGAGAAACCCTCCCATCATGTTTTGGATTGAGATTTAAATACCCACGGAACTTTTACTTTCAAAAAAATGTTTGTATTGTTGAGAGCACCTGCTCCACATTGACAGACAGGCAATCTGCTTTGAAATGGAAATGAAACACCATCTGTATCTTTCAAAAAGGCCATCTGGTTTGTCAGTTTAAATGGACTCTATTGTTTATATTTCCCAGGGTTTGTTTTGCTAGCTGAAGCTATTACAAATCAACGTGAGAATGCAAGAAATGCAAGTCAATCATTCGGCCCCTTGAACAGAACCTGCTCCATTTAATATTATGGCTGATTTGATTATGCCCTTAACTCCACTTTCATGCCTGCCCCACAAGTAATCCCAGAGCTATTCTAACAAAAACACAATTACTACTGCCTCCTTCATAGGACACCCCCCACTAATGGATCTAAGTTATAATCCTGCCAACAAAAGTGGATGTGCTTTATATAAAGCAGTGTTCACCGATCACAGACTGTCTTGACCTATTAGTGGGTACAGTACAATAACTTTTCACAGCCATGCCAACATGCACAAAACCACAGAAGATCAGCACACTATTGGAAAAATCAATCTATTATGCAAGATATATAACAGCAGTTTTGGTGATACCAAGTAACAGACCCAGAGAAGGTTCTTTAATCTTCTCACCATTTTATTGGGTGACTGAAGATCAGGAGCAGAATTAAACATTCACAAAAAGTCGGGGATTAGTCCCTTTCAATCCTTCACTGTGCAATTAATATGGTAGATCTTTTTTTTGAGATTGAAAACCAAGTACCTCAAGGGATACTTGACTTGCGATTCAGTACAACAGTCACCATCACATGCCTTCATTTTGCAGATGAGGGCCTCAAATCATTGGGGATGCTTGCCTCTGCTAATGGGTAGCAACATTAGGTTAAAGGAGGGGTGTTATGCAAGAGTAGTCAATCTAGGGAGTCCTTCCACTCAAAGCAAATGCAGAGAAGAGAACATTCAGTATGTTCAAATTTTAATACCGAGGTCCTAATGAAGGATTTGAAGCCAGTGAGTATCGCCAAACAGAAGTGAGATCAGCCAAAAATCAGTCCATATGCTTTAGCCTTCTTCACACATATAACTGCCATAGACAGTGCACGTTTTTTAGCTGTTGGATGGTTTTGGCCACAGGCCAAGTATGGTTCCAGGATGTTTCAGGAAATAATGTCTGTGGCAACATCCAGTTCACTCTACCACATCCAATACATGCTTGATTATGGTTTTCAGCAAGAGATGTCCTCTCTGTCAGTCACATATTACCAAATCTAACCATACAAAGATGGGAATTAGACAGAAACAGCTTGCACAAATTAAGTGACAAATAACAGATGACAGAATGACAGTTGATAACTGTTAATAAAAAATGTCATTGGGCTCAATGCCAAAACATAACTGGAAGGATAAAAAGGCACCGGATAATAAAAAAAAATCAAAAGGTAAGACTTAGGGGGCAATTTTCAGCTCACATTCGACATCAGAGCGAAGTGATGCAAGCTGAAAATCCAGAGAAAAATCAGGAAGCGCTTTTCTTTCCCATCAGCATCCCCGCAGGGAACGGTCCATCTGTGACCTCCCTTTGCCATTCCCTCAACACCCCTTCCCACGCCACCTTCCTTTGCAATTGCAGAAGGTCTAATACTAGCCCCCTAACTTCCACACAATTGAAGGCTCCAAATGTTCCTTTCAGGTGAAGCAACGTTTCACCCGCATCTCCTTCAGTTTGGTCTACTGTATTCGCTGCTCCCAATGCAGTCTCCTCTCACACTGGGGAGATTAAACACAGACTGGGTGGCCTCTTTCTGGCATTCCTTCATTCAGCCCATAAGCATAACCTCCTGCTATTTGTTATTTCAACACCACATCTTGCTCTCATGCTCATATTTCCTTCCTTGGCCTGCTGCAATGTTCCAGTGAAACCCAATGTAAACTGAAGGAGCAACAACTCATCTTCCAATTCAGCACACTACAGTCCTCGGGACTCAACATCGAGGTCAACAACTTTAGACTGTGACCATTCTCCTCCAACTTGACCCTTTTTCTATCCAAAACAATTTTTGTCCTGATGCAACACCCCCCCCGCCCCCCCCCCCCCCCACTCCTTCTAGGCCATCTGTCACTAGATCTTTGGTTTTGCTTTTGTTGAGCACTGACCTTTGTCATCCTAGTAACACATTCTGCTATCATAACGTTATGCCCCTATCAGCACCTTCCATAGCCTTTCACATGCTATTGACACTTCCTCCCAGACAGCTTTGTTGCCATCTCTTGTCACTCCTGCTTACCACCGATCTTCTACTCTACAAGATGGGCTACAGCAGCTAGAACAGAATTTAAATTACCTCCCTTTTAAGATAGTGGGGTTATATTAGTGACCCTCCAACCTGCAAGAACTGTTCCAGAGTTTATAGAATCCTGGTATCCATGTGCAATTTGACTGTTGGCCTATCGACCGTCATCCCTTTAAGAGACGTTGGGCCGCCTTGTGTCCAACGAGGGGCATACACGCAATGGGTCGTACTGGGGCTGCTCTTGGTTGTTCGAGATTGGCCTAGTGCTTCATGTCGTTAGTGTGTGCCTAAACTGGACCAGATACTGGGCAAGACGACAGCTCAGTGACTATCACTGATTGCTGTGCAGGCACATGGATTTGGGCCAGTGTCTGTGGGAGTTTGCACATTCTCCCCGTGCTTGCGTGGGTTTTCTCCGGGTGCTCCGGTTTCCTCCCACACCCCAAAGATGTGCTGTTAGGCTGATTGGCAGTAATAAATTGTCCCTAAATCAGTTTCCCTCAATCTGGATGGCCATAAAACGTTAGACAAGGGCTGTGGGTGGAGAGGTGGACTGGTGGTGTTGATATGGCGGCGCGGGCTCGTTGGGCCGAAGAGCCTGTTTCCCGGGCTGTTTTTGTTCTTTGTTCTAAATCCAACTCTGAAAAAGAGTCATATAGACTTGAAACAGTAACTAAAGTTTTCTCTCCACACCTGCTAGGATTTTCTAGCATTTGCTACTTTTTTTTCAGATTTCCAACATCCAAAGTGTTGGCTTTTATTGTTAAACCAGAGGACTTGGTTCTGAAAAATATCAATAGCATTCAAGGTGAAAAGCAGGCCCTGATGCTTGCACCTGAGGTTGCTGAAAGCAACTAAAGGCTACAACGTGTTTCTTAAATATACAAATTGCATTACAGGTTGAGAGTTGCAAAGTGGTGTCATTGTAGAAGGGAGGAATGCATAAACAGGATAACTATACACCAGTAAATCTGCCTGTTTCAGGCACATTTTAAATACAGCCATCATAATTTATCAATAAGAACATGAGAACTAGGAGCAGGAGTAGGTTACCGGGCCCCTCGAACCTACTCCATCATTCAATAAGATCATGGCTTATTTTTTCACTCCACTTATCCACCTGCTCACCATAACCCTTAATTCTTTCACTGTTCAAAAATCTATTTATCTTTGCCTTAAAAGCGTCCATTGAGGTAATCTTAACTGCTTCATTGAGCAGGGAATTCCACAGATTCACAACCATTTGGGTGAAGAAGTTCCTCCTCAACTCAGTCCTAAATCTGGTCCCCCTTAAACTCAGCCCCCTAGTTTCACCCATCAGTGAAAACAACATCCCTGTGACTATCTTGTATATACTCTGCGTAATTTTACATAAGATCCCCCCCCATTCTTCTGAATTCCAATGAGTAAGGCCCCAGTCAACTCAGTCTCTCCTCACAAGCCAACCCTTTCAACTCTGGAATCAACCAAGTGAATTTCTTCTGCATCCCCTCCAGTGCCATTATATCCTTTCTCAAGTAAGGAGACCAAAACTGTACACAGGACTCCAAGTGTAGCCTCACCAGCACCTTATACAGGACTTTCCTCCCTGTTTTTAAACTCCATTCTTCTAGCAATGAAGGACAAAATTCAATTTGTCTTCTTAATTACCTGCTGCACCTGCAAACCAACTTTTTGCAATTCTTCCACAAGGACACCCAGGTCCCTCTGCATAGCAGCATGCTGCAATTACATTTTAATTATAGTCCATGCTGTTATTCCTACCAAAATGGATGATCTCTCATTGTACTCCATCTGCTAGACCCTTGTCCACTCACTTAGACTATCTATACCCCTCTGCAGACTTTCAGCATCCTCTGCACACTTTGCTCTGCCACTCATCCTTAGTGTCATCTGTGAACTTTGACACACTACACTTGGTCCCCCAACTCCAAATCATCCACAGAAATTGTAAACAATTCCGGTCCCAACACTGATCCCTGAGATCCAGTTACTAGTCACTGATCGGCAACCAGAAAAACACCCATTTACCCCCACTCTTTGCTCTGTTAGTCAGCCAATCCTCTATCCATGCTAATACATTACTCGTAACATGTGTACCTTTATCTTATGCAGCGGTCTTTGGTGTGGCACCTTATCAAATGACATCTTCTCCAGAACCTTCAACATGCCATTGATGAAGATGAACATCTCGCCATGGCCATCATCACACCTCCACTTCTTGCCTTCAAATAACTGCACAACCTCAAACAGACTATAGTACGCAACAAATTACCCAGCCTTCAGGAGAACAGTGACCACGACACCACACAACTCTGCCACAGCAACATTTGCAAGACGTGCCACATCATCAACATGGATGCCATCATCTCACGTGAGAACACCATCTACCAGGTACACAGTACATACACTTGCAACTCGGCTAACGTTGTCTACCTGATACGCTGCATGAAAAGATGTCCCGAAACATGGTACACTGGGGAGACCATGCAGGTAACAAATGAATGAACACCGCTCGACAATCACCAGACAACAGTGTCCTATTCCTGTTTGGGAACACTTCAGCAGTCACGAGCATTCGGCCTCTGATCTTTGGGTAAGCGTTCTCCAAGATGGCCTTCACGACACACGACAACACAGAGTCGCTAAGCAGAGACTGATGGCCAAGTTCTGCACACATGTGGACAGCCTCAACCAGGATCTTGGGTTCACGTCACACTAGCTGTAACCCCCCACGAGTTGCCTGGGCTTACAAAATCTCACACTGTTCTGGCTGGAGACAGTACACATCTCTTTGACCTGTGCTTAATCCTCTCTCCACTCACATTGTCTGTACCTTTAAGACTTGATTACTTATAAACACTCGCATTCCACTCATTATTTTGTAAATGGAGTTTGTGTCTTTATATGCCTTGTGAACAGAACTTCCACTTACCCAATGAAGGAGCAGCACTCCAAAAGCTAGAGGCTTGTGCTACCAATTAAACCAGTCAGATTTTAACCTGGTGTTGCGAGACTTCTTAGAATGTAATAGCACAGAGAGAAAATAACTTGAAGGGTAAGAGGGGTAGCATAGTGGCACTGTGGTTAGCACTGCTGCCTCACATTACCCGGGACCTGGGAATGATTTGTGGCTTCAGTCATTGTCTGTGTGGAGTTTGCACATTCTCCCTGTCTCTACGTGGGTTTCCTCCACGTGCTCCAGTTTCCTTCCACAGTCTAAAGTTGTGCAGCTTAGGTTGACTGGCCATGCTAAATTAGTGTCAGGAGAATTAGCAGAGTAAATACGGGAGGAAGGCAAGTGGGTAACTGTTAGGAAGGAGAAAGCTCATGTGATAGAGAACACCCCGGTGGATGTCCCCCTTCATAATAAGTACACCTGTCTGAGTACTGCTGGAGGGGACAGCTCACCTGGAGGAGGCAGTGGTGGCACGGTCTCTGGAGGTGAGCCCGACCCAGTAGTTCAAAAAAGTAAGGAAAAGAGGAGGAAGGCAGTGTTAATAGGGGACTCCATAATGAGGGGGTCAGACAGGCGTTTTTGCGGACGCAGACGGGAGACACGGATGGCGGTTTGCCTCCCTGGTGCTGGGATCCGAGAAGTTTCCAGACGCGTCCCAGGCATCCTGAAAGGGGATGGAGAGGAGCCGGAGGTTGTGGTACATATAGGTACCGCTGACATAGGCAGGAAGAGGAAAGGGGTCAAAAAAAAAGGGATTATAGGGAACTACGTAGACAGCTGAGAAAGAGGAACGCGAAGGTTGTAATCTCGGGATTGCTGCCTGCGCCGTGGGAGAGTGAGAGCAGGAATGGAATGAGGTGGTGGATGAGGGACTGGAGCAGGGGGCAGAGATTCAGGTTCCTGGATCATTGAGACCTCTTTAGGGGCAGGTGTGACCTGTACAATAAAGACAGGTGGCACTTGAACCCCAGGGGGACCAATATCTTGGCAGGAAGGTTGGCTAGGGCTACTGGGGGGACTTTAAGCTAGAAAGGTCAGGTGGAGGGAATCGAGATGAGGTGACTAAGAGCGAGGAGGTTAGCTCCCAAGTAGAGAAGAACTGGAGACAGTATGAGAGGGAGGTTAGACGGGTGATGGAGAAGGGAAGCGCCCAGACCAAGGGTCTGAGGTGTATCCATTTTAACACCAGGAGTGTAGTGACTAAAGTGGATGAGCTTAGGGTGTGGAATGCTACATGGGAATGTGATGTGGTGGCCATTATGGAGACTTGGATGTCTCAGGGGCAGGACTGGGTACTTCAGGTGCCAGGATTCAGATGTTTCAGGAAGGACAGGGAGGGAAGTAAAAGAGGTGACGGAGAGGCACTGTTGATCAGGGACAGTGTCACAGCTATAGAGAAGGTGGATTCCATGGAGGGACTGTCTACGGAGTCTCTGTGGCTGGCACTTAAGAACAGCAAGGGGTCGATAACTTTGCTGGGTGTTTTCTATAGGCCGCCCAATAGTGACAGGGAAGTTGAGGTGCAGATAGGGAAACAGATCCTAGAGAGATGTAGTAATAAGAGTTGTCGTGATGGGAGACTTTAATTTCCTCAATCATCGACTGGAACATCCTTAGGGTAAGGGGTTTAGATAGGGAGGAGTTTGTTAGGTGTGTTCAGGACGGTTTCCTGACACAGTACGTGGATAAGCCTACGAGAGGAGAGGCTGTACTTGACCTAGTGCTGGCTAATGAACCTGGACAGGTGTCGCATCTCTCAGTGGGACAGCATCTTGGGGATGGCTATCATGATTCTATCTCCTTCACGATAGCATTGGAGAGAGATAGGATCAGGCAGGCCAGGAAGATGTTTATCTGGAGTAAGAGGAAATATGAAGATATCAGGCAGAAAATTGGATGAGTAAACTAGAAGGTGGTGTTCTGGGGAAAGTACTGAAGGAAGGTGGCGAATTTTCAAGGAATGTTCGCCTGGAGCTTTGCACGACAACGTTCCGATGAGACAGGGAGGTTTTGGTAGGTCGCGGTAACCGTGGTGCACAAAGGTTGTGGTGAACCTAGTCAGGAAGAACAGAAAGGCGTACAAAAGGTTCAGAGAGCTAGGAGATGTTAAGGACCTAGAGGAGTATACAGGTTGTAGAAAGGAGCTTGAAAAGGAAATTAGGAGAGCCAGAAGGGGTCATGAGAAGGCCTTGGTGAGTAAGATTAAGGAGAACCCCAAGGTGTTCTACAAATATGTGAAGAGTAAAAGAATAAGTGAAGGGATTGGACCTATAAAAGGTGAAGGGGGAAATGTCTGTGTGGAACCAGAAGAAATGGCAGAGGTGCTTAATGAGTACTTTGCCTCAGTATTCACAGTGGAAAATGATCTGGGAGGCTGTACTAAAAAGATTGAGTTTGTGGACGTTAAGAAAGAGGATGCGTTGAACTTTTAAATTCTATCAAGATAGATAAGTCGCCGGGATCCAATGGGATGTACCCCAGGTTACTGTGGGAGGGGAGGGAAGAGATTGCACAGCCCCTGGCGATGATCTTTGTGTCATCGATGGAGACACGAAAGGTTCCGGAGGATTGCGGACGTGGTTCCTATTTTCAAGAAATGGAACAGAGATAGCCCGGGAAATTACCAACCAGTGAGTCTGACCTCAGTGGTTGGTAAGTTGATGGAGACGATACTGAGGGACAGGATTTATGAACATTTAGAGAAGTTTAGTACGATCAGAAATAGTCAGCACGGCTTTGTCAAGGGCAGGTCGTGCCTTACGAGCCTAGTTGAGTTCTTTGAAAATGTGACTGAACACATTGATGAAGGAAAAGCAGTGGATGTGGTTTACATGGACTTCAACAAGGCATTTGATAAGGTCCCCCATGCAAGACTTCTTGAAAAGTTGCGAGGGCATGGGATCCAAGGGGCTGTTGCCTTGTGGATCCAGAACTGGCTTGCCTGCAGAACACAGTAAAAAGTCTGACAACACCAGGTTTTAGTCCAACCTATTTATTTGATAATATACTATATATTATCAAATAAATAGGTTGGACTAAAACCTGGTGTTGTCAGACTTTTTACTGTGTTTACGCCAGTCCAACGCCGGCATACCCACATCTTGCCTGCAGAAGGCAGAGAGTGGTTGTGGGTGGGTCTTTTTCTGCATGGAGGTCGGTCACCAGCGGACTGCCCCAGGGATCTGTTCTAGGACCCTTGCTGTTTGTCATTGACGTGGTCAAAAAGGCATATGGTATGCTAGCCTTCATTAATTGAGGGATTGAGTTTAGGAGTCGGGAGATAATGCTGCAACTTTATAAGACCCTTGTCAGACCCCACTTGGAGTACTGGGCGCAGTTCTGGTTGCCTCACTACAAGAAGGATGAGGACGCTATTGAGAGGGTGCAGAGGATATTTACAAGGATGTTGCCTGGATTGGGAGGCATGCCTTATGAAGATAGATTGAGGGAGCTAGGTCTCTTCTCCCTGGAGAGACGAAGATTGAGAGGTGACCTGATAGAGGTTTATAAAATGTTGAGAGGTATAGATAGGGTGGATTCTCGGAGGCTATTGCCCAGGGCTGAAATGGTCGCTATGAGAGGACACAGGTTTAAGGTGCTGGGGAGCAGGTACAGAGGGGACGTCAGGGGTAAGTTTTTCACTCAGAGGGTGGTGGGTGAGTGGAATCGGCTGCAGTCGGTGGTGGTAGAGGCAAACTCACTGGGATCTTTTAAAAGACTTCTGGATGACTATATGGAATTTAGTGGGATGGAGAGTTATAGATAGGCCTGGTAGATATGGATATGATCAGTGCAACTTGTGGGCCGAAGGGCCTGTTTGTGCTGTAGTGTTCTATGTTCTTAAACACATGGGGTTATGGAGATAAGGCCTAGGTAGGTTGTTGGTGCAGGCTCAATGGGCCAAATGGCTTCCTTCTGCACTGTACGGATTCTATGAAAAAGTGTAAATGGTAATGTTTAGACTGGACAAGAACTGGAAGAGATGTACTTCAAACGTCAGTGCTGATCCACTTTTATTAACAGTGCATGTAGATGATTTAAACTTTCACATAAGAATCAAATCTTCACTTTGCTCATGACACAAAAGGTAAACAATGTAGAAAATAGCAGGAAGGACAAAAGGAAAATGACAAGGCAGCAGGATGGCAGGCAAGTAATTTGATTTGATTGTTGATGCAATTTAGTAAGGGTAAATGTAGCTTCTATATTTTGGGAGTGTGTGCTCCACAA
This sequence comes from Carcharhinus amblyrhynchos, assembly GCF_965287045.1. Classification (NCBI taxonomy): domain Eukaryota; kingdom Metazoa; phylum Chordata; class Chondrichthyes; order Carcharhiniformes; family Carcharhinidae; genus Carcharhinus; species Carcharhinus amblyrhynchos. The sequence goes on from NC_137324.1 coordinate 20,123,982, forward strand.
AAAAAGCCATAGATGATGTGGATGAGAAACCTTTATGGTCAAAAAAAAAAATTTGAAAATCAGTGTTTTTGCAAAGCACATTTAATGTAATAAAACATTTCAAAGTACCTCACCCAGACAGAAGATTATATACATTATGGCAGATAATCAAAAGCTTGATGAAAGAAGCAGGTTTTAAGGAGTAGTGCAAAACGTGAAAAGTGAGATAAAGAGGCAGAGAGCTTAGGGAGGGAATTCCCGAGCTTAAGGCCTATGCAACTAAAAGCACACCCACCTGTGGTTGGTAAATTAAAATCACGGACGCTCAAGAGGTCAAAATTCAAGCACGGAGATATCAAGGGCTGTAGGAAACTGAAAGATACAGAAGGGCTTGAAACAAAAGATGAGAATTTTTAAAAATCAAGGCATGACTTAACTGGGAAATCAGCATTGGTCAATATGGAAAGGAGTGATGGGTAAACAATGTTTGCTGCAAGTTAGGAAACAGGCAGCAGAGTTAAGGATAATCTCAAGTTTATGAAAGGTTGAATGTGCAAAACCAGCCAGAGCGCATTTGAACAGTCAAGTCTGAAGGGAACAAAAGAGCTTCAACAGCAGATGAACTGAGTCAAGGACAGATAGATCAGCTAGAAAATTGGACGGATAAACGGCAGGTGGAATTTAATCCAGATAAATGTGAAGTGATGCATTTTGGTAGATCTCATGTAGGGGGAGCTATACAATAAATGGCAGAACCATGAGTATAGACACACAGGGGCATCTGGGTGTGCAAGTCCACAGATCCTTAAAGATGGCAGCACAGGTGCAAAACGTGGTGAAGAAGGCAAATGGCATGCTTGCCTTTATTGGACAGGTATAAAGTATAAAAGATGGCGTATGATATTGCAGTTATATAGACCTTTGGTTAGGCCACATTTGGAATACTGTGTCCAATTCTGATCATCACACTACCAGAAGGACGTGGAGGGAGTGCAGAAAAGTTTTACTGGGATGTTGCCTGGTATGGTGGATATTAGCTGTGAGGTGAGATTGAGTAAACTAGGATTGTTCTCCCTGGAAAGACAGAGGTTGAGGGGTGACCTAATAGAAGTTTATAAAATTATGAAGGGCATAGATAGGATGAACAGTTGGAAGCCTTTTTCCAGGGCAGAAATGACAAACACAAGAGGTCACAAGTTCAAGGTATGAGGGGCAATGTTCAATACAGTTATGCAGGGGACGTATTTCACAGAGGGTGGTAGGACCCTGGAATGCACTACCAAGCAAAGTGGTTGAGCAGACATGCTAGGATCATTTAAGACTTATCTAGATAGCCACATGAACAGACTAGGAAAAGAGGGATATAAACGGATGCATTATCCCTGGATAATATGTAACGGATAATATAAAATGGATGTATTATCTGTGTTGTATTGTTCTTTGTATTTGGGCCTTCAAGCCCACTCTTATTCAGTAAGATCATGGCTGATCTAATTATAGCCTCAGCTCCATTCTTTGTCTGCTCCTCCCCTGCCCTGTCCCACAATTTGATTCATTATTGTCACATGTATTAGCATACAGTGAAAAATACTGTTTCTCGCATGCTATACAGACATAGCACACCACACAGAAAAGGAAATGAGACAGTGCAGAACGTAGTATTACAGTTATAGCTAAGGTGTTGAGAAAGATCAACTTAATATGAGGTTGGTCCATTCAAAAGTTGGATGGCAGCATGAAAGAAACTGTTCCAGAGTCAGTTGGCACATGACCTTTGGCAAATGTCAGTTGGCAAATGATACTTTTGTATCATTTTCCTGATGGAAGAAGGTGAAAGAAAGCACGTTTGGGATGTATGTGGTCCTTTATTATGCTGGCTGCTGAGGGAGCGGGAAGAGCAGACAGGGTCAGTGGATCACAAAATCCCTAAAATGCAGGAGGTGGCTAGTTGGCCCAACAAGTTTGTACCAACAACAATCCTACCCAGGCCCTATTCCTGTATCCCACATCTAAGAACATAAGAACTAGGAGCAGGCGTAGGCCATCTGGTCCCTCAAGCCTGCTCCTCAATCAATAAAATCATGGCTGATCTTTTCGTGGACTCAGCTCCAATTACCCGTCCACTCACCACAACGCTTAATTCCTTCACTGTTCGAAAACTTATCTATCCTTGCCTTAAAAATATTCAATGAGGTAGCCTCAAATGCTTCACTGGACAGGGAATTCCACAGATTGACAACCCTTTGTGTGAACAAGTTTCTCCTCAACTTACTCTGGAATCTGGTTCCTCTTATTCTGAGACCATGCCACCTAGTTCCAGTTTCACCTGCCAGTGAAAACAACTTACCTAATTCTATCTATCCATTCCCTTCATAATCTTATATATTTCTATAAGATCCCAAAAGGTAGGGGAATCTAAAACTAGAGGGCATAGGTTTAAGATGAGAGGGGAGAGATACAAAAGTGTCCAGAGGAGAATTTTTTTTTCCACACAGAGGCTAGTGAGTGTCTGGAACAAGCTTCCAGAGGTAGAAGAGGCAGGTACAGTTTTGTCTTTTAAAAAGCATTTAGATAGTTATGTGGGTACGATGGGTATAGAGGGATATGGGCCAAATGCAGGCAATTGGGATTAGATTAGGGGTTTTAAAAAAAGGCAGCACGTACAGGTTGGGCCGAAGGGCCTATTTCCATGCTGTAAACCTCTGAGTATGACTCTCCTCATTCTTATGAATTCCAATGAGTATAGCCCCAATCTACCTCAGTCTCCTCAGAAGCCAATCCTCTCAACTCCAGAATCAATCAAGTGAATCTTCTCTGCACCCCCTCCAGTGCCAGTATATCCTTTGTCAAGGGGACCAGAATTTTACATAGTACTCCAGGTGTGGCCTCACCAACATCTTATACAGCTGCAACAAAACTTCGCCGTTTTTAAACTCCATCCCTCTAGCAATGAAGGACAAAATTTCATTTGCCTGCTTAATTACCTGCTGCACCTGCAAACCAATTCCTTGTGATTCTTGCACAAGGATACCCAGCTCCCTCTGCACAGCAGCATGCTGCAATTTTTTACCATTTAAATATAGTCCATTTTGCTGTTACTTTTATCAAATTGGACGACCTCACATTTACCAACATCTGCCAAACCCCTGCCCATTCACCTGGACTATCTATATCTTTTTGCAGACTTTCAGTATTCTCTGCACACTTTCCTCTGCCACTCATACTTTGTGTCAACTGCGAACTTTGACACACTACACTTGATCCACTACTCCAACTCATCTATGTAAATCCTAAACAATTGCGGTCCTAACACTGATCCCTGAGGCACACCACTAGTCACTGATCGCCAACCAGAAAAACACCCATTTACCCCCACTCTTTACTTTGTTAGTTAACCATTTACCCTGTTAATCCCCTGATGCTAAGGGGCAATTCATCATGTCCAATCCACCTAATATGCACATCTTTGGACTGTGGGAGGAAACTGGAGCACCCGGAGGAAATCCATGCAGACACGGACAGAATGTGCAAACTCCACACAGACAGTGACCTGAGGCCAGAATTGAACCCAGGTCCCTGGTGCTGGAAGCAGCAGTGCAAACCACTGTGCCACCATGCCAGCCTGGACAGGAGGCTGGTTTGTGAGATAGACTGGGCTTTGAACATAGAACATTACAGCGCAGTACAGGCCCTTCGTCCCTCGATGTTGCGCCGACCAGTGGAACCAATCTAATGACCCTCTAACCTAAACTATTCCAATGTTATCCATATGCCTATCCACTGACCATTTGAACGCCCTTAAAGTTGGCGAGTCCACAACTGCTGCAGGTAGGGCATTCCACGCCCTGACTACCCTCTGAGTAAAGAACCTAGCTCTGACATCCGTCCTATAATTACCACCCCTTAATTTATAGCTATGTCCCCTCATGTTAGCCATCACCATCCGAGGTAAAAGGCTCTCACTGTCCACCCTATCTAACCCTCTGATCATCTTGTATGCCTCAATTAGGTCACCTCTCAACCTTCTTCTCTCCAATGAAAATAACCTCAAGTCCCTCAGCCTTTCCTCATAAGACCTTCCCACCATACCAGGCAACATCCTGGTAAACCTCCTCTGCACCCTTTCTAATGCCACCACATCTTTCTTATAATGCGACGACCAGAACTGTACGCAATACTCCAAGTGCGGCCACACCAGAGTTTTGTACAGTTGCAACATGACCTCACGTCTCTGAAATTCAATCCCTCTACCAATAAAAGCTAACACACCATACGCGTTCTTAACAACCTTATCAACCTGGGTGCCAACTTTCAGGGATCTATGCACATATACACCGAGATCTCTCTGCTCGTCACTAGTAAGAGTCCTTCCATTAGCCCTATATTCTGTACTCCTGCTGCTCTTACCAAAGTGAATCACCTCACACTTTTCCGTATTAAACTCCATCTGCCACCTCTCGGCCCAGCTCTGCAGCTTATCTATGTCCCTCTGCAAACTGTAACATCCAGCCTCACAGTCTACAACTCCTCCAACTTTGGTGTCGTCAGCAAATTTACTAACCCACCCTTCTACACCCTCATCTAGGTCATTTATGAAAATGACAAACAGCAGTGGCCTCAAAACAGATCCTTGAGGTACACCACTAGTAACTGAACTCCAGGTTGAATATTTCCCATCAACCACCACCCTCTGTCTTCTATCAGCTAGCCAATTCCTGATCCAAACCGCTAAATCACCCTCAATCCCACGCATCTGCATTTTCTGCAGTAGCCTGCCATGGGGAACCTTATCAAACGCTTTACTAAAATCCATATACACCACGTCAACTGCCTTACCCTTATCCACCTCTTCGGTCACCTTTTCAAAAAACTCAATAAGGTTTGTGAGGCATAACCTACCCTTCACAAAACCGTGTTGACTATCCCTAATCAAATTGTCTCTCTCTAGATGATTATAAATCCTATCCCTTATAATTCTTTCCAAAACTTTGCCCACAACAGAAGTAAGGCTCACCAGTCTATAATTCCCAGGATGGTCTCCACTCCCCTTCTTGAACAAGGGGACAACATTTGCTATCCTCCAGTCTTCCGGCACTATACCTGTGGCCAATAACGACATGAAGATCAAAGCCAAAAGTTCTGCAATCTCCTCCCTTGCCTCCCAGAGAATCCTAGGATAAATCCCAACCAGCCCAGGTGACTTATCTATTCTTATACTCTCAAGAATTGCTAACACCTCCTCCTTATGCACCTCAATCCCAACTAGTCTGCAATCCTGTATCGCAGTATTCTCCTCGACTACACTGACTTTTTCCTGAGTGAATACTGATGAAAAATACTCATTCAGTGCCTCTCCTATCTCTTCAGGCTCCACACACAACTTCCCACTACTGTCTCTGACTGGCCCTAATCTTGCCCTAACCAATCTTTTATTCTTGACATACCTATAGAAGGCTTTAGGGTTCTCCTTGATCCTACCCGCCAAAGTCTTCTCAAGTCCTCTTCTAGCTCTTCTTAACTCTCTCTTTAGTTCCTTCCTGGCTAATTTATAACTCTCCAGTGCCCTAACTGAGCCTTCATGTCTCATCTTTACATAAGCCTCCTTCCTCTTCACCAGAGATTCAACTTCCTTAGTACACCACAGTTCCCTCGCTCGACCACTTCCTCCCTGCCTGACAGGTACATATTTATCAAGGACTCGCAGTAGCTGCTCCTTGAATAAGGTCCACATTTCAGTTGTTCCCAGCCCCTGCAGTTTCCTACTCCAACCTATGTGTCCTAAATCTCACCTAATAGCCTCATAATTACCTTTCCCCCTGCTATAACTTCGGCCCTTCTGTACATGCCTATCATTTTCCATCACTAAGGTAAATGTAACCAAATTGTGGTCACTATCGCCAAAGTGCTCACCTACCTCCAAGTCTAACACCTGGTCTGGTTCATTACCCAGTACCAAATTCAATGTAGCCTCACCTCTTGTTGGCCTATCTACATACTGTGTCATGAAACCTTCCTGCACACATTGGACAAAAACTGACCCCTCTTACGTGCTTGAACTATAGCTTTTCCAATCGATATTTGTAAAGTTAAAGTCCCCCATAACAACTACCCTATTACTTTCGCTCCTATCCAGGATCATCTTTGCAATCCTTTCCTCTACATCTCTGCTACTTTTTGGGGGCCTATAAAAAACACCCAACAGGGTGACCTCTCCTTTCCCGTTTCTAATCTCAGCTCATACTACCTCAATAGACAGGTCCACATCAAACATCCTTTCTGCCACCGTAATACAGTCCTTGACTAACAATGCCACGCCTCCCCCTCTTCTACCACCTTCTCTGCTCTGACTGAAACATCTGAACCCCGGAACCTGCAACAACCATTCCTGTCCCTGCTCTATCCATGTCTCTGAAATGGCCACAACATCAAAGTCCCAGGCACCAATCCAGGCTGCAAGTTCATCCACCTTATTGCATATGCTCCTCGCATTAAAGTATACACACCTCAAACCACCCTCCCGCCTGCCAATACACCGCTGTGACCTAGGGTTTGTTCACTACCCTTTATAGTTTCTTGCAATCTTGGTATGGCTCCTGCTTTGTCCAAGCTGTGATACAAGTAGAAAGAATGTTTTCTATGGTGCATTTTTAAAAGTTGGAGAGAGTTGTAGCAGACATGCCAAATTTCCTTCATTTCCTGAGAAAGTGGTTGGGCTTTCTTAACTACAGCATCAGACTGAAGGGGCTCAGTATAGATCATTGGTGATCTGGACACCTAGAAATATGAAGCATTCGACCATTTCCACTTCATTACCATTGATGTAGACAGGGGCATGTCTGTTGATTTCCTGAAGTCAATGATTATCTCCTTCATTCTGTTGACATTAGCGAGAGATTATTGTCATTGCACCAGTTTCTCCATTTCTTTCCTGGACTCTGTTTCATCGTTGTTTGAAATCCGACCACTCCAGTGGTGTCGTCAAACTTTAAAATCAAATTGGAGGGGGATTGCGCCATGCAATCATCGGTGTATCAGGAGTATAGTAACGGGCTGATGACACAGCCTTGTGGGGCGTCAGTACTGAAGGTGATCGTGGAGAAGATATTGTTGCCTATCCTTACTGATTGTGGTCTGTGAGTTAGGAAGTCTAAGATCCAGTCTCATAGGGAGAATCCGTGCCCCAGGCCACGGAATTTGGAGATGAGTTTAGTAGGAATAATGATGTTGAAGCCTGAGCTGTAGTCAATAAATAGAAGTCTGACATAGGTGTGTTTAGCATGTGGCCAGAGGTCCACAGCAGTCACTGTTTCTATCGCAGCAATACGCAAACTGTATTGGATCCAGGAAATCTGGGAAGCTGGAATTGATTCGTGCCATGACTAACCTTTTGAAGCACTTAACAATTATCCAACCGTCATTGCTCTCCAGGCCAGTGAATTGCATAGACGAATGGCCCTGAGGAAAAACAAATCCTCCTTATCCATAATAGGGGATCCCTAAATTTTTACAGAATCCCTACAATGCAGAAGACGCCATTCAGCCCATCAAGCTGCACCAACTCTCTGACAGTACCTTATCCAGGCCCTCTCTCCACCCTATCTCCATAACTCCAAACGTTTCATATGGCTAATCCATCCAACCTACACATCTTCGACATTAAGGAGCAATTTAGCACAGGCAATCTACTTAACATGCACATCTTTGGACTGTGGGAGGAGACTGGAGCACCCAGTGGAAACCCATGCAGACACAGGGAAATGTGCAAACTCCACACAGACAGTAAACTGAGGCCGGAACTGATCCCAGGACCCTGGCACTGTGAAGCAGTAGCGCGAGTCACTATGTGCCCTATGTTACTTGCTTTTTGACTTCCCACGCAAGGGGAAACATCCACATGGTGTCCATCTTGTCAAGTTCCCTCGGTGTCTTGCATGTTTCAATCAGGTCAGTTCTCACTCTTCTAAACTCCAAGAACATATGTACATAAGAATTAGGAGCAGGACTAGGCCACTTGGCCCTTTGATCCTGCTCCATCATTCAATATGATCATGGCTGATTTTTCTGCAAACTCCTGCCTACCCTTGATAACTTTTCACCCCCTCAAGGATCTGTCTGCCTGTGTCTTAAACATTCAAAAACACTGCTTTTTTGAGGAAGGGAGTTTGAAAGATTCACTGCCCTCTGCTATTAATCACTGGCTTAAATGAGTGACCCCTTATTTTAAAACATTGACTCCTAGTTCCAGATTCCTCCACAAGAGGAAACATCCTCTCCAAATCCAGCCTGTCAACACCTCTCAGGATCTTATATATTTCAATCAAGTCACCTCTTACTCTTCTGAACGGCAGTGCATACAAGCCTAACCTGACCACCTTCCTCATAAGAAAACCCACCCATGTGTCAGTAGTCCAATAAACTTTCTGAGCTGCTTCTAATGCATTTACATCCTTGCTTGAACAAGCAGACCAAAACTGTGCACAGTTCTCCAGATGTGGTCTCACCAATGCCCTGTACAACTGAGAACAGAGAAGTTGGAGATGGAGTGGTAGTTTACAAAGACAGAGAATCAAGGGCTTTTTCTGTTTTGGAGAAGGGCATGGCAACAGCAGATTTGAAGAGGGACAAAGCCCAAGGAAAGAAAAATGCTAACACTAGCTAGCATGGAAGATACAGGTGAATTGAATCAAATTGATATATTGTCACATGTATTGGGATACAGTGAAAAGTACTGTTTTCTTGTGAGCTATACAAACAAAACCATTTGTAAAATACAGAGAAAGAAAATGGTACAGAAAATAATGTTGCAGTTCCTGATAGGGTGAGCAAAAAGATCAATTTAGTATGTTGTGGGACCATTCAAAAATCTGATGAAAGCAGGGAAGAAGCTGTTCTTGAGTCCGGTGGTACGTGTTTTCTGACCTTATCCTTTTCTTGAAGAAGTTGGAAGGAAGTATGCGTGTGGGGTCTTGTTTATGCTGGCTGCTTTCTCAAGGCAGCAGAAAGTGTAGATGGACTAGATGGACTTTACCCAGAGGGTGGTGAGGGATTGGAATGCCCTGCCTGCTGCAGTTGTAAATGCGCCTAGTTTGGGGGCGTTTAAGAGATCCGTGGATAGGTTTATGGATGGAAAGGGTTTGGTTTAGGTTAGAAGGTCATTGCTTTTTAATTGGTCGGCGCAACATCGTGGGCCGAAGGGCCTGTTCTGCGCTGTAATGTTCTATGTTCTAAATGGATGGGAGGCTGGTTGCGTGATGGACTGGGCTGCATTCACAATTTTTTGTAGTGCCTTGTTTAGAGCAGGCACCATACCAAGATGTGATGCATCCAGAAAGGATGCTTCCTATGGGACAGCTATAAAAAAAGAGTGATAATCAGAGTGTGTATGCCAAATTTCCTGAGCCTTCTGAGAAAGTACAGCATTGGTGGGCTTCCTTAGCTATAGCATCGGAGTGGAAGCACCATGACAGATGGTTGGTGATCTGAACACCAAGAAACTTGAAGCTCTCCACCATCTCCACTTCATCACTTTTGATGTAGACGGGGACATGTCCTCCATATGTTTCCTGAAGTCAATGGCTATCTCCTTTGTTTTACTAACATTAAAGGGAGAGATTATCATCTCACCATTTCACCAGATTCTCTTTCTCCCTCTTGTACTCTGTCTCATCATTGTTTGAGGTCCCACCCACTATAGTGGTATCATCAGCAAGCTTGAAAGTGGAGTTAGACTGGAAGTTGAATCGTCATTAGTTTAGAGCAGTTTGGGTCAAGCAAAGAGGTGAGCCTCCTTGACAAAATAATCTCAAGGACATGAGGATACAGAAGAGAACCTGGAGGAAGATATAAGTTCAAGATAGGGCAAGTCACTGGGAAACAGTGAGGAGGGTGGAAAGTAGAGTTGAGGTGAGAACTGGCCAGGGAGAAAGTGTAATAGTTTTAGTGGGGGCTACAGCATCAAAAACAGAAAAGGCGACTATTAGAAATAATGTGGTGAAGGGGAATTTTGAGAGTGCATGTAGGTGAGCTGGGGAAAAGAGAGAATTATCTGATTGTATCACTGCTTTTTAAATGCTGATCTATGAAATTCTTGATGAGAGATTCTAGCAACTTCCCCAGTACTGCATTAGGTTCACTGGTCTTTAGTTTGTTTTTTCTCCAGCTCCCTTTTTGAATAGCAGCTTACATTAGCTACCTCCAGAGTCCAAATAATTTTGGAAAATAACCATCAATGGATCTACTACTTCTAGCGCCACTTCCTTAAGTACTCTGGGATGGCCTTGGAGATTTATCCACCTTCAAGTCCATCAACTTCCCCCAAACCATAAATTGTCAAGAGAAAAGTAAGTTGTCAAGGAGAGAGAGAGTCTGGAAAGGCCATAGACAGGTTAAATCTGTGGACAAAAAATTGGCTGTGGAGCATAATAGAACATAGAACATAGAAAAATTGCAGCACAAACAGGCCCTTTGGCCCACAAGTTGCACCAATCATATCCCTACCTACCAGGCTTACCTATAACCCTCAATCCTATTAAGTCCCATGGACTCATCCAGAAGTCTCTTAAAAGGCCCTATCGAATTTCCCTCCACCACCACTGATGGCAGCCGATTCCACTCACCCACCACTCTCAGTGAAAAACTTACCCCTGACATCTCCTCTGTACTACTCCCCAGCACTTTAAACTTGTGTCCTCTCGTAGCAACCATTTCAGCCCTGGCAAAAAGCCTCTGAGAATCCACCCGACCTATACCTCTCAACATCTTGTACACCTCTATCAGGTCACCTCTCATCCTTCATCTCTCCAAGGAGAAAAGACTGAGCTCCCTCAACCTATCTTCATTAGGCATGCCACCCAATCCAGGCAACATCCTTGTAAATCTCCTCGGCATCCTTTTAATACCTTCCACATCCCTCCTGTAATGAGGCGACTAGAACTGAGCACAGTACTCCAAGTGGGGTCTGCCTAGGATCTTATGAAGCTGCAGCATTGTCTCCTGACTCCTAAACTCAATCCCTCAATTGGTGAAGGCCAGTATACCATACACCTTCTTAACCACATCCTCCACCTGCGAGGCCAATTTAAGAGTCCTATGGGCCCAAACCCCAAGGTCCTTCCGATCCTGTACACTGCTAAGAGTTTTACCCTTGCTATTATACTCCTTCATCCCATTTGACCTGCCAAAATGGACCACTACACATTTATCCGGGTTGAAGTCCAAGTGCCACTTCTCCACCCAGTCTTGCATCCTATCTATGTCATGCTGCAACTTCCGAAATCCCTCCAAACTATCCACAACACCACCAACCTTCGTGTCATTGGCAAACTTACTAACCCATCCCTCCACTTCCTCATCCAGGTCATTTATGAAAATTGCTAACAGCAAGGGTCCCAGAACAGATCCCTGGGGCACTCCACTCGTGACCGACCTCCATGCAGAAAACGACCCATCTACAGCCACTCTCTGCGGGCAAGCCAGTTCTAGATCCACAAGGCAACAGCCCCTTGGATCCCATGCCCTCTCACTTTCTCAAGAAGTCTTGCATGGGGGACCTTATCGAACACCTTGCTGAAGTCCATATAAACCACATCCACCGCTCTTCCTTCGTCAATGTGTTTAGTCACATTTTCAAAGAACTCAACCAGGCTCATAAGGCACTACCTGCCTTTGACAAAGCCAAAGCCAATTGACTAATGTAGGAAACTGTGAACTTATTCATTTCAACAGGAAGAATAGAAAAGCAGTATAATCTTTAAACAGAGACACATTGCATATCTTGGTGATACACCAAGACCCCAGATCATTCTGTATGAATTGCAAAAATTTAGCACGTAGATACAAACAGTGATTAGGAAGGACAATGGGATGTTGGCGTTTATTGCGAGAATAGGATATAAAAACAGGGAAGTTTTACTTCAACTGTACAGGACCTTGGTGAAAAAACATCTAGAACACAGTGTACAGTTTTGGTCACCTTAATTGAAAAAATAAGATAAATTATGTTAGAAACGGAGATAGATCACTCAACTCATTCCTGGGAACAGGGGCTTAATTCATGAAGAATGCTTGAACAGGTTGGGCCTGCACCCATTGGAGATTGAAGAATGAGAGGTGATCTTACTGAAACATATCCCAAGGGGATCTGATAGGCTAGATACTGAAAAGATGTTTCCATTTGTGGGAAAGACTAGAATTTTAAGTTTTAAGAACAAGAGATCTATGATTAAAAATGGAAAAGGATATTTTTTTCCTCTTAAAGGGTCATTAAATGTGATATTCTCTTCCCCAGAATCATTAAATTTATTCAAAGCAGAATTGGACCAATTTTCGATAGGCAAGGGAGTCAAGAGTTATTGGAGGGAGGCGGCAAATTGGAGTTCAGACAACCAGATCAGCCATGATCTTACAGAATAGCAAATTAAGCTGAAGTTCTGCTCCTGCTCCAAAGTTCTATGTTCCAAGGGTAATTAATTATGGTCAGTTGTGCAAAAACATAGTTAGATTGCACAGCCACTATGCACAATTCTAGTCTCCATATTATAAAAGTGCTTCTATCAAATATAAAAATAGTTTTTTTAAAAGATGATACCAGAACTGAAAAGTTATTCTTAGCAAGGAGTATTAACAATTCTGGGACCCTGATCTAGAAGACAGAAACTGATGAGAGACCTTAACAATTATGAAGGGATTAGATAGTTTCTTTCAATTTACCCTGCTTCCATTTGTGGGGCAGCCCTAAGCTGGGCATTATAAATACATACTGTTCATTCATAAATGCAATATGAAATTCTTCACCCAGAATATTTATAATCTGGGACACAGGAGTGATTGAAACGATGCACAGGGACTCCAGCTGCTCACCATCACCTCCTCATGGAAAATAAACGCTAGTCTTGCCAACATTGCTCACATCCCATAACCAAATTAAAAAAACTTAGATGAAAGGAAGGAGAAAAGAAATAGATGATATGCTAGATGAAAGGAGGCACCTGTAGAGCATAAACACTGGAGTGGGCCAGTTGGGCTGAACAGCCTATTTCCGTGCTGTATATTTTATGTATATATTTGCATTGGTTACTGCTTAAAAACTTCTCGAATTTCATCTTGACTGAGTTCAGAAAACGATGCAAGTGCGTAAATGGTTCTTATCTGAGTCCTCAGAACTGCCTGAGGAGTTCTTCAGGATATCGTAGAAAAATGCCCCACTATGCTGACAGAAATAGAGGTGAAATAAGATGCAGCATGTTGTTCACTCAGGTAGACGAGTTGCAACCATGACACTTACAACAACTGGCCAGCTAACAAAACATTCATCATCCTGGCAGGGAGACAGGGGTTGCATCCCAGGTTTTCACATCATGAAAAAAGATACAACCGATAGTACTACATTTAAACCATAGTTCAACAAACGATCGGAAGAAAATAAAAGCGTATTTTTATTCCAGCAAGGCTCTCAATTTTTGCCGAAAAGTTTTGTTCCCATCCAACTTTCGAATCCAAGAGTAACCCAAGAGTTACAACGTAACCCATCCGTGTTTCTTAAAATGAAATAGTTCTTCCTGTTCCACTTGTAATCAGAGAAATACCATTCCGAGCTTAACGTTTGAAAACTCCGAGCTTTAAAAAAAATCAGAGGCTGGAATAAAGCGAAAAGACTTATCGGAAGGATGGAAAACGTTGCTTGAAAATTAAACAAAATTTCCCTACACAACATGACCTGAAAGGTATCACGGTGAAAAAGTCACCAGGAGCAGATGGGGAGTGGATGGATTAAAGAGAGAGACAGAATAATACACTGAGCATCCATCACAAGCCACAATTCAATGCAATTGCTTTAAATAAAAGCATCCCAGTAAAGTCGCGCCACATTTATGCTGATGGCGGTGAGAAATAATAAATTATTAGCAATGATAATTATGAGGATAATGCTTTGCAAGGGTTCCCCCTATTTCATTTGTTTTTCATATTTCACCTAAAATACCATGGCCTGTACCAACCCTAGAAGCCTGGCCAGCATACACTAAACATTAAATATTTCAATACATATTTGTATATCAAATGAAGGTCTGTACCTAAATAGGTAAAATAAATAACATTAAATCCCGTTCGGAGATGTCATGTGGCTTGGGATGTACTAGGGGGTGGGAGGTACACTTCCATACAAGGGAAATGTTCGAGGATTAAAAAGAGACTTTTCCAATAGATGTATTTAAAAAGAAAACTCCACATTATCAAATCTTCCAGCAAAAAAAGTTAAGCCCATCATTGTGCACTTAATAAAGCTATTAAAATATAATTTCGGGGCTTGAAACACACACCTTAGGGAGGAATAAACCTCACTTTCAGCAAATGCACAGATCATGGCGTTAATTTAAAAGAAACAGGAACAGATCCAAGTATTAAATTTTGATATATATATTGTGCTATTACTTCATATCTTAGGGTACAAATGATTGCACAATACAAGACGTGAATGCAAGCAAGAATAGGAACAAAAGACTGTGAAAAGGGCAATTTGCAAATGAACTCAAATACGCACCTGACGATTTATTTTCTTTTATTAGCTTTGGGAGTAGAATAGTTGTGTTTTATCCGTGCGTTTCTTTCAGGGATTGTTGTTGCCCTGTGATTTTGAGTCGTTTCTCTTCTGGCTGTATAGCTCTTGGTGTCTATGGTGATGGAGAGGGTGGCGGTGTTAACAATAATGCAGAAAAGCTCACAGCTGCTGCCTGCTCCCCGTCCTTCGGCAATCAAGACACACAAAACACTGCCACACATATAAGGATGTGGCTTGTCTGGGTTTTTTTTTTAATTCTTCCCCCCCACTCCTCTCTTCCTCACTCACAAACTCTCCCTCACCGGAGGGATGGATGGATGGATGGATGGTGGAGTGAACGACGGTGCGTCTTGACACCAGCCGCTGTCACTGACTCTCCCCCTCCCCCCACTGTCAGCCACTCCTCTCGCTGGAAGCTGCCAAATGGCGAGCGGCCTCAGGGTGATGGAGGCGAGGGGAGGGAGGCGAGGAGGGAGGGGGGGCGGGACATCAGGCGCCGGGACACGCCCATCAGCCCGCCGGGCCGGCCAATCGGCCGTCGCCCCCTCCCCCCCCCCCGCCCCCGCCTACCTACACCGCGCGATCTCCTGTCAACGTCCTCGAGCAGAAGGCTCGAGCAGCGGGCCGGTTAGAACGGTGGCTGTCACTGGCCGGCCGCGCCCCGGGCACGATCGGCGTCGCCCGCCCGCCCGCCTGCGCGAGCCCACTCGTTCTCTTCCAGCCAGCCCGTGCCAGGTGAGGTGAACGGTTTGAAAAATAACGGACGCTCGCACCCCCCCCCCGCCCCCCCGTCCACTTCCCCCCCCCCCCCCCCCCCAACCTTTTACCACCCCTTTACAGGGCGACAGTCTGGTTAGCATTGCCGCCTCACAGCACCACGGAGCCGGGTTCGATTCCCGGTTGAGGTCTCCACACTGTCCGTCCGTTTGGAGGCTGCATGTTCTCCCCGTGTCTGCGTGGGTCTGCTCCAGTTTCTTCCCACAGGCCGAAAGATGTGTTGGTTCCACGCATTGGCCATGCTAAATTCTCCCTCAGTGTTAACCGAACAGGGGCCAGCATGTGGCGACTAGGGGATTTTCACAGTAACTTCATTGCAGTGTTAAGTCTACTTGTGACGCAAATAAATTAACCTTAAGAGACGTGGCTCAGTTACTCTGCTCCCACTCTGGCTTATCAGTACTTATTAGCCTCAGGCTTGGAGTGTGCTGGTTTTAAAAGACAATCGGCACCTGTCACTTCTGGTGATACATTGGCCGCTCATCGCCAAGGATCCATTTGTCTGGCCCTCTTTCTGATTCTGATTAACTTGGGTTCACCACACATCATCTGAAAGTACAGCAATAGGTTTTGCGTGACATCCAACCCTCTACCTCACCTCCTCATTCAACTCTTCCGCTGTTACTAAATTGTCTGATTGCTTATTTGGTATCCAGCTCCAGATGGACAGAAACCACTTCTCAAATAACTGCTGGGCAGACTGGGTGGTCGGGGTCGGGGCCGGGGGGGGGGGGGGGGGTGGGTACTAATGTCCACCACTAAGAGTGGATGAGCAGCAGCCCCACTGATTGACTTGGTCGGGTCCAAAAGGATATAACTGCTCGACTGGGTCCGCGTGCGGGCAACTGGGACAAGCTCAGGGGGTTTTAAAAAAAGATGGCTTGGACACGTTGGGCTGAAGGGCCTGCTTCCATGCTGTAAACTTCTATGGCGAGTGATGAAGGAACCAACAAGAGGAAAATGCATATTTGAGCTCAACCTTACCAATCTGCTGGCTGCTGATGCACCTGTCCATGACAGCATTGGTAAGAGTGACCACCGCACTGATCTTGTGGAGACAAAGTCCCGCCTTCACATTAAGAATAGCCTCCATCATGTTGTGTGTCACTATCAGCATGCTAAATGTGACAGACTCAAGATGGGGCATCCAAGAGGCATTGTGGGCCATCAACAGTAATGAGACTGTACTCCAGCACAATCTGTAACCTCATGGCCTGGCATATCCCCCATTCAACCGTTACTATCAAGCCAGGGGATCAACCCTGGTTCAATGGAGAGTGCAGGAGCAGCACCAGGCATATCTAAAAATGAGGTGTCAACCTGGTGAAGCGACCAGGTAGGGTGGAGGTACTGGATACTGCAAAGGCAATGGGCCCTGATAACAAGCTCTTCCAGTACAGTTACAATACTGGCATGTACCTGACAATATGGAAAATTGCCCAGATATGTCCTGTACACAAAAAGCAGAACAAATCCAACCCTGCCCCATTATTGCCCAATCAGCTTACTCTCGATCATTAGTAAAATGATGGATGGGGTCATCAACAGTGCTATCAAACAGCATCTGTTCAGCAATAACCTGCTCAGTGACACCCAGTTTGGGTTTCAACAGGATCACTCAGCTCTTGACCTCATTACATGACAAAAGAGCTGAATTCCAGAGGCTACTTGCATGCCAAACAGCATAAATAGCAAGTGATGAGCAGAGCTAAGCAATCCCACAGCCAACGGATCAGATCTAAGCTCTGCAGTGCTGACTCATCCAGTCATGAATGGTGGTGGACCATTAAGCAACTCACTGGAGGAGAAGGCTCCACAGATATCCCCATCCTCAATGATGGAGGAACCCAGCACATCAGTGCAAAAGATAAGGCTGAAGCATTTGCAGCAATCTTCAGCCAAAAGTGCCCAGTGGATAATCCATCTTGGCCTCCTCCAGTGGTCTCCAGTATCTCAGATGCCAGTCTCCAGCCAATTCAATTCATTCCACGTGATATCAAGAAACGGTGGAGATGCTGGATACTGCAAAGGCAATGGGCCCTGATAACAAGCTCTTCCAGTACAGTTACAACACTGGCATGTACCTGACAATATGGAAAATTGCCCAGATATGTACTGTACACAAAAAGCAGAACAAATCCAACCCTGCCCAATTATTGCCCAATCAGCTTACTCTCGATCATTACTAAAATGATGGACGGGATCATCAACAGTGCTAACAAATAGCATCTGCTCAGCACTAATCTGCTGAATGACACCCAGTTTGGGTTTCAACAGGGTCACTCAGCTCCTGACCTCATTACATGACAAAAGAGCTGAATTCCAGAGGTGAAGTGAGAGTGACAGCCCTTGACATTGAGGCTTCATTTGATTGAGTGTGGCATCAAGGAGCCCGAGCAAAACTGGAATCAATGAGTATCAGGGACAAACTCTCCACTGGTTGGCATCGTACCAGGCACATCAGGAGATAGTTGTGGTTGTGGAGACTCAGCCATCTCAGCTCCAGGACATCTCTGCAGGAGTCCCTCAAGGTAGTGTCCTAGGCCTAACCATTTTCAGCTGCTTTATCAATGCTCTTCCCTCTATCATAAGATCAGAAGTGTGTGTGTTCGCCGATTTGCACCATTCATGACTCCTCAGATACTGAAGGAGTCCCTGTTCAATTAAAACAAAACCTGGACAATATCCAGGCTTGGCAGCTAAGTGGCAAGTAGCATTCATGCCACACAAATGCAAAGCAATGATCATCACCAATAAGAGACATTCTAACCATTGATCCTTGACATTCAATGGTGTTACCATCATTGAATCCCCCACTGTCAACATCTTTGGGGTTAACAAGAACTAGAAATTAAACTGGACTCACCACATAAACACAGTGGCTGCAAGAGGAGATGAGAGGCTAGGAAAGCTGCAATGAGTAACTCACCTCCTGACTCCCCAAAGCTATTTACCATTTACAAGGCACAGGTTACGAGTGTGATGGAATACTCCCCACTTGCCTGGATGGGTGAAACTCCAACAACATTCAAGGGGCTTGACACCATCCAGGCCAAAGTAGCCTGCTTGCTTAGCACACCAACACATATCTACCTCCTCCACCACCGACACGCAGAAGCAGCAGCACGTACTGTCTACAGGATGCCCTGCAGCAATTCACCGATGAACCTTAGACAGCACCTTACAAACCCTCAACCATTTCCATCCAGAAGGACAAGAACAAAAGATGCATGGGAATACCACCACTTTCAAGTTCCCCTCCAAGCCACTCACCATCCTGACTTGGAAAAATATCACCATTCCTTCACAGTTGCTGGATCAAAATCCTAGAATTCCCTCCCTAACGGCATTGTGGGTCAACCCACAGAAGATGGACTGCAGCGATTCAAAAGGATCCAGGGTGAGGTAACTCGGGATCCAGGGTGAGGTAACTAAATGGATACAAAACTGACTTGATGACAGAAGCCAGAAGATGGTTGTAG
Source organism: Carcharhinus amblyrhynchos (assembly GCF_965287045.1). Taxonomy (NCBI): domain Eukaryota; kingdom Metazoa; phylum Chordata; class Chondrichthyes; order Carcharhiniformes; family Carcharhinidae; genus Carcharhinus; species Carcharhinus amblyrhynchos. Next base: position 20,142,774 of record NC_137324.1, read on the forward strand.
AGGGTTGCTTTTCAAACTGGACACTAGTGATCAGCGGTGTGCCTCAGGGATCGGTGATGGGTCCACTATTATTCATCATTTATATTAATGATTTAGATGAGGATATAGGAGGCATGGTTAGTAAGTTTGCAGATGACACCAAGATTGGTGGCATATTGGCAGTGAAAAAGGTCATCTCAAATTGCAGCAGGATCTTGATCAACTGGGCCGGTGGGCGGACGAATGGCAGATGGAGTTTAATTTAGATAAGTGTGACGTGATGCATTTTGGTTAATTGAACCAGGGCAGGACTTACTCAGTTAATGGTAGGGCGTTGGGGAGAGTTCCAGAACAAAGATCTCAGGGTACAGGTTCATGGCTGCTTGGAAGTGGAGTCACAGGTGGACAGAGTGGTGAAGAAGGCATTCAGCTTCCTTGGTTTCATTGGTCAGAACATTGAATACAGGAGTTGGGATGTCTTGTTGAAGTTGTACACGACATTGATAAGGCCACACTTAGAATATTATGTACAGTTCTGGTCACCCTGTTCTAGAAAGGGTATTATTAAACTAGAAAGAGTGCAGAAACAATTTACAAGGACGCTACCAGGACTTAGTGGTTTGAGTTATAAGGAGAGGCTGGTAGGCTGGAATTTTATACTCTGAAGTGTAGAGGGCTGAGGGGTGATTTTTTCGAGGTCTATAAAATAATGAGGGGCATAGATCAGCTAGAAAGTCACTCTTTTTTCCCAAAGGGAGGGGAGTCTCAAACTAGAGGGTTTAAGGTGAGAGAGGAGAGATACAACAGTGCCTAGAGGGGCAATTGTTTTCACACAGAGGGTGGTGAGGTTTGGAACAAGCTGCCGGAGATAGTAGTAGAAGCGGGTACAATTTTGTCTTTTAAAAAACATTTAAACATTTACGTGGGTAAGATGGGTGTATAGTGATATGGGCCAAATGCAGGCAATTGGAACTAGCTTTAGGGGTTAAAAGAAAAGGGGGCAGCATGGACAAGTTGGGCTGAAGGGCCTGTTTCCATGCTGTAAATCTCTTGATTCAATGACTCAAGGCAGCTCACCAGCACTTTCTCAAGAGTATATAAGGTTGGGCAATAAATGCTGGGCAGCCAACAATGTCCACGTCCCATGAATGAATAAAAAAAAGACCGAAGCCATTGTTTTCAGTCTCTATCCAAACCCTGTTCCCAACGTACTGATTCCAACCCATTCCTATCAGTTCCATAGAATCCATACGGCCCATCAAGTCTACACTAACTCTCTGACACAGTATCTTACCCAGGCCCTCTCTCCAGCCCTTTCCCCATAACCTTACACATTTATCATGGCTAATCCATCTAACCTACACATCTTGGGACAGTAAGGGGCAATTTAGCATGGCCAATCCACCTAACCCGCACATCTTTGGACAAGTGGGAGAAAACCAGAGTACACGAAGGAAACCCATGCAGATACGGGAAGAACGTGCAGACTAAATACAGACAGTCACCCAAGCCTGATATCGAACCTGGGTTGCAGGCACTATGAGGCAGCAGTATTAACCAGAGACTAAACCTGTTCACAATCTTGATGTCCTATTTGACCCTGAGTTGAGCTTCCCATCACACAATCGTACCATTTCCCATTTCCACATCTGCAACACCAATTGATGCCACCATGCATCAGCTAATCTGCTACTGAGACCCTCATTCATGACTTTTATTACCTCTAGGCTTGATTCCTTCAACATGCTGCTGGCTGGTCTTCCAGATTCCTAACTCGCATAAAGTCTACTTCACTTAGTACCCTGTACTCAAAGACTGACATTGGCTTTAGGTCAAGAAGGACCTTGATATTAAAATTCTAATTCCTGTTTTCAGATCCCTCTTTGGCCTCAACTTTTTCTATCTCTGTAATTTCCTCCAGCTCCACGACCTTTTGAGATATCTATCCTCATCTAATTCTGGCCTCTTGAGCATCCCCAATTTTTAACCACTGTTAATAGTCCACATGTTCAGTTGTCTAGGCCCTAAGCTCTGAAATTCCCTCCCTATACCTCTCTGCCTCTCTACTTCGCTTTCTTCCTTTAAGACAGTCCTTAAAAGCTGCCCCTTTAACCATGTTTTTGGTTATTGGACCGAATATTTATTTATTTTGCTCAGTGTTTTATTATAATACTCCTATGAAGTGCCTTAAAACTTTATATTACATCAAAGCCACTATGTAAATACAGCTTGTTATTGTTATTGTTGCTTTAATAAATCGACAACTACCATGATGTAGTGCCTTAGATGCAATTAAACCTCTCAAGGCTCCTCCCAGAAAATCTATAAAGAATGGGAACATAGGAATAACAGTTGATCATTTAGCCCCTCAAGCTCGCTGATTTGTGACTAAACTCCAAACACCTTTGCCCCATATCCCTTATTACCTTTGTTACAACATGTGATAGGACTCGGGCATTCTTTCCCACTAAACTGATCGTAACAGGGTCTTTTGTAATTCATAAGGGTGAAAATATTCATTTAGCGTTCGTACTTAACCACTTATTTGCTGATTGCAAAAAACTCAGTCCGATGAAGGGTTAGATTTTGATGTGCTAAAAACCCATCCAGGTAAAAAGATAGTGATATTTTAAAAAGTCAATCCACATGTCGACCTTTGCAACACACACTCACCTAAGCATACAAAATTATACAGGAGGAGGTTACATTTTAACCAAATTTGAAGTTTCAGTGATAAAAACTAAAACAAAGTGAGAGTTCACTGCAAATGAATCCCTCGCAGATGTTTGTGTTTCTTTTACCGAATGTCCCAGCCATTAATTCTGAGTGGAGTACTCTTCCTTGTGATATGCAAGGAAGGTACCAATATAGCTATTGTCCAGGTAGATTTTCTGTTTCTGCCTGAAACTAGCTTTGTGGAAATGCAAATGGTAAAAGTGAGTGCAGTTTCAGTTCAACTTTGAAGTAATTCTTGACATCAGCCTATGTAAAATTCCATAGGAGGTGGCCTTGCAGTGATCTAATTGTAATTTATATTGGAAACTTCTAACATTGACAAACATGCAATAACAGATGTGTCAGACAACCTTTGGCAGCCAGCAGTGTATTTGCTTTAAAAATCTTCTTTAGGAAGTTAAATGCATATCAGACCAGACAATGAAATTAAAGATTCATATTATACATGCACATGTCATATCATCATGATACATTTAGCTAATTAAAATCTATCAACCTGAGTTTTAAGCTAATAATTGATTAAGCATCAATTGCCATCTATGAAAAGAAAGATCAAAACTTCTAACTTATATTAAGAATTGTTTCCTAATTTCACACCTGACTGTAATATTTAGACCATGCCCCCTAGTTCTGGACTCCCAACGAGTAGAAATAGTTTATCTATGCATTTTCTGTTTTCCTAACTATCTTGAAAAATCAAATCACTCCTTAACATTCTAAATCTAGGGAACATGGTACTAATTTGTTTAATGTCTCCCCATGTTTAACCTTTCGAGTTGAGGAATCATTCTAGTAAATTGTCCTGTCTCTCCGAGGACAATATATCCTTCCTCGCTACCTTCAGAATGAGCAGAGCAACACAGAATCGAGCAAGTTACTAGATGAGGAAGGAAGAGGAGGGGGAGAAATAGCTGCAAATCAGGAAATAGAAGAGAGGGAGTAACTCAGGAACATTACAATCACCTAGGAAGTGGTGTTGAATAAATTGTAAGGTCTGTTAGCTGACAAATGCTTGGGTCTGGATGGAATTTACCCTAAGGTCTTAAAGAAGTAGTTAATTAGATGGCTGATGTTTTGGTTTCTTCCAAAATGTCCAAGATGTGGGGTAGGTTCCATTAGGTTGGAACAGAACAAAACATTCTTGACCTTTAATAAAAAAAGGAAAGGAGACAGAAAACTGGAGACTACAGGGCTGTTAGCCTAACATCGATGTGGAGATGCTGGTGTTGGACTGAGGTAACATAAGAACATAAGAAATAGGAGCAGGAGTAGGCCATCTGGCCCTTCGAGCCTGCCCCGCCATTCAATAAGATCATGGCTGATCTGTCGTGGCTCAGTTCCACTTTCCCGCCCTCTCCCCATAACCCTTAATCCCCTCTCTTATCAAAAACCCATCAACCCGCTTCTTAAAAATATTTAGCGAGGCAGCCTCCACCACTTCAACGGGCAGAGAATTCCAGAGATTCACCACCCTTTGAGTGAAGAAGTTCCTCCTCAACTCCGTTCTGAACCGCCCCCCCTTTATCTTGAGGCTGTGCCCCCTAGTCCTACTGTCTTTTTTGAGCGGGAAGAGTCTTTCCACCTCTATCCTATCCATCCCATTCATCATCTTATACGTCTCAATGAGATCTCCCCTCATTCTTCTAAACTCTAACGAGTACAAGCCTAGTTTATTCAGCCTCTCATAGCTCAACCCCCTCAACTCCGGTATCAGCCTAGTAAACCTCCTCTGCACTCCCTCCAGGGCCAAAATATCCTTGCGCAGGTGCGGCGCCCAAAACTGCACACAGTACTCCAGCTGCGGCCTCACCAATGCCCTATACAGCTGCAGCAAGACCTCCCTACTTTTATATTCAATCCCCCTCGCTATGAAGGCCAGCATCCCATTCGCCTTCCTGACCACCTGCAAGAAGTCTTACAACACCAGGTTAAAGTCCAACAAGTTTATTTGTAGCAAATGCCAGTAGCTTTCACATCAAAGGGGTGACAATCCAGGCAGTGGAGGCACGCAGGTCAAAGCCTCTCTACATGGATGACGTGGCTGTCTTCTGCTCGGACCCTTCGTCTATTCGCAGGCTCCTCCAGGCCTGCGAGCAGTTCAAGCTGGCCTCGGGAGCCAAAGTCAACCAGGGCAAGAGCGAGGCCATGTTCTTTGGGAACTGGGCTGACAAATCCTTTGTCCCCTTCACCGTCAGGGCAGATTACCTGAAGGTGCTGGGGATATGGTTTGGAGCGGCAGGGGCATGCACCAAAAACGAGGACGAGCGCATCGCAAAAGCCAGGCAGAAACTGGGCTTGTGGGAGCAACGGTCCCTCTCCATGACAGGAAAAAAACTTGGTGATCCGGTGTGAGGTGCTGTCTGTGTTGTTGTACGTGGCACAGGTGTGACCTATCCCCAAATCCTGCGCTGCAGCAGTGACGCGGGCCATCTTCAAGTTTATCTGGAGATCAAAGATGGATCGCATCCGGAGGGAGGTGATGCCCAAATCTCCAGAGAATGGAGGGAAAGATGTTCCCAACACCGCCCTCATCCTGATGGCCACCTTTGTGTGCGGCTGCATCAAGCTGTGCGTAGATTCTCGGTACACTAACAGCAAGTGCCACTACTTTTTGAGATTCTACCTGTCCCGAGTGTTGCGGAGGATGGGTCTGGCCACACTTTCGCCGAACACTCCAAGTAGTTGGACCGTACCGCAGCACCTGACCTTCGTGGAGAAATTTTTCCGCAAACACACCTTTGACCTCATGGCGATTAAGCAGTGGTCAGTGCGTAACATCCTTGGGACCCTGAGAGAAAAGGAGATGGCGGATCCTGTCGGCTGGTTCCCTGAACAGACTGTTAGCGTCATCTGGCAGAACACCTCATCACCAGAACTGACAAACAAGCACCAAGATCTGGCTTGGCTGGTGGTGAGAAGGGCACTCCTTGTCAGATCCTTTATGCATGCTCGAGGTCTCAACATCACCGCACACTGCCCCCGAAGTGGCTGTGGGTCTGATGAGACGGTTGCACACCTCCTTGTGGAATGTGCTTTTGCAAAGAAGGTCTGGAGTGAGATGCAGTGGTGTTTGTCGAGGTTCGTCCCAAGCAGCTGGGTGACACACGACTCTGTGCTCTACGGGCTGTTTCCGGGGACACACACCGAGACAAATATCAACAATGATATTTGTCTCGGTGCTGCTGGAAGGTCATCAACTCAGTGAAGGATGCATTTTGGTCTGCCCGAAACTTACTGATCTTCCAGATGAAAGAACTGTGCTCGACCGAGTGTTGCAGAGTGGCACATTCCAAGGTCCAGGACTACATGCTGAGGGACGCGCTGAAGCTTGGGGTAGCTGCCACAAAGGCACAATGGGGAAAGGCCACACTTTAAGGCCTTTTAACGAGGGCCCGGGAACTATAGAACACCCTTGGCCTGCGTAACTGTGTGCCAATCTGACAAATAACGGCACACAGTAAATTTTGAGGCATGTATATAGTTTTAAGTTTTGAAATGTTATGACTGTAATTTGTATAGGAATGTAAAAATGTTTTAGAACATAGAACATAGAACATTACAGCGCAGAACAGGCCCTTCGGCCCACGATGTTGCGCCGACCAGCTTTTAAAAAAAAAACAACACTAACCCACTAATCTAAACCAATCCCATTTCGTCCATAAACCTATCCACAGATCTCTTAAACGCCCCCAAACTAGGCGCATTTACAACTGCAGCTGGCAGGGCATTCCAGTCCCTCACCACCCTCTGGGTAAAGAACCTACCCCTGACATCAGTCCTATAACTACCCCCCCTTAATTTAAAGTCGTGCCCCCTCGTGCTAGCTTTCTCCATCCTAGGAAAAAGGCTATCACTATCTACCCTGTCTAAACCTCTAATCATCTTATATGTTTCAATAAGGTCCCCTCTTAGCCGCCTTCTTTCCAGCGAAAACAACCCCAAATCTCTCAGTCTCTCCTCATAGGATCTCCCCTCCATACCAGGCAACATCCTGGTAAACCTCCTCTGCACCCTCTCCAAAGCCTCTACATCCTTCCTGTAATGTGGGGACCAGAACTGCACACAATACTCCAAGTGCGGCCACACCAGAGTTGTGTACAGTTGCATCATGACGCTGCGACTCCTAAATTCAATCCCCCTACCAATAAACGCCAAGACACCGTATGCCTTCTTAACAACCTTATCTACTTGATTCCCAACTTTCAGGGATCTATGTACACATACACCTAGATCCCTCTGCTCCTCCACACTATTCGAAGTCCTCCCGTTAGCCCTATACTCAACACATCTGTTATTCCTACCGAAATGAATTACCTCACACTTCTCCACATTAAACTCCATCCGCCACCTCGCGGCCCAGCTCTGCAACCTTTCTAAGTCACCCCGCAAACTATGACACCCTTCCTCACAATCTACCACACCTCCGACTTTGGTGTCATCAGCAAACTTACTAATCCACCCAACTATACCCTCATCCAGATCATTAATAAAAATTACAAACAGCAGTGGCCCCAAAACAGATCCCTGAGGCACACCACTCGTAACCGAACTCCATGACGAATATTTACCGTCAACCACCACACCCTCTGTCTCCTATCTGCTAGCCAATTCCTGATCCAATTACCTAGATCACCCCCAATCCCATACATCTGCATTTTCTGCAGAAGCCTACCATTCTGCACTGTTTGCAATTAATAGACATGTAGATTTGTATTGGTTTAATTGAGATTTTTATAAATAAAGTATATTTTTGAAGTTAAAAAAAATGCCAGTAGCTTTTGGAACCGGCTGTTCCTACGTCAGGTGAGTGGGAATTCTGATCACAAACAGGGCATATAAAGACACAAATTCAATTTACATGAATAATGATTGGAATGTGAGTCCTTACAGCTAATCAAGTCTTCAAGATACAGACAGTGTCAGTGGAGAGAGCATTAAGCACAGATTAAAAAGATGTGTATTGTTCCCAGACAGGAAAGTTAGTGAGATTTTGCAAGTCCAGGCAAGTTGTGGGGTTACAGATAGTGTGACATGAACCCAAGATCCCGGTTGAGGCCGTCCTCACGTGTGCGGAACTTGGTTATCAGTCTCTGTTCAGCGACTCTGTGCTGTCGTGTGCCGTGAAGGCCACCTTGGAGAATGCTTACCCAAAGATCAGAGGCCGAATACCCGTGACTGCTGAAGTGTTCCCCAACAGGAAGAGAACAGTCTTGCTTGGTGATTGTCGAGCGGTGTTCATTCATCCGTTGTTGTAGCATCTGCATGGTCTCCCCAATGTGCCGTGCCTCGGGACATCCTTTCCTGCAGCGTATCAGGTAGGCAACGTTGGCCGAATTGCAAATGTATGTACCATTTACCTGGTGGATGGTGTTCTCACGTGAGATGATGGCGTCCGTGTTGATGATCCGGTATGTCTTAGAGGTTGTTGTGGCAGGCTTATGTGGTGCCATGGTCACTTCTTCTATAGGCTGGGTAGTCTGCTGCAGGCATGATCGTTTTGAGGTCGTGCGGTTGTTTGAAGGCAAGAAGTAGGGGTGTGGTGATGGCCTTGGCAAAATGTTCGTCTTCATCAATGACATGTTGAAGGCTCTGGAGAAGATGTTGTAGCCTCTCTACTCCAGGGAAGTACTGGACAACGAAGGGTACTCTGTCCATCGTGGCCTATATTTGTCTTCTGAGGAGGTCGGTGCAGTTTTTGGCTGTGGCGCATTAGAACTGTCAATCAATGAGTCAAGCGTCATATCCTGTTCTTTTGAGGGCATCTTTCAGCATCTGGAGGTGTCTGTTGGAGCAGATCCGGTATATATGGAGTGCTTCTCCATAGGGATGGCTTCTTTAACGTGTTTAGGGTGGAAGCTGGAGAAGTGGAGCATTGTAAGTTTATTCGCGGGCTTGCAGTGCAGTGAGGTGCTGAGGATAAATGAACACCGCTCGACTATCACCAGGCAAAACTGTTCTCTTCCTGTTGGGGAATACTTCAGCAGTCACAGGCATTCGACCTCTGATCTTCGGATAAGTGTTCTGCAAGGCTGAGTTCACGACACATGACAGTGCAGAGTCACTGAGCAGAGACTGATAGCCAAATTCCGCACACATGAGGACTACCTAAATTGGGATCTTGGGTTCATGTCACACTATCTGTAACCCCCACAACTTGCCTGGACTTGCAAAATCTCACTAACTTTCCTGTCTGGAAACAATACACATGTTTTTAACCTGTGCTTAATGCTCTCTCCACTCACATTGTCTGTACCTTTAAGAGCTGTAAAGACTCATATTCCAATCATATTCACGTAAATTGAGTTTGTATCTTTACATGCCCTGTTTGTGATCAGAACTCCCACTAAACTGACGAAGGATCAGCCAGTTCCAAAAGCTAGTGGCGTTTGCTACAAATAAACCTGTTGTGAGATTTCTTACTGAGTCTAACATCGGTCATAGAGAAGATGTTGGAAGCTATTATTTAAGACATTATAGCAGGGCACTTGGAAAAATTCAATGCAATCAGGTAGAGTCAACATAGTTTTGTGAAAGGAGATCATATTTAACCAATTTATTAGAGTTCTTTGAAGCATTCACATGCTGCGAATAAAGAAAATGAGGAACTTTTACATTTTTAGAAGGCATTTCATAAAGAGCCACGTCAAAGGTTATTGCTGAAAATAACAACCCACAATGTAGTGGATATCACATTGGCATGGTTTGAAGATTGGATAGCTAACAGGAAACAGAGTTGGCATAAGTGGATGTTTTTCTGGTTGGCAAGGTGTGCCACAGGGATCAGTGCTGAAACCTCAGCTTTTTAGAATTTCTAGAAATGACTTGGCTGAAGATGTGGTTTCTAAATATGCTGACAATGCAAAGATAGGTAAGAAAGTAATTGTGTAAAGGATGTGAGACTACAAGGGGCAAAAGTGAATGGGCAAAAATCTGGCAAAATGAGTATCAGGATGAGCAACAAATGTGGATGGCAATAAATGCCCACATCCTGTAAAATGAAGTTTTTAAAATGTGTGCAAATGTGAAGTTGTCAATTTTGGCAGGAGGAATAACACATTGGGAAGGTCAACTGGCATGGTGAGCTGGTAAGAGAGCAAAACAGGTGAAAAACCAGCTTCACGCCTGGTTTCTCGCCTCACGCGATGCTGCTGGCACTGTGAAGCTGGTGTGATGAGGCGCAAGGTTGATTTTAATAATAAGTTAATTTGGATATTGTTAGTGAGTCCTGAATGCGATCTTCCTGGCTCACATGCCTCAACAGTGAAGGTCCTCACTGGTGAGGATTGCATATCGTTCCCCACCAACAGAGACCAGATGCGATGGCCTCGCCGGTGGGACTGGAGGCCATTGAAGCCCCCAGGTGGTTGGGGACAGGCCAGGCAGTGCCAGTTGGACATTGCCAACCTGGCACTGCCAGCCTGGCACCCTAGCACTACCCATTGGCCCCGGCACTGCCCACCTTGTGCCAAGGGGTGGGACCTCTGGGAGGCGGGGGCATGCCTGAAGGGGGCAGGGCCTAAGGGAAGGTGAGTGGGGGATGAGCTGCATACTCAGCTTTCAGGGATCGGCTGGCAGGGGGTATTGGAGCAGCGATCAGTGGGGACGGTATCAGATGGCGATGAGGGTGGGTGGGATATTGGACTGTGATCGGCCTGAGGGGTAGGGGGATGTTGGAGGTACGATCATGCGTGGAGGCTCTCAACCCAACAATTGGCTGGGGGGGTGGGGGGTGGTGGAGAGAGGAGACCGATCTCTTAGTTCTGTGTACACTTGTGCACAGAACACTGACACATCAGTGCATGCACAATGACACACTCCTGCTGTCAGCAACCAACTTTCTGCGCACTCTCCCTACTGGTTTGAATGACACTATGCTTCATATTTTTGCACTAAGTGGCATAAGATATCGCCTGAGAGCATGCTAAAAATGGGCGCAGTTCACGCTCATTTGGCACTTAGCTTTTTTTTGGAAGATCACATCCTGTGTCTTTAAGAAATATATGTATATGATATTTCTTGTAAGTGGTATATTTAGAATTCAGATCTGTTTTGCAAAGTGCTGGTTTCTCTAAGAAATCTAAATTGGGAGAACAGGATAAGTGCATGATGTGTTTGTTTGATTAGGGCTAATGCCTTTGTGTTTACTTAGACTTCCCTTGGGGTTTCAGGGTGGAGTTTTGATTAGGTTGATTGACAGTAACAGTCAGAGTACAAAGAACAAAGAACAACCCAGCACGGGAAACAGGTCCTTCGGCCCAACGAGCCTGCACCGCCGCATCACCCTACACCTATTCTACCCTGCGTGTCTACGAATGGAACCCCTAACTTAGCCAGATTCAGGGGAGAATAGTGTCAATTTGGTAAAACCAATCAGCCTAAGAGCACATCTTTGGGGTGTGGGAGGAAACCGGAGCGCCCGGAGGAAACCCACGCAACCACAGGGAGAATGCGCAAACTCCCACAGACACAGGCCGAAATCCATGTATCTGCACAGCTAGCAGTGCTAGTCACCGAGCTGTTGCGGCGCCCGTCTACCGGTCCAGGATCAAGCACACACACCGACACGAAGTACTAGGCCACTCCCGGAACTTCCAAGAGCAGCCCATGCACGACCCACCGTGTGCATGCCCCTCGTTTGACACGAGGTGGACCTCCACCTGTGGAATAAAAAGACAAAAACGTTAATCTTACAAGCCTGCTTTTCCGGTGTCTCCCGAGGTTCTAACCTTATTTAATAGCCCCTACCATAACCCTCCATCCTCGTTTCACTCATGTGTCTATCTAACTGAACCTTAAACGAGTCCAACGTTCCTGCCTCCACCACCCTACTCGGTAGCGCGTTCCATACCCCCACAACTCTCTGCGTAAAGAACCTTCCTCTCACTTCCAAATTATACCTCTCCCCCCTCACCCTTAAATCATGACCTCTCGTGTTTGTACCCAGTCTAGGGAGCAGTCTCTCACTATTAACTCTATCTATTCCCTTCAGTATCTTATATACCTCTATCATGCCCCCCCTCAATCTCCGTCTTTCCAAGGAGAATAGTCCCAGTTTCTCCAACCTTTCCTCGTAACTCAGCCCCTCCATGCCAGGCAACATCTTGGTAAACCTCCTCTGCACCCTTTCCAGAGACTCCACGTCCTTCCAGTAGTAAGGTGACCAGAACTGGACGCAGTACTCCAAATGCGGTCTAACCAACGTTCTGTACAACTGAAGCATTAGACGGCAGCTTTTATACTCTATACCCCTTCCTATAAAGGCTAACATTCCATAAGCCTTCCTAACAACCTTCTCCACTTGTGATGCAACCTTCATGGATTTGTGAACCTGCACTCCCAGGTCCCTCTGTATGTCTATACTCCTAATCTGCCTACCTTTTATCACATAGCTCCTCTCTGCATTATTCCTTCCAAAATGCATCACCTCGCATTTGTCAGGATTAAATTCCATCTGCCACCTATCTGCCCAATGCACCAACCTATCTATATCCTGTTGTATCACCTGACAATCCAGTTCAGTGCCCGCCAACCCTGCCATCTTGGTGTCATCAGCAAACTTGCTGATCACACCACGTACGCTCTCTTCCAAGTCATTTATGTATACTACAAAGAGGAGAGGTCCCAGTACTGAGCCCTGCGGCACACCACTGGTCACTGGCCTCCAGCCCGACAAGGTCCCCTCCACAACTACCCTCTGTCTCCTATTACCCAGCCAGTTCTCAATCCACCTAGCTACCTGGCCTCGTATCCCATGCGCCTTAACCTTTTCTACCAGCCTACCATGAGGGACTTTGTCAAACGCCTTACTGAAATCCATATAGATGACATCAACGGCTCTCCCATCGTCAACCGTTTTTGTCACCTCCTCAAAGAATTCCACCAGATTCGTAAGGCAAGACCTCCCTCTAAGAAAGCCATGTTGCGTATCCCTAATCAGATCGCAACGCTCCAAATGCTCATACATCCTACCCCTAAGTATTTTTTCCATTAATTTCCCTACCACCGATGTCAAACTCACCGGTCTATAATTTCCAGGGTTATCCCTACTACCTTTTTTGAACAGTGGTACCACATTTGCTACCCTCCAGTCCTCTGGGACCTCACCTGTGTCCAAAGAAGAGACAAAGATTTGCGCCAGAGGCCCAGCAATTTCATCTTTCACCTCCCTAAGCAGCCTGGGATAAATATCATCAGGCCCCGGAGCTTTATCCGTTCTTACGCTACCTAAAAGCCCTAGCGCTTCCTCCCTCGTAATAGATATTTCCTGCAATGAGTAATGAGAGGAGTGAAGTTTGCAGGAAAAAACATAGTTTCTCTTTCATTTTAAAACTAGCAGTGACTGCCTGATTCTGAAAGTCTCTCTGTGTCTCTTCCTCTGGAAGTTGTCTGGGAGCTCCAAGGCTGGCAACTTAAGTGCAAGCAAGTAAGCCTGTGTTTGTCTAACTGATTTTGAAGAGATGTTTGAGGAATATTGCTTGAATTGGAACTCAATGAGCAGTTAAAAATTATACCTTGTCTTGTTTAAGTATTGTTCAGTTTTTAAAGGTTAAGCTAAATTCTTTATCATAGTTAAACTGTGTTGTTAAATAAAATTTGTTTTGAAAGAAGTGTCATTAGAATCTTGTCTGGCATGAAAAATCATATTTTGATCTTAATGCCAAAATTGCAAATTGTTGTGATCTAGTCTGACTTCATTGTATACCTTGAGATTTCTGATCTGATGTCCTAATATTAATGATGTGGAGGTGCTGGCGTGTCTGTGTCAATATGCTCAATCTTCTTGGCAATCCTCTTCGCTTGGAGCTGGCAGTTTGTGTCTGCATCGATATGCACGACAGAGTAATCTTCGGCATCCAGTACTTCACCAGAACGGAGAAGCTACGACGTCTTCTCTGAAGCTTTCAACATCTTGCCAAGGCCATCCCCACACCACCACCTTTAGTCTTCAAACAACCACACAATCTCAAATAGACCATTGTCCGCAGCAATCTATCCAGCCTTCAGGAGAACAGTGACCATGGCACCACACAACCCCGCCACAGCAACCTCTACAAGACGTGCCAGATCATCGACACTGATGCCATCATCTCACGTGAGAACACCATCCACCAGGTACACGGTACAAACTCTTGCAACTCGACCAACGTTGTCTACCTGATACATTGCAGGAAAGGATGTCCCGAGGCATGGTACATTGGGGAGACGCTATGACAACAGATGAATGAACACCGCTCAACAATTGCCAGGCGGGAGTGGTCGCTTCCCGTGGGGGAACACTTTAGAAGTCACAGGCATTCAGCCTCTGATCTTTGGGTAAGCATTCTACAAGGCGGCCTTCACGACACATGGCAATGCAGAATTGTTGAGCAGAAACTGATTGCCAAGTTCCGCACACGTGAGGATGGCCTCAACTGGAATATTGGGTTCATGTCACACTATCTGTAACCCCCATGACTTGCCTGGGCTTGCAAAAGCTCACTAACTATCTTGGCTGGATACAATACACATCTCTTTAACCCTCTCTCTGCTCACATTGCCTGTAACTTTAAGACTGGATTACCTGTAAAGACTCGCATTCCAACCGTTATTTTGTAAATTGAGTTTATGTCTTTATATGCCCTGTTTGTGAACAGAACTCCTACTTAATTGATGAAGGAGCAACACCCTGAAAGCTTGTAGCTTGTGCTACCAAATAAAGCTGTTGTGAGACTTCTTACTGTCCTAATATTAGACAGGGTGGATGCAGGAAGGATATTCCCAATGGTGGGGGTGTCCAGATCCAGGGGTCATAGTCTAAGGATACAGGGTAACCTTTTTATGATTGAATGAGGAGAAAGTTCTTCACTCAGATGGTGGTAGGCCTGTGGAATTCACTATCACAGAAAGTAGTTGAGGACAAAACATTGTGGGCGTGATCTTACCAAAAAAATTGTACGTGGTGAATGTGCATGAAAACAGGAGAGAATCATGCCCATTTTTTGCATGAACTCCCAGACACTATCATATGGCACTTAGGAAAACTGAGATGAAGTTTGATTCTTGCCAGTAGGGGGAGTGGATAGAGCCTATTCATGCCATGAAACTGGCTGCAGACTGCTCGAGGGCTCAATTGCACATACAAAAGTACAGAGTGCACAGGAAGATGTCAGTCCCTCCCACGATCGCCAAGACCCCCCCCCACCATACCGAACATGCCCCCCCCCCCCGCAATCGCTGCCCCCAATTCTCCCCCCAATACAATCGCTGCCTCTGATTCCCTGCCTCTCCCAGCCAATTTGCTGCCCTGTTCCCATCCTGGACGACCATCCCCACAACGATCCCTGATGCAGGGTATACAGCTCCAACGGAGCTCCCCACATTCTGCCTCAACTTCAGGCCCTGCTTCCTTTCAGACCCCAGCCCTCTGCTTAGACCGTACGCTGGTATTGTCCGGTGCCTGGTGGACAGTGCCAGAGTGCCCAGTGGGCACTGCCAGGGTCTCAGAGTCTCAGGCTGGCACTGCCCCAGGGCACTGCCCGCCCCTGCTCTGACCACCTGGGGGAGCTTCAATGGCCTCCACTCCCACAACGAGGCCATCAACTTAGGCCCCAATTATGTGATCCTCACTGGTGAGGACCTCCACTGATTTCAATTGTGTCCCGGGTTCACTACTTATATTGAAATGAGATCATAAATATTTAAATCAGCCTCTGAGGACACTCAGGACTACACACTCCTGAATTGGTACCAATATGCTTTCATCACTTAATTTATACTGCTCTCCTGTTCCTTTGATGACCAAGTGGTTGGATTTCATCTTCCTTTCTATTCCTGGATTTGCATCTACCATAATCTTGCTGATCCTATCCTGTGACATGATGGCAATCAAATTTGGGCTCAAGCCCTGGCATTACATATTTATTTTTCTCACAGAGAAGTGTGGCTCTCTGTGTTCTGTTTAAATCAGCTCTCTTTGTGCAGTTTCTTGTAAACATATCCACATAGTGTTACCATCAATGTGTCAAAATTTTGGAGTCAGGTTGCTACTCGTTGCGGTGAGGTAGTTAAGTAGCTCCAGTTGAACCGTTGAATTCTTGAGACATGGGTGGGATTATCAATTGATTTCTGGCCATTCTCCAAATTTTTCCATCCTCTGTGATGATGCCTGCCACTGGCAGAAATGGAAAATCCGACAAAGATATTTGGTGGCTCAGTTGACATAGGTGTTGCTTTTCAAGATGAGGCTGACTGGTGAACAACAATTTGAACTTAGTCGGTCAACGATCAATCAAATAGTCTTCACCATGTATCCTAATAATATCTGTACAATAATGAATATGTTTTTCATTAAATCATTAAATCAAAAGATTAATTTGATTTTCATTACTCCACATATACTGCTTGTTTTGCAGCCAGTAATTATCTCTTTGCCAAGCACCAATAATGCTGTGGCTTATTGTTAATGGCACTGTTTATCTTGTAGTAAGTTTGTTTGTACTGTGGTAGAAGTTAAAATGATATCTAAATTATATGGACCTAGAAATTACTGTTTGTGGTGATAGCCTCCAAAACTTATAAAAACTTATCTGTCTACAGTTTTAATGGAAATGTCACTCAACATCTTTAAAGTAGTGGATGGAAGCATAGATTGAAACAACAGGGGAAAATTAAAAGGGGAAAATGAAAAAGGCAGGGGAATGGCACTAAGTCATGATGCTTGTTTGGAGAGCTGGTGCAGACACGATGGGCCAAATGCCCTCCTTAAGTGCTGCTACAATTTTGTGATTCAAATACCAATAATGTAAACTCCAATAATCTGTTTCTTTTGCTAAATTTGTGGTAGATTATTGTTACTTCCCATTACTCCAATCTTGTAAAGAACCAGCAAAATGGTTATTTCAGGTAAGGTTGAACCTGATGGACAAGATCACGATTGAAGCACACTGCATTTGGCCCAACTGAATCCCTCTCCAATTGCTGCTTCCAGTTGTTTCTGAAACAATTACAGGTTTCATTTACAGCATTCTGCTTGGAAGCCCATTTCAACATGATATTTTTGTGGGTGATATTGTGAAATGAATGATATCAATTTAGCCATCATTATACATTGCTTCCAATTTTTATTTTATGCTTGGAATGAAAATAGGGAGAAGTGTATAACTGAATCAACTTTGTACACTTTACATTTGCATCCAAAGTCAAAAATCACTTTTTATCTGTAAAGAAGAATCTCAGTCAGTCCTAACAAAGTCATGTTTTGCTCATTTGAACATGTATCCAATTGTCTTATTAAATTTAAATGAATATTCCACGTTAACATTTACCATATCACATATGCTTCTAAAACTCCGACTTACCACTTCGCAGACAATTACATTTTAGAGTTAAAGGCCCAAGCTTTGCCAATCTTTCCTCATAATTCACACTCCGAGGTTTTTCTCTTCATTGTCTCCATTGCTGGAATGTTTCCCATGTTTCTCATAACAGAACTTGACAGTACACTCAAATGTGACATGATCAGAACATGTTCTGGTGTGACTTCCCCTGACTTGTATTCTACTGCTTCTGCTTGTATTCTATGTGGTTCAACATCCTTTGCATTATTGATTGTGGCTCTGCCTCTGCAATGCCTTGATTTTCATCTGTTTATGTGCCTGTCCCAGGAGATTATGTGGTTTTGGGAGGAGTGCGAAGTGCAATACTGTGGTACACAAGGTAGAAAATTGTGTGAAGCAAGATGGATGGAGCAGATTTATTTTCAGTTCATCACCGTCCAAATAACAAGTTCAGAATTGAGGGTACTGATTATTGTAGATCTTTTTCAACTTTGTCTGTTCATTTTGAATTAATAGTCTTTCATTTATGGATCTTATCAAATAACTTTTGAAAGTTAAGTGCACAGCATCATGAAACTGAATTTTCCCAGCTCCATGGAGACAGGATTGGAGTCTTGTGGGGCCTTGAATATAGGGATAATTGCATAGAGTCAGCTCCCTGAAGCATTCCTGCCTCCCGAAGAGCTTCTGGCAGGCAGGGAACAATGTCTATTGTGATAAACGGTCAATTAAACCAATTAAAGGTCCAATTTGCATTCTTTCGCCAATGGAGACAACATTTACCATTCCCCTACCATGTGTGGAACCCACCAGCTCTCTAAAGGCAATTTCCTGGTGACAGACCAATGAGCCGTAGAGCCTGAGATTCCCTGGCCCATTAAAGACACTCGCATGTAAAAAGGACATTATAGCAGCTAAGACTAGTCCTCTCCATGAGTAGCCCAATATATTGTGGGCCTCTTTAATCTAACATTTGTAGAAAGCATCGAAGAGCACACTCATGTTGATACTTGGGTCACCTCTGGCAAAATAGTGACAAACTTTCTCTAGGTCTCTCATAATTTTACACCACTCATTTAAGTCTCTACTCAAGATTTAGAGGGATATTGGACAAACACAGGCAAATAGGACTATTTAACGTAAGAACTAGGAGCAGGAGTAGGCCATCTGGCCCTTTGAGTCTGCTCTGCCATTCAATAAGATCATGACTGATCTTTTTGTGGACTCAGCTCCATTTACCCACTTGCTTACCATAACCCTTAATTCCTTTACTGTTCAAAAATCTATCAATATTTGCCTTAAAAACATCCAAAGAGGTAGTCTCAACTGCTTCAGTGGGCATGGAATTCCACAGATGTACAACTCTTTGGATGAGGTTCTTCCTCAACTCAGTTCTAAATCTGCTCCCCCTTATTTGAGGCTAAGCCCCTTAGCTCTAGTTTTACCTGCCAGTGGAAACTACCTCACTGCTTCTATCTTATCTGTTCACTTCATAATCTTCATATATGCTTCTATAAGATCCCCCCTCATTCTTCTGAATTCGGATGAATATAGATTCAGTCTCTTCTCATAAGTCAAACCATATAAGTTCAGTTTAGGAAACCTGTTTGGGGTGGACATATTGGGCCAAAGAGCTTGTTTCTGTGTTGTATGTCTCTATGACTCTAACTTCCCAACCTGGAACTGAGCCTATTTTAGGTCAAACCAAGTAAGCAAACTCAAATTATGTTAGGACAAAGTAAAAGGGGCGGCTCCCCAAAAGGAAGGAGGAACAGCCCAAACAAAAACAAAAAGTACAAAAGAAACTTAAGACACATCAAATCAAAATGTGATTGTCGGGGTCTATAATGCACCTCAGCCCCTGCGGTGCCCAACGGGCGCGGAAAGCGTCGACTGTGCCCGTGGACACCACATGCTCCCTCTCCAGGGACACCTGGCCGCGAACATAGCCGTGGTATAGGGGCAGACAGTCAGGATGGATGGCCCCTCCGATCGCCCGCTGCCTGGACCTATTGATGGCGCGTCTCGCCAGGCCCAAGAGCAGATTCACGAGGACATCGGCATCCCGACCCTCCCAACCTGGAACTGAGAACAACGTTAGAACCTCAACCCAACCAAAAAAATCCAGCCCATTTTATTCACTGCAGTATATTCTGGTGCTTTGGAAGGATCTCTGAAAATTTGAGACCCCAATGCCAGTTTGTAAATGCATCATCTTGGTGCAGTCCCAGACTGTCCCAGTGTCGCAAGGAAATAAAAACAGACACCTTTATGCATCCCTCAGAGAGTGCTGATAAGGGAATAGAGTTTATCCTAGGGTGCATCAATCCAGGGACAATGGCAGGATAGTAGGAAACATTATTTATTTGTGACACAATTCGGCTTACCTTAATACTGCAATGAAATTACTATGAAAATCAGAGGAGTATTTGAGATAGAGGTTAGAGAATGCTTACTTTAAACAAAAGGTGGTGTCAATGAATGGCAGCAAGGAAAATAGATAGGAGAGGAGGACTGGGGAGTAAACCAAAGGTGAATAGAAATAATGGGGCTCGACTCTGAAGGTTACAGCTAAAATGCTTACACGAATAAACAAGAAGATTTCAGAGTACAGATGTATGTCAAAGATTGGCAGAAACAGAGGCATAATTTGGTTAAAAGAAATGAAAAGGAAAAATTGGGCATATATGGTGAGTGGTCGATGAACTACTGTTTCTTTTTCATCCTCGCAAAAGTTGGACTAAGTCTGATTCAGGTCTGGGTAAGAGCTAATGACTTTTCATTTCAACTGTGAGAGTTTCTCACCTTTGTGTACTAAAGCCTTAATATGCAAAATGTTGCATTAGTTGTATCCAGTATTGGTCTTTGTTTAGGGGAAGATATAAATGTATTAGCAGCAGTTCAGAGAAGGTTTACTGAACTGATACCAGGAACAGGGTTGTCTTTTGAAAACAGATTGGAGAGATAAGATTTGTATCCACTCAAGTTAGAAGAGGTGACTTGATTGAAATTTTTAAGATCCTGAAGTGTCTTGATAGGTTGGATGTGGAGAGGATGTTTCATCTTGTCAGAGAACCTAAAAATAAGGGCTCACTCATTTAAGACGGAGTAGAGGAGAATTTTTCTCGCAGAGAGTCATGAGTCTCTGTAACTTCTCCCTCAAAAGACAGCGGATGCAGAATCTTTGAAAATTTTTAAGGCAGAACTACAAGGAGTGGAAGGTTATTAGGGGTAGGCAAGAATGTGGAGTTGAGATTACAACTAAATCAATCATGATTTTATTGAATGGCAAAACAGGCTTCAGAGGCCAAGTGGCCTGCACCTATTGCTAATTTATATGTTCATATTTGGGTTCATAGTTAAAAATATTTCTAATGTGGGACTTCAGTTACATGACGTGGCTTAGAGAAGCTGGAGCTATTGTCTTTAGAACAAAGAAGGTTAAGCAGGGAATTTATTAAAGGTGTTTGAAATTGTGAATACCTTAGAGAGAGTAAATAGCAATATTCTGTTTCCAATGGTAGAAGGGTCATTAACTAGAGGACACAAATTGAAGATAAATGGCAAAAGAACCAGAGGCAAAAGGATGTGAATTATTTTAAACGCTCATTGTTATGAACTACAATTATTTCCTAAAAAAATTGATGAAGATTGGTTCAATACTAACAACCAAAATGGAATTATATAAATAATTGAAGGTAAAATATTTGCAGAATTATGGAAAAGGACAGGAGTGAAACAAATTGGATGGCTCTTGCAAAGAATTGGCACATGCATGATGGACCAAATGACCTCCTGTGTTGGACCATTCTAGGAATATAGGAATTAGGAGCATAAGTAGGCAAATTCAGCCCCTCGAGCTTGCTCCACCATTCAATCACATCATGGCTGATCTCAAATTCACCACCCCAGCTGTTCCCTCTCTCCCTCTTTCCCCTTTTTTTAATTGAATTCTATGATTCTTCAATCTATTCTAAGGTAAATATATATCCAGCATCAGCAGATCATTAATTATCTTTTACCCATGTCTACTTTTGCATAAAAAGTGTCAAATGAAACAAGGATTGTTTTCTGTGGGAGGTGGGATCACTGAAGCCCACAAGCTTATATAGTGGAAACCCCAAATCTGCATCATACTTAAAGAATGAATGCATCTCTTAATAGGTTTGCGTTCACAGACTTTCAAAACATTTATCAATTTCAAATTTTTAATCTGCTGCACCTTTTAACGAGGAAGGAAATGGTAGTCTTGAGATTTTCAGTCTTGGAAATGTTATTGGCCCTTGGCTTGGGCTTGGAGGCACATGGTTTTCTCATATCATTGGAGTTGGTGAGGCTGATAGTTCCTTTAAGCAGAATTACTGCTTATTGTTTGAACACCTTTGTGAACCACAAGCAATTATATCTTCAGGCAACTTCCAAATTGGAATCTAATTATTTAATTATACTACAGATGTGAAGATGAAAAATTAAAAAGGTAAAACTAGAGTGGTTGACTGAGAAAGTCATATGCAATCAAACAGCTAATAAGGGTAATTCTAAAAATAATCAGAACTAAAGTGGATATTAGAATGGATAAGATGGAGCACACCTGCTTCTGCTGCACCCATAGAAATAATTTTAAATATGTTGTATTTGATCAAGAGCTTGATCACAAAAAAAAATCCACGTTGGCACTCTCAGTACTGAAGGAATGCTCCATTGTCTTTCAGATGAGACATTAAACCAAGGCCCTATTTTGCTGCCTAGGTTACTGTAAAAGATCTCATGGCACTATTTCACAGAAGCCAGTGAGTCAAACCCTGGTATTCCCTAATAATACTTGCAAAATAGCAATTGGGGTCCTTTGAGTGCTGTCGGACCCAAATTGCATATTAAAAGAGTCTATTACATGAACAAAATGGCACTCTGGGCACCTGGTGGCATGCTTTCAGGATGGTAGCAGCTGAATTAGCAATAGTAACTGGGGTTCGGAGGAATGCTTCCTGCTATATTTGGAATGCTACCACATATTTCTGCTTAACAGTCAGCCAAGTTCTTCCCCCCCTTATTACTTAGCAAATTTAACAAAAGTAAAGAGTTTTCAAAAAATTGGTGAAGTTAATAATCTGTGACTAACAAAGACAAGGACTGTTTAACATACAGGACAAGCTTGTGCCCAATTTCTGGTGCGGGTAAGCAGCATAGGCCACAGTGCTAATCATGAGATCTCAATCAATTAGTGTTGTAAGGGGACGGAAAATATGAAGGCATGCAGCCAAAGATGGTTTGTGCCAGCTAGGTGTTAATTGTCATTGACTAGAAATGTGGCCAGATTTTTCAGAGTGGCAGAGAGCATGGTCCTGCCATCTGAAGAATAGATGTGCATTGCATCCCCACAAATGGGGAATGCATCCCTACCAACTCCAGCAGGCCCAATGCTATTTCATGATCTAATGAGCATCGATTGGCCGAAGCAGGACTTCCAGATGTCACCAAGAGGCAGTCCCATTCTGGAAGCTGGCAGCCGGCATCTCTCCAGTCAATCAGGAGCAGCGCTGCGGTGGCCGGAAGTGGCATTGCAACTAACTGCCTGGAACTAAGTGCCAAAAACCAGAGGGGATGCAAGTGGCACAGTTTAAGGGAGGTGGAGGAGAGCAGAGAAGGCCTGGGAGATCATCAGGATTCTCAGGGGGTAGGTTGAATGGGAGAGAGAAGTCTGAAGATCATTAGGCCCTAAGGGGTTAGCATGCCTAGTCAGGAGGGGGCTTCTAATGGAGGGATCACACCGCACCTGTTCTCTTCAATCTTGAGTGGGAATGAATTGTGTTCAATTTCTGGTTTTTTTTCTCCTTTTCTATCATCTGCCCAAAATGGCCATTAATTGGTGGAGGGTGGAGCAGGCTCAATCCACTACTGCTAACAGTTAGGGTATTCATTTGGAGTTGAGTTTTGTGAACTGAGGACTCTTCCTCGGACATTGTTTGCCTGGAGACCCAGTAACATCATTTATGGACTGCCCCAGAAAAGTAAGAATAAATGATCACCCTACAGCACAGCTGTTGACGATGAGAATATATAATTACCCCATTGCACAGGTGTTAGCAATGAGAAAAATGTGCACCCTGTTGCACAGGTGCTGGCAATGAGAATATCTAATTGTCCCACAGCACAGAGGTTGGCAATTAGAATGTAGCATCCTGTGGCCTGGCAATGAGAATATATGAGCACCCTGTAGCACAGGTGCAGGCAATGAGAATATATAATTATCCTTTAGCACAAGTGCTGGCAATGAGAATATATAATTATCCCACAGGGGTTGGCAATTAAAATTTCACACCCTATAGCACAGGCAATGAGAATATATGAGCATTCTGTAGTGCAGGTGCTTACAATGAAAATATATAATCATCCTATAGCACAGGGGTTGGCAATTACAATATATGTTCACCCCATGGCTCGAGTACTGGCAATTAGAATATTTAATCACCCTATAACAAAGTCCTGCCAATTAGAATCATAGAACCATACCGCTCAGAAGAGGCCATTCAACTCATTGAGTCCACATTGACACATTAGAAACACCTGAACTCTCACCTAAACCCATCTACCAGCACTTGGTCCACAGCCCTGAATGTTATGATGTGCCAAGTGCTCATTCAAATACTTTTTAAAGAATGTGAGGGAACCTGCCTGTACTACCATCCCAGGCGGCTCATTCCTTTTAATCTTGGGTAAAAAAGTTTTTCCTCACACCGCACCCTGCCGCCGCCCCCCACCCCCGGCCAAATCTCCTGCCCCTAACCTTGAACCTCTGTTCCTTTGTGACTGACCCTTATCCACTCTGTCCACGTCTCTCATAATCTTGTACACCTTGATCAGGTCACTCCTCGGTCTTCCCTGCCCCGACAAAAACGACCCAAGTTTAAGCAATCTCTCTTCATAAGTTAAATTTTCCATCCCAGGCAGCAACCTGGTGAATCTCTTCTGCACCCCCTTCAGTGCAATCACATCTTTCTGATAATGTATAAGCGCCCTATTGCACAGGTGCTGGCAATGAGAATAAATCAGCACCCTAAAACAAGTTACTGACAACAAAAATATATGATCACCTTTTGCACAGCTGCTGGCAATGCAATGCAGCCAACTCGGACCACTGGGAGTGAAGAAAGAGTGATTTAGTGCTTGAACGGGTGATTTCCTTTTGGTACACAGCTTATAGGATAGTTCTTGTGTGGTAACCCAGTGTTGTGACCGTTATCTTTTCCCAGAATTTCTATGTGTCCTGCTCCTGTGCAATCCTACTTTAATTGTTTACAGCTTTTCTGAATCCGTCTTTTGAGTGTTATCCTGCTATGCATTTTGCTGGTCCGCTTGGGTATCTGCAGGGAGATTTACTGTTGCTACGTTATGAAGTTCACTTCAAAAGATGTAAGATTTTTGACCTCTTATATCTCTAATGTATAAATTATGAAGAGGGGAATACCTATGCAAAAAAAAATACATTTTACAGTCTTCCCTTTCACTTTAGAGAAATTCCCTAAGCAAGAGATAGTCTTGAGGGAAGTTTTGAAAGTGGGCTGGATTTCTGAAAATAAAGTGCTCAATATTTTCACAGATCTATCTGAAGAACAAAAATGAATCTCTATATAATATCCAAATAAGATATGCAATTTGAATTTGAAAAATGTAACTTCAGCTTTTTTTTTAGCTGCTAGTCTGTTTTAAGTCTGTTTCGTAGTGAAAGATCTTGGATTCACAGATCCTAGACCTGATATTAAAGAATTTAAGATGGAGATCGTCACTCTGCTGTAAACTCACCTGGCACAAGTTTTGAAATGTAGGTTTAAACTTAATATTCAGGATTGCATTATAATTGAACTTACGAAGGCCTCATCACTGAAGTGAGAGACGGATCAAAAATACAAATTATTTAATAAATATTTTTGTTTTGCCGGAGGCTGAATCATTTGCAAATAGATACTGCTGATTTCTGAACAATAAATATTCTGGCATTATTTTTCAGCAAGGACAGAGAAAATCCCATTTGAAAATTGTCACAGTCAGAAAAGCAGTCTGAAGGTCCTGTTCCAGAAAAGAATAGTAAGAAGTCTCACAACACCAGGTTAAAGTCCAACAGGACTTATTGTGTTTACCCCAGTCCAATGCCAGCATCTCCACACCAGAAAAGAATCACAGAACAATTCAAAATCACCATTTCCCATACAGCTGCAACATTTGTAAATGAGCCTATTAAATTCATCAGGCAATGTGCATAATATAAAGATCCATTATCTTGTATGAACCTGCACAGTACAATAGAAGGACAGCATGCAGTTGCAATCTTTACCAACACACAATAGAGCTTGTGTGTGACTTGGGAAGCAGACTGCCACCTCATATTTAATTTTTCATGAACTGAATGGTTTTTTCTTTCCTATAGTCTTGCATCAGCATTTATATCAGCTTGCTATAAATCCATTTCATCGCTTAGGTCAACTCCAAGGTTAAGAGATTTGAATTATTTCCTATTCACAAATCAAGTAAACACCACAATACTCCAAATTAATGTTTACTAAGTGACATTCTTTCAGCTCACCTACAGAATTATTAAGTTTTATTCCAATATTGGACAATCGTTACTTCTATTTAATATCACACATGAGACAAAACTATTTTGAAAGTATTTCCTTTATTTTTCTCTGAAATCCTCAGAGTTTATAAACATCTAATAATTCACTGAGGTTGATTATGTAAAGGACAATATTTCAGACTTCCAAAAGAGAATTGCCAGTTTTTTAAATGAAACCATTGGCATTATTTTTCATTCTTTCACAGGATATGGGCACCACTGGCTAGACCAACATTTGTTATCCATTTGTAATCGCCCTTGTGAAGGTGGTGGTGATCCATGTTCTTGAAATACTGCAGTATATGTGGTGTAAGTACACCCACAGTGCTGTCAGGAAGGAAGTTCCAGGATTTTTATTCAGTGACATTGAAGGAAGAGTAATATTGTTCTAAGTCACTATGCTGTTTAACTTGCAGTGGAGCTTCCAGGTAACGGTGTTCCCATGCGTCTGTTGCCTTTTCAGTTGGTGGAGGTCATGGGTTCAGAGAATGTTGTCTGGGGAGCCTTAGTGAGTTACAGCAGTGCATCTTGAAGGTGGTACACATTGCTGCCATTGTGTGTTGGTGACAGAAGTATTGAATGTTTAAGTGATGGATGGCAGGGTGGGGGAGACAATCAAAAAGTCCAGTTTGTGCTGCTGGAGTGTTTTTGGAACTGCACTCATTAAGACAAGTGGAGAATATTTCGTAACACTTCTGAATTATGACTTGTAGATAGTGGACAGGCTTTGGGGAGTATTACAACGCCAGTTGATGTTATAACTGTACAGAAAGATCCCAGAATGGAACCTTGACTCAAAAATAATTTTGACTTTCAGAAAATGTGGAGGAACAGAGTCACAGGAGTTCAAATTAGCTTTTAACATTGTAAAAAATATCAAACATGAAAAGTATGATTGTAAAATAATACTCCTTCGCTCCCACTTATCTTCACAAATGTACAAATTTCAAAGATAGCATTGGACGGCACAGTGGCGCTGTGGTTAGCACTGTTGCCTCACAGCACCAGGGACCTAGGTTCAATTCCCGGCTTGGGTCACTGTTTGTACATTCTCCCTGTGTCTGCATGGGTTTCCTCCCACAGTCCAAAGATGTTCAGGTTAGGTGGATTGGCCACAGTAAATTGCTCCTAAGTGTCAGGGGGACCAGCAGGGTAAATATGTGGGTTATGGGAAAAGGGCCTGGGTGGGATTGTGGTCGCTGCAGACTCAATGGGCCGAATTACCACCTTTGTACGATCCCCCCCAAGGCTAATGGAGAATGTTGTTCTCTGAGCCTCACCCGCCCCCGGCTCCGGGGATGGGCATGCCTGTAAAATTCCAGCCTATGTTTCATTCTGTGATCGTACTAAGAAGCACAGTGGCAGCTGCCACTCAGTTGGTCTCTTGTGGATTTCTCCTCAACTTTCGCACAGATGATTGTCATGAGTGTTTCCAATTTTTATTCTCAAAAAGACACATTTTAAAATCTTATTTCAAGCAATGCCTTCCTTCCACTGTTTTCATCAAGAATCCAATTGCAGGTTTTCCAATTATCCTTTCAAACAACGTTTCTTTGCCATTGTTTTAACAGGATCCACCTCCAGGTTTTCCCATTCTTCTTTCAAGATTTTTTTTGCCTTGATTGCTTTTACATAAACTCTGAGATCCAACCACCCATTTTCCACAATTATTTCAACTATCAGTCCACAGGCTGCAATAAGACATCACAATCCTTAGAATGATTTCAGACATCTTTCTGGCTTTTCAGTAGCCAATTCCTTCTCAGCTCTGACTGTGATTTCACTGCAGTATCCTGTTTGAGGTTCACTTTCCTCAGTTCCTTTAACTTCAGACTTCCTGGAAACTTCTCCGAATTTATTTGGTTTCCTTAAGTAGCCGAGCTTTTTGGCAATTGCTTTCTTGCTGCTCAATCCATTGTATGGCTTTGCTTTGAGCAATTCTACTTGAGATATTCCATCTCTCCCTTTGAAACCCCTTCTACTCTGGTTTCCAATTAAAACTAAGTTCAAAAGGATCTTTTCCTTAGAAGTGGCCCCTGGTTGCTCAACAACAGTTCATTCTTTCTTCAATCTCTTATTTACTTCAGGTGCAGTAAACTCTCTAAGCACCTTAGACAAAGTTTAAGCTGAAACTAAAAACCCCATGACATGCAAACACCCTTATTTAACATGAATCTAATTAAAGTTTTACCCTTTATTATCCAAAAATACTAAATTCAACCCACTTAAATCGATATGTTATTTCTTTATGTATTTTTCACAATACAATTATGGATCTCTTAAGACTTCGTTTATTTTCCTGGCAGGAGTCGGGTGGTGAATTACTCATTGCAAAATTCCCAGTTTCTGATCTGCTATTATAACCACACTATTTGTATGGCTGGTCCAGTTAAATTTCTGCTCAATACACCAAGGTGTTGCCACTGAATGTGGCAACACAGGTAGATAAGGTAGTCAAGAAGCATATGGCATGCTTGCCTTCATCGGTCAGAGCTTTGAGTATAAAAAATGGCGGGTCATGCTGCAGCTACGCAGAGACTTAATTAGACCTTATTTAGAATATTGTCTACAATTCTGATTACCCCACTACTAGAAGGATGTGAATGCCTTGGAGAGGTTCACCAGAATGTTGCCTGATCAGGAGAGTATTAGATATGAGGAGAGGTTGGATAAACTCAGTTTGTTCCCACTGGAACGACAGAGGTTGAGGGGTGACCTGATAAAGATCTACAAGATAATGAGTGCGTGGACAGAATGGATAGTCAGATGCACTTTCCTAGGGTAGAAAAGTCATGTACTAGGGGAGAAAAGTCATGTACTAGGGGACATAGGTTTAAGGAGAAAAGTTCACGGGAGATGTGCTGCCTGGAGAGGTGGTAGGAGCAGGTACGAGAGTGGCATTTAAGGGGCAACTAGACGAGTACATGAATAGGATGGGAATGGAAGGATTTGGACTCCGTAAGTGCGTATGGTTTTAGTTTTAGCAGGCTTGGAGGGCCGAAGGGCCTGTCCTGTGTTGTACTTTTCTTTGTTCTTTGCTATTGATGTTGAGGGATTCAATGATGTGAATGCTTTTGAACATCAAGGTTACATGAGTAGATCCTCTCTAGTTGTAAGTAGTCATTTTCTGGCCCTGTGTGGCACAAATGGTATGCAGAAAGATTTGATTGAGAAAGAAATATAATAAATATTATTTGCTACCCAGAAAGTATTGAAATCATCATTGATTATACTTTGTTGATATGGTGATCAAATTAAGGATCCATCCCTTGTAACATAATGGCTGCTAACATCACTGGACAAAGACTGAATACTAAAACAATGATCAGTTTATCCACAATTCTGATTTTGGCACAGATGTTGATACTGGATCTGACCTACTTGTGACTAATAAATAAACTTACTTTAAAAAAAAGCTCATTGCCAGAAGTGCTGAGTGGTAAAATTTAACTCATTGTCGTGTTTCAGCATGTGTAATTATTTACAAATTATCAATATGGAGAAACATAAGATCTGTGGGCCATACAAAGTCCTTTGCTCCTAAACTGGGGACCTTTGATTATAAGGGGCTCTCTAAAGATCCCTTTCAAAGCACAGTGTTAAAAATTGAAATAAATCCAGAAGACACTGAGTTACTGACAGATCAGTTTGCACCTGAAGAGGATGATAGTTTAATTTAGTTGCTTTGATACAGCCTAAGTTTTCCAAGCTGGATAACTGGCAAGCATCAATCTTGATGAAGTCCTACACCAGAAATTAACCTGTATTTTGTTTTGCAAATTCTGGCTAACCTGTTATGCAGTCCAAGAATTTCATGTTGAGTTTTCTGCTGTGCTCAGAAGAATGTCAGTGGTACCTGAGATTAATGACAATCAATACTGCCAGTGAAAACATTTTGATATTGAATATATGGTATAGAGATAAGCATTTCATGCTTGGCTAGATCTCAACTACAATTTTCTGGCATCCAGTCACAGAAAAAAATCATTTTTTGAAATAAAGGAAGTGCATTATGTATTTTAAAAAAATGTCACTGATTCTATTTTCACAGTTCTGACTCAGCTTCATAAGAACATAACAGATAAACAAGGGACCTCAGAAAAATGCCAGTCAGGTAAAGGAATATACAGTTGGAGAAATACCAGATAAATGCTTTTGAAAGCAGCAAATTAACAGACTGTTGATTGCTGGCCTGTTACTGTGCCTGCTGACAGTAAATCTAACAACATCCCACATTGGGGGATGGGCCTTGTCTCTAAACTTTCAAATAAGCAAATGACATTGGCAACAGAGAGGGATAAATGTTTTAGAAGTAGAACTAGAATGTGCAATCTTACCGACCATTCATACCCTGATGCTGCTGCATCAAGGGGGGACAATTTGGCAGCCAGCCAATTCTTCATTCACTGCAGAAAATCCACTGTGAATAGCCATAAAATTCTGGCAAGACTGTTTCAAGATACCTCACCTGGGTTTACTTTAACTTATGGAGATAAACTTTCCAGCTCCACCCACTGAGGGAATCATTATGGGCAGAATGTAAAATGTGATGGACTATTTAAAGATTCATTGACCTCAGGTAGGAGTATCCAGACTCCAGACAGACATGACTGGAAAATCTCAACCAATTGTGTACTGAAGGTGAATGATAATTGTGGTGGAGAACCTTTCTCATGCTTTATACCTATGAGGAGGGTTTGATCACTCTCCTGGTGAAAACTGGGAAGAATGGAAGTCAAAATAGAGCATCTCTTCTTGTCCTTCTAACAAAATGGTTGAGATTTTCCTGCAGCATGTTGGTGTGGAAGTGGCCCACCATTAACCACCGTAGGGATTTTCTAGTCCCATTGATGTCTACGACATTTTGTGTAGTTCGTCTGCTGCACTGCTGGGGAAACCCCAGTGTGGTGTGGGTTTTACCTTCAACAGGACCAGAAGATCCTTCCAGCGGGGAGGGTTGGAAAACTCCACCCTAAATCACGATGATGCTGGCAGCCACTGCATCCCCTGAGTCAGGTATATTGATATATACTTTAATACATAATATATATATAATATACATATCTTGATTTGATTTATTATTGTCACATGTGTTAACATACAGAGAAAAGTATTTTTCTTAACATACAGTGAAAAGTATTTTTTCTTGCGTGCGATACAGACAAAGCATATTGTTCATAGAGTAGATAGGGGAGAAGGAAAGGAGTGGATGCATAAAGTAGTGTTACAGTCATAGGTACAGAGTAGAGAAAGATCAACTTAATATAAGGTAGGTCCATTCA
Source organism: Carcharhinus amblyrhynchos (assembly GCF_965287045.1). NCBI lineage: Eukaryota > Metazoa > Chordata > Chondrichthyes > Carcharhiniformes > Carcharhinidae > Carcharhinus > Carcharhinus amblyrhynchos. The sequence continues at coordinate 20,173,697 of NC_137324.1, forward strand.
AAAGTCTGAAGGCAGCAGGGAAGAAGTAGTTCTTGAGTTGGTTGATACGTGATCTCAGACTTTTGTATCTTTTTCTCGATGGAAGAAGATGGAAGAGAGAATGTCCGGGGTGCGTGGGTTCCTTTATTATGCTGGCTGCTTTTCCAAGGAAGCAGGAAGTATAGACAAATTCGATGGATGGAAGACTGTTTTGCATGATGGACTGGGCTGCATTCACAACCCTTTGTAGTTTCTTATGGTCTTGGTTGGAGCAGGAGCCATATCAACTCATGATACATCTGGAAAGGGTGCTCTCTATGTGCATCTGTAACAATTGGTAAGAATTGTAGCATATGTATTTGTATAACAATAATATATGCTTATAAGAACATAAGAACATAAGAAATAGGAGCAGGAGTAGGCCATCTAGCCCTTCGAGCCTGCCCCGCCATTCAATAAGATCATGGCTGATCTGTTGTGGCTCAGTTCCACTTTCCCGCCCTCTCCCCATAACCCTTAATCCCCTCTCTTATCAAGAACCCATCAACCCGCTTCTTAAAAATATTTAGCGAGGCAGCCTCCACCACTTCAACGGGCAGAGAATTCCAGAGATTCACCACCCTTTGAGTGAAGAAGTTCCTCCTCAACTCCGTTCTAAACCGCCTCCCCTTTATCTTGAGGCTGTGCCCCCTAGTCCTACTGTCTTTTTTGAGCGGGAAGAGTCTCTCCACCTCTATCCTATCCATCCCATTCATCATCTTATACGTCTCAATGAGATCTCCCCTCATTCTTCTAAACTCTAACGAGTACAAGCCCAGTTTATTCAGCCTCTCCTCATAGCTCAATCCCCTCAACTCCGGTATCAGCCTAGTAAACCTCCTCTGCACTCCCTCCAGAGCCAAAATATCCTTGCGCAGGTGCGGCGCCCAAAACTGCACACAGTACTCTGGATTCTGGATTATCTGGAGTCGTATCAGTCATCACTTGGAACTCCCAAGCCAATTTTAACAGCCTACTGGTTGAAGCATCCACTATTGTTGCTATGATCAGTGAAACCTATTCTTCAATTAGTGAAGGCCTTAAAATGCAAATAACAGATGTTTCTTAGTGAGACTGGGAAAAAGAGTTCAGTACCTGTATGAGAAGTAGGGTCATTCAGAAAGCTTGTGCTACCAAATAAACAGTGAATAGCAATAAAGAGTTCATTTTCTTATTGACGTCATATGATAAGCAGTGTTCCCTGGGATCTGTACTGGGACAAAGCTTTCCACGACATATATCAATGACTTGAATGAAGTAATAGAGAATTGTACATTCAAGTTGACAGATGCTACAGTAAGTTGTGTGGATTGGAGTGGAAAGTTACTAAGGGACATGGGCAGACTAAGTGTGTGGACCAACATAAAGCAGATGGAGTTCAAAGTGGGTTTATCCACTTTGGTCTGTGAAGAACAAATGGGGATATTTTCTTAGTGGTAAAAGGCTAGAACATTGAAGAGCAAATAGATTTAGATGTTCATGTACACAAATCAATAAAAGCTAATGCATAGGTACATTAGTAAAAAGGCTAATGGAATGTTGGCTTTCATCTCAAGGATTGGAAATACAAAAATGTCAAAACAACATGTCACTTACAGCGAGCCTTGGTTTGACCCATTTTGGAGTACTGTGTTCAATTCAGATTCTTCAGAAAAGATTAAGGGCTGGATTATTAGATGCAGAAGTGTGGAAGTTGAGGAGTGAGTGTGGATTTGAACGGATGAAATTGACAGCATTTTGAGAAATTGGTTTCTACCCACCAACTTCCAAGTTACACTGCAGCACACAATGTGCTCCACCGCCTTGGAAAAAGCAAGTTGTCAATTAAAATGCTCAGCATTAATTGTTAAGTTCAAATGTTAGTGACACAGTTTTTTTTGCTTTAATTTTGAGTTCATCAATTTCCAAGCACATCCAAAGACTCAAAAGTTGTGAAATGTGGTTAAGGAGAATGTACAGCAAGTCAGTTGAAGTTAGCAACTGTGTGGCCAAATTCCCCTTCAATTCAATTTTCAAGTTTGCTGACGACACCACTGGAGTGGGTCAGATCGCAAACAATGACAAGACAGAGAACTGAGAATGAGAATCTGATGCACTAGTGCAGCAACAATAATCTCTCCCTCAATATCAATAAAACAAAGGAAATTGTCATCGACTTCAGGAAGTGTAAAGGAGAGCATACCCCTGTCTACATCAATGGGGACAAAGTAGAAAGGATCGAGAGCTTTGAATTTTTAGGTGTCCAGATCACCAACAACCTGTCCTGGTCCCCCTATGCCAACACAATATTTAAGAAAGCTCACCAACACTTCTACTTTCTCAGAAGACAAAGGAAATTTGGTATGACAGCTACGACTCTCACCAACTTTTAAAGATGTACCATAGAAAGCACTCTTTCTGGTTGTATCACAGCTTGGTGTGGCTCTTGCTCTGCCCAAAACCGCAAGGATCTACAAAGGGTTGTGAGTGTAGCCCAATCCATCACACAAACCAGCCCCCCATCGATTGACTCTGTCTACACTTCCCGCTGCCTTGGAAAGCAGCCAGCATAATTATGGACTCCACGCATCCTGGACATTCTCTCTTCCACCTTCTTTCTTCAGGAAAAAGATACAAAAGTCTGAGATCACAAACCATCAAGGACAGCTTCTTCCCTGCTGCTGTCAGACTTTTGAATGGGCTGACCTTGCATTAAATTGATCTTTCTCTCCACCCTAGCTATGGCTGTAACACTACATTCTGCACTCTCTTGTTTCATTCTGTATGAATGATATGCTTTGACTGTATAGCGTGCAAGAAACAACACTTTTCACTGTATGTTTATACATGTGACAATAATAAATCAAACCAAAACAATGACACTGAAGAAGTGCTTAGGATGGTAGAGAAGGAAAAATTATTAGGGTGTATCAGCAATCAAAGGCAAAAAGGCTGAGTTAAATACCTTCCAGGGTATGAGAGAAATTGCTGAAGGAGATGATAGGAGAGAGAGAAAGTTTATTTATTTGTCACAAGTAGCCTAACATTAACACTACAATGAAGTTACTGTGAAAAGCCTCTAGTCGCCACATTCTGACGTCAGCTTGGGTACATTGAGGGAGAATTTATCATGGCCAATGCACCTAACCAGCATGTATTTTTGGACTGTGGGAGAAAACTGGAGCACCCGGATGAAATCCATTGGGAGAGCATGCAAATTTCTCAGACAGTGACCCAAACCGAGAATTGAACCGGATCCCTGGCACTATGAGGAAGCAATGCTAACCTCTGTGCCATCTTTTTTAAAGAGGAATGTAATCTCAGAGGGAGAAAAAAATAATAATGCTGTTCGACAAACTGAATTTGAAAATGGGAAGATCCTAGAAGCAACTGAGAAAGAAATCGCAAGTTCATGAGCTTTGGAGAAATGAGCGGAGGACTTGCCTTTAATATAGATCACTACTCTATTATACCCTCTCAAACACAATCATAGATGGGGCAGTAAACGCTGGCCTAGCCAGCAACACACATGTCCTGTGAAAGAATTTAAAAAATTCAATGTTTTCTGGGCTTCCTGGAACTCACCAAGGAAAGCAAGGTGAGTACACAAAGACAACTGATGAGACTAAAACCATATCAGGCAAACATGTTACTAAGTATTCAGTACTTGCTGCTGCTTTCTTTCCTGTTTGTGCCAGAAGATTTGTACTGTATAGTGTTCTATCCAATCAGCATTGGTTCCACTCCCACTGCCTTAGATTGGATGTGAAGAGCAAGATAACAGAAATACAAGCAGCCAATTTGTTACAGACTTGTGGTGCCAGAAAAGAAAGGGGAGCAGCTGAGAGGTATAGTTTTCAGTAGGCCATATCTTCCACGCAGCGGCTACAGGCAGAGGATGAATTTTTTCAACATATATGAATACCTTTGACTCAGGAGAGGTGTCACACGAGGTGCAGTCTGCTGGAACAGGACTTGCTGCCACATGGAACCATTGACCAATGCTTTAACTTATTAACCATCTTCATCTTTTGTAATGGATCCTTCTCAGGCTTTGCCAGATATTTGCAAGATCTTACACTCAGTAGCACACAAATGCATAAGCCAGGTGATAAATTTTTGAACAGTAGAGGAACTAAGGATTATGGTGAGCAGGTGGTTAAGTGGAGCTGAGTCCACAAAAAGATCAACCATGAGCTTATTGAATGGCGGAGCAAGTTTGAGGGGCCAGACGGTCTACTCCTGCTCCTAGTTCTTATGTTCTTATTGACTGACAATTCATGAAGGCCACTAATTATGTAAATTTTGCCTGCAATCATTCCCGATGGAAGTGGATACCCAAGTTTGCTCAGATTTGCTTCCCACATTGAGAGAACTGGTAACTTCAGCAGCTATTGGTAAAGTGTAGCCACCAGATTCAGCTGAAAGTAAATCAAATGCAAATACAAATTTTTACTCATGCTTTTCCTATTGCTTCTACAAAGTGCAACTCCTGTGGCTTGAACAAAAGATTGTGGAAGGCTGTTTACAGATCCCTGTCGTGACTTTTGATTTGTCATCTGTTGATATTCTCTGGGTTTTGGAGCCCATGCAAGGCCCCACCAAAGATTGCTCAATTTGCATGCAGCAGGGTAGACTTTGCCACTGAGACAGGCTACTGACATGCTTCGGGACTGTTTCTTGTTTGGTAAGAATGGGATTGGAGTCCCCACTTTCAAGTCCTCTTTCATTATCATTCCTTCATCTCTCTCCTGAAGCATCCACACTTGGAGCACTGAGGACACTTTGCTGCAGATTATTGGGGAGCTGAAAGACAAAGACAACATATTATTCAACCTAAGGTGCCATTCAGAAATACTTGTAGAATGCCTGCATGCACACATTCAGTTGTTACTTTTGATGCTCCATGGCTACTCTATCCATTGCAAAGGTCTGCAATAGCTTTCCACTGGTGCTCAAGGCAGGCTCCTCCCACTTCTCTGCAATTTTGAAGACTGTTCCTGAAATGGCTGTCAGGACATCACACATACACTGCTGTTGATCAGTAAGTATCGCTTTCATCCACAGCCCCTGAACATACAACTTCTGCATCCACCTGAGACCATCAGAGGTTGAAGCCCTCTAACTTAGAACCTTCACTGAAATGCCTGACTCCACAAGTGAGGGAGTGTAGATTGTGAAGTGTAAGTCATCATAGTCAAAGAACAGCACAGCACAGGAACAAGCCCTTCAGCCCAAGTCTGTACTGACACAGGTGCCTCTCTAATCTAATATTTTCTTGCCTCTATATGGGATTTGAGGAAAAGCATTTTTACTCAGAGGGTGATGATGATCTGGAATGCACTGTCTGGGAGGGCGGTGGAGGCAGGATGCCTCACATCCTTTAAAAAGTGCCTGGATGAGTACTTGGCACGCCATAACTTTCAAGGCTATAGGCCAAGTGCTGGCAAGTGGGATTAGGTGGGCAGGTCAGGGCCTTTCATGCATCAGTGCAGACCCAATGGGCTGAAGGGCCTCTTCTGCACTGTAGGATTCTGTGATTCCATGTGATTCATATCCCTCTATTCCCTGCCTATTCATGTATCTATCCAGATGCCTTTTGAAAGTTGTTATACAATCTACTTCCACTACCTCCTCTGGCAGCATATTCCAAGCATTCACCACCCTCTGTGGGAAAAACTTGCCTCTACATCTCTTTTAAACTTTCCCTCTCTCACTTTCAACCTATGCCCTGAGTAATTGACCCTTCGAACCTGGGAAAAAGACTCTGACTATCCACTCTATCCAAGCCTGTCATAATCTTGCAAACCTCTTTCAGGTTCTCTCCCATCCTTGGATGCTCTAATGAAAAGAATGCAAGTTTGTTTAACCTTCCTTCATAGTCCATATCCTCCATAACCATAACAATTTTCAAGAGGCATCTGGAGAGATACATGAATAGACAGGGAATAGAGGGATATGGACCACATAGTATCAGAGACCTACAGTGCAGAAGAGGTCCTTTGGCTCATCCTAGTAAATCTCTTTTGCACCTTTCCAGTGCATCAACATCCTTCCTGTTGTATGGTGCCCAGAATTGTACACAATACTCCAAATGCGGCCTAACCAAAATCTTATACAGCTGCAGTATGGTTTTCCATAATCCAAACTAGGCCACCAAGGGGCCTCAGCTATTTACCATTTATATAACCATTTATATAGATGATCTGGAGGAGGGAACCGAGTGTATGGTGTCGAAATTTGCTGATGACACCAAGATTGGTGGAACGGCAAATTGCACGGAGGGTGTGGAGCGTCTGCAGAAGGATCTAGATAGGCTGGGCGAATGGGCCAGGAAATGGCAAATGGAATTTAATGTTGGCAAGTGCGAGGTGGTCCAATTTGGCAGGAATAATGGTAGGACGGACTATTACTTACGTGGCGAAAAACTGCAGCAGGCGACGGTGCAGAGAGACCTCGGGGTCCTTGTGCATGAGTCGCAAAAACCCATCCTGCAGGTGCAGCAGGTGGTCAGGAAGGCGAATGGGATGCTGGCCTTCATAACAAGGGGGATTGAATATAAAAGTAGGGAGGTCTTGCTGCAGCTGTATAGGGCATTGGTGAGGCCGCAGCTGGAGTACTGTGTGCAGTTTTGGTCGCCATACTTACGCAAGGATATTTTGGCCTTGGAGGGAGTGCAGAGGAGGTTTACTAGGCTGATACCGGAGCTGAGGGGGTTGTGCTATGAGGAGAGGCTGAATAAACTAGGCTTGTACTCGTTAGAGTTTAGAAGAATGAGGGAAGATCTCATTGAGACATATAAGATGATGAATGGGATGGATAGGATAGAGGTGGAGAGGCTCTTCCCGCTCAGAAAGGACAGTAGGACTAGGGGGCACAGCCTCAAGATAAAGGGGGGGCAGTTTAGAACGGAGTTGAGCAGGAACTTCTTCACTCAAAGGGTAGTGAATCTCTGGAATTCTCTGCCCATTGAAGTGGTGGAGGCTGCCTTGCTAAATATTTTTAAGACGCGGGTTGATGGGTTTTTGATAAGCGAGGGGATTAAGGGTTATGGGGAGAGGGCGGGAAAGTGGAACTGAGCCACGACAGATCAGCCATGATCTTATTGAATGGCGGGGCAGGCTCGAAGGGCTGGATGGCCTATCCGTGCTCCTATTTCTTATGTTCTTATGTTAAATATGAATATTTGAGTGTGATGCATGGTCAGCCTGAGTCTGTGACAGTGTATTTTCAGAGGGATTGAACTGCTCTGAGAAATATTGTTGTTGTTGATTTGGATGACTTCCTGCTGAAGCCCCAAGGGAGATAAAAGACATGAATAAGTACTGCCAATGTTAGACTCTTTGAAGTTGCAATTTTGCACAGGATCATATTTCACTCACTGTTAACATTAAATCAACATGCTTCAGTGCTGTAAGTGCTTTGGGTGTGCGATATTTAATTCTGCCATCATCTACGATGGTGTGGCAAACTGTGATTCCACTGACCTCAACAAATGTTTGTTGTGAGATGGTTGGAGCACCACCTCCAGTTTTCTGCCTCTCCCTGTAGGTCGTGCTTTCTTCTCTTGCAAGGAAGGAAGTTAGAGTAATTGTCTATGTTATTAAATACTTTTCATCCATTAGATAAGGGAGAGGCATGATATTACCTATGAAGATGCAAGAACCGTATCAGTAGTTCATGGATACAGGTCATTTTAAGGAAATGAATAGACAGAAATGGATGGACGTTTTGGTGAAGCAGTTTTGTGTGAGGAGTGATGAACTGGAGTAGGGTTAACAAGACAGAGAAAGGGGGTTGAAATGTTACATACATCAGCATACAGATGAATGTGCCATTGCTCTCACCTTTCCTACCCACCTTAGGCCATTAAATTGCCTCTTGCACTGGATCCTGGAGCATAGTATCTGGTCTCTTCATCTACCTCCAAACATCATCCTTGGTTTCATGAACCAGCTCCTGCTTCCTGTTACCTCAGAAAATGTTCTCATCCGGTACTTCACAGTCCAGAGCAGCACTTCTAGGGAGGGGTCAATAAAGAACAGCTTAATCTTTGACAATATCTTCCATGCCAACATTTCCCCTCTTCTTCCCAATCTAACTGCTCTAAATTGCATGCTTTAAACGTCTCTTTAAATACTGAAGTTAAGATAGTGTCATGAGGGTCATCAAATGCCTGCTAATCTTCAGTGGCCACAAAACTCAGGAACTAGATATTAAGTGCACATTACAAGGTTTCCATAATGTAAAGTTAAGAACAAATTTGCCATAATAATTTACTATTCCCAGAAAGGACCTCAATTGTACCTCATTTCATTGGATGTTGTGTTTCTAAAAGAGCATGTATTTTTTTAGGTGCTTTACGTGGGCCTTTACTATCAATAACATGACCCAAATATTGGACTGACATCTGGAAAAAGTCACAATTTTCTTTCTTGAAACATAGACCATGTGCTTGAAGACATTCCAATTTTGCTTCAAAATTATTCAAGTGTACTTGTTCATTGGACCCTGTAATTAGAATATCATCTAGGTAACATTGTACAACAGAGAGACCACTTAAAATCTGATCCATCAATCTTTGGAATAGAGCTACTGTGGATGGTATTCCAAAAGGCAATCTTTTAATAATGAAAAAAAACCTTCATGAGTAACGATGGTGAGCAATCGTTGCGATTCAACAGTTGCATTCACCTGCAAATATTTTTATGCAAAATCAATCTTGCTGAATTTCTGCCCACCTGATAACCCAGCAAACTAATCTTCAGTTAAAGGAGTGGACATTGATCAGCACACAACACTGGATTAATGGTTGTTTTAAAACCACCACACCTATGAACTGAACCATCTAGTTTAATGACAGGTACGATGGGCGGAGTCCAGTAACTCATTGTAACCAGATCTAATACACTGGTTTTCACAATTCTTCTTCTATCTTGGGATGAATAGCATATGGCACCATCTGGCTTTGCGACTGTTTGTTGAATATTACACTTTATCTTGAATTTCACTTGAACTCCCTTCATTGAGCCAAGTGTATCTTCAAATACACTTTTGTATATATCCTTGGTCTGTTTTGGCATTGACAGATCTGTTGACAGCACTCCAGTTAAGCTTTATATCCTCCAACTATGATTTCCCAAATAGAACTGGAAAATTACCACAGATCACATGGAGAGGCATGTTTGTCTACTTAATTCAACATTGACCACGATGTAACCTTGTAATGGCATGATCTCTTCTGTGTATGCCCTTAAAATTATATCAGCTGTTTTTAATTGAAGGTGCTTCAAACTTTCCTGGTATGTAGCCTCAGAAGTTAAAGATACAACACCAGTACCAATATCAATCTCCATCCTAATAGTCTGTCCATTGAAGTTCAGAATCACCCAGAATCCATGTGATTCACCTGTATGGATAAGACATTCAGTTAGAGTTCTCCATCATATTTCTGGGCATTCTTTTCTTTACAAACATAATTCTTTTCTTCCAAGTTGTAAATTCTTTATGTAGGATGCAAATTGTTCTTCTTCTTGAAGGAACCCAGTTTCTTCTTCTGAATATTCTTTTGAGGGGAAGCTGGCCTAGCCCAACATGCTTTTTCAATGTGACCTATTTTGCAACAATCCCTGCCCTTCTATCCTTGCTCCAGCATTTACTCACTGAATGGCAAATTTGGCACATCTGTGACATCCTTGTTGCTGTTTTGACCTTTTATGGTCAGTTCTCAACACGTGAATCCTTATTTCTGCACCAAATTGTGAAGCCTCTTTAGCAGCCAGTTCCATCGACACTGTAATTTCCCTGCTGTCTTTAAAGGCCAATCATGTTCAATAAGCAATCTTCTGAAACCTTATTTTTGAGACCACAAATGAGACGATCTCAAAGATCTGTAATGACTCACCAAACTCACTATGTTGTGCCAGCCTTTTGAAGGTTGCTGCAAACTGGACAATGTTTTTGCCCTCCACTTGATTCCTTCCTGAACTGTTACACTTTGGAGAGTAATGTTCCTCATGGATCTTTGTCAAGTCATCATAAGTTTTGGTTCCTGGAAAGCACCATAGAAAATTGAAAGTTTTATGGTTATTGTACTGAGGAAAGCTGGTAGAAACAATTTATTCTCAATTTTATTCGCTTGTACAAAGTACTGAAAACACTGCATCGGAACTCCATGATTCATTTTCTTCATTGAAAGAATCCAGGGATCCTAATTGACCTGCCATTTCTCTTGCAGGCACCAGCGATTCGAGACTGCTCAGTATATTTTTTTTATTGTCCTCCCAGTACTTTTCCTTTTACCCTGGAGATAATGGGCTTAATGTGTCTTTTTTTCAAAAGGCCCAGCTGTACAACAAAACTATGCCTTGTTTTCAAATATGCCAGATGCTGCCTGGAATATCACTCTTCTCTTAGAAACAAACCCTCTTTTAAAACCATGCAGAGAGCTTCTACCTTTTTTCAACTGCATATGAGTTTGCCACAACATACTGCAAAACATGTGTCAACCCTGCTGCTTCAAGGAGTCTATCTGATTGTTTTCCTTCTGGTAAGAAACACAATATTTATTTTTCTTTTCTTTTTTCTTACTTGGTCTTCCTTTACTACTGCTTCAATCTTTAATCCTGTTGTTGATTTCCCCCAGCTGTCTAATATTCCAAGCGTGAGGACCCACAACGTTTCTTTCTTAACTTGGAATCTTTTCTCGATGTTTCCAATTAAATAAAATCCAGACTCATCGCCAGTTATCTCTTTGTCATGTCCTAACTATGTTCAAGGTTGTTGGTTTTATACCGAAAGAAAATGATACACTTTGCACAAGTAGATTCAAAATAACACAACAGATTTAGTGTAGGAGCTGTTGCTTGCACAAATGAAACTATGGCAGGAGCCTGTGAAAAACCCCAGTGAAATCACCAAATCATGTGACTGGCTCTCACTGCAATCATGCAACTACTTAAATTTATTCCATGCCTTTTGTGGAAGTGTTCCACAGCTTTGATGTGGCACTAATAACAGACCTAGGATTTTCTGCCATTCAGCAGGGTGGTGAGGAAAATGGCCCAATAGAATTTAATTTGGGCTTCCAGCTTCATACCATGTTATTTCCAGACTTGTACGCAGAGTCAGCCATAGGTAGAACTTGCTTTCTGGATGAGTGCACGGATGTCTTCATCATTGGGGCATTTCAAGTGAGCACAACGTCAAGTGTGAGAATTTTTCTACAATCTTAAGACTGATGCCATCAGTATTTTTTCTGATGCTTCATATGATCAGCTTGGCCTTGAATAAAATACAGTCTTGGTCTTGGAGACATTGATTTGGAGGCTACCGTTTTTTGTCACACTTGAGAATTTGTTTTCCACAGTGTGGATGTCTTCCTTGTTATGGGTAGGTCGGGCACTGTCATCTGCGTACAGAAACTCTCAGAATACTTTGGTGGAGACTCACAGTTTAGAGAAATTGAAGAGCTCCCTGAACAGTATCTCATGTTGATGCCTGCAGACTTGTCTCTGGTGAGCAGCCAGCTACTTGCATGGCACAAGCTACCTTGACATCAACCTTTCCTTCCATCTGACAATACATTGTCAAGGAGATGCCAGTGCTACCAGCAGCAATAGTAATAATTATATAAGGCATAATGTAATATAGTTTTGGGTTTAATGAATTTCAGAAAAGATTTTATTCAGGTTCAATCTTATTCCCTGTGGCAGGACGAGAGAGCTGATGACGATTCCATTTTTCCTGATTGGGTCTGGAATGTTGTAGTTAAGTAATATTTCGCTTAGTTGTTTAGTAGTATAGAACTTGAATAATGCTGGAAAAAAATGAGACATGCTATCAAAGCTTTTCATTTTGCACTCTTCAGGACAAGTGGCAATTTGTCTCTCTTTTCATCAGTAATATTTCGTACTTAAATTCTTGGAACCTTTCACAATAGTTACTTATTTCAACAACCGTTCAGGTGAAGCATAAAAACATAGAAATTAGGAACAAGAATAGACCCTTCACATCTGCTCTGCCATTCATTATGACCACGGCTGATTATCCAACTCAATAGCCGCGGTCCCACATGCCCCCTCCTCACTCCCCCATATCCTTTGATCCTCTTCACCTCAAAAGCTACTTCTTGAAAACATACAATGTTTTGGCCTCAACTGCTTTCGGTGGTAGCAAATTCCACAGATTACCATTCTCTGAATGAAGAAATTTCTCGTTGCTTTAGTCCTAAAAGATTTAACCCGTATCCTTAGACTATGACCTCTGGTTCTGAGCACGCCCATGATTGGTAACATCCTTCCTGTATCTATCCTGGCTCGTCCTGTTCAAATTTTATAGGTCTCTGTGAGATTGCTCCTTATTCTTCTAAACTTCAGTAACTATAATGTCTTCTCATATGTCAGTCTCGTCATCCCAAGAATCAGTCTGATAAACTTTTGCTGCACTTCCTCAACAGCAAGAACATTCTTCCTCGGGTAAGGAGACCAAAACACACAATATTCCAAGTGTGGCCTTACCAAGGTCATGTATGATTGCAGCAAGATATCCCTGCTTCTGCACTTGATTCCTTTCGCCATGAAGGCCAAAGTATCATTTGCCTTCTTTACTGCCTGCTGCACATGCGTACATGTCTTCAGTGACTGATGTACGAGGACACTCAGGTCTGGTTGCACATTACCCTCAATATTATTACCAATGGCTTCTCAATGTATTGGTTCAGAAAACCACCCCATATCCACACCACAAATTCCTCCTCTATGGTATTGTGACTAATTTAATTTGCCCAATTTATATGCAGATTAAAGTCACCCATAATTATGTTCCTTTGTCACATGCATCTCTAATTTTCTGTTTAATGCCACTCCCCACTCCAGTTAGGTGGTCTATATATAACCCCCATTAACTTTTTTTGTCCCTTAGTGTTTCTTAGCTCTGCTCATACAGATTTCACATCGTCCCAACGAATACCATTCCTCACTATCACATCAATTTCCTCTTTAACCAGCAATGGACAGTCTACATCTGAACCAGAATGGGGCTAACATCCTTGCGAGACATTTTGCTAGTGCTGTTGGGAGGAGTTTAAACTAATTTGGCAGGGGGAGAGGACACAGACTGTTAGCAGAATAAAGGCACAGAATCATGCATAAAACAAACAAGTCAGAGTGAGTGCAGCTGTATTAAATTTAAAGGGAGTAAGGCTTGGCTGGATGGTCTCTACTTTAGAGCCAGGAGTATTGCAGGCAAAATGGATAAGTTGAGGATAATGATTGACATATGGAAGTGTGGTAGAATAGTCACCACAGAGACATGGTTGAAGGAAGGACACAACTGATAACTCAACACTCCGGATTATAGAATCTTCAGGTGAGACATGGGAGGAGGTAAAAGAGGAGGGGGCGTTGCATTATTAGTTAAGAAGTCAGTAACTGCAGTAAGGAGAGATGATATATTGGAGGGATATCAAATAAATCTTTATGGGTAGAGTTTCGGAATAAAAAAGGGGCAGCCACATTGTTAGGTGTTTATTATAGACCCCCAGATAGTCAGAAAGATATTTAGGTGCAAATATGTGCTCAATTTGTGGAGGTGTGGAAAAACAATAACAATAGAGTTATAAGGTAACTTCAACTTTCCCAACATTGACTGGGATTTTATACAAAGTGTCAAGGGCTTGGATGCATTAGATATGGGAAGATGATGAATGGGATGGATAGGATAGAGGTGGAGAGACTGTTCCTGCTCAGAAAGGACAGTAGGCCTAGGGGGCATAGCCTCAAGATGAAGGGGGGACGGTTTAGAACGGAGTTGAGGAGGAACTTCTTCACTCAAAGGGTGGTGAATCTCTGGAATTCTCTGCCCGTTGAAGTGGTGGAGGCTGCCTCGCTAAATATTTTTAAGACGCGGGTTGATGGGTTTTTGATAAGCGAGGGGATGAAGGGTTATGGGGAGAAGGTGGGAAAGTGGAACTGAGCCACGACAGATCAGCCATGATCTTATTGAATGGCGGGGCAGGCTCGAAGGACTAGATGGCCTACTCCTGCTCCTATTTCTTATGTTCTTATGTTCTTATATGTGTACAGGAGAACTTTTTAAATCAATATGTGGAGGATCCAACCAGGGAGGGAACTGTGCTGGACCTGATTTTGGGGAATGAAGCTGGACAGGTGGTTGAGGTGATGCTGGGGCAGCGTTTTAGTGATCGCGATCACAGCATGGTATAACTTAAGCTTGTTATGGACAAGGAAATAGACAAACTGCAAAAATGTTTTGGAGTGAAAGAGAGAGGATTTTAGTAAAAAAAAGACAAGAACTGACTAAGGTATTAATGGGAAAATCTCAAGAAGAGCAGTGGGGGGTATTCAAAAAGGAAATGGGGAAGGTGCAAGCCCAGCATGTTCCCTCTAGGGTGATAGGTAGGAATAACAAACCCAGAAACCATAGATGACCAGAGATATTCAGGATACAATGAGAAGGAAAAGAAAGGCTTTTAAAAAGTACAAGGGGAGCAAATCTGTGGAGGCATTAGTGAGGTATAGAAAGTGCAGGGTGGAGCTTAAGAAAACAATTAGGAATGCAAAGTGGCGATATGAGAAAGCTCTGGCTTAAAGAAGTAGGGAAAAATCCCAAGATATTCTGCAAGTATATGATTAGGAAGAGGATAATCATGGAAAGAGTAGGGCCCAATAGGGACAAAGGAGGAAATCTATGGGTGGAGCCAAAGGATATTGGTAGAGTGTTGAATGAACACTTCACATTTGTTTTCAACCAAGACAACGAGGATGATGGTATGGAATTCAGGAAGAGAGTCTATGAGGTTCTTGAGAAAGTTGACTTGGGGAAGGACAAGGTATTGGAGGTTAGAGGGAAAAGAGCTGACATTTTGAATCCAGGTGACCCTTTGTCAAGCAGCTTTGACAAAGGGTCATCTGGATTCGAAACATGAGCTCTTTTCCCCACTTACAGATGCTGCCAGACTTGCTGAGATTTTTCAGCGTTTTCGCCTTTGGTTTCAGATTCTCGCATCCACAATAATTTGCTTTTATTTAAGATATTGGAGATTTTGGCGGCCTTAAAAGTGGATAAATCTCCAGGTCCATCTGAATTGTGCCCACGTTGCTGGAGGAGCAACCAGTGGAGGGACCTCCACTGGGACCTCCGCCACCTGGCGGCAACAAGGCAGATCCGTGTGACAGGCAAGGATGCTGTAGGAGGCAGGGGAGGAGATTGCAGGGGCTCTGAACCAAATTTTCAATTTCTCTCTGGCCATGGGGGGGAGGTGTCAGATGACAGGAGAAGAACTAATATTGTTCCGCTATCTAAGAAAGTTGTAGAGATAATGAAGGAACTACAGACCAGTGAGTCTCACATCAGTGGTAGGGAAACTATTAGAGAAACTTCTGAAGGAGAGCATCTATCACCACTTGGAGAGGCAGCACTTGATCAGGGATAGTCAACATAGCTTCGTCAGAGGGAGGCCATGTCTAAAAAAATTGATTGAATTTTTTTGAAGAGGTGACTAAGCTCTACGATTCTATGAATGCAACTCCAACATGTTTTCCTTTTTGTCAGTTCTTCCTAAATACTGAATACCACTGGATGTTCATGTCCCATCTCTGGTCACCCTGCATCCATGTCTCAATCCTGATTTCATCATACCTATTTAAACTATTTGCATGATTAATTCATCCACTTTATTAGGAATACTCTGTAAATTAAGAGACAAAACCTTAAGGCCTGTCTTCTAACATATATTTCCCATTCCCACTATTTTTCACTGTGGCCCTTTTTGATTCTGGCCCTTTGCCTATCACTTCTTGTTCCCTTTTCTGTTTTTTGCTCTTTTAATTTGGTCCACTCCTCTGACTCCTTGTATGGGTTCCCATCCCCGTGCCATTTTAGTTGAAACTCTCCCCAACCACTCTAGCAAATATTCCCTCTGGGACATAAGTTCTGGTTCAGCCCTGTTATAATCTGACCAGTTTGTACCGGTCCCACCTCCCTCATTAGTGGTTCCAATCTACTTTCCTTACAAATGATTCCCCTGAAATGATTGCATCCCCACACTTTTTACTCTCCCCCACCCCCACTCTTGCACCCCTTGTGCGGCAGAGCCAACCATAGTGCAAAAAATTTAGCTGTTGCTGCTTTACCATGAAAGGCCATTCCCCTCAATAATACCCAAAGCAATTGAATCTCTTTTTGCAGGGAAATAGCCACAGGAGATTCCTGCACTGGCTGTCTAGCCCTCTTGCCCTGCCTGGTGGTCACCCATCCCCTTCCTACCAGTGGAGTCTGAGTTTGCGGTGTGGCCACCTCTTTACGTAAGTGCTATCTATGATACTGTCCACCTTGCAGATGCTCTGCAATGTCCTCAGCCACTGATCTAGCTCCACAAATTCTTCCAAGAACTTCAGCTGGAGAAACTTCCTACAGACATTTTGGCCCCTGGCTGTTGAAATGCTTCCCACAAGGAGCATGAGGAGCGCACCACAGCTTTGTGCCCTCCTGCCATGACATACTCCTTTAAATTAAATCTTTGGAAAGGCTTAATATCAACTAATATCAATTACTCGAGATCCTTTATTTCCTCGTCCTCATTACTGCAGAATAGCTTTTACAAACTAAATACCACAAAAAAACTCACAACTATAGGTGATAAAAGTAGGACATACTTACCCAACCTTACCCACTACCTGCTACTTAACAATTAACTCTCTCCCTTGTCTGTACTGCTGCAACAAGGCAAGACCAGTCTCTGAAGATTTCAGAAGTTTGAAAGTAAAGAGAAAAAGCATCTCTTTCTCCACTGTATCAAATTCCCACTCTGCTCCATATTCCCGAAACCCACAGTCAGTCAATCTGTATCTCACTCCGTCTCCCACTGCTGATTGCACAAAGCTCACTGAAATATTAGAACAATGGAGCTGTCACATTATGTTAGCTGAACTAGAAATGTACTCGCAGGATTATTTACAGGGCAGAACAAAGGGATTATCACAGTTAATGCAGGACATAAATTGACACATATCTGATGTGTAATGAATAAACAGCCACCTTATTAGGCACATCTTTAAAACCTGGATAAAAGATCAGTAGTTTTTTAATTCTGAATCATGCTAATGGTGATACTATGCCTCCTTTGGTGAATGATACACATATAAATTCAGAAGAACAAGTTGAATGTGTCAGTACTGTTCTCCATTCCTTATTCTACCCTACTGCAAAGTGTCTTTTAGATTGCCACAAGAATGTTGGATTTTCTTTGTGAATACCTTTTTTTTAATGCTGTGAACATTGAATACATTTTGTGGAGCTATGAGAGCTGATTTCACTCACAGTGCTCATACTCTTAAAATATTCTACCTATCTGGTGACATGGTTCAGTACTCCATTCCTCTTCACAAAAGTACCTGAGATCAGTTTGCTGATGTCAATTTCATGCAAAATATTGTGGGGTTTTTTTTCACAACAAAGTGAATGCAGAGGTTCGATATCACCGAGAACAAACTTCCAGCTTGACTCAAACATGGTCTTAAATATTTGCTCCATCCACTAATGGGTGCACCATAGCTGCAGTGATCACCATCCACAAGATGAACTCTCAAACCCACAACCTATACCACCTGGAAGAACAAGGGCAGCTGGTACATGAGAACATCAACATTCCAAGGTTCAATCCAATTGCCTCACCATCTCGACTTGAGAATACAACAGTTTATTTCTTTCATCATTGTTGAGTCAAGATCCTGAATCTCCCAAAGGGTACGATGAGAGTAACTTCATCACATGAACTGAATGGTTCAAGAAGGTGGCTTACCAGCATCTTTGCAGGGGCAATTAGAGATGGACAATAAACGCTGACCTTGCCAGCAATACCCACATTCCTGTGAATGAATAATAAAAAAAAGTGAATCATACACTATTTGTTCCCACTTCATTCCTTGTGTGACGAAAATCTAATAACTGATGACTGATGTGATGTATTAAAGTATAACTCATGAGTGAAATAAATTGACCTGTCTTTTTTCATGGCACCTAAAATATATTTTCAGATCCTAATTTGTTTCCACTCCCACGCATAAGAATTAAAGTTGAACCTACATGGTACGATGAAATCCTTGTCGCACAGCCTTGAAACAGAGATTAATTTTTTTTTCTTCCACCAAGCAATGCATGCACAAAATTACCTTGCAATCTGAGGAGTGCAGCAGACATCCCTTCCTGATGTTCCCAAATTGTCTTTGCAGCTCCAACAACTGAGGTATGACTGAGTCCAGAATTTCCTCATCTAACTTAGACTTAGCGAATTCCTGATCTCCAGCAATCCTCAGAATGCCAGGTCCCTGGGATGTAGGTCCCTGCCTCTGCCTCTGCCTCTGTGAATCAGACAGTGAGATGTGCTCACCAGATTGTAACCCCAAAGCTACTTGAGGATTTGGTTCCACCAAGATGTATGTCACTGCAAAGCTGAAAGGTGTAGGTTAACACCGTGACGGGTCAATGTGCTGGTATCCATAGATTCCTCGTTGGTGGTGTTCTCAGGGCTGGAATCCAGGAATTGACTTGTGGATCCCTTTTGCTGCTTCTCAGATGTGGAGATGCCAGCTTTGGACTGGGGCAAACACAGTAAGAAGTCTCACAACACCAGGTTAAAGACCAGTAGATTTATTTTTAGCAAATGCCACTAGCTTTCCAGTTCTGAAAGCTAGTGGTGTTTGCTACAAATAAACCTGTTGGATTTTAACCTGGTGTTGTGAGACTTCTTACTGTGCTCCTCAGACGTGCCAGCAAAAGACAGGAGAGATCATTAGTGCATGGCAGGGGCCTGTGAAACAGGAGCCGTCACTCATAGCATTGTTGATGGATGTTGCAGTGCAGGCTCCTTAGTTGAGCGCGATTGACCTCATTATCAGCACATGAGCACTCCACATCCTTGCCAGCCAGCTGAATCATTTTGCGAATATGACTATGTCAGGCTAGTGCTTGATTAATCTGTGAGACGGCTCTTCCAATTTTGACACAAGCGCCCAGATGTTGGTAAGGAGGACTTTGCAGGGTTGACATTTGCCGTTGCTTCGGTGCCTAGATTGATGTCGGGTGGACTGTCCAGTTATATTTTTATTGACTTTATCATGGTTGGATACAACTGAGTTGCTTGTTAGGCCATTTGGTAGGAAGAATAAAGGAGCTGAAAATTACTTAATTGGAGAAAGACTTCAGAAAGCTGCAGCACAGAGTGATTTGGAGCCTTCATGTATCAATCACACAAAGCTAACATGAAAGTTCAGCCGGTAACAAGGAAGGCAAATGGAATGTTGCCCTTTATTTCAAAGGGTATGGAGTATAAAAGTAGAGAAGTCTTATTCTAGCAGAATGAGGGGATCAATCATCCTCTTGCAGCACTGGATGGCTATCCTGTTTTTGGAGGACATTGCTTAAGTTTAAGTTTAATTATTAGTGTCACAAGTAGGCTTACATTAACACTGCAATGAAGTTCCTGTGAAAATCTCCGAGTCGTCACACTCCAGTGCCTGTTTGGATAGACTGAGGGAGAATATTGCATGGCCAATGCATCTAACCAGCACCTCTTTTGGACTGTGGGAGGAATCCAGACCACCCGGAGGAAACCCACACAGACATGGAGAGAACATGAAGACTCCGCACAGACAGTGACTCAAGCTGGGAATGGATCTTGTGCCCCTGGCTCTGCCACCATGCTGCCCCATTGGTGCTGATCACTGCTACATCCATGCCAGATTGGTGACCTTGATTGGTGGTATATTCCTAGGTTGGGATAGAGAACATCACTTACAGTCACTTGAAGGAGATGTTGCTGAATTTAGGGACAGCATGTTTGACAGCCATCAGTTCCCAGCGGCTTCCTATTCCTTGCTAGCTCTATGTAGCAGTGACTCTTAAATATGGTGTCCAGGTTACTGAAGCTTAGATCACAGCAGAGCAATAGTATCAGAGACATCCCTGCCAGCAATCTGATGTAAAATCCATGGCTGTCCATGGCAGAAGCCGCTATTGGCATCAACGGGTCAAATGCCACTTTCCCTGCCCAAAATCACACATTGCTGGTTCTGGGACATTTCCCCATGGGCTTTCGGCAGTGAGTAACTGACGTCCTGACTCCCCACAATATATCCACTGTCACAAGGACTGTGGTCGAATACTCTGCTTTACCCGAGAAACATGAGTGGCAGAACACCACCAACTTTCCCCTCCAAATCCACTTTTGTGGAAATATGTATCTGTTCCTTCACTGTTGCAGGATCAAAAACCTGAAATGTTTTCCCAATTGCAATGTGGTACTGTGAAAGTTCTGGAAGGTGGCTCAAAGACAATTTGGGATGGACAACAAATGCAGACTTAATTGAAGCCCACAGTCCATGAAAGAACAAAAACCAATAGTTGAAATAAGAATTGGTAAGGCCACACTTGGAATACTGTGTGCAATTCTGGTCACCCTATTATAGAAAGGATATTACTGAACTAGAAAGAGTGCAGAAAAGATTTACTACGGTGCAATGAGGACTTGATGGATTGAGTTACAAGGAGAGGCTGGATAGACTGGGGCTTTTTTCTCTGGAGCATAGGAGGCTGAGGGATGACCTTATAGAAGTCTATAAAATAATGAGAGGCATAGATCAGCTAGATTGTCAATATCTTTTCCCAAAGATAGGCGAGTCTAAAACTAGAGGGCATAGGTTTAAGGTGAGAGGGGAGAGATACAAAAGTGTCCAGAGGTGCAATTTTTTCACACAGAGGGGGTGAATGTCTGGAACAAGCTGCGAGAGGTAGTAGAAGAGCGGGTACAATTTTGTCTTTTAAAAAGCAGTTAGATAGTTACATGGGTAAGATGGGTATAGAGAGATATGGGACAAATGCAGCAATTGGGATTAACTTAGGGGTTTCAAAAAAAAAGGGCAGCATGGACAAGTTGAGCAGAAGTGCCTGTTTCCATGCTGTAAACCTCTATGACTCTAGTTGAAGTTTTGTCAAAGCAACAGTTATGGATGTCTTATGCTGCAGGCTTTAATCTCTGGAAATAAGTTTCAGCTTTTACTGGAATAAGTTCTGCTGTTAGTCTGAAGCACCATCAAGTTAAGTTCAAATGCAAATTTTGAGGATGTCTCATATCATTTTCTTGGCACTATCCCAATTTGAATGTATTTCAGTGATAATTGTGAAATCACAACTTATAAGATCAAGTTAAATAGATTCATGCATCACTGAATTATGTTAAGGATATGCTGTGGGAGAAATCATTTTAATCATTTGATAAAATGTTATGGATTCAGTATTAACCAGGTATATTTACCGAATAAAACACTGGATTTTGCATTAGTGAAAGATTCTTCATTCTTTTGAGTATGTCCAAACTGTAAGTGATTTCATTTCTTCGGGTTCCCTCATGATTGGCAAGCCTGATGAGGAATCTACATGAACAACTGCAGAACTAGCAGTTCATGTTGTCATTGTTGGTGCTCGGGAAAATGCCGGCAGCTATGCAACCTCTGAACATATTGGATGTTGTGAGTCTGGGAAAGATGGTTCACAAAACATGCTGAATTAAGTTTTACTTCCTGCCTTCACGTTGATTGTTTGGCTGCGGAAGAAGGGAAGTGGTTTCCAATGCAGAAATCTGTGAGCCTCTTTTTCAGCCTGTCCTTGTATCTATTGCACTGGCCACATTGATTTCAAAATGTGAACTACATTCAGGTTTGTATCGATAAGTGGCAATTAATATATTGCCATACAAGTGCCTAACTGTCTTCATTAAGAGAGAATTTAATCTTCCCTTGGCATTCAATAGTGTTACCATTACTGAAAGGCAAGAGCAGAAGAGCATCACCAATCACGGAGGGAACATAGTTTTAGGATGAGGGACAAGAGATGCAGAGAGGATTTGGGAATTCTTTCACTCAAAAGGGTGGTGAGAATCTGGAATGCCCTGCCAAGGAAGGTAGTGGAGGCCAGAAATCTTACAACCTTTAAAAAGTATTTGGATGTGTACTGTTATGAAATATCATAACATTCAAGGATTTGGGACAAGTGCTGGAAAATGGGATTAGGATGACTTTAGTGGTAGTCATTGTTGGTGCAGAGTCGATGGGCTGAAGGGTCTTTTCTGTGTGTACGACTCTATGACTATGATTTGATATATTATTGTCACAGGTAGAGAAAGATCAACTTATTCATTCAACTTACATTCTAAGGTCTGATGGCAGCGGGGAAGAAACAGTTCTTGAGTCGGCTGGTGTGAGACCTGAGACTTGTGTATCTTTTTCCCAATGGAAGAAGGTGGAAGAGAGAATATCCAGAGTGTGTGAGATCCTTGATTATGTTGGCTGCTTTTCCGAGGCTGCAGGAAGTGTAGACAAAGTCAATGGATGCAAGGCCAGTTTGTGCGGTGGACTGGTCTTCATTCATGAACTTTTGTAGTTTCTTGCAGTCTTAGTCAAAGCAGGAGCCATGCCAAGCTGTGATACAACCAGAAAGAATGTTTTCTATGGTGCATGTGTAAAAGTTGTCGTAATGGACATGCCAAATTTCCTTAGCTTCCTGAGAAAGTAGAGGCGTTGGTGGGCTTTCTTAACAATAGCATTAGCATGGAGGGATGCAGGTTGTTGGAGATCTGGACACCTAGAAACTTGAAGCTCTCAACCATTTCCACTTCATCCCAGTTGTTGTAGACAGGGGACATAGTGACAGCAGTGATTATTGTAGCATAACACATTACTTGTGAAATAAGCCAACAGAGGCCAGTGTCCCTTCTCCAGATTCTTATTTATTTATAAGCTCTGTTACGGTACGTAGACTGCTATAGGTTCTGTGTCAGCATCCAGAGTGCTGGGACACCTGACAATCACAGTTATAGAGACAGAAAAAAACTCTCTGGTGGGATTTTACGGCTTTGCATGTCCGGAAACCATAAAATCCCGCCTAGGGTCAACAAACCTTTTCATTCTCCACCTCTCACCCGGTCCAATTCCTGTGGTGAGTGGGACAGTAAAATTCTGGCCCCTGATTGGGCAGGCAATAATGAGCTCAATCAGTGAATTCATATTCCAAGATGATAATCTCAGTGGCCTCATTGAAGTCATTACAAATAGCTACTATGCTAATAGCTAACATACATCATTAATGATGTCAGATCACATGCCACTGGAACTCAAGGAAAGATACTTCCAGACGGAGCCACCTGATTATGTCTGAGTTATGTTGTAGATAGTTAATAAGTGTTTGGATGCTCCTGGATACCCTTTTTCCAGTAGTCTCTGTTAAAACATTACCAGGGACCATTTATGATACCACTTCAATGAACATGTACAAATGCATTGCAACAACTCATCAAGGCTCCTGCAACAACACTTTCCAAACCTGTAACCTCTGCCATTAGAAGGGAGAGCGCAGCAGATACTTGAGAAACCACCATTTGCAAATTCCCCTCCAAGTCACACGTCATCCGAACTTGGAACATCCTTCACTAAGCCAAAATTCTTTACTCTCCACCTAAATGCACAAGAACACATGTGACATGCTGAGCCTGTTTTACCAGTTCCATCAGCCAGGACATTGAGTATAGGAGTTGGGATATTATGTCAAAGTTGTATAAGTGTTGGTGAGGTAGTACTTGGAGTATTGTGTACAGTTTTTGTCACCCTGTTATAGGAAAGACACAGATATACTGAAAAGAGTGCAAAGAAGATTTACAAGGATATTGTCAGGCCTAGTGGGCCCGAATTTTAGGGAGCGGTTGGCCAGGTTAGGACTTTATTCCTTGGAACCTTATTGAGGTGTATAAAATCATGAGGGTTATCAATAGGGTGAACATCAGGCAGCATTTTATGGCCTCGCTCATCCCAAAATCATAAAATCCCACCTGAGGTCAACAGACCTTCCCATTGTCCATCCCTTACCCACTCTGATTCCCATGGCAGATAGGGTGGTAAAATGCTGGCCATACTCTTTTTCCAGGGTAGGGGAATTGAAAACTAGATGGAATAAGTTTAAGGTGAGAGGGGAAAGATTTAAAAGGGACTTGATGGCAACTTCTTCACACAGAGGGTAGTGTGTATATGGGATAAGCCACCATAGCAACATTTAATAAGCATTTGTATAAGGACATGGATGGGAAAGGATTAAATGGATATGGACCTAACAAGGATTGGGACTGGCTGGGAAGGCACCATGGTCGGTATGAACCAACTAAGCTGAAAGGCCTGTTTCTGTGCTGTATTGCTCTACATCTCTATGATTCTTTATAATATGACAAGACTGATCTTGATCTACAACTCCATTTTCCTGCAAGCTCCCCATATCCCTTTACTCCCCGAGAGACCAAAAATCTGCCTGTCCCAGTTAATCAATGATGAAACATCCGCAACCTTCTGGGATAATAACAAAGATTAACAACTCTCTGAATGAAAAGAATTTCACCTCATCTCAGTTCTAAATGATTTGCCCTTTATCCTGAGACTGTGCTCCTAAGTTTTCGATTCCCCAACCAGTGGAAATAATTTCTCAATGTCTATCCTATTAAGCCCCTTCAGAATTTTTTAGGGTTCTATGAGATTGTTGATTTGTTTTACTCAATCATTTTTCTGAACTACAGAGAATATAGACTCAATTTATTTAGCCTCTCATCAGATGTGAGATAATGCTTTACAAATCCAGGGGAGGTATTGAAATGGATACAAAATTGTTTTCCAAACTTGAGGCCTGTAACCAGCAGTGTGCCTCAGGGATCGGTGCTGGGTCCACTGTTATTTGTCTTTTATATTAATGATTTGGATGAGAATATTGGAGGCATGGTTCGTAAGTTTTCAGATGACACCAAGATTGGTGGCACAGTGGACATTGAAGAAAGTTATCTCCAATTGGGCCAGTGGGCTGCCGAATGGCAGATGGAGTTTAATTTAGACAAATGCGAGATGATGCATTTTGGTAGATTGAACCAGGCCAGGACTTACTCAGTTAATGACAGGGCGTTGGGGAGAGTTACAGAACAAATAGATCGACAGTACATGTTCATAGCTCCTTGAAAGTGGAGTTACAGGTGGACAGAATGGTGAAGAAGGCATTCAGCATGCTTGATTTCACCAGTCAGAACATTAAATGCGTTCAATAAGGAGTTGGAATGTCTTTTTGAAGTTGTACAGGTCATTGGTGAGGCCACATTTAGAATACTGTGTGCAATTCTTGTCACCCTATTATAGAAAGGATCTTATTAGGCTAGAAAGTTTGCAGAAAAGATTTACTAGGATGCTCCTAAGACTTGATGAATTCAGTTATACGGAGAGGCTAGATAGACTGGACTTTTTTTCTCTGGAGCATAGGAGGCTGAGGGGTGATCTTATAGAGATCTGTAAAATAATGAGGCACACAGATCAGCTAGATAGTCAATATCTTTTCCCAAAGGTAGCAGAGTCTAAGACTAGAGGGCATAGGTTTAAAGTGAGAGGGGAGAGAATCAAAAGTGTCCAGAGGTGCAACTTTTTCACACAGAATGGTGAGTGTCTGGAATAAGCTATCAGAGGTAGTAATAGAGGTGAGTACAATTTTGTCTTTTAGAAAGCATTTAGTTAGTTACATGGGTACGATGGGTATAGAGGGATATGGGCCAAATGTAGGCAATTAGAATTAGTTTAGGGAGCTTTTAAAAAATAAGAGTGAAGTGGATAAGTTGAGCTGAAGGGTCTGTTTCCATGCTGTAAACCTCTATAACTCTCTAAATGTGAGGTAATGCATTTTGGAAAGTCTAATACAGGTGGGAAATGCTCTCCACCCTGGAAGCACTGGATGAATCTGTATCTGAGGTCACCGTTGCATCTGTCAGTGCAGATCAACCCACGGAAAGTGACTGGTCTGGATGGGGTGCCCAGGCGAACAGTCAGATCCTGTGCAGATCAGCTGATGGGAGTATTCACACACATAGTTAATCTTGCTTTACAACAATCTGCCGTCCCTATCTGCTTCACGATGACCATTATCCTGTACCGAAGAAAAACGAAGCAACATGCCTTAATGACTAGGGGCCAGTTGCTCTGACATCCATCATTATGAAGTGCTTCAAAAAGCAAGTCATGGCATGAATCAATTCCAATTTCCTGGACTACCTGGATCCAATTGCCATAACAGGTTCATTGCAGACATCATCTCCCTGGCCCTGCACTCAACCCTACAACACCTAGATAACAAGGACACTAATGTCAGACTCCTATTTATTGACTGCAGTTCAACCTTCAACACCATTATTCCCACAAAACTCATCTCCAAGCTCTGTGGCTTGGGCCTTGGCACCTCCTTCTGCAACTGGATCTTGAACTTCCTAACTCACAGACCACAATCAATAAGAATAGGCAACAACATGAACTCCATGATCATCTTCAACACCAGTGCCCACAAGGCTGTGTTCTCAGCCCTCTACAGTACTCCTTATACACTTATGACTGTGAGACCAAATTCTCCTCCAATTTGATTTTCAAGTTTGCTGACGACACTACCATAGTGAGTCGGATCTCAAACAATTATGAGGCACAGTACAGAATTGAGATACAGAATCTGGTAAACAGGTGTGGCAACAATAATCTCTCCCTCAGTGTCAACAGAATGAAGGAAATTATTATCGACTTCAGGAAGTGTAAAGGAGAGCATGCCCCTGTCTACATCAACGGAGACGAAATAGAAAGGGTCGAGAGCTTCAAGTTTTTAGATGACCAGATCACCAACAACCTGTCCTGGTTTCCCCCATGCCGACGCTATAGTCAAGAAAGCTCACCAACGCTTCTACTTCCTCAGAAGACAAAGGAAATTTGACATAACAGCTACAGCTGTCACCAACTTTTCCAGATACACCATAGAAAGCATCATTTCTGGTTGTGTCACAGCTTGGTATGGCTTCTGCTCTGCCCAATACTGCAAGGACCTACAAAAGGTTGTGAGTGTAGCCCAATCCATCACGCAACCCAGCCTCCCATTCATTGACTCTGTCTACACTTCCCAGTACCTCGGCATAGCAGCCAGCGTAATTAAGGACCCCACGCACCCCAGACATTCTCTTTTCCACCTTCTTCCATTGGGAAAATGATACAAAGGGCTGAGGTCATGTACCATCTGACTCAAGAACAGCTCTTTCCCTGCTGCTGTCAGAATTTTGAATGGACTTACCTTGCATTAAGTTGATCTTTCTCTATACCCTATCTATGACTGTAAGACTACATTCTGCACTCTCTCATTTCCTTCTCTATAAACAGTTTGCTTTGTATAGCACGCAAGAAACAATACTTTTCACGGTTTGTTAATATATGTGACAATAATAAATCAAATTAAATCAAATCAAAAAATATGCAGTAAATTGTAGAATCTTTAGAATATTGATAGGCAGAGGGACCTGGGTGTACAGATACACAGGCCACTGAAAGAAGGCATACGGCATGCTTGCCTTCATTGGTTAGGGCATTGAATTTAAGAATTGGCAAGACATGTTGCAGCTCTATAGAACCTTAGTTAGGCCACACTTGGAATATGGTGTTCTATTCTGGTTGCAACACTACTAGAAAAATATGGAGGCTTTGGAGAGGGTACAGAAAAGATTTACCAGGACGTTGCCTGGTATGGGGGGCACTAGTGATGAGGCAAGGTTGGAGAAACTCGGTTTATTCTCACTGGAATGACAAAGGTTGAGGGACGACCTGATAGAAGTCTACAAGATTATGAGGGGCATTGACAGAGTGAATAGTCAGAAGCTTTTTAATGGGGTGGAAGAGTCAATTACTCGGGAACATAGGTTTAAGGTGCAGGGAGCAAGGTTTAAAGGAGATGCATGAGGCAAGTTTTTTTATGCAGAGGGTGGTAGGTGCCTGGAATCCACTGCCAGGGGAGATAGTGGAAGCAGTTACGAGAGCAACTCTTAAGGGGGCCTCTGGACAAATACAGGAATAGAATGGGAATAGAGGGATATGGTCCATGGAAGGGTAGGGGGTTTAGTTCAGCCGGACAGCAGGGTCGGTGCAGGCTTGGAGGGCCAAAGGGCCTGTTCCTGTGCCATAATTTTCTTTGTTCTATGGGACAACCCCTCACCCCAGAGATCAATTTAGTGGACCTTTGCTCTACTACTTTCAATGTAAATATATCCTTTCTTAAATGTACAATTTTTCAGGTGGGGTCTTACCAAAATCCTTCACAATTGCAGCAAGACATATTTTATTATTGTATTCCAGTCTTCTTGCAATAAATGCCAACATGCCATTTGCCTTCCTAACTGCTTCCTAACCTGCAAGCTAACTTTCTGTGTTCCTGTACGAGCACACCTTAGTCTCTTTTAACATCAGTACTAACAAGTTTCACACCTCTTAAAAATATTCTGCTTTTCTATTCTTGCAGCCAGAATGAATAACTTCACACTTCCCTACATTATACTCCATCTGCCATCTTGTTGCCCACTCACTTAACCCGTCTACATCTTTTTGCAGCCTCTCGTGGTGTTTTGTTTTTTGCAGGGCAGAACATACTCTTCCTGTGCTTCCAATTTCATCACTAAGTAATCATTTTCATACCTAAATTCTGATTCTCTCTCCTGTGCAACTTACCCCTTTGCATCTGTTTTGTTTCTTCCTTTACCTACTCCCAAAAGCTTTCTTTTCTGAAACATTTACTCCTCTCCATTCACCTGGTATGGTGAGCAGAATAAAGAAAGACTTGCATTCATATGGTGCATTTAACAAGATGTTTCATAACACTTTACAGCCAATGAAGTTCCTTTGGATTGTAGCTACTGTGGCAATGGGCAGAGCAGGTAATAGAATCATTGAATAGTTGCAGTCAAGAAAGAAGCTATTTTACAAAAGCAACTCAGCCAGCCCCATACATACAATTTTCTTTTATCTTCACACAATTGTCCAATGCCTTTTTGAAAGCCCTGATTAAATCAGCTTCAACCATATTCTCAGGCAATGCATTGCAGATTGTAACCGCTCATATAAAACATTTCATCCTGTAACCTATGGCCATTTTGCCAAATGAGTGTTTTCTAGTTCTTGATCCACCTGTTAATGGAAACGATTTCTCCCTATCTACTATGTCCAGATCCCTCATGATTTTGAACATTTCTATCAAATCTCCTCTCAACCTTCCCTGCTGATCCAGCTTTCATACTGAAACTATTTCTGTAAATCTTTTCCACACCATCCCGAATTGAACACAATAATCCTGTTGAAGCCGAATGAGTATTTTACAAAGGTTCAACAAAACGTCCTTTGTTTTGTACTGTACTCTTCTATTTATAAAGCTCATGATCCTGTTTGTCTTGTCTAACATTCTCACCTGACCTGCCACATTCAATGATTTGTGGATATACATCCATAGATCTCTCTGCTCCTGAATCCCCTTTAGAATTGTGTTCTTAATTATATATTGCCTTTCCTCAATCTTCCAAACAAAAATACATCACTTCACACTCCTCTGCATTAAGTTCTACTCATTCTATCAATATCATCTTCAGTCTGTTATAATCCAACTCATACTCACAATATTTCCAAGTTACAGGCGCTGTATTATTTTTAGGTAATTAATATAGATCAAGGAAAATAATGGTCCTAATACTAACTCCTAGTACTAAATGTTTCATAAATGACCTGGATGAGGAAGTGGAAGGATGGGTAAGTAAGTTCGCTGATGACACGAAGGTCGGTGGTGTTGTGGATGGTCTGGAAGGATGGCATAAGTTGCAGCAGGACATAAATAGGATGCAGGACTGGGCGGAGAAGTGGCAGATGGACTTCAACGCGGATAAATGCGTAGTCGTCCATTTTGGCAGAACCAACGGGATGAATGAGTACACTATCAAGGGCAGGAGTCTTGGTAGTGTTGAGGAGCAGAAGGATCTTGGGGTCTGGGTCCATAGGACTCTTAAATCGGCCTCGCAGGTGGAAGAGGTGGTCAAGAAGGCGTATGGTATACTGGCCTTCATAAATCGAGGGATTGAGTTTAGGAGTCGGGAGGTAATGCTGCAACTTTATAAGACCCTTGTCAGGCCTCATTTGGAGTACTGTGTGCAGTTCTGGTCGCCTCACTATAGGAAAGACGTAGAAACTATTGAAAGGGTACAGAGGAGATTTACAAGGATGTTGCCTGGACTGGGAGGCATGCCTTATGAAGTTAGGTTGAGGGAACTGGGTCTCTTTTCCCTGGAGAGACGTAGGTTGAGAGGCGACCTGATAGAGGTTTATAAAATGTTGAGAGGAATAGATAGGGTGGATTCTCAGAGGCTATTTCCCCGGGTTGAAATGGTCGCTACGAGAGGACACAGGTTTAAGGTGCGGGGAGGAAAGTACAGAAGTGATGTTAGGGGTAAGTTTTTCACTCAGAGGGTGGTGGGTGAATGGAATTGGCTGCCGTCAGTGGTGGTGGAGGCGAACTCGCTGGGGTCTTTTAAAAGACTTCTGGATGAGTATATGGGGTTTTATGGGATTGGGGGTTATAGATAGGTGTTGATGTGATCGGCACAACTTGTGGGCCGAAGGGCCTGTTTGTGCTGTAGTGTTCTATGTTCTATGTTCCTGGATAATTCCAGTTTCTGCTTTTGTTCAGTTCAAACACAACCCTTCACCACTACTCTCTGTTTCTAGTCACTCAATCAGTTTTGTACCCATGCTGCCTTTGTCCCATTAATTCTTTTTATTATTCTTTCCTGGGATGTGAGACTCATTGGCAATGTCAGTATTTATTACCCATCCCTTATTGCCTTTGAAAAGGTGAAACACCTTCTTGAACTGCTGCAGTTCAGCTGGTATTCGTTCACCCATATCACTGTTAGGGAGAGTGTTCCATGTTTTGACTCAGTGACAGTGGAAGAATAATGATTTGGTTCCAAGTCAGAATTGTGTGTGGCTTTGAGTGGAACTTGCAGTTGGTAGGGTTTACACATGTCTCTGTTGTAGAGGGCACAGATGCATCTAGGTGGTAGAGCTTACAGATTTAGAAGTACTGTCAAAAGTAACATTTGGAAATGCTGCTGTTCATAATGTATGTGATAATTGTTGCTGCCACTGTATATTTGTGGCAGAGGGATTGAAAATTAAGGTAATAGATGGGAAGCCAATCCGATGAGTTGCTTTGCCCTAGATGGTCTTGTGCTTCTTCAGTGTTGTTGCAGCTACACTCAGTCAGCTCCTAGAAAATATTACATCACACAGCCTACTTGTGCCTTTTAGAGAGTGGAAAGGTTTTGGAGAGGTAAGAGGTGAGTTTTTCATTGCAGCATTCCCAGCTTCTGACCTGCTTGTGTAGCCACAGTATTTATATGGCTGAACCAGTTATGTTTCTGGTCAATGGCAAACCCCAGATATTGTTGATGGGAGATTCAGCGATGGTAATGCCATTGAATGTCAAGGGAAGATGGTTAAATTCTCTCTTGTTAGACATAGCCATTGTATTTTGTGAATGCTCCACTTAGCAGCTTAGGCCTGAATGCTGTCCAGGCCTTGCGCATATGGACATGGACCATTTCAATATCTGAAGAATCATAAATGGTAGTGAATACTGAGCAATCATCAGTGAACATCCTACTTCTGACCTTATTACAGAAGGAAAACCATTAATGATGAAGCTGAAGGTGGTTGGGCCGAGGATTCTCCCCTGAAGAAACTTTGCTGTACTGCCCAGGGGGCTGAGTTGATTAGCTTCCAACAATCATAACCATCTTCGCTTATGGTAGATGTAACTCCAACCAGTTTTCCTCTGATTCCCATTGACTTCATTTTGCTGGGGCTCCTTGATGCCACACTTGGTCAAATTATGCCATGATGTCAAGTACAGTCATTCTCACCTCACCTCTTGAATTCAACATCTTGTCCTTGTTTGGCTCAAGGCTGTATGAGTTCAGCAGTAAAATCGTCCTGACAGAACTTAAACTTAAAATTAGTAAACAGGTTATTGAAGTGTAAGTGGTGCTTGATAGCATTGCATTGTTCCAACCTTCCAAATCTTTATGGATGATCAAGAGTAGACTGATGAGACATTAATTTACTGGATTGGATTTCTCGTTACTTTTGTGGACAGGACATACCTGGGCAATTTTCAACATTGTCACATAGATGCCAATGTTGTAGCTGGTCTGGACCAGCTTGGCTAGTGATGCAGCTACAAGTCTTCAGTACCATTGCCTGAATATTGTGAAAGCCCATAGGGATTTCTGTATTTAGTGTCTTCAGCTATTTTGTGAAGTGAATCAAATTGGTTGAAAACTGGTATCTTGATGCTGGAGGCCACAGGAGGAGGCTGAGATGAGTCATTCACTCAGCACTTCTGACTGAAGGTGGTTGCAAATATTTCAGTTAAGAAAACGTTGGAAAGCACAACAGATCTGGCAGCATCTGTGGTGAGAAACAGATTTACTGTCTTAGGTCAATGACCAAAATCGTCAATCTGAAATATTAACTCTGTTTCCGTCCATGAATGTTGCCTTACCTGGTGAGATTTGCCAGTATTTTTTGTTCCCATTTCAGATTTCCAGCATCAGCAAGATTTTATATTTGTGCATATGTATGCTGATGTGCTGGTTTCCCCCGTCATTGAAGATGGGGATATGGGGATATCAGAACTTGGTATGGCTCCTGCTCTGCTCAAGACCACAAGAAATTACAAACGGTCATGAATGTAGCCCAATCCATCACGCAAACCAGCCTCCATTCCATTGGCTATGTCTATACTCCCCCGCTGTTTTGGCAAAGCAGCCAGTGTAACTAAAGACCCCATTCATCCCAGACAGTCTCTCTTCTACCATCTTCCGTCGGGAAAAAGGTACGAAAGTCACATGCCAACCGACTCAAGAACAGCTGTTGTCAGACTTTTGAATGGACTTACCTCTTATTAAGTTGATCTTTTTCTACACTCTAGCTGTGACTGAAACATGATATTCTGCACTCTCTTGTTTCCCTCTCTGTGCTTTGTCTGTATAGTGTGCAAGAAGCAATATTTTTCACAGTATACTAATACATGTGACAATAATCAATCAAATCAAATCAAATATATGTGTAGTTGCCTCCTCGGTTTAGTTGCTTCATTATCCACTACCATTCACAACTGCATGTGTTGGATTTACAAAGCTTTGATCTGATCAATTGGTTGTTTGCCTACTGAATACTACTTCTGTTCTTTGGCATGTAGATAATCCTGTGAAGGAGCTTCACCGGGTTTCCGCATCATTTCTAGGTATGCCTGGTTATGCACCTGGCATGCTGCACTGCACACTCCTCATTGAGCCAGGGCTAATCTCCTACTTGATGGCGATGAGAGAGTGGGGGATATACAGGGCCAAATTATGGTTGAATAGCATTCTGCAGCTGCCGATGGCCCATAGCAGCTTGTGAGTGCCCAGTTTTTGATCTGCTACATCTGTCCTTAAACTATTCCAACTAGCCTGGTGATACAGATAAAGTGAAGGACGCTAGCCTTTGCATGAAGATGCATCTTAACTTTGCTGAGTTCTATCACATGTCCTTTGGAAGAATATGTACACCACAATCAATTTCAATGCTGTCCTGGTGTGTCCTCTCCAACCAGTTTTGTTGCAATCAAAATGTGTCTGTTAAGGAAGGCTTACATATGTTAACAGCAAGCCTTTGTTAACTACTTATAACTATATACATATATAAAAGCAAGGAGTTATCTCTAAGCCGCAGTCACACCTCTAGCCAACACCACATTGATCTGCGGTTTGGATCATATGCTTTCTTACATCATTGGGTGGGCAGTACTGTACTCAGTCCCACTTCAACCCTATATGAACACAAGTTCCTGTTCTTTCAAATCTCAACAAGTCAATGTTCTGGGGTAAGAAAAAGAAAACACTTTGGAGACACTCTGAAAATCTCCTTGAAGTGTGGGAGCACTCGCCTTACTGAGTTGCTGCTAATCATTTCGGATTGCAACAACCTGACCTGTAAGCTGCATCACTTTTTAAGCAGACTGAGGCCATACTCATTGGAATTCAGAAGAATGAGGGGGATCTGATGTAAAATTATGAAGGGAATAGATAGGATAGTAGCAGAGATGTTGTTTCCACAGGCAGGTGAGACAGGGAGCATAGCCTCAAAATAAGTTGAAGCAGATTTAGGACTGGGTTGAGGAGGAATATCTTCACACAAAGGGTTGTGAATCTGTGGAATTCCCTGCCCAGTGAAGTAGTATGGCTACCTTATTGTATGTTTTTAAGGCGAGGACAGATAAATTTTTGAACAGTAAAGGAATTAAGGGTTATGGTGAGTGGGCAGGCAGGTGGAGCTGAGTCCATGAAATGATCAGCCATGATCTTATTGAATGGCAGAGCAGGTTTGAGGTGCCAGATGGCCTACTCCTGCTCCTAGTTCTGATGTTCTTATTTAAATATCTCTGCTAGGGGACCTGCAGTTTCATCTCTAGCATCCCACAGTGTCCTTCATCAGGTCCTGGGGATTTATCTATCTTGATATGCTTTAAGACTTCCAACCTCCTTCTCTGTAGTATGTACACTCCTCATGACATGATTATTTGTTTCACCAAGTTCTCTCACATCCATGCTTTTCTCAACAGTAAATACAGATGAGAAATATTTATTTAGGATCTCACCCATCTCTTGTGGATCCACACATAGATGACCTTGTTGATCCTTAAGAGGCCGTTGTTACTCTTTTGCCCTTCATGTATTTGTAGAAGCTCTTTGGATCCTCCTTTGCCTTATCTGCCAAAACAATCTTGTGTCCCCTTTTTGCCCTTCTGATCTCTCTTTTGACTCTACTCCTACATCCCCTATACCCTTCCAGGGATTCACTTGATCCCAGCTGCCTATGCATGTTATGTGCCTCCTTCCTCATCTTGACCTGGGCTTCAATATCCCGAGTCATCCAGGGTTCCCTACTTCTACCAGCCTTGCCCTTCACTCTAAGAGGAATGTGCTTACCCTGAACCCTGGTTAACACACTTCTGAAAGCCTCCCACTTACCAGATGTTCCTTTGCCTTCCCACAGAATTAACTTTTGACAATTCTTGCCTGATACCATCAAAATTGTCCGTGCCCCAATTTAGAATTTTAATTTTTGGGCCAGACCTTTCATTCTCCGTAGCTATCATAAAATTCATGGAATTATGGTCATTGGAGCCAAAGTGATCCCTCACTAACACTTCTGTCACCTGCCCTTCCTTATTTCTCAAGAGGAGGTCAAGTTTTGCCCTCTCACTTGTCGGGCCATCCACATGTTGAATGAGAAATCCCTCCTGAATACACTCAATAAATTCCTCTCCATCCAACCCTCTACTACTATGGCTGTCCCAGTCAATGCTGAGAAAGTTAAAATCCCCTACTATTACCACTGTATTTTTCTTGGAGTTATCTGTAATCTCCTTACGTATTTGCTCCTCAATTTCCCACCGACTATTTGGGGGCATCTAGTACAACCCTTTCAAAGTGATTTCCCCCTTCTTATTTCTCAGTTCTTCACATATAGATTCAGTGGTCGATCCCTCAGACATATCCCCTCTTAGTACTGCCATGATGTTTTCCTTAATCAAAAGTGCAACTTCCTTTCCTCTCTTACCTCCTTCTCTACATTTCCTATAGCATCTGTACCCTGCAACATTGAGCTGCCAGTCCTACTCCTCCCTTAGCCTTGTTTCAATAATACCCCAGTCCCACATACCCATCCATGCCCTGAGTTCATCTGCCTTGACTGTCAGGTCTCTTGCATTGAAATAAATGCAGTTTAATCTGGACTTCCCTTGCTCTCTGTCTTGCTTTTACCCGATCTGGTACTAGGATTATTTACACTGCCTTTACGACTTAATGTGCTCTTTAACTTCTATGCTGTCCTCAACCTTCCCTTCTGTCTCCCCCAACCTAATTTAAACCCTCCTGTTGATTGTTAATGAAATCTCTGTTGATGAAAGCATGGCTTCAATTGGACCTTTAAGTTTGTTAAATAAAGTTTGTACTTCTGATTCAAACCAGTTTCAAAATTATTTTCCTCAATCTCTTCCTTCTGAATGTATTTTGTCATTTCATTACTTTGATCAATACCAGATAAGTAAACCTTCACCAATGGAGCTTTGCTCCCTTTAATCAAGTCATCTTCTCCTTCAGCTGAGAGACGTGACACAGCCTCTGCACATATTGATATTCTTTCTGCCAATACTTCAAAAGTGGAACCTTCATTTCCTCTTCTTTCACAATTTCACCCAAATATTTGTTTCCTCTCTTACTTTGTAATTCTTTTCCAAGTTTATTAATCTGTTCATTCAGCTTAGCAACCGCTCAAATTCAGTTGCCTTTGTTTCAGACTCATCTGAAAGCTCCTCACACAAGTTTGACAAATTCAGTTCATCTCAAAATCTTGGTTCTATGGCTGCTGACTTCTCTTAGACTCTTTCAATGAACTCCTTAGATGCTCAATCTGTTCCATTAACTTTTTTTTGTACAGCTTTTGAAGTCAAGATCTATTCTCCCATGTCACACATCTCATTCCCTTTGTTCTCCAGGTTGAATCGGAGTTCAAGAATTTCATTGCTCTCTGTGCAAAAAAGTCCCAAATGTTCATCAGTCATAGTTTTTTTAAAAATTTTTCATTAGCCAACTGTTCTGATTCAGCAGCAATTCCTTTTCCTGTTCAAAGCTTTTTTTTATGATATAAAGTATATACTTCTGCTATTTAAATTTCATCAAGTTTTAATTGAATATCAATCTTTGTTGAAATTGCTTCCACACATTGATCATTTAAACATTTCAAGTCCTCGGTCAAATATTCAACTTCCTATGACCTAGTGCTCAAGTACTCTCACCAATTTTTGTTTTCCATTATCTAAGTCACTTTTGTGTATGAAAGTTGGGTCTTTACATTGATCAGTTTTTCCTTCAATTTCTCTTTAAGTACAGAAAGTACCTCACCCAGCCTTTGATATTCTTCCAGCTCTTTCAGAAGGAGCAGAAGAAGGGGACTCGGTTTAGCACTTTGGCTGGAAGATGGACCTCTGCTGAAAGTGTACCATTCTTCCAGTATGGTGCCAGAGTTTTGTGCCCAATTCTTTGGAGTGGCCATTGAACCCTCAACCTTCTGCCTCAGAGGTGAGAGTGCTGATGAGTGAGTCATAGCTGACATTAACAAGAGATAACTTAATATTTCTAAGGGATAGAGGTGAAAACATGATTGAAATTAGGCTGTTAGGATTCCATAAGGGGATGCTAATTAGGCAGGAGATGTCAGATTCATGTAATTTGAGATGCATTCAGGAGTTTGTGTAAAGAATTGCAGCTAGTTTGGAGGCAAAATGTCTGGATTATTGTTGTAATTGTTCTGGTAACATCCAGGGGGTGATTTTCTTAGTCTGCTGTGCTGCTCTAGAGACATCAGTGAAGACCGTTTAGCAGGCTTCCTGATGGGCACCATGGCCTCTGCATGTCTCCAGGGACAGGATTTTTGCAGTTGTCAGCTCTGCAGCAAAAATTGGCATGGAGCTGATTTAAAGATTTAAATTTGCATTTGAATCCCATTAGCGGGCCCTGGACTGAAGCCTCCGGGCCGGCTAGCCTCTCGTCCCACCACCAGGAGTAGTTCACTCCAGTGGGGTTTACAACAGCTCTCCATTAAGGGGAACTAGTGGCCTAACCCCATTGCTGTGAAGCAAGGCCACTGAGGCCCCTCCAGGAGATCAGGAGTAAGGGAGGGGGTGTCACCTGGGCATTGCCTGCCTAGCAGTGCCAGCTTGGCCTCTTGGCACTGCCCAAGGGGCAAAATGGCAATGCTCAACTGCCATCGGACAGTTCTAAGAGGATGAGGCCTTTTGGAGAAAGATCCATGAGGGACAATTGGGGGTGGGTTGTCCTGCTGCCATTCTAAGCTTTGAATTAGTGTCAGAGGGAGGGTGATGGCGATCAGGGCTGGCCATCTGGGTGGGATGGTGGGGGGGCCAGGACTGCTGGTGTGGGGGATGGGGTCGGGACTGCTGGGAGGGTGAGTCAGGGATTGGGGATGGCTGGGGAGGTGCGACGGGGGCGAGGGCATCAGGGCTGGCCTGGACAGGTCCAGGAGGCCAGTGGTCAGGAAGTGATGGGGTCGCACGGTCAGTGATGGGAGGTTTGCTGTGCCTGCCAGTGATCGAGCTGGCCAGTGATCGGGAAGCTGGTCGTGCAGGGCTACTACGCATGTGCCGATCTTTGCTCTGACAGATCGACACAATGCATAGTGGCCCGCTCAGCACTCTTCTACTGGCCTCTCCAGCGGAAATAGGCCACACACACTGATTTTCAGTGTGAATCTTTCTGAGATACTCTGCAGTGCTCAGAGTGTGGGTGATTAATTTTGAAAACCCCGCTAAAAAACCCAACGTGTTTCTCCACTTTTTACGTAAATTCGGCACAATGTTTAGAATGATACAACACTGTGTTTTGCAGTTAAGAAATAAAGTCCTTGGTCAATCAGAAGGGAATATATGTGGTGTGATGTTTCAATGTACAAGCCAAATAGTCAAGTAGAGCATGTAGAGATTACATAACAATACTCTCAGAATTAAAACATTCAGAGCAAGTTGCCCAACCGTGCCCAACTAGGTGTATAAAAGAAACAGTTGAGGTCCCAGCACTAATCCCTGTGGCACACCACACCATATCCTGCCAACCTGAAAAAGACCCATTTATACTGACTCTGTTTCCTGTTAAAGTTTATTTTTATTTATCACAAGTAAGGCTTACTTTAACACTGCAATGAAGTTATTGTGAAATTCCCTTAGTCGTCACAATCCGGCGCCTGTTTGGGTCAATGCACCTAACCAGCACGTCATTCAGACTGTGGGAGCAAATCGGAGGAAACACATGCAGACACGGGGAGAACATGCAAACTCCACACAGACAGTGACTCAGCTGGGAATCGAACCCGGTCCCTGGCGTTGTGAGGCAGCAGTGGTGACAACTGCCACTGTGCCACTTATTTGCCAGCTAAACTTTTATCCATGCCAATATGTTATCTAACATTCCATGAGGCTTTATTTTCCACTATAATCCTTGAAGTGACACTTCCCAAATGCCTTATGGAAATCTAAGTACAATATGTCCACCAGTTCCCCTTTATCTACAGCACATAGTACATTCATGCAACATGGGGCAGCCTTACAGCACCAGGGACCCGCGTTTGATTCTTGGCTTGGGTCACTGTCTGTGCAGAGTCTGCATATTCTCCCTGTGTTTGCATGGGCTTCCTGCGGCTGCTCCGGTTTCCTCCCATAGTGTGAAAGTTGTGTTGGTTCGGTACATTGGTCATGCTAAATTCTCCTTCAGTGTTCCCGAACAGGCGCCAGCATGTTGCAACCAGGGGATTTGCACAGTAACTTCATTGCAGTGTTAATGAAAGCCTACTTGTGACACTACTACATAAACTTAATCCTCAAAAAAGTCCAATAAGTTGGTTAAAGGGCAAACCTTGCCCTCCCCCACCCACTGCTTTGTTAATATTACTTTTTGGCACTTAAAGGCCACTTGGTATCCTCACATATAATTAAATGCCCCAGTACTAATCATAGTAAGAAATTTCACAACACCAGGTTAAAGTCCAACAGGTTTATAGAACATAGAACATAGAACATAGAACACTACAGCACAAACAGGCCCTTCGGCCCACAAGTTGCGCCGACCACATCACCTACCAACCTACAGACCTATCTATAACCCTCAATCTCATTAAACCCCATATACTCATCCAGAAGTCTTTTAAAAGACCCCAGCGAGTTCGCCTCCACCACCACTGACGGCAGCCGATTCCATTCACTCACCACCCTCTGAGTGAAAAACTTACCCCTAACATCACTTCTGAACCTCCCTCCCCGCACCTTAAATCTGTGTCCTCTCGTAGCGACCATTTCAAACCGGGGAAATAGCCTCTGAGAGTCCACCCTATCTATTCCTCTCAACATTTTGTAAACTTCTATCAGGTCGCCTCTCAACCTTCGTCTCTCCAGGGAAAAGAGTCCCAGCTCCCTCAACCTAACTTCATAAGGCATGCCTCCCAGTCCAGGCAACATCCTTGTAAATCTCCTCTGCACCCTTTCAATAGCTTCTACATCTTTCCTATAGTGAGGCGACCAGAACTGCGCACAATA
Organism: Carcharhinus amblyrhynchos; assembly: GCF_965287045.1. Classification (NCBI taxonomy): domain Eukaryota; kingdom Metazoa; phylum Chordata; class Chondrichthyes; order Carcharhiniformes; family Carcharhinidae; genus Carcharhinus; species Carcharhinus amblyrhynchos. The sequence continues at coordinate 20,213,822 of NC_137324.1, forward strand.
CTCCAAATGAGGCCTGACAAGGGTCTTATAAAGTTCCAGCATTACCTCCCGACTCCTAAACTCAATCCCTCGATTAATGAAGGCCAGTACACCATACGCCTTCTTGACCACCTCCTCCACCTGCGAGGCCGATTTAAGAGTCCTGTGGACCCGGACCCCAAGATCCTTCTGCTCCTCAACACTACTCAGACTTCTGCCCTTAATAGTGTACTCGTTCATCCCGTTGGTTCTGCCAAAATGGACGACAACACATTTATCCGCGTTGAAGTCCATCTGCCACTTCTCCGCCCAGTCCTGCATCCTATCTATGTCCTGCTGCAACTTTTGCCATCCTTCCAGATCATCCACAACACCACCGACCTTCGTGTCATCAGTTTATATGGTAGCACGAGCTTTTAGAGTGCTGCTCCTTCATCAGATGAGTGTCTCGTTTGATGAAGGAGCAGTGTTCCGAAAGTTTGTCCTAATGATTTGGAAAATCATGTCTTTCAAACTTAATAGAGTTTTTTGAAGGGGTAATCAAAAAGGTAGAGGAGGGCAGTGTAGTTGATGCTGTCTACATAGACTTTAGAAAGGCCTTTGACAAGGTACCGCATGGTAGGTTGTTGCACAAAGTTAAATCTCATGGGATCCAGGATGAAGTATCTAACTGGATACAAAATTGGCTTCTTGACAGAAGCCAGAGCGTGATTGTAGAGAGTTCTTTTTTTCAAATTGGAAGCCTGTGACCAGCGGTGCGTCTCAGGGATCAGTGCTGGGCCCACTGTTATTTGTCATTTATATTAATAATTTGGATGAGAATATAGGAGGAATGGTTAGTAAGTTTTCAGATGACACCAAGATTAGTGGCATAGTGGACGGTGAAGAAAGTTATCTCCAATTGCAACGGGATCTTGATCAATTGGGCCAGTGAGCTGATGAATGGCAGATGGAGTTTAATTTAGACAAGTGTGAGGTGATGCATTTTGGTAGGATTTACTCAGTTAATGATTGGGCATTGGGGAGAATTACAGAAAAAAGAGATTGAGCAGTACATGTTCATAGCTCCTTGAAAGTGGAGTCACAGGTGGACAGAGTGGTGAAGAAGACATTCGGCATGCTTGGTTTCATGAGTTAGAACATTGAATACAGGAGTTGGGACGTCTTGTTAAAGTTGTACGAGATATTGGTAAGGCCACACTTGGAATATTGTGTGCAATTCTGGTCATCCTATTATAGAAAGGATATTATTAAACTAGAAAGAGTACAGGAAAGATTTACTAGGATGCTACCAGCACTTGAAGGATTGAGTTTAAGGAGAGGCTGAATAGACTGGGACTTTTTTCTCTGGAGTGAAAGAGGCCGAAGGGTGACCTTATAGAGGTCTATAAATTAATGAGGGGCATAGACAAGATACATAATCAATATCTTTTCCCAAAGGTAGGGGAATCTAAAATTAGAGGGCATAGGTGTCAGGTGAGAGGGGAGAGATACAAAAGTTTCCAGAGGGGCAATTTTTTTACATAGAGGGTGGTGAGTGTCTGGAACAAGCTGTCAGAGGTAATAGTAGAGGAGGATACAATTTTATCTTTTAAAAAGCATTTAGATAGTTACATGGATACGATGGGTATAGACGGATGTGGGCCAAATGTGGACAATTGGGATTAGCTTAAAAAAAAGGGCGGCATGGACAAGTTGGGCTGAAAGACCTGTATCCATGCTGTAAATCTCTATGACTCTATGATCTCAGTTCAACACCGGCATCTCCACATCATCAATACTAAACATTCCTTGGGAAGGGCACAAGATTCTGTCCTACATTTTCAGGAACACATGACAACTGGTGGAGCACATTAGAGCTACAGGAGCTCCTATGTATTTTTATTCAACACCGCATCTCTGCATAGAAATTAAAATCAGAAGACAATAAATTCCAATGTGTTTCTCAAGAGTCATTTTCAAATTAAAACAAATGACCTGGTAATTCTAACTATCAGTACTAATTTTCCTTCATTCTATTTTCTCCCGTTGTATATTTTTTTAAAAGTTATCTCTTGTATTAAATTTTGTAACATTTTTGTGATTTCCTACAAAACAGGACTTTAGCAATGGGAAGGCTCATTTAGGGAAAAAAAACTGCAAAACTTTACTGATTCCTCAAGCTGCTGACAGACTGAATAATTGCAATTTAAAAATTATACCTTATGATTGAATTTTATAAAGTGTTTCCACTCACTGATAGTATAATCTAGCCCCATTAAATGCAATGCAATGTAGCCATAAATAAAAAAAAGTTAATGAATTAAATTTCCTACCTCTGCATGATAGCATAAGAAAGCAAGAAAAATAATTTCTCCCAAGTGATCTATTCCTTTCAACAGCTCAATTACAATCTGCACTATAATGGAACTTCTGCAACATAATTAAATCTTTAAATGAGATAAATCCATTTCAAGGAGGTAAAATTGAGATTTTTTTCACCAGACTTTTATTCTACCATATTCTCCATCTGATTAAACCTTCTGATTAGGTTGTCTATGAAACTTTCTTTACTGCATCTTCAACACTACATATCTGTGAAGGACATAGTGAAAGTGTTTTGTGAGCCATATTTAATTTGATTTGATTTATTATTGTCACATGTATAAATGAAAAGTATTGCTTCTTGCGCACTATACAGATGAAACATACCATTCATAGAGAAGGAAATGAGAGAGTGCAGAATGTAGTGTTACAATCATAGCTAGGGTGTAGAGAAAGATCAACTTAATGCAAGGTAAGTCCATTCAAAAGCCTGACAGCAGCAGGGAAGAAGCTGTTCTTGAGTCTATTGCTATGTGAACTTAGACTTTTGTATCTTTTTCCCGAATGAAGAAGGCAAAAGAGAGAATGTCCGGGGTGCGTGAAGTCCTTAATTATGTTGGCTGGTTTGCAGAGGCAGTGGGAAGTGTAGACAGAGTCAATGATTGGGAGGCTGTTTGTGTGATGGGTTGGGCTACATTCATGATTTTGTAGTTCCTTCAGATCTTGGGTAAAGCAAGAGTCTTACCAAGCTGTGATACAACCAGAAAGAATGCTTTCTATGGTGCATCTGTAAAAGTTGGAGAGAGCCATAGCTGATGTGCTAAATTTCCTTAGTCTTCTGAGAACATAAGAACATAAGAAATAGGAGCAGGAGTAGGCCATCTAGCCCTTCGAGCCTGCCCCGCCATTCAATAAGATCATGGCTGGTCTGTCGTGTCTCAGTTCCACATTCCCTCCCACTCCCCATAACCCTTAATCCCCTTGCCTATCAAAAACCTATCAAGTCGCGTCTTAAATATATTTAGCGAGGCAGCCTCCACCACTTCAACGGGCAGAGAATTCCAGAGATTCACCACCCTTTGAGTGAAGAAGTTCCTCCTCAACTCTGTTCTAAACCGGCCCCCCTTTATCTTGAGGCTGTGCCCTCTAGCCCTACTGTCCTTTCTGAGCGGGAAGAGCCCCTCCACCTCTATCCTATCCATCCCATTCATCATCTTATATGTCTCAATGAGATCTCCCCTCATTCTTCTAAACTCTAACGAGTACAAGCTTAGTTTATTCAGCCTCTCCTCATAGTTCAACCCCCTCAACTCCAGTATCAGCCTAGTAAACCTCCTCTGCACTCCCTCCAAGGCCAAAATATCCTTGAGTTAGTGTGGCGACCAAAACTGCACACAGTACTCCAGCTGCGGCCTCACCAGTGCCCTGTACAGCTGCAGCAAGACCTCCCTACTTTTACATTCAATCCCCCTCACTATGAAGGCCATCATCCCATTCGCCTTCCTGACCACCTGCTGCACCTGCAGGCTGGGTTTTTGCGACTCATGCACAAGAACCCCGAGGTCCCTCTGCACCGTCGCATGCTACAGTTTTTCGCCATGTAAGTAATAGTCCTTCCTACCAGTATTCCTACCAAAGTGGACAACTTCACACTTGCCAACATTAAATTCCATTTGCCAGTACCTGGCCCATTCACCCAGCCTATCTCGATACTTCTGCAGACTTTCCACACCCTCCGCACAATTTGCCGTTCCACCAATCTTGGTGTCATCAGCAAATTTTGACACCATACACTCGGTTCCCTCCTCCAGATCATCGATATAAATGGTAAATAGCTGAGGCTCCAGCACCGACCCCTGGGGCACTCCACTACTCACCAACCGCCAATCCGAATAGCACCCATTGACCCCCACTCTCTGTAGAGACATTGTCTCAAAGTAGAGACATTGGTGGGCTTTCTTAACTATAGTGTTGGCATGGGGGGAACCAGGTCAGATTGTTGGTGATCCGGACACCTAAAAACTTGGAACTCTCGATTCTTTCTACTTTGTCCCCATTGATGTAGACAGGGACGTGTTCTCCTTTATGCTTCCTGAAGTCAATGACAATCTCCTTCATTTTGTTGATATTGAGAAGAGATTATTGTTGCTGCATCAGTTCACCAGATTCTCTATCTCATTCCTGTACTCTGCATTGTTTGAGATCCGACCTACTACGTGGTTTCGTCAGCAAACTTGAAAATCAAATTGGAGAGAATTTGGCCACACAGTCATAGGTGTATAAGGAATATAGTAGGACGCTGAGAACACAGTCTTGTGGAGCATCGGTGTTGAGGATGATCGCGGAGGAGGTGTTGCTGCCTATCCTTACTGATTGTGGTCTGTGAGTTAGAACATAAGAACATAAGAAATAGGAGCAGGAGTAGGCCATCTAGCCCTTCGAGCCTGCCCCGCCATTCAATAAGATCACGGCTGATCTGTTGTGGCTCAGTTCCACATTCCCGCCCTCTCCTCATAACCATTAATCCCCTCGCTTATCAAAAACCCATCAACCCGCATCTTAAAAATATTTAGCGAGGCAGCCTCCACCACTTCAACGGGCAGAGAATTCCAGAGATTCACCACCCTTTGAGTGAAGAAGTTCCTCCTCAACACCGTTCTAAACCACGCCCCCCTTTATCTTGAGGCTGTGCCCCCTAGTCCTACTGTCCTTTCTGAGCGGAAAGAGTCTCTCCACCTCTATCCTATCCATCCCATTCATCATCTTATATGTCTCAATGAGATCTCCCCTCATTCTTCTAAACTCTAATGAGTACAAGCCTAGTTTATTCAGCCTCTCCTCATAGCTCAACCCCCTCAACTCCGGTATCAGCCTAGTAAACCTCCTCTGCACTCCCTCCAAGGCCAAAATATCCTTGCGTAAGTACGGCGACCAAAACTGCACACAGTACTCCAGCTGCGTTAGTTCAGGATTCAATCGCAGAGGGAGGTGCCGAGGCCCAGGCTACAGAGGTTGGAGATGAGTTTTGTGGGCATAATAGTGTAGTAGGTTGAGTTGTAGTCAATAAATATGTTGTCTGACATAGGTGCTCTTGTTGTTAGGTGTTCCAGGATTGAGTGCAGAGCCAGGGAAATTATGTCTGCTGTGGACCTGTTGCAGCACTAGGTAAACTGTAGTAGTCCGGGAGGCTAAAATTGATTTGTGCCATGACTAACCTTTCAAAGCACTTCACAATGATGGATGTCAGAGCCACTGGCTGAAGGTCATTAAGGCATGCTGCTTGGTTTTCCTTAGGTACTGGGATGATGGTCATCTTCTTGAAGCAGATAGGGACCTCAGATTGTTGTAAAGAGAGGTTGAAGATGTCTGTGTATACCTCCGCCAGCTGATCTGCGTAGGGTCTGAGTTCGTATCCAGGTACCCCGTCTGGGCCAGTTGCTTTCCGTGAGTTGACCTTCAAGAAAACTGCTCTGATATCTGCAGTGGTGACTCCAGATATAGGTTCTGGGATCACCTAGAACCTGTATCCGGGTCTCAATTGAGTTGGTTCATGCAAAAGTACCTTTGTTGCCTGTTATCTGTGTTTGTTATCTGTTAATTCATGTTTGATCTCCATTGATTTTTGACTGCTTGCAGTCTCCTCAGAAACACCTTGCAGACCAGCTGATCTAGCTTCAGTACTGGGGAAAATGATAGCGTCTATAATAAAGGACGCAGCAGCAGAACACTTTGAAAATATCAATGGGATGAGACAATAGCAACATGGATTTATGAAAGGGAAATTACAGATGCGATTCTCCCATCCCGATTTGCAACTTTTCTGGCAGGTCAGGCAGGGAGATGTGCATGTCAGCATTTAAGACCCACGGACATCTCCCACCCAGAGAAAAATAGCGCCACTGGAACCTGCTGAAAACCAGCAGGCCATTAATTAGCATGAGTTTACATACCTTTACATGCAATTATCAGGATCCACACGGCAATCTCCACCCCCCATCTGCATCTCCCACCTCTTTGGCGTGATGTAACTTTGGCGCGAATCAGACTAGCTATTTAAAAGTCTCAACCTGGTGTGGCAGCCTTGAACTGTCATGGGGAGGTAAGTGCTGCTAATGGAGCATGGAGGATGTTGCAGGCAAGTCCGGGAAATGCCTGGTGGCTTTCTTGCTGCTCCCTTTAGGTGTTAGCCCATGGACCAGTGATATGTAGCGTTGGGGGGAAGGTGGGGGGCAGGGGGGAGGGGCTGCTGGTCAGGGGGGCTTCTATTTCCTCACAGCTCCCTGGGTGAAGTTCCGTCAGGGAGTCCTGCTCATCACCCCCCACCCAACGCTCCCCCACCCCCCACCCTCTCCACCAACCTGGGCAGTGCTATCACGCACTGTGGGAAACAACCTCCAGGGTTCCTGCTTTCCCATCCTCTGCCCTGGGCAAAGCTGTCATGCACTGTGGGAGGCAGCTCCTAGGACTCCCGCTCACCTTCCCCCTCCACAGTGCTTTGCAATGCCATTGTCTTGCCGCGGGGTGTGGTCAGGGATTTGATGAAGCGCTGGTGTTCTGGGGTGGGGGAGGAGTGTACCATGTGCTGACTGAGGCCTAACCAAATGAAGCAGCTGCTGCTCCAGGCGGGCGTGCGGAGGTTCAGATATGGACTGCATGGAATCTGCTGTCACTGGGCACACATCTAGTGCTGATTTGCAGCCTGTCCCTGTAGCAAATGCTGCAGTTGCACTCAAAGCAATGGCTCAAGGGTGCACATTGCCCACAGCTGCACACCGACCTGCATACTCTGTGCCAGCATTTGTCATGATAGAAATCTCACACAACCTTAATTGGGTCACGCATGGCACCATGGATTGTGCGGTGTTGCCAGCTCCCACAAGTGGGAGTTCTGGCCCAAGTGAGGGATTAGGGTAGTGCTGGGTCTATGCAGCCAACGAGAATAATCCGTCATTCTATGCTCTTTCCAAACCCCACTGTGCAGATGGATCTCATTTTGCTCGGTTTGAAGCTGGCCATGTTGGTGGCAGCAGGGATGGAGGAGGAGGAGGAAACGGCAGCTCAGGAGGTGGCAGGCGTGGACAGACCACTGTAAGAGTTGTCACTAACAAACCCTCAGGAAGGAGGACAGAGGACTACCGCTGAGGGGAAGGGGGTGGGTGGGCAGGCTCCTGAGAGGCAGAGGGTGCTGAGGGCAAGGAGGTAAATGTCCCATGACTCCTTTGAGGTCCTCTCAGAGGAGATGTGCCATCGCCAGCTGCGCCTGTCCAAGACCATGGTGCAAAATTTATGAGGTGCTTTCACACCTGGTACTACAGGGGAGGGGCAGCCACCCACTCCCTATGGACATGAAAATGATGGCAACCCTCAATTTCTATGCTTCCGGATCATTCTAGGCTCCCAGTGGTGACCTAGCTGGGATCTCCCAAGCCTCCGTGCACAGATGCCTGCGGCAGACCACAGATGGCCTGTACGCCCAGGCAGGGTGGTTCATTAATTTTGGTGTGGGCCATGCACAGCAGGAGGCCTAGTCTCTCAGCTTTGCATCCATCACCGGGAGTCCGAATGTGCAGGGCGCAGTGGATGGCACGCACATCGTCTTGCGGGGCCCTCATGCAGGACCACAGCAATTTTTGAACTGAAAGTGGTTCCATTCCCTGGACATCCAAATTGGCTGCGACCATCAAATGAAGATCATGCAGGTCGATGCACGCCACCCAGGGAGTGTCCATGACAGCTTTGTGATTCAGCAGTCGGACATCCCTGGACTCTTTGAAGACCAGCTCAGGCTCCCGAACTGGCTACTAGGTGACAAGGGCTACCCACTTTGGTCATCCTGTGCAGAGGCCCAAGACCAAAGTGAAGACCCACTAAAATCAGGCCCATGCAGCACCTGGTCCGTCGTTGAGCAGTGCATCGGCCTGCTGAAGATGCTGTTCCACTGCTTGGACCACTCTGGGGTCCTGTGCGTATTTCACACAGCATCATCGTCTGCACCAAGGGCCTGGTGGATGTTGGGGAAGGAAGGGCAGGCACTCTGAAACATGTGGCTGAGTCTGCAAGGTTCAACAGTTGGTACCTCTATGTTTGGGAGTCAGGAACACTGAGCTGTGTGGGGACGGGGGAAGAGAATCAGAGACACATTAGTCACAGTGTGATGTGCAATTAACAGTTAAGTGTGCTCTTAACATAAATGATTACCAAACCCTGACTAATGCTGACCTTCATCAGTACCCTCTAGTGAACTACAGCTTTCTAACTTGGTGCTGTCTATGGCTTCTTTTCAGTGCTACCCCAGGACGCACATCAGAGATGGAGATGTCCAGCTGTGGTTCACATCCCAATGCCTGTGATTCCCTTGGTGGGTGTCCCTGGATGGCTGTGATCTGGAGGACCCCAGCTGACTGAGGGAATCGGGAGGTCTTGGGATGTCCGGGATCTCTTGGGTGGAGACCCTGGCATGGGCCCAAGCCCATCCTTCTCCCTTTTTGTGCCCGAAGGCCCAGGGTACTCCATGAAATGCCAGGGTACCTGGACTGAGCTCCAACGTCACCTGGATCTGCCAGTCCTGGAGGCCTACATATGCCTGCCCCATGATGTGTGATCCCTCAGCCCTGGCCCTTGAGACTTGGCCAAGCTCTGGAGCCCTTCTGCTGTAGCATTCTGTGAGCAAGCCAGGCTGTGAAATCCCTCAGCTGTAGCCCTCTGAGCCTGGGCTAAGTTGTCGAGGCTCACAGTCACAGCCGGCTATGTCTCCAGAATGCTAGTGAGAGTTCCAGCTATGGCCAGCAGTGTTAGCCACATGCCTCCGACATCATGGCCATCATCGCTGTGCCTCCTGGATGCCGGGAACACACTCACCCCTGGCTTATAGTGTCTATAGAATGGCCTGGATCCTGACACTCATGAGGACAGATCCCTGTGTCAGACTTTCCACTTCGATCGCCACCATTGCAGTGTTGGCCTGGGTTTCACACTGTGTCAGCATCATCTCCTGCAACAGCATTCTGTTTGACTCCCCTAAACAGCTTTGCAGTCACAGCATAGGCTTCCAAAACTCCGCAGGTTTCCTGATGCATCTCTGCCAACCTTGGGAGAAACAAACGCAGACGCCCAGCACTGGTCTTTTCAGCAATCTCCCAGTGATGTGTGCATGCCTGGGTTCCCACTCATCCCACCAATTTCAGGCTCTTTGGCATGAATGGTCCACACCCCTTGGGTCTATTAACGATGACTGGGACCTCTGCAGTGCACAGAGTGCGGAGATTCGGATGAGAAGCTAAACTGAGAAAACAGTCGGGATTTAGAACAGCTTTCCTGCCAATTCAGTGCTTTTGGGAGAATCGTGGCCTACGTTTCAAAAACTTAGTCGAGTTTTTTGAGGATGTCATTAGTAGAATAGATAAAGGTGAACCAGTAGATATGGAGTGCAATTTTCCCATCCAGAAAAAGTAAGGAAAAGTAAGCAGTAGGACTGACTTTCCAGGCCTTTTTTTATGCCATAATCAGTCTCACATTAGGAAATAGAGTCACAGAGTCATAGAATCCTGGAGGTTTATGGCAAGGAAACAGGCCCTTCGGCCCAACTTGTCCATACCGCCCTTATTTTTTTTTGAAACCCCTAAGCTAATCCCAATTGCTTGCATTTGGTCCATATCCCTCTATACTCATCATACCCATGTAACTATCTAAATGCTTTTTAAAAGGTAAAATTGTACCTGCCTCTACTACTACCTCTGGCAGCTTGCTCCAGGCACTTACCACCCTCTGTGTGAAAAAAATTGCCCCTCTGGACACTTTTGTATCTCTCCCCTTACACCTTAAACCTATGACCTTTAATTTTAGACTCCCCTACATTTGGAAAAGATATTGACTATCTACCTTGTCTATGCGCCTCATCATTTTATAGACCTCTATAAGGTCAACCCTCGGCATCCTACACTCCGGAGAAAAGAAGTCCCACTCTATTCAGCCTCTCCTTATAACTCAATCCATCAATTCCTGGTAGCATCCTGGTAAATGATGTGAGGCTGATTACAATATGCAAATAAACATTCACATCTCTTTAGCGAGCCCAGCACTCAATTGGGGAGGTTCTCACCAGCAGGGTGTGATGGCCTCACTGGTGGGGACAGAGGCCATTGAAGCCTTCCTGCAAAGGAAGATGAGATACCAAAATGAGATAGTTATTAACTTCAGGAAGCATTGTGGAGGACATACCTGACGAAGGGAGAAATCCCAAAAGTTTGTGAGTTTACTATCAAATAAATTGTTTGGACTTAAATCTGGTGTTGTCAGACTTCTTACTGCCTACATCAACAGGGATGAGGTCGAATGCAAAGAACAAAGAAAAGTACAGCACAGGAACAGGCCCTTCAGCTCTCCAAGCCTGTGGCGATCATGATGCCCTAACTAAAAAATAAAACCTTCTGCTTGTTTCATATCCCTCTTTTTCCTCCCTATTCATGTACCCATCCAGATGCCTTTTAAATGTTGCTAATGTGCCTGCTTCCATCACCTCCTCTGGCAGTGTGAACTACCACTCCTACCATTCTTTGTGTGAAAAACTTCCCTCAGACATTTCCCTTAAACTTCCTCCTTCTCACCTTGAACCTGTGCCCCCTTGCAATTGACACTTTCGCCCTTGGAAAAAGCCTCTGGCTATCCACCCTGTCTATGCATCTCATAATTTTACAGACCTCAATCGGGCCGCCCCTCAGCCTCCATATTTCAAATGAAAACAATCCTAGTTTATTCAACCTCTCCTCATAGCCAACAACATCAAGACCAAGCAACATCCTGATGAACCTTCTTTGCACACTCTTCAAAGCTTTCACATTCTTCTGGTAGTGTGGTGGTCAGACCTGCCTGCAATACTCCAAATGCAGCCTAACCAAGGTTTTATTTAGCTGCAACATTATTTCCCAACTCCTGTACTCAGTGCCCCAGCCGATGAAGGCAAGCATGCTATATGCCTTCTTAATCACCTTGGCCATCTGTATTGCTACTTTGAGGGAGCTGCAGACCTGCATGCACATAACCCTCTGTATGTTAATGTTGTTAAGCATTCTGCCATTTACAGTATAATTCATACTTAAATTTGATCCTCCAAAATGCATCACCTTGCATTTGCCCAGATTAAACTCTACCTGCCATTTCTGTGCCCAAGTCTCCAATCTATCTGTATCCTGTTGTACCATCTGACAATCCTCAACACTATCAGCGACTCAGTCCTCAGCATTATCAGTAACTCAACCCTCGGCACTATCAGCAAATGGTCGAGATCTTCGAGTTTCGAGGTGTCCAGATCACCAACAACCTTTCCTGGTCTCTCCACGCCAATGTAATAATTAAGAAAGCCCACCAACGCCTCTACTTTTTCAGAGGCTAAGGAAATTTGTCCTGTCTGCTATGACTCTCACCAACTTCCATAGATGCACCATAGAAAGCATTCTTTCTGGTTGTATCACAGCTCCTGCTCTGTCCAAGACCGCAAGGGTCTGCAAAGGGTTGTGAACGAAGTCCAGTCCATCACTCAAACCAGCCTCCCGCCCGTTGACTGCCTACACTTCCCGCTGCCTTGGAAAAGCAGCCAGCATAATCAAGGACCCTACACATATTCTCTTTCACTTTCTTCCGTCAACAAAATGTACAAAAGTCTGAGATCACATACAAACCAATCAGGAACAGCTTCTTCCCCGCTGCCATCAGGCTTTTGAATGGACCTACCTTGCATTAAATTCTTGACACCCTAGCTATGATTTCAACATTATATTCTGCACACTCTCCTCTCTGCTATGAATGGTAAGCTTTGTCTGTATAATGTGCAAGAAACAATAATTTTCACTGTATACTACTACGTGTGACAGTAACAAATCAAATCAAATCACTTAGCTTTTTACAGCAGTAACCTCAATATCATCAGCTACACATTAATAGTCAGCACCGATGTTTTTAATCCTCTGCTCAGCTGCATTAAGATTCCACAACTTGACCACCAAACCTTTTTGCCTGCTGTGTTTCACCATATGCCAGTTCCTCATAGAATAGAATCATAGAATACCTAAGTGCAGAAGGAGGCTATTCGGCCCATCAAATCTGCATCAATCACAATCCCACCCAGGTCCTATTCCCATAACCCTGTATATTTACCCTGCTAATCCCAACACTAGGGACAATTTGCATGGCCAATCAACCTGACCCACACATCTTTGGAATGTAGGAAGAAACTGGAGCACCCAGAGGAAACCCATGCAGACACGGGGAGAACATGCAAACTCCACACGGACAGTGGCCCGAGGCTGGAATTGAACCCGGGCCCCTGGCGCTGTGCGGCAGCACTACTAACCATTGTGCCACTGTGCCACCTATCTTCAGTATCTGTATCATTACGTGAATATCAACGAGATGCTGACTACAGTGCTGACGGTAATAACAGTATGGGTGAGTGAACACTGGTTGAGCAAAATAGCTAGCATCATCATTTCACAGGTGCAAACCTGAATCTAGGGAATGTTCTAATGAGCTAGGAAACTGTCTGAATTAATCATTACCTGGCACCAATGCAGCATGATGTCATGATGTGAGATGGCATGGGTGCTTTATAACTGGAAGTAAGTAGCAGATAGAATTGAAAATGTGAAACGGTTGGTTGCTTTCCTCGTGATACAGGAAAGGTCACAAGTTGAAGATTGCGCTTCAGTGCATTGACGTTAACTCCTACCATAAATATGCCAGAATATCAAGAAGATTTTGAAAATGCTTTGTATTAACTGTTTAAAAAAACTTACAATTATAGATGGCATTTCATGGCCCCAGGATATCCCAAAGCATTTCATGGATTCATAGATCTGCACAGAGCAGAAGGAGGCCATTCAGCCCATCAAGTATGCACCAACCACAATCCCATCCAGGCTGGATACCCGTAACCCTATGCATTTACCCAGCTCATCTCCCGACATTAAGGAGCAATTATTCATGGCTAATCCACCTGACCTGCACATCTTTGGACTGTGGGAGGAAACTGGGGCACACGGAGGAAACCCATGCAGACATGGGAAAAATGTGCAAATTCTACACAATCAGTGACCCTAGGCCAAAATCAAACCTGGGTGCCTGGCACTGTGAGACAGCACTGCTAACCATTGTGCCACTGTGCTGCCAATGAAAGCCAATGAAATAGTTTTGAAGAGGAGTAAAGGAAACATGGCAACCAATTTATACACAGTAAACTCTCCTATGCAGTAATGTGATAATGACCAGATAGTCTTTTTTATGGTGGCATTGTTTGTGAGATAAGTGGCAATAACTCCCCTGCTGTTCTTCATAATGGTGTTGTGTGATCTTTTATATCCACCTGAGAGTGTCTAACCAAACCTAAACCTAACCAAACCTTTCTTTTTAAGATCCACTTCTTGTGCAGTGTGAATCCATTACAATATGACTTAAGTTTAATGCATAAGTGGAAGTGATGCCAAAATGTTTCAAGATCTTTTCTTTCCAATAATACCAGAATCTTTTCTTTTGTAGCCAGGTATATGAACTTTTAATTTATATGGAAGAATTGGAATGATATAAATTACTGGGCATAGCACCTTCAGATAAAATCTCTCAAGGCTTTCAGATGAGAAGAAAACTGTAGTAGCATGTAATGAATCGCCTGAGGTTTTGATGACTAACCAATCAATCAATAACAAACTCTGCACAATATGAAGGACAGAATGCTTCACTGTGACTTTTTATTCCTCTGCAATTGTGGCTGTCAAAAAAGAAGTAACCTTTGCTTGGTAAGTAACAGCATGAAAACAAAAGTGGATGTATACTATACAGCTTTTCACACATCTATTAGAATGATCATTTATTTTAGCTGCTTCTGATCTGGTTACCGTAACTGTTCTTAATCGATCCTTGTGCTTCTGTCAATCGTGCCTACCTGTGATTTCGGAATACAGCAATAAATAAGAGATTAGTCAAAATCAAAATATGAAACAGCCAGAGAAAATTATATTAGACTGAGTTGTTACTTCATAAAAGGTTATTAAGGATCATCTGAGAATGCATTTTTAAATTTCTTAACAGTGACAGCACTTCAAATGTCATGCTTTTGAAGCACTCTGAGATGCAAATGTCAGTTCTTTCTTCCTTCTTTCTCTTTGGCACAGTATAATGAAAGAAATCTTTCATTAGAAGTCTTTGATTGATGTAATAACTACAATCATAGGAAACGGCAGACAGATTTTCACTCTCCAGGTTTAGGGTAAGACGAAATGTGGGATTATGCTGTGAGTCTGAGATATTGCTAACTTAACATCAGTTTGTGTGGTCTACCATTTTTACAAGGGCAGCTATAGCACTTGTGGAGAGTGAAGCCACCGAATAGGATAAAATCATGCCATTCGACTGCTTTTAAAACCAGAAATCTGCTACTTTATCTTTGGTAAGAATTGAGCTGTTATGACCACTAATAGTTGCATGAAGTATGCTGCTTGTCTGAAATGCAGTAACCATTGTAGCGCAGGAAATACAGCAGGCAAATTGTGCATCAGCTCCCAAGGAAACCAATGAGGTAAATGGGAATCTAATATGCTTTAGGGTTGTTGACGGGGGTATAAATATTAGTTAGGACACTAGTTTTTCTCCAAAATTGTTCCAAGGTATCTTTTACAACTATGCAAGAGAAAACAGCATTCAAACATTACTTACAAATGGACACAACAGAGCAGAAGATTAGTTGGTCAGCAGTAATCATAAATTATGTTCTTGGCTATGCAAAGCATCTCTATATGTTAAATAGAGCTGCAAAAAGTTAAGGAATTGAATGTAGTTATGTTTGTGTGTTGTTACAGAAAAATGATTGATCCACTCTTTATAAATGGGTCCATGGTTTTATTATAGTTTACTCACAGAGAAAATCTTCCCCTTATGATTTAGGTGACAAGGCCAATGAGTAGGTATTATAAATGAACAGTATTAACATTTGGAAATGTACAAAAATGAGAAAAAGACCTATTTTTTATGTTATAATTTGCAATGTTTCATAAATCAAAATTATATTATAATTAAACACGTATGCTATGAATTACAAATTTGCTGATATAATGCAGATTTAATCTTCATAGTCTTTAATGTAGAGGACCTTTCTCAGAAGGATCCTCAAAATTCAGCATTAAAATTGGGCCTGATTTTGCTGCAAAGATGATGGTGCAACATTTATTTCCACGGAAATCAAACAGCAACTTTGACTAACCACATCTGCATTGTTAAATGCTGAACTCTGGAAGGTGCAGTGTTCCTCCAAATGCTTCGCAAAAAATTGCCATCTGGCTCACAGTTCAAATTCTTGGAATGGAATTAAGTTGCTGTACTTACCACATAGATACAGCCCAAATTTAGGGCTTGTGTATTGAGATATATGTATCCTTTTACCAATGTAAGAAGGCTTAATTACTGCAAAATAACCTTTTGACACTGAAAACTCATTCGCAAGTGAATGAAGCCTTATTCTTGCTGATGTCAATTATTATTGGAGATTTTAAAAATATTTTGTTCGTGTTTGGTCCTCTTTTATATCTTTTTCTTAATCCAAAATTTCATTCAGCCCCCTCCTTTATTTCACTTCCTGACCCAAACTTGACATTAACATCAGCACTCTAACTGATACCTTTTGGTTCAAACTCTCAACAGCTCATTAAAGATTCTTCAGATTTGTTAAGGACACATGGCTATTGTGATCGTAAGAACTTGTTCCACTGACAGGACAGATACACCAGAGGTGGCTTCAAAGCAGAATATTGTCAATATTGACTGTAAGTGGGCAAAGGGAGCAACTAGGGACAGCCATCAGCACCTAAAGGAATGGCTGTGTGCTGAGAGAAATCAAGGTGTCACATCCCAGGGAAATAGATAAGTGATCAATGAATATTTTGCTTGTTTATGTTCAAAACTTTTATAATTTATCAGTAATGAAATAGACCTGGCTAAAGCAAACTGGGAAATCAGCTTAAGGGATCAGTCAGTAGACAAGCATTGTCAATGTTTAAGATGTGTGTGTGTGTGCATGTACAGATGTGTAAGTGGGAGTGGTGTTAGTGTGTGTGTGTGTGTGTGTGTGGGGTGGGGGGGTGCGGGGAATGGGAGGGGGCTTGGAGTGTTGTAGGGGTAGTGTGGAGGGACGTGTGTGTGTATCAGTGTCACCACTGGAGTGTCAGGAGAGTGTTACACAGAAGCAAAAAAGCAGCCAGCAGCAACAACACCCCAGTAAAAGTAATTTTCAGGTATATCTCTATATCTCTCTCTGAAGTAAGCCAAATCAGCAAGTATCACAGCTCAAACAGAAACAGGGAAAGTTCTCTGTCAAACTGCAGAACACCGGAATCTCAAAATTGATTATTCTCATGTTGAAGTCAGTGCTACTGGAATCTCGAATTGCAACGGTCGCAACTGTCAATCATCTAGTCCTCGAGGATTGTTTCATACATACTGTTTTTGTTGCTTACTTACTTTGGACTCAATTCTCAGTTGTCATCTGTACAAATGCATTTGCATGTGTTTTACCATTTCCTGACCTTTAGTAGTTAGTAAACCTACTCTATCTTTTAACTCAAGTGAACTGCAAATTTAGAGAATAAAAAAGGGAGTTCTTTCATCCCTCCTCACCTAGGGGATAAACATTTAGAGGTACTCCAGCCAGATGGTGATATATTGAGGAATCTCACCCAGGTTAACAAATTTGGGACACCTCACCTAGTGAAGGTCGTAACAAGTAAAATGAACATTGGTGTTCTGCAGAGTGAGTCTAGGAATTAATAAAGGAAAAGAAGGAAAAGGTGGAGGAATAGCTCAGATATTTTGCGCCTGCCTTCAATGTAGAATATATAAATAACATCCTAGAAATAATTATGAATCAAGAGTTGAAAGAGAGGGAGTAACTTAAAACAATTACAATCACCAGGGAAAGATTACTGAGAAATTAGTTGAACTAAAAGTTGACCGGTTGTAAGTTTCTGCTGGAGTTTGTGCTAGGCTTTAAAAGGAAGTAGCTGCAGAGATAATGGATTTCTAAAGGCACCTAGATTCTGGCAAGGTCCATCAGATTAGAAGAACATGAATGTCACTCCTCTATTCAAGAGACAGAGGCAGGAAATTGGAGACCAATTAGGTTAACATGTCATGGGAGAATAATGGAATCTATCATTAAGAATGTTATGGCGAGACACTCAGAAAATCTCAATGCAATCAGGCAGAGTCAACATTGTTGTGTGTAACTGAAATCATGTTTGACTAATTTATTAGAGTTCTTTAAGGAGGTAACAAGCAATGTGGACAAAGGGGAACCTATGAATCTACTTAAATTTCCAGAAGGCATTTGACAGGCATATAGTGACATCCAAGGTCATTACACCAAATAAGAGTTCATGGTGTATGGGGTAAAATATTAGCATAAGTAGTGGATTGGTGAGCTAACAGGAAACAGAGAATGAGCATAAATGGGTAATTTTCAGGATGGCAAGATGTAACAAGTGAAGTGCCACAGGGATCATCGCTGGGCCACAGATATTTACAATTTATATCAATGACTTAGATGGTAAGATCAAATGTATGGTTGCTAAATTTGCTGATGACACAAAGTAGGAAAATAAACAGTGAAATGGATGTAATGAGTTTTCAGAGGGATATATATATATAGGTTAAGTGAGTGGGCACAAATTTGGCAGATGGGGAATAACATGAAAAAATATGAACTTATACATTTTTTGGCACGAAGAATATTAAAAAAAGGAACTTATTTAAAAATGGGGGAGATTACAGAAATCTGAGGTACAGAAGGATCGGTAAACAAATCACACATAGTGTGCGGATACCGCAAGTGATTCATACGTCAGATAGAATGTTCTCATTTATTTCAAGGGAATGGGATAAAAGTGGAGGAATGTTTTGCTACAGTTGTGTAGGGTATTGATGCAATTACATTTGGAGCACCGTGTACAATTTTGTTCTTATTTAAGAAAGGGCATAATTCCATTGGAAGCAGATTCCTTCATGTCCTTTAGGGAAGACAAACTGCTCCCCCCCCCCCCCAAAAAACTGGTCTGACTCCAGATCCACAACAATATGGTTGACTCTTAAATGCCCTCTGAAATGTCCAACTAATCCGGTCATGTACATTTTTGCCGAAGGCCACTTTTGAGTTAGTTCTTTCTGACACTTGGGGTTTACCACAAGAGGACAGAACTCCCCATAGTGTCTGCTATCTGCTGGTGGAGACCAGTAGTGATTCTCACTGGCATGATATCATGCCAGTGAGGAGGAAAGTTCCCGGAGGCCGGAAGAAGCAGTGTGGGACCAAGGTAATTCCTTCAGTGTTCCATTTTCCCATTGCCTTCTATTCCTTGATCTATCAAATATTTATCCACTCCCACTTTACAATACTTCACATGATGCAGCCCCCGCTACCCTTTGGGGCAGAGAATTGCAGAGATCCATCACTCTCTGCAAGAAGATATTTCTACTCACCTCAGTTTGAAATGATCAGCCCTTTATCTTGTTACTACGTCCCTTTGTTTGAGACTGTCCCACTGGTAAAAACATCTCACCACCTACCCTGCCAAGCCCCCTCAGGATCTTATAAGTCTATTAACATTAAAGCAGATAGTGGAGGTCTGTGGGAGATAACTGGGATGCCCCAATCCTCGTACATCTTGAGTGACTTGCAGATGCCATCAATCTTCGCGGGCTCTCAGTGCTTTCAGGGTTGGCTGCTCGGTGACAATCTCAGAACTAACAGAGGGTTAATGACACTTGTCAGACCTCTGGCCTCGTACTGCATCCTCCCATGTCCAAATCAGGCACCTGGAACCTCTGCACACAACTCTTAGGGCGCACTACTTGAACCATCAGCAGGAATTTCAACAAACAAAAGAACAAAGAACAAAGAATGGAGAGTTCTGGCCTCAGACATTCACCTGAAGAAGAGGGAAACCCCTCGAAAGCTAGTGAGTTTACTGTCAAATAAATCGGTTGGACTAAAACCTGGTGGTATCAGACTTTTTACTGTGTTTACCCCAGTCCAACGCTGGCATATCCACATCATTACATCAAGAGGGACAAAGTAGAAAGGGTTGAGAGTTTCAAGTTTTTAGGTGTCCAGATCACCAATAACCTGATCTGGTCCCCCATGTTGACACTATAATTAAGAAAGCCACCAATGTCTCTACTTTCTCAGAAGGCTAAGGAAATTAGTCTTTACATTTGGAGTACTGCGTCCAGTCTGGTCGCTGCATTACCAGAAGGATGTGGAGGCTTTAGAGAGAGTGCAGAGAAGGTTTACCAGGATGTTGCCTGGTATGGAGGGCTTTAGCTATGAGGAGAGATTGGGTAAACTGGGGTTGTTCTCCCTGGAAAGATGGAGAATGAGGGGAGACCTAACAGTGGTTACAACATTATGAAGGGTATAGAACAGTGGGAAGCTTTTTCCCAGGTCGGAGGTGACAATCACGAGGGGTCACAGGCTCAAGTGGGAGGGGCGAGGTATAACTCAGATATCAGAGGGACGTTTTTTACACAGAGGGTGGTGGGGGCCTGGAATGCACTGCCAAGTAGGGTGGTGGAGGCAGACACGCTGGGATCGTTTAAGACTTACCTGGATAGTCACATGAGCAGACTGGGAATGGAGGGATACAAACGAATGGTCTAGTTGGACCAATGAGCAGCACAGGCTTGGAGGGCCGAAGGGCCTGTTTCATGTGCTGTTCTTTGTTCTTTGAAATTTGGCATGTCAACTATGACTCTCACCAACTTTTACAGATGCGTCATAGAAAGCATTCTTTCTGGTTGTGTCACAGCTTGGTATGGCTCCTGCTCTGCCCAAGACTGCAAGGAACTACAAAAGGTTGTGAATGTCGCCCAATTCATCATGCAAACCAGCCTCCCATCCATTGATTCTATCTATACTTCCTGACACTCGGCAAAGCAGCCAGCATAATTAAGGACACCACACACACCAGATGTTCGCTCTTCCACCTTCTTCCTTCGGGAAAAAGATACAAAAGCCAGAGGTCATGTACCAACCGACTCAAGAACAGCTTCTTCCCTGCTGCTGTCAGACTTTTGAATGGATTTACCTTGCATTGAGTTGATCTTTCTCTACACCCTAGCTATCACTGTAACATTACATCCTGCACTCTCTCGTTTCCTTCTCTATGAATGGTATGTTTTGTCTGAATAGTGCACAAGAAACAATACTTTTCACTGTATGTTATTACATGTGACAATAATAAATCAAATCAAATAACTACTAGTTCTGGACTCCCTCACCATTGGGAACTAACCCCGTTAGAATTTTCTAAATTTTTATGAGATCCCTTCTCACTATTCTGACCTCCAGTGAATATAATCCTAATCAATTTAGTCTCTCCACATATGACAGACCTGTCATCCCAGAAATCAGCCTGGTAAACCTTCGCTGTACGCCCTCTACAGCAAGGACATCCTTCCTCAGATAAGAACAATGAAATTGCAAAAGCACTCCAGCTATGTCCTCACTAAAGCCCTATACAATTACAGCAAAACATCCCTGTACTAAATCGTCTCATTGTGAAGACCAACATACTGTTTGTCTTCTTTACTGTCTGCTCTACTTGCACACTTCCTTTCAGCGACTAATGCGTGAAAACCCCAAGGTCTCGTTGATTATACACCTCTCTCAATTTATACATTATACTGCATCTGCCATGCACATGTTAACACACACATCCTGTCCAAATCACACTGAAGAAATCCTGCTCACAGCTCATTCTCCTACTCAACTTTGTATCATCTGCAACTTTGGAGACAATATATTCAGTTCCCTCTTCCAAATCATTGATATACAATGCGAACAGTTGAGGTCCTAGCGCAAATCTTTGTGGAAACCCACTAGTCACTGACTGCCAATCATTTATGCCAACTCTTTGTTTCCTATCTGTTAACCAGCTTTCTATCCATCTCAAGATGCAATCCCATGTGCTTTAACTTCACATAGCAGTCTGTTATGTGAGATCTTGTTGAAAGATCGTAATAACCCATATCCACTAGTTCTCCTTGGTCACCTCTACTAGTTACATTCTCAAAGAATTCCAATAGGTACATCAAGCACGATTTCCCTTTTGTAAATCCATGTTGACTTTGTCTGATTATACCACTGCTTTCCAAATGCTGAGTTATGAAATACTTGATAACAGACTCCAGCAACTTCCCCAACACTGATGTCAGTCTCACTGGCCTATAGTTCCTTGTTTATTCTCAACCTCCCTTTTTGAATAGCAGGCTTACATTTGCTACCCTCCAATCTGTCGGAGGTTGAGAGTCCAAAGAATTTTGGAAAATAGCCGCCAATGGACCTATTATTCCCACGGCCCCTTCCTCAAGTAGTCTGGGAAGAAGATTATCAGGACTTGGAGAGTTATCCACCTTCAATCCCATCAATTTCCCAAAACTATTTCTCTACTAATGCTGCTTTCCTTCAGCTCCTCACTAAAACATGTTTCTCTCCGAGCTTCTGGTACATTATTCATGTCTTCCTTTGAGGAGACTGAAGCGAAGTACGAATTTAATTCCTTGGCCATTTCTTTATTCCCTGTTATGAATTCTCCTGTTTCTTACTGTAAGGGGCCTACATTCATTTTTGTTAATCTTTTTCTCTTTACTTACAGAAAGTTTTACAGTCAGTTATTGTGTGCCCTGCTAGCTTACTTTCATACTCTATTTTTCCCTTCTTAATCAATCCTTTGGTCCTCCTTTGCTGAATTTTAAATTGCTCCCAACCCTTAGATCTATTGCTTTTTCCTGCCAGTTTGTATACTTCTTCCTCAAATCTGATACTGTCTCTAATTTCCCTTGTAAGCCATGGTACAGCCACAGTTTCCTTACCACGCTTGCGCTGAACACAAATAAACAACTTCTGGAGTTCACCTATTTGTTCTTTAAATGCCTACCATTGTCTGTTCACTGTCTTTCCTTTCAGTAATGTTTCCCAGTCCATCATGGCCAATTCATGCCTCATACCATCATAGTTACCTTTACTGAGATTCAGGACCCTGCTCTTAGGATCAACTGCATCACTATCCACCTTGGTAAAGAATTCTATCATATTATGGTCATTTGTTTCCAAGGGTTCTCTCACAACTCAATTGCCAACTAATTCTTCCTCATTGCATAACACTCAGTCCAATACGGCCTGCTCCCTTGTTGTTTCCTCAATGTATTGCTCCAGAAAACCATCCCATATGCATTCCAGAAATTCCTTCTCTACTGGATTGTGACTAATTTGACTCTCCCAATCTATATGCAGATTAAAGTCACCCATAATTGCAAATGTCCCTTTAACACATGCATTTTTGATGTCCTGTCTAATGCTTTTCCCAACATTTTTGTGGCCTGCATACCACCCCCACCAATATTTTTTGCCCCTTGTTGTTTCTTTACTCGACACATACAGCTTCCACATATTCTATGCATATATCATTCCTTAATATCGCATCAATTTCATCTTTGATCAACAATGCAACTCCACTATCTTTTCCTTTCTGTCTGTCCTTCCTGAACACTGGTTCCCATTCTTCGTGACTTAGAGCCACATCTCCTAGTGCCAACTATATCATACCCCTTTACATCCATTTATGCAACTAATGCATACATTTTGTTTCAAATGCTCGAATGCTACAAAATCTTGTAGATGATGGGGCCACAGGTAGAGGGGATTGGAATCCATTTTTTAGCCAACCATGGGATTTGGGCCTCGCTGGCTGGGCCAGCATTTATTGTCCAACCTTGAAGGCTGTTGAGAGTCAACCACATTGCTGTGGGTCTGGAGTCACAGGTAGGCCAAACCAGATAAGGACAACAGATTTTTTTCCCTGAAGGACATTAGTGAACCAGATGGGGTTTTTTTTAATGACAATTAACAATGGTTTCATGGTCACCATGAGACATTTAGTTCCAGATTTTCATTGCATTCAAAATTCACCATCTGCCATGGTGGGATACCAACCCAGAGCATTACCTTGGATCTCTGAATTACTAGTGCAGGTGCAGCAGGTGGTCAGGAAGGCGAATGGGATGCTGGCCTTCATAGCGAGGGGGATTGAATATAAAAGTAGGGAGGTCTTGCTGCAGCTGTATAGGGCATTGGTGAGGCCGGAGCTGGAGTACTGTGTGCAGTTTTGGGCGCCGCACCTGCGCAAGGATATTTTGGCCTTGGAGGGAGTGCAGAGGAGGTTTACTAGGCTGATACCGGAGTTGAGGGGGTTGAGCTATGAGGAGAGGATGAATAAACTAGGCTTGTACTCGTTAGAGTTTAGAAGAATGAGGGGAGATCTCATTGAGACGTATAAGATGATGAATGGGATGGATAGGATAGAGGTGGAGAGACTCTTCCCGCTCAAAAAAGACAGTAGGACTAGAGGGCACAGCCTCAAGATAAAGGGGGGGCGGTTTAGAATGGAGTTGAGGAGGAACTTCTTCACTCAAAGGGTGGTGAATATCTGGAATTCTCTGCCCGTTGAAGTGGTGGAGGCTGCCTCGCTAAATATTTTTAAGAAGCGGGCTGATGGGTTTTTGATAAGAGAGGGGATTAAGGGTTATGGGGAGAGGGCGGGAAAGTGGAACTGAGCCACGACAGATCAGCCATGATCTTATTGAATGGCGGGGCAGGCTCGAAGGGCCAGATGGCCTACTCCTGCTCCTATTTCTTATGTTCTTATGTTCTTATGTTCTTAGTCTCTGTAGTACTGGTCTCTGTATGACTCGTTCTATGACAATCTCACTGCGCCACTGTGTCCCCTGCACATTCTTGAAGTTATCTGGGTAGATGGCTCTGGGGTGTTCAACTGTTAGTCCTCTCTATGGGTGCCCAAGGAATGATGTTAGAAGCTTGATAGTTTATATGTTGGATCTAATCAAAACTGACATCTGAAACTTTTTGTTGTTCTCAATTCACTAAATTGTGAAATTCCTCAGGTAATAATTAATGAAGTGTTTATGTGCTGCAATATAGAAATGCAAGCAAAATAAATAGTGTTTTATGTTACATCCATATATCATAACACCTATTTACATCCATATATCATAACACCAATTACATGCTGGGAACTGCATTTTACTGTATGCTATACTGTTGTATAAGTAAATATACAGTAATATATTGATTTTTTTCTTTCTTTATCAGCGATCCCTACAATCTTAGGGAAGAACAGCAATAGCCAACAAACGTCACAGCCTCCAACATTTCAAATTCTGGAGGTACCCATACGCAGAAGCGATGCTTTGCACAATATGTCACAACGACATGCCCATCACAATATGTAACAATCATGCTGTGCTGAAATGGCTAAGTGCGCTCATTTATTCACAGGACAAGAAGAGCCAACCACCTTCAACCAGACCAGAAACTGTTGCACCAGAGCAGCAGCTGTCGTAATTCATACTTAGGAGACAGCTCCCTCAGTTGCTCATTCATTTCGGGATCAGAAGGTTTTGTATTTGTGTCCCACTCCACTCTCAATCACCTTAGTTTTGTCACTGTATTGAAGGAGTGCCATGTTCTTCAGAAACTTTGGGCACAATCTTACCAGTTTGACCCACCCATCGACCTCACGAAAAAGCCAGTAAGATACTGTGAGAGGTGAAAAAGCAGGATTGCGCCTGGTTTCCCGCCTTTCGCGATCTTACCAGCACTGATTTTCCTTTCTGGTCATGAAGCTGATTTAAATATGTGTCACCTATTATAGAAAGGATGTTATTAAACTAGAAAAAGTGCAGAAAAGATTTACTGGGATGCTACTGGGACTTGATGGTTTGGGTTGTAAGGAGAGGCTGGATAGACTGGGATTTTTTTCTCTGGAGTGTAGGAGGCTGAGGGATAATCTTATAGAGGTCCACAAAATAATGAGGGGCAAAGGTCACCTAGATAATCAATATCTTTTCCCAAAAGTAGGGGAGTCTAAAACTAGAGGGCATAGATTTAAGGTGAGAGGGAGGGGCTACAAAAGTGTCCAGAGAGGTAATTTTTTCACACAGAGGGTGGTGAGTGTCTGGAAATCAAACTGCCAGAGATTGTACTCGCCTCTACTACTATGTTGTCTTTTAAAAAGTATTTAGATAGTAAGATGGGTGTAGAGGAATATGGGCCAAATGCAGGCAATTGGGATTAGCTTCAGTGTTTAAAAAAATGGGTGGCATGGACAAGTTGGGCCAAAGGGCCTGTTTCCACGCTGTAAACCTCAATGGCTTAGCTTAGTATGAAATTGGTGAGTCCGGGACACTATCCTTTAAGTTCACTTGTATTTACCCCCTCGTCGGTTGAAGTCCTCATTGTCATGTGATGGCCTCGCTTGTGGGAGCAGAGGCCATTTTAGCCCCCCAGGGGTGCCAGCTTGGCACTCTGGCATTGCAGGGGAGTGCTAAGGAGACGGGCCCTGAGGGAATGGGGCCTAAGGAGGGTGGGGCCTCAGAAGGTATGGAACCATGATGAAAATAGGCATGGGCAGGAGCTCCACAACGAAGCAAAGGAAGGAATGAAATCTGCAGAGGGGCAGAGGTTGATCAGTGGGGGAGGTTGGGGATTTTGGAGGTGGAGCAAATGCTGTAGGGGTGGTAATTGTGAGTGGGGGGATCTCTGCAGGGCTGGTGACTGGCGAAAACAGTGGGTTGATGTCTGGGGTGTGGAAGGTGAGGTTTGGAGGGAAACTGGCACAGAAGGCAATTGGCAGCAGGCCCTGATACCTGTTGGGGAGGGGGAAACAGGAGTTTTCCCAGTGCATTAGGAGATCAGGGCACCAGCACAATAGTGCCCGAAGAGCTCATCAGCCGGCGACGTTCGGCTCTCTGTTACGCCACACCCCTACACCTCCCCCCACCCCACCCAGTGCCATACGATTGCAACTGGGAGCTCACCCAAAAATTGGCACGATTCTCTCCTGTTTTCACACTCATGAATTTTTTTCGTAACATTCCACCCATTTTGAGATTCCATGTGACTATTTCAATGAATGTAAGAGAGCTCATGGAACTACTTTGAGAAACCTTCACCCTTCAATTGGCAATAAAACAAAAGGATTGGTCATGCATCTCTTTTGTTTTTCCTGAGACAGTTATTACCAGGCTGATTCACAAGGCAACAGCAACTATACTTCAAAAGAAAGACTTACATTTTTACAACATCTTTTGCAGCCTCCAGACATCCCAAAGAGCTTTACAGGTTTAATTTTGAAGTGTAGCCACACTTGTCAGATAGGCAGCAGCAATGTAATAAATGGTCACCATGTCTAAGCGAATGGTACGTGTTGGGTGGCACATCAGGAAAACTCTGCAGCTCTTCTTCATGCAGTGTAATGGGATCTCTTACAACTACCCGAGACTGCAGGAAGTTTAACGCCTCATCCGAAAGGTGGCTCCTGATCAGAGCAACACTCCTTCCGTACAGTATGGAAGAAATAGCCTAAATTACAGGCAGAAGTTTCTGGAATTGGGCTTGAATGTAGAATTTGGCAACTTAGGAGCAAGAGTTCTCTACCTGTTGAGTTAAGGCTGAAACGCTGACAGAAATAATTTGTGGGGTTTGAAGCATTTTGAAGAATCCTGATGCATGGTATAGCATGTAAAACAGCAAGTGATAAGACACCAGCATTAGTAAACAGAGCTGAGGTAAATCAATAGTGAGGATCAGGAGGAATCACAGGATGAGACACCAAATAATGGAAACAAAGCACAGCACAAATGAGAACCCATCTGATTCAGGGTGGAAGTCTGCTGAACACCCTTCCTTCATTTACATGAGGGTAGAAATCTTCAAACGCCTATTTCTTTTATTCTTTCACAGAACGTGGGCAAGGCCAGCATATGTTGCCCGTCCCTAAGCATACCAAATTATCCCTAAGCATACCAAATCTCCATGTACAGCAGCAGAACTGGATAATCCCAGCCAAAGTGACGTTCAGAGAATTCCAGCCTCTGTTATTTTCAATTCCAATAACTTCCAATTGCAACTCATATTTACTATTTGCATTTACGTTTTAATTCAAACGTCTACTGGCACACAGGTTCTAGTTTCTCAGTCTATGACAGGAGGACAATGGCTTTCCCCATTGAGCCTTTACAGTGGCTTCTTTAAGCTTTCATGCATCCCTCAGCATCAAAGTGTGAAATACTTCAGATAAGAGTAATTTGTGTATTGCAATACAGATTTACAGGCAAAAAAACTATGCAGTTTATCTACATCAATATATCATAACACACACTGAGGTCGACATTATGGTCCTTAATTGAAATGTGTAACTTGTGAGCAGCTCATTGCTCTGGATGACCAAGAAACTTTGAACTAAACAAAGAGCATTTGTGTCTAATAGGTGGTCCAGCACGTGTTGATGATTGTCTCAATGTGAGTTCCTGGGAATAGCTCCGAGGGAACAGAGTGCTATGTTACAGAGCTGCTTGAAATGAATTGTGACAAAAAAAAGAACATCTCTTCCCAGACCCTCTTTGTGAAGGCACATTCTGGAAAGAGGTGGCTGATGGTCTCTTCACCACTACATCTATCTTAAGGATATTGTATAGGGGTGCTGAGCCAGCAACTGTGCGTGAGGGATCTCACCAGTAACCGAGCAACAACCGAGCTTGTTTTGAAAGTTCTGGCAATGAGACCTGCTCAGGGAAACATCTGACAGTATTCGCCATCTCCTTTCCCTGCAGAGCCTCAAGATCGTGTGAACCACTATCTGATGAATTTATGACCAATGGTATTTCTCTGCACATATGTTCCCACAGGGGACCCAATTAGAACAAAGAAAATTATAGCACAGGAACAGGCCCTTCAGCCCTCCAAGCCTGCACCGACCATGCTACTCGTGTAAACTAGAACCCCCTACCATTCCAGGGACCATACCCCTTTATTCCCATCCTATTCATGTATTTGTCCAGATGCCCCTTAAAATTGAATAGTATTCTGCAACACCGTGGCCAGACCCTTCCTTCGCAGCACTGGGGACAATTATATTAAAAAATTCATGGAACCACCAGGAACAGAATGCAACTACGTACTGTACAGCAGTCCTTTCAACTGTGATCACTATCCCAAGCCCATCCTCAATACCCACTGTCTCATACCCTACTTACTTGAGGATGTTTTCTGGACTGGATTAGTTGCCTAATCAAGCTGCCCAGATGAATTTCTACCCCCCAATGCAATGGGAGCCTTGACAGATGTGTGACTAATCTGGTAACACCAGCATTCAAATTTCTCATAAACAAAAAAAATCCTAGCCACAGGTTGCTGAAGTAAATTGCATCTTTGATAAAGGTGACTCATTAAGTATTAACTTATGTTGGAGGCATTAATGGTTGGGCATGACAGACTTTCTACCTTTATATTTGTTAACAAAAGTTAATTTATTTGACCTTGTCGAGAGACCATTATGACTGCAGCTTTAGATGAGATTGCCATGAATGTAAAAACAACTGATTTACAAGGTTAAGCAGCACTTATGATTAAAATTAATGTCATGTTCCTAATTTTGTTGTCAAAACATTGCTACAAAACAAGCATGCACTATCCATATTAAATTGAAAAATTAAATGCATTGTGTATGGTCACACTGTAGTCCTTGTGTCAAAAGTTGCAAGTTCAAGTCCCACTCTAGAGACTTCAGCACAAAAGTTGAGGCTGGCATTAAAACAGAAAGTGCTGGAAATGTTTGATGGTCCTGGTTGCATGTATGAAGAAAGAACCAATTAACATTTCAAGTCAAATATGACTCCTCTTTCCTTCAGAACTGAAGGGAGATTGAAAAATATTTGATTTTATGCTGTTGAAGGCAGGGTGGAAGAAAAGACAAGAAAGAAGCGTGGGAATAGAGTAGAGGGCAGGAAAGATTAAATTATGTAGCTGACATGGAACAAAATAAAAAAGAAATGGTAATGATTGTAATAAAGAAACAAAAGCATTTGTCCAGAGTGAGTGGGAATGGCAGAACAATGCATAAAGTCAAAAAGCAAAAACATGAAAAAATGATTCAGGCCAGCACATGGCAGTAGAACTGAACCGAAATGGGGGCAGAGTTCTTGGTCTGAAATTGCTGAACTTAGTTGAGTCCAGAAGGCTGTAATGCACCTAATTAGAAGATGAGGTGCTGTTCCCCAATCTTGTGCTCAGCTTCACTGGAAGCCCAGCAGCAAGCTGAGGACAGAAATGTGAGCATGAGAGCAAGATGGTGAATTAAAATGGCAAACCCAAATTGTTGCTTCACCCAGAAGGACTGTTCAGGGCCTCAGGCAGCATGCTTTACTTTGTCCTTAGCCCACTAAACTCTATATTCAAATGACCATCCTCCTCCAATACTGCCACCTTCAGCGTGATACCACCACCAAACACATCTTACCCTCCCCTTTCCTGTCAGCATTCTGATGTAAGCCTACCCACAGTGAAGTTAGCGAGGGAGTTGCAAGTTTTGACCCAGGGACACTGAAGGGAAACCCGCAGATGGTGGTGTTCCCATTCGTCCATTGCCCTTGTCCTTCTAGTTTATATGTATGCCTGTGATAGAGGCCATGGGTTTGGAAAGCGCTGTAACAGGACCGAAGGAAGCAGAAAACACATACAAAGCAGAATGCTCATGATCATAATTCTGATATTGCCATATTAAATTGGCAAAATTCCAGAAATGCAGAAATTTTGATACACAATAGACAGCTTTTCTAACACCTTACAGCCAATCCTCAATCTTGGTGACAACGATATAGCTGAACTCAATCACTGCAAATCATGACAGTTTAATGTAGAATCTAAAAAAATGTTTAACTCAAATATGCCTCCTAGTTCCATACATCTTTTATTTGATAACAGGCTAACTCGCTGCTTATAACCAACAAGCGTTTATTTCTGGCTATCATAAAAACGAACTATGTACCTTAGAATATTTTATAAACCTCCCTTATTCTGTTCCCTCAAAATCCTGACATGCTTACTTCTCTTAAAAGAGGTTTAAATTTTACTGGCAGGTTTGACTATCATTTTACAGTTGCAATTTAAGTGTGATTCTTCATCATCAATTTAAATCTTTAGCCAGGATGACAATGTATATGTCAGTGCACCTTGATAAGTCCCAGCAATAATAAACTCACTTATCACACAGACAGGAGCTTCCTGACATTTGCCTCATTAGGATTAAATCTGTTAGTCTCCTGAAATTTGTTTCAACTCTCATCATCCTGGGATAACATCTTCTAAATTTACAAACATTGCATATTTCAGGATTAGGACAGTTACTGTAATAAAATGTTGTTCTCCTTCAACTTCAGACGACAAATTATTTTCTCTCTCCTATTTCCTTCTTTAGTGCCCAGACAATCTTAGCTTTTATGAGGCAGACATTGAGTGTGGTGTAGATACTATCTACTCCTTGGCTGCACCTCTGTACCTGTCTCTTATCCTGAGGTCAATGGTATTGATATAGTGCAGGTGGAGGCGTACACTGTTTATGGTACCAGTGAAATGTTTTCTCATTTGACGAGAAGAGATTTTACTGCAGTTTTTTTTGGGGTTTCTCGGAGAGAAAATGAAAAGTGATAATTTTTCACACTGCAATCAATCTCACCCCCTTTCAGTGCATGTCCCTAAGGGGGTTGTGTGTGGTGTTAATTCTTTGCTTAGTTTGTGAATGCCTACAGACATGCCCCCAAATCTGTGCTTTGACATGGAGACCAGAGTGAGGATTCACCCACTACCCCTGTCCAGACTTAGGGCATGATGTTACATGGGATGGAACCCTGCATTCCAAATTACATCCACCTCCCTCCCCTTGACCCTCACTCATGTAGGACACTTCTGCATTGGTTCCTATGCTTTGATTGAAAAATTCTGATCCATCATGGTCTCATCCCTCCATATTTCCTTAAAATGTTCTAACTCTTCAACTCTCCAGCACTGACCTCTTATGCACTCTCCATTTCCTTCAGCATTAGTGGCTGTCATTCATCTGTCAAGGGAATATGTTTTGGCATCTCCTCCTAAATCATCTTCACCTTTCTCTGTTTAAAACTTATCTCTTCAACCAAGCATTTGATCACTGGTCCTAATACTTTCCTATAAGGAATGATGATGTTATTGCAATTACAGAGAGTTAAAGGAGGGATAGGATTGCCATCTTAATATTCTGATTTACTGTTGTTTTAGATGGAACAGAAAGGAAACAAAAGGAGAGGAGGGGTTGATTGCTGATTTGGGAGCAGATCACGGCTGTGCTGAGGGAGGACACATTGGAGGGATCTTGTAGTGAGGCATATGGGTAGAGCTCAGGAATAGGAAGGGTGAAATCACAATTCCAACAGCTCGCAGGAGACAGAGGGGCAGTTTTTTCACATCTAGTCAGATATTGAAAAGGTGTGAGAAAAGCAAGGTAGTTGTGATGGGTGACTTTAACTCCCCCCATATTGACTGGGACTGTCTTAGAGCCAGGGATTTGGATGGAGAGCAATTTGTTAGATGTATCCAGGAGGGCTTTTTAATACACTATGTTGACAATCCAACCAGAGAAGAGGCCATACTAGATTTGGTATTGGAGAATGAGCCAGGCCAAGTGATTGATGTTTTAGTAGGGAACCATTTTGGGCTTAGTGACCATAATTCCATAAGATTTTGGGTAGTCATGGATAAGGACAAGAGTGGCCCTCGGGTGAAGGTGTATAATTGGGCGAGTGCCAATTACATCCAAATTAGACTGGAACTGGTGAATGTGGATTGGGAGCGCCTACTTGAGGGCAAATCCACGTCCGGCATGTGGAAGGCTTTTAAAGGCCAGTTGATTGAAGCGCGGACAGGCATACCCTCACAAAAATGAAGGATAAAAATGGCAAGAACCATTGATGACAAGTGAAAATGTAAGTTTAATCAAAAGCAAAAAGGAGGCATAAGTCTAGGCATCTAAAATCTGACAAAGCCCTTGAGAAGTATAGTGGAAGTAGGAAGGAACATAAACATGGAATTAGGAGAGGTAAAAGGGGCCATTAGCAAACAGGGTCAAGGAGAATCCCAAGGTTTTTGATGCATATATTAGGATCAAGAGGGTAGCAAGAAAAAGAGTGGGCCCCGTCAAGGACAATGGAGGAAAGTTACACATGGAGCCATAGGAAGTTAGTGAGATCCTTAATGAGTACTATGTATCAGTAAGGAGGAGGACTTGACAGATGTTGAAGTCAAGGATAGGTGTGTGAATGCTCTTGGGAATGTCAAGATATCGAAGGAGGAAGTATTGAGTATCCTAAAAAGCATTACAGTAGATAAGTCCCCAGGGTTGGATGGGATCTATCCCAGTTAACTGTGGGTGGCAAAGGAGGAATTTGTTGGTCCTTAACAGATACCTTCACATCCTTTTTGACCGCAGGCAAGGCTCCAGAGGGCTGAAGAATAGCCAATGTTGATCCCTTGGTTAGAAAAGGAAATTATAGTACAGTGAGCCTGAAATCAGTTGTGGGCAAGCTTTTGGAGAAGATACTGAGAGTCAGAATATGTGCACATCTGGAAGAAAATGGACTATTCAGTAAGAGGTAGCATGGTTTTGTACGGGGAAGATCATGTCTCACCAACTTGATCAAGCTTTTTGAAGAGATGACAAAGATAATTGATGAAGGAAGGGCTGTAGATGTAGTTTATATGGACTTTAATGAGGTGTTTGACAAGGTCCCTTAAGGCAGACTGGTCCAAAAACTAAATTCACATGGGATTCGGGTGGGTTGGATAGATGGATATAGAATTGGTTTGGTTATAGAGGATAGAGAGTAGCGGTGAGTGTTTTTCAGAATGGTGTTCTTCAAAGAATCAGTGCTGGGATCCCTGTTGTTTGTAGTATATATGAATGATCTGGAGAAAAATGTGGGTGGTCTGATTAGTGAGTTCGCAGGTGGTAGAAAGATTGGTGGAGTTGCTGATAGTGCTGGGGATTGTCAAAGGCTACAACAGGATATAGATAGATTGGAGACTTAGACACAGAAATGGCAGATGGAGTTTAATCCAGACAAATGCGAGATGATGCATTCTGGAGGATCAAATTTAGGTGTCAGATGTTGTAAATGACGAAACCTTTAGGAACATTAACATAAAAAAGAATCTGGTTGTGCAGGTCCACAGTTCCCTGAAAGTGGCAGGAAATCATGTTGCAGCTGTATAAAATCTTGGTTAGGCTGCATTTGGAGTATTATTTGCAGTTCTGGTCACCGCACTACCAGAAGGACATGGAAGCTTTGGAGAGAATGCAAAGAAAATTCACCAGGATGTTGCCTGGCTTCGAGGTTGTTGGCTATGAGGAGAGATTGAATAAACTAGAATTTTTTTTAACTGGAAAGAAGGAGGCTGAGGGGAGATCTGTTAGAGGTCTACAAAATTATGAGAGGCATAGACAGGATGGATAGTCAGAGGCTTTTCCCAAGGGCGGAAGTGTCAATTACAAGGGGGGACAAGTACAAGGCGAGGGGGGCAAAATTTAAGGGAGATGTGCGGGAGAAGTTTTTCATGCAGAGAGTGGTGGATGCCTGGAACGCATTGTCAGAGGAGGTGGTGGAACCAGGCACATTAACAACATTTAAGAGGCATCTGGATGGGAACGTGAATAGGGAGGGAATAGAAGGAAAAGGACTGAGTTACAGCAGACGGGTTTTTTTCTCGTCTAATTAGGGCATCATGAACCCAGCCTGCAGGTGCAGCAGATGGTCAGGAAGGCTAATGGGATGCTGGCCTTCATAGCGAGGGGGATTGAATATAAAAGTAGGGAGGTCTTGCTGCGGCTGTATAGGGCATTGGTGAGGCTGCAGCTGGAGTACTGTGTGCAGTTTTGGGCGCCGTACTTACGCAAGGATATTTTGGCCTTGGAGGGAGTGCAGAGGAGGTTTACTAGGCTGATGCCGGAGTTGAAGGGATTGAGCTATGAGGAGAGGCTGAATAAAGTAGGCTTGTACTCGTTAGAGTTTAGAAGAATGAGGGGAGATCTCATTGAGACATATAAGATGATGAATGGGATGGATAGGGTAGAGGTGGAGAGACTCTTCCCGCTCAGAAAGGACAGTAGGACTAGGGGGCACAGCCTCAAGATAAAGGGGGGGCGGTTTAGAACAGAGTTGAGGAAGAACTTCTTCACTCAAAGGGTGGTGAATCTCTGGAATTCTCTGCCCGTTGAAGTGGTGGAGGCTACCTCGCTAAATATTTTTAAGACGCGGGTTGATGGGTTTTTGATAAGAGAGGGGATTAAGGGTTATGGGGAGAAGGCGGGAAAGTGGAACTGAGCCACGACAGATCAGCCATGATCTTATTGAATGGCGGGGCAGGCTCGAAGGGCTAGATGGCCTACTCCTGCTCCTATTTCTTATTATGTTCTTATGATCAGCACAGGCTTGGAGAGCCGAAGGGCCTGTTCCAGTGCTTCTCTTTTCCTTTGTTCACTCATTCTTCTATATGACTATATTTGGTTTGTTGCAATTGCAGAAGCAAGTGTGCACTTGCAGGTGTGCCATGCGCAAAGATGCCTTCGCCCTGAACTCTTTGACCCCATCCCGCCACCAGTGAGAATGTTGAATTTGATGCTCAGCCAATACTCCATCGGTGAATCTCAGCTATGGACAAGGATGGAGGTGTCTGACAACAGTTTTTGTTTGGTTATTGAGATTTTACATGTGAATGTTTGACGATACAAGCACACCCAGATTGCTTTTAACATCAGTTTTAGTGGGCACATCCACCTGCAGTTTGTCAGCAACATTGTCCTCAGGATATGAGGAAATTGTGTGCACACTGCAGCAGTTTTCTTTATAGTTTCTTAATGTTGGCCCACTTTGGGACCATTTAAATATGGTATGTTGTAATTGAGAATGTTACTGATGCTGCCAACGAATGGCAGTCCTTTAGACAAGCACAGCAAATCAGATCATGCATATCGACAATTTCAATGAATTCCTCAGCGTGATTACTGTCACAGTTGTGATGCCTACCAAACTCTATTTCCAAAGTCATTACTCATGCTGATAGTACTTGGCTGATCCAAGCAAATATGAACCAATTATATAGACTTGACGTGCTCCCTGTCATTGATGTAAGCATCAGGGAAGCAATGTCAGAAAAGGAATATAACCAGGTATAGGTATCCTTGATTCTCTGTTTCTTAGTGTAATCGCTGTATTGCTTTTAGAGGAAGGGCACCTTATAAAATACTTTATTCCAATTAATAGCCTATGGCAATGTACTCCAACATCATTATCATGTGCTTCTTTCAATGTTTCAACAAGGTGATTTTCAATTAAGCCCTAATGAAGTCACACTGAAATGATAAAAAAGGAAGATATTTTTGCATTTATAGAACCCCTTTCATGACCTCAGCATGTCCGAAAGTGCTTTGCGTTCAATTAATTACTTTTGAAGTGTAGTCATTGTTGTAATGAAAAATGGCAGTTAATTTTCACACAAGTATGCACTAACAGTAATGTGATAATAACCAGATAATCTGTTTTAGTGATATTGGTTGAGGGATAAATAATAGTCAGGGCATCATTTGAATGAAGAGCAACAAAAGCAAGCTCAGGGGCAGAAAGAATAGGGATTTTTATTTCATTATTCATTCATGGGACATGGCTGTCACCAGTTGGCCAGCACTGATTTGATTTGATTTGATTTGATTTATTATTGTCACATGTGTTAGTATACAGCGAAAAATATTGTTTCTTGCATGCTATACAGACAAAGCATACCATTCACAGAAGAGGAAGAGAGAGTACAGAATGTAATGTTACAATCATAGCTAGAGAAAGATCAACCTAATGCAAGGTAGGTCCATTCAATAGTCTGATGGCAGCAGGGAAGAAGCTGTTTTTGAGTTGCTTGATACGTGACCTCAGACTTTTGTATCTTTTTCCCCGATGGAAGATGATGGAAGAGAGAATGTCCAGGTGTGTGGATTTTTGATCATGCTGACTGCTTTTCTGAGGCAGTGGGAAGCGTAAACAGAGCCAATGATGGGAGACTGGTTAGCGCAATGGACTAGGCTTCATTTACATCTCTTTTGTGGCTTCTTGGGTAGAGCAGGAGCCATACCAATCTATAATAAAACTAAAAAGAATGCTTTCTAGGTGCATCTGTAAAAGGTGCTGAGAGTCATAGCATACATATCAAATTTCCCTCATCTTGCCCTAATTATCCTTGCTCAGAAGGTAGTTGAGAGTCAACCACACTTCTGTAGCTCTGGAGTCATGTGTAGGCCAGACCAAGTAAAGATAGCGGATTTGCTTTCCTGAAGAACATGAGTGAACGAGATGGGTTTTTCCGACAATTAACAATCATCATTCTTAATTGCAGATTTTTTAAATTGAATTCAAATTCTACCATCTGCTATGGTGGATTTTGGGCCCATGTCCCCAGAACATTAGCTGAATTTCTGGATTAATAGCCAGGCACTAATATCACTAGGCCATC
This sequence comes from Carcharhinus amblyrhynchos, assembly GCF_965287045.1. Taxonomy (NCBI): domain Eukaryota; kingdom Metazoa; phylum Chordata; class Chondrichthyes; order Carcharhiniformes; family Carcharhinidae; genus Carcharhinus; species Carcharhinus amblyrhynchos. Next base: position 20,250,576 of record NC_137324.1, read on the forward strand.
CTGTCCCCTCAAACCTACTCTGCCATTCAAATAGATCATGGCCATTCTCTATCTCAGTGCCATTTTCCAAAGTAATCCCATTATCCCTCGATATCTTCAATATCTAGAAATCTGTCAATGCTCATTCAATGACAATGCAGTCCACCTTGATAATCCCACAAGCAAATGCCTTTCAAAAGACCAATCCTAATAGTTGTCCCACATTATCCACCTCAGCTGCCAGTCTGACCAGTATTTACACAAAGAACAAAGAAAATTACAGCACAGGAAAAGGTCCTTTGGCCCTCCAAGCCTGCACCGACCACGCTGCCTGACTGAACTAAAACCTGTCACTCTCCCAGGGACCATATCTCTCTATTTCCATCTTATTGATGTATTTGTCAAGATGCTCCTTAAAAATCATTATAATAACTGCTTCCACTACCTTCCCCTGTAGCGAGTTCCAGGCACCCACCACCCTCTGTGTAAAAAACTTGCCTCATACATCTTGTTTAAACCTTGCCACTTGCACTTTAAAACTAGGCCCCCAGTAATTGACTCTTGTACCCTGAGATAAAGCTTCTAGCTATCCATTCTGTCTATGGCCTTCATAATCTTGTAGACTTCTATCAGGCCACCTCTCAATCTTGTCATTCCAGTGAGAATAAATCAAGTTTCTCCAACCTCTCCTCATAGCCAATTAAAAAAATCATCCTGGTAAATTAGTAGATCTAATGTCGAGGGGAGCTATACAAAAAATGGTAGAACCATCATGAGTATAGACACACAGAGGGACCTGGGTGTGCAAGTCCACAGATCCCTAAAGGTGGCAGCACAGGTGGAGAGGATGGTAAGAAGGCATATGGCATGCTTGCCTTTATTGGATGGGGCATAGAGTATAAAAGTTGGCATATGATGTTGCAGCTATATAGAATGTTGGTTAGGCCACATTTGGAATACTGCGTCCGGTTCTGGTGGCCACACTACCAGAAGGACGTGGAGGCTTTGGAGAGAGTACAGAAAAGGTTTGTCAGGATGTTGCCTGGTATGGAGGGTCTTAGCTATGAGGAGAGATTGGGCAAACTGGGGTTGTTCTCCCTGGAGAGACGGAGGATGAGGGGTGACCTAATAGAGGTGTATAAAATTGTGAAGGGCATAAATAGGGTGAACAATGGGAAGCTTTTTCCCAGGTCGGAGGCGACAAACACAAGGGGTCACAAGTTCAAGGTTAAGGGGGCAAGGTTCAACACAGATGTCAGGTGGACGTATTTTACATAGAGGGTGGCGGGGGCCTGGAGTACGCTGCCAAGCAAGATGGTTGAGGCAGACGCACTGGGATCATTTAAGACTTATCTACATAGCCACATGAACAGACTGGGAATAGAGGGATACAAATGAATGGTCTAGTTGGGCGCATGAGTGGTACAGGCTTGGAGGGCTGAAGGGCCTGTTCCTATGCTGTACTGTTCTTTGTTCTTTGTTCTAAATCTTTTCTGTACCCTTTCCAAAGCCTTCATATCCTTCTGATACTTTGGTGACCAGAATTGAACACTATATTCCAAGTGTGGTTTAAATAAGATTCTATAAAGCCGCAACATGACTTACAATTTTTAAGCTCAGTGCCCCGGCTGATGAAGGCAAGCATGCTGTATGCCTTCTTGATTACCTTCTCCATCTGCGTTGCCATTTTCAATGACCTTTGTACCTGTACACCCAGATCCTTCTGTTTATCAATACTGTTCAGGGGTCTGCCATTTACTGTATATTTCCCACCTGTATTAGACCTTCCAAAATGCATTACCTCACATTTGTTGGGATTAAACTCCATTCACTATCTCTCTGCCCAAGGCTCCAACCGATCTATACCCTGCTGTATTCTCTGATGGTCTTCATCGCTATCCACAATTCTACCAACCTTTGTGTCATATGCAAACTTACTAATCAAACCATTTATATTTTCCTCCAGATCATTTTTATATATTACAAACAGCAACGGTTCCAGCAGTGGTCCCTGAGGAATGCCACTTGTTACAGCCCTCCATTCAGAAACGTACCCTTCCACTGCTACCCTGTCTCTATGACCGATCCAGTTCTGTATCCACCCTGGCAGCTCACCTCTGATCCCGAACAACTTCATCTTCTGCACCAGTGTGCAATGAGGGACCTTGTCAAAGGCCTTACTGAAGTCCATGTAGACAACATCCACTGCCCTACCCTCGTCAATCATCTTCATCACTTCCTTGAAAAATTCGATCAAGTTATCAGTGAGCCATGACCTTCCCTTCACAAAACCTTTCAGTAATACTTCAATTTATTTCTAAGTGGGAATAAATCCTGTCTCAAAGAATCCTCTCCAATAATTTCCCTAATACTGGCATAAGGCTCACCGGCCTGGATTATTCTTGCTACCCTTCTCAAACAAAGGAAGAATATTGGCTGTTCTCCAGTCCTCAGGGACCTCCCCTGTAGCCAGTGAGGATACAAAGATTTCTCTCAAGGCCCCAGCAATTTCCTCCCTCCCCTCTCTCAGTACTCTGGTGTATATCCCATTAGGCCCTGGGGACTTGTCCACCTTAATGTTTCTCAAGAACCCTAATATCTCCTTTTTGATTTCAACATGACCCAAGCTATCCGATACACCTTACACATATTATACCTCAACTTAAACAAATAACTGGGTCATTATCTCATTGCTACTTGTGGGACCATTTTGTGCAGCAATGGGCTGCTCTATTTCTTACATTACAGCAGTGCATTTTCACCATTTTACCTTTGAGAATGTGTCCTGGAAATATTTCCTAATTTCAAGCAGGACAGACGTGCTGCCTGTCTTGCCTTTATCAGCAATTGCTGACTCGGGCAGAATTCCTGGAGTTAGCCTCATTTTAGACGCGCTTTCAGCTTTTGGCTTGAGATCAAGGCCACCCACTGGGAGCTCGCCAAAGGTGAGGGGGAGGTAGGGGTGGCAGCACATTCAGCACATTAATCTTTGTTCGAGGCTACAGATGTAACTTTAAGTGGTGAAATGGGGCAGTTAGTAGAGAGGTGAACGGAGGAGAAATGTGTTGGCTGCCTTCCCAAAGGACAAAAACAGTAGCTGGTAGTAAGCAGGAAATAACAAAAAAAATGTGAAGGCAATAACTGGGTTACATGGGAAAATGAAGGAGCAATGCAGCAGTTGAAGCCTTTATTGGATGAAAATGGTGAGGCACATGTGAGGAGCGTTAACTTATTTGGCTTTTCGTCCTTCTGATTCCTCTGCTATTTTTTGTAGCTCATGTCTGTATCAGGGCTAAAGCAAAGGCCCATTTGGCTGCTGGTTGACAGTAAGGAGAAGGAAAGGAAGCTGTGGGATCAGCGCATATCAATGTATATCAATGACTTGGATGAAGGGATCGAATATCTGGTTGTTAAATTTGCTAATGATAGGTAGGAAAGTAACTTGTGAAGAATATATAAGGGGTGGGATTTTTCAGCCCTTCCCATTGGCAGGATCTCCCAGTCCCACCAACGGCGAACTCTTCCCCCTCTGCTGCAGGTTCTCTAGCAGAGAAGGGCACAACAACAGGGAACTCTGTTGACACCAATCCCACTGCCAGTCAATGGCAGGCTGCCTGTGCTGCTACGGGAGAGGGGGTGCAGAAAATCCCACCTAAGGAATCTGCAGAGGGACATGAAGCGGTGGTGAGTGGACAAAAGTTTGGCAGGTTGATTGTAATGTAGGAAAATGTGACCTTATCCATTATAGTCAAAAATATAGAAAAGCAGGAGCAAATTTAAATGGAAACAGATTACAGAAATCTGGGGAATAGGAGGATCTTGATGTCCTGGTGCATGGAATCACAAAAAGTTAGTATGCAGGTATTGAAAGTGATTAGGAAGGCAAATGGAACATTTATTGAAACTGGAATTGAATATACTGCAGTAGTATAGCGTGTTGGTGAGATCGCATCTGAAGTACTGGGCACAGTTTTAAACCTAATTTATTCGTCACAAATAAGGCTTACATTCACACTGTAATGAAGTTACTTTGAAAATCCCGTAGTCGCCATATTCCAGCACCTGTTCGGGTACACTGAAGGAAAATTTAGCATGGCCAATGCACATAAATCTTTGAACTGTGGGAGGAAACCGGAGCATTTGGAGGAAATCCACGCAGACAAGGGGAGAATGTGCAAACTCCCCTGGTGCTGTGAGGCAGCAGTGCCAAGATGGCACAGTTGTCACTCAAGGTGGCACAGTTTTATCTCATCTGCCACCCTGTCTTTTCCCTACAAATTTCTTCTCGTCAGATGCTTACCCAATATCATGGAACAAACCGCAAAACCATAGAATCTCTACAGTGCAGATACAGGCCATTTGGCCTATCGAGTCTGCACTGACTCTCCAAAATAACATCTTATCCAGTCCTAAATCCCATCCTATCTCTGTAACCTTATGCATCTGCCTACCACCTTTGGACACTAAGAAGCATTGAGTTTGACTGATCTAACTAAGCTGCACACCTTTGGACCTTTTCTGGCCAAGGAAGGCTGGGAATAGCTCCTAATGGGAAATTCTACAGAAGAACAGTGGGGGGCATTCAAAAAGGAAATGAGGAGGGTGCAAGCAAAACATGTTCCCTCTAAGGTGATGGATAGGAATAACAAGCCCAGAGAACCATGGATGACCAGAGATATTCAGGATGCAATTAGAAGAAAAAGAAAGGCTTTGGAAAAGTATGAGGGGGAGCAAATCAGTGAAGGCGTTAATGAGGTATAGAAATGAGGTGAAGCTTAAGAAAGCAATTAGGAATGTAAAGCGGGGATATGAGAAAGCTTTGACTGTTAAAGGCAAAGGAAATCCCAGGATATTCTGTAAGTGTATCAACAGGAAGAGGATAACTTGGGAAAAAGAGGGGCTCTTAGAATCCAAGGGAGCAATCTGGGGTGGAGCCAGAGGACATTGGTCAAGTATTGAATGAATACTTCACCCAAGAGAATGAGGGCAATGATGTAGAATTCAGGTAGAGAGACTGAGAGGTTCTTGAGCAAATTCACCTGGGGAAAGACAATGTATTGGAGGTGTCTGCAGCCTTAAAAGTTGATAAATCTCCATGTCCTGATGAATTGTGCCCAAGACTGCTGTCAGAGGCAAGGGCGGGGATGGGGGGGTGGGCTTTGGGGGGATGGAATTTCAGAGGCTCTGACCCAAATTTTTAATTCCTCTCTGGCCATGGGAGAAGAGCCAGCAGATTGGACATCAGCTAATCTGGTTCTGCTATTTAAGAAGGGTTATAGAGATAAACCAGGAAACTACAGGTCACTGAGTCTCATGTTAGTGATAGGGAAATTATTAGAGAAACTTCTGAAGGAGAGCATCTGTCTCCATTTGGAGAGGCAAAGCTTGATCAGGGATAGTCAGCATGGCTTTGTCAGAGGGAGTGCCTAACAAGTTTGATTGAATTCATTGAGAAGGTGACCAAGTGTGTAGACAAGGGTAGTGCAGTCAATCGAGTTTATATGGACTTCAGCAAAGCCTTTGACAAGGTCTCAGATGGGAGACTTGTAAATTTACATGGGATACATGTGATACTTTGATAAAGTGGATTCAAAATTGACTCAGTTGTAGGAGACAGAAGGTGATGACAGAAGGCTGCTTTAGTGACTTGGAAGCCACTGTCCAGTAGCGTATCACAGGGATCTGTGTTGGGCCCCCCATTATTCATCTGTGAAGGTGGCAGTGCAAGTGGAGAGTGTGGTGAAGAAAGCCTATGGTATGTTAGCCTTTATAGGAGGGGTATAGAATATAAGAGCTGGAGTCTAATGTTGCAGTTGTACAGAACGTTGGTTAGGCCGCATTTAGAGTACTGCGTCCAGTTCTGGTCACCTTACTACCGGAAGGACGTGGAGACTCTGGAGAGAGTGCAGAGGAGGTTTACCAGGATGTGGCCTGGTATGGAAGGACTGGGGTATGAGGAAAGATTGAAGAAATTGGGGCTCTTTTCCCTTGAAAGACGCTGACTGAGGGGGGATCTAATTGAGGTATATAAGATTATGAAGGGTATAGATAGAGTAAACAGAGGTAAGCTATTTCCTATGATAGAGACACGTAGGACAAGGGGTCATGGACTTAAGGTGAGGGGGGAGAGGTACAACACAGATATTAGAGGGAGGTTTTTCACACAGAGGGTAGTGGGGGTATGGAATGCTCTGCCAAGTAAGGTGGTGGAGGCAAACATGTTAAAGTCATTTAAGAGTAACTTAGATAGGCACATGACTGGGTTGGAGATGGGTGGATATAGGAGATTGTTTTAAATAAGGGTCATTAGCATTGGGGCGTCCCTGGTAATGTAAATGGACATGGTATGATAATAATGTTTTTTCTCTTTTCATTCACAGGTTTTAAGTCGGTCTGCCTCGTGTCCAACGAGGGGCATACACGCGATGGGTCGTACTGGGGCTGCTCTTGGTTGTTCGAGATTGGCCTAGTGCTTCATGTCGTTAGTGTGCCTAAACTGGACCAGATACTGGGCAAGACGACAGCTCAGTGACTATCACTGATTGCTGTGCAGACACATGGATTTGGGCCGGTGTCTGTGGGAGTTTGCGCATTCTCCCCATGCTTGCGTGGGTTTTCTCCGGGTGCTCCGGTTTCCTCCCACACCCCAAAGATGTGCTGTTAGGCTGATTGGCAGGAATAAATTGTCCCTAAATCAGATTCCCTCAATCTGGATGGCCATAAAACATTAGACAAGAGTCATGGGTGGAGAGGGGGACTGGTGGTGTTGAAATGGCGGCGCGGGCTCGTTGGGCCAAAGGGCCTGTTTCCCGGGCTGATTTTGTTCTTTGTTCTTTGACATTGATGACTATGTGGGGAATAGGATTAGTATGTTTGCGGATTACACAATGATTGGCTGGGTGGTTAACAGTGGAGATGGAGTGTCTTAGGTACAAGAAGATATAGAATGATCAAATGGACAGATAAGTGACAGATGGAATTTAACCCTAAAAAATGTGAGATAATACACTTTGGAAGGAGTAATTTGACAAGAAAGTATTCAATGAATGGTAGGACGCTAGGAAGTTCTGTGTAACAAAGGGAGCTTGGTATGTTTGTGCATAGATCTCTGAAAGAGGAAGAGCATGTTAGTAGGGTGGTGAGAAGGGCATATGGGACACTTGCCTTTATCATTCGAAGCATAGGTTACAAAAGCAGAGAAGTCATGTTGGAGTTGTATAGAACTTTGGTGAGTACAGAGTACTGTTAGAGTAGCTAGAGTACTCTGTACTGTGCTGTACTGTTCTGGTCATCACATTATCAGAGGGATGTGATTGCATTGGGGCTGCAGAGGAGACTTACCAGGATGCTGCCTGGGATGCAGTTATGAAGAGAGGTTAGATAGGGGGTTGTTTTCGCTGGAGCAGAGAAGGCTGAGGGGTGACTTGGTTGGGCCATGCAAGATTATGAGAGACATGCCAGTGTGGATAAGGAGCAGCTATTCCCTTTAGTTGAAGGGTTAGTCACAAGGGGACAAATGTTCAAGGTGAAGGGCAGGAGGCTTAGGGGGGAACGTGAGGAAAAACTTTTCTGCAGAAGATGGTGACAACCCTGGGAGGGTGGTGGAGGCGGCTTGCCTCACATCCTTTAAAAAATATCTGGATTAGCATCTGGCATATCCTAATATTCAGAACAATGGGCAAGTGCTGGCAGATGTGATTAGGTGGGAGTTCAGATATTTCTAATATGTCGATGTGAGCTCAATGGGCCGAAGCGTCTCTTCTGCGCTGTCTGATTCTACGATTCTTTCAAAAGCCACAATTGAATATTCCTCCAACACAGTCACAGTCAATGCAATTGAAAACCTGTCTTTCTGTGTAAAAATGTTTTCCTCATGTTGTCTTTAACTTATTTTTGCCACTCACTTCAAGTATGTGTCCTCTAGTTCTTGACCCTCCACCAATGGCAGCATCTCTATTTACTCTACCTAGATCCCTCATCATTTTGAACACCTTTATCACAACTTCTCACAATTAAAGACAACTCTCCTCCAATCCATCCACACAATTGAAATCTCTGCTCAGGAAATCATTCTTATACATCATATCTTCAACCCCTCCAAAGTCTACACACCTTTCCTAATCTGTGGTGTCCAGAACTGGATACAATAGTCCAGTTGAGGCAGAATCAGTGTTTTTAAAGGTTCACCATAACTTTCTTATTTTGTACTCGATGGGTGGAATTTTACCGGCACGTCCACCCGAGATTCGCCTGATTCCATCCGACGCCAACAGAGAATGCTGTTCTCCAAGCCGCACCCAACCCTGGAATCGGGGCTGGCATGCCAGTAAAATTCCGGCCTATGCCTCTATTTAGAATGTTTGTTCATATGTTTATTAAAACACACCTTCATGGCAATTGTCCAGACTATGATTTATTCCATGTCGTTTCCACCTTAAATTTCACCTTTTCTATTTTGTACCTACCCTTGACCTCAGATACCTTTGTAATATTCAACTTTACTCTGGCCACTGCTCTTACCAAATCACACTCTGTATACCATGTGCTGCTGCATACATGCATACATGTCTCAACTTTACCCCAGCACAACAAACACTGTCTGTCTTGGAGTATTCCTGGTCTTCAGTTCCATTTTATTCTTTGCTTTATCCGTTGCTTTTATAAATTCTTATCTTGTTTTCAGGTGCCAAGGTCTGCAAGCTTTAATAAATCTTAAATGTCAACACTTCTGCTGATCCTTCTTCCCTTTCTCTTTCCTCTGACCCCCATCCCCGCTTCTTGTCTCAGCCTTTTACTGCCTCCCCTGACCTTGCCTTCTCTGACCCTGCGCAATCTGCCTTCAGTTTCATTCCCTTTTGCTCACCATGTCCATGAATTTAAGGGCCTCATGATGCTGAATACTCCATTTACCACTTTCACACCTAATATTTAGACCAGGAGTCCTCCTCCTTTCAGATCTTTTCCTCAGGCCTCTTGTTATTCTCTTTCTTTTCATTGGAAACTGCTATTGACACCTGCTATTGACAGAGACAGTTTCTCTACTTCTTACAGTCACACAAATCTATCTCCCTTTGAACTGGCATCCCTCCGTCCTTTCAGGTTCAGCCTTGACATTTTTATTAAATTGCTTACAATAGAGGAAGCACAGATTTTGTATGGTGAAAGGATCTCTGTCTGAAACTGTTGGATTGTTATAAAATCTGAATGGTTCATTAGTGTCCTTCAGGGAAGCAAATCTTTAGCCTGTCTGGTTTATACGTGACTCCAGTCACACAGAATCAATTGGCTTCGAATTTCCCTGGGAAATGGCTTAGCAATATATTCAGTTGTTTGAAACTGCTCTAAAATAATACCATATGCAGCAGTTCAAAAATTTCCACCAATATATCCTCAAGGAATATAGGCCTTGCCAGCAATGACTGATTCCAAAAAGATTAAAGAACTAGCTATTTCTTTCACCTTTCTTTTGTCTTTTATTCTTTCCATAACGGCTAGTATCAAAAATCTCTGATTATTTAAAACAGGAGGTAGAATACTTCTGACACATCTAAACCTTTCTTATCTCTAATCTCTGAATATGCAGTATTCCTCTTGGATCTGCCAGGCTGAACCTTGATGGCGATATTGCACCATCTGCAAAATTAAAGGGAACTGGGCACAGTGACTTAGCAGCTACTGAGTTAAGTTTATTTATTAGTGTCATAAGTAGGCTTACATTAACACTGCTATAAAGTTACTGTGAAAATCAGCAAGTCGCTACACTCCGGGTACACTGAGGGAGAATTTAGCGTGGCCAATGCACCTAACCTGCATGTCTTGTGGACTGTGGGATGAAACCGGAGCCGGCGGAGGAAACCCAGGCAGACGCAGGGAGAACGTGCAGAATCCTCACAGATAGTGACCCAAGCTGGGAATTCCACTTCTATGTTCTAACTTAATTTTGTGAATCTTTCCCATCATCTGCTGGCCGATTGACACCAGTGGCAAATCAGTTTCCAGCACAGCTGATATTTTCACAGCGGATGACATTCAATTTTGTCCTGATAATTATTTCCATTTGCTCAGTTGTCGATCTGATTGAGGACGGGGAAACAACTGAAGTGATTTGACAAAAATGCAGATTAATCTAAATTGACAATGTGTTTTCTTCACCAATGACACAAGTGATTTGATGTAATCATTGACCAAAATTTGCCAGACGCAACGTCAACTAGTATTCAAGCGACACTGTTCATGGAGAAAAGTGCCCCAAGGTTCAATTGCCGAAGGGAAAAATAAGAAGGAGCCAACACCAATCAATATTCCCTGGCTCAGTGAGGCAGCAGTGCTAACCACTGTGGCACCATACTGATCACAAAAGTGATGATCCCATTGACACTTCCACCCAATACCTCTTTGTTCATGTTACAATCTTTGAACGGTAGAGACATGTGAAAATCCATCTTGTGGTGTAGTACATGTCATTACCGACCAGACTGTCAGCTGCTGATGATGAATTGTTTTGTTCGTAAATAAATATCTACTATATTCCTAATTTTAATTCACAGAGAGATATACAACTTAGCCAGTTTCTCTTTCTAAAACCTTTAAAAGAATGTTTACACAAAACCCGTTTGACATTTGTATTAGGATTTAAGTGAGCAGCCTTCAGAGAAAGCTACGATTTGGGAAATTCATAACGATCTGCTTGTTGACAGTGTTTTTCCTGAAGCCTGTAGACAGGGCACTCATCACAATCAAGTGATAGTCAGGGAGCTGGTTGAATGACAAATGCTGCATTTTGCATTGTTAAAATTGCCTCCTATCCTCAAACAGTGACAGGCCAATAAAGGGAAATTACCAACACATAACTAATAGACTAACCCACAACAATGCAACATTCATCCAGAGCTTTCTCAGGCGTCAGTTTTTCAGTCGATCAAACTGCAACACTATATTTCCATTCCCTTTAATTCTACAAAGCCTCCACTTCCATGTTCTTACTTAATTTTGTGGATCTTTCCCATCTCTGCCGATCAATTGACACCAGTGACAAGTCAGTTTTCAGCACAGCTGATGTTTTGACAGTGGATGACGTTCAATTTTGTCCTGATATTTTTTTCCATTTGCTCAGTTGTCGATCTGCTTGAGGTCGGGGAAGCAACTTGAGTGATTTGACAAACACGCAGATCAATCTCAATTGACAGTGTCGTTTCTTCACCAACGAGGTTTAGCTGACACAGGTAATTTGATGCAATTATTGACCAAAATTTGCCAGGCATAACAATAACTTGTATTCATGCAACACCTTTCATATAGAAAAGTGCCCCACGGTGCGAACCATAGAATAGAATCATAGAATCCCAACAGTACAGAAAGAGGTCATTTGGCCCATCAGGACTGCACTGACCACAATCCGACCCTGCCCCTATCCCTGTAGCCTCACATATTTATCCTGCTATTCCTCCTGACACTAAAGGACAATTTTACCATGGCCAATCAACCTAACTGCACATCTTTGGACTATGGAAGTAAAAACAGAGCACCAGGAGGAAACCCACACAGACATGAGGGAAACATGCAAACTTCACACAGACAATGACCCAAGTCGGGTACCGAGCCCAGGTCCTTGGTACTGTGAGGCAGCAGTGCTAACCACTGTGCCACCATGCTGTCCATAAGGCAAACATAAGAAGTAGCCAATACCAACCAACGCTTGGGAGTGTGACAGGGAACTTGGTGAAAAAAAGAGTGCATTTGAAAGAAAAATTTTAAAAGTTAAAAAAAAGTAGGAAAGAAATAGAAGAATTTAGTGAGTAAGGTTTAGAGAATGGAGACAGCGTGGTTGTAAGAGGTCTCCGGGCACTTCATAGCAACACAGAATGTCACTGGACTAATGGCGAGAGACCCAGACTAATATTGTGGGGACATGGGCTCGAATTCCTCCAAGGCAACTTTGTAGTTGCTAAATTCAATTGATAAAGTTTGGAATATAAAACTAGACTCTGTAATGGTGATAATGAAATAATCATTGATTGTCATTAAAAAAATTGATTCACTAATATCCTTCAGGGAAGGAAATCTGCCATTCTTACCTGGTCTGGTCTATCTGTGATTCCAGACCAACAGCAGTGTGGCCTAGCTCTTAGCTGGCCTAGCAAACCATTCAGTTTAAAGGAAAATAGAGATGTGCAGCAAATACTGGTCTTGCCAGTGACACCCACATCGTATGAAAAAATATCTTTTAAAAAATCAAGAAAATGCAACCGATGCCAAGCCAAAGAAGGATTTGGTGACAGCCTCATAAAAACTATCTCTGATGATTACTGTCCCAGCTCATAAATCTCATCTGACATCCAACTTTTAACACAAAAACAGAAAATGCTGGAAAATCTCAGCAAGTCTGACAGCATCTGCGGAGACAGAATAGAGCCAACATTTCAAGTCTAGATGACTCTTGAAGAGGCATCTCGATTCAAAATCTTGGCTTTCTCTCTCCACAGATGCTGTCAGACCTGCTGAGATTTTCCAACATTTTTCTGTTTTTGTCTCAGATTCCATCATTGCAAGTATTTTGCATTTATCCAATTTTTAAAGTTTATTACTTATTAGTGTGACAAGTAGACTTACGTAACACTGCAATGAAATTACTGTGAAAATCCTCTAGTCGCCACATTCCGGCGCCTGTTTGGGTAAACTGAGGGAAAATTTAGCATGGTCAATGAACCTAACCAGCAAGTCTCTCAGACTGTGGGAGGAAACCGGAGCACCTGAAGGAAACCCACGCAGACACAAAAGAATGTGCAGAACCAAGGTCCCTGGTGCTGTGAGGCAACGGTATTAGAGATAATAGGTTAACTATAGAAAACAAGATCTTGGCATCACTGTCCAACTCAAGGATGTTGAGATCAATTGTATTGTAGAAACTGGATGCCTTTGTAGTCTGTACTACAATCTTATCAACTGTTAAAACTGATTAGCAAAGGCAACCTAGTTAGTGATATGTTATGATTGCAATATGTTTACTTTTGGAAGAAAGACATCTGAAGAAAAATCATCCTTTGATATCACGATGAAGCTATTATGTGGATTATTGTGAACATTAAGCAAATACCCTTTGTTATTTACAAAGGAATTATATTGCTGTTGATGTATATCCAATATTCAAGTGCGACAATAAACTCCACAAATTTTCTCTCCTGAAATTGTTTTCTCTTTCATTTTCAGTTGCCTATTAACAATTTTGATTACTAAGGTTCCATCAATCCAAATTTATTGGTGTTATATGAATAGATCATCAATTGGCTTGCTTTCCAACAGTTCATTTTGTTGGAGTGCTCCCAGTCAGCTCTCGTGGTGCCTCCATCTGACCTTGATCATGAATTCACTTGCATTAAATACCATGACCATGAACCGAAATCTTGCTGCTCTCGCAATACATATTGACTTAGTGCCTACTAAGTTCAGAAGTTTAGTTCATATCTCTTTAAATTCCATCTCTCTCTTTATTTGATGTTGTCAGTGTTTGTTATACTTGCCTAGAAGGCCAAAACGTGTGACTTGCAAAGTGTTAGCAGCTGACAGATCCATGCCAATTGAAAGATAGAGACAGCATTAAAGGGTCATTGTTAGTGCACTGGGAAGTTTCCAGAACAGACCAGCTTCCAGAGGCAACCAACAATAGGCTGTTTTCTTACATTGGCTGCCAGGGGAAACATGCTGCTTCAGCATTTGCAATCTGCTTTTTTTGTCTAAAATGTTATTTTGTTTCTTAGATGCTTGAAGGCAGCCCTCAATAATCCGGCAGTGATGTTACCATGTCACACACTGCATTATGGAATGCAGCTTTTCTACAGCTCAGAAGTAATAAGATGTTCCAACCGCAGGCAATTTTGATTCTATGAATATTTTTATTTATTACTCATACACCTCCCTGATTTTCATTGCTCCTTTATTGGTCGCAAAGCTTTCAGCTACTTATCCGTAATATCCAGCATTTTCTCCCTGAACCTCTCACTCTCTTTACCTCACCCTCCCCTCTTTTGATGGTCTTTGAAATGTCCCTCTGACCAGGCTTCTGTTCACTTGACCTAAAATATCCATGTGTGGTTGGGTGTCATTATTTAGTCTGATAACATTCCTGTGAAGCATCCAAATTATCAGAAGTGATGAGCGGAAGATGGCAATATACTTAAATCCTCTGGTGTCAATAGACCAAGCTGAATGGAAATATCACACATTTATTAATGACATTGGCTGGTATTTTCCAGCTGTTCATGCCCCGCCACCACCTGCAAATGAGGACAGAGACTTTGGTGCAACGGTGAATCTCCGTTCACTGCAGGGAGGCCAGAGACTTGCTGTTATGAACGGTCAAAAAATTCCAGCCAATATCTTTTTATTTGGGCATTTTTCATAATCACAGGAGGTCCCAAAGTGTTACACAGTCAATGAAGTATTTTTTGAAGTATAATTACTATTGGAATGTAGGAAACGCAGCATATAATTTGTGGCCAGCAAATTCCCACAAACAGCAACATGATAAATTTGCTTTTGTGATTTTGACTGAGGGACAAATATTGACCTCAATACCATGCATAACTTAACAATTATAAGGACTACTATGCTTGTCTGGTGCATTTCTGTGAGAGACTTTTATTGAACTGATCTTAGGATGGCTGCCTCCAGAGGTAGATACCTCATGGCAGAGTCATATGACTATAGCAAACCAGTTATTTAGTACAACATTGCATTTTGAAAACCCAAAGAAATTCCCTTGCTCTTTGAAACCCAAACTCCGTTGCTCTTCTTTAAAATAGCATCATGGGATCTTTTACGTCCACCTGAGAGGCCAAATGGAGCCTTGCTTTTACATCACTGTTAAAAAGGCATGTCTTACACCCTCAGTCTTAGTGCCTAAGCCAAGTGCTCGAGTACATCTGCAACGCTGATATCTACCCAGCAATGTGAAAAAATGATCAGGTATGTCCTGCACATAAGAAGTATAGCAAATCCAACCTGGCCAATTACCTACCTGTCCACCCTCAATCATCAATAAAGTGATGGAAGGGGTAATTTGGGTTCTGCCAGGGTCACTTAGCACTTGACCTCATTACAGCCTTGGTTCTAAAACAGCTGAACTTCAGAGGTGAGTGAGAGAGACCTTGCCATCTGGGCCACATTTGACTGAGTAAGACATCAGGAAGCCCTGGCAAAACTGCAGTTAATGGGAATCAGAGGAAATCCCTCCGTTGGTTGGAATCAAACCTGCAAAACACAAGAAGATGGTTGTGATTATTGTAGTTCAGTCATCTTAGCTCGGAGGCATCACTTGGCGCTAAAGAGATCAAGAGATATGTGGGGGAGGAGGGTTCAGGGTATTAAAATTGATGATCAGCCATGATCATAATGAATGGCAGAGCAGACTCAAAGGGCCAAATGATCTACTCCTGCTTCATTTTCTACATATGTTTCTGTGAATCCTGTGGCAAATAACTTGCGCCCTGACTCTCATAAGCCTGTCCACCATCTATCCACAAGGCACAAGTGAGGATTGTGATGGGATACTCTCTGCTTGCCCATGTGAGGGCAGCTACAACAACACTCAAGAAGTTCAACACCATTCAAAACAAAGCAGCATATTTGATTGCTACCCATTTCACAAATGTTCAATGTCTCCACCACTGATGAACAGTGGCAGTCACGTATATCATCTACAAGATGCACTGCGGAAACTCACCAACATTCCTTCCAGAGACATGTCTGCAGGGTGGTCACGTCTGGGAGTTAAATATCCAGGGGAATCAGATTATTCGGAAAGACAGACGAGAAGATAAGGGAAGTGGTGTAGCTCTGATATTTAAGGATGATCAGGGCAATAGTGAGAGTTGATAGAGGTTCTAGGGAAAAAAAGTTTGAATCCATTCAGGTGGAAGTTAGAAATAATAAGGAGAAAAGGTCACCGATAGCTGTAACCTATAGGCCATCAAATAAAAACATTATGATGGTACAAGCAATAACCCAAGAAATAACTGTTGCTTGTAAAAATGGTACAGCGATCATCATGAGGGATTTTAATCTTCATGTCGATTTGTCAAACCAGGTCAGTAAAGGCAGCCTTGAGGATGAGTTCATAGAATGTATCTGCAATAGTTTCCTAGAACAGAATATAATGGAACCTACACGGCTGCAAGCTATCCTAGCTCTGGTCCTGAGTAATGCGACAGGAATAATTAATGATCTCATAGTTAGGGATCCTTTTGGAAGGAGCTATCACAGTATGGTTGAATTTAGAATACAGATGGAGCATGAGAAAGTAAAATCCAATACCAACGTCTTGTGCTTAAACAAAGATTACAATGGGATGAGGGAGGAGTTGGCTAAGATAGACTGGGTGCAAAAACTTTATGGTGGGACAACTGAGGAACAGCAGAGGACTTACAAAGAAATTTTTCACGGTGCTCAGCAAAAGTAGATACCAATGATAAAGAAGGACTGTAGGAAAAGAAATAATCAGCCATGGATATGCAAGGGAATTAAAGGGGGAATCAAATTGAAAAAAAAAGCAACAAAGTGGCAAATATTAGTGGGAAACTAGAGGAAATCTTCAAAGGTCAACAGAGAGCCATAAAAAAATGCTATAAAGAAAATTAAGATACATTATGAGGGTAAACTAGCTCAGAATATAAAACAGATAGCAACAGTTTCTGCAAATATAAAACAAATAAGAATGGCTATGGTAAACATTAGTCTTTTAGAGGATGAGATGAGGGATTTAATAATGGGAAATGAGGAAGTGGCTGAGACATTGAGCAGGTATTTTGTGTCGGTCTTCACTGTGGAAGACACAATTAACATGCCAAAAATTGATGTCAAGGAGGCTATGGCAAGTGAGGACCTAGAAACGATCATTATCATGAAAGAGGTAATATTGGGCAAGCTAATGGGGCTAAAGGTAGACAAGTCTCCTGGTCCTGATGGAATGCATCCCAGAGTACTAACAGAGATGGCAGGAGAAATAGCAAGTGCACTAGTGGTAATTTACCAAAATTTCCTGGACTCTCGGGTGGTTCCAGCAGATTAGAAAACAGCAAATGTGATGCCACTGTTTAAAAAGGGAGGTAGACAAAAGGCGGGTAACTATAGGCCGGTTAGCTTAACTTCTGGCATGGGGAAAAGACTTGAATGTATCATCAAGGAAGAAATAGCGAGACACCTGGATATAAATTGTCCCATTGGCCAGATGCAGCATGGGTTCATCAAGGGCAGGTCATTTTTGACTAATTTGGCAGAATTATTTGAGGACATTACAAGTGCAGTGGACAATGGCGAACCAGTGGATATGTGTATCGGACTTTCCAGAAGGCATTTGACAATGTGCTGCACAAAAGGCTGCTGCATAAGATAAAGGTGCCTGGTGTTATGGTAATGTACTAGTGTGGATAGAGGTTTGGTTAACTAACAGGAAGCAAAAAGTGGGGGTAAATGGGCATTTTTCTGGTTGGCAATCAGTGACTAGTGGCATGCCTCAGGGATCAGTATTGGAAACAAAATTGTTCACAAATTATATAGATGATTTGGAGTTGGGGACCAAGTGTGGTGTGTCAAAATTTGCTGATGAGACTAGGATGAGTGGTAGAGCAAAGTGTGCAGTGGATATTGAAAGTCTGTAAAGGGTATAGATAACTTAAATGAGTGAACCAGTGTCTGGCAGATGGAGTATAATGTTGATAAATGTGAGATCATCCATTTTGGTAAGAATAACAGCAAAATCAACTATTATTTAAATGGTAGAAAATTGCAGCATGCTGCTGTGCAGAGGGACCTGGGTGTCCTTGTGCATAAATCGCAAAAAGTTGATGCAACAGGTAATTGAGAAGGCAAATGGAATTTTGCCCTTCATTACTAGAGGGATGGAGTTTAAAAACAGCAAGATTATGTCCTATGTTATGTTCTATGTTGCAGCTGTATAAGGTGCTGGTGAGACCACACCTGGAGTACTGTGTACAATTTTGGTCTCCTTATTTGAGAAAGGATATACTAGCACTGGAAGGGGTGCAGAGGAGATTCATGAGGTTGATTCCGGAGTTGAGAGGGTTGATTTATAAGGAGAGACTGAGTAGACTGGGACTATACTCTTTTGAATTTAAAAGAATGAGAGGGGATCTTATAGAAACATATAAAATTATGAAGTGAATAGATAAGATAGAAGCAGGGAGGTTGTTTCCATTGGTGAATGAAACTAGAATTAGGAGAAATAGCCTCAAAATAAGGGGGACTAGATTTACGACTGAGTTGAGGAAGAGCTTCTTCACCCAAAGGTTTGTGCACGTGTGGAATTCCCTGCCCAGTGAAGCAGTTGAGGATACGTCACTGAATGTTTTTAAGGTAAAGATAGATTTTTGAAGAGTAAAGGAATTAAGGGTTATGGTGAGCGGGCAGGTAAGTGGAGCTGAGTCCATGAAAAGATCAGCCATGATCTTATTGAATGGTGGAACAGGCTCTAGGAGCCAGATGGCCTACTCCTGCTCCTAGTTCCTGTAATCTTATTACACAGCACCTTCCAAACCCACAACCATTACCACTCAGAATAACAAGGGCAGCAGGTACCTGGAAACACATCAACTGGATATTTCCCTCCAAATCGCTTACCATCGTGGCTTGGAAATATATCACCATTCCTTCACTGTCCCTGTTCCTGGATGTCCTCCCTAACAGCATTATGGGTGTACCTATACCTCAGGAGTTGCAGCAGTGCAAGAAGGCAACTCACTGCACCCCCCCTGAAGGGCAACTAGGGATGTGCAATAAATGCTGGCCTAGCCAGCGATGACCACATTTCAAAAATGAATTTTTAAAAATTGATGTTAGATCAAAAGCTCATTTTAAATCTAAGATTAATAAGGTTCTTTTAAGCGCAGTGGGACAAAGGTGGGTTCATGGAGTTAGGCTGTGGTTTTTGCCTGATCTCACTGAATGGCAAAACAGGTTTGAGGGGCTAAAGCCTATCCCCGTTCCTAAGCTCCTTTCCCCATTTCACCACATGATCAAATGAATGGTAACAGCGGTATTTTTTCCGCTGTTCCTTGCACTCAATTTTATCTTTTAAATTATCCTCCTTCTCTCAAAAACAAGCTCCGCAATTACATTAATTGGTTTATTTTCAATGCTTTGTGGAGGAAAAAAAGGTCTGTGTGCTTCAGCCTTTCAGAGCATTTCTCTCTCATTATACCAAGCTTTCTTGGACTTGAGCATTAGGCAGGTTATAATGAATTTCTTGCAACAGAATCCAAGGAACAACAAAAACAAAAGATAAAGCCAGGCCCAGCAGTCTTACAACATAGCTAATAATTAGCCTGGGTGTAATAAGGAGTAAGAATCAGTCTCCCAGACAACTGGTGAATTCATGTCCCCAAAGTATCATTTCAAATTTGGCATCCGAAATAGAATATTTTTCAACAATGATTCAGCACACACAACGAGTCGCATAAATCCTTGTCCAAATGCGGAGACTAATGAACCAGAGTCGCGTCCCTTTCCAAGATTTCTGATGCTACGATTATGTGACCTCATGTGTTGCTGCCTGTTAATGTCTTCCATAATCCAGGTTCACACTTCAATGCAGTACTGAAGGAATGTTATGTTGCTGGCAGCACATTTTTTCAGAACAATTGCTTAGATTAAGTCTTAAACCAAATTTTTCCAACCCCCAGCCCAAGGGTCAGACACAGCCCACCTAACTTCTGTATCAAGCCCGCAGAACCGTGTTCAAATTATGGGTAGATTCAATGAAAGATTGTGCCAGGATCTGCACCTCCGATCACAGGCCATTTCTCCCCTGCATTTTAAAGTTTTTTAATGGCGGATTGGTGAAGAGTGGCAGGGTGAGTGGTTTCTCTTTTGTTTCCACAGCGTGCACTCTCCCAGCCTTTGGCCACACTCTCTATTGCATTCCCACACTTGCGCCAGCACAGGACTCAAGAAGGCGCAGTGGGGCAGATAGACTCCTGTTCTGACCAAGGCCATAAGAAACTAAAAGGGACGTGTCAGTAGCTCAGCCCATCATGCAAACCAACCTCCTGTCCATTGACTCCATTTAGACTTCCCACTTCCCTGGAAAAGCAGCCAGCATAATCAAGGACTCCACACACCCTGGATGTACTCCCTACACCTTCTTCCATTGGGAAATAGATACAACAGTCTGAGGTCACGTACCAACCGACTCAAGAACAGCTTCTTCCCTGCTGCCATCAGACTTTTGAAATTCCCTACCTTATATTACCTTGATTTTTCGTGACAACCTAGCTATGACTGTAACACTATATTCTGCACCCTCTCTTTTCCTTCTCCCCTTTGTACTCTATGAATAGTATGCTTTTCATTGTATCCCAATACATGGACAATAATAAATCAAATCAAATCAAAAATCACAAAGTAACAGCACCCACCTGCCAGTCCAACACCCTGTCACCCAGTCCTGGACAGGACTGAGTGAAGAAGTGCATCTCTTCACAGTGCCCTGAATACCTCCTTCGTATTAAGGTGTTCAAAACTCCTGTGCGAGGTGGGAGTGAGTGAGTTCAGATGAGTGAATCTGTGTGAGTAAGAGAGTCCCTGTAACAGAATAAATGAGTGAATGACTGAGTTGATGTGAGTGAGCGAGTGAGTGAGTGAGTCTACATGAGTAAGTGAGTGAGTGTGTCTGGCAGGGTGAGTCTATATGATTGAATGAGTGCGTGAGTGAGTGAGCAATTCTGAATGATTAAGTCTGGGTGAGTGAATGAGTCTGGGTGAGTCTGTGTGAGAGAATGAATGAGTGAGTCTGGGTGAGTGAGTGATTTTGTGTGAATGAATCTGTGTAAGTGAGTCTGTGAGACTAGGTAAGACAGCCAGTCCGTCTGTGGGTGTAAGTGAGTGAATGATTGAGTCTTTGAGTGAGTCAGTCTGGTTGAGTGAGTAAGTGTGCGTAAATGAGCCTGGCTAACTGAGTAGTATGGGTGAGTCAGTGAATAATCTACGTTAATAAGTCAGTCAGATTGAGTGAGTGAGTGTGTGTGTGAGTGAGTTAGTCTGACTGACTGAATGGAAATTCACTGAGGCCAGTGTGGAGTGTGTGCCACCAGAGGTGAATGCAAGGTCAGTGTTAGTTAAACCCAACTTCTTAGCTCGACCCCAGTGTCCACCACTTCCCTCGTGACCAGCACTTGCAGCCCAGTTTGTCTCTCTCTCTACCTCTGTTTCTTAAGTGAGAAAGCAAAACAGGGTTTTTTTTTGTTTAATTCTGCAGCTTTATACGTATTAATGGTCATTTTTATTAATTACTCTTTTTTAAAAGTGATCAATTTATTGTTTGACATTCATTTTATTTTTGAAATTCATGTTTAATGTTGTGCGAAATCTTATCTTGGCAAAATCTACTCATCAGCCCATTGAGTGAGAAAATAAATTGAAATATGCGGTGGAATTGTCCCAAAATTGGGAAAATCTGATTTTGGGTAGGGAAAGCAATGATTTACCACCAACAGCAATGCCAACTATTTCTGTAGCATCATGTGACATTTTGGGTGGAAATTTACTCAGAAAATTCTAAGTTTCCAGCTAGAAAATGGGAGTGTTGCAGATCCGGTTTTTGGGTGAGTTTTTAATCTAAATCTTGTACACACAGTGCATGATAAAATGAGCTAGACTATTTCTAGCTGTGAGGGGCAATGGGAGGAGCTTAGCTCAACAGCCAGCAGCAGAGTATTGCGCATGTGCAAAACTCTGTGTCTGCACAAGCACTATTTCAACAGCAGAGAGAGCGATTGCAAATGTGCAGATCTCTGTGGCTGCACAAGTACAATTGCATCAGCAAATGCCTGACAGAGAGAGAGAGAGAGACTTGTCAGTCCTCTGCTGCTGCAGCTAGCCTGAACCCAGTACCAACCAGCAATTGCGTAGGCCCACAGCAAATCGCAAGCCCCACACCACCCAAAGTTGTAGCCCCTGCCTCCGCTATGCTATCTAGACTGATCGTGCCCCCTCCCTCCCTGATTGGGCCAGCCCTTTATGGCCCTGCCTCCATAGGCCCCACTGCTTCAGGTCTCGTCTCCTCAGGCTCTACCCTCATGTCCCACATCCATAGGCCCTGTCATCTTCAGGCCGTATCCCCAAAGTAGGCCTTGCTTCCTTCAGGCCCCACACCTAGCACTGCCAGGCTGGCTGTGCCAATGTGCCAGGCTGGCACTGCCAGGCTGGTACTGCCCAGTGGGCACCCTCCTTTCCCTCAGCCTTCTTGGGATGCCTCAAAGTCCTCTGGTTCTATCAGTGATGGCAACACGACTATTCCCCAATCATGGGGATCAGGTGTTTTTGTTGCGGGAGAGAACCTCTCTCAGAAATGCCACAAAGGCAAGTGAGCCAGCCAATTGAGTGCTGGGCTCACTAGACACATTGCAAATTGCTATTTAAATATATTTTTAAAAATTATTCAGCTTCTCACCGGAAATGGATGCGAGGCGGACCACACTGGAAATCCGATTGCAGTAAGATCACGAGAGCTGATGCGAACCTGATTTCTCGGCTCTCGCACCACCCTAATGGCTCGCTCCACCCATCAACGGGTGGGGCAAGTCAGTAAAATTCCACCCATTATTGCCTACCTCCTCTGACTGGATTACCTGTATCCTTGTTTTTCAGGACCTCACCACTCTCCGCCCCTTCCACTTCTTCTTCATTGGAGGAGATGTGCAACTCCTCCATTTCCTCATGATTCAGGGGCCTCTCCCCATCTTTGCATAGCAGGTTTGCGGCATACAACATGCCGCTGTGGACCCTGGCAAATGTCGGAGATCTGAGATGTATAGAGGATGTATGAATCACGGATACTCCCTGGATATTGTGCACAGATCTTTTTGTTATGGTAATGGACCAGCAGAACATTGAGTTCTTGCGATTCATATACTGGAATGCTGTTGCAGTGGAGATCTTAGAGTGACGCGAGTACAGTCGATGACACCCTGCACCTGTGAAACACTCAGAAACTCCCAGTGCTCTTGCTTCTTGGCTCACCTGTTCTCAGTCAAACTGAGAATGCTGTGTGTCTTTGCAAAGGTGGCCAATATAACCTCCTGGATACATTTGTGGATGGAGGCTTGAGAGATCTCACACAGCTCAATAATGGAGCTCTGGAAAGAGCCACTGTCATTGAAATTTAGTGTAGCAGTCGATTTCAATGCCACTGGCAATGGATGCACTCCGAGTTCCTGAGACACAAAATCCTTTGGAAGGTGGCATACGTGAGGATTGTGTGCAGTTTTGGTCTCCCTACTTATGGAAAAAATATTATTGCATAGGAAGCAGTTCAGAGAAGGTTTGCTAGGCTGATTCCTTGGATGAAAGAGTTGTCTAATTCGGAAAGCTTGAGCTGGGTTAAGCATGTGCAGCATGGTGGCACAGTGGTTAGTACTGCAGGCTCACAGCACCAGGGACCCAGGTTAAATTCCTGTCTTGGGTTACCATGTGGAGTTTACACGTTCTCTTCATGTCTGTGTGGGTTTCTTCAGGGTGTTCTGGTTTCCTCCCACAGTCCAAAGACGTGTGGGTTAGGTGGATTGGTCGTGCTAAATTGCTCCTTTTTGTCAGGATGACTAGCTAGGGTAAATAGATGGGGTTATGGGGATAGGGCCTGGGTGGGGTTGTGGTTGGTGCAGATTCGATGGGCCAAGTGGCCTTCTTCTGCACTGTAGGATTCTATGATTCTATGATATGATTCTGCACACACTGGAGTTTAGAAGAATGGGAGGTGATTTTATGAAACATTCTGAGGAGCCTTGACAAGCTGGTTGCTTCCCCTGGTGGGGAGTGTAGCGCGAGGGAGCATAGTCTTTCTCAGGAAGGTAGAAATATATTGGGTTTTATGTCATTGAAGGGGTGGGCAGGGAGGAAGGACAAAAGGGAAGTGCTGGGATAGTGTAGAGGGTAGGAGAGATAAAACAACAAAAATATGGAAAAAAGGCAAAGGGAGTGGGAGTGATTGTAGTAAAGAAACATAGCATTTGGTTCCCGAGTTAGTATAAAATAGGAAAAAGAGCAGCTCAGTTCAAATATGAAAACAAGATTCAGACTAATGTATAGCAAAAAAACAAAAACAAAATATGGAAAAAAATGTCATGGTCTCATGAACTTAATGTTGACTCCAGAAGGCTGGTCCGAAAATTTGATGCTGGTCTGAAAGCATGTACTGAGTGTCACTGGAACCACTGCAGCAGGCCAAGGGCAGAAATGAGAGTGTAAGAGCAAGCTGGTATGCTTAAGTGGCAACAACTGTAATGACTTCAATGAGGCCCATGAGTTTGGCCTCTTGGAGAATGAGTTCCCTGATTGAGATAATGATCGCTTGCCCCATCAGGAAATCTCACTTCTACATACTGAGGAGTGTTAGGTTCACTGGCACTCTGGATTCTTACAGTGTACCTAAAGCACTTTAGGGGTGGAACTGAGTTTGTCATTAAAGGGAATCTGGTGAAAGGTTACTGACCTCTGAGGAATTATTTCCATGACTTAAAGCCCATTTTAAGTAATCGATTATTTTTGTTCCTTTCTGTAAATTTCTTGTAACTGCGCTTCTTTATTTACTTACCACAAATTGGTGCCCCACCTAATGTATTTATTTTTTGGTTTATTTATTAGTGTCACAAGTAGGCTCACATTAATGAAGTTACTGAGAAAATCCCTAGTTGCCACATTCCAGCACCTGTTCAGATACACAAGGGACAATTTAGCATGGCCAATGCACCTAACCAGCATGCCATGTAATTGTACCTCAATTGATTTTTAGCTCTGACATCTTCTCTTTCTAGCACTGTGATATTCTCCCTATTCAATACAGTCACTCTTCCTCCCAGATGGAAAAACCAATAGAAATGAGAAATGACTGGTACTAGATGGAATGGAAAGCCAGTTCAGACCAGTACCAGTCATTCCCCAAGGTTATCTGGTCCGAAAATTAGATGATGATCCTAAAGCATGTACTGAGTGTCACTGGAACCACTTGCATCAAGGAATTGCTAGCATCCAAATTTTTGATTTTTTGAGCCAGGTTTCCATTATCTCCAAGACGTCATATTCCCATGTGGCTATCTGGACCTTGGCTCACCAACCTTATTTATCACACTCTGTCCATTCTCATACATGTGCTTTAAATCTATTTTAGATCCAGTTGTGTTCCTTCTTACTCTTACTATAATACTCAAAACTTGCAATCACCCAAGATAGTGTTATCCATCTGACTGGCTGCATAACCATTGGTTTCACAATCTGGCACACTTGTGGGCATAGGGTGTAATAGCATCTCCTAGTCTCTCTAACTGTAGTACTAGGGGTGGGCGGTTGCCCAGTGGTATTATCGCTAGATTATTAATCCTGAAACTCAGCTAATGTTCTGGAGACCCGGCTTTGAATCCCACCATGGCAGATGGTGGAATTTGAATTCAATAAAAAATATCTGGAATTAAGAATCTACTGATGACCATGAAACCACTGTTGATTGTTGGAAAAACCCAACTGGTTCACTAATGTCCTTTAGGGAAGGAAATCTGCCGTCCTCACCTGGTCTGGCCTACGTGTGACTCCAGAGCCACAGCAATGTGGTTGACTGTTGACTGCCATCACGCAACTAGGGATGGGCAACAAATTCTGGCGAGCCAGCGATTCCTATGTCGCGCAAATGAGTAAACAAAAAGGAGGGAAAAGAACATGCAATATCACAGGTAAACTCTAATTTCCGAGATGCCCTTCATGTCACAAGTCTCAGTGACTTTGATGTGCAACACCATTTCTTATCACCATTGAACCAAAATTATGGAATTCCCATCTGAAAACCATTATGGGAACATCCTCAGCACACGAATTGCAACGGATCAAGAAGCCTTGCAGTCTGCCAAGTGCTTTTCAGAAAAACTAGAGCCATGTATTAATTATTCTCTCTGCTTCCCCAGTTGACTCTCTTTCTGTTCTTTTCATCTTCCTGAGGTACATTTCTCATAAGCTGAACTTTATCTCACCCAAGTAGAATTTTTATTGTGTGTGCATCTGGTATTTAATACTGGAAGGTTTCAAAAACTTGTTCCAATTCTATAATAGCCTGACATTGAGCAAGCTCCCTCTATAAAATAGGAGCATTTGAACATGCTCCCTGCCTGTTCCATTAGTTAGTGGGGATACTGTGGTAAATCTGTGATTGAATTCCAATGGGCTTTTGCCCCCTATCCGGTGACATTTAGCATTAGGACAGCACAGACACTGTTTTTCTTTTGTGCAGTCATTCAGCAGTATTTTCCAGTATGAACAAAATACAACACGAACTGAAGATTCTTCCTTTTAAAAGAAAGTAACAGACACAAGAAATTCTGTGTTGGAAATTGAATGAAATTCAACAACATGATTAAGTATAAATATCAGTGTTAATTCACACTGTACATGAAAAATACAAAGAGAATTTCATAACTATGAAAATTTAGTGCCCCTCTGACATTGCATGGATCGATTTGCCTGGCAAGACGTAGGAAGGAAACATAATTAACATTATGGATACACAAAACAATGTATTATATATAGCAGCATTACTCAGGGGTGAAATTCTCAGTAACTCAGTGGTCCTGAGCTATTAATGGGTATTTTCAGCATCACTGTGCTGAACTGTGAACAGACGGCTCACTGATGTCTGAAACAAGTATAATGAAGGGAATGGTGTGAGAATACACCACTGGTACTATTCGCACTGCCCTCAGGGAGCCACGACAACAATGTGATGATGCCAGATACTCTGACTGCTGCTGAACAGTAAAAATATTTCATATTTAACATCTTAGCGAAGGCTGGATATATAGACTGTCAGGTCTATAGATGGTACAGAATAGATACAGGATCCCAAGATTCTGCACCATATCCTTGGTGGATCTGCCTATTACAACATTCCCCTGCATTTTTTACCGTCATAATTTTCCCCTTCTTTTGGTTGTGCAGAGGTGATTTGGCAAGTGAAATGGAGTACCATAGATTCCCTGCAGTGCTATGAGAGGCTATTCGGCCTATCAAGTCTGTACCAACTCTCCAAAAGAGCATCCCACCCAGCCCTCCCCACCACACGATTCCCCTAATCCTGTGCATTTGTCATGGCTAATCCACGCAATCTACACATCTTTGGACATTAAGAGGCCATTTAACTCTTTAGAAATGTTGTTGCCAAAGCTTCGCCCCTTCAAATGCTCACTGCGATTTCTGGGATCCTGGTCCTGCCCATGAGCAGTGTTCCTCAGTGTGAAATGATCCCAAAATTTTCCTGTATCTCCACCCATTCAACACCCCTAAAAACCATTGGCATTGTGAGAACAAAGAACAATACAGCACAGGAACAGGCCCTTTGGTCCTCCAAGCCTGCACCAATCATGTGTTCCTAACTAGACCGTCCATTTGTATTCCTCTATTCCCAGCCTGTTCATGTGGCTATCTAGATAAGAGTTAATTGATCCTAGCATGTCTGCCTCAACCACCTTGCTTGGCAGTGCATTCTAGGCCCCCACCACCCTCTGTGTCAAATACATCCCCCACACATCTGTATTGAACCTTGCCCCCCTTATCTCGAACTTGTGACCCCTCGTGTTTGTCATTTCTGACCTGGGAAAAAGCTCCCAACTGTTCACCGTACACATGTCCTTCATAATTTTATAAACCTTTATTAGGTTGCCCCTCAACCTCTACCTTTCCAGGGAGAACAACCCTAGTTTACTCAATCTCACCTCATAGCTAAGACCCTCCACACCAGGCATCCTGGTAAACTGTTTCTGCACTCTCTCCAAAGCCTCCACATCCTTCTGGTAGTGTAGCAACCAAACTGGACGCAGTATTCCAAATCTGGCCTAACCAACATTCTATATAACTGCAACATCATATACCAATTTTTATACTCAATGCCTCTTCTAATAAAGGCAAGCATGCCATATGCTTTCTTTACCACCCTCTCCGCCTGTGCTGCCACCTTTTAAGGATCTGTGGACTTCCACTTCCAGATCCCCCTGGATGTCTATAGTCCTGATGGTTCTGCCATTTATTGTATAGTTTCTCCCCTGCATTAGTTCTACCAAAATGCATCACTTTGCATTTATCTGGATTAAACTCCATTTGCCATTTCTCTGCCCAATTTTCCAGCCTATCTATATTCTGCTGTATTCTCTGACAATGTTCATCACTATCCGCAACTCCAGCAATCTTTGTGTTGTCTGCAAACTTACTAATCAGACCAGCTACATCTTCTTCCAAATCATTTGTATATATCACAAATAGCAGAGGTCCCAGTAAAGAGCCCTGCAGAATACCACTAGTCACAGACTTTCAATCACAAAAAGACCTCTACACTGCTACCCTCTGTCTTCTATGGCCAAGCCAGTTCAGTATCTATCCAGCTAGTTGACCTTTGATCCCTTGAGATTTAACCTTTTGCACCAGCCTGCCATGAGGGACTGTGTCAAATGCTTTACTAAATCCACGTAGATGACATCCTCAGCCCTTCCCTCATCAATCATTTTTGCCAAATCCTCAAAAAACTCAACAAAATTTGTGAGGCATGACCTCCCTCGTACAAAACCATGTTGTCTATCGCTAATGAGACTATTCTGTTCTAAATGTGTATAGGTCCTATCTCTAAGAATCTTCTGCAACAATTTCCCTATCACGGACGTCAAGCTCGCTGGCCTATAATTACCTGGGTGATCCTTGCTACCCTCCTTAAATAACAGGGCCACAGATGCTATCCTCCAATCCTCTGAGACCTATCCTGTGTCCATTGAAGAAACAAAGATTTCTGTTAGAGGCCCAGCAATTTCATCTCTTGTCTCTCTCAGTAATCTAGGAGAGATGTCATCTGGCCCTGGGGATTTGTCTACCTTAATGCTTCCTGAAACACCTAACACTTCCTCTCTTGTAATTGCAATTTGTTCTAATGGGTCACATCCCTCTGAGACACTACCAATCAACATGTCCCTCTACTTTGTGAATACTAATGCAAAGTATTCATTTAGGATCTCACTTACTTCCTTGGGTTCTAAGCATAATTCCCCTCCTTTGTTCTTGAGAGGTCTGACTCTTTCTCTGACAACCCTCTTGTTCCTAACATATGTGTAAAATGCCTTGGGATTCTCC
The DNA here is from genome assembly GCF_965287045.1 of Carcharhinus amblyrhynchos. Taxonomy (NCBI): domain Eukaryota; kingdom Metazoa; phylum Chordata; class Chondrichthyes; order Carcharhiniformes; family Carcharhinidae; genus Carcharhinus; species Carcharhinus amblyrhynchos. Next base: position 20,279,709 of record NC_137324.1, read on the forward strand.
TTAATCCTGTCTGCCAAGGACATTTCGTGCCCCTTTTTGCCCTTCTAACTCCCTGTTTGAGTTCTTTTCTGCTTTCTCTGTATTCAGTGCTTCATCTGTTTTTAGCTGCCTGGACCTTATGTATGCCTCTTTTTCTCTTTTTGATTAGACCCACAATTTCTCTGGTTAACCACAGCTCTCGAATCCTACCTTTCTTGTCTTCCTTTTCACAGGTACAAGCCTGTCCTGCACTCCTATCAACTGCTCCTTAAAAGACTTCCACATGCCAGATGTGGATTTACCCTTGAACAGCCTCTCCCAATCAACAGCCACCAAATCCTGCCTCATCCGGCTGTAGTTAGCCTTCCCCCAATTCAGCACCTTACCTGTAGGACAACACTCATTCTTTTCCATGACTATCTGAAAGTTTACAGAATTGTGGTCACTGTTTGCCACATGTTCCCTCACTGAAACTTTGATGATCTGACCGGGCTCATTCCCTAGTACTAGGTCCAGTATAGCCCCCTCTCTAGTTGGACTATCAACATATTGTTCCAAAGAACCTTCCTAGACACATTTTACAAATTCCTCCCCATCCGGACCCCCAGCCCTAAGGGATTTCCAGACTATGTGAGGGAAATTAAAGTCTCCCACTACAACAACCCTATTTTTTCTACACCTGTCCAGAATCTCTTTACATATCTGTTCTTCAACTTCCAGTGGGCTGTTGGGAGGCCTGTAGTATACCCCCAGCATAGTGACTGCGCCATTCCTATTTCTGCGCTCTACCCACAATGTCTTGTTACATGATCCTTCCAAATTTTCCACCCTCTGTACTGCTGTAATATGCTCCTTAACCAGTAATGCTACTTCCCCACATCTTCTAGCCCCTCCTCTGTCTCACCTAAAACACTTATACCCTGGAATATTGAGCTATGAGTCCTGTACTTTTAAGCAAGTCACTGCAACCACATCCAAGTTCTGCATTAAGGCTCTAAATTCATCTGTCTTACCTGTTACGCTCCTTGCATTTAAGCAGATGCACTCCAGACCTCCAGGCCCACTGAGTTCATACTCCCCTAGATTGCTCTTCCTCTTAGGAAGCCTTGTCTTGGCTCCATGTCTCCAGTCTCTACACTTGTTGACCTATTGTTTTGATTTCCATCCCACTGACACATTAGTTTAAACTCACCTGAACCACACTCCCAGTCAGGATATTGGTGCCCCTCCGTCCTTCTTGTACAGGTCCTATCCTCCCTGGAAGACTTCCCAGTGATCTATGAATCTGAGACCCTCCCTCCTGCACCAGTTCTTTAGCCACGTGTTCAGCTGCACAAACTCCCTGTTCCTAGCCTCACTAGCATACAGCACGAGGAGTAATCCAGAGGTTGCTACCCTGGAGGTTCTGTTTTTTTGCCTTCAACCTAACTCCTTAAATTGCTCTTGCAGGACCTCCCTGCTCTTTCTGCCTATGTCATTTGCATCAATGTGGACAATGAAGTCTTTCTGATCACTCTCCCCTTTTAGGATGCTTTCTAACCGCTCAGAGACATCCAGGACGCTGGCACCAGGGAGGCAAACTACCATTCTGGAGTCTCCTTTGCGCCCACAGAAATGCCTGTTTGTACCTCTAACGATTGAGTCCCCCACTACTATTGCTCTCCTCTTCTCCCTCTTTCCCTTCTGAGCCACAGAGCCTGACTCTGTGCCAGATACCTGACCACCATGGCCTACCCCTGGAAGGCCATCCCCGCCCCCCACCCCCACCCCACAGCATCCAAAATGGTATACTTATTTTGGAGGGAACGACCACAGGGGATCCCTGCACTGACTGCTTGTTCCCCTCCCCTCTCCTGACTGTCACCCAGCTGGCTCCGTTTTTAGGTGTTGCCACTTCCCGATAACTGCTATCTATCATCCCCTCCAACTCCCGAATGATCCGAAGTTCATCCAGTTCCAGCTCCAATTCCCTAAGGCGGTCTGTAAGGTGCTGGAGCTGGGTGAACCTCCCAAGGGTGAAGTCAACAGGGACACTAACGCTGTCCCTTACCTCCCACATCTTGCAAGAGGAGCACTGAACTGCCCAAACAGCCATTCTCTCCACCCAAACTCCCAACAAGATAAGAAGGGTTAGAAAAAGAAAAACAAAAGAAAAGCTTACCTGTTCTCACACCGAGTCTTTTTTTTGGTTAGAGGAGGAGGGAGGGAGGGAAACATTTCACATGTAGTGTCTCGGGTTTCTCCGCCATTCAAATTTATTGGGTAAAACAAAATTACCCAGGTCCCCCCCCACCGACTTCCGATTTCCTGCTGCTCTGAAACAAAAGCTCTTAAAAAGTAAGTTAAAATGAAAAACTCAGCTTCCCTTCCAGTTCTCTCCAAAATTGCTCCTTTCTCTGCCTGCTCTTTTATTCATTCATAGGACATACGTGTCGCTGGCTGGCCAGCATTTTTTGCCCCTCGCTGGTTGTCCTTGTTCAAAGGAAGGTACTCTAGCATGTGGGGTACATGACATTTGGAAAGAGATCATAAAAGTGAAAGGTCATTCAGGGAAACAATTGAGCAACTCTACCCTATTTTAGTGTTGGGGAGGCAGGTGTGGATTGGAGATAGACTCGCTGTCTCCAGAGGCACCCTGGAGGCAGAAACAAGCTAGAGACAAAAGCTGATACAGTCTTGTTTTGAGATCCATCTTCGTGCATGTGAACATTGGCAGCTTGAACCAATAAATGAAGTAACACAGAGCAGTTTTATGACTCCTTATCCCCCTCCCTTCACCCCCATAGATCACCCTGCTCACACATTCCCTCAATTGCTCACTTTTGGCCCTATAATAATGTGTTGCAATCCCTTCAAATGTCCATAGAAGTGTCAAAATGAATAAAAACAATCATCAAATAAGCCTTTTGGAAACAAAACTCCCCCTTCCAAAGCCGAGCCAGCTCTGATTATAGGTGACCCAGATATACCTCGAATTGTAGCATTTCCTGTTAAACTGTGAAGCAGGAAACACTATCTGCCTCCAGATTTCAAGTCATGACCCACTCATCAAGTGTAACTCAGGAGCCTAGTTAGCATAATCTCTGTCATTATGAAAATGTTGGAGTCCATTATTAAGAATGTAATAGCAGAGCATTTAGAAATACATGATATAACATAGCAGAGTCACTGTGGCTTCATGAAAGGGAAATCATGCCTGACAAATATATTTGAATTTTCTGAGGTGATAATGAGCAAAAATAGATATCATATACTATACTTGGATTTCCAAAAAGTGTTCAAGAAGGTACCGCATGAATTACCTTACTAAGATAAGAAACCATGGTATTGGAGCGGGGGGGGGTGTTGTATATTAGTTTGGATAGAGGATTGGCTAATTAATAGAAGACAGAGTTGTGAAAAGAAAAGCATTTTCAGGATGGCAACTTGCAACCAATGGAGTGCCACAGGGATCAGTGCTGGGGCCATAATTATTTTACAATATATATTAATGAATTGGGTGAGGGACATGAATGCACTATTACCAAATTTGCAGATGGCACAAAACAGGCAAGTGGTGAGGATGATATAAAGAGGAATATAGGCAGGTCAAAGTGCGTGGGCAAATAATTTGGCATATTTTCTTTTATTCATTCATAGGACATACGTGTCGCTGGCTGGCCAGCATTTATTGCCCCTCCCTGGTTGTCTTTGTTCAAAGGGCAGTTACTGTGGCTCTGGAGTCACATGTAGGTCAGACCAGGTAAGAACAGCAGACTTCCTTCCCTAAAGGACATTAGTGAACCAGATGTTGTTTTTCTGTCAATTGCATTAGTACAGCATGGCGGCACAGTGGTTAGCACTGATGCCACCATGGCCTTGGGTCACTGTCTGTGTGGAGTTTGTGTGTTCTCCTTGTGTGTGTGTGGCTTTCCTTTGGGTGCTCTGGTTTCTTCCCACTCTCCAAAGATATGTGGATTAGGTGGATTGGCCATGCTAAATTGCCTTTAGTGTCAGGGGGACTAGCAGGGTAAATACATGGGGCTAGGGTCTGGGTGGGATTGTGGTTGGTGCAGACTTGTTGCACTTAATGGCATCCTTCTGCACTTTAGGGACTTTATGAGTCTATGCCAATGGTTTCACGGTTGTCAGTAGATTCTTAATTCCAGATTTTTTGTATTGAATTCAAACTCTATCATCTGCCATGGTGGGATTCGAACCTGGATCCCCGGAACATCTGCCAAATTTTTGCCCACGCATTTAACCTGTCTGTATTCCTCTTTATACATTCTCACCACTTGCCTGCCCACCAATTTTTATGCCATTTGCAAATTTGGCAATAGTACATTCATTTCCCTCACCCAAGTCATTAATACATATTGTAAATAAGTGTGGCCCAGAACTGATCCTTGTGGCACTCTACTGGTTGCAATCCTGAAAATGCTTCTCTTTTCACAACTCTGTCTTCTATTAATTAGCCACTCCTCTATCTAAACTAATATACAACCCTCCCAACATCATGATTTCTGATCTTAGTAAGGATTCAAAGTCTAGTGATAATACCTCTCGGCCATCACTCCCTGAAGATTAAATATAATGTAGGAAAATATGAAGTCATGCACTTTGGTAGTTAGAATAAAGGAGATGAATATTATTTAAGTGGAGAAAGACTGCAGAAAGCTGCAGCACAGAGGGATTTGGGGTGTTCTTGTGCATAAATCACAAAACATTAGCATGCAAGTTCAGCAGGTAATAGGAAGGCAAGTGGAGAGGTGTTTATTTCAAAGGGAATGGAGTATAAAAATAAGAAGTCTTGCAAAAACTAAAGAAGGCAATGGTTCGATCACAGCTCCAATACAGTAAAAATTTTGGTCCTCTTATCTAAGGAAAGATATACTGGCTTTGGAGGCAGTCCAGAAAAGGTTCACTCAGTTCATCCTGGGCATGGAGGGGTTTTCTCATGATGAGAGATTGGGTAGGTTGAGCTTGCACTCATTGGAGTTTAGAAGAATGATACATAATCTTATTGAAACATGTACAGCTCTCAGGCAGCTTGAGAGGATAGATGCTGAATGGTGAAGGAGATTCAATGGGTGGAATGGCCTACTTCTGCTCCTACATTTTATAGTCTTGGAAGCTACTGCTGTGAAAATAATGGGGGATGTGAACTAACCCTCTTTAAAACAATGCAGGCAACTTTAAGCAACAGACCTGCCCCTTTTCCTATGCCGGTGAAAATATCACACTCCAGGAATGGAGGAGGGACTTCTGGATCTGGAATCTGGCCACCATCTTTTCTTGAACCCATCTTGATTTCAGTATCAAAACAGTCGAGCCCCCATCAGGAACAGGATTTTGCTAATATCTCACCGCCTGGTAAAACACGATCAGGGAACATGGGCAGATAGAAGTAAAATCCAATCGTTTTATTGTCAAAAAAACCTGAGCTGGCTGGTCTCATTTGTTTTTTTTAGCAGCAGAAGGAGATTTCATCCTCCGGTTCATCCCCCCACCCACCACCACCAACTCCCCGCCCCCCCGTTATATACCGATGTAAGAGTCTCCATAGTAATGACTCTCCAAATTTGCCTGCTTTTGAATCAGACTGACTTCAAAAGAACACGTCCAAGCCTGAATGTTTACGTGTTATGTGTTTATCATCAGTGTACAATGATAACCTAACATTCTGGCTCATATTCTGGTGCAGTCAAATATTTATTTGTTGGAAAGTGATGAGTTGCATTGGTAAGCTGCTGTACACATTGGCCTTCGCTGGGCTCAGGGGGATGTGTCCACTGTCATCAGATCCAGCCTGATTCAACCAGACTTCAAATTAAGGCTTTTGAGAGAAACACCTGCCTTTTCCATTGTATATTCTTGCTGTATCAGACCAGCAGATTCCTATCCATTCAGGTTATTATTTCATTGAGCCATCATTTCTGACACTAGCACTATAGTGACAATGTTTCTTCTGATTCTTCGCCTTGGGGCATAAATCTAACTTTCTGGTTTTGCACTGACAGGTATCATTTCATTCTCCGGCACTTTAGTAGTTAGGGATTTCCTCCTTAGCAAGGGGAAGGTTGAGAGGAGATTTGATAGATGTGTTCAAAATCATGAGGGGTCGGGATAGAGATATTTGAAATGTATTCGTACATGGGATGTGAGTGTCACTAGGAAGACCAGCATTTGTTGCCCATTCCTTATTTATTTTATTTTAAAATTTATTTATTAAAGTCACAAGTAGGCTTACATTAACACTGCAATTAAGTTACTGTGAAAATCCCCTCGTCACCACACTCCAGCACCTGCTTGGATACACTGAGGGAGAATTTAGTGTGGCCAATCCACCTAACTAGCACATTGTTCAGACTGTGGGAGGAAACCGGAACATCGGGAGGAAACTCACGCAGACACGTGGAGAATGTGTAAACTCCACATAGACAGTGACCCAAGCTGGGAATTGAACTCGGGTCCCTGACACTGTGAGGAAGCAGTGTTAACCACTGTGCCACGGTGCCACCCCATTCCTAATTGCCCTTGAACTGAGTGGCCTGCTAGGCCATTACACAGGGCAGCTAAAAAATACCCTGTTGAGCACTTGGCGCATTCAGGGCTATGGGCCAAGTGCTGGTAGATGGGATTAGGTGTGCGTTGAGGTGTTTCTAATGTGTTGGTGCAGACTTGATGGGCCGAAAAGCCTCTTCTGCACTGTGCGACTCAATGGGCCCGGTTTTACCATTTGAGCCTAAGAGCCGGACCCAGGCGTAATCCAGATCCAAGCCCGGAATCCTCTTTGCCGCGTGCCCGTACACTTTTCGCTGGCTCCGGTCCGTTCCGTGCTGCCGGCGGGGCTCCGTGCTGCCGGAACGATCGGAGCTCTCGACTGTGCGTGCGCAGTTCGATAAAGATTCGAAAAAAGCGTGCCCGGGTCAGGAAAGGGCAAAAAAAAGCAGAAAGCGGAGAGAGCGGCTCTCTGACACAGATCGTCCTCTGGGGGGTGAGGGGGAGGAGAGAGCGGCTCTCTGACACAGATCGTCCTCTGGGGGGTGAGGGGGAGGAGAGAGCGGCTCTCTGACACAGATCGTCCTCTGGAAAGGGTCGGGGGGGAGGAGAGAGCGGCTCTCTGACACAGATCGTCCTCTGGAAAGGGTCGGGGTCGGGGGGGTGGGGGGGGGGGGGAGGTGGGGGTTGGGGTTGAGGAGGTGAGGAGGAAGGAGGCGGATCAGAGCATCCTCTGGGGGGTGGGGTGGGGGGGGGGGCAGAGGGCTGATCGTTGTCTGGCGGTGGGAGGGAAGTTTGATCACGCACTGATGGGGGGGTTTGGAGAGCAGATGGATCTCTGGTGGGGAGGGTGGGGGGGGCGGGGGGGGGGGGGCAGGGGGGGTCCGCTGCCAATCTGAGGGTGACCCCTCCTCCCCCCGCCGGAGGAACGAATCCCTCCTCCCTGCTGTGACAGTGTGTCAATTCTCACCAACTAAATGAATGCATGCTTCAATGAGCCTCAGCTCTGACACTTGCGAATAAATTCAGCGATTCAATTTTTAAATGACATCTAGTGTATATTTCTCATATCATATATATATATATATATATATCAAAGCAATAAGAAACCAGGAGGAGGGATTTGTTCCTCCGGTGGGGAGAAGGGGCCGGCCACAGAGCGGCAGTGACACCCCTGCCCACCACCGCTCCCCCCCCCCACCAGAGATCCATCCCCCACCCCCCCCCAACCCACCACCCTCCAACTCAGTGAGCGATCGGGCTTCCCCCACCCCCACCCCCACCGCTACCAGACAACAATCAGCCCCGTTGCCCTCCCCCAAAGATACATCTCACCTGCCTCCTCCTCCTCCAACCACACCCGCCCCCCCCCCCCAGAGGATGATCGGACCCGCTTCCCTCCTCCTCTCCCCCAGAGGATGCTGTGACTCGCCTCCCTTCTCATATTCCCCCCACCCCCCCCCCCCCAACCTCGAGAGGATGATTTGGGTCAGAGAGCTGCTGCAGTTAGCAAGTGTGAGGTTATCCACTTTGGCAGGAATAATAGTAGGAGGGACTTTTGCTTAAAAGGCGAATAGCTGCAGCATGCTACGGCGCAGAGGGACCTGGGGGTCCTTGTGCACGAGTCGCAAAAACCCAGTCTGCAGGTGCAGCTGGTGGTCAAGAAGGCGAATGGAATGTTGGCCTTTATAGCGAGGGGGATTGAATATAAAAGCAGGGAGGTCTTGCTGCAACTGTACAGGGTACTGGTGAGGCTGCAGCTGGAGTACTGTGTGCAGTTTTGGTCGCTGCACTCGCGGAAGGATATATTGGCCTTGGAGGGAGTGCAGAGGAGGTTCGCTAGGCTGTTACCGGAGATGAGGGGGTTGGCCTATGAAGAGAGACTAAATAGACTGGGTCTGTACTCGTTGGAGTTTAGAAGGATGAGGGGGGATCTTATGGAGACGTATAAGATAATGAAGGGGGTGGATAGGGTAGAGGTAGAGAGATTCTTCCCGCTTAGAAAGGATAGCAGGACTAGAGGACACAGCCTCAAAATAAGGGGTGGGGGGCAGTTTAGATCAGAGTTGAGGAGGAACTTCTTCACTCAAAAGGTGGTGAATCTCTGGAATTCTCTGCCCGTTGAAGTGGTGGAGGCTACCTCGCTAAATATATTTAAGTCACGGGTAGATAGGTTTTTGATAGACAAGGGAAGTAAGGGTTATGGGGAGAAAGCGGGAAAGTGGAACTGGTCCACATCAGATCAGCCATGATCTTATTGAATAGGGGGGCAGGCTCAAAGGGCTAGATGGCCTACTCCTGCTCCTATTTCTTGTGTTCTTATGTTCTTATGCAGTCTCTGAAACTGCTTTGGAGATTCCCCTGCAAAATAAAAATTAGCTTTGGATTTTTACTCTGCAGGTCGCTTACAGTGCAGAACCGAAACGGACCAGAAGATGGTAAAATGGGATTTGGTGGGAGAGTTTGGGCGCGTGGTTCATTAAATCGTGTAGTCAGGCTGCCCGATTCGGATGTAGAGTGGACCCACGCCCGAACTGGGCATCAGTAAAGCCACGATCTGCTCAGAATTGGGTGCAGATCGCATTAAAGGCCCTGACGCCCGAATTTACTGCGATTTCGCTCCCAAAAATGGGTGCGAATTTTTGGTAAAATCGGGTCCAATGATTCTAGTTAGGAGTCATTTCCTTCCTGAAATATTATTAGTGAACCAGATGGACATTTACAACAATCGATGATTGTTGTCATGGTCACCATTACTGCGATTAGTTTTATAATCTAGATTTATTAATTAGATTACCACCTGCCTTAGAATCATAGGATCATAGAATCCAGAAGGAGGCCGTTCAGCCCATCATACCTGCACCGACAACAATCCCACCCAGGCCCTATCCCCGTAGCCCCATGTCTTTACCCTACTCATTACCTTTACACTAAGGGGCAATTTTGCATGGGCAATCAACCTAACCTGCACATCTTTGGAATCCATGGTGGGATTTAAACCCATGTTCCCAGCGCATTAACCTGGGCCTTGGGATTATTCATCCAGTGGCATTACCACTGTGCCACCATTTTGTCCTCATAGAGAGAAATTGTTTCCAATGGAGGAAGAGCCAATAATCAGTAGTGTTTGGTAAAAAGAAACAAAGATGAAATGAGGGAAAACGTATTTACTCAGCAAGTGACCAGGAACTGGAATGTGCTGCCTTGACAGTGTGGCAGAGATAGCTTCATTTGTGAAAAAGATCTGACCAAAGCATCTTCAGCCAGAAGTACTGAGTGGATGATCATTCTTAGCCTTCTCCTAAGGTCCCAATTCAATTCAGTCCATGTGATATCAAGAAACAGCTGAAGGCATTGGATACTACAAAGGTTATAGGGCCTGACAATATTCTGACAGCAGTACTGAAGATTTTGCTCCTAATCTTACCACACCTCTAGCCAAGCTGCTCCATTTCAGCTATAACACTGTCATCCACCCAACAATGTGGAAATCTGCACAGTAGGTCTGTACACCTACCCAAATCCAACCCAACCAATTACCTATCAGTCCAGTCTTGATCATCAGTAAAGTGGCAGTGGTAATTAAAAATGCAATCAAGTGGCACTTGCTTTGCAATAACATGCTCATTGATGCTCAGTTTGGGTTCTGCCAGGATCACTCAGCTGAAGCTAAATGTTGTCATACGGGTGGAATCCGATGTTGTGATTTGAGGTGATATTTCCAAAGAATAGTAGGTGGATGAAGAATGGAAAGAGGCCAAAAAGAGCCAGAGTGGAAAGAGAAGCTATTGCACGTGGTTTTCCGGCTGTCATTTGATCAATAAAAAGGGAGCCAAGCAGTTCTACCTAACCAGAGCTCAACAGAACGGCGTTGAATGAGAATGTTGGGTCAACTGTGTTGAAAGTTGGAGACAAGTTGAGAAAGATGAGAAGGGATAATAAATTGCAATCATAGCCAGAAAGAATGACATTTGTGACTTTAACAAGATTGTTTTAGTATTGTTGCCAGGCCTAAACTCAAGTATTTCAAATTGTGGGAATGATGGGCACATTTTTGGAAAAAACAACACATGTAAGGACTTTGAAGAAAAAAAATAAGGTTGCAAATGGGGCAGTAGTTAAGGTCATTAAACCCACTGAATGTGGCAGCATGGCGGCACTGTAGTTAACATTGCTCCCTCACAGCACCAGGGACCTGGGTTCAATCCTGGCTTTGGGTCACTGTCTGTGTAAAGTTTGCCCATTCTCCCTGTATCTGCATGGGTTTCCTCCCACAATTTCCTCCCACAGTTGCAAAAATGTGCAGGTTAGGTGGGATGGCCATGCTAATTTGCCCCTTACACTGGAATTTTACTGGCATATCCATCCCAATTCTGGGAGCAGGCAAGGCTTGGAGAACAGCACTCTCTGTTGGCCTCGTGCGAGAACATATGAACCTTGGGTGGACGTGCTGGTAAAATTCTGCCCTTAGTGTCCCAAGATGTGTAGGTTAGATGGATCAGCCATGGTAAATGTGTGGGATCACAGGAATTGGGCAGAGGAGAGGGCCTGGGTAAGATACTCAATCAGAGAGTTGGTGCAGACTCGATGGGCTGAATGGTCCCTTGCACTATAGGGATTCTATGAAGAAAGTTAACCTCAATCCCAAAAGACTGCCTTAGAGTTTCACGTACAGAGGAGTCAAGAATAGGTTTTTGAGGAGTGGGATGATGTGAATAAGTTTGAAGGCTGGAGAATAGTGTGTGAGGAAAGGGAATCAGTAACAATCTTTACTAATGTGAACCCCATAAGGGAAGTTGAGCTGTTAACAATTTGGTGAATGTTGCTTTAACTGAATATGTAGCCACAGTGATCAGTCCTGTATTTAGCTGGTTTCGGGTCAAATAAGGTTTACCCAGCACTGAACTTTAGCAGCAATAGCTGGCAAGGAATTCTGGTGATCTTACTGTTTGGCTGATATTATTTTACAAACAGATAGCCTGGGCTTGGTGACTTTGGAATGCCTCTGTTATTTTATCTGTCTCCATTGGATATTTTCCAGCAGTCAGTCAAATAGCCTCACCAAACCAAGGAGCAAAAGACATAAATCTGCCGTAGCACTAATTAATTAATGGAGCATTTGGTGAAGATAGAGTGCCAGAAGTAGCGTGGTGGGCAAGTAAGTTGCTCAGTGTCAGAATATCTCAGGTTGATTTCTGTTTTAATTAGCCACTGAGAGAGATGGCGTGGAAAGTGGGGTAGATTTTAGGGCAGCATGGTGGCATTGTGGTTAGCACTGCTGCCTCATAGTGTCAGAGACCCAGGTTCAATCAGGCCTCGGGTCACTGTCTGTGTGGAGTTTCTACATTCTCCCCGTATCTTGTGGGTTTCCTCCGGATACTCCAGTTCCCTCCCACACTCCAAAGATGTGTGGGTCAGGTGGATTAGCCATGCTAAATTGACCTTAATGTCAGGGGATTAGCAGGGCAAGTATGTAGGGTTATCGGGATAAGGGATTGTTATCGGTGCTGGCTCGAACGGCCTCCCTCTGAACTGTAGGAATTCGATGATTCTATGATTCCGAACTCCAGTAATCACGGCAGAGAGAAATCAGTGAGGGTTTCTGCTTCTGACTAGCATCAGAGGACCACCATGTGATCCACCCACTCCCCTTGTTTCCTTGTTGGGAATTATGCATGAGCAGGTGGTGAGTGAGGACAGGTTCAGTCTGGGCTGCAATCCCTGTTTGTGAAGAGTTACTTCTTGGGTGAGAAGCTGTTGTACAAGATGAGTCAACGCTTTCAGCAGAGAGAGGTAAAAAATAAATTGAAAAGGTAATGCCATTCCTGCACTGGTATTGGTAGAATGGATGCATATAAATGAGGCAGGAGTTCATTCTCTCTGTGTTATTGTGTAATTACAGGTTCGGCTGCCAGATGTGGCCCCATGCCTCTCTACAGTGAAATTAAACTTCTTCGTCTGGAATTAACCACTCTTGAATTTAATTTTAAATAAGTTCAGGATTCTCCAGCAGTAAAAGAATAGCATGGTTTTAGGTTTATAAAAATATATTTGACTGCCCCTTGTAAATATTCAATTTAAAATAAATTGCAGGATGACTGAAGGCCACCTGCTACACTATCTTTTTCATCAATAAACAGATCGGGTGCAGGTTCAGAGACAGTGACAGGCACAGAAATGAACAATTACTTGCAGAGGAAGAATTGTAGGGATTGAGTAAAGGTGTGGAACTAATTGAATAGTTCTTTCAAAGAGCCAACACAAGATGAGGGACCGACGAGATGTAAAAAGAGGGAGTGAAAGGCTGAGGCTTGGTGAGATTTGAAAAAACTAAATTAAAACTCAGAGGAGACAATCTTACCAAAAATATTCTGAGTGCCAAACAAGTGTGAAATTGAGAGAAAATCACACCCATTTTTTGGGTAACCTCCAAGATGCAATCGTATGGCACTTAGAAAAGAAAGAGACAAAGTATGGTTCTCACCAGCTAGGGGAGTGGACTGATTCTATTCACGCTGGGAAGCCGGCTGCAGAGCTGTAGGGGCACGATTGTGCATGTGCCCTAATCTCTCATTGCATTGTGTACAAGTATACAGAGTGCGTTGGGAGATCTCTCACTCTCCCACTCCCCAGATATCTCACTTCTCCCCCAACAATCACCCCTCCCTCCTGGACATCATCCCATCACCCCCCCCCTCAACCGCGTTCCCCCAAATTGCTGGACCCTATCCCCACCATCCACCATACTTTGAGCAGAATTTTCCCTCCTGCTCTCTATGAGCGAGTGTGGAAAGACACAGTTGTAAGATTCCAATTATTCCAACCATTATCTTGCAATTGTGTTTTTGTCTATATATGCCATGTTTGTGAACCAACCTCCACTCACCTGATTCTAAATAAGCCTGTTGGATTTTAACGTTGCGTTGTGAGACCTCTTACTGTGCCCACCTCAGTCCAACACTGACATAGAACCATAGAAACCATACAACGTTACAGCACAGAAACAGGCCTTTTGGCCCTTCTTGGCTGTGCCAAACTATTTTTCTGCCTAGTCCCACTGATCTGCACCTGGACCATATCCCTTCACACCCCTCTCATCCATGTACCTGCCCAAGTTTTTCTTAAATTTATAAGTGAGCCCGCATTCACCACTTCATCTGGCAGCTCATTCCACATTCCTGCCACTCTCTGTGTGAAGAAGCTCCACCCCAATATTCCCTTTAAACTTTTCCCCCTTCACCATTAACCCATGTCCTCTAGTTTTTTTTTTCTCCCCGAGCCTCAGTGGAAAAAGCCTGCTTACATTCACTCTATCTATACCCATCATAATTTTATACACCTCTATCAAATCTCCCCTCATTCTTCTATGCTCCAGGGAATAAAGTCCTAACCTATTCAACCTTTCTCTGAAACGCAGTTTCTCAAGGCCCGGCAACATTCTTGTGAACCTTCTCTGCACTCTTTCAACCTTATTAATATCCTTCCTGTAATTAGGTGACCCAAACTGCACACAAAACTCTAAATTCAGCCTCACCAATGTCTTATACAACCTCACCATAACGTTCCAACTCTTATACTCAATACTTTGATTTATAAAGGCCAATGTATCAAAAGCACTCTTTATGACCCTATCTACCTGTGATGCCACTTTTAGGGAATTATGTACCTGTATTCCCAGATCCCTCTGTTCTACTGCTCTCTTCAGTGTCCTACCATTTACCTTGTATGCACCACCTTAGTTTGTGCAAATACCTCACACTTGTCTGCATTAATCTCCATCTGCCATTTTTCAGCCCATTTTTCTAGCTGGTCCAAATCCCTCTGCAAGCTTTGAAAACCTTCCTCACTGCCCACTACACCTCCAATTTTTGTATCATCAGCAAATTTGCTGATCCAATTTACCACATTATCACCCAAATCATGGACATAGATGACAAGCAACAATAGACCCAGCACTGATCCCTGTGGTACACCACTAGTCACAGGTCTCCACTCAGAGAAGCAATCCTCCAATACCACTCTCTGGCTTCTTCCATTGAGCCAATGTCTAATCCAATTTACTACCTCTCCATGTATACCTAGCAACTGAACCATCCTAACTAACTCCCCATGCGGGACCTTGTCAAAGGCCTTACTGAAGTCCATGTAGACAACATCCACTGCCTTCCCTTCATCCACTTTCCTGGTAACCTCCTTGAAAAACTCTAATAGATTGGTTGAACATGACTTACCACGCACAAAGCCATGTTGACTCTCCCTAATAAATCCCTGCCTTTCCAAATATTTGTAGATCCTATCTCTTAGTACTCCTTCCAATAATTTACCTACTACTGATGTCAAACTTACCGGCCTATAATTTCCCGGATTACTTTTTGAGCCTTTTTTAAACAACGGAACAACATGAGCTATCCGTCAATCATCCGGCACCTCCCCCGTGAATATTGACATTTTAAATATATTTGCCAGAGCCCCTGAATTTCAACACTAGCCTCCCTCAAGGTCTGAGGGAATACCCTGTCTGGTCTGGGGACTTATCTACTCTGATTTGCCTCAAGACAGCAAGCACCTCCTCCCCTTTAATCTGTATAAGTTCCATGACCTCCCTACTTGTTTGTCTTATTTCCATAGACTCCATGCCAGTTTCCTTAGTAAATACGGGTGCAAAGGAGCCATTTAATATCTCCCCATTCCTTTTGGTTCTGTACACAGCCCCTATCTACCTGTGACACCACTTTTAGGGAATTATGTTTCTGTATTTCCAGATACAGACATCTCTACGCCTTTGCATCAGAGGTCTGTGAATGTGAAACAAACTGTACTTTAGCACTTTAAGGAGACCTATAGCACCCAGATTTTGCTCCCAGCATCTGGCCCTTTCTGTTTGTGAATCTTATTAAGTGTAAATGGGTTGTCAAAATTCCAAGCATAACAACTTTGGGAAAGAAAATACTCCACAGTAGCTGAAAAGCATGTTTGAGAGGTTCAAAGGCACTCTAGAAGCCAATTGGCAAGCAAAGTGGAGCCATTTGGAATTGTGTGGAACCAGTTGACAGGTAGTTACTTGAGTGATCCTTTGAACTGGAAACTGAAGCCAGTTGAAGCCAGCTGGATTGACTTAAGTCATAAAAGGCTACTTGACTTGAGCAACTTAAATAACATTTCTCCTGGTTGCCTGTATGACAACCATTTTATGATGTTGGTGCCACTGGCACTATCTCAAAACAAAACAATATATGACCTCATGTTGTGTAGATGGCAGTAATACTGATTTTGTTTCAGATGAAAAGTTTCTGTCATAACTGGAATATTTGCAGCATGAATTTCTTCTAGGGCAATTTATATCAAGACTGTCTTGTTGAAGACAATCTATGTCCCATTGTGGTCTCCTGCATGTAAACACATGTATAAACACCCTGATGGATTGGCTGGTCATATGGAGAGATTCCAGAGCTGAAGCCTTGCCATTTCCATGCTTTACAGTGGATGTTCCCTTCTTTCCCAATCTTCTCCCACTTGATGAAGGTCCTTCCTTAGTTCCTCAAACTGCTTGAAGCCTATGCTTTTCCATTCAACAGTGACCCTCCTTCCTGACTTCCTCCTGCTTGCTGTCCCTCTCCAGAGGCTTTGGGAGTGAATCCACCAGAGTGTGACATTGAGCAGGAAGAGGGTGGACATTGGGTCAGGAAAGGCTATCAATAACAAGTAGGAGGAGGACAGGATTGTCATCAAGTGAGGAGGCTGAGAATGAGGCCCATTATAGAGGGAGAAGGCTGGGTAAGAAGGTCATAACATTGAGGCAGCAGAGAGTCAATGATCAGGTGGGCTGACCTCCCAGGCTAGGGTAGAGTCAAGGATCAGCATAGCCAATCTGGTTAAACTGACGGGTTGCCTGGTGCAACTTTTCAAAGCCATTCAGCCATTGAGCTAAGAAAAAGTGTCAGATCAAGCCTGGGAGGGGGTACAATGCCTTGTCTTGTCAGCTTGGAGCTTGGGGACCATGAATTAGATTCAATTGGAATTTGGTCTTTCAGGTGGAATAAATTTTTTTTGAAAAAAATCTGCCAATCCCAGAAGTAATGTGCAATAGTCCTCGAATTGGGAGAATCTTTGTATCAAACCCATTCATTGCCACTGCTCAGGAGAACTCAAGGCAAGATTTACTAGGATGCTGCCGGGATTTGATAGTTTGAGTTACAAGGAGGGGCTGGATAGACTTTTTTCCCTGGAGCATAGGGGGCTGAGGGGTGAACTTATACAGGTCTATAAAATAATGAGGGGCATAGATCAGCTAGATAGTCAATACCTTTTCCCAAAGGTAAGGGAGTCTAAAACTAGAGGGCATAAGTTTAAGGTGAGAGGGGGAGAGATACGAAAGGGTCCAGAGGGGCGAGATGCTGAGTGCCTGGAATGAGCTGCCAGAGGCAGTACTAGAGGTGGGTACAATTTTGTCTTTTACAAAGCATTTAGACAGTTACATGAGTAAGAATGGGTAGAGCAATATGGGCCAAATGTGGGCAATTGGAACAAGCTTAGCAGCTAAAAAAATAAGGACGGCATGGACAAATTGGGCCGAAGGGCTTATTTCTATGCTGTAAACCTCTCTGACTCAGATTCGAGACTTGTTTTTTGCTGTGATATGTTTTGGTATTTATTGTTCCCCCACTGGTACAAACTTGTAGAAATTTACTTTGGAAGTTTCACAAAAGAAGAAAAGCTATTCCTTTTTCTCAAAGTCAGTTGTTCAATGCAGGTGATCAAAGTTAGACAATTATGTAGTAGCCTCAACACAATACTGTGTCTTACTGGGATGGTGCTACAGTTAATACAGCAGCATTAATTGACAGAAGAAATACCAGCGAAAGAATGCGAGCAGACACTGCACCTACAGACAACCAGTCAACTGAGCGACATCAGTAGAACTTAAAAGAAGTCATCATTAACCAAGGTGAAAGTGACCTCTGGAATCAGCCCACACACAGGGACTGATGTGGTTGCTGAGTTGGTGGATGGTACATTAACATCTTCACGACAGACGCCTGCTGTTAATCCACAATGGATTCTTCAGGTCACTGTCTGTGGAGCCGAATCTTCTCCCAGCTGCTGTGGTTTCCCTTGAAGTGCACTGGAAGCCACATGTAGAGAATCACAAAGCACAGAAAAAAGCCATTAAGCCAGTGCTAGTTCGATGAAAGAGCTACCAATTAGGCCCATAGTAAGTTTGAAAAAAGAAGTTGTTAAAAGCTGGTACCGGATAGAACGAGATAACACCAATGACTTGTCAGTTTGCAGAAGATGATCAATTGCAGAGAAATGAAACATTGCATCTCACCTTTACAAGGGAACAGATATAGGAGAGACAGTGGCAGAGTGGTATTTTCACTAAACCAAGAAATCCAGGATAATGCTCTGGGGATCTGGGTTCACATCCCACAATAGCAGATGGTAAAATTGAATTCAATAAAAATCTGGAATTAAAAGTCTAAAGATGACCATGAAATGATACATAGAACATAGAAACCCTGCATTGCAGAAAGAGGCCTTTTAGCCCATTGTGTCTGCACCGACAACAATCCCACCCCAGGCCCTATCCCCACAAACCCACACATTTACCCTACTAATCCCTCTAACTTGCATATCCCAGGACTCTAAGGAGCAATTTAGCATGGCCAATCCATCTAATCCGCACACCTTTGGAGTGTTGTCGATTGTTGTAGAAACACATTGGGTTCGCCAGCCCTGACAAAGGATCATCTACACTCAAAAGCATTGTCTGTATTCTCTCCACACAGATGCTGTCAGACCTGCTGAGATTTTCCAGCATTTTCTATTTTTATTTCTGGTTCATTAATGTGCTTTAGGGAAGGAAATCTGCCATCCTTACCTGGCCTGGCCTACATATGCATCCAGAACCACAGCAATGTGGTTGACTCTTAAATGCCCTCAGGGATGGCCAATAAATGCTGACCCAGCCAGTGACACCCACATCCCATAAAAGAATATAAAGAAAAGCACCTGGTTGAACAGGAAGAAAAATAATTCCTTGTAAACATTTAAAAATCTTTGAAAATATAGGATACAGATGATAAAATTAATTTAAAAAATGAACAGAAGTTGAAGCAATTGTTACTGTAAGACAATACAAAGAATTTTGACCAGATAAAATCTCACACTTTTCATGTTGAGGGAATTCTCAACAATGAAATAATTTAATAATATTAGTAAATAACATAAGGTTTAATGACAAAAGGCTGAAACAATGCAGAGCACTAACACCCACATTTGTAGAAGGTTAGAAACAATATAAAAATAGGAGCTGGAAATTCAGAAATATTGGATTCTTCTCATGTTTTTCACGGTCAAGATGCAGAGTCAGATATTTCCACTCTTAATTGAGGAGACATATTCTGCTGAGTAGGCGGCGTGCTACTTGGGGAATTAATGGTGACACTTTACATTAGATTTTGATTGATCTTCTCAGATATTTTGCTGTAACATTGTGAAGTTTGAACTTGTTGGATTCTATTTTGGAAATAATTCTATTGTGGAAATAAGGTTATGGACCATAACTTCCACCAAGCAGTGTAGAGTGATGGTCCACCGGAATTACAAGAGTTCAAAGTGCACTTATCCATTCTGGAAATGTAATTGAAACCTCCGATGGCTGGAGCTGCTTGGGGCTTGCGCAATGCAACTCCAATGAACTCAAGGTGGCTATGTTTCACTTTGTTGGAAAGCAGGTTGCTTTAAAAGGACCAGTGCACCTGAGTGGGGGTCAGGTTGGGTCCATTCCCAGTGGAGTGGGGGTTGTGCCTGCCTGGTGGGGTTAGGGGAGGGCCAGGTTGGGTTCACTCTGGGTGTGAGGGGGTGTGGGTTGGGTCCATTCTAGGGAAGCTGGGGGAGGACGGGAGGAGGTGTAAAGGTCAGATTGGGTTGCTCACATAGATGTCAAGATCAGGTCTGTTCCTGGCCTGTGGAAGGAACCGAGGGTTAATTTGTGTTCACTGCTGGGGCAGATGTCCAGGTCAACTTTGTCGAAATGGGGGTCCAGGTCCAAAGATGGAGACAGGTCGTGGATCAGAAGGGGGGGAACTTAAAGTTGGGCCATCAGGTTGGGTTGTCCTGCGTGACTGAGAGTTGAAAATGGGGCAGAGTGGAAGAAGAGCTAGGCTGTGGGAATTCCATGTGGGATGGTATCGGGAGAATGTACTGGTGATTGATTAGTCAGAAGGTTGGGGGTCAAGGGTACAGGGGTGTCTCCTGCAGGGCTGTCTCTGGATGTTTAAAATAGTTACAGTGAAGTTGGAAGCGGTTTTATTCCCCCTAACTCTTTCAGAGTAACTATTGGTGAAAAGAGCTACCAAACAAGTAGGCTTACATTAACACTGCAATGAAGTTACTATGAAAATTCCCTAGGCACCACACTCCGTCACCTGTTCAGGTACACTGAGGGAGAATTTAGTATGGCAAATGCACCTAACCAGCACGTCTTTCGGACTGTGGGAAGAAACCGGAATACCCGGAGGAAACCCACGTTGACATGGTGAGAATGTTCAGACTCCGACCAGTGACCCAAGCCGGGAATTGAACCCAGGCCCCTGATGCTGTGAGGCAGCAGTGCTAACCACTGTGCCACCGTGCCGCTTTGTCCTATTGTTCCCAGTCCATGCATTTGCCAAAGGAAATTTAGCCCTTCTGGGCAATTGCTTGCAAAACTTTAACTGAGAACTTCTGAGAAGGATTCCCTAGTCTATCTTTAGAGTACCCTCCCTATCCTCTCTACCCTTCCTCCAAATCCGACGTTGGGGATCCAGGAAGTTACGAGGCCTTCCCATATGTTAATAATCTTTAATGTTGTGAAGTGCTTAAAAACTTGAAGTGCATTGCATGCCCTGTTCTCGAAAAAACTAAATTAGTAAATACGTGGTCTCATGCAGTATTCTGTATGAAACTCCGATAATCCCTCTCTATATACTCTGAAGTGCAGAGATGCATTATTGAAGAGAGATGCCTAGACCCTTACAATATCCAGGAAATTTATAACCTAGCTGATACTTAATTAAAAGCAACAGTCTGGAAGAAGGAAATATTCTTTGCTGATTCCTTTCCTTAAGGGAGAGACAGATCAGCTCTTCAGACTCAAGCAGGGCATCTGTTACATCTGGATAAAGATGAATGCTGGAATCTGAAACAATAACAGAAAATGCTGGAAAATCTCATCAGGCCTGGCAGCATCCGTGGAGAGAGAATAGAGACAACATTTTGAGTCCAGATGACCCTTTGTCAGTTCTGTAAAAGGGTCGTTTAGATTCAAAACATTAGCTCTATTCTCTCCCCGCAGATGCTGTCAGGCCTGCTGAGATTTTCCAGCATTTTCTGTTTTTGTGTCTGTTACATGTGGCTAGGTTAAAGTTAAGTGTCAGTAATTATCAGAAAAATGCTCCCAATTGGAATAACCCCACTTTTATCAGGGGATGTGGGAATTGCTGGCTTGGTCCACATTTATTGCGCATCCCTAAATGCCCTCAAGGGGTTGGTGGTGAGCCACCTTCTTGAACCAATGAAATCCATGTGATATATGTACACACAACAGTGCTGTTGAGAAGCGAGTTTCAGAATTTAGACCCAGTGACAGTGATATAGTTCCAAGTCGGAATGATGTGTGGCTTTGCTGGGAACTGACAGGTGGTGGTCTTCCCATATGTCTGCTACCCTTGTCCTCTTAGGTGGTAGAGATTGTTAGTTTGCAAGGAGCCTTGGTGAGTTGCTGCTGTGCAACTTGTAGATGGTACACACTGCTTCCACTATACATCAGCAGTGGAGGCAGTGAGTAGTTGAGATAGTCATTGGATGGGGTGCCCAATGTCACAGTTGTTGTGGCACAAAAAGAGGCCATTTGGCCCATTGAGCCCATGTTGTTTACATTTGGAGTACTGTGTACAGTAAGGAAGGATGTAAATGTGTTAGAAGCAGTTCAGAGAAGGTTTATTGGACTAACACCAGAAAAAGGCAAGTTGTTTTATGAGGCAATATTGGGCAGATTAGGCTTGAAATGACTGAAATTTGGAGGAATAGAAGGCAACTTGATCAAAGCCTTTAAGATTCTGGGAGGGCTTGACAGGGTGTATGTGGAGATCTTTCCAAATGTTGGAAGATCTGGAACCAGGGGTCATTTTTAAAATAAGTGTTTGTTCATTTAAGGAGGAGAAGTTATTTTCTCTCAGAGGGTCATGAGTCTTTAAGACTGTCTTCTCAAAAGGTAGTGGAAGCTGAGTCTTGGAATCTTTTTTAGGCAAAACTAAATAGATTCTTGATTAACCAGGAAGGTGAAAGATTTTCAAGGGTTAGGAAGAAATGTGGGGTTGAGGTTACAATCAGTTCAGTCATGATCTTATTGTGTGGTGGAGCAGATCTGAGGGAATGAGTGGTTTACCCCTGCCTCTAATTTGTACGTTCACATGTTGGCTCTCTGTAGAGCAATGCAATTAGTCCCATTCTCCCTGTGGTCTTTCAGATTTGTTCCCATCAACTGCACATCAAATCTCTTTTTGGAATCAGCACTATTTTCTGCTTTCACCATCCACACAGGCACTGAGTCCCAGATCATTACCAATGCTGTGTTAAAAAAAAAGCTTCCACACCATATCCTCCTTGCAACTCTTGCCCAAAACTTCAAATATCTGTCCTCTATCTATCTTTGATCTATCAGCTTTCCTTTGTTCACATTACATTTACCTGAAATAATCTTCGGCACTTTATCAAATACCTCTTCAATCTCCTTTGCTCAAAGGATTACAACCTCAGCTTCTCCAGTCTAATCTTGTAACCCTGGAGACATTCTAGTAAATCTCCTTTGCACCCTCTCAAAGACTCTAGTATAAATCCTGAAGTACGCTGATCAGAATTTTATTTTTATTCATCCATGGACTATGGACATTGTTGACTGGGCCAGTAGTTATTGTCCAAGCCTAATTGTCCTTGAACTGAAGTGGTTTCCTCGGCCATTTCAGTGAGCATTTAAGAACCAACTACGTTGCTGTGGATCTGGAGCCATGTGTAGGCCAGATCAGGTAAGGAGATGAGTGAGCCAGACGGTTTTGTATGACAATGATGTCATGCTCATTGTTAGACATTTAATTCCAGATTTCTTTTACTGAAGTCAAATCTCACCACCTGCTGTGGTAGGTTTTGAACCTGGCATTACTAATCCAGTGACAATACCACAATGCCACCACTGCCCCTAAGAACAGTATGCAATGCTGTACTTATGGCTGAACCAGAGTTTCATAAGCATTCAATATAACTTGCCCACTTTTGTGTTCAGGTGAGTGCAGCAGAGTGGTGAAGGTGATTGGTGGTTTTAGGTAATTTTTGCATAGGTGCAATCACTGCGACCAGAAGGTGGGTTTCCAGGAGACACCTTCCTACTTTGAGTGAAGGCAAGTGTCCAGATGAGGGCAGCAGAGTGGTAAAGATGATTGGTGGTTGCAGGTAACATTTGCATAGGTGTAATCATTGCAACCAGAAGGTGGGTCTCTGGGAGACACCTCCATTCTTTGATTGAAGGCAAATCTGGAGTAGTGTACATATTATAGAAAAGGAGGTGCTATAAGTCTTAAAGCATATCAAGGTAGATAAATCCCTGGGGTCTGATGAAGTATATCACAGGTTGCTGTGGGAGGCTAAGGAAGAAATTGCAGGTCCCCTAGCTGAGGTATTTGAATTATCGACAGTTACAGGTGAGGTGCCTGAAGATTGGACAGTAGCAAATGTTGTGCCTTTGTTTAAAAAGGGCTGCAGGGAAAAGCCTGGGAACGATAGGCTAGGGAGCCTCACATCTGTGTTGGGTAAATTGTTGGAAGGCATTTTGAGAAACAGGATCTACAGGCATTTAGAGATGCAAGGACTGATTAAGGCCAGTCAACATGGCTTTGTGAGTGGAAAATCATGTCTCAGAAATTTGATTGAGTTTTTTGAAGGGGTGACCAAGAAAGTAGATGAGGGCAATGCAGTTGATGTTGTCCACATGGACTTTAGAAAGGCCTTTGACGAGGTACCGCATGGTAGGTTGTTGCATAAAGTTAAATCTCATGGGATTCAGGGTCAGGTATCTAATGGATACAAAATTCACTTCTGGACAGAAGCCAGAAGTTGGTTGTAGAGAGTTGTTTTTCAAACTGGAGGCCTGTGACCAGCGGTGTGCCTCAGGGATCAGTGCTGGGCCCACTGTTATTTGTCATTAATATTAATGATTTGGATGAAATATAGGAGGCATGGTTAGTAAGTTTGCAGACGACACCAAGATTGGTGACATAGTGGACAGTGAAGAAAGTTATCTCTGATTGCAACGTGATGTCGATCAATTGGGCCAGTGGGCTGATGAATGACAGATGGAGTTTAATTTAGACAAATGAGAGGTGATGCATTTTTGTAGACTGAACCAGGGCAGGACTTATTCAGTTCATGGTAGAGCATTAGGAGAGTTACGGAACAAAGAGGTCTAGGGGTACGTGTTCATAGCTCCTTGAAAGTGGAGTCACAGGTGGACAGAGTGGTGAAGAAGGCATTCAGCATTCTAGGTTTCATTGGTCAGAACATTGAATACAGGAGTTGAAACTTTTTGTTGAAGTTGTATAAGACATTGGTAAGGCCACACTTGGAATACTGCCTGCAGTTCTGGTCACCCTATTATGGAAAGGATATTAAACTAGAAAGACTGCAGAAAAGATTTACTAGGATGATACCGAGACTTGATAGATTGAGTTATAAGAAGAGGCTGAATAGACTGGGACTTTTTTCTCTGGAGCACAGAAGGCTGAGGGGTGATCTTATAGAGGTCTATAAAATAATGAGAGGTACAGATCAGCTAGAAAGTCAATACCTTTCCCCAAAGGTAGGGCTGTCTAAAACTAGAGGGCATAGGTTTAAGGTGAGAGGGGAGAGATATGAAAGGGGCAATTTTTTCACGCAGAGGGTGATGAGTGTGGGGAACAAGTTGCTCGAGGTAGTAGTAGAAGCTGGTACAATTTTGTCTTCTATAAAGCATTTAGATAGTTACATGGATAATAAGGTGGGTATAGAGGGAGATGGGCCAAATTGCGAGCAATTGGGATTAGCTTAGGTGTTTTAAGAAAAAGGGTGGCATGGGCAAGCTGGGCCAAAGGGCCTGTTTCCATGCTGTAAACCTCGATGACTCTATGACTCTACTCAATGCCATTATTTATGGAGCCGAATTCCCACAATCTGCCCTGTTCCCCCCATGCCGACACTATAGTTAAGAAATCCCACCAATGCCTCTATTTTCTCAGAAGACTAAAGAAATTTGGCCTGCCAGCTACAACTCTCACCAAATTTTACAGATGCATTCTTTCTGGTTGTATCACAACTTAGTGTGGCTCCTGCTCCGTGCAAGTCTGCAAAGAACTACAAAACGTTCTGAATGTGGTCCAATCCATCACGCAAACCAGCCTCCCAACCATTGACTCTGTCTACATTTCCCACTGCCTCAGCAAAGCAGCCAGCATAAGGACCCTACACACCCCGGACATTTTCTCTTTCACCTTCTTCCTTCGGGCAAAAGATAGAAAAGTCTGAGGCCACGTACCAACCGACTCAAGAACAGCTTCTTCCCTGCTGCTGTGAGACTTTTGAATGGACTTACGTTACATTAAGTTGATCTTTCTCTTCACCCTAGCTATAACACTACATTCTGCACTCTCTCGTTTCCTCCTTTATGAGTTGTCTGCTTTGTCTGTATAGTGCACAAGAAACGATACTTTTCACTGTACGCTAATATATTAATATATGTGACAATAATAAATCAAATCAAATCAAATCAAACATACTGTGCTAACCACCCTCAATACATTCTAGCACTTTCAAAGATCTATGTGCATGCACTCCTTAGGTCCCTCCATCTATGTCCACGTTTTAGAATTGTGTCATTAAATTTATGTTACCTCTCCCTATTCCTCCTGACAGTTGCATTTGTTGTTAGTCTGCTCATTCTGCCAGACTATCTATAGCTCTGTTACAGTCACTTGGCATCATCTCCACTGTTTAACGTACTCCAGTGTAAAAATATCCACCATTTACTGTAACTTGCTGTTCTCTGTCCTTGCGTCAATTTGTTATTCAGGTTGACACTGACCCTCCCATTCCACGAGCCTCAATTTTATAAACCAGCCTCTTACATAGTACTTTCTCAAACACTTGCTTAAAACTCACATGGACAACTTGCATCACACTCCCTTCATCAATCATCTCTGTTACTTTGTCAAAAAATTTCAATTAGTTTAGCCAAGCATGGGCTGTAAATGATCAATCTCTGTTGGTTCTCATGCATTAAATCAAAATGTTCCAAGTGTGTGTCGATATTCTTCACTGCTTATTGTTTTGAAAACTTTACATATCACCGATGACTTGCCTGCTAGTTTCTTGAATAAGGCTGTCACATTTGGCACTCTCTCGAGAAAACTGGTCAATTATTGCAAGTCCTTGCACTATCTCTGGTCCCTTCCTTTCACAAGCTAGAACTCAAGATGTCCAAACTCGGCGACTTATCCACTCTGAGCATAGACAGCCTTTGCAGTATGTCCTTGCTATCAATTTTCACCTCACCCATTATCATCTCTGCCACTGATACTCCGGCAGCATCTACTTCCTTAGCAAACACTGATACACTAGGGTGGCATAATGGCACATCAATGGACAATGAAACCCCTTCCAGAAATAGTAAACCACAGGATGTGATTGATTCTATGTCTGAAGTGGAAGAAGCCAAAGAAAGATGGAATGAAGAAAATTTATCAATGGACAACAGCATTGATGGAAGTGATGATGACACAGACGAAGAACATGAATTCTTGATGCGACCTTGATTTTAAATGCTTTCAAAACTAATTTTGACTGAAATGCTGTGAAATATGGTGGCTGAACAACCGGTGTGCATTTTTTGAGTTGCCAAGTTGCTGTAAATTGGGAAAAATACTTCTTTAATATCATAGAATCCTACAGTGCAGAAGGAGGCCCTTCAAGTCTGCACTGAACACAATCCCACCCAGGCCCTACCCCCATATCCCTACATATTATACCCACTAATCCCTCAACCTACGCAACTGTAGACACTAAGAGGCAATTTCTTAGCATGGCCAATCAACCTAACCCATGCATCTTTGGACTGTGGGAGGAAACCGGAGTACCCGGAGGAAACCCATGCAGACAAGAGGAGAACGTGCAAACTCCACACAGACAGTGACCCAAGCCGGGAATCAAACCCAGGACCCTGGAGATGTGAAGCAGAGTGCTAACCACTGTGCTACCATGCTGCCCTAACATATATTATCTATAGTTAATATTTGGTAACAAATATATGTTTGTTGCCTCACAATGCCAGGGATCGGGTTCAATTCCTGGCTTGGGTCACTGTCTGTGTGGAGTTTGCATGTTTGCCCCGTGTCTGCATGGGTTTTCTCTGGGTGCTCCAGTTTCCCCCCACAGTCTGAAAGATGTGTTAGTTAGATGCAGTGGCATGCTAAATTCACCCTCAATGTACCCAAACAGAGTGTGGCGATTAGGGGATTTTCACAGTAACTTCATTGCAGTGTTAATGTAAACCTACTTGTGACAGTAATGAATAAACAATAATCGTAATAATAAACAAAGTAATTGTTAAAGATTCTCACCTTTCCCAATTCTTACACATGGCAGGTAAATGGTATGTTGGCCTTCATAGCGAGAGGAATTGAGTATAGGGATAGAGATATTTTGCTGCAATTGTATAGAACATAGAACATAGAACATTACAGCGCAGAACAGGCCCTTCGGCCCACGATGTTGCGCCGACCAGTTAAAAAAAAACAATGACCCTCTAACCTAAACCAATCCCTTTTCGTCCATAAACCTATCCACGGATCTCTTAAATGCCCCCAAACTAGGCGCATTTACAACCGCAGCAGGCAGGGCATTCCAATCCCTCACCACCCTCTGGGTAAAGAACCTACCCCTGACATCCGTCCTATAACTACCCCCCCTTAATTTAAAGCCATGGCCCCTTGTGCTAGCTTTCTCCATCCGAGGAAAATAGGGCATTGGTGAGGCCACACCTGGAGTATTATGTGCAGTTTTGGTGTCCTTATTTGAGGAAGGATGTCCTTGCTATAGAGGGAGTACAATGAAGGTTTACCAGGCTGATTCCTGGGATGGCAGATCTGTCATATGAGGAGAGATTAAGTCAGTTAGGATTATATTCATTGGAATTTAGAAAAATGAGAGGGGATCTCATTGAAACTTATAAAATTCTAACAGGGTTAGGCAGGGTAGATTCAGAAAAAAAATGTTCCAAATGGTGGAGGAGTCCAGAACGAGTAGGGTCATAGTTTAATAATAAAGGGTAAACCTGTTAAAACTGAGATGAGGAGAAATTTCTTCATTCAGAGGGTGGTGAGTGTGTGGAATTCACCAACACAGAATGTAGTTGAGGCCAAAATGTTGTCTGATTTCAAGAAGAAATTTGGTGTAGCTCTTGGGGCCAAAGGGATATGGGACAAAGGGTGAATCAGGATATTGATTTTGATGATCAGTCATGATCAAGATGAACGGTAGAGCAAGCTGGAAGGGCCAAATGGCCTACTTCTGCTTCTAGTTTCTATATTTCTGTTTCTGTATTTGTCCAGTCAGTCAACTTATCTAAATCAACTTAAAGCTTCTTAACATTCTTCTCATCATTCACATTCTCAACAAACTTCATGTCATCAGCAAACCTAAAAATATTACATTTGGTTCCCTTATCCAAATTATTGATGTACATTTTGAATAGCTTGGGCCCAAGCACTGATTCCTACAATACCCCGCTAACCACTACTTGCCACATTGAAGAATAAATCCTATACTTTCTGCTAACAAATTCTCAATCCATGTCAAACATTACCCCAATCCCATGCACTTTAAATTGGCACGCTTGACCTCTTGTGTGGGACTTTATCAGAAGCTTTCTGAAATCCCAAATACACCGCATTCACAGGTTCTCCCTTATCTATTCTGCTGGTTATGTCCTCAAACACTCCAGTAGGTTTGTCAAATATAGTGGAGAGGTGTGGAATTTTCCAGCCCTGTCAGATGGCCCGCGGGAATCCTGATGCCCATCTGAATGGGGCACCTGCAAAAAATTGTGATTCTTGCCATGTGTGAGGGCGAACCGAAAGTTATGCAAACCCCCTACTGTAATTCAATTAGTGGACTGGACAGCCCATTCACTGGCCTTCTGACATGCACCATTTGCCCCAGTGAGAAATGCACCAAGTGGGCTTTGCAGCTGGTAATGATCAGCATGGGCTTAACATGTTAGACCCTGGGAGGGGGTGGGGGGGTGGCGGGTGTGGTGGTCAAGGAGGTAGGCCAATGGTCATTTGCTAGGCTTCAGAGGCAGGGCCTGCCAAGGGTCTTTAGGGGCTGGATGAGCTTGGGCAGGGGGCAAGGTGTTGACCACAGCCCAGTCCCCTGAGATGGGGTTTTTGTGGCTGGACTGCCACAGAAATGCAGCCAGCATAATCAAAGAACCTGTGCATCCCGGACATACTCTCCTCCACCTTTTGTTTGTTTATTTTTCCAATTCAATCCAATCAAAGTCCAATTCAGAGTCTCAGCAAGTGAGACATTCCCGATCCAAGCTGACAAAACAGGCATTACACTTTCTGTCTTGGGCTTGATCTACATTATCCAAGCTGATGGAGCAGGCATTGCACCTCCTCCAAGGCTTGATCTCATTTGCAGCTTACCCAAAAGGCCAAGATGCCGCTTTAAAACATGAAGCTTTAGTGTACTCTTATGACTTCAAACAAGTATAGCATATCGATACAACACTTGATCTTAGCCAAAAGACCGAGAAACGAAAAAGATACAAGAGTCTGAGAACACGTCCCAAATGACTCAAGATCAGCTTTTTCCCTGCTTCCATCAGACTTTTGAATGGAACTATCTCACATTAAGTTGATCTTTCCCTACACCATAGCTATGACTGTAACACTACATTCTTCACTCTCTCCTTTCTTTCTCTATGAACACTGTGCTTTGTCTGTATAGTGTACAAGAAACAACAATTTTCACTGTATGTTGATGCATGTGACAATAATAAATCAAATCAAATCAACATTTGGTGGAGAACCTGGCTAAGAATGAATTTGTGAAAGCACCAGCCAGAACTATTGGACATAAAATATTTGGAAAGTTTTCAAAGTTAAAATGCTCTTTTTTTCAGGTAGTATTTGCCATTAAAACCATTTAATTTACAGATTATGTGGGTGGCTGGACAAGAAAATTACTGATGCGTTGTGAAAAGCTTAAAGTTCAAGAAAGATTTGAAACCCAAAGAGGGGACTGAAATGAACTCCATTATTACATCATGTTATATATCTTGTATCTATCATGTTAATGCATGCATCTTGTAATGTAATGGTAGAATAGTTTCGTGCATAGAGATAAGTAGTAACAAGTGCAAAAGTGGCTGAGTAAATGAAACTGTCTTTTGAATTATGATTCAGTTCATTTTCCAATAAGGAGGGAAGTGTCAGGAAAGTTAGCATTTTAATTTTTCTTTTTTTTTGCAATAGCATTGTCATGTTGGCAGCACAGTAGCACAGTGGTTAGCATTTCTGCCTCACAGCTCCAGGGACCCAGGTTCAATTCTGGCCTCGGATCACTCTCTGTATGTATTTTACACATTCTCCCTGTGTTTGCATGGGTTTCTTCCAGGTGCTCCAGTTTCCTTGCACAGTCCAAAGATGTGCCGGTTCGGTGCATTGGCCATGCTAAATTCCTGCTTAGTGTCCCGGGATGCATAGGTTAGAGGGACTAGTGGGGTAAATATGTGGGGTGACGGGGATGGGGCCTGGGTGGGATTGTTGTTAGTGCAGACTCGATGGGTCAAATGGCCTCCTTCTGTACTGCAGGGATTCTATGATTCTATATTGTTATATGGTAGTAAATAAGTTTTGTGGTGTGACTGGTTTAATTGAAGTTGAGACAGATGAACTGCAAATATCAAGGGGGATGTGAAGATAAATGGTTTGATCTGGTGATAAACAAAAGGGAGCCAGGAGAACTTGAAATAAGAGTTTACATAAGGCAAAGAAAGCAAGTGGTTTTTAATGTTGATTGTTGTATTTCAAAAGGGACCATGTACAATTAGAGGATTGTAAATAGATAAGGCAAAATCGTCAAAGTTTACTAGAGTTCTTTCTTCTCACTGGAATGCTTCTTTGCTGAACATTATGAAACGTCTTCTTATGTTCCTGACACTGTAGCTTTACTGACTTATCCTTTAACCTATTTCCCAGTTGACACAGGTTTTAATGCCCTCATAATTAGTCTTACTTAAGCTCGAAACACTAGCTTTAGATCCACTCTTCCCTCCCTGAAGTTGAATGTGAAATTTTATCATACTACGATGGCTGCTACCTTGCGTACCTTTACTACAAAGCCATTAGCAGGTCAAGAATACCCTGCTCTCTGATTGGCTCTAGAATTTGCTGCTCTATGAAACTATTCAGAAAACGCTGGATGAACGCATCTTCCAAGTTACCTTTGCCAAGCTGATTCATTCAATCTATGTACAGGTGAAAATCACCCATGAGTATCATAATACCTTTTTCACAGGCCCCATTATTTTTTCCTTTGTACTCCAATCCACAGTATAGTTACTTTTAGAAGACCTATAAACTACTCCTTAGTTCACCTTAGCCAGAGCTGAGTCCATATCCTGCAAAGGGAAGGTCATGTTTGATTAATTTGGAGCAATTCTTTGAGAACATTACATGTGCAGTCTACAGTGGGGAACATGTGAATGTGGTATATCTGGATTTCCAGAAGGCATTTGACGACGTGCCATACCAAAGACTACTACATAAGGTGCACGATGTTACAGGTAATGTATTAGCATTGATAGAGGATTGGTTAACTAACAGAAAGCAAAGAATGGGGGTAAATGGGTGTTTTTCTGGTGGGCGATCAGTGACTTAGTGGTGTGCCTCAGGGATCAGTGTTGGGACCGCAATTGTTTACGATTGACATAAATGATTTGGAATAGGGGACCAAGTGTAGTGTGTCAAAATTTGCAGATGACACTAAGATGGGTGGAAGAGCAAAGTATGCAGAGGACGCTGGAAGTCTGCAAAGGGATATGATAGTCTAAGTGAGTGGGCGAGGGCCTGGCAGATGGAGTACAATGTTGGTAAATATGAGGTCATCCGTGTTGATAGGAATAACAGCAAAATGGACTATTATTCAAATGATAAAAAATTGCAGCATGCTGCTGTGCAGAAGGACCTGGGTGTCCTTGTGCAGGAATCTCAAGAAGTTGGTTTGCAGGTGCAGCAGGTAATTCAGAAGGCAAATGGAATTTTGTCCTCCATCGTTCGAGGAATGGAGTTTAAAAACAGCAAGGTTATGTTGCAGCTGTATAAGGTGCTGGTGAGGCTACACCTGGAGTACTGCCTACAGTTTTGATCTCCTTACTTGAGAAAGCATATACTGGCACTGGAAGGAGTGCAGAGGAGATTCACTAGGTTGAGAGGATTATGAGGAGAGGTTGTGTAGACTGGGGCTATGCTCATTGGAATTCAGAATAATGAGGGGAGATCTTATAGCAACAAGTACGATTATGAAGGAAATAGATAAGATAGAAGCAAGGAGGTATTTTCATTGGCGGGTGAAACTAGAACCAGGGGACATAGCCTCAAAATAAGGGGAAGCAGATTTTGGACTGAGTTGAGAAGGAACTTCTTCACCCAAAAGGGTTGTGAATCTGTGGAATTTCCTGCCCAGTGAAGCGGTTGAGGCTACCTCATTGAATGTTTTTAAGGCAAGGATAGATACATTTTTGAACAATAAAAGAATTAAGGTTATGATGAGCGGGCGGGTAAGTGGAGCTGAGTCCACAAAAAAAAGCTATGATCTTATTGAAAGGGTGGAGCAGGCTCAAGGGGTTGAGGCCTATTCTTGCTTTTAGTTCTTACGTTCTTATAACCTCATAATTACCTTTATTTAATACCCACACTTCTGCCCTTCACTTTGATTTTTCTCTCTCAGATGGTTGTTAATCTGCAGAATCCTCTTCCCCAGAAGGCAATGGGGACTGGGTCATTGAATATACTCGAGGCAGTGTTAGATCGATTGTTGATAGATAAGGGTGTTAAGGGTGATGGGGGGCAGAAGGGAAATTGGAATTGAGGCCACAACCAGATCAGCCATGAATAGGGGAGCATTCTAATCCTGCTCCCAAGGCCTATGTTCTTATGACCCAGAGACAAGAACTATACTGACATAGCTACAGCTGACACCTTTTATTCATTTGTGAACATGGGCTTTGCTGATTGGTCAGCATTTATTACCTGTCCCTAGTTGCCTGAGGACAGTTCAGAATCAATTGCATTGCTGTGCCTCTGGAATCACATGTAGGCCAGATCAGGTAAGGACAGCAGATTTCCTTCCCTAAAGGATGTTAGTGAACCAGATGGGATTTTCTGATAATCAAGAATGGTTTCATGGTCATCAGTATATTTTTAATTCCAGATATTTTTTATTGAATTCAAATTCCACCACCTGCCTTGGAAGAATTTGAACCCAGATCCCCAAAACATTAGCTGAGTTTCTGGATTAATAGTCCAGTGATAATACCATAATACTACGAGGCCATCAACTCTCATTAAAAAGATGAAAATAGTGTTGCATTCAAGTATGGATCCATTCAGATTTCCTGCTGGAATGACCACAGATTTGCTAAACAGTTGGTACGTACAGCTGACCACTGAAGCAGTGGAGGCGGCACGGTGACACCGCTGTTAGCACTGCTGCCTCACAGTGCCAGGGACCTGGGTTTGATTCCCGCTTGGATCATTGTCTATGCAGGTTTTCTCCGGGTGCTCCGGTTTCCTTCCGTAGTCCAAAGGAGTGCTGGTGTCGAAATCTTGACTTCAGAGTTTGTCTTTAGCACAAACATACATTAACACAAGATACTTAACCGACAGATTGTCTTTATTCTACTTGCTAGCAAGGAGAGCAAGTCTTGACACAATGGGCAAGAGGCACCGCCCCAATGGACAAAGAAAGTCATCCTGGTTTATATAATTCTACAGCTCACAGTCAATTGAACACAATCCAATCAAAACTGTTACAAATGACAGACATTACATATCAATCCAATAGAAAAAGTATTGAAACACCTTGATCTATGAGATCACGATACCTTGTGGGATATCCCAATATATCTTCCCTAAGCCTGTCCTCTAGTCTCTCAGTCAGACATCATGGGCCTGATTTTATCATTGCATCATGCCCATTTTCAGGCCCAAAAATCTTGGTGAAGTCGGATATGACGTGATCAGTGAGATCTGCTTGGTTCTCTGGTGAGAGTGTGGGGGAGAGGAAGGTGGCAGGCTGGATCATTCTCTGGTGCGGTGGGGAGGGAGGCCAGATGGATCTCTGGTGGGGGGAGGTGGGGGGGCGGAGGGAAGCTAGATCATTCTCTTGTGGCGGAGGGAGGGAGGGAGTGCCGGGTCAGATGTATCTCTGGTGGAGGAGGGGGGAGGGAGGAGAGAAGCCCCATCGTTTTCTGGTTGTTTTGGGGGAGGGAGGCCAGATGGTTCTTTGGTGGTGGCATGGTGGGTGGGGCAGGGTGGGGGTGTTAAGGGACAGGGGATCCGCTGCCACTCTACAAGTGATTGGTAGGGGGAAAGGGGGCAGGGGGCCACAATCGGTCTGGGTAGTGGGGGAATGGGTAGATAAGGAGGACAGTTATGTTGTGGGGATGGGGTGATGTCTGTGGAGGCCATCGCTCCCAGGCCACTTTATCCACTTTTTGCGGCCCGCGAGCAATGTGACAATTTTTTTTCACTGCGCATGCACAGTTCAAAGCCCTAATCAAACCAGCAGCATTTTGGGCACGATAAGCCCCGCCCGTAGTGCAATTCAGAATCACAATTTTTTTCAGGCTAAGTGCGTATGAGGGCACCTGAGAACAGGTTTCCAAGTCGGATTTGAATTGCACCCGGATTCAGCGCTTAGAATCAAAATGGTAAAATCAGGTCTCCAGTCTCTTCTCTTGATAGCAGCCTCACAAAGCATCTTCACTAAAACAGCCTCACATGGGCATCCTTTAATTGATAAAGGGCACCTACAAAAGCCATTAGTATTTTGTGGTCTTGTCAGTGTAGTTAACTGAATCTCTAAGGATGTGTTCAACTCAAGTTGTCTTCAGGATATTCCCTGATTAAAGCCCTGATAAGTTTTGTTTATTGCTAACATAATGAAACATATGTATATATTGCTTATCAATTCAATGACTGAGCCTTTTATCACTACCTACAGTTTCAAGGGGTATCATTATGTTACCATTAATCCTTGTCAGTTCCCACGAAGTCCCCTACCATAACTCTTCCATTAGCTTAGACACTAATATCTTTCTGGCTCTGTTTTGATTAGAAACTATGAAGGGAGCTTCAATAAAACTCACTCTAGTGTAAGTTGTTTCCGATAGGGTGTCTGGTGAGAGAATTAAGTTTCCTTTATGGCCTTATGATTCCAACAGTTGGGTGCTTTAAAGGAATGTATCTAACATATATTTGATATTAAAGGCACACTCTGTAACAGTGCATCAAAGTTTTTTTGTTTAATTTCTAAAAATGTATAGAAGATATATTTATTTGTATGGACTATTTAAAAGTACTACACGTCCCTTTAAAACTAAAAAGTATTTAAAACACCTAATTACAATTACTAACAAATTTGGTCCGTATTGAGAAAGTGAATTCTACATCTAAGTTGATTAAACAAAAGCCCTAGCACAGTCTGCCAATCTATAGTAGCCCTTTTCTTTCTATCTTTCTACATTGGTCAGATGGGTTGGCCATGCTAAATTGCCCCTTAGTGGCAGGGGGACTAGCTAGGGTAAATATGTGGGGTTATTGCCTGGGTTGTATTGTGGTCAGTGCAGATTTGATGGGCCGAATGGCATCTTCCGCACCGTCGGATTCTATGATGTCTATGAATATGCGGGCTGTTGCTGCTGTCTGAGCAGATGGAGGAAATGGGGCATCTCGACTCCTGGAGGCAGAAACTAACAAACAACAGATGGTCACCTTACTTCACCCTCCCTGCTGAGGAAACATTTAGGAAGAATATATGGATAAGAAGCAAATTGCATGCACGACACACCATCATAAAATAAAAAGTAGCCAAACGCACCATTACACACTTTCAGGCTTAA
The DNA here is from genome assembly GCF_965287045.1 of Carcharhinus amblyrhynchos. NCBI lineage: Eukaryota > Metazoa > Chordata > Chondrichthyes > Carcharhiniformes > Carcharhinidae > Carcharhinus > Carcharhinus amblyrhynchos. Next base: position 20,315,425 of record NC_137324.1, read on the forward strand.
CTGCTGATTTGTACCTCAGCATAATTAGATAGTGAGGACAAATACTATTGTATGAATATGTCCTAGCCCAAAACCAGGTAATGGGTGATGATTTATTTGGTCAGGATTTGAGGTATATGTGCAGATGATTGCTTGCTGCGCATTGAATATTTCATGATGCGGAGATGCCGGCATTGGACTGGGGTAAACACAGCAATAAACAGGGCATATAAAGACACAAACTCAACTTACAAATAATGGTTGGAATGCGAGTCTTTACAGGTACCTGTTTGTGAATTGAAATCCCAGTCACCTGAAGAAGGAGCAGTGCCCTGAAAACTAGTGGCCTGTGCTACCAAATAAGTCTGTTGGACTTTAACCTGGTGTTGTGAGACTTCTTATTGAATATTTCAGCCACTTACTTGAATGCGGATAGTAATCCTTGGGTCAGTAATGCCGCAGTAAAAGTCAGAATGCAATAATCTACTGGTGACTTCCAGTGCTGATTCAAGCAAAAAGTGCTGAAAAATCTCAGCGGGTCTGGCAGCATCCACGGAGAGAGAAACAGACATACTGCTCCTGATTTTACCAAGACGGCCGCCCTGAAATCTGGGACAGGCGAGGCTCGCAGAACAGCATTGCCCATTAGCCTTGGGTGGCCATGCCGGTAAAATTAGGGCCACTCCCTTCACCTTCTTCTGTCAGGGAAAAAGGTCACGTACCAACTGACTCAAGAACAACTTCTTCCCTGCTTTTAAATGGACCTACCTTGCAATAAGTTGATCTTTCCTGAGACCTTAGCTATGAATGTAACACTACATTCTGCATTCCCTCCCTTCCTTCTCTATAAACTTGCCTTGTCTGTATAGTGCACAAGAAACAATACTTTTCACTTCATGCTAATATATGTGACAATAATAAATCAAATCAAATAACAGTTAATGTTTCGTGTCCAATAAAACTCTTCTTCAGAACCTTTCCAGTTCCAAAGAGTCATATTGGTGTGGAAATGCTAACTCTTTCTCCCTCTGCAGATGCTGCCAGACCTGCTGAGGCTTTCCAGCATCTTCTGTTTTTGTTTTCTACAGAGTTTGGAACTGTCAGGTCACGTGGGTGGCTGGCTACACTTACAGGTCAGTGACCTTGCAGTTGGTGGTCCACTTTGGGAGTGGGGCGAGGGGAGAGGGGTGTTATGTGGGACCATGCTGCACAATGCTTCAATCATCTTTTGTTAGGGATCTAAAACAAACTCTAAAAACTTCTATCAGACACAGTGGTGGAATTTTCCATCCATTCACGCCGGTGAACTTTCTGGAGTGCCAAATTCTCCATCTTCACTCACAGCAGTGGTGGGATGTGAACGGCTGGAAAACCTGGGCCACTTTGTTCCTGAAACTGCTACCTTCATTATTCTCAGTGCATGCATCACCAATAAGTTACTTGGCCACCTCCAGGCTGGGCCTGAGGATCCTCTTGGTTGGGAGTTCCTGTTCTCTCACGGCAATGGATTATGCTTTGTGTTGAGGGATGTTCCACCTCAAACAAGGCTGTCTGGATACTGGGAGAACTGGCCTCAGTTTATGAGGTTCTAAAACAAATCTGTGTGTCTTCTTCTGCCCTTTCGTTTGATTAACAGAGGGAAAGCTCTGGGCCAATGTGTCTACCTGAGCCAGTTGAAGTTATTATAAAGAGATTAAACACAGTAACAGACCATTCAGCCCAAATGATTCTTGTTAAAGTTTATGAGATACATCAGCCTGCTCCACACGTCCCCCCAACCTACCCAACCCCAGCACATCTTATATCTAATCCCATCAGCATAACCTTTGTTTCTTTACTCCCTCATTTGTGTAGCTTTCCCTGAAATGCATCCATGCTGTTCTCCTCAATGTCTCCCACTGGTAGCGAGTTCCATACTCTAACAATTGTCTGTGTAAAGACCTTTCCCTTGAATTCCCTTTTGGATTTATCAGTGATTATTTTGTATTTATAGCCCTTGATGCTGGTCCTGACTGTAGGAGGAAACATTTTTCATCTGTCTACCTCTTCATTTGAAGCTCTGCATCACTTTATTAGCCTTGGCTGAGTCAGAAGCATATTTGCCTCTGAGGTAGGAGCCTGTGGATTTAAGTCCCATTCTAGCACTTGAACACAGACATTAAGCCTAGCACCCCAGTGCAGCACAATGAGAGTGTTATATTGATGATGGTGTTGTCTTTTGGATGAGAGGTTAAAGCAAGGGTCTGTCTGTCTTCTTAGACAGAATGAAATAACCCATGACACCATCTTGAAGAAGAGTGGGGGAGATATCTCTGGTGTCCTAACCAATGGTTATCTCTCAATCAACATCACAAAAAAAGGTCATCTGCTCAGTATGACATTGCTTTTGGTGAAGGTTTCCTGTGCAAGTTGGCTGTTGCAGTTACTATATTAAAACATACAGATCAACTACATAGTCTATATCTTTTCCCAAAGGTAGAGGAGTATAAAACTAGAAAGCGTAGGTTTAAGGTGAAAGGGGAGAGATCCAAAAGGGTCCAGAGAAGTATTTTTTTTACACAGAGGGTGATGATTGTCTGGAACAAGCTGCCAGAGGTTGTAGTAGAGGTGGGTACAATTTTGTCTTTTAAAAAGTGTTTAGTTACGTAGGTAAGAAGGTTATAGAGGGATATGGGCCAAATGCGGGCAATTGGGACTCGCTTAGTGGTTTGGAAAAAAAGGCATGTACAAGTTGGGCCAAATGGCCTGTTTCCATGCTGTAAACCTCTATGACTCTATGAGTATGATTGTAATGAATATATTTTGAAAGTACTTACTTGGCTGTAGAACACTTTAGGATGTCTGATTGTTATGAAAGATACTATTTACGGACAAGGCTCTTGATTCAGTCACCCCCTTCATCTTCTCTTTCTGGAGGATAGATCCTTAGCCTATTCAACTTGTTCTGTTATGTAAAACATTGCTATTTTGGTCTTATTCTAATAAATCTTTTTTGCACGTCCTCTAGGGCATCTATAACCATATGGACACATAATATTGTATTCTATATCATTGTATTCCAAGTGAGGTGAAACCAAAGTTCTATGCAAGTTTAACATAACTTGGCTGCTTTTCAATTTTGTGTCTGTAGAAATGAATCCCTGTGTTGGAGTTCTGTGTAGCTGTATTAACCTGCTTCACTGATCAGTGCATCTGTACCACATGAAAATACCAGTGTGCACTGGAGCACTTCTTGACAATTGAATGGCTTGCCAGGCCATTTTCAAGGATAATTAACCACATTGCTGTGGGTTTGTAGGCCAGACAGAGTAAGCGTGGTAGATTTTCTTCTCTGAAGGACATTAGTCAACTAGATGGGTTTTTATGACAATTGTTTCATGGTCATCATCCAATTTTAAATTCCAGATTGAATTCAAATTTCACCATTGCTGTGGTGGGATTGAAACCCAGGTCCCCAGAACATTATCCTGGGTAGCTGAATTGCTAGTTCTGTGACAGTTCCACCACCTCTTGAAAGTTAATATCAGCTGCACCAGCAGCTGCGGTGTACAATTTGGGACTGCAAGCCACAGGAATCCAAGACCAGATACATACGTAGGTGTCAGAGGAGTTGCGATTCAGAGGGACCATTGTGCTACTTGAAACACCTGCAGGGGGCAAACATTTGGGAGTGGGTGTCTGATGTCAGGCTGCTTCTGGAGGTGACTCCCTTTCACTTCCTGCCTAAGGCCTGAGCAAACTTTTCATGCCGGCCCCCGCTCCTGAATACCTTCTGTCACCTGAAAATTGAGGCTAGGTGAGAAATGACTCTTATTTGGTCAGTAAATGGCCACTTTAGAGTGTTAACTGGGGTGAGAGCGGGTTGGCCGTCCTGCCCCACCTGTCCCAGCATAAAACTAAGATGTCAGTGGGAAGGCCGTCTGAAATATTTCATAGCTGCCTCCCAGCTGCTATATAAAATACTCAATGGGATTGGTAAGGTAAATGTTATCCAAATGTTCCCCCTTCGACAACAGTCCAGGACAAGAGGTCATAGTTGTAGAGAAAGGGTGGAGGGGTGGTGGGGGGGGAGGGAGGAAGGTTCAAGAAGAGATAAGGAGAAGCTACTTCCCACAGGGTGTTGTGAACCTATGGAATTCACTGCCTCAGAGTGTAGTGGATGCAGGATCAATCAATGAATTCAAGAAAGAGATAGGTAAATATCTGATCAAAAGTGGGATAAAGGGCAATGGGGAAAAGGGAGGGAAGGGGAGTTAGGAAGAGATGGAGATCAGCCATGATCATATGGAATGGCAGAGTGGGCTTGAAGGGCTGAATGGCCTACTCTCGCTCCAATCTCTGATGTTTCTATGTTCCTCCCCCCATCCCCTCCCCCACTTTGCCTATAAACCCACAGGTGTGGAAATGTAAAAATCTATCCTGAATTGTAATTTATCCGTCAATTGCCAATTTGTTAAACATTTCCTGCATTTTTATTCATTCTTCCTCTGCTTTACTGTAGTCTTCCTCTGTATTAACCTCTCACCCCTACCTCTCCAATTTCTTGTCATCTACAAATTTTGAAATTGTGCTTCCAAGTCTCAAGTCCAAAATGTTCATATAATGTAAATGTAATGTAAATAGTGAACAAACAGAAGTCCCAGCACCAGTCCCTGTGGAACACATTTTCTATCCTTTGACAATCTGAGGAACTATCTTTAATCACTGATGTCTTTGTATTCTGTTTTGTAAGTCTGACATAAGACTTTCTTCAAAGTGACTTTGATTTGCTAATATAGATCTCTTACATTTTGGATCTCATCCTTATAGCTTTAAAATTTTTAGTTAATGAATTATAGATTGGCTTATGAATTATGGATTGCACTCCGAGGTGAACCTTAGCTCCCTGTGGCCAGGAAGATATCTTCACTATTTGGCAAGTTTTGACAACATGACTGGTGTAACCAATAGTGTTTAATTACTTTGGCTAAATCATTTACTTGGTGCAGCAGGGTGCTACTTTGATCTCTGGAAATGGCAGAGAAAAAACCCACCACAGGCCCTGATATTTCAACAATTAACAGGATTATTGGATACACCAATAAATAACAAGGGTACAGTGTATTTATTTGCAATAGGTGCTACGCAATTGTAGTCTTCACGAATAAGGAAAATAAAACTGATCTTCAAATTCCTCACTCATCCATGTTTGTAATCAGCTTTCATCTGCGAGGTTCAGAGAATCATAAAATGATCCAGCTTTTTTCCAGGGTGGAAGAGTCAATTACTAGGGGGCATAGGTTTAAGGTGCGAGGGGCGAGGTTTAAAACAGATATACAAGGCAGATTTTTTACACAGAGAGCAGTGGGTGACTGGAACTCATTGTTGAGGGAGGTAGTAGCAGATATGGTAGTGACTTTTAAGGGGCGCCTTGACAAGTACATGAATGAGATGGGAATAGAGGGATATGGTCCCCGGAAGGGTAAGGGGGGTTTAGTTAAGTCGGGCTGCATGGTTGGTGCAGACTTGGAGGGCCGAAGGGCTATTCCTGTGCTGTAATTTTCTTTGTTCTTTGATCCGGGACAGAGACCATTCACACTCCGTCACACCCGTTCCAGGCACTGAAATCCAAATAGTCCCACTCCTCTGCTCTACCTCTCCAGCACTGATTTCTTCTTCTCTTCAATTTATATCTAATTCATTTTTGAAAATGACAATCTAATGTATGGGAGGTTATAATCTGTGATTAGGTTAGACAAAACAAATTGGTAAAAGTAGTCTGGAGGGTGAATACATAGATCGTATTGTGCAGTTTCTTAGACCAATACATTCTGGAACCAGCCGGGGAACATGCCCTGCTTTATCTATCTTGGATGCTTTTAAATAGATGGATGCAATCCATCCGGACCAAAGTTTTATCCTCTTTGTGCTTTTATAGTTTATTCATAACATCCCATTTTATTTTAAATGCATTTATCTATTCTTCATTTCATAATTCAATGTCATGTCCACCTGTCCTGCCTCACTGATTATCTCCAAAATGAAATGACTATTTAATAATCATAATTATTTAACATTTCTGTATATTTTCATCACCTCGCCTGAAATATTCAGGGGAAGTGATGGCCAAGTGATTTTATCGCTGGACTACTAATCCAGAAACTCAGCTAATGTTCTGGGGACCCAGGTTCAAATCCCACCATGGCTGATGGTGGAATTTGAATTCAATAAAAAATATCAGGAATTAGGATGACCACGAAGCCATTGCTGATTGTCGGACAAACCCATCTGGTCCACAATGTTCTTTAGGAAAGGAAATCTGCCATCCATACCTGGTGTGGCCTACATGTGACTCCAGAGCCACAGCAATGTGGTTGACTCTCAACTGCTCTCGGGCAACTAGAGGTGGGCAATAAATGCTGGCCAGCCAGTGACATCCATGCCCCACGACTGAAAAAAGCCTGTGGCATTATCCTGTCTGTCCATAATGGTCCTATTTGCATTCTAGCCCTTCTTTTCTCACTGATGTATCTGCAAAGTACTTTACTATTTTGTTTTATGTTCCTAGTTATTCCCTAGTTCCTTTTTTGCCTTACCATTTGTTTCACTTCTCTGCTCTATGCATATGTAATATGTGCCATAAATCATTTGTAATGTAGCAGCTTGTTACCGCTTTACCGTAGGTAACTTCCCAAATACTGCAGAGTCTTGCCTTATTCTTGATATCAAATGGTGCATAACAAATGCTGTTCTCAAGAGTTGGTTTATTTTCCCTATTCCCAGACTACAGGTCTGCTCACTATACTGGAAGTTGGGAGCCTGGTGTCCAAGAATTCATCCCTAGGTGGTTCTGTATAGTTCTCTTCGTATCTTTAGTGACTGACCAAGTCACTCTCATCCTTACTGCTCTGTTTGTTGTTTTCAAGTGCAAACAATTACAGTTCATTTGTAGACCTTGTCAGCTGTCACTTGTCTCCTGCAAGATGTCATTATTTAGCTGACATAGTTAGCACATTTTACATAGTTAGCTTTGCCTTCTATCTTCTTACCACAATAGTGAACAAGGTCATATTTCAAGCCAAAGGTCAAGCACCTGTGATTTTTGACTTCAAGAGCTTAGAGCAATTAAAGTTAGTCACCTTCTCCTTCTCTACAATGATGATGAGATGGAGTACTGGAAAGAGACAGAGAATCTGGTGAACTAGTTTGACAATCTATCTCTCTCAATTTCAACAAAATGACAGAAATTTCATCATCTTCAGGAAGCGTAGTAGAGAACATACCCATGTCTACATCATTGGGGATGAAGTCGATATGATCGAGACCTTCCAGGTGGAGAGATCACCAACAACCTCCACGCTGGCGCTATAGTTAAGAGAACCTGCCAATACCTCTAATTTCTCAGGACGCTAAAAAAATTTGGCATATCGCTACGACTCTCACCAACTTTTACAGATATATCATAGCAAGCATTCTTTCTAGTTGTATCACAGCTCCTGCTCTATCCAAGATTGCAAGGAACTACAAAGTATCGTGAACGAAGTCCAGTCCATCACACAAAGCAACCTCCCATCCATTGACTCTGTCTACAATTCCTGCTGCCTCAGAAAAACAGCCAGCGTAATCAAATAGCCCATGCATCTCGATGTACTCTCTTCCACCTTCCTCCATCGGGAAAATATGCAAAAGTCTGAGTACCAACTGACTCAAGAATATCTTCTTCCCTGCTGCCATCAGACGTTTGAATGGACCTGCCTCGAATTAAGTTGATCTTTCTCTATACTTAGCAATGACTGTAACACTATATTCTGCACGCTCTCTTTTCCTTCTTTATGAATGGTAAGCTTTGTCTGTATAGCACTCAAGAAACAATATTTTTCACTGTGTCCCAATACATGTGTAAATAATAAACCAAATCAAATCAAAATCAGCCACATAATCCTTCCTAGTCACACACTGCTGAACTGTTCAATAATCAAATAATTGCTTCCACTGTCCTTATGCCGCAAGATTTTGCAGTCAAATGTCATTCATTAACCTTTCGCAGAACCAGTTAACTCTGCACCTTTGAAATATTATCCATTTTTTCATCATGCTTTGTAGCCCCTGGCCATCAAGGACCTATCTATTCTAACCCCATTTTCCAGCCTGTAGCTTTGTATGCTATGACATTTCATGTGCTCACCTCGTTGTTCCTTAACATTGTGAGAGTTCCCACCTCTACCATGCTTTCAGATAGAGAGTTCTAGGTTCCCAATTGCTATAAAAACCCATTTAGTTGACTAATGTCCTTTAGGGAAGAAAAGCTGGCCTACATGTGACTTCAGACTCACAGCAATGTGGCTGACTCTAAACTGCTCTATGAAATGACTGAGCAAGCCACTTAGTAGAAGGACAAATAGGGATGGGTAACAATGTGAAGGATTGATTGCATGAAAGAATAATTAAGAGAAAAGCCCTGGAGCAACCAACCCAACAGCACTGGGGGAGCATCACACAGATTGCAGCAGCTTAAAAGAAATGCTGTCATGAAGGGTCATCCGGACTCTCAATGTTTGCTCTCTTCACTCCCCACAGATGCTGTCAGACTTGCTGAGATTTTTCCAGAATTTTTCTTTCTCTTTGAATCAAAAAAATGCCACCTTTGACAGCGATGTCCGATCCCTGAGAATTCATTTTTAAAATGATCCATTATTTTTGCTTTGCTAATGCATTCTGAGATTCCACTCTCATTGTAGGAGTTTTACATAAGAACATAAGAACATAAGAAATAGGAGCAGGAGTAGGCCAACTAGCCCTTCGAGCCTGCCCCGCCATTCAATAAGATTATGGCTGATCTGTCGTGGCTCAGTTCCACATTCCCGCCCTCTCCCCATAACCCTTAATCCCCTCTCTTATCAAAAACCCATCAACCCGCGTCTTAAAAATATTTAGCGAGGTAGCCTCCACCACTTCAACGGGCAGAGAATTCCAGAGATTCACCACCCTTTGAGTGTAGAAGTGCCTCCTCAACTCCGTTCTAAACCGCCCCCCCCCCTTTATCTTGAGGCTGTGCCCCCTAGTCCTACTATCCTTTCTGAGCGGGAAGAGTCTCTCCACCTCTATCCTATCCATCCCATTCATCATCTTATACGTCTCAATGAGATCTCCCCTCATTCTTCTAAACTCTAACGAGTACAAGCCTAATTTATTCAGCCTCTCCTCATAGCTCAACCCCCTCAACTCCAGCATCATCCTAGTAAACCTTCTCTGCACTCCCTCCAAGGCCAAAATATCCTTGCTTAAGTACGGCGCCCAAAACTGCACACAGTACTCCAGCTGCGGCCTCACCAATGCCCTATACAGCCGCAGCAAGACCTCCCTACTTTTATATTCAATCCCCCTCGCGATGAAGGCCAGCATCCCATTTGCCTTCCTGACCACCTGCTGCACCTGCAAGCTGGGATTTTGCGACTCATGCACAAGGACCCCGAGGTCCCTTTGCACCGTCGCCTGCTGCAGTTTTTCTCCACGCAATCTGGCATTTGTTCAGTTCTTGATGTTTGATTTTATCTTTTTTCCCTTTTGGTTAGCACTCAACTTTACGCTGACTGTAATCCAGTATGGAACCCAAGTAGCAGCACTGAAAAAAACTGGAGTGCATTTACCCTTTAAAAAAGACTTTGTCAATCTCCACCACATGTGGTAAAGTTGTAAAAACTGATTGCAATTTTTAATGTATCTTAGTCTGATGGCTTCACGAGCAGTCTTTGTTCTCAATTTAAACCATGTTATGGATCAATGCTACAATGAAATAGGACATCAAAAAGCATTGAAACATAATTGCCTGAATGTGGATCATTGCACTGGGACATTATATTAGTCTCTTGTCATGCCAGGTATGTGAAGAACCTAACTTTGGACCATTTTCAACTCCATTGCATGGTCCAAAGAAATAGTGCAAATCTCCCTGCTGCCTTGCATTGATATTCCTGCAAGACATTCATCGAAAGCTTATGGAACTGCATTCAAAATTACTACTATAAATGAGAGGTAGAAATGCAAATTCTGTTTTACAGACAGCCTGAGCTTAAGGCTGATTCAACATTTGGTATGAACTTTGACCGTTTCATATTCCCTAACATGTTCATAACTCAGTTCCTTAGCCATGCAGCAGGGGAGGTTCAGACTTCATTAAGCTCCTATGAAGTGTGTGGTGTTTTTCCCTCAGGATTCCAGCTCATTGCTATTGGTTTTTCTATTCAGCAAGGTAGCGGGTAGAAACCCATCGAAATTTAACTGAATTTGAAACTATCCTTCTGTTTTTAAGGTACTGAATCATTGCAGCTTGTTGGTTTAGTGTTGGAACTTGGAGCTCTGGTTTATATTGCGGGTGAATACGAGATATATTGGAAGCAAAAGGCAAACAGAATGTGTTGCAAAGTCACAAGTCCCAAATTATTTGAAAGGGAAAATATATTGAAATTTATAGTTCCACAGCGACACGTTTTTAAGTATTCTACACTTTGCAGATGTTTCACCACTGACTCTCTCTTTGCTATTTCAGAGAAACATTTATTTCTTCTATTGACTATTTTGTGAATTTAGAAAATCCACTTCCTTTTATCTCCAACATCATGTCTAAAGCATGAGAACTTGTGCTAAATTTATGTTGAAGTTGTTCCCACATCTTCTCATTTTGATGTTGGCTTCATGATAGGATACCAATCAAATTATTCTTTCTTCAGGTTTAAGATCATTCTGTATCCATACCTCTTTACAGCCTACAGTTTACATTTACAGTTTACACCCTCACAGTTTACATTCTCACCAGGCTTTATACTGTGGGGAGGTGGTGGTAATGTCACTGGACTAGTAATCCAGAGACCCAGTTTAAAGTTTTGGGGATTCGGATTCAAATCCCATCACAGCAAGTGGTGAAGTTTAATGAAGACCTGGAATTATGGGTCAAATGGTCACCATGAAACCATTGTCATTAAAAACCCATCTAGTAGTGTCCTTTCGGAAAGGAAATCTTCTGTGTGGAAGAAAGTCTGGCTTACATGTGACTCTAGGTCCACAGCAATGTTGTTGGCTCTTGACTGCCTTTTGAAATGGCCTAGCAAGTCACTCTATTCAAGGGCGATTAGGGATGGGCAATAAATGCTGGTCCAGTCAGCGAGGCCCACAGCCTATGAATGAACTTAAAAAGTATATATACTTTATTCATTTGCGGGATAGTCCCAACTCCACAAGCCCTGACCTTGCATGTTAACCATTTGTGGAATAAAATTCCTATAATGCAGAAGGAGGCCATTTGACTCATTGAGCTTGCACTGATGACAATCCACCCAGGCCCAATCCTCGGAGTAAATACACTGCTAATCCCCGTAGCACTAATAGGCAAGTTAGCATAGCCAATCAACCTAACCTGCACATCTTTGGAGTATGGGAGAAAACCAGAATGCCCAGAGGAAACCCACACAGACATGGGGAGAGCGCACAAACTCCATATGGATAGTGACCCGAGGCCAGAATTGAACCAAGGTCCCTGACCCTGTGAGGCAGCAATGCTAACCACTGTGCTACTGTGTCACCCAAATTTGTGTGGCACCTTAGTGAATGTCTTTTAGAGATCCAAGTATACCACATCAATTGGCTCTCTCTGTTCTGGAACTGGAGAGGTTCAACCTGAGATTTGCAGGGAACAGTGTTGAGAACAAGTTCAAAGCCTGAATAGGAAATAAAAGTGAAAAGATAAACCGTTTGTTTGAAAGAGGTCAAGGGAATTTTTAAGATGGAGTTATGTCAGTAGTTTTTATGTGGAGAGGATGATGTAGTCGCTAAGGAAAGGGAGAAAGAGTTCATACACCACCAATTAGCATGGAGTTAGGAAGAGGAATTGGATACACTCAAGTAACTAGGAGTAGAGTGTGTGTGTATGGTGGGGTTGAGGATGCAGCGCTGCTATTGTGAGGAAATGTGAGGTAGAATTTCATTGATTCCGCTAGCTGGAAGGAAATTGAAAAGTATCACCTCGTAAATCTTGGAGTAACACTTAGCATCCAATCCCATCAACCCCATCTTGAAGTCACCTGTGACTGGGTGGCAAGAACAACTTCTCATATCGGATTCTCGACCTCTTTAATGTGAAAACTGGGGCCCTGGACCATAAGACCAGTGATGTGGTCGGGACCTGTTTGCCATTTGAGAGAAAACCACACTGATAATATAATCCTTTATTGCTCCCATACTAACACCTGAGAATATCATTTAGTGCAATGCCAAGGGGGCGCTGCATTGTAGGAAGTGCTGTAGATTGGACAAGATCTATGAAACTTATAAAATTCTAACAGGGCTAGACAGGGTAGATTCAGAAAGAATGTTCCCAATCGTGGGGGAGCCCAGAACTAGGGGTCATAGTTTGAAGATAAAGGGTAAACCTTTTAGAACTGAGGTGAATGTGTGGAATTCACTTCCACCGAATGCAGTTGAAGCCAAAATGTCTGATTTCAAGAAGAAATTAGAAATAGCTCTTGGGGATAAAGGGATATGGGAGGAAACAGGATCAGGATATTGAAATTGATGATCAGCCATGATCAAAATGAATGGCGGAGCAGGCTCGAAGGGCCGAATGGCCTACTCCTGCTTCTAGTTTCTATATTTCCACATAGGTCCGCTCCAACATTTTTGGGTTGATTTTAAAGATCCCACAGAAATACTGAAAATGTTACAGCGAATTCTGCTGGTGCTTTATGTTCTGAGGAAGTGTTCGGTTCTCCAAATGTCAATCTGTGTTCTGTCAACTGACAATGCCTGTCCATCCAAGTGTTTGCAGCATTGTCTGTTTCCATCTCAGATTTCCAGCATCTTGGCTTTTAACCTTTACTAATATCCCAGCTAATGTTCCCTTTTCAACCAATACCAGGAAATAAAAATATTTGTCGGAGTTCTCCAGTCTCGCCTGCCTGGCAGCAGCTGCCCACAGGGACAGGGAATTTGACACTTGACCAAATCTCCATTGACAGCAGCGGGACCAGGGAATCCCAGCTGCAGCCGAAGTTGGAGAGTTCCAGCCATTAACTGGCACTTAATTTCATGGTGCAGCTGCTGTGAATGGCTGTCACATTTGCCCACGCTGCAGTGTCACAACAGTCACAGCATGGGGAGGTGGTGGCGTAATGGCATTGTTGCTGGAGTAGTAATCGTGAGACCCAGTGCAATGTTGTGGGTTCAAATCTCACCATGGCAGATTGTAAAATCTGAATTCAGTAAAGATCTGGAATTAAAAGTCTAATGATGACCATGAAACCAGTCTTAATAGTTGTTTTAAAAAAAAAATTGGTTCACTAATGTCCTTGAGTGAGGAAATCAGCTTTCCCTCCCTGGTCTGGCCCACATGTGACTCCAGAGCCACAGCAATGTGGTTGATTCTTAAATGCCCTAAGGAATGCACAATAACTGCCTGAATCGGAAAGTGATTCAATGTGCAACCTGTCTGAAGTTTGCAAGAATATGACCAGGTGCAACATGAATACAAACATATATAACTTTCAGATGGCACGGTGGCACATAGGTTAGCACTGCTGCCTCACAGCGCCATGGACCCGGTTCAATTCCTGCCTCAGGCCACAGTGCGGCGTTTGCACATTTTCCTGTGTCTGCATGGGTTTCCTCTGGGTACTCCGGTTTCCTCCTACAGTCCACATATGTGTGGGTTAGGTTGATTGGCCATGTTAAATTGACCCTTAGTGCCAAGAGAATTAGCCTGGGTGGGATTGGTGTTGGTGCAGATTCGATGGGTTGAACGGTCTCTTTCTGAACTGTAGGGATTCTATGATTCTGTGAGATTCAGCCTTCTGCAACTAGTGCTGTCTCTTTTGTGAGGAGTGCATTATTTCTCTTCCATAATGCCTTTTGATATGTGATTAACCCTACTTCACCTCTCTGATTGTGAACATTTACTGACAGTGGAATAGAATACTTTCAATGGTCATTTGTATGAGTCAATATCACAAGAAAAGAACACTGGAAATGGTTCTTAAAGATAAAGCACTATTCCCTAATTTCTGTCCATGATATTAGAATTGGGAAAACGTAAGCACATGAGAGGCATTTAAAAAATCTCAAACACAGCTCCAGCCGCAGTTGAGGGTTTCCACGACCTGCAGAGGCAAGGCTGGAAAGTTGCCGATTTCCTCTCTCAAGCCCAGGCATGCTGAGGCACGTCTAATGTTTGTACTGTCACCCTGACTTAAGTTCAGCTCAGATAAGGAATCAAATATGTATGCCAGTCTTAGCTCAGTTACGGCACTCTCCCCGCAAGGGAAAGAGTGAAAGTTCAAGAATGGCCCCCTACATTGCAGATAGATTGCTGTTTGCAAATTGGTTGCTGCATTGCCTGCCTTACAACAGTGACACTACTTTAAAAGTATTTCACTGACAGCAAAGTGTCCCGAAGATACTTTTGTTCCAATTCAAATCTTAGATTTTTCTTGCATCCCGCCGCCCCAATCTGCGGGTGTTTTACTGAATGAAGTATCTGCCAAACAAGAAGGTTTCATCAGTCTATGTTTGGTCTGATTAATTCCTTTTTCACAGCACCAGGTCAAAGTCCAACAGGTTTATTCGGTAACACAAGCCACTAGCTTTTGCAGCGCTGGTCCTTCATCAGATGAGTGGGAGTCCTGTTCACAAACAGGGCATATAAAGACACAAACTCAATTTACAAAATAATGGTTGGAGTACGAGTCTTTACAGGTAATCGAGTTTTAAAGGTATAGAAACTGTGAATGGAGAGAGGGTTAAGCACAGGTTAAAGAAATGTGTATTATCTCCAGTTAGGACGTTTAGTGAGATTTTGCCAGTCATGGGAATTACGGATGGTGTGACATGAGCCCAAAATCCCGGTTGAGGCTGTCCTCGTGTGTGCGGAACTTGGCTGTCAGTCCTTGCTCAGCAACTCTGCATTGTCGTGTGTTGTGAAGGCTGCCTTGGAGAATGCTTACCCGAAGATCAGAGGCCGAATGTCGGTGATTGCTGAAGCGTTCCCCAACAGGAAGAGAACACTCTTGCCTGGTGATTGTCAAGCGGTGTTCATTCATCCATTGTTGCAGCGTCTGCATGGTCTTCCCAATGTACCATGCCGCGGCATGATGATGTGGCATCTTCACATCATAATTCCTTTTTACCAACACATCCACGTAGGGAGTGGCCTCTAGTGAATGAGAATTAATCGCTTGGCAGATGTTTAGCCTTCTTGTTGGTATTGTCATCCTGCTTGTCTTTTTAAAAATATTTGTTCATGGGATGTGGGCATCGCTGACTGGATCAGCATTTAATGCCTATCCCTAAAGGGAGTAAAGAACCGCACTACCGTGGGTCTGGAGTCACATATAGTCTTGACCAAGTGAAGACACCAGATTTCCTTCCCTAAAGTGAACCTGATGGGTTTTTATTACAATCGACAATGGTTTCATGGTCAGCTGTTTGCAAATTGGTTGCTGCATTGCCTGCCTTACAACAGTGACACTACTTTAAAAGTATTTCACTGACAGCAAAGTGTCCCGAAGATACTTTTGTTCCAATTCAAATCTTAGATTTTTCTTGCATCCCGCCGCCCCAATCTGTGGGTGTTTTACTGAATGAAGTATCTGCCAAACAAGAAGGTTTCATCAGTCTATGTTTGGTCTGATTAATTCCTTTTTCACAGCACCAGGTCAAAGTCCAACAGGTTTATTCGGTAACACAAGCCTCTAGCTTTTGCAGCGCTGGTCCTTCATCAGATGAGTGGGAGTCCTGTTCACAAACAGGGCATATAAAGACACAAACTCAATTTACAAAATAATGGTTGGAGTACGAGTCTTTACAGGCAATCGACTTTTATCTTAATTCCAGTTATTTTGTTGAATCCAAATCTGTCATGGTGGGATTCGAACCTGGGTCCCCAGAGAATTACTCTGGGTCTCTGGATTTCTTGTCCAGCGACAACACCACTACGTCTCTCCATTGTTGGTTGAATTAGCCCAGGAACTGAAGTATAGAAATAACTGTGATTTTATCGGATGAATGCTTAATGCATTCACACAATGGCCGGAAGTTTACCATCCCACCTGCTACAGGAATCGGAGCGGATGAGGGCCAGGCCATGGAAAGGCCTGCTGACTTTGAGTGGGATTTTATGGTTTCGGGATGATCGAAGCCGTAAAATTCCAACCAATGTTCCTCTGTCTGCTATTTTAAAGCAAGCGTGGATCAATTTATTTAACAAAAGCTTGCATTCATACAGTGCCTTTAACATTAAAATGATCCCAGGCATTTCACAGGAGTGTTCTGAATCAAAATGTGACACCAAACCGCATGAGGAGATATTAGGATAGATGAGCAAAGAAGATTATATTCAGGAGAGGGATGCTGAAAGGTTTAGAGAGAGAATTCCAGTCCATCAGACCTATCCTTGAAAGTGTGGCTGTGAATGGTGAGATAATGCAGACAGGAGGAGTGCAGAATTCTCGGAGGGTTGTAGGGCTGGAGGAGGCTGAAGAGCTAGGTGGCAGCGAGCCCTTGGGAAGAGTTGAACATGAAGGTGAGAGTTTTATAGTGGAGGTCTTGGTGGACCAGGGACTAATGTACACCACTGAACACAGGGATGAGGGGTCAACAGGCTGAAATGAGGTCAGCTTTATGGAGGGCAGTAGGTGGAGAGTTGACTAAGGCAGCATTGGAAGACTGATCCGGAAGGCCACAGAGGCTTGGTGAGTATTTCAACGACAGATGAATTGAGGCAGTGGGTTATTCCACGAGCGCTGAGGCAATGTCACATGACAGGAATTAAGTGGTCCTGAAAGGGAAATATGATTGGAACCTCAACTCAATGCTCTCAGTCTTTGCTAAGGAATGTAATCAAAATGTTTCAATGTCAGAAAACTAGGGGTTGATTGAAACTCCAGTTGGATCTACGTGGACTAACCTCAAAGCCCAGGTGCTCAAAAAACTGAACTTATCATGTCTCCTGTCCACTTCTCCCCTGGCCCTAGGAAGTGGAGAGAGTTGTAGGTTGTGACAGTTGGCCTTTTCCTCGTTCCTGGACTAAATTAAAATCTCAATCAGGGAGTGATGATATTCAAAGGAGGCACTCTTACTGGCTCATCCTGCCGATTGATGGATGGGACAAGCAGGTGAGATCGCACGAGAGGCGAAAAATTGTGTTAGTGCCCAGCTTCTTGCCTCTCGCAGTCTTATGGCGATGGATCAAAATTAAAATATTTAAATCTATTAAAATAGTGATTTAAATATTATTAGTGAGCCTGGGATGCAATCGTCTGGGCTCACTTGCCTTAAAGGCCTCACCAGTGGAAGTCCTCACTGGCGAGGATCATGCATGGTACCCATCAATAGGGACTTCTCATGGTGGCTTCGCTGCTGGGACCAGAGGGAGTATTGAGGCCACCGGGAGGACAGGGGAAGGAGGGTGACAGTTCTCCTTGGGCAATTCCAAGCAGCCTGGCAGTGCCAACCAGGCATCTCGCAGAGCCAAGGGGACAGGGCCTGAGGTGGTGGGGAAAGGGGAGGGGTTCGGGCTAATGGGGTGGGGCCTAAGGGGAGGAGGGAAGGTGGGAACTGGGCCAAGATGGGCAAGGCCAAGGGAGTGATCAACAAGGCTGGCGAGGGAGTAGGTGCAATTTTCCAGGCCATGTGGTGCAATCAGCTGGGCAGAGTGAGGGCTGCGATCGGCTGGGCTGAGAGGTGGGCAAGTGCGATATCTAGGAGGTTGGGGGAGGCAATTGGCCGGAGAGGGCTGTGATCATGGAGGAGAGGAGGGTGGTATCCAGAGGGATGGTGACTGCTAGATCCCTCTGTTCTGTTGCACAGAAGGGAGAGATCTGTGCAACCGCAATTGCGCTCTGTACTGTGTGCAGCTGGCTTTCTGGTGACTCTAAGCTCCTCCCCTGCTTTGACAGGAAGCAGATTGTGCATCATTTTTTACACTAAATGGCGTAAGATTTCATTTGTGACCTCACTGAAAAAACAGATCAGAAACTCTTCTGTTTTCATGCTAGTGCGTCACTTAAAATTTTTTTGATAAGATTACCCCCAAGACTCCAATCTGCACATTGAAATCAGGACCAGCTGACAACAAGCTTTAGCTCCTGAATAATTAGCACAGATGCTTTGCAGAAGGGCTGCTGCTTCCAACTCTGATATTGGGAGGGAATGGAGAAGGTGCCAAAGATGAGAGGAAGGTAGAGAAATGCTGACTCCTACTGGAGGTGGGGAGGGGAGGGGGGAGTGCTGGTTCCTGAGATCTCTATGGTGAGCTGGGAGGGGTGGTTTACGCAGGTTTTTTATTTATTCCGGAGACATGTGCATCACTGGCTGGGCCAGCATTAATTGCCTATCCCTAATTGCCCTTGAACTGAATGGTTTACTAAGTCATTTCAGAGGGCATTTAAGAGTCAACCACATTGCTATAGATCAAGTGTCACACATTGGCCAGCCAGTAAGGATGGCAAGGCAATGGTGAACCAGATGCTTATTCCATCAATTGACAATGGTTTCATGGCCCTCTTTAGACTATTAAATCCAGATTATTAGTGAATTCAAATTACATCATCTCTCATGGTGGGATTTGAACCCAGTCCCCAGAGCATTATCCCGGGTCTCTGACTTACCACTCCAGTGACAATACCATGATGCCACTGGCTCCCCAGGTTCTGCTCAGGGCGCCCTTTAAAGCTGGACCCCAGATCTCAGCAGCTGGGTTTTGCTGGCATGCCCCCTGTACGAGGGCATGAAACACATCCCCTTGATTTTTTTTGGCAATGCATTGTAAGATCCGGAGACAAAACCAATCTGTTTCTCTGGAGAGAAATATGCCAGTTTTCTCACCAGAAACAACACTCTACTATATTTCATTCAGATTTCCTGCAGTGTTGCTAATGGGTTGTGCCTCGGTTCTAATCATCTGGAATGTTGGGACACACCTTACTCGGAGCGGCAATCAGTGTGAAGTTGCTACTTCGTATTTACCCGCGCCAAATTTCATCCATGCCTGTCTCGCCTGACCTTCCCAATGCATCTTCAGCTCCATTGCCGCAGTCAAGAAGAATGAGAATCATAGGGTCATAGAGGCTTACAGCATGGAAACAGGCCCTTCAGCCCAACTTGTCCATGCAGCCCTTTTTTTCACCACTAAGCTAGTCCCAATTACCTGCATTTGGTCCACCTCTGTGAGTACCCATGTAACTGTCTAAATGCTTTTTAAAAGACAAAATTGTACCCACCTCGACTACGAATTGGAGCAAAGGAGGCCACTCCCCCCTTTTTAATGCACTACCCACCTGCCTTAAGGCAGGCAAACTTAAAGGTCACAATGAAAACAGTAACTGGGGAGAAAATATGTCTCAGGTAAGGTAAGGATGGGATTTGGGAGATAGGGAGGGTCAGACATTGGAGGGCAGGGGCCAAATATTAGGAACGCTGTGGGAGTGTTTGGACATTGGGGGGGGCGGTGGGTAAGGGGTCGAACACGGTGAAGATTGGGCACGTCGGGGGACGTCAAACATGGTGAGGGTGGGGGTGATTGTACATCAGGGGAATGGGTGTGGTCATAAGTTGAGGGTGTGTGGTGGGGGTTGGCCATTGTGGGGGAGCAGACATTATGGGGGTGTTAGAAATGGGAAGGTAGAGGGTCAGTTATGAAGGCGGGGGGGGGTCGGACATGGGCAGGATGAGGGGGGTTTCAGAGATGGGGTGGGGTTGGCAGGGGAGGGAGGTGATGGTTGGAGATGGGCGGTTTGGTGCGATATGGAGGGGTCCACTTGGACCAGTAGATGTTCTGGTGGGTTAACTGAATCGGGAGGCATATGGTCAGGCCAGGTCAAATTGAGAATGGGGGTGTGGGGAGGAATCAGGGTGGGCAATACTGTGGGGGTGTGATGCTTAGTGGGTGGGTGTGGAGGGAGTGCCCTGTGGGTACTCCTTGGAGTATTCCTTCATTCCTGTGCAGGGATCAGTCTGATTTAATTTCATCAAAGTTTATTTGTCTCACTCAGATAAATCATTTACTTTATTCTACAATTCCTGTCCTGTCTCTCCTGATTCCACTGCTTCTCTGATGCTGAAGATGTTACCAATTTACTGTGGGTTCTGGAATTCAAGTCATTGATTTTAATTGGGAACAGCAGTGAACACTGAGGCATCCTTTTAAGGCCACAATTGTCTACTGTTTGATTTCTACCCTTAGAGAAATTTTGTATCTAAACCAAATATTCTGTGATACCCCAATTTATCTCAAATGAATTAATAGCCTTCCATGTGAATCTTTTTAAAGTGCATTATAAAATTTAAATGCACAATCTCCTTTGAATCACAGAGTTCCCAAGTATTGAAAGATTCAATGACTCGTTATTTCAAGTTTTGGCATGTTTTAATTGGTTGATATGCATGCTGAAAAACATTCGTCAGAACTAAAACTCAATTATAGATTGAAAATGCTGGAAAAAACAGAGCAAGTCTGGCCACATCTGTGTCGAGAGAAGGGTTGTGAATGTAGCATCACGCGAACCAGCCTCCCATCCATTGACTCCATCTACACTAAAGCATCTGGCATAATCAAGGACCCCACGCACTCTGGACATACTCTCTTCATCTTCTCCCATTGGGGAAAGGATACAGAAGTCTGAGATCACGTAAGACCAACTCAAGAGCAGCTTCTTTCCTGCTGCCATCAGACTTTTGAATGGACCTACCTCACATTAAGTTGATCTTTCTCTACAGTCTACCTCTAACTGCAATACCATATTCTGCACTCTCTCCTTTCCTTCTCCCTGTGCACCCTATGAACGGGATGTTTTGCCTGTTTAGCACAAGAAACAATACTTTTCATTGTATCCCGATTTATGTAATAATTACAAATCAAATCAAAGAGAGTTAAGTCCATCTAATTCTGAACTAGAAGAGAGGGAAAATGTATTAAATTTTATAATTTTGACTTATGAGATTGGTTAGATGGGGATTTTTGTTCTTTCATGAGATGTGGACATAATTGGCAAGGCCTTCCCTAATTGACCTTGAGAAGGTGTCAGTGAGCGGCCTTCTTGGATCACTGCAGGCCATGTGCTGTCAGTACACCCAGAGTTTGCTCGGGAGGGAGTTCTGGGATTTTGACTCAGCAATAGTGAAGGAATAGTGATAAAGTTCAACATCAGGGTAGCATGTGACTTGGATAGAAATTTACAGGTGGTGGTGTTCCCATGCATCTGCTGCCCTTGGCCTTCTAGGCAGTGGAAGTTGTGTGTTTGGAAGGAGTTGTTGAAGGAGCCTTGGTGAGTTGCTGCAGTGAATCCTGTGGATGATACTTACGGCTGTAACTCTGCACCGATGGTGGAGGGGGTGAATGCTTAAGGTGGTGGATCAGCTGACAACCAAGTAAGCAGCTTTGTCCTGGATGTTTTCAGGATGTTTGCAAGTTTAATGAGTGTTGTTGGCATGCACTTATCCAAGCAAATGGATATATACTTAAATTGGAAGGAAGTGAAAACTGATTCCCCAGAAAGATGTATGCTGGGTCTGCCAACTATACCCCATTTTTTATTCATGACTTTGATAACACAATGAGAGCCAATAATGACACAAGATTTATAGCATCGTAGATGTTAGCATAAAATTATAAAGAAGCATAACTGATCGGTAGAAGTGTCCCAAAAAATTTCTAAGGGACTGACTCTCCGACCCCTTCAGATCATAGAATCATAGAATCCACAGTGAAGACGGAGACCATTTGGCCCATCGAGCCTGCATGAACAACAATCCCACCTAGGTCCTATCCTATCCTTGTAATCCCACACATCCTTACCCTGGCATTAAGGAGCAATTCATCAGGGCCAATCTTTGGACTGTGGGAAGAAGCTGGAATAATTGGAAGAAACCCATGCAGACATGGGGAGAATGTAGAAACTACACACAGACAGTGACCCAAGGCCGGAATTGAATGCAGCTCCCTGGCGCTGTGAGGCAGCAGTGCCAATCACTGTGCCACCATGCCAGTGGGAATCCCAATGTGATGAATGGGCCATCATCCAAAAATTGGGATTTAGAGTCATAGAGGTTTACAGCATGGAAACAGGCCCTTTGGCCCAACTTGTCCGTGCTGCCCTTTTTTTTAAGTACCTAAGCTACTCCCAGTTGCCCACATTTGGCTCATATTCCCCAATGCCCATCTTACCCATGTAACTACCTAAACACTTTTTAAAAGACAAAATTGTACCCGCCTCCACTACCATCTCTGGCAGCTTGTTCCAGACACTCACCACCCTCTGTGTGAAAATATTGCCCCCATGGACACTTTTATATTTCTCCCCTTTAACCTTAAACCTATGCCATCTAGTTTTAGACTCCCCTACCTTTGGGAAAAGGTATTGACTATCTAGCTGATCTGTGCCCCTCGTTGTTTATAGACCTCTTTAAGATCACCCCTCAGCCTTCTGTGCTCCAGAGAAAGAAGTCCCAGTCAATCCAGCCTCTCCTTATAACTCAATCCATCAAGTCCCGGTAGCATCCTAGTAAATCTTTTCTGCACTTTTTCCAGTTTAATAATATCCTTTCTATAATAGGATGACCAGAACTGCGCACAGTATTCCAAGTGTGGCCTTACCAATGTCTTGTACAACTTCAATGGACATTCCAACTGCTGTATTCAATGTTCTGATCAATGAAACCAAGCATGCTGAATGCCTTCTTTACCACACTGTCCACCTGTGACTCCACTTTCAAGGAGTTATGAAAATGTACTCCTAGGTCTCTTTGTTCTGTAACTCTCCCCAGTGCCCTCCCATTAACTGACTAAGTCCTGCCCTGGTTTAATCTACCAAAATGCATCATCTCGCATTTGTCTAAATTAAACTCCACTTGTCATTTGTCAGCCCACTGGCCCAATTGATAAAGTTTCCGTTGCAATCAGAGACAACCTTCTTCACTATCCACAATGCCACCAATTTTGGTGTTATTTGCAAACTTACTAACCATGCCTCCTATATTCTCATCCAAATTATTAATATAAATGACAAATAACAGTGGACTAGCACTGACCCCTGAGGCATAGCGCTGGTCGCAGGTCTCCAGTTTGAAAAACAACCCTTTACATTCATTCTTTGGCTCCTGTCATCAAGCCAGTTTTGTATCCATTTAGATACCTCACCCTGGGTCCCATGAGATTTAACCTTATGCAACAACCTACCATGTGGTACCTTGTCAAAGGCCTTGCTAAAGTCCCTGAAGACAACATCAACTGCACTGACCTCATATATTTTCTTTGTTAACCTTTTGAAAAACTCAATCAAATTTGTGAGCCATGATTTTCCACTCACAATGCCATGCTGACTGTTCCTAAATGCCTGTGGATCCTGTCTCCAAATACCTTCCAACAACTTATCCACCACAGATGTGAGGTTCACTGGCCTGCAGTTCCCAAGCTTTTCCCTGCAGCCCTTTCAAAATAAAGGTATAACATTTGCCACCCTCCAATCTTCAGGGACCTCACCTCTGACTATCAATGATTCAAATATCTCTGCTAGGGGACTCACAGTTTTCTCCCTAGCCTCCCACAATACCCTGGAATACACTTCATCAGGTCCCAGGGATTTATCTACCTTGATGGGCTTTAAGACTTCCAAAACCTCCTTTTCTGCAATATGTACACTCCTCAAGGCTTTACTATTTATGTCCCAAGTTCCCTAATATCCATGCTTTTCTCAACAGTAAATACTGATGAAAAATATTCATTTAGGATCTCACCCATCTCATGTGGATCCATACATTGGTGACTAGTGGGGTGCCCCAGGGGTCGGTGCTGGGGCCTCAGCTATTTACCATTTATATAGATGATCTGGAGGAGGGAACCGAGTGCAGGGTGTCGAAATTTGCTGATGACACCAAGATTGGGGGAAAGGCAAATTGTGCGGAGGGTGTGGAGAGTCTGCAGAAGGATCTAGATAGGCTGGGCGAATGGGCCAGGAAATGGCAAATGGAATTTAATGTTGGCAAGTGTGAGGTGGTCCACTTTGGTAGGAAGAATGGTAGGAATGACTATTACTCACGTGGCGAAAAACTGCAGCAGGCGACGGTGCAGAGGGACCTCGGGGTCCTTGTGCATGAGTCGCAAAAACCCAGCTTGCAGGTGCAGCAGGTGGTCAGGAAGGCGAATGGGATGCTGGCCTTCATAGCGAGGGGGATTGAATATAAAAGTAGGGAGGTCTTGCTGCAGCTGTATAGGGCATTGGTGAGGCCGCAGCTGGAGTACTGTGTGCAGTTTTGGGCGCCGCACCTGCGCAAGGATATTTTGGCCCTGGAGGGAGTGCAGAGGAGGTTTACTAGGCTGATACCAGAGTTGAGGGGATTGAGCTATGAGGAGAGGCTGAATAAACTAGGCTTGTACTCGTTAGAGTTTAGAAGAATGAGGGGAGATCTCATTGAGACGTATAAGATGATGAATGGGATGGATAGGATAGAGGTGGAGAGACTCTTCCCGCTCAAAAAAGACAGTAGGACTAGGGGGCACAGCCTCAAGATAAAGGGGAGGCAGTTTAGAACGGAGTTGAGGAGGAACTTCTTCACTCAAAGGGTGGTGAATCTCTGGAATTCTCTGCCCGTTGAAGTGGTGGAGGCTGCCTCGCTAAATATTTTTAAGAAGCGGGTTGATGGGTTCTTGATAAGAGAGGGGATTAAGGGTTATGGGGAGAGGGCGGGAAAGTGGAACTGAGCCACGACAGATCAGCCATGATCTTATTGAATGGCGGGGCAGGCTCGAAGGGCTAGATGGCCTACTCCTGCTCCTATTTCTTATGTTCTTATGTTCTTATGTTCTTATGACATTGTTGATCCTTAAGAGGCCCTATTCTCTCCCTCACTACTCTTTTGGCTTTTATGTATTTGTAGAATTTCTTTGGATTCTCCTTTGCCTCATCTGCCAAAACAATCTTGTCTCCCCTTTTTGCCCTCCTGATTTCTCTCAACTCGACGCCTACACCCCATACTCTTCAAGTGATTCACTTGATCCCAGCTGCCTATGCGTGTCATGTGCCTCCTTCCTCATCTTGACCAGGACTTCAACATCCCGAGTCATCCAGTGTTCCCTAATTCTGCCAGCCTTGCCCTTCATTCTAAGAGGAATGTGCTTACCCTGAACCCTGGTTAACACACTTCTGAAAGCCTCCCACTTACCAGACGTTCCTTTGCCTTCCCACAGAATAAACGTTTGACAATTCTTGCCTGATAGCATCAAAATTGGCCATGCCCCAATTTAGAATTTTAACTTTTGGGCCAGACCTTACATTCTCCATAGCTTTCTTAAAACTTATGGAATTATGGTCATTGGAAAAAAAGTGATCCCTCACTAACAATTTTGTCACCTGCCCCCTTATTTCTCAAGAGGAGGTCAAGTTTTGCCCCTCTCTGGTTGGGCTTTCCACATACTGAATGAGAAATTCCTCCTGAATACACTTTAAAAAATTTCTCTCTATCCAACCTCCTAATACTGTGGCTGTCCCAGTCAATGTGGGGAAAGTTAAAATCTCTGACTATTACCACCCTATTTTTTCTTGGAGCTACTTGCAATCTCCTTACATATTTGCTCCTCAATTTTCCGCTGATTATTTCTGCTGGGTTTGAAGGCTCTCGGGATTTATCCAACTCTACTCTCTGACCACGATCAGGTTCCCACCAAACCTGATGCAAACCTACTAATCTGAATGTCGTTAATGGGTTTGACAGGCCATTCACCAGCCCCCTGCCATTCACTTGACCCACCAATGGGAACGGCACCAGGTGGGCTTTACATCTGCAACCCACAAGCGAGGCTATGACTTGCTGAATCTTGAGGGTCCAGGGAAGCACCACCAGCCCTTCATGAAAGAGAGGCATCGTCCCCTCCCCCTTGACAGAACTCAAATCATGAGCCACCCACCCACACACCGCACAGGGAAGAGGATGATCCGACCTGGACCCCTCAGCCTCCCCTTTTCCTCAGAGCCCCCCGCTGTTTCCCCCACTCAGCCTCCCTTCAGGCCACGCACCTTGGCAGTGCCAAAGTGCACTGCCCCCGAGTATCCTCATTGACACCCTGGCCTGGCTCTGATGGGGCTTGGGCAGGTAGGTCCAGTGATCATTTGCTCCTCTGCTGCTGCCGGGCTGCAGAGGAAGGGTCCCTAAGTGGTCGCGGAGATTGGGTGGGTCATGCTGGGGGCAAGGGGTTGACTTCTCGCCCTGACAGACCTGAAGATCATCCCTGGTCTGGTGATTACAGGGAGCCCTGCAATCAATTTCTGCATTCCCGCCTGTCAGCTGTGAAAATTCTGAAGTGGTCCCCTCCATGCCCACCCCCTCCTCTCCACCCCCTGCATCCCCCACCATCTGGCAGGATTTTAAACACAGCAGCACTTCATTTTGCAGTGTGTGTGTATGTGTGTGTGTGTGTGTGTGTGTGTGTGTCTGTGTGTACGCGCGCATGCGCGCGTGTGTGTATGTGTGTGAGCATGTGTGCGTGTGAGGGTGTGTGGGGGCCCTTCTGTGTGTATGTGTGTGTGTGAGGGTGTGTGGGGACCCGTGTGTGTGTGTGTGTGTGTGTGTGTGTGTGAGCGTGTGTGTGTGTGTGTGTGTGTGTGTGTGCGTGTGTGTGTGTGTGTGTGTGTGACACGTGAACGTTAGTTTCAATTCACCTAGTTTTGTTTTAATTCGGGAAATACTTCCAATAAACCTGCGTTCTGTGGTTAATTTACAGAAACCTCTCTGTGTCATGCTTTATAAATTAAAATGTAAATAGTGGAACTGCTGTAGTATTGGCAAACCACATCCTCAAAAGCATATTCACAAAAATAACCCTGTTGTGGTCAAACCCGGAGCAGTACAATAGGCGGATGAGTTCACCCTTCTTATGTGATTACAACAAAAAGAATTGACAATATTTTGGATAGTTATAATAGATACATGGGGTGAAAATTATCAGTGGGTGGGAGTTAAAGTCTCAGAAAACTGTTTCCCAGTGTGGTAGCGTGGCCCCTTTAAGGGACGTTCCCTGAGGACCATGTGGTCAGACACTGCCCAGCTATGTGCCTAGCCCAGGGGAGCTGTACTCATTTTTGCCCCCTCGGGGGAACCCCATGACAGTCTCATGTCTGGGTGAACTGGTGTAAACTGGCGAGGTCTGAAAATTTAATGAAGGGGGAAGCTCTGGTGAGGGGAAGGGGGGTGTTAATGGAATTTATATTTATTTAAGTGTATGTAAATTAGGTCTCTCTCATTATGGCGCGAACTTGATTCCGATGCTGGCAATGGGCTGGCGAAAGTCGGAAATCGCTATCTCACCAGCGAGATTCGCCATTTTCAGATTTCGCTGGATCTTGAATCCGCTGATGCTGACCCTGTGGCTAAATAGATTGGAGTCAAGATCCCCCCCACGGTCTTTCAAGTTTTCAACTCTAATACTTATTGGTCAGATTTCCTGAGTAGCAGGAGACCAGGCAGGTTCCCTGAGGTGAGGGCTGGCCGTATTCAGAAAGTGAGTGCCTTCGCACCTCGCTGCCTGCATGAGGTGTCTCCGTGTTCAGGCATTTCCAACTCCCACCTCCCCTCCCAGCCTTCTGACTTCCAACAAAACCCCGATTTCCACCCCCCCCACCCGCCCACCCTCCCCACCTCCCCTCTGCCCAATGAACACGTCATCCGGTGTCAGATTGTCGTCTGTGGAAACTGGGGAAAAATGAATCCCGATCAAGTTGATCATTACAAGAGGAGGTGATGGCCCAGCGCAATTATCGCTAGGCTATTAATACAGAAACTCAGCTAATATTCTGGGGACTTGGGTTCAAATCCCGCCACGGCGGGTGGTGGAATTTGAATTCAATAAAACAAAACAGGAATTAAGAAGCTACTGATGGCCATGAAACTATTGTCGACTGTTTGGAAAAAAACTCATCTGGCTCATTAATGTCCTTTAAGGAAGGAAATCTACCGTCCTTGCCTAGTCTGACAGACATCTGACTCCAGAGCTACAGCAATGTGGTTGACTCTCAACTGCTCTTCGAAATAGCTGAGCAAACCATTCAATTCAAAGTTGACAAGGGATGGGCAATAAATATTGGGTAGTGAGCGATGCACATGCATTTCAAATGAATTAAAAAAAAATAATGTTTTCATGGCTTCAAAACAAGAAAGAAGAAAGATGCATTTTTTTTTTAAAAAGTGCCCTCGAGAGCTTTAGGTAATTAGAACATCATGGAAATGGGTAAACATGGCATTTGTAAAGCTGGATTTTCATTTGAAAGACTGGTGGAGTTAAGTGGCCTCGTTTCATTTAATCATAATTCCCTCTGGAGTTAGTGGATTACGCTGATGATGTATATATCACTGCAGAAGAACTCAGCCATTCTTTGCTAAATTACATTCTGCTTGACTGCAGTTTAACAAACCCATATCCAAGTGTTTCTCCTATTAAGTTCGCATGCAGTTCCCAGTTACTGAGAATACATTAGTTGCATTCAACCATTTGAAGACCAAACTTGGAGATGGGATCACTGGCCGGTGATCAGCAGTAAGTACTCTTGCTGACTTTCCACTCCCGGTTTGGGTGTGAGAAAAGAACAGGGGGCAAGGACATGAAACCAAAAAGGCAGAAAAAACATTGGACAACTATCAGTGTCCCTAGTTGCCAAATGCTCTGGATCCGGATAATGCTATTCATGTGAATACATGTGAATGATCTCTTCCATTCCTCATGCACCAACAGATCACCAATGGCTTTATTACCTGTGATCACCCCCATGATCTGCATGGGGAATCACTAATTGACCTCCCAGTTGGAGTCATTGTATACGAGCTCCCTGATGACTGGTAATTAGCCCACCAGGTGGAGCTTGTATGCTACGCCTTGTATAAAACAAGACCCTGAGAGGGTCCATTAGCCTCCTAATCCCAGCTGGGACCCATAGTGTTCACCACAAGCTTATGGTTATTGTTTATTTTCATTTGTGCAATAAAACCACAGTTACTTCACGATCGACTCCTGGAGTTATTATAATACCCCTTAATTGTCAGGCCTGTCTTACTTACAATCACCTTACTGCAATATAAAAATTAACTCTATGCCCAGACTGAAAACAAGCTAATTATCGAACAAACTAATTCTACCTTTGTTTAATAACAAGAGAAGTAATACCTTAACATCTTAATGTAAGTTCTTAGCCCTATCTTCTATGATTATATCCCTGTGCTCCTTTGATTTCCTTTTGAGTTGCCACAGCTCGGTCAAAGGTCAAAGGTTGCTGAGCTTCCATTTAGTCGACTTCAGATGGTAGTGGGTGACCTCAAGCAACATTGGGCCTTGAAGACCAATTGCGTTTTACACCATCTTGGCTTGCGACAGCCAGATGGATGTGTGATATGAGTAAGGATACCAGTGGAGTGGCAGGTATGTTGCCATCCCATGAAGACAGCGGCTGTCTCTCTATGGAGACAAGGCCACTCGTATGGAACTGCAGCTCTACAGCGTCTGTGAAGACCTGGGATTGGAGAACAGGACTGATGCGACACTTCTGCAGCCACTGGCTGCAAAGCCAAGATGGCAACCGTCTGAGTTTCCATGGCAACTATATCAGCTTCCATTGGCACCGTCAACATTGTCAGTGGAGGGCACAGCATCATGAACATGATTTGTATGTTCACAGGGATAAGAGAAACAAATGGAAAATGGACTCTCGAAAATTTCTCTCTGACCCTTTGTGTAATTCTCACAGAGGCCTAATACCTCCTCCTAATTAGGTACACAACTGATGACTAATGCTGGTTGCATGCCTGAATCATTTAACAAATTTGACCTTGTGCCTGAGACCTCATGCGCAGTTGAAAATACATCATGAGTTTCACATCTGCAAGAAGATGAACAGACAGTTGAGATTTAACTACTTCACAAAGATAGCGGTGGATGAGTTTTTACAGATTGCCCTCCCTGTCATTGTGACCGGAGAGAAAAGGAGAAAGGCTTGTATTCATTAAGAACCTTCCATGACTTCAGGATGGACCAAAGTGTCTTACAGCCAATAAATATACCTTTAGAAGGATTGGGTAAAAACTGAAATCCTACCAAGTCTCCCTCTTGGGAAGGGATCAGATTAAAAAATACCTGAAGATCTTTGGCATTTGGACAGCCATAAATATAGCTGATATTAGATATTGATTAATAAAAGATAATAATGTAAGAAAAATAAAATCTTGGCTACGTCACGAAATAAGTTGAAGAAAGGAAAGGATTGTTTGAAACTTAATCTGGTTGTTTGAATGATGTTGGTTGAGGCATGATTAATGACAAAGACACCGGACATAACTCTTCCCCTCTTCATCAAAATAGTTCCATTTTATGTCTACTGGAAAGGGCAGAGAGGACGCTAGTTTAACATCTCATCTGAAAAACAACACCTCCGACACTGCAGTGTTCCTGCTGTACTGAACCGGGAGTGTCAGCCTAAATTTTTGCTCAGGTCTCCATAGGCTGCTTCAGAGATGAGAGTATGACTATAGAGCCATGGTTGACACACATTGAAGGAGGAAACAATATATTTTGGAGTAAAAGGTAATTGAGGGGTACAATGGATAGGGTTGCAGTATGGAGCAGGATTTTACGGCCTCGCTTATTGTGAAACCATAAAATCCCGCCCAAGGCCAAAGGCTTTCCTATTGTCTACCCCTCAGCTACTCTGGTTCTTGTGGTGCTTGGGGTGGGGTGGGGGTGGGGGTGGTGGTGGTGGGGGTTGGGGGCGGGGTAAAATTCCGGCGGTAGTCTGTTCTGAGCTTTGAAACAGATGGGCCCAATTGTTCTTTCCTGTCCCACACTTCCCTATAATGCTGCACCATTAATAATGGGGAAAGGCTAAAATATTGCAAAGGACGTAGCTCAGGCTCGCTGCATAATAAGTCCATGCTAATGCCTTTTTATGAAAGGGATCTCCGAGTGATGGAATAAATGAGAATTTCTTCATGGGCCGTGGAGTGCTGTTGAAGTTATTAATACCACACATCTCAATTTTCAGAAAACCATTCAATTTGTTCTATTGCAGGACACATTTCACTGAACTGAAAGCTTATGAGGTCTGAGATGAAATGTTAGAAACTGGATAACTAATGGACTGGATAATAGAAAATAGAATACAGTGATCAAAGGCACCAGTTCTAATTAGATAGCTGTGACCAATGGGGTACTTCAGAAATCATTCCAAATAACTAGCTGTAAGTAGTCAGTAAGCTTTAGGTGATAAAAAGGAAATATGGGAATGCTGGAAGTCCACTGCAGGCTCATCATCTAGTCAAAGGGAAAGGAAGGTTAGGATTGAAGTCAAGTACACAACTGCTGACTTCAGTCTTTTTTTGTTCAACTGTCAGGGTGCTGGTTAAAGCCTGAAACACTCTCAGACTTTCTCTGGGTGAGATCAGGAAAGGGATCAGATTCAAAGAAACTTGCAGAGACTTGGCACCTGGACAGTTCAATGGCAGATGGTATCTCACACTGATCAAAGCAAGGTTCAGGACGCAGCACTAAATGCAACAAAAATGTACAAAATAAGGTGAAAAGTGAAGACCTACTGGAACTTATTGCAACATTAGAAGTGTCACTTCCACACATGGAGGTTACCACTTGGATGGAAATACCTTTTGGAATGTGTTAGTAAATTCACTGACTGTTAGTCTAAGGAATTCAGAATTTGAGATCAAATTAGTAGGCATTTATAACTGCAGAACATAGTGAAGGATTTGTGACAAGCACAGTCTGACTGACAAGATCAAAGGAGTTGCATTGAAGAAGTAACTGATTGAATTGAAGAAGGGAAGGAAACAAACATAATGTAGAAATGTTTTCAGAAAGTATTTGATAGTATTCAGTCAAGGGGTTTGTTAGAATAATTCTGGCATATGATATAATAAGGTTGGGAAGTGGAGAACTATTGGGTTCCAATAAATGGTGACTAAGCATTAATAACAGAAAATGTTTATTTACAGGAGGATGTGGGTGTTGCTGGGGGGGGGGGGGGGGGATGGTCAGCATTTATTGCTCATCCTTAACTGCCCTCCATATCAAAGGAGGTATCCATGATATGGAGTTGTCAGCATTGGACTGGGATAAGCACAGTAAGTAGTCTCACAACACCAGGTTAAAGTCCAACAGGTTTATTTGGTAGCACGAGTTTTCGGAGCGTTCTCCTTCTCCAGGTGAGTGAAGAGTTTGGTTCACAAACAGGGCATCTATAGACACAAACTCAACTACAAGATAATGGTTGGAATGCGAGTCTTCACAGGTAATCAAGCCTT
This sequence comes from Carcharhinus amblyrhynchos, assembly GCF_965287045.1. Classification (NCBI taxonomy): domain Eukaryota; kingdom Metazoa; phylum Chordata; class Chondrichthyes; order Carcharhiniformes; family Carcharhinidae; genus Carcharhinus; species Carcharhinus amblyrhynchos. The sequence goes on from NC_137324.1 coordinate 20,347,708, forward strand.
TACAGGTGCAGACGATGTGAATGGAGAGAGGGTTAAGCACAGGTTAAAGAGATGTGAATTGTCTCCAGCCAGGACAGTTAGTGAGATTTTGAAAGCCCAGGCAAGTCATGAGGGGTTACAGATAGTGTGACATGAATCCAATATCTCAGTTGAGGCTGCCCTCACGTGTGCGGAACTTGGCTCTCAGTTTCTGCTTGGTGATTCTGCGTTGTCGTGTGTTGTGAAGGCCGCCTTGGAGAATGCTTACCTGAAGATCAGAGGCTGAATGCCTGTGAATGCTGGACTGTTGAACAGAATCGCTGAGCAGAGACTGATAGCCAAGTTCCGCACGCATGAGGACGGCCTCAACTGGGATCTTGGGTTCATGTCACACTACCTATAACCCCCACGATTTGCCTGGGCTTGCACAATCTCACTATGTGTTCTGGCTCATCTCTTTAACCTGTGCTTAACCCTCTCTCCCCTCACATTGTGTGTACCTGTAAAGACTTGACGATCTGTTAAGACTCACATTCCAATCATTAGCTTGAAATTGAGTTTGTGTCAATAAATGCCCTGTTTGTGAACCAAACTCTTCACTCACCTGATAAAGGAGCAGCACTCTGAAAGCTTGTGCTAACAAATAAACCTGTTGGACTTTAACCTGGTGTTATGAGACTACTTAACATAACAGAGGACGTTTGGCAGTCAGCCAGACTGCTGTGGACCTGGAGTCACATGTAGGCCACACCAGGAAAGGATGACAGATTTTCCTAAGGAAAGGAAGATAAGGGATTTCCTTCTCAAAAGGACATTAGTGAACTATATGGGTTCTTACGATAATTGACAATAGAATTCATATTATCTTAACCCTAGCCCTAATGCAGACCTTTAATTCCAGATTTTTATTGAATTCAAATTCCACCATCTGCTATTGTGGGATTCGAACAGCGGTGCATAGATCATGCCCTGGGTCTTGAGATTACAGGTTCACTGACAATACTACCATCCCACTGCTTCCCCATTCTGAGTTTCTGCCTGCATTCCAGGAGAAGGCCTGCGCTCCTGACATGTTACCCCTTTTGTACCGTGTCACCCAAACATCCACCTGACTACCCGGTCTACAGGTGGAATTTAATTCAGCCGACTATGGTGTGAAGACTGGGATGATCAGGTGGAAGTACCTTCACTGGACTTCTGGCATTGGGAAAGCTGTCCCCAACTACGTTGGGGGTGGGAAAGACCCAATGTGAGAATCACGCCCGCATGACAGAGTATATATGTATATTATATACATATATATATGTACATATATATACTCTGTCTGTATTTAGGCTGGGATTCCCTGACCTCACCCGTAGCTGGGATGCTCCAATCTCACTGCTATGTATGGCAATTGAGAGACAACCACAATGTTTTGGCTTTGGTGTCACATATAGGCCAGGCTAGGTAAAAACAGCAGATTTCCTTCCCTAAAGGACATTAGTGAACCAGATGGGTTTTCCTGACAATCTAAAATTGTTTCATGGTTATCAGTAAATTTTTAATTCCAGATATTTTTTACTGAATTCAAATTCATGATGGGTTGGCATGTCATGGGTCACAATGGAGATCTCTTTCGGGGGGGCGGGGGGGGTTAAAGGCAAAAGGTGTCGATGGAGTTTACGAGGTGGCCGAGTATCGCTGAAATGTTAGACAATACATGACTCAAGAAGCCTGTGCCTCAGTTTAAAGACATAACTTTTCTTTGACCAGTGAGTCACAGGGAGAGACTATCACAGAGACCTAGCCCTCTCAAATTGAAGAGCAACCTCTCCTCTTCAATAAACCCTGACATACAAGATTAGGAAAGGTCAATTATACTCTTTTCTTATCAGATACATCCACCTTTCATTAGTTTTGAGTCAATCATCTTCAATGTACATAAATCAACAATAATACCTATCATATACTCCAGCCAATTGCACCTTACCCAATTGCATCATGGTATTTCATTAGTTTTGTAAAATGCAGATGTATCCTTCCATTTTGGCTAACTTAACATCTTGCAAAGTTAACGTTCCCATAAGTTTCCCTCCAGGTCTGCCAAGTAAGACTAATACATGCTCCCGCACCTGGGCATGGATCCATCTTTTCTGGACAGTGAATTGATCCTATTCATAAAGTTGCCCTGACTGTTCCACCATTAGAAACTCTACTGATAGGAATTTGCATATTTCCAAGGTTTTATTATTCCCTTTGGATGTGGTTATGTCCTTTTGCCCTCTACTATCATGCTTTCACAGCAATCTGCCTTTGGCCAAAGTGAATAATGATTTTTATAAAATATATTTATAAAGTAATTTAATACATTCAAAATATCAATGGATATGTCTAAAATTATTATCACTTGTTTACATTTCTTACTGCATTTCACATGTATGCAGAGTGCTCCCTTGTGAGCTTATAAATCTGATTTGAAATCATTTATCATAATGCTGGTAGTTCTGTCAGTGTCTTAAACACCTAATGGTTTAACATTTTCTCAAATCTTCTAGGATATTTTCCTTTTCCCAACAAGGGTCATGATGGTGGGGTGGGATCAGGTTAGGGTCATGATGGGGGCAGTGTTGGGGTCATGCTAGCAGCCACGTGAGAGAAATAAATGGGTGGACAGCTGAGGCCCTGTGATAGATGGGGCCCTGAAATCAATAAATGGATGGGTGGAGCGCTGGTATCAAGATATAACTGGATGTAGGACCTGAAATGAATGGTGTCTTGGTATAAATTAAATATATGATTATTTAATAAATTAAAATCAATTAATTGCACTCTGAAACCAATAAATGTCTGGATGGAGCCCAAAAACAAATACATGGATAAATAAGTTAACACATTAATAAATTAATCAATCAATTAATTACTAGGATGCTACAGGGACCTGACGGTTTGAGTTATAAGGAGAGGCTGGATCGGGTGTGACTTTTTTCTCTGGAGCGTAGCAGGTTTGGGGTTGATCTTATTGGTGTCTATAAAATAAAGAGGGGCATAGATGGGATAGACAGTCAATATATTTTCCCAAAGATAGAGGAATCTAAAACTAGAGGGCATAGGTTTAAGGTGAGGGGGGAGAGATTTAAAAGGGTCCAGAGGGACATTTTTGCACACAGAGGGCGGTGAGTGCCTGGAACGAGCTGCCAGAGGTAGTATAGAGACGGGTACAATTTTGTCTTTTAAAAAGCATTTAGACAATTACATGGGCAAGAGGAAGAGAAATGCAGAAAATATTCAAGTTAAAATGCAGGCACTTATCTGAGAGCTACAGTTCTACAGGCACAGGGAACACACAACTCCAAAGCAGAGGACGCAGCACATGACTGATGACATGCCAACTTCAACTCCTGTCACGGGGTGTGAGGCACGGCCTGATCCACTGGGCCAATGACTGCTGTTGTTCAGAACAGCAGTCTGTCAATCAGGGTGGTCTAACTACCTGACTGTCACCTTTTAAGTTGACCAACCTGAATGACTGGCTACTCTCAAAACAAAGGCCGAAGCTAACTTTGACGGACAGACACTTCAGAGTTGACTATTATGGGAGTTTTTGTGTATGACATTGGTGAGGTCACACCTGGAATATTGTACACAGGTTTGGTCTTCTTATCTGAGGAAGCACTCTCCTTGCTCTAGAGGGAGTGCAGCGAAGATTTACCAGGCTGATTCCTGGGATGGTAGGACTGTCATATGAGGAGAGACTAAGTCGGTTAGGATTATATTCACTGGAGTTTAGAAGAGTGAGAGGGGATCAGGCTTAATTCGATCTGATTTATTATTGTCACCTACATTAATATACAGTGAAAAGTATTGTTTCTTGCGCTATACAAAGCATACCGTTTGTGGAGAAAGAAAGGAGAGGATGCAGAATGTAGTGTTACAGTCATAGCTGGGCTGTTGAGAAAGACCAACTTAATGTGGGGTAGGCCCATTCAATAGTCTGAAGGCAACAGAGAAGAGGCTGTTCTTGAGTCGGTTGGTAAGTGTACTCAGAATTTTGTAAAATTTTCCCGACAGAAGAAGTTGGAAGAGAGTATGTCCAGGGAGCATGGGGTCCTTGATTATACTGTCTGCTTTTCTGAGACAGCAGGAAGTGTAGACAGTCAATGGATGGGAGACTTGTTTGCATGATGGAGTGGGCTGCATTCGTGACCCTTTGTAGTTTTTTGCGGTCTTGGACAGAGCAGGAGCCATACCAAGCTGTGATACAACCAAAAAGAATGCTTTCTATTTATTTATTTATTAGTGTCATAAGTAAACCTACATTAACACTGCAATGAAGTTACTGTGAAAATCCCTTAATCGCCACACTCTGGCACCTGTTTGGGTACACTGAGGGAGAATTTAAAATGGCCAATGCACCTAACCAGCACATCTTTCAGACTATGGGAGAACATGCAAACTCCACACAGATGGTGACCCAAGCCGGGAATTGAACCTGAGTAGTGCTAACTACTGCGTCATTTCTATGGTGCATCTGTAAAAGTTGATGAGAGTCAGAGCAGGCATAACAAAATTCTTTAGCCTCCTGAGAAATTAGAGGTGATGGTGAGCTTTCTTTACCATAGTGTCAGCAAGAAGAGACCTGGACAGGTTATAGATGACCCAGACGTCTAGAAAACTGAAGTTCTCAACTGTTTCCACTTCATCCCCATTAATGTGGATAGGGGCATCTACTAGGCTCCCTGAAGTCAATGATTATCTCCTTTGTTTTGTTGATAAATCACCAGATTCTTTATCTCTTTCCTGTACTCTCATCATTGTTTGAGATCCAACCCACTATGGTGGTGTCATCAGCAAACCTGAAGATCGAGTTGGAAGGGAGTTTGGCCACACAGTCATAGGTGTATAAGGACTAGAGTAGGGGGCTGAGGACACAGCCTTGTGGGGCACCGGTTTTGAGGGTGATTGTGGAGTAGGTGTTGTTGCCTATCCTTACTGTTTGCTGTCTGTAGCTTAGGGCAGCATGGTTAGCACTGCTGCCTCATAGCACTAGGGACCTGGGTTTGATTCCAGCTTGGGTCACTGTCTATGTGGAACAAAGAACAACACAACACGGGAAACAGGCCCTTCGGCCCAACGAGCCCGCGCCGCCGTCCCATTGTCTCAGTGACCTATTCATGATTTTAGTCTACGCCTAATGTGCGAGGATCAGGGAGGTCCAATATAGGGACAATTTGTTACCTAATCAATCAGCCTAAAGTTTGTACTTTCTCCCTGCTTCTGCATGGGCTTCCTGCGGGTGCTCTGGTGTCCTCCCACAGTCCAAAGACGTGCTGGCTAGGTGAATTGGCCATGCTAAATTCTCCCTCAGTGTACCTGAACAGGCGACGGAGTGTGGCGACTTGGGGGTGGAGGGCGGTACGGTGGCACACTGGTTAGCACTGCCGCCTCACAGCTCCAGAGACCCGAGTTCAAGTCTCAGTCACTGTCTATGTGGAGATTGCACATTCTCCCCACGTCTTAGGGTGTTTCCTTTGGGTGCTCCGGTTTCCTCCCACCGTCTGAAAGGTGGACTGGTAGGTGCATTGACCGGAGCAGGTGCCACAGTGTGGCGACTAGGGGAATTTCAAAGTAACTTCATTGCAGTGTTAATTTTAGCCTTACTTGTGAATAATAAATAACCTCCAATAAATTACTTCAAAAAAAAATTCTAACAGGATTAGACATGATGGATTCTGAAAGAATGTTCCGAATGGTGGGGGAGTCCAGAACTAGGCGTCATAGTTTGAGTATCAGGGGTAAACACTTTAGAACTGAGGTGAGGAGAAATTGCTTCACCAGAGGGTGGTGAATGTGTGGAATTCACTACCACAGAAAGTAGTTGAGGGGAAAATATCTGATTTCAAGAGAAATTAGATGTAGCTCTTGGGGCTAAAGGGATCAAAGGATATGGGGGGAAGGGGGGGAATCAGGATATTGAATTTGATGATCAGCCGTGATCATAGTGAATGTTGGAACTGCATGGCCTACTCCTGCTTCTAGTTTCTATGTTTCTAGTTAGATTGAAACCGTGTTCACTTGATCTTTGCAGCCTTTAAATAAACAAGATTTCATGCTTGCTTTTGTTGTATTGTGTTGGTAAATTGACAGGAGTACCTTTAAGGTTCAAGCTTTTGCTGAAAGGAAAGATCCAACTCTCAGCAACCTGAAACAGTTGAGAAACGCTAATTTACAGGCTGCAGCAAAGCACTGGGGATTGAGGTGTGGTCAGGAGCTAAAGCAACAGATTCCTTGAAGAATTGGCTTGGCACCTGGATGCTCAAGGAAGAAAAGATTGGTCCTGTTAGCAATTGAGGACAAATGGCCAGAAAAGAAAAAATGAAATGGTATTTATCTAAAAATGAAATACAATTGATCTATTGTAGAGAACCATAAGAAAGATTGGCTTAGGAAGAAAGAAGTTAACAAAAGGGGGATAAGCTAAAGAAAGGAAAGAGATAGAGATCGAGAGAGATGTGAAGAAACTTGAAATGGAACATGAGTTCAATTATGCAAACCAAATTTGACAAGGAGAAGAGGGGCTGATGTAAAGAGAACTCCTTTTCATTTTGATTTGACAAAGAATTTTCATGCCATATTTAAATTTAGTGAGAAGGAAGTGGGGGCATCCTTTGTGTCATTGGAGAAAATTGCCACAAATCTGAATTGGTGTGAGGACAGTAGGCTATGCTCCTAAAAAGTAATTTGGATGGTAAAGTTTTAGAGCTTATGGTGATGTGGCAGGTGGTACATGCCATTTTCACAAATGTCAGTAGTGAGTGATTGGTGGCAGATGGTACATGCCAGCTTCACACAACAATCTTCAGTTTGTATTTGTTATGAGAACATAGAACAGTATAGCACAAGAACGGGTCCTTCAGCTCTGCCAAATCAAACTAATCAATTCTGCCTGGCCTTGGTCCATATCCCTCTAATCCTTGCATATTCATGTACTTACTTAAAAGCCCCTTAAGTCCCCTACTGTATCTGCCTGCACCATCACCCTGGCAGTGTGTTCCAGTCACCTCCCACTCTCCTTATAAAAAAAATCTTACCCCTCTAATCTCCTTTCAACTTTCCCCTCTCACTTTAAGTGCATGTCCCCCAGTATTAGGCATCTCTGGCAGAGTTTTCCCACCCTGTCCACCACAGGAATCGCAGTGGATGGGCGATAGATCATACAATGGCTGTCCAGAAAATCCCCACCCTACAACCCTGGGAAAAGGATTCTGAAAGTCAACCCTACCTGTGCCTCTCATAATTTTACAGCCTCCAGTGCTCCAGAGAAAACAATCCTACTTTATCCAAGAAGTTACACATGCTGAAGTTAGGAGTCAAAAACTCCAGAAGTACCTGTGGCGATTTTAAATTGTAAATGAGCACATTTACTAACAAAATAAGAGAACACTTAAACACACAAAATTACATTTACACTGTTAGAATTAATCTGACAAATATTTCCCCAAAAGATTTTATTTGGTTAGCCTCACAAACAAATACCCCTTATAGACAACAGTCCCGATAGATGCTTAATCTATGAAAATTCCAGTAAATTTACCACAAGTCACCCACTGTTGCTGTAAGACCTGTCCCTCTCTCCTCCCAACCCCCACTCCCCTGGCCCTCACCTTCCCCATGGAAAACCAATGTTTTAAACAGAACCCTGCTTTCTGGAACAAAAGCTTCTCTGGGTTGGCTGAAAACTGTTTCAGTATGTTTCTTTCGTCATTGTGTTCCAATACAGTAGTCTCTTTAGGATCTTACATGGCCACTCCTCTCAGCACAGCTTCCAATCTATTCTTAAAATGTGTTTTTATCTCTTTCATTTTTAAAACCATTGTTTGCAACATCTCTCTGAATGTAATTGTCTTCAATATGTAAAAGTCTTTCATGATCTCTATTGGCCCAAATCTTGGGTCATATAAAACATACTTTGCTTAAGTTATTCATGGTCTTCAGATTCAAAATGGGGTCTGGTTATCTGTGTTCATGAATCGCAGAATGCCGGTATGCAGGTGCAGCAAGTAATAAAAAAGGCAAATGGGATGTTGGCATTTATTGCAAAAGGACTGGAGTATAAAGGTAGAGAAGTGTTGTTGCAATTGTATCAGGAGTTGGTGAGATCATACCTGAAGTACTGTGGCCAGTTTTCATCTCCTTATTTGAAGAAGGATAAGAACATAAGAACATAAGAACTGGGAGCAGGAGTAGGCCATCTGGCCCCTCGAGCCTGCTCCGCCATTCAAGAAGGTCATGGCTGATCTTTTTGTGGACTCAGCTCCGGTTACCCGCCCGCTCACCATAACCCTTAATTCCTTTACTGTTAAAAAAATTACCTGTTGGTAGCTATTTATCTATTGGTGAGGATGTGGTGGCATTGGAGGCAGTTCAGAGGAGGCTCACCAGATTGATTCCTGGGATGAAGGAATTGACGTATGAGGAGAGGCTAAACAGTTTGGGCTTATACTCGCTGGACTTTAGAAGAACGAGAGAGGATGTTATCGCTGTATGTAGAATTTTAAAAGGAATTGATAAAGTAAATGTAGACCAAATGTTTCCTCTTACTGGGCAATCTAGAACAAGCGGTCACAAGTATGGGTTGAGAGGCGGTAGATTTAAAACTGAGATGAGGAGGAACTACTTCTTGCAGAGAGTGGTGAATTTGTGGAACTTGCTGCCCCATTGCGCAGTGGAGTCTGAATCATAGAATGGTTTCAGGAAGGAGATAGATATATTTCTAATTTAAAAAGGGAAAGAGGGATATGGGGAACAGATGGGGAGGTGGATTTGAGACCACGGAGAGATCAGGCATGATCCGATCGAATGGTGGATCAGGCTCAAAGGGCTGAATTTACCTACATCTGCTCCTATGTTTCTTTGGCAGTTGTAAATCCTTGTTTTTACTTCTCGCTGCCCTTTAACAACCAAAAACAAACAAACCTCCTTGTCCCCTGAAGCAAATTTCGACCCATGTTGTGTTCTCTTGGAGCACATCTTGGTCATTTCCATTTCAAATGCCTCCTCTTATCTCGCCCCTTTGATGTTCTCAATTTGTGCAGACCAACAGTTTAATTAAATTAGACACATGCTAGATGCACAGACACACTCTTGCTTCACAGATTACCACAGAAATATTGAGAAAATAATCATAGAATCCCTACAGTGCAGAAGGAGACCATTCGGCCCATTGAGTCTGCACTGACCACAATCTCAGCCAGGCCCTATTCCCTCAACCCACATGTTTACCCTGCTAATCCCCCTGACACTAGGGTTAATTTATTAAGGCCAATCAACCTAACCCACGCATCTTTGGACTTTGGGAGGAAACCAGAGCACCTGGAGGAGAATGTGCAAACTCCACACAGAAAGTGACCCGAGGCCAGAATGGAACCTAGGTCCCTGGTGCTGTGAGGCAGCAGTACTAACCACTGCGTCATCGTGCCACCCATATTTTCTTCTCTTTCAGTGTGTGATTATGAGGAAATAAAGGCTGCTCTGCTCAGTGTTTAAAATTGATGCTGTTAGGACAGTGTTGATTACAGGATGTCCCTGTTAAAGAAGTCTTCATGGTCTCCTGTATTTCACCAGCGAGTCATCCTTTATTTCTTGGAGCTTATATACTGTAAAGGGTACAGGCAAGGAGTTATCTCCATGTCTATGTCTAAACAGATTGATCATCAACACCCTCCTGACCCTATGGCTGGTATTTTACAACCTCACCAACCTGAGGCCCATAAGATCCCACCCGAGGCCAATGGAGAATGCCATTCTGCGAGGCTTAAAATTCCGGCCTCTGCCTGGGTCCTCCTTATATCATGGTGGGGATAATACTGTATTTAGTTCCACGTTAACCCTGTATGTGCCAGACCTTTAGACCACAGTGCCAGAGGCGTACAGGCAAAAATTTAGAAATTTGAGAAAGGCCAGACCTCTGTCGAATTTTCCAGCGGAAAGGAAATGTCAGGGTATGGGTAGATGAAGGTGGAACAGAACTTTAATAACCTCAGGGAGCTGGTGTTGGTGAAGGAATTTAAGTACTATCCTTCTGGAGGAGTTAAGGCCTCACCTGGAAGAGCACAAGCTTTGTAAAATATGGGAAACCTTGGTACTAGCAGTTGGTTATGAGTTGATTCATAAGATGATTAATAATGGACCCCAAGTTGGAATCTTCCAGAGAAATCACAAGGGAGGACAATTGTTGATGAGGAGAGCTCAGGGGGGGTTAACGTGTAAAGACTTTGCCTCTTCTTGGGTTAGTATAAGAATAAAGAACACGACAGGACAGAAACAAGCTCTTTGGACCCCCAACACTGCGCCAATCATGATGTCTCCCTTCACTAAAACTGTATGCACTTACGGATTCTGTATCCTTCCATTCCCATCCAATTCATGCATTTGTCTAGATCCCCTTAAATACCACTATCATACCTGCTCCTACCACTTCCCTGGGCAACGTGCTCCAGACATTCACCACCGTCAGTGTAAAATATTTGACTTACACATCTCCTCTAAATTTTTCCCCAGTGCTATAGGACAACATCAAAGATTGTGTCTTTTATAGTTTAATTTCAATGTCCTTTCATATTTTATTTAGTTTCATGTAATGCAATGCAGGGCTACATAGAGCAAGCCCAGAGAACAAGGCCTCACCAGAGGGAAGGAAAGGGTTAACGCAGGCAGCTAGTAGCCTGCTTTGTTGACAGAAAATGATTAACACATGCTATCAACTTCTGATGTATAGAAGATCATTCCAAATTATCACGACAATGGGAGAACTGGCATTAAGACAGCTAGGCTCCATATAGTCTAGGGAGGGCATAGTCTTCTGTAAAACATGATCACCTAGCAGAAGGCAGTAGGGGGGGGGGGGTGCATGCGGTAACAATTACCACATTGATGTAAATCAGTTCGGCAAATACAATACTTTGACATTATAATCGGGTCAGCCGAACTATCCAGAGAACTGATTTATGAAGTTGTACTGAACAATGCAGTTTGCATGATGAGATTAGGAGAATCATTTTGTATCCAATTTGTGGAATTAATATGCTAATGTAAATCTCAAAAAGGTATAATAACTTGTATGAACAAAGAACAATACAGCACAGGGACAGGCCCTTAGGCACTCCAAGCCTGCACTGATCATGTGTTCCCAACCAGACCATCTGTTTGTATCCCTCTATTCCCAGTCTGTTCATGTGGCTATTTAGATAAGTGTTAAATGATCCTAGCGTATCTGCCTCAACCACCTTGCTTGGTAGTGCATTCCAGGCCCCCACCACCCTCTGTGTAAAATACAACCCCCCCGCATAGCTGTATTGAACCTTACCCCCCTTACCTTGAACTTGTGACCCCTTGTGTTTGTCATTTCCGACCTGAGAAAAAGCTTCCAACTGTTCACCCTATCTATGCCCTTCATAATTTTATAAAATTCTATTAGATATTTCCAGGGAGAACAACCCTACCTTACTCAATCTCACCTCATAGCTAAGACCCTTCATACCAGGCACCATCCTGGTAAACCTTTTTTGCACTCTCTCCAAAGCCTCCAAGTCCTTCTAGTAGTGTGGTGACCAGAACTGGATGCAGTGTTCCAAATGTGGCCTAATCAACGTTCATATGCAAACTTTTATGTACTGTGCCCTGTCTAATAAAGGCAAGCATGCCACATGCCTTCTTTACCACCTTTTTGACCAGTGTTGCCACATTTAAGGATCTGTGGACTTGCTCACCCAAATCCCTCTGTGTGTCTATACTCCTGATGGTTCTGCCATTTATTGTATAGCTTCCCCTTCATTAGATCTACCAAAATGCATCACTTCGCATTTATCTGGATTAAATTCCATCTGCCATTTCTCTGCCCAATTTTCCAGTTTATCTATATCCTGCCGTATTCTCTGACAATGTTTCATTACTATCCACAACCCCAGCAGTCTTTGTGTCATCTTTGTAAATCTGTCAGAGTCAGAGACGACTCGCAGGTAACCTGAGATTTCAGATCTGAGTCCATCTCTCCCTCATGCATGTGGTATAAAGACTTTTCTTGAAGTTTGACATGTTCTCCAAGGCTTGACTCATTTTATTCCCCTCCTACACCTACGCACCTTAAACCTATGTCCCCTAGTACTTGACTTTTCCACCCTAGGAAAGAGCATTTGACTATCCACTCCGTCCAAGCCACTCATAATCCTGTAAATCTCCATCAGGTAGCCCTGAAGTAGGAGTGAGGGTTTGGAAGGCAGGTTTAGTTCAAGGGTCTGACATGCTCCCTTTATCACAAGAAAAGTCATGTGAAGGCTAATTAATAGAAGTTAAAAGATCAAGCCTGTCGCATTTATCTGGTTAAGGAGTGCTCCCCCACATAACCATGTCCTGACTGGTAAACTTCACGGTAAGCAGAGACTCAGCCCCACAGTCACTGAGTCAGTCAATTGGGTGATGGAAATCTATAGGAACCTTTTGCTCGAAGGTAAATTCTCTTCTTTCTTGTCTGATAAGAAAGGGAAACCAACTGATATTCTTAAAGAGATGGGACCAACATTATCAGTGCAATTGGCAGGCGGTGGAAATTACTCTGGTGTATCGGGGGTCCAGTGAGTGACCAGTTACTTGAACGGCGGTAGGGAAGATGCTCCTTTTTGGCAAGGGTTTGGTGATGCTCTGCTGGTCAGTGGGGAGGGGAGTCACCATTTTGTTTCTCGGTGGGAGGAGGGGAGGTCTGTCTTCAACTGTAGAGATCATCACCCTTAAAAAATGGCACCCTGATCACTGAACAGCTGCTCTGGCCAAACAAGTTTCACGAGATGGTCTCACTTGCATCATTCAGGTGGGTGAATCCATGTCAAATTTTTTATTACCTGTTGTATCTGCGTGCTTATTGTCAGCGACTGATGAACGAAGACACCAAGGCGCTTAGTCCCAATTTGGGCACTTAGTCCCAATTTGGGTGAATCAAGGCCATTAATTTGGGTATTGAAAGAAATTGATTATCCATTCCTTCGTACAGAGTTAACTTAATGCGTCCCTTAATTATTGATCCCGTAATTGTTAGTGTTGATCCTAATTTGCCTATTTGTAGTGTGGATTTCTTAGTTGGAAATCATCTGCTGAGAGTAAGCTATTGTTTGCCTCCAGTGGTTTGGGGAAAGCCCGGTGAGGCTAGTGAACCTTGTACAAGAGAAGCTGAGTGAATTCAAAGGATAAATGATTTTATGCAAACATGCTGTGTAAATTAATGCTTTCATTAAATATATGTCCACTGAGTCAGACAGTGAGCTAATTCATTTCAAAAGAATATTAGAGCATCAGGCTGAAAGGAAGAGATAATGGGAGTTGGAAATGAATTAAAGCCACGTTAGAATGTAAAACATGGGCAAATGTAACATGACTAACCTTGACTAGTCTCCAGAAACCATTGTTAACTCAAATGCATTATGCAGTGAAATAGACAAGGGGGAAAGAGCCAGGTGAAGTTCCAGCACAACTTTATTGAACATTTTACCAAGGAAAAACAGTATTTGATCTCTACGCAGGACACTTCAGTAAATTGACACTGGCTATCTAGTTCTGACACGCACTTTTGAGGATTTGCTACATCCTATCCACAGATCCCTATCACTATATTTGAACTAGTTGTCTGAAAAGACTGGTAAGATCTCTTCAAAAAAGCTAGGATAGGCTGTTCCTTAGTCTTTGAGAAGTGGCTGATGTTTCCGGATCTGCAGTTGTCGATTTGACCTTCCCTTTTTGTCTAGGGCTGGTTCTGATCTTTGGGTCGTTTCACTGGGGTGGCCTTCTGGGTCTGGTCACTCCGATAGAAACAAAGAAAATTGAAACAGGAGTAGGCCATTTGGCCCTTTGAGCCTGCTCCGCCATTCATCTTAATCATGGCTGATCATCAAATTCAATATCCTGGATAGCCTCAAGTCTCTTGATCCCTTTAGCCCTAGAGCGATATCGAATTTCTTCTTGAAATCAAACAATGTTTTGGCCTCAACTACATTCTGTGATAGTGAGTTCCATACATTCACCACCCTCTGGATGAAGAAATTTCTCTTCGTCTTAGTCCCAAAAGGTTTATCTCTTACCCTCAAACTATGACCCCCTAGTTCCCCCACTTTTGGGAACATTCTTTTTGAATCTACCTATCTAACCCAGTTAGAATTTTTAAGTTTCCATGAAATCTCCTCATACTCTTCTAAACTCCAATGAATATAATCCTAACCAACTTAGCCTCTCCTCATATGACAGACCTGCCTGATCCCAGGAATCAGCCTGATAAACCTTTGCTGTACTTCCTCTATAGCAAGGGCATCCATCCTCAGATAAGGACGCCAAAACTGTACACAATACTCCAGGCGTGGTCTCACCAACGTCCTGTGCAATTTCAGTAAAACATCTGTTGATGTTTTATTTGATGTTTCTGTCCCAATTCCTATATTCAAATCCTCTTGCTATGAAGGTGAACATATCATTTGTCTTTTTTATTACCTGCTGTATCTGTGTGCTTATTGTCAGTGACTGATGAATGAAGACACCAAGGTCTCACTGAATATCCACCTGTCTCAATTTACACCCAATAACAATAATAATGTGCCTTCCTACTTTTGCTGCTGAAGTGGATAACCTCACATTTATCCACATTGTACTGCATCTGCCATGCAGATGTCCATACACTCAGCCTATCCAAATCTTGCTGATGTATCTCTGCATCCTCCTCACAGCTCACCGTCCAACCCAACTTTGTATCATCTGCAAATCTGGTGATAATACACTTAATTCCCTCTTCCAAATTATTAATATGTAATGTGAACATTTGGGGCCCTAACACAGATCCCTGTGATACCCCACTAATTGCCTGACAATTGGAAAAAATACCTATTTATGTCCACTCTTTGTTCCCTATCAGCTAACCAGCTTTCTATCCATCTCTCGACACTAACCGCAATCCATGGCTTTAGCTTTACCTTGTAGTCTGCTATGTGAGACCTTGCTGAAAGCCTTCTGAAATGCTAAATAAACCACATCCACCAGTTCTCCTTTGTCATACTCCTTGATGATGCCCATCACGGGGTACAAGGGGCTGGAGATGCTGTGCTGTTCTGTTGCCAGTTGAAGGTGTTCTTTCCAGATGCCATTGAAGAAAATACAAAAAGCAGAGCGAGCTGGGCTCCAAATTGTTCATTTTAAAGTTTTTTTTTTCTTAGTGTCACAAGTCAGGCTTACATCAACACTGCAATGAAGTTATTGTGAAATTCCCCCAGTCGCCACACTCCATTGTTCGGGTCAATGCATCTAACCAGCATGTCTTTCAGAATGTGGGAGGAAACCGGAGCACCCAGAGGAAACCCAAGCATACATGGAGGAGAACGTGCAGACTCCGCATAGACAGTGACCCAAGCTGGAAATCCAACCCAGATTCCTGGCACTGTGAAACAGGAGCACTAACCACTGTGCTAACCATGCTGCCATTTTATCTCCATCTTTGCGCTCTTCCAAAAGTGAGTACTTTCCATATTTGGAGGTTGCCAAACATGGCTTTGAACCTTCAACTGTCAAGTGCTGTCCTTGTCACATTATGCCTCTGGCCTCCTATTGAACTGGGTGCCACTAAGGATGCGCCGCATTCTTCTAACAAAGCAGGTGCAACACAATGGTCCATTCTGAAGCACTGTGGCTATTACCACCTGTAAGAAGCCTGAGAACACCAGGTTTAAGTCCAACCGATTTATTTGATAGTAAACTCACAAGCTTTCGAGGTTAACCTCTTCACTAGCTACTCTCCATTCATCTGACGAAGAGGTTAACCTCGAAAGCTTGTGAGTTTACCATCAAATAAATCGGTTGGACTTAAACCTGGTGTTGTCAGACTTCTTACTGTGTTTGCCCCAGTCCAACGCTGGCATCTCCACATCATTGGCTATTACCACCTGAGCAGGCAGTTTCAGGTCTATCTGATTTTGATGGAAAGTTGATTGTCCAAGGCCTGGCTGAATGAATATAGCCTGTTCCAGCTCTGCAGTTTGCAAATTGCAGAGTCTGGCTAGGTTTAAAATTGGTTTCGAGTTTTATCCATTCTCGTGTAAAGACATCAACATTTCTGTAACAATCCTGAAGGTCATGGGTCACCTGAGCACAGACATCTGAATTAAAAAAGACTGAGCTGAGTGCGGCAAAGCAGATAGCGACCGTGCTCAAAGCTTCATACTCTCTGCGTTTAGCCATTCCCTTTCTTTTCCTTCAAAACCAGGCACTAAATTGCCAAGAGGGTTTTCATTTTTTACAACAGACTCTGAAGCACTTTGTTTCGGCTGTTAACTCCTGATTTCTATATCTTTCATTTGTTTGAACTCTCAAGTCTTCAAATGCCTTTGCAAAATTATTTCATTTGAGACATGAGTTACACTTCCCCGCTTCCCCACGTACACACCACCAGCAGCGCCCCCCCCCACCCCTCCACACCACCAACACCACCACCACCATCTCACATCTCTACCTTGGCATGGCATTCTGAATCAATGAGCACAATTTTGAAGGTACCAGACCATGACGGGATACGAGTTCACGGAACTGCTGAGACTTCTTTATCAGTAACTTAAAACTAAATAGAGGGAGGGAGGGTTCAGTTGTATGGAGAATTAGAAAGTTAAGGGAGAGGGTAGAAGTGCAGGTTAATGAAAAGGATTTCAACTAGTTAAAGGAGCCAAGGGCTCAGGAGAGTTGAATAAAGTTTCCAGACCACGTAATAGAACAGAGAGTGTAGAAGGTGGCAGGAATCTAACCTCAGGCAGAGCAAAAAAGTTGACAAGTATGAAAAGGGAGGTAGCCAATGCAGGACTGAAGGTGTTGTACCTAAATGCGTGCAGTATACGGAACAAGGTAATTGAGCTTGTTGCACACATGGAAATTGGCCAGTACAATGTTGTGGGCATCACAGAGACTTGGCTGCAAGGGGATCAGGTCTGGGATCTAAATACCCAAGGATATGCGTCCTATCGGAAGGACAGGCAGATGGACAAAGGGGTCAAGGTTGCATTGTTCGTAAAGAATGAGGTTAAATCTATAGCAAGAAGCAATATAGGATCAGAAGGCATAGAATCTTATGGGTAGAGTTGAGAAATCGCAAAGGTTAAAAGACCCGAATTGGAGTTATGTACAGACCCCCTAGTAGTAGTCAGAATATGGGGCAGAAAATAAATCTGGAGATAGAAAAGGCATATAAAAAAGGCAATATTACAATAATCATGGGGGACTTCGATCTGCAGGTGGACTGGGAAAATCAAGTAGGTAGTGGATCCCAAGAAAATGAATTTGTGGAATGTCTAAGAGAAGGCTTTTTTGGAGCATTTTGTGAGAAGAGTCTACTAGGGAACAGGCAATACTAGATTTGGTAATGTGTAATGAGGCAGAGTTGATCAGGGAACTGAAAGTGAAGGAAAACTGAGGGACCACAATATAATAGAATTGACCCTGCAGTTTGAGAAGGAGAAGCTGGAATCAGATGTAACGGTATTACAATTACATAAATATAGCTACAAAGAGTGAAGGCCAGAGTTGATTGGAAAGGGGGCCTAGCAGAGAAGACAGTGAAACAACAATGCCAGGAGTTTTTGAGAGTTATTAAGGAAGGCACAACAGAAATTCATCCCAAGGAGGAGGAAACATGCTAAGGGGAAGACAAGGAATCCATGGCTGAAGAGGGAATTCAAGGACAGCAAAAAAGCAAAAGACAAAGCATACAAAATGGCAAGGATTAGTGGGAAGCCTTTAAAAGCGAGCAGAGGACAACAGAGGGGGAAGAAGATGAAATATGAGTTTAAGCTAGCTCATAATGTAAAAGAAGATAGGAAGAGTTTTTTTTTTCAATGTATAAAAGGTAAGAGAGAGGCAAAAATAACCATTGGACCACTGAAAATAAGGCTGGAGAAGTAATAACATGAAACAAAGAAATGGCAGAGGAGCTGAATAGTTACTTTGCATCAACCTTCATGGTGGAAGACACCAATGGGATGCCAGAACTCCAGAAGAGTCAGGCGGCACAGGTGAGTGTAGTGGCCATCACTAAGGAGAGGGCTCTGGAGAAACTGAAAATGGATAAATCACCTGGACTGGATGGACTACACCCCAGGGTTCTAAAAGAGATAGCTGAGGAAATTGTGGAGGCATTGGTGGTGATCTTTCAGGAATCACTGCAGGCAGGGAGGGTCGCAGAGGACTGGAAAGTAACTAATGTAACACCACCTTTTAAGAAGGGAGGGAGGCAACAGCTGGGAAATTAAAGGCTGGTTAGCCTGACTTCGGTTATTGGCAAGATTTTAAAGTCCGTTATTAAAGATGAGATCGCAGAGTACTTGGAAGTGCATGATGAAGCAGGACTAAGTCAGCACGGCTTTGTCAAGGGGGGGGTCTTGTCTGACAAATCTGTTAGAGTTCTTTGAGGAGGTAACAAGGAGGTTAGATGAAGGAGAACCAGTGAACGTGATTTATTTAGATTTCCAGAAATTGAGGGTGCATTTCTGTGTACTCACTTTCAACCTAACATGGCAGAATGTCTAGTTGCTGGCTTTTTCCAATGTCAAATCATTGTCCTCTATGAAATGCCACACCCTACCTTGTGACATTGAAGTTTTTTTTTCAATTAAATGGTCACAAATTAACTGGAAATCTAAATAGTCTCCTATGCTATTGCCAAGGTGTAGCATAGGAGACTGTTAAATAAGTTAGAAGTCCATGGCGTTATCAATAAGATCCTGACATGGATAGTGGATTGGCTGACTGGCAGAAGGCAAAGAGCTAGGATAAAATGGTCTTTCTCAGGATGGCAGCCAGTGACTAGAACATAGAACATAGAACATTACAGCGCAGAACAGGCCCTTCGGCCCACGATGTTGCACCGACCAGTTAAAAAACAATGACCCTCTAACCTAAACCAAACCCTTTACATCCATAAACCTATCCACGGATCTCTTAAACGCCCCCAAACTAGGCGCATTTACAACTGCAGCAGGCAGGGCATTCCAATCCCTCACCACCCTCTGGGTAAAGAACCTACCCCTGACATCCGTCCTATAACTACCACCCCTTAATTTAAAGCCATGCCCCCTCGTGCTAGCTTTCTCCATCCGAGGAAAAAGGCTATCACTGTCCACCCTATCCAAACCTCTAATCATCTTATATGTTTCAATAAGGTCCCCTCGCAGCCGCCTTCTTTCTAACGAAAACAACCTCAAATCCCTCAGTCTCTCCTCATAGGACCTCCCCTGCATACCAGGCAACATCCTGGTAAACCTCCTCTGCACCCTCTCCAAAGCCTCCACATCCTTCCTATAATGTGGGGACCAGAACTGCACACAATACTCCAAGTGCGGACGCACCAGGGTTTTGTACAGTTGCAACATGACGCTGCGGCTCCTAAATTCAATCCCCCTACCAATAAACGCCAAGACACCGTATGCCTTCCTAACAACCCTATCTACTTGATTCCCAACTTTCAGGGATCTATGTACACATACACCTAGATCCCTCTGTTCATCCACACTATTCAGAGTCCTACCGTTAGCCCTATACTCTACACATCCATTATTCCTGCCAAAGTGAATCACCTCACACTTTTCCGCATTAAACTCCATCCTCCACCTCTCGGCCCAGCTCTGCAACTTGTCCAAGTCTCCCTGTAGACTAAGACACCCTTCCTCACTATCCACCACACCTCCAACTTTGGTGTCATCAGCAAATTTACTAATCCACCCAGCTATACCCTCATCCAGATCATTTATAAAAATTACAAACAGCAGTGGCCCCAAAACAGATCCTTGAGGCACACCGCTCGTAACTGAACTCCATGTCGAATACTTACCATCAACCACCACCCTCTGTTTCCTATCCGCCAGCCAATTCCTAATCCAATTTCCTAAATCACCCTCAATCCCATACATCTGCAATTTCTGCAGAAGGCTTCCGTGGTGAACCTTATCAAACGCCTTACTAAAAGTCCATATATACCACATCAGCTGCCTTACCCCCATCCACCTCTTTGGTCACTTCCTCAAAAAACTCAATAAGGTTAGTAAGGCACTAGTGGTGTGCCTCAGGGGCCTGTGCTGGGACCACAAGTTTTCACAATATACATTAACGATTTGGAAGAAGGAACTGAAGGCAATGCTGCTAAGTTTGCAGATGATACAATGATATAGTGGGACAGAAAGTATTGAGGGAGCAGGGGGGCCGCAGAAGGATGTGGACAGGCTAGGTGAGTGGACAAAGAAGTGGAAGAAGGAATACAATGTGAAAAAGTGTGAGGATTATGCACTTTGAATGGAGGCATGGAATATTTTCTAAATGGGGAAATGCTTAGGAAACCAGAATCTCAAAGGGACTTGGGAGTCCTTGTTCAAGATTCTTTTAAAGTTGATGTGCAGGTTCAGTTGTCAGTTAGAAAGGCAAATGTAACGCTAGCATTCATGTCAAGTGGGCTGGAACACAAGAGCAGGGATGTACTTCTAAAGCTGTATAAGGCTCTGGTCAAACGTCATTTGGAGTATTGTGAGCAGTTTTGGAGCCTGTCTCTAAGGAAGGATGTGCTGGCCTTGGAAAGGGTCGAGAGGAAGTTCACAAGAATGATCCCTGGAATGAAGGGCTTGTCATATGAAGACCAGTTGAGGATGAGGGGGATCTTATTGAAACTTAGAGGATACTGCGAGGCATGTATAGAGCGGATGTGGAGAGGATGTTTCCACCCGTAGGAAAACTCAGAACCAGAGGGCACATCTCAGACTGAAGGGACAATCTTTAAAACAGAGATAAGGAGGAATTTCTTCAATCAGAATGGTGAATCTGTGGAACGTTTTGCTGCAGAAGGCTGTGAAGGCCATGTCAATGAGTGTCTTTAAGGCAGAGATGGATAAGTTCTTGATTAATAATGGGATCGGGGTTATGGGGAAAAGGCAGGAAAATGGGGATGAGAAAAAAATTAGCCATGATTGAATGGCGGTACAGACACAATGGGCCAAGTAGTCTAATTCTGCTCCTATGTCTTATGGTAATCCTTGCACTTGAGCCAGCTTGGGTTTGCAACCCTGAGTCTGAGGGTGCATTTCTGTGTACTCTCTTTCAACCTAACTTGGCAGAATGCCTAGTTGCTGGCTTTTTCCAATGTCAAATCATTGTCCTCTATGAAAAGCCACACCCTACTTTGTGACATTGAAGTTTTTTTTTCAATTAAATGGTCACAAATTAATTTCTTAGTTAGTGTGCCAGAAGTCAATACAACACTGACACGTCTTGTTCATGGGGCTCCCCACATCCTTAGCTTCACTGGCAGAATGTATATTATTCCATCATCACGATTTTCTTTGGCTCTAAATATATTTTACAAGCACTTATCACGTTATCCAAAGTGGGTGTGAATTTTGACTTGCTCAGATACTCACTGCCCTGGTGCTCTTTAAGTTAATGTATGCATGTCACCTCCTTGTGGGTCGCTGTTCCATCCAGACTGCCTATTCCCATAATGCACCCCAAAACCTATCGATCCAACGACATAGGTGTATGTCCTGGCAATGAAAGAACAGGTACCGGAGCCAAATAAGTTTAAACTCTTCTCCATCATCTTTCTTACCGGTTGTTGTGTTTTATTCTTTGGAGATATGAGATGTGACACACCAGCTTCTATGTGTGTAAGACTCCTCTTTTAAGATAACTACTCTCTCAAGCTTACCGCAGCTTGCTTCAATTTAGCTTCTTTTACAAACAGACCACACACTGGCTTAACCAAACAAACACAGTGAGCAATCAACAGATACACTTAATCAAGTGGGGGAGGCGACGGTATTATCATGAGACTGTTAACCCAGAAACACAGCTAATGTTCTGGAAACCCGTGGCAGCTGGTGGAATTTGAATTCAATAAAAAATATCTGGAATTGAGAATCTACTTAATGTACAATGAAGAATCAACCATTATCAACTGTCGGAAAAGCCCATCTGGTTCACTAATGTCCTTGAGGGAAGGAAGTCTGCCGCCCTTACCTGGTCTGGCCTACATGTGACTCCAGAGCTGCAGCAATTTGGTTGACTCTCAACTGCCCTTGGGCAACTAGGGATGGGCAATAAATGCTGGCCAGCCAGCAATGTCCATGTCCTACAAAAAAAATCAAACAGTTGAACATAAAATTACCTTACAATGGAAACAACTTCTTTCATGAAATTTAGGGTGCGTTTGGGGGGATTTGAGTTCCACTCTATTACATGTTCTTTGGTGAAGCTGGAGCCCTGAAATTTCAAGTCATAATGGATTCCAGTTTTTAAAAAAATAATTCTGGGGATGTGGACCTTGCTGATGAGGCTTGCCCCATTAGCAAGGTCCACATCCCCATCCCTAATTGTCCTTGAGAAGGTAATGGTGAACTGCCTTTTTGAACCGCTGCATTCAGTGTGGTGTCAGTACACCCACAGTGCTGTTAGGAAGGGAGTTCCAGGATTTTAACTTAGAGACAGTGAAGGAATTACGATATATTTCAGACATATTCTCTTTTACTTTCTTCTGTCGAGGAAAAGATACAAAAGTCTGAGGTCACATACCAACATACTCAAGAACAGTTTTTTTCCCTGCTGCCATCAGACTTTTGAATGTAGCTATATTTCACAGTAGCTACAACTGCAACATTACATTCTGCACTCTTTCCTTTCCTTCCCTATGAATATACATAGTATGCAAGAAACACTACTCTTCACTTTATACTCATACATATGACAATAATAAATCAAATTAAATATTTCCAAGTGTGTGGATTGGAAGTCAATACACAGGTTGTGGTGTAAACACATATCTGCTGTTCTTGTCATTCTGGATGGTAATGGTGGTGGGTTTGGGAAGTGCTGACCATGGAGTTTTGGTGGGTTCCTTCAGTGCATCTTGTAGACAGTGCTAGCAGTGTGCATTGCTGGTGGAGGGAGTGAATGCTGTGGAAGGAGTGGCAATATCAGCATGCTACGGTGCAGAGGGACCTGGGGGTCCTTGTGCATGTGTCTCAAAAACCCAGTCTGCACCAGCAGGTGCAGCAGGTGATCAAGAAGGCGAATGGAATGCTGGCCTTTATAGCGAGGGGGATTGAATATAAAAGCAGGGAGGTCTTGCTGCAACTGTACAGGGTACTGGTGAGGCCGCAGCTAGAGTATTGTGTGCAGTTTTGGTCGCCGCACTTGCACAAGGATATTTTGGCCTTGGAGGGAGTGCAGAGGAGGTTCACTAGGCTGATACTGGAGATGA
Organism: Carcharhinus amblyrhynchos; assembly: GCF_965287045.1. Taxonomy (NCBI): domain Eukaryota; kingdom Metazoa; phylum Chordata; class Chondrichthyes; order Carcharhiniformes; family Carcharhinidae; genus Carcharhinus; species Carcharhinus amblyrhynchos. The sequence goes on from NC_137324.1 coordinate 20,370,968, forward strand.
GGGGGTTGGACTATGAAGAAAGACTAAATAGACTGGGTCTGTACTCGTTGGAGTTTAGAAGGATGCGGAGGGATCTTATAGAGATGTATAAGATAATGAAAGGGATGGTTAGGATAGAGCTGGAGAGATTCTTCCTGCTTAGAAAGGACAGCAGGACTAGAGGGCACAGCCTCAAGATAAAGGGGGGGCAGTTTAGATCAGAGTTGAGGAGGAACTTCTTCACTCAAAGGGTGGTGAATCTCTGGAATTCTCTGCCCGTTGAAGTGGTGGAGGCTACCTCGCTAAATATATTTAAGTCGCGGGTAGATAGGTTTTTGACAGACGAGGGAATTAAGGGTTATGGGGAGAAAGCGGGAAAGTGGAACTGATCCACTTCAGATCAGCCATGATCTTATTGAATGGCGGGGCAGGCTCGAGGGGCTAGATGGCCTACTCCTGCTCCTATTTCTTATGTTCTTATGTAATATTGTGGGCTGCTTTGTTCTGGATGTGTTCACCTTCTTAAGAACATAACATAAGAACATATGGAGAGAAGCTTGCCTTCATGTCATGTGTGGGCACAAAACAACCATTACTCGGGTGTATTGTCCCCAGGATCTAGTCGATATTCTCGGTCTTGCCACTGAATATTGACATGATTTTTCTTAAAATTCTGAATATTTTCAATAAGGGGGATTGAGAACAAAATGGTTCCCATTCTGGTGAATCAGTCAGAAGGAGTCAGCAGTTTGACAAGGTCATTGGAAGGTTAGGATAAATGTTCTTATGTGGGGGCTGTTGCTGTGTGGAGCTAGATAGGATTTTGGGCTCCTTCCTCCTTTGGCTCTCTGCAGGCTTCTCACCATGGTGGGATTAAAGTGACATGTGGTGGTCCCAGCAGAAAAGTGGTCTCAAGAGGTTGGAATTTGAAAGCACATGCGCAAAGTGACATGCGTGCACACAAAGTTCCTTTGATCCTGGCTAGTGGTTTCCTGCCAACCAGATTTAACACCATCTGCTGACCATCTATTCCTTCCCCTTTTAAGCACTCCTGGGGCTCTATGTTGGGGGTGTTTGACTAATGTCTCTACTTTGTCTACCCATCACTGCCCTGCATGCCTGCCCCTGCCTAATTGCTGCTTAAAATCAGGCCTTTGCTTTCAGGATTAAGAAATTCCACATCAGGTGCAAAATAACAGACCTTTCACTTGATTCTGACAACATAGCTTTAGCCTCAACTTCAGAGTCCCTTACTTCACAAGTGTGACACTTTTCTATATTGCACATGAGTCATTGCAGTGATCTGCATTGATTTACTGGCAGGCTAATACTGCTGGGAACTTGTCTGAAATTACTCCCACTTCTTATACATAGAAATGACAGCACTGTGTGTCATCAACAAGATGCACCTCAACAACTTACCAAGTCTCCTTCAATAGTACTTTCCAAACCCATGCCTCCAGCCTCTTGAAGAACAGGGCAGCAGATGCATGGGAACAGCTGATCAGTTGGGCTTACAAAGTGCCTCATTTAGGCTTGCTATAAGCTACTTACATTCATACACGTGAATTTGTCCTTTGCAGGCAAAAGAAACATAGAATCATAGAATCCCTGCAGTGTAGAAGGAGGCCATTTAGTCCATCAACAATCCCACCCAGGTCCTATACCTGTAATCTCAGTGATTCCCCTCCAAGTCCCCTGACACTACGTGACACTTTAACATGCCAATTAACCTAACCTACACATCTTTGGACACAAAGAAGCAATTTAGCATAGTCAATCCATCTAACCAGCACATTATTTGGACTGTGCGAGGAATTTGATTTGATCTGATTTGATTTTATTATTGTCACATGTATTAACATACAGTGAAAAGTATTGTTTCTTGTGTGCTATACAGACAAAACATACCATTCATAGAGAATGAAGAACAAAGGAATGCAGAATATAGTGCTACAGTCATAGCTAGGGTGTAGAGAAAGATCAACTTAATGCGAGGTCAGTCCATTCAAAAGTTTGACAGCAATAGGGAAGAAGCTGATCTTGAGTCAGTTAGTATGTGACCTCAGACTTTTTGTATCTTTTTCCTTACAGCAGAAGGTGGAAGAGAGAATGTCCGGGGTGCGTGCTGTCCTTAACTATGCTGGCTGCTTGGCCGAGGCAGTGGGAAGTGTAGACAGAGTCAATGGATGGTAGGCTGGTTTGAGTGATGGATTGGGCTACATTCACAACCTTTTGTAGTTCCTTGCAGTCTTGGGCAGAGCAGGAGCCATACTAAGCTGAGATACAACCAGAAAGAATGCTTTCTATTGTGCTTCTATAAAAGTTTGTGAGAGTCATAGCTAACATGCCAAATTTCCTTAGTCTTCTGAGAAAATAGAGGCATAACTGAGCTTTCTTAACATAGTGTCAGCATGGGGGGACCAGGACAGATTGTTGGTGATCTGGACACCTAAAAGCCTGAAGCTCTCAACCCTTTCTACTTCATCCCCATTGATGTAGACAGGAGCATGTTCTCCTTTATGCTTCCTGAAGTTGATGACAATCTCCTTTGCTTTGTTGACATTAGGGGAGAAATTATTGTTGCCACACCTGTTCACCAGGTTCTCTATCTAGCTCTGTCTCACCGTTGTTTGAGATCCGATTGAGATTTGAGACTCTTTGAAATTGTTTGGAAACTGCAGCACCTGGTGGAAACCCAAGCAGACATAGGAAGAATGTGCAAACTCCATACAAACTGTCACCCAAGGCCAGAATTGAACTCGGGTGCTGACTATGACTACTGTGCCACCGTGTTGCCTCTAACATTGTGCCTTTTTTGAATTAAACAAAATATTGGGGAGAGCGGAGGTATATGTTCTCGAGTGCATTTTCCATGGCAACATCTCAACCAATCAGGCTCAACTTGCCAACCAATTATCACCCTTTTCTCTCTCGATATATATTGTTTTAAATTGTTCCTTCCTTTGAAATTTGGTGTTCTTGCATTTGTCCTGATCAGTACAAGATGAAAAATTTTGATAACCTGTCTCTTTTTTCAGCAACACACAAGTTCCGTACCATCAAGCAACTACAGAAAAGACTGACATATGAACAACCTGAGCCACTTGTGTCTATTCTGCCACACCAGGCGCGATTTTTATTTTTTCTATTTTACTGACAAGGACCAAGATATCACTGGGGAAGGAGAGTGTCTCAATCCTTTCTTTCTAACCTTGCTGGGGCTATTTGCTTATTCTCCCACCCCATCCAACTGTAATGATAACTTGAAGTTAATGACATTCATGCCTTTTGATTTTCCAAAAAATCTCTTTGCTTTTAATAATTACATGAATTATTTATATGTTACCGAAGCAAGGGGACCCCTTGAGCTTTAGAACGACAGTTGAATGAAGTTGAAACAGAATGAATAAAGTTCAGAGCAAGTCACATCTGCAGCTGTTTTCCATCACTGCTCTCATGCCCCCATGACATTTCCAGGAATTGGATTTGAGACAAAAGGAAATTCTCACAACAGTAATCAGCAAAATTGTTCATAGGACAGCCTTTTTCATTTGGTTAATGACAATATCTTCGACTCATCTCAACTTAGTGCCCAATTATCTGACAGTTAACCACGGTGATCTTAGCCCTGTATTCATATAATTAACTCAGCTAATATCAAGATTCTGCGATGGATTTTGAAAAAAAATAGTTGAATGCCGTTCATTTCTGGCCACAATGGCGTTAGAGTTGATGTTTGTGATGGAATGGAGCTGACTTTCTATTAAAATAGTTGTAGCAATTATGCTAAGATTGTAAGATAGGTTCAGATTAGTTCATTTTCTTCCCAGATGGGCTCTCGCTGAGGTTAATGTACTGCAGGCTTTGGAGACCAGATGTCATCTTTGAGATATTCAGTCAGAAGGTATATCAGAATTGAACCTGATGTTATCCTCCCACAGTGCCCACAAGCACTTACAATCTAATCCCTGCACATCCCTGTGTTATGTTACAGTAACACGGGCGAAGAACATAGCAGCAGGTCGCATCGTAAGGCAGCACAGTGACACAGTAGTTAGCATCGCCGCTTTGCAGCACCAGGGAACCAGGTTCAATTCCGGCCTTGGGTGATTGTCTGCGTGGAGTTTGTCTGTGTGGGTTTCCTCCGGGTGCTCCAGTTTTTCCTCCCACAGTCCAAAAATGTGCACGTTCGGTTAATTGGCCATGTTAAGTTGTCTCTTAGTGTTGGGGGATTAGCAGGGTAAAGACGTGGTTTATGGCGGGGCAGGGTAGGGGTGGGATTCTGGTCAGTGCAGGTTCGATAGGCTGAATGGCCTCCCTCTGCACTGACCATAAAACCAATAATTTTATGATCATCCACTGAATTGACAAGACTTTGTTCCCATATTCTTTGGAGCCCCATACAAGAGTTTAAGATTTTAAAGAAGTTCCTGCATGTCAGCTGCTGAGTCAGAAAACACAACCACTTTTTACTACAGAACCCAGCCAATTACTGAACCTGTGGTATGACGGATTAACGATTTTGCATCCTGCAGTTCAACTATGCTGAAGCTAGGTGGCACAAGTGGACTTTAACCGACAGACATTGCTCCAATAATCACACACTGCTCAACCCCACTCTTTCATACCAAGGAGCACTGAATGTTTTCACAGGACTGAGCTTCTAAGGAGCTGTGTGCAGAGATTGCATTGACTGTTAACCCTTTCAGAGATTAGCCAGCAAACATTATTCGCTACCTCTGCAAAACAGGCAGACGTACCTGGATGGGGACATGATTAGGGAGGGAATAGAGGGGTACAGATTGAGTAAGGGCAGAAGATTTTTTTTAGTTTGGTTAGAGTACTGTGATCAGCACAGGCTTGAGGAAGTGTGGGGGAGAGGGGGGGTGCTGGGAGGTGGTGGTGATGACAAAGGGCCTGTTCCTGTTCTGTATTTTTTTCAGTTCTTTATTCTTTCAGTCAACATTTCTAATATCTCCTCTTCGGTAATTCATACCCCATCCAGTGCCTCAACTGGTCCCTCTTTAACAATGACTTTACCAACTGGAGTTAAACCCAGAGAAGGAGGAAGACTTAAACAACATGATAGATAATTATTAAAAGATAATTAACTAGGAACATGCATGGGAAACTCAGGCAATTGCTGAGATTATGAACTGCAAAGACACAAAAGTGAACCAAAAGAAAACAAATATAGCTGATGCCTGCTAAATAAAAAATGAAATGGGATCTCCTGTGAACCTTTAAACTGAAAGCAAACAGTCTAGAATTTAACTCAACAATAAAACATGTGAGTAGATCAGAAATGCTTCAGAAGCCAGTTGTTAGATTTGATTTATTCATGCAGTCAAAAGGAAAAGAAGTCTGTTGTTAATTTGTCCAGTATGTGTATTCTCAAGAGATTTGTTTACTTATTTCTGTAGTTGTATAGTTAGTGTAATTATAATCATAAATTATTTGTTTGAGGGAAGAAACTTTTTTATAAAAGGGAGAAGCATTCATTTGTTATGAGCATGCTCAGTGCATTATACTGCATTAAAGATGTGATCTGATCATCTTGGTATTAGCTTTTGACAAGTTGCTCCCAATGTGCAAGGTTACAACACAGAAAGGAGCCATTCGCCCCTCATATCCAGCATTTAATCATCCAGTTATATCTTGAAAGCTAACTCCAGCACACTCTTGGGCAATGCATTCCAGATCATAACCACTCATTGCTTAAAAAATCTTTTCCGCCTGTTATTCTTGGTTTTGTTTTGAGATTCACCTTAAATCAGTGGTCTCTGGTTCTTGACCCTTCCGCCAATGGGAACAGTTCTTCTCTACCTGTATGTATTCTATGAAAATATTGACTCAACCATGACCATGGTTGTAAAGAGTTTTGGCAACCTATTTCTGTAATTTTGATAAATGGTACATTCGTCAACCAATGATTTGAGATTACCATCTAGACCAGGCTCTGGTTATGGATTTCATGCTAACCAGACCCATGTTCAGTATGATCCGTTGCCAGAATCTGGAAATAACTAGATGCCACCACACAATGAGCCTGCTTAAAGTAGCCCTGTTCACATAACAATTCATTGGTTTGATTATGGAGTGGTTTCAGTCCCTCATTCTCACACTGGTCCAACTCTGTCCACCTATCCAAACACTGTTTGTGGACTCTTTTTAAAATGAGGGTGAGAGCTTTCACTCCTAATGGGATATTTCTCAGCTCCACCAAACCAGCCTGGGTAAAAGAGGCCCAGAGGTTGGAAGTTTTATCTTGGGTGCGCTGGAATAGAAGTTGAGGCTGCCAACCCCCAGGAAGAGTGCAGAGGCTGCCGGGCGTAGAGACAAATTGGGGGAAGGTGGCCTCTGTGTTCTGGAACTTTGTGGGATTTATTAAATAGAACAAAGAACAAAGAAAATTACAGCACAGAAACAGGTCCTTCGGCCCTCCAAGCTTGCACCAACCATTCTACCCAACTAAACTAAAACCATCCACCCTCCCGGGGACCGTGTCCCTCTATTCCCATCATAATCATGTATTTGTCCAGACGCCCCTTAAAAGTCACTATTGTATCCGCTTCCACTACCTTCCCCGGTAGCCAGTTCCAGGCACCCACCACCCCCTGTGTAAAAAATCTGCCTCATACATCTCCTTTAAACATTGCCCCTCGCACCTTAAACCTGTGTCCCCTAGTAATTAACTCTTCCACCCTGGGAAAAAGGTTCTGACTATCCATTCTGTCCATGCCCCTCATAATCTTGTAGACTTCTATCAGGTCGCCCTTCAAGCTCCGTCGTTCCAGTGAGAACAAACCAAGTTTCCCCAACTTCTCCACATAGCTAACGCCCTCCATAAATGAACGAAACTAAAAGCAGCCCTCCAGTTTTTACATGCACGCCCCAATACATTTTCCATGCTCTGCAATGCCACTCTATGCCACACATTCCTGAACACACCCCATTCTTTGGCCCCTCATATGCTTTATGCCTCTGTTAGCCCACTCAATATGGCCAAACTCCTATGCCCTCCCCGCACCTCCCATGATTCCTCATATCACATATTCATACAATCATGGAATCCCTACAGTGCAGAAGGAGGCCATTCGGCCCATCGAGTCTGCACTGACCACAATCCCACCCAGGCCCTATTCCCATAACCGCACATATTTACCCTGCTAATCCCCCCTGGTACTAAGGAACAATTTAGCATGGCCAATTAACCCAATCTGCACATATTTGGACTGAGGGAGGAAACTGGAGCATTCAGAGGAAGCCCATGCAGACAGAGGGAGAACGTATAAACTCCACACAGACAATGACTCAAAGCTGCAATTAAACCCGGGTCCCTGGTGCTGAGAGGTAGCAGTGCTCACCACTGTGCCAGGGTGCTGCTCCTCATGTTCCCTCAACTCCCCCACCTTTATATACTCTATATTTTTCACATTTTTCATACTTTTCAGGCAAAATAAATTACCTTGAACTGTACAATGCACACTTGCACATTTTCAACTTCACATTGTGATGATTGAGGCTTTTAGCACTTCACCCAACACACCGAAAGGTCTCTTTTTTTGTTGCAGTCGTGATCAACACATCGTTCTGAGTATTTGAGCAAGGCAGTACTTCTGGTAAAGTCATTCATTGTAGCTTAAAAGAGTTTTGTTGAAGGCTTCACTCCATAAAGCAGCCTCTCGGTAAGAGTCTAACCCCAGGCTTATGTTTATTATGAGATGCTGTTGACATCTTCTTGCCAGCTTCAGCTATCTATAAGCATTGGCCAAGTACAATGTTCTGAATATCTTGAATCCAACTAACCCTGGATAAAAAATCTTAAGAGATCCACAGTAGCTCATCATCTTGTTTCTTTGGACTTTGCAGTCATTGTATAGTCTCACACTTTGGGCACAATTTTACCCTTCCACCTGCTACGGGAAGCGCAGTGGGCAGGACACAGACCATACAAAGGTCCATTGACCTCAGGTGGGGTTTTCCCAGCTTTAGTGCAAGCACAGCTGGAAAATTCCACCCTTTGTCTGACTTGGGCTCCACTGTATTAGGGTTGCTCAATTGCTGCTCAATTTTTACGAATGTAGCATTTCCCCCCTCATCTCTTTAACTGGGTTTTCAGAGCATGATGAATCAGCCTGACCTTGCAATATTGGTCTTGCCTTGGACCTAATTTGGATGTGCACTTTCCACAATGCTTATCCCTTCTTAGCTGTCTGCAAAAATGTTGCTATAACAATCCAATAGACCAAGCTACTTTGTTGCTTCAACTTTAAAAACAAGCTTCCAGTCTAACTTCAGTTCGAGCCAATATTGGTGTCCTAAAATCACGCTTCATCACGCGGCACGGTAGCACAGTGGTTAGCACTGCTGCTTCACAGCTCCAGGGTCTTGGGTTCGATTCCCGGCACGGGTCACTGTCTGTGTGGAGTTTGCACATTCTTCTCGTGTCTGCATGGGTTTCCTCCGGGTACTTCTGTTTCCTCCCACAGTCCAAAGATGTGTGGTTTACGTTGATTGGCCATGCTAAGAAATTGCCCCTTAGTGTCTCAGGGATGTGTAGGTTAGAGGGATTAGTGGGTAAAATATATAGGGATATGGGGGTAGGGCCTGGGTGGGATTGTGTTCGGTGCAGACTCTATGGGGCAAAGGGCCTCTTTCTGCACTGTAGAGTTCTATGAATCTATGAATCTATCAATGGAACTTCCCTCTACCATAAAGTCAGAAATGGTGACGTCCGTTCTTGATTTCACAATGTTCATCATTTGTGGCTCTCAGATGCTGAAGCAGATTGTGTCCAAATGCAGCAAGATCTGGACAATATCCAGGCTTGGGCTGAGAAGTGGCAAGTAACAATTTCATCATACAAGTGCCAAGCAATGACCATCTCCAGCAAGAGTGAATCCAACCATTTCAACTTCCCTTGACATGCAATAGCATTGCCATCACTGAATCCCCCACTATCAACATCCTGGGGGTTATCTTTGACCAGAAAATTAACTGGACCACCCACATAAATACTGTGGATACATGAGATTTGGAATTCTGTGACAAGTACCTTAGTTCCTGACACCATGAAACATGTCCGCCATCTACCAGACACAATTTGATGGAATACTCTCCACTTGCCTTGATGAGTGCAGCTTCATGAAAACTCAGAAAGCTCAACACTATCAATGATAAAGCAGCCAGCACATTTGGCATCCCATTCATCATTCCAACATCCACTTGCTCCACTGCTGACACACAATGGCAGCCCCCTGTACCAGAAACAAGATACACCACGGCAAAGTTTCTTTGACAGCACTTTCCAAGCCCACAAAAATACCATCTAAAAGGACGAGGACAGCAGATGCATGGGAACAGCAAAACCTGCAAGTTCTCCTCCAAACAACACACCATTCTTACTTGAAACTATAGTGCTATTCCTTCACTGTCAGTCAGGTAAAATTATTGAACTCCCTCCCAAGCAGCACCTTGGAGGTAGATACACTGCTTCATATATAGGACAACAGTCTTCATCACTGTCTTGTCTCAGTCAGAGTCTTTATTGAACTGATTAGAAATGATAGTCTACAGTGAGCTTGACTCATAGCAGAGCCACGTGATGATGGAAAGTTCCATGTGACCGCAAACTGATTTAATTTTGAAACCCCTTTTTCATATCTAAGAAAAGATGCAAACATCCCTTTGTTCCCTAGTGAACAAAAGGCAATTTTGCACGGACCACCCTGTGTTGCAGTGACTCACCCAGGCTATGAACTATACATTCATTTTTCTCATGCATTAATAACTGTTTGTACAACCATCAATCTGCACACATGGATTACATCTGTATTGTTTAAATGGTGCTAGGTCTCTTAATAGAAATCATGCTTGTTAACATTGGCTGTTTATCTGATGTTTCTTCTCCAGAGAGTAACGTTCCCATGGCCCTTGCTGACTGTTATTGCTCCATTGTGGTTGCAGTGGACCTCTCGGTTTGATGGGTAGCTCTGCACTCATTGCAACCAGTGAGATCCCTTCTCCCTGACTGGTCAACTGTGATGAAGGAATAGCCTCACTCATTGATTGTATATTCTTCTTTGGCAGTTCCCTCAGGGTTGAGGATGATTGAATTGAGACTTCACGTCATCAAAAGTGGTAACTCTCCAATGACCTTTGGGAGGAATGCAGAAATATTAAGCATGAAAAGAAGAACAGAAGTGGGGTAGCAGTAGACTATTCTGCCTTTTGAGGCTGTTGCTCCATTTGATAAGGTCTTCACACCACTTTCTGCTTTGGTCACCACACCCCTTGACTCCCCTGTTGATCAAAAGCTGATCGAACTCAGTCTTGGATATATTCAATGATGCAGATTGCCTCTATGGAAGACAATTCCACAGACTAATGACCTGCTCAGAGAAAAAAAAACTCTTTAAGGAGCATCTTGACAAATACATGATTTTGGCGTTTATTGGTAGGGGGATTGAATTTAGGAGTCGCAGCGTCATGTTACAACTGTACACAACTCTGGTGCGGCCGCACTTGGAGTACTGTGTGCAGTTCTGGTCCCCACATTTCAGGAAGGACGTGGAGGCTTTGGAGAGGGTGCAGAGGAGGTTTACCAGGATGTTGCCTGGTATGGAGGGGAGGTCCTATGAGGAGAGACTGAGGGATTTGGGGTTGTTTTCGCTGGAAAGAAGGAGGCTAAGAGGGGATCTTATTGAAACGTATAAGATGATTAGAGGTTTAGATAGGGTGGATAGTGATAGCCTTTTTCCTCGGATGGAGAAAGCTAGCACGAGGGGGCATGGCTTTAAATTAAGGGGGGGGTAGTTATAGGACGGATGTCAGGGGTTGGTTCTTTACCCAGTGGGTGGTGAGGGACTGGAATGCCCTGCCTGCTGCAGTTGTAAATGCGCCTAGTTTGGGGGCGTTTAAGAGATCTGTGGATAGGTTTATGGATGAAAAGGGATTGGTTTAGATTAGTGGGTCATTGTTTTTTTTTAAAAAACTGGTCAGCGCAACATCGTGGGCCGAAGGGCCTGTTCTGCGCTGTAATGTTCTATGTTCTATGTTCTATGTTCTAAGATGGGAATAGAGGGATATGGTCCCCGGAAGGGTAGGGGGTTTTAGTTCAGATGGACAGCATGGTCGGTGCAGGAGGGCCGAAGGGCCTGTTCCTGTGCTGTAATTTTCTTTGTTCTTTGCTGTTTGGGAACAATTCTCCCAGCGTGATGTGTTGCTCAAGTAGCAGAGTGAGCCAGGATACATCAGCGGGGAGCCTGTAGTGGGACTCATGATCAGCGTCTGGCCGATCGCGAGTCTCCCAGGCAACGTTTTTCCATGTTTTTCCAGTGTTTTTTGTGCCAAAGCTGATTATAATATTGAAATTGCCATTTTAATATCATTAGCAAGGCCGGGATTAACAGATCTGTGCATGCACAGCGGCCCACTCAGCACTATGCTGTCGGCCTCTCAGGCATGATAAGGCCCCACTCTCCACTTGCTAGCGTGAATCCACCTGAGGCACTCTGTGGAGCACAGAATGCTGGAAGTTTGTGAAACTAAATACATTCAAAAAACGGGCAGGAAAATCTCCTATTTTCCCACCTGTTGGCCACTGAGTTTTTTTTTGGGAGGATCCTGGCCTTTACAAAGAACTAAGAACAAAGAAAATTACAGCACAGGAACAGGCCCTTCAGCCCTCCAAGCCTGCACTGACCATGCTGCCTGACTGAACTAAAACCCCCTACCCTTCCAGGGACCATATCCCTCCATTCCCATCCTATTCATGTATTTGTCCAGACGCCTTTTAAAAGTCACTATCGTATCTTCTTCCACTATCTCCCCCAGCAGCTAGTTCCAGGCATCCAACACCCTCTGTGTAAAAAAGCCTGTCTTGTACATCTCCTTTAAACCTTGTCCCTTGCACCTTAAACCAATGCCCCCTAGTAACTGACTCTTCCACCCTGGGTAAAAGCTTCTGATTACCTACTGTCTCCATGCCTCTTATAATCTTGCAGATTTCTATCAAGTCGTCCCTCAGCCTTCATCATTCCAGTGAGAACAAACCAAGTTTCTCCTATCTCTCCTCATAGCTAATGCCCTCCATACCAGGCAACATCCTGGTAAATCTTTTCTGTACCCCCTCCAAAGCCTCCACGTCCTTCTGGTAGTGTGGTGACCAGAATTGAACACTATACTCCAAGTGCAGCCTAAATAAGGTTCTATGAAGCTGCAACATGACTTGCCAATGTTTAAGCTCAATGCCCACCAATGAAGGCCTTGGAATATGTATAAATGATTTGCAGGCCTTCCTGACTACCTTCTGCACTTGTGTTGCCACTTCCAGTGACCTGTGTGCCTGTACATCCAGATCCCTCTGGCTATCAATACTTATAAGGGTCCTGCTATTTCCTATTTGTATTAGACTTTCCAAAATGTATTACCTCTTATTTGTCTGGATTAAACTCATTCTGCCATCTCTCCACCCAAGTCGCCAACTGATCTATATCCTGCTTTATCTTCGGATGGTCCTCATCACTGTGCGCAAATCCTCCAACATTAGTGTCATCCATAAACTGATGAATCAATCCATTTACATTTTCCTCCAAATCATTTATATATATTCCAAACAGCAAAGATCCCAGCACTGATCCCTGAGGAATGCCATTTGTCTCAGTCCTCCATTCAGAAATGCACCTTTCTACTGCTACCCTCTGTCTTCTTTGACAGAGCCAGTTTTGTATCCACCTTGCCAGTTCACCTCTGATCCCATACGACTTTACCTTTTGCACCAGTTTGCCATAAGGGACTTTGTCAAAGGCCTTACTGAAGTCCATGTAGACAATATCCACTGCCCTACCCTCATCTATCATCTTTGTCACTTCCTTGAAAAACTCAATCAAGTTCGTGAGACATGACCTCCCCTTCACAAAACCGTGTTGCCTCTCGCTAATATGTACGCTTATTTCCAAATGGGAATAAATCCTGTCTCGAAGAACCCTCTCCAATAATTTGCCTACCACTGATGTAAGACTCACTGGCCTGTAATTACCTGGATTATTCTTGCTACCCTTCTTAGACAAAGGAACAACATTGTCTATTCTCCAATCCTCTGGGACCTTCCCTGTAAGAAGTCTCACAACACGAGGTTAAAGTCCAACACGTTTATTTGGTAGCAAATGCCACTAGCTTTTGGGGCTTTGCCCCTTCGTCAGGTGAGTGGGGAGTTCTGATCACAAACAGAGCATATAAAGGCACATACTCAATCTACAGAATACTGATTAGAATGTCAGTCTTTACAGCTGATCAAGTCTTAAAGGTGCAGACAATGTGAATGGAGATAGCATTAAGCATAGGTTAAAGAGTTGTGTATTGTCTCCAGACAGGACAGTAAGTGAGATGTTGAAAGCCCAGGCAAGTCTTGGGGGTTACAGACAGTGTGACATGAACCCAAGATCCCGCTTGAGGCCGTTCTCATGTGTATGGAACTTGACTATCAATTTCTGCTCAGCGACTCTGCGCTGCCATATGTCCTGAAGGCCGCCTTGGAGAACTTTTTCTCTCTGATTAGGCTCACAATCTCTCTCGTTATCCAAGGTTCCCAAAACTTGCCACACTTATCTTTCATCCATACAGGAATGTGCCAATCCTGAATCCTTATTAACTTACACTTGAAAGCCTCTCACGTGCTAGATGTTGATTTGCCCTTAAACATCTGCTCCCAATCTACACTGTTCAGTTCCTGGCTAATATTGTTGTAATTAACCTTCCCCCAATTTAGCACCTTAACTTATCTTTATCCATCAGTACCTTGAAGGTTATTGGATTGTTGACACTATTCCCAAACTGCTCCTCTATTGAAACATCGACCGCCTGGTTCATTCCTCAATACCAGGTCCAATATGGTCCCTTCCCTAGTTGGACTATCTACATACTGTTTCAAGAAGCCCTCCTGGACGCTCCTTACAAACTCTGCCCTATCCATGCCCCTAGCACTAAGTAAGCCCCATTCAGTATTGAGAAAGTCAAAATATCCCACCACAACAACCCTGTTACTTTTATACCTTGCCAAAATCTGCCTACATATCTGTTCCTTTATCTCCTGCTGTCAGTTGGGCAGCCTACAGTAAACCCCAAACACTGTGACTACACCCTTCCTATTTCTGAACTTTACCCACATTGCCTCATTACATGAGCCCTCTGAGGTGTCCCCCGGCAGTTCAGCTGTGATACTCTCATTATGTGGGTATGCCGGCGTTGGACTGGCGTAAACACAGTAAAAAGTCTGACAACACCAGGTTTTAGTCCAACCTACTTATTTGATAATATACTCACAAGCTTTCGAGGGACACCCTCTTCGTCAGGCGAATGGAGAGTTCTGGCCTCAGACAGAGCATATAAAGCACAGACAGTTTAGAAATCTCTAAACTGTCTGTGCTTTATATGCTCTGTCTGAGGCCAGAACTCTCCATTCGCCTGACAAAGAGGGTGTCCCTCGAAAGCTTGTGAGTATATTATCAAATAAGTAGGTTGGACTAAAATCTGGTGTTGTCAGACTTTATACTCTCATTAACCAGTGGTGCAACTCCCCCACACCTTTTACACCCCCCTCTATCCCATCTGAAACATCTATATCTTGGAATGTTAAGCTGCCAATCCTGTCCTTCCCAAAACCAAGTCTCCGCAATGACAACAACATCATAGTCTCTAGAACTAATACAAGCTCTAAATTCTTACCTGTCTTAAATGGGAAATTCATAATTTTTAAACTGCTTAATTTTAAATTGCTATCTCTCACAAGTAGAGACATCCTCTCAGCATCCACCTTGTGGAGTCCCCCTTAGGATTGTATATCCTCTAATCACATCACCTCCCATTGTTTTAAACTCGAATGGAGGCAGGCCCAAATTGCTCGACATTTTCTCATATAACTCCTACATTGAACATGGAGTCATTCCTGGTGGTTGAACAATTCCTCTTGGCTGCAGCTGGTGGTTTGTTATTGACAAAGGATTAAGCTCAGAGTGCTCCCCATGCACTCTCATTTTCAGAAATTCATCCCCCAGTGAACCTCCCATGGGTAAAGAAACGACAAGAATATCAATAATTCCACAGTCAACAGGAATAAATAATCCACTGAAGCATGGGACAAGAAATGGCCAATCTAATTCCTAAATCCCAAGTTTTTTTATTCATTTGTGGCAGATGGGCATTGCTCGCTGGCCAGCATTTATTGCCCATCCTGAGTTGCCCGAGGGCTATTGACTGTCAACCACGTTACTGTGGATCTGGAGTCACATGTCGGCCAGACTAGGTAAGGATGGCAGTCTTCCTTCTGTAAAAGATGTTAGTGAAGCAGATGGGTTTTCCGACAATCAACAATGGCTTCATGGTCATCAGTAGATTCTTAATTCTAGATTTTTTTTTAATTGAATTCAAATTCCACCATCTATTGTGGTTGGATTTGAACCTGGGTCTCCAGAACATTAGCTGAGTTTCTGGATTAATAATCCAGCGATACTACCACCAAGCCATCGCCTTCCCATAATAAATTGTGTTTTGTTCTTACTAACCAGAAACTTCCAGGCTATAGCTTTAAGTGCTTAAACATGGGGCAGCACAGTGACACAATGGTTAGCACAGCTGCCTCACAGCTCCATAGACCTGGATTCAATTCCCAGCTTGGGCCACTGTCTGCGTGGAGTTTGCACATCCTCCCTGTGTCTGCATGGGTTTCCTCTGGGTGTTCTGGTTTCCTAACCACAGTCCAAAGATGTACGGGTTAGGTTAATTGGCGATGCTAAATTGCCCCTTAGTGTTCTGGGATGCGTAAATTAGAAGGATTAGTGGGGTGAATATGTAGGGTGATGATGTATGGTCTGGGTGGGATTGTTGTCGGTGCAGACTCGATGGGCCAAATTGCCTCCTTCTGCACTGTAAAGATTCTATGATTTAAGAGTGTCACGTGGCTTGCCAGTGATATCTGTCATTCAATATATTTTTCTTACTGGTGTTTTGGTGAATTACGATACTGTGAACCAGAAAATTGGATGTGAAAAGAACATTTTTCCATTCAGAAGACGCAAAAATTAAAAATTACTGATGTGTCAAAATCTCATATCATGCTTTATTGAAATAAACATATGTTGTTCTTCATCTGAAAACTTTGGAAGGAGTGAACTGAATAAAAGATAGATTTACAGCAGAGAAATCATTTAAAAACTAAAATAGAGCTAGGATGCAGCTTTAGGGATTAATTCTTCATAGTGCGAGAAGCTTGAACAACTAATGACTATCTAAATAGTCTTCTGGCAGTACTGAGCTGGAGTATTGTTGAAAAAGTATGCATTTTTTTGAAGATTTTTCCTTTCACTTGTCAGGACATTCACAAGAATACAATGTCAGGGAAACCAACAAATTTATACTGTATGAGAAGAGAGTGTTGCTTCATTTGCTCTGTTTGGTAGAGATGTTCATAGAAACATGGAATCATAAAGTGTAGAAGACGCCCTTTGGCCCATCGAGTTTGCAATGACATGCAACAAACACCTGGTCTCCCACCTAATCCCATCTGCCAGCTCTTGGCCTACAGCCTTGAATTTTATGACATGCTAAGTGCTAGAACTTAGAATTCCTACAGTACAGAAAGAGGCCACTCGACCCATCGAGTCTGCAACAATCACAATCCCACTCAGGCCTTACCCCCATATCCCCACACATTTGCCCACTAATCCCTCTAACTGTATACATCTCAGGACACTAAGGGCAATTTTTTAGCATGACCAATCAACCTAACCCACACATTTTTGGTCTTCCAGATACTTTCCAAAGGATGTGAGACAACCTGCCTCTACCCTCCCAGGCAGCACATTCCACATCATCACCACCCTCTGGGTAAAAAGGTTTTTCCTCACATTCCCCTTTGACCCTCCTGCTCCTCACTTTGAACCTATGTCGCCTTGTGACTGACCCTTCAACTAGGGGAAAAGCTGATCCTCATCCATGTCCCTTGTACATGTCGATCAGATCGCTTGAAAGCTGAGAATTAGAAAAAAAGGTGGAGAGGAACTTACTTCCAAATCAGAACCCTGTGTGGGGATGTTTAAATTTATAAAATCTCTCCCAAAGTTTGAGGAGGTAGATGTAGAAGCATTCTTTAGTTCATTTGACAAGATAGCCAAGCAAATGAAATGGCTGAAGGAAATTTGGACACTACTATTACAGAGTAGAATGGGTGGTAAATCTCAGGAGATGTTTGCATCACTGTATATGGGTACAGAGGTACCCACATACAGTATGATGTGGTAAAGAAGGCATCCTTAGTACATATGCATTGGTTCCTGCAATGTCCAGGCAAACATTTTGAAATGCAAGAAATCAGCCTGGACAGACTTATATTGAATTCGGAGAGTAAAGCATAGTAGTTTAAATATAGAAACACACACAAATCTCTTCGGGAGGTGATTCTTTTGGAAGAATTAATAGATTCACTTCCTTCAGCAGTTAGGACCCATGTTAAAGAATAGAGGGAAAAGAAACACAAGAACTTCATGACTTTTCAGGAAGAAATTAGACATAGCTCTTGGGGCTAAAAGGACCAAGGGATATGGGAGGAAGGGCGGGGGGAATCAGAATATTGAATTCAATGATCAGCCATGATCAAGATGAATGGTGGAGCAGGCTCAAAGGGCTGAGTGGCCTACTCCTGCTTCCAGGTTCCATGCTTCTATGAGTTATGATAATTCTATGCTACACAAATGTGGATAATCTTGTTATGTTTATTGCCTTTGATTTGGTTAAATCACTGCAATGGTACCAAAAAAACATGCATTGTTTTAAAATAAGATAATAAGTTTAATTTCCCTGATGTAATAAGTTACCTTGTTAGGTATTTATGAGTTAGGTTTGTGTGAAGCAAATGTAATCCTACAGCAATGTGGTTGCCTTAGAAGTTTCCAAGATGGTGCCAGGGCATGGTCACTCCTTGCAAACTGTGCCACTGGTCTGTCCAATCCGCTAACATGTCAAGGCCGTGTCCTCAGCCCTTTACTATACTCCTTATACAATGACTGTGCAACCAAATTCCCCTCCAACCCCTTTTTCAAGTTTTCTGATGACATCACCGTAGTGGGTCAAATTTCAAACAATGAAGTAAACCTGAGGTTGATGGCGTAGAGGAAAGAGATAGAGAATCTGGTGAACTGATGTGATGACAATAATCTCTCCCTCAATGTCAACAAAATGAAGGAGCTAGTCATCGACTTCAAGAAGCATTGTTGATGGCATTCCCCTGCCTCCATCAATGGGGATGAAGTAGAACTGGTTAAGAGCATCATGTTTTTAGGTGTCCAGATCACCAATAACTTGCCCTGGTCCCCCCACACCAACGCTATAGTTAAGAAAGCCCACCAACGCCTCTACTTTCTCAGAAGACTAAGAAAATTTGGCATGTCTGCTACAACTCTCATCGACTTTTATAAATGCACATAGATAGCATTCTTTCTGGTTGTACCACAACTTTGTATGGCTGCTGCTCTGTTCAAGACCACAAGAAACTACAATGTAAAAGTAAAATAAAGTTTATTAGTGTCACAAGTAAGGCTTACATTAACACTGTAATGAAGTTACTGTGAAATTCCCCTAGCTGCCACATTCCGGCACCTGTTTAGGTCAATGCACCTAACCAGCACATCTTTCAGTATGTGGGAGGAAACCAGAGCACTCGGAGGAAACCCACACAGTCACAAGGAGAGTGTGTAAATTCCACACGGACAGTGATGCAAGCTGGGAATCGAATCCGGGTCCCTGGAGCTATGAAGCAGCAGTGCTAACTACTCTGCTACTGTACTGCCCAGTAGCCCAATCCATCACTGAAACCAGCCTCCAACCCATTGACATTGTCTACACTTCGGAAAAGCAGCCAACATAATTAAGGACCCCACACACACCGGATATTCTCTCTTCCACCTTCTTCTGTCGGGAAAAAGATACAAAAGGCAGAGCACACGTATCAACTAACTCAAGAGTGGCTTCTTCCCTGCTGCCATCAGACCTCCCCAGGACCGGATGGAATGCATCCGAGGGTTCTGAAAGAAATGGCGGAGGTGATAGTGGATGCCTTGGTGGTTATTTTCCAAACGTCGCTGGATTCCGGGGAAGTGCCGGATGATTGGAAAACGGCTAATGTTACGCCGTTGTTTAAGAAGGGTGCCAGGCAAAAGGCGGGGAATTATAGGCCGGTTAGTTTAACGTCTGTGATAGGTAGAATGTTAGAATCTGTCATTATTTTCCTGCTCATTGTTCCTGAGGAGCAGTATCCAGAGGCAGCGATTTTTGGGCGTGTGAAAAGGCAGCATAAAAGGTACATTTTTCTGTTTATTTGGTTTAACTGTTTATTTCTAATTTAAGTCGCGAGTTTTTCGGCGTTTTTTTTTTAAATTAGTTAGAAACCGGAAGTCATCACTAGGACGCTTACCGGTAGTTGTAGTTTTTTTTTATCGGGTTTATAAGCGCTTACCTCCGTGAACCGGCCTCATTGTTCCTGAGGAGCAGTATCCAGAGGCAGCAATTTTTGGGCGCGTGAAAAGGCAGCATGAAAGGTACATTTTTCTGTTTATTTGGTTTAACTGTTTATTTCTAATTTAAGTCGCGAGTTTTTCGGCTTTTTTTTTTAATTAGTTAGAAACCGGAAGTCGTCACTAGGACGCTTACCGGTAGTTGTAGTTTTTTTTTGAGCCCCTAATCCTACAAATTAGCGCAGAGAGGATACCCGATCCTCTACACTGGTAGAGAATCCCACCCTCCCACCTCCTCTAACCTAAATTATAAGTGTGGGAAAGTTTTTTTTTTGTTTTTTTTGTTTTTTTTTCTGCTGGTAATTGTTTCAGGGATGGCAGTTCAGGCAGTGTGCTGCATCTCCTGTGGGATGTATGTGGTGAGGGACTCCAGTAGTGTTTCAGGGGATTTTACTTGTAAGAAGTGTGTCAGATTGAAGCTTCTGGAGGAGCGTGTAAAGGAGCTGGAGGGGGAATTAGAGGAACTCCGCATAATTCGGGAGGCAGAGGTGGACATTGATAGGAGTTATAAGGAGATAGTAACTCCTAGAAATCAGTCTTGGGTCACTGCCAAGAGGAGGGGAAAGAAGCAAGTGGGGGGAAAATCCCCTGGGGCTGTTCCCCTCCAAAATAGGCTTTCGGTCCTGGAGGCTACAGTTGAGGAGGAATCAACTGGGGATAGCCAAAGGGAGCAGGTCTCTGGGGGTGAGCCTATTGTAAAAGCTCAGGTGGTTAGGGGATGCAAAAGATTGGGCCTCGTGATTGGGGACTCCACAGTCAAGGGGACGGATGGGAGAGTCGGTAGTAATGGTAGGGACTCAGGGCTGGTGTGTTGCCTACCAGGGGCTGGGGTCCGGGATGTATCTGAGAGGATATTCAAGACTCTTAGGGGAGAGGGAGATCAACCCCAAGTTATAATTCATGTGGGGACACATGACATAGGGAGGTTAAGGGAAGGGGATATTAAGCAGAGATTCATGGAGTTGGGGTGGAAACTAAAGGCCAAGTCAGACAGAGTGGTTATCTCTGGACTCTTGCCTGTGCCAAGGGATAGTTTAGAGAGGAATAGAGAGAGGAAAAGTTTGAACTTGTGGCTGAGGGGATGGTGCAGGAGGGAGGGGTTCAAGTACTTGAGCAATTGGGGCTCATTCTGGGGAAGGTGGGACCTCTATAAGAGTGATGGTTTACACCTGAACCAGAGGGGAACAAATATCCTGGGGGGTAAATTTGTGAAGGCTATGCGGGGTGGTTTAAACTGATTCAGAGGGGGGGTGGGATCCTGAGTAGAGGGGGTGAAAGTGAGGGGGGCATAGATGGGGCCTGCAATGCACGGCATTGTGGGGGTGGAGCGGAGCAGGGTTTGAAATGCGTATACTTTAATGCGAGGAGTATTCGCAATAAAGTGGATGAACTTGCAGCATGGATCAGTACCTGGGACTTTGATGTTGTGGCCATTTCAGAGACATGGATAGAGCAGGGTCAGGAATGGATGTTGCAGGTCCCGGGGTACAAATGCTTTAGTCGGAGTAGAGAAGAAGGTGGGGGGGGTGGGGTAGCATTATTGGTCAAGGACTGTATCACAGTGTCAGAGAGGAAGTTTGAGGACTTGTCTGTTGAGGTAGTATGGGCGGAGATTAGAAATAGGAGAGGAGAGGTCACCCTGCTGGGAGTCTTTTATAGACCTCCAAAAAGTTCTAGAGAGGTTGAGGAAAGGATTGCGGAGACGATCCTGGTTAGGAGTGAAAGTAATAGGGTAATTGTTATGGGGGACTTTAACTTTACTAATATTGATTGGAATTGCTGTAGCTCTAGCTCGTTAGAGGGGTCAGTTTTTGTTCAAAGTGTGCAGGAAGGTTTTTTGACTCAGTATGTTGATAGGCCAACTAGAGGTGAGGCTATATTGGATTTGGTGCTGGGTAATGAGCCAGACCAGGTGCTAGACTTGGAAGTTGGTGTGCATTTTGGTGATAGTGACCACAATTCGGTTACGTTCACCTTAGTGATGGATAGGGATAGGCATGAACCTCGGGTCAGTAGTTTTAGCTGGGGGAAGGGTAATTATGAGGCTATTAGGAGAGAATTAGGAAGCATAGGTTGGACTAGGAGATTACAGGGACTGGGAACGTCCGAAATGTGGAATTTTTTCAAGGAACAGCTACTGCGGGTCTGCAATAGGTATGTCCCTGTCAGGCAAGGAGGATTTGGTAGGACTAGGGAACCGTGGTGCACTAAAAAAGTTGATTCGTTGATTAGGAAGAAAAAGGAGGCTTATGTTCGGATGAGGCTTGAGGGCTCAGGTAGTGCATTAGAAAGCTTTAGATTGGCTAGGAGGGAGTTGAAGAGGGAGTTAAGAAGGGCTAAAAGAGGACATGAGATGACTTTGGCTGATAGGATTAAGGTGAATCCTAAGGCGTTCTATAGGTATGTCAAGAACAGAAGGTTGGTTAGGGCAAGATTAGGGCCAGTTATAGACAGTAGAGGGAAGTTGTGTGTGGAACCGGAAGAGATTGGAGAGGCATTGAACCAATATTTCTCTTCGGTGTTCACGCAGGGGGACATGAATGTAGCTGTGGAGGACACTGGGGTGCAGGGGTGTAAAATAGAAAGTATTGCAGTTGAAACCAGGGATGTGCTGGATATTCTAGAGGGCTTGAAAATAGATAAGTCCCCTGGTCCGGATGGGATTTACCCTAGGATTCTCTGGGAGGCCAGAGAGGTGATTGCAGAGCCTCTGGCTCTGATCTTCAGGTCATCGTTGGTCTCTGGTATAGTACCGGAAGATTGGAGGACAGCGAATGTTGTCCCATTGTTTAAGAAGGGGAACAGAGACTTCCCCGGGAATTATAGACCGGTGAGTCTTACTTCTGTTGTGGGCAAGGTTTTAGAAAGAATTATTAGGGATAGGATTTATAGTTATTTGGAGAGTAATGAATTGATTAGAGACAGTCAGCATGGTTTTGTAGCAGGTAGGTCGTGCCTTACTAACCTTATTGAGTTCTTTGAGAAAGTGACCAAAGAGGTGGATAGGGGTAAGGCAGTTGACGTGGTATATATGGATTTTAGTAAGGCGTTTGGTAAGGTTCACCATGGTGGGCTTCTGCAGAAAATGCAGATGTATGGGATTGGGGGTAATCTAGGTACTTGGATCAGGAATTGGCTGGCAGATAGGAGACAGAGGGTGGTGGTTGATGGTGAATATTCGTCATGGAGTTCGGTTACGAGCGGTGTGCCTCAGGGATCTGTTTTGGGGCCACTGCTGTTTGTAATTTTTATTAATGATCTGGATGAGGGTATAGTTGGGTGGATTAGTAAGTTTGCTGATGACACCAAAGTCGGTGGTGTGGTAGATTGTGAGGAAGGGTGTCATAGTTTGCAGGGTGACTTAGACAGGTTGCAGAGCTGGGCCGCGAGGTGGCGGATGGAGTTTAATGTGGAGAAGTGTGAGGTAATTCATTTCGGTAGGAGTAACAGATGTGTTCAGTATAGGGCTAATGGGAGGACTTTGAACAGTATGGAGGGGCAGAGGGATCTAGGTGTATGTGTACATAGATCCCTGAAAGTTGGGAATCAAGTAGATAAGGTAGTTAAGAAGGCATACGGTGTCTTGGCATTTATTGGTAGGGGGATTGAATTTGGGAGTCGCAGCGTCATGTTGCAACTGTACACAACTCTGGTGCGGCCGCACTTGGAGTACTGTGTGCAGTTCTGGTCCCCACATTACAGGAAGGACGTGGAGGCTTTGGAGAGGGTGCAGAGGAGGTTTACCAGGATGTTGCCTGGTATGGAGGGGAGGTCATATGAGGAGAGACTGAGGGATTTGGGGTTGTTTTCGCTGGAAAGAAGGAGGCTAAGAGGGGATCTTATTGAAACATATAAGATGATTAGAGGTTTAGATAGGGTGGATAGTGATAGCCTTTTTCCTCGGATGGAGAATGCTAGCACGAGGGGGCATGGCTTTAAATTAAGGGGTGGTAGTTATAGGACGGATGTCAGGGGTAGGTTCTTTACCCAGAGGGTGGTGAGGGATTGGAATGCCCTGCCTGTTGCAGTTGTAAATGCGCCTAGTTTGGGGGCGTTTAAGAGAGCTGTGGATAGGTTTATGGACGAAAAGGGATTGGTTTAGATTAGTGGGTCAGTGTTTTTTTTAAAAAAAAACTGGTCGGCGCATCATCGTGGGCCGAAGGGCCTGTTCTGCGCTGTAATGTTCTATGTTCTATGTTCTATTAAGGAGGAAATTGCGAGGCATCTTGAAGGGAATTGCTTGATAGAGCAGACGCAGCACGGTTTCATTAAAGGGAAGTCATGTCTGCCAAATTTACTGGAGTTCTATGAGGATGTGTCTAGGGCGGTCGATAGAGGAGAGCCGGTGGATGTGGTCTTTCTGGATTTTCAGAAGGCGTTTGACAAAGTACCTCACAAGAGGTTATTGCAGAAGGTCAAGGGACATGGAGTTGGGGGTAGGGTGTTAGCGTGGATAGAGGATTGGTTGTCAAATAGGAGGCAGAGAGTGGGGGTCAACGGGTGCTATTCGGATTGGCGGATGGTGACTAGTGGAGTGCCCCAGGGGTTGGTGCTGGGGCCTCAGCTTTTTACCATTTATATAGATGATCTGGAGGAGGGAACTGAGTGTAGGGTGTCGAAATTTGCTGATGATACCAAGATTGGGGGAACGGCAAATTGTGCCGAGGGTGTGGAGAGTCTGCAGAAGGATCTGGATAGGCTGGGCGAACGGGCCAGGAAATGGCAAATGGAATTTAATGTTGGCAGGTGTGAGGTGGTCCACTTTGGTAGGAAGAATGGTAGGAAGGACTATTACTTACGGGGCGAAAAACTGCAGCAGGCGACGGTGCAGAGGGACCTCGGGGTCCTTGTGCATGAGTCGCAAAAACCCAGCTTGCAGGTGCAGCAGGTGGTCAGGAAGGCGAATGGGATGCTGGCCTTCATAGCGAGGGGGATTGAATATAAAAGTAGGGAGGTCTTGTTGCAGCTGTATAGGGCATTGGTGAGGCCACAGCTGGAGTACTGTGTGCAGTTTTGGGCGCCGCACCTGCGCAAAGATATTTTGGCCTTGGAGGGAGTGCAGAGGAGGTTTACTAGGCTGATACCGGAGTTGAGGGGGTTGAGCTATGAGGAGAGGCTGAATAAACTGGGCTTGTACTCGTTAGAGTTTAGAAGAATGAGGGGAGATCTCATTGAGACGTATAAGATGATGAATGGGATGGATAGGATAGAGGTGGAAAGACTCTTCCCGCTCAAAAAAGACAGTAGGACTAGGGGGCACAGCCTCAAGATAAAAGGGAGGCGGTTTAGAACGGAGTTGAGGAGGAACTTCTTCACTCAAAGGGTGGTGAATCTCTGGAATTCTCTGCCCGTTGAAGTGGTGGAGGCTGCCTCGCTAAATATTTTTAAGACGCGGGTTGATGGGTTTTTGATAGGAGAGGGGATTAAAGGTTATGGGGAGAGGGCGGGAAAATGAAACTGAGCAGCGACAGATCAGCCATGATCTTATTGAATGGCGGGGCAGGCTCGAAGGGCTGGATGGCCTACTCCTGCTCCTATTTCTTATGTTCTTATTTCTTATGTTCTTTGAATGGACTTAGCTCGCATTAAGTTGATCTATTCCCTAGCTATGAATGTAACACTACATTCTGCACCCTCTCGCTTCCTTCTCTTTGACCAGTATGCTTTGCCTATATAGCGCAAGAAACAATACTTTTCACTATATACTAAAACATATGACAATAATAAAATCAAATCAAAATCATTGTAAAGAAATCTTCACGGTTATGAAGTTTTCTTTCTTACGAAGGGGAAGGTGTTAGGAAATAAATATATTTTAAACAATTTTATTTGCATTTGTGGATATTAGAAATGAGGTTTAAGTTTAAACTTAATTTGTGTTTCTGTGTTTATGTGCTAAGAAAGGATTAAGAGTTCAGTTGGCTTCATGTTAAACAAAGGTGTCTGTGTGCTGAGTGTCAGATACTGTATATTGTGGATAAATGTAAGGTTATCCACTTTGGCAGCAATAATAAGAAGACAGATTATCACTTGAAACTACAAAGGGTCATGAACATCGCCCAGTCCATCACTCAAATCAGCCTCAGATCCATTGACACTGTCTGCAGTTCCCACTGCCTTGGAAAAGCAGCCAGCCCGGACAGCCTCTTCCACCTTCATCCGTCAGGAAAAAGATACAAAAGTCAGAGCACACACATCAACCAACTCAAGAACAGCTTCTTCAGACCATCAGACTTTTGAATGGACTTACCTTGCATTAGGTTGATCTTTCTCTAAATTGAGAGTGCTCGGTACTTAGCAAGACTTGCTGTCTCATTTATTAGTAGCTAAAATTAAGCATGCAGGTATAGCAGGCAGCAAAGAAGGCAAAGGGTATGTTGTCTCTCATAGCAAGAAGATTTGAGTATAGGGATAGGGAAGCTTTGCTGCATTTTGTATGGGGCATTTGTGAAGCCACATTTGGAGTATTGTGTGTTCTTGTTTTGCTGTCCTTATCTGACAGAGGATGTCCTTGCTGTAGAGGGAGTGTAGTAAAGCAATTATCAAAATGAATGGCGGCACAGGCTCAAAGGGCCAAACGGCCAACTCCTTCTTCTAGTTTCTATGTTTTTGTGTGTCTATGCATTTTAATTTCACTTTAAACTTTTCCAGCATTGTAATTAAATGTTTACAGTGTAAAAACAAGTGAAGGGTTTAAAGGCCAATAAATGATTGCTGAGCAACAAGAGGCTAAGGACTAAAAAGCAGAATCACTGGTTTTCAATTGTAACCAGGTAACTGAGCAGAAAGCAGTTCTCACAGAAACTATCAGTTCAGGCAGGACAACAAAGTAAGGTAAGTCCCAGAAGTAAAAAAAAATGTCAGAAACCAGGGAATGAAAAGAGGGATCCCAGGAAGAGTGAAGTAAAAAGGATGTATTAGCAATTTTGAAAAACCTGAGGGTCAATAAGCCCCCTGGACCAGATGGGATACTTCCTTGGATACTTTGGGAGGCAAGGGATGAGATTGTGGAGACTTTGGCTTTGATCTTTGGGTCCTCTCTGTCCACGGGGATTGTGCCAGAGGACTGGAGAGTAGCAAATGTTGTTCCTGTCTTCAAGAAAGGAAATAGGAATGACCCTGGTAATTATAGGCCAGTTAGTCTTCAGTTGTTGGTAAGTTAATGGAAAGGGTCCTGAGAGATAGGATTTATGACCATTTGGAAAGATACAGTTTAATCCGGGATAGTCAGCATGGTTCCGTGAGGGGTAAGTCCTGCCTCACAAATTTGATTGAATTCTTTGAGGAGGTAGTGTAGAAGAAGGTAGAGCAGTTGATGTTGTATACATTGACTTTAGTAAGGCATTTGATAAGGTTCCTCATGGTAGGCACATGAAGAAAGTGAGGAGATGTGAGATAGAAGGAAATTTGGCCGATTGGATGAGTAACTGGCTGTCTCACAGAAGACAGAGGGTGGTGGTGGAGGAAAAAGTTTCAGTCTGGAGGCCAGTTACCAGCAGTGTACCACAGGGACCAGTGCTCGGTACTCTGCTATTTGTGATTTTTATCAATGACTTGGAAGAGGGGGTTGAAGGGTGGGTTAGTAAATTTGCTAATAACACCAAGATTGATGGAGTAGTGGATGAGGTGGAAGGCTCTTGTAGGCTCAAAGAGACATTGATAGGATGCAGAGCTGGGCAGAAAAGTGGCAGATGGAGTTTAACCCTGATAAGTGCGAGGTGATTCATTTTGTTAGGACAAACTTGAATGCGGATTACAGGGTCAACGGCAGGGTTCTGAGGAATGTGGAGGAACAAAGAGATCTTGGGATTCATATCCACAGATCTCTGAAGGTTGCCACTCAAGTGGATAGAGCCGTGAAACAGGCTTATAGTGTGTTAACATTTATTAACGGGGGTTTGAGTTTAAGAGCCCTGGGGTTATGCTATACCGGATGTTGGTGAGGCCACGTTTGGAATATTGTGTGCAGTTCTGGTCACCTCACTATAAGAAGGATGAGGAAGCATTGGAGAGAGTGCAGAGGAGATTTACCAGGATGCTGCCTGGTTTGGAGGGTAGGACTTATGAGGAAAGGTTGAAGGAGCTGGGGCTTTTCTCTTTAGAACGGAGGAGGATGAGAGATGACTTAATAAAGGTTTATAAGATGATGAGGGGCTTAGATAGAATGGATGTGCAGAGACTATTTCCTCGGCTGGATGTATTATTACTAGGAGGCATAACTATAAGGTTCATGATGGGAGATATAGGAGGGATGTCCGAGGTAGATTCTTTCCTCAGAGAGTGGTTGGGATGTGGAATACACTGCCTGCTGAGATAGTGGAGTTGGACACTTTAAGAACTTTCAAGCAGTTATTGGATAGGCACATGGGGCACACCAGAATGATAGGGAGTGGGATAGCTTGATCTTGGGTTTGGATACAGCTTGGCACAACATTGAGGGCCAAAGGGCCTGTACTGTGCTGTACTGTTCTCTGTTTCCATATCTCTATGACAAAGAACTAGAATCTGAACAATGTATTACTCATTGAAGTTAAAGGAATGGAGAGAGGCTCCCAGTTGAAGACTGAGCTGCAAGGCACAAATCTAGACAATTGAGATTGAACCCAGACATCTGAAGAACCCAGACATCTGAAATAACCCTGAGGTTGATGGCAACTCAATACAGCCTGTGAAGCAGTAGTGCTCTGGCATTGCTGGGTCTGTGAAATATTGTTTGGAAGCTTGAATACATGTCATGTTTAAGGGCAGAGGAATACTGAAAAGAAAGGTTGAAATACCTTCACCAAAAATGTGGACCTTTGGTGAAGATATCTGAGAGAAAAGTTGTTTGGGAGAAGATTATCAACATGTTGGGTGGGATTTTCTGCTCACTCTCACCCCAATGCTGGAAAATCCAGGCTGAATTCAAAGGACCTTTGCATGGTTTGCGTTGTGCCTGCTACAATTCTCCTGATGGACAGGACAGGGAAATTCTGCTGGTCATTAGAAAGTGAAGGCCAGAGTTCCAGTGAGACCAATCAGCTCACAGTGTGACAAGCATCGGGGGTGTTGGTGTTGGGGGTGGTGGGGGGTGGGGTGGCGGGGGGTGGGGGGGTATGGAGTGGGAGGGAATGGTTGGTGATAAGAAATCGATAGAAGTTGCTTCGGGTGGCATCATCACTTGGTTTTAGAATGTGGCATCTGATCACATTTCATTGATTAACATGGACTGTGTGCTTCCTGAGACATCTTCAACCTCTCTTTAAAATAAACTGCTTCTAAAGACAACCATCATCCCCATGCCTAAGAAAAACCAAACAGCATACCTTAATGACTATTGGCCAGAGGCTCTGACATCCATCATTATGAAGTGCTTTGAAAGCTTAGTCATAGCATGAAGCAATTCCAGGTTCCCGGACTACCGGGATCCACTACAGTTTGTCTATTGCCGGAACAGGTCCACAGCTGATGCCATCTACCTGCCCCTGCACTCAACCCTGGAACACCTAGATAACAAGGGCATCTATGTCAGACTCCTATTTATTGACGACAGCTCAGCCTTCAACACCATTATTCCTATGAAACCCATCTCCAAACTCCGTGGCTTGGGCCTCGGCACCTCCCTCTGTGACTGGATCCTGAATTTCCTAACTCACAGACCACATTCAGTAAGGATAGGCAACAACACCTCCTCCACAATCATCCTCAGCACCGATGCCCCACAAGGTTGTGTCTCAGCCCCCAACTATACTCCTTAAATACCTATGACAATATGGCTAAATTCCTTCCAGTTCAATTTTCAATTTTACTGACCATAATGGTGGGTTGGATTTCGGACAATAACGAGACAGACTACAGGAATGAGACAGAAAATCTGGTGAACTGGTGTAGCAACAATAATCTCTCTCTCAATGTCAACAAAACAAAAAAGATTGTGATTGACTTCAGAAAGCATAAAGGAGAACATGCCCCTGTCTACATCAACAGGGATGAAGGAGAAAGGGTTGAGAGCTTCAAGCTTTTGGATGTCCAGATCACCAACAATCTGACCTGGTCCCCCCCCACCCCGACACTATAGTTAAGAAAGCCCACAAATGCCTCTACTTTCTCAGAAGACTAAGGAAATTTGCCATGTCAACTATGATTCTCACCAACTTTTACAAATGCACCATAAAAAGCATTCTTTCTGGTTGTATCACAGGTATGGCTTCTGCTCTGCCCAAAACCGCAAGGAACTACAAAAGGTCATGAATGTAGCCCAATCCATCATGCAAACTAGCCTCCCATCCAGTGACTCTGTCTACAGTTCCTGCTGTCTTGGCAAAGCAGCCAGCATAATTGAGGACCCCACACACCTCGGACATTCTCTCTTCCACATTCTTCCTGGGGGAAAAAGATACAAAAATCTGAGTTTGTGTACTAACTGACTCAAGAACAGATTCTTCCCTGCTGCCATCAGACTTTTGAATGGATTTAACTTGCGTTAAATTGATCTTTCTCTCCACCCAAGCTATGACTGTAACACTACATTCTGCATTCTCTTGTTTCCTTCTCTATGAATGGTATGTTTTTCCTATATAGTGTGCAAGAAATAATACTTTTCACAGTATGTTAATAAATGTAACAATAGTCAATCAAAATAAATCAAAACGTTAGGGTATATGATATATTTTGTAACTTATGTCATCCTTTCAAATCTGTATTTGTCTGCTGGAATGAAGGAGCAGTGTATTACAATTAATCCTTTCTTATTTAATAAACATTTTGTTCTTTTGTTAAATGTTATTCGGCAGTCCAGCGACTGTTCACCAGATCGCAAAACAAAAAGTAAGATTGCAAACTCCTGGGTTGGAATTGTAACCCAGGGCCCATAGCTATATCACAGCTTGGTGTGGCTCCTGCTCTGACCAAAATCACAAGAAACTATAAAAGGTCATGAATGTAGCCCAATCCATCATACAAATCAGCCTCCCATCCATTGACTCTGCCTACACTTCCTACCGCCTCGGAAAAGCAGCCAGCATAATCAAGGACTGTATGCACCCTGGACATTCTCTCTTCCACGTTCTTCAGTCAAGAAAAAATACGTATCACGTATCAACCGACTTAAGAACAGCTTCTTCCCTGCTGCCGTCAGACTTTTGAATGAATCTACCTTACATTAAATGGATTTTTTCTACACCTAGCTACAACTACAATATTACATTCTGCACCCTTTCCTCCTCTTCTTCCCATGGGCTCAATGAACAGTATGCTTTGTCCGTCTAGCATGCAAGAAACAATACTTTTCACTGTATTCCAATACATGTGACAATACTTTTGCAGCATCTCAAAAGAAAAATAAGATCAATGTTGCAAGTCGAGATCTGTCATCTGGACTGTTCCATCGAGGAGGTTTTTATTATATTGATGCTGACCTGAAATAATGCCAGTGAACCATTCACTGAGAGCAGCAAAGTTTGATTTTGCTCTGGTTTTTTTTTGTAACTATTCATGTTAAATAACAATTGTGAGCTCTTGACTTAGATTTTTTGCCTGCGATTGGGAACATGCCAAAAGTGTGTGTGTGTGTGTGTGTGTGTGTGTGTGTATCAGGGAGGGGGGGCAGTGGTTTGGGGGGGGGTGGTTGGGGTGTGACATTTCAAACATTTTCCCTTTCTTAGTAGCATTGAAACATCTGAACAGCAAAAATTGTCTCTAGCCATAATAGAGGATGAATTCTTAATGCATTCTCCTATTATCTTCACAGGAGGTGAACCTCGTTTGATATAAATAGGTAAAATCTTTGACTAAAGGGATGGAGAGGGAATTGCTTTATACAACTGTTAAGCAATTGCCTGCCGGTAAGTTGCACTGACATTGTTTTTATACCCTGTCGAGAAGATGTATTGTCGCGTAGATTAAAAACAATCTGGTTATCTGCAGCATTCACCTATATATAAAACCAAGTGTGCATGAAATATGATTTTCAAGAACCATTCCAGGCAGCTAACTTTTATGCATTCAGTTGGAACGGACTTATTTCCTGCAGTCTGGAGTTTGCTACTGATTGGACTGTTATAATGAGGCTCAGTCTTTGCATTTTCTTTGGATTTTGAATGCTTTGATTTGAGGATGCTATATGATTACTTGAGACACTGGAAAGGGAACATGGGTGTTAAAAAAGAATTTCCCAAGCTCCAACATGCTGCTACACACCTGAGAGAGTCAGTAGTCTATCTTACAAATGTGGGAAGTGGGTGTAAACCCCGCCGGAATGAAATACTCCTGGCAGGATGGGAAATTCAATTGGAACCGGCAAATTCCCGATAATGAAATGTTAAACATATTTAAACTACATTAAAAAGGATTCAAATTACTTACCTGTCTTCCCGTTGGTTTCCAGTGTGGTTTGGACTCTGGGTGTTCTCCGGCTCTCGGAGATACGCATGTGGTCCCAGCACAAGTGCAAATCCCAGAAAAAGGCCTGCATCGCGCATCTCCCATCCCAACCCACTAGAAAAGTTGCAGATCGCGATGGGAGAATCGCCCCCAATTCTCCCAACGCCAACAACCATGGCCATCTTTCTTTGAGCTAGGTATGATTGCAGCATTGGAGAGTTTTGTTCCTACATCTGGAGCCACTATTATCCAAATGTATATCTCTGCGTTGATGCCTCTGGTGGGTCTGTCTTGCTGTTGGGAAAGGACAGACCCGGGTAATGGTAGAGCTCGGACATTTTCTGTAAGGTATGGTTTGGTGAGTATGACTATGTCTGGCTATTGTCTTACTAGTCTGTGCGATAGCTCCAGATGAGTGTCTAACTGGCCCATTTTCAGAGGGTATTTAAGTGTCAACCAAATTACTGGAGGCCCGGAATCACATGTAGGTCATTAGTGAACTGAATGGGTTTTTTGCAACAATCGATGGTCGTTTCCTGGTCAGACTAGCTTTTAATTTCTAATTGAATTTAAATTCCACCAGCAACCTTGGTGGGATTTGAACCCATGGCCCCAGAGCATTAGACCTCTGGACCACTTGTCCATTGATATTACTACTTTGTTACAGCTTCCTCCTGATATTGCTCTCTGTGGGATCTTGCCGCGCAAAAACTAACCTCTGCATTTCCTGTAACTGTGACAACAATTCAATTGCACTTCATTTGCTGTCGAGCGCTGCAGAACATCCTGAAGAGATGAAAGGTGCTATACAAATGCAAGTTGTGGTGCCCCCTGTGCATACACAGCCTGTGCCCCGGCACTGCCCAAGGGGCAAAGTGCCCATGCCCAGGGGGCACCTTGGCACTGCCCATTGGGCATTGGACAACGCCAAGGGGGCAGGGCCTGTTGTGGGCAAGGCGTAGGGGCAATCAGTGGGGGTGGGAGGGGGGCGGTCCACTCCTGCTGATAGCATCGGTCTGAGCTGGAGGGAGGCCAGCGATCGGGGCAGGCTGGGGGTGGGGGGGGAGGGGGGGGGTAGTCTGCTGGGGGGATCTGCCTCCCGGGGGTGGGGGTCTGACCCTAGGCGGGAGTCAGTGGGGGAGAGGTCTGCTGGATGAGGGGATGATCGCCACTGTTGGGTGCGGGGAGGGCTGGACATTATGGTGCTGAGGAGCGGGCTTGGGGGGGGGGACGGTCAGGCCTGGTCCGAAAATTGTCATGGGGGCCGCGTTCGGGCCGTGGGGGGTGTTGGAGGGGCAGCACTGCGGGGGCCCTGAGCTGGCCAGCAGTTGACCTGGCCAGCAAATGTGGAGTCTAACAGATCTGGGCCATTCCAGAACTGTCAGTCTCCGGTGTGATTAGCCCCCACTCCCCCCCAGGTTTTTAATGAGATTCATGATTGGGACCTCTGCAGCGCACAGAGTGTGGAGTTAAACAGACAAAACAGTCGTGATCTAGAACAGTTTTCCCATCAATTCAGCACTTTTGGGAGAATCGCCCCCGTTTCTTTTCCACGACGTCCCTGCAGAGGTTCCTCGGGGTAGTGTCCTAGGCCCAACCATCTTTAGCTGCTTTATCAATGACCTTCCTTCCATCATAAGATCAGAATTGGGGATGTTCACTGATCACTGCACAATGTTCAGCACCATTTGCGCCTCCTCAGATACTGAAACCACCCGTGTCCATATACCGGAAGGCAAGGTGACTGCGTTGAATTCTCCCAGAGTGCCCCTTAGTGAAGTCCCTCTGTCACCTCTGCTGGAGAATAAGAACACAACAGTGACAAACTTTTTGTGCTAATTGTAAAATCCCGATGGTGCAGAAGAGGCCATTCGGCTCATTGAGTCTGCACTGATTCTCTGACTGAGCAACTTACCCAGACTCTGTCCCCTGCTCAATCACCATAATCCCATACATTTACCATAGCGAATCCATCTAATTTACACATTTTGGTAAACCAAGGGGCCATTTAGCATGGCCAATTCACCTCACCTCCTCATCTTTGAACCGGGGGAGGAAACCGGAAGACCCGAGGAAACCCACGCAGACACGGGGAGGCCGTGCAAACTCCACACAGACATTGACCCAAGCCAGGAATCGAACCCCGGTCCTTGAAGCTGTAAGGCAACAGTGCTGACCTTTGGGACATTTTGCTGTGTTAAAGTAGCGGTGTAAACAAAAGTTGTTGTCGACGGAGCAACTTACATACATTAAACATGGTGAACAGAGTAAAATATTCATGTTGAATTGGTTTTACTGCAGTCTTTGTTCGTAACAGTTAGCTGCTGGAATGGGCAATGTTCCGCTCCTGCTGCTGAATTGAAGTGTTTGGAACGTCACTGCTGGTGAATGAGGAGGGTTGGAGTCTGGCATGAGAGGAGGTGCCTCAGCAATGGATGGATATGGTTTCAAATAGGTCGATGCTGAGTTAATCCATGCTGGAGCGGTTTGATGGATGTACCATGAGAAGACGTTGTAAGGCATTATGGTCTTGTCAGTTCCCACGTGTGATTTATCATTCAACAAAGGGACAAAGTTGGGCTTCAACAATAATTGGGACTGTCAACTGGACTTGGTCCATCCGCCTGACATTGACTGGAACTCTCCCACCTCGCCCGCCACGAATCGGAGCGGGCGAGGTTCCGACAACAGAAATCTTCGTTGACTTTGGTCGGGATTTTCTAGTCTCGCCCAAGCGAGGCCCGAAAAATCCTGCTCAATCAACCTGGGACTGACACGTGCTTGTAAGGCATTCCTCTTCGCATTTTCAAAATGTATTTTCATGCGATAACCCTTCTCTAAGATAAGAACAAGATCTGACAAAGTGAAGAACAGTTTCCGAAACAAGTGAAAATGGGAAAGTGAGGCAGGGATTCAGATCAAACAGTTACAAGTGGGCACAAGGTCGGAATAAAAACTAGAGGGCAACATGAAATGTACAGCTCTCGGTGAAAGCATCTTCTCCATTAAAATAAATCTATTCCAGTGCCCAGAAATGGGCATAATTCTATTATGGGAGGGTGAGGCGTGAGGAGGCAGGGAAAATTATCAACCTCTCTCCATATTGCTGTGGCTAACTAGAAGCAATGAATGATTCTGATGGAGGCCATTTAGCTCACTGAATTTGTGCGGTGAGGAAATTCGAGAGGTTAGGGCCTGGGCAGCTGAAGACATGGCTGTCAGTAGTGGGGCCAAAAAAATCAGGGACACACAAGAGGCAAGAATTTGAGTATATTTATTATTGTCACAAGTGGGCTTACATTAACATTGCAATGAAGTTACTGTGAAAATCCCTAAGTTGCTACAATCCGGTGCCTGTTTTCGTACAAAGAACAAAGAAAATTACAGCACAGCAACAGGCCTTTCAGCCCTCCAAGCCTGCACTGACTATGCTGCCCAATTGAACTGAAACCTCCTACTCTTCCGGGGACCATATTCCTCTTTCCATCCAATTCATACATTTGTCCAGAAACCCCTTAAAACTCAGTATCATATCTGCTTCCATTACCTCCCCCGGCAGCAAGTTCCAGGCACCCACCACCCTCTGGGTAAAAAACTTCTCTCGTACATCTTTTTGAGAAGGTGACCAAAGAGGTGGATGGGGGCAAGGCAGTTGACGTGGTATATATGGATTTTAGTAAGGCATTCGATAAGGTTCACCATGGTAGGCTTCTGCAGAAAATGCAGATGTATGGGATTGTGGGTAATCTAGGTAATTGGATCAGGAATTGGCTATCAGATAGGAGACAGAGGGTGGTGGTTGATGGTAAATATTCGTCATGGAGTTCGGTTATGAGTGGTGTGCCTCAGGGATCTGTTTTGGGGCCACTGTTGTTTGTAATCTTTATTAATGATCTGGATGAGGGTATAGTTGGGTGGATTAGTAAATTTGCTGATGACACCAAAGTCGGAGGTGTGGTAGATTGTGAGGAAGGGTGTCATAGTCTGCAGGGAGACTTAGATAGGTTGCAGAGCTGGGCCGAGAGGTGGCGGATGGAATTTAATGCGGAGAAGTGTGAGGTAATTCACTTTGGTAGGAGCAACAGATGTGTCGACTATAGGGCTAACGGGAGGACTTTGAATAGTGTGGATGAACAGAGGGATCTAGGTGTATGTGTACATAGATCCCTGAAAGTTGGGAATCAAGTAGATAAGGTTGTTAAGAAGGCGTATGGTGTCTTGGCATTTATTGGTAGGGGGATTGAATTTAGGAGTCGCAGCGTAATGTTGCAACTGTACACTACTCTGGTGCGGCCGCACTTGGAGTGCTGTGTGCAGTTCTGGTCCCCACATTACAAGAAGGATGTGGAGGCTTTGGAGAGGGTGCAGAGGAGGTTTACTAGGATGTTGCCCGGTATGGTGGGGAGGTCCTATGAGGAGAGACTGAGGGATTTAGGGTTGTTTTCGTTGGAAAGAAGGCGGCTGAGAGGGGATCTTATTGAAACATATAAGATGATTAGAGGTTTAGATAGGGTGGATAGTGATAGCCTTTTTCCTCGGATGGAGAAAGCTAGCACGAGGGGGCATGGCTTTAAATTAAGGGGGGGTAGCTACAGGACGGATGTCAGGGGTAGGTTCTTTACTCAGCAGGTGGTGAGGGATTGGAATGCCCTGCCTGCTGCAGTTGTAAATGCGCCTAGTTTGGGGGCATTTAAGAGATCTATGGATAGGTTTATGGACGAAAAGGGATTGGTATAGGCTAGTGGATCATTGTTTTTGTAACTGGTCGGCGCAACATCGTGGGCCGAAGGGCCTGTTCTGCGCTGTAATGTTCTATGTTTCTATGTTTCTATCTCCCTTAAACCTTGCTCCTCACACCATAAACTGATGCCCCTTAGTAACTGACTATTCCACCCTGGGAAAAAGCTCCTGACTTCCACTCTGTACATGCCCCTCATAATCTTGTAGATTTTCATCAGGTCGCCCCTCAATCTCCGTCGTTCCAGTGATAACAAACCAAGTTTCTCCAACCTCTCCTCATGGTTAATGCCCTCCATACAGGGCAACATCCTGGTAAATCTTTTCTGTACCCTCTCCAAAGCCTCCACATCCTTCTGGCAACCAGAATTGAACACTATATTCCAAGTGCGGCCTAACTAAAGTTCTATAAAGCTGCAACATGACTTGCCAATTTTTAAATTCAATGCCCCAGCCAATGAAGACAAGCATGCTATATGCCTTCTTGATGACCTTCTCTATGTGTGTTGCCACTTTCAGTGACCCATGTACCTGTATAACCAGATCTCTCTGCCTATCA
Organism: Carcharhinus amblyrhynchos; assembly: GCF_965287045.1. Taxonomy (NCBI): domain Eukaryota; kingdom Metazoa; phylum Chordata; class Chondrichthyes; order Carcharhiniformes; family Carcharhinidae; genus Carcharhinus; species Carcharhinus amblyrhynchos. The sequence continues at coordinate 20,408,171 of NC_137324.1, forward strand.
GTACTCTTAAAGGTTTTGCCGTTTACTGTATATTCCCTATCTGTATTAGGCCTTCCAAAATGCATTACCTCACATTTTTTCAGCTTAAACTAGTGAGGATGCAAAGATTTCTCTAAGGCCCCAGCAATTTCCTCCCTTGCCTCTCTCTCAGCATTTGGCATCACATCAGGCTCTGGGGACTTGATAACCTTAAGTGTTTCTCAAGAACCCCAATACCTCCTCCTTTTTGATCTCAACATGACTCAAACTATCTACACACCCTTTCCCAGACTCATCATCCACCAAGTCCTTCTCTTTGGTGAATACTGACACAAAGTACTCATTTAATATCTTGCACATTTTCTCTGGCTCCATACATAGATTCTCTCCCCTGTCCTTGAGTGGGCCAACCCTCTCCCTGGCTACCCTCTTGCTCTTTATATATGTATAAAAAGACTTGAGATTTTCCTTAATCTTGCTGGCCAATGCTTTTTCGTGACCCCTTTTAGCCCTTCTTACTCCTTACTTAAGTTTCTTTCTACTTTTCTTGTATTCCACACTTCCTTTGTATGTTCAGAGCCTCCTAGCCTTGACAAATGCTTCCTTTTTCTCTTTAACTAGGTTCGCAATATCTCTCGTTACCCAAGATTCCCAAAACTTGCCATTCTTATCCTTCATCCTTACAGGAATATGCTGGTCCTGAATCCATATCAACTTACACTTGAAAGCCTCCCCCATGCCAGAAGTTAATTTGACTTCAAACATCTGCCCACCAGTCTACATTCTTCAGTTCCTGTCTAATATTGCTGTAATTAGCCTTCCCCCAATTTTGCACTTTAATTTGAGCATTACACCACCTGGGAAGTGCTGGCACAAAACCGCCCTGTCTGGCGCTGCCTCATCCACAGGGGCTGTCAAGCTTATGAAGCAAGGTGTATTGCTGAAACACAACTTAAGCGCGAGCTGCGCAAGTGCAGAGCCACCAGCACAACAACTACAGTGTCTACACAAGTCTGTCCAATATGTGCCAGGACATTCCGTGCCCGAATTGGCCTGATCAGTCATCTTCGGACACACCACATCCAGCCTCAAAATGACTAATGGTGTCAAGGTCCTCATCGACAACGATGGACGAACAATGTTTTTCTTTATCCATCAGTACCTTAAAGCTTACTGAACTGTGGTCACTGTCCCCGAATTGCTCCCCCTACTAAACATCGACTACCTGAGGGAGAGCTTAGCACCCCAATGCACTTAACCAGCAACACTTTCAGACTGTGGGAGGAAACTGGAGCCATTGGAAGAAACCCACGCAGACATGGGGAGGATGTGTAGACTCTGCGTGGACAGTGACCCAAACCAGGAATCGAACCCGGGCCCCTGGCGCTGTGAGGCAGCCGTGCTAACCACTGTGCTACTGTTCTGCCCAATAGAGGGGTAAAGTTGTCCCTTATCCTTCATGCACCCCAAAGTGCAGTGGATGCTGGAACAGTGAGTGAATTTAAGGAGGAGTTAGACAGATTTTTAATTGGTAATGCATTGAAGGGTTATGGGGAGAAGGCAGGAAAATGGAGATGAAGAGTATATCAGCCCTGATCAAATGGCGGAGCAGACTCGATGGGCCAAATGGCCTACCTCTGCTCCTATATCTTATGCACCAAGCTTGTGCCGATACATGACATCATTCTAAGTTAAACACCTTTTGTCTCTACATGGTCTGTATCCCTCTATTCCCTCCCTATTTCTGATTTAGGGAATTTATGCATTCCATTAGCGCATCTTTACAAATGTATTCATATCACAAGTAGGATTCGAACCTGGCGCTGTGAGGCAGCAGTGCTAATCACTGTGCAGCCATGCCACCCCATCCCTTGGGATTTCTCCAAGGGGCATGCTATTCTTGGATGCCCATCCACAGTTAAGCTTTTCAAGGTTTGACAAATTCATTGATGGCTGAAAGGTTTAATGCTCTTCCTCAGTATTCACCTCAACATCTCACTGGATGTGGCATGGAGGAGGGGAGGGAGCAGCACGGTGGCACCTGGGGTAACACAGTGGCACAATGGCTAGCACTGCTGCCTCAAAATACCAGGGACCGGCTTTGAATACCAGTTTGGGTCACTGTCTGTGTGGAGTTTACACGTTCTCCCTCTCTCTGCGTGGGTTATGTCAGTGTGCTCCGCTGTTCAATCAGATCATGGCTGATCTCTTCCTAGTCTCAGATCCACCTTCCTACTTGTTCCCCACATCCCTTTATCCCTTTTTTAAAATTTATCTCCTTCTTGAAGCTGATGATGTTACATTTTCCTGCAGAGAACAGTGGCCACATTCAGAAAGTATGTCGTAGGCTGTAAGGTGTCTTGGGACTTCCTGAAGATGTTAATTGCATGTTGTTCTTACTGATGATTTAGAAATGAACTCAAGCTTTCAGATATTTATCCAACCTTACAATTGGATGAAAGCACTGAGCAGAGGAAAGGCAACTTGCAGCCCTGCCTTTAACTGAGGGCTTCTCTCTGCTTCCTACTTTAACTTCTTTTGGCATCACAGCATTCCTGGAACTTCCTCTTTTCTATTCCCTGGTTTCTGGAATTTTCTGTTCTTTGGAACGGGGCTGCTTTCTGTCCCAATTTATTGTTTCTTTGCAATTTGTGGGACATGGGCATCACTGACTAGGATAGCATTTATTGCCCATCCCTTGTTGACCAAGGGCAGTTGAGAACCAACCACATTGCTGCGGATCTGGAGTCACATGTAGGCCAGACCAGGTAAGGACGGCAGATTTCCTTCCCTCAACGTCATTAGTAAACTAGACAATCAGCAAGAGTTTCATTGTCATCAGTAGATTCTTAATTTGAAGCTGGGCCCCCAGAACATTAGCTGAGTTTCTGGATTAATAGTCTTGTGATAATACCATCACCTCCTCTCAATTGTCCTGCTTGTTCTAGCAGTTTCTGTGATATGCTTCTTGCCTCTGGGTTACCTGGTTCCAAACTGAAACTTAGTGCTTCTGCTTCACTGGTTGCTAAGAAACAGTTTAGTTATTTTATAACCTGTAATTGCATTTACGTCATAAAACCTTCATTGCAATGCAGGCATCTAACTGAACCCAAACTTTCAGGCTACCTTTTTAAACATGAAAGTTAACTGAAGTTTTAACCCTTTCATAGTGCCCAAATACAAAAATTAAGCCTACTTAAACGTATCCCTTATTCTTAATGCACACAATACAGATGTAAATTACTTAAACTATCTCTAGTTCTGAACATCAGAATCAATGCTTTGGCTCATAAAATGTAGAATGGTTACAGGGATCAGATTTGGGTGGCAGCCCATTGTTCGTAGAAATGTGCACTGCCCACTAAAACACAATGCCCAGAATTGATGGGAAGGAAATGGGCAGCTGGTCTGTCAAGCCTGCCCCCACACCATGATAACTAAATACTTCCAAAGCATCGCCAATCTGGTTGTAGATGCGGAAGGAGGGCATTTGGTCCATCAAGTCTACACCAATTCTCCAACAGAACATTCCAACCAGGCCTTCTCCCTGTTACCCAATGTATTTACCCTGCTGTTCCCGCTGACCTACCCATCTTGGGTCACTAACGGTCAATTTAGCATGGCCAATGCACCTGACCCGCACAATGGACTGTGAGAGGAAACTGGAGCACCCGGAGTAAACCCATGCAGATACGGGGAAAATGTGCAAACTCCACACAGACAGTGACCCAAAGTTGGAATTGAACCCGGGTCGCTGGTGCTGTGAAGCAGCAGTGCTAACCACTGTGCCTGTAAGCACAGAAGGAACCCGAGGAGACAAACATTCAAAAAGAGGAGGGGGAGAAATTTCAGGAAAACAGAAAACAAGGAATAACTGCAGGATAGCATCTGCATGGTTACATCGAACTGTGTCTGACTGAATTTAATTTAATTTGCCACCTGGTGGAAAGCTGGAACAGTGCACTGCATTAGCTACATACCAGTACATTCACACTGCAGTCATGCATTCATATCAGTGCTATGCCCAGTTTAACTCATTCTCTTTGATCTTCACCATCAGCTCTTCCGCAATCAATGCTTCTGTTTCAGAAGCGCTGACTACATGGGGAAAACAGCACAGTGATGAAGCAGAATGCATTTTGCCAAATAGCCGGCTCCTTTTTTTAATCCCTTTACCTCGTCGAAGAGGTTCCTGTTTCTTTGAATCTAAATAGGATCTTCAGGATTTTCTCAAATTATTTTTTTTGCTTCGTGCATCACTGGACAATCAACCTTTGTTGTCCATTCCTAATTACCTTTGAACAGAATAACTTACTAAGCCAGAACACAGTTAAGAGTCACTCGCTGTCGATCGGGAGCCATATAGACCAGACCAGGCAAGGACCACAAATTTCCTTCCCCAATGGAATGAAGCCATATTCTCTGTGCATTAACTTGAGTGCTGGGATTACTAGCCCAGTGACATTGCCAAAAACTACCACCTCTTCAGGTGTTCTATATTTTCCCTTGGAGGAATTCCCAGCCAGCTGATAAGCCAGCTGATATAAGATAACCACCCCCATCCTACGACCTCCTAATCAGAACCCGAATCACATTTTTCAACATCACATTCTTTGCTGATGTAGTGGTTGCATTCTCTGGAGACTGCACCTCCGTGATATTGTTTGTGCTGCTGTGGTCTTGTTAAGAGAAGGCTGACCATGTGTTGGTGTCGATAAAAGCATACTGATGATAACTCTTAGCGGAGGATTCAGCTGCACAGATTTGGCCTGTGGATTTGGTAAGTCACACTGGTGAGCAGCACTCCACTGTAGTACAAATCCCTGGGAAAAAAAGAACATTTTGTCAGATCTAGCAGAGCAGAAAACATTCCTTTTCCCCTGCTGTTTGGTCTCCCATTGCTCATCCACAAGTCAAATTGCTTGCCCTTTCAATTTGTTGCCAGTAATCTATTCAGCAGAACCTTGTCGCTGTTGAAAAGCCTCAGCGCAATTATCCCAGTTTGTGAGATGCATTTGGGTCCTTTAAAATACGTCGGAATTGTGAAAAGAAGGACATTTAATATCAAACTGCAGACAGTGAAAATATCTCACTGCTGTCAATGAGTCATCAGTGACGATACAGCGTTTTCTAAAAATGAGATTGTCAATATTGCACAGGGAACAAGAGGTTCAAACCAATCTGTGAACACTCCAGCCTTCTGAGCAGGCTTAGAAATGTTTGAGCCCCCTGATTCACAGATGGTGATGGCAATATGTTTCTCATAAATACAGGTGGCACGATGGTTAGCACTGCTGACTCATAGTACCAGAGACACGGTTCAATTCCTGGCCGGCGGTTACTGTCTGTGTGAAGTTTGCACATTCTCCCTGTGTCTGCATCGGTTTCCTCCAGGTGCTCCAAATTCCTCCCACAGTCCAAGGATGTGCAGGTTAAGTGCATTGGCCATGTTAAATTCTCCCTGTGTACCTGAACAGGTACAGGAGTGTGGCGATTGGGGGATTTTCACAGTAACTTCATTGCAATGCTAATGTAAGCCTACTTGTGACATTAATAAATAAACTTTAAAGGGAAATGGAGAACAGGCCGGGAGGTGGATTTGAGACTAGGGAGAGATTAGCTATGGTCGGATTGAATAGTGGAACAAGCTTGAAGGGTTTAATTTGCCTACTCATGCTCCTAATTCCTATGCTCTGATGTAATCTGATGTAAACACACTTGGGAATTGTGTAAAGTGCATCTGAGTATGAGGAAAGGTGGTAGGAATGGAGGGTCTTAATGACATTACTGTTACTAGAGAGGTGGTGCTCGACAGACTGGAGGGGCTGATTGTGGACAAGTCCCCAGGACCGGATGGAATGCATCCGAGGGTTCTGAAAGAAATGGCGGAGGTTATAGTGGATGCCTTGGTGGTTATTTTCCAGACGTCGCTGGATTCCAGGGAAGTGCCGGAAGATTGGAAAACGGCTAATGTTACGCCGTTGTTTAAGAAGGGTGCCAGGCAAAAGGCGGGGAATTATAGGCCGGTTAGTTTAACGTCTGTGGTAGGTAAAATGTTAGAATCCGTCATTAAGCAGGAAATTGCGAGGCATCTTGAAGGGAATTGCTTGATAGGGCGGACGCAACACGGTTTCGTTAAAGGGAAGTCGTGTCTGACAAATTTACTGGAGTTCTATGAGGATGTGTCTAGGGCAGTGGATAGAGGAGAGCCGGTGGATGTGGTCTTTCTGGATTTTCAGAAGGCGTTTGACAAGGTACCTCACAAGAGGTTATTGCAGAAGGTCAGGGGACATGGAGTTGGGGGTAGGGTGTTAGCGTGGATAGAGGATTGGTTGTCAAATAGGAGGCAGAGAGTGGGGGTCAATGGGTGCTATTCGGATTGGCGGTTGGTGACTAGTGGGGTGCCCCAGGGGTCGGTGCTGGGGCCTCAGCTATTTACCATTTATATAGATGATCTGGAGGAGGGAACCGAGTGCAGGGTGTCGAAATTTGCTGATGACACCAAGATTGGGGGAAAGGCAAATTGTGCGGAGGGTGTGGAGAGTCTGCAGAAGGATCTAGATAGGCTGGGCGAATGGGCCAGGAAATGGCAAATGGAATTTAATGTTGGCAAGTGTGAGGTGGTCCACTTTGGTAGGAAGAATGGTAGGAAGGACTATTACTTACGTGGCGAAAAACTGCAGCAGGCGACGGTGCAGAGGGACCTCGGGGTCCTTGTGCATGAGTCGCAAAAACCCAGCTTGCAGGTGCAGCAGGTGGTCAGGAAGGCGAATGGGATGCTGGCCTTCATAGCGAGGGGGATTGAATATAAAAGTAGGGAGGTCTTGCTGCAGCTGTATAGGGCATTGGTGAGGCCGCAGCTGGAGTACTGTGTGCAGTTTTGGGCGCCGCACCTGCGCAAGGATATTTTGGCCCTGGAGGGAGTGCAGAGGAGGTTTACTAGGCTGATACCGGAGTTGAGGGGGTTGAGCTATGAGGAGAGGCTGAATAAACTAGGCTTGTACTCGCTAGAGTTTAGAAGAATGAGGGGAGATCTCATTGAGACGTATAAGATGATGAATGGGATGGATAGGATAGAGGTGGAGAGACTCTTCCCGCTCAAAAAAGACAGTAGGACTAGGGGGCACAGCCTCAAGATAAAGGGGAGGCGGTTTAGAACAGAGTTGAGGAGGAACTTCTTCACTCAAAGGGTGGTGAATCTCTGGAATTCTCTGCCCGTTGAAGTGGTGGAGGCTGCCTCGCTAAATATTTTTAAGAAGCGGGTTGATGGGTTTTTGATAAGAGAGGGGATTAAGGGTTATGGGGAGAGGGTGGGAAAGTGGAACTGAGCCACAACAGATCAGCCATGATCTTATTGAATGGCGGGGCAGGCTCGAAGGGCTAGATGGCCTACTCCTGCTCCTATTTCTTATGTTCTTATGTTCTTATGTTAACTCCTATCTCTACCAAATCCTGAATTGATGGTAACTGATCCTGTTAAATTTGTATCAGTCAGTAAAAACGGCCCCGCGTGACCATTTGGTCCATATTTTGGGACAACACAGTGACACAGTGGTTAGCACTGCTTCCTCACAGCACCAGGGCCCCAGGTTCAATTCCAGCTTTGGGTGACTGTTGGGACTTTGCACGTTTTCCCCGTGCCTTCGTGGGTTTCCTCCAGGTGCTTCAGTTTCCTCCCATATTCCAAAAAATGTGTGGATTAGGTTGATTGGCCATGCTAAATTAACCTTTAGTGTCAGGGAATTAGAAGGATAAATACATGGGTTTATGGGTTAGGGCCTGGGTGAGATTGTTAGTGCAGGCTCGATGAGCCGAAATGACCTCCTTCTGCACTGCAGGGATTCTATGATTCTATGAGTAGCAGTTTGTATTGGAGTGTGAGGAGTTCTCGGCAAGATGTATTTGGATATTTAAACCACAGTGATCTTCCTTCTTGCCGCTGCTCACTTGTGTGTAAGAATGCCCTGAGGGTGGGAGGAAGGATTCTCCTGATTGCCCCCATCATAACTTTGGTGAATTGACCCTAATCTCATTCATCCTTGTATCCGACATTTCTGCCACTTGTCCGACAAAAATTGTGCTGGCTAATTGCAAGATCTCCCAAGGAAAAACCCAGCAATGAAAGCACCATGTAAGCTGAACTGATCTTTTGTGAGACAGCATTAACACATGTTCAGAAAGAGCTTGCATTTGAGTGTGGTGGTGTGATAGACACTCCTCTGCAGATTTCATGGCAAAATGCTTGGCACTCCTGCCTCGGCTATGATGATAATAATAAGTGGTGCTTCATCTCAATGTTATTTGCAGAATTTTGCTGTTTGCAGATTTACAGTTGAATTTGCATACAAAAGCAGGGATGTCTGCACGTCAAAAGTCACTGGGCAGGATTTTTCTGCCGTGCTCGCCTCAAAGCTGAAAATTTCCATCTGAGGTCAGCGGACCTTTGCATCTCTGCTGGATTATCTGTCCTGTCCGCTACGATTCCTGTGGCGGGTGGGACTGGGGAACATAAGAACATAAGAACATAAGAAATAGGAGCAGGAGTAGGCCAACTAGCCCTTCGAGCCTGCCCCGCCATTCAATAAGATCATGGCTGATCTGTCGCTGCTCAGTTCCACATTCCCGCTTTCTCCCCATAACCCTTAATCCCCTCTCTTATCAAAAACCCATCAACCCGCGTCTTAAAAATATTTAACGAGGTAGCCTCCACCACTTCAACGGGCAGAGAATTCCAGAGATTCACCACCCTTTGAGTGAAGAAGTTCCTCCTCAACTCCGTTCTAAACCGCCCCCCCTTTATCTTGAGGCTGTGCCCCCTAGTCCTACTATCCTTTCTAAGCAGGAAGAGTCTCTCCACCTCTATCCTATCCATCCCATTCATCATCTTATACGTCTCAATGAGATCTCCCCTCATTCTTCTAAACTCTAACGAGTACAAGCCTAATTTATTCAGCCTCTCCTCATAGCTCAACCCCCTCAACTCCGACATCAGCCTAGTAAACCTCCTCTGCACTCCCTCCAAGGCCAAAATATCCTTGCGTAAGTACGGCGCCCAAAACTGCACACAGTACTCCAGCTGCGGCCTCACCAATGCCCCATATAGCTGCAGCAAGACCTCCCTACTTTTACATTCAATCACCCTCGCGATGAAGGCCAGCATCCCATTAGCCTTCCTGACCACCTGCTGCACCTGCAAGCTGGGTTTTTGCGACTCATGCACAAGGACCCCGAGGTCCCTCTGCACCGTCGCCTGCTGCAGTTTTTCTCCACTTAAGTAATAATCCTTCCTAGCATTATTCCTACCAAAGTGGACCACCTCGCACTTGCCAACATTAAATTCCATTTGCCATTTCCTGGCCCATTCGCCCAGCCTATCTAGATCCTTCTGTAGACTCTCACCACCCTCCGCACAATTTGCCTTTCCACTAATTTTGGTGTCATCAGCAAATTTCGACACCCTACACTCGGTTCCCTCCTCCAGATCATCTATATAAATGGTAAATAGCTGAGGCCCCAGCACCGACCCCTGGGGCACTCCACTAGTCACCATCCGCCAATCCGAATAGCACCCATTGACCCCCACTCTCTGCCTCCTATTTGACAACCAGTCCTCTATCCACGCTAACACCCTACCCCCAACTCCATGCCCCCTGACCTTCTGCAATAGCCTCTTGTGAGGTACCTTGTCAAACGCCTTCTGAAAATCAAGAAAGACCACATCTACCGGCTCTCCTCTATCCACCGCCCTAGACACATCCTCATAGAACTCCAGTAAATTTGTCAGACACGACTTCCCTTTAACGAAACCGTGCTGCGTCTGCTCTATCAAGCAGTTCCCCTCAAGATGCCTCGCTATTTCCTCCTTGATGACGGATTCTAACATTTTACCTACAACAGACGTTAAACTAACAGGCCTATAATTCCCCACCTTTTGCCTGCCACCCTTCTTAAACAATGGCGTAACATTAGCCGTTTTCCAATCTTCCGGCACTTCCCCGGAATCCAGCGACGTCTGGAAAATAACCACCAAGGCATCCACTATCACCTCCGCCATTTCTTTCAGGACCCTCGGATGCATTCCATCCGGTCCTGGGGACTTGTCCACAATCAGCCCCTCCAGTCTGTCGAGCAGCACCTCTCTAGTAACAGTAATGTCATTGAGACCCTCCAGTCCTACCACCTTTCCACCTCTAACATCCGGCAAATTATTCACGTCCTCCTCCGTGAAGACCGAAACAAAAAAGTTATTCAAGACCTCAGCCATTTCCCCATCCCCTACCACTAAGTCCCCCTTCTCATCCTCTAAGGGACCAATGTTCACCCTAGCCAGCCTCTTCCTTTTTATATATTTATAAAAACTCTTGCTATCCTTTTTTATATTAAGCGCTAGCCCAGCTTCATAGTTTCTCCTACCCTTCTTTATCAACTTCTTTGTCAATCTTTGTTGACATTTAAACCTCTCCCAATCCTCTTCTCGCCCACTACTCTTAGCTACTCTAAACGCCTCCGCTTTTAATTTAACCGTTTCCTTCACCTCCTTCGTTATCCACGGCTTATTACCTCTCCTCCTACGGTCCTTTTTGACCATCGGAATAAATTTCCGCTGAGCACCAAGAAAGATCTCCTTAAAGATCCTCCACTGCTCCTCAGCAGACCTACCTTCCAATGCGCTCCCCTAGTCCACATTCGCCAATTCTTCTCTCATCCTACCGTACTCCCCTCTGTTCAAACAAAGGACGCGTGTCCGGGAACCCACTTTCTCCTCCTCCATCTGCGCCAGAAACTCCACCATACAATGATCACTCTCTCCAAGAGGATCCTTCACCGCAAGTTCCCTAATTCTACCCGCCTCATTACATAGCACCAGATCCAAGATAGCTCGCTCCCTCGTCGGCTCCAACACACACTGTTCCAGGAAACTATCCCGGCAGCATTCCAAGAACTCCTCCTCGAGCCCACCGCGTCCAACATGGGTCGACCAATCAATATGCAGATTGAAATCCCCCATAACTCCGGCCGTCCCATTCCTGCACGCCGCACTTATTTGTGCGTTAACGGCCCGCCCCATCATTTCCTTTCTACCTTCAAAAGTAATTCATTAGTTGCAAAACATTTTGGGATACCGAGAAGGCAGTTTAAATAAAAAATTGTTGGGACATGTCATGCTATTGGCAATGTACGTACTCTCTTCTCTCATCACACTGAGGCACTCAGTCAATTGTGCAATGTAGCACTGGAGTCATGTGCTAACAAGGATGAGTCGGGAGTAACCGATCCCTCACCGTGAAGGACATTCGTGAGTCGCTTGCGTTTTTGCTGCCATCCCAGCATGAGTGTTAATCCACCCCTGACTTGTGGGACAGGTCGCAGGAACACTTGGCTCCCATATCCATTAAAAGGTGCTTTACAGACACAAATCAAAGGTCTTTATGGCGTGAAACCATGCCGTGTCATATAGATCTCTGAATGCTAAATGCATTTGCGTAAAATTCCATTAACCACAATCTTGACAGAGACGTTAAAATAAACAGCTTAATTGCCTCCATTAAACAGTAGACTGTGCTTAAGTATCACAGTATGGTTTAACATCATCGTCATTTCCTTAACCGCTGAAAATTAGTGACCTGAACAATAACAGTAAGACGCCAATCTGTTGTTGCCGTAGAAACCGAGCTCTAACTTTTAATTTGACTTCTATTTTAATTTTTGTAATATATGTACGTAAACTTTTTGAGTGATAAAGAATACTAATATAACATTAAACAAACCTGATTAATTTGCAGTTCCTTAAACATTAAGCATTTCTGATAGCTTATTCACATGTGATAGGTGTCCTTGGCTCAGAGCGCCAGTGCTCTCATCAAATGCATGTTTACAGTACAGAGGGTGTCTGGCACAGTCAGAGGTGCTTTCTTTTGGGTGGGATGTCTGCTTTCTCAAGTGAATGTAATCTGGGTCAGTGTTCCCTCGCGTTTTGAAGAATGAGACCTCCTTGAAACGTAACAAATTCTTGCAGAGTGTGACAGGGTAGATGTGGCTAGGATGTTTCCCCAGGCTGGTGAGTCCAGAACAAGGGGAAAAAAACAGGGCGGCGCGGTAGCACAGTGGTTAGCACTGCTGCTTCACAGCTCCAGGGACCTGTGTTTGATTCCCAGCTTGGGTCACTGTCTGAGTGGAGTTTGCACATTCTCCCTATGTCTGCTTGGGTTTCCTCTGGGTGCTCCGGTTTCCTCCCACAGTCCAAAGATGTGTGGGTTAGGTTAATTGGCCATGCTAATTTGCCCCTTAGTGTCCTGGATTATGTAGGTTAGAATGATTAGTTGGTAATATATGGAGATAGGGCCTGGGTGGGATTGGTCGGTGCAGACTTGATGAGCTGAATGGTCTCTTTCTGCACTGTAGGGTTTCTATGATTTCTATGATCTTAGAGTAAGGGACAGGCCATTTAAGACTAACATGAGAAAGAATTTCTTCACTTGGAGTTCTCTTCTCCTTTGGAAACTCAATAGTTGAGCGTGTTCATGGCAGGAATCAATAGATTTCTGGATACATAATGACATCACATGATATGAGGAGAGTGTGAAAAAAATGGCTTAATGGCAAATGATCAGACTGGATCTGTTTGAAGGGCAGAATGGTCTAGTGGTTCTCCTATGTTCCTGCAGCAGCATTTTCAGAGATTATTTATTATGCTGGTTTTCAGGTGGAGGATTCCTTCTCTCAATTATAGTTCAGCTAACACAAAGGCACACAGAGACAAGTATTCTGGTAACAGATGTTTCTCTGTTTTCTAAGCTTGGTTCAACACACAAGGGAGAGAGATTTGGGGCAATTCCAAATCACTCTGAAATTACATCACTCTCAATATTACAATTGTACAATTTTCAAAAGTCATTTATCACCCTTGCTCACCTTAGCTGGGTATGACCCTCTTCTCTGGGGAAGAGAATTCCAAAGAATCACCACCATCTGAGTGAAGAAATTCCACCTGGATAGCATGGGACTGAATGATCAGCTTGTGGGCTTCAAGAGTCTTTCTGATAATCTCTTGATGCTAACGAGACAACTCTTATCCAGTGTCCTCGGTTAGTGAATATCCTATTCATTAGGACTGTCTATACACACTGTTCAGAGTTGGTCTTCCCTCCACTTAGTAACTTCATTGTTCTGACAAATGTGGTTCTTTTTGCTAAACTACATCCCATCATTCCTCATGAGCGTTGTTACTAACAAGACATATGCTTTTAATACAGAATATGTTTTCAAAACTACATGTCTAAATCCTTTAATAGTGGTTATATGTGTCTCAATGCCAATATATTTCAGGCATTTTGTAATTTCTCTATATTCTATTCACTCTGACTTAATCTACCTTGATCTATTAGTCTTTTAATCCCAAATTATTCTAAATTTCCTCTTATCGTTCCTAAATGATCCCAGAGCATATGACAGAATAAGGGATTGGCCAATACTTATCCCCAGCCAACACTAATGCAGATTATCTGGACATTATCACATTGCTGTTTATGGTGGCTTGCTGTGTATAAATTACCTGCCATGTTTCCCATGTTTCGAGAGTAACTTCAAATAGTTTATATTGTCTGTGAAGCACGTTGGGATATCCAAATGCCATTGTGTAAAGCTACAAATTCTCTCTTATTGGGCAAATTCCCCATGACGTGATCTTACGATGCAGTGAGTGCGGGGTGAATCAATAGTGAGAGAGAGTCCAATGAAATGAAAAATAATAAATTAGACTTGGAAATGTTAGGCCAGAAAATGTTGTGATTATAACAGGCATATTTTCAGAAAGCCATGTAAAAGCGGCAACGGTGATAGTCATCCCAAGCATTACTAGAGACGGAAGGTCAAAGCGATACTGTCAAAATGTACACAAAACTTCCCAATTTGAATTGGGATGCAGCTGACTGACTATCCAAATTCAGAATGTTTACTCAGCATACAGAGCTATGGTTTCTTAATTCAATTTTTTTCTGAACTAGACAAACAGGCTGTAAAAGTTCACCCTGCAATCAGGAATAAAAGTCTGCACAGGGCTCAACGTGTCAGGATTAGCAGTAGATATTCTGAAGGACCCCAAAATAGTTCATGTTATTTCAACAGCAACTCACAGCATTTTAAAATTTAAAATTTACATTTTATAAAATTACACTTAGCACAGCAGATATACAAGTTTCAAGTATCATTTCAAACATTATACAAATTCAAAGGTATCCAAATGCAGTCTACTTTTTTATACAATGTATTTACAAGCACTCACCACAGTCGAGACTTACTCCACTGTTTCCGTATATTACTTAGATATACTTAGTTAGGCATTACTTAGACATTTAGGCGATTCATGCTCTCGTCCAGACCTCGAAAAATTCATCAACTTTGCTTCCAGTTACCACTGCTCCATCGCCTTCACCTAGTCCATCTCAGACAATTTCCTTCCCTTCCTGACCTTTCTGTCTCCATTTCCAGCAATAGCTGATCTAACAATATACATTACAAGCCCACTGACTCCACAGTTTTCTGGACTACAGCTCTTCACATCCTACATCCTGTAAGGATCCTGTGAAGGATCCTCTTGGGAAGAGTGACCATTGTATGGTGGAGTTTCTGATGCAGATGGAGGAGGAGAAAGTGGGTTCCCGGACCTGTGTCCTTTTTTTGAACAGAGGGGAGTACGATAGGATGAGAGAGGAATTGGCGAATGTTGATTGGGGGCACAGATTGGAAGGTAGGTCTGCTGAGGAACAGTGGAGGATCTTTAAGGAGATCTTTCTTGGTGCTCAGCAGAAATTTATTCCGATGGTTAAAAAGGATCGTAGGAGGAGAGGTAATCAGCCGTGGATAACGAAGGAGGTAAAGGAGAGTATTAAGTTAAAAGCGAATGCGGTTAGAGTAGCTAAGAGTAGTGGGCGAGAAGAGGATTGGGAGAGGTTTAAATATCAACAAAGAGTGACGAAGAAGTTGATAAAGAAGGGTAGGATAAACTATGAAGCTGGGCAAGCGCTAAATATAAAAAAGGATAGTAAGAGTTTTTATAAATATATGAAAAGGAAGAGGCTGACTAGGGTGAATGTTGGACCCTTAGAGGATGAGAGGGGGGACTTAGTGGTAGGGGATGGGGAAATGGCTGAAGCCTTGAATAACTTTTTTGTTTCGGTCTTCACGGAGGAGGACGTGAATAGTTTGTCGGGTGTTAGCGATGGAAAGATGGTAGGAGTGGAGGGCCTGAATGACATTATTGTTACTAGAGAGGCAGTGCTCGACAGACTGGAGGGACTGATTGTAGACAAGTCCCCAGGACCGGATGGAATGCATCCAAGGGTTCTGAAAGAAATGGCGGAGGTGATAGTGGATGCGTTGGTGGTTATTTTCCAAACGTCGCTGGATTCCGGGGAAGTGCTGGAAGATTGGAAAATGGCTAATGTTACGCTGTTGTTTAAGAAGGGTGGCAGGCAAAAGGCAGGGAATTATAGGCCGGTTAGTTTAACATCTATTGTAGGTAAAATGCTAGAATCCGTGATCAAGGAGAAAATAGCGAGGCATCGTGAAGAGAATTGTTTGATAGAGCAGACGCAGCACGGTTTCGTTAAAGGGAAGTCGTGTCTGACGAATTTATTGGAGTTCTATGAGGATGTGTCTAGGGCGGTGGATAGAGGGGAGCCGGTAGATGTGGTGTTTCTTGATTTTCAGAAGGCGTTTGATAAGGTGCCGCACAAGAGGTTGTTGCAGAAGGTTAGGGGGCATGGAGTTGGGGGTAGGATGTTAGCGTGGATAGGGGATTGGCTGTCAAATAGGGGGCAGAGAGTGGGGGTCAATGGGTGCTATTCGGATTGGCGGTTGGTGACTAGTGGAGTGCCCCAGGGATCGGTGCTGGGGCCTCAGCTATTTACCATTTATATAGATGATCTGGAGGAGGGAACCGAGTGTATGGTGTCGAAATTTGCTGATGACACCAAGATTGGTGGAACAGCAAATTGTGCGGAGGGTGTGGAAAGCCTGCAGAAGGATTTAGATAGGCTGGGCGAACTGGGCCTTAATCGGGATTGTTCCTGGTGCAGACTTGATGGACTGAATTGCCTCCTTATGCACTGTAGGGATTCCAATCTATTCTATTTTAACAATTAATCTACCACCTAAGTGCAGCATCAACTCACAAAGCAAATTGAAGGTTGAACCAGACGAATAGAAAAGATGGCACGGTGGTGAGCATTGTTACCTCACAGTGCCAGGGACCCAGGTTTGATTCCTGGCTTGGGCACTACCTGTGCAAAATCTGTGTGTTCTTCCTATGTCTGTGGGTGCTCCACGTTCCTCCTTTGGTCCAAAATATGAGCTTGCAGTGTACATTAGCCAAGCTAAATTCTCCCTCAGTGTACCTGGACAGATGCCTCATTCTAGCTTCCCAGCTCGGGTGATTGTCTGTGTGGAGTTTGCACATTCTCCCCATTTCTGCATGGGTTTCCTCCGAGTTCTCCAGTTTCCTCCCACAGTCTGAAAGATGTAGCTTGTTAGTTGCATTGGCCATGCTAAATTCTCTCTCAGTGTACCCGAACAAGTATTGGAGTGTGGCGACTCGGGGATTTTCACAGTAACTTCATTGCAGTGTCAATGTAAGCCTACTTGTGACACTAATAAATAAAACTTTAAAACCTTTAACTCAGTGCCAAACAACAATTAATTTATTGGTAAATAATTTTAGGAAATGTGTGAAAAGTGGAATATCGATCACACCACTTCTTCTCCTCTTATTATAGACCTAATTGCCTCGCTGAATGAATGACTTGCATGGTAAAATCCCTAAATCTCAAATGTAGAAAGACTAAGCTGAATCTCCACATTGCAATGTTACAGCTGAGAGTGGCACCTTTAAGTACGACTATTCCAACACCGACAGAGCATATGTTTGGTAGACCAATGCATGTATTACCCATTCTGCTCTCTTAGAAACTGGACAGCAGTTTCTCAAACTTGCACAATAAAAATACATGTACAGAACTGCCAAGTTTACAGCTGGGACAATAGGTTTGCATCCAGGATCCCACAGAAGCTACGTGTCAACTTGCTGGGGTGACAAGAGTTTCTTTGGAATCAAGAAACTTGTTTGTGCTCACTGGAACAATGAAGGTTGAGGGATCACCTGATAGAAGTCTACAAGATTATGAGAGACATGAAGAGCGTGGATAGTCAGAAGCTTTTTCCCAGGATAGAAAAGTCAATTAATAGGGGGCACAGGTTTAAGGTGTGAGAGGCAAGGTTAAAAGGAGATGCACGAGGCAAATTTTTACACAAAGGGTGGTGGGTGCCTGGAACTCACTGCTGGAGGAGGTAGTGGAAGCAGATACGGCAATGACTTGTAAGAGGCATCTGGACAAATACATGAATAGGATGGCAATAGATGCATATGTTCCCTGGAATGGTAGGGGTTTTAGTTAAGTCAGGCAGCATGGTCAGCGCAGGTTTGGAGGGCTTCAGCCCTGTTCCTGTGCGTAATTTTCTACGTTCTTTGTTCTTGTTCAAGGTCCTATTTAGTCATTACATATAAAGGCTTATAAATGGTGAGATATAACTGAGGATATATCAGATCCATTGCAACTTCACAACCACTGTTTAATTCTATTGCATCCAGAACGAGATCCCAGGAACCAGGAACAATATCAAAGAATGACAATCCCAGAGATCAGTTAAAGAATCCGCCAGACAAGGGTAGCATGACAAGATCTGGTTATACCAGCAGATTCTATTTGTGCTTTAGAGACTCATAGATTCACCAGTCCTACACATTTATGTAATAGTAACTAAACGTGAACCTGTATTTTAAATGGTTGCACTTCTTTTGGAAGAGGGGAAAGTATCTTTAAAAGCAAAGAGAGATTTTTTTTTCCTACCTTTTTAAAGGATCATTGCATGACATCACTAGAAGGTAAGTGATGTGATCCCCGGCTTTAGTTTCACTTTTGCCTATGATTGGAACACAGGGCACACATGTCCATTGTAGATGCCTTCAAGCTTTTTAACTATGTGTAAAATAAATGAAGCCAGAGGTTTGTACACAATCCCTTATAACAAGGGAGCTCAAGAGGAGGAAACTTTGGGGGGGGTGAATACTGGGGTATGAGTCTGAGACAGGTTAATTTTTGCCAATGACAGCTGAAATGAATAAAGAGCAAAGAACAAAGGAAATTACAGCACAGAAACAGGCCCTTTGGCCCTCTCCAAGTCTGCACCAACCATGCTGCCTGACTTAACTAAAATCCTGTACCCTTCCGGGTACCATATCCCTTTATTCCCATTCCAATTCATGTACTTGTCAAGATGTCCCTTAAAACTCACCACTGTATCTGCTTCCACTACCTCCCCCGGCAGTGAGTTCCAGGCACCCAACGCACTCTGATTAGAAAATTTGCATTGTATATCCCCTTTAAACCTTACCCTTCGCACCTTAAGCCTACGCCCCCTAATATGAGGAACGCTTAAGGAGCCAGAAGTGGAGGAGTGCAGATATCTTGGAGGGCTTTAGAACTGGAAGATGTGACAGAGGTGCTGTGCCGTGGAAGGAATTGAAAAGAATGATGAGATTTTTGAAAAATGTGACACTGTTGACTGGAGGTTAATGGATGTCAGTAAGCAGAAGGATAAAGAGCGAATAGTGAGTAGGACAAACCTTTTTATCAGGGTGCATTAACGTACTTCTGTCGCAAGGTTACTTGTAGAGCAGGGATTTGACAAACATAATTGATGCAAGTTCTTTGAATAAATATCAAGGCCTGATGAAATGGTTCCCAGAATTTTGACATGCTTGTAATTTATGGAAAATGCTGCCACCTAGTGTAATGGAAACTGACTGAACTGATAAAATCCAAACAAGTTCGGATTAATTCCGATCTGGGGAGATCTGAGTTGGGGTAAGAAGAAGGTGAAAATTGTTGAGATTGTGAGCCAAGGGAAGGTCTTATACTTCAGTTTGGATTAGATAAGCTCTCTTTATTGATGACTTGAGCATTACAAATTAACTGCCAAGTGACTTCTTCAACTCCTGAGCCAAGATAGACAATTTAGAAATATTTCTCTTTCTTCTGGAATTGTCAGTTACATGGGGACATAGGTTTAAGGTAAAAGGGAGAAAGTTTAAAGGAGATGTGAGAGGCAAATTTTGTACACAGAGGATGGTAAGTGCTGGAATGCGGTGCCAGAGGAGGGGGTAGAACAGATACAATAGCAACGTTTAAGAGGCATCTTGACAGATACATGAATAGGTGAGAAATAGAGGGATACATACTGCATGGAGGCAAAAGATCTTTAGAAAGGTATCATGTGTCAGCACAAGTTTGGTGAGTGGAAGGGCCTATTCCTATGATGTACTGTACTTTGTTCTGAAGGCGAACCTGCCTCCAGGCCCTTCAGTGCAGCCCATTGGGTGTTTTGTCACTAGACAATGCCATTTTCAGTGTGTCAACTGTGCACATGGCAAGCCTGGCAAAGCACATCATGTGTAATTGGGGCTGGACAGTACAGATGATAAGCACTTTTGATTTGATTTAGTATTGTCACATGTATTAACATACAGTGAAAATTTTGTTTCTTGCACACTATAAAACATTCATAGAGAAGAAAATGAGAACGCAGAATGTAGTGTTAGGGTCGCAGCTAGGGTGTAGAGAAAGATCAACTTAATGCAAGGTAAGTCCATTCAAAAGACTAACAGCAGCAGGAAAGAAGCTGTTCTTGAGTCAGTTGGCACGTGACCTCAGACTTTTGTATCTTTTTCCCGACGGAAGAAGTGGAAGAGAGAATGTCCGGGATGAAGGGAATCCTTAATTATGTTGGCTGCTTTGCTGAGGCAGTGGCAAGTGTAAACAGAGACGATGGATGGGAGGCTGGTTTGCACGATGGATTGGGCTACATTCACAACCTTTTGTAGTTCCTTGCAATCCTGGGCAGAGCCTGAGCCACACTAAGCTGTGATACAACCAGAAAGAAAATGCACCATAGAAAGCATTCTATGTTAAAAGTTGATCAGAGTTATGGCTGAAACGCCAAATTTCCTTTGTCTTCTGAGAAAGTAGAGGCATTGCTGGGATTTCTAAACTATAGTTTTGGCAAGGGGAGGGACCAGGACAGGTTGTTGGTAACCTGGACACTTAAAAACTTGAAGTCTCGACACTTTCTACTTCATTCCTGACGATGTAGATAGCGGCATGTTCTCCTTTACGCTTCCTGAAGTCAATGACTTGTTTTGTTGACATTGAGGTAGAGATTATTGTTGCTGCACCAGTTCACCAGATTCTCTATCTCATTCCTATATTCTGTCCTGTCATTGTTTGAGATCTGACCCACTACAGTGGTGTCGTCAGCAAACTTGAAAATTGAATTGACTGAAAAGATGCCCTCAGCCAGACTCCTGTACATGTGGGCACTTTGTAAAGGAACTGGAAGCTCAATCAGAATGACTACGTACAGCTGCAATGTCACTCCTTCCGTACCATTTCTCTGGAGCAATGGTGAAAGGCTTAGGAGGCTTCTCAGCATTCATTCGGTGTGATATGGGAATTGAGGGCCCCTTCCCGTGTCCTTGGCTGCTTCATGTGCAAGAAATGTGTCCAACTGCAGCTCCCGTTCGACCGCTTGATGGCTCCGGAGCTGTGGATGGATTCACATTGGAGCATCCACAATGCTGAGGAGGTTGTGGATAGTACATTCAGTGAGTTGGTCACATCACAAATAAAAATTACTGAGGGATATAGGGAACATAAGAACATAAGAACGTAAGAAATAGGAGCAGGAGTAGGCCATCCAGCTCTTCGAGCCTGCCCCGCCATTCAATAAGATCATGGCTGACCTGAAATGGCTCAGTTCCACTTTCCCGCTTTCTCCCCATAACCCTTAATTCCCTTGCCTACCAAAAACCTATCTACCCGTGACTTAAATATATTTAGCGAGGCAGCCTCCACCACTTCAATGGGCAGAGAATTCCAGAGATTCACCACCCTTTGAGTGAAGAAGTTCCTCCTCAACTCCGTTCTAAATTGCACCCCCCCCCATTATCTTGAGGCTGCGTCCTCTAGTCCTACTGTCCTTTCTGAGCGGGAAGAATCTCTCCACCTCTACCCTATCCATCCCCTTCATCATCTTATACGTCTCAATAAGATCCCCCCTCATCCTTCTAAACTCCAACGAGTACAAGCCCAGTCTATTCAGCCTCTCTTCATAGTTCAACTTCATAGTTCAGCCTCTCTTCATATGGGTGACCACCAGATAGAGGAAGAGTAGAAGGTGGTGCAGGGGTTCCCTATGGTCATCTCCCTCTGTTGGGAGATTTGGCTCAGCAGGGAAAGGTAACAGCAGCAAAGTCCAAGGCACTGTGGCTGACTCTGCTGCACAGGAGGACAGGAAAAGGAGTGGCAGAGCTATGGTGATAGAACATAGAACATAGAACATAGAACATTACAGCGCAGAACAGGCCCTTCGGCCCACGATGTTGCACCAACCAGCTTTTAAAAAAAAACAACACTAACCCACTAATCTAAACCAATCCCATTTCGTCCATAAACCTATCCACAGATCTCTTAAACGCCCCCAAACTAGGCGCATTTACAACTGCAGCTCGCAGGGCATTCCAGTCCCTCACTACCCTCTGGGTAAAGAACCTACCCCTGACATCAGTCCTATAACTACCCCCCCTTAATTTAAAGCCGTGCCCCCTCGTGCTAGCTTTCTCCATCCTAGGAAAAAGGCTATCACTATCCACCCTGTCTAAACCTCTAATCATCTTATATGTTTCAATAAGGTCCCCTCTTAGCCGCCTTCTTTCCAGCGAAAACAACCCCAAATCTCTCAGTCTCTCCTCATAGGATCTCCCCTCCATACCAGGCAACATCCTGGTAAACCTCCTCTGCACCCTCTCCAAAGCCTTTACATCCTTCCTGTAATGTGGGGACCAGAACTGCACACAATACTCCAAGTGCGGCCGCACCAGAGTTGTGTACAGTTGCATCATGACGCTGCGACTCCTAAATTCAATCCCCCTACCAATAAACGCCAAGACACTGTATGCCTTCTTAACAACCTTATCTACTTGATTCCCAACTTTCAGGGATCTATGTACACATACACCTAGATCCCTCTGCTCCTCCACACTATTCAAAGTCCTCCTGTTAGCCCTATACTCAACACATCTGTTATTCCTACCGAAATGAATTACCTCACACTTCTCCACATTAAACTCCATCCGCCACCTCGCGGCCCAGCTCTGCAACCTTTCTAAGTCGCCCTGCAAACTATGACACCCTTCCTCACAATCTACCACACCTCCGACTTTGGTGTCATCAGCAAACTTACTAATCCACCCAACTATACCCTCATCCAGATCATTAATAAAAATTACAAACAGCAGTGGCCCCAAAACAGATCCCTGAGGCACACCACTCGTAACCGAACTCCATGACGAATATTTACCATCAACCACCACCCTCTGTCTCCTATCTGCTAGCCAATTCCTGATCCAATTACCTAGATCACCCCCAATCCCATACATCTGCATTTTCTGCATTGAATTGTAAGGGAAATAGACAAGTGTTTCTGCGGACACAAATGAAACTCCAGGATGATATATTGCCTCCCTGGTGCAAAGATTAAGGATGTCTTGCAGTGGCTGCAGGATATTAGCGACAGGGTAGGTGAACAACCAGCTGTCATGGTGCATATAGGCATCAACGATATAGGTAAAAAAACAGGATGAGGTCCTACAAGCTGAACTTAGAGAGTTAGGAGATAAACAAAAAAGTAGGACCTCAACAGTAGTAATTTCAGGATTGCTACCAGTGTCACCTGTTAATCAGAGTAGGATTATCAGGATAGCTAAGCTGAATAAGCGGCTTGAAAGATGGTGTGAGAGTGAGGGATTCAAATTCCTGGGACATTGGAACTGGTGCTGAGGGAGATGGGATCAATATAAGTCAGACAGTCTGCACCTGAGCAGGATTGGAACCAATGTTCTAGGGGGATTGCTTGCTAGTACTGTTGGGGTGGGTTTAAACTAATGTGGCAAGGGGATGGGAACTGATGCAGGAAGTCAGGGGGAAGTAAAATGGGGACAGAAACAGAAGACAGTAAGGGGAAAATTAAAAACTAGAGCAACTAAAGTCAAAAAGCAAAAAGGGCCATAGTGCAGAGACTGTAGAGAACAGGTCTAGTAAGGCTAAGAGAAATAAAATGCAGGGAGAGTGAACAATGCATGACCGGACTGAGAAAGCAGGGAAGACAGCAAGGGAAGCCTAGATCAAACAGCATTTATTTGAATGCAGAAGGCCTGATGGGCAAGACAGATGAATTCAGGGCATGGATGGGTACATGGGACTGGGATATTATAGCGATTACTGAAACATGGCTCAGGGAGGGGCAGGATTGGCAGCTCAATGTTCCAGTTTACAGATGCTGTAGGGAAGATGGAACAGGAGATAAGAGAGGAGAAGGAGTTGCATTTTTTAAAAATAAACAAAAAAAAAAGCAGATAACACAAAGATTGGATGGATGGTTAACAGTAAGGTGGTGTGTCTTGGGCTAAACGTGCAAAGTGATACACTTTGGAAGGAGTAATTTGACAAGAAATTACTCAGTGAATGGTAGGTCACTAGGAAGCTCTGAGAAACAAAGGGACCTTGACATGTTTGTCCACACTTCTCAGTAAGCGGAAGGGAATGCAAGTATGATGGTGAAAAAGGCATATAGGACACTTGTCTTTATCAATCGAGGCAAGGAAGTCATGTTGAAGTTGTATAGAGGCCATAGCTAGAGTACTGTGTGCAGTTCTGGTCGCTATATTATCGGAAGAATGTGATTGCACTGGAGGGGGTGGAGATGAGATTCACCAGGATGCTGCCTGGGATGGAACATTTAAGTTATGAAGAGAGGTTGGATAGGCTTGAGTTGTTTTCATTGGAGCAGAGAAGACTGAGGGGTGACCTGATCAAGGTGTTCAAGATTATGAGAGACATGGACAGAGTGGACAAGGAGCAGCTATTCCCCTTAGATGAAGGGTCAGTCACGATAGGACATAGGTTCAAGGTGAGGGGCAAGAGGTTAAGGGGAAATGTGAGAAAAAACTCTTTTACCCAGAGGGTTGTGACAATCTGGAATGCGCTACCTGGGACGGTGATGGAGGCGAGTTGCCTCACATTTTTTAAAAAAATACCTAGATGAACACTTGGCACATCATAACATTCAGAACTATGGGCCAAGCGCTGGCAGGTGGGATTGAGTGGGAGCTCATGTGTTTCCAATGGGCTTGATGGGCCGAAGGGCCTTTTCTGTGATGTATGATTCTATGATTCTATGATATAATTCTGTGGTCTTCTCAACCAAATTTCAATAAACGGTACCATATGTCATTATCATTCATGAAATCCTGAAGTGGGCCCAAAGCTAATTAGAAAACGAGCTAAATTAGATTTGGCTTTCTTCCGCTAATTGGTTGACTGAGTTACCGAAATGAATTCAATATAATTACATTCACCATTTCTGTAACAGAAGCAAATTAACGGGAAATACAGAAGAACATTTCTGAAGAAAAAAAACGTCTAAAAATGCTAAGCTCATTGACGATCAAGTTTTTTAAATAAGTAAATCAGCTGAACATTCTAATCTTGACAGGTTGTCAATAGTGGCTAGCATGCTGTCTCACAGCGCCAGGGGCCCGGTTTCGAATCCCAGCTTGGATAACTGTCTGTGCGGAGTCTGCATGTTCTCCCCGTGTCTGCCTGGGTTTCCTCCGAGTGCTCCGGTTTCCTCCCACACTCCGAAAGACGTGCTGGTTAGGTGCATTGGCCATGCTAAATTCTCCCTCAGTGTACCCAAACAGGTGCCAGAGTGTGGCGACGAGGGGATTTTCACCGTAACGTCATTGCAGTGTTACATAAGCCTACTGTGACTGATAAATAAACTTTAACTTTAACCCTAACTTCAGGCCCATTGAGAGGTCCATTGCAGACAAGGCTATGGAGACACTGAAATCTTACTGATGATTGATCTCCCCCGCATCCCAGCACCAAGGAAGCTGGAGCCTGACTGGAAAGTACTCTCCTGGTGACAGAATGAATTAAATGGTACCATTTCAAAGGCAGAAAAGGAACAGAAAGGCCTGTAGTGTATACTTGTAAGTCTTTGAAAGCGGCAGGACAAATTGATAAGGCTGTTAAAAAGACATATGCCTTTGTGATACTGTGGCCCCTTTAAGGGAGCAATCCCTGAGGGCCACATGATTGGATCAGACACTATGGAGAGTCAGCACGGGAAGCTGAGCCAATCGGGAGCAAGGGCACATACCCTGGGCCAGGGAGGAACCTCCAGTTGGAGCTAGGGAGCAGAGCGTGCAGTTGTGTCTTGTAGTCCTATCAGACCATTGCTTGTGCATATGGATATATTGTTATTCACAAACTCTTCTTAACCTGAAGTCACAATGAGTCACCTTCAAAGCTATTTCAGTCTTAATAAATATAGGCGTGGCGCACAGATGCATAAAGCTTATAAAACATCATAAGCTACCACCGGAATATTTTGGTCTACGCTGGACACCACACCTTAGGAAAGATTTCAAGGTTTCAGAGAGTCTGCAAAGGAGATTTATGTCAGAATGCTACCAGGGGTGAGCAACTTCGATTATGTTTGGATCACTCTTGCAGAGAGCTGGCAAAAGCATGATGGGCTGAATGGCCTCCTTTTGTGATAAGAGGGAAAAACAAAGCTTTAAATAAAAATGCTTTTTTGTTCTATTGCCAGTTCCAAACTCTGTTGACAAATCACAAACTTTGTGCATTAGAGTGCTGTAAATTACCTTGCTAACAATAGTTGCCATTGACGCTGCTTCTATGAACTGTGTCTTGCCCTTATGAGCTCTAATTGTGCAATGCAAAAGATTGCCAAATTTAATGAGCTCTTTAGAAGTTTTCCAAAAGAAATTGACAAGCTCCTGGTTACTCACAGACTAAAGTGGTAAATTTTACCTTGATGGTTTAGAGTTTAAACAATCCTGCCTGGGGAGACCTGTATATATGAAATTAAATGAATGCAATGAAAGGCAATTCTCATTTTCATCCTTATATTTCAGTGATCCTTCATTTGAACAGTTTGTAGCTGTCATCTTAATCCCTGGAGCTTCCCGCCTTGGAACAACATTCATTATGCATTAGATGTAACTCAGTGGCAGCAATCTCACCTCTGAGTCAGACAACCTGTGGGTTCAAGTCCCACTTAGGGGAATTGAACATAACAATCTAGGCTGACACTTCAGTGCTGTGCTGAGAAAGTGCGGCAGTGTCAGAGATGGCACCTTTCAAGTGAGATGTTAAACCAGGCTCCTGTCAGCCCTCTCCAGTGGATGGAACATTCCCACAGGTCTATTTGGAAGACGAGAAGACAAGGTCCTCTTGGTGTCCTGGTCAATATTCATCCCATATCCAAGACCATTAAAAAAAACAGATAATCTACTGACTATAACATCTGTTGGAGCTAGCAGTGCATTCATTTTGCTGTCATATTTCTTCAATACATCGTAACTATGCAATGACACAGTGGCTAGTCCCAGCACCAGGCACCTGGGTTCGAATCCCAGCTTGAGCCGCTGTCTGTGCAGAATCTGCACATTTTCCCTGTATCTATGTAGGTTTCCTCCGGGTGTTCCGGTTTCCTCCCACGGTGCAGGTTAGGTGGATAGCCATGCTAAATCCTCCCTCAGTGTACTGAACAGGCACCGGAGTGTGGCGGCTAGGGGATTTTCACAGTAACTTCATTACAGTGTTAATGTAAGCCTTACTTGCACCACCAAAAAAATAAGCTTAAAAATTAAACAATTCAGTAGCAATTTGCACTTCTCAATGAGTTGTAAAGTACTGTTGGACATTCTAATGTTAGATGTTCTGGTTACGGGGAATTAGCCCAAACAGGTGCCGGAGTGTGGCAACTCGGGGAATTTTACAGTAATTTCATTGCAGTGTTAATGTAAGCCTTACTTGTAACTAATAAATAAACTTTAACTTTTATGTGATGAAAGGAAATGTGTGAACTGCAAGATCTTTAGTTTTTGTCTATCCAGGTTTTCAGGTGTCAAGATCATTTGTGAATTCCAATCCTGTGCACATCAGAGAGGCATGCTCCATGGAGCTCTTACCTCCATGTGCACCATCCTTGTGAAATTCAGGATACAGGAGGCCCAATGGGTCCAGTGGGTCCTCCAGACTGGCAACTGGGTGTCCTCTGGCAGAGTTGGGAACTGCTGAGACAGGCTGTGGGGCCAAGTGCTGGTAAGTGGGATAAAGTGGGAGTTCAGGTGTTTCTCACATGTCGGTGCAGATTCGATGGGCCGAAGGACCTCTTCTGCACTGTTTAACTCTATGATTCTATCAAAACATAAGAGCACCTCAAAATGGAAGTGATGTTGAAAGACTTCAGAGATTTTGAATGTAATAAATGCCCAGAGCTCTTGGTGCCACTAGTGCAGAGGAACTAAACTGGATCAGCCTTATTAATGACATAGCTACAAGAGCAGGACCTAAGCTCTGAATTCTGTGGCAAGTAACTCACATCCTGATTCTCCAAAGCCTGCCCACCATCTACAAGGCACAAGTCAGGAGTGTGATGGAATATTCCCTACTTGCCCGGGGGAGTGCAGCTCCAAAAACACTCAAGACATTTGACAACATCTGGGACAAAGCATCCTGCTTGATGAGCACCCCATCCACTATCTTAACCATTCACTTATGCCACCACTGGTGTACATGGCACATTTGTGCATCATCTACAAGATGTAGTAATGCAAATTACCAAGGCACCTTCGACAGCACCTTCCAAACCCATGACATCTACCACCAAGAAGGACAACAGCATCAGAAACATGGAAACATCCCAAACCACTCACCATCCTGACTTTGAAAGATATCGTTGTTCCTTTGCAGTCGCAGGGTCAAAATTCTGGAATTTCCTCTCTAACAGCACTCGGTGCCTGCACCACATGGATTGCAATGACTCAAGAAGAAGGCAGCTCACCACCACCTTCTCAAAACACTTAGGGATGGAAATAAATGCTGGCCGTGGCAGCAACACTCACCACCATAATAAGAAGGGGCCACCTTCAGCATTGCAGCTGTATTGTAGCACCATGGACAGCACTGATCTGATGTGCCTGCCTTCTTGCGTTCCAGTTTGACTCATCATCCACTCCCTCACCTCTTTTTTCCAGCAAGTTGGCAAGAGCCGCAGTGGCCTTTTTGCTGTTGCCCTGAAATGGAATCTTCAGTTAACTTTGCATCTCATTTCCACTCTTGCCAGCATTAGTATGTCTGACTCTTCCCAACTGTTTTGTTTTTTCCTGTCTCCTTTTTCTGGGTAAACACAGTAAAAAGTCTGACAACACCAGGCTAGTAACAATCTTTCACTGTAAGTCCACAGATTCTCACAGTAACCTGGATTACATTTCTTCATATTCTGCTTCCTGTGAGGGCTCCATTCATTCTTTCACAAACTCTTCTTCACATCTGTTCTAATGACACAGTCTTCTGACCAGTGTTTCCCATGCATGTTCCTTTCTTCTGCACCAATGATTCCCACTGAGTGTGTGACAGGGCCCTCAACTGATCCTGTCTGTGTTTTTTTGCAATTCTACTCTCACACCTTGTCCTCCCTCCCAGAACCATGACAGAGCTCCTCTTATCTTTAGCTTCCAATCACCAGACTCCAAATACAATACATCATCCTCCGCCATTTTCATCACTTCCGGAATAATGCCACAACCAGTACCATCTTCCCCTGCTTCATAAATGATCCAGTCCCACTGTGACATCTCAGTCTAAATCTCCACTACTTCAAACAGCCGCTCCCCCTTTCCCTACAAGTAGTGTAGATACAAAATCTCCTCTTCTTATCATCTAGGGCCCCTTACTATTGTCCCTTACCTGGTCTGACTCCAGATCCAATGTGGTTGACTCTCAACTGCCCTTGGGCAATGAGGGATGGGCAATAAATGCTGGCTAGTCAGTGATGCCCACGTCCCATGAATGAATAAAAAAAACACACTTTCCAAATCCGGTGGGATATAGACAGATATAGAACTTGACACGCCCCTAGCCAAGCTGTTCCAATTTAGCGACAGCATTGGCATCTACCTGGCAATGTGGAAAATTGCGCAGGTATGTCCTGTACACAGGGAACAGGACAAATCCACCTCAACCAATTACCGCTCCATCAGTCTACTCTCAATCATCAGAAAAGTGATGGAAGGTGTCATCAACAGCATGATCAGGTGGCACTTACTCAGCAATAACTTGTTCATGGATGCTCAGTTTGGGTTCTGCCAGGGTCACTCAGCTCCTGACCTCATTCTCAAGAGATGAATTTCAGAGGTGAGGTGAGAGTGACAGTCCTTGACATCAGGGCAACATTTCACTATGGCATCAAGAAAACTTAGCAAAACTGGGGTCAATGGGAATCAGGGGAATACGTTCCACGAGTTGGAGGCATACCTGACACAAAGGAAGATGGCTGGAGATCAATTATCTCAACTCCAGGACCTCACTGCAGGAGTTCCTCAGGGTAGATTCCTAAATCCAACCATTTTTAACTGCTTCATCAATGACATTCCTTCCATCATAAAGTCAGAAGTGAGGATGCTCACCGATGACTGAACAATGTTCAGCACCATTCACAGCTCCTCAGATACTGAAGCAGCTCATGTCCCAATGCAGCAAGACGATATCCAGGCTTGGGCTGAGGGATGGCAAGTAACATTGTGGCACAGTGGTTAACACTGCTGCCTCGCAGTGCCAGGGACCCGTATTCAATTCTAGCCTTGGGTCACGGTCTGTGTGGAGTTTGCATGTTTTCCCTGTATCTGCGTGGGTTTCCTTTGGTTTCCTCTCACAGTCCAAAGATGTGCACACTAGGTGGATTTGCCATGCTAAATGGCCTCTTAGTGAGCCAAGGCGTGTAAATTAGATGGATTAGCCATGGGAAAGGTGTGGGGTTACAGGGATAGGGTGGGGTAAAGGGCCTGTGTCAGAGACTTGGTGCGACTCAATGGGCCAAATGGCCTCTTCTGCACTGTACAGATTCTATGCTTTGTGCCAGACAATGCTCATTTCCAACAAGAGAGGATCTATATCGCCCCTTGACTTCAATAGTATTATCATCTCTGAATTCCCCACTGCTCCCCCCAACTTCCCCCACCCCCTCCCCCCCACCTACAGGTTACCATTGACCAGGAACTTAACTGGTTTAGTCATATAAATACAATGGCCACAAGAGCAGGTCAAAGGCAAGGAATCCTGCAGAGAAAAGCTCATCTCCTGACTCCCCAATGCCTGTCCATCATCCACAAGACACAAGTAAGGAGTGCAAGGAATAAATACTCTCCATGAGTCAGCAAGTGGAGAGTTTGGCACCATCCAGACAAAGCAGCCGCTTGATGGCTACCCCTTCGACAAACATTTACTCCCTCCATGACCAATGTACAGTGGCAGTCATGTGCGCCATCCACAAGATAGAACACAGAACATAGAACATTACAGCGCAGAACAGGCCCTTCGGCCCACGATGTTGCGCCGACCAGTTAAAAGACAATGACCCTCTAACCTAAACCAATCCCTTTTCATCCATAAACCTATCCACGGATCTCTTAAACGCCCCCAAACTGGGCGCATTTACAACTGCAGCAGGCAGGGCATTCCAATCCCTCACCACCCTCTGGGTAAAGAACCTACCCCTGACATCCGTCCTCAGGGATTGGTGTGGGAGGAATGGGTTCGAATTTATGGGGCATTGGCACCAGTATTGGGGTAGGTGGGACTTGTTCGGGCGGGATGGGGTTGGTCTGAATCGTGCTGGGACCAGAGTGTTGGCGAATCGAGTAAAGAGGACTGTAGACAGGGCTTTAAACTAATTAGGGGGGGGGAGGGTGCGAGGGTAGGTGACGCTACGAGGTCTAAAGTTAAGGATAGGGTACAGGTAAGGGAAGAGGCCGAGGATGTCCCAATTGGTGGCGTTACGGCAAATAGGGTCCAGGTGAAGGCTGGGATGAAAGCGCTTTATCTGAATGCACGAAGCATTCGGAATAAAGTGGATGAGCTGGTGGCGCAGATCGACACAAATGGATACGATCTGGTGGCCATTACAGAGACGTGGCTGCAAGGTGACAGGGACTGGGAGATGAATGTACAGGGCTATCAAGTGTTTAGGAAGGATAGGCAGGAGGAAAGAGGGGGTGGCGTAGCTCTGCTGATTAAGGATAGTATCAAGGTGGTAGCAAGGGATGATATCGGAGCCAAAGAGCAGAACGTGGAATCGTTGTGGGTGGAGATTAGGAACAGCAAAGGGAGGAAGACGCTGGTGGGTGTCGTCTATAGGCCCCCGAATAATGATCTGGAGGTGGGGCGGGCTGTTAACACGCAAATAAGTGCGGCATGCAGGAATGGGACGGCAGTAGTTATGGGAGATTTCAATCTGCATATTGATTGGTCGACCCATGTTGGACGAGGTGGGCTCGAGGAGGAGCTCTTGGAATGCTGCCGGGATAATTTCCTTGAACAGTGTGTGTTGGAGCCGACGAGGGATCGAGCTATCTTGGATCTGGTGCTATGTAATGAGGCGGGTAGAATTAGGGACCTTGCGGTGAAGGATCCTCTTGGAGAGAGTGATCATTGTATGGTGGAGTTTCTGGTGCAGATGGAGGAGGAGAAAGTGGGTTCCCGGACACGCGTCCTTTGTTTGAATAGAGGGGAGTATGGTAGGATGAGAGAAGAATTGGCGAATGTGGACTGGGGGAATGTGTTGGAAGGTAGGTCTGCTGAGGAGCAGTGGAGGATCTTTAAGGAGATCTTTCTTGGTGCTCAGCAGAAATTTATTCCGATGGTTAAAAAGGACAGTAGGAAGAGAGGTAATAAGCCGTGGATAACGAAGGAGGTGAAGGAAAGTGTTAAATTAAAAGCGGAGGAATTTAGAGTAGCTAAGAGCAGTGGGCGAGAAGAGGATTGGGAAAGGTTTAAATGTCAACAAAGATTGACAAAGAAGTTGATAAAGGAGGGTAGGAGAAGCTATGAGGCTGGGCTAGCACTTAATATAAAAAAGGATAGCAAGAGTTTTTATAAATATATAAAAAGGAAGAGGCTGGCTAGGGTGAACGTTGGTCCTTTAGAGGATGAGAAAGGGGAGCTAGTGATAGGGGATGGGGATATGGCTAAGGTCTTGAATAACTTTTTTGTTTCTGTCTTCACGGAGGAGGACGTGAATAATTTGCCGGGTGTTAGCGATGGAAAGGTGGTAGGAATGGAGGGTCTTAATGACATTACTGTTACTAGAGAGGTGGTGCTCGACAGACTGGAGGGGCTGATTGTGGACAAGTCCCCAGGACCGGATGGAATGCATCCGAGGGTTCTGAAAGAAATGGCGGAGGTGATAGTGGATGCCTTGGTGGTTATTTTCCAGACGTCGCTGGATTCCGGGGAAGTGCCGGAAGATTGGAAAACGGCTAATGTTACGCCGTTGTTTAAGAAGGGTGCCAGGCAAAAGGCGGGGAATTATAGGCCGGTTAGTTTAACGTCTGTGGTAGGTAAAATGTTAGAATCCATCATTAAGCAGGAAATTGCGAGGCATCTTGAAGGGAATTGCTTGATAGGGCGGACGCAACACGGTTTCATTAAAGGGAAGTCGTGTCTGACAAATTTACTGGAGTTCTATGAGGATGTGTCTAGGGCAGTGGATAGAGGAGAGCCGGTGGATGTGGTCTTTCTGGATTTTCAGAAGGCGTTTGACAAGGTACCTCACAAGAGGTTATTGCAGAAGGTCAGGGGACATGGAGTTGGGGGTAGGGTGTTAGCGTGGATAGAGGATTGGTTGTCAAATAGGAGGCAGAGAGTGGGGGTCAATGGGTGCTATTCGGATTGGCGGATGGTGACTAGTGGGGTGCCCCAGGGGTCGGTGCTGGGGCCTCAGCTATTTACCATTTATATAGATGATCTGGAGGAGGGAACCGAGTGCAGGGTGTCGAAATTTGCTGATGACACCAAGATTGGGGGAACGGCAAATTGTGCGGAGGGTGTGGAGAGTCTGCAGAAGGATCTAGATAGGCTGGGCGAATGGGCCAGGAAATGGCAAATGGAATTTAATGTTGGCAAGTGTGAGGTGGTCCACTTTGGTAGGAAGAATGGTAGGAAGGACTATTACTTACGTGGCGAAAAACTGCAGCAGGCGACGGTGCAGAGGGACCTCGGGGTCCTTGTGCATGAGTCGCAAAAACCCAGCTTGCAGGTGCAGCAGGTGGTCAGGAAGGCGAATGGGATGCTGGCCTTCATAGCGAGGGGGATTGAATATAAAAGTAGGGAGGTCTTGCTGCAGCTGTATAGGGCATTGGTGAGGCCGCAGCTGGAGTACTGTGTGCAGTTTTGGGCGCCGCACCTGTGCAAGGATATTTTGGCCCTGGAGGGAGTGCAGAGGAGGTTTACTAGGCTGATGCCGGAGTTGAGGGGATTGAGCTATGAGGAGAGGCTGAATAAACTAGGCTTGTACTCGTTAGAGTTTAGAAGAATGAG
Organism: Carcharhinus amblyrhynchos; assembly: GCF_965287045.1. Taxonomy (NCBI): domain Eukaryota; kingdom Metazoa; phylum Chordata; class Chondrichthyes; order Carcharhiniformes; family Carcharhinidae; genus Carcharhinus; species Carcharhinus amblyrhynchos. The sequence continues at coordinate 20,441,731 of NC_137324.1, forward strand.
GGGAGATCTCATTGAGACGTATAAGATGATGAATGGGATGGATAGGATAGAGGTGGAGAGACTCTTCCCGCTCAAAAAAGACAGTAGGACTAGGGGGCACAGCCTCAAGATAAAGGGGAGGCGGTTTAGAACGGAGTTGAGGAGGAACTTCTTCACTCAAAGGGTGGTGAATCTCTGGAATTCTCTGCCCGTTGAAGTGGTGGAGGCTGCCTCGCTAAATATTTTTAAGAAGCGGGTTGATGGGTTTTTGATAAGAGAGGGGATTAAGGGTTATGGGGAGAGGGCGGGAAAGTGGAACTGAGCCACAACAGATCAGCCATGATCTTATTGAATGGCGGGGCAGGCTCGAAGGGCTAGATGGCCTACTCCTGCTCCTATTTCTTATGTTCTTATGTTCTTATGTTCTTATAACTACCCCCCCTTAATTTAAAGCCATGCCCCCTCGTGCTAGCTTTCTCCATCTGAGGAAAAAGGCTATCACTATCCACCCTATCTAAACCTCTAATCATCTTATATGTTTCAATAAGATCACCTCTTAGCCGCCTTCTTTCTAGCGAAAACAACCCCAAATCCCTCAGTCTCTCCTCATAGGACCTCCCCTCCATACCAGGCAACATCCTGGTAAACCTCCTCTGCACCCTCTCCAAAGCCTCCACGTCCTTCCTATAATGTGGGGATGTGTTGCAGTAACTTACCAAGGTTCCTTTGAAAGCACTTTCCGAACCCACAGCCGCTACTAGCTAGAAGGCAGAGATGCCTAGGAACACCGCCACCTGAAAGTTCCTCTCCAAGCCACAGAACATCTCGCCTTGGAAATATATCGTTATTCCTTCACTGTTGCTGGATCAAAGTCCTGTAATTCCCACTCAAACAGGCACTGTGGGTGTACTGACACCTCCGAGACTGGGCGGTGGAAGGAAGCAGTTCACCACCACCTTCTCAAAAGTAACTATGGATGAGCAATAAATGTTGGCCTAATCAGCAACACCCACATTCCATAAACAAATTAGAAAATAGTAAGTGGGCAATGGAGACTGAGAAATGATGTCTAACTTGGAAATTTGTCCATTTAGGCAGAAAGAATGAAAAAGAAGCATATTATCTAAATGATGAGAGATTGCAGAGCTAATATCTGGAATGAGAAAGTTGTTTTATGAAGACAGGTTGGAACAGGCTGGGTTGAGGCTGGAGACGAGTCGTCATTTTCAGGTTGACAAAGAAAGAGACTTTTATATTTGTTTAATAACCATAATCACAGAATGTTCAATAACTGAGATTGCTCTATTGGAATATTAACTTCCTGATTAAGGAGACTGGGGTGCATTATTGACCCCTTTAATCACATTTTAATTTGATGTTTTAAACCTCCTTTACACTTTGTTTTGTGTTCGGGGGGTTCCCCTCCTTTTAGTGAGCTACACCTTTTGAGTTGTCCCTCAATTTGATTTCATTTATTTGGTTGGACATCAAAAGAAATTCCTGATTAAGGGATCCCCAAAAATAAGCCCCTGATTAAGGAGGCAATTGGTGGGCCAATCAGGTAATCTTTTCCATGTATTTAACTGGGAATGTTAAGTTCCCTCTGGCGCTCTTGAATGTTGGCTGCTGAGAGGATTGTAAATGAAGGGATTTTGGTGAATGGGCTTCTGCCTCTGATGACTTATTACAAATTGAAACTTAATTGTTTATTTAATTTGTCCTGTGCAACCTCCCCCTTCCCCCTCCCTCTTCCCCACCCCTACCCCGACCCAACCCCTCCGCCCACACTGTCAAGGCATAGTGGAGGTCTGGCCCTTTAAGGCCGGTGTTTGTTCCATGCTGGTGCCAGCAGTGATTGGCTGGATTCCAATTGCACTCAGATGGACACAGCTTGGAACTGAAAGTTGGATAAATGAGGTGTGGCAGTGTCTGCAGAGATGGAAGTTGTGTCTGTGAATGTGATGTGTTGGGATAGTTTGAACTACAATGTAAAGTCCATAAGGAAAGGAGGTCAGTAACGTAAAGATGGAATTAGCCTGTTTGTGCTCCTGGACTAATTGTAGTTTTTCATGATCTCATAGACCAGTTCATCTTAGTTTTACAAAACAATACAGAGCCTGTACGAGCTAACTGATGTTTACATTCCTGGATGCAACTGTCTGAAGCTAATATTAGACAGCATGTTAATGTTGAACTAGAGAACTTCTACCCAAGTGTTTGCTGAGGATATGAGTAAATAAATCTCCTCTTTATTTGATATGAAAGTCTGCCTGTCTAGAATTAGTCTTTATTATGTTGAATTAATATGTGAAACATGCCACTGATGCAGGAAAATAGGATCAGTGTGCCATTGTAGTGGTTATTGATGAAGACTTGATGGGCTGAAGGGCTTTTTCTGCGCTGACTCTATGGCTCTTTAACTGGATGATGAGTTGTAAAATCTAAGATGATGGAATTCAAACCAGTAAACTGGTACAATTGCTTGTTTTATGAATCTACAATGTTAGGAAATTTGGATATGATTTAAGAAAATGATTAGTGAACAGTGATTAGAGGGCTGATAGATCTGTATGGAGATTATTGTTGTTTGCTATTAGAACAATGGCAGCAGCCAAAGGAAGTTTTCTTTCAGTAATTTGGTGGATACATGAAGGTCAGCACTGTACTGAACAATCTCTCAGATGTGATAGAAACAAGGTAATGTTGGTTGTTTGTAGAAAATCTCGAATATCAGGTAGTAGAAGTGGAAAGTCCTTGAAGACACTTGAAGTCCTTATAGCACCATTGGTGCGGCTGAAGCAAACAGAGCAAAGCTTATAGACATGTGCTGCAGCACTGAAGCAGAAACATATCAGGCAGGAAGACAGATGCTCAGGATGAAGAGTGAAAATTTAGAAGGAGGAGTTTTGAAAGCCAATCTCAAAAGTTAAAATAAAAGTTTATGAAGTGGTTGAAGACCAGCAAGGTTTGAAGAATGGAGAGGAGATGGAATGAATGCACGTCTAGACTCCACACTGAAAATGCTTTCAATAAAACCAGTTGAGCTGGGACCTTGATTTGAAGAGTTTCAACTATTTTTGCTTCTTTTCAATGACCCTCTCTCTGATGGAAAAGCAGCTTTCCTGCCAGAAGTGAGACAACCACAAGACATGGTTGTCTTGTGGGCGGCACGGTAGCACAATGGTTAGCACTGCTGCTTCACAGCTCCAGGGACCTGGGCTCGATTCCCGGCTTGGGTCACTGTCTGTGTGGAGTTTGCACATTCTCCTCGTGTCTGCGTGGATTTCCTCCGGGTGCTCCGGTTTCCTCCCACAGTCCAAAGATGTGTGGGTTAGGTTGATTGGCCATGCTAAATTGACTGTAGATGCGTAGGTTAGAGGATTAGTGGGTAAAATATTTATGGATATGGGGGGGTAGGACTTGGGTGGGATTGTGGTCGGTGCAGTCCTGATGGGCCGAATGGCCTCTTTCTGTACTGTAGGGTTTCTATGATTTCTACATGCATCAGACACACCCAACGACTCTGCTTTGAGACTAACCAGTTATCCAGTCATTCACCAACAAGACAATGTTTGTGAAGACAGTACAAATGTTGGATTGGACACAGCAATCAGTACAGTTAAACTCTTGGGCTGAAGGTTCTGTTTCTGTACTGTACTGCTCTCTGATTCTACACTGTGACTCAGAGACAAAATAACATTGCTGAATTCTTAATGAATTGATACCAAGTATCAACCCTCCTGTGTGATGTGAAATGCCTACATTCAAAAGATAGATGCTTTTGAACATTATTGAGGGGAAAAGGCTGAACAGTAAAGACATGGAATTGAATTCAAGTGAAATGCTCAGCGACCTGATGCATGGTTATCAGCATTAGGATAACATAGAATCCCTACGGTGAAGAAGGAAGCCATTCAGTCCATCGAGTCTGCACTAACCACAATCCCACCCAGGATTTACACCCCACCTCTTTCCCCCGCCACACACACACACACACATTCCACATGGGCCTCCCCTTACACTCTCCACAGGAGCCCCCAATCCCATATACTTACCCTGCTAATCCCCTGACACTAGGGGCAGCTTATCATGGCCAATCTGCATAACCTGATATCTTTGGACTGTGGGAGGAAACTGGAGCACCAGAGGAAACCCACATAGACACAGGGAGAATGTGCAGACTCTGCACAGGCATGATTGCAGGAATACAGTTTTAATCTCCGCGTCTGGCCGTATGTTCCTGCACTGAGGTATACAACCTCTGCTCAAACTTTCTTTCATGTTCATCTTCTCTCCTCATACGACAGTCCTGCCATCCTAGGAATCAGCCTGATAAACCCTCGCTGTACCCTCTCTATAGCAAGGACATCTTTCCTCAGATAAAGACACCAAAACTGCACACACTACTTCAGGTGTGGCATCTCACCAATGCCTTATACAATTGCAGCAAAACATCCCTATCCCTATACTGAAATCCTCTTGCTATGAAGGCTAACATACCATTTACCTTCTTTACTACCTGCTGTACCTGCACACTTACTTTCAGCGACAGATAAACGAGAACGCAGATCTTCTGTACAATATTCAGTAAAGAGAACCTGTCGACTGGGTTGTGCAGCCCAATGGTTCCCAGCCTTTTCACTAACATGCTACTCTTCAATGAAACTAATAGTTCCACAGCACACCTGTTTGTTTCAGCTGAATCGATTGCTCCCTACAATGTAGTAGCGAACCAACTGTGGGCAAGAGGAGGAGATGGCCAACTGGTGACCTGTCTCCATGGAGATGGAACGTTGGCATTTGCTACATTACTGGTGGGTTCCACACAGACACTTGCCATTTCAGGTCATTCAACAAGAAAGGCTTGGAAAGACAGTATCACCAGCAACAAATTTTAAATTATGTTTCTTTTTTAAGTGCCTGTCTCAAATTAAGAATGATTGATTGAATTAAGCAAGGCCACAGTTGGGGAGAAAAGGAAATGAAGAAAAAACTCTCAAATTAAATCAACCAAAATGCGTTGCACTCAAAAAAGAGAAAAAGATTCTGATAGATCTGGAAATTGACCTGAGCTGTCTAGGTCCTAGAAGACAACATTTTTCACTGAACAACTATTGGAAAGAGAAGTTCCTTTCACAAAGGAAAACATTCCGGTGAAAAAGGACATTAAAAAAAATGGCTTTGCCTCAAATAAGTTTGCATCTCTTTGATTTGATGCAGAGGTTGGATTGCTCATTGATACAAATGCTCCAAAGGCAATTGAACCGTGGCATGTAATTAACGGTCAAAGAGATGGACCTTGTGCATTGAAGGCTCTATTTGGATGGGTTGTCAATGGCCTGCGAACATGAAGCAGGGACAGCCAGAAGAGACACAGCTGTCCATGTATTATAGCTAATAGGGTTTCAGTTGCAAATCTGGAAAGACTAAAAGCAGCAATTCAACCATGACTTTAATGAATGCAGCACTGATGAGTGTCAAGTGTCAAGTACTGTGAAACATGTGGACACACATGACTGTACAACTCAGAAACCCAAATAAACATGCCAACAAACCGACATAGCACAACAAAATGCTTCAAAGAGTTGAAGAAATTCAACAAGGGCAAAGGCTTTCAGGAAGATTATAAAGGGTTCATGAATGTCGTCATTGATGAGGGTCATGCATGGGAACTTCCTTGAATAGCTAAGCTATGATGATGGAAAGGAATGATACGTTGTACCACCCCAAGAAGGAGATGTGCGTCACAATTAACGATGTTGCTTTGTGCAAAGGGACTTCTTCAAATGACCAACTCTTGTTTTTAAGGTCCAGGTTTGACTGACAATAGGTGTCTTAAGGTTTCATCAACAGTCTGTTGTGTTGATGGCAGACATTGAGACTCGGGGTTACAGTGGTTAGCACTGCTGCCTCACAGCGCCAGGGACCTGGGTTTGATTCCTGGCTGGGGTCACTGTCTGTGTGGGGTTTGCACATTCTCCCCATGCCTGAGTGGGTTTCCTCCCACAGTCTGAAAGATCTGGTTCGGTGCATTGGCCTGAACTGGAGTGGGGCGACCAGGGGAATTTCATAATAACTCACTGCAGCATTAATGCAAGCCTTACTTCTGACACTAATAAGGAAAATAAATTAAGGTTTCATCAGGTGAAAGCACCAGTGGAAGACTCTTTCTACACTTTCTGAGGATGGTCAGACAGCAGTTAGTCTTCAGAATGGTTGTGAATATTTTTAAGGGTTAATTTCTATCCAATGTCCAGTCTTCAATTTAGTAATTAACTAGAAGTTGCTCTTGGAGGAAGGTGAGTTTTTGTTTTAAAACACAATTGGTACAAACTCTGCTAGCTGCAACTAATTAATTAGACAACGGGCTTAAACAGTTTTCAAAGGTGAGATTCTTCTCCATATAGAAATAGGCTACTTTAGTGTGCTGCATTTGTCTACTCTGGTGCACTTTGGACTGCAGTAGAGTGCACAAGTTGGAGTTTGGTTACAGAGGGGTTGGGGTGATCCTTTTCTATCTTCAGAAAGAAGAGCCTTGGTAAGTAGGACCTCATAATTTCTACTTTGAGGCAGGGCAGCTCAGTCACGTGGATTGCTCTTCCTGTGAAATGTGGAAGTCAGGGGTACTTGCGGTGTCTTCAGCTGCAGCTACTCACAATCCGCATTTTGGAGCTGGAGCTCTGTCCGGAGTCACTGTATCTTTGCGGATCATACATTCAGTGAGGTGGTCACACTCCAGTGAAAGGGCGCACTGGCAGAATGGGAATGGGTGACTACCAGAAAGAGCAAAAGCACAAGGCAAGTAGCACAGAAGTCCCCGGATTCCATCTCTCTTTTTCTAACAGATTTTCTGACTTAGATGCTGTTAGGGGAAGTGGGTTTTCAGAGGAATGCAATAAGAATCAAGTCTGGCACTAAGAGTGGCTCAGTTGCACAGTGGGGGAGAAAAAGACTGGAAAAGCAACGGTGATAGGGGAATGAATGGACTTCTCTGCAGCTGCAGATGGTATGTTGCCTCCCTGCTACCAGGATGAAGGCTATTAAGAGGGGCTGCAGGACACTCTGAAGGTAAAGAGATGAATAGCTAGATTTTGTGATCCATGTAGATACCAACAATATAGTTATTGTCTTTTTATTGTAATTTGTCGTCAGAAACAAATTAAAGCAAGACCTTGGGTAATGGAACATAGAACAATACAGATCAGTACAGACCCTTCAGCCCTCTATTGTGCCGAGCTATGTCCGAATCCCACGATCAATCTATCCCACTTCCTATCATTCTGGTGTGCTCCATGTGCCTATCCAATAACTGTTTGTAAGTTTCTTTAGTAGCCAACTCCACTCTCATAGCAGGCAGTGCATTCCACACCCTAGCCACTCTCTGAGTAAAGAATCTACCTTGGACATTCCTCGTATATCTCCCACTGTGAACCTTATAGTCATGCCCCCTAGTAACAGCTACATCCACATGAGGAAATAGTCTCTGAACGTCCACTCTATCTATCTATCTATCTCTCTCATCATCTTATAAACCTCTAATAAGTCGCAAATCTCAGAATTACTTTCATGCCACGTGCTAGCTAGAGCAGGAAAAGGAGATTGGACCAGATGAACACCTGGCTGGAAATGGTGTGAGAAGGAGGAATCTGGATCCCCAAGATGTTGGGACCTGCAGAAGCTAGATGGATTGTGCCCTGACAGCACCATGACCAATATCCTCATGACTATTTGCTGGTGCAGTTAGGGAGGGTTTAAACTAAAGCAGCAGGGCATTGAGAACCTGAAGGAGACACATAGAAACTAGAAGGAGGATTAGGCCTTCATCTTTTGAGCCTGCTCCACCATTCATTTTGATCATAGCTGATCATCATCGAGTTCAATATCCTGATTTCCAACTCCCATCAACCACCCCCACCCCCATATCCCTTTAGCCCCAAGAGCTATTTCTAATTTCATACTGAAATCACACAGTGTTTTGTTTCAATTACATTCTGTGGTAGTGAATTCCACATTCAGCGCTCTCCAGGTGAAAACATTTTTCCTCACTTCAATTCTAAAAGGTCTTCAAATTATGACCCCTAGTTCTGGACTCCCCCACCATTGGGGACATTCTTTCTGAATCTGTTTTCATTTCTTCTGGTCCTGTTTCGCACATCACCTTGGCTTGTATATGGAGTTCAGAAAAATCAAAAATCTAATTGCTTTGATTTCGACTCCACATCAACTAGTATACTGGGATATCATGCTGTATGAGTAGCTATTCCAGAATACCATAAAGGTTTAAGGATTTGGACTTGAAGCAGGATTGGGAAAGAATTCAGTGTTTAAAGATGCTTTCAGGAAGACTGGCCAAGGGAAACAATACCCTGCGGACAGAACAAATGAATATCTGCAATGAAACACCAATATGTGGAACTGTAGCTCAAACAGACATGGCCATAGCTGAGAGAGATTCTTGAATTCAGCCAGGTGAGAATGTTTCCAGAAGATATCACTACTGCAAAGAGAGGCAACTGCAGTGCAAAGAACAGCTGCATTTACAATCCATTCATGGGACATGGGCATCACTGTTAATCAGCATTTATTGCCCATCTCTACTTGCCAAGAGCAGTTGGGACTCAACCACATTACTGTGCTCTGGAGTCACATGTATGCCAGACCAGGTAAGTACGGCAGATTTCATTCTCAAGGTCATTTGTGATATAATTGAGTTTTCCCGACAATCGACAATGGTTTCATGGTCATCAGTAGATTCTTTCTTCCAGATATTTTTGTTGAATTTAAATTCCACCATCTGCCATGGTGAGAATTGAACCCTGGTCCCCAAAGCATTAGTTGAGTTTCTGAATTAATAGTCTAGGGATAATACCATTAGGTCATTGCCTTCCCCGCTGTTACACCCTGTTTTGGAGGATGGATTTTTGACAGTAGGAGGATGAAAAAGCTAGTTGACCTATAATTCTCAAGTGCCTGCATGTCTCAAGCTCCTTCATATTCATGAAGAATTGAGAGACAGCAGAAGAAATCATAGTGCTGCTCCACTTGCGTCAGAGGTATTGGATCATTGGAACTAACTCAGCAACAAGAACAGTGATTTCTGAAAGCATAGTCTGTCAACATCAAGAGAACCATGTTTGCTGTTGGAGAACAGAAAATGTCAGATTTGTCAAAGAATTGCATGCTGCCAGATGAGCCACCATTTACAAATGTTGCAGTTTTGGTCCAGTTGAAGTCAAGCAAAGCAGCAGCTTGATCAAAAGTTATGGAGTCATCTTCACATGGGCATAAGGGCAGCTCATACCAAAGTGGCTTATTCTTTAGCCACAGATTTTAGCATCAAGGCATGTCATGGTTCAAAACTCGCAGAGGCCAAGTCTCTGTAATCCGATCTGGCAACGGCACTGATTTTCATCAGAGCAGAACATGAATTATGGGAAGTGCTTGAACATTGGAATCAAGCCAGAATACATAAAATAATATGGCGAGCCACGTTGAATAGAGGAGTGAAGTGGATTTTCAACCCACTAGTAGGTTCTCACCATGGTGGTGTGTGGGAAAGACCAGATGTGAAGCATGAGAAAGATTCTCAGTGCTGTCCTCACAGGGCAAACACTGGATGATGAAGGTCTCCAGACAGTTCTTTGTGAAGTAGAAGGCATCATTCAACAATTGTCCAATGACCGCAATCTCAGATGAGTCTAATGACTTGGAAGCTTTTGCACCGAAATCATCAACCTAACAACAGACTTGCATATTCTTTACTCTTGCCTGTGTAAACACATGACTTCAGCTTGGATCCATGTGCAATGATGTAATTGTTCCGCTTAATGCTTATAATAAGTAGGTGCTGGAATGTAGGAGCTGAACTCTTGTTTTCAAGTCTGCAAAGAAAAAGACTCTCAATATTTGTTTTCAAATTTTATGATCACAGTTTCTTAGTTCAAACTTAATTGTTTATTTAATTGATGCCTTGGTACCTTCCCCTCACTTTCCCACCCACCAGGATAGTGGAGAAGTGGCCCTTTCTAAGGCTGGTATTTCTTCTATGCCAATGCCAGCAATGATTCGCTGGTTCACAATTATTTTCAGGGGGACACAGCTTGGGACTGAGAGTTGGATAAGTGAGGTGAGGCTGTGTCCACAGATGAAAGCTTCATGTGTGTGTGTGTGTGTGTGTGTGTGTGTGTGTGTGTGTGTTGGGATAGTTTGAATTATAATGTAATGTTGATGTTTGTAAAATTATCTGTTTTTAAAAAGGCGATGTACTTTGCGCTTGAAAAAAAAGAGATGCAGGTGCATATGCAGAACACAGACAAACATTGGAACAGGCAATTACTGTCAAGACAACAGGCCGTTTTTGAATTTTAACCAATCAATTTAAATTAGGCACTTGGATAACAGCAACCTATCAGATTTAAATTTGATGTTTTGGTAACCAGAGAACCAATTCTATTGTAGAGATGTTGGTATGTCATCAGGGGTATAAGAGACAGCTCCCAGCTTAAGAGAGACAGACAGCAACTGCTCTCTGCTAGCAATTGCCACTGCCATAGCTCATTTATGTCTTTAAAAAAAAGTCTCATCTCAATGGTGAAGACAGCAAAGAAGACTGAACACCTCAGAAGACAAAACCTAGTTGTATTTTGAGAGTGACTACAAAAATTCTATTTGTTTGTTAATAAATGGGAATTGTATTTAGAGGTTTACAGCATAGAAACACGCCTAAATTGTCTATGCTGCCCTTTTTTTAAACCCAAAGCTAGCCTTCAATTGCCTTCATTTGGCCCATATCCCTCTATGTTAATCTTACCCATGTAACTGTCTAAATGCTTTTTAAAAGACAAAATTGTACCCATCTCTATTACTACCTCTGGCAGCTTGTTCCAGCAACTTACCACCCTGTGTGTGAAAAAAATTGTTCCTCTGGACACTTTAGTATCTCTCCCCTTTCACCTTAAATCTATGCTCTCTAGTTTTAAACTCCCCTACATTTGGAAAAAGATATTTACTATCAAGCTGATTTATGCCCCTCATTATATTATAGACCTCGATAAGATCTCAAGTCTCGATAAGACTCCACAGTCTTCTACGCTCCTGAGAAAAAATGTCCCAGTTTATCCAGCCTTTCCTTATAACTCAAACCATGAAGTCCCTAGGAGCATCCTAGTAAATCTTTTCTGCACTCTTTCTAGGTTAATAATATCCTTTCTATAATAGGGTGACCAGAACGTACACTGTATTCCAGGTATGGTCTTACCAATGTCTTGTACAACTTCAACAAGATATCTCAACTCCTGTATTCAATGATCTGACCAGTGAAACCAAGTATGCTGAGTGCCTTCTTCACCACTCTATCCATCTGTGACTCCAATTTCAATGCACTATGAACCCTAGATCTCTTTGTTCTGTAACTCACATTTTCTCCCAAGTGAGAATGAAAAGTACTTGTGTGTCCGAATAGATCCATGGGCAGGAATGGAAGAAGGTACTTGGGAAGAAAAACTGAAAGCCTGGATATCCAGCTTGCAGGCTGCGGCTCTCTGGCCTGGACAACACATGGAGTTCCTGACAGTTCACATCATCTCTAGACTGTATTTCCACTTGATCCTCTCCTGAAGCTTGCAAAACACACTCATTACCCTACCATTAACTGAGTAAGTCCTGCCCTGGTTCAGTCTACCAAAATGCATCATCTTGCATTTATCTAAATTAAACTCTATCTGCCATTTGTCAGCCCACTGGCCCAATTGATCAAGATCCTGTTGCAATTCAAGATAATTTTCTTCACTGTCCACAATGCCACCAATCTTAAAGTCAGCTGCAAACTTACTAACCATGCCTCCGATTATTCTCATCCAAATCGTTAGCAAAAATGAAAGATGACAGTGGACTCAGCACTGATTCCCGAGGCACACTGCTGGTCACAGACCTCCAGTTTGAAAAATAACCCTCTATAACCACCCTCTGGCTTCTGTCATCAAGTCAATTTTGTATCCATTTAGATACCTTGCCCTGGATCCTGTGAGATTTAACCTTATGCAACAACCTAGCATGTGGTACTTTGTCAAAGGCCTGGCTAATGTCCATGTAGACAACACCAACTGCACTGCCCTCATTTACCTTCTTGGTTACCCCTTCAAAAAACTCAGTCGAATTTGAGACATGATTTTCCATTCACAAAACCATGCTGACTGTCCCTAATTGGTCCTTGTATCTTTAAATGCCTGTAGATCCTGTCTCTCAAAATACCTTCCAACAACTTAAGCACCACAGATGTGAGACTCACTGGCCTGCAGTTCCCAGGCTTTTTCCTGCAGTCCTTTTTAAACAAAGGCACAACATTTGAAACTATTCATCTAAACAACATTCATCTAAACAGCATTCCATTAGAATAGTGTTTTATTCTGCTTGTTAATAGTTTAGATAGCCTCTTCACTGTTAGTTAGATAAATAAAGCGTTACTTGTTGATTTTAAAGGGAGCCTCAGGTGTTTTGATTTAACCACTAAAAGTCGCTGAGGAGCGGATCGTACTACTTCTCGCACACTTTTAAGGGGACGCCATGATGGCACAGTGGTTAGCAATGCCGTCTCACAGTGCCAGGGACTGGGTTCAATTCCTGGTTTGGGTCACTGTCACAAGAGTCTGCACAGACTCTTGTGACAGTCCCTTGTGTCTGTGTGGGTTTCCTCCAGGTGCTCCGGTTCCCTCCCACCGTCCAAAAGATGTGCTGGTTAGGTGCATTGGCAAAGCTTTATTCTCCCTCAGTGTACCTGAACAGGCACAGGAGTGTGGCGACTAGGGTAATTTCACAGTAATTTAATTGCAATGTTAATGTAAGTCTAGTTATGACTAATAAATTAACTTTACAATTCATTGGTTTGATTATAGAGAGGTTTCAGCTCCTCGTCCTCACACTGGTCAAACTTTGTCCACCTATCCAAACACTGTTTGTGGACTCTTTTTAAAACTAGGGCAAGGGTTTTCACTCCTGATGGAATATTTCTCAGCTCCACCAAACCAACCTGGGAAAAAGAGGCCCAGAAGTTGGAAGTTTTATCCCAGGTGTGCTGGAATAGAAGTTAACCCCACTGACCCCCAAGATGAGTGTGGAGATTGCCAGGTGTAGACACTTCATTGCAGTGTTAATGTAAGCCTACCTGTGACACCAATAAATAACCTTTTCAAAGTATGCAAACAGATGTGAAGAGCTTGGGATATGTTGTGGTCATGGAAGGTTCTATATGAATGCAACTTTTTCTTCCTTTTTTAATTCTTAAGCCTACTTGTAACCAAAAAATAAACTTAAACCAATTATAAAGCTCCTCTTTGAGTAGATAGATGTTAGCTCTGCGAAAGGGGATCAGTCTCCCCTTTATAACAGCACATTAGAAAAGGAGGTCAGTAATATAAAGATGATGTTTTGGAATTAGTCTGTTTGAGCTCCTGGAGTAATGCCAGTTTTTTTTATGATCTCACAAACCAGTTAATCTTAGTTTTGTGAAATAATACAGAGCATGTATGAACTAACTGATATTTGGATTCCTGGATGCAACCGTATGAAGCTAATATCACAAAAGCATTGAACTAGAGAATTTTCACTTTGTGGATGTGAGTAAATAAATCTCTTTATTTGATATGAAAACCTGCATGACTGGAATTATTCTTTAAGTTTTCTTATGTTGAATTAATATGTGAAGCATGACAACTGGATAACGAGTCATGGAATGAAAGTTGGAATGATTTTGAACCAACTCAGAAGTGGTGCAATTGTCTTATGAAGAGATTATATTTCTGCTGGAGTTTAGAAGAACAAGAGGCAACTTGATTGAAATATAAGGTCTTGACAGGATGAATGTAGAAAGGATGCTTCCCCTTCTGGGAGAAACTTGAAGCTGGGCTATCACATTTTTTTAAAGAATAAGGGGCCCTCCATTTTAAGACAAGAGATAAGGAGAAATCTTAGGAGTTGTGTATTAGAGCTCTTTCTCCAAAGGGCAATGGAAGTGGAGTTTTTGAATATCTGTTAAATCAGTGCTAGATGAATTTTTGATGTGCAAAGGAGGTGATAGGTTATCATAGAACATAGAACACTACAGCACAAACAGGCCCTTTGGCCCACAAGTTGCGCCGATCATATCCCTACCTACCAGGCCTATCTATAACCCTCAATCCTATTAATCCCATTTATCGGAGTTGGTAGGAATGGGGGTGAAAGATTACTGGAGTAGGTAGGAATGTGGGGGTGAGGTTACGATTAGCCTGGCCTTTATTGAATGGAGGAGCGAGCTTGAGGGGCCGAATGGCCTACTCCTGCTCTTACCTGCTACTTACGTAAACTGCAAACCCAAGTTGGAATGAAAGGATTTGGCACAATATAATTGATAGAAAGTAAGCACTGAGAGAAAATACTGAACACTGGAAAATGCCAGTTATATGAACTAGTTATATTATATGAGCTATAACTGTGTCCCTTTGCCGCAAGAGGACACAGGTTTAAGATGCTGGGGAGTAGGTACAGAGGAGATGTCAGGGGTAGGTTTTTCACTCAAAGGGTGGTGGGTGCGTGAAATCGGCTGCCGGTGGTGGTGGTGGAAGCAAATTCAATAGGGTTTTTTAAGACGCTTTTGGATAAGTACATGGAACTTAGTAAGACAGAAGGTTATAGGTAAGCCTAGTAGGTAGGGACATGTTCAGCGCAACTTGTGGGCCGAAGGACCTGTTTGTGCTGTAGTTTTTCTATGTATCTATGTAACTAGTTAGCTTGACATCTGTCATTAGGAAAACTCAATATTGAACAAATAGTAGCAGGACAATTAGAAAATCATAGTACAAATTCATAATTCATAATTCAACAGGCTATTATGAAGAGAGCAATAATATTCGACAAATTTATTAGAATTCTTTTGAGAATGTGACATGGTGACTAGTGGAGTGCCCCAGGGATCGGTGCTGGGGCCTCAGCTATTTACCATTTATATAGATGATCTGGAGGAGGGAACCGAGTGTATGGTGTCGAAATTTGCTGATGACACCAAGATTGGTGGAACGGCAAATTGTGCGGAGGGTGTGGAAAGTCTGCAAAGGGATCTAGATAGGCTGGGCGAATGGGCCAGGAACTGGCAAATGGAATTTAATGTTGACAAGTGTGAAGTTATCCACTTTGATAAGAATAATGGTAGGAAGGGCTACTACTTACATGGCGAAAAACTGCAGCACGCTACGGTGCAGAGGGACCTCGGGGTCCTTGTGCATGAGTCGCAAAAACCCAGCCTGCAGGTGCAGCAGGTGGTCAGGAAGGCAAATGGGATGCTGGCCTTCATAGCGAGGAGGATTGAACATAAAAGTAGGGAGGTCTTGCTGCAACTGTACAGGGCACTGGTGAGGCTGCAGCTGGAGTAGTGTGTGCAGTTTTGGTCGCCGCACTTACGCAAGGATATTTTGGCCTTGGAGGGAGCGCAGAGGAGGTTCACTAGGCTGATACTGGAGTTGAGGGGGTTGAGCTATGAGGAGAGGCTGAATAAATTAGGATTGTACTCGTTAGAGTTTAGAAGAATGAGGGGAGATCTCATTGAGACTTATAAGATGATGAATGGGATGGATAGGATAGAGGTGGAGAGGCTCTTCCCACTCAGAAAGGACAGTAGGACTAGAGGGCACAGCCTCAAGATAAGGGGGGTGCAGTTTAGAATGGAGTTGAGGAGGAACTTCTTCACTCAGAGGGTGGTGAATCTCTGGAATTCTCTGCCCGTTGAAGTGGTGGAGGCTGCCTCGCTAAATATGTTTAAGACGCGGGTAGATAGGTTTTTGATAGGCAAGGGGATTAAGGGTTATGGGGAGAAGGCGGGAAAGTGGAACTGAGCCACGTCAGATCAGCCATGATCTTATTGAATGGCGGGGCAGGCTCGAAGGGCTAGATGGCCTACTCCTGCTCCTATTTCTTATGTTCTTATGTATGACACAGTGGTTAGCATTGCTGCCTCACAGCGCCAGGGACCCGGGTTCGATTCCCGGCTTGGGTCACTGTCTGTGCAGAGTCTGCATGCTCCCCCCGTGTCTGTGTGGATTTCTTCCGGATTCCACCCACAGTCCGAGAAGACGAGCTGGTAAGGCACATTGGCCATGTTACATTCTCCCTCAGTGTACCCGAACAGGCGCCAGAGTGAGGCAACTAGGGGATTTTCACAAGAACTTCACTGCACTGTTAGTGTAAGTCTACTTCTGATGGTAATAAATAAACTTTTAAAAAAAAGCAGGGTGGATAAAGGGGAACCAGTAAATTTAGTGCATTTGGATTTCCAAAAGGCATTTGGTCAGATCCAATGTAAGCGATTGCTACATATGATAAGGACTTAAAGGACTTATGGTGTTGGAGCAATATACTAACCTGGATAGAGGATTAACTAACTAACAGGAAACAGGGTCTAAATAAATGGGTCATTTTTAGATTGATAAATTGTAACTAGTGTAGTGGCACATATGCTGGAGCCTCAAGTATTTACAATTTATAGTAATCACTTGGATGAAGATACTGACTAGTATTCAACCAAATTTTCTGCTGATAGGTAAATAGATTTTCACAGCTTAGTTTGAGATTTCAAGCACCCTTGTCAGTGGATTTTTGGGTGGAGAGGGGGAGAGCGAGTGAAATTGAAGAATTGGGATTCCCACCTGCCCCAACCTCTCAATATTTTTACATTGGGGCAAGCAAGGCCTCAGACAGAAAGTCTGCCCTTGCTCTGATTTAGGCCCTTGAGTGGCCGCCATCTTTAGGCTGGTGGGAGGATTTCCCTGGCATGGAGGAGCCCTTAAAACATGGGCTTATATCAAGACAGGAGGTGAGGGTGGGAGGGTCAGAGTGCTACGCCTATCAGAAGCCCCATTCTGACTGTGGGCAGCCCCCTCCAACCCCCGTTCTCCTGTCTTTGCTACTGTCTCTGCCCTGGCCCACCATAAACATTTCTGTCTGGTCTTGGGAGTTAGGCTCAGGCTTTTTCCTGAAGCCTCTCTTCTGTCCACTGCGTCTCAGTGGCTGGCAGTTTTCTAAGGTGGGACTTCCTTGCTCTTGCAGTCAATTCACACATTTGAGTGTGAAATTGCTGCAGGTCACTGAATTGGAGGGGATGCATTCCCTGCCCAATCTTTGGCAGGCAGGCAGGAAGAGAAGCCATCTGGAAAATTCAGGGCCTAGACTTTTGCCGAGTTCTTGGAGCCTCCTTGATGTGTCAAAAATGGCACCGCAAATCAAAAATCTTGTTCTCATCTCTAGCCCCTGTCGCTGGTCGGGTAAAGGAGACAAGTTCTGATCCTCATGGACTTCGGGTGGGGAGGGGGACTGAGACTCGGCAGGTTTACAAGAACTCATTGTCCAGAATTTTACTGCCCCCACCTGTCACAGGGATTGGAGGGGGCGAGGGACGGACCATGGAAAGGTCCATTGACCTTGGGTGGAAGTTTACATTTTTGAGACCAGCAAGGCTGTAAAATCCCACCCAATGCTTTGATTTTCTGATTCTGTGTAAACGAAAGGTCTAATTGCAGTTTTTGTACTGAAGCGGTTGGAGCAGCCTCAACATGGTCATTTTGTGTCAAGTCAAAATGGACTTGAGCTTGACATCAAATGAAACAAGCCTGCCTTTTCAAAACAGCCTAATTAAACCTTAATCTACCGAGGAATACTTCATGTCCACGGTATGGGAAAAATTGGGCACCACAGGTTCTCCTTTCTATCCCTCCAGTTTATTTAATTTAGTTTAATTATTTTGCACAAAAGAGTGGGAACATGAGATGCTTTGGGCGGGCATCCTTAATTCACAAATTCATATCAATGCAAATCTGTCTTCATTATCGTGGTGCTGAATGTGGCTTATGGTGCTGAATGCATTAGTCTGAAAGCATCCACAATTTTAGGTGGGGGTTTTATGTGTTAGCATCCCATCCCAAATGAAAATGAGTGTGGGGGATGGGGGTGGGGGTGCTGAATTTCACAATGTATCTGACCTTTAATGTTCCCGCAACATAATTTCAAGGCCTTTGGGCTTAATCACCCTATTGCAATAAACAAAGATAGTTAAAAGAAAGGATTGTGGAATAGTGCAGACTTCCCATAGCATGTGAGTCATTGCTCTTCTACCAGAACTCCTACGATTAAACAGCAAAAACTTGGATTTACATAGCACCCTTAACGTGGTTTAAAAAAAACCATGATGTTTCATAGAAACAAGAGTAGGCCATTCAGTCCATCAAGCCTGCACCAATCACAATTCCACCCAGGCCCTATCCTCAAAACCCAGTGCATTTATCCTAGCTAGTCCCCCTGACATTAAGGGACAATTTCCATGGCCAATCCACCTAACCTGCACATCTCTAGACTGTGGGAGGAAACAGGAGCACCCGAAAAAAAGCTCGAAGAAAACCAGGCATGGGGCGAATGTACAAACTCTGCACAGACAGTGACCAAGCCAGGAATTGAACTCTTGGGTGCCTGGCATTGTGAGGCAGCAGTGCTAACCACTGTGACACCGTGCCACCATGATGATGATCGTGGCTGATCATCAAATTCATTATCCTGATTTCCCCCCACCCCCATCCCTGCATCCCTTTAGCCCCAAGAACTATATGTAACTTCTTCTTGGGAAAATATCCAAAGTAATTGACAAATGCTTGATCAAGGAAATAGATTTTTGGAGGCAGTTAAAGGAGAGGCGAGCCCTGCAACTATAACATCAGTACAAATCCCTGCGAAAGTCAGCAAAAGAACCTGGCCAGCTAGGTCTCGTTCTCAGATTATCTCTTCAAGTGATGAAACAAGTTTCCCAACTGGAAACGGGATGGGGTGGAGGGGATGGGGAAGACAGAATCTCACTTAAATTATAATATCATTACAGGGCTTCCTTGCCGGGTCATTCTACCCCCTCCACAACATTGGGATGTCCCCTGGCAAGGTCTACCACAGGTACTCAAAGAAGGGAACCTGCTGGTGGTGCACAGCTAAGTATCACCTGGGGCGGTGCCAGGGGCAGTGCATTGAGGAAGGGTCTCTGATTTTGATTTATTATTGTTACGTGTATCAGTATGCAGTGAAAAGTATTGTTTCTTGCGTGCTATACAGACAAAGCATAGAGAAGGAAAGGAGAGAGTGCAGAATGTAGCGTTATGGAGAAAAATCAACTCAATGCAACATAGGTCTCTTCAAAAGTTTGATGGCAGCAGGAAAGGAACTGTTCTTGAGTTGGTTAGTACGTGCCCTCAGACTTGTGTACCATTTTCCTAACGGATGAGATAACCCAGTGCTGATTACCTGGTGAGATATGTTGGCTGTGTGGCTGGTGAACCGCACGCCTGTTTTCTCACCTGAGCCAGTATTTTGGTGCAAAAATAACAAAATTCCACCCATTCGTGTCTGAGCAGTTGTGTTTCAGCCTTTTAGAGCTTCTGTGGGATTAAAGTCCCTGTGAGGTGGAACATCTTCTTTGTCAAGTCCAGTAATGCTATGCCTCCCAATTTGGAACAACAGACTGAAGCACGTTCATACCCTGCCTGCCATGATCATACAGCTTTAAAGATGAAATAAAGACACAAATATGAAGCAAGGTGCCAGTCAGACCTGTAAAAAGAATTTTGATTGGCACCTCAATTTTTAAAATTTAATTTATTTGCATTAACGCTTTTTTTTCTCTAAATGTAAAGCTGCAAGGCATTTCTGTTCTGATTCAGTTCTCATTATGCAGATGGATGAAGAAAAATTTAACATTTTCAGTCTTTGGATTTTGATGATTTTTAAATGAATTACCCTAAGGCTGCACTCAGATATAGCAAGCGTCAAAGGAGAGCCCTTTGCATTCAAATACAATCACAAACTGTGATCCTGCTTAGATGGGGTTAAGTGTATTGAAGAGTCTTCCCTCTGCCTGGAAATGAGAGGGTGAGCGAGAGTCTGTCAGATCCTTTACATTCTGGATAAAACTGGCCCAAAAACTTGGATGAAGATTCACTAAGGGTGGCATGGTGGTTAACATTTGTTGCCCTACAGGGACCTGGGTTTGATTCCAGCCTTGAGTGACTGTGTGGAGTTTGCACAATCTCCCTGTGCCTGTGTGGGTTTCCTCTGGGTACTCTGGTATCCTCCCACAGTCCAAAGATGTGCAGGTTAGGTGGATTGGCCATGCTAAATTGTCCCTCTTCACTGCCCTTAGTGAGGCTCTGTCTGCTTATTTTTCTCTAGTATGAGTCTTCCTACAGTTTTGCAGAGCTCTGAAGATGCAAGCAAAGCTTTGACTTGACTAAATTGACTATCGTGCTTTTTACTTGGAGCCCGCAGTGCAGTTCAGAAGAGATCTTTACATATTTTCAGTCTTCGGATCTTTTATCTCAATGTTTCATGTCACCACCATGAGACAGACTACACACACAGGAATAACACAGCTGGTTTTGTATGTTCCCTGCAGGGCCAGTGCAAATTGAAGTGTTTAAATTTAGTTAAACAAACCAAGGATTAAGACACTATCAATGATGGTGACCATGTCACTGTTGGGGGAAAAAAAAATCTACTACAGTCACCTTTCCTGAAGGACATGTGAGATCCTTACCAAGTCTGTCCCACATATGGTTAGGTGGATTGGCCATGCTAAATTCTCCCTCAGTTACCCAAACAGATGCCAGAGTGTGGCGAGTCGGGGATTTTCACAGTAACTTCATTGTAGTGTTAATGTAAGCCTACTTATGACACTAACAAATAAACTTTTAAAAGAATCAATGGTTAGCACTGATGCCTCTCAGTGCCAGGGACCCGGCTTTGATTCTAGCCGTGGGTGACTGCCTCTGTCAAGATTGCATGTACTTCCCGTGGCTGCTTGGGTTTCCTTCCACGGTCGAAAGATGAGTAGGTTAGATGGATTGGCCATGCTAAATTTCCCCCTCAGTGTCCAAAGAGGGGCTAAGGCAGGGAGGTGAGCTTAAGTAAGATGCTGTTTCAGAGAGTTGGCAACTTTTTGAAATTTAAGGTGGAGGTTTTTTGTTTGGGAGCTTGAGGCTGGCATTAGAGGCACATTCACATTGAGGGAAGGGATCGTGGTAAGGAGATGACTCCAAACCATCATTGTGTCATTGAATTTACAGTGCAGAAGAAGGCCTTTCAGCCCATTGAGCCTGCACCGACAACAATCCCACCCAGGTCCTATTCCCGTAACCCCACATATTTACCCTCCTAGCCCACCTGACACTAAGGGGCAATTTATCACAGCCAATCAACCTGACCCACACATCTTTGGACTTGGGAGGAAACCAGAGTACCTGGAGGAACCACATGTAGACAAAGAGAGAATATGCAAACTCCATACAGACAGTGATCCCAGGCTGCAGTGGAACCTGGGCCCCTGGCGCTGTGAGGCAGCTGTGCCAAACACTGTGCCACCGTGCCACTTGAGAAGGGCCAGAGATTGGAAACAAATCTATTTTGATGTGACCAGTGTGAGGATCCCAGTTGGTGTTACTATTGACCAGTAAGGTCCTGGAAAGGACCTTGGCTCAAAACTATGGTCGAATTTCTCCAGTCTCGCACGCCTGCTATCACTGTCCGCCAGGACAGGTAATTTAGTGATTAGCCAAATTATCATTCACTGGAGTGAGGCAGGAGAATCCCAGGCACCAGGTAGGTTGGAGAATTCAGCCCTGCAACTTTTTTTAGAAAACATGGATGGACAGAGTAACAGGAATGCCAATTAGCTTTTGACAAAAAGACATTAATTAAGCATGTACTGTAATCACACTTTTCAATACCCTTTCACTCTCCCTTATATTCAAAAACATACACAGACTTTAAGGATAACATGGGTAACAAAATGGTCTCAGCAAATACACAGTCCCTGTAACCCAACAGGCTAGCCATAGTCAGACAAGACCCCACTCTGAAACTCAGTGATAAATGCCACACAATGGAACTTCTGTGGATTTCTCCTCAAATGCTCCCAGATGATGATTGTACAGTGAGCCAGCTGACCAATCTTGCTGAACTATGGTTTTCACATGAATGTTTCCAAATTCCATTCTAATGACATGCCTTGGAATGTTCTTTCAAATGATGCTTTCCCTCTGCTGTTTCCAGCAAGAATCCATTTCCAGGATTTCCAACTCTCCTTTAGTGTTCCCTTACCTTGAACAGCCAAGTTCTTTAATACAATCTCTTGGATATCTAGCACCAATAACTTCACCAACCTTGAGATTACTTCAGTTTTCTGGCTGCAAATATTGTGCCTTTGTTTAAGAAAGGCTACAGGGAAAAGCCTGGGAACTACAGGCCAATGAGCCTAACATCTACCGTGGGTAAATTGTGAGAAGGTATTCTGAGAGACAGGATCTACAGGCATTTAGAGAGGCAAGACTGATTAGGTACAGCCAGCATGGCTTTGCGAATGGAAAATCACGTCTCACAAATTTGATTTTTTTGAGGGGGTAACCATGAAGGTAAATGAGGACAGTGCAGCTGATGTTGGCTACGTGGACTTTAGCAAGGCCTTTGACAATGTACTGCTTGGTAGGTTGTTGCATGAGGATAAATTTCATGGGATCCAGGGTGAGGTAGCCAATTGGATACAAAATTGGTTTGACATCAGAAGACAGAGGGCAATGGCAATGAGGCGGAATCACGATGGTGTGGTTAGTCCTGCCACCTGATTCCTGCCTCTGACATGAAATTCACAGTGGCACAGTGGCACAGTGGCTAGCACTGCTGCCTCACAGCGCCAGAGACCTAGGTTTGATTCCCGGCTTGGGTCACTGTCTCTGTGGAGTTTGCACATTCTCCCCGTGTCTGTGTGGGTTTCCTCCTGGGGCTCCAGTTTCCTTCCACAGTCCAAAGTTGTGCGGGTTAGGTTGATTGGCCATTCTAAATTGCCCCTTGGTGTCAGGAGGACTAGTTAGGTTAAATACCTGGGGATATGGGAATAGGGCCTAGGTGGGATTAAGGTCAGTGCAGACTCGGTAGGCTGAATGGCCTCCTTTTGCACTGTAGGATTCTATGATTCTATGAAAATCTGGGTTTAGGATTATTGTGAATTATCAGTTGTGCAGAACTCCAACATTACCTGCTGTGTTGCTGTTTGTTTCCCTCATAAAAGGGGAAAATCTTCATTGGGTGAAAATATTGCAATGTTGAAAAGTATTCATTGTTTGTCACTGAATAGTTTGCCAGAATAGAATTAATTGCAATGCCAAATGTAATTAAAATGAAGGTATTTTGTTTTCATAGAGAATTGACGTAATTAAAATATATCTAATTGCTAACATAATTTTAATTTTATTTGAATGCTGTTCTGTTCCAATTTATAATTATAGATTAGTCTTACAATGGATTACAAAAACAACACATCTCATTTACTGTTCTTGTACCATATCCTGCTGCTTCGCAATACTTAATGTTGCGATCGTACCATAAAACGTACCATTCGCAAGTGTTACAAAGAGTCTCGCTGTGAACCATCCTTCAGCTATGGGCATCTGTAAGATACTAGCAAGTGATTTGAGTATGAAGGAGCTGATGGATGATCACATAACATTAATTAGAGTTTGGTAGCAGCTTGGAGTGTGTTCTCCTTATTCCATTGGAGGGCAATCCAATACTAAAACAAACAAAAAATGAAATTGACGGTAGCTTACTTTAGAGGGGGGCTATGTTTTCACATGCACCTCGAGCATCTCCAAACTTTGATCATCCCCTGGCTGATGGAACAGATGATTTTTTTTTGTCAGTGTGTTGTGCAACTGTCAACAGTATTGGATAGGTTCTCAGTTTGTGTCCATGTAAGTGTGATCATGGGGTGGTGTAATATGTCTTTGGAGGCAGAAGTCCCTTCACCAAAATCCCGTCATTTGCAATTCCTACAGCAGTACACACATTGCTATCAGTCAGCAGTCCACCTTTGGGAGTGCCAGAGGAACTGACACTCCCAAAGGCCTGGTCCTACTGAAAGCCAGTGGGTTTTTGGTTGGGCTGTAGAATCTCCACAGTGGGTCCCACCAAGCCGTAGAATAATATAGCACAGAAGGAAGCTAGGTCATGAACTAAGTGTTATTGGTCGAAGAGGAGCTCTGGAAAACTATATCATCAGAACTGCCAACCTGAAGGAGTGAGGGTTTGCATGAAGTGTAAATAATTACTGACACCATATCCCAGTTGACCATAGGATGCTCTCCCCTTTTGAGGGGGAGAACTGACTGGTGGTAATTTAACCTGAAGTTCATCACGCCTCAGGCATGGGGCAGGATTGAGAAGGTGTGCATTCTTGAATAACCTTAACCAGTGCCGGAAATGAACCCGCGCTGTTGGCACTGCTCTGAATCACAAACCAGTATTCCAGCCAACTGAGCTAACTGACTTGAGAGCCGAAACGTGCACCTTGTCCATGATAATCATGCATAACAAATGTTCAGATGAAAATTGTTGGATTGGACCCCTGACCTATCTTGCATAAATAAAGAACAGCATATTGCATGGTGTGGCTATGTGGTGCCACATTGTTAGAACATAGGACATAAAACATAGAAAAACTACAGCACAAACAGCCCTTCAGCCCACAAGTTGTGCCGAACATATCCCTACCTGCTAGGCTTACCTATAACCCTCAATCCCATTAAATCCCACGTATTCATCCAGAAGTCTCTTAAAAGACCCTATTGAATTTGCCTCCACCACCACCAACGGCAGCCGATTCCACTCACCCACCACCCTCTGAGTGGAAAACTTACCCCTGACATCTCCTCTGTACCTACTCCCCAGCACCTTAAACCTGTGTCCTCTCGTAGCAACCATTTCAGCCCTGGGAAAAAGTTGTGGGGAGTGATACAGGGGCTTTGAGGTTTTGTAAGGCATACTTTATTGTTTTAACCATTTTGAAGTGAAATTTGTTTAAAATATCATTTATCTATTAATTCATGTTTAATTTACATTATTTCTGATTCATGTTGAAGTATAAGTTACAAGAAGTGAAATCCTGTTGGTCATTTCTTCTTGAGTGGTGGAGACAGTTGTTGCCTTTTGGGAAATTTAGTGATTTGGGTTTACAATTCCCTCTGTAATAGTCTGAGACTATGGTATCAGCCATTAAAGTCTAGGATGAAACAACAACTCAGTGTTATAAATTGTTGAAATTCTCTATGGCAGGGGGCTGTTAATGTTCAATTGCAGTATGTTTAAGACTGGGATCAAGAGAGGTTTGGGCACGAAAGGGATCATACTGAAGAAAAGGTGGGGTTGATGTTAAGCCATTGTCCTATTCCGTGGTGGAGTAGGTTTGATGGAGCAGGTTTGATGGAATGTATGGCCTACTCCTGTTCCTATCCCTTTTGTTCAGCCATGTTTGAGTGCGGGTCCTGATGTGAAAAGATAGGGACGGGGTATTCTGGCCCTTCCCACTGGTGGCAACCAATCACTTTCCTGTGTTCTCTGGTAGCAGGACAAGCGAGCAATGCAAAATGCTGTGGAAATCAGCAGGACTGGAAAATCCCGCTAGTGGCCTATGGCAAAGGGGAGGGAAGTGGGGGGGTGGTGTCTTCGTACAGACAGTGACCCAAGCGGGGAATTGAACCCTGGTCCCTGGCGCTGTGAGGCAGCAATGCTAAACGTTGTGCAACTGATTTAATAATCTAGCGATAATACCACTGCAGCATTGTCTCCCCTGCTCTTCGAGTCTTTGTCAAATATTAGGAGCTTGGCTCTGATGTTCATGTGTGTAAGCTTGCTGTTGCTTTGGCTTGGTTTGGCCGCCAGACTTTTCCAAACAAAGTTGCCAAGTTCTTGGGCAACCCGTATTGGAAACACAAAAGTTAGTCTATTGACTTGTCAACTATAAATAAATATAGACACATTCTGCTGAAAGGTCACAACCTGGAGCATTAACTCTGTCTCTCCTCTCTGTCTCCGTAGATGTTGAGTATTTCCAGCATCTTCTGTTTTTATTGCTGATTTCCTGCTTCAGCAACATCTAGCTTTTGGGGTCACTTGTGGTTATGTGCCAAAGGGACCAATGCTTGCAGTAATAGACATTGATTAATCGAGCCCAGTGCTGTGTGTAATTTGTAATTCATAGACGCATAGAACCATAGAAACCCTACAATACAAGAAAAGACCATTCGGCCCATCGAGTCTGCATCGACCACAATCCCACCCAAGCCCTACCCCATATCCCTACATATTTACCCACTAATCCCTCTAACCTACGCATCTCAGGACACTAAAGGCAATTTTTTTTAGCATGGCCAATCAACCTAACCCGCACATCTTTGGACTGTGGGAGAAAACTGGAGCACCTCGGTGGCACAGTAGCGCAGTGGTTAGCGCTGCTGCTTCACAGCTCCAGGGACCTGGGTTCGATTCCCGGTTCAGGTCACTGTCTGTGTGGAGTTTGCACATTCTCCTTGTGTCTGCATGGGTTTCCTCCAGGCACTCCGGTTTCCTCCCACAGTTCAAAGATGTGCGGATTAGATTGATTGGCCATGCCATAAAATTGCCCCTTAGTGTCCTGAGATGTGTAGGTTAGAGGGATTAGTGGGTAAATATGTAGGGATATGGGGTAGGGCTTGGGTGGGATTGTGTTCGTGCAGACTTGATGGGCCGAAGGGCCTCGTTCTGCACAGTAAGATTCTATGATCTATAAATTACCTGGAGGAAACACACAGACATAAGGAGAATATGTAAACTCCACACAGACAGTGACCTAAGCCAGGAATTGAACCCAGGTCCCTGGAGCTGTGAAGCAGCAGTGCTACCGTGCCGCCCTTGTGTCCTGTAAAGTGAAACACTTTGCAAACATTCTTTCAGATAAAACATTTGTTAATGAAGCAACACAGTTTTCTGAGCGTCAAAAGTAAGCTGGCATTGTTTTAAGAATCTCGTATTAAATACCAGAGAAAACAAATGAATGGCTTATTCTGAGCAAAATAGATATTGCAATTAACTAATAACCTGATAAGTTACTTTACTGTAACATAGAAACTAGAAACAGAATTGTGTGTTGGTAAGGCCACACCTAGAGTTTTGTGTGTAGCTTTCATGTCCGTATCTGAGGAAGGATGTCCTTGCTATAGTGGGAGTACAGCGAAGGTTTACCAGGCTGATTCCTGAGATGGCAGGTCTGTCATGTGAGGAGAGACTAAGTCAGTTAGGATTATATTTACTGGAGTTTAGAAGAGTGAGAGGGGATCTCGTAGACATTTAACAGGGTTAGACAGGGTAGACCCAGTAAGAATGTTCTCAATGATATTCAGTAGATTCAGTAAGAATGTTCCCAAAGGTGAAGGAGCCCAGAACTAGGGGTCATAGTTTGAGGGTAAGGGGTAAACCTTCTGGAACTGAGGTGAAGTGAACTTTCTTCACCAGAAATTGGTGAATGTTTGGAATTCACTACCAAAGAATGTAATTGAGGCCAAAACATCTGATTTCAAGAGAAATTAAATACAGCTCTTGGGGCTAAAGGGATCAAAGGATATGGAGGAAGCGGGGGAGGGGGAATCGGGATACTGAATTTGATGATCAGCCATGATCAAAATGAATGGCAGAGCAGGCTTGAAGGGACAAGCAGCTTACTCCTGCTTCCAGTTCTATGTTTCTAATGTGAGCCTACTTGTGATGCCAATAAATAAACTTTAAAAAATTGTCTTAATGAAATAGTTCCCATCTAACTTCAATTGTTTTTGTTTCCTCTCTGTCATCAATTGTTGGTTTTTGAAAAGGGCAGAGTTCTCATGTTATTTTTTGATCCCAGGAACAAGTTCACTGGTTGGCATTTATTTTGTCTTCTGTAACACTGTGCCTTCTGCTCACGAGCCACTGGGCTTGGGCTGGCATAGATTGAAGAATAAGCCTTCAAGTTCAGCCAATAAGCGCCCAGGCTAATTAAATAAACTCATTCCTATCATTTAAACTGATCTTTCAAAGTGACATTTGTTACTAATAGTGGATATATGGAGCTTGAAATCACGCTGCGTAAATATTAATTCAAAGAGGTTAATGGCCCCGCTGTGCAGCTTACCAAAGGATTTTCGTACAAATGTTTGAAAGGTATGAATGCTAATATGTGCACAGCATAATCTCAAAGCAATTAGGTTCTCTTCCACTTGACAGTCTGTGAGATGACAACACTCAATTGTGCTTCTAGGATCATTGAAAATTTCGACAGAACTTTTGCTGGTAAGACTCTGAGGGAATTTGTGAAAAAAAAATTAACTTGAAGGATGGTGGGAATCTGGAATGCACTGCCTGGGAAGGTAGTGGAAGCCAGAGACTTTTATAATCTTTAAAAGATATTTGGATGAACACTTGAAACATCATAACATTCAAGGATATGGAACATGTGCTGGAAAATGGGATTAATGTAACTTTAGGGGTAGTTTATATCGGTGTAGACTCGATGGGCTGAAGGGCCTTTTCTGTGCTGTGGAGCTCTATTGCCAGAAACTTACTGCCTGCCCAAGGTTCCTTAGATCCCACCTGAAGCCATGGAGAATGCTGTTCTGTAAGCCTCAGAATTGAGGCGGGCGAGACGGTAAAGTTCCGGCCAATTACTCTAATAGAATAACAGGGAGATATTCTAAAAATCGTTTGAACTGGGCTGATAGTTTTGAGCTGGAAGTCTCCTGCATTTTATTTTATGGTATATCTCCATCTTCCAGCTAAGTTAAATTTTAGAATAATACCATTCTCTAATTAAGTGTCTGATCTGAGTGCCATTTGAGTGTGGGATAAGGCGGTGAGGCAAAGAGGTGGAGAAAGCTTTATAGTGCTTTATCAAACCTTATAACATCATATGAAATAAGAGCTGAAGTAGGCCATGGCCACTTGAACCACTCCATCAATCAATAAGATCATTTTGTGATCTGTTTGTGTATCGAATTCCACATTCCCATCTTCCCCCCCGATGACCTTTTGTTCATTTGCCTAACCAGAATTGTTCATCTCCACCATAGAAAAAAAGACTTCTATTTTGGGCAGCACGGCGGCATTGTGGTTAGCACTGCTGTCTCACAGTACCAGGGATCCGGGTTCAATTATGGCCTTGGGTCATTGTTTGGAATTTGCACGTTCTCCCTGTGTCTGCATAGGTTTCCTCCTACAGTACAAAGATGTGCGGGTTAAGTGGATTGGTGGTGCTAAATTGCTCCTCAGTGTAAGGGGGATTATCAGGGCAAATGCAAGGAGTTATAGGGATAGGACTTGGATGAGATTGTTGTCAGTGCAGTCTCAATGGCCTCCTCTGCACTGTAGGGATCTATGATTCTATATGTTGCATTTTATGATGTTAGGAGTGGCCAACATTCCTTACAGACATTGAAGTATTAGATGAGATGTTGCAGGCAATTCGAGCATTGCAAGATCCCACAGTGTTACTTTGACCAGATAATCTGTTTCGGTGATGTTACTTGATTGATGGGTATTGGCTAGGACACCAGGAAGGACTATTCTGTTTTCTCTTTGAGCACATGGACTCCTTTACACCCCACTTGAAGGGCCAAATAAACTCTCAGTTTAATGTCTCATCCAAGGAATAGAGAACTGAAACCCACAACCTTCTGACGTAGAGCTGAGAATGCTGTAATGTAAAGGGTTAACATCAGAAGCAGACATGAAGTGGATGCAATAATGATGTCAGATCAGATTGAGTAGTAAGAGGGATCCAGAAAGAAATTAAGCTCCAACCTACTGCAATAGGTCCAGACGTCTAAATACTTGTAAATATTTACAGCAAATATTTGCATGCATTGATTCCTACACGAGGTTGGAGCTTTGATTCTTGAGAAACTGTAAACTTGAGCAGCATACTTTTTGGAGAAGCCAATTCTCAAAACCTCTATCCAGACCCCGACCACGCAGTGAAGCATACAGCTGCACGTAAAAGTCCCGGCAGACTGGAGAAGAAAGATACAGAGCTGGCAAGAAAAGAGATTCTTGAAAGATAAAATTAAAAAAAAAAGAACCTCTATGATGTCAGAACATCATAGCAGAAACAGATGCAAGTTGAGACACAAACCTCAGACGACGCTTAACGAGCACAGACCCCAGAACCAGGCCTAGTGAGTACAGGCCAGGAGCCAGGCCTAGTGAGCACAGATTTCAGAACCATGCCAAATGAGCACAGGCCCTAGAGCCAGGCCTGGTGAGCACAGGCCCCAGACTCAGTCCGAGTGAGCACAGGTCCCAGACTCAGTCCGAGTGAGCACAGGTCCCAGACTCAGTCCGAGTGAGCACAGGTCCCAGACTCAGTCCGAGTGAGCACAGGTCCCAGACTCAGTCCGAGTGAGCACAGGTCCCAGACTCAGTCCGAGTGAGCACAGGTCCCAGAACCAGTCCGAGTGAGCACAGGTCCCAGAACCAGTCCAAATGAGCATAGGCCCGTGGTAGCAAGCAGTACAGCAGAAGCAGGAAGATTTCCAGAGCTCAGCACAAGTGTGGCATTCACGATCCCATTCCTAGAAATATTTCAGAGTGCACAATGCTTGCAACAAGCCCAGATATAGGACAACTGGAGAGAAAGATTCCCAAAGTACAGAACTGCTTTAGGGTTATGCAGAATAGATCAAAAAGATCAGTTGGATATATTACTGACAATGTGATAACAAGGCAGGGGATTGATGAAGTCCAGCAATCTGTTGTCTCTTTTGTGATTTGGATGAAGGGATTGAATGTATGGTTAAATTTGCTAATGACACAAAGATAGGTAGGGGAGTAAGTTGTGAAGCTGGGAATCTGCAAAGTGATAAGACAGATTATGCAAGTGGGCAAAAGATTGGCAGATGGAGAATAGTGGGTAAAATGTTAACTCATCAACTTTAGCAGGAAGAATAGAATATTATCTGAATGGAGAGAGATTACAGAAGGATCTGCACATCCTGGTACATGAATCACAAATAGTTAGTTTGTAAGTACAACAACTGATCATGCAGGTAAATATTGTTGGTGTTTATAGCCAGGGGAATGGAATATGAAATTTGGGATGTTTTGCTACAATTGTCCAGGCTATTGGTGAGATCCCACCTGGAATACTGTTTTGGTCCCCTTATTTAAGAAAGGATATAAATGCACTAGAAGAAGTTCCAGCTTTACTCAAATGATACCTGGAATGGGGTGTTATTGTCATTGAAACGTAGGATTTGGAGTTAGAAGCTAGAGAGGTTGCCTTAATTTAATATGCAAGATCCTGGGGAGGCTTGACAGAAAGGATGCTGAAAGGATGTTTCCCCATGTGGAAGAGACCAGAACGTGGGGACACAGCTTAACAATGAGGAGTTTCCCATTTAAGACAAGAGTTGAGAAGAACTTGTTTCCTCGAGGGTTGTGAGTCTTTAGGACTCTGTAGCCTGGGGAGTGATGGAAGCATTATTGTTACATCATTTTAAGCCTGAATTAGATATATTCCTGACCAGCAAAGATTACCGAGGGTGGGCGAAATGTGGAATTTGAGGCCCCAATCAGATCCTCCCGAGTCTTCCCTCCGCAGCCTCCCAACCCCGGATAGCCTGCTTCTACCTCCTTCCTAAAATCCACAAACAGGGCTGCCCTCATAGACCCACCGTATCAGCTTATTTCTTTCTCACTAAACTCATTTCTTCCCATTCTTCTACCCCTTGTCCAGTTTCTTCCTACCTACTTTTGAGATTACTCTGATGCCCTCCATCACATCAACGATATCCAATTTCCTGGCCCTAACCACCTCCTCTTCCTCCGTCCACATCTCCAACATTCATCAAGAGAGTTGGTAAGGTCTTCTGCTTCTTCCTTGAGCAGAGGCCCGAACAATTTCCATCCACCATCACTCTATCTGGTCGAACCTATTCTTTCACCTAACAAGATCCCCTTTAACTTGTCTCACTTCCTGCAAATTAAAGGTGGGCAATGGGTACTCACATGGGCCTCAGTTAAGCTGTCTTTTTGTGAGAATTGTAGAGCAATCTTTGTCCCAGTCCTACTTTGTCTCCGTCACATCAGTGACTCTTTCACTGCGGCTTCTGGATCTGGAAAACATGATCAGGTTTTCCTTCCAATCTCCTCCCCTCTCTCCTTCACATGGTCTATCTCTGACACTTCCCTTCCTTCAACACTCTATCTCCATTTCTGGCAATAGATTGACCCCAATATTCATTACAAACCCTCCGACTCCCACAGCTACCTCGACTATAGCTCCTCAAACCCCTTCTCAAACTTCCTGTAAAGTTACCATCCCTTTCTCCCAGTTCATCCACCTCTGCTACATCTGTTCTAATGGTGCTGTCTTTTGAAAACAATGCTTTGCACATTGTGAGGATTTTGAGTGCACTGTGCAGATTAAATTCACTTATGCTGGTGAGATGCGATAGGGCTGAATCGAAATGGTAAGCGATCTTACTGTCACTGAGAGATTTTCTTACTCTAAGGGTGTAGGCATCGCTGTCAAGCCCACCATTTTGTTGTGCGTTAGAAGTTGGTTATGGGCCTTCCACTTCACTGCAGTGGTTTAAGAAACTCCCACACTGTTGTTTGGTAAGGAGTTTAAGGGTTTTGACCAAGCAATAATGAAGGCAAGAGAAAAGTTCCGATAGTGACTTGGGGACATTGCCCGTGGGGACACCAATCTTTGTCCTTCTATGTGGTAGAATCCTTGGCTCTGGAAGGGGCTGTTAAAGTGAGTGGCTGTAGATTCTATGCACTGCAGCCACCAGAGGCCAGAGATGATGTTTTAAGCTGATGGATGGTCAGTAGGGGGACTATCATGTAGTGGGTAGCACACTGGTGCAGTAGTTAGCACTGCTGCCTCACAGTACCAGGGAACTGACTTCGATTACTGGTTTGGGTCACTGTCTGTGTGGAGTTTGCATATTCTCCCCATGTCTGCATGGGTTTCCTCTGGGTGCTCTGGTTTCCTCCCAAAGTCCAAAGATGTGTGGGTTAGGTGGATTGGCTATGCTAAATTGCCCCTTAGTGTCCCAGGATATGTAGATTAGAGGGATTAGCAGGGTACCAATGTAGGGTATGTGGGATAGGGCCTGGGTATGATTTTTGTTGGTACAGATGTGATGGGCTGGATGGCCTCTTTCTGCACTGTAGGGATTCTATGATTTTATGATGTATTTGACAGTTTGCAGCATTGTTTATATATCTGACTTATCTTAGGGATATGCAGAGATGGCACTAGTCTAAATATACAACAGAATTATTTAGTGTACTTGCAAATATCTCTGCAATTACAGGACGTCAACATGGGGCGGAATCTCATTGAAATGTTGGGTTTCTCATCTGCCTGTTAAGGAGCAAGCAAGCAACCCGCAATGCCTCTTTTCAGGAAGGTCTGTTGTACTGCATACGTCAAGCAGAGGCGAGCCAGCAATGGGCCTGTCCCTGGAATCAAGATAGTGTGGGTGAGAGCGTTGTTTACCGAGAGCTGCTATCCAATCAGAAGTTGTTAGTGGTATTGGGGAGGCTATGGTTGCTGCAGGGGACAGACTCGGGAGCCTTCAGGATGGTGCCAGTTACCTAACTTCACTTGTAGGCGTAAAATATACACTACAATGGGTATAGATTAATGAATGAACCAACACAATCAAGCACAGATCAATTAAACCATTGAACACAGGTATGATCAAGTAGACTGCTGCAGATAATACATCAGTCCAGTTGTACATCAAAGTAAAAGAAAAAAAATGGAGATGAAAATATTAACCAGCATGGCTCTAAGGAAAAAAGGAATTGAAAGATGAAGGCTTTACTTTCTCTATCCATTTCTTCCCCTATTCATTTTGAAGAATTGGGTTCTTCACTGGGAAATATAAACAGCATTCCTGAACACGGGCGGAATTTTATGAAAAGAGTTCTAAGTGCCGAACGAGTGAGAAAACTGGAGAGAATTACACCTATTTTGTTTTGGACAAGCTGCAAGTCACAATCTTACGGCTGGTCGAACAAAAAAGAGCCTGGATGCGATTCTTGCCAGTTGGAGGAGGGCAGAGCCTAATCTTGACGGTGAAGCTGGCTGCTAAACTCTTGGGATGTCATTGCGCAGATGCTCCCAGTGTATTAGAAGATCTCCTGCCAGCTCCCAGTGGCGGACTCCCCCCATTACCATCCCTGCAAAGCATCTCCTGCCTGTCATCTCCCCACTCCCCTCAGGCCCCATCCCTATGGCACTGCCCAGACACTGTGGTTGAGGCCAAAACGTTGTCTGATTTCAAGAAGAAATTAAATATAGCTCGAGGGATATGAGGGAAAGAAGGGATCAGGATATTGAATTTGGTGATCAGCCTTAAAGGGCTGAATGGCCTACTCCTGCTTCTAGTTTCTACGTTTCTCTGTTTCTTATGCCAGGCTACCATGTGGGCACTGCCAGGCTGGTATTGCCCCAAAGGGAGTGTCTGGCCCTGTCCTTGACTACTCAGTGGCTGCAACGGCCTCCATTCCCACCAACAAGGCCATCATGTTTGGTCCCTGTTAGTGGGGACCATACACGATTCTTGCTTGTGAGGACCTCCATTAGTGAGCAGCTAAGCTCATGGAGTCCAGGCAATAGTGCCTGTGACTCACTGATGACATTTAAACGATGACATTAATATTGGGATCAGCTAAAAGGCCACAAAGCTGGTGTTGCTGGCAAAACAGTATCGACAAACATGGCGAACAAGTTAAGGTCGTGGCCATGTCTTTTAGACATAAGTTTTCAATCTGAGATCCCTGAGGATATCTGTGAAATCATCATGAGATGGCAGGAAGGAGTCCAGGAAAGGATTCCAGCAGATCTATGAGGCCAAGAGAATTGTTAGTGTCTACCATCCAAATATCTGTATACAGTTACTAACATGTCAATTTTTATCATTGGCCATTTTCTACCATTTACCCGGCAGGGCCTGTATTCTGACCAATCAAAGTGGACATTGTTCGTACAGAAAGGCACCAAATGCCATGCAAGAATAAGTTGGGAATGTGCAGAAGCAAAGTTGAGCCTTGGGGCTTGAGGCACATAAAACCTTCAAACAATCCATCCACACCACATACCCAGCATTGACAGAGTCTGCAAGTCTCATTAGACATCAAATTGGAATGGAAGCAAGTCATCCTCCAGTCCTGAGGAACTGCCTAAGAAGAAGATCATTTTTATTTGGACAGAGAAATCAACCATTTGACATAAAAGGAACGTAAAAATGGCGACACAGATTTTGGTAACAGAATTTGGTTGTAGAAAATAAGTATCCTCTGAAAGTGGTTGCTCTTTCTTTTTCAGGGGCTTGTAAAAGAAAGGAAAGAAATGCTCAAATTCAATAAAATGTAATTCAAAACAACAAGGATCTGAGAGCTTCCTTTATGATGACATTGTTATAATAATTAACTTCTTGTTAATATGGCACTATCTGAGCACACCAGTGTGTCACACAGGGGGTGGCACTGTGGCACAGCGGTTAGCACTGCTGCCTCACAGTGCCAGGGACTGGGGTTTGATTCCTGGCTTGGATCACTGTGTGGAGTCTGCGTGTTCTCCCCATGTCTGCATGGGTTTCCTCCGGGCGCTCCAATTTCCTCCTACAGTTCAAAAGACGTGCTGGTTAGGTGCATTGGCCATAATAAATTCTCCCTCAGTGTACCCGAACAGGAGCCGGAGTGTGGCAACTTGGAGATTTTCACAGTAACTTCATTGCAGTGTTAATGCAAGCCTATTTGTGACAATAAATAAACTTAAAACTTAGGCCGGAATTTTACCGGTATGCCAGCCCCGATTCCGGGGGCGGGCTCGGCTCGGAGAACAACACTCTCCTTTGGCCTCGGACGAGATTGTGCGAAACTTGGACAGACGTGCCAGTAAAATTCCACCCTTAGTGTGTTAGTGTCCCAACTCATTGAGATCAGAATGAGCGAAATGGCTATTGTATCTGGAACAATAGACAAAAATGTCTTTTTGACCCAGATCTTCTCTTTTGGCTTGGCCTGCTTTTGAACGATGATACAATGAACTCAGTTTAAAAAAAAATACACGGGAAAGATTTGCTGCAGCTGGTTTGGTGGGGAGAACTTCTGTGTTGCTGTGTCTTACTTCAGTAAGAGGCCAACTTTCAGCACCATTGTGTTGATTTAGTGAGTCATGCATGTACTGGGGTGAATGTTTTATTAACGTTCATTGATTACAGTGACTCACTTGAAGTTATGTTTGTGGCAATTGATTGGCACTTCGTTTTGGTCTAATGGAATATTTCATGCTGAAAGTTTCAGGCGTTGTGCTTCCACACTGGTCTCAACTTTGGAATTGTGAATCACGATCCATAAATATAAAACAAAAAAAAAATCCTTCAATCACTGAAAATAACAGCATCAATTCAAGTAACTCGCGACAAAACAGATTTCAAAGTTCAGGTTTTAAGATTTTTCATCAGACATCATCAAATTGAATTTACAGCCAGGTGTTGCAAGCCTTATGTTACATTTTCAGGACCACAGCCAGCTAGACCTGGCCAATGTATGTGTGTATGACGGTGGCGGAACATCAAATGTCAACACTGAAGTGAACATGATTTAGTCTGTTTATTTTAAATCGGGTTACAAAATGGTTAGAGAGCCACACGTGAAGACTGAAATACTAAATTAACCCTTCATTTCCACACAATTGGTCAGTAAACCAAGAGGTTAAGGGGGCGGGGGAGGGAGGGAATCAAATTAGAGGGGCAATGGGGTGGTTACAACATTTTATCACTAAACTTGCCCCATGAAGGTGTAAAAGGCAAAATACTGCGGATGCTGGAATCTGAAACAAAATACTGTGTATGCTGCATTCAGTTCTGACAAAGGGTCATCCGGACTCAAAACATTGACTCTGTTCTGTCTCCACAGATTGTGCCAGATCTGCTGAGATTTTTCTAGCATTTCCTGTTTTTGGCCCATGAGGTTGTTGCTGACAGGAAGTGGGGGAGGTTAATTTAACCCACACTAATTTCTCCTCTTACCACCTGTCTGTAAGCAGAAAGGTGTTTTTGATTTACACATTTTGGAGTATTGTGTGCAGTTCTGGCCGCCACGTTATAGGAAGGACGTGATCGCCACTGCAAGGAGGTGCAGAGGAGATTCACCAGGATGTTGCCTGGGATGGAACATTTAAGTTATGAAGAGAAGTTGGATAGGCTTGGGTTGTTTTCTCTGGAGCAGAGAAGACTGAGAGGTGATCTGATTGAGGTGTTCAAGATTGTGAGGGGCGTGGACAGGGTGGATAAGGAGCAGCTGTTCCCCTAGTTTGAAGGGTCAGTTACGTGGGGACACAAGTGAAAAGGCGAGATTTGAGGGAAAACCTTTTTACCTAGAGGGTGGTGACGGTCTGGAATGCGCTGCCTGGGAGGGTGATGGCGGCTGGGTGCCTCACATCCTTTAAAAAGTACCTGATGAGTACTTGGCACATCATAACATTCAAGGCTATGGGCCAAGTGCTGGTAAGTGGGATTGAGTGACAGGTCAGGGTCTTTCATGCATCGATGTAGACTCGATGGGCCAAAGGGCCTCTTCTACACTGTAGTATTCTGCGATTCTGTGATTTGTTTTCCCTTTTTATAAGCAGTGGTATATTTTCCAACCCCTCAGTTTTGGTGTAATCTAATTTTCTATTAATAACCCCACAGCAAATTATAGTTGGGATGAACTCAAAAAAGGGTTAATTAATTTGCACATACTCAAATGTGGAAGGAGGGTCGCAATAAGAACATAAGAACATAAGAAATAGGAGCAGGAGTAGGCCATCTAGCCCCTTGAGCCTGCCCCGCCATTCAATAAGATCATGGCTGATCTGTCGTGGCTCAGTTCCACATTCCCGCCCTCTCCCCATAACCCTTAATCCCCTTGCCTATCAAAAACCTATCAACCTGCGTCTTAAAAATATTGAGCGAGGCAGCCTCCACCACTTCAACGGGCAGAGAATTCCAGAGATTCACCACCCTTTGAGTGAAGAAGTTCCTCCTCAACTCCGTTCTAAACCGCGCCCCCCCCCTTTATACTGAGGCTGTGCCATCTTGTCCTACTGTCCTTTCTGAGCGGGAAGAGTCTCTCCACCTCTATCCTATCCATCCCATTCAACATCTTATATGTCTCAATGAGATCTCCCCTCATTCTTCTAAACTCTAACGAGTACAAGCCTAGTTTATTCAGCCTCTCCTCATAGTTCAACCCCCTCAACTCCGGTATCAGCCTCGTAAACCTCCTCTGCACTCCCTCCAAGGCCAAAATATCCTTGCGTAAGTGCGGCGACCAAAATGTTACTTTCTAAGTGCTGATACAGCAAAAGAAGTGTGCGGGCACCACAAAAGAAATATTGTTTCACGTGGGTCCAGAGTCCAGAATCAAAATCCAATGAGGTATTCCTTCATGCAGGCCGGTGAGCTGAAAACCACTGCTGGATAATTTACTGTTCCAGTGGTATTAACTTCACACAATCAGGTCAGCACGCGGGGATGAGTCAGTCTTTTTTAGCTGATGGTACTGTCTTCCCAGTAGAAGCAGTTTAGATGGGGGACAACTATTCAATCTGGGCAAAGCC
The DNA here is from genome assembly GCF_965287045.1 of Carcharhinus amblyrhynchos. Lineage (NCBI taxonomy): Eukaryota > Metazoa > Chordata > Chondrichthyes > Carcharhiniformes > Carcharhinidae > Carcharhinus > Carcharhinus amblyrhynchos. The sequence goes on from NC_137324.1 coordinate 20,480,222, forward strand.
CCTTGTCTATGATGCTGCTGGTTCAATAGTAAAATAGCAGACAGGGTTGTTGTCGTCCAGCAAGGCAATATGCAAGCTAGCGATCCATGTTTACACATTGTTTCTGGCAAAAGATGTGCACCCCTCATCAGGGCTCCTGGGATGGTTAAACGTCCAAACCCATTAAAAATTGAAAGGAAGGCCCTTTGTCCTAGCAGACATCTCGACTCCTCATGGTCGGGTTGAGTTATGAAATGCAGAATACCTTAGTATAGTTCTCTTGTATTTCCTCTCTTCAGCCCACAGGGGGACATTAGTGACTTTTTGGAGATGGGGTGGTAATTTCTGCGATATTGCCAAGGGGTATGGGGAGAGCACTGGAGTATGACATTAAGATAGAAGTCTCACAACACCAGGTTAAAGTCCAATAGGCTTATTTGGTAGCACAAGCTTTTGGAGTGTTGTTCCTTCTTCAGCTGAAGAAGGAGCAACACCCTGAAAGCTTGTGCTACCAAATAAACCTGTTGAACTTTAACCTGGTGTTGTGAGACATCTTACTATGCTTACCCCAGTCCAACATGGGCAACTCCACATCATGGCTAAGATAAGGGTTCAGCCATGATCACGATCATAGAATCATAGAACATCTGCAGTGCAGAAGAGACTATTCGGCCCATTGGGTCTGTATTAGCTTTCTGACAGAGTATCTTACCCAGGCCCTCTCCCCTGCCCTAACTCTGTAATCCCGAACATTTACCATGGCTGATCCATTTAACCTACACATCTTAGGACACTAAGGGACAGTTTAGCATGGCCAATCCACTTAGCCTGCACATCCTTGGACTGCCCACACTTGGATGAATGACTCCACACAGTTATCCAAGGCCAGAACATGGGCCTCTGGAGCTGTGAGGCAGCAGTGCTAACCACTGTAGAAGGTTAAGGAGCTGAATGGCTGACTCCTGCTCCTATGTTTTTATGACAGACAGCTCCTTTTGTTTGAGGGTCACAGACCACAAAAGGATTTATTCTAATTATGTCCAGAAATAGCCATTTTATAAAAACATTTTATAAAAAATATGAAGGGTGAGAGGCCTTAGACCCTTCACAAAACATCTAAATTTATGCTAGCAGGAGAGAAGTTGAGCTGAATCAAAATGCCATGGCTATCTGGCATTAAGCTGGGTTCTGAAAGTCTGGAGATTGCATGTGGAACAGAGGGCTGAGAGGGATACACTAGCTCCCAGTCCCCAACCAGCTCCCATCTAAAATTCTCTTCCATTCCTGCTCTATCCTCTTCCTACCACTGCAGTCCTTGACGGTACTACATTGGTCCAACTTGCCTATGCTGTGCACCTCTCATTTCCCTGTAACCACCATTGCCAGTGATGGAATTCCCTTTCTAAAACCGCTCCACCTCCCTGTCCATTGGCCTGTTAATTAAAGTAGGATACAGCAATACACAGGGTTTTTTTTTTCCTAAAACAGTTGCATGAAATCTTTCCCATGTATTTTTTTTTAAGCTGAGTTCATTGTATCAGAGCTCAAAAGCAAGCCCAGCCAAGAGGAAAACTTGGGTCAAGGAGGCACTTTTGGAATTGGTCAGCATACAACAAATACAAATGATAGATTTATGTTGTTCATTGTGATCTCAATGAACTGTGATAGTATGTGGCATTAAAACTAGAGTCATTTAAAACAGTTAGATACTGGTCTCATTTAAGACACCACCTCTTTGATCAAGCTTATCATCACTTCTAAGATCTTTGTCTTGACAGTCATCCTTATCTCACTATGAATTTCATATTTTTACAACAAAGGCATGATATTATTGCAAGGTGTCATGATAGGCAATCCTGTGGATGATAGCATAGAAATGAAATGACCTGAGAATGGGAAGGTTGACAGGAATAACGAGGAGCGGGCACAATATCTGATCATGCAAGACTGGGTGCTCTGCAATCTAATGCAAAGATGGATGCATTGGAAATAAATTGTTAATGCTTTAAGGACTTTACCTCAGCCTTCAACCAGCACCTTTTATTTTGGACATGAATGAATCTGGAATATAAAGATTATCTCCGTGATATTGATCATTGTTAAAAACCCACCTGGTTCACTAATGTCCTCTAGGGAAGGAAATCTGCCATCTTTACCTGGTCTGGCCATCATGTGACTTCAGACCCACAGCAACGTGGTTGACTCTTAACTGCCCTCTAACAAGTCCCATCAATTCAAGAGAAATTAGTGATGGGGAGCAAATACTGGCCTTTTCAGCAATGCCCACTTCTGTGAAAGAAGCATTGCTTTGATTCACCCTGAGAGGTGCCACTTGTTATTCCCAGGCCCAATCTGACTTGCTTTACCAAATTGTGATGTATGCAAATTGTTGTTTTTCTTTTTAAGGAAGCAATATGTTTGGAAAAGTGCCTTTTAACAAAGTGGCTTTCCATCCTCATGTTACCTGATTTGATTTGATTTATTGTTATCACATGTATTGGGATACAGTTAAAAGTATTGTGTCTTGTACACTATACAGACAAAGCATAGTGTTCGTAGAGTACATAGGGAAGAAGGAAAGGATAGGGTGAAGAATATAGTGTTGCAGTTACAAATAGGCTGTAGAGAAAGACCAGCTTAATATATAATAGGTCCTTTGAAAAGTCTGATGGCAGTAGGGAAGAAGCAGTTCTTGAGTTGGTTGGTACATGATCTCAGACTTTTGTATCTTTTTCCTGATGGAAGAAGGTGGCAGAGAATATATCCTTGATTATGCTGGTTGCTTTTCCGAGACAGTGGGAAGAGTGGACAGAGGATTTGCGTGATGAATTGGGCTATGTTCACAACCCTTTGTAGGTTCTTGCAGTCTTGGTCATAGTGGGACCCATACCAAATTGTGATACATCCGGAAAGGATGCTTTCTATTGTGCATCTATAAAAATTAGTCAGGGTCGTAGTGCTGAGGCTGAATTTCCTTAGCTTCCTGGGAAAGTGGAGATGTTGGTCAGCTTCTCATGTTATCCATGGTGAATGAAGGCTTGGAACAAGCAGTGGAATTCCAGTCTACATTGTTACCCACTAGCTTTTGTAATCTGTGCAACTGGACACCAAAATCACTTCAGTCGCCACAGCTCTGGCATTGAGAAAGAATACCAATTTGACCCTCTGAGATTCAAGATGGATGATATAAGATTTGCGCCAGGAATCACTGACTATGCAAAGAAAGGGTCAGAGAACCAGGTGTTTTTGAAATAGTTTATTAAAGTGTAATAGTTTTGATACAATATATAAGCCAAAAAGGAAGAAGAAGCAAACAACCATAACAGGTAAGAATAGCCTATTGGTCAAGGATCCTATGGGATCAGTTGAATATAATCTGCGATCATTCTCTTAACCCGCACATCTTTGGAGTGTGGGAGGAAACCAGAGCACCCGGAGGAAATCCACGCTGACATGGGGAGAATGTGCAAATTCCACACGGATAGTGACCCAAGCCAGGAATTAAACCAAGTCCTTGGAACTGTGAGACAGCAGTACTAACCACTGTGCTACCATGCCTCCCCGGCCTTCTCGAGCTCGCCAACATGTTGGCCTAAAGCCAGCATAAATCACATCAAAATGTTCTTTCTTGTCTGGAGAGATACTTTTCCCCCACTTGAGCTTGTTTAAATTTTTTAGACAGTTGCTCTCTGTATGGCCTGTGAAATCCAATCTTATCAGGATTTAGGAATGCCTTTCAGAGCCAGTACGAGAGATTTCTTCTGAGCATCTTCAGAAATTTTAGCAACATCTAACAGGCATCTGGATTGGTACATGAATAGGGAGGGAATAGAGGAATAAGGGCAGAAAGGTTTTTTTTAGCTGAGTTAGGGCATCATGATCAGCACAGACTTGGAGGGCCGAAGGGCCTGTTCCTGAGCTGGACTCTTCTTTGTTCTTTTGTTCTTTGAATACCAGGCCTATGCTGTATCGCTTTTGTTAGTTTTAAGAGTGAGTACCAGAAACATTATCTTCAATTGATTTCTTTTGATCTTATAATCTTATTAGACAGCGATTTCACTCAGGATCTAATTCCTCCTTCTATTCAACACCATCTGTCATAGTTTTACCCACTCGCTCAATCTAAGTGCAGGATTTTCCCACTGGTGGTGTCTTCCCTTCTGGGCTAAATTGAGTACCTGCGGCGAATATGGAAGATCCTGCTGGCAGCTAATGGCTCACCGCATCTGTCACAGGAAAACCCAGCACAGTGGGGTTGGGGATGGGGGGGAGGGGGAGGGGGAGGGGGATGCGGGAGAGCTGGAAAATCCTGTCTTGAGTCTTTTGTAATAGAGATTTGCCGTTTCTTCACCAGCTGACTATACAAACTGCTTCTGTTGGGTTGGGAGAGACTAGTATTCCTGTCCATCCAGCAACAGTATGTAAATGAAGCTGAACTGCAAGAACATCAAGTGAAGGTGGCAGATACTCGACATCGCAAATGTCTCGCGCTTACTCAGTTACTCTTATCCAGGGAATAAGACGGATAGTAGGTAAAAATTAGCCATTCATATCAGTTTCCCTCGGCCACAGACCTCTACCTCTCACATTGGAATCCTAAAAGATAATGGAGAGAAATTGGTACAATTTCACATCTGTCTGCTGAGAATTAGTGCTGTTATGAACCAACAGCAATATGTTTATACATACATGTATATATTAAACATCCTTAATGTAGTCAGAAGTCCTGAGGAGCTTCACAGGAACAAAGTTAAACACTGGGCCACATAAGGAGATATTAAGTCAGATAACTAAAAGATGTAGGTTTAAACATTTTAAAGGAGGAAAATGAAGTAGAGAGGAGGAGAGCTGTCATGGGGGTGTTCCATGGGCCTAGACAACTGAAGGTGTTGCCACCAATGGTAGAGCAATTCTGATTGGGAAGATGAGGGAGGCTAGAATTAGAGAATTGGAAATATCTTGGAAGGTTGGAGGAGATGACAGAGATGAGGAGGGGCCAGGCCTTAGATGGATTTGAAAACCAGGATAAGGATGTAAATGGAATAATTTGCTTGACAGGCAACTAATATAAATCAGCAAGCACAAGGGTGATAGGGGAACAGGATTGTGAGTTGATACGTGGGCAGCAGATTTTTGGATGACCAAAAGTCTACATAGAATAGAGTGTGGGAGATTAACCAGGACAATGTTGGAGTTGTCAAGTCTAGAGGTAACATGAGGGTTTTAGTAGTGGATCAGTTGAGGCAGAGGGTGAAGTTGAACAATGTTACCGAAGTGTGATTTTTATCAATGACTTGGAAGAGGAGGCTGAAGGGTGGGTTAGTAAATTTGCTGATGACACCAAGATTGGTGGAGTAGTGGATGAGGTGGAGGGCTCTTGTAGGCTGCGAAGAGACATTGATAGGATGCAAAGATGGGCAGAAAAGTGGCAGATGGAATTTAACCCAGATAAGTACGAGGTGATTCATTTTGGTAGGACAAACTTGAATGCGGATTACAGGGTCAATGGCAGGGTTCTGAGGAATGTGGAGGAACAGAGAGATCTTGGGGTTCATATCCACTGATCTCTGAAGATTGCCTTTCAAGTGGATAGAGCCGTGAAGAAGGCTTATAGTGTGTTAGCGTTTATTAACAGGGGGTTTGAGTTTAAGGGCCGTGGGGTCATGCTGCAACTATACTGGATGTTGCTGAGACCACACTTAGAATATTGTGTGCAGTTCTGGTCACCTCACTATAAGAAAGATGCAGAAGCATTGGAGAGAGTGCAAAGTAGATTTACCAGGATTCTGCCTAGTTTGGAGGGTAAGTCTTATGAGGAAAGGTTGAGGGAGCTGGGGCTTTTCTCTTTAGAGAAGAGGAGGATGAGAGGCGATTTAATAGAGGTTTATAAGATGATGAGGGTGATAGATAGAGTGGACGTGCAGAGACTATTTCCTTGGGTGGATGTAACTGTTACTAGGGAGCATAACTTTAAGGTTCATGGTGGGAGATATAGGAGAGATGCCTGAGGTAGATTCTTCACTCAGCGAGTAGTTGGGGTGCGGAATGCACTGTCCGCTGTGATAGTGGAGTCAGACACTTTAGGAAATTTCAAGCGGTTATTGGATAGGTACATGGAGCACTCCAGAATGATAGGGAGTGGGATAGCTTGATCTTGGGTTTGGACATAGCTCGGTACAACATTGAGGGCCGAAGGGCCTGTACTGTGCTGTACTGTTCTATATTCTATGTTCTGGATGGGAATAGGCCGTGTTAGATGAAGAAATGGGAATGGCACACTGAAGGGAAAAAACTTTCCAATTTTTTTCTGGTAATTTAGTGGATACATCTGTTTTTTCTCTCCGTCTGCAGTGACTAATGTACTAGTAAAGGACATTGATAGAACTATAAGTTGTCCAGAGACCATGCTATGTTATTGTCCCTGGCAGCCTAAATTCTTAAGAAAACAGCCTAGTTTGCACCCAGTATCATCTGCTATTTACATTTTGTGTTCTCATTGGCTTGTTTGTTTGAGCCCTTGATATGATCATATGAGCTATCCATTCTCTTTAACTCAGTGGCAAGTCGATGGAGTCACTTGATACTAATTTGAACTCAACCCTTAGGCTTGAATGAGAACTATATATGCTCCACTGCCATCATTTAATTCATCTGGAAATTACTTACATAGAATCATAGATTCCCTACAGTGCAAAAGGAAGCCATTTCGGCCTACTGAGTCTGCACCAGCAACAAGCCCAGCCAGGCCCTTTTCCCTGTAACTCCATGCATTTCCTCTGCTTTCCCCCTTTAACTGTGGGTTAATTTACACTACATTTCCCACTGGCTCGGCAAAGCAGCCAGCATAATTAAGGACCCTACGTATCCCGGACATTCTCTCTTCTACCTTCTTCCTTCGGGATAAAGGTACAAAAGTCTAAGTCACGTACCAAGCGACTCAAGAACAGCTTCTTCCCTGTTGCTGTCAGACTTTTGAATGGACTTACCTCGCACTAAATTGATCTTTCTCTACACCCTAGCTATGAGTGTAACACTATATTCTGCACTGTCTCATTTCCTTCTCTATGAATGGTATGTTTTGTCTGTATAGTGCGCAAGAAACAATACTTTTCATTGTATGTTAATACATGTGACAATAATAAATTAAATCAAATATTTGTAGAATCCTACACTGCAGAAGGAGGCCATACAGCCCATGCAGCCTGTAATAGATTACAATTCTGTCCAGGCCTTATCCCCATAACCCCACACATTTACCCTAGTTAGTCCCTCTGACACTAACAATTTAGCATGGCCAATTCACCTAACCCACACATCTTTTGACAGTGGGAGAAAGTCAGAGCATCTGAAGGAAACCCTCGCAGACACTGGGAGAGTATGCAGATTCCACACAGACAGTGACCCAAACCGGGAATCGAACCCGGGTTCAGGTGCTGTGAGGCAGCAGTACTAACCACCATGCCATGTTCAATGTGCAGTGAGACAGGAAAAAAAGAGAGGACATTGATTGTTAAATTGATGGTGATCCAAATAAATATGTTTTTGTTCCACTTTGGTAGGAATAATGGTAGGAAGGATTATTACTTACGTGGAGAAAAACTGCAGCAGGCGACGGTGCAGAGGGACCTCGGGGTCCTTGTGCATGAGTCGCAAAAACCCAGCTTGCAGGTGCAGCAGGTGGTCAGGAAGGCGAATGAGATGCTGGCCTTCATCGCGAGGGGGATTGAATATAAAAGTAGGGAGGTCTTGCTGCGGCTATATAGGGCATTGGTGAGGCTGCAGCTGGAGTACTGTGTGCAGTTTTGGTCGCCGTACTTACGCAAGGATATTTTGGCCTTGGAGGGAGTGCAGAGGAGGTTTACTAGGCTGATGCCGGAGTTGAGGGGGTTGAGCTATGAGGAGAGGCTGAATAAATTAGGCTTGTACTCGTTAGAGTTTAGAAGAATGAGGGGAGATCTCATTGAGACGTATAAGATGATGAATGGGATGGATAGGATAGAGGTGGAGAGACTCTTCCCGCTCAGAAAGGATAGTAGGACTAGGGGGCACAGCCTCAAGATAAAGGGGGGGCGGTTTAGAACGGAGTTGAGGAGGAACTTCTTCACTCAAAAGGTGGTGAATATCTGGAATTCTCTGCCCGTTGAAGTGGTGGAGGCTACCTCGCTAAATATTTTTAAGACACGGGTTGATGGCTTTTTGATAAGGGAGGGGATTAAGGGTTATGGGGAGAGGGCGGGAATGTGGAACTGAGCCAAGACAGATCAGCCATGATCTTATTGAATGGCAGGGCAGGCTTGAAGGGCTAGTTGGCCTACTCCTGCTCCTATTTCTTATGTTCTTATTATGTTCTGAGCAATCTACATTCCTAGCTCCGAGACGAATATCTACTGTTGTTTGCGGACCATCAATCAGGTGAAAGATGCTCTTTGGTCTGCCTGAAATTTAATTTTCCAGAGCAAAGAATTGCCCATGGGTGAGTGTTGCTGACAGGCACATCCTAAAGTCCAGAACTACATGCTGAGGGATACACTAAAGCTTGGGACAGCCAATGGATGGTCTTAATGAGGAAAGTCCTAACATCTATCTACCATCATGTACTGAGGGGCTGGTAATTGCCAATGTATATTTTGAATGTCATGTGCGCTGGGACACTTCAGAATGCCGGAAGTTGAACTGTTTTGCAGTTCCAATCTGAACTGTTTTCAAATGCAATTTTACACATTTTTACGAGTAAAGTATATTTCAATAAAATGATATGGAGCAAAGGTTACAGCAAAATAGGCAAGTCTATAGACCACAGGCTTTGAAATGGAGAGAGACACTCATCAAAACATTGGAAGGACCAAACAGATAAAAAAAATGCCTACAAGAGCAGGTTGGAGGCTGGGATTTCTGCAGCGAGTAACTCATCTCCTGCCTCCCCAAAGTCTGTCCTCCATCCACAAGGTACAAGTCAGGAGTGTGATGGAACACTCTCCACTTTCTTGAATGAATGCAGCACCAACAACAATCAAGAAGCTCCACACCATCTGGGACACTGGTTCCTTCGCAGTCACTGGATTAAAATCCTGGAATTTCCTCCCTCATGCCATTGTGGGTCAATCCACAGAACATGGACTGCAGCGATTCAAGAAGGCAGCTCACCACCACTTTCTCAAGGGAAACTAGGGATGGACAATAAATGCTGGCCAGCCAGTGACGCCCATGTCCCATGAATGAATACATAAAAACACGCAATATCCAATACATAACTATAACTTAACATGAACTACACTCGGCATATAATGTTCTGGAATTTTCTTTTGCTTGAAAATTGACACTAGCAAGACTGTGAAGATGGCTGCCAAGTGTCAGGTGACTTTTGTGAAAGTTATGGATTAACCTGTGTCTCTGGAAAATGTGCCTAGAAAGTTCTCAAATGCGAAAGTCTTTCCAAGGTGCAAAGCTACCATTTCAAAGGAAAGGATTGAGCAAAGAGATTGTAAGAAGTTTTACACCAGGTTAAAGTCACAGCTATTGTGAGACTTCTTACTGTGTTTACCCCAGTTCAAAGCCAGCATCTTCGCACCAAAGAATGATTGCCAAGCCTGTTCTAACTGTGAGGATTAGATATCAAATAAAGCCTTCCAGTGAGCTAATCACAGCTACCATGTTGACGGGTAATCAATCGTTCTTCCATTGTGTATCAGTCACCCCGGCTCTAACCAATTATTTGGGTAATAGCAGTATTGGTCATGCGACTGAAACTGGCTCCAGACAATTAATCTATCATCTCAAGATCCAGACAGTAATAGTAAACTACATCACCACCAGCCACATAACATCAGCAGCCAAAAAGAAAGCAAAACCACACCTTGTTAAAACTGGGGAATATTACATCTATTAAGTCTGTCAGCCTGATCCCTATAAATCTGCCTATAAAGAAATTTGATCTCCTGGTAAAAATGAACTATATGTGAGTAACTTTGAGACCTGCTGAACATCTATTTCTTCAAGGGAATAACATACTAATCCATGATTGTGTGACTACTTTTGTTGATATCACAAACTACACTTTCAGAATGAAAACACTATCTTGGTTGGATCCACAATGACTAATCTCCCTGAGATGTAAAACACGTGAACTATGAACTGTTCTTTGTTTCCAAGATGTAAAGGTGCATTATTCTTTCGACTTGTATCGTGTGTGTGTGTGTGTGTGTGTGTGTGTGTGTGTGTGTGTGTGTGTGTGTGTGTGTGTGTGTGTGTGTGTGTGTGTGTGTGTTAGCATTTAGACTTTCAGGGTGCATTTGTGAATAGACTTTGTGACATTTGTGAACAGAGCACTGACTTACCTGATGAAGGAGCAGTGCTCCAAAAGCTCGTGATTGCAAATAAACCTATTAGACTTTAACTTGGTGTTGTGAGACTTCTTTCTTTATTAGCTAGTGCTGTTCCATGTTCCAAATCAATTTATTCATAATAAATCTATTATATTGAAGCACATATTAGAAAGTGATTTGCACATCTGCACCATTCGTTTTATTTATTTCTCCCTTGGCCACTGCTTATTTTATAAACTGTATATCTGAAAGGAAGATATTTATCCTGGATACCTTGGGTGGAACTCTCTGCTTTCCACTGAGACAGCTGTGGTAATGGTGGGGTTGGTATTTAATTAGATAGAAGGGTTGCAGGTAGGAATCCCATATTGGGGAACATGACAAGTAAATCCTGGTGTGTTTGTTGGTGTGCTCCTGTGCTGGTTCCTCAATTAAAGGCATTCAGTGCATTACTGAAGGAAGCGGCATCAGGAATTGCGGGGGTGGGGGGGGGAGCAGATGAAAGCCACTCTTCTTCCCTTGTTGCTGAGCCTCCTCCCCCACCCCTCAACCTCCCTTCCCACCATCATTCACCTGTGCCTATGTAATGCCTCAACCTGTGGTCTCGGCTGGGTGTGACAGCGGTAGCTGGCAGCAACTCCATGGTGGTAGTGCTGTGTGCAGAAGAGATGCCAGGCTCTGACTGGCCTGCATCCCTCAATGAGGTTGCCTGGTCTCGAGGGTGTTGACTATGAGGAGAGGTTGAATAAACTAGGATTGTTTTCACTGGGAAGATGGAGGCTGAGGGGAGACCTGATACAAAATTATGAGAGGCAGAGACAGGGTGGATAGTCAGAGGCTTTTTCCCAGGGTGGAAGTGTCAATTACAAGGGAGCACAGGTTCAAAGTGAGAGGGGAAAAGTTTAAGGGAGATGTTTGGGGGAAGTCTTTAACACAGAGAGTGATGGGTGCCTGGAATGCGCTGCCAGAAGAGGTAGAGATAGCAGATACATTGGTTTAAGAGGCATCTGGATGTGTACATGAATTGGGAGGGAATGGAGGGATATGGAGCGAGTAATGGCAGAAGAGTTTTTAGTTTAGCTGGGACATCATGATTGGCATGGCCTTGGAGGGCCGAAGGGCCTGTTCCTGTGCTGTACTTTTCATTGTTCTCTTTGTTCTATTTGACATGTTGGTGAGGTAGCAACACTGCAAACAAATGATTACTCAAGGCTAGTTAGTAACAATGGGGGACAGAACATGGATCATTTTGAGTAAGTTGTAAATGTTTCAAAGGAAGAGATAAAAGGTGTGAAGGAGAGGTCCAAAGAAAGGTTTGTCCCATGATGTAGTTTGCTATTACACCCTAAAAGCTAAGATCAAGAAATTAAGGTAATTAAGTCTGAGTTTGAAAGAAGTGAGGTCAGATAAAAGATCAAAGGTAAGAACTGTGCCTAGGGATATGATCAAACCTAAGCAGATAGCTGTTTTTAGCCAACAGCAAGAATATTTGTTTACCTTCCAGAAAGATGTATCTGTGAAGAATGCCTGTGTTGAAAAACAAACTGCTGGGTTTACTTCAGAAGCAACCCCAAAGTGAAATAACTGCCTGGTATGGTAGCTGTTGCTGGATTGTTCCGGTATTTAAAATCTATAAGGTGCTGTAGAACAATTTGGGGAGAGTTATCTCTGGAGATAGTTACATGAAAATTGTTTGGAACTGTTCAAATTATTGATACTTTGTTTAGCCATTATCTTATTTGCATTAGCCGTTGCACTTCTAGCTTGCTTTATTGTTGTTTATTTGATTTTTAACATTTATTTTAGTTAAAATCATCACAAAACATCTGGGACATCATTCTATGGATTTGAAAACTCTCCTCATACTGTACATCCTGGTGGTTATCAGTTATCACAAACTGAAGAAGACCAACCATATAAAGGTTGTGGTTACAAGAGCGGGTTAGAAGCTGCAAATTCTGGGGAGGTGATGGCCTCATGACATTATTGCGAGCATACCAATCCAGAAACTCAGCTAATGTTCTGAGGACCTGGGTTTGAATCCCACCACGGCAGATGGTGGAATTTGAATTCAATTTTTAAAAATCTGGAATTAAGAATCTACTAATGACCATTAAGCCATGGTCAAATATCGGGAAAACCCACCTGGTTTACTAATGTCCTTTAGGGAAGGAAATCGCCATCCTTGCCGGGTGTGGCCTACACGTGACTCCAGAGCCACAGCAATGTGGTTGACTCTCAACTGCCCTCTGAAATGGCCGAGCAAGCCACTCATTTCAAACGCAGCTGGGGATGGACAATAAATGCTGACCCAGCCAGCGACTCCCACGTCCCACGAATGAATAAATAAATAAAAGTTCTGGGGCAAATAATTCACCTTTTGACGTCTGTCCACCATCTCCTGGGCACAAGTCAGTATGATGGAAGACATTTCAAAGCTTGATTGGCATCTCCACTCACTACCTTAAATATTCATTCCCTCTGCTACTGAGGTACACTGGCAATAGTGTGTACCATCTATAAAATGCATTGCAGCTACTCTACCAGTCTCTCTCAACAGCATCTTCCAGACCTGTGACCTCTACCATCCAGAAGGACAGGAAGAGCAGATGCATGAGAACAGCGTCAGCTACAATTTCCCCTCCAAGCCTCACACCATCCTTGGAACTGTATCTCCATTTCTTCACTGCCACTGGGTCAAATCCTGGAATGCCCTGCCTAACAGCGCTGTGGGTGTACCTACATGATGTGCACTGCAGCAATTCAAGGTGGCGGCTCTTCATTTCCTTCTCAAGGGCAATTAGAGATGGGCAACAAGTGCCGGAGAGGCCTGCTTACAACAAAATCATTTTAAAAAGTTACTGCCTTCAGTGAGCTGTTGGAGGACCTGCGCAGAGCAGTTGTGAGCCCACAGAGGTGGGAACCTGCTGTGACTAGGTTACTGACCTGCTCACGCTCCATTTTCCTACATTACAATCGCAACTGCATCTTAAAAGTGTTTCAGTGGCTGTAAAGTGCTTTGGGACATGCTGAGAACAGGAAAGATGTCGCGTAAGTGCGAGTTCTTTCTTCCTCGCTTGGCTGTCGACTCTGAGTCATATTCGCAGAATCATCGACTGATCGAGTACAAAGCTGGAGAGGGCATTCAATTCTTCATGCTTTGTGATAGAACCATTCAATTAATCGTGGTTTTCTGCAACCTTGCAAAGTTGTCCTTTTCAGACATGTACCCAATACCCTTTTGAGGAGCTCCTGCATCTTTTCAGGCAGCGCGTTCCATTTTTTTCTCATCTCACGTCTGCTTCTCTTAAAACACCTTCAAACCCTCTGGTCATCAACTTTTCGACCAAGTGAACATCATTGAGACAGCTGCAATGGTGAGATTCGCTCCCATTGAATTCTTTAATTCAGTAAGTCTCCAATTAAAGTTCACAATTGCCGCTTTGCTAACGATCAGCAGCGGCCCACTCTGCACAAACCGGCTGAATGCAATACTCAGCGGCCACAACGATGTCTCAATAAACATGTGGGGCTTGCGGGGTCAGAGGCTACCAAAACAGGGAGCTGAGAAACATAAAGTGCGGAAAGACTTGACCTCCGATTGTCCTGCACTCCAGAATTCCCCACTGAACCTTGTGGAGCCTGCTTTATCAGTCAGTTATAAGCAGCCTCGACTGAGCCCCTTCCTGCACCCTCCAAAATTTTTGATAGCATGCGCCTAACTCTTAATTGCCCTCTGAACTGGCCGGGCATGTCACTGTGTTCAGGGCAATTCAGGATGGACAATAAATGATGGCCCAGCCAGTGATGCTCACATTCCATGAAAGCATAATTTAAAAGTAAAACCAACAGATGGCAGCACAGATCCCTGTTGCTGCAAGTTAGTTTGGGGACTTCAGTTTAAGTAAAATGTTTTAAGGTTTCTTCTCTGTCTGTTAAATGTTTTTGAGACTAGCAGTGCATGCAGAGGCTGATTAAAAATGTGACACACGATGGGAAAGTTTAGAGGGAAACGGGCCAAACGCAGGCAAGTGGGACTAGTTCAGTTTCAGTCCTCAGTTCTAATCATTGCGTTTAGCCCCTGAATTTGGACTTGAACCTAACACTTTGTGATTCAGGAGACATATCAACAGTGTCACACGGTGGGTAGCATGGTGGCACAGTGGTTAGCACTGCTGCTTCATAGTGCCTGGGATCCGGGTTCAATTCTGACCTCGGGTCACTGTCTGTGTGCAGTTTGTACATTTTCCCTGTGTTTGCGCGGGTTTCCTCCAGATGCTCCAGTTTCCTCCCACAGTCCAAAGATGTGGAGGTTAGGTTGATTGGCCATGCTGAATTGACCCTAGTGTAGGGGGATTAGCAGATAAATACATAGGGTTATGAGAATAGGGCTTGGGTGGGATTGTGGCTGATGTAGACTCGATGGGCTGAATGGCCGCCTTCTGCACTGTAGATTCGCAGTTGCCAGACAAATCAACTGAGGGATAGGTATCAGCCAGGACACATCAGTGTGAAAAACAGAAAGGAAGGGTATTACTTAAATGGTGATTTATTGGCAAGTGTGGATTTATAAAGAGATTTGGATGTACTTGGGGAGGCAGGTGCAGCAAGCAATTAGGAAGGCAAATGGCATGTTGGCCGTCATTATAAGAGGACTTGAGCTCAGAAGTAGGGATGACTTACTGTAGTTACACAGGGCCATGGTCAGACAACATCTGAAATATTGTTTCTCCCTACCTAAGAAAGAATATACCTGCCATAGAGAGAGGTTCACTGGGCTGATTGGCAGGACTGCCCTATGAAGAGAGATTGGTTCAACTGGGCCTGCATTCATTAGAAGATTGAGAGGAGATAGAACATAGAACATAGAACACTACAGCACAAACAGGCCCTTCGGCCCACGAGTTGCGCCGATCACATTGAGATCTTATTGAAACATATAAAATTTTAACGGGGCTGGACAGACTAGATACAGGGGGGGCTGTTTTCCCTGGTTGGGTTAATGTGGAACTAGGGGACACAGTCTCAGGATACGGGATAGGCTATTTAAGATTATGAGGAGAAAGTTATTCACTCAAAGGGTATTGAACCTGTGGAATTCTCTATCACAGAAGAATGTGGAGGCCAAATCAAGGGGACAAAGTGGGGAATAAAGTACTGAGAGAGGATCAGCGATGATCTTATTGAATGGCAGAGCAACCTGGAAGGGCCAAATGGCCTAATTCTGCCCCTAGTTTCAATGCAATTCCCCTGCTCTTCTTCAGAGTAGTGGCTTGGGATCTGTGTATTTACCTGAGAGGGCAGATAGATCCCTAACCACAAAAAGAAAGTACTTTTTCATTAATAGGAAAGAAATATATGAATGAAAACAATAAATTGGGAATAAAAGGGTAGAATGAGAAAGCGGGAAAAAATATAGTGTCAAAGGTTTATTGCAGCTGCTGGAAAACTGGAAGAAGAACAAGGAATGTTGGAAGTACTCAGCAGGTCCAGCATCATCAGTAGAGTGAGAAACAGATAACTCAGAATTAATGTTACAGCTTGGTGACCTCTCATCTGAACTGAACAGTTCTGACAAAAGGGTCATCAATTTGCAATGTTAACTCTCTTTTTGTCCCCAAAGGAACAAGTTTGTTTTTGATCATTTATGGGACATGGACATCGCTGGCTGGCCAGCATTTATTGCCCATTCCTAGTTCTCCGAGGCAGTTAAGAGTCAACCACATTGCTGTGAGCCTGGAGTCACATGTAGGCCAAACCAGATAAGGACGGCAGACTTCCTTCCCTACAGGACATTAGTGAACCAGATGGTGTTTTCCGTCAATTGGCAAAAGTTTCATGGTCATCATTAGATTTTTAATTCAAGGTTTTTTTTGATTGAATTCAAATTCCATAATCAGTCATGGCAGGATTCGAACCCGGTTCCCCAGAATATTAACTGAGTTTCTGGATTAAAAGTCTGGCGATAATACCACTAGGCCATTGCCTCCCCTAAATTAAATGGTTCTTCACTATTGTTAAAAATCCATACTGCCTTACAGGTTTGATCCTAATATGTATTGGCAGAGTTGGAGATATTGTCCTTAAGTACCAACCGATTTCTCACAATTAAGTTAGATGTCTTCAAACTCATACCAATGGATTGTTTGAAGTAGGATCTTTACAGAGGAAGGTCTTTCCCACACCTGGAGAAGATGTTCGTGAGCAGATACCACATATACCTTATAAAGCACAGAATCAAACATACAAATAGAGAAAAAAAATCATCTATTTAATGAGTTGAGCAATTTTGTTTCTAACGCTGACTTTGATGGGGGAATTCAGGAAGAACTTTTTTTACCCAGAATATGGAACTCACTACCATAAGGAATCGCTGAGGGAAGAATAATAATAGTTGTAATGATAAAGGATTCAGGCCGAGCTGTTCGACAGGAGGCCAGTGCTGAAATGTTCCAGATCTGTATAATCTCACTTTCCGGTTGTCTCCTTACAGATCAGAGAGGTTCAGAGGTGCAGTCCACATTCAAAGGCAGTTAATCGCTACCAGCATGATGGGGGCCTTATAAGCAGTTTTAGTACCATTTAATCAGACAGGGGAAGGAAAGGGAGACATAATTGCCTCTGATCTTCCCAGTCAACATTCCAGAAAGCCTGACAGCATGTCGGATATATTGGGATGATATGGGATATGATGCCCTCCACGGTTACATTGTCCAACCAAAAGGAATGGGTGAGCTAATGGGCTGACCGGTTTAGCTCAGTTGGCCAGACAGCTGGTTTGTGATGCAGAGCGATGTGAGGTCCAGTCCCCGTACTGGCTGGGGCTTGACAGCTCAACCTTACTCTTCGCTTGATGTGTGGTGATCCTCAGGTTAATGGTTAGATGCAGGGGAGCGGGAAGAGGTTCGGTATGGAACACAAACATCAGCATGTGCCAAGTGGCCAAGTAACCTGCTTTGTGCTGTAAATTCAATGCAAAAATGATACCTTAAATTCTCTTTGTGAATTCCTTCATTTCTAATGGTCGTGTCTCTCAACTGCTTTCCAGAAATGATTTTAATGTTTGGCTGTAAATCATGCTAATCATGCATCTCTTGCATCTTGTACAAATTTACGTTGGGGAGGGAGTTCTAGAATTTTGACTCAGTTACAGTGAAGTAATACATAGCTTAAAAGAAAGAAGATGAGTCATACATCAGTAATAAATGCCCCCTTTAACTTCTTCAATTCCGAAAAAGCTCAATCAAATATATCGGCAAATAGAACAATAGGACTACTTGTGCAAAAGTGTATTTTTGGAAAGTATTTAATCTGATGGCTAGACGTTGGATGATTGATTTATAACTGTGACCTAGAATATATTTGTTTTTACTTGGTATGCGTTACATAGCTACACGAATAGATCCATGTACTTTAGAATCTAATAAATCTGCCCTATCTAATTCATCTTAAACCTCATTCTGCAACTTGTTTCCATTGTTTTCTTTTTAATCTTCAGGATTAGGTTCCTTCTGTTGAAGACTTTGGCTTCACCTGCCCCTTATTTGGTGCCACATAGTTTACATTGAGGTGGGTAGGTCCCCACCGAGATGGGTAGGAAGTGGGTGAGACAAGCACACAAGGAAACATCAAAATCACCTAGAAAGGACAAGAACAGCAGACACACGGAACACCACCAGCTGGAGGTTCCCCTGCAAGTTATTCACCATTCTGCCGTGGATATATATTGCCGTTCCTTCACTGTAACTGAGTCAAAATTCTAGAACTCCCTCCCTAACAGCACTGTAGATGTACCTATACCTAAGGGACTACAGCAGTTCAAGAAATATATTATGTATATAAAATTAAAGCACACAAAATTGCAGGTAATGCCTTGAGATGGATAGAAAGCTGGTTAGCTGATAGGAAGAAAAGCATTCACACAGATGGGTCACTTTCTAATGGTCAATCAATGACTAGTGAGGTTCTGCAGGGATCTGTGCTAGGACCCCAACTGTTCACATCATATATTAATGATTTGGAAGAGGGAAGTGAATGTATTATCTCCAAATTTTCAGATGATGCAAAGATGGGTGGGAGGATGAGCTGTGAAGAGGATGCAGAGATACTTCAGCTTGATTTGAACTGGCTGAGTACGTGAGCAGATGCAGTATAATGTGGATAAATGTGAGGTTACCCACTTTGGTAGCAGTAATAAGAAGACAGATTCTTACTTGAATTGATGTATATTGAGGCAGGTGGATACTTAACGAAACCTTGTAGCATCATGCATCAGATGCTGAAAGTAAGCGTGCTGTTCAGTAGGCAATAAAGAACACAGAGGGTATGTCGGCCTTCATAGGGAAAGAATTTAAGTATTGGGATAGGGATGTTTTTCTGCAATTGTATAGGGCGTTAGTAAAAGCACACCTGGAGTTTTGTGTGCAGTTTTGGCGTCCTTATCTGAGGAAAGATGCCCTTGATATAGAGGGAGTGCAGCAAAGGTTTACCAGGCTGATTCCGGGGATGGCAGGTCTCTTATATGTGGAGAAACTAAGTTGGTTAGGATTATATTTACTGGAGTTTCGAAGTGTTCGAGAGGATCTCATAGAAACTTGATAAAATTCCTACAGGCTTAGACAGGATAGATTCAGAAAGAATGTTCTCAATAGTGGAGGAATCCAGAACTAGGGGTCATAGTTTGAGGATAAGAGGTAAATCTTTTAGAACTGAGATGAGGAGAAATCTTCACTCAGAGAACAGTGAATGTGTGGAATTCACTACCACAGAATGTAGATGGGGTCAAACTGTCTAATTTCAAGAAGAAATTAGATGTTGCTCTAGGGGCTAAAGGGATCAAGGGATATGGTGGGGGAAGGGGGGATCAGGATATTGAGTTTGATGATCAGCCATAATCAAAATGGTGGAGCAGGCTCGAAGGGCTGAGTGGCCTGTTTCTAATTTCTATGTTTCTATTTTCAGAAGGCAGCTCACCACCATCTGCTCAAGGAGAAATAGAGATGGGCAGGAAATGCTTGTCTATTCCCACAAAATGAGTATTTATAAAATGGCAGAGGAATGTCAATGGGTTTCAACATGAGCCCATTTGAAAAATGAAAGGAGAACACAAAGAGTGATGTTAGAGGAAATTTGGTAAGTGGTTAGTTAGTGCGTATTCCTCCTTTACTCTCTCTAAAACGTAGGATAATTGTTCAAACTAGGAGCTAGGAAATTAAAAAAATATTAGTTGGGATGAGTACATCAGTAAGTGCATTAATAAGCACATTAGCGCAAAGCAAATCCAGAGGAATTGATTAAAATTAGTAGTTTAAGCAAGGTGCTAATTAGATTCTAAAAGAGAAAATAAAGGGTAGTTAGATGGATTACTGTCAGAATTAGGACCAATGTCCTCACAGCAAGGTTTATAAGTGTGATTGGGGAAGGTTTAAACTAAATTGCTGTGAGGTTGAGAACAAATATATAGATGTAGGTACAGAGTACCTGGGGAGTAGGTACAGAGGAGTAAATACAGAGGAGATGCCAGGAGTAAGTTTCTCACTCAGAGGGTGGTGGGTGAGTGGAATCGGCTGCCGTCGGTGGTGGTGGAGGCAAACTTGTTGGGGTCTTTTAAGAGACTTCTGGATGAGTACATGGGATTTAATGGGATTGAGGGTTATAGGTAGGCCTAGTAGGTAGAGATATGGTCAGTGCAGCTTGCGGGCCGAAGGGCCTATTTGTGCTGTAGTTTTCTATGTTCTATGTAGAAAAGAGGAAGAGGTTGCATAAAAGAGTTTTGGATACAAAAGGAAGTAGCACCCTTTGAGATTGGATTAAATGAAGAAGGACTATGACAAATACAAAGACAGGTTTACAATGTATATGACCACACATAAGATTGGTGAGTTCCAAGTACAAATATGCGTTTGGAAATATATCATAGTGGTAATAGCAGAAACTTGGCTTAAACTGGTTTGGACCGTGTGCTTAATATTCAAGAATACAAATGAAGGATAGGAAAGGAGAAAAATACATAAAGTCGAAAATGGAAAATAGGAAAAATAAAGTTAAGTTTCGGTATGAAAGTCACATTCAAGAGCAGCATTTAAAGCCCATTCCTAATCGCCCTTACAATGATGCTGGTGAATTACCTCCCTGAACCGGTGCAGTCCTCATTACTGTGGATCCAGGGTCACCTGTAGACCAGACCACGTAAGGATGGCAGATTTCCCCTTCTCTGAATGAACAAAGAACATAAGAACATAAGAAATAGGAGCAGGAGTAGGCCATATGGCCCCTCGAGCCTGCCCCGCCATTCAATAAGATCATGGCTGATCTGTTGTGGCTCAGCTCCACATTCCTGCCCTCTCCCCATAACCCTTAATCCCCTCTCTTATCAAAAACCCATCAACCCGCGTCTTAAAAACATTTAGTGAGGCAGCCTCCACCACTTCAACGGGCAGAGAATTCCAGAGATTCACCACCCTTTGAGTGAAGAAGTTCCTCCTCAACTCCGTTCTAAACCGCCCCCCCTTTATTTTGAGGCTGTGCCCCCTAGTCCTACTATCCTTTCTGAGCTGGAAGAGTCTCTCCACCTCTATCCTATCCATCCCATTCATCATCTTATACGTCTCAATGAGATCTCCCCTCATTCTTCTAAACTCTAACGAGTACAAGCCTAGTTTATTCAGCCTCTCCTCATAGCTCAACCCCCTCAACTCCGGCATCAACCTAGTAAACCTCCTCTGCACTCCCTCCAAGGCCAAAATATCCTTGCGTAAGTACGGCGCCCAAAACTGCACACAGTACTCCAGCTGCAGCCTCACCAATGCCCTATATAGCCGCAGCAAGACCTCCCTACTTTTATATTCAATCCCCCTCGCTATGAAGGCCAGCATCCCATTCGCCTTCCTGACCACCTGCTGCACCTGCAGGCTGGGTTTTTGCGACTCATGCACAAGGACCCCGAGGTCCCTCTGCACCGTCGCCTGCTGCAGTTTTTCGCCACATAAGTAATAATCCTTCCTACCATTATTCCCGCCCTCTCCCCATAACCCTTAATTCCTGATCATGATTAATGAAATTCTAGATTTTATTCTAAATTTATTAACTGACTGAATTTAAATTCCCCCCTCACCACCCCCCCTTCCATTGTGGAATTTCTAATTTATGTCTCCAGGGCATTATAGATCAAATCCCTGGAGGCATGAGTTAGAAATTCCACTGTAGAATTCCACTAATTGTTCAGTAACATTATTTCTATGCTCCCATCCAGAGGGACTGTATAGATTCGGAGAATATTGTGGTGCTAGATTTTGGAGGGGGCAAAGGCAGGATCTATTTGGTTAGAGTTGAGAATTAAAAAGGGCTAAGCCATGTTACTGTGTGTATTCTATTAGTCTCTAGATAGTGGCAGTGTGAGATAGAGGAACAAACGGGGGAAAATCAGAGGTATACAGAAACAATTGACTAGTGATGTTGGGGGATTCTGCCCACCCACACATCCGTTGGGAGTCAGAATAAAATGTGACACGGTGGAGGAATTTTTGAACTGTGTCTCGTAGAACTTCCTTGATCCAACTACAGAAGACAAATTGATGGAGAAGAGGCTGGAGCATGAGGTAGGCTGAATGGACCAAATGTATGTGCATGGTGGGACACTTGGCTAAGAATGATCATTGTATCACAATGTTTCAATAAGCAATGGAGAAGAAGATTGTGTTCAATTGTTCAGTGGTTCGGTTTTATATTGTGTATGTGCTGCTGACTGCTCATAGTTAAGGTGGCACAGTGGTTAGTATTGCTGCCTCACGGAACCAGGGACTTGTATTCAATTCCACCCTCAGGTGACTGTGTGGGGTTTGTATGTTCTCCCTGTATCTGCCTGGGTTTCTTCCGGATGCCCTGGTTTCCTCCAAAGATATACAGGTTAGGTGGGTTTGCCATGCTAAATTGCTCCTTTATGTCCAAAGATGTGCAGGTTAGAGAGATTAGCAGGGTAAATTCATGTGGTTGTGGGGATAGGGTAGGAGATGGCCTGGGTAAGACACTCTGTCAGGGAGTCAGTGCAGATTCAATAGGCCGACTGATCTGCTTCTTCACAGTAGGGATTCTATGATTCTCAGTACTGTTTGTTATGACTGAAGACAAGGGATGTGGTTTGAGAAACTGAAACCAAGCTGGAAGCATGAGGCTGAAAACACTTTAAAAGTACTGTTGAAAGCTCTTGTTTTCACGTAAAAGCAAGTGGGTGTTACTCTCCATAACTCTTCAGTACAAAACACGTGATCTAGCGACAAAGCTGAAGACTAGTTTAAATTCGCCGGTTCCAATACCTTTCTTTTCTTTGCCGGGAAATCTACCCATGCCATGGTATGGATGGATTTTGGGGTTCAAAACCAAATTGTTTATACACAATGTGACCAATCTGTCAGTAGCACTGACCCGCAAGAAGGCAATACTCAAACATTGAATCAGAGTTGAAGAACACTGAGTGCTTTGGCAGCTTGCAGAAGGCATATACTCATTTGATATTGCAGTAAGTGCTCTTGAAAAATATTTTGTGCCAAAAAGTGTGCATTCTGTCAGAAATGCCAGTGAAATGTTGAGCACATAACATAATACATGGCACTGTTGGCTTTAATATGTAAATTTGGAACACCTACTAATTTATGACTAAGTTATTGAAAAAATATTAATTACTACAAGGAAATACAAAATGTAGCCCAATCCATCATGCAAACCAGTCTCCCATCCATTGACACTGTCTACGCTTCCTGCTGAGTCATCAAAGTAATCAGCAGAATTAAGGACCCCATGCAATTCGGACATTCTCTCTTCCACATTCTTCCACCAGGAAAAAGATACAAAAGTCTGAGGTCATGTACCAACCGATTCAAAAACGTCTCCCTTGTTGCCATCAGATTTTTGAATGGACTTACCTTGCATTAAGTTGATCTTTCTCTACACCCTAGTTATGACTGTAATACTATATTCTGCACTCTCTTGTTTCCTTCTCTATGAATGGTATGCTTTGACTGTATAGCATGCAAGAAACAATACTTTTCACTGTGTATTAATACATGTGACAATAATAAATGAAATCAAAATAAAAAAAAACAAATTAAAATTAGGGAACACCTCCTCATGGAGGATGGAGATTTCACCTTGGAAAAAAGACAGGCGTGATGTTGGGAATCCAAATGAGCCCTGTTTAATTTGAAGAGCTTACTCAGAAATGTATCATCCAGCTCAGAGGATGCAGATGCAGCCTGCCCAACCAGCTCAAGTGCAAGGGTTACGAACATACAGACCTCCGCAGGCTCATTAAAACTTGCCCCATCACAGTCAGATACCATGCCCGAATTGTTGGGGTGCTGATCAATTAACAACACAGTGTCCGGCTTGAGGGATAAGTGTAACTCATGCTCAAAGATGAATCCCTTCACAGAGGTGGGGGTATGCCATTGAATGATAAGCCTTCATCAGTTTGACACGTGGATTCCACAAATCCATTCCCGGGAGTGAAATCCAGCTTGGTTATATCGTGATGGATGGTAAATTTTGCAGTGGCTGTCCTAGATTTCTAGAAGGCATTTTGCCCACATCACCAGCTATGGGTGCAAAATGCCAGCCCAGGGTTATGGGGTTAGAGCAGGAAAATGAAACTGATTGGACTGCTGTATGGAGAGCCTGAACAGGCCTCTACTGTGCCTTAATGATTCCTCTACCCCTGTCTGTACACCCACTTATTTCCCTGCCTCTCATGCAGCTTCCCTTTAAATAGCATCAATGCGATGAAGTGAGATTTGAACAGGGACTTGAACTTATGATCCTCAGATTGGAACTCTGATACTCTAAACACTGAGTGACCCACTCTCAGTTTCATTAGCAGATCCATTGTACACTGGCTGCACCTTCCAACAGATTCTTTGTTATTTCTCAGGATTCACGTGCTGTTGGTTTCTTTGACAGGGTCAATAAAGTACCCAAGGTGTTATTCGCCACCCTCCTGGGATTAAAACTTTTGGCAAATTCTTTTTGCTGCAATAGGGATAATTATCAATTAAAAGATGTGGGGGGTACAGGTTGGGGAACCCAAATTCGAATATCACTTGGTTACTGTTGTTGCATAATCTTGGACTTTATGTGAAAAGGTTTTTTGTTGGAAGAACTGATCTCAGCGCGCCTCACGTGACCTTGTGAGCATGGAAAAGATGCCAAGCACATAGAATCATAGAGTCCCTGCAGTGCAGAAGGAGGCCATTTGGCCCATCAAGTCTGCATTAATAACAGTCCCACACAGGTCCTGTCCACATAACCCCATTTACCCTAGCTAGTCCCCCTGACACAAAAGGGCAATTTAGCATGGCCAATCCACCTAACCTGCACATCCTTGGACTGTGGGAAGAAACCGGAGCACCCGGCGGAAAAACACAGGGAGAATGTGCAAGGTCCACACAGACAATGACCAAGCCAGGAACTCAGCCCGTGTCCCTGGCACTGTGAGGTAGCAGTGCGAACAACTGTGCCACCGTTCCGTGCATAATGTTTGATCACACCCATCACAGGAGGTAACTGCTGACCTTATGTGATAGTGTAAAACCGATGATAGCAAGTCCACAGTTTATTTCGTCTTTCCTGATATTTATTTATTGCCACTGGAAATAGAAGTGAGGAGGTGTATAAAATGGGTGGCTGACTCACTGTCACCTGTTTTTACACTGAAATAAAAGCAAAAAAATGCTGGAAAGTATTCAGCAGGTCAGATAGCATCCGTCGAGAGAGAGAAGCATAGTCCGTGACCTTTCATCGGAACTGTTTCACACTATTGCACCAGGTTAAAATTGCTCTCCCAAGAACAAATGTTTCCTGAGGTGCATTTTTTTTGTCTGAAAAAACTCCAAACTCTCATTGTGACAAACGAAACTTCAGACTTGAATTTTCAAATTATTGTCTATTTATTGTATAATGTGCTCTCCGTATAAACAGAACGACGTAAGAAATAGGAATACGAGTAGGCCATTCAGCCTCTCAGGTATCTAATAAAATCATAGCTGATTACTAGCCTCAACTCCATTGTCCCATCCAATCTTTAAATGCCTTGATTCCTCCAGCATCAAAAATTCCATAGATCTTAGCCTTGACTATGCTTGATGACTGAATATCCACGAGGCTTTGGAGTAGAAAACTCCACAGATTCAATGTTTGTGTTTAAAAAGTTTATTTATTGGTGTTACAAGTCAGCTTACATTAACATTGCAATGAAGTTACTGTGAAAAATCTCTGAGTCACCACACTCTAGCTAGGTTCACTGAAGGAGAATTTAGCATGGCCAATGCACCTAACCTGTACGTCTTCTGGACAAAACTGGAGCACCTGGAGGGAACCCACACAGACATGGGGAGAACATGTAGACTCCATACAGACAGTGACTCAAGCCTTGAATGGAACATGGGTCTCTGGCGCTGTGAGGCAGCAGTGCTAACCACTGAGCCACTGTGCGGAGTTTCAGTTAGAATCATGATTACATCTCTCTTGTACATTTTTGATCGGAAACACAGATAAAAGGTCAAACTATAGGAGATAAATCATGTAGTTTCATTGTGAAATCCCTAGACAGAGGGCAAGCATACCATGTAATGCCACGTTATCCAAGTCCAGAAGGAAGTGTTGAGCCAAAGCTTTGTATTTGAACATGGCTGAGCCTCTTTACTGCAGATACTTGGCAAGAAAGGATAAATGCAAATTAGGCTCATTCTAAATTTCATAATCTGAATCTGTCTACTGGATTAACATAGTAACTAACCCTGATGGTTTCAATATTCCCTTTTTTAAACCTTCGAAAGGAATTGTAGCTTCTGATATTTTTGATCAGAATTTGTGAAAGTTTTTTTGCCATCTTGGAATACAGTCCTATCAAGGAGGTGGTGTTACGACAAAGAACAAAGGACAGTACAACACAGGAGCAACTCCATCAGCCCACCAAATCATAGAACCTACAGTGCAGAAAGAGGCCCTTCGGCCCATCGAGTCTGCACCAAACACAATCCCACCCAGGCCCTCCCCCCATATCCCTCCATATTATAGCCACTAATCCCTCTAACTTACACATCCCTGGACACTAAGGGGCAATTTCTTAGCATAGCCAATCAACCTAACCTGCACATATTTGGACTGTGGGAGGATACCGGAGTACCCAGAGGAAACCCATACAGACACTAGGAGAACATGCAAACTCCACACAGACAGTGACCCAAGCCGGGAATCGAACTCGGGACCCTGGAGCTGTGAAGCAGCAGTGCTAACCAATGTGCTATCGTGCCGACCAAACCTGTACCAACACAAATGCCTCGCTAATCTAATATTTTCTTGCCTCAACGTGGTCCATATTCCCTCCCTATTCACATATCTATCCTGATGCCTCTTGTAATAGAATCTATTTCCACCACCTTCTCCGTGGGCAATTGGTACTAGCTTAGTGGTTAAAAATTGGATGGCAAGGACAAGTTGGGCTGAACAGCCTGTGTCCATGCTGTAAACATCCATAGCTCTATGACTATGACTTTAAATAATGATGTTCATAGACCATTGAAACTCTACAGTTCAGAAAGAGGCCATCTGGCCCACCGAGTCTGCACCGACCACAAGCTCACCCAGGTCCTACCCACTTATCCCTACATATTTACCCGCTAATCCCTCTAACCTACGATCTCAAGACATTTAGGGGCAATTTTAGCATGGTCAATCAACCTAACCCACATATCTTTGGACTGTGGGAGGAAACCGGAGCACCTGGAGGAAACCCATGCAGACATGAGGAAAATGTGTAAACTCCACACAGATAGTGACCTAAGCCAGGAATCAAGAAACAGTGCTAGCCACTGTGCTACTGTGCCACCCTACCGTGCCATTCTACCAGCTTTCCTAATTACTTGCCGTAGGGGATTTTCGCAGTAACTTCGTTGCAGTGTTAATATAAGCCTACTTGTGATACTAATAAATAAACTTCAAACTTTACCTTTTAACCTTTTCACCCGTATATGCGGCTTTTGTGATTCATGCACTAGGACACCCAGATCCGTCTGCACCTCAGAGCGCTGCAAACTCTCACTATTTAGATAATGTACTCTTTCTTATTCTTCCTGCCAAAATGGGCGTTTCACATTATACTCCAATTATCTGATGTTTTCCCACACATTTAACCTATCTCAGCCCTTTTTTAGCCTTCTTATGTCTTCTTCACAACATAATTGTCTCATTTTGTTTGGCTCAACAAATTAATTAATTACTGGGATGTGGATGTCGCTGGCTCAGCCAACATTTATTTCCCATCCCTAATTGCTCCTGAGAAGGCGGTGGTGAACTGCTGCTGTGGTGTAGGTACACTCACAGTGCTATTAGGGAGGGAGTTAGTGGAAGAACAGTCATCACATTGCAACCAAGCAGTTCACATTGAAAGCTCATAGCCATCTTCTCAGAGCAAAGAGAACTGAATAGGGCAGAAAGTGTCTCCTTTATCAGTGACAACCACATCCTGTGAATGAATCTCAAGAAGAATGCTCCACTGAATTTACATTCTATAATTTATTACCTGAAAAGGGAAGACTCTGAATGAATAATTCCAGTGATCTTCCCATACTTTTTTTTGCACTGCAAGCTGTGTTTCACATATCAAAGTCCACAGAAATGTTCCCTCCCAACAGTGTGTTGATAAATAGAGAACGTGACTCTATCAGAGGAATGATCCTTATGGTCGGAATCTGAGCTCCATTCACACCAGCAGGATTTTCTGCTCCCATTCTAGTGAATGGAGATTTGGCTCAGCACCAAATTCTCCATCCTCGCTGCAGCAGGAGCAAGACGTGAACAGCAGGTAAGATTGTGCCCTGTGCGCTGGCTGCATTCACATCAGCTCCCTATTCGTGAAACTTCCTCCAGTCCAGCAAACCCCCTGAGATCTCTGCCCTCCTCTCACGCTGGCTTCTTGTAGATCCCCAGTTCAGAACACTGGCCCTGGCTGGAATTAGTTTAGTTTATTTAGTTTATTTATTTATTAGTCACAAGTAACCTACATTAACACTGCAATGAAGTTACTGTGAAAATCCCCTAGTCGCCACACTCCAACACCTGTTTGGGTACACTGAAGGAGAATTTAACATGGCCTATGTACCTAACCAGCACTCTTTCGGATTGTGGGAGGAAACTGGGGCACCCGGAGGAAACCCACGCATACACGGGGAGAACATGCAGACTCCACACAGACAGTGACCCAAGCTGGGAATCGCACCTGTGTCCCTGGCGCTCTGAGGCAGCAGTGCTAACCACTGTGCCACCATGCCGCCCTCTGGAATTCTGCGGCCTTGCACTTCTGCCAGCCAAATCTTCATTCATTACAGCAGGATTGGAGAATCCTAGCTGCAGGTGAGGCTGGAGAATTCTGACACCTAGAACTGGATTTTTGAGGATTTGGAAAAGCTCAAATGACCTTTAAAATGATGGCTGGGACCTATACCCATCAGTTTCTCCCTCACTTCCAACAGATCCCATTTTTGCCATGAGGGGAAAGGATATTTATGTAAGAGCAATATCAGACAAAACCTGATTCCAAGAACTGGATTATCATGTTAATGGTGGGGAATGGGAATGAGAAATTTCTTGCCTTGGTATGCCCACCTCAGGAAAATGTGCTTCGGAAGGCATGATAGTTTTGCTGAGTGAGGTGGGGTGGTGGGGTGTGTGGGGCCAGTATTGCAGTCAAATCCACTGTTCCTGGAAACAGGGGCTGCCCAGTGCTAGGGTAGGGCTAATTCTGGAGAAGAAGTCGCCGGTACTATTGTCGGAATATTCCACAAGATTTTATGGTTTCGGGGTATAAAAATCCTTCAACTTAAAATTTCTACTCTCTGAATTCTTAATTTGGTTCTTGACCTCAGACTTTTGTGAAAGAGAGGATGCCTGAGATGCTTGAGATCCTTGATTATGCTGGCTGCTTTTCTGAGGCAACGGGAAATGTTGATGGAATCAATGGATGAGAGGCTGTTTGCATGATGGACTGGGCTATGTTCACAACCCTTTGCAGTTTCTTGTGGATTTAGGCAGAGCAGGAGCCATACCAAGCTTTGATGCATCTAGAAAGGATGCTTTCTATGGTGCAGCTGTAAAAATTGGTGAGAGTCGTAACGGATATGCTGAATTTCCTTAGCCTCCTGAGAAAGTAGAGGCATTGTTGGGGCTTTCTTAACTATACCATCAACATGGAAGGGCCAGGACAGGTTGTTGTTGACCTAGACACCTAGAAAATTGAAACTCTCAACTTTTTCCACTTCACCCCACTGATGTATATAGGGCATGTCCTTCACCACACTTCCTGAGGTTGATGACTATCTCTTTCATCTGTTGCAATGACAATAACCTCTCCCTCAATGTCATTGTCATCAGAAAGCTTGAAAATTGAGTTGGAGCGGAATTTGCATCTGATGGATGTCAGAGCCACTGGGCGATATTCATTAAGTCACGCTGCCTGGCTTTTCTTTGGTATAGGGATGATGGTCATCTTTAAAGCAGAAAGGGACCTCAGATCAGTGTATGGAGAGGTTAAAAATGAATGTGAATACCCTGTACCAACTGTTCTGTGCAGGACCTGAATGCTTGTCTAGGGCCATTAGGGCCAGTCACTTTCCTTGGGTTAACTTGCAAGAAGGCCGACCTGACGTCTGCAATGGTGACCCCTGATATCGTTTTGGCTGAGGCACCCGGGTGGAGGACATGCTCTCGCTGACCTCTTGCTCAAAACGGCATAGAATATATTGAGCTCATCAGGGAGTGGTGCATTGGAGCCGATGATTTTACATGTCTTCATCTTGTAGCCTGTCATTTTGTGCAGACCTTGCCATAGTTGGTGGGTGTTCATGTGGCTAGTCTGGAACTCTA
The DNA here is from genome assembly GCF_965287045.1 of Carcharhinus amblyrhynchos. NCBI lineage: Eukaryota > Metazoa > Chordata > Chondrichthyes > Carcharhiniformes > Carcharhinidae > Carcharhinus > Carcharhinus amblyrhynchos. The sequence goes on from NC_137324.1 coordinate 20,510,431, forward strand.
GCTTCGTCTGGTACTGTCTCTTGGCATCTATAATCACGGCCTGTATGTCATTTCTGGACTTATGTATAGGTCAGTGTCACCCAACTCGAATGCCTGGAGTTCAGCAAGCAGTTGATACCCCTGTTCATAAAGTAAAGTTTATTTATTAGTCACAAGTAAGCTTACATTCACGCTGCAATTAAGTTACTGTGAAAATTCTCTCAAACCGTTGCCTGTTTGGGTACACTGAGGGAGAATTTAGCATGGCCACTTCACCGAACTAGCATGTCTTTGGAGTGTGGAATAAAGCCGGAACACCCGGAGGAAACCCATACAGTGAAAATATGTAAATTCCACACAGACAGTGACCCAGGCTGGGAATCGAACCCGGGTCCCTGCCGCTGTGAAGCATTAGTGCTAACCACCATGCCACTGTGCCATCCCATGGTTTCTGGTTGGGAAACACATGGATTTGCTTCTTTGGCACATAATCTTCCACATACTAAAGAAGTCTGCTTCTGTACAGGCGTACTCAGTCAGGCTTGTCGTACAGTTTTTAAATACTGACCAGCTTACTGACTCTAAGCAGCCCCGTATGAGATCATCCGATTCCTCAGGCCAACATTGCATGACTATATCAGATTCAACCACTTCCATTTTTGCTTGTAATTTGAGAGCAAGGGCACAGACTTGTGATCTGATTTGCCGAAGTGTGGGTGGGTGATAGAGTGGTAGGCATGTTTGTGTAGCAGTGTTGAGGATGTTTGGGCCTCTGGTGGGACAGGATGTAATGTCTGGGTAGCACGCTCTTGAGCTTGGCCTGATTCTAGTCCCTGGTCACAATGTACAAAGCCTTGGGATGTTTCGTCTCAAGGCTGTTTATGTTGGAATAAATTTCACCCAGCGCAGTCTTCATGTCCGCATGGGGTGGGATCTAAACTGTTGTCAGGATAACAGAGATGAATTTCCACGGTAGGTAGCAAGGGAGGCATTTCAGCATCAGGTCTGTTTTGGGGCCACTGCTGTTTGTAATTTTTATTAATGATCTGGATGAGGGTATAGTTGGGTGGATTAGTAAGTTTGCTGATGACACCAAAGTCGGTGGTGTGGTAGATTGTGAGGAAGGGTGTCATAGTTTGCAGAGTGACTTAGACAGGTTGCAGAGCTGGGCCGCGAGGTGGCGGATGGAGTTTAATGTGGAGAAGTGTGAGGTAATTCATTTCGGTAGGAGTAACAGATGTGTTCAGTATAGGGCTAACGGGAGGACTTTGAATAGTGTGGAGGAGCAGAGGGATCTAGGTGTATGTGTACATAGATCCCTGAAGGTTGGGAATCAAGTAGATAAGGTAGTTAAGAAGGCATACGGTGTCTTGGCGTTTATTGGTAGGGGGATTGAATTTAGGAGTCGCAGCGTCATGTTGCAACTGTACACAACTCTGGTGCGGCCGCACTTGGAGTACTGTGTGCAGTTCTGGTCCGCACATTACAGGAAGGACGTTGAGGCTTTGGAGAGGGTGCAGAGGAGGTTTACCAGGATGTTGCCTGGTATGGAGGTCATATGAGGAGAGACTGAGGGATTTGAGGTTGTTTTCGTTAGAAAGAAGGCGGCTAAGAGGGGATCTTATTGAAACATATAAGATGATTAGAGGTTTAGATAGGGTGGATAGTGATAGCCTTTTTCCTCGGATGGAGAATGCTAGCACGAGGGGGCATGGCTTTAAATTAAGGGGTGGTAGTTATAGGACGGATGTCAGGGGTAGGTTCTTTACCCAGAGGGATGTGAGGGATTGGAATGCCCTGCCTGCTGCGGTTGTAAATGCTCCTAGTTTGGGGGCGTTTAAGAGATCTATGGATAGGTTTATGGACGAAAAGGGATTGGTTTAGATTTGTGGGTCAGTGTTTTTTTTTAAAAAACTGGTCGGCGCAACATCGTGGGCCGAAGGGCCTGTTCTGCGCTGTAATGTTCTATGTTCTATGTTCTATGTTCTAGGTAACGAACCTATCACATTTCTACTTTTTCATTTTGAAGAGGTTACATGGAATTGAATGTTAACTATGTTTTTCTGTCCACAGATGGTGTCAGAAATGCTGGGTGGGATTTTCTGGCTGTGCTTGTCCCAAAACCATAAAATCCTGCCCAAGGTCAATGGACTTTCCCATGGTCTGCCCCTCGTCTCCGATTCCCATGGCTAGCAGGACAGTAAAATTTTAGCCGCTGAGATTTTTCCAGCATTTTCTGTTTCTGGTGGGGAGATGTTCTGTTTCCTAGCATCCTGACAAACACAAACATTCGAGGAAAAATGGTGAAATGTTATGAGAGGTCCGGCTGTTTTGGCAATATTAGAAACAAAATATTTTCAGATACCTCTCCCATGGAATGGTAATAAATCCTCTGGATTGTGTATTCCACATCGATGTGATCACAAATTGTACAAGATCTTCATTGACACTTGAGCTGACATGACATCTGCTCCCTCCAGCATCAAGCACTGGAATTTCATTAACTTGTGTCTACGGATCCTCAGAGAGTAAGACAAGCAGATGTTTCTGCCGATTTAACTGGGAGCTCTTGGATTCCTCTGCCAAGGTCAGACATGGGTCCATCCAAGGTTAGGAAAGACCGTGTCTCTATGGTGGCCTGATTCCACATAGGAATATCAGAACAGGCTTGGAAGTTGCACTCGGTGCCTTTTTGAGTGCTGCATTCACTTATACAGATGCTGGGAACATCTGTAGCATCGTGAGGACTCTTGAACCTTATGGGGCACAGCTTATATGACAACAAAATGCCAATAAAACAGACATTGCAATTCAACTGGACCCAATACTAGGGCTAGTCTTTCAAACCTTTGAATATTGCAATGGAATTGTCGTATTGCAACAAAAAGAATCTTCAATTTGATCAAAGTCCATGCTACGAGTTATGAGCAGGATCGGTTTAATGGAAAAGGGGCCATATTATTCAGATCAAGCTGTGTTACTTCATTAAGCTTGAAGTCTGTGAAAAATAGCTCCTGATAGTTTTCCCACTCTCTGCAAATATTACCTATGGAATGCCATATTTAGTAGTTACAGACAAAAGATAAAGGGCAGGGTTTTCCACTCCACGTTCCGCCTGTTTCGTGGGGGTGGAGATGGCCTACCATTGGTTAGCAGTGGGATCTTTTGGTTCCACCATTGTCAATGGGGTTTCCCATTGAATGCACCCCTCGTTACAGCGAAACTAGTGGCGGGACTGGGAGATCCCGGCATGAATGGCCAGTAAGTTCCCGTTGAAGAGTTTATTCAGGAATAGCTTCAGAATTATCCACTTTTCTACCAATACAATAAGGCTGTAACCTCTGTACTCATAAGCGGGAGGGACCCCAACAATGCTCTGGGGACCACCCCCCCCAACCCTGCCCCTCCCCACCCCCACCCCCTCGCACAACCAGTCTCCTAGTGGTCCCCAAATAAAGATTTCATGTCAATTGCCTGAGAAGTTTAATGTCTGTTGGGCAATTGTTCTGTAATGAGAACCATCTGAAAGTATAATATAAATCACAAACTTGGGGTGTTCAGACTGTAATAGTTACCCGGAAAAAGTTTGAAAATTAAGATTGCTTCTAACTTCTGGGTAACTACAGAACCGACCAACCCCCCCAACCATATCCCACTCCGTTCTCCCCATCTTCTGTGGGACTTCATCCACTTCCGCAAAGTGAATGCAACACTCAAAAAGACACCAAGTGCAACTCCCAAGCCGATTCTGATATTCCTATGTGGAATCATCCCGCTATGGAAACACGGTGTTTCCTAACCTTAGGTAGGCCCGTGTCTGACCTTGGCAGAGGAATCCAAGAGCTCCCAGTTAAACCAGCCGAAACGTCTGCTTGTCTTACTGTCTGAGGATCCCCACGATGACCATTTACACCCCCACACCCCCATCCCACCAATTCCCCCAACCCATTACCTACCATTGCACTGGGCCTCCCGACTGCTCTCCTCAACCCCTACTGATCACCCACCCCCTTTGACCACCACGCACCCCCCCACCACCGCTCCCCCCCCCCCACTACTGACCACCCTCCACTGACCACCTGACCTCGCAACTGACTGCACCCCACTGACAACCTGACTCCACTGATCACCCCTTTGTGACCTCATCTCACACTGAGTAACACCCCGACCACCTACACCCCCTCACTAACCACCAGATCCCCCCGCCACACCGATCACCCCATCCCAACCCCTGACTGTCTACCCAAGGTCCCCCTCCAATCCTGTACACTTACCTTACAAACATGCCTTCCGCAGGCTTCTCAAAGCGGCTGGGCCTTTAAACCCACCTGCTTTACACTAACTCTCCAGCCTTCGATGCAAGGCCTTGGGAATTTTCTCTCCTGTACTGTTCTCACCCAGCCTGAGTCAGAAAGTCAGTCAATAAAGTATCAGCTTCATTTCCAGGTAAGTAGAAGTGAAGTGATAATCCAGTTCTACGGAGGTTATGGGCCAATATATCGCATAACTTTCATATATCCATCACGCAAACCAGCCTCCGATCCATTGACTCTGTCTACACTTCCCTCTGCCTCAGAAAAGGAGCCAGCATAACCAAGGACCCCAAGCACCCTGGGTATACTGTGCTCTACCTTCTTTTATTGGAAAAAATATACAAAAACCTGGAAGCTTGTTTGGCACTTAACATTTTTTTGGTAAGATCGCCCCTAGATTTTTCATGAGATGTCAAGACCAGCATTTATTTAAACCTCAGTCAGCCGTCTTCTCATACCAATGTTTATTTTGTTAGTTCATGGAGTGTGGCTGTCTCTGGATAGGCCAGCATTCATTGCCCATCACTACTTGCTTTTGAAGAGGTGGTGAGCTGCTTTCTTGAATTGCGGCAGACCTTCTGGTGTAGGTACACCCACAGTGCTGTTAGGAAAGGAGTTCTAGACTTTGATCCAATGACAGTGAAGGAGTGGTGGGATATTGTTCCAAATCAAAATGGTATGTGAAACAATGTCAGATAGACAATTGGGGGCTCTCTCATGTTCAACTTGTGAGATACAGCATGATGCCCTCAAACGTGTGAGGATTGGGGATGACCATCTGCTTCTGCTTATAGTCAGAGAATTGTTACATGGCCCTGAGGTCAAAAGACATTGAAAATAAAAGGTCCTAATCTTGTTTTTCAACATTGTGGGAGAGGTTATTGTCATTGCAACAGTTCACCAGATTCTCGATCTCATTCCTGTACTCTGCCTTGTCATTGTTTGAGATCTAACCCACTGTGGTGGTGTCGTCAGAATGCTTGAAAATCGAGTTGGAACGGAATTTGCATCTGATGGATGTCAGAGCCACTGGGCGATATTCATTAAGTCACGCTGCCTGGCTTTTATTTGGTATAGGGATGATGGTTGTCTTTAAAGCAGAAAAGGGACCTCAGATCAGTGTATGGAGAGGATAAAAATGAATAGTTGGTGGGTGTTCATGTGGCTAGCCTGGAGCTCTAGCTTCGTCTGGTACTGTCTCTTGGCATCTTTAATAATGGCCTATATATCGTATCTGGACTTCTGTATAGGTCAGTGTCACCCAACTCGAATGCCTGGATTTCAGCAAGCAGTTGACACCCCTGTTCATAAAGTAAAGTAAAGTTTATTTATTAGTCACAAGTAAGCTTACATTCATGCCGCAGTTAAGTTACTGTGAAAATTCTCTCATCGGCACAAACCGTTGCCTGTTTGGGTACACTGAGGGAGAACTTAGCATGGCCACTTCACCGAACTAGCATGTCTTTGGAGGGTGGAATGAAGCCGGAACACCCGGAGGAAACCCATACAGGGAAAATTTGTAAATTCCACACAGACAGTGACCCCAGCTGGGAATCAAACCCGGGCCCCTGCCGCTGTGAGGCACTAGTGCTAACCACCATGCCACTGTGCCGCCCCATGGTTTCTGGTTGTGAAACACATAGATTTGCTTCTTTGGCACATAATCTTCCACATACTTACTAAAGAAGTCTGCTTCTGTAGAGGCGTACTCAGTCAGGCTTGTCGTACAGTTTTTAAATACTGACCAGCTTACTGACTCTAAGCAGCCCCGTATGAGATCATCCGATTCCTCAGACCAACATTGCATGACTATATCAGATTCAACCACTTCCATTTTTGCTTGTAATTTGAGAGCAAGGGCGCAGACTTGTGATCTGATTTGCCGAAGTGTGGGTGGGCGATAGAGTGGTAGGCATGTTTGTGTAGCAGTGTTGAGGATGTTTGGGCCTCTGATGGGACAGGATGTAATGTCTGGGTAGCACGCTCTTGAGCTTGGCCTGATTCTAGTCCCTGGTCACAATGTACAAAGCCTTGGGATGTTTCGTCTCAAGGCTGTTTGTGTTGGAATAAATTTCATCCAACGTAGTCTTCATGTCCGCATGGGGTGGGATCTAAACTGCTGTCAGGATAACAGAGATGAATTTCCACGGTAGGTGCATTTCAGCATCAACTAACGAACCTATCACATTTCTACTTTTTCATTTTGAAGAGGTTACATGGAATTGAATGTTAACTATGTTTTTCTGTCCACAGATGGTGTCAGAAATGCTGGGTGGGATTTTCTGGCTGTGCTTGTCCCAAAACCATAAAATCCTGCCCAAGGTCAATGGACTTTCCCATGGTCTGCCCCTCATCTCCGATTCCCATGGCTAGCAGGACAGTAAAATTTTAGCCGCTGAGATTTTTCCAGCATTTTCTGTTTCTGGTGGGGAGATGTTCTGTTTCCTAGCATCCTGACAAACACAAACATTCGAGGAAAAATGGTGAAATGTTAAGAGGGGTCCGGCTGTTTTGGCGATATTAGAAACAAAATATTTTCAAATACCTCTCCCGTGGAATGGTAATGAATCCTCTGGATTGTGTATTCCACATCAATGTGATCACAAATTGTATAAGATCTTCATTGACACTTGAGCTGACATGACATCTGCTCCTTCCAGCATCAAGCACTGGAATTTCATTAACTTGTATCTACGGATCCTTAGAGAGTAAGACAAGCAGATGTTTCTGCCGATTTAACTGGGAGCTCTTGGATTCCTCTGCCAAGGTCAGACATGGGTCCATCCAAGGTTAGGAAAGACCGTGTCTCTATGGTGGCCTGATTCCACATAGGAATATCAGAACAGGCTTGGAAGTTGCACTCGGTGCCTTTTTGAGTGCTGCATTCACTTATACAGATGCTGGGAACATCTGTAGCATCGTGAGGACTCTTGAAACTTATGGGGCACAGCTTATATGACAACAAAATGCCAATAAAACAGACATTGCAATTCAACTAGACCCAATACCAGGGCTAGTCTTTCAAACCTTTGAATATTGCAATGGAATTGTCGTATTGCAACAAAAAGAATCTTCAATTTGATCAAAGTCCATGCTACGAGTTATGAGCAGGATCGGTTTAATGGAAAAGGGGCCATATTATTCAGATCAAGCTGTGTTACTTCATTAAGCTTGAAGTCTGTGAAAAATAGCTCCTGATAGATTTCCCATTCTCTGCAAATATTACCTATGGAATGCCATATTTAGTAGTTACAGACAAAAGATAAAGGGCAGGGTTTTCCACTCCACGTTCCGCCTGTTTCGTGGGGGTGGAGATGGCCTACCATTGGTTCGCAGTGGGATCTTTTGGTTCCACCATTGTCAATGGGGTTTCCCATTGAATGCACCCCTCGTTACAGCGAAACTAGTGGCGGGACTGGGAGATCCCGGCATGAATGGCCAGTAAATTCCCGTTGAAGAGTTTATTCAGGAATAGCTTCAGAATTATCCACTTTTCTACCAATACAATAAGTCTGTAACCTCTGTACTCCAGAGCAACATAACCGGGAGGGACCCCAACAATGCTCTGGGGACCCCCCCACCGCCCTCCCTCTTCCTCCCACACAACCAGTCTCCTAGTGGTCCCCAAATAAAGATTTCATGTCAATTGCCTGAGAAGTTTAATGTCTGTTGGGCAATTGTTCTGTAATGAGAACCATCTGAAAGTATAATATAAATCACAAACTTGGGGTGTTCAGACTGTAATAGTTACCCTGAAAAAGTTTGAAAATTAAGATTGCTTCTAACTTCTGGGTAACTACAGAACCAACCAACCTCCCCAACCATATCCCACTCCGTTCTCCCCATCTTCTGTGGGACTTCATCCACTTCCGCAAAGTGAATGCAACACTCAAAAAGACACCAAGTGCAACTCCCAAGCCGATTCTGATATTCCTATGTGGAATCATTCCGCTATGGAAACACGGTGTTTCCTAACCTTAGGTAGGCCCGTGTCTGACCTTGGCAGAGGAATCCAAGAGCTCCCAGTTAAACCGGCAGAAACGTCTGCTTGTCTTACTGTCTGAGGATCCCCATGATGACCATTTACACCCCCATCCCACCAATTCCCCCAACCCATTAGCTACCATTGCACTGGGCCTCCCGACTGCTCTCCTCAACCCCTACTGATCACCCACCCCCTCTGACTACCACCCCCCCACCCCACTGACCACCTGACCTCGCAACTGACTGCACCCCACTGACAACCTGACTCCACTGATCACCCCTTTGTGACCTCATCTCACACTGACTAACTCCCCAACCACCTAAACCCCCTCACTAACCACCAGATCCCCCTGCCACACTAATCACCCCATCCCAACCTCTGACTGTCTACATTCACCCAAGGTCCCCCTCCAATCCTGTTCACTTATCTTACAAACATGCCTTCCACAGGCTCCTCAAAGTGGCAGGGCCTTTAAACCCACCTGCTTTACACTAACTCTCCAGCCTTCGATGCAAGGCCTTGGGAATTTTCTCTCCTGCACTGTTCTCACCTAGCCTGAGTCAGAAACTCAGTCAATAAAGTATCAGCTTCATTTCCAGGTAAGTAGAAGTGAAGTGATAATCCAGTTCTACGGAGGTTATGGGCTAATATATCGCATAACTTTCATATATCTATCACGCAAACCAGCCTCCGATCCATTGACTCTGTCTACACTTCCCTCTGCCTCAGAAAAGGAGCCAGCATAATCAAGGACCCGAAGCACCTTGGGTATACTGTGTTCTACCTTCTTTTATTGGAAAAAGTATACAAAAACCTGGAAGCTTGTTTGGCACTTAACATTTTTTTGGTAAGATCGCCCCTAGATTTTTTATGAGATGTCAAGACCAGCATTTATTTAAACCTCAGTCAGCTGTCTTCTCATACCAATGTTTATTTTGTTAGTTCATGGCGTGTGGCTGTCTCTGGATAGGCCAGCATTCATTGCCCATCACTACTTGCTTTTGAAGAGGTGGTGAGCTGCTTTCTTGAATTGCGGCAGACCTTCTGGTGTAGGTACACCCACAGTGCTGTTAGGAAAGGAGTTCTAGACTTTGATCCAATGACAGTGAAGGAGTGGTGGGATATTGTTCCAAATCAAAATGGTATGTGAAACAATGTCAGATAGACAATTGAGGGCTCTCTCATGTTCAACTTGTGAGATACAGCATGATGCCCTCAAACGTGTGAGGATTGGGGATGACCATCTGCTTCTGCTTATAGTCAGAGAATTGTTACATGGCCCTGAGGTCAAAAGACATTGAAAATAAAAAGTCCTAATCTTGTTTTTCAACATCTACTTCCCTGCTCAAGGCGCCATCTTTCAGATCATAGAATAGAATCATAGAATCCCTGCACTGAAGAAGGAAGCCATTCAGCCCATCGTGGGGTGGTATGGTGGCACAGTGGTTAGTATTGCTGCCTCACAACGCCAGGGACCCCGGTTCAATTCCCGCTTGGGTCACTGTCTGCGCAGAGTCTGCATGCCCTCCCTGTGTCTGCATGGGTTTCCTCCTGGTGCTCTGGTTTCCTCCCATAGTCTAGGAGGAAACCGGTGCTGGATAGGTGTATTGGCCATACTAAATTCTTCCTCAGTGTACCCAAAAGGCGCTGGGTGGTCGCGACTAGGGGATTTTCACAGTAATTTCACTGCAGTGTTAATGTTAGCCTACTTGTGATTAATAAACTAAAACTAAAAACTAAAGAATCTGCACCAGACACAATCCCTCCCAAGTCTTATTCCTGTAACCCTTCGTATTTACCCTGCTAATCCCCCTGACACTGGAGTTAACTTAGTATGGGCAATCAACCTAACCTGCGCATCTTTAGAGTGTGGGACGAAACCACAGCACCTGGAGGAAACCCATACAGACATGGGGAGAACGTGCAATCTCCACATAGATAGAGACCCAAAGCTGGATTTGAGCCCGGATCCCTCCTGCTGTGTCACCACGTCGCCCAAGATATCAAACCAAGGCCCTGCTTGCTCTTTTAGGTGGGTTTAAAAGGTCTCATGACACTATTTGGAAAAATAGGAGGGGGAATTATCCTACTGTACTTCACAATATTTATCTCTGGACCAACATCAGTAAATATACTGCCTGCAATTAACTCATTGCTATTTGTGGGGTCTTGCTTTGTTAATTTGAACAGTGACTGCAATTCTAAAATAGTTTACCAGTTGGATTTCTTAAGGAGGTGAAAGGTGCTATATAAATGCAACTGTTTCATTCTTAGAATGAAAACAAAATTAGACCTGGCTGTGATGCTTCCTATAACTGAATGCTTGGCTGGGGATAGATTAGTTCAGTTGGCTGGATGGCTAGTTTGTGATATTGACCGACATCGCAGCATGAGTTCAATTCCAGTATCGGCTTTTTTTTATTAATCCATGGGAAATGGGTGTCTCTTGCTGGCCAGCATTTATTACCTATCCCTATTTCCTCTTGTTCAGAGGGCAGTTGAGAGTTAACTGCATTGCAGTGGCTCTGGAGTCACATGTAGGCCAGACCAGGTAAGGACGGCAGATTTCCTTCCCTAAAGGACACGAGTGAACTAGATAGGTTTTTCCATCAATAATGGTTTCATGGTCAACAGTAGATTCTTAATTCTAGATATTTTTTATTGAAATCAAATTCCACCAGCTGCCATGGTGGGATTCAAATGCAAGGTTCTTCATGTAGGCTCACATTCTCAACCTTGCCCCTCATCTGAGGTATGGTGATCCTCAGGTTAAATCACCACAAGGCAGCTCTCCCCCTCAGTGTATGGTCATCTGGAATGACAGTGATTTTACTTTTCACTTGGATGAGATTTACAGTGTTGGCCCATGCATGAAGACTAGCAACTTGAGTGAACGAATAGAACCTGTGGATCTAGACTGTCCCAGTAAGGGAAGAAAGCAGAAGAAGAAGACGATCAAACAGAAAGCTTGGCTCTGAAATGACAGCTGAAATAAAATGGCATATTAAGATGTGGACCTTTGTGAGAACGAGATGGTTTAAACATAGAAAATGTCCACAGTACCCATAACGGCCTTGGCTATGAGACTATGAAGCCATGATTCCATGCCAGTGAGTTTTGTTGCCAGCGATATTCCCAATTCGCACACGCAACCTGTGACTGTTTTTCCAATTTAATTATACTGGGAAATAAGTCCCAAGGGTTTTGACAACAAACATTGGAGGAGAAAACTTCCCTTTTTATCCACTTCCATTCACAATGTTGCATTTACCTTTCCATTAACTCTTCAACGAACTCTTCCTTGTGAAAGGTTCTGATGGAGAAATCTAGCACGAGGGGGCATGGCTTTAAATTAAGGGGTGGTAGTTATAGGACGGATGTCAGGGGTAGGTTCTTTACCCAGAGGGTGGTGAGGGATTGGAATGCCCTGCCTGCTGCAGTTGTAAATGCGCCTAGTTTGGGGGCGTTTAAGAGATCCGTGGATAGGTTTATGGACGAGAAGGGATTGGTTTAGGTTAGTGGGTCATTGTTTTGTAACTGGTCGGCGCAACATCGTGGGCCGAAGGGCCTGTTCTGCGCTGTAATGTTCTATGTTCTATGTTCTATGTAAGTTATTAAAGTAATATGTTAAGAAAACAAATATATCAGGGCAGTGGCAGCACTCTGACAAGGATGCTGCTCTTTCTGCCTTCTCTCACTAGTCAACCACATAGCGCCATATTTTCTGAGGCCTTCTGATGGGTTACCCATCTACATGACTAAATCAGGCAGGAGTCTCCATCTATTATTTACCATTGGCCAGAAACTTAACTGGACTAGCCATAAAAATACTGAGGCTACAAGAGCAAATCAGAGACAAGGAGTACTGCAGTGGGTAATTCACCTCTTGACTATTCAAAGCCTGTCCACCATCTACAAGGCACAAAGTCAGGAGTATAATGAAATACTCTCCATTTGCCTGGATGAGTGCAGTTCCAACAACATTCAAGAAGTTTGAGGACAAAGTGGTATCCATCCACTACCTTCAACATTAATCTCCTCCCCTACCAATGCACAGTGGCAGCAGTGTGTGCATCTACAAGATACATTGCAGCGACTCATTGACGCCTCTTCAACAGCGCCTTCCAATCCTGTGACCTCTACCAAGGAGGAGGGCAAGGAGCTACCTGGGAGCAACACCACCTGAAAGTTCCCGTCCAAGGCATCATGACTTGGAACTATATTACCATTCCTTCATTATCGCTGAGTTAAAATCCTGCAACTCCCTCTCTAACAGCACTGTGGGTGTACCTACATCACATGGACTTAGGGTTCAAAAAGCAGCTCACCACCACCTTCTCAATGGCAACTAGGCAATATAAATACTGTAAATACTGGCATAGACAGTGACTGCCACATTACATAGAAAAATAATGGAATACAATGCTGCTCTTTCACTTAAACAATTGACAATTGTCAGAAGTAAGAACATGTGCATTTTTATAATTTTATTTCTTTTCTCAGAGTTACAAAGCCAATGCTCAGAATGGACAGGGAAAACCCTTAATCCATTTCCTTGCTTGCTCCAAAAACCAATTCAAATTGAATCCAATTCATGGTCCCCACTGGAGAGCCATACTAAATCCAAGCTGACAAGTGGTGGTATTTCACCTGATCTCAAGCTTGATCCTCTGCTTGATCTCAGCCAGCAACTCCCACATTGCATGAAAGAATAAAACAAAAAGGCTGATCTTTCACTTGAAAGCTTGACAGTTGTCAGAAGAAAGAACTTGACAACCACTCTATTTAATGGTCACTTACCGTTACTGTCACTCACTTAAATATACATGGATATAATCCAGGCTGCAGCATTTCAGGATGAATTGTAAAGTGGCGAACCATATTTACTCACCATTTACACTCTTCCCACTTCCATTCTCTCGTTCACATCTTCATTCTGTAGGTGTATTTTAAATCCCTTCATGTTTTCTCGTCCATTTTGTATCTTCTGGGATCTCCCTGTCAAGGCTTCATTTGCAGATACAGATATGAGTGCCATTGGCGATGCAGTTCCAAGTTTGAGTTTTGTTGACAGGTTTACACACTCTCTACTCCCATCTACCAGACAGTCAGTGCTCCTTGGGGGGAGCCCCAAACTAGTTGACTAATGCACTTTAGAGTAAGAAACTTAACACCTTTACAGAAAGTTGGCTACAACATGACAAAAATAATCCATTGGGTGTGAAGGACTTTGGAGTGTCCTGAGATCATGAAGAGTGCTATAAAAATCCAAGTCTCTCGACATGTTACTTCAATCCCACATCAATGTAGGTAGTGACTTAGCGAGCCAGTAAGTTGTATCAAACCACCGTCAGTGGTTCATGGAAAGGGTCCCAACGTCACCTTCTCAGGACAACAAGGGTCAAATGCTGCACTTGTGAGCAATGTCCATGTCTGAAGAATGGATTTTTAAAAAATCCATGAACTTGTCCTTCCTACCACATATATGGGGACACACACACACACACACACACACACACACACACACACACACACAGATTTACCACTGTGTGGCCAAATTCCACTACAACTGCATTTTCAAGTTTGCTGATGACACAATTGTAATGGGTTGGATCGCAAACAATGACAATATGGAGAACAGGAACGAGATAGAGAATTGGGTGAACTGGTGTGACGACAATAATCTCTCCCTCAATGTCAGTAAAACGAAAGAGATAGTTATCGACTTCAGAAAGTATAGCGGAAGACATGCCCTGATGTCAACAATGAAGAAGTGGAAATAGTCGAGAGATTCAAGTTTCTAGGTGTCCAGATCACCAACAATCTGTCCTGGTCCATGCTGATGCTATATTAATAAAGTCCACCGACGCCTCCACTTTCTCAGGAGGCAAGGAAATTTCAGCATATCTGCTATGGCTCTCACCAACTTTTACAGATGCACCAGAGAAAGTATTTGCCTGGATGTATCACAGCTTGGCATGATTCCTGGTCTGACCAAGACTGCAAGAAACTACAAAGTGAACGTAGCCTAGTCCATCACTCAAACCGGCCTCTCATCCATTGACTCTGTCTACACCTCCTGCTGCCTTGGCAAAGCAGCCAGCATAATCAAGGACCACATCCATCCTGGACATACTCTGATAACAGGTAAAACAGATGAACTGAGAGCCTGGATTACTGCATGGAATTATGATGTAGTTGCAATTACGGAGACATCGTCAAAGCAGGGGCAGGACTAGCAGTTTAACATGAGCTAGCATAGTGGCACAATGGTTAGCACTGCTTCTTCACAACGCCTGGGACCTGAGTTCATTGTCTGTGCGGAGTTTGCATGTTCTCCCCGTGGCTATGTGGGTTTCCTCTGGGTGTTCCGGTTTCCCCCCCACAGTCCAAAGATGTGCTGGTTAGATAATTGGCCATGCTAAATTCTCCCTCAGTGTACCCAAACAGTTACTGGAGTGTGGCGACAATGGGATTTTCACAATAACTTCATTGCAGTGTTAATGTAAGCCTACTTGTGATGACTAAACAAACATTATAACTTTATAACTTTTCCGGGATATTGTTGTTTTTGATGGCACACGAGGGGAAACAAAAGGGCTGGGGGAGTTGCACTGGTGATGAGGGAGCAGATCAAGCCGTGTTGAGGGAGGACACATTGGAGGGATCTTGTAGTGAGGCATTATGGGTAGAGCTCAGGAATAAGAAGGGTGAAATCATGATGTTGGGAGTGTACTTTTGACCTCTCAACAACTCGCAGGAGACAGAAGAACAATTGTGTAGTCAGATTCTAAAAGGTATGAAAAAAGCAGGGTGACTTCAACTTTCCCCATATTGACCGGGATTCCCTCACAGACAGGAGCTTGGATGGAGAGCAAATTATTAGAAGTGTCCAGAAAGGCTTTTTGATGCAGTATGTTGACAATTCAACCAGGGAGGGAGTCATACTAGACTTGGTATCGGGGAATGAGCCAGGCCAGATGATTGATGTTGCAGTGGGCGAGCATTTTGGGCTGAGCGATCATAATTCCGTAACATTTTGGGTCGTCATGGATAAGGACAAGAGTGGTCCTCAGGTGAGGTAATTGGACAAGGACTAATTACATCCAAATTAGACAGAAAATGGAGAACGTGTATGGGAACAGCTATTTGAGGGCAAATTCATGTCTGGCATGTGTGAGGCTTTCAAAGACCAGTTGGTTGAAGTGCCGGACATATCCATATGAAGGATAGAAATGACAGGATTTGAGAACCATGGGTAACAAGGGAAATTGTAAGCTTAATCAAAAGCAAAAAGGAAGCATACAATAGGTCTAGGTGTTTAAGAACAGATGAAACCCTTGAGGAGCACAGTGGAAGGAGGACGGAACTTAAACATGGAATTAGAAGGTGTAAAAGGGGCCATGAAATGTCTTTAGCAAACAGGGTCAAGGAGAATCCCAAGGTTTTTTATGCATTGTTTGGAGCAAGAAGGTAGCAGGGAAAGAGTAGGCCACTCAAGGACAATGGAGGAAAATAATGCATGGAATCACAGGAAGTGAGTGAGACCCTTAATGAGTACTTTGTATCAGTATTCATCAAGGAGGAGGACATAGCAGATGTTGAGGTCAGGGATAGATGTGTGAACGCTCAATACATCAAAAGAGGAAATTGTGAGTACCCTAAATTGCAGTGAGGTGGACAAGTCTCCAGGGCTGGATGGGATCTATTCCAGGTTACTGCAGGAGGCAAGGAGAAGAATAGCAGGGGCCTTAACAGGTATCTTCACACCCTCTTTGACAATAGGCGAGGTTCCAGAGGACTGGAGAATAGCCAAGGCTGTTCCCTTGTTTAAGAAAGGAAGCAGAGATAATCCAGCAAATTATAGGCCGGTGAGTCTGACATCAGTGTGGGGAAGGTCTTGGAGAAGATACTGAGGGACAGGATA
Source organism: Carcharhinus amblyrhynchos (assembly GCF_965287045.1). Classification (NCBI taxonomy): domain Eukaryota; kingdom Metazoa; phylum Chordata; class Chondrichthyes; order Carcharhiniformes; family Carcharhinidae; genus Carcharhinus; species Carcharhinus amblyrhynchos. Next base: position 20,526,635 of record NC_137324.1, read on the forward strand.
TATGCACATTTGGAGGATAATGGATTGGTTGATGACAAGGAGCATGGTTTTGTACAGGGAAGGTCATGTCGCACCAACTAGAGGTGACAAAGAAAATTGATGAGGGAAGGCTGTGGATGTAGTTTATATGGACTTTAGTAAGGCATTTGACAAGATCCCACATGGCAGACTGGTACAAAATCTAAAATCAAATGGGATTTAGAATGGGCTGGCTAGATGGATACAGAACTGGCTTGGTTATAGAAGGCAGAGAGTAGCGGTAAAAGGGAGTTTTTCGAAAGGAGATCTGTAGTGAGTGGTGTTCCACAGGGATCCGTGCAGGGACCTCTATTGTTTGTAGTATATGTAAATAATCTGGTGGAAAATGTGGGTGATCTGTTTAGTAAATTTGCAGGTGACATGAAGATTGACAGAGTTGCTGAAAGTGCTGAGAATTGTCAGAGGATACAACAGGAGAGAGATAGATTGGAAACTTGGGCACAGAAATGGTAGATGGAGTTTACATAAAAACATAGAAGATAGAAGCAGGAGGAGGCCATTTGGCCCTTTGAGCCTGCTCTGCCATTCATCACGATCATGACTGACCGTCCAACTCAATAGCCTAAGCCTGTTTTTACCCCATAACCTTTGATCTCATTTGCCCCAAGTGTTATATCTAATCTGGACAAATGTAAGGTAATGCACTTTGGAGAATCAAATTTAGGTATGAATTATACTGTAAATGGCAGAATCCTTAGGGACATTAACATACGGAGGAATCTGGGTTGCAGGTCCACAGTTCCCTAAAAGTGGCAACACAGGTGGCCAAGGTGATTAAGAAGGCATATGGCATGCTTGCCTTCAGCAAACGGGGCATTGAGTACAGGAGTTGGGAAGTCATGTTGCAGCTATATAAAACCTTGGTTAGGCCACATTTGGAGCATTGTGTACAGGTCTTGTCATTGCACTACCAGGAGGACATGGAAGCTTTGGAGACAGTGCAAAAAATGCTCACCAGGATGTTGCCTGATCTCAAGGGTGTTGGCTATGAGAAGAGTTTGCATAGACTAGGATTGTTTTCACTGGAAAGACAAAGGCTGAGGGGAGACCTGATAGATGTCTGCAAAATTATGAGAGGCACAGACAAGGAGGATAGTCAGTGGCTTTTTCCTTTGGTGGAAGTGTCAATTACAAAGGAGCACAGGTTCAAGGTGAGAGGGGCAAAGTTTAAGGGAGATGTGCGAGGGATGTTTTTTGTGTAAAGTGTAGTGTGTGCCTGGAACGTGCTGCCAGGGGACATGGTGGAAGCAGGTACATTAGCAGCATTTAAGTGTCATCTGGATGGGGTCATGAATAAGGAAGAAATAGAGGGCTATGGACCGAGTAAGGGCAGAAGGGTTTCGTTTTAGTTAGGGCATCATGATTAGCAGAGGCTTGGAGGGCCAAAGGGCCTGTTCCTGTGCTGCGCTTTTCTTTGTTCTTTGCTCTTCCACCTTCTTCCATCGGTGAAAAGGATACAAAAGTTTGAGATCACATACCAACCAACTCAAGAACAGCTTCTTCCCTGCTGACATCAGACTTTTGAATGGACCGACCTTATACTAAGCTGATCTTTCTGTATACCCTAGCTATGGGGATTTTCACAATAACTGCATTGCTGTGTTAATGTAAGCCTACGCGTGACACGAATAAATAAACTAAAAAAAAAATTGCAACACTTTATTCTGCACGCTCTCCTTTCCTTTGCCCCTATGTAGAATCATAGAACCCTACAGTGCAGAAAGAGGCCCTTCGGCCCATCGAATTTGCACCGACCACAATCCCACCCAGGCCCTACCCCCATATCCCTATATATTATACCCACTAATCCCTCTAATCTACGCATCCCTGGACACTAAGGGGCGATTTCTTAGCATGGCCAATCAACCTAACCCGCACACCTTTGGATTGTGGGAGGAAACCGGAGTACCTGGAGGAAACCCACGCAGACACGAGGAGAATGTGCAAACTCCACACAGACAGTGACCTGAGCTGTGAAGCAGCAGTGCTAACCACTGTGCTGCCATGCCGCCTCTACTCTATGAATCGTATGCTTTGTATAGCACGCAATAAACAAAATTTTCATTGTATCCCAACACATGACAATAATAAATCAAGTTTAAGCACTGAAATGTACACATACATATGCTCGCACACGTGCACATGTTCATGTGCACACACACACACACACACAAACACACACTGATACACGAGCACAAGCATGTCATGTGCATGTCCATCATGTTAGTTTCCACCAATTTACCACAAATGATAACGTAGCATCCTCTTTAAATGAAAAGAGTTAAATAAAGATGGGGGGGGCGGGGGCGAAATTTCAGAGGAATGCATTAGTACTGTGAAACCTTCAGGTATCTTATCAAGGTCCAGTTACAATTGAGTACACACTATTTGAAACATGGCAATGCCCTTTAGTAGTGTCACCAAAAGCTAAAATGCTTAAAACACAGTTGAAATCAGGACATATTCAACTGGTGATATGAAATAAATGTCAAGGGTTCCCATGAAATGAATGCACCATGGGAGACGACTGCATGTGCCATTGATTTTAACTTTGTTTACCACTGATGTGACTCATATTGCTTTTCCCTCTGTGCACTTTAGAAGCCACAGGAGCTTAACGAATGACTATTGACAGATGGTTTCTTTTGCAATGCCTTTACCATATGCCGTGAGCCGAATGATTTTCCGAATAAGGAGTGGTGTTTAGTTAATGTCCTCTCTGATGCAGACCCTGGCAACTCGTTAAATTCATCTGTAAGAACTCCACGAGAGATGCAAATATTTTTCGAACATTTTAAAGAAGTCATAAGGTGCTCAGGATTTGAAATTGCAGTTCTACTGCACTCACATCTGGCTCCTCCTGTCAGGCAAGTTAAATGACTACCCAGTGAACTTATTACCACTGCAAAACAAACCACGGGTGGTCATTGAATCTCATCATTCCTGGGCAATATAATACGACCTTGCTAAACCGACCAACACAAAATGGTTTAAAGGTCACAACTCTATATTTCTCCAGTTAGAGTAAAAACAAAAGTCTCCAATATCTTATTCTAACTGAAACCTGAGATGATGGCCTAGTGGTATTATCACTAGGCTACTAATTCAAAAACTCAGCAAATATTCTGGGGACCATGGTTCGAATCCCGCCTTGGCAGATGGTGGAATTTGCAATCAATCAAAAACATTTGGAATTAACAATCTACGGATGACCATGAAACCATTGTCAATTGTTGGTAAAACCTATTTGGCTCACTAATGCCCCTTAGAGAAGGTAATTTGCTGTTCTTACCTGGTCTGGCCGACTTGTGACTCCAGACCCACAGCAATGTGGTTCACTCTTAACTGCCTTCTGAACTGGCCCAACAAGCCACTCAGGGGCAATTAGAATGGGCAACAAATATTAGCCAGCCAGTGCTGCCCATTTCCATGAATGAATGAAGAAAGAGACCTGAGACAAAAATAAATGGACAAAATCTATAATTCCATGATGTCCGTGGATGTATTTTATCACTCACCTGTATGAGGACATACACGTCGCAAGAAAAGTGAGTCATTTCTCAACTGTTAAATATTTTTCCTTCTGCCATACTGTGGTGTCATTAGTCTTATTCTGAAGGGAAGGGAAATCTTAGGGGAGTAGTTCTATTCCAAAGTAGAAAGTTCCCAGCTTGGATTCCCAGGTCACATGCTTCCAAAACATAGGAATGCATGGATACTGAAAAGATGATTTTGGCCCATCTGCCTGGCCCCAGAGGTTAAGAATGGTATGATTCCCCCCAGCCCCCTCAAGCACCGCCCCCCCCCACCCCCCGCCCTTTCCACTCTCCAATGGTTTTCCATGTTGGAAAGAAACTGGAATGACATCAGAGGCTGGCATGAAGTCAGACGGATAAACACATTTATAAGATTGGCGCAAGTTATAGAGTAAGAGAGTTTGCGGCATGGAAACAGGACTTTCGGCCCAACTTGTCCATGCTGCTCAGTTTTTACCATTAAGCTAATTCCCAATATCCATGTTTGACCCATATCCCTTATACCAACCATGGAATCCTGCAGTGCAAAAGGAGGCCATGGTCCTTAAGTCTGCACCGATCACAGTACCACCCAAGCCCTATCCCCATAACCCCATGGATTTATCCTTGATGGTCCTGCTGACACTAAGGAGAAATTTAGTATGGCCATTCAACCTAACTAGCTCATCTTTTGGACTGTGGGAGGAACATAAGAACATAAGAAATAGGAGCAGGAGTAGGCCATCTAGCCCTTCGAGCCTGCCCCGCCATTCAATGAGATCATGGCTGATCTGTCGTGGCTCAGTTCCACATTCCCACCCTCTCCCCATAACCCTTAATCCCCTCTCTTATCAAAAAGCCATCAACCCGCGTCTTAAAAATATTTAGCGAGGCAGCCTCCACCACTTCAACGGGCAGAGAATTCCAGAGATTCGCAACCCTTTGAGTGAAGAAGTTCCTCCTCAACTCCGTTCTAAACCGCCCCCCCCTTTATCTTGAGGCTGTGCCCCCTAGTCCTACTGTCCTTTCTGAGCGGGAAGAGTCTCTCCACCTCTATCCTATCCATCCCATTCATCATCTTATACGTCTCAATGAGATCTCCCCTCATTCTTCTAAACTCTAACGAGTACAAGCCTAGTTTATTCAGCCTCTCCTCATAGCTCAACCCCCTCAACTCCGGCATCAGCCTAGTAAACCTCCTCTGCCCTCCCTCCAAGGCCAAAATATCCTTGCCTAAGTACGGCGCCCAAAACTGCACACAGTACTCCAGCTGCAGCCTCACCAATGCCCTATATAGCCGCAGCAAGACCTCCCTACGTTTATATTCAATCCCCCTCGCTATGAAGGCCAGCATCCCATTCGTCTTCCTGACCACCTGCTGCACCTGCAAGCTGGGCTTTTGCGACTCATGCACAAGGACCCCGAGGTCCCTCTGCACTGTCGCCTGCTGCAGTTTTTCTCCACGTAAGTAATAATCCTTCCTACCATTATTCCTACCAAAGTGGACCACCTCACACTTGCCAACATTAAATTCCATTTGCCAGTTCCTGGCCCATTCGCCCAGCCTATCTAGATCCTTCTGCAGACTCTCCACACCCTCCGCGCAATTTGCCGTTCCACCAATCTTGGTGTCATCAGCAAATTTCGACACCATACACTCGGTTCCCTCCTCCAGATCATCTATATAAATGGTAAATAGCTGAGGCCCCAGCACCGACCCCTGAGGCACTCCACTAGTCACCAACCGCCAATCCGAATAGCACCCATTGACCCCCACTCTCTGCCTCCTATTTGACAATCAGTCCTCTATCCACGCTAACACCCTACCCCCAACTCCATGTCCCCTGACCTTCTGCAATAACCTCTTGTGAGGTACCTTGTCAAACGCCTTCTGAAAATCAAGAAAGACCACATCCACCAGCTCTCCTCTATCCACCGCCCTAGACACATCCTCATAGAACTCCAATAAATTCGTCAGACACAACTCCCCCTTAACAAAACCGTGCTGCGTCTGCTCTATCAAGCAATTCCCCTCAAGATGCCTCGCTATTTCCTCCTTGATGACGGATTCTAACATTTTACCTACAACAGACGTTAAACTAACCGGCCTATAATTCCCCGCCTTTTGCCTGGCACCCTTCTTAAACAACGGCGTAACAATAGCCGCTTTCCAATCTTCCGGCACTTCCCCGGAATCCAGCGACGTCTGGAAAATAACCACCAAGGCATCCACTATCACCTCCGCCATTTCTTTCAGAACCCTCGGATGCATTCCATCCGGTCCTGGGGACTTGTCCACAATCAGACCCTCCAGTCTGTCGAGCACCGCCTCTCTAGTAACAGTAATGTCATTGAGACCCTCCCGTCCTACCACCTTTCCATCTCTAACACCCGGCAAATTATTCACGTCCTCCTCCGTGAAGACAGAAACAAAAAAGTTATTCAAGACCTCAGCCATTTCCCCATCCCCTACCACTAAGTCCCCCTTCTCATCCTCTAAGGGTCCAATGTTCACCCTAGCCAGCCTCTTCCTTTTTATATACTTATAAAAACTCTTGCTATCCTTTTTTATATTAAGCGCTAGCCCAGCCTCATAGTTTATCCTACCCTTCTTTATCAATTTCTTTGTCAATCTTTGTTGACATTTAAACCTCTCCCAATCCTCTTCTCGCCCACTACTCTTAGCTACTCTAAACGCTTCCGCTTTTAATTTAACACTTTCCTTCACCTCCTTCGTTATCCACGGCTTATTACCTCTCCTCCTACTGTCATGCAGACACGGGGAGAATGTGCAAATTCTACACAAACAGTGATTCAAGCTGGGAATCAAACCTGCGTCCCTGGCGCTGTGAGGCAGCTTTGCCGCCGTGCCATCCCAAACTTACCCATGCTACTGTCTGAATGCTTTTTAAAAGACAGAATTGTACCCACCTCTACTACTGCCTCTGACAGCTCATTCCAGACATTCATCATTCTCTGTGTGAAAAAATTGCTCCTCCGGACCCTTTTGTATCTCTCATAAGAACATAAGAAATAGGAGCAGGAGTAGGCCATCTAGCCCTTCAAGCCTGCCCCGCCATTCAATAAGATCATGGCTGATCTGACGTGGCTCAGTTCCACTTTCCCGCCTTCTCCCCATAACCCTTAATCCCCTTGCCTACCAAAAACCTATCTACCCGTGTCTTAAATATATTTAGCAAGGCAGCCTCCACCACTTCAACGGGCAGAGAATTCCAGAGATTCACCACACTTTGAGTGAAGAAGTTCCTCCTCAACTCTGTTCTAAACTGCTCCCCCCCTTATCTTGAGGCTGTGCCCTATAGTCCTGCTGTCCTTTCTGAGCGGGAAGAACCTCTCCACCTCTACCCTATTCATCCCTTTCATCATCTTGTACGTCTCAATGAGATCTCCCCTCATCCTTCTAAACTCTAACGAGTACAAACCTAGTTTATTCAGCCTCTCCTCATAGCTCAACCCCCTCAACTCCGGTATCAGCCTAGTGAACCTCCTCTGCACTCCCTCCAAGGCCAAAATATCCTTGCGCAAGTGCGGCGACCAAAACTGTACACAGTACTCCAGCTGCGGCCTCACCAGTACCCTGTACAGTTGCAGCAAGACCTCCTTACTTTTATATTCAATCCCCCTCGCTATGAAGGCCAGCATCCCATTTGCCTTCCTGACCACCTGCTGCACCTGTAGGCTGGGTTTTTGTGACTCATGCACAAGGACCCCCAGGTCCCTCTGCACCGTAGCATGCTGCAGCTTTTCGCCATGTAAGTAGTAGTCCTTCCTACCATTATTCCTACCAAAGTGGACAACCTCACACTTGCCAACATTATATTCCATCTGCCAGTTCCTCGCCCATTCGCTCAGCCTATCTAGATCCCTCTGCAGACTTTCCACACCCTCCGCATAATTTGCCGTTCCACCAATCTTTTGTGTCATCAGCACCCCTCTCACCTTAAACTTATCCTTCTAATTGTAGACACCCCCTACTTTTTGGGAAAAGATGCTGATTATCTACCTCACCTTTGCCTCTCGTTATTTTGTAACCTCTATAAGATCAGTCCCACGCTTCTTATGCTACAGGGAGAAAAGCCCCAGTCTATCCTTATAACTCAAACCATCAAGTCCCAGTAGCATCCTAGTGAATCTTTTCTGCACTTTTAATATTCTTTTTCTTATAGGGTGACCAGAACTGTACACAGTATTCCAAGTGTGGTCTTACCAATGTCTTGTACAACTTCAACAAGACATCTGACTGCTGTATTCAGTGTTCTGACCAATGAAAACAAACATGCTGAGTGCCTTCTTCACCACTCTGTCCACCTGTGGCTCCATTTTCAAGGAGCTATGAACCTGTGTCTGTTCTCTAACTGTCCCCAGCGTCCTGCCATTAATTGAGTAAATCCTGCCCTGGTTCGATCTACCAAAATGCATAATCTTGCATTAGCAAAATTAAACTCCATCTGCCATTCATTAGCCCACTGGTACAATTGATCAAGATCCCTTTGCAATTGGAGATAACCTTCTTCACTGTCCACTATGCCACCAATCTTGGTGTCATCTGCAAACTTGCTAACCATGCCTCCTAAATTCCCATCCAAATCATTAATATAAATGACAAACAACAGTGGGCCCAGCACTGATCTCTGAGGCACACCACTGGTCACAGGCCTCCAGTTTGAAAAACAACCCTTTACAACCACTCTCTGGCTTCTGTCGAGCAGCCAATTTTGTATCCATTTAGATACCTCACCCTGGATCCTGTGAGATTTAATCTTACGTAGCAACCTGTCATGCGGAATCTTGTCTTGCTAAAGTCCATGTAGATAACACCGTCATCTACCTTCTTGGTTACCCTTTCAAAAAGCTCAATGAAATTTGATTTTCCACTCAAAAAGTCATGCTGACTATCCCTTATCAGTCCTTGTCTCTCTAAGTGCCTGCAGGTCTTGTCTCTCAGAATACCTTCTAACAACTTACCCACTACAGACAGTTGGCTTACCGGCCTGTAGTTCCCAGGTTTTTCCCTGCAGCCGTTTTAAAACAAGGGCACAATATTTGCCATCCTCCAATCTTCTAGCACCTCACCCGTGACTATTAATGATTCAAATATCTCTGCTAGGGGACCCGCAACTTCCTCCCAAACCTCCCACAATGTCCTGGGATACACTTGATCAGGTCCCAGAGTTTTATCCAACCTGATGTGCTTTAAGACTTCCAGCACCTCCTTTTCTGTAATATGTACACTCCTCAAGGCTTCACTATTTATTTCTCCAGGTTCTCAAACATCCATGCCTTTCTTAACAGTAAATACTGTTAAAAGCAAATTCTACAAGGGATTGGTGATTTGTAAAAGGAGTCAGAAGGAGCCATAATTAAAAATATTTTTATGAGTCATGCCTGCTGTGATAACGGAGTCGGACTCTTTAGGAACTTTCAAGCGGTTATTGGATAGGCACATGGAACACACCAGAATGATAGGGAGTGGGATAGCTTGATCTTGGGTTTGAACATAGTTCGGCACAACATTGAGGGCCGAGGGGCCTGTACTGTGCTGTACTGTTCTATGTTCTATGTGAAGAAAGTTATCTCCTATTACAACAAGATCTTGATCAATTGGGCCAGTGGGCTGACGAATGGCAGATGGAGTTTAATTTAGATAAATGTAAGGTGATACATTTTGGTAGATTGAATCAGGGCAGGACTTACTCAGTAGGGCGTTGGGGACAGTTACAGAACAAGGAGATCTCTCTCCGTGTACCAGAACAGGTGCCAGAGTGTGTTAACCAGGGGATTTTCACAGTAACTTCATTGAGTGTAAGCTACTTGTGACATTAATAAATAAACTTTAAACTTTCTGTTGGGCTGCAGAATAAGAACTTAACTACCTTTCCTCCCCCATTAGTTGTTGCCAAATGTCATGGTAGAAGACCATGACTAGGCTTGGAAAAAAGGAAGGAAGTTCTGGAGCAAATGAAGCCTATATTTGTAGCCAGAGACACAGGGCTTAGGATCTTTCCACTCTCAAAAGAGGAGAGATGATGGAGATCAGAGATCAGCAACGAGAAAGGACCACATTGGGGGAGCTACAAAAATCAAGATTGTGTCTGGACTGTACACAGTTAAGCATCATTTGAAGGAACAGAACTCCCCTGATTTCAATGTGGCTTTGGGCAGAGTGCAGCATTTTGGTAAAAATAAAGGAATTCTAAACATCTTTCCAAAAATCTAATACTGTTTGTGTTTAACATTTAACTGCTATATCTGATCCCAGGGCCAAAGGAGGGGGATAAAAGCTATCTGCTGCCAGCAGCTGAAAGAGTTAATGAATTAAGGAAACTAGCTTGAACTGGTCTCTGCTGTATTTGAACTCAAGTGGAGGTGATGGCCTCGTGGTGTTATTGCTAGACTATTCAATCCAGAAACTCAGCTAAAGTTCTGGGGACCCAGGTTCAAATCCCACCATAGTGGAATTTGAATTCAAGAAAAAAAATTCTGGAGTGATGATTGTGAAAACATTGTTGATTGTATCTGAGCTCAACTTTGTTCAGACATAGGAATTCAGACATTCTGTGTAACAAGCAGTGAGTGCTGTTTCAGATAGAGTGTGGAAGCTTGGTGAGACGAGGGAGTTTGGTGACATGGGGAGAGAGATGCCCCTTTGTGTTTCTAACCTTTTCACCCTATCGACAAGAGAGGAGGTGAGCTGCTAGTGACTATTAGGTGAATATCCAGTGACTGGGAAATGTCTTCTCCAAAGATTTAAAATAGTACTAGAGTTTGTGATAAAGATTAGTAAATATCTAAAGGAAAACAAGCAATTGAATACAATGAATATAGCTCATAATTATGGCGAGTGGGTGCTATGTCAAGGCTGCAGCACTTTTTAAATTTGATTTATTATTGTCACATGTATTGGTATACAGTGAAAAGTATTTTTTTTAAGTTTATTTATTAGTCACAAGTAAGGCTTACATGAAGTTACTGTGAAATTCCCCTAGTTGCCGCACTCCGGTGCCTGATTGGGTACACTGAGGGAGAATTTAGCGTTGCCAATGCCCCTAACCAGCACATCTTTTGGACTTTGGGAGGAAACTGGAGCACCCAGAGGAAACCCGCACAGATACAAGAAGAATGTGCAGACTCCATACAGACAGTGACCTAAGCCAGGAATCAAATCCAGATCCCTAGCACTATGAAGCAGCTGTGCTAACCACTGTGCCACTGTGCCATTTCGACTTTCTTGTATGCTATACAGACAAAGCATACTTTACACAGAGAAGGAAAGGAGAGAGTGCAGAATGTAGTCTTAGCTAGGATGTAGAGAAAGATCAACTTGATACGAGGCAGGTCCATACAAAAGCTGTTCTTAAGTCGGTTGGATCGTGTCCTCAGACTTTTGTGCCTTTTCCTGAGGGAAGAAGGTGGAAGAAGGTATGTTGGGGGTGAGTCATGTCCTTGATTGTGTTGGCTGCTTTTCTGAGGCAGTGGGAAGCGTAGACAGAGTCAATGGGTGGGAGGCTGGTTTGAGTGATGGACTGGGCAATGTTCACAACCCTTTGTAGTTTTTTGCGGTTTTGGACAGAGCAGCAGCCATATCAAACTGTGATACAACCAGAAAGAATGCTTTCTATGGTGCATAGAAACATAGACACTAGATGCAGGAGTGGACCATTTGGCCCTGGTAGGATGAGTTGTAAGGAAGATGCAGAGGTGTTTCAGCATGCTTTGGACAGGGTGATTATGTGGGCATGCGTAGGTCAGATGCAGCATAATGTGGATAAATGTGAGGTTCTCCACTTTGGTAGCAAAAATAGGAATACAGATTATTCTTTGAATGGGTGTAAATTGAGAGAGTTGGATACTCAGCGAGTCCTCATGCATCAGTAGTTGAAAGTAAGTGTGCAGGTACAGCAGGTGGTGAAGAAGGCAAATGGTATGTTGGCCTTCATAGCAAGAGAATTTGAATCCAGGGATAGGGATGTTTTACTGCAATTGTATAGAGCATTGGTGAGGCCACACCTGGAATATTGTGTGCAATTTTGGTGTCCTTATTTGAGGAAGAATGTTCTTGCTACACAGGGAGTCCAGCGATGGTTTACCAGACTGATTCCTGGGATGGCAGGTCTGTCATATGAGACTAAGTCGGTAAGGATTATATTCACTGGAGTTTAGAAGAATGAGAGGGGATCTCACAGAAACTTATAAAATTCTAACAGGGTTAGACAGGGTAGATTCAGAAAGAATGTGCCCAGTGATGGGGAAGTCCAGAACTAGGGGTCATATTTGAAGATAAGGGCAAACCTTTTAGAACTGAGGTGTGGAGAAATTTCTTCACCCAGAGGATGGTGAATGTGTGGAATTCATTACCACAGAATGTAATTGAGACCAGAATGTTGTCGGATTTCAGGAAGAAATTAGATATAGCTTTTGGGGCTAAAAGGATCAAGGGATATGGGGGGAGGAAGGGGGAATCAGGACATTGAATTTGATGGTCAGCCATGATCAAAATGAATGGCGGAGCAGGCCTGTTTCCATGGAAAGTTGGGAACAGAAATGGCACCTGGAGTTTAATTCACACAAATGTGAGGTGATGCATTTTGGAAGATCAAATTTAGCTGTGAATTATAGTATAAATGGCAGAATCTTTAGGAACATTAACATATAGAGGGATCTGGATATGCAGGTCCACAGTTCCCTAAAAGTGGCAACTTTTGGATGAGTACATGGGATTTAATGGGATTGAGACTTATAGCTAGGCCTGGTAGGTAGGGATATGATCGGCACAATTTGTGGGCCAAAGGGCCTGTTTGCGCTGTACTGTTCTATGTTCTGTGTTCAAGTTGCCAAAGTGATTAAGAAAGCAAATAGCATGCTTGCCTTCATCAGCTGGGGCATTGAGTAAAAAATTTGGGAAATCTTATTGCAGCCATATAAGACCTTGGTTAGGTCGAATTTGGAGTACATTTCTGGTCACCACACTATCAGAAGGACGTTTCACACAAAAGCTTTGGAGAGAGCACAAAGAAAGTTCACCAGGAAATTGCCTGGTCTCGAGGGTGTTATCTATGAGGAGAGGCTAATAAACGAGGAGCGTTTTCACTGGAAAGAAAGGCTGAGGGGAGATCTGATAGAGATCCACAAAATGATGAGAAGCATAGACATGGTGAATAGTCCGAGTGGAAGTGTCAATTACAAGGGGGCACAGGTTCAACGTGAGAGAGGGAAAGATTAAAGGAGGTGTGCAGGGGAAGTTGTTCATACGGACAGTGGTGGATGACCGGAACCTGCTGCTAGAGGATGTGGTGGAAGCAGACACTTTAAGAGGCATCTGGATGGGTAGGGAGGAAAGGGAGGGATACAGACCAAGTAAGGGCTTGATCGGCACAGGCTTGGAGGGCCGAAGAGCCCTCCTTAGAATCCCTACAGAAGGAGAGCATTTGGCCCATCGAGTCTGTACTGATGACCATCCCACCCAGGCCCTATTCCTGTAATCCCACACATTTACCCTGCTGATGCCCCTGACACTAAAGTCAATTTAGAATGGCCAATCAACCTAACCCACATATCTTTGGACTGTGGAAGGAAACCAGAGCACCCGAAGGAAACCCATGCAGACACGAGCCAAAATGTGCAAACTCTACACAGACATTAACATGAGGCCGGCATTCAGACCATAAGGCTATAAAACATTGGAGCAGAATTAGGCCCCTCAGCCCACCAAGTCTGTTCTGCCATTCAATCATGGCTGATATTTTTCTTATCCCCATTCTCCTGCCTTTTCCCCATAACCCCTGATCCCCTTATTAATCAAGATTCTATCTATCTCTGTCTTAAAGACACTCAATGAACTGGCCTCTACAGCCTGCGGCGGCAAAGAGTTCCACAGATTCACCATTCTCTGGCTGAAGAAATTCCTTCTCATCTCTGTTTTAAAAGATCATCCCTTTAGCCTGAGTTTGTGGCCTCTGGTTCTAGTTTTTCCTACTGGTGGAAACATCCTCTCCATGTCCACTCTATCCAGGCCTTGAGTATCCTGTAAGTTTCAATAAGATCCCCCCCTCATCCTTCTAAACTCCAACAAGTGCAGACCCAGAGTCCGCAACCATTCCTCATACAACAAACTCTTCATCCCAGGGATCGTTCTTGTGAACCTCCTCTGGACCCTTTCCAAGGCCAGCACATCCTTCCTTAAATGCAGGGTCCAAAACTGCTCACAATACTCCAGATGGGATCTGGCCAGAACCTTATACAACCTCAAAAGTACATTCCTGCTCTAGTATTCTAGCCCTTTCGACATGAACGCGAACATTGCATTTGCCTTTCTAACTGCCAACTGAACCTGCATGTTAACCTTAAGAACTGGCGCTGTGAGTCCTTACTGTGAGTTCTCTTGGTTTTTATACACACGCATGCCTCAAAATTGCCAGTAATTTTATTTCAATCCACATACATGATGCATACCACTCGGGACAGGGGAGCCGCGGAGTTTCAATGTAATCTATTAACTAGGAGACCTGAAGATGGATGTAATGAGCATGCTCTGCTAACCTGATGTAATGGTCTGATGTCTGGATCAATCAGGACGATGCTGCAGTACAGTCTGACTAAGAAGTCCAAAATTCGTCTTTAGCTCCTTTTGAAGGTAAGCCTGAAAATCTATCAGTCCCTTGGCTGATATTCCCCGCTTAAGCGTATTAATTAATCATCTCTGTATTGCTTGTGGGGAATTATTGATGTACAATGACTCCTGTTTACCTGTTAGTACAATTAAAGTTAATACCATTGCTTTAGTGGGAAGTAATATTTAATGGATTGTGACAGAACATTGTTTATATCTTGTTATGATCCTTGTCTAGACCCCAGGACATTGCGGCGCAATCTAGTTAGGGACCAATCGTGTTTTGTTGAAAGCAGACAATCTTTTGAGATTCAAGGCACCTGCTTTTGGAATAAAGACAAAAAAAATTCACAGGTTTTGTAAAAACAAAATCAAACTTTACAGGAGAAGTTCAGAAAACGATTTACAACGTGCATCTTATTGCCTCACGTTCAGGGTAAGTGTGTCAATTAATTATTAAAGTACAAAGGCCTCAGAATTTGGGTGTATCTATTTTTTGGCATGTATTTTGGGAAGGGGGGGTGGGGATGCAAGGAACAGTCCCAGCTTCTAGTGCTGTAGTCCAGGCCTAACCCAATCCTGACCCGAGGGCCTCATTATCATCCAGCTGGTGTTCTGTAGTCGCTAATGAGCAACTTACTAGCAAAGTAAGATGGAAGTTCTGGCATCTGTAATACTGATCCTCAGGCAAATGTTCAAAGGGGCTGGGAGCAGGAGTGCTGGGGAAGGCGAAGAAGGGCAATCAGGAAGACAGGTAGCAGGAATAGATTGGGTCGAGAGCTAGGAGTGGCATCAAGGGGAAAGTAGGCAGCGGCCGCCAGGAGCAAGTGGGGGTAGTGTTCCGGTTCTGCCCTGGAAAGCAAGACAGTCCATTTTCTCCTCCAACATCCCCAACACATGGTGGCAATTTCAGGCTGTTGTGGTTTCAGGCTAATGTTATTGGTTAGCAGAGCCTGGTGCCAAATGGGCAATTAAACTAATGTGAGACAATCCTTATTGGCGAAATGCCAGGTTTTGTGGTTGAAAGTTCTTCTTAGAAATGTTTGAAAGGGAGGAAAAAAAATGGTGAAGATGCATATCTCAAGGTATTGATTGTTAGAAGGAAGATTCAGTGTTAGTGCCAGCAGGGCTCTTACTTATTCTGTTTGTAAATATATTGCAGGCTAGTGAAGGAATGGCAATCTGTTCCACCAGACTAGCTGGATATGCAGAGGCACTTTTCACCCAGACATTTACAGCCAAGTCGAGCGATGATATATTCCTCCCTACCCCGCAACAGCCTCAAGGACTTATTATACCTCAACTCCTCGGACAGATTTACTGACCTGTGAGCGATTGCAAAGAATGGCAGCTCAACCCTGCATTCCTTTCCTATGGAATTTGTTTCAGAAAGATTCAGATTTGCCGTTTTGCAGTGTACGAAGAAATTAATCAAGCAGAGAATAACTGGACAAGAAAGTTTCACAGAAGGTACTGATATGCAGCTAACTGATACTTAGCATTGGTATTAACTCTTTTTGCTTTTGAGATCCGCCTCAACTTATGAAACGTCAATGCTTTTTCATAGCTTTGTCAAACTGCCCATCCACTTTTAAAAGGTGTCTTGAGAATTTAAAGCTGAATCCAAACACTTTACAGATGCCACCAATTTAAAAAAAACTCTCAGCGAGTGGTGGAGGCAGGTTCATATGAGGCACTCAAGAGGGGATTGGATTATTATCTTAGAAGGATGAATGTCTAAGGTTACAGGGAAAAGGCACAAGGTGGGTCGCTCATTGGAAGACCCAAACATGATCTGATTTTGATTTGATTTACTATTGTCACATGTATCAATGTGCAGTGAAAAGTATTGTTTATTGCACCTTATACAGACAAAGTACACTATTCGCAGAGAAGAAGAGAGTGCAGAATGTAATGTTACAGTCATAGTTAGGCTGTCGAGAAAGATCAATGCAAGGTAGGCCCATACAAAAGTCTGATGGCAACAAGAAAGAAGTTGTTCTTGAGTCAGTTGGTGTGTGACCTCAGACTTTTGTACCTTTTTTCCAATAGAAGAACGTGGGAGAGAGAATGTCTGGAGTGCCTGGCTCCTTAATTATGCTGGCTGCTTTGTCAAGACAGTGGGGAGTCTAGACAGAGTCCAATGGATAGGAGGCTGATTTGTGTGATTAACTGGGCTACATTCACAACCTTTTTAGTTTCTTGTAGTTTTTGGCAGAGCAAAAGACATACCAAGATATTATACAACCAGAAAGAAAGATTTCTGTGGTGCATCTGTAGAAATTGGTCAGAGTGGTAGCTGACATGCCAAATTTCCTTAGTCTTCTGAGTAGATGAGCCGAATGGCCACTTTCTTTACTTTAACAGTCCTGTGAATTTTGTCTGCTTTGACAGCAAGGCCTGCATTTATTGCCCATCCTAACTGGTTTTGAGAAGGTGACAATGAGTCACTTCTTGAACTGCCGCAGTCCATGTGGTGAAGGTGCACCTACAGTGCTGTTAGATATACAAGTTGTATGAATGGAGTTTTCTTCAATTCATTCATGGGACATGGGCAGCACTGGCAAGCCAGCATCTGTCACCCATCCCTAGTTGCCGTTGAACCTGAGTGGTTTGCTCGGCCATTTCAGGAGGCAGCTGAGAGTCAACCACACTGCTGTGGCTCTGGAATCACATACAGGCCAGACCAGGCAAGGATAGCAGGTTTCCTTCCCTAAAGGACATTAGTGAACCACATGGGTTTTTCTGACAGTCAACAACGGTTTCATAGTCATCAGATTTTTAATTCCAGACATATTTTACTGAATTCAAATTCCACCATCTGCCACAAAAGGATTCGAACCCGGATCCCCAGAACATTTGCTGAGTTTCTGGATTAATAGTCCAGCATAATACCATTAGCCCATCACCATCCTAGGATTCAGAGTGAATGAAGCAGCAGCTGTATATTGGGATGGTAAGTAATGGAGTTCTTGCTGAGTTACTGCAGTACATCCTGCAGACAATAAACCCACAGCAACTGCAGGGAGTGACCGGATGTTTAAGCTGGTGGATGGGGCGCTGATCAATACTTTTAGAAACCACAGAAAATAGAAACCATTGAAACTCTATAGTGCAGAAAGAGGCCATTCGGCCCATTGAGTCTGCACCGACCACAATCCCCCCAGGCCCTATCCCCATATCCCTACATATTTATCCGCTAATCCCTCTAACCTATACATCCCAGGACACTAAGTGACAATTTAGCTTAGCCAATCCACCTAACCTGCACATCATTGGACTGCAAGAGGAAACTGGAGCACCTGGAGGAAACCCATGCAGACACGGGGGAAATGTGCAAACTCCGCACCGACAGTGACCTGAATCGAACCCAGGTCCACTTCTGAGCTTTTGAGTTGCTCAGTGTCAAACTGAATGTTATTGCACTCAACCAGGCTCCTCACTCCTGCCTGTGCCTTGAAGGTGGTCAGCAGGCATTGGGAAGTCAGAGCTTGAATCACTTGCCACAGAATGCTATCTGACCTGCTCCAATAACCATGTCCTTCATGTGTTTGGCTCAGGTCAATGATGTACCCCACCTCCCCGCATGGGACATTTTTAATTTTTTTTTGTTAGGGCTTTTTTGGCTTGGTCGGCATTTATTGCCCATCTGTAATTGCCCTTGAAAGGTGAGCTACCTTCCTGAACCGCTGTTAGAAAGAAGTTCCAGGATTTATACGACTGATTTATAAAGTTTCAGAGGGGCAGGACTTGAAAACCAGAGATTCTCACCCAATTTCAATGGACCTTTACGCAATCCGCCACCAGCTCGCTAGAATTCCAGTAGTGGGCAGCATGGGAGAATTCCAGCTGTGATTTTGAACTGAGAAGAAGATTTCATCTCTGTCAATCAAATCATCCATAACACCATGTAAGTTGTGCCAACCAAATTTCACTGTGAGAACTTCTGCTGTGTTTTTCTCCCTGCGCTCTGCTATTTTTGGCCTTTGGCCATACTCAAAACATCATGCACTGGACTAGTAATCCAGAGACGCAGGCTAATGTTCCTGGTACCCAGGTTCAAATCCCGGCACGGCAGATGGTGAAATTTGATTTCAACAAAAATGTGGAATTGAAAGTCTAATGATGACTAAGGAATGTTTGACAGAAAAACCCATCTGGTTCACTAATACCCTTGAGGGAAGGAAATCTGCCATCCTGACCTGGTCTAGCCTACACATGACCCCAGATCCACAGCAATGTGGTTTGCTCTCAACTGCCCTCCAAAAGAGGGGCAATAAGTTCTGGGCCAGAAACATTCATGTCCCGTAAAATGAATTTTTAAAAAATTCTGTACATTTTATATTAATTTCACTCATTTGCTTCAAAAACAGAATGCTGCAGATGCTGGAAATCAAGTTCGTTTGTGAATTCACTTTGGGTCATATTGGCACTCTTGCTAATCCTATCAAAATATTTATCATGCATGTTAATCATTACCCCTTTAAAGGAGCTCCGAAAAACCTCTGCTGAAGTGCTGTTGACAGAAACCACACTGAATCAACTTACCTCAACAGTTTTGTCAATTCGTGGAAGTTAGGTTGTTAAAAATTGATTTACTGAATGGGGAGTGAGAGGGCAGTGTGTGTCCCTGATTTCTCAAATCTGTATGCTTGGTGAGACAAGCCCGAGCTCCCAACACAAATGGGAAAACCAAATGAAGAAGCAAATATGAACAATCCTGATTGCATTAATTCCACACCAATTAATATTTGTCCTGGCAATGCTTTTGGCAGTTGGGAGGCCTTATGGGATGTTTTTGATTTAATTGTTTTGATTTGATTTGATCTATTATTGTCACTTGCATTAGTATACAGTGAAAAGTATTGTTTCTTGCGCGCTATCCAGACAAAGCATACCGTACATAAAGAAGAAAAGGAGAGAGTGCAGAATGTAGTGTTACAGTCGTAGCCAGGGTGTAGAAAAAGATCAGCTTAATATCCTCTTGCCTCATCTTTGAATACCAAAATGCAGTTTAATTATATTTAAATGGCTATCACAGATTCACAGGGCAGAGTTTGTCTGCTGAAATCGCAATGAGCACTCTGCAAAATAATAACTGGAGCCTGGAATAGTTCCACACGATTATTTTTAGCATCTGTCCATTGCACTTTTATTTACAGGTTGGACATCCCAGTCAAACAAATTCAGATCTTCATGTTTTCCCACATTCGAGCAGTATCCGAAAGGTATTTGCTCAAATTTTCCACCATGCATGATTGGAACACAAGGCTTCCAGCCAGCACTGAGAGTGAGAGTTCAAAAACTTACTCCAGGACATTCGAAATCTTAAAGCCAAGGTATTGAATCCCAACAGCTGCACTGTTACAGCTTGTGACGTTCTTTCTGACAATGGTTGGATAGGATTGGGTTGTTATCTCTGGTGCAGAGCAGACTGAGGGATGACCTGATTGAGGTGTTCAAGATTATGAAGGGGCATGGACAGGGGCACATGAGTTTAAAACTGAGGGATGGAAGGTTAAGGGGGATCGGAGAAAACTTTTTTTAACCAGAGGATGGTGACAGTTTGGAATGCACTGCCTGGGAGGGTGGTGGAGGTGGGATGCCTCACACCCTTTAAAAAGTACCTGGATGAGCACTTGGCACGCCATAACATTCAAGGCTGTGGGCCAATTGCTGGCAAGTGGGATCATGTGGGCAGTTCAAGGCCTTTCGTGCATTAACGCAGACTCGACGGGTCAAAGGGTCTCTTCTGTACTGCAGTATTCCGTGGTTCTGTGATTCTGGTTGCCCCACTTTGTAGGTCTTGTGGGATGTTCATATTGTTGTCATATTGAACTTTCAAGCGGTTATTGGATAGGCACATGAAGCACACATAGAATTATAGGGAGTGGGATAGCTTGATCTTGGGATTGGGCATAGCTCGGCACAACACTGAGGGCCGAAGGGCCTGTATTGTGCTGTAATGTTCTATGTTCTATTGTTGTATGTTCTTACCTTTAAAAAAACAAAAGTGAAGCTTAATAACATTTATGAGGCTGCTACACATTTGTAGTGAAGAGGTTATCTGCTGAAGTAGCAATGGTAAACACCCATTTAGTTCTAAAAGCAAAATACTGCAGATGCCGGAAATCTGAAATGAAAACAGGTTGTGCTGGATAAGCTCAGCAAGTCTGGCAGCATCGGTGGAGCGAGGAACACAGTTAACATTTCGAGTCCATATGGCCTTCAATATCAATCTGCCAAAAACAGAATACTCTAATCCCACACATGGCAGGTTTTAGTGGTGAGTCAAAGCAGATAATCTAGCAGGAGCCAACTCAATGGCATAAAGTCACATTCCAAATGGCAGGTTAATGGCGGGTTGGCCTTCCTACTCGCTGGTGGCGTTAACACTATTTACATTCATTTGCATCTCATGAATGCTTATTAAAACTGCTGCCCACTGGCATCCCATCAGCCTTTCTAATCCTGCCCCACACCAGTGTGAAATTTATACTGATCTAAAACCTGATTGAATAAAGACTGATATACACAGGGCAGTCCATAGTTTGCAAGACACTTTCAGCTGAGTGCAATAAAGACTTTCTGCCATATGTTGTGCTGCTCCTGATGCGGTGTATATCGTTCTACCACTTAGACTGGTTCCTGCCCTCCATCTCCATGTCAACCTGGCCTTCATGTACAACCCTGTTCTTCTGGAACTATGGACCTTCCTATGTCACTGTCTCAGATCAGTACAGTGCCTGGAGTTGGGGAGTATAGGGATCTCCTTCCCCTGGTGCCACACATCAGTGTCTGTCTGGACAGCACCGTACTTTGGGACTCATGCAGTCGCCGCAACAAAGGTCCAAATTTCGACTGGGGGTGGAGTGCAAGGTGAGCTCAGGGAAGAAACAAGGTGGGGGGGGGGCAATGTAGAAGGAGGGCTATGCAATGAGTGGGGAGAATGTACAAAGGTTCATGATGGTAGGCAGTATGAAGAAGGCAAATGATGGAAGAGGAAGTCAGTGGCCTAGTGGCATTATCACTAGATTATTAATCCAGAAACTCAACTAATGTTCTGGGAACCCAGGTTCGAATCCCACCACGGCAGCTGGTAGAATCTGAATTCAATAATAAATATCTGGAATTAAAAACTTACTCATGACCATGAAACCATTGTCAATTGTCAGAAGAACCCATCTGGTTCACTAATGTCCTTTAGGGAAGGAAATCTGCCATCCTTACCTAGCCTGGCCTACATGTGCATCCACTGCCACAGCAATGCGGTTGATTCTCAACTGCCCTCAGACATTTATGGCCCTAGAGATGGGCAATAAATGCTGGCCAGCCAGCAATGCCCAAGTTCCATGAATGAATAAAAGAAAAAATGGAAGGCAGAGGGATGACTGATTGGAAGGAAGCTGGAATCCAACAAGGCTGCCTGACAAATTTACAAATGGGAGGGTTCAAACATTTACTACATTGTTTACTGGAAGGGAATGCATAAAGACTTTAGATGTGGTGGGCAGAGATCCAATTGGGGCATGGGCATCTCGCCAATGATGGGTTTGGTACGGGGTTAAAATGGTTGAATTGAGGAACGTATTTCTTCTTGAGGCTGCTAACCTTTTCCCTCTGGGTTGCTGACCTCCTGCACAGTCCGGTGGGGACATGTGGGATGGAGAGACTGATAAGAGTGAGCTGGACTGGTGATTAAATATGGAGCAGGAACCTTCAATCACACCCACTGACAGCAGGTAGACCAGTAACTGCCAGACTGTCAGGAGATTCGGAGCTGATCTCACCTGTGAGGTTCCAAGTGCAGGTTCTATTCTGGGGTCACCCCTTTCTAGCCAACAGAAAAGGCACCACAGGAGCTGCTCGCCAACCACTGAGGACGGAATTCTCCCAAAGGTTTCTATGTGTCATAACAGCAAACAATGAAGGAGCAATCCATGCCAGTCTTTCAGTTTCACTCTGCACCGTAACACTCCCACACTCAGATACTTTTTTTGGAGAATTGGAAGTTTTGCACTGGTATTGCCGGGAGGACAGTGGGTGGGGTGGGCAGGTAAGATCTAAACACACTGGTGAACCTGGCTAAAGAGTGTTTGGGCCTTCTGCAAGGGCACCCTCTTCTCAGAGTGCACTGGGGAACCCCCTCCCTTACCCCCATGGAAAAGATTTATTAGGATGCTCCCAGGACTTGATGGTTTGAGTTATAAGGAGAGGCTGGATAGACTGGGACATTTTTTGTCTGGAGGGTAGAAGGCTGAGGGGTGATCTTATAGAGGTCTATGAAGTAATGAGGGGCATAGATAAGCTCGATAGTCAATATCTTTTCCTAAAGGTAGGGGAGTCTAAAACTAGAGGGCATAGGTTTAAAGTGAGAGATACAAAAGTATCCAGAGGGGCAACTTTTTCACACAGAGGGTGGTGAGTGTTTGGAACAAGCTGCCAGAGGCAGTAGTAGAGGCAGGTGCAATTTTGTCTTTTAAAAAGCAATTAGAGAGTTACATGGATAAGAAGGGTGTAGAGAGATCTGGGCTAAATGTGGGCAATTGGGACTAGCTCCAGGGTTTAAAAAAAAAGGGCGGCATGGACAAGTTGAGCCTGTTTCCATGCTGTAAACCTGTCTGACTCTATAGTATCAGACCGCCCCGTCACTGGTGGCATGTTCCCCCATCTCCTCCCCTCTCTTAACACAGGTCACTTGCATTGAAGCACTAAGGCTGTGCCTGACCCCCAACATGCCCCTCTATCATGACATGATTCACCCCTTCATGACCCCCCCCCCCCCCGGCATAATTCTCTGCTCCATAACAGTCCCCCTGCATAGCTCCCCCGACATAGTGCCTACTCAGGCCTCACCCCTTTGACACTGTCACTGGCACTGGCAGTGCTGGCGTGCCCAGCTGGTACTGCCAGGGTGTCTAGTGGGGGTTCCCAGGTGGGCACTGCCCACGTGAACCTTCCAGCCATGTCCCTGACCACTCAGGGACTTGAATGGACTCCGAGCCCCATGGCATGGCCTTCATGCCAGGCCTCCACTAAGGGAGATCAGTACTGATTGTCACCGTGCCCAGAGAATTTTGTGCGCTGGGATTCGAATGGGCTATGCAAATGTAAATGCTTCTTTAAATATGCTAATCTATCTTGTGCCTTTGTGGGCGTGATCTGTTTGGCGCTATTAGAACAGGGCCGGTGGGAGGGGCTCGCAAACTGTTTAGTGTCCGCCATGTCACTGATTTCTAGGCCCCTATGCTATTCCCTGGGATTGGCATGACCTGTGCCAGGCACAATGAGGTCAAAGAATTGCTTCCTAGTCTCAAAAATGGAATATTTCACCAAATAACTGAGAGAATGGGTGGGATTTTCCGGCCACATTTGTCCTGAAACCAGAAAATCACGCCTATGATAAACGGACCTTTCCGTGATCCGTCCCTCGTCTATTACGATTCTCACCGAAAATTCGCCCCCAGGAGATGATTAATGCTTGTACCTGAGGCAATACTGAATCAGTTTCAAACACGTTGGGGTGGGATTTTCCAGCCGCCCTCGCCCCAAAACCGGAAAATCCCTCTCGAGGTCAATGGACCTTTACGTGGTCTGTCCCCCTTGCCCGCTAAAATTCCTGTTAATACTCCAAAGCTCACACTGCACTTGAAAAGCATTTCAAGTGATGCATTTTATAAATGGAGCTAAACTTTGCAAAATAGATGGTTTCCAATCATTGGATAAAGATTGAAAATGTCCACAAGACTCAGCCCTTTTGGAGAAGGAAACAGAGTTAATGTTTCAGAGCTTCTCCTCAGAATTGTAAGAGGTCCGAGACTTAACAACATGGAAGTATTGTTTCGCTTGGAAATCACATTGAAAACTGGCCAATTCATGCCCCAAATTTTCCATTGCCACTTCTGTCATGCATCCCAGTTTCCGTCATTGGCATTATATCCTGAGAAAGGATAAGGGCAAAGGTCAGTTCGCATTAAGGAGCAGGTGACGGGAGAACAGAATACATTATGAGGCACTAAAAAATAGCTGACAGCAAGCTCTATTTTAGGACATGTATTTGAGGCAAAGGCAGGATACAGCAACAACTGTGCTTTCTACCCTGATCACATCATTCTGCAGTTTACCAAATCCATCAGAGCAGAAAGAAAGATCTTTGTTTTCTGCGGTTAACAATATAAGAATGTTCCGCCAACCCTAGGAATATGAAGAAAATGGCTGAGTAACCAAAAATTTAAAAAGCAATAATGAGAGGAGCACTGACTAAAAGATTCGGCACAAATCTTTCTGTGCCGAGTTGTTGCGTTTCCATACACTGCCGATTCCACACAATGCTTCATCACCCAAAAGTAGGGCGGTCTAAAATTAGAGGACGTAGTTTAAGGTGAGAGGGGAGAGATGCAAAAGGCTCCAGAGGGACAATTTTTTCACTCAGAGGGCAATGAGTGTCTGGAACAAGCTGCCAGAGGCAGTAGTAGAGGCAGGTACAATTTTGTCACTTTAAAAGCTCCTCACTGTCTGTGTGAAGTTTGCACATTCTCCCCATGTCTGCTTGATTTCCTCCAGATGCTCATTTAAGAAATAAGAACATAAGAAATAGGAGCAGGAGTAGGCCATCTAGCCCTTTGAGCCTGCCCCGCCATTCAATAAGATCATGGCTGATCTGTTGTGGCTCAGTTCCACTTTCCCGCCCTCTCCCCATAACCCTTAATCCCCTCTCTTATCAAGAACCCATCAACCCGCTTCTTAAATATATTTAGCGAGGCAGCCTCCACCACTTCAACGGGCAGAGAATTCCAGAGATTCACCACCCTTTGAGTGAAGAAGTTCCTCCTCAACTCCGTTCTAAACCGCCTCCCCTTTATCTTGAGGCTGTGCCCCCTAGTCCTACTGTCTTTTTTGAGCGGGAAGAGTCTCTCCACCTCTATCCTATCCATCCCATTCATCATCTTGTACGTCTCAATGAGATCTCCCCTCATTCTTCTAAACTCTATTTCTTCCCACAGTTCAAAGATGTGCAGGTTAGGTTGACTGGCCATGCTAAATTGCCCCTTAGTGTCAGGGGAATTAGGAGGCTAGGACTTGGGTGGGATTGTTGTCAGTGTGGGCTCAATCAGCCAAATTTCCTCCTTCTGCACCATCAAGATTCTATGATTCTAGGATTTAGACAGTCACATGGGTAAGATGGGTATAGAGGGATATGGGCCAAATGTAGGCATTTGGGACTGGTTTAATGGTAAAAACTGGGCAGCATGGACAAGTTGGGCCGAAGGGCCTATTTCCATGCTGTAACCTTCTCTGACTCTATCAGTAGACAACCAATTATCTGACAGTGGGAATGATGGAGTGGAGCTAATGTTGCAGAAGTCACTGTACATCTGACTGAATTTGACAGGCAGATCATTAGTGGGGAACGTTTTGTAAAGGCAATTGGACAAATAAGCAAAAAGAAAATAAATCGTATTCCAGGATGGATAAATTATACATCAGATTTTATATCAAAGTTGGGGAGAAGCCAAGGCTTTTTTGAATAATATTGGCTTCAGTCCAACTGCTTCAGTTAGTCAATCCAGGGCTGTAATTTAATGACTCTTTGGTTCAGTTTTTCTACTGGTGGTGTTTGTCTGTGTGTATGTATCCTCAGGGTATAAAATGTCACCATCCAATCAAAGCCAACACCATACACAATACCGCTAAATAATTAAGTTAATGACCTAGGGATTAATGGTTTAATTTTTCCAAATGTGTCACCAACCTTATGAGGTGCAGTGGAGATAAAATAGGCTTGGATTCCATGATTGCACTTCGAATATAGTGTTCAGTTCTGGTCACCACACTGCCAGAAGGATGTGGAGCCTTTGGAGAGGGTACAGAAAAGATTTACCAAGATGTTGCCTAGTATGGAGGGCTTTAGCTATGAGGAGAGGTTGGAGAAACTTGGTTTGTTCTCATTGGAATGACGGAGGTTGAGGGGAGACCTGATAGAAGTCTACAAGATTATGAGTGTTTTGGACAGAGTGAATAGTCAGAAGCTTTTTCCCAGGGTGGAAAAGTCAATTACTTGGGGGCACAGGTTTAAGATGTGAGGTTTAAAGGAGAGGTACGAGACAGATGTTTTACACAAAGAGTAGTGGCTGCCTGGAACTCATTGCTGAGGGAGATAGTGGAAGGTACATTAGTACTTTTAAGGGGCGTCTTGACAAATACATGAATAGGAAGGGAATAGCGGGATATGGTCCCCGGAAGGGTAGGGGGTTTTAGTTCAGTCAGGCAGCATGGTCAGTGTAGGCTTGGAGGGCTGAAGGGTCTGCTGTTGTGCTGTAAATTTTTTTTGTTCTTTGTTCTTTGATTCTCCAATGAGTGAACAAATGGCAAGTTGCCACTTGAAAGATGTCTACCATTAATGTGAGTTTTAGCACATGGATTGAGAGCTGGTGGGTGTCAGAAAGCCAGGGGAAGGGGCAAAGACATGTTCCAAATCTATCCATGTTATTTCCCTCAACATCCTACAGAGGTGAAGTGTTTCAGATTCTGTGTGAGAAAAAAACCTCAGGGCCAGAATTTCACGTTGCCCCACTGGGTGTGCACCATTTTTTAGACTCATTCGTGGGAAATGGGAGTTGCTGGCTGGCCAGCATTTATTGCCCATCCCTCATTGCCCTTGACTCTGCGGCGATTGGCACAACTGAGTGGCTCACTAGGCCATTTCAGAGGGCAGTTGAGAGTCAACTACATTGCTGTGGCTCTGAAGTCACATGTAGGTCAGACCAAGTAAGGACAGCAGATTTCCTTCCCCAAAGGACATTAGTGAACCAGATAGGTTTATACGACAATCGACAGTGGTTTCACGGTCATCAGTAGATTCTTAATTCCAGATATTTTTTATTGAATTCAACTTCCCCCACCTGCCATGGCAGAATTCAAAACCAGGTCCCCAGAACATGAACTGAGTTTCTGTGTTAAAAGTCCAGCGATAACACCATTAGACCATCATCTGACCCAGAAGCGTGTGAAATCATGTGAAAAGGCATTGGGTGCCGTCCCAAAGTCATTGTGCACTCGAGCAATATCCTGAATGATGGGGATGCACAAATTTATGCTACAGTTGTGTAAAACATTGGTTAGGCCCCATCTGGAGTACCAATTCTGGTCATCACACGACTGGAAGGATGTGGAGGCTTTAGAGGGATTACAGAAAAGGTTTACCAGGATGCTGCCTGATATGGAGGGTATTAGCCTATGAGGAGGGATTGAATAAACTGGGATTGTTTTCCCTGGAAAGCTGGAAGCTGAGGGGTGACGCGATGGAAGTTTATAAACATATAGCTGGCACGGTGGCCCAGTGGTTAGCACTGCTGCCACACAGCTCCAGGGACCTAGGTTTGATTCCCAGCCTGGGTGACTGTCTGTATGAAGTTTGCATGTTCTCTCTGTGTCTGAGTGAGTTTCCTCTGGGTGCTCCAGTTTCCTCCCACAGTCCAAAGGCGTGCAGATTAGGTGCATTGGTTACGATAAATTGCCCTTTAGTGTCCCGGGATGTGTAGGTTAGAGGGATTAGCAATGTAGACGTGTGGGTTTACGGGGATAGGGCCAGGGAGGGATTGTTGTCGGTGCAGACTCAATGGGCAGAATAGCTTCCTTTTACACTGTAGGATTTCTATGATTCTTTATATGATTTCTGTGAGGGGCTCGATAAGGTGAAAATTTGGAAGCTTTTTCCCAGGGAAGAAATGACAATTTCAAGGGGGCATTAGTTCAAGTGGGGGGGGGGGGGGTGGGGGGGGAGAAGAAGAAGAGGGAGGGAGGGAGGGAGGGAGGGAGGGAGGTTCAGTAGAGATGCGTGTTTTTTTAAAACAGAAGGTGGTGGCAGCCAAGTGAGGTGGTTGAGACAGACACATTTGCGACATTTAAGACTTATCTGGATATACACATGAACAGGCGGGGAAAAGACAGATACAGGCAGTTGGTCTAGATAGGACAATATGATCGATGCAGCCTTGGTGGGCCAAAGGGCCTATTTCTGTGCTGTGCTGTTCATTGTTCTTTGTTGTCTGAATGTCAGATAACCAAATTCGCTGATAATCAAACAGATAAGTTAGCCAATTTGGGGGCCAATTGAACACAATTTTACAGGGCCTGTAAAATTTTATGGTTGGTGGGCCACCTTTATGTTTTAGCTTCAACCTCGATCGACGGTGGGGTGAACTGTCAGGGCTGAAATTAAAGTAAAAAATATTGTTTGGGAACTGAGGTTTTGAGTTTGAGTGTGCTGCCTGGACATTCTTTGGTTTTCCACCACTATTTATGTTCCACAGGTCTGCAGTTCCCTGAGACAGCTCCGCAATGGCTTTCCCCCTGGGACAGCCAATTGGAAACATGGCTAACATCGACCCTTTTCACATTTCCTGCCCACCCAGGCAGCACTGAGCCTTTCACAGAGCACATTTCTAATTGAGCCCAACTGCTTCTGCCATGCATATGCCCACACATTCAGCTTGTCCAAAACACGCTGAGGAAGATCTCTGCGTCCTCCTCACAGCTCACCCTCCCAAACAACTTTGTATCATTTGCAAATTTTGACTTATTACATTTAGTTTCCTCTTCCAAATCTTTAATATACAATTTGATTTGACTTATTATTGTCACATGTATTAAAATGCAATGAAAAGTATTATTTCTTGCACGCTATACAGACAAAACATATCATTCATTGAGGAGGAAAGGAGAGAGTGCAGAATGTAGTGTTACAGTCATAGCTAGGGTGTAAAGAAAGATCAACTTAATGCAAGGTAAGTCCATTCAAAAGTCTGACAGCAGCAGGGAAGAAGCTGTTCTTGAGTCGGTTGGTACGTGAGCTCAGACTTTTGTATCTTTTTCCCGACAGAAGAATGTGGAAGAGAGAATATCCAAGGTGCATGGGGTCCTTAATTATGTTGGCTGCTTTGATGAGGCAGTGGGAAGTATAGATAGAGTTAATGGATGGGAGGCTGGTTTGTGTGATGGACTGGGCTACAACTATAATATGAATAGTTGGGGTCCCAGCACAGATCCCTGTGAATCCCACTAGCTGCTGACTGCCAATCAAAAAAGGACCCATCCATGCTTCTTATCTGTCTAATGTTTTATGGCCATCCACATTGAGGGAAACTAATTTAGGGACAATTTATTACTGCCAATCAGCCTAACAGCACATCTTTGGGGTGTGGGAGGAAACTGAAGCACCCAGAGAAAACCCACGCAAGCACGGGGAGAATGCGCAAACTCCCACAGACACTGGCCCAAATCCATGTGTCTTGCACAGCAATCAGTGATAGTCACTGAGCTGTCGTCTTGCCCAGTATCTGGTCCAAGCTTTCCATCCATCTTAAAACATTACCTGAAATCCCATATGTTTTAACTTTACATAGCAGTCTGTTATGTCAGACATTGTCAAAAACCTTCTGAAAGCCTGAATAAACCACATCCTCTGGTTCTTCTTAGTCAATTCTATTAGTTACATCCTCAAAGAATTCCAATAGATTCGTAAAGTATGATTTCCCCTTTATAAATCTGCGCTGACTTTGTCTGATTCCCCCACTGTGTTTCAAATGCAGAGTTATGAAATCCTCAATAATAGATTGTAGCAGCTCCCCTCTACACCCTCCCCGCGCCCCCACCCCACCCCACCCCCAACACTGACATTAGGCTCACTGGTCTATAGTTCCCTGTTTTCTCTCTACCTCCCATTCTGAAGAGCAAGCCTACATTAGCTACCCTCCAATCTGTCGCAACCAGTCCAGAGACTAAAGAATTTTGGAAAATAACCACCAATGGATCTACTATTTCCAGGACTGCTTCCTTAAGTACTCTGGGATGAAGATTATCAGGACCTGGAAATGTATCCACTTTGAAGCCCATCAATTTCCCCAAAATCATTTCTCTCCTAATGCTGATTTGCCAGCCAGCTTGAAATTGCGTTCCAGGCCCAATTGTTATGGATGAAAAATTAAAACCCTAGAATTAGTCTGAAGATGTGCAGGTTTGATGAATTGGCCATGCTAAATTGCCCCTTAGTGTCAGGGGGATTAGCAGAGTGAATAAGTGTGGTTGTGGGGATTGCCTGGGTGAAATCGTTGTCAGTGCAGTCTGGATGGACCAAATGGCCTCCTTCTGCACTATAGAGATTCTATGAATTATTTTTATCCTTTTACTCTCAGTTATTATCAATTCATCAACCACTGAAGACAAGTTACCCTCTCAAAACCTTCCATAGATTTTATAGCCCATATTACATCTGCTGCTCCTCCATGCACTAAGTGAAAAAGGCTGGGAATTTTCAAGCCTTTCTTCACAAATATTACCTCTTCCAGGCGTGGATCTCATCCATTCCCCTATTAATTTTAATGAAGATGTTCCTGGCAAAACGGAGACTGTTACCATGCCACTTCGTCTGGCTTAAATAAGGCCAGGGCTTCTTATTAAAATATTGCTGGTGATAAAGTGTTCAAGAAAGAAAGAAAAGGAAGGAGAAATGGCATGATTTGTTTCCTATACTGATGGAATGGTTGCCAACTTCTCATCACATGTCTAGTTTACCTAACTTTGATTTTATTCTTTCATGGGATATTGGTGACACTGGCTGGGCCAGAATTTATTGCTCATCCCTAATTGCACCTTAAACCAAGTTTCACACTCAGCCATTTCAGAGGGCATTTAAGAGTCAACCACATTTATGCTGGCCTGGAACCGTATGTAGCCCAGACCAGGTAAGGCAGATCTCCTTCCCTAAAGGACATCAGTGAGCTAGATGGATTTTTACAAGGTTTCATGGTCATCATTAGACTTCTTATTCCAGATTTTTCATTGATTATTTTTATTACATCAAACTAGTTTATTAACACAAGGTGTAGGATAGATTGCAGGGTTGGTTATATCTTTCATGAACTCGGAGTGTCTATCCTCTGTCCTGAGAGTCCAGCACATGACTTTTGATGTTGCTATGGTCTGCATTATTCATCACTATAACTGGATTAAGGAGAACAACATAGTGCTGGAGATAAAGAATTTTCCGGAGGGGTCAAAGACAGAATCTATTTGACTAGAGCTAAGGTGCAAAAAAGATGCAATTACATTACTTGGTTTAGCTTCTAGGCCACCTACCAGAGGATTTCAAGGAAGAAATTTACAGGGAAATTACAAAGAAATGGACATAAGGTGCCTGATTCTCCCATTTTGGGACTAAGTGCACAGGCCAGCAGAAAAACTAGAGTATTTCCCATTGGCACTGGTAGCCTCTGTCAGGTAGGATTCACCCACCTGGGAGATGCAGATGAAGTCATTTTGGGGAACCCGCCAGCCAGATGCACCATTTTTAAGTTACTCCCCAATTTCTGTGCTTGGAGACAGGCTCCCACTCCCTACAACATATGAAACAAAGCCCCTCCTCCCCACTGGCCAAGGAAGCACCGCTCACCCCTCACCTAAAAATGGATATCCTCCCCCTCCATTTACAAATAATGGGCTACCCTGCCCCAACCAACACCTGGCCCGACAACCTGTGATTTCCTCAAAAAGATTGTGGTTTGCAAAAGAAAATGTGAAAGTTATCAATCAGGTTTAGGCTCTGTCAATGATATGGTCAGGATCAATTGGGTATTGGAAGTGGATTCAAGCATAAAAAGAAGTAGAAATAAACACAGGTGGCTGGAGAATGAACAAAATCCACTGAGCTGTCACTTGAATCTTTTACGAGGCACTGCACCTTGAACCTGCTGCCGATCAAAGGCTTCCATTGGAATGGAGAGGGTTTCCAAGGTTTCAGCTTGCTAGGAAGTCTCGGCAACTTCAAATCAAAGCTGTGTGCATACACTGGGGCTGAGTGTGCAGCTGTGCAGGCTGAAACCCCCTCCCCCCAAATCCCAAGTAAAATTGACACTTCCTCTCTGTCAGAAGATGTCAAAGGGGTCTGTTCACAGTTTCTAGATCAGTAGTCTAGCGGTAATACCACTAGGCCATTGCCTCCGCTGACATTTGGGAGTCCTGTACCTAGGCATAGTCTATTTTATTGTAAATCTAGCACCTTGGGGGATACAACATTTTTGGGTTGTAGTTAAAAATTTATGGAGTAGTTCTTGGATGAATCTGGAAGTCAGAATGGTATGTGCAGGGGAATAGCTGACAGATAGTCCAGTAGAGAAGGTAGACATAACCTCTGGCAGAAAAAATAACAACCTTAAAATATTAAAGTTGAAGCCATTACTGAAGCTGATGTGCAGCCTCAGTGCTGAGGGAAATCAGACATGAACATTTTAACGAAACTGCAAGAATTAAAAGAAACTATAAAAAGCTACATAACATTTTGAGTTGTCGTGGATTTATTTTGATCAAAATTTCCTTACACAAATCTGAAAGCCACTTCAGAAGTTGCTTCCCAAATGATCAGCTGCAGCCCTAAAACTTTGAGGATGCCTGGCAGAAATCCAAGTCAAAATTTTCAAAAGCTTTTGGCTCAAGATTTAGAAAGAAATGTTACTGCTTTATGCAGTTATGTAGTGAGATGGGGGAAGTTGGGGTTTTTCTCCTTGGAGGAGAGGAAGTTGAGAGGAGATTTGATAACATGATGCAGCATCTTAAGGGGTCTGAACAGGGTACCGAGGAAGAATCTGTTCCTATTGGTGGAACCATCAAGGGCACAGAGAGAAGACGATCATCAAAAGTGGCAATAGTGATCTGGGGAAACATTTTTCATGCAGCGAATGGTTAGGATCTCAAATGCCCGTCTGAGAGTATGGTGCAGGCAGGTGCAATTGGGGTGGTAATAGACCACTCAACCCCTCTATCCTGCTTGACCATTCAATGAGATCACAGCTGATCTGATTATAACCTCACCTCCACATTCCTTCCTGTCCTCAATAACCATCAATCCCCTTTGCTTTTGAAGGACCTAGCTATCTTTGCCTTAAAAAAAAATTCAAAGACTCTGCTTCTACTGCCTTTTGAGGAGGAGAGTTGCAAAGACTCACGGCCGTCTAAGAAAAAATAGTTCTCCTCCTCTCTGTCTTAAATAGGTTACCCATTGTTTTTAAACAGTGGCCACTAGTTCTATAAATGACAAGTTGAATGGCCTCTTTTTGTGCTGCAACTATTCAACAATTTTGTGGTTCAGTTTTGTGCTTTATTGCACGTCAAGTGTTGGTCTGTAATCAGACAGACTGTATATCCGGCAATCTCAGTGTCCTGGCTTGCTTTGCAGTGAATGCCTGTTACATTTAGCATCCATTTATAGACACCAGAGATAAATTTTCCACTGCTGAGAAGGAGGTGGTTTTGGTGCATTTGATGTCTTCCAGCTTGCCCCAGGATAAATTCCCGATCCTGCAGAAAATGCATGTTTCTTAAGGTGACCATGGCCTTCACAGTTTTCATGCCTGTGCCCTGCCAGCCATTTATAACTGGGGCTGTGGATCAGGCTTTTCATTACATGAGGGATGGGTAAGGTGAAGGAAGATTTAGAAATTCAAAGAGAAGATGGAGGCCATGAGACAATTTGGGAAGTCAACATCTTTCTGTGCCCTCATCTCCATGGGTGAATGGTTTTATTAACTGAACGATAATCCAAGCTCCTGGACTAAATATCCAGAAAAGTAAGCCCAGCAGTTTAAAAAATACATATATTTCAAACAATGGGCAGTATCAGCCTGACCATGGAACATTGGCCTTGGCCTAACCTATGTGTCATACCGTCTCACACTGATGTGATTGGTTATCAAGTCCCTCGTGAGTATTCAAGTTGCCATTTAGTTGAATCAAATTGCTACAGATACAATGGTTCAAGAAGGTGGCCTAGGGACTTCTCAGGGAGTTGCGGTATGAGTAATTACGCTTGGCCTTGTTCGAAAATTATTCGATAAAAAAAACAAAGATTTCATTCTTTTATTTTTGGGGTGTTGGTGCTGCTGGCTAAACCCAGCGACAGTGAAGGAACAGCAATCTTTCCCAAGTAAGGATGGTGGGTGACTTGGAGGGGAACCTCCAGGTGGTAGTGTTCCCAGGTATAGAGCCACAGCGGTTTACATAGACATATCTGCTCTTGTCCTTCTAGATGAAAGTGGTTGTGGGTTTGGAAAGGAACATTGGTGATTTTATGGTGGTAATTAATGAAGCAGCTGAAGAAGGTTGCTTCTGCAGTGATGTCCTGGAACTGAGATAATTGACCTTCAGTCACCACAGCCATCTTCCTTTGTACCAAGTGTGACTCCAACCAGCGAAGAGTTTGGCCCCTGATTCCTATTGAATCCAGTTTTGTGAGGGCTCCTTAATGCCACACTCAGTCAAATGTGGCCTGGATCTCAAGGGCAATCACTCTTGCTTTAGCTCTGGAATTCAACTCTTTTGTCCATGTTTGAACCAAGGCTGTAATGAGGTCAGGAGCTGAGTGACCCTGGCAAAACCCAAACTAGGTGTCACTGAGCAGGTTATTGCTGAGCAGGTGCTGCTTGATAGCACTGTCAATGACCCATCACTTTGCTGATGATCGAGAGTAGACTAGGTGGTAATTGGCCAGGTTGGATTTGTCCTGATTTTTGTGTACAGGACATAGCTGGGCAATTTTCCACATCGCCGAATAGATTCAAGTGTTGTAACTGCACTGGAACAGCTTAGCTTTGGATGCAGAAGGTTCTGGGGCAAAAATCTTCAGGATTATTACTGGAATATTGTCAGGCCCCAAAACCCTTGCAGCATCCAATGCCTAAAGCCAGCTCTTCTTGTCATGTGGAGTGAGTCGAACTGGCTGAAGACTGGGACATTGGTGATACTGGGGACCTCCAAAGACCAGAGTGCGGCATAATTCCCGAATCAGTGTGCACTGGGCACAATTCGGAAATATGAACAGATGGTCTTTTTTTCTCGAAGTGGTTTTGGAACTGAGCACTCTTTCCTGGAATTATATGAAGAGTTGAACATGGTTAATACGATGAAAGTAATATTGTAAATATTAGTTACTGGGCCGATGCATCAAAGAGTTGGCTGATGAAAAGTGCCTTGCTTCATGGATGCGTATCCTTCTACTCAATTGTGAATCAGGGAATATTACACAGAATAAATGATGTGTGCCCCATTAACCACAGCCAGATTAGATATTTAAATCTTCTTCCCAGACTTCAGCTTGTGAGCTTGCCAGTGCCTCCCGTGCACTAACCTCCCCCTGCCTCCCCACGCCACCTGAATTCAAGTCAGGGCCTCTGCATCTGCTCTCGTGGAAAATCTCTCGTCTCGTCTTAAGAAACCACTGTCAAGAAATTGACCTCTTTGGTCTGTCAATGTACGAATGTAATCCGTCAGTTTGAAATCCATGGACCATCTGAAAGTTCAGCTGAAACTGCAGCTCGGAACGAGCCACACAGGATTAATAAAAACATTAGTGCGTGGCAAGGAATGTCGTTTGGATTTTTTTTAATGCTCGTAAGCTAACAAGGACGGTCACTGAAGCTTTCATATAGCCACTCGGTTATGTATATGTTTAAACAATAAAACAGGCCAATAAAAAAATAACGAGTAACAGTGATCTGAGATATCCAATTCCCAAGACCATTTCTGGCTGAGGTTTTATTTTGAGTTTATGTGAAATTGTTACATTGACGGAGTCCAGATGGCATTGCAGCCCCGATACCCAGGCTTAGCCTGGGCTCAAACGTCACCTGAGCTGCACAACCAAAGGAGGGAATCGTAATTCCAAACAAGATGGCAGTGCATCCATCAGTATCTTGTTAACTCGTTAACAGTGGCCCTCCGGGGAGCAAAGAATTCCAAAGTTAATCTCTGCAAGCATCTTGTGAATGCTGAAGTCAAAATTTGAAAGGGAAGTACAAATGATAGGGTCAGAGCTGGAGTCCTTTCACATTCAGCTGAAAGCTAAATTCATTTTAATTATATCCGATTTTTTTTTGGCCAATTCGTAGAATTAAACAAAATACAAGGAATCATTCAGACATCAGTCTGCATAACAATATGTTCAGCTCATTGGCTGCTATGGTGAGAACCCCAGTTGGTCCAACCCCACCTTTGCCCGTTGTAAAATCAGGTTTGATAAAGCTGGCTGGCACAGATTGTTGCAAGAGCCCTCTGTCCTACAAGGGGTGGGATTTTAAAAAGTATCTGGATGAGCACTTGGCACGTCATAACATTTAGGGTTATGGGCCAAGTGCTGGTAAAGGTGATGAGGAAGTTCAGGTGTTCCTCACATGTTGACACTGAATTGATGGGCTGAAGGGCCTCTTCTGCACAGTATGATTCTATGATTTTGATCTCAGTTCCACTTTCTTGTATGCTTCTCGTAACCTTTGCCTAACAAAAATTTCTCCTTACTCTGCCTTAAATAAATTCCAGCCTCCCCTAATTTCTGGGGAAGAGAGCTCCACACACCAGCAACCCTTTGGGGGAAGAGATTTTTCCTCACCTCTGTCTTAAAAGGAAAACCTCTTGCTTTTAAACTTTGTCCTTTAACATTAGCCTCCCCCACAAGAGGAAACAATCTCTGGGTACCCTATCAGGCCCACTCCAGATCTTATATGTTTCAATAAAATCAACTCTTACTCTGCTAACCCCCAATTGACATAGGCCCAAATTGCTCAAACTTATCTGTCCTTATCTGAGGAAGGATGTCCTTGTTATAGGGGGAGTAAGCGAAGATTTATCAGGCTGATTCCTGGGATGGCAGGCCTGTCATACAGGAGAGACTAAGTCGGTTAGGATTATGTTCACTGGAGTTTAGAAGAGTGAGAGGGGATCTTATAGAAACTTATAAAATTCTAACAGGGTTAGACAGGGTAGATTCAGGAAGAATGTTCCCAATGGTGGGTGAGTCCAGAACTAGAGGTCACAGTTCGAGGATAAGGGGTAAACCTTTTAGAACTGAGGTGAGGAGAAATTTCTTCACCCAGAGAGTGGTGAATGTGTGGCATTCTTTACCACAGAATGTAGTTGAGATCAAAACGTTGTATGATTTCAAGAAGAAATTAGACAAAGCTCTTGGGGTTAAAGGGATCAAGGGATATGGCAGGAAGAGGGGATCAAGATATTGAATTTGATGATCAGCCAAGGTCAAAATGAATTGTGGAGCAGACTTGAAGGACTGAATGGCCTACTCCTGCATCTAGTTTTTATGTTTCTAACATTTCTTCATAGTTTCTCCCTATCTACTATGCCCAAACACTTAATCATTTTGAAAACCACATGATGAGTGTTGAAAATCAGAAGGAACCTATAAGGCAACGTGCAAGCTTTCAATGTGATTGAGAACTTGATATCATACATCCAATCTGTGTGATTGTTGAAGAACTGTCTGGTTATTTCTAGCTGAAAGAACAGAAGTCCTGCATTAAATAGCAACTTTCACAACACGCAGGGCATCCCAAAGTACCATACAGTCAAGTAAATAATGTTGAAGTGTAATCACTGTTGTACTGTTGGAAACATGAAGTGGAAATTTTACCAAAGCAGAGGTGGGAACAGGGAATGTTCCTTGCCATGGAATCAGTGGCAATTCACCCTGTATCATGTCACCCTGACCTCATTAAGTATGCACTGGGGGGCATTGCAATGTTTCGTGTGGCGTTGAATGGCTTGAATCCTGCTGGCTCACACTCTGTTGGTAACATCTGACGCTGTTTTAAAAAGTCATGAGGGCATAACTAGTGGACCTCCAGGAATAGTCTAAAGAAAGAAGATGGGTCTACACTTGAACTCGAAGATAGCCCACCTCATAGTTGCTGAAGATTAAAGATCCACCTGGTAGTTGCACCACCACCCCTGCCCAACCACCCATTTCTGCATGTTCCACGGTCCACATTCATAGAGTCATGGACTCATCGAGGCTTACAGCGTGGAAACAGGCCCTTCAGCCCAACTTGTTCATGCTGTAATTTTACAGTCACAGCTAGGGTGTGGAGAAAGATCAACTTAATGCAAGGTAAGTCTATTTAAAAGTCTGATAGCAGCAGGGAAGAAGCCCACCTTGAATCGGTTAGTATGTGACCACAGACTTTTGTATCCTTTTTTACAAAGGAAGAGAGAATGTGCGGGGTGCGTGGGGTCCTTAATTATGCTGGCTGTTTTGCCAAGGCAGCAGGAAGTGTAGATAGAGTCAATGGATGGGAGGCTGGTTACGTGGGCCACAATCACGACTTTTTGTGGTTCCTTGAGGTCTTGGGCAGAGCAGGAGCCGTACTCCTTCTAAACGCCTTGGGCCATTAATAACATAATCATAGGAATCATAGAAACCCTACAGTACAGAAAGAGGCCATTCAGCCCATCGAGTCTGCACTGACCACTATCCCACCCAGGCCCTATCCTCCTATCCCTACATATTCACCCACCAACCCCTCTGACCTAGGCATCTCAGGACACTAAGGGTAATTTTAGTATGGCCAATCAACCGAATCAACCATAAATGCAACTGTATTGACTGCTCTTGATACCTTCATATTCACTGTTTTCTACGTGGTTGCCATCATTTCCTTGCAGTGTTACCATATTTAAATGTGACCTTTTATGCTATTTTGACACAGACTTGATTATAAACAGTTTAATGAATGCATTACAATATTGTAGAGAGAGGTGTTTTGTGAGCTTGTTAACTGATGTGCTAGCCTGTGAAATTAAACTGTTGCGAGTGTACCTCATCACTCACACTCTATAATTAGCAATTGCTTCTGCTTTGTGGTTCTCCCAGGATGTTTTAGCTCCTAATTCAGTTAATATCTCATTGCTTTTTCCAATCAACTCTTTTAGGCCCTTGTCAATGAATTTCAGCACAGTATTATTTGGAATTAGAACAACAGCTTTTTGCAACTGTACAAGTGAAGTAGTCAGAAAATGTATTTGAAGCTTCTTTTTTGAAAAAAAGCTTCTTTGGCCCCATTTTTGAAATCAAATTTCCCTCCAGATTTATGGGTTCCTATCTCCAGGCACTTTTCACCACTCTTTGACTGCATGGTCAAAGAGCTAATAAACATAAAGGCCCTTCTAATGCCACTCTCATACCAGCCACTACAGCAGCTGCAAAGTATTTCGTTAAATTTTCGTAGAATCCCCTACAGTGCAGAAGGAGGCCATTCAGCCCATCTTTCTACGACCATAACACTACATTCTGCACCCTCTCCTTTCCTTCTCCCTTAAGTACCCAATGAACAGTATGCTTTGTTTGTATAGCACGCATACAGAAACACTGTATCCTAACACATGTGACAATAATAAATCAAATCAAAGCCAGCACTAACAACAATTCCACTCAGGTCTTATCCCCACATATTCACCCTACTAATCCCCCAACACTAAGGGGCAATTTAACATGGCCGATCCACTTAACCTGCCCATATTTGGGGTGTAGGAGGAAACCGGGGCACCTGAGGAAAGCCTCACAATACAGGGAGAACATACAAGTTCCACACAGACAGCGAAACCAGAATCGAACCCGGGTCCCTGGCGCTGTGAGGCAGCAGTGTGCCACTGAGCTGCTCATGAACAAAAGACATTTAGTGGAATAAACTGTTGCGATGCGATTAGTTCTTGACTGAAGTTCTTTCTTTCTGGAGGTTATCATTCTAAGTAAAACCGAGCAAAAACAAAGAAACACCGTTTCTTCTTTCAGATGGCAAGATCCTGAGGACACACTGACATTCCACACTCAGAAAGTTAAGGATAACGTCTTAGCACGTCATAAAACTCTTTTGAGAATTGGAATAAATATTCCACAAGCAGAAATATGATACAGAGCTTACCCTTTTGGAGCCAATGCTTAATTTGGACATGAGGAGAGAGATCGAAATCTTTAGGCCTAACTCATGAACTTTAATTCGAAGTTTAAGGGGTAAGTTTCAGGAGAACCCTGCACAATTTCCACTTAACTGATTGTTCCTGATAGCTGACTTTTCTCGTTCTTCAGTCCTGCTTTGAGTTACGAAAAATGGCTTCAGTTCAACTCGAATTTTGTTTGCTTTCCATCGCTTTCCAAATGCTTACGGTGTCTTTCAGTTCCGACTTTTATTCCCCTCTTTCTGCGTGATTCCAAAATCTTGATTATACATGTTTCTAATCATCACTCGTGCCATCAAGAAATGAAGAGATGTTGCAGAAGATATCTTTGCCTTTATGAGCACATCTCACAGTTGTTGTGGGTGAAGTAGCTCAAGAAATGATTGCAGATTATAGATAGGCTACGCAAATTTTACTGCGCTACTGATTCATAATTAAAATTGATGTACTTGAAAAGGACCTGCTCCTTCCTGCGTTGATGAATGTGAAAAAAAACACAGAGAACAGGCTCTGTGGCAAGGGAATAGTTTTAGAACAAATATATTCCTGAGATTATAGGAGCAGGTGGTGGATAAAGATGTCTGGTGGATAAGGCCATGAGACATCACTGTAGGGAAATCAACCCACGACTCCCCACCTTAACTTCCCTCCCCATTACTGCTGAGATCTCCTGCTGTTCTAACCACACCTGATGCAAGTGTCAGCTATAATCAGAGAGATTGCTAGTGCTAGCTGTGACCTTTCATCAGAACTAGGGAAGTGGCAGCTTTTCAGGCAGAGGAAGGGAGCAGAGGAGGAACAGGACAAAAGGGAAGTTTTAAGAGAGATATACAACACAGAAGCAGGCCCTTCGGCCCAACATGTCTATGCCAACCATCAAATACCAATCTATACTAATCCCATTTAACAGCACTCGGTCTGTAAGCTGCTAGGCCTTGGCCATTTAAGTGTTCATCCAATTCTTCTTAAATGTAGCCAGAATACTTCCCTCCACCACCCTCTCAGGCAGTGCATTCTATATTTCCACCACCCTCTGGGTGAAAATATTTTCCCTCAGATCCCCTCTACATCACTTACTCCTCACTTTAAACCCATATCCTCTGGTCTTAGATACCTCTGCCATGGTGGAAAGATTCTTACGATCTACCCCCTATCCATGCCTCTCATTTAGCGGTGGAGCAGGAGAGATGATTTGACCAAAGCAATGATGGTTCAAAGCCTAAGAGGGATGATAATCGGAAGATAAAGAAACAAAGGATGCATCTGGATCTGCTGAGATTGCAATGAAGCAGAAACATTAACAGCAATGGGCTGTACAGAAGAAAAAAATGGGTGCTGTAGCTATGATTTGAAGTTGTTGACCTCAGAGTTCATGTAGATGAAAAGTGCCAAATCCAAAGCTAAGATGCTGTTTCTTGAACTTACATTGAGCTTCATTTGTCATGGTCACAGCGGATGTGATTTGTTGAGGAACCCAAATTCCAGAGGGAACCCTGCCTTATTGATCATAAACCTTTGTTGTTGTATTTCAGAAATGAAGAGGAAAAGCTACAAACCTCAAAAGCATTTTTTCACTCAGAGGGTGGTGAGTGGAATCTGCTGCCGTCTGTGGTGGTAGAGGCGAACTCGCTGGGGTCTTTTAAAAGACTTCTGGATGAGTATATGGGATCTAATGGCATTGGAAGTTACAGATAGTTCAATGGCTTGGTAGGTATAGATGTGATCGGCGCAACTTGTGGGCCGAAGGGCCTGTCTGTGCTGTAGTGTTCTATGTTCTATGTTCATAGAATTCCAGTAACACCTTTAAGATTTAAAAATTGATCTCACCCATCTCCTGATCAGCAGGAAGGGAGATTCTGCCAGTAGGACAGGCCAGAAAATCAAACCATAGTCTCTGGAAATTTCCCCCACACAGTCACCAAAGTGAGTTAAACATCTTTCCTCCAATTCATTTCCTTTCTCTTAATCTCAGAATTCATTGTCCTCAAACACCTCTTTGAACTCAACTTCTCAAAATATAAGTATTGCCAGTTTAGTAATTTGTCTTTACTTTAAGTCAATAAAATTTAATGTACCTACCCCTGATTACTTATAATACTTTGAACAGTATAAAAACTTTGTTACTTCCAAACTTCAAAGTTGAAAAGTTGAAAAGCCAAGTCCATGCTTATCTGCTAAGGCAAATTTTAAATCCAAACTTGTTACTTGTAAATCCAACATGATCTTTCTTTAGAAATGCACGCACCTAACACCTTGACCCTGTGATCTGTCAGTTTTCACAGACAAGCTATCTCTTGTAACCTCTGCCAGTTTAGTTAATTATGGACACACACACAAATAAACACACACACACACACACACACACACACAGAACACCACCAAAATCCCAAAAATATTTTAAAAATATCATCATACATTGGAACAAAATAGGAGGCTGAGCATAGAGATATCAGAGTGGGAGAGGGATGAACTACTAAAATGACAAGTATCTGGAAGGTCAGGCTCTCACTGAATGAGGACATTCTGTAAATAAAGAACAAAGAACAAAGAACAACCCAGCACAGGAAACAGGCTCTTCGGCCCAGATCTCTGCAATGTCTTAGAGGCAGCAATGTGAACATTGGATGCGGAATCACTATTTTGCCTAGGATGATTGATCAAAATAAGCCATGTTAATCTCATTAAATCTACTCTGGTCTTTTCTCCAATTTGATGCACCCTGGCTATCCCTTTCATGCAGGTTCATAGAAACATGAAACTAAAAGTAGAAGAAGGCCATTTGCCCTTCAAACCTACTCCTTCATTTATTTTGATCATGGCTGTTCATCAAATTCACAGCTGTATGCTGTGTGAAATAAAGTTTATTTATTTGTCACAAGTAGTCTTACTTTCAAATTACAATGAAGTTACTGTGAAAAATCCCCTAGTTGCCACACTCCAGCGCCTGCTTGGGTACACTGAGAGAGAATTTAGCATGGCCAATGCGCCCAACCAGCACGTTTTTGGACTGTGGGAAGAAACCGGAGCACCTGGAAGAAATCCACACAGATGCAGGAAGAAAGTGCAAACTCCACACAGACAGTGACTCAAGCCGAGAATCGAAACCGGGTCCCTGGCACTATGAGGCAGGGACCCCCATATCCCTTGATTCCTTTAGCCCCAAGAGCTATAGTATGGTCTCGTAAAACTGGAGTCAACTGGCACAGAATGTATTATCAGCTCATTCTGGCACTATCCCAATTTGCCTGCTCAAAAACAATGGTGGAACATTGGGAGGCATTAAATTAAAATATGTGATGGATCAGGAAAATTCACTGGCATTCAATGAGAAATTCAAGTGAAGAAGCTGCAACAATTCACAGGACTTGTTATCAAAACTTGACAACATTCGCCTAAGATTTAAATATTTAGTTTCAAATACCCTTTGCATACAGCTGTGAATGGGGCAAAACGTGAGGATCTGAGATTATTTGAATTTGTTATAACTTGTTTAATTGTAAGTATAAATGCAATAGACAAGCATTAAAAATATTCTTGTGGAACTGCGCCAGACTCCGGTTGTTTTTTTTGTACAGAGTGGCTCATTCCACTTTCAGCAAACAACCTCTGCACTGTGAATGTACTGCAGCTACTTAGTGCTATTAACCTACATTACAATCCATAGAATCCCTAACTGCAGAAGAAGGCCAAAGATGTGTCGGTGAGGTGGATTGGCCATGATAAACTGCCCCTTACTGTCAGGGGGATTAGCTGGGTAAATGCATGGGGTTACGGAGATAGGGCCTGGGTGGCATTGTGGTCGGTGCAGACACGATGAGCTGAATGACCTCCTTCTGCATTGTAGGCATTCTATGTTCGGAGGCCATTCGACCTATTGAGTCTGCACTGATTTTCTGAACGAGCATTTCACCCTGCCCTACCGCACCACACCACCCTATCCATGTAATCCTGCACATTTGCTATGGCTAATCTATCAAACCTGCACATCTTTGGAGTGTGGGAGGAAACTGGTGTACCTAGAGGAAACCCATGCAGACATGAGGAGAACATGCAATCCACATAGATAGTCACCCAAGGCTGGAAGTGAACTGGAATCAAATTAATAATATGAACATCTTGCTAGCCCTTGAAGTACTGGAAGCATTCCCAGGACAAATGTCAGGGGCTAAAAATTGAACAGCCCTGAAAATAGGCATGGAATTCCAATAGAAATATAGAAACTAGAAGCAGGAGTAGGCAATTTAGCCCTTCGAGCCTGCTCCACTTAATATTTTGATCATGGCTGATCATTAAATTCAATATCCTGATCCCCTCTTCCCCAATATCCCTTGATCCCTTTAGCTCCAAGAGCTATATCTAATTTCTCCTTGAAATCAAACAACTTTTTGGCCTCAATGTTCAATAAACCCATGCCTGTTCAACATCATTCACACGTGCTTTGTGCCTCTAATTTTTTTTGTTTATATATCCAATTCAATCCAATCAAGTCCA
Source organism: Carcharhinus amblyrhynchos (assembly GCF_965287045.1). NCBI lineage: Eukaryota > Metazoa > Chordata > Chondrichthyes > Carcharhiniformes > Carcharhinidae > Carcharhinus > Carcharhinus amblyrhynchos. Next base: position 20,571,095 of record NC_137324.1, read on the forward strand.
ATTCAGAGTCTCAACAAGTTGAGACTTTCCCAGTCCAGGCTAAGACAGGGCTCTCACCTCCTGTCTTGGGCTTGATCTACATGATCCAAGGTGATCGGAGTAGGCAGAGCTCCTCCTCCAAGGCTTGATCTCATTTGCATCTTAGCCAAAAGGCTGAGATGCTGCTTTTAAAAATTGCTTCAAATGAAGCTAAAATGTAACTGAATGACTTCAACCAAGCACAGCATGTCGATACTGCGCTTGATCTTAGCCAAAAGACCAAGAATTGATTTTGTGCACTTTGTGCTTTTTTTTAAGCTTTATTCCAATCCAATCAAGTCAAATTAAAGCTAATTCAGAGTCCCAACAAGTTGGGACATTCCCAATCCAAGCTGACAAGACAGGGCTCTCACCTCCTGTCTTGGGCTTGACCTATGTGATCCAAGCTGATTGGCGTAGGCAGAGCTCCTCCTCCAAGGCTTGATCTAATTTGCATCTTAGCCCAAAGGCCCAGATGCTGCTTTAAAAAATTGCTTCAAATGAAGCTGAAATGTAACCTAATGACTTCAATCAAATGCAGCATGTCGATACCACACTTGATCTTAGCCAAAAGGCTGAGAAGCGTTTCTTGCTAAACGTGATGATGGGGATGTCAATCCAAGGCTGAACATGCTCTCAAATGGCTGCAATCCTCAGCGCGGAATCCACATTCATGCGAGGCTTGCGTAGCATCATGGCTGAATAGTTCTGGTGATGTGTGTCACGATGCAACCGTGACCTCGGCGCTCATGCACTGGAGACTCCGCAGAGTAGACAGGATAATCTGTGCACCAGAGACAGCGCTGTGTGCTGAGCAAAGTAGCAAGTGAAGTAGTTTTGTAGTAACCCATCTGAGTCAGACCCAAGTCACTCACGATTGGAAACCTCCTCAGTATAGGCTGGGCCATGAGGCAAACCACAAAAGATGGTAGTAGCAGTGGTGACACCAATCTAATAATGATTTGGTGCCATCAACAGAAGGTCCACGCGAGAAGGCCTGTTCATAGCAAGAATCACAGTAAGAAGTCTCACAACATCAGGTTAATTCCAACAGGTTTATTTGATAGTAAACGCTACTAGCTTTCGGAACACTGTTCCTTTGTCAGGTGAGTGGGGAGCTCGAAGGAACAGCGTTCCGAAAGCTAGTGGCGTTTACTACCAAATAAACCTGTTGGACTTTAACATGGTGCTGTGAGACTTCTTACTGTATTTATCCTAGTCCAATGCCGGCATCTCCACATCATAGCAAGAATCTGCAGAGTTACCTGGTGAGGGGCAAACTGAGAATCGGCACTGAAGATAGCATCAACCAAGTAATCCCAGCTCCTAAACATGGAAATATAAAAGATAGGAAGGAGCAGGAGGAGGCCATTTGGCCCTTCGAGCCTGCTCCACCATTCATCACAATCATGACTGACCGTCCAACTCAATACCCTAATCCTGCTTTCTCCCCATAACCTTTGATCCTTTCCCCATAAATGCTATACCTAACCATCTCTTGAGTGCCTTTTGACATTAGCTACTTCCTGTGGTAATGAATTCCACAGGCTCACCACTTTGGGTGAAGAAATGTCTCCTCATTTCCATCCTAAATGGTCTACCCTAAAATAGTGGTTCAGAAAGGTCCTCAGAGAGGCCAGTGTGGGGAGTTGTGGAAAAGCCACTTCCTGAGTTATCGAGCGGTGTTGGAGTTTGCATGTCAAAGAGCTGAAGTACAGATTGGCTCATTCCTCTACGCAATAGGGCCTGTTGCCAATGATATCCTCTTGAGACAAGGGGCAGCAGAGACGCCTGCAGAGTTTGAAACTGTCTGAAACATTTGACGCATACTGCAGTCCAAAACAGAACTATGTAATTGAGCAAGCGCAATTCAATAAAGATCCCAAAGGCCAGGGACATCTATCAAATTATTTCTTATCGGTCCTGATAGCTTATCCTGTTGCTGTGTGTATAGTTCACTGGATGGACGCATTCAAGACTGCATTGTCATCAAATCTGCAATGAAAAGCATTCACGTTTTTATGCAGACGAAAGGTTGACCTAACATTATGTGGTTCAATATGTTCGGCAGGCCAAACTTAGACTGAGATCAGGCTGTAAGCTGTCAAGATACCAATGCTTCAGACAAGTCAGCTACTTGGCTAGGCCCAAAAGCAACAGTTGCCCCCAATCAAAAGCCTACCAAAATGGGCACAAGGATCGCAGAATAATAGTATGACAGAATCCTTATAGTGCAGAAGGAGGCCATTTGGCCCATCAAGCATGAACCAACAACAGTCCCATCAGGTCCTATCCCCATAACCCAATGTATTTACCCTATTAATCGTCTGACACTAAGGGACAATTTAGCATGGCCGACCTTTTTTGGACTGTGGGAAGAAACTGGAGCGCCCAGGCGGAACCCACGCAGACACGAGGAGGATTTGCAAACTCCACACAGATAATGACTCAAGCCAGGAATCGAACCCGGATCCCTGGCGCTGTGAGATAGCAGTGCGAACCATTGTGCCACCATGCCGCCACTTCATTGCTTTCGCCCACAAAATGGGCAATTCAGCAGGAAATCCTGCCGCAGCCAACCTGAGGTGCTAAAAAGCAGCGCAGGAGGCAAGTTTGCCCAATGGAATGCTACCAATATGGGGAAACAGGGCAAAGTGATTGTATAAATGACCGAGCAAATTCAGTCTCCTGCCATGGCTGTAGATACAAAAGATTAAAGAGGCTTTGAGGATCTCACAACAGTTCAGCAATCTGTGGTCCAATAGATCATTAGGATTGCTGAGGTACCACCGGGTGGGTGGGTGGGGGGATGGGGGTGGAGGCAGTGACTCCATACAGCATGAACTCACCATCATCACTCAGAATGACAGCATTTGCCCTCAAACCATTGCCACTTCACTGGTTCGGATTATATTCACTGGAGTTTAGAAGAGTGAGAGGGGATCTCATAGGAAGTTATAAAATTCTAACAGGGTTAGTCAGGATAGATTCAGAAAGAATGGTCCCGTTGGTGGGGGAATCCAGAACTAGGGGGTCATAGTTTGAGGATAAGGGGTAAGCCTTTTAGAACTGAGGTGAGGGGAGATTTCTTCACCCAGACGGTGGTGAGTGTGTGGAATTCACTACCACGGAATGTTTTTGAGGCCAAAACATTGTCTTATTTCAAGAAATTAGAGATAGTTCTTGGGGCTAAAGGGGTCAAGGGATATGGGATGAAGGGTGAGGAATCAGGAAGGGGGAGGAATTTGATGATCAACCATGATCAAAATGAATGTCTTGAAGGGCCTAATGCCCTACTCCTGATTCCAGTTTCTACATCTACCTCTCACTGACTGGAAGAGAAGGAGGGGAAATCATGAAACAAGTTTAGAGCAAATAACCCTTGTCATTCAGTAACCATCCTCTGAGTTAATACATGCACTGCAATATTGGTGCAAGGTGAAAGCATTATCACTGCTGTCAGGGTAATGGAAAGGCAGTGACAAGATGTGCTGAGGTCAGTTGCACACTAACTGCATATTCAGCATGTAGTAACATTAGTGGCTGTGGTGCATCACAGTATTTAACTGTGACCTTGTATATTTTTATCAAGACTTAAATTAGAACGCGTGCAGAAAAGATTTACTAGGACGCTAGTAGGACTTGATGGCTTGAGTTATAAGGAGAGGCTGGATAAGCTGGGACTTTTTTCCCTGGAGCATAAGAGGCTTAGGAGTGATCTTACAGAGGTTATAAAATAATGAGAGGCAAAGATGAGGTAGATAGTCAGAATCTTTTCCCAAAAATAGGGCAGTCTACAACTAGAGGGCGTAGGTTTAAGGTGAGAGGGGAGAAATACAAAAGCACAATTTTTTCACGCTGAGGGTGGTGAGTGTCTGGAACAAGCTGCCAGAGGTAGTAGTAGAGGTGGGTACAATTTTGTCTTTAAAAAGCATTTAGATAGTTACATGGGTACAATGGATATAGGGGGATATGGACCAAATACAGGCAATTGGGATTAGTTTAGGTGTTTAAAAAACAGGCGGCATGGACAAGTTGGGCTGAAGGGCCTGTTTCCACGCTGTAAACCTCTATGGCTCTATGATTCTATGACTTCTCTCTATTCTATTTCCTTCGAAATAAAGACCAACATTCCACTTACCTTCTCTATTACCTGCTGAACTCGCATGCTAGCATCTTGTGATTCAAGCACAAGGACCCAAAAATCCTTCTGTGCTGCAGCTTTCTGCAGCTTTCCTAAAATTCAACAATATTCAGCTCCTTTATTCTTCCTACTAAAATGCATAACTTCACATTTTCTTACATCATGGGTGGGATTTTCCAGCATTGCTCACCCCAAAACCAGAAAATCCCACCTGACGTCATTGAACCAAAGAGGCAGGTGGGACAGGAAAGTTCCCCTATATTCCGTCTGCCAAGTTTTTCCCACTCACTCAATCTATCGATATCAGTCTGTAGTCTCTGTGTCATCCTCACCGCTCGCCTTCCCATCCTCTTCTTGTATCATCCACAAACTTGGCATTCACTTCCCCTGTCCAAGTCTTTTTTTACATATTGAAAATGCTTCTCTTATCCCATCCTTCTGTCTTCTATCTGTTAGCCAATCAACATAAAAAAGATCCATTGCCTCTCTGCTTCCCATTTTCCAGCCAATATGTCACACCCACGCATACCTTGAAATTTTATTTTCTGCAATAACCTTTGATGTGTCACCTCATCAAATATCTTCTGGAAATCTAAGTATAGTGCGTCCACCAGTTCCCCTTTATCCACATCATTTGTTACTTCCTCAAACAACTCCAATAAGTTGGTTAAACATGTTCTCCCTTCCACAAAATTGTGTTGACCCTGCCTGACCAGCTTGAACTTATACAAGTGTCCTGCTTTGGCTTTATTAGTAATACTTTCTAATATTTTCCACATGAGAGGTTTTAAGCTAACTGACTTATTGTTTCCTGCTTTCTGTCTCCCTCCCTCCTACTGGAGTTACATTTGCTATCTTCCAATCTAGTGGGATCTTCCCCAAATCTGTAGAGTTTTGGAAAATTAAAACCAATGCATCCACTATCTCACTGGACACTTCCTTTAAGATCCTCAGAGAAAATCCAACAACACCCAGGTTATTGTCAGCTTGCAGCTCCAACAATTTATTCAGTACCACTTAGAATCATGGAATCCCTACAGTACAATGGCAGATGAAATTTAATGTGAGGTGATGCATTTTGGTAGATCCAATTCAGGTGGGAGCTATAAAATAAATTGCAGAACCATCAAGTTCATAGACACATGGAGGTCTGGGCATGCGGGTCCACAGATCCTTAAAAGTAGCAGCACAAGTGGAAAAGGAGGTAAAGGAAGCAGATAGCATGCTTGCCTTCATCAGATGGGGCATTGAGTATGAAAGTTGGCAAATCATGTTACACTTGTATGAACTGTTGGTTGGGCCACATTTGGAATACTGTGTCCAATTCTGGTCACCACACCACCAGAAGGACATGGAGGCTTGGGAGAGAGTACAGAAAAGGGTTACCAGGGTGTTACTATGAGGAGAGATTGAATAAACTAGGATTGTTCTTCTTGGAAAGACAGAGGCTGAGGGATGACCTGATAGAAGTTTAGCAAATAATGAGGGGTATAGATAGTGTGAACAGTTGGAAGCTTTTTCCCAGGGCAGAAATGAGAATTACAAGGAGGCATAAGTTCAAGATAAGAACATAAGAACATAAGAACATAAGAAATAGGAGCAGGAGTAGGCCATCTAGCCCTTCAAGCCTGCCCCGCCATTCAATAAGATCATGGCTGATCTGTTGTGGCTCAGTTCCACTTTCCCGCCCTCTCCCCATAACCCTTAATCCCCTCTCTTATCAAGAACCCATCAACCCGCTTCTTAAAAATATTTAGCGAGGCAGCCTCCACCACTTCAACGGGCAGAGAATTCCAGAGATTCACCACCCTTTGAGTGAAGAAGTTCCTCCTCAACTCCATTCTAAACCGCCTCCCCTTTATCTTGAGGCTGTGCCCCCTAGTCCTACTGTCTTTTTTGAGCGGGAAGAGTCTCTCCACCTCTATCCTATCCATCCCATTCATCATCTTATACGTCTCAATGAGATCTCCCCTCATTCTTCTAAACTCTAACGAGTACAAGCCCAGTTTATTCAGCCTCTCCTCATAGCTCAATCCCCTCAACTCCGGTATCAGCCTAGTAAACCTCCTCTGCACTCCCTCCAGGGCCAAAATATCCTTGCGCAGGTGCGGCGCCCAAAACTGCACACAGTACTCCAGCTGCGGCCTCACCAATGCCCTATACAGCTGCAGCAAGACCTCCCTACTTTTATATTCAATCCCCCTCGCTATGAAGGCCAGCATCCCATTCGCCTTCCTGACCACCTGCTGCACCTGCAAGCTGGGTTTTTGCGACTCATGCACAAGGACCCCGAGGTCCCTCTGCACCGTCGCCTGCTGCAGTTTTTCGCCACGTAAGTAATAGTCCTTCCTACCATTCTTCCTACCAAAGTGGACCACCTCACACTTGCCAACATTAAATTCCATTTGCCATTTCCTGGCCCATTCGCCCAGCCTATCTAGATCCTTCTGCAGACTCTCCACACCCTCCGCACAATTTGCCGTTCCCCCAATCTTGGTGTCATCAGCAAATTTCGACACCCTGCACTCGGTTCCCTCCTCCAGATCATCTATATAAATGGTAAATAGCTGAGGCCCCAGCACCGACCCCTGGGGCACCCCACTAGTCACCAACCGCCAATCCGAATAGCACCCATTGACCCCCACTCTCTGCCTCCTATTTGACAACCAATCCTCTATCCACGCTAACACCCTACCCCCAACTCCATGTCCCCTGACCTTCTGCAATAACCTCTTGTGAGGTACCTTGTCAAACGCCTTCTGAAAATCCAGAAAGACCACATCCACCGGCTCTCCTCTATCCACTGCCCTAGACACATCCTCATAGAACTCCAGTAAATTTGTCAGACACGACTTCCCTTTAATGAAACCGTGTTGCGTCCGCCCTATCAAGCAATTCCCTTCAAGATGCCTCGCAATTTCCTCCTTAATGACGGATTCTAACATTTTACCTACCACAGACGTTAAACTAACCGGCCTATAATTCCCCGCCTTTTGCCTGGCACCCTTCTTAAACAACGGCGTAACATTAGCCGTTTTCCAATCTTCCGGCACTTCCCCGGAATCCAGCGACGTCTGGAAAATAACCACCAAGGCATCCACTATAACCTCCGCCATTTCTTTCAGAACCCTCGGATGCATTCCATCCGGTCCTGGGGACTTGTCCACAATCAGCCCCTCCAGTCTGTCGAGCACCACCTCTCTAGTAACAGTAATGTCATTAAGACCCTCCATTCCTACCACCTTTCCATCGCTAACACCCGGCAAATTATTCACGTCCTCCTCCGTGAAGACAGAAACAAAAAAGTTATTCAAGTCCTTAGCCATATCCCCATCCCCTACCACTAGCTCCCCTTTCTCATCCTCTAAAGGACCAACGTTCACCCTAGCCAGCCTCTTCCTTTTTATATATTTATAAAAACTCTTGCTATCCTTTTTTATATTAAGTGCTAGCCCAGCCTCATAGCTTCTCCTACCCTCCTTTATCAACTTCTTTGTCAATCTTTGTTGACATTTAAACCTTTCCCAATCCTCTTCTCGCCCACTACTCTTAGCTACTCTAAATTCCTCCGCTTTTAATTTAACACTTTCCTTCACCTCCTTCGTTATCCACGGCTTATTACCTCTCTTCCTACTGTCCTTTTTAACCATCGGAATAAATTTCTGCTGAGCACCAAGAAAGATCTCCTTAAAGATCCTCCACTGCTCCTCAGCAGACCTACCTTCCAACGCACTCCCCCAGTCCACATTCGCCAATTCTTCTCTCATCCTACCATACTCCCCTCAATTCAAACAAAGGACGCGTGTCCGGGAACCCACTTTCTCCTCCTCCATCTGCACCAGAAACTCCACCATACAATGATCACTCTCTCCAAGAGGATCCTTCACCGCAAGGTCCCTAATTCTACCCGCCTCATTACATAGCACCAGATCCAAGATAGCTCGCTCCCTCGTCGGCTCCAACACACACTGTTCAAGGAAATTATCCCGGCAGCATTCCAAGAACTCCTCCTCGAGCCAAGGGGGGAAAGGTTCAGTGGAGATGTGCGAGGGACGTATTTTACACAGAGGGTGGTGGGGGCATGGAATGCACTGAGGTGGTTGAGGCAGATATGTTAGTGACATTTAAGACTTATCTGGATAGACACATGAACAGACAGGGAATAGAGGATATAAGCGATTGGTTTAGAAAGGACAAAGTGATTGGTGCAGGCTTGGAGGGCCAAAGGGCCTGATCCAATGCTGTGCTGCACTGTTTTTTGTTCTTTGTTTACTGAAGGAGGACATTCAGCACATTGAATCTGTACTGACCACAATCCCACCCAGGCCCTATCCCTGTAGCCCCGCACATTTACCCTGCTAATCTCCCTGACGCTAGTGTCAATTTAGCATGGCCAATCAACCTAACCTACATATCTTTGGACTGTGGGAGGACATCATAGCACCCAAAGGAAATGCACGCAGACAGGGGGAGAGAGTGCAAACTTCATCCAGATAGTGACCCGAGGCCAGAATTGAACCTGGGTCCCTGGAACTGTGAGGCCATTCTCTGGAGATTGTAATTTTCCTGAGTTCCTCCCCCTCCCTTCCACTTCCTGATGTACAGCTGCATTGGGTATTTATTTGTATTCTCTGTAGTCAAAGCTGATGCAAAATACTTGTTCAATTCATCTGTCATTTCCTTTAATTCCATTATTGTGTTTCAATTGGGTTATGTGGAACATTCCCTGTTCCAGTCTTACTCTGGCCCCCTCCCACAACTCCTTTATCAATGCACTGATGGCTATTTCAGTGCCATTTCGTGCTCTCATCTGGAGCTGGAAAAATTTATCAATTTTGCTTGCAATTTCCACCTCTCTATTACCTCCACACCGCCCATTGCTGACGCTTCCCTTCCTTCACCTCACTGCCTCCATTTCTGGTGATAGACTGTCCACCAGTATCCATCACAAGTGCACTGACCCCCACAACCAGCTCTGACGAAGGGTCATCCAGGCTTGAAACATTGTCTCTATTCTTCCCCGCCCTCAAATGCTGTCAGACCTGTTGAGATTTCCCAGCGCATTTTCCACTTTTGTTTCAGATTCCAGCATCCGCAGTATTTTGCCTTTATCAAGAGCTGGTTGTTTGTCTTCAAAATGACAGACAGTGTTCCAATTTTGAACTTGCTCACTTTTTTTGTTATGGGGGACGGGTTGGAGTTAGATGATATAGTATTGCCTATATATCATTACACTATATTATGTGCCTGTGGGGTACATTATACAGCTAATTTGTAGCTATAAAATTCACTAAAATGTCTTTTATTCTTTTTACAACAGTATTTCCAAGAGAAATAATATATACATGGACATTTAAGTACTGGTACTTGGTATTACATAATATGAATATCATGTGTTAACATAGGATTATCAGGGGATGTTAAGCCCTGAGATAGATGTGCTGCAGGCCACAACTCTGCAGCATGGTCAACGTACGCACTGCCCAGCACATAAACAGGATTGAAGATCTACAAGTTTCAATGCCCCAAGAGGCAATTTTGGATTCTAACTAAGCCCCAGGTAATGGGCACAATTCTGCTGAGTCACTAATTGGCATCACAGGAGACTGAATGGCACCATGCAAAGCCCTCCGTCCGAGGTCTGTCTGCTAAGTTCCAAAGCCTAGTGAAAGGTGGAGAACAAAATATATTTGCAGTCTGAGCATACATAGGATTAGTATGTGACTGTTCTTTGGCTCAGTCATGTAAATCACATCCAATCAATGTTTTCTTAGCCATTCCACAAACGCAGAGTTGGCTAATTTTTCATCAGTTTCACTAGTAATATAGTAGATAGGTTTCCGGTTGTCTGTCATACAGGAGACATAGCAAGAGAGCTCTACAGTAATGTAATGGAGTTGTTACACACTCCATGGTGGATTGTCAGGTAATCAGATGGCATGGTGGCACAATGGTTAGCACTGCTGCCTCACAGCACCAGGAACCTGGGTTCAATTCCAGCCTCGTGTCACTGTCTGTATGGAATTTGCACTTTCTCCTTGTGTCTGTGTGGGTTTCCTCCGGGTGCTGTCTCCTCCCACAGTCCAAAGATGTGTGGGTTAGGTGAATTAGCCATGCTAAATTGTAGCTTAGTGTCCTAAGATGTGTAGGTCAGATGGGTTAGTCACGTGTGGGTTTATGGGGATAGAATAGGGGAGAGGGCCTGTGTAATATACACTGTCAGAGAGTCGGTGGAGGCTCGATGGGCCAAATGATCTGTTCTGCACTGCAGGGATTCTATGAACTCCATCTCACCAACTGTGATGTGTTGTTTGGTCCTGCCCCCAGTGACTGCACTGCTGCTTGATGTCCAGGAGGCATCCTTACTACAGACAGGCCCTTCGGTACCCAGGTCTTCTGACTCAGGGGCAAGACAAGATGGCGGGGTCTCCACTAGCACTACTTCTTCCTTTTTACTCTTGCCGTGCTAGCTCACCTGGAGCACTCCTCAAGCTCAATGACAAAATCCCCGAGGATGGATGGCTCTAAGCCGATGCTTGAAAGGGGGAGTGAGTGACGGTTGTGTAGCTCTATAATAACCAGATGTACTTGAGTCTGGTGTTCTCTGCAGGAGACCAAAAACATCCTCCAATGCCCATGGTATTCAGACAGGAAATAGCACTGCATTATATTCTTAATTCCCCAAACATGTCTGGAAATTGCTCTTAAATGTTATTCAATATCCTGTAAGTTTTAGTTTTCTGAGAATAAAACTCCTATTTTTTTGCCAGTACCTGTCTTCAGTTTCTGTTCTTGACACGTTCAGTGCAGTAACTGTTGTGGCAAATCCAAATTGTGATGAACACATTCCGCAGGCTCCTGTATCTAATCAAGGACTCATACACAATGGGGTGGGCAGTGGGAATGGAGAAAGAGTCATCTCGACCGCGATTGAGGCACAAGAGAAGGTGCAAAAAAGCATTTATAAGAAGAACACTGAGAGATTACAGGCAGAATTTTCCCATCTCGCCCACCACGGGAATCATAACAGGCGGGACACAGCCCATGCAAAGGTTCTTTGACCTTGGGGAGAACGTGGCCGGAAAATCCCATCCAACATCTACCAGGAAGGGTTGAGCAACGGGAAGGCTAGGAGTTGATCTGTTAGACAGACTCAAATTTATGAAGCGACTTGGCCAGGTGAATGTTGATAAGATATTTTCACTTGGGGAGGTGGAGGCAGGGGAAACCAAAACTAAACATAGGTAAATAAATCTGATAGGGAATTCAAGGAAGGCCCCTTTACTGAGAGGGCGGTTGGAATGTGGAACTCACTGCCACATTTGATGGTTGAGGTTAAGGTCACAGATGCATTTGAGAGGGAGTCAGATAAACAAACGAGAGAAAGTGAAATCGAAGGACGCGACATTAGACTTGGATAAAACAGGACGGGAGGAGTTAACCTGTCTTCTACTGGCTCAGTCACTTCTGTCCTGGCTGCCTCGCCAGCCAGATGTGCCACGGGCTTCTTTCTCCTTCATAAAAGGAATTGAAATAAGCCACAAAAATGTGCTTCAAAAACCTCAACAAAGCCAGTGCAGTGTGGAAAATGTTCCGTCTGTGAGTACAGCCACAGTTTAGAGAACTGTCGACCTTTATTGGATGTCTTTCATTGTAAGTACCAGGATATACTCTGAAATCAGATCAAAAGTCATCTGTAAGATTACAGAATCGCACAATTGTTACAATGCAGAAGGAAGCCATTCAGTCCATCATGTCTGCAACAGCTCTCCAAATGAGCAAAATGACTTAGTGGCAATATTCCGTCTTTACACCATACCCCTTCGCATTGTTTCTATTCAAATAATCATCTAATGCCCTCTTGAATGCCTTGATTGAATCTGCCCCCACCATGTTTCCAGGCACTACCTTGCAGACCTGAACTATTCACTGTGTGAATAAGTTTTTTCTTACATCACATTTGCCTTTTTTGTAAATCATTTTAAATCTGTACCTTTTCATTTTTGATCATTTTACAAGCGGGAACAGTTACTCCCCACCTGATTTGTCCAGCCCCTTCATGATTTTGAGCATCTCTATCAAATTTCCTTTTTCTCACCAAGGAGAATAGGCCCAACCTCTCCAATCTATCCTCATAACTGAAGTTTCTCATTCCTAGAACCATTCTTGAAAACCTCTTCCTTACTTTCTCCAAAACATTCACATCCTTCCTGTAGAAATGTACATAATATTCCAGCTGAGGTCCAACTAGTGTCTTGTATAGAGTCATAGCAGTTTACAGTATGGAAACAGGCCCTTCAGCTCAACTTGTCCATGCTGCTCTTTTTATAAAAACCCCCAAGCTAATCCCAATTGCCCGCATTTGGCTCATATCCCTCAACACCCATTGTAATAATCTAAATGCTTTTTAAAAAGCCAAAATTCCACCCACCTCTACTACTACCTGTGGCAGCTTGTTCCAGACACCCATCACCCTCTATGTGAAAAAATTGCCCCTCTGGTTCCTTTTGTGTCTCTCCCCTCTCACCTGAAACCTATGCCCTCTAGTTTTAGACTCCACTACCTTTGGGAAGAGATATTGACTATCTACCTTGTCTATGCCCCTCATTATTTTATAGATCTCTATAAGGTCACCCCTCGGCCTTCTACGCTCCAGAGAAAAAAGCCTCAGTTTATCCAGCCTCTCTTTAAAACTGAATCCATCAAATCCCAGTAGCATCCTAGTAAAACTTTTCTGCACTCTTTCTAGTTTAATAATATCTTTTCTATAATAGGGTGACCAGAATTGCACACAGTATTCCAAGTGTGGCCTCACCAAGATCTTGTACAAGTTCAATAAGACATTCCAACTCCTTTATTTAATGTTCTGACCAATGAAACCAAGCATGTTGAATGCCTTCTTCACCACTCTGTCCACCTGTGACTCCATTTTCAAGGAGCTATGAACATGCAACCCTCTGTTCCTGATTAAAGACTTTTATATCCCTAAACCTTTCCAGTTCTGACCACTGAAGCATTAGGCAGGTTTTTCAAGCTCCCTTTTTGGAAGTTTTGAAGATGATAGGTGTGCTTGTTAAATACAACGAGTAGCCTGCCCCCCAGCCCTGTCCCCACTGCAATTATACCAGTGGTCAGGAAGCCAGCTGAGGTCTCTTGGTGAGGAACTCATTCCTGCTGAAGGGCCTCATCCAGCTGCTGCTGATATTTGATAGCCGGTGGCAGAGGCACACAGCAATTGGCTAGTGCGGTAGGTTAAGCTAGTCTCTTTGTCTTTATCTCTCCACTGTAGAAGCACCCTAGGACCTCGAATCATATTAATGATGCTTTATAAATGCACATTACTATAGCAGAGTTAAATAGCAATGTTAACCATTTCTCCTATGGATGTGAAGCTTCCCCTTGCCTGTCCAAGACCGCAAGCTACTACAAAGGGTCATGAATGAAGCCCAGTCCATCACGCAAACCAGCCTCCCATCCATTACTCATGACTTCCTGTTGCCTCGGAAAAGCAGCCAGCATAATCATGGACCCCACGCACCCCGAACATACTTCTTCCACCTTCTTCTGTCAAGAAGAAGATACAAACGTCTGAGGTCATGTACCAGCTGACTCAAGAATAGCTACTTTCCTGCTGCCATCAGACTTTTGAATGGGCCTACCTTGCACTAAGTTGATCTTTTTCCAAGCCCTAGCTATGACTGTAACACTACATTCTGCACTTTCTCATTTCTTTCCCTGTGAACGGCATGCTTTGTCTGTACAGCACGCAAGAAACAATAATTTTCACTGCACACCAATACGTGTGATAATAATAAATCAAGTCAAATGTTGGCCAATTTGCATCCTCTATGCACACTCACAGCTTCTGCCATAGATCAAAGACAGTCATTGCTTCTTTATTTTTGTTGACATTGTGGCCGCGATTCTCCCATTGCTGCCCATCAGTTTTCTGGTGGGTCTGGCCGGGAGGTGCATGTCTGCAGCCTTCAATGGGAATTTGTGCATGCGCGGGAACGCACGCGCATCTCTCAGAACCAGCAAACAGTCACTGGACAGACAATACTGGAAACTAACGGGAAGGCGGGTAAGTGATTTGAATCTGTTTTTAATTTATTTTAAATATTTATATAAGTTAATTATCAGGACCTGTCAGCTCCTGATCGAATCTCCCACCCCGCCAGGAGTACTTCAATCCAGCTGGGATCAGACTAGCTCCCCACGGTCGGGAAGCTAATGGGAGACCTTGCTGGAGTGGGGGGGGGGAGGAGGGGCAATCGGGGCCTCTCCCAGGAATGGGGTACCCTGGCAGTGCCAGCCTGTTGTCCCTGGCATTGCTCAAGGGGCAAAGTGCCCATGCCCAGGGGGCACCTTGGCACTATCCATGGGGCATTGGGCAGTGCCAAGGGGGCAGGGCCTATTGTGGATGGGGCCTAGGGGAGATTGGTGGGCGTGGGAGTCCTACTGCCACTCTGCACTGGGATTGATTGGGATGGAGGGAGGGCAGCAACTGGGACAGGTTGAGGGGGGGGAGGAGTGGCCTGCCTCCAGAGGGGGTATAACCCCGGGGGAAGTCAGCATGCAGGGGATACTGAAGTGAGGGGGGCTGGGGTGGGGCCTGGGCATCGGGGTGCTCCAGGACAGGGCGGTGGGAGGGGGGGGGGGGGGTGGTGGGGGTGCATCAGGGCTGACCTGGGAATTGCTGCGGGGGCTGCGATCAGGCCGTGGGGTGTCTGGAGGGTCAGCACTGAGGGGGTCCTGGGCTGGTCAGCGAGCGAGCTGACCAGCAAACGGGGAGGCTGACAGTTTGGGGCCACTGCGCATACGCAGAGTTCCAGAACTATCAAACACCAGCGTGAATAGGCCCTGCTCCCCTCGGTTTTCAGTGTTATTCAAGACTGGGATCTCTTCAATGCACAGAGTGTGGAGAAGCTGAACCGTCGGAACCAATTCAGCACTTTGGGGAGAATTGTCCCCCTGTGTGTGTGTGTGTGTGTGTGTGTGTGTGTGTGTGTGTGTGTGTGTGTGTGTGTGTGTGTGTGTGTGTGTGTGTGTGTGTGTGTCAATGGGAAGACCAGAATTTGTTGCCTATCCCCAGTTGTCCTTGAGAAGTTGCCAGTTAGTCACATTCTGGAACTGCGTGCACTTTCTGCAGTGTGGGTAAAACCAAAGTGCTGTTAACATTTTTGGCCCAGTGATAATCCCAAGTTTGGAGGTGCCTCGGGGTGGAACTTGCAGGCGGTGGTGTTTTCTCTGGACTGCTGACCCTGCTCTTCTGGGTGGTAGAGGTCACGGGTTTGGAAGGTGCTAATCAAGAGGCTGGGTGAGTCGCTGAAATGCATTTGGTGATTGGACATGCTGCTGCCATTGAGCACTGAGGGTGGAGGGAGCGAGTGTTCGAAGTGAACCAGTCAAGCAGACAGCTACGTCTGGATGGTGCTGTTGGAGCTGCACCCATTCAGGCAAGTGGAGAACATCCCAACACACTGCTGACTTGTGCCTTGTGGACAGTTTTTTGAGATTCAGGAGCTGATTTACTCACTGCCAAATTCCCAGCCTCTGGCCTGTTATGTAGCCATAATATCTATAAGACTAGTCCAGTTAAATGGTAACCCTCAAGATGGTAATAGTGGGGGAGGGTTCGGTGATCACAATTTCTTGTACGTCATGGGGATGTAGTCAGGTTCTTTCTTGCTGGAGCTGGGAATTGCCTGGAACATGTGTGGCAATCAAAGGGTTTTCTTTTGGACCAAATGCTATAAATATTGTGCATTCATAACACGAATTGTTTTCTAAAAAAGGGATAGGAAACTTTGATAAAGAACTTTTGCTAATAAATCAATTTGTACATAAGCTTGACACTAAATACAGATGACAGGATTTTGGCTGGATTCACGAGGCTACGACTGTCGCCAGCAATGGCGCATGCTTCCTGTTCTTTGTCTTCATCAGTCTGTGCAGTGGATGCCAAACTGGCATCAATAATTTTAAGTGGGCTGTGAAAATATTTTTTGAAAAATTCAAGAAATCCTATCACCGTGATTAAATAAAAAGAGATCTAACTGCTTAAACTGTGAGCTTCTTTGTGTTTTTCTTCTGTCTATTGACCATTTAGGGACTATTTAAAAAAAAAGCAGTTCCATGACATTGCAGAGTTTGGTTTTGGGTTTGCTATGTTGTTGTGCATAGTTACGTTTATATATCACAACATGGAAAGAAAGAAAACATACCGAATCACAGCAATTTGTTGACCCTGATGAAGTTGGTTCTAGTGATTTACGGACATTAGCAGACCTAATGTGTCAAGGCGATTTGGAGACTACAGTAAATGTTTTTGGAAAGTATACCTATTGAAATTGTATTATATATAGTTTTGTTTGGTGATTTTATTAAACGAATGAGGCACATGCAAATTGTGAGGCTTCAACTGATTTGGGCAACAGACCAATTATTTTGGGTCTTTTTTTAGGTATCAGACACTGCATGAGATGCTGGGCATATATGAGCATTTATGTAAGAACGTTTAATTGGAATTCAGCCAAGCATTCATAATGAAATTCCACTGAGCGACCGTATGAACAATCCACATTGGGCTGAATCCATTAGTGGATTTGGAAGTCAGCCAAGCAGTCATGGTGAGGTCACAATGGACAATTGTACCATCCTCCTGAACTGGATCATTAAAACATTTGAAGCCACACAGAAACTGGGCAATCTGCCAAAACCCCCAAAACAGCCAAACAGATGGTTTAACTGAACTTCAAGGAAGCAACATCTGAGCAATGGGAACATTTCACAACATAAAATCTAGATTTTGTAATGCTGTAATGCAGAATAGCACTTTGTCTTGTTGATAATGCATCTAAATATTTTACAATGCTGTTTGTTGTCTTGACAGTTTCTCAAATGTCAACAGTGACAATCTGGCAACAATATTATTTCATGGTCAGATAGTTTTTCAAAATAAATCCCGAACACTGCATTAAAATCATATGTATCTTGTGCTACATTGGTTGCTGGAAAATCCAGACGCACTGGTTATGCCCATCAAAATAAGTCACACATGCATTGCCCACCAGTTTCCTGCTTTGGAATCAGTGAGCAGAATAGGTTTGGCTACATCAGGACAGATGTGGAAAAAGCAGAGAGCAAAATAAATGCCCAGATGTTTGAAAAGAGAGCCCACCACAAAGGAAATAAAAACATCAGTGAATGTTGGGCAAACAGTACTCATCTGTGCCAACAGCAGAAGGGACAGCCACTCACAAATCAGGTACAATGGATGATGTTTAACACACAAGTGCTTCTTGTATTATGCAACTGCTGATTAAATACATGAAACATAAATTCTACAGTGAAACTGTGAAGTTGCTGCATAACCACAGGGCTGAATTTTCCCAAGAAGTATCAAATGCTGCCATCAGAGGCAAAAGTGGGTGTCAAACCCACAGAGCTGGAGGGTGGGCTCTCAGGTGGCACTTTACCAGTGAGGGCAAACTAAGAGTCTGCAGCCAGGGACTGCAGTCCAATTAAGGCCAAGTAGGCAGCCTCGGCAGCACCACTAATAAAGCTGCAAGGGGAACTTGGGTTTCAACAAAAGGTTGGCAAGATTTTTACTAATGTGTCATTGGCCAGACAGGCAGCCTCCAGTGGCCAGAATGGTGAACTGTCCTGTGGCAGTGTTGGAGCTGTGGATATGGCCATTGCCCCACTGAGGCTACTGCTTGGGGTTGGAGTGGCCATAAATGAATCCATAAAACCTGCTGGGAAGCCACCTTGATGTAGGATAGGAACCACAGTCAAGTGGAGATCCCAGAGCCTGGCAGGGGGCGGATAGGTGGGTTACCATTAGGAAGGGGAAAAAGAAGAGGAGTCATGGTCCAAAGACTACCCCAGCAGTAGCCCCCCAAAATATCAAGGGCAGGGCAACAACTGGGGTAAAAACGGTAAGAGAGGAGGACCAGAATGCCTCAGAGGGAAGGAGGGGGCTAGAAGTGAGATAGTGGTGGGGGAATGGGAGGGTTAAAGGAATAGATAGGTTGTTCTGTGGACAAAAGCGAGACTCCAGGATGGTCGTCTGCCTCCCTGGAGCAGGGGTACAGGATGCTCCGGAGAGGGTAGAGGGAATTTTGAAGGGCGAAGGGACCCAGGCTGATGTAATTGTACATATAGGAGAGAAGGACATAGGAAGGAAGAGCAGGGAGGAGATACGTAGGCAGTTCAGGGAGCTGGGGGCCAAGCTGAAGAGCAGGGCCTCCAGGATGGCAATCTCTGGGCTGCTGCCAGTGCCCAGTAATAGTGTGGCTCGGAATAATGAGATCCTACAGCTGAATGCGTGGCTGAAGGATTTGTGCAAGACAGAGGGTTTTACATTTGTAGATTATTGGGAAGTATTTGTGAGAGAAGGGCACCTGTATAAGAGGGATGGGGAACATTTAAATGGGAAGGGCACGAATATCTTAGCTGGGAGGTTAGCTGGAGTGTTTCGGCAGGGTTTAAAGTAATATGGAGGGGGGGCTTTGTTGAGGGGAGGTTGTGCCTTACGAATCTGGTAGAATTTTTTGAGGAGGTGACAAAACGGTCGATGAAGGACGAGCCGTTGATGTCGTCTGTATGGATTCAGTAAGGCATTTGACAAAGTCCCTCATGGTAGCTTGGTTGAAAAGGTTAAGGCTCATGAACAGGAACAGGTGTCTAGATGGATTGATAACTGGCTTGGTAATAAGAAACAGAGAGTACTAGTAGAAGGGTTTTTTCCTAGCTAGAGGTCTGTCACTAGTGGTGTGCCGCAGGGCTCAGTACTGGGACCTCCTATTTGTAATATACATAAATGACTTGGAAGAGGGTGTACATGGTGTGATCAGCAAGTTTGCAGATGACACGAAGATGGTTGGACTTGTGGACAGTGAGGAGGAGTGTCAGGCAATACAGCAGGATATGGATAGGCTGGTATATTAGGCAGATAAATGGCAGATGGAATTCAATCCTGATAAATGCGAGGTGATGCATTTTGGAAGAAATAACATAGGGGGGAGTTATATGATAAAGGGTAGACCTATTAAGAGTATAGAAAAGCAGAGGGACCTGGGACTGCAAGTGCACAAGTCTTTGAAGGTGGCTGTACAGGTGGAGAAGGTTATGAAGAAAGCTTATGGTATGCTAGCCTTTATAGGAAGGGGTATAAAGTACAAGGGCTGGCGCCTAATGTTGCAATTGTACAGAACGTTGGTTAGACCGCATTTGGAGTACTGCGTCCAGTTCTGGTCGCCTTACTACCGGAAGGACGTGGAGACCCTGGAGAGAGTGCAGAGGAGGTTTACCAGGATGCTGCCTGGTGTGGAAGGACTAGGTTATGAGGAAAGATTGGGCAAATTGGGGCTGTTTTCCTTAGAAAGACGGAGAATGAGGGAGATCCAATAGAGGTGTATAAGATTATGAAGGGTATAGATAGAGTAAACAGTGGTAAGCTTTTTCCTAGATTGGAAACAAATATTACGAGGGGCCATGGGCTTAGGATGGGGGGGAGGTATAATTCGGATGTTAGAGGGAGGTTTTTCACACAGAGGGTTGTGGGGGTATGGAATGCACTGCCAAGTAAGGTGATGGGGGCAGGCATGCTGGAGTTGTTTAAGGGATACTTAGATAGGCACATGAGCAGAATAGAGAAGGAGGGATATAGGAGACTTTTAAATAAGGATCAAAAGCCTTGGGATGTTCCTGGGAATCAATTGATTCCTATGGACCTTCCAACATATTTTCTGGCTCACTTGTTTTACTTCTGAACTTCTGGAGATTCCCTTGAATGTTTGCATAAGATGTGCATGTTATTGGTGTTTTTCTATTTTAATCCACAGGTGCTTCGGTCCGCCTTGTTGTCCAACAAGGGGTATACATGGATTGGGTCGTGCGAAGGCTGCTCTTGGAATTTTCGAGAGCAGCCTAGTGCTTCACGTCGTAGTGTACGCTTAAACTGGACTAGCTGATGGGCAACACGACAGCTCAGTGACTATCACTGTTTGCTGTGCAGATACATGGATTTGGGCCAGTCTCTGTGGGAGTTTGCGCATTCTCCCCGTGCTTGCGTGTGTCTTCTCCGGGTGCTCCGGTTTCCTCCCACACCCCAAAGATGTGCTCTTAGGCTGACTGGTGTAAAAAATTGTCCCTAAATTAGTCTCCCCTCAATCTGGTTTCCAATGTGGAGTGCCTTAAGCATAGACAAAGGTCATGGGTGGAAGGGGGAACTCACAATGTTAAAATGACGGCGTGGGCTCATTGGGCTGAAGGGCCTGTTTCCCGTGCTGTGTTGTTCTTTGTTCTTTGTATTTACCTGGTGATCCCCTAAGGAACTGGAGCCCATCCCGATATGAGCAATTGGCCAATTAGCTGAGGTAATTGGCTACCCATCTCTGTTTGGTAGATAGCAATACCAATGGTAACATACTGTGGCAGCAGCAAGATGTCGAGTTCCCCTCTGGACCCCTTCACTTTATAATGCCTTCCACCTCTAAAGCTGTCTTTGGAGGACTTCAGCCCATGTTATTCTGCATCATTAAGCTCCCAGTTAATGTGCTTAGTGCTATGCCCTTCAAAATGTGGTGAGCAGAAGTCTCCACAGAGGCCCGAGTTGGACAAGCAGAGATTTGGCAATGGGTAAATAATCACTCAGTTACCTTTGAGGATGAGGGGTTTTTTTTGGATGTAGAACTTGAGCTCAGGAATTTTAAACTTTTTTTTGCAGATTCACAAGTTGTTAAGAAGAATTTCAAGATGATATTCAAATAATGTTTGTTAATTTTTGCAGATTTATGAGCTATTAAGAGGATTTTTTTTAAGTGAATCGCTCATGGCATTGCATTGGAGATGTTGAAAACTTTGGATGAAATGAAGTTCGAGCAGAATAGAATAATTAAACATAATTAAGTTCACATTTTGATACAAACATATGAAGAAAGAGCAAGAGTAGGTCATTCAGTCCTTCAAAGGGTGGCACAGTGGCACAGTGGTTAGCACTGCTGCCTCACAGTGCCAGGTTCATGAGTTTGATTCTTGGCTTCAGTCACTGTCAGTACAAAGTATGCACGTTGTCCCCGTGTCTATGAGCGTTTCCTCTGGGTGCTTTGGTCCCTCCCATTGTCTGAAAGACGTGCTGGTTAGGTGCATGCTAAATTCTCCCTCAGTGTACCCAAACAGGTGCCGGAGTGTGGCGACTAGGAGATTTGCATTGCAGTGTTAATGTAAGCCAACTTGTGACCAATAAACAAACAGAGGAGGTGAACCTGGTGGAATAAAGCCCATGAAAGATAAGAATGAAGCTGGCTGATGGATGAAGGGTGTTTTGCTTTATATGTTAAATAGCCATTCCT
Source organism: Carcharhinus amblyrhynchos (assembly GCF_965287045.1). Lineage (NCBI taxonomy): Eukaryota > Metazoa > Chordata > Chondrichthyes > Carcharhiniformes > Carcharhinidae > Carcharhinus > Carcharhinus amblyrhynchos. The sequence continues at coordinate 20,592,617 of NC_137324.1, forward strand.
TGCTCCATACATTTCTATGTTTTTATAGTTTTTGAAGTTATTTGAAAAGAAGGCATCATTCCACTAGCAGCTTTCTGAAACTCCATTAACAGTTTACTTTGGCTGGGAATCGTGAGTTCCCTTCTCAGGTTATGAGTAATGATCGGAGATTCAAACATGTGCATGTAATTGTAATTTGTGTAAATGGTAGGTGATTATTTTCCTATTATGTGCAAGATTGTGAAATGTAACCTCACTGCAAGTGGCCTGCCAGTTCTATTTAGTGAATGAATATAGTACAATGTGCAATTCCTGTTCACAATCCCCATCTTCCTCCTTGTTGCTATCAGACTTTTGAAGGGTCCTATTGCACATTAAGTTGATCTTTCACTTCGCCCTATCTGAAAATACAACACTACATTCTGTGCCCTCTCCTTTCACTCTTCCCTAGGTACTCTATGAAATATGATGTGGAGTTGCTGGCATTGGGCTGGGGTGGGCACAGTAAGTAGTCTCACAACACCAGGTTAAAATCCAACAGGTTTATTTGGTAGCACAGGCTTTCAGAGCGATGCTCCTTCATTACGTGAGTGCCTGATGAAGGGGAACTCACCTGATGAAGGGGCAGCTCTCTGAAAACTTGTGCTACCAAATAAACCTGTTGGACTTTAACCTGGTGTTGTGAGACTACTTACTGTACTCTATAAATGGTGTTATGTCTGCATGGTGCAAGAAACCCAATACATGTGACAATAGTAAATCAAATCAAATCAAATCACCAAAGGCCTTTTTTGTCTTTTCAGGTACTAATTGATTGCTAGTGAGATTGCACACATTGTGCTGGATTTTACTAGAACCCCTAGGGATGGAGGGTGGGGGGGAGGAGGGGCATTAGTTTGTCATGGGGGGTGGGGAGGCCTGCAAAATGTTGAGGGGAGGTAGGTTGCTGGAAGATTCATTGCCTTCTCACTGCCATGGTGAGTCACCCTCTTTGGGAAAGATGAAAGACGTCCACCTCCCAATCGAAAGATACCTCAAATTGATCCAGGGCCTCTCTTCACTACCAGGACATTTACCAATGGCAGCTGGGCCTCTGTTGCACAGGGAGACCACTTGGTGAATTCTGGTGGGCTCCCTGCAGGCTCAGAGTCGAGAGGAGTCTCCAAATTTGTGGATAAAAGGGTTGACGTACGAGGAGAGATTAAACAGTCTGGGCTTGTACTCGCTGGAGTTTAGAAGGATGAGACGGGATCTGATCGAGGTATATAACATTTTAAAAGGGATTGATAAAGTAAATATACTTCAAATATTTCCTCTTGTGGGACAATCTCGAACAAGAGGTCACAGGTATAGATTGAGAGGCAGTGGATTTAAAACTGAGATGAGGAGGAACTACTTCTCACAGGAACATAGAAGATAGGAGCAGAAGGAGGCAATTTGGCTCTTCGAGCTTTCTCCGCCTTTCATTATGATCATGACTGATTGTCCAATTCAATAGCCTAATCCTGCTTTTTCCCCATAACTTTTGATCCCATTTGCCCCAAGTGCTATATCCAGCCACCTCTTGAATGCATTCAATGTTTTGGCATCAACTACTTTCTGTGGTAATGAATTCCACAGGCTCACCACTCTTTGGGTGAAGAAATGTCTTCTCAACTCTGTCCTAAAAGGTCTACCCTGAATTCTCAGATTGTGACTCCTGGTTCTGGACTCCCCCACCGTCAGGAACATTCTCCCTACATCTATCCTGTCTAGACCTGTTAGAATTTTATAAGTCTGTATGAGATTCCCCCCCCTCATTTGTCTGAACTCCAGTGAAAACAGTCCTAACCCTGCCAATCTCTTCTCATCCATCAGTCCCACCATCCCTGGAATCAGCCTGGTAAATCTTTGCTGCACTCCCTCGAGAGCAAGAACATCCTTCCTCAGGAAATGGGACCAAAATTGCACTCAGTACTCTAGGTGTGGCCTCACCAAGGTGCTGTATAATTGCAAAGACACATCCCTGCTCCTGTACTCGAAACCTCTCGCAATGAAGGCCAACACGCCATTTGCCTTCTTTACCGCCTGCTGCACCTGCATGTTTACCTTTAGCAACCGGTACACAAGGACACCCAGGTCCCACTGCACACTCCCCTCTCCCAATTTACAGCCATTCAGGTAGTAAGTAATCTGCCTTCTTGTTTTTGCTGCCAAAGTGAATAACCTCACATTTATCCAAATTATACTGTATCTGCCATTGATTAGCCTACTCACCCAACCTGTCCAGATCATTCTGAAAGATCTCTACATCCTCATTGCAGTTCATTCTCCCACCCAACTTGGTATCATCTGCAAACTTTGAGATGTTACATTTTGTTCCCTCATCCAAATCATTAATATATATTGTAGGTAGCTGGGGTCCCAGCACCAATCCCTGTGGCATCCCACTAGTTACTGCCTGCCAATTTGAAAATCACCCATTAATTCCTACTCTTTGTTTCTGTTCTACTCACCTTCTCGCAGAGGGTGGTGAATTTATGGAACTTGCTACCCCATACCACAGTGAAGACTGAATGTTGAATTGTTTCAAGAGGGCGATAGACATATTCTAAAGAAAGAAGGGGAAGAGGGTTATGGGAACAGGTAGGGAGCTGGATTTGAGACCAGAGAGAAATCAGCCATGATCTGATTGAATGATGGATCAGGCTCAAAGGGCTGAATTTGCCTACTTCTGCTCCTGATTCCTCTGTTCCTATATTCCTAAATCAGGAACTCTGTGGTCCACAATGGCTGCCCTCATGGAAAACCTCCACTCTGCCTTCACCAATGACCCTCCCGTCTTGCAGGGCCAGCTTGCCCGACCTCAGCACTCCCAGGTATGATTTACCTGGTTGTAAAGGTGCAGGACCTGTAGTAACCACTTCATCAAGGGACACTGCTGAAGCTGCTTAGTGCCGGCCGGCTGATTCGCTGGCAGCTCATGGGGGTCAGTGCCTTAGAAGCAGAGAGTGCAGTTGCCCCTCAGTCTTCTCTGCTCCAATGAAAACAACTCAAGCCTATGCAATCTCTCTTCATAAGTTAACATGATAAAAGCACCCATGGCAACTAAATAATTGTAGTTAAAAAGTGCAGCTACAGTCCATGGATGCCAATCTTGGATTGCCCCTGATATTTGGAGCCTCCCACCATGTCTGTTGGGTTTTGGCTATAGGATCAAGATCGGACAGAGTGTACAGGACTAATTCAGGATTGGATTATCCCATCCCCACACAGGGCCAGAATATAATGGATGGACAGGTGGTGCCCAAATCCAGGATTCCTGCCCCCATTCCCATTGCCAGTCATTTTCAGCGGAATGAGGGAACTTGCATACGAATGTTCTGACTTTGGGAAGTGGGCATTTCAGGCCTTCCACACTTTTGATAGATTCTCGCCAGTTTTAGAAGGTGTTTTGAAAGCACAGGGGAAACCATGGTTTGGAGCCATAAACTCCATGAAAGGTAAGTACTAAAGGTGTTGCCAACTTCTAGGATCATAATGAGATGTTGCAGCATTCATTAGACATGGATTTAATTCTGCTATTAGTCTTTGTTTCAAAAAGCTAACTGACTATTAAATAAAATGGTTGCAAAGTTGTCACTGCTGATGTCTTAATTTGATTTGATTTAATTTATTGTTGTCACATAAATTGGGATACAGTAAAAAGTATTGTTTCTTGTGCACTATACAGACAAAACATACCATTCAAAGAGTACATAAGGGAGAAAGAAAGGAGAGGGTGCAGAATAGTGTTACAGTCATAGCTACGGTGTAGAGAAAGATTAATCTAATATATTTGTTTATAGAGTCATAGAGTCATAGAGGTTTACAGCATGGAAACAGGCCCTTTGGCCCAACTTGTCTGTGCCACCCTTTTTTAAAATCCCTAAACTAATCCCAATTGCCCATATTTGGCCCATATCCCTCTATACCCATTTTATCCATGTAACTATCTAAATGCTTTTCAAAAGACAAAATTGTATCTGCCTCTATTATCACCTCTGACAGCTTGTTCTAGACACTCTCCACCCTCTGTAAGAAAAAATTGCCCCTCTGGACACTTTCGTATCTCTCACCTCTCACTGTAAACCTATGCCATCTCGTTTTAGACTCCCCGACCTTTGGGAAAACATATTGACCAGCTGATCAATGCATCTCATTATTTTACAGACCTCAATAAGGTCGCCCTTCAGCCTTTCAGGCTTCAGAGAAAAAAGTCCCAGTTTATCCAGCCTCTCCTTATAACTCAAACCACCGAGACCTGGTAGCATCATAGTAAATCTTTTCTGCATTTTTTCTATTTTAGTAATATCCTTTATATAATATGGTGGCCAGAATTGCACACAGTATTCCAAGTGTGGCCTTACCAATGTCTTGCACAACTTCAACAAGACATCTCAACTCCTGCATTCAATGTTCTGACCAATGAAACCAAGTATGCTGAATGCCTTCTTCACCACTCTGTCCCCAACTCTCCCCAGTGCCCTACCATTAATTAAGTCCTGCCCTGATTCAATCTATCAAAATGCATCACCTCGCATTTGTCTAAATTAAACTCCATCTGCCATTCGTCAGCCCACTGGCCCAATTGATCAAGATTCCGTTGCAATCTGAAATAACTTTCTTCACTGTCCACTATGCCACCAATCTTGGTGTTATCTGCAAACTTACTAACCATGCATCCTTTATTCTCATCCAAATCATTAATATAAATGACAAATAACAGTGACCCCAAGGAACACCACTGGTCACAGGCCTCCAGTTTGAAAAGCAACCCTCTACAACCACCCTCTGTCTTGTGTCCTCAAGCCAATTTTGTATCAATTTGGCTACTCACCCTGGATCCCATGAGATTTAACCTTACGCAACAACCTACCATGTGGTACCTTGTCAAAGGCCTTGCTAAAATCCACATAGACAACATCAACTGCACTGCCCTCATCTACCTTCTTGGTTACCTCTTCAAAAAATTCAATCAAATTTGTCAGTCATGATTTTCCACTCACAAAGCCTTGCTGACTGTCTTGAACCAGTCCTTGTATCTCTAAATTCCTGTAGATTCTGTCTGTCAAAATACCTTCCAACAATTTACCCACCACAGTGTGAAGCTCACTGGCCTGTAGTTCCCAGGCTTTTCCCTGCAGCCCTTTTTAAACAAAGACATTTTCCATCGTCGAGGTCTTGCTGCAGCTGTATAGGGCATTGGTGAGACCGCAGCTGGAGTATTGTGTGCAGTTTTGGGCGCCGCACCTGCGCAAAGATATTTTGGCCTTGGAGGGAGTGCAGAGGAGGTTTACTAGGCTGATACCAGAGTTGAGGGGGTTGAGCTATGAGGAGAGGCTGAATAAACTAGGCTTGTACTCGTTAGAGTTTAGAAGAATGAGGGGAGATCTCATTGAGACGTATAAGATGATGAATGGGATGGATAGGATAGAGGTGGAGAGACTCTTCCCGCTCAAAAAAGACAGTAGGACTAGGGGGCACAGCCTCAAGATAAAGGGGGGGCGGTTTAGGACGGAGTTGAGGAGGAACTTCTTCACTCAAAGGGTGATGAATCTCTGGAATTCTCTGCCCGTTGAAGTGGTGGAGGCTGCCTCGCTAAATATTTTTAAGACGCGGGTTGATGGGTTTTTGATAAGAGAGGGGATTAAGGGTTATGGGGAGAGGGCGGGAAAGTGGAACTGAGCCACGACAGATCAGCCATGATCTTATTGAATGGCGGGGCAGGCTCGAAGGGCTAGATGGCCTACTCCTGCTCCTATTTCTTATGTTCTTATGTTCTTATGTGCAATCTTCAGTCCCCTCACCTGTGACTATCGATGATTCAAATATCTCTGCACGGGGACTCACAATTTCCTTCCTGGCTTGCCTGCAGAAGGCAGAGAGAGGTTGTGGATGGGTCTTTTTCTGCATGGAGATCGGTCACCAGTGGAGTGCCCCAGGGATCTGTTCTAGGACCCTTGCTGTTTGTCATTTTCATAAATGACCTGGATGAGGAAGTGGAGGGATGGGTTAGTAAGTTCGCCGATGATACGAAGGTTGGTGGTTTTGTGAATAGTCTGGAGGGATGTCAGAAGTTGCAGCATGACCTCGACTGGGCGGAGAGGTTGCAGATGGACTTCAAAGCAGATAAATGTGTTGTGGTCCACTTTGGCAGGACCAATGGGATGAAGGAGTACAATATCAAGGGTATGAGTCTTAGCAGCATTGAGGAGCAGAAAGACCTTGGGGTGCGAGTCCATAGAACCCTTAAATCGGCCTTGCAGATGGAGGATGTGGTCAAGAAGGCGTATGGTGTACTGGCCTTCATTAATCAAGGTATTGAGTTTAGAAGTCAGGAGGTAATGCTGCAACTTTATAAGACTCTTGTCAGGTCCCACTTGGAGTACTGTGCGCAGTTCTGGTTGCCTCACTACAGGAAGGATGTGGAAGCTATTGAGAGGGTGCAGAGGATATTTTCAAGGATGTTGCCTGGATTGGGAGGCGAGCCTTATGAAGATAGGTTGAGGGAGCTAGGTGTCTTCTCCCTGGAGAGACGAAGGTTGAGAGGTGACCTGACAGAGGTTTGTAAAGTGTTGAGAGGAAGAGATAGGGTGGATTCTCGGAGGCTATTTCCCAGGGCTGAAATGGGCACTACGAGAGGACACAGGTTTAAGGTGCTGGGGAGCAAGTACAGAGGAGATGTTAGGGGTAAGTTTTTCACTCAGAGGGTGGTGAGTGAATAGAATCGACTGCCGTTGGTGGTGGTAGAGGCAAACTCGCTGGGGTCTTTTAAGAGACTTCTGGATGAGTACATGGGATTTAATGGGATTGGGAGTTACAGATAGCTCTATGGCCTGGTAGGTATGGATATGATCGGCGCTACTTGTGTGCCGAAGGGCCTATTTGTGCTGTAGTGTTCTATGTTCTATTACTCTGGTAAACCTTCACTGAATTGCTTCCAGCACATTCACATCCTTCCTTAAATATTGTACACAAATGTGGTCTAACTTGTGCTTGTATAACTGAAGTATATGATATCAATCTATCAGCTTTTCTAATTAATTGCTGTACCTGTATAGTAACCTTCTGTGATTCATGCACTAGGATTAGGTTGTATCACAGCTTGCTATGGCTCCTGTTCTGTCCAAGACTGCAAAAAAACTACAAAAGATCAGGAACTAAGCTCAGTCCATCACTGAAACAAGCTTCCCATTCATTGACTCTGTCCATACTTTCGATTGCCTCAGAAAATCAAGCACAGCATAATCATTTTCCGCCTAGGAAAATCAAGCACAGCATAATCACTTTCCACCTAGGAAAATCAAGCATGGCATAATCAAGCATCCTGGACATATTCTCTTCCACCTTCTTCCTTCATGGCTTTAAACTAAGGGGGGGTAGTTATAGGACAGATGTCAGGGGTAGGTTCTTTACCCAGAGGGTGGTGAGGGATTGGAATGCCCTGCCTGCTGCAGTTGTAAATGCGCTTAGTTTGGGGGCGTTTAAGAGGTCTGTGGACAGGTTTATGGACGAAAAGGGATTGGTTTAGGTTAGTGGGTCATTGTTGTTGTTTTTTTTAACTGGTCGGCGCAACATCGTGGGCCGAAGGGCCTGTTCTGCGCTGTAATGTTCTATGTTCTATGTTCAGGAAAAGGATACAGAAGTCTGAGGTCACATACCAACAAACTCAAGAACAGCTTCTTCCCTGCTGCCATTAGACTTCTGAATGAGCCTACCTCATGTTACGTTGATCTATGTCTACACCCTAGCTATGATTGTAACACTACATTCTGCACCCTCTCCTTCCCTTCTGTATGAACAGTATGCTTTGCCTGCATAGCACGCAAGAATCAATACTTTTCACTGTATACTAATACATATGACAATAATAAATCAAATCAAGTCTAGGGTAACTTGACAACTCTGATCTCTCACCATTTAGATAATAATATTAATGTTGTACATTATTTTCTTTAATTTATCATTGTTCTTTATCCCCAACTAAAAAAAGAGTTGAGCACGTCAGAAGCAGAGGAGTTGGATAATGAGTTTTTCAACATGGTGGTCTATAAAACTGAGAGACACCACTGACCAGAGGGGGTAATTGCAAGGTGACAAAATTTACAGAGGCAATTTTCATCATAAAGGTAGATGGAAGAATTTATAATGGGAAGGTTAACACAAAAATGTGACAAAACTATGACAAGTAATACCGTAAGACAAAGGAGCAGAATTAGGCCACTTGGCCCATCGAGTCTGCTCCATCTTTCAATCATGGCTGATATTTTTCTCAACCCCATTCTCCTGCCTTTTCCCCATAATCCCTGATCCACTTATTAATCAAGAACCTATCTATCTTTGTCTTAAAGACACTCAATGACCTGGCCTCCACAGCCTTCTCCGACAAAAATTCCACAGATTCACCACTCTCTGGCTGAAGAAATTTCTCCTCATCTCTCTTTTAAGGTTGTGTTCTCTGGTTCTAGATTTTCCTATCAGTGGAAACGTCTTTTCCACGGCCACTCTATCCCGGCCTCGCAGTATCCTGTAAGTTTCAATAAGATCCCCCGTCATCCGTCTAAACTCCAACGAGTACACACCCAGAGCCCTCAATGGTTCTTCACAGGAGAGGCACAATTTTAAAGGGATGCTCAAACAGGGAGCCTTAGGGGTTGACTTACTCAAATCCGTGAAGGTGGCTGGACAAGTTGAGAAGGTTGTTAAAAGATGCAACTTACTAAATAGAAGCATGAAGCACAAAAGGAACTAAGTTATGCAAAATCTTCATAAATCATTGGTTAGATCTCAGCTGCAGTATTGTATCCAATTCTGGGCTCTACACTTTGGAAAGAATGTCAAGGCGTGGGAGAGGGAATGGAGGAGATTTATTGGAATGATAATGGGGGATGAGGAACTTCTGTTCTGTTGAGAGGTTAGGGAAGCTGGGATTGTTCTCTTTTGAGCAGAGAAAGATAGTGCAAGATTTAAAAAAGCTCTTCAAAATTGCAGAAGATTTGGGTCAAATAGTTAAGGAAAAAATGATGATATTGGGAAAACGGTTGGTAAGAGGATGAGACAGATTTAAGATAATTGCAGATGTAGAGGGAAGAAAAGAGGAGAATGTTTTTAAACAGTGAGTTGTATCATCCAAATGCGCTACCTGAACAGATATAGAAGCAAATTTAGTAGTTCATCCAAAAAAATGGATAAATGCTTGAAAAGGAAAAATATGTTGAGCTGATTAGAAAGAACAAGGGAATAAGTTAAATTAGACAGTGTTTTGATAGAGTAGGTACAGACATGTTTGTTTATTTATTAGTATCACAATTAGGCTTACATTTACACTGCAATGAAGTTACTGTGAAAATCCCCTAGTCGCCACACTCCGACGACGTCTGCTCAGGCACTCTGAGAGAGAATTTAGCATGGTCAATGCACCTAACCAATGCATGTCTCTTGAACTGCGGCAGGAAACTGGAACAACCAGAGGAAACCCACACAGACACAGGGAGAACATGCAGACTCTGCACAGACAGTGATCCAAGCTGCGAGTCAAACCAGGCTCCTGCTGCTGTGAGGCAGCAGTGCTAATCACTGTACCACTGTGCCACCCCATGAGGGGGATGAACTGCTCCTTCTGTGCTCTCTGATTCTATCATTTAGAGAGTAAATACGTGGGCATGATATTTTTTAATACCTTACAGATTGGAGCTCAATCATAAGGCTTCATCTAATAATTATGCTCATTATTACCTACTAAATTCCAAAGTACAGAATTGTTGTGTATGTAACAGCAAATATAATAAATGTAGTACTCCAATTTAGAACAATTATTTTTATGAAGTGATCTGTCTTTTTTGGGAACAGCAAATCAGTGGAGGCATTAGTGATGTGCAGAAAGTGCAGGATGGAGCTTAGGAAAGCAATTAGGAATGCAAAGAGGGTATACGAGAAAGTTCGGGCTGGTAAAAGCAAGGTAAATCCCAAAATATTCTAAAAGTATATCAATGAGAAGAGAATAACCAGGGTAGGGCTCATTAGGGACAAGATAAATTTGTGGGTGGAGCCAGAGGACATTGGTAGAGTGTTGAGTGAATACTTCACATCTGTTTTCAACCAAGGGAATGAGGACAATGGTATGGAATTCAGGGAGAGAAACTGTGAGGTCCGTGAGAAAATTGACAGAGGGAAGGGCAAGGGATTGGAGGAGTTGGCAACTTTAAAATTGGATAAATCTCCAGGTCCAGATGAATTGTCCCCTAGGTTGCTATGGGAGGCAAGGGAGGAGACTGCAGGGGCTCTGACCCAAATTTTTAATTCCTCTCTGGCTACAACAGAGGGTTTTAGTCCAACCTATTTATTTGATAATATACTCACAAGCTTTCGGGGTTAGCCCCTTCGTCAGGTGAATGGAGAGTTCTGGCCTCAGACAGAGCATATAAAGCACAGACAGTTTAGAGATTACTGATTAGAATGCGAATCCTTACACCTAACCTGCTGTTCAAGACATTTGCATTCTAATTCAATTTAGTTCAAGGATTCGCTAATTACTAATCAGTAATCTCTAAACTGTCGGTGCTTTATATGCTCTGTCTGAGGCCAGAACTCTCCATTCACCTGACGAAGGGGCTAACCCCGAAAGCTTGTGAGTATATTATCAAATAAATACGTTGGACTAAAACCTGGTGTTGTCAGACTTTTTACTGTGTTTACGCCAGTCCAACGCCGGCATACCCACATTACAACAGAGGGGCCAGATGACAGGAGAACAGCTAAGTAGTTCCAATATTTAAGAAGAGTTGTAGAGATAAACCAGGGAACTACAGACCAGTGAGTCTCATGATAGTGATCGGGAAACTATTAGAGAAACTTCAGAAGGAGTGCATCTATCTCCACTTAGAGAGGCAAAGCTTGATCAGGGATAGTCTGGATGGCTTTGTCAGAGGGGGTCATGTCTAACAAATTTGAATAAAGTTTTTGAAATGGTGACCAGGTATGTAGACGAGGATAGTGCAGTTGATGTAGTTTAAATGGATTTCAGCAAAATCTTTGACAAGGTACCACATGGGGGATTTGTAAAGAAGGTAAATTCACATGGGATACAGGGTAATTTGATAAGTGGATTCAAAATTGGCTCAGTTGTAGGAGACAGAGGGTGATGACAGAGGCTGCTGTAGTAACTGGAAGCCAGTGTCCAGTTGTATGCCAAAAGACTCTGTGTAGGACCGCTTTTGATTTGCTGTTTATATAAATGACATTGATGAGATATCTGACTCCAGAGCCAGAGCAGTGTGGTTGACTCTCAACTGCTTTCCAAGGGCAACTGGAGATGGACAATCAATGCTGGCCAGCCGGCGGCCTCCATGTTCCATGAATGAATAAAAAAAAGTGAGTAAATATCACAACAAGAGCATAGGTCACTAGTTAAATGAAGCTGATAGATTCTCTGCCAATTAGGTGCCAAGTTATTTTGTTCCATTTTTGATTGTGCCCCTGTCTCCCTTCAATCATGATCATTGAATTACTGTTGTTATTGTATAAGTGGTTTGCAATTGCATTGGAAGATCATGGAACAGATTTTTTCTTCATCATTGATCCACTGTATAATTCTACATTCTTCCTCAAGAGAGTATTCTAGGCCCAACTATCTTCAGCTGCTTAATTGATGACTTTCCTTCCATCATGAGGTCAAAAGTGGGGGAACTTGCTGATGATTGTACAGTGTTCCGTTCTGACCGCAATTTCTCAGTTACCAAAGCAGTCCATGATCATATGCAGAAAAACCTGGACAATATTCAGGTTTGGCTTAATAAGTGGCTTATGTAATAACTTATGTGCTACACAAGTGTCAGTCATTCTCCAAAAGGAGAGAATATAATCATTTCCCACTTGACATTCAGTGATAGTATCATCACTGAATTTCCCCACCGCTGTGGGCGGCATGGTAGTGCAGTGGTTAGCACTGCTGCTTCACAGCACCAGGGACTGGGTTCGATTCCTGGCTTGGATCACTGGTCTGTGTGGAGTTTGCACATTCTCCCTGTGTTTGTACGGGATTCCTCCAAGTGCTCTGGTTTCCTTCCACATTCTGAAAAACATGCTGGTTAAGTGCATTGACAAGAACAAGAGCTGGCCTGTGGCAGCTAGGGGAATTTCATAGTAACTTCATTGCAGTGTTAATGTAAGCCTTACTGCGACTAACAAACTTCACTTCTAAAAAATAACTTTTTCCACATCCTCGAGATTACCAAATGAGGCTTCGCCTGGGCAGCGACATAAATACTGTGGCAGGTCAGGAATTATGTAGCAAGTAACTCACCTTCTGACACCCCAAAACCTGTCCAGCACCCACAAGGCACAAGTCAGGAGTATGATGGAATACTCTATGTGAGTGCATTTCCAAAAACACTCAATAACTTTAGAGTCAGAGTCGTAAAGGTTCACAGCTTGAAAGCAGGCTCTTGGGCCCAATTTGTCCATGCTGCCCTTTTTTTCAAACCCCTAAGCTAGTCCCAATTGCCCACATTTGACCCACATCCTTCTATACTCTGGAATTCTCTGCACATTGAGGCAGTGGAGGCTACCTTGTTGAATATGTTTAAGTCACAGGTAGATAGATTTCTGATCAATAAGGGAATTAAGGGTTATGGGGAACAGGCAGGTAAGTGGAGCTGAACCACTTTCAGATCAGCCATGACATTATTGAATGGCGGGGCTGGATGGCCTACTCGTGCTCCTATTTCTTATGTTCTTATTTATTATACTCATCTTACCCATGTAACTATCTAAATGATTTTAAAAGACAAAATTGTACCCGCCTCTACTACTACCTCTGGCGGCTTGTTTCAGACACTCACCATCCTCTGTGTGAAATAATTGCCCCTCTGGTTCCTTTTGTATCTCTCCCCTCTGACCTTAAACCTATGCCTTCTAGTTTTGGACTCCCCTACCTTTGGTAGCTGATCTGTGCCCTTCACTATTTTATAGACCTCTATAAGATCATCCCTCAGCCTCCTATGCTCCGAAGAAAAATATCCCAGTCTATCCAGCCTCTCCTTTTAACTCAAACCATCAAGGCTCGGTAGCATCCTAGTAAATCTTTTCTGCTCGCTTTCTTGTTTAATAATATCCTTTTTATAACAGGGTGACCAGAACTGTACACAGTATTCCAAGTATGGCCTTACCAATGTCTTGTACAACTTCAACCTGACACTATCCACGACAAAGCAGGCTGCTTGATTGGCACCCCATCCATCCATCCATCCATCCATCACCATAGGCCTCCACTCCCTCCACCATCAGTGACTGCATCAGAGACCATCCACCTAATATACTGTAACAACTCACGAATGCTCCTTCAACGGCATCTTCAAACCCACAACCTCTAACACTCAGAAATATGCATGGGAACATCAACACTTGCAAATTTCTTTCCAAGTCACGCATCATCCTGACTTGGAAATGCATCGCTGCTCTTTCACTGTCACCAGGTCAACACCCCCCGAGCCCGACATTGCCCTTGCCCCCCAACCCCCCACCTCCCTGCAAGCCGAGCCCAGTGGGTGTATCTACACTACATGGACTGCAGCGGTTCAAGAAGGTGGTCACCGCCTTTCTCTAAGGGGAATTAGGGGTGGTCATTGAATACTGACCTTGCCAGCAACTCCCACATCCCATGAACAAATAAAAATTAAAACTCTCAGGCCTCCCCTCCTCCTCCTCCGCCAAGCATAAACCCGACAATAACGTGTACAAGCCTGTTCCAAAATGTTTTTTCCCACATAACTTTTAGACATTGCAACTTTAAATGACTTATGTCAGAAAAGATTATTTTGGCAGATTAAAAATATTTCCATTTAAATTCTCATGTGAAGAAGGGTAAATTGGCTTTTAGGTGGCCTATGACATTTTATTATATAGTATCTATTTGTTGGGTGGCAAAGTAGCAGGAAAGTAGGTCACAGTGAAATGGTGATAACCAGAAGCAGTGGGAAATGCAGTCGAGGAGCGTATTCCCTGCTTTAACCCTTTTGATGACCCATCAGGTTCATGTTAATGGGCTTGCAGACTTACCCACACAATATCGTTCACAAGTGCTCATGTGCACCCAAAGGAAACCCATGTTAACACAGGGAGAACGTGCAAACTCCACACAGACAGTCACCCAAGGCTGGAATTGAACCCAGGTCCCTGGCGCTGTGAGGCAAGAGTGCTAACCACTGTGCCACCGTGCTGCCCCCACCAGGCCAGACCAGGTAAGGAAGCCAGATTTCCTTCCCTCGAGAGCATCAGTGATTTGTGGGTCTTTGCAACAATCAACAAAGGTTTCATGGTCAATATTAGACCTTAAATTCCAGATTTTTATTGAATTTAGTTTTCACTATCTGCCATCGTGGGATTCAAACCTGGATTCCCAGAGCATTACCCTGGGTCTTTGGATGATTAGAATGACTACCCCAGGGACAATACCACTGTGCCACCACCTCCCCGGTTACACACAACTTGGGAGCATTGTGAGAAGGATACTGATAAACTTGGAAGGTTGATGGAACGTGCAGACAGGGGACAGATTAAATTTAATACGGAGAATAGTGAAGTGACTCATTTTGGTAGGAAGAATGTGATGAAGGTACGTTTCTAAATTAGGTGCAGAAGCAGAGGGACCTGAGTATATGTGTGCACAAACCATTAAAGGTGGTGGTACAAGTTGAGTGGTTAATAAAGTATAATGGATCCCTTCTCAAGGGCATTTAGGGATGGGCAATGAATGCTGCCCTAGCTGGCGATGCCCAAATCCCCTGAATGAATAAATGCATGGACAAAAAAGAATCTTGATTTTATAAATAGCATCATAGAGTACAAAAGCAAAGATGTAGCGATAAACATGTCTAAAACATTGGCTTGCCCTCAACTGGAACTGTGTCCAATTCTGGGCACCACATTTTAAAAAGGAAGTGAAGGCTTTAGGAAGGGCACAGAAAAGGTCTGTGAGAATGGCAACAAGGATTAGGATCTTTAGTTGCACAGACATTTGGATAAACTTGGGCAGTTCACAGAATCATGCAATGCAGGAGAGGCCCTTCGGCCCATCAAGTTTGCACTGACACGAGAAACGCCTGATGAATAAAGAGCAAAGAAAATTACAATACAGGAACAGGTCCATCGGCCCTCCAAACCTGCACCGACCATACTACCAACCATGCTGCCTGAACTCCCACCTAATCCCATCTGCCAGCACTTGACCCATAGCCCTGAATGTTAGGATGTGCCAAATGGTCACCCAGATACCTTTTAAAGGATATGAGGCAACCCACCTCTACCTCTCTCTCAGCCAGTGCATTCCAGACGGTCACCACCCTCTGGATTAATAAAGATTTTCCTCACATTTCCACTAAACCTCCTGCCCCTCACCTTGAACCTATGTCCCCTCATGACTGTCTCTTTGATGAAGGGGAACAGCTGCTCCTTATCCACTCTGCCCATGTCCCTTGCACACTTCAACCAATTCGTCCCTCAGTTTTCCCTGCTCCAATGAAAACAAGATGTGGAGATGCCGGCGTTGGACTGGGGTAAAACAGAATGAAATTCCACAACACCAGTTTAAAGTCCAAACAGGTTTATTTGTAGCAAAAGCCGCAAACTTTCAGGACAGCCTGAAGAAGAGACAGGCTGTCCTGAAAGCTTGCGGCTTTTGCTACAAATAGACCTGTTTGGACTTTAAATTGGTGTTGTGGGATTCCAATGAAAGCAAACCAGGCCTACCCACCCTATCTTCATAACTTAAATGTTCCATCCCAGGCAGCATTGTGGTGAATCTCTGTTGCACCCCATCCAGTGCAATCACATTCTGTTCTCCTTGGAGAAGAGAAGATGATGAGGATGTTGTAATGTATCTTTAAGAGGTATCGGCACGAGATCAGTAAAAGGGAAAAATATCATGTGATCCAATCTTAGTTTCTCTTTTGCTGTCAGCAGAGCACACACACAAACATAGCTCGGTCTGATGTCTTTGAGATTTATACCTCGTTGTAACTGGTTTTATGTGACTAGTCTTAATAAATACATCCATATCGTATTTAGCCAATCTCTTCTCAGCAATTGGTACAGTAAGAAGTCTCACAACACTAGGTTAAAATCCAACAGGTGCCCCTTAAAACACACAACAGCACAACAAAGAAAATTACAGCATATATACAGGCACAAATTCAATTACAAGATAATGGATGGAATGCGAGTCTTAACAGGTAATTAAGTCTTTGCAATTGGTACCTCGTATCTTGTACAGTAAAGACACGAGATAGTGGATTTGATAGAGACATTCAAAGTCACAAGGGGTCCAGACAGAGCAGAGTGGGAAAATCTTATCCCATTGGTGGGAGCATCTGGAACCAATGATGCCATTTTAAAGTGAATGGCGAAAGAAGCAACAACTAAATGACTTTTTTTTAACACGTTAAATGGTTAGGCTATAGAACACATGGTCTAAGAGTGGGGTGCAGATAGATAGATTCTTAATCAGTAAGGGAATCGAGCATTATGGGGAAAGGGCAGGAAAGTGATGTGAGGAATGTTGAATGGCGGAGCAGGCTCAAGGGGCTGAATAGGGTTCCTTTTTTTAATGGTCTTATGGTGTAATCATGGCTTTCAAATGAAAATTGGATAGTTTTTTTTTGTATTTATTCACGGGACATGGGCATCACTGGCTGACCAACATTTATTGCCCATCCTTGTTGCCTTTGAGAATGTGGTGCTGAGCTGCCTTCTTGAAGAACTGAGTGGCTCATTAGGCCATTTCAGGCGGCAATTGAGAGTCAACCACATTGCTGTGGCTCTGGGTTCACATGTAGGTCAGACGAGGAAAGGAAGGCAGATTCCCTTCCCCAAATGACATGAGTGAACCGATGGATTTTTTTCCTACGATAGACAATGGTTTCATGGTCATTGGTAGATTCTTAATTCCAGATTTTGTTTTATTGAATTCAATCTGAACAGAAGGATTTTCAAGGCTACAGGGAGAAGGCAGTGTGTGGGGTTAGGTGAATAACTTTTTCAGAAAGCCAGTATAGACATGACATTTAAACAACTTTCTTCTGTGCTGTAACTATTCTACAATTCTATGATTCTCTTTTCAGGCACCACTGCCGGAATTCCAGTGCCCTGCCCATCACAAAATCAGTGCAGGCAAGAGGGGACAACCAAAATGTCCATTGATCTCGGTGGGAATTTCCAGTCTCGCTCGAGTGAGGCTGTAAAATCCCACGCCTTGTCTTGAGAGAGCATTCGTAAGCATAGGCTTCCTTGTTAATCTTGCTCTGGAGGCATGGGTCATCATTGCTCGTGGCAAATGTATCCAGTTTCCACAGCTCTTTCGGACGGTCATTCTTAGTCAACTACAATCGCTTTTACCATTGATCTTACCCATCAGTATCAGGCTTTTGAAATCATGAGTTCTTATTGTGTGTCCAAGAAACTCAAACTTTCTCTTGGTTAGCAGAGTTCTTTAAGTGTCAGATTTTATTAGTGCCTCTGCATTGCTAGAGTGTGCCTTAGCAAAGATATCTTCATTCTTCCCCACAGCTCTGCAATTTCAATACTCTGCATTTCCTTGCTGGTTTTCCAACATTTTCTTTTGGACATATTAATGTCAAAATTTGTATGATGCAAGATTCTCAACTTTGTTTTGATTACTAATTTTGAATTGATCATGTTCTTCTTCATTTTTGAGAAGCACCTTTGGCCATTTCAACCCTTCATCTTATTTCTTGGTCATGCCCTCTGTCCAATGTTAACGCATTTCCCAGGTAAGCAAATTTGTCAATCTGTTTGCTCTTTCCATTCTGCAATATTGTCGTACATTCTGAAACGATGTCCTTTCAAGACACAGTGAGACATTCTGTCTTCTTACAATTAATGCTCAGCCCTTTCTTTGCACTTTCACTCACAACTCTATCCCAAATCTTCTGTTGTTTCTCTTCAGAGTTGGAAATAAAAATGGTGCCCTCGGCGTATCATTTGTTATTAAGGTTGCAGCTTCCAATTAATAATCCACAAGGTCTCCAAACTCTCAAAGATGTGATTTTCGCTACACAAACGGAATAAATCTGGGGAGAAAGCACACTCCTGTCTGAGCCCTCTTTAAAGCTTTACAAAATTCACTTAGATCCCTCTCCACATTTACAGCTGCAGTTTTTTTTCCCCTATAGGATTACTTATCATGCTAAGATCTTTTCCACAAGGTCATGAGACTTCAAGATGCTCATCAATTCTGCAGGTTTCACCTTATCAAAAGCCTTACTATCATCAATAAAACACTTGAATTCTTCATTTATCCTCCATGATTCTTTTTGATAACAGGCACAATATCTGTTTCCTTTAGCTTCTGCTAAATCACAATGAAGAGTAGGAATTTCTGGCCATTTCTTTCTCCTAGTCCTATCCAACAACATGTAAAAAAAGGGTTCTTAGTTATGAGATCCAGAGACTGATAGGTGGCGATGAGCCAACTTCTTGCAGTCCCTGTGGTGTAAGAATAGCCCCTGTGTATTTAGGAAGGGAGCTCCAGGCCTTACTGAACCAGTGACAGTCAGGGAACAGAGAAATTGTTCCAAGTAAAGCTGATGTGTGATTTTCAGGGGAAATCACGGTGTTCCCTTGCATCAGTTGCCCTTGTCCCCCTAGATGGTAGAGGTCACCGGATTGAAGATGCTATCATTAATATTGTTGAACTCCCTCACCACCAACATCCTGGAAGCTTACTAACTGACCAGAGCCTAAACTGGGACAGCCCTATAAATACTTCAGGTGGGATTTTCTGACTGTGTTCCACCACAAGACTGGAAAATCCTACCCGAGGTCAACGGATACTTGCATGGTCCGCCCCTGCCCACTATGATTCCCGTGGTGAGTGGGATGGAAAAATTCCACCATGTGACCACAAGAACAGGTCAGAGGCTGGGAATTCTACATTGAAATAAAATCAAACTACTGCGGTTGCTAGATATGAAAAAAAAATTAGAAGCGTTGGAAAATGTTAGTGTGCTGGCAGCATTTGTGGAGAGAGAAACAGAGTTAGCATTTAGAGTCCAAAATGACTCTTTTTCAGAACTGAAACTTCCTCAGAGCTGTTGGAGCTGCATTCATCCAGGCAAGTGGAGAGTATTCCATCACACTCCTCCTGACTTGTGCCTTGTAGTCCAACAACAGGTTTTCACGGTGAAAATTCTCTGTAATAAAAATAGAAAATGCTTATCTCAGCAGGTCTGCCAGCATCTGTGCAGAGAGAAACACAGTTAAAGTTTCTAACCCTGGCTTGAATTCAGCTCCTGACTCTCCAATGCCTTTCCTCTGCCTGCAAGGTACAAGTTAGGAGTGGGATGGAATACTATGCACTTGGCTGGATAAATGCAGCTCTGACAAAGCTCAAGAAGATTGACACCATATAGGACAAAGTAGCCTGCTTGACAGGCACACTACGCACCACCTTAAATATTCACCCTCTGCACCCACAATGCACAATGGCACAAGAGTGAACCGTAGCAAATCACCAAGCCTCCATTGTTCGTACACTCTATCTTCAAAACTGACACATGAGTAGGCCACCACCTGCAAGCCACTCACTATCTTGACTTGTGATCATATCACCATTACTTCACTGTTGGTGTGACAAAATCCTGGACCTCCCGTCCCAGCAGCACTATGGGTGTTCCAACGCAGCATTGATTGCAATGGTTCCTACAAGGTAGCTCACCACCATCTTCTCAGTGGCAATTCAGAGGTGGGCAATTGATGCTGGATTTGCAGCAACACTCACATCCCATGAATGAGTCATAGAATCATAGAGTCATACAGGTTTACATCATGGAAACAGGCCCCTTGGTCCAACTTGTCCATGCCAAACCTTTCTTTAACCACTAAGCTAGTCTCAATTGCCTGCATTTGGCCCATATCCCTCTGTACCCTGGAGTACTGTGTGCAGTTTTGGTCGCCGTACTTACGCAAGGATATTTTGGCCTTGGAGGGAGTGCAGAGGAGGTTTACTAGGCTGATGCCGGAGTTGAGGGGGTTGAGCTATGAGGAGAGGCTGAATAAACTAGGCTTGTACTCGTTAGAGTTTAGAAGAATGAGGGGAGATCTCATTGAGACATATAAGATGATGAATGGGATGGATAGGATAGAGGTGGAGAGACTCTTCCCGCTCAAAAAAGACAGTAGGACTAGGGGGCACAGCCTCAAGATAAAGGGGGGCGGTTTAGAACGGAGTTGAGGAGGAACTTCTTCACTCAAAGGGTGGTGAATCTCTGGAATTCTCTGCCCGTAGAGGTGGTGGAGGCTGCCTCGCTAAATACTTTTAAGACGCGGGTTGATGGGTTTTTGATAAGAGAGGGGATTAAGGGTTATGGGGGGAGGGCGGGAATGTGGAACTGAGCCACGACAGATCAGCCATGATCTTATTGAATGGCGGGGCAGGCTCGAGGGGCTAGATGGCCTACTCCTGCTCCTATTTCTTATGTTATGTTCTTATGTTCTTACCCACGTAATGTCTAAAAAACAAAATTGTACCCTCTTCTACTACTTCCGGCAGCTTGACCCAGCCAGTCACCACTCTCTGTGTGAAAAAATTGCCCTTCACCTTAAACGTATGCTGTCCTAGTTTTAGACTCCACTATTTTTGTGAAAAGATGTTGACTATCTAGTTGATCTATGCCTCTCATTATTTTATAGAACTTGAAAAATCACCCCTAAGTCTCCGATGCTCCAGGGAAAAAAGCCTCAGTCTATCCAGCCTGGCACCGGAGCGAGGTGTGCCCTTCTAATTTTATCTTTTACTCTCATCCTATGCTCCTAAACCTTATTCTACATTCTGCACTGTCTCGTTCCCTTCTCTATGAACTGTATGCTCTGTCTGTATAGTATGCAAGAAAGAATACTTTTCACTGTATGCTATTACATGTGACAACAATAAAGCAAATAGAACATAGAACATTACAGCGCAAAATCAAAAGCCTCTCCTTATAACTCAAACCATCAAGTCCCGGTAGCATCCTAATAAATCTTTTCTGTATTCTTTCTAGTTTAATAATAAAAGAATAAAGTGCAAATTTAATGATTAATTATGGAGAAACCAAAATTACTTTCATTGCGAGCGGCTTGTTCAGAAATGGGTAACGGAATTTAATGAATTCTATGGTTCTTCAATGAATTATTTCGATGGCTTAAGCGGCATGTATAAATCAATACAATTAGAAATTGTGAAACACTTGAGAACAGTCATCTTGCATATTGCATTACAAAATTCAACGCTGGTGCCAAGTTGAACTTGCACAAGCATGGTTGATATAAATCAAATCAAAATCAAATCAAATCAAATCTAATCCAGCCCTTGGGAATGATTGACCACATCACATGATTGTAAATGATAAGCTGAAGAGTTTGTGAACATCTTCAGCCAGAAATACCAAGTGGATGATCCAATTTGGCCTCTTTCAGATTTTAATACCTCACAGATGTCAATCTTCAACCAATTCAATTCATTCTTTGTGATGTTGAGAAATGGCTAAAAGCAACTCAATACAGTAAAGGCTATGGGTCTTAACAACATCCCAGCCGTAGTCATGATGACATGTGAAACGGAGCTAGCTGCACCTGTAGCTAGGATGTTCCATTGCAACTAAAGCAATAACAGATAACCAACATGGTGGGAAATGTTCCAGATATGGACAACACAAAGGTTGAGGGCTCTACAGATAGTAATGAGGATCCTCAGAGGATATGGCAGGATATAGATCAGTTGGAGACCTAGGCAGAGAGATGGCAGATGGAGTTTAATCTGGACAAATATGAGGTAATGCATTTTGGAAGATCTTATACAAATAGGAAATATGCAGTTAAAGACAGAACCCTTAAGAGCATTGATAGGCAAAGGGATCCGAGTGTACAGGTACACAGGTCACTGAAAGTGGCAACGGAGGTGGAGGAGGTAGTCAAGAAGACATACAGTATGCTTGCCTTCATCGGCCGGGTATTGAGTTTAAAGATTGGCAAGTCATGTTACAGCTTTATAGAATCTTAGTTAAGTCGCACTTGGAAAATAGCGTTCAGTTCCGGTCACCACACTACCAGATGTTTGTGGAGGCTTTGGAGAGGGTACAGAAGAGATTTACTAGGATGTTGCCTGATGTGGAGAGTATTGGCTACAGAGGAGGTCTCAGAGGATTGGAGGATAGCCAATTTTGTTCCTTTGTTAAGAAGGAATTGCAAGCTTTCTTTAAATTCAAGAATAATCCAGGTAATTACAGGCTGGTGAGACTTATATCAGTGATAGGCAAATTATTGGAAAGGATTCTTTGAGACAGGATTTATTCCCACTTGGAAATAAGTGGATGTATTAGTGAGAGACGACATGGTTTTGAGAAGCGGAGGTCGTGTCGAATGAACTTGGTTGAGTTTTTCAAGGAAGTGTCGAAGATGATTGATGAGGATAGGGCAGTGGATGTTCTTTACATGGACTTCAGTAAGGCCTTTAACAAGGTCCCTCATGGTGGACTGGTGCAGAAGGTGAAGTCGCATGGGATCAGAGATGAGCTGACAAGGTGGATACAAAACTGGCTCAGTCAAAGAAGACAGAGGGTAGCAGTGGAAGGGTGCGTTTCTGAATGGAGAGCTGTGATAAACGACGCTCCTCAGGGATCAGTGCTGGGACCTCTACTGTTTGGAATATATATAAATGATTTGGAAGAAAATGTAACTGGTTTGATTAGTAAATTTGCTGACGACACAAAGGTTGGTGGATTTGCAGATAGCGATGAGGACCATCAGAGGATATAGCAGGATATATTTCAGCTGGAGACTTGGGCAGAGAGATGACAGATGGAGTTTAATACAGACAAATGTGAGGTAATGCATTTTGGAAAGTCTAATACAGATAGGAAATATATAGCAAATGGCAGAACCCTTAAGAATATTGATAGGCAAAGGGATCTGAGTGTATAGATACACAGAACACTGAAAGTGACAACGCAGTTGGAGCAGGTAGTCAAGAAGACATACAGCATGCTTGCCCTCATTGGCCAGGGCATTGAGTTTAAAAACTAGCAAGTAAAGTTGCAGCTTTATAGTACCTTAGTTAGGCCGCACTTGGAATACAGTGTTCAATTCTGGTCACCACACTACCTGATGGATTTGGAGAGGGTACAGAAAAGATTTACCAGAATGTTGCCTGATATGGAGAGTATTAGCTGTGAGGAGAGATTGGAGAAGCTTAGTTTGTTCTCACTGGAATAATGGAGGTTGAGGGGTGACCTGATAGAAGTCTACAAGATTATGGCGGGCATGGACAGAGTGGATAGTCGGAAGATTTTTCCCAGGAAAGAAGAGTCAATTACTAGGGGGCACAGGTTTAAGGTGCGAAGGGCAATGTTTAAAGGAAATATACGAGGCAGATTTTTAACACAAAGGGTGGTGGGTGCCTGGAACCTGTTGCCCGGGGAGGTAGTGGAAGCAGATACGGTAGTGACTTTTAAGGGGCGTTTTGACAAATACATGAATAGGATGGGATTTGAGGGATATAGTCCCTGGATTTATAGGGGGTCTTAGTTAAGTCAGGCAGCATGGTTGGTGCAGGCATAGAGGGCTGAAGGGCCTGTTCCTGTGATGTAATTTTCTTTGTTCTTTGTTCTTTGAAGACAGATACAAAAATTCTTTAAAGTATAAAGATTGGTCAGACAAAGAAGATTTTCTAAGTGAATGCGCAATGAAAGAAAATTGGCTAAAAAAAGAAATCTTTTTAATAGCCTACCCTATATTTTCTTTTCTGACAATCAGTGGAGAAATCATAATCATAGGTGCAGGTAATCACTGCCTGAACAATTGTTAATAAAGGAAAAGCACTTGTTAAAATCACTCATCTGAGATAAGGCTCTAGTTCCTGTTGATTATTTCTTTGCAAATAAAACACTCAGAAATCCTCACATGATGAAGGGGTGAAGTTGCTGACCCTCCAGGGCTGCCCTGGATCTTCCACGATGGTATTTAAAGACATTTCAATTGCCAAACTTAATAATGAGAAATATACATTTTTTTTAATGAAAGATTATGAAAAAGTTCAGTAAGCAGAAGGCTGGAGAATGAAGCAACTTTGTGCAAATAGTCATTTGGTCATACAAAACCTGAATACTGTCCAAAAAAATGACATGTCACTGAAGCTTTCCATCCTGCACTGATCAGGATATTCACAAGAATGCTCAATAGGCATTTATAAAATTAATGCATAACATGTAAGAACATGCAACATGCATTTCATTTATGTAATTTTATGAATTCAATGAATGATAGGGGAGTCAGTGGTGAGGTGGTATCATCACTGGATTAGTAATCCAGAGACCCAGGGCAATGCTCTCGGGATCTGGATTCGAATCCCACCATGGCAGATGTGAAAATGCCATAAAAAATAATCTGGTATTTAAAAAAAAGATCAACGACGACCATAAAAACATTGTCAATTGTTGTAAAAGCCCATCTGGTTCACTAATATCCTTTAGGGAAGGAAATCTGCCGTCCTTATCTGATCTGGCCTACATGTGACTCCAGAGCCACAGCAATGTGGGTGACTCTCAGCTTCCCTCAGGGCTGGGCAATACACGCTGGCCCAGCCAGCGACGCCCACATCCCACGAATGAACACAAAAACAAAATTTGTGCAGCTGCAAAAACAAAGGCAGGCATAAAGAAAAATAAAGCTTTATCAGACCAGACTACCAAAGTTAACTACAGTGCCCTCATGAGTAAATCATTTAAACATTCACCCCACCCAAAGATGGTGCAGTATGCAGAAGAAATGGGAAGAAATGTTCACACAGTGACAATTGGAGCTAGCCTGGAAACTGCAGTAAACAAAATACACTCGCTAGTTCAATCTCGGTTGAGGGTGAGAGCATTGTTTTATGAACTGCAGTGTTTCTGCATTACGAAGGCATGCCAAAAATCACCAAGTGCTTGCCAGATGACTATGAGATGAAACTGGTAGAGGACCAGCACGACATATAAGGCCGTATGAAAAGTAACTCCATCCATTAGGCCAAATGGGCAATTTGGATGAATCTCCTGTGTATTATTAAATCCCCTAGCAACAGCTTTGTGAATTAACTGATTGGAACCAAAGGTCAGCTCTGTAGCCTGACGGAACGTTCTCTGCCATTTAGTGTTTAGACTGCAGAAGTCAGGAAACTCACTGAATGCACTTTACTTCTTCAGCCTTGGCGCTTGCTAGGAATTCATTTCAGGATATCGTAGATTTTCAGCCTATGATTTTCTGTCCATTAATTTTGTGAAGCAGAACACTGACCTTAAAATGCTCTTAAGAATATTAAGGCCAATTCCTCTAACCTGCACATCTTTGGGTGGTGGGAGGAAACCGGAGCAACCGGACGAAATCCACGTTGACATGGGGGCAACATGCAAACTCCCCACAGACAGTGACCCAAGATTTCATCACTTTCATCTTTTACATTTTACTGTATCTAAACTGTTTGACTAAAGGTTTTTTTGTATGCTCATAGAAGAAGAAGGTGCCTTGTACACCAATCACTGAAAGCAAGCAAGCAGCCTTTTGTAATGGAGGCAAGTAGTACATTGGCCTCCATTATAAGAGAACTTGAGTACAAGAACAAGGATGTCTTATTACAATTGTATAGGGCCTGGGTCAGCATGATTTAAGGAAGGAAGTGATAATGGTGCCGTTGTGTATATACTTATCAAAGTACGATGCAAGGAAAACCACAAAGTAGGCCTTGTAATTTAAACAATGGGAAACTTTTTATTACAGGTGTGCATTGTCACATAGTCAGGTCCGAGACTGCTTAACCAGGTTCCACCTTACTTAATGCCAACGTATACACACAGGCATCCAGTTCTTCTGGGCAAGCAGCTGACAGTATAACTTGGTAATGTTGGCTTGCATCAAGTCCCAGCATCAAATTACAGGGGCTTACAGCATACCTGAACAGTGTTACATCTTGCAGCTATGAATATATTTTGTACATCTATCCACTTTACTATATATATGGCTCAGTTGGTGGCACGCCCAACTCCAAGCCACAAGGATTTTGGTTCAAGTCCCTCTCATGGGCTTGAGCACAAAAATGCAATGCTGACACTTGTGGGCAATGCTGAGGGACCACTGCGTCATCAGAGGAGCTGTTTTTCAGATGAAATGTTGACACCAAGGCATCACCTACCTGCTCAAGTGGATGTCAAGGATCTGATGTCAGTGAAAGGCAGTGAGTTACCCTGGCCAATATCTATCCTTCAATCAGCATCGCAAAAACACAGGTTATCAGATCATTTTCACTATTTGTAGGAGTTTGCTGTGTGTATTGGCACCTGTGTTTGCAATGTTATCATAGAATCCCTACCATGCAGAAGTAGGCCATTTAGCCCATCGGGTCTGCACTGACCACAATCCCACCCAACTCCTATCTCCTTAACCCCATGTATTTACCCTTCTAGTTCCCCTAACCTAAGGGTCAATTTATTTTGGCCAATCCACCTAACCCACACCCGTCTGTAGTGGGTACGTTGTGAGAAGGTGTTCTGAGAAACAGGATCTACAGGTATTTAGAGAGGCAAGGACTGATTAGGAACAATCAGCATGGCTTTGTGAGTGGAAAATCATGTCTCACTATTTGATTGAATTTTTTGAAGGGATAACCAAAAAGATAGATGAGGGCAGTGAAGTCAACATTGTCAGCATGGACTTTAGCAAGGCCTTTGACAAGGTATCGCATGGTAGGGTGTTGCATAGGGTTAAATCTCACAGGATCCAGGGTCTTGTTGAAGTTGTACAAAACATTGGCAAGGTCACACTTGAAATACTGTGTACAGTTCTGGTTACCTTATTATAGAAAACATATTATTAAGCTAGAAAGAGTACAGAAAAGATTTACTAGGATGCTATCCTGAGGACTTGGTTTGAGTTATAAAGAGAAGCTGGATAGATGGGATTTTTTTCTCTGGTGCACGGCAGGCTGACGGATGAACTTATAGAGTCTACAAAATAATGAGGGACATAGATCAGCTAGATGGTCAATATATTTTCCCAAAGGTAGGGGAATCTAGTGACTAGAGGGCATAGGTTTAAGGTGAGAGGGGAGAGATACAGAAGGGTCCAGAGGGGCAATTTTTTCACACAGAGGGTGGTGAGTGCCTGGAATGAGCTGCCAGAGCTGGGTACAATTTTGTCTTTTTAAAAACATTTAGACAGTCACGTGGGTAAAATTGGTATAGTTGGATAGAACCAGCCATCCAACCAACTGAGCTAAACTGACCCACAAAAGTCCTTACAGCAGAATAGCAGAGTAGTAAAGAAGCATGGAAAACCCACCAAAAAGGAGGCTTCCAAGGTCCAGAAATACAATGGAAGAACGGCAAATGGACCCAAAGGGATTTGAATATGTAATAACAGGAGCCAGTCCTCCTCCTTTTCCATTACCTCTGTGCTGGCATCCTCCAAAACCAACACTTGTCAAATGAGACCTGATGTTGTTAGGAGATCTGATAGCTTCTTTTACAATGAAATACTGTTAACATTCAGCTGTAAGCAATTGCTTAAAGAGCAAGAGATAAGTACATCCATCTAAAAGAAATGATATTGACAGAACAAAGAGAAATCAATAGAACTGTTATAACAATGAAATCATTCAGTAGGAGACTGGGAAGTTATATTTACTGTTTGAAGATTGCTCCTTTGCACTACACGTGTTCTGGGTGTCACTGGCAAAATTTCTTCCTCAAATCCTAATTGCCTTTGATAAAGCGATGGTGAGTCGCCTTCTTGAACTGCAGTCCATCTAGGGCTTTATAGTTCGCTATGGGAATGTTTACAGGGAAGGTTGGGGGAATGGTGGGTGGGTCTGTAAAATTCTGTGGGGGCCTTTGTTGCTGCCTACCCACTTCCCCAATCTGGCCATTCTTCAACACGCAGCAGGCAAGACCCTGTATGATTGCTCTGCTCTCGTGCCAACTTAAGGGTTGTTTCCCACCCAGCCTCAATTTTCTGGCCAGCAGGAAGATGTCAGCATCAGACAGGAAGTCTGCATGGGCTTTAGATGGGAAAGGAAAAGGAGGGATCTCCCTCATAAGCCCTCTTCATTCTCGACTGGAGACCACTCCGCTCCAAGGACGGCCCTCCACCTGAGTGCTCCCTCCACCCCCTCGCCAGCCAGTGTACCACAGTCCCCGCTCCACTTGCCCCCCCTAACTCCTTGGAGCCATCCACCCTGGGCCCAGTGAGAACCCCCTCAACTCATCTGTCACCTGACTCCGGGCACCACTTCTTTGGAACATAAAGCATTGCTAGCAGTGGCCAAAGCTCCTTGTGGCATTGCAGGGACCAGCGAGCTGCTGGTTAATTTGAATGGCTTGGAAGATGTGGCATAAAGCTCATTTCAAGTGCCTTGTAAAATTCTGCCTCTGGTGTAGCTACAACTGCAGCTCCAGTGACAGTGACAAAAGTCCAGTCAGGATGGCATCAAAAACTTGTTGATGTTATTCCTGTGCTTCTCCTGCCTTTGTCCTTCTAGGTAGAAGTGATCAGAGGTCTGTAAGGTCCTGTTGATGGAGTCTTGATGAGCCCCCTGAAGAACACCTTGTGGATGGTACACACTGCTGTTACTGTGCATTGGTGTCTGGTGGGAGTGAATATTGAACGTGATGAATTGGGTGCCAATCGAGTAGCTTCTTTGTCCTGGAGTGTTGCCGGAGCCTCACTCACTCAGTCAATATTTCCAAGTCAGGATGGCGACTGACTTGCGAGGAATCTCTAGGAGGTGTTATTCCCAGGTATCTGTGACTCTTGTCCTTCTAGGTGGTAGTGGTCATGGGTTTGGAAGGTGCTGGCTAAGGAGCCTTGGTGAGTTCCTGCAGTGCATCTTGTAGACAGTACACACGGCTGCCACTATGCGTTGATGGTGGAGGGAGTGGATGTTTTTTGGATGGGGTAGCATTAATGAGGCCTGCTTTTTCCTGAATTGTGTTGAGCTTCTGGAGTGTTGGAGCTGCACCCAGCCAGGCAAGTGGTGAGTATTCCATCACACTCCTGACTTGCATCCTGTAGATGGTGGACAGGCTTTGGGAAGTCAGGAGGTGAGTTACTCACAGCAGAGTTCCCAGCCTCTGACCTGCTCTTGTCACCTCTATATTTATATGCCAATCCAGTTAAGCTTCTGGTCAATGGTAGCCCCCAGAACAGGGATTATAGTAACACTGCTACATATCAGGGAGAGATGTGCTTACTAAATATGGCGCTAGACATTAAAGGCAAGAGACAACAGCTTTGGATTGGTCTCTGGCTAACAAGCAAGAAACAAAAATGTGCATTTATTTGGAACCTTTCAAAATCTCAGAACATCTCAAAGTGCTGCACCACCAAGGAAGTACTTTTTGAAGAGTAGTCACTGTCATAATGTATGAAATATAACAGCTAATTGGTACACAGCAGCAAGCTTCTACAAAAAGTAATGTGATAATGACCAGTTTTATGAGTTTCTGATGTGGAGTTGCCGGCTTTGGACTGGGGTAGGCACAGTAAGTAGTCTCACAACACCAGGTTAAGGTCCAACAAGGTTTATTTGGTAGCATGAGCTTTTGGAGCACTGCTCCTTCATCAGGTGAGTAGTTGATTACTATCCTGTCACATATTTGGACTTCGGATGGGAACAAACTCACTTACAATGATCCCAAAGTTGAATTTTCAATCATGATCTAGGGTCACATAAGCAGATTGACCACTTAGGCGATTGCATACATACAGAACTGCATTCCCCAATAGTCTGGTGTATTTGAAAGAAAAGAAGGAAATAACCATCACCCTCTTCAGCACAAGCTGGAGTGTAGGAATTAATGTCAACACTAATCTCATCCTGCCCGTCACATCAGCTACTGGGATATTATCCTTTTCTGACAGTCCTGCTGAGTACTGTGATCACTCTGTTTAATGTGGGATTAATGTGCTACTCCTTTCCCTTCAAACTGTAAATCGCTGAGTGATTTCAACAATAATAGCCAGAGTAAAGTACATGTCAGATTCAACCATTTTGGTTGAATTCAGTGTTTATTCAGTTTTAAGTTTATTTATTATTGTCTCAAGTAGGCTTATATTTACACTGCAAGAAGCTATTGTGAAAATCCTCTAGTTGCCAAATTCTGGCACCTCTTCAAGTATACTGAGGGTGAATTTAGCATGGCCAATGCACCTAACCACGTCTTTCAGACTGTGGAAGGGAACCGGACCACCCCAGGAAAACCCACGCAAATATGGGGAGAAGACGCAGCCTCTGTACAACAGTGATCCAAGCTGGGAACCCAGTCCCAGGGTGCTGTGAGGCAGCAGTGCAAATCACTGTGCCACCGTGCTGAGTCATCTCAGATATCAAAACATCACTTGAGTGTTTTCTAAAGTGGAAGGCAATGGTGTAATGGTATTGCCGTTGGACTAGTAATGCAGACGCCCGGGGTAATTCTGAATTGAAGCAAATTACTGAGGGTGCTGGAATCTGAAACTGAAAGAGAAAATGCTGGAAAATTCCAACATGTCTGGCAGCATCTGTAAGTAAAGAAAAGAGCTGACATTTCGAGTCCATGTGACCCTTTGTCAAAGCTGAAAGGCTTAGAAAGTGGGAAAGATTTATACTGCAGGGTGAGGGAATGAAAGATGAGTCATAGCCATAGGAATCAGGGGAAAAGACCACTGATGGCTGTTCACAGAGAGAACAAAGAGTGTGAATGGCCAAACGGCAGAGAAGCTGTAGTTGTGACAGGTAAAAATGTTGGGGGGGAGGGGGTGGGGGTGGGGGGAGGCAGGAGAAATGGGACAGGAGTGGAATGTAGAAAAGGGGAAGCAGGGGAGAAAAGATAAGAAAAGGGAGATGAAGTGGGGGGAAAGAATGGGGAGGAATTAAAATGAAGAAAGACAATAAAGAAATAAAAGGTAGAGAAGAGTAAAAAAATAATTAAAGTAGAATGAAAACGAAGGGGGCCGAGGTGGGGTAGAGTAAATCATCTGAAACATGGAACATTGCAGCAAGCCAGGGACCGACATGTGGGCGTGGGAGTAGGATTGTGTGTTAAAATGGCAAGCAACTGACAGGTCAGGCTCCTGACTGCACACAGACCAAAGGTCCCCAGCAAAGTGATCATCCAGTTTACGCTTGGTTTCTCTGACATAGAGGAGACTCAGTGAAGCACACCACAAACTGAAGGAATAACGTCTCATCTTCTGGCTAGGCACTTTACCACCTTCCAGTCTCAACATCGAATTCAACAACTTCAGATGATTTACTCTACCCCACCTCAGCCCCCTTCATTTTCATTCTATTTTATTTAATTTTTTACTATTCTCTACCTTTTATTTCTTGATTGTCTCTCCTCATTTTTCTTTCCTCCCTGCTACTCTTTCCCCCAAACAAATAAATATCTCCCACTTTCTATGCCTTTTGCCTTTGACAAAGGGTCATCTGGAGTCGAAACGTCAGCTCTTTTGTCTCCTCACAGATGCTGCCAGGCCTGCTGAGATTTTCCAGCGTTTTCTCTTTTGGACCCAGAATAATTCCCACCATACCAGATGGTAAAATATGAACTCAGTAATAAATCTGGAATTGAAACTTTAATGATGACCATGAAACCATGGTGGATTGTTGTAAAACGCTAGCTAGCTCACCAATATTCTTTAGGGAAGGAAATGTATCATTCTTACCTGTCTGGCCTACACGTGACTCCAGATCCGTAGCAATATGGTTGACAATGCCCACAAGGATGGGTAATAAATGCTGGCCCAGTCAGCAAGGCCCACTTACCATAAACTAATCCAAAAATAATTGGATTTCCAATAATTGGATTTGCTTTGCGTTGTGCAAATGCCTCTAGTTTCTGAACGTGAATATATGGGCTGGGTTTCTCTCAAAAAAATTTTAAGTGCTGAATTCACATAAAACCAGAAGTAGATCCTGCTGGTTTTAAAGGGGGAGGGTTTCAAAATGAATCTCACACACTCTGTGCATTGCAGAGCAAGATTCACGCTGAATATCAGGGGATGGGCTTATTCAGCCTGGAGAGACCCCAGCATGGGCTCAGCAGGCCGCTGCGCATGTGCTGATCTGTCTGAGCAGATGATCTCCGATCATGGCCAGTTCAATTGCTGGCCAACCCTGCGATCCTGCATTGTTGGCTGTACAGCACCCTCCATTCCCCCTCCCCACCCAGATGGCCAGACCCAATCAGACACTTTCCTCCCTCTGCCACTGATCCCAACTGCAGAGTGGCAGTGGGACCCCTCCACACCCACCCATCTCCGCACCCCCCCCCCCCCCCCCCACCAATAGGTCTTGCCCCCCCCCCCCCCCCAAGAGGCCCTATCCCCCTCTAGCCTCTCCCCCTGGACACTGCCTGATGTCTGGTGGGCAGTGCCAAGGTACTCCATGGGCAGTGCCAAAGCGCCCCTTGGGCAGTGCCAGGGGGCCAGGCTGGTACTGCCAGGCTGGCAATGCCCAGGGAGAACACCCCTTTACACCCCAACCTTCTTGGAACGGGGTGCGCAATGGCCTCCTTTCACTGCAATGGGTTCGGGCTGCCAGTGCCCTGTTAGTGGGGAGCTGTTGTAAACCCTGCTGGAATGACACACTCCTGGTGGCGGGGTGGGGAGAGGCCTTGCGGACCCGGAGACTTCAGTTCCAGGCCCGCTCATGATATTAAAATGAGAATTTGATGACTGCAGAGACGCGGGTTCTGTAGATGCACGGAGGCTATAGGCCATGTGGGGAGGTGGAACCCAGTGTTAGAGCAGCGCAGTGGGCTAGGAGAATCACCCCCATGATTTTACATTTCTCCATTTCTCTTTTCCCTCTTGTTTGGGTTCTATATATAATTATTCCTCCTAATGCTCTTCGGCCTGACACATCCAGCGAACAGTAAAGAATTTTTCTCTAAGCATGGTTGAAGCGGTCGGATTCCCACGCAACTCACAAGAATCCCTATAAATGTATTCTCTCTCTGTCTCTCCTACACCCTCGTGCAGAAGAGTTATGGAACTGGAATGATTATAATGCTCTCTACTAGAAGCAGATGTTTATCTAAACTTTTCACTTCTGTATGTACATATTTTAGACAGGAATTGATGTTCATTCTGGACTTTCTGCACTTGAAAATGATTGCGTGCATAAACTTATACTTTAGCAGTAGGTGTCAGCTGTCTCTCAGCTGGAAGCACTCTCATCTCTGAGTCAGCGGTTATGGGTCCTAAACCCCACTGCTGAGACTCTGGCTCAAACTCCGAGCTGACATTCCTGATTCCCTCCTCCCCTCCCATCCCCTGTTTCAGCTCATCTGCTGCTGAAACCTTCATCCATACCTCTGTTACCTCCAGTACAAAAGTGAAAGTAGATATGGCTGGACAGTTAAAGTGCTGTGGCTGTATTGGAGGCTACGGCAGGTGAGGACCTAGAAATGATCGTTATCACGAAAGAGATCGTGTTGGGCAAGGTAATGGGGCTAAGTCATAGAATCATAGAATCATACAGTGCAAAAGAGGCCCTTCAGCCCATTGAGTCCACACTGACATATTAGAAACACCTGAACTCCCACCTAACCTCATCTGCCAGCTCTTGCCCATAGCCCTAAATGTAATGATGTGCTAAGTGCTTACCCAAAAACATTTAAAGGGTGTGAGGCAACCTGCCTCTACCACCCTCCCAGGCAGTGCATTCCAGACCATCGCCAGACTCTGGGTAAAACATTTTTCCTCATATTCCCCCAAACTTCCTGCCCTTCACCTTGACCCTATGTCCCGTCGTGACTGACCCTTCAACCAAGGGGAACAGCTGCTCCTTATCTGCTCTGTCCATGTCTCTCCTAATCTTGTACACCTCGATCAGGTCACCCTCAGCCTTCTCTGCTCCAATGAAAACAACCCACGCCTGTCCAACCTCTCTTCATAACTCAGGTGTTCCATCCCAGGGAACATCCTGGTGAATCTCCTCTGCACCCCCTCCAGTGCAATCACATTCTTCCTGTAATGTGGTGACCAGAACTGCACATAGTGCTCCAGCTGTGACCTCACCAAAGTTCTATACAACTCCATCATGACTTCTTTGTTTTTGTAATCAATGCCACAATTGATAAAGGCAAGTATCTCATATGCCTTTTTCACCACCCTACTAAGATGTCCTTCCACTTTCAGAGATCTGTGGGCAAACACACCAAGGTCCCTTTGTTCCACAGAACTTCCTAGTGTCCTACCATTCATGGAACACTTTCTTGTCAAATTACTCCTTCCAAAGTGTATTACCTCAAACTTTTCAGGGTTAAATTCTATCTACCACTTACTTACCCATTTGACCATTCCGTCTATATTTTCTTGTAGCTGAAGACACTCCGCCTCACTGTTAACCATCCATCCAACCTTTGTGTCATTTGCAAACTTACTAATCCTACCCCCAACGTAACCATCAATATCATTGAGAAAATTACGAATAATAGGGGGCCCAATGCAGACCCCTATGGTACTCCATTGGACACTGGCTTCCAGTCACTAAAGCAGCCTTCTGTCATCACCCTTTGTCTCCTACAACTGAGACAATTTTGAATCCAAATGACCCTCCAATCCATGTGGATTTACCTTAAAGGTAGGCAGGTCTCCTGGCCCTGATGGAATGCATCCCAGAGTATGAAAAAAGCTGGTGGGAGAAATAGCAAATGCGCTGTTGGTAATTTACCAAAATTTGCTGGACTCTGGGGGTAGTTCCAACAGATTGGAAAACAGCAAATATGATGCAATTATTTGAAAAAGGAGGTCGGCAAAAAGCAAGTAGCTATAGGCCGAGTAGCTTAACTTCTGTATTGGGGTGAATCTATCATCAAAGAAGAAATTTTCCCATTAGGCAAGCGCAGCATGGGTTCATGAAAGGCCCGTCATGTTTAACTAATTCACTGGAATTCTTTGAGAACATTACAAACATGGTGGGCAACAGAGAACTGCTGGATGTGGTGTATCAGGATTTCCAGAAGTCATTTGACAAGGTGTCGCACCAAAGGCTGCTACATAAGATAAAGGTAATGTATTAGCATGGATAGAGGATTGGTTAACTAACAGAGAGCAAAGAATGAGGGTAAATGGATGTTTTTCTTGCTGGTGATCAATGACTAGTGGTGTGCCTCAGGGATCAGTGTTGGGGCCATAATTGGTCCCAATTTACATGGATAATTTAGAGTTGGGGACCAAGTGTAGTGTGTCAAAATTCACAAATGACACTAAGATGAACGGTAGAGCAAAGTGTGCAGAGGACACTGAAAGTTTGCAAAGGGATATAGATAGTTTCAGTGAGTGGGCAAGGGTCTGGCAGATGGAGTGCAATGTTGGTAAATGTGAGGTCATCCATTTTCATAGGATTAACAGCAAAATGGACTATTATTTAAGTGTTAAAAAATTGCAGCATGCTGCTGTGCAGAGGGACCTGGGTGTCCTTGTGCAGGAATCTCAGGAAGTTTGTTTGCAGGTACAGCAGGTAATTAAGAAGGCAAATGAAATTTTGTCCTTCATTGTGTGAGAGATGGAATTTAAAAACAGAGATATTATGTTATAGCTGTGTAAGGTGCTAGTGAGGCCACGCCGAGAGTACTGCATACAGTTTTGGTCTCCTTAATTAAGAAAGGATGTACTGGCATTGGAGGGGGTGCAGAGAAGATTCACCAGTTTGATTCCAGAAGGTTGGCTTATGAGGAAAGACAGAGTAGACTGGGAATATACTCATTGGAATTCAGAAGACTGAAGGGGGACCTTATAGAATGAAAAATCATACAAAATTATGAAGGGAATAGACAAGATAAAAGCAGGAAAATTGTTTCCACTGGCAGGTGAAACTAGGAGTAGGGGGTATGGCCTCAATATGAGGGAGAGCAGATTTAGGACGGAGTTGAGGAGGAACTTCTTCACACAAAGGATTGTAAATCTGTGGAATTCCCTGCTCGGTGAAACATTTGAGACTACCTCATTGAATGTTTTTAAGGCAAGGAGAGATACATTTTTGAACAGTATAGGGATTAAGGGTTATGGTGAGTGTAATAAGTATTCAGAGGCAGAAGTCCCTTAACCAAATCCCTTTATTTACAACTCTAACAGCAGTACACAGATTGCTATCAGTTAGCAATCTATCTCCAAGGGTGTCAGAGGAACTGACACTCCCAGTTAAGTACAAGGCAAAGATTCTCTGATTGGCCCATTAATTGGATGCAGAATCAGGGAGTTGATATTCCAATAGGCCAAACTCAATGGCCTGACTGAAGTTATTACAGTGAGCAGGCGGGTAACTGAGCACATGAAAAGATCAGCCATGATCTTTTTGGATAGCAGAGGAAGCTTGAGGGGCTAGATTCACCCCATCCATCACCTTAATTATTCACTCCCTCCACCACCAACAACCAATGGCAACAATGTGAACCATCTATAAGATGCATTGCAGCAACTCACCAAGTCTCCTCAGGTCTCACCTTCCAAACCCTAGAAGGACCTTGGGGTCCGGGTCCATAGGACTCTTAAATCGGCCTCGCAGGTAGAGGATGTGGTCAAGAAGGCGTGTGGTGTACTGGCCTTCATTAATCGAGGGATTGAGTTTAGGAGTCGGGAGGTAATGCTGCAACTTTATAAGACCCTTGTCAGACCCCACTTGGAGTACTGTGCGCAGTTCTGGTCGCCTCACTATAGGAAGGACGTGGAAGCTATTGAAAGGGTGCAGGGGACATTTACAAGGATGTTGCCTGGATTGGGAGGCATGCCTTATGAAGATAGGTTGAAGGAGCTGGGACTCTTCTCCCTGGAGAGACGAAGGTTGAGAGGCGACCTGATAGAGGTTTATAAGATGTTGAGAGGAATAGATAGGGTGGATTCTCAGAGGCCATTTCCCCGGGCTGAAATGGTTGCTATGAGAGGATACAGATTTAAGGTGCAGGGAAGCAAGTACAGAGGAGATGTTAGGGGTAAGTTTTTCACTCAGAGGACGGTGAGTGAATGGAATCGGCTACCGTTGGTGCTGGTGGAGGCGAACTCGCTGGGGTCTTTTAAAAGACTTCTGGATGAGTATATGGGATCTGGTGGGATTGGGGGTTATAAATAGGTCTATGGCTTAGTAGGTATAGATGTGATCGGCACAACTTGTGGGCCGAAGGGCCTGTTTGTGCTATGTGTTCTATGTTCTATGTTCTATGTAACATGAGCAGAAGACACATGGGAACACCACCTTCTGCCAACTCCTGCCCAAACCATACACCATCCTGACTTGAAAATGTATCACTGTTCCTTCGCTGTTGTTGGGTTAGAATCCTGGAACTCCTTCCCTAACAATACCTTTGATGTAACTACCATCACATTGCCTGCAGCAGCTCAAGAAGGCAGCTCGCTACAACACCTTGACAACGAAAATTAGGGGTGGCATCAAATGTTGGTCTAGCCAATATCATGTCGAGTGAAACATGAATTTTTGGTGAATTAGTTTCAAAACAGGGCAAGAAGAAGCTATTAAAATGGTTGAAGTGCCGGAGGATTGGAAAACGGCTAATGTTACGCCGTTGTTTAAGAAGGGTGCCAGGCAAAAGGCGGGGAATTATAGGCCGGTTAGTTTAACGTCTGTGGTAGGTAAAATGTTAGAATCCGTCATTAAGGAGGAAATTGCGGGGCACCTTGAAGGGAATTGCTTGATAGAGCAGACGCAGCACGGTTTCATTAAAGGGAAGTCGTGTCTGACAAATTTACTGGAGTTCTATGAGGATGTGTCTAGGGCAGTGGATAGAGGAGAGCCGGTGGATGTGGTCTTTCTGGATTTTCAGAAGGCGTTTGACAAAGTACCTCACAAGAGGTTATTGCAGAAGGTCAGGGGACTTGGAGTTGGGGGTAGGGTGTTAGCGTGGATAGAGGATTGGTTGTCAAATAGGAGGCAGAGAGTGGGGGTCAACGGGTGCTATTCGGATTGGCGGATGGTGACTAGTGGAGTGCCCCAGGGGTCGGTGCTGGGGCCTCAGCTTTTTACCATTTATATAGATGATCTGGCGGAGGGAACCGAGTGTAGGGTGTCGAAATTTGCGGATGACACCAAGATTGGGGGAACGGCAAATTGTGCGCAGGGTGTGGAGAGTCTGCAGAAGGATCTAGATAGGCTGGGCGAATGGGCCAGGAAATGGCAAATGGACTTTAATGTTGGCAAGTGTGAGGTGGTCCACTTTGGTAGGAAGAATGGTAGGAAGGACTATTACTTACGTGGCGAAAAACTGCAGCAGGCGACGGTGCAGAGGGACCTCAAGGGACCTCGGGGTCCTTGTGCATGAGTCGCAAAAACCCAGCTTGCAGGTGCAGCAGGTGGTCAGGAAGGCAAATGGGATGCTGGCCTTCATAGCGAAGGGGATTGAATATAAAAGTAGGGAGGTCTTGCTGCAGCTGTATAGGGCATTGGTGAGGCCGCAGCTGGAGTACTGTGTGCAGTTTTGGGCGCCGCACCTGCGCAAAGATATTTTGGCCTTGGAGGGAGTGCAGAGGAGGTTTACTAGGCTGATACCGGAGTTGAGGGGGTTGAGCTATGAGGAGAGGCTGAATAAACTGGGCTTGTACTCATTAGAGTTTAGAAGAATGAGGGGAGATCTCATTGAGACGTATAAGATGATGAATGGGATGGATAGGATAGAGGTGGAGAGACTCTTCCCGCTCAAAAAAGACAGTAGGACTAGGGGGCACAGCCTCAAGATAAAAGGGGGGCGGTTTAGAACGGAGTTGAGGAGGAACTTCTTCACTCAAAGGGTGGTGAATCTCTGGAATTCTCTGCCCGTTGAAGTGGTGGAGGCTGCCTCGCTAAATATTTTTAAGACACGGGTTGATGGGTTTTTGATAGGAGAGGGGATTAAGGGTTATGGGGAGAGGGCGGGAAAGTGGAACTGAGCAGCGACAGATCAGCCATGATCTTATTGAATGGCGGGGCAGGCTCGAAGGGCTGGATGGCCTACTCCTGCTCCTATTTCTTATGTTCTTATGTTCTTATGTAGAGAAAGATCAACTTAATGCGCGGTAGGTCCATTCAAAAGTCTGATGGCAGCAGGGAAGAAGCTATTCTTGAGTTGGTTGGTACGTGATCTCAGACTTTTGTATCCTTTTCCCAGTGGAAAAAGGTGGAAGAGAGAACGTCCGGGGTGCATGGGGTCTTTAATTATGCTGGCTGCTTTGCCGAGGCAGCGAGAAGTGTAGACGGAATCAATAGATGGGAGGTTGATTTGCGTGATGGATTGGGCTACATTCACGACTCTTTGCAGTTTCTTGCTGTCTTGGGCAGAGCAGGAGCCATACCAAGTTATGATACAACCAGAAAAAATGATTTCTGTGGTGCATCTGTAAAAGTTGGTGAGAGTCGTAGCTGACATGCCAAATTTCCTTAGTCTTCTGAGAAAATAGAGGCATTGGTGTGCTTTCTTACCTTTAGTATCGGCATGGGGGGAGCAGGTGATCTAGACACCTAAAAACGTGAAGCTCTCGACCATTTCTACTTTGTCTCCATTGGTAGCAGTATGAATGGTTCCTATTGCTACCCTATTATATTATGATGGCTTTCTCCATTTTCTTTAGCTGATGTCATGACTGAGCCCTTTAATCAGGAGATGGTTCCTTCTTCTGCTCCCGAGACTTGGATTTCCAGTCTTTTTCCTATTTTAGCTGATATATCTCTGATAGAGTCCCAGGGTCCACCTCATCCAATGATATAAAGATTAGCAGAGCCCTGGGATTTCTATTGAGGTCAATGGGAATAAAAAACCAGGGGAGATGCAAATTAGCCTGTTAACTCACTGTTAACCACAATACCATAGTAAGAAGCCTCACAACACCAGGTTAAAGTCCAACAAGTTTATTTGATAGTAAACCCACAAGCTTTCGGAAACACTGTTCCTTCGTCAGGTGGGTGGAAAGTTCTGATCAGAGAAGGGCATATAGAGGCACACACAATTTTTATTCTGTAAACTGTGTGTGCCTTTTTTGTTCTTAAATTGTGTGTGCCTCTATATGCCCTTCTCTGACCAGAATCTTCAACACACCTGACGAAGGAATAGTGTTTCTGAAAGCTTGTGGGTTTACTATCAAATAAACTGGTTGGACTTCAACCTGGTGTTGTGAGACCTCTTTTTGTGTTTACCCCAGTCCAACGCTGGCATCTCCACATCATAACCACAATACCACACAGTGAAGATCCATCCCTGAGAGTCGTCAGGAAAATAAACATAATCTTAAAGTTACCAAAAGCCGCAGCTTGTTTGTGAGCTGAAGCGTTTGCAATGCAAATGGTTGACTGCAGCTACAATTACAACTTTTCGTGAAGTGACTGGTGTATGTGGAAACCAATCTGTATGCTAATTGTACAAGGGAGCTGCACGATAGGAAAGTGGCTCCAGTTACAATGAGTCATTGCCTGATGTGCATTGCCTCAGGCAGGAAGGGCTCAAAGTTTTAAAGCAAATGGACTTCTACTCCTTGTACAATTTGTTATCCGTTCCCCGGGGAATTTTAGTGAATATGTAACCCAGGTTTTCCCAATATTCAGGATTACTCAATGTGGGCTGACCATGTAAAACTAATCAGTGCGGTTTGTTAAGGCTGTTAATGAAATGAAAACCTGATATTGCTTCTTAATCTCACATGTCCAGCACACCATATTGCTGTGTGAATCTTATTCCAAACCAACACTTGCTAAAAATGCCAGACTCAACACTGGGGATAAGTCATAAAGGCACATTTCAAATGTCATTTAAAATTCCTTAGGATTAAAATTAAAACAGCTGCTGAAATTTCGATTTGTTTATTATGATAAACCATTAGAGGTTGTTTGTTAAGCATCAGCTAGAACAGTTGTGACAAGGCCTTGAGGAGAGTGCAGAGGAAATTACCCAGAGTGATACCAGGGCCAAGAGATCACACAAAGAAACTCGATGTTCTCCTCAGAGCAGAGATTTAACAGAAGTGTTTAAAATGAGGAGGGATTTTGATGTAGTAAATCATTGCTTCCACCAGCACCTCAGGACACATTTTAGATGATGGGAAAAATATAGATAGGGGTGAGGGGGTATCTTAAACCAATCATCTGTTTTTAAATTTTATATGTCAAATCTCTTTCATAAGGATGGCATAGTGGCACAGTGGTTAGCACTGCCGCCTCGCAGCGCCAGGGACCCAGCTTTGGTTCCCCGCTTGGATCCTTGACTGTGTGAAGTTTGCATGTTTTCCCTGTGTCCGTGTGAGTTTCCTCCGGTTGCTCCGGTTTCCAAAGATGTGCTGGTTAGGTGGATTGGCTGTGGTAAATTCTCCCTCAGCGTACTCGAGCAGATGCCAGAGTGTGGTGGCTAGAGGATATTCACAGTAACTTCATTGCAGTGTTAATGAAAGCCTACTTGTGACTAATAAATAAATAAACTTTAACTTTTTGAACTATCACTTACAGGATGTGGGCATTGCTGGCTAGGCCTTGAGAAGAGAT
Organism: Carcharhinus amblyrhynchos; assembly: GCF_965287045.1. NCBI lineage: Eukaryota > Metazoa > Chordata > Chondrichthyes > Carcharhiniformes > Carcharhinidae > Carcharhinus > Carcharhinus amblyrhynchos. The sequence continues at coordinate 20,634,132 of NC_137324.1, forward strand.
GGTAAACTGCCTTCTGCTGGTAACAAGCTGGTAGTAAGCTCCTTAAGAGGCATCTGGTTGGTTACATGAATAGGGATGGAGTAGAGGGATACAGACCCAGTAAGGGCAGAAGGTTTCTTTTAGTTTAGTTAGGGTATAATAATCGGCACTAGCTTGGAGGGCCAATGGGCCTGTTCCTGTGCTGAACTTTTCTTTGATGTGGAAATGCCGGTGTTGGACTGGGGTAGGCAAAGTATGAAGTCTCGCACCAGGTTAAAGTCCAACGGGTTTAATTTGGTAGCGCGAGCTTTCGGAGCACTGCCCCTTCATCAAGTGAGTGGAGAGTTGGGTTCACAAACAGGGCATACACAGACACAAACTCAATTACTAGATAATGATTGGAATGCGAGTCTTAACAGGTAATCAAGTTTTTACAGGCACAGACAATGCAAGTGGACAGAAGGAAAGCATAAACAGTAATTTCCCGGGGGTAATTCCAGGATTTTGACTCTACGACAGTGAAGGAATGACAATATGTTTCCAAGACAGGATGGTGAGTGACTTGGAGGGAAGCTTCCATGTTCCCATGTATCTGCTGCTCTTGTCCTTTTAAATGGTAGTGCTTGTGGGTTTGGAAGCTGGAAGCATAAAAAGTAAATTTGTTTTTTTACTAGTTATTAAAGCTCACACAACCTCAAAGTCACAAATTCATTGTTAGATGATACCAAAGGGTTGGAGGAGCCACATCTTTAGACCTCTGAATTCTATTTCTAAGCTTGAAAACTATACGCTTATTCCGAATTCACGCACCAGCTGACTCAATCCATATTATTGCTAACACAGCACAAGACATCACCTACAAATATTTATTTACACAGCAAATTGATACGACCTGGTACCCACTGCCTGAAGGGGTGATGGGAGCAGATTCAATTGTAATTCCTGAATGGGGGGTGGGGGGGAATTTAAAAAAATACCTGAAAGAAGAAATGCTCAAGGCAATGGTGAAAGACCAGGGAGTGGAATTAATTAGACAGCTCTATTTTAGAGCAGGCACAGACATGGTGCACTGATTGGCCTCTTTCCATCCTGCACAATTCCATTCTGCTTCCATATAAGATACTTTTTGTGTAAGGGATTTGGAAGGAAGATAGAAACATGGAAGATAGGAGCAGGAGGAGACCATCTGGCCCTTTGAGCCTGCTCCACCATTCATCGCGAGCACGGCTGATCATTCAACTCAATAGCCTAGTCCTGCTTTCTCCTCATGACCTTTGATCTCATTTGACACAACATCAATTGATTGTTACAAATTTCTTTTACTGTTTCACAGCAAAAATGGACACATCATCATGTTTAGGCAGTGATTAACTGTTCCAGTTAAATCTTTTCACCCAGGTATAAAACAGCTATTTTTGTTTTCTGCCTTCATTCCTTACATTGTTAGTGTAGCCAGTGTTGCTTTCTCAGGAGATGATATTCATTTAGTTGTCTTCCATTTCCATGCTGTTTATTGGAAATTGCCTTTCCTGCCTCTCCCTTATGCCTTTGTTTTTTTATCACCAGAGCCAATAGATCCAATCATTCCCTTCTACCAAGGGCTCCCCTCCACCATCACACCAACATCCCCCCCCCCACTACACGACCCCCTGTCCCCCATCCCACCCACCCACTGTACATGAACTTTTCTCACTTTCTTTATCCCTGTCACGTAACTTGCAAATTTATTCTATTCTGCCCTTCAGAAATGTGCAAGAGCAGACAAAAATACCAGCGACGATGAAAAAGGGATTTCTAATGCACCTTATAATTGCGTCCCCTATGTCAGCAGATGTGCCAGCAGGGTCGCGACCCAAGCCTCTCCTCACCTTCTTCCTGTCTATGAGAAAAATGTGTGGCCTCATTTTCTTCCTGCAAGAAATACAAGTTTGCAATGGTAGAAGCTAAGTTCTGATGATTCCCAATTCCATTCTCATGTCCGGCTGGACATGAAAATCTGGATGTGGAGATGCCGGCATTGGACTGGGGTAAACACAGTAAGAAGTCTCACAACACCAGGTTAAAGTCCGAAAGGTTTATTCTGGCCCATGGTCTAACGTTAATCTCTCACTAGAATGACAGTACCTCTGACAACAAAGCTGTCCTACAGCTGTGGAAATTAAGTTACAACAATTATAGAACATGGAACATTGAACACTACAGCACAAACAGGTCCTTCGGCCCACAAGTTGCGCCGATCATATCCCAGCCTACCAGGCCTATCTATAACCCTCAATCCCATTAAATCCCATGTACTCATCCAGAAGTGCCTAAAAAGACCCCAACGATTTCGCCTCCACCACCACCGACGGCAGCTGATTTCACTCTCTGAGTGAAAAACTTACCCCTGACATCTCCTCTGCACTGTGTCCTCTCGTAGCAACCATTTCAGCCCTGGGAAATAGCCTCTGAGACTCCACCCTATCTATACCTCTCAACATCTTATAAACCTCTATCAGGTCACCTCTCACCCTTCGTCTCTCCGGGGAGAAAAGACCCAGCTCCCTCAACCTATCCTCATAAGGCATGCCACCTAATCCAGGCAACTTCCTTGTAAATCTCCTCTGCCTGTTCTTTGAGAACTCAACCAGGCAACAATCGTGAAAATTGTCAAAAAAAAAGCTCTGTCAAGTAATGGAAAATGGTTATAAGCCTAACACATCCTTCAGTCAGGCCTTCAGGAAGGCCAACACTAACGTACGCAGGATAAGCGAGTATATCTAAAACCTTGTTCCATCAACACTGCATTCCAGGTGAGGACAGCAGGATGAAAACAAAGAACAAGTTACCATGGTGATTACCAAATAGCAAGATATAGGGACATATTATGCTAATAAAGGAATGGTTTTCTATTGAATAAGAAAGGGCAAAAGACTATGCTATGATTGGTGGATATGTATGGTAATGAAAGATGTGAAAGTCTCTTGTTCCTGATTTGCTGAAATTGACGATAACTGCTCTTTCTCCATAAACTCAGAACTGCTCTGGCCATCCCGTGCTGGCTGTAGAGAGTCGTCCTGTGCACAAGCATATTGGATGCATGGTATCCAGTGCTGTTTTTGTAAGGAGTCAACTGAATGCCCTTAGATTGCTGTACTCAAAAGAACTCTAACACACCACTGCTTTGAGGGAGCAGCCTGAAATATAAGTTTGTAAGGAGGAATGACCCTTGATTCTGATCTGATTGTTACCATATTGGTTGAACAGACATCAGCCAAATGACACGCTAGAAATATTATTGTGTAAGAATTCACCCAGCCATGTGTAGACACATCACATTTAATGTGCACCACATTTTCTAGAAAGAGAGGATGTTGTCCCCTCATTGTGTCAGTGTCATTTCTCTGAGGTCTGTAGTGTTCACATAAGCAGCACGACAGAAAATGGTCACTAAAAAAATGAAATGTGAACCATTCAATCAAACTCATGTTTGGGCCTTGCTATCATCTTCATCCCTCTCCACCTCATTTTCCTCACCACTCACGTGGGCCTTTCAACACATGTACTGCTGCAACAACATTACAATTCTACCAGCCATACTCTGTGGATAATTGTAGAAACACCTCGATCTCATCTAAACGTTGGACCCTCTGCTTGAAGTCGCCTAATAACGTGCCTAGCTCGCAAATGTGCATTATTGTACACTTTCCTGGTAACATGAGAATTCCAAAGTCGTATCATTAACGTACTAAATTACTGCACATTGGCATGTACATCAGCAAGTGTATTAGCTCTAGTACAGTAGTCAAAGCTCTCATGTGTGTCAAGAGAGATAACATTTTTGGACCGCTTAGGAGTTCTAGTTGTGGTTTATGAATGATATAAAATCATAGAATCCCTACAGTGCAAAAGAAGGTCATTTGGCCCATCGTGTCAGCGCCAACCACAATTTCACTCAGGCCCTATCCCCATAATCCCATGTATTTACCCTACCTAGTCCCCTAGCACTAAGGAACAATTTAGCATGGCCAACCCATCTAATCCATACATCTTTGGACTTATAAGCAAAGATAAGCCTATATTTTATAAATATAAGAATATATTTGGACTTATAAGCAATATAAGCGAAGAACTCATGGTGGTATTTGAGAGAAGATCAACAATTCTTCCCCTGGTGCGCTAGCCAGCAGTTAACTTTCAATCAACATACTAGCAGCGGTGTCTCATTACTGCGTCACCAATGTGGGAGGGACATAGCACTGCCATTCTCACACTCCACAGTGATGAGGTAGCAGGTGACACAGTGGTTCCCCAAATGTGGAGGCATGAACAGGCAGGGTGGAGGCTCTATGGGTGAACAAAGTGAAACTTGTTGCCAAACATTCAACATCTAGCTACACTAGTGCCTATATTCACCCTGTTCACTGAGTGCCTACAGTTCCTTAATCTTCAATTCTGGCCTCGGGTCTCTGTCTGTGCGGAGTCTGCACTTTGTCCCCGTGTCTGCATGGGTTTCTGCCTGGTGCTCCGGTGTGATATGGCTAACTTGGGCACTTTTAACAGTATGCACAATACCTAGCCAGCAATGAGCTTGTCGAGGTAGCCATTATCCTGCAGGAACTACCATACCATCAAAATATTTTTGATTTGATTTATTATTGTCACATGTATCATTATACAGTGAAAAACATTGTTTCTTGCACGTTATACAGACAAGGCATACCTACATACAGAAGGAAAGGAGAGAGTGTAGAATGTAGTGTTACAGTCATAGCTAGGATGAGGAGAAAGATCAACTTAGTGCAAGGTATGTCCTTTAAAAGTCTGATAGCAGCAGGGAAAAAGCTATCCGTGAGTCGGTGGTATATGAACTCAGATTTTTGTATCTTTATTCCGAAGAAAGGAAGTGGAAGAGAGGGGGCGTGGAGTTCTTAATTATGCTGGCTGCTTTGCCAAGGCAGCGGGAAGTGTAGACAAAGTCAATGGATGGGAGGCTGGCTTGTGTGATTGATTGGGCTACATTCACGACAGTTTGTCATTTCTCGCCATCTTGGGCAGATCAGGAGCCATACCAAGCTGTGATATAACTAGAAAGAATGCTTTCTATGGCGCATCTGTAAACGTCGGTGAGAGTAGTAACTGACATGTCAAATTTACCATGGAGAACAAAGATATACCATGAAGGGCGTGGTAGAACAAAGAACAAAGATCAAAGAAAATCATATTACAGGAACAGGCCCATCGGCCCTCAAGTCTGCACCGACCATGCTGCTTGACTGAAGTAAACCACCACCCCCCCCAACCATTCTGGGGTCCATATCCCTCTATTCCCATTATATTTATGTATTTGTCAAGAGACCCGTTAAAAGTCACTATCGTATCTGTTCCTACTACCTCCCCCAGCAGCGGGTTCCAGGCACCAACCACCCTCTGTAATTTAGGGAGCGTCTTTTGGTTGTTACATTTTTTTGATTAATGAATACTTGTAATCAATCGAGGGGAATTGGCAGAAAGGTCAATGGATTTGTTTCTGATTGTACAAATTCTGAAATACAATCCACCAATCGATTTCAGCATGAATGCATCTAATTGACCACGTTTAAATATAGAGCACTGTGTTTTTATCATCCTTTGCAAAATGACAGTCAGAATGTCCTTTATCCTTAGACAGGTCATTTTTCAGTCCTTGATCTTTTCACTAACCCCAGTTATTTCTAACCGCTTTCATCAGAACCAAACATCAAAACAAATCAGTTTCTAAGGGGGCTTATGTACTCATTAAGCTATGATTTTAAATCAAATTCTCTTGGACGTACCTTTAGCACCATGGTATAAATTTAATTCCTCTTCTCAATCATTTTTCTCCAACAGGATCTGGAAATATGCTCATTCGTTTCACTGGTCATTTTTAAAAGGGGAATATCGCAAATGTGGGGGGAAGTGAGACTCAAAGAGTCAGTCCATCATGCAAACCAGCCTCCCATCCATTGGCACTGTCTGTACTTCCTGCTGCCTCGGCAAAGCAGCCAGCAGAATCAAGAACCCCACGCACCCTGGACATTCTCTCTTCCACCCTCTTCCATCAGGAAGAAAATACAAAAGTCTGAGGTCACATGCCAACAGGCTCAAGAACAGCTTCTTTCCTGCTGCTATCAGACTTTTGAATGGACCTACCTCGCATTCAGCTGAACTTTCTCTACACCCTAGCTATGATTGTAACAGTACATTCTGCACTCTCTCATTTCCTTCTCTATGAACGGTATGCTTTGTCTGTATGGCGCGCAAGAAACAATACTTTTCACTTTTTCCCATACATGTCACAATACTAAATCAAACCAAATCAAATCATCTGCAGCTCTTTCAGAGAGCTGATGGATTGAATGGCCTGTCTCTGTGTTCAAAGGTTGCAAGTTTTCCAGAAGTTTGATTCAAAAAATGATTTTCTGTCTTGGATACACCTACAGCATTCTTTGTTGTGATCTCTAGGGGGCGCTTTGAAATCCTTCTCATAGTAAAGCAGCCCAAAAGCAATGAGGTTGAGCGTCCCAATGAGTGACGGAGTTAGAAAGTTCAGACAACAAGCAGGTTTCTCCAGTCTCATCTGTGGCAGGATGCATCGCAAGTGAGAATGGAGAATTTTGGAGTTCTAGTCAAAGCGATTCACGCGCAGCGACACTGGAATATCCCAGCCGCAAACGAGGGATGGATGATTTTGGCCAACATGTTTGACTTGTAATAAAAACAGCCTTTGCACTGCCGCCGGCTGCTGGATCTAAACTGTTGTTCACAGCTTCAGACTGGAAGCTTTCTACACTTAATTGATGCAGAATCTTCCATACCCTTATCCACCATCGATTAAATTTGCCTGGATCCCATTTTGTAGTATCGATCATCTTGATTTAAATATTGGGCATTTTACATCCACGTTACCAATCATGCTGATTGTTGATTGAACGAAAGGGAACTTTTATTTTATTCATTTGTGGGACAGCGTTTATTGCCCATCCCTAGTTGCCTGAGGGCAGTTGAGAGTCAACCACCTTGCTGTGGCTCTGGTCACATATAGGCCAGACCGGGTAAGGGTGGCAGATTTCCCTCCCCGAAGGGACATTTAGTGAATCACATGGGTTTTTGCAATAATCAACAATGGTTTAATGGTCATCAGTGGACCCTTAATTCCAGATATTTTTTATTGAATTCAAATTCAATCAACTGTCATGGCAGGATGCAAACGCAGGTCCCTGGGATATTAGCTGAGTTTCTGAATTAATAGTCTAGTGATAATATCACTGGGCCATCACCTCCCCTAACATCATAGAATCATAGAGTGCCTACAGTACAGCAGAGGCCATTCGCCCCATCAATTCTGCACAGCTTCTGACAGAGTTCCTTATGGGTAGCACAGTGGCACAGTAGTTGGCACTACTGCCTCACAGTGCCAGGGACCTGGGTTCAATTCCCGCTTAGGTCACTGTCTGTGTGGAGATTGCATGTTCTCCCTGCATCTGCGTTAGTTCTCCCTGGGTGCTGGTTAGGTGCATTGACCCAAACAGATGCTGGACTGTGGCGACGAGGGAAATTTCACAGCAACTTCATTGCAGCTTCACTTGTGACTAATAAATAAATTTTATTTTTACCCAGGAACTTTCCCCCACTGCAGCACAGCGGCACAGTAGTTAGCACTGTTGTCACACAGAGTCGGGGACCCAGGATTGATTCACAGCTTGGTCGGTCACTGTTGGTGCGGAGTCTGTACATTCTCCCCATGTCTGTGTGGGTTTCTTCCGGGTAGTCTGGATTCCCCCCACGGTCCAAAAGTGCTGGTTAGGTGCGTTGGCCATGCTAATGCATGTACCTGAACGGGCGGCGGGGTGTGATGACTAGGGGATTTTTACAGTAACTTCATGCAGTGTTAATGTAAGCCTACTTATGACACAAATAGATAAACTTTAAACTATCCCTGTAACCCTACACATTTCCCATAGTTAATCCATTTAAACTACACTTCTTGGGACACTAAGCGGTTATTTAGCATGGCCAACCCACTAACCTGTACATCTTTGGAGGAAACTGAAGCACCCAGAGGAAACCCACGCAGACACAGAGAGAACATGCAGACTTTACACCGTTACCCGAGGCCAGGATGGAATTCAGGTCCCTGCGAAGCAGCAGTGCTAACCACTGTGCCACCTGTAGAATGCAGAACGGATTCCCATACAACTTTCAGTCCTTTTCACCACCTGAAACTGACCCCCACCAAACAAATGTTACAAGTGGAAGCTCAGTCGGCCTCTTGGTTTAACAGCCTCGTTCAAAGATTCTTTTGAAAAACATGAAATCTCGATATGTTTTCTCCAGTAGTTTACTTATTCATCACAGGATTCAAGCAGGTCTCAGAGGTGTAACCTTTGAGTAAGCGCTGACATCCCCCCTGGTGTCTAACACAGTGAATTCAATGGAAATGAAATTCGGGGCAGAAGTACGAAGGCTGATTCGATATCCTGTTATATACTATCGCCCAATGTCAGGTTTAATTCACACCTCTGCATGAACATTGGTGGTATTAGATGGCTAGCCTCACAACAAGCGGTCTTCCGCTTCTCCACTTAACTCTTGCTGTTATATATGGTGATTACATGATCCAGAGAAGCTGGCAAAGAACAAGAGGATGGCGATTGCATCCGCTCACTGTGGGGTGTAACCACACTAAGCTGCTGCTGCATATTGAATTGCAGGCCAGTTAAATCTAGCAGTATCAATTAAACACAAATAATGGCAATGAATGCAGGAGAAAATTGCCTTACCATTAACTAGCAGGTGTATAATCCCGTGGACTCAACTCTGATTTAAGCTGAATTTAACCCTTTCAAGAATCAGAAGTTTCTTTAAAGGGCATGAATCTTGCTTTGATAAGCTATTTGCTCAGTATAACATCATCATTATTATTCTCAATTTTAACTGGAAGTAGTGTCAGAGAGGAAGAACACTGTGGACATTCAAGAGCGTGCAGCCATAGAGGGGACTCAGGGCAAGGTCAGACAGGGGAGATCGATTCAGGATAAAGAATCCCTGGGAGCCATTGGCGGTGGTACATTAGGTGTGGGGGTTTGGGGGTGGGGGTGGGTGGAGGGAGTGGATTTCCTGTGGCAATGGCAGAAGGTGTGAATTATCAAAGGGGCCCCAGAACCTGTTTTCATGGCGGTGGGATATCCGCACTCCATTGTCCCTGTGCCCCATCAATGATGTAATGGGGTCCCAACCCATTAGAATATATTAATATACATTTAACTAGCCCCCTCCCACCAAGTATGCAACACCTCCCCACCCTGCTGGAGTGACATCATGCCAGTGTGCTTTACAACAGGTCTTGACAAATGAGGACCTGGTGAACAGAACTCAACAGGGGCGCACAGGTAAATACAGGCCCCAGGAGGGAAGCAGGGAGAGGGTCATGACTGGGCAGTACCCTGGCACTGTCCCCTGTCAAACACCCCCCCGTTCCCCCAAGGGAGGCACTGCTGGGGGTTTGTGTCAGGGGCAGTCCTGAGGGAAATGTCGGAGGATCAGTATCCATTGCAGGGATGGTCCATGCAGGTTGAAAGGGGGACATGGCGGGGGGGTGAGGGTGGGGGTGGGGGGGGGGGGGGGGGGGTGCGGTTGGGGAGGGCAGCAGGTGGCGTGGGTTCCATAATACAGGGTTCATTTAGAGGTCACCCCTCAAAAATTCTGTCAGGAAAGCTGGCAGTGGAGCTGACGGGCTGAATCCTGCTTTTCCAGCCTGAGCTGACACAGTCAAAAAAATGAGATATTTCCACCCAGTGTCTATGTTTTGCAGAGAGAGAATGGGTATTAATGTTTCATGTCTGGATGACCCTTCGTCAGAGCTCTGATGCCAAGTCATCCAGATTCAAAACATTGGCTTTATTCTCTCTCTCCCCAGGTGCTGTCAGACCTGCTGAGATTTTCCAGCATCCTCTGTTTTTCTTTCAGATTCCAGCGTCCGCAGTAATTTGCTTTTGTCTATATTCTGCACCTGCTGAGCTTGTACAATAGAGAAAACTCAATGCTCCCACCAAGCTTATTTCTCAAATGGCAATAATGTTTTTAACTCAATGTATGATGCAAAGTAATAAAAACATTATCTTAAATTGGAGATCGTGGGTCCGATTTTCATCATGGGAAATGTGAGTCAGTGCTTTCCCGATTTCCAAAACTCAAGCTTGCCCTCGAACCCTGTATGTGTCACCTTTTTCTCTGGAAGACAGTTGGACAAATCTTCTGGCTGCATTCTGAGATCCACACTCAGTGCCATGCGCCGTCGTATGCACACCCTCCACAGCAGCACCAACTCACCCTCTCTCAAAGCTCTCCTTGTCTTCAGTTCCATTTAATTCTTTGGCTCATCTAAGGCCTTAACAAGAAGCTCCTTTTATTCATAAAAAACATAGAAACTAGAAGCGGGAGTAGGCCATTCAGCCCTTCGAGCCTGCTCTACCATTCATTATCGAACATGGCTGATCATTGAATTCAATATCCTGAGCCCCCCCCTTCCTCCCATATCCCTTGATTCCTTTAGCCCCAAGAACTATATCTAATTTCTTCTTGAAATCAGACAACGTTTTGTCCTCAACTACGTTCTGTGGGAATGAATTCAATACACTCACCACCCTCTGGGTGAAGAAATTTCTCCTCACCCCAGTTCTAAAATGTTTACACTTTATCCTCAAGCTATGGCCCCGAGTTCTGGACGCCCCAACCATCAGGAACATTCTTTCTGAATTGACATTGTCTAACCCTGTTTGAATTTTATAAGTTTCTAGGAGGACGCCTCTCAGTTTTCTAAACTCCAGTGAATATAGTCTGAACCGACTTAGCCTCTCCTCATAAGATGTTAAGTAATGCAAACTGTAGCAACTTATAAATATGAATGCCCATCCGGGACCCTCCTTTTCCCAATACAACCACCTCCCCCCCCCCCCCCCCCCCCCCCAGCCCCCCCAACCCGACCCCACAGGGCCACTGTCTCTTGTTCGGTTTTGCTCCTATTGAGCGCTGATCTCTGTTTTCCTATTAACATATTCTGTCATCCTACCTTTACTACTATTAATATTCTTCAGTCCATAATGGCACCATTACCAACCCCTCTGACTCACATCCATGACACTTTTGCCAATCTCTCCCTTATTTATGACTTATTTTTAACTTTCCATTCTCCCCCAAACCCGCTCTAAGTATATAATTCACCATATTTCTATCCCTTTTCAGTTCTGTGGAAGAGTCATGTGGACTTGAAATATTATCTCTGTTTTTCTCTCTCCACGATGCTGCCAGACTGCTGAGTTTATCCAGAATTTTTTTGTTTTCATTCGAGATTTGAGTGGGTTTATTGTACAGTTTGTGACTTCTGATTAGATGTGGTCTTGCAATTGAGCTTAGAGGAGGTCAGGTGCACAGGTGAGAGCTTCCCATGTTGGGCCCAACAAAGGGAAGTTAATGGTGCTCTTCACAATGGTGTTCCTGGTAACAACCCTGACAGGACTGGGAGAAGGACACTGATCATTGCAAAGCGGTTAGCACTTGTGCTTCACAACGCCAGAGCTCTGGGTTCGATTCCAGCTTTGGGTGATTGTCTGTGTGGAGTTTGCATATTCTTCCCTTGTTTGCTTGGGTTTCCTCCGGGTGCTCCACTTTCCTCCCAAAGTCCAAAGATGTGACTGCGAGGTGGATTGGCCATGCTAAAATGCCACTTAATTTCCCATGATTAGGGGGAATTAGTGAAGTAAGTGCTTGGGGTTAAGGGGGTGGGGGGGGCGGGGGGTAGAGCCTGGGTAAGATGATCTGTCAGGGCATTGGTGCAAACTCGATGGGCTAAATTGCCTCCTTCTGCGCTGTAAGGTTTCTATGATTCTATGAGTACCATATCCCATGAAGTTAATAATGAGGTAAAACATAACAGCACCACATCTGGATGCATGTTCCCCCTCTACTCTTACCTCAGGATGGCTGCCCAACCAGTAGTCAAGAATCCCAGAAAATACCAGTGCCAAGGTTCAATGAGCTTGAGCACAATCTGCTGTGAACTGAGGTGGACACCACAAAGGTAGACTTTTTCCTCAAGTGCTCACACTGCCTTGAGTGAAGATAACAGGTAACAAGCTCTGCCTGGTAACATAGGAACACCTGGATTCCTGACCATAATAACTTCAGTTACCTTCTGCACCAACGCAACATGAGTCAGAAATCCCTTCCAGGTATCCAGCATGGGCGGCACGGTGGCACAGTGGTTAGCTCTGCTGCCTCACAGCGCCAGGGACCTGGGTTCGAATCCCAGCTTGCGTCACCATCTGTGTGGAATTTGCACATTCTCCCCATGTCTGCATGGGTTTCCTCCAGGTGCTCCAGTTTCCTCGCACAATCAGAAAGAAGTGCTGGTTAGGTGCATTAGTCATGCTAAGTTCTCCTTCATAGGAGAATAGGTGCTGGAGTGCGGCAACTAGGCAACGATTTTCACAGTAACGTCACAACAGTGTTAATGCAAGCCTTACATGTGACACTAATAGGTAAACATTAAACTTTACAGCATGATTGGCCTTAGATAGACACAGAGTACATGATGCTTGACATGTGCCATTGGCCAGCTTGCTACTAAATAATGCTAACAATAACAAGGGCATTGAATAATGGAGACCCCCTGTGTAGAAATCTCTGAGCATTGTGCCTCAATGAGTTCCACATCACCCATTCCCTCTTTTATTTTCAGGGAAAGAGGGCTCACAATTTCCTTGAACTCGACAAGATTGGGAGAGGGTCCCCCAACCCATGATAGATCAGATCACAAATATAACAATCCTTCTCCCTTTCAAATTGAAAGCAGAAGGTTTAGACTTCGCTATTTAACTCAAGAACAGCTTCTTCCCTGCTGCCATCAGACTTTTGAATGGGACTCTGACTGCTATTGGACAGCCATCCTGATGTCAGAGTAGAGGAGGAATATAGAGTCATAGAGGTTTACAGCATGGAAACAGGCCCTTCAGTCCAACATGTCCATGCTGGCTTTTTTTTTAAACCTCTAAGCTAATCCCAATTGCCTGCATTTGGCCCATATCCCTCTATACCCATCGTACGCATGTAACTATATTTAAATGTTTTTTAAAAGACAAAATTGTACCCACCTCTACTACTACCTTTAGCAGCTTGTTCCAGGCACTCACCACCCTCTGTGCAAAAAAATTGCCCCTCTGGACACTTTTGTATCTCTCCCCTCTCACCTTAAACCTATGCCCTCTAGTTTTAGACTCCCCTACCTTTGGGAAAAGAACATGATGCGTCGCTACCTCGCATTCAGTTGATCTTTCTCAACACCCTAACACAACATCCTGCACTCTCTCCTTTCCTTCTCTATTTTCGGTATACTTTGTCCGTATAGTGTGCAAGAAGCAATACTTTTTTCACTTTATACTAATACATATGACAATAATAAATCAAATCAAATCAAATCAACACGCCCTCAGGATTACTGTCCTTGGTGAACATTGGTATCTGCTATGTGGATGACTGCACAAGTTAATATTCAATTTGGCACGCAGCGAATACTTTGCCTCCTGCTCCGTCACGTATCACTCACCGAGTGCGGTATGAAGCAAATTAGACACTTGAACAGTGTTATTCTTTGTCTCACAGTTGGCTTCATTTCCCAGCAGTAGGAAAAGGATCATGTCAGTTTTTTTCCTTCTGTGTTTGATCTCCTTCTACAATAGAACTGCCTCCTACAGACATCACATCACTGCTTGTCTATAAGCTGTATGTGACTGCCTCCGATAGATGCCACATTTGTTCTCAGGCTAACAAAGCACATCCTGGTCAAGGTAGCACAGTGAAGAGTGACTGGTGATCCAAACCCATATCAGTCTGAGATTGTCATTTCCTTGCTTTGAGTACTTTTGGAAAGTTTAAAGTGTCAGACCATTCAGTAACTGGATAGGATCCTAAGTGTTGCTTCTAGCATGCTGAGTACAGCAAATCTTCACCAAAAGGAGGCAATATACTAGCCTTAGTGACCAGGCAGCTGCGCTTGTTGTTGAACATGTTCAGTGCAGAGCAAAAGGACTTTCTGCATTAAATATTTCAATAATGCAGGTAACACGGTGGTACAGTGGTTAGCACTGCTGCCTCACAGCACCAGGGGCCCGGGTTCAATTCCAGCCTTGTGTGACTGTCTATGTGGAGTTTGTACGGTGTCAGCATGGATTTTATTTTCTGGATGCTCCGGTTTCCTCCCACAGTCCGAAAATGTGCAGGTTGGGTGGATTGGCCATGCTAAATTGACCCTTAGTTTCCCAAGCTATATAGGTTTGGTTGATTAACCATGGAGGATGTTTGAGGTTATGAGGATAGGCGGGGTGAGCTGGATAAGATACTCTGTCAGAGAGTGGGCGCAGACTCAATGGGACGAATGCTCTGCACTGCAGTGATTCTATGGTTGCATGTTGGATGTTCCCTTCTATTGTAACTATTGGTTAAAATCAGCACTTCCCCAGTTATCTGAGAGTTAGTCCAGAATTTTATATGAAAAGGGCAGCTGCATGGCCCATCCAAATGTGTGTAAATCGCACGAGAAGACATTGGGCGTGCATCCTGCTGTTGTCGCGCACTCTCACGATATTTTAGGCTGTGAGTGTGCGAGAATCGGGAGTGCACTGGCCCACAATCAGACAGGCAATCAAACACATTAAAGGGCCAATTGTCTGGATTTTACATTATCCCATCCGCCTTTACAGTTGACAGTTGGCCGATTGGCAAAGCAGCCTTTCTGTTTAAGCTGTAGTCAGGGCACAAATAAAGGTAACAGATGTGTCTGGGGGCTGAGGTTTGTGTGTAATTGTGCTGCCTGGACAGACTTTGCATAGTTTTTCACCATCTATTTTTCCACAAGCCTGGAGCTCCCCGAGGCAGCTCCGGGATGACTGGAAGTGCCACATCGCTCCCTCCCTTTTCTCAGTAAGAAGTCCCACAACCAGGTTTATTCGGAATTACGAGTTTTTGGAACACTGCTCCTTCATCAGGTGAGACTCACTGGATGAAGGAGCCTGGTGTTGTGAGACTCACCTGAAAGTTCGTGATTCCAAGTAAACCTGTTGGACTTAAACCTGGTGCTGTGACACTTCTTACTGTGCCCAGCCCAGTCTAATGATCAGTAAGGAAATCAAGGGTTATGGGGAAAGAGCAGGAAAGTGGACATGAGGAATTTCGGATCAGCCCTGATCCTAGTGAATGGGGGAAGCACAGTCAAGGGGCCAAATGGCCTACTCCTGTTTCCTTTTTTTTAATGATCTTATGGACTGGTACCTGGGTTCAGGATCTAAATGAAAGATCTAATGAAACTGTTATCGATTGTAAACTTTTAAAATAACCCTCTGGTTCACTAATATTCTTTAAGGAAGATAATCTGCGGTCCTCACCTGGCCTGGCCTACATGTAAACCCAGGTCCACAGCAATGTGGTTCACTCTTAATTGCCCTCTGAAATAGCCTAGCAAGCCACTCAGTTCAAAAGCAATTAGGGAGGGGCAACATATGCTGTCCCAGCCAGTGGTTCCCACATCCTGTGAATTAAGTTTTTGAGAGATTTCTTTATGTGGTACAGTGTTAAATTGTGTCTGTTGACACTCCAGGGAGTGCTACTATGTTAAAGGCACGATGTAATTGCAAATTGCTGTTTTTGTTGCGATCCATTTCCTATTACTTGCTCCCAGGCAAACAGGAGGCACGAGAAATAATCATGCACTTCTGGTAACCAAAATTGCTCTGACGTCGGAGGGGGGATTTTATTTACCATTGAATGTGCTGCCTCACTCAATAAAATTGATTAATGAGACTGAAGCATTTGTGTTTTTTTTTAATAGTTTTCTTCTCAAGATGTGAAGTCGGTCAAACTGCACTGCAGGAGGTACTCAAAACCTCAGCACTGATACCCTCAATGTTGAATTCAGGACTACTCCCAGGATCCCGCCTGGTATCCATCATTTATTCCGACCCTGGTAAAGTGATGATGTGGAGACGCCGACGTTGGACTGGGTTGGGCACAGTGAGAAGTCTCACAACATCAGGTTAAAAGTCCGACAGGTTTATTTGGTAGCACAAGCTTTTGGAGTGTTGCTCCTTCTTCAGACGGTGTTGTGAGACTTCTTACAGGTAAAGTGTCCAGCACTGAGGCAGCTGGCGCAGACTTGCAGAAACTTTTATATTTGGAAATGACGGGCTGAAAGCAGAGACTCGCTTGCCCATCAGAATCGCCCTACGTTTGAGATCATTGGATCAGCCTGACCAGATACTTCCCTCTTCCCTGCAACCATGTAAGCTCCTGGGAAAAACAAAAAAAAATGCAGAAGTGCCTTTGATGTGTCGAAGGGCCTGTTTCCAGAAACCTCTCTGAATCTAAGTAAAATCCCAGAGTCAATAAGCAAAACAAACAGCGTAAATTTCATTTCTGATTTTCTCAGGCGATTGAAACGCGTCTGGAAGGCCACACTGACCAAGTGTATGTTAACTGTTAACCCACTTGTTTTGCATATGAGTGCATATGACTTACCCAGGGCTAACTCCTTTTGGTTGGATTTGATTTGATTTATTATTGTCACATCGATTAGTATACAGTGAAAAATATTGTTTCTTGAGCGCTATACAGACAAAGCGTACCGTTCACAGAGAAGGAAAGGAGAGAGTGCAGAATGCAGTGTTACATTCATAGCTAGGATGCGGGGAAAGATCAACTTAATGCGAGGTAAGTCCATTCAAAAGTCCGACGGCAACAGGGAAGAAGCCGTTCTTGAGTCGGAGTACGTAGAGAGGATTTGTCCGGGGTGCGTGGGGTCCTTGATTTTGCTGGCTGCTTTTCCATGGCAGCAGGAAGTGCAGGTAGAGTCATTGGCTGGAATTTTACCGCCCCGCCTATCACAGGAATCGGAGCAGGCGAGGGGCAGATAGCAGAAAGATCTGTCGACATCGAGTGGAATGTTATGGTTTTGAGGTGAACGAGGCTGCTAAATCCCACCCAATAGATGGGAGGCTGGCTTGTGTGATGGACTGGACCTCATTCACATTCTTTTGTATTTTCTTGTGGTCTTGGTCAGAGCAGGAGCCATATCAAGCTGTGATATACCCATTTGGAAGAAATTCTGAGAACCAAGATGAATCATACAGCCTGGCAATACATCCAAAGCTTTCTCAGAAAGGATAAAACCTCCTAACATTTTGTCTATTCCTGCTTTTGGCTGAGATGTTTAACTAGAAGCTAACAATGGGTAACTCCTGACTGAGTCATGTACAATGCGCTAATAATAAAAAACAATCTTTTGGAGTCTATCTGGTTTAAAGCTTCAGCATTCTGCAATCTTCTTTATTCATCTTATTTCTGGAGTACCCTCTCGGATGCCCAACTTGGGAGTTCCTGTGCTTTCATGCCGCCTGGACAAAACATTTGTCCAATATTAACATTCAATCTCTCCAGCACAGTGACAGCTCAGGAGACATAAAATTGGAAACTAAAAATATACAATTATTGTTTGCCAATTTCAATTGATTGCTTTGTCTGAGCTGGATTTTGAGTTATTAACAGTTGAGACTGGAAGTTGCTTCTCATCTGTTGACAGTTCAGGTTGTTTATCTTACAATGGGAATGAAATTAGTATTCATCAGTGACATTGATTGGTCCGGCCATTTTACTAAGTGCCTAATCTTCTTTTTGCTTAAGCTATTTAATCAGCTCATTTGCTGCTGAAACCCTAATTCATGTCTTTTGGTTGACAGGAGCAAGAGTTTGATCATTCACCCCCAAACACCTGTTCTGTTTTGAACAAGATCTTTGACCTACTTCTATCTGTCTTTTCGCCGTATCCCTTCAAGCTTTGTAATTAACTAAACAAATTCAATGCTTTTCTGACCTGCTTTCTACCTCCCAACCGGCATTAGCTTGAGTGCATCTAAAACTCTGCTACTCACTTCCTTAACCCACTTCTCACGAACATTTTATCCCTACATTGCCTTTCAGCCCACCAATTTGTGTACTTTAAAATTTTCAACATTGCATTCAAATTATTCCATGACCTTGCTCCATCCTATCTGTAACCCTACAACCCCCTGAGGTTTCAGTGCTCCTCCAATTGTAACCTCTTGCAAATTTCCATTGCTCCACGTACACATCTTACCATCTCAGACACCCTGTCATCCTCCCTACCCTGATACCCACCACACTTGCGCCTGGCCGATTTAGTCAATTACTTCTCTCAAACTTCAGCTACCTAGGCCCAACACTCTGGAATTCCCTCCTTAAATCTCTCTGCTTCTCCACGTCACTCTCACCTCCCTAAAACCCACTTAAAACGTCTCTATTTGACCAAGCTGCTGATTACTTCTTCTAAAATCTCCTCATGCAGTTTGTTGTCTGAAAATGCTCCTGTGCAGTGCATCGGGACATTGTGCCATTCAAAGCGCTCTAATAATGAAAGTTTTTTTTGTGTTAACATCATAATAGCCCGTATCTTCCAACGTCTGAATGGTCAGACAATGAACATACCCCAGAAGGTGCCACAAGGCCCCTTGGACGTTCCAATGCATGGATTCGATTGAAATTATCTGGGGACTTACAACTTCTGTTGGCAGATCCCCCCCCACTACTGAAATCCTCCAAAAACATCTCTAATACTGGATTAGTCAGAGACTTTGGAGGTTCTGGATTACTTATGTAGATAGTTACCCTGCAACTATTAGACAGGACAATACTATGCGTAACTGCTGAGTAACTTCATAATTGATGTCCCCCCACCCTGACTCCCCATTGAACCCTCTACCATCCTTCCCGCAGACCCTCCAACTCCCATGGCCCTTTGAAATCCCGACATTCTGTTTTCCCCTCCAAATCTCTCCTCATCTAACTTCATCACCCTGCCACTTTACCCGCCCTGCCACTCTATCCACCCGTCCACGCTACCCACCCTGCCATGACAGGCACCCTGTCATCCTCCTCCCCTGACACCCTATGACCCTTGATCCCTACCCATTTATTCAATTGCCACTCTCACACTCATTCACGAGACACTGAAAAGCTATTTAAATGGTCCAGTGTGTTAGTGGATGAAGATACCAAAATAGAGCAGTTAGTACCACACAAAGAGAGTGTAGTTTGGCCTCTTTCCAACGAATCTACGTTACGAAGGTGGGCTCTGGGAACACATCCCATTCCTGAAGAGACCTGGTTCAGATGACTCATTCAGAAATGTGGAGCTCCATCTTAGTGTAAAAAGATATGAGTGGAGTGGCAACTTAATGTTGATTGACTTTCCCCTTGGAGGATTTGGCCCAATGCCTTTGCTCAAAAGAGGGATATTCAAATAAGAACATAAGATCAAAAGAAATAGGAGCAGGAGTAGGCCATCTAGCCCTTCGACCCTGCCCCGCCATTCAATAAGATCATGGCTGATCTGAAGTGGATCAGTTCCACTTTCCCACCTTCTCCCCATAACCCTTAATTCCCTTGTCTATCAGAAATCTATCTACCTGTGACTTTAACATATTCACCGAGGTAGCCTCCACCACTTCAATGGGCAGAAATGGATGAATGGGTTCATGTCTGACACCATAAAACCTCCCCATGATTTCTTCCATTGTCATTTATACTTAGAACATAGAGCATAGAATAGTACAGTGCAGTACAGGCCCTTCGGCCCTCGATGTTGTGCCGAGTTTTATCTGAAACCAAGATCAAGCTATCCCACTCCCTATAATTCTGGTGTGCTCCATGTGCCTATCCAATAACCGCTTGAAAGTTCCTAAAGTGTCCGACTTCACTATCACAGCAGGCAGTGTATTCCACACCCAACCATTCTCTGAGTAAAGAATCTACCTCGGACATCCCTCCTATATATCCCACCATGAACCTTATAATTATGCCCCCTAGTAACAGCTACATCCGCCCGAGGAAACAAGCTCTGCAGGTCCACTCTATCTATCCCCCTCATCATCCTATAAACTTCTATTAAGTCGCCTCTCATCCTCCGCCGCTCTAAAGGACAAAGCCCCAACTTCCTCAACCTTTCCCCACAAGACCTACCTTCCAAACCAGGCAGCACCCTGGTAAATCTTCTCTGCACTCTCTTCAATGCTTCCACATCCTTCTTACAGTGAGGTGACCAGAATGGCACACAATATTCCAAATGTGGTCTCACCAAGGTCCCGTATAGTTGCAACATAACCCATGGCTCTTAAACTCAAACCCCCTGTTACTAAGCCTTCTTCATGTCTCTATCCACTTGAATAACAACCTTCAGAGATCTGTGGATATGAACCCCAAGATCTCTCTTTTCTTCCACATTCCTCAGAACCCTGCCATTGACCCTGTAATCCACATTCAAGTTTGTCCTGCCAAAATGAATCACCTCACACTTTACACCAACAGAACAGCATCACAGGATCTACAGTGTTTCAAGACAAAAGGGTCTCTTACCACCTTCTGAGGACAACTAAAGGATAATAAATAGAAACAGAAAGTGATGGTCTTTTTACGCTAAGATGGAGCTCCACATTTCTGTCTGAGACATCTAAACCATGACAGATAGCATCTAAAGGGAGAGGAGACGCACAGTTGAAGCTTCTGCAGAACTGAAGGATAGCAAGTGGTGGCATTTCCAGTTTTACCCATATCCCAAGATAAACTTAAAAGTTTAAGAATAAGATTGGACTTTAAAGCTGATTTATTTAAAAATATTTAAAGGTTATTTAAAGAATAAAAATGACTCATGGAGCTTCAAATTCAAATTTTACCCTTTACAAATGTTTCATAACTTCTTAAAACTTCCTGATGTCTGACGTGAATGGGCCATTATATTGAACATTCTCAAGAAAGTGCATTGAAATCACCTCCTAATGTTAACCTGGGGGGAGCATAAATGCTGGCATGGACTGCTTGAGCTGGTTGGCCTGTTTCTGTGCTATGTTTCTTAAATAATCCAAACAATTTCTGTTTGTAAGTAAAATGCTGCACAATATGGCAAATTGTATACTCCTGAGTGTTTCAGTAATAACCAGAATCACCTCTTGGTCTGTCCAGTTGCAGTATGAGGAACCACCTGGAGCAGTTAAAATGGAAAACATCCATACATTCACAAAGAGGTTTGAAGTTTATGTTATGTAGAAGAGAATCATGAGGTTGGGGGAGATAGGGGCGCAGGGTTGGAAAATTTAGAGATGGAGAAGGCTTGTGCAGAATCGAAACACTGACCAGTTTTTTAAATTCATTCATTGGACATGGGTGCCGCTGGCTGTCCAGCTGTTATTGTCCATTCCTAGTTGTCCTTGAGAAGGTGGTGGTGAGACACCTGCTGGAAATGCTGCAATCCACGTGCAGTGGGTTGACCCATAATGTGGTTGAGGGAGAGAATTCCAGGATTTTGACCCAGCAACTGCGGAGGAACGGAGATATATTTCCAAGTCAGAATGAGTGAGTGACTTGGAATGGAGCTTAAGGGTGGTGGTTTTCCCATTTTTCTGCTGCCTTTGTCCTTGCAGATGGAAGTGGTCGTGTGTTTGGAAGGTGCTGTTTGATAACCTTTGATGAATTGCTGATTGGATTACACTGTGGAATCCATTTGTTTTCATTTGTCCTGAGAATGTGAGCATCGCTGGCACTTAATGCCCATTCCTCTTTGGGTGGGATGGAATCAGTACAGAGACAATGGGCTGAAGGGTCTTCTTCTGTATAGTAGGGATTCTATGATTTCTGTTCCTAATGCCTCTTGAGAAGGTGATTGTGAACTCCTTCTTACAGCACTGCAGTTCATGTCCTGCAGGAACACCCACATCTCGATAGGAAGTGAATTCTAGGAATTTGATCCAGACACAGTGAAGGAACATTAATATAATTCTAAGTTCGGATAATATTTGGCTTGGAGGGATACTTACAGCTAATACTTATGTAAAGGATTTGATTCATATTATCAACATGTTTGTCACATTTTAGTCCGATGATGTGGACAAACTGCATTTAAATCTTTGTGTTCAATTTAACTGGAACAATGGCAGATAAAGATCAAGAGATATTGGCTGGAACTTTCTATCCGTTCACACCAGCGGGATTCTCCAATCCCACTGCAGTGAACGGAGATTTGGTTGAGCGACAAATTCTCCATCGTTGCTGGCATTGACAGGGCATGAACATCCAGAAAATTCCAGCCCTGATATTGTTTGATATGATCTTCTTTGGTATGGAGCTGGAAACTCCATTCTCTGCTTAATAATATAACAGCTGGGGTTGACCCCAGTATCGGCAAAGGTTGATGTCAGGCGGGGAAAGCTGTGTTGAGGCCGCCAAAGGCAAGAGAGGCTTTCTCCGCCATATTGTGCAGCTCCTTAAAAAAAAGTTACAGTCACAGTCCCATGATGTGGGTGGGCCTCTGGTTCACCCGCTTCACCATCAACCCAGATACACAATGATCCGGCCACCATTTTTAAAGACTGCCCCAGAGAGAAAACCAATTCACCCAGGTACACCCTAGCATCCTCCTCAGCACTACTACCCTGGCATCAAACTAGCACACCCACAGTGCTGTTAGGGAGGGAGTTCCAGGATTTTGACCCAGTGACAATGAAGAAATGGCGATATATTTCCAAGTCAAGGCGGTGACTTACTTGGAAGGGATCTTCCAGGTGGTGGTAGTCCAATGAGTCTGCTACACTTGCCCTTTTAGATGGTAATGTCATGGGTTTGGAAGGTGCTGTCTTGGTGAGTTCCTGCAGTGTATCTTGTACATAGTACACACAGCTGCCACTGTTCATTGGTGGTGGAAAGAGTGAATGTTTGTTTTAGGGTACAAATCCAGCAGGCTATTGGAGCCTCACTTATCCAGACAAGTGGAGTGTATTCCATTATACTCCTGAGTTGTGCCTTGCAGATGGTGGACAGGCTTTGGAAAATCAGGAGGTGAGTTACTCACCACAGGAATCCTAGCCCCTGATCTGTTATTCTTGCTACATTATTTATATGGCTAGTCCACTCTCCTAGCCAAACTATTGACCAGAGTTTCTGGTCAATAGTCACCCCTACGATATTGATAGTGAAGGATTCAGTGATGGCAATACCATTGAATGTGAAGAGGCGAAGGCTTGATCCTCTCTGATTGAAAATGGTCATTGGCTGAAACTTGTGTGGCACGGACGTTAATTGCCGCTTGTCAGCATTGTCCAGGTCTTGCTACATTTGAACATGGGCTGCTTCAGTATTTGAGGAGTTGCAAGTGGTGATGACCATTGTGCAATCTGTCACCGAACAGACCCACTTCTGACCTTATGATGGAAGGAAGGTCATTGCTGAAGTAGCTGAAGGTGATTGGGCTTAGAACACTCCCCTGAGGAACTCCTTCTGTGATGTCCTGGAGCTAAGACCTTAACAATCGCAACCATCTCCCTTTGTGCCAGGTAGACTCCATCCAGTGAAGAATTTTCCCCCTGATACCCATTGATTCCAGTTTCACTCGGGTTCCTTAATGTAACACTTGGTCAAATGTGGCCTTGATGTCAAGGGTTGCCGCTCTAACCTCAGCTGATGTTCTGCTCCTTTTTTTTGAACCAAGGCTGTAATTGGAGCAGGCACTGGGCGATTCTGATAGAATCTAAACTGGGTGTCACTGAGCAGGTTATTGCTGAGCAGGTGCTGCCTGATAGTACCGTTGATAACCCCTTCCATCACTTTACTGATGATCAAGAGTAGACTAATTGGGCAGTAATTTTGGCCATGTTGAATTTGTCCCATTTTCTGAGTACAGAACATATCTGGACAGTTTTAAACATTGTTGGGTAGATGCCAGTATTGTAACTGTACTGGAAGAACTTGGCTAGGAGAGTGGCAAGTTCTGGAGCACAAGTCTTCAGTACTATTATATGAATGTTATCAGGGCCCATTGCCTTTGCAGTATCCAGTGCCTCCAACCATTTCTTAATATCACATGGGGAGAATTGAATTGGCTGGAGACTGGCATCTGAGATGCTGGAGACCTCCAGAGGAGGGTGAGAAGGATTATCGGCTTGGCACTTCTGGTTGTATCTTTTGCACTGATGTGCTGGGTTCTCCTGCCATTACTGGATGGGGATATTTGTGGACCCTCTTCTCCCAGTGAGTTGTTTAATTGTCCACCATCATTCATGACTGGAGGTGGCAGGACTGTTGAGCTTCCCTCTTCCCCATGATGACTGGATCACATTCCCCACTGACAATGCGACCCCAACCCCATGAACTATCCGACTAAACTAGGAATAAAGGAGTAGAGTGGCAATACAACTACGTTTGTCATTTCTTGGATGTTCTGATCCCTAATCCCATAAGACACTGATAAAACACAGAAGGTAGTACTGCATGTGGAGTATCGCATGCAGTTCTGGTTGCCACACTACCAAAAAGACATAGAAGCTTATGAGAGTGTGAAAAGAAGCTTCATCAGGATGTTGCCTGGTTTTGAGGGCATTGACTATGAGGAGAAGTTGAATAAACCAGGATTTCCCCGGAAAGACGAAGGCTGAGGGGATACCTGATAGAGGTCTACAAAATTATGAGAGCTAAAGACAGATTGGATAGTCAGAGGCTTTTTCCCAGGGTGGAAGTGTCAATTACAAGGGGACACAAGTTCAAGGTGAGAGTGGGAAAGTTTAAGGGAGATGTACGAGGGGAAGCTTTTCATGTAGAGAGTGGTGGGTGTCTGGAATGCACTGCCAGAGAATGTGGTGGAAGCTGGCACATTAGCAACATTTAAGAGGTATTTGGATGGGTAAATGGGAATAGAGGGATACGGAACCTGCAAGGGCAGAAGTTTTATTTTAGTTCAGTTAGGGCATCATGATTGACATGGGTTTAGAGGGCTGAAGGGCCAGTTTCTGTGCTGTACTTTTCTTTATTCTTTGTAACGAATTGTGACTCCTCTTGAACCTCTCAAATCTTCCTTGCTGACTGCTGCTTAAGTGAAAACCCCAGGATATCAATGTAACTGTATAATCAACATCACAACATCATGCAATCCAATTTGCTTTACATCTTTACAGTCTCAGACTGTTAATCCAACTTTACAATTACACTTTGAAACCCCATTCTCAACCAGATTTTTAATTCTGCGTTATTCATTAGTTTAACTATATTATTCAAGCAAAGTTGAATATTCAATAAGGTATCTGCAACTCAATATAGATGGTTCACCATTTAAATTACTTTTTTTCTCATAAGCTGCACCTTTTCTTCTGAATGGGTAAAGTCACCGCAAGGCAAATAGCCTATTAAATGTGAAAGTTAATGTGGAAACTAATAATAAGTTTAACCATCTGAGGTGGTGATGTTTGATGCCTTTGGCATCTGTAATAAGTCTGCAGAGGCTGAAGTCCCTTCACCAAAATCTCTTTATTTACAACTCTAACAGCAGTACACAGAGTGCTCTCAGTCAACAGTCTACCTTCAGGAGCGCCAGAGGAACTGACACTCCCAGTTAAATACAAGGTAAAGACTGCCTGATTGACCCAACAATTGGATTCTTAATCAAGGACATCTTTTAGTGGAGATCATACTCCAATAGTCCAATCTCAGTGGCCTAATTGAAGCCACTACATGGTCATTACCACATATTACTCCCACCTGAAATGTGGATGATCCCTTGTCTTGGCATGTTACCATCATTTTCCTTGCACTCGGCTACGAGGAGATTGCCCTGTTTCTGCAAAGTTTGAGACTTGTACACTCTAAATCTTCAAGGTACAGGCTTCTTCCTCAGCTGACTGACACCAATCCTGGTGTCATGGGAGAAAATTAGATTGTAACTGTTTGTGTCGCAATTGCAATAATTCAGCAAAAATAAGAAACGTGTAATCGCTCTTTATTAAGTAAAGGTCCGTCGTGTTAATTTTCACACTGTGGCCAAATCTTACCAAATAATGGTGGTGTTGGTTCTGGTGTGAAAAATGGAGTGTTCCCCGTGGCCGGCACCAGCATGTTTTAGGCTGAATCTTATGCTTCATCAGTGATAGTTTTTATGCCCACGAGAATCATGCCGGACTTGTAGTGTGTTCCATCTGATTTATCCGACCTGCAACAACTTAACAGCTGCAAGCACTGGGGAGCTCCATATAAACGCCACCGCCCCCCCACCCCCCCCCCCCCCCCCACCCCCCAGCATAAGTTCCACAATGACTGCCCGCCACAGATGGGCAGGCAAGCAGGCAAGTGCCGTACTTTTTGGAGGAGGCTCTCAACCAGGATGCTGGATAAAGTGGAGCAAAGGTGACATTCACTTAATCTCTGTTCCAGGGAAAAGAATGGCCACTCCGGCCCATAGCAACAAAGGAATTAGGAGCAGAAGTTGGCAATCCAGCCCTTCGAGCCTGCTCTGCCATTCAATCAGATCATGGCTGATCTCTCCCTGGTCTCAAATCCACCTCCCCGCCTGTTCCCATATCCCTCTTTAACCTTTTATTGTTAGAAATATATCTATCTCCTTCCTGAAACCATTCAATGATTCACACCACACCGTGCTATGGAGCAGCGAGTTCCACAAATTCAGCGCCCTCTGTGAGAAGTAGTTCGTCCTCATCTCAGTTTTAAATCTACTGCCTCTCGAGCTATCCTGTGACTCTTGTTCTAGATTTCCTCATTAGTGGAAACATTTGGTCTACATTTACTTTATAAATCCTGCTTAAAATTTTATTTGCCTCAATCAGATTGCCTCTCATCCTAAACTCCAGTGAGCACAAGCCCAAGCTGTTCAATCTCTCCCCATATGTCAACCGCTTCATACCCGGAATCAACCTGGTGAACCTCCTCTGAACTGCCTCTAATGCCACCAGACTCTTCCTCAAATAAGGAGGCCAAAACTGGACACAATACTCCAGATGTGGTCTCACCAGCACCTTATACAATTGCAGCAACACTTCTCTACCTTTACACTTCAGTCCTTTTGCAATAAATGTCAAATCCCATTTGCCTCTTTTATTACATGCTGCACCCGCATACCGATACCCATCAGTACTCATACCTTGCATACCCATACTCAAACTATTCTGGAATCAGCTCTTCCTTTCCTGTTACCATAAGTCCTGGCAACCCACCCCCACTCCTCACCAACACCCCCCCTCCCCACCCCCGCCTCCCACCTTCAATCCTGATGCCCACCCCTGGCCCCCCCACACCCTGACCTTTGATTCAGCCTGCCAGAGCAGTGTGGAAGAGGTACCAGACTTGTTGCACTGCACTGGCAGGCCAGTTTGGCATTCGCGGCTCGCTGTCTATATTGAAATCAGATGGAAAAGGGCTACAGGGCCTCCAGAGGCAAGCTTTGGATTGGCGGCAGATCTAATCAGCCTATCCCATGCCCCAGCTGGCCAGAATGCTTGAAACAACCTTCAAAATTTAACCAGTAAGAACTTACTTCATAACCAAGAACCAGTAACCTAGGAACACATCACAAATCACTTCATAGGGAGGTTATGAAATAAGGTTTGACACCGAACACATAAGAGAACATCTAATTTATGAGGCAAGGTTGGATAGTCTTGGGTTGTTTTCTCTGGAGCAGAGAAGACTTGAAGGGGGCGACCTGGTCGGGGTGTATAAGATTATGAACAGCATGGACAGATTGGATAAGGAGCAGTTATTCCCCTTAGCCGAAGGGTCAGCCATGAGGGGACATAAGTTCAAGGTGAGGGGCAGGTGGTTTCGGGGGGGTGTGAGGAAGTTTTTCTTTTATCCAGAGGGTGGTGATGGTCTGGAATGAGCTGCCTGGGAGGGTGGTAGAGGCAGGTCACCTGAAATACTTTAAAAAATGCCTGAATGAGCATTTGGCAGGGAATAACATTCAGGGCTATGAGCCAAGTGCTGGCAGATGGAATAGGTGGGAGTTCAGATGTTTATCATGTGTCAGTGCTGACACTATGGGCTGAAGGGCCTCTTCAGCACTCTATGATTCAATGATTCTATGATAAGGGACGATGGGGGTGACCAAAGTTTTGGTTAGAGAGGTAGTTTTTAAGAAGGGAGAGAGAAAAGTCGGGAGGAAATTGTAGAGTTTAGGGCTAAGCAGCTGAAAAAATGCCTGGCAATGGTGGAGGGATTAAAACGTGGCGTGGGTCAGGGTGGCGGGAGACACTGCAAGAGTTGATACAAGCAGGGAGGGCCAAACCCAAGGTGGGATTGGAAAATCGATAAGTACTTTCAAATTGAGGCGTTGCCAGACTGAACACCGATCAGTGAACATTGTTAACAGATGAATATGAGTTAGGATGTGGAGAGTAGAGTTTGGATGAGTTTAGGATCATGGTGAGTCAAAGATGGAAGGCTGGCCAGAGAAACACTGGAAAATTAGAGGCGGCAAAGACATGGATTCCAAGCACAATACACGTAGGACATGATAGAGTTAATGCTTGTCAAAACATTCACCCTTCCAAGAAATTTAACTGAATGTTTTTGCATGCTATTATGTAATTACACTGGGCTAATTTTTCTTTAAAAAGAAAAATCCCCTGCCCACTTCGTCTGCACATGTCCAAAGCATCATTAATCCAGATGATTAAGATGCAAAAATTACAAGTTAAATAATGACATAAAGGATCGCGAAAACATTGCCGGGAAATTCCTGGAATCTTTACAGGTTCGATCTATCCTAACGCAATTCCGACGGAGGATGCTGGCCTCCTCAGTGAAAACTAAATGCTGCGGGTGCTGGAGATCCGAGATAAAAACAAGAAGTGCTGGAAGGAACGCAGGGGTCTGGCAGCATCTGTGGTGAAGGAAACAGGAGTTGATGATTTGGATCCGATACGCCTCTTCTTCAGAAAAGCCGCTGAGGTTTTCCAGCACTTTCTGTTCTGACTTCTGCCCTCCTTGATTGGCCGTGGCCATGCTATGCATGAAGAAACACCACCAGTGAGTCTCTCTTCACTGGGGGAAATCCAGCGACCAAAGGGCTGCCCATACTGACGTGATGGAATGAGAGGCTACTGGAACTTCCGTGAATAAAGACTATTTATTTGTTCGGAACGAATTGTGTTGAGCCTGTCTATCACAGTCACGAAGCAGGAAAATTTCCACTTCAACAGAGGATACAGGGAAGCTTTCACAGTCAGGTGTGCTGCTCATGGCTGGCATCAAGGCATTCCCGAGAAGCCAGGGTAACACCTAGCTCTGCAAGGGCAAAATCTATGACTGAATAAGGTCAGGAACATTTCCTCCCTTCCTCCCCGGAAATAGTTGAAATGTATACAATTCTGTCTTTTAAAAAACCTTTAGACCGTTGCATAGATAAGATGGGAAGAGAGGGATATGGGCCAAATGCAGGCAATTGGGATTAGCTACAGGGTTTAAAAAAAAGGGCAGCATGGACAAGTTAGGCTGAAGGGCCTCTTTGAGCAGAATGCTGTGGACACTGGAAACCTGAAATAGAACACACATTGTCATCTCATAGAGTCATAGAGATATATAGCATGGAAACAGCCCTGCAGCCTAACTTGTTCATGCCCTTCTTTTTAACCATGAAACTAATCCCAATTGTTCTCATTTGGCCCATATCTCTCTCTTTCCATCTTTTCTATGTAACTGTCTAAATGCTTTTTAAAAGATAAAATTGTACCGGTTTCAACTACTACCTCTGGCATCTCGTTCCATAGACTCACCACCCTCTGTGTGAAAAAATCACCCCTCTGGACCCTTTTGTATCTCTCCTCTCTCACCTTAAACCTATGCCCTCTAGTTTTAGTTTCCCCTACCTTTGGGAAAAGATGTTGACTATTTAACTGATCTATGCCACTCATGATTTTATAGACCTCTATAAGGTCACCCCTCAGCCCCCTAACCTCCAGAGATAAAAGTTCCAGTCTATCCTGCCTCTCCTTTTAGCTCAAGCCATCAAGTCCCGGTAACATTCGAGTAAATCTTTTCTGCATTCTTTCTAGTTTAATAATACCCTTTCTATCATAGGTTGACTAGAACTGCACACGTTGGAAATGCTTAGCTTAGGGGAGAGAGTCAGAGCAGGTGGGCTGGATTTCCAGCCCTTGCCACCGGTGGGATTTTGAGTCCTGCTGGGGACCACTCCCCCAACTGCGGCAGGTTCCCCTGCAGCGCAGCTGGTAAGCAACACAAATGATCATTGTATTCGGCGGGACTGAAAAATCCCACCGGCAGTCAATGGTGTGCCACCTCTGCAGCTGGAAAACCCAGTGAAAGGCAGGCGGGGGGGGTGTGGAGTGGGGTCCGGTCTGTGACCTTTCATCTGAGTCCTTAAGTGTTGAATGGTTGGGGAGGTGGGAAGGGACATAAAATCAGGTGCTGTAGTGGTAGTGCAGTGTCCCTCACCTACCTGCTAAAATGCCAAAGCGGGGGAGGCCGCCCACTCCACCCTGGGAAAACTGAAGTCCCTAAATGGCCAATTAATTGTGAAATTTAATGAAAGGTCAAACCTGGATTGCCAGTTAGGCAGGGTGTTTTTGGCTGCCCGAAGTCACACCCCCAACAGTGTGGCTGTCACCTCCCCCACTGTCCTGCCAAACCTTCCACCCCACTGTTCTTGTTGGGGCCCGTCGGCTTGGCCCCACTAAAATCCCAGGCTTTGCTGGGTGTCTAGCTACGTGGTTCTTCTTTGGTGAGAATAGATTGCAGTCCCAGGAGTGACCACACTTCCTGGTGGCGCTGCTGGCCAATCAGAGCTGCTGGCAAATCAGATTTGTGCCTGATGACTTTCCCTGAGCTGTAAAATTGCTGTGGGATGATCCAGTCAAGTGGGAGCATGCTGCATAAAGCTTCTTTCTTCCTATTAACTCTATCCCTCTGGCCACAGTTTCTGCCTGATCTACTGTACAGGTGCAGCATTTCCTGTTTTTGTTAAGTCATAGAACATAGAACATTACAGCGCAGTACAGGCCCTTCGACCCTCGATGTTGTGCCGACCAGTGGAACCAATCTAATGACCCTCTAACCTAAACTATTCCAATGTTATCCATATGCCTATCCACTGACCATTTGAACGCCCTTAAAGTTGGTGAGTCCCCAACTGCTGCAGGCAGGGCATTCGACAACCTTACTACCCTCTGAGTAAAGAGTAATTCATCCCACATCTTGGGTTCTTGGTCTCTGAGAACCCTTTGATGAGTTTGCCAAGTGGCCATCCTGTATGTGTGCAAAGCGAGACACCATGTGACGTTGAGTTTTTTTGCAATGACATGGAGAGGAAGAGAATTGCAGCTGATCCCAGTTTCCCATTCACCCGATGTGAGCACATTGTATATGGAACCAGGACTATGAATGGAGTTTTTTCTCTTCATTGTGCTCTCCCTCCCTCAAACTCCCTCACTCCTCACCACTCCCCACCCTCCCCCCACTCCTGCCAACACACACCCCACTCCCCCGCATGTCAACCTCCCTACTCCCCACTCCCCCTCCCACCACTTCCCACTTCCTATCCCACCTGGCCAGGACACCTAGCAAACTACAAGACTATAAATAGAAGTTAGCTGTTAAGCGGCTAATGTGACCTGAGTATGTGTACAACAAGAGCCAGAAAAGCAGCTCCCCCTCCCATCAACCCATACCTCTCTGCCATCTACATCCCCCCAGCACAAACCCTTACTGTGTACACCTTTCCTCTGAAGAAGTCCTCTTGGCATCTACTCATGTGGTACGGGGTAGGATGAGAAACTGAGAAACCACAGGTAATATCCAGTGTTGTGCTGCTCCAGCACATGCCAACCAGTGTAGCTGGTAACTGTGGCAGCCAACAATGATCCCAGCATTTCTGAACAACACTCCCTCAATATCTGGGGCACAAGGTAATTCTTTTGACAATTAAATGAAACAGCAGTGGATAAAGCCTTCTGAAATGCACTAAGGAAAACTTTTAGCTGGGTGCCAACAGCTCACAAGTACAAATTCCATTGGCCTTCAGCTTTGGGGCGGCACAATGGCACAGTGGTTAGCACTGCTGCCCCACAGCGCCAGAGACCTGGGTTCAATTCCCGGCTTGGATCACTCTCTGTCTGTAGTTTGAACATCCTCCCTGCGTCTGCGTGGGTTGCGTCCGGGTGCTTTGGTTTCCTCCCACACTCCAAAGACGTGCAGGTCAGATTGATTGGCCATGCTAAATTACCACTTAATGTCAGGGAGACTAGCAGGGTAAAAATGTAGGGCTGGATGGGATTGTGGTCGGTACAGACTCGATGAGCTGAATGGCCTCCTCCTGTGCTATAGAGATCCTATGATATGATTAGTCTGCTGAAAAAAGGATGTATTGCAGTTGTTGACAATTGAAAAGCTTCTCTAATGAGTTAAGTAGAAAATGTTAATGGGTTCAGGCACTCGAGACATGGAGCCAGACATCCCATTATAATCGTCACAGTGCAGGATGATCCCTTAAACTCTTGAAGCTAAGTTTTGTGGTTCCCATAATTTGATTGCATTCTTCTATTGATATTGCATTTTATTTGTCCAATGGTCTGGTTCAGAATGGCTAGCGTAATCATTAATGAAGTGTTCTCAAGGGTAATGTGTCTTTTGGAACTATTCCTTGATTAAGACTTAAGAAAATATATAAAAACAAATTATAACATACGTCAACTGGGAGAGAAATAAGAGTGTTCCAGTTGGATGTCCAAATTTATTGGCTAAGTTATGTTTTGGCTATTGAGGAACCCCATAGTAATTAAATTGAAAAATGGAAATGATTAAAATATTAAGGTGCCCCAAACATCTTTCAGCTATGTAGAAATCCCTAATGTGCAACTTAAATAAATTTACAGTCTACTTTTTTCCAATCAATCATAGAATAGAAATATAGAATCATAGAATCATTACAGTGCAGAAGAAGGCCATTTGGCCCATAAACTACACACGGTCAACAATCCTACCCAGGCCCTATCCCCATAACCCCACATATTAGCCTTGATAGATATAGGACAGACGTCAGAGGTAGGTTCTTTTCTCAGAGGGTAGTAAGCGCGTGGAATGCCCTGCCTGCAACAGTAATGGACTCGCCAACATTAAGGGCATTTAAATGGTCATTGGATAAACATATGGATGATATTGGAATAGTGTAGGTTAGATGGGCTTTCGATTGGTTTCACAGATTGGCGCAACATTGAGGGCCGAAGAGCCTGTACTGCGCTGCAATGTCCTATGTTCTAGTCCCCCTGACATTAAGTGGCAATTTAGCGTGGCCAATCAATCTAGACCACACATATTTGGAGGAGGAAACCAGGGCATCTGGAGGAAACCTACGCAAACACAGGGAGATCGTGCAAACTCCACACAGGCAGTCACCCGAGGCACGAATCGAACCCAGGTCCCTGGCGCTGACAGTTCTCAGGGGACATTGTGAGGGCATGCCTGGCCATGCCCCTCTCCACCCAGGGGGCTATACTTACATGTGCACCTTCAGGGTAGACCCACACAAACAGGTGCACATCTGGATGAACCTGTTGTAAACCATGCTGACGTGACATCATATTGGTGCGGTGTCAGTATATGGTTTGGGGGGTGGGGGGGTCAGCATCTGGCAAGGAGCGGGTTAATGACATTTGAATAATGGGCATAAACCTGATGACACCGGCAGTGAGGGGTGGGGAAAATCCAAAATTCACCCTGGCAAGAACTGTGACTTCCGAATCTTGAGGCCCCGCCGGCATTGGCACAGATGGCAAAGACAGCCCCCCCACAGTCTTTTCCTTTGTAATGGCAAGAGTTCCAGCACTTTCCTGGAAGTTACATCCTTTCAAGTTCTTGAATCACAATTGTAAACATTTACAAATTTCCAACTGCTGCCAGGCCAAATTACTCTAAGGTTAATATCAAATCAATACTTTTATAAGTCATCTCTGAGCAAGATTTCAGTCATAATGAGTCATTTGGAATTGCAGCCACTGACTGTGGGTAAGCAAACAGAACCGTCACTTTGCACACAGAATGATCATTGACAGAATGATCTCATTGGGGGACACATTGATATAATTAAACATTGCCCTCTCTCCTTACAAACATTGCCAGAGCTGCTGAATTTTTCCAGCATCCTCTGTTCATAATTGAAGTTAGAATTGATTTCAGCCTCCTGTTCCTATCTTCTATGTTTCTATACTTCTATTTCCTAAGCTGGGGGTGATTTTCAATCTGTGTTCACTGTGAGAGAGAACGGCAATGCAGGCTGAAAATCCAGAATCAGAAAACATGGTTCTTTTCGGAGAGGTCGCAATTCACGATTTTCCCTGCCCCTCTCGCTGGTGATGTAGTGAAATTCACCTCCACGGAGGGAGAGAGCCTCACTTTCACCTCCACGGAGGGAGAGAGCCTCACTTCAATCAAAAAAAAGGAAGCCTGGATCTGGAGGTTTTCATTTCAAAAGAAAGTCTTGCTTCACAACTTGCTCCTTCCAGCCCCACTTACACATTCACAAAATAAGCTTAACGAGCTGAAAGCAACTTGTAGGTAAATTATCAGGAGGATTCAGGGTAGACCATTTAGGATGAAGGTGAGGAGACGTTTCTTCATCCAAAGAGTGGTGAGCCTGTACAGGAAGTAGCTGATGCCAAAACATTGACTGTGTTCAAGAGGTGGCTAGATATAGCATTTAAGTGAATGGGATCAAAGGTTATGGTGAGAAAGCAGGAGCAGGCTAGTGAGTTGGACATTCAGTCATGATCATGATGCATGTTGGAGTAGGCTTGAAGGGCCAAATGGCCTCGTCCTGTTCCTATCTTCTATGTTCCTATATTTCTATTTCCTAAGCTGGGGGTGGTTTTCAATCTGTGTTCACCGTGGGAGAGAACGGCAATGCGGGCTGAAAATCCAGAATCAGAAAACATGGTTCTTTCCGGTGAGGTCGCATTTCACGATTTTCCCTGCCCCTCTCGCTGGTGATGTTGTGAAATTCACCTCCACAGAGGGAGGGAGCCTCACTTTAATCAAAAACAGAAAATGCTGGAGAATCTCAGCAGGTCTGACAGCATCTGTGGAGAAAGAATAGAGGCAACCTTTCGAGTCTGGATGACCCTTCATCAGGGCTCTGATTAACCATTCTCCCAGTGTCTGTGTGGGTTTCCTCCGGGTGCTCAGATTTCCTCCCTTAGCTCAGGTTAAGTTGATTGGCCACCTAAATCAACCCTAGTGTTGGGGGAGCAGTAGGGCAAATATAAGGGGTTATGGGAATACAACATAGGTTGGATTGTAGACTCGATGGTCCGAATGGCCTCCTTCTGCTCTGTAGGGATTCTATGATTTTCCATGATTCAGATTCCAGCATCCACAGTATTTTGCTTTTAACCTCATTTCCATGCAGACATTTCAATATAATTAACATCCCTCCCCACAATATATTCTCCCTTCATTGCATTTCCAAATCTTGCCAAAGTGGTGTCACGTCGGCGAGATTTACAATAGGTTTACCTGGCATTGCCAACCTGTGCCGGGAAGATTCCAGCGTTGGCCACGGGTGGTGGGGGGGGGGTGTGGAGATGCTGCCATTGATCGGGGGGAGTGGGAGGAGCCCCTGAGACTTCAGTGTTGGTGGGGTTGTGAGGAGGTGGGGGGGGGGTAGTTTATTTCTTGGTCTGATGTCCACCCCGATCTCACTACAGCCAGGTCTTACCGCAGTGTTTCGACCCCATCCTTTAAAATGACACGCACTCCCCTGCTTTTTTTCTTGACAAAGTGCCATGAGATCGAGACAGAAAAGCTGCTTGTTTACAAACATGACGGTTTTCAGTCAGATCCTGAGCTTTACCACTCTTTCGTAAGAATCCGCCGTTTGTTTTTTTGCTGCATATGAACACATTTGCCTTTGAAAGATTGAAATAAGAGAAAACTGGAAACACTCAGCAGATCACACAGCACCTCTGGAAAGAATAAAGTGCGAACCCATTGTCAGATTTTAAAAAATGCTGCAGACCAACACGAATTAAAAAAGGGAGAATAAACTTGAAGAAAAACTTAAAAGCACCAAACACACATGCCCTTTACTCTTCTCTGCTGCGACAAAAACATCCCAACCCAACCAACCTTTTTTCATATCCTAAATGTTCCAACCCAGGCAAAATCCTGAGGAATCTCCTCTGCACCCTTCCCCAGCACAATCACACCCGTCCTATAACGTGATGACCAGAACAGAACACAGCTCCGGTAAAGACAAAGGGATGTAATGGTAATTCCAGCGTGAGCGATCCAAAGACTAATTACTATCTCCAATAAAGAGAAAAGCAACATAATTCCTATCCCGTCTCCTGAGATTCTGTGAGTAGGGCCTCGGCAGAATGGTGGAGGCACCATCCACAAATGCAGAAAAAATGAACTTGAAGCCAGCAAAGATAATTGCTCCCCCCCCACCCCCCCGTGTCTATCCCTATGTGCTCTGTGAAGATAAGCAGCTGTCAATGTCCTTCTGAAGTTCAAGGCCAACCTTATTGTTGTCAGCATTTCCAATCTTCGTATCATCCGAACATTTCGAAATCATTCACTGTCTAAATCAAATATAATCAAACCAAATTATATTTTCCAGAAGTTTCTCAAACACTGAAGTCAAACCGACTGGTTTTAGTTACTAGCTTTATCTTTGCAAGTCTTTTTGAATAAGTATGGAATATTCGCAATTCTCCAGGGCCCCTTTTCGCTCATCATTTATATAAATGACATCAATGACTACCTGGGGGGTAGGATCAGTAAGTTTGCCAATGAGACAAAGATTGGTCAGGTGGTTAACAGCGAGGTTGAGTGTCTTGGGTTACAGGAAGATTTAGACGAGACGATAAATTGGGTGGACAAGTGGCAGATGGAATTTAATCCTAAAAAGTGTGAGGTAATGCACTTTGGAAGGAATAATTTGACAAGGAAACATACTATGAAAGGTTTAACACTGAGAATTTCCAAAGAACAAAGGGATCTTGGCATGTTTGCCCATAGATCTCTGCAGGCATGAAGGCAGGTAAATGGGGTGGTGAAAAAGGCATATAGCACAGTCAATTGGGGCATAGATAACAAAAGCAAAGGAGTCATGATGGAGTTGTACAGGACTTTGGTGAGGCCACAGCTAGAGTACTGTGTGCAGTTCTGGTCACCACATTATAGGAAGGCACTGGAGAGGGTGCAGAGGAGATTCAGCAGGATACTGTCTGGAATGGAACATTGAAGTTATAAAGAGAAGTTGGATCGGCTTGGGTTGTTTTCATTGGAGCAGAGTAGGCTGAGGGGTGACCTGGTTGAGATGTTCAAGATTATGAGACGCGTGGAGGGTGGATAGGGGACAGCTATTCCCCTTGGTTGAAGAGTCAGTTACAAGGGGACACAAGTTAAAAGTGAGGAGGGGGAGGTTTAGGGGGAATTTGAGGGAAAGCATTTTTACTCAGAGGGTGGTGATGGACTAGAATGCGCTGCTTGGGAGGGTGGTGGAGGCGGGATGCCTCACATCCTTTAAAAAGCCTGGATGAATACTTGGCACATTGTAACATTCAAGGCTAAGGGCCAAGTGCTGGAAAGTGGGGTTAGATGGGCAGGTCAGGACATTCCATGCATTGGTGCAAACTTGATGGGCTGAAGGGCCGCTTTTGCACTGTAGGATTCTGTGATTCTCCATTTTATTTTCGACCTGACATCTGTTGTATGCGCACTTCTTCTTTTCATCTTCACCCCTATCTCTCTTGTCAGCCATGATGGTCTGGGTTTATTTGACCGACCTTTCCCCTTCAAGGGATTGTCCCTTAGCATCACCTGCAGCACTTTTTAGTTGAAATAAACCCATTGTTCAGCCAGTTTTTTTCTGCTTACATTAATTTACACTGGACTCAGATGCATTCTCATTCCACCCAGGCTGGCTTTCCCGAATTAATTACCCCTCCTCTGAATTGTTCCTGAACCTTATGACACAATGGTCACTATTTCCTGAATATTCTCCCATTGTTATTTGATCCGTTTGGGCCAATTCATTCCCCAGAACGAGTTCTGCATAAGAGAGGATGTACTTACATAGAATCTAAAGAGCAAAAGAGGCCATTTGGCCCATCGAGCCTGAACTGACAGCAATTCCATACAGATCCTATCCCCACATATTTAGTCTCCTACTCGCCCTGGCACTAAGGGGCAATTTATCACAGCCAATCAACCTAACCCGCATATCTTTGGAATGTGGGTGGAAATTGGAGCACCCGGAGTCCAAAGATGTGCGGGTTAGGTTGATTGGCCATGCTAAAATTATCCTTAGTGTTCCGAGATGCGTAAATTAGATGGATTAATGGGTAAGTATGTCGGGATATGGAGGCCTGGGTAGGATTGCGGTCGGCGCAGACTCGATGGGCTGAATGGCCTCTTTCCATGCTGTAGGGTTTCTATGATTCTATGAAACCCACGCAGATGTGAGGAGAACGTGCAGACTCCGCACAGACAGTGACCCGAGGCCGGAATTGAACCCGAATCTCTGGTGCTATGAGGCAGCAGTGCCAACCACTGAGCCACCATGCTACCCCAGACAATGGCCACCAAGCAGTATGCCCAAAAGGCTCACTTTCATTCCTGCCTTTGGCCATTTTCAAAATAGCAAGGGAGAAAGTGGAACCCAGAATCATAGAATCCCTTCAGGGCAGAAGGAGGCCATTCGGCCCATCAAGTCTGTACCGGCAAACCCCACCCAGGCCCGACGGTGCTTGCCGTCTCATTGGACTGGAAGCATACTGCTGCAGGAAAATATCTTATATATAATGCAGGAACTCTTGTCCCTCTTGCCACTTGACACCATTCTTAATCCCATTTATATATGGATAATTGAAGTCCCCCCATTATAATAACTCTATAGTTCTAGCACCTCTCTATAGTTTATTTGTAAGTTGGTTTTCCTGCATCCTTGGTTGCTGTTCTAAATATAACTCCGATCAATGTTATTGCATCATTTTCATTCCTTACCCTCTAAGCAGAGTGATTCTGTCCTTCATCCTTCTGGAACATTCTCTCTCTTCAATACTGTAACACTAACGTTAATCAATACTGAAATTCCTACCATTTCCCTCCCTTTTCTGTAAACACCTTGTACCCAGGAATACCTAATGCTTCTCCCTGCCCTTCTTTGAACCCGATTTCAGTTTTCGCAATAATATAATTCCTTTTGTCAACCCATGCCTGTAGTTCACCTATCTTATTAACCACAGTCCAAGCCCGACATACATAATTTAACCTTAACTTAGGCTTTTTTCATTTTCCCCTGACTCTGGCCCCATCTATTCATTTACTGCTACCTCCTCAAATTTTATCATAGAAACCATACACTTCAGAAGGAGGCCATTCGCATCTGCACTGATAACAATCCCACCTAGGCCCTATCCCCATAACCCCGCATATTTGCCCCACTAACCCCTCTAACCTACGCATCTCAGGACACTAAGCGGTAATTTCGCATGACCAACGCACCTAACCCACACATCTTTGAACTGTTGGAGGAGACCAGAGCATCTGAAGGAAACGCATGCAGACACAGGGAGAACATGCAAACTCCACAGACTGTGACCCAAGCTTGGAATCAAACCCACGTCCTTCGAGCTATGAGGCAGCAGTGATAACCACTCTGCCATCGTGCCCCCCAACGTGTTCCTTTTACCTTGATTATTATTTCCAAAGCCTTACCTACCACTGATGTTAAACTAACTATCCTGTAGGTTCTTCAACTGGCCTTATGTCTCTTCTTGAATAAAGG
Organism: Carcharhinus amblyrhynchos; assembly: GCF_965287045.1. Taxonomy (NCBI): domain Eukaryota; kingdom Metazoa; phylum Chordata; class Chondrichthyes; order Carcharhiniformes; family Carcharhinidae; genus Carcharhinus; species Carcharhinus amblyrhynchos. The sequence continues at coordinate 20,673,805 of NC_137324.1, forward strand.
CATCACATTGGCCTCTCTCCATTCCTCTGGCATCTCCCTGGTATTTTGGAAAGTGTCGCTATTGTTGTAACATTGGACGTGTAGCAGCCAAATTGTCCATGGTAAACTGCAATGAAATTATGAGCGGATGATTGGGGTTGTTTTAGGTGTTGGTTGACAAGGGCACAGTACAGTAGACAAGTGCGGCACAGTAGCACAGTGGGGGCAACATGGTGGCATAGTGATTAGCACTGCTGCTCACAGTGCCAGTAACCTGGGTTCAATTCTTGGCTTAGGTCACTGTGGAGTTTGCACATTCTCTCCGTGTCTGCTTGGGTTTCTTCCGGGTGCCCTGCTTTTTTCCCACACTTCAAAGATATGCAGGTTAGGTGCATTGGCCATGCTAAATTTCCCCTTAGTGTCAGGGGAACTAGCAGGGTAAATGTGTGGGGTTACAGGTGTAGGGCCTGGGTGGGATTGTTGGTGCAGACTCGATGCGTTGAATGGCTTCCTTCTGCACTTTAGGGATCCTATGACACAAGGAGAAGTCTCTGCATTTTTTTGTGATAGGAAATGTGAGGAATTTTTATATCCACGTGAGAGATCAGGCATGGCCTGAGGTTATGCTTTTCATCCAAACAATTGCATCTTTTACTGAGTGTCAGCTTATCATTATATGTTCAGTGGGATGCAAACTTACAGCCTTCTGATTCAGAAGTAAGAGTGCCGCCAGTGAGAAATGACCTATTCATCATTTCACTTTCCACCTCCTTCCCGTACTCAACGCTTCACGAATGTGTCACCATTTTCAGAAAAGGACTCCAACGATCGAATGTTGGAAGGATGGATTTGCCTTTATTTTAAACAGCTCATTATGGGTCTCATGAGAGATAACAGTGAGGCAATCACAATTTACCAATGACGTATTAAGGATGCAAGTATGTCACTGGTTATAGTTATTCAATGAATTTCCTATTTTAAAACAAACTTGCAAAGCAGAGTCTACTCTTAAAAACATTCATAGGCCATCAGAATTCTCTTGCTTCACCTTGGCATAAATTTGGCTTTCACATTGGCGGATGCAAGATTTTATGCAATTCTTCTTGGTTCTTAGCAGCTTACTTATAGCAGGCAGTAAAGAAGGCAAATGATATGTTGGCTTTCATAGTAAGAGGATCTGAGTATAGGAATCTTAAAGCAAATGTACAGTGTTGGGAAGGCCACACCTGGAGTATTGTGGCATATTGGTGTCCTTATCTGAGGAAGGATGTCCTTACTATAGAGGGAATACAGTGAAGGTTTACCAGGCTGATTCCGGGGATGGCAGGTCTGTCATTTGAGAAGGGAATACGTCGGTTAGGATTATATTTGCTGGAGTTTAGAAGACTAAGAAGGGATCTTATAGAAAGTTATAAAATTCTAACAGGGTTAGACAGGATAGATTCAGAAAGAATGGTCCCAATGGGAACTAGGGTCATTGTTTGAGGATAAAAGGTAAACCTTTTAGGATTGAGGTCAGAGAAAGTTCTTCACAAAGAGGTTGGTGAATGTGTGGCATTCACTACCACAGAATGTAGTTGAGGCCAAAACACTGTGTGATTTCAAGAAGAAATTAGGTGTAGCTCTTGGGGCTAAAGGGATCAAGGGATATAGGAGGAAGGGGGGAATCAGGATATTGAATTCAATGATCAGCCATGATCAAAATGAATGCAGGAACAGGCTAGAGGGCCGAATGGCCTGCTCCTGCTTCTAATTCCCGTGTTTGTATGTTTCTTTACAGAACTTAACTATGACTGAATCAGCATCCTTCATCCTTGGGGAACTTTTGTTGCATTCCGGTGTAACTAGAGTTAAAATGGATTCTATCCTCACTTTCCAAAATACCGCTAAAGTCCCAAATGGCGAGGGAAGCCGAAAGGCAATTATTTTCAGTTGGCGTTTAATTAAAGTACACAATTTGAAATGTTAATGCATGTACTTAGTGTCCAACAGCTGTGTTTATCAAATGGCTGTGTGGTTTGGTGAAGGGAACCATCACCTGCACTGCAGACGTTAAGTTGGTTGCTGGCATTAGATCAGAGTTTAGCTGTCAAGGCTGCAGATGAGGAAATGATTGAAGATGTGTCAATAGAAAGGCTTCTTTTTCTCTCTTATTATATCAGGCTGTCTAAACATACTTCAAAGCACGTCGTAGAGAAACAGGGCTTAAAATTGGACGTCAGGTCTTCAGCTCAACCCCATGCAACTAGCCAAACAAAAACTTGTAACAAAACAGTCTCTGTTGAATACGTGTAGCAAGAATCTGAAAGATGTTTCTTTAGAAGCGATTTCGAATCTGCTGTGTGAACAGGTAGTAGAAGCAACTTCGATAATAACATACAGTCAGCATGGCTTTGAGCTGAAAATCGTATCTCACAAATTTGAACAAAGATCAAAGAAAATTATAGCGCAGGAACAGGCTGTTGGGGGACAGGGCCTAGTGGGCGGGCTCATTTGGGGGTGGGGCAATTCGTGGGGGTGGGGGTTCCCGCTGCCACTCTGCAGACAGGATCAGTTGGGGCTGGAGTCAGACCAGTGATTGGGCTAGGGGGGAGGGAGGTCTGCCTGGAGGTGTCTGCCTCCCAGTGGAAGGGGGGGAGGGCCTTCCTCCCATGGGGGTGCTCTGCCAGGGGGTGGGAGTGTCTAACGGGGGGAGGGGGGGCTGCCTCTCGTGGGGGTGGAAACATGCCAGGGGGGAAATGTCACCACTGGGGGGAGTAGATAATGGGGCAAATCAAAATGGCAACATGGAGCCAGGAAGAGCAAGAATACTTTGTTATCCATCAATCTGGATGGTCTCCACAGATTATGACTTTTCAATTCCCCTCGTCCTTTTCCATCACTACCTTAAGCATAATGATAGTGTGATCACTGTTTCCCAAATGGTCCCCCATTGAAACATGTTCTGCCTGTCCAATTTTGTTCCTCAGAACTAGGTCCAGGAATGTTTCCTCCCTCATTGGGCCAGATCCGTGGGCCAGGATTTTGAGGATGGTGGAGTTTCCCCTCCCAATACCTAAAAAATTGACAGAGAACACATCCCCACCAGTACTAGTCTAGCGATAATATCACTAACGTTTTAAAGTTTATTTATCAGGGTCACAAGTAGGCTTATATTAACACTACAATGGAGTAACTGTGAAAAGTCACCACACTCCAGCATCTGGTCAGGTACACTGAGAGGGGATTTAGCATGGCCAATGCACCTAACCAGCATATCTTTCAGACTGTGGGAGGAAACCAGAGCTCCCAGAGGAACACGACGCAGACATTGGAATCAAAACCAGGTCCTTGGCATTGCGAGGCAGCAATGCTAACCTCTGTGCCACTATGACATCCAAGGTAATAGGGAGGTGATGGCCAAGTGGTAGTATCACTGGACTATTAATCCAGAAGCTCAGCTAATTTTCTGGGGACTCAGGTTCGAATCCCACAGATGGTGGAATTTGAATTCAATAAAAGAAATAACTGGAATTAAACGTATGCTGATAAGAACATAAGAACATAAGATGGCCATGAAATCTACTAGTGGCCATCTACTGGCTAATTGTTGGAAAAACTCATCTGGTTCACTAATGTCCTTTAGGGAAGGAAAGCTGCCATCCTTACCCAGTCTGGCCTACATGTGACTCCAGAGCCACAGCAATGTGGTTGACTCTCAACTACTCACTGAAATGGCCTAGAAAGCCACTCAGTTTAAGGGCAACTAGGGATGAGCAATAAATGCTGGCCCAGCCAGCGATGCCCATGGTCCACAAGTGAATAAAAAACATACTGAACCCACACATCCAGTTCATACTCCAACAAGCATTAATTGGTTGGAGACTGGATTTCTGTCCCTCACTTCGGAGAGGGCCTGCAGGAACTGGACCTTCCATGGGCCCTTGTGGGCTGGAGGAGTGGGGAGGTGACTGATGTTAAAAGTTGGCCACTGTTGGAGGTAGCCCTCCCAGTTGATGCCTGAACATGGTTCATTTTCAGGCTTTCACTCTGTTCCTGAACTCCTCTTGCCTGAAGATTGTGGCTGGGTGGGGAATGGCACTTAAGTGGTCAATAATTGGCCATTTATAAGGACCTGAACTTATCCATTGGCAGGCCAGTTGGCCTAGGCCTCATCCAACCAATCATAAAATTGTGGATTGGTTGAAGCCTGGTGGGAAGGCCAGCTGAGGAAGTTGACACTCACTCCCTTCCCCACAGCCTCCAAACCCACCGTAGGGAGAACGTAAAACTCTGCCCAAAATGATCACGAATAAGAGAAAGATTTCCATGATGACTGGCCACCACAGTCAATGAAGTGTTTTTGAAGAGCTGTCTCTCATGTAGGAAGCAGGTCAGTTAACTTGCAAGCAAACAACTCTCAGAAACAACAATGTAATAATGAGCAGATAATCTATAATTTGTGATTTTGATGAGGGATATGTGTTGGCACCAGGATAACTCACCTTCACCCCTTCAAAATAGTAACGTGAGATCTTTTATGTCCACTCTTTTCCTCAAAAATACACTTTATTCATTATTCATTTATACAAATACATTACATAGCATTTCAAAACAGATTATTTTCCTTCAGTACAGTACGTGGCACTCAGAGATGCCTCACTACACTTACAAATATGTTTACGATAGATATTTCCAAACACAGAGCTTAAGGAGTTTTACTGAGTGTCGAGCCCCAGTGACAGCAGGCCCTTGGATAGTGGCTTTTAACACATTGAGCCCTTGCAGTTGCCTGACAGTGCCAGGGACCCGCTTTCAATATCCAGCTTGGGTCACTGTTTGTGTGGAGTTTGCACTTTCTCCCTGTGTTTGCGAGGGTTTCCTCCGGTTGCTCTGGTTTCCTCCCACATCCAAAGATATGTGGGTTAGGTTGATTGGCCATGATAAATTGCCTTTTAGTTTCAGGGGGATTAGTAGGGTAAATATATGGGATTACAAGGAGAGGGCCTGGATGGGATCATTGTTGGTGCAGGCTCAATGGGTTGAATGGCCTTCTTCAGCACTGTAGAAATTCTATGATTCTGACTGAGAGTGTTGAGTTTCATCCATCGAAATGACCTGAGGTTTTCCTATTACTTGGAGGTTTTATGGTGTTAGCTACTAAGCCATTCATTTGAATATCCCTCCCTTGAGTAAAGGCATTGGGCCGAATCCTCCAAGGAGAGTCAAACACCATTAAGTTGCCACTAAACTCAAATCTTTTTATACTAAGATGGAGCTCCACATTTCTGACCAAGTCATCTCAACCTGGCCTCTTCAGAAATAGGGTGTGTTTTCGGAGCCCACCTTCGTAACCTAAGTTCATTGGGAAGAGGCCAAACCACGCTCCGTTTGTGTGGCACTAATTGTTCTATTTTGATATCTTAGACAGTGCCCTTTACACATTGAGCCTTTACAGCTCCTACCCTAAACTTTGCAGATGGCATAGTAGTCACAGCATCAGGGACCTGGATTTGATTCCCAGCTTGGGTGACTGTCTGTGTGGAGTTTGCACATTCTCCTTGTGTCTGCGTGGGTTTCCTCCCACAGTCCAAAGACAGTCATAGAGTCATAGAGGTTTACAGCATGGAAACAGGCCATTTGGCTCAACTTGTCCACATCGCCCTTTTTTTAAACCCCTAAGCTAGTCCCAATTGCCCGTGTTTGGCCCATATCCCTCTACAGCCATTGTACCCATGTAAATTTTTAAATGCTTTTTAAAAGACAACATTATACCCGCCTCTACTACTACCTCTGGCAGCTTGTTCTAGACATTCACCACCCTCTGTGTGAAAAAATTGCCCTTCTGCACTCTCTTGTATCTTTCCCCTCTCTCCTTAAACCTATCCCCTCTAGTTTTAGACTCCTCTATCTTTGGGTTTGCGGGTTAGATGGATTGGCCATGCTAAGTTGTCACTTAGTGTCAGGGAGACTAGCTAGGATAAATACATGGGGTTATGGGGATAGGACCTGGGAGGGATTGTGGATGGTGCAGACTCGATGGGTCGAATGGCCTCCTTATGCACTGTAGCACTCTATGATTCTATAAGTGTGCCTCTCAGAATGTGTTCCTGCACCTTGGAATGTGTTAGTCTGCAACATTCAGTCACCAGAAGTCCTATATACTCAAACATTAGCAAACCTTGGGCAGATCAAAGAGCATCTTTCATCAAGTTGATGTTGTGTCCTTGGGAACAATGTGGGAGAACTGAGTTTAGTGTTACAGAGCTGCTTGGGATAAACCTCAGCAAAAAACACTTTTCCCAGACCTGTTTTGCAAAGGCACATTCCTGAGGTGATGGGCGGTGGTCTTTTCTCCCCACAGCTGCCTTTAGGGTGGTGTGCGAAGGTGGAGAGAGACTCCAGCTGCAACAGGTAGGCTCTGGGGCTCGAATGGGACCAGCCCTTCTCACCACCAAATAAGCTGTGCCTTGGTACTTGGCAATGAAGCTTTCTGCCCATTGACTTCTGATGATCTGCTCAAGGAACTAACCTGACAGGATCCACCATCTCCTTTTCCCACAAGCCCTTAAGAATGTATCATACAGTCAACTCCCTGCTGGACTTGTGGTCAAAGACCCGGTCAAAGAAGAGGGTACAGGAGGGAAAAAGAAGAGAGGAATTTCCCTGCAAAGCTCCTTTATGCCAGGATTGTACATGATGGAGTATTGGGCTCAGTTTTTGGTATCCTTATCTGAGGAAAGATGTCCTTGTGATAGATGGGGTGCAGCAAAGGTTTGTCAGGCTGATTCCTGGGATGGAAGGTCTGTCATATGAGGAGAGATTTAGGTAGTTAAGACTGCATTCATTGGAGTTTAGGAAAATGAAATGGGATCTAATAGAAACTTATAACATTCTGACAGGATTACTAAGGGTAGATTCAGAAAGAATGTTCGCAGTGGTGGGGGAGTCCAGAACCAGGGGTTATAGTTTGAGGATAAGGGGTAAATCTTTTAGAACTGAGGTGAGGGGAGAGTTCCTCACCCACAGGGTAGTGAATGTGTGGAATTCACTACCACAGAAAGTAGTTGAAAACAAAATGTTGTGTGATTTCAAAAAGAAATTAGATATAGCTCTTGGGGCTAAATGGATCAAGGGATATGGGGGGGAAGGGAGGATCAGAATATTGATTCTGATGATCAGCCATGATAAAAATAAATGGCAGAGCAGGCTCGAAGGGGCGAATGGCCTACTCCTCCTTCTATGTTTCTATGATTGTGCTACCATTCAAGCCTGTCCTCGAGTGATGGGAGCCACCCATCGATTAATTACCTGAAGATTTGAAAATCCTGGTGCATATCCCTAAACCATGCCATGTGGCATCAGGATCAGGTGATAGATCATTCCCAGTTTTTGATCCCTGATTAGAAATCCAGCCCCTGGTGTCTCGCTTCATGCAGATCTTCTCTAATCTCTTCAAGTGCAAGTTAAGAGTATACTGCAGAAAATATGTTACATCTCCATGTATATTTGATTGGATTTGATTGATTTGGTTTGATGTGATTTAATATTGTCACATGCAGTGAAAAGTATTTTTTCTTGTGCACTATACAGACAAAGCATACTGTTCACAGAAAAGGAAATGAGAGAGTGCAGAATGTAGTGCTAGGGTGTAGAGAAAGATCAACTTAATGCAAGGGAAGTCTGACAGCAGCAAGGAAGAAGCTGTTCTTGAATCGGTTGGTATGTGACCTCAGAATTTTTCATCTTTTTCCTGACAGAAAAGTGTGGAAGAGAGATTGTCCGGGGTGCGTGGGGTCCTTAATTATGCTGGCTGCTTTGCTGAGGCAGCAGGCAGTGTAGACACAGTCAATGGATGGGAGGCTGGTTTGCGTGATGGATTGGGCTACATTCACAACCTTTTGTAGTTTCTTGTGGTCTCGGGTAGCCATACCAAGCTGTAATACAACCAGAAAGGATGCTTTCCAAGTATATTTACGATAATGACCTCGTGGTTTGCTTGAGCTCTGTCTAAAAATCCAGGTATGAAGCAGTATTGCTGAGATGTGAGAATGTGGTGATCTTTTAAAATGAATGATGCAAAGATATCTGAACATCCAAATATCCAAAAATACTGATGACTTGCATTTCAGTTAATTATACTTTTTTCGGAGTAGAGAAATTGCAACACACAAATCAAGAATCCGATTTGTGAATTCTGCTGAATAAAAATCTCATTAAGGAGAATTGAATTGAAAGCATATTGATATAAATTAACTTGGAATGGTGCACATGTTCAGCCAACCATAATGGATGCTAATATCCTGTTCTTAATGATGGAACAAATTTTAGCTCTGTGCTATTTCTATTTTGTTGTTTGGGTGTACGGGTGTTTTTTCAGCTTGCAAACTGCTCAAAACAGGGAGTATTTAGGATTACGTTGGCAGTACAGTGGTTTCAATTACTAAACGCCTCTTCCCTACTCGTGTCAAATTCCTTGTGTCACTCTGTTTAGCAAGTTAGTCCTTTCAGTAATGCTTAAAAAGGAAAGAAATAGAAAGAAACTTAGAAAGGAAACCAGAACTACAGAGCACAGCCTCAAAATAAGTGGGGGGGTGCGGGCGGGGTGGGTGGTTGCAGTTTAGAACAGAGTTGAGGAGGAACTTCTTCTCTCAGAGGGTGGTGAATCCCTGGAATTTTCTGCCCGTTGAAGTGGTGAAGGTTACCTCGTTGAATATGTTTAAGTCATGGGTAGATAGATTTCTGATAGATAAGGGAATTAAGGGTTATGGGGAGGAGAGTGGAACTGATCCACTTCAGATCATCCACGGTCTTATTGAATGGTGGGGCAGGCGCGAAGAGCTACTCCTGCTCCTATTTCTTATGTTCATATGTTCTTAAAGCATATATAGCTGTTCCTCACTATTTGAATTCCTGTCACCTGTGCAATATTCTAATAATTTATTCACTTTCAGTTAACACTTTACATTTATGAACACAGGCTATTAAGATGTTCACTGCAAATCATATGACCTCTTGCATTTTGAGCTCCAGACAGTCTCTGGTCTCAGGAAAATAGCTAATTAAATACAGACATTTACAGCCATCCAAAGGATCCCTTTGTTTAAGGATGGGCTATGAACATGTCCCAGGTGGCTTGTCTTCATTCTTTACCATAAACAAAACCAACACAAAATGTGTTAGATGAGTCATAGAACCATTCAGCCCATTGAATCTGCATCGACTCTCTGACGGAGCATCTTACCCCGTAGCCCCACATATTTACTCCACTAATCCCTCAAACCTATACATCTTATAGTGCAGTGTGTTGAAGTGGCAAGCGACAGGAAGACTTGGATCCTGCTTGCGGATGGACTGAAGATGTTCAGCAAAGCAATCACCCAGTCTGTGTTTGGACTCCCTGATGTACAGTGGATCACATTCAGAGCAGCGAATGCAATGAGCCAGATTGAAGGCTGCTTCAATTGTTCAGAAAAAGATTAAAGATAAAGCACACAGGATAATGGATCAGCATAATGGAACACCACTCTGCTCCCATGTCCACATGTCCATCCTTGGCCTTTTGCAATGTTCTTGAGATCTCCAACACAAACTGGAGGAACAGCAGCTCATCTTCTGACTGGGCGCTTTGCAGCCTTCCGGACTGACATTGAGTTCAACAACTTCTGAGCATGAACTCTCCCTTCCACCTTCACCCCATTTTCACTTATCTTATTTCATTTGTTTTCATCTGCTTCATCCATTTTATCACCCTTCTCTCTTTCTTCTATTTTATTATTTCCTCCTTCTTTTTTCCCATTTCCCCTCGACTCCCTTTCCTGGCAACTGCCATAATCCTCAGGCAGTCCTTTAACCTCAGTTCTGCCATTCACACATTCTGATCACTTAATGTACTCTTTTGGCACCTTTCTCAGCCTTCTGTATCCTCATTTACATTCGCTGTGTCCCATTCCAGTCTTTGTATTCATCTCTGCTGATCCTCTTTGCTATTAGCTCTGATGAAGACTTAGACAGGTTGCAGAGCTGGGCCGAGAGGTGGCGGATGGAGTTTAATGCGGAGAAGTGTGAGGTAATTCACTTTGGTAGGAATAACAGATGTGTCGAGTATAGGGCTAACGGGAGGACTTTGAATAGTGTGGATGAACAGAGGGATCTAGGTGTGTGTGTACATAGATCCCTGAAAGTTGGGAATCAAGTAGATAAGGTTGTTAAGAAGGCAGACGGTGTCTTGGCGTTTATTGGTAGGGGGATTGAATTTAGGAGTCACAGCATCATGTTGCAACTGTACACAACTCTGGTGCGGCCGCACTTGGAGTACTGTGTGCAGTTCTGGTCCCCACATTACAGGAAGGACGTGGAGGCTTTGGAGAGGGTGCAGAGGACGTTTACCAGGATGTTGCCTGGTATGGAGGGGAGGTCCTATGAGGAGAGACTGAGGGATTTGGGGTTACATAAGAACATAAGAACATAAGAAATAGGAGCAGGAGTAGGCCATCTAGCCCTTCGAGCCTGCCCCGCCATTCAATAAGATCATGGCTGATCTGTCGTGGTTCAGTTCCACTTTCCCGCCCTCTCCCCATAACCCTTAATCCCCTCTCTTATCAAGAACCCATCAACCCGCTTCTTAAAAATATTTAGCGAGGCAGCCTCCACCACTTCAACGGGCAGAGAATTCCAGAGATTCACCACCCTTTGAGTGAAGAAGTTCCTCCTCAACTCTGTTCTAAACCGCCTCCCCTTTATCTTGAGGCTGTGCCCCCTAGTCCTACTGTCTTTTTTGAGCGGGAAGAGTCTCTCCACCTCTATCCTATCCATCCCATTCATCATCTTATACGTCTCAATGAGATCTCCCCTCATTCTTCTAAACTCTAACGAGTACAAGCCTAGTTTATTCAGCCTCTCCTCATAGCTCAATCCCCTCAACTCCGGTATCAGCCTAGTAAACCTCCTCTGCACTCCCTCCAGGGCCAAAATATCCTTGCGCAGGTGCGGCGCCCAAAACTGCACACAGTACTCCAGCTGCGGCCTCACCAATGCCCTATACAGCTGCAGCAAGACCTCCCTACTTTTATATTCAATCCCCCTCGCTATGAAGGCCAGCATCCCATTCGCCTTCCTGACCACCTGCTGCACCTGCAAGCTGGGTTTTTGCGACTCATGCACAAGGACCCCGAGGTCCCTCTGCACCGTCGCCTGCTGCAGTTTTTCGCCACGTAAGTAATAGTCCTTCCTACCATTCTTCCTACCAAAGTGGACCACCTCACACTTGCCAACATTAAATTCCATTTGCCATTTCCTGGCCCATTCGCCCAGCCTATCTAGATCCTTCTGCAGACTCTCCACACCCTCCGCACAATTTGCCTTTCTCCCAATCTTGGTGTCATCAGCAAATTTCGACACCCTGCACTCGGTTCCCTCCTCCAGATCATCTATATAAATGGTACATAGCTGAGGCCCCAGCACCGACCCCTGGGGCACCCCACTAGTCACCAACCGCCAATCCAAATAGCACCCATTGACCCCCACTCTCTGCCTCCTATTTGACAACCAGTCCTCTATCCACGCTAACACCCTACCCCCAACTCCATGTCCCCTGACCTTCTGCAATAACCTCTTGTGAGGTACCTTGTCAAACGCCTTCTGAAAATCAAGAAAGACCACATCCACCGGCTCTCCTCTATCCACTGCCCTAGACACATCCTCATAGAACTCCAGTAAATTTGTCAGACACGACTTCCCTTTAATGAAACCGTGTTGCGTCTGCCCTATCAAGCAATTCCCTTCAAGATGCCTCGCAATTTCCTCCTTAATGACGGATTCTAACATTTTACCTACCACAGACGTTAAACTAACCGGCCTATAATTCCCCGCCTTTTGCCTGGCACCCTTCTTAAACAACAGCGTAACATTAGCCGTTTTCCAATCTTCCGGCACTTCCCCGGAATCCAGCGACGTCTGGAAAATAACCACCAAGGCATCCACTATCACCTCCGCCATTTCTTTCAGAACCCTCGGATGCATTCCATCCGGTCCTGGCGACTTGTCCACAATCAGCCCCTCCAGTCTGTCGAGCACCACCTCTCTAGTAACAGTAATGTCATTAAGACCCTCCAGTCCTACCACCTTTCCATCGCTAACACCCGGCAAATTATTCACGTCCTCCTCCGTGAAGACAGAAACAAAAAAGTTATTCAAGACCTTAGCCATTTCCCCATCCCCTACCACTAGGTCCCCTTTCTCATCCTCTAAAGGACCAACGTTCACCCTAGCCAGCCTCTTCCTTTTTATATACTTATAAAAACTCTTGCTATCCTTTTTTATATTAAGCACTAGCCCAGCTTCATAGCTTCTCCTACCCTCCTTTATCAACTTCTTTGTCAATCTTTGTTGACATTTAAACCTTTCCCAATCCTCTTCTCGCCCACTGCTCTTGGCTACTCTAAATTCCTCCGCTTTTAATTTAACACTTTCCTTCACCTCCTTCGTTATCCACGGCTTATTACCTCTCCTCCTACGGTCCTTTTTGACCATCGGAATAAATTTCTGCTGAGCACCAAGAAAGATCTCCTTAAAGATCCTCCACTGCTCCTCAGCAGACCTACCTTCCAACGCGCTCCCCCAGTCCACATTCGCCAATTCTTCTCTCATCCTACCATACTCCCCTCTATTCAAACAAAGGACGCGTGTCCGGGAACCCACTTTCTCCTCCTCCATCTGCAACAGAAACTCCACCATGCAATGATCACTCTCCCCAAGAGGATCCTTCACCGCAAGGTCCCTAATTCTACCCGCCTCATTACATAGCACCAGATCCAAGATAGCTCGCTCCCTCGTCGGCTCCAACACACACTGTTCAAGGAAATTATCCCGGCAGCATTCCAAGAACTCCTCCTCGAGCCCACCTCGTCCAACATGGGTCGACCAATCAATATGCAGATTGAAATCTCCCATAACTACTGCCGTCCCATTCCTGCACGCCGCACTTATTTGCGCGTTAACAGCCCGCCCCACCTCCAGATCATTATTTGGGGGCCTATAGACGACACCCACCAGCGTCTTCCTCCCTTTGCTGTTCCTAATCTCCACCCACAACGATTCCACTTCCTGCTCTTTGGCTCCGATATCATCCCTTGCTACCACCTTGATACTATCCTTAATCAGCAGAGCTACGCCACCCCCTCTTTCCTCCTGCCTATCCTTCCTAAACACTTGATAGCCCTGTACATTCATCTCCCAGTCCCTGTCACCTTGCAGCCACGTCTCTGTAATGGCCACCAGATCGTATCCATTTGTGTCGATCTGCACCACCAGCTCATCCACTTTATTCCGAATGCTTCGTGCATTCAGATAAAACGCTTTCATCCCAGCCTTCACCTGGACCCTATTTGCCGAAACGCCACCAATTGGGAAGGCGGCTAAGAGGGGATCTTATTGAAACATATAAGATGATTAGAGGTTTAGATAGGGTGGATAGTGATAGCCTTTTTCCTCGGATGGAGAAAGCTAGCACAAGGGGGCATGGCTTTAAATTAAGGGGGGGTAGTTATAGGACGGATGTCAGGGGTAGGTTCTTTACCCAGAGGGTGGTGAGGGATTGGAATGCCCTGCCTGCTGCAGTTGTAAATGCGCCTAGTTTGGGGGCGTTTAAGAGATCCGTGGATAGGTTTATGGACGAAAAGGGATTGGTTTAGGTTAGTGGGTCATTGTTTTTTAACTGGTCGGCGCAACATCGTGGGCCGAAGGGCCTGTTCTGCGCTGTTATGTTCTATGTTCTATGTTCTATGAAGCGTAATCTAGACTTGAAATGTTGACTCTATTCACTCCTTATGGATGCCATCAGGCCATCTGAGATTTTCCAGCATTTTCTGTTTTTGTCTCAGATTCCAGCATCCGTAGTATTTTGCTTTTATAACAAACAACATTACAGCAGTTGGAAAGGACACGCCCTGCAACCTGTCCTAATTTTGAGTTCAGCTGACAATCAGCTTACTGGAAATTCAACTATAAGAGCTTACTGAGAATCCTCTGCTTCACAACTGCTTCGCTTTAAGCATCCAATTCATTGAAGAAACTACAGGCCTGCTGTGAAAGAGACTGAGACAATCAAAAATTGTAATTTTACTGATTGACATTAATCGGTATCTAGTCTTTGCATATGTGATAGTGTGTGAGAGTTGAATGAGTGAGACATAGCATTTAAACATGCAGGGTAACTGTGTGACAATAACAAGCATTTTTTTAAAAGTACTCATAATAAGCATTATCTAGGATTATTTAAATTGGGGCAATCACTCTGAGAATAAAGAAAACACATTTCACATACAAACATTTATATAGAATCCCTACCTGTGCAGAAGGAGGTCATTCGGCCCTTTAAGTCTGTGCCAACTCTCTGAAAGAGCATCATACCCAGGCCCCACCCACTGCCCTATCTCATAACCCTGATCAATTGGGCCAGTGGCTGACGAATGACAGATGGGGTTTAGATAAATGCGAGGTGATGCATTTTGGTAGATTGAACCAGGGCAGAACTTATTTGGTTAATGGTAGGGCGCTGGAGAGAGTTACAAAGCAAAGAGATCGAGGGGTACAAGTTCATAACTCCTTGAAAGTGGAGTCACAGATAGACAGAGTGGTCAAGAAGGCATGCTCAGTTCCATTGATCAGAACATTGAATACAGGAGTTGGGACGTCTTGTTGAAGTTGTACGAGATGTTGGTAAGGCTACATTTGGAATACTGTGTACAGTTCTGATCAACCTATTGTAGAAAGGATATTATTAAACTAGAAAGAGTGCAGAAAAGATTGACTAGATTGCTACTGGGACTTGATGGTTTGAATTATAAGGAGAGGCTGGATAGACTGGAACTTCTTTCTCTGGACCGTAGAAGGCTGAGGGGTGACTTTATAGAGGTCTATAGAATAATGAGGAGCATAGATCAGCTAGATAGCCAATATCTGTTCCAAAAGTTGGGGAGTCTAAAACTAGAGGGCATAGGTTTAAGTTGAGAGGGGAGAGATACAGAACAGTCCAATGGGGCAATTTTTTCACACAGAGGGTGGTGAGTGTCTGGAACAAGTTGCCAGGAGTAGTGGTAGAGACGGGTGCAATTTTGTCTTTTAAAAAGCATTTGGATACTTACATGGATAAGATGGATATAGAGGGATATGGACCAAATGCGGGCAATTGGGACTAGCTTTGGGGTTTAAAACCAAAATGGCAGCATGGACAAGTTGGGCTGAAGGGCCTGTTTCCCTGCTGTAAACCTCTCCTATCTATGAGATGACTGATAGTACCAACTAATGCCAGTCTTTGCCACTGTATGAGGAGGCAGTAGTGTGGTGGCATTGTCCAGAGACCCAAAAGAAGATTTAGGGACCCGGGTTCAAATCCCACCAAAGGTCAATTAAAAAAAAATCCGGGATTAAAAGCCTCATGATAACAAGGAAACCATAATTGTGAGGGAAATCTGCTGTCCTTACCTGGTCTGGTCTACAGATGACTGGGGGGGGTGGGGAGGTGGCTGGGAGAGAGTCAGGTGAAAGGAAAATTATCAGGGAGAAGGAGGTTCCGAGGGACACTCGTGGGTTGAACTGTGTCTGTTTCAATGCTAGGAGTGTGGCAGGGAAAACGGATGAGCTTAGGGCCTTGATGTTTGTGAGGCAGTTAGATATGGTGGCTGTAACGGAGACGTGGTTACGGGAAGGGCAGGACTGGCAGCTGAATGTTCCTGGGTACAAGTGTTTTAGGTGTGACAGAGGAGGGTTGAAGAGAGGTGGAGGGGTGGCACTGTTAGTAAAGGAAAACATCACAGTAGTGCAGAGGGAGGACGATATGGAAGAGACAGGGATTGAGTCACTGTGGGTGGAGTTGAGGAATAAAAAGGGAGAGATTACATTGCTAGGGGTATACTATAGGCCACGCAACAGCCCGAGGTCAGTGGAGGAAGGCATTTGCAGGGGCATTTTGGACAGGTGCAGGAAGAGTAGAGTGGTTGTAGTGGGTGACTTTAATCTTCCCGGAGTGAATTGGAGGGGGCCTAAAGCTGGGGGTACGGAGGGAGAGGAGTTTGTGAAATGTGTTTTGGAAGGGTTTCTAGAGCAGTATGTAACTAGCCCGACTAGGGGAGGGGCTATACTGGATTTAGTGTTGGGTAATGAGCCGGGGCAGGTGGGTGAGGTAGAGGTAGGCGAACATGTGGCTAACAGTGACCACAAGTCCGTCTACTTTAGGATAAAAATGGAAAGGGATGAGTGCCGGCCGAACGGGAATGTGCTGAACTGGGGAAAGGCGAGCTATAGCAGGATTAGGAGGGAGCTGCAGGACACTGATTGGGAGGGACTGTTAGCTGGCAAGTCCACGGTTGGCAAGTGAGAGGCTTTTAAGGGCAAAATGGAATGGTTGCAGGGGAGGTATGTTCCGGTTAAGCATAAGGATGGGAAAGGTAGGATTAGAGAGCCGTGGATAACAGGGGGTATTGAAGACTTGGTCAGGAAGAAGAGGGAGGCGTATGTTAGGTTGAAATGACTGGGTACGGAGAGTGCGCTGGAGGAAATTAGAGAGAGTAGGAGGGAGCTAAAAAGGGGAATTAGAAGGGAGAAGAGAGGGCATGAAATGGCTTTGGCTGGTAGGATTAAGGAAAATCCAAAGGCATTTTATTCCTATATTAGGAGCAAGAGAGTAGTTAGAGGGAAAATTGGTCCTCTTAGGGACAAAAGTGGAGAGTTATGTATTGAGTCGGAGGGAATGGGGGAGCTCCTGAATGAATACTTTGCGTCGGTATTCATGAAGGAGAGGGGTTCGGAATCGTGTGGTCTCTTGGAGGGAGCTGAGGATCAGTTGCAGGAAATATCTATTACGAGGGAGGAAGTGCTAGGGCTTTTAGGTAGCGTAAGGATGGATAAAGCTCCGGGGCCTGATGGTATTTATCCCAGGCTGCTTATGGAGGTGAAAGATGAAATTGCTGGGCCTCTGGTGCAAATCTTTGTCTCTTCTTTGGACACAGGTGAGGTCCCAGAGGACTGGAGGGTAGCAAATGTGGTACCACTGTTCAAAAAAGGCAGTAGGGATAACCCTGGAAATTATAGACCGGTGAGTTTGACATAAGTGGTAGGGAAATTAATGGAAAAAATACTTAGGGTTGTATTTTGTTCTTTGTTCTTTGTTCTATGACTCCAATTCCACACCAATGTCTCAAATGTCCTCTGGAATGGAGGGCAGTTATAGACAAGTAATAATACTGGCCCAGCCAGTGACACTCATGTCCCATAAAATAAATGAAGAAAGACATCCATGCCCTCTAAGCTTCTAATAAAAAGACAATAAATGATAGCTTTGTTCTACGATATCGTAGGGCGGAATTCTCTGGCTACATTGGCCTGAAAGCCGGAAATTCCCACCTGACCATCAATCGCGTTTCACATTCTCCGCAACCTGTCTGCTAAAGTTCCATGGGTGGGCGAGTTGGAAGAATTCCAGCCGTTATCTTTCTTTTGATTCATAAAGATTGAGATCAACTGTACCGTATTAACTTACAAAAATGAAAGACGAAGAAAAAAGTCATGCAATTCAAGAATTAATATGTGATGGTTGGTTAACAATAAGGGAAGTAATGGGACAAGATGTAATTTTCTATGTTCACACGCATATAAATATTTATTTATGGCCTCTTTATTTTGATTATATATTTGGCATGTTCATTAATAAAATGTTAATAGCCATTATTCCTCAAAAGACTTCCTTATTAGTTCTAACAGATCTTAATCATTTTTAGTCGTAAACAACAAAATCCTGAACAAGCAGTGAATTCCCGATACACCCAATGATTCTGAATGTTTACTTAACAACTGAAAATTGCATGCCTTCTTGTACCTTTTAGCAATTCTGGAGAAAACATGTCACCTTTGTTTCTGAGTAAGTCCTTACTATTGATAAAGTTGTTTTTTAATCACATCTCTGTCATTCAGCCAAATTTTCAATTAGTAAAGTTTAAACAGTTCATTAATAGCCTTTTGTGTAAAAAAAATCAAAATATTTCAACTGCTATTGAAAACCTTTAAACAGACAGATTATTATCTACTTTGCATTTCTTGAAGAATTGAATATAATGCACTCCGGAGAAAAGATGCATGCTAAAATCCCTGTTTTTCTTGCTTCCATGCGTTTTGATTTCGTTGCACATTGTATTTTGTTATCCCATATCCAAAGCAGACTTTAAAAAATACACAATGAGAAGCATGAAATTAACAAAACTAATAACTAAGTTATTGTTGACTGTAAAGACCTTGAAGGACAGATTGTGAATTTTTCACAGACTGCAATATGTAGAAAATATGCCATATCATAATATACAGTGTTGTTCCTCTTTTACATTATGTCTGTATATCACTTGTGTTATGGCACAGCAGATTCAAAGTGCAGACTGCTCAAAACCCAAAGGGAAATATAAAAAAAACTGCCACAACAGTTTGCAATTTGGATATAATGAGGAGGCATGTGAAATCAATTTCAGACTCATGTGAAGAATTTGAATATTAAATCTATACATACATTTAAAAAGAATTTTAAAGCACAAGAACACCTTTATACAGTTAATTGTATTTCTACAAACATTTTCAAAAAGATTTTTGTCTTAAATAAACTTAGAGCCAAGCTCCATTTTTATACAAAAGCCCTCATAGATTTTATTCAATACAAAATTCCAGTAATATTACCAAACAATGCATTGCTGAGGAATGTTCAGACAGGTTTTCCTCTACTCACATTCAATAGCAGCTGGTGTTCATAGGTCTGTCTTGAGTACACACTGTCTTTGTTAAGACCTCATAGTCATACCTGAACAGACTCTCTTCCTCTAAAAGACATTCTTTCCCTTTGTTCTTCCACTTTATTGTTTCTACTCTCCTTTAGAAGTTCTTTTTCCCAGAATTGACCAATCTTTCATGTTACCACCTGGCTACTCTATTCATACAAGTAAATGTGCTACTTTGTCTCACCCATTTACAATCTCCAAATTGTATATGTTCCCTTTGAAATACAATAGTTAACTTGCAATCACTTCCCTTATCTGCCTAATGTAAATTTCCAATCAAACTGCCTCTGGGACTTTGACTTTGACATTTCCACTTCAACCACTTGCCTTCACACCTAATATTTATTGATATATTGACCTTTGCAATCTAACTATCTTCAGTTCAATTAAACCAGTCATCACATATGTAAACACACAAGCTTGTTTCACAATGCATATTGTTCTCCCAAATTTGCATGAAAACGGGGGTAAGTCCCGTTTTCAGTGGGATTTTCAGATTGAACCTCTCACACACTGTGCCTCACAGAATGGCCCAGCGGGATTCCCTCTGAAAATCAGGGGCAGTGCTTATTCCTACCAGAGAGGCTGGTAGCATCGTGCTGAGCCGGCAACTGTGCATGCACCAATCTGTCAGTGCAGATACCAACGCATGCACAGTGCCCCCACATTGCTGGCCTCCCAATTGCTGGCCAGCCCAATTACTGGCCAGCTCCACAACCCCCATCATTGCCCTTGCTGGCATCCCCCACCTCCCCCACAGCTCCCCCCCCCCCACCCCCCAACAGTTACTGGCCTCCTGGACTGCCCCCCCTACCACCACACCCCCCAACCCCAGCCTCAATCTCTCGAATTCACCCCCCCAGTAGTTGTAAATGCCGCCAGAATGAACTACTCCTGATGGAGGGGAAATGCTCGTGGGCTTGGAGACTTCAGTTCCATGCCTGCTACTAATATTAAAATGCTGATCAGCATATTGTAATCAACTCATAGAAACATAGAAACTAGAAGCAGGAGTAGGTCATTTGGCCCTTTGAGCCTGTTCCACCATTCATTTTGATCATGGTTGAATCTCAAATTCAATATCCTAATTTCCCCTTTCACTCCATATCCCTTGATCCCTTTTAGCTCCAAGAGCTATATCTAATTTCTTCTTGAAATCACACCATGTTTTGGCCTCAGCTACATTCTGTGATGGTGAATCCCACACATTCACTACCCTCTGGGTGAAGAAATTTCTCCTCACATCAGCTCTAAAAGGTTGACTCTTATCCTCAAACCATGACCCCTAGTTCTGGACACTCTCACCATTGGGAACATTCTTTCTGAGCCTCCCTTATCTAACCCTGTTAGAATTCTAAATGTTTCTACAAGATCCCCTCTCACTCTTCTCAACTCCAGTGAATATAATCTTAACGGACTAAGTGTCTCCACGTATGACAGACCTGCCATTCCAGGAATCAGCCTGGTAAACCTTTGCTGTACTCTCTCTATCGCAAGGGATAAGGAAACCAAAATGGCACACAATACTCCAGGTGTGGCGTCACCAACACTCTATACAATTGCGGCAAAACATCCCTATCCCTATACTCAAATCTTCTTGGTATGAAGGCCAACATACTATTTGCCTTTTTTACTGCCTGCTGTACCTGTGCACTTTCAGTGACTGATGCATGAAAACGCCAAGGCCTCCCAGAGTAACCACCTCTCTCAATTTACACCCATTCAAGGAATGATTTGTCTTTCCATTATTGCTACTTAAAGTTCACAAGATTGATTCCTGGGATGAGGGAGCTGAGTAAGTTGGGCCCATCTGGACATAAGAAGAATGAGAAGTGATCGCATTGGAACATATAAGATTCTGATGGGACTTGACAGGGTTGTTTCCATTGAGTGAGGAATCAAAACTTGGAGGCACCATGGCAGGAGAAGGAGACAATCATTTAGGACAGAGGTGGTTGCAGGAGAAGGGGACAATTATTTTGGACAGAGGTGGGGAGAAATTTCTTCACTCAAAGGGTTGTGAATCTTTGGAATTCTCTACCCCAGAGGGTTGCAGATGAAGCATCATTCACTATATCTAAGTTTGAAATAGACAGGGAGCTGACGTGAAAGAAGAGTTGAAGACCAAGATCAGCCATTGAATGGTGGAGCAGGCTCAGTGGACTATGTAGCTCATTCCTGTCCCTCTCTTTTCTGTTCAGTACCAACACTGGAGTGTCGCCCTAGATATTGTGCTCCACCTGCTGGAGTGTAGCTTGAACAGGTGTTGAACTGAGCTAAGGCTAACAGTATGCCTAGGTGTTACTCGATTTGATTTATTGTTGTCGCATGTATTGGTACAGTGAAAAGTATTGTTTCTGGTGCGCTATACAGACAAAGCATACTGTTCACAGAACATAGAACACTACAGCACAAACAGGCCCTTCGACCCATAAGTTGCGCCGATCACATCCATACCTACCAAGGCATAGAACTATCTGTAACTTCCAATCCCATTAAATACCATATACTCATCCAGAAGTCTTTTAAAAGACCCCAGTGTGTTCGTCTCCACCACCACTGACAGCAGCCAATTCCACACACTCACCACCCTCTGAGTGAAAAACTTACCCCAAGGTTCATAGAGAAGGAAATGAGAGTAAATTAGAGTATATTTATTAGTCACAAATAAGGCTTATATTAACACTGCAATGAAGTTACTGTGAAATACCCCTAGTCACCACAGTCCGGTGCCTGTTTGGGTCAATGCACCTAACCAACACATCTTTCAGAATGTGGGAGGAAACTGGAGCGAACCCACCCAGATATGGGGAGAATGTGCAAACTCCACACAGATGTGACCCAATTGAACCTATGTCCCTAGAGCTATGAAGCAGCAGTGCTAACCACTGTGCTACTGGGCCACCCCTAGTCAGCGTATAGAATGTAGTGTTGTAGAGAAAGATCAACTTAATGCAAGGTAGATCCTTTCAAAAGTCTGACAGCAGCAGGGAAGAAACTGTTCTTGAGTCGGGTGGTAGGTGATCTCGGACTTTTGTATCTTTTTCCTGAAGGAAGAAGGTGGAAGAGATATGTCCAGGGTACTTGGGGTCCTTAATTATGCTGGCTGCTTTGCTGAGGCAGTGGGAAGCTTAGACAGAGTCAATGAATGGGAGGCTGATTTGCCTGATGGATTGGGCTACATTCATGACTTTTTGTAGTTTTGTAGTTTAATCCAATGGAACACTTGAAACAAGCTGTATGATTGTGAAGTATTGCCTCCTTTGAGATCCAGCAAAGAGAATAAAGAAGGGTTTCTTCTGAGAGATAGGTGATTTTTCAGTTAGGAAATACTTTTTTGTACACAGGCTAAATGTTGAATCATGGTTCTGAAATATCCCCAAATGTAAAAGAAATAAAGAGCAAAGCTGGTGTTCTGGACCTTCGTGCCTGGAAAGCTTGAGTTCATAGTCCCTAAGGCAGAACTGTCTGTCCCTGTCTGACGTCTGCTAGAGTTCTCAGTGAACTCAACTCTTTGGTTCTCAAAGGGCACCAGCTCACAGAATTTTTTTCTATTTGTTCCTTTATTGTAATTTCTCAGTAGTGAAAATAAGACTCTTGTCATTTAAGTGCAAATAGAATTTCCTGTTGCTGAGAGCTGTTTTCTTCCATTAATAGAAACATAGAAGCAGGATTAGGCCATTAGGTCCTTAGACCCTGCTCCGCCATTCATTTTGATCAGGGCTGATCGTCAAATTCAATGTCCTGAATCCCCCCCATTCCCCCCATATCCCTTGATCTCTTTAGCCCTTAAAGTGATACCTAATTTCTTCTTGAAATCAGACAATGTTTTGGCCTGGGATGGAACATTTACCAGGATGCTGCCTGGGATGGAACATTTACGTTATGAAGAGAGGTTGGATAGGCTTTTGTTCTTTTGGTTGGAGCAGAGAAGACTGACGGGTGACCTGATCGAGGTGTCCCTCACAATGAGATTTGAGGCTTTTTTTTAAACTGATAATGTGCGTAGTAGAGCTTCAGAAGCATGTATTCTCTCTCACTACTTATCACCTCGGACTGAGAAGGTTATGGGTTCAAATCGCAGTTGAGAGACTTGAGAAACTCTGAGATTGATGGACAGAATGGATAAGGAGCAGCTGTTCCCCTTAGTTGAAAGATCAGTTAGGAGGGAACATCGTTTTGAGGTGAGGGGCAGGAGATTTAGGGGGGATATGAGGAAAAACTGTTTTTTTTTTACCCAGAGAGTGGTGATGGGTTGGAATGCATTGCCTGGGAGTGTGATGGAAGTCATAGAAACCCTATAGTTTCTATGGAAGTGGGTTGCCTCACATCCATGAAAAAGTCTCTGGACCAGCACTTGGCATGCCATAATATTCTAGGCTATGGACCAAGTGCTGGCAGATAGGATTAGGTGGGAGTTCGGTGTTTCTAATGTGTCAGTGTGGACTCGATGGGCCGAAGGGCCTCTCCTGCACTGTATGATTCTATGATACTAATTTCTCAAGTCTCTCGACTGCGACTTGAACCCCTGAAACCTTCTCAGTCAAGGTGATAAGCAACGAGAGAGAATACGTGTTTCTGAAGCTCTACTGCGCACATTATCAGTTAAAAAAAATAGCTTAAAGACTCATCGCGAGGGACACCACTGGGAAAAAAAGATCTGCCAGCTGTAATGAAAAAAAGATCAAATAATACAAACAATCTGCATCGCATTAGAGGGCACTTCAGAAACTGAACTGTCACTTGCCTAATTTAGCCAGCTTGTCCACTGTAACCCAGGGAGTGCCAGTCGCAAATGAAACTTGCAATGATCATTAAATAAACTGACAAGCATCTTTCCTCGGTGTTCCATCGCGCAGGAGAACCTCAAATCTAATTACCGCCCCCACTCCTGTGAAGTGCCACTTCACAGAATCACAGGACTAAAAGGGTGGCAGGCAAATCATTGTACGGAAGTGTGCGGCATCACTAGAAACTCCAAACACGGGATGGCAGAAACCTGGGCCAAGTATATGTCACTTTTCTTGAAGTTTCATTTAATTGCATGCCTGGGTAAGCAAGCATACCATTAGCTTCGATTTAAACGTACAGCGAGAGAAATACATCGCTGACAGCTCCTTTAATTACCCATTTTCGACCCAAGAAAGCAATCTATTTGCCTAAAGTAGCCTTGTTTGCCGCTCTGTCTGTTTCTGTTTACATGTCCATTGCTCAAAACAAGCGGCGCCGGCACATTTTATTGTCCTTTGATACAAAGCAACAGCAAAAAAGCATTTTTTAATTCGTAATTTGAGCGTGTCGATGGGAAATATGCGAACAGCACATTAAAGGGGCAGTGCTAGCAAGACACAGTTTAGACAAGTTGTCATATTTACATACAAACTAACTGGCCTCCCGCGGTGTTGCTCTTGGTAAGTCAAAGGCATTTGTTCTGCAATAACCGGAGCAGCACGACTGGAGTGCAGAATCTATTATAAAAGCAAAATACTGCGGATTGCATAGTATAAATCTCCCCTAATGCTTCTTGATCTCAGCTCTGATGAAGGGTTTTCCAGACTCAAAATGTTGGCTCTATTCTCTCTGCACAGATGCCATCAGACCCTACTGAGATTTTCGAGTATTTTCAGTTTTTGTTTCCGATTCCAGCATCCGCAGTATTTTATCTTAGTTCGCAATGGGAGCACTGAAAACAATTACTTCAGTCTTTCCCATACTTAACTGAGGGAAATTGCCCCCCTTCCGGTGCTGGATGCTGGACAAGAAGCCTTATTGTGGAGAAGATGAGAGAGGTGATGGCGAGGTGGAGCTAGGGGCTATAAGACTGCAGGGGAGGCAGTGATGTATTGGTATTGTCACTGGACTAGCAATCCAGAGGTCTCGGGCAATCCTCTGGGGACCCGGGTTTGAATCCCACCAGGGTAGATGGTGAAATTTGAATACAATAGAAATCTGGGATTAAGAACCCACTGATGACCATGAAACCATTGTCGAGAGTCATAAAAACCCATTCAGTTCACTAATGTCCTTTAGGGAGGGAAATCTGCCATCGCTGAATGATTTCAAGAGGGAGATAAACATACTTTTAATAAAAAGAGGGATATGGGGAGCAGGTAGGGAGGTGGATTTCAGACCAGGGAGAGGTCAGACATGATCTGATTGAACGGTAGAGCAGGCTGGAAGACCTGAACTTAATTCTGCTCCTGATTCCTATGTTCCTAACTTCATCTGCTTTAGCCTACTTGTGACTCCAGAGCCATGACAATATGATTGACTCTCAAATGCCCTCAGGAAAGGGCAATAATGCTCACATCCCATGAGCACATACTAAAACTGCTTTTGAATGATGTCTCCAAAGGGCAGTAGGTGGGTGAGAAATAGAAGGGGCCCAAGGCTACATACTTGCAGGAACAACAGAGAGAACTGTGCAGGAAGAGGAAGAGACACCATTGCAGCTAATACTCTGGTGATGATTGGTTGAAAAGAATGGAAGCAGGTAAGTGCAGTTCTACACAGCCGGTTAACAGAGAAGAGGTATGGGAAAAGCCCCATGTGGCCAACCACACAGGAATCATAGAATCAAAGTATCCATAGTGTAGAACAAGGCCATTTGGCCCATCAAGCCTGCACTGACAATGATTCCACGCTGTCCTCCTCTTAATCCCCCTGACATTAAGAGGCTGTTTATCATGGTCAATCTACCTAGCCCACACATTTTTGTACTGTGAGAGGAAACTGGAGCACCCGAAGGAAATCCACGGGAAGAATGTGCAAACTCCACGCAGACAGTGATCTAAGGCCGGAATTGAACCCGAGTCCCTGGTGCTGTGAGGCAGCAGTGTTAACCACTGTGCCACTGGTGGATGTTTAAACACTCAGCCACCAGCCTGAGTGAGTACGTCACTACAGTAACGAACTTCATTAGTAAGTGTGTTGAAGACTGTGTGCCAATGAAGCAAGTCCTTGCATTTCCCAACGGAACACCATGGATGAACTGGGATATTCACGGCTTGCTGAAGTCCAGGTCTGAAGTTCAAGTTAGGTGATCCTGACCTGCATAAGAAATCCAGATATGACCTGTGGAGATCCATCAAAGGTGCCAATAGACAGTACCAGACCAATCTAAAGTTCCAGGTTAGCCACACAGATTCCCACTGACTATAGCAAGGTCTGTAAGACATAACAGGTTACAAACTCACCGGCTCCAACACACCCCTCCCTGATGAGCTCAATGCATTTTGTGCCCCGTTTTGAACAAAAGTCAGCAAGAGCATGCCCTCCAGCAGAAAAGCCTCAGATGAACCTCTATTTGGAGTCACCATCACAGATGTCAGAGCAGCCATCTCGAAGGTCAGTCCAGAAGACTGGCCTGGATGGTGCACCCAGACGAGTGCTCAGATCCTGCGTGGAGGAGGTATTCACAGACATATTTAATCTTCCTTTACAACAATCTGAGGTCCCTGTCTGCTTCAAGAAGGCAGTCATTTTCCTGACACCAAAGGAAAACGAGGCAGCGTGCTTTAGTGACTATCATCTGGTGACTCTGACATCCGTCATTATGAAGTGCTTCGAAAGCTAGTCATGGCATGAATTAATTCCGGCCTTCCAGATTGACTGGATCCACTACAGTTTGCCTACTGCTGCAACAGGTCCACAGCAAACGCCATCTCCCTGGCCGTACAGTCAACCCTAGAACACTTAGATAACAATGACCCCTGTGTCAGACTCCTATTTATCAACTGCAGCTCAGCCTTCAACATCCTTATTCCTGTGAATCTCATCTCCAAATTCCGTGGCCTGCACCTCGGCACCTCCCTCTATGACTGGATCCTTGACTTCCTAACCCACAGACCACAATCAATAAGCATAGGCAACAAAACCTCCTCCACAAAAATTCTCAACACCAGTCCAACAAGCCCTCAGCCTCTACTGTACTCCTCATACACCTGTGACTGTGTGGCCACATTCCCCTCCAGCTAGATTTTCAAGTATGCTGATGACACCACAGTGGTGGATTGAATCTCAATGATAAGTTGGAATACAGGAAAGAGATAGAGAATCTGGTAAACTGGTGCAACGACAATAATCTCTCCCTCAATGTCAACAAAAGAAAGAAGTCATTGACTTCAGGAAGGATAGTGGAGAACAGACCCCTGACTACATCAATGGAGACTAAGTGAAAATGGTCGAGAGCTTCAGTTTCTACATGTCCAGATCACCAACAACCTGTCTTGGTTCCCCCATACAGACGCCATAGGTAAGAAATCCACCAACGCCTCTACTGTCTCAGAAGGCTAAGGAAATTTGGCATACCCGCAATGACTCTCACCAACTTTTACAGATGCATCATAGAAAGCATCCTTTCTGGTCGTATCACAGCTTGGTATGGCTCCTGTTCTGTCCAAGACCTCAAGACACTACAAAAGGTCGTGAACGAAGCCCAGTCCATTATGCAGATTAGTCTCCCATCGATTAACTCTGTCCACACTGCCCAATGTCTCTGAAAAGCAGCCAGCATAATAACCCTGGATAATAACCCTGGACATATACTCTTCTACCTTCTTCCGTCGGGAAAGAGATACAAAAGCCTGAAGACACATACCAACCGACTCAAGAACTTCTTCCCTGCTGCTGTCAGATTTTTGAATGGACCAACCTTGCATTAGATTGACCTTTCTCTACACCCTAGCTATGGCTGTAACACTACATTCTGCACTCTCTCCTTTCTTCCCCTATGAATGGTATGCTTTGTCTGCATAGTATGCAAGAAACAATACTTTTCACTGTATATTAATATGTGACAATAATAAATCAAATAAAATTTTAAAAATCGGAATGTATGTAACAATGGACACAACAGATAAGCACCATTGACAGCTGAGAGCTTGATCCATCAACTTGTATGAATAGCTGTGGCCCCAGCCTGGCCACTAACATGTGCAAAATAATTAAACTAATTTAAGTAAACTGAGGGCAATGGTTCCAGCTGCAAACTATGATTCATCCTGAATTATATTTAGGTAACTATTAATTAGTAGCTTAAATTGGTCTGAACACTTGCACAGGTTCACACTAAATATATTACAAATTCTATTTTATGCTTGCTATAAAGTCTTCTTACAAAGTGAAAATTAGACAGAAAATGGCTACAAAAGGATGTATTTAAATCAGATTAGAAGAAGCTTAAAGTGTATTTTATTTGTGTCACACGTAGGCATTAACATTACAACAAGTTACTGTGAAAATCCCCTAGTTGCCATACTCTGACACCTGTTCGGGTAACACTGAGGGAGAACGTAGCATGACCATTACACCTAACCAGCACGTCTTTCGGACTGTGGGAGGAAACTGGAGCACCCGGAGAAAACCCCACACGGACACAGAGAGAGCATGCAGACTCCACACAGACAGTGACCCAAGCTGGGAATTGAACATTTGCCACCATACTGCCTTGCTTAGGAAGCTTAAAAACCAATGTTATGCAAGATATAAAGTTGCATGAAAGAAAATTGAAAGAACGCACTGAACAAGTTACCGAGATTAATTCTGTACCAAGGCCAAGACCAATTAAGCTGAATGAAAGAACATGCCAGCCATTCAACGGGTGACAAGATTCCATTAACACATGGAGAGGGAGGGTCTTGACACTTCATTTGATTTGATTTGATTTATTATTACCACATGTATTAGCATACAGTGAAAAGTATTGTTTCTTGCGTGCTACACAGACAAGGCATACTGTTCATAAGAACATAAGAACATAAGAACATAAGAAATAGGAGCAGGAGTAGGCCATCCAGGCCTTCGAGCCTGCCCCGCCATTCAATAAGATCATGGCTGATCTGTCGCTGCTCAGTTCCACTTTCCCGCCCTCTCCCCATAACCCTTAATCCCCTCTCCTATCAAAAACCCATCAACCCGCGTCTTAAAAATATTTAGCGAGGCAGCCTCCACCACTTCAACGGGCAGAGAATTCCAGAGATTCACCACCCTTTGAGTGAAGAAGTTCCTCCTCAATTCCGTTCTAAACCGCCCCCCTTTTATCTTGAGGCTGTGCCCCCTAGTCCTACTGTCTTTTTTGAGCAGGAAGAGTCTTTCCACCTCTATCCTATCCATCCCATTCATCATCTTATACGTCTCAATGAGATCTCCCCTCATTCTTCTAAACTCTAACGAGTACAAGCCCAGTTTATTCAGCCTCTCCTCATAGCTCAACCCCCTCAACTCCGGTATCAGCCTAGTAAACCTCCTCTGCACTCCCTCCAAGGCCAAAATATCTTTGCGCAGGTGCGGCGCCCAAAACTGCACACAGTACTCCAGCTGCGGCCTCACCAATGCCCTATACAGCTGCAGCAAGACCTCCCTACTTTTATATTCAATCCCCCTCGCTATGAAGGCCAGCATCCCATTCGCCTTCCTGACCACCTGCTGCACCTGCAAGCTGGGTTTTTGCGACTCATGCACAAGGACCCCGAGGTCCCTCTGCACCGTCGCCTGCTGCAGTTTTTCGCCCCGTAAGTAATAGTCCTTCCTACCATTCTTCCTACCAAAGTGGACCACCTCGCACTTGCCAACATTAAATTCCATTTGCCATTTCCTGGCCCACTCGCCCAGCCTATCTAGATCCTTCTGCAGACTCTCCACAAGGAAACAAGAGAGTGCAGAATATAGTGTTACAGTCATAGCTCGGGTGCAGAGAAAGATCAACTTAATGTAAGGTAAGTCCATTCAAAAGTCTAACAGCAGCAGGAAAGAAACTCTTCTGTAGAAGGACTTGTTCCAGTCCCATACTTTGTTCTTTGTTTTTGTTCTTTTTTCACATTCCTGTGAGTCCGGAGTCACATGTAGGCCAGACCATAGAACGATAAAACCACAAAAAAGTTACCACACAAAAGGAGGTCATTCAGCCCATGAAGGTAAGGATGGAAGATTTCCTTCTCTAAAGCACATTAGTAGGCCAGATGATAACTTCATGGCATCTTTTCCTGAAACTAACTTCCTCCAGATTTATCAATTGAATTTAATTTACACTAGCTACCATGGTGGGATTTGAACCCATCTCGCCTGGGCATTAACCTGGGAATCGAGATTACTGTTCTAGTGACATTGCCACTATGCTACTCTGTCCCCATATACTGAACAGTGGAATCTCCTGCCACCCCCCAATTGTTTGTTGCTCTTTTCCTTTATCTCTCTCTTTCCCTGACAGACTGCTGGATTGCCTTACAAGGTGAATGATGTGACATTCTGAGTACACATGTATGCATGGTGACATGATAGTTAGCACTGCTGCCTCACAGCACCAAGGACCTGGGTTCGATTCCAGGCTTGGGTTACTGTTTGTGCGGAGTCTGAAGGTTCTCCCCGTGTCTGCGTAGTTTCCTCTGGGTGCTCTGGTTTCCTCCCACAGTCCGAAAGATGTGCTGGTTAGATACATTGGCCATGATAAATTCTCAGTGTACCCAAACAAGCGTCAGAATGTGGCAACTAGGGGATTTTCATTGTAGTGTCAATGTAAGCCTACTTGTGACACTAATAAATAAACTAAGTGTTTATGACTATGTAGTTTCAGTATCATTTTGGATTATATTTGAATAAAATAGCTTCCTTTCCACCTCTATACTGAATTCCACATCCCCATTTTAAAACGCTCACTCTGTCCACTGTTCTCTCTGTTATTTGTTGCACTGTTTGTTCTGGAGATACGCCTTCTGAGGGATCTAAACAGCAGTGGTTCTCAATAACCATTGGGGAAAGCTCTGACAAGGTAAGCTTTTCTTTCTTATATAGTGTTTTATGGACCTTGCAGGAACATTCATCCTTGACTGTTTCTGCTTCTCTATACCCACTGCACCCCATCTCTCTAACCCAAGACCTGTTTGCCCCCTTGCCATCTGCTCTGTGCCAGGCAATTCTCTGGGGCACCAAAGCGGCAAGTCGCAGCACCCACAACTCACCGCTAAGACCGAGACAAGGCCGCAAACTGGAAACGCTTTTTGGTTCTTGGGCTCCGGCACACCATCTACTCCCTATCCATACTGGGGTTAAGACATATTGCACACCAAACCTCTCCCCCCAACCCCCACCTTGCCCACAACCTGAGGGTGTTTCAAATACCTCAGGAAAGAGCAATGAAGAAACATTAATGCAATAAAAGATGGCCAACACAGAGTTAATGATAATTTAAAGTCATATTTAATACTTGGAGTAGGGCTCAGTTATGGAAAATGGAATCCAAGCCAACAGATTTACAGCATATGATATTAACATACAGCCTGAATTAATTGAATTACTTCGGCACTGATTTGCGTGGAGTGGAATTGATTCATTAAATCTTCTCCTGATGGTTCAAGAGATTGCTAACAATGATTATTCTTTCTCCAGAGTTGCCGTTCGCTTTGTGAAAAGAGATGTGGAAATCTCTCAGCGCAAGTTCCATTTCTCTATAGCTGGTTTGCATCATTGAATCATAGAATCCCTGCAGTGCAGAAGGAGGCCATTTAGCCCATCATGTTTGCACTGACGCTTCGACAGAACATCCTCCCCATGCCCTATCTCCATAACCCCGCATATTTACCCCACTAATCCCCCTAACCCACTCGTTCTGGGACACTAAGGAGCAATTTAGCATGGCCAATCCACCTATCCGCCACACCTTCCAGGCTGTGGGAGGAATCCGGAGCACCCGGAGGAAACCCACGCAGACGCAGGGAGGACGTGCAAACTCTACACAGGCAGTCACTCCAAGGCCGGAATTGAACGCGGATCTCTGGTGCTGTGAGTTAGCAGTGCTAACCACCGTGCCGCCCACAATTCAGTTTGTTGTCCTGGCTGGTGCTGCCAGTGAGAAAAGCGAGCTAATGGGGAGATTTAACAATTCCCTTCTGTTTGATTTTTGGATCATTCTGCTTAATAATGGTCCCAGTGCTTATTTCCAGCAGCTCCTGTTTTTGTTCTGGATTCCTGGTGTTTGTGTGTTTTTAACATACTGGCCTCACTAGTTACCACAATGGAGACTGAGGTTACTGACAGCAAATCAGCAATAACCTTCATTGCTTACAGAAACAGGGGACAATGTACAGGGCTGGAGACAGCATCAGCCATGAACTAATGAGTCAGTAAATTCATTTAACTCTGAGCCATTTGACAGCAGGTCAAAAATTACAAGGATAAAAAGTTTGTTTATCAGCTGCAGAAGCTTTTATTTCTTCCCTCCTCCTTTCTCCTATATCAAAGAGATCTTTTTTTTAATTTTGTAATGAAAATTAAAAGATTGACTACTTTTCTCTACCATAAACAAAGCCTGGCATTTGTATAACATCTTCAACAACTTCAGGAGACATCAACATTCATTACTGGCACTGAAATTCCACTTGAAGTGAAGGCTGGAATTCTCTGACCTCGCCGACAGCTGGGATTCTCAGCGCATGGAGTTTTAGTGCCAAATTTTCCATTTTCGCTGGCAGCCACGGTGGGATGTACAACATCGGAGAATCCCGCCAGTAATCACTGCTCAAAAGTTGAGAAATGTAGCAGCCAATTTTACACTGCAAACTCCCACAAACAGCAATGCAATAAGGACAAGCTTGCCTATTGTTTAATTGATGCATATTGCTGTGAGGAATCTCTCTCAAAATCTCTCTCTTAAAATCATTACAGGAGAGGAAAAGGCCAATCAGCCCATCATGTCCATTCTGGCTCTCCACAAATGTGATTCATGTAGCCCAGCTCCCGCACTTGTTCTCTGTAGCCCTGCGAATCTTTTCTCTTTAGGCAATTGTCCAATTCTAGTTTAAAGGCCTCAAGTCAATCTGTCTCGACCACACTCCCAGGCAGTACATTCCAACTTTTACAGATGCACCATAGAAAGCATTTTTTCTGGTTGTATCACAGTTTGGTATGGCTCCTGCTCTGCTCAAGACCACAAGAAACTATAAAATGTCGTGAATGTAGCCCAATTCATCACTCAAACCAGCCTCCCATCTACTGACTCTATCTACACTTCCTGCTGCCTTGGCAAAGCAGTCAGCATTATCAAGGACCCCATGCACCCCAGACATTCTCTCTGCCATCTTCTCCCATCAGGAGTAAGATAAAAAAGTCTGAGATCGTGTACCAACCGACTCAAGAACAGCTTCTTTCCTGCTGCCGTCAGACTTTCGAATGGACTTATCCCGTATTAAGTTGATCTTTCTCTACAGCCTAGCTATGACTGTAACATTACATTCTGCACTTTCTCATTTCCTTCTCTTTTTCTGTTTCGTGCGTAAGAAACAATACTTTTCACTATATGCTAATACATGAGGCAATAATAAATCAAATCAAATTCAGATCCTAATCACTCAGGCTGCATAAAAACATTATTCTTTAGGTTGGTATTATTTTATTTTGCCATTCACCTCAGATCAGTGTCCTCCAGTTCTGGGTCCTTGCAACAACAGTTTTCTCCCATCCACCTTGTCTAGACCTGTGATAGTTTTGAACAGAAGTCTTCTCACAACTTCCCCAACTTAGCCATGTGACCTAAGTTCCTCATCTGTGGAGCCATCCGCATCAATTTTGACTGCACCCTCTCTCATGCCCATCACATCCAGTCTAAAGAGTGTTGCCTAGAACTAGACCAAACACTCCAGTTAAGGCAGAACCAATGTTTAATCAAAGCTCACTATGCCTCCAATAACCCATAAGGCCCAGGATCGTGTAAGCTTTACTGCTTTCCCAACCTGCCCTGTCACCTTCAAAGATCTGTGCACACAAACCCTCAGATCTCTCTGCTCTTCATAGAATATAGAGCTTTACAGTGCAAAAGGAGGCCATTCAGCCCATCAAACCTGCACTGACAACCATCCCACCCAGGCCCTATCCCCATAACCGCACAGATTTACCCTGCTAACCCCCCTGACACTGAGGGACAAAAACTGGAGCACCTGGAGGAAACCTACGCTAACACGGGAAGAAAGTGCAGACTCCACACATACAATCACCCAAAGCTAGAATTGAACCTGCGTCCCTGGCGCTGTGAGGCAGCAGTGTCACTGTGTCACTGGGCCTCTTGCACCCCTTTTAGTAGTATACTCTATAATTGATATTGCATCTCTTCATTCATCCTGCCAAAGTGAATCTTTACACTTGTTTGCATTAAATTTCATTTGCCATTCAGTCTACCATCCATTCTGTTTCCCCTTGGAGCGTATCACTATACTCCTCACCATAAGGCCAAACCATAAGAAATAGGATTAGGAGAAGGCCATTTGACCCCTTGTGCCTGCTCTGTCATTCAGCGGGATCTAACATTCCTCATACCCAATTTCTCCTTGTCGTTCTTGATTCTCTTACTGATCAGAAGTCTATCAATCTCAGCCTTAAATATACACAAATGAGTAGAATTTTATGAAAACAATTCTAAGTGCCTGATGAACGTGAAAGTGGGAGAGAATTGCACCAATTTGTTGAGCGGGTTCCCAGCCGCAATCCTATGGCACTTAGTTAAAAAAAAGAGCCAGGGTGTGATTCTTGCCAATATGGGGATGGGCGGTATCTAATCTGGCTGGTGAAACTGGCTGCTGAGCTCTAGGAGTGCCATTGTGCAGTTGCCCTGATCTCCCAATGTACTCGATCTCTTACCAGCCCTTGCACCCTCTCTTCAGACATTAGGGCCCACTGCCAATCACTTCTGGTGCCGGTTCTCACCCCCCCCCCCCCACCCACATGGATATTATACACCCACCCATCCCCAAACACTGTCCCTTGGTATATGGGCAGTGCCAGGGTTCCAGATCGGCAGTGCCATGGTGCCAGGCAGGCAGTGCCAGGGCTGGCACTGCACAAGGGGCATTGCTTGACCATGCCGTGGCTACCCAAGGGGCTTCAATCACCTCCCACCCTGCTGGCGAGGCCATCACATCTGGAGTCTGTAGGTGAGGACCATATGTGATCCTCACTGGTGAGGACCTCAGCCGGTGATGGGGTAAGCTCAAGTGAGTCTGGACGATAGTGTCTGGGACTCACTAATGACATTTAAATAATATCAGGAATTTTGAAATCGGCTTCATGCCAAAAAAGGGCGTGGAGCAGATATCACTGGCAAATCAGTGCTGGTAAGATCACGAGAGGTGAAAAACCGAGTACAATTCTGATTTCCCGCCTCTCGCTTTATATTACTGTAAGATTGCGGCCAAGGACTCTGCCCCCACGGCTTTAAGTGGCAAGGAGTCCCAAAGATTCACAACCCTTTTCTCCTCATCTCTGCCTTAAATTGGCGCCCCTTTATTCTGAGATGATGCCACTTTGAAGACTTGTCATCTGCAAATTTTATCCTGTGCATCTAAATTAAGATCATTAATGTGTATCAGGAAAAATAGAGTTCTAATAGCTGTTGGAGATACAATAATGGAAATAAATAACGAAGGATGAAACAGTGAACTAGAATAGTTTAAGTTCATCGGAGAAGGCAATTAGGGGCTTGGCTTGTTGTTTCATCTCATCGTTAGCGCTCAGCTATTTGCAAATGTAATCTTGACACAATGCCCATACATTGCAGTGATTTCATTAGCATTCCCTTCATTCCCTTTTCTCAGTGAGTAGAAAGGGTGAGGAATCTGCTTCGATAGTGTCAGGGTGAATGCATTTAAGGCTAAATTGACTGCCTGTGAAGACTTGTGCACAGAGGGATCGTGGGCCAGACACACAGCACAAGATCTTCCCACTTCACTGACCCCACCCCGTGCACCCAGCACCGCTGGATTATTCCGGAAATCGTACAAATAAATGTATGAGCTCTGATGGGAAATGGTAAAGATTTATGTTATTGCAGACTTCTGAACATTTCTTTCAGGGCTTAATTTTAATTAAGCTAAGGACCTGAGTTGCTTTAGTGCCATGGACATATCGATGGGAGATTTATATGCAGGAATATTGGCACAGCGCAGATCATCTGGAAAAATCCTTTGTCAACTTACTCATGGCCACACAACATGCTGAATGTGAGAACCAGCAGACTAACTGACCTGATGCCAGAAGTTCAATGTACTGTCATGCCCCCTGTGGCTTCCCAGCTGTTAATTTGGGAAGCGGTATCCCATTATAAATATACTGTGGAGGCACAGTGACCGAGCTGCAGTGCATAAAATCATAGAATCCCTCCAGTGCATAAGGAGGCCATTCAGCCTATTGAGTCCAAACTGAGTCTCTGACAGAGTATCTTAGTCAGGTGCACTCCTGCGCCCTATCCCCATAACCCCCGCACATTTCCCATGGCTAATCCATCTAACCTACCCATCCTGGGACACCAAGGAGCAATTTAGCATGGCCAATCCACCTAAATCATATATCTTTGGATTGTGAGAGGAAATCCTTGTAGATGCAGAGAGAACGTGCCAACTCCACACAGGCATTCATCCAAGTTTGAAAGTGAACCCGGGTCCCTGGCGCTGAGAGACAGCAATGATAACCACTGTGCCTTGGTTCCGCATGGTGGTGAATACTGGCTCTCAGTCACCTTCTGGTGAATGGCTGTGAGCTAAAATGGTGGCTTCTTGTACCCCTACTAACCAGTCAGATGTTTAGGGGGGAGAGAAGAAGTGGAACGATGTGAAGGTCACAGGGAAAGGGCAAAACAGATTTGCTGAAATGATGTACCAGGGATGAAGTTCTTTGGTTCTGTCTGAAAAAGACTGGAAAAGCTCAGGGTGTTACCCTTAGGGAAGGATCAGAGGAAATTTGATAGAAATCATGAAAGGTTTTTCATTGAGTAAATAAGGAGAAACTGTTTCCAATGCCAAGAGTTGGAAACAAGTGAACGTAGATGTATGCTGATTGAGAGAACGTGCATAGAAACTTAAACACAGAAAGAGACCATTTGACCCATTGTGCCTATCCTTGCCTGATAAAAGAAAAGTGATGCTTACAGTTCCCCATCCCTGCTTTTTAGTCTCTAACCATGTAAGTTCCTCAAGGTCTCATATATCTTGCTAACTCACTTTTAAAATTATTCATACAGGTAACTGCACCTTATCAGATGGAGCATTCTACAACTCTGCAACGTCCTAACAACTCTCTGAAAAAATATCATCATTGACTGTCTAGATCTTTTGCTAATGAATTTTAACCTATGCACTGACACTCTACCACACCGTTCACCAAGGGAATCGGAGCGGGCGAGGGGCAGACAATGGGGAGCTCCATTGACGTCGTGCAGGATTTTACGGTCTTGGTAGGAGCGAGGCTGTAAAATCCCGCCCCGGTATCTAGCTAATAACTCACTCGCCAGTGGAATTTGTTTTAATCACACTATCAAATCCTCTCATTATCTTGAAAATGGCCTCCTCCTGTCCTGCGCTGTTCCAAAAAGATCAGTCTTTAGTTTTCGAACTGCTGCTGACATTATGGTTAGCCTCCTCTGTACTCTTTCTCCGACCTCCACATCTTTTCTGATATGTGGTGAGTAGACTTGTTCACAATGCTCCAGCTGAGACCTAACCAGTGATTTATGAAGTTCCAGTGTGATCTCTTTGCTTTTATGTCCTATTCCTCCGTTTATTAATTCAAGTAACCGATGTGTTTGTTGTCTATCTTATCAGTTTGCTCTGCCACTATTAAAGATTGATATGTTTGGACAGCAAGATCTCTCTGTTCAACTACACTTTTCAAAATTTTACAATTCATAGACTATCTTTCCATAATAGTCTTCCCAAAATGCGAAACTTCACACTGTTCTAATTGAACTCCCTCTGTTATGAACTCCATCCTACTGATGGGCGGCACAGTGACACAGCAGTTAGCTCTGCTGCTTCACAGGGCCAGGGACCTGGGTTCGATTCCTGGCGTGGGACACTGTCTGTGGGGAGTTTGAATATTCTCCGTGTCTGCGTGGGTTTCCTCCGGGTGCTCCAGTTTCCTCCCACAGTTCAAAGATGTGTGGGTTAGTTGGATTGGCCGTGGTGAATTGCCCTTTAGTGTTAGGGGGACTGGCTAGGGTTGTGGGGGCTGGGTGGGATTGGTCAGTACAGACTCGATGGGCTGAATGGCCACCTTCTGCACGGTAGGATTCTATGATGTAATCCTGAAACCAATAAGTATCATGGTTTACTCTTTTGTTAAGTTCTGCATAATTTGCAACCTTTATAACGTGGCCCCCTACAGCTGAACCTAGAGCTGCTTATAAACTTGAGGAGTGTAATTGGTGGAATGCCTTCTGATGTTGACAGATGCAACATGACCTTGATCAATCTTTATTCCTTTATTAAATAATTCAGTCTAGTTAGTCAGACACAGTTTGTTTCTAATAAGCCCATGCTGTCTGTGTTTGATTAACCGCCCCTTTCCAAATGCAAGTTTACTTTACCTCTGATAATGGTTTCCAATAATTCCCCTACTGCTGATGTTAGGCTCAGAAGCCTGTATTTTCTGAGTTTATTCCCTTTCTTGAACGATAGTATATGACTAGCAGCTGAGGACAAAATATTGTATGTTTTCAAGGAGGAATTAGATAAAGCACTATGGTGAAGGGAATCAAAGGATATGAGACAGGGTCAGGCTACTGAGTTGGATGATCAGCCATGATCATAATGAATGGTGCAGCAGGCTTGAAGGGCCAAATGTAAGTTTAAGTTTATGTATCAGTTTAACAAGTAGGCTTACATTAACACTACAATGAAGTGAAAATCTCCTACTTGTCACACTCCTCCACCTGTTCGGGTACATTGAGGGAGAACTTTTCAGCATGTCCAATGCACCTAACCAGCATGTCTTTTGGATAGTGAGGGGAAACTGGAGCACCCGGAGGAAACCCACACAGACACGGGGAGAAAGTGCAAACCCTGCAAGTGACCCAAGCCGGGGATCAAACCTGGGTTCCTGGTGCTATGAAGCAACAGTGCCAACAACTGTGACACTGTGCCATAGCCTATTCCTGCTCTTTTTCCCAATGTTTCCATGTAACTTTCCAATCGCCTAGCAATGTACCTGCATCCAATGAAGTTTGAAGGATTCTGACTAATTTCGCTATCATTTCCATCATTGCTTCTGTCAGCAATCTCGGCTACTTTCCGTTTGAATCAGGTGCCTTATCAACATTCGGTAATATCAACTGCTGCAAGTTCAAGAAGGCAGCTCTCACCACCACCTTCTCAATGGGAACCAAGGATGGGTAACACATGCTGGCCAAACCAGTGATATCCACATCCCATAAATATATTTTTAATACATCTATATCCATTACTTTCCTGATCATAGCTTTGTTCTCTTCTTCTTGTATAACCATCTTGGCAATTTTACCCATTCAAGATTCTTACCATATCCTCTGCCTCTATATTTCCATTTGGGTTTTGAAAAGGTCCAATTTTCTTCCTGGCTCTACCACTTACTCACCATGTGTATGAATACCCCCAGTGCAGTTTGGAATGTGTTACAGGATTTTGACTCAGGGACAGTGGATGGAGAACCACAATACATTTCCAGATCAGGGCATTGAATGATAGAAATATGATAGATTTTAACCTAAGGCATTTAATGCAATATGTTCTTGATTGTAGTTCTTGGATCGTTTTTGAAAGATCAAGACAAAAGAATAAGAGAAGCTTGGCCGATAAAAAAGGGAGAGTCAACTCATGCTGATTCACATGACTAAAGCTGGGACAAAGCATTTTGTAGAGAGCTGGGGGAATATTACAATCCATTCTCCGACAGAAATGCAATCCATGCAAAAGAAATCTTTAAATATAGAAGAAAATATATCAACAAAGTGAAGCTGCTCTCTTTGCAGATATTAGTGAAAAATGTTGTTTGAAGAAAGACGGCAGGGTGGCACAGTGGTTAGCACGGCTGCATCACAGTGCCAGGGACACGGGTTCGCTTCCCGGCTTGGGTCACAGTCTGTGTGGAGTTTGCATGTTCTCCGCTTGTAAGTGTGGGTTTCCATCTCACAGTCTAAAGATGTGCAGGATAGGTGCACTTGCCATGCTAGATTGCCCCTTAGTGTTAGGGGGACTGGGAGGGTAAATGTATGGGGTTATGGGGATAGGGCCTGGGTAAAATTGTGATTGGTGCAGACTCAATGGGCCAAATGGCTTCCTTCTGCACTGTAGGATTCTATGATTGTCTATGAATAATTGTAGAGTCAGTCAGATTACAAATCAATGAAATTTCATTTCTTGTGGTGAAACTACTCAGCTTTTGAAAGCCTTTTCCATCATTATCTTCTAGGCAAGCAGCTCAAAGGCGAACATGTTCGCTCCAGATGCTTATTGTGTGCCCTTTGGTGATGTTGCCAGTTTTTTTTTGCCATCCTAAATAACACGGGCACTTAGTTTGGGAGACTGGAAGCAGAATGTCAATTTGCAAAGCGTCTGCTCTCGCTCCCCAGTCAGAGAACTGCAGGAAATTCCTCAAGCTTTCGGCAGCAAAATATGTTTTCAATAGAACGCGCTGTCGTTTGGACTAACCTCAGTTCCAAAGCTGTCAAGGCTGATCTGTGCACGGGAGAACCAGCACATTCACTGCTGAAAAGTCTCCTTATATGCTCATAACCCTGATGACCAAAGCATTCGATGTTTGGAGCACCTTATCAAAGTGAAATATCATCCCACAGGCAATGGGGCATGTTTCCCAATCTCAGCTGTTTTGGTCCGTCTGCTTGTACCAAGTTCCCCCCTCTGCTATTTTACCACAGGCATTATTAACCTATTAGACATCATATTGGAACAGGCCAAATGGTCCAGTTGTCACAAACATCAGCATTTCAGCTCAGGTTAGCACTGCTGCTTCACAGTGTGAGGGACTCGAGTTCAATTCTGGTTCTGGGTTCATGTCAGTGCAAAATTTGCACATTCTCCCCATGTCTGCATGGGTTTCCTTTAAGTGCTCCACCTTCCTCCCACAGTCCAAAGATGTGCAGGTTAGGTTGATTGGCCATGTTACTTGCTCCTTAGTGTCCAAAGTGTGCGAAGGTGAGATGGATTTGCCATGGGAAATAATAGAATCCCCACAGTGCAGAAGGAGGCCATTCGGCCCATCAAACTTGCATCGACAACAATCCCACCCATGCCCTATCACCATAACCTCATGTAACCCCTGTTAGTCCCCCTCATACTAAAGGGCAATTTAGCATGGCCAATCCAATCCGCACATCTTTGGAGTGTGGGAGGAAACCGGAGCACCCGGAGGAAACCCACGCAGACATGGGGAGAGCATGCTACATGTGTTGATGTTGATGTGTTGATGTTTCGTCTCTTTTACTCTGCAGGTGTGTCAGTCCACCTTGTTGTCTAACGAGGGGCATGCACACGGTGGGTCGTGCGTGGGCTGCTCTTGGATGTTTCAAGAGTGGCCTAGTTCTTCGCGTCGTTGTGTGTGCTTAAACCTGGACCAGCAGACGGGCACCACAACAGCTCAGTGACTATCACTGCTAGCTGTGCAGATACATGGATTTGGACCGGTGTCTGTGGGAGTTTGCGCATTCTCCCTGTGGTTGTGTGGGTTTCCTCCAGGTGCTCTGGTTTCCTCCCACACCCCAAAGATGTGCTCTTAGGCTGATTGGTGTAACAAATTGCCCCTAAATTATTCTCCCCTGGATCTGGTTTCCAATGGGGGTACCATACGCCTACACACGGGGCAGGGTAGGTGTAGGAAAATGCTTTGTTAAGATAGCGGCGTGGGCTCGTTGGGCCGAAGGGCCTGTTTCCCGTGCTGTGTTGTTCTTTGTTCTTTGTTCTTAGCATGCAAACTCTGCACAGTCATCCAAGCTGGGAATCAAACCCAAGTCCCTGGCACTGTGAGACAGCAGTGCTAACCACTGTGCCACCATGCTGCCCCTTGGGTAGGATATTTCCTGATATATTGCTGGCAGGACATACCTGGCTCATTTTCCACATTGCCAAGTAAATGCTAGTGTCGTAGCTGTACTGGGACAGCTTGACTAGAGACATAGCTAATTCTGGACAGTGAGGTCTGGAAGTGAGTGTCAGCTGGGATGTTGTCAGAAGCTGTGTGGCCTTTGCCCTATCCAATGCCTTCAACATTTCTTCATATCGCGTGGAATCAATCAATTGATCTGAAAACTGCTCTGGATGACACTGGGGGACCTAAGGAGTGGAGGAAGGTGAAGCACTCATCACCTGTGGCTGAATCTGGTTCTGAATGTTTCAGCCTTATCGTTTGCACTGCTTCTTTGGGCCCTACAATCTTTGAAGGTGGGAATATTTGTGGAGCCTCCTGCTTCTTATAATTGTTATATTATCCATCACCGTTCCTGACTGAATATAACAGGACTGCAGAACTTCGACCTGATCGGTTGATTGCAGAATTGTTTAACTCTGTCTCTAACACTCTATTCTGCAGCTGAATATGTTTCTAGCCCAGTGTGGCAGCTTCACCAGGCTGACATCTCAGTTTTGGCTCTGCCTGGTGCTGCTCCTGGCACACCCTCCTACACTCTCCATTGAACCAGGGCCTGATTCCCTGGCTTGATGGTCATGGTAGGGTGGGGGATATGCTGGGCCATGACGTTACAGATGGTGGCTGAGGTCAATTCTGCTGCTACTGATGGCCCACAGCACCTCATGGATACACAGTTTTCAATTTCTGGATTTGTCCTGAGCCTATTCGATTTCATAAGAACATAAGAAATAGGAGCAGGAGTAGGCCATCTGGCCCTTCGAGCCTGCCCCGCCATTCAATAAGATCATGGCTGATCTGTCGTGGCTCAGTTCCGCATTCCCGCCCTGTCCCCATAACCCTTAATCCCCTCTCTTATCAAAAACCCATCAACCCACGTCTTAAAAATATTTAGCGAGGCAGCCTCCACCACTTCAACGGGCAGAGAATTCCAGAGATTCACCACCCTTTGAGTGAAGAAGTTCCTCCTCAACTCTGTTCTAAACCGGCCCCCCCTTTATCTTGAGGCTGTGCCCCCTAGTCCTACTATCCTTTCTGAGCGGGAAGAGTCTCTCCACCTCTATCCTATCCATCCCATTCATCATCTTATACGTCTCAATGAGATCTCCCCTCATTCTTCTAAACTCTAACGAGTACAAGCCTAATTTATTCAGCCTCTCCTCATAGCTCAACCCCCTCAACTCCGGCATCAACCTAGTAAACCTCCTCTGCACTCCCTCCAAGGCCAAAATATCCTTGCGTAAGTACGGCGCCCAAAACTGCACACAGTACTCCAGCTGCGGCCTCACCAATGCCCTATACAGCTGCAGCAAGACCTCCCTACTTTTATATTCAATCCCCCTCGCTATGAAGGCCAGCATCCCATTTCATGTTGGTGAAGACTGTATCTCCGCAAGGGCTATACGGTAGTCACTCTGATCAATACTGTCGTGAATGGATGTGACAGGTAGCTTGGTGTGGATGAAGTTAAGTTGGTCACTCCCTGTTGTTGATTCTCTGACAAACAGCTGCAGCCTGAGTAGGACAGGCATGTTCTCGAGGACTTGGCCAGGCTCGGTCAGTACTGGTGCTACTGATGATAGGTTAGTGTACGGAGGAGGAATAATATAGCAGCTCATCTTCTACCTTCAACAAGTTTATTTTATGCATGATTCAGTAGAGATACAAACTCCTTATGGGTCCCTTCCCCCAGCTGGTCCACCTGTGTCCAAGTATACTCTTTTGGAGGTTGAGCTAATAACCATCATCAGTCTTTAATAAGGCAATTAGTTGAAGTCCTCCATCTGGAATATTTTCCATGCTTTCGATTTCCTCAGTGTTTCTTCCAAGTGGTGTTCAACATGGGGAAGTACAAATTTATCACAAGAAAAACAAGAAAGTCAACTGTGAAGAGGACATAAGGATGCTGTAAAGGGATTTAGATAAAGTATCAGGCAAAGCATTTTAAAGTTTATTTAACAAGTAGGGTTTACATTAACACTGCAATGAAGTTACTGTGAAATTCCCCTGATCACCACAATCTGGCACCTGTTCGGGTCAATGCACCCACGCACACATCTTTCAGAATGTGGAAGGAAATCGGAGCACCTGGCAGAAACCCACACAGACACGGGGAGAACGTACAAACTCCACACAGACAGTGACCCAAACCGGGAATTGAACATGAGTTCCTGGTGCTGTGAAGCAGCTGTGCTAACTGCTGTGCTACTGTGCCATGGCCACTTTTGGCAGATGGGACCATGGGGAGCGTTTGAGGACTCTGGGTCTGTACTTGATGGTGCTTTGAAGGATGAGGGAGGATCTCACTGAAACTTACAAAATACTGAAAGAGCTGGATAGAATGGATGTGGGCAGCACGATGGCACAGTGGTTAGCACTGCTGCCTCGCAGTGCCAGGAATCTGTGTTCGATTCACGGCTTGGGTCACTGTCTGTGTGGAGTCTGCATGTTCTCCCCGTGTCTGCATGAATTTTCATTAATAATTCATTACCACAGAAGGCTGTGGAGGCCAGATCATAGAATAAGAACATAAGAACATAAGAAATAGGAGCAGGAGTAGGCCATCTAGCCCTTCGAGCCTGCCCCGCCATTCAATAAGATCATGGCTGATCTGTCGTGGCTCAGTTCCACTTTCCGGCCCTCTCCCCATAACCCTTAATCCCCTCTCTTATCAAAAACCCATCAACCCGCGTCTTAAAAATATTTAGCGAGGCAGCCTCCACCACTTCAACGGGCAGAGAATTCCAGAGATTCACCACCCTTTGAGTGAAGAAGTTCCTCCTCAACTC
Organism: Carcharhinus amblyrhynchos; assembly: GCF_965287045.1. Classification (NCBI taxonomy): domain Eukaryota; kingdom Metazoa; phylum Chordata; class Chondrichthyes; order Carcharhiniformes; family Carcharhinidae; genus Carcharhinus; species Carcharhinus amblyrhynchos. Next base: position 20,718,251 of record NC_137324.1, read on the forward strand.
CGTTCTAAACCGCCTCCCCTTTATCTTGATGCTGTGCCCCCTAGTCCTACTGTCTTTTTTGAGCGGGAAGAGTCTCTCCACCTCTATCCTATCCATCCCATTCATCATCTTATACGCCTCAATGAGATCTCCTCTCATTCTTCTAAACTCTAACGAGTACAAGCCTAGTTTATTCAGCCTCTCCTCATAGCTCAAACCCCTCAACTCCGGTATCAACCTAGTAAACCTCCTCTGCACTCCCTCCAAGGCCAAAATATCCTTGCGCAGGTGTGGCGCCCAAAACAGCACACAGTACTCCAGCTGTGGCCTCACCAATGCCCTATACAGCTGCAGCAAGACCTCCCTACTTTTATATTCAATCCCCCTCGCTATGAAGGCCAGCATCCCATTCGCCTTCCTGACCACCTGCTGCACCTGCAAGCTGGGTTTTTGCGACTCATGCACAAGGACCCCGAGGTCCCTCTGAACCGTCGCCTGCTGCAGTTTTTCGCCCCGTAAGTAATAGTCCTTCCTACCATTCTTCCTACCAAAGTGGACCACCTCACACTTGCCAACATTAAATTCCATTTGCCATTTCCTGGTCCATTCGCCCAGCCTATCTAGATCCTTCTGCAGACTCTCCACACCCTCCGCACAATTTGCCTTTCCCCCAATCTTGGTGTCATCAGCAAATTTCGACACCCTACACTCGGTTCCCTCCTCCAGATCATTTGACACAGAGATAGATAGGTTCTAGATTGCTAAGGGGGTCAAAGGTAACAGTGAAAAAGCAGGAGAATGGGGTTGAAAAACCTATCAGGCATAATTGAATGATGGAGCAGACTTGATGGGCCTAATGGCCTAATTTTGCTCCAATATCTAATGGTCTTATAATGTAGCAAAATGAGAACCTGTCCACTTTGTCAGGAAGAATAGAAAAGCAGTTTATTAGTTACATGGTGAGAAAGTGCAGAACCTGAGCTAGGGATATTGGTGTCTGAGTACATGAATTGCCAAGCGTTAGTATGAAAGTGCAGCAAATGATTAGGAAGGCAAATGGAATGCTGTTGTTTATTGTGAGGGGAATGGAATATAAAAATAGAGAAGTTGTTGAGATCACATCTGGAGAACTGTGTAATGTTTTGGTCTCCTTATTTAAGAAAGGATATAAATGTTTTTAAACAGTTCAGAGAAGTTTCTCTTGACTGATTCCTGAGATGGGGGCTTATCTTTTGAGAGAAGTTTGGACAGGTTGGGTCTGTATCGAAAGGAGTTTAGGAGAATGAGAGGTGATCTTACTGAGGCATATAAAATCCTGATAGAGACTGGAGAGGATGGTTGTTGATGTTTCCCCCTCATGGGGACACACAAAAATAAAAGGTTTCCCATTTAAGACAGGGATAAGAAGACATTTTATTCTCTGAGATTGTTGTGAATCTTTGCAACTCTCTTCCGCAGAGAGTAGAGGGGGCAGGGACTTTGAATATTTTTAAGGCAGAGGTAAGTAGATTCTTGACTAACTCGGGAGTCAAAGGCATTGAAGGTAGGCAGAATGTGGATTTGAGGCAGCAATAAGCCTCATGGCGGAGCAGGCTCGAGGGGCCAAGTGACCTATTCCTACTCCAAATTTGTAATTTGTAAATCAGGTGAGGAGGATGACTGGTGGCAATCAGCAAAAAATTGTTTTGCCTTCAGTTGATCTGATGCCATGCAGTCAATGTTAAGGGGACCCAGGGCACCTCCCTCTCAATTTCATAGTACCCTATTATCATCTCTGATGGGTCTTTTTCCCTTGTGGGACAAGACATGTGCAGAGAGAGCAACGCAGAGACATAGCACTTTGTCTGTGAGGTATGAATTGATGATAAAGACTATGTCAAACTTGACTAGCCTGTCGGGCTGTTCCCCTGATGTTGGCACTAGTCCACCAATGTTAACCAATACAGGGCAGGCTGTATGATTAATATTTTTTGTCTTTATTCCACAGGTGGAGGTCCACCTCGTGTCAAGCGAGGGGCATGCACACGGCGGGTCGTGCGTGGGCTGCTCTTGGAGGTTCCGGGAGTGGCCTAGTACTTCGTGTCGGTGTGTGTGCTTGATCCTGGACCGGTAGACGGGCGCCGCAACAGCTCAGTGACTAGCACTGCTAGCTGTGCAGATACATGGATTTGGGCCTGTGTCTGTGGGAGTTTGCGCATTCTCCCTGTGGTTGCGTGGGTTTCCTCCGGGCGCTCCGGTTTCCTCCCACACCCCAAAGATGTGCTCTTAGGCTAATCGGTTTCTACCAAATTGACACTATTTCTTCCCTGAATCTGACTGAGTAGGGTCCCATTCGTAGACATGCAGGGTAGAATAGGTGTAGGGTGATGCGGCGGCGCGGGCTCGTTGGGCCGAAGGGCCTGTTTCCCGTGCTGGGTTGTTCTTTGTTCTTTGTTCTTTGTTTTAATGAGGAGGAATGTGTCGGGTCGACTGGCCAGGTTAAGCCTTTGTCCACAACAGGTAGTCCATCTGCTTTAATTTTCCTCAATGTTTCTGGTTTGCTACAACTGACTGGCTACTGAGGTCATTTCTGGAGGCAGTTAAGACTCGCTCCATATTGGCTGTGGGCCTGGTGTCACATGTAGACCATACTAATTAGTGAATAGTGTGGAATTCTCCAGCCGTGCTGGTCTAAAAGCTGGAAATTCCTGTTTGACCATCAATGGGCCTTCACATTGACTGCAATCTGTATGCTACAATTGCAGTGGCAGACGGGTTGGGAGAATTCCAGCCATAGTGTTTGAAGGAGGAATAATACAGCAGCTTGTCTTTTACCTTCAGCAAGTTTATTCAAAACACGGCTCAATAGAGGTGCAAATTCCTTATAGTTTCCTCCACACCAACTGAATCACCTGTGTTCGTTTGAGAGTTGAGCCAATAATCATTGCCTGTCTATAATAAGGCAATTAGTTTAGAAATATAATTGACAAAGCATGCATTTGCTGATATAAAGGATATATAAGGATGGCAGATTTCCTCCTCTAAAGGAAGGTTAGTGCACCTTGGGCTTTAACTAAAGTAATCTGATAGTTTCATGATCATTATTGCTGATATTAGCTCTGTATTACAGAGTAATTGAGCAAATTCGAATTCCCAAGCTGCTGTGGCGAGGTTTGAATGCAAAGGGTGTCACTTGAGGTATCTGGGTTACCCGTCCCCCTAACATTACTGCCAAATTAAGAGCAGCTCTAATTCGGAGTAGGTGAGTGGTGCTTGAAGAGAAGTTGTGAGAGATCGGGCTGAAAAAGTGCTGATGGCCGGGGGGGGGGGCAGGCTTTACCACTGTTCAAGGATGACCCTGGTGAGAGATAATGTATAAATTGTTGCTGGTCTTATCATTCTTCTGCACTTGTGATACCAATTCTCTGGGGCTAACTGAATTCTGCCTGTTGTCTTCCACTCTGCCCCTGATCACTGATTTACGTCAGCTGAAATGGGCCACTGACTATAGGGAGTACAGGCTACACAGTCCAAAAACGTGCGGGTTAGGTTGATTGGCCATGATAAAATTGCCCGTTAGTGTCCAGAGACGCGTAGGTTAGAGGGATTAGTAGGGATAATATGTAAGGATAGGGCCTGGGTGGGATTGTAGTCGGCGCAGATTTGATGGGCTGAAGGGCCTCTTTCCGCACTGTAGGATTCTATGACTTAGACTTCACATGCCCAATGTTGCCAAGCCGTTAGGTCTAATTGGGGCCTGAAGGTGGTGCTGTTTATCACATCCCAGCATTTCTCATACATTAATACACCTAACTATTTCAATTTGTATCTAAACAATTGGCTGCCTTGAAATGCCACCCCACCTCACCCCACCCCCCACCCCCTACCCCCCTTCACTTTACAGATATGACCCTCAATGGACATACTGGTCCCAGGAGCCAAGCTGCTTTAAGTGCCTCCTGGTCGTATCAATACAGCAGCCGAGCACTGCAAATTGTAGTTTGTTGTTTCCTCCTCTGTGTGCAAAGGAACCTAAACAATCTCATTTTTAGCATTTCTGTCAGGGTCTATTATCTGCAATTTGCAAGAGACTAGCGAATTACTTCAGCTGTAAAATTGTGCATTTACCATAAATTGATTCCCTTGAAGGTTAATGTGAAAGAAAGGGCTTACATTTTTAGAACACCCTTCAGCGTCGCAGAATGTCCCAAAACACTTCACAGCCAATGAAGAACCTTTGGAAGTGTAGTCATTGTTACAATACAGCACACATGCTAACTAATTTACACACAGCAAGATCCCATAAAGAGGAATGTGGTGAAGATCAGGTAATCTGCCGAAACACAAAGCTTAGGAATCGAATGAGAAAGGCTAAACCTCCCACCCTCTCTGCCTCATTGTCCTCATAAAGGCACTTATCCAGCATTAAGCTACTAGTTGCATCCCAACTCATAACAAATTCCATTCATCCATCAACATTGGATCCCATCTCAATTTTCAAATTGCTCCATGAACTCCAGAATGGAGTTGAGGAGGAACTTCTTCACTCAAAGGGTGGTGAGTCTCTGGAATTCTCTGCCCGTTGAAGTGGTGGAGGCTACCTCGCTAAATATATTTAAGTCACGGGTAGATAGGTTTTTGACAGACAAGGGGATTAAGGGTTATGGGGAGAAAGCGGGAAAGTGGAACTGATCCACTTCAGATCAGCCGTGATCTTATTGAATGGCGGGGCAGGCTCGAAGGGCGAGATGGCCTACTCCTGCTCCTATTTCTTATGTTCTTATATCTCACCTCTGCAAACTCCTCCAGTTCTCACCTGTGCCCCTCAAATTTTGGCTTCATGTGCATCCTGAATTTAATTGTTCCACCACTGGCAGCCACTGAAAATCCTGGAATTCCCACTTTAAACAATTCCATTTTTTTCCCCACATTCGCTTCCTTCAGGCAGTCCTTAAAACTCTCTGACCAAGCTGTTGGGCACCTGTCTTAATACACAGCTTGGTCTGTGTCTGTTGGATAAAGTTTAATACAATAAAGATGCTATTAGGGTGGCACTGTTGCCTCACAGCGCCAGGGACCCTGGCGATTTCTGGCTTGGGTCACTCTCTGTGTGGAGTTTCCACGTTCTCCCTGTGTCTGCGTGGATTTCCTCTGGATGCTCAGGTTTCCTCCCACAGTCTGAAAGACATGCTGGTTAGGTGCACTGGGCCATGCTAAATTCTCCCTCAGTGTACCCAAACAGCCAGAATGTGGAGGCTCAGGGATTTTCACAGTAACCTCATTGCAGTGTTAATGTAAGCCTTATTTGTGACACCAATAAATAAATGAAGTTTTAAATGCAAGTTGCTGTTGTTGTTGTTCATAATGCTGATATTAGCCAAGATGAACAAACCATCCCCTGTTATTCTTCAAAATAGTGTCCTGGAATTCACCCGACAGGGAAACGGGGCCTTGGATTAATGAAAGACATTGTAAACAGACATTATAAACGCCGATTTAAGAGGCCATTAAATCCCAGTCAACTTTGATTTCTGAAAAAAATCTGCTTCTTAACATATTTCAAAGCACCTTCCTCGCCGCTTCCAACTGTATAATTCAATGACATAAATCTGACGGCAACACTTCAAATATCTGCAGGAAGGCAATTAATTATGACAAAATGACATATGTTCCCGTCCTTTCGAAAACACCAGGTGAAGTCGTAAAAATGGTGAGCGCAATTAAGCTAATAAAGTGAGAGACAGTCGGTTCAGGAAATGCACAGTGGGTTCGTCAGCTTCTTGGAAAGGAGGTCTCAATTCATCTGAGCAGAAATCTCAGCTTGGAGGTTCCAGCAGCCGCAGCACCTTTCCAACAGGCCCACTCCACCATGCCCAACCCACCAGGCAGGGTCCAACATGCCCACTGCACCGCGCACACTCACAAACCCCCACTCCACGAGGCCCATTCCACAAACTCCACTGCACAGACCCCACCGCACAGATCCCACGCTGGGGACCCAACTCCGTGAGCCCCACTCTGCCATTAGAACTGTGACTGGGCAAAGCTCCTGTCCTTTTTCCAGGGAATGGCATAAAAGGGGTGGGCATCAGTTGGATTAACAGCGCTACTGCCGTACCCATCCCTTTGGAATCAGTGGGCTTCTGGAGTGGCAGTTCTCTTGGTGTGGAATAGGAGCACTGTGAGGCATGGGCTAGCCTGGCTGGGTAAACAATGGACATAAGGTTAACATGTTCATCATTTTCTGGTTGTGTTATCCTCATTTGGATCTCTCGCACTGTGGGGTTCACTCGGTGCTTCACTGAGGTACCTATGTTGAAGAGGTAGTGGCACTTCTTGGGGGCCTGGCATCCTATTTCTCTATAACAATATCGTCAGCACAAAGTGAAAGCAGGCAGCTGTGGATTCAGTCCTGCTCCAGAATCTTGAGTTTAATCTAGGCAGACACTTTGGCGCAGTGCTAGGGGAGCTGACAATGGCATTGTACTGTTGCTGGTGAGAAGCCAAACTGACACGGTTTGGCATCTCACCTGGATCCAAAGGCTCATCTAAAAGTGGGGAAGGAAGGGAAGGCCTTGTGGGGGGGGGGGGGGGGGGAGATGGATGGGGGTGGTGCGGGAGTGCTGTAAAACTTTGTAATTTGCTACCCTAGAGAATTGTGAATAATCCATCATTGAATCAGTTTAAGGCTGAGGCAGATTTTTTTGCTTTGGTCTCTCAGGAAATGATGGAGAAAACGCAACAAAGTAGAAGCCCAAGGTCGGCCATGATCATATTGAATAGCAGACCAGGATTGAGGGGCTGAATAGTCCTATTCCTTGTGGTCTTGGGTTCTGCTGATTACTTATCCAAAATTTCCTCTGCGCCTAACACTGTTAAAGACAAATCATGCAGATCTTCTATCTCATTACTGGTCTTGGGAGCTTGCTTGCACAATTGGATGGCCATGTTCCAGACATTGAAATGATGATTGCACTTTGATATTATTTAACCGGCTGTTACAGGGTTTGGAATATCCTCACAGTGTGAATGCAAGTGTTTGCATTCAATGAGAATACATTCCTGATGTTACGTTAAGTCTCATAACTTGTTGGCAGAATATGTGCCCAAAAACAAATAATAGTAAGGGTTTGCAAGAGTGTGCAACAACATAAAATTCCAATTAAATTGTTGAGAAACACAGCTTTGTAAATTAATCTTCCAATGACTGCAACAACAGAATAATAAATAGAACAGTGATCTTCATGAAAGTAGGCAGAAGATAGTTTGCAACTTGCTCTAACGCATGTAATTTATACCCCAGAGTAAGGAAATAGAGCAATAAATGATGTGTTCCATTGAATAATTCTTATGTTATATTGTGCAGATTTAATGTAGCATGCATTTATTTTTTAAAATCCTTTTCATCAAATAATTATTTCTGAGGTAATTCATTGAGTGTTAAATCAGAGGATTATGTACGGAGCATAAAGATGCGTTGTGTAGAGTTTGCAGCACAGAACCAGGCCATTTGGCCCAACTTGCTGTGCCAGCCTTTGTACTTCCTCCCATTCCTCCTCAGTAAATGTATCCAAATCAAAAATGCTGGAAATCTGAAATAAAGGGAGAAAATGCTGGAAATACTCAGCAGGTCTGGCAGTGTCAGTGGAGAGAAACCCAGTTGACATTTCAGGTTAGCGCTCCCTTAACCTGAAAAAGTGGGCTGAATTATAAGAGGTGGAAGATCTCCTGCACCTCCTCTCCCCCACACCCCACTTTCCCCCAGTGCTGGCTAAGGTCGGCAGCTTTCCAGGGCTTTGGGGTAGTGGACCAGGATTTGGCTAAGCTTACGGGATCTTGCTGTGTGCCAAGCAGTGAGGAGTGTCAGGGAGATTGGGGGGGAGGGGGGGAGGGGGGGAATGGGGCAGGGTGGGGTAGGTGGGGGAACGGGGTGGTGCTGGGGTTTGACAGGCTACGCGGGGTGGGAAGCTTGCATTTGGCATAAAATCAGAGGATGGGCCTAAGGGACCTGTTCAGGAGGGACATCCCTTTGCCCACCATCATTCTGCACAGGGAAACCTGGTAGGTTGCTTGCCTGGCCTGGATCTCTCCAGTTCTGCCACCGATCAAATCCCAGCTGTGGTGGCATGAGCCCCTTAAGCGGCATTAATTTCCCACTTTGGGGCATTGGTTGATCCATTGAGGTAATATGGGATTGAACAAACAAAAAACAATTTCAAAACTGGCTGATGTAATGAAAGTAGTCAACAATGTGAAGGATTGTAATAGATGTGAGCAGAATGTAGACTGGTGAAACTGGCATTTATATGTTGTTAAACTAAGGTACTGGTTTGGAGCATGAAGAAAGGTGATATGGACAAAATCGTATAATGTTAAAGACGATACAGAGAGACACATCGAGATGTGTTTACATTGAACTTTAGAACAAGGAACAAAGAATAAAGAAGGGTACAGCACAGGAACAGGCCTTTCATAAGAACATAAGAACTAGGAGTAGGACTAGGCCATCTGGCTCCTCGAGCCTGCTCCACATTCAATAAGATCATAGATGATCTTTCTGTGGATTCAGCTCCACTTACCCACCTGCTCACCATAACCCTTAATTCCTTTACTGTTCAAAAATTTATCTATCCTTGCCTTAAAAACATTCAATGAGGTAGCCTCAACTGCTTCACTGGGCAGGGAATTCCACAGGTTCACAATCCTTTGAGTGAAGAAGTTCCTCTTCAACTCAGTCCTAAATCTGCTTCCCCTCATTTTGAGGCCATGCACCTAGTTCTAGTTTCACCCGCCAATGGAAACAACTTCCTTGCTTCTATCTTGTCTACTCCCTTCATAATCTTATATATTTCTGTAAGGTCTCTCCTCATTCTTCTGAATGCCAATGAGTATAGGTCCAATCTATTCAGTCTCTCCTCATAAGCCAAACCTCTCAACTCCGGAATCAACCTAGTGAATCTCCTCTGCACCCCCTCCAGTACCAGTACATCCTTTCTCAAGTAAGGAGACCAAATCTGTACACAGAACTCCAGGTGTGGCCTCACCAACACCTTATACAGCTGCAACATAACCTCACTGTTTTTAAACTCCATCCCTCTAGCAATGAAGGACAAAATTCCATTTGCCTTCTGAATTACCTGCTGCACCTGCAAACCAACTCCTCGAGATTCTTCATCAAGGATACCTAGATCCCTCTGCACAGCAGCATGCTGCAATTTTTTACCATTTAAATAATAGTCCATTTTGCTGTTATTCCTATTAAAATGGATGACCTCACATTTACCAACATTGCACTCCATCTGCCAGATCCTCGCCCACTCACTTAGATTATCTGTATCCTTTAGCAGACTTTCAGCGTCCTCTGCACACTTTGCTCTGCCAACCATCTTAGTGTCATCTGTGAATTTTGACACAATGTCATCTGTGAATTTTGAGTTGGTCCCCAACTCCAAACCATTTATGTAAGTCATAAACAATTGTGGTCCCAACACTGATCCTTGAGGCACACCACAAGTCACTGATCGCCAACCAGAAAAATACCCACTTATCCAGACTCTTTGCTTTCTGTTAGTTAACCAATTCACATCCATGCTAATACATTACCCATAACACCGTGCATCTTTATCTTATGGTAGCGCATTCCAGGCACCCACCATACTCTGCATGGACTTCCCCCGCACATCTCCCTGAAAGTTTCCCCCTCTCACCTTGAACCTTGTAATTGACATTTCCACCTTTGAAAAAAGCCTCTATTTACTCTGTCTATGCCTCTCATAGCTTTGTTGACATCTATCAGATCTCCGCTCAGCCTCCTTCTTTCCAGTGAAAACCTTCTAAGTGATAGAAGTGGAGAATTTAGTTAATATCTTTGTTAAAAGAGCATGAGGAGCTTTTGCTTTATTGGCAGAGAATAGAGTTGTGTTAAAGTGCCCATCCTTATCAGTGTCAGGACACGCAGTGAATCATGACATGTGCCCTATGACAAACATCTGAATAGAACCCGCTGGAGGCGCACAAGAGAGTACAGCGCCCAGATTGAATAGCTTACTAAGGTAATGGTTATGAGTAACCGTAGTGCTATGAACAATGTGCTGCGTGCAGGGCCAAAAGGGTAAGGGAAGCAGATTTCCGCTTCTAAACAGTAATGGTGAACCAGGTAACATTCCTGTAACACACTGATGGCATTAGAACTTTCTTTCACTTTAATAATCACCAATGCTTGTCATACTATTGTTACTTAATTATCTGAATTTAAATTCCTCGGTCACCATGATGTTGTGAACCCCTCGTTGTTCTAGGCCTCGCAATTACTAGTCCAGTAATATTAACATGCTACCAAAACACACAGCTCCTTAACTAACATCCCCCCAATCCAATCCAATCTTGAACATTTACAATCAGATTTGTCAAGCGACTTCTCTCTCTTTCGGACATCCCAATATCTTTTAGGGACTGGCCAGAATTCTCCGGTCGTTCACACCAGCGGAATTTTCCGGTCCCGCTGGCAGTGCACCCCTGATTATGGGTTGCCCACTGGCATGAGGTGACCGCAGTGGTAATTCCCATTGGCGGTGGTGAGACCAGAGAATCCTGCCGCTAGCAAACAACGCGCCACCTCCAGCCGGCGGTCAACATTCCGCTGGGAGACTGGATAATCTTACTGAAGGGAGTTTGAAAGTGTACAGTAACAGGTTAACCAAGCATCGATGAGATGACACCTTTAACAAAGCAGCACCCTCTCAGTGCTGCAGTGATGAAGTGCCAGTCTCGATTACAATGCTTGGATTTAGATTCCATATCCTTCTGGACCCGAAGCAGGAGTTTCTAGTAACCGAACCTCACTCACATTGAAAGCGAGAGGGGAAAACAGCTAAACAGAATCACTTGGATAGCTCACCTGAAACAACGGACAAAGAACAGTTAACAAAAAAGGCTACCTGAACAGAATACGCTACTTCTCTGAGCTGATGTTGAGTGTGTTTGGCAGCAGGATAACCATAGAGTGTGAAATTATATTTAATAACAGCCCTGCAGTGGAGATAATCCTGACATTGGAGCAAGAAGAGATGGCCTATTTGCATTAATAATTATAGTTTGCTGCTGCTGAGTTCACAGAATTGTGGCGAAGTTTTAATATAATTCAGCATTGACTAAGTTCTGCTGCAAAAACAGCTCCTACTTGTTCCCAGTGAGAAATTACATTCAAATTATCGATGGAATAAAGGACACAGCAGCCAAGCTTCACAGTTATCCAACTCTTGCTCCATAATCCTGAAAATGAGTTATCTTCAAACCTTTTGAAAGTATCTATTGAATCTTATTCCAGCAGTCTTTCAAGTAATGTCTTTCAGATTGGAACAAACGCGCTGTGGAATAATTGTTCCTCATTTCCCCTCTAGTTTACTTGCCAATAACTTCATTGCAGTGTTAATGTAAGCCTTACTTGTGTCTACCAGACATCCACACCTGTGTTCGGTGTGTGGAGCTGCAGACCCTACGGAACCAGGTTAAGGAGCTGCAAATGCAGCTCGAGGACCTTCGGCTCATTAGAGAGAGTGAGGAGATAATTGACAGGAGCTATCAGCAAGTAGTCACACCAGGGCAACGGGAAGAAGGCACGTGGGTAACTATTAGGAAGGGGAAACCTCAGGTGATGGAGAGCACGCCGGTGGATGTCCCCCTTCAAAATAAGCACTCCTGCCTGAGTACTACTGGGGGGGGGACAGCTCATCTGAGGGAGGCAGCAGTGGCCAGGTCTCTGGAGCTGAGCCAGTATGTCAAAAAATTTTAAAAAGAGAGCAGAAAGGTAGTATTAATAGGCGACTCCACAGTGAGGGGGGCGGACAGGCGTTTTTGCGGACGCAGACGTGAGTCGCGGATGGTGGTTTGTCTCCCTGGGGCTGGGATTCGGGATGTCTCTGGGCGTGTCCCAGACATCCTGAAAGGGGAGGGTGAGGAACCGGAGGTTATAGTGCATATAGGTACTACTGACGTAGGCAAGAAGAGGGAGGCAATCGTGAAAAGGGACTATAGGGAACTGGGTAGGCAGCTGAGGAAGAGAAAAGCGAAGGTAGTAATCTCAGGATTGCTGCCTGTGCCAAGGGAGAATGAGGGAAGAAATGAAATGAGGTGGAGGCTGAATGCGTGGCTGAGGGACTGGAGCAGGGAGCAGGGATTTCGGTTCCTAGATCATTGGGACCTCTTTAGGGGCAGGTGTGACCTGTACAGTAAAGACGGGTGGCACTTAAATCCCAGGGGGACTAATATCTTGGTGGGAAGACTGGCTAGGGCTACTGGGGGGACTTTAAACTAGAAAGGATGGGGGGAGGGAATTGTGATGGGGAGACTGGGACGGAGGAGGTTAGCTCCCAGGTAGGGAAGGACTGCAGGCAGTATGAGAGGGAGGTTAGACAGGGGGTGGAGAAGGGAAATGTCCAGACTGAGGGGCTGAAGTGTATATATTTTAACGCCAGGAGTGTAGTAAATAAGGTAGATGAGCTTAGGGCGTGGATTGCTGCTTGGGAATGTGATGTGGTGGCCACTACGGAGACTTGGATGTCTCAGGGACAGGACTGGGTACTTCAGGTGCCAAGATTCAGATGCTTCAGGAAGGACAGGGTTGGGGGCAAAAGAGGTGGCGGAGTGGCACTGTTGATCAGGGACAGTGTCATGGCTGCAGAGAAGGAGGATGCCGTGGAGGGACTATCTACGGAGTCTCTGTGGGTGGAAGTTAGGAACAGCAAAGGGTCGATAACTTTGCTGGGTGTATTCTATAGGCTGCCCAATAGTGACAGGGAAGTTGAGGTGCAGATAGGGAAACAGATTCTAGAGAGAAGTATTAATAACAGAGTTGTCGTGATGGGAGACTTCAATTTCCCAAACATCAATTGGAATATCCCAAGGGTAAGGGGTTTGGATGGGGAGGAGTTTGTTAGGTATGTTCAGGAAGGTTTCCTGACACAGTACATGGATAAGCCTACGAGAGGAGAGGCTGTACTTGACCTGGTACTGGCGAATGAACCAGGACAGGTGACGGATCTCTCGGTAGGGGAGCATCTTGGGAATGGTGATCATAATTCTATCTCCTTCACAATTGCGTTGGAACGAGATAGGATCAGGCAGGCTAGGAAGGTGTTTGTCTGGAGTAAGGGGAAATACGAAGACGTCAGGAAGATAATTGGACAAATAAACTGGAAGGAGGCATTCCTGGGGAAAAGTACAGAAGGAAGGTGGCGGATATTCAAGGAATGTTTGTCTGGAGCTCTGCACGACAAAGTTCCGATGAGACAAGGAGGTTTTGGTAGGTCGCGGGAACCGTGGTGCACGAAGGCTGTGGTGAACCTAGTCAGGAGGAAGGGAAGGTGTACAAAAGGTTCAGGGAGCTAGGAGAAGTTAAGGATCTAGAGGAGTATAAGAATTGTAGAAAGGAGCTTAAAAGGGAAATTAGGAGAGCCAGAAGGGGTCATGAGAAGGCCTTGGCGGGTAAGATTAAGGAGAATCCCAAGGCCTTCTACAAATACGTGAAAAGTAAAAGGATAAGAGAAGGGATAGGACCTATAAAAGGTGAAGGGGGAAAGGTCTGTGTGGAACCAGAAGAAATGGCAGAGGTGCTTAATGAGTACTTTGCCTCAGTATTCACGGTGGAAACTGATCTGGGAGATTTTGCTACAGGTTTGCAGCAGATGGAAAAGATTGAGTATGTGGATATTAAGGAAGAGGATGTGTTAGAACTTTTGAATTCTATCAAGATAGATAAGTCGCCGGGACCAGATGGGATGTACCCCAGGTTACTGTGGGAGGTGAGGGAGGTGATTGCAGAGCCCCTGGTGATGATCTTTGCGTCATCGATGGAGACGGGAGAGGTTCCGGAGGATTGGAGGATTGCGGATGTGGTTCCTATTTTCAAGAAAGGGAACAGAGATAGCCCGGGAAATTACCTACCGGTGAGCCTGACCTCAGTGGTTGGTAAGCTGATGGAGAGGCTTCTGAGGGACAAGATTTATGAGCATTTGGAGAGGTTTAGCATGATCAGAAATAGTCAGCATGGTTTCGTCAAGGGCAGGTCGTGCCTTACAAGCCTAGTTGAGTTCTTCGAAAATGTGGCTGAACACATTGACGAAGGAAGAGCAGTGGACGTGGTGTACATGGACTTCAGCAAGGCGTTTGATAAGGTCCCCCATGCAAGACTTCTTGAGAAGGTGAGAGGGCATGGGACCCAAGGGGCTTTGGTCTTGTGGATCCAGAACTGGCTTGCCTGCAGAAGGCAGAGAGTGGTTGTGGATGGGTCTTTTTCTGCATGGAGGTCAGTCACCAGTGGAGTGCCCCAGGGATCTGTTCTAGGACCCTTGCTGTTTGTCATTTTCATAAATGACCTAGATGAGGAAGTGGAGGGATGGGTTAGTAAGTTCGCCGATGACACGAAGGTCGGTGGTGTTGTGGATGGTCTGGAAGAATGTCAGAAGTTGCAGCAGGACATAAATAGCTTGCAAGACTGGGCAGAGAAGTGGCAGATGGACTTCAACGCGGATAAATGTGTAGTCGTCCATTTTGGCAGGACCAATGGGATGAACGAGTACACTATCAAGGTCAGGAGTCTTAGCAGTGTTGAAGAGCAGAAGGATCTTGGGGTCCGGGTCCACAGGACTCTTAAATCGGCCTCGCAGGTGGAGGATGTGGTCAAGAAGGCGTATGGTGTACTGGCCTTCATTAATCGAGGGATTGAGTTTAGGAGTCAGGAGGTAATGCTGCAACTTTATAAGTCCCTTGTCAGGCCTCATTTGGAGTACTGTGCGCAGTTCTGGTCGCCTCACTATAGGAAGGACGTAGAAGCTATTGAAAGGGTACAGAGGAGATTTACAAGGATGTTGCCTGGATTGGGAGGCATGCCTTATGAAGATAGGTTGAGGGAGCTGGGACTTTTCTCCCTGGAGAGATGAAGGTTGAGAGGCGACCTGATAGAGGTTTATAAAATGTTGAGAGGAATAGATAGGGTGGATTCTCAGAGGCTATTTCCCGGGGTTGAAATGGTCGCTACGAGAGGACACAGATTTAAGGTGCAGGGAAGCAAGTGCAGAGGTGATGTTAGGGGTAAGTTTTTCACTCAGAGGGTGATGAATGAATGGAATCGGCTTCCGTCAGTGGTGGTGGAGGCGAACTCGCTGGGGTCTTTTAAAAGACTTCTGGATGAGTACATGGAATTTAATGGGATTGGGGGTTATAGATAGGTCTATGGATTGGTAGGTATTGATGTGATCGGCGCAACTTGTGGGCCGAAGGGCCTGTTTGTGCTGTAGTGTTCTATGTTCTAATAAATAAAGTTTACTTTTAATTTGAATACGTCTATTAAATCTTTTTGACTCGAAGGAGAAAAAACACTATTCCTCCCATATCAAACCAGTAAATCTCTTCTATGCCCTCTCTAAGGCTCTGACATCCTTCCTAAAGTGCGGTTCCCAGCATATTTTTTATTCATCCTTGGAACGTGAGTATTATTAGTAAGACCATCACTTACTGTATGGCCTTAACTGCCCTCTGAGAAGGTAGTTTGGAGCCATTTTCTTGAATGGCTGCAGTCCCCCATGCGGTTCAGACAAACCCACAAATTCACCACCCTCCAAGGGAAGAGGTTCCTCCTCACCTCAGTTTTAAATCTACTGCCTCTCAACCCATACCGGTGACCTCTTGTTCTAGATTGCCCCACAAGAGGAAATATTTGGTCTACATTTACTTTACCAATCCCATATAAAATGTTATATACTGTGACCAGATCCCCTCTCATCCTTCTAAACTCAGGTGAATATAAACCCAAATTGTTTAATCTCTCCTCATATGTCAACCTCTTCATCTCCGGAATCAATCCAGTGAACATCCTCTGAACTGCCTCCAATGCCACCACACCCTTTCTCAAATAAGGAGACCAAAACTGAACACAATATTCCAGATGTGGTCTCACCAACACCCCTGCAGTTGCAGCAACACTTCTCTAATTTTATACTCCAGTTCTTTTGCAATAAATGTCAACATCCCATTTGCTGCTTTGACATTGAAAACCTAATTGTATATTTGTGGAATATCATATTATTGCACCATGATAACATCTCCATAGGCTTTTAATGTATTTTCTTAAGAAAACATTTGTTTATGATATTTGAGTCATTAGCTTATTAGCATGTTTATGTCCCAATTTTTATTTCACTCTCTGAAAAATTAATTTTAAAAAATGAAACATAATCTCTGTATTTTACTTATTGATTTGCGATCTGAGAATTCTTCAATGGGACTGGCCACTTAGCCTGCTTGATGGCATCTGAGTTGATTGATGCCTTCTTGGCTTGGCAACAGAATCAAACTAATATCAGGAGAAGGGCAATTCACAGAGATCATTACATCATTGTGGGCCAGTTGCTTTGAGGTCACCCGTGGTACTTGTCACTTTGTCGCTGAATGTCAATGTCTTGAAGATGGAAGGGAGGGAATGCAGTAGGAAATAACAGAAGTGAGGAATAATGAAGACAGGAGAGAGGAAAGAAAGACAGAAAGGAAGAGGGGAAAAAAAAGAAAGAAAAGAAAGATAGAGAAAAAGTAAAAGAAAGAATGAGAAGAGATAGAGAAAGTGAAAGATAGAAAGACAGATAGGCAGGGAGACAGACAGGCAGCTGGATACGCAGATGGACACACGGACATGCAGGCAGACACACACACACACACACACACAGAGACACATAGACAGACTCACACAGACAGATAGACACATAAACACAAACAGACACACAGACACACACACACAAACACAGGCACACACAAACACAGGCGCACAAATACACTCCGATAGACACATAGACAGAGTGATCAGAATCACGCTGATTATTGGATGGACCAGTTAATCAGCGGTTATGAGTACAAATACAATCATGGTAAATCGTGAAATTAAATTCAATAAAATATGTTAATTGGTGGTTGATTGGTAACCTTTAGGAAACGGAGCCCGCCATCGGTCCTGATTCTTTCATCTTTAATTGCCATTTTGAAGGCCGTAAACCTCCATGTTGCACAATTGAAAAAGATTGTGTAATCTTCTAGGTGCGATCCCGAATTGGAAATTCTGACGTGTTACAGAATCTTGATCAAATGTTTCTGCATCTTTCATTTGAAGAGAAATGAAAGAGACTGAAACTCTGACATCTCTCCTGAATAGTGTATGAATGTTTCTCACAAATATTAGTCATTAGCTACTTAATGAACATTATATTTTGCTGGAAACACCTCAACGTCTCACATTTATCCCAGAGGAAACAGCACATAGCCATCCTGTCAATAAATATGATGCCTGAAGCAGTTTGTACTGCAGCCTGGCCATGGCTCATGAGTAAAACTAATCTTCCAGTTAACAGTGCTAATTGAGTAGACTGACATGTCAGCTGTTGCTCAGTTGATAACATTCTCACATCTGAAGCCAGAAAACTGTGGGTTCAAATCCTGCTCCAGATACTTTGACATATTGTCCTCAATATTAGCTAGAAGGTGTGGGGTGGGTGATGAGGGCTACCTGATATTTCAGGGAAAGACCACATTGGATGTAGGAGGCTGAGGGGTGAACTTATAGAGGTCTGTAAAATACTGAGGGGCATAGATCAGTTAGATAGTTAATATCTTTTCCCAAAGTTAGGGGAGTCTAAAACGAGGGGGCATAGGGTTTAAGGCAAGAGGGGAGAGATACAAAAAGGTCCAGAGGGACAAAGAGTGGTGAGCTTTTGGAACAAGCTGCCAGAGGTAGTAGTAGAATTGGGTACAATTTTGTCTTTTATTAAGCATTTAGACAGTTACATGGATCAGATGGGTACAGAAGGACATGGCCAAATGTTGGTAATTGGGGTTAGTTTAATGGTTAAAAAAAAGGGCGACATGGACAAGTTGGGCTGAAGCACCTGTTTCCATGCTGTAAACCTCTATGACTCTATGATCATGATGTTTAATGCGACTGTCGGGGTCTTTTTAATGAAGTTGCCTCATTATTTATTTTCAGATTTCATGTTCAATCGGCACCAGATGAGGGCTCGTGTGACCCAATCTTAACTCCAGCATTTAGAACATAGAACAGTACAGCACAAACCGGCCCTTCGGCCCACAAGTTGCGCCGATCATATCCCTACCGATCAGGCCTATCTATAACTCTCAATCCCTTTAAATCCCATGTACTCATCCAGAAGTCTCTTAAAAGACCCCAGCGAGTTCGCCTCTACCACCACCGACGGCAGCCGATTCCATTCACTCACCACCCTCTGAGTGAAAAACTTACCCCTGACATCTCCTCTGTACTTGCTCCCCAGCACCTTAATCCTGCGTCCTCTCGTAGCAACCATTTCAGCCCTGGGAAATAGCCTCCGAGAATCCACCCTATCTATACCTCTCAACATTTTATAAACCTCTATCAGGTCGCCTCTCAACCTTCGTCTGTCCAGGGAGAAGAGACCTAGCTCCCTCAGCCTATCTTCATATGGCATACCTCCCAATCCAGGCAACATCCTTGTAAATGTTCTCGGCACCCTCTCAATAGCTTCCACATCCTTCTTGTAGCGAGGCGACCAGAACTTCACACATTTAGGGGGACAATTCAAAAATACAACTTACTCGAACTTGGAGTTGGGAGAAACAGAGGAGGAAATATCACAATGCAATCAATATTCTTCCTTGTTAGTTCATGGGATGTGGGCAGCATCACTGGCTGGGTCAGCGTTTATTGCCCATCCCTAGTTGTCCTCTGAAAGGCCATTTAAGGTCAGGCCAGGTGAGGATATTTAAAAACATACATAGAGAGTGGAAGGAGTGGTAGGCCATTCGACCCTTTAAGCCTGCTCTGCCATTCATTGTGATCATGGCAGATTTCCTTCCTTAAAGGTCATCACCACTCATCATGCAGCAGGTGCAGCAGGTGGTCAGGAAGGCGAATGGGATGCTGGCCTTCATAGCGAGGGGGATTGAATATAGAAGTAGGGAGGTCTTGCTGCGGCTGTGTAGGGCATTGGTGAGGCCGCAGCTGGAGTACTGTGTGCAGTTTTGGTCGCCGCACTTACGCAAGGTTATTTTGGCCTTGGAGGGAGTGCAGAGGAGGTTTACTAGGCTGATACCGGAGTTGAGGGGGTTGAGCTATGAGGAGAGGCTGAATAAACTAGGCTTGTACTCGTTAGAGTTTAGAAGAATGAGGGGAGATCTCATTGAGACGTATAAGATGATGAATGGGATGGATAGGATAGAGGTGGAGAGACTCTTCCCGCTCAGAAAGGACAGTAGGACTAGGGGGCACAGCCTCAAGATAAAGGGGGGACGGTTTAGAATGGAGTTGAGGAGGAACTTCTTCACTCAAAGGGTGGTGAATCTCTGGAATTCTCTGCCCGTTGAAGTGGTGGAGGCTACCTCGCTAAATATTTTTAAGAAGCGGGTTGATGGGTTTTTGATAAGAGAGGGGATTAAGGGTTATGGGGAGAGGGCGGGAAAGTGGAACTGAGCCACGACAGATCAGCCATGATCTTATTGAATGGCGGGGCAGGCTCGAAGGGCTAGATGGCCTACTCCTGTTCCTATTTCTTATGTTCTTATGTTCTTATCATCCTGACTTGGAAATATATCACTGTCCTTCACTATCAGTGGGTCAAAACCCTGGAACTCCTTTCCTAACAGCACTGCAGCTGTGCCAAAAACATATGGACTGGAGCAATTCAAGAAGACATCTCACTGATTTTGATTTGATTTGATTTATTATTTTCACGTTATCAGGACACAGTGAAAAGCATTCTTTCTGTGGGCTATACAGAAAAAGCATACCATTCATAGAGTACATAAGGGAGAAAGAAAGGAGAGGATGCAGAATATAGTGTTACAGTCAAAGCTAGAGTGCAGAGAACTACACTCTGCACCCTCTCCTTTCCTTCTGCCCTACGTACTCTAGGAATGGTACACTTTGTCTGTATAGTGCACAATAAACAATACTTTCCAGACAACTACATTCTGTGGTAGTGAATTCCACACATTCACACCCTCTGGATGTATAAATTTCTCCTCATGGCAGTTCTGGAAGGTTAACCCCTTATCCTCAAAATATGACCCCTAGTTCTGGACTCCCTCACCATTGGGAACATTCTTTCTGAATCCACACTGTTTGATCCTGTTAGAATTTTATAAGTTTCTATGACATAAGAACATAAGAACATAAGAAATAGGAGCAGGAGTAGGCCATCTGGCCCTTCGAGCCTGCCCCGCCATTCAATAAGATCATGGCTGATCTGTCGTGGCTCAGTTCCACTTTCCCGCCCTCTCCCCATAACCCTTAATCCCCTCTCTTATCAAAAACCCATCAACCCGCTTCTTAAAAATATTTAGCGAGGCAGCCTCCACCACTTCAACGGGCAGAGAATTCCAGAGATTCACCACCCTTTGAGTGAAGAAGTTCCTCCTCAACTCCGTTCTGAACCGCCCCCCCTTTATCTTGAGGCTGTGCCCCCTAGTCCTACTGTCTTTTTTGAGCGGGAAGAGTCTCTCCACCTCTATCCTATCCATCCCATTCATCATCTTATACGTCTCAATGAGATCTCCCCTC
This sequence comes from Carcharhinus amblyrhynchos, assembly GCF_965287045.1. Lineage (NCBI taxonomy): Eukaryota > Metazoa > Chordata > Chondrichthyes > Carcharhiniformes > Carcharhinidae > Carcharhinus > Carcharhinus amblyrhynchos. The sequence goes on from NC_137324.1 coordinate 20,738,799, forward strand.
ATTCTTCTAAACGCTAACGAGTACAAGCCTAGTTTATTCAGCCTCTCCTCATAGCTCAACCCCCTCAACTCCGGTATCAGCCTAGTAAACCTCCTCTGCACTCCCTCCAGGGCCAAAATATCCTTGCGCAGGTGCGGCGACCAAAACTGCACACAGTACTCCAGCTGCGGCCTCACCAATGCCTATACATCCCCTCTCACTCTTCTAAACTCCAGTGAATATAATCCTAATCGACTTAATCTCTCCTTATATGACAGACCTGCCATCCAGAAATCAGCCTGGTAAACCTTTACTGCGCTCCCGATATAGCAAGGACATCCTTTCTCAGATAAGGACACTAAAACATCACTAAAACTGCACACAATACTCCAGGTGTGCCCTCGCCAACGCCCTATACAATTGCTGTTTCCTTCATCATGCATTCCAGGAGATGGTTACTCCACAAGCAGCGATTGTTCAGGATAATAGATGGATGGCCAGCGGAATGTGTAGGAAGAAGCAGTTAACAAAGGAGATTTTGGAGCATGTGCCACTCTCAAACAGGTACTCAGCATTGGAGACAGCAGGGTGTGACAAAGCCTTGAAGAAGTGCACTTCAGACCAAGGCAGTAATGGGCAAAGGAATGTAAAACGGGAAACAACAAAATGTAAAAAGGCATTGGTTCACGTAGATTTCATATTGGATGGATAGGCAGTGTTTCTGTAACTATCATTGCGAGCCCTGCACGACATGTGTTTTGGCACCAGAGTAGACAAATTGTTTTTATTAAATTTATTCAGTGATGGGATGTGGGCTTTGCTGGTTAGACCAGCATTTCATGTCCATGCCTAATTGCCCTTGAGAAGATGGTGGTGAGTCACCTTCTTGAACTGCTGCAGTCTCTATGTATTATAGTGCACAGTGTTTTTAGGAAGAGAGTTACAGGGATTTCAGCCAGTGGCAGTGAAGAACCAATGATATATTTCCAAAGCAGAGTGGTGAATGACTTGGAAGGAAACTTGAGGAACTCTGCAGGGAGAAGGAGTGAGGCAGAGATTTTGAACATTTGGGTCCCAACAACATAAACAGATCAGGTACTGAGGTCCTATTGTCAGATTTTCAAGAGTTAGGGAGGAAGTGATAAAGTAGTATCAGGGAACCAAAGTCATGTTAAGGGATTTATGTTTGTATTGATATACATTAGAAATAAGGTACAATTTTAGATGGATTTGATTTGATGTTTCTGTGCATGGAAATGACCTCTAGTTAGATTCATGCTGGACAAAGGTTTTTTTTGTGTGTGGGGATTGGTTTCCATTCTAATTGGGATTCAGCTGTGCTTATAAAGAACTATGGCACAAAAATAAATATAGTTACTTAGCAACTAGAAGCCTTTATAAGAAAAAAGCATTTTTCTTTGTTACATAGTGTTTAGCTGGAAGCCAGTTGGTGACAGACATTTGGAGAAGGACCATCTCTCTCAGCTTTGCTGGATGAAAAGTAATGGTTAAGAAAGCCAGCGCCAGAAATCTAAAGGACAGCTACTTCAGGAAACTAGAGAAAGAAGAAAAAATTCCAGGAATCCTGAAGTTAAAGACATGGAGAGGTGCTATTGTTTATGAGATATTAATTGAAATAACTCTGTTTATTTATTAGTGTCACAAGTAGACTTACATTAACACTGCAATGAATTATTGTGAAAATCCCCTAGTCACTATTCTCCAGTGTCTGTTTGGGTGCATAGAATACCTACAATGCAGAAAGAGGCCATTTGGCCCATTGAGTCTGCAGCAACCACAATTCCACCCAGGCCCTATCCGCATATCCCTATATATTTACCTGCTAATCCCTCTAACCTATGCATCTCAGGACACTAAGGGGCAATTTTTTAGCATGGCCAATCAACCTAACCTGCACATCTTTGGACTGTGGGAAGAAACCGGAGTACCCGGAGGAAACCCACGCAGACACGAGGAGAATGTGGAAATTCCACACAGGATGTGACCCAAGCCAAGAATTAAACCCAGGTCCCTGGAGCTGTGAAGCAGCAGTGCTAATCACTGTGCTACCATGCCGCACACACTGAGGGAGAATTTAACACGGCCAATGCACCTAAACAGCACATCCTTCAGACTGTGGGAGGAAACTGGAGGAAACTCATGTAGACACAGGGAACGTGTGCAGACTCCACACAGTGACCCAAGCTAGGAATGGAATGCGGGTTCCTGGCACTGTGAGACAGCAGTGCTAACCACTGTGCCACCGAGCCGCCCAATCGGTGTCTGGATATCAGAGTTTGTGCATAAAAAGTCAAGACAAAGATATCCAAAAGGGATTAGTGCAAAATCCTGAAGTTGGTTCACTGTTAAAAGTGAATCAGGAGCATTGTTTAAAAGTGTGATTTGTAAAATCCGGACTGGATTATGGAATGCAACCTGCGAAGGAAAGGCATTGCTTCGAGAGAAAATGTTTTGGGAGTGGCTACTCCCATATGACAGTCATCAGGAGGAATTCTGAGAAGAAATCCACAGACACTAACTTGGGTTCAGGGAGGAATGTGTGAGACCGCAGTCATCTTGTGTATCTTAAAGGGACTTTGTGTATCAATGAGACTATTGTAGCTTCAAATGTACTGTGTTGTTCGTCTTAATCTTAAAACCTGTGTATGTTTGTTAAGCTGGGGGGAAGCAAAGGAGTACTGTATTATAATCCAATTTTTACACATTTAATAAATGTTATTTTCTTGTTGTTAAAACTAATTAGCTGTCCTGTGACTTTGCTCCTCCACATTTGAAAAAAATGTAAAAGTTACTTTTAAGTTTTTTGAGCCAGGGTTCCATTCTGAGACCTGCCTGTCTGGTTATAACATTCAAAGGGATCATTGCAGGCACTTGAAGATTACTAGATTACTCCCAGTGCCATGGACAACTGAAATAGGAGCGTAGGGAGGAACACATGCACAGCTTGGTACATGGTGCAGTAGAACATAGAGCATAGAAGAACTACAGCACAAACAGGCCCTTCAGCCCACAAGTTGCACCAAACATGTTCCTACCTACTAGGCTTACCTATAACCCTCTATCTTACTAAGTTCCATGTACTTATCCAAAAGTCTCCAAAAAGACCCTATCGACTCCACCTCCACCACCACTACCGGCAGCCGATTCCACTCACCCACCACTCTCTGAGTGAAAAAACTTACCCCTGACATCTCGTCTGTACCTACTCCCCAGCACCTTAAACCTGGGTCCTCTTGTAGCAGCCATTTCAACCCTGGGAAAAAGCCTCTGAGAATCCACCCGATCAATACCTGTCAACATCTTATACACCTCTTTCAGGTGTATAAGTAGGGAGGGTTTCAGATTCATGCAACATTGGGATGAGTTCTGAGCAGCTGACAGCTAATCAAAAATCTTTTCTTTCCTGGGCTATTATCTCGAAGCTGTTATTTTTGGAAATCTTAACATTTCCTTTTTTTTTGGCACTCTCAAGAGCACTCTCTTATTCTCATCACTCCATGTTTATGCTAGCAACCAAGTGTCTCATTTGGAAGTGCAGGTTTGACATGAGATTGTAACTATTAAAAAGGAAAGCATTGGAGCCCACTGCTTGCCCATTAAACTTGGGTCACTGTCTGTGAGTTTGCACATTCTCCCCATATCTGCCTGGGTTGCCTCCAGGTGCTCCGGTTTCCTCCCACAGTCCAAAGTTGTGCGAGTTAGGTGGATTGGCTGCAATAAATTGTCCAATAATGTCAGGGGGATTAGAGAGGTAAATACATAGGGTGACAGGGATAGTGCCTGGGTGGGACCATTCTCAGCGCAGGTTCGATGGACCAAATGGCCTCCTGTAGGGATTCTATGATTAATATTCCTTCCATTTTGACAGGGCCAGTGTATCTCAGTCTGCATCTTTTTGCAGGTTTTACATGAAGAATATAAAAGTGATGAATCAAACTTTTATGTATACTTAGACCTTGAGTGCACATTAAGAAAGTTGAGCAAGTCAAGCTTTTTACTTGGAGAGAGTTGCAAGTATGTGATCATCTCTTCATAATGGAAAACTGTCAGCGCTCAGCTATTTATTCTTAGTGCTTGCATGTTTATAAATACCTCTTTCCAGAAGAGCAGTACATCTGCCTGAGAAGAATAACTAGAGATGTTCCCTGATGCTTTACCTGGACTCTCTTCCAGTAGACGTTTCAACTTGACTGAAGGGAATTGTGTATCCCAGCCCTTCAAAGCAGCCCTTCAAACCCCTTCAGTGTATTAAACTTCAAGCTCCAAGTTGGTCCTTCTAGTTTAAAGTTAATGCATTGAATTCTATACTTCCACTGCTTTTGTGTTGTGGCAGCTGCTCACTCACGGGTGGCAAGGTGAGACAGTGGTTAGCACATCTGCCTCACCGCACCATGGGCCCGGGTTCAATTCCCAGCTTGCGCGACTGGGTGTGAGGAGTTTACATGTTCCCACCGTGTCTGTGTGGGTTTCCTCCGGTTTCGTCTCACAATAAGTAGATTGGCCATGTTAAGTTCTCCCTCAGTGTACCCGAACAGGTGCCAGAGTGTGGCGACTCGGGGATTTTCACAGTAACTTCATTTCAGTGTTAACATAAGCCTATTTGCGACAATAATAAATAAAAATCAGACTGGCTACAGTTACTTCCAGCTGAATTCATCATCTCCAGCAACCACAGTTTAAGTTTATTCCTGAACTGACGTTCAGTTTGGGTTCTGCCACAGGGTCACTTAGCTCCTGACCTCATTACAGTCTTCGTCCAAATATAAAAGCTGAACGTCAGAGGTGAGATGAGAATGGCCACACTTGACCACAAATTTTAAAATTTAAGTCAATCAGGAGAAAATTCTCCACTGTCTGGCCTCATGCTTAGTATAAAGGAAGAGGGTTAGGGCTATCTAAGGCTCATCATCTCATCCCAGGACAGCATTGCAGAGTTACTCAGGGCGGTGTCATAGATCTGACAATCTCAGCTATTTCATCAATGACATGGAACATAGAACATAGAAAAACCACAGCACAAACAGGCCCTTCAGCCCACAAGTCGCGCTGAACATATCTCTACCTACTAGGCTTATCTATAACCCTCAATCTTACTAAGACCCAAGGATATTTTGGCCTTGGAAGGAGTGCAGAGGAGGTTCACTAGGCTGATACCGGAGATGAGCGGGTTGGACTATGAAGAGAAGCTGAAGAGACTGGGTCTGTACTCGTTGGAGTTTAGAAGGATGAGGGGGGATCTTATAGAGACGTATAAGATAATGAAGGGGATGGATAGGGTAGAGGTAGAGATGTTCTTCCTGCTCAGAAAGGACAGCAGGACTAGAGGGCACAGCCTCAAGATAAGGGGGGAGCAGTTTAGAACGGAGTTGAGGAGGAACTTCTTCATTCAAAGGGTGGTGAATCCCTGGAATTCTCTGCCCGTTGAAGTGGTGGAGGCTTCCTCGCTAAATATACTTAAGACATGGGTGGATAGGTTTTTGACAGACAAGGGAATTAAGCGTTATGGGGAGAAAGAGGGAAAGTAGAACTGATCCACTTCAGATCAGCCATGATCTTATTGAATGGTGGGGGAGGCTCAAAGGGCTAGATGGCCTACTCCTGCTCCTATTTCTTATGTTCTTATGTTCTTAAGACCCATGTATTCATCCAGAAGTCTCTTAAAAGACCAATAGCCTCCGCCTCCACCACTGCCACCGGCAGCGGATTCCACGCACCCACCACCCTCTTTGTGAAAAACTTACCCCGACATCTCCTCTGTACCTACTCCCCAGCATCCTAAACCTGTGTCCTCTTGTGGCAGCCATTTCAGCCCTGGGAAAAAGCCTCTGAGAATCCACTCGATCAATACCTCTCAACATCTTATACACCTCTATCAGGTTTGACAGATATAGACTGACTTTCTGTGTTGTCCAAACTATGCTGGGGGTTTCAAACCAAAAGGAAAGGACATGGTTTGCACACTTACACCAAAAAAAAACTACTACCTCACCTGCCCTGGAATCAGGGTGGATGAGGTTCCCGGAACAGAAACCCCCATTGGCCACGGGCAAGATTTTATGATCTCACCCCAGCAAGGCCATAAAGCCATGCCCTTAGATAGAAAATCACTGACAACAGACTTATTCTAGAAGCTTCTGCCCGTACAGGAAGAAATTGAAATTTAAACAGCAGCCTGTGCAACACCCCAAAGACAGCGCCATCAAATCATGTTACCTGCAATCATTCAACTACTTGAATATATAACACCTTCCTTCCACCACAAGATCAGAAATAGAGGTATTCACTGCCCCCCTCAGATACAGAAGCAGTCCATGTCCACAATATTGGACAAGTTTCAGATTTGGGCAAATAAGTGGCAAGTGCTATAAAAGTGCCAGGCAGTGACCATCCCTAAAAAGAATGCTTCTAATTCCTTCCCATCACTGAAACTCCCAACTTCAACAACCTGTGTGTCACCATTGATTAGAAACTTAATTGGATTTGCAACTTGAATACAGCGTCATCAGCAGCAGATTAGAGATCGGAATTACTGTGGCAAGTACCTCATCTTTTGACTCCCCAAAGCCTGCCCTCCATCTACAAGGCACAAGGCAGGACTGTGATGGAATATTCTCCACTTGCTTGGAAGAATGCAGTTCCAACAACACTGAAGAAGTTTGATCTCATCCAGGACAAAGCAGAACCCATTTAATTGGTACCCCATCCACCATCTTCAATATTCATTCCTTCCACCATTGGCACATGGTAATAGCAGTGCAAGAAGCACTATAGCAACTCACTAAACCCCTGTTGATAGCATCTTCAAACCCAAAATCTTACTGCCTTGAAGGACAAGCACAGCACTCACATACAAATACACAAAATAGGAGCAGCAGTTGGCCATTCGGCTCTGCCATTCAATAAGCCCATGGCTGATCTGTTTGTATTTTGAGTTCCACATTCTCATCTACCCTCACATGAGAATGCCACCACCTGAAAGTTTCCCTCCAAGCCATCCACCAGCTTGACTTGGAATTATGCCCTGATACTCCCTTCCTAACAGCAATAGGTGTCTCTACATCAAATAGACAATAGTAGTGCAAGAAGGCAAATCCACACTGTCTTCTGAAGGACAATTAGAGATGGGCAATAAACACTTGTCTAGCCAGGGACATTCATAACCAATAAATTAAATTGTTCAAGAGGATCCTATCCACTGCAACAGCCAGTATCTCATTTGAACCAGATCCTTTGCAACTTGCATGTGCAATCCAAACCCACAGCTGTTCCTTATCATTACAAAGACCAGCCCTAAAATGTAGCCAGGTGAATTCAATAGCCAAAGTTTTACACCAAAGTCCGGTTGCAAGATTCTCTTGAAGCAATAAGCTTTCTACAGGGTTAGTTACTTGTAGTCTTGTTAGTTGGAGGTCAGTTTTCTGTATTGGAAGACTTGAAAAGGAACAAGGTGGAGAACTTCCAATGTTGTAATTCCCAGTTCTTCAGATGTAGCTGCTGCTATCCTGTCTGCTGCTGATGGTGTCTCTCCTGCAGACAGCACAGATTCATGGCTGCCTTACCAATTGCTTCTCACAGTTTTCCTTTCCAAATGTGGTGGCGGGTATTATTTGCAAACATTCACCTTGAGGGTTTGAGGCAATCACTGTCCTAGTTTCAGAAAAGCCTAAGTTGCATTAAGGTAGACATGTCCCCAGGGCCAGATGGGATCTGTCCTGGGTTACTGTGGGAGACAAGGGAAGAAATAGCTGGGGCCCTTACAGATATATTCACATCCTCTTTGACCCCAGGCGAGGTTCCAGAGGACTGGACAATAGCCAATGTTGTTCCCTTGTTTAAGAAAGGAAGTAGGAATAATCCAGGGAATTATAAGCCGATGAGTCTGACATCAGTGGTGGGGAAGCTTTGGAGAAGACATTGAGGGATAGAATATGTACACATCTGGAAGAAAATGGACTAGTTAGTGCCAGACAGCATGGTTCAGTATGGGAAAGGTCATGTCTCACTAAATTGACTGAGCTTTTTGAAGAGGTGACAAAGATAATTGATGAGGGAAGGGCTGTGGAAGTAGTTAATATGCACTTTAGTAAGGCATTTGACAAGGTCCCATATGGCAGACTGGTACAAAAACTAAAATCACATGGGACTCGGGGTGGGCTGGCTAGTTGGATACAGAACTGGCCTGGCTATAGACGACAGAGAATAGCAGCGGAAGGGTATTTTTCAGTACAGAGATCTGTAGCCTGTGGTGTTCCACAGGGATCAATGTTGGAACCTCTGTTGTTTGTAATGTAGAAATGAGCTGGAGGAAACTGTGGGTGATTTGATTGGTAAGTTTGCAGATAACATGAAGATTGGTGGAGTTGCTGATAGTGCCAAGGATTGTCAAAGGATGCAATAGCACATAGATAGATTGGAGACAGAAATGGAAGATGGAGTTTAATATGGACAAATGTGAGATGATGCACTTGCATCACTTTTTGGGGGATCCAACTCAAGGAGGATCACACTTGGAGAATCAAACTTAGATGTGAAATATACAATAAATGTAGGACAGTTAGGAACATTAACATGGGTGTGCAGGTCCACAGTTCCCTAAAAATGGCAAAGTGGCAACACAGTGGCCAAGGTGATTGAGAAGGCATGTGGCATGCTTGCCTTCATCAGTTGGGACATTGGATACAGGAGTTAGGGAATTATGTTGCAGCTATATAAAACCTTGCTTAGGCTGCATTTGGAGTATTGCGTGCAGTTCTGGTCAACACACTACCAGAAGGGTGTGGAAGCTTTGGAGAGAGTGTAAAGAAGGTTCACCAGGATGTTGCCTGGTCTTGAGGGTGTTGGCCCTAAGGGGAAGTTGAATAAACTAGGATTGTTTTCACCAGAAATACAAAGGCTAAGGGGAGACCTGATTTGAGGACTACAAAATTATGAGAGGTATAGACAGGATGGCTAGTCAGAGGCTTTTATCAAGTGTGGAAGTCACAATTACAAGGGGACACAGGTTCAAGGTGAGAGGGGGAAAGTTTAAGGGGTAGTTTTTCAAGCAGAGAGGGGTGGGTGCCTGGAACGCACTGGCAGAGGAGTCGGTGGAAGCAGACACATTAGCAACATTTAAGAGATATCTGGTGGGTACAAGAACAGGGAGGAAACATTAGGATATGGACCGAGTAAGGGCAGAAGTTTTTTTAGCTTAGGTAGAGCATCATGATCAGCACAGGCTTGGAGGGACGAAGGGCCTGTTCCTGTGCTACACTTTTCTTTATTCTTTGTTCTTGTTCTTTGAATGACCCATTCAAGTCAAGAATGCAGTTTGGACGGTCTCAGGCTATAAAGATTAACACTTCTCAATCTCAAATGTATCCTCTTCTCTTCTTGGGACAGAGTCACAGTTTTTGAATCCACAGACCAAGGGCTTTGGGTGGCCATCTTTTACAGCACTATATCGACCATTTTTAGAAAATTCCAGAAGGTTCCACACCAAGTACAGTTCATGTTTTAAAAGTTATCACAAGGACATGCCTTTATTGACCATGATATTGAAATTCTGAAACTCCTGCCCTTTCTCCTTTGAAATATCCTAAAATACATAGTGAACATTTCGATCACCTCTCCTCAGAACTGCTTTGGCTTAGCATTCAATTTTGCTTTGTGAAAAGACTTGGACATTTTTCTACAGTAAACACACTATATACAAGTTGGCTTTGTTCTTGTTCTTACCTACCTAATATTGTCTTTTTCATCAGCATCAAATGAGAATTGCAATTTAATTGAAACCACTTTAAGCTACAATGTAAAAACCCTTAATTTTCATTGCCAGAGCCAGTACATTGGTCATAAATAAGTAACTAACGTGCCAGAAAGTGTAGGGGTTAGCCATAAGAAAAAATGCATTCTTCGAAATCTCAGAAAAACTCTCTTTCACGAACATGATTAATGACTCGCATTTCTAGCACTTGAGGCCAGAAATTATTGTTGGCGGCAATATTTATCTTAAATGCCTCCATTGAATTACTGAAAAGAATGTACTTAGTGTTGATCCAATAATGCAGCAGACAAAATGTTCTATTTTTTGACAGTTGGAGGGGCAGTGGTAATTTTCAGATATTCCCCTTTTTCATATTTAAGCTTACTTGTCTCCAACAAATTCAAGTTTCTATGTTATTGAAATTGTACAGTAAGAAGCCTCTCAACATCAGGTTAAAGTCCGACAGATTTATTTGGAATCACAAGCTTTCGGAGTGCTGCTCATGAAAGTGACTCACCTGATGAAGGAGCAGCACTCTGAAAGCTTGTGATTCCTAATAAACCTGTTAGACTTTAATCTGGTGTTGTGAGACCTCTTACCGTGCCCACCGCAGTCCAATGCTAGCATCTCATAGAAACCCTACAGTACAGAAAGAGGCCATTCAGCTCATCAAGTTTGCACCGACCACAATCCCACCCAGGCCCTACCCCCATATCTACCCACTAATCCCTCTAACCTACACATCTCAGGACACTAAGGGTAATTTTTAGCATGGCCAATCAACCTAGCCCGCACATCTTTGGATTGTGGGAGGAAACTGGAGCACCCAGAGGAAACCCATGCAGATATGAGGAAAATGTGCAAACTCCACAAAGACAGTAACCCAAGCCAGGAATTGAGCCCAATTCCCTGGAGCTGTGAAGCAGCAGTGCTAACCATTGTGCTACTGTGCCGCCCAATTTCCTCATGTGACAGCCCAATCTCCATATTATTGACACTGTAAATATTGTGGGATGGTTCCTAATCTGTCTCCTGCTGGCAAAATCATAGAAGTATTCTTTCTGATGTGAGGGCATGCACTCTCAAAGGGGATATTGGCCAGAATGCAATGAACAGAATGTGTTCCAGTGATCAATTATCGAAAGTAAATGGTTTCATCAATCACTTTGTGTCAATGATCACTGTTGAAATGTAATTCCATTCATTGTTAACCTATTGAAATTGCTTCACTGATTACATCAAAAGGTAGGTGTGTTTTGGTGAACTTTTCGTACTGAAAGTAAATGATTTCATTGATCATTGGATGGAAGTAAAACATTCCATCAATCAGTAATTAAATGGGAATGTGTTCGTCAATCAACTAATAAATGTAAATGTGTTTCCGTGATCATTTATTGAAAGTTAATTGTTTCATTGATCATTTACTAAGAGTGAATGTGTTTCAGTGAACTCTTATTGAAAGTAAGTGGGCCAGATTTTATAGCCTCGTTCATCCCAAAACTGTAAAATTCCACCCAAGATCAACGGACCTTTCCATTGTCCGCCCCTCGCCAGCTCCGATTTCTGTGGCAGACAGGGCTGTAAAACTTTGGCAAATGTGTTAAAAATTGCTTAGTGCCCCTGGATGGTGGAATGCCAAACAGACACTGTTATCACCACCTATTATCATCAACAATACTTTGGGGTCTATCATGCATTATATATTTAGTCCAAATTGTAAATTATGATGTTTAACTTAATGGAGGTATCCCCTATTAACTGTGGTTTTGGCATTACTGTGTGATGACTATTTGCGCAGCTCCGTAAGACAGAGATGTATTAGAGGATATGGGTAACACAAATGTCTCTACTTGCACAGCAGACATTTAGAAAGTAGGGCACCGTATCCTCCTTCAATACTGAGTGCTGAGGAATAGGCAGATTGAAAACGTAACTCGTCTGTTCAAAAAGGGGGAGAAAAATAAACTTCGGAATTACAGGCAACATGGAGGCACAGTGATTAGCACTGCTGCCTCACTGTCCCAATGACCTGGGTACAACTCCCGGCTTAGGCCACTGCCTGTGCAAAGTATGCATGTTCTCCTGCAATCTGTGTGGATTTACTCGAGTGCTCTGGCTTCCTCTCACAGTCCGAAAGGCATGCCGGTTAGGTTGATTGGCCAAGCTAAAATTGCCCCTTAGTTTCAAGGGGATAAGCAGGGTAAATATGTGAGGTCACGGACATAGGGCCTGGGTGGGATTGTGGTTGGTGCAGTCAGACCGAATGGTCTCCTACTGCACTATAGGGATTCCAGGATTCTATGAAAGTCAGCATGTATTTGTGAAGGTTGTGTCTGACTAACTTGATCTAGTTCTCCATGGAAGGAAGGAAAAGGTTGGTGAGGGTAATGAGTTAATTTTGTGTATATGGACTTTTCAAAAGCATTGAGTTATCAACAAAATTGTAACCCTTTCAAGTAAAGAACCCATTGCTGCACAGTTATCAAATGTAGTAACACTTGGGTAAATCCAAAAAGATGTTCTACTGACCAGGTAATTGAGTAAAGCTGTCTATCAATTTCAGCACTGGCATGATGCCAGGTACATTGGTCTGACATCCCAGTGGTTGACTGATCGAAAGAACTCCTTCAGCTTGTTCATAATAGGCAGGGTACAGACTGCACTTAAAACAGCTCACACTTGCCAAATGCCAAAACAATACAACTATGGTTAGACATGATTCCAAGATTGGGCAGCACTTAATTAGCAAGCAATTAGAGAAGATAATAGAATGTTATCACTTATTGTGGGGGGAATTGAACACGAAAGCACAGAGGTTATTCTTCAGTTATACAGAACACTAGTGAGACCACATTTGGAGTACTGTGTGCAGGCCTGTTTACTTTGTTTAAGGAAAGATGTAAATGCACTTTGGAAGCAGCCCGGAGAAGGTTTACCAGACTGATACCTGGAATGGGTATACTGTCACATGAGGAAGTGTTAGACTAGTAGACTTCTATCTTCTGGCGTTTAAAAGGGTAAGAGGCAGCTTGAGGGGCTGAACAACCTGAAGGGTCTTGACAGGGAAGATGTGATGAGAACGTTTCCCCTTGTAGGAGAATCTAGAACTTGTGGTCACTGTTAAAAAATAAGGGGTCGGCATTCAAAACAATGGTGAGGTGACTTTCTTTCACTCAGAGGGTCATCAGTGTTTCAAACTCTTCCTGGGAAAGTGGCAGAAGCTGAGTCTTAGATATCCTTAGGCTAGAAGTGCATATATTCTTGGTAAGAAAGGGAGTGTTGTGTTATTAGGGGTAGGAAGGATGCAGATGTGAGCTTCCTATCAGAGCAACCATGGTCTCCTTAAATGGTGGAGCAGGCTTGAAGGGCTGAATGGCCTACACCAGCACCTTGTTCATCCGAATGTGCTAATTGCGACATAAATAATCAATTACGATAGTCAGGCTTGTCTCATGGTTTAACTGTGCTTGCTTGAAGCAACGTACATTCAAAAACAGGATATCACTGCAAACAAAAGGAATATGTTCAAATCTTGCCTTTTTTTAACTGTGCAAGAGGTTGGGCAGCCTGTATTTTCCCATTGCTTTCTCTATGGCAATGTCAGAGTTGACTTGCCAATTAAGGAGCACCCTTTTCTTCTTTAATATTGTTGTGATGGCTTTGAAATTTGGAATTCTTGTGTTTGTCCTGGTGATCACAAAACCAAAAGCTTCTGCAACATGTCTCTGTTCATCAATATTCAAGTTCTATATGAGAAAGTGACTTGTGTAAGGAGTGTTCAGTGGTGGTCCCTGAGAGTCAGTCTTGTGGCCATTACTCTTTTGGTATTTAGGAATAAACTGGACTTCAGTATACAAGACATAGTTTTCAGATAAAGTGAGACTCAGAAATGCATTGAACAGTGGAGAGCATAATAAAAGACGCATTGGAAAAGTGGTGGGAACATTTAAAAATCGTGGGCAAGACCTGATTCTGGGATTCCGGACATCCTACCTTCTTAAAGGAGTTGGGACCATTATACCTCAGAGGATTTGGGGACCATGGGGGAAACCCAGTGCCAAGTGGGGAGCAAAAAACAAACAACCACATACTCCTTTCTTTCACTATCAGGCTTTGAAAAATAAGTTATTTCAGATTCAATAGTTAGATACTGTAAGCTAGATGTGTTTTCACTGAGGTGATTCTTTATCGGGCTCAGTTCTCAGTTCACCAAAGGTCATTACATTGATCAGCGTTCTGTAAATGTTGAGATGCATTAGCGTTCTTTTGGTATTTGATAAAGTGCTCTTATGCATTTAAACTAAAGAAGGCACTGCTTGGGATCTCTGGTATAATAATCTGAATTGATATAAATGCCCAGAGTCCTTTCAAAATAAAGCAAGATTCAAAACTTACACTGAGCGATAAACAGAACTCCTTCATCCAGACATTTTTGACCGAAAGAACATCTGGTGTAGCTCTGAAAAAACATAATTTTCTTTTCTTTTACTTACAATGGATTCCTGGTTAATAAGTCCAAAAGTTAGCTAGTCTAGCTGAGACTATTATGAATGCTTGGCTGAGTTTGAAAAGCTCCAAAACCACTCATCTCAGCAGGGGGCTGGGGAGGTGGGGGGTGCTGTCTTGACATTTTGATTGACAATTATTAAAGAATTACCTATCTTGGAATGGAACTTTCCACCTCCTGCATGAAGGTCCAGATCATGGAAAACTCATAGAACATAAGAACATAAGAACATAAGAAATAGGAGCAGGAGTAGGCCATCTAGCCCTTCGAGCCTGCCCCGCCATTCAATAAAATCATGGCTGATCTGTCGTGGCTCAGTTCCACTTTCCTAATGTGCGAGGATCAGGGAGGTCCAATATAGGGACAATTTGTTACCCAATCAATCAGCCTAAAAGCACATCTTTGGGATGTGGGAGGAAACCGGAGTACCCGGAGGAAACCCACGCAACCACGGGGAGAACGTGCAAACTCCCACAGACACAGGCCCAAATCCATGTGTCCGCACAGCAACAGAGATAGTCTCTGAGCTGCCATGTTGCCCTCGAGATGGTCCAGTTTAAGCAGACTAACGACATGAAGCAATAGGCAACTCCCGAAGCAACGTCCAAGAGCAGCCCACTACAACCTGCCGCATGCATGCCCCTTGCTGGTCAACAAGGTGGACTTAAATGCCTGTGGAGACAAAAAATTCATTATTAAACAGGCAAAGACTGTAACATCCCTGAGGCAAAAACATATCCCAAGCCTACAATGTTTAGTAAGGCCTGCTATATCCCCCTATATGTAGCCCGCTCATGTGGCTGTCTAAGTGACTCTTAAACAACCCTAGCGTGCCTGCTTCCACCACCTTACTCGGCAGTGCATTCCACACCCCCACTACCCTTTGTGTGAAAAACTGCCCTCTAATATTTGTCTTATACCTAGCCCCCCTCACCCTAAGCCCATGACCCCTCGTTCTATCCATTTCTAATAGCGGAAAAAGCTTACCACCATTTACTCTATCTATCCCCTTCATAATCTTATAAACCTCTATTAGATCCCCCCTCAGCCGACGTCTCTCAAGGGAAAACAGCCCAAGTTCGTTCAATCTTTCCTCGTAAGACAGCCCTTCCATACCAGGCAGCATCCTGGTAAATCTCCTCTGCACTCTCTCCAGGATCTCTACCCAAGCCAGATCTCCACCCATCTACATACCTGGCCTTGTATCCCATGAGCCTTCACCTTTTCTATCAGCCTACCATGAGGGACCTTGTCAAACGCCTTACTGACGAAGTGTCAGGATCTGACCAAAAAATGGCATATTTTTCTCCAGAGAGACAGGCACGTCATTACAACTTATGGGACTTGATCAAAACAAAAAAAAGGGGTTGGCATGTTGGATGTCGTCATTTTGAGGGCAAGGCCTAAACACGCTGGTAAGGCCCAGTGGCACTGAAATCGGGGCACTTTTTTCAAAGCGTGCCCCAAACAAACCAAAAACTAACATCCCGTCCCCAGTCCCGCCATGGAGGTCTCAAGTCTCCCATGCTTCCCCGATCAATGCTGACACTTGCTCCTTGAGCTTCCCCCTGCCACCCACAATAAACACCGGTGACTCCCACCCACGTCCCCGATGAATGCCAGCATATCTTCCCGTTCTCTTGATCAATGCCAGTATCCCTCTCCCACTCTGCCCCAACAGTAATGACCAGAATCTCCCTCTCTCACTTTCTTGAACACTCTCTCCTTCCTCACTACACATATATGTCCCTCCCCGCATTGGGCCCCCCCTACAGCCTGCCATACCAATCAGGCAGAGCCAACCTGTGCTGGGGGTAGTACCAGGGGGCAGTGCCAGGGTATATAGCCCCCTCTCTCCAGAGGCAATATTCACCTGGCGAGATTCCTATGGCAGGATCACAGCTGGATGAACCTGTTGTGGAACTCGCCGTTATGAAATTAGTGAAGGGAGAGATTGGGTGATGGGCATCGGTTAATGATATGCAAATGTATTTAAATAAATGTAAGTCAGCTTCTCACCCATTACAGGCATGATCTTGATCACATCGCTGGCAAGGTATGGCATTAGTTGGAAATTGTGATCTCGCCGGTGAAATTCAGTATTTCTGGATTTGGCCGGATCTTGAACCCTCACCGCTAATCCCATGATGGAGCGAGTGAGCTCAAAATCACCCCCACTGTGTTGAAACCTACTCTTTGGGAAGGATCTCTAGGTCTTAGAAAGGATGTGAAGGGGATTGATTAGATTGGTACAAGGAATGAAAGACTTTGGTGACTTGAAGAGACAAGTGAAACTGGGGTTGGTCTCCTGAGAACAGAGATTGCCAAGGGATAGAGCAACTAAGGAGAAACTTTCGAAAGGCAAAAGAGCCAGTAACCAGGGAAACAGATTTAA
This sequence comes from Carcharhinus amblyrhynchos, assembly GCF_965287045.1. Lineage (NCBI taxonomy): Eukaryota > Metazoa > Chordata > Chondrichthyes > Carcharhiniformes > Carcharhinidae > Carcharhinus > Carcharhinus amblyrhynchos. Next base: position 20,755,446 of record NC_137324.1, read on the forward strand.
TTGGCAAAGGAACAAGAGGTGACATAAGGAACAAAAATTACACAAAGAGTTATTATGCATTGCAAAAGGGGGATTGGAGCCGGTTCAATAACAACTTTCAAAAAGTAATTGGAGAAATCAGATAAATGCTTGAAGCAGAGAAATGCTACAGGATTATTGGGAAAGTGTATGAGAGTGGGACTAATTGGATAGCTCTTTCAATGAAGCGACAAAGACATGATGGCACAAATGGCTTGCTTCTGTGCTCCATCAGCCTACGAAGGCCACAGATACAAGCGTCATTGTTAAGAAGCAATTGTAGCAGCAGCAAACGGTAGGATTCTGGGTAAGGGTGGGGAAAAGTTGCAAAGAAGCAGCACAAAACAAATTTCACATTTTGCATCAGGTTGTAATGTTCTGCCGTTTCCCTGAACTATTATACATTCGCTTACAGAAACAGATTGGAATTAATGGTGTTAGGTTTCTTCTTGTTGATATGTGTGGGAGTAACACTGGAGCATTGTGACAGCTAAACACCATCGAATACTTATTATCCATGACATGGTTTTGATGGGGAAATTATAGCAAAAATCCAGCAGCAGCAATCAGCTTTACAGAGCAGCGGCATATAGAAATGCAACAATCCTGCCAAGTAAATACCATCCGAGCACTGTAGTCAACGTCTAGAAATGTTCCACAATATTCTTCTCACCAAACACTTCAAGTGATTCGAGGAACCTACAATAGCAGCACCCTCCCCTACAGTAGATTGGCATTGAAGTTCACAATAAGTATGTTGAGAATTTCTATTTACGGTTAAAATAAACTCTGCAAGCCCTTCTTAACCTTTAAAGTTTACTTTATAAACGTTTATTTGGTATCGGTTTAGACCTTGCGCTGCTGGTATCTGCACTGCCAAACTTACTAAGCTCGAAACCAGCCTAAAAGCAAAGCAAAGATGTCGGATCATCTAGATTCGAAACGCTGGCTCGATTCTCTCCCCACAGATGCTGTCAGACCTGCTGAGATTTTCCAGCATTTTCCATTTTTGTTTGAAACAGGCCTGCCTCCATCACTATCTTTCAAAGTAGAAAGCAAAGAACCTCCAAAACTGTGCCGATCATGGTCCACTAACTAAACTTAAAGAAACCTTTTTCCCTCACTCAGACCATATCCCTCTATTCCCTTCCTATTCATAGAGTCATAGAGATTTACAGCATGGAAACAGGCCCTTGGCCCAACTTGTCCATGCTGCCTTTTTTTTTAAGTATCTGAGTAATCCCAATTGCCTGTATTTGGCCCATATCCCTCTATATCCATCATAGCCATGTAACTGTCTAAATGTTTTTGAAAAGACAAAATTGTACCTGCCTCTACTACTATCTCTGACAGCTTGTTCCAGACACTCACTACCCTCTAAATGAAAATGTACCCATCCAGATGCCTCTTAAATGTTGCTAATGTGCCTCCTTCCAACATGTCCTCTGGCAGCACGTTCCCGGCACCCACCATACTCAGAGTGAAAAAATTCCCCCGCCCATCTCCCCTAAACTTTCAACCTCTCACCTTGAACCTGTGCCCCCTTGTAATTAGCACTTCCACCCTGGGAAAAAAGCCCCTGACTATCCACCCTGTCTATGCCTCCCTGTGCTTTGCCTGGAATTGTAATTAAGATTTGTGTTGGCTGCCCTTGTCCTTCTAGATGCTGGAGGTCACGGGTTTGGAAGGTGAATTGTTGCATTGTACCTTTGCATCAGTGTTGGGGGGAGTGGACGACGAAGATGGTGGTTGGAGTGCCAATGACGTGGGCTGCTTTCTCCTGGATGGCATTGCTCTTGATGCAAATAGTCATTGCCTAGTACTCGTGCGACGAGAATGTTACTTGTCACTTCTCAGTCCAAGTCTGAATATTACCCAGCCCAGCTCTTACTGTGAATTGACAAGGACTGCTTCAGTATCTGAGGAGTGACAAATGATGGCGAACGTTGTAAATCATCAGCGAACATCCCCACTTCTGACCTTATGATGGAGGGAAGGTCATTGACAAAGCAGCTGAAGATGATTGGCCAAAGAGCATGACCTGGAGGAACTCCAGCAGAAATGCCCTGGGATTGAAATGATAATGCTGCTGTCATTGTGCATATTTGTGGAGGCAGTGAATGTTTAATGTGGCAGATGGGGTCCCAATCATAAGGGCGGCTTTGTTCTGGATGGTGCTGAGTTTTTGATTTGATTTGATTTATTATCGTCACATGTACTGGGGTATGGTGAAAAACATTGTTCCTTGTGAATGATACAAACAGAGCATGGAGTACGTGGAGGAGAAGGAAAGGAGAGGGTGCATGAAGTAGTGTTACAGTCATTGTTAGGGTGTAGAGGAAGATCAATATAGTATAAGGTAGGTCCTTCCAAAGATCTAATGGCAGTAGGAAGAAACTGCTCTTGATGCAGTTGACACATGATCTCAGACTTTTGTATTTTTTCCTGACGGAAGAAGGCGGAAGGGGATATGTCTGAGGTGTGTGGGCTGCTTTTCCGAGGTAGCAGGAAGTGTAGATGGATGGGAGGTTAGTTTGCGTGATGGACCGAGCTTTGTTCGCAACCCTTTGTAGTTGCTTGTTGTCTTGATCGGAAGAGGACATTGAAGGAGAGATTATTGTCGTCGCACCAGTTCACCAGATTCTCTACCTCATTCCTGTGCTCTGTCTTGTCATTGTTTGAGACCTGACCCACTATGGTGATGTTGTCAGCAAACCTGAAAATTGAGTTGGAGGGGAATTTGGCCACACAGTCATAGGTGTACGAGGAGTATAGTAAGGGGCCAAGAACATAACCTTATGGGGCACCGGTGTTGAGGATGATCGTGAAGGTGCTGTTGTTTCCTATCCTTATTGATTGTGGTCTGTGAGTTAGGAAGTTCAGGATCCGGTCACAGAGGCTGGTGAGTGTAGAGCTAGTGAGCTGGCTTTTGCTGTGGACCTGTTGCAGCGGTAGGCAAACTGTGTTGATGGAGCTGCACTTGTCCAGGGAAGAGGAGAGTATTCTCTCACACTCACTTCTTGTGCAATGTTAATGGTGGACAGGCTTTCTGGAGTCAGGGGGTGAGTTTCTCACAGCAGAATTTCCAGCCTCTGGCCTTCTCTGGTGGCCACAGTGTGTGTATGGCTGATCCAGTTCAGTTTCTCATTAATGGCAACCAGGAGAATCCTGATAGTGGAGGATCAGTGATGGCAATGCCACTAAATCATTGGGGGAGGGCCAGATTCTCTCTTGTTGGTGATGGTCATTGCCTGGTATTTAGAACACTACAGCACAAACAGGCCCTTCGGCCCACGAGTGGTGCAAATGTTTCTTCCCACTTGTCAACCCAAGCCTGGATGTTGTCCAAGTTTTGCTGCATTTGGTGCAGCATACAGTGCAGAAGGAGGCCATTTGGCCCATCACATCTGCACTGACTCTTGGACAGAGAATCTTTCCAAGGCCCTAACCCCCATAGCCCCACTTATTTATCCCACTAATCTCCCTAACCTATACATCTTGGGATACTAAGGGGCAATTTAGCACGGCCAATCCACCTGCTGTACACATTTTTGGAAACTAAGTGGCAATTTAGCACGACCAATCCACCTACCATGCATATCTTTGGATTGTGGAAGGAAACCGGATCACCCGGAGGACAGGCATACAGACATGGAGAGAATGTTCAAACTCCACACAGTGATCCAAACCAGGAATTGAACCTAGGTCCCTGGACCTGTGAGGCAGCAGTGCTAACGACTGTGTTACTGTGCTACCCCAGTGGACTGCTTCAGTATGTGAGGGTTCATGAATGGCACTGAACATTAGAACATAGAACATAGAACACCACAGCACAAACAGGCCCTTCGGCCCACGAGTTGCGCCGATCACATCAACACCTACCAATCTATAGACCTATCTATAACCCCCAATCCCATTAAATTCCATATATTCATCCAGAAGTCTTTTAAAAGACCCCAGCGAGTTCGCCTCCACCACCACTGACGGCAGCCGATTCCATTCACTCACCACCTTCTGAGTGAAAAACTTACCCCTAACATCACTTCTGTACTTTCCTCCCCACACCTTCAATCTGTGTCCTCTCGTAGCGACCATTTCAGCCCTGGGAAATAGCCTCTGAGAATCCACCTTATCTATTCCACTCAACATTTTATAAACTTCTATCAGGTCGCCTCTCAACCTTCGTCTCTCCAGGGAAAAGAGTCCCAGCTCCCTCAACCTATCTTTATAAGGCATGCCTCCCAGTCCAGGCAACATCCTTGTAAATCTCCTCTGTACCCTTTCAGTAGCTTCTACGTCCTTCCTATAGTGAGGCGACCAGAACTGCGCACAGTACTCCAAATGAGGCCTGACAAGGGTCTTATAAAGTTGCAGCATTACCTCCCGATTCCTAAACTCAATTCCTCGATTAATGAAGGCCAGTACACCATACGCCTTCTTGACCACATCCTCCACCTGCGAGGCTGATTTAAGAGTCCTGTGGACCCGGACCCCAAGATCCTTCTGCTCTTCAACACTACTAACATTGTGCAAGCCTTAACAAATTTCTGACCATGTAGAATCATAGAATCCCTACAGTGCTGAAGGAGGCCATTTGGGACCACAATTCCACCCAGGCTCTATCCCATAACCCCATGCACTCACCATAGCTAGTCTTCCTGACACTAAGGGGCAATTTAGCTTGGCTAATGCACCTAACCAGTTCAATCTTTGGACTGTGGGAGGAAACTGGGGCACCCGGAGGAAACCCACACAGACACAGGGAGAACGTGCAAAATCCACACGGGCAGTGATCCAAGCTGGGAATTGAACACATGTCCCTGTGAAGCAGCAGTGTTAACCACTGTGCCACTGTGCCTCTCTAATGATGAAGGGAAGGTCATTAATGAAACGGCTGAAAGTGACAGGGCCTAAGGAGACCATCTAGGATGAGAGGCAAACCTCAAAGATCCCATAACACTACTTCCAAGAAAAGCATGGTCCTGGACGTGATTTAACCCTCCACCTTCATCACTAAAGGACAGATATCTGGTCATTAATATATGAAGGAATTTCGGTGAAAATTGCTGCTGGATTTTTTTTTACATTACAACAGCAAATGTAAGTACCTCATCCACAGTAAAGCACTTTGGGATGTCCGGTGGCTAGATAAATACTCTTCCTTTACCGCAACTTTCTGTACTGGCTTTTTTCCTACATTTACAATCTTGGCAATGTGCCACACCGTGAAACCTGGTCCTCTGCCCTAGTTTTTAAATCAACACGGCAAATGTCAGAACAATAGTTGTTGTGATTGGTGCGTTAAAGGTAGATTCTTGGCATAACATATAAAGCTGGGATTATTTGCAAAGTGATTTATTCACTTTGGCATCGGCCAAGGGATTTAATTAGCCAAGGTACAGTTGAAAGCTGAATAAAACGGCAGGGGGAAAATGTTAACAGCAATATAAATGAATAGGCCCACACATTGAATGTCATTCCGTTATTTATTAAACAACTGCTTTGATTACAAAGAACAAGGAATTTTATGAGGTGACGAGGCTGAATATTAAAATTCAATAAATTCCAAAGGTTTTCTTTATTTATTCTTGGGTAAGTGTGGCACCAAGAAGGCTGAGTTTATCACCCATACTAAATTTCCCTGAAAGCAATAAGAATCGATCATAGTGTTTAAGATTGAAGCAAAATGGAAACCATAGCCCCCAGGTACAGCCAAGGACGTACCTCTTAAGTGATAACATAGGGAATGTGGCAACAAGGTCCCACAAACAATAACAAGATTGATTTACTTTTTCATTCATTTGCTGGATTGGGATGTGTGTATCGTTGGCTGGGTTAGCATCTATTGCCCATCCTGAATTATTTTTTATTCGCTCATGTCATGGTGGCACTGTGGTTAGCACTGCTGCCTCACAGTGTCAGGGACTTGGGTTTGATTCTCGGCTTGGGTCACTGTTTGTGCAGAGTCTGCACGTTCTTCCCATGTCTGCGCAGGTTTCCTCCGGATTCTCCAGTTTCCTCCCACAATCCGAAAGATGTGCTGGTTAGGTGCATCGGCCATGATGAATTCTCCCTCAGTGTACCTGAACAGGCACCAAAGGTGTGGCAACTAGGGGATTTTTACAGTAATTTCATTGCAGTGTTAATGTAAGTCTACTTGTGACATTAATGAAATAAATTTTAAACTCATGGGACATGGGTGTCTCTGGCTGGCCAGCATTTATTGCCCATCCCTGAGAGCATTTAAGAGTCAACCACATTGCTGTGGATCTGGAGTCACGTGTAGGCCAAACCAGGTAAGGACAGCAGACTCCCTTCCCTGAAGGACATTAGTGGACCCAATGGGTTTTTATTACAGTCGGCAATGGTTTCCAGGCCATTATTAATCTTGTAACTCCAAAGATTTATTGAATTTGAATTTCGCCATCTGCCATAGTGGGAATCAAACCCGGGTCTGCAGAGAATTACCCTGGGTCTCTGGATTACTAGCCCAGTGCCAATACCACTATGACACCACCTCCCCTCAAAGAAGACCTGCAATTGTCCTTGAGGAGATGATGGTGAGCTGCCTTCTTGAACTACTGCAGTCCCCGAGGTATGGGGACGCACACAGTGTTGTTGGGTTCGGAATTCCAGGATTTTGACCCAGCCACAGTGGAGGAACAGTGGCTTGGAGTGGAATTTGCAGGTGGTGTTTTTCCCATGCGTCATTTGTCCTTCTAGACTTTGCCTTTGTCATTTGTCTTTGTCCTTCTAGGCGGTAGCGGTCATGAATTTGGAAGGTGCTGTCTAAGATTATTAGCCTGGGCACAGAGGAATTGCCCCCTGCTCTTTCTCAAACATAGCCATGGATTATTTAAAATCTAAGTCCTTTGATTTAATACCTGATGTTTGAGCACCTCTGACAGTACATGATGGGGTCATAGACTCTGTGTAGAGTTGCATGTTATAAAGTCATAGAGTCCTAGAGGTTTACAGCATGGAAACAGCCCCTTTGGCCCAACTTGTCCATGCCACCCTTTTTTTTAAACCCTTAAGCTAATCCCAATTTCCTGCTTTTGGCCCATATCCCCCTATACCGATTGTACCCATGTAACTTTCTAAATGCTTTTTTAAAAGACAGAATTTAATAGACCCACCTCTATGACTACTTCTGGCAGCTTGTTCCAGACACTCACCATCCTCTGTGTCAAAAAAATCGCCCCTCTGGACACTTTTGTATCTCTCCTCTCTCACCTTAAGCCTATGCCCTCTAGTTTTAGACTGCCCTGCCTTCGAGAAAATATATTGACTATCTAACTGATCTGTGCCCCTCATTATTTTATAGACCTCTATAAGATCACCCTTCAGCCTTCTACGTTCCAGAGAAAAGTCCCAATCTATTCAGCCTTTCCTTGTAACTCAATCCATCAAGTTCTGGTAGCATCCTAGTAAATCTTTTCTGCACTCTTTCTAGTTTAATAATATCCTTTCTATAATAGGGTGACCAGAATGGCACACACAGTATTCCAAGTGTGGCCTTACCAATGTCTTGTACAACTTCAACAAGACGTCCCAACTTCTGTATTCAATGTTCTGACCGATGAAACCACGAAAGCCGAATGCCTTCTTCACCACTCTGTCCACCTGTGACTCTACTTTCAAGGAGCTATGAACATGTACCCCTAGATCTCTTTGTTCTGTAACTCTCCCCAACATTCTGCCATTAACTGAGTAAGTCTTGCCATGGTCTACCAAAATGCATCACCTCGCAGTTGTATAAATTAAACTCCACCTGCCGTTCATCAGCCCACTGGCCCAATTGATTAAGATCCCGTTACAATTGGCGATAACTTTCTTCACTGTCCCCTATGCCACCAATCTTGCTGTCGTCTGCAAACTTACTAACCATGCCCCCGATATTCTTATGTTCTGCCCATGTTTGTGTGGGTTTCCTCCCAGTGCTCTGGTTTCCTCCTACAGTCCTTTCTCAGAAGACTAAGTAAATTTGGTATCTCAGCTACGACTCTCATCAACTTTACAGATGCACCATAGAAAGCATTCTTTCTGGTTGTATCACAGCTTGTATGGCTCCTACTCTGTCCAAGACTGCAAGGAAATGCAAAAGGTCGTGAATATAGCTCAATCCTTCACGCACAGAGCCTCCCATCCATTGATTCTGTCTACTTCCCACCGCCTTGAAAAAACAGCCAGCATAATTAAGGATTCTATGCAACCCGGACATTCTCTATTCCACCTTCTTCAATTGGGAAAAAGATACAAAAGCTTGAGGTCACGTACCGACCGACTCAAGAACAGCTTCTTCCCTGCAGCTGTCAGACTTTTGAATAGACTTACTTGCATTAAGTTGTTCTTTCTCTACACCCTAGTTATGACTGTGACACTACATTCTGCACTCTCTTGTTTCCTTCACTATGAATGGAGACTTTGTCTGTATAACGCACAGGAACAATACTTTTCATTGTACGTTAATACATGTGACAATAATAAATCAAATCAAAATGTTCAGGGTAGGTGGATTGGCCATGCCAAAATGCCTTTTAGTGTCCCAAAATGTGCAAGGTCGATAGGATTATTCATGGTAAATGTGTGGGGTTACAGGGATAGAGCAGGGGAGAGGGCCTTGCAAGATACTCTGGGTGGAATGTTTCCATCCCGCCTGCCACGGGAATTGTAGCAGGCAGGACACAAACCATGCAAAGGCCTTTGACCTCGGGCAGGATTTTCTGACCTTGGAGCACCCTCTGTCAGAAGTCTGTCACAAACATGATGGGCTGAATGGCCTCTTCTGTAGGGATTCTATGATAGAGTTTTACAATCCATCATGATGGTGGTGGCCATCAAGCACCAATCTATTCTTATCCCACCGTCAGAGTCAGTCTGAATGTTACCTTTTAAGAGTCTGATGTAGAAGATGACCCCACAGCCTTTGGATGCTGGGACGAGAATGCTACTAAATGAGCCACATATATAATTGCTACAATTCAGCACGAACCATGAGGATTGTTCCCTACTACTGCCCGACAGGGTACAAGATTTATTGAATCTATTTTCACAACCAGCTATGATAGGTTTCAAACTCATGGATCCTGGCTTGCTACTTCACGGTCACAACCATTACAGACAACAGTAATCATTCCTAAACATCCTTAAATTAAAAACCAAGCATATTGGACTGCTACTCTACTTCAGTAATATTTAAAGCTCTGGATTTCCTGAAGTAGATCGGATGGTACATTCAAGGAGTTTATCCTGAAACTTCAATCATATCCAACACTGCCAGATACATTGCTCAGGAATCTGTCTTCAGCCTGCAATAGTAACCATGATTCATAACAACCATCTCTCATATATCATCTTTACTGAAGAGGAACACTGGAACATACAAAACAGTAGCCTGAAGTTGCAGCCAGCTCTGTCCTATCATAAGAACGTTTAAAGTTTAGGCTTACATGAACACTGCAATGAAGTTACTGTGAAAATCCCTGAGTTACCACACTCTGGCGCCTGTTTGGGTTCACTGAAAGAGAATTTAGCATGACCAATGCACCTAACCAGCATGTCCTTCGGTCTGTGGGAGGAAACTGGAGCACCCGGAGGAAACCCACGCAGACATGGGGCGAATGTGCAGAGTCCACACAGACAGTGACCTAAGTCAGGAATCGAACCCAGGTCTCTGGTGATGTGAGGCAGCAGTGCTAACTACTGTGCCACCACGCTGTCAATGTAAATGATCCTCTGCTCCCACTTCCCCACCCAATCCCCATTGAATATCCCAAGTTGCTTCACAGGGATGGAATGAGATAAAGATGATTGCAAGAGAAAGAGGATGTTATTGCGCAGGGTGACTTAAGGTTGGTCAAGGAGGTAAAGCAGCAAGATAGTGTCATAGAATCATAGAGTCATACAGGTTTACAGCATGGAAACAGACCCTTCGGCCCAACTTGTCCATGTCACCCTTTTCCTTTAAAACCTCTAAACTAATCCCAATTGGCACATTTGGCCCATATCCCTCTATACACATCATACCTATGTAACTATCTAAATGCTTTTTAAAAGACAAAATTATATCTGCCTCTACTACTACCTCTGGTAGCTTGTTCCAGACACTCACCACCCTCTGTGTGAAAAAAAATGCCCCCCTGGACATTTTTGTATCCCTCCCCTCTCACCTTAAACCTATGCCCTCTAGTTTTAGACTCCCCTACCTTTGGAAAAAGATATTGACTGTCAAGCTGATCTATTTTATAAAGCTCTATAAGATCACCCCTCAGTTCCTTTGCTCCAGAGAAAAGGTCCCAGTCTATCCAGCCTCTCTTTATAACTCAATCCATCAAGTCCTGGTAGCATCCTAGTAAATCTTCTCTGCACTCTTTCTAGTTTAATGATATCCTTTCTATAATAGGGTGGCCAGAATTGCACACAGTATTCCAAGTGTGGCCTTGCCAATGTCTTGCACAACAAGATGGTGGAAGATGTGGATGAAGTTTTAGGGAGGAAATTCCAGAGCATGACCTGGACAGATGAAGGACCAGTCAGTAATGCTGGGGTGAAGGGGACAGAATATATAAGACAGTACTGGAGGAATGCAGCTTTCAATGGCACAGAAGAGAGGGCATGTGAATAAGAGCTGGAGGTGGAAATGCAATTTATCCAAATTTCAGTGCATGTTTATGTAAGCTAAGAGCTAAAAGGTACACAAGTGCCTTTTTGGCATTATGTCAGCAGACAGGAACCAAAGGAAAGTAATTTGAGGACTTCTCTTGCTCTGAACATTTAAGGCTGAAAATTCTCATCAAATTATAAATCTTCACGTCAGGTTTTAACAGAACTTTGCCATTAAATACTCATCTGGAAAGGAGCCAACAGATTTCAACTTTAGCATGACAAATTAGCCTTTGCACTTTGATTTAATATGCCCCAAGCCCCAGGACGGCACAATAATCATCAGGCCAGATATTGTGAGTATCAGATATCAGACAGTTCTCTGGCAACAGTCGCATATGTTTAGCACTGAGCCATTTACACTGACAACTCTCAGTGAGTGGAACTCAAATTGCTGCAGTAACTGGGAATGAAATTATTCAGATTTATCATCTTAATTATGGGGAAAACAGTCTCTCGAGTCACATAAATGCTATGACTTTATTACCATATAGATAAACAACAAGTTTGATCGTCGGTTTAGAATCTGAATGTAGAGAAATAATTATGAAGAAAATAATGCCAAATAAAAGGGAAGACAAGATGAGCAGGAGTGACAGACTGAACTGTTTTAAATGTCGGTTGCAAGTATTTTTACGTAGTCCTTGTTTTTCCATGTTATTATTCACAAAAGAACGCCTTGAGTTTAATTATGCCCCAGCTGTAATTCAGTCACCCCCAATAACTCTACTCCCTTCTCACCATGTCCTATTAGTAACCTCCTCATTTGCAGAAAAGGTGGCACAATGGTTAGCACTGCTGTCTCACAGCGTCAGAAACTCAGATTCGATTCCCGGCTTGGGTCATTGTCTGTGTGGAATTTGCACATTCCCCTCATGAGTTTCCTCCAGGTGCTCCAGTTTCCTCACATAGTCTAAAGATATGCAGTTAAGTGGATTGGCCATGCAAAATTGCCCCTTTGTGTAAGGGTTCTAACAGGGTAAATGCAAGAGGGTTTTGGGGGATAATGCCTGAGTGGGAGGGTTGTCGGTGCAGGCTCGATGAGCCAAAAGGCCACCTTCTGCACAGTAGGGGTTCTATGATTCTAGTCTATGATTCTAAGTGAGAAGGATACCCGCAGGGTTAACTTTGTCACTTTTTCAGTGGCCTAATCAATAGCCCTTAAAGAGAGTGCTTGAGGCCACCATCAGAAACACCAAGTCTTTTCCTTGTCACGATGAGGGAGAAAAACCCCAAATTATGTACGGACATATTGAATTTTGAAATAGGTTTTTAAAGTTCAAAAAATGTTTATTTATTAGTGTCACATGGAGGCTTACATTAACACTACAATGAAGTTACTGTGAAAATCCCCTAGTCGGCCACTTGTTCAAGTACAATGAGGGAGAATTTAGCGTGGCCAATGCCTCCAACCAGCACATCTTTTGGAATGTGGGAGGAAACTGGAGCACCGGAGGAAACCCACACAGACACAGAGAGAATGTGCAAACTCTACACAGACAGTGATCCAAGCTGGGAATCAAACCTGGCTAGTTTTTAAAAATGGACATACAAGCAAAAATTGGCTGAGGATATAATTCTGAGAATGTAAATTCAGTCACTGTCTGATTTGCCCCGCTGTGGATGATATTAGGACAGAGATAGTGGAATGTCTGTCTCAGACAGACACTTGAAAGGAAGTAATCATGCAAACATGAACTGCCATCTCCTGTGGAGATAATGGAAGTTCATGATCATTTCAGCAGGAATTAGAACAGGAATTAGGCGGAATTTTCCCATCCTGCCCATCACGGAAGTTATAGTGGCGGTGGATGGGGGTGAAGGGTGGATCATGAAAAGATCTATTGAATTCGGATGGAATTTTTCAGTCTTGGGGTGAGCACGGCTGGAACATCCAGCCCTGTATGTTATGTCCAAGACTGGTTTGTGGATTTTTGACTTCCAGGAATATAAAAGAAACTGGGATTAAAAAGCTAACTGTAAAATTTGGTTAGTGTGGACAAGTGCTGGGTGTGTCCAAATGTGTGACACAGGAAGAAAGAGACAGCAGGGTCCCCCTTCTTTCTTTGGCAGGTAAAAATAGAAGTCTCACGCTCTCTGATTGCTGAAGCAAGCCAAGTCAGCAAAGCCATACCTGAAGAAACAGTGGGATAATTTCTCAGCTAAACTGCAGCACCGTGGAATCCCAAAACCAACAGCCCAGCTGTTGAAGTCAGTGCTACTGGAATCACAAATCTCAAGCTGCCACAACATGCCACCGTCTACTCCTCATGGACAAGTCAAAGGTTGATTTGTATTTCTCTTTTTACAACTTATTTTTGGATTCACTTCTCATTTCTAATTTGTGTGAATGTATGTGCATGTGTTTTCTTATATTTCTCACCTCCGGTAGCTAATAAGCTCACTCCATCTTCAACTCAGAAAGCTTGGTTAAATTGGCTCCTTTTGAAAATATAATACAGTGAACTGGGGAAGGGTCTCCACAAAGGGAAGGAATCCTTCCTGATGTAGTCTTGTTATCACCAACCAAGGCGAATTGAATAAAGAAAGGGAGACAGTTTATCCTTCCTCACCTGAGGGCACAACAATTTGAGAATATCCCATCGGGAATTTAACTGAGATAGTTCTCATAAGGGGAGGTACTGGGATAGAAAATTGGGGACCTCACATGGGAACTGCTCATAGCTTCTGTTAAACCTGTCGTAACATGGAGCTAAGGGTGAGCTGTGCAGCTCTTTCTCCATCCACAGCACAATGGTGCGCTGCTTTACTCTTCCCAACATGTTGTTTGCTTATTTTGATATTATGATCCCAGTTGATGTTATACTCGACAAATCAGGTCCCAGAGTGAAACCTGGCTTGATAGACCCTCACTTTTCTTTGGAAACCCTGAAGGAAAGTTACTGAGCAAATTCACAGGAGTCTGCTAATGAAAATTTTAATACAAAGAATAAAACATAGATTAAACAAGCAAATGAACTATATTACACCTGACAAAAAAGAATTGAAAAGATTTCCATATGAAGCATAATGAAATGCTTTAAGTTCACACTATTTCTTTACCCCAGCAATATACTTACAGACACATAAACCAGTGAAAAATTACCACAAGCTTGTCAATCAAAGGCTTCCCATTTGGCACTGACAATTTTCCTCCTGTGAATTCCTAAGTATTCACTCAAAGTTTTCTCTCTGAGACACCCAAAATCACACTCCAAACTCACTGTTGCTTCAACTGCATAACAAACACGTGTTCCCTAAGCTCAATGTTCCAGTCACACCCCTCTAAACTGATGACTTTACTGAACTCCATGAATGACTACTCAATGAACTGATGTCCCTCATGGCCTTGTAGTCTTTCTTACCAGAAAGCATTAAACTCCTGTCCCCTCTCCCTGACACATATTAAACTCCCTTTTTTTAAAATGTTGTTTTCTCTGTTAACTTGACTACTGTCCCCAGGCAACCTTTTCTCCAGGACCACTGACCACCCAGGCACTAAGAATTGCAAACACTCCCAATGAAACTGAAATAATTTCACCTTACTTACAGGCATAGGCATACAAAAGAAAAAAAAATCTATAAATACACATTTTCCAATTGGTGGCACAGTGCACGATGGTTAGCACTGCTGCCTCACAGCGCCAAGGACCTGGGTTCGATTCCCGAATTGGGTCACTGTCTGTGCGGAGTCTACACGTTCTCCCCGTGTCTATGTGGATTTTCTCTGGGTGCGCCAGTTCCCTCCCACAGTCTAAAAGACATACTGGTTAGATGCATTGGCCATGCTAAATTGACCCTCAGCGTATCTGTCAGGAGTGTGGTGAATAGGGGATTTTTCACAGTAACTTCATTGCAGTGTTAATGTAAGCCTACTTGTGACACTAATAAAATAAATGCATGACTTATAAGACAACAATCAGGCTGACTCTGATAGTGGGATTAGAGTAGATAGGTGCTTGATGGCTAGCACAGGCATGATGGGCCAAAGGGCCTCCTGCTATGCTGCAAAAGTCCAAAAGTGTACAGGTTTGGTGGATTGACCACGCTAAATTGCCACTTAGTGCCAGGGGGACGAGCTAGGGTCAATGCGTGGGTTTATGGGGATAGGGCCCGGTTGGGGTTGTGGTCGGTGCAGACTCGATGCGCCGAATGGCTTCCTTCTGCAATGTAAGGTTCTGTGATTCTATGATTCTGTGATAACTTTGTCATAGAAGGTCAGCTATGTTGATGACATGATGGCACAGCGGTTAGCACTGCTGCCTCACAGTGCCAGGTGCACAGGTTCGATTCCCAGCTTGGGTCACTGTCTCTGGGAGTCTGCACATTCTCTTCGTGTCTGCATGGGTTTCCTCCCACACTCTGAAAGATGTGCTGGTTAGGTGCATTGGCCATGCTAAATTCTCCCTCAGTGTACCCGAACAGGCGTCAGGGTGTGGCGACTAGAGGACCATGGAGGTCATAGATTCATGGAGGTTTGCAGCATGGAAACAGGCCCTTTGGCCCAACTTGTCTGCTGCCCTTTATCTCTTAAATCCCTAAGCTCGTCCCAATTTCCCACGTTTGGCCTGTATCCCTCTATCCCCATCTGACCCATGTAACTGTTTTCACAGAAACTTCATTACAGCATTTTAATCTAAGCTGACTTGTGACACTAATAAACAATGACCAACGTGTTTGATTTGTCGATGAAATTCAAGGGCTTTTATGTTATAAGTAAATGTGGTTTGAATCAAACTGCAGATTTTCGTGTGTTCAGGGATTCTGAGGGGAAGAACAAGAGAGAGAGAGAGAGTCAGGAAAACAACATGTTCAAACAGAAAATCGCAGCAACTGAGTTTGAAAACACCAGGCAAAGCTTCCAGCCCTTCATTCCAAAGTCAATCTCTTCAAGGTGTTAACTTGGTTGGGTGAAGAGTATTACTGTGTAGCTTCCAAACACCAGCCTCTCATATTACACCCAACTGGTGTTGCTGTGGTTTGTTTAGTTAGACAAACTTAAGCAGGTGAGAACAGCAACAAGGGCAACTTGTGCTTATATTGCACCGGTAATGCTGAAAAATGTGCCCAGCTTTTCACAATAGTAAAGAATACGAAACCAAATAAAAAGAGGAGAGATGACCAAAGACTCCAGGAAGCCTAGCTTCTGACCACTTGTGGCTGGTGACGCTTCACAAGAGGTCTCTAGGGCTACCCCGTACTATTTCAACGCCTGAACTCATAGAATCATAGAATCCTACAGTGCAGAAGGAGGCCATTCAGCCCATCAAGCCTACATGGACAACAATCCCACCCAGGCCTCCTTCAACCCCTGCAACCCCATATATCCACCCTGCGAATCCTCCTGATGCCAAGCGTCAATTTTTCACGGCCAATCCACCTAACTTGCACATCTTTGGAATGTGGAAGGAAACTGGAGCACCTGGAGGAGACCCACGCAGACACAGGGAGAACATGCAAACTCCACACAGACAATGACCCAAACAGGGAATCGAACCTGGGTCCCTGGTGCAATGAAGCAGCTGTGCTAACCACTGTGCCACCCCTGGCTGGTGTGAATGTGACTGGTTGGTGAGAGTGTGAGATTGAGAGATAGGGCTTCACCAGTCTCTTTTTCCTTTTAGGCTTTATGCTCCCACCTAAGTTCGTGACCAGGGGACAATTCTCGGTTACCTAAAAGGAGAAAGGTATAAGAGTAAGGTTGGAATGAAGAAAGCTAGGCGTCCCTGGTTACCAAATGCTGCTTATAGGTCAGAAGAGCTTATGGGATGAAGGTGACGTGAGACATGAGAAGGAGGATTACGCTGGAAAAAACCATCATGTTCCTGTTCTTAATCACAGTCTCACCAATTACTGCTGCGCTCTTTCTTCAAGGGATGAAGGGATACCATTAATGAGCTGCTTCTGCCTCTCATTATGGCAAGCTTGCCCTGCAAGAGACAGGGAATTGTGTCAGTGAATGTAGAGCAATGTGTTACCTGTCACAACTGAATAGCTGCCAATATGTACAAAGTTCTGAGATTTGGGTGTCAGTCTTCCAGCAGTGATAGGTGGGCGGCACGGTGGCACAGTGGTGAGCACTGCTACTTCACAGTGCCAGACACCTGGGTTTGATTCCGGCCTTGGGTGACTGCCTGTGTGGAGTTTGTACGTTCTCCCCATGTACGAATGTGCTTCCTCCCACAATCCAAAGATGGGCAGGTTTTGTGGATTGGCCATGTTAAATTGCCCCTTGGTGTCCAAAAATATATAGATTAAGTGGATCGGACATGGTAAATGTGCAGGGTTATGGGAATAGGGTGCAAGGGAGAGCCTGGGTGAGATGCTCTTTCGGAGAGTTGGTGCAGACTCAATAGGCCAGATGGCTTCTTCCTGCCAGGATCCTATAGTAAGTGTGAACTATGAATGGTCGGAATTCATATGAACTAAGAGCAGGAGTCGGCCATTCGGTCCCTCACCATTCAATAAGATCATGGCTGGACTGATTGAAATCGCAAACCCATATTCCTGCCTGACCCTGATAAGCTTTTACCCTCCCCCCACCTTTTCCCGTTATCTATCAACCTTTGCTTCAAAACTATTCAAAGGATAAGTTCTTTTTGATGGGAATTAGTGGCAGGTGAATGCAGGGCGATCCTGAGTGGAGCGATTGCTGGGACGAATACTTCATTTGTGAGGATACGGCATTTGAAGATGTATTTACTGACCTTAATTCTGTGTGAGATGACTGAATTTGGGGGAACTGTATAGAATGCCCCCAGGCTGTATGACTCAGACTAAGTGTATATAGTGAATATTACATCGAACCATAGAAAATTACAGCTCAGAAACAGGTCTTTTGGCCCTTCTTGTCTGTGCCGAACCATCTTCTGCCCAGTCCCACTGACCTGCACTTGGACCATATCCCTCCACACCCTGTCTCATCCATGAACCCGTCCAAGTTTTTCTTAAGTGTTAAAAGTGACCCCGCATTTATCACTTTATCCGGCAGCTCATTCCACACTCCCACCACTCTCTGCGTGAAGAATCCCCTCCTAATATTCCCTTTAAACTTTTCTCCTTTCACCCTTAATCCATGCCCTCTGGTTTTTTTCTCCCTAGCCTCAGTGGAAAAAGTCTGCTTGCATTCACTCTAACGAAACCCATCAAAATCTTATACACCTCTATCAAATCTCCCCTCATTCTTCTACATGTATCACTATTGTATGAAACACCTCAGGGTGCTCCATGTGGACAACTTAAATATCTTAGCACCATTCATAATGACCATTTTGACATGTCCGTAATGTCTCTTTAGCTATACTGAAGAATCTCAATAGTGCAACAAGATGTAGAGCGCCTGAATATTGGTGTACTTTGGGTAAATTAGCAATTCTGACATGTCTGTAATGCTCTTTCCGATATTTTTGCAGAAAGGGAAAATCTGAGCACGTGATGTGTAGCTCCCAGGTGATGCCAAAATATGATCCGTTCCACACGACGTGAACTGTTTGTCAATCCAGTCACCATGCAGTGGAAGGCATCCCAGAGATTGTAAATATTTGAATGCAATTTGTCAGCATCGCTCAATGATTTGATTGTGTCCTTTTAATCGCAATGGAAGGTCAATTTCCATTTAGCGGCTGTGACATAAGCCTTGGAATGAATTCTCCACGGAATCCTCTGGGAAGAATATAACTTTATCAAAGTCAAATGACTTCCACTGAGCCTGCAGCAGAAATCAATGAAAGTAGATTACATTGCATTATATTTGCATTTCTCAATGTGTGCCTTATGAGCTGTTGCCTGTGAATATCTGTTTACAGAATGCCCTCACTCCTGTGATCCTGGATTGCCTCTAAGCTATGCTTGTGCATGTGTGCAGTAAGACGTGTCACAAAACCAGGTTAAAGTCCAACAGGTTTATTTGGAATCACCAGCTTTTGGAGCGCTGCTCCTTCATCAGGTGAGTGGAGAGGTGGATTCGCAGACACGGCATACATAGACAGAGGCACAATTTCAAGATAATGGTTGGAATGCGAGTCTTTACAGATAATCAAGTCTTTACAGTACAGACAGTGCGAGCGGAGAGTGGAATAATCACATGTTAAAGAGGTGTGAATCGTCACAGGCCAGGACAGTTAGTAAGATTTTGCAAGCCCAGGCCAAATGGTGAGGGTTACATGCATTATGACATGAACCACATCATGTGTGAGTGAACATGCATTAGTCTAGAAGATATTTATACCAGCTACCCACAATTTATTCTAAGCTATCAAAGTGTGCGCAGCCAACGCAAAAAGAAAAATTAGCCCGCTCAAATGAATAGGCTGCCCACAACACAAACAATTAGATGGGACAGTGCTGCAACCCTAACTCCTGCTATGGATAACATCCAAGAAAACATTTGAGGCAGAAACTATCAGTTCTGTGCTAGTCTGATTGATCTCAGTGCAGCCATAGGCAGTTACAACTGAGCTGCAGCTCCCCTACGCTGAGAGAGGGGATAAAACAGCAAGGGCTGATTCTCTAATTTGCCGATGGAAACCATAATATCAAATGATGAATGGCCAGTGAGGACAGTCCCTGCCTGGGGGGGGCCACACATCAAGACTTGATTACTCGAAACAAAACAAGGAGCTGCTGGTACTCACGCATTCCAGAAGGAGCACTATGTAATGTCATAACTGAAAACTGCTCATAACTAATGGTTTCTAGGCAGCACATCTCAGCCCAAGCAGCTAATTGTTGTTACTGGACTTGAGGCTTGGATCGATAACTTAAGGAAAAATTGGATAGGCATTTAAGGAAAGTGAAAGGCATCCAGCATTTAAAAGACTTCACCATTGCCTTCCAACCAGGGTGTACCAATCTCTTTCCACTCAGATCTTAATACAGTTTCCCTTAGCTGGAAGATCCATAACCAGGAAGTGAGGGGGCGGGGGTACAGTTTTAAAGTAATTGGTAGCAGGAATAGAGGAGGGGGCAGTGGGGTGGTTGAGTAGAATCATTTTCATCTCAAGGGCAGTGAGGTCTGGAGCTCAGTGCCTGAAAAAGTGGTCAATGCAGAAACCCTCATTTCATTTTATATCAATTTTAAAAACCAAAATACGCACTCATGATGCTGTAGCCTACAGAGCTAGAAAAAAAATTGGAATATTGTACGAGGCTGGTTGGCTCTTTCGCAGTTAGTATGAAGTCAATGGACCAAATGGCCTCTTTCTGTGCTGTTACGTTTATTCGATGATACCATCTCATGCAATCATCTTCCAATTTAACACCATTCCACCACTTGCAGTAGTTAAAGTTAGAAGGTTATTTGTTAGTGTCACAAGTAGACTTACGTTAACATTGCAACAAAGTTACTGTGAAAATCTCCTCGTTGTCACATGCTGACGCCTGTTTGGATACACTGAAGGAGAATTTAGCATGGCCACTGCATCTAACCAGCACGTCTTTCGGACTGTGGGAGGAAACCTATGCAGACAAGGGGAGAACACTACACAGACAGTGACCCAAGCCGGGAATCGAACCCAAATACCTGGCACTGTGAGGCAGCAGTGCTAGCCACTAGTTACTAGTTACTGACCTTCAACCACAACAAGACACCACACCTGGCTTGTCAACCCATCCTTAATGAATGAGCTGACTTCACAGTAACACTTGACCATTCAGACAGTTCTCTCATTTGTCAGCAGGTTCAAAGCATCTCGCCTCGGTTCCCATCAATACCACAGTGGGGAGAGTTGGCAAGATATGTGGAAGCTGTGGCTAGTTGTTGCCAAGCTGGGGCTAGACAAGCCTGCAACTTGAAGGAGGAGGTCATGCACTTGTTTCAGTTTAGAATTTCCTGTTTTTAATTTCAGATTTCTAGTGCCTTCCAGGATTTCACTTTTGATTAATGATAGATAAGGATTCTGAAGACTTGGAAAAATAAGAGTTGGAATTGGAAATGATGCAACAGATAAAAAATGTTTTTTAATCGAAAGAAGCTGCTGGGTGGATGATTTATAAGGATAAAGCAAAGATTAATATTTCTGTTCACTGTCCATCCTCTGTCTTTTCTTGGCCGTAGCCCAAAGTTTCCATATTTTCTGTGCAAATGCTGCGACGGTTGATTTAGAAACTTTTAGATCATTTATTTCCAGGCTCATTGAAATCTTTTTTGAGCCTAGACACCTTGCTGCTAATGCTTCTTTGTCGTTTCCAATTGCCAGACAGCGATGGAGGGTTTAATTATAACTTGAAATCGGAGTTGAGCGTGCAAGGGGTAGGGCGAATGGAAAATGTATTCATTGACCTAAATTGTGTGTCAGGGCCATTCCAACTTCTGGGCCTCATTAAAATGCCAGAGTGGATATGGAAAGTGCACAGAGCACCTATCAGCAGGTCCAGGTCCTGGGGGCAATCAGAAAGGCAGAAGGAACGTGAAGGAGATGCATTTTTTGTACACAGAGAATGGTTGGTGTCTGGAACATGCTGCCAGGATAGGAGGTGTCCATCCGGCAGTACAGATTTTGATTCGATTATGGGGATCATATTGAATGGTGGTGCAGGCACGAAGGGCTGAATGGCCTTCTCCTGCTCCCATTTTCTATTTTTCTATGTTTATTCAATTTACTTTTGAAAGCTGTGGATAGATCCGTGTGCACCAGCCTATAAGGTGCTTCCAAATGCTCCAGAACAAAAAAAACTCTTGCCTCTGGTTCTTTTACCTTACAGCAGTGTCCTCTGGAAACAGTATTCACTTATTCCACCAAACTCTTTGTGATTTTAAGGGCTTCCATTTCATCTTCTTTTTATATTCTTGCATGGGATGTGGGGCATTGCTGGCTGGGCCAGCGTTTATTGCCCATCCCTAATTATCCCAGAGAAGGTGGGAGTGAGTTGCCTTCTTGAACCACTGATTCAATCTGGATTCCACAATTTAAGAATGTGGTCCAAACAGGCCCCTGTTCGGAGCTGGCAGGGATGGACAACCAATGCATCCCTCCACCTACCTTGGCCAAATAGCTAATGAGTTAAAGTCAGCCTACTCAGCACAGATGAGGTTTGGAAGTTAAAAATTTTAGTTGAGTTCCCATTAACAGACATACTGAACTATCAGGGGAGATTGCTAGACTTTTTTTAAACAATTTAATTTGATAAAGCAGAGTTTCCTTGACCTGGAATCTGACTACAAAATAACCGTACTATTCAAGGATATCCTGTCAGCACTCAAAGTAACCTTTAAGTCACAAGACATTAATAACAAATCACTATAATTGTACTTAAAAAAAGAAATCTTAAACAAACAAACAAAACAATTAAGTACATATGAAAGAATTTGAGTCAGACATTGAAAAAAGAAACTCCCTTTCTGCTATACCAGCTAATATGAGACATCAGCGTAGAAAACAAGCAGGGAGATTTTCATGTAAGCCTAATTGGATGTGAATGTGGAATCCCTGGAGGAATGGTAGAGTTTCCAAGGCTGTTCCACTGAAGTTCTGATGAAATTCAATCCAATATGATGCTTCAGAAGGGCCAACTAATAACCTTCTTGTAAATAAGCCTTTAGGAAAGAGTGACCATAAAATAAATTTTACACTTATTTTGAAAGTTTTGCTTTGTTGTTTGGTGGAACATGCAAGTCACTGGCCAGCCAGAATTTATTACCCATTCCTAGTTGCCTTTGAAATGGATGGCTTGGAGGCCATTTCAGGAGGCAATTGAGGGTCTACCGTATTGGTATGGATCTGGAGTCACATGTAGGCCAGGCCAGGTATTGACAGCAGATTTCCTTCCTGAAAGGACATTAGTGAACCAGATAGGTTTACAGTCGGTAATGTTTTCCTGTAGATTCCTAATTCCAGATTTTTTTATGATTGAATTCAAAATTCACCATTTGCCATGGTGGGATTTGAACATGGATCACCAGAACATTAGCTGAGTTTCTGGAATAATAGTCTAGCGATAGTACCACCAGATCATTGCCTCTCCTCCAGAAGGTGATGACCTAGTGGTATTACCATCCTAGGCTCTTGAATCCAAGCAAAAAAAAAATAGGTGGGATATTCTGCCCCAAGCCCCCGCCTTGCCCCCCAGGACTGTTTGTGGAAGTGGCCTGTCATTTGACCGGTGGCAGGATCTTCTGGTCGCACCAATGTCAACAGCTTTTTCTGGAGCTCGTGCCTTCTGTCGCCAGGGAACTGCCGTGGGGGAAACTGGAAAATGTTGGCCTATGAATCTGTGAGGTGCAGATTGACTATGTTGGATTGATACATTAAACGGTTATGACAGTAGACAGGCAATGGCTAACATTTAAACAATTTACACACACAGGGCAGAATTTTCCCGTCCCACTCGCCACAGGAATTGTAGCAGAGGGGGGGCACAGAAAATTCAGTGGACCATTTAAAGGTCCGTCGGCCTCAGTCGGCAATTTCCTGTCTTCGGGTGCACGCGGCAAGAAAATCCCAACGAAAGAGAAAATGCTGGAAAATCTCAGCAGGTCTGGCAGCATCTGTAAGGAGAGAAAAGATCTGACATTTCAAGTTCAAATGACCCTTTGACAAAGCTAAAGAGCATAGAAAGTGGGAGATATTTATACTGCAGGGAGAGAGAATGAAAGATGAGTCATAGCCACAGATACCAAGGGAAAAGACTGCTAATGGCAGTCCACAGAGAGAATAAAGAGTGTGAATGGCCAAAAGACAGATAAGGTGATATCAGAGAGTAAGCTGTGACAGATGAAGATTTTGGGGGAGGGTGGCGATGAGGTAAAATTTAGAAAAAAGAAGTGAGGGGAAGCAAACGGGGAGAAAAGGTAAGGAAAGGGGAGAAAGTGGGGGAAAGAATGAGGGGAAGAAAAATGAAGAAAGGCAACAAAGAAATAAAAGGTAGAGAACAGTAAAAAATTAAATAAAATGGGGCCAGTGTGGGGTAGAGCAAATCATCTGAGATTGTTGAATTCGATGTTGAGACCAAAAGGCTGTAAAATGCCTAGCCAGAAGATGAGATGCCGTTCCTCCAGTTTGCGTTGAGATTCACTGGAACATTGCAGCAAGCCAAGGACAGACACGTGGGCATGGGAGCAGGATCATGTGTTAAAATGGCAAGCAACCAGAAGGTCAGGGTCCTGATTGCGCACAGACCGAAGGTGCTCAGCAAAGCAATCACCCAGTCTATGCTTGATCTCTCTGATATCGAGGAGACCGCATTGGGAGCAGTGAATGCAATACACCAAATTGAAAGAAGTGCAAGTGAAACACTGCTTAACCTGGAATGAAGGTTCTGGACCTTGGACGGTGAGCATAGAAGAGGTAAAGGGGCAGGCATTACATCTTAAGCGATTGCACGGGAAGATGCCATGAGTGACGGGAGAGGGTGTTGGGTATAGTGAAGGAATGGATTAGGTTATCCCGGAGGGAAAAGTCTGTGCAGAATGCTAACAGAGGGAGTGAAGGGAAAATGTGTTCAGTGGTGGCATGATGCTGGGGTTGGCTAAAATGACAGAGAATAATGCTTTGCAGAAAATCCCACCTCTAGTTTACAACAAAAATTCATTCCTTTAATACCCCAAAAACCCATCAAAGAAAGTAATACAAATATGGCTAACAAAAAAAATCAAAGATTGTATTAGATCAAAGGAAGGGATGTATAAAGTTGACGTAAGGAAAGGCAAGGCTGAGGAAAAGTTTTAAAGCTAATTATTAGTGTCACAAGTAGGGTTACATTAACATTGCAATTAAGTTATTGTGAAAATCCCCCAGGCACACTCTAGCACCTGTTCGGGTACACTGACGGCGAATTTAACATGGCCACTGCACCTAACCAGCATGTCTTTCAGACTGTGGGAGGAAACTGGAGCATCTGGAGGAAACCCACGCCGACATGGGAAGAATGTGCAGATTCTGCACAGATTGACGCAAGCCAGGAATCAAATCCACTTTGCTGGCGCTGTGAGGTGGCAGTGTTAACCACTGTGCCACTGTAAGGGTGTAGTTCCTGCATTAGTTTGATGGAGTATTACTTTGTATTAGTTTGGAGGGAGGAAGTGTTGCATTGTTTCTGGGAAGTACTGTATGGGTGAGCACAGCCAGTATTGGCATTCTTCTTAAAGCACCTGAGCAACGATAGTGCATTGGCTTTGCTACTGGGCAATAACTGGCCAATTGCAATAATTATATGGACCAACTGACTCAAAAGCAGCTTCTACCCTGCTGCCATCAGACTTTTGAGTGGACCGACCTCACATTAAGTTGATCTTTCTCTACACCCTAGCTCTTTCTTTCCTTCTCTATGAACGGTATGATTCTGAACCCACACCAAGGCAGTTGGTCCTCCTCAGTGGATGAGCAAACCATTCAATCACTCATCACGTTCATCGGGCAAATAGAGGGGGACAGAGAGAAAGGGGCAACAGTCTGCTCAACGTTTCAAACACAAAAGAACAATCCAACATTCGACCAAACCCTTTGCATCGCTCAACAGCTCTCTTCACCCAATTCCCATTGACCAACAATCATAAGGACACACTGCAAATTCTCTCTTTCAGACCTCAACATGCACCAACCTCTCCCCTCGTTCACTGAACATTGCACTGAATCTCTGAATATTAATGACCCTGGAACAACCACAAGCATCGGACGAGTCGAAAGTCTCAGCAGAATGTCGACACATTACCTGGAACGTCTGCATTTACTTTCATTAACAGCAGTTCGATTCTAAAACTAAGCAGCTGAACTGCAATGCTGCTGTTACATATTATGAAAATAATATTTATAACAGTATTAACTCAGTGTGTTGCACAGATATCATTCTGCAGGATGTGAAGTATTTATTAGCTAAGCTTCCTGGTGGCACTCCCAACTAACTCTGTTAGCCTGCACCTGAATGTAATTGCATTGGGTTTAATGGAGCTTGCTGTTTGGACTGAGTGACTAGACAGGCAGCACTCAGGATTATAAATAAAGAATCTGAAATTTGAAGAAAATCATTTACTGGAAGAGCTTTAAATAACTTCCCCAGCTGTGATTTTTTTTTTGGATAATTTCAATAATAATGTATCACATATACACATATACATTGCTAATACATATATTTTATATATACGTCTGTAGGGCAGGCAAGAGAAGCTTGGTGCTAATATTGAGCCACAGAGAAGGCAATCTTGTGAAGGCAGAGGCCATGGTTCTGACAAATTTACATTTGTCATCATTAAAGAGGATGCCATAAATGTGAAGAAGTAAATGGTGGCATTTCATGGGATAAAAATAAAGAAGATATTGATCCTTCTACTGTAGAGCATCAACTTGCATGATGGACAAAGGACAGGTACTCAAACTAAAGTCTAATACAAGGTATTCTTCATTAATAATCCTTAATTCTTCGAAAAGCACATAATTAACACATTTACTCTAATATGGCTTCCATTATATCGTAACCTCAGGTCTAGAATCTGGATACTATCCATGTGTGATGAACTGGCCAGATTCATTCTGAGTGGGGGGTCTCTCTAAGTTCGGAACTCAGGGTCCTCGGTTTGTGACGATGGATCTTAACTCTTTGCTGCTGATGTCTCTGATGTCCCCTTTATTATATGATTTCTCCAACCTACCAGAATGTTTGATGATGTATCCCTTGTTCAAGGCCCGCATGATTCTGAGTGCATTTATAAGGGTTGTATAAACAGGAGACATCTGGTTCCATTGTTCTTCTTGTCTGTCTTATTTTATGACTCCTCTGACTATCAAGATCATGTGACTCTTCACACCAGATGTGCTCAGTCAATAGTTTAGTTTTGCTTCATCCTTTCACTGACAAATGTCCTGATGCTTTTCATGAAGTTAGCATAATCTCCCATCATGCTTAGCATAATCTCCCATCATGCTTGTCAAGATTCTACTGTTCACCATAGGGCCACAGTTACCCATAAGAGCACACAATGAACTTGAAAGGTTGGCAGACCACAAAGCAGAAAGGTCACCCAGTTTTTAAGGGATGAATCCTAAGTTACTGGGGGAAGTAAGGGTGGAAGTTACAGAAAAATTCTGGCCATAATCTTGCAATCCTTCTTCAGTATTTGGGGTGGTACCAGCGTCTGGAAAATTACAACTGCTACACATTTCCTTAGGAAAAGGAAAGGAAGAGCATCAGGGACAGAAACAATCCCACCTGCAATGTTCTTATGGATTTGATATTATTTGATTTATTATTGTCACATGTATTAGTACACAGTGCAAAATATTGTTTTTTCAACGCTATACAGAGAAAGCATATTGTTCAAAAAGAAGGAAACAAGAGAGTGCAGAATGTAGTGTCACAGTCATAGCTAGGGTATAGAGATAGATCAACTTAAGAGATGGAATTAAAGCATTGTTAGAGATTTAAAAGAGTTAGAATACAGTTTTAGAAGCTTCGAATGAGAGTAAAATATAGCAGTAGAGAGGGTGTGCTGGGAACAGATCACAAGAAGTCACCTTGCTCTGGTGTCACCTTGGAATGAAAGTGTGAAAATTGACTGTCCGCTTGTTAGCATAGTTTTGGAATATTGGAGGTTCTTTTAATCTCGGAAAACGCCATTCAGAGTTTCTCCCACACTGACCTCTAGCAGGTACTGACTGTTCTTGCCTTCAGAAAGATATCGATTTGTTGCTGTGAATTCTCTCACTGCAGGGTCACTTTGTTACTTATACTGAACTAAAAGTCACACTTCAGGTTATGTCTCATGACTGTGACTGTGAGCCTGTGTTAGCTAATCAAAGTTAGAGTCAGTGTTCCTCAACGTGTTTGGAACGTGTTCCATTTTCTCTCCTTTGAGGTGTCAAGAAATAATTTTTCCCAGTCAATCTGTTTCAGCTCTTTAGCTCGGTCAGGCCAGGTCTTGTAAACCTAGATCATTGGTGCTCAGTGGTGCTTGATTCCAAATTATATTAGCACAAAGAGCATAGAGGAGTGCAGCACAGAAACAGGGCCTTTGGCCCAGCCAGTCAATGCCAGCCATGGTGCCCTCCCAGCTAGTCCCAATTGTGTGTTTGGCCCCTCCATCCCTTTCCCATCCATGTACTTATCCAAATTCTTTCTAAAAGAAAATTGGAAAGAAAGAAATGAATTGGTAATTAGATGATACGTTTCATGACCTCAGTATGTCGCAGAGTGCTTCACAGAATAATTCAGGAGGCCATTCTGCCAGTGTGGATTTTCAAAGGGCTAGCCAATTAGTTTGCTGTCCTGCGCTTCCATCTTGGACCGTGCAACTTTTCCGACTATCTATTTATCCAATTCAATTTTGAAAGTTAATATTGAGTCTACTTCTGCTGCCCTCTTAGGTTGTGCATTGCAGATCACAATTTGCTACATGAATTTATTCTCTTTGTGTCTTTTCTAGCTCTTTTGCGAGTTACCCTTCTTCCAGTGGAGACAGTTTACCCTTATTCAGTCCACCAAAACACTCCATGATTTTGAACACTTCTCTCAAATCCCCTTTGCATGCTCTCCCCTGGAAAGTTGGCTATTTGAGAGTTGGGAGAACAGGGAGACACCTCTTGACCATCCAGACACAGCCAATTCCTGTAGATGGAATATATTAGAATCCTGACAGTGCCGAAGAGGCCATTCAGCCCATCAAGTCCGTGCTGATGTTTTGCTTGGTTGAATGTTTGTGGAGCTGGAACTGGCTTTAAGAAGGACACTCATGTTTATTTGATGTTCCTTCCACTGAAGAATGAGGCAGAGACATTGCTGATGGATTTTCTCCAGCACTCTCATATGTTGTTGAGACACAGTCCAGGTCTTGTTGCAGTACAGGAGTGTGGAGGAGGCAGCTTCTCTGGAGGTTCAGACTTCTGCTGACTTGTGGAGATCTTTGTAATCAAACACTGACTGCCTTAGCTGGTAGAAGGTCAAGCTGGCACAGCTGATCCAGTGCTGGACCTCTGAAGCTCTCCTTGAAATACGGCATTGGTCTTAATGGCTGGGAGGAACTTGCTGCCAACTGCTCAAGATGGTTAAGTTGTCTATCAAGCTGCATCACACTTTCAGTCGCGACATCCTAACAATGAGGCAAAGTGGCGGCAGAGGATGAAAGTAAAGGGAGCATTCTGGGTGCCATACCTCAGGGGATAATCTGCCCCATGTGCCCAAAGATCTGCAGGTTAAAAATCAGCCCATTCATACAGAAGGAGGCCATATGGCCCATTGAGTCTGTACTGACCACAATCCCTCCCAGGCCCTATTGCTGCAATCCCACACATTTACCCTGCTAACACCCCCTGACACTAAGGGACAATTAAGCATGGCCAATCCACCTAACTTGCACATCTTTGAAGTGTGGGAGGAAACTGGAACACCGAAATAAACCCACCCAGACACGGGGAGAATGTACAACTTCACACATAGTGACCCAAGACTAGAATTGAACCTGGGACCCTGGCGCTGTGAGGCAGCAGTGCTAACCATGGTGCCACCGTGCTGTTCAGTCAGAGGGGCCAAAACTGACAACTCTGCATGGACGTTGAATCGAGGAACAGCTGTCGATAATCAAAACTCCCTCGAACAACCCCAATTTCTCATGCCTGTTCATCTAACTGAAATCTCTCATCTAAGAGAACGATAGCCTACTCTTTGTGCTGTCTTTTAGATGATACATTAAATGGATTCTCCCTCAGATAGATGTACCTTGATGTCAAGCAGTGGAATTCCCCTGGTGTCCTGGGCAATATTTACCTCTCAGTCACTATCACCAAAAAAGATTATTTGCTCATTATTTAACTGATGTTAAAGGCACTTGTTTTGTATAAAATGGCTTCCAAATGCCTAGCAATATAGAATCACAGAATCACTACAACTCAGAATGGACAATTCCTCCCATCGAGCCCACACCAGCTCTGTGATACCCAAGCCCACACCCCAGCCAATCCCTATTACCCCATGCATTTACCTCACCAATTCCCCTAACCTTCACATCCTGGGACACTAAGGGACAATTTAGCAAGGCCAATTCTCCTAAACTACACATCCTGGGACACTAAGTGGATTTTGCTACCCAATAAACCTGTTGCACTTTAACTGGTGTTGTCAGACTTCTTACTCTGAAACAACAACAGAGGTCACTGAAGAAACTCAGCAGGTCAGCAACTCATCAGGAGAGGCACAGAGTTAATGTTTTGTGTCATAGAGTATTTGTCAGTTTGTTACAGTTTCCACGTTCTCAATTTAGGTTTGGTTTGTCATCAGTTCAGCTCTCCTGTTAACACACAACACAATGCTGGCCAGCATTTATTGCCTATCCCTAGTTGCCTTTGAGAAGGTTAATCGCTGCGGAAACTCAACTAGACTCGCCACAGTGGCTACAAGAGCAGGTCAGAGGCTAGGAATACTGTGGTAACTCACCTCCTGACTCCCCAAAGTCTGGCTAACGTCTACAAGGCACAAATCAGGAGTGTGATGGAATATTCCCCAATTGCCTGAATGGGTGCAGCTCCAACAACACTCAAGAAACTTGGCACCTTCCAGGACAAAGCAGCCCACTTGATTGCTGCCGTATCCCTCCACCACCAACGCTCAGTAGCAGCAATGTATCCTATCTACAAGATGCACTGCAGCAATTCACCGAAGACTGGGACAGCACCTTCCAAACCCGTGACCACTTCCATCTAGAAGGACAAGGGAAACAGGTTCATGGGAACACCAACACCTGCAAGTTCCACTTCAGGCCGCTCACCATCCTGACTTGGAAATGTATCATCGCTCCTTACAGTTGCTGGGTCAAAATCCTGGAATTCCCTCCCTACCGGCATTTTGGGTCAATCTACAACACGTGGACTGCAGCGTTTCAAGAAGGCAGCTCACCAGCACCTTCTCAAGGGCAACAATAAATGCTGGTCAGCCAGCAACACCCATGTCCCAGAACTATATAAAAAATGCCCTTGTCCTTCCAGGTGGAAGTGATCGAAGGTTTGGAAAGCGCTGTCTAAGGATCTTTGGTCAATTTCTGCAGTGCAGAAACTAATGATATCATAAACTCCTCCATCCTCATTCATTTTCACCATAACTCCAGAATTGTATTGAATTCAAATTTCACTATCTGCTGTGGTGGGATTCAAACCCAGATCACTAGGCCATTACCCTGGGCTGCTGGATTCTCATCTAGTAAAAATGCCATTCCACCACTGTCTTCCCCAACATTACCTACTCTTCTACCTCCCCTTGTTCAAGAAGGGGAGTAGAGACCATCCTGGGAATTATAGACCGGTGAACCTTACTTCTGTTGTGGGCAAAGTTTTCGAAAGAATTATAAGGGGTAGGATTTATAATCATCTAGAGGGAAATAAATTGATTAGGGACAGTCGACACAGTTTTGTGAAGGGTAGGTCGTGCCTCACAAACCTTATCGAGTTTTTTGAAAAGGTGACCAAACAGGTGGATAAGGGTAAGGCAGTTGACGTGGTGTATATGGATTTTAGCAAAGCATTTGATAAGGTTCCCCATGGTAGGCTATTGCAGAAAATGCAGATGCATGGGATTGAGGGTGATCTAGCAGTTTGGATCAGGAATTGGCTAGCTGATAGAAGACAGAGGGTGGTGGTTGATGGGAAATATTCAACCTGGAGTTCAGTTACTAGTGGTGTACCTCAAGGACCTGTTTTGGGGCCACTGCTGTTTGTCATTTTTATAAATGACCTAGATGAGGGTGTAGAAGGATGGATTAGTAAATTTGCTGACGACACCAAAGTTGGAGGAGTTGTAGACAGTGAGGATGGATGTTACAGTTTGCAGAGGGACATAGATAAGCTGCAGAGCTGGGCTGAGAGGTGGCAGATGGAGTTTAATACGGAAAAGTGTGAGGTGATTCACTTTGGTAAGAATAACAGGAGTACAGAATATAGGGCTAATGGAAGGACTCTTAGTAGTGTTGATGAGCAGAGAGATCTCGGGGTACATGTGCATAGCTCCCTGAAAGTTGGCACCCAGGTTGATAAGGTTGTTAAGAAGGCGTACGGTGTGTTAGCTTTTATTGGTAGAGGGATTGAATTTCGGAGCCGTGAGGTCATGTTACAACTGTACAAAACTCTGGTGCGGCCGCACTTGGAGAATTACGTACAGTTCTGGTCGCCGCATTATAAGAAAGATGTGGAGGCATTGGAAAGTGTGCAGAGGAGGTTTGCCAGGATGTTGCCTGGTATGGTGGGAAGGTCTTATGAGGAAAGGCTGAGGGACTTGAGGTTATTTTCATTGGAGAGAAGAAGGTTATGAGGTGACCTGATTGAGGCATACAAGATGATCAAACGATTGGATAGGGTGGACAGTGAAAGCCTTTTACCTCGGATGGTGATAGCTAACACAAGGGGACATAGCTTTAAATGAAGAGGTGGTAATTATAGGACAGATGTCAGAGGTAGGTTCTTTACTCAGAGGGTAGTAAGGTCGTGGAATGCCCTGCCTGCAGCAGTTGTGAACTCGCCAACTTTAAGGGCATTCAAATGGCCTGTGGATAGGCATATGGATAACATTGGAATAATTTAGATTAGAGGGTCATTAGATTGGTTCCACTGGTTGGCGCAACATTGAGGGCCGAAGGGCCTGTACTGCGCTGTGATGTTCTACATTCTATGTTCTATGTTCTATGGATGATGTTGATGGAATGAGCTGCACTCTTTCCAATCCTATCAATTTCAATCTTCTGGAATACTCTACATCTTAACTGGGCAGATCCAGTACAAGATCCTTGCATTGTAGCCAATTACCAAGGTTCCTCCAGTAACCCCAACTGAACCCATGACTTCCAACACCAAGAATGGCAAGGGCAGCTTGAGCTTGAGAAGAAAGACCACTTCCAAGTTTTTCTTAAAGTGACAACATCCCGACTTGGAAATATATCACTGCTCTTTCATCACTTCTGCGACAAAATCCTACCTAACAACACTGGGGGAGTACATTGACAACATGGACCACAGAGGCTCAAGAACATGCCTCACCGTCATCTTCTCAAGTGGGCAGCATGGAATGTGTAATAAATGTGAGCTTTGCCAGTGATGCCCAATGCCAAAGAATGAATGCAAAAAAAAATCCATTGGCCAAACCACTGCCCATCCAATGCAAGACTAAAATCTATCTCTTTCTTTCCACCCACCTCTAAACTGCAAAGTCCCTCAATCTTTCACCTCTTTTTCTAAAAGGTCAACAAAAGAATATCAGCGCAGAATACTGTGTACCGTTCTGGTTACCCTATTATACAAAGGATATTACTAGAAAAGATTGACTAGGATGCTACTGGGACTTGATGTTTTGAGTTATAAGGAGAGGTTGGATAGACTGGGACTAATTTCCCTGGAG
Source organism: Carcharhinus amblyrhynchos (assembly GCF_965287045.1). Classification (NCBI taxonomy): domain Eukaryota; kingdom Metazoa; phylum Chordata; class Chondrichthyes; order Carcharhiniformes; family Carcharhinidae; genus Carcharhinus; species Carcharhinus amblyrhynchos. The sequence continues at coordinate 20,788,425 of NC_137324.1, forward strand.
TTTAGGAGGCTTAGCGGTGACCTTATAGAGGTCTATAAAATAATGAGGGACATAGGCCAGCTAGATAATCAATATCTTTTCCCGCAGTAGGGGAGTTTAAAACTAGAGGACATAAGGTTTAAGGCGAGGGCGAAGAAATACAAAAGTTTCCACAGGGGAAATTTTTTCACACAGAGGGTGGTGAGTGTCTGGAACAAGCTGCCAGAAGTAGTAATAGAGGCTGGTACAATTTTACCTTTTAAAAAACATTTAGACAGTTACATGGTTAAGGATATGGGCCTAACACGGGCAACTGGGACTAGCTTAGGAGGTTAAAAAAAAGGGTGACATGGACAAGTTGGACCAAAGGGCATGTTTCCTTACTGTAGACTTTTTGACTCTAGGACTCTATAAGTTGGCCATTCAGCTCCTTGAGTCTGTGCTACCATTCACAGACATGATGGCTGATTTCTACATTTTTACCTTGAGGGGAATTTTCCCATCCCACTCGATACAGGGGTTGTATCAGGCAGAAGTGGGGGGTAAGAGTGGGTTGGGGACCGCATGGACAATGCATCAGTTCATTGACCTCGGGTTGGGTTTTCCGGTTCTGGGGCGAGAGTGGTGAGAAAATCCAGCGCCATGACTCTATCCACCTGCATAGGCTCAGTATTTTTTATGTCCTTAGTCAGCAAAATCTATCAATCTCAGGTTTGAAACTATGAATTGCACTCGCAATTACTTTCCTTTTGCTGGTGCCCACATTCCCCACTTCAGGGGTGGCACGGTAGCACAGTGGTTAGCACTGCTGCCTCCCAGTGCCGGGGACCTGAGTTCAATTCTGGCCTTGGGTCACCGTCTGTGTGGAGTTTGCACTTTCTCCTGTGTCTGCGTGGGCTTCCTCCAGGTACTCTGGTTTCTTCCCACAGTCCAAAGATCTGTGGGTAGTCAAGGGGGATTAACAGGGTAAATATGTGGGGTTACAGAGATTGGTGGGACAATTGTCAGTGCAGGCTCACTGGGCTGAATGGCCTCCTTCTGCGCTGCAGGGTTTCTATGACTCTATGGATGTTCACATTTCCATCACCTTTAGCCTGAAGAAGAGTTTCCCAACTCCTTTTCTGCATGCGCTGACTCTGATGTTAACATTCTATCCCCCTTGTCCTGGAAAAGGCTTCTGTCAACATACTCTGTTAATTCTTTCCAAGATCCTGAAAACCTCAGTCAAATCTCTTAACTTTCCATATTCCAGGGAACACAACTTCATGTTATTGCTTCCCTTAATCTGAAGCCCATGTTACATCCAGACGAATTCTGATTGCATTCTTTCCACGATTGCACAATGATTTATCTTCTATAATAGATTTATTTTAAAAATAAGTTCTCGGCCTTCCAGAAGATTCACTCAATTCCTGAGAACCATTTCCATGCTAATAAATCCTTCACACTCCATGTCAAATGCAGAGGCATTTAGCAACCCCTTCCAATATTTATTAGTACCCTCTCAATAAATAGAAGATACATGACAACACCAGCACATGTGTGCATGCTGTCTAAATATAATTTACTGCCCGTGTGGTGAGATGTACTGCCTTGAAACTCAGCACCAGAGAATAGGAGGATGCAGATTCAGTTCCCCAGTCTGTGAGCAGCCCCAGGTACTGAACGAAGGCTGCAATATTTACAGGCTAACTCACAAATATCACACAGACAGCACTGTAAGGTCCCACAGCCACTGAAGCACTCGCTTCACTCACGGAGAGAACAAGAATGATCAACAATTACTGAGGTCAGATTTGAATGAAGACAGAAGAACGTGTTATAAGTATGTACATGCATGTATGCATAACCATACAAACTTACATACACACAGAATCACAGAATACTTTTTGATTTGATCTGATTTATTATTGTCACATGTATTAGTATGGGGTGAAAAGTATTATTTCTTACGTGCTATACAGACAAAGCTGTTTTGCGAAGCTGTTCTGACTTCAAACTGCTCTGAGTCTACCCAGAGAACTGCAGACTTTATCCAAAGGAGTCAATTCCAGTAATGTGTGAGCATTAGTCTATGCTGTCTTAAACTTGTTTGAAGGGTCTTGTTTATAGAACATAGAACATAGAACACTACAGCACAAACAGGCCCTTCGGCCCACAAGTTGCGCCGATCACATCACCTACCTACCTACAGACCTATCTATAACCGTCAATCTCATTAAACCCCATATACTCATCCAGAAGTCTTTTAAAAGACCCCAGCGAGTTCGCCTCCACCACCACTGACGGCAGCCGATTCCATTCACTCACCACCCTCTGAGTGAAAAACTTACCCCTAACATCACTTCTGAACCTCCCTCCCCGCACCTTAAATCTGTGTCCTCTCGTAGCGACCATTTCAAACCGGGGAAATAGCCTCTGAGAGTCCAACCTATCTATTCCTCTCAACATTTTGTAAACTTCTATCAGGTCGCCTCTCAACCTTCGTCTCTCCAGGGAAAAGAGTCCCAGCTCCCTCAACCTAACTTCATAAGGCATGCCTCCCAGTCCAGGCAACATCCTTGTAAATCTCCTCTGCACCCTCTCAATAGCTTCTACATCTTTCCTATAGTGAGGCGACCAGAACTGCGCACAATACTCCAAATGAGGCCTGACAAGGGTCTTATAAAGTTCCAGCATTACCTCCCGACTCCTAAACTCAATCCCTCGATTAATGAAGGCCAGTACACCATACGCCTTCTTGACCACCTCCTCCACCTGCGAGGCCGATTTAAGAGTCCTGTGGACCCGGACCCCAAGATCCTTCTGCTCCTCAACACTACTCAGACTTCTGCCCTTGATAGTGTACTCGTTCATCCCGTTGGTTCTGCCAAAATGGACGACTACACATTTATCCGCGTTGAAGTCCATCTGCCACTTCTCCGCCCAGTCCTGCATCCTATCTATGTCCTGTTGCAACTTTTGCCATCCTTCCAGATCATCCACAACACCACCGACCTTCGTGTCATCAGCGAACTTACTTACCCATCCCTCCACTTCCTCATCCAGGTCATTTATGAAAATGACAAACAACAAGGGTCCCAGAACAGATCCTTGAGGCACTCCGCTGGTGACTGACCTCCATTCAGAAAAAGCCCCATCCACAACCACTCTCTGCCTTCTGCAGGCAAGCCAGTTCTGGATCCACAAGGCCAAAGGCCCTTGGATCCCATGCCCTCTCACCTTCTCAAGAAGTCTTGCATGGGGGACCTTATCAAACGCCTTGCTGAAGTCCATGTACACTACGTCCACGGCACTTCCTTCGTCAATGTGTTCAGTCACATTATCGAAGAACTCAACTAGGCTTGTAAGGCACGACCTGCCCTTGACAAATCCATGCTGACTATTCCTGATCATGTCAAACCTCTCCAAATGTTCGTAAATCTTGTCCCTCAGAAGCCTCTCCATCAGCTTACCAACCACTGAGGTCAGACTCACCGGTCGGTAATTTCCCGGGCTATCTCTGTTCCCTTTCTTAAAAATAGGAACTACATCCGCAATCCTCCAATCCTCTGGAACCTCTCCCGTCTCCATTGACGACGCAAAGATCATCGCCAGGGGCTCTGCAATCTCTTCCCTCGCCTCCCACAGTATCCTGGGGTACATCCCATCTGGTCCCGGCGACTTATCTACCTTGATAGAATTCAAAAGTTCCAACACATCCTCCTCCTTAATATTCACGTACTAAATCCTTTCCATCTGCTGCAAATCCATAACAAAATCTCCCAGATCGGCTTCCACCGTGAATACTGAGGCGAAGTACTCGTTAAGCACCTCCGCCATTTCTTCTGGTTCCACACAAACCTTTCCCCCCTCACCTTTTATAGGTCCTATCCCTTCTCTTCTTATCCTTTTACCTTTCACATATTTATAGAAGGCCTTGGGATTCTCTTTAATCTTACCCGCCAAGGTCTTCTCATGACCCCTTCTGGCTCTCCTAATTTCCCTTTTAAGTTCCCTCCTACAGTCCTTATACTCCTCAAAATCTTTAACATCTCCTAATTCCCTGAACCTCTTGTACACCTTCCTTTTCTTCCTGACTAGGTTCAACACATCCTTTGTGCACCACGGTTCCCTCGACCCACCAAAACCCCCTCGTCTCATCGGAACGTTGTCATTCAGAGCTCCAGACACACATTCCTTGAATATCTGCCACCTTCCTTCGGTACCTTTCCCTAAGAATGCCTCCTTCCAGTTTATTTGTCCAAGTAACTTCCTGACTTCTTCGTATCTCCCCTTACCCCAGACAAACACCTTCCTAGCCTGCCTGATCCTATCTCGTTCCAACGCAATTGTGAAGGAGATAGAATTATGGTCACCATATCCAAGATGCTCTCCTACCGAAAGATCCATCACCTGACCTGGTTGATTCGCCAGTACCAGGTCAAGTACAGCCTCTCCCCTCGTAGGCTTGTCCACATACTGCGTCAGGAAACCCTCCTGAACACACCTAACAAACTCCTCCCCATCTATACCCCTTACCCTAGGGATATTCCAGTCGATGTTTGGGAAATTGAAGTCTCCCATCACGACAACTCTGTTATTAAAACATCTCTCCAGAATCTGTTTCCCTATTTGCACTTCAACTTCCCTGTCACTATTGGGCGGCCTATAGATTACACCCAGCAAAGTTTTCGACCCTTTGCTGTTCCTAACTTCCACCCACAGAGATTCTGTAGACAATCCCTCCACGACATCCTCTTTCTCTGTAGCCATGACACTATCCCTGATCAACAGTGCCACGCCACCACCCCTTCTGCCACCCTCCCTGTCCTTCCTGAAGCACCTGAAGCCTGGCACCTGAAGTACCCAGTCCTGTCCCTGAGACATCCAAGTCTCCGTAATGGGATTGGTTTGATTGGGACAGCTCCTATAGGGTTATACATTATCGTGGCTGTTTTGGTATTGTTTGTAATTGGGAGAAGTTATTGCTAATATTCTGACTATACATGTTAACTGTATTCTCAAATAAACTTTGCTTGATAAAAGCTCCCTAGTGAGTCAGTTAAATCATAGTTCAGGTGAAAACCATCATGCTTATCTGGCCATATTCAAGATGCAAAACCTATGATTCAGGCAGGCTCCACAAAACACTTGAGTTTCTGACCTGAACCATAACAATGTAGACACGTAACACATATATACATGCATGCTCACACACGATATACATTTGCCAACATACCATGCACATAAGCACATACATTCATATACAACACACACACTCACAGTGTACACACAATATACACACAGGAGATTGTTTTAACTTTCAATAATGGCTTCAATAAAAAGAAAGATCGAGGGTGTATAATAGCTGCAATGGTGACCAACCTCATATTGCTCCTATGAAACATTGACTTAAAATTAAAATTACCTTCCACCCACACCAAAAAACACATAAATACTGCCAGCGCATTCTTCAACTTCAAAAAATATAAAACCAACAATACCATTTATCAGTACAGAAAACAAAGCTCTCTTTAACAGTGTACCCAAAATGTATTCATTCATTAGCAGTTCTATCTGCTCCTTACACTAAGAGTGATGTTTGATCTTCAGTGACAAGAAGCAACAGAACTAAAATTCTGAAGGACCATCTTGAATGGAAATGTTATCCTGCTCCTGCCCACGTTATGTAATATCCACAGTCAGAAGTCTCACAACAGCAGGTTAAAGTCCAACAGGTTTATTTGGAATCAAGAGCTTTTGGAGCACTGCCCCTTCATCAGGTGAGTTAGAGTCATCTGATTCACCTGATGAAGGAACAGCGCTCTGAAAGCTCGTGATTCCACATAAACCTGTTGGACTTTAACCTGGTGTTGTGAGACTTCTTACTGTGTCCACCCCAGTCCAATGCCGGCACCTCCACAACGTGTAATCTCCAGTTTGTAGGTTAGTGTTAATTAATATATTACTAGCTGGTTACACTGAGAGAAAGCAGCAATAAGTCATCAGTAGATTTATTTTAGATTCCCTAGAAATGATTGTTTTCTTGTAAAAATAGTGTAATATTTTCATGGTTTATGAGTTATACATAGATTCCATTTTCTTTCTCAAAGGGAACATTTATGAGCTCCACATACCGGAGAAGTTTATTTAGTTGTGTCACAAGAAGGCTTACATTAATACCGCAATGATGTTGTTGTGAAAATCCCCCTGTTGCCACACACCACCACCTGTTTGGGTACACTGAGGAAGAATCTAGCATGGCCAATGCACCTAACTAGCACACCTTTCAGACTGTGGTAGGAAATCGGAGCATCCGGAGGAAACCCACACAGACATGGGGAAAACATGCACAGACAGTGACCCAAACCGGGAATTGAACCCGGGTCCCTTGTGTGATGAGGCAGCAGTGCTAACCACTGTGCCACCGTGGCTTTAATTGTGGGTCCCACAACATTTCACTAGTTGACCAACCTCTGAATTGCTTGCATCGCCAGCCACTTTAGGTCAAGATTTTTTAACCCACATTCGCCGTGAGTGCAGATGGCACCGTGGGTGTAAAATTCCACGAGAGTCAGTAAATGAGAATCCTGTCGCTGATCCCTCCACCATCCCCGGGTGATATCACAAGGATCATGCCCAGAAAGTTCGGGAAAGCATTTAAATGAATTATAATAACATGGAAGAGCTTCCCCACTGTTGTGTCCTCCCTCCCGTCCCCTCTACATTAGGATTTCCCTCATGTTGATGAGTTTTATAACTATTAAATTCATGAACCGCTGGGGGCTCACAGGTAAGTAGAGCCCTCAGGACTGAGAGGGGCATGGACGGGGAGAGCCCCCAGGCTCTGCCCCATTACCCTGTGCCCAAGGGGGGCTCCCCTGGCGAGGTCTATGGGTGGGTTCCCCTTCTTGGTGGGGGAGGTTCCTCATGTGCAAATTTATCTTGCACCAAGTACTGAGTTATCTGGTGAAAAGCTAGGTGAATACCTGGAGAGCTGTGTGCCGATTTTCCCATTTTGCCAACGCTCTGTGCACAAAATGAGAATCTGCTGCCCTTAGACCCCTGATGATTGGGCTGTCATTTTTAAAGACTACCCCACAACCCAAAGGGGTTCAGCCTGGAACCACCCCTCCCATCCCAGCCAATGCCAGGGAACAGTGCCATGCATGACACTTTCCCCTTGAGCTCCCTTGGAAAGTCTACTCACCAGATGCAGACCCTGGGAGACCTGTTGAGTTTCACGCTGTTCTGCTGTCAGACTGACGTGAGTAGATTTTCTAATGGATGAGGATGATTCGGGTGTGGGGCCTGATAAAGATATGTTAATGAATGCAAATGCCATTCCCGAGGCTACGGGACAATTTCGCCATGTGTTTACATCAATGTAAAACATGATTTGGCTGTTCTTACAGTTCTATCACTGAACCCGCCCGATGTGATTGAGAATGGAACATTCCAACTAATAAATGCCTATAAAGATTTAATATCGAGCCCTACTTAATGCTCAGACAAAATATTGACCTTTCATTTTTTTCATTTAAGGGTTGCTTTTGAACTACCAGCCTGGATTTTTTGTCAGACGTAAAAGCTGAGAGGTTCATGGCCTGGTCCTCTGCCTGCCACCCTCTGCTTGCTTCACTGACTTGAGATTCTTTCCCAAGGTCAGAGTAAATTAGAGTCATAGAATCCCTGCAGTGCAGAAGGAGGCCATTCAGCCCATTGAGTCTGCACCGACAATACTCCTACCCAAGTCCTATTCCCGTAACCCCACACATTTACTCTGCTAGTCTCCTGACACTAAGGGACAATTTAGCATGGCCAATCAACCTAATCCACACATCTTTGGACTGTGGGAGGAAACCGGAGCACCCGGGAAAACCCATGCAGACATGGGGAGAATGTGCAAACTCCACACAATGACCCAAGGCTGGAATTGAACTTGGGTCCCTAGCGCTGTGAGGCAACTGTGCTAATTACCTTGCCACCCAAATATTGAGTGGTGTTCATTTCTAATAGTTGCTGAGTTGTTGTGTGGGGAGGATAGGATTGGCCACAATCTCTTGCCTTCTTGACTGGTGTGCTGTGTAAAGAGAAGAGTAACATCATAAAGATTGCAAAGGCCAGCAGTTGATACCTAAATGGTCTAGTTGGACCTCCATTCTAGTTGGAATGGAGGGATACAAACGAATGGCCTAGTTGGACCAATGAGCAGCACAGGCTTGGAGGGCCGAAGAGCCTGTTTCCTGTGCTGTAAGGTTCTTTGCTCTTTTTCCTTCGTTCTAAAGAAGTGTCAAATTCTACCACCAACATCAACACCACCAGCGCCCCCCCCCCCCTCCCCCCCACCCCCCTCCACACCTTTTCCTGCCCTTATACCCTTAGCAAACTAGGACACCAGAATCCCACCAATAGTTTGGCCCTTTTCTTTGCACGAGAATTGGTATCAAAAAACCAACTGATTCGTTGATGTCTTTTCAGGAAGGAAGCTGGCCACCCTCACCCTATCTGGGCTGAAATTGATGGAATCAACTATTAACTGCCCTCTGAAATCATTCAATTGTACCAGAACCTCGGGCAACAAATGTTAGGCGTTGCATTATCAGGGTGAGGTGTTGTTATTTTGGAAAGTCAAACCAGGGTAGGATTTATACAGTCAATAGTAGGGTCTGAGGAAGTGTGGAGGAGTGGAGGGACCTAGGACCAAAACTACATCGTATGTTGAAAGCAGCATCACAGGCAGACAGGGTGGTTAAGAAAGCTTTTAGTATACTAGTCTTCATCAATCAGGGCATTAAGTGTAGGAGGTGGAACATTATGTTACAGTCATATTAGTCGTTGGTGAGGCTGTACTTGTATACAGTTTTGGTCACCCTGTTATAGGAAAGGCATTGATAAACTAGAAAGAATGCAGAGAAGATTTATGAGGGTGTTGCCCGGGCTTGTGGGCCTGAGTTACAGGGGGCGGTTGGTCAGGTTAGGGCTTTATTCCTTGGAACGTAGAAGAATGATTGGTGACCTTATTGAGATGCATAAATTCATGAAGGACCTAGATGGGCTGAACGTACATACGGCACAATTTTACAGGTTTGCTCGTCCCGAAACAGTACGAGTCCGCCCGTTGCTCGCTCTAATTCCAGTGGTGGACTGGGCAGTAAAATTCCAGCCATAGCCTTTTTCCCAGGGAAGGAGAATCGAAAATTAGAGGGCGTAGGTTTAAAGTGAGATGGGAAAGATTTAAAAGGGACCTAAGGAGGAACTTCTTCACACAGTGGGTGATGAGCATATGGAATGAACTGCCTGGGAAAGTGGTTGGGGCAGGCACAATAGCAACATTTAAAAATTATTTGGATGAGTACATGGATGGGAAAGGATTGGCGAGATATGGGCCAAACGTGGGCGATTGGAACTGACTGGGAGGGCACCATGACTGGCATGACACAGGCTGAAGGGCCTGTGTCCATGTTGTATTGCTCTCTGACTCTAATAAGTGAAGAACAATGAACACTGATCTTGCAGCAACACTCCAAGGATGATTAATTCAAAAAGCTGAAGTGGGTGTTCTTGAGATCAGACCAAATCATTGTCACACAATGCGCCGCACCCACTTCTGTGACTAGAATAGGGGCAGATTAGCACAGGAGGCTGCGATTCTTTGCAGCCGCGTTTGATCAGTGGTACAGCTGCAACATGTTCAAAGAGGCCACTCATTGCCTCTCTAGTTTCCGGAGCTCGATTTGCAACACAAATCACAGGTAGTAGTGCTTACTCTGGGTGTCAGGAGAGCACTGGCCTATCGGGGCCTGAGTTCATTCTTCTGCATTCAAGTTGTGCCAGACGTACTTCATTCCCCCAACTCACAGTGGGATACATGTTAGTATTAAAGCTTCTGTCTCTGCAGCAGAAACCAGGGTAGGCAGGTCTGTGAAGTATACCACAAGGGGAAGTTGAAGACTTTAAAATCAATGAGTCCTGTTACATAGAATCACACAGAATATAACCACACAGAAACAAAGAATTTCACCCAGCTGGTACCTGCTGGGGTTAATGTGTCACGTAATCCTTCTTCTCAGTCAATTTACTTTATGCAACTCTCTCACCCTGTCCTCTATTCCCTTCTCCATTACGTATTTGTTTAGCATTCCTCCTTAGTGCATCTAGCTATCCAACCCGACCACTTCACGTGGTACCGAGTTCCACATGGAGATCAGGGTGGTCCAGTCCGGGACAGGGGGCCAGGAATGATAAAGGGGCCAAAATCGGTTCATGTGGGGGTTTGGGGGGGGACAACACTGCAGAGATTGCAGGCTGGCCAGTGATTGAGCTGGTCAGCAAATGGGAGGCTGAGAGTTTGACAAAGCATTGTTACCATTTCCAGACACAAAAAATTAGTCACGCGGGGGAGGGTAGCTGTAGGCCTGCATCAGTGCATCAGCCCACTGATTTCAACCTCCCGGGCAGGAATAGGCTCCGCTCCCTGAAGTCTAATGATATTCGCACTGATGGCCTCTGCAGTGCGCAGAGTGTGGGAGATTCTCGTGCGAACTCTCACTGAAAAAAACGTCAATTAGTCCAGTTTTTCTGCAAATTCGACATTTCAAATTTTTTGGGGAGAATTCCGTCCCTCAACTCATAAACGAAAGGATTTCATCTGCCTTCTTACCCATCTTGTCGACTTGTCCTGCTACTTCAGGGGACATTCACTCCAAGGTCCTCACTTCTTCTATATCTCTCAGTAATCCCAACCCCCACCCCGCCCCCCTGACTCCACATTTATTGCATCATCCTTTGCCTTGTCCAACCTCCCAAATGCATCACCTCACACTTCATTGGGTTGTATTTCATTTGCTACTTTTCTGCCCACCTGATCTGCCCATCTGTCTGCAGCCTCCAGCTATCCTCCTCCATGTAGCTAATTTTTGTGCCTGGAAAATGGTAACAATGCTAAGATAGCTTTGTCAGCTCCAGACGCAGGAATCAAGTAGGTATTAGTGCTCAATGTGTTGAACAGATTAAAAATGATGAGAAATTATTGATATGGGCTGTATACTCCTGCAGTTCATGTCTGACTGACTTAATTGAATATTTTTGAGCTGGCAACAAGGGGTATTCTTGAAATTGATGTGGCTTACATGGATTGTAACAAGGTACTCGACAAGGTCCCATATGGCAGGCTGATTAGAAAAATGAAAGCTCACAGATGTAGCAGCAAAATTGTCTTCGTGCCAGAAAGCAAAGGGCAATTGTCGACGGGTGTTTCTGCAACTGGAAGGCTGTTTCCAGTGGGGTTCCATGGAGCTAAGTACGATGTCCCCTGGATTTTGTGGTACATGCTAGTGATTTGGATTTTGGAGGAGAGAATTAATATCCACTTGAAAAGACTTTCAAGTTTGCTGATGCACCACTGTAGTGGGCCAGATCTCAAACAATGATGAGACAAAATAAAGGAATGAGATTGAGAATCTGGTGAACTGGTGCGGCGACAATAATCTCTCCCTCAATATCAACAAAACGAAGAAGATTTTCGTCAACTTTAGGAAGCGTAGAGGACAACATGCCCCTGTCTACATCAGTGGGGATGAAGTGGAAAGGGTCGAAAGTTTCAAGTTTCTAGGTGTTCAGCTCACCTCTACTTTCTCACAAGACTAAGGAAATTTGACATGTCAGCTATGACTCTCACCAGCTTTTACAGATGCACCATAGAAAGCATTATTTCTGATTGTTTCACAGCTTGGTATGGTTCCTGATATGCCCAAGACCACAAGAAACTACAAAAGGTCACGAATGTAGCCCAATTCATCACGCAAATCAGCCTCCCATCCATTGACTTTGTCTACAGTTTTCTTTGCGTCAGCAAAATAGCCAGCATAATTAGGGACCCCACGCACCCCAGAAATTTTCTCTTCCACCTTCTTCCATCGGGAAAAGATACAAAAGTCTGAAGTCACGTACCAACTGACTCAAGAACAGCTTCTTTGAAATGACCTACCTTGCATTAGGTGGCCTTTCTCTACACCCTAGCCATGACTGTAACATTACATTCTCTCTTGTTTCCTTCTCTATGGTAGTATGCTTTGTCTGTATAGTGTGCAAGAAACAATACTTTTCACTGTATGCTATACATGTGACAATAATAAATCAAGTCAAACATCAAAGACATGGATTGATTAGGGATAATCAACATGGATTTGTCAGAGGGATGTCATACCTATTCAATTTGTTTGAATTCTTCAAAAATGTGACCAAGTGTGTGGATGAGGGAAGTGCAGTTGATGTCATTTACATGGATTTTAGCAAAGCCTTTGACAAGGTCCCACATGGGAGACTGATTGAGAAAGTGGAAGCACTTGGAATTCAGGGAAACTTGGCGAGATGGATCAAAAACTGACTTTGTAATAGGATTCAAAAGCTAATAGTAGGAGATGGTTAGAGTGACTGGAGGCTGGTATCCAGTGGTGTAAAAGTTTATTTATTTATTAGTTGCCAATTAACTATTGCCAATTATCAGAAAAACCCATCTGGTTCACTAATGTCCTTTAGGGAAAGAAATCTGCCTTCCTTACCCGGTCTGACCTACATGTGACTCCAGAGCCACAGCAACTGCCATCCAAGGGCAACTAGGGAAGGGCAATAAATGCTGGCCAGCCAGTGATGGTCATGACCCATGAATGAATAAAAAAAATTCATGAATGACACTAAAATAAGTGGTATTTTAGACAGTGAGGAAGGTTATCAAAAATTGGAGCAGGACCTTGATCAGCTGGGGAAGTGGGCTGAGAAATGGCAAATGGAGTTCAGCATAGATGAGCATGAGGAGTTGCATTTTGGAAAGTCAAATCAAGGTAGGACTTTCATGGTGAATGGTAGGGAGTATCATGGAACAGAGGGACCTTGGAATTCAGGTGCATGGTTCTCCAGAGGTAGAGTCACGGGTAGATAGGGCAGTGAAGAAAACTTTTGGCATGCTGGCCTTCATTAGTCAGGGCACTGAGTATAGAAGTTGGGAAGTTATATTGCAGTTGTACAAGACGTTGGAGTATTGTGTTCAGTTTTAATCACCCTGCTAAGGAAAGATGCTATTAAACAGTGGAGAGTTTAGAAGAGATTCACAAGGATGTTGCCAGGATCAAGGGACTGAATTATAGGGAGAGATTGGACAGGCTAGGATTTTTTTCTTTGGAGTGTAGGAGACTGAGGGGTGATCTGATAGAGGTGTATAAGATCATGAGAGGCATGGACAGGATGAATGTGCTCAGCCTTTTTCCCAGGTTTGGGAATTGAGAACTAGAGGGCATAGGTTTAAGTTAAGAAGGGAAAGAATTACTGGGAACCTGAGGAGCAACTTTTTTTTTACACAGAGGGTGGTAAGTGTGTGGAATGAGCTGTTAGAGGAAGTGGTTGAGGCAGGGACATTGACAACATTTAAAAGGCATTTGGACAGATTCATAGATAAGAAAGATCTAGAGGGACATGGGCCAAATGCAGACAAATATGGTCAGCTTAGATGGACATTTTAGTTGACATGTGCCAGTTTGGGCTGAAGGGCCTGTGTCCATGCCATAGAATCTATGATTTTAAGAAGTAAGCTCATATTAACACTGCAATGAAGTTACTGTGAAAATCCTCTAGCTGCCACACTCCAGCAACTGTTCGGGTACACTGAGGGAGAATTTAACATGGCCAATGCACCTAACCAGCACATCTTCCATTCTGTGGGAGGAAACCAGAGCATCCACACAGACAGTGACCCAAGCCAGGAATTGAACTTGGGCTCCTGTTGCTGTGGGGTAGCACTGCTAACCATTATGCCGTAATGCTGCCCAATGCTACCTTCCTAATCCCACCCGAGGTCAACAAACCTTTGCATGGTGCACACCCCTGCCCGCTATGATTCCCATTGCAAGCTGGGTGGGAAAATTTCTCCCATGATTCTAAACATAGGGGACATGATCAAGAAAGTCGCAGGAAATTGCAGAGTGGTCCTGCCTCCTCCAGAGATCGAAAGTTCTTCGCCAGCAGTTGTGGTTTGACTTATCCAGTTATAACAGGCTTGGAGAGCTGAAGGGCCTGTTCCTGTGCTGTACTTTTCTTTGTCCTTTGTTGTCTGATCTTTGTATAACAGTGAGAACCGATAGCTTCACATTTATGCGCCTTGTAACATGCAGCCCATGTTAACAACTGCTCATCATTTCCAGTCTGTAGGACACATGTAGCATTAATACTTTAATGATTCCTTTGCCTGAAGCTGACAAAGCTACCTTTGCATTGTTACCATTCCCAGACTCAGATTGAAGAATGTAAATGCATAAATAGGTTTTATTTCCCATTTCTTTTGTACTTTGTTATTCTGCTGTTGGCATCATCCTGACAGTCTTCTTTCTCCAGTAAAAATATCTTTAGTCTCTTTGGACTTTCATCATAAAGTAGTTCTCAAGGACCAGAAAATGTTCAATCATTGTTCTGTGAACCCTTTTCATTGCACTTTCCATTCAACACCCTCTATTCTAAAACTCTTACTAACAACAATGGGAAGAATAGTCAGTTTGAACTCTTAGTGCCAAGTACACCAAGAGAATTCAATATACTTTTCTGAATAATGCCATCCATGTCAATAGTTCACATTCACATGAATTGTTAAAAGCATATGAATTAGGAGCAGAAGTAGGCCATTCAGTCTCTCAAGCCTGCTCTGCCATTCAATAAAATCATGGCTGATCCTACTTACCCCAGATAACCTTTGATTCCCTTGTTTAACCGGAATCTATCCGCCTCAGCCTTAAAAATATTCACTGACCCTCACCTCCAACGCTTTGAGGCAGAGAGTTCCAAAGTCACATAATCCTCTGAGAGAAGCAAAACTCTCTTTATCTCTGTCCTAAGATGGGAACTCCTAATTTTAAAACAGTGCCCCCTAAATCACCTACAAGAGGAAACATTCTTTCCACATCCAAATTGCCAAACCCATTCAGGATCTTAGATATTTCAATCAAGTCATCCCTCACTTCTCTAAACTCCAATGGACACAAGCCCAGTCTGTCCAACCTTGCCTCATAAAACAACCCA
This sequence comes from Carcharhinus amblyrhynchos, assembly GCF_965287045.1. Taxonomy (NCBI): domain Eukaryota; kingdom Metazoa; phylum Chordata; class Chondrichthyes; order Carcharhiniformes; family Carcharhinidae; genus Carcharhinus; species Carcharhinus amblyrhynchos. The sequence continues at coordinate 20,803,449 of NC_137324.1, forward strand.
TATATTTTTTGGTATCGTCTAATAAACTTCCTCTGAACCGTCTCTAATACATTTACATCCTTCTTTATGTGAGGAGACTAAAACTGTGCACGGTATTGAAGGTGCATCTCACCAATGCTTTGTATAACTGAACCATAACTCTCTTCTGTTCTATTCCTCTCAGAATGAAGGATAGCATTCCACTGGCCTTCTTAACTACTTGCTTTATCTGCAGACTAACATTCAGTGACTCATGCATTAGAACACCCACATCCTGCTGTGCCTCAGAATTTTGCAATCAGTATCCATTTGGGTAGAACTCTACTTCTTTATTCTCCCTGCCAAAGCTTCACATTTTCCCATGTTATACTCCATCTGCCAGATTTTACCTATTTACCAATCTATATCCATCTGAAAACCTCGTATGTCCTCTTCACAACATACTTTCCTCCCTACCTTTGGAACGTTTGCAGATTGAGCTATCCTGTCTTCACTCTCCTGATCTAAGTCAATCACATTATTATGAAATTTTGATGCCCCAGCACAGTGCCCTGCAGTATTTCACTCATCACATCCTGCAAACACAAAAAGACCTCTGATTTCAGTCATCTAGTCAATGATCTATGAAAACTAATATGTCATCCCCCTACCCCAACCCCCCAACACACTGAACTCCTATTTTGCACAATAACCTTTTATGTGGCACCTTGTCAAATGTCTTTCCTGAAATCCAAGTACTGTACATCTCCAGGCTCCCCTTTATCCACAGCGTAAACTAATCCTTCAAAGAGCTTTAATAGACTAGTTGAACATGAATTCCCTTTCATAAAGCCATGCTGACTCTTCTCAATTACCTTAAGCTTTTCCAAGTGTTCAGTTATACATCTTTTAATGATCGATCTTAACACTTTCTCCGCCACAGACATCAAACTAACTGGCCTATAGATTCCTGCTTCCCACCTCGCTCCCTTTTTGAAGCGTGCGGTTATATGTGCTACTTTGCAGTCTGATGAAACCTTTCCAGAATCTGGGCAAATTTTGGAAAATTAACATTTGCCATCTCATTAGATGCCACTTTTAAGGTCCCAGGATAAAGTTCATCAGGACTCAGAGACCTGTTAGCCCACAGCTCCATCAGTTCACATTCACGTGAATAGTTAGCATTCACATGTATAATTGATATTCACATGAACTACTAGGTCAGGCAAATAGGCTTCAATCTTATACATGGTGTACAAATGGCACCTTTGACAATGCAGCAATCCTGCAGCACTGCATTTAACTGTCAGTCTTAGATGTCATGCTTTAGCCCTGTTGTCCATGAATGGATAACATTCAGACTTGACAGAAGGCTACCAAACTCTCTCAGCAATAAATACACTGCCCTTCTTGTGATAATGACTAGATCATTAGCTTCAATTATTTTGGTTGCGGGATTGATATTGCGTGCCAGGGAGAATGCTCCTGCTCTTCAGGCGAGTACCATCACATCTTTTACATCTACCTGAGAGGGCAGCTGGGACAGTGGTCTCACCTAAAAGGCAACATCTTCATCAGGGCACCATTCCTTCAGTTCTGCACTGGAGTCTCAGCCAAGTCCAAATCCCCGGAGTGTGATTTGAACCCACAACTTACTGAGACTCAGAGTTAAATGCGATGGGATAGACAATAAAATCCTGGCCAGCCAGTGACCTGCCATCCCAGGAATCAGCCTAGTAAGCCTTCACTATACTCCCTCTATAGCAAGGAACGATTCCTCAGATACGGATACCAAAACTGCACACAATACTCCAGGTGTGGCCTCACTAATGTCCTATACAATTGCAGCAAACCTTTTTTCCCCTGTATTCAAATCCTCTCGCTATGAAGGCCAACATACCATTTGCATTCTTTACTGCCTGCTGTCTTACTTTCAGTGACTGATGTACCAGGGCACATCACAGGTCTTTTGGAAGTCCATTTACACCACATCAACCATATTATTCTCATCGACCCTCTCTTTCATTTCATTAAATGATTCAATCAAATTAGCTGGGCATAATTTGTCCTAAACAAACCCATGAATTAATTGGCCCACCGTCATTGTTAACTCTGTCCCGAGTTATTGTTTCCAAAGGTCTTCACACCACTGAGTTGAAAGTGACTGGCCTGTCATTGCTCTTTTTATCTTTGCACCTTTGTTGAACGAGGACGCAACATTTGCGTTACTCCTGTCCTCTGGAGTAAGCCCTGTAAGGTAAATGGGAAGATTGTGGCCAGTGTCTTTGCCTCGCATTAAGTTGATCTTTCTCTACACCCTAGCTATGACAGTAACACTACATGCTGCGCTCTCCCCTTTCCTTCTCTATGAACGGTATGCTTTTTCTGTACAGCACACAAGAAACAATACTTTTCACCATATACTAATACATGAAATAATAATAAATCAAATCCAATCAAATCAATTTTCACCCTTGCTTCTCTTAGGCCCCTTGGATGCATCTCATTCAGTCATGGTAACTGATCAACTTGAAGTACAGCCTGTCTTTCCAACACGTCTTATCAGCCCATCCAGTACCCCAACTATCTCCTCTTTCACTATGTGACTCCCACTTCCTTGGTAAAGACCTATGCAAAGTACTCATTCAGTATCTCATCCATGCCCTCTGTATCTATGAATATCCATTCCCTTTCTGCCCGTTAATCAACACCCACCCCGCTCTTCTGACCGTTATGCCAGTTATATGGCTGTCACACACTAACGTTGAGATGGGCACTGCCTTAGGAAAACCATTTGGTTAAATTTTCCGGTTGCATTCCTGTACCTTGAGAGGCCCATTTTCCGTTCCATTCGCACCATTCCTGGAGGTGGTACCATAATATAAATGGGATCAGCCGTCCATACGTTCCTCAACAACACTGGGTTGAAAAAGAATCAAGAGAGATGAAAAGGATAGTTATAAATATTGGCAGGGAGAATTATCGAAGCACTTTGTGCCTCACATTACCTGAAGAGGCTGGTGATAGTGGTGGTTGCAGGCCATGGATTGCTGACTGCTTGTTTCTTATGTTCTTATGTTATTGCTTCACATTTCTTGTCATTTTTGGTACAGATCAGTGACCAATGCACAAATGAAAAAGGAATGCGTGAGGCAGTTCAGTGACCTATCACATATTCCTGAGTTGTTCTTTCAATTGCGAGCGCCTTGTATTTAATCTCTGCTGTCAGGAGAATTTGAATTGTTTACATACAGTTGAGAGTATGTTTGGCTTGTGTAAATGGGAAGATGGAGGAAGGTAAACACTGACTTTCAATGGCTAACCAGATTTCCCACAGAAATTGCAAAGATGTTAAATAGTTCTGTTCCTCTCACCCTGCAGTTAAAACAAATATTTTCATGCCTAATATCTCTGCTTGGCAATCAACGTTTTCAGACCCTGTTGCGCGCTATTAACGAGTCATCATTATTAGCTGGAATTCTCTGACCTTGCGCGTGGCTGGGATTCCCCAGTCCCGCTGCAGTGGAGGGAGTCTTGGCTGAGCGTCAAGTTCTCCCCTCTCACGGTGGTGGGGTGAAAGAGATCAGAGAAACCCAGCCATTTTCTCTTAAAAGGTGCTTGTTGTAGTCCTCTGAGCTAAAACGTCTGGTTGCGTCCGCAGCAGGAATCATCGCAGGTTGGTCTGATATTTTGACAGGCAAGTGGGACTGGGAAATCCCATTCAAAGGGGGCGCTCTTATTGGCTCACCCTGCTAGTCAGTGGGTGGGATGAGCAGATAAGATCACGTGAGAGATTACACGGAAAATTGGGTTCGTGGCTGGTTCCTCGACTCTTGGGATCTGCCTGGACTTCCGGTGAAATCAGCCTCACATCTTTTCTGGGCATGAGGCTTATTGTAATATTTAAATCAATGTTAATACTGATTGAAATATGATTATTGCTATCGTCTGAACTCACTTGCCTTAGCCACTGGCGGGGAGTATGTATGTCCCCATTAACAGTGGCTTGCAGTGATAGTTTCTTGGTTGAACCGAAGGCCATTGAGGCACACCGGGTGGTTGTGGCAGGGGGCAGTGCCCCTTGGTCAGTGCCAGCCGAGTGCCCTGGCACTGCCCAATGGGCAGTGTGGCATTGCCCACTGGGCACCAGGCAATGCCAAGGAGATAGAGCATGAAGTGTTAGAGCCTAAGGGGGAGGGCTGGGTCCATAGTGGGAGCGGGGCCTAAGGAGAGGTGTGTGTGAGGCTGAGCACTCTGCAATAGGGGATCAGCAGGGAATGTTGGAAGCTGTGCACTCTGCAATCAGCCCGGATAGTGATCGACCGGACCAGAGGCTGTTGATTTACTGAGCCAGGGGTGTGTGTGCGTAATCAGCCAGGGGGTGGTGGGAGAGCAATATCCAGGGTGGTTTTGGGCCTATAGGCTATGGAATCCAATGATTGCGGAGGGGTGAGGGCAGGCGATATACAGAGGGGTAAGGTGACTGACATCTGCGCATGCGCAATTTAGCCCTCTAATGTGAACAACTGGCTTTCCAGCGAGCTTAGGCCCTATCACCTCCCCCTACTGGTGGGAAACAGATTGTGCATCATTTTTTGCAGTAAATGGCATAAGATTTCATTCATGACCTCACGAAAAAAACAGATCTGAAACTTGTTCAGCACTTTGAAGTTTTTGGGCAAAATTGCCTCAAAGTCTTTTTTTAACTGTCTTAGATTGAAGATCTAATCTGAGACAAATATTGACACAAAATGACAATGGGGTGGGGGAGTGAAGTCCTCCATTGACCTGAAAATACATTCTTGCAACATTATAAAATGTAAATGCTGTTGTTAAAAGCCAAGTTTTTTTAATAGATTCAATAAATCTACAAATCCCTCCTGCAAGTTGATGCTCAGATTCTGATAGATCATTTCTGGATGCCACACTATAGGAAAGATATAACTTACTGGAGAGATTGCAGAAGAGTTAAACAATGGTTAATCTTTGTTGAATCTTTGCTTCTCACCCATTCACCAGCCCCTGGCTCTAAACCTGCGTGTGTTCAGACCCCGCCAAAAGCTGAGTAAATAAAACTGGTGTCAAGCTAATCAGGATTTACAGGTGTTTTGCGTCAGGTTTTACAGATTGGCCTGACTCACACCTGTTTGCTTTGCGTTAAATTTAGCAAGGTGGTCCTCTGTCAGCTGTGAGAGTAATTAAAAGCGGATTTAACACTCAGGATTACGCTGCCTTATCAATATAACATCTCTTTTCAACATGACACTGTTTAATTCATTTATGGGCCAGTGCACTTTGTTTCCTGTGTCATATTTCCATAAAGACTATGTTGACATGACTGTTTGAAGAGCACAAGTGCTTTATATTCTCACTCTGGTGGAACATTGTACTTTTTACTGTAAGTGATACTTATTGTTGTTGTTGTATTTCATAATAATATTGATTATCTACCCTTTGATGATGACATAGTGATAACTCCTCTAGCATTCCAGACGCCCAGGCCAATACTCTGGGGATAGAACAAAGAACTAAATTTACAGAGTAACTTTTTATCCTTACTCTTCCATATTCCTCTATTCCCTTCCTATTCAAGTACCCATCCAGGTGTCTCTTAAATGGTGCCAATGTGCCTGCTTCCACCACTTCCTATGGCAGCACGTTCCAGGTACCCACCACTCTCTGCACAAAAAAAACTTCCCCCCCCCACATCCCTTAAACTTTCCCTCTCGCCTTGAATCTTTGCCTCCTTGTAACTGACACTTACACCATGGGAAAAGAGCCTCTGACTATCCTTACAATTTTGCCACTCATAATTTTGTAGACCTTCATCAGGCCTCCTCTCAGCCTCCGTCTTTCCAGTGAAAACAATCCTAGTTTATTTAACCTCTCCTTATAGCCAACACCCTTGAGACCAGACAACATCCTGTTGAAACTTCTTTGCGCTCTCTCCAAAGCGTCCTTCTAGTAGTTTGGCAACCAGAACTGCATGCAATACTCCACATGCAGTCTAAGCAAGGTTTTATATAGCTGCAACATGATATCCCAACTCTTGTACCCAAGCTGATGAAGGCAAGCATGCCATATGCCTTCTTAATCACCTTGGCCACTTGTGTTGTCACTTTTAGGGAACTGTGGACATTCACACCCACGTCTGAATCCCACATGGCAGCTGGTGGAATTTAAATTCAATTAATAAATCTGGAATTCTCAATAATAATGACTGTCAAACATTCAGATTGTTATAAAACCCATCAGCTTCATGTTACTCCATACAGGATACAAGACACCTGGGTGTATATGCGAATAGGTCATTGAACATGGCAGAAGAGGTGGTTAGTAAAGCATATAGTGAAGAATATAATGTTGGAATTGTATAAAACACTAGTGAGGTCACAACTAGAGCATTATGTGCAGTTCTGGTCACCATATTATACCCAGGATGTAATTTCTCTGGAGAGAATGTGAAGGAGGTTTACAAGAATATTACCAGGGCTAGAAAAATGTTGTTACGAGAAGAGATTGGATTGGTTGGAGTTATTTTCCTTGAAACAAAGACGGCTGAGGGGTGACTTGATACAAAATTATGAGGGGAAGAGATAGGAGTGGACAGGATAAAATTGTTTCCATTGGTGGAGAATTACATAACCAGGGGACATAGATTTCAAGATAAGTGGTAGTAGGTGCAGAGGGAACATAAGGAATAACTTTTTTACGCAAAGGGTGGTGGGTGTCTGGAATTCGCTGCCTGAGTTGGTGGTGGAGGCAGAGATCATGAACTCTTTTTAAAAGTATCTGGATCTGCACTTTAAGTGCTGTAAGCCAAGGAGCTATGGGCCAAGTGCAGGAAGAGGGGATTAGAAAGGGTACACTTGGGATGGTATGGATACGGTGGGCTGAATGGCCTCCTTCTGTGCTGTAACTTTTTCTATAGTTGTATGGTTCTATTATGGGCTTTATTAATAGGGCATACAATAAAAGAGTAAGGAAGTTACACTGAAGTTATACAAGACACTGGTTATTCAGCTGGAATACTGTGTACATTTCTGGGTGCTACAGTACAGGAAAGATTGAACGTATTGGAGAGATTACAGAAGAGTTACACAAGAATGGTTACAGAGATGAGAAACTTCAGTTATGAAAATAGATTAAATAAATTGAGACTGTTCTCTTGGAAAGAAGAAGGCTACGAGAAGATTTGATAGAGATCTTCAAAATCACAAGGACACTGGACAAAGTAAACAGGGAGAAACTGTTCTTGCTCATAAAAGGATCGAGAGGCACAGATTAAAATGATTTGCAAAAGAAGCAAATGTGATGTGAGAATTTTTTTCCACACAGTCAGTAGCTTGGGTCTGGAAAAACCTGCCTGGAAGCGAGGCGGAGGCAGTTTAATCGAAGCATTCAAGAGGGCATTAGATGATTACTTGAATAGAAGCAATGTGCAGGGGTATGGGGAAAAGGCGGGGGTGCCTCGAAACCATAATGCTCTTTTGAAAAGTCAGTACAGGCACAATGAGCCAAATAGCCTCCTTATGCATTGTAACAATTCTGTGATAATGCTTTTAGGAAAGGAAATTACCTTCCTGACACTAGTCTAGCCTACATATTACTTCAGACCCACACAATGTGACAATTTAGTTCACGGCACTAACTCATTACATAAGTGTTGAATGGAATAAAACTGGATATACCGTCCAGCATCTACCTAAACACTGGAAATGACAATGGCACACCCAACCCTGTCAACTCCGCAAAGACCTCCTCACCAACATCTGGGAGCTTGTGCCTATGTCTGGAGAGCTGTTCCACAGGCTCATCAAATAACAGCCCCAACATAGTCGTAATCACTGAATCCCACCTCACTACCAGACACCACCATCACCATCCCTGGCTATCTGAATTGCAGTCATGATGTGGGTATGCCGGCATTGGACTGGCGTAAACACAGTAAAAAGTCTGACAACACCAGGTTTTAGTCCAACCTATTTATTTGATAATATACTCGCAAGCTTTCGGGGTTAGCCCCTTCGTCAGGTGAATGGAGAGTTCTGGCCTCAGGGCTTTATATGCTCTGTCTGAGGCCAGAACTCTCCATTCACCTGACGAAGGGGCTAACCCCGAAAGCTTGCGAGTATATTATCAAATAAATAGGTTGGACTAAAACCTGGTGTTGTCAGACTTTTTACTGTATCTGAATTGCCCCATGACCCTCATCAACATCGACTCGGAATCCCATGAAGTCTCAAGTCATCAGGTCAAACATAAGCAAGGAAGCATCTTGCTGATGCCTACCTTCTGTTCTTCCTTAGCTAATGAATCTGTATTTTCCCATGTTGAACACCACTTGGAAGAGGTAGTGAGGGGTGACAAGGGCACAGAATGAACTCTGGGTGGGGGACTTCAATGTTCATTACCAAGTATGTCTCAGTAACACCAGCCCAAGTTGGCTGCACCCTGAAGAACATATTTGCTAAACTGGACATGTGGCCGGTAATGATTGAACTAATCAAAGTGAAAAACTATTTGAAAAAGCCAGTCACAGATGCATCTGTCCATGACAGCATTGTTAGGGGTGACTATCACACAGACCTTATGGAGAGGAAGTCCCACCTTCATAAACAGTACACCATCATTGTGTTGTGTGGAACTATATCTGTGCTCAATGGCATAGATTCAGACAGACCTAGCAGCTCAAGGCTGGGCATCCATGAGGTGTTGTGGGCCATCAGCTCAACCAGTATCTGTAACCTCATGGCCTGGTCTATCTCCTATTCTACCATCACCACCAAGCCAGGGGATCCACCCTGTTTCAGTGAAAAACACAGGAGGGTGTGCCAGGTGCAGAGGTAAGCATAATGAAAAATAAGCTGTCAGCCTTGTGAAGCTACAATGCATGCACGCAAACAATGGAAACAGCATGAGTTAAGTAATCTTGCAACCAAAGGATCAGATCGAAATTCTGCAGCCTTGCTATATCCAGTCAGAACCGGTGGTGGAAAATTAAACAACTGGCAGAAGGAGGAGGCTCTGCAACCATCCCCAAACCGAAGCCAGCATACCAATGCAAAAGACAAGGTCAAAGCATTGGCAAGAATTTTTAGCCAGACGTGCCAAGTGGATGATTCACCCTGGCCTCCTCCTGATGCCCCCAGCATCACATGCCAATTCAATTCACTTTACGTGATATCAAGAAACTGTTAAAGGCACTGGATACAGCAATGATATGGGCCTTGACAATATCTTGGCAGAAGTACTGAAGACTTGTGCTTCAGAACTAATCATTCACCTAACCAAATTGTTCCAGTAAAGCTACAATGCTGGCATTTAAAAATCTGGAATTCAAAGTCTAATGATGATTTTGATTGTTGTGAAAACCCATCTGGTTCACTAATGTCCTTTAGGGAAGGAAATCTGCCGTCCTTACCCAGTCTGGACTATGTGACTCCAGATAAACAGTGATGTGGTGGACTCTTAATTGCCCTCAGGAATGGGCAATAAATGTTGGCCCAGGTGGCACAGTGGTTAGCACTACTGCCTCACAGCGCCAGGGACACGGGTTTGATTCCCGGCTTGGGTCACTGTCTGTGTGGAGTTTGTACATTTTCCTCGTGTCTGCGTGGATTTCCACCAGTACTCCGGTTTCCTCCCACATTCTGAAAGACGTGCTGGTCTGCCAGACTCGGGGAATTTCACAGTAACTTCATTGCAGTGTTAATGTAAGCCTTGTGACTAATAAATAAACTTTACTTTATCCCCTGAATAAATTTTAGTAAATCAGCAATGTGGAATACTGCTCAGGTATGCACTGTTCACACAAGCCTTGTCTACTGTCTCTAAGGCAGCATGTCAGGAGTGTGATGGAATAATCTCCAATTGCCTGGATGACTCAAGAAGCTAAAAAAATACAGGACAAGGCAGCCTGTTGGATTGGCATTCCAATTGCCACCTTAAACATTCACTCCTTCCTTCACCGACGCACTGTGACAGCACGGTGTGTGCCATCTACAAGAAACACTGCAGCAACACACCAAGGCTTCTTTAAAGGAATCTTCAAAGGCAGTGATTCCTGGAAGGACATGGGCAACAGAGCATGGGAGCATCAGCAACAAGTTCCCTTCCAACGCATTACTGTCACTGGGTCAAAATTCAGTACTTTCATCCCTAACAGCACAGTGAGTTCACCTACACCCCATGGATTGTAGCAGTTCAAATAGGCAGCTCAGCACCACCTGCTAAAAGGCAGTTAGGGATGGACAATGTTGTCCTTGCCAGAGGCAACCACATCCTGTGAAATAATTTTTAAAAGCTTTCAGCTAAAATCCCCAGTGGAATTGAATTTCAACTTTACTTACGAAAACTTTTAGACGTGGAAGATGCCAGTGCACCGGCATCATTAATGCATTCCGTATTTAAGAAGTTAATGTGAGTAAAGAGTATTTATATCAAGACATGCAGGAATCCCAATGAACACAGCGATTGTTCACCAAGTTTAGAACAACATTTCCACAGTAGATATAAACTGGATTTGCCAGTTTAACACAGGTTGTTGAATTACTCACTCAGCAGATTAAGACAAAAAAACTTACCAATTGTTAGATTTTACACAATCAGTTATTATTATGAAGGTAATTCTAGCAATGGAAATTGTCAGTGAACTGAGTAGAGGTGAAAGCTGGTTAAGTCTGCAAAACTGGCTGACATTGCGTGATTGGCTAACACTGCCAAACTGGCTATTACTGTATAACTGGATGCACTGTATATCTGGGTAACACTGCGTAACTGGCTATTACTTTATAACTGGGTACATTGTATATCTGCCTAACACTGCATAACTGGATAATACTGTATAACTGGGTAACACTGTGTCACTGGCTATTACTGTATAACTGGATGCACTGTATATCTGGGTAACACTGCGTAACTGGCTATTACTTTATAACTGGGTAAATTGTATATCTGCCTAACACTGCATAACTGGATAATACTGTATATCTGGGTAACACTGTGTCACTGGCTAATACTGTATAATTGCGTGCATTCTATATCAGGCTAACACTGCCTAATATATGTAATATTGATAACTCGGTGCACTGTACATCTGACTAACACTGTGTAACTCGTGAAAACAACAGAACTAGGTGCACTGTATATCTGACTAACACTATGTGACTGGCTAATATTATGTGACGGGTGCTTTGTATATCTGGCGAACACTGCTTATCTGGTTAATATTGTATAACTGAGTGCACTGTATATCTAACTAACTCTGTGTAACTGCCTAACACTGTATAACTGGGTGCTCTGGATAACTGGCTTACATTAATAAAACAATGAAGTTACTGTGAAAATCCCCTAGTTGTCATACGGTGGCACCTGTCCGGGTACACGGAGGGAGAATTTAGCATGGTCGTTGCACGTAACCAGTGCATCTTTGGGACAGTGGGAGGAAACTGGAGCACCCGGACGAAACCTATGCTGACATGAGGAGAATGTGCAGACTCTGCGCAGTCACCCAAGCCAGGAGAGAGCAATGGGTGAATTCTGCAGCGCCTGTGAAGTGTTTGCTGCTGCTGCTGTGTCTTCCACAGCTGAAGGAAGATCACCATAATGGGAGTTTCAGACCAAATTGGCCTCTCGTGTAATCTGTCTCTTAACTATATAATAATTGACCATGTATGGCTTTTGCCCTCTGCACCCACTCTCTTTATACCAATATAAATCACAGCAATGGCTACATTTCAAAAGCACTTAATTGACTGTAAAGCATGTAATGGCTTCCTGAGCTGGTGAAAAGCTTCATATTAATGCAAGCTCGCTCTTTCTTTACCACATTCTTTTCCAGCCTGGCCACAGGTAAAAAAAATCAAGTCCAAGATCCCCCAGTCATCTTAGGACGTCATTGCAGAAGAGAGTTTACAATGCCCTCAAATTAATATTCCATTTTGCTTGTAGCAGATGCTTATACAAAACTATTCATTTTTGAGACCTGCGTTCAAGTTAGTGAATCACATTCGATTGTAACATGTGAAACAAATTCTATTCTAACTATAATTGACAGCGTGCAACACTGCAGGGAGAGGGCTGGAGGAAAAGGGTAAAAAAATAAACTTTCCTCATCCATGTCAGCTTTGAAAAAATAATGCTACTGAACTTCAACAACAACATTTGATTGAGACGGTCAGCATTCCCTGAGATTTCTCCTTTCTTGAATAACCCTGGGAATCTGTGAGAAAGGACAGTTCTCAGACTTAGCGGTGAAGGAATTTGTCAGCCATTCTTCTGTAATGCAACACAACTGGTCGGACAAATAAACTACAGTGGCCTTGGTTTGATTCTTAACCCTCACCAGCAGCTTCTTCAAGGGGAGATCTTACTCCTGAAATGCTTTTGATAGGAAAAGTCATGTTCCCAGGGAATGTCAGTCAGAGATAGATAAACACCATTTTAGCCCATTTCTCTGACTGGGAATACAGGAAATCACAGAAGTAGAATCATAGAAACTCTCCAGTGCAGAAGGAGGCCATTTGGCCCATTGAGCTTGCACTGACAACGTTCTTACCCAGGCCCTATTCTCTTAACCCAATGTATTTACCTGCTAATCCACAGACACTAAGAGGCAATTTAGCATGGCCAATCAATCTAATCCATACATCTTTGGGTTGTGGGTGGAAACTGGAGCACCCGGAGAAAACACACGCAGACACGGGAGAGCGTGCAAACTCCGCACGGACAGTCACCCAAGGTCGGAATTGAACCCAGGCCCCTGGCGCTGTGAGACAGCAGTGCTAACCACTGTGCTACCGTACTGCTGAGGGCCTTCCTTTGAAAGCAAAGAGGAATGCAAAGCTCATGGTCTTCTCTTCCCGTCTGACATTGGAACAGCTGTAGCAACATTGCAATATTTTAATGGCAATGCTAGTAATATTACAATATTTTAAAGCAAATTACTGCAGATGCTGGTAATATTACAATACTGTCAATTAGCACAGAATACAAAACAGGATTGTTCGGAAGGCGAGCAGGAAATGCCATAGTGGAGGATCACGTTTTATGTTAGCAACTCCACTTTGTATAAAATAATCACAATCCACTGATAGCCATCATTTTGGGAGATGCCCAAAAATCAATCTCATTCCCCACAGTGTTTGACATGATTGTTGTCAGAATGATGGCTGTTTTGTTACTTGTCACCTCCTGGTAGATAAATCCATCCATTTGATGACTGTAATTTTACAGTTTTTGTTCTGTCCTGAAGTCCATTACAGAACTCCCACCTGCCGACATCGAATCTGTGGAATGAACTAAGTTACTCCAACACAAGTGTAAGAGGAGGTCAAAGCAAGTGATATAATGGAATGACCTTTCATTGAGTGTATAATTGAATACCATTGCTAGCAGGAAGTGTGTGTGGAGTGGGGAGAGGAGAGGCAGGGTGGTGGAGTGGGTGGGGGAGAGGGGAGAAAATGTGTGTTAAATGGCCAGGAAATATCAATCTGCCAACAAACTCACAAACTGTAATGCAGGGTTGCATTATTGTGCGAATGTCCCCGAGTATCAAAAAAAATCTGCAACTGAAAAACATGTTTCTTAGTGTTCCAAGTTGTGTAGGGGGTTTAGCAGGGTAAATACTTGGGGTTATGACCTAGGTAAGATGCTCCATCAGAGAGTTGGCGCAGCTTCAATGGGCCGAATGGGTTCCTTCTGCACTGTTTTAAAGTTTGTTTACTTATTAGAACAAGTAGGCTTACATTCACACCGCAATGAAGTTACTGTGAAAATCCCCTAGTCGGAACACTCGGGCGCCTGTTTGGATAGACTGAGGGAGAATTTAGTATGGCCAATGCACAAACCAGCACGTCTTTGGACTGTGGGAGGAAATCAGAGCACCCAGAGGAAACCCAGCAGACACAGAGAGAACGTGCAGACTCCGCACAGACAGTCACCCAAATCGGGAATCGAACCCGGGTCCCTGGCACTGCGAGGCAGCAGTGCTAACCACGGTGCCACCATGCTGCCCCTGTGGGGATGCAATGATTCTGTGACTAAGGCTATCCAATGTGGAAGTAGCAGTAGCACTAAATGCAAACTAATGAATTGTTCTCCAATTTGCCCTGTTTCACACCGAAGCCAGCAGAACAAAGTATCTGTGGGTCAATGGTAGGTGGTGGATACCATATTACCCTTTCCAATATTCCTCATTCATACCCAATTTCTGCAATCTAAAACGATCTTCTTTCTCCAGTCCATTTTAAGTGAAATTGATAGAATTTTGCAGATACCAGCCAACCCCTGCTGCAGCTTCTTAACCAGGAATTTACTCTTGCATGTTGCAATTTGCCATAATGGCCAGGGGCAAGATTTTCTGCTCCCCCTGTGGCATGTTCTGCAGTGGCAGAAGTGGCCACCAGAGAGAATGGCTTGAGAATTCCAGCTCTCAGAGTCCATCCACGTGCCTGAGCTCCACTTCTGTTACTGAAAGAATGGCAATGGAATGGGCGCAACTATGAGAAAATCTACTTGCAGTGTGTTCAAAAATAGAAAGACAATAATTGAATAATTTCGTCAGACAGTTAGATGCTAATGATCATTAGCAGCAGGAAAGTGAAAAATATGCAAATTTTATTTTGTTGATGCAAATGAAGATGCAAATGATCATTTGACCACTGAGGGAAATAGTCATCTTATAACCGCACTGTTGGATCATTAATTTAATGGGGAGATGTTCGTATGAAGGGTGGTAATGTCTTGCAATGAAAATGAGATATTTTTCTCCAAATTCATAACACAATTTTATTACATTGCACAGCATTACTTTAACCAGAATTGAAAATGAAAATGTTAAATGAAGTTTGCATTCACAAAGATCTCTGCTAATAGAAAATTTATGCGTCCAGAAATGAATTCACATCATGCTGTTGATTGGTGAAGTTCAGATATGAATATTCACTGGATTCTCGTGATGTCCTGTGAGCTAGTTTGAGTCAATGGCTGCTCAAAAATGTTTCCCAGGCAGCACTAGTACAAACTTATTTGTAAACAAAGGCTTCTATTTATATTGTGCCTTCCAAAATCTCAGGATGTGCTAAAGCACTTTAACTGAATGTATTTTTGAGGTGCAGTTACTATTGTTATGGGTAGGAGAGAGACAGGCAAATTAGATTTAATTCCTCTTATCACCTATCCATAAGCAGGAAGGTTTCTGGATTATTTTTCAAGTGGTGTGTTTTCCCGAACCCTTCTTTTGTCTGATCCCCAGTTTAATAATAACTCACGGTGTTATGATTAACTGAGAAGGTTAGTTTATCTCATGTTAAAAATCCCAGGGGAAAAGCGGTTGCATTTTTTCACACAGAAGGTGGTGAGTGTCTGGAATGAGCTGCCAGAGGTATCAGTAGAAGGTACAATTTTGTCTTTAAAAAACATTTAGACAGTTACATGGGTAAGATGGGGATATGGGTCAAACATGGGCAATTGTGACTAGCTTAGTTGTTGAAAAAAGGACAGCATGGACAACTTGGGCCAAAGGGCCTGTTTCCATGCTATAAATCTCTATGACTCTATGACTCGATAATTTCACTGCACATACACTCATTGAAGAGCAGGAGGAACAGAAAAAGGAGTTTTTACAATTATAGATTTTGAAAGTACAAAGATTACAGAAATTTATATTAATCCACATAACTTCCAGAGTCCAGTGTGGAGTTCTTTTGCATTGGACTTTGAATTCAGCTGGCTGTAGGTTATGCTTTGCAATTGGTACACATACCACAGATGAGGTAGTACACTGGTAGCTCTGGAGACAATGGAAGTCCTCCAGCAGAGACATGTTTGAATGAGCTTTGGAGTTGCTTGCTTGGCTGGGTGGATAGAATCCCTTCCAACTGATGTTCAAACAGCAGATTGAAGATCTGTCATTCCCAAAGGGCAACTGGAGATTGAATAATGGTCATTCAAGCTTCTGACCTTCATTCTTCATATTTACTTCAAAAGGGGTGTTTGGAACTGGCTTTGATTTCAGGACTGTAAATGTCATAGTCATTAGCGGTTGAAAATGTTACCATCCATACTGAGAGTCTGGTATCAGGAAGCCATTTTCTCAGTACGTCCTCTGACTCTGATGAAGCTTATCAAATGTGTTGTAATTCCAGTCAGAAACTCCAAAGTATTTTACGGAGACTGCCGGGATAATAAAGTATGCAATTTAAATTTATCCACAGTAAGCATCAGATCAAATACTCACTCAGAAACATTTATCAAACAAAGTTTATTTCAGAGTATAGTTAACATATAGCAATAACTTACAGCAATTTTAAACAAGAAAAAGGCCCATAATATTCAATAATCTTAACAAATATATGAAATGTATTTCATATACCTTCTTAAAACATACCCTGGCCACAGGTTTAGCACAGAAAATACGAATGCTCACATGATGCTGAAACTTAGACCTTTGGTTGGAGAATTGAAACTCTGATTTCTCAGCCTTGTAACTTTCAGCAGCTCTCGAGGTAGAGATACTGTCACTGTAAGTTTCTAGCTTTTAGCCAGTGAACCACTGCAAGAGTTAGCATTCTCACCCCAGGAAGGCAAAAAGACCTGCTTCCAGCTAGCCAGCAGAACTTACAATACCAGAGAAAGACAGAGAAAACACTACTTTTCAGTCTGTTGTCCAAACATCTTTGAACTAAAACAGTAGCCAGCAGCCCAAAATAGAAAGTGAAAAAAACCTCTACCACCTGACCTGTCAATCATTCTTCTCCCTAACAATTCAAAAGGTTGTACAATCCTGGACACTGCATGGAGTGAAAAAAATAAACAAAACTCCATTTAAACTATTGGAACAGCAATAAAAGGACTTCTAAACAGGCAGTGTGTGAAACAATAAAAACAAAAGGCCTGCCTGCATGTTCTGCACAGAACATGATTAAAAACGAAAATACAGGCACACTAGCATCACATACGCAAGCAAAGTCCCTTGGTTCCCTTCTGATATGGGACTAAAGAGCCCCACGTTGTTGGCAGTCCTGTATGTGCAATGAATTTCAATATGTGAGTCTCCTGGTTTTCAAGAATTATTTTGCTTTTGTAACACCTGTTGTTAGCTCTCAGAACAAAGGGTCAATCCTGTTATCACGTGGCTTGTAGCAGCCTTCTTTTATGTTCAGCATGATCTGTTTCTTAAATCGTGATGGGGCAAAATTTTGGATCTTTTTGCATGTCCCAGGGACCCAACACTATTAAAGCATGGGCTCTATGCCATAGGGAAAACAGTAACCAATTTACACACAATTTCTTATTTATTTAATGAATTAATATCACAAGTAAGCTGACATTAACACTGCAATGAAATTATTGTGAAAATCCCCTAGTCGCCATACTCCAATGCCTGTCCAGGTACACTGAGGGAGAATTTAGCACGGTCAACGCACCTAACCAGTACATCTTCCGGACCTTGGGAGGAAACTGGAGTACCCGGAGGAAACCCAAGCAGCACTCATCTGATGAAGGAGCAGCACTCTGAAAGCTTGTGAGCCTGTTGGACTTTAACCTGGTGTTATGAGACTTACAGGGAGAACGTGCAGACTCTGCACAGGCAGTAACCTAAGTCGGGAATTGAAACTGGTTCCTTGGTTTAACAGGTCGATCCCTGGGATGGCAGGTCTTTCATATGTTTTAAAAATTTATCTATTAGTGTCACAAGTAGACTTACATTAACAATGCAATGAAGTCACTGTGAAAATCCTCTTGTCACCACACTCCAGCACCTGTTCAGGTACACTGAGAGAATTTGGCATGGCCAAAGCACCTAAACAGCACGTCTTTTGGACTGTTGGAGGAAACTAGAGCACCTGGTTGAAACCCATGCAGACATGGGGGGATCATGCAGAATCTGCACCATGACCCTGGGTCCATAGCGCTGTGAGGCAGCAGTGCTAACCACTGTGCCACTGTGGAGATCATAATGCGTGTTGGGATCTCATAGAAACTTATAAAATTCTAACATGGTTAGACAGAGTAGATTCGGGGAGAATGTTCCCAATGGTGGGCGAGTCCAGAACAAGGGGTTATAATTTGAGGATAAGGGGTAAACCTTTTAGAACTAAGGTGAGGATGATGAATGTGTGGAATTCACTACCACAGAATGCAGTTGAGGCCAAAACATTGTCTAATTTCAAGAAATTTCAAGAAATGCGAGGTGATGCATTTTGGAAGGAATAATGCAGAGAGGAGCTATGTGATAAAAGGTAGACAGATTAGGAGTATAGAAATACAGAGGGACCTGGGAGTGCAGGTTCGCAAATCCATGAAGGTTGCGTCACAAGTGGAGAAGGTTGTTAGGAAGGCTTATGGAATGTTAGCCTTTATAGGAAGGGGTATAGAGTATAAAAGCTGCCGTCTAATGCTTCAGTTGTATAGAACATTGGTTAGACCGCATTTGGAGTACTGCGTCCAGTTCTGGTCACCTTACTACCGGAAGGACGTGGAGTCTCTGGAAAGGATGCAGAGGAGGTTTACCAGGATGTTGCCTGGCATGGAGGGGTTGGGTTACGAGGAAAGGTTGGAGAAACTGGGACTATTCTCCTTGGAAAGACGGAGATTGAGGGGGGACATGATAGAGGTATATAAGATGCTGAAGGGAATAGATAGAGTTAATAGTGAGAGACTGCTCCCTAGACTGGGTACAAATACAAGAGGTCATGATTTAAGGGTGAGAGGGGAGAGGTATAATTTGGAAGTGAGAGGAAGGTTCTTTACGCAGAGAGTTGTGGGGGTATGGAACGTGCTACCGAGTAGGGTGGTGGAGGCAGGAACATTGGACTTGTTTAAGGTTCAGTTAGATAGACACGAGTGAAACGAGGATGGAGGGTTATGGTAGGGGCTATTAAATAAGGTTAGAACCTCGGGAGACACCGGAAAAGCAGGCTTGTAAGATTGACGTTTTTGTCTTTTTATTCCACAGGTGGAGGTCCACCTCGTGTCAAACGAGGGGCATGCACACGGTGGGTCGTGCGTGGGCTGCTCTTGGAGGTTCCGGGAGTGGCCTAGTACTTCGTGTCGGTGTGTGCTTGATCCTGGACTGGTAGACGGGTGCCGCAACAGCTCGGTGACTAGCACTGCTAGCTGTGCAGATACATGGATTTGGGCCTGTGTCTGTGGGAGTTTGTGCATTCTCCCTGTGGTTGCGTGGGTTTCCTCCGGGCACTCCGGTTTCCTCCCACACCCCAAAGATGTGCTCTTAGGCTGATTGGTTTTACCAAATTGACACTATTCTCCCCTGAATCTGGCTAAGTTAGGGGTTCCATTCGTAGACACGCAGGGTAGAATAGGTGTAGGGTGATGCGGCGGCGCGGGCTCGTTGGGCCGAAGGGCCTGTTTCCCGTGCTGGGTTGTTCTTTGTTCTTTGTATGTATCTTTAGAGGCTAAAGGCATCAAGGGATATGGGGGGGGAGGGGAGATCAGAATATTGAATTAGATGATCAGCCATGGTCATAATGAATAACGGAGTAGGTTCAAAGGGCCAAATGGCCTCCTCCTGCTTCTAATTTCTATGCTTCTATGTTTTATATATCCTCATCCTGTACTATCTCCTGTGGAAAATGTGATGAGGCTATAGGAGATGAAAGATATGAGAATTGTCAAGATAAGAAGGCATTAAGGCAACATTACACACCTGATCTTATTTCATGGCCATTGACGTGAGGTTAACCTGACTGATGGTTGTATGCTATGTGGCTGTCAGCCCGAAGTTGGGATGCTCCCATTTCTCCATCTCTGATGAATCAACCATGCTGAGATTCAATTCATCTCCAGTCTGTCCTCATTTGCAGCTAGAGATTGCTGGAGGTCACCTCCTGTTCTCTGCCACTCAATATGTCCCTGCAAAGAGGGAAGGAAGAAACCTATAAGTGCCAATAAAGGGTTAGGATGGAAGGGCGGACAGATGGAGAGAGGGATAGGGAAAGAGAGGGAGGGACGGATAGATGGACGGACAGTATTTGCCAAGGGTGATGAAGGTGAGTGCCAATGGGGATGCGACAAGGTGCCCAGACAAACAGGGGTAGGTACACCTGCAAGAACTGATGTGCAGGAGAAAGCTTGGGACATCAGACTGAGTGTTTAGACCAGGGCTGGGCCAATTAGTTGGGCCAGATGTTGGTGAGCTGGTGAGGACTGGAAGCATAATGAATTGTGTTAACAAGCGCTGCTATTAAAATTTGTTTTATTGTATGAAAAACAGTTCATGTCATTTCTACACTTCAAAAAATGACATTATCAATAGGCTAATGCATCTGATACAGATTTAACCAAAACTTATCTCGGTATTATGCCATCATTAAAAATAAAAAGTGTTTATTTGACAACTGTTGTAAAATTATGTGAAACAAAAGAAAACTTTACATTGTTATAAACTTTCAGAAGATATCCTTTCAGCAATTATAGACAAGAAGCAAATCACATGCCAACAATCAAACACCTGATGTAAAATATCTGAACATCTTAAATGGTCATCTTGCCAGATCAATGAAGATATTTATTTGATGGGTGCAATAATTGGTTCATAACTTGTCGGTGCAACACTCATTGGCATTTGAAAACCCTTCAGTTCAATCTGTTCCAGTGTCCAACACAAAGTCAGCAGGAATCAGGCAATCAGAGGGTGACTCACATTGCTAATCTTTGTGCTGTATTCACTTCTCCTCCCTGTGTCCTCCCTTTCTCTCACATGGCACTCTGACTCTACCTCACAAAGAGTTGGCCTCCAGCCATCATTCATTGGCCTATCGAGGATCACTATCTGTGGTCAGCTGTTAAAGGTCAACTTACTTTATACAACAGACACTACTTGACAATCATCAGGCAGGCATGTTCCCTTCCTGTTGGGGAATAATTCAGCAGCCAAGGGCATTCAGCCTCTGATCTTAGGGTAAGCGTTTTCCAAGGTGGCCCTCAAGACACACAACAATGCAGAATCGTCGAGCAGAAACTGATAGCCAAGTTCCGCACACATGAGGACAGCCTCAACCGGGATCTTGAGTTCACATCACAATACTTGTAACCCCCACCATTTGGCCTGGGCTTGCAAAATCCTACTAACTGTCTTGGCTCGAGACAGTTAACACTTCTTTAACATGTGACTATCCCTCTCTCCATTTTGCACTATCTGTATCTGTAAAGACTTGATTACCTGTAAAGACTCACATTCCAACCATTATCTTGCAATTGGGTCTGTGTCTTTATATGCTGTGTTTGTGAACCCAACTCTCCACTCATCTGATGAAAGAACGGTGCTCCAAAAGCTCATGATTCCATATAAACCTGTTGGACTTTAACCTGGTGTTGTGAGATTTCCTACTATGCCCAGTCCTGTTCAATGCCGGCATCTCCACATCATCATTACACTGTACAGGTTCGAGCAAATAATCTGATATTCTTCTCCTCTTAAAGCCTTCAATTCTCAGCACTAATTCTCAAATAATGAGTCCCATACAGTACACCCTGTAGACTGCATGAATATCTCCCGATGTGATCTACAGGCTATATTCTGCTTATCCCTGGTTTAGCCACATATCAGAATGTTTTTGAATGCGCTGTACTGTTTACCTTTCCTGCCCTGGTTCAGCAATAAACTCCTTCCAGCACTGAATCCAGGAGTGTGGTACAACATGCCTGCTGCCCATGGCTGGCACTGTACTCTTAAGCCACGCTTCCTATTTCATGAGGCTTACAGCTTTGTCCAGTTGGCAGGAAGGACACAGGCTGGAACTTTACCACCCTGCCTGCCATGAGAACCAGAGTGGGTGAGAGATGACCATGGAAAAGTCCATTGACCTCGGGTGGGATTTTAAGGTTTGGGATGAACGAGGCAATAAAAACCCATCCAGTGGCTTTTTTTTGGTGGGGGAGGAGGGTATCAGTGATGGGAAATTCCAATCTTGCTAGTTTCGGAATCCATCACTACAGCTTCAGCTACCATGCAAATATGCGTGTGGTCCTTCAGCAGTCCTCCTCTTAGGAATCCTTCCGGTATTCCAGCTGAAACAGGCTCATATGGTTGTTTTCACACCCACCCCCACGGACTAGTTAAGAAACCCGGAGGTCAGAAAGTCATGCAGTGGGTGAATTATAGAATCATAGAGGTTTACAGCATGGAAACAGGCCCTTCAGCCCAACTTGTCCATGACGCCCTTATTTCTTTTAAAACCTGTAAACTAATCCCAATTTCTCACTTTTGGCCCATATCTCTCTATCCCATCATACCCATGAAACTGTCTAAATGATTTTTAAAAGATTAAATTGTACCCGCCTCACTTACTACCTCTTTCAGCTTGTTCCAGACACTCGCCATCCTCTGTGTGAAAAAAATTGCCCCTCTGGACACTTTTGTATCTCTCCCCTCTCACCTTAAACCTACGCCCTCTAGTTTTAGACTCCCCTACCTTTGGGAAAAGATATTGACTATCTATCTTGCCTATGTCCCTCATTATTTTATAGACCTCTATAAGATCACCTGTCAGCTTCCTACGCTCCAGAGAAAAAAGTCCCAGTCTATTCAGCTTCTCCTTATAACTCAATCCATCAAGTCCTGGTAGCATCCTAGTAAATCTTTTCTGCACTCTTTCTAGTTTAATAATATCCTTTCTATCATAGGGTGACCAGAATTGCACACAGTATTCCAAGTGTTGCCTTACCAATGTTTTTTAAAACTTCAACAAGATGTCCCAACTCCTGTATTCAATGTTCTGACCAATGAAACCAAGCACGCCGAATGCCTTCTTCACCACCCTGTCCACCTGTGACTCCACTTTCAAGGAGCTATGAACATGTACCCCTAGATTTCTTTGTTCTGTAACTCTCCCCAACGCCCTACCATTAACTGAGTAAATCCTGCCCTGGTTCAATCTATCAAAATGCATTACCTTGCAGTTGTCTAAATTAAACTCCATCTGTTAAAAGAAGTCATTGAAAAAAACATTTCAGAAGAAACCTTTGGGTCCCCTAAACTCCACTGGGCTTCCCCACTGTCAATGCATCATCAAGTTAAAATTTCTAGCTTCTCGATCTGTCTTTATTTAATCCTGTTATCATTGATAAGACCTTTACACTGAAACACTCATTTAAAAATTATTTGTTTTCCAACAATAATTTGAATCAGGCTGTTTTTTTGCAGTGAATGTACTCATGACTGTGCAGCTGTTTAACTGACTCATTTAAAAGTCCTTAAAAAAACATTTCCATCGCTTGGGCCTGACCACTCTCTGATAAAATGGTGTGTGTATTTGACTGAACACTTGAGTGCAAAAAAAAAGTCTTGACAGCTGTTGCTTGAAGTAATGAGAAAAGGCAGCATTTCCAGATAATACAGGGATCTGCTTCTGCTGTCGATCAGAGCTTTAATCTGACAGGGTGGCTTTCTATCCTCTGAGTCAACTTGTCAGATTTCAGAAGAAAATGTTGCTTTTTTCTAGCACTGCGATTGAAAGTTGTTAATGTGAATATGAATCAGATCAGGACGTGAGGGACCGTGGCCTGATTAGAAACAGGAGTCGGGCACTCCACCGTCCTGTCATACCATCTGTACCTTAACTCAGTTTATCACACTGATCCTCAGGCTTCTTTCAAGGGTGCAAGTGTTAGTCACAAGGGGGCACAGGTTCAGTGTGAGAGGGGGGAAGGTTAAGGGAGATGCACGGGGGCAGCTTTTTCATACAAAGAGTGGCGGGTGCTTGGAACGTGCTGCCAAAGGAGGTGATGAGAGCAGGCACGTTAGCAACATTAAAGAGGTGTCTGGATAGGTACATGAATAGGGAGGAAAGAGAGGGACAAGGACCCAGTAAGCGCAGAAGGTTTTTGTTTTGTTTAATTGTGGCATCATGATCAGTGCAGGCTTGAAGGACGTGTTCGTGTGCTGTACCTTTCTTTGTTCTTTGTTCGTCCCTCTCCCTTGCCCACCATAAGAAATAGGAGCAGGAGTAGACCATCTAGCCCTTCGAGCCTGCCCCGCCATTCAATAAGATCATGGCTGATCTGTCGTGGCTCAGTTCCACTTTCCCGCCCTCTCCCCATAACCCTTAATCCCCTCTCTTATCAAAAACCCATCAACCCGCGTCTTAAAAATATTTAGCGAGGCAGCCTCCACCACTTCAACAGGCAGAGAATTCCAGAGATTCACCACCCTTTGAGTGAAGAAGTTCCTCCTCAACTCCGTTCTAAACCACCCCCCCTTTATCTTGAGGCTGTGCCCCCTAGTCCTACTGTCTTTTTTGAGCGGGAAGAGTCTCTCCACCTCTATCCTATCCATCCCATTCATCATCTTATACGTCTCAATGAGATCTCCCCTCATTCTTCTAAACTCTAACGAGTACAAGCCTAGTTTATTCAGCCTCTCCTCATAGCTCAACCCCCTCAACTCCGGTATCAGCCTAGTAAACCTCCTCTGCACTCCCTCCAAGGCCAAAATATCTTTGCGCAGGTGCGGCGCCCAAAACTGCACACAGTACTCCAGCTGCGGCCTCACCAATGCCCTATACAGCTGCAGCAAGACCTCCCTACTTTTATATTCAATCCCCCTCGCTATGAAGGCCAGCATCCCATTCGCCTTCCTGACCACCTGCTGCACCTGCAAGCTGGGTTTTTGCGACTCATGCACAAGGACCCCGAGGTCCCTCTGCACCGTCGCCTGCTGCAGTTTTTCGCCACGTAAGTAATAGTCCTTCCTACCATTCTTCCTACCAAAGTGGACCACCTCACACTTGCCAACATTAAATTCCATTTGCCATTTCCTGGCCCATTCGCCCAGCCTATCTAGATCCTTCTGCAGACTCTCCACACCCTCCGCACAATTTGCCTTTCCCCCAATCTTGGTGTCATCAGCAAATTTCGACACCCTACACTCGGTTCCCTCCTCCAGATCATCTATATAAATGGTAAAAAGCTGAGGCCCCAGCACCGACCCCTGGGGCACTCCACTAGTCACCATCCGCCAATCCGAATAGCACCCGTTGACCCCCACTCTCTGCCTCCTATTTGACAACCAATCCTCTATCCACGCTAACACCCTACCCCCAACTCCATGTCCCTCGACCTTCTGCAATAACCTCTTGTGAGGTACTTTGTCAAACGCCTTCTGAAAATCCAGAAAGACCACATCCACCGGCTCTCCTCTATCCACTGCCCTAGACACATCCTCATAGAACTCCAGTTAATTTGTCAGACACGACTTCCCTTTAATGAAACTGTGCTGCGTCTGCTCTATCAAGCAATTCCCTTCAAGATGCCTCGCAATTTCCTCCTTAATGACGGATTCTAACATTTTACCTACCACAGACGTTAAACTAACCGGCCTATAATTCCCCGCCTTTTGCCTGGCACCCTTCTTAAACAACGGCGTAACATTAGCCGTTTTCCAATCTTCCGGCACTTCCCCGGAATCCAGCGACGTCTTGAAAATAACCACCAAGGCATCCACTATCACCTCCGCCATTTCTTTCAGTCAGCCGAAGAATTTTCCAACCCATGGAGTAGGATGTGTTCGGATGTGGGGTTTCCTGCCCCGTTCCCTGCAAAGTCAGTGGGGAACGTGCCACCGCCAGTCACAGCAGCACCACAGTCATTTAATGTTCTGAGGACTAAATTTGATGATCAGCCAAGATCATAATGAATGGGGGATCAGGCTCAAAGGGCCGAATGGCCTACTCCTCCTTCTATTTTCAATGTTTCTGTGACTGTTAACCTGGCAGCTCTGTGGTCTCAGTGGTGCCAATGACTGCAGTGGTCAGGACTGGAACTACAAACAGTCTGCACACTTGAAAGGTGGAATCTTCCATCTTGCAGATTAACTTTGTTGGCAGAAGGGAAAGTGGACGTGATTCTCACTGGGGTGGGGGATGGGTGAACATATCCAATCTCCCACTCATCAGCTCGTGAGTTAGGCATCAGCAAGGAGCTTGGTGAATCTCCTGATGGGGTGGGCAGAAAGTCACCTCCCTGGTGTTACCTCATGGGATCAAAGGTCCTGCCGCCATAGATAGGCACTTGGACAGCCATTTGCCTCGTGCTAGACAGGAGAACCAG
Source organism: Carcharhinus amblyrhynchos (assembly GCF_965287045.1). NCBI lineage: Eukaryota > Metazoa > Chordata > Chondrichthyes > Carcharhiniformes > Carcharhinidae > Carcharhinus > Carcharhinus amblyrhynchos. The sequence continues at coordinate 20,829,480 of NC_137324.1, forward strand.
GCAGAAATGTCTGAAAGAAGAAAGCAACCCTCAACCCATCAGTTCAGCAACAACTCCCTGGAGACTGTCCTCCAGACCAGATGAAAAGATGAGAGGAGCTTGTTCCTTGGCATGGGAGGAGGATGCCCACCCACCTGAACATTGCAGCCTGGGAGGAGGTTGCCATGGTGGTCAGAGCCCGTGGGTCTCAACAAAGAACAGTCCTACAGTGTGGGAAGAGAATGAATGATCTGCTGTACTCCACCAAGGTAAGTGAATGATCTACTCACTCTGTCATAACCGGCAGGCAACTCACTCACCCACCCGTCTCACAATCCTCCCCCTGCAGAACAAAGATCTCGCATAACAATTGAGAGTGTTCAAAGACTGGACGTCCCACAGAATTCCATAGGCTTTGAACAAACAAAAATAAACTTTACTGTATAACGTGGAAATGATAAAACAATTTACAATATTTATCTGATATATATATATGAAGTTTGAACATAGAAACTAGAAGCAGGAGTACGCCATTTACTCCTTCGAGCCTGCTCCACCATTCATCTTGATCGTGGCTGATCATCAAGTTCAATGTCCTGATCCTCCTCCCCCATCTCCCCCATATCCCTTGATCCCTTTAGCCCCAAAAGCAATATCTAATTTCTTCTTAAAATAGACAATGTTTTGGCCTCAACTACATTCTGTGGTAGTGAATTCCATACATTCACCTTCCTCTTGGTGAAGAAATTTCTCCTCATCTCAGTTCTAAAAGGTCTATCCTTTATACTCAAACTATGACCCCTAGTTCTGGGCTCTCCTAACATAGGGGACATTCTTTCTGAATCTACCCTGTCTAACCCTGTTAGAATTTTATAGGTTTCTATGAGATCCCCTCTCAAGAGCAGTGAAGAGTGGGCAATAAATACTGGTCAGCCAACAATGCTCATATCCCACAAATGAATAAAAAAAAATCCAATGAATATAATCCTAACTGACTTAGTCTCTCCTCATATGACAGACCTGCCATCGCAGGAATCAGACTGGTAAACCTAAGTACATGTGAATTGACAGACAAATTGTGGTTCAACACACCACACCGGACAATAAATAACAAATGTGAACAGATGTCAATAAGCACTGAGTCAACCAATTTCATTGAAACTCTGAACAAGAGTCATCCAGATGTTAACACTGGTTCTCTCTCAACAGATGTTGCCAGACCTACAGAGTTTATCCAGCATTATCCAGCAATAGAACAGAAAAGTAAGGAGGTCTTGCTGCAACTGTACAGGGCACTGGTGAGGCTGCAGCTGGAGTACTGTGTGCAGTTTTGGTCGCCGCACTTGCAGAAGGATATATTGGCCTTGGAGGGAGTGCAGAGAGGTTCACTATGCTGATACCGGAGATGAGGGGGTTAGCCTATGAAGAGAGACTGAATAGACTAGGTCTGTACTCGTTGGAGTTTAGAAGGCTGAGGGGGGATCTTATAGAGACGTATAAGATAATGAAGGGGATAGATAGGGTAGAGGTAGAGAGATTCTTCCCGCTTAGAAAGGATAGCAGGGCTAGAGGGCACAGCCTCAAGATAAGGGGGGGGCGCAGTTTAGATCAGAGTTGAGGAGGAACTTCTTCACTCAAAGGGTGGTGAATCTCTGGAATTCTCTGCCTGTTGAAGTGGTGGAGGCTACCTCGCTGAATATATTTAAGACATGGGTAGATACGTTTCTGATAGACAGGGGAATTAAGGGTTATGAGGAGATAGCGGGAAAGTAGAACTGATCCACTTCAGATCAGTCACGATCTTATTGAATGGCAGGGCAGGCTCGAAGGGCTAGATGGCCTACTCCGGCTCCTAGTTCTTATGTTCTTTTGTTCTCTGTTTGTTTCAGATTTCCAGCATTCACAGTATTATGCTTTTATTTGCTTTTATGTCAGTGAATCTCTGTCTCCCTCATGACAGACCCTAAACTTCTGACTTTTGAAGATCAGGCCTTTGAAACATATCAAAGCTCAGATAGCCACAAGGACTGCACACTTCCCAGGATTTCAAATAGAAAATGCTGGATAAGTTCAACAGGTCTGACAGCATCTGTGGAGAGAGAGAAACGGAGTTAACTGTTCAAGTCTGCATGTCTCTTCTTCAGAACTAAAGAGGGTAGAAATGTAATGGATTATAAATAGATGGATAGGAGGTTGGAGAAAATGGAGTAGAATAGAAGGTCAGGGATAGGTGAGGGCCAAAGAAAGATTTACAAAGATGTCATGGACACAAAAGGAGTGTTAATGGCACCATTTAGGACGAAGGAAGTGCTAATAGTGGCATATGGGTAAAATAGCAGAATGTGATAACAAAGGGCAGTGCTAATTGAAAGCAAAACTGAAGAACAAGTTACAGATGACCCTGTGGAGAAGTGGGGGTGGGGGGGACAATGTTGAGAAGGTGGATCTTCATGAATAACCTCAGCCAGTATGGCAATTGAACTCAATCTGTTGGCACTACTGTGCATCAGTAACCAGCCATCCAGCCAACTAAGCATTCTTGAAGGGCCGAATGGCCTAAATGCTTTTCATAGGAGGCCTACTCCTGCTTCTAATTTCTATGTGTGTTTCTATGTATGAATGCATGTTGCCTGTCAGGCAGCTTCTCCCAATTTTGGCACAAGCCCCCATTTGGACATTGCAGGGTTGACAGGGCTGGCTTTACTACTGTTGTTTCCAGTGCTGAGGTCGATGTAGAGTATTCTATCTGGTTTCACTGCTTTTTGTTGATTTTATAGCAGTTAGGTAGGACTGAAAGACCATGTCAGAGACAGTTAAGAGTCTTGGGCTCATAGAATCCCTGCAGTGTAGAAAGGGGCCATTCGGCCCATTGAGTCCGTACTGGAAACAATACCACCCAGGCCTATCCCCTTAGCCCTACATATTTACCCCGTTAATCGCTCTTGTCTGCACATCCCAGGACCCTAAGGGGCAATTTACCATGGCCAATACACCTAACCTGCACATCTTTGGAATGTGGGAGGAAACCAGAACACCCGGAGGAAACCCACACCAAGAGAACATGCAAATTCCACACAATAACCCAAGCAGGGAATCAAATCCAGGTCTCTGGAGCTGTGAGGCAGCAGTGCTAACCACAGTGCTACTGTGCCATCCACATAATGTTGCTATGGTTCTGAAGTCACATGAGGGCCAGACCAGGTCAGGATAGCAGATTTCCTATGTATATTAACTCCAAGTGTCGGCTGTGAAGGAACTGTGCTTTTATTACACAAGATGAAAATAAACAAAAACCAAAAGTCTGTGGTGAACACAACAGGTCCCAACTGGGACTAAAAAGTTAATGGAGCCGCTCTGTGTCTTGTTTTATACAGGGCTCAGTATATGAGCTCCGCCTGGTGGGCTAATTACCAGTCCTCAGGGAATTCATATTCAATGAGCCCAACTGGGAGGTCAATTAGTGATTCCCCCATACAGATCATGGGGGTTATTTCACTTTGCAAAAGGGCTGATAAGTTTTTATGACAATCAACAACCATTTAATGATCATTATTAGACTTTTAGTTGCAGATTTTTGTTGAAGTCAGTGAAAGCATTGGCTCTCGGTGGCTTTCTTCCCAGGGATATTTTCTTCCTTAGACCCTCCCCTGTTCACTCTTGTGGCATCAACATGTTGAATGGCTGTACTACTCATCAGCCCAGCAGGGCACTCCTTCCACACTGTCTCAGAATCCTCGCCATCTGATTCACTGATACTTTAGTTTTGAGCCAGTGCCATTATTGTGGTACAGGAAGATGGTGGATCTTCATCCTTTTTTCCAGATGGAACTCAACACTCCCTGTCTCACTGTCCATGTGCCAGAATATCACCATGGTTGAGGCAGGGACAATAGCAACATTTAAAAAGCATTTGGATAAGTACATGGATGGGAAAGAATTGGAGGGATATGGGCCAAACACAGTCAATTGGGATTAGCTGGGAGGCCATCATAGTTGACATGGACCGGTTGGGCTGAAGGGCCTGTTTAGAACATAAGAACATAAGAACATAAGTATTACTCAATGACTCTATTGGCAGGATTTTACGGCCTCGTTTGTCCTGAAACCATAAAATCCTACCCAAAGTCAAAGAATATTTCCATTGTCCACCTCTCGCCCACTCCAATTCCCATGGTGGATGGCACAGTAAAATTCCAGCCTATGTGTAGATTAAACTTCCTCCTGCTGTTCCCCAGTCTCTCCCAATAATTCTGGGTGCCATAGTTGTGGGCATTCCTACCCTCCTTTCACAAAGTTTCTTATTGCCATGAGGACTAAGAAGGACAGTGTCCCCTCCCAAATCACCTTTGCCACTTTTAGAGTCTGTGTGCATAAGAACATAAGATCATAAGAAATAGGAGCAGGAGTAGGCCATCTAGCCCTTCGAGCCTGCCCCGCCATTCAATAAGATCATGGCTGATCTGAAGTGGCTCAGTTCCATTTTCCCACTTTCTCCCCATAACTCCTAATTCCCTTGTCTGCCAAAAACCCAACCCTCAAGTGTCACACAAACAACACCCACCCCCATGCTCCTCATCATTCCAGAGTCTGTATGCCTCCCTTTGATCCCCTTGTTTGTCAGCATTTCATGATCTGGAGGAGGGAACCGAGTGTAGGGTGTCGAAATTTGCTGATGACACCAAGATTGGGGGAAAGGCAAATTGTGCGGAGGGTGTGGAGAGTCTGCAGAAGGATCTAGATAGGCTGGGCGAATGGGCCAGGAAATGGCAAATGGAATTTAATGTTGGCAAGTGCGAGGTAGTCCACTTTGGTAGGAAGAATGGTAGGAAGGACTATTACTTACGTGGCGAAAAACTGCAGCAGGCGACGGTGCAGAGGGACCTCGGGGTCCTTGTGCAGGAGTCGCAAAAACCCAGCCTGCAGGTGCAGCAGGTGGTCAGGAAGGCGAATGGGATGCTGGCCTTCATAGCGAGGGGGATTGAATATAAAAGTAGGGAGGTCTTGCTGCAGCTGTATAGGGCATTGGTGAGGCCGCAGCTGGAGTACTGTGTGCAGTTTTGGGTGCCGCACCTGCGCAAGGATATTTTGGCCTTGGAGGGAGTGCAGAGGAGGCTTACTAGGCTGATACCGGAGTTGAGGGGGTTGAGCTATGAGGAGAGGCTGAATAAACTAGGCTTGTACTCGTTAGAGTTTAGAAGAATGAGGGGAGATCTCATTGAGACGTATAAGATGATGAATGGCATGGATAGGATAGAGGTGGAGAGACTCTTCCCGCTCAAAAAAGACAGTAGGACTAGGGGGCACAGCCTCAAGATAAAGGGGGGGCGGTTTAGAACGGAGTTGAGGAGGAACTTCTTCACTCAAAGGGTGGTGAATCTCTGGAATTCTCTGCCCGTTGAAGTGGTGGAGGCTGCCTCGCTAAATATTTTTAAGACGCGGGTTGATGGGTTTTTGATAAGAGAGGGGATTAAGGGTTATGGGGAGAGGGCGGGAAAGTGGAACTGAGCCACGACAGATCAGCCATGATCTTATTGAATGGCGGGGCAGGCTCGAAGGGCCAGATGGCCTACTCCTGCTCCTATTTCTTATGTTCTTATGTATCCTTATCAATTTACAGCTTTTCACCTCTCAGTCTACTCTCTGCCTTCCATTGCTCCTCACTCTCCTCTACTTCTTTTCCCCTTTGCCTTCCATCATGCCCCCTTCCCCTTCACATCCTTGCACAGTCATCCTTCCCCCTTGCCTCCCTTCCATTTGCCATCCCCCCCCCCGCCCCCACAGCCCTTTCCTAGTGTTCCTCCCTGTTTGTCCCCCCTTCACCACACCTGCATCACAACAAGAGTGGTGCAGCGCTGACAGGTGGCTATGTATGGTGCACTAACCTGTTCATGAAGTCACAGATGAACTGAGGTCTGACTTGTACATGCTGCGCACTTTCAAATGGGTTTTGAGGCCAATGATATTTCCCGCTGATGTGACGCAAGATAGAGAAATACAGCACAGAAACAGGCCCTTCGGCCCAACCAGTCCATGTTGACCATTCTCATTCTGGGGCTCATTCTGGGGAAGGTGGGACCTCTACAAGAGTGATGGTCTACACCTGAATCAGAGGGGAACCAATATCTTGGGGGGAAAATTTGCAAAGGCTATGCAGGGGGGTTTAAACTGATTCAGAGGGGGGGTGGGATCCTGAGTAGCAAGGATGAAAGTGAGGGGGGCGTAGATGGGGACTGCAATGCATGGCATTGTGGGGGTGGAGCAGAGCATGGTTTGAAATGCGTATACTTTAATGCGAGGAGTATTCGCAATAAGGTGGATGAACTTGTAGCGTGGATCAGTACCTGGAACTTTGATGTTGTGGCCATTTCAGAGACATGGATAGAGCAGGGGCAGGAATGGTTGTTGCAGGTTTCGGGTTCAAATGCTTCAGTCGGAGTAGAGAAGGAGGTAGAAGGGGGGAGGGGTAGCATTATTAGTCAAGGATTGTATCACAGTGTCAGAGAAGAAGTTTGATGAGGACTTGTCTGTTGAGGTAGTATGGGCTGAGATTAGAAATAGGAGAGGAGAGGTCACCCTGTTGGGAGTCTTTTATAGACCTCCTAAAAGTTCTAGAGAGGTTGAGGAAAGGATTGCGGAGACGATCCTGGATAGGAGTGAAAGTAATAGGGTAATTGTTATGGGGGACTTTAACTTTACTAATATTGATTGGAATAGCTATAGCTCTAGCTCATTAGAGGGGTCAGTTTTTGCACAAAGCGTGCAGGAAGGTTTTTTGACTCAGTATGTAGATAGACCAACCAGAGGTGAGGCTATATTGGATTTGGTGCTGGGAAATGAGCCAGACCAGGTGTTAGACTTGGAAGTTGGTGTGCATTTTGGTGATAGTGACCACAATTCGGTTACGTTCACCTTAGTGATGGAAAGGGATAGGCATGAACCTCGGGACAGTAGTTTTAGCTGGGGGAAGGGTAATTATGAGGCTATTAGGAGAGAATTAGGAAGCATAGGTTGGACTAGGAGACTACAGGGGCTGGGAACGTCCGAAATGTGGAGTTTTTTCAAGGAGCAGCTACTGCGAGTCCTTGATATGTTTGTCCCTGTCAGGCAAGGAGGAAATGGCCGAGCAAGGGAACCGTGGTGCACTAAAAAAGTTGTTTTGCTGGTTAAAAGGAAAAAGGAGGCTTATGTCAGGATGAGACTTGAGGGCTCAGATAGTGCACTGGAAAGCTTTAGATTGGCTAGGAGGGAGTTAAAGAGTGAGTTAAGAAGAGCTAAAAGAGGACACGAGAAGACATTGGCTGATAGGATTAAGGAGAATCCTAAGGCGTTCTATAGATATGTTAAGAACAGAAGATTGGTTAGGGCAAGATTAGGGCCAGTTAGAGACAGCAGTGGGAATTTATGTGTGGAACCGGAAGAGATTGGAGAGGCATTGAACCAATATTTCTCTTCGGTATTCACGCAGGGAGACATAAATGTAGCTGTGGAGAACACTGGGTTACAGGGTTGTAAACTGGATAGTATTGCAGTTGATAAGGAGGATGTGCTAGATATTCTTGAGGGTTTGAAAATAGATAAGTCCCCTGGGCTGGACGGGATTTACCCTAGGATTCTCTGGGAGGCAAGAGAGGCGACTGCAGAGCCTCTGGCTCTGATATTCAGGTCGTCGTTGGTCACAGGTATAGTGCCAGAGGATTGGAGGATAGCGAATGTTGTCCCATTGTTTAAGAAGGGGAACAGAGACTTCCCCGGGAATTATAGACCGGCGAGTCTTACTTCTGTTGTGGGCAAAGTTTTAGAAAAAATTATTAGGGATAGGATTTATAGTTATTTAGAGAGTAATGAATTGATTGGAGATAGTCAGCACAATTTTGTGAAGGGTAGGTCGTGCCTTACTAACCTTATTGAGTTTTTTGAGAAAGTGACCAAAGAGGTGGATGGGGGTAAGGCAGTTGACGTGGTATATATGGACTTTAGTAAGGCGTTTGATAAGGTTCACCATGGAAGGCTTCTGCAGAAAATGCAGATGTATGGGATTGGGGGTGATTTAGTTAATTGGATCAGGAATTGGCTAGCAGATAGGAGACAGAGGGTGGTCGTTGATGGAAAGTATTCGTCATGGAGTTCGGTTACAAGTGGTGTGCCTCAGGGATCTGTTTTGGGGCCACTGCTGTTTGTAATTTTTATAAATGATCTGGATGAGGGTACAGTTGGGTGGATCAGTAAATTTGCTGATGACACCAAAGTTGGAGGAGTGGTAGATAGTGAAGAGGGGTGTCATAGTTTACAGAGTGACTTGGACAAGTTGCAGAGCTGGGCCGAAAGGTGGCAGATGGAGTTTAATGCGGAAAAGTGTGAGGTAATTCACTTTGGCAGGAATAACAGATGTGTAGAGTATAGGGCTAATGGTAGGACTCTGAATAGTGTTGATGAACAGAGGGATCTAGGTGTATGTGTACATAGATCCCTGAAAGTTGGGAATCAAGTAGATAAGGTAGTTAGGAAGGTATACGGTGTCTTGGCGTTTATTGGTAGGGGAATTGAATTTAGGAGCCACAACGTTATGTTGCAACTGTACAAAACTCTGGTGCGTCCGCACTTGGAGTATTGTGTGCAGTTCTGGTCCCCACATTATAGGAAGGATGTGGAGGCATTGGAGAGGGTGCAGAGGAGGTTTACCAGGATGTTGCCTGGTATGGAGGGAAGGTCCTATGAGGAGATACTGAGGGATTTGGGGTTGTTTTCGTTAGAAAGAAGGCGGCTAAGAGGGGACCTTATTGAAACATATAAGATGATTAGAGGTTTAGATAGGGTGGACAGTGATAGCCTTTTTCCTCGGATGGAGAAAGCTAGCACGAGGGGGCATGGCTTTAAATTAAGGGGTGGTAGATATAGGATGGATGTCAGAGGTAGGTTCTTTACCCAGAGGGTGGTGAGGGATTGGAATGCCCTGCCTGCTGCAGTTGTAGATGCGCCTAGTTTGGGGGTGTTTAAGAGATCCGTGGATAGGTTTATGGATGGAAAGGGATTGGTTTAGGTTAGAGGCTTTTTTAATTGGTCGGCGCAACATCGTGGGCCGAAGGGCCTGTTCTGCGCTGTAATGTTCTATGTTCTATGACCACGGTGCCCTCCTGGCTAGTCCCAATTGCCCACGTTTAGCCCATAATACCCCTCTAATATTTTCCCATCCATGTACTTATCCAAATGTTTTTTAAATGTTGCTATTGTACCTACCTTAGGCACTTTCTCTGGCTGCTCATTCCATATACTCATCACCCTCTGCGTGAAGAAATTGCCCCTCGGGTCCCTTTTAAATTTTTCCCCTCTCACTTTAAACCTATGCCTTTTTGTTTTTTAATTCCTCTATCCTGGGAGAAGGGCTGTATGAGTCCATCCTATCTCATGATTAGTTACACCTCAATAATGCCACCAATCATTCTCTGACATCCCAAGGAATAAAGTCTGAGCCTGGCCAACTCAGGCCCAGTAGTCCTGACAACATCCTCGTAAATTTTCTCTGCACTCTTTCCAGTTTGGAAGGCGTGAGGAGATTCCGGTGGGAAGCTCTTTTACTGAGCATTCCTGAACAAATGGTGCTCACGCCACTAGGCAGCAGGATAACCGAGCCACCATTAAGCCGCCATCGGGAGATTTCTGAACTGATTTTACACCGTGCGGGTGGGAGGGTTTGGTGGGGGGGGAGGGGGGGTTTATTCCTGAAATGTTGCCTGCTGCTGGATTCCCCATTCCCGCCTGTCATGAAACAGACAGGGATGGAAAATCCCATCAGATGAAGGGCTTCATATTTCTCTTTTCATCAGCGTTCAACTATATTTTGTGCACTTTATTGTTTCTTGTTTCAAATAATTGCAGCATGTAAAGATTTTATTTCTAGTGCAGGGGAAAAAAAAATCTTTTTGACAGGTTTAAGAGTTGAAATCATAGCTGGTGCCAAGCGAAGCAGCATGCTTCATGCATTTCTTGACATTTCTATGCCTTTTACTATATACCTTTTTGATTGTAACTGTGTAAAGTTATACTGCTGCCTGGGGAACAATCTGTCTTTTGATATTTAATATGTCTACCATCAGTTCAAAGATATGTGGGTTAGGTGGTTTGGCCATTGTAAATTGTTCCTTGGTGTCAGGGGGATTAGCAAGGTAAATACGTGGGGTAATGGGGATAGTGCCTGGTTGGGATTGTTATCAGTACATGTTTGATGGGCTGAATGGCCTCTTTCTGCACTGTAGGGATTCTATGATTCTATGAATCCAGCAGAAATTCATTTTCGGCTTAGCTGCAGGTGAATGGATTCCAAAATACTAGAAAATCCACCAGTCAACAGGGTTGTAAGTCCCTGGATGTTTGCTGTGGGTGTAAGTGAGGGGTCTTGACAGTATGGCTGTGGAGAGGATGAGAAAATCTTTTGGGAGAATCTAAAATTAGGTTGGTCACTGTTTAAAAATAATTCAGACCGAGATGATGAGTCTGAAGGTAGTGAGTCTTTGCCAATCTTCCTCGAAAGACGATGGAAACAGAGCCTTTGAATGTTTTCAAATGTGAGATAGATCCTTGACAAACAAGAGTGGGGAGGAGGTGAAAGGTCACCAGAGGTAGGCAGGAGGCTACAGTCTGATCAGCCATGGTTTGATTGATTAGTGCAGGATGTTCAAAGGGCAAAAGTAGCCAACTCCTGTCTTTTTTGTTCATCTGTGGGACATGGGTATCGCTGACTGGCCAGCATTTATTGTCCATCTCTCTTTGCCCTTAACACTTTATAGTGATTTATACAACTGACTGGTAGAGGGCAGTTGAGAATCAACCACATTGCAACGAGTCTGGTACCACATGTAGGCCAGGCCAGGTAAGGACAGCAGATTTCCTTTCCTAAACGACACTACTGAACCAGATGGGTTTTTCTGACAATCGACAATGGCTTCACGGTCATCAGTAGATTTCTTCATTTCAGATTTTTTTTTTTAAATTGAATTCAAATTCCACCATTTACCGTGTTGAGATTTGAACCAGATCCCCAGATCATTAGCTGAGTTTCTGGGTTAATAGTCTAGCAGTAATACCACTAGTCTATCTCCTCCCACGTTCCTAATTCCTGTATAAGGCTCCTGGCAATCATTCTCATTGATCCACTGTCTCTTCAGTAAACAACCTTGACAATCCAGAAACAGTTTTGAATTTAGGTCTTCTGATTAAACAAGTACAAGATGCTGTAGTGAAATTCGTGTGGGATACGATGAGAAAACATTGGCAGAGCTGCGTCAATAGGATGAGTGATTGGGTCTCGATGATTTACTAATCAGCCCAGACATGACAAACAGAATGCCCTCCTTTTGTGCTATAATCTCTCTACAATTGGGCTGTGGATCTCTCTTCCTGGAGAATGACGGAGGCGGGGTCAGTGAATGTTTTGTTAGGCAGAGCTAGATAAATTCTTGCCTGCCGAGGAAATCAAAGGGTATTGGGAGTGGATGAAGTGTGGACTTCAGGTCACAATCAGAGCAGCCATGATCTCATTAAATGGCAATGCAGCACTGAGGGACCGAATGGCCCACTCCAGTTCTTAACATCGAAACATAAAAGATAGGAGCAGAAGGAGGTCATTTGGCCCTTCAAGCTTGCTCCACCATTCATTACGATCATGGCTTATCATCCAACTCAATTGCCTAATTCTGCTTTTTCCCCATAATCTTTGATCCCATTTGCCCCAAGTGCTAAATCCAGCCACCTTCTGAATGCATTCAATGTTTTTGGCATCAACTACTTTCTGTGCTAATGAATTTCACAGGCCCACCATTCTTTGTGTGAAGAAATGTCTCCTCACCTCTGTCCTAAATGGTCTACCTGAATTCTCAGACTGTGATCCCTGGTTCTGGACTGCCCCACCATCGGGAACATCCTCCCTGCGTCTACCCTGTCTAGTCCTGTTAGAATTTTATAAGTCTCCATGAGCTCTCCTCTCTTTTGCCTGAACTTCAGCAAAAACAATCCTAACCTAGTCAATCTCTCCTCATACATCAGTCCCGCCATCCCCGGAGTTAGCCTGGTAAACCTTCGTTGCACTCCCTCAAGAACAAGACTGCACACAATACTCTAGGTGTGGCCTCACTAAGGCACTGTATAATTGCAACAGCACATCCCTGCTCCTGTACTCAAAACCTCTTGCAATAAAGGTCAACATGCCATTTGCCTTCTTTACCACCTGCTGCACCTTCATGCTTACCTTCAGAGACTAGTGCACAAGGACACCCAGGTCCCGCTGCACACTCCCATCTCCCAATTTACAGTCATTCAGGTAGTAATCTGCCTTCTTGTTTTTGCTTCCAAAATGAATAACCTCATACTTATCCAAATTATACTGCATCTGCCATTAATTAGCCCATTCACCCAACATTCTGAAGGATCTCTGCATCCTCATCACAGTTCACCCTCCCACCCAACTTGGTATCATCTGCAAACTTTGAGATGTTACATTTTGTTCCCTCATCCAAATCATTAGTATATATTATGAATAGCTGGGGTCCCAGCACCGATCCCTGTGGCACCCCACCAGTTACTGCCTGCCAATTTGAAAAGCACCCATTACTTCCTCCTTTTTGTTTCCATTCTACCAACCAGTTTTCTATCCATCTCAATATACTTCCTCCAATCCCATGTGCTTTAATCTCACATGATAATCTCTTGTGCGGAACTTTGTCAAACGCTTTTTGAAAGTCCAAAAATCTGCTGGTTCCCCCTTGTCAACTCTACCAGTTGTATCTTCAAAGAATTGTAACAGATTTGTCAAGCATGATTTCCCCTTCATAAATCCATGCTGACTCTGTCTGATCCTGCCACTGCTTTCTAAATACTCTGCTATAAACCCCTTGATAATGGATTCAAGCATTTCCTCACTACCGATGTTAAGCTTCCTGATCTATAATGCCCTGTTTTCTCTCTAGCTCCCTTTTTGAATATTGGAGTGACGTAAACTACCCTCAAAATCGGAAGGGACTGTTCCAGATTCTATAGAATCCTGGAAGATGACTACCAATGCATCCATTATTTCTAGAGCGACGTCTTTAAGTACTCTGGATGTAGATTATCAGGTCCTGGGATTTACCTGCCTTCAATCCCATCAACTTTCCCAGCACCATTTCTCTACTAATATTGATCTCCTTCAGTTCTTCTCTCTCACTAAATCATGCATTCTCCAACATTTCTGGCATCTGATTTGTGTCCTCTATTTTGAAGACGGATGTATTCAGTTGCTCGGCCATTTCTTTGTCCCCTGTTATACATTCCCCTCTTTCCTTTCACGGATCCAAAGAAACTCTTATTACCACTCTTTACGTTCCCTGCAAGCTTACTTTCATATTGTAAAATGATTCATCTTATGTTTTCATGATTCTATGAAAGAAAAAGCTTTCACCAATACAAGATATTTCATAGCCTTAGGATTTCTCTAAACCTCTCACAGCCTTTGGAAGTAGTTACTGTTGAAATAAAGGATTACAGCAGCCAAGGGTATGGACAGGCTGTGTCGGGAGCAGCTGTTCCCCTTGGTTGAGGGGTCAATCATGAAGGGGTGCAGATTTAGGGTAAGGGACTAAGAGGAGATTCAGGAGAGATTTGAGCAAAGAAATTCACTCAGAGGGTGATGGGAATCTGGAATGCACTGCCTGGGAAGGGAGTGGAGGCCGGAAACATTACAATCTTTAAAAAATACTTGGGTGAACACTGTTACCAGGGGGCATAATTTTAAGGGTCATGGTGGAAAATATAGGAGGGATGTCCGAGGTAGATTCTTTCCTGAGTGTGGTTGGAGTGTAGAATGCACTGCCTGCTGCAATAGTGGAGTTGGACATTTTAGGAACTTTCAAGTGGTTATTGGATAGGCACACGGAGTGCACCAGAATGAAGGGAAGTGGGATAGCTTGATCTTGGGTTCAGACATAGCTGGGCACAACGATGAGGGCCGAACGGCCTGTCCCGTGCTGTACTGTTCTATGTTGTATGTTCTACCTGAAGTGTCATAACATTCAAGAATATGGAACAAATGGTACATTTGTTACTGCAGCGGGAGGGGAAATTCCCACTGGTCTGAACTGTGTAAGATTCCTGCGTATGACTTTACACACAGCAAAATCGCACTAACGGGAATGAGATAATAATCGAATAGTCTTTTGTTTATTCTTTGAGATGTCAGCATTGCAAAGCCAGCATTTATTGCCCATCTCTAATTTCCCTTGAGAAGGTAGTGGTGAGCTGCCTTCTTAAATTGCTATATTCCATGTAGTGTAGGTACACTCACAATGCTGTTAGGGAGGAAATTCCAGTATTTTGACCTGGCAACTGCACAGGAACAGTGTTATAGTTCTAAATGATGGAGGGGAACTTGTAGGTGGCCGGGTTCCCATGTATGTGCTGCCTCTGTCCTTATAAGGGGTAGAGGTTGCAGGTTTGGAAAGTGTTGCTGAGGGAGCTTTGATGAGTTGCTTCAGTGTCTCTTGAAGATGGTACACACTGTGCAACATTGGTGGGGGGAATGGATGTTTTAGATGATGGACGGGGTGCTGATCAAGGAGGATATTGAGTATCGTTGGAGCTGCACCCATCCAGAATATGGAGAGTATTCCATCATACTCTGGACTTGTGTCTTGTAGGTACTGAACAGGCTCTGGGGAAATTAGGAGATGGTTTACTCACCACACAATTCCCAGCCTTTGACCTACTCACTCTTGTAGCCTCAGTATCGATATGGCTGGTCCAGTGAGATTGCTGAGCAATGGTAACTTCACAATATCAATTGTGTTTTAAAGGATCTGTTTTGGTGATGTTGATTGGATAAATATCGATTGGGAGCCTGGTAAGAACCATAGAATAGAATCCCTACAGTGCAGAAGGAGGCCATTTGACTCAACGAGTCTGCATCAAGTCTCTGAAAGAGCATGTTACCCAGGATCCACTCTATTCCTGTAACCCTGCATACCACGGCTAATCCTCCTGTACATCTTTGGACAGTGGGAGGAAACCGGAGCAGCCGGAGGAAACCCATGCAGACATGGAGAGAATGTGCAAAGTCCACACAGACAGTGACCCAAGACTGGAATCGAACCCAGGTCCTTGGTGCTGTGAGGCAGCAGGGCTAACCACTGTGTCACTCTCACATAGTGACTATAATTCAGAAGTTCTTCATTTTTAAAGTTTATTTATTATTGTCACAAATAGGCTTACATTAACAGTGCATTAGAAGCTACTACGAAAATCCCCTAGTCACCACACTCCGGTGCCTGTTCGGGTACACTGAGGGAGAATTTAGCATGGTCAATGCACCTAACCAGCGCATCTTTTGGACCGTGGGAGGAAACCAGAGCACCTGGAGGAAACCCATGCAGACACTGGGAGAACATGCAGACTCCACATAGACAGTGACCCAAGCCGGGGCTCGAACCCAGGTCCCTGGCGCTGTGAGGCAACAGGGCTAACCATTGTGCCACTGTGCCACCCCTATGAGCTGTACCTTGCTTTATGAGATTCTGCAGTTTTGAAGGATGCTGTGAAATTACAAGTTTGATCCTTCTCTTCCTTCTGCATTTCGTTTTCCCCTTTTCTCGATTTCTCTTTCTTTCTCTCTTTTTCAATTTCTCTTTTTTTTGTTTTTTCTTTTTTCTGTCTCTTTCTCTCTTTCTTCCTGTTCAGTTTGGGCGACTGGCTTAACTTCCTCGCTGCTGACTCTTTAGCTAAGTCTTGTCATCCCAGCTGGTGACCAGCCAGGTATGAGTCAACGTTGGGTTGCAATGCGTTGCTGATTCACTTTCCCTTTCTGCACTCTCTGAGATTTGGTGCTGTGAGATAAAAATCCTCTACGGGTAAATATCTTCCAGTGGGATTTCCTTCTGTTGACTTAACTGTCTTTTTTTCATGGCCACATTGATTACTGCTAGTCTCGGGTTGGTGCGGCCTAATGGCTTCAGCTACTGAGAGGAAACTATCTGAAAATCAATCACTCCCCACAATCTAAAAGACAATAATTAAATGCAACTCGTTGGAAAGAACGTGAGGTAATTATAAATTGGACAAAGTATTTACCCTGTGGGGAAGCAGTACAAACCATTTATAACAGCAATTATTGATTGACTGTGTGAAGATTGACTGACTAGATACAATCCAACCAATCAAGCAACATGAATCTTAGTTTGTCAGCCTGGATATTTGTAAGTCAAGAAAATTTATCAGGTTTGACAGAGGTGTTCTAATTTATGAAGGGTTATGGATGAGAGAGTAAATAAGGACATATACTTTCCTCTAGCAGTTGCCTCGGTAACCAGAGTTCATGGCCTAGGTTTCATAAGGCACCACGTTCGGCACTCTTCCCTCCCCAGCCCCCAGCCCACCCCACCAAAGCTGGCTACCCTGAAGTGAGAATATGCTGGGACCAGCATTAGTTATTTTGGAGTGAGACTTCCCCCGCCTCCTCCAGCACTCCACCAACTCCTCTACTTTCTCAGGAGCTAAGGAAATTCAGTATGTCTGCTGCGACACTCACCAATTTTTACAGATGCACCATAGTAAGCACTGTTTGCGGAATTATCACAGCTTGATGTGGCTCCTGCTCTGATCAAGATGGCAAAAAATTACAAAAGGGTTGTGAATGAAGCTCAGTCCCATCAGGCAAACCACCCACTGGGCAGCACAGTGGCACAGTGGTTGGCACTGCTGCCTCACAGCACTAGGGACTCCTGTGGGTTTCCTCCGGGTGCTCCTGTTTCCTTCCACAGTCCAAAGATGTGCGGGTTAGGTTGGTTAGTCATGCAAAATTGACATTAGCTTCAGAGAATTAGAAGGGTAAATATGTGGGGTTATGAGAATAGGGCCCGGGTGGGATTGTGGTCGGTGCAGACTCGGTGGACCAAATGGTCTCTTTCTCTACTGTAGGGATTCTATGATTCCATGACTTTGTCTACATTTCCCGCTGCCTTGGGAAAGCAGCCAGCATAATCAAGGACACTTGCACCCCGCACATTCTCTGTTCCACCATCTTCCTTCAGATTAAAGGTACAAAAGTCTGAGGTCACGTACCAACTGACTCAAGAACAGCTTCTTCCCTGCTGCCATCAGACTTTTGAATGAACCTACCATATATTAAGTTGATCTTTCTTGACACTCTAGCTGCGACTATAACACTATATTATGCACCCTGTACTCTATGTATGGTATGCTTTGTCTGTATAGCATGTCAGAAACAATATTTTTCACTGTCTCCCAATATAAGTACAATAAATCAAACCAAATCAATGCAAACCAGGGATGAAGTCCCGCCCTAGAGAGGTGCCAGGCCAGCCAATCTGAATGGCTGGCAGCTCCTTAGTCACAGCAGCGCCAGTCTGGAGCAGTGACCGGAGCTGGAACTCCACGCGAAAGAGCCTAGACCTGTGGGTAAGACTGGGATTTTGTGTTGGCAGATTCTAGTGAGGGGAGTGAGGGGACTGGGTTTGGGAGGCTGAGGGGAATTGTTTTCTTCATTCATGGGACATGGGCGGCGCTGGCTAACAAGCATTTATTGCCCATCCCTAGTTGCCCTTGGAGGACAGTTGAGAGCCAACCACATTGCTATGGCTCTGAAGTCACATGTAGACCAGACCAGGTAAGGACGGCAGATTTCCTTTCTTAAAGGACATTAGTGAACCAGATGAGTTTTTCTGACAATTGATTATGGTTTCTTAGTCATCAGTAGATTCTTAATTCCAGATTTTCTTATTGAATTCGAATCCCACAATCTGCTGTGGCGGGATTCGAACCCAGATCCCCAGAACATTAGCTGAATCTCTGGATTCATAGTCTAGCAATAATACCTCTCGGCCATCGTCTCCCCGTCTTCATGCATTAAAGCCAGGAGCTTGCGAGGCCGGAGGGGAAGGGTGGATGGTAAGATCTTGCGGCAGGGATGCATATTATGCTCTGGGAGGAAAAGACACGAAGTGTGGACTTTTACAGTTTTCCCTCTGATGGGATCTTCCAGTTCCACCAAGGTCAATGGACTTTAGACATTTTCCAACCCGTTGTCCAATTCTTCCCCGGATTTTTTTATTGGTGGATTTGAAAATTTTAACAAGGCGTAGCAGAAACTTCTTGAAGAATCTCAGTGGGAAAAGGGGTTTATCCAAAAACAACCAAAACAAAGGGATAAAGTGAACCAAGATGGGGGAGTTTATTTCAGAGAAGCAAAATACCACGGATACTAGAATTCAGAAATAAAAAGAGAAAATGCTGGAAATTCTCGACAGGTCTGGCAGCATCAGGGCAATGATCAGGACATTCACCTGAACAAGAAATACATGTTGGGAAATCTGCCAAATTGAGCAATCCCTTAACTCAATGACATAACTACAAGCATTCCAGCTAAAATCTGGAAACTGCTGCTATTATATCAACAATGTGGATTTTTTAATTAGCCTTCAATGGTAGTGAAAATGACCCTGTAGAGAGGCAGGCAAACTGGGTGGTAGGCCCCATATATTGTTCATTCTGTCAAAGACAAGCTTGGCTCAGATTTCTCACTGTTCTCACAAAATGACTGTGGATCAGTCTGAAAAACTGATGAAAATTCAGATTTCTGCTGTTAAGCTCTCAGTGACAGGTCAGAGGATACAGGATAGAACAGAATGCATAGGGTACAATGAATCATGGCTTAATTGACACAGGCTGGGCTCTGTATTGACACTGTTAAATCAACTAAATCAAATTCTTCACTCAAAGGGTGGTGAATCTCTGGAATTCTCTGCCCGTTGAAGTGGTGGAGGCTGCCTCGCTAAATATTTTTAAGACGCGGGTTGATGGGTTTTTGATAAGAGAGGGGATTAAGGGTTATGGGGAGAGGGCGGGAATGTGGAACTGAGCCACGACAGATCAGCCATGATCTTATTGAATGGCGGGGCAGGCTCGAAGGGCTAGATGGCCTACTCCTGCTCCTATTTCTTATGTTCTTATGTTCTTAAATGAACTAAATACTTTTTTTAAAGTTTATTTATTTATCACAAATAGGGCTTACATTAACACTGCAATGAAGTTACTGTGAAATTCCCCGAATCACCACACCCCGGTGCCTATTTGGGTCAATGCACCTAACCAGCACCTCTTTCGGACTGTGGGAGGAAACCAGAGCACACGGAGGAAACCCATGCAAATGCAGAGAGAACGTACGGACTCCACACAGACAATGATCCAAGCTGGGAATCAAACCCGGGTCCCTGACGCTGTGAAGCCACAGCGCTAATCACTGTGCCACCAAGATAAATTAAAAGGACAACCCTCAAAAAGAAGGGAACTGTCCAAAACAAACAAAAACAGAAAAGGAAACTTAAAACATCAAACCAAAATGTGGTTAAAAAGGTCAATAATACACCCCGGCCCCTGCGGTGCCCAACGAGCATGGAAGGCCTCAAAGATGCCCTCGGACACCACAGACGCCCACATCTGCCAGGGCCAAGAAAATTCCAAACTGTAAAAAGTCAGCAGGTTGCTTTCAGCCACCACTAGACCACTCGACTCTCTGACGTACAGACTTTCAGCAGGCAGATTGCGACATCAAACAACCTCTAACACTGATTTGACACAAGTTAGGCTGTTTTGGAATCGTGCACATCTGGTTAATTCCCTCTGTTAAATATGCACAGCTAAACATGGATGTGGATTCGTCATCTGATGGAAAACTCCCCACTTGCTTGGATGGCTGTAGCTCCATCAGCTCTTCAGGAGCTTGACACTATTCAAGACAAAGCAACTCCTTCCACAAACATTCAATCCCTCCACCATCGATGAACAGTGGCAGCAGTGTGTAACATCTACAAGATTCACTGCAGGATCTCACCAAGGCTTCTTAGACAGCACCTCCCACAACCTTGACCTCTACCACATTTATTAATATTTATTAACACAGCAATGAACTTACTGTGAAAACCCTCTAGTCGCCACACTGTGGCACTTGTTCGGGTACACTGAGGAAGAATTTAGTATGGCCAATGCCCCTAATCAGCATGTATTTTGGACTGTGCGAGGAAACCAGAGCACCTGGAGGAAACCCATACAGACACAGGAAGAATGTGCAGACTCCACACAGACAGCAACCCAAGCCGGGAATTGTACCCACGTCCCTAGCGCTGCGAGACAGCAATGCTAACCATTGTGCCACCGTGAGTTCCATTGCTTATTTTTTTAAAATCACATTCTCCTAGTTCATCAGCTCTGATAAAGGGTCATCCAGTCTCAATATGGTGGCTCTATTCTCTCTCCATAGATGCTGTCAGGCTTGCTGAGATTTTCCAGCATTTTCAGTTTCTGTTTCAGATTTCCAGCATCCATAGTATTTTGCCTTTATTCTCCCAATTAATGACTTTCTAAACCTCACTTCCCCACCCTCTTTCCGCATGTTATTAATCTCCACAAAGGACTGGGACACGTCTTCATTTTTCAAAAAATTAATTTCTCCCTTTGGGGAGTCTGTACTTAGTAATTAGAGTTGTGTTTTGTTCAATTAACATTCACAATTACAAATACACATTTCCTTTTAATTGAGACATTCATCACATGTTAAAACAGTTGATGTTTCAAGAGGGCGAGTGAAGCATTCGCTTATACAATCATCGTGAAGATGAAAAAGGACAAAATTATCATTTTTTTGAACCACGTCAAACAAATATGGTCACAAAACTTTGTGTTTCTACTTCATCTTTCTAACCATTGAACATGCTGGATAAATATTTCCAATGTTTATTCCCACCATGCAACCTTGCCCAATAGCAGTGGAGGTTGTATACAGGTCCCTGTGATGACCTAGCTATTAATGTTCAAATCAATGTGGGAAATTCTCTGGGCAGGATGCCTGCAATTTCAGAACCTGTGCTTCTGAAAGCACTCCATTAGCAGATTTGCCCTGAAACTGCAATGGAACAATTAATGGTAATTACACATCCCTGCACAGTAAAGAGAATTTACTACATTCCAAGCCAAGTAACTACAAACTTTTGGCTCCTGAATGAACAGGGCAGCTATTAATGGCACCATTAAGTGTGTGACTTGAATCACTCCCTTATGGATGAGATATTCCACTGCAAGAACTGGAGCTAAGGCCTTTGAACAGAATTGCATGCAACATACAGCACAACAAACAGGAGGCCATTAGGCCCAACCTGGCCATGCTGTCGTATGTGCTCCATTTAAAAAGCCTCCTTCCACCTTTCCTCATTAATCTCTATAACCCCACTATTTCTGTAATAAGTCTTCAGAGGCAGAAGTCCCTTCACCAAAATCCCTTTATTTACAATTCCAACAGCAGTGTATGGAGTGCTATTAGTCAGCAGTCCACCTTTGGAAATGTCAGAGGAACTGGAACTCCCAGTTTAATACAGGGAAAAGACTCCCTGATTGGCCCATCAATAAACTCCTTAATCAGGGAGTTCATATTCCAATAGGCCAACCTCAATGACCTGACTGAGGTCATTACAATTTCCTTCTCTTTCATGTTCTCATGTAATTTCCTTTTAAACCCACCTATACTATTGTTGTGGACCTCAGAGGAGTCAGGTCAAACAACACTGCTTTCCTCTTACCATCTGTTCATTAACAGAAGGTGTCTTGGATTAATTTTGGACAGAGCTTGCTTCTGTGCGTCTGGCCATTCTTATGAACATGTTAATTAGGAGATGGAATATGCCGGTTGGCTCCTCAAGCCTGCTCAAGGAAGAGACTTACAAAGACTCATGGCCCTCTGACAATGACACAGTGGTTAGCACTGTGGGACCCAGGACAGCACCAGGGACCCGGGTTTGATTATTGGCTTGGGTCACTGTCTGTGTGGAGTCTGTACATTCTCCCCATGTCTGCGTGGGTTTCCTCCAGGTACTCCAGTTTCCTCCCACAGACGTGCTAGTTAGGCTCATTGGCCATGCTGAATTGTCCCTCAGTGTACCTGAACAGGCGCCAGAGTATGGCGACTAGGGGATTTTCACAGTAACTTCATTGCAGTTAATGAAAGGCTATTTGTGACAATGAATAAATAAGCATTTCTCCTCATCTCTGTCTTAAATGGATGACTGTTATTTTTAAAACACTGACCCCTAGTTTGAGGTTTTGTCTTCACAGGAGGGAACCTTCTCTTCACTTCCATACTGTCAAGACCACTCAGGATTTGAAATATTTCAATCAAGTCACCTCCCACCATTTTAAACTCCAACGGGTACAAGCCTAGCCTGCCTAAGGTGCCCTCATAAAACAACCTCCCCTTCCAGGTATTAGTCCAATAAATCTCTTTGAACTGCATTTACAGCCTTCCTTAAATAAGTAGACCAATACTGTTCGCAGTGCTCCAGATGTAGTCTCACCACTGCACTGTATAAGCATAACCTCCCTATTCCCCTTGCAATAAATGGTAACGTTCTGTTAGCATTCCTAACTGCTGAATTTGTATACTAACCTATAGTCATTCATCATCAGCCATGATCAAAATGAATGGTGGAGCAGCCTGAGGGCCAAATGGCCTACTCCCACTTCTAGTTTCTATGTTTCTATACCCTCAGCGTGCATAAAGTGCACACACTCATAAACAAAAGAACAAAGATCGAAGAAAATTACAGCACAGGAACAGGCCCCTCGGCCCTCCAAGCCTGAACCAACCATGCTACCCGTCATAACTAAAACTCCCTACCCTTCTGGGGACCATATCCCTCTGTTCCCATCCTATTC
The DNA here is from genome assembly GCF_965287045.1 of Carcharhinus amblyrhynchos. Taxonomy (NCBI): domain Eukaryota; kingdom Metazoa; phylum Chordata; class Chondrichthyes; order Carcharhiniformes; family Carcharhinidae; genus Carcharhinus; species Carcharhinus amblyrhynchos. The sequence goes on from NC_137324.1 coordinate 20,852,193, forward strand.
ATGTACTTGCCAAGACGCCCCGTGAATGTCACTACCGTATCCGCTTCCACTACCGTCCCCCGCAATGAGTTTCAGCCACCCGCTAATCTCTGTGTAAAACATCTGCCACATGCATCTCCTTTAAATCTCGTCCCTCACACTTTAAACCTGTCCCTCCTAGTAATTTACTCTTCCACCCTGGGAAAAAAAAACTTCTGACTATCCACTCTGTCCATGCCTCTCATAATCTTGTAGACTTCTGTCAGAAAAGGGATACCAGTTTGATATTAAACAGCAGACTGGCTGAATCTTGGGTCATTTGACCTTCTTTCTTTGGTTTCACCAAAGAAGGTTTACCCAACAATTGGAATTTTGCTTTGGTTTCTGGGCTGATGATGGATTATTATTAACCATTATGGGTTGAAAAGGGTGCCATTCATATTGAGGGTCAAGCGTTTGGGAAGCTATTTTCTCAGAAGACCAGCAGACTCCGCTAGCAAGGTTGGCTTATCATTCCTGTAGCTCGTTTTGAAATCGGTCTGTACAGTCCCATGTGGTCTGTTAGAAGCTCCTTGAGTACTATGAGGTGTAACATTGTGAAACTGAGAAGAGAATTATATTGTGCTGGAGGCCAGTAATGATAATTTCCAGACAGAAGGGTCAACCATCTTAATTGTGATTATTTAACAAAAAGTTTCAGTTCAACAGTAATAAATAGTAACGAGGATAAGGCTTTTTTTAAATTTGTGGGAGATAAGCATCACTGGCTGGGCCAGCATTGATTGCCCATCCCTGAGGGCAGTTAAGAGTCAACCACATTGCTAAGGATCTGGGGTCATATATAGCCCAGACCAGGTTACTGAACTTACAGTGAAGATCCCCTAGTCGCCACACTCCAGTGCCTGTTCGGGTACACTGAGGGAGGATTTAGCATGGCCAATGCACGTAACCAGCATGTCTTTCGGACTGTGGGAGGAAACTGGAGCAACCAGAGGAAACCCATGCAGAGAAGGAGAGAATGTGCAGACTCCGCACAGACAATGGCCCAAGTGGGAATGGAACCTGGGTCCCTGGCGCTGTGAGGTAGCAGGGCTAACCACTGTGCCACTGTCAGATGGCCATGAGTCATTTGACAATAGTTTCATGGTCATCAGTGGACCTTTAGTTCCAAAGTTTTATTGAATTCAAATTTCACCTTTGTGGGATTTGAACCCAGGTCCCAAGGCATTACCCTGGGTCTCTGGATTAGTAGCCCAATGACAATGCCTGGACTAGTATGTCACTAGCCACATGCCCCACATCAAATAAATTGAAAAACGTACGGGGTTGGGTGTTCTATTTTGATGGAGGAACTTAAGATTATTCACCCTGACCACCTTGTTGCAATAAGTTCCACACTCTTACCACTCTTTGGGTGAAGAAACTTTTCCTGCAATTCCCAATAGTTTTCTTGGTGGTTATTTTATATTGATGGGGGTCTGGTTCTGTTCTTGGAGTACAATTTTGTCTTTTACAAAGTATTTAGACAATTACATGGGTAAGATTGATATAGAGAAATATGGGTCAAATGTGACAATTGGAACTAGCTTAGGGGTTTACAAACAAAAGGGCAGCATGGACAAGTTGGGCTGAAGGGCCTGTTTCTATCCTGTAAATCACTATGACTCTATGGGTGTCTTCCCCACAAGAGGAAAGATACCTTTCGTGTTTACTCTCTGAGCATGTAACATAATTTTAAAGACCTATATGAGGTCACCCCATACATATGTGTTGAAGCTAAAGGCAATTACTGATGATAGACATCACACGGCTGATACTGTTACTTGTTTGTTTAATTGAGAAGTAAGGAGAGATTGCGTGAGAAGCCTGACGCAAACACTTGGAGTAACTTCAACTCCAAATTGGAGATCAGTTTATCTCCATGAATTACATATTACTCAGCCAACATTTGGCTTTTATTAGCCCTGGTGCCAGCAAATTTGCAAGACTGATTTCCCAGTTAGTTCTCTTCTTATGGATCTGATTGAGGGGAGGGAATACGTCGAGACAGAGTGCAACACCCCAGGAAGGACTTACATCCTGGCCAACCAATAAAGGATTACTCCTGGCTGTCTTCTTTAATTTTTCTGTAAGATATTGGCATTGCTGGCGAGGCCAACATTTGTTGTCCATCCCTAATTGCACTTAAACTGAATGGTTTTCAATAGGTCATCTCAGAGAATAGTTTGTCATCAACAACATTACTGCAGGTCTGGTGTCACATGTAAGCCAGGCCAGGTCATTCCATTCCAATTCTCTTTGCGCACGTTAGTAGTACGCTAAGATAGACTTTCGTCTGTTTCCATAGCTAGAAATTCCTGGAACAGGTCGCCAATCTGTTGCCAGAGACTTACAGCTTCAGGGATGCCACTCCACATCAAGCATAGCTGACCAGGAGTGTCACCCTCTCTTGCTGCCAGCCATTGGTGTGTTTGGAAGGATTTGCAATTTGACACACTCAACCCGCTTGACTGCGTTATGAACGCACCTTCCTTGGCCAAGTTCTGGGGTGGGATTCGAATCCAGAGCACTGGTCAAAGGTAGAGATGCTACCCACTGTGCCACACACACACACACACACACACACACACACACGGTGACATGGTGGCACTGTAGTTAGCACTGCTGTCTCACAGCACCATGGATCTGGGTTTGATTCCCGTTGTGGATCACTGTCTGTGTGTTTGTACATTCTCCCCATGTCTGCATGGGTTTCCTCCAGGTTCTCTGGTTTCCTCCCACAGTCTGAAAGATGTGCAGGTTAGGAGCATTGGCTCAGTGTAAATTCTCCCTCAGTGTACCCGAACAGGTGCCAGAATATGGCGACTAGGGGATTTTCACAGTAACTTCTTTGCAGCGTTAATGTAGGCCTACTTGTGACAATGAATAAATAAACATTTCTCTTCATCTCTGTCTTAAATGGGTAAAAGTCCAGGTACACAAATGCTTATACAGCAGAAAGTTTACTTTGTTAGCTGACCATACAATCATATTTGGTTTGAAGAAGGGAACAAAATGCTTGCCTACAGCATTGTTTCAGAGATGGATGTTGATTTTGATAGCCTTTCTGTACAACATTAAATATCGTAAAGTCAGCAGTTCATGCAAACGTGGATATTCTTTTGAGACTGTTTCATTTCTAGCCATTGAGTTACCTGAGAATTACTTTATATCCACAAATGACCTGCCAGTGCCTGGTAGAGAAATTAGTCAAGGAATTTGCAAGGATGTAATGCTCATTAAAGTGCTCCATTGAATGGCTGGCCAAAATAAGTGTGTTGATGCAATGATTCGGTAAAAACGAAAATACAACCCACTCTGTTAAATCTTCAGATGTTAGTTTAGTCATATTGTGTTCTGGAAAATTATGTACATATATCATTTTGCATTTTAATGTACAACTTATGTTGTCTTTTTTGTTGGTGGCAAGTGTAGCCCATTGCAAGGTCTGGACATTCTGCTACATTGCCCTCTACTGCCCTCTCTGTTGGGGAGGTGTAAGTAAAACTAATTCAAAATGGTTGACTGCAGTTGAGCATGTATGAAGCTCACTCTGCAATACACAATAATAATATTGTCATGTCTTACAAAACTTAATCAGGAGAGAAACTACCTCCATTTTCAGTGATATCGCGGAAGAATGACTGCTAATGTGGTTATATAAAACTGTCATTTTAAAGATACAAAACAGTCTTGAAAGTCAGCCATTCTGAGAAAGAGTACAAGTTCTGGTAGTTGAGGACATTGTGGAAGACAGTTTTTACAATTGCTATTCCAAAAAATGTTGCTGACTTTAATTTCAAGCTTGGAAACCCTTCAAGGAGCAAATCCCTGTTATTGAAATTGTGAAACTGCTCTGAGACTTTATCAAGAAAACAGGCTACACAAGCTCAGGACGTTTCTCCCAGGGGAACTGCTCTCTTCTAGGAAAGGATACCCACCTACCCTTCCCTCATAAGCTGAACACTCAAACTACTTCCTGGGTCAGATTTCGTTCAGGGCAAGACACCACCTTGGTAAAGGAGCTAACTGCCAAGATACCACCAACACATCTCCTGCTCCACTCACTGTGTACCCTCCTGTCACCCTCACTGTGTAGAGGGAACCACTACTTTTTACATATTGCGTTAGTTGTACTTTTGTTTTTATTCCAATTCAATCAAGTCAAATCTAATTCAGAGTCATTCCCATTCCAAGCTGACAAGTCAGGGCTCTCACCTCCTGTCTTGGGCTTGATCTACATGATCCAAGCTGATTGGAGTAGGCATTGAACCACCTCCAAGGCTTGATCTCATTTTCATCTTAGCCAAAAGGCTGAGATTCTGCTTTTAAAAATTGCTTCAAATGAAACTAAAATGTAAACTAATGACTTCAACCAAGCGTGTCGATACTACACTTGATCTTAACCAAAAGGCCGAGAAGCGATTCAGTTGTACTTCTGGTAATATTAAATGTAGCAGGCTGGCAGGAGTGGGCGTGGTCCACCACTGCATTGGGTTTTGTCCTTCACCCTTCACGTTATACTACTTTTGTGTCACAACTCATGGAACTAGGAGCTGGTAATGGGGTCAGTAAGACAGCTAGGAGAATGAACAGCGGTACAAACTAATAGAGAAGGAAACAGATGATTGATAGAGACATGAAATAAAAAGAGTAGAATGAAGAACACATGAATTAAGACAGAAGAAGGGACAGAAAAGAAAAATAAGGAAATAATTGAAACATTTGAAATTTATGAAACCTCCAGGAGAAATTTTCCACTTGGAATAATTTGCATTGATCCTTAAAGCAGGATTTTCACCCACTTCCCCATGACGTGTTTCTCAGCAGTCCACCATTGGCCAGCAGCAGGATCTTCTGATCTGGCCACTGTTAATGAGGGCCGGGATTCTCGGAACCTGCCCTCAGTCGGGATTCTCCAGTCCTACTGTAGTGAATGGAGTTTTGGCTAAGCGTAGGATGCTGTTTCAGAGATTCGGTCACGACCCTTTGTAGTTTCTTGCGGCCTTGGGCGGAGTACAGGACATATACCAAGCTGTGATACAACCAGAAGGAATTCTTTCCATGGTGCATCTGAAAAAGTTGATGAGAGTCGTAGCTGACATGCCAAATTTCTTCAGTCTTCTGAGAAAGTAGAAGTGTTGTTGAGCTTTCTTAACTATAGTGTTGGCATGGAGGGACCAGGACAAGTTGTTTAAAAACTTGAAGCTCTCGATCATTTCTACTTTGTCCTCATTGATGTAAATAGAGTCATGTCCTCTACTATGCTTCCTTGAGATCACTGGGTCAGGCAGCTCTACCACTCCCAGTGGGTATCAAGATGAACACAGCAACAAAAGTGGAAGAGCGCATTCGCAGAAATCCTGAAATAAAATGGAAAATTATGAAAAACCACATCTGTAGGGAGAGAAACAATGCCCTCTTCCAAAATGCATTTGGAGATGGGGGGGCATTTAATTGGGCAAGATGGTGAGGACTCTGCTGCCTTTCCGTCTGAGGCCTGATTAACTTTTCATCAGGAGCACAAGTACAGGGCAAGACACCACCTTGGTAAAGGAGCTAACTGCCAAGATACCACCAACACATCTCCTGCTCCACCAAACATCCTGGACCACTGAAGACATTAATGCCCGTATCCCGTAGCTTTTCCCCACCAGTAGGGGTGGCAATTGCCATGTGGAAACCCTGAAAGGAGCTGCAGACTCCCGGTTGGGTGGGGGGGATGGCCCCTCATTCAAGTAAAACCTGATTGATGAACTTGACATTGGGGGAGAAGTGGTGGTGGCTGGGGATGTTGTGTGGGGCTGGGGGGGGGGGTGGGGGGGGGGTCACGAAGAGCCACCCCCTTGTCCCCTTGCCCTTGCTGCTAACATCCTGGTCTCTTTCTCCTGGTGACCTCTGTAAGGTGCCCAAAACAACATGGTATCATCATTTAACCTGTAAATTCCCTGTGCAGTTCACCTAAAATTGGTTGACAAAAGACTGCTATTTGATGCACACGCATGGTGAATCTCTCGGAATCAGGTCCGAAGGAGGTAAAGATTCGGCTGAGGTAGGGTGTAAATCTGGAATGTTGCCTTTGATTGAAGGGAACTCCTAGCTTGATATTGTAACAGTTGCTTATAGAAACATAGAACTAGAAGAAGCAGTAGGCCATTCAGTCTTTCAAGGCTGCCCTTCCATTCATTTTGATCAAGGCTGATCATCAAAATCAATATCCTGAATCCCCCCTTCAAACCCATATCCTTTGACCCCTTTAGCCCCAAGAGCTACATCTAATTTCTTCTTGAAATCACACAATGTTTTGGCTCAACTGCATTCAGTGGTGGTGAATTCCACACATTCACCAGCCTCTGGGTGAAGAGATTTCTCCCCACCTCAGTTCCAAAAGGTTTAGCCCTTGTCCTCAAACTATGACCCCTAGTTTTGGACTCCCCCACCATCAGGAACATTCTTTAAAAATCTACCTGCCTAATCCTATTAAGAATTCCGTAAGTTTCTACGAGATCCTGTCTCACTCTCCTCATATAACAGATCTGCCACCCCTGGAATCAGCCTGCAGTCCCTCTATAACAAGGACATCCTTCCTCAGACAAGGACACCAAAGCTGCGCACAGCATGCAGGTGTGGTCTCATCAACATTGTAGTAAAACAGCCCTGTTCCTATACTCAAATCCTCCTCCTAAGGAAAATACACTATTTGCCTTCTGAACTGCCTGCTATACCTGTGCACTTAGTTTCAGTGACCAACGCATAAGGACACCAAAGTCTCGTTGAGCATCCTCTCTCAATTCACACCCATTCAAGTAATTATCTGTCTTCCTATTATTGCTACCAAAATGGATAACCTTACATTTATCCACATTGTACTGCTTCTGCCATGCAGATGCCCACACACCCAGCCTGTCCAAATCACACTGAAGCAGCTTTACATCCTCCTCACAGCTCACCGTCCAACCCAACTTTGTATCATCTGCAAATTTGGAGATAATACATTCAGTTCCCTCTTCCAAATCATTAATATATAACGTGAACAGTTGGGATCCTCACATGGAGCCCTGCGGAGCCTCACTAGTCACTGACTGCCAATCGGAAAAAGACCCAATTATGCCAACTCTTTGTTTCCTGTCTGCTAACCAGCTTCCTATCCATCTCAATATATTAGTGCAATCCCATGTGCTTTAACTTTACTTTGCTTATGGAGAAGGTATGTCTCCCATTTATGGTCAATGCAACCCATTCCCTCATTTTAAACACTGCTGGTGAACTCAGCACTTACTAACTGTAAAGACAGTTGTTGTTGGGCTGGCAGAGGCAGAACACACAAGCATTTTAAGACTATAATAAAGTTGGGGAATCGGTTTTCCTGAGTTGGTTGAACAGCTCATTGGTGATGTAGAGTAACAGTGTGGGTTCAATTCCCATGTTGGCTGAGGTTACTCGTGAAGGCCACCCCCTTCTCAACCTCATCTGAGGTGTGGTGACCCTTAGGCTCAATCACCACCAGTCAACCTTTCCCCTCAAAAGCCTATGGTCATGTAGGACTATAGCAACTTTACCTTTTGCTGATAAAATTGACCTTGGTTCCATATTTCTTCTCACATCTTCTTCTGAAATGTGAATCTTTCTTTGAGCAGTTTCTGGTTTATCAGTAGATTTATTTCCCTCCTTGTGCTTGATGGTCTGCATCTCTCTTGCACATTTTGGGCCGAATGTAATGCCTGTGGCACTGGCTCTGAGTGTGGGAAGCCTCCTGGCTATTAACAGCCCAATATTGAGGCTTCCCTGAAAGAGCAGATATTCCATCTCAACCATTCATTGAGTAAAGAAATATCTTATTTCCTTAATGGGTCTATTAGTAACTATCTTGCACATATGCGTGAGCAAGATAATTGAGGTCCATTTATTCTTTACCATTAGACCATTACAGCATAAGACATAGGAGTTGAAGCAGGCCATTCAGCCCATTGAGTCTACTCCATCATTCAATGAGATCATGGCTGACCTGATATGATAATCCTCAACTTCACTTTCCTGCCTTATCCTTGATTTTCAATGGATAGGAACTACTTTTAAATGAGAAAGCGAACTTCACAGGAATCCATCCAAATCATTTTTTTTGTCATAATCATGTCGCTACTTTTAGGATATCTGTGCACCATTAATCAAAGCCCCGATTCCTTTACTGTTTGGAAATCTGTCTGTCTAGCCTTGAACTTAACAAACCAGCCTCCACAGCTCTCTGCGATAAAGAATTCCACAGATTCACTGCTCCCTGAGAGAAAAATTCCTCCTCATCTCCATCTTAAATGGGTGATTCCTTACCCTGAGATGATGTCGTCTGGTCCTAGACTCTCCCACAAGGGCAAACAACCTCTCAGCACCTACCCTGTCAAGCCCCCTGAAAATCCTGTACATTCCAATAAGATCACCTCAGTTTTCTCCCACAGTCCAAAGGCACGCTGGTTAGGTGCATTGGCCATGTTAAATTCTCCCTCAGTGTAACCCCAACAGGTGCTGGAGTGTGGCGACTAGGGGATTTGCACAGTAACTTCATTGCAGTGTTAATGTAAGCCTACTTGTGACTAATAAATAAACTTTAACTTGACTGTTTTTATCATTTTTCTAAATTCCATGAGTACAGAACCAACCCACTCAATCTTTCCTCACGAGAAAATCCTTACACAGTCAGAATCAACCTCATGAACCTTCTCTAGACTGCCTCCAATGCCAGTATAGCTTTTCTTATGTAAGGGGACCAAAACTGTTCATTTAAACATTTATAACAAGGACAGCTGTTTTTATTCACAATGTGGGAACTAATAATTAATTAACTATGAATAACACTTTGCACAATGGAGGGCTTTCTACTTTTACAAAAGTCTGCCTCTGATTACACTTGACAGAGTTTATCCCAATGAGAGCAGGAAGCTCCCTTAATAAGGAGGCTTTCACCTTGGATGATAAATTCCATTTTAAACTCAGACTTCCTCTGTATCTCAACAAAATATTGTACAATGAAGCAGACAGATGTTTCAATCTCTTCCCAGGGGAGAATTCAATGGATAGGAACTACTTTTGAATGAAAAAGGGAATTGCACAGAAATCCATCCTAATCATTTTCTTTGGTCATAATCCTGTTGCTACTTTTGCACCATTAATTAAAGGAAGATTACTCAGTCATGCTGAAAGGTCTTATGTCTGAGCACTTGCAACAATGGATCTAAATGTCAAATGTTTTTACTGTGTAGGATTCAGGCTCATGTGTAGGTTACAGATCGTTCTAACAAAAAAGGCTTGTATTTATATCACGGCTTTCTCAAACTCAGGAGACCCCAAAGCATTTTACAGCCTATTAAGTACCTCTGAAGTTTCCTGATCCCTCACTGTTGCAGTGTAGGAAATGCACTCATCAAGCTGTGTGGAGTTTGCACATTCTCCCCGTGTCCGCTGGCATTCCTCTGGGTGCTCCGGTTTCCTCCCACAGTCCAAAGATGTGCTGGTTAGGTGGATTGGACGTGCTAAATTGCCCCTTAGTCATCAGGGGGACTAGTTCGGCAAATGCATGGGGTTGTGGGGATAGGGACTGGGTGGGATTGTGGTTGGTGCAGACTCAATGGATTGAGTGGCCTCCTTCTGCACTGTAGGATTTTATGATTCAATTCTGAATTTGTGCACAGCAAGCTCTACTACTGCATCGCAATAATGATCATATCATCCATTTTAATTATATTGCTTTTGGGATAAACACTCTCTGTGAAGTACCATGGGGTCTTTTATGTCCTTCATCAACCTCATCCAAAGGACAGCCAGGTGGATTCCCACCCATCCCACCCACTTCACCACCCAACCCCTCTGGTGTGTTTTGAGGCATCCTGTCATTGGCCAGCAGTGAGATCTTCTAGTCCCGCCGCTGTCAAGAGATTTTCCCATTGTTTGCACCTTCTGTCGTCAGGGGTCCCGTGATGGGGGTTTGCCATCGGCAGGAACAGATGATACCACCGGAAGAATTGGCCATAATATCCTGCCCAGCATCTTCAACAATGCAACACCCCTGAAGCGCTGCACGGGATTGTCAACCTAGTCTTTGTGCTCAAGTTTCTGGAGTGGGGCTTTAACCCAAAAACTGCTAATGCAAAAATGAGAGTGTGACAACTGAACCAGATTTGGGCCTCATTCCTTTTAAAATCAGACTGGGTTTATTGACTAGAACCTTACTATAAACTACCAATACTGCCATCCCAGGAACCAATCTGCTGAACCTTCATTGTGTTACCTCAGTGGCAAATATATTATTCTTTCGGTAAGGGGCAAAGTTCATTTATTAGTCATAAGTAAGGCTTACAATAACACTGCAAGGAAGTTAGTGTAAAATTTCCCAAGTCACCACATTCCGGCACCTGTTCAGGCCAATGCACCCAGCCAGCACGTCTTTCAGACTGTGGGAGGAAACCAGGGCACCCGAAGGAAACACAGAGAAAATGTGCAAACTCCACACAGACAGTGACCCAAGCAAGGAATTGAACCCGGGTCCCTGGCACTGTGAGGCAGCACTGTGCCACCATGCCACAGATCAAAACTGTACACAATACTCCAGATATGGCCTCACCAAGGATCTACAAAAATTACAGCAAGATATCTTTACTCCTGTACTTAAATGCTCAAGCAGTAAATGTCAACATACTATTTGCCTTTCTAATAGCTTGCTGTACCTGCATGTTAGTTTTCAGTGGTTCATGAACAATTATGTCACAATCCCTTTGAACATCGACAATTCCCAATCTCTCAACATTTAAGAAATACTCTGTTCTTCTATTTTTCCTACCAAAGTGGATAACTTCACATTTTTCTACATAATATCCCATCAGCCATGTTCTTATCCATTCACTGACCCTGCCTAAGTACCCCCCCACCGAAGCTTCTTTGTATGCTCCCCACAACTCACATTCTGAGAAAGTTTCATATCATCAGCAAATCTAAAACTTTTATGGTTGGTCCCCACATCCCAAGCATTAATATAGATTGTGAGTAGCTGGGATTCAAGCACTGATCCTTGTGGTATTGCATCCTGAGAATGATCCATTTATTCCTATTCTCTACTTTATGCTCATTAACCAATTCTCAATCCATGCCTGTATATTACCCCCCTATCCTATATATTCTAATTTTGCTTATTAATTTCCTATTTGGGTCCTATTATCTAGAAAATTAGACACTTCAACAAGTTTGCACTAAAACTTGTTTATCAAGATGCCCCTTATTCACAAGATGAACAAAAGGACAAGACTTGATTCACGATTCTACCAATTCTATTAACAAGTTCAGTTATTTTTCCCAAGTTATCTTAACTCTATTTGCCTACGATTCCAATACTACTCATGTCGATGAACTCGACGAAGTCACGGGTACAATACTCTGAATCTGCCTCAGGGTTTTTGTCTGTGAAGGTGATTCTCATACCCTTCATCTTTAGGTTGTTGCTGAGTCTTGCCTCTTGTCTTCTTTGCTGCAGGCTGTGCCAAGTTGTCGCTGGGGTGGCCTCCATGTGTCTCTTATCCCCGTCTTCGTGTCCTTCTAGAAAGTTCGCTGGCTTCCAGCCAATGAGGTTACGGGGCGGGAGTCACAGTGCTCAATGAGGTTGCAATTCCCTTAGTTCGAGGATGCTAGATGCACCCTAGGTGACTTTCACAGGCACGCAAATTCCACATGGCCCCATTTCAAACAGGGTCATAGCAGGACCTCGAGAGAATCTGGTCAAAATCAGGGAATACAGAAACCATCTCCCAAATATGGCTAGGATTGCGTCCTTCCAGTCTCCTATTCTGGGACAAGCTCTGTCTTGTCCCGTTTGTTCCTAACATTTGGTTTTTGGCCTTGGCCTATTTGTGTTCCCAGTGATCAAAGAACAAAGAACAAAGAAAATTACAGCACAGGAACAGGCCCTTTGGCCTTCCAAGCCTGCACTATATTGCCCGACTTAACTAAAAACCCCTCCCCTTCCGGGGACCATATTCCTCTATTCCCATCCTCTTTGTGTATTTGTCAAGGTGCCCCTTAAAAGTCACCACCATATCTGCTTCCATTACCTCCCCAGCAAAGAGTTCCAGGCACCCACCACCCTCTGTGTACCAAATCTGCCTCGTATTTCTCCTTTAAACCTATACTCCCTAGTAATTGACTCTTACACCCTGGGAGAAAGCTTCTGACTGTCCACCCTGTCCACGCCCCTCATAATCTTGTAGACTTCTGTCAGGTCACCCCTCAGTCTCCGTCATTCCAATGAGAACAAACCAAGTTTCTCCAACCTCTCCTCATAGCTAATGCAAATACGCATTATTATCATAGCTAATCCTTGTTGTAGGAGCTGTCTTTGCAGCAGTTTAATTTAGAGTGCCCCATTGCCCATTAGGCCTACGATTCAAGCCATTGGCCACCTGGCCACAGCCTAACCTTTGTTTGCATTTTGACTTGGCCTGTCCGAATACCCATCAGGCTTGGCTGCAGAGGCTGCTGTTTAATTTAGATTATCCATTTCTATATCTGGCCTAACTGTGGCTGTGGGCCACTTGGCCACAGGCCTTACTAAAAGCCTTCTGAAAATCCAAGTACACCATACCCATTGGTTCCCCCTTATCAGTTCCATTCATTACATCCTCAAAATACTCCGACGGGTTTGATATGCATGATTTCCCTTTCATAAATCCCTGTTGACTCTGCCCAATCCTGCCATTTTTTTTAAGTGCCCAGTTATCACATCTTTATAATAGATTCCAGACTTTTTCCCTGCAGCTGACATCAGGCTAACAGGTCTGTAGTTCCATTTTATCTCGCTCCCTCCTTTGTTAAATCGTGGGGTCACATATTCCACTTTCCATTCTATCAGAACCATTTCAGAATCTACTGAATTTGAAAATGACCAACACATCCACTCTCTCTAAAGCCACCTCTGGCAACACTCTGGGATGACGATTATCAAATCCAGGGGATTTATCAAGTTTCAATTCCACTAATCTCTCCAGCACTACTTTTTATAAACTAATACTTTCAGTTCCTTCTGCTCGGAAATCACCTGATTCCCAAGTATTTTGGGAGATATTTTTAGCATTTTCCTCTATGAAGACAGACAAGAACGGTGTGATCTTGCTGAACATTCACACCAGGCTCCCGCTGCAGCAAGGTTGGAGAATTTGGCATTCAGCCAAATCACCGTTCACTGCAGCGGGATGGGAAAATCCCGCCGGTGTGAACAGCCGTAACATTCCAGCCAAAATACTTGTTTAGTTTCTCTGCCGCTTCCTCGTTAGTCTCTATAAATTCTGCCTTTCCCTGAAATGGATGCACATTTGCCTTTGCTCACCTTTTCAATTTTCCATACCTGTAGAAGCTTTTACATTCAGTTTTTATGCTGATAAGTTTACTTTCATGTTCTATTCTCCCTTTCTCCTTAGTTCTCCTTTCCTGAATTCTAAAAGACTCAGAATCCTCAGGTTTATTACTTTTCAGGCCAATACATTAGCCTCTTCCTTTGATCTAATGCGATGGTTAACTTCCCTGTTTAGCCATGGTCGCATCACTTTTACTGCTGCCTTTTGTCCCTTAAAGAAATGAATGTTTATTGTAAATTGTGTTGTAATTCCTTCAATGCCATCCATTGTGGACAGTTTCAGTCATTGTATGTAACCTGGATAGAATAGAATTAAGCTGGTTTATTTAACTTCAAGCCATGGAGGTTTACGACATGGAAACAGACCCTTTGGCCCAATTGTCCATGCCACCCTTTTTTCTACCACTCAGCCTGTCCCAATTGACTGCATTTGGCCCATATCCCTCTATACTCATCTTACCCATGTAACTGTCTAAATGCTTTTTAAAAGTCAAAATTGTACCCGCCTCTACTACTACCTTTGGCAACTCATTCCAGACACTCTTCACCCTCTAAGTGAAAAAATTGACTCTCTGGACACTTTTGAATCTGTCCCACCTTAAACCTATGCCCTCTACTTTTAGTCTCCCCTACCTTTGGGAAAAGATATTGACTATCTCACTGGTGTAAGCCCGTCATTATTTTATAGATCTCTATAAGGTCACCCCTAAGCATCCTATGTTCCAGGGAGAAAAAGTGCCAGTCTCTCCAGCCTCTCCTTATAACTCAAACCATCAAGTCCCAGAAACATCTTAGTAAATCTCTTCTGCACTCTTTCCAGTACAATAATATCCTTTCTATAATAGGGTGACCAGAACTGTACACAGTATTCCAAGTGCGCTGGTGCACTGACCCAAGAGGCAATGATCTACAGACCTGAGTGATCACAGGCAATTTAAAGGGTAAAGGACACATGTATCCGTGCATAGTATCACTCACTTATTTATATATAATAATCTATCATCTTGTGCTTGTTATCACTAACTCATTGTTATTGAACATATAATAATCCTTCATCTTGTGTTTGTTATCAGTTACTTATTGTTATCAGTTAAGTTACAGAATGACAGGCACATCTGTGTTCAACATCCTCTGAATTAGCCTTTAAATTACCTTAGCAGCTACTTTTTCTCTAGTTTTCAGTAGGTGATGTTTTAATCCTTCCCTTCACCCAACATTAACTATTGCCTGCCTACTATCGTAGCTTGTAATCTCATTTCCCAATCAACCACAGCCAACCTGGCCCTTATCATAGAATCAGAGAATCTCTACAGTGCAGAAGGAGGCCATTCAGCCCATTGAGCCTGCATCGACAACAATCCCACTCAGTCCTATCCCTGCGACCCCATGCATTTACCCAGCCAATCCCCCTGACACAAATTTACCACGGCCAATCCACCTTTCTAGTTTTCTTTTTTTTAGATTTAAGACCCTAGGTTCAGACTGAACTAATTGTTTGCAAACTTCATGTAAAGTTTTATCACATTACGGTTACATTTCCCAAAAGGCTCTTCCACAGTGAGGTTATCGATCAGTTGTTTCTCATTATACAATACTAAACCTACAATTGCCCATTCCTATTAGTTCCTTATTGTTTTGAAAACCACCTTATGTACACTCCAGGAATTTGTTCTCCTCAGCATTAGTGCTAATTAGGTTCATCCAGTCTATATGAAGACTGAAGTCTCCAACTATTACCGTGCTATCTTTTCAGTTGCACCTCTAATTTCTTGATTTATACCGTGCCCTACACTATCACTAGTGTCCACTGTTCTATTACCAAACTAATGCTGGCTTCCCCTGACTGCGCCTCAGCTGCATCCAAACTGATTCTAAATCTTGACCTTCTGATTTAAGATATACTAATATATTGGTCACATCCTTTATTAACTATACCATAGAACAGGAAGAGGCCCTTTGACCCACAATGTTGTGCCGAACATGACCCCAAATTAAGCTAATTTCCTTCTTCTTTACCTTTTGGCCCATCCTTCCTTTGTGCTGAATATCCTTGACTATTCAGTTCCCTTCCTTGAATCATACAATCCCCACAGGGCAGAAAGAGGCCATTTGGCCCATCGAGTCTGCACTGACCACAATCCCACCCAAGCCCTATTCCAGTAATCCCACATATTTACCCTGCTAATCCCCTAATGCTAGTGTCAATTTAGCATGGCCAATCAACCTAATCCACATAGCTTTGAACTGTGGGAGGAAACCGGAGCGCTCAGAGGGAACCCATGCAAATGTGGGGAGAAGGTGCAAACACCATGCAGAGAGTAACCCAAGGCCGGATTTGAACCTGGGTCCCTGGCATTATGAGGCAGCAGGACTAACCAACGTGCCACTGTGCCACCCTTGGTTACCGCATTTTGATGAGGTTGCATTTAAACTGTGGTCTATTTCACTTAACTGCGCTATTTTTTAAACATTGACATCTGTTTCAAGACTTAGTTTAATGGCATAAGCAATCAGGAGTCACAAGTATAGTTGTTAAATCTGCAAATGATAGAAAGCAAAAAGGCAATGATGTGTTCCAAAGCTGAAGAGGATAATCTGCAGGAGGATTTTAATATACCCAAAGCTGGAAGACAGTTAGGAGATGGGATTCAACATAGGGAAATGTAGGCCAGAACTCTCCAATCTTGCGCATAACTGGGACTATCCGATCCTGCTGCTGTGAACAGACATTTGGCGGCTTTGATTTGGTTTATTATTACCACGTGTATTGGTATACAGTGAAAAGTACTGTTTCTTGTTTGCTATTCAGACAAAATATACCATTCATAGAGTACATAGGGAAAAGGAAAGGAGAGGGTGCAGAATGTAGTGTTGCAGCCGTAGCTTGGGTGTAGAGAAAGATCAACTTAATATAAGATAGGTCGATTCAAGAGTATGATGACAGCAGGGAAGAAGCTGTTCTTGAGTCGATTGGTATGTGACCTCAGGCTCCTGATAGAAGTCTACAAGACTATGAGAGGCATGGACAAATTGGATAGTCAGAAGCTTTTTCCCAGGGCGGAGAAGTCAATTACTAGGGGGTACAGGTTTAAGGTGTGAGGGGCAAGGTTTAAAGGGAATGTACGAAGTAGATTTTTTACACAGGCCAAATGGTATCCTTCCGTATTGTAGGGTTTCTATGATTCTATGAGATGTCAAGAGAATGGCACCAGATGAAATGCTCATTCGGAAGGTTGGTGCAGGCATGATGAGTTGAATGGCCTCCTTCAGCGTTGTAACAATTCTGTGCTTGTTTTATTTCCATTGAAGTCATAGTATTTTCCTGGATTTTCTATACCTGTGTGAGGCATTTTACACCGGAATTTTCCAGTCTCACACGTCCCACTACAGCTGCCAGCGAAATGGAGAAATTTTGCGCTCACTTGACTGTGTGGCCAAATTCTGCTCCAACTCGATTTTCAAGTTTGCTGATGAGAGTAGTGGGTGCCTGGAACTTTTTGCTGGGGGAGGTAGTGGAAGCTGATATGATAGTGACGTTTAAGGGGCGCCTTGACAAATACATGAATAGGATAGGAATAGAAGGATATGGTCCCGGAAGGGTAGAGGGTTTTAGTTAAATCGTGCAGGCTTGGAGGGCAGAAGGGCCTGTTCCTGTACTATAATTTTCTTTGTTCTTTGTTTCTCCGCATCTTTTTCCTGAAGGAAGAAGGTTAGAGAGAGTATATCCAGGATGTATGGGGTCCTTGATTATGCTGGCAGCTTTCCCGAGGCAGCGGGAAGTGTAGACAGAGTCAATGGTTGGAAGGCTGATTTGCGTGATGGACTGGACTGGGTTACATTCACAACCTTGGTAGTTTCTTGTGGTCTTGAGCAGAGCAAAGCCATACCAAGCTGTGATACAACCGGAAATAATGTTTTCTATGGTGCATCTATAAAAGTTGGTGCAAGTTATAGTGGGCATGCTGAATTTCCTCAGCCTCTTGAGAAATTAGAGGGGCTGGTGGGCTTTCTTAACTACAGTGTCACCATGGAAGGGCCAGGACAAGTTATGGGTTATCTGGGCGCCTAAAGATTTGAAGTTCTCGACCATTTCCATTTCATTCCCGTTGATGTAGAGAGAGACATGTCCTCCACTATGCTTCCTGAAGTCGATGACTCTCTCCTTTGCTTTGTTGACATTGAGGGAAAGATTATTGTCATTACACCACTTCACCAGATTCTCTATCTCATTCCTGTACTCTGTCTCATCATTGTTTGAGACCCAATGGTGGGTGGGGTGTGTGTGTGTGTGTGTGTGTGTGTGTGTGTGTGGGGGGGGGGGGGGGTGACCCTACCATCTACGGTGGTATCGTCAGCAAACTTGAAAATCGAGTTGGAGCAGAATTTGGCCACACAGTCAAGTGAGCGCCAAATTTTTCGTTTTCGCTGGCAGCCGTAGCGGAACATGTGAGATCGGAGAATTCCGGCTCTAAAAGGCCTCACACAGGGATAGAAAAACCAGGAAAAGACTTTGACTTCAGTGGAAATAAAATAATCACAGAATTGTTACAGCGCTGAAGAGGCCATTCAACCGATCATGCCTGAAGTAGCTTTCTGAATGAGCATTTTGTCTGGTGCCATTCTCTTGCCATCTCATAGAATCATAGAATCTCTACAGTACAGAAGGAGACCATTTGGCCCATCAAGTCTGCACTGACCACAATCCCACCAAGGTACTATTCCCGTAACCTTTATTTATCCTGTTTGTCCCCTGACACTTGGGTCAATTCAGCATGACCAATCAACGTAACCCACACATCTTTGGACTGTGGGAGGAAACCGGAGCACCCGGAGGAAACCCACGCAGACACGAGGAGAACTCCGCACAGACAATGACCTGAGGCTGGAATTGAACCCAGGTCCCCGGCACTGTGAGGCTAACCACTGTGCCACCATGCCGCCCACCTCTTTGTAAACTTGGCAGGTTGTTTATTGTCAATTAATCATGTAATTCACTCATGAATGCCTCAGTTGAACCCGCCTCCACCACACTCTCAGCCAGTGTATTCCAGACTGCAACCACTTGCTGTGTGAAAAACATTTCCCTCGGGTCACTTTTGCTTATTTTGCCAATGACTTTAAATCTGTGATGGCTCATTCTCAATCCTATTACGAGTGGAAACAGTTAACCTCCTGCCTATAGCATTCATGATTTTGAATGTTTCTAGCAAGCCTACTATGCACGGCGAATGAAAAGCATTTGGAAGAAGATGGACGTGCTGGAAATACTCAGCAGTTCTGGCAGCGCCTGTGGAGAGAGAGAGAGGGAGAGAGAGAGAGGTACAGAGTTAACGTTTTAAGTTGAATCTGACGCTCCATGAAGGCCCGATTAAAAGTATCTGAAGCATTTTGCAACAATGCTCACTGGTAGGCAGTGAAGCAAATCAGCTGTTGGGATTATGAAAAGGTTTCTGTTGAGCCAAAAGAGTGAGGTAATCTCATCACTTTATAAATCACTGGTGCAATTGCACTTAGTGCAGTTCTGGTTGCCAAGAACTAAAAAGGTATTGCAGCTATTGAAAGAATACAGAGGGGATTAGATGGATTAAGATAAGCAATTATGTAAATGGAGAATGTTCTCACTGGGAAAGCAAAGGTTGAGAGGCGATATGATTGCTTTTGTTACAACCTTGAGGGTATTAGATCATGTGGTCTGTGACACGCTGTCTCAGCTTGACAGGAGCAGATGGATCAGAGGTTTGTCAAAGAGGTTAAACTCAAAACCAAACTGCGCAAGCGACGAACTTGATTTTTGTCTCAACACTGATGTATTCTGGATCAGGACCCCAAGGTGAACCGTGGAGGAAATTTTCGAGGAGGTGGCCAGTTAAGAGGAAGCCTCCGAGAGCCCCATCCATTTAAGGTCAGTGAGTGACCGCTGCGGCCACACACTAAGCTGCTTTGCACAATGCATCGCTGGACCCCACATCACCCATCTGGTTCATCAATATCCTTTAGGGAAGGAGACCAGCTGTCCTTACCCGGTTTGGCCTACATGTGATTCCAGACCTGCAGCAAGGTTTGGTTGACTCTCAACTGCCCTCCAAGGGAAACAAGGGATGGATAATAAATGCTGGCCAGCTAGCAACTCCCATGTCCCACAAATGAATAAAAAGAAATAATCCCAGACTGCCTTATCATTTAATTTATAGGCTGCAGCCACTTAACAGGGCCAGCCCACCAACTGGAAAACTCCAGACAGCGTGTCCAAGTGCCCTTAATTGGCATTTTAATTGGCCTAATTGGCTATGCACCGCAGGTTTAGCCATTGCCCCCAAGAGCGCATTCCCCGAAAATAGGCTGGAGGTGAGAACCTGCTGGCAGGTCGGCAGACTGGCTGAAAACACAAAATTGCCGGCAAGCCTGCCTCCAAACCCACCTCTACTTCGGGACGATAATCAGCCCAGAATTTGGGTGAGTCAAGCGGTCAGTCTACGGAGCAGGACCCCCAAGTAGATGACACAAGCTGTTAGTATTGATTCGATCAAAGGCAAATGAGAAAGATTTCTATTGGGAAGTAACAGACTGCGGGATTCAGTTTATGTGTAATCTGAGAGATGACATGTGGTAAGTATAACACGTTTGTTTCCAAAGCTTTCCACCATTGGGACTTTTCTAGTCTTGTGTCTGGGGTGGTTGTAAACTAATTGACAGAGATTAATGGCAATGAATAGCCAACAACTTCATTATCATTGCATCATGCAACTACCCAGATGGTAAACTATTACATGGATTGCAGTCCTTTTTGTATCTAGCAATTTCTGTTTTCCAATATACCTTGCCGAGCTTCACATTGAGAAGATTTCTAAGACGAAAACTTGGTCTGAGCGTTTTAGAATTTAAATAAAGTTTTAAAGTTTTTTTATTAAAGTTTAAAGCTTTTATAATGTTTATTTATTAGTGTCACAAGTAGACTTACATTAACAGGGCAATGAAGTTACTGTGAAAATCCTCCACTTGCCACATTCCGGTGGCTGTTTGGGTAAACTGAGGGAGAACTTAACATGGCCAATGCACCTAGCCAGTGCAAAAGGGGGCTATTTGACCCATTGAGTCTGCACTGACCCACCTTTTTAACTTACCCTGGCCTTATCCCCGCAACCCCACAAATTTAGCCCGAACCTACACATCTTTGGACACTAAGGGGCAACTTAGAATGGCCAGTCCACCTAACATGCGCATCTTTATACTGTGGATATCGAGCACGGCGTCCCTGGCACTGTGAGGCAGCAGTGCTGTCCACCATGCCTATGACACTTTACTACATCTGAAATCATTTATTTTTTGCTATAAAGTATTCAACAAAAAGCATGTTAGTCAGGCACCTTCTTTGACAAGCTTAGCATCTGGTTGTGGATGTGTTCTCAGATAAAGTCAGATAAAACTATCTGAGAATCTTGCTCAGGAACGTGTCAGAATTACCCATTGTCTATATGGTGTTCCAATTGTATCCCTTTGTAATTTGAAACGAATGGCCCAGATCTTGCTATGGCATGACGGTAAAAGGTTAGCATTCATTGTCATTACTTCTCTGAAACCGACAGCAGCTTGTAGAATTGTAACTGCACATTTAAACATGGAAATCCAGTAGTTATTATCGGGGTATAGGATTTAATGGCCCTGCCTACCCATTGGGATTGTCCAATCCCGCTCAGAGTCAATGGGCTTTTGGCTGGGTCACCAATCGCTCATGGTGGGTCCCACGTGATTGAACCACAATACATTAGGAAAGCTATAGCACAAAAAGTAATCATTTGGCCCATCTTTCTCATGCTGGCCCAAGGGCACCCAGGTGCCTTTTCTAATCCCACCTTCCTGTACCCAGCTCATAGCCCTGTAACTTACAACACTTAAGATGCAGATCCAGGTGCTTTTTAAAGAAGTTTAGGGTTCCTGCCTCCACCACCAACTTGTGCAGCAAATTCCAGAAACCCGCCACTCTCTGTATAAAAAAATTCTTCTTCATGTCCCCTGTACACCTCCTGCCACTTATCTTGAAACTGCACCCCCTTGTTCTAGAATTTTCCACTAAGGTAAACAATTTTATCCTGTCTACTTTATCTCTTCCCCTCATAATTTTGTATACCTCGATCAAGCCACCGTTCAGCCTTCTTTGTTCCAAGGAAAATAACCACAGTCTATCCAATCTCTCCTCATTGATGCACTTTTCTAGCCCTGGCAACACTCTTGCAAACCTCCTCTTCACTCTATCCAGAGCAATTATGTCCTTCCCATAATGTGGTGACCAAAACTGCACACAATACTCCAGCTGTGGCCTCACCAGTGTTTTATACAATTCCAACTTTATATCTTTACTTTTATATTCCACACCTCTGCCAATGAAGGAGAACATTCCATATGCAGGAGCGCATTTCAAATACTGGGGCTGAAAAATCCCGATGAGCGATTCTATGCTTTCCCACAGAGTGGGCTGGTGAAGTTTCTGCAGACTGCAATCAATTAGAAATCACTGATCTGATGAAAGCTTGCCCTGCTATCTAAATGGAGGGAGATTTTGGGGTGCTTTGGTGCAGAGGGATCTAAGTATCCTTGTGCACGAGCCATAGAAAACTGGTATTCAAGTACAGCAGGAAAGTGAGGAAGGCAAATGGAATTTTGGTATTCATGGCTAAAAGAATAAAGTATAAAAGTAAAAAGTGTTGCAGAATTGTAGAAAACATTGGTGAGGCTGCATCTGGAATACTGTGTACAGTTTTGGTCCCCATATTTTAGGAAGAATGTAGTGGCATTAGAATCAGTTTAGAGGAGGTTGACTAGATTGATTCCAGAGATGCAGCCTGGGCAGCACAGTGGCACAGTGAGCTGCATGGTGGCACAGCGGTTAGCACTGCTGCCTCACAGCGCTAGGGCCCCAGGTTCGTTTTCAACTTTGGTCACTGTCATAAGAACATAAGAACATAAGAAGTAGGGGCAGGAGTAGGCCATCTAGCCCCTCGAGCCATTCAATAAGATCATGGCTGATATGAAGTGGCTCAGTTCCACTTTCCCACTTTCTCCCCATAACCCTTCATCCCCTTGCCTACCAAAAACCTATCTACCCGCATCTTAAACCCGCGTCAGTGTGGAGTTTGTACACTGTTCCCATGTCCAAGTGGGTTTTGCTCTGGTTTCCTCCCATAGTCCAAAGATGTGTGGATGAGGTTGATTGGCCATGATAAATTGTCCCTTAGTGTCAGGGGAATTAGCAGGGTAAATGTGTGAGGTTACAAGAATAAGGGCTGAGTGGGATTAAAGGCAGTGCAGACTTGATGGTCCAAATGGCCTTCTTCTGTACTGTAGGGATTCAATGATTCTATGAGGGGCTTGTCTTATGGAGAGAGATTTAGCAGTTTAAGCCAATACTCTCTAGCGTTTAGAAGAATGAGAGGCTATCTAATTGAGGTATATGAGTTGATAAAAGGTATTGACAAAGTTGACATAGAGTGGATGTTGACTCGTGGGGCAATGTAGAACAAGAGGTCATGGTTTAAGGTAAGGGGAGGAAGATTTGAAACAGTGGTGAGGAGAAACAACTTCTCTGTAAGGATTGTGAATCTGTGGGATTCACAACCACAGAGTATGCTGGATGCCTGGATATTGAGTAAATTTAAGGAGGAGAGAGACACATTTGTGATTATTTATGGGTTGAAGGGTTATGGAGAACGGGCAGAAAAGTGGAGCTGAGACCGAGATCAGATCTGCCATGATCTTATTAAATGGTGAAGCAGTCTCAAGAGGCTGAATTGCCCACTCCTGCTCCTAGTTCTTGTGTTCTTAGGTTCTAACTATGATATTAGTTTCAAAGCTAAAAAGCTCTGAAAAAGTTAGAACGTGTCGAGTGAGATGTAACTGGGATTTTAATAGCATTCTAAGTTTAGAATTCCTGCTAAAACAAAACCTCTGTCCTTGAAAATATAATTTTAAATTTGTGGTAAATGAAGTCCAGATATTTTTAAAATAATATTTTTTTAAGTTTGTGAGGCAGAAGATTTTTAAATTTCAGCAGTGGCAGGATTTCCTGTGAGGAGTGATTGGGTAAACCAGGTTTGTAATGTCTACAGCTTTGAAGAATGAGGGGTGATCTCATTGACCTCTGGTGAGGCTAGAAGCAGGGGACACAATCACCCAGAGGGTGGTTAATCTGTGGGATTGGGCTGAGGGCTGTGGAAGATCAGTCATTGAACATGTTCAAGACAGAAATCAATAAATTTCTGGAGGTTAACAACATCAAGAGATATGGGGATACTGCAGGAAAGAGCAGTTGACATAAATGATCAACCATGATCTAGTTGGTTGGAGATTGCAAATGTCTTACTCCTGCCCCTATGTTCCTGTGTTCCCACATAACTGCATACTTCAAGTTTATTTACTAGTCACAAGTCAGGCTTACATTAAGACTGCAACAAAGTTACCGTGAAATTCCCCGAGTCGTCACAGTCTGGCACCTGTCCAGCTCAATGCACCTAACCAGCACGTCTTTCAGAATGTGGGAGGAAACTGAAGCACTCGGCGGAAACCCATATAGACACGGGGAGAATGTGCAAATTCCACACAGACGGTGAAGCAAGCCAGGAACCGAATCCAAGTCCCTGGCACTGTGAAGCCATGATGTGGAGATGCCGGAATTGGGCTGGGGTGAGCACAGTAAGAAATAGTCTGGTTGGAGCAGCAGTGCTAACCACTGTGATACCATGTCGGCAATCATTTTCCATATTCTGTTAACTTCCTGATTTACTGTCTGTGAGAATACTTCGATGTGATTAATCGTTCACCTATTTACTAATATTGCTATTGCTAGACAACGAGAGATCCCCTTGACATGGTGCTATGTTCAATTTGATGTTGAAAAGGGGACAACCACATTAAGAACACCACGAGTTCTTTGTGGATAGCTTTCTTCAGAGTTGTTGCTTCGCTGCTGTCTGTCAAATCCAAGTTAATATTTCTGTTGATCACTGAATTCAGAGAATAACTGGTGAGATGAGACCATGAAAGAAATCACAAATAAGTTTATTATTTCACATCAAGGGAATATACAGAGCAACAGCCCTGACCAGATTCACTTTGTTCATCAGTAGAACTTGCTTTTGTGTGATACAAGATATGAATACGGCAGTGGGTCATACTGCCTGACTTCAAGAAAATAACTTCTACCCATCATCTTGTTTTCTTTGCTTTAGGGTTTTCTGTTCTTAACCCAACTGTGTCTCAAACTTCGTTCAGCCTGAAATAAAAATAAAATACCGTGGATGCTGGAAATCTGAAACGCAAACAGAAAATGCTGGAACTCTCAGCAAGTCTGGCAGCATCTGTAGAGAGAGTGGCATACCTCAACCTGAATTCCTCACTCACTACTTCTGAGGCAGAAAAAGAATGATCAAATCACAGAATCCGCGAAAAATACAGCACAAAAGAAGGTCCTGGGGCCCATTGTATCTGCACCAGGTCTTTTGAAGGACTAATCTCACTCCCCCTGCTCTAACCCCATAATCTCTACAGATTTTTCTTCTTCAAATATTTGGTGGCTTCCTTTTTGGAGTTCGCTATTGAATTTGTATTCACCTTGCCACGTGTAGTGCACTGTAAATCCTAAGTCAAAAACTTTTTTTTCCTCATGTTGCTTCTGGTTCTTTTGTCAAACGCCTTAAATTGGTGTCTCCTGGTTATTGATGATCCAATAAGAAGTCTCACAACACCAGGTTAAAGACCAACAGGTTTATTTGGTAGCAAAAGCCACTTGCTTTCGGAGCGCTTGCTGCCCCTTCATCAGGTTAAGTTGGAGTTCTGTTCACAAGCAGGGCATATAAAGACACAAACTCAATTATACAAAATACTGATTGGAATGCAAGTCTTTACAAGTCTTAAAGATACAGATAATGAGTGGAGAGAGGGTTAAGCACAGGTTAAAGAGACGTGTGTTGTCTCCAGCCAAGACAGTTAGTGAGATTTTGCAAGCCCAGGCAGGTCGTGGGTGCTACAGATAGTGTGACATGAACCCAAGATCCTGGTTGAGGCTGTCCTCGGGTGTATGGGACTTGTCTGCACCTTTAAGACTTGATTACCTGTAAAGATTCAGGGACGAATGGGGCCAAAGCAGGATTAGGCTATTGATTTGGACAATCAGCCAAATGGCCTCCTCTTGCTCCTATCTTCTATGTTTCTATGTTTTCTCTTCCTTTCAGTCCTCTGGAGAGTTAAGACTCAAAGGGGCAAATTTTCCTGTTTCACCCACCACTAGAATTGTAGCGGGCGAGGGGCGGACCGCGGAAAGGTCCATTAACCTCAGGCGAGATTTTCCGATTTCGGGGTGAGGGTGGCCCCAAAGTCCCACCCAAAATGTTACCTCTGTTAGTCTTTGCACAGCTGCTGCCAGAGCTGCGGAGATTTTCCAGCACTCTGATTTTATTTCATCACTCCAGCATCTGCAGTATTTTGCTTTTACATCTGCCTCATTGACGCTCAGGTAGCCACAGCAGAAAGGTGTGTGCAAGGACATTCTGGGGTTTTACTGTGGTCCAATTTCTGAATGAAAAGAAAACCTCTCCCTCAATGTCAAAACTCTTATCTAAATACCAACCACTGAAACTTTAGTGAAACAAGACAGAAGAATTAATTGGTATCTTCAGAGAGTCTGGAGGGGCAAACGTTGTACAAAATATGTTTTATTTGTCAGTACATTTCAAGAGGAAAATATATATTTTGCCAGAAATCTCATTCTTTACTGAGAAAATAATACTTTTATGCAAAAGGTTTTCTTTCACCTCATGATGCATTTCTTGATATTTGGACACTCTAATGTTCTTTACAGTCAATGAAGTACTTCTGAAATGTGGGCGATGTTGCAAAGCAGGATACACACTGTCCAATAACCGGCAATATGATAGAGGCCAGGCACTCTGTTTTAGTGAGGTTGTTTGTGGGGCAGATATTGATCAGTCACTGGGGAGATCTCCACTGCTCTTTTTACACAGTTTTTTACATAGAGGGTTGTAAGTGCCTGGAATGCGCTGCCAGAGGAGGGGGTGGAAGCAGACACAATGGCAAAGTTTAAGAGGTACCTTGACAGATACATGAATAGGCAGCGAATAGAGAGATATGGACTGTGTTTGGGAATGTATCATGTGTCGGCGCAGGTTTGGTGGGCCGAAGGGCCTGTTCCCGTGCTGTTCAGTCCTTTGGTATTTGTTCTTCTCTTAATGATGCCTGTTGGATAACGCTCGAACAGCACTGGCCTAGATTTGTGTCGAAGTGGCTGAGGTGGGATTTGAACCCCTGCAAACGCCTGACTCGGAGGTAAGAAGGCAACCACTGAGCCACAGCTGAAAGAATCGGGGTGAACATGATGGCCGCCTCACTTCTGGTGAACTCACAACAATGGAGCAGAAACAGCTCAGCAGGAAGAGAAGGTCCAACCGAAGACAGGGCAAGGAAACTCCATTCTCATTGACATTTCAGATAAATGACTTTGGTGATTTATTGGGAACTAAATCTGAATGGTGGAAAATGTTGACAGAAATGGCCTGAGCATATGGAAAACAATAGAAGATCAGGAAAACATTCCTCCAGGAGGCGGTGCTTTCATTTTCAGCCAACCTGTCCAAACTTAACAGCTCAATTTGTTTAAAACTCTTCCTGAGGCTCCCGCATGCTTTGACAATTAAACCGTGCTGTATGTTAATGTGGAAAACTGCACGAACAGTAATGAAACACAGTTATATAGGTGCTTTACCATATAAGCTGAACATTTCTATGTATGGACTCCATTTGCACAAGAGTGGAACACATGGAGTGCTGAGTTAATACATTCTTTTCAGAGCGTTGTATAAAAATGGTCTTTTTTTCTGTTTGAGAAGTATAAATAACCATGCCTTAGGTCCAAGCCAGCCTCAATTCAACCAACTGAGAGGCATCTGACCAACCAGAACATGTGTCTCAAAAGTTTAGCATTGGCTAGGATTCAGCGCGATGAGGGAAAAACAGCACACCGAACTTGTTGTCAATGAGGAATGTTGGAACGCTGTGTGATTTGGAACTCAATGTGCTGAAAATTTAATGAAACTCCATGCCTCCCCTCGGTATTGAAGGGGCAGACTCTGGCTGAGTTCCAGTGCTAGGTTCAATGGGTTTTTGGCGGCTTAAGCTGAAATAAAATGGCAAATACATCGAATCCCGACAGTGCAGAAGTAAGCCATTCGGCCCATCGACCCTACACCGACCACAATCCCGCCCAGACCCTATTGCCATAACCCCACGTAATTACCCTGCTAATCCCCCTGACACTAAGGTTAATTCGTCATGGCCAATCAACCTAACCAGCACATTTTTATAATGTAGGAGGGAAGTGGAGCACCCGGAGGAAGTCCAAGCAGACACGGAGAGAATGTGCAAACTCCAGCAGACAGTGACCCAAGGCTGGAATCGAACCTGCGTCCCTGGCGCTATGAGTCAGCAGTGCTGACCACGACATTGATTGTTCTCTCCCTGCTTGATCTATTAGTTGTATTTTTTTTCAATTCATTTTCAGAATGTGGGCAATGCAGGAAAAGCGGGCCCTTTTTATCCATTCCCATCGTCCCTCGGAAGCTGTGGGTTTTCTTTTTGAAGGATAGCAGTCTGTTCGATAAAAGTGCCCTCGCTAAATCATTCCAGGACAAAAACAGAAAATGCTGGAAAATCTCACCAGGTTTGGCAGCAACTTTAGAGAGAGAGAGAGAGTTAGAGAGTTTATGTTTCAAGTCTTTCTAACTCTCAAAGTTTACCTATTAGTGCAACAAAGTAAGCTTACATTAACACTGCAATGAAGTTACTGTGAAAATCCCCTAGTCGCCACACTCCAGCACCTGTTCGAGTACACTGAGGGAGAATTCAGCATGGCCAATGAACCTAATCCGCATATCTTTCAGATATAATATAAGCACGTCTTTCGCTTTGTGGGAGGAAACTGGAGCACTCGGAGGAAATCCATGGAGACACAAGGAGAATGTGCAAATTCCACACAGGCAGTGACCCAAGCCAGGAATGAACGGGTTCTCTGGCACTGTGAGTCAGCAGAGCTAACCACTGTGCCACTGTATCACCCTTCAGAATTCTTCTTCAGAACTGAAGAGAGATAGAAATGTGATGGGTTTTATGCTGTTCATAAGGGAGGGGTGGGGCAGGCGGAGCAAACTAGTAGATCAGGGGCAGGTTGGAGGTCAGGAGAGATAAAATGACAAAGGTGTTATGGGCATAAAACAAAGGTAATGTAAAAGACTAAAGCATCTGTTAATAGCGGCACAAAGGCTAGATAATGGAACGTGCTGTTTTTGATTTGGCTTGATTCGATTTATTCTTGTCACATGTACTGGGATACAGTGAAAAGTATGGTTTCTTGTACGCTAAACAAACAAAGCATACCATTCATAAAGTTCATTGGAGAGAAGGAAAAGGCTAGAGTGCACAATGTAGTGTTGCAGTGTTACAAGTAGGGCAAAGAGAAAAATCAGTTTTATATGGTAGGACCAATCTAATGTCTGACAGCAGCAAGGAAGAAGCTGTTCTTGAGTCGGTTGGTACACGATCTCAGACTTTTGTATCTTCTTCCCTACAGAAGAAAGTGGAAGAGAATATGTCTGGATGTGTGGGATCCTTGATTGTGTTGCTTGCTTTCCTGAGGCAGCAGGAAGTGTAGCCGGAGTCAATGGATGGGAGGCTGGTTTGCGTGAGGGACTGGGTTACATTCACAACCCTTTGTAGTTCCTTGTGGTCAGAGCAGGAGCCATACCAAGTTGTGATACAGCCGGGCAGGATATTTTATATGGTGCTTCCGTAAAAGTTGGCTCAGTTTGTGTTGGGCTTCACTGGAACATTGCAGCAGACTAGTGACAGTAATGTGAGCATGGGAATAAGATGGCGAATTGAAATGGCAAATGGCTGGAAAGTTAGGGTCCTGCTTGCGGATTGAGAGGTGTTCTGCAACGTGATCACCCAATCTGTGTTTGATCGCCACAATGTAGAGGAGACCACATTGTAAGCAGTGAGTACAGTGGACTAAATTGAATGAGGGATAAGTAAATGGCTTCTTCACCTGGATTCTCTCTCAGTGCACCCAAACAGGGACTGGAGTGTGGCGACTGGGGCATTTTGCACAGTAATTTCATTGCAGTGTTAATGTAAGCCTATCTGTGACACAAATAAATAAACTTTAAATAGATCTCACCGAGATGGACAGAGAGAATGGGATGGAGTAACGACAGGAAGAAGGGTGTGTGGAGATAGCTGTGGGAGTCGGTGAATATTGGTTGATAGTAAATATTTTGTAGATCGAGGAATTTAACATAGCAACAATGATGGAACAGTGTTTCTATCTCAGTCAGATCAGAAATTCAACTGGACTCACCACATTTACACAGTGGCTACAAGAGCAGGTCAGAGGCTAGGAATACCATGGCAAGTAACTCATCTCCTGACTCCCCAAAGCCTACAAAGCACAAGTCAGAAATGTGATGGAATACTCCCCACTTGCCAGGATGGGTGCAAAAAGCTTGAACCATCCAGGACAAAGCAACCCGTTTAATTGGCATCACATCCACAAACATCTACTCCCTCCATCATTGACGCTCAGTAGCAGCAGTGTGTACTATCTACAAGATGCGTTGCAGCAATTCACCAAAGATCCTTAGATAGCAACTTCCAAACCTACGACCATTTTCATCTAGAAGGACAAGGGCAGTGGATACATGGAAACACCACCACTTGCAAGTTTCTTTCCAAGCCACTCACCAGCCTGACTTGGAAATATATTGTCATTCCTTCGCATCAAAATCCTGGAATTCCTTCCTTAACGGCATTGTAGGTCAACCCACAGTACATGACTTTAGCGATTCAAGAAGGCAACTCCCCACCAATTCCTAAAGGACAACTAGGGATGGGCAATAAATGCTGGGCAGCCAGTGATGCCCATGTCCCACAAATGAATTTTAAAAAACATATGACATGAGGGGGAACTTAAAGATGATGGTGTGCCTCTGCGCTTGTTGACCTTGTCATTCTCAGTGGTAGAGGTTTCTGGTTTGGGAGATGGTCTTGAAGAAGCCTTGGTGAGTTGCTGCCCCACATCTTGAGGATAGTGCACACTGCGGCTGCTGTTCACCAGTGCTGGAGGAAGTTAGACATTCATCATAATGGATGAAATGCTGTTTAAGTGATTATTTTGTCCTGTATGGTATCCAACTCGACTGTTGTTGTAGATGTAGGTATCCATGTATTTATAGATTATTCAAAATCTTGTTCCATTTATAGATGTTTGTTTACATTTAGCAAGTTACAAGGTGAGGTTCCTTTCCTCCGTTTGTTTCTGAATGCATCCCATTCCAAATTGAATCACCCATCATCCACATTCTGAGCTCAGCATTGACCTGAATCCTAACTGAACCAGCCATATGGATGCAATGAATACAGAGTAGGTTAGAGGATAACCTCACCTTGCATTCACCTCAACCCCATTATTTTTAATGCTGCGAGAGGCTTCTGCCATGAGAGGGAACATCCCTTCAGTGGTACCATCAGGATTTTACACTTTTAAATATGATCACCTCACATTTTTCTAAACTCCAATGACTGCAGTTCCATTTGTCCGACCTTTCCTCAGAAGAACCAGTCAAGCAAACTTCTATAAGCTGCCTATAAACATCTATATCCTTTCTTAAATAAGGAGACCAAAAGTGTACACAGTAATCCGTCTCATCAATACTCTGTACAATTGTAGCAAAACATTCCTTTTATTCACCATTTCCCTTGCAATAAGAGACAACATTCCATTTATCTTGTTAATCACTTGCTGTACTTTCAGACTAACGTTTCTGTGATTCCTGTATCAAGACACTCAGATCCCTCTGAACCACAGAGATTGTGCAATCTCTATTTAAATAACATATTGCTTTTCTATTCTTTCTGCCAAAATGGACAAGTACACATTTTTCCCACATTATACTGTTTACTGGTTAATCATATTTGATTGACCTACAACACTGAGCAGATTTGTGTCCACATTGGTGGCAGCATTCCCTTTGTGCATCACCTATTTTGGAAAATGGTACGGATTGGAATGACATCCCACATTTGCTCAAAATGACCTTCTAAGACCCTGGCACTTTCACAAGAACACAAGAAATAAGGGCAGTAGACCACAGGACCCAGAGAGCCTGATCCATCATTCAACAGGATCATGGCTGATCTTGGGATTCAACTCCATCTTCCTCCCTCTTCCAATATCCCTGAGAGACCATAAAAAACCTGCTATCTCAACCTTAAATGAATTCAACGATCCACGGCCCTCTGGGTGGAGAATTCCAACACTTTGAGTGAAGTAATTTCCCTCATCTCAGCCTAATGATCAACCCCTTACTCTGAGACTCTGCCCCCATGTTTTAGACTCCCTGATTAATGGAAATAATGGGTTAGTTTCCCATCCCGCCCGCCACAGGAATCATAGCAGGGCAGAGGTGCAGACCATACAAAAGCCCATTGACGTCGGGTGGGATTTTTCATTTTGGGGCCAGTGTGGCCAGAAAATCCCATTCCACCTCTCAGTGTCCACCCTATCGAGCCCCTTCAGAATTTTGTATGTTGCAATGAGATCCATCTACTAAGTGCCAGAGAATATATGCTCAATTTAATTAGCCTCTCATCACAGCAAAATCCCCAGGAACAAACTTAATGAGCCCTCACCGTATCACCTCCCATGCAAGTATAACCTTTCTTAAATGTGGAGACTGAAACTGCACACTGTGCACCAGATACTTTTTCACCAACTCTGTACAATTGCAGCAAGACTTATTGCTCCTTGAACTCCAGTCCCCTACTAACAAAGACCAGCATATTACCTGCCATCTTAATTGCTTGCTGTAACTGCATGTTAACTTTCTATGTTCTTCATACAAGACACCCAAACCTTTTTCAACATCGACGCTGACAAGTTTCACAACTTTAAAAAAAAATTCCACTTTTCTATTCTTATGACTAAACTCACACTTGCCCCACATTATACTCCATCTGCCATTGCATTCTCCATTCGCCTGTCTATATCTCTTTGCAGTCTCTCTGTGTCCTCCCCGCTGATGTACTTTCCACCTAGTTTGGTGTCATCAGCAAGCTTTGATACATTGCTCCCTGTACTTTTATTGAAGTTATTAGTATGGTTCTAAACAGCTGAGGCCCCAGCATTCTATCAGGCATTTGGACAGGTACGTGGATAGGAAAGGTTTAGAGGGGTATAGGCCAAATGCAGGCCCATGTTCCTCTAAACTCTGGTGGGCATTTTGGTCAGCATGGACTATTTGGGCCGAAGGGCCTGTTTCCATGCCGTAGATTCTGTGATTCACTGACTCTTGCAGCATTCCAAGTCTCGCTGACTATCAACTTCAGAATGCCCCAGTTATGCTCACTCTTTGCTTTCTATCTGTTAACCGATTCTCTCTCCAGGTGAACATAGTACCTCCAGCTCCCTAACCCCTGAACTTTTGTGTGGCACCTTATCAAGTATCTTTTGGAAATCTTTTCAGTATCATCCAGGCTTTGGGATAGATCAGCTATATAGGAGCCAAGGTCGGTCATGTCTCCAGGGCCTGTGTGATCAGTAGCGCTAGTCACTCCATTGCAGCCTTCCTGCCTACATACAAACATAAGAATTAGGAACAGGAGTAGGATCACTTGCCACCCCACCACCACCCTACTCCACCACCACCCCCCCCACCGCCCCCCCACCTCCCCCCCCCCCCCCCCCCCACCCCCGCATGAACCTGCACTGCCATTCAGTAAGACCATGGCTGATCTGATTGCAACCCCAAAACCCTAACCCCTCATTCCCACCTCCCTCCCACCGATGATGGGCATCCTGGTGGCACAGTTACCACAGCTGCCTCATAGCGCTAGGCTCGAATCGAGCCTTGGGTGTCTGTGCGGAATCTGCGTGTTCTTCCGCGTCTGCGTGGGTTTCCTCCAGGCACTCCGGTTTCCTCCCAAAATCCAAAAAAGGCATGCTGGTTAGGTGCATTGACCATGTTAAATTCTCCCTCAGTGTACCCGAACAGGTGCCAGAGTGTGGCGACTCGGGGATTTTCACAGTAACTTCGTTGCAGTGTTAATGTAAGCCTACTTGTCACACTAATAAATAAACTTTAAAAAATAACCTTTCATCCCCTCGCTTATCAAGAGCCTGCCTGACATCTCAGCCTCTCCTTCTGGAGTCGGCCTCCTCACACAAGAAATAGAAGCAGGAGTAGGCCACCCTGCCCTTCAAGTCTGTCCGGCTATTCAATACAATCATAGCTAATCTATGCTGGCCTCAGCCCTTTCCTGTGTCCTATCCCCAGAGCCCTTCACAAAAACACCAGCAGGAATAGGGTGGGAAAAACCAAGTTAACTTTTCAAGTCCATGCGACTCATAAGAGCTTTATCTGTACTGTCTATGTTGTACGTACAAATGTATCAGCATTTGGATGTCTGTGTTCAATTTTGCGTTTACCTAAATGAGGACCAAGCTTCTCCCCGTCAGGGAATTGAACCCCTGTCTCCCGTGTAACAGGCAGAGATACTAACCGCTGTCCTGGTGAGGAACGCTTGCTTAATATACACCGGCTGCACTTCTGTAATCCCAGACCACAATGGACAGCATATCAAGGGCGGTAAAGCTTATCATTTCCTCTGAGTTAATCCTGCCAGGAGCTGAGCTGTGGCTGGCGATGCTGGATCATGGGGTCATCCCTTTGATTGTTTCTCCGTTCCTGGACCATACAACTTTGAGAGAGATTATTACACCCTCAGAGACCGAAGCAGCATTTTATAAAGCAGTTCATTGAGGTAATACCAGTGCAGCACACACAATCAATTGCTTGGAATTGACTCATTCAATTGGGAGAATAACAACAGTCTTTATCACAGCGGAACAACTTTGTCTAACAAACATTTTGTCAGAAATCAAGTTATTTTAGTTTTCCCTTAACCCCCTGAAAAGAGAATAAGCTGCAAATTGCAGATAATCAGCAATAGCAAAGTCTGTCTGCTCTGAGGCGGGTTTCACACAATGTACTGTCAGGTGCAGTTTCCCATAAAGAAGTACTGTTTACCGCAGCGCTATCTGAATGATGGAAAACAGGTCACCGTGCCTATTCTGACAGAAGAAAAGAATAGTGCCTGTAGACAAGTTGAGAAATGGCAAAGTGTGCTGCGCACTTTGTTTGGGAAGTTTGGGAATGGAAGCTCCATTATACTAACTCTTCACGGAGATTAATCGATGTGTCAACACCATTCAGCAATATTGTGCTGCTGAGTTCTATGGTTGAAATGAATATAAAGGGAGAGGGAAACAAAGGATGTGGTTCAGAGATACCACAATTCAAGTATTCATTTGACTTGATTTTTTCATGTACTTGGATCTTCTTTAGTAACCGCCATGTTAATCAAAAGCACCAGGATAAAGGATGAAGAAAGGGCTGACATTCCCAAGGATTTTCTGCCCTTTTCTCATTCAGTGAATTCTTACACCCTATAGAGGTGTACAAGATCATGAGGGGCAATGGATAGGGTGAATGCACTCAATCTTTTTCCCAGAGTCAGGGAATCGAGAACTAGAGGGCATGGGTTTAAGAGGGGAAAGAATTAGTGGGAGCCTGAGGAGCAACTTTTTTTACACAGAGGGTGGTATGTATGTGGAATAAGCTGCTGAAGGAAGTGGTTGAGGTGGGGAAATGGACAGCATTTAAAAGGCATTTGGACAGGTACATGGATAGGAAAGGGATATTGGCCAAATGCAGACAAAATGGGCATTTCGGGTGGCATGGGTCAGTGTGGGCTGAAGGGCCTGTCTCCGTGCCATAGATTCTATGATTCAATATTTTCAGATCCTTAATGGAAATTGTTTTTTTTTCATTTTTGCGATGTCTCAATACTGAATGGCAGCAAACCTTTGGGGACACACACTTGTTTTCCTGCAATGCAGTGCCGATCAGTGAGAGTCCAAGATGGGAGCTTGGGAATCAGCCCTCCAGTCCCAAGAGCTCGATCGAATTGAGGTGAGAGCATGCCTCTGCACAAAGTTCCAGGGAAAAGGTTCCCTTACAAATTTCAAATTAAATGTGTTCAAGAGAGAGTTGAACTGATTTTTTTTCTCTCTTTGAATTGTGTGGTTTGTAATTGGAACTAATTGTTCGTATTGTATTGGTCAACCCCTCCAGAAAAATATTGAACAAATGTCTAACTGAGGACAGACTGAAAGTTACAGGCATGATGTGAACACCTGGTCCTAGGGTCCTTGCACTTCAAGGCTAAAGGTGAGAGTTATCTGTGAGGGGACAGCAGATGTATAATGCAGGCATGGATACTCCTTGGAGTTTAGAAGACTGTGAGGAGATCTAATTGGGGTGTACAAGATGATAAAGGAGATTGACAAAGTAGATGTGGAGGTTGGTTCCTCTTGTGGGGCAATCTGGAATAAGAGGTCAAAGTTTTAGATGAGGGGTAGTAGATTTAAAACAGAGATGGGAGAAACTACTTCACTCATTTACTACCGCAGAATGCGGTGGGTGCTGGGACTTTGAATAAATTAAGGAGGAGCTAGACAGATTTTTAACGAGTATGACTGTTGAAGGGCTATGGTGAATAGGCAAGTAAGTGGAGTTGAGGCCAATATGAGATCAACCATGATCACATTGAATGGCGGGGCAGGCTCGAGGAGCTGAATGCCGACTCCTGCCCCGATTATTCGTGTGATATTCTAAGGGCAACCAGAGGCAGAGACTAGATGCTGGTATTAACAGTGGGATTGTTATAAGAGTGAGTGAATAAAAGGCTGGCTTTTTAAAAATTATCTTGGAACATAAGAACATAAGGACTAGGAGCAGAACAGAAGAACTAGGAGCAGGAGTAGGCCATTTGCCCGCTCGAACCTGCTCCGCCATTCAAAAGGATCATGGCTGATCTTTTTGTGGACTTAGCTCCACTTACCCGCCAGCTCACCATACCCTTAATTCCTTTACTGTTCAGAAATTTATCTATCCTTGCCTTAAAAACGTTCAGTGAGGTACCCTCAACTGCTTCACTAGGCAGGGAGTTCCACAGATTCACAACCCTTTGTGTGAAAAAGTTCCTCCTCAACTCAGTCCTAAATCTACTTCCCCTTATTTTGAGGCTATGCCCCGTAGTTCAAGTCCCAAACACTAGTGGAAACAACTTCCCTGCTTCTACCTTATCTATCCTCTAGCGTGGATAGAGGATTGGTTGTCAAATAGGCGGCAGAGAGTGGGGGTCAATGGGTGCTATTCGGATTGGCGGATGGTGACTAGTGGAGTGCCTCAGGAGTCGGTGCTGGGGCCTCAGCTATTTACCATTTATATAGATGATCTGGAGGAGGGAACCGAGTGTAGGGTGTCGAAATTTGCTGATGACACCAAGATTGGAGGAAAGGCAAATTGTGCGGAGGGTGTGGAGAGTCTACAGAAGGATCTAGATAGGCTGGGCGAATGGGCCAGGAAATGGCAAATGGAATTTAATGTTGGGCAAGTGCGAGGTGGTCCACTTTGGTAGGAATAATGGTAGGAAGGATTATCACTTACGTGGCGAAAAACTGCAGCAGGCGACGGTGCAGAGGGATCTTGGGGTCCTTGTGCATGAGTCGCAAAAACCCAGCTTGCAGGTGCAGCAGGTGATCAGGAAGGCAAATGGGATGCTAGCCTTCATAGCGAGGGGGATTGAATATAAAAGTAGGGAGGTCTTGCTGCGGCTGTATAGGGCATTGGTGAGGCCGCAGCTGGAGTACTGTGTGCAGTTTTGGGCGCCGTACTTACGCAAGGATATTTTGGCCTTGGAGGGAGTGCAGAGGAGGTTTACTAGGCTGATGCCGGAGTTGAGGGGGTTGAGCTATGAGGAGAGGCTGAATAAACTAGGCTTGTACTCATTAGAGTTTAGAAGAATGAGGGGAGATCTCATTGAGACGTATAAGATGATGAATGGGATGGATAGGATAGAGGTGGAGAGACTCTTCCTGCTCAGAAAGGATAATAGGACTAGGGGACACAGCCTCAAGATAAAGGGGGGGCGGTTTAGAACGGAGTGGTGAATCTCTGGAATTCTCTGCCCGTTGAAGTGGTGAAGGCTACCTCGCTAAATATTTTTAATACGCGGGTTGATGGGTTTTTGATAAGAGAGGGGATTAAGGGTTATGGGGAGAGGGCGGGAATGTGGAACTGAGCCATGACAGATCAGCCATGATCTTATTGAATGGCGGGGCAGGCTCGAAGGGCTAGATGGCCTACTCCTGCTCCTATTTCTTATATTCTTATGTTCTTATTTCCTTCATAATCTTACATGTTTCTATAAGATCTCCCCTCATTCTTCTGAATTCCAATGAGTATAGCCCTAGTCTACTCAGTCCCTCCTTATAAGCCAACCTTTTCAACTCCAGAATCAATCTAGTGAATCTCCTCTGCACCCTCTCCAGTGCCAGTATATCCTTTCTCAAGTAAGGAGACCAAAACTGTACACAGTACTCCAGGTTTGGCCTCACCAACACCTTATACAGCTGCAACATAACCTCATTGTTTTTAAACTCCATTTCTCCAATAATGGAGGACAAAATTCCATTTGCCTTCTTAATTACCTGCTGCACCTGCAAACCAACTCCTTGAGATTCCTGCACAAGGACACCCAGGTCCATCTGCACAGCAGCGTGTGCAATTTTTTACCATTTAAATAATAGTCCATTTTGCCGTTATTCCTGCCAAAATGGATGACTTCACATTTACCAACATTGTACTCCATCTGCCAGACCCTTGCCCGCTCATTTAGATTATCTATATCCCTTTGCAGATTTTCAGCATCCTCTACATACTTTGCTCTGCTACCCCTCTTAGTGTCATCTTTGAATTTTGACACACTACACTTGGTCCCCAACTCCAAATCATCTATGTAAATCGTAAACAATTGCGATCCCTGAGGCATACCACTAGTCACTGATCGCCAACCAGAAAAAGATCCATTTACCCCCACTCTTTGCTTTTTGTTAGTTAACAATCCTCTATCCATGCTAATACATTACCTGTACAACCATGCATCTTTATCTTACGTGGCAGTCTTTGGTGTGACATCTTGTCAAATGCCTTCTGGAACTCCAGATACACCACATCCACATGTTCCCCATTGTCCACTGCACGTATATTGTTCTCAAAGAATTCCACCAAATTAGTCAGACATGACCTTCCCTTCATGAATCCATGCTGCGTCTTACCAATGGGACAAATTATATCCAGATGTCTCGCTATTTCTTCCTTGATGATCTTTGTAAATATGAGTTGATGTCTGCATTTATAAATCCAGACATTCTAACAGAAAAGGTCTGATGAAACATCATTGATCTGAAACATTCATTCTGCTAGTCTCCCTCCATGACTGCCGCCAGATCTGATGAGTATTTCCAACATTTTCTGTTTCTCTTCCAGAAATTCTTACTGCAATGTGTGCAGGATATTCTGAAACGTCAGGCTGCGTTGTATGTTAATACTTTCTGTAGGTTCCAGAAATGATTTGAGATTGAGAAATGAAAATAACAGATTCTGCAGAATCAACTCTGATCCCTCATGTACTGACATCTTTCAAATGGCAGGTCACTGGTTGACCTCAGCATTAAGGGATTATTTTACAAATGAATCAGAGTATTACACTCTTGGAACACATTCCAGGAATTTGGTAATGTCGGGAAGAACCCCTATTCCTCAATAATCCAATAGTTCCAACAATCCTCTGCTCAGAGCCCTGTTACAGATTATTT
This sequence comes from Carcharhinus amblyrhynchos, assembly GCF_965287045.1. Taxonomy (NCBI): domain Eukaryota; kingdom Metazoa; phylum Chordata; class Chondrichthyes; order Carcharhiniformes; family Carcharhinidae; genus Carcharhinus; species Carcharhinus amblyrhynchos. Next base: position 20,891,432 of record NC_137324.1, read on the forward strand.
GTTCCAGCCGGTTTGTAGGACTCCAGGACTGAAACTTAGTTTGTAAGACAATAAGACCAGAAGATACAGGAGCAGAATTAGGCCAATTAATTGTCTGCTCCACCATTTGATCATGTCTATGTTCCTCAACTCTCATTCTCCTCCCTTTTCCTGTACGATTTGATCCTCTTACCAATCAAGAACCTATCTATCTCTGTGTTGAATACACTAAATGACTTGGCCTCCACAGCTTTCTGTGGCAATGTGTTCCACAGTTTCACCACTCTCTGGCTGAAGACAGTGGTGGAACTGTGGAGTTCATTGCCACAGAAGGCACCTGGTGAATTCCACAGTTGATGGAATTCACCAAGTGGCATGGTGGCACAGTGATTAGCATTGCTGTCTCACAGCTCCAGAGACCTGGGTTCAATTCCCGGCTTGTGGAGTTTGCACGCTTGTGTCTCTTATGGGTGCTCCGGTTTCCCCCCACAGTCCAAAGATGTGTGGGTTAAGTTGATTGGCCGTGCTAAATTGACCCTAGTGTTCTGGGATATCCAGGTTGGAGGGATTAGCGGGGTAAATGTGTGGGGTTGTGGGGTTAGGGCTTGGGGTGGGATTGTTGTCAGTGTAGATTCAATGGGCCAAATGACTTCCTTCTGCACTGTAGAGTTCCTATGATTCTAAGAAATTCCTCCTCACCTCAGTTCTAAAGGTTTGCCCTTTACTCTGAGGCTGTGGCCTCAGATTCCAGTCTCTCTTACTAATGGAAACATCTTCTCCACATCCACTCTATCCAGACCTCTCAGTATTCTGTAAGTGTCAGTGAGATTCCCTCTCACCCTTCTAAACCCCATCGAGTACAGACCCAGAGTCCTTAAATGCTCCTCATACATCAAACCTTTCATTCCCAGGATCATCCTCTGGAATCTCTCCAAAGCCAGCACATCCTTCCATAGATGCGAGGCCCAAAACTGCTTGCAGTATTTCAAATGTGGTCTGACCAGAGCCTTATACAACCTCAGCAGTACATTCCTGCCTTTGTTTTTAATCCTCTCAAAATGAATGCTAACATTGCTTTTGCCTTACTCACTACCAACTCAATCAACTGAGACATCAAGGAGAAACAACAGAAACTATTGGAGATATTCAGCAGGTCAGGCAGCGCGTCGGAAGACAGAAACAGAGTTCATGTTTCAGGTCAATGATCTCTTGCTGGATGAGAACTTGGCATGTCATGACATTCAAGGCTATGGGCCAAGTGCTGGTAAATGGGATTAGGACTGAGGTCAGGTGTTTCTTATGTGTTGGTGAAGATTCGATGGGCTGAAGGGCCTCTTCTGCACTGTTTTGATTTTATGATTCTTTTATTCTACAGCTTCTCTAATTCTGATCCCCTTGAGCATCCCTGATTTTAAACTGTCCGTTATTAGTGGACATGCCTTCAATTGCCAGGGCCCTAAGCTCTATAATTCCCTCCCTAAACACCTCTACCTCTCTATCATGCTTCCTTCCTTTGAAATGCTCCTTAAGGCCTACACCTTTGACTAAACTTCTGGCAATTTGATCTGTTATTTCCTTACATGACTCAGTGTCATACTTTGTTTATAATTCTCCTGTGAAGCATCTCGGGCCATTTTATTCTCTTAAAGGCATTATAGAAATATATATTGTTGTTGCTATATAAAAGGTGTTGAATAAAAATGCAAGTCTTTCTTTGTACTCCCATGGAAGTAAAGGACACCCCAAGTACAATGAGGCAAAGTAAGGATGTGTCACAGGGAATAGAGAACAGCAACATATAAATTATCGGCATAGAACAACCATATTCAAATGCAACTCATATACTCCCCTAACATTGAAATACCTTGGGGTTTAAAATATGTGTGCTGCCTGATGTGCCCTTGTTGAGAACAGGGCTCTGTTCCTGTGTTTGCAAGTGGTTCTGTTTCCCCAGGTTTCTTTCCCAGCCATGTTCAGTGTTGTTCGGCACAGCACAAGATGAGGCAGCATCAGTTAAATTGAACTAATTTGCTCTCCACAGTACTGTTGCAATCTAATGAAGCCAGCAAGTGTTTCATCCTTAGGATATCCTAGCGAAAACGAACCTGTAATAAGGCTTGTCTATGGCTAAGCATGACAGTCACTGTAGGCATTATAATTTATCCTATTTGGTCCTGCCATACAATCAGGGATCATTAAGCCATAAACCTGATAGGGGGAAAGTTAATAAACATAGAACATAGAACATTACAGCGCAGAACAGGCCCTTCGGCCCACGATGTTGCGCCGACCAGTTAAAAAACAATGACCCACTAATCTAAACCAATCCCTTTTCGTCCATAAACCTATCCACGGATCTCTTAAACGCCCCCAAACTAGGCGCATTTACAACTGCAGCAGGCAGGGCATTCCAAACCCTTACCACCCTCTGGGTAAAGAACCTACCCCTGACATCCGTCCTATAACTGCCCCCCCTTAATTTAAAGCCATGCCCCCTCGTGCTAGCTTTCCCCATCTGAGGAAAAAGGCTATCACTATCCACCCTATCTAAACCTCTAATCATCTTATATGTTTCAATAAGATCCCCTCTTAGCCGCCTTCTTTCTAACGAAAACAACCCCAAATCCCTCAGTATCTCCTCATAGGTCCTCCCCTCCATACCAGGCAACATCCTGGTAAACCTCCTCTGCACCCTCTCCAAAGCCTCCACATCCTTCCTGTAATGTGGGGACCAGAACTGCACACAGTACTCCAAGTGCGGCCGCACCAGAGTTGTGTACAGTTGCAACATGACGCTGCGACTCCTAAATTCAATCCCCCTACCAATAAACGCCAAGACACCGTATGCCTTCTTAACAACCTTATCTACTTGATTCCCAACTTTCAGGGATCTATGTACACATACACCTAGATCCCTCTGTTCATCCACACTATTCAAAGTCCTCCCGTTAGCCTTATACTCAACACATCTGTTATTCCTACCAAAGTGAATTACCTCACACTTCTCCGTGTTAAACTCCATCCGCCACCTCTCGGCCCAGCTCTGCAACCTGTCTAAGTCTCCCTGCAAACTATGACACCCTTCCTCACAATCTACCACACCTCCGACTTTGGTGTCATCAGCAAATTTACTAATCCACCCAACTATACCCTCATCCAGATCATTAATAAAAATTACAAACAGCAGTGGCCCCAAAACAGATCCCTGAGGCACACCACTCGTAACCGAACTCCATGACGAATATTTACCATCAACCATCACCCTCTGTCTCCTATCTGCTAGCCAATTCCTGATCCAATTTCCTAGACTACCCTCAATCCCATACATCTGCATTTTCTGCAGAAGCCTACCATGGTGAACCTTATCAAACACCTTACTAAAATCCATATATACCACGTCAACTGCCTTACCCCCATCCACCTCTTTGGTCACTTTCTCAAAAAACTCAATAAGGTTAGTAAGGCACGACCTCCCCGCTACAAAACCATGCTGACTACCTCCAATCAATAAAGGAGTTTTAATCCTGATTGAATCCATCCAAGACACCTCTTTCTGGGGATAAGATGGCCAGCTTACTTTTTGTCCAGGCTCTTCACTGTGAAGCCATTACATTCTCACCACTTCATTGCTTCGGATATAATCAGCTGGATAAACAACCATTGGTTTCATCTCACCAATAACAAGACACTTATTCTGATTTGAGTTTTTTTTTTACGCATTGGACATAGGCATCGCTGGCTGGCCAGCATTTATTGCCCATCCCTAGCTGCCCAAGGGCAGTTGAGAGTCAACCACTCTATGGCCCTGGAGTCACATGTAAGCCAGACTGGGTAAGAACAGCAAATCCCCTCCCCTAAAGGACATTATTGAACCAGGTGGGTTTTTACAACAATTGACAGTTTCATGGTCATCAGTAAATTCTTAATTCCAGATTTTTTTAAATTGAATTCAGGTTCCACCATCTGCCATGGTGGGATTTGAACCCAAGTCCCCAGAACATTAGGTCAGCTTCTGGATTAATAGTCTAATGCAAGGCGGCACAGTGGCATAATAGTTAGCACTGCTACCTCACAGCGCCAGGGGCCTTGGTTCGATTCTGCCCTTGGGTCACTGTCTGAGCAGAGTCTGCATGAACCACAAGCAAATTGGCATGGGGTAAACAAGATCAGAGAGATGAATACCATGGCTCAAAGGCTGGATGGGGGGGCAATGGGTTTCAATTCATAGTACACAGGCACCAGTACTGGGCAAAGTGGGGGCTGCACCATAGGATCGGGCTTCATCTGAAACATACTGGGACATGTTTTCTGGCAAGTCAAGCAACAAGGGTGACAAAGAGGACATTCACCCACACAGAGGGAGAGATCATGTGAGAGGAGATGTAATAAATCAAAAGGAAATGAGATAATAGGACAGGATAGTAATATGCGTAATGATAGTCAGAGTGTGGCAGGAAGGGACAGAGCATACAAACTTAAGACTGTGTCATCAGATATGAGCAAAGATTGCAAAAATGATAAAGCGATAGAGCTAAAGACTCTGTATCTGAATTTACGCAGCATTCATTATAACAGAGGTCAGTTGTTATTACAGATGATAATAAATGTGTATGACCTAATAGCCATTATATGAACATGACTAAAAGGTGAGCAAGGCTGGAACTTGAATATTGAAGGATACTTGACATTTTGAAAAGATGGGAGGCTAGGAATGAGATGGTGGGTGGCTCTGTTAATTAAGGATGCCATCCATGCAGTAGCAAGAGATAACCTTAGTTCAAAAGAGCAAAATGTGAGTATCAGTTTGGGTAGCAATAAGAAAGAGGTCGCTTGTGGGACTAGTTTGTAGACATCCTAAAGGTAGTTACATTGTAAGACAGAGTCAACAGGAGAAACTAAATGGGACATCTAAGAAAGATACTGCAATAATCATGGGTGACTTTACCCGACATATGGATTGGACAAGTCAGGTTGGGAAGGTAGTCTTTGGAAAAGGAGTTCATTGAATATATTCAGGACAATTCCTCAGCATGGTATGTTCTGAATCCATTTAGGGAACAGGCTATTCTGAACTGAGCAATGATACAGGATGAACCTAATCTTCTGCCACAGAAACACAACACAACAGGCAAAGTGGCATAACTGTGGCTAACAAAAGAAATTATAGCTAGTATTAAATCCATAGAGGAATCATATAAAGCTGTTAGAAAAATAATTGGGAGCAGTTTTGAATTCAGGATCAAAAGATAAGTGGGAAAAAATAGAATAGGAGAATAAACTTGCTAGAATCGTAAAAGCAGATTGTAAAAACTTCTATGAATATGTAAAAATATAAAGATTAATGAAGACAAATGTAGTCCTGTACAATTCAAAATGGGAGAAATGATAATAGAGAACAAGGAAATGGCACAGCAATTAATAACTACTCTAATTCTGTCTTCATTCAAGAAGAAACAAATAACTTCCCAGAAATGCTAGGGAAGGGAGAATTTAAAGTTAAAGTTTATTAATTAGTGTCACAAGTAGGCTTACATTAACATTGCAATGAAGTTACTGTGAAAACCCCTTAGTTGCCAGAATCCGGCTCCTGTTCGGGTACACTGAGAGAGAATTTAGCATGGCCAATGCACCTAACCAGCACTCTTTTGGACAATGGGAGGAAGCCAGAGCACGCGGAGGAAACCATACAGACATGGGGAAAACATATAAACTCCACACAGGGAGCAACGCAAACTAGAATCAAACCCAGGTCCCTGGCACTGCGTGGCAGCATTGCTTACCATTGTGCCACTATGCTGCATTAGTATAATGATTTGAAGGTTTCCTAATTTGGACTAATCGTAATAACATTTACAGTGATTAAATATCATTGAAATCCATTACAAGTTTATTACTGCTGCAAAGTGTTAGGAGGCTCACTATTAACATGGCAATAGTACAGCATTCTGCCATCACTTCTGATTAATTGAAGATGATGTTATGTAGACGTGGCATTGTAGTCAGAACTCAGTCCTGTAGACCCCCTTGGGGTGAGATTTTCCAGCCCTTCCCTGGGTTACCTGATGGCAGGGTGGATGATCCAGACAAAACTCTGCAGGCTTCAACAGGACCAGAAGATCCTGCCAGCACCTAATGGTGAGCCACATTCACCACTGGTAAATTTGCCATTAGGGGGAGCCCAGCCCAGAGATCCGAAGTACCCAAACCACCCTTCTCAACTTCTTCTTTGCCTATTTTTGAGCAGAAGTAATGGGCAACATGGTGGCACAGTGGTTCACACTGCTGCCTCACAGCGCCAGAGTGGTGGGATCGATTCCTGGCTTGGGTCACTGCTTGTGCAGAGTCTGCACATTCTCCCCGTGTCTGCGTGGGTTTCCTCTGGGTTCTGTAATTTCTTTCCACAGTCCAGAAGACATGCAGGTTAGGTGGATTGGCCATGATAAATTCTTCCTTAATGTCAGACGGATTAGCAGGGTAAATATGTGCAGTTGTGGGGAGAGGGTCTTGGTGGAATTGGTGGCTTGATGTGCCAAATGGCCTTCTTTTGCACTATAAGGACTCTATGATTCTATGTCATGCATTTCTCTTGTGAGTCTAGTATTTTTAAGCAGAAGTTGGAATAAGGAAGAGAATTCTTTTGTATGATAAATTGAGGTATTCAAATTGGTTTAGCCTTTGATTCACATGGAGAAAAGAAGCTGAGACCATTTCAGCTGCGGGAACTTTATCTTTATTCAGCTAAATAACAAGAGCATGATGAGGGGGGAGAAAAAGACTTGTATTTATAGTTGTGGCTTATCATGCCTTCCAGAAATATCTGACAGAGTATCACATACAATAGATTACTTTTAAATGCAGGAAGAATGTGCTTTGGTTTTAACTCTTCGGGTTGGAATGGTTTTTGATTTGATTTGATCTATTATTGTCACAGAAAATTTATTTATTAGTGTCGCAAATAGGCTTATATTAAAACTGCAATAGTGCCTGTTCAGGAACACTGAGGGAGAATTTAGCATGGCCAAATGCACCTATGATGTGGAGATGCCAGCGTTGGTCTGGGTAAACATAGTAAGAAGTCTCACAACATCAGGTTAAAGTCCAACAAGTTTATATGAAGAAATAAACTTGTTGGGCTTTAACCTGGTGTTGTGAGACTTCTTACAAATGCACCTAACCAGTGGGGAGGAAACTGGAGCACCTGGCAGAAACCACGCAAACATGGAGGAGAACTGAAGATACCACACGGGTGGTGAGCCAATCTGGGAGTTGAAACTGGGCCCCTGGCGCTGTGAGACAGCTGTGCTAACCACTGTGCCACTGTGCTGCCCACATGTATTGATTACACAGTGAAAAGTATCATTTTTTGCATGCTATACAAGCATACCATTCATAGAAAAGGAAAGGAGAGGGTGCAGAATGTAGTGTTACAGTCACAGCTAGGGGTCATTGTTAGGGAGCTTATAAGAGCTGGAGTAGAGCTTTAAAAGCATAGCATGCTGGGAATAGCTCACAAGAGGTCACCATACTCTGGCGCCATCTTGAATCATGATGTGGAGATGCCGGTGTTGGACTGGAGTAAACCCAGTAAGAAGTCTCATCACACCAGGGTAAAGTCCAAAACGTTATTTATTAGCAAACACCACTAGCTTTCGGAGCGCTGCTCTTTCATCAGGCGAGTGGGAGATCTGTTCACAAACAGGGCATATAAAGTCACAAACTCAATTTACAAAATAATGGTTGGAATGCGAGTCTTTACAGCTAATCAAGTCTTAAAGGTACAGACAATGTGAGTGGAGAGAGCATTAAGCACAGGTTAATGAGATGTGTATTATCTCCAGACAGGACAGTTAGTGAGATTTTGCAAGTCCAGGCAATTTGTGGGGGTTACAGATAGTGTGACATGAACCCAAGATCCCGGTTGAGGACATCCTCATGTGTGCAGAACTTGGCTATCAGTCTCTGCTCAGCAATTCTACACTGTTGTGTGTCGTGAACGCCGTCTTGGAGAACACTTACTTAAGATCTGAGGCCGAAAGATCAGAGAATGATCTGAAGATCAGAGGCCTCGGACATTCGTCCTCTTATCTTCGGGTAAGCATTTTCTCTCTTATTGAGTCACATCCAACATGTTATAGCATACAAGCAGACAGAATGCTTTCCTTCATTGGGCAAGATATTGAATACAGAAGTAGAGGTTAATAATGAAACTATATAAAATGCTGGTTAGACCATAGCTGGAATTTTGTGCACGATTCTAGTCAGCGCATTACAGGAAGGACATAATTACTCTAGAGAGAGTGTGAAGAAGATTTATAAGAATGTTGCCAGTGCTTGAAAATTGTAGCTTTGAAAAGAAATTGGATAGATGAGGATTGTTTTACTTGGAACCAAGGAGAATCCAAAGAGTCACAGAATTCCTGCAGTGCAGAAGGAGGCCATTCGGCCCATCGAGTTTGCACTGACAACAATCCCACCCCAAGCCCTATCCCCTTCACCCTACATATTTACTTCACTAATCTCTGTAACCTACACATCCTTGGAAACTAAGGGGCAATTTATCATTGCCAATAACCCTATCCCGCACATCTTGGGAGGAAACCAGAGTACCCGAAGGAAACCCAGCAGACACAGGGAGAATGAGCAAACTCCACACAGACAGTGACCCTAGCCAGGAATCAAATTGAAGCCCCCAGAGCTGTGAGACAGCAGTGCTAACCGCTGTGTGTGGTACCGTTCGAGAAATTGGAGGTCATCACAGTAATCAGCGGGGCTTGATCAAACAAGGTCAGACTTGATCAAACCTAATGGATTTCTTTGATTATCAAACAGCAGAAATGTAGAATCACAGAGTACAGCACAGAAGGATGCCATTTAGCCCATCATCTCTGTGCTGGCTCTCTGTAAATGCAGTTCATCAAGTCACATTTTTCCAATAGCTTTCTAAAGTGTTTCATTTCAAATCATTGGCCAATTCTCTCTTACAGGTTTCATTTGAATCAGTCTCTAAGGAGAACAGCTCCAGCTTCTCCAATTCTTCATGTCACGGAGGTTCCTCATTCCTGAAACCATTCGCATGAATCTTCTCTGCACTTTTGCTGATACCTTCACTCCTACAAAGAACAAAGAACAAAAGAAAATTACAGCACCAACCATGCTGCCCGATTTAACTAAAACCCCCTTTCCTTCTGGGGACCACATCCCTTTATTCCCATCATATTCATGTACTTGTCAAGATGCCCCTTAAAAGTCACTACAGTATCAGCTTCCACTACCTCCCCCGGCAGTGAGTTCCAGGCACCCACCACCCTCTGTGCAAAAACTCTCTTTTACATCTTAACTCTCGCATTTTAAACCTATGCCCCTTTGTAATTGACTCTTCCATCCTGGGAGAAAGCTTCTGACTATCCACTCTGTCCACACTCCCCATAATCTTGTAGTCTTCTATCAGTTCACCCCTCAACCTTCGTTGTTTCACTGAGAACAAACCAAGTTTCTCCAATCTCTCCTCATAGCTAATGCCCTCCATGCCAGGCAACATCCTGTTATGTTTTAACTAACATAACATGTTTTATTTACATATCCATCCAAGTCCCTCTACTTCTGCATCCCACTAGAATGTACCCTTCACTTTATGCGTCTCTCCGCACTCAGATTTCATCTACCACATATCTGTGTCCTTTTGAAATTCTCCACTATTCTCCACATAGTTCACAATGCTTCTCAGTTTTGTTTCATCCACAAAGCTTGAAATTGTGCCTTATATACCAAAGCCTAGTTCATTGATATATAGCAGCAAGAGGGAGGGTGCCAGCAGCTACCCTGGCGAACTCCAACACCAAATTTCCTCGAGCTCCAGAAACATCCATTTATCACAACTCTGTTTCTCCTACTCAGCCCATTAGATGGATCCATGTTGCCTTTGTCCCTTATTCCACGAGCTATAAACTTTCCTACAAGTTTGTTGTGTGGCTTTATCAAATGCCTTCTGGAAGTTCATGTACATCATATCAACCACGTTACCCTCAACACAAAACTCCAGCAAGTTAGTTAAACACAATTTGCTCTTAACAAATCCATGTCTGTTTTCCTTCATTAACAAGCAAGTGACTATTGATTTTTGTTCCAAATTATCGTTTCTGATAGCCTCCCCATCACCATGGTTAAACTGAATGGTATGTAATTGCTGGGCTTATCGTTATCCTCCTTTTTGAACAAAAGTATAAGTATAATGCATGGAGGGTCCATTTAAATAAGTAAACTCTATATTATCTGTGATATAAGATCATATGGTAGAGCATAGAGAGAGAGAGATAGTTCTATATTAAGCTTTGTTTAAAGACTAATTTGAAGATAGGTAACACAATATTAATAAAAGATAGAGTTTGCTAACAGTATCCCCTCCTGCCTTAAGGATTTTCCCAGTAACTTTGTTGCGGTGTTAATGTCAGCCTACTTGTGACACTAATAAATAATCTTTAAACTTTATCTGTGATTCCAGAGCTATCACTATCACATACTGGACCAAGATAATAATAACAGAGTAACATGAGCAATTCTCCAGTCCTCTGACACCACTCTTGTCTTTATTCCTTTCCTGATTCATCGTGTTATTTATGTCTCTGCAGACTACTTGTCTATTTCTTTATATTCCTTTGGAATTTACTTTTGAAGTTTCTCTCTGTCTTTTTTTTCATTTCCTAATCCTTTCTTCATGCCAATGTAGTTCGTGTTTACCTTCGACTTTGGTTTCAATTTCATCCTTATTTCTTTATTTATCCACAGTGACTCATTACAGGCCAATTGTTTCTTAGTGGGATATATTTCTCCTAGACTTTATCTGTTACTGTTTTATGGATTTTCCATTGTTGTTTTATATTTTTGGAGTAGTTTTCCAGTTTATATTCCATTCTCATGTCATTAAAATAATTTTCCCCAAATTTATTTCTCTCGTCTTTTTTTCTTTGTTTATGTTTTTTCATGGGATGGGGGCGTCGCTGGTTAAGGCCAGCATTTGTTGTCCATCCTTAATTGCCCTGGAGTTACGTGCAGCCTTTTTGAGCCACTATAGTTCACATAATGTACATATACATATGGTGCCATTAGGGAGAGAGATTGAGGATTTTGACCCAGCGACAATGATGGAACAGTAATTCTTTAAGTTGATCTTTCTCCACACCCCAGCTATGACTGTAACACTACATTCTTCATCCTCTCCTCTCTCTCGTTATGAACGATATGCTTTGTCTGCATAGCATGCAAGAAACAATACTTTTCACTACATACGTGTGACAATAATAAATAAAACCAAATCAAGTCAGTGTGGTGTGTGATTTGGGGGAAAATTTGTGGGTTGTGTTGTTGCCGTGTATCTACTGCCCTTGTCCTTCTTGGTGGTAGAGATTATCAGTCTAAAAGGTGCTGCTGAAGGAGCCTTGGGAAGTTGCTGTCATGCTTCTTGGATATGGTACACACACTGCTGCCAGTGTGCATCAATGATAGAGGGAGTGAATGCATGTCGTGGTGGATGGGGTGCATATACATGGGCTACTTTGTTCTGGATGGTGTCAAGGCTCCTGAATGTTGTTGGAGCTACATTCATCCAGGCAGACGGAGGGTAACGGTTATTTTACTGGGCTGGTATACCAAAATGCTAGTGAAACAAGAGTTATGAGGTGGAGAATTTAAATTCAACAACAACTTGCATTTATTAGTGTCACAATTAAGCTTACATTAACACTGCAATGAAGTTACTGTGGTACACTGTGGGAGAATTTGGCATGGCTAACATGCCTAATCAGCACGTCTTTCAGACTGCAGGAAGAAACCGGAGCACCTGGAGGAAATACATGTAGACACAGGGAGAACATGCAGTCTCTTCACAGTCACCCAACGCCGGAATTGAACCTGGGTCCTTGGCATTGTGAGGCAGCAGTGTTAACCATTGTGCCACTGTGCCACCTCGATTCAACCTTTAACATAGTAAAGTTATTCATTGGATGCTATCAAAGAAATTTTGACACTGAGCCAAAAAAGCAGTGATTAAAACGGAGTAGCCAAGGCTTAGTTAAAGGGGAAATATCAATGGAGGTAGGCACTGAGGGGAGGTAAAGAGAAATCAACAATATGAAATGAATAGCAGTGATGGGCTGGGGAATGGAATAGCAGCCTGTGTGCGATATAAGGATATAAGGATAAGAAGAAATAAGGATGTGTGTGAATGGACAAATGGAAATTTATATTAGTAGTTACACAGGGCCATGTGATAAGGCACCGCGATTCTCTGTCCTCCCCAGCAGTTTCTCAGCAGTACAAGGTGGTACACTGTTGACTGGTGGTGGGATCTCCACTGCCAATGGGATTTCCCATTGATTCTCCCCCGAGCCACTGGGAAACACAGGGTGGGCAGGCACCATTGGCGGGATCAGAAGGTCCTGCTGGCGTGAAGAGACGATAGTGCCCAGAGTTTCAGAGCAACGCAGAGCTGCCATCTCTGGAGACAGATCAAATGGAGCTGAATTCTTGAATCAGGGCAGCACGGTGGCACAGTGGTTAGCACTGCTACCTTACAACACAAAGGTCCTGGGTTTGATTCCCACCTTAGATCACTGTCTGTGTGGAATCTGTACCTTCTCCCCATGTCTGCGTGGGTTTCCACCTTCCTTCAGTTCCTCCCACACTCTGAAAGATGAGCTGGTTAGGTGCACTGCCCATGCTAAATTCTCCCTCAGTGTATCCAAACAGGCACCAGAGTGTGGCGACTAGGGGATTTTCACAGTAACTTCATTGCGATGTTAATGGAACTCTACTTATGACACTAATAAATAAACTTTATGAAGCAAGTGATGCCATCCTCTGGCAGCAGCAAAACACAAGGTAGCTGCCCTTGCAAACCACAAAGACCATTTGTTTCCAATCAATGTATCAACATTCTTTCTTCCAAAGAGCATCCCACAAGCTGCTTAAGAAAATAATAAGTCTCACAACACTGGGTTGAAGTCCAACAGGTTTATTTGGAATCACAAACTTTCAGACCACTGCTCCTTTCTTCAGGTGAATGGACTCCTGAGGAAGGAGCACCACTCCAAAAGCTTCTGATTCCAAATAAACCTATTGAAAAAAATAATCACAGCCTCCTCATTTGAAATTGTCAAGATCTATCTTTGATTACTTACATTTATACATTTTCATTATGTTGGGAATAATATTAAGTTCAACTGATATTTATATTTTTGTGTAAGGTAAGGTGGAGATGGTTTCAGTTCCATTTATTGTGAGTTTGGTATTAGATAGCGTAAAGGGCCTCCCAATGAAAAGGTCAGGCTTTCTGGACTTGTTTGCATTTCACACATACTTGCATTGTAATAGGTTTTACAAACATTGGGGTGAATTTTAATAATTTTCAGTGTTACGAAAATAAAGATAGTTTTTAATGGATTTATGTTTATTTTGGTGAACATGGAAATAAGATATTAAGTGGGTTTAATTTAAAGTTTTTGTGCCTGGAAGGGTAAAACCTGTAGTTGGATTCATGCTAGACAAAGATGTGTGTGCAGGAGTTAGTTTCAATTCCAACCTTGATTCTTTTGTGCTTAGGAAGGGCTACAACATGAAGAATGATTGCTTAGCAAATGGAGCTTTAGCTAATTTGAGTGCAGTTTGAGATAGGTAGTGAAAGAGGTTAGCTCTCAGCTCTGCTGGAAATAGTTGATTTTGGAAGGTTAAAGATGGAACATTTTTCTCAGCCTTGCTAGAAGACAATCCATACTATGTAGTAATGGTTCAGAAAATGGATGATGGAACCTAAAGTCCAGCTAATTAAATAAACCAAACAAATAAAGAGAAGTTTCCAAGAAGTGTCCCAGTGTGTAAAACATGAAAGTGAAACCTTGATGGAAACAGTAGAGTTTTGGGGGATATGGTGACACAGTGGTTAGCACTGATGCCTCATAGCACCAGGGATCAGGGTTCGATTCCCGTCTTGGGTGACTGTGCACACGTTTTCCTTGTGTCTTTGTGGATTTCCTCCGGATCCTTTGGTTTCCTTCCACAGTCTGAACAACCTGCTGGTTAGGTACATTGGCCGTGTTAAATTCTCCCTCAGTGTACCCCAACAGACGCCAGAGTGTGACAACTAGCGGGTTTTCACTGTAACTTAGTTGCAGTGTTAATGTAAGCCTGCTTGTGACAGTAATAAAAACAAACTTTAAAACTTAAAAGAAGATTTGAAAGTATGACTTCTGAAAGCAGAATTTGAACTCACTCATATTGAAGCCAGAATTCAGGGAGGCAAGGTAGCTCTTGATATAGGAATCATCTGGGGGGATTTTGAGAAAAATCCATAGACATTCACTGTGGTTCAGAGAGGAGTGTATCTAACCACAGTCACCTTGTGTGTGTTAAAGGGAGTTTTTCTGTTAATCAGACCATTGTAGTTTCAGATGATCTTTATAATCCATATTAATCTTAAAACCTGTGTATATTTGTTAAACTAAAGGGAGGATAAAGGACTATGTAATATAATATAATCTTTTCCATTTATTAAATGTCATTTTTTTCTTGTTGTTAAAACTAATTAGCAGTCCTGTGACTCTGTTCCTCCACATTTTATTAAGCAAAGTAAAAGTTATGAGCCGGAATTCCATTCTATGATCTTAACGTCTAGTTCTAACATCAACAGGATCATAACAGGGAAAAAAAAAGGTGAAAAAAACTCTGCTGTTACCTGGCAACAGGGACCAGTGACATACAAAGATACAGAGGGAGACAGAAAATAAATTTGGAGTGTGTATGTCAGAGAGTGAAGATAGGAGTTCTAATCATTCTGATAAGGTACAGGTGCACTATAGGAAACACTCTTTCTGGTTGTATCAGAGCTTGGTATGGCTCCTGCTCTGTCCAAGACCGCAAGAAACTACAAAAGGTCATGAACGTAGCCCACTCCATCACACAAACCAACCTCCCATCCGTTGATGCTGTCTACACTTCCCGCTGCCTCGGCATAGCAGCTAGCATAATTAAGGACCCCACACACCCAGACATTCTTTCTTCCGCCTTTTTCCATTGGGAAAAAGATACAAAAATTTGAGGTACCAACCAACTCAAGATCAGCTTCATCCCTGCTGCTATCAGACTTTTCAGTGGACTTGCATTAAGTTGATCTTTCTCTACACCATAGCTGTGTCTGTAACACTACATTCTGCAGTCTCTCATTTCCTTCTCTATGAATGGTATGCTTTGTATAGTGTGCAAAAAACAATACTTTTCACTGTAAGCTAATACATGTGACAATAATAAATCAAATCAAATCAAATCAGTATTGTAAGGCTGCAGGGATACTGAGCTTAGAGAACTTGCATGTTTGTTCTGTAGTTGAAGTAATAGTGAGTTTAGAGTGTGGTTTTAAGGTATCTTTGGGAGAAATACCAGCCAGTGGAAAAAGCATCTGGTAAATGCTGAGAAATCTGCCAAATAAAAAGTACATAAGAACATAAGAAATAGGAGCAGGAGTAGGCCATCTCGCCCTTCGAGCCTGCCCCGCCATTCAACAAGATCATGGCTGATCTGAAGTGGATCAGTTCCACTTTCCCGCTTTCTCCCCATAACCCTTAATTCCCTTGTCTATCAGAAACCTATCTACCCGTGTCTTAAATATATTCAGCGAGGTAGCCTCCACCACTTCAACGGGCAGAGAATGCCAGAGATTCACCACCCTTTGAGTGAAGAAGTTCCTCCTCAACTCTGATCTAAACTGCGTCCTCCCCACCCCGCCTTATCTTGAGACTGTGCCTTCTAGTCCTGCTATCCTTTCTAAGCGGGAAGAATCTCTCTACCTCTACCCTATCTATCCCCTTCATTATCTTATATGTCTCTATAAGATCACCCCTCAGCCTTCTAAACTCCAACGAGTACAGACCCAGTCTGTTTAGTCTCTCTTCATAGGCAAACCCCCTCATCTCCGGTATCAGCCTAGTGAACCTCCTCTGCACTCCCTCCGAGGCCAATATAACCTTCCGCAAACGCGGCGACCAAAAAGTCAGCCCAAGCAAGAAGCCTTGGTGCTAAGACAATAAGAAGTCTGCACTGGATTATTGTATCTTTAAGGGTATTACTGTGATAAAAGGAATGATGTGAGTTTGAATTATTTTCTTGTATTTGTATTGAGATCTTTCCAACCATTTTATCAGGTATAATGTGCCTAATTTTTCCCCTCTGAAATAGGGGAAATGTGAGGGATGATATAGCTGGAGAGGGGAGGTGGAGATCAAGGAGCAGAATGAAATATCAAGGATAGGTTGAAGCTCAGGCGAGGTTGGCAAAGAAGTCCTGGAAACAAAACAGAATGATTTAAATAGGTGCTAATAATGGCCTAAAGGTAAAGTAGCAAAATGTATTGATAGCAAAATAAGGGTCAGCGCTCTGTGAAAGCGTAACAAGTCGCAAGCTGGTGTTGTGGGATCTCTTACAGTATAACAAGTTACAAATGGCCCTGTGAGGAGAGGATTGGGAAATATACACATGAATAAATTATAAGTGAAAGTGGAGGAGGGAGTTCGAACATTTCAAGTTTATTAATACCAATGCCCATCCTGAACCTTCTACTCCTTCCTGTCCCTCTCATCCCATCAATTACTGAGACTTGCTTCCCCATTATTGAAACTAGCTTTATATTTCTGATTTGATTAAATGAATTTAAATTATGCCAGCAGCTGTGGTACGGTTTGAACCAATGTTAAAAAAGTGTTTGCCTGGATCTCTGCATTATTAGATGAGTGAAATTATCACTATTGCCTTTCACACACCCCCCTCCACCCCATCCACTTCTGAATATTTTCTGGGTCCAATTACATGCTGCACATGACTGTTCCCACAGTGAAAATCCCATCCTTGCAGGAGCTTTCTCCCATGATAGATGGGCCGACCTGGGAGTTTTCTCAACCCCGACTACTCGCCTCGAAGGTAAAAATCCAGCTTGAAAATTCTGACACTGGCTATTGAGGCCCTGAAAAGAAATAAAACACTGGGGCTCATTTCTAAAGAGATTAAATTGAGAAGTAGAGAAATTATATTAAACTTATATGGAAACCTTGGTGAGACCATGCTTGAAATGCTATAAACAATTTTGGTCTCCATATTATTAAAAAGGATATGCAAGCTGGCATGGTGGCACAGTGGTTAGCATTGCTGCCTCACAGCGCCAGGGACCTGGTCTATTTCGAGCTTCAGGTCACTGTCTGTATGGAGAGGCACATTCTCCCCGTGTCAGCATGGGTTTCCTCCCACATTCCAAAGATGTGCAGGTTAGGTTGATTGACCATGCTAAATTGCCCCTTAGTGTCAAAGGGTTTGGCAAGGTAAATATGTAGGGTCACAGAATAGGGTTTGGTGCAATGGTGGTCGATGCAGACTCAATGGGCCAAATGACCTCTTTCTGCACTGCATAGATTCTACAAAGCCATAAAAGTGTGAAAACATTTATGTGAAAGATACTTGAATTAAGAGGTTATATTGATTAAGAAAGAATGAACAGGATTCTCTGCTCTAGAAAAGATGAGAGGGTGATAAGGGACTCAATGGTTGTGTAGGAGTTTGAAAGTGCCGATGTAGAGAGGATAGCTGGGATTTTCCAAACCCGACACTGACAGGCATCGTCACTGATGGAACGGGATGGGCCGGGAACATTTCAGAGTCATTGGCTTTTAACAGCTCACCAAAGTTTCCTGTCCCACCTACGCTGACATTCACCAGTACCAAGGTTGGAAGATCCCACCCAATGCTTGCAGTTGCAGCTGAGATCGGAACATGGAACCATGATTATAAGATAATAGCTAACACATTCAAAAGGCAGTTCAGGATCAATGTGTTTACCTGGACAGTGCGTAGAAGGTGGAGTTTACTGCTGCAAGAAGTAGCTGATGAGGCACGGTGCCTCTGTGAGGCAGCAGAGTTAACCACTGTGCCACCGTGCGCCCTACGGAAACGAGAGGGTGTAGAATGTAATGTTACAGTTGCCAATAGGGTGAAGAGAAAGATCAGCTTAATACAATATAGGCGGCATGGTAGCACAGTGGTCAGCACTGCTGCCTCGCAGCTCCAGGGACCTGGGTTCGATTCCCAGCTTGGATCACTGGCTGTGTCAAATTTGCACATTCATCCCATTTCTGTGTGGGTTTCTTCTGGATGCTCCGGTTTCCTCCCACAGCCCAAAGATGTGTGGGTTAGGTTGATTGGACCTGTTAAATTGCCCCTTAGTCTCCCAGGATGCGTAGGTTAGAGAGATTAGCGGGGTAAATATGTGGGGCGGCAGGGATAGAATCAGGGTGGGATTGTTGTTGGTATAGGCTCGATGAGCCGAATGGCCTCCTTCTGCACAGTAGGGATTCTATGGTTGTGGCAAAGAGCATTGATGCACTAGATTAGTGTCAGTAGGAGGAAGGGCTAGATGGATACATTGATGGGGTTAGACGAAAATGGCTGTGAGGAGCTTGTATGGAGAATAAATAAGATGGAGCTGTTTTCAGTGCTCAAGATACTTTATAATTGACAAAGATGCACCTGATTGACTTTTTGTAAGTCTAGCGAGCAAGGTGAAATTCAATTTGTGTTGGAAGTGCAAAATCAATAGCATTCTGATTTCTGCTTTTTAACAAATACAGTTTATTGTCAGTGGCAATTCAGAGCTCATTGTGTATCTTGGCTTGTCCTTCTTTCTTATTCTTGCACTCAATTTTCTCTTCTCAATTTTGGAAACCCTTTCACTCATAGTGCTGCAGAACTTCCCTTTCATCGATCTCCCTTTTTACTTCCCTATGCTGCTCGCCAATTGTCAGATAAGTACATTGTGCAGTCGCAGAATCTTGAGCATGTTTCCTCCCGCACACCGCCCTTTAAAAAAGCCTCTGTGGTATTAACTGTGCAGAGATACGCACAGTTTAACCTTTCACAGTGTAGGAACATCCTGTAATTAAACACGTCCAGGGTTGCCATGGTTGCTCTGTGTGCAGTTAATATGTATTTTTGCAATGTATTTATGATTTAAAAATGCTTTCTCTTTGTTCTTAGCCCTATAAGACCATAAGACATTGGAGTAGAATTTGGCCACTCGGCC
Source organism: Carcharhinus amblyrhynchos (assembly GCF_965287045.1). Lineage (NCBI taxonomy): Eukaryota > Metazoa > Chordata > Chondrichthyes > Carcharhiniformes > Carcharhinidae > Carcharhinus > Carcharhinus amblyrhynchos. Next base: position 20,910,516 of record NC_137324.1, read on the forward strand.
CATCGAGTCTGCTCCACCATTCAATCATGGCTGATATTTTTCTCATCCCCATTCTCTTGCTTTTTCCCCATAACTCCTGAACCCTTTATTAATCAAGAACCTATCTATCTCTGTCTTAAAGATACTCAATGACCTGGCCTCCATGGCTTTCTGTGGCAAAAAGTTCCACAGATTCACCGCTCTCTGGCTGACGAAATTCCTCCTCATCTCTGTTTTGAAGGATCATCCCTTTAGTCTGAGGTTGTGCCCTCTGATTCTAATTTTTGCTACAAATGGAAACATCCTCTCCACATCAACTCTATCCAGGCCTCTACAAGAGACTCAAGCAATGGCTCAACTGGGAAAGGACGGTGCGTAAAGTACAATACACAGAAGATGGACATTTGGCAAACCGTATTGCTGAAGGAGGTAGAGAATCCAATGGAAGTCCCAAAACGGCATTCGTACCGGCGGGATTCCCACTAAAACGATTCCCCCTCTGCCGCCTATGACGTAATGAGGTTCCCACCATGAAGAGTCATACATCTGAATGTCATTAGTGGGCTTCCCCACTGTTTTATCCCCTCACGTAAGAACTTCCCTTGTACCCCTGGGCGCCACAGTAGCACAGTGGTTAGCACTGCCACCTCACAGCGGCAGGGACTAGGGTTCGATTCCCAGCTTGGGTCACTCTCTGTGTGGAGTTTGCACATTCTCCCTGTATCCACGTGGGTTTCCTCTGGGTGCTTCAGTTTCTTCCCACAATCTGAAAGACGTGCTGGTTAGATACATTGACCATGCTAAATTCTCCCTCAGTGTACCTCAACAGGCGCCGGAGTGTGGTGAATATGGGAATTTCACAGTAATTTCACTGCAGTGTTAATGCAAGCCTACTTGTGACACAGAATAAATTAACCTTAAACAAAATAATAATACCCCCTGCAGGGTTTGCAGCAACACACGAAAAACAGAAACCTAGCAAACGGTCCCCATCAGGGGGTGCACACATAATTACAGGGGGGGAGAGGGTTACACCCAAGGATGTCAAAAAATATGGTGGAAAAAGCCAGCAGTGCAGCAGGCAGGCTACACTTTTGGTTGGTTGCACACATTGAGCCTAGGCGGTCACTTCTGGTAGGTTGTTGAACTGTGGGAACCCTCACTGACAAGCGCAGTCCCATCCTGCATTGAAGTCAACCCGCTTTTCCCACCTGACTTAACCCATTGTCAAAAAAAAGGAGAAAATTCCACCCCGGTTCAGGAGGGATGTCCAGCTGGGCCAAAATGTCTGAACTGAGCTGACCAAAAATCAGCAGTTATCTTCAGTGCCCTAAGGCTACGGGAGAGAAATCAGTCTGGGATTGTGTTCAAGATCATTATCCAGTGACCCTTGCAGGAATTGTATGTGTGTGTGCGTGTGTGTGTGTGTGTGTATATGTGTGCGTGTGTGTATATATGTGTGCGCGTGTGTATATATGTGTGTGTGTATGTATATGTGTGTGTGTACGTGTATATATGTGTGTGTGTGTATATATGTGTGTGTGTGTACGTGTATATGTGTGTGTGTGTGTATATATGTGTGTGTGTGTACGTGTATATATGTGTATGTGTGTGTATATGTGTGTGTGGTGTGTGTGTGTGTGTGTGTGTGTGTGCAAATAGACCTCAGTGCAGGAGAGGACTGCACTTGTTAGTGAGAGTTCCCACAGTTCAGCAGGTCACCAGAATTGACCACCCAGGCTCAAAATGCGCGACCGATCAAGTGTGTAAGGTTCGCCACTCCTTACAGAACCTTACGCCAGGAAGCGTCAACACCTCCAGGAGAGACGTGAGGGAGAGAAAATCGCCAAAGCCCCATGAAACAAATCAACCCACATTCCAAAAACACCATAAAAATTAGCACCATTGCACTGTATTCCTGCAGCCAAGGCAGGATAAGTTTGAAGCCCACAATCTGATTCCTGGGATTGTTGTATGAAGAGAGATTGGGTCGACTGGGTCTGTATTCACTGGAATTTGGAAGAATGATCAGGGATCTCATTGAAATATATAACATCCTGACAGGGCAGGACAGACTGGATGCAGGAATGATGGTTCCCCCGGCTGGGGGAGGGTCTAGAACAAGGGGACACAGTCTCAGGATATTTAGGATTGAGACAGGGAGAACCTTATCCACTCAGAGGGTGGTGAACCTGTGGAATTCTCTGCCACAGAAGGCTGTGGAGGCCAAATGACTGAACATATTTAAGAAGGAAATAGATTTTGAGACTCCAAATAAGTCAAGGGGTATGGCAGAGTAGTGGATTATGGTGTTGAGGTCCAGGATCAGCCATGATCACACTGAATTGCAGAGCAACTCAAAGGGCCCAAAGGCTTACTCCTACTCCTATTTTCTATGTTTCTCTCCCCCCTCCTCACTTCCTTTCAAAGACAAATATTCAGAGTTATATGCAATGAATCAAAATCTAAGGGACATTTTAAGCTGTATGGTGTAGAAGTTGAAGTTTCTTGCATCTGTTTTACAAGGCCCAACTTAAGAGAGCAAAGATCCTTAAATATGTAAATGAGGAGCTTGTTTTAGGCCCTTCTTGAAAATTGGACATTGAGAGGATGTTTGGGCCTGAATCATTCCAAGTACTTCAGAAACTGGTCACAGATGTATTTTTCACTTGATTGTTGCGAGGGTTGGAAATGCAGGGGTTCTCCCCAAACAGTATCCTGATTCTGACATAGCAACACTCCCAACCCCCACACCACCGATACACCCATCCCCATCACCAATTCCACTCCACCATTGCCTCATCTCTCAACCGTCCCACCACCACCGCCACCACCCCGCCACCAAACCCCATACCCCCCCCCACACCCCCGCCAGCTTAAGCTTAATCCACCAGCAATGCCCACAGCCCAATATTTCACACTGTTCAAACAGGTACACTGCCTGTGGAACCACAACAGGCGCCCAATGACAGACCGATTTATACTCATGAGGTTCAGGGTGCAATTTCAGATGAACATGGGAGCAAAGAACAAGGAAGAACCAAAGGAATTTACAGCACAGGAACAGGCTCTTTGGGCCTCCAAGCCTGCACCGACCATGCTGCCCAACTGAACTAAACCCCCGACCCTTCCAGGGACCATATCCCTCTGTTCCCATCCTATTCATGTATTTGTCAAGATGCCCCTGAAAAGTCACTTCGTATCTGCTTCCCTGGGCAGTGAGTGCCAAGCATCCAACACACTCTGTGTTAAAAAAACTTGATGTGGGTATGCCGGCGTTGGACTGGCGTAAACACAGTAAAAAGTCTGACAACACCAGGTTTTAGTCCAACCTATTTATTTGATAATATTCTCACAAGCTTTCGAGGGGTAACCCCTCGAAAGCTTGTGAGAATATTATCAAATAAATAGGTTGGACTAAAACCTGGTGTTGTTAAAAAAACTTGCCCTGTACATCTCCTTTAAACTTTGGTCTCCAAGTTGTGTGGGCGAGTGAGGTACCTTACATGCAAGGCACCCATTTCAACCCAGAGAACAGTGCCAAAGCACCCCTGACTACCATTCCACCTCTTGCTGGTGCTATGTATGAACTCAGGTCCCCTTCCATGCGATCCCTACCCTCCCGCCCCCCGCCCCCCGCCCCACCTTCCCCACCCCACCGGAGGAAACCCAGGCAGATATGGGTAGAATGTGCAGATTCCACACAGACAGTGACCCAAGCCAGGAATCAAACCCAGCTTCCTGGAGCTGTGAGGCAGCAGCGCTAACCACTGTGCCACCGTGCTCGACTTATTTGAGCGGGTAAAGTTATGGCTGGAATCATGGCGAATGATGATTGAAGAACAAACAGTATTTCATAATTCTGAACAACTCCATGCCACACAATCAACTTTGAGGGAAATTACCAGTATTTAATTAATTAAAATCAATCAGTTTTTGATGCAGTCTTCACAATGATGTCAGGTTCTACTCAAAGTTGTTAAAGTGGTAATGGGAATGGATCAGCTGAAGCCACTGAAGTAATTAATTAACTATTAACGACAGGGAAATGCAGTGTTGATTCAATGAGTCCATTAAACCCAAAGGTCAAGGATATCAGGCGTGAAATTCTGAAGGGTGTGAAGTAAGTAAGCAAAATTAAATATGAAAGCTCAGCCTCGAACAAACATCTGCCAGATTTTTATTTTAATTGGTCATTAAGAGAGAAGAATTATTCTGTTCAGCATCCAGAGCAATAGACATTCCATAAACTCACAATTCACGAGATAGAAAGGCCATTCGGTCCATCTTATCTGCCTCGATTACAGTATTCAGAATAACTCCAGTATATTGTCTATCACTATCTCTCTGGTGGGAACGTTTTGGTGACAATCTTACCAAAGAGATTCTAAGTGCCAAATGTTTTTGAAAACAGAAGAAATTCGCACCTTTTTTGGGGGGTGACTTAAAAATCGAATCCTACCTGACTTTGTCAAAAAATATCAAGCCAAACTTGGATTGCACCAGCAGGCGGAGTAGGCGGGGCTTAAATCACCTGAAAGCTGGCTGGTAGCACTAGAGGGCACCACTGCCTCCCCCAGCTATAGCTGGCTTCCATGGCCCATCAACCTCCTGTTACCGCAGGGGTCTGCAGCCGATTTCCTCCCCCCCCCTCACCCAGACTGATCACCATCCCCGTCCTGCCCAAACTAATCACCACGTCCCCTCCTGTCTGGACCGATCACCATTCCCCCCACGATCACTGTTGCAGAGCCACTGCGGACCCCCTCTACACTAATTGCTGTTGCAGAGAGGCTGTGGTTGAATCCTCCCCCACCCCCCTCCACCGATTGCTGTTGCAGAGTATCTGGCACCCTGGCACTGCCCACCGAACACCCTGACACTGCCAGTCTGGTATCCTAGTAGCGGTTCCCTGATTGGCCTGCCATTGGTCTGGCCTCAGAATCACAGAATACTACAGTGCAGAAGAGTTCTTTCGGTGCATCGAGTTAGCACAAATGCATTGAATCTGCCCCCCCATCCACCCCCCCCCCAACCAGATCCCACTACTATGGCATTGTCTAATACCCAGTGGACGCTGTCAATGAGCCAGGCTGGTAGTGCCAGGGTTCCCAGTGGACAGTGCCAGGGTGCCAGGTTGGCACTGACAGGGTATTAGGCTGGCAGTGCCACAGTGGCACTGCCCAAGAGGCACTCCCTCAGGGGGACCTCAATGGCTTCTGGTTCTACTGGCAAAGCCATCATGTCTGGTCACTGTTGATGGTGATCCTCGCCAGAGAGAACCTTCACAGGCAAGGCCACAGAGAGAATGAGCCCAGACAATTGCATCCCAAGCCCACTTGTAAAATTTAAATACTACTTACCATTGTATTTAAATATTAATATCAGCTTTGTGTGAGGGAAGGTGCCGGCAAGATTGCGAGAGGTGGGAAACTGTGCGCATACACGATTTCTCAGCACTCTCATGATCTTACCCTTTGGCTGGCAGGGTGAGAGGATAAGATCACCCCCTCTATGTTTCAAATTCCCTTTAGTGTTTAAAATGACACAACACTGCGAGCAAAGGAAATTTCCATCTTTAAAGGGATGAAAAGGAAAAATTTTGAGGGCTATAGAGTAAAGGCAAGGGGATAGGACTTATTAGGCAGTTCATTCAAAAGGCGGGCACACATAAAATAGGCAGTGTGGGCTCCTGTTGTGTTGCATTGTTCTATATTTGTTGACATGATGTGAATAGCTCTATGCCAAAATATTAATTCCAGATCTGTTGATGGTTCAACCCAGTGTGGCACTGAAACCAAAGATGTCCCTGGCTAGGTAAATGTATTTAAGAATCTAAATTTAGGACTCTAAAAGTGTCAAGAGATGTGGGGAGAGCACTGGAGTATGGCTTTGAGATAGAGGATCAGCCATGATCATGTTGAATGGTGTAAGACCCAAGCCAGAAACGCCAAAGTGTTTTGTGAAGTTAGCTGAGACAATAAAACTTACATTTGATTTTGGCATGGTTAGCATGAGGTGTTTCACTCCAGGTGTGATTTAAGTGACCCACTAAGAAGCTGGTTTCAAACAAAATTTAAGAAGTTAGGTTAACTGACCATGATAAATTGCCCTTTAGTGTCCCAGGATGCGTAGGTTAAAGAGATTAGCGAGGTGAATGTGTAGGTTTGTGGGGATGGGGCCTAGTTGGTGAGATTGTTGTTGGTGGGCTGAATGGCCTCCTTCTGCACTGTAGGAATTCTATGTTTTTATGATTCTAAGAACACAGTTAAAATATAACAAAATAATTAACATAACTTTTACCTATTACAAGATTTAAACATGACACAGTATAGCTTCTCACAGCCAGCTATCTCTGCTGTTCTGAGTTAAACACCACCCTATAACATAACCTTTCTTCAGACTTGGCACAGAAAGATAAAAACAAATTATTGCAGACGCTGGAATCTGAACCAAAAACAGACAATGCTGGAACTGACAGCATCTGCAGAGAGAGAATAGAACCAACATTTTGAGTCTGGACGAAGGGTCATCCAGACTCAAAACATTGACTCTATTCTCTGTCCTCACAGATGTTTTCAGACATGCTGAGATTTTCCAGCATTTTCTGCTTTTGTTGGCACAGAAACAATTATGCTCATGTCTTCCTGGATTTCAGCATTTTAACACCTATGGACAGAAATCCGGGATAGCTGTTCACAGAGAAGAATATTTCCCCAAAACAGCCAAATAACCAAATTTAATCTCTGGTGACTTCCAGCCTTCAGGCACCCAGAAGGGGGAAAAATACTGCTGTTTCTCTCACAGCTTCAAGCAGCTTCGGAAACCTGGCATGGCCCATACACCAGTATAGGCCACTGATAGCTTACCTCAACTCTTAATCTTTCATTCATCTAGGATCATAGAATCATTGAGTGCAGAAGAGACCTTTCAGCGCATTGAGTCAGCACCAATATCTTAGAAACACCTGAACCCTCACTTAACCCCATCTGCCAGCACTTTGCCCACAGCCCTGAATATTATGATATGCCAAGTGCTCATCTAGATATTCTTTAAAGGATTATCCCATGAAACTAGAGAGTGCTGGCGAAAAGCAAATTACTGCGGATGCTGGAACCTGAAACCAAAAGAGGAAATGCTGGGAAATCTCAGCAGGTCTGGCAGCATCTGTAAGGAGAGAAAAGAGCTGACGTTTTCAAAGAACAAAGAACAACCCAGCACGGGAAACAGGCCCTTCGGCCCAACAAGCCCGCGCCGCCGCATCACCCTACATCTATTCTACCCTGCGTATCTACAAATAGAACCCCTGAATAGAATCCAAAGCTGGTCATCTGGACTCGAAACATCAGTTCTTTTTTCTCCCTAAAGATGCTGCCCAAACCTGCTGAGATTTTCCAGTATTTTCCCTTTTGAAAACTAGAGAGTGTTCTGCATTGAAGTGGATTATGGATTCAAAAAACTCTCGTAATTTTGGTATCTCTTCAGGAGATCCAGTTTTTCACCCTGGTTTACGAATATTGCGCAGCCCACCCTGAGAAAGTATTAGATCTGGTTATGTCTCCAATTGTTGCTTGAACCAAGAGCACTTTCTGCCTGCACAAGGCGATTGTCAATCCAGGACATTCAATGTTCAAACTGAGAGATTTCCAACAAACCTCGATTAGTGTTACAATACAGTCCTGCTGCTGTGATTATTCTATTCATTGTTGGGACCCGAGGAAGCTGCTCTAACATCAGGAAGGATACACGCATTGATGCACCAGATACCAAGCTTATGATTTGAAAACCTTATTCTGCCATCTCCCTCCCACTGCCACGCACATTAAGCCCGCTCACAGCTGCCATCTCTGATGATGCCATCAATAACTACTGTTCAACTAATAAGAACAGAAAATAAGAACAGGAACAGGTCAGGAAATACAGCAGAAACTCCTCTCCCTCTCTGTCCTTTACACTCAATGACCTGGCCTCCACAGCTTTCTGCGGCAAAGAGTTCCACAGATTCACCACTCTTTGGCTGAAGAAATTCCTCCTCATCTCTGATTTAAAGGACTGGGCTTCATTCCAACATGATTGTGTCATAGTTTGGTATGGCTCCAACTCTGTCCAAGACCACAAGAAACTACAAAGGGTCATGAATGAAGCCCAATCCATCACTCAAAGCAGCCTCCCATCCATTGACTCTGTCTACACTTCCTGCTGCCTCAGAAAAGCAGCCAGCATAATCAAGGACCCCATGCATACCTGACACTTTCTTCCAACTTCTTCTGTCGGGAAAAAGATACAAAAGTCACGTACCAACCAACTCAAGAGTAGCTTCTTCCCTGCTGCCATCAGATTCTTGAATGGACATACCTCATATTAAGTTGATCTTTCTCTTCACTCTAGTTATGAATGTAACAATACATTTGGCACTTCTCCTTTCCTCCTCAATGAATGGTATGCTCTGTCTAAAGAGTGTGCAAGAAGCAATATAGTAATATGTATAGTAATACATGTGACAATAATAATTCAAATCAAATTATTTTTACGGCCTAATTTCAAAGAGGCTGTACACTTTAAAAAGTGCTTAATTGGCTATCAAACACTTTGGGGTGTCCTGAAAGCATGAATCATAAAATCTTAGTTCTCCAGCTGGTGGGAAAGATATAGAGGAGCTGATATGCAGGGAAATTACAGGGATGTGTAAAGCTACAGAATAATGATAATGTAGGACATCAGTAATAGAGAATGAAGAACTTGTTGCATGAGGAACGATTGAGGACTCTAAGTCTGTAATTGTTGGAGTTCCAAAGGATGAGGGGGAATCTTCCTGAAACTTGAAGGATACTGTGAGGCCTGGACAGAGTGGACAGGGACAGGATGTTTCCACTGGTAGGAAAAACTACAACCAGAGGGCACAACCTCAGACGAAAGGGACGATCCTTTAAATCAGAGATGAGGAGGAATTTCTTCAGCCAAAGAGTGGTGAATCTGTGGAACTGTTTGCGACGGAAGGGTGTGGAGGCCAGGTCATTGAGTGTAAAGGACAGAGAGGGAGAGGAGTTTCTACTGTGTGTTCAGGAGGCTATCCTGCCCAATGAAGAAGGAGGCATTTCTGGACCTGATTCTGGGGAATGAGGTTGTTCAGGTGTCAGTGGGGGAGCACTTAGGAACAGTGATCACAACATTATATCATATCTATGGAAAAGGACAAAGAGGCATTTGTCCATACACCTCTGAAGGCAGAAATGCAGGTTAGTAGGGTGGTGAAAAAGGCATATGGCACACTCGCCTTTATCAATCGGGATATAGATTACAAAAGCAGAGAGATCATGATGGAGTTGTATAGAATTTTGGTGAGGCCACAGCTAGGGTACTGTGTGCAGTTCTGGTTGCCACATTATAGGAAGGATGTAAATGCACTGAAAGGGGTGCAGAGGAGATTCACCAGGATGTTGCCCAGGATGGAACATTTAAGTTATAAAGAGAGGCTGGACAGGCTTGGTTTGTTTTTTCTGGAGCAGAGAAGACTGAGGGGTGATCTGACCGAGGTGTTCAAGATTATGAGGGACATGGACGGGGTGGATAGGGAGCTGCTGTTCCCCTTAGTTTAAGGGTCAGTTACAAGGGGATACATGTTAAAAGTGAGAGTTGGGATGTTGAGAGGGGATTTGATGAAAAACCTTTTTACCCAGAGGGTGGTGACGGACTGGAATGCGCTGCCTGGCAGGGTGGTGGAGGCAGGATGCCTCACATCCTGCAAAAGGCCTGGATGAGTACTTGGCACGCCATAACATTCAAGGCTATGGGCCAAGTGCTGGCAAGTGGGATTAGGTGGACAGGTCAGGGCCTTTCATACGTCAGTGTAGATTCAATGGGCCGAAGGGCCACTTCTGCACTGTAGTATTCAGTGATTCTGTGAATAAAAGTTCTTAATTGGAGGAAAGCCAATATTAGTGGGCGATGTGGGGGGGTGGTGAAAGCAGACGTTCTTCCATTAAATTGACATGAAAAATCTGCAGGAATGAAGGATTGGAAAAAGATATTTGCCATTGAATAATATACCAAGCTTTTCTAAATGTGATTGTCCAAAGATGTGGAGGCTAAGTGGTTTGGTCATTTTTAATTGCCCTCTAGTGTCAGGGGTTTAGCTGAGTAAATGCGTGGGATTATGGGCATAGGGCTTGGGTGGGATAATGTTCGATGGGCCGAATGGTCGCCTTCTGCAGTGTAGGGATTCTATGATTCGATGATTCTATGATTTCTACTGCGATAACTTGCATTAAACACAGTAAATTATCACAGGAGCAACTCTGAAGCAAGTTCTGACATCAGGGCACATAAGGAGCTATTAGGATTAGTGGGTCTCAACTTTTCCAATTTAAATGGCTTGGATGAAGGCACTGAAGGTACGGTTGTTAAACTTGCTGATGATACAAAGATAGGTGGGTAAGTAAATTGTGAAGAGGTTGTAAGGAGGCTACAAAGGGATGTAGATAGGTTAAGTGAGTATGCAAAAATCTTGTGAATGGTGTATAATGTGAGCCAAATGTGAAATTGTCTATTTTGACAGGAAGAAAAAAATTAGGTTTATTATCGAAATGGTGAGAAATTGCAGAGCTCTGAGGTGCCGAGTGATCTGGGTGTCCTCATACATGAGTAATAAAAGGTATACAGTTACAGCAAGTAACGAGGAAAGCTGGTAGAATGTTATCATTTATTGTGAGGGGAACTTGATTACTAAAGTAGGGAGGCCATTCTTCAGTTGTTCAGGGCATTGGTGAGACCACATCTCGAGTACTGTGTACGGTATTTTTTTATTTGTTCGTGGGTTGTGGGTATTACTGGCTGGACACATTGCTGTGGCTCTGGAGTCACATGTAGGCCAGACAAAAGTAAAGAAGGCAGATTTCCTTCCCTAAAGGATGTGATGAACAAGATGGATTTTTATGACAATCGATGATGGTTTCATGGTCATCATGAGATTTTAATTCCAGATTTTATTAAATTCAAATTTCACTATCTGCCCTTGTGGGATTCGACCCTGGGTCTCTGGTTTACTAGTTCAGCAATAATGCCACTAAGCCACCCCCTCCCCTTGGTCTCCTTATTTAAAGCAATATACAAATGCATTAGAAGCCGTTCAGAGTGGGCTTACTAGAATAATACAAGGGATAAGGCAGGGTTATCCTATGGGACAAGTTTGGACGGTTTAGGTTTGTATCCACCAGAGTTTAGACGAGTGGGTTTGAAACCTTTAGGATCCTGAGGAGTATTGTCAGGGTGGATGTGGAGAGGATGTTTCCTCTGGGGGAATCTAGAACTAGAGGTCACTGTTTAAAAATAAGGGGTTGCCCACTGAAGATAGAAATAAGGAGAATTGTTTCTCTCTGTGAAGGTAGTGAGTCTGTGACTCTGTTCCTCAAAAAACAAAGATTTTGGCCAGGATTTCACTGTCCTGCCCACTACGGGAATTGGCCTCGGGTGGGATTTTATGGTCTTGGGAAGAGCGAGGCTGTAAAATCCCGCCGTTGGAATATTTTTAAGGCAATGCTAGATTCCTGATTGACAAGGTGCGGGGGATGTGGTTGAAAGGTTATCAGGGTTAAGTAGTAATGTGGGGTTGAGGTAAATATTATATCAGCCATGATCTTATTGAATGGTGGAGCAAGGCTGAGGGGGCCTATTTCATCTGTTTGTACACAGTGCAAGGAGGCAGATTTTAAGGAACCTCTTCCAGGGGAGAGAGAGGGTTTGATTGTTAAAGGGGGAAATACCACAAATTTGAAGAGGAATCAGAAAACAATCAGCATAGAACTTCAAGAAACCCACCAGGTTAGAAATATTGGATATTCCTCAATCTACTGTCCTACACAACTGGGTCACAAGTGATTTTTTAATATGTCATAATATATAGGAATATTTGTATCTTTTCAGCTGAGAAAATGTGTTAAGTTAAAGTGGTGTATTTTGAAGTAAATAAAGCATCAATAACATTCTTGTGGCCATGTTAGTGGTCAAGAACATTATTTATAAATTCCTATTGTGCAGCCTGAAATTTCCACAGAGCCATGGAGATGATGCTTAATGTCTATATCAGCAGCTTGAAGTGCAATCTGGCATGTGAAATGAATAAACTTGGCAAGTGAATATATTACATTTCGGGGGGTAATTGCCCAGACTGTCACTGAGACATTGCATGGTGATTATTAAAGGATTTTGTAACAGCTGTTAGATAAAGAGATGATTTTTTCCTCAAAATGTGTTCATGACTCTGGAACATTCCATATACTGGGACTGTAATAAGTCCTCGGAGGCAGAAGTTCCTTCCCCAAAATGCCTTTATTTACAAGTCTAACAACAGCATATGGAGTGCTTTCAGTCAGCAGTCTACACTGGGAGTCCCAGAGGAACTGACACTCCTGGTCAAATACAAAGCAAGAGGCCCCCTGACTAGCCCATCAATTTGGCCTTTAATCAGGGAGCTCATATTCTAACAGGCCCACTTCAATTGCCCGATTAAAGTCATTACAGGGACTTAATGTTAAAGATGAGGAGGGATTTTCTGTCTCATCTTACCTTGAGAAATTTAAATGTCCTGAGGAAAGGTTAACATTACACCTACTAGAGTTTACAAGAATAAGAGGTGACCTGAATGAAATGTGTAGGATCTTGAGGGGTATTGGCAAAGTGGATGTTTTTTTATTATTTGTGGGATGTGGGCAGCATTCATTGTCCATCCTTAATTGCCCAAGGGCAGTTGAAAGTCAACTACATTGCTATTGCTCTGGAGTCACATGTAGGCCTGACTGGGTAAGGATGACAGATTTCCTTCCCTAAAGGACATTAGTGAACCAGATGGGTTTTTCAACAACAGTTTCATGGTCATCAGTAGATTCTTCATTCCAGATATTTTTATTGGATTCAAATTCCACCATCTGCTATGGCAGGATTCGAACCTGGGTGCCCAGAACATCAGCTGAGTTTCAAGACTAATAGTCTAGCAATAATTCCAGTGGTCCCCAGGAGTGGCAAGTTCTGGAGCATAATTCTTCGGTATTATTGCTGGAATGTTATCAGGGTCCATTGCCTTTGCAGTACACAGTGTCTCCAACTATTTCTTGATATCACGTAGAGTGAATCGAATTAGCTACAGACTGACATCTGAGATGCTGGTGACCACTGAAGGAGGCTGGGATGGATCATCCACTTGGCACTTCTGGCTGGAGATTGCTGCAAATACTTTAACCTTATCTTTTGCACTGATGTGCTGGGCTCCTTCATCATTGAGGATGGGGATATTTGTGGAGCCTACTCCTCCAGTGAGTTGTTTAATTATCCACTATCATTCATGACTGGATATGGCAGGACTGCAGAGCTTAGATCTGATTCCTAAGTAATAATGGCATTCCATTTGAAGACTGTAGAGGTCAGGGCTACCACAGCACCAGTAACACCTCTTGTCCTTAAAACAACATTTCAGAGTAATCTCAGGAGGAAAAATCTAGCAAAATGCATCATCTTGCATTTATCTAAATTAAACTCCATCTGCCATTCATCAGCCCACTGGCCCCCGTTGATTAAGGTCCTGTTGCAATCCTAGATAACCTTCTTCACTGTCCACAATGTTAATCTTGGTGTCTTCTGCAAACTTGTTAACCATGTCTACTAAATTCTCATCCAAATCTTTAGTATAAATGACAAATAACAGTGGACCCAGCACCGATCCCTGAGGCACACCACTAGTCACAGGCCTCCAGTTTGAAAAACAACACTCTACAACCACCCTCTGTCTTCTGTCATCAAGCCAATTTTGTATCCATTTGGCTACCTCACCCTGGATCCCGTGAGATTTAACCTTATACAATAACTCACCATACCTTGTCAAATGTTTTCCTCTCTTAACTGCCTTCTAAAATGATCAAGCAAGCCATTCAGTTCAAGGGGCAATGAGGGATGGACGACAAATGCTGGTTCAACCAGCGATACCCATATCCTATTAAATAATAAAGAATAAAGTTGATTTGAATTTCCAAAAGGCATTTGACTAAATGCCACATAAAGAGTCATGAAGCAGCTCATGGTGTTGGGGATTAGCACAGATAGACGATTGAACTCCTTAACAAGAAACAGAATGTCAGTACAAATAGATCATTTTTAAGTTGACAAACTGTTAGCAGCGGAGTGCCTCAGCGATCAATGCGGGGCCTCAACTATTTACAATTGATATCAATGACATGGGTTGCATTTTTATCACATTTGTTGTGATGAAAATAGGTAAGTTGCGAGGAGGATACAGAGATCTGCAAAGGGGTACCAATAGGTTATGAGTGAGCAACACTTTGACAGATCAAGGGACAATGTGGAATTAGCGAGGTTAGCAGGAAGAACAGGAAAATGGAATATAATTGAAATCAAGAATGACTACAGAGAGCTGCAGTACAAGGTTTGTACATTATTTGATTTGATTTGATTTATTATTGTGACATGTATTAGTATACAAGTGAAAAGTATTGTTTCTTGTGCACTATACTGACAAAGCATACTGTTCATAGAAAAGGAAGCGAGAGAGTGCAGAATGTAGTGCTACAGTCATAGACAGAGTGTAGAGAAAGATCAACTTAATGCAAGGTAGGTCCATTCAAAAATCAAATGGCAGCAGGGAAGAAACTGAATTTGAGTTGGTTGGTAAGTGACCTTAGACTTTTGTATCCTTTTTCTGAAGGAAGAAAATGGAAGAGAGAATGTTCAGAGGTGCTTTGCCGAGGCAATGAGAAGTATAGGTAGTATCAATGGATGGGAGGCTGGTTTGCGTGGATTGGGCTACACTCACGACCTTTCATAGTTTCTTGCAGTCTTGGGCAGAGCAAGAGCCACACCAAACTGTGATACAACCAGAAAGAATGCTTTCTACGGTGCATTTCGAAAGGTTGGTGAAGGTCGTAGCTGATATGCCAAATTTCTTTAGTCTTCTGAGAATGTAGAGGTGTTAATGGGCTTTCTTAACTATAGGATCGGCATGGAGGGACCAGGACAGGTTGTTGGTGATCTGGGCACCTAAAAACTTGAAGCTCTCAATCATTTCTCTTTCATCCCTGTTGATGTGGACAGGGGCATTTTCTCCACTACACTTCCTGAAATTGATGACAATAACTTTCATTTTGTTGACATTGAGGGAGAGATTATTGTTGCTGCGCCAGTTCACCAGATTCTCTATTTCATTCTTGTATTCTGTTTCACATTGTTTGAGATCCAACCCACAACAGTTGTGTCATCAGAAACTTGAAAACTTGAAAAGGGGAGTTTGGCCAAACAGTCATAGGTGTACAGGGAGTATAGTAGAGGGCTGAGAACACAGCCTTGTGGGGTACTGTTGTTGAGGATGATTATGGAGGAGGTGTTGTTGCCTATCCTTATTGATTATGGTGTGTGGGTTAGAAAGCTCAGCATCCAGTTGCAGAGGGAGGTGTCAAGGCCCACACCTTGTCTGGAGATGAGTTTCGTACGAATAATGGTGTTGAAGGCCGACCTGTAGTCAATAAATAGGAGTCTGACATAGGTGTCCTTGTTATCTAGGTGATCCAGGGTTGAGTGCCAGACCAGGGAGACTGCAGTGGATCTGTTGCCACAGTAGGCGAACTGTAGTGGATCCAGGTAGTCTGGGAGACTGGAATTGATTTGTGCCATGACTAACCTGTCATAGAACCATAGGACCATAGAAAATTACAGCTCAGAAACAGGCCTTTTGGCCCTTCTTGTCTGTGCCAAACCATTTTTTGCCTAGTCCCACTGACCTGCACTTGAACCATATCCCTCCACACCCCTCTCATCCATGAACCCGTCCAAGTTTTTCTTAAATGTTAGAAGTGACCCCGCATTTACCACTTTATCCGGCAGCTCATTCCACACTCCCACCACTCTCTGCGTGAAGAAGCCCCCCCCCCCCCTCCAGTATTCCCTTTAAACTTTTTTCCTTTCACCCTTAACCCATGTCCTCTGTTTTTTTTCTCCCTCTCGGCGCACTTCATAATGATGGACGTTAGAGTCACTGGATAATAGTCATTGAAGCACGCTGCTTAGTTTTTCTTTGGTACTGGGATGATGGTCGTCTTTTTGAAGCAGGTAGAGACTACAGATTGTTGTAAACAGAGGTTAAGGATGTCTGCGAATACCCCTGCCAGCTGATCTGCACAGGACCTGAGTGTTCATCTGGGTACCCCATCTGGGTCAATCGCTTTCCGTGAGTTGACCTTCGAGAAAGCTGCTCTGACACCTGCAATGGTGACCTCAGATACAGTTTCATCAAGGACTTCTGAGTGGAGAGTGTACTTTTGCTGACCTCTTGCTCAAAACAAGCATGGAATGCATTGAGCTCATCAGGGAGGGGTGCCTTGGAACTGAACATAGAACATAGAACATTACAGCGCAGAACAGGCCCTTCGGCCCACGATGTTGCGCCGACCAATTAAAAAGCAATGACCCTCTAACCTAAACCAATCCCTTTTCATCCATAAACCTATCCACGGATCTCTTAAACGCCCCCAAACTAGGCGCATTTACAACTGCAGCAGGTAGGGCATTCCAATCCCTCACTATTGGGGTAAAGAACCTATCTCTGACATCCGTCCTATAACTACCACCCCTTAATTTAAAGCTATGCCCCCTCGTGCTAGCTTTCTCCATCCGAGGAAAAAGGCTATCACTGTCCACCCTATCGAAACCTCTAATCATCTTATATGTTTCAATAAGGTCCCCTCTTAGCCGCCTTCTTTCTAACGAAAACAATCTCAAATCCCTCAGTCTCTCCTCATAGGACCTCCCCTCCATACCAGGCAACATCCTGGTAAACCTCCTCTGCACCCTCTCCAATGCCTCCACATCCTTCCTATAATGTGGGGACCAGAACTGCACACAATACTCCAAGTGCGGCCGCACCAGAGTTTTGTACAGTTGCAACATGACGCTGCTGCTCCTAAATTCAATCCCCCTACCAATAAACGCCAAGACACCGTATGTCTTCCTAACAACCTTATCTACTTGATTCCCAACTTTCAGGGATCTACGTACACATAAACCTAGATCCCTCTGTTCATCAACACTATTCAGAGTCCTACCGTCAGCCCTATACTCTACACATCTGTTATTCCTGCCAAAGTGAATTACCTCACACTTTTCCACATTAAACTCCATCCGCCACCTCTTGGCCCAGCTCTGCAACTTGTCCAAGTCTCTCTGTAAACTATGACACCCCTCCTCACTATCTACCACACCCCCGACTTTGGTGTCATCAGCAAATTTACTAATCCACCCAGCTATACCCTCATCCAGATCATTTATAAAAATTACAAACAGCAGTGGCCCCAAAACAGATGCCTGAGGCACACCACTTGTAACCGAACTCCATGACGAATACTTACCATCAACCACCACCCTCTGTCTCCTATCTGCTAGCCAATTCCTGATCCAATTACCTAAATCACCCTCAATCCCATACATCTGACGATTTTACATGCCTTCATCTTGTAGCTTGTTAGGTCTTGCAGACCTTGCCATAGTCAACAGAGGTCCGAGTGGCCAACCTGGGACTCGAGTTTGGACGGACACTGTCTCTTGGCATCTTTGATGGATCTCCTTAGGACTTGTGGGGAGCGGGCAGGAAAGTGGAGTTGAAACCTAAGATCTGTTATGATCGTATTGAATGGTGAAGCCGGCTTGGCTATTCAGGTGGCCCACCCCTGCTCCTATTTCTTGCATTCCCATGTTTGCTTTGGAATCTTCTATTCCCTTAAAGATTCTGTTGCCGCGATCGGGTGGAGTTTTATTTGCATCTGTGTGTGGGACTTCCCCGTCACACGTCGTATAGTGTTCTCAACACTGAAAGAGTTAATGATTACACATTGCACATTGTCCATTTCTGAATGGGTAACAGACAGCTGACTAGCAGAAACAGCATTGGAAGAATAGGCTGCACATTTACATTCAAATACTGATGTGATGTTCCCTAGTTCAAGATCTCGTGGGATATGTTGACTATGATAGGCTGCTTCTCCCTTGTGTTTCATATTGGCTGTAAATGTACTTCACTGTAATTCACCCAACAAAGCGTTATAGGAATTCACACCTTAAATTGCTACAGTGATTACTATATTGATATTCGCCAAATATACACATTGTCACAGCTCAAATACCTTCATCACATTTTTGTAATTCACATGCAATTTGCATTAAAATAATATTTGCCCCCCCCAAGGGGTTCAAACACAGTAATCAGTCACTTTTTCTATATCTAAGTAATAATTGTATCTTCCACCGACATCTCCATCAAATTTTTTTTTTAAAGCACGTTTTTGTCACAGAATCAGAAGTTCATAAGAACATAAGAAGTAAGCCATCTCGCCCCTCCAGCCTGCCCCACCATTCAATAAGATCATGGCTGATCTGAAGTGGATCAGTTCCACTTTCTCGCTTTCTCCCCATAACCCTTAATTCTCTTGTCTATCAGAAACCTATCTACCCGTGACTTAAATATATTCAGTGAGGCAGCCTCCACCACTTCAATGGGCAGAGAATTCCAGAGATTCACCACCCTTTGAGTGAAGAAGTTCCTCCTCAACTCTGATCTAAACTGCCCCCCACCCCTTATTTTGAGGCTGTGCCCTCTAGTCCTGCTATCCTTTCTAAGCGGGAAGAATCTCTCTACCTCTACCCTATCTATCCCCTTCATTATCTTATATGTCTCTATAACATCCTCCCTCAGCCTTCTAAACTCCAACGAGTACAGACCCAGTCTATTTAGTCTCTCTTCATAGGCTAACCCCCTCATCCCCGGCATCAGCCTAGTGAACCTACTCTGCACTCCCTCCAAGGCCAATATATCCTTCTGCAAGTGCGGCGACCAAAACTGCACACAGTACTCCAGCTGCAGCCTCACCAGTACCCTGTACAGTTGCAGCAAGACCTCCCTGCTTTTATATTCTATCCCCCTCGCTATAAAGGCCAACATCCCATTCACCTTCTTGATCACCTGCTGCACCTGCAGACTGGATTTTTGCGACTTGTGCACAAGGACCCCCAGGTCCCTCTGCACCGTAGCATGCTGCAGCTTTTTGCCTTTTAAATAGTAATCCCTCCTCCTATTATTTCTGCCAAAGTGGATAACCTCACACTTGCCAACATTATACTCCATCTGCCAGGTCCTCGCCCACTCGCTCAGCCTATCCAGATCTCTCTGCAGACTTTCCACACCCTCCACACAATTTGAAGTTATAATCCAATGGAAAATATAAAATATCTGACAACTTTGCAAAAACCATGCAATAAAAGTAAAGCGTAGTCTGTTAACAAAACCTTTTCTGTTAGCGAATGCTTGTGCTAGCCTTGTCCACCATCACTTGCTGAGGCGTTTTGCTACAACTGCATACGCGATTCACCATGGATGGTGAACACCTGGACATTTTAAGAATAGCTCAGATAGATTGTGTGAATCTCAATGTCACTCCTCACTGACATGGTGGCATGGATAGCACAGGGTGGCACAGTGCTTAGTACTGCTGCCTCACAGCGTCAGGGAACTGGGTTCAATTCCCAGCTTGGGTCACTGTCTGTGTGGAGTTTGCACATTCTCCTTGTGTCTGCGTGGGTTTCCTCTGGGTGCTCCAGTTTCCTCTTACTGTCTGAAAGATGTGCTGGTTAGGTACATTGACCCAAACAGGCTCTGGAGCATGGAGACTAGGGGAATTTCACAGTGACTTCATTGCAGTGTTAATGTACACCTTACTTGTGACTAATAAATAAACTTGGGTATAGATAGAGTGAATGCAAGCAGGCTTTTTCCATTGAAGCTAAGGGAGAAAAAAAGCCAGAGGGCATGGATTAAGGGTGAAGGGAGAAAAGTTTAAATGGGATATTCGGGGGGGGGACTTCTTCATACAGAGTGGTGGGAGTGTGGAATGAGCTGCCAGATGAAGTGGTGAATTCAGGTTCACTTTTAACATTTAAGAAAAACTTGGGCAGGTACATGGATGAGACGGGTGTGGAGGGATATGGTCTAGGTGCAGGTCAGTGAGATTAGGCAGAAAAATGGTTCGGCACAGCCAAGAAGGGCCAAAAAGCCTGTTTCTGTGCTGTAGTGTTCTATGGTTCTATGGTTTACTTTTACTTTTTACACAGAAACAGAGAAGATAGGAACAGCAGGAGGCTATTTGGCCATTGGCGCCTACGCATCACAATTAAGATCATCCAACTTAAAACAAAATCCTGATTTCTCTCCATAATCTTTGACCCCATTCACCCCAAGTGCTATATCCATCCACCCCTTGAATACATTCAATGTTTTGGCATCAATTACTTCCTGTGGTAATGAATTCCACAGGCTCACAATTCTCTGGGTGAAGACATGTCTCCTCACCTCTATTGTAAATGATCTACCCCAAACCCTCAGACTGTGATCCCTGGTTCTGGACTCCCCCACCATCAGAAACACCCTCCCTGCATCTACCCTGTCTGGTCCTGTTAGAATTTTATAAGTCTCTGTGAGATCCCCCCTCATTCATCTGACATTGGTGCAAAAGTATCTCTGTTGAGCGAAAAACTCGATTATAATTAGTTTTCACTCATGTGACAGGCATTCTTCAAGCATATGATGACTGAATTATTCTGGTTTTGAGAAGATTCACAGTTCCAGCATCACAAAGACATTATCCCAGACAGGTTCATTTCCTGTGCAGCCAAAGGCTACACGAATGCAAACCTGTTTGATCAGCTTGGCTTCAAACTTCAGGACTCCAATGGTGCACACATTGGGCCGGATTTTACCATTGCTTTGTGCCTGTTTTTGGGCACAAAATCTTGGTAAATTCGGGTGTGGGGCGAGTAGCGCAATCTGCAACCGCCTCCGCAGCCATTTCCCCTTTACCAATGGCTGAAAATAGTGGCGATGGGGACTGCACCCAAAATGGGCGCATCAGCAATTTAAATGCATTTGAATGCATTTAAATTGAATTAATGGGCTGGCACCCAATTTTGCCAGAACGTCTCCCTTTACTACTACGTTTGCCCATCCAGATTTGGCATGATTCGGGCACTCCAGATTCTGAGAAGGTAAGTTGAGAGCTTCTGGCGCTCTCTGACCTAATCAGTGGTTAGGGGGTGGAGGAAGGGAGGTGGGTCAGATGGCTCTCTGGAGGGCGGGGCAGGGGACATGGGTCAGATGGCTCTCTGGTGGGGGAGGGGGGGTCTGCTGCTGTTCCTCTGGGTGCAATCGGTGTGGGGGAAAGGGGGATTTGTTGCCACTCTTCATGCAATCAGTGGGGGAGAAAGGAGGGCAGGGGTTGTGATCGGTCTGAGTAGCAGGGATGAGGGGATAAAGGGGACAATAATGTTGTGGGGGTGGGACAAAGTCTGTGGGGGCTAGGAGGAATCATTATCGGGCCTGGGAACAATGTGGCATGGGAGCGTTTTTCTATATTTTTTACTGCGCATGCGCAGTTGGAGCCTCCAATTGGAGCTGCAGGATTTTGGGCATGTTAAGCCCCGCCCACAGGCTTCTGCAGTGCAATTCAGAATTGCTGATACTTTTTCAGGCAGAGTGCATATGGGGACATCTGAGAATGGGTCTAAAAATGGATCTGAAACACTCCCAGGTTCAAGTCCACCCACCATTTATCAAAATGGTAAAATAGGGCCCATTGAGTGGGATTCTCTGGCCTCGCTGCATCGAACAGAGATTTGGCCGAGTAGGAGTGAATGGATGGGAATTCTGGCCATTATTGCAATTGATAGCAATAACAACGGCATCCTTCCTTATAGATGGGGTTTTGGGAGGATAAAGATTACAATGGTGTTGTAACACCGTTTAAATTGAATAAATGGGCTGGATGCCCAATTTTGTCAGCACTTGCCCCTTTGCCACTGATGTTGACATGTTAATTCCACCAGTTTCACAACATTTGAGATGGTTGCAGAATGCGATCCATGCCAAAGTGTCACATGAGCTAAAATGACTTGTAACAGATACATCATTGAGCAAACTAACCGGTCAGAAGGGTTTCGAACCCAATCCTGGTGTGTTGCAAACATTGATGAACTTCAACTATGCATCGACCTTAAGGTGGCCAACAAAGCTCTCATCCCAAACAAGTATCCCCAATGCTTCGAGAACTGTCAGCACCATTCATGACACAGCAGCTTCACAAAGCTTGATAGAGAACTGAGAGATCTTCAATACCAGGAGTGGAGCAAAGACAATGAGCCATAACTTCCTCGGAGTGGTCATCAGCATTGGATTGCTGCTCTGTACCCACTTACCTGCGCCAAATTCATCCGTGCCTGTCTCACCTGACTTTCCAGACTCAGGCAAGGTGAGGTCAGGGCAGCGAAGGGCATCTCCGTGTCCAACGTCCAAGCCTCAAATATTTGGAGCCGAGGGGCATGCACCCCCTGTTTACAGCACTAGATATTGGACATCACGGAAGGCGGGTGGTTGTACATTGGGATGTGGTGGGGGGTGGGGGGGTGGTCAGACATTGGTGGGGAAGGGAGGTGTGACATTGGTGTGAGGTGGTCAGACCTGAGGGAAGTTGGGGGTCAGATATGGGGGGTTGGGGGTCAGGCATGGAGGAAGTTGGGGGGTAAGACATGTGATGGGTTAGGGGGTCAGGCCTGGGGAGTTGGGAGTTAGACATGGGGGGGCTAAGGGTCAGACATAGGGGGCTGAGGGTTGGACATGGGGATGTTGGGGGTCAGACATGGGGGTTTGGGAGATGGACATGGGGGGAGTTGGGAGTCCAACATGGAGGGGTTGGGGCGGGATTCGTACATGGTGGAATTGGGGGATTGGACATGGAGTGATTTGGGAGTCGGACATGGAGGGTTGGGGGGTCAGACATGGGCGGGATTGGGGATTGGACATGGGGGAGATTGGGGATCAGACATGGGGGGTTTTAGGTCTGACATGGGGGATGGGGGGGTCAGACTTGGGGAGGGTTGGGAGTTGGACAGAGGGGGGTTGGGGGTCAGACATGGGGGATTGGGGGTCGGACATGGGGAGGTTTGAGAGTTGGACAGAGGGGGGTTGTGTGTCATGAGGGTTGAGGATCGGATATGGGGATGGTTGAGGGTCAGACATGGGGGTGGCTAGAAGTCAGACATGGGGTATGGGGAGGATTGGACGTTGGGGGTGAGGTGGGACATCGGGATGGGGCGGTGTCAGGGTGGGTGTTGGGTCGAAGGGGATCAGTTTGAGTTGTCAGGGCCAGGTTGGGTTGTGGAGTGGGAAGTAAGGTCCATCTGGGTTGGGTGAAGGGTTTAATTGGGTCACGGCTCAGGTCGGGGTAGGCATGGAATCCCATGCAGTTGGGGGGGAGAGACGGTTTGGGGGCTGGGAAATACTGTGGGAGGGTACCTTGTGACAGGGATTGGGTTAGGCATGAGTGGGGGATGGGGGAATCTCCTGTGGGATCAGGAATGTTGGGGGAGTCTGGTTCAGGAATCAGCCTGAATATTTCAAATAGCTATGCTGAAGTTCGAAGTGCTTTTATTTTTCTAACTTTTTCAGAGTAAAGACTGTCATATTATTGGCAAAACCATTAAAGTTGAAGATTTAAATTGCTTGGTCAGATAGTTCTTAGTCCAATGCATTGTTCAGGGGAAGATAGTGGCTCTGGACAATTGCCAGGGAAACTCTTATCTCGGGACTTCCAAGAGGGATTCCCCAGTGCATCTTTGTGGTACCCTCCAGATCCAGTGTTGGGGAACCAGGAAGTCACAGGCCACTTACAGCTTTTATTGTGCAGGTGTTTCCCAGTACTGCAGAATTCCCTATGGACTAAGTTCAGCCACTTGCATATTCCAGAAGATGGTTTATTTAGTCCATCAAGGGGGCGTCCAACCTATTTGGTGAGGTCCTAAGCATCTAACTCCCGCTGCCTTGGAAAAGCAGCCAGCATAAACAAGGATGGCACCACACCCCGGACATTCTCTCTTCCATCAGGAAAAAGATACAAAATTCTGAGATCACATACTGGCCGACTCAAGAACAGCTTCTTCCCTGCTGCCATCAGACTTTTGAATGGATCAAACTCATATTATGTTGATAAAAGCAAATTACTGCGGATGCTAGAATCTGAAACTGAAAGACAAAATGCTGGGAAATCTCAGCAGGTCTAGCAGCATCTGTAAGGAGAGAAAAGAGCTGGTGTTTTGAGTCCAGATGACCATTCATCAGATTAATTTGATCTTTCTCTGCACTCTAGCTATGACTGTAACACTACCTTCTTTCCTTCTCCCCTATGTACTCTATGTATGGTGTACTTTGTCTGTATAGCACACAGCAAACAACACTTTCACTGTATCCCAATATGTGTGACAATAATAAATCAAATCAAATCATATTAACACACACTGAAAAACTATTCAAGTGTCCATGGAAGGGACAAGCAGAACAAATCAGTGGTTATCATTCAGCTCTAACCATTCACCTCAATGCACTTCAGGGAAAATGCAAGTTTGTGGAATCTGAGATTGACTTTCCAGGGTGGAGAGTGGCAGCAGCTGGAGTAAAGCCAACACGTAACAATGTCAAAGCCACTCATGCTCTTCCGACACCACCTGATATGAAAGAACTGGCATCGTTCCCCTCTTATACCAACTTTTTTTTTACAAGTTCCTTCCAAAGTATACAGAGATCACAGAGCTACTTCAGAAGAGGAAAGGGTAATCAGACAGCAAACAGCATTTGACACGGTAACGGGGAAAGTTTGCATCTCTGCCAAACCAATTTCACCCAGCATGCAGAAACATATGTGGCAACAGATGGGTCAGGAAGTGCAATTGGAACTCTCTTCTCTCAGTATAGTGAAGGACTCGAATGGCCAATCATTTACGCATTCAAAAACAGAATACAAATAGTCTACTTGAGAATGGCAATCATTAGATTTCACTTATAAACATTGACACATGGACCTCTACAGTAGCAAGTTCACGCTCTGCACCAGTCATCATTTGCTGAGTACATTGTGAGCTATGGAAGAATATGCCCACCGACCGCTATGCCTCTCCATATGGTCTGACTGTTTTCAAGGTTGAGTGTCTCTCAGGTTAACATAACAAAGTAGTTGATGTGCTAAGCTGTGTTACTATTGCAGGCAGTGATAAATGGCAATGAATCAAAGACTATGTGATCATAGTTGTTTTACATACAACTATGAACCTTGTTACACGGAAGAACTTGTGCTGTTTGATGACAACTCTGTCGCACATGGAACTCCTTATCTTGAAAAAGAAGATGTCACATATATCACACCTAACCCCCAAAAGGACATCCAGGTGATGAAAGAATGAGATCAAGGATCAGCCATGATCAGTTCGAGGGGCTGAAATGCCTACTCCTGCTCCTATTTTCTATGTTTCTCTCCTGTGAAGCAGTCTGGTGACCAGCAGCATATTGCAGCACAGAAAGGTCCAATAGAAACCGTGTGACAGGTACATTCAGTGAAGTATCTGTTAAACCATGTCTTTCACCTTTACATCCAAACTCATGGCCAAGTAAACCAAGGCAATAACCAGAACTCATTACTTTTGAGAAGTGAATGCAGCCCCTAACAATCAACATGTTTTGCTTTTCCGTGATCTACAGGGCAATTGACCAGAAATTGCTATAACAAATTCTAATAACCGCCACTGACGTTGTGGACAAGGGGTGGGAGTTTCCGTCTGCACTCGTCACTAAACTGGAAAATTCCACCCAACGTCAACAAACTTTTGCATGTCTCCCCACCAACACCACCCCCTCACCGCCCACTACCATCCTTGCCCCTGCCTCCCCCCCCACCCCCTTACCACCCACTACCATTCTCACAGCCCCACCCCGCCCCCACCCCTCACTGCCCACTACCATTCTCGGGCTGAGCGGGACAGGAAAAATTCTCCCAAGAGGTTTACAAAATGGAGTTTGTTGGAGGCTGTCACTGTAACGATGGTCGGTTCATGCAGTTCCGAGAACGCTACGGAATTTACCAGCCTCTGACGTTGCAATACAATCTGCAATCGATCATCTTTTATCAAGGTGGAGAGTGGAGTACCCGATTCGGAGGCCAGGCGGTGCTGAATGATAATAAAGGAAACTCTGGGGATATGAGGCGTGAGTTGGCCTTGATAGACTGGGGAGAGTTACTTAAAGGGATGACAGTGGATAGGCAATGGCAAGCATTCAAGGAACGCATGGGAGAACTGCAGCAACTGTTTATTCCTGCCTGGCACAATAGCAAAATGGGTAAGAGGCCTAATCCATGGCACCCAAAGGAAATTAGAGAGCATCCGATCAAAGGAAGAAGCATACAGATTGGCCAAGAAAAATTATAGGTCTGAGGATTGGGAGCAGTTTAAAATTCAGCAAAGAAGGGCCAAGGGGATTGATCAGGAAGGGGAAAATACAGTACGAAAGTAAGTTTGCAGGGAATATAAAGACTGATACTAAGGGCCAGATTTTAGCATTGCATTGCACCCATTTTCAGGTGTGAAAACTTGGTAAATTTGGGTGTGAGGCGAGTAGCATGATCCACGCCTGCCTCCACTCTGGTTTCCCCTTTACCAAGGCCCAAATATGACCGCGATTGGGATCATGCTTGAAACTAGTGCACCGGCAATTTAAATGTCTTTGCATGCATTTAAATTGACTTAAACGGCTGCACGCCCAGCCTTACTGGCACTTCCCCTGTTGTCACTGCATTCACCCATCCCAGAATCGGCGTAAAACAGCCATGCTCCGTATAAGTCCAATAGTGGGGAGGTAGGTGCTGAGCATCGGATCATGGTCTGCTTGAGATTTGGGGGGAGCGGGGGGGGGGGGGGGGGGGGGGGGTGGTCTGGGGCCACTCTCCCTGAGATCAATGAAGGGGAATGGGGGGAAGGGCCCACAATTGGTCTGGGTGGTTGGGGGGTTGCGGGGTGGAGGAAAGGGGGGCTGGTGGGGGTATGGGGGGGTCAGTAATATTATGGAGTTGGGGAAATGTCTATGGGGGCCAGGGGAGAGCATTATCTGACCTGGGAGCGATCTGGCAGCATTCTATCATTTTGTTGTTTCTGCACTTGCGCAGTTATATTCTCCAATCAGAGTTGCAGGGTTTCGGGCGCATTAAGCCCCGCCTGCAGGCTTCTCCAGCATGGTTCAGAATCGCTGATATTTTTACAGGCAGAGTGCATATGGGGGCGCCTCAGAACACGTCTAAAAGTTGGACCTGAAACACTCAGGACCTTAACAGTTTCTATAGCTACGTAAAGAGAAAGAGGTCGATGAAGACAAATGTAGGCGCCTTGCAGACAGAAAAGGGGGAATGTATAATCGGGCACAAAGAAATGACCGAGTAACTGAATACATACTTTAGTTCTGTCTTCATAAAAGGGGACTCAAACCAAATGCCAGAAATATTGGACAAAATGCAAGATTTAGTGGGAGGGAAGAACTGAGATGAATCAATGTCAGTGGAGAAATGGTGCTGGGAAAATTGATGGGATTGAAGGTAGATACATTCCCAGGGCCTGATAATCTACATCCCAGAGTTATTAAGGAAGTGGCTCTAGGAATTGGATGAATTGGTGGTCATCTTCCAGGATTCTATAGACTCTGGAACAGTCGCTGCAGATTGGAGGGCAGCAAACTTCACTCCAACACTCAAAAAGGGAGGTGGAGAGAAAACAGGGAATTATAGACCAGTAAGCTTAACATTGGGATTGGGGAAAATTCTCATCTTTTAAAACGTATCTGGATGAGCACTTAGCACATCATAACATCCAGGACAACAAAAACAGAAACTGCTGGAAAATCTCAGCAGGGATGACAGCATCTGTGGGGAGAGAGGGTAGAGTCAATGTTCTGAGTCTAGATGACCCTTTTTAGAGCTGAAACCACCTTTTCTCCCCAAAGATGCTATCAGACCTGCTGAAGTTCTCCATCATTTTCTGTTTTTGTTTTAGATTCCAGCATCCGCAGAATTTTGCTTTTATACAACTCAGGGCTATGGGCCAAGGGCTGGCAGATGGGACTACATGGGAGTTCAGGTGTTCCTAATGTATCGGTGCAGACTCGATGGGACGAAGGGCCTCTTCTGCGCCTTATGATTCCATGATTAGAGCAAAAGCAAGCATATGTAAGGAAGCTTCGATCTGAGGTTGTACATTGGGTTTTCATCAAAAGGCCAAATCTCGACGACAAGCTCACATCAGCTCTGCCAGGAGCACAGCAGAACAAAAGGTTGATCAGTGACAACCCTTGACTGTTGGATGACAAGATGAAATGGAACGAGTCACTTGATGGCTTGAAGACTGGGATAGTTCAAAGACAGTGATGATGATGATACATTTCCTTTTCTGATGAGATAGTGCAATGTCTATCATCTGTCTCTACTGAGCTGATCAGAACCACAGCTTCAATTCACAGATGTCAGCACCGACATCAACTATATGCAAATCCCAAAGGCCATTTCTGCACTTTGGCCTCTACGAAATGACTCACGTTGATGGGTTTTGTGCTTATGATAGTTGAACTTAAACTAAGGGGCGCGATCTTGCGAAAAATTTCTCAAACGATTGAGAATACTGGAGAAAATCACATTCTATTTGGCGAGCTGTGAGAGCAATCTTATGGCACTTAATGGCTTCAAAGGCACATGATGAACATAGGCTGTTGGTGGTGTTGCTACATTTGGTAAGGCCCCACTTACATCGCTGGAGTGTTCCCAGTTTGAAAGGAGATGTCTGAGTTGGGTTTTTACACCATTTGTCAAGGCGAAACTCTAATGTGTTAAGTAAACAGTGGTTTCTTTATATAACATCCACACAAGAAGTGAGAATGGAAAGTACACCAATTTCATTTATCTGTTTGACTTTTGGTAGCGTTGAAAGGAATACCAGAGTGAAGGCTCATAAATATTACTGGTTCTTTTGGATACAAAGCACATTGCTCAGACAGCACCTCAGCTTCCCCCTGCCAGGTCTGTCCTTGAAAACCAGCAGAATTTACTCCGTTTTCAACACCGTTTAAATAATAATTAAACCCTCTGTAAATTCTATCAGTGTTTTTGACATCAGTTGATCCTAAATTATAACAGACCAAGCTGCAAATGGACAGCGGCTTGGTTGGTGTGTGAAAGGGGCCATTGGATTAATGTTTTGTGTGTGCTCTATTTGCGTTTTGCCTCACTTGCTGGTCTCCCTTTGCCTTTGCTGATGCGCTTTTAACTGAACAAACACAAGGAGGTGCGAATAGCGTCTTCCGCAGGCAACTCAAACACTCAGTCATTTCCTCTTTACAGATGGAAAAAAACCCAGGGCAAACAGGTTACACTAGCGTTTAAATTTTTCTTTGAAATTGAGGACCGGGAATCGTAGTGGGTGGGAGACGGAGGACACAAAGGTACGTTGGTCTCGGGTGGGATTGGCTGGGAAACCCCGCCCAATGAGTCTATACTGACAAAACTGCATGAAGGTGCAGTGCTGAAACATGTAACATGTCAACTTATTAATGACAACAACAGATTAACTGACTGCGACAATGGAAAAGACACCTGAAGGGAGGTGAGGAGGACTTTTCTTTCTTCACACCAGTGAATCATTATGATCACAGGATCTCCACAGTATGGAAGGAGGGCATTCGGCCCATCAAGCCTGCACTGACAACAATCCCACCCCGGCCCAGTAACCCCACTTATTTACCCCTCTAATCCCTCTGACACTGAGGGATAATTTAGCGTGGTCAATCCACCTAACTCGTACACCTTTAGAGTGTGGGAGGAAACTCTTAAGGAGTGCAGGGGAGTTATTCCCCTGTGTGCCGGCCAAAATTTATCCCTTAATCAACATCACTAAAAATCCCACATTGCTGTTTGTGGGAACTTACTGTGTACAAACTGGCTGCCATATTGTTAGAACAGTGACTACACTTTCAAAGGTATTTCATTGGCTGTAAAATGCTTTGAGGATCCAGTTGCCATGAAGGTGCTATATAAATGCACATCTTTCATTTAATATAAAGACAAATAAATTTATGAATATTTCTGCTTCTATCCCTCTACATATTAATGGCCATATATGCTCACAGCTACAATAGCCAGCTATAGTCTAACCCTAAAACTTCCCACTCCCAGAAGAATATAAAGATTTACAGGGGTTAATTTTGGCCTTGGGTGTTTGTGTAAAGTGGGAAATATTGATTCAGTTGCCAATATCCATCTCCTCGCTTTCTTAATTTGGTTTTCATTAGTGGAGTGGGATCAGCTGAATCAATAAAGCCTAATTTCAAAATGACTCCTTATGGATCCGATCGATGTAGGACAATGTTCAATCAGGTAAGCCTTTTCTCCATGAGAATATCCAGCTTTGTGGAACTGCCCATACAATTCTGCTTTCCCTTCTCCTTCATTACAACCCTTGCCCTTGCTTTCAGCACAGTGACTATGTCCCCCTCCCTCTGCCTGGCTCAGCTGTCTCTGCCGTTAACCGAGCAGCAGGAGCCGGAGTTAAAGTTGGGAGCTGTGAATCTGGAGGAAAGCTGGCATCCGAAGATCTCCAGACAGCAGGAGCGGAGCAGCTGTCGACAGCAAATTGCTGATAGGAAGGCACTCGGTTTGTGATGCTGTCACTCAGTTCATGGTCTTCAGTGAAGTGTTTCTAAAATGAAAGGAGCCAAGAGAGAGACTTAAGGGAGGACACGTTTTGAGCAACATACGGCCTTCTGTCTCTTGGCGCCAAACAGGAAATAAATTTCCACTCCTCTATTCGAGTGTGCTATCGGGGGCATGTATAATTTCACTGGTAACCATGCAATCACTCATCTTTCAATTAATGTGATCTGAATTAAATTAACCAAAGTTACAAGCTGTGAATGGAGTCAGAGAGTCATAGAGGTTTACAGGATGGAAACAGGCCCTTTGCTCCAACTTGTCCATGCTGCCCTTTTGTTTTTAACCACTAAGCTAGTCCCAATTGCCCGCATTTGGCCCATATCCCACTATACCCATCATACCCGTGAATAACAACATTACTGAGTATCCTAATCACTTCTATCCAGTGGTTGGGGAAGTGAGGGGAGGGGAGGCAGGGGCGGATGCAGAACAAGTGTAAAGATAACAGCAGAGGTTCCCTTGCTACCTTACTTAACGCATCTACATTCAGTAATGGAGGTCACCCACCCATCAATCAGGATGGGCACATCAACTAGACTGCATGCCTGTTTAAGAACATTCCCCGCCCCCCCCCCGCCCACTTTACCTTCCCCCGGTCCCAACCACTTGCTTCCCTTCCCCAACCAATCTTGGAAATGACAACACAATCCTGGTCCCACAGAGATGAAGTTTGAAGAGTTTCTGTCCACAGGAAGTGAGGAGTAAGGAAATGGGATGGTGGTTGGGGATTGACAAATTACCCACTGCAGGATCTGTTCCCAACAGCCCTGATTCTCACCCAGAGTTAAAATTGTGGTTTTTGTATTTTTGTATGTTCTTCATAGAATCATAGAATCCTGACTGTGCCTCGGGTCACTGTCTGTTTGGAGTTTGTATATTCTCCCTGTGTATGGGCGGCACAGTGACACAGCAGTTAGCACTGCCGTCTCACAGCACCAGGTACCTGGGTTTGACTCCGGTGATGGGTGACTGTGTGGAGGTTGCATGTTCTACCCATGTCGGTGTGGATTTCTTCTAGGTGTTCTGGTTTCCTCCTATACTCAAGATGCGTGGATTAGGTTAATTGGCCATGGTAAATTGTCCCTTAATGTCAGGGAAAATAGCAGGGTAACACTTGGGGTTACGAGGATAGGGCGGGATTGTTGTCACTGCAGGCACGATCTCAATGGACCTAATGGCGTTCTTCTGCACTATCGGGATTCTATGATTCAGAAGGATGCCATTCGGCCCATTGAGCCTGCACTGACAACAGTCCCACCCAGCCCCTATCCCCGTAACCCCATGTATTTACCCTGCTAATCCCCCTAACCTACACATCTTGGGACACTAAGTGGCAATGTAGCATGGCCAATCAGCCTAACTCGCACATCTTTGGACTATGGGAGAAAACCGGAGCACCCGGAGGAAATCATGTTGATGTTTTGTCTCTTTTACTCCGCAGGTATGTCGGTCCACCTTGTTGTCAAACGAGGGGCATGCACACGGTGGGTCGTGCGTGGGCTGCTCTTGGATGTTTCGAGAGTGGCCTAGTACTTCGCGTCGTTGTGTGTGCTTAAAACTGGACCAGCAGATGGGCACCACAACAGCTCAGTGACTATCACTGCTAGCTGTGCAGATACATGGATTTGGGCCAGTGTCTGTGGGAGTTTGTGCATTCTCCCTGTGGTTACGTGGGTTTCCTCCGGGTGCTCTGGTTTCCTCCCACACCCCAAAGATGTGCTGTTAGGCTGATTGGTGTAACAAATTGTCCCTGAACTATTCTCCCCTGAATCTGGTTTCCAATGGGGTACCATACGCATACACACGGGTCTTGGTAGGTGTAGGAAAATGCTTTGTTGGGATGGTGGCGCGGGCTCGTTGGGCCAAAGGGCCTGTTTCCCGTGCTGGGTTGTTCTTTGTTCTTTGTAAATCCACACAGACACAAGGAGAAAGTGCAAATTCTACACAGCCACGCAAGGCTGGAATTGAACCCGGGTCTCTGACCCTGTGAGACTACAGTGCTAACCACTGTGCCACAATTCTTCTGTCTGCTACTCCAACGTGGATCGAGACAATCAGGTTAACAAATCTGTCATTAGCACAAAGGATTGTTAGACAGTGTATTTGCCTGGTAACAACAACAACATGTTTTGTGGCCCTAAATCTATTTTGGGTGATCCATGGTACATTCATTGAATTGAATCTATCTGCGTCAATTTGCATATTAAAAGAGTCCCACCAGGGCAATCAGGTTTGACATTACATCGGTCAGATGTACAGAAACAGACCCTTCGATCCAGCTGAACCAACATGCTGGTGTTTCTGCTCCACATAAATCTCTTCACACCCCTCTTGATCTTCAGCATGACCTTCCATTCCTAACTCACTCATGTTTTTACCTAATGCCGATTGCCATAACTCCAAGGCCTTGTGGTTGAGCGTTCCACATTCTTACCACTTTCTGGTTATGGAAGTTTCCCCTGAATTCCCTACTGAATTTATTTGTGATGATCTGATGAAATCATAGAGGTTTACAGCTTGGAAACAGGCCCTTGGACCCAACTTGTTCATACCGCCCAGTTTTTACCACTAATTACCACAAATACCCGCATTTGGTCCACATCCCTCTATACCCATCTTACCCATGTAACTGCCTAAATGTTTTTAATAGACAAAATTGTACCTGCCTCTACTATTATCTCTGGCAGCTTGTTCCAGACACTCACCACCCTCTGTGTGAAAAAATTGTCCCTCTGGAACCTTTTGTATGTCCCCCCTCGCACCTTAAACTTATGCCCTCTAGTTTTAGACTCCCTTACTTTTGGGAAAAGATATTGACTATCTAGCTGATCATGCCCCTCATTATTTTATAGACTTCTATAGGATCACTCCTAAGCCTCCTATACTTCGGGGAAAAAAATTCCCAATTTATCCAGCTTCTCTTTATAACTCAAACAAATCAAGTCCCGTTAACGTCCTAGTAAATATTTTCTGCACTCTTTCTAGTTTAATGACATCCTTTCTATAGTACGGTGACCAGAACTGTATACAGTATTCCAAGTATGGCCTTACCAATGTCTTGTACAACTTCAACAAGCCATCCCAACTCCTGTATTCAATGTTCTGACTATGAAACCAAGCATGCCAGTTGCCTTCTTCACCACTCTGTCCACTATGACACCACTTTCAAGGAGCTATGAATTTTTCCCTTAGGTCTCTTTATCCTGTAACTCTCCCCAATGCCCTACCATTAATGATCCGGTGACACAGTGGTTAGCACTGCTGCCTCATAGTGCCAGGGACCCAGGCTAAATTCCCAGCTTGGGTCACTGTGTGGAGTCTGCATGTTCTCCCTGGGTCTGCGTGAGTTCTCTCTGGGTGCTCCAGTCTTTTTCCATTGTCCAAAAATGTGCAGGTTAGGTTGATTGGCCATGCTAAATTGCTCCTTAGTGTTGGAGGGATGTCAGGGGGATTACTAAGGTAAATATGTGGGGTTATTGGGATAAGGCTAGGGTGGGATCGTTGCCAGTTTAGGTTTGATGGGCTGAATGGCCTCCTTCTGTACTGTAGGGATTCTATGATTCTATGATTAACTAAGTAAGTCCTGCCCTGGCATCACCTCGCATTTATCTAAATTAAACTCCATCTGCCATTCATCAGCCCACTGGCTCAATTGATCAAGATCCTGTTGCAATCTTAGATAACCTTTTTCACTGTCCACTATGCCACAATCTTGATGTCATCTGCAAACTTACAAACCATGCCTACCAAATTCTCTTCCAAACCATTAACATAAATGACAAATAAATTTGCTGATGACACCAAGATTGGAGGAAAGGCAAATTGCGCAGAGGGTGTGGAGAGTCTGCAAAGGATCTAGATAGGCTGGGCAAATGGGCCAGGAACTGGCAAATGGAATTTAATGTTGGAAAGTGCAGGGTGGTCCACTTTGGTAGGAATAATGGTAGGAAGGACTACTACTTACATGGTGAAAAACTGCAGCAGGCGACAGTGCAGAGGGACCTCGGGGTCCTTGTGCAGGAGTCGCAAAAACCCAGCTTGCAGGTGCAGCAGGTGGTCAGGAAGGCAAATGGGATGCTGGCCTTCATAGCGAGGGGGATTGAATATAAAAGTAGGGAGGTCTTGCTGCGGCTGTATAGGGCATTGGTGAGGCCGCAGCTGGAGTACTGTGTGCAATTTTGGTCGCCGTACTTACGCAAGGATATTTTGGCCTTGGAGGGAGTGCAGAGGAGGTTTACTAGGCTGATACCGGAGTTGAGGGGGTTGAGCTATGAGGAGAGGCTGAATAAACTAGGCTTGTACTCGTTAGAGTTTAGAAGAATGAGGGGAGATCTCATTGAGACGTATAAGATGATGAATGGGATGGATAGGATAGAGGTGGAGAGACTCTTCCCGCTCAGAAAGGATAGTAGGACTAGGGGGCACAGCCTCAAGATAAAGGGGGGGCGGTTTAGAACGGAGTTGAGGAGGAACTTCTTCACTCAAAGGGTGGTGAATCTCTGGAATTCTCTGCCCGTTGAAGTGGTGGAGGCTGCCTCACTAAATATTTTTAAGATGTGGGTTGATGGGTTTTTGATAAGCGAGGGGATTAAGGGTTATGGGGAGAGGGCGGGAATGTGGAACTGAGCCACGACAGATCAGTCATGATTTTATTGAATGGCGGGGCAGGCTCGAAGGGCTAGATGGCCTACTCCTGCTCCTATTTCTTATGTTCTTATGATTCCTGATTTTGGTCACCTCCAAAAGTGGAAACACCTTCTCTTCATCTAAACAGCAAATCTTGATATTGGATTCGTTCAGGATTCACCAGACATGTCAATACGTTCTTCCATATAATCGTTAGTCACTGCCATAGTATTTTCACCTGGCAACACGGGTAAAAATCTCCCACTACTGTATGTCAATCTACAAGGACCAACTGCTCACATTGATATAATAACTTTAATATGGAACTGAGTCCCAAGCTCATGATCAAAAGGGATATTAAAAAAATCACAGCAACAAGCACTACCTTTGACTTCTTTGAGTATATATTCATATATTGAGATTACAAACCGCAAACTTTGCATTAATTTAGAGACTTCTCTGAGTCTCTCTGTTTGATTTCCCCATTCTTCCTCACATATTAGTGTTCTATATTAATGTTAATCTCATAGTCTAATTGTCCAGTTATGGTTCAGCTGGATTTGATAGGACTTTTATTTGATCTGATTTATATTGTCACATGCTTTCACACAGTGAAAGGTATTGTTTCTTGCATGCTATACAGACAAAGCATACCGTTCATAGAGAAGGAAAAGAGAAGGTGCAGAATGTAGTGTTACAGTCATAGCTTCAGTGTAAAGATCAACTTAATGCGAGGTAGGTCCATTCAAAAGTCTGATGGCAGCAGGGGAGAAGCTGTTCTTGAGTCAGTTGGTACGTGACTTCAGACTTTTGTATTTTTTCCCTGATGGAGGAAGGTGGAAGAGAGAATGCCCAGGTGCGTGGGGTCCCTGATTCTCCAAGGCAGCGGGAAGTGTAAAGAGAGTCAATGGGTACAAAGCCGGTTTGTGTGATGGACTGGGCTTCGTTCATGATCCTCTGTAGTTTCTTGCAGTCCTGGGCTGAGCAGGAGCCATATCTGACTGTAATACATCCAGGAAGAATGCTTTCTATGGTGCATCTGTGAAAGTTGTTGAGAGTCGTAGCGGACATGCCAAATTCCCTTAGCCTCCTGAGAAAGTCGAGGCGTTGGTGGCATTGGGAGACTAGGACATGTTGTTCGTGATCTGACACCTGGAAACCTGGAGCTGAGGACACAGCTTTGTGGGGCACCGGTATAATTTTTCACTCGTGGTGAATGCAAATGGCATGGTGCGAGACCGAGAGAGAGAGAGAGAAAGAGAGAGAGGAAACTGAACCAATGATTTGCTTTGTGTGAAGAGTGGTGGGGGTAGAAATTTCTCTCTCAGAAAGAAACCCATCCCACTCCGTTCGATGCTCATTTTTCTCTGTTGGAATTATTTGACCTTTTTCGTTTTCGATGATTGGATTTCTTCGAGGCGTTGTCATAAATCTAACCTGTCATTCCAAAGGCAGCCAGATGTTAGTAATTGGGAACCTGTTAAGTACGTGCCCGGCAACATGTGCAATAAAGTAATTGTTCACATCTTGTCAGTCTGTGCATTTCAATCGTCCTCGAATGTTATTCTAGCAGATTTGGGGGAAAAAAAGTTGTTAACTAATTTATTCTCAATGATGTTGCCTGGCACCCTTTCAGCAGAGGTCCCCCACATACCTGAATAAAGTATAGCTCTGGAGCAGACTAAAAATGCTTTCCATTCATTCCGTCTCTGCTAAAATGAGCAACAAAGTGCAACACTTCAATGCAACAATACAATCTCAGTAGTGAATTAAACCTGCCTCAATTATCTGCTTTTGAATAGCTGGGAAGTGTAAACTGGAAATTAAATTGTGCCCACATTCGCATTTTGGGAACGAAATTGCTTCTGTGAACAAAAGCAAAACACACCTGAATGTTATTGAATGCACTTCTGTTGTTTAGAATGAGATAGAATTGCTGAACCAGGTCATTATGAAACAGATTGCTCTGCAGGCGCCTATTTATAATCTGCATTTCATGTCCTGATCCAAACCCAGGCCTGATTCAAGCGTACAACTTCTTGGCAAACTGGTTATGAATATTCGGAGAGTTCGGCTGCAATTGTGTTTTACCATTTTAGGTATTGTGCAACTTGGAGATACATTTCTGATTCAGTTGCTTCATCCCCCCTGTGGTTACAGCTATTTGGACCAGGTCGTCAATAGGAGAAATACCTTTTACTAAAGAATAACCAATGGGATGGTATGTTATTGAGATGTGTTATCAATCACTCAGCTCACTTGTTGGGAAGATTGGTTCAGTTAGTGCATCTCTCAATTGGCACGAAACTGATCCCATCCAACATGGGATGTTTCCAGCCCCTGGTCAGTTGGCGAATCTCAGTTAGATCTCCATTCCGGGAACGACAGTTAACTTCAATGATCCTGGACTGTGAACATAAGAACATAAGGACTGTGGAGGAATAGAATCAGGAAGAACTTCCATCCCATATTGCTATCTCACAACATTTGTGTTAAGTGCATGTCTGTGTGGATGTCTGATGATATATGAGGTTGTATTGGGTATTTTATTGTTCATGAACACTGGACATTGGCTCTCTACTGAATTGTGAAGAGTATCATTGTAATGTGGTATAGGAACAGCTATTCCCCCTAAAGAGTACTTCACCGTTCAATTATCCTCTCCATCTCCATTTCCTGTTTTGATATCAAAGCAACATTTCACCAAGTATGGCACTAAGAAGCCCAAGGAAAACTGGAATCAATGAGAATCAAAGGAACAACTAGTCATACCAAGCACAAAGGAAAATGGTTCTGGTTGTTGAAGGCCTATCATTTCAGTCCTGGGATAATGCTATAGGAGTTCCTCAGTGTAGTGTCCTCAGCCCAAACATCTTCAGCTGCTTCATCAATGACCTTTCCTCCATCATAAAGTCAGGAATGGGAATGTTCACCATTGATTGCACAATATTCAATACTATTTGTGACTCCTTGGATACTAAAACAGCCTGTGCCCATGTGCAACAAGACCTGGAAAACATTTAGGATTGAGCTGATTGAGGATTGAGAAGTGGTGTGTAATATCTGTGCCACTTGCCAGGCAATGACAATTCCCAACAAGACAGAATCTAACCATTGCCTCTTGACATTCAACGGTGCTACCATTGCTGAATCCCCCTACTATCAACATCCTAGGGGTGACCATTGACCAGAAACTCAACTGGACTAGCCATATAAATACTTTGGCTACAAGAGCAGGTCAGAGGTTAGGAATCTTGCAGTAAGTAACTCACCACCTGACACTCCAAAGCCTGTCCGCAGTCTACAAAATTCAAGTCAGGATTGTGATGGACTACTCTCCACTTGCCTGGATGAGTGCAACTCCAACAACACTCAAACTCAACACTACGATAGAGAATAATGAAGTTTTTCCAAAAATTCAGAGGAGTTTGGTGCAGTAACCATCACTAGGGAGCAGGTATTGAATAAACTGATGGGATTAAAGTCAGGTAAATCTCCAGGACCTGATAGCTTTCAGACTAGGGTATTAAAGATTGTGGTAGCAAAGATAGTGGATGCATTGGCTGTGATATTTCAAAATTCCTTGGATTCTGGTAAGGTCCCGGTGGATTTTTTTTGTTACTTCAAGGGACATGGGCATCACTGGCTGGCCAGCATTCGCTGCCCATAACCAGCAAGGTGGATAGTGGAGAACCTGTGTATGTGGTATATCTGGACTTCCAGATGGTGATTGGCAACGTTCTGCATAAAAGACTGATCCAGAAGGTGAGATTGCAGAGTACTGGGGTTAGAGTCCTGGATTGGATTCTGGGTTGGCTAACTGATGGAAAGCAGAGGGCCGGAGTAAATGGATCCTTCTCTGGCTGGCAAAATGTAGCCAGCGAGGTGCCTCGGGGGTCAGTCCTCGGACCTCAATCTACATGAATGATCTGCCAGCGGGGACAGAGTGTGACACAGAAAAATTTGCAGACGATGCTAAAATAAATTGATATAGATAGGCTGGGAGAATGGGCCAAAATTTAGCAGATGGTGTTTAATGTGGATAAATGTGAGGTTGTCCATTTTGGCAGAAAAAATAGGAAGGCAAATTATTACCTAAGTAGAAAGCAAATTCAAAGTGACTCTGGGCAGAGGGATCTGTGGTATGTCTGGTCAGAGTGATTTGGGCAGAGTGGTCTGTGTTCATGAATCACAGAAAGCCGGTATGCTGGTGCAGTTTGTCATAAAAAAGGCAAACGAGATGTTGGTATTTATTGCAAAGAGACTGGAATATAAAAGTAAGTAAATAGTTGCAATTGTATAGGGTGTTGGTGAGATCACATCTGGAATATTGTAGCAGTTTTGGCCTCCTTATTTGGGGAAGGATGTGGTGGCATTGGATGAGTTTAGACAAGGTTCATCAGATTGATTCCGGGGTGAAAGTGTTGACGTATGAGGAGAGATTAAACAGTTTGGGCTTATATCCAGTTTAGAAGGATGAGAGGGGATCTGATCGAAGTATATACAATTTTAAAAGGGATTGATAAAATAAATGTAGACCAAATGTTTCCTGTTATGAGACAATCTTGAACAAGAGGTCACAGGTGTAGGTTGAGAGGCGATAGATTTAAAACTGAAATGAGAGGGAACTACTTCTCGCAGAGGGTGGTGAATTTGTGGAACTCGCTGCCCCATAGCGTGGTGGAGTCTGAATCATTAAATGATTTCAGGAAGGAGATAAAAATATTTCTAATAAAAGAAGGGATAAGGGTATATGGGGAACAGGTGGGGGAGGTTGACTTGAAACCACGGAGAGATCAGCCATGAACGAGCAGGCTCAAAGGGTTGAATTTGCCTACTTCTGCTCCTAGTTTCGACGTTCCTATGTACCTATCATCCAGGACAAAACAACCCATTTGATCAACAACTTATCCACAAACATTCATGCTCTCCACAACTGCACATATCTACAAGATGCACTGCAGGAACTCACCTAAACTTCTTAGACAGCACCTTTCAAGACTGCAACCTCTATCACCTTGACTGGGGATAGCAGATATGTGTGAACACAACCACCTGGAAGTTCCCCTCCAAGTCACTCACCATTCTGACTTGGAAAGAAATCAGCATTCCATCAATGTCACTGGTCAAAAATCTGGAACTCCCTCTTTAACAGCGCTGTGGTGTACCTACTCTGCATGGTCCGCAGCTATTCAAGAAGGCAACTCACTAACATCTTCCCAAGGGCAATTAGGGTTGGACAGTAAATGCTCGCCTTGCCAGTGATGCCCACACTGTGTGAAAGAATAAGTAACAAAAATTCTTCCCTAACATAATTCCAACAGTAAAGTTCCAGGTGTTCCAGCATCTGCAGCTTTCTGCAGGAAGATCGGTCCAAATCTGAACTACGTCAAAGTGCTTTCTGATTCCCATTCAGCAATGGAAATCTAGAACATTCTCCCTCACTCCACAGAGTGGAAATTAGAAATTTCAGAACCGAGATTGATAGGTTTTTGTTGAGCGAGGATATTAAGAAATGTTGAGGCACGGCAGGTGGATGAAGTTAGGAGAGAGATCAGCCATAGTGTAACTGAAACAACTTCAAGAGCAAAATGGTTCCCTGTTGTTCCTGGAAATGGCCAAATTCTCACTTTAAGATTATATCCACTCATTCTTGTGTCATGGCTGAGACATGAAAGATAAAAAATGTGTATTCATCAGCTGGCTGTTTTATAAAGTCATTTTTTTTCTGTGCCATCAAAAATGGAAAATCATTGAGCTGAGAATGTGTCTCCAGCTAGTCGCTTGCTGTCTTTCTGTCTTTCCAAAGTAATAATGGTCTAGTTAACACTGAACAAAGGAAAACCTTCTCAGACTGCAATTCCCCATAATGGTGCTAATGACCAAAGCAATAGCAGTCCTAACACAATGGGGTTTGACAAAGAGAGCATCAGTTAGTTAACCCAACGCCAGTGTCTCCAAAAAGAGAATGGATTCTAGCTCCTGTTAAACTCAAAGTTCTAGCAATCCTGTGATCATCCTTTGAGCTATGTCCCCAAGCAGCATTGTGATATCGTCTGCTGGAGCTGAATTCCAGTCGTTACTGTCCAATATCCAACATGGACACAAGTCCAGGGAACAGCCTGTGCTGTCTACCATCAAGCTGGTGGCAGCAGAAAGAACCCTGACTCACATAAAACCTATCAACTGCTGGAGCCTTGGAATCTGTGCCTCCCAACTGACCCATTCTACATTCTTTCTCTGTCATGCAAGCCTTGCTCTGGAAAGAAGAGGGAATTCTGCAATCAGCCTACTTTCCCTCAAAAGGAACATTCCAAGTGACTTCAGATTCTGAACACAGTAAAACCCATACCTACATTTTATTGTGGTCATGCTGTGAACCATCTTCCTGTCTCCTCATCCACTTTTAATTGTGTGAGTCTCAAAAAGGTTCTCCCCGTGTCTGCAGGAGTAGTTTCCTCCGACACTCCAAAGATGTGTAGGTTAGGTGGACTGACCATAGAGTTTTTAAGGTTTATACACTATCATGTTTTTTTTTCTAGTTTGTAATTGGCAGAAGTCATTGCTGTATGTTAACTTTATTCTTAAATAAATGTTGTTTGATAAAAGCTCCTAAGGGGTCACTTGAATCGTACCTGATGTGAAACATCCCATGCTCACCCTACCTACATTCAAATTGCAAAACTTATGATCCAGGCGGACTTCATGAAACATTTTGGAGTTTCCGACCTGAATTGTAACACTTCTCTATGTACGGTATGGTTTGTCTACTCAGGAAACAATACTTTTCACTGCACACTAATACATTTGACGATAATAAATCAAATCAATCTACCTTGGAGTCCACATTGTGGTTTACTGAAATCAATGTGCGTATTGTCCTGAAATGTAGGCCCGATAATTGATGTCACTATCTTACATGGAAAGAAATTAAGACTAATCGCTGCCTGTGCCTGTCTTGTCCATATTAGCCTAGTCCCAAGTGACTGGGCACTTGCCAGAGTTCTGTGACACCGTAATAATGAAAATAAATCCCTCCCTTGCGCTGCGTTGCTCTGTGAGATTAAATGTTGTCCATTCCTGAGGATTCATTTCCTTTCAGCCCTTTTTCACTGCCTGTGATTTCCATCTCATTTCCAGCACAGTTGTCAATTCAGCTTCGATTTTGTTACTTATGTGCTTGGTTTCCTGTGAATACGGGCATGAAGCAATCAATCAGAACATTAACGATCTTCTGGCTTATCGTCTGTTTACTCCTGTTTGCCTCTGTTGTGGTTCTCACCTCCTCTCTTTCATGCCCCGGGACTGTGTACGAGCTAATGGTTGTTAATGACAGGAGTGAGTAATTAGTATGAAAGCTCATCACAGATGCATTTTGCAATTGAATCAAGCACCTGATTTTTCTTTGGTGAAGATTTGTGATCATTAAGCTGACAGATGTTAACTCTGGAAACCGGAATATTTTCTCATCCTATTTGGTTAAAAATCAAACAATTCCCAGGTTAGGTATAATT
This sequence comes from Carcharhinus amblyrhynchos, assembly GCF_965287045.1. Lineage (NCBI taxonomy): Eukaryota > Metazoa > Chordata > Chondrichthyes > Carcharhiniformes > Carcharhinidae > Carcharhinus > Carcharhinus amblyrhynchos. Next base: position 20,953,291 of record NC_137324.1, read on the forward strand.
TTACCCTGTCCCAGTAAAGACCCTTCCATGCACAAAACCAAGAGGCAAAAGCCACTATTAATTACACAGTTAGCATTAATCATGCAAGGAGCCCAAAGTAGAATTTCTGCTATGTAGAGTAATCTGGCTGATTTAGGCTTCAGGAAGGCTCAGGCACTGAGTGTGAGGGCATTGTTTCACTTCCATCCCTCCTGAATACCATGGGGTGGGGGGTGGGGGTGGGGGATCCCAACAAGATGATTGGGGGGGGGGGGAGGGGTGGGGGGGGGGGTGGTGGTGTCAAGCACTCTCTTTTTCCAGGTAAGTATGATAAGGGCCCGGATTTTTACTATGACAGTTAGGCTCTGCACCCGAGTCAAAATGGCGCTAAATCCAGGAATTCTGCCCCCACATCCGATGCCCAACATTCCTGCCTGAGTTAGGGAATGAGCGTGGATATATTTCACACATGTACAGTTCGTGGAGGCAGCAGCACATTTATAAGTGCAGCTGCCTTCACTCAAAGGGTCAAAAAGTGTTGCGAACAAAGCCCAATCCATCACGCAAACCAGCCTCCCATCCATTGACTCTGTCTACACATCCACTGCCTCTGCAAAGCAGCCAGCAAAATCAAGGACTCCACGTAGCCCGGACATTCTTTTTTCCACCTTCTTCCGTTGCGAGAAAGATACAAAAGTCTGAGGTCACGTACCAACCAACTCAAGAACAGCTTCTTCCCTGCTGCCATCAGACTTTTGAATGCACCCAACTTTTACTAAGTTGATCTTTCTTGACATCCTAGCTATGACTCCAACATTACATTCTGCACCCTCTCCTTTCCTTCTCTATGCACAGTATGCTTTGTCTTTATAGCATAAGAAACAATACTTTTCAGTGTATACTAATACATGTGACAATAATAAATCAGATCAAAATTTCTTCACCAAGGTTTCCGCAACATGACTTGTGGGATTTACAAATTCAAGGAAAAGATCTGTCAAAGTTCTTGGGAGACATCATGTACCCTTTGCGTGAGGTCAGGTAACCTTCGCAGATGTTTCAGAGTAGACATGAATGGGTGTAAAATGTGGATAAGGTCCGTGGAACTGTCAAGCTATCAAGTTATTTCAATTCCCTGCTTTTTAAATTTTGAAAAAGTAAACAGCCTACCAAGTCTCTCAGTTGCATAAAAAAAGATACGTGCATCTTCAAACCATATTTGTTGGGATAAGCCAGAGAATTATCATTACTGTATTAGTACTGCTTGATTGCTTTTACAGCCTATCATTATCACAGTGGGGGACCTACAAGTTCACAGTTTGATAGAGAGTTACAAGTGGATTGATGTCGGGCTACAAACCTACAAATTTCCTGCCCCTGCATATCTAACTCAGGAGTGAAAATTTTGACCATGGCATCTTATAAAATGGAATACTACAGCATCTATTCTTCTTTTAAGTACATCCACAGAAAATTTCTAGAATCATTCTTGATAGAGTTGGTTCAGAGTGCCAGAAATTCCCCAGAGATTGTTCAAACAGGAACAATGATCAATGCTCTCTAAGTAATGCTTCATTGACTTGTCCTCATTCCTAACAACTAGCTTGAGTAATGCCTCCTTCCTTATTGGACTGGAAACATATTGCTGTAGAAATTGTTCATGAATACACTCTCAGAACTTGTGTCTCTCTCTGGCTTTTACATGGCTACAATCTCAGTCATTCCGCATTTGAACTTGTGCCTCTTTGCAGTTTCCTTGCAGATCTGTTTCTCTACATCTTTCTCACCAGTTATGCAATTTCAACTTCTTTGCTCCTTAGGTCTCGGAAAATAGATTGTATCCTTGACACCCCCAGGACATGTTCTATCTCCAGCATTGCTACACTCTCCATTGTCAATACTGCCAGCCCTTTCTCCTCCTTCCATTCCTATCTTTTCTAAACAGCCAGGAATATCCAACACACAGGAATTTTCCAGGAATATGTAGCACAATACCCTGCCTTCTTTGAGCCAGGTCTCTGTTATTGCCACAACATCATATTTCCACACGATAATCTGCGCCAAAAACTCATCAATTTTATTTACTACACTCCATGCAATTACATACATGTGCTGTCACCCTAATTTAGTTAGATAATAACTAATTGAACAGGTCTTTCAAGCTGCCAGCACAGAAATGAATAACCTCAGTGCTGAATGACTCTATGAATCTATGATTCTGTGACCTTTAAATGCTGAAAACACCTTCTTCTCACTTTGTGTAGAAATCAAATGAATAGCCGCAACGATACAGAGGCAATAAAATGCACCTGAGCGTCAAAAGCATAAGTGGATCGGCTCTGACTGGTGAAGATTGGATTGCAATCTGAGAAAGCAATGTGACTAAGATGTGTGTGTTTACTTCATACAAAGATATAATAAAAAAAAGTAGGAAAACAATTATTTTAAGGGATGCCCACACTGCTGTCAATGATAGACAGGTTGTTGGACAGTATTATTATCCAGCCAGCATATTATCAATGGGTGGAAGTCAGAATCATTTGAAAAAAATCAGACATCATCATTCATCAGCTGAAGCTATTGATTTTGGTGCCTAATGTGGTGACTATTCTAACAATCTCGGTGTTGATGGACGTAACTCTTTGACTGGGCAAATAACACTTCTACACTTTGACGATAAATTGCATCCAACTATGAGATAATAACTAGAATTTCCAATGTAATCAAAGCAGAGTCTTCCTGAGATTTATTACCCATTGCTCAATAAACCAGAGGTTTGGAGGTACAGCAACTGCCTTTTTAGGTTAAAACAAAAGCTGATATCACACCACAATATTTTTGATTTGATTTGATTTATTATTATCACATGTATTGGTACACAAAGAAAAGTATTGTTTCTAGCACACTATAAGCTATAGAGAAGGATAGGAGATAGAGATACACTATAGAGAAGGATAGGAGAGGCTACAGACTGTAGTGTTACAGTCATAGCTAGGGATTAGAGAAAGGTCAGCTTAATGCAGGATAGGTCCATTCAATAGTCTGATGGCAGCAGGGAAGAAGCTGTTCTTGAGTCGGTTGATACATGGCTTCAGATTTTTGTATCTTTTTCCCAACGGAAAAATGTGGAAGAGAGTATGTCCGTGGTGCATGGGGTCCTTGATTATGCTGTCTGCTTTTCCAAATCAGCGAGAAATGTGGCCAGAGTCAATGGATGGGAGGCTGGTTTGCATGATGAGCTGGGCTTCTTGACCTGTCTGCAGTCTTTGGTTGGCGACACCATCCTCCTTTAATGTCTTTGCAATATTGTCCAGCTGGGTCAGACTGTGAACAACTGGTTCCATTCTTATCCATATAGTTATTGTCAAAAATCACATTCAGTGGCTTCTGTTCCTGCCCCCGCACTGTTGCCCTGTGATGTCCCTCAAGGATCTGACCTTGATCCTTTCATATTTTTTACCTACTTGCTGCCCCTCAGCAATATCATCTGAAAACAGAGTGCTAGTTAAGATAATGTGGGACAGTTACACCTACCTCTAACTCATCACCACCTCTCTTATAATAAGAACATAAGAAATAGGAGCAGGAGTAGGCCATCTAGCCCTTCGAGCCTGCCCCGCCATTCAGTAAGATCATGGCTGATCTGAAGTGGGTCAGTTCCACCTTCCCGCTTTCTCCCCATAACCCTGAATTCCCTTGTCTGTCAAAAACCTATCTACCCGTGACTTAAATATATTTAGCGAGGTCGCCTCCACCACTTCAACGGGCAGAGAATTCCAGGGATTCACCACCCTTTGAGTGAAGAAGTTCCCCCTCAACTCTGATCTAAACTGCGCCCCCCCCTTATCTTGAGGCTGTGCCCTCTAGTCCTGCTATCCTTTCTAAGCGGGAAGAATCTCTCTACCTCTACCCTATCCATCCCCTTCATTACCTTATATGTCTCTATAAGATCCCCCCTCATCCTTCTAAACTCCAACGAGTACAGACCCAGTCTATTCAGTCTCTCTTCATAGGCTAACCCCCTCATCTCCGGTATCAGCCTAGTGAACCTTCTCGATTCCTGGGGGCCGCATGATAGCACAGTGAAACTCTGTTGCCTTACAGTGCCAGGGACCCGGGTTCGATCCCCTGTCTGTGCAGTGTCTGCATATTCTCCCTGTGTCTGCATGGGTTTCCTCCCACAATCCGAAGGATGCGCTGATCAGGTGCATTGGCCATGCTAAATTCTCCCTCAATGTACCTGAACACATGCTGGAATGTGGCAACTAGAGGATTTTCACAGTAACTTCATTGCAGTGTTAATGTAAAACCACGTGTAACACTAATAAATAAACTTTAGAAAACTGTTGTAAAATTATCGGACCATTTATCTGACATCCAGTACGGCTGAGCAGAAATTTCCTCCAAATTACATATAGGGAAGACTGAAACCAATCTTTACTCTCTATTCCAACCTTCTTAACTTCTCTACCAACACAATCCCTCTCTTCAGGCAAAATTTGAGACTAAATCAGACTATTCAGAACCTTAGTACCATATTTAATCATGAGACAGCTATCAATCATATATCCTTGCTATCATTACAACTGTTTATTTTCACACCTGGTTCATTGTAAGACTCCGTTGCAGTATGCCTTTAAGAGATAGCAGCACGCCAGCACTAAAAGGGAAATGTGTCATGTATCCAGTCTTAGTTTCACTTTGGCCTGTGGGCAGAACACAGCACACACTTCTGCTGCTCTTCATGCTTTCTACCTTTATATAGCTGTTCTTTTGTGCCTAGTCTCAATAAATGAACCACACAACATGTTTCTACAATCCCTTGTGACTGAATGATGCCTTTATTTTGATTTGGTTCATTATTGTCACCTGTATTAACGTACAGTGAAAAGTATTGTTTCTTGCACGCTACGCAGACAAAGCACACTGTTCATAGAGAAGGAAATGAGAGAGTGCAGAATGTAGTGTTAAAGTCTTGGCTAGGGTGTAGAGAAAGATCAACTTAATGCAAGGTAAGTCCATTCAAAAGTCTGACAGCAACAGGGAAGAAGCTGTTAAGAATGGAGTTAAGTGGCGGTCAATTAGTTTGACAGCAAGATTAGGTACAGGTACAACATAGTGAACATATTACATGAAATGAAACAATCCTCTGCATTTTGGTCAGGCCACAATAAAGCTGCAGCATCAGAGAGTGTTGAAAACACAGCCTGCTGTCTGCACAGAAAAGTTTTGAAGACACAGCATGGGCATTGTGCTCAAACGAACAACTGGGAAGCAGACAAATTCGCCGAGTTGAGGCTGTAGCGCAAGGGAAGATTGTGATTGTAACAGAAGGCTTCAAGAATTACTCAGTAATAAGTTAAATAAAACAAGGAGGAAGGTCAAAGGAATAATGTCAACATATCCAAAAATTCCCCAGTTTAAACTGGAATGCAACTGACACTGTCCAAATTCAAAATATTTAAACAGAGCTGTAGTTCCAGTATGTCTGAACCAGACAAACAAGCCATAAACAATCACCAGGCAATTGGGAATGAAGGTCTGCGGAGGCTGAACATATCAGGATTAACAGAAGAAGGGCTAAAGGATCGACAAAAGATACAAACTACTTTGGAAAACTGGTACAGAATCAATTAAACTTCCACATTCATCACCTAGATTTCATGCTTTTTTGACAGAAGCCTATAGAATCCAGTGACCACTTCATCAGCAGATACAGAGAAAAGGGGACAAACTGTGATTATTCAGATACGGAACTAACAGACGGATTGTTGGGTGGATGATTGCACCCAGCTCCATGGGAGAACTCTAGACAGACCTCCTAAACAAGCCCAAAATAGAGGGCTTTCGGCCCTTTTTTTAAACCTGAAGCAAGATCCAATTGCCCACATTTGGCCCATATACCCCTATACACATCTCACCCATGTAACTGTTTAAGCCTTTTCGAAGACAAAATTGTACCCACCTCTACTACTACCTCTGGCAGCTTGTTCCACACACTCATCATCCTTTGTGTGAAAAAATTGCTGTCTGGACACTTCTGTATCTCTCCCCTCTCACTTTAAACCTACTCCCTCTAGTTTTAGACTCCCCTATCTTTGGGAAAGATATTGAATATCTAGCTGACCTGTGTCTCTCATTATTTCTATAAGATCATTCACAGCCTTCTACGCTCCAGAGGAAAAAGTCCCAGTCTATCCAGCCTCTCCTTACAACTCAATCCATCAAGTCCAAAGATGTGCAGGTTAGGTTGATTGGCCATTCTAAAAATTGCCCCTTAGTGTCCTGAGATGCATAGGTTACAGGGACTAGCGGGTAATTATGTAGGGATATGGGGGTAGGGCTTGGGTGGGATTGTGGTTGGTGCAGACTCGATGGGCCAAATGGCCTCTTTCTGCACTCTAGGGTTTCTATGTTTTCTAAGGCCTGGTAGCATCCTAGTAAATCTTTTCTGTACTCTTTCCAGTTTAATAATATCTTTTCTATGATAGGGTGACCAGAATAGTACATAGTATTCCAAGTGTGGCCTTACCAATTCTTGTACAACTTCAACAAGACGTCCCAAATCCTGTATTCAATGTTCTGACCAATAAAACCAAGCATGCTGAATGCTTTCTTCACCGCTCTGTCCATCAGTAACTCCACTTTCAAGGAGCTATGGACATGTACCCCTAGGTCTCTTTGCTCTGTAACACTCCCCAATGCCCTACCATTAACTGAGTAATTCCTGCCTTGGTTCAATCTACCAAAATGCATCACCTCGCTTTTATCTAAATTAAACTGCATCTGCGATTTGCCAGCCCATTGGCCCAATTGATCAAGATCCCGTTACAATCCCTAGATAACCTTCTTCACTGTCCACTATGCCACCAGTCTTGACGTCATCCGCAAACTTACTAACCATGCCTCCTAATTTCTCATTCAAATCATTAATATAAATGACAAATAACAGTGGACCCAGCACCGATCCCTGAGGCATAACGCTGGTCACAGGTCTCCAATTTGAAAAACAACCCTCTACAACCACCCTCAGACTTCTGTCATCAAGCAAATTTTGTATCCATTTAGGTACCTCACCCTGGATCCCGTGAGATTTATCCTGATGCAACAACCTACCATGTGGTAACTTGTCAAAGGCCTTGCTAAAGTGCTTGTAGACAACATCACCTGCACTGCCCTCATCTACCTTCTTGGTTACCCCTTCAAAAAACTCAATCAAATTTGTAAGACATGATTTTCCACTCACAAAGCCATGCTGATAGTCCCTAATCAGACTTTGTGTCTCTAAATGCCTGTAGATTCTGTCTCTCAAAATATCTTCCAACAACGTAACCACCACAAATGTGAGGCTCACCAGCCTGTAGTTAGAACATAGAAAAACTACAGCACAAACAGGCCCTTCGGCCCACGAGTTGCACAGAACATATCTCTACCTACTAGGCTTATCTATAACCCTCAATCCTACTAAGTCCCATGTACTCATCCAGGACTCTCTTAAAAGACCCTAGTTCCCAGACTTTTCCCTGCAACCCTTTTTAAACAAAGGCACAACATTTGCAATCTTCAGGCACCTCACCTGTGACTATTGATGATTCAAATATCTCTGCTAGGGGACCCACAATTTCCTCCCTAGCCTCCCACAATGTCCTGGGATACACTTCATCAGGTCCGAGGGATTTATCTACCTTGATGCACTTTAAGACTACCAGCACCTCCTTCTCTGTAATATGTACACTCCTTAAGACATCATTATTTCCCCAAGTCCCCTAACATCCATACTTTTCTCAACGATAAACGCTGTTATAGTAAATATATAGCATTAATGTACTACTAAGGATGAATGTAAGTACAGCCCAATCCTCGCAGATTAATGAAGTTTACAGATGCTAAGTACAACCCCATTTATTGTCACACCTACCAGAACACCCAACTGAGTAGGACATGGTGTGACCTGCACCAATGAAATACCCATCTTTCCATCAATTCTGCATGGCATGTGGCAGAAAGGGCCATTGGCAGTGGCAATGCACTAGAGAGCAAAGGCTGATGTAGCCAAAAAAAGCCATGTAATGATCCAACAGACCATCGGCAATGGGTAACTTCAAGTAATAAGAATGATCATGCGGTATCTGCGGGATCATGCGGGATGCTGGCCTTCATAGCGAGGGGGATTGAATATAAAAGTAGGGAGGTCTTGCTGCAGCTGTATAGGGCATTGGTGAGGCCGCAGCTGGAGTACTGTGTGCAGTTTTGGGCGCCGCACCTGCGCAAGGATATTTTGGCCCTGGAGGGAGTGCAGAGGAGGTTTACTAGGCTGATACCGGAGTTGAGGGGATTGAGCTATGAGGAGAGGCTGAATAAACTAGGCTTGTACTCGTTAGAGTTTAGAAGAATGAGGGGAGATCTCATTGAGACGTATAAGATGATGAATGGGATGGATAGGATAGAGGTGGAGAGACTCTTCCCGCTCAAAAAAGACAGTAGGACTAGGGGGCACAGCCTCAAGATAAAGGGGAGGCGGTTTAGAACGGAGTTGAGGAGGAACTTCTTCACTCAAAGGGTGGTGAATCTCTGGAATTCTCTGCCCGTTGAAGTGGTGGAGGCTGCCTCGCTAAATATTTTTAAGAAGCGGGTTGATGGGTTCTTGATAAGAGAGGGGATTAAGGGTTATGGGGAGAGGGCGGGAAAGTGGAACTGAGCCACAACAGATCAGCCATGATCTTATTGAATGGCGGGGCAGGCTCGAAGGGCTAGATGGCCTACTCCTGCTCCTATTTCTTATGTTCTTATGTTCTTATGTTCTTATGTATCCCATCAGAATTATATACATGAAGTGATTCACAAACCAGAAAGTGATGATGATGTGCCTGCAAAGACAATGAGTGGTTAACATTGGTTTCACATTGTCAGTCTTCTGGAAAACATGGCTACCGTCACACCATTCAAAGTGTTTGTCAAGGTTCAATTTATCTATTCTGAGAAAGTTTATAACTATACATTATTGGCCAATGTTGACATGGAGGCAAGTGTTAACATGGTAACCTGCAAATTCCAAAAGACATATATCCACAGGTGTGGAAGGACATGGAGAAGCCTACTGTTGTGAAATGTTTGGCATTCAAATGTTCACCAAGTTCCTGTACAGGTTCCATAGCCCTGGAATGCAAGTCTATGGCACTGATTTCATCATCATATCAGTACCTGGTAACTACTTTACCAGGTACAGATATTCTACATCATGGAGACCAAATGCCCAGTGATTGTTGGTCTATTAACATGCTGTGACCTTTTACTAGTAACATTCCATAGGGCAATTACATGGCAGATCGGCCTCAGAAACCACTCCTATCACCTCAGTTCATGACTTAATATTGAATGTTTTGTCAAAATTGACAAATTCAAGGGAGAATCATAGAATCACAGAATCCCTACAGTGCAGAAGGAGGCAATTTGGCCCATGAAGTCTGCACCAACCATAATCCTACCCAGGCTTCACTCCCGCAACCCCATACATTTACCTTGCTAATCCCCCTGGTACTAGGGTCAATTTTAGCATGGCCAATCAACTAAATCAGCACATTTTTGGATTCTGAGAGGAAACCGGAGCACTCGGAGGAAACCCATGCAGACACAAGTAGAACCTGCAAACTCCCTGTGTCACTCGAGGTCGAAATTGAACCCAGAACCTTTGCACTATAAGGCATTAGTGCTAACCACTGTGCCACCACACTGCTCCCAAAGCTGCAACATTACACTTGCGGGAGAATGCAAGTCCATCGATTGATCTGGTACCTTTTACATAATGCAAATGCCAGCAGGTACAAAAAAAAGTGAAAGATTCTACACTGCAGAACTTGTGGAAAACCATCATAGAAGGGATGACATTCAGCATGAATCAAGAACACCTTTAAGTGCAACTATTCCATCACTGACATTTTGGCCTTTACTGAATGAGCTGGGCATCTCCCTTAGAGTTGTTTTTAAAGGCAGGCAGGTCATCATACCAGAATTTTTGTGACATGATATTCTTCAACAACTTCCTCATTCTCACATGGGCATAGATAAGATGAGAAGACTCATGGGAGAGACAGTCTATTGGCTGGGTATGAACAACAACATTGACATTGATGTTAAGAAGTGTGAGCCATATCAAATGTTTAACCAAGTCTGCACAAGGCACCACAAATTCCACATGAAGTTCTTATCCATCCTCAGCTTCAAATCACATCCGGCCTCTTTCATATCCATGACACTGACTTCATTGCTATCTTCTGTAACCTTATTAATCAACAACTGCATACTACACCAAACACAACTGTCACACATGCTCCAAGTGCAGTTTTCAGTTCATTTAGTGTGCTAAGAATGATCATTATGAATACCATCTGCAATTTATTGGTAAATTATTTCAGGATATGTGCGAGTTGTGGAATATCAGCCACTTTGATAAACAAGGGGGTGAAAGGTAATCAGGGGTAGGCAGGAATGGGAAGCTGTAGTTGAAATTACATCAGCCATGATTTCATTGAATGGTAGACTAGTCTCAAAGGGCTGAATGGCCTACTGCTAATTCATATGTTCACATGTCTGTATCTTCACCCCACCACTTCTCATTCACCTCACTGAATGAATGACTCACATGGTAAAATCCCTAAATCTCAGATGTAGACAGACAAAGCAAAATCTCCACATTGCTATGTTACAGCTGAGAGCTACACCTTTAAATACAACTATTCCATCAGCAGCAGAACTCATGTTCAGTTCCAGCCTCAGACTACTCTCTCAGATATTTACTTTCCTCCTCTTTACATTACGTTTACATTAATCTATTACCAGATAATTAATGTCACCCATGAAAAGGGGTGGCATGGTGGTACGGTCGCTAGCACTGCTGCCTCACCGTGCCAAGGACCCGAGTCCCATTCCCAGCTTAGGTTACTGTCTATGCAGCGTCTGTACCTTCTCCCCGTGTCTGCGTGGGTTTTCTCTGGGTGCTCTGATTTCCTCCCACAATCCAAAGGTATATAAGTCAGGTTGATTGGCCACGCTAAATTACCTCTAAGTGTCAGGGAGAATAGCAGGGTAAATATGTGGGGCAAATATGTGTTTAGGGCCTGGGTGGGATTGTTGTTGATGCAAACTCGATAGGCCAAATGGCCTCCTTCTGCGTTGTAGGGATTCTATGATATAAATGGAGGTGTATGGTTTTGATTTGACTTTCAAGAAAAAAAGAAGGTAAATTTGCAACAGATCGCATCTTAAAAGCAATGTTAAATTAACATAGACACATTGGTAGTCTCACATCAATGTCTTAATGTAACCAAGTGTCTGATAAAATGTGCAAAATTACGCATTCCTGTGACAACATGCGAGGCATGGGAGCATAGTGACTAGCATTACTGCCTCACAGCACTAGGGGCCTGGGTTCGATTCTTGGTTTGGGTCATTGTCTGTGTGGAGTCTGCACATTCTCCCCGTATCTTCATGAGTTTCCTCCGGGTGCTCCGGTTTCCTCCCACAGTCCGGACGACTTGTCAGTTAGGTGCGTTGACCCGTACAGGCGTCGGAGTTTGGCAACTAGGAGATTTTCACAGCAACTTCATTGCAGTGTTAATGTAAACCTACTCGTGACACTAATAAATGAAGTTTAACCTAAGCATAAAAACAGGTAACCAGCTTTGAGCATAAGCCAAGAGAAACTTCAACGCTTTCTGCTTGTCTTGTTGTGGGATTTCCTTTCAAGTAATGTCGAAATTTCTGTAGTTGCTTAACTACTTCCTGCTACTACTTTTCTTGAAAGCATGCTGAAGCTTCCTATATTTCTTCTGCAACGTTGCAGATCCTTTCAAAATGCACATTAATCTCCTTCAGGAGTCAGCTTCCCAAAGGCCTGAATTGTCTCTGAACCACTCAATAAATTCACATGCGTACACTTTCATTCCTTCAATCTCTGACAAAGCCCTTCTCTCACAATGGATACATTATGATACATTAAGTTTCTGCCTTCTCTGTTGTGCGCTACTGATCTGCTCATTCCTCGTAAGCGGCCTGTCAAAGCACTTAGCACTGCAATAAGGCCTGCTATTTCATTGTGGGTAAACTGAATTCAAATTGCTCTTTTATCTTTCTGTCAACTCTATCTCAACATTTATTTAACCCCGAGAGTTTAGTCTATAGTTAGCCTCCCATCTGTTTCTTCAAAAAAAAATGATTCTATCTGTGGTAATGTCACCCATCTGTTTACAACTTACAGCAGCAATATTATTTTGGCAGTAATCCTAGATTGGTGTAATTAAATTTAGATTTTGGTCTTGTACTAAACGTAGCCAGACTGCATTATAGAACATGCCATCAAGGCACAGTGGGTAACCCTCTTGCCTCTTAAGTTATAACTCTTGTGAATTCATGTCCTGTTCCACAGAGGTTTGGAGCTGATTAATACGCTCCAAAATCATTAACGTTCCCCACCTTTACCAATATATTATCGGCCGCAATGACATCGATTCGCAATCCTGACATCATTATGCTAGCTTCAAATATTTAGGAGAGTGGGCAGGGTTAAAAAAAAATTAGGATAAAGGAAAAATATGCAGATGATGGAATCTGAAATAAAAAACAGAAAATGCTGGGAAATCTCAGCATGTCCGACAGTACCTCTGGAGGAAGAATCTGTGGGGCAGCACAGTGGCTGGCACAGTGGTTAGCACTGCTGCCTCACAGTGCCAGGGACCCAGGTTCAATTCCTGGCTTGGGTCACTGTCTATGTGGAGTCTGCATGCTCTCACTGTGTCTACGGGGGTTTCCTCCAGATGCTCTGGTTTCCTTCCACAGATGTGGAGATGCCGGCATTGGACTAGGATAAGCACAGTATGAAGTCTCACAACACTAGGTTAAAGTCCAACAGGTTTATTTGGTCACACAAGTCACAAGCTTTCGGAGCGCTGCCCCTTCGTCAGGTGAGTGGGAGTTCTGTTCACAAACAGGGCATATAAAGACACAAACTCAATTTACAAAATAATGATTGGAATGCGAGTCTTTACAGGTAATCAAGTCTTAAAGGTATAGACAATGTGAGTGGAGAGAGGGTTAAGCACAGGATAAAGAGATGTGTATGTGCTTAACCCTCCCTCCACTCAAACTGCCTGTATCTTTAAGACTTGATTACCTGTAAAGACTCGCATTCCAATCATTATTTTGTAAATTGAGTTTGTGTCTTTATATGCCCTGTTTGTGAACAGAAGTCGCACTGACCTGATGAAGGGGCAGCGTTCCGAAAGCTAGAGGCTTGTGCTACCAAATAAACCTGTCAGACTTTAACCTGGTGTTGTTCCTCCCACAGTGCAGGTTAGGTGGATTGGCCATGCTAAATTCTCAGTGTACCCAAACAGGCGCCAGAGTGTGGTTTCTAGGGGATTTTCACAGTAACTTCATTGTAGCAAGTAAGCCTACTTGTGATCAATAAATAAATAAATGGAAGAATAGAACCAAGGTTCAGATTTGAAATGTTGGCTCTATTTTCTCTCCATAGATGTTGTCAGACCTGCTGAGATTTTTCCAGCATTTTCAGTTTTTGTTGAAAAATAGGGAGGCTGCCTATGTTATTCAAATTTTATTACAAGACGCATCATTTCCAACATTTCAGGTTTAAATTCCATCTACCATTGATCTGCCCATCTGACCAACTTGTCTATATTTTCCTGCAACCTACGACCTTCTTCCTCACAATTAACACTCTTCCAACCTTTGTATTTTCTGGAAACTTGCTGATCATTCCCCACCTACATTCTAAACTGTATCGTTTATATATATATATCACGAATAATAAGGGACCTAGCCCTGATCTTGTGGTATGGGCACTGGACATTGATATTCAGTCACACAAACAACATTCTGCTGCCACCCTCTGTCTCCTACACCTAAGCCAGTTTTTGGTCCAACTTGCCAAGTTACCCTGGATCCCATATGCTTTTACTGTCTCCCATGTGGGACCTTGTCAAAGGCTTTGCTGAAATCCATATAAATTACATCAATTGAACTATTCTCATCGACACACCCAGTCACCTGCTCGAAAAATTCAATCAAAATTGTTAGGCATGACCTCCCTCTGATAAAGACATGCTAGCTATCTCAGACCAAACCTTGCCTCTCCAAGCAGAGATTAATTGTCTCGTCAGAATTTTCTCCAGTAGATTCTCTACCACTGACTGAGACTCACTGATCTGTCGTTCCTTGGTTTATACCTACCACCCTTCTTGGAAAATAGAACCACATTCGCTGTACTCCAATCCTCCGGCACCTGCTCTGTGGCCTGAGTGGAATTAAAAATTTGGGCCGGAGCCCCAGTAATTTCTTCCCTTGCCTCCCACAGCAGCCTGGGACACTACTCATTATTTCATTCATCAGATCTCCCCCACACCCACTTTCCCATCTTCATTCAAACCAGAAGTGGGAGGGTTCAAGGTTTAGTGTTTGAGATATTGTGGGGGGTGATAGAGTGGGGATGGTAATGTCATTGGACTAGTAACCTGGATGCTCAGGCTCGTAAACATAGAAACTAGAAGCAGGGGTAGGCCATTTGGCCCTTCGAACATGCTCTGCCATTCATTTTGATCATGGCTGATCATCGAATTCAATATCCTGATCCCCTCATAGAAGCACAGAAACAAGAAGCAGGAGTAGTACTCCTTGGACTTGGGTTAATATCCCACCATAGAAGCTGGTGAGAATTAAGTTCACTTCGAAATCTTGAATCGGAAGCTAGTTTGACTAACCATCAATTATCATTAGTTTCATTAATGTCCCTTTGGGGAAGGAAATTTGTTGTCTTTACTCGGTCTGGCCTATCTGTGACTTCAGGCCCTCAGCAATGTGGTTAACTCTTAAATGCCCCCTGAAATGGCCAAACGAGACTGTATTCAAGGAGCAATCATGTTTGCAACAACAAATACTGGCCACGGCCACATGCCATTAAATGAGATTCACATTTTAACATGCCGGCAGACACCAACTTACTCACTTGTAGTGGTTAGAAGTCACCCTTGATTTCAGCTTGTCGCAGAAACATGTTCAATTATTGTACTTAATGTATTTATAGTTATAAATAGTTTAAATGCTGCCTTCTTGACATTCTGTCCTCTTGAAAGATGATACTGTCAGCTTGAACAACTTTAATTTTACCAGTTTGCTGGGATAGTCACAAACAGAGTTAACCTTGTCAATTGCTTGCCAGACAAAATCGATCCTGCAGCTGATTGACAAACATCAGATACAATTACACATCTGCACCGTGCCAAATGCGTTTGGTGGATTCCGTGGTTTCAGAAGCACCGAGCTGTTAGTGTAACAAAAGCTGGATGATGCTTTGGATCCAATGATAAGCTTCAGGGTAAAAAGTCTGACAATACCAGGTTTTAGTCCAACCGATTTATTTGATAGTAAACGCACAAGCTTTCGGGTTAGCCCCTTCGTCAGGTGAATGGAGAGTTCTGGCCTCAGACAGAGCATATAAAGCACAGACAGTTTACAGATTACTGATTAGAATGTGAATCTTTACACCTAACCTGCTGTTCAAGTCTGTCTGAGGCCAGAACTCTCCATTCACCTGACGAAGGGACTAACCCGAAAGCTTGTGCGTTTACTATCAAATAAATCGGTTGGACTAAAACCTGGTGTTGTCAGACTTTTTACTGTGTTTACCCCAGTCCAACGCCGACACATCCACATCAAGCTTCAGGGTGACAGTGCCCTGCATTGCTGAAGTTAGCTGCCTCGCATGACCCACCAGCTCTGATTGAAAGTCTTTGCATGAGGTATCGTTGGCTTAGCCAACAAATCCAAAATGGTTTAAAGCTCTTCCTCTTCGGTCGAGTGTGGCTCCTATCAGCTAGCTAAACTGCTCAAGCAACTCAACAGCAAGCAACACAAAAGCTGCACCAAGAACCCTAACTAATATAAGGAAGATATTTAAAAAAAAACTCAAGAATCCTGCTCCACTGTTCAGTGTGAGGGTGCCTGATCTTGAGCTCATTCATAGAATCGTCAAATTCCCCACAGTGCGGAAGGAGGCCATTCAGGCCATAGAGCTGCACTGACATAGGCAGTAAGGTGGCACAATGGTTAGCACTGCTGCCTCGCAGTGCCAGGGACTCAGATTCAATTCCAGTGTCAGGTCACTGTCTGTGTGGAGTCTGCACATTCTCCCTGTGTCTGCATGGGTTCCTACGGGTGATCCAGTTTCCTCCCACAGTCCAAAGATGTGCAAGTTAGGTGGATTGGCCATGCTAAATTGCCCCATATGGTTGGGGGGTGGTTAGCTAGGGTAAATGCATGGTGTTATTGGGATAGGGCCTGGGTGGGATTGTGGTCGGTGCAGACTTGGTGGGCTGAATGGCCTCCTCCTACGCTGTGGGATTCTATGACAACAATCCCACCCAGGCCCTATCTATGTAACCCTGGATTTACATATTTACACTGCTATTTATCCTGCTAATCCCCCTGACACTAAGGGGCAATTTAGCATGGCAAATCTACCTAATGTGCATGTCTTTGAACTGTGGGAGGAAACTGGAGCACCCGGAAGATACAGTGAGAACGTACAAACTCCATATAGAGAGTGACTTGAGGCTATAATTTTTGTTTATTCATTCATGGGACATGGGCATTGCTGGCTGGCCAGAATTTATTACCCACCCCTAGTTGTCTGAAGGCAGTTGAGAACCAACCACATTGCTGTGGCTCTGGAGTCGCCTGTAGGCCAGACCAGGCAAGGATGGCAGATTTCCTTCCCTGAAGGACATTAGTGAATCAGATTGTTTTTTCTGGCAATTGATAATGGTTTGATGGTCTTCAGTAGATTCCAATTATTATTGAATTCAAATTGTATCATCTGCTCTGGTGGGGTTCGAACTCAGGTCCTCAGAAATTTAACTGAGTTTCTGGATTAATAGTCTAACGGCAGCACCATTCGACTATCGCCTCCCCTAATGGAATCGAACTTGTGACTCTGGCGCTGTAAGGTAGCAGTGCTAACCACTGTGCCACAATGCCACCCATCAACTCCATTTTCCTGCCGACTCCCCATATCCCCCAATTCCAAGAATTTATCCGTCCCAGCCCTGAACATATTTAACTATGGAGCATTAACAACCGTCTGGGATGGAGGATTCCAAAGATCCATAGACCCTTTTGAGCGAAGTCAGTTCCTCTCAACTCAGTTCAAAATAATCACACCGCCGTGTTTTAGACTCCCTGACCAGAGGAACCAATTTTTCAGCGTCCATCATCACAAGTACGTTCAAAACTCCGGGTGGAAATTTGTTTTGGCCTGTTTTCATGCAACTGGGAATGCTCATGGGGGCTGCAAATGGGAAGATCCCCCCCCTGCAGAGTCTCCCCCCAGCAGACCACCTGGTACACCCCCCCCCACCCAGACTGACCACTGTCCCCACGGCAACCCCCCCCCCCCCCCCCCACCCCCCCCACCCCACTGCCACCCCCCCGGCCACTCCAATCAGTGGCCTCCCTCCAGGCGCAACCGATCATCATGCAGAGTGGCAGCAGGACCCTCCCCGCCCCCACTGATCACCGCCTAGGTCCCACCCCAGCTGGCCCCACCCTAGGTCCTGCTCCCTTGGCACTGCCCAATACCTGAAGGGCAGTGCCAAAGTGTCCCCTTGACACTGCTCATCATGGGCATGGGCACTTTGCCCCCTTAGGCAGTGCAAGGGGACACAGCCTGGCACTGCCAGGGTGCACATGCCTAAGGGGCACCACCCTCCCACCTCACCCCCTTGGCGGGGGGGGTGGGGGGGGGGGGGCCCAATTGCCCCCCCCACTTTCACTGCAGCAGTGTCATCCCGCTGGTTCCCCGGAAATGGGGAGCTAGTTTGAAACCCGCTGGAGTGGAATACTCCTGAGGGGGTAGGGAGTGCTAGCGGGCCTGAAGAATTCAGCCTTGGGCCCGATAATTAAAAAGAGATATAAAGTATATTAAAATGACTAACCTGGTGTTCCCACTGGTTCCTGGTGTGGTTCCGACAGCAGCGGATACTTGGCGCTGGGAGATGTGCGCGCGTTGGGAACGTACGTGCGAATCCCGCGAATCGGCCAACACGTGCTTCTTCCAGCCTGCCGTACGAAAAAATTAATACAACGGAACGGGAGAATCGCTCCCTATGTGTGTGTTATATAAAGGAGTGAAGTTAAATGTCATATAGGAATCCAATTATTTCAAAAGCAACAAAACCTCAATTCACATGAGGAGGTTAGTTCATTGTCTAGTTTCAACTGGTGTTGGCAGTTCACCTAACACCTCAGTCCAATAGCTTCCCATAACTGTTCAGGCTCATTGAGTGACAGCATTGATGGATTGTGATAAATCTGTATTCTTTAACCATAAGGTCAGGTTTGATGGACGAGTTGCAGTTGTATTCTCCAGAATAAAAGCTGCTCTTGAGCAAGATTTTTAGATGTTAAGTGATGATGGGAGTCCTTAAATATGAAATAAAACTGCCAGCTTGTGTGGAGAGAAGCTACTACAAGAATAATAGATTCAAGGAGGAAATGTGATCGCCAACAATGGTCTCCAGTTCCAAGACTTTCTGACTAACACCCAGAAACCACCAACGCTTCTATTTTCTCGGAAGGTAAAGGAAATTCGGCATTTCTGCTACGATTCTCACCGACTTTTACAGATGCACCATATAATGCAAGAAACTACAAAGGATGGTGAATGAAGCCCAGTCCATCACGCAAACCTGCCTCCCATCCATTAACATTGTCTACACTTCCCTCGCAAAAGCAGCCAGAATAATCAAGGACCCCACACACCCAGGACATTCTCTCTTCTACCTTCCACCGTCAGGAAAAAGATTCAGAAGTCTGAGGTCACGTACTAACCGACTCAAGAACAGCTTCTTCCCTGCTGCTGTCAGACTTTTGAATGGACCTACTGGGTATTAAATTGATCTTTCCCTACAGCCTAGCTATGACAGTAGCACTATATTCTGCACTGTCTCCTTTCTCTCTGTATGAGTGGTATGCTTTGTCTGTATAGCGTGGAAGAAACTAATGCATGTGACAATAATAAATCAAATCAAACAGCATCCAGGGACCTTCCAGCTGGCTGACTCATCATAATGGATTAGAAAAGCTGATTTTTTTTTTATATTCTTCATGGGATGTGGGCCTTGCTGTCTGGGCCAACATTTATTGCCCATTTCTAATTCTGTTTCTGGGGGAGGGGAGGGGGGGTGGAGGTGGGGCAGGGGGGTGACTGTTGAGGGGGTGGGTGATGCAGCTTAGAGTCAACATTATTGTGAACCTGGAGTTACATGTGGGCCGGGCCAGACCAGGTAAGGGCAGCAGATTTCCTTCCCAGACATTAATGAACCAGAAGGTGCCATTTGACCCATCAAGTCTGCACCAACTCAGCATCTTACCCAGACACACACAATTCCACCCCCCCCCCCACCCCCCACTTTACCTGATCTCCACAACCCCTAATCCACCTCACTGACACAACCTGGCACACTGAGGGACAAGTTACCATGGCCAATCCACATTCGGAGGAAACCGGAGCACCTGGAGGAAACCCATTCAGGCACTGGGAGAACGTGCAGACTTCACGTGGTCACCCAAGGCCAGAATTGAATCCAGGCCCTTGACATGGTGAGGCAGCAGTGCTAACCACTATTCCACTCTAATTCCAGATTTATTTTTGTTTAATTGATTTCAAGTTTCACCATCAGCCATCATGGGATTTGAACCCTGGGTTTCTGGGTTACTAATCCACTTACAAAAACATTACACTGCTACCCGTTTGGAAGTGGGGACAGGGTGGGGAGAATAGGGAAGTGTGAAATAACGTTCATTGGTGAGTCAAACTTCTTAATTCTTGAGAGTTTGGAACTATTAGTTGTGAGGTCCTTGCTTGGACAACTGGCAATCATCTCCTTCCCTTTTGCCTACATAGCAGTGGGATACTTAAGACCATAAGACATAGGAGCAGAATTAGGCCACTCAGCCCGCTGAATCTCCTCAATCATTCAATCATGGCTGATATTTTTCTTATCTCCATCTTCCTGCCTCTTCCCCATAACCCCTGATCCCTTATTAATCAAGAACCTATCTATCTCAGTCTTAAAGACATTCAATGACTTGGCCTCCACAGCCTTCTGCAGCAAAGAGTTCCACAGATTCACCACTCTCTGGCTGAAGAAAGTAAAACCATCTCTAAATTCTGTCATGTGAATACCGATGTGAATGGAACGGATATCTCCGGAGGTAAATGATTCCAACTTAGCATTTTCCCATTATCCTCCTCCTCAAAATATCAAAATGAATGAATTGACAAATCTATGTTGACAGTGGAGAAACTGTGCTTTGATCAGAGCTGCATACAAATAGCTACAGAACCCCTAGGTCAGTACTAAAAAGGTTGCAATGTTGGCACGGACACAGATTCTTTCAGTGGCAGCACACAGAATGGCTGCCCAGTTCCTGCTTCCTTTTCAGAACTAAGCTGCCGCAGCCATTGGGATGGGTTTGGGGCTGAAATGGAAGAGGATGAGTAATCTGGAGAATTTCATGCCTCAGTCACTGCGATTCAATGTTCAATGGCAGAACAGTTGTGTACCAGACTTTACCTCCAGCTTTCTTTGAGGAGGAGAACTCAGGTGCAGATTTTTATGGTCAATTTGAAGCAATGGTCTCTATAAGTGTCCTGTTTCCTCTATGATCATCCTAAATGCACCTTAAATGGATGGTGAGTCAGAGGAGATTGCAGGCTTGTTATTCAACTCCTAATTTAAACACACACCAAACTTTCCAGTTTAATGTGACAAACAGGAACTGGACTCTTAATTCTCTTAACAATCTTCTTTTATTTAACACTTTAGGTACCAACTCAAGCTTAGACAGTTGCAACCCTTTTATACTTTTATTGAACACTGACTTTAACTGAACTTTACTCTGCAACTGAAAAACGAACACTACCTGGCTAAAATGAAATGGCCAGGTTCATTCCCAGTGCAGAATCTATCCTCTCTGAAGATGCTCTTCAGGGCACACTTCTTTTTGAGTTGGTTGATCTCTAGAGTTGTCGCCAGAGACAAAGGCTGCACATGCGTCTTTTGGAGGAGGGAACCGAGTGTAGGGTGTCGAAATTTGCTGATGACACCAAGCTTGGGGGAAAGGCAAATTGTGCGGAGGGTGTGGAGAGTCTGCAGAAGGATCTAGATAGGCTGGGTGAATGGGCCAGGAAATGGCAAATGGAATTTAATGTTGGCAAGTGTGAGGTGGTCCACTTTGGTAGGAAGAATGGTAGGAAGGACTATTACTTACGTGGCGAAAAACTGCAGCAGGCGACGGTGCAGAGGGACCTCGGGGTCCTTGTGCATGAGTCGCAAAAACCCAGCCTGCAGGTGCAGCAGGTGGTCAGGAAGGCGAATGGGATGCTGGCCTTCATAGCGAGGGGGATTGAATATAAAAGTAGGGAGGTCTTGCTGCAGCTGTATAGGGCATTGGTGAGGCCGCAGCTGGAGTACTGTGTGCAGTTTTGGGCGCCGCACCTGCGCAAGGATATTTTGGCCTTGGAGGGAGTGCAGAGGAGGTTTACTAGGCTGATACCGGAGTTGAGGGGGTTGAGCTATGAGGAGAGGCTGAATAAACTAGGCTTGTACTCGTTAGAGTTTAGAAGAATGAGGGGAGATCTCATTGAGACGTATAAGATGATGAATGGGATGGATAGGATAGAGGTGGAAAGACTCTTCCCGCTCAAAAAAGACAGTAGGACTAGGGGGCACAGCCTCAAGATAAAGGGGGGGCAGTTCAGAACGGAGTTGAGGAGGAACTTCTTCACTCAAAGGGTGGTGAATCTCTGGAATTCTCTGCCCGTTGAAGTGGTGGAGGCTGCCTCGCTAAATATTTTTAAGAAGCGGGTTGATGGGTTTTTGATAAGAGAGGGGATTAAGGGTTATGGGGAGAGGGCGGGAAAGTGGAACTGAGCCACGACAGATCAGCCATGATCTTATTGAATGGCGGGGCAGGCTCGAAGGGCCAGATGGCCTACTCCTGCTCCTATTTCTTATGTTCTTATGTTCTTATGTTCTTATGTTCTCAGGCATTCAGCCAATGATGGAACTGAAAACTGATCACATGGCTCAAACAGCCAATGAAATTACTTGTAAACATTCCACTGTAGCACAGTGGTTAGCACTGCTGCTTCACAGCTCCAGAGACCTGAGTTCAATTCCCGGTTTGGGCCACCGTCTATGTGGCGTTTGCACATTCTCCTTTTGTCTGCATGGGTTCCCTCCAGGTGCTCCGGCTTCCTCCCACAGTCCAAAGATGTGCGGGTTAGGTTGATTGGCCATGCTAAAATTGCCCTTAGTGTCCTGAGATGCGTAGGTTAGAGGGATTAGTGGGTATATGTGCAGAATGGGGCCTGGGTGGGATTGTGGTCAGTGCAAACTTGATGGGCCAAATGGCCTCTTTCTGTACTGCAGGGATTAAATTCTAACACCATTATGCTTTCTTCAGATAACACGTCACCCCCATAAAACTTACTGCCATGATGTCTAACTCAATGTAAAATAGAACTTCATAGAATCACAGAATGCCTACAGTGTAGAAGGAGGCCATTTGGCCAACAGAGTCAGCACTGACACCAATCCCAGCCAGGCCTTATTCCCATAACCCCATGCATTTACCCTAGCTAGTCCCCTTGGCACTAGGGGCAATTTAGAATTGCCAATCCACCTAACCCACACATCTTTGGATGGGAAGAAGCCGGAGTACCCAGAGAAAACACTCACAGACAGGGGGAGAATGTGCAAACTCCACACAGACAGTGATCCAAGCCTGGAATCAAACCCAGGTCCCTGGTGCTGTGAAGCAGCAGTGCTAATCACTGTGCCATCATTCTGCCCATATTTCCCACATTTAGCCTGCACAAGAAGCTTCAGATCTCAGTTCCCAAACCACTGTTCCCAATTGTGTGTGGAGATGGATCAAAAAAATAAAGGCACTTTATGAAGAAGCAGAACTTTTGTCTCCTTTACTTTACAGCAAGTGAGAGGCTCAAACAATAGCTAGGGCGTAGAGAAAGATCAGTTTAATATCTAGTAGGTTCATTCAAAAGTCATCAGACTCAGGCAGCAGGGAAGAAACTGTTCTTGAGTCAGTTGATCCGTGATCTCAGACTTTTGTATCTGCTTCCTGATGGAAGAAGGTGGAAGAGAGAATGTCTGGGATGCGTGGGGTCCTTGATTTTGCTGGCTGCATTTCTGAGGCAGCGGGAAGTGTCGAGTCAATGGATTGGAGGCTGGCTTGAGTGATGGACTGGGCTACATTCACAACCCACAGGTGTTTTGCGTGTCCTGCAGCCTCCACTGCCAAGAAACATGTTGCAGTGGAAGTTGTCATTGACTGGACCAGAAAGTCCCACCAGGGCCAATATAGGTTTGAAGCCATCCAAAATTCTCCGGCTCCACTCCCCCCCCACCAAGTCCTGTTTGCCCATTACCCCACTATCCTGACACATGTCAGCCTTGCCACCCTACCCAATTCCTTCACCACTCCTTGGGCTCCACTTGCGCCAGAATGGAGGCCGATATGCCTGTCTCCCTCCTGTGTGAAGTTGGATCTCCTGGAAGCTGAGGGTGCAGACATGCTGAGCAATGCAAATCCCTTCTGTTTGCCCCATCTGGTAGAGGTGGTCAAGAAGGGTGGAGGCCCTCAAATTGCCAATCCAGTGCTGTGACCTGGCATAATGGGTGCCCTTGGAGAGGGCAGCGTCCCTCTTGCCAGACACCAAGCATTTAACAGACAGATGTTCATTTGTCTGGGGCTGATCAAAATTAAATCCAAGCACTTGTGAAGCAACAGCAGCCAAAATCTGCCAAAAGAACTGAGGCTGGAAGTTACCAAACGAGTTGGGCCAAGGGCCATGGGGGTGACAGCTTGATTTATGTGAGATGGATAATAAAAGCCGCGCTCACAAAATAAAAGGCAGAAGACGCGCCGTTATAAATAACCGCTGCTAATTCTGAAGTGGTGTCGAGAATTGTGACACAGTTGACAAACTGCACAAATTCATCATCTGTCACAAACATTACCAGCAGCTTGAGAAACATCGCAGAGGGTCAATGGATTCTGAATTAGAGAAGTAAGATAAAACAGTTCGAAAGTTTCCACGCGTGCTTCCTGACTCTTCTCCTTACTATTCTGCTCTGCTTTCCTGAGATTGAAATGAATTTGGAGCTGAAACACCTGAAGATTTCATTTACAAGTGACTTACACGGGAATCTTATGGCCATCGCACCAGTGGGATTCTCCGGACCCCCTACAGTGAACGGAGATTTGGCTGGGTGCCAAATTCTCTGTCTTCACTGCAGTGGCAGGGTAGTGGAAGTGGTAAGAATGCGCCATTAATGTTTAGAAACTGCCATTCAGTAGGTTTGATCATTCAGATTTCGAAGAGCAAATCCCTGTTAGAACATAGAACATAGATAAACTACAGCACAAACAGGCCCTTTGATCCATTAGTTGTGCCGAACATATCTCTACCTACTAGGCTGCCTACAACCCTCAATCCTATTAAGTCCCATGTTCTCACCCAGAAGTCTCTTAAAAGACCCTATCGAATCCACCTCCACCACCGACGGCAGCTGATTCCACTCACCCACCATCCTCCGAGTGAAAAACTTACCCCTGACATCTCCTCTGTACCTACTCCCCGGCACCTTAAACCTGTGTTGCACCCCATTGTTTTGTTCAACATTTGCTTTCAGTCATCCATCTTACAAAGTGTAGTTGCATATTACATGTAGGCCGGAATTCTCCGGCTGTTCATGCCCCACCGGCTGTGCCCGAGAGGACAGAGAATTTGACACTCAGCCAAATCTCCGTTCACTGCAGCGGAACCGTGGAATCTCACTGGTGTGATCGACCGGAGAATCCTGCCCATAATTACATGAAGTTTCCAGCATGGAAGCAGGCCATTCAACCCAACAGGTCTGTGTTCCTCACAAGAGTATTTCTTTCTCTCCATCCTTATTAGCACAGCCTTTCGTTTCTTTCTACAACATACACTATTTTTGTTTAAATTCATTTTTGAAACATGAGTGTTGCTGGCTGGCCAACATTTGTTGTCCATCCTTTAGTTGCCCCGAGGACAGTTGAGAGTCAGCCACATTGCTGTGGCTCTGGAGTCACATATAGGCCAGGCCAGGCTGATTCTTTCCTTAAAAGACATTAGTGAACCGTATGGGTTTTTCCAATAATCAACAATGATTTCATGGTCATCACTAAACTCTTAATTCCAGATACTTTTTATTGAATGCAAATTCCACCATCTGCTGTGGCGGGATATGAACCTGGGTCTCCCAAACATTAGCTGAGTTTCTGGATTAATAGTCTAGCGATAATGCCATTAGGCCTCACCACTTATCTAGCTTCTCTTTAAATTTATGTCTGCTATTTGTCTCAGCTTCTTTCCAATTTCTAACCACCCTCCAGGCAAAGATGTTTCTCCTGGATATTGGTCCTGAGCGTCCATCCCCTGACAGTTACAATCAGTTTTGTCTTGTCACTCCATGCCCTGTTATTATATGAATCTCTTGTTGCTCGTCTTGTCTTCTGGTGCAAGCCACTGAGGGTGGAGGAGATAGTGTCGGACGGAGGTGTGGGCGATCGGGCCTGGGGAGGGAGGGTGACCATGGGTGGGAAAGTATGAGGCCTCCAAAACGGACGGTGGTTTCAGGCCTCAGGGTGGTGGGGAGGGGAGCGGATTGGTCTTCGAGTGGTGGGTGGGAGGCTGGCAGCAGGAAGGTGTCAGAGGAAGGGTGTTACAGAAACGTACATAGAAACTGGAAGCAGGATAGGCTATCCAGCTCTTCAAGCCTGCTCTGCCATTCTTTTTGATCATGGTTGATGATGAAATTCATTATCCTGATCCCATCCTCTCCTCATATTCCCTCATCCCTAACCCCAAGAGATACATCTAATTTCTTCTTGAAATCTGACAACATTTTGGCCTCAACTACATTCTGTGGTAGTGAATTCCACGCACTCACCACCCTCTGGGTGAAGACATTTCTCCTCACCTCAGTTCTAAAAGGTTTACCCCTTATCCTCAAACAATGATCACCAGTTCTGGACTCCCCCACCACTGGGGAAATTCTTTCTGAATCTACTCTGTCTAACCCTGTTAGAATTTTACAAGTTTCTATCAGATCCCCCTCTTCTAAACTCCGGTGAATATAATCCAAACTGACTTAGTCTCTCCTCATATGACACATCTGCCATCTCAGCAATCAGCGTGGTGAACCTTTACTGTTCTCTCTCTGTAGCAAGGATATCCTTTCTCAGATAAGGATAGCAACACTGCACACAATACTCCAGGTGTGGCCTCACCAATACCTTATACAATTGCAGCAAAACATCCCTATCCCTATACTCAAATAAGAACATAAGAACATAAGAAATAGGAGCAGGAGTAGGCCATCTAGCCCTTCTAGTCTGCCCCGCCATTCAATAAGATCATGGCTGATCTGTCGTGGCTCAGTTCCACATTCCCGCCCTCTCCCCATAACCCTTAATCCCCTCGCTTATCAAAAACCCATCAACCCGCGTCTTAAAAATATTTAGCGAGGTAGCCTCCACCACTTCAACGGGCAGAGAATTCCAGAGATTCACCACCCTTTGAGTGAAGAAGTTCCTCCTCAACTCCATTCTAAACCGCCCCCCCTTTATCTTGAGGCTGTGCCCCCTAGTCCTACTGTCCTTTCTGAGCGGGAAGAGTCTCTCCACCTCTATCCTATCCATCCCATTCATCATCTTATACATCTCAATGAGATGTCCCCTCATTCTTCTAAACTCTAACGAGTACAAACCTAGTTTATTCAGCCTCTCCTCATTGCTCAACCCCCTCAACTCCGGCATCAGCCTAGTAAACCTCCTCTGCACTCCCTCCAAGGCCAAAATATCCTTGCATAAGTACGGCGCCCAAAACTATGAAGGCCAACATGCCATTTGCCTTTTTTACTGCCTGCTGTACCTGTGTGTTTACTTTCAGAGACTGATGCATGAGGACACCAAGGTCTTGCTGAGTATCCACCATTCTCAGTTTACACCAGGTATCTGGAAGGAGCGGTAAATGAATGAGAAGTGTTAAACAGCCAGCCCTGTAGCATCCACACTCACTGCAGGCAGACAGGACAAATTACAAATAACTATGTCTCAGGGGGTGCTAAAACAGTCACAGCCAGGTGGCATCACTGTAAGTTTACAACAACCATATGAGAATTCATATTACCTATCAAGGCTGGAAAACGTCTAGAGGAATCATTGTGCTTCTGAAAACTTAATCGAGTATCCAGGAGTTGGGACAATTAACACCTCATTGATATCAACTTGAAAACACAAAGCTTTGATATTGTAAACAGGTACACAGGAGATGTCCAGAAATTGATTAAAACTGAAGCACACAAGACAATGGAACCATATGATAAATCAAAAACAGAACTGTAACCAAGTCAAAGTAATAATATGATGACCTGATGTAAATGAAATGCTTTGTAATGTAAATAAAGGGGCATGAGAATCTGTAAGAGCAATTCTCAGTGGAATAGCTCAGAATCAAGCTGAAGTGACAGTCACAAGTTCTGCTCTCCTTCATGAATGTTGAATAAAGCCATTTTTGTTGAAGTTTTACCTGGTCCCGGACGACTCAATTCATTCATTCCCTCCTTCACACAGGGATTGGAGTTGTCGGGTCAGCTTGGGCCTGGAGCATATGGAGTTGAGCATCAGGATGGGGGGAGGAATCCAGTGTGGGTGTGGGGAATATCGGGGGTGGGATGGGGAGACTCATGTGGGATCGAGGGTTTGGGGAGTGCCATATGGGGTGATCAGTGTGAGTCTGTGCAACAGTTACCCATAAACTTGAAGTGTTTCAGTGCACCTAACTTTTCCTGGGTAAAATTGATGTAATCCGTCGTAACCATCGAACTATTTCAATTTAAATCACATTTTCAAATGGTTCACAGCGCAGGGATCATTGCCCAGAGGGAGTTTACACTTCTGGGCAATTGCTGTGCCAACCCTTACCTGGGAATATCTGAAGGAAATTTCCCGGTGCATCTTTGGGTTACCCCTCCTGGAGATGGTGGGGAGCTGGGAAATTAAGGCCCGGTAAATTTTTAAATACTTGAACTCATTAGACTTATCCTGAGATAGAGTAAAACACTGTAGATGTGGGAAATCTGAAATAAAAACAGCTCAGCTGACAAAGCTCAGCAGGTCTGGCAGCGTTACGGAAGAGAGAGAAAAAGAGTTAGAGTCATAGAGAATTACAGCATTGAAACAGGCCCTTCAGCCCAATTTGCCCTTGCCACCCTTTTTTTTAAAGTTAATGGTTCAGTGTGAATGTGACGCTTCTTCAGATCTGAAGGGAGACAGTTGTTGCAAGGTTCCAAGTTTCCAATTTTGGCAGATTAAATGTCAGTGTTTTATTGCTTATACATTTAATTTTCCTGGTTACTGTACCTCTGTCTTTAGGTTATAGTGCCAGATTTCTAATATAAATCATGTTACTCTGTGATCCGCATTTCAACACAGCCATAGATTAAAATGATAGAATCAGACAGCACAGAACTAAGCCATACACCACATTCTGGCTCTTCTTGGGAGAATTTGCCCCATTCCTCTGCACTCTTCATACGGCTACTTTTACAAGTGAGCATCCAACACCCTATTGAATGTTAACTCGGTCAATCCAACCATCCGGCATCCTCCCACATACCCCTCTACCCATCCTCTGTGGCCTCGCCGGGGAAGGTTCTCTCTGATGGGGTTCACGTATGGTCCCCCATCAATAGGGACAAGATGTGATGGCCTTGCTGGTAGAACTGGTGGCCATTGAAGCCCCCCGGAGGTTGGGGACAGAGCAGGTGCTCCTTGGGCAGTACCAGCCTAGCACCCTGACACTGCCCACCTGGCACTAGGCACTGTGCAGTGTCATGGGGAGAGGGAGAACTGAGGGAGTGGGGCCAACTGATAGAGACAGGTCCAGTTGGGGGCAGGATGCTTGGTGGGGGGTGGGGGGGGAGGGGGAAATGCTGCCACTCTGCAATAATGATTGGTGAGGGGTGGGGGGGGGGTGCGGAAACGCTGCCACTCTGCAATAATGATTGGTGAGGGAAGGGGGGTCCACTGCCACTTTGCAGCAACAATCGATAGGGGCAGGGGGACCGCTGCCATTCTGCAATAACAATCAATGGGGAGGGGGTGCGGCAGGACCATTGAAACTCTACAGTAATGATGAGTGGGGGAAAGGGCGATTGCGAATGTTCTGGGCAGCAGGGATGGTGATCATTTTGGGCAGGGGGAGCAGGGGAGGGTGGTCACAACCATCCGGGGTAATGGGACGTCATGGTCAGCTGTGGGGGTGGGGTCGCTGAGACACGAAGACCAGCTATTGCAGCAAAGGCACTAATAGATCTCTGTGCTCTCAGAAGACAGAAACCTGCACATACACAATTGTACCTTCTGCTGCTATCAGCCAGCTTTCAGGCAATTTAGGCACCGCTCCCCCTACTGGTGAATTTCAAGTTTATCACACTTCTTTGCCTGAGTGTGGTAAGATTCAATTTTCAAGTTGCCCAATAAAAAATGTTAATTTCTCTCATTTTCACACTCATTTGGCACTTAGATACTTTTTTGGTAAGATCATCCCCTCAATCTCTGCAATCAGCGGGCGCTCTTGTTAAATGCCTTCCCAGAACTCCCCAACACTTGTTCCAAGTCAGTCAAGGGAATGGCTGCCAGGAAGCTCGCACCAAGATTCTCTGAGGGGCCCTGACCAAACTGCTGGTGGGTGTGAAGCAGAGGTGGAATGTCCTTTACCCGCATTTCCGCAGATGTCCTCACATCCATCAAGGTCACCACCCCTGCCCAGGAGGTTGTGGTTGCCATAGAGGGCAATAGCTTACTGCAGAAGAGGATGGGGCTACAGTACCTTAAGAAGATGAATGACCTTCTTTTGGAGCCAGGATAAGTCTGCTTCCTGATGTCTCCTGCTGCACTCTCTGTCTCACACCCTTCACACTTCCATGGTGGTCTCTCGCACAGCCACCTCATGGATTGCACATTATAGGTACTAGTGGGAATCCATGAGTGGCAGTGGCAAAGGATGGCAAGGCTCCTGGGCCTCACAACAGCTGCTTCCCTATCCCATGGAGGAGCACTGGGGCCCCACAGTCAGTCGAAGGGAAGTGGATTGGAATAGTGCAGCCAGGGCGTTTGATAAGGTTCCCCATGGTAGGCTCATGAAGGATGTGTGGGATAGAAGGAAATTTAGCCAATTGGATAAGTAACTGGCTGTATCATAGAAGAATGAATGTGGTGATGGAAGGAAGATTTTCAGACTGGAGGCCAGTTATGAGTGGTGTACCACAGGAGTCAGTGCTGAGTCCTCTGCTATTTGTGATTTTTATCAATGACTTGGAAGAGGGGGTTGAAGGGTGGGTTAGTAAATTTGCTGATGACACCAAGACTGGTGGAGTAGTGGATGAGGTGGAAGGCTCTTGCAGGCTGCAAAGAGACATTGATAGGATGCAGAGCTGGGCAGAAATGTGGAGTTTAACCCTGATAAGTGTGAGGTGATTCATTTTGGTTGGACAAACTTGAATGCGGATTACAGGGTCAACGGCGGGGTTCTGAGGAATGTGGAGGAACAGAGAGGTCTTGGTGTTCATATCCACAAATCTCTGAAGGTTGCCACTTAAGTGGATAGAGCCGTGAAGAAGATTTATAGTATGTTAAGGTTTATTAACAGCGGGTTTGAGTTTAAGAGCCATGGGGTTACATTGCAACTATATCAGATGTTGGTGAGACCACGTTTGTGTTCAGTTCTGGTCACCTCATTATAAGAAGGATGTGGAAGCATTGGAGAGAGTGCAGAGGAGATTTACCAAGATGCTGCCTGGTTTGGTGGGTAGGTCTTATGAGGAAAGGTTGAGGGAGCTGGGGCTTTTCTCTTTAGAGCAGAGGAGGATGAGAGGCGATTTAATAGAGGTTTATAAGATGATGAGAGGGATAGATAGAGTGGACGTGCAGAGACTATTTCCTTGGGTGGATGTAGCTGTTACTAGGGGGCATAACTATAAGGTTCATGGTGGGAGATATAGGAGGGATGTCCGAGGTAGATTCTTCACTCAGAGAGTGGTTGGGGTGTGGAATGTACTGCCTGCTGTGATAGTGGAGTCGGACACTTTAGGAACTTTCAAGCAGTTATTGGATAGGCACATGGAGCACACCAGAATGATAGGGAGTGGGATAGCTCGATCTTGGGATTGGACATAGCTCGGCACAACGTTGAGGGCCAAAGGCCCTGTACTATGCTGTAATGTTCTATGCTCTATGCATTAACGTCTGCCACCAGTGAATGGGTTAATCAGGGGGTTCAGAGATGCTGAATGATAAATATCAACTACTACTCCCCCCTCTGAGGTCAGGGTCCTGGTGTTTTCCTCCAACCTCAGCCCTCAGCTTCAACACTCCAGAGAAAAAAGTCCCAGTCTATCCAACCTCTCCTTATAACTCAAACCACCAAGTCCCAGTAGCATCCTAGCAAATCTTTCCTGCATTCTTTTTAGTTTAATAATAGCCTTTCTATAATAGGGTGACCAGAACTGTATATACTATTCCAAGTGTGGCCTTACCAATGTCTTGTATAACTTCAAGACTTCCCAACTTCTGATGTAAATGTCCTGACCAATGAAACCAAGCATGCTGAATGCCTTCTTCACCGCTCTGTCCACTGCGACACCACTTTCAAGGAGCTATGAACCTGAAACCCTAGATCTCTTTGCTTTGTAACTCTCCCCAATGCCCTACATTTAACTGAGTAAGTCCTGCCCTGGTTCAACCTACCAAAATGCATCACCTCGCATTTATTTAAGTTAAACTCCATCTGCCAGTTTGCTTTTGAGGGCAGAAGCTTGCACAGATGGTCACAAACACTGATGATAGGCTCAGGGTTATATTACACAACTCACGGAGAATGGTCAAGGCAGCAAATGTGTCACTGAAGATCTCCAACTACCTGCTCAATGATGCTTCTGATCTCATTGCTGGCCAACTCTGCAGCTGTGACCATAGAGTTCAGTAAAAAGTCTGACAACACCAGGTTTTAGTCTAACCTATTTATTTGATAATATACTCACAAGCTTTTGGGATATGCTCTGTCTGAGGCCAGAACTCTCCATTCACCTGACGAAGGGACTAACCCCGAAAGCTTGTGAGTATA
Organism: Carcharhinus amblyrhynchos; assembly: GCF_965287045.1. NCBI lineage: Eukaryota > Metazoa > Chordata > Chondrichthyes > Carcharhiniformes > Carcharhinidae > Carcharhinus > Carcharhinus amblyrhynchos. Next base: position 20,985,581 of record NC_137324.1, read on the forward strand.
TTATCAAATAAATAGGTTGGACTAAAACCTGGTGTTGTCAGACTTTTTACTGTGTTTACGCCAGTCCAACGCCGGCATACCCACATCATGACCATAGAGTTCAGCAGCACAGAAAGACACCCTCAAGCCCATTGAGTCTGTGCCGGCCATCAAGCACCTATTGACCCTAATCCCATTTCCTAGCACTTGGTCCATAGTCTTGTATGCTATGGCGCTTCAAGCACTCACCTAAATGCTTCTTAAATGTTATGGTTCCCGCCTGTACCACCCTTTCAGGCACTGAGTTCCAGATTCTCACCACCCTATGGGTGATAGAGATTTTCCTCAAATCCCCTCTAAATCCCTTGCCCCTCACCTTAAATCTATGTCCCCTGGTTATTGACCCCTCTGTTAAAGGGAAATGTTTCTTCTATCTACCCTGTGCCCCTTTGTACACCTCAATCATGTCCCGCCTCAGCTTTCTCTGCTCCACGGAAAACAACCCCAGCTTAACCTGTCTCTCTTCATAGCTGGAATGCTCCAATCCAGGCAACATCCTGGTGAATCTCCTCTGCACCATTTCCAGTGAAATCACATCCTTCCTATAGTGTGGCAACTAGAACTGCACAGAGTACTCCAGCTATGGCTAGATTTGCTGATTCCATGATCAATTGCAGGTAGCCATATCCATAGTTGCTTGCATTTCTTAACATGGAACCATGGTACCTTATACAAATGTGTACATGGATCATGAGTTCCCCTTCTCTTCAACTTTATCTTCTGGGCCTGGACATGCTGTTCTTTTGGTCTCCCATTGGCTCCTCTTGCCCATCGACAGCAGCTTCACCCAAAGCTCTTCAACTGTTGTAGCCCATTCTAGTGCAGACCTGAGGGAGAGCTGTACTGTCAGAGGTGCTGTCTTTCGGACAAGGTGTAACATCGGAGTCCTGTCTTCCCTCTCAGCTGGACAGAAAAGATTCCATGACATTAATCCAAAGAAGTGCATCAGAGTTGTCTCTGGTGTCCTATCCTACACTTACAACTTAACCAACATCACTCAGAGTGGTTATCTGATGGTTAACGCATTTCCACTTGTGTGATTTCACTGTGTGCAAATTGACAGCAGCCTTTCCTATATTACACTTCAACAAGCATAAGTTGGCCACAAAATAGTTTGGGATAGCTTGCGGTCATGAAAGACTCAGTACAAATGCATGCATTTTTTTTTACTCATTTATGATCAATTTTCCTCCTTAACATTCTTTTCTTGTCGCTGTTCAACAGTTCATCGTTTTCAAGAGTTACTTATGTGTTTTATTAATGCAGGTGTCGACACTTCACCTTTCGCCAGCGCTCTTCATTATTCTTCAGCAATCTGTCATCACTGCACAACCCTTACATTCCACATACACACCGATATATGAGTGGTATTCACTCCCTACATGCCTGATTATAACACCAGATTTTCCACCAGCAAAGCCCTTGTTACAGTCACGATGCATCTATTTAACACAGCCCACTTCCATTTTTTTACAGTATCATACATTTTAAAGTTATTGACATTTAACCCTTCCCCATATATCTCGATTTCTGCATAACTTAATTGTACTGAGTACAGCTTGATATTTCATAATGACACACTGTAATTGTGTTTGCATTAATTGGAGTCCTCAGATTCGTTTGAGAGTTCCTACAATATTGCACTGTTTAGAGATGTCAAAATTATTTCTTCCTTGATGATAGATTCGAGCATTTTCCCTACTATAGAAGTTAAGCTAATTGGCCTTTAGTTACCCAATAGGGATAGGGTGGGACAAGGGCCTGTCTGTCAGAGACAGTCAGTGCAAATTCAATGAGCCAAATGGTCTTCTTCTGTACTATAAAAATTCTATGGATTCTGTGAAACTTCCAGTTGGTGTTCCCAGGAATCTGCTGTCCTTATCATCCTGGATGGTGGTCATCATGAGTTTGGAAACTGCTGCCTAAGGAACCTTGGTGAGTTCCTGCAGTGCACCTTGTAGATGTACACATGGCTGCCACTGTTCATCGATGGTGGATGGATTGAATGTTTGTGGAAGGGGTAGCAATCAAGCAGGCTGTTTTGTCCTGGATAGTGTCAAGCTTCTTGAGTGTTGTAGCTGCACTTATCCAGGCAAGTAGAGAGTATTTCATTGCACTCCTGACATGCCCCTTGTAGATGGTGGACTGGCTTTGGGAGAGTAAGGAGGTGAGTTACTCATCACAGGATTCCGAGACCTTGACCTGCTCTGGTAGCCACAATATTTATATGGCTAGTGCAGTTGGGTTTCTGGTCAATGTTAAGCCCCGAAAATGTTGATGGTGGGGGATTCAGCAATGGTAATGTTATTGAATGCCAAGGGGTGAAGGTCAGATCCTCCCTAGTTGGAGATGGTCATTACCTGGCACTTTTGTGGCACGAATGTTACTTGCCACTTGTCAGCCCAAGCCTGAATATTGACCAGGCTTGCTACATTTGAACATGGACTGCTTCAGAGTCTTGAATGGTGCTGAGCATTGTGCAATCATCAGCGATCATTTCCACCTACGACCTTATGATGGAAGGCAGGTCACTGATGAAGCAGCTGAAGATGGTTGGGCTGAGGACACTATCCTGAGGGACTCCTGCAGAGATGTCTTGGAGCCAAATGATTGCTCCTCAACAACCAGACTCATCTTCCTTTATGCCAGGTATGACTCCAATCAGTGGAGTGTTTTCCCCCTGATTCTCACTGACTCCAGTTTCACTAGGGCTCCTTGATGCCACATTCAATTGAATGTGGACTTAATGTCAAGGGCTGTCACTCTCACATCACCCCGGGAGTTCAGCTCTTTTCTTTTTGTGTTTGTACCAAGACTGTAATGAGGTTGGTGTTGAGTGACCCTGGCGAAACCCAAACTGGGCATCACTGAGCAAATTATTGCTGAACAGTTGCTGCTTGGTAACACTGTTGGTGACCTTTTCCATCACTTTGCTGATGATTAAGATTGCCTCTGCAGTATCCCGTGCCTTCGACTGCTTCTTGATACCGCATGAAGTAAATGGAACTGGCTGAAGACTGATATCGAAGATGCTGGGGGCCATGGGAAGAGACTGAGATGAATCACCCACTCAGCATTTCTGGCTGAACTGTGCTGCAAATGCTTCAGCCTTATCTTTTGCACGAATGTGCTGGGGTCCTTCAGTCTTTGAGGATGGGAATGTTTGTGGAGCCTCCTCTTCCAGTGAGTTGTTTAATTATTCACCACCATTCTCGACTAGATGTGGCAGGACTAAAGAGCTTGGATCTGATCTGTTGGTTGTGGGTTTGCTTAGCTCTGTCTATCACTTGCTGTTTTTGCCATTTGGCATGCAAGTAGTCCTGTTTGGTATCTCTACCAAGTTGACGCCTCACTTTTAGATAAGCTCGATGTTGGTCCTGGCATGCCTTCCTGCACTCTCCATTGAACCAGGGTTAATCCCCTGGTTTGATGGTAATGGTTGAGTGGGGGATATGCTGAGCCATGAGGTCACAGATTGTGCTGGAGTACAGCTTTGATGCTGTTGATTGGTCACAGCACCTCATGGATACCCAGTCTTGGGTTGCTAGATCTGTTTGAAGTCTACCCCATTTAGCATGGTGATGGTACCACACAAAACGGAGGTTATTCTCAATGTGAAGATGGGATTTTGTTTCCACCAGGACTGTGCGGTGGTCACTCTTACCAATACTGTAATGAACAGATGATTTTGCTGCAGGCAAGTTGGTGAGGATGACGTCAAGTATGTTTTTCTCTCTTGTTGGTTCCCTCACCATCTGCTGCAATCCTATTCCAGCAGCTATATTCTTTAGTACCCAGTCAACTCAATCTGTGGTGGTATTACTGAGTCATTCTTGGTGATGGACATTGAAGCCCCCACCCAGAGAACATTCTGCACCCTTGCCACCCTCAGTGTTCTTCCACCAAGTGAAGTTCAACAAAATGCTGAGATTCCAAAATGTGGTAATCAGCAGGAGGTGTCCTTGCTCATCTTTTACTCAGTGACATGAGACTTCATGGTGTCCAGAGTCAATGCTGAGGACTTCCAGAGCAACTCCCTCCTGACTATATACCACTGTGTCGCCACCTCTGCTGGGTCTATCCTGCTGGTGAAACAAGGCATACGTAGGAATATTGAGGTGGTGTCTGAGACACAATCTGTGAAATATGACTCTGTGAGTAGAATTATGTCGGCCTGTTGTTTGAGTAGTCTGTGAGACAACTTTCCCAATTTTGGCACAAGCCCCCAGATGTTAGTGAGAAGGACTTTGCAGAGTCAACAGGGCTGGACTTGTGTGGGCTGTTTCCTGAGGCTAGGTTGGAAAGGCTGGGTTTGCTTCCACTGGAGTTTAGAAGAGTGAGGTGTGACTTGATTAACAGATCTTACAAGGTAGAAATGGAAATTATGTTTGTGCTTGTGGTTAAGTCCAGGGGGCACTGTTTTAAATTAGCTGTCATCCATTTAAGACAGAGATGAGGAGAATTTTTAATTTATGTAGCATCTTGGACATCCCAGGGCACGTTGCCAACAATATTGGACACCCAAGCCACATAAGGAGGTCCTATGACCAAAGGTTTGGTTAAAGGATGGGTGTTAAGCATAGTCTTCATGGAAAGGATAATTAGTGAGGGAATTGTAGAGCAGAGGGCTTATGTACCTGAAGTCGCAATGGCCTAAGTCGGAGATTGGGCTTGAAGAAGGTCAGAGTCAGAGGAGCGCAGACATCTTGGAGTTTAATAAAAGTGAAGATGTCAGAAAACAGGTTGGATCCGAGGGTCCCAGGGCTCAGACAGCACAACATTGAAACAGGCAAGGCCAGACCTGCCAGGACCTTTATTGCTCCTACAAAAGTCTTTAACTTGATCAACACAAAGAGTCATATCCACTGGCTGGAGAGAGTTGATCATTAAAGTTCACCTTAGTCTGGTTTGACCCTTCAATAATGTCGAGAAGCCTACAATCTATTACCATGATAATCAAACTGACAGTTTTGAAGTCAGTAGTGGGGTCAAACAAGGGTGCATTCTCGCACACTCCAGTGTAAAACCTTCTCATTGCCTGTCCCAGCTTCCTCATCTAATGCTAAACTGTATTACTTCATCCAAGGCCAGATGGAAAACTCCTAGGGTGACATGATAGAGATTAGCACTGCTGCTTCACAGCGTCAGTGATCTCTGCGTTCGATTCCTGGCTTGCCTGTACATAGTCTGCACATTCTCCCCATGTCTGTGTGGGTTTCCTCTGGGTGCTCCGGTGTCCTCCCAGTCTAAAAATGTGTGGGTTAGGTCGATTGTCTATGTTAAATTGCTCCTTAGTGTTAGGGGGTTATCAGGGAGATTAGGCATTAGAGAGGTGCATTGGTCATTCTAAATTCTCCCTCAGTGTAGCCGAACAGGCACTGGAGTGTGGGGGATTTTCACAGTGATTTCATTGCAGTGTTAATGTAAGCCGACTAATAAATAAACTTTAATAAGTTTCTCTTCACCGTCTCCACTTCACAACACAGAACCTCACATTATTGTTTCATCTGCTGCGTGATAATCGGCAGCCAGCATTTGAAAGGACAAAGAAATGAAGGAGAAAGCACGAGATCCTTACCAAGTAACAGCCAGAGACGTCTGCCACAGTAGACAATATGCAATGTGTTAGCATCTTCAGCACTCTCTCTGTGGGATTATCTTCTTGAAGTACAGAGGGACACATGATCCAATCATCAAAGCGGCGACAATGTTACAGAACAGTTGTGAGTCAGTTGTTTTTAAAGCGTAATGGTTGAGGGAGGGATATTGTTGAGAAAATTGAATGCTGACTTCTCAGTGGTGCTGTGGGATTTCTGATGTTGCCCTGCATAACTGGAACAGCAGAAAGGACTTTGAATTTAATGAATCGAAAAAAACTGTTTCCAATGAAGCTGTTCTCCAATTGCGCTTGAGTGAGCTGTCAGTCTACATTATGCACCGAGGCCCTGGCGGAGGAGTCTTACGGTCCTATGGAGTCCCTGGTACTGAGAGCAAAGCTTGAACTTCAACCTGTCTTTATTAGTTCTCCACACAACAACTCGTGCTTGGATTTTTTAAAAGAGTTGGAGTTGACTGCCTCGGTGATAGAAGATTGCAATTGCGTCAACAGTTTGAAGCAGAATCATCAATTCGATACATTACTCAGTCTGCAAAACTCCAGGGTAATGTTGGTTACTGACCAGCTAACTTGACAATTTGTTAGGACTTGTATATCTGCTGGTGGCTTCCTCAACCTGGAGAAAGAGCAGAAAAACTTGCCTTGCACCACCACCAGCAGATGTCCCAAAGCAATTTACGGTCAATGAAGTATCATAGAATCCCTACTGCGCAGAAGGAGGCCATTCAGCCCATCAGGTCTGCACCGACAACAATCCCACCCAGGCCCTGTCTCCATTGTCCCACATAGTTACCCCACTAATCCCTCTAACCTATGCATCCTGTGGCAGTAAGGGGCAGTTTAGGTGTGTAGTGATTATTATAATGAAGGAGACACAACAACGACTTTGAGCACAGCCAGCTCCCATAACCAGCAATGTGAAAATGACCAGATCGTCTGTGTTTTATGAGATTGGTTACTTGACCTTTATTAATGGGACACAGGTACCTGAAAATAACATCCTCATTATTAGACGTAGGAAACAGTGACCGTTGTAAGTGAATGCTGTCATCTGAATAATGATTCTGGCAAGAAGAATATGTCAGGTTCTAAGGTTTAACCTGTTTTAGATGATTAAATGCACCTTCAGGCTGCACACACAAAGATCCCTCACCTCTAACGATTGCTAATCAGTGGTTTACAGCCAGCAGCGGGTGACACGGTAGCACAGTGGTTAGCACTGTTGCCTCACAGTGCCTAGCTCCCTGGTTCATTTCCCAGCTTGGGTCACTGCCTGTGCAGAGTCTGCATGTTCTCCCCATGTCTGTTGTGCTTTTCCTCTGGGTGCTCTGGTTTCCTCCCAAAGTCTGAAGTTGTGAAGGTCAGGTAGGCTGGTCATGATAAATTGGCCCTCGTGCCAGGGGGATTAGCAGGGTAAATACGTGAGGTTACGAGGATTAGGGCCTGGGTGGGATTGTGGTCAACGTAGACTCGATGGGCCGAATTTAAGGATTAATCTATGGAGTGAGTCACATGATCTGGGGAAACCAAATGGGGAGCAAGGTGGGGGATCACCCCTGGTAAGCAGTGGCCGTTCCAGAACCTTCTCAGAGGCTGCAAGCCTCTGTATAGCCTTTCCCTACAAATAAACCTATTGTTGTTTCTCCCTTAGTCGATGAGCAAGAATTATTACACCAGCAGAAAATCGAGTGAATCCGCATCATCGGTTGAAAACGGCTCTGGGAGCAGAACGGGTTGCAGTGTGGAGGTTACCAACATTGAATTGCACACTTGTCCGTCATCGATTCAGATCCTGCACTCATTTAAAATTCTGGGCAGTATGCACTTGTGGCAAAACATTCCCCATGTTGTCGAAACCCTCTTTGGGAAAAACAGTGTTTGGATTTTAACATTGAATGAAATCTATCCCACAAGTCTTTATTTGACTGCCCAAGAAGTCCAAGGAAATGTGGTTTGCTGTGATATGAGAAAATCCTGCAAAGGAAAAGTTCTCCTCGACTTTCCACAAACAGCTCAGATACATTAAAAATAACACAGATCTACTTATTGATAAAAGTGGTAGCTTATTTTCCTTTTTCACTCACCTCCCTCTGTTTCAGCTGAATGGGACTGACTTGTGTTGCTGAGTAAATGCAAAACCAGAAAAATGTCTAGATTTGGTCAATTTAGTTTCTATGGGGGATTGTGGAGAGTTGGAGGACTATATATTTGGTATGTTACGAGAGGAGTATCCAGAGGCTTGGCCCTGAGACACAAGCTCAAATTCTAGTCAGGAGTTAAGGAATTAAGGTTCAATGAATTAACTAATCTCAGGATAAATAGCTCTTGTCAATAAGGGTGACTGGGACTATCAGATTAATATAAAAATCCATTTGGTTCTCGAATGTGCTTCATGGAAGGAAACCTGCTGTTGTTACTGAGTTTGCTTCATATTCTTTTCAGCGAACCTATCCAACCAAATTAACGAAAAGAGGGACAAATTAAAAGAGCAACACCTTAAACAGGCGGCACAGTGGCACAATGGTTAGCATTGCTGCCTCACAGCGCTAGGGACCCGGGTTCGATTCCTGGCTTGGGTCACTGTCTGTGTGGAGTCTGCACATTCTTCCCATGTCTGCGTGGGATTCCTCGGGGTACTCCAGTTTCCTCCTACAGTCCGAAAGACATGCTAACTTCTCCCTCAGTATTCCCAAGTGTGCCAACTGGGGGATTTCATTGCAGTGTTGATGTAAACCTACTTGTGATAATAAATAAGGTGTGCTGAATAAAATAAAACAGATCTTAAAGGAAATTTCCGATGGCAAATCAAAATGTGATTAAAGGGCTGAGTAAAACATCCCAGCTCCCTCCTCGGTGCCCACTGGGCATGGATGGCCTTGGTCCTGCTGATAGATACTTTATGCCCCCACTCCAAGGATGCCCAGCAATAGCTGCAGAAGAGGGGCAGACAGTTCCTCACCCCTCTCATTTACCCACTGCCCAGACCCACTGATGGACAACTTAGTCAGAATCAGGAGCAGGTTCAAGAGGGGGTCTGTCTCACTGCCTGTGCTCCTCTGCTCTGGATGCTGGTCTGCCTTCTGCGTGACTCAAGCTCAATGATATTTCATTTAAAAAAAGTTAAAGCGTTTCAATTGACGTGTAATACGATAGGTGCCTCGTACAACAAATGATTACCCATACTGTAGTTACCAAGAAGTTGACTCTTCAAGGCAATGATGTGGAGGTGCCGGCGTTGGGGTGGACACAGTAAGAAGTCTCAACGCCAGGTTAAAGTCCAACAGGTTTATTTGGTATCACGAGCTTTCAGAGCACTGCCCCTTCATCAGGTGAGTTGTGTGTGAGTGAATCCACTCACCTGACGAAGAAGCAGTGCTCCAAAAGCTCATGATTCCAAATAAACCTATTGGATTTAAACCTGGTGCTTTGAGCCTTCTCACTGTCTTCAAGACATAATGGGTGATGAAGCGTAAATAATCCGGTGCCACTTACTGTTTTACTCAATCGATGATTCAACTCTAGAGTTTCAGCTATGAGAAAACGGTGGACGGCACGGTAGCACAATGTTAGCACTGCTGCTTCATAGCTCCAGGGACCTGGGTTCGACTCCCGGCTTGGGTCACCGTCTGTGTGGAGTCTGCATGTTCTCCCTGCGTCTGTGTGGGTTTCCTCGGGTGCTCCGGTTTCCTCCCACAGTCCAAAGATGTGCAGGTTAGGTTGATTGGCCATGCTAAAATTGTCCTTAGTGTCCAGAGATGCGTAGGTTAGAGGGATTAACGGGTAAATAATTAGGGATATGTGGTAGGGCCTGGGTGGGATTGTGGTTGGTGCAGACTCAATGGGCCAAATGGCCTCTTTCTGCACTGTAGCATTTCTATGCCTCACACTTTGAAGGCTCCCAATGGTGAAGTAACAGGGGGCAGGATTTTTCGGCCACACTTGTCCAGAAACCTGAAAATCCTGCCCAAAGTCAATGGACCTTTCCATGGTCTGTCCCTTGCCTGCTCTGATTCCTGTGGTGAAAGGAATGGGAAAATTCATCCCACTGTCACAGAAAGAAAGATAATTATTCAGCCATATTAAGGTTGGGATAACAGTCCTGAATTCTAATACTGGCCCTCCTGGTTGCTGGTTTAACAAATCTGGACACCAACTTTTAATAGAAATGGTAAATGCCTCTCTCTCCAAATCCACATATTGCGCCGGGTATCTCCCCAACCTGATCCTGGTAATGTCAGTGACTTTTAACAACCCTCTGGAAGTGGCCCAACAAACCACTCAGCCGTTCAAAAACACAACTCACCACTAGCCCAATTTGGCCTGCAGTCCCTCACCTTGTCAGCTTGGATCTCCTTTGCCCCTTTTATGGGGACCTTGAGTTGGATTCAATTGGCTTTTGGAGAAAGCAAGGAATGGGTTTGGGTTTGCCCATTCTATTCTCAACATTGGCTTTGTATCATAGAATTCCTACAGTGCAAAAGGAGGCCATTCGGCCCATCAAGTCTGCATCAACAACAATCCCATCCAGTCCCTATCCCTGTACTCCCACACTCTGCTACTCTGCCTGACAGTAAGGGAGAATTTAGCATGGTCAATCAATCTAACCTCCACACTTTGGACTGTGGGGGGGAAATCGGAACACCCAGAGGAATCCCATACAGACACGGGAAGAATGTGCAAATTCCGCACAGACCCAAGGGTGAGAATTGAACTTGGATCCCTGTTGCTGTGAGGCAACAATGCTAACTACCCCAGTGCTAATGGGGTTAAGAAAAACACCTTCCTAAGGGCTGTAAATTCAGGTCTTGCTGGTGAAGACCACATCCCTGAAATGAATCATCAAATATTCAATACTTAAACTGAGGGGGGGCTCCTGGTGTATTAGAAATGAACTGTGGGTGCTCAGGTTGTTAGACTGACTTAACCTGTTTGTTTTGATTTCCACTAAACCCCCCCTGAAATTAAATGTTGAACTTTGGGAGTGAATGACAATTAACAATGACTTGACTACAATTTAAAGCATGTTTATCAAAAGCACAGTTGAATGAGCAGCTTAAGAAGGTATTCAGAATTTTAATGAGAATCATTAGCCAAGTGAGTCAGAATTCATTTAGATTTCACATTAGTTGATACCTCCCAGGCTATATCCTCATTAAGTCCTTCAGCATCGACTTTAGCAGGTGATCCAAATTGTTTGTAATGCATTATAGATGTTCCTTATTTAAGTCATCGCTGAATACATTTGTTACTGCAAAAATCTGAATCCCTTAAGTCTCATATGCAGATTCATCATATAAAAATCCATTGATTTGAACGCAACACCAATTACATTGTTCATTTATGTTCCTTTCTCGTGTTGAAGTTTATGGAAATATGTTTCAGTATCAGGAAAACGTTATTGTTCTCTGTTGCAGCATGGTAGCACTGCTGCCTCACAGCGCCAGGCACACGGGTTCAATTCACGGCTTAGGTTACTGTCTGTGTGGAGTTTGCACGTTCTCCCCGTGTCTGCGTGGGTTTCCTCCGGGTGCTCCGGTTTCCTCCCACATTCTGAAAGACATGCTGGTTAGGCACATTGACCCAAACAAGCACCAGACTGTTGGGGCTAAGGGAATTTCACAGTAACTTAATTGCGGTGTTAATGTAAGCCTTACTTGTGACTGGTAAATAAATTTTACTTTAAATTGGATTTTGCTGAAAAACGAGACTTGGGTGGAATTTTACAGCCACACTCATCCCAAAACTGGAAAAATCCTGCCTTAGCTCAATGGACCTTTCAAGGTTCCGCCCCCACGCTGGCTGCGATTCCCATGGCTGGTGGGACAGGAATACTCCGCCCATGCCGACAAAGCTTTTTGTCTTGCCCTCATCAGGAGCGCTTACAAGAAAACACCAATAATTAAGGGAAATACAATCTATACTACATGAGATGAGAGTTCTGATTGGTTGGCAAGTGAACTCCTGATTGATAGAGGCATTGCTTTGGAGAATGCAGCAAGAAACAATTAACTGCCAAGCATTTTGTACAAATTTGAACAAGGAACAGGTTGGTGAAGGTATTGTCATTCGGAATGAACCAGAGAATGACTGCTCCCTCATGCTGCTGTTTAGCTGGAAAAGGTGCAATGTGTTGACTTCTATCTGCATAGGACGGAGCCCTAACTGTGAATATATGTGGCTTTTTGCAAGCATAAATGAGCCAACTATGAACTTGACTGATGGGGATGAAGTAGAAAAGGTCAAAAGCTTCAAGTTTCCAGGTGTCCATATCACCAACAACATGTCCTGGTCCCCCCATGCCGACACTATAGTTAAGAAAGCCCACCAACACCTCTACTTCCTCAAAAGGCTAAGGAAATTTGGCACCAACCAAAGACTAAAACTCTCACCAGCTTTTGTAGATGCACCATAGAAAGTATCCTTTCTGGATGTATCACAGCTTGGCATGGCTTCTGCTCTGAACCAGACCGCAAGAAACTACAACAATTTGTGAATGAAGCCCAATCCATCATGCAAACCAGCCTGCCACCCATTGACTCTGTCCACATTTCCCACGGCTTTGGAAAAGCAGCCAATGTATTCAAGGACACCACGCAGCCTGTACATACTCTCTTTCATCTTCTTCTGTCAGGAGGTCACGTACCAACTGACTCAAGAACAGCTTCTTCCCTGCCGCCATCAGACTTTTGAATGGACAGACCATATATTAAGTTGATCTTTCTCTACACCCTTGTAACAACTAAAACACTACATTCTGCACCCTCTCCTTCCCTTCTCTATGAGCAGTATGCTTTGGCTGTATAGCATGCAAGAAACAATACCTTTCTCTATACCCCAACACATGTGGCAATAATAAATCAAATCAAATCAAAAGATAATCTTAAATTGGTTTGCATAATCAGAATTGTTTAGCAAGTGTTACCCAATCATGGAGTCACAAGTAACGTTTGACTCTCTGGGTGAAATTTTACCACCCCTTCTGCCGGCAAAATCTTATGGTCTTGCCGAAGGTAATGGACGTTAGACGTTTTAAAGTTTATTTATTAGTGTCACAAGTAGGCTTACAACTTCACTGCAATGAAAAAACTGTGAAAGTTCCCTAGTCGCCATACTCTGGTGCCTGATTGGGTACACTGAGGGAGAATTTAGCATGCTCAATGCACCTAACCAGCATGTCCTACGGACTGTGGGGAGGAAACAGGAGAACCCAGAGGAAACCCACACAGGCATGGGGAGAATGTGTCTGCACAGACAGTGACCCAAGCCAGGAATCCAAGCCGGGTCCTTGGTGTTGTGAGGCAGCAGGGCTAACTGACTTTGAATGCATTTTAAGTCCCTTTCCAGCACTACAGGGACATAAATATCTGCTCCACGTTCTGAATCTTTCAAGCACGGGCCAGGCAGGTACGGTCAATACTTAGCCTTTTGCCAACAGCCAATAGGATGTGCTGATTGATATGATCCATTTGTCATTGGGACACATGACCTACATACTTGGCAATCACATTGGCACTGACTCCATAATCTGAACGATGGCACACTCTACAATGGAGAACTTCCTCACTACTGCACTCATGTGCCAACCTGGGATTGTTAAGCTGACATCCTGCAGTGGGGCTGGAACCTGCAACTTGACATTCAAAGTTATTTGAAGGCACCATAAAAATGAGAGGCAGGGGAGTCGAATAAAACAGGAAGTGTTGAAAATTCTGTTGGCAGATGAAAAGAAAAAGATGTTTCATGTTCAGGTGGGAATTGGGGTGACTGCAATGGAAGAGAAGCTGCAGCAGCTGTCTAGGGTGGCTTGGTGGCACAGTGGTTAGCACTGCTGCCTCATAGCTCCGGGAGCCCAGGTTCAATTCTCTGCTCGGGCCACTGTCTGTGTGGAGTTTGCACATTCTTCCCGTGTCTGCGTGGGTTTTCTCCGGGTGCTCCGGTTTCCTCCCACACTCCAAAGATGTGTGGGTTAGGTTGATTGGCCATACTAAATTGCCCCTTAGTGTCCTGAGATTTGTAAGTTAGAGGGATTAGCAGGTAAATGTGTGGGGTTGTAGGGATGAGGTTTGGGGTGGGATTGTTGTTGGTGGAGACTCGATGGGCTGAATGACCTCCTTCTGCACTGTAAGGATTCGATGACAGCTGTTCGTTTACTCTGCTTAATCGCTTCATAGACTGTGACCAGGATTCTCAAAACTTCCAGAACAGTCCTGGAAACTCCAAAATTTAAAGAAGAAAATACAAGACAGTGCCATAAACATCCTGGAAATAAAACCAAAGGCACATTTTCAAAGTTGAAAAAACAGATTTTTTTTAATTGAATATTTTTGTTCATTAATTACAAAAATATTGGCGACAGGGATAAATAGTTGCTCAACTTGAAAGTGAGGCTCTAATGATTCAAACATTTGGTAAAAAGCCATATATCACTTTAACAGTGTCAGCACTGCTAAGCAGGGCAGCCTCAGAAGACTTAACATAAGAACATAAGAACATAAGAAATAGGAGCAGGAGTAGGCCATCCAGCCCTTCGAGCCTGCCCCGCCATTCAATAAGATCATGGCTGATCTGTCGTGGCTCAGTTCCACTTTCCCGCCCTCTCCCCATAACCCTTAATCCCCTCTCTTATCAAGAACCCATCAACCTGCTTCTTAAAAATATTTAGCGAGGCAGCCTCCACCACTTCAACGGGCAGAGAATTCCAGAGATTCACCACCCTTTGAGTGAAGAAGTTCCTCCTCAACTCCGTTCTAAACCGCCTCCCCTTTATCTTGAGGCTGTGCCCCCTAGTCCTACTGTCTTTTTTGAGCGGGAAGAGTCTCTCCACCTCTATCCTATCCATCCCATTCATCATCTTATACGTCTCAATGAGATCTCCCCTCATTCTTCTAAACTCTAACGAGTACAAGCCCAGTTTATTCAGCCTCTCCTCATAGCTCAATCCCCTCAACTCCGGTATCAGCCTAGTAAACCTCCTCTGCACTCCCTCCAGGGCTAAAATATCCTTGTGCAGGTGCGGCGCCCAAAACTGCACAAACCAAAGGCACATTTTCAAAGTTGAAAAAACAGATTTTTTTTAATTGAATATTTTTGTTCATTAATTACAAAAATATTGGCGACAGGGATAAATAGTTGCTCAACTTGAAAGTGAGGCTCTAATGATTCAAACATTTGGTAAAAAGCCATATATCACTTTAGCAGTGTCAGCACTGCTAAGCAGGGCAGCCTCAGAAGACTTACAACATACTCCAGAAAACCTGCCAGGTAAGTAATTTAATTTACTTCAATATATCTCCATTTTGATATATTTGGGTGTGAGCATCAAGGCAAGGCCAGCATTTATTGTCCAACTGTGATTGCCCTTAGGAAGGTGTGGCCTTCTTGAATACGATTTCTTAGCTTACTCTGAGCTATTTCAGAGTCAAGTGTCAACTTGTATTTTTTTCTGACAATCTGGTAATTTCATAGAAATCATCATAGAAACCCTACAGTGCAGAAAGAGGCCCTTTGGCCTATTGAGTCTGCACCGACCATAATCCCACCCAGGCCCTACCCTCATATCCCTACACATTTACTCTCTAATCCCTCTAACCTACGCATCTCAGGACACTAAGGGGCAATTTTAGCATGGCCAATCAACCTAACCCGCACATCTTTGGACTGTGGGAGGAAACTGGAGCACCCAGAGGAAACCCACACAGACACGAGGAGAATGTGCAAACTCCAAACAGACAGTGACCCAAGCCAGGAATCGAACCCAGGTCCCTGGAGCTGTGAAGCAGCAGTGCTAACCATTGTGCTACCATGCTGCCCTTTAGTCATGGTCACCATTATCATTATTTGTTTCTTTTATTTCATTAATTGACTTTCAATTCCTCAGCTCCCCACTCGGAGTCTCCCCTGTGTCTGTGTGCATTTCCTTCAGGTACCCTGGTTTCCTCCCACAGTCTGAAAGACATGCTGGTTAGGTGCATTGGCTGTGCTAAATTCTCCCTCAGTGTACCCAAACAGGTGCCAGAGTGGAACTTCTAGGGAATTTTCACAGTAACTTCATTGCAGCGTTAATGTAAATCTGCTTGTGACACCAATAAATAGACTTTAAATCATGTCTCAGTGCCAGGTACCTAGATTACTAGTTTTGTAACACAGCCATTATGTTAGCATGCGCCACCAACTAGAAAGCTGACTGGCCAAACCCAGGCAATGGTTCACTCTATTGTGCATTCACTCAGCAAGAAATAGGCCCCATTGAGCTGAATAGCGAGGAGGTGGGTGTAAATTAAAAACAATCTACCATTTAAACCAGTAAGTGGATTGGCGTCACTTTTAACTTGTTGGAGCTGTTTGAAGGAAATTGAAAGTGGTGTTAAATTCCACATAAAAACATTGGTCACAACGCACAAAACTTCATTTCATTGTATAAAAAAAAAATTGGTTCAGATTAAAGCTATGTTTTCACACCATCTTTTATTGCAACATGGTAAATGCTTTCCTGCCAGTGCCCACTGGGACAAAGATTATAATACAATTTAAGATAAAATTGAATTGCCATTTGAAGAAGAGTATAAAAGAATGTGCAAATTGTTTACACAGAGGGTGGTGGATGCCTGGAACTCATTGCCAGGGAGGTAGTGGAAGCAGATGTGATAGTGAGTTTTAAGGGGTGTCTTGACAAGTACATAAATAAGATGGGAGTAGAGGGATATGGTCACGGAAGGGTAGGGGGTTTTATTTCAGCCGGGCAGCATGGTCGGTGCAGGCTTAGAGGGCTGAAGGGCCTCTCCCTGTGCTGTAATTTTCTATGTTCTATGTTCTAATACAGAGAAAATGGCACTCAAGTGGCTAGCTCTGGTTTAAGGTGAACATTGACACACATGTGATAGGCTGAATGCTCCTCCACCCCCCACCCCCTGGTTATGTCCTGTAATGAGAAGATCCCATTCTCAAAATCTCTAGTCTATGTCTTGAAAGTCACTGTGTTGTCAAAATCCAACCATTCCAATAAGGTATTTCAAAGCAGACAATTTGCTACCCATATCCTGATCGACAGACTGGAGGGGCTGATTGTGGACAAGTCCCCAGGACCGGATGGAATGCATCCGAGGGTTCTGAAAGAAATGGCGGAGGTTATAGTGGATGCCTTGGTGGTTATTTTCCAGACGTCGCTGGATTCCGGGGAAGTGCCGGAAGATTGGAAAACGGCTAATGTTACGCCGTTGTTTAAGAAGGGTGCCAGGCAAAAGGCGGGGAATTATAGGCCGGTTAGTTTAACGTCTGTGGTAGGTAAAATGTTAGAATCCGTCATTAAGGAGGAAATTGCGAGGCATCTTGAAGGGAATTGCTTGATAGGGCGGACGCAACACGGTTTCATTAAAGGGAAGTCGTGTCTGACAAATTTACTGGAGTTCTATGAGGATGTGTCTAGGGCAGTGGATAGAGGAGAGCCGGTGGATGTGGTCTTTCTGGATTTTCAGAAGGTGTTTGACAAGGTACCTCACAAGAGGTTATTGCAGAAGGTCAGGGGACATGGAGTTGGGGGTAGGGTGTTAGCGTGGATAGAGGATTGGTTGTCAAATAGGAGGCAGAGAGTGGGGGTCAATGGGTGCTATTCGGATTGGCGGTTGGTGACTAGTGGGGTGCCCCAGGGGTCGGTGCTGGGGCCTCAGCTATTTACCATTTATATAGATGATCTGGAGGAGGGAACCGAGTGCAGGGTGTCGAAATTTGCTGATGACACCAAGATTGGGGGAAAGGCAAATTGTGCGGAGGGAGTGGAGAGTCTGCAGAAGGATCTAGATAGGCTGGGCGAATGGGCCAGGAAATGGCAAATGGAATTTAATGTTGGCAAGTGTGAGGTGGTCCACTTTGGTAGGAAGAATGGTAGGAAGGACTATTACTTACGTGGCGAAAAACTGCAGCAGGCGACGGTGCAGAGGGACCTCGGGGTCCTTGTGCATGAGTCGCAAAAACCCAGCTTGCAGGTGCAGCAGGTGGTCAGGAAGGCGAATGGGATGCTGGCCTTCATAGCGAGGGGGATTGAATATAAAAGTAGGGAGGTCTTGCTGCAGCTGTATAGGGCATTGGTGAGGCCGCAGCTGGAGTACTGTGTGCAGTTTTGGGCGCCGCACCTGCGCAAGGATATTTTGGCCCTGGAGGGAGTGCAGAGGAGGTTTACTAGGCTGATACCGGAGTTGAGGGGATTGAGCTATGAGGAGAGGCTGAATAAACTAGGCTTGTACTCGTTAGAGTTTAGAAGAATGAGGGGAGATCTCATTGAGACGTATAAGATGATGAATGGGATGGATAGGATAGAGGTGGAGAGACTCTTCCCGCTCAAAAAAGACAGTAGGACTAGGGGGCACAGCCTCAAGATAAAGGGGAGGCGGTTTAGAACGGAGTTGAGGAGGAACTTCTTCACTCAAAGGGTGGTGAATCTCTGGAATTCTCTGCCCGTTGAAGTGGTGGAGGCTGCCTCGCTAAATATTTTTAAGAAGCGGGTTGATGGGTTCTTGATAAGAGAGGGGATTAAGGGTTATGGGGAGAGGGCGGGAATGTGGAACTGAGCCACAACAGATCAGCCATGATCTTATTGAATGGCGGGGCAGGCTCGAAGGGCTAGATGGCCTACTCCTGCTCCTATTTCTTATGTTCTTATGTACTTATCACTGATATTGCTGTGAATGACTTCGGCAAAGAGTTATTCCTGAAGGACAATAAAGTAGGCCTCGTAACTTAAATATTGGGTCCTCTTTATTACGGGGTTACCCTGTTCACAGTCAAATCCTAGACTGTTTAACTGGGTTCCATACTGATTTAAGGGCAAAGAAAAATACAGCACAGGAACAGGCCCTTCGGCCCTCCAAGCCTGTGCCAATCATGCTGCCCCAACTAAACTACAAAAAAACCTTCAGTCCTAACTCGGTCCATATCCTTCTAATCCCTCCTTGTTCATGTCCCTGAATATGTTGTCAATGTGCCTGCTTCCACCACCTCCTCTGGCAGCGCATTCTAGACACCCACCACTCTCTGCGTGCAAAACCTCCCCCACACATCTCCCTTAAACTTTCCCCTCCTCACCTTGAAATTGACACTTCCACGCTGGGAAAAAGCCTCTGACTGTCCACCCTGTCTATGTGTCTCATAATTTTGTGGACTTCAGCCTCTGTCTTTCCAGTGAAAACAATCCTAGTTTATTAAACCTCTCCTCATAGCCAACACCCTCGAGACCGCAATATCCTGGTGAACCTTCTCTGTACTGGGAGGAGCTAATCCCCCAGGGGTCTGCTGACCCACAATCTTAAAGGGGCAGTGTGCACCCCAAAACCCAAACATACATATATACATATGTGACAGATAGCACACCAATGTGGCCTAACAATCTACTCAATCGAACAAATGCCTGCTTCAAGGAGAGGGCCCATTAACACCTTCAGAAGTTAATTAGTGTGCGGATCATAAATGCGATTTTGCCACCATTATCCTCACCCCAGGAATGAAAAAAAACAGATAGCATCAAACTGTGGGGGATATATTCGTGCACATCAGCGAATCGACTCTCTGCCATGTTACAATCAACACAACCACTCAACTGAAGCCCCAGGAAGTTGCACATTGCAAACTGGGTGGCCAACCAGGTGCCAGAATAAATACAAAAAAATCCTCATGCTTAACTCCAGGAGACAGTGTCATCCGAGGAGCTGTCCATTTTGGAGAAGTGCAGAGGAGTTATCCTAAAAGCAAATACTGTGGATATTGGAATCTGAAACAAAAACAACATGCTGGAAAATCTCAGCAGGCCTGACAGCATCTATGGAGTGAGAATGGAGCCAATGTTTCAAGGCTGGTAGACCCTTCGTCAGAGAGGAGTTATCCTCCTCGCCAGAGGCAAGTTTTACCCCTTAATCAACATCACAAGAAACAGAATATCCAACCATGTATTTTACGGTGTGCAACTTAACTGTCACGTTTCTTACATTGCAACAGTAACTGTGCTTTAAAAGTACCTCATGCTTTGGAACAGTCGGTGATGGTGAAAGTCCTAATTATGGGCAGGTACAGGAACCCCTTGATAAATCAGCTGTCTGGTTAATTACTGATGTTGATCTGGTACTTTATAGACCAGGAAGTTAATGTATCAAATCACAGACTCTGTCTCAGTTGATGCAATTATAGACTTCTTACATTGGAGCAGCGTGAAGTGGATGAACCGATAAGTCAGCAAATTACGCAAAGGGTGATTTTAACTTTTCCCCTTATACAATTACACCCCCACAACATTACTGACCCCCTTATCCTCCCTGCCCTCCCCACCACCCAGACCGATCATGGGCCCCCCCCCCCTTTTCCCCACCAATCTCAGGCAGAGCAATCAACCCTCGCCCTTCCCCCCCCATTGATCCCAGGCAGAGAGGCGACGGACCCCCCCCCCACTTCCTCGCTACTGATCTCAGGCAAAGTGGCAGCTGCCTCCCATTCCCCTCCACTTATCCCAGGCAGAGTGGCAGCAGACCCCCCTTCTCTCTCAGTGATCACAGGCAGAGTGGCAGCAGAACCCCCCTCCCCCCTGCCTTCTCTCTCACTGATCACAGGCAGAGTGGCAGCGGACCCTCCCCTTCCCCCTCGCTGATCACAGGCAGAGTGGCAGCGGACCCTCCCCTTCCCCCTCGCTGATCGCAGGCAGAGTGGCAGCGGACCCTCCCCTTCCCCCTCACTGATCGCAGGCAGAGTGGCAGCGGACCCTCCCCTTCCCCCTCACTGATCGCAGGCAGAGTGGCAGCGGACCCTCCCCTTCCCCCTCGCTGATCGCAGGCAGAGTGGCAGCGGACCCTCCCCTTCCCCCTCGCTGATCGCAGGTAGGGTGGCAGCGGACCCTCCCCTTCCCCCTCACTGATCGCAGGCAGAGTGGCAGCAGACCCACCTTCTCACCCATCCCACCAATCTCAAGCGGAGAGCTGTCAGGCGCTCAGCATTTACCTCCTCACTAGCTGGAGTGCCTGAATCAGACTTATATGGAGCATGTCTGTTTCGCGCCAATTCTGGGTGGGTGAATGTGGCGGTAAAGGGCGGAGTGCTGATAAGGTTGGGCGTGCAGCTCATTATACAGTCAGAGGATTATAGAAGTTCACAGCATGGAAACAGATCCTTCAGCCCAACTTGTCCATGCCAGCCTTTTTTTAAACCTCGAAGCTAGTCCCAATTGCTTGCATTTGACCCAAATTCCTTTATACCCATCTTACCCATATAACTATCTGAATATTTTTTAAAAGACAAATCAGTACCCGCCTCTACTATTACGTCTGACAGCTTGTTCCAGACACTCACCACCCTCTGTGTGAAAAGATTGCCCCTCTGGACACTTTTGTATCTCTCCCCTCTCACCTTAAACCTACGCCCTCTAGAGTTAGACTCACCTACCTTTGGGAAAAGATATTTTCTATCTAGCTGACCATTGCCCCTCATTATTTTATAGACCTCTATAAGATCCCCCATCAGCCTTCTACGCTCCGGAGAAAAAAGTCCCAGTCCATCCAGCTTCTCCTTATAACTCAAACAATCAAGTCCCAGTAGCATCTCTTCTGCACTCTTTCTAGTGTAATAATATCCTTTCTATAATAGGGTGACCAGATCTGTACACAGTATTCCAAGTGTGGCCTTACCAATGCCTTGTACAACTTCAACAAAATGTCCCAACTCCTATATTCAATGTTCTGACCAATAAAACCAAGCATGCTGAATGCCTTCTTCACCACTCTGTCCATCTGTGACTCCACTTTCAAGGAACTATAAACATGTATCCCGAGATCTCTTTGTCCTGTAACTCTGCTCAATGCCCTGCCATTAACTGAGTAAGTCCTGCCCTGATCCAATCTACTAAAATGCATCACCTCGCATATGTCTAAATTAAACTCCATCTGTCGTTCATCAGCCCGCTGGCCCAATTGATCAAGATCCCGTTGCAATCAGAGATAACCTAAGCCTATTAAAATGCATACGTGTGCATTTAAATGGCTGTCGTGCATGTTACAGGTGCGGGTTCCAATCGTAGCCATTTTTGAGTCTTGGTAAAGGGGGACTGGAGCGGAGGTGGGTGTAAATCACGCAATTCACCTCATGCCCGACTTTACCAAGTTTTTGCGCCCAAAAATGGGCACAAGACGATGGTAAATTGGGCCCAATATGTAGATAGTCCAACTCGGGATGGGGCTATCTTCGACCTGGCTCTGGGAAATGAGCCCAGGTAGGTGATAAATGTTTCAGTGGGGGACCATTTTGGGAATAGTGATCACAATTCTATAAGTTTCGAGATACTTGTAGAAAAAGATAGAAGTAGATCGAGAATGAAAGGACTAAACTGGGAAAGGCTAACTACGACAGTATTAGGCAAGAGCTAGAGAATGTAGGCTGGGGTTGCGGGAGTTGGGGGGAGGTGGGGGGGAGGTGACTAAGTCCAGATCCAATTATGTGGGAGTCCTTTAAAAGTCAGTTGCTAACAATTCAGGGCAAGATTGTCCCTGTAAAAATGAAGGATAAAAATGGCAAAATTCAGGAACCCTGGATGACAAGAGAGATTGTGAGCTTAGTGAAAAAGAAGAAGGAGGCAGACACAAGAATCAGTGCTGGGGCACTAGTGTTTGTAATATATTTAAATGATTTGGAGGAAAATGTAGGTGGTTTGACTAGTAAATTTGCAAATTTACAAAAATTGGAAGAGTAGTGGATAGTGAGGAGGATTGGCTGAGGATACAGAACATAGAACATAGAACATTACAGTGCAGAACAGGCCCTTCGGCCCACAATGTTGCGCCGACCAGTTAAAAAAAAACAATGACCCACTAACCTAAACCAATCCCTTTTCGTCCATAAACCTATCCACAGATCTCTTAAACGCCCCCAAACTAGGCGCATTTACAACTTCAGCAGGCAGGGCATTCCAGTCCCTCACCACCCTCTGGGTAAAGAACCTACCCCTGACATCTGTCCTATAACTACCCCCCCTTAATTTAAAACCATGCCCCCTTGTGTTAGCTTTCTCCATCAGAGGAAAAAGGCTATCACTGTCCACCCTATCTAACCCTCTAATCATCTTATATGTTTCAATAAGATCCCCTCTTATCCGTCTTCTTTCCAGCGAAAACAACCCCAATTCCCTTAGTCTCTCCTCATAGGACCTCCCCCCCATACCAGGCAACATCCTGGTAAACCTCCTCTGCACCCTCTCCAAAGCCTCCACATCCTTCCTGTAATGTGGGGACCAGAACTGCACACGGTACTCTAAGTGCGGCCGCACCAGAGTTGTGTACAGTTGCAACATAACACTGCGACTCCTAAATTCAATCCCCCTACCAATAAACGCCAAGACACCGTATGCCTTCTTAACAACCTTATCTACTTGATTCCCAACTTTCAGGGATCTATGTACACATACACCTAGATCCCTCTGCTCATCCACACTACTCAAAGTCCTCCCGTTAGCCCTATACTCGACACATCTGTTATTCCTACCAAAGTGAATTACCTCACACTTCTCCGCATTAAACTCCATCTTCCACCTCTCAGCCCAGCTCTGCAACCTGTCTAAGTCTTCCTGTAGACTATGACACCCTTCCTCACAATCTACCACACCTCCGACTTTGGTGTCATCAGCAAACTTACTAATCCACCCAACTATACCCTCATCCAGATCATTAATAAAAATTACAAACAGCAGTGGCCCCAAAACAGATCCCTGAGGCACACCACTCGTAACCGAACTCCAAGACGAATATTTACCATCAACGACCACCCTCTGTCTCCTATCCGTTAGCCAATTTCTGATCCAATTTCCTAGATTACCCTCAATCCCATACATCTGCATTTTCTGCAGAAGCCTACCATGGTGTACCTTATCGAACGCCTTACTAAAATCCATATACACCACGTCAACTGCCTTACCCCCATCCACCTCTTTGGTCACCTTCTCAAAAAACTCAATAAGGTTAGTAAGGCACAACCTACCCGCCACAAAACCATGCTGACTATCTCCAATCAATTTATTACTCTCCAAATAACTATAAATCCTATCCCTAATAATTTTTTCTAAAACCTTGCCCACAACAGAAGTGAGACTCACCGGTCTATAATTCCCGGGGAAGTCTCTGTTTCCCTTCTTAAACAGAAGGATATAAATCGGCTGGAGACCTGGGCCCAAAGACGGCAAATGAAATTTAACCCAGGCAAATATGAAGTGATGCAGTTTGAAACTCTACCGCAGAATGAAAGTATACAGTAAATGGTAAAGTCCTTAGAAATATTGGCATATAGAGAAACCTAGGCATGCAGATCCACAGCTCATGTGGCATCTCATGTGGACAAGGAGGTCAAGAAGATGTATGGCATACTGGCCTTCATCATTCAGGACAGTCAACATAGGAATTGGAGAATCATGTTGTAGCTGTATAAGACTTTGGTTATGCCGCATTTGGAGTATTGTGTACAATTCTGGTCGCCACACTATCGGAAGGATGTTGATGCGTTAAAAAGGGTGCAGAAGAGATTTACTAAGATGTTGCCTTGTTTAGAGGTTATGAACTACGAAGAAAGGTTAAACTTAAGAACTAGGAGTAGGAGTAGGCCATCTGGCCCCTCAAGCCTGCTCCACCATTTAATAAGATCATGGACTCAGCTCCACTTACCATCCCGCTCACCAAACCTTAATTCCTTTACTGTTCAAAAATGTATCTATCCTTGCCTTAAAAACATTCAATGAGGTAGCCTCAACTGCTTCACCAGGTAGGGAATTCTACAGATTCACAACCCTTTGTGTGAAGAAGTTCCTCCTCAACTCAGTCCTAAATCTACTTTCCCTTATTTTGAGGCCATGCCCCCTAGTTCTAGTTTTACCTGCCAGTGGAAAAAAACTTCCCTGCTTCTATCTTGTCTATTCCCTTCATAATCTTACATGTTTCTAAGAATTCCAATGAGTATAGCCCCAGTCTACTCAGTCTCTTCTCATAAGCCAACCCTCTCAACTCCAGAATCAACCTAGTGAATCTCCTCTCCACCTCTTCCAGTGCCAGTACAGTTTTGGTCTCCTTTCTCAAGTAAGGAGACCAAAACTGTACACAGTACTCCAGGTGTGGCCTGAGCGGTACCTTATACAGCTGCAACATAACTTCTAGCAATGAAGAACAACATTCCATTTGCCTTCTTAATTGACTGCTGCATCTGCAAACCAACTCCTTGAGATTCCTGCACAAGGACACCCAGGTCCCTTTGCACAGCAGCATGCTGCAATTTTTACCATTTAAATAACAGTCCATTTTGCTGTTATTCCTACCAAAATGGATGACCTTACATTTACCAAATTGAACTCCACTTGCCAGACCTTGCTCACTCACTTAGGCTATCTATATCCCTTTGCAGACTTTCAGCGTCCTCTGCACACTTTGCTCTGCCACTCATCTCAGTGTCATCTTTTTGACACGCTATACTTGATCCCCAACTCCAAATCATTTATATAAATCATAAACAATTGCGGCTCCATGACTGATCCCTGAGGCACACCACCAGTCACTGATTGTAAACCAGAAAAACACCCATTTAACCCACTCTTTTCTTTGTGTTAGTTAACCAATTCTCTATCCATGCAAATACATTACCTATAACACTGTGCACCTTTATCTTATGTAGCAATCTTTGGTGTGGCACCTTGTCAAATGCCTTCTGAAAATCCAGACACATCACATCCACAGGTTCTCCATTGTCCGCTGCGCATGTAATGTTCTCAAAGAATTCCACCAAGTCAGTCAAACATGACCTTCTCTTCATGAACCCATGCTGTGTCTTACCAATGGGACAATTTATATCAAGATTTTCATTATTTCTTCCTTGATGATAGACTCAAACAAACTTGGAGTGTTTTCATTGGTGCATCGGAGGATGAGGGGTGACCTGATTGAGGTTTACAACATTGCAACAGGCTTGGATAGAGTGCATGAGTCTTTTTCCCAGAGACAAAGGGCCAATTACTTGGATAGGTTGAAAGTGAGAGGGGGAGTGTTTAAAAGAGATGTAAGGGGCAGGATTTTCGTACAGAGAATGGTGAATGCCTGAAACATGCTGCCAGAAGACATAGTAGAAGCAGATTTTATAGCAATGTTCAAGAGGCATCTGAACAGATACATTAATAGGCAGGGAATAGAGACCAAGTAGAGGGGAGAAAATATTAGATTTGAGACATCTGTGTCAGTTGAGACTCGGTGTACCAAAGGACCTGTTCCTGTGCTGTATTTTTCTTTGTTCTAGTGGTAAATACAAAGGTTTCATGAAAAAAAAACAAGAAAGAATTGTTTACTAGTAAACTAGTAAGAGCAAGTTTGAGTTCACACATGGCTCTTGGTAGCAGGAGTTCCTATGCCAGGGCTACAGTGCATTATGTAGACTGACAGCTCACTCAAGCACAATTGGAGAACAGCTTCATTCGAAACAGTTTCTCTTGGTTCATTAAATTCAAAGTCCTTTCTGCTGTTCCAGTTATGCAGGGCAACATCAGGAATCCCACAGCACCACTGAGAAATCAGCATTCAATTTTCTCAACAATATCCCTCCCTCAACCATTACGCTTTAAAAACAACTGACTCACAACTGTTCTGTAACATTGTCACCGCAGTGATGATTGGATTGTGTGTCCCACCGTACTTCAGAAAGATAATTCTACGGAAAGGGTGCCGAAGATGCTAACACAGCGACAGATCTCTCTGGCTGTTGCTTGGTAAGGATCGGAAAGCACAAAATTGCTTCTCCTTCACAGAATCCCTACAGTGCAGATGGAGGTCATACGGCCCATCAATCCTGCACCGACAATAATCCCACCCAGGTCCTAAATCCCTGTAATACCATGTATTCCCCACCAGTCCCCCTGACACTAAGGAGTCACTTAACATGGCCAATCAACCTAACCTACACATCTTTGGACCTTCACTTCTTTATTCCTTCACATGTTGGCTGCAGATTTGATTTGATTTGATTTATTATTGTCACATGTATTAGCATATAATGAAAAGTATTTCTCCTTGTGTGCTAAACAGATAAAGTTCACGGAGAAGGGAAGGAGAGACTGCAGAATGGAATGTTACAGTCATAACGAGGGTATAGAGAAAGACTATTATGCAGCAGATAAGCCAAGTGTATTAATTAGTGTCCCTCGAGAAGGAGACGGTGAAATGAGTCTACTCAAATATCTCTGGCCCTTTAAAGTTCTGTGATATCTGTGTTCCTCCAATTCTGACTGCCTGCTCATGGAAGCAGCCCTTCGGCCCAACTTGTCTTTGCCACCCTTTATTTTTTAATCACTAAGCTACTCCCAATTGCCCTCATTTGGCCCATATCCCTTGATGTTTGTTTTGGCAACCAGGCTAAATGCTGGAATTCCCTCTCTTTCCCCTTCTTTTAAGATGCTCCTTAAAATGTATCATTTTAATCTCAATTGTCAGCATTTTTTACAAATATCCCCTTTCTGTAACTGGGTGTCCAAATGTATTTGTGAAGCATCGGTTGGGGGAGGGTGGGGGCGGTGTATTAAAACTACAGTAGCAATGAAAGTTGTTGAGTGGAATTTTCCAACTTTCACACCGGCAGCATTCTCCAGTCCCGCTGCACCGAATGGAAGCATAGGGCAGAATTTTACCAGCACGTCCGCCCAAGGTTCGTACCATCCTGCCCAAGCCCAGCGGAGAATGCCATTCTCCAAGCCTTGCCCACTCCCGGAATCTGGAAGGGCACGCTGGTAAAATTCTGGCCATAATAGAGTCATTACCGCATGGAAGCAGCCCTTCGGCCCAACTTGTCCATACCACCCTTTTTTTAACCACTAAGCTAGTCCCAGTTGCCCACATTTGGCTCATATCCCTCTATTAAAATTCTAACAGAGTTAGACAGGATAGATTCGGAAAGAATGGTCCCAAAGGTGGGTGAGTCCAGGGGGTCACAGTTTGAGGATAGGGGGGTAAATGTTTTAGAACTGAGGTGAGGAGAAATCTCTTCACCCAGAGAGGATGGTGAACGTGTAGAATTCACTATCACAGAATGTAGTTGACGCCAAAACGTTGTCTGATTTCAAGAAGAAATTAGATACAGCTTTTGGCGCTAAAGGGCTTAAGGGGTATGGGAGGAAGGGGGGAATCAGGATATTGGATTTGATGATCAGCCATGATGAAAATGAATGGCGGAGCAGGCTCGAGGAGCTGGGTCTTGGAGATTTGGCTGAGCACCAAATTCTCTGTCCTCACTGGAAGCAGAGGCGGGTCAGAAAATTCCGGCCGTTCCTATTGTTCAAATACACAGCCTGTGAGCATCGACCAGGATTTTCTCTGATATCGGTGTTGAGGTATTGATGGCAATGGCGGTTTGATCAAGTCATGTTGATCAAACACGACTTCCCCTTCATGAATCCATGCTGCGTCTGCTTGGTCGAACCATCCCTTTCCAGGTGTCCTGCTATTTCTTCTTTAATGATGCACCCCAACATTTTCCCAACTACGGACGTTAAGCTAACCGGCCTGTAGTTACCCGCCTTTTGTCTACGCTGAATGTATTATCTCCAAATTTGCAGATGATACAAAGCTGGGTGGGAGGGTGAGCTGTGAGGAGAATGCTGAGATGCTTCAGTGTGATTTGGACAGGCTGAGTGTGTGGGCATGGCAGATAATACGGATAAATGTGGGGTTATCCACTTTGGTAGCAAAAATAGAAAGGCATATTATTATCTGAATAGGTGTAAATTGAGAGAGGTGGATACTCGGTGAGAAATTGGTGTCCTCAGTCGCTGAAAGTAAGCACAAAGGTACGGCAGGCAGTGAAGAAGACAATGGTATGTTGGCCTTCATAGCGAGAGGATTTGAGAATAGGAACAGGGATGTTTTACTGCATTTGAATAGGGCGTAGGTGAGGCCACACCTGGAATATTGTGTCCTTGCTATAGAGGGAGTACAGCAAAGGTTTACCAGGCTGACTCCTGGAATGGCAGGTCTGTCATATGAGGAGAGACTAAATTGGTTAGGATTGTATTCAGTGGAGTCTAGAAGAATGAGAGGGGGTATCATTGAAATTCTAACAGGATTAGACATGATGGATTCAGAAAGAATGTTCCAGATGGTGGGGGAATCCAGAACTAGAGTTTAAGGATAAGGGGTAAACCTTTTAGAACTGAAGTGAGGAGAAATTTCTTCACCCAGAGAGTGGTGAATGTGTGGAATTCACTACCCAGAAAATAGTTGTGGCCAAAACATTGTGTGATTTCAAGAAAGATTAGATATAGTTCTTGGGGCTAGAGAGATCAAACGATATTGGGGGGAGGGGGGATCAGGATATTGAATTTGATGAATTTCAGAGGGTGATGGGTGTGTGGAATCGGCTGCCGGCGGTGGTGGTGGAGGCGGATTTGATAGGGTCATTTAAGAGACTTTTGGATGAGTACATGGGACTTAGTAAGATAGGGGCTTATAGGTAAGCCGAGAAGGAAGAGATATGTTTGGTGCAACTTGTGGGCCGAAGGGCTTGTTTGTGCTCTAGTTTTTCTATGTTCTATGATCAGCCATGATCAAAATGAATGATGGAGCAGGTTCAAGGGCCGAATGGTCTATTCCTGCTTCTATTTTCCATGTTTCCATGTTTGTCCAGGCCTCCACCAGTACTCCTGTTCCTAATTATCAGAATTGTCTTTCGTTCACACAAACAAGCCTCAGTTTAATGCCTTATCCAAAAGATATCAGGAATAATATCCAACTTCAACAGAGACAGAAAATGGGCAGTAGCAGATCAATGCTGTTCCTAGTTTCTTCTCCATTAAAGCCAATGGAAAGGGCAGTTGGTCAGTTATAACTGGATTAACCATGAATTAGTCAAATAATGGAGTAAGCTTGAGGGGCTGAATGGCCTAATCCTGCTTCTACATTTTAATATTCCTCGTGGCTGGGAACTGCGACCATCTACTCTGCACCTTTAATGAAGTGGTATTCATTCTAAGATGTGCTAATTAACTTCACACAGTTTACCCAAAATCTGTCTTGGCCATTGGTATTATTAAGCCAAGACTCTAACTGCAAAACTGGTTTCTTGACAACTGCTGTAAAATTCTGTAAAACAAAAGGGAACTTTATAAACTTTCAGAAGATATCATTTTAGCAATTGCAGATGGGAATAAAATCACAGACTGGCAGTCAAAGATATCTTAACAGAACATCATAAATGCCTGTTGCCAGACCAATGAAGGTATTTGATAGGTGCAATAATTGGTTCATAACCTGTCTGTACAACACTCACTGGCATTTTAAAATTCTTCAGTTCAATCTGTTCTAGTGTCCAACACAAAGTCAGCAGGAATCAGACAATCAGAAGGTGACTCACATTGTTAATCGTTGGGCTTGTTAGGGAAAGTAAAAAATCCTATTAGGTTAGAAATGATTTTAAACTATTAGCTATTTAAGACTACCAGTATTAAATTAAAAAACTCTAAACCACACTTACAAACTAGCAAGAGGCAGTGGTTGGGGCAACGCTGTTACCTCACAGTGCCAGGGGCCCGGGTTCAATTCCAGCCTCGGGTCACTGTCTGTGCAGAGTCTGCATGTTCCCCCTTGTGTCTGAGTGAGTTTCCTTCGGGTGCTCCGGTTTCCTCCCACATTCCAAGGATGTGCGGATTAGGTTGATTGGCTATGCTAAACTGACAGTATCAGGAGGCTAGCAGGGTAAATATGTGGGTATCCCATATGGCCTAGGTGGGATTGTAATTGGCGCAGATTCGATGGGCCGAATGGCCTCTTTCTGAACTGTAGGGATTCTATTCTATAAGAGAATAGTTTACACACATGCAGTTAGAGATTGAAAACAAGTGACAATGTCTTAAACACATATTTTGTTATTTTAAAAATATTAAGTGTATTTTTATAAAGTGAAAGTGCATTTTAGCCAAGATCAAGTTGCTGCAAGGCCTGATGGTACGGGGGCTTTCAGACAGAGCCACATTCTTCAGAAACAATGAAACATCAGAATGTGCAAGTTCTTATCAATGAAAATTTCCAGCAGAAAAGTTCTTAGAGCTGCTTATTATTCACTATCCAGATTAGACAATGCCTTCTCAGATGTGAGATTATGCATTAGTCTGAAGTGGCCTGTGATGTGGAGGAAAATGCTGGGAATATTAAATTTGACCTCAGCATCTGTGGTTATCTTAATGTCATTTCACTCCAACTACAGAAGGAACATCACAGAGGAGGGGCTAAGACTACATAGTTTATATTTTTATAAAATATATATAAAGATGCTTAATGCTATTTTTAAAATTTTAAAACCGAACAAAGTGGCTGAATCAATCCACCTGCGACCCTCAAACAAAAGAGGCTTCATGGCAGTTTTGAGAAAAGCCATGAATGACCCCCTGTGGACAGTACAGCTCAAATTCAAAGAAAATTATACAAAGGTCATCTGCATTTGATAACCCAAGCTGGCCTAAAAGAGATGCCTGCTAAGAAAATAGCCTTTATCCTTCCTTTCATTCCTGAAATCCGAGACATTTAACAGTCTTTGGAATGCAGACAAAGGACACAGACAATTTGTGAAAGGCCTGGTGGAGGGGTGGGAATCATGTGACCATGGGCCTCTGGTTTGTAGAACAAGCGATATTGCCTTGCTGAATTGAAAAGCTCAGTCTGCTGTTTACACAGACAAGGGGCACTGGCCAGATGAAATACCTGGCCCCCCCAGGTACACTATTCATACTGGAAATTCTGTTCCTTCACCTACAAGATGGATTCACCTCTGCATGCCTATCTCATCATGCGAACCCAACACCACAGGAAAAGTGAATCATCCAGCATCAGTTTTCAATCCACCGACCTCCAAAAAGAAATAACTCATTGGACTTTGATTCTAGACTCCGGATCTCGTGTGAACTATTATTTACTTTCTTTGTGGTCTCTGTATCATAAAGCCTACTTTTCTGTATCTCTCACTTTCTGAGTGTGAAGGCTTTGTTACATAGAAACATAGAAGATAGGAGCAGGACGAGGCCATTTGGCCCTTCGAGCCTGCCCCACCATTCATTACAATCATGGCTGATCATCCAACTCAATAGCCTAATCCTGCTTTCTCCCCATAACCTTGATCCAATTCACCCCAAGTGCTATATTTAGCTGCCTTTTGACTACATTCAATGTTTTGGCATCAACTGCTTCCTGTGGTAATGAATTCCACAGGCTCGCCACTCCTCGGGTGAAGAAATCGCTCCTCACCTCTGTCCTAAATGATCCAACCCAAATCCTCAGACTGTGACCCCTGGTTCTGGATACATCCAACATCAGGAATTTCCTCCCAGTATCTATCTTGTCTAGTCCTGTTAGAATTTTATAAGTCTCTATGAGATCCCCCCTCGTTCATCTGAACTCCAGCGAAAACAATCCTAACCAAGTCAATCGCTCCTCGTACATCAGTCCTACTATCCCCGGAATCAGCCTGGTAAACCTTTGCTGCACTCCCTTGAGAGCAAGAACATCCTTCCTCAGAAAAGGAGACCAAAACTGCGCACAATATTCCAGGTGTGGCCTCACCAAAGCCCTGTATAGTTGCAATAACACAGCCTGCTCCTGTACTCGAAACCCCTCGCAATGAAGATCAACATGCCGTTTGTCTTCCTTACCGCTTGCTGTATCTACATGCATATCTTCAGTGACTGGTGCACAAGGACACCCAGATCCCACTGCACACTCCCCTCTCCCAATTTACAACCATTCAGAACATAGAACATAGAACACTACAGCACAAACAGGCCCTTCGGCCCACAAGTTGCGCCGATCATATCCATACCTACCAGGCCTATCTATAACCCTCAATCCCATTAAATCCCATGTACTCATCTAGAAGTGTCTTAAAAGACCCCAACGAGTTTGCCTCCACCACTACCAATGGCAGCCAATTCCACTCACTCACCACCCTCTGAGTGAAAAACTTATCCCTGACATCTTCTCTGTACCTACTCCCCAGCATCTTAAACCTGTGTCGTCTCGGAGCGGCTGCAAACTTATCTAAACGACAAATAACAGTGGACGCAGCACCGATCCCTGAGGCACACTGCTGGTCACAGGCCTACAGTTTGAAAAACAATTCTCTACAGCTACCCTCAGTCATCAAGCCAGTTTTGTATCCATTTTGCTACCTCACCCTGCATCCTGTGCGATTTAACCTTATGCAACAACCTATCACGTGATACCTTATCAAAGGCCTTGCTAAGGTCCGTGTTGACAACATCAACCACACTGCCCTCATCTACCTCCTTGGTTACTCCTTCAAAAAACTCTATCAAATTTGAGGTATGATTTTCCATTCACAAAGCCATGCTGACTGTTCCTAATCGGTCCTTACCTCTCTAATCATAGCTACAAGGTAACATGGCAGAGCCTGCTGTTGTTTAAGGAAGGAATCGAGGCAGCTTCCAGAAATGTGAGTACTTTGGCACCAAGTACCTATGTGGTTTGGAGCTATTAGAACGTGTAATTGAAGAATGTCTATGTTGCTTTTTAAAATTTCTTCTGTGGCTTGGTTTCATGTATCAGTCCCATGTTGTTGTCCAAGTTATTACTCGGCTGCTTCAATCGCTACTGTTGTAAAATACCCTCTTAATAAAACAATGAAAATCTGCAACAAACTCTTCATAGAATCAGAGTTTGGTACAGCAGAGGAAGAGGCTATTCAGTCCATTGTGCCTGTGACAGCTCTGAGGTGGTTTGGGTATCTACCCAAACAACTCCCCATGACTTCTCTTCCCCAAAGGCTTGTAAATCTTTTCCCTTCAAGGATTGATCCAATTCGCTTTTGAATATTGCTATTGGATTTGTTTTTCGGGTAGTGCAGTTCAGATCACAGCTACTCACATATGCGTTCTGCCCCTCTGAAGCTCATTAAACTTAAGGAGAAGTACCGCAGAGTTGGATTGTAAGACAATATTGTAAAAGTACGCAAAATGTAAAAGAACACCAAAACAAGTCACTGACCCATCACCTCTTCCCTGGTGTCTTTTTCATTCAAAAGAACCATCTGGTCCATTGGTGAGACCATGCAGATGCTACGACAACAGATGAATGGACACCGCTTGACATTCACCAGGCAGGAATGTTCCCTTTCAGCAGGGGAGCACTTCAGCAGTCAAGGGCATTCAGCCTCCGATCTTCGGATAAGTGTTCTCCAAGGCGGTCTTCAAGACACATGGCAACGCAGAATCGCCGAGCAGAGACCGATAGCCAAGCTCTGTACACAGGAGGACAACCTCAACCAGGATCTTGGATTCATGTCACACTACCATCATGTCATAACTCCCACAATACTGCCTGGGTTTACAAAATCCTGCTAACTGTCTTGGCTTGCAATAATTCACACCTCTTTAACCTGTGGCTTTCCGTCTGATTATACCTGTAAAGACTTGATTACCTGTAAAGACTCGCATTCCAACCATTCTTCACATCCCAATCTGTAACCATCTCGCAATTGTGTCCTTGCGTATATATGCTGTGTTTGTGAACTAATCTCCACTCACCTAATGAAGGAGCAGCGCTCCAAAAACTCATGATTCCAGACAAACTTGTTGGACTTTAACCTGGTGTTGTGAGACTTCTTCATGTGCCCAGTCCTGAAGCACAGCACCTGCCAGGAAAGTGAACATTTACTTCCTTTATGTGGCATTGTTGATCGCAAACGAACTGTACGTTAAAAGAATATATTATTTTGGTATGGTTCCTGCTCTGCCCAAGAGCGCAAGGAACTACAAAAGGTTGTGAATGTGGCCCAATCCATCACGCAAACCAAGCTCTGATTTATTGACTCTGTCTACATTTTCCGCTGCCTCGGCAAAGCAGCCAGCATAATTAAGGACCCCAAGCACCCTGGACATTATCTCTCCCACCTTCTTCCTTCGGGAAAAAGATAAGAAAGTCTGAGGTCACGTGAGAACATAAGAACATACGAACCATGAGCAGGAGCAGACCATCTGGCCCCTCGAGCCCGCTCCGTCATTCAATAAGATCATGGCTGACCTTTTTGTGGACTCAGATCCATTTACCCGCCCGCTCACCATAACCCTTAATTCCTTTACTGTTCAAAAATGTAACTATCCTTGCCTTAAAAACACTTAATGAGATAGCCTCAACTGCTTCACTGGGCAGGGAATCCCACAGATTCACAACCCTTCGTCTGAAGAAGTTCCTCCTCAACTCAGTCCTAAATCTGCTTCTCCTTCATGTACCAACTAACTCAAGAACAGATTCTTCCCTGCTGCTGTCAGGCTTTTGAATGGACTTACCTTGCATTAAGTTGCTCTTACCCTACATGTTAGCTATGACGGTAACACTACATTCTGCACTCTCTCATCTCCTTCTCTATGAACAGTATGTTTTGCCTGTATAGTGTGCAAGAGACAATACTTTTCTCTGTATGTTAATGCATGTGACAATAATAAATCAAATCAAATCCTGTTATTTAAGTGAGGAGATTTATGAAGTGAGTGCACAAGTCTCTGTGATTAGCATCTGGGACCCAGTCATAGAATCATAGAAACCCTATACTACAGAAAGAGGCCCTTTGGCCCATCGAGTCTGCACCGACCACAACCCCACCCAGGCCCTACCCCCATATCCCTACACATTTACCTGCTAATCCCTCTAACCTATGCATCTCAGGACACAAAGGGACAATTTTAGCATGGTCAATCAACCTAACCTGCACACCTTTGGAATGTGGGAGGAAACCGGAGCACCCGGAGGAAACCCACGCAGACATGAGGACAATGTGCAAACTCCACACAGATGATGACCCAAGCTGGGAATTGAACCCAGGTCGCTGGAGCTGTGAAGCAGCAGTGCTAAACACTGTGCTGCTGTGCTGCCCCCTTGCATTTTCCATTTTGGAGAACTGCAATGCTCAGCAAACCTGCAGTGCCAGTTATGCTGCTGCCAATTGGCAAACACGATGTACCAGCTTGTTTTCACAAACAATGAGGGCAGGATCTCCCCTCCAGGGACGGGGAACAGATATCAGGAGTGTTTCCGGGTCCCAACCATCCCCATGAGGGGAACAGGCACTAGCTTGGGATTTTTCACGGGGTCAGCCCCTCAGTTGGCACCGAGACAACCCTTTCATCCAATTCAGGTCAGCAGGCTGCCTCTTAATGCTGGGGGGCCAATCAGGGAGAGGCCTTGCAGCTTGAAGGGAGCAGCAGGCTGACAGAGAAAGAGTGTTTCAAAATGGAGGCACCACCTCCACAACCTACTTAAATATTGAATTAAAAAAATGGATTCAAAAGTCAGTCCATCACTGTAAGGGTGGAATGTGGACCTGCCTATAGAGTGGCCTTTGTTTGCCCCTTACCCAGCCAATAAAGAGAGGTCTTATGGAACTCTGATCCATTTGCCATTAATCTGGCAAACTTGGAACCTGAAGGATGTCTGGATGTTTCAGCCCGCCTATTTCAATTGACCCCAGTTAGATAGTCCCTTAATAAGCCTAATCAGCTATCCAGTACTTGTGGAGGAGCAGCCTTGCAAACCCTCGTCCTATGCCTCTGCAAAGATGGCCCAGTGGCAGGATGGAAGCTGGGAATTGGTATGTCAGCCGGTGGAGCTAATTTTCAGCCATCCTGTCTCTGATCCCAGCCCCACTTGGGGCTAAAAATCCATCTCTGAATTCCTGGTTTGCTTGCTGCGCCCTGTATAGACAATTAACCTACATTGTCCAACAGCGCTCCAACAGTCTATATGGCCATGATCACAATGCTGAACTTGCGACCTTGGTCTGCACAAGCTGGCTGCAATATTTCCTACGTTACACCAGTGGTCATGATCTAAACATGTTTCACCCATAGTAAAGTGTCTTGGGATGTCCGGATTATCCGCTTTCAATGAAACAAAAAAACAGAAAATTCTGAAAATATTCAGCAGGTCCAGAAGCATCTGTGGAAAGAGAAACAGAGTTAATGAGTTGGACTTTCATCTCCTTGAGACGTGGATGGGCAGTGTTCTGGTTTACCAAGACCTGAGGTAGCAATGGAGGAGTGCAGGTGCTGACATTGGCTGGTTAGAAGACCATTTCGGTTCATTGAAACATCAGCCCAGCTCTCCAACATAATTTTAAAACCCCAAAACATAGAATCCATACAATGTAGAAAGAGGCGATTCAGCCCATCGAGCTTGCACCGACAACAATCCAACCCAAGGCCCATCCCCATAACCCCATGTATTTACCCTGCTAATCCCCCTGGCACTAAAGGACAATTTAGGATGAACAATCCACTCAACCCGCGCATCTTTGGAGGAAACCAGGTCACCCAGAAGAAACCCATGCCGACATGGGGAAAGTGTGCAAACTCCACATAGTCACCCGAGGCCAGAATTGAACCCAGTCCATGGCGCTCTGAGGCAGCAGTGCTAACCACTGCGCCACTGTGCCGCACGGCTCAACTGACCCCCATGTCCCTTCCAGGCCCTCTCGTAGTCCCTTGCCCTCTACGTATCCTCCATAGCTATGCACCCAGTATCCACTTTGGGCAGACCCAAGGAGCTATGTCCTTGAAATGGACAATGAAAGAAAAATTAAACTTCAGCGATCTAATTGAGCTGTCATTCAAACACTTCATATTGAAAATACTTGAGGGATCACAAAGGATCACAAGTTTAAGATAAGGGGGGCAAGGTTCAATTCAGATCTGCGGGGGACGTATTTTACACAGAGGGTGATGGGGGCCTGGAATGCACTACCAAGCAAGGTGGTAGAGGCGGACACGCTAGGATCATTTAAGAATTATCTAGATAGCCACATGAGCAGACTGGGAATAGAGGGATAAAAATGGATGGTCGTGTTAGAAACACATGATCGGTGCAGGCTTGGAGGGCTGAAGGGCCTGTTCCTGTGTGTATTGTTCTTCGTTTCTGTTTGTTTGTAAAACACCCCTGAAAAGGTCAAACATCCCTGCAGATTCATGGGAGAGCCAGGCTTGTGACTGACCAAAATGGATGTCTTTGAGCACAATGCGAGACTTTGTCAGGAATGTGTAGCAGCAAAGTTGAGGCACTGCAGGATGGACACAAATCTCCAACCAATTCATCCTGTCAGCCTTCAATCACTTCCTGCCCAGCACGTGGACGAGTCTGCAGATCACACATTAGACTTATCAGTCACCTGAGACCCCAGAGAAGCAAAGTGGAAGCAGTTATCCTCAATCCCAAGGCAGTTTCTAAGAAAATACAGAAAAAAAAACTCGTTCAAAAAAGCTATTGTATGGGATTGGAATATCCTGCTTGCTGTATCCTTGTGCAAGGATCACAAGGAGTTGGTTTGCAGGTGCAGCAGGTAATAAAGAAGGCAAATAGAGCATTTGTCCTTTATTGCTAGAGGGATGGAGTTTAAAAACAGTGAGGTTGCGATGCAGCTGTATAACGTGTTGGTGAGGCCACACCTGGAGTACTGTGTACAGTTTTGGTCTCCTTGCTAGAGAAAGGATAAACTGGCACTGGAGGGGGTGCAGAGGCAATTCACTAGGTTGATTACAGAGTTGAGAGGGTTGGCTTCTGAGGACAGACTGAGTAGACTGGGGCTATACTCATTGGAATTCAGAAGAATGAGGGGAGATCTTATAGAAACATACAAGATTATGAAAGGAATAAATAAGATAGAAGCAGGAAAGTTGTTTCCGTTGGCAAGTGAAACTAGGACTAAAGAACATGGCCTTAAAATAAGGGAAAGCAGATTTAGGACTGAGTTGAGGAGGAACTTCACACAAAGGGTTGTGAATCTGTGGAATTCCCTGCCCAATAAAACAGTTGAGGCCACCTTGTTGAATGTTTTTAAGACAAGGATAGATAAATTTTTGAACAGTAAAGTAATGAAAGATGATAGTGAATGGGCGGGTGGATGGAGCTGAGTCCACAAAAAGATCAGCCATGATCTTATTGAATGGCGGAGCAGGCTCAAGGGACCGGATGATCTGCTTCTACTCCTAGTTCTTCTGTTTTTATGTTCTTAAAATGGCCAGAAAATCCAACCTATTAAAAAAAAATCCCCCCATGCGGTTAGTATTTTGTGAAAATAACCAAATAATATTTGGAAATCACATCAAAGACAGATAATCCTTTAATAACCTTATGAAGTTGTTAAACTGTGAATGTTTACTGAGATAAGTTGCTTTGTAACTTTTGAAACTCAGCCAAACATTCATAATGGAATTGGCTGTCAAAACACTCTTAGAAATAAAGCAAGGAGCCTATTAAAATTGTAAGAACATGCGTCTATGCCTTTTTTTCCTAAATATACCAAAAGGCCTGTCAATCAAAGCAGTCTTCTAGTACGGATTAGATTTTATGGCCTTACACGTCCTGAAACCATAAAACCCTGCCTGAGGTCAGTGGACCTTTCCATAGTCAAGTCCTTCCCAGCTCTGGTTCACATGGTGGGCGGAATGGTAAAATTCCAGTCTATTTCTATGTTTTTTCCTCTAATAGAAAGCTGCAGACTAGATTTTTTTTTCAATTTCAAAGGGCTCTGAACAGTACCCAAACAGTGTGGTGAGTGGGGATTTTCACAATAACTTCATTGCAATGTTAATGTAAGTCTACTTGTGACTAATAAATAAAGTTTAGTTTCAGGTGGAAGGGAGTATGTCTGGGTTGTATGAGATCCTTGATTACGCTTGTTGCTTTTTTGAGGCAGCAGGAAGTGTAGACAGATTCAATGGATGGGAGGCTGGTTTGCGTGATGGACTGGGCTTCGTTCACCCTATGTAGTTTAGCTTCCAGTGAAAAGAGCAATTTTTTAATCATACCTGACCCCAGTTCTACCTCCATGAGAGGAGGAAACTTCAGCCTGACCTTTCGGGTTCATGATGTTTCATTAGAACCACGTTAATTCGTGAGACAGATTGAGGGAAAATATTGACAGAAATATCAGTAACAACTAAAGGTTTAAGTTTTAAAATTTTTAATGTTTTAATGCCTACGTGGGTTTCCTCCGAGTGCTCCAGTTTCCCCCTATAGTCCAAAATGTGAGGGTTAGGTTGATTGGCCATGCTAAAGTTGCCCCTTAGTGTCCTGAGATGCGTAGGTTAGAGGGATTAGTGGGTAAAATATGTAGGGATATAGGTGGGATTGTGGTCGGTGTAGACTCGATGGGCCAAATGGCCTCTTTCTGCACTGTAGGGATCCTATGACTGTCTGATTCTAAAGTTAAAGCTTAATCTCCCTAACTTTGCTTTAGAATACTGTCAGGAAATAGTCTATGTCCGTCTATATGTCTGAAAGTGCAATCTTAAGAAGAACATAAGAGATAGGTGCAGGGTAGGCAGGACACTCGGACAATTGTACCTGCTGTGTCATGAAATAAGATTATGGTTGATCAGATTGTGGCTTTAATTTCACTTTCCTGTTTGCTCAACCCCAGAAAACCTTGATTCGCATGCAGATCATAAGTCTGTCAAACTCAACCTTGAGATTATTCAGTGACTCAGCCTCCATTGCTCACTGGGTTAGCAAATGCCAGAGATGATTAACCCTCAGAAAGACTCCTTACTTTGAAACTCTTCCCAGTACTGTATTCCCCCATGAGAAGGGAACACCCTCTCAGCATTTACCCTATCAAGTCCCCTCGGAATTATTTGATTTGATTTGATTTGATTTGATTTATTATTGTCACATGTATTAACACTCAATGAAAAGTATTGTTTCTTGCACGCTATACAGACAAAACATACTGTTCATACAAAAGGAAACGAGGGAGTGCAGAATGTAGTGTTACCGTCATAGCTAGGTTGAGAAAGATCAACTTAATGCAAGATAAGTCCATTCAAAAGTCTGACAGCAGCAGGGAAGAAGCTGTTCTTGGGTTGGTTGGTACGTAACCTCAGACTTTTGCATTTTTTTCCCTAAGGAAGAAGATAGAAGAGAGAATGTCGGGGTGCGTGGCATCCTTAATTATGCTGGCTGCTTTGCCAAGGAAGCGGGAATTGCAGACAGAGTCAATGGATGGGAGGCTGGTTTGCGAGATGGATTGGGTTACATTCACGACCTTTTTAGTTCCTTGCGGTCATGGGCAGAGCAGAAACCATACCAAACTGTGATGCAACCAGAAAGAATGCTTTCTATGGTGCATCTGTACAAGTTGGTGAGAGTCATCGCTGACATGCCAAATTTCCTTAGTCTTCCCAGAAAGTAGAGGCGTTGGTGTGCTTTCTTAACTATAGTGTCAGCATCAGGGGACCAGGACAGGTTGTTGGTGATCTGGACACCTAAAAACTTGAAGCTCGTGACCCTTTCTACTTTGTCCCCATTGGTGTGGACAGGGATATGTTCTCCTTTATGCTTCCTGAAGTCGGTTAAATCTCCATTATTTTGTTGACACTAATGGAGAGATTATTATTTATATGTTACATGTTAGATGTTTCAATAAGTTCACCTATCATTATCCCAAATGCCAATAAAATATATGCCCAACCTTCTCAAGCTTTCCTCCTAAGACAACACTGCAACACTGGGATCAACCTAATGAACCTTCTCTGAACTGCTTCTAATTTAAATGTTTGCGTCCTTAAATAAAGCGTGGCACAGTGGTTAAATAAAGTGTGGCAATGTTGCCTCACAGTGCCAGGAATGCGGATTCGATTCCCAGCTTGGACAATTGTCTGTGCGGAGTCTGCATGTTCTCCCTGTGTCTGCGTGGGTTTCCTTCGGGTGCTCCAGTTGCTTCCCACAGTCCAAAGACCTACAGGTTAGGTGCATTTGCCATGCTAAATTCTCCCTCAATGTATTCAAACAGATGCTGGAGTGTGGCAACTAGGGGATTTTCACAGTGGCTTCATTGCAGTACGAACGTAAGCCTACTTGTGACAATAATAAATAAACTAAACAAATCTGCATGCAATACTTTAGGTATGATCTTAGTAACACCATGCACTCTTTTAGTAAGACTTCCTTACTTTTATACTCCATCCCTCTTGCAGGTTCACAGTGAGGGGGGGGCAACGTTTAACACAGATGTCAGAGGGACGTATTTTACACAGAGGGTGATGGGGGCCTGGAATGCACTGCCAAGCAAGGTAGTAGAGGCGGACACCCTGGAATCGTTTAAAACTTATCTGGATAGTTAGATGAACAGACTGGGAATAGAGGGATACAAACAAATGGTCTAGTTTGACCAATGAGCGGCGCAGGCTTGGAGGGCCGAAGGGCCTGTTTCCTGTGCTGTACTGTTCTTTGTTTGTTCTTTTGTAGAGTGTCAGCCAAGATTTCTCTCGTCAACTATATGGAGTGGGAGTTGAAGACACACTTTTTAATTGGGAAGAGCGAGTGTTCTCCTCTCAACTATAGCTGACAATATTTGAGTGGACAGGCTCTCATCATAATGGAAATCCTTACGGTCAAAAAGTAAGCAAAATCCATTCCCTGCATTTGCATTGTAACTGGAGTTTGTGTTAATTGCCTCAAGGTGGTTTTAAATTCCTGATTTCATGTGGGCGGAAGGCTCTGCCTCCACCTACACAGGCATCAGGACTGCTTAGAATTTGCCTGTTTACTCGTACACCAGGGATTTGTTTAAAATATTTATAGAATATAATAAAGTGCACACACACATTGTAAATTAGTCTGCCCTTCATCTCGCTTCACTCTTCTTGTTTTCCTGTACATGCTTGATGTTGTCTGTTCATGTTACAATCGATTCTGATTATTCTTTGTGAAGAATAGACGCTTGAAATTGATCCAAGTTTTACTTTTGCAAGTTTGATCCTTCTATATGTTCAAACAGCTCTGATGGTTTAATTTGGATTTGCATTCACTTAATTTGAACACAAATAGAGTTACACAAGCCATTTTCCCACTTGTATGTATGATATGTATAAGTAGTATAGGTATAAAAAATGTGGCATGGTGGCACAGTGGTTAGCACTGCTGCCTCGCAGTGCCAGGGTACTGAGTTTGATCCCCAGCTTGGCCCACTGTCTGTGCAAAGTCATTTTCTTCCCGTGCCTGTGTGGGTTTCGGCTGGTTGCTCTGATTTCCTCCCACCATCCAAAAGATGTGCTGGTTAGGTGCATTGGCCATGCTAAATTCTCCCTCTGTGAACCCAAACAGGTATCAGAGTGTGGTGACTAGGCGTTTGTCGCAGTAGCTTCATTGTAGTGTGAATGTAAGCCTACTCGTGACACTAATAAATAAACTTAGATATATATTTAGATACTTTTAGACATATAATTCAATAACCAGCTACAGGATTCCAACCCTGCAATTGGCATCCTGTCACATTATGTGACTGATTAAAGGAAATGGAAACACTTCCTTTTTGCTTTTTTCATATAATTTGATTTATTATTGTCACATATATTAGCAGACAGTGAAAAGTATTGGGAGTATTGGAAGTATTGGGAGGCTGGTTTGTGTGATAGATTGGGCTACATTCACGATCTTTTGGAGTTCCTTGCGGTCTTGGGCAGAGCAGGAGCCATACCAAGCTGTGATACAACCAGAAAGAATTCTTTCTATGGTGCATCTGTAAAAGTTGGTGAGAGTCATAGCTGACATGCCAAATTTCCTTAGTCTTCTGAGAAAGTAGGGGCGATGATGGGCTTTCTTAACTGTAGTGTTGGCATGGGAATACCAGGACACGCTGTTGGTGATCTGGATACCTAAAAACTTGAAGGTCTTGACCCTTTCTGCTTTGTCCCCATTGATGTAGACAGGGGCATGTTCTCCTTAACGCTTCCTGAAGTCGGTGACAATCTCCTACATTTTGTTAACATTGAGGGAGAGATTATTGTTGCTGCACCAGTTCACCAGATTCTCTATCTCTTTCCTGTACTCTGTCTTATCATTGTTTGAGATCTGACCCACCACAGTGGTGTCGTCAGCAAACTTGAAAATCAAGTTGGAAGGAATTTGGCCACACAGTCATAGGTGTATAAGGAGTATAGTAAAGGGCTGAGAACACAGCCTTATGCCTGTCTTCTCATAGCCTCTCCCTCTACTTATCTCTCCTGCCAATATTTATGGCCTCCCCCATGACATTGCCATCTCACATGGCCTTTCTAATCCATTGGTATCAATCATAGACAATCATTTCCAAACATTTACATCATCTGCACCTTCCTCTAAACTTCCAACCCTACTCACTTCAACAAGAATCACAAGAAAAGAAACTCTTCCCCAAGCCGCATTTAGCTGCTGAAACTACTAACTGTCTGGCTTTTGTAGGTGTTGATCTGCTCAGCCATTCCCACACCCCTCCCACATTTTGATATCCCTATACCCAGCAATATCTTTATTCCCTCCTTGGAATGGCCTCATCTTCTTTCTCTCAAGTCTAAAGGATGTACAATTGCCCAAAACATTCATTCTTAGATTTGTGGAAACGATATCAGATGCTACTGTCCAATGCCTCAAAATATTTATTATTCCAATTTTTATGGAGAAAAGGGTCCTGATTAGGTATTCAAGTCC
The DNA here is from genome assembly GCF_965287045.1 of Carcharhinus amblyrhynchos. Lineage (NCBI taxonomy): Eukaryota > Metazoa > Chordata > Chondrichthyes > Carcharhiniformes > Carcharhinidae > Carcharhinus > Carcharhinus amblyrhynchos. Next base: position 21,029,723 of record NC_137324.1, read on the forward strand.
ACTCTGATTGGCTAAGGGAATATGGGGAAAGAAACAGGAAATTATATATTATTGTGACCATTTGAACTCTAGCATTCCAACAACTAGCACCCCCCACCGCAGCACCAACCACCCCCCCACCCCCCCACCACCACCACCACCACCACCGGCCCACAGCTCCTGTGTCCAACAGAGTTCTGCTTCTTTTGCTTGGCTTCCTTCTTATTTATCCAATGGTAGCCAAAGCAATTGCTCTCTTTGCGGAGTGGAAGTTTTATTTTTATTCTCTCATTGGATGCGATCATAAGAATCCCTATAGTGCAGAAGGAGACCATTCAGCCCATTGAGTCTGCACCAACTCTCTGAAAGAACATCTCAGTATATTGGCCTTACGGGTGTCCATGAATGGTGGGAGTTCGAACAGACTGACAGTTGATCATCATTCATTTTATTACCATGCAAAGTCAAAATTACCCTTCAACTCATGATGGCTGAAGGACCTCTATGACTCCAAACTCCTTGGAGTACCTTCCCGAAGACCATTTGCTATATCTCTCTCTATCTTTAAAAGCATTCTCAGTAACCACCTTTGGAGCAAGCTTTCTGTCACCTTATTGTCTCACCAAAACTCAACGTCCAGTCTGGTCTCTTTTCCCTTCCTGAATAGGGAATTGAATCATATCCCACACTAAATACAACCTACAAACTGTGTGGTCACATGAGAGTGTGGTGACACAGTTACATAAGAGGTCATGTAGCGGGAGCATGTTTAAAGTTTTTTTTATTAGCGTCACAAATAGGCTTATATTAACACTGTAAAAATGTCCTAGCCACCACACTCCAGCGCCTGTTTGGGGACACTGAGGGAGAAATCAGCATGCCAATTCACTTAACCAGCATGTCTTTCAGACTGTGGGAGGAAACCGGAGCACCTGGAGGAAACTCGTGCAGACACGGGGAGAATGTGCAGCTCCGCACGACAGTGACTCAAGCCGGGAATCGAACCCTGGCGCTGTGAGGCCATGATGTGGCGATGCCAGCATTGGAATAGGGTAAGCACAGTAAGAAGTCTCACAACACCAGGTTAAAGTCCAGCACTGCTAACCACTGTATCGCCCATCCCTGGGACTTATCCCCAGGATCTTGAGTTGTATATAGAACATAGAACATAGAACATTACAGCGCAGAACAGGCCCTTCGGCCCACGATGTTGCGCCAACCAGTTTCTTAAAAAAAAACACTGACCCACTAATCTAAACCAATCCCTTTTCGTCCATAAACCTATCCACAGATCTCTTAAACGCCCCCAAACTAGGCGCATTTACAACCGCAGCAGGCAGGGCATTCCAATCCCTCACCACCCTCTGGGTAAAGAACCTACCCCTGACATCCGTCCTATAACTACCCCCCCTTAATTTAAAGCCATGCCCCCCTCGTGCTAGCATTCTCCATCCGAGGAAAAAGGCTATCACTATCCACCCTATCTAAACCTCTAATCATCTTATATGTTTCAATAAGATCCCCTCTTAGCCTCCTTCTTTCCAGCGAAAACAACTCCAAATCCCTCAGTCTCTCCTCATAGGACCTCCCCTCAATACCAGGCAACATCCTGGTAAACCTCCTCTGCACCCTCTCCAAAGCCTCCACGTCCTTCCTGTAATGTGGGGACCAGAACTGCACACAGTACTCCAAGTGCGGCTGCACCAGAGTTGTGTACAGTTGTAACATGACGCTGCGACTCCTAAATTCAATCCCCCTACCAATAAACGCCAAGACACCATATGCCTTCTTAACAACCTTATCTACTTGATTCCCAACTTTCAGGGATCTATGTACACATACACCTAGATCCCTCTGCTCCTCCACACTATTCAAAGTCCTCCCGTTAGCCCTATACTCAACACATCTGTTACTCCTACCGAAATGAATTACCTCACACTTCTCTGCATTAAACTCCATCCGCCACCTCGCGGCCCAGCTCTGCAACCTGTCTAAGTCACCCTGCAAACTATGACACCCTTCCTCACAATCTACCACACCTCCGACTTTGGTGCCATCAGCAAACTTACTAATCCACCCAACTATACCCTCATCCAGATCATTAATAAAAATTACAAACAGCAGTGGCCCCAAAACAGATCCCTGAGGCACACCACTCGTAACCGAACTCCATGACGAATATTCACCATCAACCACCACCCTCTGTCTCCTATCTGCTAGCCAATTCCTGATCCAAGTACCTAGATTACCCCCAATCCCATACATCTGCATTTTCTGCAGAAGCCTACCATGGTGTACCTTATCAAACGCCTTACTAAAATCCATATATACCACGTCAACCACCTCTTTGGTCACTTTCTCAAAGAACTCAATAAGGTTAGTAAGGCACGACCTACCTGCTACAAAACCATGCTGACTGTCTCTAATCAATTCATTACTCTCCAACTAACTATAAATCCTATCCCTAATAATTCTTTCTAAAACCTTGCCCACAACAGAAGTAAGACTCACCGGTCTATAATTCCCAGGGAAGTCTCTGTTCCCCTTCTTAAACAATGGGACAACATTCGCTGTCCTCCAATCTTCCGGTACTATACCAGAGACCAACGATGACCTGAAGATCAGAGCCAGAGGCTCTGCAATCACCTCTCTAGCCTCCCAGAGAATCCTAGGGTAAATCCCGTCCGGACCAGGGGACTTATCTATTTTTAAGCCCTCTAGAATATCCAGCACATCCCCGGTATCAACTGCAATACTTTCTATTTTACATCCCTGCACCCCAGTGTCCTCCTCAGCTACATTCATGTTCCCCTGCGTGAACACCGAAGAGAAATATTGGTTCAATGCCTCTCCAATCTCTTCCGGTTCCACACACAACTTCCCTCTACTGTCTGTAACTGGCCCTAATCTTGCCCTAACCAACCTTCTGTTCTTGACATACCTATAGAACGCCTTAGGATTCTCCTTAATCCTATCAGCCAAAGTCATCTCATGTCCTCTTTTAGCCCTTCTTAACTCCCTCTTCAACTCCCTCCTAGCCAATCTAAAGCTTTCTAATGCACTACCTGAGCCCTCAAGCCTCATCCGAACATAAGCCTCCTTTTTCTTCCTAACCAACGAATCAACTTTTTTAGTACACCACGGTTCCCTAGCCCTACCAAATCCTCCTAGCCTGACAGGGACATACCTATCACAGACCCGCAGTAGCTGCTCCTTGAAAAAATTCCACATTTCGGACGTTCCCAGTCCCTGTAATCTCCTAGTCCAACCTATATCGCCGTCAAACGGCTATAACTTTCATGCCGGCGGTTCATCTTGTCCATGGCATTTATAGCAGCCTGCTGATAATGGTGGGATCAGAAGATCCAGGCAACCATCGGTCAATGGTGGGCCATCTCCCACTTCCACAAAACATGTGGTGAGTTGAGTGCTAAGTCCTGCACTATGAATAAACAGTCCACCATCAAGGAAATCGCAACAGTTGTGCTTTAAGGAACCCAAAACATTCGACACAAGCTACTACTGAGATGTTGTGAAATCCTTTCCCAACAGGTCCTGACCTGCCTGAGGCTCATTTGCAGTGAAATGGAGCCAGGCCCAGACTCATTGAGACTTCAGCACCCTTCCACTTCAATAATCAACACATTCAGCAGGCACTAATCGACGGTCAGCCTTAACCCAGAGTCCTGGAAGGGAAAAGATCAATCACATATTTGTACAACAGAATTACTGAGAAACACTAATGGTAAAAAAAGATGTTCAGTGGAATTAAGTCATACTTTAGTGTGGATTAAAATTTACATAATACATGTAGTTAAACAGTTTGAGAATGCATCCAGAGTTACTTTGTTACATATCCAACAGGGAAAGAAGAAGCATTGATTATAATTTTCCAACATGAAGTGGGGTAAATAACTGATGTGGGATTAAGTAAATGACAACCACAATCAAAAAAACATCAAAAAGGACAATGAAAAGTCAAAGATAAGGATGCTTCGGGGAAAGAACAAAGACAAAATTAAAGATAAAAGGAGACCTGGTCCAAAGCACATGGGTGGAAAAGTTAGCAAGTAGTTTGTCAGATCAAAGATGTGCCGGTTAGGTTGATTGGCCATGCTGAATTGACCCTAGTGTCAGAGGGAAATGTGTGGGATTACAGGAATAGGGCCTGGGAGGGATTGTGCTTGGTGTAGACTCAATGGGTCGAATGACCTCTTTCTGGACTGTAGGGTTTCTATGGTTCTATGATTCTATCTAAGATTCCTTAGGCAGCATCTTACAAACCCACTGCCAAGGGCAGCAGATACTTGGGAACACGTGGTGGTTTCCTTTCAAGCCACTCACCATCCTGACTTGGAAATATATCACCCTTCCTTCACAGTCCCTGGGTCAAAATCCGGGAACTCTCTCCCTAACAGCACTGTGGGTGTACCTACACCTCAGTGACTGCAGCAGTTCAGGAAGGCAGCTCACCAACACCTTCTGAAGGGCAATTAGAAATGGGTAATAAGTGCCACCCACATCCTGTAAAAGGAATTTTAAAAATTCTTCAGATATGAGATTTAGAGAACGCAAAATAAATATATACTTCAATAAGATCATCTCTTGTACAAGAACAGAAACATGTACACTTATGTTGTATTTTGTCACATCTCAGAAGCACTCCATATTTTTTGTTGTATGCCAGCCATTATGCACATAGCAAAAATAAACAGTTAGTTATTTGTGATGGCATTGGTTAAGATCAGAAAGCTGGCAGAGATACCAGAGGAATTGGGCATTAGGTGGCACCATGGAATCTGTAATGTCCATCAGTATCACTAACACAAACAGGGCTAGGAATTTCTCATGGTCCATTTTCCAGCATACAACTGGCAGCATGCTCATCACATGTCCCCAAACTGGGAGGCATTGGGCCTTCTTGCAGGTCTCAAGGCAAGTTGTCACACCTCCTGGAATCCATTCAATTTGGCCAACTACCTTATTGGCAATGGTTCTTGGGTAAATCCTTGGGTTGGAGGGGACAGAAGGATGGAATGGATGGGGGTGGTGGTGCGTGGTTTGGGGGAAAGGAAGCAACTCTGGTCAGAAGCAGCCTTCCCTCAGGGACACTACAGGTATCTACCTATATGTTTCTCCTCACTCCGCATCATTTCCTTTTAAAATTGCCACTTGCTGACAGACATTTTAGAAACTGTATCCAAGGCAGAAAAATATTACTGGTGGAGTCCCGACAGAGGGTCTGCCATTAGCACAGGGGCCTAATGCCTTTTTTTAGGTGGTCACCAGAACTGCGAGATAAAGCACCTGTTCGGGCGGGATGGGGTGGGTCTGAACCGTGCTGGGACCAGAGTGCTGGCAAATCGTGTAAAGAGGACTGTAGACAGGGCTTTAAACTAATTAGGGGGGGAGGGTGTGAGGGTAGGTGACATTATGGGGTCTAAAGTTAAGGAGACGGTACAGGTAAGGATAGAGGCCGAGGATGTCCCAATAATAGAGGGAGTAAGGGGCGTGAGTATGGTTGGTGGCGTTCCAGCAAATAAGGTCCAGGTGAAGGCTGGGATGAAGGCGCTTTATCTGAATGCGCGAAGCATTAGGAATAAAGTGGATGAGTTGGTGGCGCAGATCGACACAAATGGATATGATCTGGTGGCCATTACAGAGACGTGGCTGCAAGGTGACAGGGACTGGGAGCTGAATGTCCAGGGGTATCAAGTGTTTAGGAAGGATAGGCGGGAGGGAAAAGGGGGGGGCGTAGCTCTGCTGATTAAGGATAGCATCAGGGTGGTAGCAAGGGATGATATTGGAGCCAAGGAGCAGAACGTGGAATCGTTGTGGGTAGAGATTAGGAACAGCAAAGGGAGGAAGACGCTGGTGGGTGTCGTCTATAGGCCCCCGATCTGGAGGTGGGGCGGGCTGTTAACGCACAAATAAGTGCGGCGTGCAGGAATGGGACGGCAGTAGTTATGGGGGATTTCAATCTGCATATTGATTGGTCGACCCATGTTGGACATGGTGGGCTCGAGGAGGAGTTCTTGGAATGCTGCCGGGATAGTTTCCTGGAACAGTGTGTGTTGGAGCCGACGAGGGAGCGAGCTATCTTGGATCTGGTGCTATGTAATGAGGTGGGTAGAATTAGGGAACTTGCGGTGAAGGATCCTCTTGGGGAGAGTGATCATTGTATGGTGGAGTTTCTGGTGCAGATGGAGGAGGAGAAAGTGGGTTCCCGGACACGCGTCCTTTGTTTGAACAGAGGGGAGTATGGTAGGATGAGAGAAGAATTGGCGAATGTGGACTGGGGGAGCGCGTTGGAAGGTAGGTCTGCTGAGGAGCAGTGGAGGATCTTTAAGGAGATCTTTCTTGGTGCTCAGCAGAAATTTATTCCGATGGTCAAAAAGGACCGTAGGAGGAGAGGTAATAAGCCGTGGATAACGAAGGAGGTGAAGGAAAGTGTTAACTTAAAAGCGGAGGCGTTTAGAGTAGCTAAGAGTAGTGGGCGAGAAGAGGATTGGGAGAGGTTTAAATGTCAACAAAGATTGACAAAGAAGTTGATAAAGAAGGGTAGGAGAAACTATGAAGCTGGGCTAGCGCTTAATATAAAAAAGGATAGCAAGAGTTTTTATAAGTATATAAAAAGGAAGAGGCTGGCTAGGGTGAACGTTGGTCCCTTAGAGGATGAGAAGGGGGACTTAGTGGTAGGGGATGGGGAAATGGCTGAGGTCTTGAATAACTTTTTTGTTTCGGTCTTCACGGAGGAGGACGTGAATAATTTGCCGGATGTTAGAGATGGAAAGGTGGTAGGACTGGAGGGTCTCGATGACATTACTGTTACTAGAGAGGTGGTGCTCGACAGACTGGAGGGGCTGATTGTGGACAAGTCCCCAGGACCGGATGGAATGCATCCGAGGGTCCTGAAAGAAATGGCGGAGGTGATAGTGGATGCCTTGGTGGTTATTTTCCAGACGTCGCTGGATTCCGGGGAAGTGCCGGAAGATTGGAAAACGGCTAATGTTACGCCGTTGTTTAAGAAGGGTGCCAGGCAAAAGGCGGGGAATTATAGGCCTGTTAGTTTAACGTCTGTTGTAGGTAAAATGTTAGAATCCGTCATCAAGGAGGAAATAGTGAGGCATCTTGAGGGGAACTGCTTGATAGAGCAGACGCAGCACGGTTTCGTTAAAGGGAAGTCGTGTCTGACAAATTTACTGGAGATCTATGAGGATGTGTCTAGGGCAGTGGATAGAGGAGAGCCGGTGGATGTGGTCTTTCTGGATTTTCAGAAGGCGTTTGACAAGGTACCTCACAAGAGGTTATTGCAGAAGGTAAGGGGGCATGGAGTTGGGGGTAGGGTGTTAGCGTGGATAGAGGACTGGTTGTCAAATAGGAGGCAGAGAGTCGGGGTCAATGGGTGCTATTCGGATTGGCGGATGGTGACTAGTGGAGTGCCCCAGGGGTCGGTGCTGGGGCCTCAGCTATTTACCATTTATATAGATGATCTGGAGGAGGGAACCGAGTGTAGGGTGTCGAAATTTGCTGATGACACCAAAATTGGTGGAAAGGCAAATTGTGCGGAGGGTGGGGAGAGTCTACAGAAGGATCTAGATAGGCTGGGCGAATGGGCCAGGAAATGGCAAATCGAATTTAATGTTGGCAAGTGCGAGGTGGTCCACTTTGGTAGGAATAATGGTAGGAAGGATTATTACTTACGTGGAGAAAAACTGCAGCAGGCGACGGTGCAGAGGGACCTCGGGGTCCTTGTGCATGAGTCGCAAAAACCCAGCTTGCAGGTGCAGCAGGTGGTCAGGACGGCGAATGGGATGCTGGCTTTCATCGCGAGGGGGATTGAATATAAAAGTAGGGAGGTCTTGCTGCGGCTGTATAGGGCATTGGTGAGGCCACAGCTAGAGTACTGTGTGCAGTTTTGGGCGCCGTACTTACGCAAGGATATTTTGGCCTTGGAGGGAGTGCAGAGGAGGTTTACTAGGCTGATGCCGGAGTTGAGGGGGTTGAGCTATGAGGAGAGGCTGAATAAATTAGGCTTGTACTCGTTAGAGTTTAGAAGAATGAGGGGAGATCTCATTGAGACGTATAAGATGATGAATGGGATGGATAGGATAGAGGTGGAGAGACTCTTCCTGCTCAGAAAGGATAGTAGGACTAGGGGGCACAGCCTCAAGATAAAGGGGGGGCGGTTTAGAACGGAGTTGAGGAGGAACTTCTTCACTCAAAGGGTGGTGAATCTCTGGAATTCTCTGCCCGTTGAAGTGGTGGAGGCTACCTCGCTAAATATTTTTAAGACGCGGGTTGATGGGTTCTTGATAAGAGAGGGGATTAAGGGTTATGGGGAGAGGGCGGGAATGTGGAGCTGAGCCAAGACAGATCATCCATGATCTTATTGAATGGCGGGGCAGGCTCGAAGGGCTAGTTGGCCTACTCCTGCTCCTTGTTCTTATGTTCTTATATACGACATTGGATGTATTTCAGGCAGCTTTAAGCCACATGATTAAAGCCCAAAGAATGCAATGGTGACAAACTTCAACCCCACCTCATCCGCAGGATGGCCTTTTCCAACAATCCAACAGTTTCTCCCTGCTTAACACGGCTGCCAATCTGAATTATGTCATCAGGCACTGGAAATGGGTTCAGCTGTGACACTCCAGTCAACTGAATAAAACAAATGGCACTTTCAGGAATGGTAATTATCTCGAAAAGCATCGCTTACCAGGACTGGCCTCAGCTCTGAGTAACAGCCTAAGGAAGGATGATAATCGGAAGAGCCCTAGAGCATAACATTTCGCATCCAGATGACTCTTTGTAAAGCTTTGACAAAGGGTCATCTGGACTCGAAACATCAGCTCTTTTCTCCCCTTACAGATGTTGCCAAACCTGCTGAGATTATCCAGCGTTTTCTCTTTTGGTTTTAGATTCCAGCATCCCTGCAGTAATTTGCTTTTACTCTTTAAGGGATCACTGGGTTGCAGGCAGGAAATCACATGTTGCTGCAGTTTAAACCTCAACCGGGATCTGAGGTTCATGTCACACTATCTGTAACCCGAGGATTCGCCTGGGCTTGCAAAATCTGACTAACTACCCTGGCTGGAGACAATACATATCTCTTTAACCTGTGCTTCACCCTCTCTCCACTCACACTTTCTGCACCTTAAAGACTTGATTATCTGTAAAGACTCGCATTCCAACCATTATCTGGTAAATTGAGTTTGTGTCTGTATGTGCCCTGTTTGTGAACACAACTCCTCACTCACCTGATGAAGGAGCTAGGCTCCGAAAGCTTGTGCTGCCAAATAAACAAGTTGGACTTTAAGCTGGTGTTGTGAGGCTTCTTAATGCAGTTTCAAGGGCCATTGCTGCTTAACAGTGCAATGTGAAGTCATCTGGTGTGTTACATTTCACTATTAGTTAGAATGGCCGATCTCCTTTCTCAAGCAACAAGAGAGCTGATTTCTCGCTTGTTGGACTGTTTGTCTGACGGCAGCGATGTCAGGAGTGAGTACTTGCGAGATACTGAACAGTCACCATGTCCAACGCAGGCCACTGGACAGATCGAGAGGTGGTTAAGTGGACCCAGCGTAACAGTAAAAGACAATTGCATTCTTTGCCATTACAGAGTGCTGCTCGGAACATTGTGTTCCAGAGACAGCTAAGGCTGATTGACTCTATGGCCTCATTAAAAGCTCGCCAGTTGGGCATTGTTGATGAAAATGTATAATATTTATACAGTCTGCTGTCTCTGGATAATGTGTCAGATTCTGCCCAAAGGTTTTATAATGATTTCTGCTTCACCGCAGAGGAATCAGAAACAGCTGCTTTCTGTGGTGTGGAGCACACTCCCTTACAACAATAGCCTCAAAAGGAGCATTTTTTATTGTAATTATGATCTCTATTAGTTTTATTTATCACCGGGTCCTGGCTTTTTAAGGTCCTAACTTTCATGCGGAGCTGCAATTTCTTTTTGCAAGCACTGTTCCAGTTGGCTGAAAGACACTACGGCTATTTTTGAAGACAGGTTCATCCTGGTACTCTAAGGGCTCCAATGGGGTGCGATGCTGCTTTCCTGGCTTGGAGACTGTTTCTCGGGTCAGGCTTTCTGCTGATTGTGGGCAACCCGCCGGCATCAGTGGGCAGCAGGCGGGAAGACACATGTTGCTGCACTTTAAAGGGTTGCTGCTTAGCATTGCAGCATAAAGTGGTGCTGTGTTACAGTTCACTATTAATTACAGAAAATCTAATGAGTGAAAACGCTTCAAAAGTGAGTTTATGAGTGGTAAATTGAATAATTATTTCCACATGATGAAAAGTATGTGCAGGAACGTTGTAATCTCCTCTCACTGCCCCTTTATACCGATGCATTTTTAATTTCTTCAAGCTATCAGATCAGGTCTGGGTCTACCGGAGTTTAACAGTCCAACAAGTGAGGAATCAGTCCCTAGTTGCTTGAGAGAGAGAGAGAGATGGGCCATACTCTTCACAACTTCAGAGTCCTATTCATCTGTAGCTCTGTAGTTTTCCCCAAAGATCTGCAGGAGAGTCCCCTTTGAATGTTCACAGGTAAGGTTTGCACAACTGTGCAAACTTCCCCTTCCCCTGGGCAATTTGGTTAGAATGAGGTCTATCCCTTTATTCTTTTATTTTTATTATTGTCACAAGTCAGCTTACATTAACATGTAATGAAGTTACTATGGAAATCCCCTAGTCGCCACACTCCAGCTCTTGTTTGGATACACTGAGGGAGGATTTAGCACGGCCAATGCACTTAACCAGAATGTCTTTTGGACTGAACACAAAACAGCTGCTCGCTACAAGAGTCAAGTAGAAATTTGTGCTCTCCACAGATATACCTGACCTACAAAGGTATTCCAACCTCCCAAAGCTTTGTTTCTCCACTCAAAATTTCAAACAATTCTGCAGTAGACTTTACCTCAAATAATGCTTCCAGTACCAAAGCCAGAAAATCCTTATTGCCATCCTTGGCTGCAGGATTAAGCCAGAATCCAACGCAGTGGAAGAGTTGGATCTTTCAGGCAAATGGAAAAGAGAAGGACTGCTCAATGCAGCCACTGTCTGCAGAGCAAGATCCCAGCCGGATGTTCATCAGCTCTTGCTGCCTCAGGCAGCTCCATCAACTCGCTTCACCCTCCGTCTATCCTTCGGTCTTGCATTTCAAAAATCTCCAAGCAGCTCTGCATTGTCTAGTCTAATTCCACCGTATTGAACATGTGTACTGGCTCTGCTGTCCTTATGATGGGAGTCAGGCAGCAGAAACACTCTTCCTCCACCAGGGATGGTCTTCTTAGCTTTCCCATTTCTGAGGGAGCAGAGAGTCTTGGTGTGATCTGACTTGGGTCTGCAAGATGCCTGGAACTCATTGCCAGGGAGGTAGTGGAAGCAGATAAGATAGTGACTTTTAAGGGGTGCCTTGACAAATACATGAATAGAATATGATATGGTCCCTGGAAGGATAGGGGGTTTTAGTTAAGTCAGGTAGCATGGTTGGTGCAGGCTTGGAGGGCCAAAGGGCCTGTTCCTGTGCTGTAATTTTCTTTGTTCTTTGTTCTGCGGGAGGAAACCGGAGAACCCAACATAAACTCACAGAGACATGGGAAGAACGCACAGACTCTGCGCAGATAATGACCCAAACCAGGAATCAAACCTGGCTCCCTGGTGCTGTGAAACCGCAGTGCTAACCACTGTGCCATCATGAATTGCTTATTCATCAATGATCCACAAATGCTAATATTTCACCCCTAACACCATGAACTCTTATCTTGTGCATGTGGCATCTTAATGAACACCTTCTGGAAATCCAAATAAATTATGGATGAGCTCACCCAGATCTTCACACCAGTGGGATCTTTCCAGTCCTGCCGACAGCACACCCCCCGGCAGAGATTTCTGGTGTTAGTTCAATAGGAAATCCCATTGTCAGAGGCAGGACTAGAGGGGGCGATGGGGGGGGGGGGGGGGGGAAGGGGGGGAGGGGGGGGTGGGGGGGGAAGTAGAGGGTGGAGATGCATCTTGTGGTGGCATTATAAGAACGTAAGAACTAGGAGCAGGAGTAGGCCATCTAGCTCCCCGAACCTGCCCCACCATTCAGTAAAATCATGGCTGATCTTTTTGTGGACTCAGTTCCACTTACCCACCTGCTCACCATAACCCTTAATTCCTTTACTGTTCAAAAATGTATCTATCCTTGCCTTAAAAACATTCAATGAGGTAGCCTCAACTGCTTCACTGGGCAGGGAATTCTACAAATTAACATCCCTTTGTGTGAAGAAGTTCCTCCTCAACTCAGTCCTAAATCTGCTTCCCCTTATTTTGAGGCTATGGCCCCTAATTCTAATTTCAATCGCCAGTAGCAACAACTTCCCTGCTTCTATCTTATGTATTCCCTTCATGACCTGATGTGTTTCTATAAGATCTCCCCTCATTCTTCTGAATTCCAATGAGTATAGCCCCAGTCTTCTCAGTCTCTCCTCATAAGCCAACCCTCTCAGCTCCGGAATCAACCTAGTGAATCTCCTCTGCACCCCCTCCAGTGCCTGTATATCCTTTCTCAAGTAAGGAGACCAAAACTGTACATGCTGGAGTCATGTTGTGTTATGTTGGAGTTGGCAGAAATGCAGTGCCACCATGCCATACAATGACATGATGTGAAGTGATCGATACATTGCTGTTTGTTGGTGCTGGCTGCCCACACGTCACATTCCCTACATTAAAACAGTACTTATGTTCAAAACTGCATTGCCTGCAAAGTATTTTGGGATGCCTTTGAGTTGGGGTGGCATGGTGGCACAGTGGTTAGCACTGCTGCCTCACAGCGCCAGGGACCTAGTTTTGATTCCTGGCTTGGGTCACTGTTTGTGTGGAGATTCTCCCCATGCCTGTGTGGGTTTCCTGGGTGCTCCGGTTTCCTCCCATGATCCAAAGAGTGCAGGTTAGATGGATTGGCCATGCTCAATTGCCCCTTAGTGTCAGGGGGACTAGCTAGAGTAAATACATGGGGTTATAGGGATAGGGCCTGGATGGGATTGTGGTAGGTGCAGACTTGATGGGCTGAATGGCTTCCTTCTACACTGTAGGATTCTATGACAGGTGCTATATAAATGTGAGCATTTTTTGTAATTGGCCTGGTTCCAGGAATGAATCAATGTGTTGCCGATGGTGCTGATGTATGAGAGGCTTTACATTGGGGGTTAAAGCCGGCAGAATCTTATTCGAAAATTTACCGCAGCAAAGCTGATGTAATGTCCAACACATTCTGGGCGCATTTTGTGCACCTTCGGGATGCTGTCTTGAAAATGTCACTGATATTTACGAGACTGCGGATGATGTTTGCAGTGTGATAAGGCAGGAAATGCGTGCTCACATAAAGTTTATCAATTATCATGCACAGACTTTGATTGTTTTTTTTAACAAAAAAGGACCTAAGGATCGTGAACATTGATCTGTTTTAATTGCACTATAAATCCTTCATACGTTCCCCTAATCAGCGGTGGCGGAACTGAAAAGACTGCCGGTTTGACGAAGGGAGCTCACTTACGCTGTACCAGAAATATAAATTGCTTCAGATAATTAATATCGTATATTTCAGGAAACTAATCTGGCGACACTGATCTGGAGAGTGTCAGCACATGCTGTATCCATGCAGGCAGTACCCAGAGTTAGCTGTGTACCTTCCAAAGTTTTACATCAAATGTAGTCAATGCCAACTGCATGTGTTTATAACGGGCTTGTAAAACAAAAGTGCGGCATTTCATCTGCAGCCACCAACCATTTGTTCCTGTAAAGCCTGCTAATTTTAACAATACAATCGCATTGTTCGGAATTTTTATAAAAAGACCGAATTGAGCACTACCAAATAAAGATGTGATTTCCAGCAGGGGTTGCGACTAACACGTCGGACAGACTCAATATTTCCAGTGGGTTCGGCTGTCCTCCTCTCTGACTCAGAAATCTGAGACCAACTAAACTCACTGGAACAACAAGCAGAGACTAGGTGGGCTTCCCGTCGTTTCCGGGAGTTTCCGATGTCCTTTGTTGTGTAGAATCCCCCATCTGTCCCTACCCAGACAAATGCTTGCTTGGACAGAACCAATCCTCCGATGGCAGTGCCCACATGTCTGGCTCAGCCGGAAACAGGGCTATCCCTTGAGGCTGGCACTATCAAATATGAGTTGAGTGGGTGTCAGCCTCCAGAGGCACAGAGGCGGACCCCACTGGTAAAGTCCATGCTGACAGTGTTTTTAACTGGTGAGAAAAGTGCCCCCCCCCCACCCCGCCAATTCTCATTGCTCAAGAGTTGAAGTTGGGACCTATAATTATCCCTCCCTCCATGCACACTGTACCTGTAAAGATTTGATTACCCCTAAAAACTCGCACTCCAACCATTCTTCACAGTCCAATCTGTAACTATATTGCAATCGTGTCTTTGTCTCTATATGCTGTGTTTGAGCACTAACCTCCACTCACCTGATGAAGGACCAACGCTCCGAAAGCTCGTGATTCCAAATAAACCTATTGGACTTTAATCTCGTGTTGCAAGACTTCTAATTGAGGTTGATACTGAGCAGAGAAAGAGGACTGGGTGTCTCATTCCAAAATGACAGGACAACAGAAGTAAGGCTCGCCAGTCTATAATTTCCAGGATGGTCTCTACTCTCCTTGAACAAGGGAACAACATTTGCTATCCTCCAGTCTTCTGGCACTATACCTGTAGACAGTTGCATCAGGGAAGTGGATATTGAAGTGTACATACAGTGGTAATTATGACTGCCAACCCCATTTGGATTAAGCCAGTCTCTCAGTGAACTACAGACTGTGGCAGGGACAGTTTAGAAGGACACTGATGGGCACAATCATGGTGTAATCAGCAGTATTGCACACTGAGAAATTTTGAGACATAAAGTAGCAACATTATTACACTTACCACGATACCACGGGCTGGATTCTTTGAATTTTCCCACAGTCGGGATTCTCCCATCTGGCTGCGGTGAACAGAAATTTGGCCCATCGCCAAATTCTCCGTCCTCACTGACAGCGGCGGTGGGTGTGAGCAGAGAATTCCGACCCACACATTTACAGCTTTTCTTTTGTTTTCATAGAATCACCACAGCGCAGAAGGAGGCCATTCAGCCCACTGAGTCTGCACCGACCACAATCCTAGCCAGGCCCCATCCCCATAAACCCACCCATTCACCCCGCCAGTCTCCCTGACTCTAAGTGGGAAATTTAGCATGGCCAATCAACTTAACCCGCACATCTTTGGACTGTGGAAAGAAACTGGAGCAGTTGGGGGAAACCCATGCAGACCTGGGAGAACGTCCGAACTCTCACCCAAGGCCAGAATTGAACCCGGATGCCTGGCATTGTGAGGCAGCAATGCTAACCACTGTGCCACCATGCTGCCCTAAATTTTAAATTGAAATATTAATCATGTGAATACTGGAATAAAGGTTGAACATTTTCCCTTTAGGCCCATTCTTTTATTCAATTAGGCCATGGCTGATGTGTGAATTAGTTATATATACTCAGCGTCGTTTAATATCTTTGAACAACAAAAATCTATCAAGCTCAGTTTCAAATTAATTAGCAAACTAGCGTCAGCTGCTATTCTGGAAGAATGTGTATCGAGTTATTTCCAAATGTCATCCCTTAATACTCTGACTCCAATTAATTGACAATGCTGGTGGTATGGTGGCACAGTGGTCAGCACTACTGACTCAAAGTGCTGCGGTTTCCTCCCACACTGCAAATATGTGTAGGTTAGTTTGATTGGCCATGGTAAATTGCCCCTTAGTGTCCCAAGATGTGTAGGTTAGAGAGATTAGCAGCGTAAATAGGGGGATGGGGCCTGGGTAAGATGTGCTGTTGGACAGTTGGTGAAGATTTGATGGGTCAGATATCCTCCTCCCAGATTGCCTGGATCCACTACAGTTCGCCTATCACTAAAACAGGGCCACAGCAAATGCCATCTCCCCAACCCTGTACTCAATCCTGGAACACCTGGATAATAAAAACACTGAGGTCAGACTCCTATTCATTAACTGTAGCTCAGCCTTCAACACCATTATTCCTACAGATCTCGTCTCCAAACTCTGTGTCTTAGGTCTCGGCAACTCCCTCTGTGACTGGATACTAGACTCCCTAACTCAGAGACTGCAACTTGTAAGGATAGCAACAACACCTCCTCCACAATCATCCTCAACACTGGCACCCCGCAAGGCTGTGTTCTCAGCCCCTACTATACTCCTTACACACCTAAGACTGTGTGTCAAATTCCATTCCAAATCAATTTTCAAGTCTGATGACACCAACATAGTGGATCGAATCTCAAACAATGACGAGAAGAGTACAAGAATGAGACAGAGAATTTGGTGAACTGTGCGGCAACAATAATCTCTCCCTCAATGTCAGTAAAATGGAGATTGTCATCGAGTTCAGGAAGTGCAAAGGAGACCATGTCCCTAACTACATCAACGGGGATGAAGTGAAAATAATCAAGAGCTTCAAGTTTCTACATTTCCAGGTCACCAACAACCTATCCTGGGCCCCCCAGGCAAAGAAATCCCATCAGTGCCTCTACTTTTTTCTGAGGCTAAGGGAATTTAGCATGTCTGCCAAGACTTTCACCAATTTTTGCAGATGTACCAAAGAAAGCATTCTTTCTGAATGTAATACAACTTGGTATGCCTCCTGCACTGCCCAAGACCGCAAGGAACTACAAAGGCTTGTGAACGAAGCTCAGTCCATCACACAAACCAGCCTCCCATCCATTGACTCTGTCTACACTTCCCGCCGCCTCGGCAAAGCAGCCAGCATAAGTAGGGGCACCATGCACCCTATACATTCTTTCTTCCACTTTCATCTGTCGGGAAAAGATACAAAAGTCTGAGATCCCATACCAACCGACTTAAGAGCAGCTCCTTCCTTGCTGCTGTCCGACTTTTGAATGGACCTATCATATATTGAGTTGATCTTTCGCTACACCCTAGCTATAACTGTAGCATTATATTCTGTACCCTCTCATTTCCTTCTCCATAAATGACATGCTCTGTATCGCGCACAAGAAACAATACTTTTCACTGTACGCTAATACATCTGACAACAAAAAAACAAGTCAAATCAAATCAAAAGTTCTGCACTGTTGGGATTCTACGAAACTGTTAAACAAGCAGCCACTCAAACTTCCAAGAACAATTGCTCTCTCAATCTCATAAAACAAACACAATCATCATAATCCTATTTAAAATATTTAACAATTATCTTATAACCTTGTTGAAATAAACAAACAGGCATATAAAAACCATGTTAAAAGAAGATAAGCAGATCACAAGCTCATAAAACTATCAAAGGTATCCTCCCCTCACTCCTGTGATCAGAACTATATTTCTCCCCCAACCTGCCCCCTCCCTCCAATCCACACAGTCAATGCCAGCACCCACTGCTCCCATATGTCTGCTACCCCTGCCTCCATGAATAAATGAATCCTTCCCTCCCCCGTGAGGCTCCCATTGGGGTCTGCCCTGGCACTGCCCCTTGGCACAAGTTGGCACTGCTAGATTGGCACTGCCGAGTTGGCATGACCATTGTTCTGACCTGGCGGTGCCAACCTGTGCCAAGTGGCTGTGCCAGGGACTTGCCACTGCCTGGCTATGTCCCTCTCCCCCGGGGTTTATACTCACCTGTACGCCCTGGGGAGACGGGATGGGGGTGGCTGCGGGGGAGCCGCGCGACTGGTTCACATCTAGGTGAACCTGTCAGTACTGGCCGATGTGACGTCACGTTGGCACGGTTTGATTGTACAGCGGTGCGCGTCAGTGGATGGCAAGCGGAGTTAATGATGTACAAATGCATCAAGATTAATTTAAGCAAGGTTCACACCTGTCGGGGAAAATCGGAAGTCACGACCTCGTCAGTGAGGTCCACAACCTCTGGGGTTTCGCAAAATCTTGAGCGCCCACCGGCGTTCCTACGGACAGCTAGAGTGAGCTCAAGATCACCGCAAAGATCTTTGCACCCACTGTCCCCCCTCAACTCCAGGGCAAGGAGTTCCAAAGATTCAAAACCGTCTGAGAGAAGAAATTCCTCTTGATCTCAGTCAAAATGTGGCGCCGCTTCATTCTGAGATTATGTCCCCTGGTTCTGGGCTCTCCCATAAGGGGATAGATCCTCCTAGCATTTACCTTCTCAAGCCCATTCAATATACTAGATGTTTCAATGAGATATTATGCAGTTCGACTCAGTTGTTCAGCAATTGTAATTCTGAAAATGTAAGTGGCTTCCAGAGGAACAGATTCTGTGCGCTGAACTTACTGTGCTGACTGTTTTTTTTGCAGTAATTAATGTTATTTCTCTACATACCATGTGTACTATCGGGGTCTGTGCATCTTAAGATAAGGACCACTGATTTATGTGGGTTATGTGTGCAGGAACAGTGGGACCACACACTCTGCATCCTTAACCTTCGCCCTCAGTTCAGAAGGTGACAACAGCACCATGCAGTCTCTCTGTGGTTTGGCATCAGCCCATCTTGTTCTAAAATGAATGGCTACCTCTGGCACTTTGATTTATACTGATTGCTTTTCTATTCTGTTACAGGCCACCATCCCCTTGTCTTGACCCCCCTTGGCTGTCGTCACCAATCTGTCTGTGAAGTCCTCTGGCTGCAGACAAGGAGATCTCTGTCATTAGCTGTGAGAACTCTTGCAAACGTTCATCAAGTTCCACTGAAGAGATCAGGACTGTGAGGGGGTGAGAGTCACAGGGTGGTGGGAGGAGGAGAGCTGGGGGTGCGGGGAGGGGAACTGTGGGATGGGGAGGTGAGTTGAGGGGTGGGGAAGGGGAGCTGGGGAGGTGGAGGAAGGGGGGTTGGGGAGGAGTTGTGGTGGGGAAGGGGAGTCAAGGGGGTGTGTGTGGGGAGTTGCGGGGTGGGGGAAAGGAGCAGGGGTAGGGGAGGGAGTTGCGGTGTAGGGGGGAGAGGGGTTGCTGGGTGAGGGGAGAGGAGTTGGGGGCTACATTCGCGGCTACATTCGCGGCCAGGTGTCCCTGGAAGGGACCATGCAGTGTCCACAGGCGCAGTTAATGTCTTCCACGCCCTTTGGGCACCGTAGGGGCTGGGGTGTATTATTGAACCTGATAATCACCTTTTGATTTAATGTTTTAAGTTTTGTTTCGACTTTGTTTTTTGTTTGAGTTGTTCCCCCTTCTTTTGGGAAGCTGCCCCTTTTGATTTGAGTTAGTTTATTAAATTGGTACCTTAAACGGGGCACCTGATGAGTCCGGTGGGCAGGTTAGCTCAGATGGTTGGTGCTAATAATGCCTAGGTCACAGGGTCAGTCCCTGTACTGGCCAAATGCGGTTACCTGTGCTTTTGTCACAGGGCTTATGGTCTGCTCATTGGAAATCCCTTTGTCGGCACACATAGCTCCATTCAGTCACAATAAAGCCAAATTTTCAAGAAGGATCTCCTCATGAACCTGCTCCTGGGCCTGGTGAGGCGAACCATCTACAGGTCCAAGCAGCGGGCTATCGAGGGCGTTGTCCAACCTGACTGTCTGCCCCTCTACTGTGGCTATTTTCACAGCCAGGTGTCCTTGGAAAGGAAGCATGTGGTGTTTGAGGACATTGTTGATGCCTTCCACGCACGCAGAGCACCGCAGGGATTGGGTTGTATTATTGATCCCGTTAATGACACTTTAATTTGATATTTTAAGTTTCTTTTCCACTTTGTCTTTTGTTTCAGGTAGTTCCCCTCCTTTTAGGGAACTGCCCCTTATGAGTTGTCCCTAAGTTAGTTGGATTTTGTTTATTAGTTGGAAACAAGAAGATGTCCCTGATGATTTCTAATTGATGGCCCAGTCAGGGAGCCTCATGCTCCCTATTTAAAGCAGGTATGTCAGTCTCTCTGCCTGCTGAAGCAAGGAGCAACCGAGACACAGAGCTCTATTATGTAGTATTCTCTTATAAATAAAGAAACCTCAGTGACAGAACCTTCAACTCCGTGGAGTTATTACAGAGACAAAGGAGACATTAGTGAACAAAATCTTGGTCAAAAACATAGGTGTAAGAAGGATCTTAAAAGAAAGAAAGAGAAGTTAAGAGCAGAAAGATTCAGGGAAGGAAGTCCCAATAAAAGCAAAGATATGTAAGCTGTCACGATGGAGTTGGGTTTATTCACTGGAATTCAGAAGTATTATGTGGGGGTGGGAGTGAGGAGCCTCATAGAAATCTATAATATACCAATAGAACAAGACAGGGTAGGTGCAGGAGGATGTGCCCGATGGTGGGGGTGTCCAGAACCATGGGTAACAGTCTGAGGATACAGAGTAGACCATACAGGATGGAGATAAGGAGAATATTTTTCATCAGCCTATGGAATTCATTACCACAGAAAGTAGTTGTGGCCAAAACATTGAATGTTATCAAGGAGCAATTAGATATAGCTCTTAAAGTGAACAGGATCAAAGAATATCAAGAAAGGGAACAGGGATAGCCTGGGAAATTACCGACTGGTGAGTCTGACCTCAATGGTTGGAAAGTTGATAGAAAGGATTCTGAGGGACAGGATTTATGAGCATTTAGAGAAGTTGAGTATGATCAGAAATAGTCAGCACGGCTTTGTCAAGGGCAGGTTGTGCCTTACGAGCCTAGTTGAGTTCTTTGAAAATGTGACTGAACACATTGACGAAGGAAAAGCGGTGGATGTGGTTTACATGGACTTCAGCAAGGCGTTTGATAAAGTCCCCCATGCAAGACTTCTTCAGAAGGTGAGAGGGCATGGGATCCAAGGGGCTGTTGCCTTGTGGATCCAGAACTGGCTTGCCTGCGGAAGGCAGAGAGTGGTTGTGGATGGGTCTTTTTCTGCATGGAGGTCGGTCACCAGTGGAGTACCCCAGGGATCTGTTCTAGGACCCTTGCTATTTGTCATTTTCATAAATGACCTGGATGAGCAAGCGGAGGAATGGGTTAGTAAGTTCTCCGGCAACACGAAAGTTGGTGGTGTTGTGGATAGTCTGGAGGGATGTCAGAAGTTGCAGCGTAACCAAGACTGGATGGAGAAGTGGCAGATGGACTTCAACGCAGATAAACGTGTAGTGGTCCATTTTGGCAGGTCCAATGGGATGAAAGAGTGCAATATCAGGGGTAGGAGTCTTAGCAGTGTTGAGGAGCAGAAGGACCTTGGGGTCCGGGTCCATAGGATTCTTAAATCAGCCTCGCAGGTGGAGGATGTGGTCAAGCAAGCATATGGTGTGCTAGCCTTCATTAATCAAGAGATTGAGTATAGGAGTCGGGAGGTAATGCTGCAACTTTATAGTACCCTTGTCAGACCCCACTTGGAGCACTGTGCGCAGTTCTGGTCGCCTCACTACAAGAAGGATGTGGAGGCTATTGAGAGGGTGCAGAGGAGATTTACAAGGATGTTGCCTGGATTGGGAGGCATGCCTTATGAAGATAGGTTGAAGGAGCTAGGTCTCTTCTCCCTGGAGTGACGAAGGTTGAGAAGTGACCTGATAGAGGTTTATAAAATGTTGAGGGGAATAGATAGAGTGGATTCTTGGAAGCTATTTCCCAGGGCTGAAATGGTCGCTACGAGAGGACAGAGGCTTAAGGTGCTGGGGAGCAAGTACAGAGGAGATGTTAGGGGTAAGTTTTTCACTCAGAGGGTGGTGAGTGAGTGGAATCGGCTGCCGTCGGTGGTGGTAGAGGCGAACTCGCTGGGGTCTTTTAAAAGACTTCTGGATGAGTACATGGGATTTAATGGGATTGGGAGTTATAGATAGGTCTATGGCCTGGTAGGTATGGATATTATTGGCGCAACTTGTGGGCCGAAGGGCCTGTTTGTGCTGTAGTGTTCTATGTTCTATGTAAAATGGGGGGGAGGGGGAGGTGGGATTGGCTATTGAGTGGTTGATCAGCAATGGCTCGAAGGGCCGAAAGGCTTTCTTCGGCTCCTAATTTCTATGTTCCTAAAGTTAAGGACAAGAAAGGAAGGCACAAAATAAGATACTCCAGGTCCTGATCGACCCATTGTACATCAATAAGCTTTTTAATCAAATTTCCTGTTCTTCTCCTCTTATCTTTTTTTACTAAATTACTCTTCTTCAAAGAAGGATTGAATCAGAAAATGTTACCTGTAACTTCTGTGAATATGTATGAGTTTGTGTCTTTAGATGAGACTCCATCAAACTGTTATCTTGACTTGAACACATCCTGGGAGGCAGTTGTAATAATATTCCTGACCAGCTCACTGCATTACAGGTGATGATTCAATTTCTCTAAAATAAGGACATTTGCAGTCTGTCGAGGAACAGGAATTTAATTAGCCTTTCCCTAATTGTAAACTTGGAATGCCTCGATGTGCCTGATGGTTTAATTGAACGGTTGCATGAGTTCACTGTTCATTTGTCAGTGTCACAAGTAGGCTTACATTAACACTGTAATGCAGTTACTGTGAAAACCCCCGAGTCGCCATGCTCCAGCACCTGTTCAGGTACACTGAGGGAGAATTCAGCATGGCCAACACACCTAACCGGCACATCTTTCAGACTGTGGGAGGAAACCGGAGCACCCGGAGGAAACCCACGCAGACGTGGGGACAAGGTGCAGACTCCGCACAGATCGTGACCCAAGCCAGGAATTGAACCTGTGTCCCTGGTGTTGTGAAGCAGCAGTGCTAACCACTGTGCCACCGTGCTGAAGATATTGTCAATTCTGCCGAGAATGTATCTTTGAGACGGTGCCACGCAGTGAATTGAATACTGGCCTTCAGATAAAACTGCTGCCCTGGTGTACCTTGCTTGAGAGCGGGGTTTATGTCCCACTCAAGCTCGGAACAGCATCACCAGTGCCGTGAAGGGATATCGCACCTTTCACACTTCTTTTCACACAGAGGAGAGCACTGTTTCCATGGCAACAGTGGAAAACTTTAACCGGCGTTGACCTGATGTTAAAAAGCTTCTCCTTCTTCTCCACGGTTCAACTTTGGCTCAACAACACTTTACCAGCGGGAGGCCGAGAAAAGAAGAGGAGGATGACAGTAAAACATTCACAGATGAAGAGAAGGAAGGATGAGAGAAAGAAGCCTGTAAATTGCATTTATATAGCACTTTATCAGATTCTCTGCTGCAAAGTGCATCACAATGGGCTGGACTGAATTGTTATGTTGAATTGTAAATGGGGCTTCTATTTTCCCAAGCATTAGCTATTGATTGTTTTTTTTCTAGATAATGCGCGCGACTAATTTATTTTTTCATTTGCTCTGAGGCACGGAAATAGTGGAAATATTTTTAACATCGACAATGTTGAGGACCAGCTGCTGCCCAATTTCCACTTTCTGTTCAAATCATTAGAAAGGCAAATCATGCAACTGGGATGCTCCATCTGCCATCACAGTTTTACAAAGAATAAAGAAAAGTACAGCACAGGAACAGGCCCTTCGGCCCTCCAAGCCTGTGCCGATAATGATGCCCTAACTAAACTAAAGAAAACACCTTCTACCCTTACTCTTCCACATCCCTCTATTCCCTCCCTATTCATGTACCAATCCAGATGCCTCTTAAATGTTCCTAATGTGCCTGCTCCCGCCGCCTCCTCTGGCAGCCCGTTCCAGGCACCCCCCCCTCTCTGCATGATAAACCACCCCCTGCACATCTCCCTTAAATTCTCCCCCTCTCACCTAGAACCTGTGCCCCTTGAAATTGATACTTCCATTCTTGGAAAAAGCCTCTGACGATCCACCCTGTCTATGCCTCCCATAATCTTGTAGACCTCTATCAGGTCTCCCCTCAGCCTCCATGTTTCCAGTGAAAACAATCCTAGTTTATTCAACCTCTCCTGGTAGCCGACACCCTCGAGACCAGGCAACATCCTGGTCAACTTTCTGTGCAGTCCCTCCAAAGCTTCCATGTCCTTCTGATTATGTGGCGACCAGAACTGCACACAATGCACCAAATGCAGCCTAACCAAGGTTTTATATAGCTGATTTCCCAACTCTTATACTCAGTGCCTCAGCTGATGAAGGCAAGCATGCCATGTGCCTTCTTAATCACCTTGGCTACCTGTGTTGCCACTTTTAAGGAACTGTGGACTTGCACACCCAGATCCCTCTGCAAGTTAATCTAGTAACTCAGGAATAGCTGACTTCAGCGCGTTTCTGTGTGAACAGCCTCCAACAACAGTTGATATCATGGGATGTTGTCAACATTTCCTCAATATTCAAAGCGATGGATCACGCATCCTTGAAACTTCTCACGCCCACACTGCAGTAATTAATGCTTCAGAGTGTGCACATCAGTAAGAAAATTACTGCAATACCATCAAAAGAAAGCTTTGTGAAGGAATAAATTTGCAACCAATTGGAAGTTCTATTTATCATGTCTTGGGGACTGCAATCAGACATTAACCTATGCATCCTCCACTCAATCTCATGTGGGAATAAATTACATTAAACATTACACAGCTTCAAACCGCTTCCTGTATTTATGTAGTTGCTGCAGCAAAGGGATCTTATTTTATTGTTGCGTCGAGTACACGGGGGTCAAATAGGCAATAGCTCTTTATCAGTTATGCCCACCTGCCTACCACTAATTCCTGCTGCTGTCCAATGTATAATCCATAAAATCCCTACAGTGCCTTCTTAACCCCCTGAATAGCAGGGGGCCATTCAGCTCATTGAGTCTGCACCTACTCTCCAAGAAAGCATCTTTCCCAAACCCAACCCCTGCCCTATCTCCACATTTACTATGGCTAATCCCTCCTAACCTACCAATTTCTAGACACCAAGGGGCAATTTAACATGGCCAATCCATCTAACCTGCACATCTTTTGGACACCACAGGGCAATTTAGCATGGCTAATCCAACCCATAACTTAGTGCTGTGAGAGGAAACCGGAGCATCCGGAGGAAACCCACACACACATGGACAGAACGTTCAAAACTCCACACCGACGGTCACTTGAGACCAGAATTGAACCCGGGCCCCTGGCACTGTAAGGCAACAGTGCTAACCACTGTGCCATCATGCTGCTTATATACATGGATGGTACAAGTTAGCGGGCCAGTACCTATGGGTGGGATTTTATGGCTGCACTCATCCCAAAACTGTAAAAGCCCATCTGAGGTCCACCCCTCACCCACTCCAATTCTCATGGCTGGCGGGACAATAAAATTCCGGCCGTGGAATTAGTTGGGAGAAGTGTTGTTGATGTGTGCTCTGATGGCACCAGTGTAATGAATGGGAAGACAGCAGGTTGTTGTAACTCTGATCAGTGCTGTAGCATCACACTGCATGAGTTTTCACTCTGTCCTCCACAGGCTTGCACTCATTAGTAAGAAGATGCCTACCACCTCAAGGATGTGCGAGATGGGGCAACGTACATTATAAATAGCATTAAAGCTCATCCACTGAAATCAAGGCTGTCTGAAACTCTGTGCAATGAAATGGGCAGGAAAGCACACAGCTCTGCTCCTAAATAAAAATAAGTTAGTGTAGCTCAGTTGACTGAACAGCTGGTTTGCGATGCAGAGCGATACCAACAGTATGGGTTCAATTCCTGCATCAGCTGAGGTTATTCAATAAGGCCCCACCTTCTTGACCTTGCCCCTTGCCTGAAGTGTGGTGATCCTTGGGTTAAATCACCACCAGTCAGCTCTCCCCCCTCAGAGGGAAGAGCAGGCTACGTTCATGTGGCAACTTTACCTCTGCTCTGACATGCAGGGATGAGGTGGAAGTCACGGGGCAAAGTGCTCGTGAGACATGTTGAACTTCATCGTGAAGCCTTGGCATTTTGAGTGGGTCAGGAATGTCCATTTTCGGGATGGCTGACCAGTACTTCTTGACTTTTGAAGCCAGCATACCTTGCGGATATTTTTTACAAGGCTGAATGAAGTGAGTGTGTCATGCCAAGGGAAGGATAATACCGGCTTCACTGCAAGAGATAAGATTTCATCGCTGTTGAGGAAATTGTGCTTCTGGATTCTGTGTATAGAAAATTAAGACCTTTGACTGCTTTCTCACATTGAATGATCTCACTGCAGTTAATTCCACTCCTGACGAGAGTATTTTCAGTAACATTATTCAGCACTGGTGTGGCTTCATCATCACAGAAAACCTATAGTGAAGAAGGAGAGATTTAGCCCATTGAGCCTGCACCGACAACAATCCCACCCACTCTCTATCACTGTCTCCCCGCGCATTTACCCTGCTATCCTCCCTGACACCAATTTATCATGGTCAATCCACCTAACCTGCACATCTTTGGAGTATAGGAGGAAACCGGAGCACCCAGAGGGAACCCAAGCAGACATGTGGAGAAAGTGCAAACTCCACACGGACAGTGACCCAAGTGGGAATTGAACCCGGGTCCCTGGCACTGTGAGGCAGCAGCACTAACCACTGTGCCACCTTCGACAAGGCAAATCATAGATTCCTTGCACTCTTCTTTGTTGGAAATACCTCCCCCCCGCCCCCATCAGATGAGCTCAGTGTGTGGATTTGCCAGTAGCTGAGAAGAGGCAGCAGTGTGGCTCACAGGAGGTGGCTAGGCCCAGAGGCGAGGCAGCAAACTTCACACAGTCAGCCAAGGCCAGAATTGAACCTAGGTCCCTGGCGCTGTGAGGAAGCAGTGCTAACCACTGTGCCACACCTGTTTGTGCTGCCAACCCTGCCAGGTAACTCTTCAGTGCACGACTCTGAGGCCCCGATTGACATGACTTCTGAGAGGCTACCGTTGATGAGATTTTGGAGCTGTCTAGCGCACAAGTATCCTAAATAGTTTGTGAGTTTCTTCCTTTCACCTCAACACGTTTGCCAGAAGGTGGTTTCTCTTGATTACACAGCTACAAAAGCTATAAAGGACAGAAGGAGAGTGAATGCCACACCTGAAGTAAGAATGCAGCAGCTTTCCAGCATCACCCCTGACATCCAGCAGGAGGCGACATCTTTCCTCACACTGAAGACAACAGCAAGGTCAGCCTTCAGTCCTGAACAAGTATGTTTTGTTGGTGATTTATGCAGGATGGAGCTAGAAAACACGTATTTACATTTGATTTCTGTGTTTACAATGATTACAGCAAAAATGCAGCATCAAAATTATGAGAAGGTTTGGGGTTCTGCCATGCTATTAGGAGGTCACAGGGTGTTCTGTGCCTCCCCCTATCCTGTGTGCTTTAAATTTGCCCACTAGCGTCTTATAAGTGACACAGTGACACAGTGGTTAGCACTGCTGCTTCACAGCTTCAGGGATCTGGGTTCAATTCCTGACTTGGGTGACGATCTGTGTGGCACCTGCATGTTCTCTCTGTGTCTGCATGAGTTTCCTCTGAGTGCTTCAATTTCCTCACACACTCCAAAGATGTGCAGGTTAGGGGCATTGGCCATGCCAAATTGCCCCTTAATCCCCTTAGAGGGATTAGCGGAGTTACGGGAATAGGGCCTAGGTGGGATTGTTGTGGGTGCAGACTCAATGGGCCGAATGGCCTCCTTCTGCACTGAAGGGATTCTATGATTTCTATGACAAGGGATCTTATAAAAAGCCTTCTGAAAATCTAAATACACCACATCGATCGGTTCTCCCTTATCTATCCTATTATTTGCATCCTCAAAAGAACTCCAACAGGTTTGTTAAGGTTGTGACCATATGGATCTACAAATAATTTAAAAAAAGCACATTGAAGATCTTTGAGATGAGGTGGAGGGGTATGAGAGGGATGATGAGAGGGGAAACTCAGAGAGGGAAGAGTTTGCAGGGAGGGGGGCCTTGGATAGGTGAGGTACGCAATAACTGGGAAAACCCCACCTTGGAGTGGGGTGAGGCCTTTAAGTGGCCACTAATTGTCTATTTTAGGATCTCAATTAGCCCAAATATTGGCCAACACTTCCCTGCCACGCATAAACATATGCTGTGTTTGGGTTGGCCCTGGGAATGGAGTGGCGCTTAATTTTATGCCACCCCTGTCTCCTGTCAAGCTAACCACAGGGGAGTGTGCTTCAATGTGCTTTTTCTGAAAGAAATGGTGATAGCAGATGCCTTAGTAATTATTTATCAAAATTCGCTGGGCTCTGGGGAAGTGCTGGAAGATTGGAAAATGGCTAATGTTACACCGCTGTTCAAAAAAGGTAGCAGACAAAAGACAGGAAATTATAGGCCGGTTAGTTTAATGTCTGTTGTTGGGAAAATGCTAGAATCCGTCATCAAAGAAGAAATAACAAGGCACCTAGAAAAGAATGGTTTGATCGAGCAGATGCAGCATGGATTCATTAAGGGGAAGTCGTGTTTAACGAATTTATTGGATTTCTATGAGGATGTGACTAGTGTGATAGACAGAGGGAAACCGGTGGATGTGGTGTTTTTAGATTTCCAAAATGCGTTTGATAAGGTGCCTCACAAAAGGTTGCTGCAAAAGGTTAGGGTGCACGGAGTTGGGGGTAAGGTGTTAGCGTGGATAGAGGATTGGTTGTCTAATAGGAAGCAGAGAGTTGGTATCAATGGGTGCTATTCTGATTGGCGGTTGGTGACTAGTGGAGTGCCGCAGCGATAGGTGCTGGGGCCTCAGCTATTTACCATTTATATAGATGATCTGGAGGAGGGGGCTGAGTTATAGGGTAATGAAATTTGCTGATTACACAAAGATGAGTGGAAATGCAAATTGCGTGGAGGGTGTGGAAAGTCTGCAGAGAGATCTGGATAGGCTGAGTGAGTGGGCGAGGACCTGGCAGATGGAGTATAATGTTAGCAAGTGTCAGGTTATCCACTTTGGCAGAAATAATAGTAGGAGGGATTATTATTTAAAAGGCAAAAAGCTGCAGCATGCTACGGTGCAGAGGGACCTGGGGGTCCTTGTGCATGAGTCACAAAAACCCAGTCTGCAGGTGCAGCAGGTGATCAAGAAGGCGAATGGAATGCTGGCCTTTATAGTGAGGGGGATAGAATATAAAAGCAGGGAGGTCTTGCTGCAACTGTACAGGGTACTGGTGAGGCCGCAGCTGGAGTACTGTGTGCAGTTTTGGTCGCCACCCTTGCGGAAGGATATATTGGCCTTGGAGGGAGTGCAGAGAAGGTTCACTAGGCTGATACTGGAGATGAGGGGGTTGGACTATGAAGAGAGACTGAATAGACTGGGTCTGTACTCGTTGGAGTTTAGAAGGCTGAGGGGGGATCTTATAGAGATGTATAAGATAATGAAAGGGATAGATAGGGCAGAGGTAGAGAGATTCTTCCCACTCAGAAAGGACAGCAGGACTAGAGGTCACAGCCTCAAAATAAGGGGGGGGAGCAATTTAGAATGGAGTTGAGGAGGAACTTCTTCACTCACAGGGTGGTGAATCTTTGAAATTCTCTGCCCATTGAAGTCGTGGAGGCTACCTCGCTGAATATATTTAAGTCATGGGTAGATAGGTTTCTGATAGACAAGGAAATTAAGGAATATGGGGAGAAAGTGGGAAAGTGGAACTGATCCACTTCAGATCAGCCAAGATCTTATTGAATGGCGGGGCAAGCTCAAAGGGCTAGATGGCCTATTCCTGCTCCTATTTCTTATGATCTTATGAGTGTAAAACTCTGCTGATAGAACGTAAGAACAGGAGTGGGGCATGGAACTTCTCAAGCCTGATCCAACATATAGTGAAATCATAAGAGAAAGTGCTGGAAAATCTCAGCAGGTCTGGCAGCATCTGGAAGGAGAGAAAAGTGCTGGCATTTCGAGCCAAGATGGTCATTTGTCAAAGCTCAGTGAGATCATGGCTAATCTGTGTCCTGACTCCATATACCCAGCTTTACCCCATAAATTCAGAAAGAAAGTAACTAAACAATGTTGCAAGATGATAACAAGGCTGCAAGGCCCTCTTGTTGGTAAACTGATTAACAATTTTGTTGATATAGCAGTGGGAGAATGAAATACTAGTGCAAGAAACAGCTGAAAAATACATTGGAACCTTTCCTCTTCTTTCTCAAGCACCACCACTAATGTGCACTTTTATCTTGTATCCTCCTCAATAGCACAAAGATGTTGCCCCTTTACACCATTATTAATGCCCATTGAATGGACCTACCTCGCACTAAGTTGATCTTTCTTTCCCACTCGCTATGACTGTAACACTATATTCTGCACTTTTTCTCCTCTCTTTCTCTATGAAAGGTATGCTTTGTCTATATAGAATGCAAGAAACAATATTTTTCACTCTATACTAACACGTGTGACATTAATAAATCAAATCAAATCAAACCGAATCAAATCACTGAGGCACTGAGTAAATCTAAGCCCAAAGCTGGAGTTTCTTTCTCTTTTGTGTTTGTACATCTACAGAATGTACTTGAGACACATTGATAGTCTGCACACAGCAACACAGTGAAAACAGCCTCTGGAATTCTACACCATCCATTATCCTTTGAGCAGTGGGAAGAAAATCGAAATTAAAAGCATCAAAGACATGTTTCTGAGCACTGTGCTTTATAAAGTACTCAAAACATCAATCACTGAGGTCCCACACTCCTATTTCAATATTTGGCAATGATTGTCAGTTGACACACACTGTATTGTTTTAAAGTGATTGTGATCAGATGTAATACAAACTTCATGTCATCTGTATTTTGATACAGATGCCCCCTGTACAATATCAATACGCTTATTTCACATTCTATCTGGCACAATAGGATAAAATGAACAGTTCTGGATATCTACCACTCACACTTTTAGTCCAAATCCGTCTTACAGTCTACCCTGGCAGGAAAAGTTAGGTGTTGTGAATATACTTTGGACGTAAAATGGGAATGATGTGCACTATTTTAGCAGCTTATGTCTAATCTGTGCCAATGCTGCCTCCCCCAGCAGCTTAGTTTAAGGGGCTCATTTTTAGGGCAACACAGTGGTACAGTTGTTAGCACCCAAAGGTCTAAAACTAGAGGGCATAGGTTTAAGGTGAGAGGGGAGAGATACAAAAGTGTCCAGAGTGGCAATTTTTTTCACACAGAGCAGGGTGAGCGTCTGGAACAAGCTGCCAGAGGTAGTAGTAGAGGCAAGTAAAATTTTATCTTTTAAAAAATGTTT